>NC_091394.1:36360500-41311495 GCF_032191515.1 Phaenicophaeus curvirostris
TCTCTGCTGTACCTGTAATGACTAAGGCATAACTGAGGCACCCAAGCATACAAAATTTTGACATGTCCCTCCCTCCGATTCTTTGCTCACATCTCCACTAACTTGGGTGGTTTGTAACATTCCCAGCCTGTACGTGTCTGGGGCTGCCCCTTCGTGAGAAACTAGGACACCCCAAGTAAGACCCTAACAGGAAAGAAACCACAGCTAAGCAAAGGTAAATCATAGAATAGAATCATAGAATGGTTTGAGTAGGAAGGGACCTTAAAAGATCATCCAACCCCGCTGCCATGAGTAGGGACACCTCCAACCAGACCAGGATGCCCAAGGCCCCATCCACCCTGGCCTTGAACACCTCCTGGGATGGGGCAGCCACAGCTTCCCTGGGCAACCTGTGCCAGTGCCTCATCACCTTCATAATGAAGAAATTCACAGAATCACAGAATCACAGAATAACCAGGTTGGAAGAGACCCACCAGATCACCGAGTCCAACCGTTCCTACCAAACACTAAACCATATCCCTCAGCACCTCGTCCACCCGTGCCTTAAACACCTCCAGGGAAGGTGACTCAACCACCTCCCTGGGCAGCCTGTTCCAGTGCCCAATGACCCTTTCTGTAAAGAATTTTTTCCTAACGTCTAGCCTAAACCTCCCCTGGCGGAGCTTGAGGCCATTCCCTCTTGTCCTGTCCCCCTGTCACTTGGGAGAAGAGGCCAGCACCCTCCTCTCTACAACGTCCTTTCAGGTAGTTGTAGAGAGCAATGAGGTCACCCCTCAGCCTCCTCTTCTCCAGGCTAAACAACCCCAGCTCTCTCAGCCGCTCCCTCTCATGAGCCGCTCTCTCATTTCTCCTTATGTCTAGTCTAAATCTGCCCCTCTCCAGTTTACACCCATTGCCCCTGGTCCTATCACTACAAGCCTTGGTAAACAGTCCCTCCCCAGCTTTCCTGTAGTCCTTTCAGGTGCTGGAAGGTCGCTATAAGGTCTCCTCAGAGCCTTCTCCAGGCTGAACAACCCCAACTCTCTCAGCCTGTTGTCGTATGGGAGGTGCTCCAGCCCTCTGATCATCCTTGTAGCCCTCCTCTGGACCCATTCCAACAGCTCCATATCCTTCTTTTGTTGAGGATTCCAGAACTGGACACAGTACTCCAGATGAGGTCTCACAAGAGAGGAACAGAGGGGCAGAATCACTTCCTATGACCTGCTGGCCAAGCTTCTTTTGATGCAGCCCAGGACAGGGTTGGCCTTCTGGGCTGCGGGCGCACATTGTTGGCTCGTGCTGAGCTTCTCATCAATCAGCACCCGCAGGTCCTTCTCTGCAGGGCTGATCTCAATCATGTCCTCCACCCTGTATTGAAACCGCAGATTGCCCTGACCCAGGTGTAGGACCTTGCACTTGGCCTTGTTGAACCTCATGAGGTTTACACAGGCCCACTTCTCCAGCTTGTCCAGGTCCCTGTGGGTGACTTCCGTATATAGGGGAAGTCTGGATTGTCCCATGGGCAGAGAGGAACCTATATTCCATTTCACGTCTTCAGGAAACTTCTGTATTTCTGCCAGTCACTATTTAGCTTTAAAAGAAGACCAAAAAGAAAAATAGTTGCCCCTGTTCCCATGGGTCCCAGGAACTTTGCATTCTTTGCTGCAGTGTGGCTTCCTTAGGCAATATTCTCCCCATGGGATATCCCACAGGCTGGGGCACAGAGACCTCTCCTGGGAAGAGAACTTGAACCCACACAGAGTGGGAGCTGAAGAGAGACCAACATCTCTCGCCTTCCATGATTTATACACCCTCCTTACACAGTCTAAGGCAAGCTCCTGGTTTCAAAAGATCATTTATCTTCCAAAGTGAATACGAAATTCCCTCTTCTAGCCTTGAGACAGCCCCTCAATAGGGGTGAAATACTTGATATTTCCTACTGCCACCCAGCTTCCATAAGGCACTGTAGATGTGACAGCAACACATGGAATAGCGAGCCCAGATCTTCAGTCTGGGAAATGAGGGGTTTATAACCCAAACTCTCTTCTTCTATCCTCTTTATAGTGTATTTGAGTTTTGGAGGCATGCTTTAAATTCTTAAGTTGTTGAATCATGGTGACCCCAGTCTGTGTGTTGCAAAACTAGTTTCCTGTTCCCGTGGCTTGTTAATGAGTCAGCACTAATTTCGGCTCATGCTGATGGCTGATACCACAAGTAACACTAAACTAACATTTTTCTTTTTACAGTGTGCTTTGAACAGAGTAGCCTTCATTTAAGAATTATTTTAACAGTTCATTTCCTAAAAATTCCTAATTAAATCAGTCTTTCATCTTACATCCATACACAAGCTGTCTCATAGCATGAAGTTTCACTGAAGCCATGGCATGACCACAGTGAATTCAATGCAAAAGTACATAGAGACCACCCTCAGTGGATAACAAAAAAAATCACCAAAATCTACATTAGAAATAAAACTTGTAGGATTATCTAACCATCAGGTTAGATGCTACAAACACTGGTGGTCTGGAGAAAGGATACTATTGTCTTTAATTCTTGAATGGCTCTAGAAAATTCTATAGCAGGGATGGAATTTTCTATTCAATTACATTAGAGTAATTAAAATACATAAAGGTAATTACAAAACTTCTGTTGGATTTTGCTTACAGCATGATCAAAAGAGACTATGATTTAACTGAGACTAGAATTTCAGATGTGCTTTTACTTGTTTTTAGAGTTGGTCCCTCCGGACCCATCTTGTACAGATCATGTTAGTTACAGATTAAGTGCCTGGAAACAAAACAGGTTATAATATGAAATATAAAATAATTCCTGGTTTTTGAACATAACTTTTGCTAAGACAACTAGTAATATAGAGCACAATTTACCCAACACCTATAAATCTGCTTGTAACTACTAATTTCTACTATGACAACTTTTGATCTACCACTACACAAGTTTACATCAATCCATGACAACAGAAATGTCATTCTGTCTCAATACAGTTAAAATATATTTTCAGAACAGTAAATACAAGCTTTGAAGTGACCAGTGAAATGGGCTAATTATGTAATTTAATATTTGCTTTATGCAGTTTGAGAGAACTGTTAAAAATTCCTTTTTAAGCACTACAAAATCTGAAGTATTGTGCATAAGATGTGAGTTAATTTAAACCGGCTTTGTCACAATTATGTTATGCAGTT
This sequence comes from Phaenicophaeus curvirostris, assembly GCF_032191515.1. Lineage (NCBI taxonomy): Eukaryota > Metazoa > Chordata > Aves > Cuculiformes > Cuculidae > Phaenicophaeus > Phaenicophaeus curvirostris. The sequence continues at coordinate 36,363,680 of NC_091394.1, forward strand.
GCCAAAGTTCTGATATAATCACACAGAGGTCTCAAAGTAAAATCTTCAACAGTCACCACATAAAGTATTACTTCAGAATATGAGTTACACACTGTAAGAATCCTAGTATACTCATGGCTGTTTATCACTAAAGTATAAGTTGATGAAGGATTTTCTTTCACAAGTTTCTTGTGTCTCCCACCACAGTGCTAAGCCTCTGCTAGCTGCACCTGCACTAATAGACCTCGGAGACAGAGAGCAAAGAGTGCGGGAGGAGCAATTGAGACAGGGGTGTCAACAAAGGCACAAATACCACTGTCGCCTCTTCTACATTTCAGTCCTTAGGGCACCACAGCAAAATACTGTGTTCAGTTCTGGGCCCCTCACCACAAGAAGGATGTTGAAGCTCTGGAACGAGTCCAGAGAAGAGCAACAAAGCTGGTGAAGGGGCTGGAGAACAGGCCTTATGAGGAGCGGCTGAGAGAGCTGGGGTTGTTTAGCCTGGAGAAGAGGAGGCCGAGGGGAGACCTCATTGCTCTCTACAACTACCTGAAAGGAGGTTGTAGAGAGGAGGGTGCTGGCCTCTTCTCCCAAGTGACAGGGGACAGGACAAGAGGGAATGGCCTCAAGCTCCACCAGGGGAGGTTTAGGCTGGACATTAGGAAAAAAATTTTCACAGAAAGGGTCATTGGGCACTGGAACAGGCTGCCCAGGGAGGTGTTTGAGTCACCTTCCCTGGAGTGGTTTAAGGCACGGGTGGACGAGGTGCTAAGGGGCATGGTTTAGTGTTTGATAGGAATGGTTGGACTCGATGATCCGGTGGGTCTCTTCCAACCTGGTGATTCTATGATTCTATGAAAACAAGGCACTCTCCTGAACCCAAGGTGTACTAGTAAAAACAGATTTGAAGAGGAACAGCCACCTCCCCAAGCGATAAAAATAAAATGCTGATACACTCTATTGTCAAATGAGCCTCTAAGATCAGAACTACATAGTGCTAATGCTAAGCTATTTTACTGCTATTACACAGATCTTTAAACAGATCACATTCAACTGTGCATTTAGCCCGGCACAGATTTCCATTAATCCACGCAGTAAGTTCCTCTCCAACAGCTGTTTTAATGCAGTGCTAAAGAAGGTCCCCAATTTAATCTTCTGCCCCTCCATTTAAAAAGTGATTTTTAAACATCATTAAAAGACAATGCTTGGGTAACAGCTCACTGTGAAGACACTCACTTAGAAGAAAACCAGAAGGTAAAAGAAGTACCTCATACTGGCTAAAAGGATACAAAGCTACACCAAATAAAGTTTTGTAACAGATTTTACTTGTAGAAAAGCAACATTTTAGCATAATTTCACAACAAAAAGGTAAGAACCTACTGGAGTTACACAGACATGGTGTATCAACTCGGAATGCTTACTGTATGCTCTGTATGAAAGGTGGGAGATACAGTGTTGTATTTAGCTAATTATTCCTTGTGCCTCTTTGTGGATATTCTCTTAATTACAAGTCCTCTCTGCTTTGTACACATCAGCAGGCTATTTTGGAATATAAAAACAGGGAGTGTTAAAATACACTGAAACATGTCTGGAAAAATCAAATCCAGGACCAATTTCTCACTACACAATAATAGCTTGTATGTAAAATATCTGTCCCACCATTCTACTCCTCCTTATATAAAAAAAAAAGGAAAAAAATTCTTCTTGATGTAAAAAATTGTTCCATCTTCTTGCTTCTGCTTTCATGCAACTTCACTATTAGATTTCCTTATGCTGATATAAAGCTGTAAAATGAACAGTTACTTATCGTGGGGCTTCTCCACCATCTTCAATGCCAATCTTCCAACCATTAGCAAACTGTATGTTGGGGGAAAAAAACACAGAATGAAACAGAAATAGTAATTTCTCAATTCATTTTCAAATCCTCCCCATATAGCTGGTGCATGGAAATGAAACAGATTGCACAAAATATGTTTCAGTCCATATCAGTTTAATTAAGCAAGTAAGAAATCACACATAGGAGGTTAAAAAAGCCCCAAACAAATAAGAAAAATTATATAGTGTTGTACCTGACACCAGCAATTAGTCCTGCAGGCATGAATTTTCCAGAGTTGTAAAATCTTATTCCCATGACAGCAGTCAGTGTTCCAGATGTAACTGAAATGAAAGATGATAGGATGCAGTCAGCAGAGATGCATGCGTGTGAGAGAGATGCTACAATTCAAAAGTAATGGAACAGAGGGAAGCAGCAACATCAAGTAAAAAGCAGCACAGAGTTGTTTCATGTGATGGACAAAGAGAGTCAATAAATTGTAAACTTTGGAATGCCTCCGTTTGTGAAGAGCAGATGAATAAAGTTTAGCAGAGAGTACACTCCATATGCTTCTGCACACACTTCTCAATTTTTTTGGTTTAAATGTGCTTCTTTGGAAACTGGAAATTATTTATGCTACATTGCTCTGGAACTCACTCCTTCCCTGTGCACAGGCAAACCCCTAAACCTGGGCACATAATTCTCTTATTCCTTGTAAGAGGGAGAGAGCATTTTTGTGTCTAATACGTAGTGATGTTCTGAGAATTAACTAATTTATGTTTGCAAAAGACTTCAAAAGGGAAGTGTGCTACATAAGTACTAAGCATCACCACATCCATTCCAGCCCTGCGCCACCTTCTACTAAGATCAGAGAGTTAAAGCTATCTACCCTGATCACTTGATGTCAGACAGGAGCCCGAGAGTTTCATTGAGCCACAAAAACAGAAAGGGCAATCCCTGGAACACTGTATCTCAAAGAAAGAAAGACTGAACACTAAGAAAACTAAGGAAAGCATACTGTTGAAATCCATAGCCTTAGCAAACATCTGCTATCAAGTGGTAACAGCTACACGAAATGTGTCTCCACTACTTTTACCTTCTACCACTGCTTCTATGTGATGACCAATCCTGCAGGACTGGCTCATCTTCAATCCTAGCTGTGGCATCCTTCCTCCCTAACACCGTCCTAAAAATTGTCACTGATATCCAGCAGTCTCACGTAAGGAGGTCTGCAAGAGGCTGGGACCACACCACTATGATCCTTCAAACACACCAGTATGAGACAGATGCACGGTGGCAGCCACCAATTCAGCGAAGCCTGGGGACTGAAACACAGCTAGTGCTAGAGAACTGCCACACACTGATGTCTTTGGTGGATCAGGAATGGGAAGGAGACTATTAACACAAATTCTAGCTAAAGGACTACATAAAACACATGTTCACGAGTATCTGAGGTAGCAGCCTAACAAGCATCAGGCATCAGCTGAGCTACAGGAATTATCTACACATATTTTCTCAGCCCACTTCAAAGGGAGGGCAAGGGGCCCTAACTCATTAAGGAAGGCAAAAAGTTCAAGTCATGTTACTTTGTAACTGCCATGAGCTCTAGGCACGCACAAGCTAGAGCGATAGGTGATACCTATCCTAACTTGATTGCAACCCCGAGCTCTGTACAGTAAATTGCATAAAGACAAATCCTGCATTTTGGAGATTCACACCATACGATACGTAAGTTTTTAAACACAAAATGCTAATTTGATTTTTTTCTGAAGGATGTGAAGTAAAGGTATTTGGTTTGATCGTTTTTTTTAAACCACGTATGCTCTGCTTTATTCTAGTGCACATTTTCCTTCACAACCTGTAGGTTTTTTGATATTCAGAAAACAAACTCTAATGATAAATAACAGATCTTTCCCTGTCCTGTTTCCCTAAGAAGATGAACAAATATGTAAGTTTGAACTATCATCCGAAGCGCTTTATACTTAGTGCAAAAGAGACACAGTAATGTAGCAAGAAATCACTAATTAAGAGACACCAAGATAAGCAATTTTTAATATGTATTCTCAATACATTCTTTAAAAAAATAATTAAGTAACGTTAACAGTTCACATTCCATGGAAAGTAGCGGAACTTGACCACTAATGGAGACTAGAATATAAGTTTAAAGATTGGATTGAAATTAGATTTATAGCACCATCAGTTTAACACTTCTGCAAAGACTTTTGGGTACTCATTTTAAGTATCCAATTATTTTAGGGTAAATATAATCCCTTGTAATTGAAATTTTAAATTACTTACTCAGAGAAATCCAAACATTGCTTGGACTCTGTGAGAGCTGATAGGCACCCAGTCCAGCTAAACTCCCAAAGAAAAGGCCAGCAGCCAGTGAAGGGACGCTGCCTGAATAAGTAGAAGATAATGCATTTATTAAAAGCTCAGAAATAAACTTGCTCATCAGCTTCTGTGTTATGTAAAACACCAACAATAACAACAACACCACCAAAAGATGGGCATTCACTGTTCTAAAGCAAATGAGAGATTTTTTTTTTCCCTTTTAAGATTAAGATGATGCTGATCTGCACCAAGAAACATGTTCAGATACTCTTGTTTAAGATACATATAGCATTGACATTTAATTCTTTAACAGCAGAGCCATTTATACATTTATGACGGAAAGAATAGTGGAAAAAGCAAAGGAATTGGTGTTTTCTTTGTGCAAACTGAAGCATGTTGTTCCAACACAGTAATATCATAATTTCTCAGGAGACAGTAAAGTTGACAGATTTAATAGCAAGGGCTTAAAATGAGAAAAAGGACACGTGGACTGTATCTGGCAGGAGGGCATTCATACAAAGAAAAAAGTTGTCAAAGAAAAGAGCGGAGTCAAATAAGAGAGGTCATAACTCTTCAGTACACCTGAGATCTGATCCAAAGGTAATGCAGACTTTGGTAGAAGGTTCCCTGGACTCATCTAAATTTTGGATCAAGTCCTCAGTATAAATTACAGTCCCAAGCTACCAGAAGATAAAGGACACCATATCCAAACTGGTGATTTACAGACTAAAGTAATGAAGTGGCATAACCACTGTGAGTGGTGAATGCCCTCAGTAAGGTTAATGCAGAATTCAGGACTTAATGCTACAGAAGGAGTTTTTTTTCAGGTCACCTTTAAAGGACACCATACTGCAAAACTAGGCTGATAAAGATCTCCTCTCAGTGTTGCAGGACAATCACATAACACTACCAGAAAGTAATATTTTTTCAGTCATTCACAAGGCAATTGTAACATTGCTTCAGATCCTGCTTTTGATATAAAAAAGCAAGAGATAAGATGATAGAAAGCACCGGATACTCTTGTACATCTGCAAGGAAAAGACACACACTCTAGTAAGTGGCTGGTCTGGAGAGAATAGTTTAACAATCAACATGTGGTAGCTACAATTCTTTGCACAAGCCTAGGAGCCCACAAATAGCCATTATATCCTTAAATTTTACCTTAAGGCATTTTTTAAGCAGCTATGATACATACACTTACTAGGACAACCACAGCATCTCTAGCTCAGAAAGTTCCCGAGTCTCAAAACAGTGGGATCCAGACAGCTTACTGAACAGACAGAATAAATAAATAAATAGGTAAATAATGAAAGTAATAAAACTGCTCATCCTGTTCTCATATTCCCCCCAAGGCACCCAGTGCTGACCACTGTTGGTAAATAGACTTGGTTGTAAAAGAACAGATCACCATATAAGCTTTATGGATGAAAGTTCCATCTTCTTCCAGTTTCTCCAAGGCATTAGTAGGAATAAGATAGTTGGGTTTTTTCATAGAATAGTTTGAGTTGGAAGGGACCTTAAAGATCACCCAGTTCCAACTCCCCTGCCATGGGCAGGGACACGTCCCACTAGATCAGGAGGCACAAGGCCCATCCAACCTGGCCTTGAACACTTCCACGGAGGGTCCATCCACAATTTCCCCTCTCTACAAGTCATCATACAAGTTTCAGTTCCTCTTTCAAATACCCTGTGACCTGGATTTCTTTGCCTCAACACAGACATGCTCTCCCAGAGGACAAGAAAGAGACCTACCATTACAAAGTGGCCTCAAAGAAATACAGATGCAATCAGTTAATTAAGTCCTCGGTATTGTCCCTCCTGCTCTAAGCTCCATTCACAGCCTAAAGGATAAATTGAGCCAACAGAAACCAGACTGGAATATGCATTAGCATCCATGTAGTCAAACGCACTAGTAAGATTCTTACTGACTTGAGCCGTGCGTGCACTTTCGTATCACAAACGCTAAAACGGCTTAGGGATTTTAGATGCTGAAAGGGAGAGTATTGCAGCAGGGACGAATCCACAGTTCTGTCAGAAGAAGGGCACGCTCAGAAAAAAGTCAGGAAATGAAAGCAGTAGATCAGAGGGTAAGCTTATGATGCAAAGCCCAGAAAAGGAACAAGGTTAAGGACTGATTTGCACTGTTCAGCTCTACTTGGAGAAAGGATCCTTCCGAAAACTCTTGTGGCTTGCTGTAACTGTTAACATCAAACACTAAAATGAGAATAAACCTCTAAGGATCAAAAATGGTGATTTGAAGATATGGAACACTTATAGAATGCTTATATTTAAAGCAGCAGAGAAAAAGCCTTCCTGAAGCACACTTGTGTGGGTTCAGTCACAGAGCACAGAGCAGCGGCAGGACACCAGCACCCACCAGAGAGCAGGTGGTGTGTTTATCGGCCCAAAGCACCAGCTCAACCCAAAAAGCCCCACACCCCAACAGCAAGTTATCAGTGCATGGCACAAACTGATAATCTTTACATCTGCATGAACTTCAAGATAGGAGGTTTTTGTCAAGAGCTGCCCAGCTCACACAAAGTTACTGTGGGGGAGGGATAGCTATCTCCTGCTCAGTGCCTTGGCTGTCTGTCCTGTCTGCTTTGCATGAGACAGCCCCACTCCCCTACCATGCAAGCCCATAGCATAGGAAGAAGCATCTTTATACCCCCTGTTCTAATTCTTGCTGCTCTATAATATCAGTTTGGGGGAGAATAGGAGGAAATTCTCTACTTGTTATAGAGGAATCCAACCAGATGATCCCACAGCCCTTCCTGGCCTTAAAATCCTCAAGTGTATTCAGCACTGCCAGCTCATAACACATCTCACAGGAAGAAAAGCCACATTAATGGGCTTGGATCCCTCTTTGTCAGAAGATTTTGCTTGGTTTGGCAGTTTGGTACACAGGAACACAGCTCAGATGCAGGTCCATCTCCTCAATGTCTATCTCTACCTGCTTTGGCGTATCCAATGAGCCCTCCTGATGCCACCAGCGCGGCATAGCCGAAGCCAAGCCAATCCACAGCCATGCTAAAAACTGGAAGAGAAACTAGGGTGAGGCTCAGTGTGTCTTACTTTTTTTTTTAGAGGGGGAGATAAGAAAAAGATGCATTTTATCCAGAACGTGTTTCCACAAGCAATGCCAGCCTGAAGCCTAATCCCAGCCTGAGCAATGAAACCCAATTTGTTGGGAATGAATCCCTAGGGGATGCTGAGGGGTGCTGGGAGGATGCTGAGGGGGTGCTGGGGGGATGCTGGGGGAATGCTGGGGGAATGCTGGGGGGGTGCTGGGGGGATGTTGAAGGGATGCTGGGGGGTGCTGGAGGGATGCTGTGGGGGTGCTGGAGGGATGCTGGTGGGGTGCTGAAGGGGATGCTGGGGGGACGTTGAAGGGATGCTGGTGGAATGCTGGGGGGGATGCTGAAGGGATGCTGGGGGGATGCTGGGGGAATGCTAGGGGAATGCTGTGGGGATGCTGGAAGGGGATGCTGGGGGGTGGGGGGCATGCTGGAGGGGTGCTGGTGGGGGTGCTGGAGGAGTGCTGGAGGGGATGCTAGGGGGTGCTGGGGGATGCTGGGGGTCTGTCCCGCCCTGGAGGGCTGGGGGACCGTGCTCACCTACCCGTGGGTGCCGCTGCGCTGCAGCCCGGGGCGGAGCGGGGCTGCGGAAGGGGAGGCAGGGAGCATCGCACCGCCCCGAGGATCCTTTTCCGGCTGCTCCCAGTGAAGGGAGGGGAGAAAAAGCCACACTCGAGTACAGATTAAAAAACGACCGGCAGGGTAGGGTGTGCCTCGCAGGTCAAGGGTGGCGAGCAGAAAGGGTTGGTGCCTCCCCGCTGACCTGCAGGGGCCACTGAGGGTGCCCGAGTGCCCAAAAAAAGAGACTTGGATACGGGTGTGGTGTCCCGTTCTGGAATCCCCAGCATAAGAAGGATGTGGAGCTGTTGGAACGGGTCCAAAGGAGGGCTGCAAAGATGATCAGAGGGCTAGAGCGCCTTCCATACGATGACAGGCTGAGAGAGTTGGGGTTGTTTAGCCTGGAGAAGGCTCTGAGGAGACCTTATAGCGACCTTCCAGCACCTGAAGGGGCTACAGGAAAGCTGGGGAGGGACTGTTTACCAAGGCTTGTGGTGATAGGACCAGGGGCAATGGGTGTAAACTGGAGAGGGGCAGATTTAGGCTAGACGTAAGGAGGAATTTCTTCATTATGAATCATAGAATCATAGAATAATCAGGTTGGAAGAGACCCACCAGATCATCGAGTCCAACCATTCCTATCAATCACTAAACCATGCCCCTCAGCGCCTTGTCCACCCGTGCCTTAAACACCTCCAGGGAAGGTGATTCAACCACCTCCCTGGGAAGCCTGTTCCAGCGCCCAAATGACCCTTTCTGTGAAAAATTTTTTCCTAATGTCCAGCCTAAACCTCCCCTGGCGGAGCTTGAGGCCATTCCCTCTTGTCCTGTCCCCCTGTCACTTGGGAGAAGAGGCCAGCACCCTCCTCTCTACAACCTCCTTTCAGGTAGTTGGAGAGAGCAATGAGGTCTCCCCTCAGCCTCCTCTTCTCCAGGCTAAACAACCCCAGCTCTCTCAGCCGTTCCTCATAAGACCTGCTCTCCAGCCCCTTCACCAGCTTTGTTGCTCTTCTCTGGACTCGCTCCAGAGCCTCAACATCCTTCTTGTGGTGAGGGGCCCAGAAGTGAACACAGTATTCAAGGAGCGGTCTCACCAGTGCCGAGTACAGAGGGAGAATAACCTCCCTGGACCTGCTGGTCACGCCATTTCTGGTACAAGCCAAGATGCCATTGGCCTTCTTGGCCACCTGGGCACACTGCTGGCTCATGTTCGGTCGGCTGTCAACCAACACCCCCCGGTCCCTCTCCTCCAGGCAGCTTTCTAGACAGACTTCTCCTAGTCTGTAGCACTGCATAGGGTTGTTGTGCCCCAAGTGCAGGACGCGGCACTTGGCCTTGTTAAACCTCATGCCATTGGACTCTGCCCAGCAGTCCAGCCTCCAGTCCTCCTACCTTACAATAACTTCTAGCTCCTTTTGTTTATTACTCATGCTGCATGCATTGTTATAGATGCACTTCAGTTGGGCTGTTGATCCCAGTACGGTCCTAAGGGGAACAGCCTTAATTCCTAAGCAACTACCCACTGAATTATCTAGCCCTTCTGTGGAGCCATGTAAAGTCCTATTCATCACTTCCTGTGAGGGGGCAGACCAAAGGTCTTTGCCAGCACACCGTCCTTCAGAAACTGGAGTGCCATTCCTAGGCTTTTTTCCATCAAGTCTGGTTATGTCCCCCTCTCCCTTCACATCTAGTTTATTGATCTATTAATTTGCCCTGCTATCTTCTTGGTGAGTACCTTTTTGCCCCTAGGGGACAGGTGTATCTCATCCTTTGATAGCAAGGTGGTGAGGCACTAGCACAGGTTGCCCAGGGAAGCTGTGGCTGCCCCATCCCTGGAGGTGTTCAAGGCCAGGTTGGATGGGGCCTTGGGCAGCCTGGTCTGGTGGGAGGTGTCCCTGCCCATGGCAGGGGATTGGAACTGGATGATCTTTTAAGGTCCCTTCCAGCCCAAACTATTCTATGGCTCTATGTGCGGGTGCAGTGAGGGGCCAAGCTCCCTCGTAACTGTGTTCCTGTGCACGCAATGCAACCTAGTCCTGTGCCAGAAGCGGGCAACATGGTACAGCTGAGAATTTGGAGCTGGTTTTTGGCCCAGAGAAGTCATGGATGCCCCATCCCTGAAGGTGGTCAGGGCCAGGTTGTATGAGGCTTTGAGCAACCTGGTCTGGTAGAAGGTGTCTCTGCCCATGGCAGAGGGTTTGGGCCTACTTTAAGGTCCTTTCCAACCCAAAGTATTGTATGATTCTACAACATACAACACTGGGCAGCCTGCAGGCAACTTCTAGTTTTGATCAGTAATTTCCGTATAGCCCTTTTAATGGAAGATGTAAAGGATCTCTATGACCTTCAAATTACAACTGCTGCTGTAGAAGTTCCGCATGGGATGGAAAAAATCTTGTGAAGAAAATACTTTTCTTCAAATTGGAAAAAAATGTAGAGAGAATAGTCTATACATTTCTTCTTTCACGGGCTGAAATGAGCTTTCATCATGTAAATGGGTCTCCACTATTTATTCCAGTGGGCTATACGATTCCCTCCCATAGAAATCTAACCATGCAAACAGCGCTCCTCCAGCCACATCCCTAAGCTGAGGGGCACCGGTTCCTCTTCATAACAGAAGTCACAAAAATTTGGAGGCCTGTGCTTTCTGCAAAACGCAGCTTTCTCTAGCCGCAGTTCAATTTTCCTGTATTATGAATTAACTTAATGGCTAGAAAGTGGAGAGCATTTAATTCCCTTGCTGCCCTAAGTGGTTGAAATGGAGATCTCCCATCTCCATGAAAAGTCCCACAACCAACACATCGCTAAGCTATACTGGATGGGGTTCCCTTTTCTGATGAAGCTGTGTAATGGCTACAAGGTTCAAGTTTTGAGCTTTGCTTTGTAATCCAGCTCTGGGGTTCCTCACGAGGGAAGCAGGAAAATTGGAAGAAATCCACAGCTGCTGGGGCTGATGAACTCACCTGGGGCTCAGCTGAGATGCTGCTCTATAGGCTGTGATTTCTTGCAGCCCTGGCTCCATCTATTCTGCCAGCATTACGCATGCTTACCTTTCTAACACAGGAAAGCTTTCCCACCACTAACACCTCCACTCCCTCTCTACTGCTGCCTCCCATGTACCATTCTAAGCAGCTCCCTGAAAACTAGAAAGGAAAATGTTCTGAAAAGGCAGATGCGCACAAGAAGACAACAAATTTGCCAGGTACTGGTTAGCAGCTGCGCATTCACTCAAGGTATAGGAAACATGAGTTCTGCTCTCAGGACTGTTTCTGTATTTCATATTAAATGCTGTTAGAATTTTTCTTTGTCTCCAGTTCACAAATTGTTCTGAGTCTCATGAGATGCATAACCCTTTGTTACTACACAGGGAGTTTGGATTTTCACAAATGTCTAAATTTTACTTATAAGCTTAAACATTAGAACCAAAATTCTGTGGCATTTTTGCTTTTTCATTCTTTCATTTCAGTCCAGTCCTGTTCAATACCCTTATCAATGACCTAGATGAAGGCATTGAGTGCACCCTTAGCAAGTTCGCAGACAACTAAGCTGGGAGGAAATGTCGATCTGCTTGAGGGTAGGGAGGCTCTGCAAAGGGATCTGAACAGGCTGGACCGTTGGGACATGGTATGTCTTATAGTAGGAAAAATAATTGAAGACAAAGGCAGATCATATTTTGAGTCAAATGAACAGCCACTTTTGCAACACCAAAATGGTAAGTGTGTGTATTTTTAATATGCCTTTCAGTGAGACAAAAAAGTAACTGAGACAGGTGCAGCCATTTTTATCATTTTAGCTGGCTTTTTCAGACCCAGGTGAAAAGTGTATGGGCCCCTCACCACAAGAAGGATGTTGAGGCTCTGGAGCGAGTCCAGAGAAGAGCAACAAAGCTGGTGGGGGGCTGGAGAACAGGTCTTATGAGGAGCGGCTAAGAGAGCTGGGGTTGTTTAGCCTAGAGAAGAGGAGGCCGAGGGGAGACCTCATTGCTCTCTACAACTACCTGAAAGGAGGTTGTAGAGAGGAGGGTGATGGCCTCTTCTCCCAAGGGGGACAGGACAAGAGGGAATGGCCTCAAGCTCCACCAGGGGAGGTTTAGGCTGCACATTAGGAAAAAATTTTTCAAGGAAAGGGTCATTGGGCACTGGAACAGGCTGCCCAGGGAGGTGGTTGAGTCACCTTCCCTGGAAGTGTTTAAGGCACAGGTGGACAAGGCGCTGAGGGGCATGGTTTAGCGATTGATAGGAATGGTTGGACTCGATGATCCGGTGGGTCTCTTCCAACCTGGTTATTCTATGATTCTATGATTCTAATATAAAAATATAACCACTACATATTATGAATTTATTTTTGCCTCATTCACTTAGGAAAAGTTGCCATCTCTTTTGCCACTTCCCAGAAGGATCAGTCAATTTATTAGGGTAAAAACATTCATTACTTTTAAACAATACGTCAGTTCAGTGTTGTATGTCCTGTCAGAGGTTTACATCCTTACAAAAAACATAGCAACACCAGTATTTACTTTTTATTCCAGAGAGAAAGTAGCTGCCTTTATGCTGAGCTATTCTGTTTCTTTTTCCTCTTTTGCAGTGGAGCTTCCAATTTTTGCTTCTTTGGAGTAATTTTTCTCTTTCTTTTTGCTGCTTTATCACTTTTATCAGTCCAACAAACTTTCTTTTTCCTGACTATTAATGATATTTCATCTTCATTTGCTGAAAAAAAAGCAAGAAATTATTCACATTGATATTTATGTTCAGTCTTTGTGGGCTAAAATGGCACAGAGACTTATTTGTATCTCATTCTTAAAAAGGGATTATAAGTTGTTTTTTATTTATAGTGGAATGTGCCATTTATGCTATTTTTGCCTGTGATAGGAAAACATCTAAAGACCAAGTATGTAAATAGATTACAAATCAGGAAAATAACAGAAAAAAAAGAAAAAAACTGAACCAAACTTCCTAAGTTTGCCCAACTACATTGGCCTCAGATCTAGATTTGTTTATATGAAAACAAGACATGCAGTTCAATCAAACTCCTTATTCTTTCTGTATTTGTCTCAAAAGCTTCACAATGGCTTCCTCCGTATGTTATTCCAGTAAAAAGAAGCAAAACTTCCATGTAATAAAGGTGAAAAGAGGCTTATATCCTGCAGCATACATGCAGGCTTGATACACTATCAGATTGGTAAGAATATCTCTTATCATTTTTCAGCATCGTATCCCCAATTCCTCAAGATACTAAAACGTTTTCTGATGCATATAATCAAAACCACCCACTCAGCATATTCCACTTCACAGTCACATTAACAACTGAAAATACACAGTTCTGTTACCTTGAGACGATGCTGCAACTTGATCAGTATTTTCTTTCATCTCTGAAGCCTGGTCAAGCCATACTGCAAGACATGTCAGCCTAGCTTTGGTATTGACTTCACATAGTAAAGACGGCACATCTTTAATCTGATGATAATAAAGGAAAAAAAAAATTAACTAAACATTATATTAAATCTGTTTAAATTGAACCAAGAAAGAATCTTACTGCCCACCCTACACTTAATTTCTTGTGCCTGACAATGTTTAGAACTAGAGGCTGTATAGAGGTTAATGGTTGCACTGTTACAGTCCTGTTCCTGGTACCGTTCCTCAGTGGTGGTCTTACAAAAAGCTCCCAATGGCTTTAAGAACATATCTTGATAAACAAGGTCAGTGGGTTTCAGGAACACGGGGGTGAGTTAACACGAGGAGTAACTACAAGAGTCATAGACCCACAAAAAAGGTTGTTACCGGTTTCAGAAGTTTCTCCAGAATTATAGGTATTTTTTGGTACAGCTAAAATAATTTTAATTACTTTACTGCATCAGAATCGTTTTCTCCCTCACAAAGACAAGGCAATCTCTTCACAGTGTGTTTCAAATTCTTAACTGCAACGTTAACAGCTCTGGGAACACTTGAGCAAATACCCTATTACAGATATTGGGGGATAAAGTGTCACACACAAACGTGCAGCGTAACACCATCAGCACCTCAGAAACTACTTATATTAGGATATTCTACCTCACAGAGGTGGACAGAGCAGCCTACACAGTTATACAAAGTTTAAAAAAAATTTGCCTGCACAGGAATAAAATCACACATTTGTAACAAATAAAGACAACATTACAGAGAAAGGTGAAGAGTTCCCTGATCCCTATTATCAATTACCTCCATAATGGCATCCAATTTTATAGTTGGTTGTAAAAAAAATTACAAATATATAACCATACAAGTGCATAAAACTATGTGCATCTCTACAACACATAACATGGAGAAAGATCAAGGCATCCAGACCTCAAGTAAAAATTCCTCAGTAATTTAAAATTAATCTTTATAATAGAACTGTTTGCAAATTTGGTTGTCTGATATCCAACCATAGCGAGTCCAGAGAAGAGCAACAAAGCTGGTGAGGGGGCTGAAGAGCAGGTCTTATGAGGAGCGGCTGAGAGAGCTGGGGTTGTTTAGCCTGGAGAAGAGGAGGCTGAGGGGAGACCTCATTGCTCTCTACAACTACCTGAAAGGAGGTTGTAGGACAGGACAAGAGGGAATGGCCACAAGCTCTGCCAGGGGAGGTTTAGGCTGGACATTAGGAAAAAATTCTTCACAGAAAGGGTGACTGGGCACTGGAACAGGCTGCCCAGGGAGGTGGTTGAGTCACCTTCCCTGGAGCGGTTTAAGGCACGGGGGGACGAGGTGCTAAGGGGCATGGTTTAGAGTTTGATAGGAATGGTTGGACTCGATGATCCGGTGGGTCTCTTCCAGCCTGGTGATTCTATGATTCTATGATATTTTGCCATAAATGTAACAAGCAGTTTAGCAGACCAACCTTATTAAGATCCAGACTCCACATTTTAATGTAACCATCACTGGATGCAGTAACAAGAACATGTTGTCCTTCTCTTTCAAAACTATAGATATCTTTTATTCTGTGAAGAAAATGTAGTAGTTCATAGCATGGCGGTCTACTTCATAACAGTAAGCTGACAGAAATTAAAAATGAATAGGCAACAGTCTAAAAACCAGTTTTAACAGAAAACCCACAAATGACAGGCAAGAACTTGGAACAGTCATCTGGTTTGAGTGCTGCCTTTGTTAGACTTGTTAGGGTTCAATTCAGAACACTTGAGTACTTCCAAGCACACACTATTAACCACACCAATGACATTTTAGCTAATGCTTTTGTGTTTTGATGAATTAAAATCAGCATTTGGACAAATATTTGGTATTTGACAACAACAGAGAATATGTGATTACCCTCCTATTGTGTGGATTGAATACAATTGGTTTGTTTTATATAAGCATTCTAAAGAATCAGGATCTGTAAAGACTGGTTAAACGTTCTTCAGATAGTCTTGCAAGAAAATACTGATACCCAATTCCAGAAATACACAGACCACATACAGAGAAGTGTGTATGCATATTTTTACACACACACATACAAACGAATAAATAAAAACGTATACATGCATTCTATATAAACCCAAGTACTTTAGCAGAACCTCTTCTAGTTTGGTCTTCTTGCCTAACACCTCTCCCCTTCAAAGCTTTGCTATACCAGGGTGACCAGCCTGTGGTTCTGGAGACAGCACTGGCCTCTGCACAATTCCACACCACCCAGGGCTGGGGGGCTTTATTTAAGGCCTGGCAAAAGTGATGACCCTGCTGGGTAATTCAGACTCAGAACTGCTGAGAGGACAACTGTGACAGGGACTGACCAAGATAGGACAGGAGAACGCTGCCAGATGCCATTCTACCTAATCTGCCTGTCCAGGACAGTCCAGTTATGTAGTGGAGCACTGGGAACCCTGTATGGCCATTATCATCTCCTGCCTGAGAAGCACTACAGGCCCCACTACAGTTCTGATATAACAAGCCCTGGGGAGAGAAAGGACCTCTTCCTGAAACAAAGATTTACATAGATCCACGCCAGTATGCTGAGATCTTATATTTAAGATACACATTTAGATATTATCTATATTGATCTTATATTTAGACCTAAATATTTTATATTGTACTTCAATTATAAATTCAGAACTGTAATATTTCTAATTCTGTACTCTGTTGTTTTTGTAACGTGCATAGACAGAATAGAACTTGTGCTCATACTAAAAGTAAACAAGTCTGTCCCAAATTTGGAATTTAGCACACAAGTAAATAAACTTTATGTACTAAAACAAAACCAGTAGTAAAATATGCTGAAAGTTGCAAGTCATTGAAATTTACTGAATACTCAGCATTGCCATAAATATTTAAAGAGTAAACAAATGTAAAATACCTGTTTTCATGAGCTTTAAACTCACAAATGCATTTTTGAGAGTCACAGCTGTAGAACCGTATAATTTCATCATCTCCAGCTATGGCAAGGATAGAATCCTTGGAATGGGGGAAAAAATGCGAGTGTGATTAATTCACGTGTTTCCAGCTAGTTAATTTCCCAGAACCTTGCTTTTTTTGTACTTACTGTAATAAATCTAAGCGAAGAAATTCTCTTCTCTGTTGTGATACTGCCAGTGATTGATGCTGTGTCGAGTTTGTAGATATCCACCTTATTCATTATCACGGTCACATACCTCTCTCCATCAGGGGACCATTTAATTATGTGGGCATCTGGACACATTGATACATATGTACACACATGTACACCTTCTTTTGCATTCTATATTGCATCTAAAAGTACGAATCCTTAGAAGATGCTAGTCATTGTTTTCTACCTAAACCTGAGAAAAATTCAGGAAAAAATCAAGCAACCTAGAATAAACAGCTACGCTTTTAAATGTTTATTTCTGATTATCAGAAGTGTATAAAGTGAAAAAAGACAGACCAAACACCATTTATTTAAATGTCCTGACAGCAGATTCCAAGGGAAAAAAATTACTTTACTGTCACTATATTTCCTTTTGGTAAATTATTATTATGAAGGACATCTGCTTACTTATGCTCGCCTGCATGTGTAAAAAATGACACTGTGAAAGTTCCTTGCGACTGACTTGTTGATTAACTCAGTCTACTTTTCTTTACACAAAAAAATAAAACTATCTAGTTTCACTTTGTAGTGGATTGAGACTGATAAACTCACTTTGCTTCAGGTTTTTGACAAAGGCTGATCGTCCTTCTACAAGATTCCAAGTTCTGAAAGACAATAGATAATGTGCATTTGAGTTGACGATGACAGAATGGAAGTGAAGTTCTATCTGCTGACATGAAGGAATCAAAAGGAAGCTTTTAAGCATCTCTGTGCATTTTGCTGCCTTCTTAACGCAAAAGAAAATGATGACTTGTTATAATGCTTGCACACTATAAGGTTGAACTAGTGATATTTATTTTCATATCACCATTTGCAATGCAGAGACCCAAAGGAGTCCAATATCAATTTGCCTGTTAAAATAGCATTTTTTTATATTTAAAACATACATACATACAGCAACATGTACACATTCCAAGTGAAAAATTGAACAAAATCTGACCGCTTTCAGAAGTTTAAACTAATTGTGTTCCAAAATGCAAATATATTTATACATCTACAAGCGACAGTGCAGGGTCAGAGCATAGCAAGAGGCTAGGAACAGCAAGGACTGTTTTCAGAAGACTTTAAAGTACTACTGGTATCTAGAACTTCAGAAGATAATCCAATCAATCTTTGACCATTTGATGTTCAAATGTTTTATCAGTGTGCATGGCCCAGTGCCAACACAGAATTGTTGCTTAAAACAATTTACTAAGAGTTACTGCTCTATGATTCTCAGCATTTCTTCATCAGTTTTGACTCACCTTAATGTTTTATCTGTTCCTACTGACAAAGCCAATTTCCCAGAAGGATGGATAGAAAGAGATGTCACGTGCCCCCTGATAAAAACAAACCAACATATTAGCCACATATATTATTTAAAAGGAAAATAAACATGAAAACTCATGTGATACACAGGTTTAGGAAACTCACTTATGTGCCTTAATGGACTTCAGGCATTCCCATCTCTTTGTGTTCCAGATACAAATGAGTCCATCTTCAGCCCCACTCAGTAGATGTGCATTACCATAGAACTCCAAACAAGTTATTGTGCCTACGAAATCCAAACGAGCGTCATTAACAATGTTTTACATATTGAACATTCACAGAGAACATATTAATGAACAGAGATGCTTCAAGCATCAAAATCTTCAGCTACTACCCTACTCTTGGGTAAATCTGGATTATTTCATAAGTATTTCTTCACAAGCCTTCCCCCACCCTCAGCTTCCTTGTTACATTCAACCACTGATGTGCTCTGTCAGCCCTGCTATAGCCATACACGTCTGATTTCCATCTGGTTCATTCCACGAAACGGCAGTGCTCAACCATGGTGGCTCAAGTGACACAGAGTTTCTATCAGTGATAAGGAATGCTCCGGTGTCAAAAACCTTCTCTTGACACACAGCTGAATTTACTGCACATGCTGCTTCCCCAAGAACCAGATCCATCATACACGTGGCCCCATCCAATCTGGCCCCATCCCTGGGGATGTTCAAGGCCAGGCTGGATGGGGCCTTGGGCAGCCTGATCTAGTGGGAGGTGTCCCTGCCCATGGCATAGGGGTTGGAACTGGATGGTCTTTAAGTTTCCTTCCAACCCAAAGTATTCTATGACTCTATGATTCTACTAACACAGGCAACACATTTCACCTAGTTCCATGTACTCCTTGGTTACCAGCAGAAAAAAGACAATCAGGACTGAGCTACAAACGACCCAGACGCAGCAAACTCTCCCGCACAGAAACTCTCTTTTGAGTGGCTCATGTATGTCTATGACAGGACTAGGACACGGGGAAGGATGGATGTTGGGAGTAGGCATGGTCTAAATAAACTATGCTGGTAGAATTAAAATGGCTCGCGAGCCATTTGTGGGCCGTAATTTCTTAAACAGGTAAAACTAAAGATAAATGGAAGAAGCAGCTATATTTGTGATCTAAAACACAAATTGATTTTTTTATTTTTATGCTCAAAAGCTTACCTTGCTTGCATTGTCAGACCATCACTGCTGCAACACCATCATTACTAAAGACTTATTAAAAAATATCCAATTTTCTTCTACTGGCAAAGGCCAGTTTTTCAGCTATACGTTTCTATCGTTAAATGCTTTTTAGGAAGAAAAGCTTCCTTACCATTGTGCTGCAGCAGCGCCCCATGTTCTATCTTCTTTTTCATGTCATAGATTTGGATCGTTTCATCTCTGCTCCCAGTGACCACATATCTGTTATTCACTGCTACTGCTGACAATGAGGCAGCGTGGGCATGATGTGTAAAATCAGGGACAACTGTCCAGGA
This sequence comes from Phaenicophaeus curvirostris, assembly GCF_032191515.1. Taxonomy (NCBI): domain Eukaryota; kingdom Metazoa; phylum Chordata; class Aves; order Cuculiformes; family Cuculidae; genus Phaenicophaeus; species Phaenicophaeus curvirostris. Next base: position 36,382,765 of record NC_091394.1, read on the forward strand.
CTGCAAATTAAATACAAAATAAACGTGCCTTTCTGAAGCTTTCTGAAGCTTGCCACAGTGAGTTTCAACTTCATCAGCCTGTAATTTTTTTTTTTTTTTTAAAAAAGCAAAACCTGAAAAATCATAGAATGGCTTGAGCTGGAAGGGGCCTTAAAGCCCATCCAGTTCCATCCCCCTGCCAGGTAAGCTGTATGAGGAGTGACTAAAATCACTTGGTCTGTTCAGCCTGGAGAAGAGCAGGCTTAGGAGAAACCTCATCTTGGTCTACAGCTTCCTCACAAGGGGAGGAGGAGGAGCGGGCGCTGATCTCTTCTCCCTGGTGACCAGTTATAGGACCTGAGAGAATGGCAGGAAGATGTGCCAGGTGAGGTTTAGGTTGGATATTAGGAAAAGGGTCTTCACCCAGAGGGTGGTGGAGCCCTGAAACAGCTACCAGGGAAGCAGTCACAGTGCCAAGCCTGATAATATTCAAGGAGCATTTGGACAATGTCCTCGGACACACAGTGGGAATGTTGGGGTTGTCCTGTGCAGGAACAGGAGTTGGACTCAATGATATTTGTGGGTCCCTTCCAACTCTGAGGATTCTATGATTCTATCACTGTACTCCCTCATAAAGGGTATACATGTCAAATGGAAAGGAATTACACTTGGCTGTAAGTATAATGGGATCTTATTGAATTAATGTCCTATTAGGAGATTAGTCCAAATGATGTGAGTGCAAACCACCTCTCATAATCTGTGCTGGGCTTAGATGAAACTGTATGTGAAAAAGTGTCTGCACAGAGACAAATTTCATGCACAAGGGAAGCAGATTATCCCTTTTTCTATCAATGCTGACTGCAGACACATCTTCCACGTGGCACTGACTCCCTCGATGCACTGTGCCACCCACCCTGTGCACAGCCACTCGCTCTTAGCTCTGTGTTGCCAGCTGGAGAGGAGCCGATACCGAAAATGCCAGCAAATAAACTCTCTAAGACTTGTTTTGGATGGGGGACAGCGTGATGGAGAGCGGCCCTGAGAAGGACTTGGGGGTGCTGACTGATGAGAAGCTCAGCATGAGCCGACAATGTGCGCTTGCAGCCCAGAAAGTCAACCATGTCCTGGGCTGCACTGAGAGAAGTGTGGCCAACAGGGCAAGTGAGGTGATTCTGCCCCTTGTGAGACTCTCTTGTGAGATGCCATCTCGAGTATTGTTTCTAGTTCTGGAATCCTCAACAGAAGAATGATATGGAGCTGATGAATGGGTCCAGAGGAGGGCTACGAGGATGATCAGAAGGCTGGAGCACCTCTGCTATGAGGACAGGCTGAGAGAGCTGGGGTTGTTCAGCCTGGAGAAGAGAAGGCTCCAAGGAGACCTTATAGCGACCTTGCAGTACCTGAAGGGGCTACAGGAAAGCTGGGGAGGGCTTTTTCACAAGGGCACGTAATGGTAGGATAAGGGGGAATGGCTTTAAATTGGAAGGGGTATGCTTAAGATTAGGTATCAGGAAGAAGTGTTTTACTGTGTGGGTGGTGAGGCACTAGCACAGGTTGCCCAGGGAAGCTGTGGCTGCCCCATCCCTGGAGGTGTTCAAGGCCAGGTTGGATGGGGCCTTGGGCAGCCTGGTCTGGTGGGAGGTGTCCCTGCCCATGGCAGGGGGTGTGGAACTGGATGGACTTTAAGGTCCTTTCCAATCCAAACCATTCTATGATTCCAAGTTTTCACCCAAGTAATTGTATTTTCTGAAGGGCAGGCATTTTGAAATATCTACTTCTGACAGCATGGGGTTTCTTTACAGAGTGTTTTTTTCAAACAGTGTTATTCCAGACACTGTTACACTCTTCATTCTTTGGAGATGATAACGTCTTGTGTTCAGTACTATCTGTGCTGAGCAGATGTGTTTTCTTCTGTGATCACCTCTGTCTGCAGTCTCTCCCTATCTCAAATGCAAGGTCAGTCAGAGCTGGCTCCAAAGCTCCAAATTACAAAGAGATTTCACTGTTGTGAAGTTAATCACATCAAAATTAGGCCTTGAAAAGTAACAGAATGCATAAGATTTCTGGGAAAATGTATACATTGTGTGTAGGTGGGAAAGGCGTTCTGTACCCAGCTCTTGTCTCACTGCATGGGATCGACTGACATCATTCCCTCGTGTTGCCCGGGCCTGGCAAATGACACTTGCTTGCTAGAACTCCATAAACAAGTCTTAGAGAGTTTATTTTGCTGGCATTTTTAGTATCAGACAGACACACACATACACACAGAAAGAGAGACACACACAGAAAGAGAGAGACAGACACACAGACGCACACAGAGACAAACATACAGACTGACAGACACACAGATTGAAACACAAACACACGAAGAGAGACAGACACACGGAGAGAGAGACAGACACAGAGAGACAGAGAGACACAGACACAGAGACACAGGCAGAGACACACGCAGACAGACACACAGAAACACAGAGACAGACATAGACAGATACAGACACACAGACACATAGACAGAGACACACACGCAGGCAGACACACACACTCACCTCGGAGTGCGACACCGAGAACCCGAGCAGCACCCGCTCGTAGCTCCCCGCCACCGCTTCCATCCGCGCGGCCACGTGGGGGCAGGGGGGCCCTGTCCTTGCCTGCCGCCCGCGCGCGACACACGAGCCGGGCAGGCACCACGCCGGCCAGCCCGTACTGGGGTGGGGGTGGGGGAGAGGGTCCTAGCGAGGCGGAAGCGGGCGTGGCAGGTCAGGTACTCTTAGAGGCAGCCCGCGAGCGAGAGGGGTCCTAGGGGCTCGGAACCGGGCGCGGCAGGTCAGGCACCGCGAGGGGCAGCCCGTACGGGAGGGGTCCTGGGGCCACGGCGGGTCAGGCACCGCGAAGGGCAGCCCGCGCTGCGGGGTCCTGGCGGGGCGGAAGCGGCGCTGCTGATGGCGGCGCGGGGGAGGCGGGAGGTGAGCGCTGGGATCCGGGCCCGGGCGGGGGGAAAAGGGAATCGCGTGAGCGCTGGGGGGGCTGCCAAGCGGCGGGGAGGGGGACGCGAACCCATCTCTTGCGCAACGGGGGAGGAGGGGGATCGCCCTTGTGTCCGCCACTTACCCCGGGGCCTCCGCGCCGCCGCCTCTCGGGGCGGGGGGCGATCCCGCCTGGCGTTACCTGGGAGCGCCGCCGCCCTCCCCCCCGGTGTCTTTATTTCCTCGGGGTTGGTCGGGTTGAGTTATTTCCCCTCCCCCACCCCTCCACCTCTTATCGCGCAGCGCAAGGAGCGGAAGCGCGGCCCGGGCCCGCCGTGACCGGGCGGGGCGCTCTTCTTGCCGGCCGCCGTGGCCCTTCCCGTCGTGCCCGGGTGGCATTTAACGATGCGTCACGGCACGGAGCGGCCTCGGCCCCGTTGGGCCGCCTCGGGCCAGCTCCTGGGGAAAGAGGAATTGAATGCAAAATGGGGAGGCTCGTTCTGCGGGCTTAGGGGAGCAGTGGTCGCACAGGCGGTTTTACTCATATAGAGCTTGGTCCGGCTTTGTAATAGTACGAGCCTAACAATAAAAATGTGGAAAAAGGGAGTTGGTAAGATGCGTAGAGGTGTGGGTAATCCACTTAAGGAGGTGTTAGAATTTTGGAAGTTAAAGCTGTTCCACTGCCTAAATTATGGAACCATAGAACGGTTTGGGGTGGAAGGGATGTTAAAGATGATCCAGTTCCAACCCTCCTGCTGTGGGCAGGGACGCCTCCCACTAGATTAGACTGCCCAAGGGCCCATTCAGCTTGGCCTTGAACATCTCCAGGGATGGGGCAGCCACAGCTTCCCTGGGCAGCCTGTGCCAGTGCCTCACCACTCTCATCCTGAAAAATTTCCTCCTTATGTGTAGTCTAAATCTTTCCTTATCTAATTTAAAGCCATAAATAAGCTAGCTGTGACTGTAGTTACAGTTAAGGGAAATGTAAATATGTTAGTAGATGCTGTTTCAACTGCTTTTTAAACATTGTTTTCTAGTGAAAAGATCAAGAGGCAACAGTCAAGATCAGAAGGGGAAAGAGTACAAAAACACAGCTTTGCATAAAAGTCCGTGATAACTGTGATCGATCAACAATTGCATCACTTGCCTTCTGATTGTCTTTTGCAATAAAACTGCTTTTGTAGTGTGTGCCATCTTCTGTTAAATCCGCACGAACGAAAAGTGGTAAGTTTGAAAAGTATCATGCAGCTGTGGATTCAGGAGTTAGTGTTTCAGTGTTTGGAGTTTATGGTTTCTTTTAATAAAAGTAATGCTTGAATTAGAGGAACACAACTATGTGAATTTTTTTATTAATAATGACAGAAAAAAATTTTTGCTGATGACTCTTTAGAACTAGTCCACTTAAATTTAGTTACAGGGTATATGCTAACCTTACTGGTACATGTCTGTATTTAGTGGCTTGTTTGCAACTTGACTGCTTTCTTGGCTTCAGAATGGGTGTGGGGGTGAAGCGTGTAGTTATCTCCCATGCATGCATGCTTTAATTATGCTGTGTGTCTGTCCTGTGTCAGGTTAGCCTAACCCTGATGTAGTGCTCCGAGCTTTTGCCCTGTCTGGGTAAGCCTTTAAGGCAGGACAAACACTGTATCTATTTTGTTATGCTAGTGTGGGTTCGACTAGCCAGCATGTAAGACATTAAAACTTCAGAATTAAAACTTCAGCGATGAAGTATTTGCATAGAAGGAACAACACTGGATTTTTAAAATCATCAGTGGTGAATGAACAGCTGTGTGTGGAAGTAGAACCTAAATATTTTGTTAATTAAACTGTTTTCTGCACTGGTTCATATTGGTTGGATGACTAGGGAGGAAAAAAGCTTCAAGAAAGGATGTTGGAATCAACGAAGAGGTACATAACTCTCAGTGTCTCTGCTGGTTTAGAAATAGTAGTAAAAGATCATTCATTGTTGATCACTCAGTGGGAGCGAGTGAAATGCTTGTGTGGAAAAGGCAAAAGAGAAGGCATACATAAGAAAAGGTGCAGAGAAAGATCACGTTTACCTGTGCTGTGCCCTTCTCCGTCTTTTATTTCTCTTGGTTTTTTTAGGACATGGGAAGTACCACTGCTTGTTTTCAGCTGTAAAATTAGTGGTCCAAATAAATTTAAATTTGGCTAAAAGGGGGAAAAGCTGAGTGTATGTACAAAACATACTGAAGCCTCCATCTTTGTTGCCTTATTGTTAAGTATTATAGAATAATATTATAGATCTTTTGTATGACTGTATTCTCATATGTCGGTATTTGAGAAGTAAGGGTAAGATATGGGAGACTTAAAAGCTCTCAGTAATTTTCTTGTGCTTTGGACAGTGAGAAAACTTTGTGGACTATTACAGTTTAAAAAAGCGAAGATGGCTTCTAATCATAACCCCATTGGCCATATGTCCTTTTTATCTCCGTTGCTTTCGCAGTGACAGGACAGGAGTTAGAAATCCAAGTTCTGGATTAATGCCATTAAAAGTGGGGTGAATTTCTTTGAAAATAATTAGTCTCAGGGTCAAGATGCTTTATCTTTTTGTTCATCGTCATCTTTTTCAGCTGAAGGAGTGCAATAAACCAAACCTGAGCAGCCATATTCTTTGAGAAGGACAGAAGACTGTTGGAACCATGGCAAGCCAGGTAAGATCATTTGGTCAGAAATTCAGGCTTGCAGTGCCTAAATGGATTCCAGAACCATACTCAAAATTCCTAGTAAACGTAAAGCTGAAATAGCTAGCTCGCTCTGAGTTGGGTCTTCTTTTAGTCCTCTGATTACTACCAGTAACGTGGTAACTGGTGACTGTCCTCTGGACGCTTAACTGTATCAGCTGAAGCAGGTTGGGGACATAATATTAAGCTTTGCAGTTTGGCTTATTTGAGCATGAGTTCTTCTGAAGGACCTTGCCCATAACACTCTCTATATAAAATATATGTAGAGGTGTTGTAGAGGAAGAACATTAAAGCCTGCGTAAGTAAACAATGCTGCGAAACACCATTCTTATTTTTGGAAACCCTTGTTCTTCAGACTCTCGAGCGAGTGAGACAACCTGTGTTAATACAGCTATTGTTTCCCTCCTCTTTTGTGTAGTTGCACCACTTCCTTTTTAAACTGTTTTTTGGGGTTTTTCTTTCTTCTTTCCCCCCCCCACTCCCCCCAAGAGGCACTTTTTATGCCTCTTCCTGGCCTTGTGTCTGGGTTTGAGTTTTCCTTCAGCCAAGTTGGTGCCTGTTCCTGGTCTGCTTTCTCCTTACGTTCCATTAATCGGCCTCCTGTCGTAATTCCTGGCCTGGGAGAGTGGTTCACAGCTGGGTAGTGAGGAAAGGCATCTCACATTAAAAGAATTCCTAGGTGAGGCGAGATAGGAACAGCGGAGATCCCCTCTAGGCAAGAGTGATGATTTCCCTGCCTGCTCGTTGCTCAGACTGCTGCTGCAGGAGTTTTTTTGAGTCCTGGAGCTCAAGTGGAACACCGTCCAGTCCTGAAGATAATTAACTAACATCTAGGATTGGCCAGCATCAAAGGGCTGTTTGCTTTTTCCCTAATGCCAAGAGGAAGCTGTCAATCCTTTAGCCAGCTTGACAAGTCAGGGGAATATGGCTGTTCATACAATCCTTTGGCTCTGTTATTTTTGCCAGGCGTTTTCCCCAGAGGCTGCTTTCCCTCATGGGAGGCGGAGGGAGAAATGGGACCCCAGGCTTCTTTCAAGGGCAAGGTGAATATGGGGAAATCACCTGTGGTGATGGGGAGTGGGAGGGAGGAATGTAAATAAGGCTAAATACTATAAAGGTGATTCTTTTTCTCCCTGCAGGACTTAATGGCGAAAAAGAGAGAATGTCTCCAGGCCTACAGCTGGTGGAGAACACCACAGAAGAAACGGAAGAAAAAGAACAAAATAAAACCGGGAAGAATAGAGTTTGTCCCTAGTAGTACTAATTCAGTCAGGTAAAGACCTTTTTAAATGAGCAGCTCTAACCCCTTATCAGTTTAAATCGATAGTGACAAGTGAATGGCATTGCTTATTTTTAAAATCCTGAAATGGCACATCTGGTGCCTATTACACCAAGTGTTGCTTATGGAAATATGTTGCTGGTAGAGCTATGAAGGATTTTTTTAGTTAGTCTTTCACGTAAACACTGAATAGTGGTGGCAAAATAGTGCTAGCTCTTTTGAATCATGGCTGCAACTTAATACTTTTTCTTGTTGTGCCTACCACCTCTACCCCCATTTAGACAGTAAATATTTCTTTTAAAGAAAACAACTTTTAAAAGTTCTGTTACAAAATGGGTCTTTGAAATGTGGGGTTTTTTGCAGGAGTGGAGTGGACCCAGAGAAATTTAGAATGTAGTGCTGGAGACTTAGCATTGCAGTCTTGTATGTTACTAAGCAGAGTTCTGCTGTTAATACTTGGATCAGATTTTGTCTCCTTGTTTGTCTGGTGATAACTGGCTGCTTATGTTTTAAGTACCTTAACACTGTAATCTGCTACCTGAGTTTCAAAGTTGACAGTTGTTGTCTTATCTTTTTTACAGACCAGATTATTCAATATTTGTTGGTGAGCTTACTCCAGAGGTGGATGATTTCCAGCTATTTGATTATTTCCTAAAGAGGTACCCCTCATGTATTGACTGCAAAATAGCAACAGACCTGCTGGGATATTCCAGGTAATGCCTGTAAAAATGTGTGATACTGTCAATATGTTTGCTTCTATAAATAATATATAAGAACATGAGTTGGAACTGCTTCTACATCCTCTTCAGAGGCAGGAAGGGGGAGAGATTAGTCTCTAGTATTACTTTTTTAATGGCACAGATCCTTGTGTTTCTAGAATTTTCTTGTTAGTTTAAGTGGTTAATGTGATAAGCTTCAATTTAGCCATATGCACACCTGTGTGAAAAATTAGAAGGTGGGGGAAGGGAGAGCTGTGCACTGAAATCTCTGCTGCCATGTTTACATAGAGCAGTGTCTGCTTAGTCATCTGCAGTACTGAAGACAAAATAATCCCTTTTAAAATATGTTAAGGGGTTGAGAGACTTAATATTAGTAAATAGTGCTTAGCAGAAGTTATACTGGTCAGGCAGTGAGTCAAGCAGGGGTGAGCATGGTTACTTTTCAGACATTGCTTGCTGTAATAGACTAATTCAAGAAACTTAAGAGAAAGCATGTACTAAAAGAATGTTAGTGCTGTACAGGGGTAGGACTGGGCTAATGCTAACTAATAACTGCTGAAAATCCATAAATATGGAATCTGATTGCTTACACAAGTAACAATTAATGTATCGTTCCACTGGCTGTCAGCAAGTTGCATCTTAATGCTATCAAAGAAAAAGCTTTTTTGCTTCTGGCCCAAGTCTTTAATTTAGTGAAAGCATCTTCTGTGCACGTGCCAAAGAGGTTTCTTAGGTAATGGAAACTATTGTAGCTACATCTTCTGTTTTTGTAGAAGACAAACTGAATTCATTAGCTTTGTAACTGTTATGTATACCAGAATTTTGTTTTCTCCCTTTTGAAAATTGTAGAGGGTATGCCTATGTCAGATTTGCTGAGCAAGGTGATCAGATGAGGGCACTGCAAGACTGCCAGAATGCACCAGGTCTGGGGGGAAAGCGAATCCGGCTGAGCATAGGAATTTCTAAAAGGTAACAAATGAGTTGTGTATTGATACAATAATTCTAAATAATCAGATTCTTGTAGCTCTGTCTCTGTAAAATCTGTAGCCCTTGCTGTAATGGCTCTATGCATCATGCAGTCTACAAAACCAAAAATACAGAAGCATTATGCTTTGATTCCTTGATTCATCAGCCTCTTTAAGCATTACTTAGGGAATCCAAATCTCTTAAGTGTAGCCAGGTTGTCTAATTTAGGTTTAGCTGCTATTGTAACTGGCCTTAATTTTTATAGTAGCCAAGATGAATGCATCCATAAATATTTTCTGGGTTTGGGCTGAAGAAGGTAGAAGGGATAAGTGATTTTCTATGCTAGGGAGATTTTTCTTCTAGTTTAGGCAAGGTAGCACATCCCTAATTTTACAGTAGGCTGGCGGAGGAAGGAACTCTTAAGTGGAAAAATACAGAATACGGGGAGGAGAGAAGCCAAAGCAGATGTTACTGGAACAGTTTTAGAATACTATTATTTGTTTTTCAAGAGATTTGGGCAGCAAGGAATTTAAAGTTGATAGGTTTGAGAAGGTGTTTTACTTTGTTGGCTCAGTTCTTTTATTTAAGGTAATTATAATCTCTGAACAATTAGGGATTTTATATCAAATTTGACAAGCTTTGATCCAGGATAGAGGCAAAAATCACTCTTCTGTATAACACAATTTCAGTATATGATGTTAGCTTGTATGTTCTGTTAAATAGTAAAAATAACAGCTTTTGTTTCTCTTTGCACTGGGTAATGCTGCCAATGTTGCCTCTTTGCTTTAGAATTTAAACACTATTACCCAGGAGAGCACTGTCCAGAATTGTTTGTGAGTTATTTTGAAAAAAAGAAGAGGTCATAAAGAAACAGGTTTCCTTACTTCTGCTATCCAGAAGAATGTCAACAGTATTGTCAGATTCTTTTCGTGTTGAGATGTATGTAGGAGACAAGTTGGAATCAGAAGACTTTGAGACATTATCATATATTTGCTACAGCAGCAAGGCAGTAAAACAGCTGTTTATTGGAATGTATTTATAGCTTTGCGGAAGTGAAACACATGTAGGTATTAAAATATGCATCACTAATTTGTATCTGTTCCTCAATAGCTGAGGACTGTGCTCTTCTAGCATCAGAAAAGTGCAACTTGCAGAGTAGTTTGTCACTAAATCACTTCCATTGGAAAGGGTTCTGAGCTCCTTCAGTTTACATTCTTGACAAAAAGCCTAGATCTGACTTTTCTGTAGTAAAGTGGAAGTGCACAGAAATTGAGCTCTGCAAACACAGGTCTGCCTGTACATAGTCAAAGACATGTTTACATATAGAGGATTTCTTTGGAATGTCCAGCTGGGTTATCCAAGCGTATTTCTTGTAGTGTACCTGTTGTTTCAGTACAGACAACACTTACGCATTGATTCTTGTCATTAGTGTGAAGTTATCCCTGAGAAAATATACTCAGGAGAGGGGAAAACAGTGAAAACAAATCAGCTGGCCCTTTGGTCTTAGGAATCAATGAGTTTTGTTATTTTCATACTGATTTGGCTTAATGCTGGGTAATGGCAGTGCTGCCTTCACCTGACAGCTGAGATTTGGCAGCTGTTGAATGCTTCGTGGGCTAAAAACTGAGCAGGTGGAGGTAAACAGGGTAAACTGGCAGGCAGTATCGGATGCTTCTCTGAGACAGATAATCTGACTTTGCCCTATTGTATCTGGAAATAAGATTTTTAATATTGACCAAACAAAAGATAGAAGGGCTAATTAAGACTGAATGCATCTTTAAAACATTTATGGTTGATAAATGTCTCTGGTCTTAATAGATTTGTTTTTAGCAGAGCACAAAGATTTATCAGCAGCTTGCTTATACAGATGTTAAAAATAGTCAAAATGAGTACAGGTAAATGTTGTGGTTTGTGTTAATCTATGAAAATTACTTTTGCTGTTTGCAAAGATGAAAGCTCCTGTATAAACATGTGGTCTTGTGCTATGACTTACTGTTGCTTATACAATTATTTGGAAAAGCTTCTTTTTGAACTTTGAAATACATAAGCTGGAAAATTACTTAACTTCAGAACTGGGTTTATAGTTTATTGTTCTCAAACTCTAACTGTATTTAAACTTCTCATGTTTCAGACTGAAAGCAGAATTCCAGAGGTACCAGTCATACAACTATAATGATTATTACCAAGATTATCAAAACTACTACTCGCAGTGGAATTACGATCCTTATACTGACTACAACTACAGCTCCTATGCTCCCTATGATAACATGCAAACTGTTGGAGACTGTTCTTTAGGAGATGCTGTTATGGCTCCAGCTGTTTTTGAGGTAAAGATACTACACACTTGCTTTAAAGAAAAAAAAAAAAGTCACAAATAATAAGTTATAGTAATTGTGTAAATCAGAGCAAAAGATGTCCTAAGACTGAAATAATTCTTTCTGCTTAGTGCGGAGGTTAGAATAGCAGGCTTCATTCAGATGTATCCTTAAGTACTTAAGTAGTACCTCTATAAAATTAGATATATACATCGCTATTACTTCATGTTCACCAAATAACACTTCTGACAGCATAATTGTGTAGGCTTTCTCTCTTCCTGTTCTTCTGGTGTACTTTTGCTTAAAGCATGTTGAAGAATTATTATATGGTGGTCTTATCTTGAACCAGCCAATTTATCAATTACAATTTTCAGAAGTCCCTTCCAATCTCAGGTATATTCTGTTTTTCTTTAGAAAACAAACAAGCAACAAACCAACTCCCTACCCCCCCAGTCCCAATGACGTGCACCTCCCCCCAAAAAAAAACCAAAAACCAAACCCTCCAAAAAACACCAACAAAAAACCGTAATGAAAAAACATCCCCAACAAACACAGCCCCCCATCTATCCTTGCAGCTGTAGGAGGAGGGAATGGTTTGGGAGTACAGAATTATTTAGGATTTATTTTAGACTTCTGATGCTTTCAGAAATGGACTGTGGTTAAACTTAGACTTCCTTCTTTTCCCTTCTTTTTAAGGACACTGCAGCTATGACTGAAATCAATGACGACCTAATAACTGAAGGTAATGATGATGCTATCACTGCAACTTGAATTTAGCCATACATGTGCCCTTTAAAGATACCGGCCAATGACTATTGGATGAAGAATGTCTGGGAAATTCAGCTGATATAGTGGGATCCTTTATGGGTTATAGCTGAGATGAGGTAGGATTTTCAAGCTGATAGTGTGCACCACATCAAATAGAATAGGATGTTGTCAACAACGCTTCACAGTAGGTTTTGTATAACTTTGCCTTCATTCTCCTTCCTTAACGGTCTAATACAGGGGTTTTTTTGTATCTTTGTATTGATTATGCTAAGGATATTTTACGTTAAACTCGCAGGAAAACAAAGCTTTTGCCAAACCTCAGTGTTAAAGCTTATGTTGCTAAAAGGAGGATTTAACTTCCACTTAAAAGATTTGGTACAAACCTTACAGGACAAACAGTTAAGGTTTGCAGGTGGCTCCTTGCATAAAGACATCTTGTTTAGTATTCAGAAACTACCATGTGTAACAACATTATAGTAGAAATGAATTAAGTGGATTTTGGGAGAGTTTCTAGTTACTTATCCTTAAATCTGCTCTTTATCTTGAAATGCAAACATAGTCCTAAGCATTCTAGTACACAAATTCCAAAATAAGCTGGATTTATCAGGTTTGTTAAAATTCTAGATGAATAAACATCTTATTTCATTTACTGTTAAATCTGTTACATTATTAAATTTAGGTAAAACACATTAGACATTTAGTGCAGGTTTTGTGTGCATGTCTTACGAGATCTGACACTTGTACTTACCAGGTGTTTATTTTCAGATCCACAGCTTTACTTCGATGTTGATGAAATGAACAGACAATTTATGGAGACAAGTGAAGAACTCTATGATTCCCTCATGAATTGTCACTGGCAACCTCTGGATACGGTCACTTCTGACATCCCCCCTGCTATTTAAGTGTCTTATATAGCATGACCGTTATGACCAAGGTGCTAAAATTACATTTCTTCTATGTTACTCTAGATCATAAGTTTTAAAGCACAATGATAGGTTGAGGTTTTTTTTTTTTTTGCTATGCTTTTGACAGTTTCTGTAATTTTTTTTTTCACCACTCTTGGAGCATCTTGAAATCCAATCCTGTAAATATTCTAGAAATGTAAAGAGTTCAATGGGGTCTAAAGATAGACTTGCCTGTGTAAATAAAATTTTGTTTCTGCAAACCTGCCAGCAAGGGATTTTACTTGCATATGTGAAGCACATTCTCTTCTGGCTTGTGGAATTTAGCTGGAGGGAGTAGGGGTATTTCCACCTGTCTTTGATACGTGTGTGAGGACACAAGCAGAGCCTAGCACTCGCCTGTTTCCAAGTTACCTAAGCAATCTTTTTACAAGCTTTTAACATGCTTGCTTAGATTACGTGTGTACTTGGGAGACACTCCCAGGGTTTTCTGTGGGAGCGCTTGGGTCCAGTCTTCCTCCAGTCTGCTGGTGCTGTGCTACTGTTGATCTGCTAGGTCAGTTAGAATTGCTTTATTGATATGGTATGTTAAAGACACAGAAGGGCAGACTTTGAGCTGCCGTAGCTGTAAACATTCCAAAGACCAAGGATGATTCCTATTGACAATTTTATTTTCCAGCCATGTGTTGCCTTCTCAACAGACACTTTGAGGAGTTGCATAGAATGGGCAGGGACACCTTCCACACCTGCCTGCTTGACAGCAAAGAAACTAGTGTAATATCATAAGTGTTCCTAAACCTAAAAATTCCTGGGGATTTCTCATTTTTAAGGAGGAAAAATAACCCATTTGGAACAAAATCTGCATCCTATTAACAACTCTTAAAACTAAGTTGCACCTTATCTTAAACATCTTTGGAATTTATTCTGTCTCTTTCATGCTCTAGATGCTTTATAGTGATGAGGTTATAAAATTTTAGTAGGATGACAGCCTTCAGTGTTCAAGTCAAGGAGATTAGAAGAGACTGCAGTGAGGAAGGTTCTGCTATAAGCTAGCAACTTCTGAGTGCCTTCTTCTAAACTGCTCGCATCTTGAAGGGTATAAAGTATTTTCCCATCATAGGGACTACTTAAGCCCATGCTTAAGTGTGCAGAAGTATTTACTATTTTTATGTGCACAATGATTAAATAAGTTAGGCTGGAAACAGAAAAATATTTTCTAGAAAAAAAGCGGCAGAAATGACTGTAGCTAATAGCTGTGGAAGCTGCTAAAGCTAGTCAAGATGCTTTGCCACCTGTGTGTTTTGGGGACAATCTAAACTATAATTGCTATGGTGGCAGTTAGGAATAAAGTCCTGTGGCTTTATGAATTACTGCAGTTATAGTAGTGGTTGAAACACATATGCTGTTCTTAAATTTAAGACAAATACTGTATTGCAGAGTAATGACAGCAGTGGCAGGTCACGTTGCTGACCAGAATCTTCCACCTTTCTCTTCATAGTTTTAATTTCAGCTAGGAATATTTTTTCAAGCTACCACCATGAAGCGCAAAGGCTCTAAAATAGAAAAAGCTTTGAGTGCTATAGGAAGCTCATTCTTCCTGCCTTTTTTGCAAATGTTTTTGTAGGAAGAGATGGCAAAAAAACTTCATCTAGGCAAGGGGAGTAGCATCACAGTTTTCGCAGCTGTTTTCTTGCTTTGGGAGAGCTAATAACAAGGTAGCTGGGAACATGAATTTCTTAGGTGAGCAGTTTCCCTTGTGTGAACTGGTGAGTCTTTGGAGGGTGGTGGCAGGGAGATTATTAGGGACAATGTGACAGAAAGTAGAATAAATGGAGCAAAGAGAATCTGGGTTGGAAAGGGGGGTGCTCTTGTGTGCACATATAGAATTGTTTCAGAGAACTGCAGTAGGGTGGAAGCTAAAGACAGTGTAGATGCAGGCTGCTTTAATTTGTATGGTAGTGTTAAAGTTTCAAAACTACAGGATTTGATGTCACTTCGGTTGCAGTGCATAGCTGCAGTGCATGAATTTGGTGGTACAAACTGGTCTGCTAAGCAAAGCATTTTGTATGTAGCAAGTGCCCTCACTGGGAGCAGCTCAGCAGCTTCCAGGGCTGCGTCTGGGGTATAGCATGCTTTCAAGTGGCTTGCATAGCATCACCTAACACTGTGCTTTAGCTGCAGTAAGTAATTGGTGGAAACCATTTATTGTGTTACCAGTTAAAGATGTGACGCTAAGGTTGTGTGTTGGCTCAGCAGAAATACTGTGGAGTATCTGTGCTGACTTCTGGCATTTGGGAGGCTGGTCCCTGTGTGAATTATGTAATGAGGGGCCCATGTAGCTATGTGTTTTAACTTATTCTGATACTACATCACCACAGTCCATACACATCAAACAAGTCACTGCCTGTAGCCACTCTACTTATCTAGGTTTTGCCTGTTAACGAGGTCTCTGCACTCTGTGTTAAGAGACTGTTTCCAGATGTGCATGTGCCTTCTGTTTTGTGCTGTAAAATACCCTTACAGTGAAACCACCGTTTATGCAATATGGTGGCAGAGATGGTTTGGGTCATTAGTTCCCTAAACCTGAGAAACGTTGGGGGTGAATATTATTGTATGTTGACTGGGAGAAAAATGAGGTGAGAAAGAGAGCCTGTTGGTTGCAGCCCCATGTGATACTGTTCCAAAATAGCTTTCTGACCTCTTTTCCTGTCTCCTGAGCCTTACTAGCCTATTCCTCTTTCTAGTTAAAGTGCATACATCAAGGTGGTGTGTGCAGTGTGCATCCTTTACTGTGAAGGCGTACCGAATGCAAAATTTCCTCTCTATTGGCCTGTTGCCCATGAACCCCCAAAACAGGAGAAAGGGAGTGCATCAGAACTGCTAGAATGCATTGCCTGAGGCTCTTCACTGAGTAGTCTCAAAGCTATTCTGCAACTGCTTGCCTGCCTGATTAGCTAGCTTACACAAAGACCTGAGCACCTTGTACAGGTGCCTGCTGTCCCCTCTGCAGAGATCTGGCTGCAAGGGGGTACTTAGAAGAAGAAGAGAAAAAATAAGGCTTAGATGAAACTTTCTCATCACCATACTATTTCACTTCTTCCAGTTGTTTTGTCTGTTTTACCCAGCTGAAATGTAGCTGTGGGGTTTTTTTAGCTTGCTGAAATTTGGTTGTTTTTTGGTTTTTTTGGCAGTTTCTATTATTTGTTTTATAAACTCTCCATTGCACCTGGCTGCAATAGATAGTGCCTTTACTCAAAACCTGCTAATTTCTTTAAGAATAGTGGTTTTGTTTTCTATCACTTCTCTGAACAAAAAGGCTTTAGTTAGGATGATTTGAGGAGCCTCTAATTCTGTGGTCAGTGAACAGGGAGAAAGAAATGGACCCAGAAGGGTGAAGAGTACTTGTAAGGGTACAAAAAGGTTAAATGGTACTTAAGCCATGAATGTTTCTTTTTGCAGGGATGCTTTTGGACCAACAGCTTCTTTCTAGCGCTACCTCAAAGTAACTTGCAGATGTAACTCGCAGGGAAGAATGATCAAATGGTGATGATCCCTATCTTCTGCTGGATATATATATTTGCCTTTTGTTTTGTCTCATTTTTAATAACATTTATTTAACTTCAGTGACTCGTGTCAATAGACCTTGTTTGACAACATCCACAAATATTTCTGAGTCATGAGTGTTATTAAAGGCATGTCACTATATGGAAATTGTTCTAAATAAGTAAAATGGAAGTCAAATAAATAAAGCAGCACTTGAATTTACAGAATAAACCCAGCGTAGCTGCCTCTGACATGTGGAAGAGAAAACAGCATGTGCAGATTACCCTGGTATACTTAGCAAGTAAGCTGAACACAAAGCCATGGATGAAATACAAAGAGTAAATTTGTTTTTTATTATCTCGCAAACTGGGAGAACGGTTAAACAGTGCCTGGGCAGACAAAACGTAAGTGGGAGTGCTGGCCCTGCTGAGCTCAGTCGTTGCTAAAAAGTGTGAATCCCAAACCTGCCACTCTGTATTTATCAGGGAAAGGCCAAGGTACTTTTCTATTGTGCTTTGATCTTTCTCAGAGCAAGCCACAAATTTCAAGCACATTTTCTAAGATGGCCCTGAGTTTATCACAGGCCTGTGTTACCTCAACACAAAGGGTTCTACGTGTCAAGCGTGTGAGACTAAGCATGATTAGCAGGATTGCTGTGTTTTTCTACATCCCAGCTGCAAGGTCACTTGAGTGTGTTTTAAAATTCTTCCTTGCCAATCTTCTGTTTTGTTCCTGCACTTAGCATGCGTCAGAAATAGGGAATCTTGGTTTAAACTTGCCTGGATCTTAGGTGCCCAGGGCAGGAGTGATTTCAGTTGTTTCCCCATGCTAGTACCATTTTAGAAGTAAGCATTATTACTGATTAATATCTCTTACCAAAAGGTCATTGTTTATATCCCTTTGTAATCTTCCTGTTCCCATAATGGTAATAGTGTGGTACGCATCCTTCCTCTCCCCTGAGTTGTAATTTTGCATGATAATTGTTGGCTGGACAAAAAGAGTTACAAATCCAGGCTAAAATATTGTTTTTCTCGTATTTTGATTATTATGTTGAGGTAGTTTGGTTTTGGGTTTGTTTTTTTTTTTTTTGACAAGCATATTGTAGAAATAGAGCCTCTTCCTAAACCTGGCCCACAGATGTAATTCACTAGCACTGCACACAAGATGAGGTGCTTTATTGCAGGTGACTCAGTCCACACGTTCCATGTCATGGAAGAGATGGTGTATCACTGCAAGTCATCCCACTGCACATAGAATTGTATTTATGGTGGTAGGGAAGAAGAGATAGAGACTGGAATTCCAAAGGCGTGGTTCACAAGGAGAAATATCTGTAAAGCAATTCCACTCTACTGGGGTTTTGGAAATGGTTATCTCCTTTAGATAACCATGAAAATAGAACAAAGAAATTGAGAAGGAGCAAGTCATGTAGGATAGCTGGGAAGATTTGGATGAGGTTACAAAAAAGCCAGGATGAAACAAGAAGCACAGACTTGGCTGTACGAAACTTCCCAGTAAAATTCCTTCTAAACGCAGTTCCTTCTCTGCTGTTTGTGTTTCTTCAGGCCTTCAGAGTCGCCCTTGCCTGTTGGTTTGAGTTCCCCTAAGCCCCAGAGTCAGGTACACTTGCTCCTCAGGCACATGCTGAGACTCGCTGTTGTTTTGGTGTGAAGAGTGTTCACCACATCTTGGCTCTGGTGCTGCCTCATTCATCAGTCATTCTTTAGTGTGCTTGGTTTTATTAGGGTCAATGTTTTTAGTTTCTACATAGGGCAGGCGGTTGTGATTTTCTGCCCTGCTCCATCATTCCTAGGTGATGTTTAAGGTCCCTTCCAGCCCAAACCATTCTATGAAGAGGAGGCTGAGGAGAGACCTTATTGCTCTCTACAACTACCTGAAAGGAGGTTGTAGAGAGGATGGTGCTGGCCTCTTCTTCCAAGTAACGGGGGGCAGGACAAGAGGGAATGGCCTCAAGCTCTGCCAGGGGAGGTTCAAGCTGGACATCAGGAAAAGATTTTTCATGGAAAGGGTCACTGGGCACTGGAACAGGCTACCCAGGGGGGTGGTTGAGTCACCTTCCCTGGAGGTGTTTAAAAGACGAAGTGCTGAGGCGCATGGTTTAGTGATTGATAGGAATGGTTGGACTCAGTGATCCAGTGGGTCCTTTCCAACCTAATGATTCTATGATTCCTAGGGCAGATCGGTGCTCTTAATAAAATGCAGAGCCATAGGTTTTCCTCGACTTCATTTTGAGGAGAATAAAAAAGATCAAAATTTAAATACTTTATATTTTAAATATCTGTAATAGAAATGTACGCTTTCTCTTGTTTTGAGGAAGACAAAGCTGTGTTGAAGGTTTTATCTGCCTGCTTCCAGCCTGCCCAAGTGAGTGACATGAAACATGCAAAGCCCAGAAAGCCACCGTATCCTGGGCTGCATCCAGAAAAGTGTGGCCAGCAGGGCGAGGGAGGAGGGGATTCTGCCCCTCTGTTCTTCTCTTGTTAGGCCTGATCTGGAGTGTTGTGTCCAGTTCTGGAATCCTCAGCATAAAAAGGATATGGAGCTGTTGGAACGGGTCCAGAGGAGGGTTATGAAGGTGATGCGAGGGCTGGAACACCTCCCACGGGAGGGCCGGCTGGGCGAGTTGGGGTTGTTCAGCCTGGAGAAGAGAAGGCTCCAAGGAGACCTTATAGCGACCTTCCAGAACCCGAAGGGGCTACGAGAAAGCTGGGGAGGGACTGTTAACAGAGGCTTGTAGTGACAGGACTGGGGGCAATGGGTGTGAACTGGAGAGGGGCAGATTTAAGCTAGACACAAGGAAGAATTTCTCGCTGAGGGCGCTGAGGCGCCGGCACGGGCTGCCCCCGCCCCGCCGGCCTCGCGCCCGTTCCCGCCTCCCTCCCGCCATTCCCGGCGCGCGCGGTGGCTGCCGGGCGGCCCCGCGCTCGTGACGCAGCCCGCGCGGGGCAGTGACGCGCCGCCGCCCGGGACGGCGCCTCCCGATTGGTCGGTCGGGGTCGGAGTGGGGAGGGCAGGAGGAGGGGGAGGGGGAGGGGCGCGGCGGCGGCTCAGGCCGCGAGCGAGGGAGCGGGCGGCGCGAGGCCGGCTCGGCGCGGGGCAGCGCGTGAGGAGGCTGTGAGGCGGGGTTGGGGTGGGGGGGTGGGAGACGTGAGGCACGCGCGCGCGAGAGAGCGCGGGAGCGCGCCTCAGCCTGACCGCCCGTGTGAGAGAGCGCGCGCGCGCGCGCGGAGGGGCGGGGAGGGGCAGGGCAGGCCGCGCGGAGCCCCCGCGTCAGGGCCGCGCGGCGCGTGGCGAAGGGGCCGGCGGGGGGCGGCGAGGGCCGGCGCCGACGCGCGCGCTCTCGCGGGGGGGCGGGGGGGGGGGGGCGGCCGGCCCGCTGGGTCCCACCATGGCCTCGAGTAGCGGCGGCGGCGGCAGCGGGAAGATCCGGACCCGGCGGTACCACCTGAGCGCCGCGAGGCCGCCCTACGCCAGGAGCAAGCAGGTGAGGCCCCGCTCACCCCTTCTCGGGCGACCCCCTTGTCCCGCCATGTCTTCCCCTTCCTTCTCCCTGCCTTCCCTTGTCCACGTTCTCCCTTTCTCTGCAGTCTTTTTCTCTCTTGTCTTCCCCTCCTTTCCCCTGTGTGTCCCCTTGCTCCCTCTTCTTTCTCCTTCCTCCTCCTACCCCCCTTTTCTTCCGCGTCCTCTCTTCTTTTCCTCCCTGCCCCGTGTTCCCCCTTCTTTTCCTCCCCCTCGCGTCCTCCCTTCTTTTCCTCTCTCTCCCCCCCGCGTCCCCCCTACTTTTCATTCCCCTCCCCCCCCCGTCTCCCCTTCTTTTCCTTCCTCCTCTGGTCTCCCCCCTTCTTTTCTTTCCCCGTCGTGCCCCCCCCTTCTTTTCACTCCCCCCCCCCCCCGGTCTTCTCCCTTTTTCCCCACGTGTCCCCCCTTCCTCTCCCGTGTCTCCCCTCTTTCCCGTGTGTCCTCTTCTTCCCCTCTGTTTGTCCCCATTCTGCCCTCCCCCCGTCTCCCTCCCTTTTCTGTGTGTCCCCCCTTTTTCCCACGTGTCCCCCCGTTCTTCTTCCCGTCTCCCCTGTTCCCGCCCCACGTGCGCGGCTCCGGGCCGGGGTTTCCCGGTGGAACGGGCCGCGGGGGGCGGGGAAGGGTTTCCCGCCGGGGCCGCGGGGATTGTGGGATTTCCGGGCGCTCCCGGCCCGCGAGGGGGAATCCTCGCCTCCCTTTTGTCTGCTGGGGGCGCGGGGGAGGCGGGGGCCGGGCCGGCTCAGGTGCGCCTTCCCCCACCGCCCGGTCCCCGGGCCGTGTCCCGCCCGCCCCATCCCTCCGCAGGGCGAACCGCGAGGAGGAGAGATCCATGCCCGCTGTCCGCGTGCGCCCGGCTCGGAACGAGCCCCACTGGGTTAAATGGATACCGGCCTACCGAGTGTAGTTGCCCTGTAGGTTTAAGGGCGTCGCGTCTAGCGATTTGTCTTTCCTGATGGGTTTCAGATTGCGAATGAGTTCGTGAGGGTCCTGCGTAGTCGGGCATCTTCGATTGTCTTTTTTTTTTTTTTTTTTTTTTTTATAGGATGCTGCCCGCAGAACCCTCGGGTCTGCCTCTTTTATTTTCTTCAGTCCCTTGCCTCTGCCTAAATGTGCTGATGCAGTGCAAGTGGAATGTAATTCATGAGGCGTTTGTTCTCCTTTGTATTGCAGGGCAGAGTAGATGGATGATAAAAACCGGTTTGTAAATTGTGAGACAGAAATCCCGTGCTGTTCAGAGTCGTTGGAGGGAAAGAGGCAGAGGTCTTTCCCGATTTGTGTTCACTAAGAAATTTCACGATGCCCAGAGACGGTGTCCTGGGAATGGTTTCCACATAAATATATTTATGAACTTGATGTTGACCATTCAGGCAGAATTACCAAATCACTAACAGGGGCTAGGAGATTGGCTATTATATGTGAGATTGAGGGAGTGTTATGCAGGAGGTTTTGCTCAATTAGATTTTGTCATTGGAGAAGTCCTACATTTAGTCTTTTGTATAGTAATACTAATTGGCAGTGTTGTCCTTGTAAAGGTAGCACTGTGACGCTTCATACAAAGGATCACAGTGCTTAGAGACCAGATGTTGAAAGCTCTTATGTGAACGATAGAATAACGTTGAAATTACTGTGTTGTATGTGCTGGGACTATGTAGATAGCTGAAACCTGTCACATGAATTCAAAATAATTAGCACAGGAGGCTTTCTGACTCTTCCATTGTCTGTTACGCCTGTGTTTTCCAGTAGGTTTATTTAAACAGTGTCCCAAAGCAAACGCATGGATGGGGATGTCTGTGGGATTCTATTCAGCGACTGGATGCTCCTAATCAAATATGTACATCAAATTTATATATTGGGGAAAAGATTGTAATGATTAAGCAGACAAACTGTTAAATGGCAGATGTGTGTTTATTGCAATGGGTAGCTTTTTCACCCTATGGGGCTTGCTAACCAGCATTACGTAAAAAGATGAGCTTTAGGTAGATAGGTAACTTAAACTGGAATAAATTCACCAGTTTTCCTGCTTTTTTGTAACATCCAGTGACTAAGTATTCTGTAGTTAAGCGCTAATTGTCTCTTGGTAGTGAGTTTGGGAAGTCATGAAAGATAGTGCAATCTCAACGTGAGGTTATACCTCTGATTTTGATTCCTCTCTCCCCTAATTGTTGTCAGTAAGTAGGTTCGTAGAAACAATTCAGTAGAACTGCTCTAGGTGCTTGCAGTCACAGCTGTGGTCCTGAAAACCCTCAGTCTCTTATCTTTAAGCTCCAAAGGTCCCTGAGCACTGTATGAGGTAAAGCTCACAGACTTAAAGTTCTTGGAGTACCAGAATTTTTTTACCACTTGTGTGAGAGATGTTAGTGTGATACCTATTCACTGTTGTCTGGTTTCTGAATGTTGTTATTTTGCTATAGCCTCCTGGGGAATTCAGTCAGGTGAGAATTCTCTGATCACACCTAACGTGCACTGCAGAGTCAATCTTCTATAAAGTACAGCACCAGCTTTAGAAGACAGTTGGAAGAAGAGGTGCTGCTGCTGCTTTTTAATGACTGTTAGCTAAAGCATCTGTTCAGAATGTTTTTTTGCTTTAGATTCCTTTTTTGTGTGGAGGGATCAGCCTATATCTTCCACTTTCCCAGTGAATATCCCAGTCACCAAGCTGTATGTTGTCTTCGGTTCTCCTGGCTGAAGCTGTGTTGCTATCCAGAAAAAGAATGCGTGATTCACTAAGCCAGAAAGAGAACGTGTAAGAAGATGTTGCTCTCCAAGACTGGAGACATGCAGGCTCTGATCCTCAAATTCAGAAGTTACTTGTTTTATGTTAGGAGGAAACACATGAAGCCTAATCTTTCCTGCCCTTTCTCCTCTAGGTGCCTGGTCATTAAACTTTAGAGTCATGCTTCATTGTGTTTGTCTGTGTGTTTTTTTAAACCTGTTTTAAAAACGGCCTCAAATTGGAGAGGTGAGCAGACACTGTCTGGAAGACTGACTTGCGGCGTGCTGTCTCCCTAGGAAGATGGAAACATCGGTACAGATTCTTCCACTAGTGAAAGAAATAAACCATGGTATCTTCCCTTCTGAGCTACGATCCTGCCTTATAGAAAGTGCACTGTCAGCAGCTATCTTACTAAAGGAAGAAACAAAAAGTAGCAGCGCTTCTAAGTAAAGATAGTAGACTTGCCCACCATGAAGGTCTGTGGGGTGGGAATCCTCAGAAGGAAAATAGCCCTTTTGTGTCTCTGCCTTGCACATCCTGGAAGTAGAATTGAGGATTCCCTCCCTGTTGGCTGTGCTTTCCTAGTGTTTGGTGTTGACAGCTCCACACTAAATCCATTGATTACGCAATGGTTAGCTACCTGTTTACTTGGCTATTGCATGCTGAAATATCCAGCCTCCTGTGTAAAGAGCTTAGGCTCTTGGGTTAAAATTACAGCTTCTTTGAGAGCCAAGCGCATACAAGCAAGGGAGCTGTTGTATCCAGCATCTGGGTTTCATCTTCTAGATGTAGTCCCAGTGCTTCTAAATGTTGGATTTTCCTACTCTTTTAGGAAGACCGATGATTGTAATTACTAGTGTGGATGTGTTAATGGGATGAGTGTTTATATTGTTGACTTATTAAACAGCTTCTAGTATAGTGCCTGTATGCTCCTGTTTTATGGTAAATTTTGCTCTTGTGTATGCATGTGTGTGCACTGGTTTAGCCCGGACTAGTGCCATTCTCATTCAGGTTACATTTCTAAGGTTCTAGATGCGACCTATAGGAGAAGAAACTAAAATAATTGTTTTGGTTATTTTTTTATATGATAATTAACCATTCAAATGAAGGTATCGGAGTACTTTGACTCTTGTACAAAGAGATTCAGGCATCAGAGAAAAACAATTATCAGAAAAGTCTTTATAATCTTCCCATAAACCTGTATGTTTATGTTAAGCTTCAGCTTAGAGGTGTTTGATACTAGAGAGAGTATTTGTAGATTGAAACTTATGCTGAAGAGCAATAGATTTTTGTTTTCTTACATGTGTACATGCCAGTGTGTATTTATAATGTAGATATGCTATGCTGATATACAAGAAAACAGTCCAAATGTATTTTCCTTGATGGAACCAGGATAAGTTTGTGCATGTTTGTAGTTGATCTTCTGCTGGCATAGTTAGGGTATTACCTGAAAGGGGGTGGGGGGAGAAGGCTGTTTGAAAGGTACATTTGCTGATTCTGGTCATGAAAAGCCCTCTGGAAGTTTCATGTCACTTGAGACATCATCGAAGATTCTTCCCAGGGGGTATAGCTAGAGGATTGGGAACTTAAACTATATTCAGCAATGCCTACGTCATTACATTTTCACCTGCTACTGTCTCAAAGGTTGGCCGATTGTGAACTGTTGCTTGTTGTATGCATGGGATTTTCTAGGTGGGAAGTGACTGCAGGAAGTGGGCAGAAGGAAACTTAGAAACCACCAGGTTTATTTTGGGACAAGATTTTGAAACTCTCATGCTAAAGAGTTCCTAGAGTGTCGTATTGAGTAATGTAAACGAGGTAATGTTTCATAAACCTGAAACAGGAAAATATAATTAAAAAAAAATCTTTATTAAGAATGTTTATAGGGACCCCCCACAAGTATAACTGTATCGGTTTAACTCGTATCAATAGGTTTGTGTCTTGAAGTGTGCTTAGGTGGTTTGGTTGATACCTGTATGCATCTCTGCTTGTTTTGGTGTAGTAGTAGGTTAGCACATTGAGCTAAATATGGATAGATTTGAAGAAATGTTTAATGTATGTTTAAAGATTTGTTTTAGAAGAACAGGATAGTAGTTAAGATCAGAGGTTTAGTCTCTGTCCCAGCAATATCAAATTGCATTAGCAAACCAGATGTTTAAATGTGGTACTTGACTTTCTACTGCTACCGTAAACAGAAGTATCCTAGTTGGGCAGAACTTCTTAAACTGAGATATTGACTGTTTTCTCTCGCTTAGGCTGACGGTACTGTCAGTAGTACAACAAACCATAAATGATGATTGCTGTAGCATTTATTAGTATTTTAGGTTTTGTCTTTCAAAGTGTTGTCATGACAGCCTTGGAGGCTGTGAATTATTGGAGAAAAACAATATTAGTGAGGGGTATCTTAGGAGAAGAAAAAAAGCAGACTAAATAATTGTCTGTGTTAGCTGGGACACTGAAATTGCCTTTGGTTGCTGGCAGCACATCACTTCCTCTGAGTTATTTATTCCTCCAGTCAGTAATTAGAACTGGTTCTTTCTCCCTTGCTGTGAAGGAACTGAGCTGCTGCTGATTCTAAGGGCAGCGATACGACAGAGTTCAAAATCTCTTTTGCTTGCCTAAAAAAGTTTGAGCAGAGCCATTTCAGATTGGTGCAGATGCGGATGATGGTGGCATTGTGTAACAAATTCATAACACAATGGGATGACTGGCTCACTGGTCTCGGGGATGTCATATGCCTGGACTTCAGCAAGGCCCTCAGCATGGTCTCCTGAGTTAGCCCTTTAACCCAGTTGGTAAAAGATGAACTCATGTGGACTGTAAAGTGGTTGAAAAATTAGCAGGACCATTACCTCAACGATTTAGGATCTGCAGTGCAAGTTCTCCATTTTTAGGAAAAAATTCTTCACAGAAAGGGTCATTGGGCACTGGAACAGGCTGCCCAGGGAGGTGGTTGAGTCCCCTTCCCTGGAGGTGTTTAAGGCACGGGTGGACGAGGTGCTAAGGGGCATGGTTTAGTGTTTGATAGGAATGGTTGGACTCGATGATCTGGTGGGTCTCTTCCAACCTGGTTATTCTATGATTCTATGATTCCAGTGGCATCTGATTGCTAATGGAACCTCTCAGGTGTTGTTATTGGAGTTGATACTGTTATATGTCTTTATTAGCAACCTGAGATGAAGGAATGACGTACATCCTCAGCAGGTTCCCAGATGGTACCAGACCTGCGGGAACGTCAGCCCCAATGCATGCTGAAGGAATAGGGCTGCCATTGAGGGATCTCAACAGAAATGGGCTACTAGGAACTTTGTGAGGTTTGACAAAGGCAAATGCTAAGCCCTTCATCTGGAACAAACCAGCCCCGCGTACCTGCTGGACAACAAGTTAAACCTGAGTCAGCAGCCTGCCCTTGAGGTGAACGATGACTGGCTGCATACTGGGCTGTAAGAATGTGGGGAAGAATGTTAAGACAGGCGGGTTTTCCCCTCTATTCAGCACCTGAGGGGCTGCATCTGGAGTTTTGTGTCCAATTTTGGCATCTCCAGTACAAATAAAGGTGTTGAGATATTGGGGTGAGTCTAGTTGAGGGCCACCAAAATAATTGGGAGGGCTGAGGCACGTGGCTGAGCGGGCTGGGTGTATTCAGCTGAAGAAGAGTGAATGCCTAATGAGAGTACAGAGAAGGTGGAGCAAGGTTCTTCTAGGAGGTTCCTAGCACTAGGATAAGAGACAATGGACTCAAGCGGCAAAAATGGAAATTCTGATTTCATGTTAGGAAAAAAGTTCTACCTGTGAGAATAGCCAGCCTGTTGGAAGACCTGCTGAGAGAGGTCTCCATTGCTGGTGGTGCTTAAAACCCAGGTGGACGCAGCTGTGGGCAACCAGCTCTTCTTGGCCCATCTCTGAGTAGGAGGTTGGAGTAGGTAATCTCCGGGGTGCCGTAGATCCTCTGTGTGTGTGTGGTTCTGTCAGTGCTGCTCTTGGGCCACAGAGCACACAGACACATGTTTTCAGTGTAACTGTCAGTGTTACTTTAGGTTGGTAATCCTTTTGTTAGTTCTTCTTCTAATTCTGTCTTCAGGGCTGTGCTGCTTTTTGAGGGAGGAAATAATGGGTACGGTGCAAGGTTGTCCTCAAGAAAAGAGTAGCTAAGAGGCTTTTCTCTGCTTTTGCTGTTCTCTAGGCCTTTTTTTAAAAACTGTTTTCTGTTTTCTTAGGGGCTGTAGGTCATGTGATTCACTTTTCCATTTTTCTACTGTTAAATTGCAAAAGCTCTGTGGGCTTTTTGCAGGTTTTTTTAATATTCTGTGTAATCGATTTACTATTTATCATGTAGCTATCGTGCATCTACAATATGCTGAACAGTGATACTTGGGCAGTCATGAGAGAAGAGGGAGATGTTCCTCAGTATTTGTTTCTTGATACGTACTACTAAACCAATACAATGAAAACGCTCTGCTGTGCTTTTTGTAATGTGTAATCCAAGTCCTCAATGCCAAGGAATTACTAAGTGCCCACAATACTTTCTAAGTCAAGAATTCTAGCCATTAGGCAGATTTTTTAAATTACGTTTAGGGTATTAAATTAATTATCTATGCACTTTTATGAACAACTGCCCTAAATTTAGATGTATTTCTTATTTTCCTTTGCACAGATTTCTTGTGCTGGGTATCTTCCATTCTTGCCACTACGTTCCATATTTTATTTTATTTTTATTTATAGTGCTGCTTAAAAGTCTTGACTTGCTTTCTCTTTATGCCTAAACAGGTCTTAACTGCCTGTTATAACTGTTTAAATGAAAGTGCAGTTTAAATACACCTTTTAAGCCTAAGATATGCTAATTTTGCTAACAGCTGAGCCACTAGAAAGTAGTTACTTATCACTGCCTCTCATGGGAGATTGTTATCCCCCTACCTTGTTGTTGGTGGAAGGGAGAGGGCATATGCTCTCTAAATTAAGCCAAGTCAGTTGGACCATCTTATAACTGAGGGAAGGCAAGTATGAACCAGCTTGTTTGACTGCCTGAAGCAAAAGTAGTTTTGCAACTTGCTGATACAGTGTTTGTCATTGTGGTGTTCTAGATTGCTGTACAAAAATACTTACTCATTAAAAGATCTCTTAAGTATGAGGCTTGCTTTTCTTTTTTTTTTGGTGGAGGGCTTACAAATACATACCCCTTGTTTTGACAAGAAGAGACTTTATATGTTTTTTCTCCCCTTTGTCTAGAAACTGCGACAGCACTAAAGCTTTTATGTAGTGGCAGCAGTATTAATATGTCCAAGGGGGTAGCTTCCTTTGAGTTTCTATAACTCATCTTACAATTGCATGTTGCACTTAATTACAGCGCCTTTGTGTATGTTTGGCTTAGTTATGACTGCCATGCTTTTTAAAGTAAGCATAAGTTCTTCTTTGCATTCACCTTTGCTCAGAAAAAATGTGTATGCTGACACATGGACAGTAACCTGCACTGAATTCCCACAGCTACACTTCTAGCACACACACTAGCTTTGTGAATACCTGTGCCAGCAGAACATTTTCCTTCTCCCTGCTGAGGCTGTTATTATTGTCTCCTTAGCTCTGCTGTTGGGAAGAATTGTGTGAGTGTCCTGGAAAGCTGTCTGACTTTGCTTTTAGTTATGACTCTTTTTCGGATCAAACCTATTTGAAGCAGATGAGTCTCAAGACTCCTTCCCCTGTTACAGCTAAAGATCTGGTGACCTCCAAGTAAACCAAACAGAGTTAAGCTGGTCAGTTTGCATCTTCTTTGAGACTGGGTTACAGGTCTGTGAAGCGCTGAAATATTTACGATAACAAAATATTAAATTGGTGATGAAAAGCTATAGCGGTATGTGCGAGTCTGTAACGTAGGTGCATTTGTAGTTTAAGTCATCCTGAGCTAAGCAAGCGTAAAGAAGGTTTAAACTGGTTTAAATGTAGCTGTATTAGGGAATTACTGTGATGCAATTAGCTACAAGTTAAATTTAGTTATAAGGGTGCACCTATTCTGATGTCAGCCCTTAGTATTTGTTATTTAACTTAGGTTACTGAGTTATAGAATGTATAGATTTGTAAATGCTGTTACCTTCAGTCACTAAAAAAAATAATCTCTATGTGCAATGGCAATTTCTCCTGTTACTGGTGAGAGAATAGTGCTGCTTACTGGTGATATATTTGTGAGATACTCTTGGTTCTTTGAATTGAGCAGTGATGAAAAGTTATCGCCAGGAAGACACTGCTGCCCCTTATGGCTGAAGATGACTGACCTGCTCCATAGGTGACCCTGCCTTGGCTTTACAGTTTTAAAGTAGTACCATAAGATGTCAAAGAATATAATAGTAGCCACTGCTGCAGCTAAAGCAACTGTGCTGCGCTATGTCTGGGAGTCAGTGTTATAGCTTCTCCAAGGCACCAATTCTTGCATTTTTAAATCTAGGCAGGAAATGTATGCAGAAGGCTTAAATGTGTCCTATTTAAAGTAGCTGCAGGTTCTGGTTTAGGTGAATTGTGTGTTTAACTTTTATATGCTAGACAATGTCTATGTATGATGCTTAAAAAGTAGTAAGGCTTTGAGTTTTGCTGAAATATCAGATGATCACAGAGAATAGCTAAAGATAATTCTTCATTTTAACTTTCTTATTCACAAACCTGAACACGTTAACATTGCATGTGCAACAGGATTGATATGTTACATTTTGCAAAACCTCTAGCGTCTCTTGTTGTCAGCTCAGCTTGTAGACCAGCATGGGCGGAAAAGATGGTTCAGAGGGAGCATGAGAATGCTGTGCTATCTTTTAGCTCATACCAGATTTAATTTCAAAAATTAATTCCAGTCATCTTATTTGAAGATGATTTACTTTGTAGTGCCACTCCAAAGTAGCAGGAATGAGATTTTGTACCATTGAGTACTTAATTTTGTTGAAATATGCTTCAAGTTATCCATAAAGCCTTGTCTGGCCTAGAAAGCATTGGACAGGGAGGTAGACACGAGCATGCTGTGCATTCTCTTGAATGACATTTAACCTTTGCTTCAGGGGAGGCCTTATTGCTTTCTACAAATACCTGAAAGTAGGTTGCGGTGAGATGGGTGTTGGTCTCTTCCCGAGTAAAAAGTGACAGGCTGAGAGGAAATGGCCTCAAATTGTGCCAGAGGAGATTTAAACTAGATATCCAGAAATATTACTTCATGGAAAGGGTTGTCAACAGTTGGAACAGTCTGCCCAGGGAAGTGGTTGAGTCACAGTCGCTGGAGGAATTTGAAAGACGTGTAGATGTGGTGCTTAGAGACATGGTTTATTGGTGAACTTGGCTGTGTTAGGTTAACTGTTGGATTCAATGATCTTAAAGCTCTTTTCTAAGCTATACAATTCTGTGAGTTCTTGCAGAATTTGGTCTGCTCTTGCCTGTGTTTTACATGCAGAAGGTGATTAGCCTGTGCTACTATGTTTGTGAATGTTTTGTTTTTAGGCAAAGTGGCACTGAAAATGTTTAATTAATTGCTGGGAGTTTAGTATGCTATAGGAGGTAGCAAAGTTGTAGTGCAGGGTATGATGCTTTGAAATCCTTTGTGTGCATAAACTTATTTATTGTAAATGCAGGAAAGAGGAAGAGTTTGCTATTTCTATTATCAGTTATGTTTGGTAATGCAGAAATACTGTAATGAATTGGGTCTTACTGTGTAGAGAATACCTATAAATAGGATAGACAATTTTATGCCTAAACTGTGTATGTAAATCCTAAATGTAACATGTATGCTATCATATGTCACTAAATCTGATAACTTGTACTCATGGCCCTGTAAAGACCATATGGTGCTATGTGAAATGTATTTCTTGATCATTCTGATTTCAAAAACTTTAAACTTCTTGTCTGTGCAGTTACGTCAGAGATTCTTACACCATGTTGATTTAGCTATTGTTGTACTTGTTAGGTGAAAGTAATCGGTTTAGACTATATGTTGCCTTACAGGAAAAGAGAAAAAAAGAGTCTGAGCAGCATTTCGATTAAGGTAATTCTACATACAGTCTATGAAACTTAGCTGCCGGCACACTACTTAAGTGTTGCAGTCTTTCAGTAAAGAAATGTTAACTGTTTAGAGTCCTGTGTTATATTAGGAATGAACTACTTTAAAACTGCTTGCGAAGTTGTAAGTGAAAGTGTCCTCCTTAATCTCAAATTTTTTGGTTCTGATTCTGATAGATTCCTGTCCAGATTCCTGTCCCAAAGGGAAACACTTAAGTCATGCGTAGTGATTTACAGTGCCCATTGCTGATCACTGCTGAGGATTAACTAGAGCCTAATGTAGCGCTTAATACAAGGAAGGAAAAAAGGCGCCTTGTACTTTGCACTCTCTTTTGTAATGTTTTCACTGTGTCAACTAAGGATGTGGACAATTCTTGAGATAAAATCATTTAGTGTCACAAGGGTTTAACCTAGTGGTTAGACACTGATTTATGTATCAGCATATGCTGGCCTTTACATTCAGGTGGAAGTGATAATGATGGGTACAGATGTGCAAGTAGTGCTACAGTATAAGACAGCACCTGAAATTTTGAGATGTTTATTCTGAAGCTAACTGGACTCAGGAAAACAAGGCTCGCTTCAAGCAACTGGAAGACAATACACTGGCATCTGGAAACATAATCCCTTCTTCGTGGACTAGTCCACTTGCCTTAAATAAAGTTATTGTTTTTCAAATATTACGTAATTAATGACATTCCTGTAACATATTGTTCATATTAAGTCATAAGTTTGATTGTCTTTTTTTCTAAATGAAATATCAAATTCTACTGTCTTATGTCCAAAATGAAATCACTCCCTGAATAGCAGAAGCAGATCGTTTAAGCCAGTCAATGTCTGTGCCACTGCAAGAGGCGATCATGTTGTGTTTCCATTTCTATTCCTGCTTTTACATTAGCTCTTGTGCAGCCACATGGTGAGCTGGATCAGCAACCTGATGCCACCGAGGAGTATTCCTCACTGTCACAGCCTATGGATAAATTTTTGGCTGGATCTATTTGATAGGGCCCTGATGCAGTTTGTCCCTTGGCTACATGAGTTATTGGCAGCACACGGGAAGCGTGAGGTCAAAAGGAGAAAGGGACAAACTTTTTGCAGTGCAGACGCAGGATGGTTCAAAGGAGGGAGAAGTTATGTTTCTTCTTCCTCTTGTCTTGACTGCCTGATCTTAATGTCTCTCTTGGGCCAGTTCTGGTGCATTGAGCCAGTTGAACTCATTAGCAGAGAAACATGGACCTTTTTCCAGATTAATGAATTCAGCTAGTATGGGAGAGTGGCCTGCTACATGCCAAAGCTGGCATGAGGTAACCGTGGAGGATGGAGAGGACAAAAATTCCTTTTTGATGTTTGGAAGTGGTTAGGTTGACCTGCTCTGTCTGAGTAAACTTCACTCTTAGGTGCAGGTTTTCTTTTTCAGGAGTTTGATTCATATGTTTTAATAACTTGTACTTTGAAATGGGAAGCAAAAAAAATCTCTTGAGAGGCCTGGAGGTAAAAACTTGATGCTTTTCAATAGTGTGCATATAGTGAAGTGGAAATTAGCTCTTTTATCTGGTTGTGTATTTTGCATTTCTGACAAATTCATGTCACTGTATGACCTTTCTGTATTTTATGCATATAATATATATTTAGTATGTCTGGGATTTACTTGAGTGTCTCAGATTGAAATCAACTCAGTTACAAAATAGGTGTTTTCCAGTAATGCATCATTGCTGAGTGCTTCTGCCAGCACTTCGCACCCCCCCATGTTATGTGAAAGGCCCTTAGGCCTATTCTGTAAATATTTTTGACCAAGAAATAGCCTGCTTTTGAGTTTGGAAGACGAACTGTGACCATAACCTGTTGCTTTTCTTTCGTTATGTAAAACCTTGGAAGAAATGGTATTTTAAAGTAGTAAGTTATGACAGCTTTTAGTTTACTGGTTAGTATTTGTGTATGTCTTT
Source organism: Phaenicophaeus curvirostris (assembly GCF_032191515.1). Lineage (NCBI taxonomy): Eukaryota > Metazoa > Chordata > Aves > Cuculiformes > Cuculidae > Phaenicophaeus > Phaenicophaeus curvirostris. The sequence continues at coordinate 36,415,113 of NC_091394.1, forward strand.
CTGTTAGGGTTGCATCTCAAGGCAATATGCCTCGAATAACTGTAACTGTAGTTACTGTTGCTGGGGTGTTTGTGTACATAGACTTAGACATATCTAGCAGAACTGCAGGCACTTGGGATGATGCACAGAATTTGAAAAACTGTTGGAGATTTCCATTCCTAAGCTACTGGATCTTTTTGATGGATTTGTTGTTGTGTTCTGGTTTTCTGCTGATATTTTAGGATGAAGATGGAGTGTGAATGCATTTAAAATGAACGGACAGCTGTTGGTCCTGACACCAGCTCTTCAAGCTGCTGAGATTAGTCAGCTAAGGACTAAAACACATTCACTGACTAAACAGCTGCTGCGTGTGGTCAGGATTGCCCTGTGGCATCTTCTGCCCTTTCATGATACTGAGTTTAGAAACAAAAAGTTATGAGTGTTAAAGCTACGTGCCAGTGCTGCTTTCCCTGCTTCCAGCCTGGGACTGGGAACTAGAAGAGTTTTCATGCAGTAACATGTTCAGTGTAACTGTAGTGCATGAAGGTGTTCAGGAGCTGATAATTGTGGCATGAGGAGATTGGGATCTGAGCGGTCAGTTCGGATTTTGCTGGAGGAATAACCCTGTTAGTGTTGTCTTGGGCTGTCTGTGTCTTTTGTATTTCAACTCTGAAGGTCTGTTTGCATCAATGAGATGTGCAGTATCATTGTCAGCCTTTTAGAGGGATTAGTTATGCCAGTAAGGGGAGATGGGGAACTTGGGATGCCCAAAGTACAGAGCCAGTAGCACAGGAGCAGTAGGGGGAGGGTGCTGTACTGCTGACAGGGTAGGCTTGTGTTGCATGTGTAGGAACAGGGAAAGGGTGTTCAAACAGATGTATTGAAACTGAGAAATAAGAATACTAAAAGTTGGGTAAGATTGAAATGTCACTTTTAAAGACAGTATAAGGCATGACACTTTGCTGAAGTGTCCTGCCAAGAATATGGAGTGTGCATGTTTAAAAGTGTAGTTGGTCAGTGCTACCTTAACTGCCTGACTTGGACAGGAATCCAGCCATGATGCTTTATTGGTTGGTTTTTAGCTGTGATGGGCAGGTAGGAGATGCCATAAGGAAGTTTTCGTTTTGTTGGGTTTTGTTTTGGAGTTTTAGTTTTGCTTTGTTTTTTGGGGAATGGACATACCTGGAATGTGTGGCTTACTTTTAGGGGAGAAGTGGATTTTTTGTTTTAGCAATATCTGTGTTTGCTGATGGATTGTTCGTAATGCCTGCATAGTTCTTTCATAGTGCCTTTAATTAATGTTTTCATTTTGCAGACAGAAAATGGAGATGCATTTCCATGTGTTTAACTTTGCTTTGTCACTCAGCCAACAGTATTCTGGAGCATAAAACTAAGCTTCTTGTCTTCCACTGTGCCTAAGCCAGATGGAGTAGGTTATTAGTACTTGCTACGTTACGGCTGTGGTGAGCAAGTTCCAGCTCCTGAATTAGTTTGGAAAGTTACCTTGTGTTACCCAACTTAGTCTTAAAGAGCTGATAATGTGGAGAATGCTAGCAAGACTGCTGTATGCAAGAGAGGGTCAAACCAGTCTGGTTTTAGATATGAATGGTTAGATGTCATCTTGGTTAATTGTTAGTCTAGCTAGATTCTCTAGTTGCTCATTTGGATTACTAATGATTGGTTGTTTACTCTTCTGGATGCCTACGACTTCTTCCATCTTGAGTCTCAGGTAGCTTTCAGTCCTGGGAGGCTTTCTTCAGCAACAGAATCATACTGCCCTGTTTTATGGCCAGTAATATCTATTCTCTGATGAAGAAAGATCATTGCCTTGGGTGCAGTTTGTGTCCTGACCATTTGCTTGTTTTGGCAAAACTTATCTCCCGTGAGTTCCTAATACGATTTTATTCGAAGCAGTAAAATAGTTGCCCCAGAAAAAGGGGAATAGTGTTACAGGGAAAGGTGGAAATGAGGGGCTGGGGATAGAGTAGAGACTGCCTCTTTGCTGATTCTGTGCACTGAACTGTTGGTGGATGCTGGTATTACATGCAGTTAGTAGTTTTTGTTGGAAAGCTGAGGCTTATTATTTATGTGGGATTGCAGCAACATTCTGAGCGTGGCATACTTGTGTGCATCTTAGTTCGGTAATTGTGATGGATGTGTTTATTATGCTGTATTCTGTCTGGTTTAAACAGTCCCTGGTTATTTATTCTGTCTTTGTGCAAATACAGGATTAAATTACAGATCATTATGAAGAATGTCAAATTGTAAATTAAGACGACTTTCCGTGAAAAGACTTTTTGTTTTCTACTTTCCATTCCTTCTCTTTCCCCACCCCACTCTTAACTCCAGATTCAAGGGTATTTAATTTGTTTATAACTCCTGTAAGCTGGTGTTTGCATTATTGTGTAGGAAAGACTTGAATAGGCAATATGGGTTGCTGGTTTTATTTGTTTGCTAATTTTTTTATGAAAGTTGAATACAGCAGAGTTCTTGTTACAGTCTGCTAAACAATTTGAAACTATTACTATTATTACATGTTCAAGGAATATTCTGAATTTTCTACATCTGAATAAGAATTTTGGTTGTAAAATTTTGTTGCCTAAACCCTGAACAATGCTGAAGCACCTTGCCAGAGCCTTTGGTACATGTTTTAGCAGCTGGCAATGGAATTGAACAAAAATCTGTTTAACTCTTGTTACTTTTCAGTTTCCAAAGTCTTGAAATTAGTGAGTTAGCTTTTCGTGGTTGCTTGCAGCTTGCAGAGATTAGCAGCTGGTTCTGTGGCTGCAGTCAGAGTAAGACGGAGGGAGCTCCATGCTGCAAGCGATCTCCTGTGCAGGGCTGAGATTTGACAGGCAGGTGTGTTGAAATTTTGAGGACATGATGGGAAATAAGTGACTGCCCAAGCCAAAAGGGTAGATAAATGTTTCTTGAATGTGGAATGTAAGCATTGAAAATAATTGGTAAATGTCAGAATGGAAATGGCTTTCATGTATTCAGTAATTGCAGAATGTTAAGGTTTGGAGTGCCATTAAATGAAATTTGATCAAAATGGATCTATTTAAAAGTTCTGTAGTGAGGCATCTGTTATTCATCTAGAACTGTTTCTTCTAGGATTTCTTTCAGGATACCCTGACTGTGCAGAGCATAGCAGTGTTTTTATATACCTGTTGTTACTGCAGTTCAGCATTAGAAAAATTAGAAATATTTAAGTTCACTGATTTTAGCAGCTATTATGGTCATCACTGTTGCTGTAGGTAATTGCTGAGCTTTTGGTTTCAGTGGTTTTTCAAGTGATGGTGTTAAGAAAGTCAAAGAAAATGCATGCATCAGAAGCTATTTAGAAATAAGTTTCCTAGTGACCTTGTGACTTGACGTGCCTCAGCTGAACTCTGGCTTGAAATTTCAGGGTTTTGAACATTGCCAAGGTCACTGGGAAGTGTGGAAACCAGTAGGTTAGTAATCAGTGTTGGGTCAGTTGTTGTCATGTGTGTCCCAGATACATAGAGGTCCTATGTCAAGCATCATACCCCTCTATCTTATTCTTGTCCTGAATATTTTCTGTCCGCAAAGGCCTGTGCAAGGTTACATCCCAGTGCATGCTGTTGATTGCTTTTCTGTAACTAACAAGTGTTTTTTCTTTCAAGCAGGGAATCATCAGCAGAGTGACAGAATCGGTGAAAAACATTGTACCAGGATGGTTACAGAGATATTTCAATAGAAGTGAAGATGAATGTGTAGATAGGAATGAGTCTACAAACCGAGAAGAGATTCCAGTAAATTATCACCGTGATTATGCAAATGAAGATTCCATAATGATTGATGGGAGAGTGACGCCTGAATCAGCAAGAATTAATTTAGAAGGTATGTGGAAAACAATTTAGTATTCTGGCCATCTGTATTTATTCACAGATTTCTAGTTTTGAATCTGAATTTCTAAGGGAAACTGGAAGAAGCATTTTGACAGAATTGAAAAAAAAAACAACCAGAAATGCCACCAATAAAAAAAACTAAACGCAAACCAAAACCAAAATGCCACCAAAAACACATTCTAAAAACCCCAACAACTCTCTGTGAAACTGTTTTAGCCTTAAACTGTAAGCATAAGTGTGAAACATACTGGAGGTTGTCTTACAGCTCTTGGAAATCATGCATTAACTTCAGGTAGTCAATTAGCTAGGTACAAAATATTGATAATACTTATTTGCAAGTGTCCCGGGTTACATTTTGTTTTTAAAAGGTCTGGAGTGAATGTTTTATTTAATTACCAGAGTTCACTAAAACATTAGTTTAATTTTTTTTGTCCTCAAAACAAGAGACCAAATGCTAGAATGCCAGAGGTAAATTTCTTGTGTCCTGACTTCTTTTTTCTTTTTTTTTCTTTTGGACTTTTTCAATCAATTTGATAAAGTTCCTATTTAATTTAATGGAGAATTAGGGAACACTGTTTATAACGTTCTTTTTGAAATATGTAGCATTGAGGTGTGTGCATGGCTGTGGGGGGCCTTAGCCTATTCGGACGCTTGCCGAAGAAGTTTGCAGCCCCTTACTTTACCAGATAAAAGATTAGTCTGTGCTTTATATCCGTGCCTCTCATTGTTTCTGTAGTTCTCTATAAATTTGCATATGCTGTCATTTCAGTTAAATTTCAGTCATTTCTCTCAAATTAGCAGTTTTGTGGGACTTAATTTTTGATATGGAGAGAGGTTTTGTCTGAGCACTTGTACATAGCCATCTGTCTGGAAAGTCAGTTGCTTCTGTTGGCAAAACGAAAAATAATAAGGAAATACCTTTGTCACCAACGTCATCCAATTAATTGTAAATAAGGAGCTCTCTTGCTGTCTGCGTAGCTGTTGCTTGAGAATAAGGTTGGATAAAGGAATAGAGAAGGTCTTCATGAATGAGGAACATGTGTTGTCTTTCCTGAAGAACTGTGTGAAAGGACCTTTCAGTAAGAACAGCTGCACAGCAAACTTTCTAGCTCCAAGAAATCAGGAGCAGATGGACATCCTAGAACCTCTAGTGGCTTGTGTTGCAGTCTGTGGATGTTGTATATCAATCTTTCTTGCTATAGTTAATAATAAGGTTTTTTTTAAATTATCATTACTGTTATAATTTTGGAAAGCCTGTTTCTTCAGCTCTGAGGTTCCGAAGTGCTAGAGCCTGTACTCCTTTGCTTGGTTGGCCTTCAGCCTGCTAACGCTTTCTTTATCTCAAGTAAGGCAGTCCTAAAAATCTACCAGTGCTTTGTAAGAACTAATTACTAGTACTATGATGGTTATGAAGATTGAATGAGCTAGTTTAAGTTCGATGCAAGTATTAAGAGGACAGTGACTCAAAATAATGTTCATACACAGAATTCTCAGGAGAGACTGTGGACTTACATGGTTATCAGGCAAGATATCCATTAATAGCTGTTCTATTCATGTGGCCTGTGGGAGCTGTGAGACCACCTCTCGCAGGGCACTGACAGTGTTTACAGACCCTTAGGTTCATGAGATAAAAATGGCCGTCTTGCAACTGAGGCTTCAATGTGTACTTGTCTTTTGTGCCAAAAATCTCAGAAGTTAATGGGTAGGAGATAATGTTTTGCATCTTGATATGGTATAATTTGGGAGGGGGGGCGATGACACCAAAATAAATGAAACCCCCCAAAATCTCTACATATATACATTTTCCTGTTATCTATTCAGATAAACGTAATCTGTATTATAAGATTATATAAACTGCAGAGTTGTTTGTAACTTGCCATGTAATCTCAAATTTTAGCAAGCTTGTTGCAAGCTTTATCTGCTGAAGAATGAATTTATACATGCTTTGTTTAGTGAAAGAATTGGTGTTACAGCATTTGAGCATGAGGTCTGAATTTGGTGTTGTAAATCCTCATTGTTAGCCACTTGTAGTGCAACATTAATACTTAGTATTGAAAGCAGTGTTGCTGTTGTAATGACAGATGAAACCCTATCTGGGTGAGGAAGAAGTTAAATTCGGCTTCTCTATTTTTGTGCTTAGAACTTGGCAATAGCATGACTGTTGACAGAAAACAGGTTTTGGCTTCTGTGAGTTTGCCTATAGGAAACATAATTGTCGCTCTGTTTTTATTTAGAACCATCCACAAGTAGATCTGCATTGAACTTCTCAGATGTGTTAACAAGACCCTCTCTTCATCGGAGCCATTTGAACTGTACCATGTTGGATTCCACAGTGCCACATTGTCAGCCCTCTACATCTTCTTCACTTGGCATTGGCAGTCCTGGACTGTCTCTTGTAAAAGAAATAAAAGATTCTACCTCTCAGCATGATGATGATAACATCTCAACAACCAGTGGCTTCTCCTCTAGAGCGTCTGATAAAGGTAACTTTCATGTTCTCTAGTTGATTTTTTTGGTAACATGAAGTGCTTTGCATTCTTTAGTAGTCCATATCACCTTAGTAAATAAAGTAGGTGAATGTCAGATTTGGATGTTAGAATTAAGTTTAATTTTTTGTATTTTAGAAGTGTATAAAGTCATCACCTTTTAAATATAACCAATGCTTTGGAATAGATTTCTGAGACCTTAATGTCAACTTGAAGATGACTTGCTGTAGCTTGACATCTGGGTTGATTGCTTAGAAGGGATAGTGACTCAGAATACCTGAAGGCGGATTAAATGTGAATAAATACAGGTGACAAATAGAAACACAAGATGTTTTCCTGTGTTTGCACCAGAAGTCAATAAAGAAGCATCAGTTGACAGTACTGACATATGCTTTGTTGAATTCAGTAAGGGGAGTACACCATTAAAAAGAAAAAAAGATCTAATTGTATAGATGTAGTTGGGGACCTAGGTGATCTCTGAGAAAGGACAAACAGCAGGTTTGCAGCTTTTTCTAGTCCCTTATATAAAGGAGGATCAAGACATGCTCAGCAAGTTCTCTGGAGAACCTAGTTTTACAATTCAGAATGGATGTTTCCAGGGTTTGGCAATATAACCTGAATTTACTAGAGCTTTCTGGTGTGTTTCCATAGAATATACATGTAAAATAGGTCGTTAACTCTGTTAGTTCAGCCTTTGGGGAATTTTTCAGATCTAAAACCTGTGCAATTCTGACCTATGCTTGTTTCCAGCCCCTAAAACCAATATAAGACAAACTGTGTCATCATAGATGCACCAGTGTTTATGCAGTTCCCTTTTATTTTACTATGAAAGAATTAAAAATAAAATTGCTCTGCATTGGAATCGTACTATTGACTTGTGCAAGCTTTTGAACGGTTACTGGAAGGTAATGTATTTGCCATTCTGTGAACAGATTTCAGGTTCAGAGTTGATACTTAGTTTTCATACCATATGTGAAATTGATCCATTTGATGAACTCTGAAGGTCAAAGTGCTGGGGAAAGGAGTGTAAGGAGACTCTTTCATTCTATAAGACTTACTTTACTGTATTAAAGACCTCTGGAGTTAGCCTGTTCTTTGATCTTGAAGTTCTCTATATACACACAGCATTTACGTATAGCATGTGTCATATTTTGGCAGATATCACAGTTTCAAGAAATACTTCAGCACCGCTTCTCTGGTCCACAGAGGCTGAAAGATCTCACTCCCTCTCACAGCATCCTGCAACTAGTTCTAAAAAACCCGCGTTCAATTTATCTGCTTTTGGATCTCTCTCTCCTGTAAGTACTGCTCATTATTAACAGTAATCAATTTTGATTGTCTAGCCATTTTACTAACCACTTATCATTTCTGTAGTCACTTGGAAACGCTTCTGTCTTTAAGACAAGCCAGCTTGGGGATTCTCCATTTTACCCTGGAAGGACCGGTTATGGTGGGGCAGCTGCAGCAGCAAGGGAGACAAAAGCACGAATTGCTCCTTATCAGGTATGAGAACAGTAGAGTGGTTTGTAATTGAAGTATAGAAGGGGTAGCACTGCCCAAAAGAGTTGGGAGCAAAGAGCTGAAAATGTGGCAACAGTTCCTAGTCTACTCTCTCAACCTACAAGAGTAGAAAAGAAGAATTTGTTTAAATTGTTTTTTAACCATTTATGTAGAAATACTTGTCATAATGCACAAGGATGACAGTAGCACATTATGTTCTGGCCACTTGTTTGTAGTTAGGATTTCCTATGCTGAGTCTTTCAAAAAATTCCATTCAAGTGCTGTTGTCTGCCTCTGTCAGTGTTATGTTAAAGTAACCTGTAAATGAAACCAGTGATGGCATAACTTGAGAAACTTGTGTTTATAGTAGGGCAAGCTACCTTCGTGATATTTGTCTGTAAGTGTCACACAAGCACGTCTTCACTTATGCTATGAATATGTTGTGTAAAATTGTGCTCTTCTTACTGTAGTGGTAGTGTGGCCCCACCTCGAGTACTGTGTGCAGTTTTGGGCACCACAGTATAAAAAGGATATCAAGCTACTGGAGAGTGTCTAGAGGAGACACAAAGTTGTTGAAGGGTTTAGAGGGGAAAGCGGTATGAGGAGTGGCTGAAGTTACTGGAGAACAGGAGGCTAAGGGGAGACCTCATAGCAGTTCACTGCTTCCTCACAGGAGGAGGAGCTGGTGCAGGTGCTGATCTCCTCTCTCTGGTGATTGATGATAGGACCTGAGGGAATGGCAGGAAGATGTTCCAGGCGTGGGTTAGGTTGGATATTAGGAAAAGGCTCTTAACTCAGAGTGTGGTGGAGCCCTGGAATGGCTCCCCAGGGAAGCAGTCATGGTGCCAAGCCTGACAATATTCAAGGAGCATTTGGACAATGCCCTCAGCCCACGGTGTGGATGTTGGGGTTTTCCTGTGCAGGGACAGGAGTTGGACTCGATCCTTGTGGCTCCCTTCCAGCTGGTCGTTCTATGATTGTAAAAGTCAGCTATGCTGATCCTTGGCTTTTCTGTTACGTAGAGGGAGGCAGGCAGTTATAAATGCAATCTCAAGATAAACAATAAAATACTTTCTATTTTAATATCATTCACATAGCTCTTGGAAAGAGTTACTTGCCCCTAAGAGTTCTTAATACTCTAAAATGAACCAGGAAATGTAAAATATTGACAACTCTCAGTAGCCTCAGTTGAATCTAAAAGGAAGTCAATAAATCTGGTTCAGCTGGAATGTGTTTAAATCAAAATGACCATTACTTTTTAAAAAATAAAAAAATCCAAAGTCAGAAAGAACTTTATTTAAGGAACTGGAAGTAAGAGTTTGCTGGACCTATTCTGGCAGTCCATTTCTACCATGGAACAAGAGGACCTACAAGGTCCTTGCTTACAGGAAACCTTGAAAACTTGTGGTTTGTTCCGATTTGATGTTAAATCAACTTTCAGAACACTGAAAACTTCCTGTAAGTTAGGAGCCCTCTTTAGTCAACTATTTCCGTTTTTTACAAACTAAACGTGGATTTGCTGAAAAGAGGAACTAAAATACTAGGCTTTTAAAGGAGAAACTTGCTCGCTTATTTCTGCATGCTGTGGATTGCAGTATCGCTTGTGTTTTTTTATATGATGTGTGGCCTGCTTCCTGTCTTCACATAGCAACGTGGTAGGCGTGGTGTGGTTACACAAAGTTTAACATAAAAGAAAAAAAGGGCACACAAAGAAGGTTTTTGTAATTATATTCAGAATCACATGATGCACATGAAACAGTTTACGTTTTCAATGACATATGTTCAGATCTGTTACCATGCAAATAAGATCCTTACATTTTAAAACGCAGTAAAAAGATCTGCAGTCAACTGTAATCTTGGGGGAAGGGAGGAAAGAAGAAAAGTAAAACTAGAAATTCCTGATGACGATTGTATGCATTGGTTTTACGATAGAATGCTTACACCATTATGAAACTCTTAAGGTCTGTTTTGTTACTGAAAGTACTTTCTGAAGCACAAGCCTTGGCTTCAGTTCTGTTTTCCCAATTTCACTTTAGAGATCCTACAGGCCTAATGTCTTCCCTTTTATGACCCTTTACATTTAAGTATTTCTTCTGTTGCTTTATCTCAAGTGCAAGGTGCTTGGGACTCTACTTATAAATAAAGTCAGGAGAATATATTTTCTTCTTCATGGCTTGAAAGCCCAGTGAGTGTATTTTTCCTTGTCGTCATGTAAGTATTGATTATATCATCAGTGTGGCCATAGGGCATAAAATACGTGCATTTTTAACTCAAAATCAAGCATCATGACATTTGTCATGCTAATATTTCAGCCACCAGTAAGAAGACAAATGAAAGCTAAACAAGCAAGTGTGCAATCCTATGGTGTGACAAGTTCCACAGCACGACGCATTTTGCAGTCATTGGAGAAGATGTCAAGTCCTTTGGCGGTAAATGGCATTCCTTTTATTTATTTTATTTCATGTGTTTGAAAAACATAGTTAATGTGCCAGTATAAGATGAAGATCTTCCTGATATACTGTCTAGTTTAATTTTTTGCACTGTTTTTTCAACAGGATGCTAAAAGGATTCCGTCTTCTGTTTCTAGTCCACTGTCTTCTGTAAGTTGATCACACCCCCCCCCCGGCCCCGCCAATTTTTATTGGATTGAACCCTCTCAGGAATTGTCCTCTAATATTTAGGCTTTTTTTCCCCCCCCTTAGCCTGTGGACAGGAGCGTGCTAAATATTACTAGCTTCCAATCCAAACGAAAACAGGTAAGAACCAGTATCATCTTAAGCTGAGACAGATAACTTTCTATGCTTTATAGCTATTAGAAGAAATGTCACAAACCTCAATGACAGCATACACATGAATGTATTCAAGTTAATGTTAGCATTGTGTGAATTATAGCTGTCTTGGCTGCTTGGAAATTGCTAAAAATGGCTTTTCTACAACACTAGATAAAGAGCTGTAAAGAATACTCAGGTTAAGAACTATGCTATATTTATGTGGTGGCATCTTGGTATGTCAGTCAAGAACAACTTCTCTAGAGCACACAAAGTAGTTTTATCTTGTCCTGTAACTTGAGGTTAAGTTGCATGTTAATCTTTCTTTTTAGGGATGCTTTCTCTTGCAGAAATGATCACAAACAGAAAAATATTGATGAAGTGATCATGTAGACCTTGTGCAGATTTCCATGTTGACTTCAAGCAGAAAAAGAATACTTTTATATTACTGCTGAAAGCAAGGACAAGGAAAATTGTTAAATGTTGTTGCTTCTGTAACTTTATGTTCCTAAATTCTTATTTGGAGGTGGCAGTGAGTTGGTGATAATGCTGTGATAGGTCATTATTTCCTTCATTTTTGTTTAAAACATTAAAGGGGTTTAAAAATCTTACTAGTTTTAATTTGGGCTGTCTTTGAGTTTATTTGATTGTAAAACCCACAAAAGGCCACTTTGAGATCAGGTGACCGAAGAAATAAAAGTGTGGTTTTTCATTGCATGGAAACTTTTCTTCTGCTGTTTTTATGAGAAAATGGACAGAATGCCTCAAGATTTTCCGTGCTAAGACCTTGATTAGAAATATTACTAATTTTACTGTCACTTTAGAGTTAACAAACATACTGGATTTCCTGTACCATGTTTCACCAAATGCATAAATTACAAGAATGGAGAAAAGTAGGGCATATAATCTCTTTGCCACAAATATTATCCAAATAATTGGAAACAAAGCTGATATGGATTCTTAGTTAAATTGTGGAACTCTACACCTGTGATGAGGCATTAAGAGAGATCTACCGGATTTGCAGTGGAGAGCCTGACGTCAGTCAGAAAGCGATGTTGCACACAGCTGTTGCTGGGGAAAAGTAGAGAAATTGCCTGTTTATAATCTGGAATTCATAGTTTGGCAGGGGAAGGGTAGCCCTTGCTGAGAAGGGGAGGAGAGGCTTTTGCGTTTTCCTGCTGAAGCAGATGTATGTTTGACAGAAGACTTTAAGCACTCTAGGCAAAACTTCTGCAGATGTTTTTCTTATTTCAAGGATCTGCACCAGACTGAATAGCTCCTGGTGTATTAAACATCTAACTGGGTAACTTATTTTTTTCGTTGTACATTCCTATCTAATTTGATACCTTTTACGACAAGGTCTCCTGTCTAGTGGATGAAGGGAAGGTGGTGGACACAGTTTCTCTGCATTTTAGTAAGGCTTTTGATACTGTCCCTTACAACATCCTTCTGGAGAAGTTGTCCAGGCGTGGGATGAGCAGGTAGACAGTGCGCTAGGTGAAGAAGTGGCTGAAGAGCAGGACTGAAAGGGTTGTGGTGAATGGGGCTGCATTTGGCTGGCAGCCAGTCACCAGCACTGCTCCTCGGGGGTAAATTCTGGGGCCAGTTTTGTTCTGTGTATTTACCAACAATCTGGAGGCAGGAGTTGAATGAACCAATGGCAAGTTTGATGATACCCTACTGGGAGCTGCTGTTGACTCTCTCAAGGGATGAGAAACCTTGCAGAGAGATCTAGATTGATCTGAGCCTTGGGCAGTGATTAGTGCGATGAAATTTAATAAGTCAAAATGCCAGATTCTGCTCCTGGGATGTAGTAATGCTGTGCATAAGTATAAACTAGAGGAGGAGTAGCTGGAGAGCAGCCCCTGCAGAAGGAGATCTGGAGATGCTAGTTGACAGCAGGCTCAATGGGAGTCAGCAGTGCCCTGGCAGCCAGGGGGGCAAACCGTATCCTAGGTGCATAAAACACAGCACAACTGGCTGCTAAGTCAGGTGATTATCCCACTGTATTTAGCGTTGGTGCAGATCAAAGGAGGTGATTATCCTGTTGCATTTAGTGGTGGTGTTTCCTCACCTTGCCTACCAAGTGCAGTTCTGGGCCCCACAATTTAAGAAAGGGCTGGAAGACTTGTCCTCTGAGAAGTGGATGAGAACGCTGCATTTGTCTAGTATGGAGAGAAGGAGGCTGAGGGGCAACCTCGTTGTTCTCTCCAGTTTACTTAGGAGGGAAAGTGCAAAGAGAGATGCTGATCTGTCTTCCCAGGGATCCAGTGGCAGGATGCATGGGAACAGCTCAAAGATGCATCCCTCAGAGGAGATTCAGACTTGACATTAGGAAGCGTTTCTTTACTGAGATGGTGGACAAATTCTGGGCCAGGCTTCTTGGGGAGTTAGTTACTGCCCCATGCCTGTCAGTGTTTGCAAAACATTTGGGCAATGCCGTTGATATCATGCTTTCTCTTTCGGTCAGCCCTAAAATGGTCAGGCTGTTGGACTTGATGATTGTTGTAGGTCCCTTCCAACTGCAATAGTCTGTTCTGATTCTTTTCTGTTTACATATAAAAACAGCAACAGACCATCCTTCATTCAAAATGGATTTGTGAACTTAAATAAACCACATTTTACTCAAGATCTCAAAACGAGCATACCTATTTTTACAAGAATGTACTTTATAGATCATACAGCATGAAATTTATTACCAAGAATCAAGGGGTACTGTGAGATTAAAGCTGCATTGTAAACAGTTTTCTGTGGATACGAATTTAAATAGTGGTGTGTATCCACAGTCTGATTCTTCTGGTCCTTAAGACTGTAGATGGAGCCTTTGCAAAATCTTGGAGCCCTTCGAGGTCATCTTTGTTTCACAATTCAGTTAAGTCAGTTTTGCGGAACATACAGTCTTTTCTGTTAAAAATTAATTCTCGTCTGTGAAAATGCTTTGATGAGGAAAGTCAGACCAGTACTTTTAAGCGCATCTAATGCATTGGAAGATATTTTAATGAATGAAGCTATTTTAAAATTACAGCCTTTTTTTTTTTTTAATGTGTAACTTCAAAGGAGGAGAATGTAGGAAAGATGAAACCCAGAAGCCTATATAATTAGGTGCTTAATACTTTTGCTGTTAAATCAATGGGTTAAGCAAGTGAAAAAATACCAGAATTTAGGCAGAGGAGAGGAAAAGATGGGCGCGTATTATAGTAATATGAGTTATTTTGATTATAGTAACATGAATCATTTTGTCTATGAAGTTAACTTCCACTTTTTTAAATAGGATTCAGTTAGACTTACGCTACTTCTTTATCTTTTTGGATTTAATAGCTGTTTTTCTGGTGATTTCCCTCTGCAAGCTAAATGCTTTCAATACTTCCAAATTATTTTCACTGAGTGCTGGAGCTGATGGGAGTTTTATAGTTCTGCAGTTTTTTCCTCACTAAATGCTGCAGCAGTTTGGACAGGTATGCAAGGATAAATTGATTTCTGCTTCCCTTTTAAAGATGGAATCACAGCATCCACCTGTCGAGAAACTCATGACACCAAAGTCAATCTCTCTGCCAGTGAGTCGAACCCAGTATTTCAAACCATCTCTGACTCCAACTGCTGATTCCAGCAAAGTTCACCAGAGGGTAGATACAAAGCACAAAGTAAGTAAATTGCTGGTCCTTATTTGCTTGCTTTTTACAAGCTTGGGGTGTCTCTAACCAGTTATTCTACTAAGGTGCTGTTTTTTGGCAAAGAGTGCCGATAGTATGTGAGGTATGCATTAAGAGAGTGGGAGCCATTGACTGGGGGAAGGGTGACTACAAAGCTGCCTGGAGGAAAAAGACCTGTGGGTGTTGGTTGACAGCCAACTGAACATGAGCCAGCAGTGTGCCCAGGTGGCCAAGAAGGCCAATGGCATCTTGGCTTATATCAGAAACGGCGTGACCAGCAGGTCTAGGGAGGTTATTCTCCCCGTGTACTCAGCACTGGTGAGACCGCATCTTGAATCTTGTGTTCAGTTCTGGGCCCCTCACCACAAGAAGGATGTTGAGGCTCTGGAGCGAGTCCAGAGAAGAGCAACGAAGCTGGCGAAGGGGCTGGAGAACAGGCCTTATGAAGAACGGCTGAGAGAGCTGGGGTTGTTTAGCCTGGAGAAGAGGAGGCTGAAGGGAGACCTTATTGCTCTCTACAACTACCTGAAAGGAGGTTGTAGAGAGAGGGAGCTGGGCTCTTCTCCCAAGTGACAGGGGACAGGACAAGAGGGAATGGCCTCAAGCTCTGCCAGGGGAGGTTCAGGCTGGACGTTAGGAAAAAATTTTTTTCACGGAAAGGGTCATTGGGCACTGGAACAGGCTTCCCAGGGAGGTGTTTGAATCACCTTCCCTGGAGGTGTTTAAGGCACGGGTGGACGAGGCGCTGAGGGGCATGGTTTAGTGATTGATAGGAATGGTTGGACTCGATGATCTGGTGGGTCTCTTCCAACCTGGTTATTCTATGATTCTGTGATTCTATGTGCAAGTATGTGAGTGCGCTGGTAAGTTTAGGCAATGATAACAGCTAAGGGGTGGCTGATTATATTTTTAACATACTTCAGCAATTCTCCTAACCTGATAATAAACATGAGGACATTAGAATTATATAGAGAATTGCATCAGCGTAGACAGTGGACACAAGCACTTACATTTATAGCCAACATAAAATTATTTCTTCATGTTTAGACCTCTCTTAGAAAACAGTATTCATTGCCATCATCTTTCAATGCATCTCAAATGTAACACAGAAGATGTTCATATAATTATATAGAGAGATCATAAATAGTTAGGCATGCTTTTATATTTGCTCTCTATGCATCTGGGGTTGTTTAGCCTTGAGAAGAGGAGGCCGAGGGGAGGCTTAATTGCTCTCTACAACTACCTGAAAGAGGTTGTGGAGAGGTGGGTACTGGCCTCTTCTCCCTGGTGACAGGGGACAGGACAAGTGGAAATGGCCTCAAGCTCTGCCAGAGGAGGTTCAGACTAGATATCAGAAAGAAATTTTTCACAGAAAGGATCATCGGACACTGGCAGAGGCTTCCCAGGGAGGTGGTTGGGTCACCATCCCTGGATGTGTTTAAAAGAGGGTGGATGGGGTGCTGAGGGGCATGACTTAGTGTTTGATAGGAATGGTTGGATTCAATGATCCAAGAGGTCTTTTCCAACCTGGTGATTCTATGATTCTACAAAGAAAGAGATAGTTTGAGGTTTTATGGATTTAATTGTATTTCTGGGATATTAAGTGACTGGTGGTTGTTTTCAGAATGTGGTGACATGCTGTTGGGTTGGGCTTTTCTCAGTGAAAGAATGTTAAAGTACAGAAACATTTTCCTTTTCATATGCCCCTGTACACAAAGTTGGTGCTGATCGAATGTGCTGATATGTATAAACTCTTCCAGGTGAACCATGGGATCTGAGTGACATTTATGACAATTAACCTTAATTACCTATTCTGATTGCTTTGGTGTAGATGGAGTCCCTGATAAGTTTAATTAAAGCAAGATTGACATCGTTCTTAAAGCCACCTATGCTTCTGATATCAATCTGAATGCAAAAGTGACCAGGCGTTAAATTTATGGGCTTTTTAGGCTAGAGATCAAAGTGGATAGTTGTAGTGGTTAGGGTACAAGCTTAAGTAGATGGAGGTATATCTAATGGTACACAAAGTGAGTGGTTGGTTGTCTTCGCTTTGTATATAAATACATTCAGATAAATCTTGAAATAAATAAATTTAATTTACAGAGCATGAGAGAGAAGAGTTTTCCCACTGAACAGCAAGTACAACCATCTGAAAGGTATGACAAATCTATGAATTTAAAACACTTGAAAGAAGAAAGCTTTCTCCTTTGTCACTACAGTCTGCATGCCTGTCTTCTCTTGGAAAGGCAGGAACAGTTCTCAGGAAAGTGAATGGAAAATACAGTGAAAAAATTGTATTATGAGAGAGTTTAACTATTTGTGCATCTTGGTGTTTATTAGCAGGACAGGTATTAGTTGTTTAGTTGCTTGGAATCTAAAAGCTTTGTCTTAAAGGAATTAGTCTTTTTGAAGATTCTCTGTGAGGTGAAGTGGCTTACAGTTCAGGAGTGTATTTAAGTTTTAATTTAAAAAAAAAAAATCCTAAAACCTTAAGGAAGATAATTTTTACTGTTCCCTTCACGGATAAGTCCCTTGTCCGCTCTTCAGGACAAACAGGAGCCCTTTAGAATCATCTGAGGCCAAATGACAACCTGTGTCTAAAACACACAATTCCAGGACACTCAGTGATTTTATTTCTTCTTGAGGAGATTGTCTTGTGTTATAATGCTGACTTGATTTTGGTGGTATGACTTTACCTCCAGATTGTATTAATGGCTCTCCCTTCTAGGCAACTAGTCTTTTGGCTAATGCTTGAATTAAGATACTGTGCATTCAAAGGATACCTTTTTTGGTGGATTCATCCTTTTCAAAGAAAAATAGGAGGGAATTGTATTTTGTTGTCTCTGTGTTCGTCTTCCAGGCATTTCTTATGTTTCCTTGGGCATTCTTTGGCTTAAAAAGAAAAAAAAAAACAAACAAACAAAAAAAAAAACCCCAGAATAGCCAAACAGAAAAACACAGCAGGCACCTTTTCAGGAGTGTAAGAGATCGGCTTGAAGATTTTGGCATAGGTGCAAGCAGATTTTAGATTTTAGTCGTTGGTTTTCAAATTGTTTTAAATTTCTTTTGGTAGAACTCAATGTAGAAGGGAAACCTGGAAAACTGATACTACTTTTTATTTGATTCCCAAGTTTAAATGCTGTATTCTACTTTAGTCTGTAGAGTAGCTGTTCCTTTTTTAAAAAAAATTCTTTTATAAAGCTAGTTTCTGGATGCCGTGTTTTGAAGCAGGGAGACACCACTGATAAGGAGCAGCTGTCCAGAGTCCCTTTGTGCAGTTAACCTGCAGGACTTTGATACATCTCTGCTCAGCCTACCCAAAGCTATTATGATTTAAAACCTGGGTCAGAATTGTTGATTGGACTTGCTTGAAGACAGAAAACTGTCTTTGCCCCTTAGAAGCTGACAGGTGTTGACAGAAAACAAGGAATATGGACTATAATTGTATGAATAAAGCTCTATTTTGATGTAAGTTCTTTTTTTCTCATAATTTGAATTGATTGTCAGTCTGGATTAGAGAAAAGTTTGAGCATATGGCTTTAAGGATCTGGCTTCCTCTCAGTGGTTTTAGTGCTAAGCAGGCTGTTTGCAAGTATCTGACAAGTTTAGACCAATTCTCGTCCTCAGTCTTCTGGAAATTTGACCTGGTGTCTTCCAGTGTGATCAAATGTACTTGTGTAATGATTGACTGCTTGGCTGCAGGATAAGCTTTGATGTGGTAATTTTTCCAGGGATACTTCATTTTGATGCCGTACTGCATTTTACCGTTGTTATTCCCTGGCTCACTTTGTTTTCGGGGTGTGATGGTGGTGAAGGGTGTTTGGGTCTTTTGAAGTGTTTTTGTTATTTTTTCTTTTTCCTTGTCACTTGGATTAGGAAATCGCTCTGGTTTGGATCTAGATTTTTAATGAACAGAAAAATGCTTGTGTGCTGTACAAAAGGGGTCTGTATTCATGTCTGAAAAGACGTCTGGAATGTTGGCACACTCAAACACCTCTGCTGCTTCTGCTGATGGTCCCAGGAAAGCCAGAGCTGCTTCCAGAATTTTTGCCGTATTATCTTGCCGCACAACTTTAAGGCATTCTATTCCATAAAAGCTGTTGGCAGCATTTAATGTGTGCTCACATACACACGTGCGCTCTCTCCCCATATATATTTTTAGTAATTGTTTTATTTCCCTGCAAAGATACATCCTCATTACAGAATCGGAGAAGTGGCAGTTGAAATTTCCACTGTCTGGACTATTAAAAGGAAACATTATAAAATAACAATCTAAATCAATTCTTCTATTTCAGGTCTTCTGGTTTAGTCATCATTCCTTTATGGATGTTGTGACTGATTGTTAAGTATGTCCTCATTGCTGCTCTTATTAATGCAGCTTTTGCTGTTCAGAACATCAGATGTTTGCCAGCATTCAGCAACCCATGGAACATTTTTATTCTGATTTGAATTAGAAGGTGTCAGTTATAGGACTCGGAGTGGCTATAATAGCTTGTAAAAATCAGTTGAAAAGTGGATGTATTTTTTTACTTATTTCCCTCTCCCCTCTGCCTTCCTCAACCTGTGCATTGTTACTCTGCGCCAGCAGTTTGAGCTACCCCAAATTCAGTACTCCTGCATCGAATGGGCTGTCTTCAGGAGGAGTGAATTGTGGTGGCAAGATGAGAAGGGAAAGAGGAGTACACTATGTATCAAAACCTGGACAAGAACTACAGGTAAGAGACTCTTGGGTTAATTTTGCTGTCATGGAGGTTACTGAAATAACTAGTGGAGAATGACAGTTTTATTGCCTCATAGTAATTTATAATAACGTCACTTCGGTTTTGTGGGTTTTTCACCGTGAGTTTCAGGTCAGGCTCCAATAATTTTGTCTAAGTGGCTCAATTTTGGTCTTCTGCTTTTGAAATCTTTCGTCATATTACCTTGGAGATAGTTCATACTATCGACTTTCTCGTTAGCGGTTGAAAGAATGAATTTCAGTGGAGGTTTGTAGAGTTTTTATAAAGGAATGATGTTTGAAACAAGTGCCAAGTAAGTAAACAAAGTTTATTTAATTTATTTCAAGTGTAAGTCATGTAGAATGATACTGGGCAAGAGTCTGAAGCAGAAGACAGTATTCTGCATGCCTGCTAATGATCATTCGCAATTTTTGGCACTTAAACTCATTGAGAGGGGTTCTTTTTTCTTGTTTTAATGGGAAAAGTCCATTTAATAAAACTATGGTTGTGACTGTCCCGAAAATTGTTTTTCTAATCGGAGGTTGTGTCAGCTGCCCTATTGCTGGATCTTAAGTTAAAAAATTTTAATCAATCTTCTGGCTGATGCAAAATGAGAAAATAGTAAATGTTTCTATAATACAAATGGTCTGAATATTGAGGCCCAATAGACTCTTCAAACCAAAGCTATGAAAGATATAAGGTGTAGGTTACATTAAATTTCTGTAGTAGCAACTTATATCTCTGTTTAGTCATTTCTGGATAGATCGTGGTACTACTGTGCAAATAGTGATTAGATTGGCTGTTGCCATCTAATCCCTAACTAATGTAATTTTGGAAATCACCTAGTTTAAAAGGCAAGGATAAGACTAGAAGTTTTTAAGGTATGCTGGTTTCTGAGTTTTAAATTTGCATCCTGATAACACGATATAGACTATATTTGCCAAAGTGTGATCTTCTGTGGTGCTAGTCAGGCTTTCTTTTTTGGTGTTTTGTGCTTTGGTTTGGTGTTCTTAGTACACTAAGGAACCCACATACTACTTTAAATGTTATCTTTTCCAAGTTCCCTGCAGTAGTGATTTCAGAAACTTTATCAGCTGTCCTACCTAATTTTGCAAGAGAAACATTCTCATTTACTCTTAACTGAAGAGATGAGAGGGTAATTAGGATAATATTTCTCTAGGTCTTTCATAACCAAAGTACAGAAAAGAAAAATAAATCTGCTCTGCGCCCATTTTCTGTTCTGCACAGATAATAATTTTGAGCTTACTTTCAGTATTCTTACTGGACAGGCAGTGAATGCAGTATCGCATGGCAACAGGCTGGCCAGAAATTAAAATGACAGGGCAGACCGAGGTGGGGAGGTTCAGATGGCTTTTGAAAACTTGGTTTATCCTAATCCATAGATCTCTGTGTTATAGTTAGCTTTGTTAAGAAATGAAGGGTGGGACGGGGTAGGATAGTAGTATGTCTTGTAAATTAAAAAAATTAATATTTACTATAACTAAAACTTACACGTAGGAAGTGAAGGAACCAGTACTACCGAAAGTACCCCTACCCATCAGTACTGCCTCGCTGCCTTCATTCAGCTTTAGTTTTCTTGCCAGTGGTACTGTCTCAACATCACCAATCACTGTTTCAACAGCAGTGATGAACAAGGTAAATGTTTGTAATATATCCCTCTTTTTTAGGATGAGTAATCATCTGCCTTGTTGTATTTAGCTTCTTCTGTGATACTCGTGGAACTAACCAACGTTAGTTGATATCCTGTTAAATAAATCAGGATTGTTTTCTGATTTGGATGTGGGGGGAGGTATAATGTTTTTGATTAAGCCTCTGTCCATCTTATACTTTGCGAACTTCTGGTTAACAGAATTGTCTGCTTCAAATACTATGGAGATTTTGTTGGGATTTAATGCCAAGTTCAGTTATTAAGTTAGAGGTAGCATTCATTAATGGTCATATACGTCTAGCATAGAATACAAGCCTAGAGTGTGATAATTGGAATATTATTGCAGTAAAATAAACATTGACCAGTTCCAGAGTACTTGAAATATTTTTGCATGTTTTGAAGCAGATCTGCTTTAACATGTTAAGGTATTTGCTGAAGGTCTCATTACAGTTGAGCCAAGTTAACGGTTTTTAAGCTGCCTGGTCTGCTGTTCCATACCTTTGATGTGTTCAGATCTAGGTAGCATCTCAGTTTTTCCTCTTGGTTTATGAGATTTGGTTTGGATGATACTGTACTATATGCTCACTTGCAAGCTTCGTTTTCTTTTATTGTAATTCTTATCTGTGGATTATAGAAATAAATAGCAAACATAAGATTCCCCAGCTTAGCTGCAGAACATCTGTTAGTGAATTCAGGTAACTGCTGTTGTTCCAAGAGTGTATTTCCTTTAGAATGTTAATGTAAATGTTAATTCTTTTGAAAAACAGGTGCAACCAGCAAGTAGCGTTGGTAGTCCTGTCTTCAGATTTTCATCTCCAATTGTGAAATCTACTGAGGCAGAAGTGCTACCTCCATTGTCTGTAAGTAAAATAAACAAAACATAACCTTTTCTCAAGCCTTTAGTAGCATATTGCAGAACAATAAAGCTGAATGGGCCCTGTTAATGGGGAAAACAAATATGTATGTTTATGGCTTATAATTTGTTATCCAGCATGTATACCAAAAGTTTGAAGACTGGATTTCAGTTTTTTATTTGTGTGTGAAATTTGATTAAAGTTTCTTTAGTTTCAGAACCTGAAAAATCTCTCTTTCTCGTAGCAGATTGGGTTTACATTTAGTGTTCCTGTTGTAAAATCAGCAGAGCTTTCTGGATCCAGGGATACACCAGTGACATCCTTACTTACTCTAGGTAACAGAAATTCTAGCATTTCAGACCTGAAGTGCTGATTTTCTTTTTTTGTGTATTAAGTAGTAAATCTGTCCTTTCTGAGTATATTGGCAATTCCAGGCAAAGTGTATTTTCAGTGACGGATCTACTTTTAACCAAATTATAACCAAATTATAAAATTATTAAACTATTTATTTTACTAATTATAAACTATTGTAAACAAGGTAAAATTTTGCGGATTTTTATGTAAGAGACACAGAAGTTAGAATTTCTTTGTTTTAGCAAATGTGAATATCTTCTAATTGAATTACTTTTTGAAAGGTGTTTTTTTTTTGTTTTGCTTTTAAAGGTACAGCCACTGTAAACAGCACCAGCAATAAGAAGGAAGAAAAAGAAGAATACGATGGCTTTTCCAAACCGGCAAAGATCTTAAAGGAAGGAAGTGTGTTAGACATTCTAAAAAGCCCTGGTGAGATAATGAACTCCTTCTAAAAAAGATAAAAAATACGCTAGCATATATCTGCGCTAATTTTCATATAATACCACCACAACAACAGAAACCCCGCTTTGCCACAGTTAATGCAGTATTACCTATAAATACAAACATTGGAGAGCATTATGTTAAATGCTGTAGCTGTTAGGGTGGATCTCCCCTTCAAAGTCATTTTATGTTGCTGAAGGGAAATCTGCAGCTTCAAACCAGATGCATTGCTTCTCCTGTTTGTGTTAGGATGTAATTGTAATTGAGGTTTAAAGAGAATTAGTCAAATAATCAGTGTTTCATTTTGAATAAATAAAATTTATGGAATTGGGAAGGAAGTGTTTGTAAAATGCTTTACAAACGTTCCTTTCCTACCTTCACAGTCCCTGGAAATTAAGAATTGTAAAGCCAGTTCCCTTCCTAAGGAAGTTTCAAAAGCTGCAAATCTTTTGGCCTTAAATTGTAACGGTTACAATAGATAAAATGGATTGGATGTAAATTTTAAGTAGAAGTGGGCTGTTCACTTTAAAAATACTTTTCTGATTTTTGTTTTTAAGCAATTGCATTTGTTTTCAGCTGTTTAATAAAGTGTACGTATAGATGATATGTTTCGTTTTAAGAAAAAGGATTTTATTGAATTTGACTTCTCCTACAGGCCTTCAGTTGCATCAGTTTTTGGGTGTTTTATGAAGTGACAAATCTATTTATCTCTTAGGAAGGCAGTGCCTTTTTATATTGGAAAGAGCTAAGGGAGAGGAAACATACTGCGCGTTTTGTTTAAGGAAAGACCTATGAGTGAAGTGACACTAAATTCCTTTATCAGTTTAAGAGAAGCAGGTTCTAAATCCACACTGTTCAAGTACTCTCCTGATATTAAAAACCAGCCCCCAAACAATAATAACATAATAAAAAAAATCTTCATTTTAGCTTTGCAAGTAATTTGTGCTGCTATTTAAGATGCACTGCCATGGCATTTTCTTTCACATTTCCATAGTGGTGGTTCTTGTTTTCTGTTAAAATTGGCACCTTTAAATAAGGAGTTGGCCTGTGTCCAATGCATTTTGCGCAAAGATTATATATAACAATTGTTCTGTTGTCTCAATTTTTATTCCTTAAATTCAATATCTGTGAGGAAATGCCGTATGGATTGCTGCTCCAAGTACCAACTGCTGTGTAGCCGCTAAAGTAAATGGGAGTCATCTACTTTGGCAGAAACAGCTTTAGAAATTCTATTTGATTTGGTGTGGTGTCTTAAAATGAAGCTGGATTATTTCTAGTCCGTGATGGACAGTTTAGTTTTCAGTACTGTTTTCTCACACTTGTACCAGTGAAGATTTGTATTTAAAGCTTTCCCGGAAATGAAGAGTTAAACCAATCTTTAAATAAATGTTCTGTCGTATCCCAGTACAGCATATGAAATTTCATCCCTTAGGTAAGATTTCCAAAGACTTCCTCTTGCGGTTAGTCAGAATGTATAGTTGTAACCATTGGCACTTGGTTCAAATGCGCCATCTAGTATAAGTAACTTAGATGTAGTGAGGATACTGCTTTATGAGTAAGATCTCTTCCTGTTTATTTTTTCTAGGCTTTACATCTGTGAATACACGCTCCTCTGCATCTGCACAACCTGTTACAAGCACAGTGGTCTATACAAGGCCTGCAATAAGTAGTTTTTCTGCAGGTAAAGACGCCTCTAAACAAGCCTCCTCGTTCTGGCAGGCAGACACACATGACCGATGTCTGCAAAACAAAACCATGGATGGCAAGTGTGTAACGTGTCAAGCTGCTAAAGTTTCAACAGTGGAGAGTACAAAGCAGACAATAAGCTCAAGTCAATGTGTCACCTCTAAGGCTGCAGTCCCTCCAGCTGGGGCGTTGGGCTTTGAAGACAAATTTAAAGCAGCACCCAACACGTGGGATTGTGATACCTGTCTGGTCCAGAACAAACCTGAAGCTACAAAATGTATAGCGTGTGAGACACCAAAGCCTGGAACAGGAGTAATGCCTGCTCTGACATTGCCAGTGGTCACAGACAGCTCGGTGACAGTGACGTCTTCCTCTGGCAGCACTGACACAACAGTCACTCTGGAGTTTGGAGACCAATTTAAGAAGCCAAAGGGCTCCTGGGACTGTACGGTGTGCCTTGTATCAAATAAGGCAGAAGACAGCAAATGTGTAGCTTGTCAGTCAGAGAAACCAGGTGTGTTCTTCTTTTCTGTTGTTTCAATCTTAGCCTCTGTGCATTCTTTACAGAATAAAATAGATAGCATATAAAAAATACTTTCAGCAGCATGGCTGTATGCCAGACAGGATGGATTAGTGCCTGTCTGCAGGAATGGTTACAGGCACTTCTGAGGTCTTAACCCAGATTACAGCCTGTCACGGGAATTGAACTGGCTGTGAAATATATTGGTGCTGAGTTAAATTGAAGCAAATGTACCTTGCTCTGCAGCTGGTGAGGAAAGATAACTGAACTGGATGCCTTAGTTAACTTAAAACCAATTTGCTCATTTTCATTGGAGAAAAACGGGAACTTCATAGAAAGGAATAAAAATTACTGGTTTTTTTTTTCTCTTGTGAAACATAAGCAGAAACAGAGCATAGCCAAAAATGTCTCCACTCAGCATTTGTGTAACTGAGCAGAGGTGTGAAGCCAGATTTCAAGGTGGTGTAGTCTTTTAACTAGTTGTCTTAAGCTAAAACAAAACTACATGTTCATCTATGCCTCTGAAGGCCAGGGGTAGTCTCCCAAAACATGGATGTTCTTGTTCTGGAAGTTCAAGGTCCTTCCAGACTTTGGGGAGTTGGCAGTTGTCTTCAGTGCAGTGCTGGGTTGTTTCCCGTGATGTGTGATTACAGTGGATTTTGAATGTGCTTGTTTTCAAAGCACAAATAATTATTTTAGTGTTAAATTTCATTGGCTCTTAACATTATTTAACATACCACTATGCCAAAAAACACCTTCACAAATACATCTGGGGGAATCTGAGATGTACTACATTGTGATTTTGTAAGCATGCTGTACAGCAAGAGTGAAATTTCTTCAGATAAGATAATGCATTTCAGAGGGAGCTTTATTCTCATGGCCTTTTCAGCCTCAGAGTTGATCAGCTGGCACTTTTGTTTGAGACTCTAGCCGTTTCAAGGAGGAATTTTGGAAATGTGAGTGGTTTGCCACAGCCATCTTGGTATAGAGGACTGCACAGTTGTGTTACATCTGACAAGGGGGAGCATGAGGGAAATAAAATGAGAGGATAAAGTTCTCTGGATGGGCTATGAAAGAGAAGACCCATTCCTGTCTTTACTGTTTTGAATATGAGTCGTTATCCTCTGCCTCTCTCTTAAAAGCCATCCTCAGTGATTTAAAACTATAGGTGAATGTGACCACTGTGCGATGTGATGCTTTTGTACCTTCCGGATGACCACTTCAGTCCTTGCACTTTTGGAGCTGAAGTTTTCTGTTGGGATGCAGACAACCCTTCCTTTACAGGGGAGAAAAATCTGAATGCAAGGGTTGTCTTTTGGGCCTCTTTATGGAGGTCTCTGCTGCTGTTGAAGACAGTGTAGCATCTGTACTGAACAGAGTTGTGAGTTTGGAAGCTTCCGAGTTCCTCTTTTTTTTTTTTTTTTAATGTCATGATGGACTATTGAACATGTCTGTCTTTTGCATTTGGCGGTGAATAGTCCTGATAAATTCTCAGCCTCGCCATCACTTAACAGTGATCATTAACTTGAGTGGTGCTAATTTTGGCCATAGGTTACTCGTGTCACCAGAAATTCTTTTAGTAGTTTCAGTTGAGTGCAGCACATCTACATTAGGCTGTGTTGCTGTACTGTTTGAACTGCAGTTGCCGTTTTAATGTTGCTGGTTCAATTTATCTTACAATCATAGATTATAAAGAAGAACCCAGGTGTTTCTATTGCTGTTGCTCTCAGATTGAGTTTGACTGAACTATCTTGTATTTTCATGGGTTTTTTACTGTTACGCTTGTCCACTTTGTAATTTAGTGAGCATTTAAGTGTTTCTTTAAAAGTTCATGTTCACTTCATCATTTAAGCGGGATGATTAACTGTCTGGCTTGCTTCTCAGGGAGTTCAGTGCCTGTGACCAGTAGCAGTGTTTCTGCATTTTCTGCTCCTTCTGGAGGATTTTTGGATTTAGACAAATTCAAGAAGCCTGAAGGAAGCTGGGATTGTGAGGTCTGCTTGGTCCAAAACAAAGCAGAAGCTACAAAATGTGTAGCCTGTGAAAGTGCAAAGCCAGGCACCAAAGCAGAACTCAAAGGTAATGAAATACTCAATGATAAAAACCGGAGTGTGTATTCTACAATTTATTTTGTCTTTTCTCTTTTGATTTTTTTCTTTTTTTTTTTTGTTTAAAGTATTATTATTTTTCATTTGAGGTATGACAAAATTGTTCATTTTTTTCTCTAGAAATATTGCTTAAATAAGGTAACATGTCTCTGTTTCCAGAAAAAAGGATAATCCTTTTGAGAGAAAAGCTCACATTAATGAGATAATTGTTCTTTACAAGCCTTATGTGTTGTTCATTTGGAGCTTAGACTAAAAGCATGATCTTGCAAGGAAGTTAGTAGTATACTTTTCAAAGCCAGGTAGTGGACAGAAGAAGACCGTTGTGAAAAGGCGTATGTAGGGAGGAAGTGTAGAGTTCTCTTATTGTTTTGTGGTTTGTTGGTGGTTTTATTTGTTTGTTGTGTTTTGTTTTGGTTTTTGTTTTGTTTTTTTTTTTTAACAAAAACAGTTTTGACTCCGGGGAAGTTCAAGACTAGAATCCCAACTATGTAGCCAAAGCCTGCACGTAGTACAATCATACATTGCGAACTTAATGTTATTACTTTTTTCTGCAGGTTTTGCTTCTGCTACTGTGTCCTCAAATCCTGCAAAGCCCTCATTTATATTTGGTATCCCGGCGTCGTCCTCTGATTCTTCTCATACGTTGGGTAGCACAGGAAATTTTAAATTTGGAGAACAAGGGAACTTCAAGTTTGGCATTGCGTCTGAATCTGCATCCTCCAACACTGTGAGTGGGGAATTTAAGTTTCCTGCTAATGCAGGGGACTTGAAATTTGGAGTTTCTTCCTCAGACTCTAAACCAGAAGACAGTAAAAAAGAAAGTAAAAGTTACAATTTTGTCTTTGGACTTTCATCTACAACCAGTCAGGCTTCTTCAACATTTCAGTTTGGGACACCGAGCCTGGGGCAGCAGGAAAAGAAAGAGGAACCTGTTTTGGGAAGCTTCGGTTTTGGCACAAGTTCTGCTTCTTCCATAGCTACCAACGAGAATAAAACTGGAGCTGGTGGCTTCACTTATGCAGCTGTGGCAGAAAAGGAGGTAGCATCACCTGCTCTTGCATTTAAGAAGCCAGATGAGAAAAAGGATGAAACACTTCCAACAAAACCAGGCTTCTCTTTTGTCAGTGTGGAGTCTGCACCTGCCCCACAGTTTGTTTTGGGAAGGACAGAAGAGAAACAGGACTCTGTCACTTCTGCTGCTCCATTAGCATTTGGAAAGAAAGGTGACGATGAAGAGTTAAAGGCACAACCTATCTTTTCAGCTGGGACAGCTGAGCATACCAAAGAGGAGAGCACAGCAAAACCTATATTCAATTTTAATTTCAGTAAACCATCGGAGAAGGAAACGGAGCAGGCAAAGCCATCTTTTACATTTGGGCCACAAACCAGTACTTCAGGTAAACAGAACATCTTTTGTCTTCACTTGCTGCTTGTGTCCATGAAATAATACCTCTGAAGCTACACTGAATAAAATCTATGGGATTTGATATGTTCATGCATTATAGTTTTAGGAAAGGCTTAATTGGTACCTCAAGTCTGTCTCTAGTTCTGGTTGTTGGTGTGTAGGCAGTACGTATCAAGTCCTTTTTAGTTTTCAAGGTGTTTTAACACTAGGTTTAGACAAAGAAATCACTACGCCTTAAGGAGCCTGTATCGCTTTCTGTATAAGCACAGAAGTTGTATGGTCTCAGTGGTCGCAGCTCAGCTGGTGGTCGCATCTGTGTTATGGTGTAGTGTAGAGGCCTCGCACCAGCATTGTTTCTCACACTGAAAGAGGACAACAGAGGGAGTATCTTACTGCTGTGTCCTTGCACCTATGCTGCAGGATGTACTGCTGTTTCTGTACTGCTGCAAAGGTTAAATGTATCGCTGCATAGATTCTGCACAGTTTTTTATTCCTTTAATTGGAGCCTGCAGTGGAGGATTAAAGTTCTTCAGTGTGTGGAAAACTTCTGGTTGTTAAATTCCATGTGTATAACTTGGAAGCTGTGTTTTAGAGAACAGAATTAGTTTCTGACTTCTGAAGTAATACGAAAAAGGACATCAGTAAGTAACCCTGAATAAAAACAGTGCATGGGGTTATACTGGTTTTAATTACAGTATTCTTAAGATGAACTGCTACTGAACAGACATGATGGGTTTGGAGGATTGTGGGCTTTGGGGAATGGGAGATGGCTGGGTGGGTGGATTTGAGGTTAGGTTAGGTTAGGTTAAGTTCAGTTGGGTTTTTTTTATCTGCCAGGTAAGGTTCTGGGGTTTGGGTGCAGTCACAGAAGTTTCATGAAGCACCTGGTGCAAAAAGGAAATTTTAACAAGCGTTCTTGAATGGTATAGGCTCTTAAAAGTGGCACAGATGAAAAGGGGCCATAACTGCTGGGAAAAAAAAATACAGTGGGAAGTTGAAAGCCAGATCAAATTAATAATGAGAATTAGACCAGCAGCTTAGGGAAAGCTGAGGAATTATTTACTTTAAAAGACAGCCCTATTTGAAGTCTGTAAAACTTAGTACTGTTCTCTTTAGCTCCTAAAAGCAGGTTTTGCAGGTACTTGGGTACAATGAACATAAGCTTGGAAGAGTTAGGCTATAGAGTGGTAAGCTTTGCTTATTTTCAGTGTGGTTTTCAATACTGCATTGAGCAAAGCCATGGCACGCTTACAGATGATTGATGTTCTTCTGAGAACATCGGAAATATGTTCTTGTTCCAAGACATCACAAGTACTGGTCAGTACTGGTTCAGGTGATGACAGACAATGCTTAGTGTTTGTAACCAGTAAAGCCTGACTGCGGTGATGTTCTTCACAGTTCTTCCATTCCTTCAATTGTGGATGGCAACAATCATCACATTAAATATACATCAGCACATTAAACCTGGGTCTTATTTTAGCCACAGTAGCTGAGATAAGTTTTGGAGTGTCATTCAGGGCTGCTCTTTGTGCAGTAATTGAAACAGGATTCTGTTTGCTGTACTTTGTTCGGCATTTCTGTGGTGGTTTATGTAGTGTTTGTTCTTTCAGATCAAGGAACAGCAAAGCCATCCTTCAGCTTTCTGAGCTCTAATTCCTCCAGCACGGTCGTACCCGCCACTTCAGCCAACAGCAGCAGTGTGTTTGGCAGCACGATTTCTTCTACAAATCCTCAGCCGGTTCCCGCTCCCTTCGTGTTTGGACAACACAGCAACACTGTGAGCAGCTCTGTTTTTGGCAATTCTGCAGAATCTGCTGCATCTCAGTCATTTGGCTTCTCTCAAGAAAACAAACCAGCAACCACATCTTCCAGCACTGGCCCAGCTCTTACTTCATTTCTGTTTGGTCCGGGAGCCAGTAGTACTAATGCAGCAAATCCAGGCTTTACCTTCGGAGTCACAACCACATCAAGTTCAACAGGTACTTTTTATATAGATATTCTTCTTGGTCTTGTCATTACATGGAGCACCAAGGAAATACTGTTTCATGAATGTTTTACTTTGGGTAACGTGTAGGCAAAGTGCATGGAAGTAGAGAAAAGTACTGAGTATATTCAGCAAAATAAATTTGGGCTCATTTTTTCGCAGTCTGGGAAATAAAGTTTAGGCATGAACAGGCAGCAGCTTTGTTTTTATGCAAAGGACAATCCTTTATTGGGTTTCGAGTTGCATAGGAAATTTTCACCATGAGAGTGGTAGTTTCCTCCTTCTCACTATCATTCTGGTGCTGACAGTTACAAGTCAGTGAATTGCAACTTGCCTGATTTCTCTCTCCCGTACCTAAAACTCTCAAGTTTTGTAAATCATGTCAAGATTTGTGAAACCCTTCCTTCACAAGCACATATAAACACAGTACCTTTACGGGCAATTGCTGCTGCTTAAGGACTGGTATCTAATAAGCATCATGGCCAGTGTTTTGTTTTGGGTTTTTTTATTTTCTAGCAATTTAGAGAAGACAGGTATAAGAATCTATGAAGCTTCTTCATGTTTTATATTCATTAACCCATTCCATGAATTTTAGCAGACTAAAGCCTTGTGTACTACTGCATTCCTGCTGGTCTAGCAGTATGCTGGAAATGAGATGGAATCTGTCAGGGACAGACTCAATCTGGTTTGATCTGATTTCTGTGAATGATAAGGCTAAGCAATTAAATTTTCACACTTTTTTTGTGTATCAGAAATGGAGAGAAAACTGTCCTAAATTGTAACAACCATCAGTTCAGTTTAACATGCGTACAAATCAGTAACTTCCAGTGACATTTCAAGTGGGCAAAGCAGTGTCTCTAACATCTTCACAAAGGGTTTTTTTTTTTAAATGCAGAAGCCTTCAACTTGGTATTAACTTTTACTGTGTATCTGTTTGTTGTCTTGGAAAGGAAAATAGTCAGGCTTTCCAAGTCATGGTGCAATAGAAGGTATTTTGTGTTGCGTGAAGCCTGCTTAGATTTCATTAATAGTGCTGTTCAAAATGTTCCCTTTTGCACAGCATGTTTGAAAAAATACGTTTTGGATGAATATTCTCTGTCTGATAACGACAGCTTCTAATAAATAACAATTAAAATGTGCTATTTGTGGGCATCTGTTCCTAGAACATGAATGTTAACTCAGTAATTGAGTCTAGACAACCGATGTGTTTGAGATGTGCCTGACTCTCATAAATATGGTGTTTCTTAAGCTACTTACGAGAAAAGGTACAATTTCCAGATTTGCTTTATACACTCACACAATTAGTTTGAACTTAAGGTGAGCATTCAGCTACCGGACTTGGCAAACGTGAGGTTTTAGAACCTTTGTTTCTAGGTTGATTCTATGGAGGTGGGGGGAAAAGCCTGCACATACTGACATTTCTCTTCTTTTCCCCAAGGGTCGTCTGGTTCGTTTCCGTTTGGCTCTGGGCCTTCAGCGCCTACTGCTGGCCCAGCATTTGGCACCAGTCAGCCACCAGCATTTGGCCAGAGCCAAGGCTCCAGCCAGCCGAGCGCTCCGAGTTTTGGATCGCTGTCAACAACGTTGTTTTCAACTGGCGCTCAGCCTGCTCCTCCTGCCTTCGGCTCAGTGACCAGCAGTACTCAGCCCTCTGTGTTTGGACAGCAAGCGACCCAACAGCCGGGTTTTGGCTCTGCTACTCCCAGCGCTGGTGAGTGTCGCCTGTCCTCTTCCCTTCTGCTCTCAGAGATTGTGATTTTATTTTTCATCAAATGCACTTTAGGGTATATGGAGAAAGAAGATTTCTGCCTTGCACACATATTTAAGAGTAAGAATTTCCCTCCATAAAAATAATGGGTACAGAATCAAGTCTCACTCCTGACTGTGGAGGATGTGCTGTAGTGTGCCAGCTCCACAGTAAGCCTTTTCCACAAGAAACTTAGCAGATGTGGAGGCTGCAACCCTACCACTAAATATTGGAGTTATTTTCTTGAGAAATACAGGGATTACAAGGAAATGTTGAAAACCACAGAAAAGCCACTGGCAAGGTTGAACAAACCAGAATGGCAGAAGCACTGCAGAATTGTTATTTTTGGATTTGTCAGAAGAGTTCTTAGTTATCTGATTTAGGCTTTGGCACTTTATTTGGACTGGGGGCTTTGCAGTGCCAGAATATGGCCAGAATTATTTATAAGCACTTACAGGAAGGGTGCAGAGAAGGATCCTTCTAATTTAAGTGTAAGAAAGACCTGTTCCACACTAGTAATTATTAAAAAAGAAAAACACACATTAGGATATGTTATCTCCCAAGTGACAGGGGACAGGACAAGAGGAAATGGCCTCAAGCTCCTCCAGGGGAGATTTAGGCTGGACATTAGGAAAAAAATTTTCACAAAAAGGGTCATTGGGCACTGGAACAGGCTGCCCAGGGAGGTGGTTGAGTCACCTTCCCTGGAGGGGTTTAAGGCACGGGTGGACGAGGTGCTAAGGGGCATGGTCTAGTGGTTGATAGGAATGGTTGGACTCGATGATCCGGTGGGTCTCTTCCAACCTGGTTATTCTATGATTCTATGATTCTATGAAATACATTACTTAAAGGAAAGTGTCCTCTTTTCCTCTCCGAAGTTTTACAAAATAGAAAGAATTAACAAATATTTTAGTACTGATCAGTAAATTTGTTGGTGCCCTACGTTACTCAGTCAGTTGTGCATTAATCCAGCAGCAGTTTAAAGATAAGTCATAGAATGGTTTGAGTTGGAAGGGACCTTAAAGATACTCCAGTTCCAACCCCCCAGCCATGGGCAGGGACACCTCCCACCAGATCAAGCTGCCCAAGGCCCCATCCAACCTGGCCATTCTCCCCTGTCCTATCACTACTTGCCCTTGCAAAATAACCATCTTCCTGGGTTGTCTCTGTTGCTTTTTCAGTTACTTCGATGGTAGGATTTATTTTTTTTTTTAAGATGAGGTGCTGTGTTAGCACATTAAATGAAATGAGTCTCCAGATTGACTGCATTAACACAAGTGAATTTCCTTGAATAACAAACCTACACAATTCAACACTATGATTTAAGATTTTATTAATATAAAATTCAGTACATGCAAGTACAAACCTAATGGCGGCACAGAAGTTTGCCAACAGTTCATTACCAGTGTCCCAGTGGTGTTACTTTTAAGAATCCCTTTATGATTCTCTATAATAAAGTGTATGAATTCTGCCATGTGCTGTTCCCTGCAGTGAGCTGGCACTCTGCGCCCCCTCCCCCAACTTCGTCCTCTTGAGCGACCTGTAAAAAAGTTCATTAAAAACAGTGGGAAGGGCATAAGGATTTTGCTGAAAGGGATGAACTCGAATTTCAACTTCCTTAATTCCCTTCTGTTTCCACCCCATCTTCCCAGGTTCTGTATTCCAGTTTGGAAGTAATACGTCTAATTTCAACTTTCCCAGTAACCCCGGAGTATTTACTTTTGGAGTAAATCCTCCTGCACCAGCAGCGCCGGCACAGCCTTCTGGCTCTTCAGGATTTTCGTTCAGCCAGCCTCTGGCATTTACAGTGGGGTAAGAGACCGTATCACAATTTCACTTGAGCTTCGGGTAATGTCGGTGGACGGTGTTCAGCCTCTGCCACTGTTAAATCCTGAGGCGTTCAGATGAACCGTGGAGTCTAAAACTAAAGTGGGCATCCTTCCCTGTATTAGCCTGATGGGCTAACCTAAGCAGCGGTGTCTTTAAAGGAGCCTAGCAGTCAGGTATACCGCACAGCAGCATGTTGTTGTGAAATTGTCTTGTTCTTGAGAGGTAGGATCTGTATCTGGCCATTTATGCTGCCGCTTCCCTTCCGAATAAGAGAGGTTTAATTGCTTTTGGTTTCTGGAACTCTCTTCCTTCTGTTCATCCGATGCCATTTGTTGCCAGCTGGTAACTAGTGAGACAAGACTATGAAACAGTTGTTCTGGAATATCTGCTCAGTGCTGCTACTGCATTTTCAGCTACACTGTCCTAAACTCTGAACTACTGATTTCTTTTGATAGGACTAATGGGAAAAATGTTTTCTCTGCCTCTGGAACTTCAGTTTCTGGTCGGAAGATAAAGACTGCAGTTAGACGTAGAAAGTAATCGCCCGATTGGTAAAGCGACTTCGGAAGCAGCTACTACCCTGCATTGTTCAGTTGTTGGGATTGTACCTCATGCTGGGTTAGCTGATGTCAGATCTGCCTAAAGGAATATAAAACTCTGCTGCCCTTTCCTTCCCTCCCCTCCTCCCCAGTTAGAAGTTGTTTTTTTTTTTTGGTAATGAATAGAGTTGGCAACAGGGCCGTTCTCAAGCAAAACTATTTTAGACTCCAGCAAGTTACTTCTTTCACTGACTTGGCATGGTCTGGCTGTAGCCGTGAGTAGAGCCTGCACAGTGAATGGCTTGTACAATACCTCTTCATCTGCACCACTATGTGCGCTCATCTGCGTTTACTGACGCCTCGAAATTGTAATTATATCACGAGGGATGCTGTATAGAATAGAGAATGTTGGTAACGAATGATTCCTATGCTGAGTTTGTGCTGGTGTATGTGTGAAGTGGGTGAGTTTGGGTGTATTGTGCGCTAAAATTTTCTGATAGAGGAAGACTGATTAAAGGATGATCCATGCTAAGGACTTGTTAGATCTGTAGTTCTTCATTTAATAATTATACGCTATTTCTATATTTTCATTCTTACAGCCCTTTATCACCTGTCTCGCCTTTGTTATTTTATTATGAAATGTGTAAATACAATTTTGTTTCTCTATGTACTTTTTTGGCATAACAAATCTGTGAAATTGAAATTTTAATTTTGTGTGTTACGGCCATTTTTGTTTAGTATTGTCTCAGATTTTATGTAAATCCCATTATTCAAAGTTGCCTAAATCCATTTAGAAAATCTTTAAAAATTGGGAATTCTTAAAGTAAGTTTATTGGCTTTTCTGATCCATTTTTGTTTGGACCAAAAACCAGTATTGTACAAAGTATTAAGTATATATTTTTATATTTACTGAAATGGACTGTGGTGACTTTGGATAATAAGGAAAAGTTTAATATTAAAGCCATGTTTATTACAGTATAATTAACATGTTAAACCATGGGATAAACGCCATCAATAAAACCTATAAAATATTGCCTGGGAGTTCTAACTCTCCAGGGAGGTATCTGCAGCTTAACTGTACACAGTGATAACTCTCAGCCTTAGTGATGTCACATCCTGAGTGATGTCACAGCCTTTCCCAGCCTCTGAATTTTTGACAGTGACACTGATGCAGATTTTTAGAGGATCTTAAATTAGTTACACCTTTCCTGTTAGGAATGGGGGATTTGTTTAAGCTTAATCCCAGAGCCGTAGGACAGTGTGCCAGCTATCTGGCTGCGGGTGATTTTTATACAGCTATTAAAACAAAAAGCAGCTAATGTTGCAGACATTCACCGCTCTTCTCACTGAAGAGGAAGAACTGCAGCCCATTGTACATGAGTGGTGTGGGGTTTTTTTGTGCTTCTGTGGGAGCTCGAGGAGCTTCTTGGAGAGCAGGTGTTACTCGGGTAAAATGAGAGGGGATGCTCTGGTTTGTTTGAGGATCACAGCTGAATTTTCCTAACACCAGCATTCAGTTTGTTGTTGAGACAACGATTGCTTGCTCCAACTAAAATGGATAAGATATGTGTTAGTTGCCAGAGCTTTAAAGGTCTTCCGAAGCGTCACTGGGGGGGTTTTGGCAGCATTTCTGCCTTCACCCCACTGCTGCTTGGCACATGCACAGGTGCAGGTGCCGCTATTATGGAATGGCATGCTTTGCTAACCATGAAGGAGCCAAAGGCTAACTTTTGTTTTCGTGGGGGTCTCCTATAGTGTTCCACATCGCTATTTCTATAAATAGAAAAATATTCAGCAATGAGAATTTAAAGGCACACACATAAGCTGCTCCTCAGTCACATCCTGCCACTGTAGCTGTGCAGGGATTCACATGTAGTTATGTATTTCCAGGTGTCTAAATCTAAAGCGCGCCAGATCTCGGTTTTTTGCCTTGGCTCTATCCCCTGCCAGGTGCTCATCCTACGAACAGGCAGCTTTGGTTTCTGGTTGGTTCATTGCCATGCCTGAGCTCTTAATGTGAATTAAGAGCAGAATGCTTTGGAAGAACAGCTAAACAATATCTCAGAAGTTCTGTTTCAGCTAAACATCCTCACTTAAAGCGGCCCAACACCCTCAAAGGAGGGCTTTCATCAGGCCTGCTTATTGCCATTTATTGTTGAGACATTTTTATATCAGTAACGCATGTTGGCAATGTTGCTTTAATGCTAATTGAAGATTTAAGATCACAGAAGGGTTTGGGTTGAAAGGGACCTTAAGGATCATCCAGTTCCACCCCCCTGCCATGGGTAGGGACACCTCCCACCAGACTAGGCTGCCCAAGGCCCCATCCAACCTGGCCTTGAACACCTCCAGGGATGGGGCAGCCACAGCTTCCCTGGGCAACCTGCACCAGTGTCTCACCACCCTCATGGTGAAGAAATTCTTCCCAATGTCTAATCTAAATCTTCCCCCCATGTCCTATCAATCCATGTCCTTACGAAAAGTCCCCAGCTTTCTTGTGGCCTGTTAAGGTACGGCAAGTCTTTTTGTTCACTAGTAAATTACTAGTGTGAAAAAAACTGTAACCCTCGAAGCGATGAGGTATTTTGGTGCAGGTACACTTTCTGATTAGGTAAAGACTTTAAAATCATGCCTCTAGCAGAGACACCTTATTTTACTTAAGAAATATCTAAAAGTCACTATCTAAAAAGGTAGTGACGTCATTCTGGAAAGGTAACTGATGGGAAAATGTTGTTCTCCCACTAATAAGCAGTGGATCTGGTTCTGAAACATCATAACTGAAGATCAGAACACTGTATTTAGAAACAGAAGAACACCAGTTGTCAAACTAAGGTATTGCAGAATATTAACAAATGACTGATGAGTTATTTCACATGGAGACGAGAGAGAACCAAGCTCTTGGGGAAACTGGAGCTGTTTAGCCCGGAGGAGACTGAGGGGGCACCTTATCATGTTCTACAACTACCTGAAAGGAGGTTGCGGAGAGGTAGGTGTTGGTCTCTTCTCCCAAGTGACAGGACAAGAGGGAATGGCCTCAAGCTGCACCAGGGGAGGTTCAGACTGGATATCAGGAAAAATTTCTTCACAGAAATTTCAGGCACTGGCAGAGGCTGCCCAGGGAGGTGGTTGAGTCCCCATTCCTGGAGGTGTTTAGAAGAGGGGCAGATGAAGTGCTTAGGGATCTGGTTTAATACTGGACAGTTATGGTTGGAATTGATCTCAAAGATCTTTTCCAGTGTAATGATTCTGTGATTGTATAATTTGTATAGTCAGCAAAACCACTGCCCCAAACTGAAGGGAGGGTGAGAACCTCAGCCACGGAGTAGCAGGTTACACCTGAGGGAGGAAGGCACAAACACAGGGCTCCAGCAGAATTCCAAACTCCTACTCAGATTTTAATAAAACTTTAACAGTTTTGCTTATATTCCTTTCCCAAGATACTACTGACATGAGAACAAACATTTCCAAAGCTATGTAATCATGCAAAATATTAGGCTTCTTTATTCAGTATATAAGTTATTCTGAATGTACAATTAGCCAGAATTATAAAGTGAAAATAACTGCTATTTGTACGTCAGAGGTTTACACTTGTAACACGTTTCAGTTAATGTTTTCTGCATGCTCCTGAAACACAGTTGGTTGTTTTGCTTGGTATTATATGCAAAAAATGGACGAGTGCTCTCACTCCGAACAGAAGCGGAAAAGTTACTTCCATGAGTGTGATCCATACTGTTCATAGCTCCGAGGTTAGGGACACATGCTAATTCAGTAACACTGTGTAACGCACCCTTCCCAGAGCACAAGCGGCTGTTATTTCACCTCTTCGTTAGCTTATCATGTGGAGGAAGTGACAATGCCTAAGACAACCATGCAAAAAAAACTTTTCACATCACTTTTCTGATAAAATACTTAAACGTGTGGGGGAATATGATCTGTGAAGCAGTAACAAGGGATACGATAAACACTGCTCGTTGCTTTCTACACACACGGCAATGGAATTAATGTGATTTCCTCACTAATACTGCAGGGCTCTTCCCCTCAGAGAGTTTATTGTAGGACTTGGGCAACTGCTTGGGAAATAACTTGAGTTCCTCATTACCTGCCAACATCCAACACTGCAGAAGCAAGACTTTTTTTATGGTCGAGTATTTCTAGGTATCTGCTTTCCACAGTCCAACAAAGAAAACAGCTACTTTGTTTCTCACCAGAGGTTAATACTTCCAGAGTTAACACCTATCTTTTCTCCCAACTTCTTTGGCATTTATGAAAACT
Source organism: Phaenicophaeus curvirostris (assembly GCF_032191515.1). Taxonomy (NCBI): domain Eukaryota; kingdom Metazoa; phylum Chordata; class Aves; order Cuculiformes; family Cuculidae; genus Phaenicophaeus; species Phaenicophaeus curvirostris. Next base: position 36,453,495 of record NC_091394.1, read on the forward strand.
CCAATACTTCAAAGGTAGCTGCTGGCATCATCCTGGAGCAAAACATATTCTTTAGCTTCTGCATCAGTTCCCATTTAATTTGGGCAAAAGATTCTGATAGACACCTCAATTTCAGTTTTGGGGTAGGTCTGTGTTCACTGGGGTAGGAGGGGATATTCAAAACCAGTCTGGAAATCCCATCTTTTGATATCATCTGACTCCATTTCTTCTGACCACAATAGTCCCTGCCACGATATCGTAGGCTGTTCTGTTATGCTGGAAAAACAGCAGCGTAATAAATGCAGGAAAAAATGAAGCAATGGAAAAATTCTTGATCAAAGCTCGTATTGTGGACCTGAAACGAGAACAAAACATTCGGTGCCTTGCTTTCATTTTTCTGTTTATTTCAGTGGTTGTTTTAATTTCAAGTTTAGTGCCTCTGTTTTACAGAGCACCAAAAAAATCAATCTCCAGAGTTCAGAAGAGATTATTTCATCACCTAACCCGAAAAATATTTGCGTGAATGAGTAACTGCTGTTTTATTCTTGGATCACAGAATCTGACAATAGCTCTCGCAATCCAGTTATTGCGAAGACCAACAGTAAAGGAATGATGTTTCTCCCCAGATCGCACGCTTTCCACACTATGAACTTGAAGCCATGTGACTGAGCTCAGAGCACTTACGTTGTCATGCTGACGTTGGAAGAGGGAATGACTAACACACGGCTGGGCGCAACCAGGACGGATGTATCGCACGTCACAACTCGCAGTCCAAGCAAGAATTTCCCTGGGGTTGCTCCACCTGCTCCCCAAATGCAGATGATCTGGAAAAGAAACGTTATTTCAATTCCACACACCACCACCTTGTTGACTGGCCTCAGGTTTCCTCAAAGCTCCATGAACGTCCTAAGCTCCAACATCATCCAAAATACTGAAAGAGGATTTGCTTTATAGGCCAGCGGTGACAGAATATCTTAAACGTTCATTCAACAACTGACAACTATTAATTATAGGAGTTGATGCTTATGAGTAGTTACCTCATAGAAGCAGACTAGCAGCCTGTAGATAAGCGCTACCACCATCATCTTCTGCAAATCCTCCATGGACGTATCTTCATCTATTTCCTCAATTATGTAATGCATGGCAAATTTAGAGATGTCCCTGTAAAAAATGAGACAGAACTTTAAAATCATCTTTCTCCCAATACCAATGTTATTCCTTTTAAACACTAGAATTCGCTCCTTCAGTTCTGGTATTAGTAAAAGAACAAAAGCTCCCTTGCTTCTCTGAAACTGAACGAGCCTTTAAAGTTCAGAACAGTGGTTTTCCTTCCAAGTTGCTGCTTAGTTTGTTTTATCATTTTCATTAAGAAAAGATGATTCTTTATTAGCACTTTTGCACAATGGTGTCCCTGGGTAGCGAGCTGCAGAATCGTTCTGAACACTCTCCTGCTTCTTGGGAGATAAACAAGAGATTCTGCATGCGATCATCTAATTCTGTATAAGTGGAAAGTATCCAAGTCTCTTCCTTAGAGGAACTCTCAAGGGAAAAGAAAAGAAGGCACTCCTCCCTACAAATACAAGGAAGAAGTTGCAAGGCTCTCTAAGCAAGCAAAGGAGACCTGTCCTCTGAATGAAGTTCCTTATTCTCCGTGGTCTTTAGTGCTCACCACACTCTTCTAGAGGCAGGCACCTTGGCACACGAGATGGAAGTTCTGAACCTAAAGCAATGGAAACGTTCAGGTTTTTTACTCTAATGAAGCTATGCGGAGTATCAGTTTTGAGTTAGCTGCACAATTTCACAAGGTGAACTCTCCAATCTGACGCCTGGAATGTCTGTACCTGCAACATGTATATAGGCAAGGACTTTTCACTGACACATCAAAGTGAGAATTATTACACAGAAACGTGCAGTCCCACATCAAACCAAGCCCTCCTGTAATTTTACTATTTGCCTTCCTCTTTATTCATACTTCCCCAGCCTAACATCAAGCACATCACCCCTCACAAGTACAAAAAAACCCCAACCAAACAAACAGAATATTTCTCTGGAGTTACTTGTAAGCAACTTATTGGCTCTTGCAAAAGCAGTAGTGTTGAAGATACTGTAATGAATTGAAAAGGATTCTCTCTCTTTCCATCACCTTCACTACAGAAGCAATACACATATATTTGTTCCCCACCTCTCCAGTGCTTCCTTTTGTATCATTCTCAGCCTACTAAAATGAAAATGGAAACAAGCTGTCAGGTTAGAGCTGGAGATTTTGGCAACTAAACAGAACCGAGAGTTTGGCATTTTAATTGCTTATCTGAACAAAACCACTGATGATTTACACCAATGTATTTATTGCTTTGGACCTGACCCTCTTGCAAGCACCTTTGAAGAAGCAGTTTAGGATGTCTGAAAGGTGATAACTGTACAGTATCAGTTCACAGCCAGTCAATATTTCGTAGAATCATAGAATGGTTTGGGTTGGAAGGGACCTTAAAGATCATCCAGTTCCAACCCTCCCGCCATGGGCAGGGACACCTTCCAGTAGAAACATCTAGAAGGTTCTCTACCAAAAAACTTGGAATCTTAAATATGTTTGTACAGTAATGGAATTAGTGACTACACCAAGCTCTCATCTCCTCATAAGACTGAAATATTTGATTACACCCACCAAAGCAGAAGTACTAAATGAGCTATGGATTAAGGTATTCACAGTTAAAGCAGAAGATAAACAAGAAATAGTCGTTGAGGTAAATGATTACATCTGAATATAAAATATGAAATGAAGAATCTTTCAGTCTAGTGCACAGTTGATACACACGATGCCTAATCATACTTTTTACAAAACCCAACTGATGCTCAGCAGAGGCTGCAGGATAGCAGCACTCCTAGCAACCAAGCTGTTTCTTTAAAGTACAGACATATCTGAGGTGCAGGATCTGGACAGTGTTTTTTTGTGGGCTGGCATTGTTTTGGTCACAAATCTAAAACACAGCACCACAGAAGAAAATTAACTCCATCCTAGCCAGATGCAGGACATATTTAAAGGCCATTTAAAATGAATTTGTCAATGTTTTTTGCTTTGAAATTTTTAAAGGACTTGTAAAAAAAAAAAATCTTGCTATTGCCTCCCAAAAATAAGAGCACGTCTTATCGATCATAGAATAGTTTGGGTTGGAAAGGACCTTAAAGCCCATCCAGTTCCACCCCCCTGCAATAGGCAGGGACACCTCCCACCAGACCAGGCTGCCCAAGGCCCCATCCAGCCTGGCCTTGAATATCTCCAGGGATAGGGCAGCCACAGCTTCCCCGGGCAACCTGTGCCAGTGCCTCACCGCCCTCATCGTGAAGAGTAAGGAGTTTGCAAGCCTATGAAGACATCTGTACAAATTCTTTGTTTCCATCAGCTGACCGAAATCAGGAAGGATTTGAAAGGAAGTTAACCTAGCAGTGCTTTTCCCTCAACTTCTGACAGATATCTAAGTGCCACACAGGAGTAAACCATACATAAAACATGACACCTCAAAGAACACAAAGGGCTTAAAGCTGTGTATAACAAAGCATTAAATCATTCAACTTACTTTATTCCGCTGAGGTGCATAATACTTAAAACAATGGTCGCCTTTATGAAGAACAGAATAAAAAAATCCACCATCTCTGCTATGAACCTGTGCGCCAGCGAAGGGATAATGAACTCCCGACCTGTAACAGAAAGAGTTAATGTCACCCGGGTTTTACTGCACTGACAAAGTTCAAACTTTCACCTAAAGTATGTTCCACATTAACCTCACTGCAAGAACATTATCCAGATCTTGGTCTCAACTCACATCTTCTCTGAGAAAACTTTTAAGAGTGTATTAATAAAAAATATCTGAATCATTTATACTCAATTATATGAACCTTCTTAAATTAAACCAAGCTCTCTCAGAATTCTTGAGTGCTCTCATAATTAGGATTACAGGCAAAATCCCACCTCACTAAAGAATTGAAGTCCATTGAAGATGCATCAATTTCTGTGTTTGTTTAGAATGGTTTCGTAAAGGCAGATTTAAAGTAAATCTGAGAGTTCGGATAAAAGGAAAGTTAGATCTTGCATCTACCATAACTCTTCAATCACTCAGCAGCAAGGCTTCCATATGCACCAAGTAACAGCTCACTAAAACACAGCCCACGTCCATACAATCACAGAATGGTTTCGGTTGGAAGGGACCTTAAAAGATCACCCAGTTCCACCCCCCCTACCATGGGCAGGGACACCTCCCACCGGATCAGATTGCTCACAGCCCCATCCAACCTGGCCTTGAACACCTGCAGGGATGGGGCAGCCACAGCTTCTCTGGGCAACCTGTCATATCAAGTCAAACCCAGAAACAGGAGTGGATGAATATACTGGCCATACCTGGCACAAACATTCCTAGAGATGTCTTTTACTACAATAAAACATGTCATTCAGATGTTCCTCCTACCAAAAATCCACTATTTTGCCAGGAGTTGCTATTCGTATGGCAGGGACAGCGCGATGCAGCACACATCCCTCTCAGCTCAGAGTCTGGGATCATACATTAGCCTAGCGGTAACAACCATGGCTTTGTGCTCGTCAGCCTGGCAGAGCAGGGGAGGCTTGAGCACACTTTTTGCTCTTCTCTTCCCAGCAGGAGAGGAGTAATTTCCTGCAGGAAGGCAGGGAAGGGCGAGGGGAGGAAGTGTCTTAAATCACTAGATCCGTGAAGAGCCTGCTCCTGCCCAGAGTGCTGTTAGCATTGCTGCTCTGACACACACTCGCGGGCAGAATGAACTGGAAGAGGCGGGGACCAGTTCCACTTCGTGATACCCTAGTTAAAGATCTCCAACATTACCATGAGCTGTCCCTTATTCCAGCTTACATAAGCACGCTGGGCTGTAAACGGCCGCGGCATTGGGACGGATACGTGACCCACCCTGCCAAGCCTGCTGTGTGGGCAATAATCTGAGCGGAAAAGAAGGAGCTGTAATCACTTTAGCTGCTCCAGATACATGCACTTGCAATCCGAAGCCAAAGCACTGGCACAACAGTCTATGTTTATAATCATTTCCTATCGCTGTATCGCATACAGAATTCCCTTAGGAAGGCTGGGTGTTGCACCAATATTTAGTATTCAGAATAACCATGTCCAGCAGCAGAATAATCCTATTTATGCCCTAAATTACCTTTAACATAAAGAATCAGTTCCTGAAGCTAAGTAAAAATCCAAGAACCATTTCAGCCTGGCCTTTGCCTATATTCTCTATGACCCGCAATATCTGTTTATAAGCAATCTATAACTCCGGAACACTGCACAATTAAAGAAAATACTACTCTGTGTTATAACCTTGTTTACACAACAGCTGCTTAAAGCCACAAGAAAAAAGCAAGTTCAGAAGCCAGACTCTCTTCCCTTTAAAAGAAAGAAAAAACAACTTTTTTTACACTTTCATTGTACATGTTTTCATGTTTTCACCTGGCACCCAGCCACTGGGCTTATAACCAGCATTACGGATCAGCAATGCTGGACTTCGCCCCGCAGAAAGAAAAGAGCCCTGGCTTCTCCTCAGAGTCCTTCTGCAGCGTTCTGCTCCACAGTTCTCTACCCTTACTCCAGGTATCACCAAACACCCAAAGCAATGTCTGCTAGGCACTCCTCCACTTGAAATGTTTGTGCTCCAGGTTTTATCACTGCTGTGATCAGAACAAGTTTGTCTTACTCTTGAACAAATATAAACAGAAGCACTGCTATGCAGAGGCTTCAATATTTCCAGACCTAACAGGTTGTTGTTTACCTCACTTGTTGAATGTAAGCTAGTTCTTGCTTCTCTGCTTCCATTCCATTAAATTACTATATTTGAGCACTGAGAGAGCCCACCAGAACTGATAAAGTTTGGATGATTAAGTCTAAACTAACAGGCTGCATGTAGACAGAGATGCATTACAAGCCTGTGACCACAAGAATAAGCCTCACTGGAAAAAACCAAGCCCCTTCATATCCATGAAAACATCTTTACCAGTGCTGAAGTTCCAAGCCGTTCAGGTGAGCCAACCCTCTTAAATCTGATTATGGATCAAGTTCTGGATTGACATACATGGTAACTGGGCTATCACCCTCCATAGGGCACAGCCGCACACCTGGGTCCTCGACCCTCAAAGCTGCAAACCCCCCAGCTTCCAGCTCCCATTTCCAGGACCACAGCGAGGGTCCAGGGGGAACACAGGTGGTGCTGGGGGTGGGACATGCAGTTGGGGTGATGGGACACGCTGTGGGGAAGTGGGGACAAACACATGCTGTGGGGTAAGGGACACATGCACACTGGTGGGGACATGCTCTTGGGGGGAAACACTGGTGGGGATGCACATGTGCTGCTGGGACATACACTGCTGGGGGGGACTGACACATGCTGGTGGGGGACATGATAGGCCGGAGGGAAGGGGACACATGCTGGGGGAAACACACGCTGGTGGGGGGACACACACAAATGCTGGTGGACACACAGAGACACTGTGGGGACACACACACACTGTTGTTGGGGACAGACACGTCATCGGGGACGCAGATACACACATATGCTGGAGGGCACACGCAGATGCTGTGGACACACACATGCTTGTGGGTACAGAGATGCTGTGGGGACACACACACACACTGGTTTAGGGAATACACACGCTGTTGGGACACACACACATGCTGGTGGGCACAAAGATGCTGTGGGGAGAGACACTGCTGTTGGGGACACTCACGCTGGACACACACACACCCTGGGCACACACACCCCATTGTCTAGGGGGAAAACAGAATCACAGAATCACTAGGTTGGAAAGTACCCCCAGGATCATTGAGTCCAACCATTCCTATCAACCACCAAACCATACCCCTGAGCACCTCACTAACCCGACTTTTAAACACCTCCAGGGAAGGTGACTCAAACACCTCCCTGGGCAGCCTGTTCCAGTGCCCAATGACACTTTCTGTGAAAAATTTTTTCCTGATGTCCAGCCTGAACCTCCCCTGGCGGAACTTGAGGCCATTCCCTCTTGTCCTGTCCCCTGTCACTTGGGAGAAGAGCCCAGCTCCCTCCTCTCTACAACCTCCTTTCAGGTAGTTGGAGAGAGCAATGAGGTCTCCCCTCAGCCTCCTCTTCTCCAGGCTAAACAACCCCAGCTCTCTCAGCCACTCCTCATAAGGCCTGTTCTCCAGCCCCTTCACCAGCTTTGTTGCTCTTCTCTGGACTCACTCCAGAGCCTCAACATCCTTCTTGTGGTGAGGGGCCCAGAACTGAACACAGTATTCAAGGAGCGGTCTCACCAGTGCTGAGTACAGAGGGAGAATAACCTCCCTGGACCTGCTGGTCACGCCATTTCTGATACAAGCCAAGATGCCATTGGCCTTCTTGGCCACCTGGGCACACTGCTGGCTCATGTTCAGTCGCTGCCATCAACACCCCCAGATCCTTCTCCTCCAGGCAGCTTTCCAGCCAGACTTCTCCTATCTGTAGCACTGCATGTACAGACATTGGGGGCACAGACACTGCTGGGGACACAGACACCCACACCAACCCCCCCCCGCCGGGACACTCGCACCGCCCCCCCGGTCCCCGCTGACCTGCCGGGCGGGCGCTGTGCCGGGGGCCGCCGGCGGGGGGCGCTGTGTCCGGGGGGCGCGGGGGGGGCGCGGGCCAGGCGGGGGCGGCGAGCAGGTAGACGGGGGCGGGCGGCGCGGCGAGGAGCGCGGGCGGGCAGCCCCCCGGCCAGCCCAGGCACCCGCAGTACGAGTCCCACAGCCACTGCTGCACCCGCCGCGCGTACTCGGCCGCGCTCAGCGGCTTCGCCCCGCCACCGCCCGCGGGGGACGCGCCGGCTCCAGCCCCGGCAGCTCCAGCAGCCGCATCGGCTCCAGCTCCAGCAGCTACTTCAGCCCCACCTCCAGCAGCTGCTTCAGCCCCAACTCCAGCAGCTGCACCCGCCCCACCAGCTGCTTCAGTCCCAGCTCCAGGAGCTGCACCAGCCCCACCAGCTGCTTCGGCCCCAGCTGCAGGAGCTGCACCAGCCCCACAGACGGCACCAGCCCCAGCCCCCCCAGCTGCTTCAGCCCCAGCTCCAGCCCCTCCGGCTGCACCAGCCCTAGCTCTAGGAGCCCCGGCCCCACCAACTGCACCAGCCGCAGCTCCAGCCCTAGCAGTAGCAGTAGCAGAAGCAGCACCAGCCCCAGCTCCACCAGCCCTGGCCTCAGCGCCACTAGCAGCGGCAGCAGCAGCACCAACACCACCAGATCCAGCCCCGGCTTCAACACCAGCAGCACCACTAGCCCCCGTTCCTGCTCCAGCCCCAGCGGCGGCGGCAGCTCCAGCCCCCCGGGCCGCCCCAGCGCCCGCGCCGGGCTCCGCCATGTCGGCCGGTGTCTCCGCGCAGGCGCCGCGGGGCGGGGCTGCCCGGGGGGCGGGGGGGGAGCGGGGGGGCGGCCTGCGGGGCTGCGGGGAGGACGTCATCCCTGGGCCCAGGAAGGGGGGCGAGGTCAGAGGGCGCCCAGCGGGGCGGGTGTCCTGGTGGGAGGTGGCAGGGCGCCCCCAAGACAGGGAGAAGGGGCTGAGGGGATGTTCTGCAGGCGTCTGGGAGAGGGCTTGTGGTCGCTGGCCTTCGTCCTTGTGGGCGACTTCAGCTTGATGGATAGAATCGTAGAATCATAGAATGGTTTGGGTTGGAAGGGACCTTAAAGATCACCCGGTTCCACCCCGCTGCCATGGGCAGGGACACCTCCCACCAGACCAAGTTGTTTAGAGCCCCATCCAACCTGGCCTCGAACACCTCCAGGGGTGGGGTGTCCACAGCTTCCCTGGGCAACCTGTGCCGGTGCCTCACCACCCTCAGTGTGAAGATGTCTGCTGGAAGTATAATACAGCAGAAAGGAAGCTGTCCAGGAGGTTCCTGCAGTGCGTGGAAGACAAGTTCCTGACACAAGTGGTGAATGAACCGACCAGGGAAGGTGCCCTGCTGGACCTGTTGGTCAACAGAGAAAGTGTTGAGGGAGATGTGGCGGCTGGAGGACACCTTGGGCACAGCGATCATGAGATGATAGAATTTGCAGTTCTAGGAGAAGTAAGGAGGGGGCCAGCAGAACAGCCTCCTTGGACTATCCAGAGGGCAGACGTTGTGCTGTTCATAAGGCTGGTTCATGAAGTCCCATGGGAGATCGTCCTTAAGGGCAAGGGAGCCCATGAGGGCTGGGTGCTCTATAAGAAGGAAATCCTGGTGGCATAAGAGCAGGCCATCCTCATGTGCTGAAAAATGAGCTGTCAGGGAAGAAAACCAGATTGGCTGAGCAGAGAGATCTGGGTGGATATAAAAAAAAATAAAAAAAGAGGAAAATCCATGAGTGTTGGAAGAAGCGCAGTCATCTCGGGAGGACTACAGGGATAAGTGAGATCATGCAGAGAGAAATCAGAAGGGCCAAAGCCCAACTAGAACTCAGACTGGCCAATTCTGTGGAAGATAATAAAAAAACCTTTATACAAATACATCAGTAGTAAAAGGAGGACCAGGGAGTATCAGGCTTTATTGGATGCAAAGGGAACAGCTGTGACAGGGGATGAGGACAAGGCTGAGATAATGCCTTCTTTGCCTCAGTCTTTAATAGAAAGGTATGATGTTCTCTGAGTACTCAGACTCCTGAGCCAGAAGACAGGGAGGGAGAGCAGAACAAAGCTCCAGGGATCCAAGAGGAGGTGACTGGAGACCTGCTTGGCCAATTAGACATTCACAAGTCCTTGGGGCCGGATGGAATCTACCCGAGGGTATTGAGGGAACTGGTGGACGCACTTGCCAAACCCCTTTATGTCATCTTCCATCAGTCCTGCCTGACTGGGTAAGTTCCACCTTGACTGGAGGCTGGCTGATGTTATACCCATCTATAAGAAGGGTTGGAGGGAGGATCCAGGGAACTACAGGCCTGTCAGTCTGACCTCAATGCTGGGGAAAGTCATGGAACAGGTCATCTTGAGTGCTATCACACAGCACATGCAAGAGAACCGGGTGATCAGGCCAAGTCAACACAGGTTCATGAAAGGCAGGTCCCGCCAAACTAACCTGATTGCCTTCTATGACAAGGTGACCCGTTTACTGGATGAGGGAAAGGCTGTGGTCACAGTCTACTTGAACACTTCCAGGGATGGGGCATCCACATCTTCCCTGGGCTACCTGTGCCAGTGTCTCACCACCCACACAGTGAAGAATTTCTTCCCAATGTCTAGTCTAAATTTTCCTCTTTACAATTTAAAGCCATTCCCCCTTGTCCTATCACCCTATGCCCTTGTTAAAAGTCCCTCCCCAGCTTTCCTGTAGCGCCTTCAGGTACTGGAAGCTGCTGTAATTTCTCCTTGGAGCCCTCTCTTCTCCAGGCTGAACAACCCCAGCTCTTTCAGCCTGTCCTCATAGCAGAGGTGTTCCAGGCCTTGGATGATCTTTGTAGCTTCCTCTGGACTCGTTCCAGCAGCTCCATATCTTTCTTCTGTTGAGGATTCCAGAACTGGACACAATACTCCAGATAAAGTCTGGAGGGGCAGAACAGAGCGGCAGAATCACCTCCCATGACCTGCTGGCCATGCTTCCCTTGATGCAGCCCAGGATACGGTTGGCCTTCTGGGCTGCATTGCCAGCTCATGTTGAGCTTCTGACCTACCAGCACCCCCAAGTCCTTCTCTGCAGGGCTGCTCTCAATCATATCATCCCCCATCCTGTATTGAAACCGTGGATTGCCCCAACCCAGGTGCAGGACCTGTGAACTGCATGAGGTTCACACAGGCCCACCTCTCCAGTGGGGAGAATTATGCATATTAACCACATTTCCCAATACTAATTATAATAGGTGTCCTCCCCATCACACATGCTCCCCACAGTCCCTCATTGAGCCTGAGATCTGCAAAGCAGCCCCCCACCCTATTTCTGGCATCTGTCCCCCTTTGATGTTTCTCTGATTCTGTGACAGTGCTTAGGGATGTGGTTTGGTGGTGGACCTGGCAGTGCTGGGTTAAGGGTTGGAGTCAATGATCTTAAATGTCTTTTCAACCCAAACCGTTCTATGATTCTTTTCTAAAACAGACTTGAGAAACATTTAGGTTTGACAGGAGCTACAGAAAACAGTTCCAGTAGCTGCCTACAGGACCTACAGAGACTGTTAGATCAATCTTCCAAAGAGCTAAAGATATTAGAGACTCACTTTACAGGACTCCCCACATATGTATGTTTTATTCTCTTCTGCAAAGTCATGTTATCCTTTTACCATGTTATCATCAAAACCCCTCCTATGAAGTTTCCATAAAACGTTCAAAATAAGGGTTATCTTGACCTCCCATCTTTTTTGGCTCCTGAAGTACTGGCCAGATGCCAGTCTCCTGCAGTCTTCATGCTTTCCCATAGTTCTAGTCCTCAAATATCACAAAAGGAGAGGACTTGACTGTTCATTAACTCCCAGGATTAGATTAGATATTAGTACAGACACTGCATTCTGCATAGCAGCTCACATTGGTTTGCTCAGGGGTACAACACAAGCACCCCTTAATCAGGCCTGGGCAGTATATGGGAGTGATCTCCATCGATCACGTGCAGCAGGGCAAGAGCTGGGGACAGAACGTATTACATGCATAAATTTTCCCAGAAATCTTATGTATATTCTATTACTTTCCAAGGACTAATTTTAATGGGATTATGAGCTTCAGAAGAGCCAAATCTCTTGCTAATTTGGAGCTTCGGAGCCAGCTCTGCCTGACGTTGCATTTGAGATGGGGAAAGGCTGTTTTGGTTGCAGCCGTCATGCCTGACCCCTGGCAGCTTCCTAAACACTTTCTCTTCGCTAATAGGAAGAGTGTTGAAATTGTTCCGAGAGCGGAAAAGGCGCTTGTGTACTTATACAGTTTCACATCATAGAATCACAGAATGGTTTGAGTTGGAAGGGACCTTACAAGATTGTCCAGTTCAAACCCCCCCGCCATGGGCAGGGACACCTTCCACCAGTCTGTGTTGTTTAAAGCCCCATCCAACCTGGCCTTGAACACCTCCAGGGATGGGGCAGCCACAGCTTCTGTGGGCAACCTGTGCCAGTGCCTCACCACCCACACAGTGAAGAATTTCTTCCAGATGTCTAGTCTAAATCTTCCCCTTCCAATTCAAAGCTGTTCCTCCTTTTCCTGTCACTCCATGCCCTTGTAAACAGTCCCTTCCCAGCTTTCCCGTAGCACCTTCAGGTACTGGAAACTGCTCTAAGGTCTCCCTGGAGCCTTCCATTCTCCAGGCTGAACAACCCCAGCTCTCTCAGCCTGTCTTCATAGCAGAGGTACTCCAGCCCTCTGATCATCCTTATAGCCCTCCTCTGGACCTGTTTGAACAGTTCCATGTCCTTCTTATGTTGGGGATTTCCATCTCCCCCTTTTTCATCATTTCCTCTATTTTCTCCTATTTTCTATTTCCTCATATTTTCTCCTGCACAAAGAGCCAGGAGCTCTACAGCAAGCTTAAACTCAGTTCTCCAAATAAATTTGTAATATTTAAGGTTCCTGTGTGCTCACCTCAGACAGACCACAAGTTCTGCATAACAGAGATGTTACCAGAGCTCCATGCTGAATGAACTGGTAATATGGATTGTGAACACTCGACTGGTTCCCATTTTTAACAAAGCGAACAGCACAGCTGAAAAAAACCCAGGAGTCTCTACCTCTTTCTCTGATAGAATAAAACAAATACACTATTTTTCCATGTAACCTTACCTTGTTTAAAAACTGAAATAGTTTCTACAGTGTCAGTCTCTCATGTAGACAATCTGAGGTGAATCAAGAAGCAAGTAACCCATATAACCCTCATTAAATGCAGTTATGTTTGGTGCTGACACTCATTATGTAGATATAGAATCATAGAATCATTAAGGTTGGGAACGACTTCAAAGATTATCAAGTCCAATTGTCAAACCACCACCATCATGACTAAAAAAATACGTCCTGAAGCACCACATCTACACACTTTTTGAACATCTGCAGGGATGGTCACTCCACTACTTCCCTGGGCAGCATGTGCCAATGCTTCACTACTCTTTCATTAAAGAATTTTTCCTAATATCTAGTGTAAACCTCACCTGGCAAAACTCGAGGCCATTTCCTCTCATCCTGTCGCTTGTTACTTGGGTGAAGAGACCAGCACCCACCTTGCTACAAGCTCCTTTAACAATTAGAGCAATTAGATCGCCCCTCAGTCTCATCTTCTCCAGACTTCTATACAAATGTGGTTCTAATTACTCTGGCTTATGTTTTGTAGCATAGACCTGGCTGAAACCAGCAAGTTTTAGCTTGATCAGGAGGGACAAAGAAGGAAGGAAGGAAAGAAAGAAGGAGAGAAAGGAAGAAAGGGTGGGAGGGAGGTAGGGAGGAAGGTAGACAATTCTATAGAAGAAGGCATGGTCTTAACATTATTAAATCCTAACAGAAAAAGTAGCTTGGAAAACTGAAAGTAAAAGTAACATAACAGAGCTTTACCATATTTAATTCCTTTACAATATATTCTTCCTTTACAGTATTTAACTTCTTCTGTCATCAGCTACTGTCTATTCAATTCTTTTTTTAAATTGAATTTTCACCACACCCTTTCAGGACCAAACAGGGTCAGGCCTTTAATTTGTGTGTGTGTCTGCGGCCACAGGTTTTGCAAGACGGATCAGTTTCTAAGGTACAATTACAGGATCTCACAGGATGCCAGTCACGTGTAAATTTTAGGGTCACCAGCAGCATTCCACAGACATAACCAGTTAGAACTCACTGTGTGATTATTGTAGGTACTCAAGGTGAAACAGTCACACACAGCAGAGAGAAGGGGAGTAATAGGTGACATAGTCAGTGTAATAATTCCTTACTCCCAAATTTTTCAGTTGTCAGTTTTTCATTCTGCTGCCTTAAAAAAATAACCCACCAAAGACCCACAAATTCTGCAAGCATTCAAACCTTTCTGTTCTGGGATGCATATGACAGAGATGCTGCAGCAACAGGGCTTGAAAGCGGTGGGGAACTAAGGTTTTGATGAGAGTACTTATAGTCTTCTCCAGCACCAATTTCTCCCAAATTAGTTTGCTTTCTCTTATGAGCAGAGTCAGAAGGGGAGATAATCTCAGGTAGTTCATTGTACCAATGATGAAAATAAGTGGTTAAATGCCCTGGCAGTTAACCACCCTCTTAAGTAGAAATGAGATTTAGGCAAGAGGAAATGTTTTAAACTAGATCAAAAGAGGGAGTTAACCATCTAAAAGCTGATATTGCAATAGTTAAGGTTTAAGGAAAATCTGGAATCTCATCTTAGGTAACATTAGGTAATGCTGAAAAGCCCAATCTGTGAGTGAAGAATCCTTTATAGTCAATAGGAAATGAGAGCACTGGTCTGCTCTAAATCTAGCTGCTGTTCAGAGCGACATACATGTATCTTTGCTCAGGTTTTTAAACCAAGGAATTGCTGAATCAGTATGAAACAAGTTCAAGCCCCTTCCCTTCCCTTCCCTTCCCTTCCCTTCCCTTCCCTTCCCTTCCCTTCCCTTCCCTTCCCTTCCCTTCCCTTCCCTTCCCTTCCCTTCCCTTCCCTTCCCTTCCCTTCCCTTCCCTTCCCTTCCCTTCCCTTCCCTTCCCTTCCCTTCCCTTCCCTTCCCTTCCCTCCCCTTCCCTCCCCTTCCCTCCCCTCCCCTCCCCTCCCCTCCCCTCCCCTCCCCTCCCCTCCCCTCCCCTCCCCTCCCCTATAACAACCGTAGCACTGGGCAGCCTTAGCAAGTGCCTGATTCCCTAGGACATTGAAAAGATTTCTGGTTTGCAAATGTGGACTTGAAATTACTTACCTCTCTCTTCTTCAATGGCTCTGTTAAATACTACTTTGAAGTTCAATCAAGTATTTTTTTCAAAATGCACTTTTAATGGAGATATACTAAGAAGAGTTCAAAAAACCAGAAGATTAAACTAATCATTGGTAACAAGTAGTTGTTTTTTCTTCTTCCTTGTCCATCCCAATCAAACTTTCTCCTTTAACCCAGATGATAACTTCGAAATCAAAGTAATCTTTCAATGTTTTTACAGTGACTTCTAGGGAGTGGAATTTCCCTGTTCTTTGACAAAAGGTATACGTGCCCTTTGTGGATATTCCAGTCGGGCATTTTTTTACTCCCAGTGACAGCCTGGGCCACAGCTGGTTTCTGCCATCTGGTGGGTACATAGAGTCACTACCACAATATTTCTCATTTCCACCAGTTCTTAGCTATCAATATTGTAAACAGCTAAGCAAGTATCACAGAAACACAGAAGGGCTGAGGTTAGCAGGGATCTCTGGAGGTCATCCGGTCCAACCCCACTGCTCAAGCAGGATCACCCCCAGCTGGTTGCTCAGCACTGGTCCAGATGGCCTTTGAGTATCTGCAAGGAGGAAGACTGTCCACAAACTCCCCGGCAACCTGTGCCAGTGCTTACAGTTTAGAAGTGTTTCCTGACTTTCAGAGGGAACCTTCTCTGTTTCGGTTTGTACCCATTGCCTCTGAGCCTGTCACTGGGCACCACTGGAAAGGGCCTGGCTCCGTCTTCATTGTACCCTCCCTTCAGGCGTTCATAGAGGTTACCAGATCTCCCTGAGCCTTGTTTTTTCCAGGCTGAACAGTGCCAGCTCTCTCAGCCTTTCCTCATAGGAGAGTTGCTCCAGTCCCTTCATCATCTCTGTGGTTCTTCACTGGTGTCTCTCCCGGATGCCCATGTCTCTCTTCTATGGAGGGGCACAGAACTGGACACAGCACTCCATTGTGTAGCCTCACCAGTGTTAAGCAGAGGGTCAGGATCAACTCCTTTGACCTGCTGGCAATGCTCCTCCTTATGCAGCCCAGGATACCATCAGGGGCACATTGCTGGCTCGTGGTCAACTTGGTGTCTACCAGGACTTCCAGGTCCTCTTCTGCCAAGCTGCTCTCCAGGTGGCCAGCCCCTGCATGGACTGGTGCATGAGGTAGTTGTTCCCATGGTGCAGGACTTGGCAATTCCCCTTGTTGAACTTCATGAGGTACTTGTAATGAGTATTTTTACAGAGGTTCTCTTTAAGAAAGATCTGTTGCAGGTTTTCATAGGAAAAAAAAGCTTTGTACGTTTGGCTGTTTAGTAAAAAAACCTCCCCATTTGCATGTATTTTAGTGGCTGAGTGACAGCATCTATAATGGTGGATATTTGACCCACACAGGTTTATAAAAATGAACTGGCTAATTACACCTTACACATTTGTTCCATATCAATATATGCACCAAATTCATCTGCTTCCGTTTTCACAGCTGCACTGGTTTAAAGCATAACCACAATTTTAGTGTGGTATAGGGCTGAAATCAAGGGTCATATCTTGTATGACAGCACACAGTAAAGAGAAATGATCAATAGGGTCTTAGGAATGCTCAGCATTCGGCAGTTCACTCTTTGCTGGAGTCAACCATTAAACATAGATTGAATTTGCTGCTGAAGACTTTGTGGACACAGCTAATCATATCATGGTTAGGATGATTCATCAACTCTTCCTTCTTCAGCTTGTTGACTGTTTCTATCTCAAGATATACTCAATTTTTCAGAAAATGGGGTTTTAACCTTTAATTGTACATGAATTAATGTATGGTAGAATCAGAACCTTGGATTTATTTTGCTTAGCACTCTTTATATTTTTGAAATTAAAGACAGATTGGAGGGAAAGAACAGACCAGCCTACTGAAAATGTGTGACAAGTATTTTTTTTGTGAGGACCAAAGCTGACAAAAGCTGGGTATAGATTTTTTTTTGGTTACGTGGCTGACTGATAGCACTGGATAAAAGCTATCTGCATATTTTAAAAGTGTCTCTACTATTTATCTGGTGTCCAGTAATGCACAGACTTGCTAACCTTTTCTCCAGTAGAATCAATTACCTTGGGATTGTCCCAGCAAGGCCTTTTTCCTTATCTCTTAAGCCACTGCCCTCTGACACAGCTCTCAGGTGTGTTCAGACTGTCAAGCGCACGCTGTTACTAGGTAAGACTTCCTCCTGCTAAGAAACCAGTGGAAAAGAATGTACTTTGGTCTTAGGTGTTGCAGGAACATCAGTATTAAGGAAAAGGTCTAGCCACAAGGGAGTTTGCGTTCAAATGCTTCATAGAAGAATCAGCCCAGCCGTCACACAGTTTGTTTCAGAAGGTGGAGCTAAATCCCTAGGAGAAACTAAAAGATTTTGCCTGCATAGTGATCAGAGCTATCTTGCTGCTTTCTGTTCATCATCAAGCATTTCATACTTGTATTTTATCATACCTCCAAA
Source organism: Phaenicophaeus curvirostris (assembly GCF_032191515.1). NCBI lineage: Eukaryota > Metazoa > Chordata > Aves > Cuculiformes > Cuculidae > Phaenicophaeus > Phaenicophaeus curvirostris. The sequence goes on from NC_091394.1 coordinate 36,470,781, forward strand.
GGATTAAGCGGCTTCCCCTTGCTGTATCGTGTCTTGATCCCTATTTGATGCTGGATGAAAACAAGTCAGTATTTCCGATCAGAATGCTCCAGAATGAGATTATTTTATGGAACAAATTAATATTATGATTTAAGGATTAAACAATCCCTTTATCATGACAAGTATGCGATGCCCATTTCATAGATGTGAAGCACATCCAAGTGAATTATGGAGTGGATCACTTGTGGCTTGCTAACACAGGAGGGATGCATTCAAAGCCATGTAAGGAAACAATGGGAAAAGCTAAAAATACAAGGCAAACCTTATAAACTTGCACCAGATCTGGTTCATTTCCCTAGACATAATCTCAGGAAGATACAGGTGTTCCTAGAAGCGAGAGAAAAGTTCAATTCTGTGGCTGTCACTGTAGGTATGTGTAAGAAGCTTCAGGTTTACCTGCTAGCATGCAGAATACCTGCTATTCACTGTCAGCCGGGTTATGGCAGAAAAAATGATAATAATGAAATGAGAAGAGGAGCTACTTTTTCTCAGTCAAGCTTTTGAAGCAACATTTAAGATGGAGAAAGCATATGGGCAAACACTGCAATGGAACAAGGTCTGAACAACTTTGTATTTAAACATTTTTCCTTTTTATTTCATAAGAAGTTTACTGTTGGAAAAAACTGGATGTATTAAAGCAAACACATTATACACATCGATTAAACATCAGATAGCAAAACCTTACGGAATGAGCACTATTAGTTGCATTGTATAGGGTTTACAATCAAAGATAGAATTAAAAACCCTCATGAATTAATATACTTCCAAGGTAAATTAGGCACAAAATTTAGCTTGTAACTAGCTCTGCAAGCATCTCACTGTCATTTCACTGTTACAAATTATTACAAGAGATCAAAACCATAAGCTGGCTTTTTAAACTTTTACAATTTTATTTGTACTAGGTGCTGAAATAGTACAAATGTATACAACACTCCACCTTTGTTAAAAAAGCATGTACAAGAGGGACTATAAAGTAGAGTGAAAGGTCTAAACAGGAAATTAGCCCTTTATTTGGGCTCAGAATTAGTAGGACAATAAATCTATGGCTTTGCTTTGTGGACATATTTGAAACTGATTAAGTCCTATAAATGTGGGGAAGAAACAGGAAGATATTTGTCATGAATATGAACTACAGTATTTTAAAGAAACATCATTAGTAAGGAAACTATTTGGTATCAGGCATATGTGCCTCCCTCAGTTTTCTGAGTAGGATGTTGATAAGATACAATGTGAAATTTTAAAGAATGAGAGATCATCTCCCCCCCAAAAAAACCAAAAACTGAAAAGAAAGAAATCCAAGGAGCAAAAAACCTTCAAGTGGTTTGCTGCAAAGTTGTAGCTTAGATGAGGCTTTAGCTTAGAAAGTCTAACTAATTTGCAAGAAAAAAGAGGGTGACAGCAAATCTTACCTGACAGAAAACATAAGGATCTTCTAAATATATGTATCAGAGAAGTGTTTGATTAAAACAGCAGATTTTTTAAAATTTTCTTTTAGCAAAATGTATTGCTGAAAGTTGTCCTTTTTTCGCTTGTTTAAAACAAACCCCATTATGTCTGCACAGAACCACAAGGAACCGTACTTTCTAGTACATTTTTACTGCATCATACAGGAGGAATTCCTTAATAGGTGAAAATAAACCTCTTAAAGTCTTAAAGTGGCTTTTGATAAGCAGAAACCGAAAGGGAATGCACTGAAGCAAGATGATAACAAAGTGTATCATGCAGTATTTTGTCTTAACGTATACAGTATTTCAAACCAATTATGTTACTGGAGAGGGAAGGGGGGTTAATCCATTACATTCACATGACATCATTTAGAATTAAAATTGTATGTGAAGGCAAACTGTGTGGAAGCATGAAAAATACTGGGATGCCTAACAAAAGCGTGCCAGATGTGTTAGTGTTTCTAGCATGCAGAGCTAACGCTTGGAGGCCTACACAGCAGTATGAGCTGCTGCTACTTCTAGTTCTTTACGTTGCTGCTTTGTTGATGCTGGCTGTGGTCTGGTCACGGTCAGCGAGTGCTGTATGGCATTAGGAAGTTAACCCACAATCTCTGCAGGTTCAGTGACCAACTTAGATCCATCCCATGCTGTCTTGAACTGTTCAGGAACCGGAAATTCTTTCTGGTAAGAAACAAAAGCAACACTGATGGTTAAATAAACAGCGGATACCTCATGAAAACTAGTGGAATACTATTAGTGCTACATGACTGAGAAAGCATTGATAGCTCAGACATGCCAGAATTAGAGAGAAGCCTTCTTAATTACCCTAGGAAGCGATTTTACAATGCCACACAGGAAAAAGCCTTATTGCTACCCAGTTTCAAATAGGCTCGGTATGGTACGAATTTGCAATAATCCCTCTCACACTATTATTTGGAACAACTAAGTAAATAAGCCTTATGTCAGAAATGACTTTAGATTCCATTAGTGTCTGGGTTGGAAGACAGTAGAAGGGATTTAGATGTGGAGATTTAGCAAGGAGATGATTTTTAAGGACGAAAGCAATATTATAGTGTGGAAGAATAAAAAAAGCCCCATAAACACAATCATTTTAAGTGTGATACACTTCAAGAGACCCAGCATCCTTTGTGGGGTAACTGAAACGAAGCAAAACATTAAAGGAAGTCGCCTTCTGTGTATTTGGTGAAGGGACAGGAGGCATTGTTGGGTCTTTCTCTGTTCCTAGTAAACAAAAAACCACGTGAAGAAAAGGTTTTTTTTCCCTTAGACCTCAAAATGGTATTTTGATAGCCAGTAATTTCAGATAACACAGTGATTTAAGGTGAGACTGATCAAAATAACTTTTTTTAAAAAAAGAAATAGGTGAATGTACACCTGCTGAAAATCATTCCCTTTTTAGTTACCTGAAGCTGGGCATCCAGCAGTCATTTTTGGAAATGTGGAGCAATTCTCTTGTTACATATTTTCTTTTATAAAGCCTAAACCCCTTTACCATACAATATTCCAGCTCAAAAGACCAGTCAGAAGTTTAAGTTTTGTTTGTGGCTGTTCACTGCAGTTTCAACACCGCTCTGTTGAGGAAACTGGTAAACTATTGCGGGTATGCTTTGCATGTATGATTTCTTGCTAGAGTGTGAAGGCATAGAGCATAGCTTTACTAGAAATGCTGGGGGGCGTAGTATGAAAACCTTACTAGAACAGAAACGGAGCCAGGAAAATGCATGTTTATATGTTCTTTAAGGATACATGTTGAAAATACTCAGAAGTACTGCAGATGCTACTCATGTATCAACAGCTTTAGAAAATACACAAGTATATTATACTGTATTATTTCATCCGTAGTAACATTATATTTATCTTAGTTTTATCATCATCTTCAGGCTTGAGTGCTCTTATGTGAAGTGAGTTTCTCTAGGAGATTAAGTTTAGATATTAAAAAAAGAAAATTAAATGGGCAGGACAAGAAGCTATTACCCACCAAAATAGAAAGAAATAACATCATGTCTGATCTTTGAAATTATTTTGTGCCCCAGAAAATGAAGAGTTCTTCCTGCACTGATAGCTGAAATTATCAGTACACAGAAATTCAATTGTTCTGGTTAAGTTTTTTGTGACTTAATATGTAAGGTATATTAGTTTCTTTCCTAGCAGTTTAAATGCTGTTAGCTACCAAGACTAATGAGGAAGGAGGAGAAAAGCTTTAAAAATATCTCACTCACATAATCACCATCTTGGGGGATGAGGATGTTCATCTCAGATGACTTGGCACTCACAATCTCACAATCTAATGATTCCTCACTGAGGTAGATGTGGCAGCCTTCTGTTTTGTTAATTGAAATGGTTGGCACTTTCCCCATCACCTGCAAGATAAAATCTGTTTAATATCAAAACTTAAATGCACTTAAAGATACTGTTAATACAATCCTTATTGCCTGCCAGGCCTAATTTTGGCCACCAACATCTGATCTGTGTGTCAGCTGCCTGAATGATGCTTATATTTGATTTGTTAGACACTGAATATTCTTGGTGGTGGTAACAAAGATCTGTACACAACAGCAAACTCACTTGTGCAGCAAGATTAAAATATACAGTTTGATGAACATGCTTCCTTGATTCTCTCTAATTCCAGTGACACTTTTGTGCTGATATTTAGTGGCGCTCACCTTGCTCATCAGTGAGAACTGGTTAAGAAATCAAACATATCAACTCCGACCCAGTAAAGGCAAATGAAAGATACCAGTGTACAGTGCTACTCAGTAAGTGTTGTGTAATAAATTCTGAAGCCTTCAAAGCTCTTCCAGGTTTCATAATATACAGTAGGAAAGGGGGTTTATCCCCTCTAGGCAAGCTACAGTTCTAGAAAAAGAATTGAGATCAATTTAATTACATCTCTAAAAGTATTTCTTATGTGATTTTAAAAGTGCGCACAAGATTTACTTGGGGAGAAAGGGAAATCTTCTCTCATTCACAGCTTTACAGATTAAAAGATTTCTTCATGGGTAACTGGCTGACTTGCTGATTGTCAGTAAAAATTCCTCCTTCTCCTGCTGCCTGCTGTAGCAGGGACAGCAATATTGACAATGCATCAAAAGGGCAGAGGTTATTCTGGGCCATAAAACAGTAACACCATGTGATAGATGTGTAATTGTTAATGAAAGACCATCTCACATCATTCAAGTTAAGAATATATTTTCAGCTTCAGTTCCTTAAACGTGACAGCAAACAAAGAACAAGTCTGTCTGCCCTCTTGCATCCCACCCTGATGCTGAAGTTTGATCTACATAGTGATCTTCAACAGATCTTTCTTTTCTTTAATGAGTTCTCATGCAAAAGAGAACAAAAGGAGGGTGTGTTTAATAAATTTTGCAAACATCTAGCAAGAAAAAAAACACCCCACTGGAAGGAAGGAGGGTCAAACAATATGGCACTGGAACACAGTGGAAATTATGTTAATACGTATAGCAAAATCTGTAGGATGAATTTACTGACATTTGTTCAATTAACATAACATGTATTTGCAAATTATAAGCTCAGATCTTCAAAATACTGAGAAAATTGAGGTGCTCAGCATTTGGTTTACTCAAACCCCACAGAAGCTGCCTCATTCAAGCGGCATATTGCATATAGCCAGACTACCTTCTTAAGCGGAACTACACTCTGTTCCATGGCATAGAAGCCTTATGCAATATTCATAGAACCTGCTTAATCAAAAGAATTTTGATTCTTCAAAAAGATATTTCCCCTTTATTTGGCTATTAACAAGCTGTGGATTTGCTGTTCATTACAAATTAATTTTTCAGCTTTCAAGCATAGTTCTAGAGGTAATGATAAAAATAATCTAGTTATTAAAAAAACCCCACATTCAAATAAATGCCTGGGATCTTTTCCTTTAAGTAACTGCCTTTGCCATAAGAAGACATGTAGTGATCAGGAATAAAACTGCTTGTTACAGTTCAGAAGATGATGCACAGCTGGTAGCAAGGTCAGTCACTAGCATGAGGTTCAAAATACAAAAAAGCATCTTTCTATTATTCACTGTGATGGCTGTGACCAATATTTCTGAAGCACAGAGCAGAACTGTCTGCATTTAGTGTCATACAGCAGGCACGGGCTTTTAAACAAAAGATCTCACCTTGCTTGAAGACTGACAGGATGGCATAATTCAATCAACATTTCATTTCTTTTTGCTTAAAAGAATACATCCTCGAGCCCTTTCTTAAGACTAGGTCATGTATATTGGCCACGAGCTTGTATAGTTAGACATCTTTGTAATGAGATCAACCAAGTACTGTAAATCTCAGGCAGACTGTCTATATTTGGAACGGGGCAAGTATCCCCAGCAGAGAGGGCAATATATGGATTTGAAATACACCTGTTTTCTTTTCACAAGGACCACAAGTAAGGTGATGTCTGATGCAGCTTCGCTTATTGGTTATAAAAGACAAAACCAGTAGTGGTTCATAGCCTGTTTGTAGGCAAGACACTACATTACTTATTCGTGTAATGTGTCATGTTGCTGGGCATGGGTGATTTTCGAAATCCTGGTGCCTACTTTCACTTTATATCACTTAGTTGTCCTTTGATGGTCTATTTGAACATTTCCTTTAAGAGAATAAGAAAAAAAAAAAAGAAGTAACCATCTTATGGGCTTAGAAATCCATTATCTGACTGCCAGAATTTGTTCCATAAGCACTGCTGAACTTTCAAGAGCTAGGAGCTGTTTACCATGAAAGCAAGAAAATTAGTGCCAGAAGTAATAGTTCTTGCAAAGCAGAGATCTCTCAGCCTCACTGGAACCAGAAGGGACTGGGCTAAGTGATGCTCAGAAGCTTTCATAGGCGTTTTCTAAATACGTCAGCAGAATGCATTTGGATGCATCGTTATCTTATTTTTGCTGTGCTCCTGTGAGTTTTTAAAATCTCTTGTAGCTACATCTTGGGCTTCTCCCCCACTCCCCCACCCCCATTCTCTTGTTCTCTCTCTGTTTCTATCTTTGTTTCTTAAGCAGGTGTTTACCTGAATCTGAATATCCCTGGAATTGATCACTTCCACGATTCCCACAACGTTGTCAAACACAAGGCCAAACTTTTTACAGTTGTCTAAAATAAAAGCAATAAAAAATAAGAAAGGCAAGATAAAAGCAAACATATGCACACCTGCTACATTAACTACAAAAATTCTCCATCTTGCATTGCATAGCTGAGCAGTTTTACTCACGTGGATCAAGCCACTGAAGTGAATAGAATGATTCAGATGCATTATTAATCACATAAGTCAGTTTTTTCAAGACTGGCACCTAAAGTTCAGCTGAGCTAGCCACTCACCAATAGTAATTGAATTGATTTTTCCTTTTATCTGAAGTGTAGATTTGTTACACTTAAAAATGTAGGCCACTTGCTTGAGCTCAGTGTTGTTAATGACCAGGTCATTCTTATCCTCTTGATATTCCTGTTTCAAAAGAAAGTTTATTTAATTGGTTGTCTTTAACTCGCTAACAGTCAGACAGAGTTTAGCACAACTTATCCTCGAGTCATTGCACCTTCAGTTACATCAGAGCAATATCCTTCCTGTGGCTTAAAAACCTAATCTGCTTGGTGATCAGATATGTCACCTAATTCACTCTTAGATGATACGTGTCTTTCAGAGCTACAGAACTGAAGAACTTAGCACAGGCCATGACAAACCCCATTAATTTTGTGGCAAAGACATTGTGCTCACAACAATTTAGAAATGCCCTCAAAACTGTTGTTTGGCTCCCATACAGTGCCTTGAAGAACAAATCAAGTTTTTGTTCTTCCAAATGTCACATAATGGTCTACATAGTGTGTTATGAACAGGTGCAGGTGTTACCGTATAAAGTATGGAGTGGTAGGTGAAGAAATTTCCTTTCATTGTTAAGTGGGAAGTGACATTTACACTCCATGGATGTCAAAGAAAGACTGGGGATCCAGGAATTGTCACCGTAAGGCAACATAACACAGGGAAACCGTGGCTGCACTTTCTGCATGCTCAATTCCGTACTAATGACTGTGTATATAATCTTCTGCATTCCTAAACTGCATATTGTTTCCTCCCCCTTTTAAGCAACACAGTCTACGTGAATTTTCATTCACAGATTCTTTGGTATATGCCTACATAAATAAACTCCTGAGCTTTAAACAAATCTATCTTTTCCATCTGCAGATTAAGTAAAACTAAAACACTTCGCTACTTCTAAGCATGGGAGACATACTTGCATGGAATTGGTGGTGAAAAATGTGTAATTCCTTTGGTTAATGAAGCTGGAGAAAATGCTCTGTGATAATACTGTTCCCTCTCAGTCACATGAACACTCTGCAAGAGGGATTTTAACTGGAGTTCTCCACTGGACTTGTTTCTGGGAAAATGTCTGATTTTGCAAGGAATTTATATGCTAATTCTGACGTTCTACAGTTCAGATGAATTACTATGTGTTTCTCAGATTAAATGGAATTAATATATGATCTTCAGAGATAAATTAATTTTAGATGCTACAGAATAGTGAAAGATCAACTGTAGCAAGGCAGAGCAACTAAACGCTCGGCCTGTTTTAGTTACAACTTTGATTTGTTGCACCTTCACCATGGAACTGTCTTTTGGAAGACGTTCCAGTGCTCAACCTGGTTTGCAATGTACAATGTGCTGTTCAGAGGTGTGACTGGAACTCACCACCCTCCACTTCTTTCCCTCTAGCTCCAAGACAGGGGGATGGCTCTGTTGCGGGAAATTCTTGGGCGAGGTGGGACTTGGAGTATGGCTTTTTGTCGGAGAACGAACAGGTGGACATTGGGCACGTAGGCTGGGGTTCTTGTGAGTTTTCTGGTCATCAGAGACGTGTCGAAGCCCTGAAATAAAGTGTGTTTGTGAAAGAGAGTCCATCTTCAAGTCCTAAGGGTGCTCATATTTAAGCAGGAAAGATTCATTTGTGATTGTGTTAAGTTATTCTGTGAATTTATATTTTTTACTTCCTCAAGATTTGCCTGGGTAATTACCTAAAGTATAACTGCCTACATAGTTTTAGCAGTTCATATAAAGACTCTTTTACAGTGGATGGGCTATTTGAGTGTCTTCAACAGGAAATGCTGCTATGTCTTCTAGTCCCTCTCGGTGGTGAGATCTGAGAGCTTGTTGTATCATATTTTTCTATCCATAAAATAAAAACCTTCTTCTAATTTATAAAAATATTTGACCTATTCCTGCAGCATTAAAGGCAGTGCAGTATGTATTCAGTATCAGTGGTATGTATTTAAACTCACAGTTATCCACTTTAATTATAACTGTCTAATACTAGTACAAAAAGATTTATTATTGTACTCCCCACCCATCTGTAAGCCATATATTTTCACCTAACATTGTAAAGCATTTTGAAACAGGTTGGTACACTGAATTAGAAGGGGGTATACATTTTTTTATTGCAATTGCAACTCAGAGGTTCACCTGCTAATGGGAATTGAAGAAGTCCAGCTTGGCTGACTTAAAATTAAAAGGATACCTGTAAATAAAAACTGTGAATTTCAGATATGATGAACATATTTGGGTGCTGTTGCTTCTAAAGGAGGTTTTGATATGCAGTCTTATCTGTCAGACTCATTGCAAGCCTCAGAAAGATCTGAGTTGCTTAAATGTAACGTAAAAACACAGTGGAAATTAGATTAATACATACAGCAGCTCTTGATGTAGAAGCAAAATGGAATCATGGACCAAAATTTGATTTCTTTTCTCCTGACCTTTGGTAATTGCCTCTCCCTGGTTAAGCTGTGCAAATAGCGCTGAGCGAGCTGCAGTTCCTTCATCCTTTGTGGTTTCTGTATCAAAGATGGGGGGAGGTCCGGGTGGTGGCGGTGGTGGCGGTGGTGGGGAGAGGCATGACCCGCTTGTTAGAACAGATCGCATAGACATGGATGATGCAACAGGGCCCTGTTTGAGAGAGATGGAAATTATTTCACATACACTGTGCCAAGGAACATTGTATTGTGATAACTCTTATTTATTAACATCCTTGAATGCTGTGAGTCACAGGCTCAGAGGAATTCCTGGCACCATAACCAAATGTAATACAACGACTCTTACCCTGCACCAAAAGTCTGGAAAGACTCACAGTCTACACTGCTACCTTAACTGCAGAACTATGGCACCTAAACTACTTCTCTCAAATGCTTGTCAAGCCTGATGTTAAAAATATTTAATAGTAAAGATTCCATAATTTGTTCCAGTGTTTACTCACATAAAAGAGAAAATGTCTCCTGTTTTTTGAATACCAAATTCAGTTAGCCATAGTTCAGTGTGAATTCAGAAACATCTAACACAAGTAACTGGATCGTGAACTGCCAGTTACACATATTCAGCATGCTAAATTGTATGCAAAACATAAAATGCTATACTTCAGATTGCTCAAGTCACCTGCAAAGATTCAACTTACAGCAGGATGTAAAACTATGGTGAATCAAGTCTCTTATTTCTCAAATTCAATGTCTGAGTTTTTAGTTCAATTTCTCAATTTTTTTTTAATTGCAGGAGATTGCAGCAGCAAGTTATGAGTGAGGGGGGCCTTGGTAAAGTAAGTAATCCAGTCTTTCAATTAATCAAAAGGACACATTTTGGTCTGAATGATAATGCTTACGTGAGAAGGCTGAGGGGAGACCTTATTGCTCTCTGCAACTACCTATAGGGAGGTTACGGAGAGGTGGGTGTTGGTCTCTTCTCCCAAGTGGTAGGTGATAGGACAAGAGGGAATGGCCTCAAGCTGTGTCAGGGGAAGTTTAGTTTGGACATAAGGAAAAAATTCTTCACAGAAAGGGTTCTCAAGCACTGAAACAGGCTGCCCAGGAGGTGGTTGAGTCACTCTCCCTGGAGGTATTTCAAAGAAAGTAGCTGAGGTGCCTGGGGACATGATTTAGTAGTAGAGAGGTACGGTTGGAACTGGTAATCTCTAAGGTCTTTTCCAACCTAATAATTCTATAAAAATGCTGATAATAATCTGATTAAAATATTATGCATCCTAATAATAGGTGTTAGAGAGAATCTGAGAAACTGAGAATCACTTTTTCTATCTTGCCACTGAGTGTCACTCTGATCCCACCTCTCTGCAGCAGAGCAGAGACTGTTTTAAAAAAAAATGTAGAAAAATTTGATTGGTTCTGATGAGTTTAGCCAGCTATACATATATTGTGCATTGCACCAGTACATACTCATTAAGTGGGCAGATACAGTGGGAAAATGACAGGGACTTACGGAGTCCCAGCTCCTCTAACTGACTCCCTTTGTTAAGAGATACAGGTTGTTAAAAATGCATCCCTGACAATCAATACTGACTCCGAGGATATTTTTAACCACTTATGATGCCACCTCTTTCTGCTTTCCACTAAACTGAAACAGTAAAGTATTCATCTGGTTCACACATCTTACATGACTGAAAACTGTTACCTGTGTTTTAAAAAGTAATCTTGTTGTGGATTGTAATCTTGAACTGAGAATGGGAAAGGGGCTGAGATGCACATGCTCTTTCTCTTTTTTTCACTCTTCAGACATTCTTCTTTTGAAAAAAGAAGCCTGGCACATTTCAGTAACTGCATTCAAACCTCTTTGTCATCATGACTCTGATTAAAGTAGCAGAATGGTAATAATATTAGTTAACCTCTTAATGTACATCCTCTGCTGGCACATGAGTCTTCAGCATCTAAGTACTGTGGTAGTGAAGGAGTTGGTTTATGGAATATGTCAGTGATGAATACACAGCAAGATTCTTTGTCAGATTAGTGACACTAAAACTGCATTGCACAAGAAAGACTGGGTGAGTCCCTGGTAGTCTAGTTAGTAATGAAACTGATGTAGTGGTACAGTTTGATTGTTTCTGAAAGGATCCAAGATCTCTTAAGGGAATGAGCTATCTTCTATGCTATTAAATCTTCTTCATCAAATGCAAACAAATTAGAAGAATCCCCTTTTGGAATTCGTTATCATTTATTGTCAAGATATATCAGCACTGATTTGGACTGCTTTTAGAGACATTTCATTGTTGTGTGGACACATGTAATGTGGAGGGTTTCTGCTTACATACATAGTAGTGAGAGGTTATTGTTCTGGGCTAGGGACAACTTCTTCAATGGGCCCTCAATTTACAGTGCCTGCCTTCCTGCCTCTGCTAATACCAGTAAAGTTGCCTGCAGCAGTCAGCGAGACTATGAATCATTGCAATAAAAAAATGAATGCAAGTGGATCTAGTGGCACAATTGGTTGTTGCCGCCTGAGGTGCAATAGAGATCTTCCCTATCTGTTGCCCGCAACCATAGCAACTGAATCCACTATGTCCTGGTTATCCAGAATTATGAACATTGCATTTGCAGGGCTCTTAAAATATTCAGATACCCAGAAATGGCACTGCAGTGTCAACATGCAGTTATGTATGGTTTATGGGAGGAGATTAACAGTAATAGCAGTGGTGGTAGATAACTTGTAGTCTGAGATAAAAATCTGATTTCTCAACTCAAGACTGACATCTGATTTCCCAAACATACCTTATTTCTTCCACCTGCATAAATAGAGTGCTGTGATTTTCCAGGAACTTGTGTGTGTGTGTGACTCACATGTTTATTTGGAATTATCATGAATTAAATTCTGCAAAGACTGCAAAGACAAATTAGAGAAAAAAAGATGTAGAAGTTATCTGGGTATTCTGCATACAACAGAGTGGTGGGTCACTCTGCCAGTCTCTTTGCTTAAAGTGTCAAACTGAAGGCAATCACAGATCATGCAGGAGGCCGAAGTGACGCTGCCAAGCAGTGCATCAAAGGCAGTTTCCCAAATGGCAACAATAACATGGGAATATCTATCTAACTGAGATGGAAGCAAAACTCAGAGAGACTTACTACTGGAACTGCATGACCTCTCTCCCAGAACTCTGAAAGAACTATCTTGTGAAAGTACAGGCAAAAAGGAAGAATTTTAAATACATTAATCAAGTTTGGAAGTGTTTTTCTGTAACTGGAGAATAGCTTCTTTACTTTTCAGGAAAGAGCAGAGATAGGAGATGATCTGTGAAACTAGGAACATCTTTCCCTTCTAGGGCAATATTGATAAAAACACAAGTCTAGTGAAAAATCTTAATCCTTGATCTAAGGAGTGAAGACATTCTAGTCCTTTGAGTGGGTTTCAAGAGCAGAAAAAAAACCTGTATCCCTTGCACTCACACTGCCCATCTGCCTCCTCTTTTCTTTACAAGCCTGATCTTTCCATCAAAGTCAGTGGTTATCTTCACTGAGCTCAAAAAATGATGAGATAGATCTAATTAAGAACACAGAAGCTGTCATAAGGTCTCGAAAGACACCTGGGGTTCATTCACCCTTCCTACTTCTCCTCTTAATTTTGTGCTGTCATAGAAATAAAAGATGGACTGAACCTTTGTTGTTAACTTTTCTCTTGCATGACAAATTCTTGTCTAGTGTACGACCTGAGTTACAGGTCCGCAATCTAACAGGCATTGTATCATATTTTCAAGCAAGTCTGAACATCTATGGCCATTCTGGAAACCGGAAACAATTTCAATTATAAATTTGGACAGGCAAAACTGAAGGACAAATCAAAGGAAAAAAGGCCACTCAGGTACAGGGAGGGACTAACTTCTCCACTGTAGTTCTACTGTCTTCTGGTATGGACACATCCAGTAGGACAGTCCCCATTCAAATAGAACAGCATGGAAAACCAGACAAGTCTCACTAATGAGGAGGCATACCAAGATTTGTTGTAAAGAGGGATTCAGTCTCACTCTGGCTTTTGAATTTTCTTTGCCATTTTACTTTTCCTGACTAAACTGAAACAAGCATTCAAGTGAGGTGAAATTCTTTGTGGGGAGAGTGGCTCAGGGAAGCTTTAACAAGGGGACAGAAAGCCTTGAGGTGAACAAGGAATGCAGAAAACACGTTGCACTTCTTGCATTCCCTGCATGCTAGGAAGATGGAACCTGGGCTGCACTCAAACATGCTGAAGCAAAGGGCAGTGTTAAAGTTAGCTTAGTGAACTGGTTTCAGGAAGTTTCTTTTTTTGATTCATTTTGACCTCTATTAATATATAAACCTCCAAGTTACCAACCTACGTCACCGGCAATTGGGTTTTGTTCCTTAGTCACCCTTCCAGGACCTCTTAGACCCTCAGGCTCTAGAATATTTCTAAATCAGACTCTGATTTAGAAATTGTTCTGGTATCTGGCAATACTTGTGTATAGTCCTATCTAGTTTCAAGTGCCCTTCACAAAGTCCATTCATTTCTGTTCTCTATAGGGGGGCGTTTGTGAGAGTTGCTAGAAATCAAATAGCATGTTATATGCCCACAGAAGTTCATCCATCCTAAAGCAGCAGGTGCTCACCAGCACTGCTATTTGCAAACAACTCTCCAGATTAACTTCAAGCAGATGTTAACAACAGCGGATCTTTACACAAAGAATATTAAGAGCCATTTGCACTAGCAAAGGCAGTTACTTGCAAGCTGCCTTTCTTCCTCTTTTATTTCAGCTGTTTGCCTTGGTAACAGCTGCTGCTCTCAGTGCTGTGGTGTCTATAGACATCACGACAAATTATGCTGATAGATAGCTGACTGTTCCCATTGGTTGGGGGTCATGTTGGTGTGGTCATTTTTCCATCGTTTGCAAATACCTCACTTATAAGAATTATCAGGGGAACACACAGCTTCAGCCTTACTTCATGAAAATATGACAAAAATATACACTATTAATTTTTAACCTGATAGCTTCGTATCATAGTGAACTTCATGTGTTTTAAACCTTACTTCTGGAGCTTTCTGGAATGGGGGAAAATGTAATTATCTGAGTAAGGTCCTATCAAGAACAGGAGATGTGGGCTCTACAGTCATGTAGTAACAGCTCTGCAGGAAACTGAATGTGCCAAGCTTAGATTGCATATTAGAAAAAATTTCTTTACCAGAAAAGTGGTGAAATGTTGGCACAGGCTGCCCAGGGAGTGATTCACCATCCCTGGAAGTGTTCAAAAAGTGTGCAGACATGGCACTTCAGGACATGGTTTAGTAGGCATGGTGGAGCTGGGCTGACAGTTAGACTGGATGATCTTAGAGTTCTTATCTAACCTTAATGAGTCTATGATTCCAGAATTTTCCTGGAAAACAACCTGTCTTCAGTTCAACTAAATCATGCTCTGAATTAGTTGACAGGAACCAGTCATGGTTGGCTTCTTGCTGGAGAACCCAGAGCCACCTGCAGAAAGGCCCAAGGACCTCCCACTGACCATGTCTCAGTAGCTTCCTCTAGTGACAGTGTCTGGAGCTGCTCACGGAGCTGGGTCTGATAAAGGTGCATTATCACTGCGGAAGGGCTTGCAGGACTGCACTACAGCCTCAAAATACGCTGTATTTCTACCTTTATCTTGCAGGACTGGCAGAAGGGTGAGGCACTTCTCCTTGCTGGCCACCTAGCTGGCTCGCGGGAAGAAAGAGATGACTGTTGATGTTGGGGCAGCTGGCCTCTTAAAATTCATCTATGTTGGATCTCATTTAATTCCCTTGAAATTACAGTAGAGATGAGTGAAGAAGACCTTTGCTTCTGAGAAGCTGGGCCTTGTTAGAGCACAGTTCTCCTAAAGGCTTCCCCTGGAACACAGGGCAACAGCCGGCCTTGTTAAAGAGGTAAAATGCTGTTTGGACGTACCACATATTCTCTGGATGCCATACTGTCAGTAACTTTTGGTCACCACATGTCTTTAGGTCTAAACCCAGTGACTGAGAGACTAAGAATTTCTTTTCATGTCTTATCACAGATGTTGCTATTTCCTGAGCCATTCTTGCTGAACAATACTCTGTGTTAGACTTCCATGTCACTGTTGCTATATTTGTAGCATTGTAGCAGCAAGGAGTCCTAGTCAGAGGCTCATACCTCTGGGGATATGAGGGGTTTACGTGCCAGACCCTGCACAAACACCCGCAATGTTCCTCTGTGCTTATCCAGTTTTAGGCTGACACAGTGCAGTATGGAAACTAGGGGAGACAAAGCTCTTACAGCAGGAACCTGCTGTGAAGCATCTGAATGAACACACATTTCTTGTAACTGCAATTATTTTTACTCAGAATTATAAGCAGATTATAAATGTCTGTATAATACATAGAGATAAATCATGTGTGCATGTGTATAATATATAGTATCTATTTTATTAGTCATTCATTTTAAGAGGTAGGTATCTGTTTGTGGCTGAGGCAACAGGCGGCTTAGATAGACATATAAAATCCCTTCCTTAATTTATTAAAAAGCTTTCTTTTCCTGGCAGCAGAGAAATAGGAATCCTAATGGGGACTGCATACTTCTCAAAAAAAATATCCCTGCTTTTCCGCCCCCCCCCGTAATCCTAGTTTCACACCTAAAATTATTTCAGCCTTCTCTATTGTTCTTTCCATGCATATGCACAGCCAAAGACAAGAATCATCCAGCTCAAAGTATCACATATCAACCTCTGCGAACAGGTGGACTGTGATTCAGAGGCACAGAGCTCTTGTTAAGGTGTTTTGCGTGTAAAAGTAGCTTAGCACAACAGTTCTATTACCAGTATTTAAACCACCTGTCTGCAAGGGGTTATGCTGCCCCCAGATCTGCAATTTAGTAGATGAAACAGCTGACTTACAGGGACTGTAATCTTTGCTAGTCAAAACACAAAACAGCAAAACCGAGGGCAGCCTCTTTTCTTGTTACAGGATCTCAGCACAATTATCTATTGAGTTTGCAAACTTTGAAGCCCCTTGTAATACACTTCTGCCGTTTATCACCTGTTCAGGGTCTTAAATGTTGCCCACATCTTCACAGGTACCCAAACAGAAAAGTGTTTTTTGCAGCCACGATCTTCTAAATCATTTGAAAACTGTATGCTAATGTAATGGTAAACAAGCAACTTGCTCCCACAGGCACATTAAACCATCTTTTACTTATACAAACATTTAGTTAAAAAGAAGACTGCTCCCTTTAGCAATACAGTAAAGTTTTAATAGGTATGCTTTTTCCTTTTCTCTCTGTTTTTACATACTTCCAATTTCCTTTTTCATTTCCCTTTTCCACTGAACTAGGTTGTCTTATGTTATAGGTTAGGTTGCGTTCGACAGCTATTGTCAAACAAGCCTCTCACAGGTTCTCCTTTAACATCTCTGAATAGTGTTTGGTCACTGATGTTAAAAGGACACCACTGATATCCAGTAAAGACAAATATTGTCAGCCATTGTGAGAATAAAGGAGCAAAACTACTTTCTTTGAAAGGGTTGCATGTGTAGTTGAGCCAGTCTCTACCAAAGAGACAACTATTGCAGAGTTGTCAGGATGAGCAGTTTCTAAATTGACAGTGTGCAAAACCCAAACATTGCCTATGTTCTCTGAGAAAGAAATAACTGAGATTAAAGGATGCAATTTTTTTTTCAACAAAAACTATATGAGGTAATAGGCAAAGTGAAAGGGAGAGAAAGGAATGAAAAGGACAGAAAAGGAGAGGAAAGGCTACAATTGAGAAAACGGAGCACTCTGAAAATGTTTACATCTTATCCAAGATATACACATTTAAATCCCTGTATCTATATTGCTCTTCTATTTGAATGAGGCCTCTGGGATGGTAGTTGTGGCTGCGGCTGGAATTTGGCACTACAGTTTTGACCTTTAGCTTCAGTGAAGTGTCTCAGATAATAGCTTTTTGATAAGTGGGTCAAACTAAACACAGCACAGAGGAGCTGCTGGAAGGATAATAGGAAGCTTTTGCCTGCAGAATTTGGTCTTTTGCGGCTTGTTCACCACAGTACGATATTATTACAGGAAAATGTTTTGATGGTACAGGAGAGAGGCAGGGCTGTTTTATAAGAAAATATCTGGAGGTGATTATTTTAGACAAGAAAGAAATGGCCAGACCTGCACTGAGACTACTATAATTGTGCTCAATCAGGCTAACGTAGGAATTACAATAGTTCTCCTCAGTGTGGAGCCTGTGGAGAATTTTAACATTTTAAAAGCATTTTTAGAAGCTATCTAATGAGTTATAAGTATTAAAAAAAATTATATTTCAGGGGGAAAAAAAACCTTGAAGATACTTTATTGGCTTCAATGGGAATAGGATATAAATCAATCTCAGCTGTTTGCAAAGATGCAGACTTCCTCCTAAGAATTTGCTTTGATTTGTAAATGGGGTGGGGGGACATTTCTCACTTGAAATTCTGTATTAGAAACTAATCATTAAAATGAAATTCACTGCTTGTTAGTAAATATTTCAAGTTTGCAAATAATCCTGCTGGTAATGTTTCTCCTACATTACTGTTTTATAAAAAGAACAAAAACTTAACTACAGATCCACCTGCAACTGAGACAAACATTCAAGATAATTATCCTTGAGCATGATTAGTTTCTTAACGCTTACTTGATGTACCGGAAACTACATTATCACTGGTTGTTTTTTTTTTCTGCAAAGTTCACCTGGAGAAACAGGAGCAGAAGTTTCGCATCCCCCAGTGTCCCCATGCAGTCCTTGTAGCAAACAAGTTTTTATTAGGCATTCTTGTGAGCTTATAGTACAGCTGTTCATTTCTTCGCATCACCAAAAAAGAGGGAAGAAAGAATAGAATCCTTTTTTTAAGAAAAAAAAAAAAAAGGAAAAAAGGGCACTTGCTGCTGTTTATCAGTAAGAACTGGAAAAAGACATAAGTTCCTTTTACAGCTGTAGATTTCATGTTAAAGCCCGAAAGTTGTAGGAAGCAAAAATGACAGTTGCTGCCTGGGTAAAACGCTATACTGGGCATTTAAAACATTTCATTATAATAACAGCTTTTGGATAAGACTCATTGACATCTGAGCACATCTGCTAGCAAATTAATACCTATGAATCTTCATTAGGCTGGTAGTAGCTATAGTTTCCTTTGATAAGATGGCTAAATTGAGATGTAGTGAGAATAGTGAGCTGCTACTCGCCACAGCGTTTGTGTGGCAGGTCACACGAACTACAGAATTACACTTCCAAGGAAGTACTGCAGATCCACCTGACTTCCACTGACAAGCATATTTCCTCTGACATATCGACAATCAATTATAGAAAACTAATACTTCAGACCATAGTGAAAATAGAGAGTGGAACATTTTAGTCTCTGGGACAATCCTGCTCACAAACATACATATTTTAAATAGGTATGTGAGCACAGTACCAACAAATATTCCAACCGTATCCATCGTGTCTTGAAATGCCTGTGATTTACGTATAGTCCAGTTTTGCATAGTGCTCCACCTAGGCAGCAAAACAGGCTCAGATACACAAAGGTCTCAAGGTCTTTAATTCTTATTCTTGGCTTTCTCCTCCACAGCCCCACGCACTTCAACAGGATACCCTCAAGGAGTAAAATACTGCCACACATCTTGGCAGAACCAGAGCCATAGTGAATAAAGAGACAGAATTGTGTCAGATCCAAAAATCCCTAAGCATCTGTTTTTATCCCAAATTTATTATAGACCTGATAGAGGTAACTCTTATTGTTAACGCCAACTGCTTAGTGATTATTTCAACCTTTTGCACCTGTTTTATTGTCTGTCTTGTAATATATTAAGACATTTCCTTTTTTCCTCCAAAACGTCTGCAGGAACACTTTACAGTGTGCAGTAGTGATCCCTTCCAAGGTTGGCTGCAGCTGCCCTGTGCAGCTTGATGGAAGGGTACATTGTGGCTGGAACTTGCCCAGCATTGTGATGCTGCCATGGAGCACAGTCAGAAATAGGCACACCATGGGCTACAGCACTTACAGAGGAAGGGGCCAACTGCCCACTAAAAAATCTCCTTTTTGAGATTTGGAAGCACAGTCTGATCTGGACCAACGCTCCTTGGGTTTTGTTGCACTTCAAGCTGTAAGAATACAGCTCTAAGAGAAGCAGAAGTTAATATTCTCCCTGACTCTTTAGACTCTTTAGAAATAACCAAATATATTACTTAATAGCTTTTTATATAAAGCTTCAAGCATTGCTTTGTTGTCTTCTGCAGATATGAAGGGTAAATTACAGGTAAAATGTACTTTTAAATCTGTACTTATACAGGCCAAAAACTTTCTCTCTTTCCCTCTCCCTCTACAATAAAACAGTGCCACTTCCTCATTGCCTTGCTGAACTACTGTTTTTTCCTTTTATGCATATAAGTAGAAGCTGTACTGTGCAGTGATAAACAACTGTGTCTGGAAGATATCTACAGCTTTTATAGATATCATCTATCTGTCCAGACCCTGATTCTGCAGACCTTTATGTTTAATGTCACACAGCATGAATCTGTGACTTTCATTCTCCCTTTAAAATGTATAACAAAAATGAAGTTATTACTCGAGTAACTCATTGCTTTCTTGACTGCATTCATTATCAAAGTTCATAAAAATATTTAAACAACTTTTAAAAAACAAGCTATTTAAACAACCTGCACACTTACTGGATTCTAATTTTCTTGCACTCATGAAGTAAAACTTGAAAAAATTAGACATACAAAAAATGTGTTTGTAATTTAAAATTTCTGGCACAAATTTCATGAATGATAATTTAAATGAGCCATAATTCCAAGACAATGTTCAGATCTGAGTGATATCCGAAATGAGTGAAATCAACACCTCAGATGCAGTAAAGGGCCCATCACTCATGATGGAATGAGCACTGGTGGCAGGAAGCTATGCTTAATATGAATAAACAAGTCACATCTAGATTCTTGCAGAACTGAAGAGAGAGAGGGAAGTAGAAAGATGTGATGGCTGAGATGCTGTTTTTAAGATCAGACAAACATAACATGCAACAGCTTCACTTCTGAATAAGATCACCAGTACTCAACAGCACTGAGAGTTCCTCCTGTTTGATGAAATGGCTATGATAAATCTTTAACTTATAACACTATTTCCATACTTGTAAAGTTCCATTAAAGGTGAAGATGCTTCTTTCCCTGTATTAGCAAAACTAACTTTGTCCCAGATTCTCAGGCTAATTCTGCTAAAAGGGTGCTACAATTTCTTTTCCTTATCTAATAATCATTTTAAAATCATTAGCTCTTCTCATATTCACTGATTATAATAGAGTAGGATGTAGCAAGTGTGAAATTTTGTACTAAATTAAGGAAAAGAATCACATTTAATATTTTAAATTTTTACTACAGAAACCAATAAAGCAGCAGATTATTCCCGTCTTCTAATTTATCATGTTTAAACACTTTTGCCTCAAACTGAGAAGTACACACAGATCCTGGTCTCTCCTATGTTTGAACTTGCACTTGAATATTTGAGCACTGTAAGACTTTGTACAGCATCTAATGATGGGTGTGAAGAGGAAGTTGCACAGTCTGTGGCTGAGCACAAGTAGCGTATGTTCTCTTATGTGGTTGTCGCCTCCATGCAGGGGGAGATAAAGTAACTATTTCAGGTACCACAGAATCATAGAATGGTTTCGGCTGGAAGGAACCTTTAAACATCATCCGGTTCCACCCCGCCTTGTCATGGGCAGGGACACCTCCCACTGGACCTGGTTGCTCAAAGCCTCATCCAACCTGGCATTGAACACCTCCAAGGATGGGGCATCCATGTCTTCTCTGGGCAACCTATGCCAGTGCCCCACCAACCTGACAGGAAAAAATTTCTTCATAATATCTAATCTAAATCTCCCCTCTTTCATTATGAAACTGTTGCTCCTTGTCCTGTCACTACAGGCCTTGGTACAGTCTTTTTCCATCTTTCTTATAAGCCCATTTTATTCATTGAAAGGCAACTATAAGGTGTCCCTGAAGCCTTCTCTTCTTCAGGCTGAACAATCCCCACTCTCTCAGCCTTTGTTGGGGAACTGTTCCAGCCTTATTCCATAGTAAAATGCACTCCATCCAAAAGCTCTACTTCATTTCCTTAACCAAGTTCTTACAATGGTTCGGTCTGGGAATTAAATTATCTGGTGGCCTACATCAGCCCTCTGAACAGTCATTCAATTTTTTAAAATAAATATTTGCCTTTATAGAAGAAATTATAAACTTGGTGTGAAAGACCACATGTGTGAGTATGTGAGTGCACTGGTAAGTTTAGGCAATGATAACAGCTAAGGGGTGGCTGATTATATTTTTAACATACTTCAGCAATTCTCCTAACCTGATAATAAACATGAGGACATAAGAATAATATAGACAATTGCATCAGCGTAGACAGTGGACACGAACTCTTATATGTATAGTCAACATAAAATTATTTCTTCATATTTAGACCTCTCTTAGAAAACAGTATTCATTGCCATCATCTTTCAGTGCATCTCAGATGTAACACAGAAGATGTTCATGTAATTATATAGAAAGATCATAAATAGTTAGGCATACTTTTCTATTTGCTCTCTATGCATCTCAGAAATGATTCCTGTATGCATAAAATAACAGTTTTATAAATATAGCTATCTATGAAGTAATAAAACGGTACCTATCCCTTGTGTTTCTTTTTCCTGTTACAAAATATTGTTTAGATTCTTTCCATCACTCCTCTCCTTTTCCTGTTGTGTTCCTTCAATTTTCCTTTAGTCTGACATACCCTTCAAATTTTTTGGGTTTGTTTTTGGTCCTGCCTTCTGCTGTAGAATTGTGTCTGTCTCTCCTCCCCATCTGCACCTGGTGGTTATGGCCACAGTTGTCCCAAACAATTCTTCCCTCTTCCTACAAAACTACCACAACGGCCTGACACCTCTCCACCTGTCTTTCAAACTTCTATTGGCTTCGTTGGGAAGTCTGCGGACCGTGACTTCTGTTCCTGACCTAGATATTTGATTTTCCCGAGCTAATGACTTGCATTAGAAATCAAACAGGTTATTGGCATTTAATGGTTATTTGTGAAGGAGAGAGTACTTACAGTTTTACTCCAGGTGAGACCTGTGGTGTGATGCTCCTTGATATAAGCTTGAAGCTCAGACCAGATGTTTAGATATGACTTCACCCAATCAACATGGCGTGTGTCACTGTAAATTACAAGCACAGACAGTATTTATATATGTGAATGTACTTAAAACCAAAAAGCATTGCTACTCTTGCTTAAAGCAGGTAAAAGCCATTGTCTGCCTCAAGATGATGGATAAATCAGTCAGGCAGCCAGCCCAGTGCTGACAATACTAGGGCCTACTACACTGGAAAGCTTTTAGACCCTCCCAGAGGACAAACAAGGACATAGGATGCCTTTAGCACAGAGTGCTTCCTGCTGGAAGCGTGTATCATCATTCTGTTCAGGCTCAACATCAAGTGAAGAAGCACTAAAGGTAAATGGAGCTGTGCAGCAGCTACCCAGACTCCGTTTCATGGTACTGAATTTTAGACAACTAAATATCCATGGCATCTGTAAGATATTCTATCTTCCAAGTTCAAGTGTAGCCAGGGTAATACTGGATCATGTTACAGATATCAGACTAAAATATTTATACACCAAGAATTTTTAAAGTACAAGTCACAAGTTGGCTCTGGAATCATTATTGGGAAGGCTTAGTCTTCCAGTGGAACAGTAAGCGAAAGCAAGTAATATGTACAGGGAGAAACTGCTTGTAAGATGGAGTCCTTAGTTATGAAGAATTATTACTGAGTAGCAACAGCTAGGGATGGCACGCTTACAAGGATTTGGGTGTCCACCTCCCATTTCTTTCCTTTGGAGTTTGAAGCTTAATACTGCTGAGGATCTGGGTCAACAGGTTTAATCCAAAGCCTACAGAAGTCAAGGGAGAGCCTTCCACTACTTTGGAAGACACTGTGATCTGATTTAGCAAAACAAACAGGAAAAGAATTCCTTATCAGGGGAACAACTAAGTACTTAAATAATTTATCCTGTTCATACTGTTACATGAGGCATTTTATCTAAAATAATATACCCTGTTTATATTGTTAAGTGGGGAATTTCCTTCTCTGGAATAAGTACTGAAGTTATATTGTAAAAAACTTCACTTACCCCAGTAGGTACTAGCTTCAGTAGGTAAACTAAGTCTTCAGGAGTTATACATAATAGATACAATATGAAATTGGGATATAAAAATCAATTAATTGGGATATAAAAATCAAGAGCCAAAATCTGGCCTCCAAAAGTACTAAATGCACAGGATTTATACTTGATTTTTTACAGAGGGCATATGAAGGACCTGCATTTTTCCTCTTTTCTGCGTCTGCTCACAGATCTCATGAATTCCTTGTGCTCTTACAGAACAAAGTAGTGGTGCAAAAAAAATCAAATCAGGAGTTATGGGATCGGATGCTCAGTTGTATAAATCTACCACCTAAATGCACATTTTCAAGTGAAGAGCAAGAATGGCAATAGTGTGAATGCACAATTGAGACAAGGAAGTGTGGCAGCCTGCTAGCTGCATTTGGATATGTAAATATGCATTTGCATACAATTGTATGATGCTGGAATGCCAGAAAATTCAATCTAATCCTGTAATTTGCAGAGATGGAAAACCAGCACTGCTGCCATTCTCACTGCAACATGCTGCAGGCCAAAGATGAGGAGGGGAATATATACTACTGCCAGCCGATTTTATCAAATGCTTTTTAGTTTACAAAATGCGTTCTGTGATGGCATTGTGAACCCTGCTGACATGGCTAACGCTCTGTTCTCTGGCTAGTAAATACTGGGGCTTGGCAACATACCTGTTCTTGTAGTCCTTTAATACCCTGTTAGTATAAAAGGTAGCAGCATCATTCATCTCCTTGACATAAGGGCCTGGTTTAGGAGACTAGGACCAACAACCCATGGTAGCAGGAAACAACAGAAGAAGAAAGGAAGTAAAACATTAGTCAGACACCTTCCCTGATCTACTAGGCATATTACAAAACACCTTATTGGGTGTAGTAGATTGAAGAACTATGCAATTATGGCTGCAGAGCTCTGCAAGATTTGGAACTATTCTGGGCCACATATCCAGCAGCACGTTTACAGCCCTCCCAACCATCCCGTGAGCCACTCACCACTGCTATCCACCCAAGGGCAGGTATGCTTTCACTGACGGCTGAGAGGTGGTTGAACATTTTACTTCCTCTGTTCCTTTCTCTGAAGTTCTGGATTTCCTGAATCTTCTCTGATATTGGTTTGAGAAGCATTGCCACCTCATTCTGTGAAAAACAAAACAAAGAAAGACAGCACTACTGTTACAATGTGTGGTCTAAAAACACCCTGTGATTTAACATTGTCCTTCCTGCCCATTGATTTAACAGTTGGAAAAAAAGCTCAGCATGTTCTGTACATTACTTGACGGGCTTGAGAGGCGGCCCTGTGTGAACATCATGAAGTTCAAAAAGGCCAAGTGCAAGGTCCTGCAACTGAGTCGGGGCAATTCTAAGCACAATTACAGTCTGGGCATAGAATGGATTGAGAGCTGCCATGAAGAAAAGGACTTGGATGTGTTTGTGGATAAGAAGCTCAATATGAGCCAGCAACTTGCACTTGCAGCCCAGAAAGCCAACCATATCCTACACTGCATCATAAGTGCAAGCAGCAGGTCAAGGGAGGTGATTCTGTCTCTCTACTCCGCTCTCACGAGAACTCACCTGGAATGCTGCGTTCAGTTCTGGAATCCTCTGCACAGGAAGGACATGGGTCTATTAGAGCGAGTCCAGAGGAAGCCATGAAGATGATCAGAGGGCTGGAGCATCGCCCATAAGAGGACAGGCTGAGACAGTCAGCCTTGTTTATCCTAGAGAGGAGAAGGCTCTGGGGAGCCTTATAGCAGCCTCGTAGTACTTAAAGGGGGCTACAGGAAAGCTGGGGATGGGCTTTTTATCAGTGAGTGCAGTGAGAGGACAAGGGGTAATGGTTTTAAGCTGAAAGAAGGAAGATTTAGATGAGATATTAGGAAGAAGTTTTTTCCTGTGAGGGTGATGAGGCAGTGGCACAGGTTGCCCAGAGAAGCTGTGGCTGCCCCATCCTTGGAGGTGTTCAAGGCCAGGTTGGATGGGGCTTTGAGAAACCTGATGTAGCAGAAAGTGTCCCTGTCCATGTCCAGGGGTGTTGGAACTGGATGATCTTTAGGGTCCCTTCCAACTCAAACCATTCTATGATTCTAAAGTAACAGTTTAATTACCCTCCTCTGGTTGCAGTGGCAAAACGCACAGACATTGATGCATTGCAGGAAATATTGTTCTCAGCACTGGCAGCTTTTTTACATGCCGACGAGGTTAAGACCCATAGAGACCTCATAGTTCAGAGTTAGCTGAATGCTTGTATTCTTCATCTGATAACCCTGGAACTTTTGGAGAATCTTTACACTAGGCTGAGTTTTTCAAGTTATTAACCAAGTTGTTTTTTTCTATAAGAAACAAACTACTTGTTAGGTTAGTGGCCTCAGCATTGGCAACAAGACTGAGAAAGTAATACACTTAAGGCAATATCAATTTTAGCTTTCTGTACTGGTTAACTTTCAATGTTTTAATTTCCTTTGGCTGCAAGTAATGTGGGAGGATTTCATGGCAACAAACTGCCTGCAAGCCATGGTTTGGGGAAATTCTCCTGTGTTAATCAGAAAGGGTATTCAGGGAAATGACCGTTGAGCGGGAGGAATAATGTCTGGAGTGAAGGGAAAAGCGGAATGAACGGAGAAGCTATCCAAGTCTTTTCCTGTGCAAAATGAATGCTAATCACACTGACCTGGTGTCTCAGAAAAAACTAATTGAGAGCACTATCTTACTGAGGAAAATTCTCCCACTCAACATGCTGAGAGACAAGGAGCCATTAGTTTACAAGCAAAACAAGTGCTGTAAAATGATTCTATTAAAAAAGGACTGATTCTTTATTGCAAAAGAATTCCAGCAGAACCCATACTATGTCCCACCAAAGAAAGTGAGTGCCCCATTCTAATTTTCCCTGGCACTTCACTGAGAAATCACTCAGGCTGTAGTAGAACTCTCTATTTTTTCTCATCTTTTTTCAGGTCTACTTGATGGAATTAAGTGCTTGCTGGAGACAACTAATCCTCATACTCTTGAGGATTAATGCTATCATGACACAAAAGACAGTGTGTGCCTATGTCCTGCTTGACCTCTGTAGTCTGAAAGGTATTTCTTTTCACACTTCCGCAAGACCTCAGCTTTACAGAATTTCATGTCACCTTAAAATAAGCATGTCTGCCATGGATCAACATGGGTCAAAAGACATTAAGGAAAAAAAAAAAAAGAGGTTCTGCATTTTTAAAAGAATTTTGATCCAGCAATGGCGCTTTAATATTTTAGTGGTAAAGTGATTTTGGATATGGCCTATGTGTTTGAAATGCACAGGGATAGTTGGTGTTCCCTTAGAGCAAAGCATGTTGAGAGAAACCAAATATTTACAGTATTACTGGGAAGACAAAAAGATTATTTCTTGATGGCTTAATGACCAGTATAAGTCATTAAGTCTGAAAAAGCCCTGAAACCTCCATGATTTGTCGTTCATTAAAACTAATTTTGTTGCCATAACATGAGAAAGCCTGCAGGAATTCTTCTTTCTAATTTTTGCTCGTTTACAACATGCTGCAGCTGGTTGGTTCTTTCTTATTTTGCAGGGAAATCTTTCAAGTATGACAGTAGTTAACAAAACTGAAATTTAAGAAAGTGCTTGTTCTGCTTTGATATTATGCCAGTTTTCCTCCCATGAAGTCTAAGGGATATTTACAGTCCTTTGCTTACTGTGAATCTTCATGGCCCAGTTCCAGCCAAAGAGAATATCAGGACTAAAAATACAGCTCTGCAGATGCCTGATGTATCTAAGCAGCACTGGGAGGCAGCACATTTCTGCACGCAGGGCACAGGAGTGGGAGTTCATAAATGGGGGTTCTCCATGCAGCTCTCCCACCAAATTATCATCAGGTTTTGGAAAAGCTGTGTTACCTTTCTCTGTTTCAGCTTCCTGTATATGAAATGATGCTAATATAGCTGTTTCCTTTCGTAGAAAACTTTGATATCTACAGATAAGAAGGCAAAATTAGGGCCAAACATTTTCCCAAATGGTCCCATAAGATCCACATCTCCTCCTCCTTCTAGCGGAAAAACTCCCAACCACTTTTGTGAGGGTTTTCTGTCAGCAGTACTGACAGAATTTCTAGAACGCAGGAATTAACCTGTCCAGTGAATCAACTGTTTAGAAAAATGTAGTGAATTTATGTGATTTCACAGAAAAAGTGCCCTGTGGGAGTTTTAAAGGTGAAATACATATTGCTAAGGAAGGTAGCTCAAAGTAATTATTTACTTGGCACGGTAGTGACACGAGAAAGAGCAACAAAGGGCTTGAGGCTTTGCTCAGCTGTGTCCCACGTGAGATGTACTGGGAGAACAGTACAGCCTGCCTTCCCTTCACTGTGCATTTGCCCTGTTCTGCAATGCCTGCTGGCCAGCTGCACAAAATGTGTGTGTGTGCGCTTGTGCAAGGTTCTTGTGATCCAAGTTTCTCTGTAAGGGCTGGACACAAAGGAATACAGGCCTGCAAGGAATCCTTAATTCCTGTCTCCTTGCAGTCAGTTATAAATTTTTAGTTAGTGATTAAACTGCAGATGAATTATAGTGCATATGGCATATGGGTATAGAAAGGCTCATTAATTCTGGCAGTAATCAGTCTTGTTTGGCTCTACAATGCAGAACCAGTTGTGCTGAGGGTTCTAGAAGAATAATCTCTTTATTGCAATGAATATTAAAACAGCTGGTTGTTAATAAAATGATTGTCCATGTTGTATCTCTAAGAAAAAATTAATTCAAGGATATGAATCAGAGCTGTTGGAAAAATCTTCAGCATGCCTTTGGCATGTGCTAGATAAGATTTCTTGTCATTTAAGACACAGCACAGTTGTTTAAAAGAAATTTAAGAGTCTTTGTATAAACACCATTCCTATTATAACACTGAAACATTTAAAAATGCAACAGTGGCACAACTTAGAAATATCAAAAGTAATTCCCTCTATGCCCTTGCCCATTTTAAATAAGTATTAAACCCAGATGGTCTTTTAAAATATTAATACCTAAACAACAAGCCAGTTTTGATCCATGTCTGATAATTCTTATTAGAAAATCAGAGCTACTAAGACTACTGCAGTGATTAGCCAAAACACACCAAAAAAGTTACAACATGCAACAATGCACTTCAAAGCATGGCTTTAGAGACCTAAGGCTCAGCCCAGTCTCATAAAAGGGCCTGGCACACCAGAATTCCAAAAGACCACACCAAATGGACTTTCTTCTCCTTCACATTTTTGTAATACTCACACAAGAACTCCCCCACATGACAGGTTTAACAGGACTCGAGCATATGGATTTAATTCAGGAGAATGGCCAGACTTTTGGTTTTGTGATTTGCCTGTGAAGTCACACTAAACTGAGTGGCTTGCTCAAACTTTTGGCTGCTTGAGACAGCTTTTACTTGAAAATCTCAGCTTTAATTTGAGAAAATGGGTATTTTCTCCGGACCATTGTCATCCAGAAACCTGCCAGCATGAATCACAAAGGCACAAAACCCAGCAGGTAAATATAAATACAGTTTTAAAAGATCTTTTGTATTTTTAAGCTAATCTTACATTGTTTTAAGGGGTGAGATTGTTTACTAAAGAATTTTTATGTTGATGGGTGGCAATACAATTCAGACCTCACCATTACAGTGTTTAAATCAACCTGACCTTAATAGGTTGAAAAAGATATGGCGAGGGAACAAATACCCTTTTAACTTATGCTAACTGAGGGGGTGGCAACCTTTGGCATAGGAGGAGTAAAAGAAAGGGGAAGCATTTGGGATCAGCAGCCCCTTCATTTTACTCAGCCGCAACCAGAACAGCATGACTGCAACCTTTATTCTATAGTCTACAGTTCTGTTATTTTCCTCTGTCAGTTCAAAATCTCCATCATACTTACACTGTGTTTTCACAGGCAAGTTTGAAACATGGATTTGATTTGAATCAGCTGTCTTTGTATATGTTGGCAAGTAGTGCAGCTTAATAGGAATGGTTCTGTAGCGTGAAACAGTTGGTGCCGAGGTCTTGACATTCACAATATACATGTTTTGGGGAGGGTGTGCTATTTTGGATTAGCTGTAAATGATGGTTTAGGTGCTATCTGGGAGTGTATCTTCCATTTAACTTCATCAGAAAGATAACCATTTTGTTCACTCTAAGAGTGCTCTACAGTGTGAATCACAGCGTAGAATGGGGCTGATCTGAAGGAAAAATATAGTCCCACTGTGAACTAAAACACTAATGTGGACACAATCATTATTTCTGCAAAGAGTCTAGTAGAGTCCCATCCCTCATTTGATCCTTGCAAGGGACAGAAGATATCATGGATAGCATGTACTACACTCAGTGCTAACAACTTAAAAGGTGAGCATTTGCTCTCAGCTAAGGCTTGATTCCCTCTGCTGTAAATGAAGAAAGAGATGTCTCCTAGGAATTCTTTCCACCTATTAATAGATGCTAGAAGACTATATAATAGAAGATATTCATAGATGTGAAGACTGCATTCTAGAGGTGCTGCCATTTACAGTAAAGAGAGCCTAGAAAGGCATAACACACTTACCTTGACAGGTAATGCTGATGAGCAGAAGCCCATCCTGTGTCTACAGGAAAAAGATACTGGTAGTTTCAGTGATCAGCAGTGAGATGCATTTCTCTTATGAGTGGCTATATTTCTAGAACTAAAATAGTTTTAGATTAACTGTAATTTCCCCTATTTTGTATTCTGGAAAAGGTAATCTGTGAAGAAGACTTTAAATTTTAAAGTTAGGTTTGTTTTTTTTTAAGGTATGTTGTATAAGAAAGGTTTGTCTTTCTTCTTGTTGTAGCTGTGTATCAACAGCCTGAATAGAATCAGTGTTCAGATTAGGCTGAGGAATAACCTCTTTTTTTAAGTATAAAGAAAATACACTTTTTTTCCAAAGATGGATCTAAGCTAGTTGGTAACTTTGAGCCTCCCAATGCTGCTTCCAGATTCCTCAAAAGCCTACTTTTCTTTTTTCTTTTCCTTGTTACTCCCATAGTGAAATATTACCAGCTTTTGTTGGTGGCTGTCAATATTTTAGCACCGGCTATCTCCATCTCTCCTTGCAGAAAGTGTTTCACTTCTGGTACAACAGTTTTGCTCTTAAAATTGCATTGCAACCTGTTGCATCTTCATCTAGTGCTTTCTCTGCAAACATTTTCTAATTGGCAGTAGAGACAATCAGTGAGATATTTCTCTATGGTCACTACATTCACGACCCTCTAGTACTCTTATATTTTCAGGGCTCTAAGGTCTCCTCCTAACTAACTACAGAGAGACATTAATTTATTCTAGGCTTCTTTTCCTAGTCTGTAGATCTTAAACACAGTGGTGTCACCAGAGTTTGGTTTGTTTGTCAATAGTACAGGTTTTGCCACTTCAACTCACTGCTGCACAACAGCGGGACTATGACACAGAGAGACAAATCTGCAGAAATGTCTGGTCAGCTTCATCAGCACAGAAGCTTAGACACATTTGTGTGCTTCCAAAGTGACTTAATTGGTATTTGGCTTTTATTCCTCTTAGATAGCACATAAATTCTCTATCTAACAGCCAATATTAGCTGCAGCAATTTTGTGCTTTGCAGGGAAAGAAACAAGGAAGAACAAACTGTAATGCCACATGAAAAATTACTAGTTCAGCCATTTGTGGGTTTATTTTGAAATGTAAACTCCAATAGAGGACAAATGGTGAGGAACATGAAAGACAAATAGCTTCTAACCAGTGAAGAAATCCTCGCCTGATACAAACTGCATGCATCAGTTTACAGCGGTGCAGAATCACACCCAATGCTTTTGGCCAGGGCTCTAGCTGGTTTTTAAATGGACTTGAATGCTGCATATATTGTTCTCCTGTCCATTACAGCTCTCTGTGGGCAGTATATTCAACAAGGAAGGGTCCTCCTGCTTTAGGTACAGAGGCAACATCCCACACCTTATCAACAAGAACAATTACACTAATGAACTCTTTTCAGCATTTTGATTCCCTGCTCCTCAATCTTTGCTGCTATGATTGTAGTCCGTGTCAGTGGGGCCCTGGGCATTCCAGGCAGCAAAGAAAACAGTGTTCTGATGAGCAACAATTGTTTTGTTCACAACATCTGACATCTGATGAGTCTTTGCTAAAGCCAACTAGCCACATGGAGTATGTCGCAGGACAGGGATGCTAGGTGGTGCAGGCTTCCAGCCTTGGCCATTCATGTGGTTCACCTGAGATCTCCCCAGGGACAAAGTGTAAGACTCACCAGTTCCATAAGCAGTCTGGCAGTCTGCATAAGTTACAGAATGTAAAAATCATTGGTTGTGGCCTGATTTAGATTTAAGTGAAATTAGAAAAACATTAAGTTACCCATGAACTGAAAACCCCTGCTTTTCAGTCAGATGCATCTCTAGTGCTTTCCTTTTTGAAGATCATGCACAGTCCAGAAATCCTGGGAAACAATTGTGTAGCACATAGAAAGGGGTGTACCGTTTTGGATTTGTGTTTAGCAGAAATAAAGACTATGATACTTAATGGGAAAGGGAGTGTCCCATCAGCATAACTCAGTGGGATCTCACATAGCACAGTTTAAATATGAACATTGCTACAGGGATTGAAAACTTGCCTGGTGATTTTAGTACATTACTTTTGGACACAACAGAATTCCAATAAGAGTCTGCAGGATCCCCAGAATTGCTTAGCAGGTATGTCAAACGAGGAGCTAGA
The DNA here is from genome assembly GCF_032191515.1 of Phaenicophaeus curvirostris. NCBI lineage: Eukaryota > Metazoa > Chordata > Aves > Cuculiformes > Cuculidae > Phaenicophaeus > Phaenicophaeus curvirostris. The sequence continues at coordinate 36,502,966 of NC_091394.1, forward strand.
CAAGGTGTAGACTATGATTTTCAATAATGTCTTCCTTATAAGGTGATGCTGTTGTTAGTCCAATTACTGAAGTAGACCAATGCAAGGAGACTTTGCTTTCTGGAACCCGATTCTTGCACAGAACATGAACTGCTGGAGAGTCTGTGCCTGCTGGTGTTGGTGTGAGCCAGTCTAGAGGTGTGTGGTAATATGCATCTCCGGCTGTATTTCTCTTCCATACAGGCTGGGAGATGTGGCATTGATCATAACCCTTCTGAGTTCCCTGGATCCCTAGGTGTCTCTGGGCCTTCTTGTGGCTACGTGCACTGCTCCTAGGCCAGAACTGAATCTTAAATGCATCCATCTTTTCATTGCAGAGGCTATTGACCTGGGAATTTTGGCAGACTATTTACAAGGATACCTATAGAAGTTAACTACAAGAAAGACAGTGAGGTGCTGGGACAAGTCCAGAGAAGAACAATGAAGCTGATGAAGGGTCTAGAGCACAAGTCTTATGAGGAGTGGCTGAGGGAAGTGGAGTTGTTTAGTGTGGAGAAAAGGAGGCTGAGAGGATTCATTAACACCCTCTACAACTGCCTGAAAGGAGGTTGTAACGTGGTAGGTGTTGGTCTTTTTGCCCAAGCAGCAAGTGATAGGACGAGGGGAAACAGCCTCAAGTTGCACTAGAGGAGGTTAGATTGGATATTAGGAAAAAAATCTTCATGGAAAGAATTGTCAGGCATTGGAACAGACTGCCCAGTGAAGTAGTGCAGTCCATCCCTGGAGGTATTTAAGGGACATGTAGATGTGGTACTTAGGGACATGGTTTAGTGTTGAGCTTGGCAGTGTTAGGTTAACCGTTGGACTTGATCTTAAAAGTCTTTTCCAACCTAAATGATTCTACAATTCTATGATCAGAAAACATAACGAGTTTGACACTGATTAAATGCAGTCGAGTGCCTTTGAGACAAAATTTTAAGATAACAGCTGCCAGGAGACTGGCAATAGGTGTACAATGAGGCAATAATCAAAGATTAAGTGGGACCTGAAACTGAGTAGCAGTTTGTAATCATATCCAAAAAGGAGCCTGTAAACACTGCAAGGCAGCAGGCTACCAACTGAAAAACATCAGCTGGTCCACCACTGTGGCTGTGACCACATTGCATGCAGTTGCAGGCTTGCTGATAACAGAAATATGTCAACATTTTGGCAAGATTTCAGAGAACAAGAAGGGGGAAGGGGTTTCCTTTGGAACTCAGGATTCTCAGGCTCTATCCATGTCTCTCTTGGCACCTTTTGTAAGTTTGGGACCTAAGGACCTTAAAAGGACTGAACCAAATTACTCTTAAAGCTATTTCTAGATACAGAGGTGCAGGTTTGCAGCAGTCAGCTGAGTAGAATGGCAGCAAAACATAGCTCAAACTCTCTTGCATAAGTAAGTAATGAGTTAACAACGTGAAGAGCATCCTGCTCTGCTCTTCATATTTTTGGAAAACAGTAAGGTGATCCCAATAAATATGAAGAAAAGTAATGGGAAATGGAATGACATAAGGAAGCCAAGGAAATTAGAAAATAAATCCTGTTAGGATGCAGAATAAGAAGTCCCAGGAGTTCTATTACTGAAGTACTTCAAAAAAGGAAGAGAGAAAAAAATGAGGAATCCTACACTGACAGGGAGTAGGGAACTAAATCTCCACCTTTGATTTCTACAAAAAAAAATCTGAGAATGAGCCCTGTATTCAAAGAAATTGCCACAACTGTTCTGTTCCTACGACAGATATTTTTGCTTGACTACAAAAAATTACAACCCTCAGGATTAGTTCTCATGGCTCAAAGTCTAACTCCAAATGCAGGTTTTTTCCCCCCCTTTTCTAGGAAAAAAAAGGGAAAGCCCTCCTTTACCTCTCTTTCTTCCACTTCTCTGCTCCCACCTCTGTATAGAATCTCGACATTTAAGCTAGGTATTTAATTGGAATGTTTGTCTGCACAATGTTAGTAATTAAATCCATGAGCTCTAGCAGTCATATGAACTCAGCATTTTTTAATGAGAAATTACATAATCATTTATAGTCTGAACCACATCTGTCATTTAAATCTTTTTGTAGCTCTTATTACCATGACTGTGCTCATCCTGCATGTGTTTATATTGATTCACAGAAAAAAAAATGTACCTCATTAACTACTTTTCAGCATGGAGACAATGCCTTCAGAGCAAGTGTTTAAATTGTCTGAAATCTTAAAGTGAAATGAAACAACTCATAAAGAGAAGACAGTATTTAAGTGACCACTCACAGCGAATCCAGTGCAGTTACTTTGAGCAGTGATCTCGTACATTAGTATTCATGATCATAAAGTAAAAAAAAAAAAAAAGTTAAACAGATAAACTTGCTCAAAACCACTAATAACTTTAAAATTATTATGCAATAAAATAAAAATGTTTCAATCTGAATTGTACTTGACTGTGGGGAATTGCAAATTCATATCCAAACTATTTCATAATGTTTTGCGAATGTTTATGTTGGAATGTATCTTCTGAATCACCCGAGCAACATGTAAACGTATGGTCTCATAATACCTTTTTAAACAACTTCTCAGAGAATATAGCAATATCCTAATTTATTTTCTCTTCTCTATCTTTACTCTCGCATGTATAGTAAACAATTTACAATACACATTTTTTTTTGCTTTACTGTTTGAAGTTTGGCGCCAGAAAATAATTTCTAAGAAGTGGATGAACTGAAGAATTCCATCTTGCTGAATGAGCCTGTGTCCAGCAGCCATTAGCTGGGACACACACAAACAGGACTATCAGCCGGCAGGGGGGTCATGGGATCTCTTCCACTGCACATACAAATATAGAACATGACCATAAAAAGTAACAGAACATGCTCTCTGCGATGTAATTTATTGCAGTTGATGCTAGATTGGTATGCCAGCTGGAATTACCTTCTTGGCTCCAACTGTTTTCACATATACAGATAATAAAGGCTGTGCACTGCAACAGATTCCAAATGAAAAAAATATCAGTGCTATTAACAAGAAGGAAAACCCTGCACAAGCAACTTCAGCAAGCTTAACTGTTTGAAAATGTTTGCTAGTGACTCATAGCAGGAGTTAAAGGGCTAAATGAATACTAGGGCTTCAACATTTTCATTGAGGGGAAAAAAACACTGCTTTTTGTACAATATACATTTCTCTCTTTGCTGAGCACAAAAATTCTAAGGATTATTATACATATAGGAGCTTTCTTTTTGTTTGAATTCCTTATTCATTGGTTTGTAAGCTGCGAGAGCTGAGCTAATTTATTTTTCCAGGGCATTTTCCCCTCCCTTTTTTATTTTTTAAAGGCACCATGTATGACATCCCAACATGACAGGAACTCAGTAAATCCCCTCAGTCTCCACACCGCTGTCTCTGAATGTCTACAAAGCTACTATGCCATAATCGCAACTCGCTGGCTCATTCACAGCTTTACATTATAAAGCAAACAGTCTAGACAGCTGAATGATGGAATTACTCTCTTTTCTCTTGCATTTATAGATATGCTGTCATCTTCATTTGCTTTTCTCTACTCTGTGCATTCTGATACACTAATGATTAGCTTTCCTGTTTGGATTCCACACTGACTCCATGGCTCTAGGCTGTAAATACAACTAGAGCCCAGATGACATTGCATCAATAAGGTCCTGGCGAGGAGAGACACCTGCCTTTTTCCTTCTCCTGGATTAGCTGATAACTAGGTTTTTCCAAACAGTTAACCAATGTGGCTTTAAAATAGGATTTCATTCCCCACAAAGACAGAGACATAAAAGCCTGGTCCCTCGAACTGTCACTCTCTGCAGTGGAAAACACTGTTCAAGTTGCACAGAACAGGCAGCCTTCAATTATATTCAGGTCTGTCTATAATTTAGCTGAATGTATCTGTGAAAAAAAAATGTGCAAACAAGAGAAAAATAATGAACATGTGTTTCAGTGCCTATAAAAAGTGTGCACCTAACTGTCTTTATGTTAAAAAAACTTAAGTCACTGGAATGGGTTTGTTCTCTCTGAGAAAGGAACTTTATTCTGTAATATTCCTGGTATTTTAACTTTGGAACGATGTGTACAAACATATCATGTGGCATTTCCTTGGTGTTAAAAGACAGTTAAGTGATAAAAGTATACTTTCTTGCCTTCAACAAGTTGCAGAAGTCTATGCAAGTCTGGTTATATGCAACTAAGATATATGGGTACACATGGCCAGCTCTGGTGATGTTTATGATAAGGTTTTTATTATTTGTTGCTTTTCTTAATCTTTCTGTAACTGTCATTCTGGATTGCTGGGGAATCTCTTTTTACATCTATTCTTTTTCTTGCTTTGTTGCCATTTTTTAAATGAAAGTTTTTGCAGTTGAAAAAATCTGAAAGCCTTGACTTGAGGTCACAAAGTTGTACGGGTAAAAGTGGGGAGAGGCCATTGTCATTCTCACTTGAAAAGCAGAGGAAATCAAGCTGATAGCACATCAGCACAGGAGGCTGAACCATAGCGTCTACTCTTACTGGAGCTGGGGCAACACCAACACGTGAGAACATTTCATTACATTATGGCCCATCAGAAACTGTTCATTGGGGAATATTTTACCCACAAGCACAAAGAGTTTTGTGGGCCACTGGGTGCGATTGTATTCATAGCCAATATAAATGACTGCTTGAGGCCTGTACCAATGGGAATTTTGCCTGTTCTCTGAGAGTCATGACCCACTTTTACTCTCTGAGATCAGGGACAGCTGGAAAAAGATCTTCTTACTTGTAACTCTACAAATCTCAAGTCTTGCCTGGAATACCTGTGCTTTTTCTTTTTCCTTGAGTACCATTTGCCATTTAAGCATATTAATTTGGACAACTTTTTATTTGTGTCTCTAAGAACAATAATGACAGCAAAAATTCAATAATTCATACCAGTGGCAGGGAGTTCTGATTTGAGAAAATCGAGTTTAATGAGCTATGGAGCTGGGAGCTACTGGAAAAAAGACAGAAGTAAAGGCTGTAGAGACACTATACGAGTGAAGTCTTCATTCTCTGCACACTCCAAGAAGGAAGATTGAGGGTGGTCCCACAGAAGGGCTACATGATCACTGTTCCCAGGAATGATACGGTGCTATTGGCTGAAACCTTGTGCTCTCCAGAAACTACAAATGAGGTTTCATAACAACTCCATAGCTTCCCTGAGCATTCTAGTTGAGAGGGGAGGATTTAAATAGTTGCCACTAAAACAAGTATATAAGTCAACTTGATATAAAATGTTTTTCATTTTCTTGACAAGATGCTTTGCCTTCCTTCTAGAATTGGACAACACTGAGCCTATGGGCTAGTACTGATTTTTCTCTCACTAGCTTATCCCCATCTTTGAATCCTTGGGGCGCTAGCAAAAAGCAATTCCATACTGTGGCATTTCCAGCTCCCAGAGAAACACTATCTCACTTACAGCTGCAAAGTGGAAACCTCCTTTCGTTTCATAGAATCACAGAATAGTGAGGGTTAGAAGTGACCCCTGGAGACCATCCAGTCCAACTCCCCTGCTAAAACAGGTTCACCTAGAGCGGGTTGCACAGGAGCATATCCAGGTGGGTTTTAAATATCTTCAGAGAAAGAGACTCCACAACCTCCCTCAGCAGCCTGTTTCAGTGCTCTGCCACACTCACAGTAAAGTTTTAAATCATGTTCAAGTGAAACTTCCTGTGTTCCACTCTGTACCCATTGCCCCGTATCCTGTCACTAGGCACCATTATAAAGAGTCTGGCCCCCATCCTCTTGACACCTACCCCTTAGACATTTATAAGCATAAGTAAGATCCTTTCCAGTCTTCTCTTCTCCAGGAAAAACAGACCAAGCTCATTCAGCCTATCCTCACAGGAGAGATGCCCTTGATCATCTTTGTGTACCTTCACTGGACTCTCTCCAGTAGTTCCCTGTCTTTCTTGAGCTGAGGAGCCCAGAATTTGACACAATACACTAGATGTGGCCTCACTAGGGCAGAGAAGAGGGGGATGATAACTTCCCTTGACCTAATGGCCACATTCTTCTTAAGGCACCCCAGAATACCATTGGCCTTGGCCATGAGGACACATTGAGGGCTCATGGTTAACTTGTTGTCCACCAGGACTCCCAGGTCCCTCTCCTTAGTGCTGCTTTCCAGCAGGTCACCCCCTAACCTGTACTGGTGTAGGAGGTTATTCCTCCTGAGGTGCAGGACCCTACGTTTGCCTTTGGTGTAGTTTTTTAGGTTCCTCCCTGCCCAGCTCCCCAGCCCATCCTGGTCTTGCTGAACGGCAGCACAGCCTTCTGGTGTCTCTTCAATGATCTTACAGGTATTGGTGCAGAAAAGGTTCTTAACTCTGAACCATGGCTTTCTGAATATTACAGCACCCTGCTAATAACACTGAAAGCAAGCGTCCAAGTGCACTGTAGAAATAAAGTAGCAAATAGAAGCCAATGTAGGGACAGATATTAAACATATGGGAACACAGTCTTTTTAATGCACTCCCTCTTGAAACTCTAGGTCACTTTTCTTACCTCTTGAGGCTCTTGACATTGTGATGCTAACACCAGGAAAGATCTCTGAGCTTGGAAAGCCGCACGTACCATCTCTGCCTGTAACAAAAGGTGGAATATAAATTAAACCTCAGCCCGTAACCTCCAATACCTCTTCTTGACAGCTCAAAGTCAAGTGTGACGGCTCAAATCTTTCTTGCTGCTTCTCATCTAAATCACAGCAACGCTGACTGGAAGAAATGTATTACAGTACTGGCTTAGCTATAAATTCTTTTGAAATCTAAGGTTAAGTTCCCTATCTTCTTCAGATAGGAAATAAAATGAATTGATATGCAGTCTTTTGGCTATCATTTATAAGATTAGTCACAGGAGGACATAGTTTTAACACTTCAGAGGTTGTCTAGGCATTCTAATGGCAATGTTTGTACTTGAGTGCATGATAACAACTTACTACTTCTGAGAATGGCAGCCTGCAAACTTTCTGTTGAACTGTAACCCAGGCTGTAGTGATGCTTAAGAAGATTTGAGCTTGGTATATTTGCTGAGGGGCTATGCTGTAATTCATTCCTTGCCTGTCCTCTGTGAGCAGACCCTAAGAGAAATAGCTATAAGAGATGGTGGCTGAAGATTTTGGGGCTATTTTTCCTCACAGAACTCTAAAATTTAGGTTAAAGCTGCATCTGACAGCATGCTTACATGCTAACAGTGTAGATGGGAGGTAAATCCCTACATTCCCCAGTGTTCCATGCTGTTCAGATTACTGGTCTTTTTTGGGTTTTTTGAACACTACACATTTTCTGTACATTATGAATGATGCACATTGATTAGAATCTAATCACTGTTTCAGTATCACCTATACCTATATGAAAGTGGACGAGAAATAACTTGGAGAAAGTATTATTGGTATAGAAAAGAATTATTCATAACTACTGCATATTGCTAAATAAAACCCAAACCAAATCAAATGCTCTTAAGTTAATCTAATATGAATAGGTACATTTATAATCACTTTGTGAAAGGGTGGGGAAGCTCATGTTGTTGTCACTTGGGGTTTCTTCAATCTAAAAAGAAAACAAGGAACTTCATATACAGGCTTATGTGGATGCAACTTACAATACATAAAAGTCTGAAAATTTGAAGTTGTAGTGAAGTAAAACATCCAAGTTTTGTTTATTCATCTTAAAAAGTGATGGCATGAATAAAACATAATCTGTTAGGATGAAAATCACAGCAAGGAAGATGGTAAAAGAGCCCTAACTTGGAAAGTATCTAGAGAGAAGGGGATATTATGGTCTGACAGGCTGAGACTTGAAAGAGGGTAATCATCTCTATAAATAGATAAAGAAATAAATAATCAGGAAAATTGTATGAACATAGGAGACTTAAATTTTCCAGACATAGCTAGAAATACCATCAATAATAGCAAGGTTTAGATATTCTTAGATATTTCAGAAGACTGACTTTTTGGTACAGAAATTCATAAACAACAGTGTGTGCTATTTTAAGCTTAGGTTTTTTGTGTGAGGAGGTTCTTACACAACAGCTAACCAAAAACTACTGTGGTAGGAGGAAGTGATTATGAATGGATTTAGTTCTTCTTCAACTGCAAGATGGACAAAAATACATCTATAGCTAAGGCTTAGTATTTCAGAATGGCAAACTTCTAGAAAAATCAGTGAATGAAGTCTGAGGAACTTAATGATTTGAATGCGGGAAAGGATGGATTTACATTTAGAATGCAAATAATCTATGTGTACTAAGCAGGAGGGAGAAATTGTAGGAAAGGGCTAGAGCCTTCATATGAATAAATAACTAAAGCAAGATACTAAGAAAAGGTACAAACCCCTCAGAGAGTGAGAAGAGGCCTTGATTATCAAGGTGAACTTGTTTTCAGGCTTTATAAAATATAGAAGCAAAGGAGTGATGGATGTAGACCTTGCTGAACTGTATCTTGCAGAGAAAAGTAAAATGAAGCTGTATTTTTTTTTAGCTATTGGAACAATAAAGAAAGAAAGTAATGAAGTGAGGCCGTGGCAGTGACCTGAAGGGTAAGCTGGGTATGCTGGCATTATTCTTGATGTATAGGTTACCTGTCGTTGAATAAATGCTTTTCCCCAGTTTCAGGGAAGTTGATGCACATGAAGTTATTGAAAGGAGAAAAGTTATATTGAAAGTTATTCTCTCTACAGAGAATGATGATAAATCAATAGGAATTACATCACTTGAAAGGGAAGTCAAATATATGTAGCTTAGTGTGATAAAATCATTGGGTCCATAATATCTTTGTTCTAGAGTACTGAAGGTACTGGCAGATGGAAGCACAAGTAGAAGATTTTTTAAATATATATCATCTGGAGATAGTACCAGATTACAGAAGTATGCAATGACGGATTGGAAAATATGCCTAAGAAGAGGAGGAAAAAGCATGTAAAGTGATTTCATGTCTGTTGCTTTGACATAAGCACCATGCAGATTTAGAATGGATTTGAAACAAATGATTAAAAATACATATGAAAATTAAAAATGGGGTTAAAATAATTATTTTAGGGGACTGTTTAGAGTTTTCAGTTTCTTAGACAAGGATAATGTGTCAGATCTAGTATATTTGGATATTATATAAATTGCTTATTGTGGGACCTCATCAAAAAGTCATTCTTTAAGTGGAAATGATGCAAAGTAGTATAAAAAACTTTTAAGCCGGATAAGAAGCAGGTTAAACTAACACAATGATAGGATATATTACAGGTGGTATTATTTGAGAAGAGGAATGTTGCTAGCTGTGTTTCTCAGGAACTAAATTTTAGAAACCATCAATTTGTTTATAAGTGTCCTAAGAGGAAAAATTAAGTGTGCACTCATAAAAGTCGTGGGCAACATAAAGTTAGGAGGTTTTAATATTGTCGAGGAGGACTCAGTCATGATTTGAGAAGAGTAAGACAACTCTGTTGGCTCATGTAATATGATTAGGATAAAATGTAGCAGTCCTCCTCCCCTCCCTGGTACTTTAAAAAAATACATAAACACAATTAATTGGAAATACTGAAGACTGGAACATGTAAGTATAAATGATGGGAAGGTGACCTTGTGAAAAGAGCTTATGCAGTTCTACAATGGATATGGAAAAAGATTTTTAGTAGAGCTACAGAACTGTCCGTACCATTGTCTTGCTCATCTGACTGATGTTAAAACTGTTGTTGGATGTGGAATCGGGATGTACTTCTCCTCCAGATATGTACTACGCTTTTATGTTTATTACTTTTCCTCGTCCACAGCAAAGTGTGGCTAAGGACATTTTCTCAAAATATCTGGGAGCTTCCTTTAAGACATCTGCTATTGAGGGTACCCAAGCAATTAGTAATACTCTTGGAGTTACCTCTGGTTCATTAAAAATGTGGCTTTTTGCATTTTCTTATTATCCTAAATTTATTATAGTTGGAAACATTGGTGGTCAGTGGACTAGATATTGATTGCAAGGCTTGTGCTGTAGACCCAAAATTTATTCAGCCTCAAAATCTTGTAGTTCTGTAGGGATCCGAGCACTCGCATCTCTCAGCTTTGAATTTAAGTCTTCATCAAAGGATCATGCTAACACAGTTTTTGCATTTGACAAGCAGAATTTTATAAGACTTCTGCTGCAGTTACTTTCCTTCTTTCTCCAACAGCATTAAAAACGGCTTTCTGAGTTTTACTGTTCCAAGGCATTTGGTACTACTTTCCATGCATTCCATCAAAGTAATAGAAGAGCCTCTTCTCATGGAGAGTGTGTTAGTTCAGTCTACCACCACTCCAATTCTTTCTTGTAGTCTTTGAAATGTTTGCTACCTCCTCTATCCTCTATTCTGGCAGGCCATGTCACGAAGCATACAACGCTACTTTTTTATAGGAAGATGACTCTTTAATTAGACCCCCATAACCAGTGAAGACTGAGTGAAAATGTACCGGGGCGGGGGGAGGGGGCAGAATTTTTTTCAACAACTTGTGTGGCTCAGCCAAAAGATTGACACAGAACAAATCATCGAGACTCTTTCAATTATAATGAGTGATAGTAGCGAAGCCCGAGTGTCAAAAATGTATGGGAATCATGAGTAAATTTATCAGAGTAGACTAGAACATGAACTTGCACACATCTATTGACAGATAGAAATGGGTGTATTTTGGAGCAGCACATAATTGACACTGAAAAACTTCAGGTAATCATTTTGGCATCTTGGGATTATGCATGGACACAACAATCATCAGACAGATTCTTCAGCTGAGGTAAATATTTTGAAGGAAGCAAGTTCCTCAAAGCATTTCCTACTTTGCTTTTAGCAGGTTGTTCTAGAGGCTGGAGGAGATGTCTGTGACTGTGGACCTGAATGTCAGGGCCATGTGGCCTTCCATACATCACCTCAGTTTCCCCATCAGAAGAGAGTTGAATAAAGTGTCTGAATCCTTTACACCAAGTGTGTTTGATAGATGATCTAGGCAATTGGCATGGTTGGAAGGGCCAAAGCCTGACACGTATGCAATGTCAGACCAATTCCACGCCTGTTGAAACCTGTGGCTGACTACAGTGAGTGACCTCCCCGTCACCATTGTGGTAACAGCACAGACAATCCTCTGTACAGTTAAGCCTGCAGAAGTTAATGTAGGAATCATACATATTTAGAAATCATCTTTTTAATAGCAACTGGTTTACCTTTCTGTGTCACTATACAATGCCAACTTTTGATACTTTCCAGAAGCCATGGCTTGAATAATTGCCAGAGGCTCTGCGAGAGGTGTCTAACAGTGACAATGCTTCTGACCTGTTTGAAGTAGAGTGAGTATGGATTCCAACCAAGCTTGCACTGTTTCAGACTGAGTAGACATACATGCACTGAATCTGAAGCTTAAAGTACTAGTTTGCTTCGGCAAAGTTCAGTTCTCAAAAGCAAGATATGATTTTAGGATTTGTCTCATTCTCATTTTAAATGTTTTATTCAATCTAAGTTGTCCATCGCTCTGGTATCCAAGCCCCAATAAATATAGGTATTATTTACATGACAACGGGTTGGCAAATTACAAGAAGAAACAACCATGTGCATTCAAATCTCAAGTTACAAGTAAATTCAGTCTTTAAAAAAAAACCAACCAAACTAAAACAGAAGAGAAACAAAGGATTTCCTAATGAAATTTAGTCAAAAAAGTTACCCTAATGACCTGGTAATATCAAATTTGTCAAATAGTATTATATATATAATAATGTATTTCCTCAGTCATAGCTCTGAAAAGCATAATGTAAATCTCAGAATCCACTGGACTTCTGTTTTTACAGAATTATACACATCTGCATATATATACATGCAAACATTACGAGTGATAATTTACAAATCAGAATACAAATCTGTGTACATTTTGGATTTCTAAAATATACTTAATGGCTTTATTCTGAAACAAAATAGTAAAGAGGACACAAGGGAAAAGAAATGGGATTTAGTTATCCAGAGTTCTAGTTGTACTTTCTGCAGAAATAATTTTGGGTCCTTTGGGTTTAGCAAAAGACAACAATGACTGACAGCAAATGACAACTACAGATGGAGCTTCACTGTTATGGGCAAAGACCTCAGTCTTTCCCAAAAAGGGACAGTACTGCCAGAGGAAGAGAAACAGTTTGTCTTCTACATTCTGCTTTCAAGAGTTTCTTCAAAGTGAAGTGGTGAAGTGGCTGGAAGGGAGAAGCAAGAAATGGAAAAAGAATGAAGTTTAGATTAAGTATGGAGCTGCCATAGAAACCATCCAGGCCAACTGAAGAGACAGTATTTATTTCGTACAGCTAATTGGCCAATAGAGATTTTTTAAAAACTGGGCCAAATGCTGATGGGTCAGTGGCAGCTCTCCAAACAGAGCACTTTTTATGCAGGAAAAGGGAAAAGAAAGAAAATATAAAACTGTCACCTTTCTCCTACTGGTCCATGCAGAAAACAGGGTTGAAATTCTAGTCAAAATTGAAGTCAATAGGATATTTGCCATTGATTTTGATGGAGCCAGACACCATGCCAGATATTGTCTTTTCTATTTTCAGACAGATACAATTGACTACCACCAATCAGCTGTCCTCTGTTAGTGCTTTTTTAAGTGTTTTTCAGCCTCCGTGGCTATGTCTATATTAGGGATTTTTTGATAAAATCTCTCAGCACTTCTACTGCCTGTCCGGCACCAATCTAAGGTTATATCAGTGCTGATTTCTATAGCAGTTTGTATCTGCCAGTCTATTAAACATTGTGTCATACAACTGTGCACAGTGCTAGCCAATATTATTTATTTGTTGTTATATAGAGTAGCATCTGTGTCTAGGTTCATTAACTTTACCTTTTAGTAAGCTCTTCTGTGACTTAAACCACTCAGAACTCTTACTTCTGGGGGCTCAAACCATATCGGTCTTAATCATCTTTCAGTGCTAATGACATGAGGCAGGTGGATAGAATTGTTTGGGGTAAATAATTGCTTCCATTTTATTTGTCTGTATGAAACATGAACTGCACAGGTGTACTGGAGTCAAGGTATATTTAAAGCTACAACACTTGTTTTTTACATTAATTACAAAATTATTGCCTTGGATGAAGAATATACAGGTTCTGCATCTTTTGCATCGGTAACATTAGCTCCAGTGCTACAGAATTTCCTGTAAGCTCTCCCAGTTTTGTATGACATGAATTGTTCTGATTGATCTCAAGGGATTGCTAACTTTAAAACCTTATGAATACTTTTTAAATTACAGTATTGTTAAATAATTAATTATTACTTTTGTAGCAGCAGCAGTCAGTTATTTTGTTCATCTGTCTCTGTTTCAAACATATAAATACTTGGCTGCAGGGCCATTGTGGGCAACTGAAGCAGTAGGAGATCATATTGTCCAAAACCATCTCTAACAACCTCCACATAACAGAGAAGAATAGCAAGTCCAGACCAAAGCTCTTGAGTAGCTGATGCTCTTCTAAAGTTCAGACTGCTTTTATGTCTTCCAGATTCACAAATTCTTCATGAATCTCTTTTACAACTGCCAAAAATCTGCAACTATCTTAACCTCTGTTAATTCCAATTTTTACATGGAAGTTCCAGAAACAGGTAATGTATTGATAGTTAGGGATTCCAAAGGGTTCAGCACAGAAAAATTGTCAAAAAAAAAAAAATAGTATACACATTACTGAAGGTGTGATCTAATTACAGACTAAAGGGTGGGTTTTTTTCCCAATATCTTTCTCTTCTGAGTGGTTTTGAAAATGTTCAGGAATTCAAGTATGACATTTACATTGCAGACTTCTGTCTTCTGCAAGGATTTAGTCACCTGCTGGAGATTTCAAAGCTCTCTCATTGCACAGCATACAGTCATGGATCAACACTTAAAGAACTCCACATTAGTAGAAGATGCTCTCAGCACATTACAACACCTGATCTTCTAGTCCCTGGTGCTTATCTATAGACTGGACATCCCAAAACTGATAGTCAGCTGTGTGGAAATTGTGCTGTCATGTACTGCCTTAATAATGTGTTATTAGTGGTAATCATAGAAACAACCAGCTAATGAAACTGGCCAAAATTATAAGAACAAACATAAAAACATCATAAGAACAAATGGCTTTTCTACACTGCAGAGGATGCATCACTAAATCTATACTAGGCCACCATTGCTGGTTGGAGCTTCTAATAACCAAAGACTGTCACAGTATATTTTATGAGCTATAGGGCATCACTAATAGCAAATAGCGATCAGTTGGGTTTGATCTGCCTCCAATTTTTCCCCAGGACTCTGGAGGTGAAAGGCTAACACCATTAAAGAATGACAAGTCAGAAAAGTATGTAGTTTTCCAGGGGAAATTAATTTTACTAATGACATAATGTGAATATCCTTTGTATCAAGCCAAAGGTTATACTATGAAAAAGTGGAGAGAAAGCACCCCAGCCTGCACAAGCATTTAGCCGCAATCTTCCTGAGAGAGCTGTTACAGCTCTGCATCCTGACTAGCCTGCAAGAGCAGGTAGACTTCTCCAAGAGAGGTGGCAGAAGAAAACCAGTCTGCTTCAAGATTTCATTAAATAATAGAAACTGTGGTACATCGAAGTTTCACAGACTTTCAAAGGTGATAGTTTCTGCTCTTACTTGGAGCTACATTCTTCGGGTGTCCAAACTTTGGGTGTTAACAAGATCAACCATTTTTTAAATTCAATTTTCTTTCTTTTTTTGATGGGCATCTGAGTTCAGAATTCTTTGGAAGGCCTAGTTGTCTGTGTCAAGGAATTCTTTGTGGAGAGACCTCATTCCCCTGAGGAAATGAAAACCTGCATTTCCTACATGGAACACACACTGTAAATGGGCACATCAGACAACCACAGGTTCCTGAGATCTCTGTGACTCATTGTCATCTGTACAAATGTGCTTTTGCCAGCACTGGCTGCAGGCACTCTGATTACTTCTCTGATGGGCTGTTGTGTCTCTGAGGTCTCCTGCTAAGCAGTCCTGCTCTCTGTCCTCAGCTCTCCTCTCAGAAGCCCTTCTCTGTGAAGATCCAAATGCATGCTGAGGAAATTTCAGAAAAGGCTTCATGATCTCACAGGCTTTAGGATGTCATTAATGTGTCCTTGACTTAACAAATACAAGCTCTAGGAAGTACAGATGCTTCTCTCTGTAGGTTACAAAGGTTATAGCACTTATTGAGGTATCACTTCATAAATATTCTTCTAGCAGTGTTCACTGGGCACCCTACTGAGGAGAAGATTTCTTGACTTTCTGTACCTGACAAATACCAAATTCCTTCAATAAGGACTGGATAGCCATCTGGTTCTAAGAAACTGCACTATCCTTAGAGGGAGAGCTTGGGTACAGGTTCTTACACTGAAATGCTTTGTGTATGTTCTGCTTCTCATACCCTTCAGGACAATTGGTGACATCATCCACCTCATTCTGCCAAGTAGTTCCTCTGAGCTCCCTGAAAGCAACTCAAAGGCTAGAAGTGCCAGAATCATCTTCATGTAACCTCACTTCCACTTTTATCACCTTGGAGGGATCCCAGACTTCGAACAAAATGTGCGAACATGGAAGGAAGTTCAAAGCTTAAAGCTGACACATCTAGAATGATATTTAAGGTTTCTTCCCACCTGAACCATGCTTTCCTTCCCAGAGGTGCTAACTGCCAAAAGCGTACACTTACTTGGAGAAGGAGCCTCAGCCTCTCTGAAAACCAAGGTAGTTATCTACAGGCACACTGATGTGACTGAAAAGCAGATCTGACCTAAGGTGCTTTTTTAAAACAGAACATGAGTTAAAACAACAAGAAATATTTCAGCCTTAAAGTCCTTTATTATATATCTGGGATTTAGAATAAAATATGCAATTAAACTTACGAAACAAACCAGCAAAAATTAAACTGCTTATGGAAATTATAGTTCAATTTATGGGTGTCAGTAGACTAACAAGTTAGCAGTGACAGTGACATGGCTTAATCTGTCCTAATGGACTTTTCAATATTCAGAAATCTGGCCATATCGATCATGCAGTTTATACTGGATAAAAAGAGGCAATACACATTTGTGGCCACATTCTACCCTCATCACTCCTGACAGCACTCACAGCTTATTTAAAACAACATTCAAACCGTGCATTGGTTTCCCTTGTGGCTTAATTCTCATTATTCACTGAACTCCTCTTTACTAGAAACTGACTGAAGAGCCAGATTCTGAGCTCATTGTTTGTTTTTTTGTTGACTACAATGAACAGCCTTCTCAGTTTATAAGCCCAGCATTTCTATACACTCAAAACAGTTGCAACCACCAACTAGCAAAATAAAAGCAGGTCAGGGATGGGGAGGCAGGATGAGTGAAAAGAGTGTGCACATGCTTTTCAGAGAGAACAAGACTGAAAACTAAGAAGAGACTCATTCATAGCCTGTCTGAAATAAATGGGCTTATATAATGTTACTAAACTAACCTGAAAAATCATAATTCTTTGCAAGAGAAGTAAGAGTCGTAAGCACTGATGCCAGTAAAGAGAGCTTTCAGTCACAAGGGGTTCATTCCAATGATAAAAGAATGGATACTGTCTCTCTGCTCCTCTGTCTTGATTTTCCTGATGGATCAAGACAATTTAATTTGCCAGGGGTTCACTGGAAATTACTGCCATAAGAACCACAGACCTCATTCCAAGGCTGAATGCCTGAGACGACTGCCACCTAATCCCTCCCAACCCTGGACTGCTTTGAATCAGAGAGAAACACAAAAACGACTGATTACCTTATCATGGACCTTGGAGTTGTGCCAACTTTGTCTCCAATCCTCCCTAATAAATTTCTCTTTACACTGGCAAGTGTTCTATGCCATGACTTTCCACCAGGCTCACTGAGACACCCTCATGCTGTATGTGTGGCTGAGTGCAGCTGGTCCACACACTAAAGCCACCCATCATTTAGCCATGTAATTTTATCACCTTATGATTTTTACTTTAGCTGACGCAGTAGCTTTCAACCTCTGGGGCACTAACACCTTAGGTCTATACATCACCTCTCCTGGAAAACCACCAAGAAAAACAGATTTCCTGTCAGTAGACTCAAATTTGCTCTTACAGGGCTTCAATGAAAAATTTTTTGAGGATAGCAAAATTAGTATGAGCTACAGCATATGATCATTCTGACTTAGGCTTCAGATGGCTGAAAATATAAAGTAACCCTTGATTAATTGCTCCTATCATTAATTAAATTATTGATAAAACATGGACCTTAAATCTACTGAACACAACATTATTCTGAATTTATCAAGTCAATTGAAGAGCTCTTCACTACTGGATTTTTTTTTCATATGAACAAGTTATTTTTTAACACCTTCTTGCACAAACATGATGTAGTTTTCTTTGGGTTTCCATTACATATAAAGTTTCACAGTCAAATAATTTTGAAATATTTTTCCTGGCATCCTTTGGAGATCAGAAAATCTCTGTACTGAGGAACCACAAACACATATAACCCCTGCCTTTAGGGGTCAACAGTATTAGACTTACCCCAAAAAATGGTCCCTGATCAACTGCATTACTTTGAAATCAACATAGCTACTTACAGATTTAGTCAGTAACTACTCCATATGCAAAGAAGCCTCATGGAAACAGTTTATAAAGAAATGCTGACAGCCTTGACTGTTTGTGTTTCTGATTTCTTAGGTTTCTGACTGAGGGAATGCCATATGGAATGTTCTCTCATTCCCACCACCACCCCCCTAAACGTACAAGTGCACGTTTCTTATGCCAGCAACACACAACTAAATGCCCAGCATTGGCCACTATGGCATGTACTTTTCAGTAGAGTCTATTTGACCTTTGTCTCTTCCTTGCCTTTTTAAATAAGAAGAAAAGCAAGTGGTATTTGCTGCAATGCCAGTGTCAAGAGCCTGAGTCAGTTGCCATCAAAATTAATGAAAAAAGTCTCACTCTTTCAGGGGGTGTTGGTCTAGACTCGCCATGGACTGGTTTTTCACACTCAGGAACCATCTTTATTCCCAAACAGGTGTCTTACACTCGTATAGGTGAAACCGTGTCTACACACCACCACGCCTGATACAATAAATCCTGCTTGATTTGAAAGCTGGATCCAATACCTAGGCCACAAGTGAAGTGGTCCTTTGGAACAGAGCATCAAAAGTTGTAAAGCTCCTAAAAATTATACTTTTTCTGAATTAGTCACTTGGCTACATTGTACTTATTGCATTTCCATCTGTCTTGTAATGTTAAAGCAAACAGTCCTTATTTCTAGTCTTATAAAGTATCTTGTAATACACATTCACAGTGAGAAATACAGCTGAATTAACATTACAAAATCAATTTCAATATTAATAGATTTCCATGGTGGTTTTTTTGGTTGACGATTTCTTTTTTTCACTTCTGATGGATAGCACTATTGTCTTCTACACTTAGGCTTTTTCTTTCAGCTGAGAGCATTTCGTATGCTGTTAAAAATGTTTGTCCTTTTATTCTTTTTTATGTATCCTGTTTTTCCCAGTCCTGTAGTAGCTACTTGGTTTGGTGTTTATTTCATGTAGCAGAAAATACCTATCACAGAAATGCAAAGGCAGCTGGACAGCAAGCTTCTCTTTGGGCATGTTGACATCATTCTTCTCTCTGAGCTCTAATTCAACTTTCAACACAATGCCTAAAACCACACAGCCCCTGGGTACAAAAGATGAACACGAGAGTACACTTGTGCATTCTGTTGCCCCGTAAGCAAATTGCCTTGTTAACGAGGAATCAGTCAAATAATGGGTTTGATAGCCTGTGTTTAGATCAGGTAAGATAAAGGGCAAAAGTGGTTATTGGTGTATCATCACGGGGAGCAGCACATCCCTTTGAATGTTCAGGGCTATGAAAATCATTGACTAATTTTTCAACATCTCTCACAAGACAAAACACTACACAGCTCTTTCATGTTTAATAACGACCATAAAATAACATAAATAATACAATGAGGAAGCCAGGATTTTTTAACTTCACTGACAGGCCAAACTGGAGCTGCACTTTGCAAAGTGCATCTATATACCTCATGAAAGATAATTCCTGCTTCCAGTTGTCTGTCTATATTTCCATGGACTATGCCTGGAAGGAGGAGAGGAGAACGCCATTGCTTTCATGTAATAGATAAGGAAAAGAAACTCCGTGGGTATGTGCATATGACCAGCATTTCTGGGGTGAACATAGTTTCCCCTGCTCACAGAGATAACAAATCAGTGCATGCACACAGAGAACCCCTGCAGATTGGATGATATGCTGTGAATTGCTGGTCCATGCTATCTTGTTGATGTAGTCATACATGTAATTAATTGTATCTAAACTCTCTTCCAGTAAGGAGCAAGCTAAGCAACAGCCTTTTTATTTCTTAATGCTCCAAGGTGGTTTTCTGTCTGAGCTGTGCTTTTCAACAGCTGGAAGTTGATTGGAGACAGGAGCGAAGAGACATTAATATTTCTATAGCTTTTTTCTTTCCAAGCTAAAATGCTTGGATGAGAGAAGAAGGAACATAACTGAATCTCTCAGACAATCTGTTCTTTCAACTGGTGGGGTTGGGAGATTAAAAGATTTTTACAAATAAACAATTAAATAAAAAGGCAAGTACTAGTTTATGTGTTTGACAGGAAGGCTATGATACTACTCCACTCTATATCACATAAAATGCTAAAATATGGAAATGTTATGTTATCTGTCCTTCTCTTGTAGAACTAGTACATTCTCTTCTTATCATTCTGTCTCATCTGGTACATTATCCAAACCCAAGCCAAAGTATTCCAGCATGGAGATATCACATAAACAAAAACAATATGAAGAAATTTGTAATAAACGCATCACAAAAAACCTGCTTTTTGGCTTTCTAAAATTTTGCTTGTTTTGCTTTGACAGGCTGTAAATCACATCAAACCTGCTTGACCAGCTTCCTCACTGGGACACCATCTGAAGGTAGATCATACCTTCCACATGTAGCCCTTTGTCACCCTCAGCACATTTTCTGAGGTGGTGGATCCTTCTGGATAAAGAGTGATAGGACTTGTGTCTCTCATCCAGCAATCAGCCAGTGCTATCCTATCTGCTGGGCATAAGGGAACTACCTATGAGATCCTTAGTCTATTTTACATAGTGCTTTTGAATTTCCCTCATTCTGACAGAAGAATGGTTCAGTGTTGGCACACATGTTGTCATCCTCGGGGCTGTTAAAACCTGTAATAGTTGGTGACAGCCTCCAAGACACTGGTATGTCAGGCTAAAGGCAGCTGTTTGGCAGCAGTCCTGGACATATGCACTTTTTTTACTGACTTTGCACACTCTGTAGTTATCACATGGAGAGCGGAAAGTGGTTTCCTGTGTGCCTGTAAGGGACTTGTATTTCATAGAAATATCCACATAATCACCAGATTTTTATTCTATAGTGACACAACAGGAAAAAGATCTCATCTTAGCCATTTAGGACAATTTACTTGAAAATGACAAAGTAAAAACCTTAGCCATTCTCTCCGCCTTTTAAAAAGTGGTTAGTTTCTTTAATGCAGTTGACCTCAGAGATTCACCACTGCATGTGCTATAATTTGAATGAGAAACATGGTGCTCTCAAGATTGAGTCTAAGCAGACCTCTCCTTTGATAAACTATTCTTTGCAAAATCCATCATGCCACTGCATATAGCAGAGCCAAGAGCTAGCTATTAGTTCTCTTTTTTTATTTTGTTCTCTTTCAATAGACCACTTAGAATACAGCATGCTGAAAAAATAGGAATGGGGCTCCACAGCAGGTATTAGTAATGGCTGTATTCTTCATTTCGCCAGAAACACAAACCACACAATCCTTACAGCAATCAGCACAAAACACATCATGTTAAATCCCTCATTTCTTTAGCATAATGTGGAGTCTCTCTTTCTCTCATATTACCATTCTGGTCAGTCAGGTATGTGAGGTTTTTCTAGGCAACAGGTGTTTTCTGAAATAAAATACAACCTTCCCTTCAGCTCATTATGTGAAAGAGGCAGCAGCTGCAAGTATAATGCTGAGGACACATGGTCTATAGGACACCCAGAAGAAAAATACTCCTTGTTCCACTTGTTAAGGTAAAGCACAGATGTTGCTTCAGTGATAAGCATGAGCATAAGGCAACCACAGTCTGCTTCGTGTTGTAAATTCAGAATCTAAGATTTCAGAATATTAATAGGCTGCAACCAGAATCACCAGTTTCTTTATGTAGAAGAAAGTTGTTTATGTCTAATCTCATGGTCCTAACAAATACTCCTTACCACAGTTTGCATCAACAATATGACTGTCCAGACAGCAGATAAATTATTAATAATCTTTTATATGGACTCAATTATAAGTATCAAATACTGGCAAATGCATAAATTAATAGACTTACTGATTTAAACATTTACAGATAGTGTATATTAAAAAGATTTTAGTCATTTAGAATGTTAAATGCAATTTTTTTTCCCTGCTTAGTGTTGTTACTAAGGCTATTTCTGTATCTCTCAGATCTAGACTGTAGAGAAATCAGCTGCAAAATAATGGTGTCTAATGAATGTAATGACCAAAGCTAAAAGCAGTTCTCTCCAGGGAGCAATTCTCTGGTCAGTTAGGCTGATGATTCCCACCCTGCTCTCCCCACTTTATTATTTTTTCCCTAATTTAAGAACAAAGTAAAAAATATTGAAAAAAAAATACATTGAATCTTCTAGTATAACTGTTAAGGTGAATAAGATTTTTCAAATAAAAATAAAGTGCAGCATTTCCTTAGAAACATAAAGATCCTCTAGAACTGCCTGATTTCCTTACTGAGTCCAGTTTCCTAGCCCTAACTAGGTCAGAAACTCTACCCTATCAACAAGAATACATAACACCACGGAGAAAACACAGTTCACAAAATAATCCCAGAGCTCTTGCTCTGTGATTAGACTGGTTACTTTGGCTGCCTTGCAAAATATTTATGCTGGCCATGCACTATAAGTCCCACTAGCTTGTAGGACTGCATGTTTTTCTGGCTACAGCATTTGTTATGCAGAGCAGCAGCTGCAATGAACTGGGAAGTGTACACATGGAACCAAAAGCTTCACACTCCTTCAGATACAGCTCAACCTGACTCTGGCTCTTTTGGAGTGGTTTCTTTTTCCAAAATCTATATTGTTGAGCTGTTGGCAAGACCGGTCCATCATGCTGTGACAAATGTGGCAAAAAATAAGTCATTGAAACGTCCAACATACTAATTTTTCAGTCTGCTATGTGGTTCCAAATACAAGAGACGTGAACAAAAAAATCAAACAAGCAAAAGAACAAAATCTCTACGTTAACTGGAATGATGATACATGTGCCTAGAAGACAACCTCAAGAAGCTACCACTGCTAAGACCCACCTATTGCTTGCTACTCATTTGTTGACTCGTGTTCTTAATTGCATTCCTGTCATGCAAGGCTTAGCAACCAACAGGACAATTCAAATTTATACATTTTGCATACTATGGTCTTCAACTTTTGGTGCTGTAGAAGGGGAGTAGCCTCTTTGGAATCTGTACAGCGTCTTGCCTTTCCTGAACCAACTGTCCTTGGTGTGTTATGCCAGGTTATTAATATTACAGTAACTAATAATTCAGAGTACTGCTATTAATATTCTCCTCCACTCGGCAATCAAAGCTGATCGCACAGATTCCAAGACTTGTACTATTATATCACGGGGAGAAAATCTGAGTAAATACTCACATGTGTCTTCACATCACCTTCAAGAATCTTGCTGTACCTGAGAAACTCAGCAACACTTCCATTCAGCAGCCTATCAAAGGCTTCAACATATGGTGCTATGCCTATAGAAGAAAAGCATTCCATTATAATGGCTTCATAAAGTACATACTGCATAAAACATTTCTTCGTAGCAGATGGAGAAGAAATACCATAGAAACAGGGCAAACCGCTATAACTTAATTTCTGCTGTACTCATTTATTTGTGATATCAGTGAAAAAAGATGTATAATGATTTTCCCTAGCTACAAAGGGAAAAAAACCCCAAACCCTGCTCTTAGTAGAACTTGTCTAGGAACATGAAGAGAATTTTTATAATGTAGTGGGAAGCCTCTTGTCTTAAAATAACAGGTGCTAAAATAAACATTTCTCAGCCCTTCAAGAGGCTAGTGGCCTGATAAGCATTATTGTCTTAATGAAATTCTACTGTTGTAAATAAAATAAATATTATCCCCTAAAAAGAAGCTGCACTGTACTGAACAACTATTTTTATACTATC
The DNA here is from genome assembly GCF_032191515.1 of Phaenicophaeus curvirostris. Lineage (NCBI taxonomy): Eukaryota > Metazoa > Chordata > Aves > Cuculiformes > Cuculidae > Phaenicophaeus > Phaenicophaeus curvirostris. Next base: position 36,526,225 of record NC_091394.1, read on the forward strand.
CACTCATTCTTGAAGATCTTTGTATTGTTTGGTGGCTCTTAATAGCAAGCAATTCAGTTTCCAGTAAGATACAGTCTTTGGAATGGGCTGACAGTGGATTTATGCAGTAAGATGTGGCTTTGTAATCTCTTTATTTTGTTGTCTGACCTTGCACAAATGTCACTGGATAAAGAAAAACCAAACAAGTCTTACAGATGACACATCCCATTGACTATATATATGATATAATACATTCTAGCAGAGGAATAAAAATGCTGTTTTCCTGTTTGGTATACAGAACATTTTCCTGAGAAAGTGTACAATCAGAAAATGCATATAAGACTCAGTTTCTTATGCACCTGGCTTCTAAATTGCTCTGTGTGGTACCTTCTAAGACAGCAAAAATAATCTTTCCTTGGATGCTTTCCAGCACTCCCTTTACTCTCTGACATATCCCCATATCTTGTCTATGCCTCAGAACCTTTGCCAGATCTGGCATAAGCAACACACGTGTGAATTTGTGGCATCTGTAGGATCTGAGAGACCAAGGGTAAAATTCTTCCCAGCCTCTCTCCCTCACTAATGAAGCCTGAAGGTTGCTCTGAAGAGGTACCAGACTTTCCTCGGAGAGTTTGCTTTAACCTTTTGGCACTATGTGACAATTGTGTCCAAATTTATAATCTTGAAAGCCCTCTTTATTCCACAAGAGTCATCTGGCTCCTTGACAGAAACAAAGAAAGGCTCTGGCAATTGGAGTTTGCGATGGCCAGTGTGAAATAAAAAGAAATGTAGCTAGCCAGCTAGGCAGGATTTCAAGGCTCCTTTTGTTCTCCTGATGTCACTCACCTTTAATTCTGAGGAATTTCTGGGCTTTCTTCCATATTAAGTGTTTGTGTGTAAACCATTCAAAGGACCTAGTGTACAAAAGGTTTTAGCTGTGGAGATGCTTTCCAAATCCCATTTATGTTCTTTGTCAAAATCTGTATGTGTCTCCAAGAGAATCATGGTAACCTTTTACTTCAGAGCAGAGTTTTAAATAGCAGTTCACCAAATGGCAATTGTCCTATGCAAAACTAGAATCATCTAAGCTATTATTTACTATTCAATACAGCTAACTCCCAGGAGCATTTACTAGAATTTGCTGTGGGCTGTGCAGAGCAATTGAATGATTTGTTTGCAATCCTGCTGTTGTAATTCCATTTAGGAAACCAGTAAAAGTACAGTTCTCCCATCCTCCTCATTATTTTGTTGTTTCTGAAAAACTATTGACTGAAAATTCAAGGTTATTTTTTGGTAGGAATTCTAATTATGGAATGGTCTTTTAGGGGAGGGGGTCTTAGTAGAACAAAGAAATATATCTCCATTTCCACTGGCAACTTAAAAAAGGTCACATTCTGGCTGAGTGTCAGTTTTAAAGAAGAAAAAAGAAAAACAGACCTGTTCTGTAAGACTGCCAACTCCACAGCTGCCTTGGAGGTTATGTGAACCTCTGCAGAAGCACATTAACACAGGCATGCAGGATGATGTTTGTGGTGCTACATGCATACCAGTCACCCAAAACTGAAGAACTAGTATGGTCTTTCCTATCTGCATCAGCAAAAGCTAGTCCCTGAGTCTCTGCATGAGACGGCTCCGCCTGGAGATGTGGTGCAGGCTGGCAGGTGCCCTGCAATGCTGCTCATCTCAGCTTCTTACTGCAGTCTCTCAGCAGGTGTGCTTTTTAATCTCACTCCAACAAGGTTTGTTGGTTGATTTCTTCTAGGGACCTGCTGGGGTTTTAAGGCTCTGCTTCCCTGGAGGGTGAATCATTACACCCAACTGAGCTCTTAGTTTAGGCCAAGGATACAGCAATTTTCATGGAAGTGCCTCACATGGTGAGTTCATCTCCTTTTCTGAAAGCAGCTCTGGCTCTGCAATACTGAGCTCTGGATTAATACAGAGATTCACCTCAATGGATTCATCATAGGATTGAAGCCTGTATTTTTTTAAAAAAACCATAGATTTCCTAGTAGTGATGGATTTCTTTGTCAGTTTGTGCATGGATCATGCTTCTCCATTACTTTGCTACAGGTTACTAGCTGTCTAGGTGTTCTCTGGACTGTACATTTTCAATTAATGAAGCTTACTGTGACTGGCTAACTCCTCTGCTATGGAAGCCTGCTGGAAGATGCTGCTTTCCTGTCATAGAAACATGGTGTTTGCAGTTAGCTGCTCCACAGCAGCTGCCAGTGTGCAGGCCCATGGCATATCCAGCCGTGGAGAAGGTCCCTCATGTGTTGTTGGGTGAGGGCTCACATACAAGGACAACAAAGAAGCTGACATACACTGACTTGCTTCCATGTCAGTAAAGAAGCTGATGGCAACTTTCTACTTGTTCTGTACAGCAACTGAGTCCAAACTGGGATGTGCTCTTCTCTGGAGAATGTAGGACAGAGCCAAGGAATACAAAAGTAAAGGACATCAAGCTAGTGAAGGATTATCTGTCAGGGTTCTGGGTGAAAAAGCTCTGCAGAAAGGAATGTATTTATAAGGTTATTTATCCTGCAAATTTTAGGAACAACAAAAACATTACAGTATGGAAAACTACGATTTGGTGATATGATGTGAAGAAATGAAGACAGACTTCTTTTTATGTATTCTCCAATGTGGTGCTTTGGAGATCCACTTGAGAAGGGAGAGCTCAAGACATAACAAAGTCAGGCTGTGGACGTGTGGCAGCGCTTAGCAAACAGATGCTTATGAAAACTCATGTTTGGTTAAGTATATTAAATAATTAAATCATAGAATCATAGAATGGTTTGGGTTGGAAGGGACCTTAAAGTTCATCCAGTTCCAAATCCCCTGTCATTGACAGGGACACCTTCCACTAGATGAGGTTGCTCAAAGCCGCATCAGTCCCTGAAAACCTTCAGGGATGGGGCATCAACAACTTCTCTGGGCAACTTGTTCCAGTGCCTCACCACCCTCATAATAAAACATTTCTTCCCAATACCTAATCTAAATTTCCTCTCTTTCACCTTAAACCCATTGCCCCTTATCCCACCACTGCACTCCCTGATAAAGAGCCCCTCCACACCTTTCCTGTAGCCTCCTTTTACGTACTGGAAAGGTAGTGAAATGAAGTAGGTCCGCACTGTGAAATTCAGAGAACTCAATGTTTATATTGCTGACTTATTCAGGAATATTTATGCTGTAAATTTTCAGGATATCTAATTTTTTTTCTGCTAATAGAGCTTGAGCAGATATTTTCATCCAGTGAGTTATCTACAACAATATAAACACTGAATAGGAAAAGGCTATTAAGGTTGAAATGTGGACAATATTTTTAAAAGACTAGTCAAATTTTGAATTGTCTAGGCTATATTAATTTCTAATTTTGTGTAAAACTAAGCTTGTCATAGGGTATTTCCAAATACATTTTTAAAAATACTACCTTTGATGTGGAATTTGTAAGGAGTGGGACTGCACTCCCTCTAAGAAGATAAACACTTGTGCTACTTGCAAGCCAATTTTTTAATAGCAGAAAAACAGTACTTCAGTAAAGCAGACTTACTGCCATTGACTCCATTGATGGCATCACACTCCATTCCAACAGATCTGTGTGAATCTGAAAACAATGATTCAAGACGAGTCACTGCTTTCTCCAGTCTCTCCATCAAACCATCAGTCTCTGCCATTCTGAAAAAAAAATCAATAAGGACAGACATAGTGTTAGACGCCTCCAAGGAAAACCCATGCCTGAGTTCATGTTACAGTTCTGTTCATCTTGTGGCTTTATCTTTTATCAGCTTCTATGGTAAAACTTGTATTCTTTAAGTATTGTCTTTCTGGCATACAAGCAGCTGCAGTGAAGCAGCTGCCATTTGGTAACTCGCTCCTGTGTCAACAGGGAACATGATCAGTACTCAGCTCTGGTTTTTCATTGTAAACAGCAGATTCAAACCACTGCTAGTGTAGCTTTGGACAGCCTATATGTGGACAATTTATGACAAATACACATGGATGCCCCCATCAGATACTGAGATAACTGAAATATTTGTGTCATTGGTAAAAGTTTATATCTACAATGATATTTATCATCCATTTACAGAGGCAAAACCACAGACCCAGTTAATACTTAAATGAAAGCTAGACTTCAAATGTACACCTCTTGAGTTTTTAAAAGGTGCGTTTTGAAATTTGCCTCAGCCTTTTATGCTTTGTAGTAAGACTCAGACACTTTACTGAAGGCTATGCAAGAAGCTATGGTCTTTCGTTCGTTCTTCTCTCATGATTTCCTATCATTTAATTTTTTTCTTACAGAAGTACCCAATGTGAATCAGTGCTTGTCAAGCATTTTAAATCAGGCACTAATTAACCTTTGGAAAGAAAAGAAAAATAACCCAGGGGCCTGTATGTACAGTACCGCTGCAGTGCTTTTGATTTAAAATGAAATGGAAGGTTAAATTTTTAACAACTCACACATTACTTTCTTTCCCTACAATGTGATGATCTGCTTCCTTACATGTGAGGAAGTGTAGGCATTGACATTTTTGAATACTGGCCAACGTCTCAGGGAACACAGTGCTATATACACCTCAGACTGAGAAACAGTTACATAAGCAAAGACAAAGCTATGTTTAAATCCCCTATCATTTAATATAACAAGCTTAATGTACAACTTTCCCACTTAAGGTTGTGAGTGTTTTATTCTGCTAAGTGACATACAGTTAGGGGGAGGGTGATCTATGGCTCTCGATTAACATGACTCCTGTGAACAGCTCCCACGCTGGGGTTACATCCCCTGCCCAGCACTGCAGAAGTAGGACCAATGGGACAACTTGCATCCCCAGCTGAGGAAAGCAGGTAGTCAGTGGCTCCCTGGGGTCCCTGCCCCCTTGGCACTCTGCTATAAGACACTGATTGGTGTATAGCTTGTAGACTAGAAAGGTTAGGCACACCTGGAATATATGTGTGAATCACAGAATCACTACATTGGAAAAGACCCACTGGATCATCAACTCCAACCATTCCTATCAATCACTAAGCCATGCCCCTCAGCACCTCATCCACTCATCCCTTAAACACCTCCAGGGAAGGGGACTCAACCACCTCCCTGGGCAGCCTGTTCCAGTGCCCAGTGACCCTTTCCGTGAAAATTTTTTTCCTGATGTCAATCCTGAACCTGCCCTGGCAGAACTTGAGGCCATTCCCTCTTGTCCTGACCCTGTCACTTGGGAAATGAGGCCAGCTCCCTCCTCTCCACTGTAATACATACACACGTATTAGTTCTCAAGGAATAGCCTGCTAACAGAACAGTTGCTCTCAATAAGCCATGCAATATTATGCAACACTAGCAAGCAAAACAAACTATGCTGCTTCAGGGTACCCATACTAGGGGAGAATGCCTAAATGTTATAATTAAAAAGTAAAGTAACAGGGAAAGAAGGGCTTTGATTGACAAGTTAATATTGAGCTTTCTTATGAATAAAAATAATAGTAGTATTTTTACTTTTAAAATTTAAATGTGAGAGAAGATTAGCTACTAGGACTGTGGAAATGCATGCTGAGTCATGCTGCCAGCCAAACAAGGTGCGACCTTCAGACTTTACCCTATAAATACAGTGAGGTTTGTGTTTGACCTAAAAGTGATGCAGAGGATTTTACAGTGAGAAACCCTTGGCAGAACCATTCTCATGAGAAAGTTTTGTCTGGGTTTTATGGGTTTTTCCTATTTACATTAAATGAAAAAGCAAACCCCTAAAAGAGGATGACATTAGGCAGTGTGCATATAAACACTGCCAACACTCAGATGGGCTTTCTCTGCTTATACTGAAAATGCACAGTATTCTGATTGAAAAATCAATTAATTTTTCAAAAGACCACCTTAGCTTTTTCTAAGGTTACATGCAGCTTGGCAGGAATGAGATGAAGGCGTCAGGAAAGCTTCTGAAGTGTGCAAACTTTTGTGAGAATACTAAGCCTCTTCTTAAAACAAAGCTCTATTTATCCTCAAAAATCTAATGGAAACATTCTGTTCACATTTTACTCTGATACATAAAAGCCTAAAATGGTGTCTGTTTTAAAAGTTATGTTTTAAACCAGTTTAAAGTTAGGTTGGTGTAACATAGCATACTAACAGTCAACTCATTTCATCAGTATCTTAAAGTATATTTCCAGTATAGTTCCTGTTTGTGTTTATTTGAACATATAGTAGAGGTTTGGGGTTTTTTTCCCTTTATTTGAACATATAGTCTGCTAGGGTTTTGTTTTTTTCTTTTCATCTGCCTTAAAATTGTCCATGATGACACCTAAAAATTTCTTTGAAAGACCTGCTGCTTTTTGGTCTCTTCAGCCTGATTTTGCCTGTGGAAGGACCCAATTGTTTGACTGCAAACCAAATGTATTTTACTGCACACACTTTGAAGTCTGAGGAATCTTACAAATGAACAGAGGTGGATAAAACTGGTAACGTTCTACCCATCAAGCTGCCCCCTGTAAGATGCTAACAATACAGATAATGGTGTCAGAAGCTCAAGAGAACAACCCAACTCAATAACCCTACGGACATTTTTATGCAACACTTTCCAACTACGATGTAGTCTTTTGCTCGCTACATTCTTTACAGCTTTATTCTAGTCCCGTTAGCTGGTGAACTACAACATTGTTCTTCCAAAAGGACCTATCAGCAGCAAGGCAAACACTGAATAATGTATTGTTATAGTCCTTTTAGAGAGAAGTAGGAACTATTTTTACCATAAAACTAGGGATGCCAAGGTTTCATTGTTTTTATAAGCAATGTTACACTTAAGAACTCAATCATTATATTTGCACTGAACCTACCTTTTTATCTGTGCAGTTACACATTCATGACTACATGGTAGTTATTTCTACATTTATATACGTGTGTGCACATAAGTATACACACAGGTACTCCTGTTATGTATGAGTAAAGTGCAAGTATATTTTTTGTCATTACACTACAAGAGCAGGTCAGTTGTACATATAATAACCTTATTCACACTTCACTTTACCATCAGTTGACTAGGTATCTATCTTAAAGACAAGACTGGAACTCATGTAACTTTTCTGAAGTGGACTCCACTAAGCAATAGATGACAACTCTCTTCACTTATCCACAATCTAAGCATTGACATCTTTGCCTATATTTAGAGATTCACGTATTTAGCTCATATTATGACAGCCTTCTGCATTTTCTTGGCCTATATTCAGCTATTCATCTGATTACTTATCATTCCATGCTGCACCCTGTATGGTGAAACCGACACCGCAAAGGCACAGCTCAAAAGGAGTCAGAACACAAACAGTACAGCCTGAAGATCTGTGAAGATACTGTCCGTGTGATATAGCATCAGGGTTTATATTATAAATAAATAATAGGACTGGTCTACTTACAGTGCCAAATTAAATCTTTGCATGCTAATGAAAAGTAAAGAGGATGTAAATACTTCTATAGGATGCTTCCACTCCCTTTAAGCACATTTTCACATCCAGACAGATTCTCTATCTTATCTCTACCAGGATTTTAATTACACCTTTGATCTTGAAGTGGGTTATCAGAGTTAATCATATAGCTTTTTCTGGGGTTGATGCTGATGACCTATAAGAAGTTAAAAGCAACAGTGCTTCAAGTCTCATGTAATTTGGTATCCAGTTGCTCTCTCGGTGGAGAAGTACGCTCTCCTTCATTGCAAATAAGGTCAAATGAGAGCCAGGAAAGGTGTTGACCCACATCTACTGATAATCATTTAAATGCTGACATTGTTAACTGTCTCTAGTGCACAAAAAAACACGAGGGAGGATCCACAGATCTGCCCTGTTTACTGTTAGTGATATCTTTTTTGGGAGTGCTAAAAGCAGATGGTAATACTACCATCTGTTGTTTCTTCCACAGAAGAAGTGAAGCCAAAACCAGCTAGAACAAGGCAGGCTGAGGACAAAAAAGCAGACCTCTCTTAATAGGCAGGCCTTGGGAAAATAACACTGGTTTTCTCCCCAATTTGACATCTGTCTCAAAGTACCATTTATCTATTATCAAGGGAAAAAAACTTGTCTGTAGACTGAAATTCCCTGCAATACTCACCCCAAACAGCCATCAAACTAGAAGCCAAAATGCACAGGTATTGCTTCTGTTATCATTGTATGTGACTAATGACAGAGGACCATATTGCTCTAGTTCAACAAAAAATAAGCTGCAACAAGTCCACAGGGAAAAGCAGTATAGTAACATAAGGGTAAAAAATAAACATATGATGAACTATCAGGCATATAAAAACAGCAGTTCCGAACACAGGAATGGTTCCACCTTATAAAGTATGATATTATTCTGAAAGAATAATTATTCTGCAGGAGATAGTATGAAGTTTCATGGTTTGGTTTACTTGCTAGTACTCTTTTAGCTTAGAACAAAAAGAAGTGACTCGTTAATTTATTTGTTTGGGTTTTTTTCCCCTTAAGTACCAGTCTTTCCAAATCCACTTAGCACATAAAAAAAATTAAGCTAGGTTTCACTTGTGCTTATCACCTGAAATGCTACAGGTCAGATTTTTCTTTTCCTCTCTATGCCAAAAAAGGCAGTCGCCTAAAACAGAATACAGGCAGCAATGAAACATTTTAATTGTATCTAACATTCCTACAGTACCTGGAAAATCACAGTGTTAGTGAAAGGAGAGCAGCCTGCACATGTGCCTTCTCTCATAGTCTTTTAATAAACTGCTTCTGAGATACAAAATAAAATATACAAAACCCTAGACAGCCAGCTGGTACTATCAGAAAGCCAGCCATGAACATTTTATAAGTACTGTGTCCTTTTAGAGTTCTTCTGCACAATATATATCAAGGGAGGAGAAACACGTATGTGTTCTTGAACATCCCCCCAGATTACAAGTGTGTCTTATGGCACTTCATTTCTGAAAAAAAAAACCAGTTGGCTTGAGCGTGAAATGGATGGCCTTCCTACCCCACCATTCAAATCTATGTACCAACTCCAAGCTATGTTGAGGTGGCAGTTCTCTTGCCACCCTTGCCGGGGGTTGCTCGTTCCCAGGCAGAGCTCAGAAGCAGCTATTTGGGTTGCTGCTATAAAAGATTTCAGATGGAGAATGAAAAGCAAGGGAGTATTGGTTAGAAGAAAGTTCGTGTTGGTAGACAGACAGAAACATTACCTTGTATGGTTTGTTTTTGGTTTCCCATTAGTTGTATGGGAGGAATGTAAACAGAGGCTTGTCAAACTGATGTCAGATAGGATTAAACCAGAAGACCTCTCTGTAAAGCTCTCTGTGAGGACAATGACTCTGGGTTCAAATCAGAGACTTTGGTGACCTTTTTTTCTTGTTTTGCCCCTACCTCTGCTATAAGCTCCCTTAGAGGCAATGCACTTTTAAGTATAGAGGGAAAATATCTTTTTTTTTATTCTAGTCTTGTATATCTAGCAGTATTAAAATTTTGACAACTTTGTTGTTGTTGTTAAAATGGACAAGTGTTATACCTGGAGTAACAAAAAGACAAAAACGTCTGTGAGACTTCTGCTTTTTGTGAAGGGTGTGCTACTTTGATTGGTAAGTTGGTTTGAAGTCTTGTCTGGCTCCAATATACTCATCATAAAATATTTCTGTCTATAGCTCAATGTATGTGTTAAAACCACTGATATGCTATGAATGAATCCTCTACTGCTCTGGGTAAGAGTGTGCTACCTAAATTATCTTGTCTGTGGACTTGGCTCTTTGACATATCCTCAGTGGTTTTTCAAGGATTACATTTTATAAGCAAAAAAATTATTGTGTAGAAGGAAAAGCAGGTTCACGTAGAACCTCTTCCAATTAACCTAAGTTTTTTCCCTTGACTGGCTTTATGCTGCTGGAACCACAAAGCATATTTTCTCTGTTTGCAATCTGGCTTTTCCCCTGCTTCTCTCCTTCTCCCAGCGATCAGGCTGCTGTCTACAAAAACATGCAGGAATGGAACAGAGACATTTTTTGTATCCCACTGTTTAAAAAATATTACCAAACTGCTTTGTACAACAATCGATATTTTGACAAGTACCCATAAGACTGTTGACGCATTTAGATTTCTTATCACATCCCAATTTAGTCCCATAATTGTGGGTGAGCAACCGCACACATCAAACTACATGTCTACGTGGCAATGTAATAATAGTGTGGACTGTGGTTAGGGCCCCAATAATTTAATATAAATTCTTTAAAATATGCCATGTGTTCATGTACATGCTTAGCATCTCCTGGAATATCAGTTCATTTTCTAATTATATGTAAGTTCTGTGAAGAGCTCCTATCCCTTGCTGAATAATTTTGACTGTCTTATCAACTTTGTGATCACAAAGAACAAGTTCATTATTTAATGATATACTGCAGCAGTCAAGACTTGACAGTCTGTGTAAGCATGACTGAATTAAAATAACCAAGGCAACCCAGTTTCTAAGTACATTCTCCTATCCTTTTTATGCTCCTTTTTTCTATCACCAATGCTCACAGTCTTTTGTCTTGGTTTTATTTTGTTCTCTCCCTCCAATGAAGTGTAAGATTTTTAGTATCTCTCCAATCAGCAGAAACGCAATGTTCTTAGCTACCTCATTTACTATGTATTAGTGTGGTGTTCTTCATGTAATCAAGCATCCTAAACCATACAATCCACTTAATAACCTGTCACGAGTCCAATTACTGTATATAAGCAGGCTGCCTCGCTGAACAGAGAAAATACTGCATGCAGGCACTGATTTTATTAAAGTGCTTCAGTTCATAATAACCAAATGGTAAGACTCTTTATGCTATCGTTCCAATCAAACTGAATTTGCGCTCTCTGAACGGGTAAGTTCTACAAAGTACAAACTCCTGTGGAGTGTTTCAGCGCTGGTGGGATGTGAAAGGAGAAAAGCAAAGGCAGAAACTTAAAACTGAGCAGATAGAGTTGCAAGCTCTAAAAACACAAACTATGAAATTACTTCCGCGGAAAGAGATGAGACTGGAGTTATTTGGTACCAAGGTTAGTCACTGTTTTGTTTGCTGTGAGGGTGGCCTTTCACAACACTTCCACACCCTACTTCTCAGGCATAGCCGTATTATGCCAAAGCCTGAATAGCTGGGCTTGAGTTCAGCCTAGTCAGCCAGCCTCCTTGCTCTTAGAAGAACATCCTGCTATAATTATGATCTCAGCACTTGGTGTCTGATGGTCTCAGGCTCATCGTAGCTACTCCACTCAGCCTGCAGCCTGTGGCCCATCTTACAGCATGGCAGCAGCCAGGAGGGCTGAAGCAAATTTCTTGTCATTTGAGTACTCCCTTAGCTCTGCACTTGTGATCTTTACTGATCACAAAAACTCGAGGCCTTTACCAATCTCTCATGCTAAAATTCAGCCCACTGATATACAATACTCCTAGCATCGCAATGCTAGCATTTGCTTCTGATTCAAAATGAAATGGGCCACCTGCTACTAAAAAAGACCTTTTTGTTTCCTGCTATAACCTTGTTACTGCTTAGAGGTCCTGAGTTTTAAAGATAACCCATGCAACATGGCTTAGTTACAAGATCTGAGACATTTGGCCATTTATCCTTCCTCTATTTTAGTGTGCATCATGAAGCCGAGAAAGATCAAATTTGACACATCTTAGATGCTGGTAAAGTTAGCCTTTTCTACGATGGTTGTTTTAGAGGACCCAGAGCTGTTAGGTGAATTATTCTGCTGTTTCTTCTCTCTAAACAATGATGGATTACATATGGAAATGTAAATCACTCTTTGCACTCCTTCCAAAATGCAATTTGGTATTTAAACTAACACAAAACACAGGATATGAGCACATCTTCTTAGAAAGATACAAACCTATTAAATTATGTACTTCTGCAATTACCTGGTTTATTTAGTATACGCTACAAAAGCAGCAGCTGTTGATTCACAGCATACTACTACTAGTATTTTGGATTTTACAAGCAATTTCTTTAGCTTGTTAATCTCTGAAAAATTGTGGGTCAGACAGAGAAATTTCCATTAGCGTCTACTCAGGAAAGTAGTCCCAATGGGATCTTTTTCAGTAACAAAAAGTCCCTGAAATTACCATAGTCAGAATATCTTACATAAACACGTGAAATAAAGACAGCAGTAGCCAGTATGTTTATGGACTCGGGCTATATCTATGCCATGAGGTCTTGTTCACAGAGGTTTAAGCAACCCCAAAACCCACATCCTGGGTAAACTAGCTGAATTGGCGGAACCTCTGCCAAAGATACAGCTGTACTTAGGTGTATTTTTGTCATTTCAAAGTACACTGCTTAGAAAAGGTGTTGCTTCTGTTCTAGCAGTGATGCTCTGAAGATTAACTGAGCCTTCAGTGTTCAAAGTATTTCTTATTTGAAGCATCAGAAAACCCTGTCTTCCAAAATGACTCATTTTTCCTCATTTTTCAAAAAAGTGTGAGCAACTGGAGCTGACTCTATACCTTAGGAAAATGACAAGTTCTGAATTGCTACCCCTGTTGCACAAGATGCACTTAAAATTTCAGAGAAAGGATTAAAATTATTTTTATATATTAGTGGTGCTTCATTAAGCAATATCTATTAATCAGTTAATAATGACACAATTTTCTGAATAACAGCAATAATTTATATCTAATTTATTACTAGTGGTTTTTTTGTTTTGCCCCAATAAGTCAAGAATGTTCTTTCATGTAGTTGGATGTTCTAGTAGGTGGCAACTGCAACTATTATGTTTGCTGCTGTTGCACATGATATTAGAACTCGTGCAGAACTACAAAGAGCATTTCTTTAACATATCTGGCACTTCATCATTTTTCTTTCTAGACTTCATATCATTTGCAACATTATTGTCACTGACAGGCCACAGACTAAAACATGGAAAGATTATCTCACTTTCTGCAGGTAATATTGCAAGTCCACGTCAAGGCTGGGAGCTAAATACAATCCATCTGGCTTCCAGCCCTTCTTGTGGCACTCTACTTCTTTTCCAGTATCTGCTAATTCAGATTCTGATGAATTTTAGTCCTGGGGAACTGTTCATACTTCCCTGCCCCTCCAACTTAAGGTTCCTCATGTATTTTAAATGGTTAATAAAAAAAATACACTGGAACTAGAAAATCTGATCATGGGGGGTGGAGTTTAATACATGTGATCTTAGTACCCTTGCTCCTTATGGTATATCAAAAAGCACTTTTCTCCACTAAATTAAGTGCTGTAGCTGGCAAAGAATAATGAAAGCTTGCCATAGGTTGGTTCTACTATAATAGTAAATAATGCACATCCTCTTCGTTTTTATTTAATTACGAAAACATGTTTTATTCATTACATTTGGAGTTGTGCCTGTCCACCTTCCACATCTGAGCATCATTCATTTGAGGGGGAAGACACAAATGGATCGTAAGAATACTCTGAAGACTGGCATTTTTGTTATGCCCAAGACTCAAAAGGCCTGTAGCATTGCATGCACCTGGCTTTGCTACAGAAGGTGGGTTGCTTTTGTTCTTGTGCAAACATGCTCAAAATCGAATCAAAGAGTGTTACAGAATCCTTACGTTGAAAATGTATAGAACCTGAAAAAAGTTTATTATTGTTTGCAGAATAAGTAACTAAAAGGAAATGCTAGGATAAAATTTGCATAAAATTAGAATATCTGACTTGCAGTAATGCCTTAAAAGGCTGGCTTTGAAAGTACTGTATTGAGTTTTAACTCGTTCTGTCTACCACTGTGCTATTTTAAAAGCCACCCTTCTGAAGGAGGACTGATTTCCAGACTACAGTTCCACAGAACAATGAAACACGGTGGCCCAGAAGCCATTGCCACTTTTGCCTGGCTTAGAAACAAATGAATAAAAATCTCCAGTATTGATCCCACCTGCTAAACAGACTCCTTCCAACTATTTCCTAAAGGACTGGCTGCTGCATAATTTTTTTTTTTTTCCTGAAAACATTTTCCATTGTTGGAAAACTGCCACATTTGGGTAATTCCTATAAAGAAAGCTTTCTTCCCCGGAAGGTCTTTGTTTTTAAGGCTGCCCCTGTGTGTTATGAAATCTGAATTTTAATTGATAAAAATCCCCACTGTTGATCCAGAGCAATCCTGGAAGCAAAGGGCAGATTTTAGAGGTTTTAGGTGGGATCATGACAGGTCCTCCTGGGCTTCGTGCTGGCTGCGCCCCTGGGGGAGCGCTCCTCTCAGCTGGCAGGTTATGGCAAAACGCAACATCTCAGCTTCGCTCCTCTTCATTTCTGCCTTCCTCCTGCCGTCTTCTATTTGCAGAATCCCTTATATATATATATATATATATAAAAGCGCGCATCCCGCCTTCAGCTCTCTCGCCCTAGGATGCTGTTTAACCCTTTCCCCGAGGATCTTCTCCTCCCCCCCCATCCCGGGGCTCGCAGCCCGGTCACCCCCCGCACCCCCAGCTGCCTCCCCCCTCGAAACCGCATCATCTCACGCCGGTTTCATGGCGTTCGGCACCGCTTGCCGGAGCCAGGTCTGCGCAAACAACCGTTTTTAATACCAGCCTGTCGGGAAGCTCGGGGTGACCAGCGGCTTTTCGTTGATTTTGCGGGGGGGTGGGGGGGTGCGGGGAGCGCGCAGGTGCCGGGAGGGGAGGCTGGAGCGCAGCCCTGACCCACATCCACCCTGCCCTTTCCCAGCCGCGGCCCCCAGCCCCGCAGCCCCCAGCCCGAGATATCGCATGTCCCCTCCGCGCCACCTTCCACCCCGCCCCCCCAGCCCCGTGTCCCCGAAGATGCCCCGGGACCGCTGCCCGGTTACCTGCTTTGATGGTAGCCTGTGGGTTTGGTTTGTATTCTGCTTTTTTTTTTTTTTTTGGTCTTTTTCTTTCCTCCCCTCCTCTCTGCAATGAAAAATCCGTGGACGGTCACTCGCTTCCCCCCCACCCCCCACCCCCCCTCGCCTTCCTCCCTTGTCGCTGCTCTCCCTCCTCCTCCTCCTTTTCCTCCTCCTCCTCTTCCTCCTCCTCCTCTTCCTCAGCGGGAGCCCGTGTCAGTCAGCTGGCAGGGCAGGCAGGGAGAGAAATGCCCAGCAGGCATCCGGCAGTGCCAAATAAAGCCAAGTCCAGAAAGGGAGAGAGACGGTGGCAGAGATGGAGAAAGAAAGCAAAAAGTGGGTGGAGTGTGAAAATGGAAAGAGTGCGGGAGAGGTGTCTCCCGGCGACTGGGAGACTGAGAGATGGAACGGCAGTGCTGGAGCATCGCAGAGACGCGGGACGAGCACAGGCACCCAGGGCAGGGGCACCCGTGGCTGCAGGTGTGGTGGCCCAAGTGGCCCATCGGGCGCAGCTGGGAAGCGAGCAGCCCACGCTGGGAAAGGAGAACGGAGGTGGTGTGGGAAGCAGTAGACCCCTCGCACGGCAGGGGAGGCTGAGGACGGTGTCTCATATGCCGACACAGTTCACCGTCCGCTCCAAGCCAGGCTAAACTGTATCAGCCCGAGCGCCGCTATAGCTGGGACCCCAGAGGGGTCACTGCCTTCGTTCAGCACGGCCACAAAATCAGGATTTCTCCCAGTAGGCAAACCCTCATGCCTAGGCCTCGTTCGTCAAGCTCTACAGGCTTCACACTCGTCTGTACCCCTGTGGGCTTTGTGCCAGTCTGTGCCCCGAGCCCAGCAGAGCACGGGCGTTTGGCAGTTATGCAGCGCTCATCATCACGTGTTCCCAACGGGCATCTGATCATCCGCCTGAGATCGGCTTCACCTCCCTCCAAGTATCAAATGAACTGGCTTTCTGCACAGAGGTCTTAAGAGAAGATGGTGAATTCACAGCCTTTAAGGAACAGTTAGCTCTTGAATGGAAGAGTAATTCATTAGCTAGTGATAATGAAAAATACCGCATATATTTTGCCTATAGGAAGGCTCTTTATCAGGGACTGCAGGGATAAGACAAGGGTGATGGCTTTAAGCTGAAAGAAGAGAGATTTGGATTAGATATTAGGAAGAAATTCTTTACTGTGAGGGTGATAAAGCACTGGCACAGGTTGTCCAGAGAAGTCATGGATGCTCCATCCCTGGAGGTGTTCAAGACCAGGTTGGATGGGGCTTTGCACAACCTGGTCTAGTGGAAGATGTTCTTGCCCATGTCAGAGGGGTTGGACGTGGAAAATCTTTACGATCCCTTCTCTATGATTCTATATTTTTCAAGTCAACCACGTGGTTGTGTCAAAACCAGTAACGCTGTCCCCTATCAAATGTACAACTCATTTTAGAAGACTTTGTGTTTCGTTTCTGATGGTTTGACAGCAACACTATAAAATATGGATCACAGGAATTGTTTTAATTGTGCAGCAGTTAAATGGCGGCTGAGGAAAGTCGAATTTTAACAAGGATGCCATAGTTAACAGCAGCTCACAGAACTCACATGCCTAAAGACAACATTAATCTAAAGCAAGCTGACACAAGGATTAGTCTGGGATCCAAAATCACTAGTGCAGACAATGTAATTGGCATCAGAAACTGCAAAAAAATAAATGCTGCAGCTTCCTCTATGCAGTGAAAAGAGCCACTTCTCCTTGGTGTGTATAAACAGCCAGATGCAATCAACAGAACGGCTCAGGTTTTAAGCCAGAGGGCCTTGCCAAACCTCCCAAAAGGTAAAAAGGTGGTACGGAATTGAAAACCTGATTGCAAAAATGCACAGAACACTGAACTAGTTAAGCACGAAATCAGACTAGATCTCTTTCTGGAAAGAAAACCTCAGAGGACTGAGAAACTGTGAAGCTACTACCTTAGCTTAAAGTTCGAGGTCCATGTTCTGTACAACTCGGAGAGGAAAAAAATCCCCACATCTGTGCAGTGTTAGCGTGATAAGTGGAAAGTTTGGGATGATAAATGTAATTGCATAAATGTAGTTGCAAACTATTTCACTTTCAGTCTAACAATGCATTCATATATTGGCTTATATTTATATGGAGACATTGATGCTGGTAACTGCAAAATAAAAGCAAAAGTTTTTTATTTGTATTCTTTTTTTTAGTGGGGACAAGATCACCAACTTCAGGATCCAAACATGAAAAAAACCCCTTACAATTCTAATCATAGACTCATAGAATCACAGAATAGTTTGGATTGGAAGGGATCCTAAAGATCATCTAGTTCCAACACCCCTGCCATGGGCAGGGACACCTCCTACTATATCAGGCTGCCCAAGGCCCCATCCAACCTGGCCTTGGACACCTCCAGGGATGGGGCAGCCACAGCTTCCCCAGGCAACCTGTGCCAGTGTCTCAGCACTCTCATTGTGAACAAATTCCTCCTTATGTCTAATCTAACTCTGCCCCTCTCCAGTTTATACCCACTGCCCCTCATCCTATCACTACAGGCCTTTGTGAACAGTCCCTCCCCAGTTTTCTTGTAGTCCCTTCAGGTACTGGAAGGTTGCTATAAGGTCTCCTCAGAGCCTTCTCTTCTCCAGGCTGAACAACCCCAACTCTCTCAGCCTGTCATAGTCCTCCTGAAATTATGAGGAGCTTTCCTTCTGCAAGAAGTGTAGTAATAGCCCTCTTGTGGGAAGTTACCCAATTAAAATACTCATGCTCATGAAGCACGCTGTATGGCATTTAATATAACTTTAAAATTCTTTTTCATTTTAGTTTTGGACTTCACTGCTTCAGACAAACTGCGCCAAGGCTGGCATGTTTTATTCCTTTTTATAGAAGAATTTATTGTGAAAGTTGTGCAGGGATTCCAAAGGACGCATCAGAGGCTGTAGAGATAGGCTATCAAAATCTCTATACAACATTGTAACCTACTTAGAAGAAAATACTCTGGTGTATCTTTTATTTGCATATATGCTTTTTCACAGAAGAAAACTGTTGAAAATGTTAATGCTTACTTTCCCAGTATTTGTTGAAAATGGACTTTGAATGTATATGATTGTAAAATTTCCCGCTGATATAAGTTGTATCTAAATGAGTCATATATGTGTTTGGAGAAAACCGCAAATGTTTTTGCTCACTTGCTTTATTTCATGGACTCTATTTTTACTGGGGCAATGCAGAAAATATTAATATGAATTAAAATTGCACAAGCACTTACTGATGTGAAAATAAATTGGAATATCAAGTGAAAATCTTGGTAGTATGACTTGCTAGATCTGCTTAAATAATATTTGAATGCATTCAGGACATGTCAAGATGCCTTTTGCTTACCAAATCTGCTCTTTAATCTACAGAAACAGCATAGAGCTAATTAACTAAATGGATCTGTGAAGAGCACTTTGTGGATACCTCATACAGACCAAGTGTCAAGATGTTTAGGAAAAAAAGGGAAGAGTCTGCCAAAGAAGTGGACTATTTCTCCTCTTTCAGACTAGTGTGAAATAAGGTTGAATCTGTCATCATTCGATCTGATCACCTGTAAAATAAGATTATGGCAGATTCATATTGCATTTAGTGCCAAAGATGTCACTCTACTGCTTTTTCATCTCTTCTCTGTATTCATTTTTATGCAGTAAGCTCTAGGGGTGTGGACTCTTATTTCATAATTGTACATTAATTAGTTGTATGCTTCTCTTTTAGGCATGGCAACATAAAAAGTTAAATAATAAGCATGTGCTTATCATTAAGTATGTGAGTAATGGCATCCCTGTGTGGCAGAGCACTTAACGCATTCCAGTTGTATTTAAGCAACTTGTCACATAGGGATGGCATTACTCACTTGTTTATAATTCAGTATATATTTAAGGGCTTTGCTGAATCCAAGGGGAAAATATCCTGGTCTCACAAATACTTATCTTTGTGACTACTTTTACTAATGGTGGTTTTGCAATTTAATGCAGTTCAGCAGAGCTGTTCTTGTGGGAAAGCTACTCAGTGTGAATATTGAAGGCTTGGGCCTCAGTTCTGCTAGAGTGTTTACATTGCCCTGTCTATTTATTGTCATGAGACAATAAGGCTTCTCAGGTGTTTTTGCTAAAAATCCTGTTTGATACAGTACTGGGTTTTGTTATGGATTTTGAGTGACGTCTCATGTTTTTCATTTAATTAAAGGCAGAAATTTGCAAGGAACTTATAGTGAGGATGATTTGACTAAGAATCAGTGGAATGAAAGCAACATTTTCAAGTATGAGTGTAATGTTATCATGTCACCTTGAACTACTCCTTTGCTATGTATGAAACCTATGGAAGTTGTAGTCAAAAGGAACAATGGAACAATGAAGTCTTACTCTTTGGTCAATGTTAGTATTCCTATTTTAGAAGCGTTAGCGTTTCTGTTTGAGCTTCTTCTTTCAGTTTTGATCTTTTTTTCAATCAGGCAATCCATTAAGAGATCAATGATATCCTTGAGTTATGCATCGATGCAAGTGAACAAAGTGAGGTATTGCTTCCAGTTTTATTGTTGAATATACATTTCTGCTTTGACAGAGCTTCAGGATAGCTTTACCATGATGCTGGGCTACTGTTCTAGCCGAGATGTGAGCTGTGAAGCATCTTAATAGGATAACTGCAGCAGTTAAATGTCTATGCACTTGTCATTGTTGGTGCTTTGTAATCCAGCTGTGTCAGAGGAAAATGCAAGCATACTCAAATACTGCCAGAAGTAAAAAAACTACTAAAAATGTAGTGCTTCTTCATGCCACAGCTTGGTTGACTCATTCGCAATGTCTTGGCATCCTTAGGAGCTCCAGTCACATTCAAAATGCATAAATGGGTCAGGCATGAAAGTCTAGTGGTTTAATCCGTGTGTTCTTGCAGCTGCAGTTTTCTTTACTAGATGACATTCTTTTCGTTGTCATCTGCTGCTACATTTCTTTCATCACGATGTGTATGATAGCATCAATGCCATGATCAGAGCTTGTCAAGACTTACTGTGTCTGTCTCTACATCATCAGTAAAATCCATCAGTCCTCTTCATGTGCTGTTCTACTAACAGTTAAAATCCCTCATCTAGTGTTCAGTAAGAGCCATTTCTGCTCATTGCTGAGGAGGTTCTGCCATGGCTTACTTCTTTTCCCAGTAAACCCAGATAGAAAATATTTTTTTCAACCCCTAGAGGCAGAAAAGAGAGAGCCAGCTATTCCACTCCCTGGAATGACTTACTAATGATTCCCTGACATCAAGGTTCTTGTTGCACAGGAAAGCCCAGACAGCTGGTGCAGCAGAACTACTGAAAAATCCAGAGACACACAAGGTATTACCTTTTTTTTTTTTCCTAAAAAGCTGAGGATATTTGACATTCTTTTTGTTGTGAATTTTGAGGTTTTTGGTAATAATCAAGTAATGAATTCAAGATTTACTATACAACCCCCTGGGCTAGAAACGTATTTTTTATTTGAAATAATTACACAACAACCTGATTTGAGGAAATTGTGCTCTACGGAAAACACAAAATTGTGCAGAATTTGTGGTAAAATCACCTTGGTGACATAATTTTTTACAGAGAGAATCCTTTGTAGGCTGTAATCAAACAACATTGTGGGCAGATAACCAGTTTGTATTCTGACAGTTGTGTATTTAGTGTCGTTAAAAGCACTTAAGTAGGCTATGACCTTATTCAGACAGTTGTTTGTAAGTAGCATAACCCCAGCTGCAGTCATTGCAGGCCAAATAAATAAAAGAAACCCCCTTAGAGACAGAATTCTTCTCTTCTTTCACAACATTTAGTTTGCTCCTGAGTGGCTTTGCTACCCACTTTTTCTGATGCACCTAGGTGGTTTTGTCCATCTCCAAGCTCCTTTGCACGGGATGGGTGAAAGGAAAACCCCTGTTCAATCAGTCGCTCAGGCAGAAAGTGAAGACCTTTACCTTGCCATGTTCACCATGCTTGGACCCATCCTACAAAGACCCAATTTAGCTCTCTTATCTTCTGTAAATGTGCTTACTACCCTCGTATAGAACAGACAGGGAAAGAGCACGAGTTTTGAATGTAAGTCTTTAAAACCTTTTATTTACTTCTTGAAAGATACTTACTTTCCATTACAGAACTAGAATTGCAGAGGCGACAGCAGTGCAAATTTTCTTTTGCTCCTTCAACCTCTCTCTCAGCTGAGGACTTGAAGAGTGAGGTTATCTCAGTTTTATATCCTCCCGCAAAATGAAACTCCTGGCAAGGATCCCTAGGTGCAGTACATTACTTATATTAATATACAGATTTGTCAGCCTAAATTATTGTTTTAGAAAGGATGACTACCTCAATTAGGTGCAAGAAGCTGATCACGCACAGCAGCACTGAGCCTAGCACACTCATTTACTCTACTTTTCATATTCTCCATGGCAAATTAATTGCATCTTTTTATTTTGTAATATTTTTAGAGCTTTATAATCCCAGCCCCCTTTTCTGAAATCTACCCTTCTCAATATGTATTTTTCCCATACAGCTGTGGCAGAAGGATTTCCTCTGTCGAGTAAAAAAGGATTTGTTCTTTTGTAAGAACCTTGTAAGTATAAAGCCACAAAGGTTTTAAGATAAATCAAGTGATGTACTGGAGTAGCCAGATTATCTTCCTGTCTTCCTAATTTATTTTTTTTTTTCCAAAAAGGGAAAGAGGCACAAAGAAAAGGAACAAAACATATTTAAATTTAATGCCTAAAATGGATTAGAAGGAACTATAAATATTTCACAGTGATGGGGTGAAATTCTAGTTCCCCTTAAGTCAGTGAGTGTTTTATCACTGACTAACAGGGTCAGCATTTCACCCTGCATTTCTGGATTAATGTTTTTATTGAATAAATGTAGGCCAATGATTTAGGTATCAGAAATAATATTTTTGTTTCAAAACTAGTAATTTAGTTAATTCTTATTTTCTTGCTTTCCTATATTTACATAGGCTCTGTACATACTGCACTGTATTTCTAAAAGCTATCATTTTCCTTAGAAAAGAATATTGTTTGCTCTCCTGAATAATTCATCTTGGAGTTCTCCTTTAATCCCCCATGAAATGTGCCATTCTTGCATCTTCATAAAGGAGAAGAAAGGAAAACAACACTGTAAGGCTGATTTATGAATTAGACCATGAACATTAAAAATATATAAAGTGTGGGTAGAAATAAGAACTTCAGTTTAGATTCTGGTTCAGTGAAGTCAGTACTTCTAAAACAACACTATTGGTTGTATAGATTCCCACTAAGATAAATGACTTAGTAGAGAGTATGAAGGAAGGAGCATAAGAGGGAAATATGAACAAGATTTGATACTTAGCCTTGAGCTAATATGGCTGACAACATATGTTGGATTTGAAGGAAAACAGAAATGCTTAGAGTACAACGTAAATTCAACAGTAAAGACAATGCAGTTTATAATATCTGTGAAACAACCAACTAATAGTTGATAAAAGAGCTTTTTATCCAAATTCCTGTATATCCTATTAGGTTAAAATATAAATATTTTAGAGGAAAGGGAAAGAAACCAGAAGCACTTTTATGGAAAATCTGTGACCCACAAGCACTCCTAAGGGCTTTCATTAGATTACTCTTATACATTTGACGTACATGTCAGATTTGCAAAAGACCCTCCAGCATCCCAGCAAGGTTCAGCTCCATCTTGTCCCTCCAGTAGGAGATCATCCTCCTCTACAGCCCTGCTGCTGAGCTGGAATATATCCAAATCATTGTTGTAAGCAGCTCCAACTCATTTTCCCAGTATAAGGCAGACTCAGGCATTGCGGCTTTTATAAAGTCTTGTTTCAAAGCTGTGTATCTTGTGTTTGCTATGAAAAATAAAATGGTAATAACCAAAAAAGTTTGCGTTGCCATGAAGAATGTATTTACAATGTCAAACCAGTATTAAAGGTGCACATCTATGTCACAGCATATAAAAGGCTGTTGCTTGTAGCTGAGCTGACCAATCCTGAAATGCTGGCCTCTTCCAGCCAGCAGCTTCATTCAGCTCATATTAATCAGCTAAACCTGCATTTCTTCCCTGTTGTAGGTTGCCTCAACATGGTTGAGTGGTTTACCTATGGATTCTGTGTTCTCCTGTGTACATACCTTAGCGATAAGGAAAGTTATAGGCTATATCGGGACACATCAGGGATTGCATTTCATCGGCAGAGAGGAATGAATTGTTGAGAGTTCTTTTGTGTAGCACTTAATACAAGGAAAATAAAATGTGTTGCAGGAACAATATAGTGAAATATTTTGTGGAAACAAAAGAGAAGAAGGTGCCCACGTTAACATTCTTGGAACCACAGGCTGATCTACATTGTAAGTGGTAGTGAGCAACACAAATAATTGCCTCTTTGCCACTAATCCATCAGTATTTATAATGGTTCACCAGTGTTTATGTGATAAAGTTTAAAAAGTAGAAATATATTTGAAGTGTTGCCTTCCCAGGAATCCTCATGGTGTTCATAGCAGATCTTCCTTAAACCCTTTGTTAGTGTTATTAAATAAATTTGGTAGAGAACCTGGTGCGCTCGACATGTGGGAGTTGTTCAAGGTTGAATCGTTCATTAGTTGTCCCTATTTTTGTGTGATACAGGTCCCTGGCCAAAAGATTGTAGTCTTTTATGGTCACTTATAGTTCAGTTAATAAAGCAGAACAGAAAGGACTACTACTTGTTTGCTTTTACTAGTTATTTTGATATTTATTACTACCTTTTTCCACTCTCCCGTTGTTATTTTGGATATCAGTTCTAGGATGTTAATCACAACTTTTTTAACATCTTCTTTTTCTGAAATGCAAATATTCAGTTAGGAGTACAATCAAAAGCTCAATTCAGAGTTACTGTGTCATATATACGACCTTTGGCTGGATGCCAGCAAATAACAAGCATTAGAGCAATTGGTTTTGTGTGTGAGTAAAACTATGCAAGTGTGTGTGTGTGTATATATATTTGTTTTCACATTTCCTCTTGCAGAAATACATTTTGGTGCAGACATAAAATAGAAGATGGGCGTGCCAGTATGAATCCATGTGTGTCCCGGGGCTGTTCTTAGCAACTGGAAGTTCATATAGGAGTCTTTTTGAGCAAAACACCTGCTGATTTTAGTCCAGTTTTGTTTGCGGGAGAGCCTCAGGTTTAAAGGTTTGTTTGTTCCAGGATGATTGAAGCCAACACAAGTTTAAGCCATTGATTTGAAAGAGCAGGTGGCAGTCCTTAGGGGTTCACTCCCATTCCAGCTGAAGTCAACTGAGTCGTTACCTTTGTTTAATAGGAGATTGCTGTAATTCAGCAAATAATTAGCAAATATGTAAGTAAAAATGTCCTCAAACCTTTGTGCAGCTGAACCAGCTCACCTTTGAAGAAAGCTTGTCTCCTTCATACGTTGGGGCTGTTGACAGGAACAGCAGTGGCAGCTGCTGTGTGGGTGTGTGTGTGTCTTGCCCGGCAACCTCATTCACTGACTCTGGATTTCACCTCCCACGCTCCACCTGCACAGAGCATGATTACTCAGTTTCTGTACAGCAGCCGTAGATTCTGCCTGCTCCTAATACTTGGTTGAAAAGTAACTGCAGTCTTTCTTTCTTTAAAATCATAGGTTGCTAGCAATGTTTTTGGTGCAATGCAGCCGCCCTTATTCAGTATTCATGAACTTCAGAATAGCTGGAAAGGTGTGATTGCATGCAGAATCCGAAGTACAAATGAATCAGTGCTGTCTTAGTGCTGGTTTGTCATGTGTATGTATATACAGAAGTGAGCGATCTCTTTTGTAGAAGGAATTCCAAGTACTACTGATCATAGTAGTTTCTTCTGTGTTGTCATAGTACACATTGAATTGGAGAGCATGCCACCAAAATATCTGAGCAAGGACAAAGAAGTATTCTTTTTTCTCTCTTACTGTTATTCTCTGCTAATATCATTTTTAGTTTTTAACTTTATGTAAAGGTAATAATCAGATTATATTTTCTTTAATTTTCTTATATTTACATGGTACGTAAAATATGTGATATACCTTGTATAATAATTACATAATGTGTAGTATATATTATGTGGTATATATCATATAGTATATAATATATAGCATGTAATACATATAAATATCCATCAGAGAACCAAAAAATTGTTAATGTTGGAAGGGACCTTTTGAGGTCATCTGGTCCACCCCTGCCCCAATTTTTTTTTCTAAAATTATTTTTCATTTCAGCAAGGTGGCCCTTTCATGCAATTTCTTCTCCCTTATTTCAACCATTTATAGGCTGTACCCTAAGAAAATGAAAGGAAAGATAGATATGTGTGTATATATATAAAAAAAATAAATGTACTTTTTTAGAAAATGTTAAATCACTTAATACAAAAGAATGATCACAAAGTTTAACAGCATAAGCAGCTATTGCTCCTTTAGAATTCATAGTAATATGAGGATTTATAGCATCCACAACTCTGTATCTGAGTTATTCTATGATTTTTTGAAATAATCACTATAATTATGGATTTTTATCACTTTAAGAAAATGTTTTGATCATTTGCGTGTGAGCCACACCTTGAGAAACTGAAAGGCTTTGCACACCCAATTTAACATTTAAACTAGTATCAGTGTTAAACCTGTTTTAAGTCTCTCATTCTTTTGCTTAAAATGCTGTGGGACTCAAGGGGTTTTATTTGCTTGTTTAGCAAACCGATTTATTATAGTCTGCCGTGGCTTAGAATTTGATTCTTCCAGTCCAAGATGTATAGTGTGCTTTTCTTCCACTCAAAAATAGTCAGTGAAAAAAATCACAGATTTCTTTTTATTTTTAAATGCATTGAATGTAACAAAAAGAGCCAGCTTGATCACACTATAAGCTAAATTCTCACAATTGTGCTCAAAGCAGTCAACAGACTATCAGACCTCCACACCTGAACCCTGAAACCTTCATCTTTTCACCTATGTGCAGCTGGTTCTATGTGCTCTTGCTGAGGTTTTCACAATGGTCACAGTTGCTGGTTACAAAGAACTGGATCAGTACCACCCCTGATGATTGTTTCTAGGTGTCTGACAAGGTTTTGTGGGAACTCAAAAAAAAAAAAAAGGCTCCATAATTCATGTTGCTTTAGGCTATCATGATGCTACAGTCTAAAAGACCCTTAGCTTTAGAGCTGCAGAGTCCCTGAGAAATTCAGGAACCTGACTCCACAGTGACCTTTTCTGAAAAAAAGGTCAGCATGCCATCGGCAGACTTGCCAAGTCAACTGCTTTTCCCTGCAGACTAAAGCTTTGTGGTCTTATCTGCAGATCCCTTAGGAAACTCAGCCAAGCTACTGCTTTTTGTTGTTTCAGGCACAATTTGCGTGTTGAATGGAGTTTCATACTAAGTGAGAGTGATTTCAGTAGAATGGAAGTAAACTTAGCATTGAAAGTGCTTAAAATTCATCCTGTGGCTCTCTCTACATTATCTACGGATTTTTACAGTTTTAATACAGATTTCCTAGATTCTTTCATAGGATTTGGCTCTGTACAAATCTCACTCTCCCATTTTCATGCTTGTTCTTCTTTTGTTCTGTCAAAGTTGAGGGGGAGCGGTGCTTATTTGGTGCATTAGGGAATGATCTTTCAATGATTTGAATTAGCTTAGGATCAAAAAATAACCTCATTAATACCACTTCATTATTTTCTATGCCAAGGAGCTTTTAAGCACAGGGTCTTATTTCCTATATTTGAAGGGAGCATTTTGGGCAATACAGGCTATTACCAGGTATTTTAAACACAGTCATAGAAATGTTTTGACAGTTGGGAGTGGGTTGGGGTGGCAGTTTTGCTTTGACAGTGGCTTGGGTCTTTTTGGTTTGAACTGTAGATTAAATTTGGGGCAGAACAAATACATGCTCTTCTCTTCCTCTTCCTTCAAACATCTCTTTGTAAGACAAATAGAGATTAATACTGAATAGACTGCAGAAGCTGAAGATTTCATTGTATAAAACCTCTCTGGTGTCATATTTTACCCTACTTTCCTTTATCTCTGTTCATTTACATCTTATATTAGGGTACGTGTTTAGGGCAAGAACTGTATCTTTGGGTAGTAGTAATCAGCTAATGTATCTTTGGAGACAATTATGTGAATTCTTCTGTTAATATTTTAGAAGTAGGCTCTTACCTGTAACAGTTATTTTTACCGATTAAAAATTTCATGTCAGATTCTCAGTTCTTTAAGTTCTCCAGACCTGTGCTGGTAGGTGCAGGGATCTGCTGATTTATAGCTACGGCACATCTGACCCAGAGTTCATGCAGTTATTTCGCTGAAGTATAATCTGAAACTAGGAATGTGTATGCTGCTAATGACTTCAAACTTTATTTATATGACTATGGTAGCAAAAACACATGCCAGTTGACAGAAGCTTCTATATTGAATATTGTCAAGTCATTGTCCAGTCATGCCCATGCAGACTCCCTAACAGACAGAGAATTCAGAGGCTGGACACAGGAATGGCATTGGGAAGTGGGAGCTCTGAGTTTTTGCTGACAGGGATCAATGAATCATGGACTGATCTGAGTAAAAGATGTTCCTTTTAACCTTTTAGTAACCTCAGGAGCCTCAACCAAGGTACTTAGAACAGAGTAAAGTCTGAATATGTCGAATTCCCATGTGAGTCACAGACCAAGTGCTGTGGATCAAAAGCTGAGCTGCTGAACTTTGCGCTGGGCTTTATGAGAATAACCTGCACTTGAGAGTACAAGTGATACCTGTCACTGCTGAGGGTTCTGTGTCCAGGCAACTCTGCAGTGTTGCAGCTTAGCACAAATATATTCGCCTAGAATTTGTTATGTGCTCTAAGAAATACCTTGTTATCAAACTTGCATATCAGTAAGTATATATATAGTGAATAAAGGCTGATTGTTCTTGTCCATGATAAAAAAATCAGCGGACCATACGTCACTTGGCTGTTTAGTCGTTTCATTATTCAGTTGGCTCAATTGACTCAAATCCAGCTTTGTGATACAAGTGGCTCTTCAGTTGTTTTATGATACTCTTCCCATCAAGTTCCATCTGTTTCGGAAGGATGACAGAGCTGAATTTGTGAGATTCCTGTATTTAGTTATTATCAAAGGACATAGTGAGATATTTCGAGTCTGGCAGCACCACTGGCTATTTTGGCTGGTGTTGTGCAGGATGAAATGACATTGGCCATTACTAGCTGCATGCGTGTGTTGGAGCAGGAAACATTTAGTTGTCTTTATGGGTTGTATCTACTGACAGGACACTTACAGTGCTGTCCAAAAAAGAGGAGGGAGACTCGTGGTGATAGATAACATAGTGCTCAAATGTATACAGTTGCTTTGTTTCAGTAATTGAGGGAATGTTGGATTCTACAGCATGATCCCTAATCAGCTGTAAAATTCTAGTGCAGCTTTATGAAGAACCAAAACTTTCTGGCAATCATTTTGCTTATATGCCACAACTTTTTACACTTTGACACAAGTTCTTAAATACTTCGTCTTTCAAAATTTGGATTTGCTGTGACTGCGCATTCACAAAAAGCCTGCTACTTTCTTTTGTCTGGAGAGAAGTCATTTAAATAACATTCTGTATTGATCCACTGTCTTGGCCAGGTAAAAATGGCCATTAGAATGGCAATAATTCCAGCACAAGTATTTTAAAAGAACTTGTTTAATCTGCCTGTAATTTTTTAGCAGTTTTTTTTTGAAGACCAGCCACAACAGCATGTCGCAGGACAAACTCATTGAAAGCTACAGAAGAATAAAACCTGGCCCACTGATAATGAGTTTATTTGAAACTCCCCTCCTGCACACAGTCATCTCAGGCTTTGTGCTGCAATACCTGTGCGAGTTACCAGCAAAGGCATCTTTTAATTTCTACGTGTCACCTGGGTCTCAGTGCACACACAGATAGATGCATGAAGGTATCTGCACACCGCAGTGAGCCGAAGTCATCAAGCAGAACTGATACTCTGTGCAACAAAACACAGTACAAATGTTGAGGAAAAGGTTACGTAGAAAAGTCTTTTAGACTGCTGTGTTCATCTATGCATGTGTAAGTGAAAACAGGAAACTGTCTCAGCACTAAAATAATTTGTTGATTAGAAGAAAACCAATATGCAAAAAACATGATGTATGCCTAAAATTATCTGTTACATACGTGTTTGGTATTCCATAGTGTATGTGAGATAAAATTCAACATGCAGTTGTGTGGAATTGTTCAGTATATTGGGTTAATTCTCCCCATTCTTTCATACCTTCATGTTCCATGATAGGGATTCAAGTTTGTGACGCCTGTGCTGGCCTCTTCTCCCAAGTGACAGGGGACAGGACATGAGGAAATGGCCTCAAGCTCCACCAGGGGAGGTTTAGTCTGAACATTAGGAAAAAATTTTTCACAGAAAGGGTCATTGGGCACTGGAACAAGCTGCCCAGGGAGGTGGTTGAGTCCCCTTCCCTGGAGGTGTTTAAGGCACGGGTGGATGAGGCACTGAGGGGCATGGTTTAGTGATTGATAGGAATGGTTGGAGTCGATGATCCAGTGGGTCTCTTCCAACCTGGTGATTCTATGATTCTATGATTTACAGTCTGTGGCTTTTAGATAGTTACAAATGTTCAGTTGCA
Source organism: Phaenicophaeus curvirostris (assembly GCF_032191515.1). Classification (NCBI taxonomy): domain Eukaryota; kingdom Metazoa; phylum Chordata; class Aves; order Cuculiformes; family Cuculidae; genus Phaenicophaeus; species Phaenicophaeus curvirostris. The sequence goes on from NC_091394.1 coordinate 36,555,630, forward strand.
AAAGCTACATGGAAGTATGTATTGCATGTAATATAAACATTGAACGGCATCAACACTGTGTTAGCTCTGTTAACTAGAGGCTGACACTAGATTTATTAGAAGGTTAGACTTGAAAATTAACCAAAACAAAAATATAGTCCTTCTCTTCAAGCACTTAAGAGGTTCTTGTGCACCTCCATTAGCCCTCGTAAAAGAACATTTAAATGGACTACATACTTAAAGAATTTTGGTATAGTGATTTTTTCCAGTAAAATCTTTGTTTTAAACAATGAAAAATGTGGTGAAATATGTTCGTTCGATTTTTTCATTTCTTTTAGGACTTTTTTTCTTCTTTAATGAACTATTTACAGGACATGCTACTTTTTACAATAGACATTTTGATAATGTCAACTACAAATTTTCACAAAATCATCTTGATTTTTCTGAAATGGAAACTGGTTGAACTATGAACATTTTCTTTCAGTGTTTTCAAGTGGTCTATCTAAACACAGGCTATGCTCAATATTGTTCCTTATTGCCAATTTTTCATACCACAGTTAAGGTTATATCTTTCAAGCTGATAGTGCTTTTATGATTGTCTCTGTGAACAGTCTTAAGGGTTTAGTTCAGTTTTAATCAGAGAGGCAAAGCTATGCAATCCCTGTCTTATATTGCTGCTTGAAAATCAAAAAATCAGCAGAACGCATTTTACATAGTAGAAAATAAAACTGCATGAAGCAAGCTTTAACTTAGGGGAGTTAGTCCCCCTTGCATCCTTTTACAACCAGCAGAAAGAGGCTCCTTCTGATAGTAATTCAGTGGATTTATATGTCACTTGACCACAAAGCAAGACCAGGGAGATTAATTTCCCTAGAGTAAAGTTAGGACAGTGGAAACTACTTTCAAATTTCTCTATTAGAAACAAGTCTGGCTTTGTATCAGACCACAGTATATCAGCGCTGGTAAAATTCAAGATATAGAATGACAGGGTTTGACATCATCAGACAGTGATTGTCTAATTCATTGCAGGAAGGAGAGAATATATAGCCTATAGTCGTTTTGTATGGGTTTTTTTAAAGAAGGAAAGTACTTGAACCCATTCTTGCCATTTAACTTGATGCAACCCTAGATGTAGAAAGTGACTCTGTATTTTGTACGCTGAATATATAATCCCATTCTCATTTCTCACTGTCAAAGATATCTGGTGATCTCATGTGGAAAGTTCAGTGTGCTGTGTCATGATCAGCATATTTAGTTTCTTTGGAACTAGGCAACCCCAGCTTAGTCTATTCCAAACAACAACATTTCTTATTAATAGGGTTCTTTTTAGAGTATTGATAGTACTTGGCAGGTATGGAGAACTGCGTGTGCTAGATGATGGCCTAGTTAATTGTGGAATTTGATTCTCTTCTATTTATGAGCTGACTTGCAAATTCTTTCTCTTTTTATCAGAGAAAGCTTTTCCTAGTGCTTTTCGGAAGTACCAGAAACCAAACTGGGGAGGAACCTGGGATTTTTTTTTCTCAGTTCCAGTAACAATCTCATGTGTTGCACTTTGGAAGTGTTTGAAAACATCTATTAATACACTTCATTAAAACCATGTAGTCTTAAGACCTGATCCAGTGTCCTGTGAAGGTATCTGGAGAGCTTTCAGTGATTTCACTGTACTGTCAAGAAGGCCACTAGACCTTTGAGAAGGAAACTGTTTTCAGGCACTTTGAAAATGTCTGTGATTCTGTTTAAAACCTCTGTTCCAGCCTTTCCTCTTCTTTATCCTGTCAATTCTATGCTCACTTCTCTCCTGACCACTGTAGTTACCAAACTGGTTCTTAAATTCAACCTGCAAGCTCCCCTTGGTGTTTTTAAAAAGCCTCAGGATACAGTTCTTTTCTCCTTCTCACAATTTGAGAATGAACAGTCACATCCAGACGTCCTTTTTCCTCTACTAGTGCCAAGGGTTTCAGAGAGGAAAAGGAAAGAGGGCGAGCAGAGAAGCCTTCCTCCACAGTGGGAGTAGGGTTTCTTTCTTGGGCACTTCCAAACATGTCCCCCTTTCTGCAGCCTGGCACGACATTTATAAATGGATTTTCTGAGTTCATAATCTATTTCAAAGCAAGTTCTGAATGCCAACACATTTTGTTCTGGCTCAACTGTAGACAGTGGGCAGCTGCTGCAGAGAAGGTTCTTCGCCCAGGCCTCTCCAGTGAGTAAATCTAAGCTTCTGTCTGGGTAACAAAAGGTCTTGGATAAAAAAGAATAGTCCTGGGTGAATCAGACAGAAACTGAGATGATGCACAAATAAGATCTTTGGGTTTTTTTAGAATTATTATTATTTTCTGAACTTTCAAGAATTTATATTCAAGTGACATCATTAAAATGGAGTTTGTAGAAAACCAGTTAAGATGTAAAAACTTTTATGTTCCCCAGATGGCCAGATTTCATTTTACTTTTGCCAAATATGGAGAAAAGGAAGGCAAATAGCTTTGAAATTTAATTTTGAATACATTTCAGTAGATGACAGTTAGATTTCCCTACAGCCATTTTACAAAGTCAACATAACATGAAAGTACTACTTGCTCTTAGAGTGCAAAAGAATGCATGAGAATAGCCATCAGGTGTGTGTCTTAACTGTCACACAGTTAAGAGGAATTTGTGTATAAAATTTTTTTTCGTGACCACTAAGGTCAAAGGATTGACATGTAACAAAATATGTTTCTGAAACATAAATAGAGCTTCTTCCGTGTCAGTTCCAGAGGCTGCAGTCTTGCAAGAATATGGTAAGGACCAGAGCACTGTTGGGCTAGTGATTCCAAATTTTTCAGCTGAAATTGGTTCTGAATTTCAGAGCTTTTGCACACAGTGAGGGAGATTGAGTAGTGCTTAGAGAACGGAGAACAAGATACATGAGATCTGTGAAACGGCACAAGATGAGGTTTGTTTATTTGATTATGTATTGTATTTTTTACCACCTTGGTGATTTAGCACTGTGCCCTCCTCTTCCTCTCACCTTCCCAGCAAAAGTCAACAGCCCAAAGAAATTTTCAGTTTGGTGCATGAAAATCTTGAAAGGACTTCGATGGGATTCCTATTAGGTTAGTGAGAGGCTTTGGAAATCTGCTGTAATCCCATCAGCCCACAGAAAGACTCCAAAATACCATATTCTGGGGGAGACAATGGAAAGTATCTAGAGCACCAAATGTGGCAGGTGGAAGCAATTATAAAGTACACAAGCTGGGTAGGCCAGCCGTGTTATGAGGGGTAAGAGAGGCAGCTGGGAGATTTAAAAAGAAAGGCCTGAGAACAGCTGAAAGATACCAGCAGTCAGCTAGTGAGAGCATCTGAGAGCTAAGCGGCTGTGTGTGATGAGAAAACATGCCAAAATGATAAGAAAAACAGCTGGAGAAAAACAAAATTTCAAAGCTTCTGAGGCAGGGATGGGTATGCAAATTCTGCTAACAGTAGAATTGTTATTGTGTGTAGTTGTATGAGTAAATTAAGTACTTTTTTCCCCTCTCTGCTTTCATAAGTTCCTCTTGTTGTCACAAATGACCTCTTTCTATAGAGACTACAAGAGTCCTTTTCTGCTGTTTCCTCCTCTTTACCTTTGAGGTTTTGATTGTTTCCTCCACAGAAAATAGATATATCTGAATAATTAATTGTCTCTTAAGCTAGCATTTTAACTATTTATTTTTTTCATTTCCTGACCTTCTCAATGCTCTTCCTGCTTCTCATTCTGAACTTGAGAAGCCCTTGGTGGAATACCATTCTTTGTGAAGAAAATTCACTAGTAGCAGTTGATTTTAATAGTTTCAAATCTCATTTGGGGTAGAACCTATAAGATTTAGATGTCTTTGTATTCTAGAGGACTAGCTGGAGGAGTTGGCGGGCTTGGAGGGTCTGATGAACAGTCTCTAGAATTTGGCAGGGTATAAACCAAGCTTATAATAAGAGCATGGTGACTTTGGAAAGTAAACAATAAAAATGTACAGTGGGGAAGATTTTCAAGGCTTTATGTATTACAACTGCACCTGTGTCTTTGCATGTATTTTGTTATACACATAGCTTATAATTTACTTGCATCTGATCACATGTTTGAGTCTAGTCTAGGTGCACGCATCAAAAATGTGAAGACATCTGCCAATATCTGTATACAGTAGTATGTTCCTTACCTTTGAAGTTGTGGCTCTGCTGTTTTTCAGCTGTGAAAGCAAGATGCAGTATATGTGTACAATTTTTTTCTGTAGATTATAAGGAATAAAGAGCTTATGTGAAGAGAAAAGTACAGGAGAAGATCTTAATAGATTCTGTCCTATCAAAAACTGAAATACAGCAACATGAAAAGAGCAAACATGCTGTCTAGCTTCTCTGAAGCTGTTTGCTAATGACCTCCAATGAACTAGAAAATATTAGAGAGCGTAGTCTCAGCTTGAAGCCTTAGAGAAGAAAAAAAGCATGCAGAGAGAAGGATGCAAAAAAGGGAAAGAGGGAAAGGAAATAACAAATAATTATTTTCAAACAACTACAAAACTGTAATCACGCAGGAAATTTTGTTATAGCTTTCATGCTGCCTGACCTATCCTGCTATGTCCAGGAGGAGAAACAGCAGCAGCAGTTTTAGAGGGCATGAGGTAGACTCACATAATTATAGAGCAGAAGAGCAAATTGAAAGGGGGAGAAAGTATGAAAGTGCAAATTAAAATATATTATACAGAGCATTTATGAAAGACATCTGAATGCTCACCACTTATTATTGGTGACATAACTCATTATGTATTGTACAGTAAATATTTTGAATAAAGAAAATAATGGGGTGAGGTCAAAAGATTTACAGTCCAATCTGATAAAATACCAATTGATTCAGAGAAAGCTAGAACATTTGCTAGGGAAGGTTATGTCTATCTGGCATAGGGAAAAATACTTGAACTGAGTGAGAAGAGATATGTTCATGGTGCAAATTAATTCTTTCTAAAGAAAGCATTTAAATTAACTTTTCAGACACCTGAAATCCTATGACTATATATTTTAAAAGAAGAGCTTCTGTTTTGGAAGCCCTTAACATTATATTCCCCTAACAGGAGCAATTAACCAAGAGCATAAACTCACAAGAAATTTTACATATAAGTTCTAGAGTTGCTCTTCTTATGCTTAAGTAAATTTCTCTCTTGGAATACAGAATTTCAACTTCCCTTCCTGATTTTCTCCATGATTAGCAGCAGACTAGGCAATTTATTATTCTGTGTTCTTCTGTAGATGGGCCCTGGTTTTAGGGGGTTTTTTGGGTTTTTTTTTTGTGTGGTGTTTTTTTTTTTTAATTAGTGAGTGAGAAATGAGTGCAGGTGCGCTTATCTGGAAAATAAGTGAGATTGTGGATTTGAAAAATAATGGGGGAGGCACTGTCACTGCTTTTGCAACTCATACTTGAAGTAGCTCTGTCTTAGAGGTGTCCTGCTTCCCAGCCTGTAGGTGAAGATCTTTGCCAGTGGCTTTGCACCACCTTTTGACTTAGGAGAATTTCCCCCCAGGAAAGCTGTCCAAGTTCATGTAGCTGTAGACCTTGAGAAAGAAGGAGGATTTCAGTTGCAGAAGGAAGAACGGTTTGGTCAGTTGTATTTTTAATTAAAATGAGGCAGTCATGGAGGGACTGGATTTGTGAGGCCTCCTACAGCAGGAACATATACCTATAAATCAAGACCAAGCTGCTATGAAGTTTATAAACTAGAGAGCTGCCTAGATGGTTCTATTTCAATGGAAAGCAGTACTTGGCTTTTGTAATTGGCATGGTCCTCCACATGCTGTTCTCTGAGTGATCTTACTTCATATTGTTTCTCAAAAAATCCTAAGATGTAGTGCTTTCTACCACTTCTCAAGAATGAGAACACCCACCTCACTACAACCTCCTTTCAGGAAGAATCATAGAATAAGCAGGTTGGAAGAGACCCACTGGATCATCGAGTTCAACCATTCCTATCAAACACTAAACCATGTCCCTTAGCACCTCGTCCACCTGTGCCTTAAACACCTCCAGGGAAGGTGACTCAACCACCTCCCTGGGCAGCCTGTTCCAGTGCCCAATGACCTTTTCTGTGAAAAATTTTTTCCTAATGTTCAGACTAAACCTCCTCTGGTGGAGCTTGAGGCCATCACCCTCCTCTCTAAACCCACCTTTCAGGTAGTTGTAGAGAGCAATGAGGTCTCCCCTCAGCCTCCTCTTCTCTAGGCTAAACAACCCCAGCTCTCTCAGCCGTTCCCCATAAGGCCCTTCACCAGCCCCTTCACCAGCTTCATTGCTCTTCTCTGGACTCGTTCCAGAGCCTCAACATCCTTCTTGTGGTGAGGGGCCCAGAACTGAACACAATATTCAAGGAGCAGTCTCACCAGTGCTGAGTACAGAGGCAGAATAACCTCCCTGGACCTGCTGGTCACGCCGTTTCTGATACAAGCCAAGATGCCGTTGGCCTTCTTGGCCACCTGGGCCACTGCTGGCTCATGTTCAGTTGCTGTCAACCAACACCCCCAGGTCCCTCTCCTCCAGGCAGCTTTCTAGACAGACTTCTCCTAGTCTGTAGCACTGCATAGGGTTGTTGTGCCCCAAGTGCAGGACCTGGCATTTGGCCTTGTTAAACTTCATGCCATTGGACTCAGCCCAGCGGTCCAGCCTGTTCAGATCCCTTTGCAGAGCCTCCCGACCCTCCAGCAGATCGACACTTCCACCCAGCTTAGTGTCGTCCGCAAACTTGCTAAGGGTGCACTCAATGCCTTCATCCAGGTCATTGATAAAGACATTGAACAGGGCTGGACCCAGCACTGAGCCCTGGGGAACCCCACTTGTCACTGGCCTCCAGCTGGATTTAACACCATTTCCCACCACTCTCTGGGCCCGGCCATCCAACCAGTTTTCCACCCAGGAGAGTGTGCGCCTGTCCAGGCCAGAGGCTGACAGTTTCCGAAGCAGAATGCTGTGAGAAACTGTGTCAAAGGCTTTACTGAAGTCCAGGAAGACCACATCCACAGCCTTTCCCTCATCCAGCAGCCGAGTCACTTTGTCATAGAAGGCGATCAGGTTAGTTTGGCAAGACCTGCCTGTTGTGAACCCATGTTGACTGGGCCTGATCACCCAGTTCTCTTGCATGTGCTTCATGATAGCACTCAGGATCACCTGTTCCATGACTTTCCCTGGTACTGAGGTCAGACTGACAGGCCTGTAGTTCCCTGGGTCCTCTCTGCGACCCTTCTTGTAGATGGGCACAACATCAGCCAGCCTCCAGTCCAGTGGGACTTCCCCAGTCTTCCAGGACTGTTGGAAGATGATGGAAGGGGGTTTGGCCAGCACATCCGCCAGCTCCTTCAATACCTTTGGATGAATCCCATCCAGCCCCATAGACTTGTGGGTGTCTAGTCAGGCTAGCAAGGCTCTGACCACCTCCTCTTGGATCACGGGAGCCTCATTTTGCTCCTCTAGCTCCTGGGTTTGTACACAGAGGGAACAACTTTCTTTACAATTAAAGACTGAGGCAAAGAAGGCATTAAGTACCTCAGCCTTTTCCTCATCCCCTGTCACTGTTGTTCCTTCTGCGTCCAATAGGGACTGTATGGTCTCCCTAGTCCTCCTTTTATTATTTATATATTTATAGAAAGATTTTTTGTTATCTTTCACAGACTTTGCCAATCTGATTTCTAGTTGAGCCTTAGCCCTTCTGATTTTTTCTCTACACAATCTCACTTCCCTCCTGTAGTCCACCCAAGAGGCCTGTCCCCTCTTCCAGAGCCCATAAACATTCCTCTTGTTCTTGATATCACTCAAGATCTCTCTGTTCAACCAAGCTGTTTTTTTCCCCTGCCGGCTTTTTTTCCGGAACATGGGGATGGCTTTCTCCTGAGCTGCTAGGATTTCCTTTTTGAAGAGCTCCTAGCCCTCATGGGCTCCCTTGCCCTTAAGTACTGTCTCCCATGAGACTTTGCCAACCAGCCTTCTGAAGAGTTCAAAGTCTGCCCTCTGGAAATTTAATGCTACTGTCCTGCTAACCACCCTCTTCACCTAGAACAGAAAACCCTATCATCTCCTGATCACTTTGTCCTAGGCGTCCACCTACTGTCACATCCCCCACAAAGCCTTCTCTGTTCACAAACAGCAGGTCCAGGAAGGCGCCCTCCCTGGTTGGTTCATTCACCAGTTGTGTGAGGAAGTTGTCTTCCACGCACTCCAGGAGCCTCCTAGACTGCTTCCTTTCTGCTCTATTGTACTTCCAGCAGATATCAGGAAGATTGAAGTCTCCCACAAGAACAAGAGGCATTGATCTAGAGATTAACTCCACCTGTTTATAAAAGAGCTCATCAGCTGCTTGGCTGGGTGGTCTGTAACAGACTCCCATCACAAAATCTACCTTCTTAACCCACAGGCACTCAATCTCCTCATCACCACAGTCCATCTCAACAGTGTCCAAGTCCTCCCTTACAAAGAGGGCTACCCTGCCTCCTCTCCTACCCGTCCTATCCTGCCTGAAGAGTTTGTACCCCACCATAGCTGCACTCCAGTTATATGAGTCATCCCACCACGTTTCCATGATGGCAATGACATCATAGGCTCCTTGCCCTACAACAGCTTCCAGCTCTTCCTTCTTATTACCCATGCTGTGTGCATTGGTGTAAATACACTTCAGTTGAGCTGCTGAGCTTTCAGCCCTCTTGGAGGGAACAGAGTTCGTTTCCAATTGCCTGGTAACTGGAGTAGCTAGCACCAGAGTGCCTGTATCTCCCTTAGCACCCCCAGGTGTGTTCTCCCCCTCTGTGTTCACCCTCTCTGAATCACCAGTGGCCCACGTCCAGGCTCGCTCCTGTCTAGCCTGGTCTCAACCCTCTCCTCCTTTCCATCTAATTTAAAGCTCGATTTATGAGCTTAGCTAGGTTTTTAGCAAGGGCTTTAGCCCCCCTAGGAGACACACGTGTCCCATCCTTAGCAACAAAGTCTGGGGGTGCGTGAGCCACCCCATGATCAAAGAAGCCAAAGCCCCTTTCCTCACACTAGGCCCGGAGCCAGGCATTAATCGAATTCTTCTTCCTGACTTCCAGCTCCTCTCTGTTTAGCCTTGGGATGGAGCAGAATACTATTTGTGCCCCAGAGTCCTCCATCATTTTCCCAGTGGCCCTGAAGTCATTCTTGATGGCTTTGGTCTTTCTGTTTACTAGATCATCATCACCAGTTTGGACTACTGTCAGAGGATAGTAGTCTGTCTCGTGGACCAGGGAAGGAAGTTTTCTAGCTACCTCCTTCCCTGATGCCCCTGGTAAGCACCAGACCTCTCTGTGGAGCAGGTCCGGTCTGTAAATGGGTCCCTCCGTTCCTTTTAGGAGGAAGTCCCCTACAACAATCACCCTCCTCTTCTTCTTGATGGAGGATGTTTTCATCTTTTTCTGAGGATGGTGCGGCCTAGGGAAAGATTCTAGGCTGTGGGAGCCATCATCCTCATCCTCAGGATTGGATTCCACCTGCATCACCTGGTACTTGTTCACCAGGGGGATCTGGGGTTTTGCTGTCTGGGTGAGGGGAGCAGGTTTCCTTCATCTGGCAGGAACTTGCTGCCATTCCCCATCTCTTGTAACCCCAGCCTTGCAGTTTGCAGGTGGATGGTGTTTGGACACACCAGCTCCAGCAGGCTGCTGAGTTAGTGAGAGGGCACTACTCCACTGGTCTATCTCCCTCTCACACTCCCTGATGGTCCTCAGCCTCTTTACCTCCTCCCTTAACTCCTCCACCATGTGAAGGAGTTGCCCCACTCGAGCGCAGCTTTCACACGTGGAGCCAGTACCAGAGGCCCGAGCTGGTGTGGGAGGGAGACAGTGCCTGCAGCCCAGGGTCTGGGTAGCTGCCTGCACCCACTGTGGCTCTGGCTGGGTGGCAGCATCCACCCTGCCTGCTGCAGCACACAGAGCAGCTTTAATCTTCTGCCGGGTGGCCGCCATAGTCTTCGGTCTAGTCTCTAGGTCCCCTCTGCGCCCTGCCTGCTCCAACTACCCCGCTTCTCTTTACGGCGCTCCCAGGGGACCGTTTAAATCTCCCGCGGTGGCCGCCGGGACCGCCCCCTCCCGTCAGGCACCGCGGGACCAGCGTGTGGGGCTGTCAGGAGCCCCGCCCCCGCCTGGGGTTTTCTGGGATTTTCCCGGCTCAGGGAAGCTCCTGCCGCCTCAAAATGTCCACCCCACTACAGAACTCACCGTCCTGCTGCCGGCTGCCGCCGAAGAAGCGGTAGTTGTAGAGAGTGATAAGGTCTCCCCTCAGCCTCCTCTTCTCCGCGCTAAACAACTCCAGCTCCCTCAGCAGCTCCTTATGAGACTTGTTCTCCAGCCCCTTCACCAGCTTCGTTTCCCTTCTCTGGACACGCTCCAGGACTTCAATATCTTTCTTGTGGTGAGGGGGTGCAGCCTCACCAGTGTTGAGTATAGGGGGACAATCACTTTCCTGGTCCTGCTGGTCACGCCGTTTCTGATACAAGCCAAGATGCCATTGGTCTTCTTGGCTACCTGGGCACACTGCTGGCTCATACTCAGTTGGCTGTCGACCAACACCCCCAGGTCCTTATCTGCTAGGTGGCTTTCTAGGCACTTTTCCCTGACTGGTATGACTGACAGAACTGAGATTTTGTAAGTAATCCTGCCTAGATTCAGTAAAATCTCACTAAGAAATATTTTTTTTCCTGTTGGCATATTTATGACTTTGTCCAAGTGCAAAGTCCTGCACATGGGTCTGGGAAATTCGAAGCAGAAAAACAGGCTAGGTGGAGAATGGATCAAGAGCAGCCCTGAAAAGAAGGACTTGGGGACACTGGTGGATGAGGAGCTCAGCGTGAGCTGGCAGTGTGTGTACTTGCAGCCCAGAAGGCCAACTGTATTCTGGGCTGCATCAAAATGAATAGCAGGTCAAGGGAGATCATTCTGCTGCTCTCCTCCGCTCTGATCAGAACCCCTGCCTAGAGTACTGCATCCAGCTCTGCAGCCCCCAGTATAAGAAGGCAATGGATGTGTTGGAGAAAGTCCAGAGGACTTTCCCAAGAGGACTTTCCCCCAGAGGAGGGGAATGAAGATGATCTGAGGGCTGGAGCACCTCTCCTATGAAGAAAGGCTGATAGAGTTGGGATTGTTCAGCGTGGAGAAGAGAAGGCTCTGGGGAGACCTTATAGCCACCTTCCAGTACCTAAAGTACCTGCAAGAAAGCTGGAGAGGGACTTTTTACGAGGGCATGTAGTGAAGGACAAGGGGTAATGGTTTTAAGCTGAGAGAGAATTTATTTAGATTAGATATTAGGATGAATTCTTTTACTGTGAGGATGGTGAGTCACTGGAACAGATTGCCCAGAAAAGCTGTGGATGCTGCCTCCCTGGAGGTGTTGAAAACCAGGTTGGATGGGGCTTTGAGCAACCTGATTCAGTGGGTGGTGTCCCTGCCCAAGGCAGAGGGGTTAAAAGTATGTGATCTTTAAGGTCCTTTCTAACCCACACCATTCTATGAATCTATGCATCACCAAATGGGAATGAGTACCCCCATTCTCAGCGAGTTAACACCTGGAAGAACTGCTCTTAGTTTTTAAACTCCAAAGTATTGTACCATCCTTGTAAGCACATTTGATACCACAGTAAATATCAAGAATCTATTAAAACCTTTTCATGTTTGCAATTAATCGCACCTTCACCACCACCAAGCAGACTGTACTTTCCCCTCCTTTAGAGCAAACCTCTCTGGCTCCCAGCAATTCTCTTAGGGTATATTCATGCAGGTCTTCTGTTTTCATTTTCGGCCTTGGCTCCAGTCCCTGAGTGTCAAGCTCATCTCGATTGTGCCCAAAGCTTGCTATTCTGTTCAAGCTGTCCTGCTGGGGCAAAATGTCATTAATACAGTGCAGCCACATTTCAAATCAACCATATCTTGAGTGCAAAGGAAGACAGAATAGAGACAGGGTAGTGCCTACTCCTCTCTATTAACTGCTGTTTGCTGGGTTTAGGAAAGTCAGATTCCTTGAGGCTCCTCCACACACTGTTTGTATCTCTGCCAACCCATGTTCTTAGAGAACTGCTGGCAAGCACTGCTGCCATTGTCCGGATGAGGCAAAGGCACCCCATAGGGTTTGCATTATATTGAAGACAAGATCATAGAATCATAGGAGCAGGTTGGAAAAAAGCCCTCCAAGATCATCAATTCCAACAGTCAGTCCCCTTTAGCAGAAGAGTTCCAGAACTTTAGAAGACTCAAAATAACATAAATCCCACTCTCACACCTAGAAATTGCCACTAAATAAAACCCTTCTGTAAAAGATTTTCCCAAAAGCTCTATATTTAAGATGGTGTAGGTACATTAATTGCATTAATGTGCTACTTAACATCTTCCAAGGCTAGGAAGAGAGCGTACTGGACAAAGAAAGCAGCCTGCTTTTAAGGCCCTTCACTGCTAGTGTGATGAATAAATTACATTACAGTTGAGACTGACCATCACTTAAAAAAGCTTTGGATATACCTTGAAAGAAGGCTTGTGTTTCGACTTGATTTTTCTTGGGTTTTTCCTCTTGCCCGTATTTGCTTGTCTGCATAAATGATTCCTAAATTGCCTGACTGTGCTCAGTGAAGATAAGATTTGCTTCTAGAGTTTCATTATTTCTAACTTCATTAAGAAATATTACTAGTGAATAAATCAGGAGAATTCCAGTGGTTTGAACAAATAGCCAGGGAATCCCAATTTTTGGCAAGCGTATGGTATCCATGTCCTCCTTTTGAAGGAGCTGGAAAATACACTGATGTGTTTCTGTTGAAAACCATTCAATTGTAGTGGTTCTTGTCAGGAAAAAGTCAGAACATTCTACTCTGGTTCTTTCTAAGTGCAGGGATAGTTTGTTATTGAACAATTTATGATTTTTTAAAAATAGCTTTTTTAAATGATCAGAACACAAAATATTTTAAAAATTACCTGATTTTTTTTTCTGGAAAGGAATTTTGTTTACTGCTGCATTTTAAACTGTGGGTTGTTTCTGTCATCACTACAAGTCCAGACAAAAAAAATAAAGAAAAAGTAAAAGTTTTCCACAGGGTGGCAAAATCCCATATCTGCAGTGCTGGATAAAAATGTATTTTGCTCAAGTGTATGGTAAAGATTGATTTGTGTCCTTGGCAGGTGCAGTGACAAAACTCTTCGAGAGTTGAATGACAGATGATGGATTCATTGAGCTTTTCTTATGATCTACCCCTGCCAGTTTTGGTATTTCAACATGTTTTGCTCTGGTTCAAACAGAATCAGTGAAATCTGAAGAAGGTGAGCTGTGGATGGGAAGAGCTTCTTTGTGAATATTTTTCCAGGTTTCATAAAGTTTATGGGGAAAGACTGTGGAGTTTTCTTAATGTCACTGAAACATTTCACCCAGTTTAAGTCTTAATAGGAAGTGTGTGGGGACCTGCAAAAGAAGTCTGGTCCAGAGGTTAACATACAGCTGCTGAGCTAAAGACTCTCTCCATGTGTGTATATATATGTATGTGTATATATATGTATGTGTATATATATTTATGTACCAGAGACCTCTCGCCAATTAATTTGGATAACATCTTTTGACTTTCAGATGCTTGGTGATGAAACTGACTCTGGTGGGTTCATCCCTACTCCCAGATTGTTTGGGTCAAAAATAATAATAGTGTAAGTTAGCCCAAATTCATGGCTTATCTCAGCAAAGTTGGCACATGGTAGTGGGTAACACTCCAGAGCTAATTTTCTTTATGTTGAGAAAAGCTGGTAGTTGTTCTACGTACACATTTGCATGTTTGAACATGGTTGTAGTTCTAGTTTTCTCCTTATTCTTTGACACTATGTCAGGATTATTTCTTCCTCATAATTTTAAACTGGGCTTTGGAGGTAAAAAAGAATCCTCAAACAAGCCTCCAGAGCCCAATCTTCTGTCATAGTAAGCATTCTGTAAATTCACACAGTGCTGTTTTCAAAATCCTTGGAAATCTTTAGTTGCTGCTGTTGGCAGGGGTTTTCTTGGATTTGCTAAATGTAGTATGTAACAATACAATGAATACATTCCTTGGGATCCATATGCCCAGGAATATAGTGGCATGAAAGTAGCTTAAAAGAGCATTTCCCCATTGTTTTCAGGGATATGCAAAGAGCAGCTGGATGTAAACTCCTCACATGCATCATGTGGAACTGTCTTGCTAGCCAATAGGATACAATATGTGGTAATATTAAACGGAGCATAAGGTTGAGTGGTTTTCCTTTTCTTGCATTACCCCATTCTTCCCTCTTACTGTATCCCATTCACAGCACAGCATTGTGTATTTTGGTGACAGTTACAAGGGCAAATTCCATTATAATCCTCAGTTTCTAGTTGCTCATAAATTTTTCATTAAAAATTTCCTAAAGGCCAGAGATTTTTACAGTTAGACTTTGCCTAGAGCCTACTTTATTGCTAGTTTGAGGAAGTATAGCCTAATAGTTTGAAGTTCAAACACCCAGGAAAACACAAACCAAATGTTACATACTTTGCAATCTGAACACACTGCTTACATGTTTATTTAAATCCTGGAATACAAATTGAAATTGAACTGAAGGCAATTCAAATCACACGTGCAGGATCTTTAGAACTGAAACATAGGTTTAGAATAGAATGTGATCTCCAAGGAGACCTTATAGCGACCTTCCAGTACATGAAGGGGGCCTGCAAGAAAGCTGAGGAGGGACTGTTTACAAAGGCTTGTGGTGATAGGACTAGGGGCAATAGCTATAAACTGGAGAGGGGCAGATTTAGACTAAACATAAGGAAGAATTCCTTCACAATGAGGGTGGTGAGGCACTGGCACAGGTTGCCCAGGAAAGCTGTGGCTACCCTATCCCTGGAGGTGTTCAAGGCCAGGTTGGAAGTGACCTTGGGCAGCCTGATCTAGTGGTAGGTGTCCTTGCCCATGGCAGGGGGGTTGGAACTAGATGGTCTTTAAGGTCCCTCCCAACCCAAAACATTCTATGATTCTATGATATTTTGGACAAAAAATTTTGAGTGTAACTTGGAAATTGCTTGGTTTTAGATGTCTCAGCATCTGGTGTACAATACCAAGAGGTGCTTCATATGGTTGCATCAGTATTTTATATAATATAATCCTTTTATGTGTTTGAAAAATCCGATGAAAATTAGATACAACGAACTCTAGTAATGCCAAATTATGTTCTCTAGTGAATAGGAAAATACAAATATTAGGAAAAACTACAATTTTAGCAGCTGGGTCATCAATATAAGCTTTCAAGATATTACACCCTTTTAAATCTACATATTCCTTAGCAATGATCCCTAGTTTTGACTTCTCTCTCCTCCCCTCTCTCTGTAAGGAGCTCAGCACTGGTCACTTTTCAGTATAAAATCTCTTTTGAAAGTTTTGGAAACACAACTGGAAATTGTATTGTGTGCAATTTCTTGCTGCTTAGGTGTATGCCATCTATCAAGTAAAATGCTAACGTTTCTGCTGAGTCTTCACATATTTCACAATCAAATGCTGCTATTTCTCAGTTATTTTATTTTGGTGCTGGCAATATGAACTATTGGCATTTTGAGTATGTGAGATGTTACTGAGGTATATTTTCTGTACAAAAGTATGCTCAGCTACACATTTAGCAAAACCAAGAGTTAGTGTTCATGTTGTATGCCCAAAGCTAGGTTTGCTAGTGGAACTTGCATATTTACATTTTTGCTGAGGTTATTTAATCTGTCACGTTATAGACCCAACATGCAATGGACCTTTATAAA
The DNA here is from genome assembly GCF_032191515.1 of Phaenicophaeus curvirostris. Classification (NCBI taxonomy): domain Eukaryota; kingdom Metazoa; phylum Chordata; class Aves; order Cuculiformes; family Cuculidae; genus Phaenicophaeus; species Phaenicophaeus curvirostris. Next base: position 36,571,372 of record NC_091394.1, read on the forward strand.
CTGAATCATAAACTTCTTTTCCATTCCTCTTGTAGCTTACCACAACACAGTCCCCCTGCCAGGGTAGCAAGTATTCCCCTTCACACCCCACCCTGAGGTGTCTGCCACCTCCAGATGGACATCCCAAGGACATTGTCAAGGATGTACACCAGTAGGATGAAGATGCTTTCTTCATGAGGCATCAAATAATAGGTTACTGTGCCATGTGGTTTCATGAGCCATCTGTGTCCTTTCTGTCTTCCATTCAGAGGGACTTTTGATTCTTACTTGATACTGTATCTTGTAGGCAGACCCTCTCTGGGGAAGATCAGGGCGAGGAAATGGGAGAACAGAGTAGAAAATGGCATTTATTGAGTGTTTCCTACTCACTCCCCTGCTGGGTGTTTACATGGTTCTTAGCGGAAAGAACACACTACATTGGGCTCTGCAAGGTCACAGATCTTAAGGTCAGACTGCAAAAGGCAGTATCAGAACACCTCTTGGCAGCCGGGCTATAAGCATCAGCCCAGGACGTTAGTGAGTTCTGAACAACTCAGTTCTGGACAACTGAGTCTCATAATGCTCTGCAGTGAAATGAAATCTGACCCCAAGGCCAGGAAAAGTCTTCTCTATCACTTCAGTTTCACTTCTGCCTTCTTTTGCTGATGGAAAAAAGACCACTTTTGTGGATGAAAGAACAGCTCAAATCCTGCAGTCAAGCCTGTGCTTCTGCTGAAGTCACTGTAAAAGTGACAGCTGCAGTAATAAATTTTAGTATGAAGATTATATGAACATTCTCCCCATTCCCCAAAGGACTGGCCAAGACTCTCATGCATTTCACACAGGCTTCTTTCAGGCATCAGGCAGCAACTGCTTTTGGTTATTAGTGGCTCGGTCTGATATTGAAATGTTAAGTATTTCTAAAGATTAAAAATCCATCATCATCTGGATCTGAGCAGCTATTTCAATGCTTCCCAGTTCAAGTACTATATGTAAAAAGGTGGTCTGGCCTTTAGGTTTTTCATAATATTTTGTACTCACAGGTGGGGTTCAAGAACCAGAGAAACTGACAGGCGTGAAAGGGGGTTGATTCAGGGACCTCTTGAGGAATCTCAATCCATGTAAGTCCGTAGGACCAGATGGGCTGCATTCAAGGGTACTGAGAGAGCTCGCTGTTATTGTGAGGCTACTCACTGTCATCTCTGACAGGTCATGGAGACTGGGAAGGACCAGAGAAAGGCAGATGATGCACCTTTTTTTCTGAAGGAAAGAGCAAGGACAATGTAAGGAACTACAGAATAATCATGGACTGAGCCATCTTGAAGGTAATTTCTGGGCACATGAAAGAGAAGGCGGTGATGGGGAGTAGCCAGCATGGACTTAGAAGGGTAAATCATGCCACACCAGCCTAATTGCCTCCTCAGATAAAGGGTAAACAGAGAATGTTGTCTACTTTGGGTTCAGGAAGGCTTTCCATGTAGTTTCCCACAGAATCCAATTTCAGATTGTCCAGTCTAGATAGGCAAAAAAAATGACTGGATTATTGGTCAAAAGGGCCCCTGCTCTGCCTGAAGGCTGGTTACAGTGGAGTTCCTCAGAGGTCTGTCCTGTCTGGTATCTTTGTCAATGACTCAGAGGGAAAGACAGAATGCAGTACTATCAGGTCTGTAGCCTGATGATGCTAAATGGAGATGATACTAAATGGAGGGTATAGTCAATATGGCTTGGCCTGCCGAATAACTAGACCAACAGGAACCTCATGAAATTCAGTGAGGAAAACCAGAGAGTCCTTCGTCTCTCAGATGGACTAACCCCCTGCACGCCCCAGGGCATGAGTGGCTTGGTAGCTACTCAGCTGAAAAGGACATGGGAGGCTTGGGGCACTATCACATGTTTTTAGGTAGTGGAATAATTACACAGAGGGGCTGTGCAGTCTCCCCATGGAGGATTTTAAGACCCTACCAGAGAAAGCCATAAGCAGCCTGGGACCTCCCAAAGTCCCTTCCACCCTCAGGATGGATCTTCTCCATCTTCTCTTTAGAATTTCCTCCACATAATACAGTTCATATCAATCTACGTATTTAAAGTCAGTGCGTATGTGTTAATTCACCTTGCAGACCAGGAAAATTACATAAAAATTGCCTCTTTAGTTTTAACTAAACAAGATTTAAGGCAATTTGAGCAAGAATATAACTAGAGAGGATGCGACAACATTTTTTTTATTGTTTTAATACAAGTGAATAGATTAAGAGATCTGAAATGTTGTAAAGCAATATACATACTGAATAAATAATATGCACAGGAGAGTCATGTCTACATTATAACACTGGCTAGTATTCAGAATACTTAAAATAAATCCAGTGACGTTGGATAAAGTCCATAAAAATGCTATCCTGTCTTCCCTTGTATGAAATTGTTCAAGTATAAAAAAATCCAATACAGTGTAAAATATTAAATTCCATTTCGGTCAAGAGTAAAAATTGCAAGTATTGTAGTTTCACAGGACAATGTAAAGCAGCATTTTCTAGCAAAGGGAAAAATAGGCTACATACAGATAAGTGAGAAAACAGTACTAATGTATTTGAGAGGTCTACATGAAAAACTAGTAGAGGGAATTCCCAAGAATGAACTAGCTATGTTTTCTGTAAAAACCTAAAAAAAGTGTTAATTTAAGAGTACCCTCATACAGTGCACATACTGAATTTAAATAAATCCAAGTCAACATCCTTAGTTAATTAGGTTAATACTTAATATGCTACATCTAAGCCTACTAAATAATTTATGCCATGAGATGAATACATAATTTTACAGTGTCACATCTAAAGTCGCTTTCTTTAGAGCGCAGCATAGTAAAACTTTCAAAATAAATATTTCTTTTTAAATAGCATAACAATTAAGGCACAGTATAATTCACATACCATTAACCCTTCAAGAACTGCAGTCTTGGTAACAAAAGTCGCCTCATGTACTGTATGTTTGTGAATAAATACTTTAAATATAATCCTGAAATAGATATTAAAATTGTACAAATGGTTTCAGAAAAGAACATTCCCTTAAAACAGTTCTTAAAGGTTTTAATTAGTTAAGCTTCTTCCTGCCTTTATTCACAAGTTACGAATAGATGCAATAAATAGAAAGAGAAGGCTGTTGTAGTAAAGGGCTGATCCTATTTTAGAATCAGAATAGCTGACACCAGCAGTCAAAGTTTCCCAAAAGTGAAACAGGATGGGGCGAGGGATTAGGATGTGACAAGCTCATCACATGAGCACGAGTGATGTGTTCTGTCCAGAACTGTCTGTGTTATTGATTGTCTCTACAGCTGTTGCACCCCTTACTTCCACATCACTTGCTCCATAGTTCCACTCATCCAGAGGACAGAGAAGAAAATAACTTTGGTGCCTGTCCGCCATCTTACTAGCTGGCCATCTTCCTTGCGTTGTTCGATGCCCTTAAATGAGACAGCGAGAAGGTACTGTCTCTGTCTCATGAAGACAACTTCTGAAAGCTAGAAAGGACAATCAGTGCTTTAAGCTTGTTTCCTCTTAAAATGGATAAAGATTACATATTGCTGACTCAGTTTTTTCCCTGTTTAAACTTTTCACATACCATTTTCTTACTTATGAAAGGCAGTTTTGCTTCCCTGATACTGTAAAGAGTACACCTTTGCTTTTTTTTTTTGGGTTCTTGTTTGTTTGAAAATATTAAGTCCCATTGCTACTCCTGCCACTCTTTCATGACAGTACAGTATTTTTTTTTCTCAATTTTCTTCTGGCTTGATAATTCAAACTAGACATGCCGCACTACCCCTCCCTTCTAACGACACGATTTGGATGCATACTGTATGAAGACAGTGAAATAAAAATCTTTAGTTTCGCAAGAGCATCGCTTTCCTTAAAGCTCCTTAGTTACTATCAATTGTCTCTGATTAACTACTTATACTGGAAGGCTGAAAAGAGGAAGAGAAAGAGCGAGCTTCCTTCGCGAGTCCATCTGCTATTGCATACGGTCTGTCTGCAGCTGTTGGGGCTGGTACTGGCCAAAAGCCGCAGCGGCCGCGGCGGCTGTCCCAGGCGCTGCTGCGGCGATGGGCTGCTGCACCGCATAGCCATAGCCCCCCGCTGCCACATACCCCGCAGCGGCAGCCGGAGAGGCAGCGTACGGGTACTGCTCATAGGCAGCTGCAGCAGCCGAGTACTGGGCGTACGCCGCTCCGGTGTAATCGATGTAAGGCGTAGTAGAAGCAGCAGCTGCTGCGGGCTGGACGTGGGGAATTACCACTCCGGGCTGCACAAAAGCCTGTGGATAGACATAGTGAGCAGGTATCCTGTTGAAAGATGGGAGAAGGAATTAGAATTGGTACGTGAGTCAGTGCCTAAGAGTCATATCCATACTCCGAACTACAACAAACTCAATTTAGTTGTTGTTATGTGCATAGGGTTGCCACAATAACAAGACTGAATAGACCAATTATCAGTTCACTGGCCCGAAGAGAAGCATTGCTCCGAAGCACAGCATTATAGCTGACTTAATTAGGAGGACATAATGTTGCTTGGGGATATTATGTTTAATGCTATTAAAATCTTTAGAAGGGCCAGGATTACTGATGTCAGTTTTAAGACAACTCTAAAGGAGTAAGCTTGATTACTCCATCTGGAAAATTGTGGTACTCGTTTTTTTCAAAACACCTGTAAGTCATTTTTATTACTCTGCTTCTCACTTAACTACTCAACTCTTAGTAAAATTATTTCCTGCAATACTTTTATTATTAGTAACAGAGCAGTTTGACAGCATCACTACAATGAGTTTGACAACAGCCAATGAGGCAACAAAGTGGTTGAACCCTGACTTTATGTGAAGCGTTCTCGGGGAGCAGGTGGAGAAAAGAGTGTATTGTGGCAACCCTACTTAAGTTGCTATGCAGACTCAGCACACATTAATTTCTCTGCAACCTCAGTCACCCTTATTAAAAATAAGAAAAAACCAACACAGGCGACAAAGGAGTTTAAATAAAGTTCACAAGTGTGGTAAACACAGCAAGAATCACACTTTCCAAACGAACGATAGTGCAGCTCACTCCGTCACAAGAGGCCATTGAGGGGAAGCTACATAGATGCTATTAAAATCCATAACAGTGACTCCTAAGTACATGTGCATCACACTTCTATGAAAGTTTGTAAGGACACAAGCGTCAAACCTGTTTGATTATCAGGCCACTGATGTCCTGTTTTGTGCCAGCTTGTTTATTTCTATGCAAGACATACAGCATAGAGTTTTTTGGGAGATGGCCATAGGATTAATTCTAAATAGATCTGGTGTTTAACAAAAACACCCCCCCCCAAATTTACAGCTTAAAACAATAACCATTCTAAACAGGTCTGTACACCTTTTCCCATCTTCTCCAAGCCACAAAACTTGCTTCCTTGGCTTGTTTACTTAGCCCTTCAGTTTTGAAAACTGGTCGTATCGTGTTCTTAGCACACAAGTGTATGTACAAGTTCATCTCACAAGTGTATTTTATAATATTTTTTTAAAAAATCATATACTCAATATAATTATCATTTTACATTCATAACCCTGTCTTGCATCTGGATTTCCACAAAGAAGTTCTTCATATATACAGCTACTTTCCAGTCAAGTGAATCTTTATAAATCCAGGAAAAACTGCTTATGCAGATTTACTACTATTTCTTACTGAACTTTACCTTTTCAGAGAACTCTAAAGACTGCACCAACCTTGAGGCGCACTATAAGCACAGATGCAAACTGCAACAGTAAAAACTGTCCTCTTTTCTCCAAATTCAAGATTTAATGTAAAAGGGCTTTTTTTTCTTGTTTGTTGCATTTTTAAAATAACTTCAAGATTTACTTAATTGGTCAACAAGGAAACATTTCAGTCAGAAGGGACACTGTCAACTAGATTCATAGCAAAACATAGGTTAAAATAAGTGATAGTCAGGCTTTAGAACAGCCTAGTTTTCCTCTTAAGAAAAGAAGAGCTCAGTTGATTGAATACGAATATTAGCAGAAAGAAATGTTCAACTGCTGTTTTTAAAACATGAACACTACAATCGTAAAAACCCAACATGTCAATGAATTTTTTTTTTAATTTCCGACTGTGTGCAGGGAGAAATGACAAAAAAAAAAGAAGAGTGACAAATAGGGATTGGGAAGGAAAAGAAAACATAAAGCAAAACCATAAGTTGGGTTTTTAACACTCACCTAATTTATGAAGTGAATAGCCAGAAGTGCATTTGAAGCATACTTAAGCTGGCTCTGTGCATTTAAATACACATCATTACCTGAGCTCCCCATACAAAAGGGATGAGTATAAACAAGCATTTTGTGTTGGTCACTGATCAAGTACAATCCTAATAAATATAACACCACGTTTTTCAAGTATTAAGGAAAAAGGTCTAACACTAAACTTGAAGTCACTGAAAGCCTCTTCTGAATCATTAGGAGTCCATTTAACATGACATCAAAGGAATCTTTACATACAGTGTTTATGAAAGACAGTAATTCTAACAGAAGAGACAGTAAGCAAGCTTGTGTTGGCTTGAGGTGATGTTACTAAGATCTTCTGAAGACATTAGGACACAGCCATATCCTTGAACAAGATAGAAAGATGCATGTGCTCCCGCTTAAACTCTTGTGACTTGTTTTATTTAACGCAAGAAGCTAACAGGTGGTGAAGTTCTGAAATGTTATCTCTTTGCCACATCTTACCCTACAATAAACATAAACCCTGTGCAGGCTCCTCACCACCATGCCATTTCACACACGGTGATTGACAGCCGAAGCTGCACTGGGGCTATTTTTGATCATCTGTCATGCTACAACTGTTTTGAGTCAAGTAAAATGGCTTTATATGGCCAGAGTACGTTTCTACCTAATGCAGAGGCCAGCGCATGTAGGTCTCAGCCATTCAGAACCCAACTGCTTGTAATGCTCTGCCAGGTGAAAAGCTGAAAAAGCAATCCCCAGTTATGCTGGATATCCTAAATTCTAAATAAAAGCTGCTGCTTTACTGTTGAAAGTAAAAGTGTGAGACTTATACAGTATTCCTTGCAGTACTTTTTATTTTAGTACATATTTATTGGTGTATACTTTTGCAATAAAGAAAAAGGGAAGCCACAGTTAACTTTAGCAGTAAGCGTAGCTTTGGGATATTAAAAACTGAATGACATACACTCCTGCCATTTGCCGTAAGACCGTCATTGTTGTTGTAACAGAAGATTTGTGTTTAACTAAGACCTCAAAAATGATCCTATAAGCAATAATGAAGTGAAATCTAATTGTTTCAAATGAAAGAAAACACTGTGTAGGCTAATGCAGACAGCTGTGGCATACAAAAAGTCAGCAGTAGCAGTCCATCATTGACTCTCGACATTAAATTCTTGTGAATGTAACTATTTAACTTTGAACTAAATGTTTTGCTTTGGCCCCTGCATAGCATCATCTGGTTTAGTAAGCATAATTAGAGAGTACGTTTTCACCAATGCGCAGCTTTCCTTATAGCAGAAATAGGTTACGTAAACATCATAACATACGAGACCCTTAAAATGCTTCCTTTTAAATTTGTGCCTGATACCATTAAAAAGACACTTAGCATTCTGCAAGTTAACTTCTGGCTTTTCTAGCTTCATTCCCTCTTTCCAGATTATCCATAGTCTAGAATTATACAAGTCTTTTGATCATAAACTCAGGAGAAGGGCAGAATTGCCAAACTCTTGGAAGTTAATACCAAGCAGGTAGTATCAGCTAACTAATGAACTTAATAACTTTGGATTTAACTCTGGTCTTTCTTACTAAAAACAGTGGGGAAGTTCTCATTTTGATTGCTATACATGTTTTCAACAGAAAATAAAGGAAAAAACCCTCTCCAACAGAACAAGTCATATCCTACACCAGTACTCCTGTACAACCCTGTATTTTCCTGCCAATATGAAAGTTAAAAGTACATAAGTAAAATGAGAAAAGCTATCTTAGAAGGCAAAGTCATGATCCCCCCTCCATAAATTCCTATCGAATTCAAAGATAGTATTTTAATAAACAATCCCGAAAACAGAGCTGTATAGATAACCAGTCCTGTGAAAAAACAGCTTTCTACGAAACACACCAACAGTAAGATAGATATTGAATGTAAAGAGCAGGGAGAAATGTTATTTGGTGGATGAATTGATCTCTGCAGCACTGAATAAAGAAAATTTCCTAGCATTTTAAATGCTGCATGCATTGAAGCTAATCTAGTTTCTGGCTCCCTCCCCCACAGTAATGTTGTCCTTAATTCAAAATATTGTTCTTCTGCACCTTCTCAGTAAAAGTAATGTAGCATAATCCAATTATTTTCAGTTTCTTGTTTGATAGGCAGGGAACCATATCAAAACACTGCTGACCACACCAGAATATGGCAGCATCTAACTAATTTGCAGTCAGTTAGGTAAAAAACCCAATGCCAAGCATTTGGGGCTTTTGTGTATGGATTAGCAGGATATTGGTAGTGAATCACCACTATGAGCCATTTTACCCATTTTACTTTTAAAATGTGCAACTGCACAGGGGAAAGGCTTTAAGGTGACCATGTATTTCAATGCAATCCGTGTAACATCCTGCAAGAGTGAACTCTTCAATAAAAATAGATTCAAGTTAGCACTGAAACAATCCCTCTAATTGTCAAGGAATATAGCAAATGAAGACATTCATTCATCCTAATGAATGCTGCTCTTCTTAATCTGAACTACATTCTTTAGAAAAGGTACAGGTCATTGGAAATTTTGAGGAAGAAGCAGGATTAGTAATCTCCCTTGTTTGCACATAGCAAAAGATAGGCAAAAGCCAAGGATTAAAAATGACCAATTTAATATACAGATGACCCTGGGACCAACATTCATTTTCTTCAGATTTATGTACATTGCATGATAAATAAAACCTTATTCAGCCTGCTGGGAGAATTTCCCTGATCTAAACACGATTTACATGATCTGTTGTTGGCTCTTGGTAAGGAAAGCAAGAAAGAGCCCTGCATTTGCACAGTCCTTTAAGCAAGGGATTGCCACAGGTTCTCCTTTTCTCTTATGCTCAGCAAAAACTCATTCTCTCCATGGCTGATCCCCAGGCTGTCCTCTTTGCAACAAGTGCTTTTATAGCTCTGGAGACAACGTGCTCCTCCTCCTGCCTACCTTATCGCAAGCATCATAAACTGATCACGGCATACACACTGATGTCTTCTCACACTTCAAAGAAGCCAAACAAATACAGAGGATAATCATATGAAGAAGAAGAAAGAAAAAAGACAAAAAGTTTTCCACAACGTCCCCATGTGTTTCAGAAGGATAAACATTTGAAAGCATGTGAAGTTTCTAGGAAAACTTTTTCCTACAGTTTTGAGGGCAGGAGCTGTTTCCTACCATTTTTACGAATCAAACTACCAAAATGCTATCATTGCTGGATAACAGCTAGGCAGAATATTCTAAAGCTAACTCAGTCAAATAAACAAAATACATTTGTGACGCGTTTTCCCTGCATTATTGTTAGGTTACTCATTAATTACCAAAATGCATTATTTTGCAATGAGTTTCTCAGTCAGTGTGTATTAGTGAATTGACACTGTATGGAAAGTTTAAAGCAGACTTCACCTCCTAATCTTATGCCTATAAGAAGCAAGAGTTAGATCGACTTAGGAATAGTATATCAAGTAAGGGAGAAATGCACTATATATTAAGGATAGATTGAAAAAAAAAATCTCCAATTAGAAAGCCCAGATGGACGCACATTGTTAATAAGGAGCTCCACACCCCTCCCAAGAACAAATTCCCCCCAAAAATTATGAACATGCAAGCAATACGTTGATTTACTTAAAAATTAAGAAGTCACACAATTTAGCACTCACTACAAAATACGGTTAAAAAAAAAATCACAGGCTACAGCTTGAAAGCAAGGAAAAAAAAAGGTCCCTTTGCTCCCCATGGCAAAGTCACTCCTCAACAACAAAACCCAAATTAAAAAGAACCACCCCCAAAAAACTTTCACTACAGCTCTTTCAATTAAATAAAAGCACACAGTTTAGCTATCAACACCACTTCATTACTGTAATAAATAAATAAATAAAGCACACGGAGGTCTATTGACTATATGAAAAAAAACATACATGCATCGTTAATCACCATTTTAGGTTGTTTGTGTTTGAGTCTACTGGTTACAGAGTTTAATTCCAAACAGAACTATTCCACCTCTTATCATCATATCCTTCTGATCAGTTATCTTAACTGTAAACGACCCCTGTCAGATTAGAAAGAGATAAATAACATTGAGTCAAGCTGAAAAAAGAGAAATGGGGCACAGCAATCTTGCATCAAGTCATACCTCCTTGTTTTATCATAGGGTCATACGGGACTGGACAGCTTAGGTGGAAGGGACACGTCCCACACAACTTGACTCAGCTGCCGCATTTAGAACATGACCGACAAGGTAAGTGCATTTACAGGTATGCATTTATAAGTCTGAGAACTTCAGCATTGCTGGTGAGTTTATAAGGCTGCTACTGTGAGAGGCCTTCAAGGATCATACTTTTTCTTTCCTTTTTCCTCCCCTATTTGAGGTCCCATTGAACAGACTTACCCAAAAGGCCTCTGTATGAGAGCGGGATGAAGCTGCTGGACACCAAAGGCAAAACCTACCAAGAAAAACACACGAGTGTTCTTTTGGCTGCTTCTATATGCTATATATACATACACACATAAACAGGGAGTAACAGCCTTCACTAACAACCTCCAGTGACGATGTCTGAAAGGCTGCAGAACCACAAATTATAAAGCAAAATATATCAATCCATACATACATGCAAAGAAATACATGCATGCAGAACTTAAAACAGTAAAGCACAAGCCTTCCTAGAGATGTTTCAAACAACTTTTTTTGAAAACAGGAAGCACAATGTTTTCATTCACATTTCATTTTGTGCTCCATTCTGGTCCCTAACTGCAGCCTCTAAAGGATTATATGGTACCTTCTGTTCACCAGCGTGTTGTATACTTTATACAGACTTAAATTTGAGTCACCTGTACTCACAAGGACTTGGCATGGGGGTCAAATCCTAACCTCACTTCTGTTCTTCAAGCACCTAAGCGTAAATCTCCTTCTTTCTTTGGTGGGCACTCAATTGCTCACACAAGTGTTCCCCAGGCTAGGCACTCGGGAATTCACAGCAGCCTACTTTAGAGCACAAATGTGCACACACTCTATGCTCCTGTCACTCCTGCTGCAAAGCAGCCGCTTGGGAAGTGGCTAGGACATGAGATTGGCTCAGATGTGGTCTTAGGAAGAGCAGTTTCATTTTAAAATCTGAATAATAGCTCCCATCTGTTTGAGGAATTGCATTAAGATATTGTTTGTATTAAAACAGACCGCACGCATTGGAAGCGATTCATTCCTAGGCCAATCTTTCCCTGCAAGGATACTGTAAATGGTCAGCGTCACACACTCCCAGCGTAAGGAATAACCAATGAAGTGCCCGAGCTGTGGAAGTCTTCCTGGGAAACTGCAGATAATTTATCTCTGATTGCTTTTGGTTTTTCAGTAATGCACATGCATGAAACAGCTAGAAAGTTACCACACGCTGCATTTAACAACCAAACCCAACGCACACCCACAGTGAGCGAGTTTCAGGGAAGTGCAGGGCAGCACCACCTTTTTTTTTTTTTTTTAAAGGTTTTAGGTTTTACTCCTTTTGGAAACGTGAGGTACAGAAAGGAATAGACATTTGGGGGGCCAGCTCCTCACCTGGCTGCATTATCAGCGCCTGGGCACCCAGGTAAATCATAGAATCACCAGGTTGGAAGAGACCCACCAGATCATCGAGTCCAACCATTCCTATCAAACACTAAACCATGCCCCTTAGCACCTCGTCCACCCGTGCCTTAAACACCTCCAGGGAAGGTGACTCAACCACCTCCCTGGGCAGCCTGTTCCAGTGCCCAATGACCCTTTCTGTGAAAATGGTTGAACCTTGAGTTTACGTGAAGCATTCCTGGGGAATGGGGGGGAAAGAGCATATTGTGGCACCCCTACTTAAGTCGCTATGCAGACTCAGCGCTCTGCAACCTGCCACCCTGATTCAAAATAAGAGAAGAGGCCCTTTGGGGGCCGCCCGCTCACCTGGCTGCATGATCCGCGGCTTGGCGCCCAGGTACGCCAGGTTGACGTTCGCTTTCCTGCCGTCGATGATGGGGTTGGGGTCCTTGCAGGCGCGTTCCGCAGCGGCTCTGTCAGCCATGGTGACCTGCGGGGACCACGCTGAGCATCAGAGCCCTCTCCGCGGGGGACGAGAACCCTCTCGCCCACCTGGGCGCCCCCTAAACCCGGGAGGCTCTCGGGGACGAGCGAGGGATGGTGGCCGCGACCCCTCCCGAGCGGAGCGGGGCAGGGCGGGGGGTGCGGGGCGAGCTCCGCCGCGGGGAGATAAAACCCCTATCAGGGAGCAACAGGCGGCTGCCGAGAAAGTAGGCGATTCCCCCCACCCTCCCCTCAATCTCCTTTTTCAGTAACTGCTTTCCTTGTCCCATCCCCCGCCTCTCTTCCAGGCTCCCCAGCAGGAAAAGATGGGGGGGGGGGTGTAACAAAAAAACAAACCAAACCAAAAAAAAAGAAAATAAAAAGGGAAAAAGGGAAAAAGGGAAAAAGCCAAACGTTAGACACCCCGTCTGCACCCCCCCGGCTCCCTAGAGCGCCCCCCGCGGTCTCCCCGCGCTGCCCCATCCCGGGGCACTTACAAAGCCGTATCCCCGGGACTTGCCCGTCTGCCGGTCGGTGATGACCACCGCCTCCTCGATGTCCCCGAACACCTCGAAGTACTTGCGCAGGCTGGAGTCGGTGGTGTGGTAGGGCAAGCCCCCGACGAAGATCTTGGTGTACGTGGTGTCCTTCTGCGTCGTGTGCATCTTCTGCTCTGCACCCACGCGTGGCCGCCGGGGCGTGCGGGTCCTGGGCGGCGAGACCCGCTTCCAGCCTCAGCCCCGAGCCTCTTTTTTTGTTTGTTTGTTTGCTTTCCCCCCTCTTTCTTTAGTTAATTGTTTATTTTATTTTTTTTTTCCTCTCTATCCCCCCCTCCCCGTCTCCCCCCCCTCCCCCCCGCCACCCAGTCACAACGCGATTCCCGTTCGCTCGTGCAAACAGAGCTTTCCTCCTCCTTCCAGAGCGGAGCCCCGCAGCCTCCCGAGGTTTTTGAGGTAGGTACCGGCACAAGGAGGAGGGGAGGACGGGCAGCAGCCAGCCTGGCGGCCGTAGCTCTGGGAACGAGCAGGAGCAGCGGCTGGAAGGGCAGCGCAGGGCCAGGGCGCTGACAACCGAGTGCCCTCCTCCCCCCCTAAAAGCCACCGGGTCGGGCACTCTCGGTTCCTCCTCCTCCTCCTCCTCCTCCCGCTGCTGCTGCTGCTGGCAGGGGCGGGGATGGGGCGGACCCCGCGCTCGGCCGCTGCCCAGCCGGGGCTGACAGCCAGATGTTGGCAGCAGCTGGATGCTCCCTCCGCGCGGCTGCAGCGGGACCTCGCCTCGGCCACCAGCTGCGGGGTCACCGCTGCCAGGAGGGACACGGGGGGCTGCGAGCACAGCTGGGACACTGGGAGCTGGAGGTTCTCCAGTCATGGAATCGTAGAATCTGTAGGTTGGAAAAGACCTTTGAGATCATCAAGTTGAACCGGACCTGTCCACTACTAAATCATATCCCCAAGTGCTTCATCTCCTAAAGAAAGCTGGGGAGGGACTGTTTACAAAGGCTTGTAGGGATAGGACTAGGGGCAGTAAGTATAAACTGGAGAAGAGCAAATTTAGACTAGACATAAGGAAGAATTTCTTCACGCAGGGGGTGGTGAGGCACTGGCACAGGTTGCCCAGGGAAGCTGTGGCTGCTCCATCCCTGGAGGTGTTCAAGGCCAGGTTGGATGGGGCCTTGGACAGCCTGGTCTAGTGGGAGGTGTCCCTGCCCATGGCAGGGGGGTTGGAACTAGATGATCTTTAAGTTCCTTCCCAACCCAAACTGTTCTGTGATTCTATGATTCTACCCGTCTTTTTAATACTTCCAGGGATGAGGACTCAATCAGCTCCGTGGGCAGCCTCTGCCAGTGCCTGATGACCCTTTCTGTGAAGAAATTTTACCTAATATGAACTTCCTCTGGTGCACCTTGAGGCCATTCCCTCTCATCCTATCACCTGTCACTTGGGAGAAGAGACCAACACACACCTCAGTACAACCTCCTTTCAGGTAGTTGTAGACAGTGATAAGGTCTCCCCTCAGACTCGTTTTCTCCCAGTTCCATGCTTTTCTCCCAGTTCCCTCAGCCACTAGTCATAAGACTTGTTCTCCAGCCCCTTCACCAGGTTTGTTCCTTTTCTCTGGACACGCTCCAGGACCTCAATGTCTTTCTTATAGCAAGAGGCCCAAAACTGAACACAGTATTCAAGGTGCGGCCTCACCAGGAGGAGAATCACCTCCCTGGACCTGCTGGCCACACTGTTTCTGACACAAACCATTATGCCACTGGCCTTCGTGGCCACCTGGACACACTGCTGGCTCACGTTCAGCTGGCTGTCAACCAACACCCCCAGGTCCTTCTCTGCCAGGCAAATGTTTTGATCCCTCCCCAAAACCTTGTGATGAAACCCCTGCCACCCTCACCTACCTCTCTCCCCAAAGCTATGTTGCTGCAGCACTTCCAGATTATTACTGTGGTGGTGACAGCGGTTGTGGTTCTTGTTATTGACTTGGACGCAGGAAGACAAAAAATGGTAAAGCTGCTTCCCTTGTTTTCTTCTTGCTTCCTCTGCCATGTGCTGGGACTGGGAAGGACACAGAGGAACAAAAAAGAAAGGAATGTCTGTGTGAAATGGAGAGGCAGAGGACTGTGGGAGTTGGGGTGAAGGGAGACAGGAAGGTTAAAGATTGCGTAAAACAGATGTGCACATGTGTATAGACTTCTAAGCCATTCTTTTGTGGTCCCAACGTCTTGACAAGTACTTATGTCTCTTCTCTCTCCCATTTCCTCTGTCTGTTAGACTTTTTCCTGTGAAGTCCCTCTCTCCCTTGAAAAAAGGAGCGATGCAGCCGTTTGTGGGAGTGACTGGCACCATTTGATTTATTCAGCAGTCATTATCCTAGTTCTAATGGTCTATACAATGTCATGCTGTCACTAAAACTAACCCCAAGCCCTACTTGATCCTTCAGACTCTCCAGATTAAATAATTTGGCTTAATATGTTAGGACTAACTCAAGTTGAAGCTTAGCAGCCCTAGCAGGAGCCATATGTAAATGATACTTTTCAGCTCAAGCTATGACAAGGCCTGAACCTTGGCCTGAACCCAGTTATGCCAGCTAACTCTGCCCCAAAATTTCTCCCAGCACGGCTCTCATGTTGGTCTGGAACATTGTTTTAAACCTGACACTCCAGCCACTTCTGTTCTAGGGGCTCATTGTAACCTTAAACTCTGGCTCAGTGACCTGAACGTAAATACTAGCCCGACTAGTCAGTGCTCACTGAGCACTACAGCATACGCACTGCATCAGAGTATGTTTAACTTCTCAGCCCCTTGTGGATCTGAAAGAGGAACTTCACCTAAAACCAAACATAACCCATCACATTCCTTTTCCCTTGTTGAGTCCAGCCCTCTTGCATGCCTTGTGTCATCTGCAGGAACAGTGAATCAGTCATTACACAAACTCCAGTATTAAGGCTAGAAAAGCAACACTTGGCTATCCCAGAACTAATTGCAGCTGTATTAGGGAGTTTGCCTCCTTCATCCCACACATATGGCCCAACAAAATTTGAGTTCAAGTGGAAGACAGGTGATGTTGACAGACTCAAACCTCAAACCTAGCCTTTTGATCTAACAGCAGTAGCAGGTCTTCCGGGATCCAGAAACGAAAGCTAATTTTCCACATCTAAGTCTCATCAAAGGACAAACTTCTTGCATTCTGATAGTCTTCATCAGTGTTAATCATGACTTTAACTCTAGGTTTATCTGAAGAGAGATTACCTCTATCATATGAAAATTAATTAAAGATCATTTGAACACTTCAGCATTCGGGAATGTATTGTATGCTTCTCTCCTAAACTGTATGTTAATCTGAAATTTTAGACTGGTCTTAACCCAAAAGAGGTCTCCACAAACACCCCAGAAGGGTAGTTCTTTCAGATTACACCCATCTCAGATATGTTCTGGCCTGATTAGGGCTTGTGTCATTGTGGTAGGATTAGGGATCAATACAGTGAAGCTTGAACAGCAAAGTTCATCTATGAAACCTGTAGGTACCATGGGAAACTGATGAGCTGGATCAATTTTGAGATGAGGATGAATCTAGAGTAAGCTCTTGCATGGTGAGATGGTGTGTACTTGTGTATGCTGGATATCTGACTAACTTTGCAGTCACATTAATGGATTTGAAGATTGAAAAGCATGGACTGTAAATCATCTATTATGCTGCAGGCAGGTTGGTGGGCAACTTCACCAGCGTTATTATCCTAATGGCTTGAGATAATATATATTTTGTGTTTTGGGATGGGTCACTGGGATGACTTACTGCTAGGGTTGTGGCTTTGGAATGCAAGTGTGGAAGAAAGAAATTTATTCCTATATCCTGCAAATTTCGCAGTAATGATGACACTGGTGAAAGCGTGACAGTTCAGGTGAGGTGTAGAAAGAGGGATGCATAGGCACAGTATTCTTTGGGACAGACGTGAACATGGGGTTCTTAAACTGATAAGGAGGTTTGGAAATTGAACCGGGGTGACGCACATCCTGGTAAGTACCACAAAGCGTAAACTACCTGAGAGAAGTATCAGTCTCATAGGTGGCATTCTCAGGATCTCAGTTTTGAATCAAAGTAGAACGTAGGCCCCTAGGTCCTTCTTCACTCATTCATATCACTGTATGTTGTCATTGTGGCTGAAGGCTGACAATCACCTTCTGTGTAATTTTAATGGTTTTAAAAAATATATCCGAAGCTATACATTAGAAAGTGGTCTAATGTTTCTTTTGGAACCTAGTAGCATGGTTTGACTGAAGGAAGCCCCAAAAGCTCTCAGTTACAATTAATTGCTTTTACTCAGAGATTTGGTGGTTTTGCTGTCAAGGTAAGATAGAGTAGACAACTTGCCAGCTTACCAAATGTTACCACTCACTAGTAACAGCATAACTGTATCATCATGCTTTTTATTTATTTATGAGCACCATATGCCTGTCATGTCAGAAACCAGTGGATGTCATGTGTTCATTCATTGGGTTTCTGAAAACAACAAAGACCCCTGATTATGTTGCACAGTGTTCATTCTTGCTAATGCTTTATTTCAGTAAATAATAGTGGTCTTCAGAACATTCAGTACACCATCAATTAAACAGGTGGAATTTCTCTATAAATTTACATATACATATACATATACATATACATATACATATACATATACATAGATTTTATTTGCTAACACCATGATTAGAATCCCTAGGGCCTGAAACTCCATGGTTTTTAGATAGGGCTGAAAATAAAAATGATTATTTTTCTGATAAGCTAGTAAGACCATTAATTTGGTCAATAAGACCTTTCTGCTGAAGTTCCAAGACACCATAGCTCCATGAAAACATACAGCTAATAACATTAAGCCCACCTTTGTCTGCTAATCTGTGCACTTTCACCAACCACATCCCCTTACAGAGAGGAGCAGAATGTCTAACCTCTGCTTTGTATGTTACATGGCCAGGAGTTTGACTTTGTCTAGGGAAGCACGAACTACAGTAGTATGTAGTACATACATGTTCTTAAGCAGTGTGAGAAACTTAGAAATCTCATTGTCTTCTCATGCTTCTTAGTGTTGTACAATCTTTATCTATTAATAATTCATGAATTGTCAATTTCTGCTAAAAATTTCCTAACTGGGGGAGGTTCCACCCCCTCCTTCAGATGGTATGTCCCCATTATGATAGATTTCATCAGTCTTTTTTTTCCCTGAAACCCATTAATCTTAATATTTTCCAAAGTCCTTTTTGCTGTAGTATTTAAGCACTAATCTGCATGATCTTGACTATTAAACCCTCCCTATGCCCAATTAAATCACCACATATAGACCACCAAGGGTCGTATCTATCTGATGGCAATATTCTTCCTTTTTCAGTGATTGAGAATTTTTGTGATTCAGCAAACAATCTCCAAAGCTTGTGAAACTGTGGATGCAAGACATATTGCCTACACACAGGAAAGTAATGGGCATGTCAGGTGAAGCAGGGGTGAATGGTAAGTGTACCCAGAAGGCTGAATGCATTCACAAAGGTTACAATGAGCATGTGCTATTGGTAGGGGAATACATGGAAAGGAATGGTAGAAAAAGAAAAAAAAAGGGAAAGGGTTTATGAATACTAAATCATGAGTCCTATACTGAATAGTGCTTCCCAGTGCTAGAAAGGATCAGAAGGTAGAATGAGACTAGCGCCTGGCATGAACTGAAGTTGTCCTATGATGCTGTAATGGAGAGGGTGCTCATGCCAAAGGCCAAAACTGCAAAATCAAAAAGCTCCCACATGCACCGTGTGACACACTGAGAGTCATGAGAACAATGATTCTTAATGTCAACAACCAAGGCAGTTGTGCAGGGAAAAGAATAAATGTGGGTTTGCAGACTGTCTGAAGCTTGGAAATTGGAGTGGGAAACACTGGACTCTCACACTTACCTGTCCTGCTCACAGGCAACTAAGAGGCAGGCATCTAACAACTCTGCAAAATTCCATTGCTGTTGATTTGTGTGATGTAATAGCTAGAGGACTCTAGGCTGAGCACAACCCTCTCTGCCCAACTCCTATGCATCCTTAAAATGTTGTACAGCCAACCCCATTGTGATACCTAATGGAAAAAACAGTACTCAGAGCTGCCTGCTGAGCAGTACACATGTTGCCTGGTCTGATATGACCACATAACTCATTGTTTACTTGTATTTTGTATGCAAAACTAGAAGTCCTAGCATGAGGAATATTTTTGAGAACAAATTCTTTGCCAGAGTAAATTGGTTGAGTTCTGCTAAAGGCAAAGAAACTAAACCAAATTACATCAGATTACACCTGGCCTCCAGTCAGGATAAACAGTTAAAAGAGAAACAGAAATACGGGGATGCTGGTGAGAGACTGAAGCCACTAAACCCTAGTCAGTTGTTCTTACATGGGATTAAACTGACAGTCGACAAGCTATACGCTAGACATTAGCCTCACAGCACAGTGCACATCTGTTAGCAGAAGTAGGTTATTAGAAAAGAAAAAAAAAGTAGGTAGGTGGATAGAAATGCAGAGAAGAACTCATTCACACACACTTCAGCTCCTCCAGTTCTTAAGCCATGTTGGAAAAATGCTACTGGGGAAAGTCCTTCATGAGCAACTAATTACCTGTCACATGAATATCCTAGTACTGCAGCTCTGGATTTGGGAATTGCCTTCTCCGTGGCCTCATGCATTCTCACTGCTCCAGAGAAGTGACTTGCACATTCCTGTCTGAGAGCTGAAAGGCTCTGATTTATGGCCAGGAGATACCACATCCTCATTTGCCAAGTTCAACCCAACACCTCTTTTTTTTTTTTTAAAGGGCTTACTTCTTGCATAGTTTGTGCTGGGGAAACTGAGTTTGCAAGCAACTTGGCTTTCATCTAACCTCTGAGGCACTGAAAACAGAGTTCAAAATGTTCCCTTGCCTACTTTTCATAAAGAGAGAAAGGGAGGGTCCAGCGTTTGTCAGTCCTCACCCAGGGGTGTACCTGCTAATACCAGTGTCAACAGAGAAAGAGAGGGAGAACTGCTCCACAGAACTGTCCTCTCCTTTCCCTTGAAGGTATCTGGGGCACAAAGGCACACAGAGGAAGAAAGGATGGATGAAATCTGTGCTCTGTCTTCTTCACCCCGAATCTTTTGCTAGGGCCATGGAGGAGTCACTCGTATTGTCAGTTGGACACTCAAGACTGGAGCTTGAGGCTGCCTTTGCAAGTGTTGGAAGACAGCATTTAGGAGGGAAAATGGACCCAGTTACATGTGGTTTTCTTTCAGGATATTGCCAGTCTCACACATAACCACCCAGGGAGGTGGTTGAGTCACCTTCCCTGGAGTTGTTTAAGGCATGGGTGGATGAGGCGCTGAGGGGCATGGTTTAGTGTTTGATAGGAATGGTTGGACTCGATGATCCGGTGGGTGTCTTCCAACCTGGTGATTCTATGATTCTATGATAATGTGCTGGTCAGTTGTGTTATAGGGGTATGTAGCTCCTTTATTAGTTCATCTATGTTTTCTTATCCAAAGATATCATATGTTGCTGTCAAGTATTTTCAGTCTGAACTCCTTAATAGCCCGTTTACAGTCTTGGTTTCAGCAACTAAAAATAACTCCAAGACAACAATAGCTTTTAGGTGGTTCCACTTTTTTTTATTAGACACAACTTGCTGAAAAAAAAGTAGCAACATGTGATGGTAGTTTGGTGCCTTCCTTCTAGAAGGATTGTGGAGTAGATTTCCTAGCCTGTGCCTAGTCTCACCATCTGCTGCTGTGGCACAGCTAACTCTCCTCTGTGACACAGCATTCCTCTTCTTCAAGGACTGTCAGAGTAGATTATCTTTTTGGGTTCAGAGGTTTTTTTTTTCCTGGCTGGAATTTCTTTCTTTTTCTGGTTGGTAGAATGAGCTAGGTTAGAATTTGGCCCAACCTCTAAAGTGGAATAAACTTCCATCTGAGAAAGATCACGGAGGCTTCCTTTGCACTGCTCCAAAAGATCAGGACCTCTTTAGTACATTCTCTTGGTAAGGCGATACCTGCAGGTATATAGTATTTCTCCCATCTTCCTGTTATACCTGAACAGAAGTGACTCAGAAGGGAGGAGTTCTGCCTGCACTGCCTCACCATCACCATTGCCTTCTATATTTACTCTACAAATATAAAAGTCAAATTCTGTCAAAAAAAACTCTGTTTAACCTGTAAGATCCTAGTCCTGAGAGCTACAGCTTCAAAACAATGCAGCAAGCTGTACGTGGTGTTTTTGTTTGTTTTGCAGTGGAAGTGGAAATTTGAGCATGTTAGTGCTTGGGCAGTGGGAGTTTCATCGGTGTAGCATCTTCACGCTCACTGCTGCAACCCAGTAAGGTAATGTGAAGTTTTCAAGCAACTCTTATAGCCTTTATTGTCCTCAGTTGGAAAATACATGACATTTGCCTTTAAAAAGAAGTAAAAAAAAAACCCTTCTGACTTTGTCATGAGAATAAAATTAGTACTGTTTGGCTGGTTTGTCATATTTGTCCCTTAGTCTTAAGTTTCACAGTTCATCTAAGGTGTGAGGTTATGAAGTAGGACACAGAAAACATGTCGTGCTCTAATGCCTCCATTTTCACCTCTGGAAAGGACCTTTGCTAAGACACTACATCTGTGAGTATGTTAACAGTACTGCAGGAAAGATATCACATTGCTCTTTGGTGAGCTATGTACAAGGATCAAATCAGATTTAATCCTACTGAAGAATTCTTATGGCTTTGAAAAATGGACCCTGTCAACATGAAATAACTAAAATTTTATATAATTGCTTATAAAGCTCAGGTACAGTGGTTGGATTTTCTAAAGACACAAAATGCAGTCTGTCTCTTCAGTCCTAAGATAAACATCCTGCCTACCCAATTAGCTTTTGTCAAGGTCTGTTAATTTTCACTGAGGTTTACCAATTCATGACTTTTAAAAATTAGAGCCTGAGCAATAATTTTTCTGAGATGTGATCATTTTACCAAGATCTGTCAAGGGGTCATCTGACCTGATCTTGCACATTGCCTTCCCACTGGGAACCACAAGTATTTCGCAGTGCGCTGTCGCCCTAGGGAATTTGGAAAAAGGTAGCAAATACTGGATCTTCTGCAGGAGTGTGTCTGGGACCTTGGTGAGGTCTGTGCAAAACTAACTTGCTGTCTGATCTGTATGTATTTTGCCTTTTGAATGAGCCTAGACTAGCCCGGACTGCCTCACCTCAAAGCACAATGGTGATTTAGGGGCCTAGAATGCAATACGGTTAAATGAGAATTACGAGAAGAAATTGGATTCCTGAATGTTGATAAACAGGATTTTGCTACACTGGCTTGCTCACTACTCTTAAACTGTCAGGCATTCCATATTGAAAACAGGTCTATTAAATGATAGAAGGAGACAACAAAAGCTTCGTATTAAAGCATAATAATTTTAACCTCTCTGGAATAAAACCTTGGTCATTTCAGTCCATCAGCTATTTCCTCGGTATTTATTTTTCTCTGTTCATCTTTGAAACTCAATAAGGAAATAAAATACCAACATAAATAAATCAAGAAGAAGGTTTCTCAACACAAATAAGCTAGACAAAAGAAACAGAACACTGGGGAATGTTTACTAATTCATGCTATCTTCATGAATGCCATACTTTGGAGGGAATGGGAGATTTTTGTTCATGTTTGACTCTCAAGTGTGTTAATCAGGTTTTATTAAAATGGAGGTAGATGACAATTCACATAAAAAAAATAGAGAAGCTAAATGCAGCCAGATTAAAAGTTCATGTGAGATACTAACAAGTAAGAGGAATTGTTTATTGTTACTACTATATGAAGGGGGGTGGGAAAATATTTTCATAATCTTATTTAAAGGAAGGAAATCTTTGTGAAAGGATGCATGTTTGCATGGTGGAAGTACCAAGTTTGTTCTGGGAGGTTTTTTCTGTTCTCTTAGCTGTCCTGTAAAAGCATTCTGTGTAAGTTTTAGTAGTTTTATCTGTGCTGTCATCCTATCTGCTATGCATCTTCTTAAACATGGGAGAAGGCCCCTTGAAAATAATGACATTCCTTATGAAGAGTTCAGTACATGCATAAATGTTTTCAAGATTTCAGATTACCAGCGGTTTCAATCCATACCACCTGTCTCCCTCTCTGTCCCTGTTTTGTGTTAGCTAGTAGCACAGGGAATGCTGTCTTAGGGTTTTTCTGTACTGCTGTGACCCTGGAAGTGTCAGGAAAACAGTCCTAAAAGTGAAATCCAGGTGTAACGCAACAGTTTTCTTATCTGGCTGATTGAGAATTGACAGCAAAGTACAGGAGGATAGAAGCAGGAACACCCCTCTTTTCTTCCCTCCGT
This sequence comes from Phaenicophaeus curvirostris, assembly GCF_032191515.1. Taxonomy (NCBI): domain Eukaryota; kingdom Metazoa; phylum Chordata; class Aves; order Cuculiformes; family Cuculidae; genus Phaenicophaeus; species Phaenicophaeus curvirostris. The sequence goes on from NC_091394.1 coordinate 36,594,484, forward strand.
ATTGGCAAGATTATAAATTAAAATGTCAGATCAAGCCTTGTCTGGTGAAATTTCTCAGACCTTCATCTTTGCAATATGCCTCATAACTTCTCTTACCACAAACGATTAGCAACTCAGATTGTGTTATCTTAAAGTCTATGCGTAGCAAAGTCACCATGCTGCACCTCAGAGGATTGGATTCAAGAATACAGTCACTAGAGCCTGTTGGATGTTTGTATGGTCTGTCTAATGTCATTTCAAGTTATCTGATAGCGGTTCTTAAAATGGTGGCAGTTTCCATGCTGTTAGGCAAATGAGGCTTACAAGAATTAACATATATATATATATATATATATGGCCAGTGACATAATACAGAGCAATGAGTGCTTTTCATTAAGTGGTTTCTTTGTAGATCTTCTATTCCAGGATTCCTTTGCATTTGTTACATTTCCCTTATTCCTTTTTAAAACAGCATTAGAAAACAAATGTCAGACAATGCTACGTTACAGTTGTCACCCCACTAACAGCTACCCTGGGGCTGGGGTAACTTCTCAATTCAACCACAAAGGACTTCAGATTTTTATGAACTACATACTTATGGGGGAAGTCAGCTTATTCTTTAACACTGGACAAGTCTGTTAGCATTTACTTTTACTAGAAATATTTGCTTTTTAAAAGCAGTGTTAGTAAATACGGTAATACGATGCCAAAAGCCCAGCTGAAAGCTCTCAGAGCAGCCTGGGCTAATGTGCTGGTGCTGCTGATGTGGGTGAGAGGTCAGTTGTTTCCTTTGCTCTTTCTGCTGTCCCCAGAAGGTGACTTGTGTCAGGAGGAGCTTGAATGCTAAAGATGAGAGGGAGAGTAGTCATGTCAGCTCCAGTATTTTGATACTGATTTCTCTAAATATCTTATTTCAACTATAGCTCTTTCATTTGCATCAATGCCAAGAATAAAACACCAACAAAACCCCCAGAAGTTGCAAATCAGAGGCTAACCATGCATTTCCTCTGCTCTGGGGATCTCTGTACGGCTCTGCTGAAGTTTTGGTTGTGTGGAGGGTGTGGCTTGATCTTTGCAAACCTAACACCTCTCTTGCATAAACAGATTTCTATTCTCCAAGTTATCACATGGGAATTAAAATAAGTAAATGAATCTGCATTGCAATGTGATCTCAGTCTAAAGCCACACATCTGAATAGGCACAGGTAACTGTAAGAGACACTGAAAGATCAATATTAACTATTTAATTGTTCATGTAAGACTGGCAAGGTCAGGAACACTGGGATTTATGAAGGCTGATTTCATACAGAGACCCAATTGATACCAGTGTCTAAAAAGGGTGCCAGCTCCTACCAAACATCTCCCATGACTGGGGCAATCGTGTGTGTGTGTACTTTAACACCTTTTGCCCCAGTGCTAACGTGGGTTCTTGCATAGCTAACAAGACAGTAAACTAATTTTTCAAACAGTCAGGGCATAGAAGGGATCTTTTTTCTCTGTTTTCATGAAACTTTTACAAACTTAACTGTTTTTGAGAACTGACCGACTTTGCTGCATTTAGTTGACATTGCCAATGGATTTGCTAGTCGTTACGGGAAGGAAATACCTGGACAGCCATATGCTGTGACCACATACTTTTATAGTCACTGTTGAAAAAAAAACAGGGAATAAAAGACAGAGTGGAAACATAGACTTGCCCTAGAAATACCCTCTCGTTTGGCAATGGGCAAGGCTGGTGTACAGATGAGCTTATGAAACCCTCTGAGTTATCTACAAGCTACCAAAGACTCAATCCACAAAGCATGGCATTTGCAAAACTACATGGAGGTTGTGGCCCAGTTGAGTGAGTTCAGAGACTGTGCATGGACATGACTTGAATATTTTCACCATGTGCTGCATGTAGGACCTCGTTTTTGTGACTGACGTGGCCAGGAACATATTTTACAGATGGGATCTCGGAAAACTTCAGCACCTTTTCTTTTCTGTTTTTGTCTAGTGTGGACATAGGCGTCAGCCAAGACTGTCTGTTGAAAACATCAGTTTGTTTTGTGCCATCCTTTTTCTAGCGTTGCTTTTAGCTGATGCTACTGGTGAAGGAGTCACTTTAATATCCAAATTCAAAGTTGGAGCCCATGAAATTTCTCAGTGCAGCAGAGGCTCTCACTGTACTGAGGAGGCAGGAGGGAGGGAAGGGAAAACAATGGATCCCCATTTTGATTTCTTAATAATTTTTAAGTTAGTGTTGAATATTACTGAAAAGGAATTTTTTTTCTAAAATACTTGGATGTTACATTTTTTGTCTTAGTCTGTAAGAATATGTTCAATACAAACAAAAACCCAAGAAAAGCCAAACAACTTTTACCATTGTTAGTAATATGGGAAGGCCATAACTGATTAGAAGCAAAACTCCATCCAGGAAATATTTGTTGCCATAGTGACTATATTTAGTTGATTCCTTTTTATGCTCTACAGATCTGATTTAATTAATACAGATATTTATAAATAGCTCCCCACAGGGCCAAAACTAATGCCTGGAAAGTAAAGTTGTAAAGACTTAGGATATGCAGCTCTGTACGGACAGATGGAGACCCCACTTCAGCAAAGTAGTTAATGTGAGCACACAGTTTTAAGTGTTACATCTCATTTGACAGAATTGTATGTGTGCTTAAACTCATACATGTGCTGAAATAGCCTGTGGCGGTTGACAGCAGATAGTGAGCATTTCTCTTCTAAACTTTGTGGTTTGTTTTGATCTGACTTTCATAAGCTTCAGTGGAAATAAGTCCTTAAGTAGTTACACCATTAGTCATACTAGGAGTGACCAGTCACTTACTCAGCAGTTGCTGTGAGCATTACAGAGCATTACAGAAAATATGGGCATGTGCACCTTTCATGGTTTCACATTCCTTACATTAATCCACAGCCCCTGTGAGTTGTTCTCTACAGCCCTTTTCTCCTTTTAATATCCAGTAGTTCAGGTCTCTTCATTAGGCAGTTCTCTTGAAAGGATAGACACATGCCAAAAGTCTTGCAGTTACTCTGCATCATTTGCTTAGAATATCAAGTCCACATCCATTGACTCTGTGCTGTCCCAGATGCTAGTTCTGCCTTGTAAATACAATCACATGGTCAGTTTGGGAGAGAGAGGCATGAGGAAATATTTAAAAGATTTACTATTCCTGCTGCTTTTCAGAGGTTTTTATCCCTTCCAGTAAAGCATGGCATATGCAAATAATTCTCTCCACGTTTGGCCCATCAGGGGGCATTAGCCTGTCGTCCAGCATCAGAGTAGCAAGGGGTGGCTGAAACTGGAGGAACAGAAAGGGAAAAGTCCAGAAGCAACTTAAAACTTACAATGACGCAAATTGCCCTCTGCAAAGAGAAATAATCAGAAAACTGGTTAACACCTCTATCTTTATCCAGATCCCTTTCACATATTTTCAGACCATAGTTTGTATCAGTCATTTGACTCTTTTCTTAGCCTCCTGCACTCAGTCTTTTCTAAAATCTGGCTTTTGCATTGTGAATCTGGTTTTGTCTAAGAGTCAGAATCCAGGTGGCATCTCTGCTAAAAAAAATGGGGGATTTTATGCACCTCACACCCTGAGGGGTGGTTCTCACTTTCTTCACCCAGAAATTACATGGTCTTTGCTGTTTTCTTAGACTTATGGACACCCAGGCTGCAGGTCCTCCGAACTGCACACAGGGAGGATGAGTGAACTGAACTTCAGAATTCACTCTTTCACTTGCACTGTAAATCCACAGGAAACAGTCAAGACACCTTAAGATTGTATCTGCAAATGTCCCGTGGCCAAAATCTACCCCATGGTGCCTCTTACTTCTTTTCACCAAGGCAACACTGGGTCGGAGAATTTTGTGGTGCAGAATGTCCCTCTTGAAGCTGTATTGCTGTACAGACGTAAGGTCTTTTCCTGCAGCATTTCTTTTGGAATGTCCATCAGGTCTGGATGCCTAGTATCTACTTTCCTTATTTTACCGTGCATGTTTGTGGGCAGCTTTCCCTCTATTTCACCCTGCTGAAGTATTCTGGGTAGCTTGCAATGGTCCTCTTCAATGGAGGGGTTTTTTGGAGGAACAGCAGTCTGCCCAGGACTGAAGTGAGTGCTTGTCAAGGAGCGGTGCCAAAGCACTATCTGTCCTGTCCTCTCTCCTGTCTTATGGGAACAGGGTCAACAGCCTCTCCCACCGGAGCCTTTATGGGATAATTATTTGATAATTGTAGGCTTTTTTGCTCTGCAGTCCTTACTAGTTTTCTCTCAGTATCATTGCATTGAACTTAGCGGGAGAGTATTCAAATAAATAAAAAGTGCCTCTGTTTGGAACCCAGTAAGCTCATGTCTTAGAGCAGTGAAGTTGTGACAAGCAGATGCTTTTGTTCTCAGTGTGGTTTTTATCAGAGATTTGGAACTTTTACACACCCAAACAATGCAATTAGTGGGGAAAGGAAAAGTCCTCTTCTACACATCTCATCACACCTCTGGGTGAGGAATGCCATTTTGTGTTAGAAGCTGAAACAAGCAAAATCAAATGAAGGGTCAGGGACAGGCATTCCTCTGCTTTGACAAAGCCAGAAAAGGACATGCTGGAGGACCCCTCAGAGGAGGACCCAGACAATCCCAGAAGGATTAAGCTGTGATATACTGTACACGGTAACCAGAGCTGAACCTGGCAACATGCAGCCCCACAAATCATGGCTTCAGTGCTCTGTGTTACAAGAGGCTGTTGTCCATCAGCTCTGGTGTGACCCTGTGCACGCTGTTATGACAGCTGTTGGAAACTGTTATGTCAGTGTACCCTTTCGGTCTCTTCAGGAATAGAAGATACTGTGCTCTTTTGGTTTTTTTTAATGCCCTCCTTAGTCTGGATCACAAGTTAGTGAGACATTGATAATTTTAACCGTGCACTGCACAGGCCTATTTGTTTATATTGCTGGGACGTGCTCTGTGATTCTGGCAACACTTCCAGACGAAGCCTATGCAGATAGTGGCTGGAATAACTTCTCTTTCCTTACACCTTTATCTTCCCTCTTTCTTCTGCAGAACATTGCTATGTTATCACAGTATTATTTTTAAAGAAACTTCTCTGTTTGAAGTTTCTTTTTGGCACCATGTTGCTTCTTTTCCAGTAATTTTGTAGGGGAGAGTGTCAGTTTGGGTTTTACCTTCATAACAAATGCATTAGTTTGTTTCTGTTCTCAAACTTGCATAAATCCACTTTAACGCCAGTTTTACAATTGCATTCCCTGCTTTTCTGCCCCTGCTGCTGTTTGATTTTCAGAGGGAAAGGGAGAAGTTAAATATTTATACAAGGGAAACTTCATTTACATAGTAAATAAACAGAAAAAGCAGAAAAATATTACCCCCCTCCTGCTCTTTAAGTTTCAGTAACACTGCATGTAGGCTGTTTCAAAGATAATGTGCCTCCTACCCCCATCCCAGCTTCAGACATCCCTTGAACTGCTCATACTCCTTTTTAACTCCTTTGCATGAAAGAAAAACTCCCATTGTGTCTCAGAAATTCAATATGATATGGAAAACAGATAGGTTGTTTGTGGATTTTTTTAAAAAAAGAAATGTCTCCTGCCCAACTTTGGTATGTTAAGGAAATTTGATTATCACTTGTTGACAGGCACGCAGGTCACATCAAGTGCTTCTGACATGTCTATTTTTAGTTAAGCTAGAATTTGTATTTTGATTATGACAGAGTAAAAATACTTGAACAATAGATAGTCTTTGCCTGTGAATGAAAATTGGAATAAGCAAGTTACGGTGAGGCAGATTTCAATTAAGAGATGAGGCTTTGGTTGGTCACAGCCCAGATGTCCTAATTTGAAAAAGAAAAAAAAAGAAACAAAACCCCCTTACCACTGACCCTCCTCTTACATTCAAAGAGGAAAACATCATCACAGCAACACAAGAGAACTAACATTAAATTACTTGTGAGAGACCACTGGAGATTTTCCTCTTGCCCATTTTAGTCAAGCAATAAAGTATCCACCTCCTTCTGGTTAACCGTCTGTTTTATTCCACAAGCCTGCATTTCTGCAGCACACATGTTTTAAGTGTTAAATGCCCTGCAGGTCCTGGCTCACAGCAGTAACTAACTCAACCAGAGTCAACAGCTCAGACCTAGAATGAAGCTGGTGTGTGGTCAGGAGCAGGGCTCTTAACTGGCTTGTTGCATGCTGAAATCAGTTGGCTTCCTTCATGACTTCAGGAGCTGGCAGCAGCATCATCACTGCACAGCCCCCTGCAAGCCTCTAGCAGCTGGCTGAAGCAAGTTAAGTCTACGTCTGTAGGTCTGAAACTAGGGGTTCTCTCTCTGTGTGGAGTCTGTAATCTGTAACATCAGGAGCAAAGTAGAGAGCCCAGTCTGTGGCCATTTATCTGTGCCAATATCTGGGGTGAGAGCTCACCAGAAGTGGAGTTCTAACTTGCAGTGGGGTCATGGTAGAAAACCATGTCTAACAGGGACACTAGGTTTGAGAGCAGTCCTCAGAGGAACAAACCTCAAGTGTTGTTTTCCAAGCAGTTGTGTGGAGTCTGAAAGTGAGGACAGCGTTGGTCAGTATTCAGCTCACTCCTTTTGGAAGTGGACTGATTCTTGGAAGAAAAAAATCGTCAGAGGATGTGAATGTTTCTCAAGAGGGGGGATGCCGAAACTTTGCTGGATTCAGCGTCTGTTTGGTCTTTATCCAGCTCTGAGCTCAAAGGCAACACTTGTGATAATACATTTTCTTCACCATAGAGACAAATGCACCTCCTGAGGGAAAAACAGTTGCTTTGACATTTCAGGCTGGGAAGCCTGTCCTTGACACATGCACAAGCCCTGATACATGGTGTCTTGGCTGTGCATGCTTAGGGCTGTCTGGGAGGTTGGCACTGTCCTTCTTCAAAGGCAGCAGCATGCCAGCACCACAGCGGTGTGGTCCCCAGTGGAGATGTTTGCACTGGGAAGGCAGCAAATATCGTGTCTGTCATAGTAGATGATGTTCTCTGCATTAGCCATGGCTTTGTGCACTTGCTCACACATAGTAATGTATTTATCTAAGCAAAAGCCCCGATGGGACAGGGAAAAAAAGGAAACAGAGCTTATGTTATGTTGTGGCTGCCAGCAGTCACAAACTGCTCTGTGGCAGGAAGCTGAGTGTAAGAATCAACTGTGTTTTCAGACTTCTTCTAGGAGCTGCCGTCTTGATTTGCAGAGCTGCCAAAGACCTGCAGTGCTCATACGTTCTGCTGGAAGGGGGAGTAGTCACAGAATCGCTTATGCTGAAAAAGACCTTTAAGGTCAAGTACAACCATAAACCTAACACTGCCAACTTCACCACTAAAACATGTGATGAGGCTCTGATAGTTACGGAGACTCCAATACATCCAGCTTTACTGCCTGTTTGTGCTTCTTCACCATTATAATTCTCCTTCAGCGAAATAAGTGCTTATTGACTGGCTGAGAGGTTATAGGCCCATAGAACCAGAGGACACTTAAGAGATATCTGTACATGTGACAGTAAGATGAACAATCGCATCGAAACACGAACTGTGCCATTAGTATTACTTACTGTTAAAGCGTCATTATCCCTCCATTGTTCTCTCTCATTAACAATTAGTCATTCAGGCCCTTGAGAACTTTAATACAATAACCTCTACAAGCTCATCAAGCAAATCTCACACAGTCACAGTTGCATACAAGATTTATAAGATGGAACTGGCTGGATGTGAATGAGGGAGTAATGGTCCATAAGCAAATGTGACATAAAAAGAAGTCAGCCAGGAAAGCAGCGTACTGAACTCAGAAAGCCTAGCTGTAGTGGGAGATGCTGTTATTTCAGAATGGCTTTCTTCTTTTGAGGTAGAAGGGATTAATTTTGTCATAGGAGGAGAAGCAACTGCCTAATGTCCATGGCATTTACATACTGGTCAATGAAAGTCAGTCTGTAGTTTTGAAATCACGGATCTGTATATATTTTCCTTTTGAATCCTGTATTAGAAGAGTCTGTGCTCCTCCATTCTCTCCCCTTTCCTTTTCAGCAAAAAGAGACTCTACCAACAAAAAGAAAATAGGTCGAAGGCTCTTGCATCCAGACTCTTTAAAGCGAAGCTTGAGAGAGACTTTGGCACGTATGTCTCTAACATTATGTTCACTGCCCTTAGAAAGCAATAACCAAATACATGCTGCTGGCAGTTAGCAAGTGCAGTGATTTCAACACAGATGAGAGAAAAGAGGACAAAGAAAGAATATGCTTAGAGCATCCCTTTCCCTATGAACCTATGGGCCAGCTGGAGTGTTTACAAAGCTGTAACGCCAGCCAGCAAGGAGTTGCAATCATCTAATTTTAATTATGTGACAAAAGCATGAAGAATCATTTCAAGGGCTAACAGAGGAAAATGGTTGCAGCCTGCCAATATTCCTTAGATGGTAAAAGAAGACAAGTTAGCTCACAGAATTTAGTTGTTTCTCAAAAGACTAAATGGGATCTATCACAACTTCCAGCCTGTTGTTGTTAGAGAACAAATTGGTTGCCAGAAAAAGGCTTTAGACGTTAAAGAAAGTTCCCAAGAGGCATCTAGGCAGAACAACAATACCTATGCTTCTCCTCTTAAATAAAAGATATACTCTACTGGTGAGAAAACAAAGTCCCGTAAGCATATTAAACTGGCTAATATGAAATGCAGAGTATACATTTTGCTAGCTCTAAATTGACAGAGCTTCAGTCTGAGTTCTCCAGCATCACAGCCTTCTGGCAGGATCACAGTAATAAGGCAGCTGTTTTGCTGTCCCAAAGCAAAATACAGAAATACAGTTTAAAAAGCAAAGGAGAAGGAAGAAGAGGGAAGTAGAAGGAATGGGGTGGAGGGGGTAAGAGGAGGGGACAGCATAGTAGGGTGTGGGGGGGAAGGGAAAAGAAGGGGCAAAGCTCAAAATCCTCCTGCTTTGCACATATCACAGCCCCTTGGCAGAAAAGAAGTGTTGTCTCCTGACAACAATAGAACTGAGACCACAGGAATGAGCCAAATTATTTTGACTCCATTGAGCAGATGGCCATAGTGAAACATGGTGAAATGAGTTACATTTCATGCTAACAGAAGATGAATCCATGGGTTCTTATTTTAGGATTTTCTTTTCTCTGGATGCACCGAATACAAACTTTTAGTACAAGATTATCCTTAATTTTATTGGTCAGTAATACCTTATACTATCATGGCTTTCTTTCATTTGCAAATGGACAGGGTTTACACGCTTTGGTTTTATTGTTGCTTGAGACATCCTAGTAGTGAACAAAATTCAAGTCTTTTGCAAAGGCACTATTGGAAATACTGCATTTTCAAGAAATTCACATTCCATAATGTAACAGTCACTAGGGGTTGGTGATACACTTGAGCCATTCTCCTTGCCACGTTTTCACTTTGATGACAACACTACATAGTGCTACGTAGGATGCCAGAAAGTGCAAGTAGCGTGGTTTTGCTTCTACTCTTTATTATTCCACTAAGTGAAATAACATGCTGCTAAATATGTGCATGACTTTCAAGTTCAAGAAATGTTAACTTTGCTTTGCATGTGTAAAATCTTTTGTTAAAGTACCTTATAATAATCCAGAACAATTGCAATTTGAAACAGGAGTACACTACACTATTATGTGTATATTAAGCAAACACAGAATATGTTGTAGTCACTGTGTTAGCATAGTCCTGTTTACATATGGGTCTGCAATTTTGCACAGATGATGTATCGTGGAAATAGGATCTGTCTCCTGTATAGGCAATGGAAAAGCATGTGAAACTGGTGAAATATTTATTGTGATTGTCCTCACAATTAGTGTAGTTCTCTCCATAGAAGCAATTAGCGCTCTCTGTAGAGAGCCTTCTTAATAAAAGCCTCTACACAAGTGCAAATTATTATTAATTAGGTATTCTACAAATCATTAATTATAAAGCAACAGACTTTAAACTTTTCTCTGCTAACATTTTATACCCCTCTCTTTTTTAGAATGGTCTCAGCGATAATGACTACTGAACTGAACCTCAGAGTAATTATTCTGAACAACACTACCAGCAGATATTGCCATCTGCGAGTTACTTTTCACTGTTATGTGGCAGTGATGTTCTTATTTTTGATCAACATGGTTATTCAGATTTGCATGACCTGAGGTCTTTTTGTGTGAATTTAGCCACTCTTGCATGAGATTTTCTACTAACACCAAGTGCTTTTGGCTCAGGTTAATAGCACCTTTTTGCATTTCTCTGGAGTATGATTTAAGGTGTGATGTTATCATTCCTTTGCATGCTTTCAAACTTTTCCTGGCCCAGGTTTTAATGCAGGCATCTTGCATACACCTTGAAAGCATGTCTTCTGTCGCATGGTATTATGTACTGCCAGCACACCTTCAGGCGCAGAAAAAGAAGGCAATCTCCTATGTCCCAGTAGTCTGTCCTCCTCAGTGACTGCCTGTGGTACCTCTGTGCTAGAGGAGGTGGGAATGAGCTATCTGACCACCATATGCTGCTTGAGCATCAGTTCTTGCTACCAGTGACTGAAGGTGTCAGAACAAGAAGAGGAACAAGGTGAAGCAATAATTACTGTTGTGAGGGCTGGGAATGGGTTTCCCTTGCAGCCAGAATCACTGATGCATCGGTTGAGCGGTGCTACTGGGGCTATTGAGAGATGTAGCATGATACCATCTTGGGTCTTAAAATGTAAATTAAATCAGGTTTGCAGCTAGACAACAACCACTAGGCTGCTAATGGTTGAATTCAGCTAACTAACAGTTTACATGGGCAAAGGTAACTTCTATTTGAGTCCTTCTATCCAAGCTGTAAGCTATTTCTGCTTCTTTGAAGCATTTGGTAGGTCTGAAGTCAGACATGAATTCTGGGCAAATCATTGGACAAATTTAGGAAGCACTTGAGAAAATGGGAGAGTGGTTGGGGGAGGAAGGGGAAGTAAGAGGAAAAATTGGAGGTACCATCAGCTTTCTGATGATGTAGATTTTTGTATAAATGTTTATGCTTACCCGCTGACACAAATAATTCTTCAAATAGCTGCCAGGTAGTTGTGTTATACTATACTGTTATTTTGTTAGTAATGTAGTGAGGGACATCTGCAGTTTCCACAAAACTGCAGCCATTTGCCAAGAAACTGGCAAACTAGGGTGAATCTTGATAATTAGTCCAGAGGTTAAAAAAGAGGGAAGGGTAAGGCCTTAGAACAAGTGTCATTTTTTAAACAATCCAGTTTAACTTTTCATTTTAAAAGTGATTCTCCTTCATTTTTGCAGTGAGATTTAAAATGTAAAAGCATGGGATTTTAAAAAAATTTTTTTATTTGATGCAGAGCCTAAAGTGAAAAGTCCATTATTCAATCAGCTCCAAAGGGTGTGAGTTTCAGAAGCCAGAACAGGGAACTAAGGTGTGAGAGCAGGGCAGACTGGAGGGACTGATAAGCACAGCACTAGCTGCTGGTTGACATTACAAAGATTGTTTTTGTCAAAGGAAGAGGTAGAAATATCCTCTGTCCTTTTCTATTTTTTGTTCTTTAAAGAAAGCTGAAGTTCACAATGGCATTCCTGAGTGCTTAAAAGCTATGCATGTCAGTGCCCTGCTCTCCCTGAGGCACCACGAAGATGTTTTCTAACAATGTGCTTTTTCCCCTCCAACAAGATAACTTTTCTCCAACTAGGGAAATGCCTGGAACCCAAAACAGATGCCTTGAGAATATTTCTCCCCCTACGTACACATTTGAGTTTTCTGAATTCTGGGGTGCTTTACATTGGAAATTTTCAAGCACCAAGGAAGCCCAGAATCTTTGTGGACTGCCAGCTATGACAGAGCTGTGGTATTCCTGTAAGGCAGACAATGTGCAATGCAGCATCCTCAGTGAAATATTATAGAAAGGTCTTCTTTTGTTTTATGTTAACTGAAGTCCTCAGCAGGCTAATGACTAGTGGGATACTGTGGAATTATAGATCTGCAGTGAAAATCTTTAAAATAGGTATATATTTGTTAAAACTGTTAGACAAAGAAGTATGTACAAACATCTAAGAATGTGGTCACCAAGTTTTACATCAGCATTAACTGTACTGAATCCAAAATGTTATGTAATAGAGTTTAATGTTTCAGCCCTACACAAGGCACACCTGCATCTTTACAAAATACTGCCCTGGAGTCAGCTTGGCAGCTCAGATTCCAAGTGGGCTGTTTGGTAACTTCATAGATTGAGTGTAAGCAGGGGAAGAGCCCAGAAGTTTGCCCGCTGCTCCATCTAGTGCTTGTGTTTAGTATCTTAAAGGATCGTGAAGCATCTCTTCTGATTGCTGATATCCTAGGAGAGGCACGGATATGCCAAGGAGCAGCTTAATTGCTGGAGACCACTTGTAGTGACTTCCTAGCTCATGAAGACTATCTACCTATTAGAAAGTCTTCTCTTTCACTTGATTCAATTTTTCGCCTGTCATCCTGCTCCAGTGAGCAAGTGTTCCCAAAGAATGGCTGAACTGCCTTTGCAAAAGTGCGATCTTCCAGGAACTCCTTGAAGGAATAGATTTACAAAAACATGAGACTTATCGATCTCTAGAACCACTGTGATAAAGTCAAGCAGACTGGATCTAGTTTAGTGAATTTTGTATTTAATATGTTTATTAACTAAAATAGATAATTTCTATCAGGTTAGTATCAAATCATGGGAAAATTAAGTATTTTGTCAGTGTACTCACAGGCACATAATACAGAGGATAGAAGGTGGAATATTATTACACTAGTCAGAAAGGTGAGGAAATGGGTGTAAACTGGAGAAAGGCAGATTTAGACTAGATATAAGGAGGAATTTGTTCACGATGAGAGTGGTGAAGCACTGGCCCAGGTTGCCCAGGGAAGCTGTGGCTGCCCCATCCCTGAAGGTGTTCAAGGCCAGGCTGGATGGGGCCTTGGGCAGCCTGATCTAGCAGGAGGTGTCTCTGCCCATCACAGGGAGATTGGAACTGGATGATCTTTAAGGTCCCTTCCAACCCAAACTATTCTATGATTATATAAATACGTCATTTCATACGGACTTGTGTCCACTGTAGCAATTTAAACAGTGTCAAGGAAGGTTTCTGAATATAAACTAAGCTGTCATAAATTCTGTTGTCAGAACAGTCTCTGGCAGTTAAGTTGGCTAGCAAGCCTTTTCCCAGGCAGCTTCCAGGCACAACTCAGAAGATACTCTGGATCAAGGAGCATTTAATAGGATGGATGTTGGCATTCCACTCCACTTAACCCAGGCATGTTTAGTTTCCCAATGTAGAGGAAGTCAAAGTGTGTTACTGAGAATTTTGATCCCTTGTAGTCCTAGCCTGAGGGCTTTGGCTCTGTAACTCCCAACTGTAACGGCTCATGTTTCTACCTCTAAGCATCCAGGGACTGTAACAGGAAAGGTAATGGCTCTCAAAGCTAGGTGGAAAAACAACTTCAGGAGGAAGATTTTAGCATCTAGCAAGACTTTCTACAGTTTGCAATTCTGCAGCAGGTTCTCACTCATTTGATTTTTAAAAATGATTCTAATCTAAGCAGCTCTCAGAGGTGCCAGTGCCGATAATCATCGACTTCCATATCACTAGCTGGCTTTAATATCTTCCAGAATATAAAACGGCTTAAAATAGTGGAAGCAGTCCTATCATTATCCTGTACTAGCCAGGCACTACATATTCCCACAACACACTAAATACTCTAATGTGGAGGAGTGAAAATTTTCCCAGTGCTTTCTTAGTAAATCTTTTTCTTAATTTGTTTATGTTTATCTTAATAATTTACTTTCTCCCACTTTCCTCACCTCCAAAACAAAACAATTCTTCTGCAAAAACTGCCAGAGAGGATGAACGGATCTAGCACCTGCTAGAGATGTTCAAATATTAAAAATAAGGGATGGCCTGTTAAACCCAGAGGGACAAGAGAAGACAGAATATCAGTGGACTGGGAAGGTGCTGGTAGAGGGCAAGTTTATTCTGCTATTTAAATATCAGAAAGGGTTTTATTTCAGAACAAATCACTCCACAGAATAAAATTCCGGGCAGAAGGGTTAATGGAGTAGCTGTGAGTGAGTGCACGCAGGGGTCACACACTGGAGTGGGACATTCTAACTCTGCTGTCCTCACCCTCACAAAGATAGTGTCTGTCAGCTGGAAACACATCTCCAGAGCTGGCTGCTTCATGGTGAGGAGAGGCTGTGACCAGAGTTTATGTACAATACCTTGGTATCTTGGCAGGAGAGCTCCATTAATATCCCTGATAAGATCTCTTTATCCCATACCTTCCTAATTTTCAAGATGACAGGAAAAGAGAGGAAATTCATTGTGCTAAACTGAGTCCCTGCTGTGTGTAATTGGTACTGGCTTTACTTTGTAGAAATTGTCTCTTTGTTTTATCAAATGCTTCATGTTTTGAAGGTTGTGGGTTTTTTTTAAAAAAAGGAGGATGGAAATATTGTTATTCCCATTCTGAGAGGAGTTGCACAGCAGAGACTTTTCTATCCTAAAGCATCCCAGTATCCATCCCTCTCTCCTCAGTAATTGTGCCCTCTCCCACTGACCTCTGCCCCTAAACTTTCCTTAGTGCATGAAGACCTGGGAATATTCTGCCAACTGGGTTTTCTTCAGTAATTGCTTACACAATCACTAATGTCTCTTTTCAGTACTTGTTGATCTAGTGCAGGGAAGAGAAATTATGGTTTCTCTTGATGTTCTGTCTGAAATAAGAACTTACTAGTTTCTCAAAGGAAACCAGCACTTCTGACAGCAGTTGAAAAGCAGCTGAGTTATTCTGAAATGTTTGGAAATATAAAATTAACAAAGAAAAATGAAGGGAGGTTGAAAACCCTGATTAATTTTTTCATTTAAGATCCCTCTCTACCCTTAGTACTACACTCAGTAGTACATGACATAATTTACTGGCCCTTCCTGTCATTAAGCTTCCTGAACTCATGCCAAAGCTCCACATTTTGTAGCACAATTGTACCCCCAACATTTAGTAATTTGAATTGCTCTGAGGTACATTGGTAGAGACAGGCAGCTAAAGGAAAGCTTAAATAAAGGACTAACAACAACAACAACAAAAGGCTAATAAAACAAAGCTCTAAGGGCTGAACTTAGTTTCATCCTTCCAGATAATATTAAGTGTGCACAGAGCAAGTTAGGAGACAATGCAGCTTCACAAGAGAGAGCTCCCGAGAGCTGCTGCAGCGCACTAGTTCAGCACTACAGGCTGTTTGTAAAAGAGACTTAGACAAGGTAGAACCTTTTGGATGCTGAGTTCAAACACCTCAGAATCAGAGAGAGATCTCTGTTCCTGCCAGCTGGTTTTTGAATATAAGGGGTTTATTTGGGAATGCTCCTCTTGGTCTAGGTGTGTATTTCATTTCTCCCAAGAAATGTAGGGCATAGTGGTCAACTGGGTCTTGCTTTTTATAGGGCTGTTTACCCCAGATGTTCACACAGTGCCTTGAAAAGGGAAAATTTTGGTAGTCCAGCAGCAAGGACTGACATTTTAAATGGAACATTCTTCTTTGATATATAGAGAACTGCAGTGCAGCAAGGACAGGATAAAAACTAGTGACTCTCCTGCATGCTGGAGAGAAGGCAAACTGGGTGAGAAAGAATAACAACATCAGAGGAACAAATGAACAAGATGAGGAAGGCAAGAGAAAGATACAAAATCAGGTGTGAGGGAAGAAGAAGCACATGAAAGGACCTGCCCAAGAATGAACTCTACAGACAAACATGCGTGTTAGCCTCAGGAGGGGGATCTGGCCCTGCACACTCACATCAGCACAAGATCCATGCTACTGCTTGTCCTTCTGACAGACGCAAGCTCCCATCACAGCAAAATTTGTTCCTGATCCATGGGTTACATTGAATATTTCTTTCCCTTCCTTTGAACTCTTCATCTCACGTGGAACATTGTCCTTCAATAGAGGAGGTTTGTGCAGGAAAAAGCTTGTAGGGAGGTGTTGGTATTGCTTCAGGTGGTAGCATTGCCTTTGTGGCAAGAGATAAAGCAAACTGACAGTGTAGGCATCATTTCACTTCACTTTAGCTTGCCTTTCTGTATTCTTGGAACTCTATTTTTTTCCCTTGTTCTTCTTCCTAGAGACAGCGCTAACGAATAGCTGCTCACATCTTAAGTATCATAGGAAACTGTGGCTGAAAAGGAAGGTAGCATCAATGTTGTATGCATTCTGCCTTCTTGTTCAAGAACTCGTGGGGAAAAAAGAAACACAGGGCAGAAAGAAATGCCTGCCCCCGAGCCACAGCCGGTCCAGCCGTGCCGGGAACAGGCTCTGCTGGGTGTCTTTCCCTCTTGGAGACGAGGATGCTCCCTCGGCCAGAAGAGGAGGGGAAGGTGAAGGAGAGGAGCTGCTGGGCGTTCGGCGGGGCAGGGTGACACCTGCTGGGGTTGGAGAGGGAAGGGGCGAGCCCGGAGCTCTGCAATGGGAGAGGAGTCCAGCGTGGGAAAGCCTTTTCAGCCAGGGAAAGCTTTCCCAGCTTGGTCAGCCTGGGAAAGACCTTACAGCAGCCTTCCAGTATCGAAAGGAGGCTACAGGGAAGCTGGGGAGGGCCTCTTTACATGGGAGTGTAGAGACAGGACGATGGGTAATGGTTTTAAGCTGAAAGAGGGGAGATTTAGATGAGATATTAGGAAGAAATGCTTTCCTGTGAGGGTGGTGAGGCACTGCAACAGGTTGCCCAGAGAAGCTGTGGATGCCCCATCCCTGGAGGTGTTCAGGGCGAGGCTGGAATAGGCTTTGAGCAGCCGGGTCCAATGGGAGATGTCCCTGCCTGTGGCAAGGGGGCTGGGGCTGGATGATCTTTATGGTCCCTTCCAACCCAAACCATTCTATGGCTCTATGATTCTATGATTCTACAATGCAGAAGCTGTGCCTGGGAACAGCTGGATGAATTACACTTGAGAGGGATGGGGAGGTACCAAGAGCCCTGGTGAGGCCACCCATCTGCTCACCTTGGCTTTCCACTAGCAAGCTATCTGTGTGCTTCCTCCATCAGGCTGCACACAGCCCTGACGTACTTCATGCTGAAAGTCAGTAAAACCCAAAGAAAATCCCTATGACAGGCAGAGGCACAAAACCATATGCTCAGAGGAGTTTGTCTAGGTGTTGTACCCTGGCCAGTTCTTCATTGCGTGAGCAGCAGGCTCCAAAACACTTCCCCCCACATCTTACGTGAGACAAGGGCTCTCACAAAGACATCTGAGGGGTTTAGAGCAGAGATGACAACTAGTCCCCAAGTGCCAAGGGTGGGAATCCTCTAGCCTGCACGTTACCTGGATGCTGCTGATCACAGCGCTTGTCATGCTCAAACATCTGTAGCTCTGTCTCAGTTCACCTAGTTGCTCAGCAAGTTCAAGTTCAGTTTTGGAAAGTAGCTGTCCTCCAGCAAAGCTTAAGGGAGCAAATTCACGTAAACCGCTCCTGTGGAAATATTAACAGGTCCATGATGGTTTTAAGTGTCTGAGGAGAGCAAGCCCTGGTTGGCCGGGATGCTTCTGCCCTCCCTCCTATCTCTGCTCTAGCACAGAAGAAAAGGCACCTTTGCTCCAAGTCAGCCTAGTTTAGGCTTGCATGTCTCTCCCTCCATTCATGGCTAGCAGGAAGAGATTATACTGACAGGGAGACTACTGCTTTCTTGCAGAGTTGCTATGGTGCTGCAGACTCCTACTGCCTACCTGTTGCCTTTTCCAGATCTGTCAAGGGACAGGGTTTAGTGCAACTGTGGCTGTGTCACAAGTCAGTGGTGCTTGGTCATGTTGCTGAACATGACCAAGGTCTTTGGTAAGAGAACTAGCAGTCAAACAGGAGAACGTTAAATACTTTAAGGCATTTTAAAAGCAGACACCTAGCACCTGCTCACTGCCCTGCTTTTTTTGTACAAGCAGTAAGCCACGGGTGGGAGCCCTGCAGTTGTCAGCTATACCTCAGTGCAATTTTATATGCAGGAATATTCACAATGTTGTGTCCCTTTGAACTCAGTAGAAACAGCAGGCTGTTCCTTTGCTTAGAAATGTAGCTTTGTTCTCCCCGCTTAGCTATTCTCTTGCTGCATCAAAAGACAAGTCCAACATCCACTGAAGGTAATGGAAAGACATGGTTGGTTTTCAATGGGAGTTAGATCAGTGTTCAGATAAATACACAATTCAGTAAGGCAGGCGTAAGTTGATTCTCTTATTAGTAATACAAACATTAGTTTACTCAACAGAAAGATTTGATCTTTATTTTTAAATTATCTCCAACATCAGAAAAGATTTAAACTGCATGCCCAACCAAGAGCTTGTATCTTCTATTGCAGGAAAAGGCTCGGTAACTTACAATGCCAAAAAGTATCAAACGGTTTGTTTCAGTAGATCCTCTTAAAAGAGGCAATAATTAAAGCTGTTGTCAACATTATATAAGGAGAAATCCATGCGTGTTTTCTAAGATTGCCTTCCACTGTTTGCACAGTGTTTAGCCTCATCCAACAAGTGTCCTAGGAAGACTCTGCATGTTAGTCCTGCTGGTAACACAACAGCCCCTTGATAAAGCATATACCAGGCTACCTACCTTTCATACCCACACTGCTGCATAGAATCAAGCTCCTTGCTGTGGGCTTAAACTCTCAGATGTGCTCAGAAGGAAGAATTGAGTGTTTCACTTCTGAAATAGGTCTGTCCCCTCTGCAAGTGTAGCTGACAATCTGGACAGAATCGCTTCTCATCCTACCAGTCGAATTACACTGTGCAACAGCTTCATCTTGATTCTTTGATTCCATGAAGTTTTTCTAAATAGATTGCTATTAGTAATGACACTTGCAAAGGCTGTCTTGTTTCTTGTTGCTTTTTTCAGGGTGCCTTTGCATCATAGTTGATTTGAGAGACTAGCAATCATGTCTGACACACAGATAAGCCAGGCAGAACCACATGAGTGGTCCTATTACAAAAAGGCCCCTCTCTTGGTGTTGTGCTTCTCTCCCTGTATCACAGGGGCTTAAAGGGTTTTGTGTTGCAGGGAGCCAAGATCCTTGCCTAGGAAAACAGTGGAAGAAAAGGCATCAGCTGGGGCCATATTATCGTTTGTCCTTCTGAAACTATGGGAAGGCATGGGGAGACCATTAACACTTGAGTAACTTCACTGCAACGGGAGGCAAATTGCTCTAGCTTGGTGGAATATATATATCCATACAAACACTAGTTTTTATTCTGAGCCTGGCCAGTGGCTAATTCCAGCCTTGGCTTGAAATACCTAAGAGATAAAATTCAGTGAACAGCCTGGGTTAACTGTGTGGTGAGAATGTACCCTCAGATCTATTGCTTCTCTTTTTTTGTCAGGTTGTTGGATAATTTTGACCAGCTTAGTAAAGTTTCTCTGTTTCCTAAGGCTTTTTTTCTTTTTATTTTCCTGTTCTTTTTGGACAACACAGGGTGATTTTGGGGTTTACTTCTGTATTGCTAATAGATTTTTTTTTTTCCACAAAACCTGCTAAATTGGCCGGGCCTAGAGCTGGGTTAAAAGAATAGTCTCTTTCTGATGGGCTGCCTTACTCAGCTACTCAGGTGGAATCCCAGCTGCTCAGGAAACGAGAGGAGCTCTTGCTCCTCCCCTTAGTGATTTAGTACAAGTCTGGCAAGAAAAGAGAAAGCATGAAAGCTGTTTTTTTTCCTGAAAATGATAGGGAGCTCTATCCCAAGACTGTAAAAATAAGGACTATCTTTTTATTTGTTCTGTAGTCCCTGGTCCTGTGCTGCAGCTGAATTTCCTTGCTGTGGAAAGGAAGAATGTGTCACCTGTAGCTGGAGGTAAGAAAGGAAAAAGCTAGGGTAGTAGCAGAAGTGAGTGTGGTCTGGGATTGATGGGGGAGGGGAGTGGGTAGAGCCGGTGATCTAAATGGAAGTGGGGATGGACGTGTTTAGAGGTGGACCAGAAGGGGGTGGCAGGGGTGATAGCAGGGAGAATGTGAATGGCACAATTGCTTTACTTGCTGCTTTTGGAAGAGCTGGCTGTAGTAAATATTGTGTGCACATTGGAGGTGGGGTGTGGGGGATTCCAAAGTCAAAAAACTGACCAAACACATCGCTCTGCAACAGGAACAGTTGTATCCTTCCATATGAACAACTCACTTGTGCTTTGTGTATCTCAGCCTGTTAGTTGTTTTCTCCATTGTAATATCAGTGCTTGTTCTGCCTTTCCCTCACATACTCAATGCTTGTCAAATAGATGTTCTTAGGGACTGTTGTCACCTTACTATCTGTAACTCTCACCTCTTTGCAAGTTGCTCTACAGAATAAGTTAAATGCCTTTGTTCTTACTCTTAGGGCTCCACCATGTCCTACTCCCCCAAATCCCTGCTGGTCACAGCTTTTCCCCTGTGCGCACACCTGCTTTTGTGTCTTCCTGTGAGTATACAATGAGTTTGCAACCTTGCATTCCTTTCTCCCTAAGGAAAAGGAATCTTTTCATGGAGCCATCTAAGAAGTGAATTAAATTTAATAATAATAAAGTAAACTTGATAAAATCATGATAACGTGTACATGCTTGAACTTAGTGATAATCTAGTTACTAATTTGTGTCTTCCTGGCTCTTCTAATTTAGAATCATAGAATAGTTTGGGTTGGAAGGGACCTTAAAGATCATCTAGTTCCAACCCCCCTGCCATGGGAAGGGACACCTCCCACTAGACCAGGCTGCCCAAGGCCCCATCCAGCCTGGCCTTCAACACCTCCAGGGATGGGGCAGCCACAGCTTCCCTGGGCAACCTGTGCCAGTGCCTCACCACCCTCATGGTGAAGAAATTCCTCCTTACATCAAGCCTAGATCTGCCCTTCTCCAGTTTATACCCATTCCCCCTCATCCTGTCACCACAAGCCTCTATGAATAGTCCCTCTCCAGCTTTCCTGTAGGCCCCTTTCAGGTACTGAAAGGTACTTCTACTGCTGTTATTGCCTTCAGCAGTACCCCTGGCTCATCGTCTAAGGGTGAGGATGTGGAGTGTCTCTACCTACTTGACTTTCAAAACTTGGGCAGTTCTTCTCAGTCTGGTTACCCATAGTCTGGTGGGCAGCTGCTGGAAAAAATGTGACGTGTTGTGGCATTTTGTTCAGTTCCTCTTTCCTAACCTAGAACAAAACAACAAAACCAGCAGTGCTTTGTGATGATGGATGGAAGTAGGTATGTGTCAAACACATGTAGCAATTCTTCCTATCTGTTTACCCAAATGTAATCAGAATGCTACTCCGTTTAGCACTGAATTTAAGCAACTTATTCTTGAGTCTATAGAAGATGTACCTTTTGCTATAGGAATACAAAAATTCCTCAAAACCTGCTCCAGAAGTTTCATCTCCTATGCATATTTTTAGAATAATCTTCCAGGCTTTCAGCAAAAATAAACCTGGGCTCCCAACGTCTGTGATATGAAAATAGGACCCACTGTACTGCCATTAATCAGGTTTTGCTAGTAGGTTGTACATAAATTGTCTGCATTAGCTCGATTTATAAAAAGGAGAGGGGTTTAGGTGATGATGCAAGCACTGGAAAAAATCACAGGAGAGTTAGATGACATCTTTCTTTTTTTCAGCAGAAGTCTTCATGTCTGTCACTGTAAAATCACCCACTTCCTTGTTTCCAAGCTTAATATCCAGCTTAGCTGGTGATTTCTTCAGTGTCTCTTCCACGGCATCTCTCTGTAGAGACACTAAAAGCTTTCAGTGGAATATATTTTGATGTTGGGGTGACACTTTGCTGCTTGCCTTCTGCTTTTTTTTTCTTTTCTTTTTTTTTTTTTCCAAGCATGGGAAATGGTAATGAGGCCCTAAGCAGTTAGGGAATTTACTTTATTACTGCTGAAGAGATTTAAGAATGGTTTGGTTAGAGCTTGATACTGCTGGCCTCTGCTGCGTATAAATGAGCAGCTCAATCCTAGAGCTCCACTACTGAGCGTAGCACTTACTCCTGGAAAGATGTTGTGGTTGTTTGATCAGCTAAGAGGCTGAATTCTACAGCCTTCTGTAGGATAAGCAGTTTTAGCAGTGTTAAACCCAAACCAAGGACCTGTAGTTGAAATAATCACTATCTTGTTTCAAGTTTCCTGAGTTACCTGCTCCCCAGACTTATTGCCATAAATAACTCTACAAGTCAGGCCTCACTGCCAGAAGTGTTAAGTGCTGCAAATAGTATTGAGGATGACTCATTCAGTGAGATGAAGGTGGAGCATGATTCAGTAGGAAGAAAACTGATATACAAAGGAGACGTTTGGAATGCAAATGACACAAAAAATCTGAACAAAGTGGTGTTCAATCATGACATAAATGAAACAAAAGAGTTTTTCAAAAGAAAAAAAAAAAGAAACTCACTACTCTTTCTAATAACAAAGGCCATTCTAGCAAAAGCCCAAAGTGGGAAGGTATGACTGATTGTGTCATTCTTTACCCAAGATAAACTGTGGACTGCATAGGAAGAGATGAATGGAAAATTCTTCCCAATATGTCCAAGCTAAACAGAGTGTTCAGCAAACAGGTTGCTTTCCAGATTGTTCTGTGTCTATATAAGCTGAGAAAAGAACTTAGCTTTGAGCTAAACAGTTTTGGGAGATCAAGAGTCCTCTAAGCTTAAAGAAGCCCACACTGAAAGCTAACAGCAATGGAAACACTAAAGTAAAATAACCTGTGGGCATCCTTGTAAATGATAACCCATGGTAAATGGATCAAATTCTCATAGACCACTCTATTTGAAACTACAGCTTTTGGTCCTTTTGCTTATCCTCTAGCTCACACACATAGGATTGTCTTCAAAGGTAGACTTGGAGAAAAAGTACCCAACAGACTAACAAAGCAAAGTGTCCAGTATTGCCTATAATGCAACTCCTGCTGCATCTTGGGAGTAGGAGTGTTAAGAGCTTGATGAGGTGAGGATTAATCTTTTCCACCTTTTTCATGTTTGCCATCAGCTCAAATATTTTTGAAGCACTGGAGGGGAAAAAATAGCAGTTGCACCCTACCACCCCCGCCCCCCCCCAATGCATAAACCTATTAATGTAAAGAACTCTAGGTACAGGTATCTTGAATGGAAGCTCTGGCTCTGTTGGCATTTTTGAGAAACAGCCACTGTTAAAATTGTAGTGGCTGGCCTACCTTGTAGCATGCATAGCCCTTCCTTGGCTTTGTCATGCTAGACCCATAAAGTAAAGCTCTTCTAATGCCTAGAAACAGGTATAAAAAGCCATCTTAACCTGTACTGTTAGAAGTTCCTTTGATGAAGTGAGGGATGGTCAGAAGACTGAAGGCTTCTAACGTAGCTGTTTCACAGTGTTGGCAATGACAGGAAATCATGAGAAGATGGTTAATGCTGCCAAGGCTTAAGGGGTGCAGCTACTTATGAGAAGCAAACTATATATAGGAAGGGAAAGCTCTTGCAAGGATATCTCTTGTCTCCAATATTATTATGAAAATAATCTCAAACCTAGTCTTTCATAGTAGTGAGGTCTGTGAGTTTGTTTCCTTGTTGAAGCTGTTGCTGGACTGAAACTCAGCATAAAGCCATTCATGCTTATTGCAGAATCACAGATCTTTTTTTAGTTGAAAAATATCTTTAAGCTCAAGTCCAACTGTAAAAAAACAGAGAGGAAGAAGCTAGAATTCCTGGTCAGTTCTAACATTTCAGATGTGACTTTACCTGTGTGTTAACACTGAAAATCCAGAGCTGCATGTTGATATTTGGAATGTGTCTGGGTAATAAGCCTTTTCTACTGCATCTGTGTTCAGTGCGTTTAATTCCTCTATTCACAGGTAATCTGCTAGGTTTGAGCTCTAATGGAATACGTTATTTTTCCAGAAGTTAGCACAAGCCAGATTTTCTATAGCTGCAAAGGGAAGGCTAATAGTTAACATCTGGTGAGAGATTTATGTTTTCACTTGTAGGTTACCCAGCAGTGAGCCCAGTTCAAATGTAAAAGTATCATTTGGAAAAGTTGCCTTTGTTAGTGACAAATACGAGGTTTGCATTTAAAAGCTGTACTGATTTCAGGAGGGGGAAAAAAAATGCCTTCCTCCTGTTGGGAGGGTAGCAATTGTCTAAGGAGAAATAGCACAGACTGGGTTTCTGTCAATAAAAGAGTAGTATGTGTAATTTCATACCAGACAGGTTTTTAATACAGAAGGAAAAAAAACCCAAAACAAACAGACACTTGCCTGCCATATGAAGGGGGAAAAATACAAAAATCTACCTGCAGTACATTACATAAATTTAGCCACAGAGGGGATAATCCTCTTGGGTACTAAAAAAACCTCTGTGAAGGGAGTAAGTAAAGTCTATGAAGAAGCTGCACTCAGAGACCCTCCAGCACCATTTTCCAAAGTGCTGACAATAGGAAATGTGTTGGGCAATACCAGTGGCCAGACTGCATAGTGGCACTTGCTTGTTTACTCCTTATGAAAGCTTCCATTTGATCTTCAATAATATGTGGTCAAGGTTAAAAATGTGTGAATGGCTTTCCTTAAATGACAAAGCTACTCAGAATCATCCTTGATTTGATCTTGATCTGTTCCTGTGCCCAAGCAGTGGTGGGATTGTGCTTTGGACAACACATCCATAAATGCATTAAACTTGTAAACACCTTACAGACCTCCCTCCTGATGTCTGCATCTTGAATACCGTGTTCAGTTTTGGGCATCTTACTACAAGAGGGACATTGAGCTGCTGCAGCACAGCCAGAGAAGAGCAATTAAGCTTGTGAAGGGGCTGGAGAACAAGCCTTATAAGGATCAGCTGAGGGAACTGGGATTGTTTAGCCTGCAGAAAAAGGAGGCTGAGGGGAGACCTTATCACTGCCTACAACTGCCTGAAAAGGAGGTTGTACTGAAGTGGGTATTGGTCTTTTCTCCCAAGTAACAAGTGATGGGACAAGAGGAAATGGCCTCAAGTTGCAACAGAGGAAGTTCAGATTCAATATTAAGAAATATTTCTTCACAGAAGGGTTGTTAAGCATTGGAACAGACTGCCCAGGGAAGTGGTTGAGTTGCCATCCCTGGAGGTATTTAAAAGATGGGTAGATGAGGTGCTCGGAGGAATGGCTTGGTAGTGGACAGGTACGGTTGGACTCAAAGGCCTTTTCCAACTGAACGTTTCTATGATTCTGCTAGCAACCCTGTCTGGAAAAGGCATCTGATCCTTAACATAGTGCTTGACAACAAAGAATAAACTTGAATTCAGAGGCCAAAATAAAATCCAGATTATCATTTGGAATGAAAAGAAAATGAACACTAGCTTCCTAGTTCTGTAATTTTTTTTAAATCCATTTTGTAATGATCTCTTAGTCTGAGATCAAATGTAAACTGTAAATTTCTCAGAAGTGTGAATATTTAGGTTTTCTGAGCTCTTAATTGAAGGCTAATTGTAAGCCCTGACAGCAGTATTTCTTTTAGTTTCATGGACATGAGAAACAGGTTCATGGCACATAACTTCCAGTGAGTCTTTCAAAGAGCAAGTTCTTAATACTGTCGCTGTCTCTTTTGTCCCCATTTGGAACAAGCCTAGAAGCTGTAAACAAATGAAAACTGCTGCCAACTTGTGTTATTTTAACATCCTCATAATACAGTTCTCTGTTTAAGAGCTTGCCTCTAAGGTCCTGGGGAGGTACGCCTGGATGGTTTGTGTGTGCAGAAACTGAACTTTGGGGTGCTTGTAGCAGGGTCAGACCTATAGCAGGGGTCCTACCTCATATAAAGACACTTGCCACTGCCAGGACTGGAGAAGTATCTGAAAGCAAGGTACTCTGGCTAATTCATTATTCTCTGCTTCCTCAGTAGCTCAAGAATGTCTGATGATTTTTGCTTCTTTTTCTATAAGGCCATAATTTACTCATGTGAGTGAACTCATTGGTGAGGAGTACATCTTCAAAACATGAAAACATTTAAACTCAATATATGTAGAGCACCTGGCATTCAAACAAAACATCATGATATAAGTCCAATGCCTGAGTTTTTATTTAAGAGGATACATACTAAGATGATCCAATGGAGAAGGCCTGCTTGAGGCTCTCTTCACTGTTTAAAATTTGCAGCAAGCTTTTCAGTGGCTTGATAAACTGCGCAGGCATCTGGTTTGGTTTCTCACTTTTGTCAGGTACATCCAGGTGAGGGACATTCAGGAAAGTGTGTCACCATATGCTGAAGGCCTGTGAAGCCAATTTTTGAGTGCATTCCCTAATAGGGTCTTTGGGAAGCTTTTTAAGATTCAGTTTCTCAAGCGTTCTATGATCTGGTCAGAGAAAACCAGGCTGGGCTAGGATAATACAAGCCTACTAATAGGCTCTCTTGTAAAGAACACTGCACTCTTCTTTTGAATGAACCCAAACTTTCATATGCTTTCATAGTCTATGATTTTTGTTGTAATAGCATTGCTACATTTGAGCAATAAGCAATTTCATCATAAGCATGCCAATGCTTAATTATATATTTATAAACAGAAATTAAGAATAAAACACAAATTATTTTTGTAACCATGCTGAGTGACTGTTTAGTTTCCACATATTAGACATGAATAAACAACGAGCAACTTTATATTGCCAAGACCCATCAGGTTTTTCAACCCTCAGTTGACAGTTCTACCATCTGCCCAACCTCTATTGGCAGAAGTTAGAGCTTTTGTATGAATAATGCTTGGACCAAAACAAAATCGCAATTATTTGACATCTGCTGGTCTTTATAAGCAGAGTGGATATGACAACATTGGCTTGTTTTTTTGAGTGGTAAAACAAATATACACATCATCCACCATGTTGTGGAAGCTGACTCCATACCTCTCCTCAAATAACTGAACCAGTCACCCCTTAAAGCACTGGGATTCGGCTGTCAGTCAGCACACATAAATGTCAGAATCCAGTATACAGCAAAACATATCTCTACAAAAAATAAAAATATGATGAGTGGGGAATGTTAACAAATTGTAAGAGACAAGCCTCAAGCAACCGTATGGTGGGCTCGAAGGGAGCCCACCCTCTGTCTCGAGGGATTTCTTAACCATTCCTGTTGCTGGAGGGCAAGAGTATTACTGGGAGAGGCCTGGTGCCATTTCTTTCAATATGACAATTCTCAGTCACTCCTGAGGCCAGGGCAGGGGGGGAATGTCCAGAAGTTCTGGTGCTGGGGGCTGTAAACAGGGGCATGGGCAAGCCCTGTGGATACTCTACACCAAATGCCTGTTGGTAGGTCTGACTCTGGACAGGCTCTCTCTCTCTGCCCATTTGTTCCATTTAAATTTCCTATTACAGTTGTTTGTTTGTGTACGGGCCTTGTGTGTTAATCAATCACCTTTATTCTCACCGAGGGAATCCACAAATCTGAGTCACCTCTCCCTCTTCCCCGCCACTGATCACTTTGACCTAGAACTGATGTGGGGACTCAGTCTTGGGCAGTAATCTGGGATGTGACGCAAGTTAGGTGTGGATTTGTATTGGTTTTACTAATCTATTAATTCAGAAGAAAAATTTAGTTGAAATACTTTGGGATGGAATTTTTTTTTTGTCTTGAAATAGAAGATTGAAGCATGATTACAAAAACTTTGCTTAGAAATTTCCTATGGCGTTATCTTGTAGCAGGTGAAAGGAAAAAGAGCTTGAATTAAATGAAAAACTTTATTTCAGAGCAAGCAAATAATTTTATTCATTCTGAAATGAAATCCTTTCATCATGTCCTTCTGTGGCATTGGGAGTTAAGTCCTCTTTAATGAATAGTAAGCACCAGTAATTACTTCTTTTGTGTTCAATTTGAAATATTTTATTACAACCCTTGTTTATCAGGGTAAACAACTCTTGTAGATTTTGCATTTACTGCATGTGTTTGTGAAATTTAGGCTGTTCATGGCACTTGAAAACCACAAAAGTTACACTACAAAAGTAGGAGGAGTTAAATGTGCCAAAGATGGTGCCACTTTTCCATTAGCAACTCTTACTACAATGGTATCCTAAGATTATAGAAAAGTTTGGCTTTAAGTGTTCACTTGTACTTCAAATATAAAAAATTTCTTTGTAGACCATTGCTTATGTCATGACAACTTTAAGCATTTTTATACTTTTTTTCTATGTGATAACTGGCCCTGCAACTTTCAGTTGCAAACTTAAGGAATAACATGGTATTTACTTCCTGTCTCTACCTGATGCTAGTCAGGGGCATTGTGTTGATCATTCTGTTGTTAAAACTGACTCATTGTCAGAGCAGACTGATGATATCTTCTCAGTGTGCTGTGATCCCAGGTAGAGAAAGCTACCCCTGGGGGCAAGGCTGAGTTTGTTCTGTTGGTCTGTCCCAGGCGTCTGCCCTGAAAGTGTCAACCCTGCTGCCTGTTCTGGTAGTGGGGATTGCATCATGGAGTTATCAGAACATAATTGTGAGCTGGGAAATACTTTCTGCTACTATTGCGTGGCTTAAACCAACACTAAGAGCTCAATCCCTTTGCTTCTGGGTTGCTCCATTTCTAGAACTGGAAAGAAGTTTAGTTACTGTTTTACCTGTGCTTTGTGCATGGCTGCTTTTCTGAGAAGTTGTAAATCATTCTGGTAGCTCCCCAGGGGAGTCCCCCTCAGTGGTCTTATCTCTGAGTTTGCCTCCATCCTTTAAAGTGTCTGTTGGCCAAGCTGCCACATTCAGTGAGAGGACAGGCTCTGTTCCAGCAATGCTGTCATTTTCAGTCTACAAGAAAATGGAAGACTCAAATCAGAAAAGGTCCTTGGACTTCTAAACATGTAAAGTGGTGTCTAGGATGGTCCCATAGAATAAGCAGGTTCAGAGTCGAGTGGAAGGTTTAGGCTGGACATTAGGAAAAAATTCTTCACAGAAAGGGTCATTGGGCACTGGAACAGGCTGCCCAGGGAGGTGGTTGAGTCACCTTCCCTGGAGTTGTTTAAGGCATGGGTGGATGAGGTGCTAAGGGGAATGGTTTAGTGTTTGATAGGAACGGTTGAACTCAATGATCCGGTGGGTCTCTTCCAACCTGGTGATTCTATGATTCTATGAAGACAGAGGTGTCCCTGATACTTGTCTGTATTCTGTTGCAGCTGGATGTTGATGATGAGGAAATGTCTCTTAGAGCATTTCTGAAAGGAAGCAATAATCTTAAGCCAAAATGTGACCATGATCCAGCTGACTATATTGGAGTATTTTTTCAGTACTTTAAGTGCCTTGTGTATGTGAATCATTGGTTAGAAATTTAAAACAGTTTTAAATCAGCACTTGGTAAGGTGTTAACCTGGGTATCTTCTAAACAATAGCTTTGAATGGACAAAGAATGCAGGATTAGAGCCTAGATGTATTCTTTTCTCTATGTTTGGTCTTGAGCCACTTCTGCATAGGACAAGAGGGAATGGCATCAAGCTGCATCAGGGGAAGTTTAGAGTGGACGTTAGGAAAAATTTCTTCACAGAAAGGCTTATCAAGCACTGGCAGAGGCTGCTCAGGGAGGTGGTTGAGTCCCCATCCCTGGAGGTATTTAAAAGGCGGGTAGATGAGGTGCTTGGGGACATGATTAAGTAGTAGACAGGTAAGGTTGGAGTTGATGATCTCCAAGGTCTCCTCCAACCTGATGATTCTGTAATTCTTTGATTCTAAGTTTGCAGACTTCACAAAGCAGCTGGACCCATGTATCCTATAATATTTGCATATATAAAAGCCCCCTGCCTCCTAATAACTTCTTGAGGCAAAACCCACCTTGCCGCTGTGTTGTAGTTCATTGCTGGTGCAGGAGCTAAGTGCCTCTATTTGTATCTTTAATGTGGCAAGTGAGACAGACTGTGAGAAGCCACGTTTAAGATGCTGGAAAATCAAGTCATGGCCAAATCCTGATTCTGCTTCCCCTGTCGCATAAAGGTTGTATTAAGCTGAGTGAGCGATAGTCTGTCTCTTTAAGAGTTCCCTGACAAAGTCAGAGCCACCATTAACATAACCAAACCCGTTTCTCTCTTATGCATGCATAAGTATGCACAGTCCTTGTACATTGGTGTGCTAACACATCTAACATACTTTATACAGTCTGTTTGGGAGAAGTGACTGGGGCTTTTGGCTTCACAGTTGTTCTGTAGCTCCTCAGAAGGACATTGACCCTGTTAGAAATACTGCAGCCCATGGTGAAAATGTGACCATCTGCTTCTCCCTGCTGCAAGTCCAAGGGAGTAGGAAAACCATGGTCTCTTCCTTTGGAGCTTGGTTGTTCACTATCACCATGGAGTCTACCTGTTGCCAGGGTGTGTTGATACAATAAATAACACCACAGAAAGCTTTCTTCATATGTCCTGACATACCGACATCATCTTTGTCCAGGCACCCTCATCTGAAGTGAAGAGGGAATGTGCTGCTTCTGTGCAGCTGGGATGTTGGTCTGAGCACAGAAAATCTATACAGGTCATTTAGTGAGTCTCCTGTGGGAACTCAGGCTAAGACACTTCAGTATCCCCTGCCGTTTTTAGTTGTTTTCTTTTTAGATACAAGGTACAGTCAGGTATAACAGACACAAACTTCAGTCTCTGGTTCTGATTTCTTAAATAGTCTTCAGCACTGCTAGCAATTGGAAGCGATCAGTACTGAATCTGGAATTCCAAGCAGAAAGACAAGCTTTTAAGTGGGAGGAAAGGTGGTCAGGAGATAGGGACAGGCTGTGGTTTGGGAAACTGTTCTAAGGGTCCTTTGAAATCATTGTACAATTTCTTGATTACTGTTTGAGTCTGTTCACACTCTTAGATGTCTGTAGAAGATTTAAAAAAAAAAAAAAGAAAAGCAACTGTAGGTTATGCTTCCAAGAAGTTGCTATGAAAGAAAAAAGTTGTTAAAGCAGTGCTGTCAGCTGAAGATCATAACTGGTCTTGGGTCACTTGTGCTGGGATCATCAGCTGTTATAGTTGGAAGAAATGAAATCCTTTTTTCCCCCCAGATATTCACATGAAACAGACTCTTTGTATGAAATGTAAAGATTCAAAAAACCACCAAGTAATTACTAATACCTATAGGAATTGTTTTTTTAACTTCTTGGGACCGTTGTAACAGATGAATGTCAGCTTGTGACCTTATCCTGATTTGTAATGGAAAACTTACTGTAAAACTTGGCAAATTTCTTTTCCATATACATGAATCGGAGATGTTTACATGACTAACGTTTCTTTCAAGTAGTAGGGCTGGTGAACTTCCAGAATCAAATGAACACCACCACTGAGACAGGGTGACTCCAGCCTAAGAGATCACTCTGGAGGGATGGCTGCAGGGAGCCCTGTGTTCCTCTTGTCTGTAATCCAAACCCTCAGCTGGTCTGGTTGGAAAGCTGAGTAAACTCACTTGCATGGCAGTGAGCCTAAAGTTATTTTCCCTTCCTCAGGGTGCCTTATTTGACTGTGCAAAGCACTGCACTAAGGTTACTGTATGGCTTTCAGGTTGTACCTAGCATCTCTGCCCAGCTCATAGTGCATGTGTGTGATTGTATTATACCTACCTGTCCTGGCATCCTAGAGCTGCAAGGAACTCTCAAACATGCATCTACTATCTCTTGAGAAGCAAGTGCCTTCCAGGAAACTTTGTTCTTTTTCCATCCTTAATCAATAGGGCCCTGATTCTTGTGTCCAGTGTGAATTAACACAGAATGCAAGTCAAAGAATGCTTTGATATGTGTTGTTTTTGTTGCTGTTTCATTTTTTTCTCTCTTTAGCAGATGGTTACAGGTTGTGTGTGATAATGCTGAAATGTGAGTGCTGCTTGATGTATGACAGGACATGATGTACGGGCTGAGCTTCTTGTTTGCATTTATGGTTGAACACTTGCTGTGATGGTGCAGTTCTAAAACTTGTTCATAAGCAAATAATAGGTGAAATTTTAATCCCTCCAAAAAGGTGATTTGTATTTGTTCCTTCAAACACAAATAAGGTGATAAAATTGAAACAGTATCAGTTATCAAAGTAAGAAAATAGATTAAAATCATAGGCTATAGCATGATCAAAAAACAGGTAAGCTTTGTGAATTGTGCTTTACTGACTGATTATTACAGAACCACAGAATCACTAGGTTGGAAAAGACACACTGGATCATCGAGTCCAACCACTCCTGTCTTTTTATTGGAACATAAAAAGACAAGTATTAGTTTGAAGAAATAAGAGTACATGGGATGTAACAAGTGGTATGAAATTGACCCGCACTGATATTTATGGAAAGAATTTTCTTGGATCTCAACAGAATTTGTACACTTAATCTGGTCTTTTACTGTCTTGCACACGCGGTTAAATTGACATGGTGAACAGTATGTTTTTGAATAATTGGAGCTGCAGGCTTTCAAGAGCAGACTGCTCTCATGCTGATGCTGACTGATGATAGAAAATCTTCCTCTCATTTTAGCAGGTTTTCATCATTCTGTAAAACTAAAAATGAGCAAGTTTCAATGCAGTCAAGGCAGCAGGATGTGTGGTGTTGGCTGAAAAATAGAGGATAATAATTCATAAATACAAATAGAAGTTATTTCCCTTTAAGAAAACCTAGGGAAAGAGCCTAGATGAAGCACAACATTGAAACTGGAGAGAAGGAGGAGCTATGAGAAAGCTAGTCATAGTGGGAAGGGGAAAAAAAGGACAGGTCTCTTCATGCCTTGTCTTGGGAGAATGAAAACAAAAGCCAGTCACAGGAATGTGCATGGTTGGGAAAAATCACTACAAAATCAGAAACAACTGTTTCTATAATTGCTGGTGTTATGTGGAGGAAACTGAAATGTACGTTTTCAAAACTCCCAAATCCAAAGCCTTTTGGTGGCTTGCAGGATAATTAGGAAAACTAAATGGGAGGCAGGACATCTCAGTGTCAACAATGCTATTGGCTATCTCCAATTTATATTCCTAGATTAGTGAGCAGCGAGGTGAGAAAAGGACTATCTGTGGAATGGCATTCCTGATACACAGCAGCACTTTGCTGCTCTCAGTAACTGAAAGGTTCCCACGTAATATCACTAGCCTGACACATATGCAGATTAAAAGCACTCTCCTAAGACTTAGAGGCTGGCTGAAGTTATTAACTAAACAAAGCTTCGCTGGTTTCAAGGAGAGAGGCAGATTTCTGACATTTTTAGCCTGACAACACTCCTACAACAATAGAAAGCTACAGGGTTGATTTCTGGGGGACTCTGAGCAGCCACGTTTCCCTTTGAAAACAGGACTGAATAGTTGGGCAGCTACAGAGGAAGTGTCCTGACTGTTAGTCAGTACAAGTAGCTTTTTGGGAGAGAGTTTGAGGCCAAAAGGACTCTGAAATTCAGGCTGTGGCCCATGCAATGTCTCAAGAGGGAAAAAGGTGCCCATTTTCCCTGTACTCTGACTCTCCCCCTGCATGCTGCTGCAGTCTCAAAGAGGAAGCTGTCTGCTAGAAATACAGGTGATGGAGTGGAGGGGAAAAATCCACCCCAGGAGATGGAGGTGGCACCTGGGATGGAGTCTGGAGGCTGGTGGGCGTGGAAGACAAGAAGTGAGCTGAGTTGTGGGGTAGGCAAAAGGAAAGGACAGGGAGGGAGGTGAGGAGGGTGGGCCTGGCTCCATAAGGTGACTTGAAACCAGAAATGCTGGATGCTGACTAAAACTGAGAAATTTTGCAACTGAAGTCAAAGGCTCTGCAGACCATGTGAGAAATGCTGCACTTCAAAGACTGGTTGCTTAGCTAATTCAAAGTACACTTTCACAGGCACTTCTTTCCCTGTGGTTTTCTTGTTTCCAATTTGAAATCTTACCTGGATGGTAGTGGATTTGTCAGGGCTTCCATCTCAAACTCTTATATGTCAGGCTCTAGGTATCTCCCAGAAGGGCTAAACAGCTTGCAGAGCTGGCCCTTAATGTGGAGCTCAAGTTTTGACATACAGCTTAATATTTCTAAGACTGAGAAGGGGAAGATGGCTAGAAGGGGAGCTGCTGACTTGGTGGCTGTAGTCAATGGAGAAGTGGCAGCTGGCTGCACAATGCTAAACTAGCTCTCTGTGGCTGGCTCGTGTGTGTGTGTGTTGAATTTCAGTGCTGCATGTGATCCAAATGCTGTAATCTCTCCATGGTGACTGCACAGCATTTGTTTCTATTTAAGGATTGAAAGAAGTCTGGGTTTTTCTGCCAGAATTCCCACTCAGGTGATTACACTTCTGCCTGCAGAATTTCCCCATAGTTTCAATTGTAGTAGTCTTTCTTCACTCCCTCTCCTAAGAAGTGCATACGCAGACCTGCTGCTGTGTTTTAGGAATCCAGCAGTGGTTGCTCTGCTAAGGCAAGTGAAGTGACCCTGCCATACATCGTTTATGCTAGATTTGCCCCTAGCAGAGAGCTGCATCCCATCATGCTTCTCTGCAGCTCTCATCTTTCTGTGCTTGGCTTTGGCATAACAAGTTGGTCTTGCTAGTGATACTGCTAGATGATAGTGAGACAGCCAGCTGGAAGCCAATGAAAAGATGATTAAGAGCCAAGAGAAAACCATATGGAGAGAGAGGAATTTCTCTTTACAGAGTTATAAGTAAAAGTGTTTGTCTTTGGATCCCACTAGCTGTTTTTTCCCTTCTTCGCAATCAGTGTGCTGGGTGGGAGGTGGTTGCAGTTGATTAGCAAGTTCTATCGAATCTCTTTAGCTAGAACAAATGTTGTAAACAGTAGATGTTTCAGGCAGTTCCGTCAGTATTAAAAATCAACATTCCAACATTGTACTGATAATAGCAAATATTTAACAGTTATTAGGCTGATGTTAACTACAACATTACTTAAGATACCAACATTATATAAATAGTATTGTTCTT
This sequence comes from Phaenicophaeus curvirostris, assembly GCF_032191515.1. Lineage (NCBI taxonomy): Eukaryota > Metazoa > Chordata > Aves > Cuculiformes > Cuculidae > Phaenicophaeus > Phaenicophaeus curvirostris. Next base: position 36,629,265 of record NC_091394.1, read on the forward strand.
TAATATATGAGATGTATTAAATGAAGACTCTCGTCTCAAACTTAGATGTGTGGTGATTTTGTTATTTACTTATTTATTTTACCCTGAACGTAATATCCAAGCCAATGAAAATGAACCCAGTCTGGAAAACACTTCTGCAGATGCTTAATTTTCTTTGAAGTCAAAGTAAACAAAGACCTTGCTCACTCAGAGCCTTATACAGAAATTTAAAACAGAGGATGTCCAACATTAAGACTCATCGAACGTGGTGTAGATAGTAAACAGAGCCAAGACAATTGAAACAAATTATTGATTCATGGAATTTAGTCTTTCTCTACACAGAATGTTCACATGCGGATTGTGTTGCAATTGAATACAGTTCTTATTCGGATTTACTAAATGAATGTTATGGTGAGTGTGTGGGTTTGAAAAAAAAAAATCTGTTAACTAATTCTATATAGTTCACATCCTCAAGCTGTTTCACATATGTTATTGTTTCAGTTTCCCTGACTGAATGCTCTTCAAATGAATAGCACTGAATCCCTGCTTGAATCAGTTTTGAGAGCTGGAGTGCTTTAAAGGCTGTCTTTAGGGTTGCAAGTTTCTCCTGAACACGGGCTAGTTTAAGGAAAGCCCGGCGACTAGGAAGTGGGGAGTTTTTGACAAAACTTGGTGTCTTCCTCTCCAGTAAGAGCAAGTGAATTCTACTAGTTACTATTACTAGAAGAGTCATGTACTGTGCTACTTAGTTGAGAGCAGGATGTGCTGTTACATTTTTCTTATTGCAGTGTTCAAAGCAGCTTTTGCACAGTGCTCCCTTGAAAAAGGATTCAGGCCTTCCATGGTTTTAGTTGCAATATAGCGAAACACTGACTGGGTGTTTGTAGGTTGGGGGTACGGGTACCTGACTGTAAAACTGATGGTTTTGAAAGACAGATAGTGGTCAGAAACTCTGTATTGTGTTCCATCTCTGCATCCAGTTCTGTGCTGAGCACAGCTTTGTGCCTGAGAGACACAAGCTTTTCTTTCCCTATCCAACTGTAATAGCTTCTGAAAGTTGAAGGATGGTGCTTATCTGAAGTATATCTTCTGTCTGCATTACTCTTTCCTCTTTTTCCCCTCCCAAGCAATAGCAAAGCCTTCCTGCTCCTCTTTTACATGTGTTTTTGGTCTTAATGGGATCTGTGTTGTCAGCCCTATTTGAATTAGTGGGTGTTTTGGTCTTCTGAGAGAGCTTGTGTTTCTGCCACTGAAGAGTCCCTGCAGAGTGCATGGTATGAAAGAGTTTTGCACTCTGCATGGTATCTCACAGTGACATTTGCTCTCCAAAAATATTCAATGCAGCCAAAGGTACCTTTGGTATCAGGTAGGTCAGGAATAGTTCAGAAGCCTTTTATCAGTTTGTTAGGCTGAGCTTGCCTTTTTCCCAGGCCTTTTCAGACTTGTACCATTTTACTTTGAATACTTGATGCTGGGTATGGCTTTAGATTTGAAGCTAATGACACTAATGACTAAGTTCTCGAAGATGCGGTGGAAATTGCAAGGGATTCTCCTTCTAAGCTTTTGAGCTAAGCTGAAATACACTTTCCCAAGGGAATGCAGGTACGTGGAAGTGCAAACTCTTGTAGCGGGGCAAACTAAACCCCTACCTGGGGATGAAATAGGTGTGTAATCCCATGCAGTTCTGCTTGCTGGAACAGGCTGGGAATATCCCAGGTATCAGCCTCGCTCTGTTGTGAAGTGATGCTAGAGTTCCTTTTGCAGAGCAGGGCATGTCTGCTCCTGGAAGAGTGTTGTCCCAAGATAGCACCACCTGGCTCTGTAGCGAGCTAGAAGGGTGGCCAGCCTGGGTCGGCTGGCATCCTCACTTGCTCCTGATTACAGTCTGGGCTTTGTGAAAGGGCTCGGGAGAAATGTCGTTGTCTGAAATCTAGATGTCTGGCAGAAATATAGAGAGATAGTGCCTGGCTTAAATGTAATTTTCCCACACTAGAGGTAAGGGAGATTTGAGAAGTTAATTAGACTCCAGATTTGAACTTTCCTCATGGGCGAGACTGGTGTTCTCCTTTCAGCTTATTTGCGTATAGACCTGCTGCACAGGGCTGTTACATGTTGGACTTCAGATGCTCCTGGAATGAGAAATGGAGCGTATCATATATCTGCTTTCCAGGGACTGCCTTGTCAGAGTCTGTGATTCAGCTCTTTGCCTTATGGATTAAACTTGGAGTATTCATGTACTTTTAAATTTCTCTTAAAACAGTTTGCTGAGATGAAGTCTGTGCTGTTAATTAGAGCTCTGCTGCTGCTCACAGAATGTTGCCTGTGCTGAGCAAAGCTCTTCAAACACTGTTTCCCTGAATTTGAACAGGCAGAGCACTGGCCTCTCGTGCTCCCTGAGCAGGCTGCAGGGGTGAAGTGAGGTAAGGAGCTACTTGTTTCTGGTGGCATTTCTGTGCTGCTGGGAGATTGGCCATGCAATGAGGTGGAGCCAGCACTGTTCATCTCCTAGGTCTCTTAAGAGCACCGAGAGGCTTACTGCATTGCTGAATGCAGTCCATCATTACTGTGAGCAGCACATCGTAAACATGGTTTTTGCATAATGACCAGATACCATTTTAGGTGGTGTTTAATGCAAAATTGTCAGAGCTTCTAAGGAAACTGTGCCACAACTTTGTTCCTCTGCTCAATGGCAACTTACTTCAGACTCCCAGCGTTTTGTCTGTAACTGGTTCGTAGTCATATACTTTAACCTTTTGTGATCATTTCGTCCATCCCTTGATTCATCGTGTCCCTTTCTGTTGTCATGAAGTACCCATTCAGCCTCTGCCCCTTTCTGAGTGAGGGACCTTCATACTTCGCTTATTGTTGCCTAAACCCAGTTCTGTTTCATCTATTGCCTTGTTTTGTTGTGGGACGGGGACTATGACATTTTTTGCACAACCTGCACAGAGCTGAGGTCATCCTGCTAAGAGTTTTAGATATTCGTGTGGTGCAAAGTAGTATGTGGGAACAAACATCATAAATGTGTAGTCTAAGAATCTGCTAAATATTCCCTCTTATTTAGCTGTTGTTCACACTCAATTCCTTGAGTCCTCTGCTATACGTTTACATAGAGTGTTTTAAGTCCTAATGCAGAAGCTGTTCAGAAATAGATTGATTCAATTTTTCTGTCTAAATGGGGAATGGTCCAGATTTGTGTGAGAGCTGAGATCAAAAACTTGTTGTTTGCTTCTATTTAAACAAAATATGTTAAAAAACAACATCCAAAGAGGTTCCAAAATTTCTCCTGAAACATTTTGCAATTTCTTATATTTTGAAAAAGATTAGCAGAAACATAGAGCTGCTTCAGCAGTTGTGGAGATGGAATTAAAAAAACGTGAGTTAAAATACAACTGCTCAAGCTGGGGTGAGGGGGGTGCAGGCTGAAGAGTGTTTACTAGAAGCATATGAGCTGTGTGGCTCAGATAGCTTTTAGATTGGGAAAATATTACAAATCTGTTCGCTTTACATATGGACCAGTGGCGATAAACTAGAGTGCTGTGTGTCATGTGTAAATGCTGATTATAGAAATGCCTTGTTCCCAGGAAGCCTTCATCTCTGGAGTGGAAAGCAGCAGCTATTTTTAGTAGTGTGCTGCAACGTTACACGGGAGAGCACAGGATGATGCTGTTTCCCCAGCTCACTTCATGGATGGACATTTCTAATTTACTAAGGAAGGATTGTTGACAAACCAGTAGAACCAGATAAGCATGAAAACAGCTTCACGCATCTTGGAAAGAAGTCAAGCAAAGCTGTGCTGGGGAATAGTCTGAAACACAATAGCAAAAAATACTGCATTAGAGAAGAAGTCTTTAAGCTATGCCTGGGAACTGTAAGGGCTTGAAATACCAGCTTTTAGAAATAAGCATTACAGTGCAGAGCCTGGGCAGTTTGTCAGGTGCTCAGAGAAGTGGGCACTGACACATAAAAAGCTGATTGGTCTTGTGTTAGGATGGAACATGTTCCTTGTGTAACAGGAGACTTGCATCTTAATTTAAGTCCTGTTTCAACCCCATTCCTGAAGATTTAACTGATTCTTAGACTAGATAGTGCCCTCCATGCATACGTGCGATGTGTTTTGCATTCCTAAAAGAGAAGGACAGTCTCCTGCTTTTCTGATGTGTGATCAATCAGAGGTGAAATCCTAACATGAAACCTTTAAAATAAAGTTTGCGGTGGGCTTGTAGAACTCTTGGTGAGTGTTGCCAGGTTGCTGGAATTCCTAAGTCAGTGTTTTGCTTGGGCAGTGATAATAGAACCATCGCGTTTATTCTTCTACTGACAGCTGCTCTGCTGATTTCCCTCTGCAAATGACTTTGGGTTTTGCAAGTGTAACTGGTGAAGAGCCCTGTGAGTGTGACAGAACAGTATGTTCTGCAGTAAATTGAAGAAGCAAAATGCAAGCACAGTCAAAATTTCACCTCTTGTATCCTGACTGCTCGCTTTTAAAACTGGAGTGCCCTATGTTCGGTGCAGTTATTCTGTGCTTTTTCCTAGTATCTGTTTATGTATTTTTCCTACTCCAGGCTGTCTTCATTATTACATAAAAGAAGTTATAAGGCCGAGTGTCTGCTGTTGTTGAGGGTGGAATGTGGAATTTGGTGAGCTAGTTACTAAAAGACAATATTTCAGTAGCTGCCAGAGAATAGGTATGTAAAATGTAAAACTGTAGAGCTGTCTAAATTTGTCAAGTGCATCCAGAATCTGCATTTTCCTGATTAGCAGAAGAGCTAGAATTATTGTAAAAGCAAAGCGTAATTATAGGTTGCTCTGTTTAGACCATTTTCTTCAAGAAAACTGAAATGTGCACACAAAATCATGTTTAAAAATGAGGGATTTCAATGCAGTTCAAAGATTTGTGAAGATCTAGCCTTTTTGGCATTTATGAAGCCTTGCAGGAACATTTTAGTAGTTGGTCCTGGTACATTTATAACACTGCATGGTGGTGGTATTGGAAGAGGAAATGATGTTGTGCTGTGCATTTGTGAGCAGGGACCTTCAGTTGTAATCACAATATAAATATGAAAAATGTATTTATGAAATCAATATTACAAGCTTTGGAATTTGCATTCATGTAAAGGAAGACTGCAAATGGATTTCAGTCTATTTGGGACTGTGATCCGGTTTGTATATTTGTCATCACACATCTTTAATGCTATGTATAATTTAACATATGTCCTACATAATGGTACTAGTAATATTTCTCTTTAGAGTAAACTAAGCAAATGTTCAGCCTTTAAATATCCATGATTATTTCTCCTGTTGTTTACAATGGACTCCCATTGTAGCCATTAAAGAAGAACATATGGCTTATTGATACGTCAGCTTCTTAAAGTATTTCACACTGTGCCTGTTATAGAGCTGATGGGTATCTGACATGCAATCTGAAGCACTGAGAAAGAAAAATACCTTTAGGTGTCAAAAACAGTTGAGAACCTCACAGCCAGGTGAGTGCCTCACAGCCAGAAGGAATAACAAGTGCACTCTGGCCTTCAACTATCAATTACCTCCCCTGCCCCTGTGCTCTTCTAAGTTATACTGACTTATATTTAGCTTCCTCTGAAAAGAATTTCAAGCTTTTAATGCAACTTGTTTTATGCGAGCCTTTACAACACAATTCACCCTTAGTTACAGGGCATCTGTGCTGAGTGGTGGGAGGGTGAGAACTCTGTCCTTCATGAAGTTTATGACAGCCTTTAAAATGATAGTACTAGAATAAATTTCAAAGTGTGGCCTTAGTTATTTTCCCCAAGAGATCTGGTAGGTAAGATCTGGCAGGTTTTGCTGTGAGCTTTTACAGCATTACATTCTTGCATACAGCCAACATCTTGCCATAAGCTGCTTGTGAAGACTACATATGAGAATATTTTGCTGTTCCTACTATAAGAACAGTTGCCTCTGGCTGAAAGGAAGGTGGGGAAGGAAGAGTGACAATTTGGATTTACTATGGCTGAACTCAGCAGTGCCTGTTTGAGAGTCAAGTTTCTTGTTGGGTTGTTCTGGATGTGGATGAACTTTATTTTGTTTCCATAACAGCTACTGTTTCCAAATTCTCAGCTTTTGCTTACTTAAAGTAGAGTCTTTCTTCTGAAGCCTCTAAAGCTGTTGCACTCTGACTGGTATGAGACTGGGATCCATACTGACATCTGTAATGGGAAATATCGCAGGGCTTTAGTAACTGAGCTGTAAAGATATTTTTTTTCTTTTGTATTACCTACCCTAATTAAAAAAAAAAAAAAAAGCTGAAGAGCGAGAAGTTTGGGAAGGTTATCCTTTATTTTAGTTACATGGCTATTCTGGTGTCAAAGCTGTTCTTTCATGTAATTAAGCTATGTTCAAGCTAATTCAAGCACTTTAAACTTGCCTGCTGGGGTGCAAGCATTTTGGGACAAGTGTTACAAACCAGATGAAACAGCAGCTTCAGTTCCAGCTTAACTGCAGATCTGAAATCAAGTGAACAGGTGTCAGCCACCTGTTTGCACAGGGCACCAGACATGGTATGGGCTTGGCAGAAGGGCTGTGTTTTGTCAGAGGAGGGGCTCCATCATGTAAGGTACTTTGCAGTCCAGCGGTGTGGGGCAATCTTACTTAGCTTGTTGGACCACATGATCAATTAAATTGGCCCTAAGACAGTTTTCCTATGTTTCACTGAAGAAAAGTTTTGGGGTTTTATTTTTGATGGGGTTTTTTTCTGTGATTTTTGTTGTTGGTTTTTTTGGGGGGTTGGTTGTGTTTTTTCTTTGTGGGGTGGATTTTATTACTTGTTTGTTTTTATTGGGAAACCAAACCAGATTGGCCTTGTGAGTCTCTGCCCTGCCTTGCGAACAGTCAGGTCAAACATGGGGGACTTAGAATGACACAAAGTTAGTGGACTGCTAGTGGGGACCTAGCAGCGGTCTGCCCCAAGCAGAAACAGTGTTTTCCAGAAGCACTGACTCTTCCATGACCCAAACTTTTTTTTGTTGTACAGTACCTGACGTGTGGCTTTCTTGGGGCTGGTCCTTTAAAACAGGCAGATTCAGCTGAGCTTAGCATAATGCAAACTTTTGTCTGCATTCCTTTTTCTTGACTCAAGTCTGCTCTGCAATGACTGTATCTAGGGCTAGGAGAAGAGTTTGGCTTGTCCTGTCTCCAATACATTCATCCTTGGAATACCCTTGTGGGTAGGGAAATACTGTATCTCTAGCACAGTGTCGGGTGACTAAACCCCGAGGAAACCTGTGACAGAGATGTAAGAAACACTTCTTCACTGGTAAACTATTGAAAAGGACAAAGTCTTCGGAGCAAAGGTAATAATATTTTTATTTTACAATTCAGTGCTGAATTGGATGCCCTTCTATAAAAGGCATATCATCTTACAAAAGTAGTGGGTATATGTACTAGTTTTAGACAAAAGAACCATATAAATCTCTCCAAGATTGCTGATTATATTTTTGGAGTATTCGACCATGTCTGGAGACTCCTTTCAGGTTATCATTTGATCTAAGACAACTACATCTTGCTAGACAACTAAACATCATACCTGGAGATTGTCTGCGTATTATCTCTTGATACAAGACAGATTTATATGACAAGATAATTAAACATACCAACCAGCTACAGTAAAACTTATCAATTAATTCTAACTGAGATAAGACACAAACCTACTTTTCTCAAGGCCAAAGACAAGCCCCCAGGCATGGAGGTATCCTTCCTCTCTTGTGCAGTCCTTGCTGTTCTTGCCACAACCGCCAGTGACAGCTGTAAGGAAAAAATGCTCACGTACAGAAAGCTCCACTCACAACCCTACTGAACATCGGTTCTAAGTGTGTTTGTCATGCTTAGCATGTTTCACTTCTGCCTCTTTGGAGATCACATTAATGTTATCACCTCTAATCAAACATTACTCTGTGCATAATTTGCAAGCTGATACATAAGTAGGTTGCGCAGATTTATTCAGCAAGCAACAATTGCTGCTTAAACTCTGTGGTCTAGTAGTTAACAGCTGGCTGGTTTGAGTTGTGTCTTTAAGTGGAGAGCCTACTTATAGATGTCAGAACATGTGCACATCCTCGTCTGTGCTACTGGAGATCCTAGTTAATCTCTTCTGGTAATAAAGTCTAGCTTATCTGCTAGCATACTGTGTATTCAAATTAGTGTGGGAGAGTGTTAAGAGTTTGTGGGTTTTTTTCCTGTTTCCGTCACTATCTTGAAGCTTTGGAGAAGACTGATAGCACAGAGACAGGCTGCTTGTCTCTGAGGGCAAATGTTTCCCTCATAGATGGTTTCTTCCAGAAACAGAAGTGACCCATTTTGATGGTGTCTGACACAAAATGGCATCAAGAAACATTCTTGTGGAGAAAGATCTGATTTTAAAGATGGTATGTAGTGCATGTGCATCACACCCCACTCTGTACCCAAGGGAAGGCAAATTTCGTCAAAATCAGATGGCAGGCAAAGTGTCTGTGATGATTGTTCACAAAAGGCAGGTCTTGCCAGACTAACCTGATCGCCTTCTATGACAAAGTGACCCGGCTACTGGATGAGGGAAAGGCTGTGGATGTGGTCTTCCTGGACTTCAGCAAAGCCTTTGACACAGTTTCTCACAGCATTCTGCTTGAGAAACTGTCAGCCTCTGGGCTGGACAGGCGCACACTCTCCTGGGTGGAAAACTGGTTGGATGGCCGGGCCCAGAGAGTGGTGGGAAATGGTGTGAAATCCAGCTGGAGGCCAGTGACAAGTGGGGTTCCCCAGGGCTCAGTGCTGGGTCCAGCCCTGTTCAATGTCTTCATCAATGATCTGGATGAAGGCATCGAGTGCACCCTTAGCAAGTTTGCGGACGACACTAAGCTGGGTGGAAGTGTCGATCTGCTGGAGGGAAGGGAGGCTCTGCAAAGGGATCTGAACAGGCTGGACCACTGGGCAGAGTCCAATGGCATGAGGTTTAACAAGGCCAAGTGCCGGGTCCTGCACTTGGGGCACAACAACCCTATGCAGTGCTACAGACTAGGAGAAGTCTGTCTAGAAAGCTGCCTGGAGGAGAGGGACCTGGGGGTGTTGGTTGACAGCCGACTGAATATGAGCCAGCAGTGTGCCCAGGTGGCCAAGAAGGCCAATGGCATCTTGGCTTGTATCAGAAACGGCGTGACCAGCAGGTCCAGGGAGGTTATCCTCCCTCTGTACTCGGCACTGGTGAGACCGCTCCTCGAATACTGTGTTCAGTTCTGGGCCCCTCACCACAAGAAGGATGTTGAGGCTCTGGAGCGAGTCCAGAGAAGAGCAACAAAGCTGGTGAAGGGGCTGGAGAACAGGCCTTATGAGGAGCGGCTGAGAGAGCTGGGGTTGTTTAGCCTGGAGAAGAGGAGGCTGAGGGGTGACCTCATTGCTCTCTACAACTACCTGAAAGGAGGTTGTAGAGAGGAGGGTGCTGGCCTCTTCTCCCAAGTGACAGGGGACAGGACAAGAGGGAATGGCCTCAAGCTCCGACAGGGGAGGTTTAGGCTAGACGTTAGGAAAAAATTCTTTACAGAAAGGGTCATTGGGCACTGGAACAGGCTGCCCAGGGAGGTGGTTGAGTCACCTTCCCTGGAGGTGTTTAAGGCACGGGTGGACGAGGTGCTGAGGGATATGGTTTAGTGTTTGGTAGGAACGGTTGGACTCGATGATCCGGTGGGTCTCTTCCAACCTGGTTATTCTGTGATTCTGTGATAGGAGGCTGGGAACTGTCTCATTCCTGCCCAGGGGCTGGGCTAACACCCAGCAGAGGAAAACCTATCTGTATCTGCACACTTGACACCATCAGTGAGATGGAGAGTATAGCCTAATGCTTCTAAGCACCCAAGGACTTTGTCTGTGGCACTGCTGTTTAGAAGTGCCAATTGCCTGAGTCGCTCTTAATACTTCCATGCTTAAAAGGAAAATGCTGTGATGATAGAATAGCATGCAATTAAGTGCTTAGTTACAAAATTGAAAACAAAATTGAAGAGAAAAATGAGTACAGCACAACTTCAGATTATGTTAAATAGTAGCAGTGTTTTTCTTAGTTGCTTCAGCATCCCTATTATTTTTTAGGGACTATAACGTGTTCTAGAGGACAGGGAAACTGTATTTCTCCCCTTATCCCCTTGCTTCTTCCAGGATTCACATACTTCTGGGCTGCTTTTCTCTCCTTTTCTCCAAGAAGGAATTCCCCTGATCACACAATCTTTCTTCTCTGCTCCTTGCTGACTCATGCTGTTACTTATTTCCACATGTAGGAAGTTATATCTCCCATTGTTCCTGCCCCTGGGAGCTTTTCTGCTCTTATAGTCATGCTATAGTCTTTATTCAGCACTTTCTATGCTGCTGGTCACAATATCTTCAGGGGCTAGTCCAGCATTTTATAGGAATCCCAGGCTGAACGAAACATTTTGTTGATGGTAAATCTTACTGAATGTCATGTCTCTGGCCTCTGTAAATCAGTTTCTAAACTGTAAGGATTTTTCTCTGATGCATGGCCAGCAACTGAGGCAAGCACGGCTTCTCTCCCACCTGTGTGCAAGAGTTTTCTATCTGAGAAATTAAACGTGGGTGTATAGAAGGGTAGGAATAGGTCTGGATCATAGCCTATCATGACTAGCATGCATGAACAGACCCAAGAGCTGAGCACCGCTCCAAGCTACACTACAGATGTAGCCGTGGGATTATTGCTAAAGAAATTGTAATGCAGTCTGGGTGTTTGATTTTTAGAGGGCTTTTATTTTGTCTTAGGTCACTTTTACAGGTCCTTTATATTACCTCATGAGCACTTACTAAACAGGGAGCACTGTGTTTAGTTGCATTGCCCTATATTGGCAAATCTTCATGGACCAGGTTCTGAATGGAGAAACCAGGGAGACTTTCAGAAAGAGTTCTTTGGTGCAGCCTTGAAGTGTCTGCTGATGCTGGAGGCAGATTCCAGGGGAATTTTTCTTTCATCAGAGTGATAGAGTTTGTGATTTGTGGCCCTGAATTAGCAGGTTATTTCTTGTGTATTTATCTCTAATTGTGTGAGTGATTCCTATAGTGGGAGATATGTGCTTTTGTTTGTGAACAAGGTACAAATTAGCTGGGGGATTAGTAAATGTGCAAGTGTGCTTTGCTTGCCCAACTCAAAATGACTTAATCCTCCACACTTAAGATGACTGACCAAAGAAAAAGTTGGCAGTGGTTCACCCTGTGCTTTAGGAAATGTGATTCTTACTTCATGGGTTGTCAGGCCTATTTCTCTGGGCCTTTTTCCAAACTCCCAGCTGAGCTGTGTGTATGGGACACCTGTGAGTGTGAAGTCTCTGCTCCAGTGTATTATCCAGAAACTGCATTCCCTTTGGGAATACTGACTATCTCTTCTTACAAGAAGACTCTGTCTCTGTCTGCAGCAGCAAAACATCCAGTTCCTGAACAGAATTTGTATTTTGGTGTTATTCTGCTGAACAGGTATGGGCCAAGATATAACAAATGTGAACTTTTAATGGAACTTCTCAAGGGAAAAAAAGCATTTTCAAACTATTAGCCAAGTCTTACACAAATCGGTATTTGGCTCCAAGGCTACTGTCTTCAGCCAAGGGATATTGCTGAGTCATGTGCCCTAATAGAGGGAAGAAGAGAGATGTTCTGTCTGGCTGCCCTCTTTGTGGTAAGAGTGCTTCAAGCTGCTCAGACAGAAAGCACACAGCTGCCTTGGGAATACCTAGAGAGGGAATAATGCCATCCTAAAAGGACAAAGGAAAGGAGTGAAGTGCAAAGACTGGTGTCCCAAGAAATCCAGTTATCCAGTCTTTGAGGGACTGGCTACTATGAACAGGACCTGAGGATGGAAACAAATGGTCAAGCGGTTACAGCAGTAGAATAACTTTTTTCTGTTTGAAGTGTTGTTACTTCTGAGACATGCCTCATGCAAGTATCTTGTAATTTAAGGAAGCTAGTGACAGTTTACATTGTTCAACATTCATAGGTACATCTTCATTTTAATTCCATCCCAAAAATTATTCTATGTGTCTGAGGGGGGGAAAAAAGACAGCTTCAGTTCTGTATTGTGCAGAATGTAGAACAACATGGTTCATCCCTTCTCTCTGTCTCTTGTCACACAAGTCCCTGCAATAAGCAGTTTGGAAATAGCTTCAGTATGTGCCTGTGGAGCAGGAGAATGAAGTTCTGTAGGGTGAGCAACAAGTACAGACTGAACACCAACTAGAACAATGAGGACATGCACTTCATATTCAGACATACAGGCACAAGTATTGATATAGTAATTCAAACATAAATGAGTAGCATCCATGATATCACAGGGGTTCATTTATAGCAAAACACCCCCTGAACATCACTTGTGTAAGATCACTGGGGGTGTATTCTGCACTGACTGGCAATCTACTGCTGGCAAAGGATACAAACCAGCATAGGCTGTAGTGCTTTCTGCAGGGCACTCTGCCAGCATGATACAGATGATGGGAAAGAGATGAGCAGATGTGTAACAACTCTGTTTAAATCTTCCCTGTTCTGTCACAAAAGCACCCTGTATAAAATCAATAAAAGGTAAACCATGCCAGTCACAAAAAAAAAAAAGAAATCTGATGACTGATTCTGGCTGCCTGCCTTGTGCTAGGTTTTCCAGGCTCTGAAACATATACTTGTGTCTTGGAAAGTATTTAACTTTACCATGGACTTTTGAAGGCCTGGGATGATTTCTGAAGGATTTGCTATATGGAAATAAGACGAGCAAGACTCTTATCATGTGACTTAAACCTACTTTGGAGGAGTTGGCACCTCTGTTAGAAAATGATGAGGTCTTGTATATTGTAGCTAGTCAACAGCTATGTTACTGGAGTTTAATTGAAAACCTGAAGATGAAAGAATGTCTTAGGATCTCTGGCACTGAGTGCCAAGACCACCCTGCCCTTTCTATGCCAGGCTGACGTTGGTGGGACTTGACTTTGGTTAGTAAAAGGAGATTTGTTGGTGATTCTGTTGTCACATGTTTTCCTCTCAAAATCCAGAACCTGCCCTGGGTGATGATCAAGCTGCCATCATTTAACTTCCCACATCTGAGCAGGCTGCAGGTCTAGGGTTTTTTTTTTTTGCCTGGATGGATAGTTCTTTAGGCTTTTTTTAGACTCCCAGTAATCGTGTTGGTGCAGTGAGGACTCCCAGTTGCTTAAGTGCAACTTCTCTCAGAGATGCAAGAGTTGCCCTCTCTATATTTACAGATCTTTGTAGACAAATGGTAGTTAAAGCAAGTAAGCCCACAGACTCTGAAGTGTCAGAACCAGTCTCTTGGAAGCATGAGAAATGCACAGATCCAGGCTATGTGATACAACATCTGGATGTTTTCCCTCATCCTAGCTTTCTTGCTGCTTTTGAGCGCTCTTTGGGGTTTGGCTGAAGGTGAACCCCAAAATGAAGGGCATGCCATCTTATCCAGAGTGGTTTGTCTGTAAACATCCATTTGCTGATTCTGTAATTGGGGAGGACCCCTTTATTGTGGTAGGCATGAAGGTAGCACTTGGCAGAAAGCATGCAAAGTAAACCAGATTTGGGAAATGACAGGATACAGGTGTTCTTAAATAGGTTAAATCAAACTGTAATTTTTAAGTTGTACGTAGGCAGATTCTCAAATGCGTGTTCTTTGAGAAGACCTTGAAAATGGGAGATGAGGCTGGTTTGTTGCAGTGTTTGTAAGTGAACTTTGTAAGATGGGGGTTGCAGCGGCAGTGCTGAAGGCATGAAGTACATGCTGAAATCTCCTACCTCACAGCTGTAAGAACTCTCCCTGGTTCTCATGTGACCCTTTTGTTGGGAAACAAGACCCTAGATGTGTTTTCTTGATTCTTGGACCTATGGGAGCAAGGAAGGGGGGAGAGTCTGGGCTTGGAGAGCCAAAGATATTGCCAAAGCAGGAAGCTGAAGCTATTTGGTGCTTCCACTCCCTCTGACAGTTGGAGTAGACTTGTGGGTTTTGTGTGTTTCTTTCTGTGTAGGGCTGGTAACAAGTAACTTTTGCCTCAGTTAAGTGACCTCCTATGGGCTACATTTTGGAAATCAATAGAGCTGTTTGTATTGTTTTATTCTGATGTTCTTGAATCTCTTTTAGGAAGTTGCTATCGCTGAGCCATCTTCAGAGCAATCAAAAGACAAACATTCTGAGGCCTGTACTTGTTTAAACAGCTAAATTAAATTGCAGGGAAGCTATACGGTCTGGCATAATAGGATGATGATCATGTCCAGATTTTATTGGTAGACCCGTGCCTCCAGCCCCATTAACAGAAAATGACGAGCATGCAATGTGACCTGGAGAGGAAAACCACCTTCAGCATCAATCTGACCAGACCTCCTCCCATCTCACACGGCAAGGCAGGCAGTTCAACACAGTGAGCTTCAATGAAGAAACCAAGCAGTGCTAGCTGCTGCTGAGGAGAAAGCAAAGGTAGATGTGAGGGTGTTTCCAGAGTGCAAGTGAGCACCTGGTGGCTTTCAAACATGTGTAGATTTTAAATGGCAATTAAAAAACAGCCTAAGCTGAATTTTAGTTATCAGAAGATAAAAGTTGAGTTGAAGCTTTAGATTGAAATGTTCATTTTGACTACCTGGTTTTAACATTGTTACATGAGTTTTCCTACTGTTTTGATATTGTCAAAATCACTTTACAGCAACGGGTCCCAGCAGATTATAATAACATCTTGTAATATTTAGTCTGTTAAATTAAATCTTTATGGTAGCAGGATATGGTTTGAAAGCTACTCTTCCAGAAGTCTGAACAGGGAGGAGGAAGCTGACTGTTGGTTCCTAATGGGAAAGGACACACGGGTAATGGGATAGCTGCAGCAGGCAGGCAAGGGAGAGGAGTTGTGGTGTGCCTTAGGGTTAGCCTCTCTGTGAGTCTCAGACTTGGAGTTGCAGTAGAAGTGCTGGAAAGCAAAGTCCTGCTGGTGATGGACTTCCAACTTCCAAAAAGAAATTAATCACCTCCTTCCTGGCTGCATGCATTTAAAACTGTTGTAGGCTTGCCTCCACCCATTCCTCCTCAGCACCTTTCCCTGATAAGCCATAATTCTGTTCTCTTCTGCACTCGCAGCCTGCTGTGCTTCCCCTCCCTTCTCTCCAACCCTTGCCTTGTCTCCCACACCCCTGGTTACCTGGACTCGGGATCAGCTAAGTGGAGGTTTCTTATTCCCCAGTCATTCACCCTTTGCCCACCTCATTGGGGCATGCAAGAAAGCTGGCGAAGTACTTTTTACAAGGGCAATGGAGTGATAAGATGAGGGGGAATGGCTTTAAATTGGAGGGGGAAGATTTAGATTAGATGTTAGGAAGAAATTCTTCATGATGAGGTTGGTGAGACTGGCATGGGTTGTCCAGGGAATTTGTGGATGCCCCATCTGCAGATGTGGATGACTCATCCCCATTCGTGGTGCCCCCAGGGGTCAGAGCTGGGTCCAGCGCTGTTCAATGTCTTTATCAATGACTTGGATGAGGGGATCGAATGCACCCTAAGTGAGTTTGCGGATGACACTAAGCTGGGTGGAAGTGTCAGTCTGCTACCTGTAGAGGGTAGGGAGACTCATCAAGGGGATCTGAACAGGCTGGACCGCTGGGCTGAGTCCAATGGCATGAGGTTTAACAAGGCCAAATGCCAGGTCCTGCACTTGGGGCACAACAACCCTGTGCAGTGCTACAGACTAGGAGAAGTCTGTCTAGAAAGCTGCCTGGAGGAAAAGGACCTGGGGGTGTTGGTTGACAGCAGACTGAACATGAGCCAGCAGTGTGCCCAGGTGGCCAAGAAGGCCAATGGCATCTTGGCTTGTATCAGAAATGGTGTGACCAGCAGGTGCAGGGAGGTTATTCTCCCTCTGTACTTGGCACTGGTGAGACCGCTCCTCGAATACTGTGTTCACTTCTGGGCCCCTCACCACAAGAAGGATGTTGAGGCTCTGGAGAGAGTCCAGAGAAGAGCAACAAAGCTGGTGAAGGGGCTGGAGAACAAATCCCATGAGGAGCGGCTGAGAGAGCTGGGGTTGTTTAGCCTGGAGAAGAGGAGGCTGAGGGGAGACCTTATTGCTCTCTATAACTGCCTGAAAGGAGGTTGTGGAGAGGAGGGTGCTGGGCTCTTCTCCCAAGTGACAGGGGACAGGACGAGAGGGAATGGCCTCAAGCTCCACCAGGGGAGGTTTAGGCTGGACATTAGGAAAAAATTCTTTACAGAAAGGGTAATTGGGCACTGGAACAGGCTGCCCAGAGTCAGCTTCCCTGGAGGTATTTAAAAGACGGTGGATGAGGTGCTGAAGGACATGGTTTAGTGATTGATAGGAATGGTCAGACTCGATCCTGGAGGTCTTTTCCAACCTAGTGATTCTGTGATCCCTGGAGGTGTTCAAGGCCAGTTTGCATGGAACAGCCTGGTCTCGTGGGAGGTGTCCCTGCCCGTGGCGGGGGGCACTCGGAACTGGATGATCTTTGAGGTCCCTTCCAACCCAAGCCACTCTGCGGTTCCTCCCCGACCCTGCCCTGTGCTGTGCCTGCTCCCCCGCACCCAGCGCCACCCCGCTCCCTGCCCCTCTTCGCCCCGCGGAGCCGCCGTGCGGGGAATCGGCCGCCAGGGGGCGCGATGCCGCTGCCTGTGCCCAGCCGAGCGCCCGGGGCGCAGCTTCCAGGCTCTCCTGCCCCGGGCTCGGCCGCACGGGGAACGAATTCCCTGCCGTTAACGCCATTTTCCCCTTTTTACCAATTTTTTTTTCACTTTGAAAAATATGTTTTACCCCCCCTCCCACCTCCCCACCCCTTTTTTTTTTTAACACACTTCTCAAAGAATCATATGATCAATAAGGTTGGAAAAGACCTCTAAGATCAAAGAGTCCAGCCATCAGCCCAACATCACCCTACCTACAAAACCATGTCCCATGGCACCACATGTACATGCTTTTTGAACACCTTCAGGGATGGTGACTCCACCACTCCCCTGGGCAGCCTGTTCCAATGCTTCACCACTCTTTGAGTAAAGAAATTTTTCTTAATATCCAATCTAAACCTCCCCTGGTGCAACTTGAGGCTGTTTCCACTCTTCCCATCACTTGTTCCTTGAGAGAGAAGACCAGCACACACCTTGCTACAACATCCTTTCAGGTAGTTGTAGAAAGCGATAAGGTCTCCCCTCAGCCTCCTCAGCCCAGCTCCCTCAGCCGTTCCTCATGGGATTTGTTCTCCAGACCCTTCACCAGCTTTGTTGCCCTCCTCTGGACACACTCCAGCCCCTCAATGTCTTCTTTGTGCTGAGGGGCCCAAACCTTGACACAGTATTTGAGGTGCAGCGTCGCCAATGTTGAGCACAGGGGCGTAATCGCTTCCCTGCTTTTGCTGGCCACGCTAGTTTTGATATGAGCCGGGATGCTCTTTGCCTACTTGGCTACCTGCAGGGACTTGGTGGCTCTGAACTCTGCCTGGTGCCAAGCTGGCCCTGTGCTGCTTTTCATGCCCATGGAATAGCCACCTGGTGGCTGGTGTGGCTGGGCTCTGACCTAGAGGCTACACTGTGTCACTTGGACTACAGACTACAGCGGAGTTAAAAAAAATAATGAAGGACTGCAATAAGTAGTAAAGCTTTTTGTGCAGAACAGGTTAGTCATATACTGATGCTTGGACACTGAGAGTGTTACCTGCTAATGTAGCTGAAAAGCCTCAAGAGGCCAGCTTTCTAACAGGAGCAATAAGGGCCTGGATGATAATTGCCAATTTGACATCCATCCAAGTTATGCAACACTGCTGAAACACAAGATTGGAGTGCCCTTGAGGAAGTCATCTTGTACATCACCCAGCTTTTAGGCAGGATCTGTACTTAAACTCTCCCGACAGATGAATTTGTAGCTTTAAACCCTCCTCTGAAAATGATGTCATGACCCTCTGAGTAGTTGAGGCTACTGGTTTAATTAAACTTAGTTAAATATTGAAAGGGGTAAACCTTTCTAAATCCTCTCTACTTAAAATTATGTTCAAGGTAGCTCGTGAACAAAGGGTCACATAAAGTCTTTCGTTGTTTAAAAATCCCAGCCTTTTACATCTTGGAAACCTATTATAATCACTCATAGTTTTCCTTTCTCTGACTGAACAAACAATTGTTTCAACCTTTCTTTTTCATTAATGTTTTCCAAACCCTTGCAGTATCACTGCCCCTTTCTGTATTCTCTCTAATTTACCTGTGTTCCGTGGTTTGCTGCACCACAGTGGATGCAAGTACCATATAGTTGCCAATGTGACATGTAGTGATTATGTCTGCTGTGAATGCCTGCAGTGCACACTTAAGAAATCATTGGGAGTATTTTTACATTTATTGTAGTGTAGTTTTTTTTCAAGCTGGCATCCTTACAGCAACATTTTATGTTAGAGGAAAAAATAGCTGAGCTTTTATGCCTAGATAAAACCTCTTCCTCAATCACCTTATTTCAAATAACTACCTAATAAAATTAAATTGAATCTATATCTTTTGTGTGCCAAAAAGTGTTTCTTGGGGCTTGAACAAGGCTATCTCTGTTCAATTAGTCTCTAGCACATTCAAAAGGAAATCCTGAATATTTTTGTTTCTGCATTGTTATAAGTTTCAACAAGATTTCTTATAGCAAAGCTTACAACAACATGTACCTTTCTTGTGCCACTTCCTTTGGAATTTGTTTCTCTTGTAAGCAATATGAGCCTCAGGTCTCGGCAGGTATGCTCTGGGTTGTTCTAGTCCTCCACTGGTCCAGGCTGAGCGTTAAAAACGCTGCTTACAAATCTGTCAGTCGATACATTTGATTGTGGGTCTCTCGTGAAACAGGAGCATCGTATGCTGTGAAGGGAAGTAAGTTCCCTCTCTCGAGGTCAGTGGGTGTCAAGTTTGTGCGTCTGCCTTGAAGGACTACCTACCACTTTTGGGAGAGAATCACCAATCTGTGCACCTGTGCTGAGAAATGGAGGGTGATGGCTATGAATGATAATCTGTCACAGAATTCTCAGTTCCTCCTGCTCCTGGCTGCCCTGCAGTCCTTGGTTTCTGTGAGAAAAGGTGAATCTTGTTTGCTGGCTGGTCCCTTCAGCTCAGGCGGAGCAGCTTGGTCCTTGGGGAGGTCTTAAGGGTGTGCAGTATGGAAGGACAGTAGCAACAGACTGTTGCTGTTAGCCAGAGGAGATGGGAAGACAGTCAGCAGCCCAACCTACGACTCTCAGGCTGAGTTAAATGTTTCATGGGACAACTGAAAATGTGCTTTCTGATTTATCCCTTCAATGTACAATTGTTCCCCCCCAGTTCTGTGGCTTTGAGAGCATTACAACAGACAGTATGAAGTGACATGCACAATTGACCCTTCATTGTCTCCACATGCACTTAAGAGGCCTTGCGAAGAAGGGCACAGACAGTATCTCTATTTGCTCTCTACTCGGAGGGCCTAAGATCCTAGGCTGTTCCTTGGGCTGCTAGCTATTCACACATAAAATGAAGAGACTTGTTCAATAAAGTAGATTTGAAGTATTTATATACATCTTCCTGGGAATTTTGTTTAGCTCATCCTCTTGCTAAATGCTAGGCCCTGTATTGATGTTTGTAGCATCTTAGATGTTTGGATGATGATTTCTTTTTTTCACGCTGGCACATTGCTGTGTAACCTACTAGGAACAACACTTCATCTTTAATTTTGTGTGCAGCTTAAAAATCTTCTGTCTGTGTAGACGTTTAGAGTAGCAGCACATCTGCCTGCTACTTTCTTGCAGCATAACTTTTACTTTGTGCTTAATTCTGAGTTTTAGTAGTGTATATATATTTAGAAAATGCAGATGCTGCAATGGGGAAATGGCTTGTTATTACTCTTGGATTTTATTCAGATGCTGCAACTGGACCTTTTTATGCTTAAACTAAAGAGGCCAGAACTTGCCATGTAAGGGTACTGCTTCAGACCAGCATTGCTGTGCAGGGAGGAAGCGATATAACATGATTGCGGTCAACGTTCGTGTATTTCGTGGTTGTTCTCTTCCCCTTGCACTCCCTCTATTCATACCTGTCTATTTGGTTTCCTATCCTCTAGAACTTTGCCCTGACCTTCCCATCTGAGTACAGGTTTGGGGGTTCAAAGGGAAGCAGGATGGAGAAGACAGAGAAGGTGTTTCTTTCCTTTAATACATATATTATTTTCCTTTTAACTTCACTGTACTCTACAGCCTCTCCTCTTTCTCTTTCAAGTTGCTGCCATGCCCATGCTGTTCAGCAGTCACTGTGTTTATCTAGCAGCTTGGGAGGGAATAACTGCATAGATAGGTAGGAAAGATGGGGACACCAGTCCATCAGGGTCTATGTGTGGCCACTAATCATGTTTTCTGAGTGGCTGAGGAGTTTAGTGCCCCATGGGCCCTAGTGGAGCCTGACTGAGAAGAATCCCTGTGGGGTAAAAGTGGGGGTTGGACTGCAGTTTAGGGTTTGGATACAGTCTTGGATCTGCTTCTGACTAGCCAAGTGTGTATGGTCTGTGCAAAAAGAAATGGATGCTCGATAGCCTTCTGTGCTGTAGTAGCTTCCAAATAGAATTATTTCCTCGTATCACACTCGCTTTTCATGTGATCATGTTCTTCAACAACAAGGTCTTAGTAAGTAATCAAGAGGGATGAGAGAGATACAGATTTTATATATATTACGCTTTTTAAAAAAATCTCTTTGTGTGTGTATGTAATAAAACTGTTATAATAACAACAACAACAACAACAAAAATAATAATAATAATAAGAAGGTTGCTGGGGCCTTCCCCCATTACTTTTTGAGGTTTTTTTCATTCTATGTAATCTCATACAGTGGTGGACACGTGCAAAGACACGTTGTGTGCTGGGTAGTCCTCTGTCCATGATACCGAGCTCTGGCAAGCCTGGTGGTGGCTGACATAGTGTGGGCATCCCTGCTACTCACAGGTTATGGATGTGAAAGTGAAATTAAGAGACTGAACAAGTTATACAGGAGAGTTGTAGAAGAGCAGGGAGCTATCTCAAATATCAAGCTAGTGTACTGGTCAGGTTTTTTACTTTAATCAGTAACAATTTTATAGTTGTTATAATAAATGTGAACAACTTGTGAACATTTCCGTTCTGAAAAGGGATCACTTATGTCTCAAAAAAACCCCAAACAAGTGATGATTGAGGGTGGATGGGATGCTCCATGGGGGTGGTTTTTGATGTTGTTTAGTCTGGGTTTTGTTTTTATTTTTATCCCAATGCATACTCCACTGAAAATTCTCCCAATATTCTGGCTCTGGTCTTCGTACCTAATTCAGATAGGATGATACATTTGATAGAACTCTGAACAATTTCTTAAGTTATAACTTCAAATGCACTTAATGCAAATCTGTAGTTTCCAATTAAAAAAGATTATTTCTTTGATTCTTTTCTGTTTGTTTGGGTTTTTTAAAATATCTGAAATAATAGCAGATTCATTAGTTGCTCGTTGTATACCTAACCCTAACTCTGACTTGCTATGTGACTGCCTACATAGGATGCAGATATGAGTATTCTGAGTGGAATGTCTTGCAGCACCGTGATGCATCGTTGTTCTGCCCCTTAAGACGAGCCCTAGGGGAATCTCATCATCTGTCAAATTTGTGTTTCAGCTTTGGGCTTAGTGGTCTTCAACTCTGCAGCTGATGCAACTGAATATGCTGAACTTCCTTCTCCAAGCATGAATATTTTGGTGATAGTTTCAACCAGGGACACTTCAGAATTAAAATAATAATAATTTTCCCTCCTGATGCTTTTTTCCCTGTTTGTCAGAATTTTGGCAGAGAAACATTACCATTTTCTAAGGGTTTTGGTGGAAGATTTAAATACAATAGAAAACTACCTTAAAGAATGGTTTTGCTAGATCTCTATTTTTTTATATACTATCCCTATACAAGGTCACAGACACCAGAGAGGGTAGTAGCAGAGCTTTCGTACTTAGATTTGAGCATTTGTGAAAACAAAAAACTTATTGTTCTTTTGAAGCTCTAACTTTCCAGTTTTCCTGTTCGTTCTCTAAAGCATAAAATTTAAAACTCGGTTCATTCAGATTAATGGAAACCTGCAGTCTACATTGGACTTGAGACCTTGTACAGCTATTAAGCCAAGCAGTTCTAGAAAATGCAAGATTAAGATTAATACAGTGTGAATAGAACAACAAAATCTCTTTGAATTGTTTCAGAGAAAATCCTCAACTTTAATTCACAACTTCTTGGTGTACAGAATTAACAGCTTATAACAAGTTCAAAATAATTGAATTAAATGTGGCATGTTTTTTTTCCCCTGTGTACAAAGGTGCAACTTTCCCCTCTGATCTGTCTGAGAGATTGTGAACCACACCACAAAACAAAAGCAATGCGTTGCACAGTCTCGTAGTTCAAGATGACAGTGAAAAACAAATAGAATTTCTGCATATTTCACTGAAGCAAGTATTTGAAGTACAGAACTACTTAGTGAGATGCTGAAAGATGCCTATTGAAGATAATTCACTGTTTGTATGTCTGTGTTTATTACCAATTTTGAGATAAAGCTGCCGGAGTTGCTATGATGATCAATGATTGTGTGTGATAGTCATATGTGCTCAGCTTATGATTTTTGCACAAGAAATAAGGACAGTACATGAAATGCATCTATTGTTATTTGCTTTTTTAAAAGGTAATGTCTAATTAGCAGACTTAATTACTCTGATGCTTCTATTGAAAACAGCAGTAAGGCTTCCAATATATTGCTGCCTTCTTTTTTTCAGTACTCATTACAATGTTTCCTGGCGTTCATCAACGCTTCTAAATTGCTAGGAAGAATGTGATTAATCATTCACTTCCTTATGCTTTCTACCAGACGTACACAGATCATTGCAGGCAAGTTGAAGTAAGCCATTTCAAATTTTCAAAACATGCTGCAGCTAGTGGAAATATGGGGTAAGCACCAGTTTAGACAATCTATCAACAGATTACAGTACAAAAGGTAGCTCAGTGTCTGACTGCAACTGAGGATCTGATGACTAACAGTTGATGAGTTGTGTTTGAGGAAGGATTTCTCTGTCACTGAGTCTATAAAAATTCAGGCAAGGAGTCCATGGAATTCATTTTGAGTCCAGCTCAAATGTGTCTCAAAGCAACTTGGGAAACCAGAGTTCATATGTCAGAAGCCCCAGATTTGGAGCCAAACATCAAGAGCTGACTGACCCATGTTTGCATTGGGATTTATTTGGGTTTGCTGGATTAAATTGGAATTCATAGATACGAGTTTTATTCAGGCCCAAAAGGAACAGTAAACCAAATAAACAAGTTCAAACTACAAAGACCAGAGTTTTCATCTCTATTCTGCAAATATGGAACATTTGGAAAGCCTTGTGTAAACTAAAATTCTGCCAAGTTTTCTGTAATAGTTACTATCTAATTTGTCTGCATTATTTTTACTTGGTAAAAATGCATGTTGCTCTGGTTTTGGAAGTGAGAGCTTACCTGTGAACTGCAACCTTAGGGAAAGAAAAAAAATCTTCTCAAATTCTTTGTCAGCAGAAGATTAAGCCTGCTTCTGTCCCCATCCACCCGTGCTACTTTGCAAACTTGCATCACTGCTGGAATGAAAGCACCCCGGCAGTCAAAGAACAGCAGCCAAATGAATTTAATGTGCTGCTCCACGAGGAGGGAAGAGAACAAGAGTTCTGGCCAAGAACTGAGTGAAAGTATTTAGTCTGATTTCTTCTGAAAGAATTAAACAGTCCTTTCATGTCCTCGTCGGAAAGTAACGGCTTTCTAATCTCCCTCTGCAGCAGTCTTTTCTAGAAACCTGTTCTTCGAAAGAACATAGTGCAGCATCTTGCTTCAGCCTTCAAGGTTTCCACCTGTAGCCAAAGGAAATACGAGTATTTTTGAGTATTTTTTGAGTATTTTTGAGCTTAGATGAACAATGGTAATAAAATCCCAGTAGCTTAAAAAAACCCACCTTTGAGCGTTGTCGCTTGAATATAAAAGTCATTGTTAGTAATAGTTATCTCACCAGTTTTAACATAGTAATAAACTACCACATTTCACCCTAGATTCACCCTAGATAATAAATCTGTGCTAAAATAAGCATAAATTGTTCACAGCAAAGGATTCCAAATGAATGGAAGCTGCGAAGTTTCTTTTCAGTTGGATATAAGATTCCGCTACCATCCCATCTTCCCGACCCCTCTCTACCCTAAAGGAGAGAAGCCTGGTTGCTGGTTTGAAACATCAATAATGTGAAGTTTCTTCAATGTTTCTGTGTTAAACACTATTTTTTAGCAACTACTACTAAAAGAAGGGAATATCATAGAATCATAGAATAGTTTGGGTTGGAAGGAACCTTAAATATCATCTAGTTGCTGAATACTTGCTGCAGAACTGTTTTCTCAGTTAAATGTATAAGCAGACCTTAGCATATATGGACGCATGATACCAACAGCTTTTTAAAATTTTTTTGTCTGACTAGTCCCTTCTCTTTATTAACACTTAATTATACAATGTCATTAGGTAGTGGAAGGATAAAACCTATTGTTGTGATGGAAATAGAAGTAACCAGGCTAAGGATAGTGTCAGTGTTGGCCTTGCAACTGACTGATGTGGGAAATATTTAAACCTGCTTCAGGTTGTGGTTCTTAGGCTCAGCTTGCTGAAGGCATTTGGCTAAAGACAATCTCACACCTGGGCTGTGAAGGCCAGCCGGGGAGGCTCCCCAGGGGAATGACAGGACATGTACCTTGCTTGTTTAGTCCTGTTATAGCCCAAATACATTATTTTTCATAACCTGCACCCTTTAGACTTAAATCATGTTCCTTTATAAACCTCGTAATAAAGGAAATTAAGTGTTTTAGGTACTCTAAGAGTCCTAGAAGTAGATCCAAGTGAATCTCCATATGGGAAAATTCCAAGGATGTGAGTCCTGTGGGCTTTTAAAAAGGGGGGGGGGGGGGGGGGGGGAGAAAAAGAGAGAAATAGAATGTAATTGCCATGTTGGTCACAATTCCATTCCATGGAGGAATGGCTATTGCAGGAGAACTGCCTATCAGACAGAGTGAACTTGTAATCTGTTTGTAATGGCAAATTCCATGTTTGGCTCATTGAGGTGCCTCTGTCTGAGCTGATTATAGAGTTTGAGGAAAAAAAACAGCAATGGAAGCCTCTCTCAGAAACCCAGTTTCAGAGGAAAGCAGAGTACAATTCAGTACTACTTCTGTCTGACACTTCAGCTGCTGAAATCACTGCGCCCTTATTCACACAGACAGTATGGTCTGTGGAAGGGTCCTGTGTTAAGAAACAGCCTGTTGGGTGCAGTTTTGTGTTGGATACGCTTCAGGATTAAATGCTACCATGATGTTCCAGCATTACTTATTTTCAGATCACTCTGATATTGCATTCCCTTGCATGTTCTCTGTTTGTGACCTATTTTTGATGAGTCTCACATCTGCTTTAGCAGCTCTCTGACAACCAGAAAACAGAGCTGTTTACTGAGTTCATGGCTGCTGCCAATATTGATGCTACTAGCCAGAAATGACTGTTTTCTTGGTTAGCTCATGCTGTTGAATGAAGCTCTCCTCAGGGTTTGTTACAAGTTTGTTTCAACTGGAATGCTATCAGAAGTTCCCACATCTGTGAAATTCTCATACTTCAGCCTTCCTAGAAACCCGGAAACATATGCACCCTCACTAATTCCAGTAACTTCTTATATTTCCCATGGCTTAACTACATCAGCTTTTCACAGATAGCAAAAACATGACAGCCTGTTTGTACAGCACAAAATTCCTGCTGTCATTAGTTAACGCTAATGCAACTGACAGCCTTGCACTTGAACAAAGCCTTTAAGGAAATGAGTCTTCTAGTCTAGTTTAAGGACAGCATTAACTAACATTTCATGTGGTAATGTTTTATTATGGCAACTGAATTACCTTATTTTTCACGTTATTTTTTGCATACAGATGAGGTTTGAGCCAGCGAGAATGTAAATTAATCATGCAGTAATATGAGTTTCCTTGCATCACCTTTGTTGTTCTCTGGGACTGTCTTGCTCATAGTGCGTGGTTTCTCAGTAAGGCTGCATCCTTTAAGACTGAATTCCTATCTGTGCTGTCATCCTAGTGTTTATGGGCAGTTTGGCACTCTTGCACTTCATTACTCTATGGATTAGTTACTTCTGGAACACTTGTTCCTACCAAACAAAGAGATTATTGGACCTCTGTGGTTTAGGTGTAGGAAGTTGAAACTGTGTGAAGTCCAGATACAGTTTGGTTTTGGGTTCTTCTGTCAGTTTTGCACTTAGACATTGATTAATAATACAGTGTTGCAGGTAGTCTGTGTACGCTTCTGGAAGCAAACAGAGGTCCCAGGCTTTGTGAAGTGATTCAGCTCCTTCAGTTCCAGCTGTATGGGCCCTTCCCTGGAGACTGCCCTTCCTGATTTCGAAATACTCTTCAGAGGTGTTATTGATAATCTCTTAAGTGCTCATGTTTTTAATAATTGTGTTTTCAAAGCCCATGTCTTGGATCTCAAAAAACTTTCAAGCCTTTCTATTTCCTTGTAGGGTGAATGTTGCAGGTTAACTGTGATCTGAATTAGGGGAGTGGAAACAACATCACAAAGAAAGAGTATAAAAGATTTGTTGGAGTCATTTCAGTGCATTGGAGAAAAAATTAAGTGAAAAAGATTTCTGACTCCTACCTGTGTCCTACTCTTCCAGCAGTTTGCATGCTTCGTTCAACTTGGGAACTTCTGCTGTCACGGTATCTCATAGGTAGCTTTCATTTCTTAATGGTTTTAAAGATCGATTCCTCGCCCTTCACCCTTTTGTTTCATTTCCAGTTGCTAATGAAGCATATCTTGAATTTTCTTTGGACCACTGTGAAACTTTTGATGGTGACTCTAATGTGCTTTCTGATCCTTACCCCCTTATTCTTAGGGAGCGATACAAAATGTGCTGACCAGCCTTTGCTCTCACGTTGTCAGCTACAGCCAACAGGAGGTACTAGAATATTTCTTTGGGCTCTTCTCAAGATGGACTAAATTGTTTAATTGGTAATATGCTTTTCAGTTTGCCTTGTTTCAGCCCAGGTGACCAGTGCTGTGTGGTAGCTTAAAAACATTGGTTGTGGTAAATAAATATGGTCTTAATAAGTTTAGTTGTTTGTGCTGTGATGGCAACAGGAGACGCTAATAAGGTGAGAGCCCATCAGAGCAAGTGCTGTTCCAATAACCCTATAATCTTACCAGAATGCTCATTAATCACATTTTGGTATCTAGAAGTTGTTTTCAACCAGTACTGAAGGAAGCCTCGATGCACAACAATCCATTCTGGAACTGTATTTATTCCTTCTCAGGCGTTTAATCTGAGAAGGGAAGTCTTGTTCTTTTGAGATGTCTGCTTCTTTTCATTTGTTGTAAAGGGAGCCTAGATGAGTGGCCGATTCTAAACTTCTAAATTTGAGAGAGCTAAATCTGCCCAACGCCAATCCCACCTGAGTTTAAGGTAAAACATAATGGTGGTGAAACAAATGGATTGTGAGTGGGCAGTGTGGAGCTGAATGTGGCCAATGAAGAGCCTTACATTATCATTACACAAGTCTCAGTATTGCCTTGTCTTACTGAGAGGCAGGAAGAACTAGAAAATTAACCCAGTCAAGATGTCTGTTTGTGGAGGTTGTAGTATGACACGAACACAGCTCCCTGACACATAGATTCCTTGCCAATACATTACTGCTTCTACATCTGTGAATCTCCTGCAATCTTTCTGCACCAAAACTCATTTTTGTTACTTTAGCTTTCTTCCTCTCTGTGAAATT
Organism: Phaenicophaeus curvirostris; assembly: GCF_032191515.1. Classification (NCBI taxonomy): domain Eukaryota; kingdom Metazoa; phylum Chordata; class Aves; order Cuculiformes; family Cuculidae; genus Phaenicophaeus; species Phaenicophaeus curvirostris. Next base: position 36,657,064 of record NC_091394.1, read on the forward strand.
TTAGACTGTAGAGACGGCAGGTACCTGCAAGGTTAGCAACTCCACATCCTCTAGGCAACCTGTGCTGGCTTCTGATCACCCTTAAAGTTTTTTTTCTTCAATGGACATTTGAATAGAGTTCCTTGTCTTTCAATTTATAGCCACTGCAATTGGAAAGGAAGAGGCAGCTGCGTAGGTGGATTTCAGCAAAGTTAGAAGGATGGAAATAAAGTATCATACTTGCAATAAGAAAGGGAATTTAGTAGCAAAACCATCAAATTTCTATGACACAGTACAAATCAGCAGATTCTACAGACTGGAAGAAGGGAATCCTTCCAGCCTCAACTGAGATAGATGAGGTAGTTCACACCTTTCAGAATTGCAGTTTAAGGCTGCCTGAAAAATGATGGCGAGCGAGTTATGTCAGCATATGCTCAGTGCATGTTCTCACCTCATCTGTACATGTGAGTGCAAGAAAACTCTCTCGTTTTTTTTAGAGACATGCTGGGTTTCTGTGGCAATTGCTATTCTGTGGTAATGGGTGAATTCCACAAGAAAGCTTTACAGCCGCAGAACATATGAAGTCTGGAACATGGATAAACTGGTTAGGATAAAATAGAAACCAGCAAAACTCTCTGCCAAAATCTGAAGTGAAATGAATAGAGGTTCAAAAAAAGTTCATTCAGTATGCCTGGCTCCTTGTTTCCATCATTTAAGAATAATTACATTTTTGTCACTAACATTGTTTTTAAATGTCAATAGAAACCAGACGAGTACGTTTGTAAACCCAGCTCTGTCATATTGAATACGTTAGGTTTTCCAATAACAATCCCTTTTAAGTAAGAGTGAAGAAGCAATAAAAGCTCAGTAACTCTTGAATGTGAGGAAGCTATTGAGATAGCTTGTTAACCTTTATGAGAAGTAAGCTTAAATCCACTAGGGCTGGAGCTTTATGAAGGAGTCAGGCAAGCCGTCGTTGAGGAGAGGATAGTACCCAAGAGTTTGAAGACCAAATGATTTGTGCAAAGGCCATGTTGGAAGGTTTAGCGTAAACAAATGGGGCTATCCATAGGGAAAGTGTTAAGCTGAGGCCAAAACACTTCCTTAGCTTGGTTTCTAAACACGAGTTAGTCTGTCTAAGCAACGAAGGCATTTTCAGTTAGTATTTCGTCTCTTCCATACTTGGGCCAAGGAGCCATTTTCTGTTACCTAATTCACCACATTTGTTCTGACATGGACTTTCCTTAGCCTCTGTGGTCTCTCTGCTAATCTAGAACATTGCATGAGTTTCTTCTTGCAGTCCTAGATGGGGTCTGTTAACTCTCCTACCCCGCTGGCTCTGTTTTTGTTCTTCGTCTTTGGTATTCTGCTAAAATATGCCTTCTTCTTTGCACCTATAATTAATTTTCTGTTAGAAATCAGATTATTTTTGGTTCTGATGTCTTTTACTAGACCAGTTTGGGTACCTAGAAATGTAAACTATCTAATGGCAACACAGATCCTACTATCAAACTAGACATTTTTCCACATCCTTAGATTAACATCGTGGCTTGAGCAACAAGGTAATGATAGGAACAATCTTTTGTTCATTTATATTCTAGCTTTGAATGCCAATTTGAGGATTAGTTCAGTGTTACCAGATGCAGAGATACTTACGTGACTTTTGCAGGTCTCCTTGTGCTCTGTCTTGGAGGTGTGTGCGTAGTCTCCTTCATATAAACTGAAGATTGAGAGCTCCCCAGAAATTTCCCTTTAAAAAAGCCCTTGGTCTCAAATGGAGTTGCATTGTAAAGAAAATGTAGCTCTATGGAGACAGTTTGGGCTTGTATTAATCACTGCATTCAGTTACTGGGATTTAATTGTATATAATTCATAGACCTGTCAAAATGCAACAGAGCTTAAGTTATCTACCACTTAAAAACTAGGTTCTAGAGGACCTAAGCATAGATATTGTCATTAGAATATGTCAGCTGAAGAAAGAGTCCCTTGAAAAGTAGATCAGGAAGCTGTTACAGCTAAGCAGTTGTTATAGCTGTTGACGGCTAGCTAGAGAATATTACATTACGCTAACTCAATTTTTCCCAAAGGATAGGAATATTTTACACTTATTTCCTTTTTTACAGATATGACAGTTCTGGGATATGTAAAACACAAGATAATAGGGAAGCAGGAACACTTTAAAAATCAGTGGTTTGAAATCCTAGCTTTCTAATACCCTCTTGTATTATATATATGCTCTCTCTCTTTGCATAACATAGCTGGCTGCAGAAGAAACATCTTTCATTTTAAGATCATAAATTATCAGTGTCCATGACTGAACTTTCCGGATCATCCCTTATCAATGTACGATTACATTCTCTAACCCTTGCTGCACCTTAAACACCTCACCAGGCATTCGCCATCTGCAAGCGCATCTCTGAGTCACTGCAAACATTCTTCATGTAATCCTGTGGTTCCTGAGCAATTCAGAATAGGCAGACTCATTCCAGTCCTACCAACTTACTCCTAGCAGAGTCAGGGAGGACACAGAGCCTTTGTGTAACCCCACTATCATGAGGAAATGTCACCATCTATGAACAATGACAAATTGTTGTCAACAGATCTTCATGCAGAAAACTTAGAATAAAATGGAGAATCAGCTTTGTCTCCAGCCTATATGGAAATTGATCTGATCTGCCTGCTTTATTACGCCAGATAAAGCCCAGTTTGAAGAATAAAAGAAATGCCATCATTAAAAACCAGAGCAAAACTAAATGGTAGCATGCTCTATGCTGAATGTAGGCAAACTGGCATACCTTCTATGTAGACCTACATTTCTCCAAAATCACATACTTCAGGGTTTAAGGGACCATCCTGCACAGCAGCACATGGCTGCACCACAAAACAGAGACAAGTTTCTTTATTCCATGTTTATATATACCACAATTCTTTAGATGCTATCCTCTTACTGAATGCATTAGCTAGAACCTTATCCTGCTTCATTATATGCCAATAGCCCAGGTAAAAGTTCAAACTCTATCAACCAGCATCACTAAACTTAAAGTGTAGTCATCTCCCATCTCATGGCTCAGGAATTCATATTCTGCTACTGATCTACTCACTGACTTTCCTGTAACTGCAGTTCTGTTATGGTAAATTGGAGAATTCTATGAAATTCTAGAACTATCTTTCTCTCTTCTTTTTCACAAGATATGTTTTCTAGGACTTCTTTGAGAATTATACTGGGGATATAATGAAGTAATCTCAGAAGAGCATCTTATTTGCTGATTGCATTGTAATTATCGTGCCCGTCACAAAGTATATATTCATCATCTTAATAGTGGAGGTTGGAATCAGGGAAAACCGCTGCATGGTTAACCTTGCAGATATCCAATGTGTGTAGCAGATGCCAAGTGGAATGCTCTGTAATAATATAGCAAGTAAAATATATGAATATGTTATTTCTTCTTCTCTTTCCTGCCACTTGCTTGTGAGAAGCAAGAGGTTTTGAAAAACTGAGAAGTCTACTTATGGTTGTGTAGACCTTTGAGTAGTTCTGTTTGGGGTGTAATTTACAGCCTTAAAGACACAGATAGAAAGAGAACACTTCCAGGAGAAAATGTGACTTAGGTTACTCAGTATTTCTCTGCATGTTTGAATCATTTACTTGGAGGAAATCCAAAACTTTTTAACTGCTTGTAGTACCTAAATAAAGTATAAATTCAAAACTTCGAAAAGTACTTATCTTTGTATTATCTTTTTCTTTTGGATTAAGCGAATTCACTTGTTCTCTTTAAGGGAAACCAAACTAGCATTCTGGCCCTCTGCCAATCTTTTTCAAGATGAAATTTGTTCTTTATGAAAAGGAAGATAATTAATGGCAACAGTTAATCCTAAACATTAAAGTACCTTTCTACATTTGCTGGGCAGTGATTTGTTTATTTTTCACACGGATAAATTTTGAGGTAAAATGATTTATCTATGTCTAATTTCTCTTTTTACAGATATTGAACAGTAAAAAAGTTAATTGGAAAGGGCTAATGAAAGGCTTGCAGGAAGGGAAATGGGAGAGAAAATTAAGTGAACTTTAAGGTCTGTGTCATAAAGATACCAGCCTAACCTGATTATTGCCTGCTCTCTGGAGAGGGGAAAATCTTATAGAACTGCATTAAAGTTTAGAAAAATGAGAAGCTGAAAAGAAAAGGAAATTGTATTACTGTCTATGTCAGATTATGTGGTACAGTTAACAAATGATGGTCACTTACATTCTTTCAATGTTTGTGGTTTTTTTAACACCATGTAACTGAACAAGAAAATGCAACTATAAAAAATATTTTTTAATGCAACCCCCCCTTTTTTTAACACACTTCTCAGAGAATCATAGAATCGTTAAGGTTGGAAAAGACCTCTAAGATCGAGGTCAACTGTCAGCCCGACACCACTGTGCCTACTAAACCATGTCCTGAAGCAGTACATCTACATGTTCTTTTTAACACCTCCAGGGATGATAACTGCACTGTTTCCCTAAGCAGCCTGTGCCAATGCTTCACCACTCTTTCATTAAACAAATTTTGGCTAATATCCAGTCTAAACCTCCCCTGGTGCAACTTGAGGCCACTGCCTTTGTCCTATCATTTGTTACTTGGGAGAAGAGGCCAGCATCCCACCTTGTTACAACCCCCTTCCAGGTAGTTTGTAGAGAGCGATAAGGTCTCCCCTCAGCCTCCTCCAGGCTAAACAATCCCAGTTCGCTCAGCCGCTTCTCATAACTTCTGCTTCAGACACTTCACCAGCGTTGTTGCCCTCCTCTGGATGCACTCCAGCCCCTCAATGTCTTCGTTGCACTGAGGGCCCAAAACTAAACACAGTAGTCAGTTGCAATCTTACTAGTGCTGAGTAGAGGGGCAGAATCACTTCCCTGCTCCTGCTGGCAACACCATTTTTGATATGAGCCAGGATGGGCATCTGGGCACACTGCTGGCTCATGTTCAGCAGGCTGTCAACCAGCACCCCTAGGTCCTTTTCTGCCAGGCAACTTTCCAACCATGCTTTCTCGAATCTTGCACTATATCTGAGAAAGCGAGGTGGGATATCCCTTAATGTACAACTGGTTTCTTTTGCATAGGAAACCAAAGAGTCTCCCCTCAGAGGAATGAATTGTTGACAGGTTTGGAAAGGTCTGTTACATATCCTTACAATTATTTGGTAGTCATTTGATGTTGATGGCATTGTAAAATCTATATAGTGCCCCACCAACTGTTTTCACCAACTGTGAAGTTTCACTTTCTTGAGCATCAAACATTATTTCTAGGCTGATGTGCAATTCAACAAAAAGAATTTCTTGAGGAACTGAAAAGCAAGTCTCTCTCTGCTATGCTATATATCCTGTACCAGTTACCCAAGCCACAGGGCTACATCAGTTGTGGAAGAAGAGCACTGGGAACAGGCACTGCTTTGGCGCACAGTCTGAGTCCATCTTGCTGGAGGCTCAGCCGGTCTCTTCCCTGCTGTTGAGCAGTATCTGAACATCTTCTCTTGGAGGACGGGCGTTAGTGCTGCTGAGCCAGTGCTGGGAAACGGACAAGTCGAGGGACCGTGCCTTCACCTGATGTTTGGTATGGTGGCTAAGTACAAAGGGACCTCGCTCTTTGATTTTTCTATGGGAAATGGGCTTTTTTTCCTTGAAAAGCCTAGCTTTATGTACAGCCTCTGTCCTCTTGCTTTATTCAGAAAGCACAATTTTTGATTGATTCACACTGAAGTGCCCAAACTGAAAACATTTCCAGAGTTACACAGCATGGAAGAAATACAAAATTGAAGTCCTTCAGTGTAAAAGTATACATGAAATGACAGATATTTCTGCAACTTTTGATAAGTAGGTTGCCTTTCAACTGCTTCTACTTCAAATCCATTCTGGGAAACTTTTTCAGTAAAAGAGCATTGTTAGTTCCTTCACTCTCTTTGCTGGGAAGAATGACCAGCAACATTTTTACAAGTTACTATCTTGTCGTTGAAATGTGCTTACCAACAGCACAAAATTATTTATCTGTTGCAAAGAAAAATAGAAGCATTTAAATGAACAACGGTCCATGCACTATATACACTATTTTGTCTTTCAGCTCTGCTTGAAATGCAGAACTGTATGAAGTGCTAATTTTGTCACATTTATTTGTGCAGCGGCATGTATGTGTCTGGTATTTACCTTAAATTTCATGTACAATATTTAGCCTACCTGTTTGCCTTCATTAATAATGGAGCAGGGCAAGAAGGTGCACTGGACTCAGTAACATGGTTGCCGACTACTTTGATTAGATGCATCGGTGGGATAATATTAAAGTTGGATTTCTTGAAAGTGTTTTTGGTGCAAAATCCTTGAAAATGATTAAATAGTAGTGTTACTGTATGAGAAACTGTCATCTTTTAGCTAAGCCTTATATGAAGAGAAACGAGTTATTTGCTGCTGCACTGCTTTGAAATGCAAGAACTTAAAATACAGGCATCGGTTTACTTTACCTTTTGTTGGACTGAGAGCTTTAGAAATGTGCAGAGCAGAGAATACAGACTTTTTTTGCTTTTTTCTTTTTTTTTTTTCTTCTAACTGAGGGTTTAGTGCGCTGCTGACACAGTAGGAAATACCATTAGATAGATACAAGAAAAGCCAATATTCCACATTATTCGTGCAGACAACTAACATTTGAGACTTGCACGAACTACTTCCACTTAAAAACTGTCAGTCACATTGGTTATAAAAAGCCTAGAGCACTTAGAAACTGTCAATCACCTCCTAGAAGAGAGAGATGACACCTTAACATTTACTTTGCCAGTATTTACCAAATGCAGAAAACCAAAGGGTGAAAATGCAAATGAAAACACTCATTCTGACTGATCATATAATACAAGGGAAACATTTGGATCAGTTTCTGTAGCTGCTTACCTAGGAGCCTCCAATCCTAAAAAGATTTTTCTTTCTTGCTCTATGAATAGAACTGCTGCAGGCTGGCTCTGCTGTGTTGCAGGGAAAAGGCTTTTGCACACAGTGCCTGCAGAGAGCTGTCACAGAGTCATCAGGTGAGGAAACAGGTTGACTGACCCATTATGGCCAGGGGAGCAACAAGAAATGTGCAGAGGACTTCTGAAGGGCACATAAAGGGCGTCCACCTTGCTTTTTTTCTTATGGTAATAGAGATGTGGGTGTTGTAATTACCATGTTCTCATGTAAGAAGGGGATTGGTAAGGAAAGGAACAGGAGGAACTAGTTAATTCAAATACATCATCTGCTCTTTTTTAGTATGTTTCTAGATCTAGTTACATCTGGGTTGCTCTGAGAAGTGATGCTTTAGATACTGGTCTTCGTGCTTCAGTGGGACTGCAGCTGTAGGTAGCACTGTGCTAGAGTTCTGCATCTGGGACTGCCAGTCAGGACCACTATTACTGTCCCAGAGCAGGAGGTCTAGGAGCAGCAGTGAGCAAGGTGCAGAGCCGGTATGTTCACACGTCACAGGCCCTTACACATTCTTGTGCTGCTGTACTGCCAAACCCTGTCTCATGATGTAGCCTTTTGAGGTATATTGTCATGAAGGTAAAAGCGATGTTGTCATTGAAACTGCCTCCAGCAGTTTGCTGGAGCTGAGCAGCAAGGCTCACGTTCCCACAACCACATGCACCTAAAGGGATCCGTACAACTGTTGATCCTTATTCTGACCAGGCTGTCAGTCTGTAAGTTGGCAGAGCCAAACACAGGAATTAAGGAAATGTTACAGAACTTGACTTCATTTAAAGTTACTCATGCGAGTGCATTTTTACCAGTGTCTTCTGGAGGTACAAGCCAATGGTAAGGAGGTTCCACCATTGATTCCTCTTGGAGTAGTGCAGTCAGTATTTAGAAAATGTCATTCACTGTTGAGCCCAGAAGTTTTGTTCACTGTGTGCATCCGAACAGCTGGAGAAGTGGGCCTGTGTGAACAACATGAGGTTCAACAAGGCCAAGTGTGAAGTCCTACATCTGGGTCAGGTCAATTCCCAGTTTCAGTACAGGTTGCAGAATGATCATCAGAGGGCTGGAGCACCTCCCAGACGAGGACAGACTGAGAGAGTTGGGATTGTTCAGCCTGGAGAAGAGAAGGCTCCAAGGAGACCTTATAGTGACCTTCCAGTACCTGAAGGGGGCCTCTAAGAAAGCTGGGGAGGGACTGCTTCCAAAGGTTTGTATTGTTAGGACTAGGGGCAATGGCTATAAACTGGAGAGGGGCAGATTTAGACTAGATATAAGGAGTAATTTCTTTGCAATGAGAGTGGTGAGGCACTGGCACAGGTTGCCCAGAGAAGCTGTGGCTGCCCCATCCCTGGAGGTGTTCAAGGCCAGGCTGGATGGGGCCTTGGGCAGCCCGGTCGGGTGGGATGCGTCCTACCCACTGCAGGGGTTTTGAACTAGATGGTCTTTAGGGCCCCTTCCAACCCAAACTGTTCTGTGATTAGCAGTCTTGTAATGCTAACTGAGTCTATGCCTCCACAAGTCATTTTCTTCGCAGGGTTCCTCCTGCCATTTGGAGTGGAATTTGGCCTTCAATTAGCGCCCCTAAATGAGGCTTTTAAAGATGCAGTGTAACTGTAGGTATTTATATATAAATTCATAAACTCAGTTGTGTTTCCATTTCAGTTCCCTTTGTAGTCAATGAAGTTGAAGCAGTGCGGTTAATGAAAACAAATTATTTAGTTTACCATGGAGTAGACGCCTGTTAAATGTCAGCAGAATGGTTCTGTAGCCTTTGTGGACTATACCGAGTTGGTTTCCTTTGGCTATAATAGGAATTCAGACACTTATTAAGTGCTTTAATCTTGAATCCAATCTCATCCTTGTAGCCAGCCACTTAAGTGACACTGACCATCTCAGGGACATGCCCACTAATTTCTTTCATAGTAGGGCTATCTGATGTGAAATATGCATACTTTAACCTTTCTGGCATCTTTAGCTTGGATACGGGTAGTCCTACAGCTGTGGCAGCCCACAGCCCACTGGATAAGTAGACCAAGAATTTACTAATTATTTCTGATCTCTCTCTCACTTTGATTTATGGATTAGCTAGTGGTATTCTTCATACCAATTAAGTTTTGGGGTACGCATAAACTAGTTACGTGGCAGTCAAGATGGCCTTGCTGCTGAGTGTGCATAAGTGCATGTGCCTGTGCTTAAGGAAAGTAGTATGTGTCACAAGCAGATTACAGAAGGGTTCAGATAGAGCCATAGAATCATTCAGGTCAGAAAATACTTTTAATATCGTTGAGTCCAACTGTAAGCCTAACACTGCCAATTCCACTACTAACCCATATCCCTAAGCACCACATCTACACGTCTTTTAAGTACCTCCAGGGATGGTGACTCAATCACATCCCAGGGCAGCCTGTTGAAATGCTTGACAACTCTTTCTATGAAGAAATTTTTCCTGATATCCAATCTGAACTTCCTGTGGTGCACCTTTAAGCTGTTTTCTCTTATCCTGTTGCATTTTATTTGGGAGTAAAGACCAACACCCACCTCATTACAACCTCCTTTCAGGTAGTTGTAGGAGCAGTAAGGTCTCCCCTCAGCCTCCTTTTCTCCAGACTAAACAACTCCAGTTCCCTCAGCCGCTTCTCATAGGATTCGTGCTCCAGACCTCTCACCAGTTTCATTGCTCTTCTCTGGACACGTTCCAGAGCCTCAGTGTCTTTCTTATAGTGAAAGGCCCAAAGCTGAACAAAAAATTCAAGGTGCAGCCTCACCAGTGCAGAGTACGGGGGCAGAATCACTTCCCTGCTCCTGCTAGCCACACGATTTTTGACACAAGCCAGGATGCTGTTGGCCTTCTTGGCCACCTGGGCACACTACTGGCTCATGTTCACCCAGCTGTTGACCACCACCCCCAGGTCCTTTTCTACCAGTCAGTTTTTCAGCCACTTTTCCCCAAGCCTGCAGCACTGCATGAGGTTGTTGTGACCCAGGTACAGGACCCAACTCTTGGCTTTGTTGAACTGCATACAGCTGGCTTTGGCCCATCAATCCAGCCTGTCCAGATCCCTCTGTCATGCCTTTCTACCCTCAAGCAGCTCAACACTCCTGCCCAACTTGGTGTTGTTTGAAAACTTATTGAAGTTATGCTTAATCTTGTTGTTCAGATCATTGATGAGGATATCGGACAGAACTGGCCCCAGTACTGAGCCTTGTGAAGTAGTGCAATAAGTTCAAAGGGTAGATATGTCTGGGGACTTGACTGGAGCTATAAACTTCCCCTGTTTTCCTCTTGGAATGGAATAGCAGGCTCCGCTGTTTGTGACCTTTACTTACCAAGGAAAAAGCATTTACCAATTGTTTCTTACATGCCATCTCTTTATAAATAGGCCAGACGTATTCTCTAGTACTTTCTTTTCATATTAGGAAGTTCTTTCTTCCCTTAGGGAGGCTCTTCATCCTCCTTTCAAGAGTAAATAAAGAATGCTCTTCACAATAACAATGAGCCTAGAAAAAGGAACAGGAAAATAAAATGTTTCTATATACATTTCGAATACCTGTTAGTTAATTATATCAATGCTCTGCTACTCATCCTCAGATTTTAATGCCCAAAGCCAAAAGACTGTGTTTAGTATGGACCAGAGGTTGGGCCTAAGAGATGTTCCATAGCTTAATATAAGAAAATGTAGACTGAATGTATATTGAGTAGTTTCCTAAGACAAATATCCACTGCTATGTGTAATAGACTTCTGTGTTCCATAGAGGATGTTAAATGAAATGGGTTGGTTTGTTTTAAGATATATGGCTCATAGGGTCAGGAAAACTGATGATGGACTCCTATGTGCAGTGATTATCCTTGTATTCCCCTCCTCTAATGATACAGAAAATCAGAAAACTCTAGAAGTTGCAACATGGAGTTCTATCAAACAAAGAGGTGATTACAGCTAAGAGAGTCTAGGATGTGCCTCCTGCCAGTCTCTTGCACAGGTTTGGGCAAGACACGGAATTCCATGTAGCGCTGATTCCTCGTCTGCAAATTAAGAGATAGAGACCTGTCTGGGTGCCGTACAAGTTCTTGCTCCTGATTAAATGCCAGTGTGTGGTATCAGGGATCCCCTTGTGAAGAGCTAAATGCAAATTCCGTGAATTGTTGGAACATGTCCCCTATTTTCATCTGTGGATGATAATACAAAAGGAACTCCAACAAAATTATGCAGAGGAAGAATAGGAACTGACCTAAAATATTTACTTAGTTCTGGGAAAATAATCAGCTAAGAGTGGCAGCATGTACATAGGACTGCTTCTCTCTCTGAACGACATGATCTTCAGAAAAGATATTGAAATTACTTCTGACATGGTCATTTGATTTGATGTTTTTTGAAAAATAACAGGTTTTCTTAAGTTCTTTTTATTTAAAACAACTGTTACTGTCAGTTATAAGCAATGCTTGTGATGTTTTTAAAAAAACTTATTACAGTTCTTAGGTGTGCAGATATTGAAAAGAGGCAAACTTTTCTCCAAACTACTGTAAAAAGTTAATTTTGTCTTAAAATGACAAATAGAATAGAATTCAAATATATGTGGGAATTTGAGAAACCCAACCATTTAAGATGGTATAAGAAAACTTGGGAGCAAGACACGGCAAATGTAGGTTTCCTTTTGCAAATTTCAATTGACTTCTTAGACTAATGCAGTAAGACAGAGTTAGGATTTACTAATGTAAAACCCTGAATTGCTGTGAGTTTGGCTTTAAAATAAAACCATGATAATTTCTAGTTTACTTTTACTTTGCTTTCCTTCCTTCCTCCCTTTTTTGGGGACTTTACACTTTCAGGGTTTTTCCACTACAGCAATACATATATTATTGTATAATAGTTACATATATATATGTATTTAGCAATGATCAAGATTCCTATAAAACTAAATAGGCTTCAGAAAAAGGGCCTATAAGAGAAACGTCAAATAATGTGAGATTCATAATGCAGTCTTAGGAGTTGGCAGCATAAAATGAGGGGGTATTTCAAAGGCTCCCTAGGCAGCAGTGAATAGAGAGAGGGCTACCAGTATAGTTGTTAGGTTACTGTGCTGGATCACCTTGTTCTCCATTGGTGTTTCTTCTCCACTGACGATAGGAAGAAATGTGGCCTCACCAGGCTCAAGTTAGCTTTTTTGAGTAGCACTTCAAGTGCACATGAAGACAGGCTTTTAATGTAAGGAGCTGCTCTTCTAATCCCATGTGACTGTACTGATCTCAAAATACATGAGGGCTATAATTCTGCCCTGAATTAGATGAAGTGGTTCAGCCTACCAGAGCTAACACTTACGTGTGCATGTGTCCGTACTGAATAGTAGCTGCTGGATGCCTGCCTGAATTTGGAAAAGGGGTGATAAACAGTTTTGTGACAAATCGTTTGATACGCTATGATGCTAATAGCTTGAAAGAGCGCTCAGTAGGTAGAGAACCGCTGTGCAGACTTAGTCAGTCACCAATATGCTCACAGTGCCGTACTAGTGGTGGGCTGCGAATTTGAGCCAGACAGTTGGTATGCTGTCCTGTAGGCATCCAGACAAGCCTGTTCTGAGATGACATTTGCTTCACTACAGATATGTCACGGATCATTTTTCACAGCCCTGTTGAAGTGGCTTATTTATTATCATCTGTTCTGGTGTTATATCCTGGACATGGGAAAACTGTTTACTGTACCATAGTGCCAGGAATTCGTTGTTACTGTGCAATCTGACTCCCGGAGAAGGCTTAGAATAAGACTGAATGCTTTCCTCGAGGCTGCTGCTGGTAAAGCAGGGCACTCCAGACTGAAACAACAAGGCAAATCCCAGGAGTTACAGCAGAAGTTAGAGTTTTGATATTTAAGTTAGTGACCTCTAAGTGAAGAGGTTCTGGATTCATCACCATTCCACTTTCCCCAGCTTTAGAAATAAAATGCAAAATTGGGGCCAGCAGGACAACTTGGCCTTGGATGTAGGCAGCTCTGTCATTAATCCACTCAAGATCGGTTGAAGCCCCATTATGAAAAGCAGTGATCCACACATCACTAGCAGCTTGCAAAGCCATGCTGCCTTAAAAGATTGATGTTACAAGGCAGTTTGGTAACCTGAAATGCATTCAGAAAGTTGACAGTGATCTGTGAACAAAATGCCAGGGAATTGCTCCCGTTACTGCTCTAAAGCATGAGGCGTTTTCAGTGTTAATTTTCACAGGGAAAGAAGTTAATGAATCCAAGCAACGGCAGCAGGACCTGGCTGTTGTATTTTCTAGACTTACTGTATCATTCTTACAATTTTCTTTCCTTGCCCTGTATCAAAATAACATTCAAAACCCTTGAATACTGTAAAACCACATTTTGGGGAAAGTTGCTCACCTTTCTCTGGGCCCACTCCTATGATTTGATTTGTGTTGCTGTGCTAAAATAATATTTCCAAAGTTTCTATCAGCATATTCGATTAAGTTAGCAGCTGAAATCTGTCATCCCAGGTGACTCTCTGTTATTATCAGGAAGGAATTAGATTGATCTTCATTGAAACCAGTCTAGTGCAAATGTCAATTACGCTGTGTATCGTAGAATCATAAATAGTTTGGGTTGGAAGGGACCTTAACGACCATCCAATTTCAACCCCCCTGACACAGGCAGAGACATGTCCCTCCAGATCAGGCTGCCCAAGGCCCCATCCAGCCTGGCCTTGAACACCTCCAGGGATGGGGCAGCCACAGCTTCCCTGGGCAACCTGTGCCAGTGCCTCACCACCCTCATCGTGAAGGAATTCCTCCTTATATCTAGTCTAAATCTGCCCCTCTCCAATTTATAGCCATTGCCCCCAGTCCTATCACTACAAGCCTTTGTTAACAGTCCCTCCCCAGCTTTCCTGTAGCCCCTTCAGGTACTGGAAGGTCGCTATAAGATCTCCTCAGAGCCTTCTCTTCTCCAGGCTGAACAATCCCAACTCTCTCAGCCTGTCCTCGTCTGGGAGGTGCTCCAGCCCTCTGATCATCCTTGTAGCCCTCCTCTGGACCCATTCCAACAGCTCCATATCCTTCTCATGTTAAGGATTACCAGAACTAGACACAATATTCCAGATGAGGTCTCACAAGAGAGGAATAGAAGATGTATGCTGCAGAAGATGAGGCTGAATCTACTGGAGAACACCTATGTTCAGTGTACAGGTTTCCAAGTGATCCAGCATAAGAATAACTTTGTTTCTGGTTGTTATTACTGCCTGTATGAAGGTAGGTCTGGGAGATTCAAACAGTAGTGTTGGCCCCATTGTGCATGGTCTTGCACAAACATGGGTCGTTCGAACAGCAGATAAAAGCAGTCATCTTTTTTCTAGTCCGCAGCAAGGAGGTAGGAGAGATGGATTGCCTGTGATTATATGGAAGGGAACCGATCCCTGTTTCCTTCAGGCCCAGAGTTTCAACTGTTTGCTGCTTCTGCCATGCCCAGTACAGCCCAGTCTGGGCTGGAACAACACACACTGGGACCTGTTGGAGAGGAAGCCTCCTGTGACTGTAGGTAATACTGGCTTCCATCTGGTGAAATGAAAGGCTAGCAATCTGCCTGATTAAGGATAGAAGGTGAACAGGCTGCCTAGAGGATTTTTGTTATTGGAGGAGCCCTTGAGTCAGTTTGGCACAGCCGCTGAGCCCTGCCTCGCTGTGGCAGGAGGGTCTTTGCTGGGGCGGCGACAGCACAAGTTCCTCATTTCAAAATTGGGAGAGGGAGCATGTCTGGGGCTGCCTGCCCTGCTTTCCATAGGTGACATTAACGCTACCCTGAGCAGCAGGGAGGCTTTCAGGGCATGTAGAGGTGCAGTCTGATAGGTGAGGGGAGGTCCATAAACCTTCTTCTTAAAACATGAATCCACATCTTGTTCTTCTATTGGCAATGGCAGAGGTTTTCCTGTCAGAGCAGTCAATGATGGAGAAAGAGCAAGAATTCAGCTAGCTAGAGAAAATGATCTGGGGCTTGAAGCAATGAAGTGGTATAAAGTGTTAAAAAATGGGCTGTAGACAACTATCTGAAGAAGTGTTGTCACTTACTGAGAAATTTGTTTTGCCAGATATTCTAAATCCAAATATTAAAGTTGTTAAGATTTTTTTTTTAAGCAACTGTAGCATGAATGGAAAATCTATTGAAGATGTTGAGACTTTGTTTTTTCTAAAAAATAGAGCTTTGCTGCTGAGCCAGGTCATGAAAAGTGGCTAGAAAAAAACTAAACCAAATTAATCTGTTCTTATCCAATAGAATACAAAAGTAGGCTTAAAACAATGATAGAAAAAAAATGAACCCAAATTTATAATTCTTCTGTTATAATGTGGCAGTAATCATTAACAAAGGAAGCCTGTTTCGCTTCATTTATTTTGTGATGTTTTTTGGATTAGCAACATCCTGTGAAAATACTGCACCTCAGGCGATGTAGTACAGGTTTTTCCAGAATGTGTTTAAATATTCTTATTTCTTGTGTACTACTAAAATATGCCATGCAGCGCTCTGAATTCTAACCTGCTATTTTAAGTGTTTTAATTTACCAAATAAGAGTGAGTTGTTCTTCAAGGATTTAATATGCACTGTCCCCATTATTTCTCATAAACATACCCTGTTACCTGCTGGATAGAGATCTGCAGTAGTTTGGTGGTTTGTATATGTCAGTTCAGTTAGGTACTATGGGTTATCCTCCGCTCTCTCTGAAGTTAGCTGATGAATTAGAGTAATTCTAGGCTTATGACTATATAACCAGGAGCAAAATCTGGCCTGTAACAGGTTGTTAATAGTGCAGGAATGTGTTTATCTCTTCTTGTTAGGTATACTTCCTAATGAAAATAGTCATGCTTTAGGACAGACCATGTCAATTCTTAATCTCTCCTTTCACGTGATACGACCAATCTTTTAGGAACTCATGGTCTGTTTCAACCAAATTTGACAGTGGCCTGGGATGCGGCAAGTATCTATGAATTTCTGGAAAGGAGGTGGCTGGAGAGAAGCAAGAAGGCGTCGAGAAAGTTTCTGGGCTTAAAGGATCCAGAACTTGGTGTTTATCAGTCATCAGAGTGTCTATGGCAGAAGGAAACTCCAAGATGCAGTTGCCCATGGGATCTGCTCCTCATGGAGTTAAATTTCTCTGCAAGGAAGACAAAAACACCTATGGGTCCACATGAATTCTGTTTCTGCTCATGATTCTAAACAATTTTGCATTTTAAAAATACGTACTGCTTTCTGTTTCAGATAGAGAGAGGTAGAGAAAACCTCGGACTTCGCACACCCCATGCCATGGTTTTATAAGTGTCAGAGATGATTTTAAAAGTGCACTATCTACAATAAAGAGACCCAACTTGTGCCTTCCCTCTGCTGCTCTCCATCATCCCCTGCCCTGGCTGCACTCTGCTTCATTTCTGTGAGCTCCAGTCCCCCCCACCTTTCCAACCTCTTCTTTTTAGCTGCGCTCATTTTCTGCCAGGGTAGTGAGTTGAATCGACGCACAGGTATGGAAGGAGACAGCCTCTTCTCACCTACACCCAATTTCACAAAGGCAGACACCAAGTAAAAGAATTGGATGCTCACCCAGGCCCCTCTGCTGGCCGAGGAATGGGAAGCAGAAGCAACCTATTTAGTCTGTGGTAGGGCCTGATTCTGCAGATGTGGCTCACACGTTCAACATAATCCAACAGGGCAAGAGCTCTGAGAGCATTTTCTTTTCTATTTGCTTGTCACTTTACAACAATTGCTAGAGCCTGCCACAATGTAAGAAACATGGTGAAATCCGACTTGGTGGAAAATCCTCAGATCCTCCTCTGGCCTTGGAAATGTTACACGTATTAACTGAGGTACTAACAGCAGAAATGGTTATGCTACCAGCAGAGGCAATAACAGGCACAGAAAAAGCATCTGGGTTTCTGTGTGCTCTGTGCCTTGCAGCTTAAAAGCATCTCAACATTGGTTGTAAGATGCTGAAATAAGTAACAGTGCTATCTGCTGTGACTGCAGTGGTTCTTGTTTGCTCAAACAAAACCCAAATGCACACATTTTGCCGTTTGTGTGATGTTTGTATGCATGGCTGTTGTCTTGGCAAACCAGAGAACACTTTGTTTAAATCTTCTAGACTTGTAGACTCAATGTTTTTAACTGATTTCCTTTGTGCAGTAAATTGCAATACCTTTCTCTTGTATTCAGGGAGCAATATATGGCTCGTGGCTAATTTAACATCTCCGTTCCTGTGCACAGAAAGCTAAAAGATTCTGATTTCTTGGCAGAAAACAGCAGTGAGTTCAAATCCTATTGAACTCAAGTCATTAGGGTGATTTCTATTGCAGTGGGAGAAGCAGTAGGAGGAAACGATTGTACCAAGCCCACACCTAAGACAAATAAAAAAAAAATCTCCTAAAAGTTCCAGACTAACTGAGAGACCACAGCTTTATTTTCAGAAGTGCCTTTCTGGGTGCCCACCAAACCTTGGACACTTAAAAGTGAGGTCTTGTCACATGGAGCTCATTATAGGTTTGGGATGGGATGGAGTCTAGAGCTGCTCTTCAGTCCTTCTGCTCTCTGCATAGGGATACCAAACCTGCAGTCCAGATGCCAGATCTGCTGTCTGTACCCTCCTGTTTTCTTTCTTGAGGGTTTCACAGATCAATCAGTGTCACCTGATGGGGACCTTTCTTGGTCCTGGTGACCTAGCTACAGCAAGTGGTTTGTCCTGTGACGCCAGCCTTGCCACCCATTTTCCCACCCATCCTGCCATTTTTCCAGGAGAGAGCCTACCGTGTAGCTTGCTGACAAAAAAACTGCAGTATCAACTGTAAGGACATTTTAAGTGAACAGCTGGCTTCCCTAAGGCAGATTTTTGGGTGAGGTACATTGACAGTGCCAAGACCAGCTACCACAGTTGAAGCTCATATACTTCATTTTTATTTCTTTCTGACATTAGTTCTAAGCAAGGTTGTTCTCACAGTCCTGCCTCAAAGCTTGTCTTTGCTTCACAGGTCATGGAACCATGTCACAAATTAATATTGATGGAAATTATAAGTGGCAAGGTAGTACAGGTTCTCATGTTGTATCTGTTTGCTCTGGCACTATACTAATTGAGTCTCATTTTCTCTGTTTCTGTTCTGTAATGGTATTCCCTGTCTTATCACTCTGTTTTTCTAGTTGGTCCACCTCTGCTAAACGTGCATAATAATTCAATCAACAAATAAAACATTAAATGAGGAATTGTGCAGTTTAAATATGAAACTCTGATTCATATGGGAAGTGGTTTTTTCTTTGTTTTAATGAAAACAGTCTCAGTAGCTCACAGACAAAAAAAAAAACCAAAAAACCCACACATGGAAAATGTGTGTAAGCTGTTTGTTCTTCAGTTTTGAGGAAAATGTTTATGTTGTGTCATAGTTAATACAAATTAAATTATTGTTAGATTCCAAAATGATTTTTTTCTGTTGTTTGAAAATGGGATGGGCCCATGCCTTTCTTTATTTGTAGGAACAAGCAGAAAACAGAAAATGATCTTACTGAGATGATTTGTTGTTTCAGTTTACAACCATGAAAGGGAATGGCATTTTCAGGGCTGTATGTGTGCCTGGCTGTGGGCAGCTCACATTTCTATGGTTAGGATATAAGCTTATTCCTAGAAAAAAATATTGAGTTATTCTCTGTCACACTTCAAATAGTCATTAGCAGTCTGTTCCCAGCACTAACAAGTCAGGCTTTGCTGTCCTGCGTGTATGAAAGTAAGTGGCTAATGTCTGCGTGCAATAAACCTCACTCTTCCAACACCTGATAATCATAAGCAAACTTCAGCACATTTCTGCTCTCTTTTCCTTGAAGTTTCTAAAATATACATTAACTTTCTTAATGAACAGAATATGAATGGTACACAATTTAATTTAAGTACAGTCTACCTATAGTGCTTCCAAAACTACTGGGCTTGCTTAAAAGAGTGGCAGTTTCTGGATTTAAAACATAGAGGTTACAAAGTTAATGTAGCATTTTTTTTCTTTTCCTTTTTGCTTTGTGAATCCCAAATTCAATTATGCTTTCTGGGAGGCTGACTAAAGTTACATTTTAAATTCGAAAGTTCAAGTACAATTTATTTGGGCTGCCTGATTTCTGTTCAAGAGAGGTAGATACCATTTCTAAGTGCTATTTTTATCATCCTCTTTGTAACTACTAGATTCACCTGTGGATTTGGAAACAAAACATTAACAGCAGTATCAATATAAAAAAATGAGGAAATGCTGTTGTTGAGAACAGAGTAATCTAGGCTCCTTACTTCTTCCTGCTTCTACTGTCCATCTGCAGCGGGCTTGAAGAAATTATTGGTGATGCAGAAAATTGTACCAAGTGCCTTTTTCATTTATAGAGCATGTAGAGGTGAAGCTGGGGGTCCAGGTGTCTTGTGGCTAAGTTAAAGAAATAGTGAAAATAGGAAGAGGTAGTCCTCTGTATAAAACCATGCAATACTTAACCAAAGGTAAAAGCAAGCCATGCCACTGTCCTCCTTCTTGCCAGACCCTTGAACACACAAGAGTGGGCAAATAGGTAAGTTTTGTAGCATCTATTGCAGGGTCTTTGAAAGCAGTGTAGAATATTACTTCTAACACCATGAAATAATATTGTGTGGGTTATAAACTTTATTTGTTTTTTGTTCATTACTTCTGGCTCTCTACTTTTCTCTGTAGACAAAAACAACCAAAATTTCCTTTTCGCTAAGGTCACTGAAATTTTCCCAGGTGTGCAGTAACTTATGATCTTACAAAAATTTAGACTTGCTCAAAATTTCAATTTCAAGGGAAACAGACTCCTTAAACTTTGGTGTCTACTGCCATTATTAAAAAAAACCCCAAAACTAACATTCAATTAGTGTTTGGGAAGTATGTCCTATAGTAACTGAGATTTGGGGGAAAAAAAATCATTATGAAAAAAAGTAGCTTTCTGAGCATGCAGGATTTTATGATGTAACTTGCAAAATTAACTTAATCTTCATTGCAATGGGAAGTCGTTTAAAATTAGCAACTAAGGGATGAGTATACAAACTAAGCAACATCAAAAAAAATATGAAAGACAATTTCAGTTTTATATTAGCTGTACATATGGAACTAGAAGACTGCAGATCACAAGAGGCAGTGAATCCAATCCTTGCTTCTAAAGAGGGCTTCTAGTTCTCAGAAAAGATGTGCTTTTGTCTGAGAGAAGCCTTGGCATCTGCATGATGTACTGGAATGTATTGCCTTACTTCCAAAGCTGGAACTGTGTTATGGTCAAGATTTTCTTTCATGATTATTTTTCCATTTTATTTTTCTGCAAGTTTCAAATTTGCCTTTACATGTTTACTTAGGGGTGCACTAAAAATAGCCTTGTATACGTTTTTACCTATGTATCATCTCCTTTAGCATTTTAAGGAAACATCAGTGTTCTTGATGGGTATGACTATTTTATTGTTTACCCTTGCCCACCCCCCACTGCCTTCTTTTTCTGGACACAGGTAGTCTTTTCTTTAATTAGAAGCTTGTTTTGCTTTCTTTAGTTTTCTTTTCTTTCTTTTCCTCTGTCTGTACCCTCCCATGGAATTTGACTAGCAGAACCAAGATTTTTGTCTCTATAATCATACATTGTCAACAATGACAAGAAGTGTAATTAGCTTCAAAACCATATTATATCATGAATCACAATCTCTCAAATGTTTAATTCCATTGGCTGTGAGTCCAGACAGCTACCTGTAATTGCCAGCTACAGAAGTGTTTGCAGGTCTGTTATTGGTTTCCAGAAGCTCAAGTGAGACTGATTTGTTGAAAAGTGTTAGTCTCCTGTTTGGTTTTAAACAGCCATCTTTCTATAGCAAAGATTCAGTCACTCTAAAATCATCACACATGCAAATATCAGCCTATAGATTCCAGTAGGGAAGGATTTTTTCTTAAAAAAAACCCCAACAACTTAGTTTTAGGGTAAATGCTAACTCTGTGCAAAGTTAGATGTGCTACCACTTAGACAGCAGGGGAGCACAAGAGCACCCCGTTTACTGGATTAACCTGAACAAGGCTGAGGGGATTGGATAAAGCCTAATGAATTAAACTGACTTTTGAAAAGTCACCAGTATTTCGAATAGTAACTTTGGACTTGGTCATTTGCTCCAGAGAGTTAAAATGGTGCAGTAGGCTACTGTTGGAGGCTCTAGGTGTTAAGAATAAGGGTCAATTCTTGGTGCCATGGAAATAAACAATGCAAGTCCCACAGATTTCAGAAAGGAATCATGATTTAACCCAGCATCCGGCTTTTTTCCCTTGCCAAAGCAGACACTAAAATGCAAAGCAATTGCAGGAGAGAGCAAAGGAGAGGAGAGAATTTTCCATGCAAACAGGCATTAATCAAACAAGGCATTTTATAAAGAAAGACATAATAATGAAAGCTTACTCACAGTTAAGGGAATTTTTATGTCCTGGGTTTTTCCAGTTTTGCCAGATGCTTAGTTGAAAACAAGGCAGGAGGAGGAAGGAGAAGGCCATAGAAAGAAATATCTTGGCTGCTCCTAGACTGTGCAGAGGATCAAGCCTCTCAAGATCTTGAGCTAGGTTTTAAGTCTTATATGCCCAAAGGGAAACATCAGAAAGAAGTGCAGCATTGTAATGAAAGTATAAGTGGACCCAGATCAACGGGAAGTTTGCTGTGATTCTGACAGGCTTTAATTTGCCAAAACCTTGCTTGTACTGCAGTAATTTCTCTTTATCCCCACAGTGCAGATGTCTTCAGGAGTGGGAGGGATGCTCCTCCCATTCCAGTTTCCTAGAAATGGATGAAAGCTTCAAGATTTCTACATGCAGCATTACTTCCCCCCCCGCCCCCCAACTCCCCCAGCAGACCTATTTCTCAGTTGGAAATTTTCATTTCTCTGTCTTTGCTAAAGTGTTTTACAGTTCCTTTCCACTGGGGGCAATCTAATACAGATATTGATGTGGCCAGTGCTGCTTGTGCTTTGCAACCACAGTCCTGTGGAGTTCGTTATAGTTAGTCTAACTTAAAAGAAAGAAATGGTACTGTAAGACCAGATAAAAACCATGTCTACTGTGTTTCACTAGAAAATGAGAAGATATTTATCTCAGTAAGAAAGAAAGAGGATAGCAACTTCAAGATTTAAATTGATCCAAGTATATGATGCTAAAGATCTTAAATTGCGGAAGATTATCTTGTAATTTGTATATATTGCTTCTGTAGGCTGCTGAGGAAGCTAATTGCGATACATCCTGTGGTTAAGTTATCATCTTTCTCAATGACTGAAGATCATAATTTTATCTTTAGGTGAGTTTAATGCTACCCGTCTGTTATGTTCATTTGTATGCTGGAGCTGTGCTGACAAGCCTCCTGTTGTTCCCTGTACAATTTGTGTCAGCCAACCAAGTTAATGGAAGGTTCACCTCTATGAAACTACTGTATAGGAAGCCAGCTCAACACCCAGATATCAGCTTTTTTTTTCCTTTTTTGGTTTTCCTTTCGAGTGTGGCCAGTGAGTCGTAGCTGAGGCTGGAAAGAGGCTCTTGGGCTGCATTCACGTAGATTCTGACCAGCCTGACTGCACATTTACAAATAAGAAAGTATGCAACACCAAAGCAGGTGCTTATTAACTGCACAGCTGTAGTAGAGATGAGATATCCCTGGGGTAATGAGGAAAGCTGGTTGTTTTGTTGAATGGCATTCACATTGCTGCACATTGTCCCCAGGATAAAAGCAGCCAATACAGAAAGTCTGCTGAGAAAAAGGAATTGCTGCTCACTTCCATTTGCCCTCACCTCAGCAGTGGGAGCACTGGCATCTGGAGGAGAAGTCACACACGTCAGCTTCATTCCAGTCTTGTATTTTAATCTTTAACTAGCGCACTAAATGCAGATCAGAGAGACAGTCAGCGGGAACACTGGTTTCCTTAAGCAGAAGGGTAAATGAAACAGAAGAAGGAATTTTTTTTGATCCCTTGCATATGATACTGTTTACTTAGCTTATTAAGTGAAAATCATGTGGGAAATGACAAAAGGAAGATGCACATAACTACAAAGAAGGAGCAGGAGCAAATGAATTCCAGCTATGTTAAAAAGGCATGTAGGTTTTCAAAAAAAAAAAACAGACCCAAAACCACAACCAAACCCCAACACAAACAAAAGAATAATCTAGATGTGTATGGTTGTTTTTTTAAATACTCACACTTCAGTGTTGTGTTTTTGACTAGCCCAAATAAGACATGGCAATCCTGGGAAGAGTCCTCTGTAATAAGGAGTTAAGTCTGAGGAAAAAAATGCTAGGATAAAGAGAAAAAAATATCTCAGCAGTCTTGCGTATAGAATCATTTTACAGAGGAAGTGAAACCAAACCCCTGCATCTGAGTATGACCTCCAAAAATGTTGAAGAGTATTTAGTTTGGGTTTAGGCCTAACTTCAGATTGGGTGAAACTCCAGGTTGTCTCTCAAAGTTTGCTGTTATTCATGCTAATTAGAGGATAGATGTCAGGGCTTGTCTGTATTCAGCCACAGAAGACGAAATAAAGGAAACTCTTCTCAATGCTTCTCTTAAAATCAATAATGAGATCTGATGTCAACACACTCAAGCAAATGTTGCATTTCAAGACTAGGGCAGAAATGTTGCTGGGCATCAGGTTGTGGTGAGTAGGCAGTTTCCAATGGAGATGGCCAGATGTTTGGGCTGTTGGGTGATGAAATGTGAGCTGGAGATGGATGTGGGAAGAGGGAAGGTGACCAAGAGGTGTTAATTCTTGGCACAGGTACTGGATGGGCATGGCACCATTGTTGGACAATTTGTTGACGAGAGTCATGAACCATTTTGAGAGGAAAGGTATCAGGTGAAAAACCTGCCCACGCATTTCTGAGCCTCTGAATAGGCTTGGGTTTATTGTGAATGTTGATGGTGACTTGGATGTACAACAATTCTCACTTTTTTGAACATTGAAATGTAAGACTATCAAGTTCTGCTAATGCCATCTATGTTAAGTAACTTTTAGAAATAACTAACTTTTACAAATAGACAAGTATGCTAACATCTGTGTGAATGGAAACTTCCCACACTAATCAGATCTCCAGGCAGAAAGAAGGAAACATTGGAGAGACTGTCGGTCCTCACAGATGGGATTTGCTTAATGTATATGACCAACCTTGAAACAGGTACACTAGTTTGGCTAAAACTTTGGAAGCTACCTCTGAAATCCAAGTGTCAAGCTTAATGCTGTAAAATGTGATGTATTATCTGTAAAAATAGAAGTGAGCTATTTCTTAGCCATGTCCTAGCCACGATCAAATGTTGGTCTGGATGAAATGGCTGCAAGCAGGTTTCTAACCAATTGAATAGGCTGGACGAGCTTGTGTGTGCCAGCTCCACTTGGCCTAGTAAGCTGTACAGTGTTTTCCTACACACACAGCACAGTGGCTGCCCCAAGAAGAGACTGGGAGCTCCCGTGTTGGTTAAAGCAAAGGGTCCAAGCACTTCCCCAAGATGGGAGATCAGGCAATGAAATGGCAGGTGTACCTCCGAAGCCGTTTATGTCTAGTGTTGCAAAGGCTTGAGCAAAGCCTTGCTGTGCGAACTAGTGGGGTGGCAGGAACTTGCAGCCTTTCAGCTTTAGGATGAAAACACTTTTGATGTGGCCTTCTTGCTTACTCACTGTAGCAAGGAACGGGTTATTAGCTGCCCTTTTGGCTGCTCTCTGCCGTTTGGGTTGCGACACGCTTGGGCGGTGGTTGGAGGGGAAGGAAGCAGAGCGCCGTGTCTCTGACTTTGCACCACATGTTTCAGAGCGCGGTTGTTCACTCTCACATTTTACAAAATCAATTTCTATTCTGTCATGGTATTTCACACATTTGCGTTCTGAATAAGTTAGAGAATATTCTACAACTTACAAAAATAACTTTAGTTTTAATTTTTCCTGTTACATGAAGAAACCTATCCATACTTTATCTGTTACAGATGGAAAAACTACATATGGAGAAGTCAGATCTATTAATTAGTTTATAGGCACAAAGTCCCCTAAAGAGTGCCACAGATCCATGTGTTATTCTTAAGAGCTGTCTGAAGTACTTGCGCTGAATAATTTATTTGAATTTAGCCCTGTTTCTGCTGTTAATTATCAAAGATCAGACTTTGCATTTAGGATTTTTTTGTTGCCTTTTTTTAACCATTCTCCCCATTTACCTGAATTCACTGAAATGCTCTCTGCATATATTTCAATCTACTGAGGTATTCAAACAATCAACACTCATTGACTGTGCTCTGTTGTCTTTAAGATGTGATAAGATGATCACTATCTTCTGTTGTTTTTAATCCTTGAGTCATTATTTAAATCTTGGAAGAACAAAGAAAGGGGGAGGAAAGTAGGAGAGTCAGAAAATCGACCACATGGGATCCCTGAACAGTATTGTGTCCAGTTCTGGAATCCTCAACATGAGAAGGATATGGAGCTGTTGAATGGGTTCAGAGGAGGGCTACAAAGATGATCTGAGGGCTGGAGCACCTCCCATACAAGGACAGGCTGAGAGAGTTGAGGTTCTTCAGCCTGGAGAAGAGAAGGCTCCGAGGAGACCTTATAGCAACCTTCCAGAACCTGAAGGGGCTAGAGGAAAGCTGGGGGAGGGAGTGTTTACAAAGGCTTGTAGCGATAGGATGAGGAGGAATGGCTATAAATTGGAGAGGGGCAGATTTAGACTAGACATAAGGAGCAATTTCTTCACTGTGAGAGTGGTGAGGTACAGGTGCAGGTTCCCCAAGGAAGTTGTGGTTGCATCGTCCCTGGAGGTGTTCAAGGCCAGATTGGATGGGGCCTTGAACAGCCTGATTTAGTACGATGTGTCCCTGCCTTTTGCAGGGGGCTTGGAACTCAATGATCTTTAAGGAAGGTCTTTTCCAACCCTACTATTCTATGATTCTAGGTTTCCGTCTCTGAGGACTGTTTCAGGACCCCAGCTAAGAACCTGGCTCTGTAATACTAGGGAAACAGGATCAAACAGCATCTTCCCAGTGTTGTGTAGCAATTCTGTGTGGGAGAGGGTTGGGGCTAAGCCAGGTAGGAGCACATGGTGGGACCAGGGAACATAATTTCTATGCTCTATCTTGGTGACTTTTCCCTGGGCTGAGCAACTTCAGACTCCACTGTATGATACTTGCAGCAAGGGAGACAAGAAGGGCCAGGGCAATAGGTTGGGAAAGAGTTGTGTAAACAGGAGTGAGGCAGAAGAGCTGCAGTAGTCTGAGAGTTGAATTTTTAGTTGTGGATTATTTTACGTGTGAGATTTTAGTTGGCCTGTTTATAAAACAAAACCAGCAAAACACATGAAAAGCAAGGCAGCAGGGTAACGTAATCTGCACCTTCATTGAATTACTGTAAGTTTTGCCTGCTAAATTACAATTGTTCACCTTCTCTATGCAAAACTGCTTTTTCAGCATTTTTCATGCATCTGCTGTTGTGTAGTGCAGCGGTAGTAATACTTATGGAAAAGCTATCCAGAAAAACTAAATTAAAAGCTACTGCAATTGGTGGCTCTTTACCGCTATGTTTCATTCTTCTAACATTCCCCTTTGAAACATTGCCACCTGTGTATTAGACAACGGGCGCTCCCATCCCAGAGCATAGGGTCAGACCTGGTGAGGATCTACAGGCAGCTGAGGATAGAGGATATTTGCTGTCATTCTCAAGGGCAAAGTGAAGTGCCATATGGGATTGTTGAGAGCACTGGTTGCAACTTTAGCTGGCAGAACACCTTTTGAAATCTGTCTCTGATCCTAGATAGACAAGAAAAACAAAGAACACTGGAGAACAATGTCCATAATTGTGTCTTTCCCAGAGGGCCTCAAAGGAAAAAGAGTTAGATTTCTTGGAATTAGATAGAGAATCTGAAGCAGTGCTGGACTTTGAACCCAGATCTCCAAGTATGTTGCC
The DNA here is from genome assembly GCF_032191515.1 of Phaenicophaeus curvirostris. Lineage (NCBI taxonomy): Eukaryota > Metazoa > Chordata > Aves > Cuculiformes > Cuculidae > Phaenicophaeus > Phaenicophaeus curvirostris. The sequence continues at coordinate 36,683,937 of NC_091394.1, forward strand.
ATAAACACAGAACATAGAAATGCTTTGGGAGAGTGAATGGGAAAAAGGGTCAGAAATTCATTCACGGCTGTGTGTGAGAAAATATTTGCAGACACATCCTCTTACTCATTCCTCTCTGTCAGTTAGTACTACATGTTGCATTTGGGACTCTGTAATAACTGGAAGATTTATTTAGCTGTACATGATTTATTTTTTTTTAGGTAACTCCCTCTGGTACTATTTATGTAGTTGTGCATTTTCATATTCCAGTAAGTTGGTGAAATGCAACACATTGATGCACAGCTCGAATGTAAGGAAATAAGCACTGTGTTGGGCCCCACTTCTGTTGATTAGGTCATGTTTTAATTAAGTTTTCTGTATGTCTTCATATCTCTTGCTGGTTGTTGTGGCAGGCAGCAGGCTTTTAATACTGCTGCGATTTGGCACTGGGACTTCTGGGTTACCGCCAGTCCTTGTACACAAAGCCTGTGTTGATAGAGTTGTGATAAGGACTCAGGGGGAGATAAGGGTTATGCTTTGACCTTGCTCTTGTTGAGCCAACAGCAAGAGTCCTATTGATTTCAAAGTGAGTGGGACGCGTTAATACATTTCCATTCTTGAGCACTGTGTGTAGGCAGACAGGAGGGACTGCTTGTGGTAATGCTGAGTGCAGTTTGTTGATATACAGGTGCCTGTTCTTGCGAGAATCAGCCCTCCTTTTGGCATGGCAGCTTTATGTATCCATGTTTTGTGTGTGAGCACAATGTTTGTCAGGCACTCGTTTGGCAGTCCTGGAGACAGAAGTTCTCTGTGTGCTGAGTGTCTGTCTTGGTGGTGCTAATTTACGTTGTGATACTTGCCTGTGTATCAGAAGGCAGGTCTGAGACACTGGTGAGCATTCACCAAGCCTGTTAATCCTGTCAGGCTGTAGCCACACAGTTGAGTTTGGTATTCTCATCACCTAAATTCCTAAATGTACTTCTAAGGCACATTCCCTTCTAACGCAAGCTGCCCAAACATCTGTGGCGAGACTAAAGAAAACATGGAGAAAAAGACCCGAAGATGAATATTTCAGCAGAAACGTGGGAAGGAATGCAATATAGCTCACGCAAAACCTTCTGTAGTGTATGCCATAAATTAACACAATATAAATTTATACATATTTACACCACATAGACTAAAATATATAAATCCTCAATACTCAGCCTTCTGTAGTAGGTGTAAGCAAGCAGTCCATATGTTTAGCTGATTTCTGGGGAGCTCTAGGGAACAAAATGTATCTTTGTGGAACTTTTGATATTAAGGAGACTATAAACTAGGGTAATCGGTGCAGCTCTCAAAATGAGTTGGTTTTTTTCTGCAGGCTGCAAACGTGCAGCACTCTCCTGAGTTGCTGTCTGAAGATCTCATTTAGCCAGGTGCTAAAATGCACATGTAACATTTAAGCGCATGAATAGGCCTATTGATGTTGAAGGCCTAAAGATCAATCCATCGCTCGTTGGATTTTCCTGGCTTCAGGCTGCATGAATCCATTTTCCTCTTCAATTTGTGTACTTTCATTGCAAATATGCGCTTGTAACATCTCATTAGGTACCAGGTGTTTCCTTTTCCACCATTTTAGACTAACTTTTCTAGACCAGTAACTTTAGCCCCTTTTTTTGTACAGCTGAGCAGTACAGAATTGGATATCTAATGTTTGTTCTATCTCTGCTTTTTAAGAAGGTACATTTTTAAGAAGGTTTTTTTGGTACATTTAAGGTATGGGATCTGCAGTCCAAATGTCAGGATTCTCTTCCCAGCTACACAATAGTTTCCAAGGTTAAGGGGAATTGCATAATCCATGAGCAATCATTTGTGATTTCTATGTCTGGAATGTTGGGAAAACTTAAATTTCACAGAGATGCTAAGAGAAGGAAAATAAAGGTGAATGAAGGAAATGAAGGTAAATGGGGAGAAGGAAATAGAGGAATTGTTTGTAAGTTTTATGGCAAACTGTCCTGCCACACGTTCTTTGGCAAGGGAATAGTGGGGTTATTTGCAGCCCCTGACATTTGCCACCTCCTCATACAGCCACCTGTGATATCTTACTCCGGAGAGGAAAAGAAGCCCTTACAAAGTACTGTAGAGTTTTCTGGTGCTGTTTTATCAGCCTACCCTCCACATCATACTAAGGTCCTACTTCCCCAGCCTCCAAAAGTATCTTATCAGGCCAATCATCTCCAGGCCACCCCACTGAGGTGATGCTCTAGAAAGACATACATAGTGTGCAAGGTATAAAGGGATAAAGGGACACAGCATAAAGGGATACAGCCATGGCTTAGTGGGGACCAATGTCTTCACACATTTGTGATGTTTGTGTCCTGCTCTGTGCCTCTCATCCTGAGAGAAACTCCTAGTAGAAATATGAGCAGATACCAGCAAAGCTAGAAGGGGCTGGGTTCATGCCAGCCACTTTATGGTGCTATTTCAAATTTTTTTTAAATATCAGAAGCTGTGTACATTAAGTAAAGAGACAGAACCTGACCTGCTGGGCCGTCTCAAAAGGCACAGCAGTGTTCTCTGCAGCCGCATGACTCCTTTGGCAGGGTGTCAAACAGCAAGCTTACCTCTCTGGAGTCAGGGAGCCACATGTCCTTCTCGGTCACTTCAGTGATTGAGGCAGACCAAAACCCAACGGCGGGGATCCTCTTCATAGGTCAAAGCACCCTGCCCTGTCTTTCCTTCCAGATCATGGAAAAGCCATGAAATGTGTGACCAATAAAGACTGCCTTTCCAGCATACCACAGCAGTGCTGCTCTAATGAGTGTCCTAAGGTGTTGTCTCATCCTGATGGAGGGTAGGGTCACTGGAGACAAGCAAAGGCAAATGGACTCTGATGCAGATGATATTGTGAGTAGTACCTGTCAGTCAGAAGGTTAGCATTGATTAATTTCTGGGTCCTGAGGGAAAGAAGTAGTTGTGGAAGCTCCCTATTTCCACCATTGCAAATGGTGAACCATGGCCATTATGCTGGAAAGCATTTATTTGCAAAGCACTAGGACCAAGCGTTGCTTCACATTGCAACAAGTCCAGTTGTCTGTGTTACTGATAGCCAAACATAGCATACATGATTGAAGCACTGAGTACTGGCTCAGCACCTCCCAAAATGTCTTTATTTTATTTCTTTCCTACTTGTCTGTATATAAGAACATACTTAGCCCCATCCTTTGTCACATGTATGTCATTGGACCAATTATTATGGCTGCATTGTCCACAGAAGCTGTGATTACAAAATGTACTCTCCTGACTTAGGGGACTTTTACCTTGTTGGGACAAGGCTGGTGATGCAGAGAAGTGAAAAACTTTTGTGCAGAACTCTTCCCTCTTACTTGCTTATAGATATTATCTTGGGAAAGCACAAGATATTTCAACAGGGCAGGGAGAAATAAGGCTTCTAGTTGCTCCCCTCTTTTGTCAGTGTTGAGAAAAGGCATTAAACCATTTGATCTTTTATTAAATATATGAGCACAGGACCTTTAACTGATCACTTTAGTTTTCCTGATTCTTTCTGTAGATGTACATGTTTTGCTTTTAGCTGGGAACAAATCAACTGGAGAAGTCAGGAGGCAGTTCCATCTGATCTTTGATTTACTATAGTTCATCATATCTGCAAATTTATGTTGGGCCAGCCTCATGCTATCTGAACAGTCCTAGTTTGGTGTCATCGGCCTTTGACCTCCAGAGATGGTCACAAACTTGGAAGTTCTTGCGAGGCAGTGAATTCATCCCTGCCAGTTGGACTAACAAGCTTGGTTTAATGTCAGCACAATGAAGCATGTCTGGTAACCCATATTGGTAAGAGATTGACCAATAGAGATCAATAAAAAATGCTTATTTGCAAATCGTCTTATGAAATCAGTGATAGAAATGGATTTGTTTAACATATTGTGTCTAGCTGGATGCAACTTCTCTGAAGAACAGCAAGCAACACCCAAAGAAAATACAAAAGAGAACGTTAATGTGGTATGTCTTTTAAGTGTATTAAAGCAAACCAGTTATTTCTTACGGGGGAAAGAAAAGGGAGGGTTATCTTTGATGTCACTCCAGGGATACTGATGGAGTCCCAGAGGAATGAATTTTGGCCCTGCAGTCTCAAGAGGGGGGTTCCAAGAGGTACTTAGTCTAAGTGTTCTCCTTACTGGAACAAACTCACTGGGGAGTGGTTACCATCTGCCCCCTAGGGAGAACCTGACATGCAAGTGTGTTCCCATATATGACCAAGCGTTACTTGTCAAAAGATAAGACCCAGCAGAGTTTAGAAACTCCCTCCCCCCGCCACTTGCCTTCTGCTCCTCATGCCTTGCCAACGCACAGTCACAAGTGCTTCAGCATGACTCTGTTACCTGTATTTTGTTACCATTTCCTGTTCTATCCTGAGGGAAATCGGTAAGCAGCATGAGTTTACATGGAGAAAATGTTTTTTATGCTTTTTTCCTTTAGTTGAGTTCCTCCCCTTTGTTTTGCTCTGTACAATTATTACTGTATCGTTTAATTATATTGCCCTTTTTTATCTCTCAGTGCAGTCCAAGCACGCTGAAAATGAAAGGCAGCATGTAACCTTCTGAAGTCACTAATTGTAATACTGCAGGTGAGTTGAATAACAGACTACTGCAAATTTTGGTCTGAAGTTCTTTGCTGTTTAAATTGGACAACAGCAGGAGAGAGAACAAAAGCTATTTTCTACCTGATGTTCTTGGAAACCTGTTCCCAGTTCTTTGTGGAGGACTGCTGCTGTACTTGAATATATTCAAATAGGGACACATGAAAGACATTGATACTCTGCAGTGGAAATAGCTGAGCCTTTTGTATTCTTTTTACCATTGCATGAGAGTTATGGTAATCTCCTTCTTTCTCTAAATGGAAACCCTCCAGGGAAGTTTTGTGTACTCTAAATAGCATCTCTGTATGATCAGGGACTTGGCTTCATGTGCATGTAATGCATAATAGATAAAGATGCAAGAATATAAATGCAGATTAGAGGTTATTCAGTCAAAGCAAGCACGTTTAGTTGGGGGCACATTATAAAACTGCCAAAAAAATACAGCATTGCTGCTGCCCTTTCTGGCTGATCTCCATATTTTTCCAAAGTGTTGTGTTAATTCTGAGCAGTAAATGGGATCTGTCTCATGAGTACCTCTATCTAAACCATTTACTCTCATTATATGTATACGCAGCAGATAATCACATTCACTTTTTCCAGCTTTGTTGCACTGAGTTTCATGTAGCTATTTGAAGCGATCTCAGTGCTTGGAAAGAGTCTGCCAATCGAGATGGATGCAGACTTTCAGAAGAATACTTACATCCTCAAAGCATTGCATGAACGTTAATTGATCGAACCCATTAGCAGCACTGGGATACATATAAGTAGCAATTATTTGTTTTCTACAGTCACTTTGACAAAGAAAAGCCCCTGACCTTAGCCTCAATGTGAAAAGATACTTCTCAGCTTTGACCTTAGCAGGGCCAGTGGCTTCTCAGTTGGGTGAATAAACTCCTTTTTTCTGCTTGTTCAAGAGATGATCAGAGAACTGTCTTTGCATAGTCTGCATAGGAAAGCTAGTGTTCATGATGTTCAGATGAAAGCTGATAATACATTAACCATGTGGACTAATTCTCTGTGTAAGTGCTCTGACAGTTCCCTTTTTATTGGCAAGATGACCCAAACTGATGCTCTTACAGAAGCACCTCTGTCATCTCACTGCTACTTCTGTCTTTTTGTGAAAGTGTAGGACAGAAGTACCAATGCATGTGTTCTGTATGGCCCTGAACATGCTCTAATGAATGTGGAGGAATAAAGGTAATTGCCTCTGCTTAGTGAAAATCATATTTATTCAAGAAACAGGTGATGGAGGAGAGGTTTGTTTATTACTGGTTTTGAACACTTCCCTCCATACCCAGTTGACATTTTAGAGGGAACCAGTGGTTACAGCGAGAAACCACTTCCTATTTCTGGATGAGAGGTTACAACCAATGTAGGAGCTACAAATAATGTCTCCATAGAAAACCAGGAGCAGACAGGTGAATGCTAGCTGGATTTGCTACCTAGAGAGGGGCAGGACAAGAGCAGGATAAGTTCCATTTAAGAGGTTCTTAGTACCATCACAGTCTTGAATGATGAAGTCAATTACAGAAGCGAGGTTTATTCATGCAAGCGTAATCACTGTGTGTTTAAATCAGTTCTGAAGGTAGAATTATGTTTCTAGGTCTCGTTGGAAATTTTGAAAAGAACCTACTTCTCTGAGCTACTGCCAGCTTTCCTATTGTGTGCATATACAAAAATCTCATTTTGAATCACGATAAACTCTTGGCTTTAATAATATTTCTAGACTGCAACTTTCATTGCTTATTTATCATGCACTGAATAAGAAAGAATTCCTTTTGTTGTTGGTAAATTCACTGCCTTTCAGTTTCCTTGAGTAGCAGTATATATTGTCTGAGGAGATAAAGGGGAACACCCCACTTAACCTCTCAATATCATTCTCTACTCCCTTTTCAAGTAATTCTTGTATGCCTGTAGTACTATATAACTTCTATAAATGCTACCTTTTAAGAGAAAATAATGCAATCTCTTAGCATCCACATAATGAACTATCTGTTACTCCACTGCCTAATAGCATTGTGTTATTTTCCGTAGAGGGATGCCTTATTCGATCGTTCTGACAAACTGCTGTTTTCTTGTAGCAAAATTGTTCAACATAGTGTTTTTACTGTTTTGTCAATAAGCAAAGGAAATAAAAACCTTATGGGATTTGAACAAGAACATTCACACTCCGTATGTGAGCAGCGTTTGAATTGAGTGTGGTGGGGAAGCAGAGTATAGTATGCAACCTGTTTACTGAAGTGCATGCCAGCAAAGTGAGATTTCATTCCCATTTGCTAAGATGACACTTTGGGCCCATTTTCTCCCTTTTCCTTCCTTTTTCTCCTTTCCTTTCTGCTGCTCCCAATGTCTGATACTAGCAGCTTTTTTTTGTTTCAATTGCTCTTTGCAGACTGAATCCTTTCTTTATATATATTTGGTTTTAGAGTTCTTATCTTAACAGTGGACTTACAAGATGAAATTATGCAGTATCTGCTGTAGCAAAATGTTTCCAGTAAGACCTGCTGTTCCCTGGGGCATTATCAGGCAACTGGGAGCTCAGTAGAAGGGAAGAAGTGGATCTGTCTATGGGCAGAGTACTTGGGATCTCTCTGAATTTAGGCCATGTCTACGACTGAATTTCATCTTTTTGATGATGAATTAATAAGTGGTATAAAAGCGTGAATTGAATGCAACTATTCATTTTTTCTAATCATGCAAGAAAAGATTGAGTGCAGGAAACTTGTAGTTGATTTAAGTGACGCATTCTTATATAACAGGCCTGTGGAAGGCACTGCCACAAGCTACCTACAGATGCTTCTGAGGATAAAATATCATTCAGAACTGCTTTAGATAAGATTCAAACTGGTTCAAAGGACTGTGATTTTAATATGGAATAAGCCTTTCATTGATTAGCTGATGTTCCTACGCACCAGTTATTCCTTAACTGACCACTTCAGTGATATTACATGCACGTTTCTGACCACATGTTGGAAGCACACTGGTTTAAATAATTTTTGTGCTAGTTCTCTGATATGATGCTGCAATTCCTGTTTGCTATCAGTTGTGAGTTTAGACAGGTTCGAGTTATGTTAATTAGCCTATTTTGATGTCAGTGTCCGTATCTGTTGAGACTGACACAGCTCCACCTACCTATTAATGAATATGTTAATTAGTTCCTATTAGGCACCTAAATTTTACTCCGGAGCCAGTGAAATAGTGGCAGCTGATGGCCCTCCAGGGCATAAATGGTTTCTCGCTGTGATCAATGTTCTCCACTGTTGAAAATGCTTCTTACATTTTTGGACTTCCACTCACTTAACTCTCCCTCCGACTGTTGTTTACAGTACTGAAGTGCAACCGAGAGTTCAAACAGGGTAGCCTTAAAAGCTGCCTTCATGACATCTATAGAAAAATCGTCTAACTCAGCTTTCATCTTTAGACAGAAGGTCGGAGTTCACAGATTTTGTTGTTAGGCAGCTTCCATTTTGACCCCCTTCCCTCCCCACCCCATCTAGCCTGTGGGTTTAAAGGCTGCTTAAAATATCCAGTTTCTTCCTTGATGCATCAGAGACTCTGGAGATCAAGAAAAGTACAAAACCAATGTTTCAGTGCTCTCAGTTCCAGATGGACCTATTTTCTAATGGTGTTTATTTCAACTTCACAGGGGGAACGAGCCCTGTTTGGAAGCAGTATTTATGCTTGGCTTAGAGAGGGACAGGCAGGGTTTGAGATTAATGTAGTTCCATCAAGAGCCTTCTGGGTGGGCTTTGGCTTCGTACACCACAGGCTTGCTCACGGCCAGTAGAAGGTGGGTTATGCTTTGGGTTGCTGTCTTTCCAGGAATGTAGTCCTGTTTCTGCCGGGCACAGTGATGTTCCCTCTGACTGCAAGAAACATGTGAAAGGTTGTGAGGTGCAGGGAGAGGATGCTGTAGCGCACAGTTCTCCCCTTTCACCTAAGTCACAAAAGCAGACAAAAGCCAAGATAGCCAGGGCAGAGTGGGCATCATTCTGAGCACAAGCTGTGTGGTGGAATCTTAGATCATTGCACCTAACTCTTCGGTGATCTCATGGAAAAGTTTTCCAACATACTCATGTGACTTGGACTCAGCATTTCTGTTTTCAGAGAAGACTTAAGTGGGCTGGAGCTGGATAACCACAGACTGAGAGATGTGGACAAAATTTTCATTCCTGTTGTTAAAACAGATCTGATTTTTCAAGAGTACTGCACATGCAGTAAATAGCTCTAGTAACTTCAGCTCTAGGGATCCCCATGTGAAGTCACACACACACAACGTGTAACAAACCAACCATAGCTCACACATCTCTGGGTCCCAGAATCCTTCTCTCTGCTTTATGCTTCCTTTATGCAGTCAGTTTTTTAACATCTATTAAGACTTTAGATTCAGCTACCCTTCATGTAGCTGTGAAAGGGTCTTATGGAGCTTTCTTGGGACTTGCTGCTCTCTGACTGGAATATTCTGGCACAACTGCAATACATACGTTCATAATGGTATTTGTAAGCAGTATAAAATAGTTTTCCTGGATGTTCCTATGTGGGAAAGTTATAGGACTGGCAGCACTGCAGTTATTTACTCATTAAAAGCTACACTACTTGACTGTTTAGTGTTGGTCAGTATTAGCCTGGAGCAACCGCTCTGTCATGGGAGAAGAGGTGTTAATTCCCTTTCTGTGCCACAGCAGCCCAGGCTTTGAACAAAGACACCATGTACACTGAGCTGTGGAAACTTACAGGCTTTTAATTAGATGTTACATTATTGACAGTGATCTGTTTTTGTTTTTTTTTCTTGGTTATCTGGTTCAGATGAGACAAAGTTGTAAACGTGAAATTAATGGGGGACTGAGAAAAGGACACAGATACATGAGTTTTGAAGTGTTTCAGTGGACCTGATGGACACAGGAGTTTTGGTCATTTTGTGCAGAGCTGACCTTGTGTGTCAACTGACAGTTAAAGATGAAGGAGCTGCAGATCCATAATTACTCAGATTTGAAATAAGGAAGATGATTCATTCGGGACCCTTGGAAGCCAAGGAGTACCAGTGAAAGGAGCCAAGCTTTCTTGGCTGATGTAGGCGCATGAATCGAGGAATGTATGTTTGCTTTAGGGCATTACTAGTCAGACTTCAAGCAACACATGATTTCTCATTTGGAAGAAGGAAGGGATAGCATTAAATTTTTCCCCTTTTCACAGAGGACAATGGAAACCCTTATATCTGTGTCAGACCACTGTGATACTGCTTAAAACAGGGAAATACAAAGACTTCGTTATATCTGTATACTTTTGATGTTAATCTCTGGGGTGCTCCCTGTGGAAGATACCTTTATTGCCAAGGAGCAGGTAGTGATTTCAAGACTCTGACTAAATAGACGTGTCTAGGCAAAGAGGCTGAAAAAGGACATGAGATGGTTGCAGTATTAGGAGGAAGAAGGTGCCTAGGAGTCCTGTGTGGGTTCCAGCAGATGTAGGGCTTTAGTAATCTGGCAAATATGTGGGCTGAGTGTTTCCAGCAGTAGTTGTTTCTCCTTCCATGTTTCCTGCAAAAATTTTTATACTTTGTGGTTAGAACAGCAAAGCAGAGTGGAATAAAACCGTATGTTGCTCTTTGAAGAAACTGATAGGATGGTGTTGTTTCCTTAGGCACTGATCAATTGCTCAGGTTCAATTTTGGCGTTAAGTTACCAGCACTTAAAGCAAAAAGCATTGGCCAGGCTGCAAAGATGCACCAGTCTGAATACCCGAACAAAGACATTAACATTTGATCTTTTCTTCAGGAGAGGAAGAGAGTGAATGAGTATAGATCACATCACAGGCGGCCACCAAGCATCGTCAAAGCCAAATTATACACAGCGAGGATCTACCTGATAGACTATAGAGCGCTATTTGTACATAGCAGAGAATCTCAGAAAGGCAAATGCAAATTCACTTGGTTATTTTTTTTATTATGACTAAGAAGTACAAGACCAGCTGATGGCTTTGTTCACAGAGAGAGTTTTACAATACCTCTGACCACATTTAAAGATTTTTAAAAGAATGTACATAAAATGCTAGAGATCTGTCCAGTCATTACATTATTCATGTGGGGTATGTTGTAAAGCCAGAGGAGGGTGAAATCGTTAGGGCATTCCAAACTGAATAATGAGCCTGGATATGGAAGTATTTTGAAAAAAGATCTGTATTAACTGAGAATGCAAGAACTTTCATTTCCTTAAGGATGTGTGTGTAATTCTCTATATCCAGTCCTGTATATCCTCTTAAATCAGATATGTACGCAGTTATAACTTGGAGAAGTTCTTTGTAGTACATTTCTCTTTGCAGCCCATTTTATGTCCTTAATGAGGTCTTCTAAAGGAGAAAGAAGAATTTGTGATTAAGTCAAAAAGCTGTTCAGACTGAAACTATGTAACAGCCCATTCTGTATAAGAAAACCATTCTATGATTCTAAGAATAAATACATGACATACTCTCCATGTGTGGCTCATCCTGTAAAAAAGGACTTTTGTAAAATCTCTGTTTGCATCAGATAATCCAAGAATCCACCTGTTCTTAAAAGAGTTACTGTGAGATTTTTAACGGAGATATTGGTGTGAGTCTTGAAGACAAAATTCAGGCAAAAGAATGTCAGATGCTGAATGCTTATGTTGAAAACAAAGCCTGTATTTTGTATCTCTCTGTTCTAGAATTGACCAAAAGTTTGGATGCGAGCAAACCTGAAGATTTTTTGTAAGTTTGTCATCCTGAGTCGTGCAGCTTCTGTTCAACAAAAAGTCAAATCTATACATTCGTAGAGGTAGGTCAGAATAATTTTTGTGACTTCTTTGGAGTGTGTCTGGGAATTGGGGCAGTAAGACTCTCTGAAGTCCTTAAAGAAGATTTATTAATAAAGAAAGGAACAATTCCAAATGGAATGAGTTATGCTGTATTTTTCTTTGTCTCAAGAAACCACTTCCTTTCCTGAAAGCATCAAAGCAGCCAGAAGGCACTAGTGACCAAACAACATAATTACAAGTAGAAATAATTACACAAATTAGCCTTCTGAGACCTATTGCAGACACAGGGAATACATTTGAAGTTAAGGTCTATATTCCCAAAGTTTGGATATGTTTGAGTTTCTGGTTTTGGCATGAGCCTGTCCTACTTCCAGCTAACTAGTTTGCTAGTGTTTGCTTTGGATATTTTTCCCGAGTGAGCTTTTTCACTGTGACTCATGCAGGATAAAGCAAACTAGTTTGGAGTGTGTGAAAGCAGACTTCCGAAAGAGTACCAAGTCAAACTATATAAATCCTAGACATACTAAAGGCCTGTTGTCTTTGAAAATGCACATAGCCATTCTCTGGATGGAGCAACGCCTACAACTTACAACTGAGTCTATTCTTTATTTTGTAGCCCAGTTAGGGAATACGTTATCTGTGTTGCAGAGACGTACTGGTTGGAAAAGAACTGAGAGAAATGCAGTCCAGTGGTTAAATAAAAAAATAAATGAAGAAGGTGGGAAACCTGGAAATTTTCAAACAATCCTGTTGAAGCAATTCTGGGTTGTATTTTTTTTTTTTCAGCGAGTAGGGGAAATTTACGGTGGTGTGTAGAATGAGCCCATAATTGAAAATTTTAATACTGGACGAAATAGGGAATTAAGTCATTCCATTAGCTTCTAATGCCCTGGCCTGATTTTGTATTATTCTAAATGGTGAATGCCATATTAAAACTTTTTGGGGACCTTTACATTGTTACATAGTGATCAGATGAACCTCTCAGCCGTTTCATCACAAAAATATTATGTTGTTTTATGATGTTCTAAAATCCCATTTACAACTCAAATAGCCGCTAGACTCCAGTCCTGCTATAAGCATCTCTTAAATTCACTGATGAAATGTTAAAACACACTATCATGTTATGTTTAGGTAATGGATATTTGAGGAGGAAAAATATGTTTAGTTTTATTAAAAATACGCTGATATAGTGTTTGTAGCCAAGCAAAGGACATAGAAAACTTAGCCACTTTTATGCCATTCTGCTTTGTCAAGCCTACCAGTGACATAGCCCTTAGGCTATGAAATTTCCCCCTTTTTTTTTGAAAATACATCATACCCCTCTCTCTGTGCATGGGATAATCAGGAGTATCATGGCTTCTGCATTTGTTGGTATTCTTGTAAGGTTGGAAGACTCCTTCCTAGTTACATGAATGCCTTCTAGCAATGTATGTCCACTGGAGGAAGAAAGCGCAATGATTGGAAGCGATTTTTGGAGTCTGTTGCATTTTCCTTAAAGCTTGTACTGTATGGAATTGCATGGCTGGGGGAGAAAAGCAGTGATTTGAAAAGTGAGGTGAGGGGAGTGGCAATTTCTGGGCTTCATGCTTCTGGTGAAAGAGCCTGGAAACGTAACAATCCTAAGGCTTCAAAATCTAGGGTGCAAGAAGTCAAGAACTAAAAAAAGCCCCAAACCTCTCCTGACTTAAACCAGTCTCATTATTTGAGGCAGCATCACTCATGCTTGTTGACTGCTTCAGATTTAGTGCTTCTGAGTTTTTCTAGCTTGTATTTTTGTGATGAATTTACTTTATAGCTTGTTGGGGGGTTGGAGATGGGAGGGTTGTGTTGTTTACATGCTGTGGATTGATTGCGAATAGTTTCCCAGAGAATATTCAATATCCAAACTTTCAGCTGGGTTGATTAGCTGTGACTGCTTGCATATGCTGTGTGGCATTGTTCCAGTTCCTGGATTCAATGAGCATAACAACTTTGGCCGTCAGGATTTTGTAAAGTACTGATGGTGTCTGGAAGACACCAGGTTCCTTCAACTCCTGTTGGCAAAGAAAGAGGGTTCTGTTCAGGGTCCTGGATGGAACTGGGTAGAAGGAAACCAAAGACACTGCTTTCTCGGGTAGCTGTACAAGCTCTCCCGAATACAGGTTCTTTTATGTCCTGGAGAATACCTTGGGCAGCATGCTCCTTTTTTTGTAGGGCTTACTTAGCTATCAGAGGTGAAGCTCCAAGAGTGAATTTAAACGGGAGCAACAGTGGGAAGGGATGGAACTAGGGAGAAATGCTATTATGAACACAGTACACTACTGCAGATAAAAATCATAACTTCAGACCCTTTGACCACGTGTTATTCTTTGAAAATAGAGGGCTGCTCGTCTTTAATTTTCCTTTGGCATGATTGGCAGCATATCTGTTGAGAAGAGTCAGAATAACAGCCAGGGAGAGGTTCTGCAGGTCAGAAGAGTAGGCAGGCAAAGCTGCCCATTATATGGATGTCTGCAGAGTCACCATGCACAGCCTGGGACAGGTGCTCCTCTCTTAACATCCCAGAAATCAAGAAAATCAGTAAATCAGTGCCATTCCTTCAGTCTAACCAAACAGATGTTTGTCCCAAATAGGTAGGTAGGACCCAACCATTGTAATCAGACTATTCGTGGATTATTTTCTTTTCTTGGAAGTTACAAACATATGTGTTGAGACAGGTTCTAAATGGCAAGTAAACGTACTCTAAAAGAGGGCAACCAAGAGCATCTTAATAGAAGCAGCAATGTTCTTATTTCAGTGCAGAGCTAGTTGCATTTTCTTTTGTTCTTTCAACAGGTTAGTAATTACTGTTGCAGTAATTAGGCTTGATGGAGAGTATATAAGGCGATAAATGGTTATTCTGTGCAGTAGTGGGGGATATTTGGTGCCAAGCTTATTATTTTCAGTCAAAGCTAATTATCTCTATTATAATACACGACGCTCTTTCTTGAATTATGAGTGGGAAACTACTGAATAGATTTCTTTTTCAAAGTGCCCTGAACCATGGAAAGAACTGAAAATTAAAAACAATGAAAAGCTTGTTAGACAATGAGAATACTCATCTGTAAAGCTATTTCTGACAGATTTTTTTCTCTCTCTCATCTCCAGTTATATAAATATCAAATACTTACCATGAAATAAATTGTTGCTTTACACATGATACAGGTATAAAAGTTTAGTTCCAACATCAGAGAAACCACTTTGAGTTCAGAGGATTACAAGTGGTGAGCTGCATGGCTGGTCGGGTATGATGACACTGGCTGAAGGGAGTGGTGAGATTGCCCCTGCCACACAGCCGCACTGACACCTGAATGGCTGAGGTGATCAAGGGATTTCCAGATGTTCTTATCAAGCGCCTTTGGAAAACAGTGGCTGCCCAGATTAGGCATCTGTTTTAGAAATCTGGATAGGGAAGCTGTGAGCAATGCTGTAAGGGATTATATACCCTCTGGGCTGGCTTACCTCGACCATTAAGGTCAGTGGAGAGAGCGTGACTTTGATTAGTAGGGTTTGTCTACTCTGCAGATGCTACCCCATCATTTATTACTAATGCGGTTGTCCCCTCCTCCGCTTACATCATGGTTTCAATTTGTAGCAGTGACAGTGCTGATCACCTTTCCAGTCTTAGCCAGCTTACGACACACCACAGCTTTGCTTTGCCCCACACATCTGAATCATGCTGTAACTTGACTCTCTGACTGGTGGAACACGTAGTAGAGTGGCAGCTCGCTGCCAGCTACAGCTCAGCTGGGCTCTCGGCACCCCTTGCCTGAATTTCCTTCCCCTGGGAATTGGGGAACGAGGCTGGGCAGGAGGAGGTGGTGCACAACCACGCTTCTTAACGCACTGACAGCCGCTGCTAGTGCGGACAGCTGGACCCGAGAGTTGGGAAGCACTGGCAGGCTCCGTGCTCGCAAAGCAGTCTCTGAAATACCCTCATCGGGCTGTGTAGGGTGAGTGATGGGGCAATGGAAGAGGCAGCTGCTCGCTGTTGAATGTAAATACTCCCGTGTTAAGAAGGCATTGGGGGAGGGGAGGGAAGCTGCTACAGTTTCCTACTTTCCATATATACTTCTGCTAATTTTTAAAAATTGTGAGTTTTAGTTGAATTTTATTCCCAGAAGAGCATCAATAAAGCTTTCCTGTGTGTTTACAAGGCAGCTTTCCTATAGTGTGCTTTTCTATGTGCTACACAACAGATGTTTGAAGCTGATTGGTGTCATGTGTTGCATTTTGCGGTACTTTAGTACATGCTTTTGAGAGACAAGCAGTACAAAGAGGAACCGAGTTAGTAAGATGGATAAAATTTTCACAGCGCTAGTATTTGCCTGTCTTTGGTTATGGCCAGTAAAACTACATCAAACTATCACCACGCTGCTCATCTGCAGTCTGTGCTAAAAGCTGCTCAATTCCTGTTGGGTATTCCATCCTTTACCTCCACATTAATTTTTCCAGCAGTCACTTGCGGCTCACAAAACCTCTGTTTATTGACCTTAGAGATTTTATACCTCCCATAAACTCCAAATGAGACTCTCTCAATTTTCTCTGGTACTGCCGTTCTTATACAGGGATGGTGTAAGTGTTGTTTTGCTGACAGAGGTATTATCTGTTTAAATTTATGGTGCCATATAGATTATCCTTCTCAAATTAAGTGTGATCTTGTGAACTCTGTACAGGGAACTTACCCTGGTGATTTCTATGTCTGATGTTAAGTTCATCATTTTACACTCCTAAATCTTAGTTCAGGTTAGTGATGGTGTTTCAATAGCTGCCTCTTGGAGGTGACCGAGCAGATACCTTACTAAGTCTGATTCCTAGTATCACTGGAAATCCAATTTGATGAAAATTAATGGGGCTTTCCACCGAATTCTTTATAGATCCTGTTAGGCAGTAGCACTATATTCCATGAGAGGCAGAGAATTAAATAATAGTAAATTATTAAATAGTAAATAGTACTCAAAGGTGTTGTTTCAGATTTTTTCATAATGTCATTATCAGTTAAGGTAGTCACTGGGTGAGGAAGAGTTCACGTGTATTAGCATTTGATAATGGTTATTTGCATGAAAGAGGGTTGTAAGATAGGGCCCTGGACTAGGTATGGGCTGATTGAAGCTGTGTAAGGGCTACCAGGATGGCAGTATTATGTAAACTTAAGACAACACAGTCAGATATACTTTTAAATTGCATCAAAATAGGGCTGTTAAAATATTTATCCGAGATGTAGGAGAAGTGTAAGCCTCTTGACTTTCACAAGGCAAATATATCTGTAGCACAAACAGATGAAAATTGAGAGAGTTTTCACATAATCAAATCAAATGTGTAGCACTCACTCCTTCATTACATGGTCTGAGAATCCAAAATTTAGTAGCTAACAAGTAAATATTGCAAAACGTGGTATTAGCTGATTAGATCTGGCAAGAAACAAAACTGTAGGCTAGGAACTTGTAGTACCAGAGAGCAGGAAAATCCATTAAACACACATAACAGTAACTCATAACTATAATCTTGTATAGGTGTGTCTGTAAACTGTAACTCAAAAAGCCAAACTAACCCATTTACAACTGCAGACATCTCAACAGAATAGCTTTAGATGCTGTTAGCCTGGTTTTGTTTTATGTCTCTTTTTCATAGCTGCAAACTCAACTGTTCTAAAGTGTCTCTCTGTGGGAATTGATGTGGTTTATTATGTACATTTCTGTACTATCAGAACGAGAATGATCGATTTTGTTTATGCTGGTTGTCTGTTTGGCTGTGTGACAAGGTTGCTATCAACAGAGGGGATGAAGCATGAGGTAATGACTACAACTTAAATGAGAACACTTAGAATCATAGAATAAACAGGTTGGAAGAGACCCACCGGATCATCGAGTCCAACCATTCCTATCAAACACTAAACCATGCCCCTTAGCACCTCGTCCCCCCGTGCCTTAAATACCTCCAGGGAAGGTGAATCAAGCACCTCCCTGGGCAGCCTGTTCCAGTGCCCAATGACCCTTTCTGTGAAAATTTTTTTCCTAATGTTCAGCTTAAACCTCCCCCGGCAGAGCTTGAGGCCATTCCCTCTCGTCCTGTCCCCCGTCACTTGGGAGAAGAGGCCATCACCCTCCTCTCTACAACCTCCTTTCAGGTAGTTGTAGAGAGCTATGAGGTCTCCCCTCAGCCTCCTCTTCTCCAGGCTAAACAACCCCAGCTCTCTCAGCTGTTCCTCATAAGTCCTGTTCTCCAGCCCCCTCACCAGCTTTGTTGCTCTTCTCTGGACTCACTCCAGAGCCTCAACATCCTTCTTGTGGTGAGGGGCCCAGAACTGAACACAGGATTCAAGGAGCGGTCTCACCAGTGCAGAATACAGAGGGAGAATAACCTCCCTGGACCTGCTGGTCACGCCGTTTCTGATACAAGCCAAGATGCCATTGGCCTTCTTGGCCACCTGGGCACACTGCTGGCTCCTGTTCAGTTGGCTGTCAACCAACACCCCCAGGTCCCTCTCCTCCAGGCGGCTTTCTAGACAGACTTCCCTAGTCTATAGCACTGCATAGGGTTGTTGTGCCCCAAGTGCAGGACCCGGCACTTGGCCTTGTTAAACCTCAAAACCTTGTCATACTTGCTTTATGTTTGGACTGATCAGCAATTATCTGGGCATAGTCATGTTTACAAACTGGCAAGCTTAATGGAAGGTAAACTTTGACCTTTCTTAGCAGTTTCCTTCACCCCTGAAATCAAAGCTACTACTAGGGTGTGAAACTACTTGGGATCTACTGAGAGTTTGAGGAAAATGTTCTGTGAACTAAGCACAAAGATCATTTCTTACAAAGGGATTTTTTTTTTTTTTTTTTACACAAATTGTATAATACACTGGACAAAATTAAAGTTCAGCCTTCTACATATTTCCCTTGGTGAAGCCATGCTGACTACTCCTGATGATTTTATTGTCTTTAATGTGCCTGGAAATGGTTTCCAGGATTAGCTGCTCCATCACCTTCCCAGGCTCAAGTAGTTCCCAGGGTCCTCCTTCTCAACATTCTTGAAGACAAAAGTGATATTTGCTTTGCCCTGGACTTTGTGCACTTATCCCAATCACTGTGATTGATCAAAGATGATTATTGAAAATGGCCTTGCAATGACATCTGCCAGCTCTCTTAGTCCTCGTGTGCATCCTGTCACAGCCCATGGACCTGTTTGTGTCCAGTTTGCTAAAGAATTCTCTGACCTGATCCTCTTCCATCAAGGGTGTATCTTCCTTGTTCCAGCCTTTTCCTGTGATCTCTAGGACCTGGGATTCCTGGAGGTTAGTCTTGCTATGAGGCAAAGAAGAAATTCAACACTTCAGCCTTTTCCAAGTCCTGTGCCACCAGATCCCTAGTCTTGTTGAACAATATGCCCAGATTTTCCCTAGCCTTCCTTTTGTCACCTATGTACTTATAGAAGCCCTTCTTGTTGTCTTTGACATCCCTCACCAGACTGTTACATTGGGCTTTGGCTTTCCTACTTTTGTCCCTGGATGCTCAGAAAATATCTCCGTGTTCCTCCCAGGCCGCTCATCTGTTCTGGTTTGAGTTAAAAGCGAACCAGTTTTCTGACTTCAGCTAAGTCTTGTCTAAGTAACTTCATTGTCTGGAAGTTAACTGCATGTTTTTCAGACAGTGTTTCTCTCTAGAAGTGATAACGTGGGGCACTGTTATGCAGGAAGGCCAATGCTTATACTTATTCCTGTAGTAACCAAGGCCGTCCTCGAGCTGGTGGATGCGATAAGTCAAAGAGGTGAAAAAGGTCACACCTGCAGGGAGGGGCATACAGGATCCCAAACTGACCAACAGAGTACTCCATCCCATATACGTCATATTCGGTATAAACCTGAGAGATCACAAGGGTCTCTCTCTCTTCTTCAATGACTGACATCCAGTGAAGACCTCACCTGTCTGTTTGCCCCTGTTCCTGGATTTGTGTATTCATGAATCCAGTTCCCGAGTCCAGCATTCTCTTCTGCCACTCACCGTGTCTGCATCTGTGGTGACGTATCATCATCAAAGGGTGGGATGAGGGTGCAATTCCGTGTATTTGTATATATTTTATTATTTTCTTAATATTGGTATTTTCTTTATAACTGTTATTTCATTAAAGTTGTTTTAGTTTCCAATGTGTCTTTCCTTCTCATTCCCTTTTCCCCTTTCCCTAACATCTTCGGAAATCACTGGGATGGACCACTCTTGAGCTTGGAGGGGATGATCCTTAAATATTATCCAGGTTTCTTGGGTCTCACTTCCCTCCAAGGCCTTATGCCATGGGACTTTTCTGAGCAGATCTTTTCTCCTGAAGTCCAGTGTTGTGAGCTTGCTTTTCACCTCCTCCCTGCCATCAGGATCCTGAACTCCACCACCTTATGGTCTTTTCAGCCAAGGCAGACTTTGATCTTCACATCCCCAGTGAGTCCCTCCTCGTTCATGAGTATGAGGTGCAGCAGAACGTCTCTTCTCATTGGCTCTTCTTTCACTTGGAGGAGGAAGTTGTCATTCCTGCTCTCCAGAAACCTCCTGAACTGCTTTCTATCCTGCAGTGTTGTCTCTCCAGCAGATACTGGAGTGATCAAAGTCTCCTGCAATGACCAGAGCCTGAAAATGTGATGATGCTGTATAAGGTTGCTCATACTGCTAAGGCAATCTGACAAGGGAAAGGAAGGAATTGGTGATAGAATATTTATGATAGTCCAGAACTGCAGAAGCATGTTCTGTCTTGCATACTGCCCTGCCGTCTGAAAGGGTTGCTACCAATATCCCTCTTCTACCTGGAGACTTAGTACCCTCACTAGAAATTACTGTCCCCCTCATAAACCTGCTGAAGTTCCATAAATGTGTTCAAGTCAGGATAAAGTGAGTAAACAAAGACTAAATATTTAAGCATCTTAAGTCATCTTCGCTCATTTTGCCTGAAGCACAGTCACTCAGTAGCAGGTC
Source organism: Phaenicophaeus curvirostris (assembly GCF_032191515.1). Taxonomy (NCBI): domain Eukaryota; kingdom Metazoa; phylum Chordata; class Aves; order Cuculiformes; family Cuculidae; genus Phaenicophaeus; species Phaenicophaeus curvirostris. The sequence continues at coordinate 36,704,291 of NC_091394.1, forward strand.
AACTTGTTGCAACTGCTGGCAAGGGCAAGAGGCAGCTGGAAAGATCATCTTCTTCAACTGGTAGAGATAGATCTGTAAAAGGACTTCTATCTTTGGCTTTTTTCCATTCTAGACATACTCTGCATATGACTAATTTGGTTTTTAAAGGAAACCCACAGAACACTTACCCAAAGCTTTCTGCTGCTGCTGCATTCCTGCGAAGAAGAAGAATGAGCTACAGTCTTGTCTTGGTCTGGGAGGTGAGAAACCTGATGGTATTTGCATTTATTTGTCTAACCTGGAGAGGAATGGCCAGTCAAGAATTGTACAAAGCATGAGAGAAATGCTGCTCAGAGATTAGGGCTTTAGCATCCACTATGCATTAACTTATATCCCTGAACCTGCCCCGGTGTTGAGCAGTGGAATCCAGAGGAAGAGATACCATTTGAAAAAGGCAGAAAATAAAAATAGAGAAGAAATGCTTAATAAACTCGAGTCTGTCAAATGCAAACATCAGTGTACAAAATCTTTGTGAAAATGTCTTAAGCTTTTGATTTTTGAACTGAAAAGAGTTTTTAATAAAGTGCCATCATGACTTAAAATTTTTATTACTGGACGCCTATGGACCAGAAATGCTGGTTTCTTCTTATTTCTTCTTGATTAGCTGCAATTTGCTGTGAAGCACCTAAAGATCTTACAAAGTTTATGTAAGTTTTAAGTCAAGAAACACTTGGGCTCCTTCGGTGGGACCACATCACAAGCAAGTATGGTAGAACTGAACTCACTGCAGGAGAACTTCTCCGCATATCAAGGCAACATCTGGCACTGCTGCACCAATGGCTGGCTGGGGGCTACCTGAGGAGTCTCTGCAAAATCTAGTGTGAAAAGCTGAATTTCTCTGGTAGCAGTCCATGACAAATTGCCAGAGATAAGCAGAAAACCATCCAGGTAATCTTAAGCTCTCTGCTCTGGGGAGGTGAGCACAGGGCTTGCACTTCCAAAATGTAGTGTTGGACTGGTAAAAAATCCTGTGACAATATCTGTGACAAACTGGGCACATTCTCACATCCCAGTCACCATACTCACCCACTTTGCTCTTCTGCTGCATCTTTTTTTTTGGATTGTGAATGTCAAGGGGTCTCAAAAGTTCACTTGCAGGTTTACCATTATGCTCCCACCACTGCCACCTTCACATCTCACAAGGCTGAATGTTTTTTTCAAGATTTCCTGAAACCTTGAAGTCTAAGTTGGAAAATGGTATACTTGTTTCTTAGTCAAGCAATGGGGTCTTCATTCCACAGAGTAAGTCGAGCATGCAGAACGGTAACAGCAGGTAAAGTAGTGCCTTAGCACACTCATTAGTTGCAGAAATGAGGTAATTCAGAGTTGGAAGTTGCTTTTTAATAGATTCATGTGTTAGTAATAATGATGGATGTTATTGCAGTGATTAAAAACACGTATTCTGTAATAATAATAATATATTAACAATAATATGATAATAAGCATAAAGGGGTCTCATGTGGATCCAAGAGCCAATGCTTATATAAAAGTACAAAATAAAGTGGGAGGCAGTAAGTATTTAGAACTCGTAATAACTCAGGCAACCAAGTTGTGCATTTCTGGATGTGCTGGAGATTTTCCACACATATTTCCTATGGAAAGAATTTATGAATTAAAGCATAAGAGCTGTGCAGGGAAGATTGGTCCCACATGGATACTGTTGCTGTTTTAACGCATCCAAATCTTCAAAACTATTCACTATGAACAGATTGTATTCATAAGTACAGGAAGCATTTGCATTTAGTATAGCTAAATTAGCTGAAGCAGAAATTAACACGCTCCATGTAATGTTTAACCAGAAAATAGAATAGCTATATGGTCAGAATGAGACATTTAAAGGGAAAAGATACAGCAAGCCAAATTTTGTCCTTGGTTGGGGTTACCATAGGAGAGCAGCAGCATAGTTCAGGGCAAAACATGGCCAGATTAATTTGCTTTCTACTTGCATTAACCTTCTCATCAGTTATTATTTTCTATTTACAAAGAAGGAAGAGCTGAAACCTACATTTTTTTAGCATTGTGGAAAATGCCCTGGACTATTTACCCTGTAGGGACCTATCCTTGTAAGCATTTGAGGGAGGAAATAGATGCCATTTATTGTATTTTATTTTAAGTAACGCTACCTCAGTAGCAGTATGTTTCCCCCGTCTCCTTCTTCTTCAAAAAGACCAAAGTGATACCATACCCAGAACAACTTTTTTCTTGAGACTGTGAGGTTACAACCAACGTCAACTCTTCCAGAGATAAACAGGATGGAAGAGTTTTGTGAATACCTTTGGATTCTCAGGCTCATTTAGCAATTCACAAGGAGCTCAAGGTTTTCTTTTTAAAAAATATCTGGAGTTGTCTTTTTTTGCAACTAGCTTATCTGTATTAGAAATGTTGTAGTTGTTTAATTTTGTTAGATAACAAGCTTGCTAGAAGATTAAGGATGGGAAGAAATGCTGTCAAAGTTCCATAACACTTGAGCAAACAGGTTTTGGACAGAAACATCCTGAGCACTAGGTTCCCTACTGCTTCCTAGTTTCATCCTGGACAGAATCACTGGAGCCCAACTTACGTATGAACAAAACTTTGGAGAAGTAAGTATACCTCAGGTTAGAATTTTAGGAGTTAAACTATTTGTTTTAACTAGTGTTCCTGTCTATCAGGTGATGCAGAGAATTGTGCTGAAGGGGTCCAGAGAAAGAGCACTGGGATAGGTTGAAGTTGCCTTGCCTTTGCTGAAGCAGGAAAATTCAGCTCTGCGGGACTTTGGTTCCTTGTATGTCGTGGAGCTGATCCCTAATGGCTTTTTTGCTAACCTTCTCAGCAATGTGACTTTTTATCTGTTGTCTGAAGGGCTGCATCTTTTTATATCGATGGGAGATCCATGAACTTCTGTGGAGGCAGGAATGGTTACTAAACTCTGAAGAACTTTTCCATTGACATCAGTGGCAATTGTGAGCAGAGGCTGGGTATGATGTCTCTAATTCGAAGCTTTCTTGGGGTAGAAGCAAATGCGTTTCTCTGATACTGCCTATCTCTGGTGATTGTGCCAGTAAAATTTTTAATACATTGTATTTCCAAGAGTGGGCATTTTCACTCAGGACTGAATATGCCACAGACTTTTACTTCAGATCTAAACTGGGGCACCTAGAACACTCTGGAGCTATATAGATCCAAGCATGTGCTAACTTCACATTGCAGGGAGTCAAGGGGCATTTCTCTCTCCTGTCTCTTCTTTTCCTATGTCCCCTCTTGCACTTTGATTTTCACAGCCACCACTTGAGCTAGAAGAGAGTGGCAGTGCCCAGTTTCCCCTGATATGGAAAACAAACTAACTGGGACTGAAAGGACCCCTGCAGTGTGTGCTCCCACGGTCCCCAGCTCACATTCAGTACATCTTTTCAAAACAAGGTTCCTGCATGCTGTCAGCGTTATGAAGAAGTGTTTACTGCTGTTGCAGCTTGCTCTGTGAGACACAGAATATCTTTAAATTCCTCAGGTTTCTCACTCCAGCGTCTTTTCAAGAGGAAAAAGTGAAAGCCTGACATGGCAGTATTTTATTATTCTTATTGCACAAGGCACAAGCCAAACATCTACCGTTAATCATGGATGTTTTAAAGCCATAAACTTGTTGTCCATATTTGCTAACAGTTGGGGAAGAAAGTTGATCTTTCCTGAAAATACTGAAGCAGATGGGAGTAGCGTGAATGCCAGAATATCCCTACAAATTCTCCTAACATGAAACAGTGTTGGACAGTTCAGGACATCTGGAGTGAATATGGGAGAGGGTAATGAAAAATTTCTTGAATGTACTTACAGGCTGAAATAGAATCACAGTGGTGTAGACAGGCAGAAACCCTGAATGAAATACACACATGGATATGGCAGAATGCTTAAAAGGAAGTCAGCCTGCTAGGAGCAGAAGTATTTTTAGTCTTCTAATGAAGAAAGCAGCTGTATTTGAGAAAGACAGTCACTCGCTGCTTGGAAAATCAGCTGGAACTCTTTCTGGGTCCTGGTGTTCTTGGTTGCAAGAGGAAAATCTTATGGGTAAGCTCTTTCATCCCTGGAGAACCTTAAATGGCAGTCATCTTGCGTTGAAGCACAGTTGGGAGCTTCTTGGGAACAGATTCACAGACTTCTGTTGGAGTCCATGGTCACTTTGCGGTGTTCAGCCACTTTTGGAATGAGCTTTTCTTTAGGAAACAGCGAGGATCTGGCAAAGTCCTCTGAGATGTACATTGAACATAACATCAAATTCTGCCTTTTTTTGTTCTGTGCTGTGCTGCTTGTTATACAATGTTTGTTTCCGTTCCTAGTTTCCCCAGAGGTTTGCTGGGGTGCAGCAATCTGTCCAGTTTGCTGTAAAGCCTCTGTTTTCTTATCTTCAGGGTGCTTGTGTTAGGTATGGGAATGGAGGAGAGCCACTTCATTTTACTGCTCTGGTAAATCTTGAATTGTGAAAACTCACTGCTCTTTATGTACTATCCTTGTACAAAATGAATCCTTTTGTAAAGGGTGTGTGTGTGTGTATAAAATAGAGAGATGTCTTTTTCTGTCGTATTTCTGAGTTAAATAAATGATCACAGTGAATTATGCACATCTTGGCTGTCACAAGAATAGACAATAGTTATCACAAGGTCAAAACCATCAAATGTATTTGCTGGAAGTAAAGGAGACAGCTTGATTTTTCCACTGGCTTGAGAAACCATTTCTGAAGTAGTTAAAGTAGATGCATCATAAAAGGCCAAATGGAAAGAAAAGGGATTTTAGCTTAAAGTCAGCGTTGGGGAAGCCTGACCAAAGCCATCAGCCTGAGATGGCCTGGCATTTTTCAATGAGAGGATGAGATTAGCAAGGAGGAGGACTTGGTTTTGGAAGCCTACTTCTGCAGATGATCTTTCTGTTTCCATCAATGGCCACCTGCCTAAACCATCAGGAAGCAGACAAGATCTTAAACGTTAGAGGAATGCAGGGTATTCAAGAAGAAATGCCATGGAGAGGGTGCTAGGACCTGGGCTCTGCAGGTATCTGTGCTGTCAGGTGGCTTTGATAGGCTCCTTCAGTCACTTCCAGCTACCAGCCTTGCTTTGGTCTGCTTAGAAACATATTCTTTTCTTGCATGTCACGTACTTTAAGTCTTAAACAGTTGGGAACAGTTTTGTAGATAGGTACTTAAATGCTCAAAAATTAGAAAGTAGGGAGGATGGAGTTGTAAGCTTCAAGACGACTGTCCTGATCTCTCCTTTTTTAGTAAGAATATGGCCAGGGGAAGAAGTTGATGCTCTCGGTCTCTTCCCATCTGCTTGTCACCCGCCACGTGCCTGGAAAGGTCTACCCCTCTTTGGATCTCCTGGCTCAGTTTCTTTTATGATTGGTCCCTAAATCTGTTTCTGCTTGAGCAATATAGTTTTAAAAATAACCTCTATTACAAGAATCAAAAAGAGGGAAGATCATTCTGACTGAATTGCATAAGGGGCAATTACATGAGTATTTACTCTGGCATAAGTCAGGCAGCCTGGGAACAGTGACCAACAGCGAGAGGGATCCTGGGAAGCAAGAACCTCTATGAGGGGCAGCCAGAGCAGGACTGACCACAGCCTTTGCTTTCCACCACAAATACCTGAAGTTTTCACCTAGTGTCTGTAGAGCCTGTTTTGCATAAACCATTTCTATTTTCCCATTACTCGTATGTCCCTTTGTCAATAACATAATGTAAATAATTCTGTGCTAGATTTGCCATTCATTTAAACAGGTGTAACACTAAAGCTGTTGTAATTGGTTTCAGTGTTCCCAGCCTTCTCTCTGGCTGCACTTTCCAAAGGAGTTTACTTGGTTTTGCTTTTCAAGGCTTGTTATTACCATAATTTACCCATCAGTCTGCTGCTTTTAATGTTAGTTCAGTTTTATGACTTGGTAGGAGGCAAGATTAAATGTTTCAGGCTGCATCTTAAGGTTATTCTTTGAGTGGCCAGTGTTTTAAATGGATGTGATGGGCATTGGCAAGAAGAGGTCTGTGATATTTATAGTCTGTGTAAAAGTGAAAAATGCTTATCCCGATTCCGCATAAATACAACATCCAAAGCACACCTGTCTTCTGCGATGTGGGCCAGCTAATTGGTTTTTGATCTATTTTTATTGTTTTTAGCTGAAAGGCAATTTTTTTGTTAAGTTTCACAGAAACCTCTAGAGCTGTTTTAGGGATTTGTAGCTGTGAAAAATAGCCATGGTTCTGTTTTTTAAAAAGCATTCTCAAGGAATAATTACAATGATTGAGAATGCTTCTTTAAAAAAGCAGAAGCATGTTCATTTTTCGTAGCTACATGACTCTAAAATGGTTTTGTGGGTTTCTTCACATATTCAGGAAACATTTTTAAAAATAAAAAGGAGCAAATCTATCTCTGAGCTTGGCAACAGCTGAAGTTTATAATTCACAAGTATCTGAAAATGGGTTCCTCCCCATTTTGAGATACAGATGCCAAAGTTTTAAACTGACAGTGCAAAGTTTATACTGAAAGCTTCGTAAAGGAGCAAAGCAGCATTTTTTCTGCTCTGTGCCAGTCCTGCATTTATGCATGGCTAGGCTGAAGCCTTGTTGGACAGTTATTATTCTTTATGAATTCCTTGCCTTGTGGTCACGTGGAACAGCAAGTCGGCATTGTTGAATCAGGAACCGTAGACGTGAAAATAGCAAAAAGGTTGCTCTTGCTGCTAAACTTTTGGCAGTATTTTGTTTTCCATTCTTGTCTGTATTAAAATGCAGAAGGTAGTGAATGGGCCAAACCCTGAAATCCTTATTTGGTTATTTTAAAAAGACTGTGACTCATTAGGAAGGGGGTGAATAAGAGGCATCAGAGAAGGTTTATGCAAGGTAGCTCAGGAGCTCCTGTTCCCTTGTTTAATAGCCCAGCAATGCAGGGGTCATCTGAGCATAGTGACTGGTGGCTCTGCCATGATAGTCATCATGCTGGGGCAAAGAGAGGAGCGATGTAAGGAGGTGTTTGCTGCTTATGTGATATGTCTAAACATGCATAGGCAGGGTTAATGGGAAAGGGAGGCCATTGAGACTTCCAGGTAAATGCATGTCCCTGCAAAGGTGGAAATCATTGCATAGGATGCCCCTGAAAGCAACTATTTCAAAAGATTAATTGGGAGGTTTTGGGGTTTTCTTTAATGGGATAACAAAATACCTGGGGTTACCTATTATCTCAAACAAAAGAGGTACAGGGAAGGGAACCAAACCTGTTGTTTCAGCTTCAGAGTGGTGTCTAAGGGGAAGATCATTAATCCCACTTCAGTATTTTGCCTGGAGCAGCAGGAGTTACAGATGTTTGCTTGCATCATCACAGTACAGTCTCTGATGATGGTGGTTTGTGTTGTTGTAATCCCACAGAAATTATACTTTGGCTTCAATACTTTTGCCTGTCTAGGCATGACTGATCATTATCTGCTCTTCAACATTATCTGAAAGTGCCTAGCTAAATGCTCTGAACTTTGTGGTAGAAGAGGATGAATTTGGGGCTGGGTCTATGAAAATATTGCGTTAAAGAAGGCTGTTGTATTTATTCTGCTCTGCTGCCTGGCATAAATGAAAGAAGAAGAGAGCCGTGCAGAACTCAGCCTGTCTGCCTGCGATATATTCAGTTACTTAACTCATGGCACAGGCTACAGCAACCCTAGTAGTCAGCATTTCAGCAAAGGCCAGCGAGTGTTGTAAATGCCATCAGGAGGAGGATGTTTTTACGTTAGATGCTGAATGAGTCTTACATGTGTGTTTAGGGGCGGGAGGGAGTTCAGCTGATCTGCCTCGCTGCTCCCCAAACCTCCTTGATCCTGCATCCCAGAGAACCTCAGAGATAATTTTAGTAAAAGGCTGTTCTGGGTGCCATTTGGCTTGTCTGTTGACAAAGTCACAAAGTCTCTTCTCATGATTTTTCAGGGATCAGAGGGGACAAAAGTTTAAATATTAGCTCAGCTATTTAAACCCAGTGTCAATGCCAGTCTGCTTGGCATATAGTGCTGAATCTGGTGATAAGATATTCAGTCGACTGATGACTCTCGCAGCATTGGAAGAAATACACTGATAAATTTTGTGTGAGGGATAGGAGGGATGAAGCAGCTCTTACATTTTATGACAATCGTTAATCAAAGAATCTGCCAAAAACCTGTGCTTAGAGATGTATGCTATTGCCCTTCAGTAAACTCAGATTTCCCGGAGACTTCTAGAGTATTCCTAGATAAGCAGTATTACAGATGAATAATTAAATAAAAAAAGAGTTCTCCAGTAAAGGCTTCATGCCTGAAAATATTTTCTGATCTCTGATTACATTTTTGTCCACTAGATGGCTTTCCCCAGCTACCTGCAACTTAATAGCATGATCTGAGTCAGCCAAATATATCCTATCTAAAATGATATCACCTGCAGCGTAATTCAGATACTGGTAATGCTTTGGTCAAAAAATTCTTATTATGTACCGGGCTTATATATCCTGTGATGTATATTTTCCTGCATGGAGTAAATCTTCTGTATGTTGCCACAGAGAAAAATTGAAGTTAAGAGGTTTTAACAAATTGTTTGCCTGCAAACAGCGTTTGCTTATGATATGCAAATATTAAAGACCACAGAGCACATTCTGTGGTTATTAAATCTTCAGCATTGATACTGAAAAATAATGTAAAACTTTTCAGGACTTGTTTTGGTTTGGCCAGGGATTTTTGGGAATTGGAAACAGAGGAGTTCCTCCCCTTACCCACCCAGACTTTAGTGTAATATTAATTAATGATATTTGGAAGCAAATTTAGATTCTGCAATTATTATAATTAAAGACGACAGATGGGACAGAACTCTGCATTATGTGATTTAAGCCAAATCAAATGGAGTGCCAAAGAAAATAAATTACATTCTTTACATTGAGGAAAGTCTCAGTTTTAGTGATTGTGTGAGTCCTCTGACCACTGAGATATTAGCAGGGCTGTCCTTTCCTGTTGACTTAACCAGGTGAATAAGATAGTGAGGGAAGACTATCCTGGATTAGTAAAATGTAGTATTCAGACATATATAAGACATCCCAGCAAACATTTAGTTGTTCTTGTGTAATATTTACTTTCATCAAAAAAACATAGCACGGTAGAATTAAAAATAATCACCAGACTGATGCTCACAACTTTTCTGGAGAAAATATAAAGGAATTGATACAATTTTAGATCAGCAAAATGTTCTCCAGAAATGTACTTACACCAACAAAGCTGATGTGGGTACATACGCTCTGTCACAAGCTGCTGTTGCTGTCTTCCCGAGAAGTTCTGTCCCTTGCTTCTACCAGCATTTGGAATTTGGGGGATTTCTGCAAGGAAGTTAGAGCAGGAGCCTGCCTGGAGATGCAGTTCATTTTATAGCTAGTAAGTGTTCAGTGTGAAGCTCCCATTTCTATCTGTTGGACCAGAGTAAGTCTTTCTTTTCCCATCAACTTCCTGATAGCCATGGCGGGGCTGGGGGAGGGAAGAAGTGTGTACTCATTTCAGCATCCCTCACCCTCCTCCTTGCTTTTCTGGAAGAGGAAGCAAGCAAGTTATTTCAGTTACTCATCTTTTCCTTCAGCCTCCTTCCTTCAGGATCTTTATCTCTTGTGAATCATTCCAGTGCCCATTCCTGCCCCTAATTCTAGCTTTTGCAAGCTTCAGCATGAAATTAGGGGGGTGGTTAGGTTTCTCTGCACAGCATGGGGCCCCGCTGGAGGATAGGTTGCGATCTTGGTAATCTCCATTCAGTGGGTTTGGCTGGCAGTGCTGGGATGGAAGCTAGCACTGGAGCCCTTTCTCTTTTTTGTTTTTTTCCGTTTCTTTACAAAAGCTTAGGTTCTGTGGGAATTCATGACTGAAACCAGTGTCCACACTTGCCGGGGAGATCTTGCAACTGCAAAATGTCCGAGTGGATTTTTAAGCCCCATTTGACTAATACCAGAGGGAATTTTGTTTGATGCCAACACAAGAAAACCTTATATGCCTTAAAATGAAGGGTTACAGTTCCCTGGGTGGTGCTAAGCTAAGGTGATACCAATCATGGTGTAAAAAACCCGAGTATGCTCATGGTCCTGGGGTACAGAGGACTTCAGGCTGAGCCAGCCTATTGTGCTCCTGTCATGATTGAATGGGATGGAGGAGCAGGCTCTTCCAGCTCACAAGTGTGCTGACATGATTTGATGTTGTGAGTGTAGGAGATGCGAAACACTAAACTGAGACTGCGAATCTAATGGTGGTCAGCTGAGCAGTTTGGTCAGAAATGTCAGGAGTGATGCACAAGCACAGTTCTTTGAGCCTCTTAGCTACCTTCTGCTTTCAGTTACATCAGTATTGATCCATCACTTCTGTAGGGTTTCCACATCAGTGTTATTCCAGTGCTCCCAAGAGCAGAGCTTAGGGGACAGAAGGAAGGAGAAAGAGGTGAATGGAGCAAAAATGCGGTCTGCAATTTTACTATGCACATAGTATATTCCCTTCCATGGGTTTCAACCATTTGGGCTAGTAGAGGCTGTTCTTTCTGGCCAACAGGAACTGAGAAACCACAATGAACAACCAGTAGCACCTAAGACTTCTGCAGTAGCAACAGTGCAATAGATATGCTGTTATGGAAAACCTCTTGTATGCAACTATGTCCAAGCTACTGAACATGTAGTAGGAACGATCCCATTTTTTATGGCCACCTTACTCCTATCTAGCTATCCGCTGACCACAAGTAGAAGAGACCACATGGTCCTCCAAGCCTACCTAGATTCTTCCAGAAACCATAGCATTAAAAAAAAAAAAAAAAGACTTAAAAGGCAGAAAGTTAAAAAATGGCCTGGGAAGTGATGTGTGGGGTTCCTGTCACAGCAACTGTCTGGTGCACTGTGAAGCTGCAGCTTTTACTGAGTGCAAAGGTAATTGGGAAGAGCTAGTTCATGCTACTCTTCAAATTCACTGCAGCAGCAGATCCAAAAGGCAATAAATAATAGCTTAGCACTCAGTCCTTACCTGTGCTGATCTTCAGGGACTCAGGATAAGTAAGCAAAGGTTGACCTAAGCTAACTTAAATTTGTCTTCAGCCTCAGCATTGGCCAAAGATCTCCTTTAACCAGCACCAGTTTATTAGAGTACTGCAGCAGCTGTTCCAAAAAATCCCAGACTCACTCACAGCAAGTTCTCAGCTGGAGGCAGGCAAGTTGTGTACAAACCAGCTATGTTAGTTCACAGTTCTGTTGTGCCACCATGCACCTCTGTAAAGACCATGCTGAGGTCCTTTGCACCTCTCCGTTGGGCCTTTGAGCTCTGCCAGCACTGTGCATTCTGCTCCCCAGGGCAAAGAAATATGGCTTTTACCACCAAGGAAATATGTAAGAGAGATGTTACTAACCCAAACACTTCTACTTTGTGAAGGGAAAACAGATTCAATTCCCGTTGTGCATCTGAAATGCTGCTGCCAAACCTGTGCTGTGAAAGGTCAGGGAAAACAAATAGTAAGCGAACAAAAAATATTCAGTAATACCAGAGCAAGATGATGTGCATGACCTAGAAAATAAATTTGGCCTTGGGCTGAACATAAAAGGATTTGCCAAAATCTTTGTCTGTCTTTTCAACTGAGACAGAGGTTTACAACATTGCAAGTAGCCATCCGGGTTTGATCTAAGGTTGGCCTGGACGAGGAGTGGCTCTGCTGACCTGCCCAGGAGCTTGGCCAGGCCTTGGGAATGATTTTACTCTGAGTAACCTCAGAGATCCCCCAACGTTGACACCAGGATGTCAGACAAACCAGACTTGCTCTGGCTGCCCTGCAGTATCAGATCAGCTTCATCAAGGCAATATCACCTTGCTGTTTTCTCTCTCCTTTAAACCCTGCAGAAAGGTTGCAGCATTTCCCTGGGTCTGATGAGATCCAGTTTTGCTTACACCCTAATAATCAACCATGAGAAAAAAATGAGTGACATGTACCTGTTATGAATTAGCATATGCTGTTAGTTAAGCCTTTGAATGTGTGTTTAATTTTCAGGTGGATGCATAATTACTCTGTGACCTGTTTAGCATTTCAGACTCATTCCTTTCAAAGACTGGAGAGAAAAAAAAAGAGGTTACATCCAAGCTGAAATGAAAAACACAAAAGATTTTTTTTCTGTATCATTTTAAAAAGGTTTCCAAACAAATTTGTTTTCAAAGTAGTTTGTTCTCAATTCTAAAATGACAAATGCCAGCATCTGGCTGGGAAAAAACAAAAGTTAGCCTGGAAAGTAATAAAGCTCACATGACCTGAAACTGTACAAATCTGATCCATTTATAACCACAGCTAGATTTCTTTGTCATTCTGGAAAAAATAGTGGAGTGTCTGGGGTTTTCTTTGTTACAATTTTTCTTAAAGGGATTTTTTGTGGGGGGAAGCAGCAGCTGAAGGAATCTTTGTTGGTTACTTTTCTTTCAAAGCTTAGTGATAATGAGCAAGCAACATGATTTTGGCAGGAAAGTATCACACCCCATGTTAGAGAATAAATTGTTCCCTTGATTATGTACCAAATGATAACCCTTTCTGGATTTATGGATTTTTCTATATGTTTGCTTAGAAAGCCTTTACAGGGCCCTTTTAGCTGATAACAGTAGCACATTGTTGCATGTTTCTCCATGTCTTACAACTCACTGGACAAGCTATTGATCAGGTAGGTCACTCTCATGAAGCAGAAAGTCATTCTGTGTGCTCTTGCTTGGATGGGAGATAAGCCTTGTTGCTAGTTGACAGTGTGCTGTCTCCCCTCTCTTTGCATAGAGTGTGATAACTTCAGAAATCACTTGCTCCCTCCTGTTTAAGATTTCCAGCCTGACGCATCACAGGGTAAGAAAGAAAAGAAGGAAAAAGCATAGCTTTTCAAATGGAGGAAAGTCAGTCCTTGTCCTTGCCAGATTCAGAAAAAAGCAATGCTTGCCCAGCTCTGCCATCTCTGTGTTGATTTCAGGGCTAAAAACAATGCACACCTGTTATATTGGAGCGGATTTCTTCATAGAGTATATTTTCATTCAGATTCATTTAACTATTGACCAGAAGCAAGGTTAAATTGAGCTTGTTTAAAAATTAACCCTTTTTTTAAAAAAAAAATTGCATAACACAGTAGCACTCTTCAGGCAATTCTTCAGCTTTCTAGCATCGAGTCATCTCTGATGATGTGCAGGCTGTGTTTAAAGGCAATGCGTTCCTAACAGCTCCTATGCCTGTGAAGTTTCATGCTGTTGCTTTAAACTCGTAATTCTCTGATGGTCTTTATATTGTTATAGTGTGGAAACAAGTATGCATGCTCATTTTCATTAAGAAGATACTCATCTTCTTAACTTTCCTGGACACGATCTTTCAAAGATATACCTTTAAGTGTGCCTGTTTCTAATTCCATGCCCCTAAAACAGCTCAGGCAAGGGATATAGGGAAATGCAGGAAACTTCTAAGTGCTTTAGGAATCCTCTTTGTCAAAACCACATTTCAACACTGTGTTTTGTCTGTCAGAGCATGGGCAGGTGAAGGAAGTACATTCGGAAGCAATAATCCGAAGCTCGTTGCAAAGTTAAATCCCATAATTCAGAATTATCTGTGATTCCTTCTGTCAGGAGCACAGAGCTAAGTAAAGGTTAGATTTCTTCTCATACTGTATTTTCATTCGGATTAATATTTAAGCCATGCTGGTGGTTGTGTCCAGGAGAACAGTTGGTCCTTTTACAGCTATAAATGGTAAGAGGCTGGGTCTGTTTAGAGCTTGCCTGTCAGCTGTTTGAGCAAGGCGAGCACCTTGCTGCAGCTGGCCCCAGACCGAGCATTTTCATAGCTCTCAGGCTCTCTGCTCTCACCAGCTTCACTCATTGGTTGTAGCTATCGCCCTCCTTGCAGCGACTGCTGCTGACAGTGTATCTCTCCTCAGCTGAGATTACTGCGTATGACCTACTTTGAAAATGGTGTGAAGCAAGGTTCACAAATTGTCTTGGAAGGATGCCACGAGGTTGGTGTGCAAACATGTGCGGTCTGGGAGGCTTCTGGCGGAGCAGAACTGGCTGTCTCCGTGTCCTTCCAGATGCAGCGCGCGTTCGTTTGCCAGCCCCAGCTTCACAATCCATCTTTGTGCTCTTGAATGAGGCATATTGATTTCCCAGTCAGGCCTGCTAGGTTAGAGAGCCTCTGGCCAATAAGTCCTCCATGCCTTTTTGCTCTCAAAACAGCTGAAGTAGTAATAAAGATGAATAAAGGGTTTCAGGCTGAGCTGTCAGCTGAAGCCTAGCGGTAGTAGTAGTAGTTGTAGTAAAAGCAGTAGTAGTGGTATCAGAATACAAGTCACAAAGGAGAACTAAGCGGTGATATTTTATTTACACAGTTCATCTGTTTACTATAATCTGCTCATTTATAGTGTAACGTAAACTTTCAATTACCAAAGCTGCTTTCCATGCCAGATAAATGGTTTAACCTGTATGTCATTCCAAAATACTGATAAAGGTGAAAATTCAACAGAAAGAAACAGCCTGGAGAATTGCAGACTGAAAGCTGTACGGGTTTGGGGATTTTTTTCTTTTTTTTTTTTTTTCTTCTTTCTCTTCCTTATATAAGCTCTGTGCTGCAGAGGAAAGTTTCCACAGACTCAGAAAGATCATATGCAGTTTCAAATCTACTTGAAAGATAAGGCTTTTTTTTCTCCCCTCCCCAAGGCTAATATATTACATACCTACTCAGCACAGGGCTGCCTGTTATCTGATAAGATAATTAGCATCAGACACTAGGAGAAGCATACGTACTTTTAAAAAGGAGCATTACTGAATGTTCACAGTGACTTAAAGAGCATGCTTCTCAGAGCTTTTCCATGCAGAAGACTAGTATTTGACTTTGGGTCAAGAAGTCCTTTATTAAATTAGCAATGCAAATGTGTTTTACTTTATACATGTGGAATTTAAGTGTGCCGGACAGCTTCCCTCTAGAGTACTTTGGGGCTTTTTACAGATTTACAAGGGCCAAGAGTTCCAACTTGAGCTCTGAGTATTTCTTTTTTGTTTGTTTTATTCTCTGTAAAGACATCTGTTCTACATGGCTTTCCACCTTGGCCGCAGTTCAATTTCCACTGACTTCCATGAACTCCATTATGAAACCCAACAGCAAGCCTCCCTTTGCACCAGGATCAGCCCGTGACTCCCGAACATAGACCTGCAGCTTACAGATGCCCTCGGCCACCTCTTCCCAAGCACGTGGCTATGGGGAGCAGCCACTGCCTTGAGGAAAGTACAACCCATCCTCCAGCTTGTCCCTCCCCTGCTGACTGACAGTCCTGAGCCCTTGAAGTTGAGCTGTAGTAGTTTGAAATTAGGCAAAACTGAGACAACCTTTTATCAGCTCTGAAAGCAAGACAGCACTGATGCTTACCCTGCCCGATGTGGTCTTTGGTGGTTGCTAAACAGCTAAAATGATCAATGGGGAAGAGGGCAGGACCTGAAACAAGAACTTGCCATCTGACATTTGCCAATTCTGTTCGTGCAGCAGCTGGCCCATAGGCTGGGGCTCCTGTCTGAGCGTGCCTGCTGGATCTTCTGCAGCAAACCCTTCTGGCCTGACAGTTGTAATAACAAATACCATAACTAGACTGATATTTTGGCCTGGCAGGGTCTTTCATAAGTCTCAGCTGGGAGTGACTGTTTTAATGAAAAATGTTAATAGATGAATTGTTTGCCCATGAGTTGTTACTTCTAGTGTAGAAGGCACGAAGCTGTTTTTAGTGGTTGTTCTTTTATTTTAATAACATATGTGGAAGTTTCTGGGGATGTGGCAGTGCTCCTCACCTAAAAGGTGGGGGAAGGATTCTGAAAACATGTGGTGTCCCTGTCACTTGCATCATTCTTTGAGACCATGTGAGGTGCGATGGCAGCCCAGGGAAGTGGAGCCAAAGGAGGGGAGTTCAGTTCTTGTCCCTGTTACGGGGCTGCTGGCAAAAGAGGAGAGTTCTCAACTGACCCCAAGGGGACTGGGGTATGCATATGCAGGCCCAGGTTATTTGCAGATGGGAGCATCAACTGCACAGGACACATGTATCCTCAAGATGTTTTTCCAATTGTCTTTCCAAAGGAAGAAACGGTTGACTGATGCAAGGAGGCAAATCCTTCCCAACCCTGAGAAGCCTTGTTAGTTTGACTGAAAGATCTGATGCATCAACTTGTGGGGCTTTGCTCGTTAGGCAATCAGCCAGTCTGTTGAATCAGCAGATCGCAAACAGGGAATGTGGTTGGAGCGGTACAAAGCAGGTCAAGCCAACGTTTCTTTTTTTCTTTTGTGTTGCCTATGATTTAAGAAAACATTTTGGAGTAACGGAACAGATCAGAGAGATAGAAATACAACTGCTGCCAGGCATGCTTAGCTTTCAGCTCCTGTTATTCTGTCTGCCCCCAGTGCCTCCCAAAAATGAGGGAAGACTTGAGCAGAACAAAAAGACAGCTCGTGGGTAGTGGCAGAAATGTTGTCTGACGCAGACAAGGATGCAAAATACTGCAATATACCTTGCCACTGCCAGATCCTACTTCTCTGACATTACAGAAGGAGCCTAATGTTGTTTTATAAACCTCAGCTGACACTACTCACCTTGTCATGTCTCTTGTATGAGGTATCTTATTTCACAGCCTCTGCTGAAACATCCCGGACATTCAAGCTCAATCAGGAGAAGAAATGTAACACGGTCTTTCCAGGTTTGAGTAAATGGGTACTGAAACAGGGTATTTTTCGGCAGAAGTAAATGGAGGTTATGATCTCCCCCTTTTGATTTGAATCTTCCATCACAGCCAATGTGTGGTCTGCTAAGACTCATTCATGCATCTGTCTTTCAAAGAGCAAGATCATACAAACTACCATGCAAACCTTAACTGTCCTCTAGCTAATAAAGCTGACAAAAATTAATCTCTAGCATCAGCTGTGAGGCAGCCAGTAACTTGATCCCTGTCACTGAGGTTTCAGGGTAGCGCAGGGCACTGAGACTGTCCTTGTAACTTTGGCCAGTGAAAACTGGTAGTGTGGAATTATTTGTTGGGTCACACTTGGTATTTGATACTGTTGATTGTCAAACGCTGCTAACCTGTGTGGAGAAGCTGTGCGTGTCAGTGGAAGCTCCAGGAAATCATTCTGTTCCTTCTCCTAAGGCAGAGCCAGAGGACTCAAAAGCAGCAGCTGTTTTCCTGTGTCCAGACCCCTCATCTCTGGCAGCTGACAAGGCTTCTACCATGCACATGTGAAACCATTGGAGAGCCGGGGAGATTACATGGTGAGCTGAAGTGCCTGCTTTTCTGTAGATGCTATCTAGGTTTTCATATTCTTTATTGCAAGCGTAATTACTACCTTTCCCTAATTATCTTAGTGACTACCTGAAGCTGGCATTGTGCTGCAGAGCAAATGATCAGAAGTGAACTAGACAAGTCTAACATTGCACTTGTATTAAACAACTGTATCAACATTACTTAAAATCACATCTAATCTGAATTGACTGCACTGGCTTAAGACTGACTTATTTGCAAATACCAAATCAGCTTCTAAAAGGATGTAAACCTAAACCAAACCAGACATGGTTTAATACTGAAATATGAGAACGTCCACTGTCTTTTACATATGTTTGACTAAAATGGATTTTAAAGTATAACTTTAGAGAAACTAATGTAATTTTTCCTAGCAGTTTAGAACTAGGTGATGACTGTAGAAGCAGCGGAGTACTTTGAAATTATTCATTCCATAACTACTCCAGGTGCTGAGGGCCTTTGACATCTGCTGCACCTCTGTGAACTTGTGGGCTTTAGTACTTGCCCATAGAATATTGCACAGAAATAGGGAAGTTCCACCTCCATTTCACAGGGACCAGACTGTTGTCTTCATTCTGTTGGGTGCAGTGCAGCCGCGATGGTCCACATAAAATGATAACTGCATTTGAAATCACATGCTCAGAAAACTGGAACAAATGGGAGCAGTCTGTCAGTTTACCATGCACACATTGCCATAGGCCTCTTGTTCATAAATATCTCCCCATTTTCTTCTCTCTGCTGTGCACGGAAGTTCTGCTTCATTGCATGGAGTCCTGAGTAGGTTTTAAAATTTTATCCTGGAAGGCCTCCAAGGAAATGGCCTTCACTGTTTCTGAGATGGGACCTTCCTTTGTGATCATGATTGCATGCAAGTGCATTTTACAGAAGCAATGAAACTATCAAGCCACAGAAGGAAGCTTCTGGACACAGGACTTTCCCAGAAGCTGTGCCTAGACTGAGGAAATGTATTTCTGCAATGAATAAGATGTCTGTAGACATCATCGCTTTTGGAAAATGTCAGACTCTCTCTGTAAATTACAGAAATACACAGGGGCATGTGTAATCCCTACAGGATTAATCAAGCTCTTTCTCCTATGGGGTGCTAGGGAAGGAAAAGTGGGAGAGATTATTGTTGCTATTTTTACATGCTTGGGATCTGCTAAGCGATTATAATAATGGGAGCCATAATTTACTTCACCAGTGCATTTGGGGATGAGACAGTGAACTGACTCCTCAGAGAAAGACAGGATACGTATTCTGAATGGCAGATGCTGCAGAGGAGAGGGCTCAGGCACTGGGAAAGGGAGACTGTATGGATGAAACTGGATTTCTGTTCTGCTCCCCTGCTTTAATTTGTTTCTGGTGCAAGCAAAGCAGGCACCACATTTGCAATCTGCAGGTTTGGTGAAAGCAATCACACCTGCTGCCTGAAGGATGGTTCAGCAAAAGAAATTCAAAAGTTTATTCAGATTCTTTTTTTCTTTTGCTGTTCCGAAAAAAGAAGCTCATTCATATGCACTTGACAGCAAGAGGTAAATTTTCAGTGCAGTGCAAGGTGACTTAACCACATGATTCCCAGGAACAGTAATGGGAATGCTGCAGCAAAATCCTTATGCCAAGGCATGTGAAAACATCTGCAGGTGAATCCACTGCCCTGTGGCAATGGGAATCCTGGTCAATGAATTTTGTGCTGGATGCTGAAACAAATAAAATCCATGCCACAAATCTCCTGTTTGCAGCACTCGGATTCTCTCTCTTTGAGATTCTGTGCAGACTTCTTCCTGGTGCATTGCATTAATACTAAATTAACAACACACTACTCACATGGAATTTACATTCTAAAAAAAGCTCACATTATGCTGTAAGCCTTTTATTACAAAATAATAGCAGTCGTGAGGTTAAAGTTTGTTCATACAGTTTTCTATAGAACATCTGTACATTTTTTATGGAGGATAAAAGCTACGTACCATGTGTAGCTTAGTCATATGAATATAGATAATGAGTAGTTTATTGAATTTCCTTTTTGATTTTACCATTCACTTATATTCATATGAAGCCTTTCCATGCAAAACATACCAGATTTTTCTAAGTGGTGCTTTCTTTTCAGAAACACTAATTTCTCTGTCAGTATTCTGTAGAGGATATGACCTGATATGAAAGGGACCCATTCCTCCAGGATTTAGCTTGTAGCTAGAGGCATAAATTGGAGATTCTATGAAGTGGATTGTAATCCACACTGGAGAGAATAAAGAGAAATCACTAGATCCATATGGAGCGGGACCTTGAAAAGCTTTATAAGGACCACATTCATCGGAATAGTTACCCAGCATCCAAGCCATGCAAGCCCACACAGGCTTCAAAACCAAAATATTTCAGGGCTTTTGTGGCCTTCCATGATGCAGAAGCTGGATAGAATTTTTATTGAATCTGGCCCTAAATAAGCACAAGAATTTTGTAATCAGTGCATGGTTTAACAGGAAGCCAGAAGAATTCTTTTAATATTGGAGAGATATGGTGGGAAAGCTTAGCCCTAGATACAGTCCTGGCTGCTGAGCTCAAAAAAAAAAAAAAATTGCCTGCAAGCAAAACTAGCTGGGAGTACAGAAAACTCCTAATTAAGCAGAATGGGAAAAAGGTATGTATCAGAATGTCAGTTTTTTTACTGCGTATATGAGCATCATACCTTATTTTTCAAATGCTGACCCTTCACTCCATAAAAATTCTTTCAATACCTTAAATACACTTAGTCCTTGACTGCTGATTTCCCCCCCCCACGCACTTCTTCTCATCTTGTAGAAGCACTTTCAATTATTGGTAGAAAACCCTGGATACAGTGCCAGAGCTCCTTAATGCCATTCCAGGTGTCAAACAGCAGGGACTGTTAAAAAGTGATATGTAGCAATCCTCAGACCCTGATGGTATTTCAGCATTAAGCTTAGATTCTGGAACAATTGTTTGCTGTACTGCCAAAAGTCTTAGAGATTACAGCTTTTGTAGTATTGATATGAAACAGGCAAGTAAGGGACCATGGAATGATGGTCTAGATTCAAAAGGGACTACATTATATTATGCCATGAACTTGAAATCGTCCCAGTGAGCCTTGTGCCATGGCAGTTCACAGAGGTACCAGGAGGGGTAGGGGTTCTAACTGCAATTGTGTTTTTTCACCTTGAAATTTTATTTTCACGTTTTTAGATGCAGATACTTGGGTAGTGTTAAAATATGTCCAAAGGGGCATTAACCAACATCTGAGAGCACTTTGGAGATCTCAATAAGCAGACGGGGCTCACTTGGGGTCTAGATAGGTGGATCTGAGCTCATTCCTTTAGCTTCAAAGTATACCTGTAAGTGATGATGATTTCACCCTGAGCGGCATGTAAGCATTTCAATAAACAGGGTGTGCATTGTGTAGCAAAATCAAAGCTATGCAGTAATGACTACCCTGCAGTTAAATGGATGCTTTTATCCACAGCTGAATCCTCAGAGGGATGATGTAGTTTTTAGTCATTCATTGCCATGTGACTTATTAAAACAATTAACAGGCAAAAAAAGTGAGTATTTTGAGTGGTTTTGGCAAAGACTATACAGAGTGAAGTTCAAGCACAGTGAGTTTCTACCTCAGTTGGTAGCAGAGTTTGTGAAATGGCCAGGGCTGCGGTTCTCTTCTTAGCTCCCCTTCTAACACACTGTTTAACCTTGGAAAAGTCCCCCGGCCATTTTGGGTTTGCCATTCATTATGAACCTGAAAGTCAGATCAGCTTCTCTATAAGATTCACAGGCTCCCTGGGCAAACCTGGGTCGAGGTCTGGGGCTGAGCCCGATGGGTTTATAATTTGAGCCCTGTGTACACAAGGTTTGAGGTTTTGACATGTAACCAGATGAAACATAATGGTTTCAGCTGAGTTTTGCTTTGAATTTTTGGGTTCAGCTGTACTGCTCACTTAAACGGAAGGCCTGAAGGTGATGAAGATAACCGAAGAAACTGTCCACTGAGGGCTTCTAGGGGAAATCCAGATAGTTTCACTCAGTCCAGTTTAAAATTAAAGCCCTAGGTGTATGGTTTACTGTGTTTTTTATATTCAGTGCAATTACCCGTAAACTGTTCCAGGAGGAGAACATAAGAGAGGCAGGTGTGTAACATCAAAAACCTGCAAGATGCTTTGGATGGAAGATCTCTGCACACAAACCTGCAAACATTGTGAGTGACAATGCAGATTCTCCCTTTTTGAACTTACTTGCTTGCCTCCATTTCTGCCTTCCCAACCATCCAAACAGTACAGTGCAAACAAAACTTGAGGTGATTTTAACTGTGAGACACCCCAAGACCTGCAGGACTGGTCTTTTATATTTCCTGCTGGGTGGCAAACAGATACTTGGTTAGTGTGGTCGTGGCCGTGGTTGAAATGCACCTCACGTCTGTTGTCCAGGTTACTCTGCTTGGTAGTAGGACTTTGCTAGCTCTACATGTCTCTGTCTGGCCTTGTACGATCAGGACCTGCAGATCTTTTTGAGGTCTGAAAAGTCGATGGAGCCTGAAATCAACACTAGTTTGTCAGTGGTTTAAACTCATTCCGTGCTCTAGTCCTGTGGACGCTTCAGCCTATACCCCACGCCTTGACACACAGTTAATGCAGAAAGCTAAATAACGCCAGCTTAGCAGAAGGGGTTTCTGCAAACAATTGTTATTTTCTTAGGCAACAGATTTCAAGGGCGTGAAAGCTAGGTGACCTCTGGGCCTCGGTTTGCTCAGGCTGTGTCTGCACCACAAGCATCGAAGCAATTGCCAGCGCTGGATTTACCTGGCTGCCCTGGGCTGTGTCCAAGCTCAGGCAAGACACGGGTACTGTTCCCCCTGCTCCCATGCTGGAGGGACCCTTGGAGGCCAGGCTGGCTCAGGCTGGAGTCATCGCCCCAGTTTGCACAGTGGTTGTGCAGGGGAAAGGAGCACAGGGGCTTCGGGGCCAACTGGCTCATGGGGATGCAGCCAGCTGCTCCTCAGCGCTCAGGGGAGGACTTTGGAGGGCAGAGTCTGGCACTGCACTGTGTAACTTTATTTTAAAAGCTAACTGTGATTTTTATACGGAGCGTTTGTGTGCCAAAAATACAGTTCTTTTTATTTAGTGAAATATCCTTTGGAAAACTATAAAATCATGACAGGTTTTCATATTTATTTTACATTCAGTTCAGGATTATACACGATCAGCTTTAGGGCCTTGTAGGAGCCAAGAGGATATAAAGGTTGTCAGAAAATTGGAGGCTTTATACCAGGCTGTTCTGATTTAACTGGCAGACCATTTAAAGTTACTGAGATCTGGGGAGAAGCAGAGCTTTTCAGAAATGTCAGTCTTCTAAGGAGAGAGCTGCAGCTTCTGATTGGCACCCACTCTCCAAAGTACTGACCTCAGCACCAGCAGGAGAACGGCAGCAGCATCTTTAAGCTATATTTTGTTATTATTGTTCAGAAGTTTCCCTCTTTCTGAACAGATAAGTTTCCCCCAGAGATGTAGCGGCATCTGGGCTTTCTTGCAGCTAAGTTTAAAGCCGCCTGGTTCCCTGAAATGAAGTGACAGCTTCTAGTCTTCCACAAGAACGTGTGAATGTATTCGGGTTCATTTATAACACACAGAGAAGAAAATTGATATTGGGGGGAGGGGGAGAAAAAATAAAAGGATGAAAGACAAAAAATCTTTGAGGGCTTCATCTGCCCAGGCCGTGAAGTAGTATAATGCATCCACATACTTGAGTCCACGTGAGCAGAGTAGCGATGAGATACACATCCACACACATGCCCATGCACACACACACGCGCGCACGCACAAGCTGGGATCCTTTTCAGCCAGTGGAATTATTCCTTGGGTTGAAGATATTTTTCTTAGTTCTAATAATAAATGCTGAAATCTGGGGTTAGGGCAGCATACAAAGATAGCCTTTACTATACCCAACATGAGTTATATCAAACTGTATCCAAAATACAATGACCACATTGTTTCTCTTCCTCCCTCCCCATCCCCCCTCCAAAAAAAAAAGTATAAAGGAGTATCATGCTACAGACAGCACATTTTAGTCTGAAGTGGAACTGGCAAAGGATTTCAATGGAAAGTTGATTTATTTCAAGGGATTATGGGAGTCCAGGGATAAAGCTGGCACCCGGCCACAGGGAGAGCCCTTGACCTAGAAGCAGGAACAGTTTTCAAAGCTGTACATATACATAACTGAGCAGAACACTTTAATTTAGTGCAGAACATAACCCGAATTCCTTCTCTGAGGGAAGATGAAAGAAAGAAATTTTACTTCTTAGTAGGACGTTGGAAGCTGTATCCACAGCTCTTTGCCTATTTTACATCTTATTCTGCAGCATTGCAGGAAGCAATTGTTTGTGACAAAAGGCCCCTTTCCTCCCTGCTTAACTGGGAAAGCAAATTGAGCTGCCACTCATAAAACCAACTGGTTGCAGAATTAATTGGCTTTTCCTGATAGACAAAAGAAGTTAACAGGCCACTGCAGGTTACTCTCTGAATCAACATATGAAACATAATTTCATTGTCTTTCCTCCCCCCTTCCTCTAGGCCCTGAGCAGTAATTATAAAGACTTCAAATCTCCCTAGTGACATCAGCTGGTTAAAAAAAATTTGGATCAGAGGGATAATGTAACCCAAAGCCTGCTTTCAGCAGCATTGTTCACAGTCCAGATAAGGTAATTCTACACAAAATACTCTTCTGTACCTATGCTCTATTAATGTTAGTAGTTTTCGGTAAGCTTCATATTGGGATTCACATGATCTGGCCTGTTCCTTAGTCAGAATGTACGAAGCATTAACAGAAACAGAACAAGTCTTTAAAATGATATTTTGGAGCATTTCACAAAGACTGTATATTATATCAAACATGCCATAATAATTACATTTACTAAAACTTCCTAAGCAGTAATAGGCTTCTAGCTCAGCTGGCCTTGAAATCAATCATAAACTTCAGCCGCCTAATTAAGTGCTTTATTCTGCAGCTCTTGGTCCGGCCAGACGTTCACAGGCATCTGTAGGTATCTGACCTGAATCAAGGACTCTGGGTTTGAGCCCTGTGTTTCCAGACAGTGCGTCTGACTGATACTGCAAAACCGCAAAATGCCAGATGGTTTCAACATGTTACATAGCTCCCTGTATGGGCATCTACTGACAGTGTGTGCCTTCCTGTAAAATTTCACATGCTGAAACAACTTCTTGCAGTATGGAGACAACACTGCGCCTGAAAACAAAGATTTAACAACTTTGGCGTTGCTCAGCCTCTTGTCAACTTCTGGTCTGGGAAAAATTTTCTGCTGTTCTAAAATTAGAAGATAATGTAATGCTGGCTCGAATAGGGCATAGTCTGGGCAGGCTTCTTCATTATCAGCTTCCTTGTTGAACTTTAATCCTTATTTTATGACCCTTCCGTTGTTTTGGATTTACCTTGAATCATGGGCACAAACTGCCCATTGTGGCAGATTTGCACATTGATTATGCTGTATTAAAATGAGACTAATGGATTCATGTCACTTGTCAGCTATAATAAGTGGGGACTGAGGGACCTTCCCACCACCCGACCGATGGCTGGGGTGGATCGCAGGAAGAAGATATGGAGTCTGGGGGGCCAGGGAATGTGGTTCTTTCACATTACCTATAGCAATCTTGACTGAGACCACCAAGTCCCCTTGAATGCTGACTGGTCTGCTGATTTCCTCCTAACTCACACAGAAATACCCTGGATCTCTAGGGAACTGGGAAAGAGCCAGGAAGCTGGCTCTGTGCAGTGGAGGGAGTCTCTTTCCTCAGTGGATGCATACACCCTTTTGTCAGGCTCTGGAGGGCAGATCCTGACCCTTTGCATTTCCTGAGCTAAGTCTTTCGCCGCTGGGAGGTTCTTTGAGCACCCAGACCATGCCTCTGGGCATGCCCTGAACTAGCACTGGGCAAAGGATCGGATTCCTGCCTGCTTCACTGTTTAATCTAGGAAGGAGATAGAAGGTAAATTCAGCTCTCAGAGGGGAGCCATTTGGTTAGTCCTGCTTCCTTAACACTAGCAGGCAAGGCAGCTTTACTCATGCATACTTTTGTTAGCTCTGGTATTTTGAACCTAGAGCCGGGTACTGTAGGAGATGAAAGATATGCAAGTGCATGGGATAAAACCTGGATGCATTTGTCATGAAGAAGAGTTTGAGAGTCCCTCCAGGAGCCCCATGAAATGCAAGGGTATTAAATCCTGCCTGCAGACAGTTGCCAGAAACTTTTCTTGAGCATACCTGTTTCTTCAAAAGATGTAAGCATCGTGCCTTTCATGCCTGATCCTGAACTAAGCGACACAGAAATGTCTCCCAGGGCACATTGAAGAAAACAATGAACTGCTAACTCATTTCACCCCTGATGCAGCTGCAGGGTCAGTTGCATGTATTTGGTAAGGCTGGCTTTGTCCTCACCATCCCTGCCATGATGCTCAGAAATCCCCAAGAGCCTGAAAGGGGCAGGAACCCCTGTACTACATAATACAGCATACATCCCTTTGTCCGTGCTCCCCACCAAGCCCTCCATGTCCTTTCTAAAGAAGTCTTAGATTCAAGATGGCACAAACACTCCAGCTGTTGCTGCAGACCTTGTAATCTAGGGTATTCATCCACAGTGCATCCTTCAGGAGAATTTTGCATCACGATTTCATGAAGAGATACGGAGAAAGGAGGAATGCATTTTCTTTAAAGGTTAAAAAAAAATTAAACATCTTTGTGTGTGGAATGCTTTTTGCAGCCAGGTTACCAGGGGCATTCTTTGTGGAAAGCTGGGCTTGAACTAATTTTCAGCTTATGTTTTAACTCCCCTCCTTGGCATTAGTACTAGTAAGTTTGTAATCAAATACATGGCAGCTGCACCACTGGGCCAACAAGGTCAGTTTTAATTCACAGCCCTGTCTGTGGTTTGGTGGGGAAAACAAAATTCTGAAATCCCTTGGAAAAGGGCTGTCTTGATGTGCCCAGGCGCCTTACTAGTACTAAATATTTATATAGCCGCTTTCTACAGATAGAAATTTTTAAAAGGGAGAATAGAAACACTTCATGTTGTTTTTACATAGTAAAGAAACACCTAACTGATTTTACTATGTGTTGCTTATAATTGCCCTCTTTCATATCTACTAATCATGGCAAAGAGCTGGAGAACTCTAATAACAGTAGTGTTAACTGAATAAAGTTGTAATTACTTTAGCTTTAGTGAATAATTTGTCTTCCTCAACTTGATTTACTGGTATCTTAGTTGACAAGACTCCCCATTCTGTGTATTCATTTTGTAGTTAGAGAGGGATTGTTTATAATTTACAGTTTAAGTGTGAGTGCTGTTATTTTGCACTGTCAAAGAGCATCTGTTGCAGTAGATAGCTCTTCATATGTTAGCGCCACGAAAAAGTAAAGCACACCAGCCATGTTAGCAGCCAGTTTATAAGCACCCTGCAGCATTCAACTGTGTAAAGGTGAATTTCTTATGAAAGGGCAAAAAATGGAATTGCATTAGTGAACTCTGTGAGGTCATCTACAACGGGATAAGCCTGGGTTACCTGCATCGGACTCACTCACACCAGCTGTGCGAACCAGATTCAACAATCTGGTTCTCTGGGTGGGGTGAAGTCCATGCTAAAATTTGTTTGTAGGTATTTAATTGTTACCTCGTTATCACTACAGACATCCCAGGGTTTTAACCACAAGCTTTCCAGAAGACAGCCTATGTACTTTCTGCTTCTATAGGGCAGCTTATAGGTAGACTGTAATTACAAGATCTGAATTAGGTATAATCATGTGCAGGCAAACTCCAGCATGGTTTTATTGGTTGGCTTTGCCAGTACAGACAGGACCAAGCCATTTCAAAGCACATTGACATTAATGTTGTTTACCTTGTGACGAAACCTCAAACCCCTTCAATGAACCCTAGCAAGAGACCTGTCATATTTGGGTCTGGTTATCAAGCTTTACTTCTCTTATGCTTTATTAGAAGTCTTTATTTCTGTTTGTTTGTTTGTTTGTTTGCCTGCAGAGCACAGTAAAAACAGTAGTTTATGAGGATTCTTTTTGCTATACCTTGGTGGAGAAGGCAAGCAAGGGCTCTCAACTGTGCAGCTGGCACCAGGCAACTCGTCTCATTTGCCCGAATGGTACTGTACAAGGTTTTAGTACTACTGGCAAGGTCATCACCCTTGTTTAGCCATGCTGCAGCTCTGAACTCCTAGATCATACCATCACTATGTGTATTAAGACTCTTTTTAAAGAAATACTAGTTGCGTCCTCACAGATCAAATCAAATCCTATACTGACTATAGGTGCATAATTGCATTCAGCCAGCCTTAACAGAGCTTTTTTTTTTTTTCAGAGTAAAGCTGATCATGTAAAATCCGCAACACTAGTAGCTCATGTTGATCGCGTCTGTAGTTGTGGATCCTCCTAATTTTAAGAAATCAGGCCTTACGTTACCTGCTAGAGACCACACAGCTCGATAGCGATGAGTGCTGTACTTTTTCCATCTACTCATAAACTTGCACAAGTATGAGGTTTAAAAGAACATGAAGAAATGTCTTTGAATGTAATAAAGTTTAAATAACAAAGAATTGCATATTCCTAGTTACATTGAGCATTTGTTGTTCCATTCTACCTCGCATTTCCTTTGATCTAGTTTTAAGTTATTGCAAACTTTGTTAAAATCCAAATTCCACAATCCCTCACCCCCAAAAGTGTCCTTTTGTCTTAGACTCACATTTTGAGAAGACTATTTCTTTTGTGTTACTAAAATGCCAAGATTTTAATGGAATGCTTTATTAGGTTTCCAAATGCTTCTGGCCAAAAACAAGCAAAGTTCAGCTCAGTAGTTTTAATCTCAGAAACATCAAATCTGTTTTCCCTGCATGTGAGAAGAGCCATGCAGCTCTTAAGAAGATTAAAGCTATAAATTCTAACATTACAGGGGCCAATGCTTTCACAGTTTAAATCAGGCTGGGTTATTTTACACAAGTTTTTCCTCATGTGAATTTCCAAGACTATAGATAGCCTTCAGTTTTGCCTAGGCTCCCCCTCTCCTCCATACTCAGGTATGCTATTTGTAGTAGGTGAATACATTGCTTTTTCTTCTGTTCTGCCTCTCTGTTTTATTTTAATGTTAAGAGGCGAATTATATAATTTTCATTACCAGTGCAGCTCACAAAAACATCTGTTACTCAAAAGCATCAGGATCACCAGTCAGACAACCTCAAAAAAAACAGCTGTAAATCTAGAGTGCCCATACTTTCTAAATGGAGGGAGGCTTTTATATTAATCTCCTGGACTTGGCGAGCAGCTGGTACAGTGCCCAAACACAAGTAAGTAAACTCAATTAGTAAAAATAGACATGATGTGGCAGTTCAATACATGTCGCTTAAGCATGTGTGCTACAAACCAGAAGTGTTTGGTTCAAGTCCCAGAGACTGGTTTGTATGTATGATTCAGGTATTTTCCTGGTTGCCAAATACCTTGTAAAAAACAATAGTAGTATTTCATTTTCACGAAGAGGTAGTACTGCTACCATTTATGCAGGTGTAAATCTGGGGAAACTCAGCTGACTTGCTAGGACTCTGGACATTCAGTAACTCTGAAAAAATAACACTTTTCAACTGATGCTTGAAAGCTAATATGCAAACCAGCTTTAATGTTCATGTGTTTATATATGCAGAATTACATGGAATGTATTATTATAGGCAGATAAGAAACATTTGCAAGAAAGAGATACTTTCTGGAGCCTTGTTCTTCGTAACAGGGCAAGCTTGGGTACATTAATTTACAGCTTAAGACTTAAAGGAAAGTCTCCTTCTTTACCACCTTTAGCAATGTAGCAGACTACACGTCTTTTTTTTGTATGGCAAGCTGATCAAAGTCAAATTATTCAAGCGCAAATTCTTTAAGATCCCTGTGCTCCACTGCATAACAGAAGGGCTTAGGTCTGGGTGTGGTGTTCTTGACCTTCTAGTCTTTTGTCTTTCCAGCCTGTTTTACTTCCTCTGTCTGCCCAGTTTTAGCCAGGAGAGTGATCTAAAGAGACCCTGTTTGTTTCCAGGCACATTATGATAGGCTGCCATTGTGTAATGACATACAGTATGCAAGATAAAACACCCTACTTATTATAGTGTAGTTAAAAGGCCTGTCACTATTTCCATTTCAAATTCCTATTTTCAGGAGTTTACTACTGAGCCGTAACAAATTGCAGGCAGGAAACTTGGCAGTCTTATTCCCAGCCTAAGAGCAAATTCTTTTACCAACTTAAAATAAATAAATTAATTAATATTAATGGCATGCGCTCCCAGCATGCAAGATAAAGGAGGTTTTGTTATTGTTTTGTTTTGGTTTCGTTTATCCTTGAAACAAAAGATGAAGATTAAGGAGAGTATTTACATACCAAGCATCCCTATACAAAAGTTGTACAAGTACCAGGAGTTGTGTTACCAAGTGATGGAGATGATTATCTGGTGGGCATTCCTAATTCTTCTAAAATGAATATCAGTATAGAAGGGCTATACAAGGAAAAGCTGGTAAAGAGCAGAAGAGAGTTGTATATCACAAACACTTACAGCGCTAACAAACTACAGCTTGATAACCACAATGGGCAAGAGTAAAATTCTTTGGGGTTAGCTTAAAAGGAACAAACATCAAAACAAAACAGTAACACGGCAGAATTGATCAGTTTGAAGTAGAATAGCTAACAGGTAAAGCATTTTCATGGCAAACGTATTTTCAGTATATTTTAACAATTCAGATTTTAATTATACAACCAGATATTAAGAGTTTGAAGTCCTGAAAAAAACCATTTTTGGTCTGTTGTCCCAGCAGCAGAGATTTCAAGCTGTTAAATGCTCAGAGCTTATTTTTCCACTCACTGAAGGTTTGATCGCTTTAAGGAATCTAGGCACTGGTGACAACAAACTACATTAATTTAACATGCTTTTAAGGGAAAGTAATGCTACAAGAGTAGCAGATTCAGAGGAATCAACATACTGGAACTTAAGAAAGCGAATGAATAGTTTGGCTAGTGAGAAGCATCAAGAATGCTTACATATAAGAAGATAAGTGAATTCTTAGAAAGAATAGTAAGTAGGGAATATCAGGTTACAGTTCTTCAGAAGAAAAGGGGTTTGGTGGTTGTTGGAATTTCTTTTTTCATTTTGTTTTCAGGAAATTATAGGCTTTATAGGTTAAAATAAGAAAATACTGTTATTTCACCTTCGGAGAAATCTACTTTTTTGTTCCACTGACCGTTTGCTATTTCAGAAAAATCAGCTGGTCTCAAAAACGCAATCTTTTTCTCAGGATAACTGTTCTGATAGATATGTCAAATAATGGAGTGTTTGACTGCATCATTTACTGCAGACAACATAACCGGTGTGCCTATGTTGTAAACTGCCTGGAGAGGAAACTTGGCCTCATAGAGCTGGTTTGAGCATCTAGTTCAAACAGGAAAGGGGCGTTGACCCTCATTTAGGGATCTGAGGGATTATTAGAATATAAACAATGATTTTAGGAAATCACCAAAGGAATAACTTTCATGAGAAGGTTTTCATTTCAAGCCACATCATGCATATTTTGTGATCTCACTTGAGAGACCTTAAATGTGTGCAAGGTTGAGATAAATGTGTCTAGGTTCAGAAGGATGTTTTTAGAGGCCAGACCATGACTCGTGTACAAGCTGAGCCTTTTGAGGACTCTTACAGAGCCTGCAAGCTCCACTTCTGCAGTTTTCAGAATGATTGCTCCAAAGGACTCGAAGAAACTGTTCAACTTGGCAGTGACTCATGCTGAGCTAAAAGCTTCTGGGAGCATTCCTGGGAACCTCTGATACTCTGAAGAGACTCTAGCGGGAGACAACACTGGGGCTGGGATGCTTGCCCAGATTATAAACTATGCAGGAATTTCTGTACAGCTGATAAACTCCACGCAGGACCCTGCGGAGTATATAAATTTTGTAACAATACCTACAGGCTCTCAGAAGTTATCTTTGGGTCAGCAGCCACTGGTATACAGAGTTCTGTCCCCTCTGCCCTCCTCGCCCCACAGCGGGCACACTGTTTGACAACAAGAACTATATAAGGAATTGCTCACTGTTTCCCACCCTCCCTGCTCCCCCTCCGCTATACATTTTTAACCAGCAGAGGGAAACAGAGCGGCTCAACAATTAGAGGACTTGTGTATATTAACCGATGAAAACTACAAAGAATATACCCTACTATATAAACTGTTAAAAAAGGCCAAGCTGTAATACAGCAAGGGAGACAAGGTCCCACAAATATGACTTCAATTTGCAAGATTATAGGGGTATATTAATATAACCATGTGGTCTGGGCAGTGTCTGGAGGTTGGATCCCTTTGGATATAAAGGTGGTGGTAGTCCCTCTGTACACAACTATCATGTTTACTTCTAGGTGTAGTGTTACTGCTGGGGAGAGACTGGCAAAAGGAGTGGTATTTGGTGAAAAGCAGCAGAAGCAACTGTGGGAGGCAGAGGTGATCTTGGCTGGGACTCTCTCTGGGCTTGCCTACTTTGCACTTACTGGCAGGCAAAGGGTGTTCATCTGTGCAGAGTAGCTGGTGTCCTGTAAATCCACGCCCTTGACTGCCTCACCGTAACTTGTTCACAAAGGCGTACCCTCAAGCACATAGCTAACTTTAAATGTATGATTCAGAATCATTAAGACAACGGGACAACTTGTACACCTTAAATCTAACACCAAGTTTACACACCTAGTTGAAGATGGGCCAAGTAAGGGAAAGAAATTACTTAATACTAAGTTCTAAGAAAGGAGCTGTATTGTGGGAAGGGGAGAGACAGATTAAATGGCAGGAAAACCACTTTTGTAGCATGTCACATTTTGCAGATCTGTTATCCATGCAAATGTGTGAAATAATCTTCTGAGGTTGGTAGGAGATGTCCCATCACTTCAAATTTTTAACACCGGAATGGGTTGGTTGACAGAGATAGTTTATGAAATGGGAAGGGTTTTAGTCAGTCTGTGTTGCTAAACAAGTATGAAAAAAATGTAGATAGAATCATGGGGTTATTTTTGTTTATATTAATACTGTTTTCTCCTGTCCTTGATATGTGGAATACTTGCTTTTCTGAGTCCTTGCTTAAGCCTTGGGAAAGAGAGCATTCTGTGGTGTTTTAACAGTAATAATACTTGTGCTTCACTGTATGAGCACTGTTTCATGAGATAAAAGGATAATTGGTACTATCCCTATTCTACAGGCAGAAGAAGGAAGGGAGTGAAGAAGTCACAGGACTAAGACCAATACAGAGGGACTCAAAATCAAGTTAGAATTGCAGCAGAAGCAGTGAAGTCTTTAACAGAACGGTTTGTGTAACAACCTTTCCAGCTTCGATGAAGAATAATTTTGGGAAAATATGATTGGTGTCTGCAAATTTCTGGGTAGCATGGGGAGTACAGGTATGGACTGGCCATTCTCTGTCTCAGTGCAAGAGCAAGGCACATTGAACGAAGCAGTCAGGATGAGGTGGTTCTTCTTGCATCAGGGACTTGACCTGTACAGTGTGACAGAGGAGATTGTGGGTGCTTAAAATTTACACACACTGAGGGGGAGACTGTTCGAGTCTTGGAAGATAAGCCCATTGAGGGTTACTAAATAGGCAGAAACCACATCCTGCTCAGGAAGTCCATTGAGCTGAAAATAGT
This sequence comes from Phaenicophaeus curvirostris, assembly GCF_032191515.1. Taxonomy (NCBI): domain Eukaryota; kingdom Metazoa; phylum Chordata; class Aves; order Cuculiformes; family Cuculidae; genus Phaenicophaeus; species Phaenicophaeus curvirostris. Next base: position 36,737,333 of record NC_091394.1, read on the forward strand.
GGGAGGCTGGAGACTATGTGGAGGAAGTAGTATGTAACACCCATGTCTCCTTAAGTGCCTGCTCGTGAGGACTGTTGTCCATTCTTATGTCCTTCTGCACAAAGAAAATAAGAGTATAAACTGTGAAAAAGCTGTAGTGAGGAGCCGTTTCAGAATTAGCATCTCTTGAATGGGAACAGCTTGCCATGAGATGGTTCTGCCCCTAGGTGTCCACTTTCCTGGCTATGCTTGATCCCATGGCAGAGCAATGCATGCAGCAGCAAGTCTATCCCTGTGGATAGAATGGACACTTCACAAAGCTTTGAATTTTACTGTGTTTCTAAGGCTGAGAATGTGTTTTCAGTGGGCAGGTGCTTCTGATGTGGCTAGATTCCCAGCTAAGTTCCTTTTGAGGACACTACTTCCATGCTGTTGCATTTTTTCTTGTTCTTGCTATGTGCCAGGGCTTCTAGAGCTTTGAATAGGTATTTTTCATTATCTTTAATATAAATAAATAAATAATATCATATGAGGCCAGTATGAGAACAGATCCAAGGTAGGATAACAGCTATATAAGGGGAAGCTCTCCTGTGGAAGAAGTGAACACGGAGAAAGAGAGAGGAGTTATACGGCATTTCAGCCAAGATGAGGACAACTATCACCTTTAGTAAAAAGGCTGTCTTCTGAAGAGTAAAGAGAGAAAATGAGGATCTGGAAAATTGCTGAGGGAAAGATGTTGCCTCTGTGCAGCAAGAAGTCAAAGCAATGCCAGTCCAGTTATGAAATGGTCTGTGCAAGCAGAAATAACTCTGATTTAAAGTAATATCCAACCTCAGGTTTCTGTCACTTTTTCCCCAGGACAGTTTTTGTTTAAACTATGGAGTTTCGGGATTCTTTGGACATATCCCTTTGACCTTGCAGAAGGAACAGGAAAAATATCCCCTCAGCTTGTAATCATAGAATCATAGAATCATAGAATCACCAGGTTGGAAGAGACCCACCGGATCATCAAGTCCAACCATTCCCACCAATCTCTAAACCATGCCCCTCAGTACCTCATCCACCCGCACCTTAAACACCTCCAGGGAAGGCGAGTCAACCACCTCCCTGGGCAGACTGTTCCATTGCCTAATGACCCTTTCTGTGAAAAATTTTTTCCTGATGTCCTGCCTGAACCTCCCCTGGTGGAGCTTGAGGCCATTTCCTCTTGTCCTGTCCCCTGTCACTTGGGAGAAGAGGCCAACTCCCTCCTCTCCACAACCTCCTTTCATGTAGTTGGAGAGAGCTATGAGGTCTCCCCTCAGCCTCCTCTTCTCCAGGCTAAACAACCCCAGCTCTCTCAGCTGCTCCTCATAAGACTTGTTCTCCAGCCCCCTCACCAGCTTTGTTGCTCTTCTCTGGACTCACTCCAGAGTCTCAACATCCTTCTTGTGGTGAGAGGCCCAGAAGTGAACACAGGATTCAAGGAGCAGTCTCACCAGTGCTGAGTACAGAGGGAGAATAACCTCCTTGTACCTGCTGGTCACGCCGTGTCTGATACAAGCCAAGATGCCATTGGCCTTCTTGGCCACCTGGGCACACTGCTGGCTCATATTCAGTCAGCTGTCAACCAACACACCCAGGTCCCTCTCCTCCTGGCAGCTTTCCAACCAGGCTTCTCCCCATCTGTAGCACTGCATAGGGTTGTTGTGCCCCAAGTGCAGGACCTGGCATTTGGCCTTGTTAAACCTCATGCCATTGGACTCTGCCCAGCGGTCCAGCCTATTTAGATCCCTTTGCAGAGCCTCCCGACCCTCTAGCAGATTGACACTTCCACCCAGCTTAGCGTCATCTGTGAACTTGGTAAGGGAGCACTCAATGCCTTCATCCAGGTCATTGATAAAGACATTGAACAGGGCTGGACCCAGCACTGAGCCCTGGGGAACCCCACTTTTCACTGGCCTCCAGCTGGAGTAAACTCCATTTACCACCACTCTCTGGGCCCGGTCATTCAACCAGGCCAGAGGCTGACAGTTTCCGAAGCAGAATGCTATGAGAAACTGTATCAAAGGCTTTACTGAAGTCCAGGAAGACCACATCCACAGCCTTTCCTTCATCCAAGAGTCTAGTCACTTTGTCATAGAAGGCGATCAGGTTAGTTTGGCAAGACCTGCCTTTTGTGAACCCGTGTTGACTGGGCCTGATCACCCGGCTCTCTTGCAAGTACTTTGTGATAGCACTCAAGATCACCTGTTCCATGACTTTCCCTGGTACTGAGGTCAGACTGACAGGCCTGTAGTTCCCCGGATCCGCGTTGTGCCCCTTCTTATAGATGGGCACGACATTAGCCATCCTCCAGTCTAGTGGTACCCCCCCCAGTAATGCAGGACCGCTGGAAGATGATGGAAAGGGGTTTGGCCAGCACATCCGCCAGTTCCCTCAAAACTCTTGGGTGGACTCCATCCGGCCCCATAGACTTGTAGACATCCAGCTGGGCTAGCAAGTCTCTAACCACCTCCTCTTGGATTGTCGGAACCTCGTTCTGCTCCTCCAACCCCTGGGGTTGTGCACAGAGGGAACAACTTTCCTTACTATTAAAGACTGAAGCGAAGTAGGCATTGAGTACTTCAGCCTTGTCTTCATCCCCTGTTACTGTTGTTACCTCTGCATCTAGTAGGGACTGGAGATTCTCCCTAGTCCTCCTTTTACTGTTGATATATTTGTAGAAAGATTTTTTATTGTCTTTCACAATCAGAGGGAAGGCAAATGTTTACCATGCTCAGCTAGACTGTTGGTCAAAGCCTTGTAGGCTGAGGACTTCTTGCCCTGCAGGCAATTCACTGCCTTGCCTGCAGTCTGTCTCTGCCTGAGGATTTGCCAATTGACCATGACTATGGCTCAAATCTAAGGGGATACAGTGATTCCTTCATACCAAAATTATCCTACTTAAATTTTTGTTTGATGCTTGTGTACCATTCAAAGTTGCCATTCCTGTGCTGGAGGTGACTGCAGTTTTGTGGCATACAATACCTACTGAAAACAAAGAAAGATAACTCTTCTCTGTGTAAAAGATGCCTGTATTTCAGGAGTACTACTGTACTTCTGGTTGATATCATATTAGTTACTAGTATTCTTTTTGACAGTACAGTGAAAATATTGATAGGAAATAAGTCTGGTCCTGGACATAAAGCAACTTGCACTTATGTTTGTCTTGAAACCAAGGCATAAGCCCAGATTTACCGATATTGGTTGAATTTGGTAAACTTCACTTCTGAATGTGCATGAGAACTTTGAGACAAAGGCCCTTGTGTATCATATTTTGTGAAGAGGTAGAGACGGTGAGGGTAGCAAATAGCTGTTACTCATATGTTGCAACAAAAGACAAAGACTTTTAGCACATGAACAAAACGCGAAGGCTTGGCAGCAGGATTGGGCACATTGGCTCTGAAGGTCTGGTAGGTCAATGATCCATGAGGTAGGAAGGATTTGTTCAATAGACCGGAACAGCTCAGCTGGGGCCATTAGAGGCCTTAGGAGTAAAAAACATCCATGTTTTCAATTCCTAGGTCTGTTCAAACAGGTAAGCAGCCCATTTTAGCCCATTCCCCTCCCCCCCTCAATACTCATTGCACTTATCAGAATATGTACAACATTGATCACTGGGGCTTTAGAAACCCCACGGCCTTATGTGTGTCTAAGATACTTTAAGAAAGGTCAAGAGTTATTTCCCAACCCTAAGTGTTTACATGATAGATGCTAATCTAATCTGTCTAGACCATAACGCCCTTAACAGACAGAAAAAAAAACCCCTGGCAAGTAAACTCCCAGATAAGTCTCCGTACCAGGTATGATTTAAAGGGACAACACGTGTCTCTTACAAGGGCTTGTGGCCTCTGACTGCTCCCTGTTAGCAGCCGAGAGCCCTCCGCAGAAAGCAGCTGGTGAGCTCTCCTTAGGTCTCCACCATCGTTTTGGTTGAATGTTAATCCTTGTTAACAGTGCTGCCTTGACATTCCAGGAAACCAAGTAATTTCCAGAGAGTAGAGGTTCCCCTCTGTGCCCTGCTGGTGTACTTTGACCCCAAGATGAAGCGAACACTTCTAGGAATGAGGCGGCAGTTTACTTTCCATTCATGCTTGGCCTTTCTGCTCATAGCACCTGTAGGGGTAACTGCAGTGTCAGATTTATGGAGACCAAGACATGAATGGAGACCACATAGCTTAAGACCACAGCCCATAAAGCATGTAACAGATTGTAATAGTTATTATGTGAGAGGTGCCTAGGCCAATTAAGCACCTCTAGAGAAGGGCTTAGCACTTTTATTTTCCAGTGGTCCCTGCTGGATTAGCTTACAGGGCTAGCTGTGGCTGTGGTCCCTCCTGGTGTAGTGGCTAGTAGGTTAGCTGGTCTTCCTTTCAGATGAATGACCTGTAACTGACTGACAACTTATTCAAAAGATTAAATCAGTCTTGATTTTAAGACTTCAGAGGATTCATCAGTTTTCTTGTCCCCCAATGAATTGCTTTCCCTGTTTAAAAAAGCAACCACACACACACACAAAGTATCTTATTTTAGATCTATGTCTTTCTAAGGACCTATTGTTATTTTAGAGCTATTGAAGCTATTGTTATTTAAAAAGAAACTTGATTGCTTCTTTTAAAAAATCAAGACAATGATAAGGTAAACATTTTTTTCCTAAATATGCCATTACCTACACTAAAGCATGACAAATAATGATTTGTTCAGGGACCCTACAACCCAAACCTACCCACAATGTGGTACAATAAAGACACTAATGGCAGCCTTTCCTTTGAATTCACTTGCAAAGGACCTCAGTATTTTAGACCATAAGATTTTTCTTTTTGAGTCACAGTGTAGTACTACACACTTGCTTAGGCTTCATGAATGCTTTGCTCTCATTTCAGTAAATGTTAATTTGCATGAGACACTTGTGGCTTTAAAGAGGCAGCACTGGTTCTTTGTGTCTACCGATCTAATTTCCTTCCATCTGAAAACAATCAAAGAGTTCTGGAGAACATAATAAACATCCCTGTTCTGACAGAAGATGCACTTATTTCTAAGTGAATACACAAAAAAAAATAAAGACATTAGTCATATTTTATTATGTTCATACAAGTGGCACTTCAAGTTATAGAATACATTCCAAATACATTATTGTTTAGACTTTGTATGTTTTTAACTTCCTAGAGGAAAGTGTGCCTTAATTAGACAGCTGTAATCCAAATTGTAGTTTCTTATTTGTTAAACCCGTTAGAATTCCTTAAATCAGCCGTGCATGTCTGAAACAATAATGAAAATAACTGCATTTAGCAAAAGCTACCTGAATGCAAGAGAGCTATAAATAGATAGGATTGGACAGTCGACAGATTCTGAGTTGGAATAGAAACGTCTTACTTATGCCAAAAACAAGGTAACCACAATTTTCTGTTATAAAAATATTTGAGATAAATTTAGCTTTTATGAAAGCTGTCTGAAACTGAAATGAATAGCAGAAGTTCTCTGTTTATTTACAAGTCACTGTTAATACCTGAAGTGTAAAGCAAGGCACCTTATGAGCAATGACAACAAACTTTTGATATGTGAAAGTCCTTTTTGCCAGGGGCTAAAAATGAATGTATGCTCATGCTGTCTCAGAGTTACCTCCACCTTGATAAGGCTTGTCATTTGAGCAAATTGTACAAGTCTGTGGATTACTACTGTCCACTAGAGGCTGTAATGAGACCAACAATGTCATTTCATGACAAATTGAAGACTTAGACAGTAATGATCAATAATTGTGAAATTACTTTTCACACTCAATACATTGTCAATCACTGGATTTCCCTGAGTGTTAATGTTTAAAAAAAAATATCCAACTTCTTATGCGTTTTATTCTCCCATTTTTCATAGATCCTATTAATTGTATAAAACATGCAGTGGAGATGACACAGTACAACTAGCAGACTGAAAGTCAGTTTCTTCTAGACAGTGTGCATCTTGCATGTCAAATTGATTAATATCTTTTGGTCAAGACTGTATTCAGCTGGGAGTCATAGCAATTTCAGCACATCACCAGCAGTAAATAAAAACGCTCGAGTCGATTTGAGTTCTGGCGTCACACTCACCACTGTAGGGTCGGAGCCCCTGTTCGTACAGCTTTCAGCCACCTGGCTGGCATCTGCCATGTGTCTCTGCTCTCCTTCTCCTCCCAGGGGCAGGAAGGTCTGCAATGGAAGGGGGTTGTTTTGGAAGTTTGCTTTATGCCCTCCTTAGAGGGGGCAATGAGATGGGGTTTAGGGTGGCTCTTAGCTGCTGTGAGACTGTACTGCAGGTATCTGGGGTAGTTCTCGAGTGGGTCCTGACAGCTTCACTGCTGAGCTGCCTCTCACCACTCCTGTCATCTGAACTATCCTGGTGGCAGGTAAAATCCATGCTTACTTTCCACAGCAAATGATTTTCTCATCTGGCTTACTTCTGCACTTTGGGGTCAACAGGCTGCACTGCCTTTATAGGTACTAAGGAACCTTTGTCCCGCTCATTTAGCAAAGGTCAGACTGAGGTGCTCTTTCCCACCCAATCTGCCTTCGCCAGCATTTCCATAATTTGCAATATTCTCCATGGAGGGAACAGACTGAGTGCCAATGTAGGCCCTCCATAGGGGAGCTGGCAGAGGCACAAGGACACCCTGAGACATGCTAATATATCCCATGTGTCAGGTAATGTCTGGAGAGGCATAGTCCCCCCATCTGCCATCTGTTAATGCAACCAACATATATTAACTCCAAACGGAGGTGAAGTGTAGCTTATGAACCTGACGCAACCATCAGCGGTTGTGGCGCTTCCCAGAGCCACGGGCTGAGGCTGCCTGCTGGCTCAGGAACACAACACTGCTTTGACTTACAATGGACTTACATGTTAGCGGTCTCTTTTGAACACTGAAGCAGAAACACAGATCAAGATTTAAAAGCCTAGAGCATGGAGCATGGCAAAAATTGTGGGTCCTGTGGCAAACACCGTAGCCACAGAGTGGAGGAGTACACAAGCCTCTTACATGAGCCTCCTGCAGAAGGGAAAGTTGCCCAAAGCTTGCTTCAGCATGAATGTGGCTTCTCTTTCTCTGCTCGTGCCACACCTCTTGGCAAGGTGAATGTTTGAGAAGGAAAGATTCCTTTCTCCTGAGGTAACTCTCTGTCCAACTGAAATAAAAAGGGTGGCAGATGGGAGAATGCCGTGTACTCAGCATTGAACCCCGACAATGGCGTTGCAGCTTCACTTCATTTTCAGTAATCTCCAGTCTCTGCCTCTCTCCTTTGGTTCCTTTTATTGAATCAATGAACCTTGCATTAGCTGGGTGCAGATAATTTTGCTGTCTGGTTTGCTGCTGTAGATTCACTGAGCACATTTGTCCAGACATCTTGGCCTGTTGCCGCTTCTGTCCCCAGACCACTCCTAAAATGGAAAATGATGTTGGATTTCATAGTGAACCTGAACTAAAGTTGCAGAAGATGCTGTGGTAGAAGAGCCTTACGTTTCATAAAGCCAGTCTATATTACAGTATCAACTCTAAATCAAGAGCACTGCAGCTTACAGTGTTATTATTATGTTCTTTAGCAATTACGGTGAACTAGTACAGTCATTTATAGAAGGAACTACTTTGCTGATCTGCATAACGACAGACTGAGTCCTAGGGTACTTTGCACATAGACTCTAATGCTAGATTTAATGCTAAAATTTAATGCTGATATATAATGGGCACGTAGGAGATAGGCCTGCACTAAAACCTGGATCCTCGAAGCTTATTGTTGTGGCGAATTGGTACAAGGTACAGTAAACAGCCTGGTCTGGATGGCCACGTCGCAGGGAGCACACATCTCAGGCCCTTCTGAGGCTTGAGACCTCACGGGGTCCAGCTCCGTGGACCTGGTACATAATGGCCTTTGGTATTTATGCAACATTTTTCACAATGTCCTTGAGGTGAGGGGAGGCTTTCTCTGCGCTGCAGCTCCCTTCCTGATGGCAAAGCAGGGAGCGAACGGCTCCTCACGGACCAGTTAGGTCATATGCAAGCATAGCAGCCCGCTGTCCTTTGGCTGTATCCCTCCCATTCATTTCTTCCACAATTTGCTTTATTTCCCTAAGTTGTACCTGGCTTGGTAATTTGATGCTTTGTCTTTTCATCTAATACTCGAAGATCAGACTGAGCCAGCCCAGAAACAGGTATTCCCTCCGGTTTCCATCCATGCTTGTTATTTGCCCATTGCTGCGGTTTACGGCAGTGCAGAGACCTGCGTCGAGAGAAGTAAGAGAGTAAGGAGCTGATGCTGGAGTGCTGGGGAAGCGTGAGTCGCCTTAGTTTGGGGGAGAGTCTGGGAGAGAGGCTCGCTGGGAGAGATGTGAGGAGCCCTTTGATAAAATGCGTGCTCAGGAATCCAGAGGGAGTTAGTACCCAAACATGCGTGGTTCAGCCCTGCCTGTCTTGTAGTTCAGTGACGGTATGAGTCAGAGCCTCTCTGCTCTGAATGAAGTAGAAGGTACTTTCTACAAAAGCAACTCAAGCATATGCCAAGGATCCGGGTAAATAAAACTAATTCAGAAAAAGGGAGTGGGATGCGGGCTCTTGCTCTAAATCACTCTGCAGTTCTCCACAGTGAAAACGCAATATGGCATCTTAAAATCACCCTCTCCTGACTCTCACAGAGGCTGCTTGAGAGCACTGCCTGGCTTCCAGCAGTTTTATTTCCTCCCTTAGAGAGACAGACCAGCCTTGACTGAGCGACTGATTTTCATGCGTCCCTTAAACCAGCATTCCCTGCCATTTCTGAAGGACAGCACGCTTAGCTAGCTGTCTGTTCCTTCCCCCTTAAACAATATAGGTTTGGATTTGGTTCTTCCCCCCCCCCCCCCCTCCTTCCCCAGCTCATTTTTTTCTGCCTGCAAAGTGCTTTGAGATCTCCGCGACGCAGCGGGGACCGAGCGGTGGCGGGGCGCTCGCCAGGCGTTTATTCCCCGACCTGGGAGCGCGACCGGGGGACGGAGGAGGTAAGTGGCGAGGCGACACCCCCTCCTCCTTCCTCCCTGACCCCTGCCAGCCCCTCGTCCCGCGGCTGCCGGCCCCGCAAAGGGTTAAGGGCGCCTTGGCCCGGCGGTGCTGTGCGTGTGCAATAATCTGTGTGGCTCTCCTGGCCGCCTGCCACGGCGTTGCCTTGCCTCCTCCTCCTCCTCCTCCTCCTCCTCCCTTCTCTTACCCCCCCCGCTTTTTTTTTTTTTTTTTTTTTTTGCATGAAGTAGGATCCTTGAAGCTGTTGCAGAGGCAGCCAACTGCTCCATATTTGGCTTCTCTCTCCCATTTACACGCCGGAGAGGGAGGGAGAGGGAGGCGAGAACCGCAGACATCATTCCTACTACGCTCCGGGGGGGGGAGACATCCCGGACCTGTGTCACTGCGGGGGGAAGGAAAACAGCACAGTGAAAAAAAAAAAAAAAAAGCCAAACAAAACAACAACAAAAACGGCCCCTATCCCCGTGATCAGCTTAGGAAGACATTTGTGTGCGGGGCTCTCTGTGACCCCCCCTGTCCCCGCCACCCCCACTGACACTTTACAGTAAGTGGGTTTTTTTCCCTCCTGTGCTTTCTCGCTCTCCCCCACCTGCTTCCCTCCTTTCGGCTGCGATTTCCAGCTGGGAAAACGGAGGGAGGGAGGGGAGAGAGCGCGTCGGGGCTATTTGCTCGCCGCGGGGCCACCGCTCGTCAGGCTGCGGTCGCCCCTCGCCCGGCCCGGGGAGGGAGGGAGGGAAAAGGGAGAGGACGACGACAAATGGCCGAGGGCGCCGGCGCGGGGGGGGGGGGGGGGAGTTCGAACAGCCCCGACCCTGCCTCCATGTCCCCTTTGTGCCCCCCTTTCCCACGGCGCGGGGGGGGTGGGGGGTGCGCCTGTCGCGATATGGAGGGGGGGGTGCGTGTGAGTCTGTGTGCGGGACTGGGGTGGGGGGGATTATTCGGTGCGTGTCACGCGTGTCGCGACACTGGGGGTTGCGTGCGCGCTGGTGGGTGCGGAACGGGGAGGAAGGAAGCGTGCGGGGCGGGGGGGCGCATTGCGGGGAGGGCCGGGCCGGGCCCCGCACTCGCATCGAATCGAATCGCATCGCGGTGCCCGGCGGGGAAGGGGGGGGAGCGGGGAGGGCCGGGCGCCGCACGGCGTATGTAGTACGGGGCTGGGCGGCTGCCGGAGGGGTGAATGAAGCGAGGAGGAGGAGGAGGAGGAGGAGGAGGCGGCGGTGGAAGAGGAGGAGGAGGCGGCGCTGGGGCTGGGATGTGCCCGGCAGCGGCCCCGCACCGCGGCACTCAGGGCCCAGGCCGGCTGCAGGCGACACCCGGTACTGCCGGGAGAGAAGGGAGGGAGAGGGGGACGGCGGGGGGGGCACGAACGACACCGGGGGGAGCGGCGGGGGAGCGGGGTTCCCCGGGCTCAGCCGCGGCCGCTCATCCTCCTCCTCCTTCCCCGGGTCTGTTCGGGGGTTGCTGTTTTGTGTGTGTGTATGGGGGGGGGGGGTTGGGTTGAGCTTTTTTATTGTTTTTATTGTTTTTTATTATTATTATTACCTAAGGCGTCGTAATTTAGAGGCGGAAAACCAAAAAAAAGCGACCCCAAACCAACGACCCCCCCCGTCTGCTCCGTGGGGGCTGCTGAATCCGCCGATGCGATCCCTAAGAATATTAAAGTCTAAATTAAAGCATGCTGGGAAACGCCGGCTCCCACCGCAACAGGGATAGCGATGATGATGATGATAATAATAATAATAAACCCGGCAGAATCGGGAGCGGTTTGCGTGCCGTGGAAGGGGAGGAATTGCTGGAGAGTAATAATAGGAAAGAAAACAAGTCGGAAGCCCGTTATATAATGCGCTGTGCAGATAACGAGAGCGACGGGCTATTTTTATTTTGTTTACCGTGTGCTGTGTAGCAGGGACTCCGCCGAGCAGCATCCCCGGCCCCGCGTGGAACTGGGGGGGTGATGCGGGATTCACGCATTCCTGTGATGCTCCCAGATGGAGAAATCCGGCTTCGTAAAGCCTTCCTCCTTCCAAATGTTTGGGGTTTTTTTCCGCCCCCCCTTCCCGTGTGTGCACGGATCGGTGTGCAGGTAGATGACCTTTGCCGGAGACCTTTTCCCTTCCCGTACGGTAAAGAAATTCATATTTTGTAACGCGGGTTACACTTTAACCTTTCGGCGCTCGGGGTTACGTGTTGTATGCGCTGATGGTTACTTTTACGTGTCAGATGTGGTCAGGCGTAGTGAGCTACCCCGCTCGCACACGGAGAGGACTCAAGGACTTTTAATTTCAGTTTCAAACGAAGCCTTCCCCCCCTCCCCGCAGGAAAATCCCGGCGTTTGCCTCCAGCTTTTTCCCGTTCGGGTGATGGGGATGGCTCAGCTTTGCCGTAGGGAGCGAGGGTTATGAATGAGGTGGGGGGGGGGGAATTGAGAATGGCCGGGGAAAATATTACGCCGTGGTTATTTTTGCGATGCTGCGAGATAATAGTAAGTTGTAATCGCACACGCGATTGCGCCTAATTCGTTCGTAAAACCGGCCTGGCGTTTTGCGGCTGCTTTTCAGAGGGAGGCTGCAATCTCCTTGCTTTTTACGTAGAAGCAGAGGTCGATAGGTTTTTCCTCTTCGTCCGTCTGTCTGTCTGCCTCGTCGTGCAGCGACATGTCAGCAGTGTAGGCTTTCAGCACGCTTACTCCATCCCTGATCAGTCATGTAATTAGATCAGGCTGCCATGGCAACAGGCGGTGCTCACCGGGCCAGCCAGGTGTGTGTGCGGATGCCCGGTGGCCCGCTGGGCGACCACCGGCCTCTCTCCGTGGCCATCGCCCAGGGCTTCCCGAAAATCGAAGGATGGTGGTTTCCTGATGGCTGAACTTCTCGGGGAGGGTGTTCTTCGCCCAGAGTAGTGTCAGGCGGACGGGGTGGATGGTACGTGGCAGGCTGAGCAGGTCAGCCAAATCAGCCAAATCCTCGAGTCCACTGGCCTTTATTATTAGCCAATCCACAAAGGTGTTGTGCTTCATAAAAATGCTTTTTGCTTGTAAAATGCTTGCATAAAAGTTTCTTGAGAGTTTTCGCTTTTTTTTTTTTTCCCCTTCTGGCAGGCTGGTTTAACTGTTTGGTGGCTGTAATTGTTTGCTAGTTTGTGACAGTTCCCATTCCAGCATCCCTGTTTTAGGCCACGAGCTTGTTATTCTCCACTCCTGTACTGTACCTCACACCTTCTGGCTAGTAAAATTAAAATCACTGTTACCTTATACTGCTATTGTCACTTAGATTTGTGAGGCCTCTTCGTAGTTCTTAGCAAGATCTAGGTCCATTTATGTTTTAGGTAAAAGCTGTCTTTATTTACGCTCGACAAAATGCTATTAAAACCAGTTTTGTCTTTGTAAATAACTCATTTCCAATGTTGTTATTTTTTGCATTTTTTTTTTTTGAATTTGTGGTCATCAAAATATTATAACCACAGAGCAGGAGACCTGCCACAGAGTCTGTAATACCTTGAAAAAATATGCAGTCTGATTAGCTTCAAACTGCATGCTGTTCTTAAGAATTTATTCAACCAAACAATGTACATTTGTCTTCATTCCCACTGCTCTTTTGAGGCACTTTTTCACAAACATAGGTCTAATTTTTTAAAGGCACCGAATTTGGCACTCTGTTCTAATGTCATAAATCTGGAGTGACTCCAGGGGACGGGATTGTGGGCCACTTACATGGGTGTATATCTAGAATAACTCGATTTATTGGACTTAATCCAGGCATGTAGTAGAGTAACAGAGCGCAGAAGGTGCTCTGCTGCGTGTCACTGTTATTTTCTCTATATCTTTTTAGGGCAAAAAGCACTGTGGGCTTAAATAGTATTTTTGCCTGATTAAGGAGCTGCATTAAGCATCTGCAGAAGTGGTTAACACTGCTATTCTAGTCACTAATCTTGCGTGCACTTACACTAACACTGAACTTGGCCTGGAGGATTTTGTGTCTCGATGATGAGAAATCAGCACCCACAGCTCGTGAGCATTTGTAGTACCAGGCAGGAACATAATGCAATCCAGAAATATCTCAGTAAAACAGATATTTTAATCGCTCTGATGGTAAAGCACCGGAGCTGGAGGAGGTAATGAGAAACACCCATCAGTGGTTCAGCTTTTGCGGTGCCAGGCAGCTGGTGGTCTTGGCTTCGGTGTGATGAGTTTGCAGGTCTCAGCCTGCCAGCCAAGCGCAGGTGTTTATCCTCGGAGGGGTGAGGGGAGCTGACAGGCAGTTTCCTATACCTGAAGCGCAGCTTTTCAGTGCCTTGACTAACTCGCCCTTCTTGATAGGAAAGAATGTCCTCTGCTCGGCACAGCCACCTCTGTTTTGGGCCTCCATACTGAGGGGGTGGCTTGAAATAGAAGAGCCTGTTAGGAGGACCGGCTGGAGAGAGTGGAATAATCGTGTGCAGGACGATTCCTGTAGAGTGACCCTTTGTGTGCTGCATGCTGCTTATACATATTTTATTGTAAGACAAATCACCTGCGTGACTAAGATCATTAGAAAGTAATTATTTTCAAAAGGGCTATATATAACTAATTAAAAGACTTTTTGAAAATAAACAGTGCAACTTTTTTCCCCTTGCCATTCTGGCCTGATTGAATTTATTTAGAAAGGCTGAAAAAAATAGTTTTGTTTTCAAAGATATTTACAAGAGACCTGGAATTTCACTTAATAAAAAAATTTTATGTAATAGGTTCAGTGGCCTAGTTTCCTCTTAATTAAGAAAGTAGACACTTCGATGCAGTCACCTGAAAAGGAACTGAGGATTTAAACGTTAGGATTTAAAAATAATTGTTTAGTAACATAGCTAGTAAAACAAAATCAAGGCCTGAGTTTCCCCTTGCTGAAGTTTAGCAGCACATCTTAGTAGACGGTAGTCAGGATTGTCATTGTCATCGTTCGTACAGTGTTACAGTGTGCTGCTTTTGTTGTGGTGTACTAATTGAAGGGGAAATGCAATAAAGAAGTATGGCAGGCTCTAAAGGAAATGCCTGTCAGAATTGCATAGATGAGCTGAAGTACTGGCTGGCTGCAAACCTACTCCAGCGTGTAAGGCAGCTCTTGCTGATGCTGCTTGGGAGAAATCAGGCTGTGTGACAGCCTTAGCTCAGCACACAGGTTCGGAATGATATGGCTGCTTGGGGGGACCCAACAGGTACAGCGTGTACCGTTCACAGAGAGCAGACAGCAGATTTAGTTGTGGGTCTCTTCTGAGACTGCTGTAACCAGCTCTGCTTAAACAAATACAAATATAATTGTCAGGAGAAGCACAAGTTCAACAGGCTTGGCACAGGTAAATATTCCATTGCAAAGAAATGACGTGCTGTGTTCCAGTGAATTCAACAGCCCGAGCTTTGCAAACTGAAAAAACCTGACCTCGTCCTTTCATTTTACTTTTATGCAGGACTATGAGTGTGATAAATAGAAAGTAAGTAGGTATTTTGCACAAAGTCACTGTATTTTGCACAAAGTCACTGTATTTTGGAGTCTTGTTCAGTGGTTCACATTCATTATGTAAAGAAGTTGATTTTGACGTGGTTTTGCCTGAGCTGCTACATGGCTAACGTTTTAAAATGTAAGAAACTTTGCCAACTCCTGACTTTTGCAGAAAGACAAAAAGTGCATTGATGACCATTATTCATTTTTTATCTGAGTGCGAGTATTGAGAAAGTAGTGCTCTACGGTTTGCTTTTTTTTTTTTGTTATCTCAGAGCTGTAGTCTGAGGTGATTGTACAACGTGGGCAAATGGTCCCCGTCTGCAAAGTTACTTTTGTATGTGCCCCAGCGAGGGTTTTGCTGAATGAGGATTGATTAAAGAACCTATCTAGAGTTAAGCGTGTGTGTCAATCCCTCCATAAACAGGAAAGAGTAAGCATGCTTGTAAACTGAAACAACAAAAAATTCTTCTCAGTGAAGGAGAAATGGTCCCACTAAATCCTTTTACTGTTCCTAGTGTGATAAAAATAGTTGGTGGGGTTCCAAGTGAAAAAGCAGAATAATTTTTTTAATATGCAATGTCAGCAGAAATTCAGTGCTGGCGTTTTATAAGTTTACTGACCAAAATAAAGAAATAGAAAAAAAAAATCGCATTGACAGAGCTTTCCTTTGTTTGTAGTATTTGGGAATTTGCAGTAATATGCATCGACTCTAGCATGCCACCACTAACGACAAAATAATGCATAAGGTAATATTCCATTCCCAAAGCTGATTATTTTTCACTTAAAAGTAGTAGTTGCAGCAGTATGTTTTCTGGATGATGCCCCTCTGCAAATAAAGTGTGCTCTATTGGCAGTGAAGACAGTCATCACAACTTGCTTATGATTCTTCACTTCATTAAGTTCACATTTAGGAAAAGAGCACTCAGTTTGAATGAACAGGTTCTGCTCTCTACTGTATGTACTCTGTCTGCAGGATTAAATCTGTAGTTCATTTGTGCTTGAGTAATAGCAAAAGCAGTCTCTCTCAGTCTTGGTTGAGATGTCTTAGCATGTTGTAAATTGTTTGACTCTTAACTGTGCTTTCGTTTCTTTTTATTTTGGTTTCCATCTCCTCCACTCCTGGATCAACAGTCACATTGCAGGCCAAGCCAAATGGGCAAGCAATACAAGCTGTGAATTTATTCTTGACCCCTGCAGGACAGTGAACACCTCCATTTTTGTCTTCACCGTACGGATATGCACTGCCTATAAGGTGAGAATATAATGCTTTTTATTTCCTCTAATGAGTGTATGCTGTCTGCTCTGGGCTTTAGTCGACGTGGGCGCCTTACCGATGTCTGTATGATTACCTTACCAGTGATAAGTTTGTACTTCCCTTGCCTGGCAGCAGAGGTCCTTTTGAGAAACTCTCGTCAGAAATATTCTATTAACTCTGGTGACTCAGTTCAGTGACTTACAGGACAGTGGGTTCCAGATGAGTGGTTTTATGCTCACCTCAGGTCAGAGCATATTCAGTTAGTAAAAGATGATAGTATGAATGGAAAAGTTTACAGGATTTATTTGTGTTGTAAAAAGCCACGCGTAAAATTGTATCAATCCTTCCTGCACTTCTACAAATGTTTTCAGTGGTTCTTGTTGCTTGCAGCTTGCCTGATTTTCTCAATGTTCTGAGTTCCTCCTGTGTGCTATACTTTGTCCGGCATAAAGATACTTTCTAGGATGACTAGTCACTACTGACGTGCCTGGATGTCTTTTACTCTGGTTTGAGGAATGGTTTCAATTCTTCTGATATTTTTCCTTGAAATGCTGTAGCCAGACAGGATGTAATAATGCACATATATCAGTCTGCTCTTGCACTCCTCGCTTTCTACTTCCCATATGGTTGTGGAGAGTACCTTGAAAAAAACAATTCTCAAGGCTCGAGGATCATACTGCCAATAAAAAGAACATAAAATTTTATTTTATTTCTTTAATCTGATTGTCATTAAGCCAGCTTTTTTTTTTTTGGACCTGTTATATGATTTTTGTGTGCTTGGGATTGGCAATACTGCTAATGCTTAAAAAAAAAAAAAAAAGATAAAGGGTCATAAGAAAATTGTCCGTGTCTTTAAGTAAAAGAAAATTAAATGTAGTGGTTACGTGCAGAAAATCAAAGGGTTTTTTATTTCTACTTACAGCCAGAAAACTCAATTACTGTAACATTCTCCTAACGAGGGGCTGATCAGAAAATCTCCATTAAAAAGTTATTCTGCAATGTATACAGCATGTTGTAGAAAAGTATGCAGCACATAATTTACATTTTATTATGGCTGCGGGGAAGGGTGCTGTGCTTTAAAGGGAAGTTGCCTAAGCAAGTAGTTACATGCAAAGACGTGCCTGTTACAGTTTACAGATGAGCTTGAATGGTGGGGGTGGGTTGTAACCACTCTGTTTCTTGGGACCAATAAAAATGTCTTGAGAGTGAAAAAAGCAGACCAAGTGACCGTGCGCTGACACATTTTGTCTTAATGTTTTGGAAGAAAACTGAGTTGGTAGCAGCTATTGACTTGGGAGATGGAATAGATGGAATAGAAGGAAGATTTTTCTTATGACATTATCATTTCTACAGAGCTTTTTTTTTTTTTTTGCTTGGGTTGTATGAAATTGTATTTATTTGCAGAAGTGATTACTACAGGAAAGGCTTATGTCTTAATTAGAAGTAATCGTTTGTAGTGCATTGGTCAAATCCTGTGAATAATCAGATTGTGGTACCCACAATGTATTGCTAAGTCACCTCGAATATTTTAGCATCTGGCATTTCCTGCGATTGCATGAGAAAGAATATTTTAGATGTTAGGCAAACATTTGGGATAGAAAATATAACCTAGTTAAGCCCGGTGCAGAGGCATGACAGGAATAGAGTACTGTGCTGCTTTTTTCTGTACTGCTGTAGCTGGAAAGTGTAGTGTTGGTTTTGTGGACCTTATATCAGATTTGTTTTGGCTTCTTTCTTATTGTTGGACCATGTTAGTCACTGAGTTTGGGGTATCTCTGTTGGCCTCATTAGTTCTCATTATTTCTAGAGAACGATGGAAATCAGGCCCACTGTGTAACTAAATAAGTGAAATAAAAATTATTGGGGTAGAGACTGCCTGCTTGTCTGTCACTGGATGTAACAGGCAGGCGTTTGCAGTAGCGATGTGAAAGAAACGTGACCTGGTGCCGAGCAGTGAGCAGCCACAGAAAGGTTGCACAGCTCAAGATAGAGCATCGCCTGCTTAAGAGCCATTGCATGCTAAGACCCGTCATCTTTCTGGCTTTCACATTTGTCTTGAGGTGAAGGTAGTGACATTCCTGCTCTGTTTTAGGCAGTCCTGGGTTATTGCTACAGAGTCTGTCAGAGGGACCGAACATTGGGCATGTTTTGACTGAATGCATCCAAAAGCAGATTTCGGAAACCTTACTTTAGCCCTGATGACCCTACATGTGTGTTCATGGCTTCACTCGCATGAGGAATCACCTGGCTTCAGGGAGCAACGTTGCTGTTGTGTGTGAGCTCCAGGTGTGCTTACTTTTCTAATCCAAGTGTTCTTGCAGAGCCTGAATAAGGACATGAGGATTAGTAAAAATAAAACAAAAATAAATAAATAGATACAGGTTTGTGTTGTTTGGTTGTGGTTTTTTTTTAATCATGACTTTATTTAATTTTAGCCTGCTCTAAAAAACATACTTACTGTTACTTGTTCAGAGCATGCACTGCCTCCTTCCACATGGGCAACTGATTCAGTGCTTTCTTTTAAACAGTTGTGTTGAGAGGGTTTTGCGTGAGACACTGGACATTTTAACAACTAAAGAGTTCTTTTTAATCTTTGCTACTACGGAATCACTTGATATGTATTAATCATATTATAGTATTGAGTTGAACTTACAGCCACAGCCCATTTGGATGAATTTTTTTTTCTGAATTTTCCATAAGTATGTCTGTACACTGCCCAATATGGCTTTTTTTTTTTAACATAAGACATGATTTCTATTTTATGCAGACTTCCAGCTTCTGCTCTCTGTAAATGGACAACTGCCTGTCTGTTTAAAATCATTTGTAGTGAACATAAAAAGAGCTAATCCGTCTATATCAGTGTGTCCAGTGATGGCTTTTTGATTGCAATATAGGTGTCCTTTTATCCTAGCTGTATTTATTTCTTCCCTCTCATACTGTTTACTAAGGCCTGGAGTAGTTTCAGAGCTAAAATAAGGTGTGTGATGGGGAAGGTATTAAGGGCACAAATTAAATGGAGATATGAACTAGGTATAATTGGATAGTAATTAGAAATAATTTTTTTTAATTGTTCGTTTTGTGTGAAAATGAATAACTGTAAGGTCAGCTAAATGAAGTGATGTGAATGCAGACTGTCATCTTAGAAATGAAGCTTTGCCATCCCCTCAGCCCTGACCTTTCACGTCTTGCTTTGTTGCTCCTTCAGAACATACCGAAGGTCTGGTGTCTGACTGAAAGTTCTGTAACACAGTCTGAAGTGTCAGTGGAGTTGGGTGTAGTGATCTGTATGCATAAAAACGCAAGGTGCACGTTCCTAATGCAATATAAGCCAAGACCTGAGGTTTAATTCATTGTCCAACTTCTGTTTTAAAAAGATGTATCTGTGGATGGAGCAAGAGACTTGCTGCCCATTCACTGTAACTTGTTAGCATTACTTTAAAATATGGGGTTTTGGAGGTTAGAGTAAGTGTGAGAGAGACCAAAAACTTCTACATGCCAAGGGCTGAAAGTGGTGAGATGACTCGATGGGATGTGCAGTTCTGTGTAAGCCTCAGCGTCTGTGCGTACCCTCCTCCTGCCCTTTCCCTTGCTCTGTGTGTTGGGCAGGGATGTGCTGGTGGGTTTTGCTGTGCCTTGATACCAGGTTGAAAGCCCAAGCGGCAGCATCTGCATTTGAGTGGGTGAGCTGAAGTGTTTCTCACGGTGGGGTGCTGTGATGGAGGCAGCCCCCAGATGTCATAATTCCTTTGTTATTTTCTAAGTCAGTTACTTAGCAGTGACCAACTCATTCTGGGACTAGCTGAAAACCTGACTTAAGGATTTATGGAGTTGCTCTTCACGCTGTGAAAAGGACAAACGTTGAAGTGTTTATTACCGGTATTGGAGTGTGGTTGTGTCTGTTACAATAAACGTGGTTGGTTTTCAGGTACCCATGCATGAAGGCCCTTGTAGTTTTGTAGATACAAGGTTTCTGTGAGGCTAGCTACTTAAAGTTAGGCATTAAAGGGGAAGGATAATTACAAAAAGCAGGCATAATTCTCATTTACTGTGCTTGTAATTTTTGTGCTAGTGATTGTTTTCTCATTGGCATGGTTCCTTTTCAGTGCCATGTGTAGTAGCTGAGTAGAGAGTGATTTTTCAAATTAATATGATAGTAAAAGCGTTCCTCCTCTTCCTTAGTCCCTGAGCACATCCCCTTCCTGGAACTGTGCCGTGTTCATAGCTTTCCCCAGATAGTTTGAGAGCGAGTAGATCCAGAAAATTCTCTGTATGTAAGAGATAAAATAAAAAAAAAATCCTAGTGGATTATTGCAGTAGAAGAAGTTGTAAGTTTATTCTCCATGTACCACTAGCAGTTAAAAACCCATAGCGCTAATGGTATGTAATGCATTTTTATTTACAGATTAGTAGGCTCTACTCAGACATATGACTAACAGGGAAGCCCCTCCCTTTAACAGTTGTATGTCATCTGCTTCAGAGAACTAATTACTTGGCAATTCCCATTTGATAATTCCCTCTTTATTTTCTGATGAGTTACTTAACAGTGATGAGCTTGTTGAGCAGAATACCGTGCTTAATCTGTGCTTCAGAAACTACAGTGCGGGCCTAGGGATGTCATTGTTTTCTAAATGCTGTTTAGCCTTGCCATAGGAACAGGGAAACCACACTAAGACAAGTTAACAGTTCAGTTAAAGTTAAGCCTGACGTGAGTGATGTGCAGCATTTGCCAAAAATTAAAAGGGGTTTAGGTTACTGTTACACTGCAAACAAGATGTTAAATACATAATTCCTTGAAAAATCAAAGCAGAACCTAACAGAATATAGACATTAAGAAGTAGAAGGTTGTGTCAGAGCTATGTTCTGTGTATCGTTTCTCCCCTCCAGTGAGATAATCCATTTTAAAGGAAATTTTTTTTTTTTTAAAAAAGAAAAAAAAAAGAAAAATCACTGTTTTTTTGTAATACTCATTTGACAGTTCAACTGATACTGGTGATTGTTGTGTTGTTTTAATATGAGTTATTTAAATAAATTATCGCTCTGTTTTCTCTACTGTTACCTATCTGTCTTTATTCTTTCCCAGTGCCTTTTCACATTCTTTTACTCTAGTGGCCACAGCAACCCTCGTTTCTGGCAGGGGAATGCATTACAAGTCTCACTGCTAATTACAACATTCCTAGAGGGTACCTGAGTTCAGCAGTGCTTAGCTACAGCGCCAGGTGAGCGGATTTATGGGGTGAAGTGACATAAGTCTGCCCAGGGCAGTCCTGGTAAGGTCAAAGAGAGTCTCTTCTGCAGATTAGGAGGTCAGATGGATCCTGTTCGAACCCAATGTCTCTGAAATTCAACCATGTGAAACCATGCTGCTGAATCTGATTAAAATTTGATTGTTGACTTGAGTAGAGGAAGGTTTGTGGATCAGCTACAGGCTAGCTGATGGCATTACCCCACATATAGATACCTGAAGAACTACATTTTAGCTGATCCAGTGCTATGAGCTGAGAATTCGGCTGTTTTTTTCACTTACTTGACTAAGAAGTGTAGTATTTTGCCTATTAGCTCACATGACATTGCATCATCAGGCTTGCTGATTTTCTTAGGTATTCACAATGATATCTCTTGGCCAGCACTGGAAGCTGTGTCACAGGCTTGTTTTATCAATGAGAAAAATGCATTTGTACATAGTTACATGTGTTTTTTGTAAACTTAATCAGAGGAACGGTAATTTTATGAAACGGAATTCAGAACAGTTTTATCTAATCGTGTTCATGAAGTGTACCAGCTATAAAATCTTCTGAAAAGAATATTAATCAAGTTGATCAAAGGTGGCTTGAAGTGCAGAATTCAGATCCGAACACAATTACTTTCTATCTTTTCATATGTTTTCTCTAGCTTGGTTGATTCTTTTAAAAATTTATTTAATACAAAAACAAGTTCCATTTTTTTATTTTTGGATTTTTTTTTTTCCTACAGAATATGTCACATTTTTAAAGCAAAGATGCAAGAGAGTAAGATGGATTAAATTTTGCATTTTATAAGATGTGGTATGTAAGGAGCATAATAAAACAGTCAAGTAAAACCCTACAGAAGATTATCGAACCATTTAAAAAATTTTTTTTACTCCCTATTTGCATTTTTTAATGACTCAGAGTGTCTCAGGTAGTGCTGTATAGGCATGGCTGAAAACAGAAATCTTCCATAAGAATCGGAAAAGAAAAGTATGACCATAAGCTGAATGCCCAGTCTACGATCCAAAAGGTTTGCTTACATACCTGGGGATTGTGCCTTGACAGACCCTTTACAAACCAGTATAGCTATTGTGCAGGGGCCTGCATCACAAGCCCTGGTGTCAGATTCATTTTACAGAGACAAGCAGAGAGTTTTTCAATGGTGATTTGGGCTGGTCTTCAACCACCTACTCAGAGGCAAAAGGTTGCAGTGGCAGTTCTCTGCCTGTGAACTGTCAAAACAACCCTCTGTTCGCCTTCCTTTTTGTGCTTAGCAACATTTTCTCAAAGACCAAGACTGTACTCAGGCAGCATTTCCTATGATATCAGAAGAGATCGTGCCTAAGGACATATAAATTTCATTCAAGTTATTTTCTTCCCTCAGCAGGGAAAGGCAATGTTCCTTGTCATTAGGGTAAATATAAAAAATAGAAGTAAAATGTTTGGCCCCAGACAATCCGATACTGGTAGTTCTGTCAATATTTATGCAAGCGAAAGACTGCCACATGAATATCATGAACATAATCTTTCAGTGAATACAAGTTTTTAGTTGTGTACTGATGTCTTAAGAATTGAGCATCTGCTTTAAAACAAACAAACAAACCTCAGCTCATTAACATACGGTGGAGGTTTTTCTGCTGGTAACTACTGTTGAGTTCCTGACACCCAGATGAAACGGTACTTTACTTCAAATGAGGGAACTAATACATCCTAGACTTTGTCTGTCTATTCTCTGGATTTTCTTTCCATTTTTTTTCCCACCAGCTACCCTGGCCTGCAGCTCCTCTGTGAGCAACCCTTGCTGATGGAATAGGCAAAGACGAAGTGGTGGATCTGGGCAAACACTTTGACTTTGCATTTCCTAATCTGCAGAATTGAGAGGCTGCTTCACCTCTCTGCTTAGGTCTTGTCTGTCTCCTCTTTGAATCAGGGATGAGTTTCAGGTTTCCTGTTTATCAGCCTTGCTAAATTTTCTTGGATCTCTGCTGTGATCTGACCTAATATTTTTGTTGTTGATGAGGCAATCTTGGAAATCACTTGTGATTGCCTTTGTCAACGTGACAGTTGATTAATTAAATGGTGGGGAGATAAGTGAAATGGCAGTGCCATCTCTATAACATGTTTTGAGGTCTGTGTTGTGTATTAAGAGGAAAGAGGCTGATGGTGGATCTTATGGACCAATAATCTGTAGTTAAAATTGCACGGTGTTTGTTTGGATAGCGCACAAATATATTACATTTTTACTTAAAATATATGTGATGATACAGTACTGGAAGGACAAAAGAAGGAGTGAAAGTCTGTATCTTGCTCCATATTTGCACAAGCTGACAGAACAACGCGGTCCCAGTGCCTGGTCTTCGGCTATAAGTATGATACAAACCTGCATGGGTACATCCTGCTATTTGTTGGTCGCTGCCAGTTTGTATCATTTGCAGCTCAATAGCAGGTTCAGTGGCAATACCATGTGTAGTGACTAAGTGAATTGAAGTAATTCTTGAGTGGAAGTATGACATTTGTTACTACTATCCAGATGTTGTTATCTCTTACAGAGGAGCCAGAAAGGCCCCTAAGGAAAACTCAGGTGGGTAGAAGGTTTTTAGTAAGCATCTGAAATACATTAAACAGCAGCAGTCAAGTACGCCCATGTTACCTAAGGAGTCAAACTTGTCGAATGTCACGTTGGCTGTGTGGAATGGGAGAAATGCAAACGAAGACACACTTCTGCTACATGTACAGCTCTGCTATGAAGTACACTCATATGAGCTGTCAGCTGGCTGGCTGCAGTGTTCGGTGCTGTTTATACAGCTCAGCCAGTGTGTCTCTGTGAAACCAGTGGTGCTGTGCAGCCCGTTCTGCAACAGCCAGGTTTTTATGCTCCTTATCTTCTTTCACGTGAACTGTCCATGTTGTGTGTTGAACAGACACAGCCAAAGGCAGCAGTGGAGTACGGATCTGGTTCCCACCTCCGTTACTTACTTGGATGCTGTAGATGGAGACATGTGGGTGCAAATGTGATGAGATAGAGTATGGAATCTGGCCTGAGGCCTCTGGGGATTGTTGAGGTCCTCTGGACTCGGAGTTGATGCTGGCAAGTCAACACTACTGATCAGTCTCTGCTTGGTTCGTGCTGCAGCAGGTGGGCATTCATTTGGCTTTTCCTTCAAGTGAAAAGGGAATGAGAACTGTTACTCAGTCCAAGTGTTGTTGGTCTTCCTCCTGTGCTTCAAGCAGATGTGTTGGTGAATTAAACTAATCTTTGTATATTCCAAGCAGTGTTTTGCTCTGTCATCCTTCTGTCCCATTTTAACCTTTTCCAGACTTTTTATTGCTGGCCAGTTAATTTTTCTCCTCGTCCCCTTCTCTACTGAGATTCTCCTGTGTTCAGCAGTTCTCGCTGGTGCGTATCTGACCTACTTGTGCAACTCCCTCACCAGATTTGTTACCTGCACGATACTTTGATTGTGTGTTGGCCCTTTCTTTGGCTCATTTATTGTGTGTATTTCTATGTGTCCAAAATCCATTTCTGCTTGGAGGGTTTCGATACCTCAGTTATTTTCTGCAGAACTGCAAATTTGAATGTTGTTTCATCTGCCTCTTCCTTCCTTGTTAGTCACAGTTGAATTCTGAGCTTTGCAACCCTGATGATCTGCATGGACAAGCCTTTCACTCCACACAGCCTTCTCCTTCTCCTCATGGGGAAAAAAAACTGTATTTCTTCTCTACGGCTTCATTGTGGGTACCAGTTTTCTTGGCTGAACGTTGGATTTTCATTGCTGTGTGACCTTTCCAGTCCTCCCTAGTTTCCAGCTGCAGTGTCTCTTCATCACACATCTTGCTTTTAAGGCTTTAATGAATCACTTGCATATATTTGTGTAATATTACATGCTGGCAGTGTTTAAAAAATTAAAAAATAAAATTCAGTTGTTTTTTCTGTACCTGAGTATTAGCCAGGAGTCACCCACTTTGAGTCATTGTTCATAAGTGGTCAATGTTACATTATTATCATATCATGGGATCTGGTGATCAAAGGATTCATTTTCTGTGTTAATAGCAGCACTTGTTAACGTTAGTAAGCTTTGAAAATGTAGTGTAGTTTTCACATGTCGTACTGGTGAGAGAAAAGTGACAGCTTGAGCAGTTTTCCTTGCGTTTCCAGTCGTTTTTGTACCATGATTCTGCTCCAGCGGCAAGGTTCTGTAGTAGCAGGTAATTTCAAGATAAAATGTAAGCTAAATGAAAAAAGAATGTTTGAAAATCACTTCATTGAGAAAAAGAAAAAAAATGGAACATGGTATGCATTTTGAGTGAGGCTCTTTGGTGAGAGAAAAATTCCTGGACTGCTATGGGAAAGTACCGGAATGAAGCACTGTATCACTGAATGAGTGAAGTTCACAGAAGGTATGACGTGAAAAAAAAATGGGAAGTGTTCTTTGTGGATCACTGTGTTTTTGCCAAGAACTGACTGTTGAAACGGTAATGTAGTTATAGTAGATTTTTTAAGGAACTCCATTAGTATTTTGGTTTTATAATTTTGGAGATGTTACATTTTCTCAAAAAACGAGGCCTTTATGAAAGGAAAATTATCAAGTGCTGCTTTCATCTGGAAATTGATAACCCTTCTTGTTAGAGGTAACAACAAAAGGATGTTATATTATCATTACATCAGAGGAAAATAAACATTTTCCCAGTGGGTTTACTCAGTGTATTTAAACAATAGCTTGAATATAGTTAGTTTCACTCTTCATTTAGGGTAGACAGTTTCTCAAAGTGAGAGAAATGTCTGATAAAAGCCAACCACATGCTTGTAAGATTATAATACATGGTTGCAGGGAGCTTGGAGGTATGAGTTACTACTTTTAAAATCCTACATTAAAAACAAGGCTAGACTCCATATTGATGGAGTCCCTTTAAAGGCAGTGCCCTTTTAATCAGCAAACAGGTCCTCTGTGCATCAAATAATTAAAAATAGAGCAAAGTTTCTGAACAAGGCGTCTGGCAGAAGCGTCTGTACTTCCATCTGTGCATGATTAGCAGAATGTTTCATGATATTTAAATAGCACAAGCTTTGCTCTCTTTTTTATTATTTGTTGTGCTGAAGACCTGTTTGGTTGTTAAGTGGTCTTTTTTGAATACTTACTGGCAAGGAATCAGGAAAGTGTATGGAGACATCTTGTACACACTGCAAATGCCAAATTGTCCCTTTTTTTCCCCTGAAAGAGACAATGCCCTTACTACTTTTTTTTGATAGGAGTTTTACCACATCCTTCACTTGGTTTTTAAGCTTTCTCGTGGACCAGTTCGTTTCAGAATTAACTGTGGCTGTTGCTCATGGGCTGTGTTTTCATTGACTATTTTTCTAATGGTGGAGCTCAAGGCACGTTACAGTGTGAGTACGGAGCAGGATGTGTTCTCAGAGCACATGTGGTGGTTCAGATCTGCAGCTTCTGCTGTCTGTGCATGGGAACCATGCATCTGATCTGCTGCGGACACTACTCTGGAGCCTTACCCTTTCAGCAGGGATGTAATCAGCCCGACAACAGCTTTCCAAGTGGTTTTCAGTCCTTAAGCTGGGACTCCTCCTTACTGGCAGCCCTTCAGCGTTGTATGGCATGCTCTCTGTCTCTGTCTAGCAACATGGTGCTTTGCAGTTGTAGCCACTGATTTCTTTCATAAAGCTCTTGTGTGTGTGTTTTAGAGACCTGAACAAGTAGGTATGCAATCAAAAGAAGCTGATGTCTGGATGCTAAGTGTGTTGCTGTAGCTGGTTGAGGGCAGTTCTGTTAAGTGCAAGTGCATGGTTTGGTGCCGAATGGCTGGCAGGGAGCTGGGACACTCTATCAGGCTCAGAGGTCCTTTGTGGAGAGCTGGTATTCAGTCCTTAAACAATATGTGTTCCTGGATGGGCATGGAAAATAAGAGCTTTTGTGGCATGTGTAAGTTGCATTTACTCTGTAGCTGGGCTTTTTGTTGCTGTTTTTTTCAAGGCTGTGGTGTGGGCTGTGCGAGTACTGACCTGGTGGGTCACCTCTTAACTTCGGCTCAGGACTTCAAAAGAAATTGTGGTTACTACTGAGAGCAAAGATCTTCACCTGTCAACACAAGCTCCTAAACTCTGTGTGTCCATACCTCAAACAAAGCACTGGGAAACTTCTGCTGGAGAGAGTCTCCACGTAGTTTTCACCTCACCTGGCTTGTGCAGTGTGCCTGGTGTCCATTATGCTGTTTCTGGTCCAGCTTCTGCAAAGCCAGGTGCTGCAGGCTTTCAGAGCAAGTTTTCCTCAGCAGAATTGTATCTTACGTGAGTGAGCAGTTTGAAATTCAGACTAAGGGGCGGGTGGTGGTGGGACCACTTTGCAAATGACTTTCCGTTGCATGGTTTGACTTCCAGGTGCCCAGGGAGGCCTGAAAATGAATGACTAGATGTGGAGGACTGCTGGAAGGACAAGAGAGGGAACAAACGTATTTTACTGTAAAAGCTCAGGGAAGCACGTGTGCCCATTCCTTCAGCTTAGACCTCTCTACTAGGTCATGAAGCTGCTCCACTCATATTTTACCCATCACTCTTAACACCTGTTAACACTGGCCATCTTAACAACTCATTTCTGCATAAAGAAGGAGAAATACTTTCACAGCTGATTCTTGATCAGTGCAGTTTGCTGGGCCTCATACTGGAATCTCTCCAGGAGCAGGAAAGGGAAGGAAGACTGGGGCTCATTTTGGAATGATGTAGAAACTTGTGTTGATCGGTTAGTTAAACGAAGCCAAGTTTTGTGTTTTGCTCCTAGTGCTTGTTCTCAGAATATACCATAATGGGTTTTTTGGAACAGCGTCAGCTTATGTTGTAAATGTGAATTCATTAACATTAGTATGAATCACGTTGTCAAATGGAATTTGTTTTCCTGTGTCTTCTGTCATGCTCAGGGTACTTCAAAGACTTTCAAATAATGCGTTCAACTATGATGGCCTGGTGGCTCTGTAGACAAACACAGATGCCCTTCTGGGTGCAGTGGGAGATCAAATTCAAGGATGGTTTTGCTGACTGGAGTGGGAAGAATACTGGTCGCGATGTTAGTATTACCCCCACTATTTTTAAAAAAAAGCATTTATGACAGGCTCCTTATTTTGGCAGGCTGGATTTTGCTGTTTATTACTTCATTTATAACTCTCAATGCAGTGTAAACAGAAAGATGAAGAATGGTAAGGCACATTATTGAAACTTTGTTGTTGCATTTCTAGCTCTCATAAAAAAGCAGGTAGCCCTTGATTTCCTGAAACTAAACCAAAGCTTCCTTTTATGACCCTGCAAAAGCACATCATTGCAAAGCAGGTAAACCCAGTTTCAGCCAGAGGTGGTAAGATCCTGTCCATTCATGTGAAAAATGAGGGTTCTGTTAGTTTTCTGCAGGTGTCAGGAGGACAGAGTGGTGCCTTGTATCACTCAAACCCAATTGTTTTCAGGATTATAATGAAAATGTTGATGACCAGGCAGTATAAAAATATTAGCAACTATTTTTATAACTCAGTTGTTGACTGCTGTAGACATGTTGGTTTTGGCCCTGTTTCCATGGGGGTTCCTTCTGTTGCCTTTTGGAGGGCTTTGAGCAAACCCCTTTGAATTGAATTTGAGGTGAAGTTAATTAGGAATGAAAGAGGTGTGCATGTTCTGAAATCGGCCTCCAGTTTCGGAGGGGAGAGAAGTGGAAATAACTGACCTGTACAGTGATAACTGAAGTACTTCATTACATGATCAAACCATAGCCGTAAGCTGAAAATTAGGTTTTCCTTGGGTTATTTGGGATATTTTATTTTGATCTGTAGCTTGTAGTGTTGTCTGTTAATGGAAAGCTTGACATGGTTTTTGTGTATTCCTCATAGAGCTGTTCTTTCACAAGGAGAAAAAGTTACCTACCTAACATTCACCTTTCTGTATGTGGGAACAGACATTCATAATTTTCAATTGGAACTGTTGTAAGAAAGCTTCTCCAAAACTTTACAGCTTGGTAGGGAAGAATGGCAATTCAGTGGATTCTCAGCTGTGCAGCTCTAATATATATTGCTTTTAAAGACACCTACATGTTATAATGAAAATACTTCTTACAGCCAGAGAGATGTAACCACAGACTAGATAATTACAGAAGAAATAGACTCAACTAAGTACTGAAACAGGAAGAAAAAAGCAAAAATGAAAAAAATATTTTTTTTTTAAGAGCAGTAGAAATGATAAAGAATTACTGTTCCATATATATTAAAAAAAAAGCTCAGTGATTCGCTATATGTTAAAGTTGCAATCAGTTAGAGAATACATGTGGAACAAAGGTCTGAAATGCTAAATACTGCAAATTGAATTGATATCCAGGGTACAGTTGTGCTCCAGAGAAAAAAAAAATTAATGTAAAACCAACAGAAGCCAATTTGGGGGAATGTATGAGTACTGTTAGGAAAGCTGAACAATGCATCTCTATGTGAAATTACGAGTGACTGGCGCGAGTGCTCTTCTATCACAGCAATGGCTGCTGAAATATTAAGCAAGTTAGCAAAAATTTACTGTTTAATATTTCTCAGGTAATGATTGTTCTGAATGCTTTAAATAGCACAGGAAATGTAGTGTCACAAGCTTGACATTTGAATATTAATATTGATACTGAAACAGCCTCACCACAAAGAATGCCAGCACTTGCAGGAGGAAGGACAGCATTTTGATCACTTAAAGGCACAAAAGTTTTAAGCCCTTGAGATAGGTTGAAAAAATACCTTATGAAAACTAGGGCAAAATTCCCTTCAGGATTGGACTTCTTATGTCCAGTTTTGGCAATATCACTGTTCCAGGTAAAGCTGGAAGCAGAGAGATGTCTTTCTGTCATTTCTGTCTTCCCCTGTCCTTTCCCATTTGCTATTTTTGAAGACTGTCTCAAAAAGATTAATATCACAGGGCTACAAAGTGTTTTGGATTCACTTGTAGAAATATATGAGTGTGTGGGTTCAAGAAAAGATGCATGGAGATGGATAACTTTTCTTTTCCATTCTCAAACTTGCTTGACATGTTGCAAGTTGTCTTCTGTAATGTCAATATTTGGCTAGGGGTTGCTTTAATTATTAAAGACAAACCTTTCTTTTCTAAGCATAAAGTAGGGCTGACTTTCCCTCTTTTAACAAGCAAGCTTGCTGTCCCCATGTCTGATGAGTGTGTGCACAGTCCTTTACTGTAAACTTATTATGGCTTGCCTAGTCTTTTTAAAAATGCGTGGTGAGATCAAAAAGATAATACAGCACTTCATATACAAATAAACAGTAAGGTGCAACCTACTTACCTGATGGAGCGAGAGGATGGTTGCCTCTTTGCATTCATAGTATAACAGACTTCCCCCAGAGAGGATGCAAAATAGAATCATAGAACCACCAGGTTGGAAGAGACCACTGAGGTCATCGAGTCCAACCATACCTATCTGCCACTAAGCCATATCCTTAAGTACCTTGTCTACCTATCTTTTAAATACTTCTAGGGAAGGTGACTCAACCACCTCCCTGGGCAGCCTGTGCCAGTGCCCAACGACTCTTTCAGTGAAAAATTTTTCCTAATGTCCAATCTGAAGCTCCCCTGGTGCAGCTTAAGGCCATTCCCCCTTGTCTTATCACCTGTCATTTGGGAGATGAGACCAATACCCACTTTTCTACAACCTCCTTTCAGGTAGTTGTAGGCAGTGATAAAGTCTTCCCTCAACCTCCTCTTCTCCAGGCTAAACAACCCCAGCTCTCTCAGCCACTCCTCATAAGGTCTGTTCTACAGCCCCTTCACCAGCTTCATCGCTCTTCTCTGGACACGCTCCAGAACTTCAACCTCGAGAGGTGAAGACTGGTGAAAATCATTGATGGTATGGTACTTAGCAAACAGAAGAGGCCAGCCACAGCCAGGGAATAGGAGTATTTCTGTTCTGTCACACTGTGTAGTGCAGTGTGGTTGTTGATGGTACCCCACTGTTGATAAATCTCTTGATAGCTTTTGGCAATTATGTTGTTATGTAGATGATTTAGTAAGTCACTTAGCTGGATAGTGCTGGTTGCTTTCCAAATTTCCTTATCACAGAGTATGTAGAGTACATTTTTGGCTTTGTACTGCTGTTGTAGGTTGCACCAGTTTGCTTCCAGCTGTTTGGCTATGTGCAAGCTAGTTAAAGGAGTTTTCTTTTTTGGGGGGACAGGAAGGAAAAGTTTGTAAGCCTCCTTTCTCTAAGTGCTTTGGTACTTGT
This sequence comes from Phaenicophaeus curvirostris, assembly GCF_032191515.1. Classification (NCBI taxonomy): domain Eukaryota; kingdom Metazoa; phylum Chordata; class Aves; order Cuculiformes; family Cuculidae; genus Phaenicophaeus; species Phaenicophaeus curvirostris. The sequence goes on from NC_091394.1 coordinate 36,768,541, forward strand.
GACTTTTCTTCCCTTCAAAAATATATCTTGCACTTTCAGGCTCTCTTATTTTCTGGCATGATTAATGGTAAGTTTTATCTTTAGAATGCAAATGCAGTTTTAGCATACTTTTGCACTGTATAATACTCCTTTCTGCACAAACTCTTACCAGACCATTTGAAAAGATAGGTATGTATTTAAAAAACAAACAAGCAGCAGCAAAATCCAGCTTACCTTCTGAAATATTTATATACTCATAGTCGTAGGTGCTGCAACGTATTTATGTCAGAGTTGTGACAAGAGTAAGCAGCTCCCTTCAGCCGTGTGCTACCCTCTGTTAAGTATGGGCAGGTCGCTAGAACTGCTGTAGTACTTTTGTGTCTCAGAGGTGAAAACCCCCACAGAAACAGCCCCTCTGATTACCTTTTGCCAGGGGGATGTTGGGGAATCCCAGATCCCTGGCAGTCATCAGCATTGCTGTCCAAAAGGTAAAATGACAGCACTTTTATTAAGAAATGCAAATCTCCCCCGCTGCCTCGGTGCATGTACAGACCAGGCAGATCCCTGATCCCTGGGTGATGCCAGTGGTGTTTAGCCTTCTTGAGTTATTGAATTCATTAGGGACAATCTCATTTTCACTAAGGAGGTATAGACAAGGTAGTAATGCGTGGAGATCTTACTCTTCAGAGTTGTGCTGTTTGCAAGGTGATGCACAGTGTGTGCAGAGTGGATGGAAAATGTCATCCTGGAAATGTTGCTGTTTGTTATTAATTTAACATAATTTTGTTGAGGCACAGATGCTGATGATTGTATGGGGAGCCTCTAGAGTGGAAGGTGAATCTCCTGCACCTTAGGATAGGTTGTAACTAGTAAATAAAATGTTATTTTGTGGCCAGCTATTTGTCTGACTATCCAGACCTCTATTCTAGAAAAAAAAAAAAACAAACCAAGGAAATAAAATACTTAGGAGACTTTGGCCTATTAGGAGATATATTGCTGTTGCAGGTGATTATATAGATCTATTTTGCTGCCTGTTACTAGCACCAAGATTTAGAAAAGTATCTTGATTTTGAGGTGCCCAGAAACACTGCACAAACTGGGAGCAATCATACCAAAACAAATTACTGTTTTACGTCCTGTGCTCACTCTATTTCTTCAGCTTTTTCCCAAAGTATCAGTTACATCTACTGTCAGTGCTAGGATAATAGGTTAGGTGAATCTTTATTTATTTTTTTTTAAATTTTTTTCCTATGCTCTCGTATAGCTGCTCTTAGGGACACAGAAGTAAATTGTAAAGATAACATTAATCTTCTGATTTCATGCCTGAATCTGCTCCCTTGATATTACTGCAAATTAATGGAATTAGTATCAGACCTTTAAAGAATAAGATTAATAAAAAAACCAAAACCTAAACCCCAACACTAGTGTCTTAGAGCTGACCAAGTTAAAAACATGAATGAAAAATTGTGACATATGCCTAATCCTCAGCTAATTTTCATTATTAATGGAGTAATCTCCCATGGAGCTGTGAGTGGCCAATGTGTTATTGTACATTAGGGCCCTATTAATCCATAGATTTTTGACAGAGCATATGGCAACTGCTCCAAAGCATGCCATATACATAATATGCTTTTATCTTTGTATTATTGTTTAAAACTACATTCTAATGTGTCACTGGGGATATATGTAATCTCGGAAAAAACTGTTTGCACTGTGGTATCTGTTACCAATATTGTATGTGGCCAGGATGTACAGTAACTATTCAAATTACGTGTCTTGTAGAATTTGCAGAATTTGTGAATTTGCATTTTAAAATACTTCTCATTTCTGGAAATACCCTGAGGTGTAACTGTCCACAACTTTCCTTTACTAAGTAATTATTAAAAATTTGCTTTCAAAGCTGAGTCATGAGCCAGCTGGGGAGTGGGTTTCCCATCTAGTGATTTTAAAACTTTACAGTCAGGACTGTGACCGAGAAAATTTTCTTCACGCTCTTTCTGTCCTGCTAACCGAGTGCCCTGTCTCCCTGAGTGCAGTTTGTTACTCTGCCTTTTAGAAAAAGTGATAGCTAGAGAGAGGTGCATGCAAAACCACAGCCTAATTTAGTTTTATCTGGAGATATTTCACCTGGCATCAGTTGCCTAAGGAGAAAAAAGTGATTTCCGGCTCTAGTTAGAGCCAGCTATTCCACATGTGAGCCCTTGGGATTCAGGGTTCAAGCCCTGCAAGAGTAGATTGATGTCTGTCCTTCCCAGGGGGACAGTCTGGAGGCTGGAGTGTGGGCTATAGGGGTGCCTAAGGGTCTTCTGCCAGAAACTGTGAAAGCTGGGGCCTCACCTGCCTGTGTGCTGTGAGGGATGGGGGGCTGCCTGGAGGCGGACAACCAGCTTTTCATGTTTACCATCTAGCCCTGTCTGCCTTCTGCTGTTGCATTTTGGTGAACCTCTTTAGTTTTTTCTGTGGATCTTGTAGGACTTTTGTGTGATAAAGAGCATTAAATGGAAATGCCCTCATTCTTCCTGAAGCTGGGTCCTGTAGGTATCTCACTAGGTTTAGAGATTAATCCACCCTACCTTAAGCAAGTCTGGACCTGACTTCACCCTTGAGCGAGCTGCACCAGGTTTGCATGGAGTGCCCATTAGCCCTGGCATAATATCCATGGCATTTCTCTGAACTCTTTCGCAGGCATGGGAGATGCTGATGGCAGGATGCATCACTACCTGCATCCCACCGAGCTGGCCACTTCCCCTGCCCTGCCTTGCTTTCTGAACCCCAGCTCCACTACATTTCCTGGAGTGGTGGTGTGTGGGTGTGCAGCAAGGTGCTCCCTGCTCGCTGGACCAGAGCAGTGGCTGCTCCTCACACGGTTTTTTTCCACTGCTTCTTGCTAGTTCAGGGTCACATTTATCCCAAGTGCGCCCTTGTGGGTGTCCCAGCGCTGGTGGTGCGGATGGAGCATGGTGTAGTGAGAGGGATGAGGCATGTAGGGGGTGCCTGCAAGTCTGCACACGTTCTATAAAGTTTCAAGATACCCAGAAAATATTAAGACAACTAGTTGCTAACCCTGGAGTTTGCTTAAATACACCCCAAATGTTGCATACTGGCTATAACCCAAGTTTCTCCATCCTTTGAGGTAACAGGCTACAACGTGGTGTCATGGATATAACAGTGCATAACTGTGGGGAAGGTACTCACTATTGCAGTCTTTGCTGGACGTTGCATGCTGCAAAGTGTTGTTGCAAACCAATTATTCAATGTAACCAATGTAATAGTGATTTTTAGTTTGTGCTGTGTGGTTGCAATGGTGACCAGTGACTGTGGTCTGTGAACTAGTTGGCCAAGAACCTGCCTCTGAAGAACGGTCCCTCAGGAAACCAAGCTGGGAAAACACAGTTGCTCCGTGGAGGGTTTCACTTTTACTGGGAAGACTTTAGGGAGCTTGGAAATGGAAAAAGTTTGAAAGCTTGTTCAACTTTTCCACAGGTGAAGTGAGATCATGAAGTTATCTTTTTGGTGTGCCAATTGTTTTGTATATTTTCATTTTATTTTTTCATTTTTATGTCATTTCTCCTGCTTCTTTCCAGTACATTTTAATATCTGTGTTTTTCTTTGAGTATACGTGCAGTTTTTTGATATCCAAAATTCTGTATTGATCTAGTAAAGTAACTAAACTGAGTAACTTTGAAAACATGGTAGGGTAGCTTAGTGAATTTATTTTAAAACTAATGTTTGACATACAGCATCTTCTGTAAAGTTACCAGATGTCTGCGAGCAGTGTTGTAGTTACAGCGGTTTTCAGAGAACTCGAGTTTGCTGCACAAAACATCCTTTGGAGGAAAATATTTTCTGCTTGTTTTCATTATGAATGGGAATAAACTGTTGACTGTTGGTGTTTGTGGGAATCCATCCATTTGTCAGACCTTGTAGTATATGATAATACTCCCCTGGCCATTTTTGAGATACTGAAGTGTGGAAATGAAAATCCCCTCATTTCATTATTTACATATATGCAAGTAATCCTTCTTTCCCCCCTTTTCTTCGTGCTTTCTCTGGTAGCTTTTTTAGAATTTAACTGCAACCCCTGTAGATGGGCACAAAACAGAATAAACCAGTCCTCAAAGTTTAAGCTGGTTTGTATCTGAGTGTGCTGCCTCTTGCTCTGTTGCAAATTTACAGCAACCCACGGGCACAATAATGTGGAATGAGCTGCAGAGTCACCTGCAACTTCACTTAATCTTCAGCAGTTAGGCTGGCAAGAGAGTGGAAAATGCTCTTCAGCGGGAGGTTTGTTGTTTAGAAAAGTCTGAGGTGGGGCACAGAATTGTGCTGTGCATGCGACAGAGGAGGAGCAACAGGTTGAGCCCAGTGTTCCTGCTTTCTTGCTGTGTTCCCCATGTGCTTTGGTCAGCCTTGCCCACAAGCAGTGGCAGGAAGGTGCTCACCAGGCATTTGCGCAGGCAATGTTCTTGGTGCTCGGACACATAGGACTCATGGAATTAGTGAACTAGTATAGTGAGTGTCATTTTAGCTTCCAGTAAGCTTCAGTAGTACTAGGAGGCTGTTTCTGCTTTGCATAACTTGTTAGAAAAGATATTTTTACTTTCCTACATGTATGCCTTATATAGAAGAACGTGCGGTGTGGCTTTTTGTCAGGAGACAGCATGAACTCTATTTTCCAGTGTCACGACCAGCCAACGCAAAATCTGCATCAAAATGCTGTTCCCAAGCATCCTTCAGTCTGACTGAGGAGAAGTACTGCTGGATGTGTGGGATGTTCATACCTGGTCTTGGGGCAAATGCCTACTCTAGTCCCCACTGGCGTCAAGGGAGTGATGCCATTGAGTTTGTTGGTAGTTGAACTGGGAGTGTGATCTGAGAAATCTTCCAACCTGAAAGATGGGAAGTAGTAATGTATGGGAGGAACCCTAAGTGATATGAGGGAAGAAGTAGGCTAGGAGAAGGAGGGTCCGATGAAATCACATCGTAAAACACACCCAAGAAATTGCCGGATCTTAAGTTTGAAAGAGTAGCTCTGTGTTTACCTGCTTGGCACAACTTTGATTTTTAATTTGCATCCTTGCTTCAGGCTTCCTCCTGCCAGAGAGGTGGTCTGTGTGCCTGTCCTCTGCAGCTGGAGCTGGTCCCTGGTCTGATCATGCCAGCGATGGCAGACTGCCATAGGCAAGGGAGATAAAAGTCTTTACTGTAGCAGTCATTGCTCTTGGGTGGCTGTGTTTGGCTGGTTTTGCAGATCATAGACTTCGGGCAGTAGTGCTTTAGAAATGTTAGATGCTATTAAATATATTGTTGGAGCATTTGGCTGCCCTTACTGCTGCTTTTAATAGAGTTCAGGTTTGAGATTTTTGGGACTGAGAGGATTTGGACGTAAACTTTGTTAATTTGGTTTTGAAAAAGGAAGTTCTTTCGTGCTTTGAAGGAAAAAAAATATGAAGACAGAACTGCAAGTCTCTTCCTTAAATCAAAGTTTTCAGCCTGAAATGGGAACAACTCGGTAGAACAGTTTAAGTAAACATGACCATAACTGCTTATCTGAGACACTGGCATCCTCTCTCCTTACTGTGTTACTTTTTTGTGGTATCCTGGCGTCTCTCAGTCAGTGATGTGTTTGTTCTCACAGCACCTCCTTCACAAGCATATACTTTTACATCCATTTGATAGTCGCCACCGAGATTAGAGGCTTCGTCTGAAGAGCATGCTCTAAGACTGTAGATTTTATACACCTCTGTTCTTGAGATTTTTGAATTGCTGTCTGAAAGGTCTTTCTTCTTCCAGCCCCCACTTTCTCTCTACCTCTGCTGTGGCTTCTTTATTTATTACGGGGGAGAAAACCAGAGGCAACTGTTCCTGAGTCATCTCAAGTTAGTGCTCAGCACAGAACAGGATAAAATCTAGGACAGAGGCTGCAAGTGACTGATGATGTCCAGTTGCAGCCTATGTGGGGAGTCAGTGAGTGTAGTATTGACACCGGGAGAATTGCTGAAAATCACATAAGGATATGAAAGAGCAAGGAGTTAGGTACTGTTCTCTAAAGCTAGTGTCTGAATGTGGGGTCAAGTTCCTACCATTAGGTAAAAATGATGTGCTGTATGGCGTATTGAGAATGACAATGTCATATTAATACCTAACAGTACAGCTTGGGTGGCTTTGTATGTGTGCGTTAAAATACTGCAGAGTCACACTGGGTCTCTTATCCAAGGATCGCTGCCACTCGTAACTTCTGTGCACTGAAGTGCTTCCATTGTATTGTTTCTTGAAGCTTCATTATTAAAAATAATTTTTATTTAACATTTTGCTCATACAAATAGCTTGTAAGTGACCAATTTGTTTTAATCTGTGCCTGAACAAAAAAAAAAATTTAATTACAGAATGAAGGATAATGATTTGGTAGGTCTAGTAAAGTAAAAAAATGCTGTAATATTCAGTAGAGTACTTCTGAATGTTCTGTAGCATGTTCTTGAAATTAATGGAAGGATAAGAAATGAGGACTGAGTGCAGCTTTTTGGTTTTTTTCATGGGTATTAATGTTTCTGTACATATGTGAAACTCTTAATACGTTTTTCCTCTTTTTGGCTGTGTTATGAGGAGTAAAACCAATTAAAGAAAGAAAAGATAAGATTGTGCCTCTCTTTCTGCCAGTTCTGTCATGCTTCAGACAGTAGTGCATCAGGACATGGGAAGTGATCTCAGATATATTTTTAGTCATAGTTCAAAAAAATATTACTTCATGGTAAATTAGTCTCCAAAATTATAAAGCTAGTTCACATAAAAATGTAAGTATATTGCAGTGCTAGTGTCAATCTACTACATAAAGAGCTTCACAACTGTTTGGATCTGCTCTTCTTTCATAATGGGCTGCAACTTGTTTAGTAATGCTTGAAAGCATGTACACATCAAATAAATCTCTGGTATTTGGGCCATAGTGTACCAGCATTATGCAAAGGGAAGATTAACCACACACTATATTAAGCTACGATCCACTTTACTTTTGGTTCCTAGCTGTACTAAATCAACCAAACCATCAAGGAACAAAATTAGTGGAAGGATTCCTCAGACAATAGATTTATTTCCATGTTTATTTGTGTTATTGTTAAGAAAAGGGCAATCACAAAAGCAAATCTCCCTGGGGCCCAGGGTATTATAAATTCATCATAAGACGTGAAGGGAGCTTTTGGGTGTGGAAAACTAGCAAAGGATGCAGATACTGCATAGCTGCATTGCATGGTGTGTACGGAGTTGCTGCAACAACTGAGAGACAATAAACTCACTTTGACTGCTGATGCTGATAATCGACAAGTATTTAGCAACCATTATATTGGCAAATCTGACACAGAATGAATTTGCAGCAGTGACTCAAAAGATTTTCTTAACACATTGCATCTTTATTGCATTTCGCTTTAGCTCTTTCCTGTTTTTACTCTGCTCTCTTTCAGTGAAAAGGTCAAGAAAAGCAGTAGTTCAGTGGCTGACTTTTTCAGAAGTTTTTTACAGCAGGGAAAGTGGGGAAACTTCTTAAAGTGGTGTCTTATTTAGTAAGTTAAGCCTTTTGTTCTTCACTTAATTTATTTTCCCATTTTTTTGTTGAATCTTAAATATCAGGTTAATTAAAGTGACTTTTAAAGTATCCCCAGGCAGATGCGGAACTCCTTGTCTCCACCTCAGCTTTCCCCCTCTCCTAGAGGTAGCCTTTGCCGTATGAAACCTGTCAGCCCAGCTTCCTAGACATGGTAGCATTGAGTCAAACCTGTATTTTCATAAGTGACTCAGCCCATCTGTGCTGAGTGTGGTTTGTTGCCATATTCAAGTTTGGAGAATTACAATAAAGAGTGTGTGCCTCTTAGTGCTTCACTTTTCCTGCTTGTCTATGTGCATGCACTCACACACATGAATAATGCTCTCCGTTTGTCATTGCACTCTGCAAGCCACCAGCTGTGTTAATGAGGGATACTCAAAGCCCCAGATGGAAGCTTTTGGAGTTCCCCTAAAGCAATAAAATAGGTATATTTGATATTACTATCACTGTAAGGAATTAAAAGAAAGAGAGAACTGTATCCTTTACAGTGACAAACACAGGTAAATGGAGACACACGGGGAGATTTTCTTGATGTAGCTAGGGCTCAGCTACTGCTGGTGCCTCACTGTTGATTTAGATTGAAGGTCAGAGCTGTAAAAAGTTAAGTGCTGAATATTCAAATTTAATTTATACCGTTAAATTAGTACAGCTTATAAGTTTAACTAGCCTTCAGGCTGCTGAGTATTTCCAGCTGAGGCCAAAAGGACTTTCAGCTGCTCAGCAGTTCTTGTGACTGGGCCTGATACTACTCAGTGTAATTTTCTAGCACACCTGATACTGCTGCATTTTTCACAGGTACGAGCTTCTTTGCTCACATCTTTTCATGCCTCATTTGCTAACTCTTCTGTTCTGCAAAATTGGCAGGATGACAGCAGGTGACTCCCTTATCCTTTAGTGTTGGTAGTAATCCTTGGGGTTCTTTCTGATGTGTCTCCAGAAATATGTATTCAGCTTAGGCTGAATGCTGATTTGATTTGTAATACTAAAGCGTGGACAGTGCAGTTCACTTTCTGAGTATTTTTTGTCTCTTATAAAGAAATTGTAGAGGTGTACATGAAAAGTTGCAGGGTTTTAAGCTTTCTGGCACACAAAAAATGTTTTAAAAATACACATGTTTTTTGGCACATGCTGATGTACGTTGCTGAATCTTTATGTCTGGTTTCATGCAGCATACTTGGAGCCTTACAAATAACAATTACTTGACCGGTCATACAGCAGGTTGTGGTATCTTCATGCTCTGAATGATGTTTTTCTGCTTTGGCATGACAGACAGAATTGTATTTTGATTTCAGATTATATTACTTGTTTTTACTTCAGTCATTTTTTACTTAACATATGATTTAATTTTGTTGCAGTGATTGAAAGTTGCTTTATTTGATACCTGTTTATAGGCATTTATTCATTACTTTTCCACTGTACTGATATTTGTCAAATAGAATGGTATTATTTCTTTTGTGACTAAAAATGAGGCTATAAATGACAGTAATTTTGGGATACATTTCTGGTATGAGCAAACAGTATTCCCTGGGTGAGTTTTCCGCTATGGAAAACTGGGTTGTGCATAATATATTTTAGAAAAGACCTGTATTCTTCTAAAGAGGAATGGCATTGTGCAACTGCTGGAAACCTTAGAAGAATTGAAGTGTATGTATATTTGCATTCTAAGTCTGCCTCAACATCTGCAGTGTTGTTTGTCCTTGTTCATCTAGGGGACTCAAAACGGTTGACTGTGGATTCTGTTCCTGATTTTTTTTTTTTTTTTTTTTTTAAACCCAGTTCTCTAGGACATGAGGTGACTGGTTCAGCTCTGTGCACTTCGTTGTAGTCACCTGCCAGGTTGCCTGGTGTCTGCTGCTGGTGCAGCTGCTTTAGCTCCTGAGGTGACGATACCCAAGATCAAAATGAAAGTCACACAGATGTGTGACTTTGTATTTTGCTGACAAGTACAAAAGGTTTTAGCAAAATTACGACTCAAAAGTGAGCTGTGGAAGGATGGAGGGTACGATTTATTCTTCCCTGCTAAAATCATAGCGTTAACATTCTTGGCAGCATCACTGAGCTCTGCATTAACTTCTGGTTTACATTTTAAAAATGCACCAAATAGCATATACAGTTTAATTCCGGGTTGCATTACGCAACAGAACATGATTGCCTCAGTGAAGCACATCTGCATTGCGAGAGTAAACTCTCCTGGGAAGCAAGCGCATCTTCCACAGAAGTCTGAGTGAGGCATGGGCAGGGCATTGCTGGCTTGGCAAGCAGAGGGAGCCAGCATTGGAAAGCTGCCTCACCTTTCACTTTCCATGGAACTTACCCTTTCTCCCTGTTTAAGGCACCAGCTGCTACCGCCAGCTTCTCCTGGGGCTGGTATGGGGCTGGGGATGCTTTCAGTGGTTGATTAAACCCTTAATTTGGGTTCTGGGAGCCCTGGTCTTTGCTGTCTGGTTGGCTTGTTTGTGATGCCTGTGCAGGATAGGCTATTAGGGAACAGTAAGGAATGCAACTCAAAAAACATCTGGAAAAGCTAAGTAAATATTTTTATTTAAAAACAAAACAAAATCCCCAAACCCACACCTCTCTAACAGTATCTTTAACTGATAATTAGACAGCAGTTGATAGCAAGTACAAAATCGCTGTCATTTTTATATGGTGTTTCAGTTTGCATCTTCCAGGCCTCTCACTTGCTGGAAGCAAAGTCAGACTTCTGGTTTCTTCTGTTCAGTTCAGCTGAAATTCCTCCTGTTATCCTAAGGCTTGGTTATCAGCCCTACTGTTCCGCTTAGCAGCATGCATTACATTTTCATGGCTGTGTTTAGCAAAGACTTTCCAGCAGTGCCTATGACAATGGAATTGTACTTTTCTGATAGAAATTACTCCCTCTTTAATGGAGGGCTCTGGATGCATTCATACATGGATTTCTTTGAAGCAAGCTGGTGGGCCAGTCTGTAATGTGGGTGCACAGAATTTCACCAGGCACTATTTGAAGTGGTTATTCATGGTTAGCTGTTAAACTGCAAGACTGAGGTGAGTGAGATTCCTCAAGGGTCTGTCCTGGCTTTGATAATGCTTGTTGTTTTCATTATTGGAATGATTGATGGAGCAGAGAGAGCAGTTATTAAATTTACATTGCATAAGGAGCATGGAGGGGGGCTGCAGGCTCCTTGGAGAGCAGTATTGAAGTTCTGAGCTGCCCTAGCTAACTGGAGGAATGGTGTGGGAAAAAAACCCAAAACATACCAGGATAGAAGTATCCAGTTGCATGAGACAGGATGGGGAATGGCTGATTCGATAGTGGTCCTGCAGAAGGAGGTCTCTGAGCTGGAGCTGGGCTGTGCTGGAGGCAGTTTGGCCTGGTTTAGTTGAATAGGGTGTTAAAAATCATAGCTGGTTCCCACACCACTAGAGAAAACCAGCTTGCAGCGTGTCCTCTGTCCCCTGGGAGCTGAGCTGCCAGTGCTCCCCTGAGTGGGCAGCTTCTTCTTCACTTCCCTGCCTGCTTTGGCTCTCACCGTGGAGCTGGTGACCCTGCAGCTCCATTGTGAGCGCTCCTCCTAGAACTGATCCATGTGTGCAGGACAGTGTGTCTGAGAGTGAAGGGGATCACAGACTGAAACTGTGGGTGTCATAAGTCATGCAAGGAACAGTGTTTCCCCATCCCTGCCCCGTGCTGTTTTGGGGTGTGTAAAGAAAAGACAGGAAATAACCCATCCGCTCTTCTCAGTGTTGGAAATGGCTCAACTTCTAGTTTGGGGCACAACATAATCGAGAGCCAGCTGGACGGCATCCAGGGAGGAGGCAATGAAAATGATCAAAGATTTGGAAAACACTACGAAAGAACTGGAATTGTTTAGTCTATGGGGGAGAAGGACGGTAGCAGACATGATAGCAGTGTTCAAGTATGTGGAAGGTTCCTGTGAGGAGGAAGGCAATAAACTGCTGCATGACTGCTGGGGTTAGGACGAGAAAAAATGGACTTAATTTGAAGGTGGCAAGACTTTCAAATGATAATGGTATTTTGGTGCTGCAGTCATTTGCCTTTGAGAAAGCTGTGAAAGCATTGTCACTGGAGGTTTTTATAAAACAGACAAACCTCCTCCAGGAATATTTTGGGCATTGCTTTGGGGAGGGAGGTGTGATGCATACTTCTGAAGGTCGTTTTTGAGGAAGTATTGAAGCGTTTTTGTTGCTGTTGTTGAGTTTTGGTGATCCTGTGAACTTGAATAATCTCTAATAACCCAACAAATAACTCAAAAGATGGTGGCAATTCATTATTGCAACATATCAGTGGTAAATAGACAGCTGATTTATGCACAAAACCCGATTATGATACTATCCTCCTGCTCTCTGTTCTAGTTCTTTTTTTTAAAAAAAAGCTGTGAGTAAGCTAATTTTACTGGAATGTTTCAAAAGGCTATTCCTGTAAATATATTACTCTATACAAAAATAGAGGAAGTAATGTTGGTTTGCTCTGCTTATTGAAATATTGTGCAAGTACAATCAGCACCCATTAATACATAGCATGGCCATAGTAAAGCCAGCAGTACTCCGTGAGTCGCGGGAGTTTTACACTAGAGTGTGATGTTGTCTTTTCAACCTAGGCGTTCGTGCACTTGTGTACTTCTTTTATGTGGCACTTGGGAGCAGGCTGAGAAGAACTAGGCTTTAATTACCTCATTGCTATCTATATACATGAGTTATTCTTCTCCATTGTCTCATTACAATAAGTGCATGAGGCAGCAGTTGAAGAACAAACCTCAAACTCGTCCTTTCTTCCTTAAGCCAAAAAAGCACGTTAGCAGCTCCTGCAGTCACTGTGATTGTATCTTCCCACGCATGTATTTGCCATTCAGTGGTAGGGGGTGTCACGGGGGAAAAGTAGTTCTTCCCCATAGCATAACCTCCTGGCACGAGAAATGGCTTGCAGTGTCCCCTGTGGATAACTTCCTCCTCCTTTTCTTCTCACTGAAAGATCACCTTCATGACTTCGCAAGTTTCTGCCGGTCCCCTGAAGCCTTCTAACTCAGTTTATGCTATAGAACGATGAAGTATTTTTCTTTTTGAAACAGGACTTCCCCTGCCATCGTTGCTGTGCAGGGCAGGGAAGAGCAGGTGTGTGCTGCTGTAGCCCATGGGAACAACTTGGGTGGTGGAGGTGCTACAGAACACCCGTAGGGCCAGGCAGTTTGGGCGCAGTGGGAGCTCCTTGTCTCTTGCTCAGCGCAGCTCCTGGCTTGTCAGCCCTGAGGTGTGTTTTGTCACTGTCATCCTGGGACTAGGAGCACTGGCAGTGCAGAGTCACCATGTGCGCGGCACGGATTTAGCAAGGCTTATCGTAATCCTGGCAGGATCCACGCTAACCCTGAGCGGTCAGACATCACCACACGTTCATGTTTCCAGCCCTGCAGCTCTGGCCGTATGGTGCTGTGCTCGCGTTAAGAAACCCCCTGCTGAGCCAGTCCTGGTGCTTCTGCATCTGGAACTGCCTTGAGCACTCAAGAGTTCCTGGCCATTACCTGTTTGCAAAAGCTTCCTCCTTCTAGTCTGCTGCAATGCGGGACTGTGTCCAGATGGAGCGTGATAACAAAATGAGGGCATGTGTTCACACGTGCACATATGTGCATGTATTTTAGCCTCTTACCTTTTTTAAAGTTGAAATACTGGCATGCATTTTTCTCTGTCCCAATGTGTCTGCTATGCATCAGCAAACTAACATTCTTCTTCGTGATCTTGCGTGTCCCATCTCAGGAGAAATGGATCGGCACTGCTCGTCCTGTGGAGGGTTCTTCAGGGGGATTTAAATTGCTGATTTCAATTGTGACTAAAATCAGCAAGCAGGAGAACTTTATTAAAATAATCAGCTTCTAAATCTTCGTTTGCATTTACTGTTTTTAGTTGTCCTTAAGGAAGGGAATGGTATCTGTACTTGAAATAATTTTATGTATTATTTAAACTTAGACTACATTATCTTTCTACGAATGTTCCACCAGTAATCTGCTCCAGCATAGATTTCTGTGGGCCTCTAATTTTTCTATTTTTTTAAATTTTAATCGGTACACTTTCACTGTTTACTAGATCGTATTTCTGCATGTGACTTGTATCAGGCTACATTTGCCTGAAAATAAATGTTCAGCAAAACTGCACGAAAAGGAGATTTTGAAACATTTCTGTCATGTAACTAAATGCTTCCTTAAAACAGGAGCTGGGAAATAGGAGGGAAAAAAAGAAGAAAAAGTATTAAACTTGTTTTGCTGTAAAATTAAGCTGTTTTTAAAAGGAGTGGTTAATTGTAATTATTAAGTCAATTTTTTTTTTTTTTTAAATCACAGTACCTTAGAGAGCTTTGGGAATCTGAGATCCTGAACTCTTGCACATCACTTTGGTTAAGAAATAACTTGAGGTCCTATTTTCTTTCTTTTACAACTTCCAGTTCCTTTCTCCTGTTTGAACTAAGTATTGAACTCGGCCTTCTAAATGCACTGAAATGAAGAAGATGCCCTCTTTAGCCTGGCAGAGGAGACTGCTACTGCAAGCTGATGTAGGATGTTGATCAGTCCTGGTTTAAGAAGTGTAGTCAGGAACTGCTATCAGATCCAAGGTTTGATTTTCTTTGAGACTTCAGAAGCAAACACTTCTTTCCCTAAATTTTATTTAACACCACCCTCCCATCCCCCTGAATTCAGACAGTTTTGGTAGATGTGAATGTAATGCGAATCATCACAACCTAGTGTAGAATATGTCTTAACTTAGGTGCATAAATGAATGAGACAGAAGTCACTTATTTATTAGTCTGTATGGGGAAGGTGGTGACTTAGCTCCGCTGTGCCCAGAGGGAGAGAAGAGGTTTACAAAACAGGCTGAGGAGAGGAACATGGTTTGAGGCTTTGTCGTCGTGTTCTCAGTCACGTTCTTGGATCTTGCAAAAGTGACTCTGTGTTTCAAATTCATCGGTTGTAAAGAAGGAAGTGAGACTGAGCACTATTGACAGATTTTAGGAATAAAATTAGTAATTTTGTCTTCAGATGTGCTACTCTTCTATGTAATCTCTCCAAGGAAAAGGCAAGCAGTATTTAATGCCACTGTCCCTTCAGGAGTGCAGCGTTGGCTGTTGGTCCCATGGGGAGCAACAGGCTCAAGGCACAGGTGGATCAAGTGTGATAACACTGATCACTCTTGGAGTCTGGTGCTTTTCTTCTTGGGAAATGGCAAACGTGAGCTGGAAGTAAAGATACTAGACAAACTCCTTTTCTTTCTCTAGTGTGTGTATGAAAGGCCAATTCTTGGAAACTGGGGAAGGAATTAAAGATGTGGTGCTGAGGCAAGTCTTCAGAGATGTGCACAGGCCGATGATTTGTTAATGGCCCCCTCTTCCATCTCTTTTAGCCATGACTTGCTGACATGGCTCCTGGTCACAATTCTCACGGGAAGAAGTTATTGCTCCTTGCACGTACCATACTGCTTAATTCTTAACAATGTGAACTCTCTGTTCTGTCACTTACACCTTTGCCTTCTGCTCTCCTAACTCGACATCCATCCTCAGCCATGTTTGATGCAGGGTGTCACCCTTGGCTGGCTGTCTTGCATCTTGGATTAGGTGGTTGAGCGCATCTGATGGAAGCGGATGTGCCAAAGTGTGTATATTGCCAGGTGCCTGTGGCTGAGAGACATAGGAAGCTTTTTGTGGAACTATCAGTAATGGTTTGTCATTGATTTATCACCATTTAGCAGCCTCAGTGCTGAGGGCCTGAGAACCCCATGTTGGGAATTACATGGGTGCAGCACTTTCTCTGGGACAAAGGCAAAGAAGTCCTCACTGAGCCCGTGTCTGCATTCTGATCATAATTTGTCACTAGCTGTCTTTAGGTTTGCAAGCACTCTGTGTGCATATGCAAATTGTGCAGTGCATTTCAAGAATTGCCTGCAGAATATACAGGAGGACTTGCATCATGAACTCAAAGAAAATCGAAGAGCCCACGGGCTGTGAATACCAGCAGTAAAATGGGTATAAGGGTATTTCTGCACGGCCAGACCCTTCAAAGGGTAATGGAGAGATTAGACTGTGAAAAAAGTTGGGCATCAGCTTCCATGAACCCTGTGCATTTATTGTTTTAAAAAACCAGATTGCCAGTGGAAGCTGTAATCAGGGGTATGTTTGTAGAGCTACAAGGGGGAGGCAAACACAGTGATTTGTAGTTGCAGGCTGATTCACTGCTGCTACAGCCAGTGAATGGTGGGCAGGGTGGGGTAGATTTCAGGAGCACCAGAGACACTTAACTGCAGGCAGTAAGAGGGACGGACCATCTACAAATGAGTGAAGAAAGCAGTTCCTCTGTGGGCCAGCCAGAAAATAGAAGTAGCAGCTAGCAAAGCCCCTAGACAAGATTAAAACCGACAGGAAATGAAAACTGACTTCACTGTTTTTCTTACAGGCTGACCGCCCTCCTCCCCCTTTGCTAGTGCTCGCGACGTCCGTAGCAGAGCAGTTCCTCTACCTACTTCTTGGAAGGTGTACGCTTGGGTTAGCGAAGTGTGTGACCAAAGTGCAGAGCCAAGCTCTGCTGTCAGTGGGGCTGTATGAGCCTTGGCTCTTGGTCTGGCTTTGGTTTAGACATGCAGCTAATGTCGTTATCTCTGTAAAGCTGCATTTGAAAGCAAAGACATGTGTAAAGAACAAAAGTAGGGCTCTTTCCTGTCTCTATTTCTCTACCTGTTCATCTTTTACAACAGATCTGTTGCTGTGCAGAGTACGTTAGGCTCAGCAACTGCTCTTCCTTGCTGTATCTGCCAACTTATGAAATCTATAAATAAGGATGTTCGAAGCAGGGGGAATAGACACACCTTATAATTCCATTAAAACACTTGGACGCAACGTGCTTTTTTTGGCAGGACAGACTGGGAAAAATTATATATATATATGTACATTGCTAGAATATAGGGACCATGTCTCCCAAATAGAACAGCTGGCATGTATATGTGGCTAAAGGTGATTTGTTTAGATTTATGCCAGTCAGGCTATGAGCTGCACTAAAAGAAAATGAAACAAGTAATCTTTCATGCCTCTCAAATACAGACCTTTGCCAAAGTTTGTTTCTTGGAAATTCAGTGAACCTGATGAAGCGGGATCTCATGTCTAAAAATAGAGCATTTTACTTTCCATCTTGCCCCTTGCAGGCAGGGTGTAATTTTACCTCAGTCTAGAAGTGAGATGAAAGGGGTTTGAGCTTAGTCTTATGTCTCCGTCCTCTTTTGAGCTGGTGACAGAGGGCCCTCGTCTTTCCTGACCCGGTTTAGAAGTGCAGTCAGTAGGGATCCTGGGTGCAAAAAAACCACCATTGCATGTTGTTTATGCGGTCACGGCAGCAACTGGATTTTGCAGGTAATATGGCCTTGGGTATGACTGTTTGATTTCTGCTATCCAGGAATGTGGTGCTTGGTCTCTTGGGGCTGAAATGGTGTGCTCTTGAAGCAAGATGGGGTTTGCAATCCTGAACAAAAAGATGGTGCTTTAAACCCAAGTTCTGCAAAGCCACTCGAGCTGCAGGTATACTGGAGCATAGCTCTGCAAATATCCCCAGCTGCCCTTTTGGCTTCTCAAGATGTGCTTGAGCTCTGCAGGTGTGTGCTGGGCAGGCAGAAGGGGGCCGGGTGGGCTGCAGTTCTGCAAGCCTCAGCACCCACCAGGAAGGCCGTATCTGCCTCGCAGGAACAGAGAAGCTGGCTCTTGGCCAGATTGAATGCCATGATCCCAGCGACAGCTTCCTTCCCGCCTTCTCTTCCTCCCCACCCGTCTGCCTGAGCGGTTTGGAGGGTGGTGTCCCAGGGTGCTCTCAGCGTTTGTGTGTGTTGCCAGGGGTGCTGTTGCTTTGCCTTTTTGTGCTTTTTTTTTTTTGCATGTGGATCTGTCCGCAGCTGTCTGCCTGCTGCTTTTCTAACCTCCATGCGCGGTTCTCTTTGATTCACAGGATCACAAGAGTACGAGCCAGGTTGGCATGACCGTTTCATTACAGCAAAGGAAGCCTGTGTCCTGCAGGGCTGTTACAGTAAAGACATGTCCCATCTGCTGCTTCTTATCACCCTTTTTATCTGTGCTGCTGACTCGTGCAGTGTGGTCTGCTCAGCTCTTCATTACTGTCATATCACACTTCGAGTTACCTTTACTATGACTCACACTTGTTTTTTCACTTGGCAAGTGTCAAGCAAAAAACAACCCAGTCTTGTTCCTCTCACGTGTTCTGTCCAATCTTACCCTTTACTTCTGAGTCTTGTCCCTCTGTCATTCTCTTGTTCTTCCTCTCAAGTAAATCAGCTGTAACTAAGTTTTAAGCTGTGTAATTTTGTCTTTTGTAGCATCTCTGCACCTGAGGCTAGTGAGATTGCCAGGTTCGTCCTGAGTCTGATCATTCATCTTACTTGCCCTCACAGTTATGTTTAGTGGGGAATATTTTTTTTTGTTTCCTCTGTTGGAAGAAAAAAGCACATTTGTTAATGTTTTGGTGTGATATTTTGCATTGGGACATCATGTGCATGTCTTGATATGTAGTATATGCACACAGACCCAAAGCCTCTTGACTTCAGAGTTGCCTACTAGTTGTTGGGTTAATGAGACCACAGCTTCACACAACTTACACTGAGGTTTCTCTTGCTAGCTTTTGGCATGTACTTCCAGAATCAGCTCACATGCATCCTGCATGGGCAGTTGGTAACTTGGTACAGCAAGCTTGAAATCCCCACTTGAAGTGGGGATTGTTTCCAAATAGCATATTGTTTCCAGGTTGAAGAGGATGGTCAGATAATGCTTCTAAAGGCTTGATATTTCCTTGCTTCAGGTGAGAGGAATTTTGCCAGAGATTTCTTTGTGGACAGATTTGTGCTCCTTTGGCCCTTTTCAGTGCTGAGATCCCCAAGTCCTTTTCAAAGGAAAGCCGGGTATATGCTCCACTGAGGACAGATGATTAGTGAAGCCTGCTGTACGGTTAAAGTGCTGCTGAGTTCTTATCTTACTTTCCTGAACCCTTGGTTGTGTCAGACTTCTGCTAAAACTGGCAGTCTGGTTGAAACCTGTTTGCCTTGGATAAACTTTTGTAGAATTGGGTTTGTATATTGCTGTTGTGATAACTACTTCAGAATCACAGAAATTGCCCTAGAAATGAAGGACAGAAATTCTAGGAAAAAGTTTTAGAACAGGAAGGAGGGGATAATGCAAGATTTTTTTATTTTTAAAAAGAAAAAAAAGTTTCCCCTCATATTTTTCTAACAAAACCCTGGGCTGGTTTAGATTGCTGTGTCAATTTTCTTTTCTAGGAACAAAATCAGACTTTTTTTGTCACGGTGCACACGAATGATAAGAATGCACATCTGTCTTTTAGATTTGTGTGTAGAAAACCCTTTTTAATGTTAAATGTGTAATGTTTTTTTTGGATCAAGCTGCTTTAAAACTTTTCCAAAGAGTAAGTGTGTTGTAGATTTACCTTTGCCTTCAGATGTAGGCTTTGAAGCAGCGCCACCTGATTGAGTAGACTCTCTTGTCCTGTCCCAGCTCTCCAAGATGGAGGAAAATCCTTTCTGTACACAATTTTCAAGGAGTTGCATTGGTTAGAGACTTGGAAGTTCCTTCCCGTGGAAGGCACCAGACCATGTTTCAGCATTTCCCTGGTGGTGCATGTGCTGAACAATGGCTTGGATGGCATTAGCAGCTTGGCCTGAAAACATCAGGGGATACGTGGTGAGTGCAGAAGTTTCACCCTTCCAGCGTTGTGTCCAGGCACTAGCTTTGATCTCTGGGTATAGGTATGTCATGTCCTCTCCCATTCCCATCTCTCCTCCCTGTTTCTCTTGACAACCTCATGGTTCTGTGAATTGCTGTTGCTGGGTCTCCCTGGTGGTGTGCTGCCAAGCTTTTTTGGTCCCTGGTGTAAATCAATGGGGCTAATCATGATCTTAAGCAAAATA
Organism: Phaenicophaeus curvirostris; assembly: GCF_032191515.1. Lineage (NCBI taxonomy): Eukaryota > Metazoa > Chordata > Aves > Cuculiformes > Cuculidae > Phaenicophaeus > Phaenicophaeus curvirostris. Next base: position 36,788,057 of record NC_091394.1, read on the forward strand.
TTCCATTGTTTCTGAGAAGCACTTTTTTTTCGTCAGAGCCTAAAGTAATACACTCCATAACTCCAAACTGTAAATGTATGACCCTCCTGCCCTGCTTCTGGCATCTTAGCGGGAATTGGGGGTTTCTCATTTGAGTCCTTGACCCCTGGAAGTTTTGCCTTTGTGAGAACATGACCACGGATGGTGTGTCCCTGACTTGCTGCAGGTTGCACTGAGCTACATCATGGGCATGGCAACATGGTACGAAGGAGATCGGTGGTTATCAATGGAAGTCCATGTGCCTTGCAGTCACGTGGTGTGGCTGCACCTTTGGGAAGACGGTGGCATGTGGAAACTCCTCCTATTTCTGGTTTTACTTAGGGCATGAGGGAGGAAGTGTGGGTGTGCAGGTGGTCAGTGCTATGTCCTCCTGCCAGTTACTACTGGGAGGCTCTTGCCTTGGCAAGAGCAAATTAGTGCACCTCCTGCCTCGGGACACTGGGCAAGATCGGTACAGGCTTAGGTTTACTCTGTGGCTCATTTTACCCATATGCAAAATAGATGTGTAATGATACCTGCCTTTGTAGTGGAATTGAGACTTAATTAATTAATTAATTGATGTTTGCTAAATGCCTTGAGATCCAAGAATCACTGCATATGCCCCAGAGCAGCAACAACACTTCGAGGCTGGTGAACCATCTCCTCTCCCATAATGAGGTTTCCCAAGAAGGAGAAGCTCTGGCCTCTCTCTTCCCAGCTCCTCTCATCTTTTTTTTTTCTTTTTTTTTGGGGGGGGGGCGTTGAAGCAGTGCTGTGCTTGGTGTTAATTGTATGGCTTGGTCCCTCTGACTGCTGCGTAAATAAATAAATAAATAAACAAATTGATGTGCTTAGGCACATAGGGCGCTTGCCAAAAGAATTTCACAAAGCAGCAGAGCTGGGTTGCCAAATGTCATGTCTTTTATAAAAAGCATTCTTCAGGAAGCAAAGTTGCACAGGGGAAAGAGGAAAAAAAAGAAAAAAAATGTTATAAAAACTCTCACTGCAGTAAGAAACATTTTCTTCCCCCACAGGGAGAATGTCTGGGCCATGTCATGGTGGGATCAAGGGAGTCTATTTTTATTTCTTCTTAAAGGCCCCTCTCTCATTTCTTTACGGTACTCCCCCTCCCAAAGAGTAGCTCTCAACCACGCTGGCTTGGAGAACTCAGTTTAGATTAGCATTTAAAAGCAGGGTTGTGGGTTGGTCATCTTCTATGTGAAAATATTTGCCAGTGGATTTTGGGTGGAGAGACGCCTGCTTAAACAGTGTCGGTGCCAGAATGTTTAGTAGTTTAATGTGATTAATGAATGAGGAAAACCAATGGAGATTGTTTTCTGTCTTTTTTTTTTCTTGAGGAGCATTAGGGAGGCAACAAGGCTACAAAATTAAGTCTTATTTTTAGATCTTGAAAATGCATGCAAATGTGTTTCTATTGAGAGCACTTTTAGGTACATTTTATATGTTTAGGTGTGTCTGTGTTCACGTATGCATTTATCACCTTGGTGAGTGTCAGCTGCAGTGGCTTGACTCTGGCTGTCCTCTGACAAGTGGGGTTTGCTGTGGGCTCTGCGGTGTTCAGAGGAGCTTGGTATCAAACCTGCTTGAACTGCACTCAGAAACTTGCTATGGGCTAGCAGGAGCCAAAGTAGAGGTGCCCTGGGGTGAGGCAGCCTCTGATGTGGCTCCCCAGAGGTGAAGGATGCTGGAGAATGGGTGGATGTGAGTGGGTGGCTAGATCGGCATTTTGAGGGTCAGTGTTGTAGCCATGGAGGTTGGGCTTGGGTGTCTTGGGTGGCTGGACTGAGCAGTGAGTTGGGTTTCACCCCATTTCAGGGCCCTGCAAGGGTCCTCGATGGCAACTGGTTGCTACTGCTCCACTCACCCAGCTGCTTCTTGGTAAAGCTGTGGGAGGATACAGTTTGGAAATCGCTCTGTGTAGACTCATAGCATTGCTTCTGTTTATCCACGTACTCCCAGTTCCTATCTCGGGGCGGTTCGTAACTGCTCCAGAGGCCAGATTTTTTTCCTCTAAATTAAAGCGTTGTTTTGGCAGTGTGTTGTCTCTAAGTGCCAACCCTCCCTGTGGCGCTCTCAGCGCTGTGCACTAACCAGTTGACTTCCTAAGCCTGGCATGTGCTTGCAATGTAAAGGTACTTCATTGAATTGGTATCGGTAACAGAGAATTGGAGCTGTGCTGATATTTACAAAACAGGGTTGAAAAATTGATTTTCTGAACTTCACCCCTCTACAGTGTTTTAGCTCATGGGAGTATTTAATAGCATAATGTGAGATCATTTTGGGCAGTAGTGCACCCTCACAATACAGTCCTCTCATCCTATAGCTGCAGACTTGGCAGGCTACAAATTTAAACTATTTGTAGTACTGTTTCTATCTGTACCCTCATCAGGGTTACTGCGTGGCGCCACAGAGTAAGTATCGCAATATGCATTAGCAGTATGTTAATTTGTCCTGTATTTTGGCAGGAACAAATCAGCACCAATAATCTGATGGGCAGCAGGAGCTTCTGCTTTTGCATTCTTAATGCCTGTATTGCCACAACCTGATAACTCACTGGCAATGAGCCTTTTTAAGCTAGTAGAGTTAAATAATTTAGAAGTGTTGTGAAAAAAAAATCTTTTTTTTTTTTTTTTCCTTCTTCTTCCTTTTTCTAGGAGGAAAATTTGAATTCACTGCAGTAAAAAGCCCACATCTCTGGGTGTGGTATCGGTGGGGAAGTCCTCACCACGTAGGTCATTGTGACAAGTGCTGGCATTTCTTCTGAGTTGTGCTGTGTCAGAAATAGGGACTCTTTTGTCATACTTTTTCTTCCTTCCTGTAATTTCATGGTCCTGAAGTCCTGCTGCTCTCCTTGGCTTGCAAGCACTTAAATTTTCACTGCTGCTAGTGTGAGTCCTCACCCATGCTTCTTGTTTTGTGTATTGAGCTAATGAACAACGAAGGAAAACCAATTAACTGGCTTTGGTGTACATAGTGTCTTTAAATGTAGAGTGCTAGTGTTGTAATGTAATGTCCGAATGAGAAGAAAAGTGTCCTGAACAACAATTTCTAGTATGTATTTGTATGACCAATGCAATGAGTTTGTGAAACAAAACTCATTAAAAGCATTATTTTAGATTAATTCATGAATTAATAAGTCACATAGTCTCTGAAATACATGAAAGTGAAAATATTTGCTCAAAGAAAGAGAACATGGTATGGAACCTTTCCATTTATGCTTCAGCGCGGATGGTATGGCGGTAAGCATAGGAAGAGCCTGCATTGGTCAGAGTTACACTAACCCAAGTTCACCATACACCTTATCCCTCTCATGTTCCCCCTTGCTTACTTCTAGGTTTTTTCTTCCTTCTTTCTTTTTCATTGGGGATTTATTTCCTTTCTCAGCATTTTGCTTATATCGTCAGTATAGCAGTGTTTGTTCAGCTCAGATCAAGGAGGGTATTCAGTTTTGCAGCTGACATTTATTTACAGGGTTACCTTTTAGTGCCTGTGTTAGACTGCCATTCCCTATAAACAATATTTCATGACCAACATAACTCCTGGCTAAGAGATCCCATAGAAGAACACCTTTCTCAGAGTCCCTGGTAAAAGGCAGATGGATTCATACTTTGGACATTATATTATCACCTTTACTGGAGCTTAGATCATTATTTGAGATGTAAGAAACCTCCAAGATCACACCTGGTTGAACATTTCCTAGCAGTGCACTACTGTTACTGGATTGTGTATGTAGCTCAGCTTGTGTGGATGGTTTTGAATTGAGCAACCTGATGTAGTGCAAGATGTTCCTGCCCATGGCAGGGAAGGGGTTGGAACAGATGATCTTTAAATGTTCCTTCCAACCCATTTAAATACCATTCTGTGATTCTATGGATCGCTTAAGGAGTTTTTAGTGCTGTTCTCCTCCAGTGTAAGGGCCTCCTTTGCATATTCTCAGTCCTTGCTCCTTTACTACTTCAGAGCAGAGGGTACTGTGTCTTTGAATGTTTTGACACTCTTTTTGCCTTAGTTCTTGAGTCATGACTTATGTAAGTATCTTGAGTAGGTTTCAGGTTGCTATTTAGAGGTGATGATATGCTTCTTGTGAAGATACCGAGGAGGGAAGGAGCTTTAGGCATTGATTGTCTTGCTTTGTCCTTTTCTCATGATTTTTGATACTTTTTTGTTTGTATGAGTAGTTGTGAAAGACAAAAGGTGAGAAAATATCTTATTGGAAAATGTATTTGATTAAATTCAGATGTAGGCTTGTAAATATTAGTAGTTATAATCAGATATTAAATTTTGCTTATTACTGAAGTGATTGAAAGAGAAAGGAAAAATTACTAAGTATTTCCAGGTGAATGGCCTCAATTATGAAATCATTCCTGTTAAGGTGCTCAGGTATGAACGTAGGAAACTTTAAGTCTAGGTGTTCAGTTTTGAACATTTGATGTAACATTATGAAAAGGGGAAGTGGAAAGAGGAAGAGTTGGGAGGTAAGGAACAAATAATACAGCGGCTTGTGGGGAACCATCAGATAGTAAAAAACAGTTACTCTAGGCTTAAATATTTTCAGCTTTTAAAAAGTATCAACTTCCTGCACCGTTTTATTTGATGTTTTGTCATGGTCTTCAGGCTTGCCCTTGTTTGCTCTTCTTTACAATTCTGTGAGCTAGAAACCTAAAGGGAGAGAGCAAGAGAGAGTGAACGTGACTCAAGGAGTCTCACATTATCATGAATGCAGTTGGAGGAGTGGGGGGAAAGATAAATTTTTGAGTAATGCCATGAGCAAAAGGTCGGAACCTGGAACCAATCCAGGCCATGGGAGATCCTGTAAAGTTTCATGCCTTCTTTGTGTGAGATGGTCAGAAGGTTATTTTTTTACTTGTCTCTGAAAGAAAATGACTCCATATTTACTTGAAATCTTGTGGGATCTGGTAACAAAAGCCCAGGGTGAATACAACAGATAACTATAGGTAGATGTTTGTTTTGGCTCTCTGCCTTAATACTTCTAAACTTATTTCCGTTAAAATGCTTGTTGTACCACTTACAAAATGTTTTAAGAGTCTTTGTAAAGTTTCGTGAAATTATCTGTGGGGAAAATATCAGGACCATGTTCTTTGTGAAAACTATTTACATCGTTTACAATGCATAAGCGCACAGTTTATGTATATACATTCATCAAAAGGACAAAATACTTACCATCATGAGCGTTTTGTTTTGTTCAGTAGATTTCTTGTCAAATAGGAATGCAGATTTGGGACATATTGTGACTTTCTCCTGATGTTTTGTGCTTGTGCACCTGTAGAACACTTCATTGACTTTGCATGAAATACTGCACATGGTTGTGTGAGGAGGCTCCATTCGGAGTTTTAAGGGCTCTGTAATGCACAAACCTAATCTTTAACATGTAGTTTCTTTCTGTTTACTATGATGGGGGCATTGCTCTGTGGTACTAGCATGACTTTCAGTTTTCTGTAGTAGTAGTGGTCTTCACCTGCCTTGCTGCAAATGTGCTGAGTGAGCTTTGCAGGCATAAGATTTACTGCTTACTTTAGCAAGTTCTGCAAGCAATATCTGACTTTATAATTTTGCTTTCTGCTTGTAATTACACATTACGTCACTTTGGTAATGCCTTCTGAACTTCTCAGTTCATTATCAACTCTCAGAACATAATTTAAGGAATAATGCATATCCTGACTGGTCATAATGAGGCTGAAATTCCATCTTGGGCTTCTGGTGTCATCACAGAACTGGGATGGAATTACAGCTTTAATTTATGTACTATGGAGGATACATTATTTATTACTGTGCATTAGAAAATGATTAATCTCTGCTTGTGTTGCAAGGCTATCCTACTGCTCTGAGTCCCCAGGAAGTGCTGAGACATTGTAGAACTTCTTGTGCTGATTACAGCTTTACAAAGCTGCCAGAAAGACCATTGCATTATTCAAAAACTGCTAGAGGTGATGAAAATTTACGAAGCCACTATGGGATTTTTTCTAACTTGTAGTATTTCTACAAGGCTTTAGTTTGCTAAACCTGAGCATTTCCTTGCCTTGAGTCCCTTTCAAGTGTTTAATTTCACCTAAAGCCTTGAATAAACAGATTGAGAAGCACTGTTTTTTGAGGACCCCGATTCAACAGAGCATTTTAACCATAGTCAAGTTCCACTGAATATAACAGAAATTAGTCATGTGCTTAATTGGTTTGCTGAATCAGTTTTTTAATTTCTACTTTGGTTGTTCATAAAACTGATTTCTTACTGTTTCATCTACTTCCCAAAATTGTGTGTGTACATATGCATGCATGCAACCATGAGTACAGGGGAGCCGCATTGGAACAATGTGAAGTGACAGAAAACTGCTATAAAATGTACTGATTGTTCCAGTTTTCACTTAAGTGACTTTTATTTTATCTGTTATGCTCTGAGAACGTGCCATTTTAGAAGCAATTTCAATACTAGGAAAGTCAGTAATCAGGTTCTGGTAGGTAGTTACTAGTACTGTGTGACTAGTTGCAATGTCCACACGTATTGCTGTGATGGATTTTAGTTACAACATTCCTTCCAGCCAGTTTTCAGTGGGGTTTAGCTTTTCTGTTATACTGGAGCTGAAAATTTGTCCTTTTTTATTTTACAGCCTACAGAGACTGGTTTTTTTTTGCAGAGACTTAGTACCAGCCACTACAACAAGCAGCTGTTACCAAATAATGTAACTAATTTGTGCCTTTTCATGAAAAAGACTTAGGGGTGGAGGAGAGTTGCAATTTTGCATTTGCAACTGCTATGCCCTGGTTTGGAAAAAGAAGAAAATTAATGAAAACCCAAACCTTATAGGTTTGCAGGAATTCTAATTAATAAGCTCTAGGAGAATGTCTTCAAAGTACTCAGCGCTATTAGATCTGTAGAAAAGAACCAGATATTAGTAAAAGATCAAACAGATACAAATACCTGAAGAAAAGAAGTCACTGATGTAAATTAAGTGAATGCTTTATACTAGTACAAAAGTATGATAAAAAATTAAATACTCCCACTTTCTAAGGTGGCATTTTTATCTAAGGCTCTGATGACATGTATAAACCACTCAAGTTTCAGTCTTGTGGGTTATATTGTCACCAGAAGCTCTGACTAATAATACAGTAAAGTCTTAAAAATGACACTTGGATAGAGTATGACTCTAAATTACTTTTTTTGTTCTTTTTATTATTGTTGTATATTTATGGGGAAAAAAAAAGAGAAAGTCGCAGTGCCTACTGACTAACTGGACCTAGTGGGGAAGTGTTATCGTGGATTTAATTTGTGTGGCCGTATTATAAATCACAAATGTGGGATCTAAAACCCAGTGACAAAGCTGATAATCCTTGAGCTGTAAGAATCTTGAAGCTGGTGTAGAGAAAGACTTACAAGACACACCGGCAGCTCTCCCCCACGCAAAATTAAAATGATTGTCACTTTTGCAGGGAACACCATGGGGATCAGAATTAGAGACATCCACCCCTCTTCAGTTTGAGAGCTGAAGAGATGGCTGCAGTTTCTATGCAGAGTTTCAGCTTGCTGGAGCGGTATAAATAGATCTTTGGCGCTGTGCAGATCTATGTGGGACCAATCACCATTCCCCTCAACATCACAAGGAGATGCAGAAGAGCAGTCCTCTGCAGCTACCTGTCTCATGCCACTCATACTGACCAGTCAGGGCAGGCCTGCTGAGGGCAGAAAGGCTTGCTCAGGTGATGCCTTCTGCTCTGAAGGAGTCAGGCATGAGGCCTATGCAGATTTAGACTAATGTTTTACAGCCTCATTTGGATGTTAAATGGGACATGGCATTTGTGCTGGCTTTCTCAATGAGTTGCAGCCTTGGGCGAATCCAATGTCATGTGAATCAAGATAGTATATCACATCAACAGAGAGGAAACCAGCTGTTTAGCATTGGGGGAATTGTTGAATTGTGTTATTATAGCCACATGAGGCTGGAAATAAATACTGAGCAGCATGAATATTCTGCATACACCGGAATTTCTTTTCTCCACATTTGCTGCAAATAGTGTTGCCGGTTTTGTGTAGGGAGATGCTTTGCTCTAAGTTTGATATGAGACAGAGAAATGAGAACGAAGGTAAAAGTTTAAGGGCAGATTTCCCAAGGTCCTTAAGCTGCCTGTCTCTCCCTGTGTTCGTAAGGGCAAATTATGTTGAGACATCACAGTCCAAAGAGTTGGATCCTGCTTCTGGCAGCCAAGGGTGAGACCCTAGATGTACATTTCTGCACACATGAGAAGGACCAGATCCTCAGTGCTCCTCTTTGTGAGAAGCAAAGTGGAAGAGAGGAAGAGAAACAATGACAGTAGGTTTTAACATAGGATTTAACATAGGATTGGGGTCGAATAACTTCTTGGCGTAGACACCCAACTCTAGGAAATGAGGCTTAAGGTAACATTGCTGTGCACGTTGGAAAGAGTGCCAACCACAGCTTGATCTGCAAGGCTTCCCTCTTACCTTGCCTGCAGAGGTAAACTACACCAGCGTGGCTCTGCTCACTCTGGCGCAGGGCGAGAGCTATTCCAAGCTTTGTTTCTCAGAGCATGAGCTGCTTTATCGGCCCAGTTTTCTTTTAAGATCGGTAAAAGTTGGGGAGTTTCATTGGACTGTGCTGACACTTGGGGCTGGGTCGTGCCTGCCGTGGTGCACTACGTGAGCTTGTGGAGTTGTGTAATTGCAAGTTTACCGTCTTACAACAAATGACTGATGGCATAATTTCTATTTTCAAAATACATAAGCAGCTCAACTTAATCAGGTGGTGTGGTAAATATTTTGAGGAGATAAAAACAAAGTATTAGGGCAGTGAACAGAGTTACAAACTTCCTTTAACGAGCTGCATATTGTTTGGTCATGTTTTTTCATAGACGTGAGCTTCTGCATGCCAAATTCTAGTAATAATTGGCAGCTATTTCACAGTCCTGGGGAAATAATATTATAAATACTGGTAACAGTCAAAATAAGTGGATATGTCAGTCTGCCTTTCAGACTACTGTGACTAACAGGTGATTAGTACAAATAGTAAAAAGCCCATTTTTCCTTCTTCTTGCTCCTGGAAATACAAAGATAGGGAGAGCTGGGGGAGTGGAGGGGACGTGTTCAGTTCCTGCAGACAGTTAACAGCAGTACCGCTGACTGGCTTGGATTACAGGTCTGGCTGTGCAGGTGTTTAATTTGCAAATCTGAGCAGTCCTGCTCACTTCCCGAAGCCCCTGAAGTTAAGCACATAAATGGTTTGAGGCCTGAAAGAGCCTCATTGGCTCACTTTGGAGAGTCCAGCAAAACCTTATGATGCAGGAAACCTCCCAAATTACAAGTCTTTTGCACTTCCAGTGGGTGGCTTATGATAACAATGGGATATGAAGTGGAGGGAGTTCACATCTTTTTGTTCATGAATGCCAGTAATTGTCAATGCTCAAAAAAACTAACAAATTAAAATATCTCATGTTTTTGTGTTATTTTTCAAAGATACACATTTTGAATGGTAAATGTTAATTTAAGGAGGTTTTAAAGATATGTGGAAAGCATTTCTGAAAAAATACTCAAACGAGAGTGATGGATTTTTTTTTTTTTACATTAAACATTTTTATGTAATTTGAATGTGTCAATGCCCAGTGAAAAACACACTCATTGGAACGTGGCAGAGAAGGGGGAAGAGTTCACTCTTTCACAATGAAGAAGAATTTTTTTTATAATGATAATGAGAAGATGACTGTGAAAAGGCCAGTGAAAGAAGTACTTCCACAGGTGGATGAAATCTTTCTATAGAGTTTGGATGTCTTTCTGAAAATGCTATGCTGCAAATCTTTGGCCTTGGTGCTACTTGCTCATATGCAGTGGAAGGATGATTCCCGCTACGGAGGGGATTCCAGGCAGAAATTACATGGCCTGTTATATGAATTAGCATAAACCAATGGTCGTTCCCAGCTTTAACAATCTCTTAATTTTTGCTTAAAGTCTTAAGTTTCTTAATCTAGTTTATATTACATTTAAATATTTACATATATGTTGAGGTATGTCCATTTTAGCATAAGACATGAGTCTGAGGACTAGTACAAGGAGCTGTGTTTGTAGCTTTTTAGTCATTGTTCTACTTCTTTTAAAGCAATTATGTAATGGTCATTGGCTTTTCTTTTTTTTTTTTAAGTAAGATAGAAGTTACTGAAAGTTAAGTGTTGTTTATTTTGCGCAGTTGAAAGTTGTGCAGCTGGTTTCCTTGCAAACCTTTGTTATCCTGCAGAGACTGGCTGAACAGTTACTTTCATTTTCTGCAGGACGGTGGTGATGAGAAGGTTATGATGTCGTGTAGCAGTCACTAGCTGTAGACACTGAAGAGAAACCCAAGATGTAAAATTGATGAATACTGGAAAAAACCAATATAATATTAATATTCACAGTCGTTGGTGCTGGAAAATGAAACTGTTGAGTGCTAGCTTTGTCATGACAAAAATTTGCAAGTTGGAAGTGTTTTCATCCTAGGTCTGAATAAATACTGGGGAGATTAATTGGTACTGCATCACATGTGTGTGTATATAAAGAGGCACAATATCCTAAATAAATTAGAGGTTTGGGATTTCTTATGTTTACAAACTGTTCACGAAAATTAAGATGACACAAGTAGCCATATGGAGCATTTTGAATGTTCCATAAACTTAGCTTTGTTCCTGATGTTGTTGTTATCTTATCTTATGTTATTAGTCATGTTAAGGAAAAACACCTTGTTTCGATTCTCCAGGGGAAAACCCCTTTCTCTATCTCACCTCTCCCATAAAACCCCAAACACCTACTTGTTCTGTGTCATCTGAAACCAGTCTCAATGTTGTCTATACCTAAATCTACATATGCTCTTTTCCTGTCCTCCTGTTTCCCATGTTCTGCAGAGGTGAACGGAGCCCAAGAGGGACAACCAAAGTGACATGACCAAGGCTGTTATATGGGAGATGTAACACGGTGCTTGGCTTGTGCAGCTGAGCTGGGAGGTTAGAGCCCACGGGACAACTCACCTGTTCTGTCCTGTGTGTGGTCACTAGTCAGTGTAGTTTAAAGATCCTAGACCTTCTCAGATGGCTCTCAAAAATGAAAGATGAAGAGTTAGGCACAAAGCTGCGCCATCTTAAAAACTGACCACATAGGAACCATGTCTCTGGTTGGTTTATAGCAACAATTACTTTTGAAGGAAGCAAACAGAGATCCACAATGTTTTGAAGAGAGAGGATAAACAACGTGCTAGCAGTTGTGACAGAATCCAGTTTCCCTTGCTGATTTTGTCTCTTTTCATTCATGGAAAGAGACAGTGGTGTAGTGGCGCTGTGGATTTTACACATACTATCTCTGTGCTTGGGCTTTCTGCTCAAGAGCTTAGTCCTCTTCTGTGTGGCAGGCCAGCAGAAGGCACATGAAGGAAAAGAGAAACTTTCAAGTAGTGTTTGAGTACTAGGCAAGTATTTCACTTGGCGTTGACCAGGTCCTCAGCACAGTGTTTAGTGTCACTCCTGCTCACAAATTTGCTGCTGAGTTCAGAACTGTTTAACAAAAGTTGATGGAGCAATGAGGTTTAGTTAGTTTCCAGTGCTGGGGACGCAAGTTGGTTTCCATCACCAGGTATTTCTTAGCAACTTCCGGTGAAACTTCTGAGTGTTGTGCTCTCGTTATGGCCAGAGACAAAAAAATTATGAGGAAAATATCCTTTTCCCCTTCCTGATAATGTTTTCAACAAATGTGGTGGATTGTGTACACAGGTGGCTTCTCACCAGCGGCCTGCAGACCATAGGCTCAGCAGATAACTTCTTAGTAGGTGGCAGAAGGTAGTGGAGAAAGTTAGACATCATGTCATAGGATTCTTAGCCCTTCACACACTGAAAAAAAGTGTGATGACTGTTTTATTACTTAAATTAGTAGTGAGAAATTTAAAGATTTTGGGAGTCTTTTTAATGACATTTGAAAAGAGAACATAAGATCCACTGAGAGAAAAAATGCCAGAAGATATTTGACATAAGCTCAGATGGCAACATAGTCATGAAAAGTCATACTGCCTAAAATTTTCTGCTGGCTGTTTTTACAACTAGTGCCTAAAGTTTATTATTTTTCATAGGGTTTAGTGGAGGAAAGGTAATATTGTTTACATTTATCCAATTTGTTTTACTTTTTCCTTTCTGTAACCATTCTTTAGTATTTTAGCGTAAGACGAGAAAACTTGTGAAACTACAGGAATTAGGTTAGTTATTGTAGCTGAAACTACTTTGATCCGTGCTCTCTTTTCTCTGTACCGTTCATTCAAGATACTCTGGCAGCTGTCACTACTATGCTGTTGCAATGTTACAGTAGAATATGATATCATCATCTTATTTGGTGGCATAAAGATGAATGACAGCAGAATAATTGTTTTTTATGATTATGCCTACATTAGCAGGTAGTATGGACCCACTAAAGATTATCTGTATGGTGAAAAACTTAGTGTTGGGATCCTGAGGTTCACACCAGGCGCATTTCAGGGTTGCTTTTACTTCTGAGCAGCCCGGTGCTGCTGTCTGAATGCTGTGGAGAACATGATGCATCTAGTTTAGTTCCTCCCAGGAGGGATTTCATTTGCGTACTTTGAGATCACCCCACAACACAACCCAGGCATGGCATGTTATCTGGAGACTTACTTCAAAAGCTGCATACCTTATCTGAACAAAAGTAGTAGGTGCTTGTGCCCTGTGGGGACTTTGTGGGATGAAGGGATGGAAAGAACGGTGCACTTCAGCAATCTGGTTTTGTAGTTGTACCAGTTAGTAAAACATGTTTCATTATTTTTCTTTCTTAATGGTCTTTCTTCCCTTTTCTGTTTAGTTATTACTGAAAGGGGAAGGTTGGTGTAGGTAGGCCTCGGAGAAGGAAGGCTGCTATGAGAAGTTAGGAAGAAGAAATCTGCTGAAAGAAGGATCGTATCTTCTTTAAGGAGCTTGTACAATGCCAAATGTATGTTATATGCTTAACCGGTAATGACCTGTGTCTAGCAGTTGGTGCTGACTTGCTGACAGGAGCATGTGCCTCTGAAGGCAATACTCGTGCCCTTATGTTAAGGAGGGTGGTCAGGTACCTCACTGAACTGAGGCCATTGGTCATCATAAGACTCTTGCTGGGCATCTTTTACATGAAGGCACGCAGGCTCTTTTTGGTGTGTGTCCTGAGGCAGAGAAGGAAGATACAGTATGGTGAGATGTAATGTCACATTATTACTAGCATGACTGGGAAAATATATCATGTTACCTTAAAGAGTAGGTGTGACACCCGGTCTGGCGGTTGCGACAGTCCTGCTTTCTGGATCTGACAGTTGGCACCCCCAAAAGCCTACTACCAAACCTGGTACTTGCTGAAGTGCTCATATTATGGTTTGTGCTGAAGAAAAGGAAGTAAGAGTAGAAACAACTAAAGCAGTAGTATAGTGTGGGTTTTTTTTAAAAAAAGAAGAAAAATCTGGTCAAGTGGATTTAAACAAAAGCTTCATCTTTCTCAGTGTCCTGTCTCTCCTTGATTGAAAGAGTAGATTTGGCTGCAAAAGCCAACCAGCTTTTGTAGCCGACCAACTTGCTGAATCCAGGCAGAGGACGGCATTTGTTCCTCTGCCTGGAAGATTTTAGCTGCTGGCCAAGCTGCTGGCATAGTCTTGCTGATCTCAAAAAGTAAGACCAAACTATAGTGGTGCTGAGCTGGTTGTGGCTTAGTCAAATTTCTCTTCTAAAAAAAGCTAATGGTCAGGCTTCCAAAGTTTCCTGCAACAAAGGTCACAACAGGTTTCTGCTGAAGTGTCCTGTACTCTGTGGCACTGGAGATAAGTGTATGTATAAGGAATATTGATTGTTCAGTCTTTCTATATTGTAGCAAACAACTACGTCTCAGAATCCAATCTCATATAGCTAGAAGGTAGGTAAACTGACTAAGTAAAGCAGGAGGTAATAGGAAAAAATACCAGGCTCATCTATCTGAAAGAACATGAAATGCCTTGTTTTTTTCTGGAGACTTTCATTTGAAGAACCCAGAGTATATCTGGATATTGAAAATCCATGCCATACTTCATTTTCTTAACATCTCTTTCTGAACTAGAAAGTGCCCTGTAGCAGAGGGACACACTTGCCTGTTGCTTTTCATGGGCATACAGAAGGATGTTACTGTCCAGACCAGCTTGGCCGGTGAGACGATGGGTGGATGGTGTTCAGCTCTTCATCTGTCGGCAATCTTGGTTTTCACTTGTGCTGTGGTGAGTGCAGACAATTGTATGACAGGGTCACCTGCCACGGGACGAGGCCGCCGACTTGTCATGCAGTCAGTGCTGTGCTCTAAGATGATGGTATAGGGAGGCACTTAAGAGGGTGCTAGGGAGAGCCTGAGGTCAGTGCTGGGTGAGGCTGAGCTGATTACAACTTGGAAAGACCCGACACCCTGCTGGGGAAACAGGAGAGTGTGACTGTATGTCAGCTTTTAGTGATAAACACGCTGCATCAAGGCACAGGGGCGCTGTGGGCCCGTAGTCCTCACTCCAAAAACCATGTGATAAAGTCACTGTCAGAGTGTTAAGGAAAAGAGAGGACTTTACAGCTCAGTGCTGCCATTGTTCCATCCAATCAGAGCTGGTCCCACAATGAGATCGTATTCGAGCAATCTGCTCTGCTCTGATCCAGCCTTGGCTCCATCCTGTCATGCATGATAGTACCACAGTGGTCCAGACCCACCCCAGAACTGCTGGCCCTGAGGACAGTGGGGGAGGCTGGCAGCCCTCTCTGTTTCCCAGGCTTGGAGGTGGACAAGCCTGCCCAACTCTAAAAATATGAGCCGAGTCTTGCACTGTAGTTTGTCCTGGGACTTTATTCCTATCTTTACTAGATTCTTTTGTTTCCACTGCCATAGGTTTTCCTCAGTTTTGATTAGAGTCAAGTCATGCTAACACAGTTAAGGTACAAGTTGACTAGAATGGAAAATCAGCTCAGTCTGTTCAGCTGCATTGGCCTTCTGAGAGAGGCACCACTGTGAAATGAAGGAAAGCTGGGGTAAAAATGAAGTCCCACCAGTGGCATTTTATCAGGCTGCTGCTCTCATGATATTTAAGGTTTTCTTAAGAGCCCAGATTGCCAAAGCAGGTACTACTGTCTGTCTCCCCTTTCTTTGAAAAGCAAAATATTTCTGCCGTCTGAGTGCAAACTGGCACAGCACCTGTTGCATCCCTTCGGCTCCACAGTCAGAAGGCAGAGAAAATTATTTTTATGTAGTCTTGTAGCTTTTGAGGGAAGTACTGCATTTTGGAGAGATGTGTGCTGATTGACTATTGTTGAACTCTTGAGGGCTAGCAGTACCACACAATCTGCTGCAGTTTTCAGGAGAAACCGGCAGAATTTGGCTTCTTTGCAGCTGGCAGGGTTTCCGCTGCATGTATGGGTGGAGGAATAGGGATTTGTACTTCAGAGTGAGCCTTCAGCTGGCTCTGTTGGGGGCTAGAGGAGCCAAGCATCACCTCACTTACTCCACTGGGAAGAATGAAAAGGCTGACAAAATACTCCTTTAATTTGTTAGAAGCTGCATTCATTTCTCCAGAAGGTGGGGAGTGGAGTAGTTGAATGCTGGGAGGAATGTGCTTAATTCAGGACCGTCCTTCCTCCCTGACTCAAGACCACACACTAAAGAGAAAAATAAAGCAATTTAGGAATGGACTGTCAAATCTGCTCACATATATGCTGGACTTGGCAGAAATACCTGTTGTGTGATGCTTTGTATGTGTGACTAAATAGTTCGGTATTAAGGGTCCACAGTTGTTTTTAATACCATTCAGGTTACTTGGCAAATATCATAAACGCACAGAGATACAAGCCGTGAGCGGCCAGTGACTGCAGGAAGAGCACCCTTACTGATGGTGAAGTTTGGCTCTCGGTATGATGTTGTAGCAAAAAAAGGCAGAATAACCACTTTAAAGTTGGGGGGGGGGGTTTGTTACACTGAATTTGGCAAACCCTGATTTTGCTGCTCCTGTTTTTGTAAGGATCAGATGGGTAATGGGAGCTGTACAGCAAATTAATGTATGCTACTCAAGACAGTAAAATGCAGAGCTACAATAGGCCTTTTTTTCAGAAGCTGTAAAGCTGTTGTGTGACTACAGTGAACCCATTCAGTCTCCCCCACGCTTGCTGGGAGCACCCAAGAGAAGGGAGTCGTACTAGTGAAATGACTATCCAGCAAAACAGTTTGAGCGACATACTGATGACTCACTTCTCATTTTGGTTTACATGGTCCTTTTCTGTGGACGTGAGGTTTCAGCCTCACTTCAAGTTGAGAGATCTTTAACTTATTCCACGTTATCAGATATCCACTAAATCAGCATGGGTGTTGCATTCCTTGCATCAGCCCTCTGAGACTGGAGAATACTATAATGTTTGCTGCAGAGGAAGGGGAAACTGAGGCACGGGAAAACTGAAGTGAAGCAATAATATGCATTAGGAGCCAAACTCTCATACTTTAGTTGCACTGTAGAAGCTCAAGTGTCATTCAGAGCTATTTCAGCCCTTCAGGAAGTGTCACATAGCATTTGCCCATAGGTCATGCAAAAACCCTGGAGGATAGTTGGGAATCTGTCCTTCAAACAACATTATTTGTCTCTTTAAACAGAGCATAAGTATGTAAGTTAGAACTGGAGGATTTTATGCTGATTTTAGTCTTAAAATAGATCACCAGCCACCTTGTATTTGAGTTGCCGGGGGGAGGGGGAAGAGGGGGGAAAGGGGAGGGAGGGAATGAGATTGATTCAGCAGGGTGACACTCCATAAAATAATCCCTTTAACACTTTTTCTTAAATTAAGAATGGTTTCTAAGTAGCATGAGTCATGGACAGAGTGTCCTCGTTTCACTTTGAACTTCCAGCCTTCTGTGGATTTATGTTACAGCTTTAGAGGGCTTTGTCCTATTCCTGGAAGTCTGTAGGCTTGACTGTTGCACCCTTTGCTCGTGTAGAGTGAAAGCAGGCTCCTTGAAGCGAGCAGCAACACCGCATAAGCGAGAGCAAGTAGGGCGGAGTCAGGGAGCTGGATGATTTAAACAGAGCAATTTGGATTTGTGCGTACCACAGGCAACTTCAGGGAGTGGTGACAGGCTCAGCCTCTGTGCAGGTGTCAGGAGAAGTCCTTTTGCCTCCTTATTTTTATGTTGGTCTTTGCTCTGAGTTTTCTGTTGTTTTCTGCAGGGGTGAGGAGGGCAGGGAGTGGTGGGAATAAACTGATGTAGAAAGCTGTGCTATTTGAGTTTCTGTCTGCTTCTGGGAAAATTTTGTTTTCAGAAATACGTACAGCCACAGAAGACTGTGGATAACATCTCCGTTTCTTAATTAAAAGCAAGGGAAAATATTCAGAGCTAGCTGTTTGTCTCTTCTAGCTGAGGAAGAAAACCAAAGCAGTCTGGCTTACATGCAGGCAAGGTCAAGTCCTCCTCTTTGTTGTGTTGTGAAAGTTTGTTGGCTTCAATGGGGATAGTTGCAGGTGTAGCCATGGGAATCTTTGTCTTTCATTATTTTTACAAAGCAAGAATGAAATACAGTTATTGGTCCTAAAAACTGTTTGTAGAGAAATAACTGAGATACCTGTAATCTGGAGGGGCCGTTCAAATGCAAGACTGTGCTCTCAGAGGGAAAGTGAACTCTGCACTGGCTGGCAGCCTTTGCTTCTTGTAGCCAGGGGATTTTCCTGCTGACAGAGCCTGGTTTGGAAGCTTGCGTACCCAGCTGGCTCTTGGCCTGCTTTGCTGCAGGTAGTCGAGAGGGAGGAGGGTGAGAAAGCGTTCTGGTAGCAGCACTTGCTGAAAAGTAAAAACCCTTCAGCCCTTTTTTGGTGATGGTGGGGAATGTCAAAATTGATTGTATTAGAGACCTGCCAGTTTCTCTTACTCATTTGGTTTGTTGCTCCTCCTCTCTTCCTTCCTCTCTTGTCAGCTGGGCTGGGTTTTGTAGTGCTAGTGCTGCATTGCCACTCAAGCACGGCTACTACTTCCCCCACGCTGCTACTACAGAAATACTACAGTAACTCAGTGAAGATCTAGGGAAATGGCCGTGTATGTGTTCTTGGTGGTAATAACAGTAGTAGTAGTGGTAATAACACCAATGATTGCTCTCCTGTGTAACAGTTTGATAATTTACATTATGATTCTTCTTCTGATTTGTATCTCGAGCCTTTCTTCCCTTTTCACCTTTGCAGATTTGTGGAGTCTGGTATATACTGGATTGTACTTTAAATGAATACTTTAGTATGCTGTCTTGCAGGTTTTAAAAATAACATGTTTTTGAGTGGTCTAAAATAGTGGGTTTTTTCATGTTTGTTTTGTTAAAGTACAGCCCACAGAAGAACATTCATGCTGTTTCTGCTGGGGAGAGTTATCACACTTGCTTTAGGTATTGAAATATACATTGGAGAAAGGTCAGGGATTTCCCCTGAGCCACCCACCAATCGCTTAAAATGACATTTTCATTCTGAGTGTTTCTTATTTTGTTTTTGTTTAAGATCCTGGAGCACAAGGAAAGTGTTTTAATGCAAAACAACAGGGAAAAAAGGCTGCAGCATCTCCTGTGAGAGAGGGGCGAAAAAAGTAGATTTACAATTGCATCTTGAAACACTCATATGATTTGAGGTAAGTGATTAGAGGTTCTTGTCATAAGTTGCAGTTAGTTTGTAATTAAACTGATCATTATTTACCTCAGAGTGCCGTGATATTTCTAGCAAATGCAATAAAAGCAGATGGGAGAGGAAGGGAGAGAACTTTAATGGCAAACCCAGAAACAGAAGTAAAAGTATGTAATGCACATACCTCTTTGAAAATGGGCCCCACGAGGTCCTGTCCTGCAAACAGGCAATCATTCTAACATTTATAAGGGCTAAACTCTGTTTAAATCCATGATTCTCCTCCCAAAAAGTTAGGCATGTGTCTAAATATTTCCAAGTTTGGAATCTATGTCATATGGGAACTCAGCAACAGAAAGCTATTGAAGAACGTACAATGCATAGCCAGAAACATGCATGTGCAGTTTTCTTACTGTTGGTGGTAATGTCATGACTAATCTGATTTTACAGCATTCTTAACTGGTATTTTTGTATTAAAATCATAGTTCTCATTTTTATGTTTAAACACCTCATTGAAATACCAAACTTTGTAACAGAGACTGTAAATTCTACACTAGCTTTAATAATGTCTCCCTTAATTGCCTTATCAGTGTGTTTTAGAGCAAGTAGAGTTAAAAGTATAAAGAAAATAATGTCCCCTTTCATAACTAGAGTTGCAAATTGCACTTGGATATTTGAATAGCAGCTGAACTAAGAGTTCCCTGACTGAGGCTGAATTGTGTTGTCCCGAGTGAATACTTTTTTTTAATAAAAGTAATTGTGAGTTGCAGGGAAGAGCTCACCTTTTCCCCTCTAGGCTTAATTTTTTTAAATTTTCATTTCTTATTAGAAAATAATTACCTGATTTTTTTTGTCTAGTAACGAGAAAATATTAACAGCTTTAAAACTGTTAACCACCGAAAATGGTGCATAAAGGAAAACTAAAATCCACCAGACTTTCTTAAATAAAAATTTCAAGTTATTTACTCTGTTGTGCCCCACAAGCGTGCTGAAGTACGCAGAATTACTGTAAGAAAACTGCAGAATCAGAAGAACCCGTGTAACATGGAAGAAGCAAGGGAATATAGTCCCACAAACGTGCCGAATATCAAAACCCATCAGCTGGTGGCATTTGTAGACATTTGCTTACTGGGTTTCAGAAGAGAGCATAGCCTTCCCCCAGTGATTGCCCTGCATTTGCTTTGTAGGAATAGAGCTATTAAGTTTCTTTTTGAAATCAACAGGCTTGCTGCAGGGAGCTAAGTATTTCCTTTCTGGTCAGTGGAAAAGAGCCATTGCTTGGGAAATTGTAATAATACCATAGACATTTGTACTGATTTATCCAAAAAGTTCAAAACTTTTGCAAATCAGTGTAGACAACTCCTTTTTACGCGTAGGTCTTGCACTGGGGACTGTGGGCCTGAATGCGAATACAAGACTCTTTCAGTAGGAGTTTGAAGTGATTTTTGTACTTGTGAAATGAGGTATTAATGCAAATCAGTTTGAAACCACTGCCTTACAACCTTTAGGGACTCTGGTTCGTGCCTGCCCTTCTCTCCCACTATCCCTGTGGCTGGGGATATGCCTGGCTCTCTGGAGCACGCCCTGTTTCAGGCATAGAGTGACAGTCCTGACCAAACTGGTGAGGGAGGGAGAAGTGCAGTGCTCACTCTCAGCCCACCTTTGCTTTCGCTCCATCCCACTCTGCAGGTGGCAAGCATTCTTCCTTAGCCACTGCAGAGCATAAATCAAAATACCTTTTTTCCTATCTTTTTTTTTTTCATTGACATCGCACCAGGATAACGTGCATGATTTTCCTTTCGTAGCTGCTGCCTTGTTGCTGTCTGAGGAGGCAAGCGTTGAAGTTCAGGGAAAAGTATCTTTGTAGCATCTCAGTGGTGTTTGTAATCAATTGGCCCTCTGTTCAGTCACAAAATTATTGAATCCTGTTTAGTTGTCTTTGTATTAGAGAATGCAGGAGCTCATTGGCAGAGTATTAAAGAAAGGGAAGTTCTTTGGTTGCAAGAGACACATTTTAAGATACATTAAATTGTATTGCTAGTCCTGCCCTTTCTTGATTAATTTTTTAGCATGTGGAGAAATAATGCCCCCTTTTATGTGCCTGGGGGTCCTGTGATGTGTGCCAGGGAGTTACGTGGGTGCTGAGCTGAACAGGCAGAGGGACCAACTTTCCAACAAGTTGGACCAACAAGGGACTTGCCTTGTGTTTTTCACTGGGAGTGAACTGAGCCTGCCCGGATTAAACACATGCCAGTTTTGTTTTGCTTTCTCTGCTCTTCTTTCAGCTGTCAGCATGCCATGTTCAGATGGCAGTGATCAGTCACAACTTGTCCCCCATCCATGCTCCTTAGCTCTCCTAACCCATTAGTTTTGTAGAGCTCTTCAACAAAGATGGCACCAGTTTGGAATTTTTGTTTCTTTTTTTTTTTCTTCCCTGTAGCTAATGAAAAAAAGAGGTTGTTTGTTTGTTTGTGTTTTCTCCTCAAGTCAGCTGCATTAGTTCCCAAAGCGACTTGTGTTAAGTGCAAATGAGGCTTTGATAATATGTGTGCTTGCTGGAGACTCGCTTAGATTTTTTGAATTTTTTTTCCCGCTGTATATGGATCTTTTCAATGGAGCGCCTCTATTGTGAATCAGAAAGAAAGTGCACGGGCTGCCAGGCACATAATGGAATTGTTCATTTGTTTCTGTAAGTGTGTGTGAGCCTTTGTAAAGAGGAGATGGTGGGGACAGAGAATGGAGATCTTTGCTGTGGGAAGCTGGGAGAGGGCAGTGGCACAGCCCAGGGCAGCGTTGGGGTTGGACACAGCTGTGCCCCCTTTGCTCGGTGCTGGTGAGCGTTACCTGGAGCTTGCGCTGCTTAGCACGTCACGTGAAGATGAGTGAAGCTTAGGCAGCCATTGACTATGCTGGCTGTAAACCACATATGGCAAAATATTGGAAAGCTGTAGTATTTCCAACACTTTCCTTAAACCATGTGCGTTGGCTTTCAAAAGAGTGATGTAAATGTGAACCATGCCAACACTGTGCTTCCTCACTGTGATGGTATTTATTATAAAGGACGTATGGTATAAGTCATTTTAGCGTGGAGTAGATAAGAGCTTGAACCAAACCCTTGGATCCAGGCCCACCAGCAGTTATGCAGAAGGCAGGATCCAGATCTGAAGTCAGTGGTTCACACAATTTCTAGCAGAGAGTGGTTTTAACTTGCTCCATAAAATGGGAGTAGCCAGAAGCTCTAAACTGGGGCTTTTAAATAAGTTCTTTCCTTTTTCTGACCCAGTGTTCTCCTTTGCCTTAGAAAGCTACTGTGACAGCACAGCAGACATTTTCTCCAAGCCACTGTGGCTAAAACACACCAACTCGGGGAGTGGAGAGGGGCCTCTCCTCTCTTACAGCAACCATATGCTTTTTTTTCTTCAGAGGAGTTTTTCTTCGAGTTAGACCTCTCTTTTGGAAAAAGGTCTTTGGAGTCATGGTGGCAGCTTTAGAGGTAGGACTTTGAAGATTCACAGACACTAAGTAAGAGTTGATCGGCCTGTCATGGAGAAAACCGGGCCACTGTGACTGAGCTCCCCTCCTCCTAAGAAAGCTTTCTCTTGTGATACCGTAGCTGAATTACAGACATGAAAAGATACTGCAATTTAAACAAGAACTTCATAAAACATAAACTTTTCTTTCCTTTCTATATGTGGGACTCTGTTCTTATTTTTCCCCTCCCACTTTGCCCTTGGGCGCAACATTTTTAGGGTTTTTCATTCTATGCTGTGCATTTACTAGAGAGGCATCTAGTTATGTGTTACTTTACATATGTTACATATGTCAGAGAGTCAAATCCAGCACCTAGAGACTTTACGTGGATTTGCAACACTCCCTGTGGGACTTTGAATCCATAAGCCAGTGAATAGCTTATGAGGATACAAAAATGCAGTATTTCAGTCCATACTGCATATGTTACTGCAGTTTATTCCTTATATATTTATTGTGTAAATATACTACAGTCCCCTTTGTGTTTGGCAGAGAAAAGCTGGTGTGGGAAAGACGAGAGGAGCTGGTGATTGGGGAAGTGTTCAAAAGATACAGCCCAAACTGCTGATGTTGTGTATTTTGAACTTAACTTCGGAGCTGTCAAACGGCAGGGAGATGCCAAATACCTGCGGCTGCATTGGTAGCTGAGGCAAAGCTCAGGCTTTGTAGTTTCACCTGGAGATTCTCTACTGTTCACAGCCTGTATTGGAGGGATGAATTAGAAATAATTATCTTTGAGTGTTTTCTTCTCTACTAACCTTACTGTTCAGGGTTTTACATTTATTTTCCTCTTGTTGTTAGTTCTGCAAGTGTATGAAATTTGGAGAAAACGTGGCTCCTAAGCTGGTCTTTTTTAATGATCTGTGTAGAAACCAAATGTGATGGATGCTGTTTCTACAAATGATGGTATTTCTACAACACTGATTTGTGTGTTGTGCATGCGAATGAACGAATTGTAACTTTTCATGTTTTTCTGTTTGCCCTGCTGGGACTGTGCTGGTGGTCTTTGGGTAGAGCTATCAAGAAGAGCATTGTCAATAAACTATTGTGCAAGCCATCTCCTGTTTTGCTGATACATAGTGGAGCAACTACTCACCATCTGTGGAGGTGAATGATCGCCATCGTAGCAGCAGCATGTTTCAGCTGATGTTTGGGAGCCTCTTGTTAGCCCATTGTTAAAAGTGTAAGAGGGGGCCGAGTAAACACAGAGGTTAGCACAGAGGAGTTGGAGCAGGGAGGATTTTTTTGAATAAGAGAGACTGTTAAAATGCAAATATGGCAGAAGGCATGCTATGGCAAGAGCCCGAAGGCAGAGTGAACAGAGAGGCTTCCCGTTTGCTAGAGGGCTTGTTGCTGGAGCTCATCTGGGAGCCCTTTGGTACCCAGCAGTGGTCCTTCATGGCCCAACAGGGAGGAACCAGGGTGTGAGGAGAAGCAGTCCTGAGGGCACGTGGACCACCTACCCTCTGCAGTGAGGAGTCCTTTAGCAACTGGCTACCCTCTCTTCCCCTGGCTCTCTGCAACGTGGTTGCTCTGAGCAGGGTGCTGCAGTTGCTTTGTTTGAAATGGTAAT
The DNA here is from genome assembly GCF_032191515.1 of Phaenicophaeus curvirostris. Taxonomy (NCBI): domain Eukaryota; kingdom Metazoa; phylum Chordata; class Aves; order Cuculiformes; family Cuculidae; genus Phaenicophaeus; species Phaenicophaeus curvirostris. The sequence goes on from NC_091394.1 coordinate 36,811,833, forward strand.
ACTTTACACTGTTACTGTGGAATACTGCAGTATTTTTTGTAATTATGGGCTGCATGCCAGTAATGTACAATAACATTTTGCTCTTCCTGTGCTGTTGCTACTGTAGGCATTTGTTCCAATTTGGGCTGCATTTGCACTACGTGGTATGTTTTTTTTCTCTAGACTTTGCTCATTATCTATTGTGGATATTTTTGGATTATTCATTTCTACCCACGACTGTCCGTACAATTCTATCTCAGAAAGCACTTCAGAGAGTGGCAGTCTCCGTTGAACAAGCAATTGTTGTGGCTTTCACAGAATTACGTTCTTGAGAAAGTATGAGACAAGAATGAGATGAAAATGAAGACGGAAATTGCTTTGTAAATTTAAAAATGGTGATGGTTTTAAAAATGTTTCAGGCAAATATGAAGCTAAGCCTTTCTTTGACTGATGTTAAGCGTATTCAGCGCTGCAGTTCTGGTCTGCACTAAGTGGTAGGTGGCTGAAACCTCTGGGATGGCAGAATCTGGGAGGCATTCACCACTGTCAGAGCTTGTAATGATTCTACACAGCTTTGGTTTTAAATATTAATATTTTTTTAAATTTTATTTCTAGAGGAAAGTAGTTGTAACTTGGAAGGTGGTTATTAGCATTCATGCCAATGATTGTTTATTAATGTTTTCATGGTCCAGAGATGAAATTTTTGTGAAAGGGAAAATAAAGTCCTAGACATCAGAGTCCACAGCTAGTCAACCTGCGTGCAGTTTGTTTCTGGAAGGTAGAGGTCATGTCCCAAAGGAGGCAAGGGAGGCGCAATGCAAAGGAGACAGTGAATTTGTTTTCTGGTAAATTTGAAATAAAATGTGTGATACAAGAAGGGTTGCACTTTCCTTGTGTGTAATTTTAGTATCCTTTTACTGTGCTGACTCACCAAACTACTTAAGTTTCAGCCTGCATTTGGTTTAAATTACCTCAGAGGCCTGTATTTGTACGCTGCTCTGTAAAGTACTTCTTGTCTGCTATCCAGATTTTTTTTTGTTTGTTTGTTTCAGCATTTCAACTGACTTGACTTGGCTTTTTTTCATTTTCCAGGTCTCTGTTTTACTAACATTTGAAACCAGTCACTGTGCCTGCTTGAGCTTTGCGATAGGCAAAATTCATGTTGCAGCAACAGATAGAACAAGGAGTGAATCACTGCTTTCTGCCTTTCCATTAGATTACCTAAATCACTATGCATAAATGTTGCTTTATGTATGATACAGCAGCATGATTATCTCGCTGCATTGACAGAACAGTGCTGGAAGTGAATATAATAATTCTTCTACTACATCTTTAATGAGCTACAATTAAAAATAGTGTGTTGGCGTGCCAGATTAGATGTGTTATTCTCAGAACATTATTCAAGCCATTTCAGCTTTTGGACTTAGTTGACATTTTGTGTTCTGAAAACCTTAAGAATTAAACTGCAGAAAAATCTGCTTTGCCACGTGAAAATTAACTAGACAGTAGAATCTGTTGACTAAAAAGATTTAGGTATGTACTGAGTGTGAAAGCCTGCTTTTTGTCTCCCTTTGTGGGGTTTTTTTTTTTTTACTCTATAGTAAAAAAAAAAAAAAAATCCAAAGCAGCAGGTTTCTACAGAGCTTCAGTGAGGTCCCAGGTCTCTTGACACCTGTGGCAGCAAGTCTGAGTCACAGATAGCACGAAGCTGTGAAGCTTAATGCTCTCAGTATTCAAAAGCACACCTACGCGGGAGTTTAAACTCAAGTGCCTCTTTTAACTCTGGGGGCTTTTTCCTCCCTCCCAGACTAACAAAATTTAAAAGCCATTCTTAGAATTTTGTAGAAAAATTTTTTTCAGCACTTGCAGCTTTATGAAGGATAGACATCACTTAGAGACCAGAAAATAGCACTGTCAATTTTAGCTTGATGGCATTCCATTCGCTGCTCCAAAAACCTGATGAACAACAATGGATGACTCAAAGATTTCTTGGAATTTTCTTCTCCCCCTGCCCCATGCAATTCCATTGCCATTTTTAGCATGGAGAGCAGATCTCCAAAGAATGTCTGTGTGCTTGAACTGTGATTTCTTGAAAATTCAAAAAAACCCCAAGTTGAGTGTCGATCGCTGAATGTTTCTATGCATTTTGATAACATTACATGAGCTTTATTGAAGAATCCACAGTAAAAAGGCAGAAGGCATTTGATAGAGAGCTGTTACATCTCTGCTTCAGCGGTACAGGGATCTCCTGATCATGCTGCTTCATTATGTTGTGATGAGTTTTTGCTTAATTATTTTCTGTGTTTTGTCAGCTGTGCTCAGGGAAGTTGCCTGACAAAACAAATTATCAGTGGATTTGGGAGACTTGGACAAGCTTGAAGCACTCGTTGAACCACAGCATCCTGAGTCTTTGCCTCCGTTTTCAGTGTGAAAAATGAGGGTTGTGCCTCTTCTGTATTTTAGCAGGATGTTGACAGTAGAAATACGAATGACACAGAATTGTGTGGCTACTACTGTTACCTAAGTGATGTGGTATGTTTAAGATAAGCAGTGTTGTCGGCTGTTCTTGGCAGAATCACTGAGGTTGCCATGAGTGAAATTTTTTAACGCTGAGAATTTTTTTTAAGTGGTAGAAGTGGCCTGTATCAGACATGTTCTGACATATCAGAACGATATGTGTGAAGTATGAAAAATTAAGCTGCTGAAATGAAGTGTGAGGGGAAAACAGTTTAGGTTGTCGTAAAGGGAGGATCTGTACATTCTTCTTCTGGAATAGAACAAGTAAATAGCTTCTATTTTACTTAGTTTGGCAAAAAAAAAAAAAGAGAAGGGGAAAAAAGGCAAGTGTCCCCTTAAGAGCTGCTGTGTCAAATTTGAAGAATGATTTGAATTCAGTCATTAAAGTGTGAAATGTAGGGATTTTAGTTCTGCTTTAAATTATGCATCTCAAATTAACCTTAGCTGCAGAGTCTCTGCCGACGCCCCCGTAATGACACATTATTGGTACTAATGGCTTCTTTGTGACTTGAGATACAAACAGACATTCTAGACAGAAACAGTTCAGCTTTGAACTAAATAAGATGCACAGCATGTGTTTCCAACTTGGGTTTCTAGTGACAAAGCCCTGCTCTCCTGGTGGCTGGAGCTCGTGAGCCCTTCTTTCCAGCTTCCATGCACTGCTCCTTGTCCTGGCAGGAGGGGGCAGCTGAGTGGAAACCTTCTTCATAAGTTTGGAAGAGCAGGAGGGCAATAAGCTTGGGAGTAAGTTTGGACCTTGTCCAAACAGAGAGCATTGTAAGGAGCCAGGATGAAGACTGGGATGTAGGCAGTGGACAGGGAGGTGGAATTCCTGGTAGATGATAATATCGGAGGAAAAGGACCCCAAATTATGAGGGAGATGAAAACTAGATGCCAAGACTTAAGGAGGAAACTGCTAAGTAAGAGAGGAGCAAGATTAATAAATAACACAAGGAGTAGCGGTTGGTTAATCCTTTATGTGCCATGCTGGCATGAAAAGGGGTTGTATTTTTGGAGCTCTCTGCCCTTAAGTCTTCCTTGTGACGCTCACTGTTGTTTGAAAAACTCCACCTCTCTAGAATTTCGCTTAGGGGTTTTGCAGCTTTCTCTGTGCTATTAGTGTTTCTCTTGGGACAGGAGTCATAGTTGCTACCTGCTTGTAGCTACTGGGTGGGCAGCCTAAACATGGCTGGAATGAGTGACAATGGCACAGCCTAGGGAGCTGCCTGCAGAAGATGCACAGTTTGACGTGTTGATGGAAAAGGGGTAGTAGTTATGCATGGCAGACCCAGAATTTAGACCCTAGCTTCTCTTCCCAAAGATATTCACTAGCTCCTTGTTTTATCCTCATTTTCTCAGTGGGATGTCAAGATGTGGGATATTGTCTGCCTCCTCTTTCAAGCTGCAGCTCTGGGAATTTGCACATTGACTATGGCAGGAGCCATGGAGAGCTGCTCCTGCCCTGTCTTTGTGTCCTGTGGCTGTTACAGGCTGCGTGAGAGTGCGTGACTTTCTTTATGGATCTGCTTTCAGCAGAGTGCTGAGGAGCAAGTGATCTTGTGGCATTCTGGATCCAGAACAGGACAGCATTTGAGTATGTAGAATCAAATACAAAAAAGTATTCAGGTGCCCCCTCTGTATTCCTCAAAGGAACGGCATTCCTGAAGTGGGATAGAAGACTTAAAAGCAGGGAAAAAAAAGGAGATATGCTATACCTCACATTTAGTAATGCATTAGAGTTATTCATATGAATAATTAAAACACCATTTAGCATTGCCACAGTAATAGAACAGAATGTGTTTTGTCATTTTTTCTGTTCCTTTTTGTTGATTGATGAATTTATTGATTTCTTCCATTAATTTAGAGTAGGTATCCTAAACATTTAGCAAGGCCCTGCTTTATGTTAACAAGCTGTTGAGAGCACTAGTAGAATGAAAAGAAGTTAGAACTCAATAATAAAGGTCTGAAAATTTGAGGCCTTGAACACATATCTAGTATTTTGCATCAAATAGGTTTGTAAAATATTACAGCCTTTGTTTGTCCTAATTGTTAATTAAAAAAAAATCATTTTATATTCATTATGAATAGCCTAATAGCACATTGGGAAAAAATGGAAAATAAAGGCAACAAGCTATCTCAGATTTTCCATTGTATTTGTAATTAACCTTAAGCTGGTTAGAGTCAGTGGGAATATGTTGTGTGAACTGAAGGGCAGAACTTCACTACTGAAGAGACAGCAGTCCTTCTGAAACCGTGTGTGAAAAAACAAAACTTTGGCAAGTAAGGTCTGAAAAACACAGAAAGGTGTGATCCAAGAGTCCTGAAGTAGGAATTGTATTAAATTTCACACGCATGTGCACACGAAATATTTTCATATGTCTTAGCTCAGATTTCTTCTGACTTATGTCTTTGATTTTTTCCTTATTGTTTACATTGAATTCATTAACCCATTTTCTTGTATTTTTTCCTGCCTTCAGAAGTACCTGGTTTATGAATATGCTAGAATGCATGTTAAATGTGAACACTTAACAACTGTTAGGTCAGTGTTGCTTTTTCGGGACTAAGTCTCTCTGTTTTTCAGCTACAATAGACAATTCGTCGTTAACACTTGAATTAGTATCATATGTTTTGTTTGCTGCTATTGTTTTAGACATTCTTGGAATATGTGTTTGCATATGTATTTTTGGGCCCAGTTTTGGATGCAATAATATGATGACTGATACTAAATGATACTTCATCCATTGGGCTGTGTTATCTTCTGAGTGCTTATGACATGTCGTGTCTGATGATAGCATTGATGTTCTTGTGCATCTTGCTGTCTGCTCTAGCTTTATTTGTCATTGTACACATTAACATTACAGGAATTGTAACTGATGACAAAAAGAACTGATGACAAAAGGAACATAAAATAACAGCGGCTGGTTGGGAAGAATTTTTTTTTGTCTTTTATTGTTTGGTTTGGATGTTGTGTGAGTTGGGTGTGTTTCATAGGTGGTTTTTTTTTTTGGCTGAATGTTTTTTCTTTCCCATTGGTGAGCAATGAGAGGGGAGAGTTGCTGTCAGTCAAGGCCTCTGCTCATCCCCACAAGCTCTGTGCTAATAGCAATACACACTTCTTACTAGCATTTTTCCAAGGCTTTGCAAGAAGCTCATGCATCGTAGTATCTAGCAGCTCTCCTGCATGTGCCATCCCTGAGAGGTTTTGTCTGGGGCAGGGCTTGGCCCCATGTATTGCTCATACTGTTGGCTGCCTCTGATGGGGAGGGGAGTTGTGCCATCAAGAGGCACGTGCTTCTGCCTACCAGCCATGAGTGATGCCCAAACTTTGCTCTGGATAAAGAGATAAAGAGAGTCTGGTTACAGACACAGCCGCTCATTAGGCTAGATTTTAGCCCTGATTCTTGGGAATGCTTTCTTTTCTGAGCTTAATTTGAGGTGCCTTGCTCTGTTGCCATAATACAAAGCAAGCTATAGAAATTGTCTGCTGTACAAGGGGATGTAGAATAGCTGTCTCAATATGGAAAGTGCTGTATGAAATTGTTCCACTTACTGTTGTTACTTGTAACACCTACGATGACTATAAATGAAGGATATTAGAGGGGAAAAACATCATAGTATTTCAGTTGGTTTACTTTGTGCATATGTGACAGCCCTCTGTGTATAGTCAGTTACATAATTTCCTGGGATAGTCAGATTTCTCTTTATTTGTGTGGCTCTTTCTCTCAGCAATAGGGGAAAGAAAGTACATTAGGGATCAGAAAATGTGGCTGTAAAGCCAGGAAAAAAATTGTCGGCAACCTCAAGAGCAGACCTAAGTACGTGGAACTGCTTTTGACTCATCTTCCAAAAGCAACTCAACTCTAGAATAAGAGTGCCCTTTTGGGATGCATTTCAAGATGGTGTAATTGTACTCAGACAGGAATTATAAGAAGCAGTAGCATGCCCAACACATCCTTTCTTTTCCTGACAGTTTTGCTGATTGCCACCAGAGCACGAATAGGGTCCTGGTCATCGTAAACATCAGAAGCAGTAATTGCAGATTTTTCTCTCCGTCCCACTGTGTGTTTAGGGTTATGCTGTTTGTTATGGTGGGTTTGCACCCCCAGTCTGTAGGGAAGACGAGTTCTTTTACCCATTTAACTTCCCCTCTCTATTGATTTTATGTTCCCACCTTGAGCTGGAGCTCAGCTATTTGGTGTCTCTCCAGGGACAGAGCAGGGCAGGGAGATCATGCCTAGCCAAAAAGATAAGCAAATAAGTCATTTTGAGATACTAGTGTTTTACAAGGTGCTTTTTTGTTTCCCTGCATATCCTGCTTAGGAACTAATAAGGGGCAAGATTTTTCCCTGTGTGTGTATCAGGAGCCTTTCTGCACTGGGGCTGTGGTGAAGCTGAGCACAGGGTTTCTTTTCCTCAAGGAAAGGCCCTGTGTGTTCTTTGTGTTTTGGCAGTATGATTTGGCAGCAGTTTGGTAACCTGTATGCATGTTGTTTTTTTTCACCTGCCTTCCTCAGTTAACTGAAGCTCTGTGACTTTTTAACCAGCTGTCCATGGGCCCTTGTTTTACAAGCTCATTAAGGTGGCCAGGATGGTGACGGCAGCAGTCCTGCCCTCCCCTTGGGTGCTCATTAGATGCCTTTCTTGTGCTGACATAAGCATTGTGTAGTTGTGCTGTGAGCCAGGTCTGGGAAAGGATCCAAGTCAAAAATAAAAAAGGAAAAAAGAAAAAAAATACGTTTTCAGCAGGATCTGTTCCTGGATCTAGCACACCGTCTTTCTCGTACCAGCCTGGAAAGTGTGAGGGTTTGTACTGGCACGAGGGGAAGTGGGGATGAGCAGCTGGGATGGGGTGGTCAGGGGTGCTCTTGACAGCTGGAACACTGCCTGTTTGCGTGATGTTGGCCTGAGGAAATGAGGCCTTTGTGAGCATGCTGCCTGGCTTTCCTCTAGTCTGTTGGTGCTTCCAGTAACTTCCAATGCTGGGAGTCAGTTTTGAGCAAGTTTGCCTGAAGAGCAGGATCTGAAGGTGTGAAGACCTCCTGAGCTCAGCGATGCATGGTGGCTGGTAGGCAGCCCCAAATCAACTATCCCCAGTTTAGTTGTCAGTAGGGGCTCAGCTGCTGACCTCGTCAGTCCTCCTCTTGAAAGCATGGTCTTAGAATCATAGAATGGTTTGTGTTGGAAGGGACCTTAAAGCCCATCCAGTTCCACTCCCCTGCCATGGGCCGGGACACCTTCTACTAGACCAGGCTGCTCAAAACCTTATCCAACCTGGCCTTGAACACCTCCAGGGATGGGCCATCCACAGCTTCCCTGGGCAACCTGTGCCAGTGCCTCATCACCTTCACAGTGAAGAATTTCTCACTGTCCCAGTTTGGGTTGAATCGAGGCTGTATTGAAGGAGGTCAACTGTTGAACAGCCAATGGGGCAAGAGTGCAAAGTGCTTTCTGGGAGCAGCTGTTCATTTCAAGGGGCAGCAGGAATGGTTCACCTCCTGGGTCCTGACTGCTCAGGGGACAGTGCTTCTAATTGGGGTGGGCCGGTTGTATTTGTTTTCTGTGCTGCTTTTTGTTCTGTTTTTTTTTTTTTTAATTCTCTAGGAATCAAAATTTCTGGAAGCTGGGAAGGTTGGTAGGTGAAATTCGCTTCAGTTTTTACTTGGGTGGCCAACTATTTAACCCTTAAGTCAAACAGGTCTTTCTAGCCTCACCTCTACGTTGTTTCCCTTGAACACCTGGCAGCATCTTTGTACCCTGCTGGGTCTAGCGTCCAATCCCAAGGGGCTACATTCTTCTTTGTCCAGTGTGCCTGGGTTTCACCTGCCCAGCCTGTCCTGCTTGCGCGGGCAGCACTGCTCTACACCACTGCCGCAGAGCTAATGTGAAGACACACATTGTGGTTTCCTGCTGTTTTGCTTTGTAACCAGTCCGCTGGTAAATATAGCTTGTGTGTGGTTATAAATTCATTCTCTCATTATGGGTGGTTGTTGTGCAATAATTATGTAGAAATTACGACTGAGGATTGTTGTGGATGGGGGGATTAGGTGCTTTGTTTTGGTTATTTATTTATTTTTGTGCTTGACATGCTCTGCAGTGGAAAGAGCAGGCTTTAGTATCTACGCTAACTAAGACAGGGCCCCAAGCAGATATCAGGACTTGGTGTGGCCACAGGTACCACCTTGCAGGCTGCTGACTTTCATGTGGCTCCCTTTGTGTGGCTACACAGGCACTGCAAGGCAAATCGGGACCTGTGCTATTCACACACTTTTTTATTCTTGCTTCACTCAGCAGACAGACACGCTGTCCCCTCCCTGCAGGTTTGATACTGTACATGTGTTTATTCTGAAACAAACCCCTCCCGTCTCTTTGGAGATGTGGTAGTACAGTTCCTGAAGCTGTTGTATCTCTGGCTGCTTCCAGTCCTGCTCTCTGGGCAGAGTCTTCTGCGTCCTGCTGCGTGGCCAGGGCTGTGGGCTTGGGGCATCTGTCCCCAGCAGAAGTGATCAGATCCTGCTTGCCGGAGGTCTTCCCTTCAGATGGGGACCTTCCTGCAATCCCTTCCTCTGTTTGGATATCCAATTAAAATAAGAATTTTTTTTTTTTTGTAGATGTTTCCCCCCTGTATTCCTTTATTTAAAATTCCAGTCAAGCAGATCCAGAACAACGCTGCTTGTCCCTGCTGTGTTCTCATTTTCTTCCCATCCCTCCTTTAATATTACATTATCCCCTGCGCTGTGTTTGCAGGCCATATGTGTCCTTTGAACTCTGAAGAAGCTGTGCCAAAAGGAAGCCTTCTTCTCCTCCCCTCCTCCCATCATGGAGCCTCTCTTAGATAATTGCAATTAGTATACAATGTGGAGCAAACCCAGAAGTGAAGTTCACGGGTGAGTGTCTGCAAATTTCCCGATGGCTTCAGAAGTGCTTGGTCTTTGCTTTTGTTCTTCAAAACTGCAGCAGTTCCTCAAGTCTGAAATGGCTGCTCCTGCTCTGGGAGGAGTTCGTAACCCAAATTTGCGTACCACGCCTCTGGTGAGGCACAGGGACAGCTGAAGCCACTGGCAGGATGCCATGGCTCAGCCAGGGCTCTGCATCGAGGATGATGGAGCTGCCCATCATTGTGTGACGGCGGTTGGCAGAAGCAAGACGGGGGAATAAGCGACTTCAGGAACATGCTGTAGTAGGACAAGCCCTTCAGCTGTGCTCCTGGGGAGAGGCAGGCAGGTTGCCCGCCGCAGGCTGGCGGAAGTGGGAAAAGTAAAATTTGTCCCATTAAACAACAAGTGGGAGGGTTACTTCTCATCATTCACGCGCTGCGGAGAGGAGCAGCGTGCTGCTGGGCCAGCATGTCCCCGTAGCTGCTGTGCATCAGCTGCTGGCTCAGCTGGAGGGATCACTGTTGTGTTGGGCTTGAGTTTTCAAGGGGTATGTCCTCCGTGGAGAAGGGTGGTGGATGCCTTTGAGGTCCCTTCCTCTTCAGCCTCCAAGCAGTGTCTTGTGCATTAAACCAGGTTTCTGACCTCATTTCTCAAAGGAGTTTTAAATAGGGAGAAACAGGAGTATTAATTAGCACCTCATTAAGTACTTGTAGTCAAGTATGATAATTCTCTGGAAAGGATAATGTATTAGATGAATAAAATACTCTCCATTAAAAAATGAATGCAGTCATTTTAAACCACAAAGATTATTGTACATTTCTGAAAAATTAATGTGATTAAAGCACAATATATCTAATAAATTAAGAATACCCTGTTAGGCTGTTTAACTTGATGATCTCTAATTAATTATTTTCAAATCTTAATACTTCAGGACCTCAACCTTACCTGCAGGAACAGGAAACAATTTTTCCCCCACTTCATTTTTTGGCTTGTAGTTATTACTTTTGAGTTGTGGGTGTGGTGGTTTTCCTGTTTTTTGTTTTCTTTTTTTCTTTTCTGATGTCTTTCTTGGAGATTGGCCACAATGAAAGATAAGATGCTAGACAGGGTAGAGAGGTGATTAAAAATGATATGGAGATTTCATTGATGGGTTTGATTAATGTGACCTACCCATGTGCTGTTTTCAAAATTTGGAGCTGAGAAGAAATATTTTCATGGATATTTTCTCCTGTCCCTTTTGTCTGTGATGTGATATAGGTCGTGTCTGCTAGGATCACATAGACTTGCTTCAGTTACTTTGTATGACTTCATGCAAGTTGATTTAATTTTTTCCACACGTAGTTTGCTCCTTAGCTTAGTTTTGGATTAGGGATTTCCTTTAACTCTCTGCTGAGTTGCTTCACATTCAACTGCTTAATGAGAATTGCTCTGTGTTTTGCAGAAGACAGTAAAGTAAATGGTTGGAGCTGGAGACATAACCCAGATCCGTGGATTTATCATAGTCGCTGATGAAGCTTGTGTATTTATTCAAGGAGGACATAACCAACTATAAAAAAGCTCAGTGTAAAATGGAGCTGGTACTGGGTTTACAGCAACCTATTTAAAAAAGTTGTGTGTTAATGCCATTGGCAATGAAGGCACTTCTCCACCAGTCTCATCACAAACTGTGCAATGTTTTACCCCTTCTTGCCTGGCATGTTCCCTTGGTAGAGGTATTTACCAGGCAAGTGTCTGGAACCTGAGTCCCCCAAACACTTGTTCCTCATAACAGGTCTGTGGTATAGATTCAGAGAATGCCAGCAGTCAGTTTGCATGGTTTGCTAGTTTGCTGTTTTTTATGGTTTAGGTACCTGAGATCCATATGACCTTTTGAAAATGTTATTAAACATTTTCTAACAGGCAACTAAATAAAATACACTATGGGAGTTAGGGTACCATACCATCCTCTCTCAGATGCCTTCCAAACTCTCAGGCTGTTTGATGATGATGACTGTCAATTTTCTTTCATCATGAGACACATCTTTAAGTAGTCTCCCTGTCTAAGCAGACAAGCTTTGCATTTGTTTCTCCACCTTTATATTTTCCTTTCAGATTTACTGCTCTCGTCTTATTGCAGCTTTGCCAAGTTTAAGCAATTGGGGTAAAAACTGCGGCCTCCTGGTGATAGCAGCATTGATTTCTGTTGTATCTAAGGGTGTTTTTCTCAGCAGAGTCATTACAGACACTGTGCCCCGATCAGCCATCTCGTTCAGGCAGCGTATGGGTGAGAAAGACATTTTCCTTGTCTTTGGGAGGCTTGCAGAGCCTGCAGTAGCTGGATAATTGTCTGTTGAAGGTTTTGAGGCATCTGTCCTTTTGTCTGAGAAGATGGTGATGGTGAGGGCTTCTTGTTGGTGTATGAAAATAGCTACAGTAGATAGCTCTGGAGTTCAAGGAGCCTGTCATCTGTGTGGAGTGGTGCTCCTGGACATTTGTAAGAGCTCTGTTGCCATTATACAAAGTGCCTCCCAAGATGAATGCTTTGTGGTGCCTTAATGTTCCAATGTATGATTAATAGTCTTTTCTGGTCTTAAATGAGACCAAATCTATCCGTTGACTTACCTTGAAAATCCTCTTAGTGCGAATGATCTCATTTCCAAAACCGCCTTCTAAGGTTACAACTTGAATGTAAGCATCCAACTGGTTGCAGTTGTGCCTGCACCATGGCTGCTGTAATGACACCCCCAGGTGTAGCTGTGTAGATTTGTCTGTGCAAAATCCATTTTTCCCAGTTCTCAATGTACCAGCTACTTTCCCTTGTTGTTTGTGTGTGTTTTTCCCACCTCTTGCAGAGGACACAGTAAAGTTATTTTACTTTATTTTTTTTAAATGGGGACATTGCAGCTGTAAATTTGTAAAAGTTGCAAGGACATGACAAAGAGTAGATCGGACCGATGGCACTGTTAAACTTTTTCTTACCATTTCCCTGGATCTCTAGCTGACATCGTCCCCTAATAAAAATACATTACTTGTGAGGAGCTCTGTTGAAGCTAGCAAATTATTGTGGCAATGTGTGAGACTAACTGTACCAGAGAATAAAGAGCGGTGCAGCATTTATGATAAAATAATTTCAGGTCATGTCTTTTTTTCTTTGTGCAGTTTTTCTTTTATTACTGGTGCTAAAATGGCTCTTGCAGCGCAAGTGAGAAAACCAGACTCAACCTCCTGTTTTTTTGTTGAGCTCCCAGCTGGAAACCCCTCCCTCGATTTTTCCATTGATAAAAGTGCCACAAAGGGAATCTGGAGTAGAGGAACAGGCGGAAATAGAACAATATGAAGTCTTGGACTTGAATCACAAAAAGAGTTAACTAATGTAGGTACAGTACTCGACAAGCTGCTGCTCCTTTCATGACCAGGTTCATTTAACTGTGATCTTAGCATTCCTTGCTGCCCTCAAAGCCATGTAACAAATCAGCTATTTATTGTCTTTTTACTGTGGAGCCTGTTTAAAAGGATATTGCAGAGCATTTTCTTCTCTCCCTTTCTACACACCGCTTTATCTGACCTTCAAGAATTCAGCCACACAACAGGGGCTGAAAAACCTGACATACAAGAATGCTTTTATTGTTAATTTATAAAATAAGTCTTTCACTAATAAAATAAAGTTGTGACATTTATAGAGCTGTGATAAGGAACACAGCAGTAGAAAAAGCTGGGGTCTCCTGCTGTTCAAATTAAGGGCAGCTGATTTCAATGAGAGAAGGAGCAGGCCTGTTAGATCTGCAGGTTCACACCTGCGCTCAGGTGTTCCCATGATGCTTGGAAAAACTTCCAGGAACATTTTGCAAGTATTGAGAAGTAACTTGGTAGAGGACTTGTTTCGGTGAAGTTAGGTAGGGTACTTCGTGCTCTTTCAGAGTGCTTAGAGGAGCAAGATTACTTGGGTTTAGTTCTGTTAGGTAGGAAGTTTATACTTCTATGACTTTCTTAGCATTGTATCACTAAAACAGCAGCTTCTCTGTTGCTGCTGTATTTAACCTCTGTGTCAGGGTAGAGGAGCTGACTGTTTGCCGCAGTGTCTGTGTGGTCATCTCCCCATCGCACGGTGTGGGTGGGTGTCAGCATGTGATGCTGGTGAGGAAGGGGCTTAGAATCAACCGTGGATGGTAACTGGTGCATTTCTCCTTGTGCTGAGTGCTGCAGGGAGCAAGATGGTCCATGACTCAGAAAGCTTGATCCCGAGAGAGGCAATGATCTGCTTTCTGTGCCTGCAGTGGGAACAGGGAGTGCTCAGCACCCCACATTAGTGCACAGCACCCTGCTTGTTGCAGACCTTTTAGATCTCTTGAGCTTTTCTGTGAAGTACTGTGGTTGTCCTCTTGGCATACCCTCCCATGTGAAAGAGTAAATGCTGTTCTCCCTTGTTCTCCTCCTCTTTTTTTTTTTCCCCCATTTCCTTTTTCCAGTTTTGGTTAAACTTGCCAAAATGCCACAAAGCCGGACACCAAAGTCTGTTACCTTGTTCTGACAGTTTATTGTGATGGGGCAACAAGAATGCACACAACTGTTGAATTATGGGGTGATAATCTATCAGGAATCTGTTGCATAGAGAGCAAGTAAGTGTGATATGGTTGGCCTATCCATATGTTATTGCAAGGGTATAAAGGAAAGTATGCAAAATAGTAAATGATCAAGCAGGAAGACTGGAAGTAGTGTTTGGATTTAATGGACATTTCTGATCTCTTCATCTGACTGTATAAATCAGAGCTGTTGTATTTTGTGCAGAGTTTTATCGTTACGTTTTTATTGGGCCATCCTTCCTTTAAGCACAAAGAGGAAATGCAAGAGGCAAAAATACTTTTTGCTGAATAACAATGCTTAAGTATAAATCATAGTGTGCTACCATAATGCTATAAAAAACACCCTTCTATAAAAAAAGGTACTCTTCTGAAACCTCAGAAGAGTAAATCATAGAATAGAATCATAGAATAACCAGGTTGGAAGAGACCCACCGGATCATCGAGTCCAACCATTCCTATCAAACACTAAACCATGCCCCTTAGGACCTTGTCCACCCGTGCCTTAAACACCTCCAGGGAAGGTGACTCAACCACCTCCCTGGGCAGCCTGTTCCAGTGCCCAATGACCCTTTCTGTGAAGAATTTTTTCCTAATGTAATGATTGGGTTAAATGATACAATTTGTCTAGTGTTTTGACTCTGCAGGTTTTTTTTACTCCTTGTCAGTATAGGGAGATAAGAGTCGATATAAGTCGGGTTTCGTATTGCTGCCACTTGCCCAACACGCTGTTGCCATGCAGAAGGATGGGCTCTTCATGCCTATGCCTTGTTAGTCATTATGGAAGTACAGGAAAGGCAAAATGTGCCCTTGCCTAAGGTATGTACTCTGTGTATGAGTAAATGCAACATAGACCACTTATTTTCATCACTATAATTTACAATATGCAGTAACCACGTGCAAATACTATGTACAGCAGAGAAAAAGGCCAAAACCCAATTCTTACTACATAGTGAACGGGATACTAGCTAGCAAATGATTCAAAATAAAGCCACACTGCTTGTCCTTAAGAGACTCCAATTTAGAAAAGGCATGTTATCTGTAGTAGTGGGCAGCGCATCCACTGGATCGGAATGGTTTGGTTTAGGAAAGGGCTGCCAGACATTGAAGGGGTAGGAAGCAGTATTGCTTTTTAATGCTCACTGTGCCAAGAAACAGCATAATGTAATAGAGGAAAGCAGTAACATTCTGAAAGTGGGGTTTTTTTTTCTGTTACATAAAAAATTAGACATTTATCTGAAATTATGGCAATTTTGTTGAGTGTTATGCTTTGGACAATTGTAACACTAATAGGATGGAAGCAGTATAAGCAGTAGCTACATTTATAGCTGCAGTTACTAAGAGAAATCCATAGTCTCTTATTTGAATGCAGCATTCCCTGTCTGCTTGAAAGGCAGGCAGTATCTTAAAGAGACAGGGGAGGCAAGTTGTCCTCTTTTTTTATTTTATTGTCCACTTGGTTTTTTTGAGAAAACTGGATTTGATTCATCAAGGAGGTCAAATCCAGTCTTTCCCTTGCACCCAAAGCAGTTTAAAAAAGAGAGTAAGTATGTATTTAAAAAAGCATATGTATATGTATATATATCAGTATGAGACCAAAATGAAACTGTTGAGTTTGTATTCCCTGTAGCCCACTAAAATTCACGGGTCATGCACAAATTATGCAAAGGGTAATTTCCCTTACATTTGTCATCAAGTTTCTTAGTATAGCGAGCCATTATTTGCTTCTTTTCAGTGATGTGTCAACAAACAGATTTCTTTGTAGATATGATTGAATTTTATTCAGTAGAGAGACTACAACACACGGCTGTGCCTTTAAAGTACTGGCATTTAAGCTGTTTATAAGGAACATGTTTATGCTTTGGATAGAGATCACTTGGTACTGGTCTTAGTCAAATTAGGGCTGGAGTCATGGAAATCTTGACTTTCCACTCACTTAATGAATCCTGACAATTTAGCATGTATGGTAGGTGCCTCACTCATTGCAGTTTCTAAATGTAAACAGATAGTCTGCTCAGGAAGACCAGGACATAAAAAGACAGTATTAATACTGGTTTTGTCTGCTGTATCTTATAAATGGGGGGGGTAGGTGTATGGCTGGTATAAATTGGCATATTCCCATCAAGTAAAGTTATGACAACAGAAGCAGAATGGGAATCTGTTCTCTTGGCTACTATTCTTAAAGAAAATGCTGGAAACTGCTTATATGTTTGTGTGTTTGTTTCTTCTGTTCTCTCACGCGATCTCTGTAGCAAAAGGTGTTCTTTATTCATCCTTTTTATTCCTTTTTCCACGTGACCAAACTTGCTTTTCCAGCAGATCTCACCCTCATCCCCTTCTCTAAATTCCTATTATCTTATTTTTTCCAGTTTTCCCATTTTGAATATCAAAGGAACTTCTCCCATCCCTGTGTTTCCAGTTACGGCAGCAGGACAGGATGTCTTTACTCCTCTCCTTTCCTGTTCTCTCGTACCTATGCCCCTGCATTAACACATCCTGAGGAACAGCTTGAACTCAAGCTCAAGTATTGTCTTCATTCATTGACGCAAAAAAACCCAGCAAAAGATTACAGATCTGAGACTTGAAGTTACATTTCCATAGTGCAGAGCAGAGGAAAGGTTGGTGCAGGTAGCACAAGGGCTTGCTGTGTGACTGGATAGATGCTTTGCAAATCTTGCTGTACAGGCTCACAATGTATTTCTCTCTGGTCTTTGCAGTGGGTAACATTGCACCAAACTGGATGAGCCATTCCCATTCAAATCATCAAATTTGTGTTGCCTAATTTCCAATGAGGATGTAATGTGATAGTAAAATTCTGTGAAGGGTCATACACTGTTTTACTGTCAGTTTGTGAGTCTCAGACAGAAGGAAATGATCAAAACCACTCAATCCTCATTATTTATTAATTGAGTTCTGGCAGAGCCTTTCTACATTCTGGCGTTATGTTTGTTTCTTTGTTTACAAACAAAAAGAAAAGCAGAGTTGACAAAAACAGAAAAAAAACAAAAAAGGGAAATTTGTTAACAAAGATTTCTGACAAGGAAGAAATGGTATTTGGGGACGTTTGAGTGCAGGTGCCTTGGAGTACAAGGGAGGGCAACTTGGCATTGCAGTGTCACCCTCTCTGAGTGTTGCTCTTGAAAGACAAGAATACTTTAGAGAACAGCAGACCATGAGTTTTCAATACAGGCATGCTGGGTTGCTAGAAAATATTTACTCTGGTAAGTTCTCTGTTGGGGATATCTGAAGTGCTAGTACTTCCTGACTCGTATGGATTTACTTTCTTAAAAAAATATGAAACTATCAAGAAGCTGCAGGTTTTTCTTTGCTTTTCTCTATTTCTTTGTTTCTGTACATATTCGGGTGAAGAAGAGTTTATCAAAATAATTGTGTCTTCCTTTACTAACAGTGGTTTCTTGACTTCAAAAGTCCCAGAACTGCTCTGACCTCAGTCCTTTGTTCTGCAGGGAGTCCTGTGAGGACAGAACATTTCATAGATGCCATGGCCTCTATGGAGCTGAGTTGAAGCCTGAGGTATAAAATTTGCAATGAGGAAAGGTCTGAAGACTTTAGCTGCTGATTTGTTTTCCTCTTTGGGATTTAGAATTAACCAAATATAGGTGATTTTTCACAGGAATGTCTAAAATCATATCTCTGATCAGCATAAACCTCTTGCCAAATTTTCAGGGTTGCTCCAGAGCCTGAAGCCATTTTTATATCTCAATAAATTAGTTACAACAGCAGCAGAAGTAAATTAACACAATCAAAGCTACATATTTCCTTGCCTGCTCTCTTTCACTAAGATGGATGCATTTTTTTGCTCAAATTTTCCCCCAAAAGATCATTGTTAAGCAGATGTTAGCATGGAAGATTTTAATTACAGTATTTGCTGGAGTTGTAAAAGGCTAAAACCGGGGTTGTTGAGGGAGAAGGCGGAATAATCTTCAGTGTCGTGGTGGCTATGAGAATTATGTTTCCTTCCTTCTTTTGGATTAAAGGTGGAACTTAAAAAGGCAAAATATGCAGCAGGGCCCATTGGACTTTGCCCTGTCCTCATCACTTGAGGCCCAGGGGTTCATCAACATTGTCCTGTTGTCCTTCCTCAACAAAAAAAAAAAAAAAAGAAATCATTGGCAGCTGCTGAAGCTCCTGCTGCTTTGCTCTGCTTTTCCCCATTAGTGCTTTTTTGGACAATTGTGGAAGTAGCACTACCCAAAAAGGGTTTGTGTGCAGTTCCTCTTGCCCAGCTAAATGGCTGCGGTGGCTTTTCTTGGACTGTGTCAGAAACAGTGAGCCTCCTACTTTCCTGATTGTGAGTTAATGTCCTGCTTCTGGTTGTCTCCAGGCCACCTCCTACTTCTTGACAAAATGGATGTGCTTGACTCTCACCATTGAGTTTCCATGGGGCAGGAACTCCAGCAAGGGAATGTTAAAAGAATGGCAATATGTCCCTGCTGGGCCTCTTGGTCGGGACAATCAGGACCTGGGAGGTGCCATGGGGTGCACCTGTGCACACCGCCTTGTTGATTTTGGCAGTGTAGCCAGTTGAGATACAGAGAATATTTGTTCATCTGGGTCTCCTGAGGACAAAAAGCAGAGTTTCAGTTTCAGGCTCTGACTTACAGCGTGTCTAGGAAGTTGGTCAGGACAGGACTATCAAAGGTACCTGCAGATGTGTGAGATTCCAACTTTCCCTGGCTGTGAGCTGTCTCTGTAAAGCAGTGCTGAAGATCCCCCTTGCCATTCCTCTATGCTCTGTCTTCCGCATTTGAAGCTGGGAGTAATATTTGTATACCTCACTGGTTGTTCTGACTAAATTAATATTTGTAGAGCACGCTGTGTTCCCCGTATTGAAAGGACTACATGAAAGCCACTGTTTCTGGGCAGCTGTATCTTATTTTTGAATGTTATAAATGTACTTAACCAGGTCAGACAATACTCATTGCATTTGTTTAGAAAAAACCTGTCAGTCCCTTGGTATATATGTGAATGCATTTTTTATATAGGTTATGTATTTATACTAAAGCAAAAACTCTCTTCTGTTTAAAGAGTCCTGTTTCAAACATTGTTTTGGTGTTCATTTGCCACTTGTTATTCTGGTTGCCATTGCATTGCGTACTGGGAGGCAGTATATGTCATTTTTTTCAGACTCTTTCCCTGCTTTTAGAACCCTTGCAGTGCATGCATAAATCATCTAGCAATGTTTTTTCTTAAGCTGAGAACATAAATAGAGGTAATTGTCTGATAAAGCTTATTGGTATTCCTTAAATCTTGATCTTATCCCTTGCTTATTCACACATCATCTGCACAGAAGATATTTCTGCTGTCTTCTGAATTCTGTTTCACACAGTCCAGCGAGATGTTAAAAAAATAATAATTTTATAAATCTTTGCAAAACCAAATTAGAGCATTAAGTGAAATCGGGGGGGGGGGGGGATTAAATCTGAAAAAAAAAAATATTTCAAGCTATTAAATGTTCTTCTGCTCATAGATTGTCAAAATTCTCCAGAAGTGTTTGAAAGACGGTGGTGTCCCCAAAGGTCCTGCTCACAGAGCACCTGCTGGAGGTGGCAGCATCAGGAAAAATAGAACCAACCACAGCATCAGTGCTGTTGCATGGTTAGCATCACAGCCCTCAAGAGCAGAGCAGCACAGTCTCCTGCAGGAAAACCTAGGCTTGTAGCTCTTAACAGCTGGGATTCTTCTTGTTGTGTCACGCTGCCATAAATCCTGACCAGCTCCATTGAAACAGAAGGAATTACTCCAGATTCATGCCAGTTTCGATGAAAAGAGGCTTTCTGCTGAATGGATCTGGGCAGCCACTCACCAGGTGGAAGGGAAAGAAGTGACTCAGCATTCGGCAGTTGTTTCTCATCTCTGGCTTTTGCCAAGCACAGAATCACGGATTTCTTTTTTTTTTTTTCCTACTCTCTGCTTCCCCCCCACCCCGCCCTGTTTTCCTTCCCCGGGTGAGTGACTGCTTTGTGTACCCTGTGGAAAAGAGGACTTTAATTCTGATTGAAGAAGGGATGCAGGGCAGGGAAGGACCAGCAAGGAGCTTGTGGAGGGGCAGACCACCCTTGCTAGAAGCAATCCGCCCTTCACTTCAGAGTGTGTAATATTGACTGCTTCTTCTTACCCCTGGGAGATGAGCATTTGTAAGAGGGAGTTAGCTGCATAGCAGGCCTCTTGTTTCTGTCTGCATGGTAATAGACCGGCTACTGCCGGTGACAGCAGCTCCTCCTGCACATAGATACACACAGGGGAGCCAAGTGTGCAGCAGAGCAGGGTGAGGTGCAGGCAGGTACTGTCTGAGCAGCGTCTTGCATTGCCCCCCATCCAACACTGTTCCATTCCACCTCCCCTGCAAGCTCACCCTCTCTGAGCCAGCAGCAGTGTCAGTTACCTGCACATGAACAAAAGCAAAGGAATGGGGAGAAGACTCCATTGCTAGGTTCTACTCAACTGCACTGCTGGTTGAGTAAATACTGGGGGGTTGTTTTGGACTGCCCAACAAGGGGATTCCAAGTTTAGAAATGGTGTTAAATTATTGCAATGAAACCCAAGATTAAAAACTGTAAATGGGGAAGACAATAGTTCACTGTAGATCTTTGAAAAACATGGGCTGATGAACTGAAGCTCCCTGAATGTTTCAGCCCATCTGTCTTGTTAGTTTCTGTGTCTTAATCACGGATTTCATGAAGTATCTAATTTTCTTTTTTTAGCTTTCTGTCCTCCTCTTGTACAAAAGTTAAAGCAGGGAAATCATCTGAGCAGGATTTACTTTTGCGTCCGAGAGAAAAGCAGTCTATAAAAAGAAGCGGGTGGTGTGTGAGCTGGGAAACCAGGCTTGTCTGTTTTGGGTTTGGGGGGGCAAGATTTTCCCACCCTCACTTCTACTGCTGTGTGGTGGTTATCAGGACAGCTGGGAAGTGCAAGTATAGGCACATACCCAGTAGCTGACAGTGTTTTTAATTGTCTGGCTCTGGTCCGTGGTTGTCTAAACAGTGTGGACTGAAATGCAGGCTCCACTGAAGTCACCAGCAAAATTCCCTTGCTGTCCCTCCCGCTGTGGCCGCTGTTCTGGCAGCTGTTGAGATATACTGGCAAAGTCCCTGCTCTGTCTTGCAGCTTGGGAAGTCTGCAATGGCTCTTCCAACCCGGAGAATTACTTCCTGTTCATATTTATTGTGGGGTAAAGCACAAACCAACCAACAGTAAAGTCCCACCAAAAGTCAGAGCATTTTAATAATCCCTTGGGAGCATTGTGTGTCTCCAGGTTCTTCCTGCATTAATCTGTCACGTGGAGCCCACTCAAATTTTAGCAGCAGTGGAAATTTTTGCCACCCCCTTCCCTACCCCACCCCCCGCCACGGCACAGATAAGGCCATGTATATTTGCAATGTGTACTCTGCAGAAGGCACTGATTGACGTTAATTAGGAGTGGGTGGTGTGAAAGTGTAAAAATAAAATTCCTTTCTGCTGGGTTTACTATTAGAAGTGAAGTACATGGTGTGACACTGAGTGCGTGTGAATGTGCACATGTGTGCATATGCATGTGTGTAGAGTGGATGGTGTCTATCCAGCACTTCAAACAGCATTACAGGTTTAAACATATATAAAAGTCCAGGGTTACAGCCTTTTTCTTGTGAGCTGCTCAGTGGAATGCACTTCAAAATTGTTTCTTTTTGGTTCTGAGCTCAAAACGCCGTGCTAAAAAGCATTGAGTGCCAGAGATTGCAACTTGTGTCACTTCAACTACCTCTGCCTGCTTTGAGCTGTTAGAAGTGATAAGGAGGGACAATGTTTTTCATGAATTCTAGCAGGAACAGCATTTTGAAATTAAATGGATCACTGTTCAGCAAGCTAGTATGGCTCTGGTTGGTGTTATTACTTTCTTCTTGACATGTATATGGAGAATAAGAAGCCACAAATGAATTCCACTGCATTAATGGTTCGTGAAGTTTGTTATTGGATGTGACTGGCCGCCTCTTATGAAATAAATGGACAATCATCTGTTCCACTGTAAAAACGTATTCTTTGGATTGTAACTGCATTATGATATCTGAGCTCCAGAACTATTGCCTATGTTAGTTTCTCAATTTCACAGAATCATTTAGGTTGGAAAAGATCTTTAAGATCATTGAATCCAGCCATAAATCTAACACTGCCAAGTCCACCACTCAACCATGTCCCTAAATGCCACATCTACGTGTCTTCTAAATACTTCCAGGGATGATCATATGATCAGAATCGTTTGGTTGGAAAAGACCTGTGATATAATCGCGTTGAACCATAAACCACTAGTGTCCACTACTAAACCATATCCCTGAGCACCTCATCTACCCATCTTTTCAATACCTCCAGGGATGTGACTCAACCGCTTCTCTGGGCAGCCTGTTCAATACTTGACAATCCTTTCCGTGAAGGAATTTTTCCTAGCAGAGTGTCTCTGTGTTGACAAACTGAACATTTGCTGGGGGAAAGGATGGGAGCAACACCTCTGCTGTTCTCTCCAAGCCTACAAGGTGCTGCAGTACGTGCTACAGCTGTTTGCATTGTGCCTGTGGTTGAGATACATAGCTGTTACTTAGGCCTTCTGGTTAAGTATAATTTTTTAGTACATTACTTAAAGTGGATTTAGAATCATAGAACCATAGAATCATAGAATAACCAGGTTGGAAGAGACCCACCGGATCATTGAGTCCAACCATTCCTATCAAACACTAAACCATGCCCCTCAGCACCTTGTCCACCCGTGCCTTAAACACCTCCAGGGAAGGTGAATCAACCACCTCCCTGGGCAGCCTGTTCCAGTGCCCAATGACCCTTTCTGTGAAAAATGTTTTCCTAATGTCCAGCCTTAATCGCCCCTGGCGGAGCTTGAGGCCATTCCCTCTTGTCCTGTCCCCTGTCACTTGGGAGAAGAGGCCAGCACCCTCCTCTCCACAACCTCCTTTCAGGTAGTTATAGAGAGCAATGAGGTCTCCCCTCAGCCTCCTCTTCTCCAGGCTAAACAACCCCAGCTCTCTCAGCCATTCTTCGTAAGGCCTGTATTGGAGATTAAGTTAAGGGATTTTCCTGCTCCTAGAAGGAAAACACCAAAGCTAAAACACTAGTTTTCATTGGACTAACTAACATCGGTGGCGTTTAAGCATCATAATATGTCAGAACTGGCTCAAAACCAACCAACCAAGAAACTCCCAACCCCTCCTGTCTTGCTGATGCTGTTCTACTTACAGGCTGATATTTTGGGTGATGTGTCATGTGTTGCTGAGAAGGAGCATGTGGCTTCAGCTACGAGAGGTTGCTGACCATGGGAACATGGAGCTGAGAGTAGTGCTGGCAGCTATTTTCCAGCCAGCTTTGGTGTCAAGTGTACAGAGTGCATGTGATAAAGCACTTCACATACTGTGTCTTGGAGACAGGAATTCAGAGGTTGTTTCAAATGCATACCAAAGGTCCCTCTTAATTAACCTGACTGCACGTGGCTTGTGTAGGGGTGCATAGGCTTGTAGACAAGATGTCACTACGCTGCTCCTGCGTGAGCCATTGGCATGCCTGGTCTGTGGCAGCTTGATTGATGTGAATGGGGAAAATGTTTGAATTGACTGCAGAAGTATAAAAAGCAATTCACAGGCAGGTTTCCCCTGCATGGAGCAATATGCTGTAGTTTAGTTAAGGAAACCACAGGGAGGTTGATTTCTGGGTTTTGGTTTTGTTTTATTTGTTAGTATAACACTTCGCTTGTGTTTGAAAGGGTTAAGCAGAGAAAAGTTAATGGTTGGAGTTGCAGCAGTGTGCACAGAATGCATGGCATATCTAGTGTCAAAGAAGTCGCTTGTAGTCACATATGTGTAGATAAAAATATACTGAGTTTTAAGCAGTGTGGTTTTTCCTAGCTAGAATTGTGATGTTACTGCCAGTTAATCATAGTTGAGTTTCATGACTGTATTTTCTTGCTGTAAACCTAAATTCAATGAATTGAGCAAAGATATATGAACTGTGAAGAGAAAAGAAAAAAAAAATGAGAGAAGGCAGGACAGAAAGACCATTTTTAGTCATTCTCGGGCTGTTTCTGTGTTTAAGGCCCAGGCAAATAGTGTTCTTGGTTATTCAGGTTAAACAGAGTTATTCAAGGCTTAAAGGGTTCCATGCATATTCAGTGTCTTCTAGAATGAAATCTCTAGTGACTGAAGAACTTGTGGCCTTTGGCACTATATAACCATAAATATAGATACAGATAGGATCCTTCTTGAAGACTGTAACAGCTGAAATCAACCTGACTTGTATAGCATAGGCTTTTCCCACCAGTAATATAAAAATATAAAATAATATATCTCAAGTTTTGATCTTCAGACACATAAAGGCCACTTTACACTCTTGTGGCAGGTGAAAAGATGTTGAACCAGGTATAAATCATCTGATTAGTTTAGCCTTTTTGCCCTTTTTGCACTGATAAATATTTAAGGCTCTCTAAACAGAAAATACACAAGTAAAATGTGTGTGGGAACACACTGTGTAGGTACATAACCTTCAGTGATTGGGTAGCTGTTTGTAAGCTTGATTTAATTACTTGGGCTGACATGCATTCCGTTCGGTTTTGTGGGGGCTGGACAGTTTGTGGGTAAGCAGGAGGGAATCCTTCCAGTAAATACCTTTGAGGGTTGTGTCACTGTAGGACATTCTCATACTAAAATATTTTGGGGGGGAGGGAGGTTGTTTTGAGGGAAGTTCTCATAGAAAATGTTCTCATGATCCTCAGTGCCATAAAAATCCTTTAAAACCAGAGCCTGTGTTTCATATAGTTCTTCAGTTGTCATCTTGTTTTTCAGTTCCCTGTTATAAAACAGAGCATGAAATTACTTCTAACACAATGTATAGGGACACAGCTTGAAATAGTTTTTAATCAGCTAGACAGAGTCATGGCTGCATTGGTAGGTGCTTTCCTGTTAGTGTTTATAGAAGGAAATAGTGTTTGCACAGTTCAAATGCTTTTCATGTCAGCACTGATCACATTTGTTTGCAGCCTAAGAAAACAGAACATCAGTTTTCACATCAAAACTATTCCAACAAAACTTCTTAATAATAATTGATTGTATTTCAGAAAAGACAGTGGTACTGAAAATGTTACAATAAGTATGGCCATAGAGTTAAAACAGAGCTGCTATTATTTTTGGAGTATGTCTAAACCAGTGATTTTTCAAGTGGAAAAGTTGACAGAATTTCATTGTGTATGTTAAATTCAAAGTTACTCCCTTCCTTCTTCCATCCCGTCCAGTTATAGTTATCTGTTAAGTGAAGAGCAGAATGCAGCAATGCAGGATTTGCTTTTCAGGGACCATCTAGGGACTCCATGTGCAAAACACCAATAAATATCCTGAGCATCTAGGGCTTCCCTGAGTCTGTCCCCATGGTGATCCCATGAGATAGGGAAGCTGTAGTGACTCCACCACTTGGCTGGCCAAATCAAACCCTTAGATAGGCTCTCCCGTGTCCCACCCTAAGCCTCTCTCGGCACTGTATCGTTCTTCCTCAGTTCTGCAGTTTAAGGATCTGGGATGGGTTTAATACTGAGCGACAGTCATAGGTGTGCTCTTCAGTGCCATTGTTTGCCTAAGTGAAACTCATCATGAGAGGATGCTGTGGAGCTGTTAATACAGCTTGTCCGGGAACCTTTCTTTGCTGGAGGCTGTTAAAGCAGCGATAATGATTCCCCTTTGCTAGGGTGTTTTGTTTTGCTGTGTGCATCAGTGATGCTTTGGTGGGTGTGTTGCTTTTTTCAGACTAGAATTCAGAGCTGTGCTTTTCATTTTTCAGTTGCACTTAAATAGTAAACCAATGTTTTGTAACACCAACGTTTTCAGATCCTGTGATCACTGAAGTTGCCAAATGATTATTTTTTGGGAGCAGAAGTTTTTCATTGTGTAATCTTTGTGCTAAATCAGAAGGAATAGTGCTTCAGGAAGTTTTTTAATAGAAAAATATAATAATTACTTGACTCCACAGTGCACATAAATTGTTGAAAGTCAAAAGACGATTTGCTTCAAGGCTGCGTATAATGATCTCATTTGTTATTATGTGGTCTGCACAGGCTACTCTCAAGACGTGTAGGATTTCTTCCTCTCTAATGTTTCTGCATCAGTGTAATAGATCTGAATACACCATAGATACTTGGCCATCTGGTTCTCTTAATTCCACTGAATTTACCAGAAGAAAAAGTAACGTATTATGCCTTTCTAATTATAGTTCTTTCTCCATGATTGAAAATAGAACCCCTTATTCTGTGAAAGACTCTGATGTTCTGTAGTTTACCTTTATTGCAATTTGAATATTCTTAGGAAAAGTAAGCCCTTGATTTCTTGGTTTTGTTGTGTTTTTTTTTTTTAAAAAAAATTCTCATCTTTCCTTGTCATTTTGGCATCCAGATGTTCTCCAGCTCTGCAAACCAAGTAAAGGTATTAGTGACCTCTTCTATTCTTTAGACTGTAATAAAAAATAAAGGTCTTAAAGTGCCTTAGAAGAATGGGAAGGTAGTGTAGAAAGAAAGCCTGCTGGGAGGGAATAATTTAAATCAGAAATTTGAGGTACTTCTGTAATAAATCCCAAGCATAATAAAAGTCTTCATGATTGGGGCTTGAGATTGAAACTGAATGTCTAGGTTGGAGCCTTCCATTGGCATGATGTCTTGTAATAGGGTTTAGTGTGTGTTTCGGGGTTAGTATGAGCGGTTTCAGTTGTGGAATCGGGAGGCATGCTTGAAGCAGTTCAGAACTTGCCATAAATCTGTACAGTGATTTCACCAAGTGAATATGAATGCAACGATCTCCTCGGTGCCACTAGGAAGAGAGTGGTATTACTAATAATAAGAAGAGGGACTAGCACTTGATGTGATGACAGCTTCTGTTTGACAGCTAAGTAAATGTGTCAGGAGGTCACTGAGGAGTATCTATGGCAACCGAAGGATGGAGAATGGCTCTGCTGGGCCAGTGTTACTTTCTAGGCAGGGCCCCAAGCAGTGAACTGTGATATGACCTGATTAGGACGAAGTTACTAACTGAAATTGATAGTATTTATCAGCCATAGTCTTTAAAAACCAATGGAAAGCACAAAGGAAAAAAAAAACAGAAAAAAAAATCAGTGGAAAGCAGTAGAAAAAGGACCAAGGAGGCTTGTCTGATATCTTTCCAACTGAAAGAAAAATAATTCAGTAAATGTTAAAGTGTGGTAAGCCTGATCTCTGGGGAGAGGAA
Source organism: Phaenicophaeus curvirostris (assembly GCF_032191515.1). Taxonomy (NCBI): domain Eukaryota; kingdom Metazoa; phylum Chordata; class Aves; order Cuculiformes; family Cuculidae; genus Phaenicophaeus; species Phaenicophaeus curvirostris. The sequence continues at coordinate 36,839,013 of NC_091394.1, forward strand.
ACATATTTCTCATTCTTGCTAGGAATGTTTTTACTCCATGTTGTCTTAATTTTTCTTTCAGTTTATTTTTTTAAGGAAGTCAGGCTTGTCAGGATTCTTACAAGCCAACCCCAGACATGCCATTGGGCCAGCTATAAACTTTATAAAGCGATATTTCTCATGTAGTTAGTAGAAGAAAAAAAAATGAAAAAGCACCGAGTCTTTCAGATGTTCGATGGAAAAGCCAGCAGCTTAAATATCTCTGAAATGCGATTTGTAGGATGAGTTAACTGATTTCCCAATTTCCCAGTGTAACGCTATTGTAGCAACCATCTTAGATAATAAATGTTGATATATTATGTGATTCACTTGAGGGTTTTTGTTTTTTTTGTTTTAAAAGTTGATGCTGTTTGCTGGGCTATAGCAAGGGAGGTGTCAGCCTGTACCACGTGCGCAATCTGAGTGGCATAGCAGAGGGGAGAAGGCAAGTTTCCTTGGTGAACACTCTGGATGGGCGAAGGGGATGAACTGCTGTTTCTTTGGCCTGTAACCCAAAGGATTAAAATCTGCTATGAAAGTACTGTATGTTCCCTTCCCTTCACCACTATCCATTTTGTACTGCAATGTGGAAGCCCCAAAAGTAGTACTGCAATGTGGTGCTTCAGGGTTTGAAGGGTTCTGGCGTTACACTGCGTTGTGGAGGGTTTTAATGATCTCCTGAACACACTGTGATTTGCTTTATATTAATGAACATGCACATAAATAACGTGGTAAAAATCTGTATTTTGCCCGAGCCCCCTCCTTTCCAGGGGTCTGCTGCACTCTATAACCCAAAGTCTTGCATCTGAAGGAATTCTTACTGCTGAGGTGGTCTTCTGGCATGGTCCCATGCTCTGATCCTTGGTTTGCTCAGAGTCAACCTCAGATCCAGCTGCCTTGTGAGCACTGCATGTTTCTCTCAAACCACATTTTGCACGTTCCTACATTTCATCAGGTGCCAGCCATTGCCACAACCGCAGGGGTCACATGCAGAGGATCCCACGGTCACTGTGAGCTCAGCAGGGCACTGGCTACTGCAGGGGTGGCACCCTCATCCACAGGGGAGGTGGGAGAGGTACATTGTGTTGCTCTTGACGTGTGTCTTCTGTGTGTGCATGGAGCAATACAAATAGACTGCTAGGTCTTCTGTCTCTCTGCCAAGCAGAAGGTTACTATAGCGCACTGTCATTCAACAGGAATAAAGAGAAATAAAAAGCAGAAATGTTTGCAGGATTGCCAAGTCATTGACTCTTTCTAAACCCATACTGAAAGAACTGATTGGACAAGTCGGCAGCTATTTCAGTAGGGATGTGCAGCTCTAGCTGTAAATTTCCATTCCAAGATAAAATCTGATTATTGTTTAATATCATAGAAAGTCAAGGTTTTGCAAACAATTTAGATAGTTTTCTTCTACGAGAATGTGTGGCATTTTTTATTTTGTTTTCTGTCTTCTCGTGCTGGTTTGTAAAAGTTTACTGTGGATAAGTCTGAGTGTCAGAGAACATGGTTTGTTCCTGGCATGAGGAGAACAGCCAGGCAGTGTTTCTCCAGGTTCAGAAAGCCTGGAGGGAGGAAAGAAGTAAATCAAACTTGCTGCTGCAAAGTGTTGCTGGAATTACTTCATAAAGCCTTTCCCAAGTGCCCATGAAGCTTTTCTGTGCTACTGAATTTACCGTGCTAAGGCTGCGTGTGCTAGGACGGTGCATTCTTGCAGAGCTGGAACAGAGTGCCTGTCTGTGACTGTAGAGTGACCTTGTTCGTACAGTCAAGTCCAGCTCACTTTATAAACCTGTCATGATACCATTGTATTATGCTATGATACTGTCTGTAGTGGCGGCAGAAGCTGAAGCAGAATCTTACTTGAAAAATCTCCTGTCTGGAGCAGGAGATGATGAGTTTGAAGTAATTTATGACTGATGATTTTAGTACCATTTTTATCCATATTTTCAATGCCTATGGATCGTGTTACAATGGTGATTCTTAAAAAACCCAACAAAATATATTCCTCATAGTACACAGAAACTGCCCTAGAATTGTCTTTTATCTCTGTTTTGGGGTTGTGTTTTGTTGGCAGTGTGGTACAAGCTATAGCAGGCACCCACATCATACAGTGCTAGGCTTGGTGTAAAAATACATGAGAGTGATTGTGGGTAGGGCTGTAGCCTCTGCAGTTGCTCTGTTTGTAGTGCAGCTCCTTCAGCTTTTGTATGTGGTATTTGGACAGATTTTAACAAACCTGGCTTAGGGTCTGAAGTGGCAACCAGCGTCAAATCAAAGCGCTTAGTGTATTTGGGAAGGAACTTGCTTATTTAAGCATGAGTTATGTATAGCAACCTGTGTTCTTTGACTGACAGAAGGAAAAGTTGTTCGGGAAGTGTTTTTAAAAATCTGCAGGTTATTATTCTGTGTCAAAACACAGAGATTAGGAATCTCACCATGGAAGGTCACTGTGTTTGGTTGCTTTCACTCTTGTGCTGATATTGGAGTTCAAAGGACCGGCCGTGTGGTCTGTTCACCCACATTTGGTGTGGAGGGTCTACCCTTAGTAATTGGGTGAAGTTCTTTAGGGAAGACAGGAAGGGTTTCAGAAGACGCAATATGATGGGTGAAACCCATGCAGGGTCACCAGCCGCATCTCCTGCTAACTTGGACAAAAATGTTTTAAGAAATAACCTGGGTTTTCTCATACTTAAACACTTGACTTGAAATACTAGGGAAAATAAAAATGGATTTCCTCCCTTCTAAATGCAAAAGAGCCATTGGAAATGTTTTTCAACAGGCAAACTAGAGATTCAAAAATACATAGATCTATTTTATTGCAAACAAGGCATGCTTATTTCCATGCTCCTTTGCTTCAGAGACGCTGTAACAAGTTTGTTTTCTGAGATGGTAACACTTGTAGGCACTAAACAGAGAATAGCAGAAAGCAGAGAGGACTAACAGCAGTGATGGCAGAAACACCACTTAGCTTCTTATTAAATAAAGTCTGGTTTGCTTCCAAATTCTTAAGTTGCTATAGTTATTTAATCTAGTTTGCCCAACCTCTTTCTTTAAGACATTTGTTCCACTCGGAGTTGCAAAGAATTTTTTTTTTTGCCAGGATACTGTATTGGTTTGGATAATGACCCTTTTTTCCCCCCCATCTTTTTTATTCAACACATGAGATAAAACAGTTTCAGATTGAAGCTTGGCCCTCGTTAATTGGAGTTTCAGGAAGCAGAAAAACGGAGTGCTAACAGAGTGCCTTCAAATAAATCATGATTAATTGCATGTAGAAATGCTCTGACTTCATTTGAATATCCTTAACAAGCCTTTACTGACTACAACCAGTGTCTGCTCTTCAAGAGTAAAACTGAGAGTGTGTGTAGCATCAATACCTATTTGAATATATGCCTGGTCCTGCTTTCGATGCTAGAAAGCGCAAATAGTAGTTCTGCTGCAGTCTGCTCTTGGCAGTGAGAAAGAGCTGTCAATGAGAGCAGGCTGGATCCTGAAATGGAACGTCTTGTGTGTACAATGCAGGTACAGCTCTTCTTCCCCACCAATATTGAGCATCAAAGTCTATTTTTTTGGATGAGGATTCTACTTTGTTCACCTTCATTTCTCTGCTGAGTGTCCTTTTCCCTACTGTCTTAAAAAAAAAAGAAAGGCCATTTCCAATCTCCCCTACCTGTTGCACCAAAGATTTTCACAGCATTTCTTGTATAAATTTGAGTTTTCCATTGCTGTTAGAGCAGCCTGCATACCTTTCTGTGCTCTTGCGACACATTTGCGTTTTTTTCTGTCTGTGCCCCATCACACTTGAGACCCTGGGGCCCTAGTCATTTTGGAAGGCAAATCCTTTCTTGCTTGTGGCTGCCAGGATGCAGCTCTACTTTCTTTAGGGTCCTTCCCCCTGAAAGTCACTCTTGCCATATTGGCAAGTGGAAGATGGTCATTTTGAGGATGAGGGGAAGTAAAGGGTGAAAATAATAGCTGATGTCACTGGAGTAATGCAACACACTTGTTATATCAGCCATTGGTTAAGCTATTACACAACTTCACTGTTCATCATCTTCATCAGTGTGTTCAGTGTTTGGTGATGAAGGTTAACTTGTGAGAGGAGGTTGCAATTTGTTGAGATGCACTAGGATGAACCCCTCGTTATAAAGTGACGCCCAGTGGAGCCCAGCTCCTCAGCCTCAATAGGAAAAAACATCCCCAGAAAGCAGTTCATTTGGCTTTGGTGTGATCTGTACTGTCTTTCTTTAACCAGGGTCTGTGGTTAAGTCAGAAAAGACAGTTGTCTTCTACAGTTTTGTCATACCTCAAAACTACAGGGAAAAGCTTTCCTCTTAACAGCTTGACATAGCCAAGATCCAAGAAGCACCAGATTCTCTGTAGTTATTCTGTTGCTGCCAACTTGTGGTCTCATTTCGGGGCAATGTACTTAATCACCTCTTTTCCTCTTCTTCTTAAGCTGTGCGGTTGAAATCCCCTTCCCTTATATATGGAAAGACATCTTGCAAGAGTCAGCTGGGTGGCATTTTCCATGCTTTATTCTGAGCTGTGCAGCCTGAAGATCTCCTAGTTATATGCTGATGAAAGTGCCTTCTTTCTTAAATCATGTAATAATGAGGTGCTGTGAGCCCAATGCTTATCTGCACAAGAAGAGGTGTTAGCCTGTCTGTCCTGAAAATTGATTCCAGTTAGCTTTTATAAATTTGTTCTGTGCCTTTGATGGTATTTTTCATGTCCTGACTTCTAAAGAAGTAAAGGCAAAGGCAACTCTTTAATCTGTTATCAGCTCTGTAGATTCCTGTTACTTTTTTTTGGAGTTTTTAGTGTTAGCTAAAAAAAAAAAATAAAGCCCTGTTATTAAAAACAGATTTTCAGCAGGAAAAGGAGTAGCAGGATGGTAATCAGTTTCTGGAAGAGAAATAGAAAAGCCAAGTAATGTGGGAAAGAGCTACAGGTTGACAGTTGGGTTGGGAACATAGAGGAGATGGGATCTAGAGCATCAGTCAAATGTGTAGGGGATAGCTGAAAATGTTGGCCATGAAGGAGTGAGAGAGGAAAGCCAGTGTATTGGAAGGTGCTGGCAGTGGATTGAGGAGTAGGAGGCTCCTTAGTTGGATATGATTTAGCAGTGTAAAAGACTGGAATTCATTCTTGTTGATGGGCTAATAAGGCTCTGGAAGCAGAGCGGCTGCAGAGTGAAAAGATTTGCCACAGAAGACATAAACCATTTGTTGGAAAGGTCTTGTCTTCTGCTTTTGTACATAGTCAAGGGAGTAATAAAGCAATGGGAACAGAGATGTACACAGTTTCTGTCCCAACCCTTGTTCCACCCCTTCCTTTTGAACTTTCTTGACCTTAGCTGGCTAATGTTCCAGCAGCAAAATGCAAACCATCCTTTCTGATGGGCAAGCAAGGCTTTGTACTGGAAAGGGACCTTTACAGGTCATCTAATCCAACCCCTCTGCAGGAGTAGGGACATCTTTAACTAGATCAGGTTGCTCAGAGCCCATCCAAGCTGACCTGGAATATTTCCAGGGATCGGGCCTCCCCTACTTCCCTGGGTAACATGTTCCAGTCTTTCACCACCCTCATTGTCAAAACTGTTTTCCTTATATCCAGTCTAAATGTCCCCTCCCTTAGGTTAAAACCATTACTCCTTGTTCTGTTGCAACAGGCCTTGCTAAAAACCCATGATTTTTAACGTATTTTTAAGTGTGTTTTAAAGGAATCCCGTGGTGAGGTTCTTCAGGATAAACGTTTACATTTTAGTTTCGTTGTTTAGATTTCCAGTTTATTCTTCCTCTTCCTCAGTTCACTTTGTGCAGATTGTCTTTTTCAGATAACACAGAAGAAATAATGTCCAGTTCTTTTGCTCTTTCCTTCTGTTTTCTTGAATTAACAAACTGTCTTACTAGAAACACATTTTGGAGGAAAAGGTTATTCTTTGTGGAATTTTCGTATCTTGAGACTAATATATCTCACTAGCAATTAAGAAACAGCTGCATTTTTCATGGCTATATTGTATTTCTTGTTCTGCCATACATATATCTCCTTTCAACCTTTCTTATCTAGCAACTTTTCATGAAATTCAGTGTAATTTAATTTTAGTTGCAAGTTTTTACATTGTTATTCTAATCTTAGTTCTTTCCAACAGAAAGGCAAATTACAGAAACAACCCTTGTGAGTATAAACTCCTAGATGATGATATCAATTTGCTCTTCACAGTTAGGCACAATAAATTACTTTTCATTGCAGGTGGAATTTGCTGCACTGACATGTTTCCTCCTCCACAGAACACAGTTGGGTTCTGAGACAGGAGTAAAGAGCTAGCATTTGTGAAGCTGAAGCAGCATTTAACTTTTTATTCAACTTCATATTTATCTGCTTGATAAGCTATGTGTATGGTAAGCTGTATGGATGGGTTATTTTCCTTTTTTCATTTCCTGATACCTGGGAGGAATTTGCACTTTGTGATGAATTTCCCCAGGGAGCATAACATTATAGTCCAAAAAGACACCCAGAATCCTACAGGCCTTGCTTTTTCAAAAGTCCTCATGTAAAAAAGTAGAAGAAGAACTTTTCTGCATAGGGTACGAGGCAGGAAATCTCTCGAGTCAACGATTTTGACAAAGCAGATTTTATTTTTTATGGCCTGATTCAGTAGTAGATTACCGCAGTCTCATTCCATCTTAATTTCATCAATCAGTGGAGTTATTTCAGCATAAACCTGGCACAGGGGATGACAGAGTTAGCTTCTCTGTGTGTAATTATTCTCCAGTCTGCACGGGTAAAAAGTACCTTCTGGAGGCCAGCAGTACTGCCCTATTAAATCTGCTGTAAATGTGATCTGAGTAATTGAAGACTTTGAACTTTAAGTACTTTAAACAAAACTTTGAAAGTAATTTTTTGTTATTGTGAGCACACCAAGGATTTATTATAAGAAAAAGGGACTAATGCCCCTATCCTGTAATGAGCCCCATGGTGGCAGACATTGCCTTGCTATTCACTCCAAAGGCAGTGGGCTTGCCTGCCTCTTCATGAGAGGCACACAGGAATAGGTCCTACCCCCCAGAAAAAACATAGTTATTATTAATTACTTTGCCCTAGCCTGAAGTAAAACCTTCTCTCCAAGTGCATTGCCATCTCTTCTCTGGTGCCATGCTATTACTGACTTCTCGTGTTAAACACAACCACTCCATGCCCATGTGTATATAGGGAGAAGATGGAGCGATACAAAGTGTATACCCACTGTGCATGTCTGACAGTAGAGTTCTGCTTAAGTCAGGAAGGTTGGCTGTCCTTCATGTTATAGAGTTATACCCTGCAACATCAAATGATTTAAAACCAAGCATTTTAATTTGCCAAATCGGTTCTTGCCCTTAGAGGCATTTCAGGATGTGCAGCTGCAGTTGTATGTATTTGTAAGGTTCAACATTTAATTTGTGCTTTAAAAACCTCATATAATTCCCATGCTGGTGCTAGATTCTTGTCTGTGTTTCAGATCCATATCTGTTAAGGTCAGAGCTATCAAGTCTGGATAGCCCTGGCCTGATTTCCAGAGCAAGTAAGTTGCCTGCACCTCTCCACTTAATTTTAGTGAGCCTCTGGGTGCATGCAGCACTACTGTGAAGGAGGCCAGCTACGTAGACACCAAACTATGGATTAGTACCTAATTTAGTGTACCCAGGGATGAACATGTCGGCTTAGTATTATCTCTCCCTGAGAGTTCTGTTCTGTATATTGCTCTTTGTATTTGAGACAGGAGTTCAGGAGCCAAGTATGTCAGTGTCTCTAGGTACTGCTGTGTGTGATATATTCCCCCATGTGAGGGTTATTACCCTCTTGTTGAATCTTACTGTAGGTATATTTGCTGAAACATTTGAGTGGGACTCTGCTCAGGCTACCTTAGTCCCGAGGATTACTTGAGACCTGGATAAGCAAAGGCGGGCAGAGCAAGTTCCATCTTTTCAATGGTTTCCCATGAGGGAGGGGCAGCAATTTGCTCCTTCCTGAAGTTTTAAGCCAGAAGACAGCCTGTGGGCCCGAACTGCAAATAGATCTACTCTACCCTAAGCTGATTTGTTTTTTGGTCCAGCTTTCCCGCTTTCCCTGAGCCTCATTTGCTCAACCTCACTCTTAACTGGCTCATCTTTATCCTCTTTTGCTTGGACCTTGGCTCACTCTCCTTACATTCAGCTGATCTCTTCCTCACTGAATGCAGAGTCTCATATTTCACTCCCAAACCAACTGCAGGAGAGCAGAAGACCCAAGGACTGTCCATTTGAAGGATGTGGAACTGAAGACTATGGAACATAAGAAGGATATGAAACTGTTAGGATGGGTCCAGAAGAGGCTATGAAGATGATTCGAGGGCTGGAGCACCTCCCATGTGACGACAGGCTGAGAGAGCTGGGGTTGTTCAGCCTGGAAAAGAGAAGGCTCCAAGGAGACCTTATAGCAACCTTCCAATACCTGAGGGGGCTACAAGAAAGCTGGAGAGGGACTTTTTACAAGGGCACGGAGTGATAGGACAAGGCGGAATAGTTTTAAATTGGAATGGGGAAAATTTAGACTAGATGTTAGAAAGGGGTTCTTCACGCTGAGGGTGGTGAGGCACTGGAACAAGGGAAGTTGTGGATGCCCCATTCCTGGAAGTGTTCAAAGCCAGGTTGGATGAGTCCTTGGGCAGCCTGGTCTGGTGGGAGATGTTCTTGCCCATGGCAGGAGGGTTGGAACTGGATGATCTTTAAGGTCCCTTCCAACCGAAACCATTCTATGATTCTACAATTTGCGCATCTTCCACTGAGACACAGTAGCTTGCTGTCTGCTTGCTTCAGGTGTGTTTCAAGGCAGAGGAAACTGTCATAGCTTAAAACACTTATTGCTGTTGAAGGTTAACATGTGACTGTTCTTCAGATGCTTCACCACCAAAAGCTTACAGAAATGTGGTCTGCTGCCATCCCCTCCACCTTCTGTTGTTCTTGTCACTTAAGGCTGCTGTAAGCTCATCAAAGCAAAGACTTCTCTGCCTTTGCAAAAGGCGTGCCCCTGCAGCACCTTCTCCTCCCCATTCTTGCTTAGCTCTCACTGTAGTGCAAATAATAGTAATATAGTTGATAGCTTTATAATGTAATCTTATTGGGGATGTGGGCTGAACCAAACAGGAGTTGCATTTTGTGGTATCTACCCAGTTGTAACTCATCCCTAACATGAATTTGTGATAACACTCAGATCTCAGCTATTGATCAATGATGTAATTGTCATCCTATAGTAGGACAGATGATGTAATTCTTACCCAGTTACTGAAGACAGTGACCTTGAGACAGATCAGATGGTTGAGCAGCATAGATGGGTCACTAATTATAAAATGTCCTTGTTTTAAAACTAAACTCTCATCTGTTAATTATTGGGGAGGAATAACTATAAGAAAATGCCAGTGTGTCCCTAAAGATGCAGCATTTATTGACTTTCACCAGCCATTACATACTGTTGTTTTGACAGGTGACTTTTGATGGATTTGCTGCATTGTTGCTCTGTCTGTCATTTTGGTTTATGTTTGGGGAGCATAAAAGCTGACTTTTTTGAGCCCAAGGAAAACATTTGCTTCTGATAACAAGTCCCACGTTAAAAAAAAAAAAAAAGAAAAAGTAGAGGTGGATGTGATATGAGAAATTCTGGTACATGGTAGGAAAATAAATGGCACAATTTAGCCAATGGAAAAACCTAGTTACCCCCTAAAACTAGAGATGTCTTGAATATACATTTGAATAAAAGGTAGCGTCACTTTTCTTTTGAATATTTAATAAAAGAAAAAGGTGACAAGTATCAAATAACTTTTGCTTTTAGATAAACAGTAGGCAGAACTCGAGGAAGGTCATTGAGAAAAAGGAAATAAAATCACTTGTTATGATTGCTAATAACATGACTGAGAAAAAGACACATTTTTATCTTAGTAGAAAGAGGCTCTGAGAGACCCCAGTGAAAACATAAGAAATATTCAGTTATAAGAAGCGTGGATCCTGACAACTACAACCAGATTTGAAACCAGGTTTGAAAAAGACAAATGATTGAAGAGCTATTTTTTGTTCTACTGTTGGTATTTTCTTAACTACTAATGCATCTGTGGCCTAACATTTGCTGTATCATGTCAGAATTTTTGAGATTTTTTTGTTCCTTAGTAAACTGGCGCATTTGCAAGATAAGTATTACACCAAGGAACTTGCCAAACACATTTCTTCAAATAGATCCTTACTGAAAGTAGTGGAAGAAGTTAATCATTTGCATGAATTTGTGACCTTATAAAGAAGACTATAAAACAGTGATCTGACTGATTAATTACTACAATTAATTGATCTTGGAAAGTATAGAGACATAGCTCAGTTGGATTCTGAATTTTCCACTTTTCTTTGAGGAAGATGTCTCTCCAGTAGCTTGTGTTTGAAACTAATGAATATTAGGGGCAAAAATCTATTTTTCTGAGTTGCATATGCTTTGTATTGTTAATATATGTTCCCCTGTTTCATGGATTTTAAAGGTTTTCTGGTTTCCTACAGTATTTGCTTGTGGATAATGTTACCGAATGTCTAGGGGACTCATAACGTGTAATATCTTATAGTCTGTTAAAAGTCTGTCCAGTTCTTTGTTTGCAAAGGGCCTTGCCTTAGCGGGAATTTCAAGTTTCAGAGAGATGAAATATGAACTATGATGGATGTAGTCCCTCCAACAGTACTTCTTTTATAAGTATGCAATAAATCTAGATGTGGATAATTGGAATTGTGAGAAAATCGTGAAAACAAGACAATTAATCCCGTAGTGCCAATGGAAACAGAAAATCTCTCTCACACACTCTTTGCCCCAAGGATTAAGCAAGTGTCTTCATTTTTAAGCAAGTTTCTGTAATGGGGTGCAACCACTTAAAAATTAAGTTTGTTTGGCAGGTGGAGGCTTTGGCTGCATGGGGAACCATTCCTCACTGAGCTATGAGCCCAACTTCTGAGTGCTCTGTTCTTTATGCTTTCATTCCCACAGCTTTGTATGAGCTAGGCAACTGTTCTTACGCCTCTTTTGCAGATGAAGTACAGAAAGGCTGAAGGACAGGCTCATAAAAGCCCACTGATACTGAGGTTTGAATTCATCATTTTCCTAAATCCTGGACAACTCTTCAGTCCTGTAGGTCACTATTCTGCTTGAATTCTTCCCCAGTGCTTTTTGTTTGATGCCAGTATCTCTCAGTTGCTCTGTCTGCTCGCGTTTTTCCAGCATGGTTACAGCTCAGTTACCTCAGCTAACTTGCATCCTTGACAAGGAGCAGTTACGCATTTGGGGACAGCAGCACGTCACTGAACAGTTTCTGTCTCTCAATTACTGCTTCAGAGAGTGAAATTTGCCCGGGGGCTGTGGAAAAGACTTCAGTTTGTGTATCAGCTCCCAAAGTCCAATAGTCTAACTCGCAGTGTACCCTCTGCATTTCGCTTCTGCACTTGGTTGACTTGCTTTGTTGTTTCAAAACAAAATGGGGTGACAGTGCTTGTCCATGAAGCTTCCACTTATGCAAATTCCTTTTTAGTTTCTCCTTTCTCTGTCAGCTGCTGCCTTGCTTTCATGTTTAGATAGCAGTTGTTGGGAGACTCAGACCTTCAGATGACCCTTTAACATTAACTATTTCTCTCTCTTTCTCTCTCTTTGCTTGCTAAGATGACATAAAAAAACCCAAGCTGATAACAAAAGTATGAGTAACAAGCCATCTGTCCCAAATTTCACTCCTCTCTCTATAGCTTTTCAATGTTGTTTTACAGTGTGGAAGCAGAGGCTAAACCCTGAGCTGTTTTCCCTGACAAGGGAGCTGTGCATGACTCTTCTCACCTGTATTCTGTGTATGAATAGTGACCCTGTTCTTCAAGCCTGCTTCAAGTTAGCTGGGAGAGGAGAAGAGCTCAGACCTGTTCCATACTGCATTTTGCATGATCTCAAACTCAAGGATGCATTTCCCAGATGCTCACTCTCATGCCAGGAAACCTCCCTTTTCTTCAGAAGTCTTTGCTTTCCTGCCCTGCACGTGTCTTAGACATGTTGGGTAGGCTGTCCCTTGAGATTTCTTGTTCCAAACTTGCTAATGTTTTAGGGTATCTGTTGTGGCAAGTACATAGGCATGTGAACCCTAAATAATAGTGTTTTATAAATCATAGAATCGTTAGGTTGGAAAAGACCTTAGAGGTCATCAACTTCAGCTGTACCTGTCTATTACTAATCATGTCCCCAAGCAATTCATATACCTGCCTCTTAAATACCTCCAGGGATGGTGATTCTGCCACTTCCCTCGGCAGCCTGTGCCAGTGCCCAATAACCCTTTCTGTGAAGAAATTTTTCCTAATGTCCAATCTAAACTTCCCCTGATACAGCTTGACACCATTTCAGCTTGACACCATTTCCTCTTGTCCTATCGCCTATTACTTGGGAGGAGAGACCAACACCCATCTCTCTACAACCTCCTTTAAGGTAATTGTAGACAGTGATAAAGTCTCCCCTCAGCTTCCTCTTCTCCAGGCTGAACAACCCCAGTTCCCTCAGCTCCTCCTGGTAAGACTTGTTCTCCAGCCCCTTCACCGGTTTCATTGTTCTTCTTGGGACATGCTCCAGGTCCTCAATGTCTTTCTTCTAGTGAGGGGACCAAAAATGTGCACAGTCTTCGAGGTGTGGCCTCGCCAGTGCAGAGTACAGGGGCGCAATAACTTTGTTGGTCCTGGTGGCCATGCCGTTTCTGATACAAGCCAAGATGCCATTGGCCGCCTTGGCCACCTGGGCACACTGCTGGCTCATGTGCAGTCAGCTGTTGACCAACACCTCCAGGTCCTTCTCCTCCAGGCAGCTTTCTAGCCACTTTTCCCAAGCCTGTAGTGCTGCACGGGGTTGTTGTGTCCAAAGTGCAGGACTTGGCCTTGTTAAGCCTCATCCCATTGGTCTCAGCCCATTGACCCAGCCTGTCCAGAGATCTCTGTTGAGCCTCCCTGCCCTCAAGGCGATCAACACTTCCTCCCAGTTTAGCGTCGTCTGTGAACTTGCTAAGGGTACATTCAATCCCCTCATCCAGATCACTGATAAAAGATATTGAACAGGACTGGACCCAGCACTGAGCCCTGGGGACACCACTTGTTACTGGTCTCCCATTTACCTCCATTCACCACCACTCTTTGGGCCCAGCCATCCAGTCAGTTTTTAACCCAGCAGAGGGTGGCAGGCAGTTTCTCAGGTAGGATACTGTGAGATGCTGTGTCGAAAGTTTTACTAAAGTCCAGGTCCACTGCATCCACAGCCTTTCCCTCATCCATCAAGTAGGTCACCTTGTCATAGAAGGTGATAGGTTAGTTTGGCAGGACCTGCCTTTCGTGAACCCGTGCTGACTGGGCCTGATCACCCAGTTGTCCTGTATGTGCTGTGAGATGGCAGCCAAGATGACCTGCTACACGACCTTCCCCGGCACTGAGGTCAGACTGACAACCTGTTGTTCCCTGGATTGTCCCTCCATCCCTTCTTGTAAATGGGTGTAATGTCTGCCAGCCTCCAGTCCAATGGAACTTCCCCAGTCAGCCAGGTCTGCTGGAAGATAATGGAAAGCGGTTTGGCAAGCACCTCCGCCAGCTCCCTTAATACCCTCGGATGAATCCCATCTGGCCCCATAGACTTATGGATATCTAATTTGCCTAGCAGGTCTATAACCGTTTCCTCTTGTATGAAGGGAGCTTTGTTCTGCTCTTCCTCCATGTCTACTGGCTCATGAAGTTGAGTACCCAGGGAACACCTCACCTTACTATTAAAGACTGAGACAAAGAAGGTATTGAGTACCTCAGCCTTATTCTCATCCTTTGTCTCTATTGTTCCCCCTGCATCTGGTAAAGGATGGAGATTCTCCTTGGCACTTCTTTTGTTATTGATATATTGGTAGGAGGATTTTGTATTATCTTTCACAGAATGGGCCAATCTAAGTTCTAATTCTTAGCCCTTCTGATTTTCTCTCTGCAAGATCTCACTTTATCTTTGTAGTTCTCACGAGTTGCGTGTCCCTTCCTCCAGAGTTCGTATATTTTCCTCCTTTTCCTGATTTCCATCCAGAGCTCTTTACTCAGCCAAGTTACAGGCAGGCACATTCTCATCTGATGTAAGTTGCTGTAGCTTCTCAACCTAGAAAAACGCATGTGGGTTAGTGCCAAAGCACTATATGTGAGTTATGGTGATGGAAATCTTCCTCACACTCCTTGGTAGTCCACATTTCTTTCATGCTGCACTTAGGAAGTCTCTCAAATTAAAACACGTATCCTCTGTTTCCTAACATTCCTCTTCATTAAGCTGTAAAGAGGCTTGGACACAATCCAGGTAGTTCTGGGTTATTTTCTTGCCCTGAATTTCTTCACTAGTCCACATCTGCTCACTGCTCTGCTAGCCAAAGTGGAACATTACAGGGGCTTGCTGTGTAGTCTAGAATCTGATGAATTGTCAGTATGAGAGGTCTGTATATCCAGTTTACCTGGAAGATTCAGAGAAAATCAGGATGATTTTAAGGACGTGGAGGGTGAGTTGTTAATGCTTGCCTGCCTCAACTATTGACATAACTGCCTGACACTGAAGGATGTAGGTGCTATTAGGTAGGTTATCTAAACCCACGTGAGTCAGAATTAATTCCAATGTGCCCCATGAAATAAAAGTCAGGCCATGCACATCTATGTCTTGTCTTGTGATCTGAACAGTTACTCTTTTTCAGACAACAAGCATATCTATGGATTTGATTTGCTCTTTCTTGCAGTAGTTCTGCTTGAAAATGAGAGGGTTTGGGTGAACCTGTTGCTTAGCCTGGCACTTGCACCAGGTTGCAGCTATGTTCCCTTGTACTGCATTATTCTTTCTCTCGTCAAGATACACTCACCAGATGGAGAAATGGAGCTTTCCAGCCAGAGACCTCACCATGAGACACTGTGATAGAATACTCTTAGTTTGACTTACTTTCATTTCATCTCCAGTTGGAGGAAGGTTTCCATTTTCCTTGCTGCTTCTTTTGTCTTAACTTCAGGGTTACCAGGAAAACCTAGTATCCTGTGCTGCATGCATTTTGTTCTTTCCCACATATCTTTACATGTCCAGTGGAGCAAAAGTTCAGCTTAGTCCACGTAATAGATCTATATAATAGGTGAATGCAGAAGACAATAATGTTTGCAGAGTTTGTTTGTTGCATTCAGATAGATGGGAGCCAGGGAGTCCAACTTATTCCAGTAGTCCACAACTAAGAGCTGTTTCTAGATGGGGTTAAAAAACCCTCACAGACTTTCGTTATACTACAGCTCTCATTTTGGTTACACAGCTACATCAGTAATGGTTCTTACTTCCCCACTCTAGATGAAGTCTATGATGGGCAGTAAAAGTGAGATATTTCTATATTTGCTGCTAGAAATATGGGGTTTATGATATTTGAAGACACCTGAACAAGACAAAGTTTAAGTCATACAATACTATGGGGCTTAGATCCCTGACTTCTATCTTAGGCTTTCAGAAAGTCTCAGCAGTACTTTAAGACCCTCTGAAGACCTCTTCCCAGTTCCTTGGTCTCCAGTGGATGGCCTAAGAGATCAGTCCATCTGTAGATCTGCTCCACCCCTGCATTTGGAGGCTGCAAAGCAGACATGTGGAATGTTCCATGGGAGAATCTGTCTGCCTACCTGTCTTTCAATAAAATTAGGAAGTTAGAACTTTTGCCTCTCTTTCAGAAGGGCTTTCTGAGGAGCAAGTGACTTTATAACACCTCCCTCCCTCATGCTGCAAAACTGGGTAGCAGTCACCTTTGGGGAAAAGATGTTTCATACCCTGTTGCTCTTTCCTTCAGAGGCTCAGCAGCAGTGGTGGTCCCCTCTGCAGACGGTTCAGGAGTGAAACTGGCACCGTAGAAAATGCAAAACACTTGAGTCATTTGCATAGTGGATAAGAATCCAGCCTGCCCAGCTGCTGGAGCAGTGACCACAAACTTTCGCATTTGAGTCATCTGCTGTAAAGCTACATATTTTATGAAGAAGAACTCAATGTTTGTTTAAAGTAATTTTATTTGCTTTCTTGCAGCTGAAGCATCTGACTTTTAGATGGTGATCAACAGGATTTTCTTGCTGTCTTTCTGTGTCTGCTGAAGTGCAATTACCAGAGTTTGACCTTGCTTCCAGTCATAAGAACAATTGTTTGATTTTAGTGTGAATGTAAATGTTTGTGTCTATAGAAACCAATCAACACTTCCTCCTAATTTTTGTAAATAGGCTGGGACTGTGACACTTGGATTTTCCTCTCTGTTGCATGTCTGAATCAAAAAGTCTCTGCAGACAATGATGTCTTGTAGTCCGCATTCACCATCTATTGCCTCATTAATGGCATCATCTTTATTACAGTCTGTGATTCTCCTGTTGAGATATGTGCAGACATCACTGGAGCCTATAATTGGCTTTCATTTTTATTCTGCATCATGTTTTTTTTTAAGGGACTTTCTCAGTAATAACTGTAGGAAATAGCAAGTAATGTAAGAAAAGCTGGCTGAACTGCCTTCAATCAGCATTGCACAACAGTTAGTATTTTTCCTGGATAACCTTTTAAAGTGACATTTTTCCAGACTCAGTGGCAGTTTAGTGCTGATGTTTTATTCTTTTTACCTTTCAGCATGAATGATTCGGGTTGTCTTGAGAACAAGATACAAACCCCTGCATTTTTGTTTCTTTTTAAAAAATAGGCCAGCTGTTTCATTGAGTAACTGTGTAGCACCTTCACATTTGGGGGTGGATATTTGAAATTTGGCTGTAGAGTTACGCTGGTGTTAGGAATCTGCCTTCTTATTTACAGGAATATTTGTCCTTAATCAGTCAGTTCCTAAATTCTGAAATGTCTCATTCTGCATCTGCACAGCAGGAGCTCGTTAGGTAGTGCTGCACTGAGTATATTGTATTTTATAGCTGAAGGACCTCCTTTAATATTACTGCATCAGCCTCCTGAGGAGTGTTGTGGTCCTAGACATAGAAAGCAAGAGGAAGTCATCCGTTGTTTTCAGCAAGCTGTTGGTTGCGCAAACAGGGTGGAGCTGAAGGAAGGGATTGAGAGAGAACACAGGCTATGGGAGATGTTTTCAGAAGTAGTGTTGGAGAATATGGGACTGTCTGAACAAGGAAATGAGTGAGGTTATGGTTGCAAACACCAAATGTAGAGACAGCATTTTGGAGGTGGTGTGACTGTCAGGGATGGATTGTGTGATGGGATTGGAATTAAAAAGAGAACTCAGGATGAAACCAGGGTAAAGAGTCTGAGGAGGGAAGCAGCAGACCTGAAACCACAGAAGAGAAGGGCAGAGGGAAATCTCTGTTCTGTACATTGGGATGGAGTTTGGAATTCCTGAGGCTGCAGTTGGATGCCTCTTGTCTATCTGGTGAGAAGATATATGGCCATTCCACCTCTGGTTCTTTTTTATAGTCCAAGTGCTGATTTCAGCCTTGTAGCCCTACTGAGACAGCAGACTGAATTACGCTGATGCTGTCGCTCTGCATCAGGTAAAAACCCTGATGTGATACCACACAGAATAGCTTAAACTCTGCTAAGTCTGTTCAGACTGTCTAACTTCATACTGAAGTGACTGAGGAGTATTCATGCAATTTGTTCGACTGGCCCTGTGGTAGAGAAGCAATCTCTGGCAAAAGGATGCAACAAGTATCTTCCTGGCAGCAGTACCATGTGTGTACACATTTATTTCCACTTGTTTTTATCCCTTAGTCTTGCTGTCCCTGTGCTGTGGGTGGGTATCTGTGAAGGCAAGTTGTGCGTCTTTAACCCTGCAATTTTGTTTCACATGTGATCCAGTCCTCTGCTCCTGTTTGTAGTTAGCTCATTGTCTCCAGTAGTAGAGGTCTGTTTGCATTTAAAAGTTTCATTTCTGGTAGTGATTTTGACCTGTAGCTATGTGCAGATGTCCTCTTTTGAGTCTTATCTGCGTCAGCACGAGCTCACCACACCTCCCTTTGGAGCTTACCCTCTTTGGCCTCCTCTGGAGCGCAGTGAGTGCTCCCCAGCTGGTCGGAGGCAAAACTGGGTTAGCAGAAAAGAGCATAAGGAGTAGTTTATAGCCACTCCAGTTTATTTTCACCATAACAGACTATAAAACACTTAGACACTAGACTGCCAGCACTTCTGAAGGGAGATGGTCATCACAGGAAGAGGGGCAGCTGGTGCCGAGCACGTGTGTGGGAGGACAGCCACATCAAGCAGTGTAGCTGGGTTTGGAAGGGACCTTTGCCCACAACCTCAGGCTTTCCGAGTCTCATTTCTGCCTGTGCAATGCGGAAAAAAACCCTTTTCAGATGGGTGTTGTGAACATGCACTAATTTTAGTATATCAGGCAGTTAGGTAATATGGTGACAGCCAGAGAATAACCTATAAGAAAATAGCTTGTTCTGTCTTTAAAGCATGAGGTTTAGGACCATTTTTAATAGTGAGAATTACTTGGTGTTGCTTATTCAGTAACACCAGCTCCACTATACTATTAATGACACCATTTCCTGTGGGGGAAAAAACCCTGTGTGATCATAAAATTAAGAAATAAGACAAAATGTTGCACAGTTGGCCATATTTCTGGTATTTCCTTGTCATCTAGTTGTTAACTTTTTTGCCATATCTATATATGTTTTCATGTGTAATGAACTGTATGTGACCAAGTTGGTAGTTGCTCAGTATGTTCTGTCCAAAGATGTTAAAGAGGGCTTTAAAGATACTAAGGCATCTTACACTTCTACCAGTATACTTCTTTAAGCGTGTTTCTGTCTCCAAAAGTGCTTGATTCTTGTTAAAGATGACTGCAATTTTGATTGAAGGAGGTAAGAGAGGAAATGAATTTTCTAACTTACTGTCTTCTTAATCTAATAGAAAATAATTTTTTTCTTTTGCAGGTATCCCTAATAAGTCAATTCATTCCTCTATATTTGTAAGTCCTTGCATAGCAACCACTGAATGGGAGTTACAAGAAAATACAGCTGTGAAACCGCCAATGTCAGTGAGGAAGTAGAATCATAGAATAGTTTCGGTTGGAAGGCACCTTAAAGATGATCTAGTTCCAACTCCCCTGCCATGGGCAGGGACACCTCCCACGGACCAGGCTGCCCAAGGCCCTATGTAACCTAGCCTTGAACATCTGCAGGAGCTGGGTTGCGTCTCATAACTAGGTTTAAATAGTTTTGAAAATTACACTATTTGAAATTATCTATGTGTCTTGCACAGTGTTCAGGGAGCTGGGTCTCTTGGCGTATAACAGAGAAGATAGGTACACCGATAAGTCAGAAAGATCGGAACACTTGTTGGCAATTTCCTTGAGTGCGGAGCATGCATCGCTCCCACTGATTTCAGTTGGAGCTGCGAGGATTCAGCAACTCTGAAAACCAAGCATACAGAGTCTAAGGTGCAGAAATCAGTTGGCATGTAAGAAAATGTTAAGTTTAGTTACTGTATTTGCCACAGAGTAAGCAACATATGAACTCCCCATACCAAGTGACCCCTTGGTAACTGCCTTTGTGAGCACTCAGGCTGCTGTGTGGGAAACAAGAGGCCACTCACCACCCTGCCTGGAAGGAGTTGCTCCTCTGTGTTTAGCTGGGGTTAAGATCCAATGTCTGGGCAGCAACTGCAGAACCTGTTGGCGTTCCACCAGCGTGCACCCTTCCGTGGACTCATCTGCCTTGTTTGTCAGCCCATCTCAGCACTCTTGCTCTGGCTTCATTTATGTCTGTAGGATAGCTAGATTAAGCACAGTAATGGAGAATGGCTTTGGCTATTTGTTTTTTTTTTTCTTTTGAGGAGGAAAAGGTGTACTTTGTCCAGGCAGTCTGATGCTTGAACAGTGCTGGGACTTTTGTTGCTGGGGCTAGAGTGTTTAGTAGTTTTACTTTTCTACTGTTCTGTTTGTTTTATTCAGCCAAGGGCATATTACAGATCTATTTTTTGATCATTCAGTGTTCTTGTACTGTAATAATTCAGAAGCACTGTTTACACGCTAGTTCTGTGAAACACCTATTGTTCGTTTGTGTAGGTGTGCTTCTCACCCTTGTCTTCCTCTCTTACGTACCACTTACTCTGTGCAAATTGTAAACTCCATGAAGCAGGTGGCGTCTTCTAATGTGTGTTTGTATAGTGCATAGCACAGCAGGACCTCGGTTTCATTGCGATTTCTGGACACACTGTAATGTAAGTAAGAGTACTCAGTTTTGCTGGGTAATTAGAATTGTTCACGCTAGCTGAACTTGCTGAGCTTCCTGCATGCAGGCTGGTGAGAAAAGGGATTTTTCTTTCCAGGATGAGAGGGGCTTTGCAAATGTTCTCCAAGTCACAGCAGCAGCTGGCTGTTTGGGCACTGCACAAAAGACATGATTTGAAAATAGCTTCGAAGTTTTAGAGATGGCCCTTCACGTACTAACACTCCCAGATGAGTTGAGTGGGGGAAGTTCACACCTCCCTCGGTGCCGTTGTTTCAGTCTGTCAGGCTGCAGACTCAGCGAGAGTGCAGCATGCAGGTTTTCATAGTGAGAGCTTTTGTAGCTCCCAGAAGTGCTAGAAACTTAATTGCTTTCAAAGGCAAGCCGGGAATCTGGAGGACCCAGTACAACCTGCTGAGAGAACATAAATCATGAGATACTATCGGGTTTCTGTGCTTAAGCTTGCGTGGAGTGAGTTTGCTTTGTGAGCGAATGCCTTTGGAATACACTGGTATGTGGAGGTTTTGTTGATTCTTAGACATAGTAGTAATTGTTGTTGGCTTTGTTAATAGGCATCTTATGTTCTGCTCTGTAGTTACTGTTCATGTTTTCTAAATGTGTGCAGACAAAAAGAATATTTGTTCTGCCTTGAAATCAGGAAAATGTTTCTGCATTTAAATGGGTTGACAGCCTCGATCCAGGTGGTTCCCAGACACCGTCCCTTCAAATAGGCATAGGGAGTAAGCTGTCTGGTGTTCTTCGACCATTGCTGTTTGTCTTTGCTTAGAGAAAGTGCTTAAAATGCCAGTATTTGCTCGTTCCTTTTTTACACTAGCTTGCCAGCTTTTTTTGTCCCTACCCAAGTGAACCATTATGGTAACTGAGAAGAAACTGTCTTTTTTTAGATAAGGAATAGCATTTTCAAATGTTCTTTGGTAGCATGGGTCCCTAAGTTTTATTTTCCAAAGTAGCTCTCGTAAAAATCTGCAGAGCTGGTCCTTAAGTTGGTCTGGGTGGTTTGTAGCATTTTTAGCCACAGCCCAGTTTTAAATGTAGTTTCCCATTCTCCTTAAATGCTTAGTTTATAGGCTCTCCATTGGCAGGAATAAATCTTTTGATATATTTAGCATGGAAACTAAAGCAGGAAAAGGTTTTAAGGTAAGGCAGCCAAATAATGTTGAGTCTTTTGATCAGTTTCCATTAGTATTAAACTAGTCATCTGCCCTATTAAATGTTGTTTGAAAGGAAGTTCAGTGTTGAAAGAAGATAAACATACTAGCTGACATTCAATACGTCTTCTCAAGTCACCAGCAGAAACCTTGTTGAGGCTTGTTGGCAGAGGTGTCTTCTGCAGAGGGTTCCTAAAAACACCTCCCTAGCTATTGGATTAGTTTCTGAAATGCTCTGGCACTGCAGTGGGTCTGATGCTGGCACAGGACACTTGGTCCAGCTCCAGTTGGAGCTGAAGAAGGTCTGAGTTTTAAGAACTCTAGGATGCCTTTGTCCAGAAGAAACTGAGCACTGGAATAACATGTCATCCAAACTGTGGTATATTCCTACAAATTCATGAATATGCTGTTTCAATTTGGGGAGCTTATATAGCTGAAGTTATTGAGACATCAGCTCTTAGAAGCGAAAGATCTGTAACTCTTAAGTTTGCCCGGCGCACAGACAAGCGAAGATGTAGGTTGCTTTGAGGTGCTGACAGTTATCACAGCTTTGTGCAGACACACCTTTGCCAGTACTGACACAACACAAATACCAGTTTCACATCAACGTGCTCTCCCTGGCTGGTGTACGGATTGAAACTGTACTATACCTTCACAACTTTGGCTCAGAAAATGGAAACGAGGGGTCAACAGCAACAGTAGCCTCTTATCAAACAATTGGTTTTAAAGGCTCTAAGTAAAGACAGGATTTAAAAAAAATTTTGATCTGTTATTTGAAAATCGGACATTTGATGCATTACATCAGTCTAAGTTTTAGCGCAGGCCACTGTGCTGAAGTTGCACTGGATGAGAGACTAGACTTTGGTCCATGATAAAAGACAGTAGCAAAGGAAAAATATTTTCTTTCTGCAACAGTGAGTTCCTCCAGACATCACAAATAACTGAAAAGTCTGTTTTCAAAACAGCTCTGACCCTATATGCAAATAAAATTTCTGTGATTTCAGCATTTGCTAGAAATCATATCCATTATGCATCGGTGCAACAAAGCAAGTGCTTCCTGAAGAAACTCATTTGAAATCCAGGGTGGGTCACAAGTGAAAAGGGATTGACATTCCCCTTATCTACATCACGGACCTCTTTGTATTTCAGTACAGTTGTCAGCAGTAGCCTACATGCCTTAGAAATGAACAGGCAAACTCTGGCTGATAACTTTGGTGTTGCAGTGTGGGTGTATTAACTTTACTGATTTGTGAGGAAAAATAAGTGTCACAGTTTTGCACTCCTGTGGCAAAATTATTAAGGTTCCCAGCTGCTGTTAGTACTGGATTTAATCTTGGCAATTTTGTTGTCTGCTGTGAAAGCAATGTAGATGACTGGAGGGAGATTGCACTGGCTTTGGGTAGCTTTCAGAAGAGCTGAGGCGATTCTTTGATTTGCCATGATCAAACATCTTGTTTGCCACAGTGTTACTCAGGTTTGCTTTTTTTGGCTCGGTGACTGAAGTCTGTCATGAATTCTTCTAATGAAGTGCACAACCTTCTTGAGTTAAAATTACAGTGGCTCTGCTCCCAAGGTGCCGCAGTGATGGCACAATAGCAACACTGACCGAAGGCTCTGCCCTGGGTACACATCTGCTGCCTTTGTCTGTTCTGCCGAACGTCAAGGTAGATCCCACAGCAGGCATGCAGCACATCCTAGGCCTTTGGCAGCTGGAATATTTTTTTACTCCTGTTATGTTTCTGCTGTAATGTGCAAGATGCTGTGGTGATTTGGGTGACTGTTTTTTAGCCTATGACCTGCATTTTTACCATTGTAGGCTCTGACTGGGTTTTGTCAGTTCTGGATTGCTTTGTGGCTCACCTAAGATAGTTGTCTCCTATATCTTCAACAAGCACAAAGCTCACAGGCATTAATCAGTCAATAACTTCAATGAAAGGTAAAGGCAGCTCACCACTTCTACAATTCTCAGTCTTCTGAAGAGCCAGTAGATGGGGTGTGTGTTCTTGTGCAAAATCACTGCACTTCTCAACTCAAAGATCCAGCTTTAATTTTTACATTTTTGTTTTGTGTTTGTTTTTTTTTCTCTTAGAGCTGGCCCTCCATGCAAGTCACAAATTTAATCACACCTGAGCAGAACCACCCAAAATTCTTGATTTATAGATATGTATGAAATACTCTGAGCACGAACTAGGAAAGTACTGGATAACTGAAAATAGACTGGGTTACCACAGACTTCTGCTTAACCTGAGGTTGCAGTGTTGGGTATAGATGCCAGGGCCAACTATGAAAGAACTTCCTCTTTTTGTGTCTCCAAGCCCAACGTGTAAGAGTAAATGTCTATTTGTATGAATAATTCTCTTGATTATAGATGTGAAAAAATGAATTTACTAGCAGTGTAAATTAAAATACTTTGCTGTTGTTAATAATGTTAATAATGGTGATGTAAATAATAATGATAATACAGACTGTAGAAAGGGTCACTAGTCACATACCGGGGTGGATTTCAAGCCTCTAGGTCAGTTGTGGTAGGCTTGAAATAAGAGGAATCTAAAACAGGGGATGAGTGGGTTTGGGACAAGTGGGTCCCTGAGTTGTCTTCGTCACAGGAGGTCACAGCAGAGCAGAGCATGAACCAACATGTAAATGAGCTGGCCCAAGGTCATTTATGCCATTGAAAATGAAGTTACCTAGAGATGGAGTCCTGTTAGGTAGGTCCTAGTTGCTTATACATGATTCGTGATGGAGAAACCTTCAAACAATTTGGTAATAATTAACCAAGGGAACTCTTCTAAAACACAATCCATGTCTGACATGTTTGCATCAGAATTCAGTTATCTTCTGAGAAGAAGCATGAATCCTGATGGCCAAAATCTAGAGCTGAACCTTCCTGAGAGATTTTGTGAAGAAATGATCTGCATACATACACTCTCCTCTGAGCTAGTAATGCAGTTGCGGGAGTGTGAAAAACTTCAAATAGCAGAGTAGCCTCAATTAATTCGAAAGAAAAATTTAACAGTGGAAGATGACAGAATCCTGAAGACATCAATTTTGCTTATGCCTGTGATGAAAGGGTCAAATAACAAATGTGACGTGGTGCTGCCTTTAAGATGAGAACCACAGTAGATGTTTTTTAATCTGGTGTGGTGAAGTGTGCCCAAAATACTCTGAGCATTTAACAGGTGCACAAATGATTTGCTTTCCTAGCAGTCTGATTTTGTATTATAGTATAATCTGTTTCCCCTCTGTCTTTAACGTGCAGTTCTGCTGAGCGTGCAGTTCACATTGGCTGCTTCAGGCAGACTGCAGGTCAGCTTTTGAATGTAGGAGAAATCATGAAATTTAAGTATTTTGTGTACAGTTAATGGCAGTTGTGCAAGTACAAAGACTTTGCTTTATCAGCAGATGTGGTCTAGGTTTACATTTATGTCCACATTCAATTCTTAAGTTTATTGCAGTCGAGGGAAAAAAACAGGAGCTCAGTTTGGTCTTCAACAATCTGCCTTGGTCGCTGGCCAGTCCACTTACCCTTGCGTGAAGCACATGCTAGGGTGGTTCTTCCTTCCATTAACTCTTTGATGCTGGGGAACAGAGATGATTCACATGACATGCAAAAGAGGGCAAAAAACCCAAAAATAAATGCAAGATTAGCAAAACCTTTGTACTCACCTTGCGCCAAGCCAGGAAGGGATTTGTGTACTGTGGGAATGATTAGATGGTAATGTTTGCTGGACTGCTGTGGCAGACACGAGATATTTGAGAAGGTGATCCAGCTCTGTTGGAGTCTGCAAGCTTTTTCACTTGGAAACTAGAACTGGATTGGGCACTTTCTGGTTAGTCAAAAGGATTGCTGGCTGTTGTTTGTGATAGCTCAGCTGTTTCCCACGTGACAAGGCTGTGTTTTCTCACTTCTTGCCCAAGCTGGTGCTGGAGTTTGGAGCAGAAGGCACTTTGCCAGTGTTGTTTCTGGTTAAGGCTTTTTTTCATCGGAGTGGAAAGAGATGGGGAGGAATCATACCCATGCATGGAGAAACGGTGATGAGAGGAGTGCAGAGGGAAGGCTACCCACCCCTGCTTCTCAAGTGCGGAGGTAACCAGTGCCAATGTGAGAGTCTGTTTGTAGCATCTCAGCTTGGCCCAGTCAAGAACCCTTCGTGTGGTGAGCAAAGAGTGGGGTGGGGCGTTATTGCAATGTAATTAATGCGATCTCCAAGTGCTATAAGGGGGAGTCATTTGCGAGGAATCGTAGATTTTTTTTTTTCCCATGGTTAAGTACTGTGCTATCCTCCTTTATACCAGAGAGATGAGAGGCTGGGAGAAGGGTCCTAAAAATATATTGACTTAAATTGAGACCTGACATCTGGAACACTTTGAACTTTGGCAGACCTTGAGGTAATACTTCAAAGTTGTTCTGCCCCACAAGGTACAGTATAATTTCTGTTTGTTGAAAGTATTACTTAGGAACTGGAGTCAGTCTTGGGACTTCCTTCTGCTGGGCACTGTCCCACTAGCTAGCAGGTAGATTTTGGCTGAGGTAACTGTCAGCCTGCATGCTCTGAGCTGGTTACATGCCTGTTCTCCATCTCCCCAAATACTTAACAGTAAACGTTTACCCTGAATTGGTTGTACCACATGGAGCAACAAAGTGTAAATATGCCTGAGTCTTACTTAGCTAACTGTCTTTACTGTCCTGAAATGGTCTTCTGTATTTTAAAATCATATAGTCATAGAATAATTTGGCATGGAATGGATCTTGAAGATCATGCAGTTCTAACCCCCCTGTCATGGGTAGGGACAAGTCCCACTAGATTGGGCTGCCCAAGGACCCATCCAACCTGGCCTTGAACACTTCCAGGGATGGGGCAGCCACAAAAATCATTAAAACTAAAGCAATGTAAATATTCTTTTGTTTCATGACATCATGGAGCATGGCCTACTAATTACCCTGAAGTTCAGGCACATGCAGGGGCACTTGGAAAGCGCTAGACTCTCTCAGCTCCCTGCAGTTTGGCAGGTGTCTCTCTCCTTGATTGGGTTTGGGCACTAAAGAGAAATTTAGCACATTGGGTTATCTGTGAAGTTACTGTTCTGGCACTGATTGGATGATTCCCCCACCTTAGTGCTCAGAGGCAGAGAACATCTTTCCAAGGGCGGTGAGTGCCTGTAATTCCCACCTTAGTACGTGGTCCTGCTTTCTCTTTTGTTGGTGTACAAGGGAGAAAGCAAGTCAGCCTCGTTCCAGTTTTTCAGCCACGTGCATCTGGAGCTCATTCTGAAATACGATTAATACATGCCTACGCGTATGTAGGATTTTAGGTTGTAAGAGTACTAATCAGTTTCAGTGTTGTTTGCTGCTTGAATGTTGGGTTTTTTAAATCTAAGCTAAAATGAACGTAATTATTTTTAGCTTATAACAAAGAAAAACACATTTTCTCTTAAATGTCTTGATATGAAGTAATTTAAGCTAAATTTCTGTACTAAGAATTACCAAGAGATTGGCTGTCAAATGCGATTAAAAAAAATCTACACTTTTGCTGGGACCCAATGAGGTGTTGCAAATTTACATTTATCCTCAACATTAAATGTGCTTGAAGATGTCATTTTTTTAAAACTGCACTTTTAGAAGTAGTTAGCTTAAAAGTATAGCAATTCAAAGCACAGAGGGAATGATTTTGAAGTGTAAAGTCTTGAAACACAACGCAGAGGTTGACAGTTTCACTACAATTAGAAGCAAGGCAGGCACAACTCCCACTTCTGAAAACTTTCCTATCGCACTGCTTCCTCTCTTGGCCTAGAAAACCTCAGGAAAAAAAGAACATTGAGTGGCTTTGCTTATTGACTTAATGTAGTTATATTCAATAGCATTAGGACACAGGGCAGAAAGGACTGCCAAATCTGTCTGTGAAGAATAATCTTTACAGGAAGCCTCACAGAGGTATTTTTTCACATGCTTTTAGTCTCCTGAGAGTGTTGCTTTTTTGAGGAAAGCAAGTTTTAGGGTTTTGAGTGGGTTTTTTTTCTATTATTTTTTTAACAAGGCTTGTTTTGTTAGGAAACCACTCCCTTCTGCTTCTGCATTTAGGCTCGCTGCTAATTGCCTTTTGGTCGATGACATTTTCCATGAATTGCCACATTCTCCCACACTGTTACAACTTCACACTGATTATGCCATGTTATGTGGCACTTCTGCCTGCTGCCTTTGGGAGGAGTGGCTGAGAGAAGGATATGGTGTACCTGGGAAATTGCAATTCATTGCTTTCTGACAGAAGTTTGCTGGAACTGAGTTTTTGTAGCTGCAAAGACATAGCAAAGGCTGTTCCTAGCAGACTAAGATGGGTGCCTAGGGTAGGTGGGATCAGGAGGGCATCCTGTTACTGCATTGGTTTAAGCACTGTTTTACTGTGTGCTGCTGCTGAGGATTTTGCGTAAGAAGTCAAGACAAGGCAATGTGTGGCATGCCTGGCTGATATTTTGCATCCTAGTCACAAGCTGTAGTGGAAAGCCAATCCCAAACCTTGGTGCCAGAGTGGGTGCAGGCAGGGGCAATCTTTATGGACACTAGTGGCTCACTGAGCCCCTTGGGATGTTCACTGAGCCTAAGCTGCAAGCCCATCTTTCTCGCAGGGCCTGGGGACAGCTCATGTTTGTCTTTAGCACAGCTCTGTCCTCTGCAGCAAAACCTCCTGGAACAGCTGAATGTAAGATCATTGCCGATTGAAGCTTGAGTGCTGCCAACGTGAGAACTGGTTGTAGCGGAGTTGTTCAGCACAACTAATCCACTTGAACTGTGGAGCTCATCTGCTGATCTGCAGGGGTGATGGTTCTCCTAGGTGGGGTAGCTAAAGAGGCTTTGGCTTGAGCTAGTGCTTCAGGGCAATCAAAACCTGCAGACAGGGCTGAGGATCTGGTTACACTAAGTTGGCCCTGACCCAACCAAACACGGTTGAAAGTGAGAGGTGAGGTGAGATAAACCCCTCTACTTAAGCCTTGTCTTAGCTTGGGAGCTGATCAACGCCTTCAAGTGCTTTTCCATTCTAACTGCTTTGATCAAAGGTAGGGTTCTCTTGGTTTCTGAATTGGGATAAGCTGTGATAGTAAAAGCCCTTTTTAAAACCAGGATAATTATATCCACGCTGCTAATAGGTAAGGTTTCTGCTTTAATCGTGTCACTGCACATAAGGTTACCGATCTTTCACAGGTAGAAAAACTGTGATTTCTGAGGTAGTAAGTGCAGTTGGGTCCCACCTACGCAGTGGCTGGTGGTGGTGGTGCAGGATGAACAGCTGGTGGTGTAACAGGATCTCTGACTACATTACTTTGTTGTCCAGCCTGTGACATGAGGTTTTCACTGCAAAGAGGTGGTTAAGAAATTCAGGTTCATCTGACATACCAGCAGCAGCTGGAGGCTGCAGGCAAACCCAGCATGTCTTTTACTGCCACGCAACTGTTGGCAGGGGTGGCAGCTGCCTGCAAGAGCAGGCAGTGGGCACTGTTCTTGCCCTGCCACTGTTTACCCTGGAGAAAACCTTTATTTGATCAGTCTTACTCCTTTTTGTGGTTGAGGGGAAAGAAGGGGAAGCATGAGGGGAGGGGTGTGGTGTACGTGAGTCTTTTGCTGTAGTCGCTGTGGTACTCGAAGGTGTCTGCAGAGACTAAAACTTGATTGTCTTTTGTAAAAAGGGCTCATAATGTTCCCGCAGACTGAATTCTTCTCTGCAGCTAATCCCTGCAGGGAGGTAGAAACAGGAGTGCCGTGGCTCCAGTCAATTCTAGTCACACCGCAAGCCGATGCAACCGGGGACTGCTCTCGCACCGCCCACGTGCAACCCGTACTCCTGGGTAGAGGGACCTGCTCCTGCCTTTCCTTCAGCAGCAGAAAAAGCAGAAATGAAGGCAGTACTCCAACTCTCTTCAATTTTCAGGAAAGGCTGAAACAGGTTTCTTGGAATAAGGAGAGAACCAGGAAACAGGAGCACCTGTGTTGCATAGCTTTGGGCAGGTCAATTATCTCTTCTCCAGTGAAATTCCCCTTTGCATAAGGTATGAATAGTAATGCTCAACTTACCTTGCAGGAATGTTACGGAGTGTGGAGTTACATTTTTTTTACAGCATTTGTAATATGTAATACCTTAAATGAGTGCTAAGTAGTATTGTGATTTAATTTTATTGAGGGTTAAACATCGGTGACATGCCCAGCTGAGCATTTGCTGGCAGTGAACTAGGCAAGTGACCAGCAGGAAGAGTGTTTGGCAGCAAGCAATGGACAAAAAAGGAAAACGGGGCTAGCTTATTCCAGTCCTACATTTTTTTTTCTCTGTTGCCACCATACATTTCCCATGAAGCAAGTGATCAGAATTCCGAATTGTAACTCTATATTTTAAAAGACTTATATTTTACTGTATAAAAGGCAAATAAAGGTTAATGGCATGAAAATTTGTCTTGTAAGAGGTTGGGAGAGTAGAAGTGCCTCCAAGCATGCGTTGAATGGCCCTTAAATGATAGCTTTCAGAAACACATCGTACCTGAGTAGTTAGGTGGCTGATTTTTCTCTGGATGGATGGCAAGCCCAGGGTGCTGTGCTGGTGCCTGCATGTTTCATGCTGTTGCTGATGAGGGGGTTACATTACTAAAAACTGGACTAAAAACCTGGAGGGAAATCACTTGGACAAGGTTGTAACCCTGTGGCAGTAGCATAAGACAAGGGATGGAGGGGGAATGTGGGTGCATGTGTTAGAGGGTGCTCCTGAGTTTGAAACGTGAGTCAGTGCCAGACTCCAACATGTTTCTGTGTGAGAGCTGCTGATTGTAGAGAAGGAGAGATGGCGTGTGTGATTTCTTCAGCCTGCTCTAATTTCATGTGAAATGGGGGCTTTCCAGTGGTGGGGTAACTCGAAGTGTGATCTCACCAGAAGGTTTCTCGTTGCACCTTGCCACGTGTGTATTTCCCATACATTTTGTTACTGCTTCTTTGTTCTTGTTAATTTTTATTAAGTGTGAAATGCAACGGCTTGTCCTAATTACCGCTAGTAGATGATAGCATGACTGAACAGTCTTTTGATATTCAAGGCTAACTTCTGCCCTCAGATAATTGCACACTGGACTCGCTACACTGGGTATTTCTGATAGGGTAGGAGGACGTCCTCTGTATGCATTAATTCAGCATCTTTTCTCTGTGACAGTGTCCTGAGGAACAGGTCCAAAGGTCAGTGAAGAGAGGAACTTCCCAGTGTCTTTTTAAAGCTTTGGACTAAAGTTTGCATCCTACGCTTGTTCTCATTGCATTTGAAAACATCACTTGGCCCTGGATTTTGTCTCAAGTTTTGCTTTCTTCCCCAGGTCTAAAAGCTCTCATGGTTGCTTACCCAGACATAGTGACAGCATCAGTTCCACAGTTTAGTTCCCGTTTAGTGGTGCTTCTGAAAATATCATTTGCTGTGAGAAAACAAATGGTAGAGATGTAGCATATGTTGCATATAATAATAATTTATTGGCTTTTTTAAAGAACTACAGTATAAAATTTAGGGGGCAAATATCAAATCCTGTGAAATTCATGACATGATGCCAGTTTATTTGAAAGAACCTTGCATTTGTCCCCAAATCTTACAAGTCCTTAACTATAATTTCCTTTCTTGCATGCCACTCACCTTTAAGATGATACTCCTTTTTTTGGTATTATTAATTATCATTATTGTTGTTGCTGTTGTTATTCCAGGAGATCTGTATGGGAGGAACGCTGAAATCTAGATTAAAAATAGCATTTTCATGTCCTCCCACTCACTGTACTTTGTGCACAGAATGCCTTTTATAAATGCAGACTTGCTGCTTGGCTAGATAAAAGAAGCTGTCACTTCATTTCCATAACGAAGTTGTTCCCAGGAGAATTTCATTGTTTTAGCAATAAAATTTTTCTAAAAGACCTTTTATTTTGCCTGAGAAAGGTAACAGAAATGAACTTCCGTGTAGTTATTCCACAGAACTGTTGGGAGAAAGCGAGACTGTCTTGATTTGATGTAAGGAGATGTGTATGAGTATGAATTCCCTTTCATGTAAGACAAGAATACATTCCTAACCAAAAATCAAGTTAGAAAAATCACTAGTTTTTCCTTACTTGCCGAGACATCACAGGTCTTTATCAGCACTCTCCTGAATAATTTTGGTCATATCCTTAAGTTCAGCCCTATTTCAAAACGCACTTGCACGACTTCTGACTCGGGTACTTTCTTCAGTTCAAGGCAGTCATGCATAATCATTACCAATTATTGCAGTGCACTAATTTTGTTATCAGATATGTTCATATTCTTGACTAATAATGATCGCTGTACCTAGGCTGAGTGGGGATTGTGTTTTTGCTGTGTGAGCATAGGCTATCGAGCATGGTGGCAGACCTGGTCCTTCGCTGCCCACAAGCAGCATGTTGCCATGGCCTCTCTTGCCACTTCTCCAGCATTTCTCACCCTTTCTCTCAGCTGCTCTGTATCCCATGCCAGCATGACGTTCCTTTTCTCTGAATGCTGAACATGCGAAAGCATGTCAGAGTTAGAGCATCGAAGAAGTGCTGATACAGAAAGCATATCGAGTAAGTGAAAGGCACTATTGCTTCAATTTATTGCTCTCCTCCTCCTTTTTCCTTCCTTTAGGGTTAACTCTGATTTTTCACGCATCTTGAGCCATAGTTGGTTTTTGCTAGTATGAATCAACACAATTACCACTTCAGTCACTGTAGACAGCCTAGTACTTACTATAGGTAGGTACATGTAATCAAGTACAAAAGGGAAGAGGAAAAAAACCATTTTCTTCATAGTCAGGAAAGCCTTTATAGATTCAGCATCACACTTACAATCGCATGACATTAAAGAAATGCAACAGTTTTGGAAATTATTATTTATAGGAAGGTGTCTGAATTCAGGATGTGATATTCTGACTCACCCAGAAGCAAACATGTTTGCACTTTGGGTGGTATGACTCACATTGGCATTTCTCTGTAGTGTAGCAATTGTTTTAGCCCTTTGCTTGGTGCACAATGAATGAAATGGCTGAGATCCCTTGTTACAGATTTACTACGTGTGGCTACACTGGTAAATCGCAGGCTCAGCTGTAGAGTATT
The DNA here is from genome assembly GCF_032191515.1 of Phaenicophaeus curvirostris. Classification (NCBI taxonomy): domain Eukaryota; kingdom Metazoa; phylum Chordata; class Aves; order Cuculiformes; family Cuculidae; genus Phaenicophaeus; species Phaenicophaeus curvirostris. Next base: position 36,871,541 of record NC_091394.1, read on the forward strand.
TCCTGTAACACACACACATGCACATACACACACAGGCGTACGCACCCCCCACAAGTAATACTTTAGTAAATACTAGATTCATAGAAAGGAAATGCATAATTACAGTGCTGGCTTTTGCACCACATAAAGCAACCCACATCAAAAGGTGTTTGCCATTAATGTTTCAACAGGTAATCTCTGTATTTATTGCCAAGCTGTGTTGCTGTTACTTAGCATTCAGTGTTGAAATCATCAAAATCTCTGTTGTAAGCTAATGTAGTCATCTTAATCCTGAAAAAAGTTAGTCAATAGTGCCTTTGTTTTCCAGCGCTGTGTCTCACATTGCATCAGCAGCAGCACAGAAGACGTGGCTGCGCTGGAAGCAGGGAGAAGGTTAAGGGTGGGTTCTGGGCTGGTTTCCTAAGGAAGCGAGGCCCACGTGGTGGCATTGTTTGTGCCCGCGCCCACTTGTGTGTCCCTGGCCTGGCAGCTTGTGTTACTTGAATCCTCCTCAACCCAACCTGCTGCATGGGTGGAAGCTATAGGGAAGCTGCTCCCTGAGAGCTTTGTGTAAGTAGGCAGACCAATAGCTGTGAGAACCTGTGGCTGAGCCCAGTAAAGCAAAATCCATGGCCCAAGCTCAAGTCTTACTGACACCAGGGAATTGGTACGGTGAACATCGATTGGGAATATTGCTGCCGCCAAGGATCAAGCTTTTTTGCTGGTATTTGCTAATCCTACAACACACAGAACAGATGTCTTCAGGTGGTTTATCTTTGGCTTGTTCAAATACTGCAAATAAACAGAACCTCAGCTGTTGGTTTTGGTGCTGCTGTGCTTTGGTACAGTATTTGGATTCCCCCTTCAACACTGTGTTTGTGGGAGAGCTGTGGCCATCATCTGAGAGATGTGTGTTTAACAAAGGCCTAGACTTTGAGCTCCTTCTCCTTCTTGTAACAAGTTACAAGAATGCCAAAGTTCTTCACATATGCAGGAGGCTCATTGGCTCAACTCAGGGCTGAGCTGCATTTTTTTGCGTAATCGCTTCCACAAAAGAAAAAGAGAAATATTTATGTCATGTAACAGAAACATCCAGAATGGTTATTTTCATTGCTCATACCTGTTCAACATTACTGCCTCTGAGCCTGAATTATTATGGACCATTTGCATTCTTTTTCCAATCTCTTCTGCACAGAAGACCTGTATGAATGACTGTTACAAAAATGCAGGCAATAGAGTTGTTTTCACTTAAAACTTCTGTGAGAATGAAGAAAATTGGCATGCTAAGAGAAATGTAAATCTGAGTTGAAATCCCCCCCTCCTGCTATTCATGCTTTGATAAGCATGAGAAAGTGGCAAATAGGGGTGCTGATGTTAATGGGGTGATAGATTTTTTAAGTAAAAAATACATTATTGACATCTGATAGGAGATATTTGTGAGATATTTTTCTTCTTCCGATTCTGTACTGTTGCTTCTTAGACAAAACAACTTAGACACACTCTTGTTAACTTTCTTTTCACTTGGTGGCATTGTGTGTTGCACTCACTGCCTTCCTCTTTCCTTGTTTTTTTAATGCCTTAATGCTTCACTCTTCATGGGGAAAATCTCATAGAACTTAGAAGCTAAGCACAGTAAGCGAATCACAGAGCTAAGCAGAGTTTAACCTTGTTAAACTTGTTGGAAAAAAAACTGGGAATTACTGGACACAGATAATGAGTATGATTGTGATTGCTGTTATTTGTGTAAAGGTGATGGCTCCTCAGATTTGTGTTTGTATTGTTATTGGGCATCATGGGAATAGAGAGTCTAAGTTGGAGCTGGCGTGCATATCTTTGTATTTACACCTGCCCCTGTGGTGATGAAACTTGATCTGTTTTCAGATCGCGTGTTCAAAGATGTTGAGTGAAGGAATGGGTAACGAAAGCAGCGAGTTCTGCTCTGGGAACAAAGTTGCTTCCATGGTTTCCAGATAATAGGTTTTGAAGCACTGATAGCCAGTGAGCAGGGTCGAGAAAGCCCATTCCCAGTCTGCTTGCACAGGTTGATGCTAAAACCAGGGGCTATTTACGTGAGTCTTTAAGTTGGGAAAAATACCTGCTGTGGACAAAAAATTATGAATAATGGGGGTTTTTAGATTAAATCTTGGGACACTGATCTCTAGACGACCAACAGTTAACACTGGTTATGCACCATTGGTGGTCATCTTCAGTAATGGCTCCTGCACTGGAGAGTGTGAGCTGTAGCCTTACCCCCTCAGCCCCGTGTGCTGGTCCTGTCTGTCTGCTCTTTGCCGACAGATGTTCCCATCCTTCAGCACTTCATTTTCCGGGTGAGTAAGCACTCACACTGGAAATGCCATTCACACAGCAAAGATGAGCAGTGCTTGGGCAGCCTATGGATGTGTTCACAGAGCTGGGGAAACTAACATGTATCATCTTCCCTCTACTACAAATTCCAGGGGCAGGATGGATTGCTTCCTTGTCTGAGCACCATGATCTGCATGCTATTCTTCTGGTTTAGGACCGGCAGGATAAACAAAGTGCTGACAGCTTGATTTGCTAATTCCCTTACACCCAGATGCAGTTATTCACCCTGCACAGGTTGGGTGGTTGTAAAGCTTTGTGAAGTAGGGCATTTCACGATGGACCACATGCAAAGCCATGGGAAGTGCTTGTTTACTTGGCAAAGCTGTGGTAAATCAGGCTTCAGATGTGGATGCTATCAGGAGTGGATGCTATCCAGAAATCAGTGATGCCTGCCCGTTTTATGCAAATGACACCAGTTTGGTGCAATATTCCTTCACCATAGCCTTCAAGTAGGCATAATTGTGATTTAAGCCTTTTTTCACTAGCAGAACAATTAGTGTAAAGATGACTCAGCCCCTCAGGAGCAACTAGGCAAAATGTCAGATTTTCAGATGGGTGAAGTTTGATATGACTGCTATAGAGAAGCTTATGTTAACTTGAAATGTGGGAGTGTTAGTTCTTGGTTGGTTTGGGTTTGGTTCGGTTTTGTTTCAGGGTTTGTTTGGGTTTTTTTTCTCGTTTTGATTAGAATTTTTTTCTCTGTGTGTAAAATCAGCTAAGACTGTTGAAAATCATTTAGAAGGTTTTTTTCCTGACGTGTTAGATGATATACACATTAGGTAATTGAAATAGCACACACTCCAGGAAGATACAACCTCGCCTTTCTCATTTGTGGTGGGACAGGATTGAACGTGCCTAAAACTTATTTCATGCAGAGGGAGAATAAAGGAGGAAATGAATTACAGTTTTATTTGAGTTGAAGGATTAGTTGTGGGATAATAGCGAACAATGAAACAACTTGGGAACAACGCTACCATCTCTTAAACCGTTTTATTAGCTTATGCTGATTTGTGAATTAGGAAAACCAAATTACATGATGCAAGAGAGCAAGGAATGGCAATTAAAAACCTGCAGGAAAGGACTGGAAAAACGGTGATCTTTCACTTTTCACATCTTCAAAGCAAGATGAAGAGCATGACCTTTTCTTGGAAGAAATACAGGCTATTGCACAGCCAACTTCTGGTTTTCAGTTTTGCCAATTTGCAGTTGCTGGCTTGTACTGGGGTTCTTATTTGTTGATTACCCTGGGGTCCAATTTTAGTACCTAAATACTCCCAAGAATTACTTCCATGTTCTTTGATTTGAGGTCTGTTCATCTCTTAATTATACTTCTAATCTGCCAACTCAACGTCCCTTCGAGCACTCAAAGGTACAGCTATGCTGTGACATTTGAGTAACTCTAATGCTGTGGGACCATGAAAAACAGCATCCTTGCATAGCACTTCCTGTTTATAGCTGAGATGTGATGGGTAACAGTGTATGTGATAATGATTCATTGATTATGTTGAAATTTCAGTTGCAAAGCCCGGTTAAAACCTAGTTGTACTGCAAACCAGCCTTCCTCGATGGTTTCTCCAAGCTATGACTATTCATGTTCCAGGAGGAGCATGTCATCGCTGCCCATCAGATCTGCATTGCAAAAAGGTCGTCCCAATTAGGGAATGAGCGCTTTGCTCTTCAGGCGAAGATTGTGCTTCAAGAAGTAGAGTTTTTCCCTTATTGTCCTGAAGTTTGTGCCATGCTGTCTTTAAGTCTTAACCATAAAAATGTCTGGAAATATTTGCAGACAGGCATGCCTTGTCCCTTACAGAAAGAAGCATCTACGGGTAAGGTCAAGTGAGCAAGTTGTAGCAGATTAAACTAGCTTGTGAATTTACAGTGCAACATCTGCTCCCTAATAACTGGCCGTGTGTGTGGTGCAAATGCAGCCTATGATAAATACAAGATCTCTCGCTTTTTTTCCCCTGAGGGGTAGGCTACCTTGCTTCATGTCACCTTGTGACTTGTTCCCATGCCCATGTGCTGGCATGGGTCTGCAAGTCGAATTCCAACAAGATAACTGTATAGTAAGCACACAACGCTGCTACTCTCTCAGTGTTCGGAGGCCCAGTATGGGCAGTCAGAGCCTTATTTAACCTGAACAAAATCAAATGCTAACCTTGCTGGTTGAAATTATTGGAAAGTCTTTGAGTGTGGTTGGGGTTTCAGCCCAGTGTTATACCTGATATCTTGTGAAATAGGTAAAAAAATGAAGAGCTTGTCCACAAAGAAATTCTGCCATAAAAAATGAGAAAACATGTAGTTCGCACTCTGGGGAGGCCCAGAGGAGTCCATGTGAGCAGGACCTGCAAAATCTGGTATGGGAGACAAGATGCACATGTAGTAAACTTCCCTACTCCTACTAAAAATAACTAGAAGTTGTCTGATTTTGGCAGAAATATCAGCTTTTTTGTTATAGTCTTTTGGAGTAAATTTTCAGGTCCTCCTGAATGTTGAAAGAGAAGAGAAAATTGTTGGGGGAATTTTGGAGGGAAGTCATGGAGATTTTAAAAGGAATTTTTTGAAGTTTTTTTAGTTGCCAAATTATTGGAAAAAAGCAGAAGTAGGAATTCTGAAAATGCCAAAATCTTGCATTTAAACACCTAGAAACAAAATATTTTGAGTAACTTGAGAGGTTTTTTTCAGTCTTGAGTTTAACCTAGTTGAAAGAAATAAACATTTTGAAAATAAATTGGTTTGAGTTAAACAAAATGTTGAGGATTGACTTAAACAGGATTTGGGGTTGTGCTTCTTTTGGTCTGCGTTCTAAAGTTAAAAAAGCTTGTGGGATTATGTCTGAGGGTATGTTTCTCTGTCATGTGAGCAGCAGAGTTCCATTTTAGTTGAGGAGAGAAGCTATTGACCAAAGTCATGGAAGTTTAGCCAGGGCCTGGGTATCGGAAGAATTTTGAGGTTGCAGTGCCTGTGTCACACAGGAGCTGTACTTCCAGCTCAGAGTTTCGTAAGCCAGAAAGGCTTCATCTTGCAATGCTAAAATTCATCAGGGAGAGGACAAAGATGTGTGTTACAGAGACCGATAATCATCATCATTGACAGCGTGCTATGGAGAGTTGCAACCAGCTGGAGATGGCAGACATTCATGGACGGTGCTCTGTGAGGGCTTAGCCTCAGCTAGTAAACCTGGTAGTTGTCTTACACCAGAACTGAATCAGCTGGGAAGTGTTGGTTTGGGTTTTGAACAGTCTTGTACTCGTTACTTTGTATGTTCATCTAAAACAGACTATCTCAGGGCTATAAACTTTTTTGAGTAGTTTCATCTACCTACTATGATTGTGGTGCCTTCCCTCTGCTCTTCACCCGTGAACTGCTCTTGTCCATCTGTCTGACTTGTTTCCTGCTTTCATGTAGGGTGAGATTCATCTGCATTCATCTGTAGCCACCTAGTCTGAGCTCAATGTCTAGACTCATTTTATGGAGGGAGAGAAGCAGAACTTTCTAGAGAGTGATTCATTCTGTCCTAGAGCAGATGCTTACGATAGGTGAAATTAATCATATTCTGGATTGCCTAGTTTCCCTTGTCTGAGGTGTAGGCTTCTGTCCTGTACCTTTTTTTGGTTTAGGGGAATGGATTCCACCATAGTGCTGATAAGATGGGGTCTGCACACACGAATCCTGAAGTTACATGGGAAATATTTGAGGAACCTTACATCTAGGAGATAGGAAAGGTTTGTGGCACAAAGTGAAACTGAGAATTTAGGAATGACAAGTAGACCGTGGAAACCCAGCTGAAGGACAAAATGTTCACTTTGGACCCTGTGGAAATACACACTCTATTTTAAGTATTCCGTGTGGGGTTCACATAACAGTGTAGCAAAGCAGTTTTCCCAGACCCCAGTAAAAAGGTTGAGGATAGTCTGATACCTTGTACAGTAGGTAAAAAAATGAAGAGTTTGTCCGCAAGGAAATTCTATCATAAAAAATATGTATGAGAGAACTTCAGATGTGCAAACTGTTTCCTACTGAGGAGTAGTGAGTGTGTGTGCTTTTGATTCCAGTACTCCTCTGTTGCAATATTACAGATAGCCAGAGAAATAGAGAGGTGTTTGCGTCTCCTTAGAGGTGTTCGTTGAGAACAAAAATCTTCCTGTGTGGAGATCTCTGCACACTGTGGGCTTTCTTTGCAGGCACTTTAAAACAAGAACCCCAAGTAATTTTTTTCTTCTCTTGTTACGGCAACAGAAGTATCCAAGAAGTATTTTAATTATTCATCTGCCTCAGCAACTCTGAACTGGATTTTAATTGTTGATAATAAGAAATACAGAGTAAATGACTCTTCCTATTCTAGACTAGTGTTTGACATACACTCAACTCACTTTGTACTGAAATCTTCATCTTGGGAGCTCATTAAAAATGCATTTGCTTCAAGGAAACGTGGGAATCAATTGTTAATTTACTAAATATCTGTATGGGGTTTCCTCTTTTTAGTCCTTGCTTTCATTCCTTACTTTGTTTTGCTTTTCTTTTACAGCTCTATCTTACTTTATTTGAACGAGGAAAGCCAGTGCGGATCTGTGGGCAATCCAGCAGCTTCTGAAAAATCTTCATGCTGAAGGATAATCCAGAATTCCCCAAAGAAGAACATAGTGAATGTTGTGAGTTCCTAGCAGCAAAAGCGTGTGCTCGCATTTTTGTCTTCTGGGGGGTGATATCTGCTCTGTAGTGTTTGCTCCCATCTCTGTGATGTACTAGCATCTCTTCGCTCTGCTGAAACCAAAGGCAGGTGTGTTCAGGTTGGGTTGCAAAGCCAGACTTGAATTTCTCTCCCTCTCTTTCTTTTTCTTGTAATGTCTTCAAGAGCAGAATAAGGGAAGATACTGGGTTTCTTTTCCTGGGACTGCTACAGTTATTTAACAAATTGCTGGTACTTTTTAGACAAATATGTAAGCCTGCATTTGAAGGCCTTGTGCCTGCGTATCCTAACAAGAATGAAAAATATTGTGGATAAGATGGATAAGGGGCCTCTGAGACTTGGAGCTTCTCACTGTCCACGTATCCAAGCAGAGATGGCCATATCAGTGTATTCCCACACTTTGAAAGACTTCTGTGAAACTACAAAGGCTTACTTTGCATGCTGAAATCCTGAAGCAGAGGAGGGCAGCCTTGAATAACAACAACAACTGTCTTAACATGCAAAGCTATTTGGATAACAGGAAATGTTTGTTCAAGAAGTTACAATTACTTCCCACTGATTGCAAAAGCAGCATCACCTCATGCCGAGGAGAGCATTTCCTGGGTCCTCTAAGGTATGCGATGTGCCAGATCAGCCAGATAAATCGCACGAGAGAAGGCAGCAGTCTTTAGCCGTTACAGGGGATGAAGTATCTGTCAAAGATGCTTTTGTGTAATTATTACGTTCTGCCCTGTCCTAAATGGTTTAAAACAAGCCCACCTGAAGTGCAGCAGGGTAGTGTACTATTACAGTGCCAGAACCCCGAGTCTTGGGTTTGTGCAGAAAAAGCGGCACTCTTCTCACCAGGTACAGATGGAAAGAAAGTGCTCTTGAGAATGGCTTTCACCCTGGCATCCAGAACTGGTTTCTTTCAGGGAGTTGTTCGTAGGTGATGGAGAGCTCTTTAGAAGTTCCTTGAGAGAATATTTTGTCACCTGGCTTCTGCTTGGAGGACAGTGCTGCAATGGAGGAGGCAGTCAGCGAAGGCTTAGGCTTCTCCTCTCCTTCACTCTTCATCCTCTTGGGGATACAAGAATACAAGAGATGAGGAGGGATGGTGTTTCTGCTGAAAAGAAATGGCAGCACACAGTGATTTTACTGAGAAATGCTGTTCTCTCTTTCCATTGTGTTTACAGGGTGTTTTCACATTAAGATGTGCGGAAAAGTGATCAACCTTTCCCGTTGCGGATGATAGCTGTTCTCATCCCTTCCACCTCCTCCTGCCACCTAGGCAGATTTGAGAGGAAGGGGAGTGTGGAGGGGGGAGGAAGCAGTTAATTGGGACCAGTGTCTTGTATCCACCTAGAAACTGCCTGTTTACTAAACAGTCCAAATATCTCGTTTCCTTTCTCCTGCCCTCCTCATTTGGATGAAATGCATTTCTGGAATAGCAGAGCTGGTACAAATCAAGTCCATATTCTTCTTTTGCAGAGAGAAAAAGAGGTATCAGGAAGATTCATTAAGGATGAACATTTATTTCACTTAGTGAAGGGTAAAAATGAAGTGAGGTGAGGCTCCTTTGGTCTCGCAGGAGGGTACCTTCTGACTTCCAGCCTACGGTTTTGTAATTTTCTAGTAGGAGTTAGGTATACTGAGGTTCGGGTTTTTTCCATCGTGAAAACATATGCCATAGCTTTTTTGGAGCGCTAGCCACACAAGCACAAAGACATTCCAACATGAGCAATGAATAAACTCTTCATGTTCCTCACTCACAGGGATTTCTTCACCTTTTTGCGCATACGTGAAAACCTCTGGCATGGTTTGTAGGAAATGGAAAATAAATCTCTAAAGCAGTATGTGTCAATAACTGAGATGTTTTCAGTTGATCTTTTATCTATAGCTGTTATTTTGAGCGAACTGCAGATGGCAGGATAGTAAACATCACCGCTCCTTGTTCTGACAGGCTTTCCCTGCCCACCATCAATGGGAACCTGCTGCCATAAAGGCTGACCTTGCAGAGGAACTTGAGGACTGTGGCTGTGCAAGGCTTAGCTCCAGCCCCATCCCATTTTTGAGCTGCTGCCTCATTTCTTTGCTCTTTGGCCCTCCTTGCTCCCTTCACCCTGGTCCTATCTTATCCATACTCCTTCTCTGGCTGCTGGCTGTTTATCCTGGCACCTGGACCTGTGGTGGGGCTGGGAGCGACGGCTCCTGGAGCTGATGTCAGTGCTGCTTCCTGAGGCGCCTGGCCAGGCTGGCGGCAGCCTGGGCACACCCTCTCCCCAGAGCATCACCTTCTTTGCCTGCCTGCGCTGTCGCTGAGACAGCCCCTCGAAGAGAAGGTGTATACAAATTACGAGGATCGAACATTAGCGAGCTTTTTACAGTGGTTTTCTGTGAGGAGGCATCTCCCATGCCTTGAGCCTCAACGCCAGGTTTGTGTTGTGATGCCCAGTGTCTGTTCAAACAGTGCACACTTTGGAAGAGCATTAGAAAGTTTTGACACAGGCAGCCTTAATGTTTCTGAATGCCTTTGCTTTTGAAACACTTTGGTATTCGTATGCTAAACCACTTCATGCTTTTCTCCGGAAATTGTCAGGCTGCCGACAAAAGAGAGCGCTGTGTGTGTCTGTTCTTCCAAACAACTGCCCAGTACATGCCACTTGGTATTTATAGGGAGAGGGAAAAAGGGAAGAATTGCTGTCATTTGAGAAATGTCTCTCAGAAACAGCAGTAATTTATTCCCAGGCATTATTCTTCATTAAGAGCAACAGACAGCTGCATCTTCCTTTAAATAGAAATTGCACTCTGTAGGCATCCTATACATAGGGCTTCAGGTTTCTGACATTCTCTGCCAAAAATTAGAAGTATTTCTCACCAAATAAATGTTTATTCAGAAAGTCTTATTTCCTGGCTTTTATTTCATGTCACATGCTTCCGCCGGCCAGACAAGAATGGCTCAAGGCTGACATTTGGGAGGGGAAGCTGAGATAGTTTGTGTCTCTTTCAGCACTTCAGAAAAAGTCTCCGACTGTAATTCCACGCATTTGGTTTGGCAGTTTGTTTTAACTGATGAACATTGGATTAACATGGACATAGCAGAAATACAGCAGAGCTACTGTGTCTGTGCAGAAGGGAAGCGGGCAGTGGTAGGTGTTTCTGCATGTCGGCTTGGCTCATCCCCTCTCCTCGCCCTGAAGCCGCTGTCCTCCAAGTGTGCGTGGGGCAAGTCTGCCTTTGTGGCAGGCAGCTACTGAGCTGTTTTGGTGGTGGGGTATCCCCAATATGGTCAGTGTATGGGCACCTGCAGACAGTGTGTGAGAGCTGAGCTGTGTCTGCTTGCCCCTGCCACCCAGCAGAGGGATGTCCAAGGTGGCTTTGAGTCCTGCAGAGGGTTGTGCAGTGGTAAGGCTGTAAGCCGCCGGCACTCAGGGACCTCAGCAGGGTTGAAAACCTTTTTATTCACCTCTATGCATCTTCCCCAGATTTACCTCTCTCTTCTCCACATTCCTGCAGGCTGGCTCCTCGACTCACTACTTCCTAACCTGTTTTTTCATAGAATCATAGAACGGTTTGAGTTGAAAGGCACCTGAAAGATCACCCAGTTCCACCCGCCCTGCTATGGGCTGGGGACACCTTCCACTGGACCAGGTTGATCAAAGCTCAATCCAACTAGGCCTTGAACATCTCCAGGGATGGGGCTTCCACAACTTGTCTGGGCAACCTGTTCCAGTACCTCATTACCCTCCCAGGAAAGAGCTTCTTCCTGATATCTAATCTAAATCTCCCCTCTTTCAGCTTAAAACTGTTGATCCTCATACTGTTGCTGCACTCCCAGCTAAAGAGTCCCTCTTCAGCTTTGCTTTAGGCCCCACTTTCAGTAGTGGAAGTCTGTTATAAGGTCTCGCCAGAGCCTTTTCTTCTCTAGGCTGAAAAGCCCAGCTCCTTAGCCTATCGTTGTGTGGGAGGTGTTCCAGCCCTCTGATCATCTTCATGGCCCTCCTTTGGATTCTCTCTAACACATCCATGTCCTTCCTGTGCTGAGGACTCCAGAACTGAAGGCAGTATTTTTCCCTGCTCTCTTTCCCAGCCTGGACTGTTGCGCTTCATCGTCCTTTGTCTCCATTGCTTATCTGCTGGATCCGTACTTTCCATTCAGTGTGCCAGCCCCTACCACTCCAGTAGATGACTTGGCTGTTGGAGCAGGCCCAGTCGGTTGCTTTTGTAATCTGTGGTTATGCTGTTCCTGTCAAATGCTAGATATCTTCCCTAACTACTTCCCATACCCCAGGCACCCCTAAGTTTACAGCTTGCAGTATGCAATGCATGTATTAAAATAATTTTTAGTTAGGTCATTCATTACTCTCTTGCTTTCTTCTCAGCCGATATAGCTTCCAGAGAACTGAGAAGTTGTAATTTCTCCAGGGCTAAAATCCAAGTCTTTGATAGGCAGGCATGATGCCTGGGGCCACTACATGTTGCTACCGGTTGTCAGCTTTGTAAAACTTACCCTGCAAAGCAAAGAAATATGGGCACAAAGATTGTTCTCTTCTCTTACTGTGGCAAGCTGTAGTTTCCCAGTCTGTTCTGCCTTCCCTTCATTGTCTTCCAAGCAAATGGCTGTAGGATTATGACTCCCATGTTTGGACTGAGAACAGCTTTTGCCTGAGCAAACAGATTTCTCTTTGGCAATCACTTCAACTGCTGCCCCAGCTTTTCGCTGTCAGCTTTGTTTCATGATTTGCTGTTGGAGAAGTCCAGGCAGTGTTAGTGCATTGGAGTGAATAAACAAAGCAAGCAAGGCAGGTGAATGCATTTGTTAATGATTACAGTACCAGAGTGGTTGCAGTGTGGTCCACGAGTGAAAAGCATCTCCTGTAGTTTAACAGTGCAGCTTATGGCAGCTCTTATTTTTAGTTTGGTGGTGTCGGCTGGAGAAACTTCAGGTCCTTGCTTACAGCACTCTTTGGTCCAAGGGGCTTCCAGTGAAACCAAGAAGCAGCATTGGGAACCAAGCGCAGTCTTCACAGATTGATAGCATGGCGGTAAAACTGCTCTAGTATTTGCCACTCGTGTCTGGGCTGAAGCTGACGAAAATACAGGTGTCCCATGCTTATTAGAATATTTCTGCTGCTGCTGTTGTGCCACTCCTTTGTTTCACTGCAACTTTGTTGTGCTGCTGTGTTGCTGAGCGTCACTGGTGGACTGATTTGCTGTGCCCACAATGACCCTAACAGTATCTATTAGCTTGTTGATGCTTCTGTTGGTGGTAGCAGTAGCAGAAAGAGAATATAAATTAAGCTCTTCTATAGGAGAGGTTTGGGGTTTTTTTTCTGTTTGGAGTGTGCATTCAAAAAGAAAGGCTGCTGCTGGTAGGTTCGTTAAAAAGGATCATGAGCCGTTTGTAGCAGAATACTATTATGAACCACTAGTTCATTCATACTTTTTCAAGATTTGTTTGCAGCCTGCCAGGCATGTTGACTCTGGATGCTTATGTTGGGAAGGAATATTAGATGCTCTTAGTCAAACTGGCAGTATTGATGCTATCAGTGTTCCTTCTCAGTGAGTTTTTATGTTTCTGGTTGTTAATCAGCATTGGTGTTTCCAGCTGCAGACACTGATGAATGTTTCAGAGGCATCTGGTGGCACAAAGGTCAAGTGGAAGAAGATAAAGCAGTAAGTTACCAGGCTTGTTGTTAGCTTCTTTCCCTGTTGAGGTGTGAGAACTACAGGTAGGCTAAAGAAACCTGAGATGCTGTAGTGTTTTATGGGTTCTCCTAGCAGAGAACCCGTTAGAATAAAGAAATCCTCCACACTATGGGAATCAAGCTTATTGCACCTGTGCAAGTTATTACCAATATTGCACCAGTAATAGAAGAGATCTATTTGGGGAGTAAAGGTTGGATTAGATGAAAAGAGGAAGGTTATTTGTGGGTTTCTGTGCCAGGCAACCTTCAGTCAGAATTGAGGTGGTGATTTACAAATTCCCTTTGTCTCACTTCCAATAAATGAACTGCAGAGAATCCTGCTAAAGCATTACAAAAGCTTTGCCAGTTCAAAGAAGCTGGGGAAAATGTGGTTTGGCTTCCCTGATGGGTGGACATTTGTTACTAGAGCTGCAGAGATTTCTTGCTACTGAGAGATGTCCGCAATGGAGGCAGCAGGCAAATTGTGCTTTAAGCCTTCATCTGCTAGGGGTTTGTTTCTCTGGGAGGTAAAACCTCCCTTGTCAACAGCTTGTTTTAGCATTTCTGATACAAACTGTTCACAAAAAGGCACCTGAGGTACCATGAGCGTCTGGTGAATTAAAAGTGAGTTTGACACTCAGGATGGAGCAACAGGCAGAGCACTGGAGAAGCTAACATTTTTCATGCATACAGTTAATATGTTTAGGATCTGATTTGCATTTGTTGAAAGGAATTAGGTTTGTTTTCTTGTAAAACCATGGACTGCAAACAAAAAAACTTTGTCAGCTTCTTATGGGGGAAAAAGGTAAAATTATATCTCTTTGTCATTCAGTCAGTCATGTACTGCTGCTGTTCGAGGCAAGAAGGTCCTTGTAACTCATTTCTGAATTAATACATGTCCATTAGATCCACAGTGAAAATTAACAGAATTCCTTTTTTACTTTTATTAGATCTATAAAAATGTTTGTATGGCTATCTTTATTCAGCCTGAGGGATAGCCTGCAGAGTGATCAAGGATATACAAGTAAAAGCACTTCCTTCCTTTTGTCATTTACCAGTCAAACCAGTTCAACTGAAAGGGTTTGGCTTAGTGAGCAGTCCTGCTGCTCCTGATGACATTCATAGAAAGGGTGAATGAGCTGCAGAGCTCTATATGTCTTCATTATAGGGTGAAGTCTCTTCTTAGATTAAATGAAGCACAGGCGGTCTTCATTAGCTCTGGGTTTTCTTGTGGTTATTATTATTATAATGTAATTATCACTTTTCTTCAGTCAGCCTTCTGCTTTCCTACTTACAAATAAACTCTTCCCATCTGGAGAGTGTTTTGAGATGGGGAAGGTACACTAAAGTAGTAAAACTGTTGTTAGCAAGGTGTTCTTCCTCTCTTTCTCTTCAACTACCTAGAATGCTATAAAAGGAAATAGAAAAAACAAATACATGACAAACATAATGGGATCTTCCTCTCTCAAAAAAGGCTATGGAAAGGAAGACTATTGAGTTATCTGCCTAAGTACGTGCAGTAGGAGAAAGCATCGTATGTTGATATCTAAGACTCCTGCAGTTCTTTGCTTCAGAAAAAGCAGCATTGAGAACTGAGGAGTTGCTGTACTCTGCTCTCAGGTGACAAGACACGTTGCTTTAGCAGTAAGTAGTTCTTGCGCAGAATGAGATACCTGCTGACTGCAAGGAGTAAGAAAGGCTCGTCACGGTGAGTACATCTATTTGTGCATCCTAGCCCCGTGCAGAGATTCCCAAGCTGACAAGCTGCTTTTCTCGGGCTAATTAACCGTATTTCTCCCCTTACATCTTCTCTGATTATGCTAATTATAGTGAGCAGGGTACTGCTTGACACTGGTGAGAGTCAAACGAGTGTGTCTGTACAGCCTTGCGCTGCAGTGTACCATATAAATGTCTGAGCCCGCTCAGCCCAAGCCCAAGAGTCTGTAGCAAATTGCTTGCAGCACAGGTATTTCCTGATGTTTTATTGTATGTACTATCAAGAATCACTCAGCCTTGGGTGGCTTGGCAGGACTACAGTAAAGTGACTAAGCATTAGGGAAGATCTTGAACAACTAAGTGCCAGTATCCTCCTTGTTCTCGGAAAAACACGTGCCTGTTCATCTTGTTGCATGTGAATGATTTTCCTGGTTCTGGAGATGATAGTCTGCAGCTCCAAGGGTGCAGAGTGGCGAGGGGGCACAAGTACCCAGGCAGACAATCAGAAATGGTGAAACTGAGGAATGGAAATGTGAAGAACTTGGACTTTCTGCTTTTCATCAGATTTATGTGTGCAGGACTGGCAGAAAAATGTGTTGGCTGGTTGAATTGGATTGTGAAACCTCACTAATTAGCTGTGCATTCCCTACTCCACCTTCTTCTTCCTTCCCAAGCATGATTCTTGCAGAATGAAACGAGCACAGGGATAGGTGACTTTCATAATTTGGTGTTTTAATATTCAGTTCCAGCTGTGCTATTGCAATGTAAGTAAGTTTGCTATCAAGTATTGCTACTAAGACATTGATTGAGCTTGCTGAAGACAGGCTTTAGAAGAAGCTTCCTTCCCCCTGACAACAGCAAAGTGATAACAAATAAAACTATTTTTGCTCATCATAGCAGAAATGGCTTTTTGCACTCCTGACTGTTCTTCCTCTGACTGGCACTTTCCTGAGAAATGCGTTTGAGAGTGGATGCATATGTATACACACACATGCCTGGCTATATATACATTGATCTTAGTGAGCCTGGAAATGTAAAAGCAAGTGCAAAAACGTATGTTTGTTTTAGTTGCACAGTTTCCTGATTTTCTTGGCTTAAAAGGTGCGTTAATGTTCTATGCATGAAGCCTAAAGTGTGATAGTTAAATCTCTTGTCAAAAGATGGATGTCCATATTGAGAAGCGGTAGTCCTCAAAATATCACGGCAGGCCACTACCATGAATAAACAGCTATGCTGTATTATTTTGAGGAGTAGCAGTTTCCAAGACAGTCAGTGTGATTGCAACCATTAAGTGAGTAGAAAGTATTTTGAAAGAGTAGAAAGTGCTTTGTTGACTGAAATGGCTGGGTCAGTTCTGAAAGGAAGAGTTTGCTGTTTTAAAACATAGCAGACATTTTAGACATTCTTATTGGGATGCTTCAGTAACGTAGTTGTGTGAAAGACTGGTAAGTGCCCAAACTTGGCACATTCTGTGGTAATGTAAAATAGCAATAAATATAAATTTCATGTTCTCAAATTCCCGAGTCTGCATACTAGCACATCGGTGTGTAAACACTGGCTCAGTGTGTCTAGTACTAGAAGGATGTGTTTTGTTCTTGCAAAGGGCTGTGCGCTGACTCTGCACCCTTGTAGCATGTGTAAGACAGGCAATATTCAGACTGAGCTATGTTCTGCATTTTCTAGAGGAAGTCTGTTTTGTATAAACCATGCATGAAAACAATATGTAGATAATTTTTCAACCTGATGCAGTTATTTCACCACTTTTAAATCACAACTATTTGTTACTGGTTTTACTCAAGCTGCCTAATAAGATACTGTCAGGAACACATTGACAGGGCAATTCAATCAGAATTGCAGATTTAATGTTGCTTCTTGGTCAGGTTGGGAATGGCACTTTGCAGTTCACTCCCAGATCTGCACCCATTAAGTACATAAAAAGGTTTGAAAGGTTCACTGAAACAACTGCTTTGATGTTGAAAGTGAAGAAAGGCAGATGAAAGAGCACTGGACTGCTAGTGGCAGGGGACAAATCCCAGTGTGTGAACCCCATGGCCCCCATAGAACTGTAAGGGCTGTTTTCTCAGTTACAAACTTGAGCCTTGAGCCTGTTTGTGTACCAGTACAGGCCCTTAAGAGTGTTTGGTGTGTCAGGGCTGGAGCCTTGAAGCAGTAGGAAATGGTGTTTATCCATGGTCAAAGAGGGAAACCACCACGACAACACAAAGCTTGTTGTCTGATGAGACCAGTGCTACAGGTAACAATGGAAAGCAGTGGTGATTGCTTCTCTGGGAAAGTTAATGGAAACAGGATAAATGGTCCTTAATTGAGTTACAGTTGGCATTTTAAGGTTTGTGGCATAATGCATTTAAGCTCAGTAAAGGCATTTCTTTTTAAACATTCCTTCAGGACTTCAAAATGTTGCAAAAAGCAAAACAAAATATCTGACTGTGGTTGTGCAAAGCTGGTATGGTATCAGTGTAGCCGAAACTGAAATTGCACTCACATGAGTTCAAGTCTCAGTGCTTGTATTATGCTGGAAAACCCAAGTAGTTGAGTATAGAAAAGATTTGTCATATTAAAGCATCTCTTTTTGGTTCTGTGGGTTTTTTGGCCTTTCCATTTTTGTTTTGGTGAAGATGATGTGGGGGATGAGGAGTTGCAGATTGATGATTGTCTGTGAACTGTCTTACTGGAATGGAGGCTGTAGGAGGCTTTCTCATGGCTCTTAGTGAGACCAATGTCTTATCTAAATGGTATTTGACCATTGAAGATGTCACGCGTGACTCTCACCCAGCCTACCTGCCTGATGAGAGTGAACGGTATTGGTCATGCTTGCAACAGAGCAAGAGGAGCACTCCTTTGGAGAACCATTCCCTTGCATCGAACCACTGCACTCATGAGTCTTTCCTTCCTGATAGCACCCTTGCACTTGATTTATTTTACTGTATTTCAAAGGCATACCAGGAAGGATAATTTGATACCTTGATGAAGCAAGTCTCAAAATGAGGACAATGCTGTGTCCTGACATCACCACATGGTACTTTTTTTGACATTGCACTACTAGGCAATAACTTGTAGTGGGAGCTATGCAGCAGCTCAAAACAAACACTGCAAAAACTTTGTTCTCAGGCAGTGTTTGTCACTACAAACGTAATTATCTGTGTGGACCATCAGTCTTAAGACTAGTAAATAACAGCAGTGTGGGAGAGCTTGTGGTATCCAGTCTGAGGCATTTCTGCCCCACTGATGTCAGACAGGCTGACAGCAGGTAGGAGACTTTGGTCAGAGGTCAAGTCTTGCTGGACTTGTTACTTGCCTTGTGTTTTATGGTGGAACACAGGGGAGAAATTGTATCTTCACCTGAAAACAATAAGAAAGGACGAGATACAGAGAAGGTTATACAATTATAGAAATAAAATGCCAATTCACACTGCTCTTTCATACCATTTCTTACATTAAAAAGTAAATTCAATAATTCCTATCTTATTTTATAGTTTTTTAGATTTGGCTTTTAATGATATGAACATTCATCCCTTGGTAAGAAGTAATTTTGATATGCAAAATTTGAAACCTGAGATAAGGGAAATGGTTTTGTTTTAATAAATAAGGACTAGTTTAAACATTTTGTGACCACTTTGTGCTTTCATATGCAAAGGGTACAAAAACAAGTAGTAAAACTTTTGCCTTGGTAAGGTTTGGTTGAAGAGTGCTAAGTGCCCTGTCAGAAAGCTGGAGTTCAGATCTCACCTTCTTCATGCCTCAGACTTCTTTGGATTTCTTTTTTGTTTCGTAATTCGAGCAATCACCTCTGTAGTGTATGCTGGTTGCAGTCTTGTCCTGTGCTGCCTTTTCATGAAATGCATCTACAACACCTAGTGCACCGAACCTGGTAGAGGCAGATGTTGCCATTTGGAAGGAGAATTGCATTTCTTGATTTCTGTCATACCTTTAAAATTTTTCTCTTTCCTTCCTGTCTGCAAAGACACTAGCCAGCATTTAGATATTCACTCCTGCAGCCCTTTCCTCTCTTGCAGCCTGTAGTGTGGGATGATTCCACTGGTAGGGCACTGGCTTGCAGTCAGGAGATGTAGTGGCAGAGCCAGAAGGAAAAGCTATCTGATGGGTGACTTGAAGCGTGTCATGACCAGTCAGTGCTGCAGCCATAAAACGGAGATGATAATACTGATATCACTCCTTGGTAAAGCATTATGAAATGCTTTCATTATTCTTTCTGCTCCAGAGCCTGGATTCCAAGGAAGTGAGGTATGTATGGTGGTGGTGATGTCTGTCTGTTTTTCTGTCCCCATTCCCATCCTAATTCCCACAAAATTGGTCAGGAAGTAGAAGTCTCAAAGGCAATAAAATTCCTACAAATTTTTGTGTATTGCTAAGTTCAGCAGGTAGTGAAGGTGAGAAGGCTGGGCTATTGGAGTATGCCAGAGGGAAGATGGTGCAGAGACAAGTGAACACAGAGGGACAGCAGAGATGCGGAGCACCAATCCCACACTCTGTTCTTCAGTAGAATGGGATGTGTTACTAGAAGAGCTCCAGCTGTATTTGCTGTTAGAAATCCTAGTGGTGGTTTTGTTTCTGGCTGCCCTGAACATGCCTTCCTCATGTTCCTGGGATGTTTTCACTCCTCTGTTGTGCAGATCTGGGTTCCTTTGCCTCAAGGAGCTCTGAATCTTTCCTAGTACCTTTGGCAGAGCTCTTTCTCTCCACACTGCTCACATTTTACTTCTGCAATAAATGCAAATCTAGAGCTTCCTTCTTTCCTTATAACTGTGGGGTTTCTCCCCATGTATCCCAAGGGGAAGAGCCTTCCTGTTCTCATAAAGAAATTCTCTCTTTGTCTTCATTATACACGTTTAATGTCTGGCAGGCCCAGTTTCCAGTGACTGCTGAATTTTTGCCTTGCACAGCTCTGTTTGTGTCTCCAGAGCACTGGCCTTTTTCTGCATAGGGCCTCTCACTTACTTGGCACAGCGCTCTGGTTTTGTATTGCTTTGTACAGTGAATGCAGCAGCTACACAGTAATAATCGCAGGGATGCAAATTTATTATCTCATGTTTAGTAACTCAGTGGAGTCACATGTTTATCTTGTACGCTCAAGTGGTGCTTTTAAATAGTACTGTATATACAATAGGTAGATTTAAAGTTGAGTAGCCAAGAAAACATCCTCAAGGCTGAAAGAATAAGCGTGAAAGATAAGCAAGAGTTGCAGCCTGAGTTTTAGCACTACTTCGTGTCTGGTGTGCTGATGTAGATGGCCATAGCAGTTAGAGGTTTCATTTATGTACCCAGATAAGGCCAAGATAGTTCAAAGCAATCAGATTCATCTTGTGTCTTGGAAGAGCACATTTATACTTTGCAAGAGAGAAGAGATTTGCAAGTTGAACTTTTTTTTTTAAAAAAAATAGGAATATTTAAGTAAGCATCCTTTGACTGGGAAGAAGGGACAAGTAGATGAGTAGCCAGCTGATCTCAGGCTCTGTGGTTTCTGCAGAGATAATTATATGAAGACCAAGGCTCTTGAACTACCTTCAGGTCAGTTGTTTTCAACTATGTTAGGTTAGGTAGCTTTAAAATTCAATTGCTTTGAAATAAAGAAGTCATGACTGGGAGGGAACATGACTGGAAAGCATCAGCCATGGAAAAATACTGTAGCCTGAAGTCAGCTTTGAAGCCTCTATGTATTTTTATTGTCTTCATAGACTTTAGGTTAGGCCTTCAGTACAGAAAGTCAAGATAAGGCATGTCTCTGAACAGGGATTATTTATACTTGTGTGATGTGTACTTCTCTAATAAGAATTACTCAAATCAAACTTGTTATTATTACTATTATGACATTAGGTTTGTAAGCTTCTGTCAAAGCCCAATTTGGCTAGGTATTTGAAAACATAAATTGTAATGACAAGTCTCTCCAAACCAAAGAGGTCATAATGTGCCTGTGTATGTGCGTGTGGAGTAGAATGAAAATTTTGGATAATGGGTACGTTGGCTCCCAAATCAACCTACCTTTGTAGTCATTTTGCAGATGGGAGCCTGTGCTGTTGTGCAGTGAGTGGACTAACTAGTCCAGGAAGATCACTAATTTCTAGCCAAAAATCTTGTCTTCAATTCAAAGGGAATTTGACTACAATGGTTTAAAATCTTTCTCTAATAGCTCATGCTTTATTATTCTTTTTGTTTTATTTTCATGTTCCTCCTGTTTGCATTGAAGGAAGAGGTGCATTGAGGAATAGGTCCTATTTATGTAGAGCACGCCATGTCTGTTTTTCTGACAAGATGGGACAGTTCCCTGCAATGCATTTTTAAATGTTCTGCCTTGCTACGTTCCCAATGTCCAGACCTTGTGACTTTCTGCACTTCCCTTAAGGAGTTGTTAATAAGTCTTATATCATATGCAGCCTGATTTTCACTTTTTAAAATTTCCTGTTAGTCTTAAACTGCCCAAGATACCATCTGACATAATTCTGTCTTATTCATTTATGATGTTGGAAATATCAGCAAGAGTGGAAGCAGCAGTAATGGGATACTGCAAATCATCTGTCCCTGCAGTACATGTTGGGAGATGCTCCTGAGAAGCTACACACATAATATGTCAGACCCCATGTATTGACCAAAGGAGAGGGAATATGCTCTGGACAGGCACTGAAACTCTGAGGTGTCTAGATTTATCTGAAGCAAAGTGGCTGAGCCTTTTTTGTACTGGCTGATTGAAGTGGTGTTGCTGCACTTGAAAATTTGTGAAGGCCTCATTTAATCACTCTGCCTTTTATTTCCTTCTACTACTCTCATTTCTTCCTTATTTTCCCGTCAGTCCTACATGCTCTCTCAACAGTACGTTTTCATTTCTTCCTTTTTATTTCCACGGTAGATGGTGGAGTCACATCCCACATGGCTCTGCCATCTGGAGCAACTTCCCTGACTCATATTCCTTTTGAGCTTCAGCTTTCTCCTTGGCCTCTATGTGTTAATCTTCCTTCTAATAAAACATCTCATGCCCAGAGGCTTCCAGTTCTGCTCTGCTCAGTCTTTCTCCTTGAGACACATAGCTTTTGCTACCCTATGATACAAAAGGTATATTGTAATGTGTTTAGTGTTAGACAAGGAAGACCTGTTTTAGAGACACTTAATCGCTTATTTAAGTCTAATTCCAGTTTAGGACAACACTTCAGGGCCCACTTACCTTTTTAATACCCCCTCATCCCTTTGATTTCAACTGGCTTCACTGATTTAAAGTTAGGTATGCATCTAAGTACTGTGAACGTGATAAAGCCTCAACTGTGAACTGTGTTTTTTTTATATTTTGAACAAACAAATAAACAGAAGTGTAGTGCAAAGTCTGAAAATAATGAAAGGTTCAAGCAGAGAAGTAAGATTTCAAATATGATACTACATCTCCTAAAGTCTCATCTTGAAAACGTCAGACATGCTGTAAAATCAAACAAAAATCCAGTAGCCTTGGTTTTCAGTCTGTTGACTCAAAATATTTTTTGCTGTGCACTGAGATTTTCAGCAGCTGACATAGTATGCAGTTGTTCTTGCTAAATTAAGGATGTCTCATGCATTTCGGGATCCCATAGTAGAACTGCTGGGCTGCATTAAAAAAAATTGAGGTTAGTTTATTGAGTGTTTGGACACAGTTTGTTGTGCCACTGCTTTTCTCCTTGTGATTCCCTGAAAGCTTCCATGAGATGGAGAGAAAATACAGCTAATAGCAGGCTGTGCCTGGCCACCACACAGTCCCAGCTTTGTGCATAGCATGGCTTTGGCATTTGGAGTTGGAGCTCAGTGCATGTTAGCAGCAGTACATTCGTTGACATAAATCGCTGTCAGAGGAATGCAGCTGTATATTTTGTGGACGCTGGATGCAGCCTGTCTCAGACTCATCATGAAATCATGGAAGATCTGCTCAAACTTGTGTCTCGGACTGCAAGTCCTGGGTGCGGGACACCACAGCCGGATAACCACCCACTCACTTGTGAAACAAATGCAAGCTCAGTTACAAGGCTCCTACCCATTCTCCCTATTCCTGCCCCTTTCTTACCATTTCCTGCTTTCTTCCAGGCAGAAGATCTGTCCAGAAAAGACACGTAGAAACACACATCCTTCCTAATTCATGAAAATTGAGGAGGAGGGAGCAATGCCTGGCCTCAGAGCAGGCTCATTTAAAGGAGGCTCATTTTAAGTCCAACCAGTAGTGAATTTGGCTGTCCTCAGGGAGAACATGTCACCTTCAGCAGGGAAAATGCCTTCCACTTCATCCCCAAGAGTAAAGCTGTCCTGTTGTATCTAAGCTGCATCTTAGGAAGTCACAGTGTTGTTTAGGAGAGGGGGGAAGGGAGGTACATTCAAAGCAAAGTGGCTCAGACTGCTCTTGTAGCCCACAAAGGCAACCAGTTAATTTATTATGGAAATCTGCGTGGTGCTGCTGTGGCCTGACTGTGGGCAAATCAGTAGAAAGACGATAGTAAAGCCATAGGCTGCAACGTGTTTTCGTGGGTTTCTCAAGGGTTTTTTGTTTGTTTTCATTTGGTTTGGGTTAGGTTTTTTTTTTTGCTTGGTTTGCTGTCCATACCTAAGTGTCCAGCTGAAGTTCCTACAGTCGCGTCCATACTATCCTTATCCTGGATCACAGGGGAGTGATGCAGTGTCTTCTCACTTGTTTCTGGGGTGATGACACAGGCAGCATTGTAGCATCAGAATATTTTTGAAGCCCTAGTGTGGGTGTATGATTGTCAGAATTGAGGGGATTTTCGTATAAAATTTGAACCACAGTGCTTCGTTAGTGAAAGGTTTGCCTTTGTCCTCCTTAACATGAGGAAAGTAAATCAAGACTGTATAATACTTGGTTCCTTGTGAATCATGGGGGTTGCATGGCTTAAAGTGTATTTGCTAAAGTCCTTTTAAAATGTGTTGCTTTTGTGCGTCTCATATATTCCCCTCTCTACATTTTTACCTTTCTTAAATGATCAGTGAATGTGAAAAAAACCTTCCTGTGTGTGGAAGTGGAGTTGATTTTGTAAATAAAATAATACTCATGTGCTGTTTTTCCCATTTGTCACAATTCTTGGAGATTTTTGTGGAGGATTTTTGTGGAAGATTCACAACCCAAGGTCCAAACTAAGCCTCCTTCTTCACAACCTGACATGGGTAGACTGTGGTATTAAGCTAATCAGAAGCAGTGCTTTGGGGAATTTCTCAGAAATCCACTGTCCTCAGTCAAATCTCTTCTTAATCTGCTTCCCATTCTGCAGAAAGAATATTCCTCACACCAGCGCTGCCATGCTTGTCAGTTCAGCAAATGTTTCCTTGGCATTGCACTTGCTGTTTTTGAACCACAAATGCTTTTAGGTAAAGTTATCATAATATAAACTGAAAATTGACAGGCTGAATAGTTGTGGTTAGTATGTGCTATAGTGGTGATGACATGGGAAAATATGTTGTTTTTCTCCAGATGACTGTTTGAGGTTAGTTCTAGACCATTTTGTTCATGAAGTGCCAGCTAAAATTATGAGAGCATGACTTTGAAGTAAGCAGGTTAGTTTGATTTTATTTTTCTTTAAAAGCCTGATAAGGGCTTTGTGTCAGAGAATGGTTGTTGTTATTTTGGGATTTATAAAGAATGGAGCCAACAATTAGAAGGAGTAAAAGGTTAAAAAGACTAAAATCCCCTTTCCAAGAAGTTCATCTCACTGCATAATCTAACCAAAATTGTCTCACTCATGGGACTAGCATGGGCAAAGCATGGCCCTGAGGGCAAAAGCTGGCAGAGTTCAGGTGCTGCTTCTTCAGCAAAAAATGGTAGTGTGAAAGGGGATAGGTAGCAGCAGCAGCATTTTGTAGACCTGCTCCTTATGTTCCTTCCCCATATTCAAGCTCAGAGTCTTGATTTGTGTCATATCTTGCCAGGATGGCAGCTTAGCAGAACCATGGGTGGCAGCTCACACACTCCATCAGTTATAGGATGATTTGCATGCACCAAAAAATGTCACGGTGCTGAGTCAAGTAGGCAGCGCTCTAAAGGACCACAGAAACATGTGCCCTGTTCATAAGACAGAAGCAAGAAAAGGAGGCATCGGGCAGGAGGTGGTGTTTGATGTCTTCATATCTAATGATAAAAACAGAAGTGACTCAAATGTCACTTTCTTCCCAAACAGAAGTCTTTTTTGGTGTGGGCTGCCAGTCCATGTTAGGAGTGATATGCAAAATATACAGAATTTGTGTGTGGCTAAATGATGGTTTCTTTTTCTTTCATCTGCCTCCATTTCGCTTTGTGCTGCAAGGTTGCAGTTGCATGTAAAAGGCTTGACATGTTTAATGGAACCTTGAAACAGCTCCAGTGAACTGCAGCAGAAAGAGAAGCAGAGGAAAGCAGAAGGATAGCAGAAGACACATTAACCAAACTTACATTTTGAAATAAACCCCTGCAGTTCTGGAAAAGCCCTTACTTCACCTGCTACACACCAATGTGTGAGTTTGGGGTTTGAATTTGCTCCAAGGTCTTTGTGGTGTTTGGGCACAGAGAGGCAAGTTAGCTGTGGAGGAGCTGCTTTAAAGGTGAGTTTGTCCGCCTTCACCCTTCCTGAAATGCTGTGCTGAAATGATGTTGTTAGGACAACAAGTGAATATTTTTCTGATGTTTTCATCTTTTCTCTGCTTGCATGGGCTAAGTTCATCTCTGTTAGTGTTGTGGGGAAGGTCGGGAAGCAGAGCATATTGCTAACATGTCCCCTGAGCTGAGGAGCTTCTAAAGCTTCTTGAAAGTTAGATCACGCTGACTTTTGTATGGTGCCCTTTAGCTCAAACAAATGCAAAAGGCATACAGTATGGATGGCTTGTTTCTAAAAGACCATCACAGAGCCAGAGGAAGAGTTGTTCTTCTAATCCTGATATTCTCCTAATTCTGACAGTCTTCTAATGACTCCTGGAGGGAACGTTCCCTTTCCCAGAAATTCCTTCTTCACTCTTTTGTGTACTTCATATTAGTACAACCAGTACTCTGAAGAGTTAAATTTTTTGGCACTACCTAGGAAAAGCTTCAATTTTCCCTACTTCTGAATAAATATTATAGAATATTTGAATCCTTTTCAGTTAAAATAATGATAGTGAATTGATTAATGTGATAACATTGGTAATATTGACCAGTACAATGTTTGATGAGGTTAAGCATATTTCAGTTCTGGAGTCCTCAGTCAGTTCTGGAATCCTCAACATAAGAAGGATATGGAGCTGTTGGAACGGATCCAGAGGGGGGCTGCAAAGAAGATGAAAGGACTGGAGGACCTCCCATATGAGAACAGGCTGAGAGAGTTGGGAATGTTCAGCCTGGAAAAGAGAAGGCTCTGAGGAGACCTTATAGTGACCTTCCAGTACCTGAAGGGGCTACAAGAAAGCTGGAGAGAGACTGTTCACAGAGGGTTGTAATGATAGGACAAGGAACAATGGGTATAAACTGGAGAGGGTCAGATTTAGACTAAACATAAGGAGGAATTTCTTCACAGTAAGGGTGGTGAGGCACTGGCACAGGTTGCCCAGGGAAGCTGTGGCTGCCCCATGCCTCGAGGTGTTCAGGGCCAGGTTGGATGGGGCCTTGGGCAGCCTGATCCAGTAGGAGGTGTCCATGCCCATGGCAGGGGGCTTGGAACTAGATGATTTTTAAGGTCCCTTCCTACTCAAACCATTCTATGATTCTATGATTCTATGATATTTGGTTAGAAATAAAAAGTCCAGCTTGTTCAAGGGCGATGAGTGGTTATGACTATCCAAATGGTGACCTTTCAGGGTTGGCATTTGTATGTCCAGCAATGAAGGCAGGTGGACTGGACAGCTACTTTTCTCAGGTGAATATACTTCAAAGTTCACTGCAAGGAAAAAATGTGTTGTTACACATTGTGCATCTAAAATAAAAGATGAGATTTTGACTGTTCCCTAGATCAGTTGCTGACACATATCGTCTCTCTTTTCTGGAGCCTTTCATCCCACATGTGATTTTTCTCATTCACTGGATGATGGTCTTGTTTGTAAAATAGAAGCAAGAGAAGGCAACAGTAGATAGGAGGGGGTGTTTGTGTCTACGTGTTTAATTGTAAAAACAAAAGTGACTCAAATGTCACTTCTTCCAAAATAGGAGCCTTTTTGTTGTGGGCTGCCAATGCAAGATAGGATGTGGTGGCTTAATGCACCTGCTTCACTTCAGCAAAACTAGTGCACTTTTAATTTCCATGGCCTCACTCCCAGTCTTTGGGGCAGGCACTTCCATAACAGTTTGCAGGGATGAGGCCTTTCCCTTGAAATTACACTGGGGGGATGTTCACACGCACGCAGTGGGATGCCAAGCACAGCAGGATCCTCTTCCTAACTGGGGCTGTGCACAATGCTGTCATAAATTTTAAATAATAATACTACTGTAAAAAGTTAAATAAGCACGTCGAGTTAATTTTATGCTCCCCTCCCCTCAGGCAAATCAGCATAAATTGAAATTTCTAATAATTAGCCCAAGCAGTTTCACTGAATGGTTATACCTGATTTCTATGAATCATGGTAATACATCAAGGGTTGATCCTGCAAAGAGCAGCCAGGTTCCCAGAAAGACCTGGGAGGATCAGATCCAGTTGTACAGATACTATATGGATGCGTTTGCCATTAATTGGGTTAGTTATATGTGTATTGCCATACATTTCAGATTTTGGTCACTTAACAGTTACAGCCTTAGAGAATAATGCACCAAACTGTCTGCACCGGGCGTATTAAACTGCCATCATAAACCGTTTTACAATTCCAGGCAGCCCTTCCCAAACGTATTGTAGACCCTATTAACAAACACCTGTCAAGTTCAATTGAAATGTCTAAGTGGCCTGATATACAGTGTCTGCTGCTGTGCCAGGGAAAGCAGGACTCGCCCTGCACGCCAGCCGCAGCAAGAAACATGGTCAGAGATGGGGTGTTTGGGAGGAGCGGGGGCTTCAAGGAGCTCTGGGCTTGCCTTTCAACCTGGCGGATTTCAGTAGCTAGCAGTAAGGGAAAGTCAGTTTTGTGTAAGGCAAACAGCCTTTATGTTCCTTGTTACCCACTGTGACATAAGTCTCAGAACATTTCAAGCTTTTCTTTCTCTTTTTTTCCTCCTGGTTTTTTTTTTTATTATTATTTTCAAGTGAAGATATGAAAGCGTAAACATATCTTTTCCTCTGTTACTGACTTGAATGAGGGCTGGCCCCTGGTATATGTGTGAAAATTGCTTGGCTAGGAAAGATCTAATGTTTGTTGTATCGTAGCTGTGGAGATAAAGTCCAGACTCCCTAGCTGCTTGTCTTGACAGAAAGTGCTACTTGTACGTGTTTGCTTCCAGAGACTGAGCTTACAAAAGAGGAGAGGAGGAGAATTAGCCTGGTAGCATCTCAGAAATGTTTGTGGAGGGTTTTTTGTTTTGTGTTCAAGGATTTCCACCCTTTCTCCCCCACCCCCCCTCCTTTTTTTTTTTTTTTTAAAATTGTGAACTCCGAATCCAAGGAGGCTCAGCACTCAGCATGTTTGAATGCCAGCCAAGGCACTAAACTGGCAGCCATCCATTCTGATATCAATGTGAGTGAAATGTGTACTCAGTAACTGGATTCAGGCCCTTCATAGTTTGCAAGCAAATATTTCTGCTTTTGCAGATGAGATGAAAAACAGAAAAAGCTGTGCAGCTCCTGAGCATGTGAGGGGGGTCTGCACCTTTGCAAAGAGGCATTAACATTTCTGTGTCCTACTCAAAGTCCCGTGTCTTATGTTATCACATCAAAGGCTGCGTTTTATTTCCAAAAGGCATTTAATTATATCTTATAACGTTTTAACTACTAAATCTGCCTTGCATAGAAGCTGTAAGTACCTCACACTGTTAATAAGCTGTAGGAAAGTGAAGTAAATTGGCATTTTGTAAAAAACGTTGTACAACACCAATGGAAAGCTATGCAAATCAGCTATGATACAGCCAGATTTGCATTTTGTCTTGGGTTTAGTGATACACACAGCAGGACTTTGGCAGGTGTGCCTCTTGGGATGATGCATGCACTGGCAGCATGGCCCTGTAGCATCAATTTAACAAGTGTAGTGGGATTTTCCATGCAGTTTCTCAGAACCACTGAGCAATGTGCAACAATATATAGAGACAGAGGAAATCGATTTTTTTAAGTAAATACATTTAGTGTGTGGGGGAAAGTGTTATACAAATCTTTTGCTTTGCCAAAAGAAGGTTAGCAGTTTTGTTTGGTGCTGCTGCTCAACTTTACAAAGTCTTCTGCTGTCTTACTCTTTTTTTTGCTGCTACTCTTTGGTGTAGAAAGCACCAGAGTGAGGAGGTGATTTGGAGTTCTTTCCCTCTGGGTGCTCAGCTCATTAGAGCAATATATGGAGAGAGGAACATGTTACAAGCAGCTGACAATGCAGTTTCACAGCCTTTCAGTTCATTGAAGCAATGGCGTGCTTAAGACCTGTTGTTTTGCCCAGTTGAGAAGGAAGATGGGATCATACTTGGGGTTTCTGGAGATAATAATGCTACTCTAGGGAGGATGACATGGAAATGCACTCTCAGAGCCCTTTGTAGTCTGTTTTATATTGTAGAGATGTACTCGTGCTTTTAAAGCATTGCAGGAAAGTACCTTACTTGCTTTTTTCCCCCTCATAGAAGTTTTATTTCATTTCAGGAATTCATTATGCTAAATTGAAAAAAAATGGATTTTTGTTTTTGCATTGGCCTTCACATGCTGCATATTCTTTACAGCCAGCTATTTGAATGCAGATTTGTTGTCTTTTCTGCTGTGAAAATGAACAAAACAAAAACTTCTATGTACGCTTTACCTGTAAGAAAGGTGAATTTGTTCCAGCATCCCTTCCCAGTTCATCAGTGCTGTGTGACAGCTCCATCCTGTGGGGTGCTCGGCACCTGAAAGAAGCACTGGGTGTTTTCACTTCCCGTGCCTGTGATCCTGCATCCCTTGAAGTGAGTGAAATGTCAGCCGCTAACCTGACATAGGCTTTTGGCTGGAGTCCTACAAGGGCATATGAGGCAGTAGGTAAGCAGCATCTGTCCTTAAGGCAGAGCTTAACCGGGAGTTCGGTAGGTTTTGGACAAAGCTTCTGGTACAAGGCTGTCTCGAATTTAAGCACAAGCCTGAGTACTTTCTTCCTGTGACCTCAGCACACGCAGTGCTCTGTTAGTTTGTATTACAGAAGCAGAAGGGAGTTTGGCTGCTTTCAAGTGAAGTCTGCCAAAAAACCAGCAAGCAGCATCTTCTCTTCCCCTCTCCCCTTGGCTTCTGTATAAATAGTCAAAACATCTTTCAGAGCAAGTTTAGTTAATGTTTTGTGGTAGTGAGTGAACATTGTGATGCTGCAATATGTTTTGTGCTCCTGAATCTCGTTATAAGATACTTGAGTGTAATTTAGTTCAGGTTTTTAAATGAGAAGAAAGAGTGCTATGAGGTCTTGCCTGGATTTTGTCCTTGACTTCGTGAGAAGACGTTTTGAGTGCATTTGGAACGGTTTGGCTTCTCATTGGATATATGTTGAAAGTTTTCCTTTCTTATCCTTACTGCACAGACAGTCACATCATTTTTTAAATGAATGGTCCTTTTGCTGTCCATATGCAAGAAATTATGCGAACATCTGTGTAAGTCGCAACATACGAGAAGGCAATTTCTTGCTGGCAGGCTGCAGAACCCATCTTTCAAAACCCTGTCTGCAGAGGGTCTGTGCACAGCCATCAGCTTTGTTCTCGCATTGCACACTGTTGGTTTCACGTTCCACCGCTTCACTACTAATAACAACTGGTAGGGTTTTGTCTTTTTTTTTTTTTTAAGCACCAAATGTATAGTTTCATTTAGGCAGCTGGTTTTATCAAGAAAATGGTATCAGAATTGTGTGGGATTTTGTGAGTCATTACCAGAAATATTGCAGTGGGTGGATTAGCCCCTTTAAAGCAGCTGCTCTGAGTGTTTCTTTGGTAGTAAGGTGCAGGGAAAATAGGGTCACGTTTGTGATTTTTTTTTTGCACACATCCTTGGGAATACCCTCAGTGAGGGCAATGTCCTTGTCCTGTCAGCAGCTCTCTGCTGTTTCCACTTGGCACCAGAGGGAAGGTGAGTGATGCTCCTCAGTCTCCCTGCAGAGTGTTTCTTGTGGCTGTCCCTGCGTGACAGGACATTGTAACAGAAGACGCACACGTTTCTGTCGTGGGGCTCTGTGACTCAAGCCCGTGGAGAAGCTGGGACAGCACCACTTGCGAAAGGTCCAAGAAGAGTGCACTTAGATGTCTGCACATTAGGTGTTGAGGCTTTCAAACTACCCTCCCCAGCTCGTAGCTGGGTTTATTTCAGTTGCAGGTATAAAAACTTCTTCCTAAAGGTTTGCTGCCTCTCCATCTGTGAAATGCAGACCTGTTTCCATCCCAAATCTCACTGGAGAACACTTTCCCTGGAATAAATAACACCCAAGTGCCGTCTCCTTGCTTTTAACAGTACAGCCCTGCCCTGGGTGCTGGGGCTCTCACCATCAGCCTCGTCTCACAGGAGCCACACATCCTCCCAGTTACAGCCCATTAGTGGGATACTTGTAGAAATGTTTGCTGGTTTCTTCATGTGTTGTGCAGACTTTCATCAAGTAAGCCATTCAGGAATAATATGCAAAACTTCTTTAGAGTCCTCCTGCCTCCCAGACAAAATTCCTGATCATTGGAGGCTAGTCCAGGAGCTGTGTCTCTGAGCCTGCTGCCACATGTCCCTGTTGCTGGAACCCAGAGCCACAGCGTTTTCTGATTAGCACATCCCACCACTGCTGTGTTTTCTCTCTTACGTAAGGCTGAGGAGGTACACAAGCATTTAGTCTCATGTGCTTCATGCAAGCATTCAGCAGAGAGGTTTCTTACTAGAAGCATGTTTGTTTTGGGTGAAGGCTCTCCTATTAAGTCCTAAAGTATCACAGTCCTGTGCACTAAGCAAAATATTTCCCTTTCCAAGAGGTGACCGAAGCAGTGTGAGGAGAATGTTTTGATAAAATCGGAACAGGGGTGGAGAGGAGGAGCAGTAGAGACCCATCTCCTGCCAGTGTCCAGTTAATGCTCCTAATGAAGTGTAGTGCAGCGCTCTAACACGCAGCAGAAACCTCTGATGAGCAATGGCTTGTTGTGCCTAATGGTCTCCCAAACATAGTTCATGACAAATAAAATGCATGGTGACCTTCTCTGCTTCTTCCTATTGCTCTGGTGCATTTTTGTTTGTGTGTTTGTTGGGGTTTTTTGGGGTTTTTTTGAGCTTAGTTTGGGAATGTCAAGGGAAAAGAAACAGCATTGTTGTTTTCAGCTCCTGGAGCCCAGAGGAGCTGTGGTGGGAGCAGGGTGCAGGTAGGTGGCTGCTCTTCAGCTTTCCTATGTGAATAGATCCAAACTGAGGTAAGTGAAGGAGGCGTCCCTTAGTGGTCCCTTCCACACTTGAGCACACATCCTTCCACACACAGCCCTTGCACATGCACCGTGTCGAGCAGTTGCTTGATGTGTCAAGGAAAGACCAACCTCTGTTCCCCCCTAAACCATGCCCGTAGCCCCTCTATGCTTCTGGCAGGGTGGGTGCATGAGACAGATCCTGTTGCAGTGAGCAGAGGGAACATGGTAGATATGTTTTGTACCCAGCTCCAATTTTGTGTGTACCATGAGAGGCACCAAGACATGGCATGAAGAGAAGCAGAAGGAGCATCTTCTTGATATGCTGCTGCTTCACCAGGTCATTTTTCTCTCTGGCTGCACCAGGCATCGATGGTTGGGCAGCAGCTCTGGCACTTGTTCCCTGCCTTGATTAAAGCAGCAGCAAGACCTGGCTGCTGCTGATGGATAGGGGGAGCAACAACCTGTCTGCAAAGATTAAAAACCCATTTTCAGCATGGCTCTGGAGCAGGTGTGGGATTAGCCTACTCTGACATCGCTACAAAGGGGCCCTCCGTTGCAGCCTGCTGAGACTTCTGTAAGTGGGGAGACGGTGATGGTCCCCTGCATACCCTTGGGTGGGCTATGCATGAGAGTCCCAGTGCAGTGTTTGCACACTGAAGAACAGTGGGACAAGTCCTCTGATGTTGT
This sequence comes from Phaenicophaeus curvirostris, assembly GCF_032191515.1. NCBI lineage: Eukaryota > Metazoa > Chordata > Aves > Cuculiformes > Cuculidae > Phaenicophaeus > Phaenicophaeus curvirostris. The sequence continues at coordinate 36,904,065 of NC_091394.1, forward strand.
CCCAGCTATGGAGAGACTGCACAAAAAGGCCTAGGGCCGTGCCAGCTCTAGGGGTGCATGTAGTGGGGAAGTGGTGGCCCATGTGATTGCTGTGCCAGCAGGGCTCACAGCAGGAGCAGTTTAGAAATGACAGCAAAGGTAACAGCTTGCTCAATGAAGCAAACTGCAGCTTCTTGGCACCAGAACCAATAACCAGTAAGGCAAGTAAGGTGATTCTCCTTTACTCTGAACTTGTGAGACCTCACCTGGAGTACTGCATTCAGTTCTGGAGTCCTCAGCACAGGAAGGACATGGATTTGTTAGAGTGTGTCCAGAGGAGGGCCATGAAGATGATGAGAGGGCTGGAGCACATCCCGTATGAGGAAAGGCAGAGAAAGTTTGACATGTTTAGCCTAGAGAAGAGAAGGCTCTGGGGACACTTTGTAGCAGCCTTCCAGTGCTTAAGGGGAACTATAGGAAAGCTCGGTAGGGTCTCTTTATCAGGGAGTGCAGAGATTGCATGAGGGGTAATGGTTTTAAGGTGAAAGAGGGGAGATTTAGAATAGACACTAGGAAGAAGTTGTTTCCTCTGAGGGTGGTGAGGCACTGGCGTGGGTTGTCCAGAGAAGTTGTGGATGCTCCATCCCTGGATGTGTTCAAGGCCGAGGTTGATGGGGCTTTGAGCAACCTGATCTGGTGGAAAGCATTCCTGCCCATGGCAGGAGCTTGTAACTGGATGATCTTTCACTGGATGATCTTTTCACTCAAGTGCATTTCAACTCAAACCATTCTGTGATTCTATTCTGTGATTCTTTGGGATGCTGCAGACAGGGCAGGGCTAGGTACAGTTCTAGTCCTGGCAGAAACCAGCTTTTTGTGGAGGGCTGGCCTATCCTATGTTGTTACATGAGCCTTATGTGGAACAGCCATAAATATATTTCTGGATTTTTCCCAGACTTCTTTTGTTTTCTTTTCTTGGCAAGAGATTTGCCCTGCTTGGTTCTGAGGGCTTTTTTAGAAAATAAAATAAGAAGAGTAATGTTAATAATAATTTCCCCTCCCCCTTTTGTTCTGTTTTGTTTTGGTTTTTTTGTGGCTCTGGTAGCTCATTTGGAGCCATAGTACACTGTCTGAAACTGTGTGGATTTAGGTGTCGCAACAGCAGCCCATCCCCCACACAGGTATAAACTACCTGCATATTGTGTGTGAACTGTAGGCTTGGTTTATGCAGATTTTTTTAGTCCAAAGCGTAACTGTGATCCTGCATGCTCATTTTGTATGCACATTCATGCATGCACTTACCTGGCAAGTCCCAGTTAGAATTAGGGCAGCCCCAAAGCAGTGAGCCTCTCCATTGACTCCAGCAGGCAGCACCCCTTTCCAGAACCAGGACCTTCTCAGATCAGCCCTGGGGAGAGCGTCTCGTGATCTCACAGCATGGCATGTCTGGTCCCTGATGCAGGACAGCATTTTATGTATATGCAGAACATGTGTTGTCATGTTCCCTTTTGAGTCTGTGCTGTGTTGTAGAGTGAATATTGCTGCTGTGTTTGAATGTAGTTCTTCACAGGGTAGTCAGCTGCATCATGAGGTCCAACAAGGCCAAGTGCAAGATCCTACACCTGGCTCGGGGCAATCCGTGGTTTCAATACATTATGGGGAATGATGTGATTGAGATCAGCCCTGCAGAGAAGGACTTGGGGGTGGTGATTGATGAGAAGTTTGATATGAGCCAGCAATGTGCGCTTGCAGCCCAGGAGGCCAACCGTACCCTGGGCTGTATCAAGAGAATCGTGGCCAGCAGGTTGAGGGAGGTGATTCCGCCCCTCTATTCCTCTCTTGTGAGACCTCATCTGGAGTATTGTGTCCAGTTCTGGAATCCTCAACATAAGAAGGATATGGAGCTGTTGGAATGGGTCCAGAGGAGGGCTACAAAGATGATCAGAGGGCTGGAGGACCTCCCATATGAGGACAGGCTGAGAGAGTTGGGGTTATACAGCCTAGAGAAGAGAAGGCTCCGAGGAGACCTTATAGCGACCTTCCAGTACCTGAAGGGGCTAGAGGAAAGCTGGGAAGAGACTTTTTATAAAGGCTTGTATTTATAGAACTAGGAGGCAATGGGTATAAACTGGAGAGGGGGAGTTTTAGACTAGATATAAGGAGGAATTTCTTCACAATGATGGTGGTGAGGCACTGGCACAGGTTGCCCAGGGAAGCTGTGGCTGCCCCATCCCAGGAACTGTTCAAGGCCAGGTTGGATGGGGCCTTGGGCAGCCTGGTCTAGTGTGTCCCTGCCCATGGCAGCGGGTGTGGAACCGGATGATCATTAAGGTCCCTTCCAACCCAAACCATTCTATGATTCTGTGATCATGGTCATAAGCACAAATGCAAACACGAAAGATTTGCAGAGGCAGGTGCTGGCCTGTATTTTTCTTCCGTTTGCAGTTTCTAAAAAAAAAAAAATCTTTTCAAGATCTACACTGTCAAGAATGTGGGTGTCTGGCTGAATGAAAGAAAAATAAAATAATCTTGCATGATAAATACACTAGAAAATCTGCAGTTTCCCTAAACTCTTAGCATAAATACAACCACTTCTGGGGGCTGCTTTGCTTGGTTGCTTATCCAAGGGAGAGGAGTAACATTTTAAGAAATTTTCCCTGAATGCCCTTCCTTGTTCTAATTATCTTAATTATTAGCAATGTACATGCTCTAGTTCCAGCATGAAATGCTACTTTCTGACAAAATCAGATCTGCTTCCTTTTACATCATATCATATATCAAGTGTGGAACAAGAATCCAAAAGCCATGGGTATATCTACAGGTCTTTTATATATGTGATTGTTTATTTAATACTGCTGGTTTTTCTTTCATCATTTTAAAAGTTGACTGCCTCAAGGTAGGCACCTGGATTTATATTTAGGGACTGATGTAAGTGGGATGCCTTTCAAAGGCTTTGCGTACCTGTAGCTCTTGGTAAATTAATTAAAAGCAGATGTTCTTTTTGGCAAGTTTGATGGGAGCGAGTAGGGGATGCTGAGTGCCCAGCACCTTCGAAACACTAGCAGATTCAGATGTCTAAAGATGGAGTTAGGCATTTAAATTTAAGCACCCAAACTGGCTAAGTTTTGGTCCTGTAATCATAACAATCATTGTCCCCTCTGTCCTGAAGTGCTGTAGCAGGGATTCATCTGAGAAGCGGGAGGTTCGTACATGGGAGTGAGCAGGGACAGAGTATGTGTCTCACTGCAGTGGAAGTGGGCTTGGCTGGCTGCCTTATAGCAACATGCAGATGAGGGTCAGGTGGCTTGACGGTTATGAAACTAAATAGAAGGTATGCAAAATGGGATTGGTTTTGTGCATAGTTTTAGGTTTTGTCTTTTAGGACTATGAATCTTTAATTAAAATACCAAAGAAGAAAAAAAAAGTACAGACGACAACTGCTACGTTTCACATATCTGCTGGATGTAAAGTAATAGCCTGCTATGCTCTTTTTAGGGATCATTTTTATCCTATTGCAACTGAGAATATAAAGCCATTTTACAACTTGCCAAAAGTGACACCTGCTTTCATACTTCCTAATAATTACTTTAGCTTTAACAGCAAGTTCTTGGCAGGGTGCATACAAATTATAACTCATTTCAGGGTACAAATAATGTCATAATGGCTGTAAGAGTTTGAGTTTCTCTTAATGGTCAGGATATTTGCATGTGTGTGTTTTGTTGGTACGAAACAAGCGAATGAAGAAGAGTTTTGGGTGACTTCTAACTTCTGAATAAAAATGTGTCTTGGATAGTCTAAGTGTACAAATAGACTAGAAAACATAAATAGTAAGGGGGGTTTTTGTGGTTATTTGAGCATGTTTTTTTATTTTTTTTTTCCTGTGAAAATACCCTGAACATTTGAACATTTGCAAGGAATAAAGTGGCTTCTAATGCTAGATGTTGACAAGTGGCATCAACCTGCCACCTTCTTTCAGGCACTCTTCTCCCTCTGTAGTGAGTGAGTGTTCAGTTTAAAGTACATTTAGATGTTGTAGGTGATCTTTTCCCTTATTTTTTCTATCCTTGCTGCAGTGAAGTAGATCTTGAAGTCACTTGTATTTTAACTGTCCACTAAATCAAGGTCTTTATTACATATCTCACCCCAAACTATAGGTAGGAAGTGAATCTTCTGCAGTGGTTGGTGGTTACTGAATAACCTTTAAAGTATTCAAGGTTACCTGTGTGTTGTATACAAAAGCCTATTTGGGGATAAAGTAGCGGCAGAACAGAGATCAGTGCTACACTTGCCCAAGATCAGCGCAGAATCGCTGGTGGAGCTGGAGGTACTTCCACATCAGGGTGGCAGAAGTTCTGCCATGAGATCTAAAGTAGACTTCTCTTCTCTGATTTTTTTTTTATTGTCCAGCAGCAACTGGAGTTCTGAAAATGCTAAAGCAGAGGAATGTCAAATTGGGTTTCCCCGTTCCTATCTGCAACCTATCTCCCTGCCCTGTTTTTAGAGCAAAAAGGAGGCAAAGGAGAGAGGCAGGTAGAGGGTGCTGTTCAGCACTCACCCCACCTTTTCTGAAGGCAAGTCAAACAGTTTCTGAAAACCAAAACATGAAGTTTCCACGTGAGCTTCATTAAGAACTGGAAGAGAAGGGCATCGATAAATGCTTCCTCTGCTTTTGCAAGGCAGACCGAGCAATCATGGAAAGCAGTTGGGAGTCAGACAGTTTCTTATCTGTAAAAAACTGCTGTGTGTTACTTCTCTACCTCTTTTAGGGGACTTAAAAAGGCAAATGCCTTTTGCTTCCTGCCTGAAAGAGGCTAAGGTCTTTCTTTGAAGAGAATGAATTTGGAAAATGTCATGTGTGTTGCTGTGTGCATGCACATTAGTCCGTGTCTTTTACCGGACACAGCTTTAGGAGATGCTAAGTTCATATTTGTGTGGGTCTTTCATTACCAGAAAGACTTCGGCAAATTGCAGAGAATTCGGACAGCTGCAACAAAAATGGTTAATGAACTACAGAAAAGAAGAAAGATTAAGAATTATTACGTATGGTTTGTCTGAATGAGAAAGAGGGTGAAGGAAGCGGGTGTTAAAACTACCAGTCCTATACTTGAGGGGTATAAATATCTGAATTTGGAGAAGGCTTGTTTTGGGTGGCCCAAGCAATATGACAAGGAGTAATGAGATAAAATTCAGTGCAGAAAATGTAGAGTGAAATCCAGAAACACTTGTAGCTAGTAAGATCTGTTGGACTGTAGAATAATCCCCAGTGGGAAGAGGTGGAAGCCTCCTTGCTTGAGACATTTGAATAAAATCAAGCAAAGGCAGAGCTCCCTGAATATGGCATGGGAGAGGTCCTGTGTAGGAGTGGGATCCAAATATCACCTTTGTTGTCCCCCCACCTCCCTGCCCCCCTCCACCCTGTGTTGTCTGTAGATAGTACCAACAGTGGCATTAGCTGCAAATCACACAGGGATTTCCAAGAACACTGTCCTTTAGGATGTATTTGAATAGGGATTTCCTTGTGGAAATACAAAAACCCCTCTCTGTTCAGTTTTCTTCCCTGTAATGGTCTCTACTTGTTGTATTTGTTTTAAAAAAATCAAACAACAAAAAATAAACAAAACCTAATGGAAGAGAACAGAAGTTGCTTTACTGTAAAACTACCTAGTGACAAACTTTTTTTATACTTCACTTGGAACAGGCTCATTGGCTGTTCTTGAGGCTGAGGAAGAGCTCTTGGCAAGCTGCATACAGCCATTACAAGTGAGAATGACTGAGCAGAACAGGCCTGTTTTACTCATTCACTTTTCCACTGTATCTAAGCAAGTCATAAGTTCTTAAATTCTGCTTTTCATGTAGGGACTTGGTCTCCACAGTTACCTCATTTTTTGTTTTGTTTTGTTTGGACATAAAGCTAATTTTCCAGTGCATGGCTAGAAAGCTACAGAGTGTATGTTGAAAATGAGGTGTTTAGTTTTATAATAAGCCTATGGATTTTATTGTTACTTATGTTCATGGCACTATATCCACCATAGTTTTTCCTTCTTGCTAGGTTCTCTTTCAAAGAATGATGTGGAAAGGAAATGTTTACGTTCCCCTTCCTGTACTGCTGCAGCACTGGGGCTTTGGATTGCTGACGCTATATTCCTTTTGCGGCTCCATGAATAAACTAAGGAGCTAAAACTATCACCTCCTTCTTTTCACTTGCTTCAGGTCAGGTCTGTGCTATGAAATTATAGAGAGAAAAGTCTGCTGTCAGAACAGATGTTCACCTGGAGCTTTCAGGGTTTGTATCTTTGGATGCTTTTTGAGTAGAGGGGAGCAGGCACACAATTCCAGACAGTGTTCCTGTTGCAGAGCTCCACTGCAGTGTGTGCAGCATCCTGCATCTGTAACTGCCTGGTGTTTCAGTACTCTGTTTTCTCTCCCTTAGAGTTTCCAGAGTGGGTAAGAGGACTTCTGTGGCTTTGTACAGGCTTAGGTGTCACAGCTGGGTTTTATATGGTTTTCAAAGTCTCTGAAAAGCAAGGTTAATGATTTTCTGCTGCCACCTAAGTACCAGTTCACAGATGGGATGCTGGAGAGAAATATATATCAATGTGTTGTCGAAACATTTATTTCCTTAGCAGGAAGTATTGATCCTGCATACTATATTCTATTACAACAGCTTTATTTCTCTTATATTAAATGACTGATGCAGACTGCATTTAATCAGTTTGTGTGATGTATGTTTGTGAACCAACGTAGCAGTTGGTCACCATGCACATCTTCCTCTGCTGCTGTCTGGCTGGCAGCTTTCAACAACTGAAAAGTAGGGTTTGGCCCAAAAATCAAGATTTTAAAGGTTTGTTTTGTCACTTTGTAATATGCTGAGCTTTGATTGCCCGATTTGCTCATTTTTGTATCAACATTTATTGTCACTGAGTAATGCCTACAACTAGTGAACCATGCTTCTGGTTATTAATGTGCTTTTGTTGTTTTAATTGTTTGTAAGCCTGTTTCAAAGGAGCAGTCAGGGTCACTTCTCAGACAGTTTTGTATCTTTCTAAGTGTAAACTTGTAGAAAACAATGGTTTTTGTTTTCTTTTAAAATTGATAACACAGTCAAGAAGCAGCTGAATTCCAGCAGTGGTAAAGAAGGGTAGAAACAGGAACAATGTTCCTGCTAATTCTTGTAAAATTCAACAGAAAATATGATCTTCCTTATGTTGTCTTGAGCATTTCTGTAAGCAGTAGTGCTAGGCTCAGATTCTGAGAAGGTTTTTAAATGATCCCATCTGTCATTACAGGTAGATCTCAAAAGAATAATCTATGAAATGCCTTTCTCCCCCATCCTTTGGTGGACTAATTTTAACCTAATGAATCAACTGCAGTGCTGCCTTGCTTAGCAGCCATTACAGAGAGCATGGTATGATGTTGCTGTGGCACATGCTTAACTTGCTCTTCAGAAGCCAGCCTGTTTGTCTCTGAATGAAATGAGAACATTTTAGGATATAGCAATACTTAGGTTTGCTCAGTGAAAGTTGTTTCTGAGGAAGAGAAATCATTTAACTGGTAAGAGTAGCTTTGGAGGCTTTCTGCGTGGTAGCTTCCCATTACTGCTGCCCTCCTCTCTCTTTTAGTGCCACCTCCTTCTACTAGGGAATCGGGTAAAGATTTTGGCATTTGACTCTGCTGACAGCAGAACTAGAAGGTTGAAAGCCAATTTTTTCCCCTTTGAGAGAAAACATGAGGGTCTCGCCCCCACAAGAGGGAGTGAGAAGCAAGATGTTCACAGGGACTCTCACCTGGGTATCTTGACTGTGCAGGCAAGATTCATCTGGGGATCTTCTGCTAGTGTGACTTCTGGGACTGACAGCTGGGAAGGCTCCGCCTGGCCCTGGCCAAGAGCAGAGGATTTTGTATTTCTAGGCTCCCTCCAGCTCTCTGCTGAAGCTTTCCTGCACAGACACGTCTTGGACCGCCTTTGTTCATTGTCTGTGGAAGTATAGGGCTGTATAGAAATGGAGATCAACCCCTTCACCGGTTTAATTCATCCCTCTAGGTCAGGGATTTGAGTCCTGGTCCTTCAAAAGGAATTTGTGTGGGCAGGTTTGGTCTTGTACCTGCCTGTCACATCGGTTTGGTGAACAGGGACTTTTCAGTGACTAAGGCAGACTGAAAGACGATGCAGTTTCTTACAGTACAACAAAGAAGACAGAGAGCTCGCCTTTAGCTTTTAATAGAAGAAGGGAGTTGTGCTTGGCTTCTCTCCCTGAAATACCCTGGCCTCCAGAGCTGTCTGTCTGAGATTGTTCTCAGCTGAAAGTTGCTTAAAATAGAGAAGAATAAAGGAATGAGGAAGGTGCTTGGAGAAAAAATTGCCTGTGTTTTGCTAACAAACCATAATGTGCAAAGTGCTGCTTTGCAGATCAGGGTAAGCACACTGAAATTAAGAAGCACCAGAAAAATTGCAGTGGGTCAGCAGAATATTCTCTTAGAGATCGCCTTACAGATTTCAGGGGCAGAGGAAGTGAGCAACAGACAACTCAGAGCTTGGCCTGACATTTGCGGGTGGCGTATCAGGGCGTATGGGTTGTGACTATAAAGGTAAATAGGACACTGATACGGATGAGGTGGCACTAAGTGTAGAGCAAATCAGCCTCACATGGCAGCAGCTCCCTTCAGGACTCATCAGCTGTGCCAAGTGTGAGACGAGCATCTCAGATGAGATATAAATGGTTCAGCAGTAACTGTATTTTGAAAGTAAAGAGCAGGCACCAAAAGGTTGTAGAAGCAAGGAGAAATGTAGGAAGTCCAGGGATGATCGTGAGGGATGGGATTATTCAGAGGAGGGAAAACCCAACACACCAGTCTTGTGATGAATAAAAATGCATGTTTCAGTATATCATAAACAGTCTTTGCCTTTTACATGCTCACACATTAACATATCTGTAATTACCAGCAGACTCACCTCAAAGAAGATGGTGTTAGTTTCCCATCACACTTTATATATATATACACAAGGGCTACAAAGATGATGAGAGGGCAGGAGCACTTCTGCTATGAGGACAGGCTGAGAGAGCTGGGGTTGTTCAGCCTGGAGAAAACTCCTAGGAGATCTTATAGCAGCCTTCCAATATGTAAAGGGGGCTACAGAAAAAATGGAAAGGGACTTTTTACAAGGGCATGTAGTGGTGGGATGAGAGGGAATGACTTTAGATTGGAAGGGGAAAGACTTAGACTAGACATTAGGAAGAAATATTCACGATGAGGGTGGCGAGACACTGGAACAGATTGCCCAGAGAAGTCATGGATGCTTCATCCCTGGAGGTGTTCAAGGCCGGGTTGGATGGGGCTTTGGGCTGCCTGGTCTGGTGGGAAGTGTCCCTGCCCATGACAGGGAGAGGTGGAACTGAATGGGTTTTAAGGTCCCTTCCAACCCAAACCATTCCATGATTCTATGATTTGTATTTGTGAGAAGAGCTGAGGATTTCTTCTGTGTTTCCTGGTAACAGCTGCATACTAAAGGCTGTGTTAGCCAGTCTCCTCATCCTTCCACCTTCCAGCAGTGTGACTGGGATTTTTGCGCACACCTGGGGACAGGCTTCTTTAACTGTATGCATAACTTTTCTATTAGAAAAGTTTGCACATGTGTGCTTACGTAAGGGTGTATGTGTGCGGGAAGAATTGTCAAGCTGAAAATTACTGCTTTTCTTTTTTTTTTCCAAGTGACTTTCAGAATTATTTTTTAAAGCTTCAGTGCACATGGGAAAGACATCAGAAAAGTGAAAAAAAAATCTGGATTTCACTTGTGGGGTGCTTTTTTTTTTCTTTTTGTCTTAACCCAAGGGAACAAAACACTGCATCTTATTTCTTTGTAGGAAAAAAAATAATTCAATTCCTGTGTTTACTTCCAGAAAAGAAACAAATGCTTCTGAACATGGTATGTGTAGTTCATTTTTTAATTGTGAGAGGCGGCTTTTTAAACATTTAAAAAGCTGGAGGTGAAATGACTGATGTAGGCACCATCTTGTAGCTCTGGCATCAGATCTCTACTCCCCTTTTAGTATCATTGGGAGCTTGCTTGGTGTGGTACGAAGAGGAGAGTAATATTGTGCAAGTGATTTTCACATGCAAGGAGATAATCTTTGTAATTCATGCCAGTTCTGTCCTGCATGAATTTATTGTCACCAGAAATAAGCAGAGTTTAGTGTTCATTTTCTTTCTGGGCTTGATGGTGGGTCTATTGCCAAATGATTTATGCTGGTTTGAATGTTAATGGCCTAGCACCCCAATATCTCAGGATGAGGGCAAGGAGCATGCCTGCTTACATGCGCTGCCAAAGTGCGGAGAAACATCAATCTGTTGGTGTATCATGATAAAGCATCTCTCTGTCTTCCCACCAATGACAGAACAAAAAAAAGGAATAAAAAATTATCTGCTTTTGCACAGGAGCGCACTCTGCAGCCTCCTGATAGGAAAGGGAAAAAAAAATTACTTGGTTGAGCAGATCCAGCACCTTGGGAGTGAGATGAGAGATTGTGGTTTGCCCCTGGCTGGGGTTTAAAATCTTTTATCTTTGGCTCAAATGTAAACCGAGTAATCCTTATGGTTTGGCCACCCATCCCCCTTCCTGCAGCCTGGGTTTGTGTGTTGGGGCAAGGAGGGTGGAAATTGGCTCTCTCTTTCTGCATTTAACAGTGCATCTTGGGAGACAGCTGCTTGGTGCCAACCTCATGGAGCAGGATGAGGGTTAGTGCCTGGTGCTGTGTGTGCAGCCCTGGCTGGTGTGCTGGGTTCACTTCACTGCCCTATGTGCCCATCTGTGTTGCTTTTTGTGGTAGACCAGGGAAGGGAGGAGGGAGCAGAGAGGTGCAAATCCGTGGCTGTTTCAAGGCAAAACCCAGTATTTGATTGCGTTTCCTGACAAGCTCTATCGTGGGCAGTTTCATATGTCGTACTTGCATGCCGTGGAGACAGCGTACCCTTCAGGCATGTTGGACTGAGTTGCACTCTTCCCCTTTGTGCAGTGTTGCCGGTTTGTTAGCTGCAGATTAGAGACAAAAGCTTTTACAATTAGTATTTTAATGGGAGAGAAGAGGAGTGACATTGTGACCCGCTTACAAATGTGCTCAAGATCGTCTGGATTTCAGCCCACATTTGGGAGAATGAGGTCCTGTTTCCTGGGGATCAGTCCAGAAAGCTACCTCTTGTTATCAGTTCTCACCATTTCAAGCCCTAGTGAGCGTATTCTGGTGTTTCCAGGTATTCAAGAAGCATATGCCTTAGAATTGTCCAATTAAAAGAAATTCCAGACAGCGCGGGGATCGTTTCAGATTTCCTAAGCACAGTATTTATGAGCCCTCCTGCTAGAGAAGTGGAGGAAAGAGCTTCTTTCCAAGAAAAATGTAGGCTTGGTAATCTGACATCATTTGGAGTCACATCACCCTACACCCACCAGAATTCAAAGATAGAATGGAAATGGCATAATCTGTTCTCACGGTAACACTAATAGTACTGCTCCTGCAGTTCATTGTACGTCGTCCCCACCCCACCATCGCCACAATTAACATTTCTTGCAGTGACTTTGAAAAGTGTTGCCATAACAAGGTTGCTAATTGGCAACTACAAAAATCTTAACAAGGTAACTAATGGAGCTTTTTTTTTTTTCACTTATTTCTGCTTAATATATTCTGAAAAAGTCAGGAGGTTTTAACCTTGCCTTCAGCTGCAATAGCCTGGCATGTTTAACAGAATACTACTTCATTCGTACTGCAGCTAGCATACGCTGAAAGGGCTTGGAGACCCCTCCATGTAGTCAGTCAATTTGGTGCCTGAAGCCAAAGAAAACATATATCCGAACACATGTATTTGGTCTTGAGCTAAAAAAAAATTGCACTTCATGTTGAATAGCCTCCTCCAAGTGCCGCAGTTAATAAGCCATGTTGTGTTTTTACTGGAAAAGTATGCTTCTAGCCAAGCATTCTTTGCATTTTTCCCAGGATTTAGTCATAAAATCACTTTAGACATATTGCAAGTATGAAATGTGTGCACATCAGATAAAGGGCAGCAATTTTTGTTTTGCTATAAAGCTCCATGGAAACATTTTTATCGCTGTCAAATGCATTATCCCAAGAAGTCTGGCCCCTTTCTTTACTGTTAACGTCTAGCTGGATAAGAAAATGCTTAATGACAGAGACCGCACTAAGAAACTGCAGGTGATGGTGGCTTGACAATAAATGCATAGCACCATCTCCATGAGTTTGGTGGCATCGTAATCCAACTGCATTCTGTGTACTTAATGCTAATAGCTGGCCAGTCTGCAGATGTACTTGTTCAATCCTGGCTGCCTAATTCTACTTGCATAAAAAAGTGAGAAACCTGGAGACTTGATCAACTATTTTAAGCATTATTATTTCAAGAAATGATTTACGCAAGCGAGAAAAGCCTCTAGCACAGTCGGCAGGCTCAGCCCTGCGAGGCGGTTGCATCTCACAACACACTCTCGCAGCCCCCTCTGGCTGATGCTCTCAGCATTGTTGCTCTGCTCTGGAGCCAGCTGCAAAGTCCTGCCGATGGCTAGAAGAAAAGCAAAGGGACAGAAGGGAGTGAGATTCCTGGAGGGAGCCACTACCAAAGTCAGCAGCAGTGAGGTTTTAAAAGAACAAGCGTATATATGCGATTTTATGTATTGGAATAGAGCGATCTAGCTATCAAACATATGTTCACACATACACAGTATACAGAGTAATGTGTATATACCACCTCACCGAGCCAATCTGTGTTCTGAAGAAGAGAGATATTTAAAGCAGCTCTGCAAACTTTATAGCACTGGGAGAGACTAGCTGGGCATGTCTCTGCAGAGACTTGCAGTAAAGCTGGTCCAATCTGCGTTTCTTTGTGTATACAATTGAGTATGTATTCATGGGTAGCTATGTAAACCCTAAGAAACAGACACATGGAATAGGAGTACAGATGAAGGGGAAAAGTTCAAGGAACAAAAAGGGTAACCCAGCCAAAAATCTAATTTGAACCCCATGTGGGTGTCATGGAACAATTAAATGTGGAAAGAGGTCATTTAAAAGCCATCCGCATGGGGTAAGGGAGCACTGGGCATGCTGAATCATCACCACCTCACTTCTTTGGGACCAATGTCTTTATCCTCACTTCCTGTGGCAGGCAGCCACCTGCCTGGTTTGAAGAGCAGACAGGAGCTAGGAGAAAGCCAGGACCAACTATGCCACACTTGGGTTTTGCTTGGGGAGGCAGAGTGTATGTAGCACGGTGACAGCTACTTGTTGGTAAGCTCAGCCCAGAGGACTCAGGAAGCCCTGCTGTGCACCAGTCGTGGTGCAGGTTGCTCACCACCTGCCCATGGTGAGTCATACTTTTTGGCAGATGAGTAAAACATCAATGTTATCTTATTCGTTATTAATCATCTTGGGAAAAGTTTAGCTGATAAGTTTGGGGCCTTTTCCAAACAGCACATTTTTTTGTGAAATTTTTGCTATGATGTAATGTATTGGGGTAAATTTTGCAGGTGTTTGTGGATCTGGGTTAGATGTTGAGTGCGGTTATCACCTTGTGCAGAGGTCTACAATGAGAAAGTCTACGATGAGAAAGTCAACAAAGTGGTTTTGAGTATGCGGCATTCCCATACTCAGCATGCAACAGAAATGTTGGTCCTAACCTGTTCCTTCAGCTGTGGATCATCCTGTGAAGGAGCTGCCTCTGTGACACTCAGCTGGACTGCTCCCCTTCACCCCTGTCTTCCCAGGAAATAGCTGGTTTCTAAGCCTAGATCTCCTGAAACAACACCACGGGGGAAGAGATGGAACATGGGATCATTAGAGTAGGGGCTGGTTCACTGCAGCTATCTCTCTGCTTCCTGGAATCCTGCTTGGGATGTGTCAGCTGGAGCCTTCTGAAGGACGGCAGCTCTCCAAGGAAGCTCCCTCTCTTTTTGCTGGCCAGCCTCCACCGACAGGAGCAAAGTACCAGCAGAACTCAGAGTAAGATCTCAAAGGTAAACATCGCAACAATAGTGAGAGTAGTTGGTTTTGCCATTTCAGGGTCAACGCTGGAGATATGGTTGCAGGTTTGTGTGTAGTGCACTAGAGATATCACACCGTGTTCATTTGCAGTCAGAAAGGGCGGTGATTTCTCGTGTTATCAACAAATCTCTGAATTCCTTATTAATTTACTACCTGAAATATTTGAGCACACTACTTTTTTTTTTTTTGACAACTTGGCATTTTTCACTCTCAAGCACTGTAGCAGCTTTTATAGAGGAGGAACTTTATTCCATCGCTGTCTTTCTAAATGCCTGGGTTTTTATTGTACCTAATCAATCTTGCTGTGTTACTAAGAGCAACATCCCGTCGACCAGTCGAAAAGCTGGAAGTCTCACATGGCCTGGTGTGTAGCCAGGCACAAAGCTCCCTTTCATGGCTTTGGCTGGCTGCATTACCAGCCCTGCCGAGATCACAATCCTGATAAAACAGTGTTGAAAGCACTGAGAGTTTCAGGCTTCATGCTCTCTGCCGAAGGGATAATTTTAGAATGTTCTTCCCCTTGATAATAGTAATTTTACAGCAATGTAGCTGTTGGATTTAAGAGTGAGATCAGTGTAAATGAAGGCAGAATCAGATCATTTCTTCTGAGGCAAAGAACAAAATTCTTTGTATCAGCAGTTATAAAGCATAAAAAATCCAAATGTGCATACACACACAAAAGACTACATCCTCTTAAGGCAAGACTGTAAATAATTAATATAATAACCTGCTTACAAATTCAATCTAGGTATATTAAGTTAGTCAAGGCATTTCAGAGTAGTCCTTTTTTATCTTGTTTTGCTTCCTATGCTCCCATGATTGCAGGTAGCTTCCACCTGCATGAAGACCAAGCAAGCGTTTTTCCTTCTGCTTTCAGAAGGATTTTACACCTCTGTTCCAGGTTTCCGAACATGTTTTTCTGGGACTTTTTTTGTTTGTTTTGTTTTTCTGTTCAGATTTTTCTGTTTCCAAAGATAACATTGTATCCACATTCCTAGGGGCAATTTTTGCAGCTCTCTGCAAATAAAACACTTAAAGACTTCTTGCAAGGTGATTTTATTAAATAAATGTAGTAAATAATCCTGAAATTGCAATGCATCTCATTTAGATTTGAATGGAATTGCTTAAATGTAGGATGTTGGTGGTACAAGTGGCTCCAAATAGGCTGTTTGGGGTTTTGTGTTCACTAATACAGGCAGTTCTATCACTTGGGTGTATAAAAAGCATGACATTCTGAAAAGGATGTGAATCTCACTTGCTCTTCTACGGGTGACTGAAGTTAGACATCTAAATAAAGCTGGCCCCATACTCAAAGGTGCTGAACAACTGCATCTTCTCAAGATGCAGCTGCTCAGCCCATCTAAAAATCAGGTGGTTTTTTAGGTTCCTAAAAATGAACTCAGAAGCCTGACTTAGGAATATGAGGTTCAAAATACTAGTCTGCACAAAGTCCGTTTTCAGCAGTGAACTGAGCAGGGATGCAGGTGGACTCTGATGTTTGTGCAGAGCTACCTGTTGTTACTGTAAGCCCTTTGTGAAGCAGTGTGGGACAGAAAAGGCTTTTTTTCAAAATACTGTATTCACATTGTTACAGAATAACTTTGCTTCTTGCATGTAGAGGTTATGAGATAGAAGCTCCAAATTCTGGCATTTGAGGGCTAAGAAAGAAAACACCTTTGCTTCTCCAGAACATAATGGTTGCCTCTAACCAGCATCCCAGCTTTTTCATCCCAGCTTTGCTATGGTAGTATGGCTCACCTTATCAGGGGCATGACCTAGAGGAAGAACATAGCTCCTTCCAGCTGATGAAGAAACCAGATTGAATTGAAACGAGGAGCGGCTGAGAGAGCTGGGGTTGTTTAGCCTGGAGAAGAGGCTGAGGGGAGACCTCATTGCTCTCTACAACTACCTGAAAGGAGGTTGTAGAGAGGAGGGGGCTGGCCTCTTCTTCCAAGTAACAGGGGGCAGGACAAGAGGGAATGGCCTCAAGCTCCGCCAGGGGAGGTTTAGGCTGGACATTAGGAAAAAATTCTTCACAGAAAGGGTCATTGGGAACTGGAACAGGCTGCCCAGGGAGGTGGTTGAGTCACCTTCCCTGGAGGTGTTTAAGGCACGGGTGGACGAGGTGCTGAGGGGCATGGTTTAGTGTTTGATAGGAATGGTTGGACTCGATGATCCGGTGGGTCTCTTCCAACCTGGTTATTCTATGATTCTATGAATTTGGCCTCCTGTACCATGACCTGGTTGCAGGATCTAAAAGAATCCTTGCCATAGTTCACTCTGTCGGCAAAGGCTTAGCAATTTTGCAATATTGGATATTTTTTTGTAATTTTTTTTTTCAGTGCATGAGGGTACAGTGTTACTGTACCCTAAAACTATCCTCATGCAGGCAATCCAGTGGGTGTTTCGGAAGGCACTATATGTATTTGCATATGAGTTGTGGAAGTACTACCAGAGGCCAGGTGAGCCAGCCACGCTGCTGTCTTAGTGATCTAGAGGTGAGTTAGATGAACTGGTAGTGCAATGGCAAAGCCTTCTTCTGTGTTGGTGATGTCCACCTAAGATCCCTGCAGCTGCCAGAGGCTTGCTCTGGGCTGGAAGACTGTTCCATGTACATGGAGGCAAGAGTGCCGAGTCCTCCAAAAATGAAGTTTGCTAAACATCATTTACATTTAAGAGGAGAAGAACAATGATTCCTGCTCTCAGCTACTTGTCAGCCAGCCCTCCAAACTTGCGCTGGATTTATCTCACTAAACTAAGCTGTGAGCAGACTGTATGCACCAATAACAGCAGCATTTATATGCTGTTTGCACAGTAGTGAAGTTGGAGACAACATGACAAATTGGCATTCTGCTCATTGATAGGTAATGACAGATGCTGTAGTGTGTAGTAAACCTTTCCTGCATCTGCTCCTTTGTAGTATCCTGTGTGCTGTGTTGTGATATGGCTAATTGACCTGTGAACTCATACCGGATAAATTCAGTGACTTAGCCCCCTGCTCCTTTAGTCTTCTGTCATGTTGACTGTTTCCAGAGGGAGGTCAGCAGGCTTAGTTAGAGCCAGTGAGTGTGGAAGTGGACTTCTGGGGATGAGTGTATGGTGCTGATTGATTTCAAGTCCTCTGGGAATTATACAGTCATCACATGCTCAAGAGATCACTGCTATGGGCTGTGCCTTTCTGAGTAATGGAAGAGATGTGTTCTTGGTCACACAGCAGGTTCTTGAGCACCTACTGCTGTTGCTTTAGCATGGTAAGACATTCTGCCTGGGCTGACGTTGACTTATGAGCTTGCATTATGGCCGGAGTCTTCTTGCCTCAGTGTTAACAGAGAGCATGCATACCCCCCTTGCTTTTGCCCTTGTTTTATGTCTTTTTTTCACATTTGTGACCACTCAAGTGGCTGGGTTTAGATAGGGTGAAGTGAAATGTCCTCAGATCATAGCTAGATTCCAAGGAAGAAATAAACACAAAAATGCATGCATAGCTTCATTTTATTTTAGGAGAAGAGTTTGGAAGATCTGAGAGTAAAATTTAGCCCAGAATGTTTAGATTAAAAAAATATATATTCTTCGCCTGACTTGCCTTTGAGCACTTTCTTAAAAGTACTAAAAGAACTCTTTTAATGAAGCATAAAAATTGATTGTTTCTTGCCAGGAGGGATCGTCTTCAATCTTCAGATACTAAAGACTTCATGAGAACCACAAGAAGAATATCTTCTTGAATCATTTACATTTTTCCCCTTTTGCAGGCTTATGTAACCATGCAGAAAATCTAATAATAAGTGTGCTATTAGTATCCATTGTGGCACCTTCTGCAAGCTGAGGTGTCATATTATTACAAATAATGGTGCAGAAATGTTGTAGATGTGAAAAGCTTCCGTACTGAGCTTATTTGAGTAACCTTTATTAAAAAAAATCCTGGGCTAATTGAATCCATTTTGCTTCTGCTTTACTATTCTATTTTATTGTTAGAGGGAGGAAGAGCTTGGCTGCTTGCTTTTGTTTCTGTGAAGTCTGGCATGCTATTAATGGTGTTGGAAGGAATAGGCTCGTAGCAGTACTCAGAACCAGGTGTCTTGTGGTCTTTTATTTTTACATACACACCCACCCCTTCTTTGTTCACCCA
Source organism: Phaenicophaeus curvirostris (assembly GCF_032191515.1). NCBI lineage: Eukaryota > Metazoa > Chordata > Aves > Cuculiformes > Cuculidae > Phaenicophaeus > Phaenicophaeus curvirostris. Next base: position 36,922,203 of record NC_091394.1, read on the forward strand.
CCCACAGGCTCTTGAGGATTAAATCTGACCTGCAAGCATCCCTTTTGCTTCTGGTCTCAAGTTCCTTGAGCAGGACTTGTGACAAGCTCTCGCACAGGCAAGGCTACCTGACTGATCTCTTTGTGCAACCATACAATGGGCGAGCTTAGACTCAGCTCAGCTCCATGATCCTGCTAGGACTGCAGTCCTTGCTTGAAGATGAGCAGCCTACTGAGCATCAGCAAGAGACCTGCAGGGTGATTTTTTCCCTAACTGTTGCAGGTGACTCCATCTTTTCTATTGCAAGCAACTCGTGGATTTTTTTCCCTTTTGGCTGTTCCTGTCACTTCAGGACCCCACCAGCAGCGATGCCCATGCCCAGAGTATTACCTCCTTTTGCAAATGACGACAGTGTTCTCCTCCTGGCATCTCTTCCTGGTGAATATTTAGACCATACGTTCTCTCCTCCATGCCTTACCCTGTGCCTTGAAGACACCATAAAGAAACAATAATAATGAAAAGCGTGATGCTACTTACGTGTAAATTGCCTCTCTAAGAGGAAATAAGGGAGTACATGAAAATGTGGTTGATGGTATCTCCCTGCTGCTGCAGTGCCAGCATGCTTTTCTTAGCAAAAATGGTTTAGCAATTGTCCTAGGCACCAAAAGAAACTCCTGTGTCCAGTTCTGGAATCCTCAACATAAGGATATGGAACTGTTGGAACTGGTCTATAGGAGATTACAGAGATGATCTGAGGGCTGGAGCACCTCCCATGCGAGGACAGTCTGAAAGAGTTGGGATTGTACAGCCTGGAGAAGAGAAGGCTCCAAGGAAACCTTATAGTGACCTTCCAGTACCTGAAGGGGCTACAAGAAAGCTGGGGAGGGGTAGTGATAGGACTAGGGGCAATGACTATAAACTGTAGAGAGGCAGATGTAGACTAGTCATAAGGAGGAAATTCTTCACGGTGAGGGTGGTGAGGCGCTAGAGCAGGTTGCCCAGGGAAGTTGTGGCTGCCCCATCCCCGGAGGTGTTTGAGGCCAGGTTGGATGGGGCCTTGAACAGCCTGATCTAGTGGGAAGTGTCCCTGCCCATGGCAGGGGTTGTTGGAAGTGGATGATCTTTAAGGTTCCTTCCAACTCAAGTCATTCCATGATTCTATGAAACCTCAAGGTATGTCAAATGTCAGCTGCCCATGGATGCTTAAGTTGGGTCCCTCTTTTGTTCATGCAGGGATGAATGTCCATCCCAGGTTTGCTCAGCAGTGCTGCCTGGCACAGCTTGGTGCCAACCACCCCTTCCTGGCTGTGGTCTCCTTCTTTGGAGGCACTCCCAGGGGGCCATGCCATTCCCTGGGTCAGATCTGGCCAGTGAATAAGAAACCCTGCCATGGTCACCCTACTCCGTGCCAAGCCTTTATTCTTAAGAAGCTGATGGTCCCAGGTTTAACAATGTGCTTAAATGTGAGAGTGGCCTAAGGCACAAGGGATGTAACTGCTGCCTCATCAACCTCATCCCCCAGCAGTTTGGAGTAACTGGTGTTTTGGACTTGCAGGCTTTGCAAGATGGTGATCAAGAGGGATGATTTGGGACAGGAGGTAAAATAAGCATTGCCATTGTTAACCATTTCCTGCTTTTAGAAGCAATGTCACTGAAAAGAGGGTAAACGTGCACCCCAAAACACACAAGAAAGACCCTGTTTAGTTGCCTTAAGCTCACATGAAACAACTAAGGAAAACGGTGCATTTTTCAAATGCATTCAATACCCCACATGAACATAGCAATTTCAGTCTGAGGTATCAGACACGTTCATTACTGCAGTAGCTGATAGTGTTCAGTTCTATGTAAAAGATTGTACATGCTGTAATTCCCCAGAACTGTTTTACTGTTGTTTTCTCCTGTGTGTTTTCCTAGACAATTTAGTGCTTTGTGGCAGGGACCTAACCCTTCAAGTCACTGTCCTTCAAGTCACTGTGCACCATGAAATCCCATTAAAGCCAGTGCATTCAGCTTCTTGACGAATTGTAACTTGATTTGATGCAGGTTGTGGTGGTGCTTTGGCAATAGAAATAAAGCTGTTTTTAAAGGTCGTTGTGTTGTAAGCTTTTATAAAGCTGTACTCACACAATGGATCTCTCTTAAATCTGTACTTCTCCCTGTTAATTCCAGAGAATTATTTCTTTCCTCCTTGGTGTTCTTCCTTTGATTTTTTTTTTCTTTTTTCCTTAATAATGTATTTTCTTTCATGGCTTCTCCCAGTTCCTTAGCTTTGCAGCCCTTCTCCTGCTTGGGTGGGTCTTTTTATGTCTTTGTTAGCTGGGGATCATTTCCCAGCCGTGATAGCTATGGGACTCCTGAGGTCTCTGCCGCTTGAAACACTCATTCAGAACCATATTGGATAATTTCCTGGCCCATTTTCCTTCTGTTTTGCTTTTAAACATCTGATAAGTCTGTTTATAGAAACTAGGGCGGTTGATGACAATCTAAAGAGGAGCTTTATTCACAGGCGAGCAACATAGGGGAAGGGCTGAGCTGAGTGACCGTGATGCTCCCGTGCTCACAATAATGGAAGGGGAAGCCATTACAAACTTCAAACCCAGGTCCAATATTGAACCCTTCCTGGAAAAGCCTGGATTTTGCTGTTCAGGAGGCATTTAAGCATGAGGTATTTGTACCGTCATCATATGTATGTTTCAGTTTGGTTTTATTAGAAGGATAGTAGCTTTCCTCAAAACTCTCCTTCAGGGTCGTTTAGGTGCTTTACTAGGTGGCTTTTTTGAGAAGAAAACTAATTGTGAAACCAAGACAGTAGAAATTGCTTTGCTGAACTGGCAAAAGGCACTCTCTAGCACCTAGCTGTTGTAAAACCATCCTTTGTAGGGTAACCTCTTGACGTATCTAGGGACAGCAATGCAGCTCTTTGTTGTAGTTGTGAGGTTCAGACCTTTATACTGCAGAGCCATGGTCGTGATTCCGTTTGTGCCATGGAGAGCCTGCTGGTGGAGCAGCATAGTGGCACTTCTGCAGGGGAAGAGCTGGCCCCTGGCATGCTGTGGAATGCCTTCGGCATTCCTACACATCTGTCGGGGCAATCCACGGTTTCAATAGGTTATGGGGGATGATGTGATTCAGAGCATCCCCGCAGAGAAGGACGTGGGGGTGTTGGGTGGTGAGAAGCTTGACATGAGCCAGCAATGTGTGCTCGCAGCCCAGAAGGCCAATGGTATCCTGGGCTGCATCAAGAGAATCGTGGCCAGCAGGTTGAGGGAGGTGATTCCGCCCCTCTATTCCTCTCTTGTGAGACCTCATCTGGAGTATTGTGTCCAGTTCTGGAATCCTCAACATAAGAAGGATATGGAGCTGTTGGAATGGGTCCAGAGGAGGGCTACAAGGATGATCAGAGGGCTGGAGGACCTCCTATATGAGGACAGGCTGAGAGAGTTGGGGTTATACAGCCTAGAGAAGAGAAGGCTCCGAGGAGACCTTATAGCGACCTTCCAGTACCTGAAGGGGCTAGAGGAAAGCTGGGAAGAGACTTTTTATAAAGGCTTGTATTTATAGAACTAGGAGGCAATGGGTATAAACTGGAGAGGGGGAGTTTTAAACTAGACATAAGGAGGAATTTCTTCACAATGATGGTGGTGAGGCACTGGCACAGGTTGCCCAGGGAAGCTGTGGCTGCCCCATCCCAGGAACTGTTCAAGGCCAGGTTGGATGGGGCCTTGGGCAGCCTGGTCTGGCGTTCCTGCCCATGGCAGGAGGGTTGGAAGGTCCCTTCGAACCCTTACTATTCTGTGATTCTATGCCAGTGAGAGAAGATTGCGCTCCGTCGTATTTCCTCTGCACGTGGGGTTTTGTCTACTTAGCTCTATGTGAGGTCAAGACTCTACTGTTTATTTTATTTCTCAACTAACTGAAAAATACGGCCTTGCCTCACTGCAGCTTTCCATGGACCAAACTTAATGGTCAGTGTTTTAATTTAAACAACGTCAGCTGCTGGGTGAGCGGCATAAAGGGTATGGTCGGTTAGCCTTCCTTCCAGCAGTTGGCTGTACATCGTAAGCTATTGACCCCTTGCTCACAGACAGCACTTGGCCAGCACTTGACCAGTGGCTGGAGGGGAGCTGCTGTGCCAGGAGACCTGGGACTTAGCTGTGCACCCATTCCCACTGCAGAGACCTCCTGTCATGGGAGAGGAGCCCGCAGAGTACCCTGAAGGTCCTTCTCTTCCTTGAGGTGTCAGGAGTGTGTTTTGTGTTTTATGAGGGCATGAAGGCTTTCCCGTGGCTCCAGGAAAGGCTAATGGCACTGGTTTAGGTTCAAGGCTGCTTTTCAGAAAACGCAAGCATAAGGGCTTTGGTCATACATGCAGAAATAGAAACATATGAAATGACAGGCTACTGGAAGGCTTTTGTCTTTTAACCCGCTTGTGTTTCTGCATTGAGGAGATGACATGAGACTTACTGTGAGATGGCACGATGAAAGATACTGTGCTGGGAGCTTGCAACCTCTAGGAAGCTGCTGGGAGGAGCAGCAGGCTCCGTCCCTTCCAGCGGGAGCTTTTCTGGTACTTGGTGATCATCACATTCCTTCTCCCGTGACAGGGAAGGAGGCTGCTCCCCTTTCAGCCTCTCCCACTCATAAGCTGTTTATTCACATTAAGTGGTGAGGAGGCTGGATCAGCCGTACTTCTCTGGTGTCCTTAGTTAACACAAGGATCTGGCAAATGCATCTCTGATTATTCTCTCACCATCCCTAACTTTTAAAAATATTTCTCTTTAATTGCTGCTTTGTCAGCTGTGTAATACTGTACTGGGATCCAAAGGTGCTTGTTAAATAAGGGATTTGAGGCTGCAGGGGATTGAGCTGATCATTATGACTCTGAGAATGGGACTTGTGAAGCATGTTATCTGAGGCCTCTGTGGATAGTTAAATTAAATGAATGCTTTTGTGATAAACAGTTTTTTCAGACTAATCAATTGTGTGAAAGCAGGGAGTAAGCCTTAGCAAGCTGGATGGTGAGGACTGCAGAGCCACAGCTGCTACCTGTTTCCATTGCAGTGCCATTAGTGAGCAGTTAAAGACTATATCCCAGTCCAGTGTTTCTAAATCCTTTCTTTGTTTTCATTGACCTTGCATAAATGTGACCCAGAAAAGAGGCCAATGGACAGAAGGCATCAGGAAAATGGAGCAGGGAAGCAACATCCCAAGATGTTGTGGGGCTGTCATCAGCTTTTCTGAGTTGCTTGCTCAGTGGAGGTGGTCCGTGAAGGAAAAGAGCTGCAGGAGAGGGGTGGAGAGTGACAAGGCTGCAGTATGAACTGCATCTCCTGCCAAAAAGCAATGTAACAGCTGTCGTGCCTGCTATAGATGGTTTGCTTTGAGGATCTTTTCTTTGCTCTGTGTAGGGCATGGGTTGATAGGCTTCAATACGATGCCGTGGTGTATTGCTTGGGCCCGTCAGGTCTGTGTCTTCCCTGCATATTACACCCTGGCTATTCTTTTGGGAAGCAGGTACAGCTGCTGTTTGTAAATCAACATGCATCTGGATGCCACACAGAGTTGGATGGTAACTCTGGGGCCTATAGACTACACCGCTTCTGTGGGAGACCCCATTGAGGAGGCTGGAGGAGAGTCAGGGCAGGCTGCCTGCAGGTATAGAGGCAGGGAACCCTGCCCAAGCAACATCAAGTTCCTTCCTTGTTTGCTCTAATAGTTATACCTAGAAAAGTCAAGCTCTGTTTTATATTTGCTCATTATCTGTGCTTTAGAAAAGAAAAATGATTCAGTGCCAACTCAGGTGAGGAGTGGCTTGGGCTGTGCCCTCCGAGGCTCGCCTTGGCCCATCCATACAGCCACAACGAGAGGGACAGTGTTAGGCAGTTGCAGGTCTGTGCTGCAGGGTGGGGATAAGCATAGATCTGTTTTTTTCTGAGGCTTTGGGAGATAAGTTTTGCATGGGATAGAGGTAAGAGGGAGTCAAATCTGGCAGAGGTCTGGTGCAGCGGAAGACAGCAGAAGTTTTCCGTGATCTCCAGCACAGGCGTCAGATGCAGTCTGCCTTGCAGTACTGACTGGCCAGCAGAAGCTGTATGAGCCCAAGAGAAAAGGACCTAGCTAGAGAACACAAAAGGTGAGATGAGATCTGTGGGATTGCCCTGAGAATACAAAGGTGGTCTCATCAGCCAAGGGCCAGTTGGCTGCAGAGACCAAATTTCATTGCTGCCTGGCATCAGGGCCAATAGCATTTGTGTTGTGTATCCAGTGGGAGGTTATGGTCAAGACTGATTCTTGCCTTGTTTGCCTGAAGCGCTATGAGCCATCGCTTTCCAAAGGGAGGGGGAGGAATGAGCAAGGGTGTGGGAACGCCCTCTTCACCAACGTGCTTTGCAGAAAAAAATGTCACTCCTGTGTGAGGTCTGGACTCCCCGATAGCTGCAAAGGATGTCATGGGTGGTAATGCTTCCTACACGTATTCTCTGTTGCTAATGGCCGTGGTTTTACCATACACAGGCATGACCCCTTTGGGGCAATAAAAAGCTAGTCTTCGTTCCCTTAAGCTGTCAGCAGTGGTTTTTTTTCTTTCTTGTTTCCTTCATAATTGCTTTCTCCATGAATACAGAGGATGCAGGCTTTCTCCACTCTGGTCCCTGTACACTCTGTGTGTGGGGTGCAAACGTATTTCTTCTGGCTATCTCCTTCTTGCATCAGTAATTTAGAGAAGGTATGGGTTTGTAGCACAGCTGTGTGAATTCACTGGGAAAACAATAGTGGCACCTGCCTCATGTTTTCGATTTTCATTGTGCACTGCTCAGCCAAGGCTTTCATGTGGCAGGTGAGGCGGAGTCTGATCGTGAAAACAGGGCCTGATAAGATCACAGCGAAGTTTGAATCGACGCCTCTCTCACCTTCTAGAGATCTTCCAGCCATGAAGTAGAGGTTCCAGGTGCCCCGTTTCTTCTTTCAGCACAGAAAACTGGGAGGTCATTGGATGAATGAGCATAGAGCGCTATACTTTGAGCATCTCTCCCCTTTTTTCATTCAACGTGATTTGGAAACAGCAGCTGTGTTCAGGCTAAGATCTGGAAGGGAATGAAGTTTTGCGCCTTCTGCAGGTAACCTGATTTCTGTCCGCAAGTTCATGACTTGTGGTTCTTTTTTGCTTGCTACAAAAGTAGACTTTATTTTTCTGCTGTGTGTGGCTCCAGAGCTATCCAAAGGAAAAATACAGTTGTAGGGACAGTGTCACACCATGGCTGTTAGCCCTCTGGGGTATGTCTTTCCTATGATGAATACAGACTACTGAGTAGAGAGACTGTTTGACTGTAGTTTTCCTCTTTTCTTTTCACTTCCCAGGAAATCAGCTTAACTTGCCATTTTTAATTTTTAAATCTGAAACAATAAACAGCTCCTGCCTTGTACTTAATAGTGCAGGCAGTGAGCAGCTTGTCCATGTGGCAGTGCAGGAGGCTATCAGTGAGGGATTTCTTCAGCCAGGCGGTCTGGAGGCAGTTCAATTAATTTATTTTCTTCCCTGATCTGTGAACCCTCTCAGTCACTGGAACATTGAGACCTTCAGCTGTACGACATCCTGGGTCTGCCCTTGCACACCTCCCCATGACTGCTTGCCCCTGGGGCTTCTTCACTCCTCACCTAGCCCAAGTGCCTGTGATCATGTGCCCAGGCTCTCCCCATAAACAGCTTTGTAGTTGCAAGAGGTGACGCCTGCAGACCTGGGAACTCCATAATTTATGCTCCCCAGGCAAACATGCATATGCCATTCGCACTCCCAGTGTATTAATAGTGACAGAGCAACATGTGTTTTCCACAAGGGCAATGCACCTGTTGAGGTTGTTCAGGGTCACGAAGTGCTGCAGTGATGCTTTACTGCTTTCTGTAGTCAAGGAGGAAGGGAATTGGTTTCATTAGGCCAGTGGGAGGGTGGGGGGCTAGGGAACCATCCAGACATTTCAAGTCTGCTCACTAGGTTCATACGCGCAGCCTAAGGAGGGCAAGTGGAGGAACTGAGGTCATCATTTGTCCTGTGTTGTGTATCATGCTCCTTTGCGAGGTGCACTGATAAATACGTTTTGTTCCATGATTCCATGTATCTGCAACTCTGAAGCCACCACTGCAGTCACTCACACCCATTTTATAGGCCAGAGATGGGTCTTAATTAAAGCTCCTCTGAGATTGTTTGAAAATAATCGAATTCTCAGTCACCGGGCAAGTAGCTCCAGGGCATGAAGGCTGTCCCTGTGTGCACTATGTGAAACAAGGTGAGCCAAACTTTGCCCAGTATTAAGAGGAACTGAAAACACCCCTTAGTACCTCTAAGCAATGACTCATCCTCCTTCAATGGCGTTTGGGCACTGTGATATCCCTTGGGTCAGATGGTCTTAGACAGAGATTTCACATGTATGATGTTTCTTGCATTTCTTTTTACAGACCTAAGTCTACAGCCATTGTGCTTTGTCTCCTAGAGAAACTCCTGTGGGTTCACCTTGCAGGAAAGAAGAAAAGCAATGTCCTAGCTGTTTAATCCAGGAACTCAGAGAAACGCTATCTATAAACTGGAAAACCATTTCTATCTGAAACACGATAACTGAGGAGGAGCCTCATACATGCTTCCTGGGTGCAATCCTCCCCTTCAGGGACCAGAGCAGTTGTAAGTGGGTAGGGAGGAAAGGGAAAATGGGCTATGCAACCAACTCCTTCCCACAGGATAGTGATATTTGGAGCTCTCTCTATTTAGGATATTGGGTCACGTAAGATGTGAAGAAAATGGGAGAAGGTGGTTTGGTGTGCTCCACTTGCTTATGCACACAGAGCTTTAGAGAGTTTTATGCAGACGTTGAGGGTGATCCTGTTGGCATCGCCATTGGCAGCACCCTGGTCCTTGCAGGTGTGTACGTGGAGGGAAAATCATGACCAGTGGAGGGTTTGCAACAGGCTGGGCTGAGGAATTGTCTCCAGGATCTGCGAACTGCCTGAGTAGCCTGAGCTTTCAATGATAACTAGGGGCTTCTGCCAAAGAGCTGAAGAGCTTTTTGTACCTCTTCGGGTCCCTGGATAGGCTCTCTAATAAGATAGCTCTTATTCTTTGGCATTTCTTGTTTGGTTTTCCATAATTTTATTTTACTGGGAGGGGCAAGGTTTGACCTATAGAAATTCCATTCTTTCAAGGTAATCCAGGTCCTGCAGGAGATTTTGATGATAGTGTTCAGCAGTTTGTAAATGCAGAACATCTTTTAGTTCTCTACAGACCAAATTGTACAAATTAAAACTTTACGGCTAAACAAAAAGGAAATTAACTAGATAGAACCAAGAGGAAGCATTAAGAAACCAGATTAAGAGAATTGCATCCTTTGTCATTTCTGTTCTTAACTCATATTAGAATGGGTGCAAAATACCTCCTTTATATCCCCAAATGTTCAGGCTAGAGTTACCTAGAAAGAATGGTTGTGTGCACAATACACACCCTGTATTCCTCATTGTATAGTTTCCATTGTGGCAATCCCTGCTGGTGTTTTCTATTCCCGAGCTTTATCAATCTGAGCAAGTCTGTTCCTGAGGTTCTGCTGAAAAGCAAAAGGGTGAAAGAACGTTATGTCTATGGAAATGTCAGAAGAAATACTTTCCAATGTGCTGTGGATCATTAATTTAGCTTCAAATAAGTGTTTTATACATTGGGATTTTACTGAGCAGCTCCATGGAGGATTTTTTGTTATTGGTCAGGGCATGTTCCCCACAAGGTAATTTGTAAAGCATTTTCTCCACTAACAGGATTGCAGACAAATAGTTTCTTGCCTTTATCCTCCTGTTTTATCTCTGTTCTTCCCAAGAATCCCTTTTAATTCTTTGGTTGCTCTTTGGGGTGACATAAGGACAACGCACCCGGAGTGGAAGATGAGAGAAACGCAGTGTTAAAACAAACTGAAGCGGGGATGATTTGCCAGGACTGGGGAGATAACCCATGCAATCGGGGTCATTTCACAAACATTAGGGGACAAGGTTCAGGAGTAAAATCTGTCATTAATGAATCTGAAAGATAGCATTGCCCTGAAAGTACTGAGTCAATCAGAAACTGGCTAGAGTTTTCTATTGAGCGAGTTTTCAGTGACATGGTCATCAATATTATTATGAGAAAACAGAGTATCAGCAGTTATTTTTCAGTTTCAGGGGTTTAAAATATCTTACTTCTCTGCTAAAGTCAATTTAAAATGGTATTAAATGATGTGCAAAGGAACACTTTTTTTTCAATAAATGATGATTTTTGATGATTAATGACACTTAGCTCCTTCTGTTACTTCGCATGAAGGTGTGTTAGGGGTTTTGTTTGTGGTTTGGTGGTTGCTTTTTTTTTTTTTTTTCCTGGATGGTTCATGCCAGTGCACTGGAAAGCTTACAAGAGTATTAATAGAGTAGTGATGAGGGTACTGACTGATACTCAGTGCTGGTAACTGAACTGGCAGCAGCCTCCAGCTGTCCACACCCCACCTCCCTCTTCTCCCTTCACCCCATTTTGCTGGTGTTTCAAAGGTCTTTTCCTCAACGCTGCTGTTTCCAGCCTAACCTTTTAATGCAGCCTACTGCCAGTGCCAGTTTGCAGCGTCCCCTGAAGAACTCCATGTGTTTGTTCCCATCTGTGAAGTGAAAGTAATAAGAAGAGTTTTCACTCTGCTGGGAAGTGATGGGGCTACACTGTTAAAATCTGGAATAAGTTTCTTGTGATTTAAAGATACATATCATTAGCCCATGAGCAAATAGAGAGTTGGAAATAGGATCTAAGAGTCCAGAGTCTTCACACAGAGCCATTCATTCCAAAAAGAAAATATTTTAATTGCAGTGATTAAATTTTAAAAAACAGCACGTGTATGACCACATAACTATAAATAGCAAACACTAGTAAATAAAGCAAAAGCCATCCTCTAGAGTTGTCAAGGTTCTGTAAACGTTTTTGTCCGTTTCTGCCCTTTCTCTGGAAAGACTGGTTTTCTGGAAACCCAGAAAGTGTCTAGTACTGCATTATATGAAGTAGTGCTGAGGAAAAGACGTATTTATGGCTTGTGTTTGGTTACTTAAAAAAAATCCAAAACAAAACAACCAAAATGTGCTTCTCCAAGCAAGATTACAACATGCTTCAGTCACAACTTTACTTGCATCCCAGGAAATAAGTCTGTCACTTCGCTGTTGTGCTAAAGCACACTGCACGTGTGTTGGGCTCAAGCTTGTCTAATGTTGCTTCATTGCATGAAGATCAGTTCCATAGAGCAATAAACACTGCACTGCATTGGACATACTCACTATGCCAAGCAGTGGACTAACAGTTTCCACCCACTTAAGGAGGGTTTTTGCCTGTGCCTTCCCTCAAATAGCCCTGCAGGGCACAGTGGCAAGCAAGTCTGGAGTTCCGGTGGTCTAGTTCAGCAGAGAATTTCAGCTTGCCCTTCGAACTAAGTCACTAACTGTTCTTGATGATAGGACTTTAAGCACACTGGTTCCCCGTGGTTTCAAGTTAACAGGTCCAGATCTAGAGAAACACCAGCTTTGATCTCTTCTCAAATTAAAGTCACCTAGGTAGCTGTTTTGTGCACACAGATATCCAGTCACAATCTAATTAGAAACGTGATGCTTGGGCACAGGCAAAGTTTTCTACTAGAGAAAAAAAGAATCATTACTAGATAAGGAGATCACAAAATTAAAATTGAGAAGGTTTGTTTATATAGGTTTGTTTATACAAGTTTTGAGGACAACCGCATTTTTAGCATAGGAATCTACCCAGCTCCCAGCAAACTCCCCTAGAAAAATTCTTAAGAGTTTTCTTTAGGGCTGATAAAAAGAGAAAGAAAAAAAAAAGAAAGGACAGGGTTGAGCAGTTTAGGAGGTGTTAGGGCTGTGCAAAATGGTGTTTGCTTTTTCACCAAAGCTGAAGTAGTTATGCATTATGCATATACATGGGACAAGCTTAACCAGTGCTAGATAAAAAAAGGTATAACCATGTTTTGAACAGTTTCAAACCTGTACAGAAATTACTGTCCCCTGCATATACTATTAACACCCAGCCTTTCCCTTTCATACAGTTGTTTCCCACAAGGAAATCTAAGATACTCTCTCTAAGGTACCATATTTCCTGCAGTCTTCTGTGGGACACTGGGTTTCCATCTGCTGTTTTACTCATAAGACCAACATAAATGGCATCCTGATCATAAGATACAGAGATGTAGTTCATGTGTAAAACTGGTACGCTTTTCTGGAGGACCACGTTAGTGGCCCTGCAGGCGGCAGTGTCTTGACACTGTGCCTAAAAAAGCTTTTCTGGGGGTAAGACCTCCCAGGGTATCATTGGATAACTTCTGTTCACCTAACAATATTGACTGCCATAGGCCAGATTGCATGTGGCAAAATCTTGAACCTGACAAATTTCACAGAGGATTTACCTTTTGTTCCCCCAAGGCCACAATTTCGTCTGTGCCTCTAAATCCTGCAAAGCTGTGCAGCCCTGGAGAGGACAGGAGCTTGCTTATGGAAGATGACTGCACCTCTGGTCTCCCAGTTTGTGTCCAGTCTTGACTACAAACAGGGATAACTGGAAGTGGAGTCTGAACTTAGGTCTCCATCCCACTGCTCACAGGTGTTACACATTCAGTGGGGCAAGGCAAGTGGTTCCCCAAAAATGGCAAATGTAAAAAGAATGTAGTAAGCAGGAGTGAGTTCGCTTCCCTCAGCAAGAGTTGAAAGTATGTTACAAATCACATACCTGTCATGTTCACGCCCAGATCTTAAGTAGCATGTGTGCGCTGGAGCAGCTGCCTCTCATGTCAGCGATGCAATTCAGCAGTCAAGAGTAGAAACTGCAGAAGTCAGATTAAGTCTGGGTTTATGTTGCTTTACACTGGCTGCCTGGTTGCGTTATTATTGCTTTCAGAGCTTTTGCCTTTCTGGGAGGTACCGGGTGTTGCCCACTGCCGGCAGCCTGGGAGGTCGGAAGTGCTACCATGGGAGCTCTTATGAGTTGATGGAGAATGCGTTCGCTTTGTTTTGCTGGAGGTGTGGTGCAGATTGAGTGTTAGATCAACTTTTCACCAAATGGTTACAGTCTAAATGGAGAGAACAAGAACAGGAAACCATAACTGGTACAGCATGAAGTTGCAGGGAGATTATGCTATGTTCATAAACTTGTGAGCCAGTGTCTCCTTCTATCCTCATAGAAAGCTATTTATAGAATCAGTTAAAAGGCTGTTTGTTTCAGTAGTTCTTCATTTAAAGTCAGAAAAGGAAAGCGGATATATGTCAGGAACTAAGTATTTCTTCTGCATTGCGTTCACACATATACACTTTGTTCATTCATTTCTTATTGCATCTCTTAATGTTTTAAAATTTAGAAAGGTAAAACAATGTGAAGCTCATGCTACCAGCTCATGATTGCAGCAAGTATGTTATTATGTCTTTGCCATTGCTGAGAAACTGAATTCATCATCTTTGCAAAGCGGTTTTGGAAAAAAGTGGTGGTCAACAGTGTGTTATCAGGGATATGTTGAGAAGAAATATCCTTAGGAATCCAGATGCACCATCTGAATAAAATGCAGGTTGAATTAGCAGGAAAAGGCGGAACTGGCTTAATCTGATTGTGTTGTTTCTGAGCAAATGCTTCCATAACTCAGAGAGATAGAGGGAAGCATAAACATGAGTACATCATGCACAGCCAGCCATGGTGAGAGGACTTAATTACAGCCTGTAGGTCCAGGGCAAGGCTACTGTGAGTTCATTTTCTCTAGACCAGACTTTAAGCTTAGCTGCCCTGCAAGAAGACACAGCCCTGGGAGAGGACAGTGAGACTTCAGCAGCACCCATACAGTCAGGCTTAGTGGAGGCCTTGGGAGCTTTTAATTGGAATTAATTTAATTAGAACTAAATTAATGACTGTTTATCCTAAGAGGCTGTTGTATAGTGGATATGTTCAGCCCATTAAAATGGCCAGGTGGGTGGGAGGATGGCTTCTTCTCCGGCATTAATTAGATGAGGAAGTTTGTGGTGGGATATGTGTTACGTCTGTAAAAGGTAGCTATAATTTTTAACCATAATGGTTTACCCTTGCAGTTCCCAGTGGCACGTGTCCAGGGCCTGATGGCTGAGAAGTGCAGCTATAGCCAAGGACGCCTCTTCAGCATGTCTGAAAGGCAGGCTGTTTGCTCTCTGTTTTTCCAAACTAGATGGGGGTTGTAGTGCAAATCTGTCCCTCTAGGGAGAAAGATGACTGGTCAGTTTGTGTAAAGCAGTGATGGAAGTAAGGAGAGGACTTGATGAAGGTGGTGCCAGAAGGGTGCTGAGGATAAGCATCTCTTTGAGATCCAAGATTGTTCTCGTATAGGGTAGGGAGCTAAGTTAACGTCCTGATGCTTTGTTTAGGTCACTTGGGCTTCAGGCCCTGGGCAGGAAGGCCAGCTACAGACAGAGGTTGCCGTCCTTGCCTGCAGTTAAATCTTTGTGAAGTTAAAAGCAGTCCTGGAAAGCACTGGGGTAACATCTGGTCAACAGGAGACAATGTCTGGACTGGCCTGGACCTCTTCTAGGTTCCTGACCTAGGAATGCAGTCTGAATGTCAAGACTGTGAGGTATCTGCGTGCTTGTCAGCATCCACCACTCATACATGAAAGAAGGAAGAGAGAAATAATTCACTTTGCATCCAGGCCCCACAAGCAGTGCGTGCAACTGCGTGGTCTCCACTCCAGCCAGTTCCTGCATGGTCCCTGCTCTGCTTGCCATGGTCATCCCCGGTGTTTTATAAGCACTTCTGGGGAGGTGCCCTGTCTTTATTTTGTTCTATAAAATGTTTAGTCCATTGCAGGAAATGGAGCACATTTAAGGAAAACCAAACTGCACCGCCCCCATCAGTCTTTCCCTGCCTGCCAGGCAGGAGGGAGAGACACTGATGGGCTGAATATCAGCCCCAACCAGCAGCCCTCGACAAACCCAGCCTCGCCTTTGGAGGCCAGCAGGCAGCCTGGGATCAGAGGGGACACCAGGGAAGGGAGCGGTCCAGTTCCACGGCATGTGGATGGTGGGACTGTAAGCAAGGACTGCTGGCTTCATCTCGCCAGCTGGCTCACTCAGCAGTTTTCAAAGGAAGTGTGAAGAGAACACATTTTATGGGAGATACTTATCATTACCCTGTACTGCTTAAATATAGCCTGAGTAGCAGGTTAGAGCTTGTTAGGCTTTTATCTTCTCAAGTTAGAGGATGATGTATTAATCCATGAGTGTTGCAGCCTCTAGTGAATTACAGAAAGTCATCCCTGGTGAGTAAAGATAAATGACATTTGGAAATTAACCCATTGCATAGTCTCTTCCAGTAAAGTGCTTACTAAAATATTAAAGTGTGAATGAAGATGCTTCAGGTCTCATTTGAAAGTCAGAAAGACACTTATTTTTAATTCCAGTACTGGTTTTCTTTTTCTTTTCTTTTTTTTTCCTCAGAGATTTCATTTCTCCTGTAAAGGTTTGGGCCTGACAGCCCCAGAGGACAAAGTCTCTATTAATCCACCAAACAGACAGAGCAGCTACAATACAAGCCACTCTGTCTCGTTAATGTGCTGCAGCCTTTGCTGAGAAAGGGGCAGTCCCGAGGGTTGTGGTGTTAGCTTAGACATTGCAGTGTCCAACCTAAAAAAAAAAAAAAAGGAATTCAGTCTTTTATCGACCTGCACCTGCATTAATTCAGCTGGGTTTAACTGTTCATTTAGCTGGATTTAAGGTGACCTACTGGGCAATGCAGACCCACTATAAAATTTTCTGCCAGAGAGGGTCTTCAGCCTGACCCAGAATGTGTCTCGAAATTAAGCATTGCTCAAGTATTTTAGGGGTAGCAGCAATAATAATACCGAGATGCACATTCATCCATCAGTGTTGCTAAAGGCTGGGCGGTCCTGGTGGTCTCTAGTTTTGTAGTTCCACACCAAAGTAACAGGGTTACATGGGAGTAGAAATGCCCCTGTTATTCCAAGGCAAGTCATTCTAGTTTTAAACAAGTATAAAGTGCGTACAAGTTTCATACAGTCACCACTGCTGAGATTTGCTTTGGAGTAAATATGCGTGTATAAATATCCTTGTTCCAGGCCAAGATGCATGGTAACAAAAAGCAAGAGACAAAGCATTTTCAAGAATTCCCTCCTCCAGCACGCCCCATTGCTCTGGCGATGCTTTTCATTCTCTGAACTTGGAGTTGGACCTAGCCTGACAACATCAGCTCACTTCAGAGAGGTTGCCCATCAGGAATGACTTTCACTTCCAACCCGGGGTGGCTCCAAACCAAGGACCCAGAGGGCAGAGACTCTCCTTCCCATTATCTATCCTGTAAGACATCACAGCCACTTTCCCATTTTCTAGCAGCTTGATGATAACAGAGAATTATTACAGCCATATAATATTAAATATGATGGTAATTAGGTAATCTTCTGCAACTGCCAAACTGTGATTTTTAAAGACTGTTGTTCATTACTGGCTTTTTTCTTTTCTCATGGCGAAGGACAGACTTTGTCTTCTCTGTTCTGCCACTGCTCCCACTGCATGAAAATAGCCTATGCTCATGGAGGGAATCTGTTTCTACTCATTTAATCGCATCCCAATTCTGATTTTGCTGCAAGGCTCTCAATTACCTTCATGTGAAGGGTATTTGTAAGAGCATATATGGCCTATAGAGGTGTGGTGTCACACATGCTTTTGGACAAGTATAGAAGCAACTGATGGAAATACTGTATCCAAATAAACTTGTACTTGAGGTTCTAGGGCCTTTTAGAGGTGTTGTGGAGGCAGAATTAGGCCTGTGTTTACTGAAATCTTTGACGTATCATTTTACAAAGGAAATCTCTAAAAGTCTGATTTGCAGGTCTCTTACAGCTGATTTTGTAGTCACATCACTTGTGTGCTACAGCTATGATTTGGCTTGTTAATAAATTCCTGGTATAAGAAAGGCTTGATCTTGTTCCCACTGCAACAAACAACTTCTAACAATAAAGGAGCAAGACTTTAGGTAGTAACTCTCAGGAAGTGTTTATTATAAAGCACTTTCTTAGACGACCAGAATAATCCTAGTTGTGTTAGCTCCTCTGCCTCCAGTGTCTTCCAGACCATATTCTGCAGGTAGGAAATGAAGAAAATGGAGAGGTTGTCTTGCATCAGCTCTTCTCTATAAACATTATACTTAAATACCATTTAATCCAAAACAAATGGGAATTCACATACGCATTTAACATTGCTTAATCCCTCTTTGAGATCAGCAGTTTGAGGTTTTTCAGAAATTTTGTACTCACATGCCTATGAAATGTGGATTCCCTGCAATGAACAAGAACAGAGTGATCCCCCCATGCAAGGGTACAAGAAAACCCTCTGAGCAAGGTTCTTTTGCCACTGCTTTATGTGGTTAAAATCGGAGTAATGCAAAACAAATCAACCTTAAGAACATGCTGAAAATGTGAAGCAATGCTCATATGAGCCTGCCAGTCTTGTCAGTGTGTTTTCCATAGGCTTAAGGTTGGGGGTGTAGGAACAGATAGGACAGAGCAAAACTTTTTTTTTTTTCTTAGAGTGACACAATAAACACTTCATAGCAATCATATATTTTTAATGAAAGCCTGTACTAGTGCAGTAATGCTGTTCTGGGCATTGGTGAGCAGGACTGTTATCCACAGTGATTTTTTTTTTGCTTTTAGTAATTTTTTCCTAGAGTCAGAAATGAGTGAGTGCACAATCTGAATTCTGACTCAGTCTCATGCTGTTAGTGATAGTGGCATTTTAACTTATACTGAAGGAAGGACAGAAATTAACATTTAAGAGCAAGCAAGAATGACAGAAATTAGGAAAATAAAGAAGAACACTAAAACTGTAATTCAGAAAAGAACAGAACATGTGGGGGAAATAATTTTAGACCAGGATTGTAAAAAGAGACCACAGATTGAGAACTGGAAAAGCTGCTGGTTTTTGTCAGGCCAGCTTGATTTTGAGTTAAAGCTGCTGAGTGACAATTTTTCTGTAGTCTGTCCTGTGTCTTTTAATTAAAACAGGGTTGTCATCCACATCTTAGAGATTTTGATGTGAGCAGGAGCTTGTCTCTGTTGATCTGCTCAACACTCTGTGAGCAGAAAGCAGCAGCTGCTGCTGGTGATCCCAGGGCTGATTTGTCTGCATCTTCCACTGGAAATGTTTCTGTAAACGAAGTAAGCTGTGCAAGGTGGCACCTAGTCTAATTGGAGCCTTAGGTCTGTGCTGTAGGTGGTACGCAGGTGTTTTTTCGTTGGTCTTCTGTGAGCTCATAGTTTATCTGTGACATACATGGGATTTTGATGAATGTAGGTATGCAACTACATGGAAGAATCATTATGTGCTGGTGCACAGTGTGGCCGTGCTGCAGCGCACAGTGTGGCCGTGCTGCAGCTTACAGTGTTTTCAGGGTGCATTGCTCCCCTTGGAATCTCACACATCGTACACTTCACGTAGCAGCTACTGTGAGTGTCAGTGGGGGTCCAGGGCAAAATCTTGACATAGGTGAGACATTTGAGTCACTAGTTCTGTTACTCTCACTGTGGTAGGTCCTCTCTAGAGTGTTTTCAGCACTGTTGTGCTGAGTGGTGTCACAGGGCATTGATGTCAAAATCACCTGCTAAAACCGTTTTTTAAAGTCTTCTAACATTTTTAGTGGTTAAGTGTAATGAGCATATTCCCATCCTTGCTAGCAGCCCACTAGTGAACTGAAATTGTTTAGCTGATAAAGCTGTAACAATGCAGTCTATGTGAGAAATGTCTTTTGGACCAACAGAAGATCTCATTAACTTGCTTCTCTGAACACCAAAAAGCCTCATCCTGACAGCAGAGAAATGCTGTGGTGCCAGTTCTGTTCGCCATGCCAGCAACTTGCAGCAACAGCTTGGGCAACCTATTTGTAGGAGATGTGTTTTCTTTCCTTCCCTTCCCATTGAATGGGATGGACCAGCAGTATGGCTTCTGCTGAGATGTTGCAGCTCCTTCAGCCCCAGTTCACCATGCACACCAGCAGTTCCCTTCCCTCTCTTTCTCCTTTTCCCTCTCATTAAACCAATGCAATAGCTGTCATCTCAAACCAGATGTACATCAGAGAAGAAACTGTGCTGTTTCAGCAGCAGTTTGAGCCGAAAGGGAAGATTTTGCGAGCAGAATTGGAGCCTCCGGGAGAGAGTTGAATGATGCCATCACAGAAAAAGAAAGATTCTTTTTCCAGTGCAGCTCATGGTTTTTACCAGCCAAGAACAAGGACGGGAATTTTAACATACATAGGTAATCAACCTGGCGATGTTTCAGAATACTTGGGTAGGTCTTGCCCCAGATACAAAAGATTGAAATCTAATTAGTTACCAGAGCTAAGAGGAAACAATACTTCTGCCATGTGTCATACTGTAGTGGGAGGAAAACTTAAAAAAACTGAGATACAGTGAAAATCAGATATTAGGTAATAGTATTTAATAAAACTGTACAACAAAGCCTATAGTTCTGTAATCCAGCTAGAGGATGGCTTCATTTCAAACCAAATTTCTCTTGCAGTTGCAGCATTCATTAAATGTTTAAAGTAAACCTTTATTTTGGGCCCAACAAATGGATTATTGTTTTCAATATTACTGGGAAAATATTTGCAAAGAAATTCCAGGAGTTTTCCGCAGCTGTAAACATATTCAAACATTTTTTCCCTCCAACAGATTCAGGTTTGAAAACAAGCATTTCCTAATATGAATTTTCATTGAAAGATTCTTGCCACTTCTATTATAATTACTAACTTCTACTAACTTCTATTAGTCCTTATTTAATTTTTACCTCAAGGCAACAGTGACTGCGTAGCTTATTTTCATTTTAGTTTCACTGGCCTCATAGCAGAGCATTAAGAAAGTTTTTCGTCCTCAGGAGTTGAATAAGTAGTGACTGTTGATTATGATGTTTTAGTCACCCTGGTTGTATGATCTCATGGTTCACGGAATCACAGAATGCCAGGTTAAAATGGACCTCGGGGATTATCTGGTGTAACCTTTCAGGTAATATATGGTTTAAATGAGATGGCCCAGAACTCTGTCAAGCTGAGCCTTAGAAGTGTCCAGTGTAGGGGAATCCACCACTTCCCTGGGGAGATTATTCCACTGTTTAACTGTTCTCATAGTGAAAAATTTTCTTCTGGTTATTCCATATTTTTCTAATGTGTCCAAAGAACCAAAGAGATTATGTATCATGCGTTGTAGTAGTTACTTCACGTTTCTAAGAAAATCTAACTTTTATTTGTAAACACAATGATCACAAAAGGCAAAAGAAGCAGCATTATATTCCGCATCTACCATAAGGAGTCTACAAGTGAAAAACCGCAGATAAAAAAACCAAAAAAACCCCAAACCAGATTAACAGATGTAAAGTCATTATGCATTCAGAAGGAAAAAACAGAGTAGGAAGAGGGAGAGAGTGGTAAACAGATCAGATGCTGGAAAATCACTCAGTCCAGGACTATATGAGTGTAAATAAAACTAGGGAAAAAACAAGTCCCTTTTTCTTTTCACTGTAGGAATGACAGTGGCAAGTAATTAGCAGCAAAAGGAGGCCTAAGTAGAATCTTTATGTGGATGCGAAACATAGTGACAAAGAATAAAGAAAAGGTTTAGGTACTTAATGCCTTCTTCTCTTCAGTAGTAAAACCGGGTACCCAGACCCCTGAACTGGAGGACAGGGATGGAGAGCAGAATGAAGCCCCCATAATCCCAGGGAAAATGGTTAGCGACCTGGTGCAGCACTTAGACACACATAAGACCGGGGGGTGAGATGTGATCCATCCAAGGGATCCCCACTGAGGGAGCAGAAGTGCTCACCAAGCCGCTTCCCATCATTTATCAGCAGTCCTGGCCAACCAGGAAGGTCCTGGTTGGCTGGAGGTTACCAAAAGTGATGCCCATCTACAAGAATGGCTGGAAGGAGGACCTGAGGAGCTACAGACCCATCAGTCTGACCTTGCTGCTGGGGAAGGTTATGGAGCAGATCATCCTGGGTGCCATCATGCGGCACATACAGGATGACCATGTGATCAGGTCCAGTTAGCATGGGTTTAGGAAAGGCAGGTCCTACCTGACTAACCTGATCTCGTTCTATGACAAGGTGACTCATTTAGTGGATTAGGGAAAGGCTATGGATGTTGTTTACCTAGACTTTAGTAAAGTCTTTGACACCCTTTCTCCCACTATTCTCCTTCAGAAACTGGCTGCTCATGCCTTGGATGGGTGTACTCTTCAATGGGTAAAAAATTGTATGGATGGCCAAGCCCAAAAAAGTTGTGGTGAATGGAGTTAAATCCAATTGGCAGCCAGTCACAATTTTTTCATGTAAGAGTTATTAAGCATTGGAAGAGGCTGCCCAGGGAAGTGGTTAAGTCACCCTACTTGGAGGTATTTGAAAGACATGTAGATGTGGCGCTTAGGGAGACGGTTTAGTGGTGGAGTTGGCAGTCTTAGCTTTACAGTTGGACTCAATTATCTTAAAGGTCTTTTCCAACCTAAATGATCCTATGATTCTATGATTCTGATGTCTCTGAGGCCACAGGGGAAGTTGTGGTACAGTGGGATACATCGTGTCTATAATGTAGCTGTCACTTCTGAATATTGTCTCCACAAGCAGCCTTGACCAGCTGTTAATGTTCTTGTTTATCCTCATTGGAGCAGACACCTTGGTGAGATGAGGCAGGTTTTTTTTCAAGGGACTCCTTCCTTCTTCTCCCAAGAAAGTCTCCTCAGTGGGTTCTACTTTGCAGTGGGAGAATCTGAACCTATTTCAACTGTTCTCTGGGAAAACAGCACTTAAACACTGTTTTGAAGAGGAATGCTGAAAGGTTTTGAGCGCTCAGACCCCTGGCTGAATCTCTTTCCCTTCCCCTAATTTAGTTGGAGTGGTTCTGAAAGGTCCTTAGCTGATGCAGAAACTGAAATCCTATCATTAGATCACTGTTGGTTAGAGGACGAGCTTTGACACTAAGCTTTTCCTTAGCCCCAGTCTGGAGGGAGCACTTCAAAGCGCTGCAGGTAGTACCCACTGAAGCGCACTGGCAGACTTCAGTCGGATGCGTCTGTTGCTACAAAAGGGCTAAATGCAGTTTTACTGGGCGCTGTGCAAAAGGCTGCCCTACCTGGTAGGAGAGCTTTGTCAGTAGAAGATGCACAGTCATGAGCCAGATTAGCTGGTGTGGGCCCAAGAACTGCCAATAAAATCCAGAAACGCACCATCATGTATTTGTGTATGAAAGGAGCTGTACAGTAAGTTGTACCTGCTCTGTATAATGTGATATAACAAATTTAAAAGGTCAACATCGCAGTCCATTCATATTATAAATAATACTCCAGAAAGGTGAATTTCTGTGCTTAGAAAGCTGTGAAGTCCCCCTTTGTAGCTGGATCACGAGTTAACATATTTAAAATGAACAACTAGCTTTTGATTGCCTCTGCACCACTTTCTAGTTCAGACCAATGGATACAGCTAAAGCCACCAGCTTTGATGAAGGTAATCAACATTTCTGTTTCAGGCTGTGTTTGTATAAACAGGCAGCTGCTTGAATATGCTGAAGTGTAAGGAATGTGAGCAGCAAAATGGCAGAAGCGAGTGGAAATCTCTAAGAAATACCACTGAATACATTGGACTGCAGTTCAGCATTTTGTTATGGGCATCATTTGTATATATACTGTCAACACTGGGTGGATAAATGGAGTTACAATAAATGATACATACATTTTGAGTTTTTCAGTGTGTGCTTGAGACGTGATCCTGTTTCCCCAGCAAAAAAGATGATTTTTTTTTCTGCTATTTCAGGGATTAGGTTAATCCCATGAGAGATGACAGCAGACAGAACTGGGACTTGCAGAGATACAGCAGGGAAAATATACTTGACACTTGTGAGAAGTGAACTCTGAGCTGGCGGTGCGGTTAGACACGCAAGCTTCATTTCACAGTGCTGAAATATTGCCTTCTCATTCTCCTACCTTGAATCATGAAACCTCACATTCTTCTGATGATTCTTTCAGAGTGAGAAGTTAAATGATTCATATAAAGAAGCAGATCTGCAAAAAACACATCCCTTTTATTTATCTAGACCAAACTGTAATCTCTGCCCAAGTTTGGATTGTTTGGGATAAAATACTCATCACGTTCCTGGGCTGGTTTTCTTCTCCTGCTTTGTTGTGATCCCATCCTTCTTCTGATAGCCTGCTTTAAAACCCACGTAGCTACTTCACGTGTTAGCAGTCATACCTCGCTGGGTGCTCCTGTGTGTGGAGGAGAGGCTCAGAAGGTGGATTCTGATGGTGATGCTTGTCCGGATACTTGGAAAGAAGGTTGCTGCGAAGAGGAAAGGCTTGAGCAGCTGTTTAAGCAGGAAACGGGAAGCTAAGACTGGTGGCATGAGCAGAGGAGGAAGGAATCAGATTGTGTCTTGAATGAAGTAGTTCTGTCAGGGCGGCAAGAGAAGGGAGGTGAAGTGAAAAGAAGAGGAGGAATCTCCAAGCATCAGACCCCGTTTAGAGAAAGGTTAGAGACGGGGACCAATGTAATGAAAGAGACAAAGTGTGTAAGTGCTTGGATAATTTAAAAGCCTTTAGCTTGAGATTAAACTTCTGATGAAGGAGACTAACTTGTGTGTGGAGTCCTTTGAGGCTGCTCGGCTGATGGCCTATGGACTAAGATGACCAAGGACTAAGATGACCAAGGACTAAGAACAGTGTCGCCTTTAGACACTTTTTCATCTCTTTCTCTTTTTTTAAAAAATTCTTTTAATGCATTAAAAGCATCTTGAGTAGTTTTTGTTTTCTATTCAGCAAATTCCATGTGGTCATGTAGCAGCTGAAGAAGCAATATTCGGCCATACTTGCTGATGAGCTGGAATACATGACGTTCACTTATAGCCCTTGCATGTCTCAACAGCTGGTTCCCAGAAGCTGTGCGTTTGCTTGTGTGCTGGGTACTTAGATGCTCTTCAGTATGTACACCTACAGAGAACTTCAAGAGGAGATCCATATGTTAACCATGGGCTTCAGTGGCATGGTCAGAGGAAGAGGCAGGGTCAGAGTAACGGGTGTTGGCTGGGGGTCTTCTACATGCTTTTGCCAAGTGCATCTGAACTGCCTTTGTCTGACTTGCCATTTATATTGTGGTTTGTGGCAGTGGACTTCAAAGATCTGGGGTGTTGTTTTTTTTTGTCTGAAGAGAAACGGTGACTTACAGGCTAGCTAGAGAAGTGGTTAAAGTTCCTGCAGGGAACATGTGCTGTCTATGAAAATAGAAGATGGAGGGTTGTGAGGTCTGATTTGCATCACTGGAGGAAGCTAAGGAGTGCAAATGCCCTTGGGGCATGTCAGCCAGGTTTGTGGCTGAGGATTTGGAGTTGAGTGTATAATTGTCATCATTTAACCAGTTTGCAATACTTGGAGTGCTTTGTATTTCCATGTTACTTATGGACTTGGTCAGAGTAACCTGCCACCTTGTATTTTTTTTTGCACAGGGCAGAATGAGATAAGGAGAGATGCTGACTGCTTTCACACTGTTGCTCAGCTCCCGCTGTGGGAAATGTAGCACCTCTCCCCTGTCCTTAATGCCCAGCCTGGCTCGCTGCACAAAACTCTTCACAGTAAAATCAGAGCTGACTCTGAAGGCCTGCTTTTTAGTGTAGTCATACAGCAGCTTTCTTGTAGCTTGATGGGAAAAAAAAATGCATTGAAAGTCATTCTGATGACAGCTAGAGGGAAGAAATAGCGTTCTTTGCAAACTTACATGTAAAGACTAAGAAAAACAAGTGCAAGAGCTGTGGAAGGGAGGGGACTTGATCTGATGCTTGAAAGCTACAGGCCTGCGGGAAGTCTTACATTTACGGATACAGAGGTCAAACAGAGATTTCCATTACCAATTTCTCTGAACTCTGGCTGTGTGATGCTTCTCCTTTTTATTCTTTTTTTTTTTTTTAATCTTCTGCTTTGTTCCCTTCTGTCTGGACCAAGCTGTGCAGCATATGTGGTATGTGCAAAAGAAAGGGTAGGAACCTTGCAACAGAATGAGCTGAATTAATCCTGCCACAATTCCTTTTTCCCTCCTAAATAATCAAATTCATTCATTAGTCCATTGTTCTGGGGAAGAACTCTACTCTGTTGCTTGCTGGCTGCACTGACTTGCAGGGCTGCTCTCCATTCCACAGTCTCCAGAGTCGGCTTCTGTCCCCATTGCAGCTCCCGTGCCCTCTGTGCTTTTGGGAAGGCTGGTGGCAAAAGTGCCTGCTCACCTCGGCTGCCTGCAAAAGCAACGCCTCTCTCAAAGTGCAATGAACATTAGATTGCCCTTTTTATTCCAGCTCTGGTGACTGGTGTGAGCACGCTCCTTGCATGCATGGCACTGGCTATTTGCCAGCTTTAGTGTAAAAAAAAATTTTTTTTGAATGAGTGAGTGAATGAATGAATGAATACCTGATTAAGTTAATGAAGCTGAGCCAATGGTGGGAGGGAGTGACTTGGCTGCTGCCTGCTCTAAGAGATCTGGCAGCACATTAGACTTGCATAACGCTTTACAGCTCCATGCTGTGCTCCATATGAGCCACAGGAGAGGGTTGCAGTAATTATTCAGCTTTTTGATTGAAACCAGCTGCAGGTAGCTAGTCATCCTTTTGTCCATTTCACCGGTGTCGGGGAGTCACTTGTCTCTGCGCTGTGGATTTCCAGTGGCAGATGGGTAAGATGCTTTCACAGAAGTGATTGCAGCAGTGAGAAGGCATGTTTGTGGCTCAGTGGCTTTTACAAAAGGTCCATTCGGATTTCCAAGCTGTGATTCACTGGACCCACATGTCCAATGCAGGAATGTTTTTAGTTCCTGAGTTCAAAACTCCTATATAAATAACCTTTATAGGAGCTGTGTGATTTTTATTTTCTCATTGCTTCTTCAGTTGGCTGGGAGAAGGGAAGCTAAAGGTTTTCTTCTATCATTTTTTTTTTTTGTAAGAGAAGTAATTTTTAAACCCTTCCAGTTCTTTTTGATTGCTGTTTAAAGCGAATTCTTTCTGGCAGTCCTGGATGGTACATACCTTTGTTTCTCACAATCTTAAATTAAGAGCACTGGCACTGCCTGTTAGCACACCGCCTTCATTTGTCAACATTCCTTGCTTGAGAGCAATGCTGATGATTTGCATTCTTAGTTGGAATGGGTGGGTTTTTTAATTGCAACTGGAGCCTGTGACTGTGGAACCTGCTATATTGTTATAAACCTGTATTATTTCAATTTTCTTTTGATCGTTTTCTGTGTTGCCTTGTCAGATAGAACGGTTGGGGAAATCTCACTCTCACCATGCTGGCCTCAGTCAAATGGTGCTGGTGATGGATTTGGCCTCTGTGCCCATTTTATCTGCCTGCCACATTCCCTGTGAAGCAGGAGGGAGGCTCCTTACAACTCTGAGTTGGGAAGAGTGACTAGGCGATTGGTTTTGTGGGCTGCGGGGCCAGGACAGGTGTTCTGTGGGTAGGTAGAGTGTAGAAGAGCTGATCTGGCTTTAATTTTTTCCCCATGGTCATTTGTACATGCAGTGACCCCACGATGCTGCCCGCGTTTAGATTGCCAGTTTGAGGGTCTGTGCGGGACAAGTGGGGAGGGCTGTTGGGCACACCCGCATGTGGCTGACCCTGAATGAAAAAGAAATGGATGAATTAGAGAAAGACAGGCCCAAGAGGTGGCTCGGGGAGGATGTTGAACTTGCTGTCAGCCTTCTGCAGTGCTGGGGGAGCACACTGCATGCCTTGGAGCCGGGGTCTGCTGCCGGCATTTTCGTTCTGTCAGTGGTGACAGTCAGTGATCCTGATTTGGGAGGGCACCGCGTGTGTGCTGGGGCTATGAGCAAGGGCTCATGCAAGATTACTTCAAGTTAAAGCTTTGCTGAATGAAGCCTGAGAGAAGGCAAGTTGTTTGAATTCATTTCAATGGGAATTTAACGTCAATTCATGTTTTGCGCTTTACAGATGGACTAATTGTAGTCTAATTTGCTAGCACGTGGAACCTACCAGACAAGCAGTCTGCAGGGAGGGCTTCCAAGGAAAGGCATGGAGCGTGCAGCTGACCTTTCCAAATCTGACCCTAAAGCTGTGCTCTCACATCAACCAGGCTTAAAGGTACATTACTCCCTAGGAGAGCCTGTCCTCATCTGTAAAATGCCTCCTCCAAACAGGCTGCATTTTTTGCTAATATTACTGGCTGGATCTTCAAAGGAGTGAAATGCCCCCAGTTTCTGTAATTTTTCATGGTGGTCTTACTCACCTCTCCTGGCAGCATTTGTGTTGCCGAAGAAGAAGAGAGCGTTAGCGTTTTCAGACACATGGAAGGAGACCTGTGTGACATATCTGCAGTGCAAATGTGTTCATACAGGCATGACAGTTTCTGTCACAAGTTAAAATGAGCGTCGAGTGGGTGTCGCTACGTTTATAGTCACTCGTGAAATTTTCAATGGAAAATTGTGTAGGCAGTTCCCATTGTAGCTGGGCACATTTTAGATAAATGAAAAACATCAACAAAGTAATTTTGGCATTATGCTTGTTTATAAATGAACTCTAATCACTCATTTAACTGCAGAAGCACCTCTAGGGGATGAGTGTAAGAGGGAAGGATGTCACTGCAATACCAGACAAGCTGGTCCTGTAAATCTGCCATCCTGCACTGGCAGCAGTCAATACGGTGCAGGAGATAGAAGGTTAGATGCTCCATCTGGCCCCTTGTGGAGCGACATAGGTGGGAACTGCCTTTCCACCCTGCTGTGGGGTTAAAGGAGCGCTTTAAAATGTGTATGTTGGCACCACAGCTTCCCTATTGCCACCAAAAGTGCTGTGTGTGTGTGAAGGGGGACACTGCCTTCCTATGATCTTGAGTTGGTGGTCCTGATGCTCTTGACACAGGGGCCTCTGAGGCTTCAGGAGCATGGCTTTGGAGGCGTTTGGCAAACCTCTGTCAGGTCGTAGAAGTTAAATCCTTTTTCCCCATCCTCCATAGAGGCAGGAAGCTCTGGATTCCAGCCCTTCATCCTCAAAGAAATTTAGCTGTAATCAGTGTTGTCAGCTCTTGCTTTTTTATCACTAGACTCTAGATATCTGATGCTGTTTCACATAACTACAGTTCCTGGTGTCAGATGATGAGATGGGAAATTCCACTGTTAGCTAAAATAGCAAGTTTCTGGTCTTGTGGGTTACAGGGAAAAGCTAGGACCACGAGCCTGAAAGGCCTTACAGCGCAGAAGGGTGAGTTAAAAGGAAAACTAATTAAAAATGCATTAACTTCCACCATTATCAGTATTAGAGACCCTGTATTTGGAGATCGGTATCATGTGTTTCAGGGGCATGAAGAGGGGCCTGACTTGTGATATTTGAGTGCCTGGGTTTGACACTGGGAGACAGGGGATTTCTGTTTTGGGGAGTGAGGTTGCTGCCTGTGGGGTGGACTGGGAAGGGGGAGAGCTGGCTGACATGCAAAACTCTCCAGCAGCAGCCCTGTCAGGGGATGACTTATGGCTCTCTTCCAGCCTGCCTGCTTGGCATCTTATGCTGCACTTTGTGATGCCACCTCTCTGCAAAGCATGCTGGAAGAGGAGCAATCACTGTTGCTAATAGTTCTTTTTTTGTCAAAAAACTTGGAATCAATGAGTAGGCAGCTGTGAATCTACTCAGATCACCCATGATACTCGTAGTCTTGTAAGGCTTACACGTAGCTGCATTGCTGTACATGTGCATGGAAAAGCATGATGTGCATGGCATGACTTTACAGACGCTGAGAATACAGGCATCATTCCTGTCGCAGAACCAGGTGATGGCACACGGGTGAACTGATGGCAGAAACCTCCAAACTTCTGCAAGTTAATTGAAGTGTCATTAATTTAGCAGTTGGTCTGTCTGAAGCTTAGGCTAATTCTACCATACACCCATCACACAATATAACTACGTGTGTGTAACTGTAGTAGGACAGGACTAGAGGAGGTGTGTGCCCTGTTCAGAACATGAAGATCTCTCCCTAGCCTTAAAATTAAGGAGCTAAGCAGCAGAGGAGTTAACCAGTGGAGTAGCTCTCTGGTAATCTTTTTCTGTTGCCTGCATTCATGAATGACATCGAGTGAATGGCTGTCCTGGAACTCCATCATCTGTCTGTCCTTTTGGGAGCATATCTTAACACTATTTTTTCTCTCCGAAATGTTCCTCTCTCAACACTGTATCATCATACTTATATCATCTTGCATCATAAAATTCCATGGGAATGTTGAGCCATTGGGCATCCGACACCCACTGATGTGCTCGCTGAGGCTTGCGTGTATCACTTGTTTCTTATATTACGTGGAGGCTGTCTGTTCTGACTGAGGAGAGGAGGAACATGCAGAATAGCTCCTTGCTCTGCAGAAACCTGTGGCAAGTAGCTGTGGCAGATTCCCAGCCGTGTAATAAGAGCTCACACTACAGCGGACAGTCTGTCTTGCAGATGCAGTTCTGATCAGCAATCCTTTACTTTCAGGAGGAGAATTTCAAATGTTATTAGAGGTTTTCATGTTTCTTATTAATGGATCTCTGCAGTTGGCCCTCCTGGGAAATCTGCCAGAGAGCTGTGAAATTGGTTGGATTGGACAATAAACTCCTATAGCTGTTGTTGACATGCGCTGAGCTGCACATGGCAAGGCTAATGAAATCTGTAGCAGTTACAATTATGAATATGTAGCTGGCAGTGGGCAGGGTGTAGAGTGGGGCAGGGGGGTGGGGGAGGAAGCTGGCGTATAGAGTCTGAGAGCTAAAATGCAGCTGCGGAGCCCTCTGCAATGTGTCTGGCTTTTTATCTCTCTGAATCTGTTCCTGCAAGATGCCAGCCTCCTCCGAGAGGAGGGACAAAGTGCCCTCCCTTCCCACTGATTTCCAGCGCTGCCAAAATTACTTGCTCATGCTATCGTGATGGGATGGGCGGGCAATTAGAGGCAGGAGCATGAGACCACGCTGCTGCTTCTGCCTGGTAACACCTCAGACACAGACGGGTGTGCGTCACACTCGATTCAAAGGATAGTTTTTTTGGTGTACTCTTTGAATATTGCATTGATGTTTACTTGCCAGGCAGGACAGTGGTGCCTGACAGAAGGGAGATCCGTTTTTTTTCTTATTGAGTGGATAAATGTGAGAAATTACTGATCATAACTGGAGCTGGAAGGTCAAAGTTAAAAAGTCATGATCTGTATCTAATTAGGGTTTGGGGTCAAAGGAGCCTTTTGACAACAAGAGACTGATTTGAATGAATATCTCTGAAGCTGGAGGCTGATGGGTGCCCCCCTTGGGTGCTTTCTCCATGTAATAAGACAGGCTAGTGGGTGATCCAAGCCCTTGCTCCTGGTGGCAAATGTCAGCGTGAATTTGTTAAAGCAGCTGAAGTAAGGGAGGATGAGGGACCAGAAGGTGTTTTAGACACCTAAAAATGTTGCTAGCTACATCATGGGACTGCAAAAAGTGACTGATTTTTGAAGGCAGTGAAAATTTCACCATTTACCTAGCCAGGTGCTGTGGTGGTTTGTGAGTCTGGTCCCAGCTTCTCTGCACACCAAGACTCAATCCTGGATGGTGGGACACAGTGCACCGTTACGGTGTGGATGGAGGTTTATATTGCTAGTTTCACCCTTGCTGCAGTGAACACCAGATAAATAAAAATCAGCCCCTCAACCCAGTATCTCATGACTTTTAAATTTATTAGATAAAAAAGTAGGAAAATACTGTTTCGGAAGACATAGTGAAATTTAAAGTGCCTTGCAGAGACGCTGGAGTTTTGCATGAAAAAATGCACATCCTGAGCTCCAGCGAGCAATCCCTTTGGGACCAGAGCAAGCCCAGATGGTGACTCCTCCAAGTGATTATTTTTCTGCCTTAAGCCTTTCCAGGAATTCAAGTGTGGGCAGGCTGCCAGCGGACACTGGCTGTCCAGACACTTTAGCAATGTTCCGTGTGTACTCGCTGCCAGAGATACCAAAGTCCAGCTGCTGTCCCTGATCTCTTTGTCCCCTCTACCTTCCCAGCCATAATTACACAGGCATGCACACACGCACACACCCATCTGACACACGCACACACGTACAAAACGGGAGCAAAACAATCACCTGCAGTTTGCTGCTCGTGTGCATGTCTCGCAAGTCATGATCAGCATCCCCGAAGCTAAAGAGAAAGGAAATCTCGAGAGTCAGAAAAATTACTTGGATCAAAAAAAAAAGTGTACAAATAACAAATTGTGCGGCACACTGCAGAAGGCAGGCGTTCGTCTTTCTGGGACAGCTAGCAAGAAACGGTTTATCCAGGTCTTGTACCTCTTTCCTTTGAGGTGCTCTGTCTGGGTTGTCTCCCTTTCATTGCTTCCTGAGCAAATCAGTACTGTTTTATCTTTGCTGTTGCTGGAACTTGAGGTATGCTGAAAACTTACCGTTTTACTTTTAAGTCTTGAAGTACAAGTAGGCTGTTTTATGCTGCACATTTGCATTTCTGCAAATCCAGTCCTGTGTCTGTTAAGAGTTCAAAGTCTAACTGTGAAGTACTTGGGCTTGGAAAAGTGGGGCAGTCTTCACCGTTCCACGGCTGTCTCATCCCTTGTCTGCGTTAAGCTTATTCATTCCTCCTTTGCTATCCAGGAGATTTTGGACAGCCCTTTTGTTACTGATGATGATGAAGTCAGCCCTATGAAAGATTTACACACATCAAAAAAAAAAACGCTGGAAGATTTAGTATTTGGTGTTTTTGAAGGATGTTAGCTTTGACTTTGGAGGCTACCCAAAACTTAGTGATTCAATGCTGTCTAGCAGAACAAAACTTTTGCTTCAGTTCCTGCAGAGTAAAACTTCACCGGGTTTCATAGTAGTACTTTTAATGTGGAGAAGCTGAACACAAACACCTTGGGCTTTTGGAACAACTGGTTTCAGGGAGCCTGGTTTGTCCATCGCAGCTAAAGAGTGGCCCTATTCAGAGGAGCCAGCCCTCTGCTCCCAGCTTTTCCCGCAGGAGTGTATTTAAATTCTGTGTTTACAGCTCATGTGCATCTCCACGAGAGTTGGAAGGACGGTCCCAGCCCTGTGCAAGCACCCTGTGGCAAGGAGAGCAGGACGAGTGCCTCATGTCAAGGGCATCCCCACATGGTGTCCCCAGGCAGCCACCTCAGCCAGGAGCTGCTGACTTACCTACCAAAGCCAGCTGCCCAGGGCAGAAGGCTACAGTGAGCTAAAGTTAACCAAGGATGACTGCGCAAATGTGAGCTCGGCGATTTTATTTTTAGCCAAACTTAAAAATAAAAATCTGTAAGTCATGTGTAATATAATAATTTTAGCTGTTGCCAAGACACGCTGAGCAACTGTTAGGAGGAGGGGGAAGACCTGTGCTGAAATAGCAGGGACCCTGTCTCCTGGCTGTCCTCGTCTGGCCGCAGTTGCAGCACCACGTGCCGGTGGGTCATGGTAGCGATGCCGAGCTGCTGCTTGGAGCCACCATGCTCAGGGCATAGCTGGCCCTTGCTCTTTTGAAGCTGTTTTGAGTCCTTTCATCCTCCCTGTCACCCCAAAGCCAGGGCATCCTCCCTGAAACAGTGCTTCACCACCATGCCCTCTCTGCCAGCTCTGTGGCTACTGGTGTTTCATTACTCTTTATCAATATTTAAACAATGGAATAATTAACTTAAGACTGATTATATCAAACTATTAGCAGGTTTAGACTTTTCCTGCAGGCTTACATCAGCTTGGAGGACCATAGACATAAGGAGTGCTCGTAAAGATAGGTTTTATTGTGGTCTAGTATGTCTTCAAAGTACTGCATATGCATATAAACATCAGGCTTATAGTTCATTAGAAGCAAGGCAGCAGGGAAAGAAATCTCCCAAAGGAATATTACTTGCCATAAGTGTTGTTAACTGCTGCTCAGCATTTACTTTAAAGTGGGCTATATCCTATTTCCTTCATATTTCCCATCCTCTCTTAATTCTTTCTCTCTCCATTTTTCTTTCATATAATGCACACTTTTCTTGTTGGGGTGCCAGTTATGCGAGGTGCGTGGTTTCTCAGCGCCCATTCTTGCATGTCTTTCAAAGCAGCCAGAAATGCAGATGAGAAGCAGTGGCTGGACAGGGGCTGTGGAAGGGTTTCACTCTCCATAAAGTTTGTTGTGGGACAAGGCAGGGGAGGTTTCGGGAAGGCACAGGGAGACTGTCAGCTCCCTTTCAAAGCATAATGTGATTTAGTTATGGTATTTTCCTTAGCAGATAAGGAAGACTTTGTTGATTTTTTTACCTTTGGGTAGCTGAAGTCACTGAATTAAATGATTCAGAGCAGAGAAAGCAACTGGTTTGCTCCAATAGCAAAATCAGCCCAACATAAAATCATGAGTTTTTACAGTAGTGTTGGAGTGGTGCTCCTGATTTGGATGAGGAAGCCGAAACTTGCTTTTCTAAGTGGTCCTAGCTAGGTATCCCTAAGGCCAAAGTTGCTCAGAGTTAGGACACGTGGTCTTGGCTGAGAGTGCAATACCCACAGCCTCCTTGGTCTGGCAGTTGCTAAGAAAGAGAGGAATTGGATCCTGACAGAGGTGGAGATGGTGCCGGCAACTGGCTCTGCCCACCCTGCTTGCACTGGGGTTCATCACCCAAGTGCAGAGCACTGCCCAGGTACCTGGGCGTGAGGTGCCAGTGGCAAAAGAGAGTTCACAGCACTGGGGGGAAAGAAAACCCCACGCGTTAAAACCCTGGCTCAGAGCTATCTCTGGCTCTGGACTGCTGCTGTAAATGGATCGTGTGGCTGAGGTTCATTGCCAGACTGGTAGATGAAGGGCATGTGTGCCAGTAAGGAGCTGTGATGTGGCAGGGAGGGGATGGGGGCAGCTTCTGCCTCCACAGCCCTGCCCAGCTTGATGTAAGCTCACCTTGCTGTTGACACTGGGATTCAAAGGTTCAGGAGTGATCCACCATCTTCTGCTAGTAGCTACTTGTTGCTAACATAAATATTTCATGTGTTCCTGTTACTCGGGGCTCCCATGCCTTTTAGGACACAGCAAAGTGAAGGCAATGTTGTTGTTGCAGGGGAAGGAGAGGCTGGAAGAGCGAACGAGGCCCATTAGAGACATGGAAGACTTTCCCAGAGGAAGGGCCCTTGGGAAATAAGTGACCACCACTGAATATGCCAAGTTAGGTCCAGAGAGTTTCTGATCTGCCTAAACCTTCAGTCATTTTCATTATGCATTAGCAGGCGTGCCCAGGATTTTCACTGCTGTTTGCAGTGCAGCTGTCAACTGCTCCTTGACATGAGAGTGGCAGTGCCTGATGAGTTTTGTTTTTTTCCCAGAGGTGTTTCTTTTACTCACTTGCTGTTTCAGGGTGTCTGCTCATTTATTCTCATTGTCCAGTGCTGACAGTGTGACTCCCCCTTTCCCTTGCCCACCCTCTCGTTGCAGAATCCAGAGGAGCCGTCAGAGAATCGTGCTCACGGGGAGATGATTCCTCATGAAGTCACTGGACCCCTTGCAGAAATCAAATTTGACTTTCCATTTATCAGACTGAAATCAGAGCCAGCCAGACAGTGAAGCAAGCACAGTGGAGGGGGGACGGCAAAAGATGAAATCCAACCAAGAGCGGAGCAATGAATGCCTGCCACCTAAGAAGAGGGAAATCCCTGCCACCAGCCTGCCTTCAGATGTGAAGCCGGTCCTGCCAAATGAAAACCACCGTGCAGATAACCTAGCATGGCTCCCCAGCACACCCAGTGGCCAGGGCGGCCTGGGGGGCCGTCACCGGCCTGGGGGGCCATCTTCGGTGGAGGCAGGCTTGCCACAGGGTTTGCACAAGTCGCTGTCTGCAGGGCTGGACTATTCCCCGCCAAGCGCACCGAGGTCTGTTCCAGCGTCCACCACTCTTCCCACAGTGTACTCGCCTGCCCTCTCCCAGTCAGGGACCTCCGTTTCCCCCGTGCAGTACACGCACCTGCAGCACACCTTCCAGTTCGTCGGGCCACAGTATGGTGGATCATACACCGGATTCATCCCCTCACAGCTGATTTCCCCAACGGCTAATTCTGCGACCGGCACCGTGGCGGCGGCTACAGCCGTTGCAACCACTCCATCCCAGCGCTCCCAGCTGGAGGCTTATTCCAATTTGCTGGCCAGCATGAGCGGCTTAAGCCAGCAGGGGCACAAAGTTGAACCGCACCTGGTCAGGACACCTGGTCTGATCGCTGCAGGGTCTCCTCCACCCACCCAGCAGAACCAGTACGTCCACATTTCCAGCTCTTCGCAAAGCACCGTCAGAAATGTCTCTCCTCCAACCATCCCAGTCCCCCTGCACCCTCATCAGACAGTGATCCCGCACACCCTCACCCTCGGCCCTTCGTCCCAAGTGGTGGTGCAGTACACCGACTCGGGAGGCCACTTTGTCACCAGGGATCCCCCCAAGAAGCCCGAGAGCAGCCGGCTGCAGGTGATGCAGGCCAAGGAGGTACTGAATGGTGAGATAGAGAAGAGCCGGAGGTACGGCATTTCACCCTCTGCCGACATGGGTCTAGTCAAAGCAGGCAATAAACCAATTCCCCATCATTACGAGACCAGGCATGTGGTGGTCCACTCGAGCCCTGCCGAGTACGGCACACGGGATTCCTCAGGTGTCCGAGCCTCCGTCATGGTGGTCCCCAACAGCAGCACCCCCACGGCAGACATGGAGGTGCAGCAGGCCACCAACCGCGAGACCTCTCCCTCAGCCCTCAATGACAAGGGAAGCTTGCACTTAGGAAAGCCAGCCCACCGGTCCTATGCTTTGTCTCCGCAGCAGGCTCTGGGCCACGAGGGGGTGAAGGCGGTGGCCACACTGTCCCCTCACACTGTCATTCAGACCACCCACAGCGCCTCGGAACAACTCCCTGTCGGGCTGCCGGCAACAGCCTTCTATGCCGGGACCCAGCCACCGGTGATAGGCTACCTGAGCGGCCAGCAGCAAGCCATTGGGTACCCCGGCAGCCTGCCGCAGCACCTGGTGATCCCTGGCACCCAGTCCCTGCTGATACCAGTCGGTGGTGCGGATGTCGAGCCGTCGGGAGTCGCGCCTGCGATCGTAACGTCGTCTCCCCAGTTTGCAGCAGTGCCTCACACGTTCGTCACCACCGCTGTCCCCAAAAGTGAGAACTTCAGCGCGGAGCCCCTCACCACCCAGCCCGCCTACCAAGCCACCATGGTGCAGGCGCAGATCCACCTGCCTGTGGTGCAGTCCATCGCTTCCCCCGCCACCGCGCCTCCCACACTGCCCCCCTACTTCATGAAGGGGTCGATTATTCAGCTGGCCAATGGGGAGCTTAAGAAAGTAGAGGACTTGAAAACAGAAGACTTCATACAGAGTGCGGAAATTAGCAATGACCTGAAAATAGACTCCAGCACTGTGGAGAGGATTGAAGACAGCCATAGCCCAGGCATTGCCGTGATACAGTTTGCAGTTGGGGAGCATCGAGCACAGGTAATGGCAACGCATGGTGGGGTGCGGGGAGTGGACTGGGGCATGCACTGTGGCACCCCAGGTGCAGCTTTCCTCAGTGCATCTCAGTTGTTTTGGGGTCGTGTGGGGTTCCTGATCATTCTCTTCCATCTGCGAGACCAGCTCTGTGTCGAAAATCATCTGTCTTACTGTGCCAATGAGCCATCAGGGTCACGCCAATGAGCCGTCAGGGTCACACCAATGATAAATGTAGACGCTTGGATATAAACCAGTTATTTCTTATAGCTAGGAAACCACCTTCCACATGAACAACCTCAGGTTAGATTCAGCTCGAATCCTACAGAGATAGGCAGGACACAGGGCAGTGAATTTCCATGGCTTGAAAACTTGGAGCTGCCTAGGAATGGCTCCACCACACATTAAGTTACTGAAATGCAGTACAAGTTTTATTGAGGCTTTGGTTGCAGGTAGTTTAAACACTCTACGGCTCATATACACTGCGTATTCAAGGGAAATTTGGAAAGAAATCCATCTAGTTGGCTGGACAGACTGTGCTTCTGACCTTTGTTTCTTGTTGGTTTGCAATGTAGGAAGAAACTCTGTAACTTTCTAAAGGTATTTTTAGGTTGAGAATGAGTACATATTGATCATAAAGCTTTACCCTGATGCTGTCCATTTTCTGAGTGATGTAGGTTCTGCTGTGTTGAGGCTGGAGCAGTTCAGAGGTACTGGAGAATACCAAGAGGTGTTAATTTTAAATAATCATGTTGAAAATCTTTTTGGTGTGGTTTGAGTGTTCTGAACTGCAGCATCTGCCACCCTGATGCTGCACCCTCAGAACCAGAATGGGGAAGAGAGGGAGGAGCTGGATGTGGATGCGTATAGTAAAACACCTCAGGCTGACAGCTTGGAGAAGAAAAACAATGATGGTACCGAGGAGCAGATTACACAAAACATTCCTTACAATTGTAGCAGTCTGTGACCTGTCCTTCCCCAATTACACATAGATGGTAAATTGCTACATATGGCACATCCCCTTTCTCATGTCAAGTGTGGAGATTACCTGTGTGGTTTTGCTCATGTCTGTGCATGCATTTGCACAGCTGAAAGAAGTTAGCCCTCCAGTGCTTTCCCTATAAAGATGTGATCTTTTTCCCCACTGCTTAACTGTGTCTAGGTGCCTCTCAGGTTTTGTGATTAGAGGAACTGTCCTTGGATTAGGATCAGTTACTATAATTTGCCCTGGTGCCTTGAATAATGAGGTTTCAAAAGCAGCAATCTCCCATCTGCAGTTTTCATCTTGCTCTCATTTCTCTGCCTACAGCCAGGCCACCGGTCTCTGCACCAGCAGGAGAGGTACAAATTAGCAGGTAGCATTTCTGTCATGTCTCGTTGGCAGATCTGTTAAGCCAGGCGATGTGTTGTAGTCCTGGGTGCCGGGAAAAGTGCCTTTGCAGGGGGTGGAGTGCCATCCTCTGGCAGAAAGCAAGTGAGACCGAGGCTGTGAAAATCCAGGCCAGGCACACACACACATGGGTCTCACCCAGCAAAGTGTCACCTTACGGAGAAGCCTATCAGCAGCGGGCTGACATCATCGCTGCCGAAATACTCCCCAGCTGTGTTTCCCACCGGGGATGCTTCCAGAATGGAGAGCAAGTCACGTAGAGATATGATTAGAAATGGGGGTTTAATTTAGGTTTCCTGCAGATTCCAGGGCTTGGGTCTCTTCCCAGATCAGCTGTGTCCCTGCATAGCGGGAATGGCTCTGCTGGTTTTCCCTTGCCTGGGCTGAGAGAGAGAGAGAGAGAGAGAGAGAGGTATCGTTTCTGCATGCTTGAAGTCTCTGGTGACCTCACCCTCCACCCGACATGGCTGTGTGAAAGCATTTAGCCTTACTAGCAGGCATGCGGCAGTCATTACTCATTATAAAATTGCCTGCATGAAGACGGCTTAGTCTTCTCGTTGAAAGAACAGTATTCAGTCGCGCTGCTTTGAGCAGTGGCATTGTGGGGCTGCTGCACTGAAATATATCTTATCTGCAGAGCACAGCGGGGATAGATCTGTGTGTGTAGTGTAGCTTCGCAAGGTATTTTATTACAATTAAGTTTCAGTTGCGTGCACACTTCTGGAAGGAGGGAGGGTTTCGAGTGGCGTTATCAAGGGAGCGTAAGTTGTAAAGGGTAAGTGGCATACAAAAATAGCATTGTTATCATTAGCTTTGGCTCACTTACGTACTCCTCCCAGGGATCTCTGGGAAGTCATTATAATATTGATGAATTTGTATTTTCAGACTCTGTGCAAACATTAGGTAATTTTCTCACCGAGTGAGGGGCAGAGGTAGGAGATCATTTTTAACTGAGCATATACAACTCCAACATAAGTAAGGAGGGTCCGTGCAGCTGCTATTTTATTGTATCACAACAAGCCCACAGCTGCCCCTCCCCAGCACAGCACTTCTGCAGAAAGAGGTCACCCTCCCTCCTTTCTCCATCTTCCAATCACCTGGCAAATCCAGCCCTCTTCCAGATGTGGAAACTGAGAGGAAAATTAACCCGCTGCTTAACTGCACATAGTTTTCAGAACCACTTCCTTCTCTCTGTTTCCAGCCTGCCACCCCTAGTTTCATCACATTTTGATAACATCGGAAGGAAAAGCACTTAATTGGGAAATGCATGCCTACATTTATTAAAATACTGTTCACACAAACCACTTTTATTAGGCACCTTTTGCTTTAGTGTTTGTTACATTGGTTGGAGCAGTGAGCCCCAAGACTCCATTTGCTGTGTTTGTGAATGATGGGAAGGCCATCAGACTTTTCAGCAACCATCATCTGTGTTCCAGCTCCAGCCAGGGTTTCCTGAGCAGTCTGAACTGCCTACCTTACTTAATGAGTTTGGCTGAGAAAAAAAAAATTATAAAAGGTTGTAGGAAATTGCAGGTATTCAGCAACTGCACTGAAGTTTTGGGGTTTTGCACTAGTCAGTCTTAAAAAATAGAAATGTAACTGTAGTTTGCAGCAGAGCCCCACTGTGTTTGAAGAGGGATCAGCATTCTGGTTTCTTGCTTTATCATCTTAGTTGGAGAATAAGTTTGAAATCTCTTCCTCTCCTACAACAATCATGGCAAGATATTGGGGAATAGGCAAAAAATTATTTTTTTATGTTTTTATGTTTTTATGTTTAGGAGTGGTCGGAAAAAAATAATGTGGGGATGTTTTTACTGCATTTCCACTTTTAAATGGTCTTTGACTCCTATTGCTTGTAGAGAATGATTACTTTAAATCCCAAAGTAGCTGAATCCAGAAATGACCAGGTAAAACAGGTCCTGGTAATTGTAAGGGAACCCATTTCAAAAGAAGTGTTGCCGTCTGGTCGAGGGAGGTGATTCTGCCCCTCTATTCCTCTCTTGTGAGTCCTCATTTGAAGTAGTGTCCAGTTCTGGAGTCCTCAACATAAAAAGGATATGGAGCTGTTGGAACGGGTCCAGAGGAGGGCTACAAAGATGATCAGAGGGCTGGAGCACCTCCCATACAAGGACAAGCTGAGAGAGTTGAGGTTGCTAAGCTTGGAGTAGAGAAGGCTCCAAGGAATCATAGAATCACCAGGTTGAAAAAGACCCACCGGATCATCAAGTCCAACCATTATAGCGACCTTCCAGTACCTGAAGCGGGTTACAAGAAAGCTCGGGAGGGACTCTTTACAAAGGATTCTAGTGATAGGATGAGGGGGAATGGCTATAAACTGGAGAGGGGCAGATTTAGACTAGACATAAGGAGGAATTTCTTCACAATGAGAATGGGTAGGCACTGGCACAGGTTGCCCAGAGAAGTTGTGGATACCCCATCCCTGGAGGTGTTCAAGGCCAGGTTGGATGGGGCCTTGGCCAGCCTGGTCTAGTGGAAGGTGTCCCTGCCCATTGCAGGAGGGGTTGGAATTGGATGATCTTTAAGGTTTTGAATTGGAAGCCAACTCAAACCATTCTGTGGTTCAAATTGATAGTAGTACATACACACGGTGACTAGATCGTGGAAATGCCAGCATTTTGCCATCTTTATTATCTGATGTTATTCATGTTCACCACTACCAATTCTGGGATTAGTTTCACTGACTGACAATTCATTCAAGTGGTTTTGGATGCCAAGTTAAAATAAAAAAAAAAAGTATAACGTTAGGTGGAAGCATGTTTATATCAAGAGGAACTTGTTTATCGGTGAGGATGATGCACGCAAGCATGTATGATGCCCACAGATACAAATAGCTTTTGACAAGGATGAGAAAGTAGAAGAGGAAAGAAAAAAAAAATACAGCACGCAAGAAGGGAGAAAGAAAGAGGAGAGACGTAGAAATATAAAGGAGAAAGCTGTGTCCAGCAGGTGGTCCATGCCTGGAAAGAAGCC
The DNA here is from genome assembly GCF_032191515.1 of Phaenicophaeus curvirostris. Classification (NCBI taxonomy): domain Eukaryota; kingdom Metazoa; phylum Chordata; class Aves; order Cuculiformes; family Cuculidae; genus Phaenicophaeus; species Phaenicophaeus curvirostris. The sequence continues at coordinate 36,963,073 of NC_091394.1, forward strand.
TACAGCTCTGTGTAGACAGCAATTTGCATTTAAGTCCATGGGAGATGCTGGATATTCACCACTCCTCCCAGTCAGTCCCCTTACTGAGATGCATATCTATGGAATAGGATCACAAACAGTGGGCAAATATTTCTGCAAATCCTGGTGCTAGAGTGTTTCCTCCCAGCGATGTGGAGGAATGAGGCTTTCACAGTTACCTCACCCCACTTTCTCCATCATTCAGAGAATAAACCAGACCTAGAGACTGTTCAGTTTCCACCATTTCCATGAGTGTAGTTGACTGTTGGCAGACAGTTCTGATTGTAGAAGGTTTAATATAACAGCAATTGATGTGGGGGCGGGAATCTTGCGCCTCTAAAATGTTCTTTTTGAAATTTCTTGTGCAGTGGCTTGCTGTGTTGGCCAGGTGGAGTGGCAGGATAATACGTGCAGTGTTACTCATTGGCCTAGTTGCGCAAGTACATAGCATGTATTTATAGACTTCGTAAGTTCTTTTCCAACAGAATTAACTGTCTCATGGACTGCACTTGACTGATAGTGCTTGACATGGACTTAACCAGTCAGAGGCAGAGTTGACATCCAGTGGTTTCTGGGATCTAGAGCCTCTGTCTCTGAGCTGTAGGACATCCCTGGTCAAGTCTTCCTGCCCCAAATGAGCCAGCGGGTTGTGGGAGGAGCTATATTGGGCCCTGCTTGCAGGGAGGGCACATCTGAGGGTGAGCAGCACTAGTAGAGAAGTGGCAGGGCTGCTGGGTGCCGTACTGTCGTTCAGTCGCACCTCTTCTGAGAGACAGGCCATGCAACTTCATCCCAAGGTTCACACTTAATATTTATAAACAAAGGTGGCTTAGAATTGGGCTGCGATGCGCATCTCAAACTGCTTCTGTTCCTTCACGTGGATAATGTATATTTAATGCTGCAAAGCCACGCTTGCTGTGACAGTGTTACTCGCTCCCAAAAGTGAGAGGTGGTTTTGCAAGCCTGCTGTGATGTTCCTAGTGGTGGTAGATGGAGTTAAATCCAGCTGTAAGCCAGTTACAAGTCGTGTCCCCAGGGCTCAGTGCTGGGTCCAGCCCTGTTCAATGTCTTTATCAATGACCTGGATGAAGGCATCAAGTGCACCCTTAGCAAGTTTGCAGATGGTACTAAGCTGGGTGGAAGTGTCGATCTGCTAGAGGGTCGGGAGGCTCTACAAAGGGATCTGAACAGGCTGGACCACTGGGCAGAGTCCAATGGCATGAGGTTTAACAAGGCCAAATGCCGGGTCCTGCACTTGGGGCACAACAACCCTGTGCAGCTACAGATTAGGAGAAGTCTGGCTGGAAAGCTGCCTGGAGGAGAAGGACCTGGGGGTGTTGGTTGACAGCCGACTGAACGTGAGCCAGCGGTGTGCCCAGGTGGCCAAGAAGGCCAATGGCATCTGTACTTGGCACTGGTGAGACTGCTCCTTGAATCCTGTGTTCACTTCTGGGCCCCTCACCACAAGAAGGATGTTGAGGCTCTGGAGCGAGTCCAGAGAAGAGCAACAAAGCTGGTGAAGGGGCTGGAGAACAGGTCTTATGAGGAGCAGCTGAGAGAGCTGGGGTTGTTTATCCTGGAGAAGAGGAGGCTGAGGGGAGACCTTATCACTGCCTACAACTACCTGAAAGGAGGTTGTGGAGAGGAGGGATCTGGCCTCTTCTCCCAAGTGATAGAGGACAGGACAAGAGGGAATGGCCTCAAACTGGACCAGGGGAGGTTCAGGCTGGACATCAGGAAAAAATTTTTTACGGAAAGGGTCACTGGGCGCTGGAACAGGCTGCCCAGGGAGGTGATTGAATCACCTTCCCTGGAGGCATTTAAAGGATGGTTGGATGAGGTGCTGAGGGGCATGGCTTAGTGATTGATAGGAATGGTTGGACTCGATGATCCGGAGGGTGTTTTCCAACCTAATGATTCTGTGATTCTGTGGTTCAAGTGAGTCCATATTCCTGGAGAGGGAAAGTTTTCCAGGCAGCTGGTATGCTCCACACTTGTGATGATGAGCGTATGCATTCAGGTGTTTGCCTGCCTTTTAGCTTCTACCAAACGGGTTACAGAGAGCAGGATCCTGCCCCCAGTGCCTGAGAAGAGCTCCAGAGGACACAGGGCCTTGGGAGCAGTGCGGTAGGTATCTGACTTCAGCATAAGCCACCGTCTTGCAGTTTCAGACCTTATCGGCGTTAGACGCAGCAAGTTAAAAACACATGCCAAACTTCTATAAAGTGTTAATCAGGATTCCTCACCCTCATATTGTGGTGTGCTGGAGGTCTTGGTCCCGTGGGTTGGAAATCACATGAGCCCACAGCAAGTGTTGGAATCTGCAGACACAGCACTGTGCAGTGAGTGCTGGACTGCTGACATGTGCAAGGAGAAGCGGATATTTAGGTGCCAGACCTCAAGGCCTGGCATTTGCAAGGTCAGGGAGCAGTGGGCACCTGTTGCCGATGTTTTCTCCTGGCTATGGCAGCTCCCTGTAGGATAGTTAGATAGGATTCATAACCGGATGTGTTTTCGGGGTGGGGTGAAGTGGAGGGAAAAGGGGACACTGCAGAGAAGGGCACCCAGTGCACAAACTGCAGGAGATAACGAAAGGAGGAGGAGGAGAGATGATCCTCTCCCTGAGGGAGGGCAGGAGGTGAACTTGGATGCAGAATGGGAAAGTAGGTGTAAAAAGGGAAGAAACTGGACTGAGAACTGGACTGCTGGGGGAAGACAGGCTCACACTCGTTGCTCTTATGGGTACAACTCTTTACGTACACATGGCCTTTCCGTGGAGATCAGCATGCATTCAGCTGCTTCATGCTGGTAAGTACGCACTTGTTCAAATGGAGCTAAGGATGATGTTCCCAAGGTCATTTAGGAAATTGTGTGTCAGAACGGAGAGCTTCTCTTGGAAAGTGTCTTCAGATGTGGATGGCAGGGTCTAGGTACCACTAGGTGGTGACGGGGAATGGAATTTGCCAAGTACCAAAGCTCTTTCACCTCTTACACCTCTCTGAACCACTGGGTAAAGGTAAAGTTTGGTCCTTGCTGAGGTCTTGTGCTAGGAAAGGCTGAGCTTAGAGAAACACTTGTGTGACAAGGACAGGTGTAAAGTCTGGTAGTTGACGTACTGATTTTATGGGGACTGAAGAGTGCTTTTGCAATTCCTGCTTTATCCCTCTCCCCCGCAGCAAGTGCCACCTGCTTTACACATGTGCGAGGGCACATGGGTGATCTCACACTCTCCCCTCTCTCTCCCTCTGTCTCTCTTTCTGTTGTCCCCTCTCTTTCTGCAGGTCAGCGTGGAAGTCTTGGTAGAATACCCTTTTTTTGTATTTGGACAAGGCTGGTCATCCTGCTGCCCTGAGAGAACCAGCCAGCTCTTTGATTTGCCATGCTCCAAACTCTCGGTGGGGGACGTCTGCATATCGCTAACGCTCAAGAACCTGAAGAACGGCTCTATTAAAAAGGGCCAGCCCGTGGACTCAGCTAGCATCTTGCTGAAGCATTCAAAGAATGACAGTCTAGCTGGAAGTAGACACAGGTATGCAGAGCAAGAAAACGGGATTAATCAGGGAAGCACTCAGATGTTAGCTGAGAACGGTGAACTGAAGTTTCCGGACAAAATAGGATTGCCTGCAGCACCTTTGCTCACCAAAACAGAACCCAGCAAGCCCCTGGCAACGAGGAAGAGGAGGTGGTCGGCCCCTGAAACACGAAAACTAGAGAAATCAGAAGAGGAGCCACCTTTGACTCTTCCCAAGCCTTCTTTTATTCCTCAGGAGGTTAAGATTTGCATTGAAGGTCGATCCAACGTAGGAAAGTAAAAGTTGTTTGGGGAAAGGAAATTAGGCTACCCCTTGTCATTTTTATCCAGATTACTGTACTGTAGACTAAATAACCCAGTATTTACATGTTATCATCTTATTTTAGGTTTATGTTATAACCTTGTTGTTATAGTTGCAGCTGGTATTATGCAGGAGACTGGTGCATATGTTTTTCCACAAGTGTTTGTCAGTGACTAGGTTTATCAAAAGCTATGGAAGGGGCAGTATCTGCTTCACACACCCTTAGTGGAAATGAATGTGTTGTCATGGCTCCTGTTTTCTAACACCTTGTGTAGGACAGGGTCCAGCTGTGATTTTGTTTTCTTTTTGTTTTTTTTGTTTTTTTTTTTTGTTTTCTTTTCTTTTTGTTTTGTTGTTTTGGTTCCTGTTCTAGGTCCTCCTGTTCTAGTGGGGGGAGGTGAGGAGAAGGGAGCTGTAGCAGAGGTGTATGTCACACGTGGGGTGAGTGCGTGCGTGCGGGGGTGTGTGCAGGGGGTGTGTGTGCACGCCAGTCCCGAGGAGGGACCGTGGCTTGGTGACAGGTTGCTGAAGAAGTTTCCTCACCCCAGGTGGATGCTGAGGACACAACCCATGGGTGTCATTGGAAAGGATCAGACCGTCTCTGATGTTTTCAACAACAAGCCAACTTTTACTCAAGGCTCTACAGTATATATATATATATATATTTGTGTGTGTGTATATGTATATATATATTTTTTTCCCCCATGGGGTCTGACTGCACTGATTTTTATTCCTAAAGCAACTGCCACACCAACATTTCCTTTCTGCTTGCTAGTGCAGTTCCATTGCCTGGAGTCAGCAGATGGGGAGGCTGTACGGACTCTTGCACCGGTCGCCCTGCAAGGTTTCCCTTCCCGGCGGTGGGTGGGCGGGTGGGTGCGTGCATGTGGCGTGGGTGTGCGTGGGTGTGCACGAGGAGGCCTCTGGCTCTGTGGATGTGCCTGGCTCAGGCTCACTCCTCTTTCTGTGCAGTGTTAGACAAATCAACCGGGTTATGCCATTGACATTTGCTTCCACAAGGTAGACGCATACTGCCCCTTTGAGATCACAGGCATCCATTGTTTGCAGTTAGGTTGCAAATCTTTTGTCTTTAACTCTAGTACTGTTTTTAGTTCATGATTATGGACAACTGGTGCCACTTTTTTCAAATTTTGGTGTGACACAGGAATCCGCTGTTGAAGATGAACCTAGAATGTCTTTAAGCACTTAAAATGCTGTTCACACTTTATTGCTGAGCATCCTGGTCTAACACTCAGTATGTACTGTATCTCACTTTAATCTGCTTGGAAAGCAACAACAACAACAACCAACCAACAAATCTCTTCAACACTGTAACTACATGCAACTATGTAAAGTTTTCTCACAGGCAAGAGGCTGAAAGTTTTAATGTGGTTTCAAAGGGATGAATGTGAATTATTGAACTAGTATGTGACAGTCATTGTCCACAAAGGACTACTTAATAGGAGGCACTTTTTAAACTTTAATGCTTGAGAAAGAGTTAAAGGCATATGCGAGCTGACAGATAATAAGGAAAAAAGATAAGAGAAAGGAAAAAGGAAAGAGAAAAAAAAATCGTTGTCCAGTGTTTTTGAAAAAGATGGACTTTAAAGAATCTTGCAATTTGCACATCTTGAGTTTATCATTTGTGTGGTATTCCTGCAGTTTTTACCTAATAATGTTGTGGGTTGGGGGGGTTCTGAAAGAGCATAAACAAATGTAGCAATTACTCACTAACCTGCCTACGCTCTAGGCCGTTTCATAGGGTTATGTTCCTTTCAGAGTTCATTTTTTGGTCTTTCTACCCTATCTGCCACACAGAACCAGGTCCTACCGGGACAGCTCTGAGAATTTTTTCTTCAGACTTGCTGAGAGAGTTTTCCACAAGAAACATTTCTATACGTAAGCAAGGTGTTTGTTTGTTTTGAAAACAAACCTATTGTTATTTTATTATTATTATTTTTTGTTATTTTAATTGCATCCTTTTCCATGGGAAAGGCGCGATTTCAAGAGTTTGGTACAAACCAAGTAGGACTGGCGGGGGGAAGGGATTCACGCCGTTCAGTCTTTTCTTTCCCCAGGTAGGGCCGGATCCTTTGAGGTGCTGGGCACCCAGCCTCCTGCACAAGCCTCAGGGAGGCGCAAGGATGAAGTACTTCTGGGCTGAGTGCTAAAGCCTGTTGCTGCCACTAGAAAGATCCCGTTAATTTCAGTGGGATTGCGCTTGGGCCCTACGCAAGCAAGCGTTCCTGTCGTCGTTTTTGGTTGACGAGTTCGCATCCTTCAGGTAGTTTTGAAAAAGCTGTACCGATAGAGAGAAAAGGCAATGAAAGTCCATCATTAGAAACGCAGTAACCTAAAGTGAACAAATCTATTTAAAATCTTGTTTTCCCCCTCCCCTAAAATCCAGTGCTTTTATTTAAGAGAAGAAATGTTAACCCCAAACCCCAGCTTTGACTCTGTTATCTGTTACTTGAAATTTAGCTCACACCAGAACTAATTGTTTTTATACCATATTCTGGGGTGCACCAAAAAGTTGAAAGACATTTAAAATAGCTTGAAACTTTTCTTGAATTTCCTTGAATTTTATTAACCTCTCGGCAAGCTACCAAATAGCTGAGTGGGTTTCTTCTCACAGTCACACTGCTTAGTTAGTGCTTATTTGTTAATATTTCTGCTCAGAGAAGTTGCTTAATCTTCCATATACTCTGCTCAGGGCACTTGCAATTTATTGTTTTGTTTTGTTTCCTGTTTTGTTTTTTTTAAGCTTTGATGGTAAAGGAATAGAAAGAATTACAGATTTTAGTTCGCAGTCGTACCACTATTTCCATACTTCACGCATACTCGGGAAAGAAAAAAGAATCTCAAGTAAAACCATATGCATTTGTGGTTAACTAAGGAAGCAGGGGCTGTTAAACTGACTGGATCTATTCAACTAACACTAAAAAAATAATAATAATAATAAAAAAATACATTTGATGCAATAGGAATGTATTAGTTCTGTGCTTGTATTTCAGACTGAGGAATTCTGAAATAACTGGTTCTTTCCAAACATTGTCTCTTTCCATGCTTTGGCTTTTGTAGGATGTGCAATACTTTACGTGCCAACTTAGGCTCACCCGTGTGGTGTTAGCTAGATCTCATACCCACTTCTGATTTCCCCTGGTTTTCTTCTTTGTTTCTTTCTACCTTTTTGTTTTCCCTGTTAATAACCCCCTCTCCATCCTCCTGGCCCCCCATCCCAAAAAAAACTAAAATCATACTAAGGGTCAAGCATCCTTTGGCCTGGGAAACACCAACTCCTTTTGTATTTGATGTTAAAAAAAGATCCAGGAAGAAAAAAAATAGAGGGAAAAAAAAAAAAGTTGTATTAATGCCTGTGTGTGGTCCAGGCAGAGGGTGGCACTCGACTGTATGGCCCCAGTGCCACCCTCCGCCTGAATGGCACGTGGGTGAGACCTGGCTCCACTGGGGAGAGAAAAATGCCCTCTGGGACCAAGTCCTTTGCAAGGGGGGGCTTTTCCTCTCCCCCCGGCACCAAGCATCCCTCGCAGCGAGTCCCCGTACCTGGGGAAGTGCCATCAGTCCCCAGACACACACAAAAATACCACTTGCAGGCACAGAGATGCCGAGGTGAAGCTGAAGGGGGACGTTTAGCTGCTGCTGCTGCACAGCGTCTGCTTTGCAATAGTAACTGACAGTAGTTTTCTTCTTCTTCTTGACTTTTTGTTTTCTTTCTTTCTTTCTTTTTGTAGCAGACCTGTTTAGTTTACAATGAAATGCATACAATCACCACAAAATTAGTCAGGGCAAAGAAAAATAAAACAAGAACCTCTTTATAGGGATTTCTAAAGAAAAAAAAAAACCCTATCTATCTGTCTGTCTATCTATCTATCTGTCTATCTATCTATCTATCTATCTATCTATCTAATCTATCTATATATCTATATATATAAAAAATGACTGTTCCTTACAGTGTTTAACTTAGGCATTGTTTCAGTTTGTCTGGGCCACATCATGGGGAATTTGAGTTTGATGTCACTTACCTCAAGTCCTCTGGTTGAGACCCAAATCGGAGTCGCTGTTGACCTGTTTTACCATTTCGGACATTGCCCTTGGGCTCTCTTTCCCTTGAAGATGCAGACCTCGGGAGGAGGGGGGGACACGCGTTCCTTTTGGTTTTGTTTTTTTTATTCCTTTAATGCCTTCATCCCGCTGTCACTTCATTTGTTCCCGTCATTTTCTCGGCATGGGGAAGTGACATCACTACTCTTGTTTCCCTTAAATCAAGGAACATTTAGAAACCTTTCACACCTTTTACTCAGGGATGGGGCTGGCATATGTGTGGTACACTGATGTGACCAGAAGCAGCACTTTTACTGCTCCGGAGTAGGGATGTACAATGTTACAGATGAAGTTTGGATTTCCTGCATCTCATGGTTAAAACTCTGTAGATCTCCCTTAGATTGCAATACAAAAGCAGCAGGCTCAGCGCGAACTGTAGCTGTTGGTTACCATGAAAATTCACTTTCTGCAGAGATTTATTTTTGCTTTTAAAGTGTGTTGCCAATACTAAAAAGGAGACGGTGAAATTCTGTTAATACTTGCAACTGCTAAAATAAAAAAAAAACCAACCAAACAAAGCCAGCCTGGATCAAGGAGGGCGAATCCTCAATATTTTTAAACACTAATGGTGTTATTGCAAAGAGGGTGGCTCTGCAAGTCCTGGGACCCAGTTCTGCAAGCACTTATACACGTGCTTACGGGTCCGGGTTGGCCGCCAAAGGCTGCTCGGGAGCTCACTGTGACGCACATGGTTAAATCCTGGTGAAACTGAAGCTTGGTTCAGTCAGGACCAGATCCTGACCTTAATCGGGCAGCTGGATACCTTTGTCCAGGTTCACCAGGGTGGAAGCTCCGGGCAGGCAGGGGGGATTTGGCCCATTGAAACACTTCTGCTGTCCTAGGAACCTGGAAAAACAGCAAATTGGGGCATGCACTCGTACAAATAGTTTCCATTTCTTCCCTCTCCATCATCACAGATAAAAGCAGAGTCTGCTCTGGGCTCTGGCCAGTGCTGATGTGAAAAGCAAAGGGATTGAACGCACCACCAGAGTGCAGGCAGTGATTTCCTTTCCTCCGCTTTACCCAACTCTCCCACCCCCCCAAAATCCTGAAATGAGAATCCGTTGATGCAGATGCGCATACGTGCACACACCCCCACACACCCAGGCACAAGTGTCTGTTTGCACATGAATAAATATGTGTGAATTTTTTTTTACGCGTATGCCTACGTGTCCACTAGATTCCCTGTCCCGAGGACAGCCTTGCTTTGTCTCCATAGGGAAATTCCAAACGCGTTGCACACCTCTACTCCAGAGTTCAATTTCTTTTACATAGACGACCTCGCTTCAGATGTGTTACCTTTACTGATAGGATCTTTTCTTGTAGCACTATACCTTGTGGGAATATTTTTTGATGTAAACCTAATTTGAGAAGCTTATTAAAAATAGAAACTTTTTTTGAAGCACTCACATTGAGGAATACAGGTAATGTTTTAAAAAAAAATTGCACAACAGAAAAATGAATGTTGGAATGATTCATTCAGTGTTTGAAAAAGAGATGGCTCTGTTTGAACAGTGAGTTTCATACCTTGTTTGTAAAAAAAAAAATAAGTTTTTAAATACAAAGCAGAGAAAGGTTGAAAGTTACGTGTTTTTTGTATATAGAAAATGTCATGTCTAGATGATCTGATTTGTATTGGCTTTGGCCAGGAAGAATTATTACTTAAAAGGCTCTTAAAGAACAACTGTGCTTAATTTTCTGTTCGTATTACATGGGTCCCATTTTTGGGGAATGGAATCATGCTTCACACTGTTTATTCCTGTGCTGAAAATACACCTTGGAGCAGCAATTCTCGAGTGCAGCTACCGGGCGCTTCAAAGGGTGGCTACTGTGCAAAACTAGACTCTGTCTCCAGCTTTCTTTCGGCTTTAAGTCTCTCCTGCCTGTGCCGAGGGAGCCCCTGGTTTCGAGGGCGGCCTCGGCCGTGCCCCTCGGGTCGCGAGCCGCTGCCGGCTGAGCGCAAGCTGCTTAGTTCCCGCCTGAAGCCTTTCGGTCCCATTTTTTCCCCCTCTCTCTGGGATGCTGTTCCACGTTTTATCAGCATTTCCCGTTCCAGATGAAACCCAAAGAGTCTAGCCCTGAGCAAGGGATGCTCGGCACAAGGGATCCGAACCCAGCACGAGCAGCAGAGCGATGGCCGAGGCGACCCAGACTCCCACAGCCCCTGTGGCTGCCCCTCTCCTGCCCTGCTGCTCTCGGAGCCGCCAGCGAGCAGCGACTCACACAGAGCACGTTTCCAGTGACAGTCTCGACTGATGACGAGACCAATGTTTTTTTCAGAAGCCAAAAGGAGAGGATCCTGAAAGAAGGTCCTGAGGATGGGGTCCTTTTCCTGCCCGAAGATTTTGCTGGGCAGCCGGGAGCCGGCGTCAGGGCAGAGCGGGTGAAGGTTCAGGCTGCTCCCGTTCCCCCTCCCCAGAGGTGACCCAGGCTTCAGCTCCCGCAGGCTCCCGGGGCAGAAATACTCGCCCCGTCCAGTGACCCCCGCGTGCACAGAAAACCGGCCCCGGTTGTGTTGCGACAAAGTGCATTCAGCCAACAGGTAGTGTTTATACAATAACAGTCTCTAAGGTTTCTGTAGTTGTTTTTTTTCTTTCTTGTCGTTAGCTGAAAGGACTCAAGTCTTCCACTGAGGATTTTATGGAGGCTTCATCCAAGGTTGTTCCTCTTTTTGTTTGTTTCTATTTTGAACGGTCAAAGCTCCTGTGCCCTTTCCCTCGACCACGCGGTAGGTTTGCTTTGGAAGTGTTGTTTGCAGCGAGCGTTAGGCACTCGTTGAAGCTGTCGTGGCTGTACTATGGGATTGCTGAGGAGCAGAAACTGCAGGGTCCGGACCCCCAGCTGGTGTGGAGCCGGTGTGGGACCTGTGACTCCCTGGGCAGCGCTGCTCTGCCCCTTCCCAACCAGCTGGCGAGGGGATCTCGCCCCAGCATTTGCTTTAAAAACCCACGTACCCTCCCTTCGAACATGCTCTGCAGAACTCCTGTCCGGGTCAGTCGGGTTTGGATCTGTGTAGCTGAGAGCAAAAACGGGCCTGGGGCAGCTGCAGGTGGCTGAGTCTGTGTCTTCTGCCTGGCCCTCGGGCTGGCCTCGCAGCGGAGTCACTAATCTGTTAAGGCATAGATACGACTCTTCCCGACCATCACCTAATGTTGAAACTCACTAATGTATGTATTTGCTCTTTTTTTTTTTTTTTAATTATTGTTGGAATAATATATTAATACTGATTGAACACTGTTCTTTTCACAGTGTTACAAAACGGGGAGGGGAGGGAAGGGGGTATTTCCCAACCTTTTTCAGTTCGGATGAGCTACTGAAAACCATTTTGTACTAGCTATGTCACCGCTCCGGCAGCCGGCGCGGGGCTGGGCCGGGGGTAGGTTCAGCCATTCTACAGCAGCCGTTTCTAAGGTCTTATTTCAATTATTTTATTTTAAATCATCTGGTATTACTAATGAGGGTTGTTGCAAATCGCACTTCCAGTGTAGTTCCTTAGTGTAGGCCCAGTAAAAGGGATCTCGCAGCTTTGTGTTGGGGGGGGGAATCGAGCTGACATGGCCAGTACAAAGGAGAAATAGGGAGGGAATAACGTTTTGCACCTTATTGAAAAGAGGAGAAGATTTTAAGTGCATACAGACATAGTTAAGAGCTTTTATTGTGACAGGAGAACTTTTTTCCATATGCGTGCATACTCTCTGTAATTCCAGTGTAAAATATTGTACTTGCACTAGCTTTTTTAAAACAAATATTAAAAAAAAATGGAAGAATTCATATTCTATTTTCTAATGGTGGTGTGTCTATTTGTAGGATACACTCGCGTCTGTTTATTGAATTTTATGGTCCCTTTCTTTGATGGTGCTTGCAGGTTTTCTAGGTAGAAATTATTTCATTATTATAATAAAACAATGTTTGATTCAAAATTTGAACAAAATTGTTTTAAAGAAATTGTCTGTATACCAGTACAAGTTTATTGTTTCAGTATACTCGTACTAATAAAATAACAGTGCCAATTGCAAATGCGTGCTTGGTCCTTCTGAGTTCTTAGAATCTTAGAATTGTAGAATCAGGGAATGGTTTGGGTTGGAAGGGACCTTAAAGATCATCCAGTTCCAACCCCCCTGCCATGGGCAGGGACGCCTCCCACTAGATCAGGTTACCCAAGGCCCCATCCAACCTGGCCTTGAACACCTCCAGGGATGGGGTGTCCACAGCTTCCCTGGGCAACCTGTGCCAGTGCCTCACCGCCCCCATGGTGAAGAATTTCTTCCTAATGTCTAATCTAAATCTTCCCCCCTCCAACTATCCTCATCCATCCCCCCTCATCCTATCACTACACGCCCTTGTAAAAAGTTAGGACTGAATACATGAGAGGTTTCCTAGGGAAGTCGTTTGCCTGACCCAACTTCTCCCCACCCCACTGGCAATGAATGCATTTTAGGGTGTTTGCTTTTATTCATGGTCATGCAGAAACATGTGTGCACCCATCCATGGCCATAAAACCCTCTCCAGACAGGGTGAGAGTGAAGGTCTTTATTGCATAACAAAGACTTTCCATTTACAACTTTTGAACACTGGCGATGATTGTGCCACATGCGCACTCACAGCTGCTGCGCACGAGGGGAGGCAGCGTCTGTCATCACCGCCTCCAGAGAGCCAAGCGGGGCAGGAAAACATCACACATTCATCAGCTCTTTTTGACCAATGAGGCAGAAGCGCTTCACAGTTACCGCAGGCAACACCGAGGAGTTCTGGACTCTGAATTATTTATTTACGTATGAAAACTTCAACCAGTAAACACTGTGTCAAGTAAATGCTGGGGAGGGCTCGCTTAAACATCTGAGTGCCTACAAGCGAAGCGATGTGAAGGTAGCAGGGGCTGGCCCACACTGTGCTCAGGGGTGCAGAACTTCACCAGCCCCTAACCCAGATGTGCTGCCACCCCTCTGCCCCTGGCAGCTCCCCCCCGGTCCCTGCCAGCTCTCGCTGCTGCACAAGGCAAACTGCTCTTCTTGGGCCTTGGCTTAGGCTTTTTTTCTCTCCTACACAAGCAAGGCCAAACCTGGCACTGGTTGCAAAAGCCTCCTGGCTTCAGCAAAGAAACTTATAGTATAAAACTGATACCAGTGACTCAAAAGCAACATCCCTGGGGCAGAGGGTAGAGAGGCGGTGATGGACACACACTGGACGTACGCTGGCAGCAAGCTGCAGCAGCAGGTCTGTTCAAGAGAGGGGAGCTCAGCGGGTGTAAACTAGGGAGCGCTTGGTTTGGAAAAGCCTTCAAACTCTCATCAGGTTCGTGACTGAAAAACACCAACCCCTCTCCCAACAGAGCAGGGCTTGGCTTATTGCTGCTAAGTTTCTCACTCGGAGCCATCCTTTCTCCCTCTACACTATTAACTAGCTGAAAGGAAGTCAGGGGCATGTGTTCCATGTGGAAAGCAGCTCAAGTTGTAAGCAGAGGCTCTTCCTGCCCCCACTTACAACTTTTCATACTTACAGGGTGACCCCTTCCTACACTGAGGCCTGACATGCGCTAATGTGAGAAGAAAGCTGCACAGGAGAGCTCAGCAGACGTAGCTGATGGGGGACAGCCGGCTGTGCCAGCAAGGGCGGCGGGTGGCGCACGCTCCCGGGGTGTCTGCACTTGTTCCTTTCAGAGAAGAGGGACCTGCGTGGCTTGGTTTGCATCCGGCAGGATGCTGGTGCAAGGCCCACTGGTCACCCACGAGGAGCTCTGCACGGGCCCTCCCTGTGACCCCTCATGGTCATTTGGACAGGGGGGAGGCCGCTGCTGTGCCAAGAGCCCCTGCCTGGGGAAGGTTCGGGTGAGCCAGAGGCCGCACAGGTAGGAGGGGTGGCTTGCATCTCCGTATGCTTCAAGAAGCCAGAGACGGACACATGCAGCAGCGGCTGCTTTAATGATGTAACATCACCCTTTTTCAGCACTGTTGGTTGTATGGCTTTGGTACGTTAAACTAAATGACTCTCAAGCCACTTGGCCAAACCTCAGTGCTGCTCCTGGTGTTCAACAATTGCCTGGCTGGGGGAAGCAGACATGACCTTGGCCTACAGTGGTTATCATGCTCACAGCGGCCCTTTAGAGAGGATGGGGCTGGGGTGACAGGGTTAAAGACACTCTGATTATGCAGAATCACTCAACACTAAGCTTTTACAAATGTCATTTCCCACAGAAGAACGTCAAGGAACAGAGAAGCCAGATAAATGTGCAGGTGAGGTAGATCCACAAATGGCACATGGCATTTGTCACTGCCTGTGGTCTCTGTTTGAACCATCCTGCCCTCAGCTCCCTCTCTGCCCCAGTTCCTTATGAGCGTGACAGCAGGTTTGAGCAGGGCACAGGACCTGGGGCTAAGTAAAGAGGACAACTACTACAGCACAGGACAGCTGGTAAAAGAGAGCCCAAGCTCATCTTTGTTTGCATTTTCCAGCCCATCTGAGAGCTGGACATGTACAGCATCGATGGTGAGTACTCACATAATTGAAGGTTATCCCTGAATAAAACCCGCATATAACTTTGGGTGAGGTGCAGACATGCCACCAGGTCAGCTTTTCTGCAGCCATTCTCTCTCCTGATCACTTGGAGAGAGAAGGGGAAAACGAAATCGGAAGGAAGAAAAAACACTGCTTATCAAAATGATGGCGAGCCGCTATTTAGAAAAACCAAACACTGTAAGTCAAAGCTTTTTCAGTAACTACTCTCAGCGCCGATGTCATTCTCAGCCTGGAAAATTCAGGGAGCAACTTAAGATTAGCCCATCCCCATCCTTTCCTATTAGTCCCTGGTCAGTCAGAGGTATGTGCGGAAGGGGAAGGAACACAGGTTTAAGGTCGCCTCAGGCCAGGCTGCTTGTGTAAGTGTGCAGCCTGCCCTGGAAGGAGGCACCACGCTCACCACCCCTGTGGAGAGGCAGCCCCTCCTTTGACCCCAGCACCTGCTCTTTGGAAAAGAAACTGTTCTGAAGACATGTCCTGAAGCGGCTCTGTTCATGTCACAGAGCTGCGCTGTTCAGTGTGCGTATGATCTTTAAAAAAAAAAAAGTTTACAAATATATATATATTTTTTGGTATGTATATGTAATTCTTAAATTCCATTAGAAATGTAGCTAAAAAAAAAGGTAGAAAAGCACTAGCGAGCATGGGCGTGAGGCCAGCGGGCTGCTGCCCTTCCCACGTATGAAGGCACGAGTGTGGAGATGTCCCTGTGGTCAGATCAACCCCACTGCTGGCAGAGGTGTTGATTTGCCTTTGCACCTCTACCCTTCACATCATGTAAATAAAGGAACGGTGACCTGCAGCCATGCTGATGCAGAGCAGGAACGCTGCCTGCCCTCCGGGCTTGGTGTAGGTAAGACCAGCCTGTGGCCCACGGGAGGGTCTGTGGTGAAGCAGCCTGGCCCTTATTTACCTTCAAAGCACAGGAAGGGGTCATACTACAATTAAGAATTATGTCCCAGATGTTACGTGGAAGACATTTAAAGTATCAGGCTATTTAGAAGATATTCTGTGCCATTTCTAATACACACGACACATTTCAAAATCATCAGGGATCAGATTGTGGCCTCCATTTGTTCCTCAGCGTGGCCGATCGTACCAATCCTTGTGCGTCGATTAATTAAACTTAATTCTGTGAGTTTAATTCTGGAGTTTCTCTTTGCTATTCCTCTTCCTGCAGATCACTCTTTCCCTTTTCAAAGGAAGCCTGTCTCTTTCCACGGGCATCTCCAGGAGGGGGAAGTAAGACTCTGAAGTAACATCAGCTGTATTACGATCTCAGCAGCACTTTAAAGTAAGTGGCCAAGTATTATTAATTCATTGGTGCTCACTTTTACATCATTTATCCTAACGAGCTACTGTGCTATTCATGGGGATGCAATGTGTATTTCCAAAGAAGTTTCATTGTGATTTATCAACTAGCTAGTGGGCCATTACACTTTATTAAAGTGTTACCTAGAGTCTTAAACATTCATTACTCATTTTAGAGCAAATGCTTTAACTCCATCTCAGCCTACCAGTGTCTTGCAATCCGGCTGTTCTGTTGAAAGCTCTTTTACTTTTCATTTTGTCAAGGACTGCACAAGGAGTGGTACCAAATAACCAGATGCGAGTTTGATCCCTCTGGCTTCATTCACCTGGCCACAAACGCAAAGCACAGCACTTTTTTACATCTTTGCTAAATGGATATGAACAAGCAGGGGAACAAGGAGCGGTGCAGAGAAGTGCCTCCCTCCCTCCTCGGTGGGGTTACTGAATGCCTTAAAAATCTGGTCACAGCCAGCAGATAAAACCAGGAACCCAGCTAATTCACTAACTGCATGCACGAAAAAGCAGGCAAGCTCTGAGACATTTTCTCCAGAATGATCTCCAGAGATGGGGGTGGAGGGACAGCATGGGTTTGCTACATTCAGGGTCAGCTTCTCTGAAGAAGCAAATCTACTGAACGGGGAGATGTAAGTGAATGGCAGTGCCAGCCCTGTGAACGAGAGTAAAAGAGATCTGGCATTTTTATCATCACAGTAAGAAGTCATCGCTAGCCAGGCCTTCGCGTACCTCTGACATTCCACAGGCTGGCAGCCATTCTTTTGGTAGAACAAAGATTAAGAGAATTTGACTTTTTTTTGTTTCTCCACGCAATTCCTTGCACCTTTTTCCTCTCCCAGCCTGTAGTTTCTGGAGGGTGCCCTGCCAGAAGTGGTGGTAGCTGACAGGTCAGTCTTAAAAAAGGGAATGTGTATATGTGTGCAGGCCTAAAAGCCATGTCTGTAGGAGCCAAGTCCTTGTTAAAGGAGGTTTCAGCAGCTATTTATCAGAGTGGGAGGGGAAACCAGGCGAAGAAATGTCAAGAACTAAAAAAGGCACAGCAATAAAAGATGAGGCTATTTCACTTTGAACCAATGGCACTGTGTTACTAGCACGACCTTCCCCTTCCAAATATCAGCCATAGCCCCTCCAATGGCTATGATGCTGCCTTTCTAAAAGAGAGGAGAGTTTGCCACTAACACAACATGGAGGAGAAAGCAAAACAGAACAGCAGCCCTTCCTGCTCCTGCTCCTCTCCTCCACCCCACTCTCTCCAGCCCCCTAGTCCTGGGCTAAGAGAAGACCTGGCTGTGCTGCTGGGTGACCCGGATGAACGTTGTTCTTCTGCTCAGTTCCTTGAGTTTGGCAGCTCCCACGTAGGTGCAGGTGGAGCGCAGCCCTCCGAGGATGTCCAAGATGGTGAGTTCTACGTCCCCTCTGTACGGCACCTCCACAGTTCTGCCCTCCGAAGCCCTGGGGAAGAGATCAGTTACTGCATTTGTGTCTATATGTAAAACATAATAATGTGCTTACCAGAGCAACATAGAGCTTAATATTCTGTATGCTGCAGCTCAGAAAAAACTTGCAGCTTTACTGCTTGCTTGCTTGTTACTGCTTGATGCTCTCGAGGACTGACATGCCTCGACTCCAGTTGCGATCAATGCTGGGAACTAGATAAATCCTGCAGATGCCCCAGTATCCCATGGAAGGGCACCCATGGCAGCGGGGTTGGAACTGAATAATCTTTAAGGTAACTTCCAACCCAACTCATTCTATAAGTGTATTTACAGATCTGCCCCTTCCCTCCCCTCCACCACCTACATACAAGCAAGTAAAGCTTCCAGATTTATTGAAACGTATATTTGTCCTTGAGAGTTGCAATCTTTAATGTATAAAGAATGGCCAGGCTCAAGTAACTTAAAAAAAGTGGTAGAGCTGGTTCTCAGCAGACACCACTCAACACAGCTCCGCAGAGGCTTCACAGCCCCTGGGCTCTGTCCCATGTCACTGACCAGACACAGATGGAAATGGTCTAGCTGTCTCCTACCAGCCTGATCCTCCAGAGTTCACAAAGATGGAGTGGGAAACCTTTTATGGAAACCCGCTGCAGAGCTGTCCCCTGAAGCTAAATGCTAAGCTAGCACAGTTCCGGGCAAAGTTCCGGGGGAAAAAAAAGCCAAAAAACCCAGCAGAGCTGTGAATACTGTCAAGTATGCGCACATGCCAGCACAGACTGCACTGTTCCCAAAACACATCTGAAGAGTTACACCACGGAAGAATCCAGGCAAGTAGCTTTCACTCTTTCCCCTTCAGCTTTCTTTCTCCAGCCTCACACTCAGCAATTCTTCCTGCAGCCACCAGCTGATCTCACTGGGCTTTACAGCTCTGCAGGGCATACTAGCTCCTTTGGCAAGGTAAGCCTTGGGAATGGGGGTCTGAGAGAAATGCTGAGGGGAAAGGGGATTGCCCTCCTTCTCCCCTACAAAATGGAGCCAGAAATCACAGCAGGGATCTGTCATTGTTGTAAATGTGGCTTTATTTATTGCTCCCTTAAACCATTTGTCCAGGGGATAGTGCAAGAAAGGAAGGGCATGCCTCTTTGGAGGCTCCATTTGCAAATCATTAACAATAGCAGCAGTGGCTACGTGGAGGTTCTTCAGTGTGAGCCTGGCTATATTTCATGCTGTTGGTTTAAATGTGAGGTCAAAGCCCTAGGGAGACAATAAAGGAGAAGTGTTAATATGCCTTGTGAATAAGGTACCATGATTAATCTCCCTGCATCTGATGAGTAATTGACTCTTTCTTGAAACTCTTAAGTAAACACTGTAGTAAGTGGCCGATGGGAAATGTGTGTACCGCTGCCATCAAGCTTCTGCATGGGGCTCAGGGGCGTGTAAGGCTGGGAGTCCACAGGCGTTTATTTTCAGGTCCAGGGCCAGCAGGAAAAGGCCTGGCCCACAAAATGACACAAAAGTAGTCATGTTGCTATTCTGCAGCTTCCTTTGCAGCCATGCACACCTCCTCCAGTCAAAGTCAGGAGGTTTAGGTAGGCCACTAGGGAGCTTCCCACAAGGATTGCGAGAGCCAGAGCATGTCTGCAATTTTGGGAAACCAGTGCAAATTTTACCTACCAGATTCTTCCCATCTGATGGGCTCCGCATGCTGTACTGGGCAAGAAATGCAAGGTTTACTGCATTCATGCATGACTGCCCATTCAGCCCACGCATGAGAGTCCAATTAATTTATGCATGAATGCCCCATCAGTTCAAACCTGACTGCCCTGTTAATTCACGCTTGATCATCGTGTGGGGCATAAGTTACAGGGGCTCAATAGCAGAAAGCTGACTGCAAACAAACGCAGCCCCGGTTAAAGTGGTTCAACAGACCCGCAGAGGTGAGAACACTGCTCCTGAGAGGTTCAGTGCTTGGCGGTCCCTTTTTTGGGTCAGAACTACAGAAATGTGGGACACGTGCAGCTGCTGCTCCCGCAGTGGCTATGGTGGATGGTGTTATAAAGCTGGAGCTTGTAGGATGCATTTTGGCTTTGGAGAGTAAATGCCTAGTGTCACAGCCTCAAAGCTCTGACAGACAGTTTCACAGTTTGGCTGCAGTGGGGCAAGTGGCATTCAGAAATAATCTGCCTAGTGGACTTTCTGTTGGCTACATGATGGCACTTGGGGGTTTTAGCCCAGGCCCCAGACAGCAATGTCAGCTGCTGAGAGACACCATGTTTTGAAAAGGGGGCTTGGGAGAATAAACTCTGGATGTTGTTCCTCCAGACAGACAAGGCTCAACCTTTGCTGCACTTGTAGAATCGTCTTGTTTTGTTTGGTTGGAAAAGACCTCTGAGATCATCAAGTCCAACCATACCTCTCCCCTACTAAACTATATCCCTGAGCACCTCATCTACCCACCTTTTAAACACCTCCCGGAACGGTGACTCAACCACCTCCCTGAGCAGCCTCTGCCAGAGTCCAATAACCCTTTCAGAGAAGAAATTTTTCCTCATGTCCAATCTAAACTTCCCCTGATGCAGCTTGAAGCCATTCCCTCTCATCCTATCACCTGGGAGACCAGCATCCACCTACCTACCTTGTAGACAGCGGTAAGGTCCCCGCTCAGCCTTTTTCTCTAGGCTAAACAACCCCAGTTCCCTCAGCCACCTCTCATAAGGCTTGTTCTCCAGCCCCTTCACCAGCTAGTTACTACTGCTCCTCTGTCAGCTGATAAGCTGGTGGGATGTCCTTTTTATCAAGGAGTAGCCTGTAGTTACCCAGATACCGTACCAGGAGAAGCACGCTGGAAGGGAGGTATGAAATTAGCTCCACAGAAAATACTGGGATCTTTTGTTCATACTTGGAAAAAAGTGTCAAAAAGTACTGAAAAACCTCCATGCTCCCATCCTACATGCTGTTCCAAAGGGAAAACGAGGAGTAAAGCATGGAAGTGGGACAGAAATCTAGAGCTGTAAGTTAAGCAACTGTAAGCACAGCAAAAAGGTCAGAGCTCAATTAATGTTGTTACAGCTGTGGAGCGAGTCCCGTGACAGCAGAGCTGTTTGGTGTGTCCACTTACACCACAAATGGGGAAATGCCCACACACTGCTGCACGTGAACATTGTTCACCCCTCCCACCTCATTTTGGGTGTAAATGAAACCCTGCTGGACTCATTAACGTACTGGTACCTTCAGCAGTGGTGTTAGTTTTTGCTTGTACAATCTTAATCATAACTTGAACTGCTATTATATTCTTGGTTGTTGCTTTTAAAGGGACAAGTCTTACAATTTGTAGCAAGTATTCAAATCATGATCATAGAATCAGAATGGTTTCAGTTGGAAGGGACCTTAAAGATCATCCAGTTCCACCCCAGTCATGATGGGCAGGGACCCCTCCCACTGGACCAGGCTGCCCAAGGGCCCATCCAACCTGGCCTTGAATGTTTCCAGGGATGGGGCAGCCACAGCTTTACCCCATGGCAACCTGTGCCAGTGTCTCACCATGTTCATCCTGAAGAATTTCCTGCTAATGTCTAATCTAAATCTTCCCCCTTCCAATTCAAAGCCATTCCCTCTCATCCTATCACTCTACGCCCTTGTAGAATTCCCTCCCCAGCTTTCTTGTAGTCCCTCCAGGTACTGGAAAGCTGCTATAAGGTCTCCCCAGAGCCTTCTCTTCTCCAGGCTGAACAACCCCAACTCTCTCAGCCTGTCCTCAGAGTAGAGATGCTCCAGCCCTCTGATCATCTTTATGGCCTCCTTTGGACCTGCTCCATATCCTTATGTTGGGGATTCCAGAACTGGACACAATACTCCAAGTGAGGTCTCACAAGAGTGGAGCAGAGCGGGAGAATCACCTTCTTTTGATGCAGCCCAGTATACGGTTGGCTTTCTGGGCTGCCAACACATACTGCTGGCTCATGTTGAGCTTCTCACCAACCAGCATCCCCAAGTCCTTTTCCACAGGGCTACTCTCAATCACTTCGTCCTCCATCCCGTTAACCCTGATAGGGGTCCCTAGGGGCAAGGCAGGAGTTTGTAATGGGTATATATTCAAACTGCTGGGGCTTCCTGGGTTATGTGTTCTGCAGAAATAAAAGAGTGAAGTTTGTAATAAGCATGTACTCAGATTGCTGTAATATAAACCTCCACAGTCTTGCCCACAGGGATGAGGGGGTGACAGTTGTGATGAGTAGATATTCAGGCTGTATTAATGTTAACCCCAATACTCCAGTCCCTAGGGGCAAGAGGTAGAGTTTGGAAGAGATAACATGTTCCCAGGCTGTGCTGATGAGTCCTGTCATCTGGTTCCCAAGGGAGAGTGAGTGGGATTTTAGTAAGTGTAGGCACAGGTCATTTAATGATGAACCACCAGTCTGGTCCAGGGGTTCGGTCTGTGATAGGTACACAACCACACTGCGACGTTAACCCATTAACACGTGCTCAGGATGGAGGAGTGACATTTTACTAAGTGTACTGTTACAGCATTAATCCCTCCAGCCCAAAGGGAGGAAGAGCAGAGTTTATAGCTGAGGTACATCAAGATTGTGATGATGTTGAAAGGGTCCGTAATGGATTAACACCCAAAGAGTTCTCTGATACGTGCCTTGCCAAGGTGAGGAGTGCCATACGGGCCGTAAATCGCTGGGCTTGCTGCGTTCTTGTGCGAGCGCCAAATTAGTTCATGTATGAGCACTGAATAAATTAATGCATGAGTGCCCAATAAATTTCTGCATGAATGTCCAATTAATTTTTGCATAAGCATCCAATTAGTTCATGCATGCATGCTCAAATAATTTATGCCTAAGCACCCTGTTAGTGCACGCACGAGCACCTGATTTGTTAACGCACAGGCACCTAGTTAATTAACATAAGAGCTCAACTGTTTCACACATGGGTGCTGTGTTGGGCAAATATGGTAGAGTCTGGGTAGGAAGAGGGAACAGTGTGACCTGTGTGGGAGAGGGCCATGACCTGCTTCATGCCAGTCACAGAGATGGTTCCACCTGGCTCTGAGACTAGTACAAGCCACCAAAACTTCAGCCAGTGACGGGAGCACGACACCTCTGCTGAAGTGTATTTAAGGAACAGCAGCAGCTGCTGGGAGAGGAGACATACCTGGACACAACTGAGGAGATACGCAGCTGGAGAGGGACTCTTGGAAGGAAGTGCTTTATGCCAAAGGTGCTTCCTCCCAAAGGGAGAAGTGACCTATGCCAGAACAGGGACAGCCAAAAAGGGACTGTGGCCTATGGACAACCCACAATTGAGCTGCACAGTAAGAATGAGGAGTAGCAGAAAGAAACCATCACACACATGACTACAGTGTCCTGTGCCACCACTTTCCTCACTGAAGGAGCTGGGACAGACTGAGTGTGACCTGTGATGGAAGTAAGGGAAGTTGAGGCACGGCCGGTTGAAGAGAGGCGTCAGCTTAGGCGGAGTCTGGAAAAGCAGGAGGAAAGGTCCTTACTCACATGTTTGTTTAACTACCCAACAGAGACCAGAAGTTTGTGTTAGTGGGCAATAAATGAAACTAAGTAAGAAAACTTCCGAGCTGAGATTGTTTTGCCAGCAACAAAAGCCTGCGCACAGGTCATGCACGGATTACACGGGGTGTCCCAAAAGCTGGCACACTTGGCAGAGAGCTGCATAAGCAAGTCAGCAGGAATGGCTAAGGGATTTGCAGCTCTGACATCACTCCCAGAGTTATGACCCGAAACTAACCCTTTTACAGAAAAGAAAGGTGAAGACGGAGCAACTGGGCCTCCCAACAGGTGGGAAAGGTGTGCTCAGATGCTCTCAGCAGAGACTCAGGGGAGGGTTAGATTGGATATTAAGAGAAGGTTCTTCACCCAGAGGGTGGTGGAGCCCTGGAACAGGCTCACCAGGGAGGCAGTCATGGCGCCAAGCCTGACAATATTCAAGGAGCATTTGGACAATGCCCTCAGCCCATGGTGTGAATGTTGGGGTTGTCCTGTGCAGGGACAGGAGTTGGACTCGATGATTCTTGTGGGTCACTTCCAACTCAGGACATTCTATCATTCTATGATTCTATGACAATAAGTGGCAGCCAGCTACTAGTGCTATTCTGTCTCTGTGGCCCAAATTCTACCTTACAGTTAGAATAAAGAGCCAAAATCCAGCTTAGGAGCAGCTGTGAATTGCTGAGTGACCACAGGACTGCAGCGTTCACACAAAACCCGTGAAATCTCAAAAGGGTTAACAAAAGCAAATTGGCTCTAACTGAACAATACTGTGTGTGGTCTCTGTTCCTGCTTGCCTATTTCTTTTCTCCCCTAAAAGAAACTTAATAATCGCCTTTCAGAAATTCCCAGCTCGGATCCATGTTCCTCATGGAAGGAGGTAAAAATATAAAAATAAACCTATATATAAATGACATAAAAGTAATGAAAGCAGGCACACAGATTTCATACAAAATTAAATGGGATCAACTTGACATATTCATTACAAAACCAATCACTCCTATGACTTTATTCCCTGCTACAGCCATTTCACTTTACCTGTCAGTTTTAATTTAACTGTTTGCTGGAGGCTCAGGTTCTCCAGCCAAAACGTGTAATTTTGAGAAGATGAAGTTACACGACAAGTAGCCTGATCCTGCAGGGGGATGAGCACGATGAGCTTCCCACTGCTTGAGTAAAACACTGTGAGTGCTCAGGCTCTTTTAAAGACAAAACAGCTTATTGGGGCCACTGATACAGACTTACAGCTGGGCTTTTTAAAACGTGTATAAAGAACCCCACCAACTTGACCAGTTTGGGGTACCCAGTTTTTAAAATGCTGACTTAGAACGCTTTTGGTTCAAGTTTGCCATAAGCCAAACTAGTAAAAGTGACTAAACTTCCTGCAGCTTTTCCTGGAAGAGTAACTCAAAGCACAGTCTTGCTCTGCTTCCAATTGTTCCTTCAAGACCCAGAACATTTCAGTGCTGGGTAACTCACAGCTGCTCTTTTTAAACCACAGTGATGCTCATGCTGGGATAGGCTGAGCAAGACCAAGACTAAAGCTATCTAGACTGAAAAAAACACAGCGCGTTTCTGTACATCCTTTACTTCTACAAGACAGGGAGGTTATTCTCCCTCTGTACTCAGCACTGGTGAGACCGCTCCTCGAACACTGCATTCACTTCTGGGTCCCTCACCACAAGAAGGATGTTGAGGCTCTGGAGCGAGTCCAGAGAAGAGCAACAAAGCTGGTGAAGGGGCTGGAGAACTGGCCTTATGAAGAGCGTCTGAGAGAGCTGGGGTTGTTTAGCCTGGAGAAGAGGAGGCTGAGGGGAGACCTCATTGCTCTCTACAACTACCTGAAAGGAGGTTGTAGAGAGGAGGGTGCTGGCCTCTTCTCCCAAGTGACAGGGGACAGGACAAGAGGGAATGGCCTCAAGCTCCGCCAGGGGAGATTTAGGCTGGACATTAGGAAAAAAATTTTCACAGAAAGGGTCACTGGACACTGGAACAGGCTGCCCAGGGAGGTGGTTGAGTCACCATCCATGGAGGTGTTTAAGGCACAGGTGGACGAGGTGCCGAGGGGCATGGTTTAGTATTTGATAGGAATGGTTGGACTCGATGATCCGGTGGGTCTCTTCCAACCTGGTTATTCTATTCTATTCTCATTTTTAAAGGGGATCAGTGTCAAGTAATTCTGTTGCCAAATAGCATGCACACCTAACTAGGAGGAGCAAAACTTAGCAGCTGCCTTAGTCCTTTGGCCCACTAGTATAGCAAGCTTTCTCAAACATCTCCTGCAACTGTGACAAGCCCTGTGGTGGCCAGGACCTAAATGACTATGCTGCATAGACTCACTAGGTTGAAAAAGACCTTCGAGATCACAGAATCACAGAATAACCAGGCCCTTTGCAGAGCCTCCCGACCCTCCAGCAGATCGACACTTCCACCCAGCTTAGTGTCGTCCGCAAACTTGCTAAGGGTGAGATCATCAAGTCCAACTGTAAAAATCCATGCAGCACATTTGGGCTGCTCTGTGATCTCTCAGGGAGTTGCCATTAACTACATCGGGCCTTTCCCACAGCCGACACAAGCACAGGGTAGCAAGGGAGAGAAAGTTACCGTGGTTCAGATAAAAGGTTGCCAGCACCTCTGTCTAACTGTCAGCTGTCACTTTTGAATAACGAGACAATTACTAGTGCTGTCCCCTCACACCATTTGTTCAGCAGCTTTGATGACAAGCAGATTTGCAGGGGAACTAAAAAAAGCTCCAAAACTGTACGCTGCCTCTGGGAACTAGGATAGGAAACCAGAATGAATCAAAGCTCAGAGGTAAGCAGCATATTTTTCTGCTGCATAATTTCAGCTTGTCTCAGATGCAGGTGGATTCTTGTCCAGCTCTTTCTTCTGCAAAACAGCAGTTGTGCTCGAAAGCAAAAGCACATTGAACCCACACTGCCAGAAGAGTCTTGCAGGCCAGCCAGGGGGAAAGCCAGTCACAGACTGGATACTCTAAGCAATCTGCAAGCTGAGGTCAGGGTAGCCAGATAACCTGCAGATGCCGGAGCTTTTAACTGGTACAAATGCAGCCCCATATGAGACTGAAAAACCCCAAAATCTATTGCACATTGCTCACTAGCTTCTGATCTCAGCCCCAGAAAGAGGCACAGGGGCTCAGGTAAAGTAGGAAGGGTACACCCCACTCAAGAAAGACATATATGTCCTCCTCAGGTAGAAGGTAAAGCTATCCCTGTCCTCTTCTCATCTCCCAATGCAGAAAAATTCTGGCTTTACAAATCTGCCAGGATATGTATGTTCTCCTCAAACTACAGCATTCACTGCATAGTTTTCCTTGCTAAGAAATACCTTTTTTTTTCCCTGAAAAAAAAAAATGCCCTTGGAACTTGCTGAAACTTATCACAAGCTTTTTTACATCTGGAAAACTCTTTATTGTTATCTCTCATCCCTATGTTCTTCTCTTCAGAAGACATCTTCAGAAAGCAGTACTGAACCAGGCTGTGTCCAGTAGGTGTCCACAACCTCTCCATTTCCCCATTTTCACATAGGCTTCTCATTTAACGAGCCTGGGTTTTCTGTTGTTTCCAGGTCCCTCATGCACAATGTCTACCACTAGCCTTCCTTAGACTCCATTTTTATTGCAATCTAGGAGCTAATAATAATTTAGTATCTTCATCAATGACACAGACAGCGGGATCGAGTGCAGTCTCAGCAAGTGTGCTGACGATACCAAGCTGAGTGATGCAGTTGATGTGCCTAAGGGATAAGATGCAATCCAGAGGGATCTGGACAAGCTCAAGAAGTGGGCCCATGTGAACACCATAAGGTTCAACAAGTCCAAGGGCAAGGTACTGCGTACCACGGGTTGGGGCAATCCGTTGTATCAGTACAGATTGGGGGACGAAGGGATTGAGAGCAGCCCTGTGGAGAGGGACATAGGGGTGTTTGTGGATGAAAAGCCAGACATGAGCGAATAATGTGTGCTCACAGGCCAGAAAGCCAACCATATCCTGGGCTGCATCAGAATAAGCGTGACCAGCAGGCTGAGGGAGGTGATTCTGCCCCTCTGCTGTACTCTCCTGAGACCTCACCTGACTACTGTGTCCAGCTCTAGAGCCCTCAGAACAGGAAAGATGTGGACCTATTGGAGTGGGTCCAGAGGGAGGCCACAAAAAATCATCAGAGGGATGGAACACCTCTCCTACAAAGAAAGGCTAAGAGAGTTTGGGCTGTTCAGCCTGGAGAAGAGAAGGCTCTGGGGAGACCTTATCGTGGCCTTTCAGTCCTTAAAGGGGGCTTAAAAGAAAGATGGGAACAGAGTTTTTAGCAGGATTTGTTGTGATAGGACAAGGGGCAATGGTTTTAAACTAGAAGAAGGTAGATTCAGACTAGATAGAAGGAAGAGAGTTTTTACATTGGGAGTGGTGAAACACTGGAACAGGTTGCCCAGAGAGGTGGCAGATGTCTCATCCCTGGAAACATTCAAGGTCAGGTTGGATGGAGCACAGAGCAACCTGATCTAGTTGAAGATGTCCTTGCTCATTGCAGAGATGTTGGACTAGATGAGCTTTAGAAGTCCCTTCCAACCCAAACCATTCTATGATCTTCTCATTTAGGCCAAAGGAGACAGGTGTAAATGCTCTGAAGCAGGCTGTGTCTTACCACTTTGTAAAGTGCTAGGTGAATTAGCACACATTTTCATGGTGCATTTTAACTCTTCAGAAGTGGCAGACAAAAGCCATCACAAGAGCCAATGCTGGGGTGGAGGACAGGAGGTGGGATCAAAGATGCTTTCTGTCTAGCATGATGTCTGGGATTGTCATGGTCCCATCAGCATGTCTGTGTCCAAGTGGGAATTCCGTTGTTTAGTGGATCCCATTCTGCTCAACATTGTGCACTGTCACCTTCACAGTTCTGCAACCCTTACCCGTGGCAGCAGCTGGACACATTGGGAAAAACCCACATGCTGGACTAGTTGTAGCAGACAAGGCAAACAAAACCCATGAATCCTGAATGTCTGAAACAGTAGCTAAAGTCACTGGCTCTGAGACTCTCACAAACAGCAGTTTACCAGATTGGACCGGAGTCTTAAGCTACTGCAGCAGAGAAGAAACAAAAGGAACCCCTGAACTATATACTAGAAGACAGGAAACATGCTTTAATGAAGTATGCATGAACCATTTTGTCTAAGGGCAGTGACTATACCTGCCACTCATAAGAGAGAAGACATGGAGGTTTTCTGGAGGCATCTGCTATTTCAAAAAGTCAAAATTCTAAGCACTTTCTGGAGTAAAATAGCAATGGACAAGAGATTCCTTTGCAGAGCCTGTCTTCCGTTCCTCTCCTTAAGATTATAGCTCAAAATCTAAGCTCCTGCATGTTGCCTGATGTATGATGTAGGGCTACTCTGATGCTCTGCTACCCAAAAAGGGGTGGGGCATCCATGCAGCAGGATTCTGCTGCCTAAGAAGTCTGCCCAGGAAATGCAGGAGGGAGTCCTGGGGGTTCCACTGAGAGTGCTTACAGCTTCGACTCAACTCCACGCTGCTGAGCTTTGCCGATTCACCAGGCATCCACTTCTTGCAAACAGAAGGGAGCATGTGGGCTAGTCGAGAATCCATACACCAACAGAACAAGCAACCAGGACAAGCAGAAGGCCAGACGCTGCAGCCTGGTATGCCATGTCGCAGCACTTAATTTGTCCATATCTGGAGAGACCCGTAAGTCGTAAAAGTGCCTTATGACTTCCCAGATGATGCAGCTAGAGCTGCAGTGACAGCACACTGCACTGGCTGCAGTCAAGTGAACATGGTTGCTCTCAGCTAGACACCCCTAGCTCTTTCTCCCTGTCTCCTCCTTGATGTCATCCCTCCCTCAGATCTGTTGCCAAAGTGTTGCTAGCAGCTTCCTAAATGGGAACAGAGGCATGGGCTTGTTTCCAACAAATGCCTTTTGCACAAGTCCACTCCAGAAGTTACTGGATGGATGGCTCATTGCAATCATTCCTGTGTAGAATTCATACCTGTATTCAGCAACCCCTCCAGCATGCTTCTTCATGGCTGTGTCAGAGCTCATTCCATAGAACAGTTTCACCTTCTTGCCATTCTTTTCCATAATCTCTCCAGCACACTGGTCATGGCCTGCAAACATTCCTCCAAGCATGACAAAATCAGCACCGGCTCCTGTGATCAGCAAAGCAACATGTAAGAAAGCATGGAAGGGAGAAAAGGGTGAAAGACAAAGCAAGAACACAGTAGCCTCTAGAAACAATGGCCCTAAATAGTTTGGTACAGAGAGTCCCCTCCTGTAATGCACGCAGCCAACTTGGAAGCAACGCTTTAGTGAAGAAGTGACACACACTGAATTGTATCTCTCACGTATTTTAAATTGAAAGAATCCTTTTCTATTGTGATGACAAAGATAAAGGTTATTCTACTCTCCCCCCCACCTTTTAGTTTCAAATTCAGTTTTAACCCTTCACTTCATAACAGTATCTGAGCACAGTTTCTTATTTACTGCTACGGTGACTGCAGTACTCCAAAACCCTAATCACAGGGCTGGGACCTCTTGAGCTCAATGCTGTAGAGAGGAGAGGACAGCTTCTACTTCAAGACCTTTCTAGGCTACAAGCTGTGAGTGGCAACATATTCTGAAGGAAGGCATATCCATGAATGTAACGTACTCCTCTCAACACTGACATAAAAGAACCAGTTGTTTTTTAATGCAATGACGGATTTTTCAAGTCCATCAGCCCTGTGTGCTCTATGTAGGTCTGGGTGATCCCTTGCCAAAGAGATCCTAGTTGGTTCCTGTTGTTTAAAAACTCTAGGCCAAGGACCATCGCCCCTGAGTTTTGTGGTTCTCAACAGGCACCGCAAAGGAGGTCTAACCCATAGCTACAACTCCTAAATACATTCCAGATACTGAATAACAACACTGAATACTCAATCATTCTTGTTCAGTCTGTCCATCTTCCCTGGCTCTGCAAATCATGAAATCAGTTCCACTGGGAGTAAGATCAGGAAGTAGGTTTTTGGAATCACTCCTGATTTTTCTACTGTGATTTCCAGCATTTCCAGCTGGGCTGGAACTATTCCACCAGCAGCTCCTCCTGTGATATTTTGGCATATCTACTCTTGCTTGGAAAAGTTTGGCTTCGACTCTTTTTATGAGTCTGTGGTGACCCATCCCTGAAACAAAGCACTTTCCTGTTCAGACTCTCTGTTTCTTCAATGTGGATGTGTCAGAACAGGCCTCCCCTCTGCCCAGCTTCTCCCCAGAACTGGCAAAATAACAGGGTTATAAACCTCACTTCATAGAAAGCAGATGAGCCTGGACTAACCCCACCACGTTATGAACATGTCTGTACTCTGAGGAGATCCCAGGCTAGGTGAGTCTGGCATTAGGAATTTGATCTGGTCTCTGTCGCTATCCAAATAACAGGATTGGACCCTGACATCTGAAGAGTAAGCGCAATCATTATCAAATCTGCCTAGCTTCTGCCATCTGTTTAAAAGCTCTGTAGACAAACATGAATTTGGGAATATTTTGATCCATGACAACTGTGGAGTGTGCACTGATTTATAAATGCCAGTTCCCTCCCTCCACGCGTGTGCCAAAAAGCAGACCTAGCACCAATGCCTGGGAGCAGAGCATCCGGCTGCTCCACTGATCTCGCCTCCCTTTGTCTGGTTGTTGCTTGAAAAGAATAGTATGTCCGTGGCAAAGGGATACTAAAAGTGAGGCTTGTGTAAAACTGCTGAGCACATCACAAGCAATATTTCTAGATAGGCACTCATCCAGGTGCCCTATCATGCCAGCTACCAGGCAGATTTTTTTCCTAAACTCTCTTGTTTCAGATGGCAGAGTTTTAAAGCCTCAGTTGGGCTCACGTCTGATACTACTATTAACCTGCAAACCAAAGGGAGCACTTATCTTTTAAGGTGTTTTCAATTACTGATGGGGAGCTCCCATTGACACCTGGCACAATCTTGTTCCACCTTTGCAAAAAAGTAAGTACCCTAGGAAATCTGGTTCGTGTCTGCTTCATGGGTGGAAGAAAACAACATGAGGAAGGAGGGATGGATTTGTGGTCAAGGTTTCAAAGAGGGCATCTAAACAAGTCAAAGGTTTGCCTGGACTCTGCCTTGTCAATAGTATCCTCTGACCTCCAATTCTAGATCTGTCTCTGGCTGTGGGTCTCACAGCCTCCAAATTATGAATGCAAACCAGTCACATGAAATCTACACTTCAGAATCACAGATACTTAAGTGTTTATTCCTTTTCTTTTTTACTGCGTATTTTAGGAGGAAAGCAAGTATGTTTGAATTAAAGGATTGAAACTCATCCAACGTGAGTAACTTTTGCAAACTACAACATAATTCATCAAGCTCTTCCAGAAAAGAGGAGCTATGTTACAGCAGATGCAGCACGTCTAAACAGTGGAATGACACATGCTTACTGCCCTGCAGCGCCAGGAATGACAAGCCCACATTAAATATACTTTTCCAATGCTCTCCAGAACTTTCCAGCCTGCTTCAGTGTTGCAACATGTTTGAACATTTCAAGTCTGTTCCACTACTTTTGTACCAGTTAACGTCCAAATACGGGGCTGTACTTTTTAGCGTGGCCTTTCTTTACTTCTGCATGGTTTTTTGTAACACCCAGCTGCAGTCTTTCATTTTCAAGTACAGATAGACAGTGTGCCATTATTTTACGCTGTGGGGACTGGGGACATCTGGCAACAACACCCTACATAATACAGGATGTGATAGGTATGTTGCACGCAAGTATCCCAGCAGCTCACCCAGAGTTTGCTACACTCGTCCTGTTTCTACATAATGCCACTTCAATACACTCACTTCTCCCCTGAGGCCTACGCTGCATCTGGGTTGATCTTGCTCATTCACGTTTCACAGAGCCTTCTCTTTCAAGCCATTACAGAATATGCATGCTGATGCCAGCCCAATCTTGCAGCACTTGCACAGTTCTGCTGGATCTGGATGGAGTCCCTCAGATGTCTTTTGCATGCCCAATAATACAAATTACTGATAACCAGATTGGCTCTGCACAAATTCAGCTGGAGTCAGCCTGGATTTGTAGCCTGGGCAGTGCTCCAGGCAGACGCAGCATAAGTTTGCCTGGACCACAGATGGCCCTGGAATCAACATTCACCTGTGCTCCAGCTGAGACAGGGAGCCTTTGCAACAGTTCGGGTCATACACACACAACTATTGGAAACAGGAAAACAAGCCAGTATAATCTGTCAGGTATATTTTGGAACCAGTATATGTGTCCCCAGTTGACTTTTCCATGTGATCTTTCCTTCCTTTTCCTTTCCTGCTTCTGTATCTCTTCTCACCACTGCTGTAAGGAACAGCAGTATTGTGTTAAAGATGCTGGCATAGGATTAAAAAGGCACATTCTGTTCCTGGCTGTGTCACAAAAATATATGTGACCTCAGGCAACTGAACTTTGTATTTCTGTGTTTCGACTTCTCTTCTTTAGAAAAGGAGGCAGTAGTGCCTCCCTGGGGCATTCTGAGAAATGTGTTTATGTTATCAGCCTTTCCAAGGGCGCAGTTATGTGAACCATGTGAGAGCCCACACGAAGTTCTTTCATGTTTTCTTCCATTCCTGCATTGGAATACCTCTTCTTCCTGATCAACCTACATCTTTTACCACTGTCACCTCCAGTACCCAGACGGCAGCGACATCTCCACTTTATCAAATGCCTATGAGGCTCCTACCCAGCAGATTCAGTATTCCAGCAGCATCCCCCCCCGCCCAAAGTAGCTGTCACTCCTGGCTTTTTCGTCCCACACCTTCAGCACTTCTCTGTTCCTTGCCTCTTTAAATAGGCTTCTACTTTGTTTCCCCTCTATGAAAACACCCAGTTTGCCTCTGACTCCTGACATCAGTCAATGGTGTCAACTTCCACTTGTAAGCTTCTCAGCATCTTCTTCGTGGTGCTTCACGGCTCTTCACTTGCACTCAATCCACTCTATCCTCCTGTTTCCATGTGCCTGCCTCCTCCAGTCACATCTTTAGCCATTTGTCACTGCTAGTCTTCACATCTGGGACTCCCTCACACTTTTTACGATTCAAACAGCTGCTTTGTCACTGCTTTACAATGGACATCTCAACATCATGAAGCACATGCAAGAGAACCGGGTGATCAGGCCCAGTCAACATGGGTTCACAAAAGGCAGGTCTTGCCAGACTAAGCTGATCGCCTTCTATGACAAAGTGACTCGGCTGCTGGACGAGGGAAAGGCTGTGGATGTGGTCTTCCTGGACTTCAGTAAAGCCTTTGACACAGTTTCTCACAGCATTCTGCTCGAGAAACTGTCAGCCTCTGGCCTGGACAGGCGCACACTCTCCTGGGTGGAAAACTGGTTGGATGGCCGGGCCCAGAGAGTGGTGGTAAACGGTGTGAAATCCAGCTGGAGGCCAGTCACAAGTGGGGTTCCCCAGGGCTCAGTGCTGGGTCCAGCCCTGTTCAATGTCTTTATCAATGACCTGGGTGAAGGCATTGAGTGCACCCTTAGCAAGTTTGCGGACGACACTAAGCTGGGTGGAAGTGTCGATCTGCTGGAGGGTCGGGAGGCTCTGCAAAGGGATCTGAACAGGCTGGACTGCTGGGCAGAGTCCAATGGCATGAGGTTTAACAAGGTCAAATGCCGGGTCCTGCACTTGGGGCACAACAACCCCATGCAGTGCTACAGACTAGGAGAAGTCTGTCTAGAAAGCTGCCTGGAGGAGAAGGACCTGGGGGTGTTGGTTGACAGCCGACTGAATATGAGCCAGCAGTGTGCCCAGGTGGCCAAGAAGGCCAATGGCATCTTGGCTTGTATCAGAAACGGCGTGACCAGCAGGTCCAGGGAGGTTATTCTCCCTCTGTACTCGGAACTGGTGAGACCACTCCTTGAATCCTGTGTTCACTTCTGGGCTCCTCACCACAAGAAGGATGTTGAGGCTCTGGAGCGAGTCCAGAGAAGAGCAACAAAGCTGGTGAAGGGGCTGGAGAACAGGCCTTATGAGGAGCGGCTGAGAGAGCTGGGGTTGTTTATCCTGGAGAAGAGGAGGCTGAGGGGAGACCTCATAGCTCTCTACAACTACATGAAAGGAGGTTGTAGAGAGGCGGGTGCTGGCCTCTTCTCCCAAGTGATAGAGGACAGGACAAGAGGGAATGGCCTCAAACTGGACCAGGGGAGGTTCAGGCTGGACATCAGGAAAAAATTTTTTACGGAAAGGGTCACTGGGCGCTGGAACAGGCTGGGGACAGGGAATGGCCTCAAGCTCCGCCAGGGGAGATTTAGGCTGGACATTAGGAAAAAATTCTTCACAGAAAGGGTCATTGGGCATTGGAACAGGCTACCCAGGGAGGTGGTTGAGTCACCTTCCCTGGAGGTGTTTAAGGCACGGGTGGACGAGGTGCTGAGGGGCATGGTTTAGTGTTTGATAGGAATGGTTGGACTCGATGATCCGGTGGGTCTCTTCCAACCTGGTTATTCTATGATTCTATGATTCTATGATCCCTTTCACGAACATTTCACAATGATCCACCAAATAAAGACTTTAACCAAAAGCCCTCTCTGGGTCTCTTGTCTGTGCTTTGTCCAGGTCTCCATCCCCAGATGAAATTGTACATCCCCGTGTTTTATCGTTGGGTCTCTGCTATCCAACATATTTATATAACTACTCTCCTTTAAGAAACTCCGAGCAAGCAGAGAGGTCTGTGATAGACAATTCAGTATCAGTACCAAGGCTTTGGCTTGTAAATGCTGGACATGGAAGCTACCTTCTACACAGCTCACATAGCCAATCACCTCAACAGCACTCAGTAAACACCAATAGTAATAACACTATCTAGAAGATGATTTTGTGATCCACCTTTGCCAAATGTACACCTGGTTCCAGCTAGTCAGATGCCCACAGTGCGTCTACTTCAATTATAAATAAGCAGATAAGGTGAGTTTATTGCCTCAGGATGATCTATATCAGTTCAAGTCCCGCACCTGTGACACACAGGTCAGACTGACCTGCCTGGCCTACTGTCAGAGTAGAACTACTGCCTGTATAATATCAGCTTTCTGATGCTTCTATGTCCCAGGGACAACCCACAGTAGCCTTCAAACATGTCCCACTGTGAATCCCAGCACCTCCTGACAATCAGCAAGGCTGGTTTCCGTCCTTTCACAGGTTTGCAACCAAGTTTCTGTTCAGTTAGCCCAGAGAGATTGCAAGGAGCTTTTTGACTTGCTATACACATCGCAAAGGGAAACATCTTAAGCACTCTGAAGTTTCTTCCTGTTGTTCTAACTTCTGGAAACGTTCTTGTTTGAAGAAAGACTTTTTACATGGACCAGCTCTCAGTGTAGGCAGCTGGGAATGCAGCGAAGTCACAACCTCAGTTCACAAGCTCCCACTGACAACACCACCAGCAAAAACTGGGCAACCTGTGAAGCCAGAGAAGATCAGGCAGAACAAAGGCTTGGCTGCAGGCAGCATGATGTCAGAGTGGGCTGGGCTGAGGAGAGGTTTTTTTAATACAGGCTTGTTGTCAGAGGGTGGATGCCACTGTTCCACTATGACAGAATCACCCAACCAGGAGCACCTATTCCCTACGTCACATCACCCACTGGGTAAACACAAGGTGATGTGAAATCCTGTGACTGAACTGATTCCTTGCTGGTAGCAACTACTCCATGGCTGTGCTTAAAATTCTCTAATTAAGTCTTCGTTGTCATCTGACCTGTCTAAAAACAGGAGCTATCTGCAAACTTGAAAGACATATTTTGGTTTCAACCTTTCCAGGAGGCCCAGAGTTTTTCTTGGCAGGTCTGTAATCTGAGTTTAGTCCTGCCCTTGCTTCCCATGCTTGCAAAGCTTCTTGCCAAGCAGATATGCTGTATCATAATGTGCTCTCTTGTACCATTCTACCCTAAAACCCCAATGAGAGACTGTGCTCCCACTGTATTCCGGGTATTACTCCACTGTGACATCTCCAAAGGGTCTGTCATTCCAGGGGGTGGAGGAATGTCTTTAAATGTCCTGTCACCCCAGGATGCATTTAGCGCCTGGTTCACACACAAGGTTATGGATAAGCATAGTCCTGACCTTGACCACTTACCCCCCACTGTAACTTTCCAGCCCAACAGAAAATACTCAACAGATGAAATATTCTATTAGCAAGAGCCGCTACAATTCGCTGAAGCTACTGGCATGAAAGTAATATCTGTTAACTATTAACTTAGATGTTTTAGACATCTGCTCAGCTCTACAGAATACAGTATAAATAAAATCCCATCTTTTCAAGCAGACAGCTGAACCCAAGAACTCCAGGGATCTGGCCTGCCTTTTAGTTTTGCTTTTCTGTCCAACACACATTCCACTATGTCTTCAACCATTTAAGGCCCAGGTCAGCCAGATCTGGCAATGTTACAGGCATCTTTGAACACTACTCAGATGCAACTCTTACCAGTTTTCTTCGTATAACTATCTCAGCAGCTGCACCCCACACCCACCTAGTGGGTAGTTTCTAAATAGGCCTTTGACCACTGTATGTCTTGCACTGCAGAACTTGGACTGTCTGGTCCAAGAAGCGCATTCATGTCTGGCGTATCAGTTTCAGTGAAGTCACCCACAGGGATGAATGTAACCTATTACTGATTACATTACATTCAGGGTCAAATTGAGTCAAGCATCACTGCTGATGGTGCTGGCCATACACAAGGTATAAGGGGTGAACTTCACACTGTTCTTACCAAACGCTTTGGCGACATCTCCTGGGCAGCTGCATCCTCCATCCTGCATAAAGAAAAGACGACAGTAAGAAGCAGTGAGCTCACTCATACCTAGCACACTGGCACTCTGTGACCTGCAGTAGAATGGTCCCTGCTCAGGAGCAGCGCGTCAAGAGCTGACTGTGCACCACTGGTATACAACACCCTGGCCGAGTTCTTTAGGGGACCCATATTACCGTTTTGATTGCTTTCCTTCTTTAGGCTCATTTACTCTAAAGTGTAGTCTACTGATAATACCACTGCAACGCAAATTGCAGGTGCAACTTCCTCAGGCCCAGAAACCGTGAGAAAAAATGTAAACCTTCTCTAATGATCTGAAGCATTCCTTGCCATTTCAATGAAAGACTGTTTGATGCAGAGGCATCACAAACCCCTATCTCAAACCACCTAAGACATTTAAAATAACTTTCTCAGCAATTTACAATACATTAAAAGGTCACAGTGGGAGGGCTGAGGAAATACACCATCAGCTATGTTGGATTTTCATCTGATAATCTCTGAGCAAACTGGGTAATCTAATCTTAGTAAGTGAAAAATTAATATTTCATCATACTCCTCGCTGTTTGCTATGGGTTTGGTAAAGAAACAGAACTTCGTGATCTTTAGCATTTTAGACCTGTGCGTTTCAGTTTCAGTGCAGAGTAAAGAAGTGGCTGATGAGGAGGTTTCGGTTGGGGTTTCAGGGAGGGATTATGAACATGTGACAGGGCTGTAAAAAGAAAAAAAAAAGGAATAGCACATAGCAGAGTTCATCATGTGCTATGGTTCTTTAGGCTTTGTAAATGTCTGAGCATCAGATGAAAGATCCTTCTACTCTACGGAGTCACCATACCAACAGGGCTCCCCAATCCTTTCATGGCCAGGGTCCTGCTGACAGCTTTCCTGCCTTTGAAGCTACTCCCCAGCCTGTACGGTTACTTGGTTTTGTTTCACTTCCCTGTTGGCAGATAAGCATGCCTGGGTATGACCTGCTGCTGAGCACAACCAGACACCCCCACCATCACCCATTTTAGAGCTGGCTTTTGCTGACTGAGCTGGCAGTGGGGCTGAGTGTTACAACCTCTCTGTGTGCAGAAAAAGGATTCAGACACAAACTGAGCAGGTGGATCTGAAAGTGAGGCTTTTCAAAGGGTATCCCACTGCAAACAGTGCCTGGTAGAACTTTAAAGGTTTTTATTCTATTTGCTGATAACCTCTAGCACATTATGCCTTTTATTGAGCTAGACACGCATTGTCAGCTCTAGAAGGAAGTGCTGGGCTGACAGCTGAATTTCTCTCTCCTGTTAAGAGCTCTGCTTGTGCAATTCTTCTCCCCGACAAGTCTGTCAGAGCCTGGAGGAGGGCGTGAGCGTGTGTGCATGTGTCAGGAGAGGAAGAGCCGAGGTAGAAAGAGGGGTCTAATAATCTTCAAAGAGCAGTGTCAGGAATTTGTCTGACTCTCACTGTCTGGCTGAGACACGCTGGCTATGAACACTCTCTAGTAGATGGGCTTCAGTCTGGCTCAGCTGAGTAGCTCAGTGTCTGACTTACATAATTAACCCAGTAGTGGCAGTGATGGAGGCTTCATGCTTTCAGAAGTACCATGCGGATGGGGGCCTTACCGTGTAATCATTAATCACTAGCTTAAAAAAGTATTACTTTGAATGTCACCAAATTACAAAATGCTGAGCAGATTACCAGACTTGCCCAAAAGCTCATGAGTTACCATTAAAGATAAAAGGAACCAATGATGACGAGGCACAGGACTTCTTTATCTGTAGAGGTCTCCACTTGGGTCACATAAGCAGATAAATGTTATGATTCACATAAAGGAAAAGAAAAAGGGGACATACTAAGTGGTCATGTCAGAAGACACAACATAATAAAGCTATATGCATTAAACCACCTCAAAATGAAGTGCTGCATTTGGAAAATAAAACTGTGCTTCTGCTGCATTGCCTGGGAAGCTTCTTCCCCTTGCAGTTCAGCTTGTCCCAAAATAAGCCTGGCTCTCAACTCAAAACGACTTGCAGAACTGCTGGGTGTCAGTCACAGAACATGTTGCAGGCTCAGAATCTACCTCAGAGCCCTGGGAAAATATATCTGTACAAATCCCCCTGTGAATTCAGGAGAACAGGCATTATTCTGAAGTAAGCCTACTGGAAAGAGTGACCACAGGGATGCAGAGGGCATGACAACTGGATGCTAGGCTGACGGAGAGAGAACAGCAGTTTTCCAGTCAGAGTTATTTTAGCATGGCTGAAATAATGTTATTTTCCCCAGATGAACCTTTTTACAACAATAAAATTTAGCCTAAGGAAAAGAAATACAGTATGGAAAACCAGTATGAAGTGGTTGTGTATTTAGTACTATGTTATAGTAAGTTTTTAACTATGATTTGTATGTTTCAAGACACCTTTATTATAAATGTATAACCAGCCCTTCCTACAGTATCAGCAAACAGATAGCTATTTATTACACAGAAGATATATAAAGTATGTGGCATACACAGGAGTAGAAACAATACACATGGTGCTTTATTCTGAACTCCATATGCTGGGCATATTTCTGTGTGGAAAGTGTTCGGTGTGGAGGAAGGGATGGTACAGCAGCAGCTGGGTGAAGAACCCCTCGGTCATCCTATTCACTGAACGCTGGTGGCTCTTCACCCAGGCAGGGTGAAGGCGAAATAAGGATCTCTAGCAAATGAGAGGGCACACATGCAAGGCTGCTCTCCATTCCCCACATTGCTGGCTTCCTAGAATATGCAACTGCCTCTCTATCCAGCAGAGTATCTCTCTGACCCACAAGAAACAGAAACTTTATCCCAAGTAGGGCATTTCTGAAGGAGCTCTCCAGCTAAAGGAGCCCTCCACTGTAACTCACTGCTGCCCTTTCTCAAGGCCAATGGATTAGCAAGAATGAAATCTGAGACTACTGGCTCTCAGACAAATAGCACAGGACAGAAACAGTTCCCATCTCTTAGACAGGGCTTCTTCTCTTCTTTCAGTGAGTCAAGAAAGATTAATTTCTGAGGTGAGCTCTGGGTCTTAAAGACAATTTAGCATGAGGAAAGTAACTGGTGCAACTTCACCTCCCCCTCCTCTGCATAAGTGACTGTAAAGAGACACCAGGTATTCACTTGGATTATCGTGTTTGCCTAAAAATTGTCACCTTCTTTGTCAATTTATCAGCTCCAAAAATCATATGTGATTACTTCATTAACACGAGTGTTTAAAATCCCAGTTTGTGCTGCCACGCTAAGCAGAGCTACTGCAGAATGGGCTTCAAGCGTGCCATGTTCCTTGCAGTGCCTTTACTGTGCTCAGGATCATCACCTTCTCATTCATGAGTGGGACTTCTTTCCCTTTTTACATAAGCTGAGCCAACGTAACAAGAGGAACAACACAACGACGGTACCAGACAAGTCAGAAGTGGATGCAAGGAAGTGCCCTAAGGGATTAAACCATATCACACCATCAGCTATAACCTACATGAAGGTAAACAATCTACTTTGAATCTCTTCACATCCTTCCTGCAACTTCCATATCAATATAACAAAAAAAAAAAAAATGCTGGGCATGTTTTCATCTGCCCAACTGACAGTTATGTGGTGATGCTCTGCCTGTAGAGGTCTCCATTAGCTCAGGCAGGGTGTACCCCTTCCTGACTCTACCTAAGGACATGAGGGATGCCATGTATATTTAAAGAATCATTAAGGTTGGAGAAGACCTCTAAGATCATTAAGTCCAACACCACTACGCCTACTAAACCATGTCCTGATGCACCACATCTACATGGTTTTTGAACACCTCCAGGGATGGTGATGCACTCCACAACTTCCCTGGGCAGCCTGTGCCAACACTTTATCACTCAGTAAAGAGTGTTTTTTCCTAATATCCAGCGTAAACCTTCCCTGGCACAACCCGAGGCTGTTTCCTCTCATCCTATTACTTGTTACTTGGGAGAAGAGAACAGCAACCAGTTCACTAAAACCTCCTTTTAGGTAGTTGTAGAGAGCAATAAGGTCGCTCCTCAGCCTCCTCTTCTCCATGCTAAACAATTCCAGCTTCCTCAGCTGCTCCTCATTAAGATATTTTTTTTTTATTTCTTACTTGTTGCCACTAGACCTAATTACATACCTAGGATTGCTCCCATACAGTGTTTTTCCCTCAGGAGGATACTCCTCTTTTGTGATACTCTTGCCAGAGCTCTGGAAATGACCATGCAGTCCAGCCTTCTCTTTCCTTAATAAAGACACCATTATCTATCTGAATGCTGCATAATTCAGTCATAACATCTTCCCCCTTGCTTTAGTCTCCTTAGCTTGGGTGACGGAGTTGAGTTGCAGTGGTGTTAGACACCTCAGCTACAGCTTCATTCTCTTGGCCCAGATGTTGTTGCAGACAGGCATTAAATTGCACTCCCCCTATAATGGCTTGGGGGTTGACAGTGTGGGCTCACTAAAGCCAACGTGACCTAAGCAGGTCAGGAACTGATTCATCCCCAAAGCAGGAAAGCAGAAGGTATAGTACAGAACCATTTCATTTTTCAACAGTCACACAGTACACACTCCTTGTGTTTTCTTGTAAAAGCAGGCTAATAATGTTGTTCTGAGGATTTCTAGCAGAAAATGATTATTGCAAAACTAAGATGGGTCTCCAAGCACCACTGCTAGAATGACACCTATAGTTATCCATTCCTCATGGTAAAAAGTCATGTCTTTCATGCTCTATTGCACACATGTTCTGCTGTCTACTATAGACATAAATGTGTAATACCATCCAAGTCATAAAATCACAGACTGCTTTTTTTTCCTGCAAAACTCATACAAGGGAGCCAAGGAGAAAAAGAGACTGCATAGGCATTAACAATAGAAAGCAAGAGAGAGCTGACTAACAGATACTTGGTTTTCTGTTCCATTATACCCACAGCTCCAAGAAATACAGTCAAGCCCTTTGCCAATCCAGTCAGTTTGTTCTCCTCTCCCCTCCTTCAACAACACAACACATCCCTTTCCTCATATGGATAGTAGGCACAGCTGGGTCGAACGACTCGGAGCGTTCCAGCAGTTTCACTTGGCAGTAGATCTAAACTTCAGCATGTGGTCTCTCCTAGGGCTTCAGAAGGAGACTGCTGGCTGTGGAGGGTACTGGTGAGCACAGCACGTTGGTTAGCCCCTCTACCTTCCTGAGGGCCAGCTGCCTCACAGCCAGCCCGCAGAACCTGTGCAAGTCTGACACAGCCAAGGGCACACAGCCTGGCTGCACCTGCCCAAGCACACAGGACCTTTAGGTGCCGCCAGCTGCAGTCCAGCTCGGTTTGAGGCCGTGCTTACAGATTTAATTTTTCTATGTGAAATCAACCTGGTCTTGCCAGTAGAGTGGAAACTGCCATTAAAAGCCAGTACAGATACATGCCCTTTTTTCTCCACAGGCTCATTATTTCCCCAGAGCTTGGTGAGAACATACGTGGCTCACGTGCCAGCTGTGCTCAACAGAGCCGCTTCTGAAACACTCTTGACCCTGCACAGATTGCTCTGTGAGGATGTTATCTGAATCAATCCAGCTACTAGGGCACAGATGGGTTCATATAATTTTACCTCGTAGTCTCCTCTTCTGCCTACCTGTCCTTCAGTCCCACTCCCTGGGGAAAGCCATGTTTACATTTCAGTCATTTTTCAGAAACCTTTCATAGGAATAACTGTTTGCTTCAATGTGAAAGCACTATTAAGCTTCCTATTCTGTTTACATAAGAGCTTACTCCATTAAGAAGCAGCTTTCCAAAGGCATCATCACGAGTGAGGTCCCCAAGCCTTTTTAAGCATTGGAGAGAGTTGATTTCTTTACATTTAAACCTCACTGGCTACCCTAGGAGCTAGTGTAGGGGTCAACTGGACATGACAGAAGGATAGCCTTTAATATGCAGGGTACTGGACTGTTTGATTCTCCTATTCCACAACGATTTTCACAGTGGGAATTTAAGAGCAGATGATATTTACTTACAGAGATGATATGTCCTTTCAAGCCATGTGCTGAGTCTGCACACTCGATAACAGCACTTAGCTGTGGATAGCCCACCCCTGTCTTGATCCGAGTGGTACACACAGAACCTACAAAAGAGAATCAGAAAAAAAAAACCCATAGCCCGTTACATGAAAAGAAAAGATACTACTAATTTTCTTTTTCTTGCGGAAAAAAACACATTTTTATCCGTAGCATTTTTCCCCTCAGGAAGTCTCTGTTGCCAATGTTGGCTTCTCATGGATAAAAGGAATACATCGGAACTTGTGCTTTGAAATGCTATCACGACACTTCATGGGAGCTGTAATTGAGGTGACAAATATCCCCCCTTTCTTCTCCAAGGCCACAATTCCCGGTTTAAGTCTCATCAGTAATGCTTCCTAGTGAGGGAATCACTGCATCACGACTGAAATGCCTGAAGGGAAAGGGGACAAAAGGACCAGAGTCACAACGCCTGAGACTCAGCAGCAGGATTTAATACCTCAATATTTCTTCTAATAAATACCTCTCTTTTCTACATATGCTTTAAAAATAATTCTCAGGGAAAAACTGTGTTTTCTTTTTTTGGTAGCATTTTTCCACAGGGGAGAGAAACCCATCATCTTTTGCCTAACACTTCAAGCAGTTGATCACAACAGTTTGAAATATAAGAAAATCAACACATAGCATTTAATCACCAGGAAGTTGTATAGTGCAATATTACAGGAAAATATATCTGATTATTAAACTATATAATTTATATACGTACATCTATATGGGCATATATAAAAATAAAGGTATATACATATATATGAAAAACTCACTTCAATTACAGGTCAACATTGTAACATGGCTATAGATCTTTTGGAATACCTTCTTTATTTTTCTCCTCAAATTAAAAATCAAAATGTATTTTGCCAGTCCAAGTTTCATAATTTAGGATACAGACCATAAAGGTCTGCGGGATAACAAGAATTTCAAAACAGTGAAATCTGGATCCCTTCATTCAGCTGATATCCAAGTATATTCAAGCTACCAGTAAAGTAAAAGCTTCCAAAGATCTTTCAGAGAACAGACAAGGTGAAAACATTGAGAAGTACTTTCGCAAATGAGGAAGAAAAAAAAAATCAGTTTTAAAACACTCTCCATAGGATATGTACTTATATATGTAATGCTTTATAATAAACCATTGCTATTTTCCACAGGATGGACCATTATCTGGAAAAGAGCCTTGAGATCAGATCTTCTGTGAGGAAGATTTGTTACTTGTGGTATTGGGTGTTCAGTTTGTACAGATCCATTCAGGAAGATGCCCAGGGAGGGTCGTATTGCATTTACTCCTAACTGTCTCCACTGTTTGAAACTACAAACTATAATTATCCTTCTTTTGTATCTGAATTTGCCTGTGACAATTGCACCATGACATCTCAGTTGTTACTCTTCATATTTTGCAATATTTATTATTGTTTGCTGTTTTCCTGGGCACAGCTGCAAACTTTATTACACCATTTGCCCTGCTCAAATTATCCATGAACGGACCATAACTATTTGTCATTGCAGAGGAAATAATCTGCTTGCACCACACTGACTGATCACAGCTATACTGTCAATGGCGCTTGTGTTAGACAGTTTAATATTTAGTCCATGTACGGTGATCCCGGCTGCAGTCCAAGAAAATCTCAAGAGGACAGAGCACATGAAGAAACACACAACGAAGGGGAACTAAAAAGTTAAGACAACACAGCAGTATTTGTCAGACAACACTATTA
Source organism: Phaenicophaeus curvirostris (assembly GCF_032191515.1). Lineage (NCBI taxonomy): Eukaryota > Metazoa > Chordata > Aves > Cuculiformes > Cuculidae > Phaenicophaeus > Phaenicophaeus curvirostris. The sequence continues at coordinate 37,007,403 of NC_091394.1, forward strand.
GGGAAGGGAAGGTAGGAAAAACACTAAGTTTAGGGTTCTCCCATTTATCCATGGAAATGTTACAGTGATAGGTAACATAAGCACATTAATTTAAATTTTGGCTCCCAGGCAACAGTAACAGGCAAAGGCACTGCTATACAGACATCACAACGAATGCCATTTCACCTTTGAAGATATTAACAAGACGGGAAACCTCAGCTTAAGAGGATACAAAGCAAAGCTATTAAGGAACCTCCCTTTCCCTGATGGAAGTAGATTCCTGAACACAGTACCCTTTGAGCTTTAGCTGGGATGACTCAGCCTCCTTCCAACCGGCAAGAAGAAGTGCTCCTAAACACAACACACTATCAGTGACAATGTCAGCAACTCAGTGCTTCAATAATAGGCACCTTCGCTGCCAGAAGATGCAATGTGTAACAACACTATATGACACACTAGCATCCTGCCAATGTATTTCTTAAATATACTGTCTGTAAGGGCAATGTTACTTTACTGACCTGAGTGGATCTAGGCATCCTAACAGGCAAGCAAACAGTATTGTCCTCAAGTTGAGGTTTCATCTGGCCAACTCCTCCACCAACATTACCATAAGTCACTCTCATTTGACCGAATTTGACTTACCTGGTCCAATACCCACTTTAATAATATCTGCTCCGGAAAGAATAAGTTCTTCTACCATCTCTCCTGTCACCACATTGCCTGCCTAGACAGAAGGAACAATATCACATATACGGGAGGTTTCAAGACTACTGCAGTAAAGACTAATGACGATAACGTAGTTTTATCCAGAGCCTTCCAAGCTGAACTACACAGAGGCAGGAAGAATACCATTTACCATATAGGTCACTGTGGAGCAGGCCACAGAGATTAAACAAATCACACAGGCACATTCTCAAGTCAAACAAATTTCATGGCTGGTCCAGTAAACCCTGATCCTTAAGAACCCCCATCAGGATACCTGCTTTGTCTTTCATCCCCCTAATCCTCACCTAGAAGCTTTCAACCACCTCATCCATAACAGTAAGGGCTATACAGTCCAATTTCTCCCTTACATACAGTACAACTCCACCTCTCCTGCCCTGCCCACAAGAACAGCCTATAGGCTTCCATCCCACCTGCCTTTACAGGAAGACGTTCAAAACTTACTTAAAACCCCAACAAACCTCATTTTCCTTTAGGATTTAGAATTTTGAGTACTGAAAGAGTAAGGAAGGTATTACTTTTGTTATTTTGTATGTTGGTGCCAAAACTGGTATGTATACATTTAGACTGTAAATAAGGGCACCTATACCATATACACTCATTTGTGGTGATGCCACAGGTGAAAGAAAGGGGGTTTGTTCCCTCTGCATGAACTTTGCAGAGATGTAGAGAGCATGCTGTTTGCAGTGACATCTTCTCTGAAAGAAGTCCTGAATTGTTTTGTGTTCTGTACCATCTCTTTTCCTTGCACTTTTCCTCCTTTCCATCCTCGATACCTCTTCCTGAAGTTGATGGCAGCCCTCTCAGCCTTGGTCTTCCTCTTTTGTCTTACCCCAGGGCATTGTGCCTGCTGCATTTCAGAGTGGTGGCACTGTGCCATGAGGGTGACAGGACCCCCACCTGCACAGCCCTGCCCACCTGCCACCTCTCTAACAAAGAATAGAATCACAGAATAGTTTGGGCTGGAAGAGACCTTAAAGATCATCTAGTTCCAACCATCCTGTGATGAGCAGGGACATCCCACTAGATCAGGCTGCTCAAGGCTCCATCCAACCTGGCCTTGAATACTTCCAGGGATGGGGCAGCCACAACTTCCCTGGGCAACCTTCAGAGGAAGGCCTTGGAGGTGCTGGCCCCAAGGCAGTCCCTGTGCTCAGGGAGGCAAGGAAACTTGTCCCTGCCACCCTTGGTGGCTGTGCACCAGGCACAGCAGCTGAGCATCCCTGATGCATCCTCTGCCACTCAGGTCCTGAAGACAAATCTCGTGCCCTTACTCTTTTGCGAGGCTATGGCAGAAACCAACCCAGTGAGCACCTGTTAGCCATCCCCTCTCTGTGCCAAAGCTAACGGCTATGAGTCCATGTAGCTAGGAAGACCAGGGACTTGATCTGGTTGGCCACAAACCCTCTTCTGCAGGCTCACAGGGGGTGCTTTGAGCAGATGCAGCCAGGAGGAAAGCCAAAGGGTAACTAGAGTCATAGGTCGAGATGGATGGTGCCAACAGACTGCCATGGACATAACACATTTGAAAAACAAATGAGTGTAGGTTACACTGCTGTGATGGAAAAGCTGGTCATTTTCAGACCTAGAACATTTGAATCTGTCCCCGAAGCACAGTGAGGCAAACAATTCTTTCGAACTGTAAAAACAGCCATTGCGGCTGTCGCCATCACACCCTCTTTTACCTCTGAAACCAAGCTGCAAAGCTCCTCTATTTAACACATCACTTAGCCATCTTTATACAGAATACAAAACACACTAAACCATAGGGTTAAACTTCCACAGCTCATTTGTGAGGAGACAAGAGGAGGTTTATTACAAAATAAACCTGCATGAAACACTAGTGCAGTTGCACACATCAGCTGCTTTGTGCCTCTCCTGAGATGGGCTATTTGTGGAGACCTGAATTTAGGATCTAGAAATGTTCACAAACCCCCTTACATAATGACACTCCAGTGTTTATAGCAGTACTGATACAGGCAGAGGAGGAGGCAAATCCCAAAATTGTTACTGAAAGTTTTCTTAGTTTTTAGTGAAACAAAAAACCTGCTAAAGTCAACAGGAGCTGCCCTAGGAATGCTGGGCAAGGCCTATTCTCCACTTACTGATTTTTGGCTCTTATTTCAACATTTATTTATTTATTTTTAATGAATTTTACTTCCCAGCTTTATTAGGTGATGCCTGACAAGGTATCACCTGGGGCACTTACAAAGACAATGACACTGTTACGCAGAAATTTGCTGCCTGTGATGCAAGACCACTTAACTTCACTCAGAACTGCACGATATTGATTAAAAATAAAATATAACAGAACAGTCAGGAGATAAAGAATATATAATAGGTATGGTGTTTCTAGCAAAGTGCTGCTTCCTTTCTGCTCAGTAAGGCAATTTGATACACTAAGTGTTGTATGCTCCAAGGTGGGGTGACAAGAGCACGCTGCTCACAGCATGAAGGAAACAGTTCATACCTGGAAGGCAGAAGGCTACCCACAAGCTGGTGAAATGCTGGAAGGCACGCAACAGATACATAAACAGGAATGAATGGGTAAAGTCAGTGCCCCATGAGATTTGGAATCAAATACATATTTAACGCAAACAGCGGTACCTCCTTATCAGCAGAGTATATTGGGTTGTCAAACTGCCTCTTCGGAAATGCTAACCAGATGTTTAGTGTTAAGATACGGCTAGAGAGGGTTGGAATTGCATATGTTGATTCAAAATGCTCATCCTAGCAGGGAAAAGCACTTATGCCCCAGCCTACTTTCTATTTTTTTCCCTGGAATGCATGTACACACATCAGTGCTTCCCACCTTTCTGAATCCACAGATCCTTAACAAATTTTCAGGGAAGTCGTGGAGCTCTGCATAGCAGACTTCAACCTGCCAATGACCGGCTTGCCTTCTTTTAGGTATGTTTTGCAGACCTCAGAGCACAAAAAGCCACTACAAGAAGGGCACACCAATCTGTATGTGAAGAGACTCTAGTATCACAGTTGAAGGGTGGGGAAAGCCGTTTTCTCACATCCAGCTGAACTCTGCTTCCACTGAAACCAATGCTTACTTTACCACTGATGCCAGGATGACAACTAAATTGAGGCAAAAGAGCTTTTGAAAGCCCCATCTGTGAGGTAAAGCCAGAATACTTCAACCAAAAAAACCAAATCTGAAACATAAAGAAAGACTGAGACTACAGAGATGAAAGCCTCTTAAAACGAGCTAAGAATATGAAGCAACTAAAGTAATTGGAACTTGTGCAAAGAAACTGCTACAGACAGCATATTTTGCAGTGTATTTGGGCAAGCAGACAGTGAACACAATTAGTGGAAATACTGTAGCACTGAAAACCGTGCTCATCTTAATGATGAGCTCATGTAAATGGATTAGAAATCCATTTCTAATCTGCTGCAGAACTGGCTTTTTTGAAAGAGAAACAGTTCAGTCATTACAGAATCACAGAATCACAAGGTTGGAAAAGACCCACTGGATCATCGAGTCCAACCATTCCTATCAAACACTAAACTATGCCTCTCAGCGCCTCGTCCACACGTCCCTTAAACGCCTCCAGGGAAGGTGGCTCAATCACCTCCCTGGGCAGCCTGTTCCAGTGCTCAATGGCCCTTTCAGTCAAAAATTTTTCCTGATGCCCAGCCTGAACCTCCCCTGGTGGAGCTTGAGGCCATTCCCTCTTGTCCTGTCCCCTGTCACTTGGGAGAAGAGGCCAGCTCCCACCTCTCCACAACCTGCTTTCAGGTAGTTGTAGAGATCAATAAGGTCTCCCCTCAGCCTCCTCTTCTCCAGGCTAAACAACCCCAGCTCTCTCAGCTGCTCCTCATAAGGCCTGTTCTCCAGCCCCTTCACCAGCTTCGTTGCTTTTCTCTGGACACGCTCCAGAGCCTTAACATTCTTCTTGTAGTGAAGTTACCTTACTGTTAATCCAACTTTGCTACCCCAGCAGTAAAATAACAGCATCAGTAATAACTGAAAGCCAGGAAAACCATGTTTTCAGTGTGGTCAGTTATTAGGGACTAGAACAAATTACCCTGGCTGTGGCCTGGCCTCACACACTCGGGGTGACATTCAGCTGTAATATCACACAGCACTGAGGTTTCAAGCGTCACCCTGGCTCATTCTAGCACTATCCAGGATAACTGAAGTGTGGGTCAGTCCTGAAGGAAATCTCGGCCTCAGTGAAGTCAAAGGGAGTTTCACTACTGACTTTAATGGGATCAAGATTTCATCTAACAGGATTATAAAGGCTACAGCTGCTCTGACAGATACAAAATTAGTGAACGCAGTAGGGCAGTGCCTCTGAATTTCAGTCAGGCATTTGATACTGCACCTCATAATACCATGCTATAAATATCGACTCACACTGACTAAGACAGGAACACTGCTGCATTGATTGAAAGCTGCTGGCAAATGGCAATGGATCAAGCTGGGGAGAAGCGTCTGTGACAACAGCTCTCAAACTTTCTTCTTGTATCCTAGAGGGAAGCACAGCCTGTGCCTCCATGCTATCAGGAACTCTGCCAAAGGACATTTGCCACCCTCTAAACAAGGGGTACTTTACCATAAGGTGGAGAGATGGTGACTTTTGTGAGGCTGAGCAAGTGAGTGTTTGCACTCAGCATTTGGACTGACCCAAGATCTCCTCAGCAGCATCACTGTCTCCTGCCCTGGAACCCAAGCTGGTCCTGCTCTGAGACCCCACCCTTGATGGACATGCCACAACTGGATTGACTCTGCTGCTAGTTCCAGAGAAACTGCAAGCAGTCTGCATGGCTTTCTAGGACTGAATTCTGCCTCCACTAAGGTCCTGAGAAGTTCTGCTACTTACTCCAAGCGAAGCAACAGTTTCTGGGCCGTGCTATTTCCCCTCTGTTCCTGCTTTGCGATCCTGCTTGCTTTGCTATCTGGTCTACATCTTGTGGGTGCTACTGCATCTCCAACTACGCTCCTGTCCCAGCCTTTTCCTTCCTGCCACAGTCCCTGCTCTCCTCCCCAGGGTTTCTTCTGTATAATTAAAAGAGAACACCACAAAAAGAAAAATTCAGGCTAAAAACTGAGCAAAGCTTGCTGGCAAAGATATCTTATCTTGCTAAACAGACTTCCAGTGAAACATAAGAACCCTAATGTCTACAATTACGCTAACAAATAAAGACTAGGCTTACTGTAATATAAAGGCTCTGACCTTCCATGCTGAATGTCAACTGAAGTTTTGCTTTAGACTTCAGCAAGTAGGCACAACCCAAGCACATGATGCCGTGCTACTGCCAAACACCTCACCGGACCTCTACTCTTGCTTCTGGGAGGCAGTGCTGCATCTGAGAGACACTGAGGAGATTTCAGTACTGTTTCTTCCCCCATCTGCAATCTCAAGAGTGATTTAAAACAAGTCATGTTAAACTTTCATACCCCATTTTGTCTTCCCTACCCTTTGTGTTCCACAGAGAAATGGATGTTCTTTTTAATTTAAAAAGAAAGGCAGGTGTGAAAAGAGCTTGTGTCAGATCCAAAAAAAAGTAAGGTAATGAGATTATAAAAGCAAGTATTTAAAAAGGCAAATACATGCATTTGTAATATTGTTACACAAGAGACACCCTTCACCTGCACTGGAGTATCAGCCACAGAGCACTACGTTAACCACAGTCACTTTGCACATCACCTTTCGGCCTCAGAGCTAAAGCTACACGGCCCCAGGAACATGCATTCCCCAAGACCCAGGTTTGGGTTACTCTTATGTACTGCGCTCCAGCTGACTGTGGAATGGATTGTCATTGCTCAGGAAAGCAAACAAGACAGCCTGCAAGGTCCTGGAGATCACTTCCAGCTATGAGAAAGCTTCTTTATTTTTATACCTTCTGTTTAACTGCTAACCCTTTTGTTTGAAAGCCACAACAGCAGAGAGCATATTGCAAGCACAGTATAGAGACATCAAAGCAGACAGAATAGGTAGCAGCAGGAGATGCCTTCCAGGATATCATAAAAAGAAGCCTAGATGAGCTCCTGCATTTCAGCCACGAACAGCATCAAAAGGCCATTTAGACACAGAGTGTAAACTCAAATTGTTTGGAACCAAAGAACCTACCCCAAAGTGTGTGTCCCAAGTTGCATCACAGGCTTTCAGGGACTGCACAGACTCTAAAGGTTATGGAAAACAGAAGGCTTTTGAACACCCAGAGTTCGTTAGCATGCTTTTAGGAATGAAAACTATCCCTGTGCAGGAGATGTGAAACATGAGCCATACTTAACCATGTTCAGAGAACAGAGCTACAACTACAAACAGAGAAGGCAACTGAACAGGTCAGGGGTGTGTATGTGCTCAAGCAGGTGGTGCTCTGAGGACAAGGAGACCTGAAGTAACAACCACGTTAGTCACAGAAGTAGAGAAACTAAGCAGGTAGCTTAACAGATGTGGGAGGTGGATGAGACTGGCTTAAGGATCTTGGACTAAACCCTGGGCTTGATACCAGATTTCGACATTGACCTTCTGTGCCTTCTGGGCAATTCATCTTGGTTGAGTTCCCTCCTCAGTCAGCCAAATCAGCAGTCTGCTGAGGTGGAGGAGGGGATGACACCCAGTTTTCTTTTCTCTCCTGACAGGGAAGATTTTATTTTTAACTATGTGGTTAAAGCTCCCTCCCACAACTCATCAAGCCAAAGACACTGGAGTAATGATGTCATCGGGGACAATACTTCAGATCCAAAGCAAGGAAACAAGTCCTTCCCTTACTGCAGTGTACTAGGAGAAGGAAGCTCAAGAAGCCCACATCCATCCTTTCGTATTTCAAACAGCTCTCCTGAAAGCTATAGAAAACATGGCCATACCAAAAAGGTTCCTGTATCTGCTGGCAGCCGTTGAAAGATGCCTATTCACTAAGTCTATGGTAACCCAGAACCCCACAGGCATTTCAGCCCACTTCCATTTTCAGTGTCACCATCAGAGAAAAGAACGCTGCTGCTGTCTGACGTGGGAGGATGGAATGTAGTCTCTCCTAAGCTGCTTGAACATACAGTTCCTTATTGAACCAAGTCAGAGGGTGCCTTTATGACCATTTTTACTTCACATTGACTTCACATCTATGAGACTTTGCATCTGGCATAAAAATGTGAGGAAGTGTTGCCTAAGCACATGATTTTTTTCTGCACTGGCTTGAAGAAAGGCTGGTAGCCTCATTAAGAATCTGCTTGATTGAGAATTTCTGCTGTTCTCAAGGCAACAAGTTCAGACATTTCTTCAAGGGCCCTGGGAATCAAGCAGTAGCAGCAGGGCTCTGCTGCAAGAAGTCCCATGTTGATGCAAACACCCTACTCAGTGCAAAAGGGGTGGGGGAAGCATGGCATTAGTGCTATGAGAAAGGACAGTAATATCATAGAAAGAGCCTGAAAACCTCCAGCATTGACTATTTTGCTCCCTGATGACCCCATTCACAATGGCATAGCACTTCTATGATTCTCATCATAGGCAGGAAATAGCCTACATTCAGCTGTCTTCATAGTGATCTAATAGATGAAAACAGCCAGTGGCCTCCATTTGCCACAGATGTTGGCACATTCCCACAGCAAACCTCGGCTCAGAATCACCAAAACAGACCTACACACTTTATGATTAGAAGTCACATCTGGTGTGGGAAAGAGGATGCAAGTAGGAAAAAACTTGATCGACCCAGCCTGTCATGCCAACATCAAACTGCTGTATCAGACTGCACACTGAACATTCCCACAAAAATTATCAGCAAGGGAAGACTGACAATGCCAACACGTTATTAAACAGCCATCATGTGGTTCAGAGTAAACATCCTGCTGAACTGAAAGGGTACATGAATAGAGATGCCATCTATGTTCTTGTAACGATATTTGTCTGTAAGACAAGAGGTTTGAGTTAGACCTCTTTTCTTCTCTTTCCTCCTTTCTTTCTTTGCCTTTTTTTAGTGAGGAGTTAGAAATTGATGGAGCTATCACACAGCTTCTGGTGCCTACCAACCATACTCTGGGCCCCATTCCTGGACAGAATTCCCACACACCACCCTCCACCCTTTCTACACACTTACCATAATGGTGTGATGTGGAAACTTTGCACGTACAGACTTCACGAACTCCACAAAGTGCTCTGAATAGCCATTTGCCACATCTAGGCAGATATATCTGATTGGTGGAATGGCCTCTAGAATGCTTGTTAACTTGTCGAAATCAGCTTTTCCACTACCTGAACTTGCTGCTACATGCTAGAAAGACAGGGAGGGAAAAAAAAGAAGTAAGTAGTAGTTTTTAGAAACTGGGATACACACTCAATTTGCTTGTCTCTTTCTGCATAGTCTTGAGAAGACTCAGGCTGGAAACTAGAAAAATGCATACTATATAATATGAAATAAAGACGTCTCTGAGAACACCGGTGTGTTGTTTCTGTTAAGCTTGAAGGCTCTAAGACAAAGCAAATTTAGCATTTTATCAGCTCTTAATTCACAAGTGGATTCTCATAGGCAAATATAATGACCTGAGATGGATGAACACCCAGCCATACCCATACGAACACAAACACAGAAGATCTGACTTGGCAGATTTCCAGAAAGGCAGAGCAGCAAAATCTGGAGCACTGTTAGAGAGTGGAATGCGGGTCTTTAAGTCCACCAAACACTCCCTTAATCTACAGAATCACAAATAGTTGAGTTTGGAAGGGTGCGCTGGAGGTTCACCCCCCCTTGCTCAGGCAGGGTCAGCTACCATTGAAAACAAGCAGATTGCTTCCTCCTTTGTCTTCCTGCAAGTTCTTTCCAATAGAAAAATAGTTTCCACAGCTGCTGGCCCACAAAACGTCTGCAGAGATCCAAGGTCACAGAGAAAGTCAGTATTTAATCACTAGGAGATCCTTCTCCAGTGATTATGAACCACAAATGAGCTAAGTTCCAAAGTGCTAAGACACAGGATATTCCTGAGACCACTTTCTATCCTATAGTGACATATAAGCAATCCTGATGAACATTAAGTGATAGGCTGGCTTTCAGACAACCCTGTAGTCAATAGTCTTTATACTATAATTCTAAAATGTGCCACAAGCAAAGACACAACAGCTGTACGGTATTTTTTTCTACACAGAAGTTTCAAAACTGCACTGAACTCTAAGGAGGAGGGAAGACAGTGAGGAACACTCTTATACTGCCTCTCCTGGCATAGCACCCTGCCAGAAGAACACAGAAACCTGGATATGAAAGAGCTGGATCTTAAGTCAGTGTTTAAATTTACTAAATGGTGCTTCACTGGAATGGCTCAGGCCAGGACCTTGTGAACAAGTGGGAAGCATAGCTAGTAGCAGCACAGCATGAGCTCTAGTGCAGGGAGGTAAACAGACTATGCATGCTCTGACAACTTTCAATGCTCATCCCTGCTTGGGCCCAGCACCCAGGCCCCACCAGCCTGAAGACTATGGGTCCACTTGCACACCTGACAGCAAAGTCTCTGCCTAGCACAAGGGTGTGCAGAGACAGTTTACGCTTGGTTTACTCAAGGCTACTTGCATTTGTGGTCATGGGCTTTTCCTTCACCAGCACTACCACAGCTCCCAACAGCAACAGAAGCAGAGCATATACAGCACAGGAATACTTTCCCCCAGTATTTCCTCTTTTTTTGTTCAGGATACTTCTCTATTTCCACTCCAGGCATATATAAACTTGGCTTTTTTGCATCTTAATGTAAGCACTTTCATAATGGACTCAAACTATTCTTTCTCAACCAGGAGAAGCCACTTCCCTTGATGCATTTAAGAACAGCAAATATCTTCATTTCCCAAAACCTCGCCTGACAACAGCATTCCCAAGAGACTCCAGTGTATGTTAGTACAGAACAAAGCAATAAACTATAATAATTTACAATAATTTACAGTACAAAAAATGTACCTCAAGGCATTCTGGGTGATTGGCAGCAAAGAGTTTCCATTCTTCCAGAGAATAATGCTTGTGAATTGCAGTGAACATTGAATGCTAGCAAAAATAAGAAAACAGATATTAATGTCCAAGTTAGTCATCTTCCCCTCATTTGTGGAATAACAAGATATCAAAAATTCCCACTTTAAATATAGTGTCATCCCAGTTGAAATAAATGTTAACAGTGAACAACAGACCAGGCAATTCCAAATGGCTCTTCAAAGGTAACTTAGCAGAGTTAGCCAATCTTTCAGGATCGGGCTTCTGATATGTTCCATGAAGCTATGGTCAATATTTTGAATGTACTTAAGCACTCCAAGAAATTAAGGTGATCCCCGAGGCCAGAGGCTAATTAACTGCTGACTCTTGACTGCTGCAGCTTTATCCAGTAACCTACATTTTCAAAACCATTGTTAGCTAATAATTTCTTTCTGGGAAGAAGCACAACATAGACCATAAAAACTAAGCTCTAGAAGCTCCACCCAAGATGGAAGCTTCCCAGGAAGCATCTCCACTGAAACATTTATATCTGGACCCCCATTTCTGGTAACTGTATTGCTGTAAAAGCACAGCTGCTTTGCAACAAAACCACATCTTGTTATGGATTTAACACATGCTCCCCTGTTCTGGATTTTTTAACTTATGTCCCCCTGTTCTCCAACAAACGTAGCTAAAAATTAACAAAGCCTGTTCACTGTCACTCAGTGGCTTCCCCACTGTTGCAGAAATGAGAACCAAGACTTACTTTTGCCATAACCATGGCCATTTCAAATGTCCCCACAGTGTCCATGTTAGCCACTATAATGGGAATTCCTGTGTATGTCTGCTTGGAGTTGCGGAAAGTGAAGGTGCGCGTGAGGTCGACCTGCAATGAACAGACACGAATTCTTTCAAGTAATTGATTGCAATGTAACAAGAGCTTTGCCACTTACTTCAGGTACAGCAGGTTTGGACGCTGCTGCTTAAATTATCTTCACGTTTCCTGTTCTCCCTCCTTTCATTCTACTATCATCTCACTATTTATTTTGTTACAACTCTGTATTCCAAATAAGAAAGAATATAAAATAATGCTTTATCTGTTAGAAAGTTCTTGCTGAAGAAAATGATAATCGAAATCTAAAAAGAAACAAGTCAGAGGAAGTTGGAAAGGACAGAAAGGACAATGAGGACTGTGGATTATTTTACATAGAAATAAACTCAGCTTTTTGTTTGGCTGACTGAGAAACCCAAGTTGAGGTCCAAACTCCACAGAAGTCAGAACTGAACATTCCTCTGTCTCCAGGGCAGAGGGGGCTTTGTCCCAGTCTTTAAAGTAAATGACAATATGATAAAGCAAGCTCTTCCTTTTGGCTATAGTTATCAGCAGTCCCACCATACAATATGAACAATCACTCTGGCTTATTACATTTGCAAGGGATAATACCAAATTTAGATCAGTTCCCACTGGTCTACCTAGCATCTTGCAAAAGGGGTAAAGAAACCCTTTAAGAAATGCACAACTGTAAGATATCACGTTAGTCTCTTTAGTATCAATGAGAATGAAGGCTCTTTCATCATTTTCATTACTTCACTTCCACTTTAATTCAGAGACCTGAATTGAATTGAAATCCACCACCAGAAAGGAAGCAATATAAAAAGTATAAGACTCCAATTATTTATCTACAACATATTTTGAGTACTGTCACATTGCAGGCTACATTCTGATTCGTTAACATGGTAAGGGCTTTATTATTGATTTGTATATGAGAAAGAACTTATTGCCTCAGTGATATACTGGAAAACAGGTACTCATTTTGAGTAAGTTCACAAGGGAAGGGTCACTTTAGTGAACAAGCTAAAATACATCTTACTGAAGACTCACTCTTCTTCCCATTTACTATCAAAGGTTCCAGTTCTCCACCTATCACCGACAACAATATGCTTTCAGGAATTTCAGCTGCACCTAGCACAAGAAAATAGTATGAAGATACACAGAAAATAAATATGAAAATCGAACGCATTTTACCCCCTGTCAATGCAATTTTTTAACCAGAACCAAGGAAAAAAAAAAGTGTATCACACAATCAGTTCTACACAGGCAATAGTACCAGAACAGCCTTAGAGTTTTACAATGGGAAATGAACTTAAGAAAGAAGCAGAGGAGTATGTTTAAGAAAAGACCAAGACAAGATGCAAAGCTACGCAGGGAACACAAAGCCATGACTTTCAGGGGTTTTCACCTCCACTTACTATAACGTCTCACATGTGACTTCCTCTAGCCAGTCAGCCAGATGGGTCTCATGCAATTATCCACACAACTGATACTAATGTAACAGCAGGCATTTACAAGGGATAATTGCAGGGCTTCCCCTAATGAGACTTTTTCCTATTAAACCAGGAGAAATGGCACACTGGGTTGGAGATGTTTACGTGATGCCCCAATTCTCCAAACAGCCAGTACCAGATGTCTGGGAAGGGAGCATAGGAACGAGGCAAGTTTTGAAAGACTCTTTCCTTAGCCTGCCTTCCCAGGTCCCAAGAAGCTGATGTTCAGAGACCTTCAAAGGTCTCTCCAATCCATTGTGCTAAACAGCCACTCACTGACAAAGAATTTGCGTCACAATTTTTTTAATACTTCACATCTTAAGCCTCTCCAATATCCCATAGCAATAAATTCCAAAGATTAATCATACATGGCATAAAAACAACCTTTGCCTGATAACTGCATTCAGTGCTTCCCACTTCTTGATTTGTGAGAGACAATCAACAGCCACTTCTCAGTTTCACCTTTTCCATTCCACTCCTCACTTCATAGACTTGGCATATCCTCCACAACTGCTTCTTCTACATAATGTATATCCCAGTATGTTTATTTTTTCTTCATATGGAAACCAGTCAATACTGCTGATCATCCAGGCTACTATCTTCTGTTCATATTTTAATACATTATGCCATTCTTGTGAAAAGATCACCAGAACTGTGTGCTCAAGAAGAACACACAGAGGAGCATCACATATCTAACTGGTTTTCCTTAGTAGCACCTTGATTTGTCTCTTTCCTGACAGCTAATTTACATTTTACAACAGTTAAGAGTTTCTTTAGAAAGAAAATTATGAAATGTATTTTATAACTTCTACCTAGACCTTCAACATATGAAAGCAAAAGGACATTGGCTGTTGTGTTATAGCTCCCTGAACTTTGTTGAACTTACAAGTTTAAATTAATGACTAAACTTCCTACGGGACACTCCTCTGGTAAACTTAAAAGGACAGCCTGCAGAGGCAAGTCCAGCAAAGACAAGAACAGCAGGCTATGCGAGTACCAAGACCCCACAGACAGATAGTGCTGCTCCAACTCCAATCATCCCTTGAACCAATTTTGACACATGAATTCAAGCTTCAAATTTTCTGGTATCTTCTCAAAAAGAGAACACAATCATGGAAAATGAAGACAGCACAAGGAACCAAAAACAAGCACCAACGCAGCAGCCTACAAGAGGAGCTGCAAACACCCCAAATCATGTCTCTAAGAAGCTTACTTAATCCTGGTTACCGCAATAAAACCTATCCTTGTGCAAAATGAGGCATTCATGCCAGAGAACCAGATACTTGCTGATATAAGCTTCAAAGCAGCAGCTTGCTGGGTAACAGGCACTGTAGTATGCTGCCTCTGTTCCTCTGCCAGATCTATTTATTTATGTTCTTGTTTTGAAGCAGCCTGGGGCTGTCCATTTCAGATCTGGCTAGCACGGACACTGTTTATTCTCGTTGCTACAGCCTCAGTGATGGTGTCCAATTTCTTAACCTTCATCGGTTTTCACTGACCCCCCTCATGACATGCACTTTTTCCTCGTGTGAAATGTCTTTAGCAGGTCACCACAGCCACCCACTACAACCCTGCTCTATCAGCTCATGTTCCTCCTATCATTTTCCCTTCCCGGCAGCCCTTCTTTCCGCAGCCTGCACACAGCTAAATATGCAAAACACAGCACTTGAAGCAGGCATGTGTTGCTGGATGGAGCACAGCTCCACCTGTTTGCCTGGCCAGCAGAAGGAATTTTAGAAAGGGACCACAGGTCCCCTAGCAACTGCACGTGATGGGGAGTTACTCAGCTGGGACACCGTTCTTTATAAAAGAAAATGACAAGCCCGAGATTACCTTTCTACCGAGAGGGCCTCCCCAGTCTTACACCTTCATAATAGCAAAAAAAATGTTGTATGGGTGTCGCCCTTACAACCCCTGGCCATGGGGTTGCAATAAACACGGCCACCCCACTCCCCTTTCCAGTCTTGTCTTGCTACCTCACTTGATTTGTCTCGCTCTCTCTCACAACTCCGCTTCCCCCAGAGAAAGGCTTAATCCTCTTTCCATCCCCCAACACAACGTAATTCCTTCATTAGTCAAGCTAAATCCTTTGCTAACCTTGGGGTTATACAAGGTAAATGAGAAGGCACCTTCAATCCTTGAGGCAGCCATCTCTTTGTGAGAGGCAATCCTCAGGGGATTCCCTAGGGTCTTCCTTGATCCCTCCTGAGAAGTAACTACAGCAGTATCTTGGCTAACAGTGGCCTCGGGCCAGCAGGGACGCAGAGCCCGGGCAGCGTAAGTACGGCTGGGCTCTGCCTGCAAAGGTCACACAGCAGCAGGTCCTGGGGGGTTCACAGTCGTGAGGGTGAAACGCACCCCATGCACCCTGGGCTTCCAGCTGATGGGAACCCAGCCTGGGACACCCATGGGAAGCACTCCCCGGCATCTTTGCACCTCAAACACTGTGTTCAGTTCTGGGACCCTCACTACAAGAAGGATGTTGAGGCTTTGGAGTGAGTCCAGAGAAGAGCAACGATGCTGTTGAAGGGGCTGGAGAACAGGCCTTATGAGGAGCAGCTGAGAGAGCTGGGGTTGTTCAGCCTGAAGAAGAGGAGGCTGAGGGGAGACCTTATTGCTCTCTACAACTACCTGAAAGCAGGTTGTGGAGAGGAGGGAGCTGGCCTCTTCTCCCAAGTGACAGGGGACAGGACAAGAGGGAATGGCCTCAAACTGCACCAGGGGAGGTTCAGACTGGACATCAGGAAAAAAATTTTCACAGAAAGGGTCATCGGGCACTGGCAGACGCTGCCCAGGATGGTGGTTGAGTCCCTATCCCTGGAAGTATTTAACAGATGGGTAGACGACGTACCCAAGGACAGGGTTTTGTGGCAGATAAGAATGGTTGGACTCAATGACCCAAGAGGTCTTTTCCAACCTAGTGATTCTATGATCTTCACTATTTTTTAAAAAAGAGCATATCAGTTCTTTGCTAATAGCACTGCCCATGACCCCTGAGGCTGAGGGGGGCGATGCCCACTGGCCCAAGCTGTGGGGTACCCAACCAGACAGACACACACTCCACACCCACCACCTCCTCAGCTGCAAGGTGCCCAACTGGACATGGGCACAAACACACCAGCTGCAGGGCGCCCAACTGGACACCCAAAGGTCACACAGCAGCAGGTCCTGGGGGTTTGCAGTCATGTGAAACACATCCCCCCAATTTAATGGCTTTAAATTGGAAGGGAGGAAGATTAAGACTAGACATTACGAAGAAATTTGTCACAGTGAGGGTGGTGAGGCACTGGCCCAGCCCATGCTGCCCAGAGAAGTTGCGGATGCCCCATCCCTGGAGGTGTTCAAGGTCAGGTTGGATGGAG
Organism: Phaenicophaeus curvirostris; assembly: GCF_032191515.1. NCBI lineage: Eukaryota > Metazoa > Chordata > Aves > Cuculiformes > Cuculidae > Phaenicophaeus > Phaenicophaeus curvirostris. Next base: position 37,023,689 of record NC_091394.1, read on the forward strand.
CCTTGGGCAGCCCTGTTTAGTGAGAGGTACCCAACTGGATGACCTTTTAAGGTCCCATCCAACTCAGATCATTCTATGATTCTATAGCTGCAGGGTGCCCAACCATACACTCCTCACCCGCCCCTACCCCCCGAGCTGTGGGGCACCCAACTGGGGACACACACACCCCCCTCCCCATCTGCAGGGCATCCAACTGGGGACCCACTCACCCCCCAGCTTTGGGGCATGCATCCTTCCCCCCTAGCTCCAGCAAAGCCTAATCAGACACACACACAGACACACATCCCTTCCTGGCTGCAGGGGAGCCCAAGTGAGCACCCCTCAAATCCTCCTGGCTGTGGCGTACCCAACTGGACACCTCCCATTCCTCCCACCTGGCTCTGAGGTGCCTAACTGGGCACACACATGGATGCAGGGGGAGAGCCCAACCACACACCCCCAGACCAGGGCACCCAACTGGGGACACATACATGTGGCTGCGAGGTTCCCAACCAGACACTCCCCACCCTGGTTGCAGGGGAGACCAAGCAGACACTGACACCCCACTTATGGCTGTGGAGCACCCTACCCGACACCCCTCAAACTTCCCTTGGCTGCAGGGGCAGTCCTCAAATGGACACACACATGCATTCTGTTCCTGGGCACCCAGCCTGAAAACCCACCACCCTCCCTGCAGTGGCACAGGAGACCAAGGGGGCACCCCACCATCCCTTCCCTCCACCAGGCTGCGGGGGGAGCCCAACAGGACACAGACAGGGAGCTAAAGGGCTCCTAAAAGGACACCCTCATGCCCCCCAGCTGCAGGGGTGCCCAACAGGGCACAGACACGGAGCTACAGGGCTCCCAAAAGGACACCCCCTTGCTCCCCCGGGACACACACACGCCTACAAGGCTCCCAAGAGGAGCCCCCGCAGCCGCCCTATTGCGGGCAGCCACTCTCCCCCAGAGACGGGAGATCACCCCACACTCACTCAGCGCGGCAGTAACCCACAGAAGCACCTGCTAGGGGCAAACACCATCCTCCTCTCCCTTTATGCCCCCTACTTCTCCCCCCCCCCCGCCTTTTATTTGCTGCAGGGGAGCGGCGAGGGCAGCGCGGCACCGGCTTGCAGCGCCTCCCGCTCCAAAGGGGCTCCCTCTCTCCTCCCCAGCCCCCTTCTTCCCAGCAGGAGCCGCATCCCACCCACCCACAGGGCGCCTGGATCGGGAGGGCACCGCTACATTAGATTGGGGAATAAAAATAAAGCAGGGAGGGGGGGTTAAAAGGGAAGTTAAGGCGCTGAGAAGGAAGGGGGGGTGGGGGGAGGAAGGAAGGAAAAAAATAAGCATGCGAGGTTTGAACGGCCCCACCTCTGATCTGCTTTTGAGGCTGCTTCGTTTAGGTCTGAGCAGGACATCTTTGAAGTCCAGCTTGAGGTCTGCGTCCACGCGGGGCATCTTGCGGGCCGAGCCGGGCGCGCCGCGCTCCGCGCCGCCTATTTATAGGGCATCGCTTTATAGGGAGCGCTACGGCCCCGGCTCGGGCTTCTCTGCCCGGGGAGGGGACAGAGAGGGACGCCGAGCGCCCGGCGGGAAGGGCGAAGCAAGGGCAGAGGGAATGGGGCCGGGTGGGAGGCGTCCCTGCCCGCGGCTGGAGATGGATTATCCTTAAGGTCCCATCCAACCCGACCCGTTCCCTGCGCGGGGCGTGCGGGAGGCGTCCCTGCAGAGTTGGAACTGAATTATCCCTTCCGAGCCGAACCCCCACGGGGAGGTGGAACGGGACGCTCTTTAAGGCTCCTTACAACACAAACCATTCAATGACCCTGCGCGCAGGATAGGTGGGAAGCGCCCCTGCCCATGGCGGGGGGTTGGAACTGGATGGTCTTTAAGCCCTCCCCCTCTCCTGAGCCGCCCTGTGACAGTGTGAAATGGCGCCCCGGGGTGACATTCGGGCGCCGGGGGGCGGGCAGAGCCCACGCCGCCCTCCCTCGCTCTCTCCTTCCCTCCCTCCCCTTCCGCCGCCGGGGTTACCGTGAAAGGCCGGTTCTGGCCCCTGGCGCCTCTCGCTGCCTCTCATCCTGCTGTAAAAATGAGCGTGTCGCGGCTCCTGGGACCCTCTGAGATGGTTCCCTATCCCACTGCAGGGCAAAGGGACCCTCTGAGATGGTTCCTCATCCCACTGCAGAGCAAAGGGACCCTCTGAGATGGTTCCTCATCCCACTGCAGAGCAAAGGGACCCTCTGAGATGGTTCGTCAACTCACTGCAGGGCAAAGGGACCCTCTGAGATGGGTCCTCATCCCACTGCAGGGCAAAGGGACCCTCTGAAATGGTTCCCCATCTGACCGCAGAGCAAAGGTCTGGAACGTGTTTTTGGCATTAGAAACGTTGAGAAAAGTGCAGCTGGTTGGTCATAGGAGAGCAGTCACAGCACCTGGAGCTGCTCTGCACAGTTGCTTTCTGTTTCGGTACATGTAGAGAAGCAATAAGGAGTTTGGGTTTTTTGGGTTTTTGTGTTGGTTTTTTTTTCCCTCCATAGCACAGAGGAGCCTGATCTGTGACTTTATGTGACGATTTTCAATGGATGACCACTGTTTAACACACAGTCATAAAACCCCCATAGCAGCACTATTACACATGCTGGGCCTGTCTAAATCTGTTGCCACAAGAGGGATCAGTACAGGGGTACTAGGTATCATACGATATGACTTTCACGGGAGCTTTAAGCCTTAAAGTACATTTAATTATGAAGTCAGTGGGTTGTAAGATTTAGACTTATTTGGAAAATGCATGAGCTAAGCCTTGCCAGTGACTGGAAACTGAAGCATGGGAGGACAGTTGGCTTCCCTTCCTCAGACACTTTGTAGAATGAGAATGAGATAGTGCTTTTTTTTTTTTTTTATCTGAAGATTGCAGATGTCTGGTGAACACCCTGCCTCCAGTGGAGCTCTTCTACACCTCTTTGCCCAAGTTTCCCAGATAGTTCAATATGACCAAGCGTGAGGCCTCACAGGCACTATTCACTTGGCGATTTCTCCACTGGATTCAACAATATAACACACTGCTAAAATTTTTCCTTCAGGCAGATAGCCATATCTCCACTGCTTACTTTTCAGAAATAAAATAACATTTTGTTCAGGAGCCGGGTGTACTGATGAGAATGGGTCCTGTGAAAGTAGCATGCCTGTAGCAGAGGATTAAGAATGGAGAAAAAACAAATGCTTTCTGTCTGTGCCTGGCACCATGTCTTCTCATTGCCCACATGGCAGGCATGTGATACTGGGAAGAAAGAAAAAAGCCACTGCACTGCACTGTGAATTCAAAAGGTCAGCACTGTCATGGGGAGTAGGACGTGGAGGCTAGCGGTGATACTTGTAAGCCAAAGAAAATCCATGTCTGTTGCTTCTTTTCACTTCTAGTATTTTAATTATAGTTTCCACACATAGATCTCACCATGCTATGTTTCTGTAGATAACCATATCTGCTGATGTCCAGTATTTTCTGCGTGTGCACATACCGATGGACTAGTCAGGTCTCTCAGATCAGCTCTGTTTGTCTTAAAAATATACAAAATCCTCCAGTTTCTGACTTCAAGATATATTTTCTGTAATTAAAATTACGCTTTCTTGCTGAATCACTGCTGTCTTTTTCTGTGTCCTTTCTCAAGTATGGACACCAGAAAGAGTATGATCAGTAATCACATTAATATCGTAGCCAGAAATGAAGATAATCTCATTATGCATCTTTGCTATTCCTCTTTACACCTGCAGTGATTCCATATTATCTCTTTGTGCTATGGAAAAAAGAGCTGTTCAGCAAGGCTGTATGCAGTTTTGGTATTTATCCTGTAAGTACCAATGAGCTAACACTAATTTCAGAAATTAGCATATGTAAGTTATTCCAGCTACTTTCCTTCAGAGCTGTTCTTTTCTGTTCTTCATTGGTTTATATTTATACTTGAAAGCAAATGGAACAATGCACTCAGGAGAGAACTTGTAAGTCACTGTAGCTGAAAAGACCAAGGCCAATGTAGCTTTGTAGGTCTTCTGGCAGTTTCCTGAACTTGATGTTTTTGAGAGAAGAGAGAAGTGGTCATAATAATGCAAATAGTTATTACCATGTCTCAAGAAGAAGTATCTGACTTCAGCCTATGATTTTCCAAGAGCTACTGTCGTCCTTGTGATTTTCATCCTGTTAAAGTAATTGTAAATGCCATTGTATTTCACAGTAGAAATGAGTTCATAAATGGGATCTGATGACAAAGGACACGGAAGAGACAAAGGTGTTCATTGCCATCTTCACCTTGGTCTTCTCTGGTAAGGTTTGCCTCAGGAATGCCAGGCTTCTGAGATCCTTGGGAAAGTCGGGAGCAGTGGAGACTTACCTTCAGAAGAACAGGATCAGGTGGGAAAGGGAACAGTGGGGAAGGCTTCCTTCGGACTAAAAAAGCAAATGTCAGTCCTGTCTTTGGGAAAACCAAGGGAGGATCTGGGGAGCCCCAGGTCAGTCAGCCTCACTCTGATGCCTGGGTAGGTAATGGAGCAAATAATCCTGAAAACCATTTCCACATGTGTGAAGGACAAGAAGGTGACTGAAAGCAGTTGGCATGAATTTACAATGACAAAATCATGCTCAGCTAACCTGATTACTTTCTACAATGAATTGACTAGCTTGGTGGGTTAAGGGAGAGCAGTGGATGTTGTTTATTTTGACTTTGGCGAGGCTTTTAGCAGATTCTGGTAACATCTTCATAAACAAACTGTTGAAGTGCTAACTAGCTACAAGGACAATGAAGTGTATGGAAAACTTGACTAAACTTCTGGGCTTAAAGCATTGTGATCAGTGGCATGAAATCCAGCTCAAGGTCAGCCACTGGTGGTGTACTGTGTTAATTGCACATGGTGTTAAAACCACCCCTTTTTATTCATGCCCAGTTCTCTTCTAATTTAAATAAGACCAGTTTCCTCACCAGCTCCTTGGTACTGAAAAAGGCATTCAGTGATAACCTTAAAGCACAAGCACTTCTGAACACCAGAAACACCTCTAGGGTAAATGCTTAATGAGGTTGTCATTATTTATCAACAGAAACCCTGGTCACAGCAGATGCACAGCTGACACAACTGAAGACACATGCTGTTCTTCGCTGTGGTTCCTGGGGAAATACTGTACTCTCATATAGCTCCATACAGACAGCCTGTAACATAATTAGCATGCGTGTTTAAGGAGTGTGGTGAGCAGTAGTGAAAGCATTGCTCAGCTGGCAAATGCTCCCGCAAACTGTGTCATCACTTTCCAGCAAAATCCCATATCTGGAAAGAACAACATGCTGCAGGACATGTGTGATGAAGATCTTTCACTGTTAAGGAGAAGCAGTGCATTTGGGAAAAGAGCCCTGAGGTTTGGGTTTTTTTTATGAGAAGTGTAAATTGCTTTTATTATTTTGTTTGAATTTGGGCCTTTTCTATGCTGAATAGCGTTTCCCAGTAGATGGATCAAGAGACCTAACTCAGCAAACCCTGCAAATGCAAGCAGAAGATTTCTTTTGGTTGTAGAGATAAGGGGGTTTCTCTGAACTATCACTAGTATTACAGCATCCACACTAGGGCTTTTGGTGGCCTTGATAGCCACCAGAAATGGGAGGGGTGGGACTGACACCCCTGACTTACATGCCTGTGCCAAGCAGACCAGCCACATGCACGAAGGTGACTTGTTATGAAGTGAAGAGACACACATGATATTAAGCATTTTTGTTAAATTCAAAGATCTTAGGGTAGACCACTAGTCATAAGCTAAATCCCAGGCCCGTACTAAATTCAGTAGGAACCTCTCATTCAAGGTACAATTCACTTGTAAGTAAGTGACAGTATCCATTCCCATTTGATTTCAGCAGGTTTCAAATTATAAGTAATCACAGCAATTAATAATTAATAAGATGCTGATCTTCCTTGGCTTATGGAATATGTTTAGAGTCTGTCTGTGCTGATAAATAAAATGGACCCAGCCCAATCTCAGTTCCTGCAAGGCAGGAGACAGAGTGTGGCTTACACATAGCATCTGTTTAGATACCCTGTGTGAGCTTCAAGGGGTTTCATTCATTCTGCTTATTGGAAATGGTCTGATACTGTTCTTGGAACTGTCCTCAGACTGCCTGGTGGAGTGCTAGCTCTCTAAGTTGTCCAAAGGAGTGTGATACTAATTAAAGACTATGGGTCACTATGGTAAAGCTTACAGCCATGCACTGGTCCAGTTTGGTTTGCTATATGAACAAGGTTTGTTATGAACAAGGTCTGTAGGATTTATTTAAATGGGACAAAACCTGCTCTGTACTATCCATTGTGAACTGATATTTCTGTAAATTGCATCCAAGTCCCACATACTGTAAAAGAAAGTGAGATTCTTTTCATGGATATTTTAAGCCATCTCACAGGATGTAGCAGATATTCTGTTGCTGCTACAGGGCTTTGTATACTGAGCCAGCCTCTCCTCAGTGGTAGCCACTGGCAACACAAGAGGCTTGCCCAACTGCTATCCACGTTACACATCAGAATTCTGATTATGATCACACACTGCCTTTATAGCAGTAAAACTCCACTGACTGCAGTGGAGTTGTCCCATCTTAATATGACTAGGAGAAATAAGACTGTGGAGTAAATTAACCAGAGACAAGTGGCACAGTGCTGTAGCCTACTTTGATTTGGCATTTATAGCAAGGTTGCTTCAGGCAACAAGTACAGTGGGCTCTCTAAATTAGCATCATTAGGTTTTGTTACCACCAAAGCACGGTGAAATTTGTCCTTCAGTTGCAATCCCTCTTGTCTGAAGTCATACAGAGAGTCATTTTTAGGGCTGGTACTGAAACTTAGGAGGGCTTCTCAACTGCCATCCCAGGGTATATTCAGCCCAGCAGAGCTCCTTGTTGTGCTCTATGTTTGAGCTTTTCCTCTGCTCTTATGAGGGTTTATCTCTGTATTGTATACACAAAGTCACTTCATCAGCCTGTTCCTAGCCGCACCTAGTGTGGTTATCCACAACATCACAAAGTTCAGTAGGGAAGGGGCTCTCTGATAATGGACTTTCTCTATTCTTTTTCCTTACATCTCTGAAAAAGTTCCTTGGTGTGGCGTTCATGGCTCCTTGGGTTTCTTTTGTGAGGGGTGGGCATTTCTAGGGCCTCTTCTGTGTTTTCCTCCTTCCAGATCTTGTTTTGGCCCTCGAGCCTCATGTGTGCCCAAATTTTTGCCTCTAAAATCATTAGACACCTGCCTACTTTGGCCTCCCAATCTCAGATTGAGGAACTGGAGGTCTTTTGTCTTGACTGGACATCAGCTGATTTGCCAAGATTTTCCAGAAGGTACTGGACCAAACAGAAACCCAAGCGAGGTAGCAAAACTGCCTCAGCAAATAAAGAACTATATTTCCAAATAAATAAACAGAAGCAGTAGTGCAAAATTGCAGAAGGCTTTGGACTGAGAAGAACTCAGTGAAAATGAACCTATGATGTTGCCTGCATTCCTGCTGAGGACTTTTTATCAGTAGATCACCTACTATCATGACCATCTGTGATAATTTTGTCATGTTACAAGCCTGACTCCACTGGGTCTTGCTGTGCACTCTCCTTTCCCCAGTGTTTGCAATCAAACTTGGATTCAAGCTTGCCCCAACCTTCACCCATCATTTCTAGCCTAACTCCCAAGAATCCATTGTCAGTCAATCTACTCAAGTAAAGAGAGGATAATATGGGATTCGAGAATCAGTTTTACACCAGTGTTTTTCTCACCGACAGTTGATTTTACACTATGCAATAGAGATGTAACAGCACTGCTGGGGCAGCACAACTACTAATGTTGCTGTTTGCCTCTTATCTAATTTTTATTTTTAATGCACCGATATCAACATGCTGCTTCCTTCATGATAACCTCTTTCTTGTGGAATTAGGGAGTTGTTGGTTTAACCTTGAGTTTGTGTTATTCAAGATCAAGGTGGTTAACAAAGAAAAGAAAAAAAAAAGTTCGCTTGTGCTTGACACTATTGATTTGGTTAGTCCCTTGGGTGTAAGACAAAGGTCCTGAAAGTCCATTTCCTGCTTATGGAGAAGGGTCAGGACATTAACTCTTTCAACCCTGGTAATTGTCTTTTTTGATTTCGTGCCTAAAGCCTGCTTGAATAAGCACACTGCCATTGCTGTATGAAAGAAATGGAAAGCACATCATTCTTTTAAAAACCCACATTATATAACCAAAAGGCATTTTCTTTATTCTCTGGGCTTTTCTTGACATTTTTGTGTTGTGTGGAAATCTTGCTACAAATTTTAAACTGGAGAAATGTTTCTAAACTATGAACATTTGGTAATGACTAGTTTTCAAAGCCAATTTAATCTTTAGTTAAAGAAAAAATAACTTTGCTGCCCAACTGCACCATCTACAGGCAAAAAAATCCCACGCTGATATTGCAAAATGTTAGAACTGTGTTAAGTGCTTTCTTTAATCATTGCAATTAATAAATGAAAGTGGAATTTTCCCGTTTTAGTCTCAATAAGTATGAGGGCTTTATGCCTTTTGTGTTTAAAATTACATCTCCCACAACTTAAAATACCTTGTACGCTTTGGACAGGGAGTTTTGCTTCAGCAGAACTTGTGTTAATTTGCATCTTATCATGGAGAAATAGAAAACAAGATTAGCTTGGACTTCTATTTCTTTTTAAGAGTTTAATGGGATGTAGATAAAAGCTGCTGCATTTATCAGCTGTCACACTTTTTCAGAAAGACACCTACATAGGGATTATGATTAACATCAACTCAGTTGTCACCACTATGCCTTTTTTACCCATGATTCTTCACTGCCTAAAGTTAAAGATATTCTTAAAATGACCTAGAAAATGCTGCCTCTTTCCCACAGCAAATAAAACCTTGCTAAATATTCTCATATATCATTATGATAAAAATGGGAAGGGAAAATTTAGTGCCTGAGCTTGTAAAATATGCACTAGTTTTGCAAGGCTGTTAAATTGAAGATTGTTAGCATGTGAGGCCACGGTAGCTGCACATCTGTCGCTTTTGGATTATATTAACATGCAGTTTGGGTGTCCATGATATTTTCAGTAATCTAATAGGACAAGTATGACGTGAAACTGATGGATCAAATCTCATTAATTGCCCTCCTCCTTTCCTTAGGAAGAAAACAGATCCTCTTTAGCTGTTCTCTCCTTCCTGTGAACACAGGAAAAAACTATATCCAGAGGTAAACTGAAATGAAATACAGTCCTTAGAAGTGGTTAGATATATGCATTCTGTCAAGAAAATTCAAAGCAATTTAAGTGATTTTGTTCTGGTAGAGAACAAGGGGCTAAATTCAAGATCACTTCTTTATCTGGATTTTAGTCTCCTATGTAGTGCCTTTACTGGAAGCTCTGTGAAGCAAGAACGTTATTTGTCGCAGTGTGTATGCAGCGCCCAAATTCAGTAAGGCATAGATCCCCATTACAGTCTTTTCGCTTTAGTATAATGAAGATTTAAAAAAATATGACATGTTTTAGGTCTGTTATTCCTCATCCTTGCCTAGCAAATTATTATTTTGCATCTTGATTTGTGCCTACCTGTCTCTCACTTTTTCACAAGCTGCTGTGCAGCAGTGCTGTTTTCTGACATTAGAAGACTCAGGATGTTTCACCCCTGTCCTCCAGATTTCAGTAAAGGCAGAAGTCCCTTCCATACGTGGAGAGATCTGGGATCCTTCAGGATGAAAGGTGTGATATAAATATAAGATACAATTCATTCCCTTTTTTTCTGCAGTACACACAGTGCTAATAGGTTTTGCTTTCATCTTGAGCTCCCCTGACTAGATTGTCAAACATCTCAGTAAAAACCGTGAAGGTTTGCTTTAGGCACAGTCATAATCACTGTTCTGTTAGCTCCGGCCTTACAAAAGGATGGCTATTCTCCAGGCACACAATTGACTCTACTACCAAATGCCTTTTTATTCTTATCGTCCTCAGTTGCTTCTCTGACAATTCCCCTTGAGTTTTCTTGCTTCGGTCTAATCCTCTGGATCATATTCAGGTCCCATTTCCCATTTGCCATGTCAATTCACCTACAGTACATTGTGAATTCTGTGCTGATCCTGTATCCTGCGGAAAAAGGAGCGACTTAAGGGTATTTCTTTGGACTTCTGAGTCTTGTGTATGTCTTTCTTCCTTGCACTGCGTTTAGATGGTAAAGGCTCTTCAGGCAGAGCACTGTGAGGAAAACAATAATCAGCTTCTCCAGGCTACCTAAGCAGCACCTCATTCTCTTCTCAGAAAGAAAGAGGCAAAACACAATTGCTTTTGTGAGCCCTTCTGCCCAGCTCTGTGGGAAAGGGAATAATAAGCTTCATTAAGCTACTGGGCCAGTAGCTCCCTGCTTCTCTTTCTTGACCTCACTGTGTTAGAGCTGCAGCTGGTTCCACAGTAAATAGAGCTGAGCAGGTGAGCTGCTTCCAGCTGTGGCCGCATCCACACTCCCTGCTCCTTCTCATGTGCTGCTGTGGCACCCACCAAGCGCCGCACAATCGGCCCTTAGAGAGCTCAGATGGTAAATGCAGAACATAGCAGGGCATTTCCTCACATTCTCCCTTTTTCATTCTTCATTATTTTAGCTGGATCATTTCTGCTCCCATGTTTCTGGACCCTCTTGCATTCAGCTGTGGGCTACTTCTTTTCACCCTGTCACACAGCTGTCAGGTGGTAACATATTGGTCACCAGAGCAAGAACTTGTCAAGAAAATTAATGAGCTGCAGTGTCTCTTTGGAGCCAAGGAAAAAAGTTTTGTAGAATTTGTCAAATGAGATGCGTGGGGGCTATGCTGTCATGTGGAGGGAAAGACAGGAATAAATAAATGGCTATAAATAATTGATTTCCTCATCTTTGAAACTGATCCGCTTTTATTACTGTGTCTGGTGCTCAATTTGGCAAAAAGACGTCTTCCTTCACTCCCAATTACTTTCCTGAGCCTGCATTTGGGCTGTGGTGTAGCAGACTGATATAGTTCATAGCATGGAATCTAGCTTCCTTCAGTTACGTAGGTATAAACTGGGACTATGTCTATAGGAGCCAGTCATGATGTCATCAAGTAGAATGCTTGTGTGTAAGATCAAAGGAGTTCTTGTTTTTCTTCTCCCACAACTCAGAACAGATCTCAGAAATGCAGAACCATTTTGATTTTTAAAAACCATTTGATATTTAATCAGAACAGAAATGTGGCATGTGAAGAACATGGACATATATTGAGCTGAGCTTTGGGAGACGTTAATAATGAATTATGCTGATAAAGAACAGCTGTATTCTTACATCAGAAACCATGGGGACAAATAATTAATTTGCCTTCATTAATTTACCAGTTCTTTCCTGGCAAAAAGTCCAGAAACACTTAGACTACAGATCTAATTGTCATGACAAGTGTATGCATGAAGAGATTGTATCAATTATTGGGTCATCGGACATTATTATGAAAGCCAATTTCTACTTCTGCATTGTCGAGACACCCTCCCCCCACCCTGCATCTTTTTTTTAGCTGGCTACTAGCAGGAAGCTTGGAGAAAATAATGTGATAAAATGTTGATGATAATTTTCTTATTTAATAGTTTCTCAATCTCAGCTGAGCAGGGCTGCACACAGCTGTGAGGTGGAAGGGAGGTACAGCGTACAATGTTGATTCCCTCTTGAATGACAGGAATATGGAGGCCACAGCTTGTTTGTCACCCTGGTGACTCTGTATTATGAAAAGTAATCCCTAGGTTTCAATTTGCTTGTTTAAATGTGTTTTTTTAAAAAAAAGAAAAAGGAAAATCAAACCAAGTTGATCAGTTGAACTTGGAGTTGAGAGAGAGGAGAAGGTTAATGGAGGCATGATGGTCTGTGTAGCAAATCTTTTTGCAGGGAAGATGGAGATCCCACCTATCATGCTGGAGAGGAGCACAGTGTTGCTGCTACCATGGGGAGTGCAAGCCAGGGGGCAGGGAAGGTACCGTGACACACTCAAAGCTCAGCTGTCCCTGGCTCCCAATGAGCCATCTCCAGCTATAACCCTTTTCCAGGAAGGGGTTTGCCACTGGCTTCTCTGCCCAGCAGTGACCCACGATAGCATTGGAGGATATGATGGGATATGTGGTGGTGGGTTTGACCAGAGGAAAAGTGCATTCAAGGCTTTGGTTAACTTGTCTCTGCTACAAATGGAGCCTTCTTCCCTTACATGCCTCTGATGCTGAAGTGTAACATGGGTTAACTTTGTGGTTTAGAGAACAATAGGCACCTAGACATACACAGAATGCCTACACAGAAAAACTATACATCAAAATAGTCCTCTTGCAGCAAGCCTACAGACTGAGGAATTTATTAGGAAGAGTTTCATATTCAAAGAGTGGGACTCCTATTCCTGGGAAATACAGGCTAAACCTCAGCTGATATAGGTCTTCTGAAGGATATAGACCTTGTGTTTATAATTTATCAATTTATAATTTATGCCTTTGAATGAGTCAAACTTTACTTCAGTGGCAGGCAGATCAAAAATCTTGGCATGTCATGAAGCAATCTTGGCAAGTATATATGGCTGGTACTTAAAAATTCCTACTGTGTTATTGAAATGCTGCCAGATATCACTTAATCAGGTGAAGGAGATCTTAGCTCACTCCTTGTTCTCATTCAGGTTTGCCAATTATAGCTTGTCTAGAATTTTGTCGCCTCTTACTTGCAAACGTCTCTTCAATTCTTGCTAATTTTTGCAGCTAGACTCAGTGATCAGAACCAATGTTTCTGGCGTGCACAATATGTGCTTTCTGTTGGATATAGGTCTGGTATTTTGTTTAGCATAGGGTGGGAGGGCTTGAGAGGTGGGAGTGCATGGCTGCACGCCACTCTTTTGTTACATGGAGCAGGTTACACCTCAGTGCCAGGAGTGCCAGCTATGTAGCTTTCCTACAAAATCTGTGCACATGGAATGCTTTGGGGAAGCTATTTATGTATAGTTTATAAATTAGGGGTTTTTTTACTGGAAACTCTTTATGCATATGCACTGGTTGAACTGGATTCCATTTTGGATATCTGCTGCTGGTTTTCTCCCGTGTCGGACTGTAACCTCAGGTGCTAGAGACACAAGGCTGCCCTGACAGGGGAGCTACCTGAGGTGCTGCCTTCCAGACAACAAGATGGTTCCTACCCCACAAAAGATTTGTCAGAGAGCGCTTGTTCAGCATGAAAATAATCTGGTAGAAGTCTTTGTACTTAACAGAGCAGATACTATTCTGATTGGTCACCCAGTTTTACAGCCTTGTTCTGCAGAGGGCTGGTATGACAAATGCCCTCGTTGACTCTATAAAGCAAGACTGGTGGAGTCGAGGGAATGTGTGCTACATTTATGACAGGCTACAGTAGTGCGTGTTGCTCAAGAGGTGACCTTCAGGAGAAGTGGAAACTTGAAGGAGACATCGCTGCTTCTACTGCCTAAGCAGCTGGATGGGAGCATCAAAGAGAAGGCTCAGAAAAGCCATCAGAACATGGTCTTGTGCAACTGGCTCTAGGTGATGCTGCTTGAGCAGGGGGAGTTGGACCAGATGACCTCCTGAGGTCACTGCCAACCTCAACCGTTCTCTTACTCTGTGATGTAAGCATGCAAATGTGCTATGTACCTTAGCAAGCTAGACCTGGAAAAGATCTTTAAACATTACCAAGACCCATGAATCTAAGATCATATAGAATGAACATCTGATCCTTTCACAGAAATTTAGTAATCACCCACCAGGGAAAGCTCACCAAGAGCTGACATGGAAGTCACTGAAACAACGTAGAGACATCAAATGGGCAACGATTGACAGCAGCCATCTCCATTTCTATGACAGCACAGCTTGTAACAAGTCTGTGATGCCACAGCTGTGGATTCAGGGATTCTGGCAGGTTGGTGTCACTGCTGGTTATGTTGAGCTTGTGAGCTTTGTTGTCAAAGAACAGGACTACATGTAGTACAGCTGCAGCAGTCCTGTCCTTACTTTTCCATGCCTTTGTGGCCGTCTGTGGTTCATAGGCTCAGGTTTCACGTTTGGCTACAGGATTGGTCCAGCTAGCTTAAGTACCCCGAGCTTTTTACCTCCATCTCTTCTTCCTCCATGCTTCCCTGCACACCTTTCATTGCTAAAGTCCCTCTGCTTGTGTCTCTGCCCAATAACTGCATTAGAAGTGCTGCTAAAATTGAAAGATAATCTAGCAGCAGAAGTTTTGCTTATCCCATGACCTGCTTTCATGTGTGGCAACATGAATGGCTGGGCCAGAGCTTCAGCAAGAAAGGCACAGGAACTGAAGCAAGTGGAGGTCTAAGTGCCTTGGCAAAATGCACCATGCAGCATCTCTGGAAACTATGGGCGTGCTGAAGGGATTGCAGAAGGCTTCGGAAGTGGTTGTGAATATTAGACGAGTTAGATGGTATTAGCCAGGTGACTGCCAGGGGATGGTACGTGTGTCTCCCTCAGCCAGGGAACCGCAAACTGGTCTTAGTCATTAGCAACAGCTCAGTCTCTTCTGAAGTGAGGGAAAACTAGCATCACTTCTGCAGCCAGGAGCAACTGAGCCTTCTGGGGAATGCACAAACCAGAAAGGGGGAAAAGCCACTTTCAAACCATTTGAGAAATGCCTTCTGTATGTTGGAGGCTCCACACTCCTTGTTCAGCACCTCGCATTGGGGTGCGAAGGCAAGGAGCCCTTGCAGCGGTGATCTCTACGGCTCTGGCTCTCTGCCCGCTGCCTGTGGACCCCTGCTCACGGGCACAGGGTTTGTGTAGCTCGGTGGGGTCCAAGACAGACACCCGCCTTGCAACACCAGCTGGGAGCCAAGCCCTGCATTTGGCCAGTGCTTTACTGTGTGGAGAGGTTCCCACTGGAAAATAGTCAGGAAGCATCTGTCGGATTCTGTGATGGTTGCTTAATTATTATTTTTCCGGTTAAGATGGTCTGTTAGCATCATAGTAGGAAGGTATTTAGCCCCTGCATCTCTGAGCCACTTCATTGCTCCTTTCGGATGCAGTGAACGTGACTTCTTGTGTGTGACAGTGACCTGCAGAGGGCAGCTTTACCCTTGCATCGCGCTTGCTTTGTGTCACCAGCGCTGCTGATGCCTCTCTTTCCCGCAAGAGAAAATAACAGTTTACATCATGTAATTTCCTTCTGTTTCTTTTTTGTCTAGCCTGCTTGTGACAGAGGAAGTCACCCAATCGACTATAATCTATTTGGCTAAATAACATACAGTTCATTTACGTGGCATGTGATTACAAGGTTCCAGAGGACACTAATTAGGAAGAAAATCTGGGGAGAGAATAGGGATTAGAAAGTATCTATCAGTCAGATGCCTGTCAGCCAGCAGAATAATAATAATTAGTCAGAATTAACAATACGTTCAGTGTCAGTAGTGCATCTTATCTGAGGACTCTACTAGCATTTTGTAGTTAATCTATGCAGCTCCTTCTGAAGGGAATAGACATGATAAAATATTTAGAACTAAATTTGCAAATGACATTTTTTAAATGAGACCCCTAAGGCAGTTGTATACAAGCACCAAAATAAAGTGTCTTATATTCAGACGTGCTATGCATCTGCAAACCCCAGAGTTTCATAGAATCATAGAATGTCCAGAGTTGGAAGGGACCAACAAGGATCATTGAGTCCAACTCTTGTTCGTGCACAGGACAACCCCAACATTCACACCATGGGCTGAGGGCATTGTCCAAATGCTCCTTGAATACTGTCAGGCTTGGCGCTGTGACTGCCTTCCTGGTGAGCCTGTCCCAGGGCTCTACCACTCTCTGGGTGAAGAACCTTCTCCTAATATCCAATCTAACCCTCCCCTGGTACATCTTCCTGCCATTCCTTCAGGTCCTATCATTGGTTGCCAGTGAGAAGAGATCACTTAATTGTCTTTTAGCTCTGACAACATGAGTACTACCCATCCCTGGTGAAGGACAACATTTCAAGTAATATGTAGGCTGTGCTGGGAAATGCAACTCTGATTCAGCGGTTGTGACTGGGTTTACCTCTCACCTTCCCTGTGTACCCAAACACATGCACTCTGCAAGGAAAGAGCCTGATCACATGTGCAGGACCAGCTTTTTATGGGTGAGCTGCATGGGCAGTGTGCAAGGTCATGTGTGTCATAGGACAGTTCACCTGCAAATACTCCAGTTCCTGTCCTTCTTAACCATGATGGTGTTGCCTGAAAAGTGGGCTCCATTACCCGGGGTACAATAAGCTAATAGCCACAGCATCAAGAGAGACATTGTTTTATTCAGGTTTGCGCAAATCCTGGGTGCCTGGAGGTTTTCTTCAGATCGAGCAAACCTCAAGGAGTTTGCTGCCTTCATTGCTACACAAAGTTACACAAATCTATACATTATCCATCATGCATGTAATCACAAATTTACATGTAATTATAATAAAATCAAGTCATTCATTGTACCTACTGTGCATGCTCCAATGGGGTCCTTCGAGGTGTCTGGTGGTTGTCACCTCAAAAATTACCTGCCAAGTTCACTTATTGGTCAGCTTCTCCCAGTCTCATCCCATTCTTCTCCTAGTTATTGGCTCAATATGTACAAACTGCTGGTTTGGAACTTTTTAATTTACTTAAGTTCCCAATGCCCCATTTAAAAGTCATGCTAATAAATTGCACTATTATTTCCAAAAGCCTAGTTTTTCTTATCTGTAGAAAACCATACAGCTGAACAAAGTTTAATCCCATGCTACAACAATTATGAAAGATAATCATTGACTAGAACCCATCTTGTGTAATTCTGCCTGTCTGATGATCCTAAGATATTTTGAAGATACTTAAAAATATCTTGGGCTTTTACCAACAGTGTGAATGCTTTAAATGCAGCTGGGACTCTGCCAGGGATGGTGGAAAATGTGCTGTTTGCAGAACTCAGTGTACTTGCTCCTGCTAAATCAGCTTTCAAATCATTGTATAGACATTGTCCAAAGCACTAAGAAGTGTTCTGGTGATCAAAATACTAAGTTGCCTTACAAGTCAAACTTCTGAGTCATAACCGAAACAACGGCTATGAGAAAAATCTTCCAGTGGTTTTGTGAAATATCCTTTGTTTTGTATCTACAGTTTTTTCCAGAGTTTTCTCCCCTCAGACAGGATCTCAGGATGTGTAGTGCTAGTTTTACTAACACCGGAAAAAAATCCAAATCGATCCAGATTTTGGGCATGGATGTACAATGCCTTGCTGCTGCATTTCCCCCACACAGAAGAGTTTTGTCATTTTCGTACTCATCAACCCTGAAATCAGAAGCGTTACACCCTTAAAGCTCTTCCACATCTCTTCAGGCTCACTGGAGAGATACATGCCATTTCAGGTGAAAAGTGTTTGTTTTGTCCAGCTAATAGTATGGTTAGTCACTTAATTGGATGCTACCCTACGTCCTGCAGATCTGGCAATGAATAAAGGCAAATAAACCTGTACCACAAATGACTCTCCACAGCTCCAGGGTATATAGCCTTTCTGGGCCTATGTTCAGCATTTTTGCCCTTTTTTCCTTTCACCATCCTTTACAAAGAACTGGTACACTCTGTAGGGGAAGCCTAATTTCTGCCACGTGATCTCCTAGGTCTGTAGCACAATAGCAGAAATCCTCCAAGTTCTGTAACAAATGCAGATTAGTGTAGAAAATCTCTCTTTGAAATTAAGTATGGAAAGAAAAAATAATTCCAGTGTCGCAGCTTTAATGCTACTTATTTGAGATCAAATATTCTTCTCTCTCTTTTGCTAGTTCTCAAATTTTCTGTTTCTGTTGTGCTGCAGAGCTTTTGAACCAGAATAACACAACTCCTTAGAAACTGATGGATATAGGACAAAAGGTTAGAAATTCTGGCAGTGGACCAAGCGGCAGATTATAGCTTTTATAGCTCTATAATGTCCCTTTTGAGTCTCAGAGTTAGCACCACTTTGTAAACAAATGGGCAAGCTTTCCAATCCTCCTAGCTATTGTTTAAAATGGCCTGGGAATACAGGCAGAGCATTCGACACTGGTGACAATCTGATACTGATGTCAGTAATAATCACTACCACGGGACCCAACACATTTCCTCTCTCTTTAAAGATAAAATTCTGCTATTCTGTTTAACACAACACATAAAAATCTTCTTTGTAGATTTGGTGATGTGGCTGCAGAGGTTTCTGGGGGTGTTGAGGGCCCGCTGTGACTTTTCTCCAATGCTCAGCTGGAAAGATGTAGCCTAAGCTCCTGCAGAAATATTTCTTTGAATTTTATGCAGAAGGGTCCTTTTATTTCCACAGATGTTACTGCCTTTTCAAACCCTATAGGGAATCTCAGCAGTGCTGCGACTAAATCCACTTAAACTACAGATACCCCTGTGTGTTCAGAGGGCATTATCACTCGGGGCGGGAAGTGAAAGTTCATCCCTTAAGAAAGAGCTCGCCATGATTTTGCAAGGCACAGCAGTAACCTGGTAACCGACATATCCATTCCAGCTACATTTTCTAGGTCAGCGTGAATCATTCTTAAGGGAGCAAATTTAACAAGGCAAGTTACAAGGACTGTAACTACTCTGCGCACCCCATTCCCTGGCTGGTACTGCCCAAGGAGAGATTTGTGCTTTCATGGTGTGAGGTGTAGTCAGGGTGATGCGGTCCCCATCCCCTCCCCGCCCTCACCCCTGCTTTGCTATTGACAGCAAGGTGAACCATTGTTCATGGTTCATCGTTTTGGTTCTGAGGTGCCTGTCCCTGGCATCCCACTGAACAAATGCAGAATAAAAGGAGGGAATAAAGCATTTTCAGTCTGAGCTAGGAGACAGAAGGTGTGTGTGTAAGAACACAAGGAACCAGTGGGAATACACTGCTCAAAATGAGAGGCAGGTCCCAAAGCAAGGCACCAGGCAGAGAGGCAGTACTGGTGTACACCCAGTCTAGCCCTATATCAGGACACAAGAAGGAATCCGTGAGCTTGGAAATACTAAGGGTTCTGCAAATGATACACATTCAAAAATGACACACATCCAAAAATAATAACACACATATGAAACCAATCCTCTTCCCTTTCTGTATGCTGTGAACAGCAGCATCAGCACTAGACACATGACTTGCTTTTATCTAGTTGAATAAGGCTCTCCTGCAAGACAACAGTGTATAGCATGTAAATTTGACCACACTGCAATATTTCTTTGGGGTTGTCTCTAAAGATACCCTGTGCCAGAATCTTGGTTGTTTTAAAACCTGAACCTCTCACACCATAAAGCTGAAAAATTTGCTGTCAGGTGTTACAGAATACAATGATTTGGGCTGGAGACCAACAGGGTATGATATACAGATTAACATTCACTCTTGGTACAGTATTTTGTGAGCAAAGAGTATCTCCTGGCAGGAATAAACCATGAAAAATGCAGAATATCTTCATCAGTTATGAGTATTTCTTAGTCAGTGGTTATCACCAATTGGAAAAAAAAATCTTTTTGCTTGTAATGAACTTCTTCTTTGACCTTTTAAGATATTCCACTTCCTTGTGCCTCAGTTTCCACACAGCTGATAAAAATATTCCTTTACCTTGCAGGGATTTTGTACTGATTAATTAATGCCCAGGCTGCTCTTAAGCTCTTGAGGTGAAAAGTACAATGTATGTATTTACTTTTAAAACTGTATTTGACTATCTGGCTTAAAAAGTCATCATTTGGACCACTGCATGAGTGGGGAGAGAAGTGCTCTCAGTAGTCACAGGAAATCAGAGCTACACATATCTTGTGTGACCTCTAAACCCTGCTCTTCCAGGACTTGTTCAATGCTCATTGCAAGACCAGAACACCTGCAAAATATGAGCTATCTCTATCCAGGTTTAATTTTGGCTAGATACTACTCAGGGAACAAATTATGACTGCCGGTCAAACACAGCAGGCCTCCTGTTGACATCAGTAGTTGTTTGAGAGACAAATTTGGCTTGCTAGCTCATTTTAATGAGTGTGTGAGTGTATGTATAGCCTATGTGTAACACTGAGACAGCGTTAAAGCAGGTCAGGATTTGATTTAAATTCTGCAGCCTCTGGGGCTCTCTTATTTTCAGCTGAAGAAATCATCTCTTCAGTAAAATGTATGACACCATAGCAGAATCAGGGGTGCCATCTGCAGTTAGAAAGCTGGACTCCACAAAATGATGCCTTTGCTTTCAATGACTGCATTGAAAGCCTCTTGCTTGTGCGCCTTCGTTTTGAAAGAGAGGTCCAAAATTGCTCTGTTGAAGGAGCGCTCGCTGTTTGGAGTACAGTTTTTCTTCTAATCTACTTGTGCAACAACCCCAAGAATTGTGTAAAGAAACAGCTCCACCATGCAGAGGACAGCAGGCTCCACAGTGAATTTTTAGGTACAGGGGATGTGTAAGTTGAATGAGTACCTGAGCAACAGCTGAGAAGCTATGGATAACAGAATTTTCCTAGATCTAAGAGGTTTACATTTTTTGACGGGGAATAACTGTGCCCTATTGTAACAAAGCTGAATGTTTTTTTGGACTGTGTATAAAACCCTTGATTTTGGCAAATAACGGCTGATTGGGAAGCTGGAAGCCATGTGCCGTGCATGCAGTCTGTAAGCCTTTTGTCATTCTGAATGTTGGTTCAAGTAATCTTTCTTTGACAGCTCATTTGCATCTAAGCTATCCCCAAAGAGTCTGAGAGTTTGGAAATAATAGAGATGACATTTGGGTAAGTGTTTAAAAATGCACAGCAGCAGCATGCTCGGAGGCTTGCATTAACAAGCAGAAACGAATCCCGAAAGTAAGCTATAAAAAAGGAGTAGAGAATCTGTCTGAATGAAGTAATCTTCACTGGGCATCTGATGACTAAGTAGGAAATGTTTTGTGCCAAAATCTGAGAAGGTAAGCGTTACTTCTAAGACGACAGTGCCAGAAAATAAGCCAACACCAATGAGGCTTATGGCTAGAATGTGGTATTGAGCACAGCGTACTCCCAACCTCTGTGAAGTGCTCCATTGAGAAAATTGCTTGCAACTCAGGCTGAATGGCAATGGAAAAACAGGGCAACAGAATGGTTTCAATGAGCCAAAAAAATTATGTGATTTTAAATGTTCCTGTCCTCTAGCACAGGCATGGTGCCAGCAAATCTGTTCAAGCAAGCTTTGAGGATTAGGGAGATGTAGTTTTGCTAGTTCCCAGGCAGTCAATGTCATGTGCAGCTCTGGAGATATTGCTCAGTACCAGTAGGGTGTGTCCTGACAAGAAAAGAACTGATGGGTGGTGAGTTCAGAAGAAAACTGCTTGTGCCAGGATGGGTACATTAAAACCATCAAGGTATAGGTAGCTCCGTGAAACAGAAGCACCACAGAATCATAGGTATCAGGAGCACTAGAGTTCATGAACTGGATTTACCGCTGGTGTTTCTATGATTTGCAAATATTCTGATATTTACTCTTATCGCTACTTCAGTAGCTCATAAGGGCAGCAGTTCAGCTGAGGTCCTGATTTTCAAACCGTATAATAAGAGACAGCATTTGCCTGAAAGCTGTTTAGTCCAAATGGGGTGAAATGAATAAAGAATTAAGAAGAAGGAAAAAAGCCAGATGAGAGGACAAATTGCCCTGAAGTAAAAAGATAAATTAGGGCAAAGCAAAAATTTCCAAGTTCGATATCATGCCCATAACAACAGTATGGAGCTGCTCAGTGGATATGAACCACAGCTGTATCAGGCCCAGCATTTTATATCCATTTTGCAAAGACTAATTCCCTTCATAAGAGAAGGCAATGTGACCTGTCAGGCCCTCTGAAGAAAGAGGACAGAAACACTCAGAAATTTAGTTCTGAAAAGGATATTTTGGTCTCTAGAATATTACAAAAGTATATTAATTTGTTGTGGAAGAATGGAGATCAAATTGAGTCTTCTGTCTGCAGATTCAGAACCTAGCTATGAGCACCAGGGCCTGATACTGCTAGGGGAGGCACAAGGATGCACGATTTATGTGGTGTTCACTGCAGCCTTGTCATGGCACACTCCTGCCCAAGCTCCTGGCTGCCACTGTGTATTCTCAACAAAACACAGCAGGAACTGCTGAGTGTTGGAAATAAGTTTTAAAGGTCATTGATTTTAGCCATTTATCCTTCCCTGTTTTCCACATGCTGGATCATGTGGTTTTACCTGGTGTTTTTTTAGAGCTTTCTTTATTTTTTGTGATATAAAATGTCAGCCTGCAGTCTTGAGCTATTTTGCCCAGCAGTGTCATGCTCCAGAGCACACAAAAGCTGGAAACCTCTTATAAATTACCTGCAAAGAAAGATCAAAGGCAATGAGATGGTATTGACTGTTCTCATTTGTTTCAGTAAGCAGCTGTAGCATGGCAGAGCTCCTGCTGAGTGCCAGCATAGCCTGCCCTATTTCCTTCAGACCTCTCACCCCAAATAGTGCCTGTTCAGCTGTATTGCTGGCTTATTTTTTTCCAGTGGAAACACTTGATTTGTAAGGAGGTAATAGTGTCATTGAATTATGGAATCACAGAATCCCCAGATTGGAAAAGTCCTCTGAGATCATTGAGTCGAACCAATAAACCATATCCTTAAGTATCTCATCTCTTTACAGAAAGGGTCATTGGGCACTGGAACAGGCTGCCCAGGGAGGTGGTTGAGTCCCCTTCCCTGGAGGTGTTTAAGGCACGGGTGGACGAGGTGCTGAGGGATATGGTTTAGTGTTTGGTAGGAACGGTTGGACTCGGTGATCCGGTGGGTCTCTTCCAACCTGGTTATTCTGTGATTCTGTGATTCTGTGATCTACCCATCTTTTAAATACCTCTAGGGATAGGGACTCAACAACCTCCCTGGGCAGCCTCTGCCAGTGACTGATGACCCGTTTTGTGAAATTTTTTTTCCTAATGTCCAATCTGAACCTCCCCTGGTGCAGCTTGAGGCCATTCCCTCTTGTCCTGTCCCCTGTCATTTGGGAGAAGAGGCCAGCTCCCTGCTCTCTACGACCTTATTTCAGGTGGTTGTAGAGAGCAATAATGTCTCCTCTCAGCCTCCTCTTCTCCAGGCTAAACAACCTCAGCTCTCTCAGCCGCTCCTCATAAGGCCTGTTCTCCAGCCCCTTCACCAGCTTCATTGCTCTTCTCTGGACTCACTCCAGAGCCTCAACATCCTTCTTGTGGTGAGGGGCCCAGAAGTGAACACAGGATTCGAGGTGCAGTCTCACCAGTTCCGAGTACAGGGGGAGAATAACCTCCCTGGACCTGCTGGTCACGCCGTTTCCGATACAAGCCAAGATGCCATTGGCCTTCTTGGCCACCTGGGCACACTGCTGCCTCGTGTTCAGTTGCTGTCAACCAACACCCCCAGATCCTTCTCCTCCAGGCAGCTTTCTAGACAGACTTCTCCTAGTCTGTAGCACTGCATAGGGTTGTTGTGCCCCAAGTGCAGGACCCGGCATTTGGCCTTGTTAAACCTCATGCCATTGGTCTCAGCTCAGTGGTCCAGCCTGTTCAGATCCCTTTGCAGAGCCTCCCTGCCCTCCAGCAGATCGACACTTCCACCCAGCCTAGTGTCATCCGCAAACTTGCTAAGGGTGCACTCGATGCCTTCATCCAGGTAATTGATAAAGACATTGAACAGGGCTGGACCCAGCACTGAGCCCTGAGGACACCATTTGTGACCTGCAGTAATACAGGGCAAGACTCTCTTGTATGTGTCTTCCTGCCTGGAAAGCCAACTGGCTTACTTAAATCTAGATGCTGGCAATAAGCCAGCAGGTAGGCACCATGGGTAACAGCATCTTTGGGCATAGCAGGACAGACCCCAAACTAACACAATAGCAGAGACAAAATCCTTCTGCAACATCAATTGTTTGGATTTTTTTCCATAGGTCAATTAGCTGTTAGGGGGCATTTTTACAGAGAATCTCAAATGACTCAGAAGGGAAGAAGATTTTCTCTACAATGAGAAAGATGGAGACTTTGAAAACTCATCTATGTCCTCTTTGTCATGACCAAAATCTCAGATATTTTTGTGCAATACCTGCCTGTATCCTCTGTTTCCCAGCCAGGCAGATTCTGTTCTTTACAAGTGGGCTGCATGGGCAAATGGCCAGATGAGAGATGAGCTGATTTGGCACTTAAGTGAGGAGTGGACTGGGCAAAGACTTTGATTTCAATAACTGATATTTCAAAAAAACCAAACATTTTTTGTTCAAGAATTTCTGGATTCCAATGGGGAATAAAATAAATAAGATGCCAAGTATCTATCCTGTAGCACCCAATTGCTATTCTGGGATGGGATACAAGTGAAAATGTGATGAAAGACTCAGGTGACATTCTCATTCAAAAGAAAAATTTGTATTAAACAAATAAAAGTTTTTAAAATACCAGCAAAGTCAGTTTAAAAAGGAAAATTCTTATTATTGGCAGATATTGTACAGAGGTTGTAAAAACTATAAAAACCAAATGATTTGTCAAGTGTTCTGTGTTCACCTACTGAAGATAAAATTATTTTCTAGTTTTGTTTCTTTTTTCTTATCCAGCTTTTCATCAAAGGTTTGAAATTTTTTTTGAGAAAAAAAAAAACTGCATGGAAACCTTTAGGGTTGCATTTTGTTTGTAACGATTTCTGCAGAACCCAACCAATTTCAGAGTATGACCAGCTGTAATGAGAGTACAGAGAAAAGTAAACAGAAAAGGATAACAGAACTGTTCCTTGCCATGGAAACCACTACTCAGAAATATGGGCAGAAGTATCTGGAAAGTTCTGAAGTGGTCTTGGATTTTGTCTTGGTGTGATGAGCTGGAGAAGTATCTATTCCTCAGTCAGGGAATAAAGAACCAGAGAAATGATTCATGGGATACTAGGCCTGCTGAATGAGACCTGTTTGGAATGACAGCCTAGTGAAGAGTACAGTATTTCTTTTGTCAGTTTAGAGACTCCTTGTACAACTTCTTTCATCACAAAAATACCTTAAAATCTTTTTTGTTTCCTTGGTGCATCAACTCCTGCAGGTTCTGGACACTCCTAAACAGAAGCAAGCAGGTCACTTGCTTGTTCTTCTGAAGTAATATGAGAAGCAGGATATGTAGTTTAAGAAAGCAGGGCTTCATGTGCTTCTTTGGTCCACATGCTATCTAGGAAAGTCCCTGTGCTGTTTCAGAGCAGGCAGTTGTGACATGCCTTGGCAGGGGTTTTGCCAAGGAAGGCAATATCCTCTCCACTTGCCTCGTTCTTGCTCTAACCCTAACTCGCTCTAGAGCAAGGACTTCTCACAAACTGGCTGCAGCCTGTAATATTCAATAAAATTCACAACTCATATTCGTATTTATAAATTACAAGTGCCTCCGGAGAGATTATTGAATGCTTTATTACCAAGGTAATTTCCATGCTTTTTCTAGATTTTATTCTTTCAGGCATCTCCACAATATTTCCAAATCACCCATGTCACAGACGTCATCTGGGAGAAATAAAGACAACTCTGAAGAGCACAGTCCTTAATCTGAATCCTTTTTTGTTATTTGCTCTTGATTCAGATAGATAAGGTTGAACAATATGATCACATACATAATTAGTATGTATGGTTAGTAACATGAAATGCCTTATCTGTGTCTTCATTTACACCTGCATTTTGATGTGACACAGAAGTGTAGTGTTGAAACAACCCCCTTGGTCATTCCAATTGCTGGTACACAGAATTTCTTGGAACACAGGAACTAGGCTGATTTGAAAGGAACTGCACCAAAAGCTCTATCCAAGATGTGCATCAAACACACTCCAGGTCTCAATGAGGTTATAAGGCCCTGGACCTGTGACCCATCCATCAGAGAGCTTCAGACCACGTGCCTGGGGATGGTCAGATGGCAGCCTACAGGAAACTAAATTAATTCAAGCTCTAGATGTTCCTTGTGCAAAATGCAGATATGAAAAAAAGCAGCCTAGACTGTCAAATCAAGTCAGATAAATGAAGTCAGTAGCAATGGTACAGATCACTGTCTTCCCTGGAGATATTTGCTGTGTGTCAGTCTTCCTGACTGACTGATTCCCTCATTCCCTGTGACATTTGAAAACCAAAAAACAAATTAGGAAATTCATATAAATAAATGCAGGGAAGCCTGTAAAATCTGGGCTAGGAGCCCTAGAAATTGCACTACTGAAGAGCAGGTCAACCTAGTAGGTCAACGAGGCCTGGTCAACCATGCCCTTTGCCTTCACAAAGCACTGATGCCAGCATTTCTCAGGCTGAACTCTGGGTCATGAAGACTTTGATGTGGCTTCAACTGTGCCTTGCCAGCAGAGGCAATGATGCATAATTGTGGCGTTGTCTTCTCGCATGTCTTAATAAACCCTAACATTGCCATTTCTCCACTTCTGCGGTCTGAACTTGTTTGGTAAGTATAGCTCCAATTTTGGGGAGTAGTTCAGTGTAAGTCGATCTTATTTGCTGTTACTTTGCCTGTGTTAAGCATTGGATTTCTCTTGGAAAAGCAGTGATATTTATTGTCCTGCCTCTTGCATGTGCTCCATTCCCCAAATATTTTACAAGGCCAGAGCACTCCTTGTGGGCTTTGTATGCTGCAGATGCTCAGTGTTTCCCTGGTTCTGCAGTAGGAGACTGGAGATTTCTTTGCAATATGAATTGCATTTGTCTGCTTTATGATTGCTCTGTGTTTCATGCCAGAGCTTCTCTGTACTCTTGTCTTCTTCTCATTATTCTGAACAAGACGACAATGAGAAGGCGCATCCTGTACACTCATGACACATCAGGCCAAAACAGCCTGGTGGGATAGTTTCTCCAGTTGACAGCTAGAGGTATGATTGCACCGTGTTGAGCTGCTTTTGATTCACCACCTAAAGAAACCCATTGTAGCTAGTCCATAAGGGGCTAGCATGAGTTTTGAGCCAGGCCTCTGAACCTGTAGCAGAAGTCTGTGTGACTCTGTACCAGCAGACCCTGCCATGGGTGTGGTTATTCCAGACTACACAAACCCTTAAAGCAGGAAATCTTTGCAAGTTAATATTATCTGCCTTCTTCTAGTTCTTGTTGCTTAAGGAAATGTCCTATAAGGGCTGCCAGTGGTACCCATCTATTTTTAACACAGTCAAAGCGTCCAGGTATCTCTCAGGGTAATCTGACTTTCAACCTCTTCTGTTTATTCTCAGAAGCACGTAAATAAGACTACAAACCTTCAGGTCTTGCTCTGTTCTCGTGAGATAACAGTCACCCACGAGGGCCTGTGACACTGAGGTTGTGATGGGTTGTCTGCTGCAGGCTGATTCTGTAGGTAAGAAGGCAGATCAAAACCTGCCTGCCCTCTCCAAAAATCACTGAGGTGGAATGCTATGCATGAAAAATAGACTCCATGAAAAGGGCAAAATCATAGCGCTTTTTTTTTTTTCTGATCTGTTCTAGCTACAACATTAAATACAGTGAAGTGATTGCACAGCATGAATAATTGTTATAGTCTTATTTGCCTTTCTGCTGTATGGAAGAATTAAGATCCTTGAAAAGTTTAAGAACAATGTAGTTACAGTCCATTGGAAACAATTGTGAGGGCAAAAGAACCTGAGATGCAGCATTGAGTACCTTTACTTTTTTCTTCCATTTTTTTCCCCCTCTCCTTCTAGTTTTTCTTTACATGGCTTGCTAACAGCATTATATCACATTTTTCCTAGATAACTTTTGCTGTGAATTTTGTAAGCTGTGAATTTTGTAAGATGTTTTTATCCGTATTTCAAGGCCAATGATAAGAAGAATTACTCAAGGCATTCTTTTGTTCTGCAGTTCATATTGACCTCATAATTTAATCATTTGACATGGATACATTCTTTGTACATCAATACACTTTATTTTCTATATATAAATCAAATGGGAGTCAAAATAACAAAACAAGACAACTTATACTGCTAGCAGACTGGCAGACAAGGCAAGCCTTTAACAAAGATTATTGATATATTTATGTGAAGAATCCTCCATTTCCATCTCAATGTACAGTTGATTTGAATGTCATTAAGAAGTTAATTGCTTAGTTTGGGGAAAAAAAATCCATTAATTATAAATAAGCAATCAGTTCTTGATTTTTGCACTGCTTAGTATAAAATTAGTCCACAGATAAAGCAGCACACACAAAAACGTCTAACTTGTGGCTGAGCTTAGGTGAGAGTGAGGTGCTATCGATGGGCAGAAACCTATAAGCATTCAGACCTGTTTTAGGTTGTCAACTGAGGTGGTGGAGCTTATTTCCTATAAGAAGAAAATGATGTTATTACTGATTGCTTTCTGATTGATGAACAAAATTCAGTTATTGGATTAGGCTTTTCCCAGGAACTTCTTTGTATACACGTTGTTGTTGAGGTGAACGCTGTCTATCACATACAGGTAGGAGCAGAGCAAATGATCAGCGAAGAATCATGTAGTGTATTTTTCCTGCAGGCTTTGAGGAAAGAAAAAGAGGGCATTATAGCATGGCATATCCAGGTGAATATATCGCATATGAAACTAAAAGCCTTAATTTTGGTCCTTAAGTACCTCTGAATTCCATGGTCAGTCACCTTGTGGCCTGTGTTCAGCCAAAGGTCAGCAGAGTTTCTCCATCAGCGCATGTGGAAAGGACTCGCATCTTTCCCTCAGGAGCCCTCAGGCTGTCTCCAGGCTTGCAGTGCAGTTTTACCTGCAGAGATCATGGCCATGTGGTGGTTCTGAATACATTTTGTAGTGGAGAGGTAGCATAAAGAAAGGTTTCCATATGGTTATGCCTCTTAACCGAGTGAGACACTCCACATGCAAGTTGACTATGGGTGACTGGTGGCTTCTTTCAAAAATACTGCTGGTCATTGAAGTAACTGTTCTTTTTGCTGCTATTGTTAAACTGAAAAATATATCGAATGTTTGAGGGTGTGCGGGAAGGAAGGCAAGTAAAAGAGAAAAGAGAAAGACAGAGAGAGGCAAATCCATACAACACGGAGCATGAAAGCATTCATGGAAGTAGGTTGTGTGTTGCGCATCTTTCAGCCTGCCATAGGATGTGGGAAAATCTGCCTCACAACATGCTGAGACACTGGAGGAACACAGTAGGTTCCTGTTCTCATTCCTTGAGAGACTTAAATTTACTGAGACTGCCCTTAATTACTGAGATTGAAATGATAATCAAAGAAGAGCTTGAATAGGGATATTGATACTTTTCCTTGTGTCAACAGAAGTGAGAAAAATACCTCAGGCCAAGGTTGCTTCCTCAGAGACGTGTTTGCTTAGTTACCTAACAGATCTTGCAGTTGGCAACACCTATATTTAATTACAACTTCAGCATCGTGGTAATAGAAAACTGTTTTTCCTCTGCCCTCAGACTCTTAGATGTCAGCATCATCTGCTGCTCTTTTCCAACTCCCTGATGGAGTCAGTGAATAACAAGCCGGTGCTTCCGGATGCACTGTGCATAAATACTCCTGGAAGCTACCCAGAAAATACCCTCCAGGAAAATTCCAAAGACACTCTTGATGATTCACTCAGCCTTAGCGAACCACCTAACTGGATGTGAGCACTCACCCTGTCAGAAAGGGCTTAATCTAATAAGCAAAACAGGAGACTGACTCCCAGCTCTTTTTATTTTTTTTTTCTTCTTCTTTCAAAGCCATCTGCTTCTCCGACCTATTTCAGAACATGCAAATTCACAAGTGAGGTGAGATTTCCCATCGACCAGTAGCCTGTGAAATTACTGTGCTAATCTTGAATTCCAAGTGGTCAGCACAGGCTAGGAGCGCTCGCTTGGCCAACACATTAACACAATTGCAATGAATATTAAAAACAGT
Organism: Phaenicophaeus curvirostris; assembly: GCF_032191515.1. Lineage (NCBI taxonomy): Eukaryota > Metazoa > Chordata > Aves > Cuculiformes > Cuculidae > Phaenicophaeus > Phaenicophaeus curvirostris. The sequence goes on from NC_091394.1 coordinate 37,053,467, forward strand.
CGCACTGAGATTTGGCAATGACTCTGGAAAATGGCAGGTAGCTTTCAGGGGGGATCAGAAAACAGATAACAAAATGCCTGATGATAAATGTTTTTGCTTCCCAGAACATTGTGCAGTTGCATTCTCAGTAGAAATGGTTGAAGGCAAAAGGAAATGATAGCAAGAGAACATTGCATCCAGGCTGCTTACTCAGCAATGCTCAGAAAACGAGAGGCTGTTACGAAACCTGTGCTCTCTTGTGAGATCTTTGCTACCTTGCATGACCTCTGTCAAGTTCTGTGCTCATTCAGCACTGCAGCCTGTCTATAACAGGGGCTAATTGACACTAAGCCTGCTGGATAAATCCATGTGGGATTTATGGCTGTGCAGTGCACAGTATTTCAAGGTATACAGCATGCCAAATTGACAGTATCAGTGACAGGGGGAAGGCTGTAAAGCTGTTTCAATAAATCTTAGAAAAATCCTGCTTACAAGATAATTTTCCTGTTGCTTCACAGTGGAATAGAAGAGTTAATACTATATTTTCATGGGAATAATTTTACTGCTTCTGGGAAAGACAGTATATGGCTGGTTTTTTTAATTCTTTCAGTAACATCCTTGGGAATCATAGAATCACTATGTTGGAAAAGACCTCTTAGATCATCAAGTCCAGCCATACCTATCTGCCACTAAACCATGTCCCTGAGCACCTCGTCTACCCATCTTTTAAACATCTCCAGGGAAGGTGACTCAACCACCTCCCTGGGCAGCCTGTGCCAGTGCCTGATGACTCTTCCTGTGAAAAATTTTTTCCTGATGCCCAGTCTGAACCTCCCCTGGTGGAGCTTGAGGTCATTCCCCCTTGTCCTGTCCCCTGTCACTTGGGAGAAGAGGCCAGCACCGTCCCCTCTACAACCTCCTTTCAGGTAGTTGTAGAGAGCGATAAGGTCTCCCCTCAGCCTCTTCTTCTCCAGGTTAAATAACACCAGCTCCCTCAGCCGCTTCTGGTTAAGACTTGTTCTCCAGCTCCTTCACCGGCTTCGTTGCTCTTCTCTGGACTCACTCCAGAGCCTCAACATCCTTCTTGTGGTGAGGTATCCAGAACTGAACAGAGGATTCGAGGTGTGGTCTCACCAGTGCCGAGTACAGGGGCAGAATAACCTCCCTGGAGGTTATTAATGTGGCATTAAAGAATGCGTTTTTGATAGCGACAGCAGGTGCTACATGAGCCAAACTCCAGAGTAAATTGTATTAGCATGGCCTGGTCAAAGTAACCAGGTACGTCAGATTTGCCCATTAGCATCTCTAACACTGGTGGTCGTTCCAGGCTGTGATGTGTGGCAGAGGGAGCCCAGCTCAACAAAGAAAAGCCCAGCTCACTTCTGGGGAAGGAACAATCTTTAACTTGCTGCACTGCTTACCTTGGAATAGCAGCTACAGGTGCTGCTCGTGTGCTCGTAGCGGGGCTGAGGAAGCAAATTAGCGAGTGTTTTGCATGTTGTCTCCATTTTGGAGAGGGCACGTGTACAAGGTATGCATGGAGTGGAAGGGGCAGTATGTCTCCTTGCATCCAATACCAGTTTCAATCTATTGTAGCATAGACAGAATCAGAGAAATCAGCAGAAAATATGTGGAAGAAATTCATAACGCAAAGATAAGATGAAATATACTGACAGAAGAGGGGGAAAATCCATTTTGACATGCATGCTTAAATCAAACAGTACAGTGATTAGAGCGTTCATTCAGATATAAACTGTCTTTTGTCAGAACTGACTGAAAATTCAGTTACAAAAGGCAATTTCCTTGGCACTGCATAACTGCAGAGCAGGACCTGGCCCCAGAAGACAACCTCAGGGTGCAGCTAGATGGAAGAATCGGGCAGTACAGTGATGGTCTGCTGCAGGTACCCATGGGAGAATGTAGAAGTTGCACTGCGGGCTCAGGACAGCAATCTGCAGCATAAATGTGTTTTAACAACCAGCTGGGAAAAGCATCCTGCATCACACGGCTGGCATCCTGTGGGAACTCCAGGTAAAAGCAGAATTCAAATCCATCTCTCCAAAGCTGAGAATTGCTGTTTTAAGCATAATAGTGTTTTTGTCCTTCCTCCCCAACAAATCAGAGCCATTTGAATAATGCAGGATAGGAAGAAAAATAGCCAAGCCACAAGTGAGTTATGTATATATACATATACACACAGATACTTAGCTATCTGTGAATACATGTGCCCCTATGATGTGGATACTACATGTACAAGGAGTTTGCATAGGCAAGGGTTTATAGGATGGAAGAACAATGTATTAGCATCATCTTTAGAAAATTTTTGGTTAATGTTTGGAAAAAAACTCCATCAGTCTGAAACAGACAGGCAACACAGTAAAATAAATCTTAAGTGATGCAAATTGCTATAGTTACTTGAATAGGGTTAGTAAAAGACATAATAATTGTTCCCTCCTGCCTATATTGAAATGTCTCTGCTATACAAAATCTCCAATGAGCTGCAGCTCTCCTTTCTTTCAAGTAGTTGTCTGAGCTTGTTTACTCTCCGTGGTAAAACAATACTGAACATTTTGCTGTCATGTTGGGTCACAGGACAAATATAATGGCGAACAAATGAAAGAGCACAGGCAAACAAAACCGAGGGATCAGTGTATAGATGATTGACATTATACCTGACTGGAAATCATTCCAAAAGTCAACATATGCAAGTAGTTAAATGTGGCTTTAATTTTCCCTTTGGTCCAGGGCCTGACTTTCTTAACGACAAACACTCACAAACACACCATCTGTTGTTGGAGAGTGAGCAGTTTAATGAGGAGGATCAGGTGCTTTCCATCTCACTTATTCCTTAGTGCCTATTCCATTTCCTGGGCAGTTGTTGTCTGCACCTAATACAAGATTTCCTTTGGTTTTCTTAAGCTGTTGTTCAGGCTCTTAATTCATTAGATTGGTGATTCGGGATGCAATCAAGGATGTCAAATACATTTTATGATTTTTAAATAATTTGGTTTTAAAAGCAAAGAGACCCAAGGAAACCACTCGCATATTACTGTCAAAGCAGTCACATATACATGCACCAGTGCACACAGAGTTTCTGTAGTCACCTCACTCCAACTTTCACCAATCTGATGATAAAACTTCTTAGGGAGGTGACACTGGTTCCCATGTCCTTCTTCATCTGGGCAATTTTTTTCTGATCTTTGGGACCATGGTATGGTACATCTCCCACAGCACATTGCCCACGCTGAGCTGCTGCGCTCATCTCTCGTACACCTTTTCCAAATCATAGAATAGTTTGGGTTGGAAAAGACCTTAAAGATCATTTAGTTTCAACCCCCCTGCCTTGCTTTACTTTTGCCTCTCCCTGGCTAAAGGGCTTCAGGTCCTTTCCCTGCAGTTCCCAGTGCTCTTTTCCTATTGCAAACCTGTCATGAGGAAAAGCAGGACTTTCTGCTTGAGGAGATGATGATCCTCACTCAAATTTTACCCAACCGTCAGCCACATTAGCAACCAGCAAGGAGCCTGTGAGCAACCTGAGGCTTAATTTTCATAAAACTGACCCATTTATTTCTCTAATCCCATTGTATGGATAAAGAAGCCTGACTGTGCAGGTGGAGCAGCAGAGGCTGCCACGCTCCATCTCTGCCAGCTCCTGCCTGTGGCAGTTTGACATTACACGGTGTTGGTGCCAAGGAAAATGCCAGCAGGGGCCATGTCCAGACAAAGACATAACTGAATCAGTCCTTATGTTTGAGATGAGGGTCCTATTATGCTGCTGTCACCATGAAATAGGGCCTCAGACATGCCTCTTTTACAGAGTCAAGCTGGTTTAACAGCAGTTTGGAGAAACTGGGAATCCAGTTGGTCATAGCAGCATTGGTGGCAATGTATGTTTTGGCGGGATAAGAAAAAAGAAGCTCAGAGAAGAACTGATATCTCATTCTAATTAATGTCCGTACAAAGCCTTGCACAGTAAAACAAGATGTATGACTCACCTCCCTTAGCACTGAGGAGCTCTGGAGGAAATGTTTGTTTTACAGAGAAACAAACATAAGGCAAGAAGCAAAGCTAACCCACCCACTAGGAGCACTTCTGTTTGAACAGAAAGACCTATCTTTTGTAGGAGGGCACAGCATGTTCCAGAAAATGGAAACCCTAGGGTAGTAGTTACCTGATTCTTCAACCTACAAACCAGAGGGAAAGAATGAGTGTCAGGGGGGAAGAACACATCTTGGTATTTAACAAAAAATAAGACACATGCCTGAACTGCATGCCTGATCATCTGAGATCCTGATTCAGATGGCAGTCTCAACTTTGAACTCTAAAACTGGAGGTTTATCTGGTTTCAGTTCAATGCCCCTTACAGATAAAAGCCAGGACTAACACACAGGGAGCTCAAATGCTGGCCTTGGGCTTGTGCCTATTTTTGCGGCAAACCATGATACCTAATCAGAAGATCACTAAGAAGAATTATATGTATCACAAAAAAACTGTCAGGCAGATGGCTAAGAACCAAAAATTCCAGCCTAGACTGGAGTCTGCTGCAGGCTAAGCCACTTACAGCAGAGGGAAACAAAAGTTTAGTGGATTAAACCATTAGCAACTTTCATTTATTAGAAAATGTGCCAGAAACATTGTTATAAACTCTTGTCTAGGAGGAGTTAGCTACGGACATGTTTCCTCTCAAAGCTTTTTTTTTTTTTTGGAGATTCAAGAACATTACTACCAAATCCCAGAATTACTGACAGTAGTTTAGGTCCTTACTTGGCTTTTTCCTGAAAGACATATAGCAACACCACTCTTTTTGGACTACGCATCTGGAAGCCCAGCTGTCTTCTTTTTCTTTGATGCCCAGTTCATCAAAGATGCAAGCGCCCACACTGTGGCATCTCATGTTTTAAAAAACGTAACAACGTTCTTTGTGAAAAAGGAAGAAGATCAGGAGGAACAGGAAATTTTTTAGGAAGAGCAAAAAGATTATGGGTAACTGTAAGGACTTAGGGGTTTGGTTTAAATGAAGAGCAGTGAAAATACTGCTGTGTAACAACATAGCAGCATGCAGACAGAAGGCGATTTAGAGGTGACAGATTCTGTGCTTCTGGGGTTTGGGTTCAAGGTATCAAGAGTGCAGAAAAGAACAACCTGAAGCATGACACTGAGCCATCAGAGATGAGCAAGGCAGGGGTTTCGGAAACAAGGGGAGCAAGGAGACTACAGGTAAAGAAAAGAAGTGCTGTGGAGAGCAGAAGACCCTGGTGAAGCCAGAACATTACATTTTCAGATACGAAGTGAGAACATCACATCTTCAGAATCAAGACAATGCCGTGCAGCATGTGAGAGGTAACAAGACACACAGCAGCAGCCGTAAGTCAGGGTAGAAAAGCTTTACTTTGGATGATATGTGGAAGCTGAAGGTGCAGTGATGGTTTGGTGATAGAATTAGATAGACTGAATTTGCAGAACAGTTTCCCTTATTGCTGCTTGTTTAACAGCCTGCAAAACTGAAAAATAACCTTTTCTACAACTAAAACTATTTATGTTTGCACTGAAGCAAAAAACTGTGTGTGCTTGTGTGAATGTCCGAGTCTGGTTTGAAGGTATGTAAAACTTGAAGACATCATTTCTACAACAATTTTCACAAGCTGACCAGAGCTAAAACAAAAAAATATCCTTTCACTAAGATGCTAAACTTTTTCCCCTTTGAATACACTCATTTTACTCTAATTTTACTCTCACCCTACCAAAGTGAATTTTCACATGCAAATCAACCTTATTCTGTATTTTTATAGGGCTGAACTGAAGGTAGAAAAGGGAGTTTGCAACAGCGTGGGGGAGAAAGTCTTAAAAGTCTGAAACGTCACCTTGCACGTGGATAATAGTTCTTGGTAGGTATCCAGTGGGGTGGTGGTGCTGCAGGGTGTTTCACCTGGCAGTGCTGTATCCCTTCAACAAACAGGCTGGGCAAGAACATTCTCCACTGCTCGAGGAAAAATGCACCACGGTGCAATTGTAAAGGGCTTCAGTCATCACAAGAAATCAAGGGAGTCAACACTCTGCTGAGGATTAGCTGCCAGGGTTGTATCTGCAGCACCAAAGCAACATTGTTTCTCTGTGGCTGTGACTTATACTAGATAGAAGCTTTTGGCAGCCTGGGGTTGTTAATTTAATGTTTGCATAGCGAAGAGTGGGAAAAGGAACACATGACAGAGTACCATTTGTTATCAAAACACGCAGCAATGCGTTTGTTGGGGAGTTGCCCTTTATCTTCCCATCTCTTGTTCCTTACCCTTGTTGGTTCTGCTTTCCACAGTGATATGTTCCCCTCCAGCTCAAGGACATGATTTTTGGTACGAGTTACAGCTATGCTCCTGGTTTTACATTCGTTACAATGCCCTCTGTTTCAGGCACTATTCTGCCCCTTTCCATCACTACAGAGCTCCTTGACACACGAAGTAAATGTTCTTTGCAGTAGTGGCCTTGGTTTGCAGGACGTGGCGCTTGATTTTGAGGGAAATCCTTCTGGTAGGAAGGATTTGAGGGCAAAATGCCAGCACTTAGTAACCTACCCAAGATCATAGCCTTTTGGGAAACAGTGTCCATTGTGGCAAGACATTTGTCTTTTTATATCTTCCAAAAGCTTTTCCATACCTCTCATTCCTACCAGTCCTAAATGTCTCCTTCAAGAAGTAGAGGCATTTTTTCTTGAAAACAGGAATGAGTAATCATCTCTTTCTTTTTTTCTTCCTTTTAAAAACATTGGGCAAGAAAGACAGTCATCATCTTCCTCCTGTTGTAGCAGTGGGATTGTCGATGCAGGGAACCAAAGAACTGTGCTCATTTACTTCTTCATTTGCAGGAGAAGGTTCTAATGCATGTCTGCCCCAGAGGAGGAGAGCCCTAGAGACAGGGTGGTGAAGCATCACTTCCAGTGTGTTAATTACAAAGAGCCTGCAACTGCCCTTCAAGAGTAACACGTGTTGTCAGCACATTGCCCAGACAGGGTGTTCTCAGGATGCTTTGGTTTTGCTTCACTTTTGTGGATCTGTGGGGAGGAGGAAATCAGCTGCTCAAACCACAGCAGAACTGAAGGTGTTTTCAAAAATACCAATTCAGACAACGACATAAGCAAACAGTTTTAGGGGCAAACATGGACACATGGCATGTCAGTGTAGGTCAGGCATGCCAGGGCTGGTTTGCTGCTGGGCATGTGCTTTCTGCATTGTCCTTTGGAACTTCAGCATCTGAAGCAAGTGTTCGGTCTGCTTTGGAGCAGAAGTCCGATTTTGGGCTGTGTCTCTGTGCCTGCATTACTTCAATCACCAATATTGTTTGAATGAGAGTCCTATATTGACTATTTGTAGTTCTAAACAAGGAAAACAAATACTGTCTCTTCAGATGAGCTGCCAATGTCTCTAACTCCCGCAGTTGTAGTGCTATGATTGGAATTTGGTGCCAGATGCATGGATTCCTCAGAGAAACAGCTTTCTGGCAGGAGAGAGGAAGATCTGGCTCTGGCAAGCCTGTTTGTGTAGAAAGTTGCCATGTTACTGCCTCTCATTACCTGCATTGGTTTGCTTTGAAGGAGCAAAGAAGTGAGACACCAACCACTCCATAAAATAAGGATGGCAAACACCTTCACACGTACACACACCTAGTTAACCCCATTGTAACCACTAAGTGACCCTGGAATGCGGAGAAGCATTTTTGTTTAGGCACCTTCATGGTAACAGGAAAGATTAATTTATACTGATTTGTTTCTTGCTGCCACAGACACAGGAAAGGGGAGGTCGGGGAGTGGGGGCAGAGTGTGTCGGGGGGGAGGGGCAGCTGGTGGGGTGTGTGTGATGGTGTTGACCAAAGAAATTCAGATTCTTTTCCACTGTGGTGTTTATGTGGGCCACTGCTAGAAGAAGAAAGGTTGGCTTCAGAGCCTGGTGATGGATCCCAGAAATCAAGGAAAGGTCAGCAAATAGTGGGACAGGAGAGGGTCGAAGTGAAGGCAGAGAAAGGCATCAGCTTTCAGAGGCAGATTGATTCCCGTCCTGCTTGTGTCTTACCCTCCCTCGGTCCCCAGGCAGCTGAAAAGTATTCTGTGTTTTAGTTGGCAAGTGATCAGCAAGTGACCTGTTGTTAAGTTCTCGGAAGTCTAGTATGGTTTGTTTGTTTGACCTTTTTCTTTCAGGAATGTGGTGTACACATGAGCGCTATGGCCAGCTAGCTGCTGGCCAAGCCCCACAAGTCCCCAGTCCCAGCAGGAAAAGGAGGTCACACTGAACCTTGCTCGCCACCTGAGTGGAAGGGAGCAACAGCCCTATTCACTCTTCTGGATCCCTCACGTCCTGCTGTCACACGGAGAAGAATCACAATTTCCGCTGAGTTTTCTGAGTTATCACAGTTTGTATTTTCCCACTACTACACCAGCAGTGATGTCTTCCAAGAGACAAGCTCTCCAAGAGCCCTTCCTCAGCGTTACTCTTGGCATGTCTTCCTAGCTCACACCACCCTTTGCGGGGAACTAGAAGATTCTGAAACCATGATGGCTTTTACCATCCAGTACTCTTTAATGCGGTGTTGAACCAAGGGGCTCCAGCTGGTGGTTTACCTTGAAGTCATGATGATACGAGCTCCTTCCAGATGGGGATGTTTGGCTGTGGCCTCCCTGGAGTGTGCTTTGGTGGGAGTTTCCTTGGGGACTTACTGGCCTAGCAGTGGCTAGCCTGCTCCCACACATCTCACCTCCCGCCTGGCCTTGTCCTGTACTCCTTCCCACTTCAACCTGCTCACAGAGCAGCACTCCCTGCACTCCCTGCCAGGCCTCCTGTCCCAGGGGCAAGCACAGCCCCAGACCCTGCACCCAGAGCCCTCTGGAAACTCCCTACTCACACTTCCTCCAGCAAAGCTGCACTCAGGCTCTGCCGTGGAGAGTCCGCCTCTCGTCAGGCAGTCTGCATTCGTTTCAGAGTTGTTCCACACACACCCTTCCACAATTTCACTTTTAAATCCATTTGTCAGTTGCTACTTGCTGTTCTAACAGGCTCCAATCCGTGCACACAAAGGTGATGGAAGCACTTACCTGACACTACAGCATCCTCTCGAAGAAAATGGGGCTGGGGGATCTTTGACCAGGCATTAGTGAAGCTCAGATTTGTCAATCCACATTTTTTAACACTCCACGGCAAGTCTGTTGTTTAAAAACCATAAACGGGAAATCTGAGCTGTAATTTTCCCCTGTCTTTGATCAACTTGCCAGCGTGCTGCTGTGAAGTGAAATAGCGTAGGCTGACGGATGAGAATTTTCCCCCGAGGGCATTCTGTTAGGAAACTCAACAGTGCTGATTTAGCAAGAATGTAAATCTTGAAATATCTGAATGCTGCTGTGTTTGTGCTTTTATGGCACTTGGGGAAGAAATCAAAATGATTTCAAAATACAGAAGCCTTCATTTTACAGTTTTTCAGCATTTTAACATTGGCACCTCAAAATGAGCCACTCCATGCTGGAAGATGGGAGTTGTGCTTTTTTAACTGTTGTAACTTGGAACATCTCAGCATCCTGCCTTTGTGCTCTCTTGCAGGCTGAGCTCTCCATAAACACAGATCTTGGTGGAGCAAAGGGAGGATGAAAGCCAGGCAGGTGTCAGTGGAAGGCTGGGAGTTCGCAGCCCTGGTTGCATAGGTGTAGTTACTGCTAAAGCTCAATCTCTTTTTTAATAACATTTAAGCGTAGCTGTATTTAGAAAGAACATCTCTCCCCCCAGTTTTCCTACTCTCCACACAGCTGCTTTTGAATGCTATCTTACCGTCTGGAGGTCCAAGTAACCAACAAGGCTCCTGCTCTTGAATTTACCCAGCAAGTCATGCTGCCTCTGAATGTGAGTTTTTCCCATTTCAGCTCTTGTAGCAGAAACCTGGGACTGGAGCCTCGTAAGATGACACTGCACACGCTTGCTGGGATCACAACAGCTGCAGCGCAAATTTGAAGATAAATGAAAACTGATTTATCTCCAAGTTTTCCTGCCAAATTACACCAGCTTTGGGTAGGAAATACCAGTATAGGAACTGACATCACTGTGAGTGCCAGTACGCACTGATACACTACTGCAGGGTGTGAGGCACCAAATGAAGCTTTGTGATCAGCCCTCCCACTCCTGAGGAAGAAACATAAAGGACACAAACTACAGCTGTTTCCAAACTGTTCTGTTCGGGGCTTTTTTCTTTTGATTTTGTCCCCCTCTGCCCACTATCCATCACAACATCAAGACAAAGCTTCTTACGAGAACTAACAGCACTTCAGCAAACAAGACCTGACTCTTTCTGCAGCACAGCTACGTGGCACAGAGGGATAAAGATTTCCTATTGTTTCTTTTACACTCTTCACAGCTCTTGGCAGCTCACAGTACTTGTTATAAGAAACAGTGTACTGGAACCACAAACATTGAGCAACTCATACCCCAGCAGTTTCAAGTGGTTAAGCAACACTTTTCTAGCAGAGCAGAGTATGATCAACTCTATTTCAAACAATGTTTCTGCAGGCAGCTGCCTGTGAACAAAACAAGGTTATTCTTGTATTCCTTTGCATCCTCGTAGACCTTGTGTATAAATGCAGTGAGGCTTTTAGTGGTTTGCAGCATTCAGGATTCCTGGTGCTCAATTCGCAAAGCAGGTAATGTCTGTTAAAATCACACTGGGTGTGGAGCATGCTGATCTCTCTTTCTAACTGGGAGAAGCCATTCTTGCTCTTGACACTCTCTTTTGCCAATACCCAACTAGGCCCCCAGCAGCCTCAGATACAACCAGCACTTGCCAGACTCTTGTTGGTACCTGCCCCTCAGTCTGATCCCACGCCAAGCTTCTGAAGAGCAGGCAGGTGATGTTTACAGCATACTTTGCCTGTATTCCACCCTATGGCATATAACCTCTCAAACCTCACCATGATTAGAGTTCTAACTACTGGAAGGATTTTTATTAGGGATGTCTAATTACACAGCCAATTTAATTACAAGGACCTGGAGTTAACGCTTGCCTCTTTTAGCAGCTTGATCTTGTTGAACACTATAAATGAGATGCCTGCATTAACATCTATTTATATCAATTTACAGTCCATTTTAGGTGGCTGCCATAGGATGATGGATTAGATGTTACTAACCTAATTCTGTTAGCACAGCAGACAGCAATCTTTGGAAGCAAGGAGGGTTGGTGTTGACACTTTTGTACACAGGGACAGTAGCTGAAGACAGTTTTCTCTGAAGATGCTCGAGTGCTCATTCATTCCTGTAAATCGCTTATAGGGACAATGCACCTTTCCTTCAGAACTTGCCCTATTTGAAAGGGAAGTCAGTAGCACCCACATTTAAACTTGACAACATCATGTCTTGATAAGTGCAAGTTATCTTGTGCCTAGGGCACTTAACATTGAGACAAAAGGCTCTTGTACTCAAAAAATCATTGCCTAGCCATCAGCCAGCTTCCCTTGGCCCTACTCAGCAGAGTTTCAGAGGTAGCCTTAAATAACTTTAGGTCCAGGGCCACAAGATCCAATCCACGATGGCAATAGGACATGTGACTCTGCAACAACCTGTTGCAAATAGCAATACCTTTCTTCAAAAAGGCCATAGTTAAGTGACTTCAGTTCACACGCACCAGAGCAGAGACCCATGGATCCTAGCACTGTCTTAGCCCCCCCACCAGTAAGCTGAAGGATGCAAGACAGAACTCCGTGCTGGGAGGGCTCAAGCACCATCTCTTCAAGAACATGACAGCAGGGTTAGTAAATGTGAATAGCTTCAGCCAGAAAAGACACCAAAACATCCGCAATTAACACCTTTCCTAGACAAGACTGCTGAAACTCTGAATCTCAAGCTGCAATTTTTCATTGAACTCATCTCACTGGAACATACTCCATGTATTTTTGGCAATTTACTGCAGGAAAGCTCTTCAGAGTTAATTTTGAAGGCTATTTCACAGTTGGATTACATCAGCTGTTTCAAAGAACACCATGTAAACAAAAGTAGTCAAACTAGATCTATTTTCTTCTCTCCCTTGAAATGTGCATGCACCTGAGGAAGCTTCATTCCCTTTGAAAAGGTGACACAACATTCAAGACTAAACATGAAAACAATTCATACTGTATTTTCAGATCAGTAATGCCTCAGATTAATTTCAGAACAAAACTAGTCTTAACAATAAAGTAGGTTTTAAAAGTCCTTTATTAATCTGAATATAAAAAGACAGAAGTTGCCTATGATATAGGGCAAAGCTCTTGCTTCATGAGGAAACAAAATTTTCTTTACAAAGTGAAAAAATAAATACCCTCTTCGAGTAAGGTTTATATGCTAATGTGTCATAAAAAAGTAGAGTTTTAATATTTTGACAAAATGTCTGTGCAAAGAAATAGATGCATAAACACACATTACTGCTACATTAAGGCAATATGAAAAGTATAGTCAGAAAATTTCAGTAAAGTGACAGTGTACTTTTCTAGCTTTGATTAAGCCAGTATTGCACCCAAACTTGGTCCCTAGTTTCCTCTGTACCCTGGAGAATACACTAGGAAACCAGAGCCCAAAATGCCCAAGTAGGAGGGTGGAGATTAAAGACATTTTAGCAGGAAATGACCTACCCAATAAAGATGTTAACTGAACAAAGCATTTAAAATTATATACACACTCCTGTTTTAGAAATTAACGGTGCATGTTTAATAGTTTAAAATTGCTCTCCAAAAATAAAGCCAACTAAAAGGGCAGCTGACTGCAGCTCCCAAGATCACCAGCCAAGCTGGATATGGGAAACCTGGGAGCAGCTTGCCCCTTGACAGCTGTGAAGTCCTATAACTGTGCTTCCACAGGACACTGCCAACCAAAAGATTCTCCTGCCCCGCCCTCACCACTGAGATCAACAAACTTATTCTACCCTTCCAAAGCTATTCTCAATTGTTTTAACAGTTCAGAATTGAATACAGCCGCTTGATGAAGCCTTGTAACTTTAAGAACCATTTTATTTTAAAAGTTCTCTCCTCTTTAAAGCAGTTTACTAAAAGCAGAAACTATGAGCCATACTAAACTGATATTTGTAAAAGCTAGGCTTACTATTAAAATAAATGGAATGACTGTACTAAAAAGGACTCAGAAGACCATAAGACAAAAAGCTGCATTGCTCTTGCTGGGTATATATCAGTATGTGTACACCACATTTCTCCAGGGTTACCTAGCTTTCTGGCAACACTGCCATGCTACTTATGCATTCTCCTTTAATTATCATGAATTGATTACACTTCCAGTCTCAAGAGATGTCCCAAATCATTCTGGACATGCTAAATGAAGAATGATTATGTTAAAAAATGCAGTATTTTCACTTTTGTTCGTGAATAGGTGCCAGAGTGATTGCCTTCGTCACAATCAAAGGTTGTATTTTATATTAGTGCAGTTTAAAAAGTACATGATGGGTTTAAAGTGTATACGTAGATCATATCACAGTCAGGTTGAGAAGACTGGTGTGGGTTGGCAAGTACACATGCTGGACATGCTCTACACGAGATCTGCAAACAGGACACGACTGGAAAGGAAAGACATTAGGAAATTAGGTTACTTCATATTGAGAGTACTATAGTTATTGGAGGCTTCCCTCCATGTACACACTAACAGAGCACTTATCCATAATCTCCATATTTAAACCAGGATACCACAAGAAACATGCAGCTAATTCTTACCCTTACCACAAGCTTGCACAGCTAAAGCTTATTCTTCATCATCAAAACAATGTTCTTTGGAATTAAGTTTCCCACAAACTAAATTTTTAAAGTAAATTTTATTAGCATCTCAATGTAACTGATTAACCCATAACTTAAGCAGACAAGAAACCAAAAGCTTCCACGTATTTGGTAACTCGCACCTTAATGGCACTGCCATTACCTGTAACTGGGCAGCACAAGTCTTGCAGCAGACTGTGTGGCCACAGGGACAAAAGGTTGAATTTATTTCTTCTTCACAACACACCATACAAAGCATGGACTCCTTTAGCTTCCGCAACTTCTCTTGCAGAGCTTTTGTTTGTTGGCAGCTAAGACCCTCACAGTTGTCACAGTTCATGCTACTTTCTGAAGACTTAAGAGGAGAACTTGGTGGAGTTTGGTCACTTCTTGAAACAAGATCCACAATGCCTGCATTATAAAGAGCTCGCCTCGCATGATCGTAAACTTCTTTTGATGTTCTTTTAATGTCAAAGACGTATTTTTTACCAAGATTAATGTTTTCATTCAGGAATAGAGATGCTAAGTGGCCCTTTAAGTCTCGACTATATTGCATCATGACAGCACTGGTGACAGTGTCACACCTACAAAACAATAGGACAAATGCAAATGTGGTTAGTTAGTACCAACAAGCCTATTCTGAAGGTTGCTCCTGAAGCTGAAGTAACAGCACTGACATTTAAGCAAACAGCATTCTGAGATATTTAAGCTTTTGAATGTTGTCTGCATGACAACACTACTTTGAAAAGTGTAAAATGGAAAAGTGACAGTTATTTTACATCAGAAGTGTGATGTGTCTGGTAAAATGGAGTCAGTCTATGGAAGGCACTTAAGGCATTATGTTAATATAAACAGCCAACATTTAATTCACATTCAGCTTGGCAACACCTCTTTACATGGTGATTTCCAGACACTGCATTAAAGTATTCCAGTTAATAGTCTGTGAAATACCACCTCTTTAGACGGGCTCTCAAATCTTTAGCACAGAGTCAAGTAACATCTTCAACCAAATTTCCACTCAGTACCTTATGTCTAGTATTGTATCATGTGAAAGAAACCAGTGTGAAAGCAGCACAGAATTGAATTAAGCCACTTCTATTTGCCACCAGGTAGTTTAGCTACCTTAACCATGCTTGCCACATTTAAGTGATAGTTAAATCTGCAGAAGCATATTTTAGGAATAGCGCTTCTCTAGACAATGTAGGAAACATGAGAACTACAGCCTCACTAGGCCTAGGGTCCAAGATCAAAGTGCACGGCCAAATGCTACTGCTTAGCTAAAATTCTGCCTCAATTAAAATAAACTGCAAAAGGACAGTTAAAAGCAGAGACAAAGATCAAGAAGTTAATCTTAAGTTATGTAATGCTTTAATCGCCTGGAAAAAAAAGTATGACGAGTGCAAGCCAGCAGTGCAAGGGCATATAATTACAGAGCAGAACAAGACATGCTTAGCATCAACCTCACAAAATAAGACGGGGTTAGAAAGGCAACTGCCCAATATGAATTGCTGTAACTACTAAAGTTACCTAATTTGAGAAGCTGGACAGGTCTTTGCTTGGTGTATGCAATTTCCTCTGCCTTAAGTACAATTCTTCTCTTACAAAGTAATCAAAACTGATACATGGTAGCTAATTTAGAGAAACCACCACTAAGTGTCTTTGACAGTTCTGTTGATCAATGTTGGACCTCATCATAATAATGAAACGGGGTTTAAAAAAAACACCAGCTGTCAACAAGTGATTATAGCACCCCTTCCTTATAGGACAATAGGATAAAGACAATGGAGAGATGCTGGTCCTGGTCAGGTGAGCAAGGGCAGAGGAATTGTAGGAAGATTTAAATACATGGTATCAGGTGACATACAGATAACATCTAGCAACTGGAAGATTCAAAGGAGAAAAGGAATACATGGGCATATGAGGTACCCCTACATATTCCAGCAGCGTTTGGCCAATGCCCTCAGCCCCACGATGTGAATATTGGGGTGTCCTGTGCAGGGACAGGACTCGATGGTCCTTGTGGGTCCCTTCCAACTCAGGACATTCTGTAATTCAATGGTCCTGAGCCTCTGGGGCTGAGTGGGTGCTAGGGGGGCATCTGCTGGTGTGGTCCAGGATCCTGAAGCATCGCTCCCCTGATGTATCTGCCTTTAATTCACCTTCCCTGGAGGTGTTTAAGGGATGAGTGGATGAGGTGCTGAGGGATGTGGTTTAGTGGTTGATGGGAATGGTTGGACTCGATCTGGTGGGTCTCTTCCAACCTGGTGATTCTATGATATTCTGACAGGATCTTCCTCCTTTGCTCTCTCCTACTCCCTCACAGGGGCAATACATGTATACCTATTGTTTACAAAGTATCAAAGAACACAGTATGCCTATATTCTGAAGTGCTGTTATTCATAGTGTAGATTGAGAAGTTTTGCTTACTTGTTTTGTACTCCCACCCCACAAAATGTAAAGCAGCAAAAACCTGTTCAGCTTCTGGACTTAAGAGGAAAGTAGAGGCTGCAAAGACAACGAAATCTTGCAGAGAATTTCTGAAGCGTAGTCAGACCACTGGTTGCTTAAGCACTTCATTTAAACACTATGGAGAAGCACAGCAGCAGTTGGCTCCAGTGGCAATACTGACCTGTAAAATGCATGTGTCTCCGTAATTGCTCTATAGAGTCCACTTGCTGCCCTTGTACTGATCATCTTAAACAAGAGAACAACACTATTGCCAGATTCCTTGGTAACAGTCAGATACACATTCTTCCCCGACTGAGTTGCCATCTGAACAACAGGATAAGCAATTCTATAAATGAATATAAAAAAGGTTATTTAGCTTTTAATAAGGGCATTTTTCTACAAACTGCAACAGTGCACTTAAAAGTTGCAATGATTTCCACCTGACATTGGATTGAAGATGCTGCCTCAAAAATACATATAGAAATCAAGAGTATTAAGGTCAGTTGTTGTCTTGATTACAAGCAGGCAGTGTCCTCAGACCCTAAGTTCCAATAGTTCCTTTCAGTAATTCACAGAGCCATTCTGTAAATTTATGTAAAAACTAGGAGCATGCTCAGTACTTCTGGAAAATAGAAGATGAAGAGTTCTACAACATACCTGTTGATAGGGCTGAAGTCATCTTTACAAATGGATATGCCTTCAGGTCCAACACCAATAAGGAGTTTTTGCCCTTCACTGTCTCTTACTGAATGCCATTCTACCCCATAGTTCTCCAGCATTGTTACAATCTGTAGAACCTGGTATTCAGCAGAAGCTTGACTAAGACCTTCTAGTTCCTTGTGCTTTGCAATAATGCTGCAAGTAAAAAGATTAAAGATAGGTAAATTAACTCAAGTACATGCTGTTACTGTCAGCAGCTGGTTTTAACATGGGTTTTTAGATGACCTAGTTAAACAGATAATTAAATGCTCCTGACCTGCTTTATCAGGCTATAGATTTCCAGTAATCATTGACTGGAAAGAACTGAGAATTACCAAAACATCCTGAGAATGTTTGAGACAGTACTGTACATTTGCTTAGAAATGAAAAAGCTACATATAACTAAGGCTTTCCAACTAACACCACCACCCCCTCCACATTTACCTGAGAAAACACTGGAGTTCATAACTAAGAAAATCTACAGGAAAGCATGACACTGAAATTTTCTTGATATTCAGGAATTGAGCTATGATGGTGTACCTGTCTATGGTGAATCCTGTCTATTTCTCAGTGTAAGGGTACTATGCCAGATAAATTGTTGTGACTTAACATCCACAAGCATAGGTCGAAGACACTTGTGATTTGATTACCCTGCTCCAAGAACTTAGATACCTACATTTCCCCAACAACTGGTGTTCAACAGCTTTTGCTTTTCACATCTCTCCTTGCCTACCTCATAATAGACCTTAAGAATGAACTGAAACCAGAACACTAGTTTAATATTCAGGTTGTATTTTGACCTCAAAGTTATAAAAACCCCTAATTTATATATCACAAGGTACACTACAGCATCAGCAAGTAAGAGCATAACATTCTTGTGCTTCTGGTCTCCAAAAAGGAGGTTATATCATCATGCTTTTTTTTACCTCTCCAAAATGGTGGTGGTGAGTTCTTTTGCACACAGCTCTTCATAACTGTACTTGGCAGTGTTCTGGTTATAATCTCCAAACTTCATCTGTGCCAACAATGCACTAAGTTCAATTGCATGTTCTGAAGAACACTGAAGATTACCAGCAAGAAGATCCTCTTTTATATGCAAGAAAAACATATGCCTGCAACAGAACCAGAAATATTTGCTTATACAAGATGTTAAAAGATGTTTGTAATCAAGATAAATATCAAATAACATCTCATATGTTTGGTAACCTTTAGTTTAGTGATCAAGAATTTGCAATGAATGAAACAAGTAGAGAGGGTTTAGCAAACAGCAAAGGGTCTCTATCTTATTGTTATCTAATTAGACAAATCAATATTTCCTCCAACAGCAGCCTGCCTATTTCCCCTACAGTCTACCTTAACTCCTATAAATTCTTCCTTATCTCCCCTCATGGAAGGCAATATAAATTTCCTACCATTTTTTCTTAATAGCCATTTATGGGAAGCAGATGTAAAAGTAGTTACACTGTAGTATATTGCTGGAAAGAATTTCTCAATAAAAGAAGCCTCATGCCAACAGGGATCTGGTCTTAGCTTCCACAGTAATGGGACATTTATTTTACTTTTCTAAAATTACATGTAATCTACTTGTCCTGAAAAGCTCTATTGAATCACTTATCACTGAACTTAAAGATGCTAGTAAGCAATTAGCTTTCCTTCCAACAGGAATTTTGGATACGTATATCCTGTTGTGGCAGTCTACAATTATACTGAAGAACAGAGCAAATAGGGCTACTTTTTCAGCACTATAAGCAAATACATAACTTGCAAGATTTTTATTCATTTTTAGCTCTACTAAGAAAATACTGGCCCTAAAGATGCCCCACATTCAGAGCTTTTGCAATCAGGAAAAAAGTATTAAATTGTCCCTACAATCCATTAACTGCAACAAGACTCCAACACCATTTGCAAGCAGTTTGAGGCATCCCAGAGCTTCACTGCAGTTGTGACAAGTGCTTAATTGCCTCATTGATGCCTAGACATCAATCTAAACTTCAGCATTTCTAGTTGGTATCTGGTGAAAGCCAACATCCTCATCCTGTTCAGGATACAAGTTTAGGTGGCAAGAGTATTTGAACTTCACCCAGTACTGTTGTCTCCACAGGTAAGTTATTCCTTGTTTAGTTTTTTTTTTTTTGGAGCAAGTCCCAAACCTCTGCTCCAATTCAGTTATCCTACTTTGCTAATTCATAACTCTCCTTGCTTAGGCTACAGAAAGGCATTATCTACAGCTTTCAAAATCCACTAGTTGTACACCCTCCTTTTGGGTCTCAGTCTATAAATCCGGAAAAAATATTTGATAAATTACTAAAATACTACTACAAAGATACATTAAAATAGTAAGCATTTCCCTAATTCCAATCAATATTTCATAAAATCCACGGCTTCTTGTGCACTTCTGATCCTCTGTTAATACCAGAACAGGTTTTCCATTCATAACTACACACTAATTACACATAAAGTATTTCAAAGATATGCCTGACAATTTTCTCCTAATTAGCCAACACATGTTTACAACTACCACACCTAAATGCTCACTTCTTCATTTTTTTTTATGCATACAGCAGCACTGGCTACACAGGGAAAAGTCAGTCCTCTGCTCTTGCTGGGAAACCTTACTGACAGAGAACTGAAACAAAAGATTGCTCCTGCAAACAATGATGCATTACAGAAACAGCTACAGCAGAGGCATGGCTTGTCAGAGTCCATTACTAAAAAGCCAGTAATGGCACAGGTAGACAAATAAGTTTAATGTACAACATGAAATAGTATCACACCAGTTACTGCGCAGTAACTTTCTATAACTGGGTCCTATCACAGGAAGGAAAACATCTTGGAGACTAAGCAACTTTGCATTTTTCTGATAAGGGGACAAAGGTATGGCATGTGTAAGGGACAGTTATGGCAAAGTAACTAAAGCTATGCCAGTTCATATACTGGCTGACATTATGGTAAGCCATTTTGTTGAGTCAGAAACCAGCCATATTTAACACTCCATCTCACAGTCATTGGTCTGCATTTTATAAAACAGTTGCTGGTCCAAGCCCATTGCCTAAATTGCACCCATCATACATCAGAAACTAGTTACCACAGGACCTGTCAGTGAAATTAGTTTTTGAACAACGTACTAATCTGCTACAGCAGCTGCCCTGAGCCAAAATTCAAACAGCAAATTCACTGTTGCTTTTGTTCTCCATTTTGAGAAATCGAGAGACAGAGGATTGCAAACATTTTTATATATCAGAAAGTGACCCTGATTAGTGCAGATTCTGATTTGCCCATCCAGCCCAGGGCTGCACTTCTCCAAAGTTATATTAATAGCTATTGCAAAGTCATCTCCCTTTGAGGTTCAAAACACACAACCAGCCAGAATCTGATTATAAAGGCAGATTCTTTTTACAGAAAACAAAAGTCTTTTGATCCTTGAACAGAAAGGCAGAAGAATTGAGTTTTTTAACTGCTGAATATAACCAAGAAAAGCTAAAGCACCAGGACCCTTGAGTCAGTTCCTTACCTAGTTCTGGAAACAGATTTTCTGCAAAAAACCTTGTCATGCTACAGATTCTATTTATTACCAGAAACTTACATAATTTTTTGTAAATGAGGTTGTGACAATCACTTAATAGCACTCAAGCCACTGTCCCTCTCCTCTTCAGGAATCTGGAGGTATGATAAAAAACATTAAAGCTTTTCCCATCTTTAAATATACTTAGGTTGTGCAGCAAAACAGTACTCGATGTCTCAAGAAATCACAGAATCACAGAACAACCAGGTTGGAAGAGACCCACCGGATCATCGAGTCCAACCGTTCCCATCAAACACTAAACCATATCCCTCAGCACCTCATCCACCCGTGCCTTAAACACCTCCAGGGAAGGTGACACAACCACCTCCCTGGGCAGCCTGTTCCAGTGCCCAATGAAACTATTTCAGTGTTAGTATTTTATGCTTAGATTTTTTTTTTTATCTAGCAAGTTTTAAAACAGCAAACTGTTTTCAAACTGAAAACTGAACTGTTCATAACTGAAGTCCTCTAAAGGTTAGAATCCAAACACTACTGGTAGAATGTCTTAGTTTGATCACTATATAAAAAACAATTTGGTTTTGGTCCTGCATCATTCACCACTTCAGTTAGACATGATACATTACCTGTTATAAATTTGAGAAGAAGTCAGATAAAAAATATGTTTTTCTACTCCTGCACCACTATATTCTTAGCACATTGTGCGAATTTGTTACTACTTTGTCCTCAGTTTCATTTCATCTTTAAATCTTCATAGAAAACAAGTCTAAAGAACCCTGAACCTCACCAATCAATTGCTATGGCTCCTAGTCAGCTTAACACCTGCCAGACCTGTTGGGACACTGCACAACTAGTGACAGCTTTAAGAACAAACAATTTCCCATTGCACTTGCAGTCAAGAGTTCTACACACAACAGCATTAGTACAAAAGACAGTACTACTAGTACCCATAGACTACAAACAGCACTAGAGTGTTCCCCAATCTCTAATTCCTTTACAAAGGAAGAAAAAGCAATCTTATATTTAGAAGATCACATGCTTTCTTCAAGCACTAGTTACACTGGGGATTTTATATTGATTTCGTATCCTTGTTTTTGCTCCTGTACCTTTCCTAAGTTTTGTATGTAAACTCAAATGCACAGTGTGATTAATATATTTTAGTTGCAAGTAATTTGATACAAATGCTGTAGAAAGGGGAGGTTGCAAGATTGCAGATGGCCCATTTTATAAAAAACCTACAGCTGCTAACCCAGAGTCACCATCCCAGATATCACATCAATTGCTTTTTGCCTCTCTTTAAAGTCATTTACACAGCCTGACTACACTGAACACTACCAGAAATGGATGTCAGTATTTCACTACAATGAAATCCCTACAGGAGGCAAATCACCTACTTAGTGTTCATCTAACTGAATTGGAAGTAACAGCCTCACCAAATAAGTGCTATGAAAAGCACAGACTATACATAATACAAGATTATTTTCTCTTAACTCATTGAGGACAATTCTGTGCACCAGGATTCAGTTCTCCACTGAAAATTGTTTCTACTACTTTAACCAAGGAAAGGAGAACAGGCACATACAAATCTAAAGACTATATTGAAACCTTTAAGCTCTAAACTTAGCTGCCAGTGGAAAAACTGACAAACCTTAATCCTTTACCAATAAAGTATCTGTACATGACTAATGATTTCTAAACTAAAAATATAGCCAAGAGAACCCATTCTCTTGCCAGGTACTGGCAAGAATCTCCACATACATCCCAAGGAAGTGTCTGTTCTCTTTGGGGTATGACACTCCTTACCACAGGGTAAGGCTCTTTCCAACTCTGAAGTAAATTCACAACACCATTGCCTAAAGAAATCAAGAGGCATAATTGTTTTCCCTAAAAATATATTTAGATATCTAGATCTAGAAAATATATTCTGTTTTTAAAAGCAGATATAAGCAGATGTAAGACCATTCCATATACAAAGGCCACCACAGTCAATTACATTCCTCTTTGCTCTCATTTGCTCTCAGAGTGGGTGAAAGGTTAACAACTGCAATTCAACTCTGATTTAGACAAACAGATCCATTAAATTCACCTTAGTGTCTTACAGCAGACTTTTATTGCACTGTAACAAATACCATGACACTGCTGCAGTGGCTGAGCCAATGCTACAGGATAATATGATTTTTTTTAATTATTATTTTTGACCTACTGCATGTATTTAACTGCCTAAAATATTTTACAAGCGAGTTCTTAATTTAACTAATTCCTCAACAGAACTGGATAACACTGCAGAAACAGTGTACTTTACAAACACAATTCAAATACTGACCAACATCAGACAACTTTCAACAAGTTACCTCTGTCAGGGCTGGCAAAATACACCTCTCCAACACTTCATGAGATTGTATGTCTCGTTAGAATCTGACATGCTACCTTAAATTGCCATAACTTATATATGAATATTTGATTCAGTCATATTACACCAGAAATAACTCCACCCATTTTGATGTACATCTGGGTAAATGCTACATTGCTCAAAATTATTCACTTTAAAATTATTTCTACTTCTGTGTGTTAACAACAATGTTGACTTCACCCTGCCAGACTTAAAAAGAATTGCTTTCATGGATGACCAATCAGCACTGTTTGCCTCTTAGGCGGCTCGGCAAACACTCATTCCTAAAGTGGATGCAAGCCTCAGGACTCCTCTGCCACACGTTACACTGCAACTTTGCGCCAG
The DNA here is from genome assembly GCF_032191515.1 of Phaenicophaeus curvirostris. Taxonomy (NCBI): domain Eukaryota; kingdom Metazoa; phylum Chordata; class Aves; order Cuculiformes; family Cuculidae; genus Phaenicophaeus; species Phaenicophaeus curvirostris. The sequence continues at coordinate 37,076,588 of NC_091394.1, forward strand.
AGCAGAACTTTCTGCCCCGAGACAGCAGTGCAGGCCAATCCGGAGCCGAGCTCCTCGGGCCGCTGGGCTGGGCCGCGGCGCCGCGGCCGCCGATTCGCCGGGCCGGCCGAGGTTACTCGCAGTCAGTGACCCAGAGTCGGGCCGCACCCCGACACCGCCGCCCGCGCAGCGCCCGCAGAGGCTGTACGGCACCTCCCGCCCCACCGGCACCACCGCGAGCCCAGCTTCTCCCACAAAGTCTCCGGAGGACACCGGGCAGTGAAGGATAACCGTGGCTCTCGGTCCCAGCTCCTCGCTGGGGTTCAGTGCTTCATGCAATTCGATACAACACCCGTAAATCATTCGGGCAACACCCCTCCCCCTCCATTTTACTAACTGTTGCATTACCCATCAAGAAACAGAGTGAAAACGAACATGACAGCCAGAGCTTATGATCTAGATCTTGGACCATCACACATATCTTTAAGCAAAAAAGATAGCAGTCCTTTTCAAGCCAATGTGTTTTGCCATTAAAAAAATGCATAGTTATTCAAATTCCTCTAAGCAAGCACGATGTTCACATTTCAGACTTGTTTGTAAAACTCTAGTTGACAGCAGATTAAATTTGAATAGCATTCTTGCACTGAAGCACTTTCATTCCACTGAAAACAATTCTAAGCTACAAAATCGTGTGGTGAAATTCAATACTAGGCAAATAAAACTCATAACTTGAGATCCAAAGAACTAAAAGAAATACACTACTTTTAACCCTGTAAAAGGAACAAGCGTAATAAGGTGCTTTTTTCCCCATGCAATTCTCCCACTGAAAGTGCTTGGTGAAGGTGGTTTGCTGCCATAAGTGGCCAAAGGTTCAATAACAACCGACCCTACACCTAAGCACTCAATAGCCAGAAGGCTCGCGCACATAAGATAAAAATGCATGAGGTTGCGATCTTCCACTGGATTGCATGCTGATTAAAAGTAACAGAAGCAGAAGCTGATGTTCAGTTGCCAGATCAGCTTTTCACACAGCATGTATAAACCTGAACATTAAACTCTTACAAAAAATCATACACCTGAGTTTTAAAGTGCAAGACAAAGTTCTCTAACAAAGCAATGGAGCTGGAGCTGACAAAGCTTCCCACATATATTGAAAAAAAATGGTAACAACTCAAGTCACAATATTTGCTATTATCATCACGATGAAGCATATCAACAAAATCTAGAATTACTTGCAGCTTCCCAGATTTCAGAAGCAGTCTCAACATGTATCTAATTTATATGTAAAACCAACATCAGAGGCAACAAGTAAAAGATTGGGAGACTTCCTCAGCATTCTTCAAACAACGGACCAGAAGGCAACAACTCCGCCAGGAACAACCTATACATCAGTTGTGAATATAACTGCTAAAGGAAACCACTTTCTTTGCTGACCTGCACACTGACTTGGCATGTGAAGGTAAGAAGCAAGGTGTCAGCTGTAACTGTGCAGCTAATCCTTGCAATTTTATTCTACAACAGACCTACTGATGTAAAACTCATGACAGGCATAACAAGCTTGTCTTCTTTGATACCACACATGCTTACATGCAAACTAAACACAAATGCAGAGTTATGCTATGTAAATCCTCAAGCAGACCCAAGTAGGAAAAAAGTAAATCTACTGAAACTCAGTGTCAATGCTACAGAAATTATACATTAATCACAGGCACTATGGAATTCTATGCCTGCTACATGTAGAGTGCTGGGAATACACAACTAAAGAGGCAACTATTGCAAACCATTTTACAACTTGTTTGGTTTTAGCAAGAACAACATTAAAGATACTTAGGTTATAGACTGAACAGCTTAACTGGAGCCTCACAACAATTCATGGTAACAAGACAGTGACATTAAATACTGGTTTCAATGCCTGTTGCTCTCCAAAATTATAATTATTTCCAGAGCAGAATTTTAATAGGGCTCTGCTGATGACTGAGGCTCTATTAATTTTAAACTTGTTTAAAACTACTCTAAAACTAGTATTTTTGTGTATACACATAAGAAAGCTCATGCCACCTACAGCCTTTTGAAGTTGTCTTTACAGTGAAGTGCTTGCTACTTTTTATAGCAGTTACCTAACCTGTCTTTTAGGGCCTTGGGATATGTTTCACCAGTTCAAGCTCCCTATTAACTTGCACAGCCTGCCAAGTCTTGCACTGACAGTGCTGGAGGCACAAACACAGGTGTCTGCAAAACCCTTGGGAAGCTGAACAAGCATTCATCAAGGATAGCAGGAAAGCAACCATATTGGCTTTAGGTTTCCTCAGATTCATACTGATTTGGTCTGTGTGGAGACAAAACCAACATGTTCAGGCTAATCTCTCCCATCTCAGCAGGCACACAATTGTGTTGCTCCTTTTTGTTCTACATAAAAATCCTTGGGTTTATACTTATTGTCATTGAGAATATTTAAATAAGAGGACAAGTTTCTGTAATGAAAATACTCAGAAAAAGCTCAAAGATATGCCATAGATAGAATTTATTTTTCAAAAACAAGGTACATCAAAACTGGAATTTTATTAGAATGCATTTGCTTAGCTAAAGCCATTATATAGGACAACTATGGTCTAGCTCCACAGCATTCTGAAAACTTCAGACTGGTGAGCTGAAACAAGGGTTCCCCAAAAGCCCCTCTCCTGCACATTAGTTGGAAAAAATAAAACTGTATGAGTATGCTCCTAACTCAGAGCTTCTTATGAAATAAACACCAAATCACACTGCCAGCCCTCTGATCAAAGCCTTTAAACAAATACTCTGTGCAGAACAACCATGTTGTGTCTATGGGCTGAATTCTGCAAGTACCAAGTTAATACAAGTAGTGAAAACTTGTTTTGGTATTACCATATAGACACTCCATTTAAATTTGCCCCATTTATATTAACTGCACTAATAGGAAAAGAACAGTTGAAAGGTCAGCCTTAAATATATACATGCACAGCTTGCTTTAAAGATTACCATATGAATTTCAATTGAGGATCAAACTCGAGGAGTTAAAGCAACTGTTCACTACTCTTATAGCCAGTCACAAGAATTAGTTCGCTAAGAGTATAACAATTTAGTTAAGAGGACTGCCCTTAGAAGCAGCAGAACAGCTGTTTCTTTTGTAGCCTCAAAGGGCCTGTAGCTATTTAGAAGTTATTGTAACATAACACCAAACAAAAAGGAATTCAGCAAGGTTTTTGCTCTCTGAGAGGAATCGTTTCCTGCCTTTCTGTACCAGTGGTTTAGAATGACCTAGAGTAACACCGCTGAACAGGGGTTACTGTCGGACATGCAAATACCATATAAACAATTCCTACTGATAACTTAGTTTCTTCCACTTCCAGGCACTAAGGGCTCATGAATTACCTATGCTCATTACATACTGGCAGCTACACAAGACTTATAGTATTATCAGTGTTATCAGTGTATTTTTTTCTCTAAAAAAAGGAATACTACATTTAAATAAAGCTGATGTTTTAAAATTAAACAGAAACGTCAAGCAAAGCTACTAGAAGATGGAAGGAATAAAACCAGAGTGCAATCACTCTCTTAAGTTATAAAAATTGAAGCCAAAACAATAAATCTACTTACAACCACTTTTACCTTACCTCGTCTGCTCTTGTAAGATAAGATGTGGCTCTACAAAAAACTTGACTCTTAGTTTCAATCGGTAAGGGGGCAAACCATCCATCTGCTGGGAGATCCTGTTCCTCAAATTCAGCCACAGATTCTCTCCTTTGCCGCCAGTGAACTGCAGTCCAAAATAATCAACTTCTATAATTCCCAACCTTCTGCAAACCTGAAAGAAAGAGGTTCTTTACGACATGACTACAACATAACAATGAAATATACCAACTGAATTATAGTGTTTCAGACTGCTCACTTAAAACACACAAAAAAGTAAATCATAGAATGCCCTGAGTTGGAAGGGATCCACACGGATCCAACTCCTGTCCCTGTACACAGCTTTTTATACAAAAGGTTAATTACTTCAGTGTCAGGTTACATACAAAAGCACGTAGACAAATAAATACTAGAATCACACTGGGAATTTCTCCACAAGCCGAAAACAACACACGGACTGCCTTAAGTCAAATTCCATGGCCCCTTTTTGTCCCCAGGACAGCAGCTTAAGAGGGTCAGTGGATTTCCAAAGAAAGAGAGTATTCGACATCACTACCAACAGCACTTTCTAAGTAAAGGAAGGAAAAAAAGTACAACCCACAAGTTTTATATTTAGATGCCACCGCCAGACCGGGCTGCTGCGTTTGACTTCTCTCCAGCATCCTCACGGCTGCCGCCGCCACATCGACGCAGCGGCGGCAGAAGGGCGAAAGCACCTGGACAGCGGTTCCAGCCACTAGGGCCCCAGCAAGGCCCGGGGAGCCCCTCCTCGGCGGCCTCTGTCCCCCCACTCGTACTCCCCCACACCCCAGTGGGCGCAAGAGGCTGCCGCAACGAGGCCGAGAGGCCTGCGCTTCACACGCCAGCGCCGGGAAGGGCCGGAGAGCCCTGAGGCGGGGGACGCAGCAACCTCAGCATCCAACATGGGGGTGGGGGGAGAAGAAGAAATGAAAAGAGAAAAGGGAGGAGGAGAACAAACGAAAGGAGAGAAGAAGGGGGGAGGGAGAGACTGGCCCCCCTCCCCGAGGCGCGCGCGCTCCTCGCCCCCTCCCTCTCCCCACGCGCGCGATGGCTCCGAGTGGGGGGGAAAGAGGAGGGAGGGGGCAGCGCGCGCGCGGTTCTGTCAGGCACCAACGGCCTCATCACACGCTGCCCCCTCTCGCCCCCCACACGAGCTCGAGGCCTCGCGCCAAACCCCCACCCAAGGAAGAAAATGCGGGGGCGGGCGCGTGCGCTCCTATCAGGCACCGACGGTCACCGTTACCCCCCCCAACCCCGCTCCGCTCCCCTCCTCCTCACCTGGTTGAGGCAGTCCTCCCCGTTGGCTTTCGCCTCCACCTCCACCTCCATCACCACCGCATCCGGCCTGGTCACATAGCACAGCATGGCTGGGGAAACGCAGGCGGGCAGCGCCGCAGCGACCGCGGAGCCCTCGGGGGGTGACGGCGGGGTGGCGACAGGCTGAGCCCCGCCGCGCGCACAGAGCCGCTCCCACACCCCCAAACACACACACTCTCTCACTGCCTGCGCGCCGCCGCCGCTCCCTCCTTATATATCCTCCGCCTGCCCCTCCCGCCCCGCCCAGCGGCAGCTGCGGACCAATCGCGAGGCGCAGCCGGACCCCGCCGCAGCCAATCAGAACCCGTCTCGGGGGGGGGAGGGAACAGGAGGAGACCGGAGGGGGGGAGGGGGTTGTTGCCGCCGCTCTCTGGCGCCCCCTGCGGGGCGCGCGCCGCTCCCACGTCCGCCCAGGCGGCCCGCGCGCCGCCTCCCGCGGGCCCAGAGCTTCTTACCCTGGCGCCGCGTCTGAAATCGCAGCAATTTTAATGTCTTCTAAACGCCACCAAAAAAAACCCACCAAAAAAACCCAAACAAACCCACCCTTTTCTTGTGAAGAAATTAATTTTCTTCGGCCACAAAGAGAGTATCGAGCAGTTGTTTGTGCTCTGGGAAGTGTGAAGCTGAGGTGGTAGCACTCAGGAGCGGGCACTGAGCGCTTCTTTCCGGCTACCAACGATAGAACCCGAGGGAATGGAGAAAGATGTGCCAGGGGAGGGTTAGGCTGGATGTTAGAATCATAGAATCATGGAATGGTCTGGGTTGGAAGGGGCCATAGACGTCATCCAGTTCCCACCCCCCTGCCATGGGCAGGGACGCCTCCCACCAGACCAGGCTGCCCAAGGCCCCATCCAACCTGGCCTTCAACACCCCCGGGCATGGGGCAGCCACAGCTTCCCTGGGCAACCTGTGCCAGTGCCTCACCACTCTCATCGTGAACAAATTCCTCCTTATGTCTAGCCTAAATCTGCCCTTCTCTAGTTTACACCCATTGCCCCGTGTCCCATCACCACAAGCCTTTGTGAACAGTCCCTCCCCAGCTTTCTTGTAGCCCCTTCAGGTACTGGGAAGTCACTATAAGATCTCCAAGGAGCCTTCTTTTCCCGAGGCTGAACGAGCCCAACTGTGTCAGCCTGTCCTCTGATTATCTTTGTAGCCCTCCTCTGGACCCGTGCCAGGGAGATGTGTCAGGGAGGTTTAGGTTGGATATTAGGAAAAAGCTTTTCACCCAGAGGGTGGTGGAGCGCTGGAACAGCTCCCAGGGAAGGAGGTCACAGTGCAGAGCCTGACAATATTCAAGGAGCATTTGGACAATGTCCTCAGATATGTGGTGTGAATGTTGGGATTTTTCTGTGTAGGGACTTGAGTTGGACTCGATGATCCTTGTGGGTCCATTCCAGGACATTCTATGATTCTACAATTCTAAGTGAAGTTGGAGACCAAGTCTAATGACAGGGGCTTTCTACAGAATAAATTTTGAGACAACCAAATATTTTCATGGCTCATCTCTACACTTTTCAATGCTCATTTTATTGAGAGAAAAATAACATTCAGATTAATTCTTTCTCTCCCTTACTCTCTTTAGCTTTTGTCTGACTTTGTCTTATGCAGTACACAAAGCACTGGAAATGCAGAAATTTTTAGAATCATAGGATCATTAAGGTTGGAAAAGACCTCTAGGATCATCAAGTTCAACCGCCAGCCCAATATCACCATACCTACGAAACCATGTCCCACAGCACCACATCTGCATGCTTTTTGAACACTTCCAGGGATGGTGACTCCACTACTTCCCTGGGCAGCCTGTTCCAATGCTTCACCACTCTTTCAGTAAAGAAATTTTTCCTAATATCCAGTCTAAACCTTCTCTAGTCCAACTTGAGGCCATTTCCTCTCATCCTATCGCTTGTTACTTGGAGGAAGAGACCAGCACCCACCTTGCTACAAGCTCCTTTCAGGTAGTTGTAGAGAGTGATAAGGTCTCCCTTCAGCCTCCTCTTCTCCAGGCTAAACAATCCCTGTTCCCTAAGCCATTCCTCATAACACTTGTGCTCTAGATCCTTCACTAGCTTCATTGCCTTCCTCTGGACACATTCCAGCATCTCAATGTCTTTCTTGTACTGAGGGGCCCAAAACCGAACACAGTGTTAAAGGTGCGGCCTTACCAGCGCTGAATATAGGGGCATGGTCACTTCCCTTCCCCTTCCGGCCACGCTATTTTTTATTTTAAGAGGGAAGAAATTTTAAGAACCAGCCAATTGATATTGCAGCCTCTATGCCACTGTGATGCTAATGGATGGTGGAGTGTTTACACCTGTTGAACTCCATAGGTATGAGTCTTGTAGGTGGTTGCTGGCTGGGGCAGGAACACCTGCACTGGTGAGGCCTTAGAAGTATTTGTTTGACAAACGTACACAGGGTACATGGAGTAAAGTAGTTTATGGCTGCTTTAACAACGTAAATTGAAACGGCAGGGAGGACTAAGTACAAAATTCATGCTGTGCAGGTTCCCCAAAAGGAATGCAGATCAAAGAACTACTGAGCAGTGCAGTGGTGAGGAACAAGTAGGCTGTCAGGGGAAGAACTAAGAGAGAAAATGGAGATCTGAACATGCAGTGAAGGGTAATAGGAAGAAGAACAAACAATAGCACTGAAGCAAGGTCAGCACAGGGCTGGTTATTAGCTTGTTCCCATGTGTATGGGTCACTTGCTTCTGTCTGGGTATTTCTACTGTGCTTGTCAGGGTTGTTAGTATTTTCAATTTGTACTAAAGGAACTCTCAGAACAGATTCTCATTCTGCCGGGAATTCTGCAAGCACAGTGTATGGCTGTCCTGATAAATGTAGATAGAGCTGTATCCATTTTGTTCATGTGAACTCTGTAACTAGAAGACTGCTCAGTTCTGAGTGAGGCAGAACAGTAGGATGGAGGTAAGAGTTAGGATGTTAGGCATCAAACCTGAATGGTGCTGCATTTCACTTGTACACTTACTAGCTCAGATTTTTCCTGCCCAGGTCTATAGTGTTTAAGTTGTGGAGCTTCAAAGGCCAGGCTTAGAGAGTGAAGGGTAGGAAAGGGAAATAACATGAAAGAAAGGTGAACAAAATCACAAAATGGTGTTAACTGTATGATTTTATCGGAGGTAAATGCCTCTTTGGGATGCACTTAATTATGAGGGGATTAGTCACTAACAAAAAAAAAGTCACAAAATATTTTGTGGGGGAAACAAAGCCTTATTTGTTCTTTTGTTTCTGCTGAAGTGGATGCAGGAAATAAGATTTTTGTGTTTTGGGTTTTTTTAGTTTTTACTTCTATATGTTGTGGTGTCATGGTGTTTTGTGTGATTTCTCTATTTCTGTCATAATCCAAGGAGTCCTAGAGTTCTTATGAAGAAGCAGTGCAAAAACTGCCACGATGACTCATGCCATTAAATATTCTCATATCCTCTCCCTGGCAGTAGCTCAGATCAGATGCTGCAGAGGAAGGTGTAAGAAATCTTTATGTAATTGTGAGATAAGGTTCTTGTGTATTTTCTCTGGCACTAAAGAGTTAAAGCTGGCTTATACCTAATGGATTAGTCTTTGTGGTACTTGCATACTCGGAATCAGTTCATCTTGTGCTAGGTGTTGTCCAGACAAATAGAAACAGATGGTTCTTGTCCCAGAGACCTTAACTTTTTTGTCTATATTAATATACTTTCTGTGCTCTCTTTTTATCTGACTTAATGTAAATGCAGGTGTTCTTATTATGTCTGTAAATGTGTTATCCTGCTTTGAAATCTGCTGAACTGCAAGCCACAAAAATAGACCATGGCAGTAAATTGCATAGATTGGTTAAGCCCTGTGTGAAACAAGGCTTTCTCCTCAGAGATGTCATCTGGACACCACTGTCATAGAAATATATTCCTTTTCACAGTTGCTCTGTGATATTTTATTCACGCTGTACAGGAGAGAGTAAAGCACCATGTCCTGCATTAGCACACAGGAGACAGCTATTCTAACAAGTGCCCATTGCAACACTTTGGGCTCTGTATGAGAAAAAAACCCTGAAACATCTTACAGCCTCCTGCCCAATCTCTTTGATGAATCAACACCAACCAGTGAGGCACACTGCCAAGCTGCTCATAGCGTGGACATTCTCCCTTTGTGTATCATAAAAGAACATTGTTTATCAACATGTTATCTGAGTGCTTTATGTCATGGAATGCTGTCTGCTGTATGATGGTTATATCTCTATGATGGGTCAGTGTTTTGCTATTGTGCCAATTTGTGATGAAGCAATTCATGATATATAAATGAACATATTTAAAGTTCCTTGTGTAACACCTGTTGGTTTGTTTTCCTTGATGTATTCCTTCTGCAAGGTTCATTTTTGGTCACATCCTACTTCACTTAGCAAGCATTACTTGTAGTGCCTCCTCGTCTGATGTTTAAACAGAAAAGCTGTGATAAGTCCAGTTGTTTGGAGAGGGGAAATAGTAAGTTCTAGACCTTTGAATTTAGAGCCCAACATGGCAATATTGACCCTTGTTTCCAATGAGAGCTAATATTCTCCTTGTACAGATTTTTGTTCACAAAGCTCCCCAGGTGGTTCCTTCCAAGCTATTGCCATGCTACCCCATCTTGTGAGGAATGCGGCACGTAGCTATGTTCCCATTATCCAGATATTTATGCAAAATCTTCTCTATCTAGTCTCTTCTGTTGCTTGTGGTGGTATCGAGTCTGATCAAATTCAGGATACTTTACTGCTATAGAACACTGTACTAGAGGATAAAACGTTAGAAATTCTCAGCTCCTGCATGCACTCAGGATGAGATTTCACAGAGTATTTAGAAGTAGCTATCATTTTCCTTTACTGCCCATTGGTGGTAGTCACATTAAAGGCATGCATGGGAGTATTGTGTCATCCTAGCCCTTGGTGCCAAAGGTGTGCTCCGCAGACTGTAAGCCAATAGCTCAGGAAAGTTTTTAGCTTCTGCAGGTCTGTGTAAAGCAGCAGCCTGCCCTTCTCTGGGAAAGCTAAACACCAGCAGACTTCTCACAATGCTAGTTGTGTGCGGTGACTTTTGTTCTAGCAAGAGTGAATGGCTGCACAACAAAGTACTTTTAATTGTAATCCCAGTTCATTTAATAATCAGAACCAGTATGAGAATGTTAGACCTTGGCATTTTTGTTTCCCTGTTCTTGTGTTTTGTATATGCTCTTCTCTGTTTCTGATTTATTGCTTTCTTATTTGGTTCGGCTTAAATAAGAGATATTAAATAGGCTTAAGTACATACAGATCGTTAGGCTATTGACAAGTTGTTGTGCCCATCACGAGAGGGCCATGAAATGCCTCACTTCATAAGCACAGAGGAGCACAGGGGCACAATGGCAGGCAAGAGCTCAAATTAAAGACTCAAGGGAAAGGAGACCCCTGCCCAATCCCTTTTGAGGGCTCTCCCAGTACAGCTTCAGCCCCACTGTCCAGGCGTGAAACCCATCGTCATGAGCCATGGGGAGTAGGTCTCCAGGTTATTTTTGGACTGTGAGCCTAGCTAGCTGAGGGTGTGGGACGCATCAGTGGAGGCAGAAGAAAAGCTTTTGGGGATTGAATGAGACTTGTTATGGGGTGATTAAAGTAAGAATCAAAGGTGAGATAAAGGAGGGATTTGGGTTATTTGGGCAGGAACAAGTGTGTGTATTAGAAGGATAAGGAAATGAAAGGGTCCATCTATGTGTCAAGGGTTGGCTGGCCAGTACGCTTGTCTGGCAATGCCCTGCAGCTCATCAGCACAGCCTGTCCTGTCTCCTCATTAAACTCCACTTTCAACTATTTTGCTGTGAGGAGCTCCTTATTCTTTGTGTATATGGGGGAGCCTGTGGTGCAGCAACTGGAAAGGGCGTGGGTGTGGTTGATAGTGAAGATCATGCTGGATGAGCCAGTAAGCCTATTTAGTATCTCTTTTTTAAGCTGAATCAAACAAGAAGTGTGCTGGGGGCCAGGATGGATTTGGAGATCTGTAAGGTCTGCCTCTGGGTACAAGTGTGGCTGCATGTCTGTAGGGAATGGGAGCACAGGGGGGCAGCCACAGGGACCAGGGGAGTCCTGGACAGCTGTGTGTGTGATTGTCTGTACCAGCAGCTGAGGTGGCGTGCAGCCTCGAGGGCTTATAAGTTCAGGTGCAGCAGCTGGGGAGACTGGCAGGGGCAGGTTGCCTAAGTCTAGCTGCTCGAGGATTCCACCTTTTAGACATGTTTATATATGTTCTCACTCACAGACCTCCATCCTGCTCAACCAAAGCAGGGAGTGGGATGAAGCTGTTTGTGCTGTCAGTGTTGGTGTGAGTGCTCTGTATGCCTGTGATCTGTACATCCAGTGGTATATATACATATCTATGTGTTATATATATGTGCTTTGTTTGCATGTGTCTACTGGAAACACATGTTCAGCTTCACTACTGGTTGAAGCCAGGGACATTGAGTGGCAGTGTCCTCACTTCTCTGTGCTGACAGACTGGGTACATTTTCCACTAACACAAATCCTTAGAGAAAAGAACTGGAAAGCACGTGCTGCACCATTATTACTTCAGTTCTGCTTTCCTTTTTTTCTTTTTATTTTCTGACTGTCTCTTTGTATTCTGCATCAAACAGTAACCAAGGACCAGGTCAGCACAAATGCATTTTAGGATGATTTGAAATGAAACTCACATGTTTGTAGTCAGTCTCTTCTGCTGTCATCTTCCTGAGTGAAATTGCTTTGTGCATGAACACGACAGTAGTGTCTAGCTTCTTCCTTATCACTGTCAAGACTTCTGGTCATGTTGCAAATGCACATCACTCACATGGATGATGATCTTCCGACTGAGAAACATGGAAAGAAGCATAAAATGGAAGAGCTGTTCTGACAGTGATGGTTGCTTAAGGGAAACTCCATCACCCATCCATAAATGCACACTTTATTTTATACCTGAAAGATTCTTTTAGTGTTCTTATACGCATCATGCGTGTGTCTGAACATTTTCAAGAATATTCTTCTGCTCTGCACAGTCGGCAGTGCTTAATAAGCTCCTATGGAAAAGGTGTCAGTGGTTCCCATGCTTTCTACTGTGCTGGTTCATCTCACACAGCATAATATCAATGTGGCTAACAGGCCATAAGCTGGTTCTATTACAAGGCAGTATCTGGTGGTCGTTCCCCAAGACTCTTGAAACCAAACCAAACCAAACCAAACCAAACCAAACCAAACCAAACCAAACCAAACCAAACCAAACCAAACCAAATTATTAGGGATATCAGTTCAATTTTGGGATGCCTCATCTGGGACATTTTAAGAACATAAAATCAGTCCCACCAGATCAGATCAAGTATTCACATAGTGCTGAATCCGTTCAGTTGGGGATTTAGTCTGCTGGTGGTAGACTGCATGCTTAATGTGCAAGAGGTACTTGTTGAGGCCTAGATGCTGAACAGTGCCTGAGGCCAATACCTTATGGTATATCAAGGTACATCAAGGAAGAATTTCTTACTCTTACTGCCCAGGATCCCCTCCCACCTCCCACTGACTGGCAACTCAAGGACTTCCAGTCTATTTCTATGCTAGATAAATAATCCCTTGAAGTAAAATTGCATTTCCCGCTTAAAAATCTACCCAGTTTGAGACTAGACTCATTGTAGAAACCCTATTGTAGTTATTGGGATATCTATCAGCTGCTTGTGAAATCTTTTAATTCCATTTCATAACCAATTTATTTATAATTGATAGCAGAAAGAAATCCCTCAGTCTGTGCACTTTTTTCAGAAGCTCCTAACATCGAATCACCTTTGAATTTGAGCTCGTTTTCCAGGTCATCGATTCCATTTCTGAGCATTTTCATTCTTTTAGTCCTTGTAGAATGGAGTCGTCATTGATTATTTTGATGTTGTTAAAATGTACTCTCATGGTCTGGAATCAAAGCTTTCACAAATAAAATTTTCAGTGATATTTGTTCCTATTACTGTCACAATAAGCTCATATACTAAAGCTGTTTGCCCTTCCCCATAACACATTCAGAACTGCCAGGGCATTGAGAAAAGTCGGTTGGAAATTAAACAGGTTAAAATATCAAGAAAGACTTGGTATAATAGATATTTTTGTACATGTCAGACAATCAATAACCACAATTTAAAAAAATTATATATGTCTGGGAAGTTTTTACGTTGTCATAATCATAAAAATCAGTTTCACAATATTCAAAGGGATACAATGAAAAAATAAGACATATCAAAGGTATTTTTTTATTCTGCATTATCAGAGCTGTCAAACATTGATTTTATAAATCTTGTAGTATAACCCTTGTGTTTTTAACTCTGTCAATCAATCTATAGCACCCTTTTAATGTGCTCTTTTTGCAAGTAACACCTATTGAAGAGACTAGACTAAATACATACTTTTCTATTTTTGGTTTATTTGATCTGTGCATTTGCTTTAACTTTGCTTACACTCATTCCCACTGTTTCTGTAGTGCAAACCCATCAATTGTTCGTCTGAAAAAAATGCAACACACTGTCACTGATGGAAAAATTGAAAAAAGCCCAACAGTGTCTTTAAGGCTTCATATAATAATGGAGAAAATAAAATAGTAAAGTAATGTAAATGCTCATAATTCATTATTATATCTTTTTTCTGGTTTTATTTGCAAGGTTGATTTTTTATTTGTATGTTTTTTCCAGTGTTAAGGCATAGGGCTTTCAGGAGTAGTTGAGTTTTAACGTCATTTAATGGGGACCTACAGGAAAGATGGGCACAGACTTTTTAGCAAGGCCTGTTGCAATAGGACAAGGAACAATGGTTTTAAACTAAGGCAGGGTAGATTAGATTGAGACTGGATATAAGGATTCATCCTCACTTTCTAAGCATTTGTCTAGCTAATCAAAACCATATATGAGAAGGCACATATACAGGTAAGGTGGATACTTGTGGCAAAGATGGTCTCAATGTATCATTTTTAGAAATTAGGAGTTTATTACTTTGCAAATACACTAATGACTCAACAAACTATATTGCAATAACTTTAAACTGTTTTTCACAGAAAAAAAAGTATCTTCTCTCACTGCCTCTTTTTCTTCTTTCCTTTGTTACATTTTGTCTCATCAAAAAGCCTCAGTGAGACATTCTTACACACTACAGAAATGTTAGCTCCACCACACTGGCCTAACTGAAGTCAACGAAACTATTAATACCAGTAGTATTTTATTAAAAATAATAAATCATGTCTTCCTTTTATGACTTGAAGATACAGACAGTATCTTATGAGACTACACAGTGGTCAGATGATGTCACACTGGATATTTTATTACGTGAAGGGAATTCCTCGAGAATTTTGATTACAGAAAAGGATCTATTCCTAATTCTATTGTCCTGTAATAATGGTCTGTTCTTCTGATTTTAGAGCTACTTGTCAGTTTCAGGAATCTATGTGCAGGTCAAAGAATTTCACATCAAGTTTTAAAAAATATCCTATCTTATGATTTATTGACAAAAACTCAGAAAGGGAATTGGCCATTTTCTGCCAAGGAATTTAACCGTAAATATTCCCCTGGCTTCTTTTAAATATTAATTCTGAGGAAAAGAGAGTATTATGGTTATTATTATCAATTCAGTTTATATTTTTTATTTCACCCAGAGTCTATAGAAACATTATACTTCTCTTTAACCAATGATTAAATGATTAGTATCTGTAAAATATTTAGTCATATTGTTTTATTTTAAATTATAATATCTCAATTACAACATTTACAAATTTAATTCACAGTATTCTTATGAACAACTGAATGCATAATTTGCTTATGGTGTTAAAAGGAGAATTAAGAAATACATGCGTTAATATATCTCTGTGTCTTGTGATATACACCGAGCAACACCGTTTGCTGCTGAATACCATGTCTCCCAAGGATTATTATCAAAACAGCTTGTCTGAGAAGATGGCATTTGATAGCTATCAGTTGTATTTACTCCAAAAAAACATAGTCTCTAGGAATTAATGTCCCAGTATTTAGCAAATGAATGTCTGAAATAAAGGCACATAAACACAGAAGGGTTCTGATTGCACAATTTTATAAGCATATTTTTTCAGGAAGGTCTTTCAATGTACTATTATCTTGCAGTTGAAAGTATTTGCAGTCAAGGTAATTACATTTTGTTTTAAATGTTAGCCAACAAGATTGCCAACAAAACAGAAGCAAAGCTGGTTGCCCTTAGAACCAACATAACTCACTGTGGTTAATCATTTTTTCTCGAGCAATATCTTAAAATTGGTCTACCTTCAGTAACTTCAGCATTCTTGTTTCTTATTTCATGACTAGAAAAAAGTTTAGGGTCTGTAGCTTTCATGACTACAATAAAGAACTTATAAACTAATCGGAGGGATTAACATTGTCATCATTTTCAAATGTTGCTCATTGTTCTTAAAAAAAAGTAAAACTCTAATCAGACAATATAACAAAAGTTCCTCATCTTTAGGGCTTGAAACATGCATGGGATTAATCATAAGCAGATATCTAATTGTGGTAATTCCAGCAAAATTGATATACAACAAGTAAATTAAGGTAGGTCAGAATCTTCCAACTCTGCCAAAAAAGGGAGGTAGAGCTTTTATAAAGGTGATTATTCCTCTCTGTGGGTAAATAAGCTTGTGCTTTCATAAGAAAAGTCAAAGTAAGCATCAGTAGATAGAGTAGGTTTGGAGGAGTTAATGCAGTGTCTGTGGGTTCTCTTAACATGCCGTGTTTTATGGAAAACTTAGGTCAAAGTCAGTGATTTTGTCACTTGGCAGATCCAGTATGTATCACTTCTACAAAAGATCTAAGTGACACAGAATTATGCCACACTGGTGGCAGAGAGTATTTTTCTCTGCTAGGGTATGGACTAGGAATGGCTTCTTTCACAGCTCCGAAGGAGAACTAGCTCACAGCCTAGCTGCTTAGCTTGTATACTTATATCAAAGATATTACATTGGGGGTGGGGGAGGATAAAAAAGAAGAACACAATGAGCTATTTTTTCATTCAGTTAAAGAAAAAAAAAAAGGTTCCTACAAGAAAAAATAGTTCTTTGTAAAAATACACACATATGTGCATGCATACATACAAACAAACTTTAATTAATACCTTCAGCATGTGAAAGTTTAGTTATCTTGCACTGTAATTGCTTTCCCAAATGGATTACACCAATTGCTTCAGGAAGTCAATGAAAAAATTGCCAGTTTCAAGAAATGGGTAAAGTGTGACAATTGATTTTGTGAAACGTTTGTCTCGCAGTTACATGACACATTCTTAGCAGGATCAGGAACTTGTTAGACAGAGGCAAAGCTCATGATACCGTGTTGTGAATGAATTTGTTCACATGAATCGGCTCCCCAAGCTGACACTTCCTTAGTGTATTCTTGAACAGAAAAGCAAAACAGTAATAGTTTTCTGAAAGCTGTGATCTGATAGGTAGACTGCTTATTACAAATAATTTTAATAAGCTCATGAAAAAAAAGATGTCTATTCAGAGAAACCCCTCAAGCTTAGCTGTAGTTGTCTTTGGAGCAGATAATGGAACTGTGAACAAAGCTGGTTGAAATAACTTGCTGTTATTTGATTAATCTAGTACAGTAAAAAATCCAAACAGAAGTCATAAGTGTTATGTCTTTAGAGCTATGTAGTTGATATAAAAGGTCCAACGCAAAAAAAACCCTGAGCCTGTGCCTGTATATCTTTTTATTAAACAAATTAAGAAAATCAGCTATGATCACCTTAAAAATAGTTCCCTTCTGAGTTGACACACACCTGCATATGATGCTGGCAACATTCAAAGCAGTTCCACAGATAATTTTCTGAAAGGCTTTTTACTTTCACATCATCTATGAACAAAAAATAGTTTCTTTGAGCACTGACTTTGTTTTTGGGAAGAGGTAGAAAGATGATATTATTAGCTAAAAAATGCTTCACAGACAAAGCATTGTGGGCTGGATTGTTGTCTTGAAGTTAACTCTCTGTTCACCACTTCACACCAACATTTTCCAACTGAAGGTAAGAAGTCTATATTTGAACAGACATACACTCATACTGAGTAAGCCAATCAAGTTGAATTTATCTCACTGTGACAGGTCAAAACATGATCTATAACCATCTCTTTGTCTCTCCTTTCCCTCTTGGTTCCCAAGCTGTAGGATTAGTCTTGTGTTTTTATGTTTTGGACCTCTCTTGCAGCTTATTGGTACTGCAGTGCTACAGTAGTACAGGGATGAATCTACCATGCAGCATGAAAAGAACATTAGTGAAGAGAAAAAAAAAACACAACAGGGACTTTGGGAGGTGCATTTGTAGAAGCAGAAAGAGATTGTTTGCCTGTCGCAATTTGGGACGCTAGCTGGAGCAGTCAGTAGTGAACTAGGGATCTATGAAACCAAGGCTGTGCAGAGGAGGTAAAACAGACTAAATAGTACATACAAGTTTAGAAATAGAAAGAGAAGCAATGAAAAAGTTATGTGCTTGATAATTAAAGAAGATAAATACAACCTGCTTTTCTTCCCTTGTGAAAGACTGCAGGAAGAAAGGCAATAAAAATAAAATATGAAGAAAACTGTATGAAAAAGATATGTGGATACTCTTCTGGGAGAGCTCTGTACATTAACCACATAATACATAAACAAATGCAATACTATACTAAGAACATAATCTCTTGATTCGAGATCAGCAACACCATAAAAAAGACTTCTCAATTAATTAATTTTTTTTGCATTTGTTTTCTTTTGTACTTGATTTCAAGCTTGATGAGAGTTTGAGAATGCCTACCTGAAGGTAGCAAAAGATCTTAATATCCTCTTATGCTACAAGTGAAAGCATGTAAAATTGGTCAGAGATTAAGGCAAAATCCGAAACAAGTCTACCAGAATTGTGCTTTTAATTTTACAAACAAAAATAAATACTCACATTTCTCAAATGGTAAAATGGAAATGCAGAAATGGCTATCCTATATGAAAATCTCTCAAAATTATGGTTGATTTACAGTCAAACATAGCTGGGAAGAGAACAAATAGATAAGTAAAATCTTTCTTAAAATAAATATTACAAAAGTAGAAGTCAGATAAAGTATTCATATTCTCAGAGGCTACTTTGTGTGTCCTATGGCTTAGCAAGAAAACCAGTAATTTCTGTTGACTGGTTTTGTCTCTGCAGTTTTTTGTGGGAAGACTGTACTGGTCTGAGAGAATTCCAATGTGTTTTGTTGTAGTCTGTGTAAGTCATGTGCAAGTCATTAAAGTCAGAGCCTGTCTATTGTAAACTCAACATTATTGTGTAGTCCAAGGTTAAAAAGAAAATGTCTGGTTTATGATTCCACTCACTCTTCTAGCTCTATGTCAATTCTTGTAGCCAGAAAAATGTGCTTGACAACTGATAATTCTTAGCAATTTCCAAAACCTCAATCCAACATCCATTAGACAGCATCTTTCTGAAAACCCTCTTGGCTAAAATCTTATGTTTGCACCTGGCAGCTTTTACAAAAGTTTAAAGGAAAGAAGTGCAGCTAAAAAGCAGTACATGCGCATCTCTTGCTTTCAGCACAGAAAACGCCATTTCCCTGTCTCTTAGAGATTTGGAAATTCCGTTTACAAAGAGAATCACATACTCCTTATATTAATTAACATTTTAGACTAAGGAGAAAACAAAACCAAACCACAAAAAAAAAAAAAAAAGAGGCATGCCCATGAAAAAGCACAAGGACTTTATCTCTTGCTTGAGGAAACCTATTTTTCATGTGCCATCACCATGGGTTCCTTCATTTGACTTGCTCTGTATTTTTCACCGAGCTCTAACAACGGCTTTAATGTCAATGTTCATTTAAGGCCGATAAAAAACATCTATCTCTTCCCAGAGAGTTTTAAATCCCTGAATGACCTCCAGATAGTTTTTAGAATCCCTAAATGACCTGCAGATAATTTTTAAAAGTTTTTTCTTGTCTCTGTAGGGTCTTTAGAATCCAGTGCCTTTAGATAACTCCCTCCTCTTGTTACTGAGGCCTTTGGATTAAATGGTGATCGGAAATATGGTGTCCTGTACATTGGCCTAAATTACTGGTATGGGAACTAATTTTTAGTAGGAACTCTGTGAGTCAAAACCTACAATTTTAAGTACCCAGTTCCCTTTTTAAACTGTTGGCACGTAGGTAGCACAGCCCTCGATCTTGGTTTAATATCCCTTTATCAAATGTTGAATAGATTGTGTTGTGGTTTTTTTAAACAGCAGGTCACTCCCAGTTTTGCATTCAATTTGCAAACCATATTTTGATAGGTGGAAAAAAAAAATCTGTTTGTGAAGCTGCTTTTGGCTGTGGCAGGAAGTCATTAATGACCAGTTTCAGTGAGTACTGGCACCCCAATGAAGCCTATGGACTTGTCTTGTGGCTGGATTCTCAGCTGTTTAATAATCCACTGCCTCTTAATGAGGCTTTTCTTTTGACTGGAGCATTCATAGTGGTTCTGCCATGTGGTTTATCTGGTGTCTGATCAAGGCTGAGCTCAAGCTGCAATCTTTCCTCAGTGAAGAGACTATTGTCTCTCTTCTTTACACGAGTACCCAGTTACAAAAAAACTTATGTAATAACTTGATATCTTTGAGACAACTGCTCTTCTGTCAGAGTTAGTTGAGACTGGTCAACCATTTCAGAAGTTACTGGATTACAGGTGAGCAGAGTGAAGAATACATTTAATGTATTTTCATGATAAATGGAAATAACCAGGCTTGGTATTTTGTTGTTTGGTTTTTTTTGTTTGTTTGTTTATGTTTTGGGTTTTTTTCCAACATCCAGGAACTGAGGCCACCTTCTTGAACTACCCATGGCCATTTCCCATATTTCCCATATGACACTGTAATGATCCTTCAGTGTCTTAAATTCCCTTAAATTTTCTGTTCCAGGCATCGTGCAGTATGGGCTGCCTGGCACAGCACTGCCCTCAGATTGCTTATGCAGGCAAACTAGTCTAGGCACGAGTTTTTCAACAGCAATTGCTTTTCTAATGACTACTCACACACCTTCTCTGTTGGAAAGAATTCTTGGTGAAGACTGGTGCCTGAGGGAACATCTATATATCTTATGGCATTTGCTAATTCTAGTATGCTAATTCTATTATCATGTGTTCGCATTTGTGTTTGTCCAGCTTTGGCCCAGTTAATCATGTTGCTATCCCAATTTTTAGGTGAGTCTTATATCAAAGCCTTCCTCTATGCGAACTTTCATGCTCTACATCTGTGGTACTTCGTGGTGAAACACCTCATGCTAAACAAAACAAGTGTGACAGGTGTGTGGTAAAAGTCTTATAAACACATATTTAAGTGTGTGCTAATACATATTCTGCTAACAGATTCTGACAGAACCCTGCAGGTAAAAAAAAAAAAGAGAGAGAAAAATGTTTGGCATCAGTCATTTCACCTAGAAAATCTTCTTTTGTAAACAGTAGAAAAAAAATCCCCTTTATATGTTTATTTACTTGTTTTTACTATGTGAAACATTAATTCAATGAAGTGTTTAATTTCTTCTTTAAGTGTGGAAAGTTATTCCCTCCATTTTTCCCATTGCTCCCTGCAGAAAACCCATTGCAAACATTATTTTATCTTATGCTTTATCTTGGCCTTTTGCTGGAGTAGCAGAGAGCACAACCCTTTAAGCTCTATTCTGCAAAAAGCTTCCTTTTGCCTTGGAAGATAATCTTAAATGATTCCTCAGTTGATCTGCTCTTCTGAACTTCATCTGTGATCAGCCTCTGAATGAGAGCAAGAACTTGCTATAATTTTTAAGTCAGTAATGGGTACATTAAATTTAACACTATTGCAAATTACATGTCTCATGAAGACAGAGGCAAGGGCTTATAGTAGTTTCTTTAACTGCTGATAGTATTTCTTTCAGTGCCCCATTACTTTTTGGGGCACTATATTGTCTTGTAGACCTTCGTCCAATTAAAATGGACAAAAAAGTATCCTGTCTACTGTCAGGTCTCCATCTTCTAGAATAAGTACAGACTTTTGCAATGATGGTAAATTTTTTTCTGAACTAAGGGTGCTGTTGTCCTTCTGTTTCACTGTATGTACACCAGCACGATCCACTAGTACTTGCAAATTGTTGCAAAATGATATAGTTCACTGAAATTGCCCTATCTCATGTTATGGCTAACAAGTCACGCTTAGCTTGTGTTCTTTACCACAGCATGTGCTGGTTTTTTGCTGGCTTACTTTGACCTCCCCATGCCTTTCTGCCTCATGTTTCTTTAACCTGAATTACAACATCTGAGTTTTTTCTGTTCTCCACAATGGTTGTTCTGAACAAAATAATTTTTTGTTAGCAAATTCTGGTTGCTTTGTTATGGATTAATTTTAGCCTGCCTCTCTCAAGTGTGCTGTTTCTCAGACTTTTTGTCCCATGTCGCAATCTGGTATTTAATAGGTGATGAATTACCCTCCCAAAGTTATCAATGTCTCTCTTCCCTCTTCAACTGCAGACTCTGTTTTTGAAGCCTTTCTGTACTAATTGGTGGATATTTACATACCTTACTTCAGATGACTAAGTTAGAAGGCTAGTGCCCTACAGCTTCCTATACAGTCCGTGAAGAGGCAGAGGAATTCCCTATGAGGATAACTACAGCATTTAAACTACCTTCTGCTCTGAATTACTCTTTAGAGGAGCCTTCCACTGCCAGCCCTGCCTCTCTCTTTCCAGTAATAATCTATGCAGACTATCCCTCTAATTTAGCTACCTAATTTATAAGACTAAATTTAGGCAGTCTGAGCACCCTTAAATGATCAGTAATCTATTTTTCATGTGTTTTATTTCTAGATGCTATAATGCTACCTTCCTATGAAGTCTTACAGTTAGCATTTTTCTGCTTGGACTAATTGGAAGCTATTAAAATTGTGCAATGTTTCAGATGCATTATTACCCAAAATAAAGAAACTTTTTGGCCAATCATCCTGTTTTGCTATCATCCACTGATTTAAACTTCCCCTGTTGTCCTCTGCATGTTACTCTCCTGCAGAGCTTTAACTGCTCCATCCCTTTACTGAGGTTATTTTGAGCATTTGTACTACTATTCCTGATCTCACATCCCATAGTTCAAAAATCATTCAGAGCCAAATATCCGACAGAGCCCTGTTTCATTCAGCTTCTGATTCTGACTGATCAGCACTATCTGCTGTAAGTCCCTGAATAATCTCAGTGTCCACTTGCAGCTGGCTCGTGTCCCAGCTTCTTAAAAAACACAGTTATTGAGATACAGTTCTTTCCCAAACATTGGTATTATAAGCCCAAATATGTCCTTCAGAGCAAATCTAAAGAAAGGTCCAGGACATAATAGTCATAGCCTTTGAAGCCTGTTCTAACCCCAGCATGCCAGTTTCTGATAGCATCTGTCTATATTCAGCCACAACTAATAACTGTAATCAAAAAGAAATAGCATTGTAGGGTGAACTCTGCAAAGCATATTCCTAAAGCACTTTAGCCAGATGGCTGTGCTAATCCATGAAGACTAATTTACAAAACAAGACAAAGATGTTCGGATGTTACAAAACAAATCGTAAACAGCAGTACTGAAACAGGACATAATTTTATTGCAAGTTACATAGAGTTCCATTAAATTATTTCCTATGCTTTAAAAGATGTAGAAATAATGCCTATTTAGCATCACACGTGCAACTACAGCTTTTGAAAACTTGCATCATTCATACTCATGGCAAACAATTATTGAACAGGGAGAGAGGGAATTTGTGTTTGGAGTTTTGTGCTTACTTCTTGCAGGCAGTTTATTGAAGAATGTAAACTTTTATTTTAAATATTTTTAGTTAACATTTCAATGAATCTTTTATGATTTCTCAAATTTAAATAATTTGCTAGGAATCTGACTTCCAGCATAACCTACAGTTTTAAAACTACCTGATACTGTTGTTCTTTGTTATTTAAAATAGTAAAATATTTAGGCATCTTCAGCATGGATCGGATTCCTACTGCTTTAGGTACTTCAAAAGATGAGAGATGCTGCTTCCATTTTTCATATTTGTACAATAGGTTTGAATGGCCTACAACAAGAACTGCTTTCATGGTGTATTGAAATGGGTCAGCACCAGTCTAAGAAATGGAGATATTTTAAATGGGTATTGCTGATTTGTCAAATCATCTGTTTAAAACAGAAAGTTGTTCTTCAATCGTGGATACCTACACAAAAGTACAGCACAGTATCATAGTCCTGCATTCGAGGCTTTGATAAAGTTTTGGGTAAAGCTTATGAATTTCTGTACCTGGAGAGTGCAGAGTGCTTTACTGGTTGTATCATTTTGAAACAGACTCTGAGTTCTTCAACTACGTTGATATAAAATGGGTTGTTGCAGTTTGTTAGCCAGCAGATTTATCAATATTTTATGCTATTTTGGATCTAAATAGTATTAATACGGGCGACATCTGGAGGGAGGTACACTTCATGTGAAAAGACAGAGTGCTGATAATGAGAAAGTAGATCTGAAGGATAAAAAAATGTTTTATCTTCAGTGGTACTTATAGGCCAAAGTGGCTTTCATCCCTTCACCAGAACTAAGTAAACCAGAATATGATAAAACTTAGTTATATTAATTAAAAGAATACAGCAACCTAGGAAATTATGTATTAGAGGAAAACATATTATATCAAATCTGGCATGCTGCAAATCCATGCCCCCAGGTCCAACCAGCAGTGAGGACAGACTGTGCTCATCAGGTGCAGGGCATTACTAGACAAGTGTCCTGGCAAGCCCCTGCTCTCCACGGAGCATCTTTTGGAAGCTTTAATGCTGTTAGCTGGAGAATTTTGTACAGCTATCATAACAACTGTAATTATCCATGATGGCTACACAGGCATTATAGAGGATCATCCTCATACCCTCTTTCCTTAGAATAGTTGTGAGAAGTTGAACTGGAGTTTGCAATGCATTGTACTTCATGGGAAAAAAAATCTATGAAATGCATAAAGTCCTATAGATTTGTTCCCCCACTCCTAAAAATAAATTAAGAAAAGATTGATGGGGCATGAAGAAGTTCTGCTTGAGGAAAGGAAGGGCTGGTTTTGGATTATGCAGCAAATGGAAGAGAACACAGAATGGACAGTAGATAAGTAACGTGGATCATCTCAAGGGATTATAGTTGGTATGGTATCTTGCCAAGATTTTAGACTTAAGACAGTTAGTCATCTTGTCTACAACACAACAGCAGGATTGAAAGCTGCTTTTGAGTTTCAAATAGGTTTTACACTTCTTGAAAGGACTGTTCACAAACAAGTTTCAACTGCCTCCAGGCACTTTTGCTTATACCATGCACATAAAAATAAGGAAATATGATAAGACTTACTAATAAGACATTCATATGAATAAACCTATAATTGTCTTGAATTAGAAGTGTTTATGGGGTCCTGAACATGATACTTCACCTTCACAAACTGTAAGACAGAGAGAGTGTTTGACAAGCAATTAGGAATCTCAAGATAGAAAGCACTATCAAAGTCCAAGGTATTCTTACTATTAATCATGTGTAGCTCCCCTCTACTGTAAATCAACACCAGTACATTGAAGTCAATACAGTAATTGAAGCAACATTGATTTTTCACAAGCTGCAAACCTGTCCCAGAGCATTTCATTTTTATTTGATTTTCTTTAAAGAAATATAGTTCTACTTTTCCTACTCTTCCCATTTTTTTAAGTTGAAGAAAGTAAATACCAAAGATAGCATTAATTGTTTAGAATTGAGCACACGAGAGGATTAAGAATGTATATTAAGATATTTTTTCAGCCTTTCCTATGTATCGTGTTTGAATTCCTGGTTCTGAACTAGGTTGTAATTTCAGTTATGACAATGTAGTTATATAGCACTGCTAATGAAATACAATGCTATTACTGAGTCAAACATCTGATTGATAGTATTTTACATGCACTGCAGTGATAAATTTACATTGTAGTAATTTTTCACAGAGGAAAAGTTTGCTGGAATACATTACAAAGATATTTGTGTAGTCATAGAATTATAGAATGGTTTGGGTTGGAAGGGACCTTAAAGATCATTCAGTTCCAGCCTCCCTGCCATGGGCATGGACACCTCCCACTGGATCAGGTTGCTCAAAGCCTCATCCAACCTGGCTTTGAAGAGCTCCAGGGATGGGGCAGCCATGGGTGCAACCTGTTCCTGTGCCTCACCACCCTCGCAGGAAAGTTTCTTCCTAATATCTAATCTCATTGCATCCTCTTTCATCTTAAAACCATTATCCCTCATGCAGTCATTACACTCCCTGATAAAGAGCCCCTCCCCATCTTTTCTGGAGGCCCCTTTCAAGTACCGGAAGGCTGTTACATCGGCATTTCTTTGTCTTCAAAGTGGAAAATAAATGTAATGGATTAATAAGAGCGAGGGAAGTTCCTACATACACTCAATAAAATGCTGTGCTTGTTGAAAGTAAACTTTTGTGTGTTGATTGTTTGCTCAACATTAAGCATACAGGATATGCCAGATAACACTAGGGTAAAAAACATTTATACCAGTCTTTTGGATTACCTGAGTTTAAGGTACTTATTTTGAGACATGGCATTTCCAAAAGCTAAAAAGGTGGAACAGGGGGAGAGAAGAACATCCCAGTAGCAGCACTGGAAGGTGTAGGTGGGGAACAATGCTGTTAGTGTCTGTTCTTCCATACCTGCTTTAGATGGCAGTAAGGACATTGACTGCCATCAAGTAACCCCAGTGACTCTTGATCTGCAACATGCTGTGCTCCCACTCCTCTCATCACATCCCCATCCCCTAGTGCTTCTTCTCCCAAGCCACAAGTCCTCACTCTTCTCCACATGTCTACACAGCCCAGTCTGTTATTGCAATCCTCCTCCTTTCCTGTCTCTTCTCACAAACAGATGTTACAGTCTCTCACTCCTCATAACATGCTATCAACCCACTTGCTTTCTGCTAAGATCAAGCTCCTCTCGCCTTGGAGTTCTTTGCTTGTTTCACGACTTATACCTCCTTCTTGGGTCCAGCTTCCCTAGGAGGCCCTAGTGCATGTCACACCAGTGTGGTCTCCTCCAGGTTTTCCCAGGCAGCTGCTGTTTCTGCTGTCTTTCTCGTTGCTATCTGTGCTCAAATGGCTAGAAGCACACACTGAGTCCCATCCTGATTTCAGCACCTTGCCTACAAAATCTTTCTTCTGGCAGATGAAAAATCCAGGTACATGTTGTATTTACCAAAAAACCACTTGGATGGGACTCTTAAGCTAAAAAAAGTAAGATATGTTCAGAAGAAAAGCCCACAAATGTATCATGGCCTGACTATTTTCCCAAAATCAGCATTGTATTAATATATTATTTGTTTGAAGGTAGTGTTAAATAGATGCAGATTCTGTTGTGCAACATACTATACCATGGAGAATACAGTGTACCATGAATTTACCACATCTGACACAGAATAACCTCAAGTAATGGGTCAAAATTAAAGCCCTTTTTTGATTCTTACTCACAGTCAAACCCAAATACCCCACGGAAAATATCCAGTTTTTAAAGAATGGGTCAGATTTTGAAGCCTGTAAAGAAGTCATTTATGAATCTGCGTAGGGTAGTTCACCGGGTCTGTATTTACCCAAGCCTTGTCAAACTGCCCTCAAACAGGTGTTGTAAATAACTCATCTTGAGTAATTTCATTTTATTGCTAATGTAAATGAACTGAGGAGGAGATAAAGAATGCAGAGTAGAATAGAAAAGATTGGTGTTGCTCTTTGTACAGTCACAATGAAACATGCTAAAGTACCAAAACAGAGGCAGGTGGGAGTACAAAGGAAGAATACCACAGTACCATCTTGTAGTAGTATGTGATTCATAAAGCAGCAATGCGTGAAGAGGAGAAAGGGTGATTCACCTGAGAGATTGCTTCTCTTTAGTACTGCAGCACCTCTCATGCCAGCTGTCTGAAAGGATACATCTAAGCAGCTTGTGCTGCCCTTGGTTCTATGCTTTCATTCTCTGAAAGCAGCAAGTCTGAGAAAAAAGGACATCAGATCTGATCAGCTGCCATGGAAATACTGCCAAAAAGTATTGTACACCAACTCTCAGTATCTTTTTGAAAGAAGTATTGTAGTTTTACCCCAGTTTCACTGAAAAAGAACTGAGACTCAAACAGATTAACTGCTTTTCCTGAACTCAAAATAAAAGTCAAAGGCTAAGCTTTCATTCAAACCCAGATACTTTCTCAGCTGTGTACCTTCACTACTTAGAAATAACCTGTAAAAATCTATATCACCTCAGAGTTCCCTTGCATTAGCCAAACAGCAGCAGCAGTTGCTGTTGCAGCAGCCGGTTAGATCCATCCATTCTGCTCTCCTGTCACACATTTCCTGAGAAGAGCTGCTTAACTAGGAACATTGTACATTTTAAAATCACATTTCAAAGTGAATAACTGCAATTTCTAAAATTGTATTCCTGTATTGGACTACCACAGTATTTAATTAAAACACAATGTCTGCTGACACTTGCGCGTTTCATACACACGAGAGTTTCAAATCTACTAAGTGGAGAAAAGAAAACCACAGGAGTAATGGGTAGCATCGATTTTCAAGTAGATTGATTGAATTTAACAAATCATGAGAGAATTTGATTTTTTGGTCAGCAAACTGGTAAGCCTAGCAAGTGCATATCCTATTATTTCCATGCCTGGCTCTCAGAAAGATTGAAAGGAGAAGAAACACATGATAAAACGGCAGAACTTGCTGCACTGCTGATTAAGAGGATACCAGAAAGCTTACTCTGCAGTACTGAGCACTCGGATACCATCTGTCTCTCCTCCCCAGAAGATCCAAGTTCTGCAGCGCTGAACAAAGAGATGGGAGGGCTCTGGATAACCCAGCCAGCCCCAGCAATTCACTGCTGCTCCTGATCTGAAAATGAAAGATTTAACTCATCTCTCATTTGCATGCATGTCTGAGGCATAGAAAGGAGGATTTTATTAGGATTTTTGCTTAGAATTTCCACAGAACTGATCAAATCTAGTGACAGGAGGGGAGCATTTCTGTGCTAGGTGTGCCAGCTACTGAGAACCAATAGCTGTGATGTTACTCTGCAAGCTACACGTGACACGCTTAGTATACGTAAGCGTGTCATCATCTATCTTCAAATCAGACATCTCTTGGTGAAGGATGTCCCCTATTTGTAATCAATTAAGAGCACTGTAGCAGTAAATAAGGCAGGACTGGAAAGTGAGAAATGCTTCCCCCAGTTATGAATGCAAGGAGCAATTAGTTAGGCAAATTGTGGTTGGAATTTGGCCAGTAAAATCAAATTCAGTTTTTATGAGAAGCAGCACAGGATCCTTAAGAGCACAAGTCTAATCTGAAAAAAAAAGAGAGGATATGGAATAACTGCTCTTTTTTCTTGTCTTGGTAATGTTCTTTCATCTTCCCCATTTTTGCTTATAAATTACTTAATTATATTCTCTATTCATAAACATTCTACTATACAGTTGCCTGGAAGTCTAATCCTACAATTGTTACTGCAAATTACCAGAAATATGATTTGAAGGGCTATATATTCAGACAAAAATATCAGAAGGAATCCCTTGATCAGGAAATGAAATGTATTTTACTGAACTGGGTTCAGGTCTCATAACAAACCCATATATTCTAATTCAAACGTGGAAACTCCAAATCTTAATTTGGGGATTTGTTTAATTTTTAGATCTGAAACATTTTTTGTTTCTCTCATGATTACAAAAGCCAGAGAAAATAAAGGTACCAATTTTGACACAGATGTCGATTTGTGTTGTCCTGGACATTTCTCATTAGCCAAGTAAATATTTGTTGCAGTTGTGTAGGCAAATTTCTAAGCAAAATGAAGAGCTAAGCATAGTCATAATAAGCAATGTTCCCTGAACCTGGTAGGGCCATGGTTTGTTAGAAAAAAACCCCTATGATAACAAAGTACTGTACAGGCAAATAAAGGTTTGTTGTTAATATGAAAGGTATGAAAGCTGAACAAAGAAAACCAACAGGGTAAGATGATTTTAACTTTTACCTGTACATATAAATATATATGTGTGTGTGTTATTGAGAATGAAAGGAAAATATTCCTTCAGATGGGTTTACAAAGGGAAGAGCTGGAAGAAGCAATTTTCATTTTTCTTTTGTAATCTAGATAGTGTAAAATTATTCTGTCTTCACAACCTCAAGGCAAAGAAGACAGTCTGCTTCTCTAGCTATAAAAAACAATCTGTCAGATTTTTTTTAAAGGAAGACACAATGATTTCTCATAAAATAAAATGCATGAGGATTAGAGCTTTGTGGCAACAATGAAATCCGCTCAAAACTTTTACAGTGAAACGCATAGCTCCGGCTAGGTCCTGCTTGAAGCATTGATTCTGAAATAAAAGCCGTTTAGATGCTGTAGGCTCAGGGCTTGAACTGTCAAACATTTAGACCTCCTTATTCATCCAGATTCAAGTTTTTGCAAAAGTACCTATAATTGAACAGAGCTGAAGGTTAATAAAATTAAAGCAACCTGCAACATGATTCCGACACTTACAACACCTACATAATCCCTTTCCTCCCTTTAGAAAAGCTGTTGCAAGGCAGGAGGAAAGATATTTTTCTGAACACAGAGTTCTAAACAGTATAGTGTAATGTGTTAAATCTACTATTCTGCAATTTTACATGCTGCTATGTCCAACTGGCATTCTTTTTGTGTACTACTTCTTTTCCTGTAACAGTTAATTTCTAGCTCTGGGGTAATGCTCAATTATTATTATTATGGATTTGAATTTAGTCTCCTCAAAATTTTCAAGACCTGCAAAATTAAGTTATTGGATTACCCTCTAAGAAAATAAATGTTCTTCTCCTGGTCTAAAAGCCACTCTAGTGCCTACAAGAAGACTGATGAATTTTTAAACTCTAAGCTCAGGCACTTGGGACAGAGTCAAAGGAACTGAGGCAAGGATCCAGCTTTTCTGCTCAAGCCCTATTTGAAAAGCCTGCACAATAGTCTTGCTTAGAGCTGAACAAGCTCAGTTTGTGCAAGTAGGGTGCAGGGAGATATCTCACTCCTGCTCACGCATGGTCATTTGACAAACAAAACGGAATCTGTTTCCAAATTAGTGAGTGCTTAAGATCAAAAATAGTACACCTGTATTTGTTTCTTCAGTAGTTAGTATGCCATGGAAGATGTGCAAACGATCATTCCTAAACATCCTGAATACAGGCACTTCTCTGTGCCAAGTTATTCAAGATCTAGGAGAGTATTTAATTTACCAGTTTACAGATATTGCAGCTGTGTTAGATGGTGGCTAGCAGCGTTAGTGCAGGTAAGTAAGGTACATGGTTGTCACTGATAGTTATGGAGGTATTTTAAAGGAACAAAAGGAACAGCAGCTTGTAACTCCTCGAAGGACAGTTAAAAAGGTCATAAAATCATAGAATAGTTTGGGTTGGAAGGGACCTTAAAGGTCATCCAGTTCCACCCACCTTGCCATGGGCAGGGACACCTCCCACCAGACCAGGCTGCCCAAGGCCCCATCCAACCTGGCCTTGAACACCCCCAGGGATGGGGCAGCCACAGCTTCCCTGGGCAACCTGTGCCAGTGCCTCACCACTCTCATCGTGAACAAATTCCTCTTTATGTCTAGTCTAAATCTGCCCTTTTCCAGTCTATATTCATTGCCCCCAGTCCTATCTCTACAGGCCTTTGTGAACAGTCCCTCCCCAGCTTTCTCGTAGCCCCTTCAGGTACTGGAAGGTCGCTTTAAGGTCTTCTCTGAGCCTTCTCTTCTCCACGCTGAACAACCCCAACTCTCTCAGCCTGTCCTCATACGGAAGGTGCTCCAGCCTTCTGATCATCCTTGTAGCCTCCTCTAGACCTGTTCCAACAGCTCCATAACCTTCTTATGTTGAGAATTCCAGAACTGGATGCAATACTCCAGTTGAGGTCTCACAAGAGAGGAATAGAGGGTCAGAATCACCTCCCTTGCCCTGCTGGCCATGCTTCTTTTGATGTAGCCCAGGACAGGGTTGGCCTTCTGGGCTGTGAATGCACATTGCTGGCTCATATTGAGCTTCTCATCAAGAGGATGGAGTTAAAAATTTCTTGGTAGTTCCAGACAATGTAACAAGAGGCAACTGCCACATGGGTTCGAGTTAGGCATTAAGGAAAGTATAGAGACATGGTGGAACTTCTGTCCATGGAGGCTTTAAGAATTTGGCCAGGCAAGGCCATAGCTGGCAATGTTACTGCTTCAAGGATACTTCCAGAGATGACTTCAACTGGCATTTCTGTGACACGATGGAGACATGGGGCCAGGTGGTGATTTGTTAACTAAAACCAATAAAGATATTATTGCCCTTGTAGGCAGGAGATTGTGGGATACAGAAGGGAGGAGACTGCAGGACCGTGGTTGTTGCTGAGAGCCATAGATAATTAAGCTAAAAACAGACTTTGCAAGGCTGGAAAACAAGAAAGCATAACTGAGCTATTTGGGCAAGTGGAAAAGCACTGCCTCAATGAGGCAGGGATATAAATGGAATTGCTTTTGCTTAATAAAGGTCTTCAATCAACACTTGGAGTCTGTGCCTCAATACGCCACAGAGACAGATATCAATTTTCTGTAGGCCAAATTACATAATCTTGTGCTTTTGGAAATCCCTACTGAAATAGGATTTTAACCTTCACAAGAGTGGAGATGGAAGAAATAACAACCTGTAGGAAGGAAAGGATACTCTTTGTGCTTACCTTGACTGATACTTTCCAAGCCTTAGGACAAATCTCAAGTAGGTATTTTGTTACTCACTGAAGAGATATAACATTCACATAACCTCCAAATAGGCAAAATTCAGTACTTTTAACAGACCCTTATATGCATTTTATGCATGTATACACAAACTTCAAAATTCAGGATAGGTGAAATCTAAGTGACAGAACCTGATTACATAGAAAAGGCTGGTATTTCAGTCTTAAAGTAAAAAGCGTATTTTCCAGATAGATGAATTCCACTGATACTGCACATTGTATTCAGGTAGTTACCATGCTGCATCAGTCTTCTGAGTGCAAGCAAGAGCAGAAGTTGGTCCCGGAGCGATACATTTGTTTTATTTTATGGAATTGGCATTCTCCTCCTGTTTATTTTAATACAAGTTTCAAAACCAGTTTTGGTACCACCTGTACTATATTTAGAGATATATACAGTTCCATCAGAAAGAAGTTTCCACTCCCTCATCAAGAAGTGTGTGATAACTCTCAAAGCCCAAGCATGCAGCCTGTCTTCAGCTTGAAGTCATGTCTTGGAAAATGAACATCTGTATTCAGTTACTTGAGTAAACTTTGGTTTGGGGAAAAGGCGAAGGCTAGAGGCTGAATTATTTTGCTTGCAGTCAAGTGGAAGAAGTCTCATCCAATGTTACTGTAACAGAAACACAAGGAAGGAACAAGAAATGTGGAAATCGGCAAGGCTGCCTGGAGGCCAGAGCTGGTTTACAGCAGGCTGCTCACCTCTGATTGCAACAGACTGTAGCAATGCCAAAACGCAAGCATTCATACCAGACTAAGCAGAATACTACACCTATTTACAAAGAATAATATGTCAAGAGCAATTTTCTTTAGAAACAATCTTATTAACCACAGTATTTTGACGGCTTCCTGAACAATTTCAAAAAAAGGAAGAGAATATGTTATAGCAGAACTAGGAATTCACCAACCACATTACTTAATGTTCAATGGAATTTTAAAAAGATACTCAACCATTTTATAAAATGACCCTATTACCTGAAGAGTACCTGAAGAAAGCTGGGGAGGGACTGTTCACAAAGTCCTGTAGAGATAGGACCAGGGGAAATGGCTATAAACTGGAGAGGGGCAAATTTAGACTAGACATAAGAAGGAATATGTTCACGATGAGAGTGGTGAGGCACTGGCACAGGTTGCCCAGGGAAGCTGTGGCTGCCCCATCCCCGGAGGTGTTGAAGGCCAGGTTGGATGGGGCCTTGGGCAGCCTGGGCTGGTGGGAGGTATCCCTGCCCGTGGCAGGTGGATTGGAATTGGATGACCTTTAAGGTCCCTTCTAAGCAAAACTATTCTATGATTTTATGATTGTATGACTTGTGTCACACCATTTCTCTTTGCTTGCCTAGAAAAGGAGATGTTATTTATAAATATGAGAAAGATTGAGAAAGTAGCTTGGGAAGATGTCTTGTCACATACTTGAGACCAGATTCCTCATTTATAGTCTGTAATTTCATATGGCCATTCAGTCTGCGATTTCCTTTCTTCCCTTTTCTGTCACTGAAATGTAAGACAAAGACAGAAATAATATATCAGAGAGAATCTTTAGCCTCTAGAAATACTCTACGCCTAGAACTACAAATCATATTATAAATTTATCCAGTGAAGTAGAACAAGATAATTAGGAAGTTAAATCACGGAAGCTTCAATTTTGATACATACATATTTCTATACAAATTACATATTTTATAAACTATGAGTCCACCTGAGGTATATGGCAATGGTACTCACCAGAGCTGCATTCTAGGACATCAGTGTCTGCCTCTGCAGCCTTGTGGTGGCTCCAGAGACATTCTGCTTAGTCTTGGCCAGTGAAAGGGACAAATGACTACTGTCTTTCTGCAGATGAAATAGAAAGAGCTCAAGCTTCCTTAAATAGGGCTGCTATGTTCATCCAACCAACCTGAGGCATACCAGCAGACAGAGTAGGCTGCATTTTCCTGGCATCTTTAAGAAAGTCTTGGTGCAGACAACAGCTAAAATGCATGATCTGACCCTTCCCTGGCACCCCAGGAGATGTTGCTTCTCCTGCCTTTGCACTAGTGCTTGCACTCATGCATGAAGAAGAGCAAAAAGTGACCTGGGGGAAAACAATTGCTTTTTGCTGTGTTTTCAGACAGAGCAGCCCCCTGACCATGAGGGTGCAACACAAGGATGCATAGGGAAAACATAGCATGGAGCAGAGGGATGGGTAGAAACCATCTCTTTCAGCAGCAGCTGTTACTTTAGTTAGCTCAAAATATTCAGGCAGCCAAAGTCACACCTACTCTTCCATGGTCGCTCCTCTATGTGGATAGGAGTAACAGTGAAGCAGTGTCCTTCCTGGCTGGGCACCCTCCCAGGGGCAGATTGCAAAGACCAACAAATTCCTTAACCTTCCTTCAGGGTCTTAATCTGTGGCATACAAAGCTCTTGCCTCAACTGCTCACCTTTAAGTGTTTCTGTTGTCTTTTATAGGTACAGTATGGGCCAAAAAGAGACAACACTTTAGAAACACAGCTGCTAGGAAGTAGGTTAGACATGTAGTAGAAGAAAACATGCTTGTTTTATGAGAAACTTCTCAGATTTGTAGCTGGACTTCGGTTCCCTTATAGCACGCCAGCAATGATAAAGGCTGAACACGTGGTATAGATACTGGATTGTACTATAATAGAGCTGGGAACTGAAAATATTCATCTGGCTGGAACATTTTGGGACAGCAATACATTCCAACAGCTGAAGGAGAAAAGGAGGAATGAAAGGCTGATGCTATAACACTACATCTTTGTTACTGCAGGTCCTGAAATACTGTTTGTCTGTAAAATTTCACTGTTTGTGTCCCTCATGAAATGTAGGCAAGTCTATATCAAGCAGTCAAGGGTTTTATAGGAATGGAAAGCTAAGGCTGAATTAGTAAAAGTGCTCTGATTTATTGATAACTTGCAGTTTGCATACAACTGAACTGTATAATACGCATTTTGATAGAATATACATGACAGAACTCAGAAAATGGAATAATGTCCTACCTTATCACCTGTGGGACAAATACTGCCCATTGATTTGTGTGGCATTTGCACGTACAGCTAAGAAGAGAATTTGAAGACATGTATATCTAAATAGAAAGATTTTTTTTTTTTAAATAAGAACTCCAGTTTGTACTGATGCAGTTCACTATAAAAGACTGAAGAATGCTTATGGTGGCCTATTCTGATAAGTCTTCAACTTTTTGGACTGGTTAAGTTACAGTCTCTTTGTAAAGGCCGTGTAGCACTGCAAGGGAAAAGTGAGTGGATTTGAAATCCACCTTAAAATTAGTGAGCTTTATAATTTTATCATCATTTTAGTCCTACTGGAAGGCTGTTGAAGAACTTAATTGCTCTTAGTATTAGGATTGTTCTTAATTTTCAGCCCAAATCAATACACTTCTTAAAACAAAAACAAAAATAACCAACCCCCAAAGTTGGTCTTTCAGCTGAATTCTCCTTTGTTGCAGATTAACCTAATTTCATTTTGCCATTTCCCTTAGCAGAAATGACAATTATACAGGAAGTTTTATTACTCACTTCTTTATAGCCTCTTTTTTTTGTGCTAGAAGACATAGATCTCACTTGACTTTTCTTGCTTCTATACCAAAGACAGCTAGTTGTTTCCACCACTATTCATAGGCCCTATTTTCTGACCCCTTCTTTCTCCTGTTCTCTCCTACAGCCTCCTCAAAGCTTGGTGTCCTAAGCCAGCACACACCCAAGCCAGCACACACCTCCTGCAGAATCCACTACAGGAGAGTGAAGAACAGTCATTCTCTCTCAGGTATTTTAAATAACACATTTTGCTAATATGCCCCAAAATACCATTTCCCTGGTTTTGGCATCACATTGCTGGCTCATATTACACCCACAATTTTTTATATCAACATCTTGGTTTCTGCCATGCTGTTTCTCTGCCAGATATTTCCTAATTAGTTTTTCTACATTTCGTTTCCCTTTCCTTATCATTGCACTATTTATTCAACTTTCCTGCAGGATTTATTCTGGAGGTGACATCCATATGAATATCATCACTCAGCCTGATTCCTTTTCTTTTTAGAAATATGTAGCAGCTCTTCAAGGAAACACCGCCTGCAGATGTGTTCACAATTATTTACATCTGCTGGGGGAAAAACAGACAGGTAGGGCTGAATCTGTTGGAAAAACATTGATCAACAAATATACAGTTAAACTCTATTTGTATTCAGCAGGCCCTCAAAGCTATTTTATGCCTGTAGATGGTTACCTAGAAGTGATCATGCAGGTCTCCTGGAGACCATCACAGAAATAAGACATTTTCACAGTAGATTTATGACAAGAACAAACACATACATTTGTGCAGCACCCTGTTAAACCGATGGATTGTGGCAGAACAGCAGGGCTGTGGGAGTCGTTTGCTAGTGAAAAGTGTGCAGAGCTGGTTTAAACTTTTCAAAGTACAAAAGGGAACAAGAATTCAAGCTCAGGCATGATAATTAACATATGCCAGGGTTTTTTTTTGGGATATACTTCCTAAGAAATAGAGGGTGGAGGTAGGGGGCCGAGGAGAACATTTAATTTAGGCATAAACTGCCCTAACTTGCATTTATGGGAGTGTGCAAAGAACTTCTCCCTGTCCTTAGAGCTCTGGTCACTCACAGAGCAACGCTGATATTCCAGAAACCATTTATTTCCTCTGCTTGTCCTACTGCTCACCCAGGGAGGTTGTTAAGCCCAAACAATCAGTGTCACTCAGCCCTTCTGTTTTCACCACCCAGCAGAATAGGGCAAGGGGAATACACCTTAGATGGTCCAGTTCACAGACTACCAAACACCCTTCATTAAAATCTTGAAAATTCATTCTTGCCTGACATCAGAGCTCCTTCTGATCAGGAGGTGGCACTACATAAAAGATTGTGCTAATTGTGACAAACCAGCCTTGGTGAGGAGTTCTTTTGGAGGTGATGATGTCATTTTCCCAAAGAAACCCGAGATACCCCTTTCTGTAGCCAAAACAATGTTTTGCATCTGCATAGCTTGATGCATTTCATCATCACACCTGATGATTTTTGCCCTCTGTAATGTGTATCTGCATTTTATCCGTTCTTAGTTTTCTTGTACAATTGGTGTTCAATGGGAAAGGTACTTCTTTGCAAAACCTACATTTACATGTATATGCACACATGTACACACATGTAGATATATGTAAGTACATACACATGTATATATAAAAATGCAGACACAATGTTGCACTTGAACTTCTGCACTTGTAAAAAGTCATAAACCCAGCATTTTAAAATGTCATACCAACCACATGCATTTTCACTTCAAAATTCCTATGAATTTTCTTTACTCAACACTGCTTTCATTATCATTTTTCTGTGAAATTCTTCTTACTTTTTTCCTGATCCTTGAAGTTAGTACTCAGGTTGAAATACAAAGCATTATGAATGAACTACAAAGCTTGGATATCACTGAGAGCTTGCATGAGCTCTGGACCAGTGAAATCACATTCTTTCAATATTCATGTCCTTGAGGGGCTGTATGTGCCTTGGTATTGAATAGCATCCACAAGTACTTGATTTGTTAACATAGAGTTACTAAAATACATTCCTGTATGTCATTATAGATCTCTGAGACTTCAGAAACTGAAAGAACAACCTATAATCTTCCATCCTGAATGTTACATTTATATATTAATGTTCTTCGGGTTACCTGGATGGTCTTACTCTGAATCTCAAATAAATGCTGGTGGGAATTTTGCACACTCTCCATCAACTTGTGCAGCATTGCACAGTCTGCTTTCCCAGTTTTTGTCATATTCTTTAGCAATCACATTTTTTCCTGTTGACTGTTTGCTTATCCTACAAGTGCCAGATTAGATGAAGTCTTTTTTCCTGCATGCCTCAGTCAATAGATGCAGAGCTCAAGCTGTACCTGCTGAACTACTTTGTAGTCAAGCACTGTTTAAGTGAGGCTGGATAAAACGATTTTAAGTAGGACTCACTTTCAATATTTATCATATTCCACAATGAAAACTCTCTTTGTAGAGGGCCAATATGCAGACAATATTGAATCAATTGTGGCAGCTATTAAGTCAGACCATTTTCTTCAACTTTGCCCCTGGATCCTGTTTTATGGCATTCCATCAAATCCAGTGCTCTCCAGTATTCTTTCCATAAAACCAGAGTTACAAAGCCAGCATTGCCCTTACAGCTTATGACTGGCCATTATATTTCTGGCTGACAGACTTGCTACAGACATACTAATAGTAAATATAGACTCACACAGCCTCTGATCCAGCCATCAGACAAGGACCTAAACTCACACTATTGTGATCAAGTACTCCAGCTGTAGCTTAAATAAAGCACCTGGGATCATGACAGTTCTCTGCCTTACTACTATGGATAAGGACTGCTTGCTGCAAATCAGAAAATCATGAGCAAAATACTCAATCAGCTGGAAAGACACTAGTTATTTGTAGGCAAAATAACTTGCTTACTACACTGGCAAGACAATCATTCAGAAAGCAGTCTTATCTCTTTCTGACTACAGCCTGGATATTTTATCCCAGAGTCCAAAACAGATGACAGGAATGTCTCCTTGTATTTTCTATTGCCTGGCACTTGCCTTCCACCAGACTTCAAACTTCAGGGGCATCTTCTCTCTTATCTAGACAAGTGTAAATACTAAAAACTGGCAAGGTAGATATCTGATCTAGGCCACTGGCCTTTGAAAGGATTTTATACTTTGAACTTCACCATTAGTCACGCTGCCAGATCAGATGAGCATTAGTGCAATGACTTGCTGATGCATCAAGTGTTCATTATAGGTGCCACTAATGAAGGCAATATCAGTTCGTGTGGATACAAACTGGCATGTGAGCGTGAAAGGAAGTTTTTTATCTTCAAGCTGCCATGGTTCTCCTGGATGTCATCAATGTGGAGTTCATGGCTCACGCTCTGTTTTCACTTTCTTGTTCCCTCCATGTCTACAGCAGGGTCATTCCCTGATGCCTGCTAGATCAGTGCTGGCTTTTTCCAGGAGGAAGAGTAAAATTCCACAGCTGAATACAGGAATTGATATGCAAGAGCAAAATAAATTGAGAAAGGAAGAAAACGTAAAAATGGTAAAGGACGGGGAGACAGGATTTTTGCAGTTTGTCAGATGACACTTACTGCTGATACTGTCTCAGTTTAAAACTTATACAGAAAGTTCTTTGTCAGCAACTCTTTTCACCACAATCAACACTAATAATAAAGTTTATAAAATCCTGATCTTCCAGCTGATCTTCCTTACTCCCCATTATTTCTGCTCCCTGAGGTGCAAAAAGCCAACCTGTGAGTCCACCTCACATTATTTTCTTACTCTTTGGATCTTGTGAAATGCACCTTTTCTTTTTTTCTTTTTTTTTTAATGAGCTGACATGAGTATGAGTCATATGTTCCATTTCTGTTTTCTTTTTTCGGCTATTCCACGTATGTGAGAATGACTCACATAAAGGACCATAAAGATACGCTCGTGGTTTGCCAAGAGGAAATCTGCACATCACCTTTCCACTCTCTTTTTAAATTTGTTGTTTCTAAAAACGAATCATTAATTCTCCTGCCTTACTGGTGCACTGGGAGATCGATGTGTCCAGTTCCTCTATGTGTGTAGACCATCAGACTAAGCCCAATCTTATCAAAGTCTTTGCACATCCATATAATCCTGGTCATTATCTATGCCATAAGAATGCAGAGAGCAGAATAAGTGAATTTTGAGGCTCTCATGGAAGAAACTGAGACTCAATTAAAGTGAAAGTATTCAAGTCTAGCCCTACAGTAAATGAAAGAGTAAGAGTTAGGAAGTATCAAAGTCTTTTAGTTGTCTCTGAATGTGCTGGACTCAAGCTTTCAGCTGGCATTAATTTCTTCTTAATACCGGGCGCTATTGCACTTACTGATGCACTAAAACAGCAAACAATAAATATCTTTTTCTCTGTTAATGAGTTTGCCAGCATAACATAAGGGCTTATTTTTTAAAACTTAGATTTCTTTATTTGTCTCTAAAATGTGTTTTTCAGTTCTGGAGGACAGAACCATGGCTCTATAATCTTTTCATATGTTGTCATCTTAGGAGTTGCTGGCAAAGCTTATATTTACAGACATGCCATAGTTAATAAACTACACATAACATAAGAAAAAAAAAAATCAGTGTTCTGGCCAGCATCAGAGCCACACTGAAAAAGAGACAAACTAGAAGAAAAGCAAGTATCTGAGGATGGGGATGCTTCTGGTATGGTCTAAATGGAGAGATCAGAGAAAATGTCTTTTTCTATTTATGATTAGATCAAATTTATTTTCTTAGGCATTACAGGTAAAGTTGGTACTGCAACACAGAAACCGTGGGCTTTATATTTCAGGAAGAAGACTGCACTAGAGATATCAGTTCATTAGAATTACACTCCCTCGTGCTTCACTTTCACTCTCTACTGCATGTCAGGGTCTGGTCTTTGGTGGACAAGTGACTTGCTAGACCACGGTTCCCTCCTCCTGCTCCCTTCCCTCCCCAGCCCTAGGGTTTCTGAAAGGTGCCAACCTGCCTTTCAAAATTTGCTCTGCTTTGCAATTATATATAGAACATCTTTAATCACAGAGCCCACAATAAACAAGCTTTTGAAAAATACGCATGTTATATTTTTTCATAAACACATTTTATACAAGAACAACGATATTCAGTTATGAAATTCTGTCTAAGCTGCAAAGTAAATACTTTGGCATTGAATTGAAGTCATACAACCTCCTGCTTCTCTCCTCTTCTATTCATACCACGTCGGTGGGAAATAATTTCCTTGCATTCAAAATGTTACAATCTTAGGCCATGACGACAAATTATTTGTCTGATGGGAACATACCTCATTTGGTACATGGCCAGACAGAGCCATATGAGTGAGCAGCTTTTCAATGGGCTGCTTTCTTTTTGCTTAAAATGAATTAACATCACCAGCCAAAACCTAGTAAAAGGACCACTATAAAATTTCCCAGGGGTTATCACTGACCCCCATCCCTACAGCAGTGAATCATAAAGCACCTTTTTTAAGCCTGATGTTTTGCGACTGCTTGATATTACACAGTCCCATTGATTTTGAATGCAGCCATGAATGCTGCATCACTTTCATGTATCAGTCTCCTTAAACAAGGTGCTTAGAAAATTAAGTATACAAATTTGAAACTGTTCATGAATAATCTGGCTTAAAATCATCACTTCACATCACAGGAATCTATTGTATAAGCAAGGCTAGTGTACTTGGTATCATTTTTGTCTTGTACAGATAATTAAAAAATAATAAACTTGAGAGTTTAATAACCTCTCCATCCATCTGTTCACCTTGCTGCCTCTCTCCCCTGACAATGGGTGAACCTTCTGGGCATTTCAGCCCAATTTCACAGGAGGTCAAGGATGTCAAAGATAAATTAATACTCTTAAGACTGTGCACACTTGGGTAGAGGCAAGGACATTCATTTGCTAAGGCAAACAGTGAAGTTACAGAAGTAGGGAAAGAGGTTTAAAGAAGGGAAGTCTGGGAACTATGGGACATCAGTTGTTATTTGTTCCGTAATTCATGAAAATATTTATTGTCTATGGACTCACATATCTCCCAAGCTTTTTACGTAGGGCCTTTTTTTTAATTTTATTTTTTTATTAATGTCCTTCACTATTGAACCCTAATTCATTCCTAGAGAAAGCTTAGGGGAACAAAACCAGAGTAACTGATTAGATCTTTGGCCAGGACATATATGCTTATATATATCAACAGGAAAGGTGTGTATAGCCAATTAAACCTGCAGAAGGCTGTCTTAATTCTGGCATTTTCTACCTTATAAGTGTTTGATGCTTGAACCTTTGCTTTTAATAAGGTGTTTTGCAAATCTAATCTTTACACATACACAGATGGGAGCCGCAGGACTAAGGTTGCGTGCAAAGCATTTCTGACTGCAATACCATTTCTGCAATTGAGAGTTTGAAATACAGAGTTCTTGACATTGTCTTATTAGTGAATTGCCAAATCTGGCATATTTTAGATTCACAGTTGCACTATGTTATTTGAAAGCAGGAAACAATTACTGAATTTACTTTTAGAAATGCTTAAGTAATAACACAATGTGCAAAGTCTGACAGCTTTTACATGTTGGTGCAGCTGGGTCCTGAGTTTAGAAACTGATTTATTTTATGGATTTCAAATAGCACATTTAATGCCTTGCATCTTGAAAGAACTGAACAGTTTCATTGATTTCAGCATATTGACTTACAGATAGCAAGAGGGTAACAAAGTTCTACTTGCACATTTTGTTTCTAGTATTCCTCTTCCTTACAGGAAAAATATTAGACATCAGGAGCTAGACAATAGTTGATTGGAGAAAAAAAATCCCATAAGACATTGGTAGCTAATTGGTGTTGTAATATATGAACCCAGTCAGAAAGACATGGCTGTAAGCAGGATGTAAGCCTCTATGCTGCAGCCTCTAAGCTGCACATACAAAATATACTTGTATGAAGGCAGGTATTAATTACACAAACATTTGCGCTTGTCCTTCTCTTCATATAGGTTTATGAGCAGCTACTCATATATGGAGATTAATTAGGAAAAAAAGCCATACTGAGGTAAGAAGATTTATGAGGTCCCAGATCAACATTCAAGGCAAATACAGACAGTCCCAGGCACTCTCAGACTGAAATGCTCTTGACTCCTGGGGTCCAGGTCACTGAGAAGAGTTTGACATATGCTAATGTAAGTCTGGAAGGCAAAGGTAGAAATTTGCATCTGTGCATGACTAGGGCAGGAATTAAAAAATACTGAGAGGATGGCATAGAGAAAAGAAGAAATAAAACAGTGGTGCAGGAACCATACAAATAGATTAGATGAAGCTTTTGTAAAGCGAAACACTAAGGATATATTTGAGATGCCTTACTGACTACACAGATTAACTTGAAACAAATAATTTTGAGGCCTAACTTGTGGCTAAATGTTTTGAGTCAATCTGATGACAGAGGGATTGAAAACAGCAGTATTCAGTGGCAACAAAACCGTGTGCCTGAGGTTTTCTCTCTCCCATGATGCCTGTGGTCTACAGTTTATCTAGGGAAGATAGTTTTGAAAAGCATGGTTAGCATCACACGGGAATTCGTGCCCTAAATCTCACTGCAACCCTAGACTTGCCTCCCCACCCCCAACCAGGAACCCTTCTTAGAAGTACGTTCCCTTTCTTGAGAAACAAGGTTTTGCTGCTTTGTTTTCCCACTAGCAGAAACCGATATAATATGGGAAGGAATAATACAGGACTTGAAACAATATCTCCTGATTTGCTTAAAGAGAGGAAAATGCACAGGGACTAACTAAAAAAGGAAAGGAGAAGTTGTAAATGGAAGTGACATATCAAGGCATTCACTTAAACATTTCATGGTTTTAACTCCCTGTGAAATTCCAGGTGGGGATTTGAAAGCAGGAGAGTCTGCTGCCCACGGCCAGGTCAGTAGTTCATCATTTCTAACGAGGTGGAATCACACAACTGGACAGAAATAGATTGCTCCTCCTCAGAATCTCACAGCCAAACAAAATCTGCAGGAGTTTCTTATAGTTCATAAACACAGTCAGGCTACAAACCCATGATTTAAAGGCCTTTAAAATCACTGATTATTCAAGCATCTCCTGTAATAAACTGTCATACGATTTAATTATCTTCCACGGTATTAATGTAGTACGATTCCTCTAGACATACCATTGCACTCTGTCTTCACACTGAGCAAATGGTTTAGTTACATCCTCTTCAGACCTTTAGACACAGAGAAGCAGATTTGTCAGTCACACACATCACTGGAGTACCAAGAAACAGTAATCATCTTCAGCAACTTGTCTTTGCCACTGTTTTTTTTTGCGCCTGTGCCAGCTACAAGCCCTGTGCCCCACTGAAGAGCAGAAATCAAGGTGGAGGAGAGTGGAGGAAGCCCCCAGGCAGGCTCGGGGGCCAGGCTGGCTTTGCCCCCAGCAGGACACTTACTCTGCCTCCTCTTTGCCTTCTTTCCTGCCACATCTTCCTGAACCTGTCTGTAAAGCAACTTCCAAAGGAATAGTACTTCCATCTTACTGCCTTGTATAACCTGCTGGTAGTTATGGAAAGAGGCTACAGACTAGGAGAAGTCTGTCTAGAAAGCTGCCTGGAGGAGAGGGACCTGAGGGTGTTGGTTGTCAGCGACTGAACGTGAGCCAGCAGTGTGCCCAGGTGGCCAAGAAGGCCAATGGCATCTTGGCTTGTATCAGAAACGGCGTGACCAGCAGGTCCAGGCAGGTTATTCTCCCTCTGTACTCAGCACTGCTGAGACCGCTCCTTGAATCCTGTGTTCATTTCTGGGCCCCTCACCACAAGAAGGATGTTGAGACTCTGGAGCGAGTCCAGAGAAGAGCAACAAAGCTGTTGAACGGGCTGGAGAACAGGCCTTATGAGGAGCGGCTGAGAGAGCTGGGGTTGTTTAGCCTGGAGAAGAGGAGGCTGAGGGGAGACCTTATTGATCTCTACAACTACCTGAAAGGAGGTTGTGGAGATGAAGGAGCTGGCCTCTTCTTCCAAGTGACAGAGGACAGGACAAGAGGAAATGGCCTCAAGCTCCTCCAGAGGAGGTTCAGGCTTGACATCAGGAAAAAATATTTCACGGAAAGGGTCATTGGGAACTGGAACAGGCTGCCCAGGGAGGTGGTTGAGTCACCATCCCTGGAGGTGTTTAAAAGACAGGTGGATGAGGTGCTGAGGGGTATGGTTTAGTGACTGATGGGAATGGTTGGGCTTAATGATCCAGTGGGTCCTTTCCAAACTAGTGATTCTGTGAGGCTATGAAAACAATCAGAGATAATTTCACTTAAGCAAGGCTTTGTTCCCACACATTTCAAAGGAACCCTCCTCCTCTTGTTTGATCGTGCAGTAAAGTTGCATAGTTGGTACGCAACAGCCGCCATAAATTTTGTAATGACAGATTCACAAAATCTTGTGTGAGACTATAAGAATAGCATATGGTTTCATCACAGAATAAAGCAAAGCTGAACAACAACAAACCCTCCCCCCTCCCACTACCCCTTAGTTCACAACGTA
Organism: Phaenicophaeus curvirostris; assembly: GCF_032191515.1. Lineage (NCBI taxonomy): Eukaryota > Metazoa > Chordata > Aves > Cuculiformes > Cuculidae > Phaenicophaeus > Phaenicophaeus curvirostris. The sequence goes on from NC_091394.1 coordinate 37,121,450, forward strand.
GTGAGGGAAAACCAGAAGGTGAACATACTTGACAGCAGAACGTCTGGGATTATGAATCCAGAACAGTGAAAGAAACCACAAACTTTTTCTATTGTGGAGATGTTTATGAAGAAACCCTACATCAAGCAGGCCAAACATCGGAACAGCTTGGCTCCAGACCTAGTGTTGTGGCTCAGAGTTATCTCTGCTTATCACACAGTATGTTGTTTTCAAAGAAGCATCCCGTTTATCTGAGGTCCTCACTGTGCCCGAGGTTGCCCTTTAATCCTGCAGTGCAGGTTAATTCTTCCTGGCTGAAGGGTAGAGCACCAGCAGCAGGTGAGGTTTGGGCAGCCAGGCCCTGTACACATACCTGCTTTACCTAGACATTGCCCAGATTCCTGTTGGGTTTTTAAGAAAACCTGATCCTCCTTATACGAAGTGAAACCAATGTTCACATGCTGGAAAACTCATTAAAATCAACAAGGCCAGCAGGAGCCAAATAAAAAAAAATGTTTTCATCTTTCCAAAATTCAAACACTAGATCCCTCAAAATAACTGAGCACCACACAAGGTAGTGATGCTGAGCCAGCTTCCAAGCAGCTCTGGGACTTGATGAAAGCAGATGGATACAGGGAGATGGGTCTGTTAGGTCTGTAAAGTCAGCACTACCCTGCTCCCTCACTTGGTTGAATTCCTGCAAAGTTGAGTTCAAGACATTCAGTGGTTTTGTGGATAATCAAACAAATTATTTTTATTACTAATATTATCATATTTAAAGACCCCACCATCCATGGTCTGTCTCCTACCTTACATGGCCTTCTGAAAATTATGTCAGTTTGTTACATTCCGTCAATATGAATTGCAGCTTGCTCAAGTGCATAAGCAGTACAGCAAGGAGAAAAATCATTTAAATGAGGGAAACAGTCAGTTACTGCACTGACATGTGCCGTTTTATAGACTTTTCACTGCCAATCAGTGTCATAGCTTTTAACCTCTTTTTCCGAACAAGTGCACACTATTTCATGCAGTTCAACGGATTTTAGCCTGGCAGCACTCTGTAAATAAAGCTGTCCCTTGTAAAAAACGTTAACTTCTTTCCCTTTGCACATCACCTCTGAATATTGCCAGAGAAACAAAGCACCAGCAGTGGTTATTGGCCCAAATAGGGACCAGAAGGCAATCTGACCATCTCCATTTCATGTCAATGCAAAACACAGCTGAAGAGTATGAAGTGTGTTTGTAGCCTGGGAACCATCTCAAAGCAGAGCAAGGCTAACAGGATACTCCTATGGAGCCTTTGGGCAGGAGGCAAACTCTGATTACTTGGTGCAAAGTTCAGTTATTTTGAAATGCCAGAACTGAAGAGGGATTTGGTGGCGTGTGTTTTTGTGGGTAGGGTTGTGGGGGGTCTTTTTGAGGTTTTTGGGTTTTATTTTAAGTAGCTTAGTGATAAGCAGTTTGATGGTGAAGCAGCAGCTGTTTCATCAGGCTGGCACTGATTTTATCTGCACTGCCCTTCGAGCATTTTCTTGCAATCTTTCCTAGGTAGCAGTTTCAGCAAAGTTTCCTGTTCAGCTAGTAAAGACACTATAGCCATACAAACGGTTGAAGATTCTTTCCACTTACAAAAAGGGCTCTTGAATCTCTGAAACAGCCCCTGTTGCACCAGAGACCTCTGTTTATACAAACTGCCCTAGTCTCTGGCAAAGGCTGTGCTGGAAACAACAGGAAATTGTTGTGTTCCTCCAGACAGAAAAAGGAAAATAGAAGCGGCATTCAACCAAGACCTCTTCAAGAGGGTCTTGCTTTAGTGAGAAGGTGCTGATAACTCGTAAAAGCTTTGCAATGTCCTATCCAGCTGGGAAATGTGCTCACTACACAGGAGACAACTTAGTTCAGTCATGCTGTACAGCAACATTCACATTTTTGCAGCTCAGTGACTCTGACATGCAGACACGGGTAAAGACAGCGAGGAAGAAAGACATTTCAGCTTTTTTCTCCAGGCTTTTAACTCTAAGACAATATTATCCAGTGATTAGGTTACTGCTATCCAGATCCAGCTGTTATTTTTGGATTTACCCTTTTTGAGGTTTCTGACATCAAATACTTGCTAAATTCCCATGCGCCTTGGTTCTCTCCTCTATAAAAAGGGGATGAAAACTGCTTTTAAATATGAGGGCACAACATTTTTAAAACTCTGGGATGTTTTCCTATCAATAACTCTGTGGAAAGACAAACTGTTTTTATCTTAAAAGCTGCTGTTATCTTGTAAGTGGACCTGTCATCTCTCCAAATACATGGCAGAATTTTGTTGTGACTGTGTAAATAGCTTTTATTGTGTCCCCTGGGAAATGTGGTATCAACAGCTCTATTTAGCTGCTTGGATCCAGCTGAACCATCACAAACGGTCTGATCCTGCACGTCTGCACTCGGAGTTACCCAACAATTCAATTGACTCACTTTTATTCCTAAATAGCTCCACATAGAATCATGCCCTTAAGGTTCACATGTTTCACTGAGGTCAATCAGCAATATAGGATCAGGCCCTGGTAAACAGCTTTAGAGGCACTTTGTAGATTGATTTGCTCGGTCAAACTGTTATTTAATTTAATATAAGAAAACGTTCTGTCTCATCTCTCTTCACACAGCTCCAGAGAGATGTCACAAGAAAATACAGTTTTCCTTGGAAGAAAAGTAGAAAAAATGATTCATAGAATCATAGAATCACCAGGTTGGAAAAGACCCATCAGATCATTGAGTCCAACTGTTCCTATCAAATACTAAACCACGCACCTCGGCACCTCGTCCACCCGTCCCTTAAATTCGTTTTATTATTTTCTCGTTAGAAGCCAGTTTGTCTCTGACTCAAATTTTCCCCAAAATCCACACAGAGAACTGATTGGAGCATGGGCTCACTTCTACAGTTGTGGATTATTAATAACCCTGGAAAGGGAATAAGGAACTTTGACTTTTGAAAGAAATTTCCCTATAATCCAAGTACTACCCTGACCTGGAGGAATGAAGTCAGAACATATGTATCTGCTTAACTCCACCAGCTGATTAACACAGGAAATTTTGTTATGGTATTTTATAATTTGAGTAAAAAATAAAATTACACCAAGCATAGAGAAAATTTATCAAAGCTTTTGTAGAACACAAGAATGCAGGGATGACTGTGCTACTGCTAAAAAAAAAACAGTGCCATTTAAATGTGCCATGCAAAGGCAGATGAACAAAAAAATGCACCTTCATTACATAAGCTATTGACACCTTTTTCCTCAAGACCATTTCCTTAAGGTTTTGATAGTAAACAGTTCAAAGTATTGTGAGAATTGTCTTTACTTACTCTTCCTTACAATGAGCATCTTTGTCCTTCTGCCCAGATTAGGGATTTCTGTATCTATTTCAATTTTATTGCAAAAGCAGAGGAAAGGGATGAAAAGTGTATCACTGGAGAAACCAAACGTTTCCCTAATTTTCAGCCCATGAAAGATACGTCTGCTGAGCTTTTGGACCATAGCATCAAATGACAGTCAATATGTTCCACCAGTGGTTTAAGATGAGAAAGGATGTATAAGGATTTTATGAAGAAGTGTAGTGGGTACATAAGAAACAAGAGAAACATAGGATGCAACAATATTGAAGGAATTATTATAGAATAATTTAAAAATGTAGTTGGCAGAGGCATTATCTGACCTGGTCAGCAAGGAGAAGTTATGTTTTCAATAAGAAAGTAGAAACGTATCATACTGGTCAAAAAAAAGACAAAGGCAGCGTTTTGGAAACTGAGATTCAGGTGCACTTACTCAGATGCATCATTTACCTGTGAACTGTGCCACAACACTGCTCAATACTGTTGCTTTATGGTAGTGTTTAATTCTGGAAAAGTTATGCAGGAGTTAATAAACTTTAAAGGAGAATATTTGCATTTTAAAAATCTAATAGATACCCTTTTCTAATCCAGTCCACCTCTATAGCCATGATTTCTTCGCTGTTTTATCAGAAGGAAAGAGAAATTAGAGAGCCTGCCAAGGCTTAACTTGCACAGCAGAACCCTTGTAAGGCTGCAGGCATTAGCCTTGTAGGAAAAGGCTTGTACTGGCCTTATCTGGGGAAGGTCAGCTCCCATGGGGACTGGGTGGCAGCAGCTCCAGCACTCAGTAAACGCATTAGTTTGCAGTCTCTAGGACTGCTGCATACCTCTTCCTCTGCAAAGGAGGAGCATCAGTCTCCTTAACTTATTCAGGAATGGTTTGAGTCTCTTCATAATGAAACTTTAATCTCAGGTCCTTATAAAACACACACACACACACACCCCTCCTTAATAGGTAAGAGATTCCCCAAAAAAGGATGCTGAAGGTATTCCAGCAGCACAGCAAGATGTCTGCAGTATAGCTCAGCTCTGCCTTACCCTGTGGCGTCCAGAACGTGTCTGGTTTTATCTGTTGTTTTTCCACAGCTTGCCTCTTGGCTTCCTCAGCCATCACAGCCCTATATTTACACAGCTGCCTCTGAAGCTGTAAGTCACCAGCAGCGATTGTTGCATAAACAAACAGAACATGTGGATCTTGCCAAATACCACTTACCCCAGTTTTCCTCCTCCTTCCTAAGCAGTTTATGTTTTGGCACTAACAGTCTTCCTGAAAATTAAAAAGAAAGTGCTTTCCAGTATGTTTCATGTATAATGCATATCTGTTTTGGCAGAAAAAAAAGTTTGGAGACGCTTTAGGATGGAAGAAAATACAAATAAGAGAAGTCTCACTGTAATGCGGAAAAAGTCACTGTCACTCTGAAAGCAGCACTGAGGATGCTGTGCCCATTACCAACCACCTGAGCCACAGAGACCACTCCACTCCCAGCCCTGTGCACAACCATTCAGCTTCGGCTGGAGAAACAATCCTGCCAGGTCAGCCTTACTAACACAGTCTAACGCGTTGGAGCCAGCCTCAGCAGTTGCATTTGTTTCTCCCCCTCCTTCAGCCATAATCTGGGCATGGCAGGATATCAGAATGGTGAAACAGCTTTTCACAACGTAAGGATGCATTATAAAACATTACTTGGTTTTTTTTTCAGTGGCATTTTGATGCTCAATTGACTTTCAGCACAAGAGATAGAACAGACCTCCAGCACCTGTTTTCTTAATTTCTTTTCTTAGTTACACGAGCTGTAATGAAGAAATTGATGCCATTGTCTGCCTTTGGAAGTGGAAAATTAGCCTCTGCATGCTGAATTAACACTGTGCAACAGGGAACACCACACACTGAATATGGAAGGCAGATCACGATGAAGAGATATCTGTATTCTGAAATCAAATTAGGTGGGGTAGGGTGGGGCTGGGCCTGGGACCTCTGGCAGCATCAGCATCTCCTGCAGGTTGACAAGGGTCTAAAGGGAGGACTGGTGTCTTTCACAGCTTAGCAAATATATCTGCAAAGTGATTTTTCACTTTGTTTCCCATCATCTTCCCTATCAGCCCTAAAACAGTGTTCTTCTTTTGCTTTCAGTGCAGTCTGAGCCCCAGTTTGCATACAGGCAGCCTGCAAGACCATCTCGGGCTTGGCTGCTGGACTGATGCAGGATCTGTGAACACAACTTGGGCTTTACAGTATGCTCCCCACTGCATGGGGGCTGCACAGAGGCTGTGGACGTGGGGCAAAAAAAGAGGCTTTGAAAAAATCCTTCACAACAGATTACGATCCAGGAGAGAGCCAGCTTGCTCCTTAGACCCCACTCTGAATTTGCAGAGCTGCTATCAAGGAAATAGTTGTACAGGAAATACCAATACAGCCCTAGCATCCATGAGTGTGGACTGGGCTGTCATGTGTATCAAATAGAGCAGCCACATTTCATTGTTCCTGCTAGCAATCATTTTGAGAAGAAAAAAAGCCGAAGCAATATAACAGTAGGGAATCTCTAATTAAGGTCTCTCAGATTGCCCTGAGGGATTAAGCAGAAAGAGCTGTCTCTGAGCTGTGAGACATCAAGACAGACTTTCCAATGATGGGGCCAGCAGGTTCAGCTGGGATTGGTAGAAGCCCACTCTCTGCAAAATATCTGTACAAGAAAATTCATTAGCATTGAAGATCAATGAAAGCTATTCTTTGAATAACTAGAGGTTCATGTAAGCCTTAGTGAATTTTATTTTGCCCAGTAAAAAAATAAATCTTTTGCTGATGGATTTTCCTATCAGACGCTTTTGGTTAATTACACTGCAAGTATCTGCAGCCAGAACAATACCTTGTCTCTCTTTGTAGTTGAATCCTTTGTTAGCTGAGGTCAAGGGAGTCTTCAGCTTTTGAATGCACCTGGAATGGTGAGAAGCTGCTGTAGCCAACAGTGGTAGCTTCTTACAGGTGCTAAAAATATTCGGGAAGACATTCCTTCACACTGAATTTAAACTGGGCGATGATACCTAAATCAGTATTATTTTAAAGAGTAATCATCCTTATCACATCCTTAGGGACTAATTTTTCTGTAATCAGCTTCAAGTTCCAAATTAGAATATTCCTGTATTCAATTTATGCAAGTGGTTTCCCATAGTTATTATTAGCAGTGACAAAAAGTAAGTCTGGTGCATGTATCTTTAATTTTCATAAAGAGAAACTGCGAACGTGGATTTCCTAATACAGTTTAAGGCTTCTGATATTTCCGGAACTTCCTTTGACTGCTCACTGTTAACTCCAGCCAGAAAGTCCAGTACAACATACCCCATGCTGCCAAAGAGTAATTATTAAGTATTATGCTAACCCATAAGGAGGTCAGACTTCATTAAGTCTAATCTATTTCACACAGATGTTAAAGCAAATTAATTTTCAAGTTTAAATAAAACATAGGTTTTAAATATAGATTAACAACATCTAAGAAACCAAAGAGTGTAGTACTACTCTTCTTGAACTTACACCCATGGGAATTCGACAGATGAACAGACACTTGCATTTCTTCTTTAGTTAAATGCCCCAGATTCAATGGCATCGTACACAACTGATATGTGAAAATCAGGTATTATGTTATCCCAAAGTACTGTTTAGAGTTGTAAATTTTGTAGCTAGGAGTGATTATTTAATAATCACTTTTCAATAATTATTTCAATAACGCTCCAAGTCCTTGCAGCCAGTTCTCTTCCACCACAATAAAAACTGAAAGAGTTCTTACAATGCTTGCTCTCCCTCATTTTTTGAAAGCAATGGAGCTTTTGCACAATTCTGGCAGGAATAAGCAAGTTGAGCTGAAATTAGAGATAACCGTTGTCATTGTAAGGAAACCTACTTATGCAGGTAGCACTTAGGAATATTTATATTGGAGACAAAAAGTTGAGCTTTTAACATATGCCTCTATAAACTGGAAGAGCCATAGCTGGATGGAGGTTGCTGCCTGACTCACCTGATCTGCCAGATCAACACGTGTCAGTAGTGTGACTCTGCCGAACACAATGGAAAGTCTCTAGACCACACAAGATTTCTGCTGAAAAAAAAATCAGCTGAGAAAACCACGAACAGTGCCCAGTCGAAGCATACAAGGAGTAAGAATACGGTGCTTTGACAGGGTGTTTTATGGTTATGGCAGTGTGTTTACTTACCTGAAGCAGATGGGATCCTTGAACAAGGCACTGAAGTTGCTCTGGCAGATGCCCATGTCAATAAATAGTATTAATTAAATATTATTAAACATAAATTTCATAGTGTCATGAAAAGTGTTTTAAAGATCAAGAAGCTTAGTCCTGCAACTCGTTGCACACTGGGATCTCAAATAGAAAGAATGTCCAAACATGACCTCTACAAGGTCGCTTAGTGCTTGCAGTTGTGTGGCAGTTAAGGAAGTGTTTTATTAGGTACAGTCTAAAGTACTTATCTTGTTTGTAATCTTAAAGCCAACAGTGGAAATTACATAAACTGTAAGCAAAAAAATAATCACGAAAAGAGAGGCACATCATTTCCCAGCAAAAATGAAGATATAAAAGGAAAATAGTGTGTGCAACAAGCAAGCCAAGCACAACTCTCCAATATGTATCATTCACATATATTTTGTGTTTGCTTTAGTGTTCCATAGTTTTTGCTTTTATCTGCTTCAGTTAAAGAAACTTTTGCCTGTATCCTATCTAAAGGACACCCCAGTGAAACATTCCTTTGATGTATTGTACTCTAAGGAGACCCTCCACTTGCATCATTTTTTCTGAACAGTAGGTTTCAAGTTATATTGAAATACATCTCAGAGACTAGTTAGTCATGCTGGCTGAGACTGACCACTGGACACTATGTCCTAATGTCAATAAGGAAATGCAGGTCTGGATAAAGAGAGAAGATAGACACATGGCCTTTTTCACACTCACGATCAACCCTGAGCATTAAAAATGTATTGCAATGTTAGTCACATGTTCCAAGTATTTCTCTTGTGGGGAAAAGGTCGGTTTATCTATTAAACTCCTGATTACCAATATGACTTTATTCACCCAAGTAAATATTTCTTGTGAACAGGGGACTTGAGTCCTTTTCAGCAGGAAGGTAGCCATTTGAACATGGAAAGAAAACTGGAGGCATTTAAGACAAGAATAAGTTAATATCCAGCATTTGTGAGACCTTGCTGATTCACTCTTTGCATGCTTATTGCCTATAAAACAAACAGGAGAAACTGCAGCTCAGGGGTAAAAAGCAGGTAGCTAACACTTTTGCACTGCTATACAAAGCAAATACCATCATTATTACATTGCCCAAATATTTCTTATTTGAAGAGAGGATGCTTTGTAGTTCCAGAAAGACTCTTTTGCACTGCTGATTTTGAAGGCTATAATAAATTATTCCGATGACAACTGGCAGCAGTTTTGAAAAAGTCCATCCAGAATAATTGAATGAAACCTAATATTTCAATAATTTATCGTTTTGTTCCATTCTAGCCAACGACATAAGAGAACAACAGAAAAGCTAGTGAAAAATTCAGCTGTCCCAGCCTTATTTTCTAGCACGCAGCTGCTAGGCTCTGACAGGAGAGAGCTATTCACCTCTTTTGAAAGGTTAATGTTTCTGGATGCTGTTAACATACATAATAACCACATACATCTTCAAATCTGAAGACAGTAAACCTATTTTGTAGCCTTCCTCTCGGTGCCAGAGGTCATCAGCTTCCATCCTCCACCTTCTCCAGAGGCTGCACTTATCTTAATACTGGGATGCATACACTGCAGCCCTCTCTGTTGCTGATAGGATTCAGGGTTCTTCAAGCTGCTGCACTTCAGAGAAGACCCTGTCTATCTCCCTTTCCTCTTCTTTGATGTTGTTCTCCTGTAACTCCTCCACTTGGTAGCACATTTCCTGCAGGACACAGGACCGTCTCTCCTCAGATAAAGTCCTCAGGCACTCTCTATGTCCTGGGACACTTGCAGGGCTGCAGCTACTATGTGAAACTCACCCTGCACTGAGATCTCTACCTTGGCATGAACAGCTGCTAGGGAAACTACTCCGTGGCACATTGCCAATGAGTCTGAGCCTGTTAAATAAGAACAAATTACCCCAGTCCCTCTTCTTCATACCCTTCTGCATAAAATGCTCTATCTGCTGACTAAGCTTTCATAGAGTCCTTACCCAAGCACTGGATAAAAGGGTGCTTGACCCTCTCCAACCATGGTTAGCTGTAGCAAAGGCTCTGGGCAAAGGCAGCTGATCATGTTCAGCTCCCTTTACCTCATCCTTATCTGGCAACAGCAGGTGCCCTGGAGTTTCTTAAAGGGTTCCCAAGCATTCCTTGATGATCTTGGACCTTGTCACCAGAAGGTCAATAAGTTCCCAAAGCTGAACCCAGAGACAGCTTTGTAAAATGCTGCATCTATTGGCTGACTCTGTTAGTAGTGCTCTCATAATATCCAAATCATAATACTCTGAATTACTCCTCTTCTTAAACCATACATGGGACAGTAGGTCAATAGAATGAAGTGATTTACAAAACATGAAAAGTGACTGGGAGATATTTTTCACAGCAAGTCCAGCTCAGTTTGTAACTGCCTCTGACTCCAGACAGGTCTAGATATTGCAGACGACCATGAAATACTTGCATTTCTTATACTTCAACTTTAAAATACCACTTCAGATGCTGAAGCTGGAAGATTAAACCTCAATTTGCTACAATGATTTATGGCACCATTGGGATGTTTGGGAAAGCCACACCACTGCCCAGTTTTTAATACTACTAAATTCTTGTTCTTCACAGTGTATTATGGCAGTGAATTCAAGAGTTTTTCTACAGAAAAAAACCACGACGTTTTCCAGGACTCATTTCACTTACACTTGTCATCATGAAAGGATCTCTTCTACTGGAAATGCAAAATCTAGGGGTTGTATTAACCCTTCTACTTCATTTAATACAGGTCTTAAAATGAAAATGACACTTGGTCCCACAGGTCTAGAACAGTCCTTCTCTTGCGGATCAATATTATGAGTCTTATTAAAAGCCAACCCAGACCCTTAGTTAGCTCAAGAATGTTGCTCGCTTCTGCTGTTTTTCTGATTCAACAAGTATGAAAAGTGCTACTTCTCATTTTACCAATATCCAGCACAAGCAAATATGGTTTATAGTGCGATAGTCAAACCAGCTGTAAAACTTAATAGGTACTTCTGCTGAAGTTCACTACTCTGTTCCACTCCAGCTGGAATGGGACTCATAAAACTTAAAATGCAGTTGAGGGAAGGCTTTCACAACTTCATTACTTGATGTTGACATATGAATCATTATGCTGCTATTCCAGCCAATGTGATGACCATTGTGTTTTGCATATTTTCCAGCAGACTATCAATCATGGAAATCAACCGGTGCCTGACAGTGAATGCTAAGATCCCAGTGATGCTAGAAAGATAGTGACTTTTGAAGAGATACCAGGTTTCTGGGGGTGGGCAAGGATGCTCAAAGGGGCAAAAAATTGAGAAGTTTGGTAGACTGCAGCAATGGTTCTGGCACTGGGTAAAGGTACATTGCATGTGTTGACTCATATTTTAGGATTTTCTCATTTGCCTACAATGAGTGACTACACTGTTACTCCATCTAATGTCTTCACATCAAGACACTGATTTGATGATTGAAGCAGCACTGGGGGAAGAAGCATCAGAAGGCATTAGAAGATTACTCATCATATGCATTTAATGTATTACAGGGCAAATCAATTGTGATGGATGGAACTTCAAATACTGTGATTACAGAGGAACAGAACCAAGAAACACCCAGGGAATTCTAGAATATGGAAAACTGGCAGATTAAATCTAAAATTAGTCTTAACTAGATAATTGGTTTTGTATTCTGGATTTGCATGCACAAAGCCAACTGACAAAAATGTATGTCACCCCAAGGGTCAACATAAGAACCAGGAACAAAAAGCCTCCCTTCCTTGGTGAACATCAGTGTTGCCATTCATTTCCAAAGCGCTTGCACATACCAAGACTGAATTTGGCTGTATAGCTTTTCCATACTCAAGGACACATTTCTGTTATACCCCATGGGTTTTGGTCAGTCCAGAGTGTTATTATGAGCTCTTTGCAAGGGGACAGTCTAAGCCCTCTGTCCTGCAGTCACTTAAGCATGTCCTTGTGTTTAGGGCTGTGAATAGTCACACTGACTCCTCTGGGATTACTTGGATACTGAAAATGAAACACATATCAAAGTGTCTGCAGAATTGCTGCCTAGGGAATGAGACACAAAAGGCTGTAGAAAAAATATTCTGTAATGACAATCTATAAAAAAAACCCCCACAAATGTTATTAAACTTTGGTTTGTTTGTTACTGATTGAGAAGTGTACTGACTCTAGCAGTATTTTCCACTGTAAGATCTATTATTTGGATACATGCTATTATGCATGCACACAGTGATCTATCTACACCTATCTCTCAGATATTTTACTTTGAATGTCATAAGCACATAAAAATCAGTTAATTCCTTCCATATTATGAACGCAGAATACTGATTGCAGAGCCACTTGTAATATGCATTCAGAGTATACACTGCACTGACTCTGAAGGATCCACAATTGAATGCTGAATAATTCACAGAATTCAACAAAATGCAAATAAGGTGACTGACATGATATCGGAATGCTGAATTCCCAGAAGAATACAAAGGAGTCATTAGTATTTTGTTCCTCTTGTAGAAAAATTACTTGTGAGACTACAATTTAATTCGTTTCAATTTTTATTAAAGAACATTTCATTACTCTGACCCATTGCATATGACAGCTGCATTGCAAAATTAACACCAATTTGCAAGTGCAGCTGGGCTCCCTTGACAGCGAGACAAAGCACAAGACATTGTTAAGAGAAATTAAGGGTGAAGTTACATATATCCTTAATTTTATAGTACCCATGCTCCAGAATAATTTATTATAAATGTACCCCAGTGACATCAGTGCAAACCTTGCACCTATGGAACTATCATTCCCTGCTTCACACTTCCTATGACCCAGATCTCTGCCGACTGGTTTGGGCAAGGTTTGGGCATCACTATTTCATCTCAGGCAGCTGATCCCTCCCCGTTTACTCCTGGCACAAAAACTGCCATGCAGAGATGTAGAATTTTTGTTTAGGGAACTGAAAGACTGGTTTTCCCTTGCTGGAGGCAAGCTGCAGGCAGCAACAGCTTTGGGATGGAAAGCTTCTTGCGGACTCTGCAGTGCCAAACCCCAGCACATCCTGCCTGTTCTGCAACAGTTAGTGTAGTGCAGCAAGCCAGGCCCAGACTCAGCTGGATACTTGCTTGTAATCCTGCGTTTATGCAATGGCATTGTTGGATGATGAAGATGTCCTTTGATGGACTAGGGCCTTAAAAAGGCTGCTGCAACTCTTCAAGGTTTTCTTCTGCTGTATGTTATTAAAACAGCAATAATATAGCCAGAAATTTAGAAATGTCTAGTGTAAATACATAAAACTTCTAAGTTCTAAAATATTTAAGCTTTAATGTATATCCATATCAGCTTTTGGAAGTTATAGTGCAGCAACTTTCAACCTGAAAGCTGTAAAAAACACTTGTGATTTACTAGTGATCTAACATCCACATATGAAAAGACACTGATGGAATTTAGCACAAAGAGTAAAATTGGGATTCAGACTTCAAATTTATTGCCGTGCCAACATTTATTTAGATATGGCCACGTCAGGGTTTTGTGGCCATTTCCAGAGCTCACATCCTGCTCAGAGCTTGATGCTGTGCCATGCCTGGGCAATAATCACCCGGATTTTTAACCTTCTTTGTCCTTTCCTTCTCTGGCCTATGACTGTCAGTCTTAGTTCAAGCTTAGCTACATTTTTAATAGTTCTTTCTGGGCACTGCTCATAGACTTTAGTGGTGACCTCTCTCATTCTGTGTTTTCTGAGTTTCACTATCAGCTTTCTCTATTGGTACTCTTATGCTTGTAAAGTGCAATGCAAGGAGGGCTTCTGCCTGACATCTTCAGTGACACATGGAGCATTGCAGACTCTCAAGTCATCAAGGTAGTCCTCCTTATGTCACTTCTGCTGACTGGGATCAAATAAAATAAAACCTTTTGCATTCAAAAAGATTAAGTTCAATGTAGGATGTTTAAGCCTTCACAGCACCTTCTAGTTTGTTATACAATGTGATGTTTGCATCCACTTATTTTGTGGCAGTGTTTGTCCATGAGCAATCCTTCTTGCAATATCTGGCAGCATGACACCATATCCAAGACCTGAAACAATTCATTTCATAACCGATCTGGGCATTCACCAAAGAGCCCTGTCCTGACATGCACACAGAAACCACAGCATTTTTTTGAGAAAGGAGATGATGAAAAGTACCAACAGACAACACTACCACAGTATATTGGCATGTTGACAAGCTACTTGATGGTCGATAGATGCTAGATTAATTTTAAATTAAAACAGAATTGATTGGAAATTTGGGCTCTTAATAAAAGCAAGTAGTCCTTTGCACTGAACTCTGCCTCACAGAGAGAGAGACAACATCTCCACTATTTATCTAATAAAATGTATTATTTGTCTAATAAAAGGGGATGCTAAGATTTATCTATCAGTGGTTTGCTAAACATCTCATTCATTTTGGTTTGCATAGTAGAGCTTTGGGATGAGGGTGCTGGTATTTTTGAATATCTGTCAGCCCCCAGGGAAGCTGGAAAAGGTTAAAAATTTATTGCAGGCACTCTGAATACACTAATGTGTTGCAGACAAAGCTGGCAGTGATCCTTTCCCTCTCCCGCTAAATCTTCAGCAGATGATAGTAGCTATTTGCTTTCCATTGTGCAAGTCGAGCTTCTTGAAGAGAAATAAAATCTGTCTAACTTGGAACACACTGCTTGGAGCAAAGTTGGATTTCTGTTGTGTAACAATTGATTATTTCTATCCTAGCAGTATTTGGGATGAAGAAATTGTGTCTTCAAGAGCATCAGCTCTAGGTGAGCAGAAGAAGAACTGACAAGTTGGAGATGCCAGTAGAAACATACAAGGCTTTTATTTATTTGGGCACAGGCAGAGATGGAGTAGTAGCAAAAAATAACTTTTTTAATCATGGAAAAAAAAGGTGGAGTGTTCAACTAGGAAGCAGTATAATTTCTATGAATATAAAAAATAACTCTGTGTAAAGACAGGAGTATTCTTGTGATGGTGAGGATAAGTGAGGAACAGTGTCATATCCTCCATGGTATTTCTGGTGCTTCCTTTAGTAGGGCATGTATTGAAAAAAACTGGGTTGACTCTGTTCCAGGATTTGACAAATATTTCTTATGAGAGGATGGCACACCTCAGCTCTAACTTGTGAAATACCAGAATAAAATGGTACATGCTGTTACCAACATAGCTTTATTAAGATGCCAACAAACCACTTGCACTTGTAGTATCTGCCATTTGAAAAGACGACACAGTTCCATTTAGTTCCAAATTTGGTCCTCAGACATGTATGCTCTCAGCTCTTGTGAAAATTAATGGTAAAAGTACCTGAAATTTGGCTTTAGAGCATACCCCACTATGAACTCTGCTTCTGAAGCATTTCTGTATTGCTTTGATTTGCGGATGTATCTCCTGTCACCTGAAGAGCCCACCTGCTCCTGGGAGCCCTTTGAATTGGGTACAATTGAGGCTTACTATTGGAGATGGTCTCTATGGAGTCCGAGTCTGATTTGTTGTCCTCTCTAGGCAGCAGGGAGGGAGCCAGAAAGTTACAAGATGCCCTGTGATATTCTCCACTTCGGTAGAAACAAATTTCATTAAGACATAAGCAGGGTTGAGTTAAATTGTATATGAATTTACCATAGATTTGTAAGCAAATTCCTTTTCAAAGGATTTGGCTGGCTAGACTCCAGCAGCACCCTTTTATGAGAAGTTTGGGTAGAAATATGAAATAAGACTGGTGTAGCAAAACCTACAAGGATGGCAGATCATTTAATAGGAGTTGAAGATGTGTATTAGCTGCAGTCATTTGCCATGTGCCTTGGTTCCAAGAGTGGTGGAGTCTTCATATAACTGCTCATTCTTCTGGGCAGCTAATAAAACCCAGTGACTTGCTGTCAGTATATAGTAGACAGAATTTTGCTCAGGAGAAATATGACTGTTATCAAATACAGAGCTGATCTTCTTGTTAGACTATGCATTAATCACAGGTCCTATTAAATGTGACTCTTTTAAGGGGAACATATTCACTGTTAGCTGCGTACCTGATGCATTCCATAAGTGCATGTACAAGCAGTAAAGTTTTACTTCTGCCCTGCATACCACAGAACAGAAAACAGCCACATGAGGAAGGCAGAGTGAAAGAATATGGATGATATTTGCATGAATCCTGTAATCCAGAAGCCTCAGAAAGAAAATCTGAATGGGAGTGGTAGGCGGCCTGGGCTGTTCTAGGACTGTCGGATTGTGGCTATTGCCTGGAGTTACCTTCCTGACTAATCACCACCCGGCTTGCACAAGACTTGTTTGTGAAATGTCTCTGCAAGTAAGGCAGACCTCTCTCACCTGCATTTCTTCCCCAAAGAACAGTACTCCTTGTACTAAAGTTTGCGCAACTGAACATTTGAACGCATGGTTTCTTGCTACCTTCAAACGTTCTTCTCTGCCTTTCACTGGTCACCATGTCTCAAAACTTTAACAATTTGTATTAACAGAAGTGATGGTGGGATTGGGAACTGACTTGCAGACTGCTTTTAACGTTTTAAACCAAGAGCAGCCAAAGGACTAGAAAACCCTGGGTAAGAGACGGCTCTGTTCTGTTTAAGAGAGGTTTATTGTGGTTTAATTTAAACCACTCCCTTAATCAAATTGACATAGGCTTGCTTTATATCTATTTAAGTTTCCATATTATTTTTTCTCTTGTTTAATTAAGTCCATTTTGAATTATGCTTTAAGGCAAACCTGCACAACTCTGTACGTACACAAGCTCTCAGATGGTGTTACTAAGATCCCATTTGGAAATGGTACAGCTCATTAGCTTTGCTGGCTCCTAGACAGTTCAGAGCAGTTTGAATTTCCTGCCAATTCAGTGGTATTATTTAGTTTGTATTCAAAAGCTCATGTTTCCTTTTGACCCATGATGGTCAGCAAGCACAGGCACTGAAGGGCCTGGTCTTTCATCAGCGTCTGCGAGAGCAGAAGAGCTCTGAGACTTTGGATGAGTGCAGTGCATTGCCTTTTGCTTCCATTTACTGCTGTTTTATGGAACAGAAGGAAGAGAGAATGTGAGCTTTTGTACAAAAGTGAGGTGACCTTTCCAAGTTGCATGTCGGATCTGCTGCTGTTTCTATAGAGACCAAATGCATTAACCTGAGTCAAGTGGGAATGCCTGAGGCTCATTGAAAGGGATATAGGTTCTCAGAGAAAGCTGGAAGATTTGATTCATGTGTTTTACTTTTTAAGCAAAAGAAAGCTGCTTTTAAACTTCCTCAATTGGATGTTTGAGCTAAGACATACTTTTTGTGTCTGGTTGCAGCTTCCAATTTCCAAGAAACTGTCCTTCTTTAAGGTCTCAAATACTTCTTTGGCTGAATAAGCCTTTACAAGAACTAGTTTGGGATCAGTGAAAGATGCTTCTTGTTTGTGCAAAGAGTCTACAAAAATATTCTAAAATGCTGCTTAGTTTGTCCATCCTGCATCCATGAACTCATAAACCAGAATTAAATCTTCAACCAAGGCACCTCCTAACTCCAACGACCTAACTCGTTCCCTTCAGACCTAAATCCATTTTGTTTCACTACTCAAGTAGTGCACAGAATAAAATATACTTTTGATTTTATGTAAGATTAAAAATAATTCTAAAGGGACAAGTTCCTTTCCTGGGACTTGGCAAGAAAAGAGAAAAATGATAAATTTCTATACCAACTAATAAAATAAACTGTTTTCACTGGTTTAAAGTACTAGGCCTATTTAATTTGCAGGTGGGTGGACATGAATCACGTCAGAAGTACTGTTTGCAATCATCTGTCTAGATATGTGCTTCCTAATCACAGAAAGAAATCCAGCTCTGCCTATGTGACCAGGGAGTTCAGCTTTGGTAGAGGAACAGAAGATAAAGTTAGGATTCTCTCCAAATACAGATTTCTACTTAGTCCAACATCTACATTCAATAAAAAAAAAATTTGCTTTGTGGGAAATTATCACCCAACCCCTTCCAATGGTTTCCCATTTGCATATTTGGGGGTCCGAAAGCAGGGATGCTGTGTTTAATGGGTTTTCTCTTCTCATCTCTTAGGCACGCACTCATATGCCCGCTCTTGGCCTTGGTTGGGGGGGGAATATGTCTGCTGAGCTGTAGAAGTTAATAAAATAGCAGTGAATATCAGCTCATTTTTTAAAAAAAAAGGGAGAGAAGACCAAAATATCACAGTTTGAAGGCTGATTTAAAGGTTAAATTTACAAAAGTTCCATAGGAGAGAACTATGTAACTTACAAAGAGAAAAAAATTCTAATTATCATCCATGAAAAAGAAATACTGTGATTAGTTTGAACTGTGCTGAACTTTTGACTACTTTAAAGGAAAGTATCATTCAAAAAGGTAGCTGATGCATAAACAGCTCTTCATCTTTTACCTTTCCGACTGACTTTCAGATCAAACAAGTCAGATCAAAGTTTGTTTTCAGTAAGTCTCATTTAGATAGAAGAGTCCCAAAAGTACTTTATAAAATGGCCCTTTGAGAAATATACTACCTATCAGGTAATAAATTAGAAATGCAGAATTTAGTAAAGAGAGATGCTGGGTATCAGCAACAAAATAATTGGTTTTGTCATCTCAAATACAAAATTAAATATTTCTATATGACATTCATTTTGCATTCTTCTCACTGATCACATACAAAATGCTACTGTAAGGGCCTGAACACTCTATTAATCTTAACAGTTTTGATGACACCACACACTGCTGTGTATTAGCATTCCTGGAGCACTTAATGGTCAGCTTCAGGATGCCCTCTGAGCTACCATCTAATTTTGCAACCCGAGGGTGAAGTTTGTGCCTCAAACACACTTCAGTTAATGTATCTTGCTCTTCCTGTTTGCTGGCTTGATACAGCAGGAAAATAGAGATTGTCCCCTGCCTATACCTGGTGCTCTGGTTGTAACAGGTCATGGAGTGAGAGCCTGTGGAGAGCAGGACAGCACTGACAAGGAGGAGAAAAGTTTTCTAAATGGGAGCTGTTCTGATCTGGCTCTCTCTGGGTACACGTTCTTTGTTTGAGAGGGGTTAAGCTTTTTAATAAAAAGACATTCACGTGGGTTCATGCGGGTGCTTTGTGTGCTGGCACAGTATGATACCTCCAGATAAATAAAAGAGCTTTAGTTTTGACAAAATCCTAGTTTATCCAGTGCAATAGCACATGCATATGAATAGACTAGAAATATTGACACAAAGTGACGGAAAAGGTTAAGTCAATGTTTGCTCAATGCTGCAATCCAGAAGTCATTTATAGTGCAGCAAATTCTGAGATTCCCAAGCAGGAAGTAAACAAAAAGGTCAAAGCAATTAACAGATAAGTTAGGTGAGCTCAGTGCATGCACAAACAGGCACGGCAAAGCAAATCACACCATTTGTTCCCGTCTGCTGGTCAGCCTGATCACATTGGCAACATCTTATTGCTTACAGTTTTGCAGTTGCCTGTTTTCCTCCCTTGCAGGGAGCATTAAGTCCATCCTTATTTAGGGACGTCCAACAGCCAGCAAGGGCATCAAGGCCCTGCTGGGAAGCAAAGAATATATGGATGTACGTTTGTGGGGGCTATGTTCTATCAAAATTGAGAGGCACTCCTGTTCATATTGGCAATGAATATATAGATTTCTATGGGAGCAGGACTGTGCGCTGAAGGAGTCATCAATCTCGTTCTGGAGAACTGAGCATAAATGTAATAGATGCTCAGCCTGGTCTGTATATTTTTCATTTATAATAGAAATATATCACTGGATAACATACATTTATTGATCTTGCATCCAGGATCTGTAACTAGTAGTGCAGTTCAGAAAGGTGGGATGAAGTAGGCAGGAGAGTAACAGGTCTTCAAGATTTCGTGGCTAGCAGCAAGCACAGCCAGTTGCCTGGCTAAACCCAAATCTGTCTTACTGCTGCAAATTACAATGGCTGTGCAGCAGCGAAACAGTTAACATGACTTTTCTGGGAGAGTTATGAGCTCCTTGTGAGCCTAGGCAAGCAAGTCAATATTACAAAGCAAACTCCATAAAGTACCTCAAGTTCTCCAGCAGAGAAACTTCATTAAAGCGGCAAGCAAGGCAGTACTCTTATTTCCCACAGGTCAACCACCTTCACCTTAAACTTTCAAAAAATGAAATTTATTCTCTGTATTCCAAAGGACATTTTACATAGTAGTGCCCTTTTGGGATTATAAAATCAAAATTTCTAATATTTTTCTGAGATTTCTGTGATGACAAGGAGAGCATAGCACTTAGGGCTAGCAACAATCTGAAGGACGCTGGAGTGCCTTGCAGTGCAAGATCTCTCTCTTTGAATATCTGAGTCACCCTTGGCTGAGATGGGGTACTTGCAGGAAGAAATCAACCTGCCAGCAAAGTCTGGAAGGAATAGATGGATTGCAGAGAGAAACAGAACTAAAGCCTCACACGGGAGGTCCTCAAAACACTACATTCAGCTGCAGGTGCTTTTCAGATAAGACTTATTTCTGCCTAAAGTCTCTGCCACATGTCACTGTAAATTTGCAGCCACGAATGTCAGCACTTCAAGAAGCACATGGCAACTGGAGGAAGTTTTGAATGAACACAGTTTAGGACTCAGGGCAAAAAAAGAATGGCTAACTTGGGCCTCTTTATCCTTGGGATGAGAAGATAGAAAGGGAACATCATAACTTCAAAGTGCATAGAAGTAGCTTCTTTTATTTATTTTCTTGTCAAGTAGGACAAGAAATAATGTGCTTAAACTGTAGAAAGATTCATGGCAGGCACGAGCAAAATAATCTTTCTAGTAGCGAACATACTGAAGCACTGGTGTAGCTTCACTTTGAAGCACATGAGATCCTGTTTGCTAGAGATATTTTAGTTCTAGACCACTATGGTGACCTAAATATAGTTGAAATTATCTTGTGAGGAGGCCGGATCAGCCTGCTTCTTGAAGTGTCTTCAACACTGTTTCTTTTGCTCAGGGTCAGGAAAACTTTACCACAGACCAGGCCAATTCTAAGACCTTAGAGGAACTTCAGAGAAGATGCAGGAAGGACGATGCTTACCCTGGCTGAGCAGTGTGCCTGATCACATGCTTTGCTAGTGTTACAGAGATGGCTTGCACATGGTTATGTACATGGCACATCTTGCCCTGTGCTTTTTTCCTCCTCATACATGATTTCTGTAATGGTGAATAATATTGTAGAGGGTTTTACACGGTTTGTCAATGGCTTTCTTAGCCACAAAGCATGACAACATGAACCACCGCTTGCGTGAGGGTGGAAATCTTTGCAATTGAAAATCAGTTTCCAAGCTGAGGCTCAAAGAAGTCGAAGAGGAATTGCAAACCAAAACAAATACACAAAATAAATATTAATGTCTCCCTATATAATGACTCTTATAAAAAGCCATTTTTCTTGTGCCACATATTTGAGATAGTCAGGTATATCTTAGAAATATGCCTCAGAACACTGGAAGTAATTCACAACATGTACAAAGTTGTACTGTTTTCCTTGGCATCAGCTGCATTTGAGGCTTTGGGAACAGCTTGTATTACCTCGTACATGAATCTCTTGTCCTTTTCTGTTCTCACGTTATTCTAACTTGAAGTATAAAAAAAGGTCCTGTTTTATGTAATTGTTTATATGTAACAAATAGCAGACCACAAGGAGGGCAAGTAGACTGGAAGAGCTAAAGCAGTGCCTATTAGGTATGAGTGAGTCTATGAAAGAGCTCACATGGAGGTAAACCAAAATGTTGGATATGAAAAGATTTTCTTTATGTAGTTCTTCAAGAAATATTTAGACTTAAGAAACTAAATCTGTTAGACGTTTCATAAAGAGCTCGCTCTGTGCTCAGACTACTGAACTGACAAGCTAAAATGAAAAGGAGAATTAATTAGAACTAGTCTTAGCAGGAATAGGGAAACCACTGGAAACAGATCAAATTGTAGCAGGAGAAAGGAAGAGGTTGTTTCGTTACCAAAGAAAAGATAGAGCAAACAGTTTTTTATCTTGAAATCTACTGATCCAAAGCAATTTGCACCTGACTAACTGAGGAGTAATTATTTAGCAGCCTGCAATGTTAAACACCTAAGCTAAATGGAGGCAAGCTGGGTAAAAGAAAACAGTGTAAATTAGCTGGATCAGACTTCCATTTTGACATGTTTAGATTGCTTTCAGTGCTTAAGATCTACTGGTTTAGAGTACCTCAAACCTTTTCATAATGCACTAGCATGGCCTTCTCAGTCTTTTGCTGCAGAAAGTTGTACTGCAGCTGAACAGAAAAAGTGGAAAATAACTGAATTTTAAGTTGATCTCAGAGGTCTTTTTTTTCTTTTTGCATTCCTCAGGAAAGTGTTTCAAGACCTTATACTTTATTTTTAATTTTATGTTTTCTACAGTTTTGACATTTTTTCTCACCACTTTACCTGCCTAGTTAAAACATTCTTTTGAATCAAAAACCAAGATGTTTTGACAAACTGAATTTTAATGAGGGGAGAGGCTTTCTAAAACAATTTGATTTTGGTAGTAATTTGTGCATATTTTTGATCCAACTAATCTTTTAGCAGGTAATATCTTAGTTAAAAATCATTTGCCCTGTGCCCATCAGCACTTTCAGTGTATTTAACTAAAAAAAACCTTAGTTGTCCGTATATATCTACTTACCTCCATCATAGTGCACTTTTAGTATCAAGATAGAATTTGACCATCACATAGTCCTGCTAACAGACTTCTGACCAGTAAGCATGACAAAATCATACGTCACTGCCTTGCTCTTTTCTTACTGCACTGTGCTCTGGGAGCCTCATGAGTGACTGCAGACTAGGAGATGTGCACTCACTTAAAAGTTTTCCTTCCTAAGCAGACATACAACTGAATGTAATCTCTCTCTGCACTACAAGGACATCTTTCGTGCCCTATACTATCTAAGAAATATCCAATTCATCTGTTCTCTTCCTGGGGAGGGAGGAAGAAGAATTCAAGACCTTGGAAAGTCTTATGACTGCTATCTAGAGGAGAAAATTTGGATAACATGGCCCATGTGACATGAGCTGATAGTGCATATTCTACCTAAAGAAGAAGAAACAGCTATGGGATTCAAGAAAGGTGAAGATTGGTGCCTTAGAGCAGTGTCTTCAAGCCAGCAGCCACTGAAAATGCCTTAACCAAACACCTGAAATATCCTTTCTGGGGTAAAACAACTTATATACTCCTAAATCCAGTACTGAACAGCATTTTCCAATGTGAAGATTTAGAAGCAGAATATTTTGTTCAATTAATTATATAACAGCTAGTTTCCCATTGTATTTTCATCTATCTTCTTAAAACTATTTTGCCTACCTCATGTTTAAAGGGCAATTTAATCTAATAAAGATAGATTTTTATGTCTCAAGATAAGTCTTTGGGCTAAGTGTCATTTAATGTGCTTCAAAAAGCTGAGATACCCATTTGAAAGTGTCTGTTGGGCAAAAATGTATGTTACCCCATGCGTATAGAGAACATTTTCAGAGATGTGGGCAGGAATTTTCAGAGGTAGTTAAATCATAGAATAGTTTAGGTTGGAAAAGATGTTTCCCCTAAAGTTAAAGTGGTCAATAACAAGCACCCCTGGTCATACCAGAATTACCCTGGGGCCATTTACAGTGCCTTGAAAAAGAGTAGACCAGAAAATAAGAAAAAACAACACTGCTCAAGGAGAATAAACTCATCAGTCTTCTAGAAACGACTCAAACTGCTTTTAGGAACTGTGCAAGAATATAAGGAGCATAACAAAGCTAGTTAACAGAATTCCCAGGTATGCCTTGCAGGTGAATCGTGCTTACTGTAATAAAATGCTCCCTCTGTCTCATTTACCTAGGTTTCAAGTGACTGTAAGAAATGAGCCAAGAGAATATGGCTGAAAGAAATCACTGAGCAATACTTGTCACAAGTGAGGCAGACAGCGCTGCGTGAGGGTACAAGCTGCACTAAAAAAAATCACCCTTTTTTTAGACAGGCAATTATCACCTCAGTCTTTTTTAGGCCTCTGATGTGTAATGTCATATTATCATACAAACACGTTCTCTTCTGCATTTGCCATTTTAACCGCATTTCTCTAATTGAGTGTTTTTGATAGGGATTAGCAAGCTACTTTAACATGGCAGTTATGGCTGATCACCTGGAAGAGATGGGGGTCAGCAGGGTCAGAAAAGCAGCCAAGCAAGTTAATCATCCTCTGACTATGAACATGACAGAGGAGAGAGACTGTCTATTCTGTGCAAATAACGGTCTTTCATGAGAGTACCTGATTGAGCTCCATACAGGTTTTTCACCATAGAAAGTGAACAGTGAAAGGATTTGGGGAGGTCAAAGGCACATGCTGCGCTGCTGACAGCAGTCAGAACCAGAAATTACCTCTTACCAGAAATAAGTACCCCAAAAAGAAAGACATTTGTTACAAATGGATATCCTGGAGGTGAATACACAGTGTCTTTTTTTCCCTCAAGATGCCTCACAAGCTGTGGAGGAAGTTTTCAGGACTCAGTTTTTAGTGAGTGAGGAACCTCTTCCCTCCCACCCCCGGCTCACTTATTCACAGCACAACATGGCAAGAGATAAGCTCAGCAACAGCATCACTAAAGTCACTGCAAGTATGTCAGCAGTACGGCTTAAGAGGAGTGTGAACAGATAAGACTGCCAAACTGGAGCTGACTACACAGCCCATTGGCCCAGACGTAACAGGTTGCATCTTAACACAGAGCCAGTGGATTTTTTCTAAATTATAGAATCATGGAATCATAGAATAGTTCAGGTTGGAAGGGACCTTAAAGATCATCCAGTTCCAACCCCTCTGCCATGGGCAGGGACATCCCACTAGATCAGGCTGCCCAAGGCCCCATCCAACCTGGCCTTGGACACCTCCAGGGATGGGGTATCCACAGCTTCCCTGGGCAACCTGTGCCAGTGCCTCACCACTCTCATCGTGAACAAATTCCTCCTTATGTCTAGCCTAAATCTGCCCCTCTCCAGCTTGTAGACATTGCCCCTCATCCTATCTCTACAAGCCTTTGTAAACAGTCCCTCCCCAGCTTTCTTGCAGCCCCTTCAGATACTGGAAGGTCACTATACGGTCTCCTTGGAGCCTTCTCTTCTCCATGCTGAACAACCCCAACTCTCTCAGCCTGTCCTCATATGGAAGGTGCTTCAGCCCTCTGATCATCCTTGCAGCCCTCCTCTGGACCCGTTCAACTGTTCCATGTCTTTCCTATATTGATGATTCCAGAACTGAACACAACACTCCAGATGAGGTCTAGCAAGAGAGGAATAGAGGGGCAGAATCCCTTCCTTTGCCCTGCTGGCCACGCTTCCTTTGATGCAGCCCAGGACACTATTGGCCTTCTGGGCTGCGAGTGCACATTGGTGCCTCATGTCAAGATTCTCATCAATCAGCAATAATAATACAGACTTAGCCATTGCAATGCAGTTTAGAAACCTTTAACCAGTTAATGAGAGAAGGCAAAGCCAAGAGTTATGCTGCTGTAAACACAGCTGATTCCACCTCTGCTCTGTCACTTTACTCCAGTCTTCCAAAGGGAGGCAAAGCAACTCTAAAAAAGTGCATTTTATCCAGAAGACTGAAAGGATTCCTACAGAAGATACAATTGTACATGTTCCATCTGAGCATTTGTGTTATTGTTCCAAAAAGCACAAAAGACAGAAATGTTTAGACATTAGATTGTCAGTTTCTGGATCAGGCCTGTGTTTTCCACATATGTCTATAATGCCTAGTGTAATGAGTATCCCCGCAAGCTAAACAAGTAGTAACTACTGACATACATCTAATGTCTACTGAGATACCTCACAATATGTGAACAAACACTGAATAAA
This sequence comes from Phaenicophaeus curvirostris, assembly GCF_032191515.1. Lineage (NCBI taxonomy): Eukaryota > Metazoa > Chordata > Aves > Cuculiformes > Cuculidae > Phaenicophaeus > Phaenicophaeus curvirostris. Next base: position 37,146,904 of record NC_091394.1, read on the forward strand.
TACTTTTTAAGTATATAAAATGTCACTATCCGGAGGAATTATTTGTTTCTCCACCAGTAACTCGAACAGTAGATAAATAAGGATCTAGTTATCTGCATCTGCTGCCTGATGTTTAAAGATTAAAAATCAGATAAACTGTCACCCAACTTTCCATTGCTGTAGTCTGCATGCATCCACTATACTTGTATGCACAGAAAATCAAAACCAGTCTTCTAAGATAGAACAATTCCCTACCTGAACAGTACTTATCTGTTTGTGTTCATGTTGACAAATCTCTGAAAATCTCTCTGACACGTTTTTTCCCACAGGCACTGTAATATCTAAGTCACTCTGAAGGAAGCGGGTGTTAGGATCCTAAATGACTTTGAAGATCTGAGTGTTAACGTCAGGTGAATTCTTTCTATTTTCTTTTACACCAAGGTAGTGCAGGAAGCTGAATACCATTTGCAAATACTCTGTGATGACTGTTGATAATATGGGACCTTTGAAAGGTGGCCTAAAATTGAAGTTACGCTGCGCGGTAGTAGTATACCAAATACATAACAAATCACTGCTTCCAGGCGGTTTAAGTGTACAGCTGAAGGAGGCTGTTGCATGACTTCTTCATACAGATCTGCCAGTAATCTTTAAGGATGAAGCTCAAATTCAAGGACATGATAGGGTGGATAATATATCTTTCATTGCTGTGTGGGTAAGCACAATAATTGAAACTACTTAGGGGATAATTGGTGTGCTCTATTTAAAAAAGAAATAATCTGGTTTCCAAGGGGACTAACTATGAGGCCTAAAGACTGTAGTTTATCTCGGAGTAGGAATGGGATCATTATAGAGAAAAACAGAGCACCCATCCTATTCAATTACCCCAATTGTATTACGAATGTAAAAGAAGAAATTGTATGTGTCCCAAAAAGGAAAGTTTCCCACTCTTCCCTTTCCACCCCACTTGGAACCTACCCTGGAAGCACTTGGTCTCCAGCAGACTACAATTGGACTTTTGTGCTCAGAAAACTTGCAAGGTTTATTCCTTGAAGATTACCCAGCTACCTCCTAGACACTTCTTCATCCTACATGATCACCATGCTGGTGCTTGTCAGGCTGTATTCATCCACCCAGAAAAGTGCTGCATCTACAACTGCTTGCTGGTGGGTTTGCAATTTATAAACATGTAATTGAGAAAAAAACACTGCTTGGAAGAAGAAAAACATTTGCCAAGGATAAGTCAACTATTAGAAAATTTAAGGAAAACCACTACGTGGAACTTCCAACTGAAAAATGCTAGAGGCGGGGAGAGGGGAGGAACCACTCCAGAACCTTTTATTCAATATTTGGATATTGCTATGCTGCTCTCTTCTTCTGACCAAAACCATGTCCCCAAATGACCAGGATCGATGTGTGATCTGAACAACTGATCAGTCTGTAGATACTGGAAATACTGCACTGGGAAATGAACTGCTGAGGTTCTGTTCTTGAGGGGGCTGGGATAGGCTGCCTGACCAACTGCACCTGCCCTGCTGCTGGGCTGGCATTTAATTAACCACTGCAACCATCAGCTCTGTTACACCGGCTGCTAGCATTTTATGGGCCAAGTCATCTGCTAGTAGAATTCATTTTAAAGTTGTATCTTTGTTCTTAGCACTATTTTTAGCTTCTGCCTCCTTGTTAACAGGGTTCCTTTCCTCTTCTTCAGTTAACTGAAGTCTTCAGTAACTGGCATCCTGTTTTGGTTCTGCATGCTGAGTGCACGGGCCTATGACTGGATCAAACTAATGAAATGCCATTAAAAATGAATGTATCATCTGAGCCTATTTTGCTATTCTGTTTTAAATACAGTCATATATCTTGGTCCAGTATGCTGGGTAATTGAGCTTGTATCAGTATGGTCTGCAAATACTTTGGCAGTCCTGTTGTAGCACCCAGAAAGCATGCTCACAGGGCAGCACCAGTATATTTTAGGATGATTTATTGCATATGGAGAATAGTATGAAGTGTCAGGCATCCATCTTATTTGCACTGACATAACTGAGTAAACCAGCTTACTTTTTAAAGAGGGTTATGAAGCTTTGACCAAATGAAGAGAAAAAAAATATTCCAGGCTGTTTAGTACATTATTTGGTTCTAAATTATTCAGAGTTTCTAAGGAGTAGCCCAGTAGCTCAGGTTTGACATTTGGCTTTAATTCTTCTGAGAACTTTGAGGTCAGCACAAACTTAATAATCTGTGCCTGCTCACTGGAGAGTAACGGATCGACCAATTCGACAGAGGAAGCCCATAAATCAGTATGGTAGCTGGAAAAGCCCTCTGCAAATCCTGTGCATTACTGCAGATGGGACTGATACCCTGCTGCCAGTGGATCTGGTAGGTGATCAAAACGAGCACTCAGTAAGAGGGCCCCATCTAATTTGCATACACTTCCACTGCGGCTCTTATGCCACACCACACAGTCTGGACAGCTGTTGCTGTCCAAGCCAGCCACTACAGTCACAGAAGGTACTTCAGTTTTTAGTCTGAAAATAGCTGAAAAAACCCAAGAATCCCCTGATCCTCCTGTTCTGCATGCGCAGAATATTGTGAAATAGATACTATAAAGATTTTTTTTTCTTTTTTGTGGCTTGCAGGCTTTAAAAACCAGATTGGGAACTGATGACAAACCACTGCTAGAGAAGGCATCCCCACAAGCTGTTTCCTCTTTGTGCTCTGCCAGTTGGGCCCAGCTCTGTAGGCATATTTACGTACTCATCCATTATAGATTTTAGCAGGAATTAGGCATCGTGCAGCTGGGCCTTACTGTACATTTGTTGCAGAGCTCTTCCATAACATAGGGTTTGGCTCAAGGGAATGCAGAGACCCTGCAAGCCGTTAGAACCATTTCTTCAAAATGCAGATAGCAACTGTTCAACAAGCCACCATGCACCATTAGGTGAAAACCACCTTAATTTCTCCATGCCTTCTGTATAGACTTTCGTTATAGCATGTTACTGAAACAGAGCAAGGTCATCACAATACCTGCGTAATACAATTCTTGGTTTTAGTCGGTGCTGTCAGTGTCTCCCTTCCAGGGGAAATAGACTCAAATATGAGCTAGCTTCCCTGGAAAAGAGTTTGCTATTAGAAAGATTTCCAATGCAGTTCTAACAGACCTCAATGGGTTGCAGGATTGGTTTATTTCAGAGGAAGCATCATTTAATTGGGAAAAAAAAAGAAAAAAGAGCTCTTAAACCATACAGTTCGTGACAGCACCACTTAGAACAGAAAATATCAAAATGCAGTCCAACAATAGCTCAGTAAAAGTTGCCTTTTAAATGGCAACTAGTAAATGCCAGGGGCAAGGTTACAAAGCAGCTTGTTAGCATCTCAAGTGTACTCTAGCCACTTCTTTCTGTCTTTCTCTCTCACAACAGGCGGCAATTTTAGACTGCAGAACACAGATGTGTCTGGCAGATACATCCTTCTTCCTGCATCTTAAATAAGTGTCTCAGAGTTTGCGAGCCATTAATCTCGTCAAAACCAGGTACTCAAATAGGATTAGAAAAAAAATATAACAACAGAAATCATCTAAGAATTGTCACTAGCTGTAAGAACCAAATGGAGACCTCCTGCAGAGAAAAAAATCACCATCTGCTATTGCTATTATTACTCAGGCTCCTAGAACAAAGGCCAAAGGAATCAATTTATCTATATATTTCTAGGTCACCCATCCTTTTGGAACCAAATACCAATCCCAGGTGCATTTCCTTAAATATTTTATTTAACCATTCCACAATGCATGTTTGAATATGCTGTCATGGTCATGAAAAATGTAATAATTTTGCACTTTTCTGATTATTTTTGACTGGCAAGTGAAGTGAGCACAGCTTCTTCTCCCTCAGCTCCCCATGCTCAAGCTGACATCCCACAGCCAGATCCTTTCCATCTGCCAAGGCAAAAGCCAGGAAATATTTCACCTAGGAATGACTGCACGGAACCTCACTGCTTCACAGGCAGGGATTTTCCATCTGTCTCTCAATATCACTTAAATGAAGTCCAGCAGAAGCAATATAAATATGTTACTTACTACAGAGTACAGAAATACTCTAAATATTCCAATAAACAATCAGTTCAAATGTCATGGATTGAGAAAAATTATTAACTCAAGCTGATGTTTTCAGAGACTGGAGCATGGGTCAGTTTTAATGAGGCATTTGCAAAAGGCTGCACATGAAGACACTACCAGGGTGGGAGCTTTCAAGTCTGGTGTCTAGGACTTGGAGTTCATTATAACTTACCCTTTGACTATACTTTTTTTGTGCATCATGCATAGCAGGTAGGCACCAGATAAACTTAAGAGAAACAAATAGTGTTTTCCAATGCGACTCCAGAGAAATGAGGTTAGCTTTTGATCCACTTTCTGTGCAGCGGTTAAAAAAAGGGCTTGAAAACTATGAAACTCACACCTTACTCCCGACTCTGCCCCTGACTGCAGAATCCTGAGAAAGCTGTTCATTTGCTCTATGCCTTTTGTTTCCCCATCTGGGAAAGCTGATATTTCATCCTAGGTACATATGTGAAGCTCAGTTGCTTGCTATTTATAGTGCACTTTGACATATGCATACAAAAAGGATTTTGAAAGTTATAAGTGCTGACAGTAACACTTTCAATGTTTTCAATTTCAGATGAGTTTCCTCTCAAGACTAACCAAAACAAGACTTTTAAAGGATATTTTCCCCATTTAGCTGGAAATGGTAAGTGTAAAGTAATAAAATTGTTGCAGAAAAGCTTTAGTTACATTGTTTGACACAACAACAACAACAAAAAATTAATTTGCATTTTTTAGCTACCCTACAATTTATCACTGTTACCAAAGCTGGGGAAAAGATTTTCTCTGCACTCCATTCCTGAGAACACACTGAGTCATTGCCAGTCAGGAAGAGCCATATTCTCTTGAGCACAAGTTTATTCTTCCATCTTCTTCCTGCCAAAACTACTTGTGTCCTGTTTAACGACACATGGCAGTCAAATCCCATTCTATACACAGACCTGGATCCATCCACAAGGTGAAATGTAGCACTCATACAACAAAACCAAATTAACCTCTTGTGCACACTTCCTTAACACCATTCTGAATGACACTGCTTTCTGAATTCCACCTCTCTAAGAAAAATAGTTATGCTACCAAAACCTATATTGTACTTCAGTGCACTTCTCACACAGATCTTTTACCAAAACAGCCCTAGCTGGCTCTAATGGTTTATTTGCGCTGCATCGAAGCTCATACGGTATTTGATATAATTTACTTACTGCTTTCAGTGAAAGCTTCTTTCGAGCTTGTTTCTTTTAAATGAACTGTTGCTTTAATGCTGTAAATATTCAGCAAACATCAATATTATGGCCAGCACAATGCGGTTCAGTGTACCAGTGCCAGGTTTGCATTAACTGCTGTTTGTGTGTGCCAGTTTTAAGACAGGCTTTTAATAAGCTCAAAATATGTTCATAGGTTTGGTCCTAAAATGCCTCTAGTGGAATAATCAAGCTCGTAGGAAGATGCAGAGATAAAGAACAATTTTGCTTAAAGAATTCCAGCTCAGACACTCAGTCAAAACAATTCTTGGTTTAGCCTCATTAAGCAGGTCTCAAGCTGAACGCCCAGATGACAAAAGCAGCTCTGAAGGGCTGCTTAGTGCTCCCCCCAGCCCGGCACCTGAGCCTTTGCAGATATTGCATTGCCAACCCGTGGAGAGAATTCAGGCTGCTCCCAAGCCCCAGTCCTCAGGGCCATCAATGTGTTTGTTCTTCCCAGGGACTTCACTGTAGCCAAGGATCCCAGCCCACCTCCATGAACTTTCATCAGTCACATTTCACTGTCTGCCCTTCCCACCAGTTCCTGCTGCTATCCCAACTTACCTGTTGATGGTATCTTCATCTTAGGCATTGGCTGTCCAAAAACGTGGGCTACCTTCAAAACTCTGGGCAACCATGACTCTCTGATGCAGAGCTAAAAAGCACTGGGTCAGGAGGAGGACTGTCGGACACCAGCCTTCAGCCTGAAGGACCCAGGCAGCAGCAGAAAGCCATAGCCTGAGGGAATCATGAAGAGGGAGAGAAGGGGACACAGGTAAGCTCAGTACAAGAAATAGCAGGACAAATTACCCAATTGCAGTAAAAAGAACTAGAACAGAATAATGTAGCAATCTAAAGGAGAGGCAGTTTCGTAGATGGAATGCAAAGGTGAATGTTGGTGAAGGCTTTCCTCTGTCTCTTGGGGTCAAACACAAAGAGCTCCTCTGTACCCATTATTTTTGTTATCATATTTCAGCAATTCTAGCAGTTCTGCAAATGAAAACTGAATCAAGCCTGGAGCTTTCTGGGAAGAAAAAAAAGTATAGAAATAGAACGAAGAAAGGCACAAGAACAAATGGAGGATACTCTTCTCAGCCAGGAGCTGTGATTGTTGCAGTTTACTAGGACCTTGGAGATAGTAAATGAATCCCTAAAGCCAGTGTGATGATTTTACCACATTAACAGTGCATATACTAAAGAGGAAAATCTGAGAAAAACATATTTGGCCAAAATGGAAAGGCAATAACAAGATAGTGGTGGTCATTTCATAGACTTACAAGTTGATTTTAGAGACTTTAGACTAAAACTAAGTATTTAAAGTTAATCTTTCCAGGCCTTCAGTCAAGAAAACTGGTCAGAACTAAGAGCTGAACTCATGTAAGGAGATAATCTACTTTTTCTTTTACAGCATTTTCCACACAGACCAGAACAAATACAAGAAGATGTTCTGGGAACTCCTCTTGTAAAATGTGCATCCTTGTCTGAAGTTCAAGTGCGAGCGTATTTCCCTGCCTCATCTTCACCATCCAGTACATTTCAAGAACAGTGATGCCTACTCTAGAATCAGTGCTCTGCCTTCTGTTTGTGACTCAGGTGTGTTCCCAGGGGATCACCAATTTGACCTGTGGCAGAGACATTCCTCAGTGCAGTTCAAACTCAAATAATTCAAATGTAAATGAATAGAACATACTTCAGTCTTTCTTTTTTAATAAAAAGGATGCAAACCCAGAAAAAAAACTCTGCTATTTACTCAGCCCTTCTATGACGTAGTTAGGTTAATTTTAGATTCTGAAGGTGGCACTGTTTTCGTTGCTCTATATTCTTAAAGGCCAGTCACAACACAAACACAGAGTTTATCACGTATCACACTATTATGTGATTTCTATGCAAAGTTAAGAATGTGAGTTTGAGAGGGATGCATACAAATCCACACAGGCTACAGCAGGCCCTGGAAATTAATCCAGGTCTCTTGAGTCTCAATTAAGTACTTTGTCATGAGATTACCTTTCATCTAGGTTAGATTTCTTGCTTTACTTGTACAGAGACACCAGCACCAGACGTGAGCTGAAATAAGATAGAGACTGAGGGACTGAAGCAAGTGTCAGACCACTTTCCACAGTAGTCACCATCCTTTTTGTTTTAGGACAATTAATGTGTACACTTGAAGTTCCGGAAGAAGACCCGTACTGTTCCACTTTCTTCCTCTCCCACCTTTTAAAAAGCAATTTATGTCCTCTAGCCTTGAAATCTCAAGGCTATAGTCCCACTTTAAGCACATACACAGGAACAAGTTCTTGCTTCTGCTTACATCAAAATCCTGAAGCTCCTGCTAAAAAGGAGATAAACACTTCGGAGAATGAATCAACCTTCTTTGGGGTTCAAAAGGTGTAATTAGAAATTGTTTGTTCAGGTGTTTATTTTTCTCAGGTATTCTTGGCTTTGCCTGAGACTAAAACTCAGTGTCCAACAGAGCTCAGAGACAGTCTTTTTCTGTCTAAAGAGAACTCGAGTTTTTTAATGACTGACAGACTTTAGAAAACTGATTGCGATTTCTCAGCAACACTGACTGCTCAGGGAGCTGTCAAATACTATGCAGCTGTAGATCAAAAAAGACAGTGTGTTATTTGCTAGAATCGAAATATCAATTAGATCCTGTGATAAGTTAATTCATGTATTTAATGAAGAGTGATATTTTTCTTTGATGTGCAGGAAAGAAAGTGCCCTGAGTATCAAAAGCATTTGCCAAGTTTGCTGCAGAAAGCAATCAGTCTTTCTCTCCTTTTTTTGAAGTATTTTGTTTAAAGGAGGGTGAAAGTTTTGAACTGATAAATGTTCACTGAGCTTAACGCCTCCTGTCAGACTATATGAATCTGCCTCACTAAGTAACAAAGCAGAAGTCAAATTGGAAAATACAAAAGTTTTTGTGTGGTCTTTGTCTTATTTATTAATCTCAGAGGCAAAAGAATGGGCCAAGAAGAAGGAGATGAGATTATTTCTCACTTTTAAATGGATTTCATTTTAAAAACAGGTCTGAGTTGAGGCTTAATTCCTTCTCTCACTTTTCCTAGCAACTTTCAGTGCACCTGTAGCCACTGCAACTGCTTGGGGCTCAGAGCCCAAGGATGGCAGGCTATGGTAGAAATGCACAGAGACAGTGAATAAGTTGAATTATTTCATGATTGAAAAGGGCATTGTTTGGCTTAAATGCTGGCCACAAATAACTATGAAAAAATAATTATAACAAAAAACTACAGAGGACTTGGAGTCAAGGTGCAACTCCAGAATGCACTCTGGCCTTCTACTGATAGGTGTCAAAGGAACTTGATATAATATCAGGTACATTGGATTAAGTAGGATTTGGATTGCCTCATTTTCCTCATGATCAACTCAGGATGCTCAGCTGTGGATGAAAACCAAAGCTTAGAGCTGTTTAACTGGACTAATGAGGACAAAACCCCAACTCTGTATTATGGAGATTCTCAAGTCCAGATTTAAATTCACATATATTAATTTAAATGCATCTCATGAACAGAGCAGGCTTGGTTAACAAGGTCTGTGGAGTAGGTCTTCAGCAAGACTAATCAGTGCCTGTGCCAGCAGAGAGCTTAACAAATGACCATTCCCACAGCAAGAAGCCATTTCCAGTTCTTTCCAGCTGGCCTTCCAGCTTCTCTCTGTTGTCGACTTCTCCAAATCTGATTAGGCAGGAGAGAAAGGATGGAGCAGCGATGAAGAGAATAACCTAGAACACTTCAGACCTGTGTTCAGTCTGTTGTTTTACTACTCCACTATTTTGGGTAAAAAAAAAAAATGGAAAAAGAAACCTACTAGGATTATTGAATTTAGTTCCAAGCAACTAGGCAATCACATAGGCAATGCCAAGGGTAGATACCTCCTCCTTCCACACAGAGCTTAAAACACCTTACAGTAAATGTAAGCTCACTCATAGAAAAATTGACCCAAAATAGAGTGTGCTTCAGGAAGAAGGATCAAATCTATCCTGGTACGTAGCAGAGAGATTAAAATTGTGCTTATTTTACAGTGATACATTCAGAAGAAGTGGTGAGATGTGACAGTGAAGTCTCAACAAAATAGGTAGCTGAATTAAACAGCAATGTTTACCCACCAAAAAGCTCTACCTAAATAAGCCCAGCTCTGCATTTACTGCAGCTGGTATATCACTGAAGTAGTGAAACCATTCTACATATGATTTTGCTTTTAAAATTTAGCTTGTGTTTGGCTAAAAGATTGAAGGCACAAAACTGATTTTGTTCTTGGCTGTTATTTAATACAACAATCCATATTTTTTAAAGAATTCTTAGTATTAGATTTCCAACTTTGGCTTAAAATTGGACAGATTAAGCCAAGATGCTTTTTGGGATCCTAAAAATCCCTACTAATTTTTTTGGAAGGGTAAGCCATTAACAAAAAGCTGCTAATAGTGATTAGCAAACCATCCTTGTACAGAAATAGAAGTATCAATTATATCAGCTGCTTTCCAGTTCTATTGTAGCACATAAAAAACCTCTAAAATGATGAAAAACACAGCCCATGTCTAAAGCTGTTTAAATGATGCAAGATAAATGTGTCGTAATTTGGCTCTCATAATCTTTTTCTTTGCCTTTTTCTCATGCACAAAAGGCTACAACCATCTCTTTCTGTTTGAAGAATTTTATCTCCAAAATGCATTTTCCTGCAATGCAGTAGGTCTTTAATGAAGCAAATAGGATTAGGCCACTGGAGGAATAGTTTATCCTGATTTTTGAAAATCTGAATCCAATATTGTTGAACGATGCCGGCCCTTCTTTCACTAATCCAAGTCCAAAAGACGTTCCGAACTTCCTGTCAAAGTCCATTGTGTAAGAATTGGATAGTGATATGTGTTCCTGGAATATCTCTACTGCTTGTAACAGAACATTTAATCATGTCAACGTTCTGTAACTCCCTCTGTTGTCATCACATAAATACATACATTAAAGAAACAATATTTTGGGCTATCACTCTCCAGGAAACTCCAGCCAGGCTACAATGGCCTCTGCATCCAGACTTCAGAGCCATGGGCAAGTGTGGGTAGGCAGCCTGCAGCACGGCCACAGTATGAAACTGGGGCACTAGAGGCCTCACAAAACAAACCAAGTCACCCAGGTAGCTGTGTGGTTCTGCCAAGAAAGCTGTTTCTGAACTGGAAGCTGCTCCTAGCTCAGTTATGCTGGTCAAGGTCTCATCTCATCTTTCCCCTTCTTATGCAAGCAGATAAAACCTGCCAGGATAGCTCTGCTGGCCTGAGCTGGAGCAATTTAATGTGGGAGCGTATCGGTACTGCCAATGAAGAGATGAACAAAGACATAATCTCTGTGGCAGTCAGCACGGAAATCTGCTTTGCTACGGCCAGATTCAGTGCTGCCAATTCTTCTTCTCAACTGTGCTAGCTCTGCCTTTTGAACCACCAAAATATTGAGCCAAAAATTTCCCCGTGTATCCTGTAAACAAACCGGTGAAGAAATTGTCACGTAACAGTTTCCTTCCTGGTTTCTTCTGACCTGAATTGTGCGGTAAATGAGGCTTTTGAGCATGCTGTGTCCTTCAGCTGATGCCAGGTCCGTGCTATAGTCAGCATTCCTGATGTGCACAGGGCAGGTTCTGTGCTGTGGTTCAGTGTTTGCCATGAACATTTGTACTGCTCCCCCAGATGTTCTCAAGCTGCCACATGCAATCCTGGCTGTACTTCTCACTTCTTCCTCCCAAATGAGCAGCATTTAAATAGCCAAAGAATCTGCGCTACCTACCTCTGGCAAAAATTTCAGTTCTTTAACAGACTTTTTATTATTCTTTTCCATAGAAAAATAAGGAATCACTGCACTGTAGCATGGAAAAGAGATAATGCAGGACTACAGCTATTGTCTCCGGCCCATCACAGCACCTAGCCTCCCTGCTTTGCCCTATATGTCAAATGGCATGCATTTTATCTTTCTAAGGGTGAAGCATTTAAATGGATGCATGCGGGTGGGAAACTGCACAACTGAGATACTGTCTCTCAGGGAATCATTTGGCTTAGTGGGTTAAATCCAGCTCCATTACAGCTAAATTTGGATCCAGTTCAAAGCAAGTGTTGTTGCACTCACTTTTGAGAGGTCATTGTAGAGCTTAGTGGACAAGAGGTGCACTCACTGGTCTTTTTGCGGGCAGAGGGTGCAGGATGCAGTATGGGGGATGGATTTCCTACTATTCCTACCATGTGGCCATAGGGGTGATAGGACATTACATTTCCCTCCCACTGCATGAACTCTGCTCATTCCAAGCCAACCCACCTCAAGCAAGCAGCGTCAACCAGCTTTTATAGGTCTCATCATGCCAGTCATTTACTGCACTGGTTGAATCTACTCCAGACACTTGTCTTTCTCCTGCCTCTCTTTTTTTGCCCGTGCCTTCTGAAAATATTGCATCCTATGTCAGTTTCACTGCTTAAACAGCTGCATACCATGCACGCATATTACAGACCATCACCCCTATAACCCAGTTTCCTGTTTTCTTCCAAGTTCACAGTCTTTGTGACTTCACGTCCCAGAGACACACAGTTCTGCTAATCTCACTGTTCTTTCCGTCCTACTCTCAGTCCTCACCCTTGCCTCCCTTAGTTTGCAGCACTTTGTCTCCACCTAGCAATCCACTGCCTTTGCTCATGCCATTTTTATGGTCCTGATCAGCATTTGTTTCTTTATCTAAGCTTTGTTTCTCATGTGATTCAGTGCTGCCCTTTCCCATGTTTGCACCTCACAATTAATCATTGGATTGTGACTGTCTCACTCTCAACACAAGACTCTCAGGCCACCCAGCTCACCTTCCTACAATACTTGTAGCACCTATGGTGTTACATAAAAAATCCAAATGGCCCTGGATCATGTAGGCTATGTCATACAGCCTGGACCACAGCCAAAGAACAGATGGAGATTTCTATTCATAGCATCAGTCCTCTGCCTGCTCTCCTGTTCTTAGTGTATTCTTTTTCTGCAGATTCTGAGAATAACTGGTGTACTTCTAGAGCCCAATTCCTGCGTATTTTCCACTGTGACTGAAAAGACATTTTCCTTTCCTTCTCATTTCCTCAAGCTTTTTTTTTGAATTTATGAATAGATTGTAAGGAATACATTACAATTAGCACTTCCTCAGATGCACTCATCTGTTGAGAGCACTCAGCGCTGATCCAGTGTTCTGCAGGTGGGTAACTTAATGCCTCCTCTTACCACTTCTATTTATCTCTAGATAATTGCCATAAGTGGCAAGCTCTCGGCATTCTGCATTGAATTCATGCTCATACAAATACTTAAGATGATGGATTGTGTGGCTGCGACATCTACCAGTAAACCAGAACAAGGATTCTCAGAGCCAAAAAGCAAGAACACTTGAAAAAGCTGCTGCAGACAGGATGTAGAAAGCAACCTGAAGCTGATACACATTCAGCAGCTGGTGACAGAAGATCCTGTTTAGCCTTCCCGGAGCCATCTTAATGCACTAAGGTCTTTGTTTGTAGATGCAGACATTTCACCCTGCTCTCACTTTTACACCTAGTGGGAAAATATGGCTTACATTTAAAGTGAAGTACACACTGCTGTCACTAGCACTGTAGTCACTGGGACCTGCGAAAGGAACTGTGAGGTGTCCACATGACAGAGCAGATTATAACAGCTTTGTATGCCAGTTGTTTCTCAACAAGGATAGGAACTTTTGCCTTCTCCCAATAGAAGGCCTAATCATAACCACACTGGCACTATGAACCACAATGACAGGCGAGATAATCTTGGGCAAGGCGACTGGGCAAACAAAAGCAATTCTACTTCCAAAGAGCCAGCAGTCTGAAGCCTTTGTCCAACAGTCACATTGCCCTTGAATTCAAAGGGTTAGCCCTGCCTCGCATAAAGCTATGTACTACTGTATATTAGCAGGATGGAGCCCAGAAAAACAGTAATTAACTCATCACTAATCTGTTAATTCTTTATAGATGCTGGGGGTGCATGTACTGGGGGTGCATGAGGAAAGACACAAGTGCTAGAGCATCGCTGCTGTGACGCACCAACCCACCGAGCTTTGCGTAAGAAGAGCTTTAGAGGAGGCATTGCACCTATGCATGTACTGCATCGGCTTTCTCAGCAAGCTCTTCCTAACAGTGTTCTTGGTGCACATACTGTTGTGAGAAGCCAGCTGGCTGCCATCTGAGAGCAGATGCCAAGTGGCTGTCAGATTGTCATCTTGAGTTTTTAGTATTCAACTCATCTTTCTGCAAATTGGCTTTTGGCCTTTTTTTTTCCCCAGGAAGAGTTGTGTCTGAGCCAAACAACCTCAGATTTATCTCCTGTAAAAGAAATGAAAGCATGAGTCACTATTGCTTCTGGTGAAACAATTTATAAATCAGAATTTCAGTGCTTTAAGTGGTTTTCCCACTTTTTTTTTTGTCGTTACATAACTTTTCTCCTGTAGTTCCTAAAACCAAACTCAAAAAAACATGTAACAACCACTTCAGAGAGTTTACCCATTCAATCTGTCCATTATGTAATTAATTAGAAAAGCTGAGAGCAATATAGTTTTTCAGTTTCTGAGCTCCTAATGCTCACATTTTAATAAGAAGGCTGCTTGCACATGGTCTTCAATATAGTACGGGTCAGCTCTAGAGAACTGTCCCCGGTTTATCCAAAGATGCAAGACAAAAATAAATGAAAACAAGCGGAAAAAAAATCTCAAAATTGTACAGAAAAGAAAATCCCTGCAACAATTTTTCCATAAGTAGTGATCCACAAGATGCAACTTCAAGTAGCCTTGAAGGTTTGCTACTTTTAAGAGAAAGGCTTTACACGTACTCTTTGGGAACTGAATAATTTCCAGATGTGTCATGGCAGGCAATACAACTCGGCAGTCTTATGGGAAAACAACACCCTGAAGAGTTCTGGAGACCAGAATAGAAAGAAGTTGTTATTGTCGTTGAAGCAAGAAAGTATCTGCTGGGAAGATACTGACATAAGTAGAAAAAACATGTTTTCTATAAAAAAATACTTGCTAAAATATGTGCAAGGGTCCAGCAAAGAAACAGTTCCAAGTAACTTACTATGCAGGACTTCTATTCTGCATTATTGTTTGACTACCTAAAACAAATCAGACTTGTGTTAAATATCATTAATACAGAAGCACTGTACAGGGTGTATACTTATTATATTCTTTCTAATTCTACTAAAAATGTAAAATAGTTGTTCCTTTTTTATACTTTGTGCATTCACATGTAACTCCCGACAATAAAATATTATTGAAGTATATCCAATGACACAAATCTGCTTGTTCACTACTGGACTGAAATGGCACTAGGGCCCCAACTGAAACTACAGGGCTCTCAAACACCTACTCCGAAGGATGAGAATAAAATAGTGTCACAAAATCAGGTTCTAAGGGCAACAATCAGAGCAGAACAAAACGCACCTTGCAAAATCCAATGAAAAGATCACAAAAACGTTAAAGGACTTGAAAGGTCTAATACTGAAGGATCACATTGGTCTGTGCTGCCAGCTCCCATAGAACTAAGCTGATAATGAGGAAACACATTTATTTTTAGGTCTTTTCAAGAAGGAGAGGGCTGATTCCCTGACACAGCAAAAAACCTTGGGACACTGCCAGTGCTTGGCACAGTAATCCTCTCTGTATAGCTCACGTGGTGAGAAATGCTGGCTTGGGTGAAGCACTCTTGATGTAATTTTGGTGACAGCAATAGGAAATTAAAATGTTAAACTAGAGACAGCAAAGAAAATCAACACACAACATCCAGTGCAGCAGCCTGCTGTTTACTGGGTATTGGTGCCTGGCCTGGAGAAGGTTGGAGGCTCCCAAAACAGGCATCGTTCAGGATCCTGAAGAGCCATGTCAGAATTTTCTTGAGGTCTCTAAGTAAAAATATTCTCTTATTTGAAAGAGACAAATTGCAACAAAATAAGGCACCTTGTCCTTGGCATCTTCCCTTGTGCCACTGCCAAGCCTGGGTGCTGTGACCACCAACCCAAAGGCACACACCAATACTGCTGCACCTTGAGGAACACTGCAGACACATGAGAATGTGATGCCTGTGCTGGCCTGGGCCTCAGTATGAGGAAACCCGTTTCTCCCTGCCTAGAGCCTCTCTGCTCCAGGAGGACTGCGGCACCATTCTGGCCTTTTCTGCCCCAGGGGTGTGTGATCCTTCTGACCTTCCCATCTCCCTTTACAGCTTCCAGTGTGTGGAAAGCAGATTGTATCAGGAAGGATGTCCTGGCACTTCAATAAATTGCAAAGTAATCTCCTTATGGAAGCAATTGGAAGGATCATTAACCCAAATGATTTATAGCAAAGCAAGGCAAAATAACGAATGTAGCAATGATCTCTGTGGCCACAAAACACCACACTGAGCAGTTAATTAAATACCCTGGTATTAGTGTTTCAGTTGCACTTCTGGAACTGGTGAAGTTGTCTATACTTCATTCCTATCACATCGATTATATGCTCTTTTGGAAAGGAGAAGGCTGAGTTACCTGCAGCAAGAGCAGGAGGAAGGGCTGAAAATGAAGGACTTCCTTCATGCAGAAGCACAGATCCATGAGGGACACTTGTGAAGCTTTTAGCAGGCCTGAAGTATTTCCTTGTCACTTAGCTTCAAGGCCCAGGGGACTCTTTCAGGTGTAACAAAGTCTACTTTACTCACACGTGGCTGTCAGGCTTGCCGGGAAAGACACATTCAGAGGATATCAAGCAGAGATACCGTCTGTTAGATAATAATTGTAAATTGTCAACGGAAAATAATTTCCTACAATGTTGCTCAAGACTCCTGTCTAGTAACTTCAGGTGACTGAAGTGATGAGGCTTCCACTGTTTCTCTGGTGACATTTTCCTACGCAATATTTTCCCTGTAAAGAATTGGTCCTAATACTTACCCCAAGTTCTACTTTGCTCAGATTGACTACTCAACCCCCAACTAGAGTTCTTTATGTGACACAGCTGTCTGATTAACATCGCTATTATAAAATTGGAGTAACTGAAACAACTGATGCAAAGTGGATAAGGACATCATATTATCCCATTTGATAGTCATCTCTTGATGCACTGTTGTGTTGTCAGGCTCCTCCTAGAATGACCGTGGGCAAGAACTACCAGAAAGATCATAGAATTATAGAATGTCCTGAGTTGGATCGGGCTCAGAGGGATCATCAAGTCCAGCTCCCATCACTGCACAGGACTACCCCAACATTCACACCATGTGCCTGAGGGTGTTGTCCAAATTCTTCTTGAATATTGTCAGGCTTGGTGCTGTGACTGCTTCTCTGGGGAAGATTTTATGACAACATCTCTCTTGCTGCCACCTCAGCAGTATCTAAGATGCAGATACATCTCAACATCTGCTCCATGCTATCAGGTGACAAAGGTGTATGACATAGATCACAGGCAATTAAAATTCAAAGAATTTATGAGTGGGAATATTGGTTCAGCTACAAATATTGCCTTAGAAAGAAAGCTACGTTTCAAGGCAACATCAAAACTGTTAAGCAAACTATAAACTCTAGGGTTACCATAAGAAGATGGGTTGCTGAAATCAGTGGTTTTCAACATTAACCTTTTCCTTCTGGAAACGTCAGTTCATGCCTCTGTTTCACTGAACATGGTAGTTAAGTGCTAGAATTAATGCATCTTAGGAGCAACCACCCCAAGAGAGGGCCCATCAAAGCTGTTACAGCATAAAACAAGGGGATTTCTGTGTTTTTTCTGTCTGCCACATGCAGCTTTTACAGTCACTAATATAACGTCCTTTTGGAAATCCTTCCATGATGGCATAATTCATTTGTTGTTTAGTTAAGTTACCACTTCTCAGCACCTAATATGGGGGCAAATGGGCTTTGTTTTTTTAGCTACAGAAGTAAGCAGAGATATTACAGTACTGCAGAGCATCGTCTCCCCATCTTCTTACAGCGGCATCCTAGATTTCTGGAGATAAAGCAAAGGCAGATTGGAGGCTTTTATACCAAGATTTTTTTCTGAAGTTTTCAAACATATTTTCAACCTCAAATAAGCATTTCCTTTTGCAAATGCCCTTCTAGGCAGATAACCCCTTTTTTTTCTCATCCAGTGGTGGTCTTCTTTCATGTCATTAGGTTATTGCTGCTATTAACAGCATCAAAATTTGACAAAAACCACCCAGGTTTGCCAGCAATGATGTATTCACAAATTATGCTCTACGGCCATTATGGCTTTACACACATAACAGGCTCGAAAATTACTTACCCTAGTATAAAATATTCCATCTGAAGATGTAAAGAGTCTTTCAGAGAATTTCTCCCTTACAAAGTGTAAGTTAATCTTACAGGTGTACTAGTCATTGAAATCACTGCTTGTGAGCTTCTGAGCTTTCAATTATCCACCCCGCTGGACTTCTATGGCTTTCTAACCTAAGCTCTCACTCAGAGACACAAGGTAGCACAAAAAATTAAAACAACATGGGATGTGCAAGCTCAGGAGCACAGTGATACCATCAGGAAAGTACTTTCACTCTTCTCTGCAATATCCTAGACGGGTTCATGAGATTTGTTGATACTGAATATAGTTTTTTGACTCATCTGAAAGGTTAAATCTTCTGAGTTAAAAGAAAAAAAAAAAGAAACCAAAACTTTCAGCAAGCATATACTACCTTTGCTACTTGTGGGCTAGGCTACCCTTTGAAAAGTACACTTAAAAAATCAGTATATTTCTAATACGTCACTCATCTCCTTGATTCTAAGGATCCATACAAATCTCAGTTCTTTTTACAAGCATCAGAAGCCAGGAAGTGATAAAGAGAGGACATTCCTAACAACAGCAAGTCTACACTCCGAAGTTCCTGTTATCTGCAGAAAAAATCATGGGCTTATTAGAGGCATTCAGAAAGTTTGAGGTAAAAGTTACAAAGAGGCTGCTCATTACAAGAGTGGGTAATTTCAATTAGTCAATTTCTCCCTCAAGGAAGATGTGGAAAGCAGTCTCCACATCATCCACAGTGCCCTGCAGACAGACTGAAGAAACTCAGCACACAAGAAGCTGTCCTGTGAATAGTGACTGCTTCTCATGAGTGGTGACTACCAGAATAAGAGTTGGATCTTCAACAGTGTCTGAAATTATAGCAGTGCCTCCCTTTTCATATGCCTTCTTAGCAGAGGAAATCCCAGACAGAGTTAAACAAAAGTCCTTGTCATTTCAGAACAAGTTACTTTTTCACTTGTTCCAAGAAGTTAAAAAAAAAGAAATCAGTTGCCTAAGAGGGATATTATATTCTTCTTTCTTGAATCATGCTTGCATCACCACACAGACAAATTCTTAAGACAACTTATTTTAAGGTCAGAGTAAGCATTAAGTTTAAGGCTCTGTCTGAAACTTGGAGGCAAAGTTAGAGTGGAGTTACTTGAGAAAAACAGGAGAAAAATTTATAGAAAGAAGAACTTAGAATGAGTCAGAGGGCAGGAAGATGACTGACCATGTGTGTATAAAAATATTCCAACTGCACACAAGGAAATATTTGTTGTGGAAAAAAAAGTGTACATGCAATAGCTGGCAAAAGGTTAATAATTCTGAGTTCACACTGGACAAGTAATTGAAATAATTCAAGTCACTTTCACAGCTACTGAACTGAATTTATGAGCCTAAACTGCTGATCTCACATACAGCTCAGGGAAATCTGCACCAGTCCGTAACATTAACACCTTCAATTCTGACTCTCTTATAGTAACTGCAGTTTGGGAATGTTCAATGTGAAAATTAAGTTCCTTACAAAAACAGAGGTGAGATTCTGGCTTTATACTTGATTCTTCAGTTTCCAGTCATTGCTGCCTTTATTTCTAATTATTTCACATTACAGAGTCACCAAAGGAATCAGGAGGCAACTGTATGCAGACAACTAGAGTCAGACCCTGCCTGAAGCAGCAAGAGAAACAGCAGCAAGCTTCTAAGAGGTAAGAAAATACTCAGTGTTTAGGAATTTTTATCAGGGCTGGAGTATTGATAGATTATGTATTATATCTACTGGGGCTGCATCATCTTCAGTCAACAAGGTTACAGTGAAATGAGTCCTAGTGTCACCACTTTGGGGATAATGCAAAGCAAAATCTGGGGGTAAGGGGGAAGTCACCAATGCAATGGCTAACAAACAGTATATAAGTATTGGAAGAGAAGCACATAGTACAAGGGATGATTATCAAAGGCCTGTAAATGTAAAACTCAAGGGGCCATGGCTTCAATCTATAAATACCTTCAAAATATAAATATAAATGAAGGAAGGGAATTACTCAATCTCAGCAGTTGCTGAGACACAGAAGCAAGCTAACGAGGAAAGAGTTCAGACTAAGCTCAGCGCGTATTTCTGAATGCTAAAACTATTTGGAGTCTGGAAAAGATTAACTATCAAAGAGACTATCATCCCGGTGAGGCATTAGTGGGAAGAAATACAGGCAGGTTGCAGTCTGGCAAAGAGTACAAGGACAGACTGACATCTGTCTGGTGTCAGGCATGGCCTGACTGGGTTCTTGACCCTTGGGACAGGTGTTTATGACAGTAGGGCTTCTGCAATGTGATGGTAATGAAGCAGCTGGAAAGCAAAGAAATGCAGTGGTACCAAAACAGATATGAAGCAAGATCCTTTTGAAATAAAAAGACAAACAAAATACAAATTAACTTGGGGAGTTCATGACAGTTTTTAGGTCAACTTCGCCCCAGAGCATTAAGGCTTTTGTCTTTCCTTTTGTTGATGGGAAGCTTGTAAAGTACTAACGTGGCCCATAGCTATTCTCACATGGAGACGCTGTCCTTGAAAACCACAGCTACTAGAATGCACAAATCAAAATGAAACATTGCACGGAGGACTGACAATTCCCCGAACCTGTCTGCAGGTTATGTCTGATGGTAGCTTATTTTGTGCATGTTACTCAGGGACAGGGAACTCTGGGGATGCCAGTGTAGCAGTTGGCTGGAGTAAGAGTGTAAGTATCCTCTGAGTTTCTGTAAATCTTCCCTAGTAATGACAGTTATATTATGGTCAGAAGGAAGTTCAGGCTTTGGCCTTGTATGGATAAAACTGCATGCCTCATTCATTGTAGCTTTAATTTCTTGTTCAGATGCAGGGCTAAAAATGCCTGTTATTGTATATGCAAAAATAGGCACGTTAATAGTACTATAGGACCGGTAATTTGTTCAATTTCTTGGCATTTTTTACACCTGTATTAGCAGCTGCAACTTTCCATGAAGAATTTTCACATCTAACAAATTGTATTGTCTTCACTACTGAATCTTTACTAGTAACATTATTTTAGATGTGTTGCTGATGAACAATTTTCTTGCAGAGCAAAATGCCAGGCTTGATGGAGAGTTGTACAGCAGTTACTCTCAGTCCTGCCCACTGTCAAGCACTTCAGCTTCAAGCACCTTCAATGATTTCCTGAAGACCAAGCCTCTTTCAAAGGCTTTAGATCCTTTAAAGCCCAGCTAACTATAAACAGCATAGAAGAAGGAATAATTCTCCCCCATTAAGCCTCCCACAGAGACTGTTCTCTGTGCCAGTATACAGATGAATGGGCTTTGAATGCTAATTGTAACACTGTGTGTACTCTTCATGAGCTAATCAGCTCACAGGGTACAGACAAGCAGCTTCTACTATCAATTCCATTCCACCACACAAACCATCCTGAAATGCTTTTCCAATAGCTAATTTAGAGACCTCCTGTTGGCTAAGTTCAGGCTGTGAAAGGTTTGTAAACAAGCTGTGTTATTCAAGAGGCATTTGCTCTGCCCCAGTGTCTCTCTTACTTTCTCTCTCTTGTCTAAAGTAGCAGGATCTAATGGAAATAGTTGCCTAAGAGTGGGAAGCAAAGCGTGTTAATGCCTACTGGCAAAAGCACATGTTCAGTGTCTCAAGAGGTTTCGACAGATGAGAAAACTCACTTGCAGACCTAAGTAAAAGTGTATCATGGGCTTTAGGAAGCAAAAAATAATTGAAAAAAATGTTTTCTTCTTTTGAAAAAGCAGTAGTTTTGCCATTAGAAGTTATATACTAATTTGTGTTTGTTCCTCACTTTGATATTGAGATAGTGCATATATGATTAAAGCTAGCAAACAAAACCTTAAGATATAAAACCTCTCTAAAGCCAAATCCTAACAGCCTCCCCACACCTTGTATGGCTGTTCAGATCCATATCAAATGAGTAAAGAAGTGCTGCTGAAACTGGGCATTTTCCACTGATACAAGTAACCCCAACAGGAATGTGATGAGGACACTTTCAGACTAGGTATTCTTTGCTTTTATATCCCCAGTAAATGTACTCCTAATCTGTTCAGAAGTCTGTTCAGTTAAAAAAAAAAAAAGAACGCCGTTTCACAGAAAGAATCATTCTACTGTTTCTGGCATGGCTCTGTGTTAAATCTTTGGGAAAGGAGAATTCAAACCATGGAGAAACAGGCTTTCTTCACAAGCTAAAATGTGTGAATAGCTGGTAGCAGTCCTCAGGGGAAAAAATCCCCCACCACTCTCTCCTCCCCACCTCCCTCCCCAAAAAGAAATAAGAAACAACCCAAGAGAAAAGTCCTTATCTGACATAAATGGAGTTTTGTAATTTAATAGTATTCTGCCTCAAGAACAAAGATTTTATTGTAGCACAAATGGACTTTCAGAGACACTTTTTGATTGTTCCTTCTTTGCTGAGAGTTCACGTGAGCCTATTGTATCCATATTCCACTGTAACAGGTTGAACACTATTCTGAACTGCACCAGGGGGTTGCTGCTATTATATACTACATTCTGGTGTAAGAAGCTGTTTGTAAGACAGTGAAAATCCACACTGAGTTGCAGTGTGAGCATACATTTTTCTGCCATGGAACTAATAAGCAAAACAAGCACATAGTCTTCAGATAAACCATTCAGCAAATCTCCAGTTTACGCAGAAAGCTGAGAGAGGAAAACCACTGAACGATCTGGTCTCTGTCACAGTTGAAAATTCCTTTCTGAAAGTGACTTAATTCTTCAGCCACTCTGTAACCGATTTTGCTCATCATTGGAAGCCAGATTTTCAAAGGGCTTAACATCTTTCTTGACCAAATTTTGAGATGGCAAGTTGTATTGGAGAAGGAAAATTACTTGATCTGTAGAGGTAAAGCAGTGTATTGCATTGCTGTATTTTTAAGCAAGCGCCTGAGAAATCGATGGATTGTTGCAAGCTTAAGCAAATGCCTCACCGGCAATTGATACATCACAGGAGAAAAACCGTGTTAAAAACAATGTAAGAACTGTAAGAAGTGCTTACTCGACTGTGTTTCCCATCTGAGTTACAAAACCTGCTGTTGCAAGAGACCTTCAACAAAAGGAAGATGTCCAAAGGCAGCCAAAGGACAAGTGAGAAAGACAAAGAAAGATGGAGTAACAACCCCTAGGAGGAGGGAAAGACCCTTGACTGGGGTTTGTGCATGAGCAATAACGAGCAGTAATTATATAACTTAAGAGCGGAGTGGAGCCCACCTCCTGGCACGTACTGGTACCTACGTGACAGGATGCCACCTGTATAAATAACCCTGAAACATGTGGCCAGGTGCAGCAACAAACCATAACCTACATCGTCATTCGCGGGGATGCCTGCTAAGTTTTGCGCCTACCCGTGCTACAACAAAGGGACATAAAGGCTGCTTTGTTATTCTCCCTGGAGGTTATGATTACTGAACTTTCTTGCTGTTTGTAAGTAAATTATTAAGCTTTGCTGATAAATTGTCTGCTTTTAGTAGTGTGTGTGTTTGTAACTGTTCTGCCGTATCCCACAAGAACCCTTATCTAACTGTAGCAGAAGTGCGAACCAAACTCCCCTTTTGCTGATGGCAGTAGCAGAATCTCACTTCTTCAGCCAGCAAGTGAATAACTGGTTCCCACTGGCAACATGAGTACCTCAGGAAATAGTATTCATGTCCTACATAAGTGACCCCTTTGTTTCTTGTCCTCGTTGACTGTGTATGCCACAGCAGCCTCTTGTACAGCACAGGCAAAGAGTCTAAAGCGTGTTTTAGAACTGCATGAAAATAGCATCTTGCCTCCAATTGAGACAAGGATCTTTTACATATGTTTCTTTTGGCTTTTTCTCATTAGTGAAGAGATGAAAATCTCAGGCATCTCATAGCTTATTATTAATACATATTCATTCCTTGCTGCTCACAAGGGAGATGGAGAGACTGATGGAAGGCTCCTGAGACAACAACCTGTTATAGACAGTTCCTATATATATAGACAGCCCTATATATAGACTCTTTCTAGTGACTGCATAGAAGAAAGGACCAGTTAAGTTATCAATTACCAACATTTTTTAGGCACCAAGTACTGTTTGTGGTGCTCTACAAGGCACAGACAGTTGTACTGTATCCTGAAGAACAACAAATCTCAAAAGGCTCTTTTGAAGATGCACAGATAATGAAAACTTAGAATGCTCCCATCCATTTCCCTTTTGCTTTCTACTTTTTCTCCTGTTATTAAAGGGCCTGTAAATAATAGAACGGTGAGGGCACAATGGCTGTGATGAATCGTGCTCTGAGGAACACTGGAATGAGAAAAAGGCAATACCCACAGCCTGGGAAGATAACATAGCAGCAAGCAAAAGTGAGGGAAAGCAAGTGAAAGGAGCACTGGAGTTGGCACTGATGACTACACAAAGGGAACCAAAGTCAGAGATTTGGCTTGATGAAGTGTTGGGATGGAGTGTTTGATCACAGAAAAGAAAGCAGGAATATTCAGTGACACAAAACTATAGTTTGTTTGTCAGGCAGGAAAAGGTGGTTGTAGGAGATACATTTCTGACAGACCAGCAGGGAGAAATGAGGATATGTAGAAGGTGTGGAAAGATTAGAGGTTATCATTGAACAATACTCAAGACAAGGGAGAGTAGGATGATTATAGTATTACTTTTACGTGTTTAAGGACATAGAACATTAAAGTGCATACAGTCATATACTTCTTCCAAGCCTTCAGTTTCTGCCCTTGGAATCTCACCACCATACTCTATTATCTGGATGACTATTAGCAGTGTGGGGGCTGCATCTATGTTCTGGAATTAAGGTGGCCTGTAAGGGATTCAAACAGAGGAGATGCCTGTAAGCTGACTGCAAGACACAAACCAGTTAGATGAGCTTTCCGAACAGAGTGCATCTGTGGGACCTTCTTGATAACAATACATCATGGACCAACCAAAGGTGACACACAGCTGGATCTGCTAGTCATTAACAAGGCAAAAATAGCTGGAGATACCATAATCAATAGTAGCTCAGCAGTAGTGGCCATGGAATAGTGAAGTTCAAGATCCTGACAGGTGTGAGGAAGGACAGTAGCAGAATACTCAGGTGGACCTCAGATGAGCAGACTTCAGTTTATTTAGGGGACAGTGATTTCCCATGGGAGGCAGCTGTAAGGATCTCTGGGAAGTTGACAGGTCTTCAAGGACAGTAACATCCATGTGCAAGAATGATCCATCCCAATTGTCAGGAAATCTTTTTAGAGAATGAGAACACTTTGACAGGACTTGCATGGAAATGCAAGGAAGAGGCCAGATCTCAGTGAATATCTGATGCCATCCTGTGCCCTTTAGAGCCATGCAGCTAACGAGTGGCCCAGACGTGCAGTTAGATGTGAAGGAAAATGTGAAGCTAAGCATTCCCAACAAAACAACATGCAGCTGCAGTATCTACAAGAAGGAAGGCAAAATTAATAATCTGCAGCTTTTTATTGCAGTGGAATTAACGCTTTTATTTTCACCAGCAATAAAGTTGCTAACATGGGCAAAATTTATTCTACAGTATAAGACTATGCAAATACCTATATAAATCAAGTGTAACGCTTGAATTCCTGGCAGCTGGCCAGCATAGCCCCCTCTGTAAACAAGGCTGGCTATTTCTGTATTAACCATTCATGATTATGTCTCTATCCTGGACTGTCAAGCTCAAAGATTACCCTTCACTGTATGTTTCTCCGGGTAGGATAAATTCTAGCAATGGAGCTGCATTCACAGTCAATAGAATATGTAAATTATATGCACTAAAATTAAATAAATGTCCACGCTTCTGAGTGAGGTCCACTTTGGAATTCCCTGCTGGCTTTAGAAAAAGACTGTAGTTCACAGGTTCCTGATGGAAACAATAAACCAACCATGTGAGTGGTAAAGTTAGATGGAGAAAGAAACACAGAAGATTTGTTCGGTGACATAAATTAGGAGTAAGCATTATCTCAACAGTTTACATAACATTTGCGGTGCATGAATTCATTGCCTGTGGTGTTTAATATTGCATGTATGATTTGGCAGATCCAGTGCAATTTTACAGTGAAGCAAGGACACAACAGATGACAACTCTCCATGAAGCAATTCACATACTGCAGATGTAGTGATACAGATCTGGGGTTTAGTAATTATTTATTTATCTGCACGTGGGACTGTTCTGTCTGTTTTGCAGGTTTTAGCTGGGGGATTTTATCTTCTTTTGTTTTCCTACATAAGTCTCTGTTGCCTAAGTGAGAACCTAATATTTGTAACATTTTGAGTGCATCACTTCATGTTTTGGAGTCCAGTGCCAATTGTGTAACACAGTGATACTAACAAAGAAAAATGTGAGACACTGACACCATTCAAATCAAAATATGAAAAATTATAACCTTGCAGATAAAAGGGTAAGCAAAAATGTGTGTGTGTGTGTGTGTGTTGTCCATGTAATTGTAACTCTCTGCATTCACTGTTACAGATTTCAAGGTGATACTTGAAATGAGGAACCTAAACATGTCCAATAACCTCATGCAGAAATCTGTGGTTAGGAAACAGTCTTGCCGGAGAGCATTTCAGAGCTTTCATACCACCCTGCTACACTTCTGCTAGGAGGACTCAAGGAAACGCTTCAGCAAGTGAAAGGCTTGCAAAGGGTGCCCTTTGATGACAGGCACATTACAGATATAATTCTTACTCTGGACAGTCATCAGAAACTATATTAGGCACTAAGATCTAAAACCCCAAACTAAACAACTGTCCCCAGGGGATCCGAGTCAAGAACTTTCTTCTCACAACATTGGCCTGACTGCAGTGTAGTAAAGGAAAATAAATAAAAGCTCTATATGCAATCTGTCCATCTAATACATAGATGGATACAAGACTTCTGAAACTCCAGAAGGTGCAGCTATGGCATATGGGCATGCACCGGTCCCTTTGAGCATTGCTTCCCATCAGTGATAACAGGGTTAGTTAAACACACTCTGCTGAAGAAATAAATGTTATTTTCTATTCAAGCACCTGAAGAGCAAGCAGCCAGTCATATTAACGCTGAAGGAAGGAGTCCAAGGTTTATTTTCTAAGAAGGTTGTCTGTCTAACAACAGCTATGTCGGAGGAGTGATATCTAGTAGACATAACAAAATATCCTTGCACTATTAACTTGTAGACGAAGGCTGCAAATCAAATTTAATTACAAGCCTGTCTTGGCTGCACAGACACAGAAGTGCTGCAGCCTAGCAAAGAAGTGAGAAAAGCCAGCCAGGGTGCTGGTGAACATTTAATAGTTTGTATTTTGAAACACATGGAGAACCATTACTGGGAGGGACAGCAGCTAGCAGCTTTCCACTAATTGAGGTGTACTTTTGTTACTGAGACCAAAGTAAATATTTCACTTCTGTATTTTTTTTTTTATAAAACTACAGGACATTTTCATAGATGAGAACAACCACCTTTCAGCTTTACCCATCTTATTCCAGACTACAAATAGTCTCACCTTGTCATTGTGAATACCCTTTGCCCTCCCAGCCACAACCGTTTATTCAACCACGACAACATTTTGAGATCACATTTTCAAACAGCTGGGATAAATTTCTCTGTGATTTAACTTCGCACAGCATTTTAAGTGAAAGCATTTGCTATTACAAACCCTGATAACAGCACCCAAAGGTGTGATAACCTATTGCAGAAGATCTGTGTGGAACATTATGAATTCCAAAATAGTTACCTCCTCTGGAACAAAATCATTAAGCTGAGTAGCCTGACTTTAATTAGACTTAAATGTCATCAGTGATTCACTCTGTTTTAATAAACTCATCTGTTTTCATGTCACTTCTATAATTTATGCCATAAAAAGCCAGTCATGTTGTTCCAATGCCTCAGAAGAAAGGCTAGAAACTGTCTGAAAACCTTTCAGGGCTACATTCTCAAAGGTTGCATGCCATTGTAACAGATAAAAACAATGGTTGTGAAGGTAAAGACTTCTCAGGGAAGGGCATCACAGGAAGCTGTATAGCTACTAGAAAATTTAGCAGAACAATGTAAAAAAAAGAGCCCAAGTGCACTGAAGGAAGAGTTCTGATCACAAATGTGCTACACTACAAAGCTCTAAAAGTGAGGAGAGTATGAAGCAGAAAACATAAGAAAATGGGTGTTTAAGGGATAATTACTTCAAAATCGTAAGTCTCAAAATCTGCCTGGCAGCTTAGCAGGTTCACTGTTTTCCCCAATTCTTTTGGAAAGAAGTGCCAGAGCTGTGGGTCAGAGCCAAAGAAGGCTTCCTTCAACACATATAGTCTACTCACCCTGACCTTTCATTATGCAGAGACATTAAAATTGCATCAGGAAACCTGTGCTATTACATGCATTCAGTCCACTGGAAATTCGAAAGTCGATATATGACTGAGTTACTGATACACTCCAAGTACACTTTTACCTGTGGGTGAGCAGGAAGGAACCTGCAATGAGGATCTCCCTTCTGTGCATTGAACAGAGTGGTGCACAGATAACCAGTCCTAAAAGGAATTTAAGCACTCTGCAGTAGAGCTACATGTAACAACCTCCAGTGCACAACCCCTGGGAACATGCTCTTGAGCCCTCTCCACATTTAGACTAAAACCAAAAAGCATCATTTTCATGACAATAGAGTAGAAAAAAAGGAGAAAAAGTATTCTCTAAAGATATTCCCCTTTGATGACAGACAGAGGCTAGAACATATATGAAGAACTCAAGGTTACCTAAGTTTCATAGGGTTGGTATTTAGTGTTGTGATGGATTCAGAGTAGGAACAGAGTTTGCTGGTCTGGAAGCCTGCCCCAATCTACTTCAAAGCACAGCTGGGAGTAAACAGGTATGCTAATGAAGAAATTACATATGCTACTCATTTACCAGTTCCCACAGGAGCCTTAATAGCAGAAGTTGATTACACATGCAGAAGCAAGAAGGTCCTATACCTGATTAAACACATTTGTGTGTACAGCACTTCTTTCTGTGTTAGAAGCAAACAGGGCAGGCAATATACAGTCAAAATTAAATGTAATGCATCTCCTGGTCAGATCAGCAGGACCAAATGCTCACCTTTGTTGATGGTATTTCTAATTACAGACTGAAAAACACTATATGATATTATCTGTGGTTAAAGGGGGAGAAAAAAACCCAATTACATGAGCATACAAATGCCATAGGTATATTCTGTTCATTTGTTCTTTTTCCTCTGCAAATACTGGACAGATTTGTGTGCATGCGTTTGTGGTGAATGGATATTGCCGTAACTGTGTCTACTTTCCATTTTGTTTGAAGCAACTTCACTGGAACCAGATCTGTTTATTTACCTGGTATATGATGAATAGTCTCTGACACTCAGTTATCAGGAATTCACACTCACATCTCTTACTGGAAATTCCATTTTCCTAATTGTTACTGTAAGCAGGACAACACCAGAGGTGGTTTTGCCTCCAGGCTATTTCAGCTGGGTCAGGTATCAGCCATGTTTTATTACAACCTGTATGACTGGGATCCCTTTGATTGTCCTTCCCAAGACTTAAGGATTTCTTTTTCTTTTTTTTTCCCACTTTCACATACACTCACACACACAGGGTACATGAAAAGGAATATGTTGATCGTAATGACCTCTCAAAATTTATCCTGGGGCCATCAGAGGCTTGCAGAGTTGTGCTGGCTAAATCTATCATGGAATTGAATAATTCACAGCCTGCCTTTAAGGCTCCAGACTAGGTGATTTACCCCATATTAATGTGATGCTTTTGCATTTTAATAGGCTTATGTTAATGTTTTTCAAAATGATAAAACATGCTTCTGAACTCTCCAGCAACAAGGGATGATGGTATGAACCACATGATTGTAGCAATGGACAGCCAATAACATCAGATTTATGAGTGTCACCACAGCATCTGTTGTAAACTTGGGTCAGACCAAACCATTTTATTGAGTCTTACCCCTATTCTGACAGGACAAGTGGCTTTTCCCCAACCTGTCTGACACTTCAATGAAAGCAGTCAGGCATAAGAGAAAAGGTAGGGCATTCTGAAAGCAGAACTAAGATTTCAGAAACTGTTATGGCGCAGAGGTTTTATAACCCTTTGAGAAAAGACCTAGAAGAGAACAAAAGCTCTGAGAAAAGAGAACATAGCTCTGAGGCAGGAATTTCAGACAGCATTGATCACAAGTCCAGTCATTCTTTTACATTTGAAAAGAAAAGAGCCCGCAAGCAGAGTTCAATGTGTTAGAGATATGTTGGGTATTGAGAATCACCAAATGAAGGACAGGTGATGTAAACACTCACATGCCTTCTCTACAGCTGCACCACACCTTTCTATCTCAGCTGCTTAACAGGTCATGTGCACTTTTAGTAGCCTCTCAAGAGAGCAAATGAATGCCATTTATACGTTGAAGTCTGTTCATACGCTTGCTGTGAAAAGGGAGTTGGGGGAAAGCTAAAATATCTCTTCAATATCTGCTTTATATACTTCACCGGTAATGGTGGGTTTATGCCTACACAGGTTGGAAACAAAACGACAAATACTTCAGCCCTGGAACTTCTGGTAGTTGGCAAGCTGAGAAATGAACTTCATTACAACTAAAAGTAGCCTAATACATATGGGAGGGAGGGGAAAACTGAACTGCTCACCCATCTGACAGTGGTCAACTCAAGGTTTTGAGAATGGGCATTGACGACAGTTTCTATGGAACATGGTGGGTCTTTGTCTACATACAAGGAAAGGGAAAGGGAAAAGGGAAAGGGAAAAGGAGAAAACCAGTACAGAAACATAATATAAAACAGTGTGAGGCATTATGTGGATTGTACCATTTTCTGTCACTGAGAGGCCAAACAACTGCATTTACCAATTTCAAATATTAATTTTTTTTCTAAAGGGAAAAAATATCCCATATGATTTTATTTTCCCCTCACATGAATTTGTGTTTCATAATTCTTCTAACAGGGGAAAAAGGGCAGCATTTAACAGAGTAAGCCATCTAGAAATGTTAAGATCTTGAATGTTCAGATGCTCACCTAGAAAACAGAAAATACATTTTTAACTTGTGTTTCCTGGCTTGCAGCAGAGACACGAGCCTTCATTTTACATACTCAAAACCAGTTCCTCAAATGCAAAGGTATATAAGCCATCTGTAGTGTTTTGTGGAATCAAACTCTATAACTCTAATATGAATATGCAATGCACTATGGAACATCTGCTGTTGGTTTTTAAATGGACTGTGAGCAATTATGGAACTCACCTGGGATATGAGACCCAGGTTTTCATTCAGTTTTAATTTAGGCAACCAGGGTAGCCTCTGGCTTACTGGCTGTTCTGGTGTGGAGCTGCTTGTTTCCAGAAAATTCAGTCTATACCTGAAAGATTTTCATGACAACTGGAATGTTTTGTTAAGACATGTCAATGTTAACAGCAGCAGCAAAAGTGTCCACCAGTTCTTCTGGACACTTCTAAAAAGATATTACAGAATTATTTTTCACATCTCATGCAATTGAACTGTAGAGACCATGGCTACAGTTCAAAAAACAATGATATAAAAAGTGACCAAACATTTAAAAGGATAACAACACCATCTGGAATTTAAATGATTGCTGTTAATACATAAGCTGGTAGAAACTCTGAACTGCATGTTTGAGAGTTTAAGCCAATCTTTGCTACTAGGTATCAGAAGGAGATCTACTGCAGATTACCCTATCAAATGCCTCATTTAGGTTTCCATGAATCTGTATTGGAGCATCTGGTGCAGTCAGCAAACTGAAGCACAAGGCCATGGTGGTATTTACGTTCTTCTATATCTGTAGCATGTGCAAAACTTAAAACCAAGCTGTGCACCTTCAGAACTTTAGAGAATTAACTCATGCATGTGGGTAGTTAGGAATGTTGTTACATTCATGCCTGAGGTTAAATATTTACATTTTAAAATATTGGCCATAAAATGCAAATATCACTGTAATTATGTATCAGTAGGACCATTCAAGTTCCATGTTATGCTGAACCATAGAGAAGAATTGAACACAATCTCAACAGAGGTGCTATTCCACCTTCCAAACTCCAGACCCTAAGAAGGATGTGTGTATGACATTCCTGATGTATGTTGTCTAACCAATTGTTTAAAAATTCAAAACAAGGAACTGCATTACAACATTAGGCAGTCAATTTCCAGTGCTTCGTAACTTCGGTGCTGGAAAGTATTACCCAATGCCCGGTTTACATTTCTCTGACTATATTTGAAGCCTAATTGTTATATTCACAAAAGATATGGAAAGCAGATTATATCATTTCTCTCTTTAGCAGCCTTTATGTCATCTCCTCTCCTGTCCTCTCCTCTCCCCCCCTCCCCTCCTCTTTTAACATTTCACCAAGCCTTTTTTTTTTTCCCCCAGCTTCTCTCTTCATTGGACTGACTTCAATTTGTCCATCTTTCATGAAGTCATGCTCAAAATTAACACCGTATCCAGGTTGGATCTAATGCACGTTGAGTAGATCAGAGGCTGATGCACCTTCCAAGGTAGGCTTCTGTCTTCCATTGTACTAGACCATCTTCCGTTTTTGCAACTGTTGTCTTATGTTCAGCATATGATATCTACTAGATCTGTAAGGTCCTATTTTGCAGAGCTGTTACTAACATCCTGTCCTGTGCTTAGGCAGCTGATTATTCTTACATAAGCAGAACTCTTCTTCAACTTTATTCAACTGCATCCCATTTTTTCAAGTCACTCTGCAGCTTGTCAAGATCTTTCAAAATTTTCAACTTTTCTCCAATTTTTCTGTAGCTCCTCTTTGTGCAAACTGAATAAATACAGTTTGCCATGTGCAGGCTCATGGCAAAAACCTCTACATCAACATGGACGACTTATAAATGCTAGGACAAAATAAAAATCTTCAGAGACTTTTCAGAGTCAAGGCAGCACTTTCTTAGAAATTGCAGTCAAACAAGCACAACATCAAAATCTAGAAATACAAATTTTTTTTTTCATTCTTTTCCTCATTAAGTACTTGTTAACAGTACAGTTAACTCATGTACATTTAACAATCTAAAAAATGTCAAGAATTCATCTTATTCTAAAATCAAACTGAGTTGATATCAGGAGTGGATGACATGTATTTCTGTTTTAGCAGTAGTCAATTTAAACATTAGTCATTCAAGAACAGATTTACAGCTGAAATGAGTTGCCTTATTAGAATAAATGAAGCAGGAAGCCTGTTATTTCCTCACTCAATCTTTTGCATATAGCATATGTACTGTAAATATAACCCATGTATTTCAAGGTCTGCAGAATTTAAATGTATCCAAATATTGCAAAAGGAGTCTTAAAACTTACTTTCAAGACACTTATTATTCTGGAGCATGAGTCATTTGGGAGCGTATTAAATAATAACCTGCAGTGGGGGAGTAATATTTGGGAAAGAAATTCTATTCCATATTCCAAAGTACTGTTTATTTTTCCTAATATCAAAATTGATGGCATTAGCTCTTCTCTTTGTATAAAATATAGTTTTATGGTGTTACCTAGCACACCACTTTGACTTTGGAAAACAAGCAATCTATTTCCCTACACTTAGATAGGAAATGGCAGCAGAACCAGTTATTTCCCTGAAATACCAAACATTTCTGAAGTGCAGCCATTGCATACCATTGCTATAATTTCGTGACTCACAAATCCTCTTCACCAACTTGCTTAGAAAGAGTGTTATACATTTCAAATAGAGTCTTATAAATCAACAGAATGGTAATCGTGTTTCTGAAAGAAAAATTAGAACAAAGAGAGTTCAAGAATATATGTAAAAATATTCTTATTGGATCTTGTGTTCCTTAGTGGACAGAACATGAGTAAAAACTGTGTATCTTAATTTCTCTTTAAGGCTAAGAGTATATTTGGTGCCTCCATATTGTGGGAGATTCTTAAGACTTGTCTGATTTGCAGGACTTCTCATATACCTTTTTCAGCACTTGAAGACTTCAATGAGAGATACTTTATAAGTGGAAAGACAGACAATGGCAATTTTTTTAATATCTCATCACTGATGACCTATTACTACTCTTCACTCACTTTCTTAGCCAAAGCACTTGATATTCTCATTCAATCATCTGAACAGTGAAATTCCTTATTTACAAAAATAAAAGACTTATCCTGATTAAATTGTCTCCTTTTAAACAAGAATGAACAATTTTTGCTGTGGGTCTTCAACACTTAGCTGAAATACAGCCAAACAGATGTCAAGAAATGGTGAGAAGCATCTTAAGAAACTACTTGAATTAGGAATGGCTTCGTGTAGTTCTAAAATTTGCATCTTTTCCATTCTGAGTGATAACAGATATATTGTAACCAACCTATTTTTTTCACAGGGTTATCCAAAGGAAAAATGAGAAATTAATTAATTAAAAGCTTCATGGAAGACTAAACCTAAAATAAGACCATCAGTTATTGCAACTACATTTCTCCACATCGTGAGCGATGGTTGCCTGAGAACATGAAGAGTCCTCATTCTATACCACTACAGAGCAGAAGGCCTTTTAGCTGTAACACTCTTGGATAGTTGTGATGGTCAGGTATGTGTACTCTGTCTTACAGACAGGAGTTGAAGCCATGCCTGGCATTTTAAAGTGCTACCATAAAACAAAAAAAGATAATGGTTTTTAATACTCTTTGAGCTGTCACTTCAGGGCAGGGATTGTTTTTGTACATATAGGACTGCTAACAAAAGAGAGTTATAATTTAATTAAAAGGTCAAAGAACTTTTAAAATTGAAATAACAAAAAATAACTGCTGTAGTAATGTACTTCACAAAACCATCCTGCAAACCCCGAAGAACCTGGCTAGAATGGCTGAGCCACTACAGAGCAAGTGATAATTAACTCCTTATGTATGCCAATGTCACACTAGGACTTAGTGCAAATCTTACTGCAGCTTTAGTTCAATATTTCTTTACCTGTTCACTATGGACAGAGACAATGGATGATTCTTTTTCTTTCTGAAGAAGACTTCTATGTACTTCAAGACTATTAATTCAGCTCTATCCGGTCTTCTGTATTTTACTCTCAGTAATACTGGTTCACTCAGTCTTTCTCTGAAGGTCATGTGCTGGAGATCTCTGCTCATTCTCATTGCTATCTGCTTGACCTAGCAGGAATATTGAGCATACTGGCAAATATAGAAGGTTTCAAGAAAGGTGATGAAGAACATCCTGTTAAAGAGTTGAGCAGCAAATAAAAAGCTAGAGGAATGATAGTTGATAGCAATGCCTCAAGCACTGTTTGCTAATGTTAACATAGTAAGTGCATCCTGGTGTAAGAACTGACAGGTAAACATACTGTCTGCTATGAACAATTTAAAAGCTCCTGGGGGCAATGGAGATAAGAAACCAGCAATTCTATGCCAAAAGCAGACTCCAGACAATTCAGTTTAATAGATAGATCTCATCTCTCCAGTGCTGCATTAGTTCAGTACCCAGTGTACTGAAGAGAGTCATCCTGTCTCATTTTCACACTTCCAAAGCTGCCAGCAAATTGCAACAGCTTAAGTAGCTCAGGAGAAAGTCTCTTTCTGCTGTTTCCTAAACTTAATGCACATAGAATTCATGTGTTTTGTGGAACAAGAGTGCAAACTGAAAGCTTCCTAGTAATGTTTCAGTGAATAACAGAGGGAATGACTGTTATTTCTCAGAGAATAAAATGTGAAACAAGTTTAACAAGACAAAAAGAGCCTGAACAGGGTTAAATAAAGCCATTCCAGAGAGATTGCAAATCAATTCATAAAGAATATTGTTGATTGCATGCCTGCTGGACAAGTTAATACTGTAAAAGATGTCTGAGGAGGGGAAATGAACAGAAGATTGGGATTGGTTTGTAGGCATTTGAAAAATACTGTGTTACTGTGAAAAAACAGCACGTCAGCCTACTTTCATATATGTAATCAGTGTATTTTAGTTTGTTGATGGATAGCCATGTTCAGGTTAGCAGAAGTGACTATGAAGTGATTAATACATGAGGCAGAGTAACTAGAAGTCCAAGACGTAATTAAGAAAATATAAAGAACATGAATAGTAATAATCTTTGCACCTGGTGAGAGAAAGAGTGCATTGTTGACATGGTACGATAGCTGCAGGTGGTAACTGAAGTGAGAAATGCATGAAGGAAGTGACAAAATACAAGGATTTGTAGGACTCTTCTGAAGAAGACTTGCATTTTAAAGATGCTTTCAAGTCAGGAGTATACAACCCTGGAAGTCAATTAGAGAAAGTGGGGGATGAAATTTTGTTTGTAATTAGAAACATGTTAATGGTAGCAAACAGAACTCTAGTGGTCTCCACTCATATCTTCTGGGCAGCAGTGGCCCCAAGAAATAACACGCTCATAAACCCTCTGTTGTGAGCATATTATACCACTAGATTTACAAGCATGACTTGAAACCATTTTTTTTATTTAAAAAAACAAAGGTACAAAGCAATGACTAGTCAGCTGAAATCAGAAAGGCTTTTCACCAAGCAACATGCATAGCTGAATCCCCACTCACTTCGAGAAGATGAAATAAGAAAGAGATATAATAAGCATTGTCAGAAATCTGTGTTTACAGTGAAAACCACTGAAATTACATTTTCACTGCCTTCATAGTAGGAGTCAAGTGAACAAAGATAGAAATTGAGTGGATAAAAATATTACTATGAATCCAAAAGCTGATTACTATGATTCAAAATTACTAATCACTTCTTTAACATATGCCTGTACTCATTTTAGTGAGAAGGGTTATAATGGTTTCCAGTGTTCCTTGCTTCTTAGTTTTTTCACTAGATTAGCAACTGTAAGACATCTCTTCCATTTTAATTGGCCAAAAAGAAAGCCCTGAAAATTGAACACCAAATACTTTTTCCAGACTTTAAGTAGGGTTAAGAAACAGAAGAAAAATAAAATAAGAGGAGGGAGGATATGAAACAATGTTTAACATCTTTGGCGTTATTCCTTTTAGCAGTGGATGCTAAACAATG
The DNA here is from genome assembly GCF_032191515.1 of Phaenicophaeus curvirostris. NCBI lineage: Eukaryota > Metazoa > Chordata > Aves > Cuculiformes > Cuculidae > Phaenicophaeus > Phaenicophaeus curvirostris. The sequence goes on from NC_091394.1 coordinate 37,183,498, forward strand.
CTTCAAACCGAGATCACAGTTGAGCAGATAGAAAAGGGAAATATCATTTTGTCTCTGAAGTTCTCAGAAAGATGAACCTGTCAAGAGGTAGATAAATAGGTCACATGAATGTTAATGGAAAGTAATAAATGGAATGCATTGTGTCACAATGTTTCATCTCAATTAAAAGTTCACATGCTGAATGCCATTTAAGTTGACAGATACGCAGCTCTTATCAGCCTGCTTATTCATAGTCTTTGCATTTATAAAGGCTGTTGTTTATTCCACTGGGTAGCCCCTGGAATCCTCCTGTTGCATTTCTCAGTCAAGAATATTGAAATGTAAAATAGTGAAATGCCAGGATTCATAGGAAAATGTTTCATGGGAGAATGTTTCACTATTACAGATGTTCAAGCCCTTCAGAATAAACTGATGTTAGACAAAGACTGGTTTTTTTCCTTCTAGTAGCATCCAGCACTAGACTGACATGAACTAACCATTGCTCTTTGACCACAGCAATGTCAACATTTCAAGAGGCAGCTCCAAGACCCCTTTTTAGCATTATAAGACAAACTCAAGAGTGGTTTGGAAGGCAATATAGGGAATATATCATACCTGCATGACATGACACACTGCTGCACCCCAGCTTCTCACATGGAGGTGTGATGAGAATAATTAACTTGCTGAAAGTGCTATTACATGCTAATTGGTGGATCGCAGCTTTATCCTTGCATCACTCTGTGCAAGAGGTGGATAACAGTTTATAGAGAACACTTAAGCCACTTGTAGACAGGACAAAGTTTTGTAGCTTTTATACGGGACGGATGACTTAAAGCTGAAGGTGAGGCACAGAAATATGCTATAGCTACTGCTAAAACTGGGAACATGACTGCAGTGTGCTAAGGAGAAAAATGTTAGGCATCAGAATGGTGCACTTTCTGAGTTTATGTGAACACTCATTCTCCCCAGGTCAGATGTTTGACTTAGAGCTCCATGTTTCATATCTCTTCTTAGTTTAAGCACTTCATAAAACTCACTTGTCTCAGGGTGACGGGTGGAGACATCGTCTACATAATTGCTTGCTAGTCCTTAGACTTGCTCAGGAAACGAGACCTCTGGTGCATAGGCCTCCTTCAGTGCCAGGTTCTCACCTATATTTCCTCCAGTTCCACAGCAAATGCCTGCATTGTCTAAGAGTTAGGGAGCACCTTGCAATTCCCTTCTTCCAGCTGTGCCGCTGAACTGCCTAAACTACCACAGGCAGCAAGAAGGAACCTATTGTTACAGGAATGGTCCACCACTGCAAGGTAGGAAGAATAAGTATGGATCTCTATTTTGTGGTGAACAGATGGATGCCAGAGTGCCACTGCACACCAAACACAACAGCAACACTCAAGGCGTTTGGTAGCTTTACTGATGGAGAGAAGAGCAGAGAGCACTTCCTTGACAGACTGAGAGACTGGTGTTCATGTGCAGAAGCCTAAACATGGGTACGAAACACTTCCACTGTCAAAGTGCTAATGGGATGCTACATTTTGGAAAAAAGATTACTCTTAGTTAAATGTTTTATTTCCTTCTCCCAGGGTTTTTCACAGAGTAGTGATTTTGGAACAAAGGCTACATCAAATCTACAAGTGTGCAGGTGCTCTACACCATGTAGGCTGGACTACATAGGAGACATTCAGTGTGGCCTTATCTGGGGGGACACAGTGCACTTCAGTGGTTAACAGCAAGACAAAACCCAAGAGATTCATCAGTGAATGAAAAACAAGCTCATAGTTCAGTGGTTCCTGTTTTCAAATGATCCAAGATCTGTGCTACTCTGAGAGTCTGACTGGCAAAAATTGATATGAGGAAGAGGGAAAAAAACCTCTTACAACTTATACAATTGCACAAGTCCACAGACATCTTTTCAGAGATGTTAAAAAGGAGAACAAGTCATCCTTCAGCTTACAAACAAATGTGCACTGTTACCATGCAAATAAAAATATTTGTGATAGCAATTTAAAAAAATATCATACCTGTGTCTGAAGATCTGATTCTGAATTAATTGCTTATGTTCTAAAGACCTGGGCATTAAGGATTTTGCACTGAATTCTTGCTGAATCTTACTTGTTCAGCATAGTTAAGAAACTGAGCGCTATGGGAAGCTGTCTCCTCAACCAAAGCCTTAGGCTTCTTCTGCTGTCAAAAGCCTAAAAAAAAAATGCAACAAGGGTTATTTTTAAAATGGTTCTAAGAAGAATTTGTACTCAGTTAATATTTAAGTACTGCCTACAATGCATGTAATAAAATGGGAACACACTTTTGAAAGCTCTAATTGAATGCATGTCAGCTGGTGCTCTCCTACCCAATGCAATTTGATTTGGATACAAAGTAATGGAGCACAGTAACGAAAACCAGCAATCCTAACAAGGCTCCTCTTTTCACAGCTTATTTGTTTTTGATGACTGAAGGAGGTGCCTCTCCTTTTCAGAGCATGTAATCTCTAAATCATTAGCTAAGATGACTTTTCTTTGTGTCATAATTAAGTTAAATCTAAGTAACAGACTATTACCTTTATACTGCAAAACCATAAGGGCAAATTTTCAACTAGTATATGCAGGCAGCATTGACATCAGCTGAACAAAATAAAAACCTACAGCAGCAACAACTTTACTCATAGGAAAGCAGTGGAGTAACGGGACCTGATGGCCTCTGATGGCAGAGTGGCTGCGTTCCGCTCTGTTTCAGTCACCTGTTCTTTTGCATCTAGGCAAGTCAAACTGTGCTGTGACTTCTGTAAACTGGATTAATGGTCAAAAGAGAATTGCATGAGACTAACAAATTCATTTCTGTGCGATTTTCATTTTGAACGCAAGTTTCTAGGGTGAAAGGCTAATGCATTAACTCATCATGTTAAATACATTTAATTATTCAGAAGTTAATGTTAATATACTCCATTTCCTACATTTTTAAGGATCTGATGCTTTCAGAGACTTTTTTCTCCTCCTGTAGTCTGCATCTTTTATCTCATTTAAGATAGTTTGCATCAAAAATTTCCTTTGAACAAAATGACAATCAAGCTTTCATGAAATCACTGATAGTCTAGGAAGAAAGGAAAGAAAGCTGCAGTGCAATAGAGGAGGATGCTATTCTCAGTCCCAGTGGACAGCAAAGCTAAGCAAATAAGAGCTACCTGTTGAACTGAGTACCTTCATTCTTGGAAGAAAAATGCTTTTTCTCTTTAGAAGTGTATGCGATAATCCTCTTTCTCTCCTAGCACATGCATACACATCTGGCACTAATTTGGTTCTTTACAGGATGTTTTTTATGTTGGGGAGAGGGAGAGGGGAATGGAGGGAGCCGTAAATGTCCTGAAAAAGCACTTCTGGCATAAAAGTGCTAGAGCCACCAATATCAGAGAACAGTCTGTGACACTCTAGCCTCAAAGATTTTAAAGGATATATCAAAAGCCCTGTCTGAAGTATGTTGTCCTGAATCAGCTGAGATGGTTGGCAGTGATAACTTCATTTCCCATCCTGCATAGGGATGTAGGATAAAGTGTAGGGAAGCTTGATGAAAGTTGTTGCTGACATTTAAATAAATTAATGATGTACTCTGTATACAAACAAGTGAAGCTGATACTTCAGCAGTGATGGGCCTGATTAGTTTTTAATGATGATGAAGCCAGCACTTTAATGGTTTGTGTTGAGCTTTTAAAGCCAAATTTTCAGTAAGCCTGTTTGTGTGGAAACATAATGCTTCTATTGGTATATTCAGCTACGTGAAGGCGTGTAGCTACAGGCTGTATCTAAACTGTGCATGAAACATGCTCCTGATTGTCCCAACAGCAAAATTCGTTTAGAGAGCAAATCTGACTCCCTTCATGCCTACACACCTGATTCCATCCCACAAAACCCACAAATCTGGAGGTGGAGAGGGAATGGGATGCACCTGGGTCTCTCCCAGAGATGTCACGAAAAGGCTGTCTAACAGCTTTATACAAGAGAGCTGAGAAGCGCCTCCAGCTCAGTTTATTTAGATATAGCCACCGCCATCTTCCTGTCTGCTGCACTGTGAAGGGGAGTCTCTGTCCTTCTGTGATGGTAGCTATGAGGCAGCTGCTGTTTTATGAGAGCAATTGATACAACATATTAAAAGAATGACTTCAAGGTGCATATATTACTGTTATCTTTTCTTGATTTATAGATTCTCTAGATCTAGATATTGTCAGTCTGAAAGAGAACGGATACTTTCTGTCTATAGACAAAAATTTCTGTTCCAATACAGTGAAGGGAAAGTGGGAATGTTCAGCTCTGCTGGGTAACTTCATGAAACTCATTGAAATTCATAGTATTTTATGATGCTTTGAAGATGTGGTATTAGGAAAGCATTAGTTTTGACCAAAATGACAGAGGATCGGTTCACATGTCATTCTTGAAGCTTACGTAGCTATTTGAATGCAGATAATTTGTCTGAGTTGGTTAAGTAATCTCAAGTCCTTGAAGGGGAGAGGTTAAGGCAATTATGGGGACAGGTGTAAGTTGCTCAAAAGCTAACAGAAAGATAATCCTGTTCACTTACTTCCCTCATCACTCAAATATTGCTTGCAGCCCTTCATAATGGGCACAGGCATAAATAAATTAGATCATCTGTCATTAATACATTTGTGCTTATTAAATGGCAGGTGGTGAAGTGGGATTTCAGGCATTTATTTCTTTATTACATCAAATGAAGTTTTTGCAATAAGAAAATTACCAATTTGTCTTCCTGTCTGGAGGCAGGTGAGAAATATTTTTTCTCTCATACTTGAAAGCAAAATCTCAAAATTGTTCCCACTGCCTAAAAAAGACACCTAAAAAAAGTCACGTAAAGACATGGTGATAAGGCAGACACATGTTACAAGTCCTCTGTGATCCATTTTAACTAAAAAGATATTTTTCCTTTCAAAATACAGGTTTTCCTAAGCATAACATCCATGAATGTTGACATAAATTAAAGCAAATTAGTGTTGTACTTGGAGACCACGCCCATAGGGGATTTTGGTTAGAAACAGAGATGATGTATATTTGCAGGTAGTTATATGTCTCCTAATTTTAAAGGCTGTGATAAAACATGACACCTTTGGCATCAGGCCCTTGTGTTTTGTTCAGCTATATTTTATGAAATCCTGAAGTAACAAGTGCAATGAAAGCCAGCTTGTGACTGGATTCAGTGGCACCTGAGTGTCAGTTCCAGCAGATGCTGTTTTCATTTGGAGTGTTTCTAACATACAGACTCTACTTTATAGATTCCCCTGTGCTTTACAAGGGTAGAGCTGGTGCTGCAGTGGGCACTCTGTTTAAAAGGATGCTGAAGCTGCCTGTTCTCTGCCACATGGAGACTGTGTAGAATAACCTCCCTGGACCTGCTGGTCACGCCGTTTCTGATATAAGCTAAGATGCCATTGGCCTTCTTGGCCACCTAGGCACACTGCTGGTTCATGTTCAGTCGCTGTCAACCAACACCCCCAGGTCGTTCTCCTCCAGGCAGCTTTCCAGCCAGACTTCTCCTAGTCTGTAGCACTGCGTAGGGTTGTTGTGCCCCAAGTGCAGGACCCAGCATCTGGCCTTGTTAAACCTCATGCCATTGGTCTCAGCCCAGCGGTCCATCCTGTTCAGACCCCTTTGGAGAGCCTTCCTACCCTCCAGCAGATCGACACTTCCACCCAGCTTAGTGTCATCCACAAACATACTAAGGGTGCACTCAATGCCTTCATCCAAGTCATTGATAAAGATATTGAACAGACAACTTTTGCTAAAGTCATCAGGCACAGATGACACACATACGGAGAGAGACACTGTGTTTTGTTCTGGAATTGGTAAATAGGAGCCGACATGTGTTGCCCAGTAAGAGTGTGACAGGTCAGACCCAGCTCTATGTCCTTCAGATCAGCTGCAGCGCATCTCTCACCAGTTCCTGACTGACGCTAGAGCAGTGTCACAAGACTGTTAATTATGAAGGATGCAAAGCAAAAAATGAAAGAAACATCTTTAGATCTATTTAGTATAGTACCATCCCATTTTCCCTCTCCTTAGCAGCAGAAGTGTACATTGCTCACTGACATCGACTCAATCTCACTCTCGAACCCTGCAGGAGAAAATACTGATGTTTCAAATGGCGTTAGATTATCCTGCTTTTTTTCAACGTGTCATGTTACCTTCATGACTAATAAAAGGATCCTTTACTTTTCACACTGAGGTACTAGGACATACATAGTATTTAAAATGCAGTATGAATTTACATTGGTTGCAGATTGTAGTCCATTTGAGTACATGGAGAAGATAGTACCTGGGCGGGTAAATCACAAATGATGTGATAGATATTTATAAAGAGTATCATGTAACAGTGTGTCAAAGTATTCCTTTTCTGTTACAGTGCATTAGAAAAAATCTTGCCCTTGAACTGCTGAGAAAATAATTTATCCTGATTTTTTTTAAAGCCTGATTCAGTCCTCTTAACATAATTTCCTAAGCTTTGAACTCATTGAGTCTTCTAATAATGTCCTTAAATGAGGGAAGGATGTAATTTTCTCTCTCACTGCCTTTAGGGGATCATCAATCATACATCACTCATAAGTGTTAGCATTGCACCATAGCTGCTGCCTTTTTTGGTTTTTTTAAGATACCTAATCATGCATGGAGAAAGTGCTGTAGAGCAAAAGTTTCCATTTGCAAATTGCAGAGTCTTTGTGCAGAATTGCTGTACCTCCTGCGAGGCAATTTTAATATAAAGTCCTGCAGTGATTCAGATCCTGAGCTACAGTAATTTTTTTAATAACCTTTCCTTTACTGCTGCCACAACACATTTCTGAAGCAAGCAAATTCCACGGATGTTATAAGGAGAGATTTATAAATGAGTTGTACTGTGATAGTGACACGGAAGATGTGCTTATTAAGCCAAGGGACGATGCAAGTACGGAGCTATTTGAAAAGCCAAGCTACTTTTATTTAAATATACCAAGAAATAGGCACCAGGATATTAAGAACTTGATTGACTGAGCACTTATTCCCTAACATTTGCATATTCCATTAATTTCAGTATTAAAACACTGTCAAATTAATATACTAGTCTCATGCACTAGAAAAGAGGGTTAGACCACACAAAATGTGATGGCCCTCATCTGAGCCCTAAGCTGACTTTTCTCACATTACAAAAATCAACATTTGCTTTTCCAAAAAGAAATGCAATTGCTAGTAGGCGATTAGAAGAAATGGAGTCTGAATACTAACAGTACTTATTGGCAGTAAATGTACAGGAAAAAAAGCATGAAAACATTTCTGAATGTCACTGTTTGTTGAAAATAAGAAGCAGTCCCATATTACATGTTACTTCTTTCAGGAAAATAAATCAGAGATGGCACAAAATGTCACAGGTGCATACTGCTTCTTTACAAAGTTCTGTTTCCTGAATATACCCTTGCACAGCAAGAGACAATATCTCTGCTCACCACTCCAAGGCTTCACAGCACAAAGTGCTTGCTCAAGATCACACTCCGAAGGATTGCTCTTTGCTTCTTTCACACATTCTTCCATTACTTTCACACACTTTTCAATTCAACCAACACGTTCTGAACGTCATTCACTCCTGTAATACAGATTTGTAAATGGCCTTGCATGAACTTTTGCTGTGGGCAGTCACATAGTCATGTTTTGGCACAGGGGACTCTACTGTTTCATAAAGATACTTATTTGTTTCTAAACACATGCGGAAAGGGAATGCATTTTTTCCCACTACGGTTTCATTAAACTTTAAACCAGTCTTTCATGAGGTATATATAGTAGCAGCAGCAGGGAGCAGCCTACACTGGAGGCTAGCAGTCTCACAGAAATACTGTGCAAATATTACTTACTGCTTTCTCTTCTTTTATACAAGACTTGAATAACTGGGTCTGCCTTGTGCCTGTCAAAAGACTGCTCTGTAAACGGATTCTGAGCAAAAAAGAAAATATAAGTAAAATATACTTGTTCATCGTGTCTGTTTTTTCACCATTTGAACTCTAGAACAGGTTTTTTAAGCAATCTGATGTAAGTGTAAACAATACCCTGCTGCCACTTAGCCTCCTTTCCCAAGAAACCCATTTGCAAAGTATTATTTGTTTGTTTCTCTCAGGACAGCAATAAGCATTAAACATGGGAAAGTTAATACACTTTGTAATGATAAACTGGGGGTTTAAATGAGCACAAAAACTTGCTGAGGCAAAGCCTTTAAAATGATTTTAAAGCTCTAATAGGAACCCTTGCATGCCTTTGAAACATATATATCCTGGTGCGAGGAGAGGGGCTTTGGCTTTTTTGATCATGGGGGGGCTCACGCACCCCCAGGCTTTCTCGCTAAGGGCGGGACACATGGGTCTCCTAGGGGGGCTAAAGCCCTTGCTAGAAACCTAGCCAAGCTCATAAATCGAGCTTTAAACTAGATGTGAAGGGGGAGGGGGTTGAGCCCAGGCTAGACAGGAACGAGCCTGGACGTGGGGAATTGGTGATTGGGAGAGGGTGCCCGGGTGAGGACCACCAGTACCTCACCGCACAAAAAGTGGGGGAGAACACACCTCGGGGTGCTAAGGGAGATGCAGGCACTCTGGTGTCAACTACTCCAGTTACCAGGCAGTTGGGAACGAACTGTGTTCCCTCTAGGAGGGCTGAAGGCTCGGCAGCTCAGCTGAAGTGCATTTACACCAATGCACGCAGCATGGGAAATAAGAAGGAAGAGCTGGAAGCTGTCATAGGGCAAGGGGCCTATGATGTCGTTGCCATCACGAAAACGTGGTGGGACGACTCATATAACTGGAGTACGGCTATGGTGGGGTATAAGCTTTTCAGGCGGGACAGGAAGGGTAGGAGAGGAGGCGGGGTAGCCCTCTTTGTAAGGGAGGACTTGGACTCCATTGAGATGGATTGTGACCATCAGGAGGTTGAGTGCCTGTGGGTCAAAATCAGAGGAGCCCATAAGAAGGTAGATTTTGTGATGGGAGTCTGTTACAGACCACCCAACCAAGGAGAAGCAGCTGATGAGCTCTTCTATGAACAGCTGCGGTCAATCTCTAGATCAATGCCTCTCGTTCTGGTGGGAGACTTCAATCTGCCTGATATCTGCTGGGTGTGCAACACAGCAGAAAGGAAGCAGTCTAGGAGGTTCCTGGAGTGCGTGGGAGACAACTTCCTAGCACAGCTGGCGTTATTCTTTTTTTTTCTGGAGAAGAGGAGGCTGAGGGGAGACCTCATTGCTCTCTACAACTACCTGAAAGGAGGTTGTAGAGAGGAGGGTGCTGGCCTCTTCTCCCAAGTGACAGGGGACAGGACAAGAGGGAATGGCCTCAAGCTCCGCCAGGGGAGGTTTAGGCTAGACGTTAGGAAAAAATTCTTTACAGAAAGGGTCATTGGGCACTGGAACAGGCTGCCCAGGGAGGTGGTTGAGTCACCTTCCCTGGAGGTGTTTAAGGCACGGGTGGATGAGGTGCTGAGGGATATGGTTTAGTGTTTGATGGGAACGGTTGGACTCGATGATCCAGTGGGTCTCTTCCAACCTGGTTATTCTGTGATTCTGTGATATATGCACACAAATCTCTGACCCAGGACATTGACACTGCTGTTTCTGTTATCACTAGGACTTTGCAAGCTGTGTTATTAATGAGCATTCAGTGCAATGCTTTTCCTATTGTGGGAACTGCTGTATCTTCGACATGATCCCCTTTTTCTGAGAACCATCTTTTAATTAACATGAAACCATTGTGAAACAAGGTACTACTACATCTAACAAAAGCAGCCCAGAGTAGAAGATTTACATATTGACATGAGAGTCTAGAATATCACAGAGATACCTTTGCTACCTGTACAACCAGCAACAATCAGGATCGGCCAAATGTCGTACTGCCCCATGCAAAGAAGGGAGACATTGAATTACCTCTGCCAGCATTACATAAGAAGATTCACCTCAGAGAGATGGAAAACAAAAGAAGTGTCAATTTTTAAGTATGCAAATATTTGATGTCCTTCTTCCTTTGCAGCCAGCAATCCAATCATGCATGTGGAGAGCAGACACAAAATGCTTCCACCTTGCCCAATGGAATGAAGAAGATGCACCCATCACTGTCCCAGGCTAGTGCTATGGAAGCACTTAGCCTCTCCAAAGAGAGGAAGGTAAAGAATAGTCAGCAAACACAGTCTTGCTTCTGTAAACAGATGTCACAAAACTGCACATACACAAGGTAGACCTCATGTAAAGGTTAGATGAAGAAATACTGCAGCACGTTTTGTCTCCCATTTAATTCTCACTGATTCAACATAATACCAAGGGTGCCCAATGACAGTACATCTCCTGTGCTCTGTCTTTTCTCATCCCTGAGGGATATGTGATGCAAAGCTGTATGCATGAACAGTCTGGACTAGGCTTGACTTTCAGAGGCTTTTATCTCCTGCAGCTCTCTCAGTCTCCCAGAAAATGGCTGATGCACCATTAACACAATACCTTGCCTGAATATGTATTGCTTCCATGTAGAAGGACAAGTTACAGAGGTTTCCAGTAAGTCCTAGTCTGTCTGTGCAGGAGTTCACATGCCTGGTCCCATGGAGGAAACAATCTATTGCGGAACACAGACATGATGGGCTCCTTATCAGGTATACCTTCTCTGATCTGGATCCTTCTCTCACAGAACTTTTTCAACTCTTCAAATCAAGACTTTCTAATTGACCCTGCCAGCCAGAATTGCAATACTTCAGGTTTTTTTCTTGTACCTTCATGTTTTGTGAGGCTGCAAATTCATCTGTCAGGCAAACAAGGATGAAAATAAAAATAATGTGAGCTGCTCAGCAGGAAGCTCTATCCATGAAAAGCAAATCTTCGAATAGTTATTAAAATGCAAGCTTAACCTTTCTTTTCTTCTGCTGCACAGAAGCAGTCCTGGTGAAACAGTCACTATTGCCTATTTACAAAGCAGATTTTTCCCGTTCTAATATTTGATTTAATGGCTGTCTCAAGTCCAGTACATAACCAGTGAGCAGTTAAATTTTGTGCCTGTGAGAGAGCTCTTCTATGTTGAAATGACCCAGTGTATTTACTACTAACAACATTCAGTTTCTAGCCTTTACCCAAACTCTGATATTCTTCTTCCACATCCACATTCCAGTCTCCACCACACATAACTCTTTCAAGTGGTCTACACACAAATGCTAGTTGACTGTTGCCTAACCCAAAACTCACACACAATTTCAATGCAAAGGCTTCCACTAAACTCATGGATCAGAACTTTGAAGAACAAAAAAAGCGTCATAATGGTAGACTCACCTAAAGAAAAACTCTCTGCTTAAGTTAAATTAATTTTCTTTTTTGCTTTTAATTGTCTCTGAGCTCAACAAGAAGAATGTTAGACATCTAAAAAAAATTTCTAAAAAAAATTAAAGACTCATTCTTTTAAGAGTATTTGCCCTAGGTCAGAAAACATAGAATCATAGAATAGTTAGGGTTGGAAGGGATCCCAAATATCATCTAGTTCCAACCCCTGCCATGAGCAGGGATATCCCACTAGATCATGCTGCCCAAGGCCCCATCCAGCCTGACCTTGAACACCTCCAGGGATGGGGCAGCCACAGCCTCCCTTGGTAACATTTTTAAATGCTGTTTGGAAGTATTAAATGAAACCTTTTTCTTCCAAAGACAATATCAATTGTGTTAAAATAAATACAGCCTTTTGAAGACAGTCAATATTGTTGGAACATCTTCCTATGAATATGATAATCAACGAACCATCTTGCTACCCAATTTTATTGAAAGGCTCAAAATGCCTAGCATTACAACTTTACAGACCTATTTGTTAGCTGATAGAGACCACAACTACTCATCTGCCAGTCTACAAACCATTTCTCCTAAAAAATGGAAATAAATGAAAAAGGCTGATTGCATACCTTACTGGGTCTTGCAGATACGGGAACACATAAAGGCATGAATATTTACTATGGGAACTTGAACAATGGAGTGCTTTTACTGCCCAGTAATGTGATAATGCTTGGGAGAATTATTCTTGCTCCATTTACTAGTTTATAGGCAGACAGAGACTGATGGCTGTAACAGGAACTTTCAAACATTTAATTTGCTGGATTTTGCTTCTAGGAGTTGTGGAAAGTTTGCAAAAAGAAGTTGATCTGCCTAATGTAGAGCACCTAACACAGGAAGACTTCTCAAAACCAACAGGTCCAAATTACACCTTTTGATTCTTCTGCCTGTTACAGGTGAATCTTCTTTTATTGGAATCAACAAGACCATCACTTACTGACAAATATTCAAAATAATCTGTGTTCCAATGACCGTTCTCATGTTTGTATGTTCACTGCAGTTTAGGAAAAAATACTCAGTAATAAACATTTTCTGAATTTAAAATGTAAATAATAGTTGAAAAAAACAATTGCAAATAAAATGTTGAAAAAACTGCTACAAATGAGATCTTTAGGGAAGAAAAAAAAAAAAACCAAATTGGGATCTGCTCCTGCAGAGCCTCATTCCATAATGAATTAAAAGGTTTTGACTTCTAGGGAGAACATGGCATAAATGACCTCTTCTTATAAGTCTACTTTTGTCTTTTGGTAACTGACTGACTGGTTCTGCTTGACCTCACTTATTCCATTAAAATTTTAACTAATTATTATAACTCATTCGTTTTTTACCAGCTGTATCTTTCTGCAAATGTAGAATCCCCATACTGTATTTCAGCATTTTATTCAAAGACACAGTACTGACATCCACAAATAACGCACTTCTATGGGAATCTGTTCTACTCCATGTGGCTATGCTCGCTGGAGTTTTCTGTTTGCATTTTTTTTTAACACAGATCAAGTAATTCTTCTTAAAAGGAATCATAGCCTTCTGTGCTGAAGTTTCATGACTGCAAAGCTAGGTACAAACAGAACATTTTCAGACAACATTAAGTCCTCTGCTACCCTACAGGAATCGACCTTTGTAAATATATTAATTACCTAGAAATACAGTGAATCTCTGTGTTGCTGAAAGGCAGTGTATCAGGGCATGACTTGGTGTGGTGTGCAGATACCATATTAGCCTGCTGGAGAGAGCTTTCACTCTCTTGGAGAGCAGATGAACAAGCCTGAATCTTCAGTCTATCACTTTCCTCTTCCAGGTATCCTACCTCTTAATTCTAGACCTTTCTTGGGTGATATTTTAAGAGATAAGAAAGACATCACCTTATCCATCCAGATGCTCAATCACTTCACTGCACAAGTGGAGGAGCAGCATTCCACCAAAGACTATAGATACAACATGGAATGTGAGGAGAGAGGGCAATGGGAGAACGGGGCTTTGCCCTCAGCATAGCTGCAAGCTATGGTTATTAATGACAGACAATTTCACATTTGATCTGCAATTAATAAATTCTATGTTAGTCAATGTCCTCTGACCAGGATGTTTTCTGAGCAATGAGGAAACACTCTATTCTGTTTCCTGCGTGGCTGAAAAGATATTTGAGAAGACAGGCAGTAAAGCCTTTTGCTGTTGATGTGCAATAGCATGGCATGAGACAGGCTTCCATCTCCAGTGCACAAATCTGTGTAACATTACCCCACAAACATACCCTTGAATACCATCTCTTGCAATAGCTCTTTTACAGTCTTATCTCCATCTTCTATCCTTTTCTTCATAACTACTTGATTCCTAAGGTCTTGCTTGGCTCAGCTCTCCACACAGTACCTTATCCAGCTGGAAGCCGCCTCTTGTTCTTTTCTCCAAATCCAAGGATTTTCTCTAGCTCAACACATTCCTCTTTCCCTTTTCTGTTTCTCCTTTTGCAGTCTAGAGCCAGGTTTCTTTCTGTTCCTTCACACTTACTACTCTTGCTGTAAACACCTTCTCATCTGTAACCTGCCATCTGAAACAGATTGCCTCTTTCTCTGCCTCATCAATTCATTCTCTCTTTTCAAATCTCAATCAAAAGCATAAGCATAGATTTTCTCCCTGCTCTATGTCTTTTCATTTTCTCTTTGTTTTATGATCTTTATGCCTGCCTGCCTTAATTAACTTGGTGCAGAATGTCTTTATGCAATGACTTTCTGTAATTTATAGCCTGCTGTGTCTGCGAGGGGCATTTCAGTGTATATTATTTACAACATTTTCTGTAAACAGAGCACAATTGTATTCCTGTGGTCTGCCAACAAATCAGTCTTACTTATAACAAAATTACATACTGTAAAGGATGACTGTATGTCACATCTGTGCAATAGAATTAATAATTAACTGCTTTATAGTATGCCAAATCAGCTTGTCTTTTAAAATTTTCAAAAAATATTTGTTTCAATAAATATTTGGATCATCTGAAGGGCAGAACCCATTTTAGGTAAAAGCAAGGTATTTTGACCAAGCTGAATTAGTAAAACTTGAAAGCAAATGACAGTCCAAAGCTAATGATGGAAGACATCAGATGTATCCAACCCTGTCCCTCGCGGAGCCACTGGTCCTTGCTGAATGCTGACAACTTCATGGTCAATGCTAAGTAAGTTGCACAGATTTTAAAAGTATGACCCCAATAAGTATTGTCTACAGATGGGGTACACAGAGATGTTCACACTGCTCTATCCCACACTCAAATTGACACGGGCATAGAATTTTACTCACCAGTTTCTGTATCAATTAATCCAATTAATTATTTTCAGAGAAAACTTGAGAAATACAAAAATTATGGACAACTGCATATATATTTTGCTGGATTTAATTATGCCTGTAGCCTAGTAACTGATAAACTATGTACTAGTCTAGGTCATACGCCCTAGCAGTAATCTTTCAAGAATACGTTCTCTGGGAGGGAAGCAGGACACAGAAGATAAGGAAATCAGTTCAGGAGAAAAAGAAATGAGACCACAGCATGCTTATCAGAGACAAGAAGGTCAGATGGCTGGGAAAAAAAAGTCAAGAGAAAGAAGAAATAGACTTCAATGTATGTGTGGTGCGGAGAAAGGATATGCAGGAGAAGAAAACCTTACCAGATCCTGAAGACCTGTTAATGTTCCTCAAACAGACAAAAAAAATCCCTGTTCTTCTTGCTTTAGATAAATGAGATAGGTACACTTTACATGATGACTTTAGACAAGCATGCTAGAAATGCTTTAGATAAAAACGATAAATGTATTTATTTGTTTTCTAATCTTAGTTTTCCCCATCACCCATTGCTGTCATTGACAGATGGATAACAAGGGTCTGTGACAGGAAATATCCTCTCTACTAACATGTGGCTGATAACTGAAAATGTGAGAGGCCTTACTTCATTAATACATTGCCGTGCACCTCCTCTCTGTCTTTTAGAAGACAATGATGCAAAGATTTTAGAGAAGTAAAAAAATGGTCTGGTCCCAGACTGTTAATTCTAAAGCAGCTTAATACCACTGTGGGAATGGAATGCCCTGCCCTTCAGGGGAATAGATGTAACCAGTGAAAAGGACAAAGCTGATTTTACAGAACTCTAAATGTACTAACTGTATCCTGGGCTGCATCGAAAGAAGTGTGACCAGCAGGCTGAGGGAGGTGATTCTGCTCCTCTATTCTGCTCTCATGAGACTTCAACTGGAATACTGCATCCAGCTGTGGAGTCCTCAGCACAGGAAGGACAGGGGTCTATTAGAGTCCAGAGGAGGGCCATGAAGATAATGAGAGGGCTGGAGCACCTCCCCTATGAGAAGAGGCTGAGGGAGTTGTAGTTGTTTAGTCTGGAGAAGAGAAGGCTCAAGGGAGACCTCATAGCAGCCTTCGAGTACTTCAGGTGGGACTATAAGAAAGCTGGGGAGGAGCTCTTTATCATGGAATGCAGTGACTGAATGAGGGAAAAGGTTTTAAGATAAAAGAGAGGAGATTTAGATGAGATATTAGGAAGAAATTTTTTCCTATGAGGGTGGTGAGGCACTGGAACAGGTTGCCCAGAGAACGTCCCTTCCAACCCAAACTACTATATGATTCTATTCTATTCTATTCTATTCTATTCTATTCTATTCTATTCTATTCTATTCTATTCTATTCTATTCTATTCTATTCTATTCTATTCTATTCTATTCATCTCTGCCCTGCTCTACAATGAACTGAGAGGACTTTATATTAACTTGTTTTTTAACTTTCACATTTTACTTTAAAGACAATGTTTATTGCAATAGAAATGCAGAATAATTATGTTTCTACAATCCACCAGTAAACAAGCCCCAGGGAAAGATGGAGAGAGTCTGGCTTGCATCACGTGAGAAGGCAGTTCCCTACCTTCAGGAGATCACTGAAAGAACGCAACGCAAGACCAATGGCTCTCAAAGAACAGAACCTATTCCAACCGGTGACTTGCAAAGCAATTGTCCTGCTGAGTTACGAGCCACAGCCTGTCCTTCTCACTAAATCTGAGCATGTGTTTTTTCCTAAAGACTGCTCTGCTCACTAGAAAAAAGAAAATGTGTATGGGCATGAATCACCAAGCAGCAGTAAATAAATAAATGAAAGTGGAAAACCCTGCTCTGCAAAATGTGAAACTTTCTGTCTCTCCATTGTCTTCCTGGGCAGCCATTCATCAGGATCCAATCTCATCTTTTAAAGGATGTTTAATTTATGAATTCACCATACTTAAATCAAGTAGCCTACCTGACCTCTCCCCACAACTTCCATGGTGATTCTTGGCCATCAACCTACCTAAAATATGAACTTTAAAAACTGGTTTGCCTGTAGCGATAGTCCATATTTTTTCTAACCTTTTTTTTAATAATTAATCTTCAAGGCCTAACAAACTTCCACTGCTGGCTTTCTGCAAGGCACAAAGGTTTCTCCTGGCATTGCCAGCCTATTTCAGTAAAGGTGAAGCTGTAATATACTCACTTAATGCTCAGAATACAAAACATAGTTTGTACTTTAATACAGACTTAGGCAGCAAAGGGAATTCACATTTGTAGATCACGGTTTCCTGAGCTGCCATAGAAACTTGGAGGCAAAGTTATACAGCTTTGCCATAAAGCCTGCATTAGAAATGTACTTAGAACCTAAATCCTGTGATTTCACTTTAATTTTTTAGTTTTAGAGGAATTATGTGTATTCTCTGCGAGTATCTTTACTCTGAAGTATTTTCTTTTATGGAAGAATAACTAAGACATTGATAAGCACCATCAGAATTACAATAGTTTGACAAGAATCTCTGCATGTTTGCATAAATGATTAGGTTCAGAACAAGTATTCTAGTTGAGGACTCTGTATTAGCACGGTTTTGGAGACTTCTAAAAATCCAATGTCCAGAGAGTCTGGAAAATGTTCTCTCACTTTTCTGTCCACTCTTCAGAATGGTTCCAAATACATTTTAGATCAGGGAAAGCTGTTGGTTATGGACTACATTTTGCATGCACTCTCTTAATTTTGTCTATTGACCTTCATTCTAATATCCATATTGTGAATGGCAAATGAAATGTAAGCTTTCTCTCCATCTCCTTATGTAGAGACTAGAACAGGGACATAGGAAGGCAAGCATATGAATGAAGATGGTACGGATTTCCACACAAGTAAACAAAACTGATGCAGGAGGTCCTCCAAATAGCCACCCACTAACACAAGCAGGAAGTTGAAAACAGGCAATGTAAACTGTCTTATAATATTTAGACCAGAATGTACTTTTGAAATGTCATTGTACTTCCTCAGATCTTTCATTGGCTGAGAATTTTTTACTTCTCTATTTCTAGCCATTCGTGCTTGGGTCATGGGAATAAATGAGTGAGTGTAGAGCAGGCAGAGAATGCCTGTCCTCAAGATGGACACATTAAACTACACTCCTAACAGAGTAAGGGAGGAAAGCAATGAAACAACACTAAAGGAGAAATGAGAATTATATGATGCTAGCCCTGTAGCAATGGGTGCAAGTGCATGTGTCTATGCACGTTGCACAATCACAAGTTCCTACTCACTGTAGAACATCATGGAGATTCTTGAATACTCTTTCAAAACAATACAGTATCCTTCACCATAGTTTTACTATGGACCTTCAGACTATCCATCTCAGTATGACAGTTTCTCAGAAACAGAGAGAGGAGGGGTGGAAGCAGTCTGAAGCACGAAAATGAAATTCTGGAAGTACTGCTATTACTTAGATAAAGGGATGGCAATATAATGTAAACAAACAATTTGTATGAGTTTTGAATGCAAGCTTCCATCTGCTCTGGATACACAAAAATGCTACAGAAGAACTATAATTTACAGTACAAATGATAGCACTATTAACCTCAATTCAACGGGAGAAGGAAAATTGCTATATGTGTCAAATTCTACAGTATTATATAAACAATTGTGCTTTAGGCCCAGCCAGAAAAAAAGAATCAGGCAGCTGTTTGCTCATTCCCACCCCCTGCCACATGTGGAAGGACAGGGAGGAGAATCAGAAACAAAGAAGGTAAAATTTGTGGGCTAGGATAAAGACAGTTAAAAAGTACAGCAAAGGAGGAGAAAATACAGTAACAACTATAACACTAAAAGAATATGCAAAGTGAATGATACACAATGCAGATTGCTTAGTGCTGGGAAAACTTATGACCTGCATGCTCCCAATCCAGAACCTTGAGCTGTGAGCCCAAGCTGTGTATCTCAGCCATGATCCTGAGCTACAGTTACTGAGACATTATTTCTAAGTCAAAATTACCAAGCCATGAAAAGAGACACAAACTAAGCTGCAAAGCTAAACTGTGAACTCTGCTGTCTGGCCAACTACCTCCCTTCTATACTGAGCTTGACATTATGGTATCAAATATCCTTTTGGCCATTTTGGGTCAGTTGCCCCAATGGTGTCCCCTCTCAGCTGAACCCACAGAAAGCAGAGAAAACAAGACACAGAAATAAGCTTGTATGTGTTATTCCACAAGGAAGCTAGGGTCAGAAACCCACGTATATGGGTATGCCTGATACACTTTGTCAGACCGGTGCTGAAACATACTCCATGGTAAATAAATTATAATAATTACCAAAATTCTTCATATCTTCTGAAAAACCCGTGACCTTTTCAACATCTGATATGGTAATGATTTTGTCAACAATTCATATTAAATGTATAGCAGCTGCTGTGAATCACTGCATTTCTTGTTCACAAACCCAGAACAGCAAATAAGGCTGTTCAGGAATGCAGTAAGGTTGTGTGAGTAGTATGGCATTTTTAGCAGCACTTAGATGATTCGGGAGCACAAGTTCTCCTCAAAGTCATTGCACAGACAAAAGAATCTAATCCACCATCACAGATGCAGGATTCCTTTTCTAAATGGCTTGGTGATAAAATCAGCCGGAATTACAGACATCAGAAAGAGTTATTTCATTCTGCTAGTTGAGAAGAAAGAACATTTTCCAGTTCTTCAGCAGAAATATACTTGCTGAAGTCATTAGGATGAAATAGATCTTACTCTTAGGTCACCAGAATGACTACAGGGATGTGCACTTGACCTGTTTCATAGAGGTGACTATTTCCCTGCAATTAGCTGGGAATGGGAAAGAAAAGGAGGCTTTGATGCTTTAGGTAGAACCACAAATATTACAGACTGATTTACTGAATAAAGGTTCATATCATACATGAAAACTCCCC
This sequence comes from Phaenicophaeus curvirostris, assembly GCF_032191515.1. NCBI lineage: Eukaryota > Metazoa > Chordata > Aves > Cuculiformes > Cuculidae > Phaenicophaeus > Phaenicophaeus curvirostris. The sequence continues at coordinate 37,203,059 of NC_091394.1, forward strand.
CTCCTTTTTTTTCTTTACTAAACAATTGTTTTCCTTTTAATGCAATTGTGATTTTTCTGCAGATTTGTGTTACTACAGTATACTATTGTCAATTTTAACAGGTTTGCCCAAAGGATATTATGTGGTGGGCTGCAGAAAACCCTTCAAAAGGTGCAAAGGGCATGTGTACATTTATACATGGGGAAAAATTGCAAACACATTGCTGCTAGAATACAAAGGTTATACTTGCCCATCAAGGACAAGCAGAGGTTTTGCAGCAAGTATGAGTCATCCGGTAAGACAGAGATTTAATGGAGTGCTGGCACCACACTAACAAAAGTTACAAGTTAAAGATACAAAAACCCGTGCTTTAAAAAGAGAAACTCTCTCCTGTATTTCAAGCGAGTACTTGGAACTGTTTCCAAAGAGTTGGGCTTATTTTTGGTAAGTATTTAAATGACTTCTGTTAAATGCTACCCAGCATTGTGACAGTCCCCACCATGTGTTAGAAACTAGCAATACTGGTGGCCTGCATCAGCATACAGAGGTCTCCAGCCTGAGGTAGTCCCTCAGTCCCTTGTCTGAGGTAGTCCCAAATATGTTTTAAGTGCCATGAGGAATCATGTAGAAAGTGGTTGAGATATTTTAATCTAAAAACAGGGAGCACCTTGTTTAAGAAAAAAGATTAATCTACAACTCAGTTTCTTTGGTTTGAAGTGAAAAACATGAAACAATGCAGTTGCTTAAGTCTCCTTTTCATAGAATCATAGAATCACCAGGTTGGAAGAGACCCACTGGATCATCGAGTCCAACCATTCCTATCAAACACTAAACCATGCCCCTCAGCACCTCGTCCACCTGTCCCTTAAACACCTCCAGGGAAGGTAACTCAACCACCTCCCTGGGCAGCCTGTTCCAGTGCCCAATGACCCTTTCTGTGAAATAATTTTTCCCTAATGTTCAGCCTAAACCTCCCCTGGCGGAGCTTGAGGCCATTCGCCTTGCCCTGTCCCCTGTCACTTGGGAGAAGAGGCCAGCTCCCTCCTCTCTACAACCTCCTTTCAGGTAGTTGTAGAGAGCAATGAGGTCACCCCTCAGCCTCCTCTTCTCCAGGCTAAACAACCCCAGCTCTCTCAGCCGCTCCTCGTAAGACCTGTTCTCCAGCCCCTTCACCAGCTTTGTTGCTCTTCTCTGGACTCGCTCCAGAGCCTCAACATCCTTCTTGTGGTGAGGGGCCCAGAAGTGAACACAGGATTCAAGGAACGGTCTCACCAGTGCCGAGTACAGAGGGAGAATAACCTCCCTGGACCTGCTGGTCACGCCGTTTCTGATACAAGCCAAGATGCCATTGGCCTTCTTGGCCCCCTGGGCACACTTCTGGCTCATGTTCAGTTGGCTGTCAACCAACACCCCCACGTCCCTCTCCTCCAGGCAGCTTTCCAGCCAGTCTTCTCCTAGTCTGTAGCACTGCATATGGTTGTTGTGCCCCAAGTGCAGGACCCGGCATTTGGCCTTGTTAAACCTCATCCCACTGAACTCTGCCCAGCGGTCCAGCCTGTTCAGATCCCTTTGCAGAGCCTCCCTACCCTCCAGCAGATCAACACTTCCACCCAGCTTAGTGTCATCTGCAAACTTGCTAAGGGTGCACTCAATGCCTTCATCCAGGCCATTGATAAAGACACTGAACAGGGCTGGACCCAGCACTGAGCCCTGGGGAACCCCACTTGTCACTGGCCTCCAGCTGGATTTCAAACCATTTACCACCACTCTCTGGGCCCGGCCATCCAACCAGTTCTCCACCCAGGAGAGTGTGCGCCTGTCCAGGCCAGAGGCTGACAGTTTCTCAAGCAGTTCTTGTTAGAGACTTCAGCTTACCAAATGTCTGCTGGAAGTATAATACCACAGAAAAGAAACAGTCTAGGAGGTTCCTGGAGCACATGGAAGACAACTTCCTGACACAACTGCTAAGTGAGCCAACTAGGGAATGTGCCCCACTACGCCTGTTTTTTGTGAACAGAGAAGGCCTTGAGGGAGATATAATGGCTGGAGGACGCCTGGGGCACAATCATCACAATAGAATTCTCAGTTCTAGGAGAAGTAAGGAGGGGGTCAGCAGAACACTCAGCTTGGACTTCTGGAGGTCAGACTTTGGACTGTTCATAAGGCTGGTTGATAAAGTCCGATGGGAGACAGCCCTAAAGGGCAAAGTAGCCCAAGAGGGCTGGGTGCTCTTCAAGAAGGAAATTCTGGCAGCACAAGAGCAGGCCATCACCATGTGCTGAAAAATGAGTCAGTGGGGGAAAAAAAACAGTATGGCTGAGCCGAGAGCTTTGCGTGGATCTCGGAAAAAAGACGAAAGTTTATGAGCTCTGGAAGAAGGGGCAGGCATCTAAGGAGGACTGCAAGGATGAAGTGAGGTCATGCAGACACAAAATCAGAAGGGCCAAAGCCCAACTAGAACTTAAATTGGCCAATTCTGTGCAAGATAATAAAAAATGTTTTTACAAATATATTAACAAGAAAAGGAGGACCAAGGAGAATCTCCATCCTTTACTGGATGCAGGGGGAACAATAGTGACAAACAATGAGGCTGAAGTACTTAATGCCTTCTTTGCCTCAGTCTTTAATAGAAAGGTAAGATGTTCTCTGGGTAGTCAGCCTCCTAAGTCAGGAGACAGGGAAGGAGAACAGAACAGAGCTCCACTGATCCAAGAGGAAATGTTTAGAGACCTGCTTGGCCAATTAGACATTTACAAGTCTATGGGGCTGGATGGGATCCACCCAAGGGTATTAAAGGGAGCTGGCAGATGTGCTTGCCAAACCCCTTTCCATCATCTTCCAGCATTCCTGGAAGACCGGGGAAGTTCCACTGGACTGGAGGTTGGCAAATGTTAGACCCATCTACAAGAAGGAATGGAGGGAGGATCCAGAGAACTACAGGCCTGTCCATCTGACCTCGGTGCTGGGGAAGGTCATGGAGCAGGTCATCTCGAGTGCTATCATACAGGACACACAAAACAACCAGGTGACCAGGTCCACTCAGCATGGACTTATGAAAGGAAAGTCCTGCCAAACTAACCTGAGCACCTTCTATGACAAGGTGACCTGCTTGATGGATAAGGGAAAGGCTGTGGATGTAGTGGACCTGGGCTTTAGTAAAGCCTTTGACACAGCATCTCACAGTATCCTACCTGAGAAACTGTCTGCCTCTGGCATGGACACGTGCACCCTCTGCTGGATTAAAAACTGGCTGAATGGCTGGGCTGGAAGAGTGGTGGTGAATGGGGGTTGATGGGAGACCAGTAACAAGTGGTGTCCCCAGGACTCAGTGCTGCGTCCTGTCCTGTTCAATATCTTTTATCAGTGATCTGGATGAGGGGATTGAATGTACCCTTAGCAAGTTCGCAGACAACACTAAACTGGGGGGAAGTGTCGATCTCCTTGAGGGCAGGGAGGCTCAACAGTGAGATCTGGACAGGATGGGTCGATGGGCTGAGACAAACGGGATGAGGCTTAACAAGGCCGAGTCCTGCACTTTGGACACAACAACCCCGTGCAGCGCTACATGCCTGGGGAAGAGTGGCTGGAAAGCTGCCTGGAGGAGAAGGACCTGGAGGTGTTGGTTGGCAGCCGACTGAACATGAGCCAGCAGTGTGCCCAGGTGGCCAAGAAAGCCAATGGCATCTTGGCTTGTATCAGAAATGGCGTGACCAGCAGGTCCAGGGAAGTGATTGTCCCCCTATACTTGGCACTGGTGAGGCAGCACCTTGAATACTGTGTTCAGTTTTGGGTCCCTCACTACAAGAAAGACATTGATGTCCTGTAGTGCATCCAGAGAAGAGCGATGAGGCTGGTGAAGGGGCTGAAGAACAAGCCTTATGGGAGGTGGCTGAGGGAGCTGGAGTTGTTTAGCCTGGAGAAAAGGAGGCTGAGGGAAAAATTATCACTGTCTACAACTACCTGAAAGGAGGGTGTAGACAGGTCGGTGTTGGTCTCTTCTCCCTGATGACAGGCGATAGGACGAGAGGGAATGGCCTGAAGTTTCACCAGGGGAGGTACATATTGGCCACTAGGAAAAGATTCTTCACCAAAAGTGTTATTGAGCGCTGACAGAGGCTGCCCAGGGGGGTGGTTGAATCACCATCCCTGGAGGTATTTAAAAGATGGGCAGATGAGGTGCTTAGGGGTATGGTTTGTAGTAGGCAGGTACAGTTGGACTCAATGATATCAAAGGTCTTTTCCAAACAAGTGATTCTATGATTCCATGATTCTCTGATACATACATAGGTGCTGAGTGCTGAAAAACTTCATCTTGACAGTGAGAAATAATCACCTGACTGTGAAATGGACAGTGCAGTCCCAGTGCTTTCTTATCAGTACTAGAAAGTACATATGCTGTACTATGAAAAAGTGACTCAGAGTAACAGTGACGTAAAAGAATCAAAGAAGCAATTAAATGAAAGCCAGTGAAAATTACGTGTTTTCTAACGTTCCTTTCTTTTAAGAACAAAAAAAGCCAAATTCTTTAGCAAAAGGTATGTAAGGCTTTATTCTAATAGACCATGGTGATGACATCAGCCAAGTGTAGTACTGCAGGTAATTAGTGCCATGCATAATAGTTACTACGCTTGCACAGACCAGAATTCAAACACTTCAATAGTTACATATTTGCTTAAATTATACTAAGACCCTTAAAATTTTCAGAGTGGGGTAAACTGGCATCTACATAAACGAAAGCTAAGCCCACTACTATGTAATCTGCTTATGCAAAGGAGACAGGCTCACAGATATTGTCAATGCAGTTAAGAAGAATGACACATTTTGGTCAAGAAAGATTTTTTTAGATCATATTAACTGAAAATGCAACAATTGTTTTATCATAAACAAAAAGTAGAGGTAAAACAAACAAAAAACACATGGAAAAAATCATTCTGCTTTGCATTTCTAGCCTGAAACTTCAGTGCTTTGGTGTAGTACTTATATATCTTTTAAGTTTAATGCAACATAAAGCAATCATATTCAGAAGCAGTCTCTAGCTTGAAGAACTGATTCTCTGGTGTGTGAAATTAGGAGTACCTCAGCTGAAAAACAAGTCAGTCACATAAAACCTGAATCTAAATTTTCTTCAAACCTTGGAGCTATGCTCTTGGCTCCCCTAAAGCAAACATTGAAATGCATGCTCAGATTTCTGAAAGCACATCAGGAACATTATTTAGGTTACATGGCAAACAAATTACACTGAAGATAAGACCTACAAGATCCTGGAAATTTTATTCCTGCAGAGCTTGGTCTTTGGGGAAAAAAAGAGAGAATTCTACAGACACACACTTAAAAAAAATGACCACAGTGGTTTATGCTGGGTATGTTGAAAACGAAGGGAGTAAAGCCGATGGGGGGGGAACAAGTGCAGTATCTCATAATAAGGGACTTTTTTATTATTACAGCCAGTGGTAATAGTCTATTATGTGTGGACATTTAGGACACAAGCAAGCACAGCATTAGGGGGAGCTCATATGGCAAGATCATCGTAATATTACCCTAAATGAACTTCACAACAAAACCTATGACCACAACAAAACAGTTCAATGAACTGCTCAATCACAGGAAATAATAGAACAATGTTCTGGATAAAATAACCCATGTCATAATTCACAAAAACAGTGGCTAAAGGTAAATGGAGCAAACTGGGAAAAAAATGCAGTGTGGTTTTTGCATTCACCTCAGTCAGTGGATGTTTCTGTAATGCAGTTCCACTGGCAGCATAACACTGGAAAGCTATTATTGCAACACCCGCCTCACAACACCAGGCATAACAGCAAGTTTTCTGTCACGCTGCTTTTCACAAGCCCTTTTCCTCCTGAAGCTGGTATTAAGTGGCTAGTACCCTGCAGGGTAGCTAGTATATTAGTAAATAGCGAGGTGCAGATCTAAACAGCTAAACGAAACCCAATAGCCTGCAGTATATGTATTTGGAGGCTACTGCTGTGGTTTATCTGTAACCTGGTTCCAAGGACCAATGTTTATTGGTGGTTGAAAGGCATTCAGTGCATTCCTAGAGTGCATCATAGAGCTTACTTACTTTCCATTTACTTATGGAGTATCCACACATAACTGAATTCCTGAATTCCTGAATTCCCTATAAAGATACATTTTTTGCTAACAATTAGGGTGTCTTTATAAAGCACAACTTGCTGCCATGGATACTCAAGCTGTTTCTGAATTAACTAGCTCAGGTACCAGATACTCAGGCTGTTGCTTGGATATACAACAAGTAAATGTGAAAGTGTCTTTCATTCTCTGATTAATTCTTGCACAAACTCCAGGGGAAATCTGTGTCTTAGAGTGCTGGGAGAATGGCAGCTGCTTCTCTCATGGACCACTGAAGCTGGTTTTCTTCTTGAATGGGAGAGAGAGCAGAAGATTGGAAAAGTAAGATTAAGAAAAGTTTGGGACACAGAAGACTTAGGCTTCAATGCGAATCTGTTTCCAGTTCAGTTTGACTTTACTATAAATCTGGGGAATTAATTTCCTGCCTTATTTTGTTGCAAAATGTTTTGTTAAAGCTATTTTTGACACTGGATAAGTACACGCCTCTGTTAATTTGGAAACCTCAAGGAAGTATGACTCAGAAATGGATCAGTTTGATGCTTTTAGGCTGCTTTCACGTAACCACGATGAGAATGTTTTGGTCTGGGCAGGGTCTTCAGTAATCTGAACATGATGTTTTATTTGTCTGATTATGTGGACTCTTCAAAAATAGCTGAGGTTCAACTTAGTTCCGTTCAGTTCCATTCCATTAAAAATCTAATAGATATAAATAATCTCATAACTATGAGATCAGTCAGCTAGGAGGTTCTACACAGTTCAACACCTAAAAGTATAAGAACTGTAGGCATTTTGAGAACTTGTGATGCCAGCACATAATAGTGGTTCATAAAGTTGAAAGAGAAACCTGTCTTGCTGTACTACCACACAACCTATACCTCTGCAGAAAAGCTTCCTATCAACTTACAAATACCTTCCAACCTTTATGCATCATCTCAACTTTGACCCAGAAAGCAAAGATGGATTTGAGTTTCATCTCCATGAACTCCAGACAATGTGGAAATGCTTTGTGGTTGTATTCCTTTCTTTGATAAGGCCAGAAAATGATCAGACCAAACAGAGTGTGCAAACTAGCACTGAGAAATAACAAAGCACTCCTTGCACACTGTGATGTACCCTTGTGCACAGAGTTTTCCCAAGTTTTTTTCTCTACAGAAACAAACATAAATAAACATTCCATAATAACATCTCAATAAAGTAGTCCACTTGAATGCCATTAGCCTCTCTGGATTGAGGAGTGATATTGTCTTACACTACTTAGTTTAGAAAAGTACATACTCATATCCTTTGAGAAGACATAAAACCATGAGATGTTTGATCACAGTAACATTGTGATACTTTGTGATGCCACAAAGATTATTAGTTATGTATTAACTAGATACCTCTACTCCTGTCAGCAAGAAGACACGTGACACCTGACTTAAAGTACATTTTCTAATTGGTGAACATAGAATCATAGAATCATAGAATCATAGAATCATAGAATCATAGAACCAACGGGTTGGAAGAGACCCACTGGATCATCGAGTCCAACCATTCCTATCAAACACTAAACCATGCCCCTTAGCACCTCGTCCACCTGTCCCTTAAACACCTCCAGGGAAGGTGAATCAACCACCTCCCTGGGCAGCCTGTTCCAGTGCCCAATGACCCTTTCTGTGAAATAATTTTTCCTAATGTCCAGCCTAAACCTCCCCTGGCGGAGCTTGAGGCCATTCCCTCTTGTCCTGTCCCCTGTCACTTGGGAGAAGAGGCCAGCACCCTCCTCTCTACAACCTCCTTTCAGGTAGTTGTAGAGAGCAATGAGGTCACCCCTCAGCCTCCTCTTCTCCAGGCTAAACAACCCCAGCTCTCTCAGCCGCTCCTCGTAAGACCTGTTCTCCAGCCCCTTCACCAGCTTTGTTGCTCTTCTCTGGACTCGCTCCAGAGCCTCAACATCCTTCTTGTGGTGAGGAGCCCAGAAGTGAACACAGGATTCGAGGAACGGTCTCACCAGTGCCGACTACAGAAGGAGAATAACCTCCCTGGACCTGCTGGTCACGCCGTTTCTGATACAAGCCAAGATGCCATTGGCCTTCTTGGCCCCCTGGGCACACTGCTGGCTCATGTTCAGTCGGCTGTCAACCAACACCCCCACGTCCCTCTCCTCCAGGCAGCTTTCCAGCCAGTCTTCTCCTAGTCTGTAGCACTGCATATGGTTGTTGTGTCCCAACTGCAGGACCCGGCATTTGGCCTTGTTAAACCTCACGCCATTGGTCTCAGCCCAGCGGTCCAGCCTGTTCAGATCCCTTTGCAGAGCCTCCCTACCCTCCAGCAGATCAACACTTCCACCCAGCTTAGTGTCATCTGCAAACTTGCTAAGGGTGCACTCAATGCCTTCATCCAGGCCATTGATAAAGACATTGAACAGGGCTGGACCCAGCACTGAGCCCTGGGGAACCCCACTTGTCACTGGCCTCCAGCTGGATTTCACACCATTTACCACCACTCTCTGGGCCCGGCCATCCAACCAGTTCTCCACCCAGGAGAGTGTGCGCCTGTCCAGGCCAGAGGCTGACAGTTTCTCAAGCAGAATGCTGTGAGAAACTGTGTCAAAGGCTTTACTGAAGTCCAGGAAGACCACATCCACAGCCTTTCCCTCATCCAGCAGCCGAGTCACTTTGTCATAGAAGGCGATCAGGTTAGTTTGGCAAGACCTGCCTTTTGTGAACCCATGTTGACTGGGCCTGATCACCCGGTTCTCTTGCATGTGCTTCATGATAGCACTCAAGATCACCTGCTCCATGACTTTCCCTGGCACTGAGGTCAGACTGACAGGCCTGTAGTTTCCTGGGTCCTCCCTGCGACCCTTCTTGTAGATGGGCACAACATCAGCCAGCCTCCAGTCCAGTGGGACTTCCCCAGTCTTCCAGGACTGTTGGAAGATGATGGAAAGGGGTTTGGCCAGCACATCCACCAGCTCCTTCAATACCCTTGGGTGAATCCCATCCGGCCCCATAGACTTGTGGGTGTCTAGCTGGGCTAGCAAGGCTCTGACCACCTCCTCTTGGATCACGGGAGCCTCATTATGCTCCTCTAGCTCCTGGGTTTGTACACAGACGGAACGACCCTCCTTACAACTAAAGACTGAGGCAAAGAAGGCATTAAGTACTTCAGCCTTTTCCTCATCCCCTGTCACTGTTGTTCCTTCTGTGTCCAATAGGGACTGTATGGTCTCCCTAGTCCTCCTTTTATTATTTATATATTTATAGAAAGATTTTTTGTTATCTTTCACAGACTTGGCCAATCTGATTTCTAGTTGAGCCTTAGCCCTTCTGATTTTTTCTCTACACAATCTCACTTCCCTCCTGTAGTCCACCCAAGAGGCCTGTCCCTTCTTCCAGAGCCCATAAACATTTCTCTTCTTCTTGATATCCCTCAAGATCTCTCTGTTCAACCAAGCTGGCTTTCTCCCCTGCCGGTTTTTTTTCCGGAACACGGGGATGGCTTTCTCCTGAGCTGCTAGGATTTCCTTTTCGAAGAGCTCCCAGCCCTCATGGGCTCCCTTGCCCTTGAGTACTGTCTCCCATGAGACTTCGCCAACCAGCCTTCTGAAGAGTTCAACATATGTCTCTACAATGCCTTGCATTGGCCTAATTATCCTTACTTAAGTCTTGTCTTGGTAATGTTGTTGAAGAGAGTGGTTATTTGCAGAAACTTTACTTTGGGCTGATTTTAAGGACAGAGAATAAAAACTTTATGTAGACTTGAAAATAAGTTTCCTTATAAATAGCCTGGATGAGTTATTTCTGGTTCTTCTGGCAGTTCAGCTACCTGCATTTGTCATCTGACACTGGGCACTTGACTAAGTAACAAAGATCTCATCCAGTCTTTAGGCAAAACTCTACTTTAGTCATTGAAACCTAATGAGAACTTCAAAATTGGGTCATTTCCACAATTGTGCAAAAAAATACATGCATGTCTTCCTCTGCAGCACAAAGCCAAATTTAGGAAAAGCTGCACTAGCAAGCACTTTGGTAAAGGTCTGCATGTGATACTTCGCTTTTGCTTTATTTTTTTGGTGTCTCAGATGGAGATGCCTGCAACAGACAGACATAGAGTGTCTGAATATTATTATATGCCAGGTAAGAAGCATTTAATAGAACCCAAAGCAAAAACCAGCTTATTAATTGAAATCTATAATTGTTGGATTGTTGAGATCTGTTTGTGTGTTCCCATTATGATGGGCAGAATAAAGAATAATTCTATCTATAAAATATTAACGGCACTTAAGTTCTTCAGGCAAGAACACAGTAATAACTGGCATTTTCATTTTGTAGATTGTTATATTACTAATGCCCTCCAGTCATTTTGCTCTAACTTGAGACCACCCTTCTGTTATTAACTCACAGCTGGCATTCAAATTGTCATTTGCATAAACTTTGCCTGTCTTTGCCAAGAAGATAGAAGAAATGCCTTCTCTGAAATCATCAAACAAGCACTTTTCCAAAAATAAATTTAGGATTGCAGCCATTTTTCTAGTTTCTGAAATAAACGCAGCTTTCAGCCAGTGTATCAAATTAGTATACGCAGGAAAACCCTCAAAGAGAGCAAACTATTATAAATACAGTGCTTGTTAAAGTGTTGTTAAGGGGCAGCTGAATTGGCATGTTCAAATGAATGAAAATGAAACAGCATCCGGACATAGAATTAATCCTCATAAAGGTATTCTTTAAGGACTGACGTAGGAACTAAGTTACCAGAACAAACGTGCTAATTGTGATTTGCATTTTACCCTATCTCTATTTTTGGCTTAATATTAAATATGCATTCTTGCCAGACTGATCCCTCATTCTAAACATTATAGGTTTCAATGAGGGAAATGGAAGGTAGAATCACATTGAAATATTGGTTCAGTGCACACATACTGATAAAACAATTTTGAAAAACATATATATAATTGTGTTTCCCCTGTACCTTCCTTCTCATGCTACTCCTGTATAATACTTTGTACAGTATTTTAAGCCCCTAACAAGTGAATGACATTTTTCTCCATTCCTTTTATTTTCATAACAATAAGTGCTTTTCGCATAGTAATAATAGTAATAATAGTAAAAGCTCTTTCATGTTCTGAACTAAAATCAGGCATTACGGAGCCTTTAGACTACAGACCTTTTTCACAGGCCAGAGTCTTAACTGAAAAACACACATTTCTCTGGATTTACATGGACACAATTGAGATGGGAATCAGATGCTGTTCTGTAACTAAAAGCCCAATTATGTCAATCAAATATATCTTCAGGAAGCTAGAAAGCTACATAAAACTTGATCATCCCACTAATATTAACATATAATTAGTTAATAAGCCCCTACAGAGGGGAAGTAATCTAAAAAATTGTAGCGCTAGTTGTATTGCATTTTAAAGACTAATGTCACTTACAAAAAGGTGCATCTAAGTGGTTTTTTTTTTAATAGACATTGCACTATGACTTTACTTTGCAGCAAGCTTAGTATTAGGAGCTGCAAAAAAGTCAAGTTCAGAGAAAGAAATCACAAATCCATTATGTATATGAAGTCATTTTTCATCATGGATATTTTATGAGAATTTTATGAAGCTGCAACAGATGGCAAAACTTTTACTTGAGCTAAAAAAGAACTTATGTTTCAAAAAGTAGCTCTATTTGATTTCATCAAATACATTTTCCACACATGAAGAGATTACAAAACATCTTAATCTCCTGACTTTTGAAAGCTCTTTGACACGTAACATTTTGTCAGAAAATTTTGACACAGAGTCAAAGCCAGCTGAGTAGAATCAGATTATGCAGAAAATGATGCATGGAATCATAATCTAAAAGAAAATCTGGACAATTTTGTAAAATGTAATAAAATCAAAGATGGAATAAAACCATGGAAATTAGGATTTGTCTTATAAAAGAAATGCATTTTTCTTGTAAAAAGAATAATAATTAGCTCTCAGTAAACACTTTCAATTTTTGGATGTAGTACTCTATCCCTGGTAATACGGATATTAATAAAACATGATTTAGCTCTATTAATGTAGCTGCTATTCAGCAGCACTTTCAATAAAAAGGGCTGTGTGCATTCATGAGCCTCCACCAACAGAAATTCTCTTGCCTAAAGAATCCTCTTAAGAGATTTGAACCATTTTTAGCCATGATGTTGTGTTTGCTTTGAAAAAATTTCCCATACTTTCCCCAGCTCTAATAGTTGGTAGAATGGCTGGTGAAACAGAGATTAAATGAGAAACTTAGAAGCACCAACATAGTCCAACATCACTTCCCAAACTGGTTCTACTATGGCCTAACTCCCTCATATCTTATATCTACTCCTCTCTAAAAGATATGCTATGATTTTCCTCATCCTTCTGTGTCAAACACCTCACAATTCTGAAGATACACAGAATCTTTTGTGTTAAAGGCTTCAACATCACGTTTAACAACAACATCTAGTGATCAACCCTGGATAAAGAAATATGCCCTCTTGAAAGAAATTAATTAAATCCAGGCCACAACAATTGAAGAAAAAGCTAATTTGAAGGCAGGGAGAAAGAGGTGGCTAAAACAAAAGGAAGGAATCTGTAATGTACTGGTAAAAGCAAACCCAGCTCCTGTGATGCATGCATGGGCAGCTACAATACTGTTTTATCACACCAATAACCACTTGGAGGTCATTGCTTTGGCGCACAACTCATAAGAAAGCAGAGGTGCTGGCCTCTTCTCCCAAGTGACAGGGGACAGGACAAGAGGGAATGGCCTCAAGCTCCGCCAGGGGAGGTTTAGGCTGAACATTAGGAAAAAATTCTTCACAAAAATGGTCATTGGGCACTGGAACAGGCTGCCCAGGGAGGTGGTTGAGTCACCTTCCCTGGAGGTGTTTAAGGGACGTGTGGACGAGGCGCTGAGGGGCATGGTTTAGTGTTTGATAGGAATGGTTGGACTCGATGATCTGGTGGGTCTTTTCCAACCTGGTGATTCTATGATTCTATTGTTCTGTTAAAAATCTGATTTAACTCCAAATATTGTTAGGTATACAAAGCCATCCTGAAACTTTTGCAAAGGGGAGAGTAACGTTGCACCTGCGATTATTTGCTCCTAAAAACTTCAGCGTGCATGTTTTTACTAGAATGAGAAAATGATATTTTTTTCCCTAAAGATTTGTCCTCACCACTTCTACTTTTTTTAAGCCAATTTAGCAGTTAAATTGAAACACAAACACAGAATCTGCAAACACTTGAAGTAAAGTCAGTGTGATTGCACACATTCTTACTACTTCCCCAAAAGAAACTGCAGTATAGAAAAACTACTCTCCTTAGGATTTGTGTACACACAACATAACAGTATGGAAGAGATAGAGACCTAATTTAGAGGCAAAAGTAAGGCACAGTACAGCCTCCTAAACGCTCAGCTCCACTTGGGCCAATGAACACTAGGAATATTCCTGCATTGCTGTTCTCTGCCTGTACTCCGAGGAAACACAGCAGATGCTCAGAGCCAAGCCAGGTATCTCTGCCTCTGTTGTGCAGAATAAGTGTTTCACTACTTTAGCAATTTGTTTAAAAACCTTCTGCCTGGTGGTCGCTGTCACAACCTCTCTGTAACAGAATTCAGCAGGACATGGTATTTCTAATCTCTTTGTAACAGAGCAGGACTTCATATTTCTAGTCTTTCTGCTTCAAAGGGCTGAAAGATCCAAGGAATTATTTTCAGCTTAGCTCAGTTCTCTCATTATCATGTAAACCTACACAGCTTGGAATTCTGCATTGCAGTTCACACATCCAGTGAAACTCCACAAGCACTGAAGTATTTCCATGAACTTGGTTCCCTTTTCTTTTTTTTCAAAGCAAGTCCATAAGAGATGATCAAATCTTGCAAGATAAAAAGACCAGAATTCCACCCTGGCAAGTTAAAATATACCCAGCTGTAATTTTAAAACTTTTAAAATCACACTCATTTCAGATGTTTTAGTTTTGGGGTTTTTTACTTTTTTCTATTGATATTAAAAGTAGTGTCCAATTTATAACCCTCTTTTAAAACTTCTTTTTTTGCTTTACAATTCCTATAGCAGTTAATAGCTTAGACTAAACAAGTAGCATCCATGTCTCCTCAGACACTTGAAGCATCCTAGGTAAATGAGAAGATTGACTTAAAAATTAGTTAGAATAAACTCTACATTAAAAGTTTAGTAAAGAAGAAAAAACTGTATTATTCTCCTGTCTATTCTTGCAAAAACAGACTCTCTGAACTTTCTAAAAGAGAATATTTGCATAGGTAAAGTTACTCACCCTTGGAAGTGTTCAGAGATTCTAGGACATTTTATTTTATGACATTTGGAGTGCTAAGGGTATGGTTGTGTTTTCTGGTTTCCCTTTGTAGTCACTTTATTTTTTTCCTGTGACTCCAAGAAAGCAGGAACAGAAAAATATATGCTGAGGAACATATGAGACTAAAAGTCACTATTCACATTGACATTTGTGAGCCAAATCTATACACATTTTTGCACGCCTGAATTTCAACTTGGCAAATGTCCCATGAAGGTTACTCTCTAAATATATTGGCCAAGATTTTGAAATGTTGCTATACTTGCCCCTAAATCATATTTATTTGTGGGTTCAGAAGAATGCTTCATACAAAGAAAAAGTAAGCATCTCTTTAGATGCTCTTCCAATCTCCACATGAGGTTCTTTTTCAGATTTTCTCCTAGTTTAACAGTGTTTATTTCATTGGTGCCTAGTTTTACACTATTCCCGTGAGTATTCCAGTGTGTCCTCTGCCTTTGGACGCATCCTCTGCCTTTGGACGCAACTGCCAGAAAACCACTATAATAACCTTGTTAACTACTTATGCCTCTGTTAATCTTATCCTAAACATAAGTACATTTTAAATTCTTTTCCTTCTTATTCCTCTATTTTTCTTAAATCCCCTTTATGGGACTGATACTTCCTTTTTTTTTCTTGTTTTATGAATGTATTTATACTTCTGGACCATGGTCATGCTCTTTTCTGACCCTATCCTCTCTCAAACCTAGATGTGCAAGCTCCTGCTGAATTGGTAGATGTGAATAGGAAACATCGGCAGGAGATGTTGCAATAGGAAATCCCAAAACTCATGTCCTTTGCTACAATTTTTATTCTGGGTATTGTTATTCTTGTATATTGCTGAATGGTTTGAACAAAATACTTTCTTTGTGAATTCCTTTCTGGAATTCTTACACTTATTTTTCCCTCCTCCCCTCAATTCCTAATCCTGTTCTCTCTCTTCACTCTCTCAACTTCCTTCTTACAAACCTCCTAGGATAATTTAACCTGAAAGATTAATTGAAAAATTCCCTCTGCACTGTAAAAATGTCACGTCATCCGCAGGCACACCTTGGCCTATAACAAATTGTACTACTTCCTTCTCATCCTTTCTTTTTTTTTCTTTTTTTTTTTCTTTTTTTTTTCTATTTAGAACAGATCATCAGCTAAAAAGTCTGCTATAGCACCTTGGCACAATGTCTGGCATAGTGTGGCCCTGCTCGGAACTGTCCCACCAGTCCCACACTAACTGACCTTTTGGTATCTACTTGTTAAGCCACGGGAATCAACAGTCCTATCAATAACACACCAGGAAGAGGAAAGAGCTTTACCTTGTGCCTTTAGGGCAATGAGGAAAATGTCCCAGGCACTCCCTTTTCTTTACTACCAGTTCCTGAGTTTGCTCGCTTTGAGGTTACCTTCCTGAAGCTGCCTTTAACTTTGCCAGGTAGTGACAAGTAAAGCATGGGAGTACATAACCTCTTTGATCTGTCACCCTGAGCCACAACCTTACCTAGTGGGGTCCGATGTCACTAACCTCTGCCTGACCTTTCAAACTTCTGCTCACTTAGGAGTCCACTGATTGTGGAGCTTCCCATGCTGTGTACTTGGCATCTTCCACTAAGCAAGTACAGCCATCTGCTTTAATTCATCATCATACCACCAGCCCTTCAAAATACCATCAACAACTTCTTTAACATTAAAATGCAAAGACCTCCACACAGCAATAAGGAGGAAGAGAGAATAAATTAGGCAATGCTTAGAATAGGAAAACAGCAACCCTCAGATAAGCTATAGATACTACATTTTCATTTGAATGTTAGCACGTTGCTAAGGAAATGGGAAGGAAAAGAATTTGGAAGGGGTATCTACCTTAAGGAGCAGGGTGAGAGAAGCAGGTTGCCAGCTTCCCATCAGCTAGACTTCAGTTGAGAACTGAGGACAACATCCAAAATACAAGATGTTGCTATTTATCCCAATCCCCAATCCCAGGGATACATTCTGGGAATCCTAAGTAAGAGAGACTGAAGACCTGTAACATATTCACCACTTTACACGCAGAGAAATTAAGACAGAGAGAACTCAACAATTTGCTTCAGGTCACCCACCAGATCAGGAGATGCAGCAACGCCTTTCTTATCCAAATAAACCACAAAGGTGAAACAAATCTAAATAGCTGCATTATTAAATTCTCGCAGGATTGGGTCTACAGATTGCAGCCATAGAAGCAGAGCTGTTCAATGGATATTCCACATATGGCTCTGTTACTAGATCGTGATACTTCCGCTAAAGGTAGAAAATAATACCAAAAAGAAAGCAAACAACTACAATAAAAGCTGCTGAGCATTCTGAACTAATAGTTTAATCTCCCATAGACATAATTCCTTCAAAATAAAGATGCTTAGAAACAGCAGTTTAGCACTCCTATGCATCCTAGCACTGTCACTAGAGAGTTTCATCTTTTGGGGAATTAGAAGTACTCATCTATGCTTCCTGCATTATAATCAGCCAATCTCGTTATGCCTTCCTGCTTCATAATTATAGATCTTATTAACAGAGATGAATTTGATAAAAAAATAAGCATTACAAATTGCACAGTTGTCAAAAGAAGAGGGAATCATTTAGTTCTGGATGCCAGTGAGAATGTTTCTTCATTTGCCCCAATCGCCAACACCTCTGTTATTTTTAATATCATTAAATTAGATGTTTAAATGATAATGTCATTAGTGCAGACCATTTTTTTTGAAAGTTTCCAATGCAGAAAAACTCCAGCAAGCTAGAAATAATCAGTCAGGCCTTAATCTTTTCTAGGCAATGCTGACTTCAGTAGAGCTGTAAAAGTTCATACTGGTTGAGTGTCAGGCACAATCTAATCTCCAACAACTTTGGATAAATTGGAGCCTACTCCATAAAGTTTTCCATCCTAAAATGGCTAGCAATAGCAGGCTGCAGCTCTCACTATTGATTATCTAGTAATTCACCTGCTTTAAACAATTGCCATTTATATTGAAAGCTAAAACTAGTGCGTTTTGTTCATTCAGTGTAACTATGATAGTCTGAGTGTCGTATAACCACTCAAAACTATTTCCCTGTAGTGTTTGTAGTTTCGACCTTGCTGGCAGTTCTGACTGGGGCTATTTTGAAAGTGTCTAAAAAAAAACCAGAGGGAGAATACTGATAATTTCCAAACTCTTTATTGAAATTTTTGTTTAGTTAGGAAGTTTAGATTTAGTTAATCACCACCTACTGAGCCTCAAATTCCTTGTCAGCTGTTCTGTTTGTATTAAGCAGGACAAGCAGGATGTTGATTATGAGAGGGAGATGCCCAGGTGCCTGGAGCATGTGGCTCCTTAGCTGCCACACCGCACTGGCACACTGAGCAGCCCACCCGTGCCGAGAAAGGCCATGGCACTCGCCTTCATTCTGCAGTGAGCTTGGAAGTTTACAAGTACATAAGCTCCCAGTACAAAACCAGTTCCCAAGAGCAAGGTGGGTTGGAACAGTTTATCAGGTCTGTGAGAAGCAGGCCTTGGTCTGCTGGTTTTTTTGCTATCCTAGTTCTCTTTGAAGATAATGAGAGCTATGACTGTGTCTGTGATGAAAATCTCCCCAAATTCCTCAAAGAATTCCACATTTGAATCTGTGTGATTAAAAGAGATCATTTACAGTTGATTTTAAACCTGATAAAGAAATTAACTGGTAGAGCTGGGAACAGACTGCAGCTTGTGGCTGGGTCCCATCCACAAAGTCTTCATGCATAGAGAAAGGGAGAACAGGAGTTGGGAAGTCTCTTAATGTCAGTTCTGAGTGATTAGCTTTATTGTTACAGAGTCCTGGCCATTCCATATCTAATATTTACATTATTCTGATACACAGTTATTATTCTTATATAGTTATAGAATCATTGAATCACAGAATAGTTGGGGTTGGAAGGGACCTTTAAAGCTCATCTAGTCCAGCCCCTTTGCCATGAGCAAGGACATCTTCAACTACATCAGGTTGCTCCAATCCCCACCCATCCTTACCTTGAATGTTTCCAGGGATGGGACATCTGTCACCTCTCTGGGCAACCTGTTCCAGTATTTCACAAACCTCATTGTAAAAAAAATATCTTCTATCTAGTCTGAAACTACCGCCTCTTGGTTTAAAACCATTACCCCTTGTTATAGGCCCTACTAAAAAGTTTTTCCCCATCTTTCTTATAGGCCTTCTTTAAGTATTGAAATGCCGCAATAAGCTTTCCCTGGAGCCTATTCTTTCCCAGACTGAACAATCCCAACTCTCTCAGCCTTTCCTCATAGGAGAGGTGTTCCAGCCCTCTGACTGCTTTTTGTAGCCTCCCTCTAGACCTACTCCAATAGGTCCACGTCTTTCCTGTGTCAAGGGCTCCAGAGCTGGACACAGTACTCCAAGTGGGGTCCCACAGGAGTGCAGTAGAGGGGAAGAATTACCTCCCTCAACCTGCTGGACACACTTGTTTTGATGCAACCTGGGATATGGTTGGCTTTCTGGGCAGCAAAGTACATACCGCCAGCTCACGTCTGGCTTTTCATCCATAAGCATCCCCAAGTCCTTCTCCACAGGGCTGCTCTCCCCTCCATCAGTCAAAGCTGCACCCATCAGCAAAGTTGTTTGTGGTGCCTCTGTGGAAACCTATTTAAGAAAGTGCTAGAGAGATGTAGGAAGAGGAAACAAAAAGAATGAGAAACACCAGAAGAAACATCAAGTTAAGAGAAGGAGAAGGAAGAAGTGCTCCATGGTGCTGGAGTAGATATTCCCATCAGCGCGTGGAAAAGCCCATGTCAGAGAAGATATTACTGGGGACTGCACCCTTGGGAGGATTCATGCCAGATCAGAGGGAAAGGGGTAGAAGGAAGAAATGGCAAAAAGAAAACATACTCCCTCCTCCTCCCCTGTACCCCCCCAGGACAGGGCAGAGGAGTCTGGTGTAGAAGAGTGAAGTTGAGCATGGGAAAAGGGGAAAGAAAGACGTTATAAGGTTTGTCTTTTTTTCCTCCCTATTCAAATCTATTTTAATTGGTAATAAATTAATTTTCATCAAGTCAAGTCTGTTTTTCCCACAGCAGTAACTGGTAAGAAATCTCCCTGTCTTTTTCTTGACCCATGAGCTTTCTTGTGCATGTTTCTCTTCCTATTTTTAACTCCTGTCCTACTAAGGAGGGGGGAATAAGCGAATGGCTGGGTAGGAGCTTGGTCCTTAGCTACAGTTAACCCACCACAGAAACAGATGATCAAACCTCTTTAATCCCAGAAATCATCAGTCATCTGTTACTTCAGCTCCAATAATTTCTGCATGTGTCTCTGAAAAGCTTTCATAACAGTTATTGTACCTCAAACTCAAGATTGCTTTGATGAAAAGCAGTCTCCTTTAGGTAAGACAAAGCATGATTTTCCTGCTATCAACGAAGAGTCCTGCTTCAGTAAACCACAGATAACTGCTATGGATTACAGATGGTAAAGTAATTTTGTTCAAGTGTTTGTGAATACTGTTTCTTCTATCAAATAACTTGAACAGTGATAAATGGAATGACCTCAACCAAGCTCTATGCTGTATGAAAAGAAAAAAAAATGAAGCATTCATTTCTTAAAAGAAGATAACACAAGAAATAAGCAAATTAAGGAATATTAATATTCAACTCACTTTTTTTCTTGTTTACAAGATCTGGCTGGAAAACTTGTTGAAAAACAGATTTCAAATGATAAATGCCCATTTGACAGAATATAATTGATGGAAGAATGCGTCTATTCACTGAAATTGCAGGAACCTCATTCACCTGCAGAAATTTTTGCTAGATGGCTCCTCTGCTCCAGGGAAGATGTGGAGGACTTCCGTGTCTGAAGCCTGCAAGCCTCACACCAGCAAGTCTCTGAGGCAGTGAGAATTCCATCTGCAGTATCTGGAATGTAGCACCTTGACATCACTTAACACAGATGTTGTACTAGAAAAAGAATGATAAAACCTTATGTACACAAAGGCACTCTAAATGCAAGCTGGTCTTAGAAAAAATGTGCACTGCTTTGACATTCAGGTCTAAGTGGGTTCCTTAATGAGAAGAGTTTTATTAAGAAAAATGGGAGAACCTGCCTTGTGCGTGTGTATCAGTGCTCTGACCATAAACCACCTGCGTTTTTAGCCTCATGCAACTTCAAAAATCGCTGGAGAGTGATATGTGCCATAAAGATATAGGTACATTTAGCTCAGATTCATGGGCACAGAATTAAGATTCATGTGCCACTGTTTGTTTATTTGGTTACGAGGCATGCATTGAAAGAAAGGAAGAGAAGGAAAGAACGAAAGAGAGAGAGAGAGAGAAAGATAGCTATCCCCACATCACTGCAGTGTCCCACCAGTCCAATGCTCAACCTGATGAAAGAATGTTCTCAAAACCTCACCCTTGCTTCATCCCTTTATATGCTCAGGGTCATGCCTTGCTAATAGGCTCATTCCACTAACTCTGTCCCTTATTTTCCCTGCAAAAAACATGCACCTCTTCAGGCATGTTCAGCTCCTGGCAGTTGGTTTGTCTGTATCCATTATCAGGGTGGACCCTGGAAACCTGTCCTGTTCAGTGCTGCAGTCCACGTGCAGTTGTCCAAGTGATGAGATCTCCAGGTTAGGTGTGATGTTGAGACAGAGCAGTTCTTTCTGTGGTATGCTACGGAGAGATATAGAGTTTATTCTATAATTTGAATATTTTGCTCTGCTGGATCAGGATTAATCTTTCACTTGCTCTGGAAAAGACAGTATAATAGCATTTTAAAACCGTATTTTATTAAGTTACACTTACGTAACCACAGTAAATTCAGAAGGCATCAAAATTTTGTAAATGGTTCTCCTTCTAATGGCATGATAAAATACAGTCATTCTGTTGCCTTGAGTAATGTTAATTAGATCTAATAGTTCTGATAAATTTATTACCTTTGATGGACTTCAGAGATTCTTTTTGTCCTGGGATGTGAGTATAATACAACAGCAATTTTGATACTGTTTTCCCAATGAAGTGAGACTCACATAATTGTTCTACCAAGCCTCCTGATGTGAAAAGCCAGACTCAAAAAATGACAATTTGATTATTAAGCAAGGTATTCTTTAATGTAGCGGGCATGCAGGAGTTTGCTCCACCTAATGCGCGTGCAACGTCCAGTACATTCACAAAGGCTATATACAGTCAAACATACATATCCAACACTTTTCCTGGAAAAGGTGTGTCTACTACAATCGGTTCCCAGAATTTATTTACATGTTTCCTCCCCTTGGCGCACATGACCTGCCACCTGGTGGTCTTCTTAAAGGTCTGTGCACAGCCGAACTTTTCAGTGCCCCTTCTGGTGCATGCTCTTAGACTACTTGGGCTCCTTTCAAGGTTGCATCCAGTCTAAATTGGTTCTTCTCCCTCTTATCATTGCACTAATCCTTGTTATCTGGCTTAATTAGATACAGTCACATTCTTCCCCATTCTTTCTAACTGCAGCCTTGTTAAAATTCCTTATTTAAGCATAAGTATCAAAGCACAGGCTAGCTAAAAGTTATTATTCAAGCTAATCCTACATTTTAGTATTAAAATCACAAAATCTATACATAATATTCAAATAGATAATAGGTTAGGAACTTATAACAAATCATTTCTTCCTTCACTCCCCTTACTAAACCTGTGAGTCTACTGAGCATTTCATACTTTAGACAGATCTACAGTTCTCAAAGTCAGTAAAATCCTATACGTTTTGTGAACACCGATTGCTATAGATGGATCAAAATTAGTGCTACCACTAAGGAAAAGCCAGTTGCAGTTCAGCCAGTTGGCCAGTCACCATAGATATAATGAACAGGCAATCAGCACAGGCTTATTTCAGCAACAGCATATGTTGCCACATTCTCAGCCAAACTGGCAAAAGACATGGGAAGGATCTGGAAGAAGTGCTAGAATACCGAGGACGGGAAGGACTGAGGAGATTGTGGGAGAAAAAAAATAACTTAAAAAACTTCATTAGTCCCACTGTTCACAGAATAACTTACTTCGGGATCTTAGTACTGTAAATTTTGCCTTGGATTAAGGAATGTATGACTCTCTTACGCCAAAGATTTATATGTAATTTAACACAAATTATCCCTATCTTTTAGTCTGTATTTCTTTAAGTGATGATTTATTTATAAGATGGATTTTATTGGAAAGAAAAGAGCCTGTGTTTCGTTTGTGAACAGAATGAAAAGAAGTTGTTCTGCTTTATACTAGCAAGGAAATGTAAAGTGAGAGCTATTGAACAGGATTTTCAAACAGAATGGAAGTAGGTGATCTATTCTTATTCTGGTAATGACAGAATGGACTAATGGCACCATCAATATTTGCATGTAAACTCAGTTCATATGAACTCAATAGAAGTAAATAAAGCTAAGCTATTTTTCATCTCCCAATGTCTGTTCTTCAGCCTATCTGACAGTTCAAAGGCACTGAGTGGTCTATTTAAAATCAAATAACTTTTGTGAAAAATAAAGTTAAGTGTCTGGTATAAACCAGATAGATAGGATTTTCTCTGCAACTGCAAAAATGAAAGCTTTACAGTCATTACATTAACTTATACATACGCACACATGTATACCTACATACATAAAATATGATGTATACTACATTATTGGTTTTTTTGGTTCTGTCCAGGCTCCTCAGAAAAAACCTGTGGAATCTCATGCTGAAATAAATCTTTGGACTAATATGAATATCTTGACAAGACCTGATTTCTTGTTATAAAACAATTCCATCAGTAATTACTGAATATTTAAAGTCTTGTATGTTTGTATGTATTTAAGTATTCATTTACTGATATTCAGAAAGCATTTTCAGAATCCTGAGTATCAAATGAGCTAATTTGAAATGACTGATGATTTAGTGGAAGCAAAAAAACCCTATAATATTGCCTGATTAAAGCAACTCAGGAAAGGTATTACAGTAAGAATGCTATTACAGTAAGAATAAAAAACTCACCATTTTAGCTCAACACCCCACATAAAGTCTGGGGCAACTTCTGCTTTCAAAGATCTGTGTCTTCAGTGTACAGGCTTCCAAAATTTGTATAAATGAGTAAAAAGGAAGTACAAATGAAGTCATAAAAAGTCAGCCAGAAGGTGAAAACTTAGGATGGTATTCCAAGGAAATAAGATTTTCCGTATAGACACCAGCAAATTGCAGAGGGGTTGAGGTTGGCAGGGGTATCTACAGGTCATCTGGTCCAACTCCTCTGCTCAAGTTGGGCCACCTTGTACACTTGTTCACTTGTACAGGATCATGTCCATGCAGCTTTTGAATATCTCCAAGGAGGGAGAGTCCACAACCTTCCTAGCAACCTGTGCCAGGGCTCATTCATCCTCACAGTGAAAAAGTGTTCCCTCATGTTCAGAGGGAGCCTCCAATGTTTGTGCCCATTGTCTGGTGCCGTCAGTGGGCACCACTGGAAAGGGCCTGGCTCTGTTTTCTTTACACAGCCCCTTCAGGTATTTATACACATTGATCTCCCATGAACTTCTCCAGGTTGAACAGTTCCAGGTCTCTCAGTCACTCCTCACAGAAGAGATGATCCGGTTCCTTCATCATCTTTGTGGCCCTTCACTGGACTCTTCCCAATACATCCATCTCTCTCCTGTAATGGGAAGCCCAGAACTGGACACAGGACTCCAGATGTGGCCACACCAGTGCTAAGCAGAGGGGAAGGATCACCTCCTTCGACCTGCTGCCAACCTGCTACTGCAGCCCAGGACACCATTAGCCTTCTTTTCTAGAAGAGCATACTGCTGGATCATGGTCTACTCAGTGTCCACCAGCACCCCCATGTCCTTTTCTGCCAAGCTTCTTTCCACTAGGAATCATCATACAAAATGATATTCATAAGAAAGGTTTCCTTCTTGTTCAACATATTGTTTAAGCACACAGGGTGACTTTGCAACATTAAGGCAGATGTGAACAAAGTCTTTAATATCACTGCCACGTACTAACATGAACAGCAGTGTTTAAATCTGTTTATTGCTTACTCAGTAAAAATAATTTCCCTGTTGAAGTTGCTGGTTGCAGGATAAACCTAAGCAAACAAATAAATAAAAACTTGATATTTTTATGAAGCCAACAGAGATTCAGAAATGGGAGAGCAAAGGATTCTAGGCCAGACTCTTAAAGCCAGACCTTGGATATATCTCTTTGGACTGAAACAAGTTTCTGGTTTAAAACCAGAGGGCATCTAATAGTCCTTGTATGTCCCTATCGCACTGCTGGAGTACAGAATTAATCTAAACAATAAAACCACACTGAAACTCTTTGTTTATCATACAATTGTTTGAGGCACACTGCAAAAATGGCATGGAACTGTTCTAGGAGAACAAGCGAATATTTAGCTAGTGAACATGGATATTATTGCTATGTAAACATACACGTAAGATTAAGGGGTTAAAAATTGAATGCATGAATTATTGAAGCAATGATTAATGCACTGCGCTGGAAGAACTTGCATAATTTCTGAAAGAAGTAGAATTCCTTGTTGTAAGGGAATGCTGGAAACACTCTGCCTAGTTTTGGGGTTTTTTTTTAACTGTCCTTTCCCAGTAGGAAGAATGTAAGATATTCTTGAAGCATTTGAAAGCCTGGGACATACTAGGAAAGTTTTCTGGTTATGAATAACATTTACAACTCTTCTGAGAGTTGTAAAATAATATTTTCAAGCCTTACCTAGTTCTCTTACTCTGCCACAAATGTTATTTATCATTTTTCTACTGGGAAAAGGCAAGCTTTCAGATGCATCTCTACAGGCAACATATATTCTCTTTCTCAGTTTAATACACACATTTTGCTGAAGGCTCTTTAAGACTCCCATGCATTCCATGTCAGAGGTTTGGTCTGAACAACATTAACCTCACTCTCTCATTCCTGGAAAAGTCTAGACCATGAAGACCTACAAAAGGCAATACCATACCTCAAAGCAGTATACCACCAAGAAAAAGTTCAATCCAGTTTTTCCATTTTGTGTACTGGGATACAGAGGCCAGAACGACTGAACATAGTGCTTTAAATATGTCACTGCAGTGTTTTTATTTTCAGATGTGGCAAAATGGCCTCATCCCACTTTGAATGACCTCAAAAGCCAGCTCCATAACTGCAGGCACCTAAATGCAAGCGTTTGGCCTCTCTGTCTCACTGTTTTTCAGATTAACAGTATTTGTCTATGATGTAGTGCATTTCAATAGCTAGCAATGACAGCTATAAAAAAAAGGAAAAAAAAGACAATTTAGAGAGAACAAGTAGACAACACTTTAAATCCAAACTTGCCCATGCAATTCTGAGGTCCACCCTGAAGCTATATAATTTGAAATATTAAGTACTTTCCAGGAGGATGAGGTACTTTTGCTGTAGCTAGTAAAGCAATTCTAAGTTGTCACAACAACTGTAAATAGACAGGTAAAATAAATCAAAGTGACAAAAGGCACTGTGATAAGAAAGTTCTGCAATAGTACAAGAACAATTATGACTATTTCATTCAAGCTGAATTACGCTAAATAAATAAAACATAACATGATGATAAAAAAAATTTCTGTCTCCAAGCTACTTACAGCATAAGTGGATTAGATTCTATGCATAACGGCCTAGTAAGCAGCAGACCCATATAAATTGAGTAAAGAGAATTCCATTTCAAATGCTGAAACAGTATGAAGTTGACAATTCATAGAGCTATTAGCCAAATGCTAGGCAGTGAGCCAGAAGGCTTCAACAAAAATTCCTTTAAGCAAGAACAGCAAACAAGAGGAGGAGTTAATGGTAAAAAAAAGAAGCAATTCAGTTCACTCATAGCATGACATTTGTCAGTAGGAAGGCCAGAATGACAGATGACTAAGATCTTGTCAATGGAGAAAAATCCTAAAAACAAAAGCTGATGTAATGTAAGAGGAAGTCAGTGAAACTAGCAGTTAAGTACCAAATACAAATCTAGAAAATTCCTCCACTAACAGCGAAGGGATAGCCATTTTATTCTGTTAGTCTGTTGTAATTCCCTTTAGTGAATTTTCCCAATTCACTTGGATAATGAACGATTAATGTCTGCATATATAAAACTAAAACTGTGTCCTAATTGGGTTTGGCTGAGCTAATTGCCTCTGATCAATAAAACTGACACATAGTATGCTTGTCCTTCAAGAATCTCACTCTGGGCCGCATTTTACTCGCCTCAAACCATGTTTTTCACATCAAGGGGAGCAGAAATTGGTCATGTTAACAGAAAATCAGAAGTAATACAGGAGAACTTAAAGGGATCAGTAAGCACCGGGGAAATGGGTATTTTATTCAACTAAACCCCACCTTGCCCTTCATGACACATCCCATCCACTTGCAGCAGTTTCCTAGCATCTTTGCCGTCCCTTCTCTGCAAACAGCATTTCTGTTGCTTCACTTACACCACCAGAGAGACATCAGTAGAGCCTCCTAGTGCTAACACAGCACGCTGACACTTCTGGAATACCTCCAAAAGACTTAGGGTTTGCTAAAGTTCTCCCCACCCCATAAGTGTAGCTACAGTCACACCAGCATTTTCTGGCACTGCAATGACTTTTTCCTCAAACAAACCATTTCTGCTTTATAGTCCAGGGGAACATCTAATTGTCTGATGCAATGCCTAATCTGGTAAAATAACACAAAACCAACAAAGAAAAAAAGCAGCTGTAGGCACTACATAACTACTTAATACTACTCCAGATATTAGTGTACAGGATTCAGACAGGATTCAGTCATACTCAATACATCTTTTTAATTTCCTTGACAACAAGTCAAGATTAGTTATAGAAGCTATGCAGCATATACAAGTATGCCTTCTAATCAACGGGCTCAACCTGCCTGATACAGGAAGCTGTTGTCTGTAAGACCATGGGATCCTCCTCCCAAAGACAGAGCAGCATGGCTTCTTTTGAAATCAATTGTTAGGAAGAACATCCCCCCAGATAATTACAACAGTAGCGACAATGTAAAAGTAATTGGAACCAGCGTTAACCCAATATTCTGCTAGGGGGCAGGGACAAGAGCTCCTTGCCTCTGCTGTTTTTCCAGATTGTCTGCACTGTTCATAAAAATACAAATGGAACAGTATAACTCAGATCTCCCCACCCTACTGAACCTAGAGAAAGGAGATTATGAAAGCAACACTGTGACTATGTCAAACACCAGGCGGCCACTACATACTGAGCCTGATACCATTCAAACCGCTAGCAGTTTTTAAGGTGCCCTGAGATGAAATAAGCCATAAACTGTTCTCATTGTCAGTAATATTTTGTTTATTTAAGAAGCAGGCACATGCAGACAAATTAATACCGGCACGTCTCTGTTTCGTTTTTCTATACACAGCTATGCCCTCTAGTGGAACTGGTGAATTCCCTACACATTCTGTCCTTTTCTCAAAATCAGCACACTCTACCTGAACTACGCTCAGTAGCTGGAAATCTGATCCTCACTTTCTTTCAGAAAGCTGTTATCTTAAGTTTGAAGAATTTAATTGTACAGAAGTTTCAAGGCACTGATAGAATCCAAATTCTAAAGTTTTAAATAAAGTCCTCATTTTTTAAAGTATCCTTCCTATTAGTTGTTGTTTTGATAGGAGAAAATCCTATGTTGTGGTCTTTCAGATAATGTCAGAGATAGGGTCACTTCAACCATTTTAGGAAGAGATTAAAAGAGATTAAGTAGTTTGGAGTCATTGCTGACCTATTCCAACTCTATTTTTACTTAGCAAAAGCACATAGAAATGACAGAAAACTCCAGCAAAAGTGGAAAATACAGTTTATCTCAACTTTAATTTGCAAGCTCAGGGGTGGATAAACAGCCAGAGCACAGCATCTTATTAGGCAGTACCACACCTGACAGGCTTCAAGCAGCAGCAGGTTTAACATTTTGTTCTTGGCTGTGTCCCTGACAACTGCAGCAGTAAGGAAGAGATGGTCTTGGACGACTTTGTTTTTTTTTAATAAAAAAAGAAAAAAAGATAAAACACGAGAAACAAAGTGAAGGAAGAAAAGAGGATGAAGGGAAAGGAAAGATAGATAGCAGAAGCCCATGACCTGCATTCTAACCTGTTTCCACTCTCTGTCACCGGCAGTGGTGACTGCAGAATTATTGTTCCCATCTCCGTGACTGAACACACCCATGACTGAAGGTTAAGAAAATACAAAGTCATTCCACTGAACCTAGGTAGACTTACAGAAAGGAGAGGAACAGCAGCCATACTAAGATGGTCAGGATGTGTTTTCCCACTATATCCGGCCAGGCAGCCTCTGAAAATGTCTGTCCTCAGGCACGTGCTCCCAATATTAGATATAGCAATTAAGATCCTGCAAAAGGGATCTGTTCAGCTTCCTAACTCTGCTAAGCCATCAAGTTCCCCCACCCCCAATTCTTCCCTGCTGATCAGAAAGCGACCCATTCATCATGTTGTAACCACCAGATATGACATAAGGAGAGCAGAAGATAAAGATCGTGGAATTCCCCCATTACTTAATTCTACCACTACGATGTACCCCACTGAAAAGTCCTTTTTGCAGAAACAATGATACTGAACTAATGTATGCTTTCATTATTTCATACTTCAGTTAAGTCTCATTTACAACACATCTATCTGGTCTCATCAATTCCAAAACCATTCTCTTCTTTTAATCATTATCTTAGTGCAGGGTACTATACATACAAACTTTTAGTCTGGACTAAGCCAATCTTCAAAATTTCCATAGAAAAATATGAAATATAGAAATACAAATGCCTATCTTTTGTGCTGTCAGAAAGGCAGTCCATTAAAAAGCTGACATCTAAAACAAGCCTTTGAAGCTACATTAACTTGGAGATTAAGTCTCATATGAGTTCTTGTGTGAACCAATTTAGGAACATTTTTCCTTGTGGGACAGAAATTATTCTCACAGTTCTCACTAGGACTGACAGTGATTACTGTCCGTATCTTCTCATGCTAGTTTCCAAGAAGCGCAAAAACAACCAAACAAAAACCCAAACCAATTTGCTTTATCGAGAAAAAAAAAAAATTCTCTACTCACATAACATAAAAGTTTTGTGCCTGCTGCAGAGACTGTATTCTATCACTAAAGCCCCAAGAGTTAGTACAAGCAAGAGCAGAAATTGACTCTTATGTCAGTGCAGCTATGGTGGGGTACAAACTCTTCAGGTGGGATAGGAAGGGTAGGAGAGGAGGTGGGGTAGGCCTGTATGTAAGGGAGGACTTGGCCACCATTGAGATGGATTGTGGCGATGAGGAGATTGAGTGCCTGTGGGTTAAAATCAGAGGAGCCCACCAGAAGGTAGATTTTGTGATGGGAGTCTGTTACAGACCACCCAGCCGAGAAGAAGCAGCTGATGAGCTCTTCTATAAACAGCTGGGGTTAGTCTCTAGATCAATGCCCCTTGTTCTTGTGGGAGACTTCAATCTTCCTGATATCTGCTGGACGTACAATAGAGCAGAAAGGAAGCAGTCTAGGAGGTTCCTGGAGTGTGTGGAAGACAACTTCCTTGCACAGCTGGTGAATGAACTGACAAGGGAAGGTGCCCTTTTTAGAAGTTCATTGACATTAAAAAGTTATTTAGCATTAATTTTATCTCTAGAAAACTTGATCCAAAGCCCGTGAGAGCATTCTAGGTTGCACTGTGTTGAACTGACACTTGAAGTATCTGTTCCTGCCTCAGAAGCTTGCTTTGTTGTCCAAAAAAGTAATAATCTGTCTTGGGTCAAGAAGATGAATAGTTGTCACACCAGTAAACGCTGTTTGTTAAATTAATTGCTATTGTACATGAGTATTAATTAACTTGTACAAATACGTAACTCCTGTCAGGCTTAGAATGGAGCCATGTAATTCAGCTTCAGTGATGGGAAATGCTGTAGCTCTGCACTTTCTGGACAAACTGGGGAATGTCCAGATCAGACCAATGAGAATAAGATGTTTGGAGAGTGACTACAAGGAAAAATAAAGGAACTGGTCTTACTTACGCTAGAAAAAAACAAGAAGATCAAGCTAAACATGTGAGTTGATAACTTAAGAAGCTTGCAGAATCTCCCTTATATTAAGTTCCTAAGAGCTAGGTAAACAAAACTCTATGCACTGTATTTATAATTCACCACAACCCTTGAGCACAGCATGTGCTTTTAGAAGTCTCTTTTACTCCTGTTACTTCTAGCATTACTGTGACTGTTAGCACTATCTCAACACATTTCTTTTCCCAAATTCCTCACAGAGATGGCAATGAAATTGTACAAGACAGTAGTCTTTCAATAGTTTCTTTTTATCTGCAAAAGAAGCAGTGGAATCTAAAAGTGTTCACTCACCATGAATTATAAAAGCCACTGCTAACAAAAACATTCACAAGAAAACTGAAAATATGTAACACAGAAGAAATTCTTATGCCTTCTTAAAGGAAAAGTGACAATTAAAAGTTAAACCCCCTGACTTGTTTTCTGAAAACCTTAATTTCCATAACACGTGTATTACCTATGGTCAGATAGCACCGCTTTTGTCAGCATTTGTAAAGCTTGTCACTGAATATATCAGAAAGAACGCGTTGATACAAATCCTTCCTTTCTTAGTCTGGAGAGCGAACTATCCAGGGAAGTGAGAGGTCTCTACTTTCAGATATCATTGTTAGGCCAAGCAAGAAAAAAATATCGTCTAAAATGTTATATGCTCCTTTAAGGAACTTTTTATGCAGTCTGCCATGAAAACAGTCTTTCTGACCTCAAGATGAGCTGGACTACATCAACTTCAATGCTTGGAATGATCAACCCAATAATTTTGCTTTTGGCAGACAACTCTTAACTTCTTTTAAGGCCTCAAAGTGACAGTGGTTTTCAATAAGCCACATCAGAAACAACCTACAGGTTCATATTCCTCTAAAAGAACACAAGCAGAAAATGAATGGGATTATAGTGTCAACTTTTGACTGAATGTACCTCAGACCACTGGTATATATATGTGCAGTATTTAATGACACACTGAACAGTCCCCCTCTGCACACATTCTCCTTGTAACAAATTATTTCAGTGCTCTCCATTTAATTTTTTTTTAAATTTTAACCAAAAGCTAATTACTTGACAAATAAAATGTTTTGACTCTGAAATCTCAGCAGCTTTACTTAAAAACTGAATCTTCAATTAAATAGAAATTTAAGATTAGTTGAATGACTAATAACAGTCATTATTTGAACAGTAGTATGTAGAAGCTTAATTAAAACTTTTCACTGCATCCTTTAATAGTTTTAATAACTAACAGGCCGCCTCCCCTTTTTTTAGGTTGTCATTCTTTTTAAGAATTACTAATATCTAATAGCTATACAAGTCTGGCATTCTCCGAAGAAAACAGTAGTGGGCCACATAGAGAAGCTTATAGGTTTTCTTGCAAAGCGTGATAGTCTGAGTTGGAGCAGTTAAAGTCACTTGGTCTATTCATCCTGGAGGAGATTGAGGGGAGACCTCACTACAGTCTACAGCTTCATCACAAGGGGAGAAACAGGAGCAGGTGCTGATCCCTTCTCCCTGGTGACCAATTATAGGACCAGAGGGAATGTGCCAGGTGAGGGTTGAGTGCCAGGCAGGAAGATGTGCCAGGCAAGGGTTAAGTTGGATATTAGGAAAAGGTTCTTCACCCAGAGGGTGGTGGAGTCCTGGAACAGCTCCCCAGGGAAGCAGTCATGGTGCCAAGCCTCACAATATTCAGTGAGCATTTGGACAACGCCCTCAGACATGGTGTGAATGTTTGGGTTGTTCTGTGCAGGGACAAGAGTTGGACTGGATGAAAGTCCTCAACACAGAAAAGCCATAGATCTGTTGGAGCAAGTCCAGAGGAGGGCCACAATGATGATCAGAGCGCTGGAGCATTTCCTATACAAGGAGAGACTGGGCATGTTGAGCCTGGAGAAGAGCAGGCTCTGGGAAAGACCTTGTATCAGCCTTCCTGTATTTAAGGGGTCTACAGGAAAGCTGGGGAGGGGCTCTTTATCATTGAGTGCAGTGGCAGGGCACAAGGTAATGGTTTTAAGCTGAAAGAGGGGAGATGTAGATCAAATATTAGGAAGAAATTCTTTCCTGTGAGAGCGGTGAGGCATTGACACAGGTTGCTCAGGGAAGCTGTGGATGCCCCATCCCTGGAGGTGTTCAAGACCAGGTTGGATGGGGCTTTGAGCAGACTGGTCTGGTGGGAAGTGTCCCTGCCCATGGCAGCGGGATGGAACTGAGTGATCTTTAAGGTCCCTTCCAATCCAAACCATTCCATGATGGTCCTCACATGTCTCTTCCAACTCAGGACATTCTGTGATTCTGTGATTCTATGACTAAGGTGAAGGTCCTGCCCTGCCATGGACCCTCCTGCAGTTTAAAACAAAGCTGTAGCCCCAGGGATTTGATGGACCTACCCTTGAAACAGCCTGTGCTTCACACACACTGCACCGGCAACGCAGAACAAGAGCAGCACCTCCATTTGCCCTGCTGTGAGGGCACCTGTAGTTATTGCCCTCCCCGTCTTTGGCTGGAGACCAGTCACAAGTGGTGTCCCCAGGGCTCAGTGCTGGGTCCAGTCCTCTTCAATGTCTTTATCAATGACCTGGGTGAAGGCATTGAGTGCACCCTTAGCAAGTTTGCAGATGACACTAAGCTGGGTGGAAGTGTTGATCTGCTGGAGGGTAGGGAGGCTCTGCAAAGGGATCTGAACAGGCTGGACCGCTGGGCAGAGTTCAGTGGGATGAGGTTTAACAAAGCCAAATGCCGGGTCCTGCACTTGGGACAACAACCCTGTGTAGCACTACAGACTAGAGGAAGAGTGACTGGAAAGCTGCCTGGAGAAGGACCTGGGGGTGTTGGTTGACAGCCGACTGAACATGAGCCAGCAGTGTGCCCAGGTGGCCAAGAAGGCCAATGGCATCTTGGCTTGTATCAGAAACGGCGTGACCAGCAGGTCCAGGGAGGTTATTCTCCCTCTGTACTTGGCACTAGTGAGACCGTTCCTTGAATCCTGTGTTCAGTTCTGGGCCCCTCACCACAAGAAGGATGTTGAGGCTCTGGAGTGAGTCCAGAGAAGAGCAACCAAGCTGGTGAAGGGGCTGGAGAACAGGCCTTATGAGGAGCAGCTGAGAGAGCTGGATTTGTTTAGCCTTGAGGAGGCTGAGGGGTGACCTCATTGCTCTCTGTAACTACCTGAAAGGAGGTTGTAGAGAGGAGGGAGCTGGCCTCTTCTTCCAAGTGACAGGGGACAGGACAAGAGGGAATGGCCTCAAGCTCCGCCAGGGGAGGTTTAGGCTGGATAGTTTTTCACGGAAAGGTTCATCAGGCACTGGCAGAGGCTGCTCAGGGAGGTGGTTGAGCCCCCATCCCCGGAGGTGTTTAGAAGACGTGTAGATGAGGTGCTCAGGGAAATGGTTTAGTGGCAGACAGGAATGGTTGTACTCGATGATGCAAGAGATCTTTTCCAACCTGGTGATCCTAAGGCGGGGGCGGGGCTTCCGGGAGGGCCGCGCGATCGCCCCCACGCTGAGAAAGGGAAGCGGGGAACCCTGGCTCCGCCGCTGCCGCGCGGCCCCACACGAAACTGGAGGTGGCACCTGAGCTGCGGGCCCCCTCCTGCCTCTTCCGCCCAATACCCCGCCCCTTCCTCCCAAGGCCCCGCCCCCAGACTCCTTGCCCCGTCCCTTCCGCTCACGTCACGCCGCGATCGTCTCATTCCGCCACGCCCCGTGCACCGCCACTCACAGAAGCCACGCCCCCCTCACAAGCCACGCCCACCCCCAGCCCACACCGCGCCGGAGCCACGCCCCTCCCGTCACACGACACGCACCCTCCGCCCTCTGCCGCGCCCCTTCACCTGCCCCGGGCAGCACCTCCCTTCGGTTAGGCTCCCCGCTTCGCCAAACCACGCCCCCTCACGTAAACCACGCCCATTCCGCGGGGCGCACGAGTCACCCCGTCACGCCCCCTCGGCTAAGCCCCATCCCTCGGCTAAGCCCCGCCCCCTCAATAAGCCCCGCCCCGCGCCGCCGCCGCTGCCGCCGCCGCAGGCCGGGACGATGCTGGAGACGCTGCGGGAGCGGCTGCTGAGCGTCCAGCAGGACTTCACCGCCGGGTGGGTGGCGGCCCCGGGCTGGCGGGAGGACGGGGCAGCGGGAGGAGCAGCCGCGCCCCGTGGCTGGGCAGGGAGCGAGGAGCAGGTGACCAGGGGGCGGGGAGGAGGAGGAGGAGGAGGAGAAGGAGGAGAGGGAGAAGGAGGAAGAAGAGGAGTGGGAGGGGAAGGAGAAGGAAGAGTAAGAAGAGGAGAAGGAGGAGGAGGGGGGAGAGGGAGGAAAAAAGAAAAAGAAGGGGGAAAGGGAGAAGGAGGAAGAAGAATGAAGAGGAGGAGGAGAAGTAGGAGAAGGAAGAATAATAAGAGGAGAGGGAGGAGATGGATGGGGTAGAGTAGGAAGAGGAGAAAGAGGAGAGAGATGAGGAGGAGGGGAGAGGGAGGAGGAAGAGGAGGAGGAGAAGGGAGAAGAATGACGATGAGGAAGGAGGAGAGGGATGAGGTAGAAGAGGACGAGGAAGGGAAGAGGGAGGAGGAAGAAGAAGGGAACGGGGGAGAGGAAGAGGAAGGAGGAGAGGGACAATGAAGAGGAGGACGAGGGTGAGGGATGAGGAGGAGGAGAAGGATGAGGAGGAAGGAAGAGAGGGATGAGGAGGAGGAGAAGGGGTGAGAAGGATGAGGAGGAAGGAAGAGAGGGACAAGGAAGAAGAGGAAGAGGGGCGATAGAGGAAAAGAGGAGGAGAGGGACAAGGAAGAAGGGGGAGAGGAATGGAGAAGGGAGGAGAGGAACGAGGAAGAAGAGGAGAAGGATGAGGGAGAGGGACAAGGAAGAGGAGGAGAAGGGGACTGCTGCATCCCTCAGCACTGGAATGGGCTGGAAACGCAGTACCTAGGTCTGATCAAGTCTTTCCTGACTGGGCTGAGTGGGTCCTGGTGACCCCCGGGATCAGAGGAGGCGCCTGGGTGTTTGGAGGCAGTTGCGGTCGAGGGAAGGACAGGGAGGCTGCTGTTCCCAGGGAGAGAGGAAGATGTGAATGGGGTGAATTAAAGCACTTGATTTTTTTTATGGAGTTACTGACCTTCAGGTTGTTTTATAGATTAATGAATTGCTTGCTCTGTTTGGCATATGGAAGTCTTTTCTTCCCTTGGAAGATGGGTTAGTGACAAGAAATAGTTTCTATTACAAAAAAAGTGGAATGCTTTTTATTTAAGCTGAAGTAGAGCTAAGTTTCATTTAAGTAACTGTGCTCTTTGAAAGTTAAACAGAATGTCCCACTGATAGCATTGCTTGGGTTTTTTTTTTTTCAGGCAGTGTTTTTCCAGACAATGTTCATTCTTTAGAGATGATCATGTCTTGTGTTCAGTATGATCTGTGTCAAACAGATGGTTCTTCTTCTGTGATCACCTCTGTTTGCAGCCTTGTCCTGTCTCAAATGCAAGGTCAGGCAGAGCTGGAGTCAGCTCCAAATTGGCAAGTGTTTTGACTGTTGCAAAGTTTAATAGTAACATTAAAATTAGTCCTTGGAAAGTAATTGAATATGCGTAAGACTTCTGGGAAAAAGTATACGTATTCACATAGGTGGCAATTGCATTCTGTCCCCAGCTCTTGTCTTGCTGCATGTGATGTTGCCCAGGCCTGATAAATGATGCTTGCTTTCTAAAACTCCAGGAGAGTTTTATATGCCGGCATTTTTGGTATCACTGTCACTTGGGGAAAGGGAGCACAGGGTAAGTAGAAGGAGTAGCGGTCTTGTTTACATTAAAAGCATCCTTGCCTGAGAAGGATATTTCAGGGTTTTTTTCTGAGCTCTCCTCTCTGGTTAACAACTATAGGACCCAAGGGAATAGCAGGAAGATGTGCCAGGGGAGGGTTAAATTGGACATTGTAAAACACCAAGTGTGTCAGTGCTATTTTTAGTACAAGCAGGTGATCCCAGTGAGCATTGCTGGAAATCAGTGGATGGCCAGAGAGCAAGGTCATCCCTGTGCTGCAAAACTGGTGGCTGATAATGAGCCACAGGAGAGTATTGTGTTGTAATCAATGACTGCTAAAAACTGCCTGTGTTTTGGCCATGTCGAGGCTGCCTTATAAAACCGCTCTGGTAAATATTTATATATAGTGGTGGATGTCTGTGCACTCCAGAAAATTATAATGGTTTATAATGACTTACTTGCACCAGGATATGGTGGTCCAGAGAAATTGATAGAATAAGCTAGCAATTAGCCAGACCTGTCACATCTTAACAAACAGTATTTAAACATTAAAATTCCTTAAGGATACAGACTAAGGCATTGCTTTATTGCTATCTCTGCTTTGCTGTTATCTTGAGAACCTGTCACAGAGTTTGAGGCCTCACTACAGTGTAAGGTTCTTTTGAATAAAGTGTTTTTCACATGATGAAAGAGAACAATAGAGAGGTCATGACATGCTTGATCGTTTAACCATGGTCATTTAACTCTGCATCTTCATCATCTTCATGTATTACTGTGGTGGCATCAATATGTTTCCACATAGTCTCTAATTTGTCTTCTTCCTTATATTGCAATGTTTTGTTCTGTTCTAAGAACAGTCTCTGATTTCATCATTTCCACCTTTGTATTCTAGCAGCTCCATTAATGTGCTCTTCTTGGATTGTCCCTTCTTTAAAGTTGCTTGTGGTTTTTTTTTTAAATCTAGAATACATTCTTTGTTGCCATTGGGAACCTATATCTTGGAGTCGTAGTAGCAGAGACTGTGGAGAGCATCTTTTTTTTTTTTTTTTCCAGCAGTGTCTCCATGGATTCAGGCCAGAATATGACTTGTCCGGTTTTGCCCCTTTTCCTTTCCTGGATAATGCAACTACAGTGCTGTAGTGCTCTGGATTACTGGTTTGCTACCCTACCAGAGTGGTAATAGAAGTCATTTTATGCTGTAAAGACTTTAGCTCAAACTGGTCAAAACCCAGGGAAAGTATTTCTGGTGTCAAGATTGCGGGGCCAGTCGTGGCCAACTTGTTACCAACACATGAATGTTTACAACATTGGAACAGTTAGATTTCATGAAATGGGGAGGGATTTCTTGAAAGGGAGAAGCTTTTCTAGGGCTTCTAAGGACAGAATATCCTTTCCAAAGGAATAATGGACTGCTTATGTACAGCTGAAAAAGATTAAATCTGGGGTTGTGTTAGCTACAGAAAGGGTTATTGACCATTCCTGTGTACAAAGAAATGAGCTCCCCTTTCCCCTTCTCAGCTGTCTCTCCTGTCTACTTCTGTGTATCCTGTGAGGTTCTAGAATTTGACCTATTTACCTGCAAGCAGTGTTTTGCAGGAGGAGGATAAAACAAACAAACCCCAAACCAACAGTGAGCTGTATTGTGCTAAGGCATTAGTTTGTGTACTTCTGCCAGCTCGAGTGATGTGGCTCACATGACTCTTACTTTGTACAGAGAGTACTGCTGAAAGGAAGCCAGTATTGTGTAGTCTAGTGATAAATCCTTTAACTTTTACTTCTGTCTGCTCAGCAGATGTTCTAGTGAGAGGAATGGTACTTGTGACCCAGCATTTCCTCCTATCCCTGTATGGAGGGGGGTGCTGCTGTTACAGGTTGGGATACATAAGGGGAACGTGGCAAGAGAAGGGTAAATTGCAGACCTTTCTGCAACAGTGTTCTTCTGTAGTGGGCTATGGTTGTTGCTACTTGGCTTAGCTGTTAGGAACAGCTCTTTGGCAAGGAGTGGAGACCTGTCTTAGCATGTTTTTTCTTGAATTGTCAACCAACTGCTTTGCTGTGGAGGTTTGGGTTCCTGGAAATTAGTGATGATCAAGACTGAGGAAATGATTAGGCTCACCCTAGAAGCAGCCCAAATATCTGTATATTAGGGTGTTTCTCAGTCACTAGGTCGCTCAGGATTACATATGTCTGTGTCACATGTGGAGAATATTTTTGGAGCTCATAGTGCATTTACATCTTGCTCATGTCTGTGTCCTTTATCTCTTCCTAACCATTGCTGTACTGGACTGCTGGGACTCCAAAGGGCATAGAGGCTGAGGAGATCCATCATCTTGGTGGTTAGGGAGTAGCAGAAGGTTTTGGTTTTCCTTCTGCCATGCCAACTTGACTAGCATATATGGGTTGACTGCAAAAGAGTAAAGTGTACGAAAGAGTTGTGTGATGTGTCATTTGTTGTTGGTTGGAGTGTTAGAGTTTTTTTGTGGGGGTGGTAGGGGGGGTTTTGGTTTTTAGGAGCGAGATGCCAGTCAGTTTGGGATTGGCCGTAGATGGAAGAAGCACCAGATAATGCTCAGTAGCAGCGTGCTGTGGTGCTGCTGCTGGAGATTCTGATAGTTGGCAGAAGGGTTTGGCTCATGCTAGTTTTGCATTCACAGGCTTATGGCAAGTGGGCACAAATGTCCCTATGTTACTGTCATGGTTTTCTTTGGCACATGTGACTTCTTGTAAAGAATGTTCTTCAGGATTGGATTGATTACTTCTATGCAGAGCTTTAATACCTATCTGCTAAGGAAACAGTATAAAGAGCTGGATGACTTGGATACATAGTTCCCATTAAACTTTTCGTACCCACTTGCTTGATGCACTTGTACAAAATCTCATAATTTGGAAGTAATGCCAGTGGAAATAATTTCTTACGACAGTCTTCACAAAACTAAGTGAAATTTTATTTATTTGTGAAATAAGCTGAAACATAAATAACTATAATAGACTGAAATTAATTCATTGTTCATGTGTTCAAACAAGTTGTTCTCTGTTTTGATGTTGGAAATGTCTGATGGTTTTGTGTTTTGATTTATAGGTTGAAGACTTTGGGCGACAAATCAAGAGAAACGAAAAAAAGCAGGCAAAGGTACTTCTGAACATCTAAAAGAACAGCATTGGTCTTATAAGGAAAAATTTGAAAGTGGCTTATATGTATGAGCCAGTTACAAGAACATTTGCATATAATTTTACAGAATATTCTTTTGACAACAGAAAAGCGTAACTCTACTGTTGAGAAAATACTCTGTTTAACAGAGTCCTCACTGATAGGCATAAGTAGTTTCTGAGGCCACCAATCTATTTATAAGTGAATATTCAGTGTGAATGTAGTACTTTATGTGCAATTCAGGCTGCAGTACACTGAAATGTAATTGTTTATAATCATTGTGAATCTTACGTAGTAAGACTATAATTCAGGGTTTATTTTAGCGTGAGAAAAGAAATATGAGCCTTTTTATTGTGCAAATACTATTCTGTCATTCTGTATTCCTGTGATCTGTTTCAAGATGATTTAAGATTTGTGGTGGGCTTTTTCATCCTCTGCATTTTAGTATTTTGTTCATTATTTCGATCTGTATAAACTGTAGGGAAAGACTAAATGTCTGTAAACAATATTTGTGAATGTTGGTACTTCAAATAAGCTCAGATATGCTTTAGTGTAAAGCATGTTCTACCTAAAACACATTGTATAGAGACAAATTAGTTTTAAAACAAGCCCTAAACAAAAAATAGGGCATCTGAAATAACCTGTATTAAGTTCTGAAGCTTGGTGTTTGGATGCAAAGATTTGTTAACAGAAGATTGGTTTATTGACAAGACACACAAGGTAACAGTTGGTGAAGGTTTGAATAAGAACTGTTTTAGGCAACTGGCTTCTTTGTTTCCAGTCAGTAATAATTTGGTTCATCTGGTATACTGTGAATATCCAGCACTTTTCTCAAAAAGCACTGGGCACACCAATAGGATCATCACAAATATGAGTATGCCAGGTTGACTTCTGCTTTTCTGGTAATGTTCTGGGACAAACATTGCTTAGCTTGATTGTAAGGATGGCTGAGAGCTTGTAGATCAAGATCAGAGCAGAAGCCAGTAAGGGTGATGTGATGGGAGTTTGTTACTGGCCTTCTGATCAGGGAGTGAATAATGTCCTCTCTTTGGCATAAAGGAATAGCCTTAGGAAAGGCGGAACTCACCTAGAATCAATGCTTACAAGAGATGGCAAGAACAAGAAGAGCAGCTTGTAGCCCTGCGTTAGTAATAAAAGGCAGAACAGAAAAAAGGTGGGATTTTTTCATGAATAGGGTGGATGGTTTAGTGACAGCAAGTGTAGATGTTGTTGAGGTACTCAGTGCTTTTGTTGCTTCAGTCCTCGCAGCTAAGGTCTCCCAGTCCGTATTGTTGTATCATAAAGGTTGATTTTAATGGACATAGTCACAAAGAGGCAAGAGTTGGCTACTGTAAGATAACAAGGGGAAAAAAACACCCCTACCTTTGGAATATTCTTGTAAGATACACAGTGTAATGCATTTTAAACCAGAATTGACAGTGTTTGTGAAAGTGAACTGTAGAGAGTATTTGTCTGCTCAGCATATCTGTCAAACGCAGGAGTGTGTGCACACATTTTTTATAACAGCCTTCTATTCATTAAAAACATTTGTATATTTACTCTTTGTTTTATAGAACTGCTCAGTGTTTTCCAGAGTTTTCTGCTGGATTGGAATTACTGGGCAGGTATGAGCTTTCATTTTTTTTGTTAGTGTCTGTTTCCTATAATTTTAGACATAACTTCATAAAGTTGAGAAAATGAGAAGAAAATGAAGGTGTTACTAATAGGTTGGGTTTTTTTTTTTCGTTCTGCAGTGGGAAGAGTGGGGCTGGTTACCAAAAGATAAATGTATATTATATATTCCTTGAGTGCTGTTGTGTCAATGAAACACAAGTTCTGGAGGAAAAGCAACATTTGAAAGACTACTTTATTTCAGGGTCTAATGCACAGAGATGAATGAAACCAGCCTGTGGTTTTAATTCAGCATTTTATAAGTTTTACATATTTGATATGATATCCTGTTATAATAGAGGCAGTATGCCTGGCATTGCCATGCAAAGGAAGTGTATTCCATGTGTTTTAACCACATTTTTTTCTGAGCAACAGAACCTGTCTGCAGTATAAATTTCCTTTGTATTTTTATCTTTAAAAAAAAATCTGTTCTCTTTTTTTTGGGGTGTGGAGGAGGATGGTGTGTGATTACAATCATGTTAAGTTTTTTCATTTTCTCAATTAAATTTAGTTCTAGGTAGTGCTTAAGGCTTTTATGCATAGTCTTGTAAATATTGATGGATCTGTTTATCTCTTCATGTAAGCTAGTAGTTTAAAAATATTAATAACAATATCTTTGGAAGAAATTATATCTAACTGTATATTTCTCTCTGGTATTTACTGTTCTATCAAGACAACTGTTCAGCTTTTTAAACTGTTATTTCTGGGAGTCCCTATGAATGTAAGCACAGTGGCATCTGTGAAATCGTCTTCCTTTGTAAGAAGAACATGGTAAAAATAGTCGTTTATATTTCTTCTCTTCAGATATGAAGATGCTTGGGCTGCCCTTCACAAAGGAGCCAAAGATTGTGCAAAAGCTGGAGAGGTAAGAAAAAAACCCACACTGTCACACTTGAAATATTTTAAAATGCACGAATAATTTTAAAGTAATATTTTTAGTACTGGGTTGAGGCTGGCCACAGGCTACACAGCCTGTTCATTCCCTCACTAGTGGGACAGACAAGAATGGCAACAAAATTGAGAAAACTCATGGTTCAAGATAAAGACAGTGTAATAATTGAAGGACAGAGGAAAAACAAGTTGAAAAGGAGTCACTCACAGCCTCCCACAAACAAATTAATGCCCAACCAGTCTCACAGTGATGGTTAAGGGGGAGACAGTGTTAGCTGGGCAGCCACAATGCAGAGCATGACTGAGCTCTGTCTGTCCTGGATGAAACCTTCACTTTGGCTAGCTGCACCACGCCTGATTCTTCTTGTTTTCTTAGGGGTCTTCTCCGTATCTTTTTCCAGTGGATAAAAACCTCACTGCTTGATATATTTTGAAGAGGTGTATTTAGAGTAAGGAAGGTACTACATTCTTCTTGCATAATAATATGACCCCCTTTTTCCACTCATTCCAGTGAAAACCATCAGTTCTTAGAGATGACGTTCTCTCTGCCGTCTTTATGTGCTTTACGACTTAGGATGAGTTTTTTTAGAAGACCTCTTAAATGACTTGCATGCAATTTTTAAATACTTGCAGTAGTTTGCTTCAAAAATTTGGGTTCTGAAAACAATGTGAGGTTTCATATATGTAAAACCAATGTAACCTTAACATCGCATGTTATGTCTGCTTGGGAAAATTAGAATGAAAATCTTCTGAAGTGACTTTGAAATCTTCCATGAAATTTAGTTGTTTATTTTTGGAAAAATATGTATTGCTTGTGGGTTTTTGTGTTTCTATTTTATAAAAGTAGAAAATACAGTGTTCAATGAGAATTGTGTAAGCATACAAGATTGATTGTCCCATATCATACCTAAAGGTCCACTTGTCCAGTCTTCTGTTTCTGGTACTGGCCTGCAGCAAATAAGTAAGATAGCATGAGTACTTTGAAAGTGTTGAATAGGGAATGGAATGTGAAAATTTCAGGCTTCAATTGCTGCCTATAACCTTAACCATGTTAAATTATAGATGCTAATTACCAGTTCCATCTACAAAATTGTCCTAAAAATACTGCTTTTAGAGTATTGTTATTTTAGCTGCAGTTAATTATCTCTGGGCTGAAATGATTTTCTGGTGTTTGCCTCATCTCATGATGATTTTTTTGTTATTGTTGGGGTTTTTTGCTTTCCCGATTGATGGATATGTTAATAAACCACATATCTCATTCTCAAAAATAGACTTGGCCTTATTTAAATAAGAATGTTGGTCTTCTGAAATGTTTCATTATGCACTGGAGTTCAGAATAAGTTTTCAAGCCTTGTCTGGTGAAACAGGATGGCTTTTGGACAGTGATAGTTGGAGAAATTTGGAAATGGGAGAAGTTGCTCTAAAAGAATCTGTTTGAAATAGGTAGAATTGTAAATCTTTGAG
The DNA here is from genome assembly GCF_032191515.1 of Phaenicophaeus curvirostris. Classification (NCBI taxonomy): domain Eukaryota; kingdom Metazoa; phylum Chordata; class Aves; order Cuculiformes; family Cuculidae; genus Phaenicophaeus; species Phaenicophaeus curvirostris. The sequence continues at coordinate 37,246,388 of NC_091394.1, forward strand.
AACTTCCTTTGCCCATTGCTGGAACTTCTTCCATGTCTGCAACCAAATTCTACAAAAACTGAGGAATCCAGAATGCAGATACAGCCACGAGCTGCAGTTGTGTGCAAGAGGAAGAATGGGAAATGGAACAAAGAGCAGGGAAACTGTAACTGATTCATCTCAAGTATCATATTTAAGGGAAACGTTCGTTGCCTAAGATCTTTTGTTCTTGCTGTTTTTCATAGTCTGACCTACATAAGTAAAATTTTTAACACTGTATCCATAAAATATTTCCTACATTGATTAGTATATTGATAAATAACTTTATCTTGTTCTGATCAATACATTTTGGTATAAATACTCCATACTACAGGGACTTTCTTGACTGTGATTATTTAGTGAACTACACAAGAGGCAGTGTTATAAGGTTGTTGTGCTGACCCTACAGTTTCAGATGCATGAGTTCTAAATATTAGTCAAGATGCTCATAAATAGGTTCATAGATTTGCAAGTAAAGTAAAGTAAAGACCTTGTTTGTTTCAGCTGGTGGATAGTGAAGTTGTGATGCTTTCTGCACACTGGGAGAAGAAAAGAAACAGTCTGGTGGAACTACAGGATCAGCTCCAACAAATACCTGGGTTTTTAGCAGATCTAGAATGCCTCACGGCAAGCCTAGGTAAGGTTTTTGTTGACATAACAAACATGCAGGTCAGTACAGATGATTATACTGAAGTTCAGCAGTTATGAACTTTACAATTCAAAAATTTAATTTTGCTTCCCAAACACATCCTTTCAGCTATAAAACAGTAGTTTTAAAACAAACTGATTTTATAAAAGAACAAAATTAGCAGTGGTTGCTCTCCCAGCAGTTAAAATAATCTCTATCTCATTATTTGGAAAAAAAAAAAATGTATGAAACTGCATGTGTTGATGTGAACAGCTGAATATTATTAATCTTGAAGCCTTTTAAAATTATTAAAGATTTGTAAGTAGTGCTAACACTCATGTATGTAGTTGCTTCTCTTTGAGCCTCTATAGTTTCATATAGTATTTTTTTTAAAACTCATTGGGGCAGGGGAGGGAGGAAGTAATTTACCTGGCTTGCGACACTTTCTAGGCAAAAAAGATTTTGTTGAGTGTAATTATTGATATCAAAGCTAGCTTCCATAGTTTGTTAGTGTACAAGGTTACGTTATTCTGAAGTGAAACCTAGCTATTTCATAGGTGAAACTAGCAATGGTACCTTTAAGGTTACCAAATACCTCATGTTTGTTTGGGTTCCAATTTTTATAGCTTTACCAAATGTTAACCTGCTGATTTAATTGAAATGGTGAAAAGATGAATACTTTAGTGGACTACTTCTGGAAACCTCTCATACAAAGCAGTTGATCCACTGTGAAAAATGAAATTAGGAAAAAAACGTTCTCTCTGAAAAGTCTCTGAAAAGCTCTAGTGTTACCAAGTCTTGAAACGAGGACACAGCAATTGACAAGTAACAAGCCTTTCTGTCAACAGCAGGCCTCTTGCTGCCTCCATGAATATCTATTCAAGTTACATGAAATTAAAGTTTTGAAAAACTGCTGCCGGGGCATGGATTTTTGTAGATAAGTACCCTGGGGACTCGGCACTATTCTTACACTAGCTGGGAACTATGCAGAAATTTTTCGTGTAATTGCCGCTCTTGGTTTTTATGGGGTGGGCTGGATTTGTGTTCTGGAATCTGATCTGAGGAAAAGTAGGGCTCTATTCTGTGTTCAAAGTCTGATTTCTCATTCTTCTATGGTCAGTGGATATGCACAAATCTGCTCTTGTTCCTAGGTAGGCTGCTGATAACTTTGCTGTTTCTTTCTGAACCAAGGAATGTATTGAATTTTTTTTATTATCGTTTTCTTATACCTCTTTGTTTAGTAAGGCTTTATCATGTGTGGTAACCATTTAATGTTGGCTTCTTGAAAAGCTCAATTATTTTCTAAGGAAATATCAATTCAAACAATGATGTATTTAAATACTGATTTTAATATCATCATGCACAGTGGTGCAGTCCACTCGTAGACCAAAGATGAACAATATAATAAAAACCTCGTGCAATTTTCTTTATAGTTCGTAACTGCAAATGCTATAAATCCTGGTGAATTGGGGTTACCTTCCCATTCCTAATGTATGTTTTTTATGAACCAGAATCAATCTCACCCTGATTGTAGAATTACTTGGAGAAGGCTCAGTTTGTCTATACTGTTTCTGATATTCCACAAGCAGGATTTAAGGAAGCATTAACCAGTCCGCTCAAGGAAGCTAATGAATTGTGAAGTCTAGTGCTAAGGTTGTGAGATTTGAACCCAATCTTACAATCTCACTTCTTGTGTCAAATTTCAAGTAATTTACTTGGAGGCTTGTGTTAGTCCCTTCTCAGCACTGTGAGTTTTTTACCAGCTATACTTCTGGAAGGGATTTACCAGAAATTTGCTCTGATATTCTAATCAGTGTTTTTAATTTTTATAACTCTGAACTATCTGTATTTTATAAATGCAAACTGTATTCATCTTTCCAAGAGATGACTAACGGCAGTGAGTTCTAAGTATGAGTGAAACATTCTGTAAAAAAAAATATGTAAATATAGGATTATAAACTGCTGTGTCCTGGGTTGTGCATCCAAGATATAATTTGGCTAATGTTAATCATTTCAGAAAAGTCATAGTTCTGTGTTGTGACATGATAAACTTCTAATAAATCTATTAATGCTTTCATTTTGAAAGTTGAGAGGGAACCCTGGCTGCTTTTGATAAAAGAAATTTCAGATAATGAAAATGAACCTTTTTAACAACTTCCTTAAAATTGTTAGGAGTCATGTACAGATTCTTCCGCTTTTGCTGTGCATTGCAAGTCACATTTTCGTTAGCACTTCTATAAATAAAGTCCTTTAACTGCGATACTCATGTTATCAGTCACCCCTTAAGTCAAATAAAAAAATGTGTTCATTTGATAAGTTTATTGTATTACACAATGTCTTGTAGCTGCTGTTGCAAACTTTGAAGAAAAAATTACTCTCATGTAAAAGTGAAAAGGACAGTTCGCTGCCCTTTTGAAGTCCAGAATCTGAATCCTTGCTTAAGCTAATTTTTATTTGAGATGTTGCAGAAAGTACCTGCTTGCCAGTGCCTGAGATGCTTCTCTCAATATGAAATATGGAATGAAATTTAAGCAGTGGCATGTAAAAACTGTAAGCAGCTCACAATTTGTAGATGGGAAAATATTTACAGAGAATCATATTTTATTATTAATTAAAACAACTTTTCTAACTGGTTGACCGGTTGTTTAAAAAATACTTCTCTAGCTCTTACGAGTTTCATTGTCTGAATCAAAAAGACATTTCTCTTCTATGGAGAAAATCAGAGAGAATACTGGGGAGATATATAAACCCAGGGAATTTGAATAATATTTTATAATGATAGCTGTGTTGAACAGGGAGTTTTTCACTTTCATAAGTGCCAGGGCAGGATGCTTCAGCAGAGAGGGTTGTTGTATAAGGTAAAGAGATATATGTATGAAGGTCATATAGTTCAGTGGTGTCAACTTGGACACGTCTGTGAATTGAATAATGAAGGAAAAGTGTCCTAGGATAACTGTTACATAGCTTCTGCAAAGAATTTGCTTTAGCTTCATGTGAATGGTATGATACTAGCTGTGTTTAAGATCTTTTCTTTAAAACAAATAAAAATTGAGCGCTAATAGAACCGTAATTATGTAAAGACTTTTTTTCAAGCATTGCAGCTGAATTGAGGTTTTCCTGTGTGTCTGTGTGTATATATATATATGTGTAACTGTCCCTGCTAATTTTAAGCTTTTAGTAAACTGTGTCCATGTCTGACCTAAAATTAGAGCTAATTGGTTTGATGTAATTGTTTCCATCTTTCTGTGTTCTCCCCTTTTGCCTTTTTGTCAGAAAATGAATGAACTTTTTATAAATGTCTTTAATACTCATTAGTGGTTTCTGTTGTTTTGGAGGTTGGGACAGAGCAAGAAAGTTACATTGAAATTATTGCAGGGAAAATTGAAAACTGTAATACTTTCTGATATATAGCTGTGATTTAGCTTTTCTAACAGTTTGTGTACTACTGTAGAACTACAAGTAACAAATTTCAGCTAAAAATGTATGTGATAAATTGAAATTAGTTAAACTTCAGTGAGAAAGTGTTTTCAGGAATTAAATCACGTTTTTGTGGTTGTCAGGTTCTAGATAAATACTTTAACATCTGAGGACTTGGTAAACTAAGACAAATCATATAGACTTTTGAAAGATAATTCAGTCTAGTATCATCTGATCAAACTTTAACATACTTAAAAAAAAATAAAACTAAGAAATACAATTTGTAATAGTGTCGTTGTAACTGTGATAGGATAAGAAATATAGACTGAACTGATATAAATGGTATTATATGACTTAAAGAATAAGTTATTTTTCAGCTATCTAATAAAAAATATTACTTTACCAAGTGTGGCATATTAATAAACAGGAAAATTCTTAATCTAAAGGTACAATGGATTTTTCCCGGCCTCTTTAAAAAGGCTAAAAAGAGGAGATATTTTTCTCCTACATAGCAGTGCTGTTTCAGGGTGACATAGTGATTGTTGCCTGACCACCTGGGTTTGGAATTTCTTGAAGAGCGGAAAAGAAGTCATAATCTTGCAGGTACTCTTTAGAAAATTAGCTGGCTTTCTAGGGTAGATTCATTTTAGGTGCCTCTGTGAACTTTAAACTGGAAATGAATTTATAGATTTCGTATTTTGCTAAATACTTTTTAAAAGTGTAAGCTTATTTATTTGTGAATATAGATAAGAGCTGATCGAGGAATTATGGCTTAAATTTCAAATTGACTAAATAAGTAGCTTGCTTTGGATTTTTTGTGCAAATTTGCATTGGGTTATGTGAGACCTTAATTCACAGCCATAGCTGGTGCTATTGTTGTGGAGCTAGTCTTCAACTTTTTTGTGAAAAGGAACTACATTCACTTTAGAAAGATAAATTCTCAAACCTGTGTTGCAGTAAAGCAGGATTGTTTTCTTCCTGAGAGATCTTAAGTGTTCATTCCTGTTCTTCAGGAGCACAGTGTTTTTTGCAGTTCCCACTAGAGGCTGCTCAAATGCTGGTGCTAGGAATCGGTTGCCTTTGGGAATTTACATTTATTCATCTCTTTATTTTCCTGTTCTGTGTTGTACCTTTTAATATTATTTCAATAGCAAGTACAGCAAAGCAGGTGGTCATTTTTTTAAATGGAAAGAACGCTAGTTGATAGATACCTTACTAAACTATCTTCAGTCCTGCCGTGTTTGTGAATTTTAGAAATTAATAAGTGAGCAATCATTCTGGGAAGGGTGATAGCATAATACAGATATTTGGATTTTAATGCACTCAGAAAAGCTAAAAAGGACCACCAGTCGTAATTATAGTCATGATATTGCCCTTTGAATACATCTGGATTTTGTGAGAGGAAGCTGAGTTTTGTGGTAAACAATGCGTGTTCCACATTTTTTTTTCCCTCAGGCTTGTTTCTACATTGTCAAGTAGAACCCCGCTTGCCAAGCGATCTGTATACAGATAAATGACACAAACCATATCAGTAAAGATTTCCTTATGTTTCCCATTCTGACTGTTGTGGGACAGTATCTTACTTGTTAGGGACTGGAAAATCTTATTATTTAGTTGGAACTGAACATATGACTGTACCTCCTAGGAAGTTTGTTTACAGGGTCTTAACTTTTGCCTTTCTAGGGTGCCCACTAGGATAGTAATTGCTAATTGAATAACGGCTAAGAAAGTTTAAATCTTCTGTACTGCAGGAGAGGCTTCAAGTAGAATGGCCAAACCAGAAGTGAAGATTTGACTGCTGCCTTCAGCTTGCTGTTTCCTTCTTTTAAGCATTCAAAACACATTAACTTTAAGTCATTTTTTGTACCTTTAACTTAATAGTTATTGTCTTGCTTAATGAAGATTGCTTCTGCCTGTTACAGGCAAAGGTGAAACATAGCCATTTACAAAACCCAGAGTTGCTTTAGGTTTTCTGCTGTTTTGTTCCATCATCTACATAGTTCGTTGCATCAACAATCAAATTCATATACTACAATGGATTAGAGTATCTGTCTTTAAATTGCAAAAACCCTTCTATTCTTTGGTTGCTGTTTTGTTTGTAAATATGTGATTTATAGAATAATAGAATCATAGAATGGTTTGAGTTGGAAGGGACTTGAAAGATCAACTAGTACCAACTCCCCCTGCCATCGGCAGGGACATCCCACTAGATCAGGTTACCCAAGGCCCCATCCAACCTGGCCTTAAACACCTCCAGGGATGGGGCAGCCACAACTCCCCTGGGCAACCTGTGTCAGCGCCTCACTACTCTCGTGGTGAAGAAATTCTTCCTAATGTCTAGTCTAAATCTGCCCCTCTCCAGTTTATACCCCTTCCCCCTTGTCCAATCACCACTAGCCTTTATGAAAACTACAAGAAAACAAAAAGGTAAATAAAATTATTTCTATAACTATAAATTAGCATAAAACATAAGCGCTCCAGCTTTCCTGTAGGCCCCTTTCAAGTACAGGAAGGTTGCTGTAAGATCTCCTGGGAGCCTTCTCTTCTCTAGGCTGAATAAGCCCAACTCTCTCAGCCTGTCCACATACGGGAGGTGCTTCCTGCTGCAGTATAACTTCTCTCTGGTGTAGAAGAAATCCTCACAAAGGGGTGAATAATAGTCCTGCATTCACACAGATCTGTTCCAGAGTGATTAGCTGGTTAGAGTTTGGGAAAACAGTTTTTCCACTTTGGGATCCTGAGGAGGGACATAGTGTTCAGCATTAGTCACCCACAGGGAGAGTGATCCTTTGGTACAAGATTCATATGGGATAATTCAGGTCAAAAGGGGCCTCAGGAGTTCTCCAGTCCAAATATCTACTCAAAACAGTGTGTTCTATGAGATAAGATCAAGTTTCTCAGGGCTTTTCATACGCATGATCTCTTTTAACTTGAGAATCTGGATAATTATGGTTAAAGAGGAGATTTAGAGGCTTTGCCTGGTTTTGGGTGCGTGGGTGTGTAAAATAACTATTCTGTAGTTTTGCCTATTGGTAAAGGATCTGTCTTCAGAGTAAACTCTCAAGGTCTGTATTATTTTATGATATCACAAGATCGCGTAAGAGTTAAAATGCTTCCAGTATAATTTTTTTTTTCTTCACTTGAATAATTAAAGATAGTGCTGGTTTTAGTCAGCACAGTTTTGTTCCTCAGGTTGGTACCATGCAGGAAGGGGTAAACTGACACTGTGCCCAAGAAGCAAAATTAAATTATGGATTCTGGATCCTCCTTTTCCTGAAGTACGGACACAAGCCTGTGAGATGAAGATGCTGGGGCACTTATAGTGATTTAGCATCTTACTGCAAAGGGAACTTCAGATAGATTTCCCTTAATGTATGTGGCTTTGCTGTCACTCTTTGTTATGTGATATGGACTAGAGATTTGTTAATCTTTATGAGCTGTTTATATATGTGTATTTATTAGCATGTTAATTTTGTACCTTTATGAATTCCTGTTTTTATTCAGGTGAGTTCTCCACCTGTTGATACAATCTGATTTTCATGTAAGTATTTCTTACAGCCCAGCTAGAGGCAAACTTTGAGGAAATGGAGAACCATCTGTTGTGTCTTGAGGACCTATGTGAACAGTGTGAGTTGGAAAGATACAAATGTGTGCAGAATTTACAGCTGGAAAACTACAAGAAAACAAAAAGGTAAATAAAATTATTTCTATAACTATAAATTAGCATAAAATATAAGCCTTTTGTGATTATTTTTCCCCCCATGTATACTATAATAATCCCTTTTATTTTCACCTTTAAAGAAACAGTAATCCTTGACAGGAAGCTGCAAATTTGTAATAGATACATTGAGTGTTGGTCTAACAACTGGTGATGAGGAAGAGTGTGTGTAATTGGAAAATTGCAACTACATTGTTGTGAAGATGAAGTTCTGCTTATTATTCTTTGCAAACAATTAGGGTAAGGGCTGCTGTTAATATCCACTGTGAAATAGTTTTCTTTTAATCCCTTGCCTATTTTCTTTTTTTCCTGTTTATTGTAACCTGTAAAGTTAGGAACTGTATTTTCCTCTTATCTTCTTTTCAGTTCTGTCCTATCCTGTACTATTTCAGTCCGTATGTTAGATATTACTCTTCTGCCATTCTCTTACTTGCAAAGATAAGTTTACCTAAAAGATAAAGCAACAAGAGCTTAAATAACTTATATCTTGACATTCTTGGGTTTGTTACTGGCAGTGTCAAAAATACCCTTACTGAAGGAGATAGAAAAAGCAATATTAAGTCCTTTATATAAATGAGGAAGTAAGGAGTTAAATTGAAGCAATTTGTCAAAGATAGCATCTGACAGACGTGTGTTAGGTATTTATGGGTAGGTACACATGCTAAGTAACCTGGAGCCAGCACTCCAGGTGATAAATGGATTACTTGATCTGTTGAACCAAGTGTTCTCCTGTTAGCCAGGGAAAGCACTGTCATGGTTTAACCCTGGCACAACTAATTTCAGCAGCTAAAACTGAGCAGTTGGGCTCCCAATTCCCTTTCCTCCCCCCAGCCACCTCTAGGGAAAAGGAAATGAGAGAAAAAGAAGTGTGAGTTGGAAACCAAACTAAAACTGCTTTAATAAAATAGCAATAATAATAATAAATAAAATAATAAAATATATACAAATATATGAAACAGTGTCCGCACCCCACAGTGAGTATACATCACCACAAATGCTGCAGAGCAGACATGAGGGAAAGGGTCCAAGGCTAGGAGGGAGCTGGGCTCAGGAACCGAATTCAGGAACACACAGGTCTGGAGTCAGGGCAAACAGAAAGACGAGGTCCTCACTGGATGTCAGCCATCGAAGAAGAGTGAGAGAGACCCTTGTGATATCTTAGTTGTATACCGAGTATGATGTATATGGGATGGAATGATCTGTTGGTCAATTTGGGGTCACCTGTCCTGTCTGCCCTCCCTCCAGGTGTGACCTTTTTCGAGACTGACTTACGGCATCCACCAGCTTGAGGATGGCCTTGGTTACTGTAGGAATAAGTATTGGCCTTTCTGCATACCAATATTCCTTGTTGTCACTTCTAGAGAGAAACACTATCTGAAAAACATTCAGCTAACTTTTAGAAAATGAAGTTACTTAGACAAGACTTAGCTAAAGTCAGAAAACTGATTCCACTTTAGCTCAGAGCACAGCAAGCACCCTGGCGCCTCCCATACTGTCTGAATTACAGAAGCAAGTTTGACTCACGTGGTATGATCAGAAGTGGTTTGGTTTATGGTCCTAATTAGGATGCGGCGATAAAGACCAGAGCTGCACTGGATAGCATCAGTCATGTTTTGCATAGCTTATCTGTTTTCCTCTTTATTGGCCATCATCCTTTTGCCACCCTTGTACCTTATTTTTCCTTTCCAAATAACAATCCACTCCCAATCACTTTTCCCCTATTGATCCTCATTTTTCTACTCAAATTTGGTAATTTCTGGTGTCCCTGCACATGGCGGGGGGTGTTGGAACCAGCTGATCTTTAAGGTCCCTTCCAACCCAAACCATTCCATGATTCTGTGAATCTTGACCTTCTGTGGTGTTACGGATATGGTTACTGAAGTATCTCTGGTGTTGCAAGTTCTGCCTCACAGAAGGTCCCCAGTACTTTAAATGTCCCTCTTCAACTTCCATGAAGTTTGGCTGCTTATCTTCTAGTTCCCCTTTAACCATCTGTGAAATCCAAGCATCCCTCACGGTGCAATCTGTAGCTTTTGTCAGCATCTTACTATGCTATCTGTCTTGTCTAACAATTTCTCACGTGACATCCTTTAGTTTTTCACATCCTGTTCCATTAGCCTAACCTCAGACCAAGGTCTTGTCAGGAGTCTTGTAATTTTCATTTGACATGGATTTTCACTTTCCCAAGCCTGAGCAATATCATTTTCTCTCTTTCCATGGAAAGTCAATGGCAGTCAGCGTGGCTGAATATTCCCTTGTTTGGACCTTTTAAAGTAATTAGATATCTAATGATAATAATTTCAAAAGTCTAAATATCTGCTAATTAACAAAATAACACAAAAAATTAAAATGTGCATAAAGCAACAGATTTGTACCCTCTAACATTTAGTAAACTTTCTTGAGTTTTCTGAGTTTTGTTTTTTTCTCTCTGCTGTCCACAATCCTTTCCTCCTCCCCTAGCTCTCCTTTTAACACCAAAATAAAGCGTTAAACTGTTGTCTGCTCTGCTTAGCAGTGTCTAATCAGCTTTATAAATAGAATGCTAAGCAAACTGCTTAATGTAATTATAAGCTGATTACATTTGGTCAGATCTAGACAAAACAGGAAAAATGCAGGTAATTTTGGGTTGATCATTAGCACTGTATTTATTCAGGTAAGAAATTAACTTCTAGCTCATTACTGGAAGGACACTTGCCAATGTAGGTACTTGAAGAATGAACAGCCAGTTAACGTGAGTGTGACTTGTTGTGTATGTTTGCAACTCGTATTACTTCTTTCTCTAATCTATGGTGTTAGGGGGTAGGGTGGGGGTTTACTGTAGGACTAACTACTGAAAGAGTCAAATGAGGATTCTGGAATCTAAGCTGTCATTAGCAGAAAAATTATTTTCAGGGAGTGAGTGGTTTTGTGTTAAAATGTGTTTCTTTGTTTCCTTTTTATGACAATATAGGGCTAAAACCTGAGAAAATCACCAACTCTAGATACTGTGGTTATATTAAGCATGTAACAAAAAATAATTTTATTGTAAAGTCACTGTAGAGCTTAGGCTAGAAGCTCATGTATTTCGAGTCTTCTGAAAAATCTTCCTATATGAAAGATTTAGAAGAAAGTGCTTTGGGTCAATATTAGACCTTTGAAATGCAGCTTATGGTAACTATGGGAACTGATTTTCAGAAATAGGTGTCCCTGTTAAACAGAGCAACTTTATTTCAGTTCAATCAGATATTTTTTCCCCCTTTCATCACTATATTGAGTATTAGTTTCTAAGTAGATTCATTAATGCAAGGCATTTTCCACAATTTGTCTTCAAGTCTGGTGTCTTGGGGGTTTGATTGTTTTTCTGTGTGTTTTATCTCTGGATTTTTAGCATTTTATTTTTTTTAATCCATTGATCAGAGTACCAGTATTGCTTTATAAAGTCTGGATTCCACTCTTGCTTTCTCTAGTTAGTTTTCCTGTAATTGTTTTTTGTGTGTGTTGACATTTAACCATGCCATTTTGATTCCTGTCATTTCCTTAATCAAGCACTACTCTCCTGTTTCCTTCATGATCTTTCTGAGGATGTGCTGTTTCTGACTGCAGAAAACTCCTTGTATCCTTCTAGTGTCATGTGGCATTTCTTGCATTCCCAAAGCAGGGCACTGTGTCCTTTAGGAAGCACTGTGAGAAGCTCACTTTCATGCCAGTTTTTATGTGCACCAAATTGCAGTCTTATATTTGTAAGATAAAATGTTTCTGTCCTGAACATGTACTTATGAAGTATTCATTTCAGATGGGTCACCATTTTTTGAAAAACAGAAATTCCTGGTTATTTTGTTGATTAAAAGGAGCTGCCCAACTACAAGATTTTGTAGGAAAACACTTGAGATAGCAGAGACTCTTTGTCACTGGACATGAGTGAATACATTTTACTGTGCGTCGTTTGACTGCAAGCATAGTTGTCTGAATTTTGGGTTTTTTAGGAGGTAGTTTTTAAGAATCCTTTCTGTTTTTCAGGAGTTGTCTGCTTTGAGACCAGACTTATAAGGTGAATGAAGAAATCTAAAAACTAGCTGATGCTAGGATATACTTCAACAGATGAATGTTTAGTAATATTGAGGCCTTAGTGGGACTATTTTTTGTCTTCTTTTCTGTGAGATTTAAAGAAATGCTTTACCTGAAAGAAAATATGTTCTTAAAATTTGTATTTATTCCTAACTTTTGTATTTTAAAGGTTTATGTGTTGTCAAATAATGTGTAACTCCATGCTTTGGTAATTAGTGTAGTAGATGAGGAGTTGGATAGATTATAATTCTTGTTAGATGTTGTGCTAGGATGGTGTTTTTATGCTTCTGGAGGAGAAGAATGATTCACTTTCTCTTTCAGAAGCGTATAAAATGTAGGGCAATGGCATTGCGTAGATTAAATACATGTATGTGAGAACGTGTCTTAATGAGTTGACGCTGTTAAGTTTATTTCTTATGTCTTCTATTCTGTTGGTTTTATCCCTCTTTCTAACTGTTTTGGGAACCTAAGGGCAAGTACGGACTGTTGCAGTTAGGCATGCTGGCTTATGTTAGGCCTGGCTAACAAGTATTAAAAAAGTAAATTAAAAAAAGACTTCTTTAGACAATTCAGACTGCTCTGCTGTTTATAAAAGTTCTTTCTGACTTGCGCCAATTAACGGTTATTTACTCACTAATATACAAAAATATTTTGTGTTGTTATTTTTCTGCTATGTTTTGCTTTCAAGGATTTTCTTTACCTCCTGCAGTAGCACTGTAAAAAGCTGCTATTTATTTTGTGATCTTTTTTGGTAAAAGAAATAATTTAGGTTACAGTCAGAAGAGAAGATGGAATGGGTAATACGCTGCCATAAAAACTGTGTTGCTTAAAAGAAGATTTTTATGTCTGTAGATGTTTAGATCCCATAGTGTTCCCCAAGTGATAAGCTAGAATAGTACTTTGTACAGTACATCATCTCCAGTGATGACTTCCTCCCATCTGGCAGTGATAAATTTAAATTTTACTTTTATAAACTTTTTAAACTTTACATGTAATTTATCAAATTAAGTTTTTACATGTAAAACATATACTGTAGTTGCAAATGTTTCAAACAAGTATATTTTTCCCTTCCAAAGTTAATGTGCTGTGAATTATTTCTAAAGCTCTAGCTATATGTTTCATAGTTCTCATGAAAATTTTCATCAAAGTAGGGTTTCATGCCATATTCTTCTTGATCAGCCATTGGGTGGTATAGATTTTCAGTTGCTGTACCTCTCTGTACCTGGCTACATAAACAATGATTTTGCAAAGGTGGGTGCAGAACTTTTATTATCTTTAGGACAGCTTTCATGGTAGATGTGCAGTAGATGATCGACTGTGAGTTTTCATTAGACGTTAATTGTAGGACGGTAAATGTCTATGCTCAAAGCAGAGTTCACATTACAGAGATCTTTTCCATCTTGCTGTTCATGAGTTTGCTTACAGCACAATCAGTAGCACATGTTTTCATGGTGACAACTAACTGGAATTAATTTTATGGCCATCGGTTATTGCACTTATTTAGACAGATACATGGAATGAGAATTCTTGTTGATCTTGAAAAACTGGACTAGCACAAGCTTTGGGAAACTTCCCTTGATAATTGTGCTTCCTTTTATGTGATTTTAGGGCTTTAAACTTTCTTTGTTTGCAAGAACACTTGCAGTACAGTATTTTGCATGCATCAAACCCAAAGGAGCATGCTGCTTCATTGGTAGTGAATTTTACTTCTGTCAGTGCTCCAAGTATTTGAAACATTGGGTAAGAGTGAATACATAGCAGATCAAAAGATTATATGGTTTTTGGCAGATTTTTGTAGCATTTGCAAGGTGGGAATGTGCAGCATAATTTCTGTCACTTTTAAGTTAACTTAATTTTGCCCTTCTTTTGTGTCAGTCTATGCTTAATGCAGAGAGACAATGACATTGTTATAAAGAGATCTGTTGCATACCTTCTCCTTATAGTTTTGTTTTCTTTTGAAAAGCGTGTAAAAGATTTTTTTCTTTGTGGCTTTTGTGACCTATGATTAAAGACTGAATGTTTGTGCTGGATCCTCTGCATCTTACAGCACCTTTTACTAACCTTTTCAAAAAAATGTTAAACATTTTTAAAAATGTTAAACTCTGCATAACTTTTCTCTGCCTTTGAGTGCTGGTTACTGGGCATAATCTGCAAATCCTGTTAATCTGTTAGTACTAGGCATTATTTGTCCAGACTTTTTGTACCAATAATAGAAACAGATGGTTTGGGATCCCTCTTAGTCATCGTTTTGTACTCTCCCTCACCTCAAAACTGCTTTATTTATCAAATTCATTCATCCATTGTGGCTAGTGTCAGGAGAACAGGTCTTAAATGTTTGTCATTGTCCACTAAAATCCATTCTCTGCTTTAGAGTAAGATTCTCTGCCTCCTGATAAATTCTTTCTTCACTATGAATTATTTTCCCAAGATCTCTAAAAATTCCTTTCACTTACATCCAAAACAATTTGTTTACAAATGGTTTTAAAAAAAGCATTAAATGGATTTATAAACAACACCTCTGTGAGAGTGATTTTATATTGCTGTCCCAAAAGGATGTGTTGAGGATGCCTGAAGTGGTACAATTTTCAACTTCTGACTGCCACAGTTGCATTCATGCTGCATGGAACCAAAACATGAATGGGAAAGAGTGCATGTGGGGTTTTAGGCTTTTTTTACTACTTTGTCTTTGTGGTCATGTGACATATTAGATGTAAACTTAGAGAGTAAGGTTTTACCACTTTCTGAATAATGTAATTTTTTTTCTTTTAATGCTTATGGGGAAATTTCTTGCTGCATTAAAGAAAGTTACAGGTTTTGTTTCATCACCTTTTACCAAAGATGGGTTTGTGGGAACCTTTTTGCTTTCTGGGAAAGACTAAACATGTTGGAATTGTTGGTGGAGGTGGCCTTTGATGTTGGAGTTGTTTGTATCTTCTCTTAAACTTCAGCTTCTCTGAAATTTCTTTGTAGCTTCTTAAATTACTTTGTAGCTTATAGTTTTTAGCTTCTCTTAAATGTCTTCTCTCAAATTTCAGGTTTAAACTTCGATTCCTAAACTTGTGATTGTATGATAAAAATAAGTAAAACTCTTCTGATGCACATATATTTTAGTGTTCTAATGACATTGCATACCAAGATAAAAGTTTAAAAAAATTAAAATTTAAAAACTGTTCCCTTTTTTTGGATAGCAACAGAATGAAAGCAAAACCTTAAAAACTAGGTCCTGTGCAAAACCCTACATCTGAAGGCATAAGCTTTCAGAGGCAGCTAAGAATTCATTCCACATTTCAAGTTCCAATGTGGAATGATTCCAATGCAGAACAGCCTGTATCAGGCTTTTAGCAGAGGATGAAACATTTGGTTGCATTTAAAGATTTACGTCTACCATTCTCCTCTGTTTTTAATGCCACCTTCCTAGTTTTTACTGCTTTTCTGAATGATAGTAGCACCTGAGTGGTGACCCTCAGTGTTCTTCATGAAGAAAAATACATTTCTTTCTTTGAAATATCCAAAGAGAAATGCTTTCACCCTAAAACTGCTGAGCATATAAGGGTAGTATCTGATTTTAGTTGTATTTATTACCTTGATTACCAGTTGATGCAGTTTCTGTTTCCGTTATGGAATTTTGATTTTAACCGTTCCATTTTGG
The DNA here is from genome assembly GCF_032191515.1 of Phaenicophaeus curvirostris. Taxonomy (NCBI): domain Eukaryota; kingdom Metazoa; phylum Chordata; class Aves; order Cuculiformes; family Cuculidae; genus Phaenicophaeus; species Phaenicophaeus curvirostris. The sequence goes on from NC_091394.1 coordinate 37,261,862, forward strand.
GGAATGGAGTTGATATAAGACTTTCGCTGGAAGACAGAAAGACTTCAGCTACTTTTGTGGCTCCATTTGAGTATAGAAGCAAACAAATCTCCATTGCGACATCATTTCAATTCCTTAGTACTTTGCTTTTCTCATTTAATAGATAAAATTTCACATTTGATAAGGAAGAATCCTGACCTGTCTTCACTGTTGCCCACTGCTTAATTCCAATGATATTTTAGTAGTAGTTTTAGTTTTTGGGGTTTTTTTATTACTTAAAGGCTTATCGTTGCATCAGGCTCGATAGTATTTCAATTAGTAGTTGGCCTCAGTTATTCAAAAAGTATGCTCAAGTGATCTGGGGAAGGGAAAACTTTTTTGTCTCTTTATCATAAGTGTTAATCCTACGTACAAAAAAAATAGTACTTAAATTATGTAAACTATGTAAAATTATGTAAATAGTACTTAAATTATGGCCTCAAGCTCCGCCAGGGGAGGTTTAGGCTGGACATTAGGAAAAAATTCTTCACAGAAAGGGTCATTGGTCGCTGGAACAGGCTGCCCAGGGAGGTGGTTGAGTCCCCTTCCCTGGAGGTGTTTAAGGCATGGGTGGACAAGGTGCTAAGGGGCATGGTTTAGTGTTTGATAGGAATGGTTGGACTTGATGATCCGATGGGTCTCTTCCAACCTGGTTATTCTATGATTCTATGATTCTAATTATTTTACACACCACAAGTTTTGATTCTCAGGTTTTGAGCTTTTACTTCCAATGGCAGCCAGGGGAACATCCTCTTTGTGGCTTTTTAACTGACTAAAGCTTGAATCAGGCTGTCAGGTATGCCTTCTTTAAATGTTAATTTTTGTTTATAAAATAGTATTTACAACTCAACATTTATAAACACATTTCATTATAAAATCTTTCAAATTTAATACTTCATTACCATCCATATGCTGTTTTGAGCTTGTCTTTTGCTTACAAGAGTCTGGCAGTTTGCATTTATTGACTGCTAGTTTCAGAGCTAGTGTTATAAAATCATTCCTGACATTAATTTATGACTTTGTTACTTTTCTTATCTGCCTACTCTTTTGTGAAGACAAAACATGGAACTGTCAATTCCACCTGCTGGCATCATTGTAAAGAACTTGATGTTTCTTTGGTCTCTCAGTATTTAACTGAGTTCCTTGATGTTTTGTTACGTTTGAAAAATTGATCTTAGTGTTAGAGCCCTTCTGCAAGATAAGGTAGAACCTGAGAACCTTATCTTACTTTTGTTGAACAAACTAAATTCCAGCTGATTTCATTCACTCAAAGCAGGTTGGTTTTGACTACACTTGATTTTTATTTTTTTTTTATTTTTTAAATCTACCTTCTTATTTGGCTAGGTATTTATCAGTGGATCTGTAAGTCCATCTCTTCTGCCCAGTGACTAAAGCACTAAAGTCAGGTTAATCCAACAGTGCAGTGAAAAGCCTGAGAGGAATACGGAGGTAATTCGGAATTTCTGTTTGCTTTCTAACTGTTCATGTAAGTTCTGGTTGTGTGTGGACTAGTTATACGTTGTAGACGGTTTGCTTCACCAAATTAATATATTCTCACCACAAACCCTGAAGCTCAACTTTTCTGTAAATGAAGAAGTTGAAACCACTGACAATGTGATCATCAAAACATTCCAGGTAATTTAAAAATAATAGTTCAAAAGACATATCCTGTCTAAGCAGAACTTCAGTTTTAACTCACTTCAGAATTCATTATACTTCTTGCAAATAAAAATTTGTATAAAAAGTATACGTACTTCAGACTAAAATGGGTCATTGTATTTTTTTAATGGCTGTATGTATATATATATTCTTTTCCTCCATACATGTGGCTTAGATCATTTTTTTTAAGAGATGTTTCAGAGAAGTTCTCCACAGAATCTCTTGCAATAACAATGCTTTGATTTAGGTTATTTTGAACCATGAAACGTTATCATCTATGTCTTTTTAGACATGATAGATGGAGTTTATTGTCAGATTTACTTATGTCCATCATGCTCAGAAGGGGTTGAGAATCTAATTAATGTTGTCTCTAATGCCAAGATGAAAATATATCCAAATATTATCTTTGTCCTGACTTAAATGTTATCTTAAAGAAGTAGGCAACCAGGCTTGTGCAGTTGGGGATTTCCTGATAGTTGTTGCCTTTTACTTGTTGCTATCCTGTTGGTCATTTTCAATTGAATTTGAGAGGAATAGAATTTCACAGAATAGTTAATCCCCCCATCTATTTTATGAAAACAAGCAACTGGAATGGAAGAGATGAAAATTACTGCCTGTATGTGTGGCCAAGCGGTTTTCATGTGTATAACTGCAGTGTAGATGGAGCCTTTATATAGCCTCTTGCCTCTCAGGAAAAAAGCTGGGATTTGTAAGTTGTGCTACACATAGACCAAGATTACTTTTAAAGCGCCTTTGCGTCTTTATAGTCTGATTATTTTAGCCTTTAGCTTGTTATCTTAGCCTTTTTTTCTTGCTCAGTGGTACTAAACTATTTTATTCACTGAGAGGAGGTATTTATGTTATGTTATAATGCAACTATTAATTAAGTCCTTTCCTATGAAAGCCTGTTGTTAAATGTAAAAAAGCAACGAATATTCTTATTTGTGTAACTAGACAGATCTGTTGGCACTAACCTAAAATTTTGTGGCTGAAGTAAAAGAGTATGTAGTCAGTTGCCAGGTAGTGGGTTTGATTGATTAGTAGTCAGACTTAGCATGGGAGTTCATTTAATCCTGGATTGATACTGAACAGCCCACACTGAGCTTGAAGAGCCTTCATAGGTAGTGAGGCGAGGAGCAAGGCATGTTTTCTTTCATTATTTCATTTTATGACTGATTATTATATGACTGATTATTTCATCAGTCTGTGAAGGGCATGAATTTTTTTTGACGATAAGCCTGTAAAATTCAGGAGCATTTCTCCATAGAGAGCTTTCAGTTGCCTTAAACTACTTAGACAAATGGGGTTGAGGGGTAGGCTAGCCTTTTCCTGCGGTAGACATGTATAGGGTAATAAGCTTTTGAGCCAAAACAGTTGACAGAACTCTTCTGGTAAGGTGATTCATTGTACTGCAGTTTTGTCTTCTAGTCTGATGATATTAGTAAGCTATCCATCAAAGGCTGAGCTCTGCTGCTGGAGCTGTTGTGTAAACCTAATGTGAAAAATGATCTCAAAGAATGAACAATTTTAAGTAAAAGAAAAACAAATACAAAAAATGTGATTATAACATCAAAGCTGGTAATTCAATATGGCACGATCTTAAATAATTTTAAGAGGCAATAATGCTAGCGACTCATCCAGGCCTACTTCCAATGCAACTTTTTCCTCCTTGCCTTTCAACTCCATTTTGAAGATTACTGTTTTCCAGAACCGTTTTCAGTCTAATCTTTTTGTTTTAATTACTCAAGGTAGCTGCTTTTTCTTTTGTATAATGTCTGTGTTCCAAATATTTTCCTTCTTAATATAAGTTCAATATATTTACTTATGCAGATGATTTTTTTTCTTTAGATTCGTAGAGAAGATGTAGGAGTTATCTTCATCCTGACAGTTTATCAATAAATAAAAAGTTATTTTTCTTAATTATAAAGAGGAGGAGATATGTAGTATTTCACAATATGTTTTTTTTCTGTATATCTGTTTAGAACTTTGCAATTACACATCTAGAAAATTTACTGATTTAATTCTAAATCACCTGTTTTCCCAGTGTCTTTACAAGTCCTAGTCTCCTTTCCACTTTTAAGTTTTGTGTCTGGTTCTTACCAAAGCTACTGCTGAACAAGATTTAGGGTTAAAACTTAAAAACTTCAAATTTTTATTTGGATAATTTGATTAAAAAACAAATCCTCCGTGTTGCTGATGCAGAGTGTATTTTCAGTCATTGTATTTTTAAATATGTATTTCTAGATGTATGTTTTAATAAGAGTGTTACGAGAAACTCCAAGATGCAATTGATTCATGTTGTCTAAAATACAAACAATCATCAGTCTTTGGGTCTGATTTGGTTTGAGACTACTAGGAAATGCAGATCTTAGATTTCAAACTGTATTTTTACTGTATGCTAGTTGCTGAGATTTTGAAGTTTTCTATGGTATGTGCTCTAAAAAAAATTTTTCTTAAATATTCATTTCAAACATTCTTAATGGCAATTATGTACATAGATATTGTGACAACATCTTAATGCGTCAACCCTAAAAATATTGCTGGATTTTGAAAGGGAAAATTCTGGAATTTTAGATGAAAGCAATGAATATCACTGTTGGTTGGTTGGTTACTCTATTTCCCTCTTGTTTGTTAATCCATTTGAACCCAATGACAGTAAATGTTTCATCCTCCCTTTTGGAGACAAGTGGCATAAGACCTCCTGATTTTAGGACCAAATAGCATTGCTTTTTTTTTTTTTTTTTAATCATACTTTCACAAGACGTTTCCTCAGTATGGTTTTGTTTCAGCCTGTGCAGAACAAGCATTTCCTGTGATTGTTGTTTTCTCAACCAGTTGACTGTTATTAAAACATAAGGAGTGCAACTCGTGAGATATTTAAGAATTTGTAATTATATTTGGAGTACACATGGTAGGAGAAATTTGTTACGGTATGAACCTGCAAGTTAAAGGTGTTGTGAGGTAGCTTTTCTGTCTGGATAAAGAGTGGATCTTGGGAAAGGGATAGAAGAGAAGCAGGAAGGGAAATAGATACTCACAGGAAGTTACAGCTAATAGGTTCTCTGCTGTGAATCACACTATAGCTTATTTCCTCCTGAAGTACCCATTCTTTCAGAAATCTGTATTTGACATTTGATCATAAAAGTGAGATGTGGAAAAGAGTGGAAACGTGGAGGTAACTGTATTCTCTCTCTTCTTTTAGAGTACTTTGTCCTGCTTAGAACATAAATTGTTTCAGGCTTGAAAATGTTTTGTCTGTTCTTGAGGCAAGAATAAATGCTGAATTGCATCATCTGTTAGGGAGGAGGAGGAGTTGTTATGGTATAGCGTATGTATTGTTGAACAGTGTGTATGGTAGCCAATTCAGTAATGACTGAAGCATCTTTTAGTCTATGGATAGTAAATAATTTATCTGAACAACTGTTAGTTCAATCTTTTTTAATTTTCTTTTTAATAATCACTTGATTTCAAGGCATAGACTGAAAGGATATTTTTTATAAATGAGCATTTTGTAAGGGAAAAGCCAGCTTGCTTTGATTCTAATTTAGTCTCTAAATTCATGATAAATCACTACTTTGTAGTGATGGCAAATGAAGTATTTTGCAGTTTCTTGTAAACAGAGAAAATATTTCTTAGTTTTTGCGTTCATAATTGCATCACTTCTAAAAGAAGAAGGTGGCCTGTTATGATGAATAAAAGGTACTATTGCTGTTCACTTCATTTCTTAGCATTTTGGTATGTGAGTATTGTGGGTTGGCTATCACTCTGTACTTAAAATCCTCTCCTCTGACTAATGTCATTATAAGCCTCTGTTGCCTTTAAAGTGTGTTATAACTGAGTGAGTGATACTGTCAAATTTTTCTCCTTCACTGTTGCCAAAAGTATTTTGGATAGCACTGGTGAAAATGGAACTCTTAATTGTTATTCACTGTGCAATAAATTGGCAAATCTCTGCTAAGCACTGGGTGTGTAGCACCTAAAGTCTTAAGAAAGTCTTGGTTATTTTTGCAGTAACATGCCTAGAAATTATGTGGCTAGATGTGAACATGCAATGTTTATGTAATTGTACATGTTTAGAAATTAGGCTACCACCTATTTCTTAACAGGTTGATGGTGTTTGATTTAGATAAACACAATAATATTACATTAATAAATGATGACACTCAAATTCTTGGTTTTTCATCTTTTATTGAGTTTTAAACTATGTAAAATATCTCCTGTGGTTCTAGATGAAGTATTTCTAATGATTTTTTTTTTTTCATTCTGCTTTTCTCCAACAGGAAGGAACTTGAAACCTTCAAAGGTAAATTCCATTTCTAATTTTCTATTTGAATGTTTGCAGGAGTTACAGGAATTCTTGTGTTAAGTAAAACTAGTTAGGAACTGTTCCACTTCTACGTTTGATAATGTTAATTTTATGTTGACCCAGCAGGCTGTTTATTTTTCAGTTCACTCGTTCTTTCTGCTGGTTTCTTTGGGAGAGTCATAAGTGTAGGAAGAACGCAGATTGTTATGTTGTCTTAGCTGTGTTTCAGAGATTCTGTATCTAATTCAAGCCTTTCCCTGGGTGTTCAATTTTGGAAGTTGAGGGCTTTGTCTTCAACGCGTTGATGTTTTTTGACAGGTGTCACAGGCTGTTACTTGTTAGACTTTTGTCTAGCTATAGTGTTTCTAGCAAATTTTCACAGCATTATGTTACAATTGCAACTTTTGTAGCTTAGCTTGTTGAATATATGTGATGATAGACACAAATATCCATCTTAAATAATATGCAATAGTTAGGAACTCTGTCATATATTATTGATTTGTATGCAATGCATAGATGGAACATATTACCATTTTCAGTACATCTTAAATTCAGGCTTACTTTGCCTACTAATGTTAATGTTTGATCAGCTTGACAATTGCTATTATCTTTTGCTTTGAATGAGGTGTGATTGTGGCTTTGTGACTAGTCTTTATTTATGAGAATGAAGTCAAGTACATTGACTTATGTCAATTAATTGTCTCTTGATATTGAAAGAAGGGATGGAAATTTCTGTCAACTGCATTCCTCTTTGCCTTTTCAGTTCATTACTATCTTATCTTCATATAATTCTAAAAAAGGAAAACAATAAAGCTAATATTAAAAGTCAAACAACACAGATTATGTAAAGTGTCACTTTATCTGTAGCTTACCATTACAACGCTTTTCTTGATTGATTTGACAGCTTTCAACACAGACTAGCTCAATACAAAACAAAAGATAATGATAAGCTCATTCTGCTCCAAAGGCAAGCAGCTACTTTGTAGTACCTGATGCTTGTGAGAATAGCAAGTCCTGGGTTTTTTGTTTGTATTGATTAAGGTTTTTTTGTGGGCTTCTGGAAGCTAGGAGGATGGTTTCTAAACTTATTTCTCTCTTGGCTTCTTGTTTTTGCAGTAGAGATTGTAATAGTAAGTATTTTACAAAATATTTTTGTGCAAGAGGAAGGTGTTAGCTGTGTGTTGACCTTGAAATTTATACCAAACTAAGCAAGCAGTTCAATAATGGATAGAGAGGCATACAGCTTTCCAGTACTAGTTATGAAAGGCTTCTCTTGGTAGCCAAGAGAAGGTTTTTAGCTTACTACAAAGAGGGGGAAAATTGCAAACAGATGCAAAGAAAAAGACAAAAATCTTTGCATGTTTCTTCACTGAAAGGTTCAACTGCAGTCTGTTCCAGTCTGTGGCTAGTGCATCCAATATCAATGGAAAAGGAGTAGGATCTCATGCCATAGCAAGTTAAAACTAGGTTAGAGGTTACTCTAAGTCTGTTGAATGTTTTTGAACCAACTGATCAAATTATTCTGCAATACTCAAATGGTAGAATCTTTGGAAGGCTAGAGAAGCACAGTGACAGGTTTTAAAAATGGGTATTAAACTTCAGTCAGCCTAATTTCTATATCTTTTCCTACAATGAACTGATGGACAAGCTTGTACCTGACAATGACTGACAAACTTTCAGGAATAGTTGTATCAAGCATGTCTAAACTTTTTTTCAATAAATTGATAATGATGTGCTTTATAATAAAAAATAGATATAAAAATAGATAGTGTTTTCACTTTGACAACAACTTTTACTGTCTTGCCGTTTTCCCATTACACTGAGATTAAACTACTAAAAAGCAGGTGCGTGGCTGAATGTAAATAAATCTCGGGGGAAGGGCTTTATGGTTTCTTGCTTACTAAATTGTTCTTTCTCAGATCTGATACTACTTGAAATTTTTGTTATTATACTGCACTGTGAAATAGAGATAATGGCTTTCAGTCAGTCTTTTTCTGGCCTTTTGGACCTTCAGCCAATTCATGAGTATCTAGCATGTATTTCATCAGCTGATAAGAAACAGGGAAGAGTAAGAGCTTCTGGTCATGAAAGATTCATGATTATGTAGTGACATGTTTCAGTTCTGCAGCAGCCTTGCCCAGTCTAACTGGTGGCTCATTCTTCCATTTTTTCTGGTTTAAGCTGCTTCCAAGGCTCTGAAGAGTTGTGCGGAAAATGATCTGATGCTTGGTTTGGTTTAGTTTTGGTTGATGAAGCATGCTGAAATAACTCAGTAGAAGGCCATAGAAATCCTGGCACAGAGGAAGGAAAAGGCAGCTGCAAGGGCAGGCAATGTAACACAGTCATCTAAAAAGCAAATACTTCTGGCAGTACATTGCCTAACACATTTTAACGTTGTGGTACTAGTACCACTGTGTAAAGCTTTTATGGTAAGATCTTATCTTGCATATTACTTTGATTTGCTGCAGTCAAGAAAGTTTGGCTCCAACTGAAATATGTTAAGTAGTTGGGTAGATGAGTCTTTACATTTCTATATTGCAAGTATAGATTACATGCTCAATTAATTCATCCTTGCATAACTGTCCAAAATGAAATGTGTTTATTAATGTTCAATTCATAAAATATGCAGTGCAGGGGCTAGGAAAGAAAAATTGTTTAAAATACCTTTAAGAACATTTACATCTTTCATTCCATATGCAGATGTACATTGTACGTTAAATTGTGTTTTATGGAAAAGAACAGAAATACCAGTTATCGTAATAGTAACTTGTTATTTGTGAATTTGAATACCATATGGTAAAAAGTATGGGCTTCCAGATTAAGGATGCTAAATGCCTTATATAAAAATGTTTCATAAAAGCCTAAGTTCATTCTATGTGAATTTGCAAAAACTGAAGTGCCACAAAAACCTCCCTTAAATATGTTTGCTAAGAGGCTAAAAGGAGGGTTGTTTGCATGTTCTTTCAGTGTCCAAATGTAACTCTCACATTCAGCCGTTCTGATTTTGGATGCCTTACTCAGGATAGATAGTAAGTTTTACTGGAATTAAGAAACTGAATGATATATATAGTCTGAGGTCAAAATAGCACAGCACTGGAAACTTGAGTTTGGTGATGCATCCCATGAATTTCACTATGAATATGGAAAAAAAGTATGTTGGTACTGACCATGAGAATGCAGATCTCGCTCACAAGGAAAGGGTGCAGCTTCACAAGTATCTCAGATTTGTTTTAAAAATTTTTCACTGGAGTTTTGCATATGTATAAATATAAATAGATGTAGATACACCAGTGTAGTCTGGGTGGGACCACTGTAAATTTGTGAAGTCTTCAAATGTGTATAAGCTTATAAACATTTAAAGTGCCCTTGTATACTCAATATTTACCAAAGACTTAATATTGAAACAAAGTCAGCCTTGACATAACTGAGAAACGCAATTGTTGCTGGTTTCATTTAGATCTTCCTACTGTGTGTGCTAAGATACAAAGCAGTAATTCATTGACCTATTTAGTGTATTCTTTGAGGATATGGGGTGTCATCAAGAAAGGGCTCAAACAAAGCTCAGCGGATATGTATCCGTTTGCAGCAGTGAAAAGTGTTGAGAATCCACTAACACTTTTGCTCATTGACGTTACCGCCTTTATGTACCATGAAATAAGTATAAAATAATGTTTTAAGAAATGATTATTTTTGTATTTGTCAATGTAGATACTGTTTTTGAACTTGTTCCTGCATTTTTCCTATTTGTATTAGAGATTGTACTTTCTTTCATCATGAAAAGCAGATTTTATTTTACTTCCTTTTATTTTTTGACTATTTACAGTGCCAGACATTCTCCTTTGTTGTTTGCTGTACCCTTAGTGCACAGGGGCAGGACAAACCTCTCCAGTCTCTTTTCTTACAACCTCAAGGGTTTTCTATTACAATGTATGCATAACGTATTATTTAATCATCTGTGATGCTGAGAAAGTGAAGGTTAGAAGCTTTCCTGCTTCTCTGTATTAAGTATCTCTGAGGAAGGCAGGGAGTGTGTGTGTGTGATGTTGCTGTTGATACTGCTATAGCAGTGGCCTTTGTGTACTCAAAAGTGTGAATATGCACTAGGACAAAACATATCAAAGGTTGTCCAGTTCACTTTTTTTTTAATTTATCTTTCAGAGAGCTTTGTTGTAAAAGATGATGGATTTATAAATGAAAACATTGATTAACACTCTATGAAGCAGCCTGCAAGTTTCTTCTTAGTGTGCGTGAATTCTAGTGTTCGGAGAACCTCTTGCAGGAGCTGTCTTATGCTCTGTGCTGTCCTGTCCTGGACAGCAGCTAAAAGCTGCTAAAATGAACAGTGTTATGTTGTGAATCTTGGCCATTTCTTGCAATAACAGAATTTATTTTAGTCAGTATTTGTGTAAATGTGAATTTGGTTTTAGTATTTGATGGATCGTACCCTTCCATGGTTTAGAAAGGGCGTGTATTGTTGTTGCAGCTGAGAAACTAGAAATTATGTAGCAAATATGTGCTTGTTTTCTCCTGATACTTGAAACCTAGTGAATTCGTGACCGCGATGAGATTTGAAATCATTCCACCATCCTTCTAGGCACATGGTACAATTATTTTTTTAAGTTAACATTGCTTCTGTTGCAGTGCAGCCAGGACTGTTTAGTAAATATTTACAGAATGCTTTTAATCTCTTTACAAGGTGGACGAGTGAAGCAGAGCAGTAAGGTAGATAATGAGGAAATAAAATTAAAGTTATAAAAGTACTAGAAGTGCACAATGGTAGTAACATATGCTGCTGAGTTTACTTCAGACTTTATCCAAATGAGCTCGTATACATGATAGATTTAAAAATTGCACTATAAGTCCCTTTTTATTTAAGAAGAATATTAGGAATAAGTGTTTTGAGTTTGTTTCTGGAAAGAAAACGAAGCAATGTAGGCCATTTATAAATCAGCAACAGAATGCTTTGCAGAAACTTTGTAAGGGGACAAGCTCACATGGCTTTGGCTACTGAGTCATGCATATTTTTAAGCTTTAACAGGATTAGTTTCATTCAAGCTTGGGAGATGGGTCATATGACCACTTTCAGCAGTTCTGTTTACAACATAACAAAGTATGTTTTCAACCCTTTGCATCAGAGGTCCCGCCCAAACAAGTCCTCATAAGTTTAAAGAGCTTTATCAAAATACTCTTTCTGAGAAGGAGACTGATGAAGTAGAGAGGTGTATTTCTTGCCTTTCTCTTCAAGGTTAAGTCATCAGGTCACATTTGATATGCAGATCTTTTGTCATCCCTCTTCATGCATCTAAGATGCTTCTGTTGAAATTGCAGTTTTCCAGTCTTTTTATTGGTAGCTTAAATATATTTGTATCTAAACTTTAATTTCCTGGCTTTCACTGTTGTCTTTTCTAAGAGCACACAGTATTTGGAGCTGTCTGTTGACTCTTTCCCTTTGTTCTCCTTTTTTGACATCTGCTTGCCTTAACGAATAGTGTGTCAAGCTGATTTTTTTTTTTCCTTTCTTCTAGTCTAGGTTTCTTCTTTATTGTGCTATATTCTGATGTCTGTCAAAATAAACAGCTTTTTCCTGATCCTCATATTGTCTTCCAACGGGTAATATGCAACGGAGATCTTTACAGCTCATGGTTGACAAAGCTTATGCACTCAATGATGTATCTGTTCTAGAAGTCGTGCTGTAATTTTGCTCACGCAGTCCTGTGCATTTTTTCTGAGCAATAATAGATGACATTGTGGTAGAAAATCATACTAGCCACATGGAGTTAGTTTACTAACTAAATATACTACCCCAGGGCCTGTAACATCAGGAACATTCGAGGTATTCCGTTACTGTGAAGAATTTTTTCATTGAAAAATTGATAAAATCATGTCCATAACTGAGTTGGTTAGTAATGAGAGTTCTAATTTAATGTTTTATTTTGTGATTGTGCATTTCACTGACTCATTTGAATAGGACAGAGAGGGTGTCTTCCATTGTTTGGGTGCCTTTTCTAAAACATGCTGTGGGAGATGCCTTTTCCAAAACCTGCTTCTGCTACAAGTGTTTCCTGATTATCTTAGAATTTACTTAGGTGACCATGGCCAAAAACTTCAATATTTAAACCTTGTAGCACAGATATAAAAGAAGACAAGTCTGATTTTGGCATAGCACAAAACAGCTGGGAAACAGTTGCTATTGTAATAAAGCTAAGATGGACTTAAAATTTCAAGGATATTCAGGTTTCAGGGTTTTTCCTCATTATTTTGCCATAAACTGAAAATATTCTGATAGATTTCTAGTTAATAATGTGTGTTACCAGCTTCTTTCCCGTCCAGACTGTGGGAGGAAAACCTTGCAACTTTGGATGTCCTGTATTTTTTGTGGCAAGAATTGACCAAGACTCCCCTTGAAAATGGAAAGATTTGAGACTTGGGCACTTCTAGTCAAATCTTGAGTGAGAGGCAAATGAATTTAATTACTGAAGGCTTCCATTATAGTGTAATAGCTTAAGACAGAGAAGAAAAACAAATGATAAAGTGTCCTTATGGCTACCTTGCTTTTGATTTTGCTTTTTGTGTTTTCAAGTTTGCAGAATCTCACTTCTCCTTGATGCTCAGGACTTGTTTTAAAAGTTTCTAAATCTGAATCTAGCTACTTGTAGCTTCTGCCCTCTTTTTTGTCTTCCTTGAAATAGGTATGGACTTAAAGTCAAGCTTTTTAAAAACATAATATGATAAGAATTTTTTTTTAAAAAATCCTTTTAAATAGAGAAATTTAAGGAATTTAAGGAATCTTGGTGTTTTATGGATTTCAGTCCTCCCCAGTAACAACTTGAATTTTTATACATCAGGACGGGTGTCACCAGCACTGAGATGTAAAAGTTTCAAGTGTACATTTCTGTAGCCCACAAGTGAGTGGTGCCACATTACACACATGTAATTCTATTTGGCTGAGTTATCAGACTTTTAGAACTTGTTCTATGTACATATCCAAGAACAGCAGAAGTATTCAGTCTTCTGTCCTGACAGAGACTGTCACAACAACACAACAGCAGTAGGTTGCCTCTTGCTGTCCCCCTAAACATGACTTTTTTTTCACTTGGCAACACTATCATATTGAACACTAGGTGTAGCTGAAAATTTATTAGCTGCCTTTGACAAGACAACAAAACATTTTCTGGGTTAAGTATTATGACGAGGGTAAAACAAACTACAGTGGATAGTCTCTTATGAGTTCATTTATGTTGCAGATGAGTGCAAATAAATTTGTTACCTAATAGGTTATTGTCTACAAGTGTCAAGTCTTTAGCACAGACAGAAATAGAATTTACTTTTCAGGGGAAGAGGGAAAAAGGGGTGTAGAAACAAAATTATGTTCGATTTTGTCTTCAATCACTACATTAGAATGTGATTTCCTTTTGTGCCTTGCCCAAAAGTGGTCTGCACTGTTGACTGGATTAGTAATCTGATATGATGAGCAAGTTATTTCCTCTCTGACTGTTTTTGATAAGTTTTCAACTGGTGAAGGAAAAAAACTTTCTTGATAGTGGGAGTACAGACTTGGGTGTATCTTAGTCAATCATAAACCAGCACCCATTTCTAAGGTGGTTATACATATTGAAAGCATAGAAATTTGTGAAATATTAGAAAGCTTTGAATAGGGAGCAGAGGTTCTGAAGGAAATCTTAAAGTTTAGAAAAGAATGCTCTAGAGATAACAGACTATGTATGGACAAACTAGGTACTCAGATTTCCTTGGAACTGGCACGGTTTAGCCCCAACCTGGCTAATATCAGCAGCTAAGGCTGGGCAGTTGGACTCACAGTTTTCTCCTCCCCTCCCCAGGGAAAGGAAAATGAGAGAAGACTTGCAGATTGGAAACTAAACCTACTGCTTTAATGAAATGATGATTCTATAATAATAATAATAAAGAAAATATTTAGAAAGTAATAAAATATATACAAATATGTGAGATTGTGCCCCCACGCCTCAATGACTGTACGTCACCACAAATGCTGCAGAACAAACACGAGGAAAAGGGTCCAAGGCTAGGAGGGAGCTGGGCTCAGGAACTGGGTTCAGGAACACACGGATCCAGGATCAGGGGCAAACAGACAAACGAGGTCCTCGCTGGACGTTGACCATCACAGAAGAGGATGAAACCCTCATGATCTCTCAGTTTTATACTGAGTAGGATGCATATGGGATGGAATACTCTGGGTTGGTTTGGGGTCACTTGTCCTGTCTGCCTCTCCCTGCAGGTGCAGCCTTGTCCCACCCTCGTGAGGATGGCCTCGGTTACTGTAGGAATACGTGTAAGAAATGGCCTTTCTGCTGCATACCAATACGTGTTACCACTTCTAGGGAGAAACTGTCCGAAAAACATGCAGTTAGCTTTCAGAAAATTAGGTTACTTAGGCAAGCCTGAGTTAGAGTCACAAAACTCACTCTAATTTAACTCGGACCACAACAGGAACAAATATTGTTTGTCCTTGCAACTCAGCTGATCAAAGATTGGTTTTGTTACTTCTTCCACCCCAAACCACTTCTGGTTCAATGTTTTACATGCTTTTTTTTTTTTAAGATGTGTTTTTGCTATAATGTAACCTTGTATGTTACAAACTTGGTAATGCTGTTTGTTTGCAATTTCTTTGCTCAAGTAGACATCAGTATTTTGGATGTTGGTTGTCACCTGAAAGTAATATTGAGACAATGAGTTAATATAGCCCACAGAATGCTAATGTTGCAGATACTTTTGAAAACTTCTGTTTTCTGTTGTTTTAATTCTATTTCTGACTGGAGGAGAGCGTAAAGTTGGAACACTTATTTATTTTTTTAGAAAAATTCTGCTTCAGGTACATGTATTTTAAAGAATCTTGTGGTTTGTTTGGTTTTTTTTTAATGTGGCAACGTTATGCTTTTTCATCCTGTTTTGTGTTGTTTGGTGTCTTGAGGGAGCTATTTTATTCTTCCACCAAATTTTAGTATTGATGCATTTATGTAGCTTTCTCTTTTTTTCTTTGAGTCCTGCTCTGTTTGTGTTCTAGGGTTGCACTAGTTCAGAAGCCCTTTCAGGGGTCAGATGTATCACATTTTTGATGTTACTGAAGCTTAAAATAAGGTGGCTCTTGGATGTGCAGGTCCAGCTTCTCTTGGCTGCAGTAGAAGTTGGCCCTGTGTTGGAGTCCAGTTTGCGTAGTCCTGGTTTTGTATGGAGTGGAGGAGGCCATTGTAACAATAGAGATTTCTCTGGCAATTGCTGGGGTGAATAGCTCACTGTGTAGATCATAGGAAACAAAGTCATGGGAACCTAAGTCCTGTCATGCTCAGTTTATGCAAGAAAGAAAGTATTTAGAGGTGTAATGTTTTAATTGTCTATAATGCTTAAATGACTGATGTGGAAAAAATATAAGCCTATTTTGTCTGCAGCTCTATCTTGAATTCATCCTTTAATTACTGAAGTCCAGACTGAAGGTGGGATTATCATAGGATTATTATTATTCTTTTAATCTTTCCCATAGATATTTTTAGTGTTATTTTTACCAGTGAAATAAATCCCGAGGTTTGTAGGTCCTCTTGGTAATATTTCCTCCAATGATGATGACTGGAGAAATATTTGTTACATAATTCCCTTTTCCCTGTAATCTGTATTTTCATAGTTGTCACTAAGAAGCTTTTCAAAATGTGATCTTTTTTAAGTAAATGTAATGAATTGTTATGGCTATCATGGTTTCTGTTAGCACTGCCCAACCTCCTAAACTGAAGAGGCAACATGTGCCAGTGTTCCCAGTTCTAAGCAACACCTTACAGTTTTTGAAACGTAAGTGTGCTGTTGTATAACTGCAGCATCACTGTAACCAAAGGTTCTCGGTCATGTGCTGTTCCTGTACATCTTTTTTAACTGCATAACCAGTTTATCAGTTTTTGATTAAAATGTAGTCTGGATATAAAATGCAAAAAAATCAGTTTTCAGTAGAAAAACCTGCTTCTAATTTGTTTAAAAATCATATCCAAGATTTTTAATATTTTATGTGTGAAGTAAGAATAGTATGTAATCTGGTTTGTGGGGTATCTGAGCTAAGCCATGTAAGGAAAAAGATTTTAAGGGGAGAGCCTTATGAACATTGCCTAATAAAAAAAGAATTTAGAAGCCTTCTGTGCATTTTTCCTTGCTTCTAAATCATTTTCAAACGCTTCCAGCTCTCTGCCAAATAAACACATGCTGTAACTGCATGTCATCGGATTATAACCCGCTGGGAAAATGCCTCTCTCGCTCACACCCCTTTATTTAGCAGCATGTGGTACCTTCCCAAATACATGCGTGCATTTCTGGTATAGCCCAGCTGCTGGTAGCTTGTGTTCAGGTTCTGGAAAGGCGCTGAGTTGAAGTATCCATGTGCATGCATCTGTGTGCGAGTGACCCATTGAAAACTGGCAGACGTGATACTAACGCTTTGAAAAAGCAGCCTTCTAGCATCGGTCTTTGTTCTACATCAATGAAGATGCTCATCGGTGTAGCTGCTTGGTAACTGGAGCTTTCACTTGACCAGTACTGTGTTTCTTTTTACTTGCTTATTTCTTACTGCCATGTCATCTCCAGGAGCCACTGAGAATACTCAGAAGAATCCATGTAGGTGGAACTTTATTATCGTCTTTATTATTTGGCAGGTAAATTTGCCAAGCTAATGTAAAATGCAGAATGAAATGAAAGTTAGCTTAATTAATTTCCTCATTTACCACCCTTGCCTGATTTGTAAAGGGTGTGCTATAAATGAGAGGTTAATTATGGACTTGATTTAGCAGATCTGGAAGAAATAGTGATTTAGTGTCTATTTTGTCAGAGCTTTTGTTTATTGCTTTGCTTTTGTCCGTCACTTTGCATTATAGTCAAAGTAATATTAATTGGAATTAGTAAAAGGATACAGATGCACAGATACCTTGTTAGCTAAAATTCAGGCAGACTAGGCTAAGGGTGGGGTGATATTAGAGGATGAGGGGAGACAGAGAATAATTACCTGAATATAAAAGCTGAATATAAAAGAATTAGAGGAGTGAATTCATTGGTTTACATGCAGTGATGCTAATTCTTAGTTTCTTTCAAATAAAATAATAAATACATGATAAAACCATGTATTTGCAAATGAAGGAATTTGTTATTTACATCAATATGAATACCTTATGTTACATGAAACAATATTCTTAATAGTGAAATTGATATTTTTATGCTGTTAGTCAGTCACTGATGGTACTTAGAACTGTGTGTTAGCTGAAGTAGAAATAAGATGTGGGTTTCTACTCTGATGCTTTTTATGTTCTTTTATATAACCACTGGAAGAGGGTTTTTTTCTCTTCCATTCATGTAGATATTTTTTTCACTTGATGTCAGGACCAAAAGATAAGAGTAAATTGAACTATTATATTATTTTAAAAACCTGTTGAAGCATGTCTTTATCAAAGCACTCTCTATGAGTTGTAATTTGGACCACTAAATTTGATATTCATGTTGATTAACAATGTAAAGTTAAATTGAATATTTTTAAACAGTTCATCTGGTGTGGGAGAATTCATCAAATTTGTAAGGAGTAGAAATACATTTATCAAAACATTTTTTTCTATAAATGTAGGCAGATCAATTGACTGTTTATTTAGAGATGGCAAAATTTACCCTCTGCTCTGCTGAATGCGGTGTGACTGCTTTTGCACTTTGAATTGTCAGTTTTACAAGCAATGTCTATACTACTGGTATAATCATTTTGTATCATGAACTGCTTTGTATGTATTGGCAGAAGTCACCTTTTTTCTTTTTGTTGTTTCCTGAAATTGAAATGGAAGTATGGCAAGTTGGGGGTGCAGCTGGGAATTTTTCTTCTCTCCCTCATTTGCAATCATATCCTGGACAATATAAAGCTATTCTGTGAGGGGGAAAGCGGGAGTCAACCTTGAAATTATGCTTCTGGGAAGATTACAATATGGAATTGGAGAACATTTCTGAAATGTGAGCTTTAGCAATATCAGACCTCCAAATACTGCTGGGAAGAGGTAGCAGTAAGTTAGAAGCTTTAATACCAGCATTAATATTGGAAAGGTTAGTACCTCTATGGTAGCCAGGATTATTAATATTTTTAAATCACATTTTCTTCTATAGCTTGGTGACAGAAAAAGTAATGCAAAACTAAAGATAGCTTGCTGTATTTTTATGATAATCTGTTTGCTCACCATCTATGGAGTCTGAGGTTAATGAGAAATTGAGAAATACTCATCCACTTGCTTTTAAAAAGATTGCTTCTCTCTAACAAGATCAGATGTGTGTGGTGCTGAAAGACCAAATGCTGTAGGTGCTTGTGGCCTGTGAATGCATCTTGATGCAAATTAATTTGTGAGTGGCTTTATAATGACAATATTCTTTCTTTTGTCTTCTTCATTTTCAAATGTAAGTGTAAGTGCAGATATTTGAACACTTAAATTCATAGCTAAAGAAATGTACAGTAATAGATCATAAGTGGTTGGGTTTTTATATTTCACCAAATGGCTCCATATCTTTCCATAGTGGTACTGTAAATATACTGTTCTGGTCCTTACAATGTCCAGAAATAGTAGAATTGTTTTAAAAGCTGCTGTAGAAGTAATTTATTCTTTCTTTATAGCATGTCCTTGCATAAATCTCAGTCCTGCCTTTCACAGCAGTGTGTTATTAAACTACTTGTTCTGATCAATATTTAATTATGCAGATGGGAAGGGTGGATGGCCAAGGTGTGCACGTGGGCATGGGTAAGAATTCAGAATGTTTCTCTACTCCTGGTCAATAAGTGGAACAAAAATGTGGATGTTCCAGTAAACAACTCTGCCCATTGTATTTACAAATGTTGTGTGTGACATGTTAAATTGTATCAAGGCATTAGAGCTGAAAATGTACAAACGTGATTTCTCCATATTGTAGCTAGTGTGGCATTCTTTTTCAGATATATTTGTTTTTACTAAACAGGTGAAAGAATATTCTTTTGAAAGATGCCTTCAAATGATTAATGTAATGAAATATTAAAGAAGTGAGATATTTAAAATGCCAGTAAAACATTTTTGTATCCATGTAATAATTCTTAATTGTATATTTTTAATAGAATGTGTGAGTTAAGGCTCAAAGAGGTCAAGAGGCAGTTTTGACTAACTAAACTCATTGTTTCATTTCTAATCGCTTGGGGTACTCTGTGGATCAAGATGAAATAAAAATCTTGCAGAGTTGTCACTCAGCCCTTTTCTCCTTTTATGTAGAAGCCAGCTAATGCTATTTTGACATTACATCAATGAGACTTGATCAAAATGTAGTTGTCTGTGTCTCATTTTAAATCAAACAGAAGTGGTGCCATTTCTAGGAATAAATGTCTGGCTTAATTAGATGATTATGTAGTCACTCCAGACCTTGCACACCACCATTTTCATTGGCTCCAAAGGGTTTTAACTTGGATCATAATCTTAAATCCCTTGTAGATTTATTATCTGTCTTCTAGTTATTGAATAGTAACGTGAAAAACCCATGCCTTGCAGAGAAGACACACTGAAAACAGCCTAATGCATTTTTAGTTATTTTATGCATTTATGTGGGTGGGTAATGATCTAGTGGTATTTGATAAGCTCAGGTTTTGTGACCCACTAGTGATGTGAGAACTGCAGTTTTGAAGCCTCAGCTATTCCAAGCCTGAAATTATAGGTACAATTTAACATCATTAAAGTCTGTTTAACCATACAGGAGAATCGGAAGGCTGGGCTTTTTACCTTTGTTTTAAAGAACACTAGTTGTCTGTATGGTTAGACTCATGTGCAGGGTAGCTTCTGGCACTTGCTGGAGAGGAGAACCCTCAGGAAGGGCCTGCAGGTTCAGCTTCTGTCTCCTACGTGACTGCAGGAAGGCGATTGGTGTTAGGGATTTGGGTGACATAGTATTTTTGCTTTTTGCTTGTTGGAACATATTTAGAGGGTTGTGCTGCCAGTCACTTTATATCTGGTTCTCATCATGCCCAAACATGTTTTGGATGCAAAGCTCTAGGATAGCCAACAGAATAGAAAGCCAAGTTCTTGATTTTCAGCACATTTGGAGAACCATAACTGGTATGAAAACTTCCACTAGTCACAGGAGGGGAAGAAGTCTGACAGAGGTACTTCTCTCTTGCTCTCCTGCTCTGTCCCTACAAAGATTTCAGGGTGCTTTCGTACCACTGAAGACTTCTCCTTCCTATTAGTGATCGTTTGGTCTTAAAATTCATGAAGTGAAAATGAATTTGATAAATGGAAGAATTGTGGACTAACTGTACAACAAAAGAGAAAATAGAAGAGGTTTTCTGTAAGATAGACCAAAGAAAGAGTGTGCTTGAAGTCTTATCTCATAGAAATTTGGAAACTTGGAGGTTTTCTGAGACAAAAGAGATCAAACTATTTTAGAAGGAAAATGGTAAAATACAGGACAATATCTAAATGTATTTTTAATGTGTTAAAAACGTAAGGAATGGATTTCAGGGAAGGACGTATCCTTACTGTATAGTCCTCTTTGCAGTCCTTGGAAGTTCAGGATTTCATCTGAGAGATAATCTTAGTAAGATGACATTTTCATTTTAAGATACTTTAAAAATAGATGGTTTTTGAATTGATGTTGTTCTATTGCAGTTTTAACATGTGTACTACTGCTTTTTGAATAAAAGAAATAGTCCAGTATGCTTCTGTAAGCAACGCATTCTTTAAGTATGATTTTTATGCTTAAGTAAGATACACGCTATTTATGTGACCCTGTAATATTAGATTTTGAAAAATACTTAGTATATCTAATTCAGTTTTAACTTGAACATTCTGCATTTTGTTTGGGCAGCAGAACAAATATGATGACACAGCGTGGAGAACAGGTGACTAACAGCTGTAAAACATGCAGAAATTAATAATAATTTTGTAGATTTTTGTCTTCTGGTAGTTAATAGCAAGCCAAAAAGTTCTACAAGTGACAAGTTATCGAGCAACAATTATTTAGGAGGAAAATGATCTGTCATAAAGACACCCTTGAGAAATGAACTACTGAGATTAGTTCAACTGTAAACAGGGTAAATAACATCCAGGGATGGATCAGTAATGAGATTTCCAGTGGATAGCTGAAAATTGGAAGAGGTATCAGAGAAACAATTGAGTTATGAGAAGTGAGATTATTTTGCAAGATGCTAGGGGAGTCTGGCTTGCTAGACGGAGGTGGGGGGCTTCTACATGTAAGCATGTTGTGGGAATTAACATCAAGGAAAAGAGAAAAAAATCCTAGAAGGGCAGTGTGTGTTGGGGTGGGGTAGTTTGGGAGTTTTGTTTTGTAGTAATTAGTATGCCTCTAGCTAATTGTTAATTGTGTTAAACTGTTCTAGTGTTACTTCAGCAAACAGGCTTTCTTAAATCTTATAAGCACTGAAAATACTGCCTGCCTATGTTGGGATACCGTTCAATCATTTATTTTGTCTAGTGTCAGTTGTTTTCTAATTTACCTTAGTCATCAAATTACAGGGAAGGAGGAACATCTGAGTATTTGAAGAACTTCTACAGAAGTCTGTTGGGCAGAGAAGTTTCTTTCATAAGCTGTTGGGTTTGTGAGTTTCTTGGAAACTGCTGCTTTTCTATCGACTGAGGGTGAGAATTAATAGCTCTGTGGTATAAATTTAGTCATCAGTAACTAACCTGGAACTGTGCTATACAAATGTCAATTTGCCATATTCTGTTAATTGGATTCCTGTTCCAGGATTGTCCTTACCCATCATTCTTAGTTGCTATTTTGGTATAGAAGGCAATATGGCATCTGGCTCCTGGGAAAGGCTACTGTACTGTAAAGAGTTCAGTATGAAGCCCCTCAGCGTTGGATATAACCATTCACTTTGTTCTAAAGGACGACTCTGAGAAAAATGTGAGGAAATTTTATGATTTTACCATTGCCAGAAGACTTGACCATATCCGAAGTCCCAAACTCAATTTTAATTTCTTCAGAGATGACAAAAGCTCCAGATATCACTTGCTAACTTTAAAATGCTCTGACCTCTAACTCAGTTTCCTCATTTCTGAGATGAACATGCCTTTTTGTATTCTGAGCATAGGGGCCAGGATAAAATTTGATAAAAATAATGAAAATTTTGATTTTTTTCATTTCCTTATTAAAAATTAGAAGTCCCATTTAAAAACATTCATGTGTGGTAGGAACAAATACGCTGGTTTACCCTTGGCTTACAGTTCTGTGGAGTATGTGATATTTTCTCAGTTTTATGTTTTACTAAACTCTGTGGGGAGCATAACATTGTTTTTAGAAGTACTTTCCTTTTTTTGTCTAAGTGCAAGTTGCTGACTTCTCTCTGTGTTTGTAAATTGAGCTGTTAGTGGACATCAGTGTGATCTCTTATGTCATGACCTATAAAGAAAATTTAAAAGGCTGCATGACCGCCCTTCAACAGTCTTGGATAATTGCCAGAACTTTGCATTAAAGCCCACAAGCAGTTGTACTAGGACAGTTTTTGCCTTAAAAGATAGTGGAGTTATATGCGGATCACCGAGCCAGCATCTCTAACGGGATGGAGACAGATTTGCTCTGACAATATAATGCGCTTTGCAAGCTTCTATTTTAGGAATTCTTTGTGCTGTTGGGTTTTTTTTTAGACTATATTGGACAAATATTTTGTTTTTCTTAGGAGTCTTATACTTCAGGAGGTTCCAAGTTCATACTGACATTGTTAAATTCTGCAAGTCAAAAAGTGTGCATACCTAGAGAAGTGTTCTTTGTGACTACTTCTAAACACAGGTCTTTTATTCTTCAGCAAATTGACATCATTCTTTTGTACTATTACCTCTCAGCTAGGTGCAATCCAGTCTGCGTAAGACCTGAGAAGTTATTTACTTCAGGACTTCCCATTTCTTCTCTTTACAGAAGCCTTGGAGTGATCCACAAAATCTGTGTTTTGCATTCATCTTCAGGATGAGTGCAGCAGGGGCAGTGAAAGTGCAAATGGTATGTCTGGGTGCTGCCTTACTTGTTAAGCCTCAGCTCTGACCTCCAGATCTCTTCTTGAATAAGAAAGTAGCTCAGTTTCTGGGCTCTTGACAGTTATTCATTTTTTTTTCCATCCTAGCACTGAAACAAAGATATAATTTTAAATGACTGAGTAGTTGAGTAGCTTGTGTTTTGGGATGTAGGAAAGGAGTGGTATTAATTTGCTGTATGGGTTTTTATAACCTTGATGACTCAGTGGATGTATGCTTCCAGTGCTGCTGATTTGACTAGTTGACTGCTGCCTTTCTCTCAGACCTGCAAATCAGTTCCTATAGACAAATAAAGATGAAAGGCAAAATCTTTTCAACTACCTAGGACTTTTGAAGAATATTTAAAACAAAATTAAATGTGAAATGAAGTCTCCCTTTAAATGTGAGCAGAACTTGCTGTCGCCTAATCTGATCAGGAGAGGTATTTCTAAATAGGGAATCATCAGATGTGACCTATATTATTACAGGCTGGTTCACTGTAAATTTATGTTCTTCCTTTTACCTGTGGGTTTAAGAATAGCATTTCTTCTTTTATTTCTAAATACATTGCATTTTGTAAGCATTCAGACATAGTAATCTCTCTTAGGCTTTTTTCTGATATTTTATTCCCCTAGGCTAAGTATCATCATTCAATTTACTATTTAGAAAGCATTAAACTAGTGTTAGAAAAAGCAGGCCATCAGTCTTTAATAGCTGCTGCTATGATTACAGTTTTCACTTTAAACAGTGGATTTTAATAGCAGTATGCAAGTATATAATTTCTGACCTATTTTGAATGTTAAATGGAAACTGCTATCTTGCAAGCTTCTTCAGCAAAATGCTATTCATTCCAGCCCTCTAATACTTACGGTGTTCATATGTGAAATTATTTGTAATACATTGAACACAGTGCATTTGTACTTCAGTGTGCACTTAAACATCTATCATTATTAAAATTGATTTAGAGATTTTGCATCTGTAGAGATATTTTAATATATAAAATTAATTCACCAAAATAAACTAAAGAAATACATATAGATATACACATATATTGTATTTAAAACAGATCACTATTGTAAAAAAAAAATCTCTTGTACTGAAAATATATATGTAGACAAACTAGCATTTTATGGGGAACCTGGTAGTTTGGATTTTTGAGTGAAAGAAAGGAACTAATAAATGTTTCGTGCAAATCTATAGTCTTATATATTTTACAATCAGTTGTGAAGAACTTACTGCTTTCTTGAATAATGCACCAAATTTACCAATTTTGTTTTGAAAACATAGTTTTGGTGTATTATCAAGTCTTAGTGCTCTTTTTTATTCCTTCTGGACCAATATTTCAGCATTTATGTTTATATTTGTCTCTGTGTGATGCAGTCACTGTTTGATGTAGATACTGGATTTACTGCATAAATAAACACATATATTGTCAAGGGAGTTGTTTAATAAATAAGACATGCATGAAAAATAGTTTAAAAGGAATAGTATCAGCAAATGTGTTTCAAAATAGAAGTCTCGTTACCCAACGTCTGTGGTTTTATAGAGCATGAAATGGTAATAATGATGTTACTTTGATTTCTTATGCATGCTTCAGTTCTCATTAGCCTTGGATAATAAATATTATAAGCAGGCTTGATAGTTTGTAAGAGAATCACATTAGGTTGAAGTTCAACCCTTGCTGAACACCTGCTTGGTGTATCATTCATTCAGTCCTGGAGAGAAAATACTTGTACCAATGGAAGAGGAATGCTCCCACAGTATGTCTTGGTCGATATCCCCCCCCACCCCAAGCCTTCCTTATAATGTCTAGTGTATTTGGGAACTGATATTGGGGGTGGTACATGTACCAGATTCTGTTCCTGCTGTGTTTTTCATGGAAGAACTCGTAGCCGTGATGTGCTTCATATTCCAGAAGTCTGTCCTGGGGCTTGGCTAACAATAGATCAGAACATTGCTGTGTTAAAGTCCTGTGAGGAGTTTGTTCTTTAACTGCCCTTCACCATCCCATCTTGCCTATCTCATCTGTGTTTTCAAAGGCAGCTCAAAGTCTAAGCATCAAATGTTTAGATCCCTTAATATTCTTTGTAACCCACTTGCATCAATCTTTTATTTAAAAAAACAGATTTTGATCTTCATGACTATGAACTAAATCTTCTCTGCATGAAGCCAATGAAGTCAAACATGGTGTCATCTGTTGAAGCCTACAAGCAGCGGCTAAGGGATCAGAAACTGCCTCAATCTCTATTGAAAGCTTAAATCTTAAAGTTTGTAATTTTATTTCTGTGTTAGTGTTAAATACTGTGGTTGCTCTACAAAGGAGAGAACAAATCTCTTTACCCAGGGAAACTAGATGCTATTGGGGCTGACAAAGCAGATGTACGATGACAGGGATAAAAAGAGAAGGAAACAGGGCAGATATAATGGTGGCCTGAAGGCAGTGTTTTCCCACTGTCATGCCGAATGTGTTGTGAACAAATAATTCATATTTAATAAAGGCCATATTGTGTTTTAATGATACCCTCCTCTAAAATTAGTGGGTGTTCAGCTTTTGAGAGGCACTTTGTGCAAGCCGAGTAAGATCAGTACACCTGATCAGTACATTTTCTTAACGCTGTTAAAATCAGCAGTTCTATTTGCTTTTTTGGAATCACCGTGTGGTTCTGTAGGGCTCTTTGATTTGTTACAGTTATAGCAGGCTATACGTGTTGTAAAGGTTTAGGATATGGTTTTCATTGCTAGAGAAAATGGCACCCAGTGCAGAGAGGTGCCTTTTAGAGAAAAGTGATAGTTAAATTCCTTAACTTTTTCAGAAATCAACTGCATGTTTACACTGTGTAGGAAATGTACATGGATTTTATGGAGTTTAAAATACTCATGTCTAATTACTGCTAAAATATTCTAATGAATAAAATTAAAAATTAAGTTACTAGGGCCTTATACATATTCAGGAGATAAGAAAAAGATTAGTATTTTTAGTTGGCCTAAAGATGAATGTTTTTTAAGTGCATACAAATGGCAGAAGTTGATTGATGTCAAGGAAATTAATTCCTCATTTTATACTGTATTGTAGCACAGGCACAAATAAATACTTTTTTTCCCAAGCTGTGGCAGGAGATGTTGAAGACTTGCAGGACATCCATGCACTGGAAAAAAAAGGAAGTGGGGGGAGAAGGTGCGAGAGAGGTTCCGTATAGCTCTGTGTGTTGAAAGGAATGATCTCATAGGAAGCATATTTTACAGGCTTCACAGTCCCAATTATATTGATTTCCCTCTTCATTCAGCCCCCTTCCTTTTTCCCTACCCCCTTGTAAGTGCTTTCATCAGCTTCCTGAATTTCTGCTTTTATTCACTCCTCACTGTCACTTTGATGTCTCTGTACCCTTTAGGTGGATTTTCTTTGTTTGCTTGAATAAGATACCATATCCTAGGTGTCATCTGTCAGTTCGTTTTTACTATAGGCGTAAGGTTTAGTCATTGATGGTCACACAGTGTGTGCTTCCTCACTTGCTTGTCATTGTTCCTACAGTGTCTTGCTTTTTTTTGTCTGGAAGAGTAGCTTCAGTAGTGTCTGTTTCTTTGGTAATGGCCAATTTTATGCAGTGGCTTTTTTGTACTTGGTGTTTGGTTTCAATACAGCAAAGCCGTCTGTGCTGCTGTTTTAAATTTCTTTCTCCTGATTACAGAATTGTTTTTCTCCTCACAACTTGTTTAATCTCTACCAGACTGGAGAAAGGCCAGATAAAAGGTCATATACTATATGTTAACTCTTTCTGGCAATCTGAGTTGTCAGTTGCCCTTCCCTTCCATCCCTGCCCTGTCTTCGTTTCTCTTTCTGTCTCCTTTCTTCTCATATTTCTCTCGTTTGGTGCTTCACTGATGCATTAGTAACATCATGCTCCATCCTCTCCCTAGTGTGCTGCATGGGTATCTCTCTTTTTTGTGATATGTGCATTGAGGTGTTGGGCTAAGCAACTGATAGACCTAGTAAGTCAGTGATAATGATTTGTCCTAATAAGAAGCAGGTGTAAAACTGTGAACATAAAATAAGGAAGAAGTCTTAGCTGTTAATTATGCTCTCTTTTTGAGGATACAAATGACCTAGTTAGTTATTTTAACCTGTGAAGCTTGTCTAGCTCTATTTAATCACAATAAATTAATCTATTAATCTAAAGGTATTAAGATCTTAGATATTGCAGACATGAGAAAAGACCTGCTAGTTCTTTGCACAATACCTTTAAACCAGCTTAATACAGTACTTAAAGAATTAATGTTACAGTCATTTATATCAATTTGATTTGTATAGCAAACTTTAGGAATCAATGTATGTGTTACTCCAAGCTAAACCAATATGACCACAGGTTAAAATTACAGTTATTTCATGTCTGATTGCTGCCACTGAAGAATTAATGGCTAAACTGCAAGAACAGTTTTGAGTGAACATGGTTGCTGTCATGGCTTTTGCTGGAGCTGACAACATGGTGGGTGTTGGTTTTACGTGATGCAAACTCTATGGCAGCTGCAGGAGGACGGATCAGGGCTGATCCTCTTAAAAAAAAAAAACAACAAAACAACCCCAAAACCAACTACCAAAAGGATTTCTTCTTCAGAATTGTTTGGTCTACGAGAGTTATTTTTGTACTTGGACAGCAGTGCTTCTTTGGTGTGGCAGTGCCAGTTTGAGCTGGTACCATATAATCAGATTTATTTTTTTAAGGGACTGACGGTCTACCTCAACTTTGCTAACATTGGTGCAGTAGCTTAGTCTGGTTGTCTACAAAGGAATAAGCATAGTAAAAAATTGAATGTCATAGTAAAAATTTGAAAACTGCTGATATGTTGTGACCTGGCAGCTTCCCTTCCTATTAGTAACAAACATTGGCTACCATATGGAATACTGAATTCCTGGAAGATTTAAAGCATGAGACATTCCTCAGGGTTGAGCAAAACAAAAAAAAGTAAACTCAGCCACAGTCTTCTGTTGTAGTTTACAGACTGTAAGGAAGGTAGGATTTTGTTTGGCTTCCTATCTATTTGTGTTATATGGGTTGCTCTTCATAGTTTGTCTTTAAATGCGTTTGAAAAAATAGACATGGCAAAGTTGTGGAATTGTTATCAATTAGCAGTAAGATTATGAGAGTGCTTTGACACTATATATAAAGACAACCTGTATTCCACCTTCAATATTTAAAGCAGCAAGTTGGAACAATGTAGAACAATTCTGCTAGGAGTTGGCACACAAACAGGTAAACGAGCCAGTGAGAGCAGATCATCTTTCAGGACTCTCTCTTTATTCTCCAAGAAGATGTGTTGTAAAAAAAACCCACAAAAAAGTGGAAAGAAATTCCAGGTCATTTCTGCATTTATCATGCTGCTTCTTATGTAATGTCTTTCCATAATAGAAAATGAGGACTTTTAACTGTAAAAATATAGTAATTTATTCTGAAAATACTGTTTTATGTTCAAACACATCTTTCTCCTAGAAACGTAGTACAATTTTGTTGTTGTCTTCCTTTTATTGTGCCTGGATAGTTGTTACTGTCCAATTTGGCTGGATTTATAAGAAATGCATTAGTTAAACAACACCTCCATAAGAGAACGTGTAGTTTGGAGAGGGAAAACACATGCCATTGCTAATGTTGTAAGTTACTTTTACTAGTGTATAACACTGTTACATGTTCAGTTTTAAAAAGAACTATGGCATCTTTGTTTTGCTTTTCAGAATAAATAGGGATATTTAAAATAAGCTGATCTGTCATAACTGAGACTACACGTGTAATAAGCATGCAGAACCACATGTATTTTAAATGTGGTTCATACTTAGCTGGTAAAGCATCCCTAATAGCTGTTTGTAAGCAAATTAGTCCCCCCCTCATATTATTTTGTAGAATCCATTTGGATGCTCCTGGATGCTGGTTTGTTAGTGAATGGTGCTCCAGAGCTCATTTTGCGAATCACATCAAACAGAAGTGATTAGTCACCACTAGGATTTCTAAGGATAGTCTGCAGTGTGATTCATTTTGGGACATCACCTAAACAGTGCTGAGCTGGACTGGATTTGTAATCTAATGGTCGTTTTTCTTCTTGTTGACTTCTAAGCATCAAAATGTAAAACCAGTAGTGATAGGATGAATTGATAGCAATTTTTTGCTTGTATTATAGAAGTTCTTTTGACAGAAATGGAAGAGGAAATAGACTAAGTCATCAAGAAAAAAATACATATTTCAAGTATTCTGTTGTATGCTACTGATTTAATGATTGGCTTATGTTTTTTTAGAGATATAGGTGATAGGACGAAAGGGAATGGCATCAAGCTGCATCAGGGAAAGTTTAGATTGCACAGTAGGAAAAATTTCTTCACAGAAGAGGTTATCAAGCACTGGCAGAGGCTGCCCAGGGAGGTGGTTGAGTCCCCATCCCTGAAGATGTTTAAAAGGCGGGTAGATGAGGTGCCTGGAGACATGATTTATTAGTGGACAGGTATGGTTGAACTCGATGATCTCTAAGGTCTTTTCCAACTTAATGATTCTATGATTCTATATTACTGCATATGAAATTTTAACATTGTAAATGATGTTTCTTTAGGCTTGTATATGAGGAAGACTGGTTTCACTGACTGTCCTGTAGTTCCAACTACTTGAACGTTTAAGTTTAATCTGTAGAATTTGCCTCTGTTATACTTAGCTTAGAGAAAGAAGTTGGAAAAAAAAAAAAAAAAACCCAATGCTTTCAGCCCCTTTTATAGTTAATCCTTGGCCCTTTCGTATTGATTGAGCTCACACCAAACAGGTAGATGTGTATGTACCTCATATGCTGCTTTGGCCACAGAATCTGTTTTTGCTTTAATAAGGGATATATCTGTTGCTTGTTTAAAGTGGAAATTCAGCCTCTTTTAGAAGCTCCATTTAAGTTTTAGTAGCAAGGCCCTGATGTTCTTAACACTAAGAGAAAACCACTGCTGATAACTGAGAAATAGGTCTTTTAGTTGATTGCAGCAGTGCTCACAGGCTTTTTGCTTTCAGAATTTTAGTTTGATGACCAATTCAGATGAGAGAGGGCTCATGATTTGGAGCATCAAATACTTCAAGTATAATTTGAATTTGTAAAGTGGTCTCCTTCACTATCGAATAAAAGTAAGATTTCTGATGAACATAGAAGTTTCATCATTGTACAGTGTTATTTGCCTTACATTTGTAAAGCACATCTGTTATCAAATGTAGTTTACATAATGTATACTTAATGCCTTACCATGTGGAAGAGATGAGAAATAAATCAAGTTCTCTTTTAACTGGCTGCATATTTTTTTGTGAAAGGTAGCGTTTTTCTTTTCTGTTTCTGATTCAGCAATCATTGCTTATGTTAACTTAAGACTCGTATTGAAGTATGTCTTTTAAAAAAAGCCCTCTTTAAGTCTAAAATTGTCACTGTCAATGTGAAATAAGTCAGATCAGACTGAACCATACTAAGACTGTGAATCCACAGCTCATTCCTTTTGGCTCTGAAGCCTGTAGGACTCTGACAGGCTCTGGAGAGGGAGGTATAATTTGCATGTTCAGATCAGAAAACTAATTCTTCTGAAAACAATATGTGGGGTAACACCCTCTCTTTGTTTTAGCTAGTCAGAACAAAGACAAGAATTTGTTCACCTTCAGTTTTTTGAGGCAAGGTTTAATTAAGCACTTAATGGTATTGATCTGCAACCCTGCGTATCTGAAGATGGTCATAGTTTGGGTGAGGAAGTTTCACTAAAGCGAGAGTTCGATTCTTGGTGTTATTCTTAAGCACAAGTAAAAGCTGGTACCTGCCAACTGATTTGCCATGTTGTGGAACCCACAGTTTTGACATGTGCATAATGTGTTGTGACAGCAAAACAGTATCTCATAATTTATTTATGTATCTATGCATGCGCATAATTTGGTCTAGGAGGCAAATATCTCAGGGTCGTGCAAAGGTTAAGATTAGCACTATCCTTGTAGTAGTAGAAGCTATTTGCTTGTCTTTGAAAGCCTTCTCATTCCAAAGCAAAGGTGGTTATCTTTTCAGAATGGAAAATGGTAATTAAATTGTTTGATAGATCCATTTGTACTTGGATGATGGGATGTTATTAACATTATTTGGGACAGTTTCATGGACTTTGCAAATGTGACTAGAATATTGCAGTGCTGTGGTTTCTATTTTAAGGACTTTTGGTTTATATTTGTTATTGATTGATTTTCCATTTAAAAATGAGTATTCTTGAGGTAAGAGAAAAAACCAGTAATTGGAGAGCATTTGCATGAAATATAACTTTTCATGACAGTCATTTGAACTGTTCTCAAGTGCAATTTCAGTGAAAGTGGGATTTTTCTAAAGTGTGTGACTAGATTTTAAATCTAGGTTGCCTTCAGAATTAAACCTATATGTACTGAAGATACGTGTGACATGGTCAGGTTTATTTATAGTGAAGATAGATATTTTGCAGCTTACTAACAGAATTATTGTTCTTGGAACACCATTAATGGTGAATCTATAGGGACAGAAGACAAGCATGAGCTCAGAGGCTTGCCTGTGTGTTTATTTTCAGCTTACTTTCTATGGTAGGGACATTCAGTATAATATTATCCTTCCGTTGCCACATCTTCTTCTCTGTCGGATGCATAGAAATCTGACTAAAGTAGAAACGGGGGAGCTAGAAGACTCCATTCCTAATAGCCTGTCCTGGTGCCAGATGAGAAGGGTTTGGCTAAATCCTGGCTTCTAGAGAGGCAGATACTGCCACTTAGTGTTCTTGGGACTGTAAATGAAATTGGAACTGGAATATCGTGGATTGTAGATTTTGTTACCCAGTAGCTGTCAATTATGGGCCTGGAGGAGAGCATTTACCCCCTCAAGCTTTTGCTGTGACATTATCATCCTTTGCAAGACTTGCATTTGCACATCTGAAGATAGGAAAATACTGAAGCAAGGGTGAAAAAAAAAACCACCCTAATGTGCTGTAGAACAGTATACGCGTGATTATTCTGATTATGCTTAAAACCAATTAAAACAATTCTAAAATTGATCATGATTACCACATTTGCAGGCATGAAAATATGTCTGCTCTTAATTTAAAAAAAAAAAATCAAGAAGTAGGCAGTACATTCAGGCTTCAGTATGTTTTTTATGAGAAATAAGATAGCCAAAAGCATTCTTACTGTTTCTGAACTGCTGCAGATTAAAACAGTAGTCCACTATGTCCTGTGGACCACCTTGCAGAGGAGTCCTCAGCCTGGTAGATTTTTAAGCTTACAGAGACTAGAGAAAGGTGAAGGCAATCTAAAGACTCTAATGTGCCACGTGGCTGCTGTGTAGGAGATACTGTTTGTTTTATTGTGAAAAAGGACAATTGGGCAAGGCAGGATTTAAGCTTTCACGTATGGGTAGAAGACATCTTTACCTGTGGATGGACTAGGCTTGACTGAGCTCTTAAATTAATTACAATATGTTCAATGTTAACTGGATTAATCAAACCCAAACTGGGTGCAGTGTGTCCATAGCTGGGGTGTATTCTCATCTGCAGCAGCAAGCCAGTGATCTGCCTTGGAAAGCTCACCTGATTTACAAGGCTTTAAAAAGTAGGAGAGAGCTGAAGAACATTCTGAAATAAATGTAAATACAGTAACCTTTTGTTTAGCTGACCTAGAAGATCCCAGTTCTTTTCATGCTCTAATTAATTTTTCACACACTGTAAAGCATATGATTATAAATTTTGTGTGATTATTTTCTTTTAATCTTGGATGCCTTTACATTTTTAGAACCAAATTCATGCATTTGCTGCTTGGTGGAGCATATTTTTAGTATCTCTTAATTATGATGGTTTCCTGGTCGTTTGGAGTTATGTGGAAACCTTTTCCCAAGCTGTTTCCTGTTGCGTTGGTCGGAAGCTGCTTTTTCCTCCAGGTGCTGCTTTAGTAACTGGAACCTTGTCTTACACAAGTGATTATTTTCAGTAGTTTACTCTTACATTTATTTAGGCTTGTTGATTGTTTTTCATGGATCTCAAGTACAGAATTGGTTTGTTTAAAGGGAGTTTCCAAGGTAAGCCAGCTTGAAAGTGAAAACTGCTTATTGGGCAACTTGGAAAAAATAATTTCTCTGCACTAGTAAAACCTTTGTTTCCTCTGGACTAGGTGATTTCTGGGCTAAGCAGAGTTTTCACGTTCTGATGCAGTCTGTAAAAACACTGGTTAGAAATTATTAAGGAACATATGCAGTCATTTTTTGTCACTGATTTTTTTAAAATGAAGAAATATTTTAATAAAAATATTTTTGATAATATTGGTGAAATAACTCTTCATGAAAATGCAGGCTTTATTGTCTGACAACTCACTAAATCTCGTTTGGAATTATGTATTTTTTCTCCAACAGAAATTATATTTCTGTCACTGAAGCCCAGTGAAATCCTGACACTACATTCTAGTGAATCAGGACTTTATTTTTTTTATTGTCATTATTTGAATATACTTTTGGAATATTTTTGTTTTACTCTGTCAAGAGACCGCTAAATCAGAACTTAAAAACAATTGGTTTTGCTTGTTTT
This sequence comes from Phaenicophaeus curvirostris, assembly GCF_032191515.1. NCBI lineage: Eukaryota > Metazoa > Chordata > Aves > Cuculiformes > Cuculidae > Phaenicophaeus > Phaenicophaeus curvirostris. The sequence goes on from NC_091394.1 coordinate 37,295,409, forward strand.
GTTTTCACTCCTATTTGGAGAAAGGGCTCTGTGCACCTCATTCACACATCTTATGTTTTTTTGCAAGTTTTACCAATGGTCTCTCCCCACAAAGCATGGTACAAGGGTGCTTTGAACTACTTCCTCCCTATTATCTGACTGTATTCTAAATTCTGTCACGTATAAGTTAAACATTTTTGAGAAAAACTGCATTCTTTGAAGCAATCCCTGGCGTCTTGTCTTACTTTGATTTTTTTACTTAAAAGGGCGTATAATGAGGTGGTTGTAAGTATGAGTTACTAAGTTATGATGCACTTGAAAAGTTACTTGTCTGCCTGCCTCCCTGCCGTTGTCTGGTTTTATGTTTTCCTTCTGATTTCTGAAGACTTTCAGTTGTTTGGTGAGTAGCCAGCTTACTAATAGCTTCTGACAGCACAATATTCTCGTAGCCAAATTATTCTGTTGTGGTTTGGATGGATAGACAATGGGGTGGGTAAATAACTGGTTGGCTTACAGGGTAGCAGTCAGTGGGTCTTGCTCTACCTGGAGGCCAGTAATAAGCAGGAAACTAGTCTTTCCTGGGGGAGCTGATAGAGATGATGCCAAACTGGGGGGATCAATCGGTACAGCAGGGGCAGGGCTGCCATCCAGAAGGGCTGGAGGAACGCGCTGGTGGGAGCCTTAAGAATATCAACAGGTACAAATGCAAAGCCCTGCGTTGGGGCAGGAGGAGCCCCTGCAGTGCAGCTGGCTGGGGACCAAGTGACTAGGCAGCTGCTGTGCAGAAAGACCCTCGGGGTGCCATGGGCAGTGAGCTGGGCACAAGCCAGCAGCATGCCTGGCAGCAGGGGAGACTGCAGCATCCTGGGCTCTACCTACAGGAACGGGGCTAGGAGATCAAGTGAAGGGATTATGCTTCGCTGCTCAGCATGTCTACATGCTGTGTCCAGTCTTGGGCCCCCCAGAACAGGAGGAACAGTAAAAACCTGGAGCTGAGTTGAGTGAAGGGCCATTTAAGACTGATGTCTGGAGTGAAAGCAGAAATCCCTGTGAATGCTTGCATACATTTTATGGTCTGGTTGAATGAGTCTACAAAAAACATATGAACTGTAGAGGGTGGAAAAAAGGAGCATTTAACCTAAGCTTGAGGTTTTGTGTTAACTCTGTGTCTTTTCCTCTTTAGAACTGATACATTTATGGAGTCTAGTTCACGTAAGAACCATAAAGTAGGGTAATGAATTAATTGAAGGAAAGTACCACAGTATGAAAGCACCAAAAAGCCATCCATTTTGGCAACTTGACATCTTTCACGTGAGGAATGTGTTAGCAATCTAAGCAACCAATGTTTTCAGTTGCTGATTATTTTTTCTTTTTTTAGTCATTCTAATCTGTTTTATTTGTCGCCATACTTATTCAGGAAATCTGTTGTGCATAACTGGAAAATGTTTAGATTAAAGTACAAAACAGCCACTTATTTCGTTGGTTGGATAGAAACTGTAGCTACTGCAGCAGAATTGTAATTTGTAGGAAGTGTCAGGCAAGCATATGGATGATACCAGAAAATGGTGTCCTTTTTACTTGAGGTATATAGTTATAATCTATTCTAATTTGTTCCTTTGGAATTTGGATTCTTCTAGTGTCTAGTTTAAACACTTAAGATACTGGCCTGGAGCGGGGGAGAGAGTGTTTCACAGAAAGAGAGTTCATTCGTAAATAAAAATTATAAAGTCATTAAGAAATCATCTATCTTGGGGTCCTGGCATTAATAAATAAATCTTGTAATAGGAGTATAGTGTCTGGTTAGCACAGCTTTTGGCTGCAGAAGGATATGAGAAATGTAAATTAAGATGTGAAAACATGGATGTTGTACAAATAATAAAATTGTACTTGTAGTCTTGACTTGATATTTAAGTCTTTGGCCTTTTTGCACAGCTATATGGAGATTTTTTTTCCCCAGAAAATATGTTGAGGAGGGCACACCTATAGGGGAAAAAAATCAGTGGACTGAGGACTACATGTTGGGCACCGGTTTTTTTTACAGTTTTTAATTATTCTTTTTAATTTGCTTTCTCCTATTGACCTTTAAGAGCATAGGGCAGTCCTTTAAATGACTGGGATTAGCTGGTACAGCTTTCCAGGTCCCATTAGCAGATATAGGCAGGATCCACAGGGACAGAAGCTGATGCTGACTATAGCTTTTTCTCCTGCTGATGTGTTTGGAGAAGCAGTCACCCCCTGAAACTTCCTGATAAATCCTCACCTGGCTGGAGGAGTCAGGGGCAGCTCAGTGTCTCAGAAGGGTTGCACGTATCCAGAGGCTCCTTCAGGCAGGGCTGACTGGAGAAGAGGAGGCTGGGGGGAGACCTCATTGCTCTCTACAACTACCTAAAAGGAGGTTGCAGAGAGGCGGGTGCTGGTTTCTTCTCCCAAGTGATAGGTGGTAGGACAAAAGGAAGTGGCCTCATGCTGCATCAGGGGAAGTTTAGATTGGACACTAGGAAAATTTTTCTTCACAGAAAGGGTTCTCAAGCACTGGCAGAGGCTGCCCAGGGAAGTGGTTGAGTCACCATCCCTGGAAGTGTTTAAAAGGCAGGTAGATGAGGTGCCTGGATTCATGATTTAGTAGTGGACAGGTACGGTCTGTGATGATCTCTAAGGTCTTTTCCAACTTAATGATTCTGTGATTCTATGACTGTTCCAGGTTAGAACTGACTTCCATGCTTCAGTGGCTGCATAGTGGGTGTGATGAGCAGCTATACCAGGTCAAAATGCAGGTGGCTTGTGAGGAGGAGTGCAAGTGTTGATCAGAAGTGTTGGAGAAAATGAGGTTTTGTTGGAAGTGGAAGTTTTGTGAACAAGTGCTGCCTCTCTGCTTGGGCTTCGGAGGAGCAAGTGGTTGAGTTGTACTGGAGCTGCGAGGGAGGAGAGCTGTGGGTTGGCCATGGGTCTGTGCTGGGGATGGTACAGAAGGCTGTACGTCAGCCCTTGAGTTTCCAGTTTTTAAGAAATATTTTGCCTGCTTTTAATTCTGTTCTCTTGAGAATCATAGCTGGTGCAGAACTGAAGTTATGTTTGGGTTATGATAGCAGCTCCTGTAGGTCTGCACCTAACTGTGAGTTAGCATTTGCTGTGTAGTCTGTCTGTCTTTTTTTCTTTGCACAGCAGCGTGATTGCAAAATGGGTCCAGTTATTAGTTCAAAGGTACAATTTTATGGTGAGAGGAAAAACGCAATAGTACTTTAAGTGTGTTAGGTCTGTAGGAATTTGTGTGTGGACATGAACAGCGTAGGAGAGTAGATAGCTGATACTTTTGTCTGTCTTGGAACTCCTTTTGTACTGTCTATTCAGTGTTTTGTAAATGTATAAAACTACACTTGGATTATGGACAATGTAATCTGTAAAAAGTAACGGTACACTCTTTTTCTTGTCGTTTTGGTTTGACCCTTGGCTTCATTGAGCCATCCTTAGCATTTCTGAAGACAAACAGAAACCCCACATGTAGCAGTTTGGTTTTGCTTAGCCAAGCAACTTCAGTTACACCTGGCAGAGCGTGAAATCCTGCAGCAAGGTCTTGATGTTAACTCTCTGTAACTGGCTTTGGCAAACAAGCCTATGACAACTCTTCAGCTCATGTACTCTGAGTGGCTTCAGAATACATCAGCACAGACAATGGGCAGCTGTAACCATTTAGCTTTGCACAGTGACAATTTCAATAGTTAACAGGACATTTTACGCAAAATAAAAAAAAAAACACAGAGGGGGCAGTGCTAATAAAGAAGTTGTCTCGGTCTCATATGTTGTTTGGATACTGTCTCTGTTCTGGGGTTAAAAATATCGCGAAGTACCAATATAGAGTGCAAAGCTGTCAGAATGTTTTATGAGAAAGACAGGAAATTTCTGTTGTCAGCAAGGGCCACTGGCTTTTATTATTACGTTCGAATAGCATTTCTGCATCATATACAATGTTATTAATAACTGCTCATCATTTAGGGTTGTGGAAGAGGAGTTGCTCCAAGGAACGTAAGTCATCAATCACCACAGTGTAATTGTTAATAAAGATAGGTTGACTTAAAGGAAAGTATTTTCCTTATTATATGCTGACATTTTACTTCTAAAAGCTGCTTTAAGAAAAAATAGTTTGCCTTATTTTCTGATGTTTTAATGGATGTTTGTTGTGTCAGTGCTGTTCTATGGTTTCTTTTGGCAACTACCAAAACTCAGTTGCCACTGTATATGATCTGTGACATTGATGCAGACAACAGAGTAAATTACTGCTCTCTGATGTTTCAGTTGGGTCTAATAAATGCTGAATGAGTTTTGGATAATAATCTACATAATGGTAAATGCTTTTAATGAATTCCTTATCATTAACATAACATTTTCCTTGGAAGACTGACATAATGCTTGTCCTATGAAAACCTTATGCTCTTTCAGCATTTATCCCTTTGGATGCCATACTCGAGCTGTGTCGGTCTGGTGTGTGTAAGCTTGGACATTTTTTACCCAGCAGTATTTATTGGAGCATCCACTAACGAGTAGAACATCCCAGACCAGCAGTTCTTCTCGATGCTCTCATCCTCTCCATCAGCAGCTCATCTAGCAAATTGTTGGGTTTTGTTTTTTGGGTTTTTTTTATTGTAAGTAGAGAGCTCATGAGAGCAGTTGAGAAAAATGAACAGAGAACTCTGAGAGGAAGGGTTCCAGTTTATATATTCCTCAAAAAAAAAAAAAAGCATTTTTCTTCTGAAACATATTTTAATAGTGCTCTGGGTAGAGTTATTACTCCAATAGCTACCACATCTTTTTATTTTAGATGATGTTATTCACTAAACAGCATGATTCTTTTCTCTGTACATCCTCTAGCCAGTCAGCAACTCCAGTAGAGCAAAACAGGAGGGAAGAAGGAGCTCTAATGATGTTCAATCTAATAATTCTTTTGCTGTAGGAAGAAAGAGGAGCTGCTGGAGACCCAGCAGAGATACGTATAAGCAAATGCAGTTGTCACTGTATGTCTGTACAAGCTGGCCCTTCCTGCTTGGTGTCTTATTAGTAATTCATGGCAGTTTGCTCTGCTTTTTTGGTGTCAGTATGATCATCTTCTGACACGTTGTTTGCTGCTGTATGCAGAGAAGACCCTGTATATTGATATTAATGACTGTGTGGTGTTATTGAAAACAGCACTGTTTGCCCACCTCTTGTCAACTCAGACTGCCTTCGCAGCTTCAGAGGGTACATTGCCTGCACTATATGTAGGGTATTCTTCAAAGTATTTTTCCAGTCTGTCTGGGGTCTGACAAAACCAGGATTTCACACGCATGTCCACAGGCACAAATATATAAGTATGTGTATTTATATGTATATACGTATAAACATACATACACGTATATATTTCCACTTGTATTGTGGTGGAAGTGCGCTGCAACTTTCAAATTAAAAATATTACTTTTGTGTGAATTATCATAGAATCATAAAATAGTTAGGGTTGGAAGGGACATTAAGGAACATCCAGTTCCAACCCCGCTGTGATGGGCAGGGACACCTCCCACTAGATCTGTCTGCCCAAGGCCCCATCCAACCTGACCTCCAGGGATGGGGCAACCTGTGCCAGTGCATCACCACCCTCATTGTGAAGAAATTCCTCCTTATATCTGGTCTGAATCTGCCCCTCTCCAGTTTAGACCCGTTGCCCCTTGTCCTGTCACTACAAGCCTTTGTAAACAGTCCCTCCCCAGCTTTCTTGTAGCCTTTTCAGGTACTGGAAGGTCACTATAAGGTCTCCTCAGAGCCTTCTCTTCTTCAGGCTGAACAGCCCCGACTCTGTCAGCCTGTCAAAGGTATGTACGATAGCAGAAGCGTCATTACCTGACAGCTTTTTTTGGCAGATTTCTGAACTCCTGGTTATTGACAGACGGTGCTTTCTGGTGCGGCCGTTGATACAGATCAAGAAATCTGCATCTTGCCTCAAGATAAACAGTGAATGTGAAGTTTACTCTGGCTAATGCAGTATTTTTATCCTGTCAGTTGCACAGCACAGAAGACTTCTTTTATAACAGCCTCTGTTAACAGTCTGTAGTAACAGTCTATCAGTATTGAACTGGTTCAGTCACTTTTAAATGCTGTGAGTCAGAGGGGTATACATGCAATATTTGATTTGTTTGGTTTTTTTATGCTCAGCTGAGCTAGATGCTGAACATGCACAGAAGGTTTTGGATATGGAGCACACCCAGCAGATGAAGCTAAAGGAACGTCAGAAGTTCTTTGAAGAAGCCTTCCAACAGGATATGGAGCAATACCTTTCTACAGGATACTTGCAGATAGCAGAGAGGCGAGGCAAGTTTTAAGATATCTTCTGTGTAATCCACAAACTCACAATTTGGAGAACATTGTTGAAGGATTGGAATTGGCAATGGTTTTAATGCTTACAGCTGATGAATTGCAGTGTTTAGTTTCTTCCTTGGTGGAACTGAAACTTCAGATATGCTCCTTGAACAAACTTTGTGTTCCAGAGGACTTAGACATCTTAGAAAATCTATCAGACTCTCTGCTCGTTGTCTTAAGTACATCTGGAACAGCACTTTTCTCTGCAGCTGAAGAGTGCATCCATATCTACATAGATATACGTATCTACGTAGATATGGATAGAGCTGACCACTGAAGTTCCCAAAACCTGGGATTGTCACCTGGCAGGAGATACCCCAGAAAAATTTTAAATGTGCAGATGAAAGCTTGGTGTTGTATTTCAAAACATTTCCCAGGCGGTAGCAATTTCCATGGTCCATGTAACGGAGTATGGGCTCTCTCCTTATTATGAGGTGACTCAAATCTGGCATCTCCTGTGTAGCTAAAGCAGAAGAATGTTGTAGTCTGTAGACAATTCTGTGTGGTAGGTATCCATTTGTTGGGCCAAAATGCAAGGATTGTAGGACCTGAAAGAAAGCAAGTGGCAGGTACATCACTTACGGCAGGAAAAAATCTGGAGATTCTGTCCCTGCTCCAAGACCTGCTCTGCTATAACTTGTAATGTCAGAGTGAGGAATACAATCCAAGATTTCATTTCTCTGCATGAGTGCTAAAAGCACTCATCTGCAAGATGCTCTAGATTGGTTGTCAGGACAGTCTTCTGAGAAGTGGGATACGTAAGTCTATATTCACAGAATCATAGAATCACCAGGTTGGAAGAGACCCACTGGATCATTGAGTCCAACCCAACTGCCCGCTGAGAAAGTGCTGGTGCAGTTCCCAAGGAGTTTTGAGCTCCTTTTCCCCTTGAAGTTGGACTGTAATTGGGGCAAGATGTCCTCTCCAAGGTGGGCTGACAGCAGAGCCAAGTAACAAACACTGGAAAAGGGGAGTTTATGGGGAGCTCCTCCGGGCTCTCGAGGCCCCCCCAGACTGATGTTGCACCCACACACACACACGTAAGGCCCCCACAGCAAGGACAGGACTCCGAGCCTCCGAAATTTGACTCATTCTCTGGCTTCCCAGACTGGAGCCACACGTGGAACAAACCTCTCATGACGGGGCCTCCCACGCCTGATCTAGGAAGGAATTGAGTTTGGGTCTCCTGCTTTTTTTACACATATATATATGTATAGTCTACTTAGACTAAAAGTGGACATTGTAACTGGCTGCTAGTGGGCATGTGCCCTGTTAGCCCTGTTAGAGGGTTAGGGCACCCAACTTTCTGAACTTCAGCCTTGCAGTATAATGCAGAACACATAAATATCAAAGAAACTGTTTTAATGAAATATTTGATCCTGCAGAACATATAAAACTACAGAGCTGTAGTATATTTGGAAAAAAAACCCCAATCAAATTACAGGATATCATCTCAGTTCACGTATGAAGGCTTTTAGTAGTGTAATTGTTAATTTTAGGTAAACCATTGAACTGTTCATTGTAATACTTGATATACCTGTAGCACCTGTGTTTAAATCTAAGTACCCCTAAGCTTACTTGTTCTGTGTTTGCATATTTAATTGTTCAAGGAAGAAGAAAGATGCTTATCCAAGTTTTCATCCAAGTATTTAATTCCCTTGCAGGCCCTCAGCATTATGTTGACAATAATAAGTAATATGCTTGAGTAATTAATAACATGAAATGCCCATGCTGAGAGAAGGTATTGGGCATCAGCCTGGGTTTTACATACTACTGTCATTTATTAGGCTAATGAAATGAGGAAGAAGAATGGCTGCTTTCTGCTAACATTAGTCCTTATTTCTGAATTTCCACATCCCTTGTATATTGATGTTTAGTGGTGGTGTGCTTAAATGTGTTTGCTTTTCTCTGAAAAGACTTTTAGTGGAGAGAAATTGAAAGGAGTGTTGCAAAATGGAAAGTTTTAGTCTTAGCCCCTGAGACCCAGCCTTGCATATTTCTGCCAATGCTATTGCTATAAATATTGTTGCTAAAAATGTTTTGTTTTGTAAAAAAAACTCTAATGGACATGAGTTACACAACAAAGACTGCACAGGCTGCTCTTGGGTTTGGGCTGAGATTGCTTCTGAGCAGCTCCTGTGGGTGTGCTCCTTCCATATCCAATTAAATTATTACTACTGCTTACAATTATTGCAGCTACTGAAGCTTTTATAGGTAATAACACCATGTAGTCAGTTTTCTCTTTGCACTCTTTTTACACAGAGCCGATTGGAAGTATGTCTTCCATGGAGGTCAACGTGGACATGTTGGAACAGATGGACCTAATGGATATGTCTGACCAAGAAGCACTTGATGTCTTTTTAAACTCAGGAGGCGAAGACAATAATATGCTTTCTCCTATGCTGGGTATGGTACTAGTAATGACAGCGTGCTTAGAGACATAGCGATAAAGCACTAGAATTGCTTACACTTACCATGGATGCTGTTACCTCATAAAAAATGACAGTTCACGTAAACCAAGTATTTTTCACTGGTGGTTTTCAAAAAATATTAACATTTGGTTGCAGTACAAGAGAGCTTGCTGCAGAACTCCTTTATTTCTGGACTGTCTATTTTCATCTGGCTACTACAGCTTCGTGTTGTGTTTGTCACGGTATGGATAGGGAGCTGTTACAATCTGCTTTTAAGATGTGTTTTTCTCTGTATGAAGTTAATCGAGGGCATTTTAACAAAACTCAACAGGAATTTTGTGGTAGTTAGATTTTTAAGACTGCTTTCTTAGAGTCTGTTCAGAATTTTGGCATTTTGAAGTAAATTTGGACCAGATGTACAGTGCGAGATCTTCAGTAAGAGAGATTCAGAGACGTGGTTCAACTTAGCAGTCCATATGTATGAAATATGACATTGTCCTGGAAGTCTCTAAATAGTGATTCTGATACTGCAGCTTGTTCATGTAGCCTTCTTACTTGCTAGTGATGTTAAATTGGATTAAATTAATCTTAATCCAGAATTTTGTTTACGTGTTCTGATGAACAAAACCAGATCCATGTTTTGGCAAGTTGCAGCTTGATGAGGGATCTGCCTAAAGCAGGGAGTTAGCAACACTGGATGCTTTATCCACCAGGAAAGTGTGCTCTCTTAACTAAAACCTTATTTTGGTACTAAAATGCTTTTTCCCAAAAGAGCCAAAGTAAGTTTTCTTGGTGGAGATGATGAAGCTCCTTTAAATATGCTTAGAATTCATTTGAAAATACAGGTTAAAATATTTTATAACAGTACTTAACAGTGCAGGAAGGGTTCTACTTTAAATCCTATCCTATATTTTGGGATAAATAAAGAAAAAAGTTAATAATGTCCTCGGGTAATTTTATTTTTCCCTATGTAAAGGTGATTAAAAGGTTATTATTACCAGCTGTGAACACGACAAGCTTACATAAAGTAGTTAAGGCATGCTTGACTACTAAAGATTTTTGTGTTTTATTGCAACAACTGAATTCAGGTGGCTGGCTTTGGATAGGCATCCAATTCATGCATTATTAACGTTGATCATCGTTTGAGCATGCAAGTAATTACAGAATCTGGGACTGTTTACCCCCTCGCTGTGTCTTTGGCAGATGTCGAATCAAAAGGCTTTGTGTCTTTAACAACAAACAGTGTAACAGGATTATCTAAGGAAGTGTAGAAACTACGCGGTGTGGGTTTTTTTTTCCTAAATAGATTTAAAACTTAAGAGCCTGTGCAAAAAACATGGAATTTATTGTGTGCTGTAACATATTACAGTGCGTATGTACAGATAGTGTATATATATTTATTACACCTGTGCAAATACACTGTAATATAATGTACCAGTGCTGTCATGTTCTAGCACTGTAAGCTTAATGCAAAGGCAGGGTAGGCTTGCAGCAAGACTCCTCTACAGTTACAGGGTCACAGCCTCGGGAATCTGGCTGTTGTTCCAGACCATTCATTTGCCTCTGAGTTAGAAGGGGTGATTTTTGCGCTTGCTTTAAGGATGTGGCACCCTAGTACCAAGCCAAATATGCAGTAGCTTTCATTCTCAGAAAAAAAAATGAGATCGCTTAAAGGTAACTTCATTTTGCTTAGTGGCGAACCAGGTTGGTCAGGGCAAGCCTTGTTTCACAGTTTTACTGAACACAACAGAATACAGGTAAGTCATCCTAATAACTGGTAAAAATGAAAATCAGCTGAGGACATTAAAATGTTTTCAAATTTGTCTTGCTGCAAACGTTGCCAGCTTACAGGCCTTGGTTTTGCAACATTTCATGGTAGCCAGTAAGTAACCAAAAAATTTACTCAGCTCTGTGACTCCAGAAAACTCCTCCCCAATGTGTGTTGTAAAAGTTAATCTAATGTGGGCTGGCATGCACGACATAAAGACAGATGACATTGAAAACTCTTTCTAGCATCACCCATGTTCTGTATATATTGCTGTGCCGCCTGAGGAAGCAACTGAGTAGCTCTGCTGGGCATCCCGGACTGACACAAGCGGTGGGAGTGCCAGCGTGTTTCTAGCCCAAGCAGGGGGGTCAGCTCTCAAGAGCTGTAGAAGTTAGACCAGGTATTTATGAACTCGTGTTGTGAATGGAGATTGGAGGAGAGCAAGTTTCACTCTGCAGTTCCTGGATCCCAGAGAGGCTAAAACAATGTCATGTACAGGGCTACTTGCTGTCCAAAGTTCAGGTCCAGAATTTAAGGCTGCAGCTGGTTGGGTGCTTGCGTGGCAGTGTCTCATACCAGCAGCTTCTGTTGCCTCCAGATGCTGTTACGACTGTCATCTTGTTAAAATTGAACTCAGATCCTTGGTAAGGCCATGGGCACCAGCCACAGGGCTGTGTAGCGTTACCAGCTCTGCAAACAGCCCTAGGAGAGGTGAGGTGTAGTGATCAGCTCATTTTCCTCCAACCCCCTTGAAATATTTGTTTGGTTTTATATAAAATCCAAGAGGATTTTTAAGAGCCATTTGTCACTAAGGCCACACAGAGCTGCAGCTGGGTGCCCTGGCAGTGGAGAAACACTTGTCAGGTAGAGAAGGAAAAAAGGGCTTTATTTGGCAGATCACATAGAAAGAGATGTTTCCCCAATTTTTACTTCTTATTTATTGGTAGGAAGCGTCCACAGAAGGGGATCTAAGATCATTTTGTAATCTGAACTCTCAAACACCATTACACTGAGCTTGCTTAGAAGTCTTTTTGCATAGGATATGAAGGAAGCAGAGTCTCAAAACCCCCTTCCTGAGCACTTGAGCTGTGATACGGCTTTACCAGAGGAAAGCTTTCATGCTGTGGGCAAGAATTTGTTTTGCTTCTGCATCTTGCTTTTTAGTCAAAACTGGAGATTACCATTATTGCTCATGTCCCGGTTATTATATTTTTTTTAATTCCACTCAGGTTCATTATTTGTGATGTTCTGTTGGACAGAGTTTGTTTGGAGGATTTTCCTATTGGTAATGATCTTCAGCACACGCTGAAGGGGACTTTACCAAAGTCAGAATCGGTTAGGAGGATTAAGTAATCTTGACTTACAGGCAGACTGGACATCAGCTACGTCTCATCACAGTCCAGATATTCGTGCACTCTGATCTTATTTGATCTTGAACATTAGCAGGTCTAGAGCAAACAAGATGCACGGACCCTCAGAAACAGATTAAAACCCGCCTGCAGCTCATATTTGAGCTCAACTTCAGAGAAGCCAAACAAGGCAGCTTTGTGTTTTGGGAGGGACTTTTTTATGGTATTTTGCAAAAGAAGCAAAACCGCCTGAATGCGACTTATTGACCAACACTGAGCTCGGTTAATGCGCTGCCTTCTCAACTCCCTTGCTGAGCCACAGCTTGATTACTTTTTTCTTTCTTGTTGTTCTTTTCCCTACTATAAGGGCCTGACCCTAACACCTACGTGAATGAGATCAGTCTTCAGGTTCCAAGCCAGTCTGAATTACGACAGAAACTGTCTTCGCTGTCATCGACTTGCACCGACTCTGCCAGCCAAGATGCAAGCGAAGGGGAGTCTCCGGTTGTTCAGTCTGATGAAGAGGAAGTTCAAGTGGACACTGTCCTTGCTGCTGAAACTGAAAGAAAGGGCGCTTCAGATGTTAGTGATGAAAGTGACTCTCAAACTATTTGAATCTTAAGACCATATCCTTTAAGAATGACTTCTGAATGAGTGAACACGTGAATGAAGAGCTTGCCTGAGTAACGATTTGCTAACTGAGCAGAACAGCCAGATCTTTTTACTTAGTCATTACAGCCTTTTTACAAAATTGTCAGTCATGTGGAGGTGGGTTTTTAAACAAAAAAATGCCTAAAGCACACACACTTTAACAGTAGTCTTGGGGCTCAGGGGAGCAGGAAAACTTTTGTATATACTATGTATAAGAGAATTAAAGGGGAAGGATACAAGACTTTCACCACTAACCTTGAAATGGCTGATTGGAAATACTTAAGACTCAATGTGTAATACTGAACCCAAATTGTTCCTTGCATGCGTTTTCAGCTGCTGAAATGGAAGATTCAGGAACCAAACCAAAACGAAAAGTTATTTTCTACTCTTTACTACCTACTGTCTGCCTACTGCCTTTGTCTACTAACGCAGCAGTGTCTACTCTCTCACACTTCTTATTCAGGACCAACTTAGTTATTATAGGTGTTAAGGAAAAGAAAAAAAGAAACTGAAAAGGAGGAGAGATGCACATTGAAATGTTACACTCCTCATGGAGCAGATATCTTAGCATTGTATAAACGTACTCCTCTTTCGAGATAAAATAAAGTATTTCTATCCCAACCATGTCTTTTACTTGATTACCCAGATATTTCATCCATGACAGTAAACAGAGGAGACTAATTGAGAAAGAAATGGTTATTTATACTGAGCACCAGTGTAATTTAGTTTTCCATGGTAACATCTGTTTGACTACACTGATGCAAGCCAGCTGTGTAAGGGAAATAAACCCAAATGAATTCTAAATTAAGTGCATACATTTTATAAACCTTAGAACTTGTAGTCATCATCATCATCTTTCTGCCATATTTTTTTTCTGCAGTCATTTTTCTCTCTAAACTTGAGGTCTGAACATATCTAACACCTGTTTCTTGTCAAGTCTCATGCTCTGTTTGCAGGGTTCTGCTCTCCTTTGAGAAGACTCCTGGCTCCTGCTCTTCATGCACGGAGGGAAGGAATGTAATCAGAACCAGCGTAAGTAAAAGGATGAGCTGTGATGCAGAGATCCCTTCCAAAGACCTGCCCTGACAAAGCTAATAGTTGGGAATGAAGCATCTCCTGCCACCAGCCAGCTGGGGAGCAGCCAGTTTCCCTAAATATTCACTCTATCTCCTCGTAGCTGGCAAAGTGTTTCCTGATCCCTCTTGGGAAAATGACAGCTAGAAACTCTCTGCCTACAATTAGATATTTACTATTTAGCAAGGCGTATGTTGAAAGAAATGGTTCTTGAAGGAGCTTACTTTACTCACTCACTTTCCAGAAGACAGACAAAATGTCCAAAAAAGTTTGTTTTTATTAAACCTTGTAGTACAAACCTGGAAAGTAAACAAAAAACTGGCAATAAACAACATGAAGTCTTTCCTTACAAGGAAAGAGAGCAGAGCAGCGCTAATAAATTAAATGTCAAACTGTAAGCCATAGTCAGAAGTTTACTGTCAAGAGGGAAAAGTACACAGCAAGGCCATAAAAACCAGACAACCACATTTGAAAAACACTTGACTCTGTTTATGTTATTGTTAAATATTCCAAAACAGTTCAGTCTTCTGCAACAACAACCAACAAATTGTATTATAGGACTTTCCTGACAGTCACCACTGGCAAGCTCAGTGCAATATGGGTAGCTACGGTATTGTTGAATTCAATTACGAAACAAAACAGTTTGTGAAAACATTTTCCCTTTTTTATTCCACACATACTGTACACACAACCAGAAAAGGGCAACAGCTACTCCATTATTATTTTTTGTTGTTGTTCAGTGATGTAAGCAGCACTTATAAATGTTACAAGAAAAACCCTGTAAGCATCCAATCCAACCGATGAAGAAAGTGAAACGTAAGGCTTTTCTTCATCTTGTCTCCTCGCCATCCCTCCCCCCACCCCAAGAAAAGGCTCAAGTATTTAAAAAAATTTACAGGCATATGTACAAAAGGTGTGATTTTTTTTTTGTTTTGTTTTGTTACAACATGAAGAGAAAAAAAAAATAGACAAGATGAAAGCAAATGCATTTTCACATTCAAAAGAAATACGCAGACCTGCTAGTGGCTCTAAATGTGATCACATAATGAAACAAACTCAAAACAAAAATTAATGCTTGACTGTGTAAAGGTGTGAAAAAAAAAACAGCAGTGGAATGGAAATGGAATGTTAGAAAGATTGCACGTCTATGACAAAGAAGCACTTATGGCTTCGATCACTTTTTTTTTCTTTTTTCTTTTTTTTTTTCGCAAAGGATGCTATTGAAGGGTTTTTGATAAAGTAGCCAACAGCACCAAAAAATAACAGAATGGATTTCCTAATGAAATCAGGCACAGTTTTCCCTCACGTGACTCCTCAAGGCAGGCAGTCTTTTTTCCTCCTTTTTTTTTTCTTTTTTTTAAAATTTTTATTTTTTTCCCCTCAAAACAGATGCATAGTGATGTGCTGGTAAAAGAGAACATACTCCAAATCTCCTCCTTTTGCCTACGGTTAGGAAACAAAGTCCATCTTCAGCTGCCATAACCTCTCAAAGAAAGTGTGTATTCTCCAATTTAAAAAATTACAAAACTCATCTTGCTGTGACAGAATAAAAGACAGCCAAAGTAAAGCAATTTCTTTCAAGTTTTTGTCTCCTATCCCTTTTCTCTCTAGAAAAATCTGCTCACATGACTGGAGAACAAATTAGAAAACACATCAAACTTTAACCTATCCAAAAAATGGGTTAAAAGCCTTTTTTTTTTTCACAGTTACCAAAAAGGCTTTTTATTTTTTTCAGCCATAGGGACAATACAAATTTCATATTTTATCAGCCCCTTGCCGGTTTTAAAACAGTGAACATACGGCAGTTTAAAAAAATCAGACTCCTATCTCTATCTATTCTAAGTACAAAAAAAAATTCATCAGTTTAATGCTAAAACAAAATTAGTCCTCTAAAACCAGAAGAAAATCTTCTTTAGAGCTAGTGCAAAGACAGCTTGTATTCTACAGCAAGTACTCCAAACTATGGTATAATAATTACAAAAAATATATATAAATTGACAAAATGAGAGTGTTGGCATCTTCAGGATTAACTTGAAGCACTTTTGGATGAACTGGAGGATGAAAGCCTAGATGATGGCACGTCCACCGTCGCTCTCTTACGAGGTCCTCTTTTTGGTGTAGGCTTGCTGATACAGTTCTCAATGCTGCCATTCTTACCAGATACTTTTCCACAGATTTGATTGACTAGACTGATTATTTGTTCCTGTTCAGGAAGTGGGAAAAACAACACAAGTTAGCATCTGCTCTCTTTCTCTGTTCATGGACAGGGATGCAGTGCTGCCTTTTGGACTGAAAGCAGCCACTGCCCTTCCTGAAGCTTCCCCCTCCAAACTGGATGGCAGTACTAGAGCTGGCTTAACTCTAAGCAAGAATAAAGAAGCTGGGCTATAAGGCAACAGCACCAGGGTCAGAAATGTTCTTCAGACACAATTTAAAACCCACAGCTGAACAAAGGTGCAAATGCCATAAATTTAAATCCACAGTAACACAGCTTATAATATAGTATTTGCCAAATATTTCTTTAAAATTGAAGAAAAAGATTCCACTTTTTCCTTGTTGTCACTGGTTGCAGGATGCTCCTTTCATTTAATGCTCTGTAGGATCTCTGTGTGCCCAGGTGCACGGAGAAAGCTGCCTTGCTGCCAGGCAGAAAAAGGGTCCCTGGCGCTATGACAAGCAAGAGACAGGAGTCCTTGAACTGCACATCAATGTGCTTCAGCTACAACTTCACTCCTAATTCCATTACATTGCAGGATTTGATGAAGTTTGGGGAGTGTGGGTGAGATTTTTCTGAACTGGCTGTCGTCTCCTAGTGAGAATGTCTATTTTTGTGCCAAGTTGAGACAGCCTCTTAATTGAAGTCTCCCTAAGAATCAAGTAGATCTACCCAGTGGCATTTTACATGCCGGTTCTCTCTCCCCATTCACAGCCTTCAAAACCAGTTCTGTAGTAATAACCAGGTGTGCAGTCAGGCTCTTTCAGAAATGGAGAAACTTAGTGACGGCCTATTTACATTTCAAAACAATCATCATCAGCAGCCAGTACTAAATGGGAGGGTTTTCTTGCCTTTCCCAATGCAGCCTAAAAGATCTACTTTGTAATTAGAAATCCTAGCAAAAAGTAGTTATTGCATGTGATTCTGCTGGAAAGAGTGGCATTGAAAACCTCAACAGAATTAACAGCTCTGTGAAAATACAGGATGTTAGGGGCTGAATAATCTCAAGAATAAGAGAAACACTAGAAAATCTCAGAATAGTTTCTTGAAATTCTTCAGCGTTTATCACATTACAAAGGTAGCTTCACTCCTGTCTGGGCTTCTTAGCTTGCCCTTGTTTCTGCCTACAGTACCTGATGCCAGAATAGAGGCTACAATTAAAAATGAACAAAGCAGTGAGAGCACGATCTGCTCAAGGCTTAGCTTTGCCCTTTGGGGGTTTTCCCCATTCTTCTATGGGCATACAGCCACTGCTTTGCTATCCGCCCTTGGGCTGACAGTGAAATGCCACCCCCTCTTGTTCCCCACCCCACACTGACTGTCCACAAACAGCAAACGAGACACGTGAAGAGGCATTACTTGACTGCACGGCAGTGGAGCATTAGCTCAGAACCCAGGCACAGTCCTAAATCACCAACCTGAGTTTTCTGATTATTCATTGTCACATTGAGCTATTCAGTCATTACTGAGCCTCTCACCTATGAGGACTCGACAAATTTGCCTTGCAGAAGGTTCAGGCTGGACTGGAGTAAGAACTTCCAGTTACCAACAGAAAGAACTTACCCTAAAGCACAAAAGGTGTCATAAATTAACCAGTCAAAGCGTGGCCTCATGTTCTACAGCATCTCAAAGCATGAAATGGCTTCTCTGGTCTCTTAACACATGTTCATGCAGTTTACGCGTTGGGTTTCACCTTTATGATCATGTTTCCCTCTGTTTTTTTTTACTTAGCTCATAATAAAGTGCCTTCTTCCCACACACAAAAAAAACCCCAAACCAGCAAAGTGCAGTCTCCTGGGGTCTCAGTGGGACAAAGGCAGAGCTAAGTCTACTCCCAAGCTTTCAGTATCCAAGCTCACCGCCACCACCAAGCTGTCTTGTACAGACCTCATCATAGCGGTACATCATTTTCAGTCCCCGACAAGACTTCTGTTTTTCCACATGCCGCAGGGCACACTCCAAGCAGAAGACAACGTTTTCATTCTCCTGTACGACCTATAAAAATGCAGAGGGAGGTGGGGAGAGAAGCGCAGTAAGTTCCAAGCTGTAGCCATGTTAGAGAGATGACATTTCCCATTGCAATGCGTGAATTATTAAACCTGTATTTTACTACGGGTTAGTGGAAGAAGGCATAAACATGAAATGTTAGGCATTATTAATGTCTAAGAAGAAGAGAGCACCCATCCCTTTTTGAGTGCTAATGCTGGCAAATACATACCATTTAAAAAGAAAAACAAACCACCAATAGTAATGCAACCAAATCCAAGTGCGTGAAGCTTTATTGGTATCTAATATGTAGCCTAAAGCTTTCCTGAAAGCAGACATTTCCCATTACTTTAAATGCTGTCTTGAATAAGGATAAAATCAGAAGCTTAGCCACAGGATTCTTCAGCTACTGTCTCATTCAGCAGAGGTCACATTTGCTCGGCTGGCTCCCTGCCAAGCCTACGCATCCTGCTTGGAATTTGACAACCAAGTTGACTTTTTGTCCCTTATTACTGTTAAGAATGACAAAGAAAAATCCTTCCCTTGATTACACTTACTCTAGAGCAAGTGGGCCAGAATTAAGAGGGTTGTGTTTTTTAAACAAACTCATTTTAAAGTTACTTCAAACTAGGCCTGCTCAAACATGTCTTAGCTGCTGAGTGGCCTAAAGACATGGATAAGCTCGGCATATTCTATCCTAGGGAGGTAAACAGCTACATCACATATTTTAACATCCTGTTTCCATCAAAAACATAACACACACAACCAAAGAACCCCAAAAGATGACATGAAAAAGGACTGAATGTGGACTCGCATGCACTGTATTACGTTTATTTAAATATCGGATCTTGAAAGTAAGTTGTGGCTTTTTAATAAAACTGCTGTATTTCTAGCTGTTCTGCACACAGCTGAAACCTGAAGGCATCACCACAGTTGTTAGCACACCTTCAAAAGCCAGCAGGCAATTACTTTGAAAAAGAGAGGGAGTTTATGGGCATGACTTCTATTTTTGAACAGACAGGTGGCAGACTCCACATCTTAGCTTGATAGACAGGATACATCTACCCTGCAATCTGGCTTGCAGGGAAACTGTCACAGCAGGGGCTGCAGCTGCAGGCCTGAGATTCAAAGCAGCTATTTTGAGTTGTTAGCTCATCCCAAGAATGGTTCTGCCATGACTTGCTACCCATCAGTAACCTGCAGGTATCAGCGTTACCCTTCCTGGTGCAATGCAGACCTGCTTGTGGGTGTCTGAGTGACTAGTTTATCCCTTCCTCGTGGGGAGAGAAGCCAGCAGACACCAACCACTGTTGTCTGTCACCGCTGCCCGAGGCGATAAGTGTTCTGACACAAACCAAATCAACATCTCCGCTTCTTGTGTGAAACGCGAGAGATGTCTCTGTAGTTCCATGCTGTCTCTCAAATGCTGATAGTCCACTACGGTAGATGAGATCAGGGGGACAGGACCCCAGTGGTAGCAAAGGGTTTTACTCACCATGGAAAGATAGCACAAGTGCTGACAAATCTGACATCTCCTCTCTGACGTTTCTAACTGCAACCACTTTCGAGGCTTTTTCTTTCCATCCATCCCCGTGCTGCTGCTGTCGTGGCTACCGTAGCGTGCTGAAGAATGGAGACCTGCCTCATAAAGCTGCCGCCGCTGCCTCAGCTCCGTGTCCCTGTGAATGTTTTACGCAATTAGACATCGGCATCACCTTGTACCACCACAAAACCATGTACAATCTCCCTTTTACCACCATCATCACTGAAACCTTAGCTCCACACAGCAAAGCCCTGAGTGTCGTTGGGAGGCTGGTGCCATTTCCTACGTGTGCTGGGAGACAACCAGCACCGGAGAAACGCTGCCTAATTGCAAAAGCTACCTCCGTATTCTAACAGCGACCACTGTATCAAGCCAGTGGTTCTCAAACTGCTCCACAGAGAACTGGGGACTGCTGGTCCTGGAGGTCGATGGTTGCTCGGGGCCATGTGGAGAGTCAGGAGGTGTGGCTAACATGACTGTCATTCCTGAAGTTGCCAAAAGCCACCTTGAGGAGGAGGAGCCGATGGTGTCAGGAGTATCAAAGCCACCTTCATCAGGAGGCAGAGATGAACCAAGGACCTGCTGCCGTGAGGTGCTTCAGGCAGGAAAGGGGGAGCAGGGCAAGTGATTTTGCCAAAAGACGAAGATCTCGCTGTACACCCAGGGGAAAAAGAAGGAGATATCAATTAAGAGTAAAAACTAAGCCCTCTAGCCGCCCTTCACCCATGGCGTTTGCAGGGTGGACAGTACTTCCTATGCTGAATTCTAGCATTGGGAGAGCGGGGCGGGTCAGAGCTGTGTGGAAGACAGCGACTGTGGAGTGAGCTGAGCAGATGGAAGGGGAGAATAAAAAATTTCACCACCAGACACAGCTGAAGATGGGTGGAGAGCCAAGCTAAGCAAATGGCATGGGCAAACTGCGCATCTAAGGCAGATCAGGAGAGGAGGCAGCAAAAGACACAGAACAAACAAGCAAAACAAAAGGAAGGAAGAAAAAAATACGGTAGAGCATTCCACTTTGGCTGGTTTTTTTCACGTTTTGTTGTATGGGATTTTGTTTTACATAAGCAGCCACAGGAAGGACTGATATCCTCCAGAGAATTCCAACCTAAGCATGAGAACAAGTTTGAGAACCACTCTGATAGAGGTCGATGTGATGGTCTAACAGCAAGCGCCAACATTTCTGTTTCACCTTTCGCACTTGCAGACTTTTCCTCTTCAAGGGGAAAAAAAAAAAAAGACAAAAAAAGTGCACTTGGAAGTGAATATTCCCACAGGGGAACCCGCTGCAGGTAAAGCAGTCAGCACACCTCTTTGTATTTCTTTCTGAACACTAAAACAACTCATGGGTTGTTTTCCCCTTCAATATGTCACTGGAAAATTTCCAAATGAACATGCTAGTTAGTTAAATACAGTTTGTAGGTTCCATTCATCAAAACTTTCTTGACATCTCGAGTACCAGTTGTCACAAACTTGAAAGATAGGTAGCAACTACATGGTAGGGAACAAAAGAGAAGATTATTACACAGGAAGCCAGGCAACATTATATTTTCTTTTTTTACCTATGTTAAGAGAAACCCTAAACATGTTTCCGTTACACTGGAGAGAAAAAGGAGCGTGAAGTATTTTTCTTTAAAATCTTCAAGTTCTAGTGCAAAGAGGCGTGAGGCCCCATGCATAAGCTGCTGACTTATTCAGTGGATTAAATCAAGACAAGTTCCTGTATACAAAGTACCTTCTACAACTGTAGTGTAACAACCTTGATGCTGAAGACAAATGTTCCTGGTGCAAAACCCATTCCAGGTATGGATTGACAGTGGCTACAGATGCCAAGTAACTGAAAAATTGACGAAAGTTTCTTAACCACTTGGCACCGTGCAGCTCACCTAATGCATCAGGAAACCTTGAATCTCAGCACCAGGAAACAACAAAATAAAAACCCGAGGCAAACTGTAGTTTTATTGCTTTGATGGTGCCCAAAGTAGGGAATTCTTAAGAGTAAGACATCCTAACCATGGGCACTCTCTCATCAGATACAGCCAAGGAAACTGCTTCTTCCACATGTGGCTGTCTTCAAGTACATTTGCTGGGCTTTTGCTTGGTTATGCGGGTTAAAAACATGCGTCTGAAATGGTTACTTACCACCTCTGAGGTCTGTCAATGAAAACAAAATAGGTGCAACAAGCCCCCAATTCGTTACCTGAGCTCTCCAAGAAGTGATGATATCGTACTCAGAGTCGGTCCATTTTCCTTCTTTGCTTCTGCCGTTGCAATCTGATAAAGCAGCTTTTCCATCGAAAATGGTTTGGCTATACGTCGCCTCTTCATTTCCTGGGGCAGAAATTGTCAGATTAGTTCTTAAGCAAATTTGAACATAAAAAGTTATTAAGAATTAATTAAGCATAGCAAAATGTAGCCTTTTAAAACAAGCAAAAGAAAGAGCTTTCTATAGTCTGAATTAAATGAAGTATTTATGTTCCTAACTTACATCCAGCGCCTAACTTCATACTGAAGGAAATGCTGACTATCAATCAGTTCTTAGAGTGGAAAGCCAGGTGTCTGAGTGCTTTAGGTCTTCCTGTTGAAAGAAGATTTTTCTGCACGTGCTTTAAGTGAACCAATGCCACAGAAGAAAACTTTGATAACTTAGACCAGATGTTTCCTACCAGACAGTCATAGCCGACTGTTTTGTCAGGGAATACTCTAGTGCCTGTTAGAGCAAACATTTTCTTTTCATTCAGAGTCACCAGTAGAGGCCAAAACCGTTATCTGTAATGCATGATGGCACACAAACAAATCTGTACTCTATCTTTTCTTCACAAGCTTTACTGTGAAATTAAATGCAGGGGAAAGACAGGCAGAGTCCGTGTCTACAAAGAAAATGAAGCAAAAGGCAAATACTCCAATGGCACGACATTTCAGCTACACCTTTTTTTCAAAAAATAAAACTAAACTTCAGCAACAGGAAAGACCAGGGTACAAAGAGATGTCAAGAAAATGAGAAAAATAAAAAGAGCATATATATTAAGCAGTTCACTGAGGTGGAGGAACCAACAAACACCTCAAAATTCTCTCCCTAAAACCACATTTTTCCTGTGGAGGCTAAGAAAAGTAACCCAATCACCGATTGCATGCATTGAAGTGATAATTTCTATAAATGTATCTTAAAACAGATTAGTAACCTTTGCTGACCAAAAAGCATTCAAAAGTGGTCACAGGTAAGGAAAGAATCCTTCAGGAGGTTCTGCTAAAGCCTGTGTGGGGTCAGAACAACTGCAATTTTAGGAGTATTATGAGAAGTTTTGTTGCACATTGGGTTTGCTTTGCATATTGTCTGAGGCTGCATAAGAACAGCTGCTTCAAGCCAGATCAAAAGCCTGCACAGGCAGCACACACAGCCAGGATAAAAGGCCACAGTGGGTGGAAAGAGAAAAAAACAAGGTATGCTCCTGCTGGCAGCTCAGCGACCCCCCTGCAGCCCGAGACAGGTCTGTGATGTGTTTAGAACAACTCACAGGATCTGTGCATTCATCTGTATTTTGGAACTCATGTAGGTTCTTCTCTTCCTTACAGCACGGATACACAGATAAGTATTATAGAACAGACTTCTGTTTGCTTTTGACCTACTACCTAATAATTTCTTTTAATGACATGTTTTTCCACGTTATGACAGACAGCAAACATTCATATTATAATTATCATCACCCTGCCGCTTCTGAGCTGATCTTACTATCATATACATCGCTTGGCCATTAGTTTTCCAGGCTGAGTAGTCTGCTTACATTTAATGCAGAAGCTAATTCATACCTTTAGTCATCAGTCTCTGCTGTGCTTTTTTGAGTTACTCTCTATTCTTTTTTCCAATTAGGGACTCAGACTGGCACAAACGTTCATACCAAGAGCCTACACACATCGTAGTGATGTTTCTGCTCTGTTCCCTATTCTCTCTTTGCAATTCCTAACATTCAAGATTTTTTTACAACCCTCCCTGGAGCACTTTGCTGGCAGCTCCATAGGAATCCAAAGACCTCTTTTCTCAGTCACAAGAGCTCATTCAGAGCCCATTGTTATGCCTGTCAAATTAGGATTATTTTTTATTCCTGAGTCATTTAAAATTTATCAACCCATCTTCTCACTCAGTATCATGAAATCCTTCTGTAACACCGCATAGCTTTAATTTTTGCTGTCATTACCATTCATATCCTCAGTACAAAGGATCGGTTTTGCTAATCACTTCCTTTTCAGGGTTATTTACAGATATGTTGAACTGTACTGGTCTTCTAATAAATTCCTGAGGAATGCAGAAGAAGACCTCTCTCCATGATAAGAACTGACCACTCGTTCCCATCCTCTGCCTCTCTACAAATCAGTTATTATTTTGGTGTGTGAGCTTTCCCATTTAACCCATGGCAAATTAACTTCTTAAAGAGCCTTTTCTGAGGAACCTCACCAAAAGTCTTCCAGAGATGCAGATTTCAGTTGTGTCTCTGGCCATGTACCTTTCCCAACGTTTGAAGGCCTGGGGGCTGTGACCTCACTGCAAAGCCATGTTGGTTGTCCCAGTCTCATTCTTTTCTATGTTCAGTTTTTCTTTCGGCCTCTAGCAAGCTGTTCTTCAATGTCTCTAGCATTTTGCTAAAGTGGTTGTTTTATTTGCATTTTCATCTTCCAGCCACAAAGGGGATTCTTTTTGGTCTCACTTCAAAGAGAGTCCTTTCTCCTGGTCTTCAGCCGTGCCAAGTTTAGTGGGGATTTACCTTTTGAAACTTTGTTTTTGCTAGGCAATGGGCAAGTGTTGTGAACCTTTAACACAGTATCTTTAAACAATTTCTCTGCTGCAGCAACTACTTAACTCTTCTTTCTGCATTCACAATTTAACAAGCTTCCTTAGTATTATGTGAATCTGTCATTTGAAATGAAACACCCCAGCAATGCATATTCTGCAGTTTACTGTGATTTCAAGGTTCTTAAGCTCTGCTCACCATCACAGCACAACTATTTGATAGTGATGTTTTGAACTGGACTCCACCATTGCTGAGAAGCCAGATGACAGTTTCTACTCATGTGGATTTCTCGACTAGCTGCTCCATGAAACAATTTCAGTTCTGGCATTACACACCAACACAACCTCTGTCGTAGCTAGGGAACACCACCAGCACATCCCACTATCACCATGTGTCCTGCCCCTGCAGATTCTGTCATCTCCTTTAGTACAACACAGGCTATGTCTACACACCATCCAGTATGGCAAAGCAGGAGTGATGTGCAGAATACTACAGTTGATGCCAAGGACCCAAACATCTACAGAACATCTATGTGTAAAGCCGATGGCTCTAGTTCAGAGCAGTCTAGCCTGGTCCTGTGGCCACACCACCACCACCAGTGTCTGTAGGCCATTAAGTGCACTTTTGGAGCACCTCTTCCCGTTTGGTTTCATCTGAAAGCAACCCAGTCTGCCCAGGCTAAGGCAGCTCTGTGATAGGAACCAAGGAATAGTTAGCTGTGTGGTGTTTTAAAGGCACATTACTCACCTAACTAAAACTTGGGGGGAAGGTGGGAGGGGGAATACATATAAAGCCCCTGCCAGCATCTTGGCTGGAGAGCCAGGAGCACAGTGCTAATACTATACTTTTTCTCTTCAGGATGGGAAGATCAATGCACAGGGATTCTGTCACTGGTGACTGAATTAAACCTGGCTTATTTGACCGTAAGCTCTCTTCTGTATGCAGCAGTGCTACTCCAACTGGATGACTAATTCCATCTTTTCTACGTACTTCTTCCTCTTGTATTATAGTACCAGCTGAGTCTCTTCTTTCCACCAAATTTCTGGTAGGCCCTATACCACCAAAGAACAACTTTAAAATCAGACATTCCTTCTTATATCGAAACCTCTAGACTAGAGTGCATTCATTTAGTCTAATATTTTGTTCTTCAATTTCCTAAATGAGTGTTACTGACTTTGCCCAATGCCTTATTCAAGGATCCAGAGTTACCCCTTTGCCGTTCCAAACACAAACCCTTCCACTACATATGTAAAACTTCTCCTCATCCTCAGTTTTAAATTTCAAAAGCTCTTTAGAGTGTTTTTTAAAAGCCAGCGACCTGGTTTCATGTATGGTTTAGGTGAAACCTGTCTATCCCTTTATACAGGCTTTATACAAATTATTTTATTCCAGCAATTACCCCAATTCCTTATAAACTGCAATCAATGCAATTTCAGATGAAGAATTTCATTTTTCTATATATTAAAAGAGACTGAGCAGTCACTCAATACAGAGATGGAACAACATTGTTTAGTAATATAAAGAGAGTCACTATAAAAAAATCAGGTCACAGTATCACAGAATGAAAACAAAGTTAACGTATCAAACATCTGAAAACTGTCAATATTGCTGTTGAGAATGGACAGACAGGAAGGTACGGGCAGTTCTTTGTCAGAGAGTTCAATAACAGTCCAAAAGGGGAATCTTGCTTGTTACATAGAATGTCTCACAAGCTCTGAAAAGCACAATCCCAGCCAGCCTTTGAAAATGGCGAAGTGCCTTGTCAAAGTGAAGGAACCAAGGAAGACTTTTGACAATTTAAGAGAGTTAAGAACACAGGACAGTTTGAGGAAAGAAGAGGGGAAAGCAGGGGGAAGAAAGAGAACAATGCAGTAGGTGTTTCCAGAGTTATTTTGCTATAAACACATATCTATGGTTCTTGCAAACTTTGTGAGAGCTATGACTTCAATTTCCAAGGTAGGTTATCCTAGAATGGAATCTGCTGTCAGCTTATATTGACCCAGTGAAAAGCTCTTAAAAATTAATCAAAAGAAACTGTTCTTCAGAATCTGAGGCACCAAGAAGAGCTTTTTAATTGCTGCATAGTGATTTTTGTCTCTTACAGGAGTGGCATTTTCACAATATCAAACAAGTGTTCAGTAGAGCAATAAATACAGCATATGGAGTTAATAGAATTGTGTACCTTCAGACAGAAAAGGTTAGCTCAAGATTCTCATTCCTTACCTACACACATATACAATTCCCACCTTCCCCCAAAATAAATCTGTAATAAAATAACATTTTATTTCAAACTAAGTTAATATACAGTTAGTATAACCAGGCTGGAAGAATTCCATTAACCCTAAAGAACCAAAACCTAACTGTAGACATATTACATTTAATTACTTATTCACTACTTGGTCTGGAGCTGTAAATGATAATTTACTAGTGGCTTTGCTATAAAACACTACCAAAACAGCATCTGTAACCCACAGTGTATTTGAGGAGGTTAGGGACATAAGTAGTGAAGTATGTTCTTTGTTCAATAACAGAGAAATGTAGGCAAAATCATGATGACTGGGGAATTCACTTGGTTGTTTCTGCAAACAACCTGCCTCGGTTGTGTGAAAAGGGAATGGGAAGTTTGTTTTATTTACAGCTCAGTATCGGATGGGCTGGTCAGTGAACCTAAGCATTTTCAAGTTGATTAAAATAGAAATTGCCCTGATGAACAGCTTTTCCTGAACGAAGGGGCAGAGAAAGACAAGCAATACAGCCGTGAGTATTAATTGACTCTGCCTATCATAAAAGCTAACAAGCACAGTTATTCAGATATTTGCACCTGAGATTCTAATGGTTCTAGAAAACATCACTTAAAAAATCAGTAAGCATAATACAATATATTATTATTAGCTCTGAAGGGATCTTTTGAAAAGCTTCCTCACAGTCTGCTCTGCAGGCATAGCAATCTTCTGATTTTTTCAAGTATACAGCAGTTTTTAGCTATCAATTATTACCTCAGTTGCTTTTCTGAAAACACTGAATCATCTTATGCCTTGCAAAACTTCTTCCTTCTTTTTATTTAATAGTCCACAAAGCCAGACACAGTTGTACTAGTCTCACAACACTATCAATCCTGGAATGTCTGGTTTGCCGTCGTTTTAGATGGCAGGGCTGCGAATCCATTTTAACTCCTTTTCTCAACTTACCTTGGCTGTTTTAAAACCCATACTTGTCCACTGGGTGGTAGCAAAGTGCACTGTTTCAGAAACACTATAGCCACAACACACTTTAGACACAAAGGATCCAGGAAAACAGACAACGAACTGCCCGCTCTGCTGTACAGTACGGTGCACCCTGATCCCCTCCTTGCACAAGACTTCTGGGGAGATCTAGAAAGACATAAAAGCAAAACAAAAAGAAATGGAAAGCAATCAGAACTTCCTTTAAAGTTAGATTTCCCTTTGTGCTGTCACATGCTACTTGTGGAGAAAAGCTGTGCTGTGCTAACAGCTCAACTCTTCTCACTTTTCCTTCTACACATGCTGAAGCTGTGTGTTTGGAGTTAGAATTAGAGAAGCGGCTCTTTTGAAACCAACAGTTTAAACTCTCACTTGCCAGACAACCTCAAACACAAAGCTTCAAAGCAGTGCTATCTATTACTACAGAAAGTAACACAGACCATTCTGCCTCTAATCTAGATATTTCCAGACAGACATGGTATTTAATTCACCTCCCTACTACACCTGTGTTAGAGAATCACAGAATAGTTTGCGTTGGAAGGGACCTTAAAGATCATCCAGTTCCAACCACCCTGCCATGAGCAGGGACATGGGCACATCCCATTAGATCAGGCTGCCCAAGGCCCCATCCAACCTGGCCTCAAACATCTCCACGGATGGGGCAGCCACAGCTTCCCTGGGCATATCCACAATTTCCCTGAGATGAGATGTGAACATGGATAGCTGAGGGAGTTGGTTTTCTTGTGGGCTTCCAAATTTATACTTAGATGCACTAAATGGAAATTGTTATCCAAAAGAAATAAATAAGGGAACCAAAAATACTTTGAAATCCTTTGAAGTATTTGGTTTCTCCTATCCATGCTGGCATCAAAAATGTCAGTCATGGCAGATTAATTGATTACAAAACACCCCTTTTGTGAGGTTAAATATATTACAGACTGTATTAAAAATGGACATTTATTACATTTATTTCCAATTCAACTTTTCAACAATTGAGCCTTGACAGAAAAATGCTACATGAGTAAACACCGCAAGCAGAAAGTAAGCAGATTCTAACAACAGCCCCTGCATCATATAAACCAAAATAAACCCCTGAACAACCAGCCTTCTGATTAGCCTTGGGTTCTCAAACACAAATACCTCTCCCAGTGTTAACCTACCATTACATTACTTTCAAGCATTTCCAGCCCTGGAGTGCCATTGGCTTGCAGCAGGGTATGTACCACATCATCAAGTTTGTTCTCCTCCGCAGCAGGAATGCAATACCTGTTGTTTTGTCAGAGGAAGAGAAAGATTTACTGTGGAGTAAATAACGGTCCACAGCTACACAGTAGCAGGCAATTCAGACCAGGACACTGATTAAAAGAAAGAAATGAAACATAGGCTTTCTCACACAGTTCTTTTTGGTAAAACACTAGGGATTCATGGAATGCTGTTTATTTAGACTCAGTCTGATGGTGTTCACTAGACGCAAAAGGACACAAAATCCCTAAACCAGAAATGTGAACAGTCAGTGCTCCATAGAATCAGGGGAGAAAAACCAGCAAGAGCATGAGATGCATTTAATGGCACTGGGACAGCTAATTATGGACAGAAGTTTGCATCTCATGAACACCAATATATGTACTGTTATCTTTATCATAACTGGTTTTATTTATTACCTGTGCATTAACTGAAGGATCTTTTTACTTACTAGCATTTTCTGTTCATGGCAATCAAGAAACCACAAATCACTTTCCCAGTTGGCACACAAAGTAGCCTAAGACATTCTTGCCTTGCTTACTAAACAAATCCCTCATCCTTCCTCTCACTAGCAATGAAAGAAAGACCTGACTAGGAGCAGACAAAGTAGCAAGAGATTTAAAGCTCTGTAGGGCATATATCCCGAGTTGTACATCCTCCTTTCTCTCAGAAGCCAAGGAAGCAGCTGTCCTCTCTGTGCTCACTGCTAGCAGTATTCCCTATGCAGAAGCGACAAGAAATAATGTAGGAATCTCAGGTCTTAGCTGCACAAATCTAGAGAACTGCTGTTTTGCAGGATGTAGGGAGACAATATGGTGACAACCCACCACTACACTTGCTTGCATCCTGCCAGAAAGGCAATGGTTTTTGTCCAACCGGGAGATAACTGTTCTCACGATCTGGTAGTTGGTACCTGACGACTGTGAACTAAGCAGTATAGCTTGCTGGGAAATACTAGATTCCTAGACTTGAGTTGCTGCCATGCTGGGCTTTATCCCTGACATTGCTTTCTCTAGATTTATCATGACTATTTCAGTTCATTTTAATGATGAGACCTCCATCTGGAGCCCATGCCAGACACACACACACACACATTTTTCCAAACGTAGCAACAAGAGAAGAGAAAGAATCTGGAAAGATTTGGGGGAAAGGATGCAGTTTTCTTGACACAGAATCATAGAATGGTTTGGGTTGGAAGGGATCTTAAAGATCATCCAGTTCCAACCTTCCTGCCATGGGCATGCCATTACCATCCATCCAGCTTCCTCCACCAACTTCATAAAGCGTAATGCTGGCCTGTTAGGCTACTTGCTTACAATATGCACTAATATTAACCCCAGATGCATCATACAGAGTTATCCTGCTTAACTGGTCTATAAGAGGCTGTACTTCCTATGACCTGAACACCTCTTTACTGTTCACTATCTTGATGATGACTTTGTTGATCTTCAAGTCGAGAATCAGAAAAGATGACAAAATCTACTCAAACAGCTAACTGCAGCCACAATAAGGGCTCTAAGGAGCTGGTTGCCAAGGTACACAGAGTAACTCCTTACAGACATATTGACAGCAATTATGAGCTTGCTAAGAAATCCTAGAGTTATAGAGACACGAAGTGGAAAAATCTCATCTTCATATGGATCAAGCCCCAAGAGCTATTTTAATTATATGCTGTGTATTAAATATTTCACGCTACCAACATTGCTAACAGTAACAGCTGCATGTGTGTAGAGTATTACCCTAGTTATATCACCTTAAATGGTGATGAGAATATTTTAGATTCAAATCCAGAACATGGCAGAGCTCACTCTTTTCTTCTAGAAATATAAATCTATCCGTAACAGCTGAAAAGGCTGAGGGAGGCAGTCCCTTACAAGACGGGCTCAGGAAAAGCACAGGAATGATGCATGTAGAGGAGGGGAAACACAGAATGGCATGGGACTATCGGACTACTGGTAGGACTGAGGCACATACTGCAGTTTCACTCACTAGCAATTCTTTGTGTACCTATAGAAATGGAAAGTGCGTAGCTAGCACAGATGTCTGAGTGTCTCAGGCAGAACATCTTTTAATGGGCACTGAGGATCCTTTCTGAGTAAAAAGGTTAGGTCACTGACCTCTGCCCTGCATAAAAATTGAGTTCTCCTGTGTTTCCTCTTCAGGTGGTAAATTTGAGAGATTAGACGGTGACCTAAGCAACCTACAGGTAAATGAAGTACCACTGATTTTAGCACCACAGGGATTTGTCCTTGGAAGAGAAGAACTCTGGATGTCGAGTGGACTTAGCAAGACAGAGAAGAGGCTTGGCGCCTGGTCACCTGCTTTGTTACCACTGAGGCAGACACTGAATGCAATGCTGTCAGGGCTACTCCAGAGAGCACATCAGATGTGGAGTTATTAAATTAATATTGTCCTCCATAAAGTTGGGTACTTGACTGCAAAATTAAAAGTTGTAATGACTTAATATTGCATATTAGCTTGACACTTAAGCCTGGCAGCCTCGCAGAAGAATAGCTTTTGCAGGCAAAGGAGTTTTAGTTCTTTCTTCTTGTGTTATTCCTGCTTCATATCCACGTTTCATCAAGGCAATCATCATAAGTACTTGAAGTTATGTACTTATGTGGTATAAGTAAGCTCATCGAGAAAAAGCACATGGCTTCTCTGGGTTTATTCTTCTTGGCTTGGAAAAACAGGAGTAGCCTTTCCTGAAACTCTGACTGGCTGCATTCAAGTCTTCCCAATCCCAAAGGCACATGTTTTGACACACACAGTACAAAAAGTGGCCTCAGACCCTAGTTACAAGATTCTTGAATACCTTCTGTTTGGAATTTGCTGTCATTTAAGACTAGATGAATGTCATAGAGAGAAACAGACTCACCGAAGGTTGAAGGACAACATAGCTTGCTTAGCATGTTGTTCCAACAGTATATTATTATAAAATATTACAGATTCCCGATTCAGAGAAGAGTGGGAAGAGGCATGAAATGCCCATGACAGAAAGTGACAGAACACTCCCATGTCTTCAGCATAATTCAGTGTTTACCTTTATCCTCTGGTATCATTACACATAGTTTTCCAACTTCAAGTATACAGAAAGGAGCTCCTGCTTTAATGATTTCCTCCAAGATTTCAAATCCTTGTTTCTGGGCCACGTGCTTTCCCAGTGTCAGCTGGGTCAGCACTGCTGACATCAGCACCAGCTGAGAAATACGGCAGTAAAACTAAGGGCTGAACTAAACACTTTGCAGGTGAATGAAATGCCATCGACATTGCCAAGGCCACCACTCCTGGATGCAAAGGGTGTCCTGCAGGCCTTCCCCTGTCACACTAAGGCGGGCAAAAGCTTTCATAGCTCAGGGTTCAAAAGAGGAACTGCTGTAAGGGAACCAGCTTCTCATCTTTGCAGAGGGGCACCATTTAAACAACTTTTCTCCTCAATTTATTGCATTTTCTCTGATAATGAAATATGGTTACACTGCGTATCGCTCATTGTTCTCACCAATGATCCTTTTGCACAGCAACACCAGCATGACAGGAAACTGGCAGAAAGGTATGTGATGTATCAGCAGCTGCTGTACTTCCATTGCAATCTAACTGAACATCTGAAGGTGTATGTATGGATTCACCATGTTCAAACCCATTGATAAGCTAAGTCTATTTGCATGAGTGTCTAGAAAATATAAAATGTATCTAGCAGCTAGCTGGTAATGTTCACAGTAAGACACAAGAACAATGCGTGTAATCGTGTTCACAATTATGATCACACGATAATGAAAAAAATTCATATGACGGAAAAGGCAGAGGGACCTAACAAGGGGCCCAGCAGACAAGTTCAAGACATTTTGCATAAAACAGGAAAGTGGTGCCTATTTACTCAAACTATGGATTCAGTCATTTTACAAGTGACAATATGGAGCTGGCTTGACAAGTGTCTCTCTGTCAGCCTAACAAAAGCCTACCTTGACTAGCTGTCATTTGGCTTCCATGTCATGAAAAGTTTCCACAGATTAAACCCTACATCAAGCAGAAATATCGCTAAATATCTCAGGATAGAGCAGGGAAAATAAAGCGAAACTTTTATTCCAGGAAAGGGTATTTGATCGCTTAAGTTTATACTATATTTTCCCATTAAAACTGTAATCACACATGCTTGACCTTCTAGGTGAGACTCATTCGTACTAAAGGTACTTCACAAGCTGCTGTTAACATCAGTCTACGGGCAGCCACTGCAGTGAACATGAAGAAAACAAAACACAGGAAGACTTACCAAATGCAATCAGCACCAGTGTGTAAGTAGTCAATGTATGGAAGGTGATTTTGGTCTCGAGACCAGCATGAGGTAGAAAAGACCATGCCAATATTTAGCCAAGGAATTGTCACTCCTAAAACGAAGAGATTGAAAGACTGAATAACTTTAGTTTCTAATTAAAAGACAGTTTGAGAGGACATTTCAGTTAAAAATCTCGTTCTACCGGCAAGCTGACCCCTAAGTTTTAAGTCTCCCTACCAGAGTGAATAATTCACAGAGAATAATTTAACAAATTCAGCATTTTCCACTAATAAAATATCTACCGGTCAGTTACAGTGCTCCTGAACATATTTATTTTCTAGTAGCAGTAAAAAATGTTTATTCTTTAGAGAATTTACTACTACTCATAATTCAAGCTCACTTCCATTGATCAGAGGAGGTTGCTTCATGCTGTCAAATATACACGTACTTGCAAAAAGGTATCCTGTTTCCCAGCTGGTTTGTTCAGGCTCAACACCTGCACAGGAGACTGAATTATGCTTTCAGCTAATGTTTCTACCAGTCAATTGCAATGGTACATATGTAGCTGGAGCACTTGTAACAATTCATTTAGAAGACTTGCATGCTGCTCTGCCCAGCGCTACAGACTAGGTTTGCAAGTTAAGTAAGTTGCATGGTTCTGTCCTTCACCACCCTGACACAAAACAAGAGTATCAACATACTACCAACAACAGAAAGGCATACTGCAAGTATAACAGGTTCCCCCTGTATATGGTCTCAATTATTCACTAATTCTTTATCTGCACACCTGCCTTCATTCCTTTAAATGTCACTCACTACATACAACTGCAAGGTCGGTCGACAAACAGAGGGGCCAGGAAGAGGGAGAAGACTTTGTTAACTACGCCACCACATTTAGTGGACACTTACACCTGCTGGAAACATCGAAAAGAGACTTGCTTACCAGGCACAGCACCAAGATGTCGCAGGATGGATCCTGTATTATTAGGAAGGACTGTGAGGTTCCACCCATGCCTATTGAAGAGGTGACAGAGGCAGACATGTGTCAGTGCGTGTTCTGGTACCAACATGCCCAGTGCCAAGCTGCCCTGCCAGCCTCACGCCCCAACCTCCACTCAGCACATCGGGGCAGCTGGCATGAGTTGACAAAGCAGGTGGATCTGGTGATCTTACCTTGAAAATGGTTCAGATTTTCCCACGGGAAAGCCACTCCCATGGGTGTTGGTGTCTACTTTTCCACAATGCACTGCTACATGGCAATCTTTCTGTTCCACTATCCGCCAATATTCTTGCTGTGGTAAGAAAAAGTGGCAATGCATTTTTAATTCACCAAACCAGGTACCTCTTATTAAAATATAAACCCCAGAAATCTACAGGGCTTTCACGACCTTAATGTAATTCAACATAAAACATTACTTAAAAATAAGAATATAGGTACTTGAAAGTAACAATGAATTGATAAGAAAGAATTTAGATACTCTTGGCTCCTGTGCTTCAGGACATGAAAGATTAAGACTTCTTTCTCTCCCTCAGTTCATCAACACCTCAATTAAAAATGTTCAAAAAATTTAAAATGAAGAATCAGTACCATATCTACCTAACCATTTATTTTTCTCCCACACTAGACAGGCTTAAACTGCTTACGGTAATGCCTGAACATCAGCTATACTGAATCCCCAGACTCAGTCCCCTGAAATAAAAACTTTTACGATCCTTGTTTTAGCCTCACCTCTACTTCAGCTACTGTAGGCTCCTTTGTGAAGCACATGTTCATGATATTTCTTGCTGTTCGGTAGAAAGTCGTTAAAGAAACAGACCTACCCTGTGGAAAAAGAAAACAAAATTAAGTGAAAATAAAATATGCCTCCATTCCCCAGCCTCACTCTTTACCTTACAAGCTCAATCCCAGATCATGTCAGGGGAAACAGGACAATGTCTCTAGAACACACGGGGGTCCTAAAGCTCATTTCTTGTCTGAGGGAAAGTACCTCAAAATATACAGAAATTTAACCA
This sequence comes from Phaenicophaeus curvirostris, assembly GCF_032191515.1. Lineage (NCBI taxonomy): Eukaryota > Metazoa > Chordata > Aves > Cuculiformes > Cuculidae > Phaenicophaeus > Phaenicophaeus curvirostris. Next base: position 37,330,293 of record NC_091394.1, read on the forward strand.
CATCAAATCATCAAACCAACCATCAAAATGGCCAAGTCAGTGTTCTCAGAAGGCCGCGTATGTTGCTTTGTTCAGCACGACGCTCTGTGTTTGATAAATACAGAGCATGTACATGGCTCAGCTTTCTGTGACAGGCTGCAAAAGGACACAATAGGCAATTCTATCTGTATTTTACAATCAAATCCAATACATGATCAAAGGACCATGTGGCTACACTCTTTACATACAGAGAAACAGGTGAAAAAGACTTAGGAAATTCACGAAAACATTCAGAATCAAACTGGTATTGTACGCAATAGAAAGAGGTCACAGAGAGTAGAGTTTACCAAGATTACTATAATCACCTGCTTACAAAAGCTAGTTATGCTCAATTCAATAAAAGCAGTTCAAATGCAAGGAATCAGGATCTGTTATTACAAGGCTGAGAAAAGCAAAACACAGTACAATTGCCAAATGTGTGCACTCTTTCTTGGCACTGCTGCAGGAGAAGCACAAGAAGGGGATCTGACTTGGTTTTCTGCTTGACTGATACCTACATTTTTGGACTCCTGCTTTTGCACACACACCTACAACACCAGATGCTCTAGGAAGCATCCTCTGAAGGATCTGAAGGCAGGAACAAGCAAACCTGCTAGCTCCTTTCAGTCATAGTGCTATGCCCAGACAGGGCCAATCCCATCGCCTTCTCCACTCCAGGGCAGAAGAAATATCCTGGGATGCTGTGAGCTGTGAGAGCTGGTAAGTGTCACATCAGCTGCTGTGTCCATGCTGGCTTGTGGGCTTTGCTGTGGGCAGAGATTTAGCATCCCTCTGCAAATGTGTCCCCTTGCCAGATCTACTGCTCCTTCCTCCAATTCCCATCATGTCTACTGGTTGCCCATCTGAGCAACCACAGACTTAAAAACTCCATGCAAATGAACATTTTATTACTCGGACTATTACCTTTCTAGTTTTTCAATTATGAAACAAATCTGCCAAACCACCTCAGCCTTTGCTCGTGCTTAATTTATTTAAAAACTATGCCCAAGTGTAAACTAGAAACAACTATACAAACAGCTTTTTCCCCCAGAGGCCAAGTCTATCACTTTGCCATGCTCCCATGGTTGTAACATTGTCACTTTTTTAATTGAATGCAGCATAATTAGCTGTAACAAAAAAAGTTTGTGAGATGCCCAGGGCCTGGGGCCCTCTGATTCCCATAAACTTCAGAATTGGATGTTCTGCAATACAATAAGTAATTTCCTTCATCTTTTAATGCCCTTCTGAATCGTTTATTGAGGCAGCCTTTTACAACAAAACCTCTCATAAAATGCAGGGCCCACACCAACAGTCGTCACACAAGCATAGACTTCTCTGCTCACAAACCAACACACTCTGCAGCAGCCTCCTTGTTTCAGTTACTTGTCTCATCTTCTCATCTTACAGAGAATACAAATAAGGACTCATCTTCCAAGATTAAAGGTGTCTTTACATTTTCAGATTCAAAACAAGCAAGAAAAACAAAACTGGAAAAACTGAACAGTTTAGACCCTTAAAACTGAATATACCCATTCCTTCTTCCTATCAAGAATTTGGTATCGTTTTAGTCTCCTAAAAGTTGTAACACAAATTAAACAGTTGAGGAGGTTTTGTTGTCCAGTTTTTGTTGTGCCGTTGCTGTTTTTTAATCTGAGGGACTGCATAAAATTTTCTAACACCAAATCAGAAAATAATTTAAAATGCCATAAAGGAGCATTTTAACCAGAACACAAAAAGAATTGCTGAATTGCTTTTCAACACCCTCAAAAATATCTCAACAGTTCAACAACTGTCCTAGGAGTTTCAAGCCACTGAGAAGGGTCTCTGTTGCTGCAACAACAGAGGAAGGTTTAAGGAACAAAATTTCCTAGTTCCTCTCTCCTGATTCTTCTCCACGGCCTCTGCACTGGCTGCAAGAGCCAGCCCAGAACGCCACCACGACCACCACCACCAAGGCTGAAGGGCAGGCAGAGAGTAGGACCACTGCAATGCTACCAGTGTTAAAAGCATTAAAGCAACCATAAATATAAGCAGAAAACAGAGATTTCACAGTCACAGGCAGGAAGGAGGGACCTCCTGTTAAGCAGTGCAGAAATGCCAAACCCCAACTGAAGAGAGCTCAGCATGGGATTTGGACAGTTTCATGTGAAAGCTTGCAAAACTTGCACTGGTGATCTCTTCTCTGTATCCCTCTAACAGGCCTAAGAAGCCTTCAGTTTGTTCTGTATGGAAACAAATGCTGTTTTCAGTGAACTCCAACACAGATTCTTTTAATTCTTTTCAGACCTAAAACTGGAGAACGAAGAATGAGAATCTTGCAGCAGATCCTTCTTTGATGGCAGCAGTTTACTTCACATACTTACAAAGAATGATATTTTATTAGCCAGGTAGAAAAGACACACATTTGGGAGTAAAGAAAGCAAGAACAGCATCCTGCGGCACACACTTAAAAGCACAGCAGGCCTTACAGGCTGGAAAGAAGTAACAGTGAAAATAATGTGGGAGCCCTGGCACAAAGTCAGCCAAACACAAAGGAGATTTGCTCTAACCTTGACATGCAATATGGTGGTAAATGCTCCTGGAAGACTAGATGTCTCTTTCTAAAAATGGGTACCAGTTCAAGCACCTACTGACTGCAGAAATTACTGCATGAAATCTTAAATGTATGGCCTCTTCATGGTCTGGAGCATAGACTTTATGGTCTAAACTGGACCACAGCTAAATAATGATGACGTTCTACTCCAGCCCTCTATCTAGTTACCTGGCTGGCCATTTATCAAAAGGGTGGGTTGGGGTTTTGGGGAAGCTTTTGTATGTGTTTTTTATTTTCAATTAGAATTAGGAATGTGCTTTAGAAAGGAACCATTACAATCCCACCGTCTGTGGAAACTGTAACTTAAAGACATGTTCTCTTAAACAAATTCTGGATTTTCTCAGAAATGTGTCAACAGGTAAAGAATATTCTCCCCTCAAAATAGACATTCATAGATACCATCACTGAAGAAAAACAAGAATGCAGGATTAAAAGGCTTGTTTCATAAAACATTATGATGTACCCTCTGCTTAAATCTGTAAGCCAGCACCACCTCACCTCAGTCTTATTAAAAAGCCTAGTGACGAACTACAGTCCTTTCACAAGTCTTGTGGGTTTCTCAGTTACATCAGGATTGTTGCATAATTTCTTATTTCTATGTCTTGAGGCTTGCTCTAAGTGACTGAACCAGTTCTCATGCGTCAGTCCTTCTACAGGGCTTTCCCCTAAGTGCTATGAAAACGAAGCTATGCACTTCTCTGTGCTCAGACTGACCGAGCATCCTGCACAGTGCTCCACAGCATGGATCTCTCCAGAAACCGACCACAAATTTGCTTGCCCCCACTTTCTCCCTGGCACATCACCTGTGAGAGCAGTCCCCAGTCTCTGCACTGCAGCTGAACATGGGATGGGATTCAAATGGGAAGCCCCAGTGTCTGGGAAGCTGCCAGCACCACGGTGCACAATCTGAGGCACTGCCTGAGCATCTCCGTGTACCGCAGCTGCTTTGATAGGTAGAGAGAACATCAGCCTGCAGGCCCAGCGATGTTTATCTCTTAACAGCTTCTCTGCTCAGAACAGAAGTATTTCTACTGGGTAAAGTCAGACTCAAATGGGGTCTGATACTGTCACTACTGCCAAAGCTTTTGGGGCAGCAGCTGCAGCAGCAATCTGGGAGCTCTCAGCCTTTTGGGGCAAAGGCACAGGACTCAGCAGACTCAGGCTGCTTATACTAGCTGGGTTTTCCTTGCTTGCATTTTATTTTCTAAGTCTGATCAGGACACTTCTCACAAATCCCAGACTTGCTTTTCGAGTTCATAGAATCATAGAATAACCAGGTTGGAAGAGAATCACATCGAGTCCAACCATTCCTATCTAACACTAAACCATGCCCCTTAGCACCTTGTCCACCCGTCCCTTAAACACCTCCAGGGAAGGTGACTCAATCACCTCCCTGGGCAGCCTGTTCTAGTGCCCAATGACCCTTTCTGTGAAAAATTTTTTCCTAATGTCAAGCCTAAACCTCCCCTGGCGGAGCTTGAGGCCATTTCCTCTTGTCCTGTCCCCTGACACTTGGAAGAAGAGGCCAGCTCCCTCCTCTCCAAAACCTCCTTTCAGGGAGTTGGAGAGAGCAATGAGGTCTCCCCTCAGCCTCCTCTTATCAAGGCTAAGCAACCCCAGCTCTCTCAGCTGCTCCTCATAAGGCCTGTTCTCCAGCCCCTTCACCAGCTTGGTTGCTCTTCTCTGGAGTTGCTTTGTACCTTCTGAACTTGGGACTTGCACTGGAAAAGAAGATGGAAGCATTTCCCTGCTAAGTTTGAGGTTATTCATATAGCAGTCAGGGAAGGTTATATCCATTTTTTTCATTTAACATCATTAAGCACAGGATATTAAGCACAAAAAATGCCACTTCACAAATGCTGCTGTCATTAGATAAGCTTCCCTACAACAGCAGCATGGCAAAGAGATTGCTTTTCAAAGGTGGGACTGAGGCTCAATTCCCCGAGTAAAAGAATTTTTGGGCTGACAAATCACTACAGGCTGCAAAAGAAACGCAAAGTAAGCTTTTAAATCTGAAGTCATGAGCACATGCAGTCCCTAAATAGCTTAACAATAAGCCACTCTGGGCTATATGGCTTCCTTTCCTGGTGATGGAAGAGAGATTGGAAGGGGAAGAACGGCGTATTCCTTTCTTTACTGGACACACACGCTCAATGCTGTATTTCTCTCAGAGCACAGCTACACAATTCAACGCAACTCAGAACTGCGCTGTGAGTTGCAGTGCCAAGTCCTGCTCCAGAGTAAGAGACTGCCAAGTAAAACACAGTGAAATAGCCAGCGTTCCTTCGTAAATGGATGTACTTGAAATGTGGAGGACTAAGCATCCATGTGACTGCTAGTGCTGAGCAAAATCTGGCACCATGGATGAAAACATTGTTTGCATTTCAATTTGCCCTTGCTAAATGTAGTAGTATTTCTAGTGATGTTAGTTTTGATGTGGAGCACCACTTCACTCAACATGAGACTTGCAAGAAGCAGGAATGAGAAAGCATAACATGACTTTAAATGTCACTGGAAAATAAAAATAAAACCTGTGTCTGCCAAAGATAATTGGGCAAAGCTATTCAAGGAACCTCTCACAGAGGGATGAAAGGGCCGAGCCCAGTGCATCTTGTTATGACAATAATGCTTTCCAGCTTTTCCAGACATCCGGCGAGAGGCAGGCAGATCAGGATAAACCCATCAGCCCATCTCGCTGCAGTAGCTGCTGGCTGCACTGCTGCCCTGGGGTGGCACTGCAGCCCATTGGCTGCCCCCAGCCAGGTGGGTTTGCACCTGGATGCCACCCAGGCATCAGCATCATCAGTTCTGCAAAACAAAACTGGCAGAGCCCATCTCGTTACCTTGTATATACACTTGTGTAAGTCGCTTAGAACTTCCTCCTCCTCTTCCTCCTCATCATCCTTCGTGGTCTCCTTTTCCTGAGCGAAGAGCCGCCGCCTGCCAGTCTTCAGTGGGACGTCGACCTCTTTTAATTTGTTGCGGAAGCCATTTTTGTGAACCACGCCATTGATGAGTCCATTTTTGGGCTCAAACCGGGGCAAGGAATGGAACTTGTAGGCATTCTCCGAATGTCCCTCCAAAGGTCCTTTCCTCTTCTCCAAGATTTCCTTTTCCAGCAAGACCTCCTTCTCCAGTTTCTTGTGCTCCTCAGGGGAGAGGGAGTCGTAGGAGAGCAAGTACTGGCAGTAGGCTTCTTGCAGCTTGGCCAGCCTGTCCTGTGCAGTTTTGGGGATGCGCAGCATGTCTGCCAGCTTGTTCCATTTCTTGAGGTCAGTCACTTGCTGCATCCCCCCCATCTCATTGATCAGCTGGACGAAGCAGGCCAGGTCGAGCTCGCAGCCTCCTGGGGTCCATGTGTGCCAGGCAGCAGAGAAGAGGAAAGGGAAACACAGGAGCAGGTTAGGAAAGCAGCAGGTGGCTTGTGTCAATCACGCTACCAGGCTGGGCACACACAGGACACTGGTACAGCTCCAGTCACCTGGGCACCAAAACAGGATCTTTCCTGCTTATACACCTCCTGCTAAAGACAGGTGTGCACCACCGCTTTGCTAGCTGAATTCATTCAGCAGATCATATTTTGATATTTGCAATAGCCTTTCCTACGCTTAAACATGCTTTCCTCAAATTTCATTCCCTTCTCTTCTCAGAACAACCCCAGCTATCTTCTGACACACTTCTTTCTCCTGGTCATTACCCAGCACCCAGGGAGATGAGAGTTGTCAGCTCTTTAAAAGCTCACAAACTCCCATCCTCTCCTCGCCTGCCACCACTCCATGTCTGGTTTATTCCAGGAAGAAGCAAAACAAGTGTCAAGATGGGTACTGGCAATCAAAAAGACAAGTATCCATCCTTTCTGGAGGTGAAATGTGGATTATCTAATATCTGCACAACACTGAATACAGTTAGCATTTAATAGGAGCATAGTAACCATCATTAACTTCACTACAAGTGAAAAAAAAACTAAGGGAGGCAGAGGGTGTTTGGGATTGGTGCCAGCAACTGTATAAAAAAGTTCCAGATGTTATTCTTCCAGTCCAAGGTCATTCACATTTTAAACTCCATTATGCTTTGATATATTTTAAGATGACTAGCACATTTCACACCCCAGACAAAAAATAAAAATGGAGAATCATACAAACTGCAGCATAAAAAGTAGCCAAATAGACGAGGAACAATAAGACATAACCATAAATATTCTCAAAGCACAGAAATAAATCATCAGTAGAAAGAGTGAAGAAATGGACCAAAGACCACCTACAATTCAACAGGGAACCAATGAAGGGAAAAAAGAGAAATAATGCAAAACTCGCGTCAACATCACTGATGCCACATTGTCCTTCCTTCCCCTTTTTTCTTTGAGAAAAGCAAAAAAAAAATCAAGAAGCCATAGCCATTTCAGAGCACTTAGAAAATCCATTACACAACAGAGAAGTGCAAGAAGCAGCGCTGTGGTAAACATTTTACTGCTGGATGCAAAGCTACAGCATCTTAAAGGCCGGTCCTATCATCTCACTTGCTAGTACAAGCCGCATTCCTTTCTTTAAACTACCCAGTGCTGCATCTCAGATGCTTCATATGTGAGCTCAGTTTTCTTTTTTTCCCTCTGCCCACCACTTGTGCCAATCCAGCATGGAGAGAGACTCAGTAGTGTAAATATAGGTGCAATATTTTGAGATAAAAACAGTTGCAATAGAGGCAGAGCGTCGCCAGAGGATTCTCGCTAACGGTGCCTGCACAGCGCTGGGCAAAGGTGGAAAAAGAAGGGAAAGGGTTTGGGCTGCAGCCAAATACATTGTAAAGTTTTGAGGAGTATGTGACAAGGGTGGAGGCATGGCTGTGGGGCAGTAGATTTATCCAATTAAGCAATTTTTATTTTCTGGGACAAAATGGCGATGTCTTGAAACTGAGAAAAGGCCAACACCAAAAAACCCAAAGGTTTTATTTCTTTCCTCTTTAATCTTCCCCATAAAATAACTTTCAAGCTGGCCTCTATTACAGGCTGTTACTTTTTTGGTCTAGTGTTTTATATGCAAAGTTCACAAACAAGCTGAAGGCATAATTTAAGATGGCTTTCCATCCCAATAGATAGACATGAGTAACACACTCCCAATTTCGAAAGGAGTGTGGTCCAGGCTTAATGCTATATGTGTTCTCCAGTGGGACAAACAGCACACACTCAGCCCAGATTAAGGTCCTAGTTTCAAAACTGTTTATGGGTTATTTAAGAAATGCAATATTCTCCCACATCATGCAGTGATCACTTATAATCACTCCACAATATTAGAACTCAAGTAGCACATCATTCATCCAGAGCCTTGCGTATCTGGCAGAAGCTCCACATGGCCAGCTCCAGGTAGGGTTTACAAAACGGTCTCAATTATAATACAATTTCATTTCACACAGTCATAAATTTTGGAAACATTTATATCTAAGGCTGATGTTTTCCAGGATGGTACTAAGCAAGTTACTTAAACTTCCCCTGAAAAGAAAAAAAAAAAAGAAGAAAAGAAAAAGGTAGTTTTAACCCCATTTATAAAGGGCCTTTAGCAAAATCCCTTAAATAGGAGACCTGGCACATGTTATGCAGAATTAGCATCTGACTTTTTTTTAATTGTCTCAATTTCACTAAGTTAGGAATATTTTTAAATCGCCTAGTGAGCAAACTCATCTAAAAAAAAAATTTAAAATCTTCAGGTATGCACTTAATACCAAATACTGGCACTACATGAGTCATTGGCAAAACTCCCACTTACTTCAATGGAAACGTGACTTGGCCCTGAAAGGAGGAACGTGTATGTATGTCTACTCAAATAAGTGTGCATTTATCGTCACAGCTTAGTTTATATCTTTCCTTCTGGAACCAATAGATTCTTCACATTTGTACACTGTATGATGTTTTCAGCTTCTTCTATCCATTTTGTTTTTAACCACAAGACAGGTAGGAAATTAACTGCAGAAAGGATACATAGGATGCAAATTTTCTAAGAGACCACTGTTTGCTCTGGTTATATGGCACCCAACAGAATAGAATCTTTGCTTATTAATGAGGCTCTTAGGTGCTTAAATAATACAAATAATTAACAGTAATGCCACCTTAATGCTGAGTTAAGGTATTTCATTAAAAAGTTAACATTGTTCCAGAAGCATTAATCGAGCTGTCTTGCACATTTTCTTCTCTCTCGCCAATGTAAATTTAATTCATTATTCTTCTCTATTAGCATACAACCATTGCATACATTAGGCATACAAAATGTTCACTTATTGCTGCTTGAGTGATTTTAATTTTCAGATTTTCTTGAAGGTTTTTGCACAGCTATTGCAACAGAGCACTAACCCTCATTCCTCCTCCTTAAATTCTGTCACTTCTCCCTTGTGCCCTGCATTGGTTCACGATAAACTCTGCAATCTCTTTGTGTGCTTTTATGCATTTTCACTCACTTACCATATGTGGTATAAAAAAAAGTTCGAAAACAGGAGGGGGAAAGCGTTGCGAACAGTTTAAACAGAAAAGCGTGTCCTTTAATCCAGCTAGCTTTGATAGCTGCCTCTGATCGGATAATGCCTCAAAGGCAAAACACTAGCCTCAAGTTGCAACATGCAGGTCCTGTGAGCTCTGACTCACAACACTTCAAAAACAAAGAGAAGGGCTAACAAAAATCAAAAATGCAAGTTTGTTACGGTGTCATGGCTGCAAAGGCAGTGGAGATGGAGGTGGCTCATTCAATAGTTCATTTGTATGCTGCTGTTGTCATGTTTTTACAAACTATTGTCACATTTTTGTCATGTGTCATATTTGACAGCAGACCATAAACCAAGAATTCTGTTAAATAAGTGATTCTCACTCAGGCATTAGCCCTGGCAGACACCTGCTGGGAGAAATAATGAAACCTCCATTTTGCAATCAACCACATTTTACTGCCTATTCTTGACACTTAATGGTTGTTAAATGTCAGCAGGTCACTGCAAATTTGTGATTTTAAGTGTCTGAGTACCCAAATAGAAGTCAGTTCCGAGATATTTTCTTTACCCTTTGGTTAAATGCCTTTAAATGAAGTGGGGGGAGGAAATTGTTCCCAAGCAACCTGTTTGGAAAACATCTTTGGGAAGGTCCAAAAAATATCGTAAGGCAACACTTAAACTGAGGTCATCAGTACCCATAGTTGAACTACCTTTAAAAATAAACAGCAGAGAAAGGAGAATATCCTGAAATTTGGAGACCAATACCCCATGTAGCATTTGTTTCCCTGGATGAAATAAAATGCCGGCAGGAGGCAAGTGGTGATACAAAATCTCCCTGGAAAGCTCTCCGACAGCCTGCCTGCATGGAGCCTGACCAGGGGATAAAGAGAGAGATCCAGTGCTCTGCAGTGTTAATTGAACAGGGGTTTGGTTAAGCATAAAGGCAAACGGAGCATAAAGTTGCATATGGTTGCTAACAAGCAGCGGCAAAAGGCCAATGAAACCACAGCCCTTACCTATGAGTGGGAGTTCGTCCATGGTAATGCCCTGAGATTTGAGGTGCTTCTTGATACAGGCCAGCCGCTGCACGTTGGGTCCCCAGCGCCTGCCTAGCTTGTGTATGTGCTGAATCTGTGTCACAAACCGCATTTCATCATTTAGCTTGCACTCAGGTCTCCAGTCTGGAGGAGGAATCACCCTGCACATCCCATACTTCTCTACCTGAGCTCGGACCGACTCAATGTATATCAGTGGGTCATGGAATTCCTTGGTGGAGGGCCTAAGGATGGGAATCTCCCCCAGCATCCCCCACCCAGACTTACTACTGCCCTTTTCGTGCTTTCCCATTGAGTCTTGTGGCTTGTGCAAGGACTCCGCTTGAGAGGTAGAACGATTTTCACAGGAGGCATTTTCAGTTTTGCCATGTGCTTGTTTCCCTGGCGTACTCTTTCCAGCAGTGGCTCTTTTCGGCCTATTTCTTTCCAAACTCTTTTCTGGCACTTCCTTTTTAAGGTGTCCATTCAGCAAAGGCTTTTCTACAGCTGTCTTTTTGCTGGCAACTTCTGCCAAGTTGACGGCCCCTTTCATTCTCTTGGTGGGCGACTGTGTTTTGTCTATGTGATTCGTCTCTTCCAGCCTCCTCTTTGAATTGCGTAGCCCCTCCCTTAACTGTCTCCCCACCTCCTTAGTGCATGTCTTTTGGTTCAACTTGCCATTGACTTTTACACCATTAACAGCGGTATTGTTAGACTTGGATGCTCCAAGGGATAGCACCTGTTTGCGGGTTTTTGCATTGCTACTTTCTGTTTTCCCTGAGATTGTGTGGTTGACAGGTGAACTGGGTTTGTGGTGATTTAGTTTGGTTTCCTTGACCAGTTCTTTCTTGGCTTTGGTGTATGTGACAGTTCCCTTTGTCACTGTTGCAGTGTACTTCACAGTTTTGGACGGTGAAGGTCTGACTTCTCTCATCTTTTTGGCACTGGCTGCATTTGCACTCGGAGATGACATTCGAGTGATCCCGTTGACTTTAGAAACCTGCAACGCCAGTAGTGTTGCAGAAGGAGCAGAAGGAAGGAAAAAGAAAACAGAGAAGTAGATTAGTAATGTTACCACTCAGCCACAACGGCCCAGTCGCGGGACAACCATATTCTGCAGTTCTGACTCCTGGCCCTTCATACAATCTTCATATAATTGTTTTCACCCAGGCATGAAGAAGGACTGGGCATTTATAATAGAGAAATAAAACAGATATTTTTAAAAAATCAAATGAAAAAGCCCCCTGAAAGCTAATCTTCCTTTAGGAGGGGACGAAGGCGAAGGCTCTGGCATTAAGAAGGGTGAGGTCCCTTTCTTGCACTAGCCATTTCCTTGACTACCAGAAAGCCATTTAGGGTATCACAAAACACAGGTAGTCTGATTTACAAACTAATGCTTTCATTATCTCCTTTTCTGGCCCTCAGACACTATGTCTCTCCCACCCAACTACCCTTAAGCGCACACACAGCTTATTACTACTTAGCAGATGAACTGGCCAGCATATACTATCTACTCTAACTGGAATGGGTACACTTCACAACATCACACACTTGAGATTCAAAGCAACTTCCTGACTATACACACATACATATAAAAAGATATATTTAATTTATTATGCACCCAACAGATCAGGACAGCCATGAAGGATCCAGTCTGTCATACATATTAAATCTTGGGAGGCATTATGTTGCTGAAGTATAAAGTAGTTCAATGCATTTTTAAAAGTTTGATATCTGGGCAGTTTTGCTGACACACATTTCATTACATAATATTAATCACTAATGTGTCATTGCAACTTAGAACGGCTGGACTTCACTGCATTCTGTTAGATATTTAGACCCAGCTATGAAACTAGAATTTATATTTTAACTGTAAGACATCTTAAGCACCAAAAGCAACCCTCAGCTTCAAGGGGAATTGCGACAGCTCAGCACTGCCAAAGCTAAGCCCCACTACTAAGAAAATGAAGTACAAGTTTAAACCTCAAACAAATTTCAGCATTTAAACAAGTTTAAACATTGCCTTCTCACCTCCTTTAACTACTGTGAATGCAGAAAAACTTATCCAAAAGATCAGGAACATTGATAAAAGTGCTCAAAGTGAAAGCATACAGTACAACCACCACTCATCAGCACTCAGGTGAATAATACTATTCCTGCAAAGATAGAATTCTGCCCTGTGGGATTTGAAAATACTTGCCAAGTTAGTAAGCACAGTAGCTTCTCTCAAATAAATGCAAGAATTGCAGTCACTGATAACGTAAGGATAAAATGTTGTAAAACAGAGATCAAATAGATATGGAAAAGATCATGCAGTGGTCTTGCATAAAGTGACTTGTGGAAGAGGAACTGGAACCTGGGGATTCTGCATATACACACACACATATATGCGTATACATGCATTTACTGCATGCATTTTCTCCTCTGTGCTCCAGAAGCTGGAGTGGGAATAGCACCCTTTTAAAACCCATTCATATTCTTGTCCTTCCTTTGCTTCCAAGGTAGAAACATTGAAGGAAACACCAGATAACTGATGGCATGAGTTTTTACCTTGAGCATTCCAAAGACGCATGTGATATCACCTGGAAAGCAAACACTTACTAAAAGAAATGTATTTACCCATTTCCCTTGGAATTTAGGCAGCACTCTGCATTTGAAATGGAGGCCTGGGCTTGACTTCTAAAGCACTTTTTGATGCCATGGAGCAGACATGGCTAGAGAGCTGCTGAGGCATCGCCTCTTGCCTGCAGCAGTCAGAACAAGCGTTGAACATCGCTGGCTTTACAAATAGCCAGGAACATCGATTACAGATTTCATCGAGTCTAATAGAGAAGAATTGATTGAGAACTGGAAGGGGAAGGTAATCTGGGTGACAGTGATCATGAAATGAGTTTTCATTTCTAAGATGTGACAACAGTAGAGAAAGGACAACAATCAAAAAAACTACACCACCTGCAAAAAAACCCAAACAAAAGCAATTCCAGCTGAGATAAAGGCATAAAGAACAAGCCATTATGCCTGCTCACAAAGTTCTCTAATGACTGGAAAATCAGAAAAGAAGCACAGTAAAAAGTGGAACCCCAGTTATGTGACTAAGGGCAAGAGGAAGAGCAAAAGCATGCACGGTAAAATCAGAAAAGCAAAGGAGCTACAGAAACTTCAGTTAGGAAGGGCTATAAAATGAAACAGAAAAGATTTTACAAATACCTTAGAAATACAAAGACAACAAAGAACAACAAAGATTAACCACTACACAATGAAGGAAAACAAATGCAACAGTTTGGCTAAAGTGTTTGTGCTTCTCTGGCATAAACCTTCTCCAAAACCACTGACTGAATACTTACCAGATAGGTAACATAACCAATTTCAGCAAGAGTGCTAGGAAGGCAACTCCTGTAAGCTTAAGTGCACTTAGATTACACAGAGCATGGCTTCTGGAAATAAGTTGAAGGCAGACAGTCTACCTAACTTCACATCCTAAAATAATTCTGGACAAATCATCAAACAGTTGATTTGTAACCACACAAATGATACCAAGATAAAGTTTAAAAAAAAAAAAAAAAGGATTAAAAAAACCCCAAAAACTTGCCCATAGCTTTGCTGAAATAGCACATCAAGTGGATTTAATCATCTTCTGACAGACACCTGGCTGAGAAGATAAAGAAGCACCTCTGCTTCAGTGGGGATCCAGTCCCTGTCCCACATGATGTTCCACCATACAAGCTCCCGAGAAATGTCCTAGGCGTAATTACTCTAAAGTTAGCTTCACAAGAGAGTAAATAAAGTCATCCTCAAGAGAAGTTACCATTGTCGTAGTTCACTGCCATCCTGGGAGAGCATTCCAGGTGACTTTATGCAGGGACACATCTTTGCCTCAGTTCTACCACCTACTTCCATCAGTAACATGCAAAATTTGCCAGTGACGCACACATGGAAGGGGCTGTAAGCACTCTGCAGACAAGGTCAAAATCAAAGGCAATCCTGAAGAACCTATTTCAGGACATTTCTACAATAAGAGGAAGTGATATTTTTAGGAAGGACAAATCAAACACAAATGGGGAGGAATAACATTTGGGGACCATAGTGAGCTGCAAAACGCAACAGTAGCATCCAAATCACCTTCTCAGACCTGTTCTTAAGTACGCCGAAAGCAAGGGCTGGAGTGCAGGCTTTCCTCAGCAGGGTTGGGCCCAGCATCAGGCCCAGACTGTGAGAAAAATTTAGACAGTGGAGCAAGTCTAAAAGAGCATAAAGTGCTCAGGAATTTGGAACACATGACCCTTACTAAAAAGCCAAGAGAGTTGGGCTTATTTAGTCTGAAAGAGATGACTATGAGACAACTCTGTAATGGTCTTCTGATGCATAACCTTCTCCTCTGAAAAGAGACAGTAAATGCTCTTTCCATGTTCACTGGGAAAAGTGGGAGGAAATAAAACTCGTTACTTGTGAACAACAATGATGTGAGGCACAACTAGGAAAGCTTTCTCACTAGCATTAACAAAAAAGAAAATGGTGGGAAGAAGCTGTCAATGGATGTTGTGTAGTCTTCTCTACAGGAGGTTTTCCAGAAGGTTTCAAGGAGGCCATAGCTATGTTACTGTTGTGTCCGGTACAGTCAAGACAACGCCTCAGAGTGAGCAGTCAGGATGTATAGAGGTACCTTGTCACTCTAGCCTTCCTATGATTTTTTCCTGAAGAAGTTGTGATCAGAAATCTGAAGGGCCAGCAGGGCACTCCTTCAGCAAGGGGTGGTGACACAAGGCATGAGGACAAAATAGTCATGGAGAAAGTGCTCATGAAGGAAGGCAAGATCCTAACAGGTCCTCCTTTTCAAAGAAAACCAAATCATCAGTAACATGAGATTTAGGCCAGAATTAAAACTGCCAAGATACAAAATTCTGGAAAACTGAATTCATTAAGAGAACAGCAACTTATCACAACTGCTTAGGGTCATTAGAATACCTCCACACAACGACAGCTTAGATCTCTCAGGGCCAAATCTTGAACTGAACCGGCACATAAGCTTCAGCTATCTAACCTCCAGTCCTAACTTATAAGCACATTATTTCAAGTTTTTATTCAAACTTAGTTAAGTTCTTCCAGTGATGAACACATCCTGAAGTAGAGAACACTTGGCTTTGAGATTACCATAAGGAATTCAGTTCTTTCTTTCTGGTTGCTAACTAAGGAGATATCACAAGAAAGAAACACTGCTGAAAACTTTCTCAGGACCATCACATTTCTAGATCAGACACAAAATGATAGTTTTCAAATGCTTCTCCCTCTTCCCCTCCCCAAGTGCCCACAGGTATCTAGAGTGTTTTCAGAGAGGACAGCGTAAGTTTAAGATACAGCAGTACTACATAGACCAGAACGGACCACGCTTCAAATGAGAAGAGGCTGCAACAAACATCTTTCAGCTGGAAACAAGTGGAACAAATGACGTGGTCGTATCCCACCATCAAAGCAACTGGTGGATTCAGAATTTCACATTAGCAAATGTGAAATTCTGGCTGGTCAGTCATTACCTACACGTTCCTGGTCTGCACTTGTCTCTGTGGACCCATCAGATGATTGGAACCAAAAGAAACAAGAAAGTGTGGTACGCATTTTCTTACCTTTCTACTGTTGATATGTCTCCCCCCAAACCAAACATACACACACAGAGTCAGCCTAAAAAATTGGCCACACTGCCAGGTGCGCAGGTTCACCAAATGGGGGTCTATGCCACAGCTCCATCCCGAGGCAGTGCTTACACTGAGCACATAAGAAAGAAGTCAATTTAGTTCAAATAGTAACAAAGTGATCAACATTAGCCTTACATGACTCAAAGTCTTGAGCTAAAGGTGAAACTAGGGATACGAATAATCGTATCTTTGCTTTTCAGCTACCTTCTGAGTTTTGCTGACACACATTTGTCTTGAAACCACTCTTTTATCCACTTTCCTGAACACTTGCCTAGTAGTAAAGATGGTATGATAGATTTAAAATGTTGTTGTCTTTTAAAAAGCAAATGGGACCAGCACACAGTCTTGCAGCAATTTGTATGTTGATTTGAACTGGTCTACATACACACCTCTGCATAGCATCTAGGATCCATCCTCTAGACATAGACACTTACACACACATAAAAAATAAAGCCAACAAACAACTTATTAGATAACAACCACAGCAACGACAGCAACAGTAGCAATACCAACAACAGCTTTGGTCCCAAACAAATTCAAGTTATTGATCTGATCTCGAATTCATTCATAAAAATACTTCTGTGTTTATATAAAATTTGCAGAGCTAAATTACCATATTACACCAAGAGAGGGCCCCATTGAACTGCATTTCCTTTGCCCACAACCCCTTTGAAGTAGGGGATTTCGGAAGATAGCGAGGGAGGAAGAAAGAGAGAGAGGGAACACGTGACAAGTGCAAGTGCACACCAGAAAAAGGAAAGAAAGAAGGAGAGGAAAAAAGAAAATCTCAGGTAATTTCTAGTGTTCTGCCTTTATTTTCTCTAGGACTGAGCAAAACAAGCACACACACATAAATAACCCACGTAAATGAACAACACACAAAACCACACTGCTAGTGGGAGGAACATGTGTCCGGCACCCTGGGAAAACAACTCTCCTCGTGGAAAATATTGAAAATGCCAATAAAGACTCAGGACAAGGGCAGGAAATTTAGTGCTGACACATAATATGTTTTGCACAAAGTTAAGTCTTTCCGCCAGGCAAAATACATAATCCACCTTTAATTAGTCAAAGCCACATTTTCATTAATATTGGCAAGAAAGTATTTATGTGACAGTGGGTTGTGGAAAAAAATTCAAATGCCTTTAAAATAATAAAATAAAAATCATCTCAACTTACAGGTCCCCTACTTCCTGAAGCTTGAGAACCACGCTCTGTGAGGTATCTGTGCGGTGTGACTTTTGGCTGTACTGCATTGATTTAGAACTTCTCTCCATCTGGTGTAGCACAGCTGAAAACACCTAATATGCTACAAAGCAAATTCCACTTGAATCGTGGACAAAATTCTTCTACACCTTCCTTTTCCCTTCTCAGAACTACTTTCACTGGTGATGGCAGTTGACTTGCACAAGAATTTTAACCTGTTCTACTTTGATGACACAACTTTAAAGCACTTCACACAAGTGACCCAGTAAGTTGAAATAATTATGTATGAAGTGCACCCTTACGCTTTGGAAAACTTGTTCAACGTGAAGAGCTCATGGCAGAGCCTGTCACAGCAAGGACCACATGATGCTGGTAGTCACAAAAAAAAGAAAGCAGAAAGGATACAAAAGATGGCAGGAATTCAAACTGGTGAGCAAAAACTCCTATGGGGGAATAAAGAACGGAAGTCTTGCAGTGGTACAGAGAAATATACTGTAGATGCCCTGCGGGATCACAAATCTGATTTAGAAAGTAATACAAATCCAGTGGAGGCATTTCAGGAAAAGTTAAAACTGAAACACAGGGCATGGAAGATTCCCTTGGCATGAGCACCGCTGTTCTTCTATTTGCCATTTTCATTTCCAAACCTATGACAGAGAGGTGCTGTATAAGGCCTTAACAGCCCTACAAGATAGCAATTCCAGCTCTACTGAAGTTCAGCCCAGCCTATTTAGAAGAAAAACCTTTAGATGCCAGCAAATTAAGATTGTCTCTAATTGTCCTTTTGAGAATTAACCATTGCATTGCATTTCATATAAGGTGTAGGTGCATTGCCCTTGCGCAGGTACCCTAATACAGCCCCAGACTGATTCTGAAAATCTTTCATAAAAAAATTATTCGACAGTTGCTATTTTAGGAGCCCTTTGATCCAATCACCAAAACCAGATGGAGATGCAACCTGCCCAAACCCCAGACACGAGAACTGAAAGACTGGTCTGTTAAACTTCCATACTCAATATAAGTCAGGCAGACACAAACCTCTTGCTGAATTGTTTTACTGATTTTCAACCAGGTAACATGAAACTATGAATTTCTCCCCAGTTGGTACATCCACTGGGAAGGAGGCAATATCCTAGAGCACCTTTTTTACACATCAGGCAAAACATTCTTCCCCAGACTCCAAAGTCTGTGTTGCCCACATGCAATACCAGACTCCTAAGCCTAACATCAGCTTCTCTACAACACAAATGATCCTCTAAGATAACCCAAGCAGATCAGCCATACATAGGAGGAGTTCATTTTTCCATGTGCTGCCAGCCTTGGCACTGTCAGCAGTGCCAACAAGACCAACAAGAGTGCCAGTCAGAAAGATTTAATAAATGGCAATATGAACTTTACTCTTTCCTAAGCATACACTATATTATAAAGACAGGATTGTAAAGCTTTATCATACTGACTTCCTATGTATGTTTCACTTTTCTTTTTTCCTTCTTTCTCTCTTTCTCTCTCTCACTGAAAATTAACTCCCTGCTGTTTCCAGAGCATGACTTTAAGGAATGCCATGTTCACTCTGTAACAGGCAGTTAGAAAACAGAGTGAGCACCTTAAAAAGATGCATTTTCCATTTGTCCACAGTAGAGTACAATTCATTACCTGTTTTCTTAAGTCCTGAGCCGATCTATGAAGAGTGTGGTGGTTGTTAGCGGTAAGCCCTTTCGTAGAGGAGCCAGTGTTCGTAGGAGGATGGTGATTAGCAGCAGCCTGGTCTTTTCGGCTCTCAGCCTTCTGTTCGCTGTTCCTCTCCTTCCCTGGTGTGGCCTCTTTGCTTTTGTGTTTCTGAGCAGGTTCTTTCTCCTTCGATGATTTGCTGGACCCATTGAAAACTGAGAAAAGATAAAAGATCAGACTGTTAAGGGAAAAGAAGAAAGAAAAAAATACAAGACCAAAGTCTTCATTCAAAACAACCCAACTTGTGCTGCTGTCAGTGCTGGATCTTTAGTGTCTTCTTATACATAAAGTAAAATCAATACAGAGATAGAAGCACTGCTTTGCATATTTCTTTATATGAACAGATTTACTGAAGTATTTCCTTTGCCTGTTAACACACATTATCTTCAGTATCCAAATTAAAACATACAAGGGATATTACTGTTTTGATTGACCTAAATTTAGACTTATCAGTTTGATTTTTATTCATGACAGTTTTAATTAACTTCTTGCTATTGCAGCAGGGGAATTCTAAACATAAGCTAAACAGAAAAAGGATTTATTTTAACATTAATGTAAAAGAAAGTAAACATTTCTTGAAAAAACATGTTTTGTTTTTATCAATATCCACACTGCTGAACCAAACTGACAGCAGTTTGCCTATAGCAGACAAGCTGCAAATAGAACAAGGTACTTCTGCAAAGAAAGGAAAATACTAAAACCATTTTGGAATACACTATATAAAAGAATGCTGGGACCAATGCTGAGGGCCCTAGCCTTCTGCTGAAATGAAAGGACAAGAAAGCACAGAACAAAACCAGTATCTTTTTGTACAATAAATATTATGTAAACGCATACAAGTCTATCTCAGCAAGTTTTGTTCCTGTCCCTCTGATGAATTTTTTAATAGTCACTGCTTTTTTGTTGTCAGGGAACATGAAAAGCTGAGGTTAAAAAAACCCAAACAAACCCAAAACGTGTGACATTTCTGTTTATCAAAAAACGTGGTGAATTTTTGCCAGTGCCGACCCCTCTTCTCCGAAGCACCTGACAGAGGTCCATGAGGCTTCTGATCCAACACACACAATGGCAAGTGCCCTCCTGCCTTCTCTAATCATTTACTCTTGTTTTTTACCCCTGCCTTTTTCACCATGGTTTTCGAAAAGATGTAAATAAGAAAAATCATAAATACTTAATAGCACAAGTATCTGAAAATCATATTTATTATGCACAACACACACCATCTGTTTGGGATTAACTAAGTGACTTAAGTTATCATTTTGCTGTGAAATTAAAGCCTTCCTTCGTCACTAAACATGGCATACCTACCATGCATACCGTTTTATCTAAATTGTGAAGTTTAGCTGTCTCTATAGATGTCCTGTAGTATTAGACCAGTGCAGCAGCAATAGTGGTAATAATAAAAAAAACAACAATCCTTCTGGACACAAGAGGGGCATCTAAGCTGCTTATGAGTAGACATCTATCTCCAAGTCTTCCCAACCAGCTATCTACCTTCCTATTGCACCTCCAAAAGCTCAAACTCCAGAAAGCTATTGACAAATTTGTTATTCAGGTGACTTATCATACTCAGTTGATCAAGTGTTGAAGCAGATTATGTAAAAAATAGAAAACTGCAACTGCTCTTCCTCCTCTCTTGCATAAACTGAATAAGAACTGTCAGCAGTGAAGTCACTGCAAATTCCCCCCTGGCTCCGTCACTTCTGAGCTCAGGAACAACTGGCACTGCCCCAGCCAGCCAAGGATTTCTCAGTGATTTCAGTAAAGTCACATAACCTCCGTGTCTCATTTCCAGTGATGGAACTGATAATAATTGCCAACCCCTCTCAGGGAGTTCAAGACAATACATTTATCCTCCTTTGTAAGGAGTTCTCATATCAGATGGAAGGCGCTACAGACGCATGAAGCATGACTATTTATTTTTAATAAGACACAGCACAAACAACTGATGGCAGCTTCATTAATATGTATTTCATCACTACGAGTGATATTTTCCTTCAGAAGGAACAAATTGTATATACTGATCTGCTCATATGGAAACGTTAAGTCAGAGAGATTAGTTTTCTGTATTCAATTGCCATTTTATAAACCAAATATTACTGAAACAGAAAACATAGCCAATAAGCCAAATTGTGAACTTCTATACTTCACAAAAAAAACCCTCAGCGAACATGAGACAAGGTATATTTTATATGCAACAGCTCATTAATTTTAAGTGTCGTGGGAACCCTGCCAGTTTTGCCCTCTGAGTAATTATCTTTTGTCTTAATTTGTAAGATTCTTGAAAGGAGGAAGAGAGAAATGGGAGAGAAAAAATGTTCAGTCTCACAGGAAAAGCTTAAAAAGCTTAAAGCCTGAAAACACAATAAAAAGGGAGAGACATAGATACAAAACAGTCCTAGTCAAGCTGTCTCTAGTTAAACAGTAAATGGGATTGGTTTCTATAAAAATCAGTGTTTGTTTCTTCCAACACTTAGAATATTTTTATACCCAGCTAGATAGGTATAAAGACCTTTCTGCAGTAATGAGTACTGCAAAATTCACAAACACGTCACAAGAGCAAGTATCAAAATGTTAACCTGATTAATTACAAAATGCTACCACAAGCCAAGCATTTCAGCGAAAAAAAAATCCCCTGGACTATGATTTTGTCCCCATCTGAGTAAAAATGTAGAATTAAGTTATTTAGACAATAAATAAGTTATTTAGTACAATGCAGGATTAAATTCTGTCCCTAATAGCTAGAAGGAGCGTTCAGTGAAAAGATTAAACCACCAGGAAAGACCAAAAAGCTCCTCAAGAATACTTATTGTTAAAGAGTAACTGATAACCACCACTTCTCAAAGGAAAGAAACCAATAAAACCCCCAAAGCCTGCATAAAATATTACTGAGACCAAATCTGATGTAAGAATGAAATTACTGCTAATTCTTTTGTGTCTTCTTGTGCAGAAAACTGTATTCTCCTTCATGTCTGCTGGCTCTTCAATATTTCTGAGTCATTTAGAAAAGCAGAAAAGGGGTAATTCACTAAGCCCAGACATAGCTATGTCCCATCCGCTATCTCCCATCCTAGAGATAACACTGTCATGCACAATATCCACCGTTCTGCTCCCAGTTATTTTTTTGTCTTGTGAAAAGAGCAGCCAATAGATTTCATACTTGAAGCAATAATTTCATTTTAAAAAAACGCAGAAAGACAGAAAAAAAACCCCAACCCACTTAAGTGGTGAAACTCACATTATTACAGCAGAAATCTTCTGTAGTCTTGAATTATGGTTATTTTATGCTACCTTAACCAGCTCTGTATTTCCAGGACAGTTAAAGGTAGGACCACTACTAACAAATAATTAAAAGTGCAAGAAAATTATTAGTGTTCAGATGCTTCAAACAGAATAAATGGATATCCTTTTATGCATATCTATTTGAATGCTCCTTCTCAAAATGCCACATCTTCCAAAGCAATTATTATTATAAAGCTGAAACAATAAAAGACCCAGAATGAAACACTTGCGGGTCTTTTGGTTAGCAGTGATGATCAAATGTAAAGAAACCGAACCATTACATTCAAAACTCACAAGCACTAGGGTTTTTTTAAGCACTGATGTAATTTATGGCAGCAGAGCAAAACCTTATGGCAGGTGTGCTCCCCACGGATGTACCACAGTGCTCTCTGCACCGGGGGAACTGGAGCCCAGGCACCACTATTCACTCTGCATCCCATACAGGGACTTTGGGGTATCTCATTTGAAACTGCAATGAAGAATGCCTACATAAAGAAATGGAAAGTGTGTGTGTACAAGGTACAGCTATAACAATGGTCAAAACAATTTTTGATCAAGTAGAGCCACAGATGCAATCGATTACTAACAGATTAACTTTACTGCAGGAAATGACAGCGCAGTGAGTGATAAACATTTATTGTGTTTTCGGCAGTTTTCTGAAGTATTCCTACATTTGCATGCAAATATTTTACAGGATACATCCATCCAGCCATTCAGAAGCCAATTTATAATACATACCATAATCAGGCTTTCAATATATAAGCAGCAAAATCACTGTACAGGGTTCAGCCAGCTGCTGGCTCCATGGGCAAAGCTTTCTCTCCCAAGGCCTCTTGGAGATTATTCCCTCACCAGACACACTTTATATATGACATAACAGGGGAGTCCATTGCAGGGACAGCAGAGTAAGGATGTATAAACACTTTTGCTTTATGCCAGTGTCTTGAGGATGAAGGCATGGGCCATACATGTACACACACGCCACATGTCATGGGGCTCATGCCACATAAAGCAAGTGATTGCACGTTCACAAAACTTCCAAAACAAAGAGGGACGATAAGAGTGAAAGGGAGTTTTGTTTTTAGAAGGAGAAAAGGGAGCTTTGCCAATGTTGTGAACCCAAGCCAGCTATTCCAATGCAAACCTCATGCTGTTACATTGATCATGTTTGGGAAGAGATGTAATATTAATCAACTTTCTGGCATTAAGTATCCGTTACTGTACAAAAACATTCTTGCTCTGGCTTCAATTCAGTTTTAAGTCACTGTGAAAACATTTATGTGGCTCTCAAACTGCCTTAAAGGACCCAGGCAATAATTCTTTTCCTCTCTCAGAGGAAATAAAACAATGATCTACTTCCATAAAACGGAGTATTTTAATACTGCCGATTGTTTTCCTCAAGTGTTCGGTATGTTCAGACTTCTACAAATAATTTCCAGAGAAAGAAGCTGTCTTCTGGAGTGCCCCACCTCCCTGTCCCCAACAAGATCCACCTCCTCGGGGTGCGTAGCAAAGGCACACTTCAGGAGAAAAGGATACCAGTACCTGAAGGGGCTACAAGAAAGCTGGGGAGGAACTTTTTACGAAGGCTTGTAGTGACAGGACATGGGGCAATGGGTATAAACTGGAGAGGGGCAGATTTAGACTAGACATAAGGAGGAATTTCTTCACTATAAAGGCGGTGAGGCACTGACACAGGTTGCCCAGGGAAGTTGTGGCTGCCCCATCCCTGGAGGTGTTCAAGGCCAGGCTGGGTGGGGCCTTGAGCAGCCTGGTCTGGTGGGAGGTGTCTCTGCCGATGGAAGTTGGGGTTGGAACTGGATGACCTTTAAGGTCCCTTCCAACCCAAACTATTCTGATTGTATGACCATGACATCATATGAAAATGTGTGGCAGCACAATTCCACACTTCTCCAGCCCTAATCCAGTGCCATGCAATTTGTCAGTGGACAACTCCACAACAAAATACCCACAGCTGCATGCTAGCAGAAGTCAAACAGGAGAACTGTGGCAGATAACATGCCACAAAATTTCTTATTGATGCTATCACTAACACAGCTCAGACCCCTGCACACACAGGAATATATTGGGCCACTGAGAGAAGCGTTATTGGTATGAGACACCACGCCACCGTTTGCAAAAATTCAATACCAAGTGTCTTGCCTTAGCACAAATTCATTACTCTCAGCTAGCCATTACGACACAAACACACCAAAAGGGTCTCTCGCTAAGCAGCAAGTCCATACAAGAAGCGTCTTATCTGTTATCACAAGTCTCTCACCAGGACAACAATTCAATTTCTTTTGAGCAACTTCCAGCTCCCCTATTCTTCTCCACAGGTCATACATCTAGCTACTGAAAATCTGCAAATCCCCAAATGTGTTGTGCCTTATTTGCATATTTAAATATGTAAATTACTGCAAATGGGGTAATTTTCATGTTACATATTTTTGCAGAAAAATTAAATGTGCAAAAATGTTTATTGCAACAATTACTGGTTCCATGGTATTTCAACAAAAGGCCGTAAATCATCAAAATAATTGCCTACCCATTAACTATTGTAGCACTCTGCCTGAAATTTTCTCATTCTGCATTTTAGCTGGATGCAGAAAATATTTTTCTTCTAAACGTTTACCTCTTCAGGATTAATTTGACTGAAAAAGATGCATGAGCCTAAGATTCCGTCTTATGTTCCCACACACAAATACCACATTTAGTTAAACCCAAAACTATATAAGGAATTACAATCACAAATTAGAACTTTCTCACAATGCTCTCTAATGGTAATGTATGCAAAAGATATGCCATTAAAACCCAAGATGTACAAACACTGCATCAAACTATATCCTGAAATAAGGAAAATAAAAATCTATAATCTTTCCCTGCATCATCTTTGTTACTACACGTGTAAGGAAATTACTCTGCTAAATTATCCATTGCAAATTGAGAAGCGAAACCTTCCTCTGTATTTCTGGTGAGCGAGGAAGATGGCACTAAAGCAGAGTATAGTATTTCTAGCAATGCCTGCTTACTACACACTGCTGCCAGATCTCTCTTGAAACATGAGCCCTAATAAAAAAAAACTATGTCCGTACAATTTTCTCCCCTGCTCATTTCAGGCAAAAGCACGCAGAGCAGTTTTTATCTGATCCTGTTAACAAAACACAGCATGGAGCTGTAACCAGTTTTGACCCAGTCAGTTTGCTGACACACTGGAGCTGGTTTGCTCCAGCTAAAGACTCTCCTTCACGAAGAAATCTAGTTACAAATGATGACAGCTAACTCTGTTTTCCAAAACATAAACGACAATTTAATTGTCTCGGGCATCTGAGGACAAACAGGTCATTCCCAGGTATGCCGGCCCAGATGTGCACTTCTCTCCACCTTTGAACTGCTGTGCTGGTGTGAGAAAAGCCTAAACTTATCATCATCCTTGAGGAAATCAGCCAATAATTACTTGAGGAACTGTTGCCTGCTGCATGCAATTTCAAAGATGTGTGCGCTACTGTATCAGTGCACATTGCTCCTCCTGAGGCTCTTTTCCAGCGCACAAGTCCTTTCAAGTACAGCAATGCCTATACCCTTTTGCTCTTGTGATGGGATTGATAACCCAGCTCCCTAACTGCATCTTCCAGCTCCCGATCCCAGCTTGCCTAACAGAAGGTTTGGCACCTGCAAACATTTTCCTTCAGGAGCCAGCAGAGAAAACCTTCCATTGTGCCACAGAATGAAATCAAAGTAGGATTTATTTAGTCAAGAGGAATTCAAAGAATTAGCTTTAATGAAGCAGAGACCTAAGCCTACCCTCTTACCTACAACTTGGAATTTCCTCCGAGCAGCAGGGAGATCTAATTTAGACTCGGTACCTCCCTGTCCCCCAGGGAAGCTGAGTACTGCTCGCCTGAGGAGAACCTGCTTTCCCTGCACGTCAGCCTGCAGCTGATGACTGACACCCTCCTCCCTTTTACATAAGGTCAATTTTCAAATAGATCAATGTCTCTCCATCTCCTCCTCCATGCTGGCAAGATGCCCTGTCATCCAGGCTGTGGTTGAGAACTTCCTCCCCACACCTGGCAGCTACACTGAAGAAAAAACACATTGTTTAAGCCAATGCTCCTGGCCTGGCTTCTTCCACCAAATTCCTTGTGTTCAAAGCCGTGTAATAGCCTCAGATAATCTGACTGATGGTCATTTGAGATGCATGCAAAATGCAAGCTGGAAAATAAGCATATCCATCTGAGCAGCACATGGGCGTCCCGTAGCTGGTCATTCTGGATCTAAACATGAAGAAATATGTGGTTCCTGAACCCACACACGAAAGAGTCAGCGACAAGGCTGCAATTGCACCAGTCACCCAAACCTCTGCTCTATCTGCTGCAATACGCAACACCACACCATCCCTGATTTTCCACATGTTAATTTTGAAATTCACCACAAACTTTCTTAGGTCTGAAGTTAAAAGGGAACTACGCACTTCAAAAAGATGAAATACTTGACTGAAACAGCAAGAAAGGTTTCTCTATTACAACTAAATGATCATATGGTTTCTTAGATGGAAAAAATATCCTTTTGAAGTCAGTAGCTATACAGAGACCAAGTGGTTCAATTCATTAGTTTCTGGCCTTTTACCATTATAACCCTGCTACAAATCCTAACACAATTAAAATCATTCTGATTAAGACCAAAATTCCACATCAAGTTTTCAAAAGCTTCAAAAATCTCTCCCTCCTCAAAAGACATAATTAAAAGCACAAACTTCTGCTAATTTTATTGCTGAATTTGTCAGAAAAGCAATCAGCAGTATTATGTGGAAGAGGTCAGACTAGATGACCTCCTGGGGTCTTCTCTGACCTGAATTAATCTATGATACGTACTGTGAGAGCATACCTTAACCCTTAAGCAAGTAAGAACCACTCACACATTTTACTCTACGTTACAAGAGAACAGTTCTCTTGCAAACAAAAGCTGAAATATTTTCTCTTAGTAAGAATTACTCATTGTGAGTTTAAGGACACTGAAGAAGACAGTAAGGGGAAGAGTTACACGCAGAACATCCCACACAACATGAGAGATACCTACCCAAAACTAATAATAGTTTCTAACCAGGGCACAAAGCATCACTGATGGCATCCAAGTCTTTATCTGCTGCTAACTTATCTTAATAGCAGTCAGACCTGGCCTAATGAGCTGAATTCTGGCAATGACATGAAACCAATTTTTGTGGCTTTACCATCTTCCCTTATGGCAACCACAGCAATACCCTAGAAAACAGTTTAATTGCAAGACTATCACTGTCTGCACTAAGATAATGCATGAGGAAAAACTTGCACATCGATACCTATTCATTTTCCACGCTTCCACGAATGTGCGGGATAAACACTTCTCTCACCAAACATTTTACATTGCCCTTTAACAGCTGAATTAGTGTGCAGGGCATCAGAAATACTAAGCAAGGAAGATGAAAACACACAGGTAATGATCTGATGCTTTAAATATATCTATGTAAGCAGTAATATTGGAAGGCAACAAGTCAGTTGAGTTAATTACTTTAATTTGTACAGCAAGCTATGCCACATGCTGCATCTTATTCATACTTCAGCATTTACGACTGAGTTAGCTGTCCAAAAGGTGGCTCAACAGGCTAGGTTATAACGGTTTGGTGTGCAACCCTAATAATACCCCATATTGGCATTAGAAGAGGATATTGACAAATGACTTTGCCCAGGAAAGTTGTTCTGCCCCCCATTTAATAGCAAGCAATCATTTGACACTGTCTAATGACATTAATCAAGCTCTGAACCTTTGTTGTTGTATGTCATAGCAAATGCTTAGCATTTTCAGGTCCAAAGTGCTTGACTACACATTGTATATTAAAAACAAAAGACTTTAATTAATTAAAAATAGACTCTCACGCTAGATTAAGTTCATTTGCTGCACCCGTCCCTGGTCTGTCTGTGTGTGTGGTCTCATTTAAAACACACACACATGAACCAGAACCTATTTTATTCACAGGAAACAAAAATACTATTGGCTGTCAACCAAAATAACAGACACTGAGAAATGGGAATACCCATGGGTAAGGAAATTTTAATTAAAAAGAGGAAAAAGAAAAAAAGACAACAACGAAGCAAAATGACAATGATGAAGAAGAAGAAACTGCCTTCTCTGGGAATTCCTGTTTCATCACCTTTGTCAAAACACCTCATATTGTCTCCTATGTATTTTATAAAGGTCTTTTGCAGATCTATTAAAACAGCAGCTTCATTTATGCTCACTCTGATCTATATTGATAAAGATTATGAAGCCATTAGATGGCTCATTAAGTTTGCCTCTACTTACCCCCAATTAAGATTTCAGGTGTCTCTGGTTTTAAGCTAATTTCAAAGTGGCTGCCATCTGGGACATTCTCAAGGAAAACAATTGGCTCCTTTTGTAATGATTTATCATACTTAAAACTCTTAGGCAGCAGTTCTGTTACATGCAATCTCACTTCCCGTATGTAGAGTTTTGAGCCTCTTGTTTTGGGGGGGTTATTTAGAAATCAATCCAAAGCACCAAATTTTGATCCATGGCTTCTACAGCATTAAAGTGCCTGCTCTCAGCTGACAGTTGAAATGCTATTAGGCATAATGCACCTTTACTTAATTCACTTCTCCACAAATTATTCACAAAAAGAGAGGGTATGAGCTTGGGCGTGCAGTAAAAACCAGATTCAGACGTACTAATGAAAAATAATTTTGGTATATGTAACAAGGGCGTCCTTTATAGAAAACTCCCTTTTGAAAAGTAGAGATGAGGACCAGCACAGTGAAGTAACTGGGATCTACTAACCCCTACTTCAGAGCAGAGAGTAGCATGAAAGAACAAAAAATGCAGGCACAGGTCACAACCATCTCTCAAAAAGTAAATTGTCTCTCTCTCTAAAGAGAAACCTTTCTCTCAGTCCTCCAGCTAAGCGGAGGAAAGCTGAATGAGCAGTCACCAGAAGAAACAATTTTCATGGTAAACTAATACTGAGCAAGGAAACAGAGAACATCGGCTCCATTTAGAAATTGTGTCAGGCAGTGAGGGCACAGAGGTGTTGTGATACACATAGGACTTCGCAGTAGAGCATTATAGCAGGCTCAGAAATTTTTCGGCATGGCCTTTAGATCTTTCATTTTACACTAGGTGATATTGCAGCATACACAGATACACCAGGAGGACTTCATGACAGAAATGCTGTCACAAATGCAGCTTTTGTTGATTTGTAAATAAATAACTGACTTGAAAGTGCTTCTTCCATAAAATCTTTCAATCAGCAACATGAACGAAGCATCTAATCCTACTGCAGTTGTGGTATTGATATTGTATGTAAGAAATTAAGCATTGCCCCGTCACACGCTTTGATAACACTTATGAATGCTTATATTTAACTTTGATAAAATGAAATCATTCTAGATTAAACATCAGTCTCAAAAAAGCCAGAGAGAGACTGTGTGTGCCTATACATATATGTGTGAGTGTGTGTGTATAACTCCAGTGTATATTTGTCTGTGTGTGCATATATATGTGTGTGTATATATATTTTATACATATATATATATAACAGTTACCGTTCCACCATAGATAGAATTCAGGTTGCCAAGAGAAACAGGTTAAAGCAGAAGATGTTACAACTACATCTCACTCCATTCTCCTATTACGGCATGTATCCTTTTTCACTCAGATCCAGAAGGATGGACAAGAAGTAAGCACATTAAGCTCATAAATGTCTCTACTAGGCAGTGAAGGGGAACAGCACTGTTTAGGACCTACCTTGCCCGTTTGGTACATGTTTATGTGTTTTTCCTTTCCTGGGGGTAGACTGGCATGACGATGAAGCATTGTTTGTGGCTGTTTTTGTGTCCTCTGTCTCCTCCTCCTCCTCATCTTCATCCTCGTCATCCTGAGAGCTTCCAAAATATACCATGTTGCTGGGCAGAGCTGGAGAACCTGATCATTATAAATAAATGGTTCATTAGCATCATTACATTCACTTACTGCACTAACCAAATTGATCATAACCTACTTTAGCATTATGCATAGCAAGGCAAGAGGGAGATTTGGAGGTGGAAGGTCACAGTAGAGCATAACTAACTGGAGGGGTTTTATTATTAATTTTTACCAATATACCTATTGGATACCCATGTGCTTGAAAAGCAGGGTTTCCCCCTCCCCAAGCACATTCTATTTGTACTTTAGACAAGCAAACAGTCTTGCTACAAGCCCTAATTAATAGCTTTGTGTATTCAGAAAAGGACTAACGCACATGCTTAATTTCAAATGCGTGCTTAAGTGCCTTACTGAAATCTTAACATACAAATTAGAAGCTTACAGCTTTTCCAAACAGAAGAAAAAAGAGCATTTACAAACTGATCTGCACCCCAGTAATATTTTTAGGTTATTATTACAATAAAGTATGGGCAATTTAAAATTCACAATGCTTTGCAGACCTTTACAGCATTGTACACCATGCTTTGCAGCATTCTGGTTCAGTTTTAAACAAAGAGGAAAACTGAGACATTGACATGCTTAAATTTGCCTAGCAGGTCCCTGATAAAGGAAAGAAAAGAGCAAAGGTCTCCTACTTCCCCATATGCTTCTCTTGAGGATGTTTCTTCTCATCTCTTGCTTACTTCCCATGATGTCCCCCTAACCTGCCTTGTTTGTGCAAGGATAAAATTCAATATGTGTTTACTGACAGGGAAGAGAGAATTCACTAGTTTGACAACAATAAAGGGCTATAATTTAAATGTAGCTCTTGCACAAAAGGTCTTTTATGCATGTCATGCAACAGTGTATAGCTTTCCCTGCTCTACATCAGGACACATGACACAACTGTAGGAATCCAATAACCATTTTAAAATGTACAGATACTGCTGACAACTAATGGACACCTTGCTTTATGCCAGATACTAGTTTCTACTTCAAACTAAGTCTTCTGTCTATCCCCAGGAGGTACAGATGCCCTAGGAGCCTCCTACTTATTTGCAGAAGAATTTTTTTGGTGAAGAAGGAGAGGGAAATAGAAAATCAGTAGAAGTGGAGAATGAGAACTCC
This sequence comes from Phaenicophaeus curvirostris, assembly GCF_032191515.1. Lineage (NCBI taxonomy): Eukaryota > Metazoa > Chordata > Aves > Cuculiformes > Cuculidae > Phaenicophaeus > Phaenicophaeus curvirostris. The sequence goes on from NC_091394.1 coordinate 37,361,384, forward strand.
TTGCCTCTATTATTTTCCTATAGCTAAATAAGACAAAAGACAAAAAGAGCTCAGCTACAGAAGAACAACACAAGGTAGTGGCAATTCGGCTGATTCTTTCTTAGGAAATGCCTCTGGCTTCAAGGACTTCAGAAGAGTGATTCTGTGGTTTGATTTTGAGATGTTGGTGTTGCCACTGCCAAAACCTAACTGAAGCTTGTTCTTCAGTTGTGTTTTTATGCTTTATGCTTTTAGCAGCTTTGTACAAATTACTCTTAACTCCAAAAACTACATTTCAGTGAATGGATACCAAAATATTGCACAAAAAAAAAAGGGACAGGCTGTTTCTGCAATGAACCATCCTTTCCTAAGCATGCTGGTTTGGGTTGGAATGGAGTTAAATTTCTTCATAGCAGTTTGAATGGGCTGTGTTTTGAATCTGTGACCAAAACAGTGTTGATAGCACAGGGATGTTTTAGCTACCGCTGAGCAGTGCTTTCTCAGCATCAAGACATTTTGTTTTCCTGTTTCTCATGCTGTCCTGCCAGCAAGCAGGCTGGGGATGCACAAGAAGTTCCCAACTGACCAAAGGGGTATTTCACACCATATGACATCGTGATCAGCAATAAAAGCTGGGGGAAGAAGGAAGTGGGGCCTTTCAGAGTCATAGCATTTGTCTGCCCCTCAGTCACCATTACGTACGACAAAGCTCTGGTTTCCTGGAGGTGGTTAAACACCTGACTGCTGACAAGAGGTAGTGACTCAATTCCTTCATCTGCTTTGCTTACATTTACAGCTTTTGCATCACCTATGAAATGATCTTTATCTCAACCCCTGAGCTGTTGCACTTTTACCCTTCCCCAGTCCCACTGCAGGGGAGCGAGCGAGCAGCTTGTGTGGGGCTTAGCCCCTGCCTGTAAAGACCTTTGCTCTTGGTGTCTGTAACAGCCCCTTTGGGACTGTAGCTGCCTTGGGAAGAAGCAGAGAAAAACTCCCCACTGGCATCCTGTACTGTCCGTTGGTGGTAGCCCTTGGACAGCCAGGGGAGACACTAGAGCAGCACGTAAAGCATGGTGATTCTTTCCTCCCTGCAATAACTTACGTATTAATCCATCCAACCTAGACACAAATGTATGGACACATACGGTTATCCTAGGGGGAAAAGTCTTTTGAATGCCCCAACTTTCACATTTATATAGACTAATGATCAGATTAAGACTGCTGATATATTTCAAGGCATGGGAGCCATAGTAACTTATGGAAACAAAAACCTTCACATTTTTTATGCAAGCCCAGAATGGCAATCAGCCATAGAAGGCAAGACGTGCTGAGAGGTACATTAATTCTTCTGCTTGGCGAGGAGCCTTAAGTCTCAACTAACTCGAAGACACCAAAACAGTTACTTTAGGACAGTGTTGGCTGAAAAATAAATTGCCTTTTTCCTTCAATCTTGGTACAAAATACTGTGGTATGGATTCAGAAGTTATTAGTTCTGTAAGCTCCGTACTGTGCATCAGCTCTAATCAGGATCCGAAGTCTGGCACCATCAGTGCATTAATGCACTGACAAATGATGTCAGTAAAAAAATTTACTGTTAGGAACCCTCAAAATTAGATGCAAACGAAGACTGATATCTATTACAATTACAGAAATAGTCAGAAATTTTATCCTTCTTAGACACCACAATAGGAGACCAGAGATAATGTCTAAGTCTCATCTTCCTTTAGAGTTCCACATCCTTAAGCTTTTTTGTCAGCTGCTTTCAACAGCAACCAGCAAAAAAATTACTATCAGTGATGTAAATGTTGTTATTACAATAGCAGTCTTTTCTTTTTTCCTGTTTTTTTTTAAGGACAGAAGAAAATACAATATAGAGCATTTTGCTCAGAAAGGAGGGAGGGTCTAACCCAAGCGTGAGGCCAGGTACAAACTTCAGCTACCTCCTGGTATTCAGTTGTTGTTAATCTCAGTGCATAAATCTCCGGTTGGAATGACATTTTTTAATTCTTTCCGATCAAGAACTATGAACAACAATGGTTAAACTGCATTCCTGGGACAGCTGGGAATGTTTGGGAAGTACATTGCCAGAGAAATTAGACTAGCAATGTCCAACAACACATGAGAGTCCTGTTAGCCCTCACTTTACTGATCTGAAGTGCTCTGCAATACGAGACCTTAGAGAAAAGCTGGCATTCAGTCTCAATCACCTCCTCCTCCTCCTTCCCCCAAGCTTTTCCTACATATTTATTAAAGTTGACTTGCAAAACAGAAAGAAAGAATGAAAAAAAAGGCTGGACCTGTACATTTTTGTTCTATTTAAGCATTGTTACAAATGGAAGACATCAAAAGAAATCTAAAAGCTTCGAGTTCTCTTGCTTACTTTTTATAGTAAAGCTATTTTTATCATCGTCTTTTATAATAAGATTTCAGTTCCGGAACAGCCGCAAATACTGAGCATTTGTTCACACCTATGGTTTGAGCTCGTTAAAACCACTTTCACTTTAAGTCTATGTAGTTAAACATGTCCAAAAGGATGAGAAAACACTAGTTTACAATACTGAAACAGGTTGTTTCAGCTCAACATACTGAAAAATCCCTTTATGAGCAAACTGAAGGGAAGACAAGCCTCTAAAGACATTGTGATTTCATTCAAGCTAAAAGTATGACAATAATGTTGATTAGGTAACACATATTGTATAAGTGTGAGCAGTTGGCGTGCCCTGGTGGCTTACACCAAGCAAAGAACTAAGTGACCCCACAAAAAACTCCTCTTATTGAAATAAAACTCAGACTTCTCATGACTAAAGAAGCTCGTAAGAGTGAAGCTGCACTGTAAGAGTAGAAGGTAGGTCATCACTCACCTCCTTTATTATAATAAAGATTGCTGTCCTAAATATCCCTCATCATCTCCAAGACCAGATAAGGATGTGTACATGATACCATAGCACACTTCTACAGGGGACTACATGTGTTACTCGAAGTTGTTAATTTATATAAACAGTACTAAATAGTGCTACTATAGCCACCAACGTCTAAGAATATTGGAGATGTGGAGACAAATGTGAGCTCAAAAACTGGTTTGTTTTTTCCAGCTGTATCAGTTGGTCTAACAAAATACATTGCCCTTCCTCATAAATCCAGCCTGTCTTCATTTCAAGTTAAGATCATGGAGGTTTTCCTTACAGACAGATTTTGTTGAGAGTTGTTGCTCTCAAGTTTGCTCATCTCAAGATGAGCAGTCATCCCTCCTGTTCCTCTCGCCCCCCTCCAGCACCAAGGCATGATTCTCAAAGCCCACCCTGGGCAACCTACAGAGTGATATTTCAATTTAATTAATAACCAACAGCAAAACAGAAGAGCTGCAATGCTCTGGATAGAGGACAGTATCTCTGCCTGGGAGGTGGTGCATGGCAGGTCTCAGCACTCTAGGTACATAATTCTCCCCTTTCTTGCTTTCCATTCCTAAGAAAACAGCAGAAAAATCTGCAAGAGTTACAAGAGCTTGTGGCTTGAATTACACAAGCTGCCTCCTGTGCCAGGAGCCCCCAGGTTGTGCAGGCAGCTGCTACCACAGGCACTGCAGTCAGTGAAGGGAGAGAGCAGGGGAGCAACCCTCTAGCACCCGGGGAAAGCACATGAGCAGCCTCCACATTGAGAGACCCATTCTGCTGCACACCTGATCAACAGGTGCCTAAAAAACCCCACTCACTCACCAAATCTGATAGCAATTCAGAAAATAAAACTTAATTTCCCGCCACTTGCTTAGAACACATTTCATACAAGGAACCATCTAGACTGTGTGTGGCTCCATGGACATTTTTCTTGGCCTCAGAAATTGTCTACAGATCATCCACCTCCACCTGGCCTCTTGTTCTTATTCCTGTGCCACCACCTCAACTGTGGCTGTATAATTTTTTTTGTGGGGCCATGTGGCGAATCGGACCAGGGAGCTGATTCAGCTTAAAATCCCACACTAAGGAAATGAAAGTCCATTAACAAATACTGTATCTGTAATGTAATGTTACAAGCTCTCAAGTAAAGATTTAGAAAATTTCTATGCACCCTTTTTTCTTATTTAATGTGTAGCTTAATATATCACTTTATGCTATTAAACAAAACATGAAACACAGTATGTTTCCATTCTCATGTAGAAGCTGCACATTTTACGTTCTGTCCTGACGATGTCTAGGCACACGCTTCCTAAATGCTTCCCTTCCCGCCTGCCTCGAGACAGTTGATTTGTTTTGCATAAATATTTGCACAGAAGTACGTGCCATCACCAGAGAACTGCATGAGGCAAATGCAACACATTGGGAAGGAAGGAGAAGCCATGGCAGAGGTAAACTGAAAGAAAGGGCATGCAGCAGCAGCAGAGCAGAAGGCTCAAAAGTGCAGGGGCCAGAGAGAGGCAAGCGCTGAGAGATGAGTTAGTAGATGGGTACAGGCTGCAGGAGGAACAGGAGAAGGAAGACACTGAAAGAACTATTGACATTAAATAGTAATAAACACAGAAAAGTGGGAAGGATATCTTGGCTTGACTCTTTATCAGGGAGTGCAGTGGCAGGATGAGGGGGAATGGTTTTAAACTGAAAGAGGGGAGATTTAGATTAGGTATTGGGAAGAAATTTTTTTTACTGTGAGGGTGGTGAGACACTGGCACAAGTTGCCCAGAGAAGCTGTGGACGTCCCATCCCTGGAGGTCTTCAAGGCCAGATTGGAAGGGGCTTTGAGTAGCCTGGTTCACGTGTCCCTGCCCACAGCAGGGGGGATTGGAACTGGATGACCTTTAAGGTCCCTTTCAACACAAACTATTCTATGATTCTATGTATTGAGCAACTTGAACAGGAATATCTGCCTGATAATGCTGTTGACCTGCTGCCCTGATCTGGACATAATGCCACTTGCCTTTTCCTGCTCAACAAGTCACTGTTAACTCACAGTTGAGAGCCAAATGCTACGGCCAAGGCCACACAGCAACCTGGAGGAAACTTCCCAGCCTTCGCCCCCTCATCCAAATCAGCTGGCCCTCATCGTGCAATTCTGGAAGCCTAACAAATTGCTGTGGCTGACTCAGGGACTGCAAACCACGCAAGAGCTCAGACAGCACCCAGAACCCCAGGTAGCCTCTCCTCATCAGCAGCAGAGCAGGAGGTATTGCTCCTGTGATCAGACACCACTGTGCATGTCACATTTTGAGAAAACCATTAACGGTGAGTTGTCTTCTTAAAATTCACTCATCATGGTTACAATGAGCTATGAATTATTACAAAAAGGGAGGATACTCAGCTCTCTAAAAAATGAAGCTTGAAGTATGTTTGGCAACTGTTTCCATCAGTATCTGCAGTTTCGTTATTGAAATTCTCTCTTGAGTATTTTTGTCTTCTCTCTTATTGTGAGAGCAACACAAAAGAAAACCTAACTATATAAGAGAAACAATTCCCACAACCATACACAAAGTGTTGCCTAATGCATATGAAAGGACAACAAATGTATTTTATGTCCTCTGTTATAATAATTTGATACTTATACAACAGCAAGTAAAAAGTAAAATACGGGGTTTTAAAGTCTTGGTGCTGCTTTTAGCATTTTCCTTGGAAAGATATTACCCTTTGCATGTGCAAAATTCAGGCTTGCTACTAACAGCAGGCAGAATTGATGCCTACGCAACCCGCACGTACAGATGTGTTGACCTCAGCAGCAAGTGCCTGATTAACAGAATAAACTATACTCTGTTTCAGCCATTTCATTTGACTAATGAGGTTATTAATTTTTTTTTATTTGACAAATGTGTAGTTTTCCCTCCTAAATTATGGTATGTTTTGTTTCTCATTAAAATACATTAACTTTTGTCTTGGACTAGCTAAATATATTAAAAAACTCTGAATTTGGATCTGAAGAGCAGAATCAGAAGGATGGAAAGTGCATGCGCTTTGCCAAAACCACTATTTCATTACTCTTCAGAATTAGCTGGCAGTGTTTCTGCAATATTTACTGAAGTACAAACCAAATGTTTTCATCTGGACAGGATTCAACCCTGGTATGTTACAACCACAACAAAAATCATCTCAATCCAAGAGCCTTCTCTGTAATTTGGGCTGTGGTTTCTGCAAAATTGGAGGGTTCTTCTCCATGAATTATTTACTCAACTCCCCCTCTAGCTCCTTTCTTTTTTTTTCTCCTAACAATTAAACATAACCCAGATGTGCTTTAGAAAAATCTTAAAACCATTTCAGACATCAGAATGATTTAAGCACAAGACAGGTCAAGGTATGCGGGACTTATGCCTGCCCTGATAAACATGCAGCGTGTCAAGCTCTATAATGAGTTGTGTCCAGAGGTTTGGCTTCTCCTCTGACACAGGGCCCCATTTGGGGGCTGCAAGCAGGTGAAACAAGCTTGTCTCCCAAATGCTCCCAATGTACTGGCATCTCAGTGCTCAAAATTTCGGGCCTGCTTCTCATTTATTATACGTTCTCCTTATTACGTTTTGGCAGGACAGTGCCAAGTCCCTGAAGTCTGAATAAATATAATTTATTCCTGCACTTTATGGTCATTTTACAGAGCAAGGGTAAAAGAGAATGAACTGCATAAAGTCTATAGGAAAGAGCAATGTTCCTCCACCTGGAGGAACAGTCCCAGAGGGAGCTCCTCAGTGCCTGAGTAAGAGGGAGGGAATGTCCACTCCCAAGTACAGAAACAAAGCAGAGCTCATAAACACACTGATGCTCAAACTCTCCCTTCCTCTGCTGTTGAGCAAATCACAAGACGCTTAATGTTATGGCTAACTTATGGGCTAGTGCAATGACATAAAACCCATTTTATTTTTGGTCGATTCTTCAAAGCAGTAGAGTTAAAAGCAAAACCCCGAAGAAAATTGTTCCTTTTTTTTCAGAAACGGAGTAACGGTGAGGAAGTGGGTGAATCTTCAGGAAAAAAAAGCATGTGGTTCAAAGTCAACAAAACACACACCACAGTAACAGACTACTGAATATTAAAACCCCAAAAGTGTGGCGCTTCTCACATCTACAATTCATATCTGACAATCTCAAAGTAATTTAACTCCCCTAACCTGGCTACACTCTGAAATGAACATCAAAATGGATCCTTCCTCCATATACTTCAACCCCCAACTTTATGTTCCGCTCCACCATGAATAAGACAAGACTGCAAATCCCAAGCCACCGTGGTGCCATTCCCAGAAGGCTGTGTTTCATACCCAAAAGATCCTGAGCCCCGTTTCTAGCACAAAGTAAGCCTTTTGGGGAGCACTGAACCTACAGTAGGTTCACAGATTACAGAAGCAGGCTCATGGGTTTCTGTTCGGGAGGAAGGGCAGGAATTGCCTTTGCCAGAATACTTTATGTTGCCAACCTGGGTGCCAAAAGCTGTGGGCACTATAACAGAAGCTAGCAAGAAAAATTTGATCAGAGGCAGAAAACACAGTAAAAACGAAGGCCGTTGTACAACTGCAAGAAGATGACACACTTGTATCTACGCATGCTGCTGAAAGATACTAATTATGTCTCTGGCAAAGGGCATACGGGCTCTTTCAGAGAAGCTATTTAAAGATAAGAACACTGCAGACAAACACTTCAGAGATATCTGCACTATTTCCTTCTTGTGCTGGAAATTCTAGGTCACAATTTAAAATAAAAATTAAAAAAGGGATTTTAAAATAATAGAAGGTAGGGGAGCCCTGTCAGGTCTGGTCAGTGAGATGTATTCCAGGGTACTCAGATGTTCACCAACTGTTACAGCTTTTTCATTCTGCTTCACTTTACCTTTTAAGAAGTAATTAGTACATTGTATTATCAAATCAAGGGTTCAAAAACCAAACTAATTAAAAATACATCCAAACCCCCCAGTATTCTGGATAATGAAACCAAGCAGGTCATCTTGGTTAAAATACCTCCCTTTGAAATTACAGGACGCTAAAAAAAAAAAAAAAGTTAATTGAATCATTAGATTTTCTGAATCACAGGACAAGGCTAGATATATGGGACTCCTTTTCCTAAATATAGGATCTTAAACACGTCAAGGGCCCTTCTTCCACACTGCTGCACGACAGTACTGCTCAATCGCTCACAGAATTCAGATGCTGCCACTTGAAATAAACCCCCTCAGAGTACTGAAGAGTCAACGTCTAATAGTGGTGACTGAGATTTTTAAATTTCTCCATTTAAAAATAGAAAATTAAAGTGCACGCTGATGCAGTGCCATGAATTTACACCATGCTTCTGCCGTTGGGTGCACTGGGAGAAGGACAGAGATCTGACCACAGAGGTGCTTTCATGCTGGGCTGGTCCTGGCCCTGGTTAAGAAGACCTTGCCAAAGAAAAGCTTTGACCATGAACATAGAGACTAACTCATCAGATCATTACATCATTTTGAAGGACCAGAACCTAAAAGAATCCCAAATTTTAAAACAAAACTACCAAAAAAAAAAAAAAAAGCCCCAAAACCCACAAACCCAAGCATACATACACAAACATGGGGCTTTACTGTCTTGGATCATATAGCTACTATACGTACTACTAAATAACTTCCAAAGTACTTGCTCTTATTTCCATGTAATTGTGTGTCGCATTTCATTATGAAACTGCCAACTGCCAAGGCTGGACAGACAGATGTGGACAGAAATTGGAAAAACCACACGTCCCACCACACAAGTAATTTTGAATCCCTCAACACTTCAATAAATAGTAGCACAGACTTTCAAAACCAAAACAGACCCCTTCCAAAATAATCACAAGTCTTCCCTACGCAGGGTTTAAGTAAACTGCAGCCTCTTCCCTCTCCAGGCTCACTGAGTACCATCAGAAGAGCAGCACCAAACTAAGCCTGCCAGTGCCCTGGAATACCTCTTCTGGGACCATTCCGAAGCTGGATGTACCAGCGGGCTGCTCCATGAACTCCCCACAAGCACACTTAAGAACTAGCTTCCAACTATTTTTTTCCAACAGGCACGTAAGAAAGACCACCACCTGGAGCTAAACTGCCCGAGGGATCAACCACACACAACCTTGGGCCTCCTGAGGGACTCAGCAGTTTGGACACGAATGCCAGTATCAGGCTAATAGCAATCTCAACAAGCCCTCTCCCTCCAAGCCACAGCCGCCCTTCTGCTCTTCCACAGAAACATATCCAGGTATCAGATGTCCAAGAAGATTTTACCCCCTGCCCCTGCTCCCCCATTTTTACTGGCTCTTTTCAGGCTTTATAACGGGGGTGATGGAGCAATAAGCTTGTGGAGATGCTGAAACAGAGAGATGACAGCTTTCCCTTTCTGCTTTTCTTCAGTCTGTACAAGCAGACCAAGAACATGCCATGTGTGGCACTCAGAGCAGATTTTCCCTTGCAGTTTTTTATATAATTGTAATTGGGATCTTGCCGTCTGAACACACGTGCTGTCTGAAATGTATGACTACTCCTGCATACTGGAGAAATTAGGAATGAATTGCAAGTTCTTAATTGACAGTACAAAACATCAATTATTCTACAGATGAATAACAAAGAAGAAAATTACAGGTGCAAGAACTAAACAGCCACTGATTAAAATTAAAAAAAAAAGGAAAAAGCCTTCTGAATGAAGCACTGGAATAGGACAGAAGTATCCGTGCTTCCCATTTGCATTGTTAAAGCAGAATGCTAAGAGACAGTAGGAAATAAAAATGGAGATAAGTCACATCACCACACAGGTTGCCTTTCTTTAAGTGCAAGTGCCTTCAAAGCTATAAATAACACGTGCTTAGTTAGCAAGCAGTGGAAACAAGTGCGTGAATGCCGCCATGTGTGCTCACAAACACAAACACACACACACACTCCCGCCATCTGAATTTTCCCACCAACAACTGTGGCAGTTGGCCCAGATCACAGCAGTGACACGCTGCCAACAGACTGATCAACCTCACAGCAGACTAAATTAGAAATACATTTCCACAGATTAAATTTCAGAGGACTGTGATGCCACTTTAAACTCCATTAGATTCTGCTCCTCGCAATCTCTTTAAACAAACACAAAAGCTAGCAAACCACCCTTCTCCGTCCCCTCCACCCACCCGCTTTACCAGAAGTCCCACCACGATGGAAGTTCCATATTGGACTAGAGTCAAGACAAATATATTAGCAATCAGTCTAAAGCTACCACTCGCCTAAAAGCTCACAGAAGAGAAGAAAAAAATCAAATCATATTGCACTAAGCTGAGAAAGCCTCAGCAGGAAGCTGCAGGTGGTACTGACCAGTGCTGCTTGCAGATACAACGGAGACCTCAGAACTGGAAAAGGGAACTCAAACACAAGCTTTGAAGGTTTCAATACACTAGGTAAGACTTTTGCAGACAAAGTCTATCAGTAACAAATGCACATTCTTTCAGCAGATAACGGGACAAAACAGCAGCAAGAAGCATTGCTCCAGCACACCAAGGATGGAGGCAGTGACCAGCTAAGGGGACAGTAGGAGCATCTGCCAGAAGGAAAACACACCACAACAGCTAATACAATTGGGGGATTAAACTGAAAGATGCTATCTCCAATACATGAATTGGGACACAGGGTCAGGGAAAGTCCCAAGAAAAGAGACCACTCAGGTAAGACCTCCTCCTCTAGCTTAATCTGGACAGTCAGCTGTACCTCATGCTAAGGTCCTCAAGTCTGACGTACAAGCTTTCAGACACACACGCATGTGATCCCAGACGCACACCATACAGCTCCAGCCTGGCTCAGGCACCTGTGAGGTAATTCAGGTATTCACTGTACAACTTTAGATGCCTTGCCTCGGGTTGTGGAGTGGAGGAGCTCACCTGTTTTAATTATCACTATGGGAACACTCCAGCTCCTGGGGCAGCTAAGACCAACGGCAACCCCTCCACCCACTATCAGATGAAAAGCCTCACTCAGATTGAACAATAAAGGACAGTGAGTAGGTAGAGAAGGTGAATTTCCAATCAGATTCCTCCTCTTGCAGGAACAAGTACTCCGGCAAGTGAAGCAGTTCTTCAGTTTATAGGCAGACAAAACAAAGGAGGATGGGGAGGACTTAAGAGAGCTAGACAAAAACCCATTCAGGATAACAGTGTGCCACGCATAAAAGAAATTTCCTTTTGCACTATTACCAGCCTCATTTTATAGTCTTTATAACCATGAACTTGAATGCTCCTGCTGCAGACACAGTCGAATTGCTGAGAGTTGAAATGCACACAAGCATAGCACCAGTACGTTTGTGTAGCTGCTACTCGGTGTGCAGTGCTACAGCTCGTTCTTTGAACGAAGCTGTCCCCCTTGTGCTGCTGCAAGACTCCTACCTCGAAGACAGAGGAAAGTGAGAAAATCTTCTGTCTTGGGCTTCCTTTTGGAGAGGTCAGAAATCTGAGTGGCGGGAGGGGGTAATAACGGCTCCACTATCTTTATTGGAGTTGTGCTGGGACTGTTTGGCTGGGACTGAGCAAACTTCCTTTGTGCTTGCAGCCTTGGCCTGTGGAAACAAGAGCATATCAGAAGCATGTTAGGCACAACTTGCAGGAGAGATGTCAGAACATAAATATTCACCGTTTGTTCTTTTTTCAAAACAGAGAGATCTGAGTCCATCTACCACTAATATCACATCCCTGTATGGGTCAACTGCAAAGACAGCATTTTATTTGTTTTACCCTTTGGTACTTTCTGCGACAATTTAGAAAACCAGAAAGGGAACATCTTGACTACAAAATCTGTGACTACTATTTTGTACGTTCTTGCACATCATACAATTACAGTTCACCATTCACTTATTTGGAAATTAAATCTGTATTTTGCACCATGAAAATGTCTTTTTTTTAACGTGTTACTGTTCTTTGCTTCTTGTTTTTAATTAATTTGCAAATGAGGTTTATTTTAGACCCATTAAGGTTTTAATTTATTCCAATCTGCTAGGCTCTTATTTACATGTTAAAATATATATTAATAGATAAGGTATCTATGTTATTGCCCAGTTCTACAAAAATGAATCAAAATCTTCAGGGAAAAATATGGTTTTGACAGGGAAAATATATGGCAAAAGCCATTAGAGTTTTGGTCCCTTGGACACAGCCTACAAGACAGTAAGCAAGGAGGCCCCGGGTGTGGTTAAGTAGTATTTGTGACAAATATTTAAGAACAAAGGATGCAGACGGAGTGAATTTGTCTCAGTCCTGGTACTGGGAGATGGAGTGACCCTCTCTGGTAAGCTTTAGAGCATGCCTGAGTACAGCTGTAGGAAATGAATGGATGCAGGTGGTTTTGGCAGTCAGGCCACAAATTATTTCAAGCCTATCTGAAGGCTCTGATTAACTACTAGGTGGCAATGAATATGATTTTCTTTAATACGTCTAGAACGCAAATTGGTATTAGGGAAAGCGCTTTAGGGCAGGACAGATACCCGGAGGGGGGTCTCACTGGGAATCTGACTGGCCTCAGCATTTAAGAACATGCTAATTTCTCACTTAAGCAACTGGGATTCTAATTATGATCTTTATTACAGCTTCAAAAAGGAGAAGAGCTACTGAAAGAACTTAAAATCTCATTGAGAAAGGATGCAATTTTATGTCATTTTCTTCCTTAATAGTAGAGTATTTACATAATGTCAAACCGAAACACATATCGAATAACACCAAAGGAAAAGCCAAGTCTTGTGACTCCTCAGCAGGGCTTGACTGTTACGACTTAAGCACAGTTATCGTTCAGTACGTATGAAACATGTTATTGGCAAACCTCTTCTTTTTCATGGATATTAAATGTAATAGTTGTGTAAGAAAAGGTTTGTTATTGTATTTTAAGCTTCTATAATTTTGTAGCTAAAATAGAAAAGAAAACCTAAAAATCAAAGCAGTGTTTGTATACACATATACACATCCACTAATGACAACAGAGAACAAAAGCAGCATCAGCGATTTTCTGCCTTATGTCCGCAATAAAATTGTCCGTGTCCTCACTATCCAGCTCCCATCCCCTCAAACAAGAAAACACACCAGCCATTCTTACTGCTTGCTTTCATGTCCTTAATGGCAGATATATATTGATGCTTATTATTTTTTATCATGGTGCTTATAATTTATGAACAGGAGCTAAAGGATGATTAAATACATATCTTTCCCTGTATCCATGAACAATTATCTTTCCAGAATGAAAGCCTTGTATAGATCTGCCTGTACATCCCCAAAATTACTCAAGATTCCCTGGCGAAACTCTATTCCTTCAAGTAGAAGGATGAATGGGAATTTAGTTTCAACCAACTACATTTTTATCACCAAAACCACACATGCAGCCTGAGAAAAGCACTTTGTGTTGGCTTCTGTTCTGCACAAAATGTACACTCTCTCGCCAAAAACCAGACTGTAAAGGTTAGCAACCCTGCCTGCTGTTCTCATCTGCATAGCTATTTTCCCCCATCGATGTGCTTCCTCAGCTTGGTGGTTAAAAACATGAACTACCCACTCACTGCATCTCTGAAACTACCTGCTCAAGTGTAACATGATCAAAGATAAGCAGCAAGGAGGATTCCACATCCACCATCACCCCAAAAAGTAAAGGTTAAGCCTGTTTCATGGTTCAAAATTAAACCTTTGCAGCAAGAATTTGCCAGGCCTGCTTACAGCAACCCTGTTATTGGTCCCTAGAGCATTGAAAGAAGACAGGGAATGACTTGTAGGTTCAGCATAGACAAAAAAAGAATTAGTGAATTGAAAATACTTTGGTTTGGTCTGTCTCTGAAAATACACTTTCCTCTATCTGTCCTTCCCTAGTACAAACGATTCCTCACTTCTTTTGCTTGTCTGGACTCATGGGCACGCAGCCTGGCCTGCCAGCATCACTGGCTCTTCACCATCCACGACACTCCACAGGAGCCCTTCATCTCAGTGAGGAGAGTGAAAATGTCAGACCTTCTCCCCACCCAGCTCCAAACTACGACCATGAATTTTTGCTGCTTCTTGGAGAGACTGCGGAGACTTGTTGCTATATGGTCAGATGTGTCTGAGATGCTTCTCCTCTCACACTCCTATTGATGTTTGCTGGTGCTTCCTCCTGCATGGTTTGAACTCATTAGTGCCACAAAAACAGGCCTGCTCCTTATGATATACCAGTTTTTCATTAAAACACTGAACAGTTACACAGGGCACAAGCATCATCAATTCAATATACAAATGCTAGAAAACGAAAGCACCCTTTTGTGACTGCAGCATCCTTTAGGTTTCTGCAACAATTACTGTTCTTTGCATGGATAATAATGTGTTTCCTGGGCTTCTGCTTCAATGCCTAAGGAGGTACAGAGCAAGCCACAGGCAAGAAACAAGCTATTCTGTGGCTACAACACATCAAGATGAGGCACGGAGGTTAGGAAACAAAAGCCAAGTTTTTAAGCATCCTTTGCTCCAGATTTGTGTAAATATGGGCCAGCAAAGGAAAACCATACACATTTCAAAACATGGGCAACAAATTAAAATTGTTTCCTTGTGAAGGAGTGTTTGCATTTTAACAACCCTGCATGCCCCCATGAAAACCTCCAAAAGCGTAAAACCAATTATGTCAGGTACAGTTTCATATTATACTTAATCCAATAGAAGTGTGAAGCTGCTGCCAAAAAAAAGGAGGTACTGCCCTCCACTACTGTTACATAAGATCAAGCATAGCAGCCTGCCCTACTCACTTATGCACCACTTCTGAGCAATGCAGAATGGGTAAGGAAGTGATAAAAGTGCTCAGAAAGACATTCTATGTGTGATAAACACACATCACCAGCAGTGTGGCTTTGCTCTTTGCTTGTTAATGCAGCTATTTCCGCAGGGATGACCTATTTAGCGTGCATTTGGCAACAGGAGACAGATTGGCACGAGTGGCAAAAAGAACAACGGAAGTCCAGTTTGTGTCCTTAAAATAAATTGCTCACTCTGTCCTCATCTAAAGGGCACACGCTGCACAAGGCTTGCAAATACATGAACAGAAAAAACTTTGCAAGAAGCAAAAGGATAAGGGAAGGCCTCAAAATAAAACCACATCTAAACACCATGCAAACACGCAAATATCCAGACTATTTAAAACTAAATACTAATTCCCCTTCTCTCAACAGAAGGTTATTTTCCTGTTACTACTTTTGAGAGACTTTAAACACCTACCTAGGACATGAAGTTAAAAAAAAGCCGCAGCCTAAGGGACTCTCACTGCCTTCTGGTATACTTCTCTACTGAACCGACCACTGACTATTTAGGTCCGACACAGCAAATTACAGCCAAAGATTAAAACTTCATAACAAAAATAACTCAGACTAGGCTGGAAAACACTCCTCTCCAATACAAAATACACTTTTTGAAGATTTCCTAGATTGGAATTTATTTTTAGTGGAATATTTTAAGCAAACTGAATTCTTCGGAATCAAAGCACTACTGTTTGTGTTAGATAAAAATAGCTCAGAAATGTCTTTTAAAATGGAATATCCTAGCACCATTCCTTTAGCTTGTAGAAAAGGACACATCTGCATTTAAGGTAGAAAATACTACACAAAGGCAGTATTTACTTTGCAAAGTGAAGCTTGCGTTAGTAATAGCAGTATGTTAAATTTAGTAAATGTTAATACTCACAGTGCATGCTGTGTTAGCTAAAAACCAAGTATTAAATTATCAGCATGTGAGATTTAGTTGTACATTACAGATTATTTTCAGTTTATTGCTCCATAATTCCTAAGTGAAAGCAGATCGTTACTACTATAAAACATACAGTAAGAATAATATGCACAACTGAATTGATAATATATGTGCAATCATATTAATCTATTTACAATAAATTCCAGCGTTGAGATGCTGTCCTTACACCTAAGCATACCAACTGGGAAGAGATTTACAAAACAAACTCCCTTTTTCAAATTTTCTCTAATCTCCAACAATCTGCAGGCTTTCAAACCCTCCTGCTTGTAAGATACCACAAGACTTTTGCTTTCTGTTGGGCCTCACAACTGATTGCTTACTCCTTGAACTTCATTTTTGCCTTCATTGTTTCCTGTTGTCCGATGTTGATCCTTCTCCTTTATAATGGCATCAACTAGAGTTTGATTTCCAAACCCTATAGGAACTGTAGTTTTTAGTAGCTGTTTGAATGTCACCTTTTCGTGATTAATTCCAATTTCCCTTTTTTCCCGCCTTTTCAATGCAGAGTGTTTTTCACTTACTGAGCTGCTAGCAAGCAGTCTGGAAGCTACAGTGAAGGAATCTACACCTCTGACTTTCTAAAAGTAGTGTTGGTATTTGGTTACTTTGCTTTTGTCACTTCTTCTCCTGAGAAACCACGATATAAGTAGTTACGATGAGAGTGGTGAGGCACTCGCACAGGTTGCCCAGGGAAGCTGTGGCTGCCACATCTCTTGAGGTGTTCAAGGCCAGGTTGGATGGGGCTTTGGGCAGCCTCATCTAGTGAGATGTCCCTGCCCACAGCAGGGGGGTTGGAATTGGATGGGCTTTAAGGTCCCTTCCAAGCCAAACTATTCTATGATTCTATTATTCAATGATTCTATTATTCTACGATTCTATTTGTAGATATTTACTTCATCACATTAAAATCACTACTATTGACCAGCGGCTGTGATCTGGTATCAGTTTTCACCAAACAGATAGGATACAGATTTGCTTACTGCCCGATGTAAGGCTAGGTGTTGAGGAACCACCCTCTATTAAAACACATCTTTAAACAGAGAGAGCTTGGGTTTCTTGTTATCGCCTAGTTAGGCTTTGGAGTTCCCAGATCTCATTCCGTAGTATGCCTCTCAATCCAGGCAGCAGAAATTCAGTGCACTGTATATTTAATTTTTCCATTCAGGGGTTTGTCCTCGTATAGATAAAGCTGAGCTAAGTTCTGTGGGACCTTTCCCATATTGTTGCCTCAACCTGGCCATCCCATACAACTACACACAGTCACAGTCGAGCATTAGAGCTGTCCTTCCATCAGCCACTAAAACTCATTACAGGGAAGGCTCTGGCACAGATGGGCTCTCTTACTTCACTGATTTTTTTCTTTTGAGCTGACCGCTCTGTGCTAACAACATTATAGGTTCCCTTCTGCCATGATCTGGGTTGTTTATTTCTGTGCTATGACAATTTGCTGACCTGACAAAATAGTTGTCTCTGAGTTTTACTTGTCCACACCCCGATCTCAATCGGGTTCGGTGTGTACCTTTGCTCTCATCAGAGCAGATATGCAACTTCCCCATACGGTTTAACTGCGCTGTACGACACTCAGTCTACCACACAACACACCTGTATGCAACAATTTGGTTGCATGTGCAGCTTCATTTATGAAGGTAAACATGTCTGAAAGTGATGGGCTGTAGGTATGTTCTGCCCTCCTTAAAAAAAAACAATTTATGCCTTAATAGCCAGGTGCCCACTGCAGATTAGATAATTATCAAGGGTGTAATTTCCAGTGCAAACAATAGCAACCACGTGACAAGTACTTTGAGGCAAGCCCAAGGTGAATATGCAAAACTTAGTCCTGGAGGTATCATTCTTCACAGGGCAACTGGGAAATCCTTATCAGTATTGCATATGTCAGCAGGAAGCACAGCTAAGCCGTATTTCACTCTTTCACTCCTCAGAACAAGCCCAATACATTCACTCCAAATAGTAACCTTCTGGAGGAAAACCAGTTCATGAGAACAGGGCTCTAGAATTCAAACCAACAAGCTGTCTACATCAACACTGCCAAAACTGAAATCAAACGTTTTTTTTCCCCCCAACCCTGAGAGTAAATGTTACTTGGATAAGCAAAAAAAATGGGGGGATGGGGGATGGGACAAAGGACAATAATGACCTCAAAATACAAGATCTTATTGGCTCTCCCTGGACCACACCTGAGTGCAAGAGTTAGCTCTAGTAGTACCAGGCAGCATTTCTACCTGTATGTATTCACATCCTACTGCAACCACTGTGTCCCCAAGTTACAATGTCACGTGAATACACAGCATCACACCAAGAGCAGAAAGCAGGTCTACTGCCAGCAAGTTTACAGCAGTGGAAATTGAGATTCGTTATCACCAGTGTCTCCATGCCTGTTTGGACCATGAAGGAACTAGAGCCCAAGAGACCTGGTCGCTCCTATCCATACAGATACCAAGTGCAGGCAACCAGCGCAAAGCATGAGGTCACCCCAAGCTGCAACTCCTTTCAGAATCATTTGCAAGATCATGTAATCCAAGATGCAACCCAGACCTGTATTACTAGGTGAGAATACAATTCTTAATCCTGTCATCTTATTAGAAGAACCTGGGTTCATTTTCAGTAAATAAAACATTCCAGTAAGGTTGAATGCAATGTTTTTCAGAAGTTATTTTTACCGAGCCCTTTATTCACTCAATCTTCTCTACCTTCTGTGGTCCAAAAAATTAAAATTTGACCTAAATTAATATGATAATTTTAAAGCAGCCTTAAATTCTCAAGTGAATCAAAGTAAAATACTAAGCCCATCTCCATTCATTCCTTCATTGTTGAGCCTAACAGGGCATTTTTCCAAAAAAAGGCACCTCTTGTTCTTAAGCTTCAGCCACAATGCACATTTTCTTTGGAGTTTGGGGGTAGATTTTTTTTGTGTTTCTTTTAAATGGGAAACAGTTGGTTTCTGAGGACCTCCTCTCCTGCAAGCAATGGAAAGGTGCTTGGGAATGACATTTAATGAACATTAATTGGGCTAACCCATACCCTCAACAACTAATTCAAAGTACAGCTGGCAACTTAAACTTTTCTGCTAAAAAATGCTCAAATTATCACTAATTCTGGACCCACCTAGTTCTCCTGACCATGCTTACTGATCACAAGAAGGTATTTGCAGCCTCCAAAACTGCCTCACTTCAAGCAGTTTAGCAGAGATATTTACACCCACCAAGAGAAATAGCTGGCTGTTAAAACAACGTACAAGACAGCCCTGGGCAAAGTGGGAGTTCTTAAAAGCAGCTGGACACTGTTTACCACCCACCACCACGCTAACTCTGGAGGAACTGGATAGCTGCAGCCACCATATATGAGCCGCACATACACTACCACCTCACATATATGAGCTGCCACAATGACACAAGGATGCAGATCTCGCCTACTAGACTGAGGACCACACTAGATGGTACAGAAGTATTTGTAGAAACCTAACACTGCATTTACATTTCAGCTTGTGGTTCCAGGCAGTTCAGGTGTTTCAGTGGTCTAAGTAACCTTGAGAGCGATGACTGGGTAGTAAACACCCTGGGGTTTTGTCCTGAAACATCTATGGTGGTCACAGAATTTTGATGCTACACTGATGTAGCAGTAAGATTTTCCATTGTGAGCTTGAGTCCTCCCTGTAGACCTCAGGATACACAGAAGCGAAGAAGAACAAGACACAACCCAAAAAACTAAAAAGCATTAGCATGGGTCTCCCTTTCATCCTACTGCTGCAACTGGCTTTTACTTGGACCGGATGGAGAGATAGTCAGTCTATGCTTGTGACATGCAATCTGCATCACTGCAGTGCTGTACATAGGTTTGCAAGCTCTCTTGCAATGTTCAGACCAAAACAGGACCCTGAGTTACCAAGGTGCAACTCCAGCACAATATAATTACAAAACTACACATCTACCTTCAAGCATCTAAACCATGGCACGCTTCCAGCCCAGCCTTCGGCAGCTGCAGAAAGTCTGAATTAGAATTAAGTACATTAATTGCCACCAAATACTCAATCCCATGTGCTGGTGGCTGTGGTCAGCTTCCCAAGAAGCTGTTTTCCTACAATTATCTATCCACCTCTGTTGTCAGATCACTCTATAGCAACTGTACTATAGACTGTCCAGGTTTATTCAGGTCCAAAGGTTTATTCCTTTATAAATGTAGGACCTGAACACTCTTTTTTCAGCAAGTCAAAGGCTCTCTTCACTTTCTCTGGGGTTGTTCCACCAGACTGCACGAGAATTTTTCCTCCTCCACATGTTGTATGTGGAAACAGATGGCAGAAGAGATCTTTCTCTACACTGGAGACAGGGGTGCCACCCCTTCTCGGTCCTGCAATTGGAATAGCTTCATTTCTAGTCTGAGAACATGAGCACCGGTACTTTGACTGCTAGAGGCCGCACTCCAGCTGTATCCGCACTGCAGCAACATTGCAGGCTACATAAAGCTACACAGGGTAATCCTTCAAATTCATCTGTTCACATGGGAATCTAAGAACAATGCTGCAGAGGCTTCACTCTGGGTCCTACAATGCTTATCCCAAGGTCCTGGTTATTGTTGACACCTTCATCCCCAAAGCCAACAGTATTCAATTGGGTGAGCTCAGATATGTTCAGACAGGCTACAAACATGCATAGTAATGTGAAAGCATCCCTGCTGAGAAGGGACAAGAAACAGGAATGTATGGCAGCACTTCTTTTCGGAGGGGGGCAGTGTCCTGGATACATGTCTCTCCCTGCCGTTCACCAGGCTATGCATGTCGCAGAGACTGCTCACTAGAGACAGCTATGATACCAGAAAAGGACAGGCAAGTTGACTCTATGGGATTAATATACAGTGGGAGTCACTGCATTAGTGCAGATCATTACTGAGTGCCATTTGATGAGCACTTACTTCAGCAGCACTGTCAGCTTCAACAGCCTCTAACTCCTCCCCAGGCTCCCTCTCGTGCAGTTTGCTTCTGCTCGGGTGCCACGCTCTGGAGCCATTCTTCTTCTGCAGCGTTTCTCATTTCCATCTGCTATTTGGTTCTCTTTACGGGAGCTCCCTGCAAGCTGCTTGCCAAGCATAGCTGAACACAGATGCCTACAGAAGTGCTCGGCAAATAAAGACTTGGGTTACTGGTCCCTGCATCCAGAAATGGAGGCTCCTGCTCTTTTCAGGTAGCATGACTCCTACTTCGCCACTTAAGGTGAATCCATCGCCCCACATCAGCAAGTTTTACAGACAGCACATCACCAAGAAAAGACTTTAGGCTAGGCCTGCCATTTTTTGCCATGCTGCTGCATAAAGAAGAGCATTACCACATGCCAGAAAATTACAATGCAAAACGATGGCAGCAGAAATAAAGGAATTCATTCACATTATCTTGCCTTTTAATAATCATTAGCAGATGTCTGAGGAAGTAGCATGTCCTGACAAATTCTTCTTCAAGAAGTCCATAAAAATATCATTTAGTTAATACCTTTAACCCTATTTAATGGGCCAAAAGTAAACAAGGTGAATTCCACACTAACAAACACCTTCAGCACTGGAAGGAGGACTTAATTTCCAGTTCACTTGCACGATCTCCCCCTACTGGCAAAGAACGGGCAACGTCCTGCTGCCTGGACTCACTGCAGGTGGAAAAGTAAAGCAATCTTCCTACTTTTCTGATTTTCAGTAAAGCCAGCATGGGGAAACGCAGGCCTGCAAAATGGTCTCTCCCCTTTCACTTTGCCTGCTCTGCAACATCGTCCTGTCTGCATTGGGGTACATGTAGCAGGGACCTTCTTATCTACCACAGATATTTTTTTCAAAAGTCTTCTTGGCCTTACAGACCTCTCTCTATGGAAGAGAGCCTCCAGAATGTAAAAACCTGCCCATTTTCCTAAAACTTGAGCAACTCCCCCCCTACTTAATGACACAGAAGTCAAAGCTACTTTTAGCGCAACACACCGTGCAACCTCAGTATTCTTCTAGTATCATTTTCATCATTCTCAGACATCTGAGGGACATCTGCAAAACCTGTTTGCTTCCCAGTTCCCAATCAAAAGATGTTAAACAAAACCAGCACAGTTCAGATGACAGTGCTTCCCACTTCCTTACTCGTGTGACGCCCTCCGGCACTACCCGAAACCATGGCTGCTGATCAATTCAGTGCTCTCCTTTGTTTCATATTCCTCTTCAAAACAGTTGCTGATTCAGACTGAACGGTGAAAGATACGCCAAATAATACCAAACATATCGGGAGCTCCCTCCCTAGTAATTTGACCAGCTGCTAAAACTCAAGAGGATACGAGATCAAAGCTGTGTGACTGAAGGAAAATTCTCTTCTCCTTTGAGCAGACTTTTCCCCGCAATTGATCTTTTTTTTTTTTTAAAAAAAAAAAGTTATTTTACAGATCATTTCATTCCTCTTTTCCAATCTCAGAAAAACACGCGTACATCAACTCTTGCAATCTTTCACCTTCGCCCTAAAACCAACTTGCACTAGCCATAAAGCCAGAGATTATTACTTCTGGCAGAGATGTCAGAAGTAGCAGTGTATGGATCATTTTAGCCATCATCTGAATGGCTGAAAAACTTCCTGTTCAATTAAGGTCTCCATTAATCCCTGCCATTTGAACAAACATTTTCCATCTGCTGGCAGGAAGTGATAGAAGTCACGCAGTCAGTAGATTATGGGCATTTTAACCTCTTGCAGAGGTTGCAGCTTGCAATTTAACCACACCTGAAATCAGGTATCAGAAATGCCCATAGAGCCAGACTTTCCAAGTCTCCTCTAGTGCCCAGGTCACACCAGGGACTCAACATTTCTCTTGCAAAACTGTAACATTTAGACAAAAAGTGAGAAAAAATAAAGCCACAAGATACCTGATATCTGCTGAAAAGACTTTATTCTGATAAGCAGCAAAGTGATCATTTTTGCACAGAGCACCCATCAATCACATTCACCATCGAAGATTACTAAATAGAAATGGACAATAAGGAGGGTGTGGGGGTAAAAGAAAATAACCTGCATATTCCATGATGTTGAATCTGTACTATCCTTACATAATTCTGAAGATAAAAGAAAATTTTCAGGTCTCATCTACACTTCTTGGTCTCTTCTCTTTTCCTATGTCATTGTAATTTTTTGGATTAAGTTCCTCTTGGAAGCAAATCCTGGCCCTCTCCAGGCTTCTTCAAAATGAGTCAAACAGTCCATTCTCACAAATCAATCAAGCAGACCCAGTCAACTGTCCCGGTTACTCTGTACATGACTTCTTCCAAGCCATGCCACATCCTGCTACCAGTCAAACTTGTCTGAAAAGTAAAGGGGCCATTCACCCTGCACCTCTTCTTTGAGGGACTCTAAATCCTATGAGAAGGGATTGGCTGGACTGCCAGAGCATGCTGCCTTTCTCTTCCTCCTGAATGCCAGACAAGGTAGTTTGAAACTAATGATATTGATGGAAACAATGGTAACAATTCCTGTGCCACCACAATCTATAGCCTTACCCATAGACTTTCTTTCTTTACCTGCAGTAGAAACATTTGATACTCTCTTGCTTCTTGACATTTGTCGTGCCCCACCCCAGAGACTCTAGTAAAGACTTAAGTGCGTATCAAACTCAGTTTGGTACTAGGTAATCACAGAATCATAGAACCATAGAATGGTTTGGGTTGGAA
This sequence comes from Phaenicophaeus curvirostris, assembly GCF_032191515.1. NCBI lineage: Eukaryota > Metazoa > Chordata > Aves > Cuculiformes > Cuculidae > Phaenicophaeus > Phaenicophaeus curvirostris. Next base: position 37,384,696 of record NC_091394.1, read on the forward strand.
GGGACCTTAAAGATCACCCAGGTCCAACCCCCCTGTCACAGGCAGGGACACCTCCTACCAGACCAAGCTGCTCAAGGCCCTATCCAGCCTGGTCTTGAACACCGCCAGGGATGTGGCAACCACAGCTTCCCCTGGGCAACCTGTGCCAGTGCTTCACCAATCACAGTAATCATCATAAAAACACAGGCGCACACATGAACTGTATGTTCACACTACAGGTTTGTCCTAGAAGTGACAGAAATAGTCTCTTGGAAAAGACTTCTGTCACAGAAGACTGATATTTATAATTGCTTCATCTTCTCTCCCTAACACCGTTATTATTTTAACTCTTATGATACGATGGTATGCAAGCAGCAGGATGCCTGACATTCAATGGCACAATCCAGATGAATTAAAGGTCTTGCTGATGGTGGAAAGGGAAAGTCATGCTCCTTCTAATCTTGCATCCCATTGCGGGCTCAGATCAGGAAGGGATGGGAATGCACCATCCAGGCGGGAGCCGGGCAAAGGGGGTGGGACTATACCTTTCTGAACCAGCAAACCAGTGCATTGCTTCACCTGCATCTTTCCACCCTAAATGAGGGTCTCGTTTGGTTTAAATTGATCCCAGCAAAAGCTGCTGCAAAAAAAAAGGTGTGGTATCTGTTCTTCCCTTCATGTCTAGCTACGCATTACTGCTTATGCAAGCACTAGAGCTCCTGGGACCCCATAATCAGCTGGCTGAGGAAGTCAGTCTAGATGAAAATGAATTTATAGGTTGATTTTTTGATTTGTTGGGTTGGGTTTCATAAGCACAGAGTGCTGGTGTTGGCACAAAAGAGGTCCCAAGAACTCACGGGAGGGAAGAATGGGACTTCCCTTTGCAATAGCAGGTTGCATTAAGATCACTCTAACCTGACTGAGAAACACACTCTGACAATAGTTTCATACTTGGAGATGAGACCATTTTTAAGCCACCTTAACCTGCTAGTAACTTGCAGTGACAGGCAGCGAGATGCCCTGCTCTTACTGCACTGCATTACAAATGAAACCCGGCACTTACAGTACTTCCCACCGTATATGCACATACATACACGTCAGCCTGCCCTACACCTCTGAAACACAGTCTCAAACGTGAACTGCAATACCAAGCCTCAAATATGATAGCCCCAAACACACAACTTGCTCCTTGGTGCATCCCAGCACTGTTTTTTTCACTTGCAACCTGATCCTCTGTAATAGATTGTATACCTAAGTTTAAACTTCTTCCCAGATCTCCATTGTCCAATCTCCTGGCAAGACAGCGGCTCCCCTCTGTCACTCCAGGTGGCCGTGCCCATCTTTCAACCCTCCCTGAAGTCAATATTGCCACTACCACAGCCTATTGCTAGCGCCCTCTCAGCCCGTCATCTGCAGCTCCGGCTCTGGGGGACAGGAGTCCCCTCAGCAAGGAAATACCACCTCACTTGCAAATACGGAATCACAGCATGGTTTGGGTTGGAAGGGACCTTAAAGATCATCCAGTTCCAACCCCTCTGCCATGGGCGCCACCTTCACCAGATCAGGTTCCTCAAATATGTCCAAAAAGGTCCAAAACCTTGTGACGCTTCCCAATGCCACCTTTTCTCCTCAACAGCACTGAGCCGACATCCACTCACTGATTCACTGGGACTCCTCAGGCAAATCACTTTGCTTTTCTGTCCCTTTCCCAGGCTGAAATTAGATGCTGACCAAAGGAGAGGAAGGCAGAAACATTAAAATCCTATGATTCTATGGTGTATGTGCACACCCACACATGTTTAAATCAGATGAGGATTCTGAGGTCACTTTGCCACATGGCCGTGCAATAGGTCATGGCAGAGTGCTCCCACACAGGAGCAGCAAGAAATTGGCAATTACTTCAGCTGGGACCGCTGGTGAACATTTGATGAACTCTCAGCACCAGTTCATTTAGCTCTCAAAAGCCGCACATCTGAAAGACAATTGGTGAAAACGCCACGCAAAACACTGCCAACAAGCAAAGGAAGGGAAATTGGAAAGAGCACTTGAGCAATAAGAGAAAGCAGGCAATAAAGCCAGGAGCAATAAAGAAAGTAAACCATTGTGAGGGAGTGCAAAGAGCTGGCTGTATGTTGAGGGAAGTAGAAGTTACCTGAAAATAGGATGGAAATACTGCAAGGACCAGACAACTGAAGAGAGAATTGCAACACGGCAGACAACATGCCTGACAGAAAGCTACAGAAATCTGAAAAATAGGCAATCCTTTTCATATGCAGCCAACTGCTGAGCCGCAGGTAAACAAATACATGGAGGATTTCATAAAACCTCTATTTTCTCTATTTTAAATTATATTAATTATGGGGTTCAGTAGCTAGGGATACTGTTCAAAATAACAAACAAATGCAACCATAAAGGGCTCGGTAAGCAACTGCCCTTAGCGCTAAAGGAAATCTTAATACCTCAAAGGTGAGAATTAAGTCAACAAAGTCAACAAATAAAATAAATGCATCTTTTATCACACCATTACCAAGGGAAGAAAATGCCAAAAGGCAGAACTAGAGATGCTTCTCCTGAGGCCTTGCTGGCAACACAAGATTGCCCCAATTTAATTAAATAAGTTTTGTTAAATCAGTTCAAATCCACATGGACTGTTATGGGTTAAGAGTAGGTTAAACCAGTGCCTTGTTGACAGACAAATCAAAAAAGACAGCCTGAGCATACAGCCTCTTGCGCCAGTTTAACTTCATTAATTTAAAAGCTACATCTTAAGTTAAATTAACATAAGCCATCTAGAAACCACAGCAAAGCACTTCCACTAAGACTTGAATGACTTTGGATTTGCCGACCACTTCTATAACTATCCTAGGTTCCAGCTCACCTAACTCCACGACCAGCTGTCTTTCTGAGATGGCTCTCTACCATGGAAAGAGGCAGATTTTGGTTTAGGTGGAAATTTAAGCTACAATTGCATCTCTAAGTACTCAAATCCTATATTTCGGGAAAGGTACTAATGCCAACTTCACATTTTGAATGTATATGGGGAATATTAAAAACACACCATATGGAGACATCCTTAGTCTCCTAGAGGGTTCAAAAGCTAGGGATGAGTTTTGCCAAATGTGCTAATCTATTTTTTTGTGCATTCCAGTAGGCTCTCGTCACCCAAGAGGTGCTACTCGCAGTCAGGCAGCTTTAAAAGTGTTCCAGCTCTTCCATGCATCACTGCTACCTAAATCTGCAAGATCAGAAGCTACATTAGAAATAACTGGCTCACTAACAATATCCCTCTTCATAGCCATTGTGCAACCTTAGATAGTGATCTGGTCCATGAAGCTTTAAGCTGAATAAAACTAAACCATATAGGTAAGTTTTACTTTATTCAATGTTTTTTACATGCATCTACACACATACACACATGCATGCTCCCTTAGCAAGTTTACAGACGACATTAAGCTGGGTGGAAGTATGGATCTGCTGGAGGGTAGGGAGGCTCTGCAAAGGGATCTAAACAGGCTGGACCGCTGGGCAGAGACCAATGGCATGAGGTTTAACAAGGCCAAATGCCGGGTCCTGCACTTGGGGCACAACAACCCTATGCAGTGCTACAGACTAGGAGAAGTCTGGCTAGAAAGCTGCTTGGAGGAGAGGGACCTGGGGGTGTTGGTTGACAGCGACTGAACATGAGCCAGCAATGTGCCCAGGTGGCCAAGAAGGCCAATGGCATCTTGTCCTGTATCAAAAATGGTGTGACCAGCATGTCCAGGGAGGTTATTCTCCCTCTGTACTCAGCACTGGTGAGACCGCACCTCGAATCCTGTGTTCAGTTCTGGGCCCCTCACCACAAGAAGGATGTTGAGGCTCTGGAGTGAGTCCAGAGAAGAGCAACCAAGCTGGTGAAGGGGCTGGAGAACAAGCCTTATGAGGAGCGGCTGAGAGAGCTGGGGTTGTTTAGCCTGAAGAAGAGGAGGCTGAGGGGAGACCTTATTGCTCTCTACAACTACCTGAAGGGAGGTTGTGGAGAGGAGGGAGCTGGCCTCTTCTCCCAAGTGACAGGGGACAGGACAAGAGGGAATGGCCTCAAGCTCCGCCAGGGGAGGTTCAGGCTGGACATAAGGAAAAAATTCTTCACTGAAAGGGTCATTAGGCAATGGAACGGTCTGCCCAGGGAGGTGGTTGACTTGCCTTCCCTGGAGGGGTTTAAGGTGTGGGTGGATGAGGTACTGAGGGGCATGGTTTAGAGATTGGTGGGAATGGTTGGACTCGATGATCCGGTGGGTCTTTTCCAACCTGGTGATTCCATGATTCTGTGTGTGCGTATATATACATACATACATATACACAATCTGCAATAAAAAGCAAGGATTAGAGACAAAGATCAGAAATATGAACAGCTGGTTTTTAGAGTACTGTAATAAGCTCTGCAGAAGATATTTCAGAATTTAATGAGATAACAAACCATCGTAATTAACTGCATTTAACATACCTCTCGCCTTCCCTGAGGGGAAAGAATAGCTTTATAAACAATCAAAACCCAAAACTTAACACTCCTCCAGAATTAGTACAGAACCCACCCTACCAAATTGGTGAAATAGACACCGTAATACCTGCAAGACAGGCTTTGGAGGGAACTGAGAGTTTAAGCCCATTTCCAGCTTTAGCCCTTTAAAGGTTTTTCTAAATCTGAATGAAACCAATGGAGTGTCATCACCCTCAAAGTGCAGATGCAAAGTAAAGCAGCTGTTGTCGCTCCTGTCTTCATCTAGCATTAGGATTGTCAAATTAAAGACTACTCAGTTTTACTAAGCAGTTCCTTTAGAAGGATTTTGCAGCCAGTTATTACATATAATAATTTTCCTGAAAAAAATGAGGTTTCAAGCAAAAACTGGCAGCGGAAAAAAAATAACCCATAGTGAGCTGTGTCTTCTTCAAGAAGCCAAGTGAAGCAGAGAAGGAGATCTGTGGTGTAAATCCCCACCACAGTGGCCATGAGGTCCCCTGGGTCATAAACAATAAGTCAGGACAGCTCTTACTCTACAACCCCCTCTCAGAAGACAGCTGGGAACTCTCTACAAGCTTTTCTAAGCAATATTTCCATGCTCCTTATTTGATTTAGTTACAGAAAATCATGCATAAGGCACAGGTTTTGGACCAGCTACAGCTGACCCAGAATGTTGATCTAGACAGTTGCGATGGAAAGAGACATATCAAAGCTCGGGTTTGTCATTAGTGTAATTATTTAAACTAATAATTTGAAAACTACTATAAAAAAGTGCTGCACTCCCCTTCCTCACCAAGCCAAGAAACACAAAGAAAAGCTACAGCATCTCAATTAACAGAATTAAAAAAAAAAATAATCTGGAAGAAAACACCCAACCTATTGGTCTACAATTGTGCACATAACAGTATAGATACACCAGAAATAGGAAAACTCAATCAGCTTCATAACAGAGAAGCATAACAGCAGCTACAGGAAAAACGTGGGCTAAACACAAGTTTCCCACTGCTAAGAGAAACTCAATGCAGAAGCTGTGATACCAAAGGAATCTTGCAACAAAACAGGACGTTCACGGCCTGGGGAAATGAAAGTCCTTTCTGTGTCAGGCCGTGTGATGCAGCAGAGCAAGGGGTCTCTTCAGGAGAAGCAGCGAGGGGCTACAGTTTGAGAAATGCTCTTCCAGAGCAGTGCAGATGGACTGTAACTGTTATCAAAGAGGACCTTAGATGGTTAATCAGATATCCAAACGAAACAGCCACAGCTTTTAATACCATTTCCAAGAAAAGAATAGCTATTCATTTATTTTCTATAAGAAATATAAATCCACAAGAAAAAATAAAGCACTTTAAGGAAGGGGGGAGAAAGAAAACAACCCAAACCCCTTCAAAAACTGCAATTTTCACCATGGGTATTTCAGCAATTCTGCCTAACACATGTTACAGGAGGGCTCTGGGATGCCACTGGTCAGGTGCTGAATGCTGCAGATGTCAGTGAGTTCATTTGCATCAATAACACAAGATGCCTGTAGCATCACCAGTTTTACTATGTTCATTGTTTACCAGAAAATAGAACTGTCTTGTCTTTTATTAGCTGGGATTTCTCAAGGTTCCTTGCCTTTGTTTTTCTTTCTCTCATCTAAATGAGCACATTAACAAATAATACAAATTATGTAGGCTATGGAGAAAATGAAGCTCACGCTGCGGGACATTCATTGTGTGAGGCTGGAAAATTTAAAGTGATGATAAATGCATTAAGTTACGTTTCACGTATCATTAAGTAATGCCAAATTCTATCCTTAAAATACCCAACTCGATAATGCAGCCCTCCTACCAGAGGGGCAATACCCCAGCAGACACGCCAAAGCACCACGCTGCATTATATAATAACATTTTCCAGTGGAATGAGCAGAGCGCTTTCTGCGATGCACGGGGAGCATACAAGCTGTCACTGTGCACTCAGCAGCATCTTCTACAGGGACTCTGTAGCAGAATCAAGTAACTCATAGGTGTATTAAAGGAAGAATAAATGACATTCAAGTTAACATTCATATTTTGAAATGAAGGTAGTGCCTAGGATCAATGCATAGCTTAATTAAAATCCACATGAACTCAAAGCAACACCCTTACAGAGGTAAATGACTCCCCTATTTGCACCTCAGCTACTACCTCTGCCTACCTATCAAGCCGGTAGAGTGCAGCTCTGTACTGCAACACCCTCTTTCTGCACCAGCTAAATGCCACTGGTTTATATGTGCTGGCATACAGAGGGAGGGAGGGAGAGGAAAAAAAGAGAAAGAAAAAACAACAGAAGAAACACAAAAAGCCATCTCTCTCATCCCACTGAAGAACTCCCAGGGGCTTGTCAGCTGATGAGGTGTACTGCAAGCAATGAGTAGTGCCAGTGCTCAGACCTTCTTTGCTCTGTATTTCATCCACCCCAGCAATGTAGCTGAAAGTCTTCATAAATCCTCCCTCTGATATTCAATCTGGAAAATAACCACTGTAATACAAAGCTTTGGAGCTTTTCATTTCTACACTCATTAAAATAATTAAGGAACTGAGACTGACATTAGGTTTTTTGTGGGGTTTTCCACGTCCTTGTTAAAAGGTTCCATGGCCGACATGACTCAGAAATTTAGAGCTCATTATACAGAGCCACCTAAATTAGTATTCTGTTCATGGGCTTAATAGGTATTTAAGCAATGTAAGAGACAGGTTTTGTTTTGTTCTTTTTTAATTGATAGAATAAACTGTATTCAAATGCTCAGAAGGTCTTACTTGTCTGTGAAACAGAGAGCAATAAGGCAAGCACAAACAGACCTAGGACCTTTTGTTGCCAGTAAGGCAAATGAGACCAATGGGTTTCCTCCTCCATCTCCAAGCCCTTCGTAATTAAAGGCAGCAGCTCACCTAATGCTCAGGAAATGCCATAAATATTTGTTTTCATTAAGGCTCATATTGAATAAAACCTAGCAGAAAAAACACTGCAGTAGAAAAGGTTGGGATGGTCCAAAGAAACAGCAGAGCGAGGAACAAACAAGGAAGAAAACAAAACAGAAGTCAACAACTAATTCGGGCATCCTAGACTGTCTAATGCTCACTGAAGAAAGACAGAGAGGAACACAAACAGAAAATTGATTTCTGACTAAAGGGTTCAGTGCTTTTCATATAAAATTACAGCAAGGCCTCAGAAGACATTAACTCAGAAGAGCAAAACATTCTTCATACCTCCTTGAAAACAAACACCTGAGTGGAGGAAAAAAAAAGAGAATCTGCTACTCCTATTAATTATTGGGGGGGGGGGTGGGGTGTGTTACGACGACAAGGGAGGAATCCAGGAAGGCAGGAGATTTTCTTCTTCCTACTTTATTTGGGACCACAAGTAACACTGCCCTACATATTCAACAAATGCCCCTGAAATCCTGCCTTCTTGATACTTGAAGCAAACACTATAATATTGAAGAGGCAAGTGGAGAAGCAAATCTCCGAGTAGATACTACCCTTGCACTACTACTTACCGGTAGAAAAAGTAGTTTTTCTTCTGGAAGCACATTGGTAGAAAGCTTCCCATAATCTCCACCCTAAAGAAAAGGTGCCTGGCTCAGTAGATATTCTATTTTGTAATAGGAAAAAAAAAAAAAAAGGATTACTGAATATTTGTGTGTCCTCTGGCCTCCACCTAAAAACTTTTTCTTTGTTGGCTTGCTTTTTAAGTTGGGAATGTCAAGTTCTGAGAGACACGTCCCTAAGCCATGAGAAGTCTTGGAAAATAAGCACATCCAGAGGACAGGAGAGATCAGAACAAGCGGAGAGTAACAGGGCCTAGAAATCTGCCCAGGCACTGATACATACTCTTGTCTGTCCTCATGTCAAAGCCTACTTCAGCTCAAAGAGCCTTCTAAAATTTGTTGAATGAATATATGGTATACAAAGATTAAATTCACAGTTCCTTTTAGAAGACAGAGTAACAAGAACTTCTAACAAATTCCCTTTCAACTTGCCTTTTTCATGTTAAAAATCAGAAATAATGATGTCACAGAGCTGCATTTCTAACATCAGCTCTGTCTCAGGAAAAGAATCTCCCTCTCCAAGAGCTGAGAAGAAACAAGAAACAGCAACAGGCTCAGACCTGGCCTTTCTCACCCATCCCAGCCCAGAAACTTCCTTCCTCCATGGCAAGCGAACTGAGTGTTTCAGCAGTGACCTGTCAGTGTTTTGTAGCAACCAGGGAATTAGCATACAGCTGCATCCCCAGGCTGGAAAAGGGCTTCGAACAGTACGTAAAAACCCAATAGAGAAGCAAATCAATCCAAAGCCTTGACCTGAAGACAGCATATAACATGGAAGAACAAGACACGCATACATTACGAATAGCTAAAGCAGTTAAATTTCCTGAAATTGGACAGTTTTAGGGTAGGGACTGGGGAACCTGTGGCTCAAAAGGATGGAGCCGAGAAGCTGAAAATAATGACCATAATTTGGAGTAAATGTCCACGTTGGGAACTTTCTATGACTGATACAAGAGGAGCACAAAATAGTTTAGGAAACACAGGGTACTTTTTTTACTTGAGCTATTTCCATTGAATTATTCTGTAACAATAAAAATGTGAAGGAAACGTTATTCCATTTTTACTATGAATGGCACCTAATCTTTGTACTCTCACTGAATTAGTAACCCTGCACATAAGCTATGACTTCAGAGGAAATGAAGCAACGCAGGTCTTCAACACCAACACATATTCATCACAAAAGGCTTTGAACAATCCTGTGAGTGAAGAGGGAGGATGTCTTTCTCTGCTACTAAAAAAAAAAAATCAAGTATCCCAGTAAGTAGGAGATCCACATTGGTTGCCACTCATACAATAAACACTTAATTTCTCAGAGTTCACACTGACCAATTTCAACAGAAACAGCAAGCCAACACGAGCCAGGTTAAGAGCCTGAGGAAATACATGGCAGAGAGTACACAGCATAACTTTCTGATGGCTCATTCTGTGGTGGAAAATTCCTGTATACATACTGTATACATAGAGCAACACAACTAGAAAGAAAAAAAGAAAAGAAAAAAAAAATACTTCCTTACTGAAGAATCTGGAAGAATAGGATATTAAGCAGTGTTACTCCAAGTGCAGTCAAAACCAGAGGCACTTAATTTAGAGCATTCTTCAGCCTTTCGACATCTTGGGAAAATATCTGACCCTCTGAAATCAATAATGAATAAGCACTGTCCTTCAGTGGATCCAGGAGTTAATTCTTGTTATTTAAAAACAATTTGAATGCAGTTGTCCTGATAAAGCACTCTCACAATCCTCCTCTGGGGAGACAACTTCTTTTTTTATTTATTTATGTATATCTACGTTAATTTAATATTGGAACAAGGAAACAGAGACATGAATACATAAATCCAAAACAAGACATAGATAGGCAGACAGATAGAACAGATATAAATAAATAATATAATTTACTCTTACTTTACTCTTCAAAACAATAAACAGATATTAGTCCAATCTTAAGCCCCTCAAATCTCTGCCAATTAATTTTGAAGACAGAAGACAGATACCACAATTAAGTGATGTGCACGGCCACACAGTATGGCAAGAATTTGAACATGCCTGTTCCCTACCCCGTAACTATGGTACTAGGCTACTAGGAGATACTATGGTTTTATTGCATGAAGAGAAACAAACATTTGTAATCATGTTCTGGTAGGGTCCTGCGAAGCTTCAAGGAAGAAACAACCTTTTTTTCATGTGTTCTTTCTCTGAATCACTCCAGCTAATTCTCCTGATAAGCATAGTGTGTCCTTTACTCAAATGCTATCACGCCCCTTTTTTCACTTCTCATCTGATTCACCTTTAAAGTTTATTTCGCAGTCCATCTAGAAACTGGAAGCCATTACTCTTAAACTGGTAAGGCATGTAGCACATGTACCAAGAGTAAATTTGATGATGATATTTCTATGTAAAAGTAATGCAATAAAACTGATAAAACCCAAACCTTGATTGCATGGTAACATTTGCGTAGGTATGACTCAATACTTACAATGTAATTTTCAGGTAATGAGAGGATTTCACAGGCCTAATGACATAAAATCTTGGAAATTGTCCCATACCTGGTTTGTTTTCTCGTTCTCTTATGAATCAGCTGGGTGGGATGAACTAGATTTCAAGAAAAATCAATAGCAGTCAATTTTTCTAGTGCAAGACAAACATTAAAAGTCCACGCCCACAGAGATATCGCAATTAGCAGGCCAGCTTACTTTCAGGCTCCTAATCTTAAGAGTCTGAGGGTTTGAAAGGTTTCTCAGTCCCTGTTAAGAAAATTTCATGATCTTCAATGTGCAGGTGTAAAGAAGACAACACTAAAAACAGAAATAATCAAGAAAGTCCCAGCTGCTCACTTCCACAGCAAACTGGATGGATGCAAAAGAAAAACATGAGACTCCCTTCTAAAAAAAAAAGAAAAAAAAAAAGTTGATGAAAATTTTAGAGTAATTTATTTTTAAATAAACATTTTGCTTGACAACTTGCAGAACAAATTGTCACAGGGCCAAGAATACTCCAAGGCATAATAAAAGAGGACAGAAGACAAAAATAAGCAAAGGGTTTCAGAGTCTCTCATCTTCCCAGGAAGGAGGAGTGACAAAAAGAAATTAAGTGTTTGCTTGCTTAGAATAAAACCAAGAGTAACGTCACCCCAGAGGGCAGAGATTACAGGGGTAGTCTCATCCACCAGCCAGAGGGGGAAAAGTGGATGTTCCTCTTCTCTGTCTTTCTCCCCATGGCCATCTCTGCTGTACTCACCGAGCTGTCCCGGCGATCCGTTCCCTAACCCAGTACCATTAACCTAGCAGAAACCCATCTGCCTTTGCTTTTGCTGGGTCGTAAACTGTGCCAGAGCCAGCACAAATGGGGTCAGGGGGAGCGCATTCCTCCTCAGCACCTATCCCCTGGCTGCACAGTGAGCCATTAGGCTGCAATTGCAATCCAAAGCTCTCAACAGGAGGCAAAGTGATTTGCGTTATCTGACCAACAACCCAAGGTAGGGTATTTATGCAGTTGTAAAACAGGGACTTCTCAGTAGGTTTCTGATGGTGGAAAGCCACTGATGACAGTGCTCAGCAAGCTAAAGTAAAACAGTTCATAATTACCTAGGGCAAGATCTCCATAAATAAAGACAGAAGGCCTCTGAAGATGCAGCTAACTACCATAGGAAATTAGTGGTTATCAAAACAGCAGTGCAGCTACACCAGCTTTCTGGGTGGGATGTTCCCTCGGCCATGTATCTCATAGAATCATAGAATAGTTTGGGTTGGAAGGGACCTTACCTTATCTAGTTCCAATCCCCCTGCCATGGGCAGGGACATCCCACTAGATCAGGCTGCCCAAGGCCCCATCCAACCTGGCCTTGAATACCTCCAGGGATAGGGCATCCACAACTTCCCTGGACAACCTGTGTCAGTGCCTCACCACTTTCATGGTGAAGAAATTCTTCCTTACATCAAGCCTAAATCTACCCCTTTCCAGTTTACACCCATTTCCCCCTTGTCCTATCACCACAAGCCTTTATGAGTAGTCCCTCTCCAGCTTTCTTGTAGCCTCTTTCAGGTACTGGAAGGTCACTATAAGATCTCCTCAGAGCCTTCTCTTCTCCAGGCTGAACAAGCCAAACTCTCTCAGCCTGTCCTCATACGAGAGGTGCTCCAGCCCTCTGATCATCTTTGTATCCTCCTCTGGACCTGTTCCAACAGCCCCATATCCATCATATGTTGAGGATTTCAGAACTGAGCACAATACTTCAGATGAAGTCTCACAAGAGAAGAATAGAGGGGCAGAATCACCTCCCTTGACCTGCTGTCCACGCTTCTTTTGATGCAGTCCGGGACACAGTTGGCCTTCTGGGCTTCCAGCTCATGTTGAGTTGTGGTAGGATGACTTGGCTGGAGAGCACTTTTCAAATATCTTGCTAAGTCATTCAACACACCACTGACACCAAGTGATACAATGCTTCCTCAAGACAAGGGGTTCAGAAACACAACAGCACACATGCAAAGGAAGACATCCTATCTATGGCAGAATAGCTGACAACCCAAACATCCGTGTTTCTCTGTTAAAGCTGGAACATATAAAGACGTATAGAGAGCTATGAAAATTCTGATGAGGTGCAAAGAAAAGACTCTCAAGCTTAAAATGCTAATGATGTGTTGTCTCAGTTTTCATTTCTTCATCAGAGAAATTTTAACTTGCACAAGAATATGTTTATATTGAATTCCAAAAGCTGCCACTTTAAATAAATCCTAGAAGCTATCCTAGACACTCAGCATACATACACACACCCATACGTTACCAGTTAATTAATTTTGCAGAATTATGACTCCAATGAACAGCTCTTCAACTGTGAAGAAAGATCAAATCAGATAACAGCTCTAGGCATGACCCTTTAACTAGAGATATCCTCACTCTCTACACATACTCCAAATTTTTCATTCATATAAACAAATATCTACAGGATTTCATGAAAGTGAAAACATTACAGGCCATAGAAGACACATTAGAAACGAGGTCTGTACCAGATCTACTTACTTTATTGAAAAGATAAATTACAGCTGCAGGAGCTCCAGAAAAGGAGGAAAACAAGGGAGGAGAAGAGGAAGAGCGGACAGTCATCTCCATAGTAACTAACGCTATGAAACTCAGGGGAGAACTTGTCTGAAAGCTGAAAGAAGGATGCTACCAGTGGAAACAGACTGTAATACAACTGGAAAAAAAACCTAACTTGCAAATAATTTGCCACATAGTCAATGATTCCTTCAGCTTTAGTTTATTTAATCAGAGCCAAAAACAAATACCAAGAGAGGAAAGCAGAAGGAAGGCATAAAATCAAAACATAATGATGACATGGCCATTACTATACAAATTATTTAACAATAAACATAACACTAAAATACTAAAAATACAAATGTTCAGGTTAAGAAGGAGAAAGAAAACCCAAAACACTAGCTTCCCTCAGGAAATTCTGTGCTACTAGATACAGCAATGGAAAAAAATAAAGGAAAACCTCTATACCAGCATAAGGCAGGCCGCATATTTAAAATGCCTGTGATTTTTTTATTAAAATAAGAGACCTAAGAAGATTGCAGAGAAGACATTTACAGAAAAAAAAATCTACGCTTTTCAATTTCAGTTCAGAGCTAGAAAACTCTTACACTCCAAAACTTCAATGCTGGTTACGAGGACCGCCCTTTTCCTGATTAGTGCTCAAACTACTTGGGGTAACATCTACTTTGATCTGACCCATAACACTAACACCTGTAATGGAGTTAGTTTTGGTGAATCAGCAGTAGCCCCCATTCATGCTGCTATTTACAAGGAACACATCAAGAACATATTCCTACCACTCCTAGATCAGCCATGGGAATAAATACAGAATAAGATTTCTATAGAATATATGCCAAACCAGCATATAGTATAAATATAATCTTCAAATATTAATAAAAAATACCCCCAAAAGCCCTAAATATACTTAAAACCTAATGTTATGATACACTTTCACTTTAAAATATTGGAACGGTCTTTGCAGAGCACATAGGACAACATTATTCCAACTGAGACTGTCTTTTAACTCAGCACACATACAAAACACTGGGGTCAGAATTATACCAGAAATTACGTGGTATGCAAACAGTCCATGTTAAACCTCCTCTCAGAACTGGATGATCTCTAAGGTCCCTTTGATAGGAATGGTTGGGCTCAATCATCTAAGAGGTCTTTTCCAACCTAGTGATTCTATGATTCTAACCGAAACCGCTCTATGATTCTCTATAAAGAAAACTAGATGTTTCTATCACCAGTTTGCTTAAATACTAAATAAAACACAAGCTAGGTCTTACAACACTAAGCAGCAACACCTTCAGAGGTCTTGTTTAGAGACTGGAGAACCTGTAGCAATGCAACCTAAATCATGGCAAGCCTACCACAACAAAATGTAAAGTTTCTTCTGCCAAACTAGCCTTACATTCCAAATGCTGGACTGAATTAAAAGATTATGAGCCCATTATTACTACAAAGCAGAAAATATCAAGACTCTTCAAACTGTACTTCTCTTCCCATATCCTTTGTTTCCTAATCCTTCAAAAGGCTACTAGAAAGTGGCATTGTAGGGAGATTGGCAAGAAGGAATTGTAGAACATGCTCAAGTGACCTTACAGCTGGGATGCAGAAAAACAGATAAAACATGCTAATTGTTGCCTAGTCCTATGTCCTTAACAAGTAGAACTTTTGTGTTTAGGTAACGTAGGTCTGTGATAAACTCAGGGCCATCCCAGAAAACATGCTTGAGATTTCTGCCCTGCTGTGAGAAAGATCAAAGCACAGTGGAAAACTACTCTGCTCTTCCCTGATAAATACAGGCAAAGCGGTAGATTTGACACACGCTTTCTAGCAAGGACTGAGCTCTGCAGAGTCTGTGTTCCCGCTTGCACTTCCTTTGTCCAGGTGCTGTTTCAGAGCCACACCAGATCATAAGGTAATGGAAATTAATTTATTCTTTTTATTTTATCCATGGCTTTGTTGTTATTCCTGCGTTCTGCCAGCGCTGGGCTCACACAGGCATTAGTTCATAAAACTGTTACTAAGTTTAGTCTACACAAACTATAATACTTACTGCCAAATATTATAACATTTTACATCTTTATTTCAGGAATAGGTTTCTGATTTTCCATTCGTGCTACAATTATTTTTAATTCTTGACATATTTTTAATCTCAAATTTTGATTTTATGCAAGAAACAATCTGTTTTGTTTAGTCCTGAAATCTTACCCATACTTGAAGAGCTGAATGTTTTCCCATTAAGTAATCTCGTCATTTCCAAAAGAATAAGACAATTTTAAATGCTAGGATGGCAAATTTCTAGGAATCAGAATTTGAAAAGAGAATTTCATTCTTTAAAATAACCTAAGAGGAAAAAAAAGAAAAAAGCATGGCATTGTTGTGATCTTCATAATACAACTACATGCCTTCTTTTTTTTTTCCTTGCCTTTGATTTTAAATTCATTTAGAGATAATTACAAATGGAGGAATAAATAGAAAGACACTCATTTGTAATACATGTGAACGTTTGGGGTTTTTTTCCCCACTCTTGCTGGATGGTTGTGGAAATTGATTCACCCAGTGAGCACGCAAAGTTGCAGGAGATCTCATTGGCCTCCATGTTTATTTGGTGAGGATGCAATGTTTCACATATGAGGGTAACATGACACAAAGCAAAAATACATAGATATTTCAAGTTATGCATGCTTCCACTATTTAGAATGAGGCAGCCTGGCTTTGAGAAAGCAGCAACAGCCAGAATTCACATGGACATCACCTCAACATCAGGCTGGAGTCTTATATAGATGGTAGCTTATGTGCATCAAAAAAACCCCCTTTCACACCGACACAAAAATTTGCTTGGAAAAAGCGTCTTCCAGTGTAGAATCAATTGGTTCAAACCAGTCTCTCCCTGGTATTTAGGCAGTCAACATGTGGTCAATCATACACAGGGGTGAGACATTCAGATAAAGTAAACAACATTAGGGATGGGTTATCAAGCATCTGAAAGAGCATTTGCCATAAACAGAACCACAAAAACAACTGCATGCCAGTCTGGCTTCAGAACCTTTCTGGTCCTTCAGGGGATGAGCCTGAGTTCAAGGCCATGAAGACGACCTCCTCCAACTCTTGACTTCTGAAGAGAAGGTGGCAGGTGAAGGTGAGCTTGAATAGGACACCACTTAACACTTCTCAGCTGCTATAAATTGTACCTTCCTAATCATTAAATCACTACTCAGACACGTTGTTTACATAGCTGTCTACCCACAAAGTTAGTGTTCCCAGAATCTTGTACCTCATTATATCTTTGCCTGTTGGATAGAAGAATCCATGTCAACAATTTCTGCTTGTTCTTTATGAAAATATTGAAAGAACATCATTCACCTGATTTTTTTCCTTTTCAAACTACATAGAATGATCTCCTTGACTTGCATTATAAAGCGGGTAATCTGCCTTTTTACTACTCCCATGCAAATCCACTCCAATGAACTATTATTTTTTTTTGTTTATTGGGTTTGTTATTTAAATATAAATGTGCTGTGCTAAAAATAATATTCCTCTCATATCAGAATTTCCAGAGAGGGGTAAAAAAGGAAAAGTCAAAATTATTATACATAAATGTTCCTGCCATTTTCGTTTTCATAAATAAACATCTAGTGCAGACTTGCATAGCTTACTGAAACTAGAAAAAAATATGGAAGCACCTGGTTGATCAGAAGGATTAACTATGTGGTAGCAGGCTAGAGCTCAATGCAAATACATTATATAGCATTTCAATTAGTGAAAAAACTATTCACTAAAAATGTCCTGGAAACACATTTTGATATTACAAACAGTCTCCTGTTTTCACACCTGAGTCATATAATACACTGCTCTCTCCATCACCTACAATATCGAGTAGAAACCCCTCACAAACTTACATATGGGGGAATCGGATTGATCTTGTTTTATGTCTTGCATAAGAGGCGCTAAGTCTAGTGCTAAAGACACTGTTCATTATTAACTATAAAAACAAACAAAAAAAGGGCGGGCGGGAAGAAACCAACCTCAAGTCCCCTCAGTCTTTTGCTACCTCTGCTGCAAGAAAGTCTTTTGCAACTCAAGTTGAAAAGGACATACTGCTAAAAGAAGGCACTTAAATTAGCAGCCTGCCTAATACTCAGAAGCATGCCTACCCTCAACTGCCTTCTTTTTGTGCTGAGGGTTCAACACAGCTCTGCCAGTGTAGTAGCTGTGCAGCCACTAGCCAAGGGAGTCCAGGGTACTTGCCTCCCCCTTCTTGGCCACATACTCCCACCTTTTCACATGACTAACCTTGAAACTCATCTTGCGCCACAGTGAGCCAGTTCAGGGAGTTAAACTGGCATCTAAAAAGCTGAAAAAGAAACAAGCAGGAAAATGGAACAGGCAGGAGGGAGCCAGCATGATCTGAGTGGCAGGAGCACATCCCATGGACTGGCCTTGCTGTAGCACATAAGCATGCTTCTGATTGTCACATGCTTGAGACCATTAGCAGAAAGCTGCTGTATTCATTAAAAGCCTCAGAAGATTCCTAACAAGCAATTTCTGGCCAATCTAGCTGTGGCAGTTGAAAACACTACTGCTCCCCGGTGGGTTGTCCCTTTGTCCTGCTGCCAGCAACTCTCCTGGTAGCAGAACTGGACAAAGTGTCTTCTCTCAGGAGCAGTACACACCTTCTGTCTGGGGGTGGGGGGAACACACATCTCTGCTGCTCTTGCAAGGGGGTGAATTTCTTCAGCCCTATTTTTCTTCTAAACTCAACAAAACTCTTTGTTCCCTTTAATGGAGAAAATATTCTAACATTAAGTAAAAAAAAATAACCAAATTTAAAGCTTAATTACTATTAAAATCAGCCAACCTCCTCCCACTTCTCACAGCCTTCTATTAACAGAACTTTACAACAGAAGATAAAAGCATTTGTGCATTTGGCAATTCCCTGTCTGTGTTTCTGGGAAGGGGGCCATGTAAACAAGTAGCCACCTGATTAGTAACAGGAAGCAAGCAATAGCCTACTGCCACCAAAGATTAACACATGAAGTCACATGAAGTCTGCTCTGCACATCTCTTCTTGGGTAAGGTGAGCAACTGTTGCCAGAAAACATACAGCTGTTTGGGCACACTGTTATTAATTGCCAGTGGCTGTAGTCTTAAGAACTGCCCATAAAAATGTACAAGCATCCTGCACAGTGATCAAACACCTTTGGTACCTACTGACCTTCTCAACTGAGAATCATAGCTGGAAACTGGAGATTCATAACAATATGCAGCACATTGAAGTTACAATTCTTCTTCAGCAATTACCTTTTTTAATGGGTTTTGAAAATGCATAATCTTTATGTGGTGAAGACCATCCAATCTGATAGTTTAATCAAGCCTATACAGCAATGCTTTTGTTCATCTCTTCCCAAAAGCACTGAACAAACTAGCAACTGCTCTCATACAACAATTAGACAGCAATCTATTACACAACAGTCAGTGTAACATTTGAATGCTTAGCTTTTGCCAAATGTTAGAATAACTGCTGACACCTCTTTACTGGCTGAAAGCAGTATTTACTACAGAGGATTAACCCCCTGCTTCTCCCCAGACCTGGTCAGGAGTACTACATACAATTCAGATCAAAGCAAGTATTTTCCATTCTTTGAGTGTAAACTCAATCAAATCTAAGTATTTTGAAGTCCTGAGCTTGCCACTACTGCACTACCAATGCCCTCCAAACTCCATTTATTCTGTAAGCAGGGCTTACCACTTTTGGACTTATCTGCAGGCTGCACAGGCCAAGTTGTACATGTACTTCTTTCCTTCCTTACCACCATCAAGCAATCACAACTGAAGCCTGAAACATCACAGAAGACAGGCTGCATACTGTTTCATGATTTCTGTTGCAATCTAAAACAATGCGTTTAAAAAGAAATAGTAATCGGACTTTCCCCACTGGCTGCAAACCTAGCTGTATAGGAAGTCCCCAGAGAGGAAAGGTGTTAATTACTGACAAAGTACCCACAAAGACTGGTTGGAGCCATTTGAAGCTGAGCAAGGCTGGGTCACAGTGTTCAAAAGCCTGGTCCGTCAAAGCACCTAAGAGAGTTTCTGAACAAAATTTGCTGCATTATATTAAATCAGCATACTTTCACCAGAACTGCAATCTCTTTTCTTCCATCATGATGCTCTCCGTATGGCAGCATGTGTTCAGTCAAGCTATGTTACTAGGAAAGGGGTTGAAAGTGAAAAAGAATAGATGTGACAAACTCAAAACTGTGCATGGTTAGGGGACTCTACTGTTGTGTTACGCAGCCTGGCATCCGTGTGTGAAATAGGGAGCACTTGGCAGTAATCTGTTCACTGGTTAACAGGCAGGCTGGTAGGGATTTACCTTCCCTCACAGTCGCTTTTCAGCTCTTACCTATCTACAACTAAATCCTCTGATCTCACTGGGATCATCCACTGCCATGCTTTGACCCAAAGAACACCCACACCAGAGATGGCTGGCATAATGAGACCACAAGGCAATGCCAACTGCTAGCGAACACACCTTCCATTCAGCTTGCTAAAAGAATCAGCAATTGCTATTCACCCACACTCTTGGGCAAATCACCGCTGAAACTGGAAGAGTTTGGATCAACTGTAAGTGCAAATTAAACACGTTATGCACACCCATGGATCTGTCTCCCTGTTCCATTTATGAAATGTGACCTGCTGCCAGACCAGTCCACTGAACTGACTGACCTCGGGGCCACAAGATCGCCAGACACAATTGCTAGGAGAAGGAGGGAAGAAGAAACTGGGAAGAGACCGTTTGCCTCCACAGCAGCAGTCTGCCTTTACACCGAAGAACTGCAAGGTCAAACCAGAGCCTTTGACTACTAAACAAACCAGAGCCTCTCACAGCGGTCCCCTTTTATTTACTGTGCTTACTGGCTTAGCACTCTTCTTGTTTCTGTCACTGCTGTGAAATACAGGCGACCTATTCCTCTAAAAGAAGATAGGTTTGGGTCTCCAAAACAAACACACCTGCCATACACCAAGCAAAATTCCAAACTCCCTAAAAACCTGAATCTTAACTTACATATACACACAGTTCAAACACCACAGGAAACGTGGTACTCCAAAGTCACTGTATTATACAGAGCAAGTTTCAAACATTTATGCTTTACTAAGCACACCAAGCTCTAAAATTGTTTCAGTGCATATACCACTAGGCATATACCACAAGATTTTGAGAAGACAAGTACACATTTTGGTGGAGGAGAAAACATTACATGAAGTACGTGTTAATGCTACAGTCTTTAAATGTAAATACAAGGGTGCCGTTAGTTGTACAGACAGCTGAACCAACAATTGAAAAGTTTCAGTTTGAAGAAGCCCAGGGGAAGACAGGGACAGCATAATTTCTCAAAACTTGATGAGCTGAGGCAGTGGACCCATAGAACCCATTTCAGACCCATTCCCCCAGCTCCTCAACCTCCTGCATATTCTTTGACCACCCAATACTCCTGGCACAACTCTTTGTGAGATCCCAAGCTGACCTGGATCAAGGAAACATTACATGTTCAGCTAAACAGAAGAAAAAAACTTGAAAGGAAACGAGGAATACATCAAAATACTCAACATGCTGCTGTACAACTTAACGGAAGGAGCCCAGAAGTCTGTCTCTAAAGAGGAAGCTGGGGGAGGAAAAAAAGGTATATAGAAATCTGCGTTGGCTGTAAATGGAAACAAAACACTAACGTTCTCTTTCGCAGCAACTGCAGCAACAAATGTAATAGTATTTTAACAGTTCATGGTGCATGAAGAACTACTTAAATGATGCCTTGTCTTTTACAAAACCAAGAAAGGTATTTTTCATCTTAGCTTCTGTTTTGGGTTTTTTTTTGTTCTTAATCCAAAAAGTACCAAAGGCACTTGAGTTTCCTATTATTAGGCCTGAACCACCCATCTGCTTTTCAGCATGGCCAAAAACTAGCAAATATTCCTCAAAAAAATGTCACCCATAATACTCAAATGCAGTTTCTTGGGACCAGGGATGCAGCAATCCCCCTTGTTTCTGAAGCTGGACTGTGTAGGGCACCAGAGAAGCCCTCCTGCCCCTTGCCAGCCTCAGAAGAGGAAAAGGATGCCCCCTTGGTTGCACTGGTGGCTGCTCCTGCAGCCGTGCTGTGAACAAGAGATCAAAATTCACACAGAGTAAAAATAAAGAACCCTGGCAAAAAGCCTCAATCTGTCTTCCTCTTGCTATTATTTTTAATCAATTCAGCTCCTCAAACCTACTCATGATGTGACCCTGCAAACGGTTGGGTCAGCACGGCTGAGGAACAAGGGGATGCATCCACATCAAGTGCAGAGGACAGCAAAAATTCCTTAAGATAATATGTGAGCAACAGAGGCAATGCCATCAAACAATGATCACTGTCTCCCCAGGATCACATCTACAGTAGATGTCACCTAAACTTCTAAGTAGAAACCATTTTCAAGCCTCCATTTTATCTCAATAAAGCCAAAAAGAAACACACAAATACTTTTCCCCTGACCAGCAGCAGGATGCTTTACTGAATTCCTACCAGAAATTTTACTCCCGTACACTGGAAGAGCTATGTGGGCACATTAACTAGATCCTGAGTGTGTTGCCTGGGTGGTAGAAAAGGTTGTGGGGACCAGGGGTGGGAGACACAGAAACAGGAACGGAGGGCACCACTCTCCTCACCCCACTAGGCTTCTCAAGAGAATCAGAGAGTTGCACAAAAAACAGGAACACTTAATTTGTTGGAAAGAAAACTTTACGTTATGGTTCATTTTTGCTTGGAAGTAGGATGCAAAGAGTGTAGTTGAGAAAAAGGTTGAGAAAGCATTTTCCATTTCTCTCTCTTAAATGGCATTTTTCAGACAGCTTGTTTTGGTTCTTACTTCATACAGAGGACAACTCCCAGCCTCCTGCATTCTCAGCATATTTTCTATAATAGATTGGCTTGAGCCCTATGATTTTAACCCACATTTTGCACGTTCATTAGAGTTCAACAACGACCTCATAACTGACTTCTAGAAAAGAGGCAGCAGCTTGCTACAGCAGTACCTCAAAGTAGTCCTTTGCAAACAGATACCCACCGCACTGCCTTACAGTGCAGCGATGCTTTCTTTGAAATTACACACGTATACGTATTGATGTGTCCTGTAGAGGCTAACGCGGGGTGGGGGAGGAGGAAAAGCAAGAGGGGAGAGTACCAAGGCATTTAATTTAGCAGTCACCTACTGCAAAGGAACAACTGCTTTTCCGTGCTTTCCAAAACAACAGAAATCACCTATACCAATGAATGAAGCAAAATTTACTATATCCTCACTATTACTAGAAGGGCTCCGCACCGGAAAGTCTGTTTATGGTAGGGCACATGTGCAACCATATCCTACTGATAATATAATGACCTTATAGCATGAAAGGAACAGAGCAGAAACACTATAATTCAATCATAATGCACTACTGACCTTTTCCTTGAGGGCCCTTCTTCAAAATCTGAAGAACTAACATCGTTGCTCGTTGAGGACACTTGCGATGCATCATCCTTCTCATTCTCCAGCTGTTCTGATCCTGGTCCTAATCCTTTAGATTGGCCATTGGTGAGAAGTCCTGCAAAAGTGAAAAAGTGGTACACAACATTCAAAACCTGCATTAACAGTACCAAATGAATTTTACAAAAATTCATGCATGACACTAAGAATACAGAGATGACTCGCAAAGCAACTGTCTTGCAAAGAGATATACTGATAACATTGATTTTGCATAGAGGTACTCTGATAAAAAACCTGCCTGATTTCGTGTTTCTGATTTGGTTAACCAGTAACAGCACTATGAGTTTTTGCAATAGTATTTATAAACTGTCGCATCCCCCATTCAAAAAGGGACACAGTTTCGTCAAACTCGTCCCTGTTTTACATAACTCCCGTTGTCAGGCATAGATAACAGTCTTTTGCATTTATCTATAGATCAATTCAAAACTAAAGCTGGTCCAATTTGTCGCTGTCTTGCTCTTCATTCTGCTGCTTCCAACTACTGCAATTCATGATCCTTTAAAAAAAAAAAAAACCTAAATCCCAAAGGGGTGAACATCAAACACTTGTTTCTCAACTCTGATTCTTCTGGCCAAGTGTCACTCATCTACAGAAACTCCATCTGCCAGCAAAGGTACACAGGTCAGGGGAAATATCTGCCACAGCTGCCTTTCCTTCAGTGCTTTTC
The DNA here is from genome assembly GCF_032191515.1 of Phaenicophaeus curvirostris. Lineage (NCBI taxonomy): Eukaryota > Metazoa > Chordata > Aves > Cuculiformes > Cuculidae > Phaenicophaeus > Phaenicophaeus curvirostris. The sequence continues at coordinate 37,408,003 of NC_091394.1, forward strand.
TCTCCTGGAGGAATACTAAGGCAAGCAGAATCACATAGATGGATGGCAGCACTGTATACAAGCATAACATTTGACAATTTCTGCATATCCTACTCCAACAAGTAACTACAATACAATAATACGACTCTTACAAACAACAGCAGACAAACAGTGAAACCACTCATACTTAAGGGAGAATTAAAATAGTAACATGTTCTCCAGTAGGCTTTGGGGCAAGAGGGAGGAAAATTACTAAAAATTTTATCAGTTTAGTATTTACTCAGTATTTTAAGAGCTTGTTACCAGAAGAGCTGCAATTTCATCGAGGTGAATGCTTGCCCATGTCTCCACTAAAATATTTTTGCAAACGGCACAACAAGGCTTTGTTTCACAGCTTTGTTTTGTCAGACTTCCCTCCCTTGGCCATTTCAGTCCCCCTTTTTATAATTGCACCTTAGAAAATAAAACATGGAGGGGTTTCCAAGATAAGCTGAGTGGCAAGGACTAAGGGTACTAAACCAAAAATGCTTACTAAGAACAGCCGTTCAAAACTTTCCACCAGTCCTAATGGCAGTGCTAGACCACTTCAGACCTCTTGTCAGGAAAACTACTGTTTGGCACCATTAATGCACTTACTCATCGGATAAATGAGCCTTCAACTAAGCTCAGCTTCAAAGAAACACTAAAGTATAACCAGAGCAAGAGCAAGGTACATCCTCTGGCCAGCTGTCTGCTCTAACTACTGGCACCTAAGCCACAGCCACGGTCAAAAGCTCTTTCCCTGCAAGGCCTTTTATTCAGAGGTCACTCGGGGACTACAACTGCCTGCGATACATTGCCTGCTAGTGGGCTCCGAACCTTTCCGCACTTCCAATTCAAATCTGCTCTGACTGCCCATTTTTTAACAGCCTTCTCCAAGGTTTGTATTGTATCACTACATCATATTGCTCTCTCCTTTTACCAGTCAAAGTTTCCTCTTATTCATTCTGAACTACAACAAATTTCTCTTGATTTGGAGTCAGAAGTGGCTACATGGCTGCCACGTGCTGCAGTTTTTTTACACTGTTTTTAAAATACTACTTACAAAGCAGAAGCCTGGAATTTTTTTTGCGGGAAACGTGCAGTGAACCGATAGCTCCATTTTCTTCTTCCTTATTTAGTGGCCACAAAGCAAAAGTTGAAACTAAGCACTACCAATTTTTGCATTAAAATGTCTCTTCTAGCCAGCCTCAGACCAACACGGAGAAGGTAAATGACCCAATTTACATTTTCACTCCCCTTTGTTAAATTCCTTTTCATGCTTTCTTCCCCTTAAAGAGATCTCAAACTGTGACCCAACAAATAATACAAATTTCAGTAACAGTACATGATATTACATGTTTGTAATGCACCTCAATGATATGATGCGGGGTGACAATACCTCTTCAAAGCATTCCCAAGGAAATGAAGCTCACCTTTTAAAAAATATTACATAGATTATATTTCTATGCTGATTTTACCCTCACTAGAAGCCCTAGTGCCCAAGTCTATTCTTGAAAAAGTGTCAACTTTTTCTTTGCATTTTTCCCCGAAACCACTGCTAAAATTTACAACTTTTAAACTCCAGAGAAGTCTAAATCAATCATATCATTTGAGGCCTGATACTCAGTAACTTAACTCTTATGGGAGAATTTGATTAGACTTTCCAAAAGCAATATTTGTTCTGGAGACTTGCCATATGTAAAACTCAGCAACCTGAAGTATATGAGTCAAAGAAATTCACCTTTCAGGCTGTCAACTTGTGCGCACTTGGAAGGCAGTTTTTATTCAGCCTTTCACCCTGCCAAACCATCAGTGCACTTGGGAAACAAGCATGATTTGTGTTCCTTTAGGAAAAATACTGGTTTGTCTACTATTATTCATCATAACCCGCGCCATCCCAAAACACAGCAATACTGCTGATAACTGAAGTTAGCTATCATCAGCTGAAACCAATTAATAGAAGTGCCCTGAAATGGAGGCATGAAACTACAAATGAGAGGTACTGATAAATAATGGGAATGAGTGTCATGTTCTGCTGGCTTTCAGGGCCAACGTAATTGCAAAATCTGCTCCAAAGTGATGAAAGGCACAGACAGCCATAGTCCACAGTCTTCTTCCAAGCACTGGAGAGAAAGCACATGCTGAAGTAGGCTATTATAAAGTTTATTACCACTCAATCATTTTTATATCAAATGCGTTCAGTTTGCCCCCAGATTTCTTTTCCTTCAAATGCCATTCCTGCTATCTCTAACTGCGATAAACCACGTTCTTTTCCACTGCACGTGAGCTGGAAGCTATAAAGGGTCTGGAGGCCCCAGGATGGGGTGGCTAGGGACCCTTGCAGTTGTACCAAGTGACACTCACCACCCCCCATTACCATTAATGAGTTGGTACCAGTGCAGCTGATGAGAGGTACACATTCTGCAGGAACAGAACCCCGCATGTGACCATCTATGCAGCTTTGACTCTCCACAGTCAACCACGCTAGAGGAAGCAGCAGGTGTTCACGTTTTCTTAAAAGCTCGGTACTACAATAGTTTGTGCATATAAAGAGGGAAAAGCAACCAAGCAAGAAAATACTCTTTTGCATAGACTGAATAATTGAACCACTCTCTAATCCTGGCTACTTTAGAAAACCCAGAAACACGCAAGGAACCAGGAAGCCATCAAGAGCCAAATGAAATCAAAGAGACAAACAGTTCCTCTGCTGCTTTTCCAAGGCTGTGCCCCTCAACCTCTAAATCACAGTGCCAGTGAGCCCTAGCTCATGATAAGGCCCATGACTGGTTACATTCTTAGCTGCCGGAGAGCTAGCTGGCAGTGGCTGCCTGGCCCTTGCCCACTGGGCTCATCCCAGCCCCAGCTCTCACTGCCTTGTTCCCCAGCAGCCGGACTTGTGCCCAACCACAAGACGTGGATAACCAAGCAGAAAAAATCAGGGTCGATAAAAATAGACTTTATTCCTGTAACATGAAGTGTTTGTTTTAGAAGTCTAATTTGACTTTTTAGTATTTAAAAAAACCCCTAAACCTCATCAAAATTAAATTTGAAAGTACAGCAACTTGGATTATAAATCAGGGTAGAATTTCATATATTACAATTACTTAGGTGAAATAATAATTTATATATAGAGTGAAGTAGTGCATATTTGCTGCCAAAGTTTAGAAGAAACTCAAACACTGAATGGCTCAAAGTTACTGAATAAAGACTGCTTTAACTAAGTCACTAATAACGCATCATTAAATTAAGCCAGAAATACAGGAACTCACATGTGAAATGACACCTCCGATCCCTTAAATACACTGTCCTGGCTCTAACTGATCGAGACGAGACCATAGAATGCTTTAGGTTGGAAGGGAACTTAAAGATCACCCAGTTCCAATCCCCTTGCCACGGGCACAGGACACCTTCCACTACACGAAGCCTAGTAATTAAAATGAGTAGCTTAAAACTGAACCACGGATATCTTAACATCCTTGCTAAAACTTCATAGTTTTGTCAAACTCTGTTTGAAACTTTCACATGAGCTGTGACAGCATACTACAGTTTTAGTTACACATTGCCTAAAAAGACAAAAAAAAAATCCACTTATCCACTTCTAACTGCACTGAGAAAGAGCAGCAAATGTGAATATTACATTCACCCTCTTACAAGCTGAGGAATGCAGAAAAGCCCTTTCTGTCTTCTGCACCCCAGTCATTATTAAAAAGGCTTCTATCCCTCCTTTTTATTTGCCTTCCACATTCTGAATGTTTTCAAATCTGCCTGTAGCTTCAAGTTTGTTTTCTCACATGCAGGAAAGGCTCTGCAACGAACTGAACCGTATCCTCTAGGGTGATACAGATAGAATATGGGTATCATGACTTTACAATCTCTGCAGAGCATGCTCCCTCTTGTTCCCACTGCACCTCACTACCCCATTTGCTTCCTGACTGTAGTCGTTAATAGAGCAGAGGTCTTTGTGAGCCTTCTCCAGCAATGGCCACATCCCTTCCACCAAAAAGTTGTATGTAAAGAATGGTTTAAGTTGCTTAAATGAGCTTACTTAAGGGGGCCCCCACTGACTCAAGTGGATCGCTTCTCCTAACATCCAAGCAAGTCTTACTATTCCAGTGCAGGCAGGGCTTAACTTACATTGGTTCACACGCCTGCTGACTAGCCATTTTTGTTGATACCCACACACACTTAGCAGCAATTTGCAACTCTTATTCTCAAGACATGATCTAACCCATCTTAGGTCATTTGGAGAGATGGGTGACAGCCATGTGCAGGGCACATCTTGGGGGCACCTGAACACATTGTGTAAAATATCTGGGAACACACAGTATCTGGGAACGCATCATACAATAAAACACTATGTAAGAATGAATATTGGATGAAAACAGAGGAGGAAAAGAGAAGCAGAAAGCAGCCACATTAAGGAAGATGGTAAAAAATGCAAGGGAGGGTTTGGGGTTAGTTAGTTGGTTTTAAGAACAGATGAGATTACAATTCCTGGTATGTTCTTCATTGTTAAAGTTACTGAATAATCGGGAAACCAATGGGGAACATCTAAACAAATCTCAGAATCATGTGCCTAGTTGAACACAGTGGGTGAAGGGACTTTCACAATGTTTCCAAAACACTATTCATCACTTACTCGAATGCCAAAAAGGCATCTGAACAGGAAGATTTCCATGTTCTTACAACAAGACAGCAACACCTATTTTAGTTTGCCACTTCCCAGTCCTAAGGCGGCTTAGGCAAATAAATACATTCAATTGTATTCCAGTCAGTCTCACAGTCAGATGCAACCCACAAAAGCCATCACCTTAGAAAAAACAGCAGTCAACACCATACAAACACAAGCCAAAGATATCAAAGGCATTAACTGACTCAAATAAGGGTGCTTTCAACAGGATTGGATTCACAGCTTTCTATATGGGATGAACACCTAACATCAGCCGGTCTGCACAGTCCAGGGCAGGGGAGTTGTATTGCAGATCTCAGCTTTACATAAAACACATAACTCTGCTCCCACATGCTTCTTGACCACACATCAACACCCGCTTCCCACTGCCAAGAGACCATGTTTGCCTTCCCCCTTTCGCCCAGCACCCCTCTCCTTGCATTCCTCCCTGATCCCTGCAAGCTGAACCACTCAGGGCTGGTACAAAGGCCCAGTTTCCAGGGCAATTGGCAAAACAAACAAAAATTGGTTAGAAGTAGTTTAAAAAGTGGATTTACTTGAAGCAGCATCCTCACCACACTGGGACGACTGTTATTTATGAGAGTGTGCAAACAGCACAGATTGTAGTTACATAGGCAAGAAGCTAAAGCATTGTTCGCTTACGAAGTAACACGTCTGTCCAAACTTCAGCTGCTAAGTCTTGAGAGTTGTACAGGAAAGCTTTGTTTAAGAAAAAAATAGTGTTTTCTTCTTTTTTCACCGTCTCATTTAGGAAAGCTGCCACAAACATTAGAAAGCTAGAGGGTTAACCATCCCACATCATGGTCTGACAGGTCTGTGCCACCTGAACATGGACAAACTTGGCTATAACTGCGCTATGGAAGCTACCAACACGAGTTCTATGCCTAAAATAGAGAGGGAAAATATTACTGCCTTTAGCTCTTTTAAGTATTTATTCTGGCTCCTAGTATCACACAGGTAATATTCTGTATGAAATTACACATACAATAAACTGACAGCTCCCCTACACCTCATTTTTCTTCAATCTAAGAGCTACAGGACTGAATATTTTATAGCCTATAACTTCATACACAAATTTACTAGAAAAGTATCATGAATGAACAGTCCTCACCCATCTTCCAGAAGTAATAGACAAACAGTTGCAATACAATACAAATTCACATCCTGTTGACAGTAACCCTAAGTTTATCTTCCTCCCAAAATGCCCTTACGTATTAGACTACGTGCTGGAACACTACCACAATCTTGGTAGGCATGTTAAATAAAACCACGAATCATCTGATGCCAAGTTAAAACATACCAGTATCTCTAAAACATCTGCAGACTACATTAATCAGCATACTGTACTGAGTTACTGCATTTAACTGTTGTATAGCTATGCACAAATGATAATTTAGTTTTATAGTGCAAATGCCATCTGTCACATTGTCACAGCATGACAAGGTATCACGTTACATATTAAACAGACAACACGCCTCAAAAATAAGGCCTATTTTCACGCTGTGGTTGTCTTAGAGACTAAAGAACTGGGTTTTCATGGTAGTAACATAATTTAAAAAAAAAACCTGAAACATTTTTCTCTAGGATAAGAGATACCTATTCCCTGTCCATTTTTGTTAAGGGTAGCTGTCATAAAGAAAATGCTATTTTGATCTCATATGGTAATGCAAAACCACAACAATTTTCTGTCTCAAATAAAAAACTCATAGCATGAAACAGTCGTTGTTTATACCACAGCATGTTCTGTGTTGCCACCATGATGGTAATTAACAGTACACGGGCTTTTCAGATGACAAGCCACTGGACATTAGGTTGACTGTGGTACATAACGGAGCATTTGCATAAAGCACCAATGCTATGCCAAAAACTGTTAGCAAATAGCTTGTACAGTCTTCATAAATTACTAGAAGCATGCTTTTATATGTAGATATACATCATTACTATGGAAGCCAAGCATGAATGACAATACAGCACAAGATGTGTTTGTCAGCCTGTCAAAAGACAAGATCACCAAAGAGAACTGATTAAATAATACAGGTTGAAAGAAGCTCCTTACTCCCATTACATCTCCATCAAAAATTGCTATTAAGCAAGCACAGACATTTACATGATTGTTACCTGCATACGAGCCCATTATCAAATACCTCTTAGCAGCCTTAATTGAAATTATACTGTTTTGGTGTTTAAACACACTACTTTCAGGGGGCTATTTTCTTGTTTTCATTTGGAGGGGGTTGACTGTGGGTGATGGTGGTACTAACCTGGTAGAAACAAGAAGATAACAGTAAAAAATGACCCTAATTTAATTCTTCCAGGAAATGGGCAGGCCCTAAGACATACTTCAAGCCTCAAATTTATTTATGAAATAACCATCTGGAAGAAGTTTAAAAAAAAACCAACAACCTACCAGTGCCTGCAGCATATCACATATTGAGAAAAACCTCACCTGAAGTCTGTACCTCTGTTATTTTAGGTTTATACAAAGAAAACAACAATTATGTAAAGAGACACATCTCTGATTAAAACACATTTCTCTGCTTGTAAGGACACAATGACAAGCGTGACTCCCTGTTTTCCCCGGGCAAGACACACAACCCCTTCTGACACCTTATTCTTCGTAAGGCAGAAGGGAAGTCACCAGCCTGGGCTCCACAGTGGCCTGGGCGAGAGAGAGCACAGAACCACCAGACAGGCTGAGCAGCAGGGTAGGGATTCATACACAGGTGAAGGAGATAGCAGCAGTAATGCTAACTCCAAAACAGCTGGGGAAACACATAGATCTCTCCTAAATTCTCCTCCTACAAATGCAGAGAGCTGACTAAGTCAGAGCTTAAAACAACAGACAGATACCTTGAATTTTCCAAATGTTTCTTTTAATTTAAAGGGGAAAAAAAGGAAATCCAAGGAACAGCCACTCCAGCACTCAAAAGCTAGGGCTGTCCTGAATGAAGCAGAATAGGGAGAAGGAAAGAGAGCTGATGGCCACCACCCTACCATCTGCTCCCTATCATTTATAGCAGTAACATTGTGCTGTCAAGCTCCTACCAGTTGCCCCTGGAGCTGTATGATAAGGGAAGAACAGCAGCTTTTCTACTAAGTAGGTACCAGGCTGTGTGAAGGTCATTAAGTTTTGACAAACAGAAACACAATTAATTTTATAGTAGCATAAGCGCTCCCTGTTAGCACTGGGGAAACGAGCACCATGTACTCCCTCCATGTGTTGCCAAGGAATCACATTATTTAATGTACACAGCTTGCATCCACCCCTGTCCTCTATTTCCCCCCTGACTGCAGTCAGAAAGCTTGATGAACAAGAGGACTCCAACTGCAAGATCCAAGCTACACACCTTTGCTGTTCAGAGATGTGCATAGAGAAGGAAGAAAGTGCTTTGCAGATGCAAGGGAATTCCACCACTAGCAAGAAAGCCTAGTTAGGATTCAGGTACCTGGACTTTGTCCAGATGCAGCCACTGCCCCTGGAGAGGTCACCACCCCTACCCAAGCTCATTCACCTGTAAAATACAGGTAGTGAGATCAACCACCAGCGTGAAGAGGGGGACAGACAGTAAGCACAACAAGAGACACAGGGTTGTTATTATTAAATGCCTCAGCGGTGTGTGCCTCATGTTGGTTTTGGTGCCAACAGAGTGGCTTTATTTCTCCCTGAGGAGAACGAGCGCCCTTTGATTTGTAGCAACACCAGGGACATCTGTCCTACAGGACATCATTTTTCATTTAGTAATAACATATGTAATCTGGAAACAGAGTTAAACATGCATTTTATTTGAAATGACAGACAAAAGCAGGCTCACAAGTGTAACTTATATCTATTTAGTTCAAAGATATCAGTGATAGAAAAATGGGCATAACCACTGAGAGAGAATAGTCGAAGTTGTCAGGTATTAACAAAATTATCAGTGACATGAATAAATTATTCTTTGGTTTTTATGAGAAAACCATCATGTCTTGTTTATCCTGCCTTTTGTAGGGAATTTTATGGCTGAAAAGAGAGTCAGTAGGGTAACATCCCATGAGAGAAGAGTGTCAAGAAAGCCCTCGACATGCCTGTGAAAGAAAGCATTTAATTTTAAAAATGCTTTGTTTCTTCTACCTTTATTTGGTTTAAACTTACTTGACAGTTACTGAGTCAGCGTCCAAGGTATTTCTGCCTGTTCTTCACCTCATGTGAGGGAGAAAGCATGGATTATTCCGGTAAATAAGAATTAAGCAAAGCAAACTAGTCAGCATTTTAGCTCTTTGTCACCTATATGTGAGCACCAAGTGAGGGCAATTCCCTCCCCCCTTCTGAATGACTTTTACAGATCCATCTTAACTGCAATACATCACCAGCTCTCCCAGTTTTCAGTCAATCCCCTCCTGCCCCCAGCATCATTGGGATTTGCTTTTTACACTCAGTTGATATACCTTACCCTGTTTCACAGTTAAACTTCCACTAGGAATAGAGGGACAGTAAACCCGCACTTCAAAAATACCCATACCTTGGCACCAAGGAACTAGACAGATGAGTGAAGATGAGGAAAAAAAAATTAGAAGAGACATTCTGGTATTTTAAGTAACATGAGAAGGAAAGCTATGCCAAGAGCATGTCTCCAGACAACAGCTATTCTACACTAGAAAGCAAAAATTAGCAACTGTGTCTCCGCAGAGTATAAACGAAGGAGGAAGAAAGAAGGTAAAGGCAAACACAGTGAAGTAAGGAAGAGCCTGCTAATCGGAAGAAAATACAACATCAGAATGTGCAAATAAAACAACAAGGGAAATAAAAAGGCATTGCAATGTCTCACTGCTAGCAATGAATACTTGGGAGCCTGAAAAGGGAGAGATGTACTGCTAAATCCAGAGGCTTACCAAGGCTTGGCTATATTTGTTACAATTTCTAGGAAACCGTTACAGGCTGTATAACTCAAACCCTGCATATCTGCATCAAACCAGATACAACAGCAAAACAGCATCTTGATGAACATTTGCTACATGCTGGTCCTCTGGTGAAGCACAGTTCCTACTGATGCGTGGTGAGGGATCACACAAACAGGATGGGCTTATGGTCTTGGCAGACGGAGGTGAAGAAAGCTCCGTTTCTGGAACCATGGTCACAGTTGGCCAGCATCCTGGGCCCACGAGGGCAATCGTCGGCAGGGAACAGGCAAGCCCTCCACTGTGCCCGCCTGCGAAAGCGCAGCCCTTTGGAGAAGCAGGCAGCTTGCGTTCACTTCGTTTTCACATAAACCAAATTACATTAAATGACCAGAGGCACAAACGGAGGTCTTGACTTCTATATACATCTCAACAGTGAGCAAAACATCCTGGAACAGGAGGAGGAGGATTCTAGCACAGCAGTGTGCCGTAAGAAAAGGGATGGGGAAAGGAGAAGTGCCAGAAAGTCCTTTTGGGGAGTTTATCCTTTGCTTAATTGTCTCTAATTCTGCCCCTGTGTGACAAAAGCCGTGAAAGGCAAATGCTGAATGGCATACTTCTAATTGCATAGGCCCATTTGATATTTTAATGCATGTCACTGAGGATTTGCTTGTCACGACTTTTGCCAGGAGCACGGGCAGCCCTTCAGACAGATACGAGAAATATTTTTTCCCCTGATGCGACGCGAGCTATGAAGATCTTCTTTGCTGCAAAAGCACACAGCCCGGTGAGGCAGCAGCAGTGACCCTCCCATGCAGCCAGCAGACGTGAGAACAGATTCAGCCCTTTCTTCACTAGAGACGCTTTGAGTGCTCAGTCAAAGAAAAGGAGGGAAAAAGTCCTCCTCTTATCCTGTGAAAAAATAATTGAGCTAAATGCTAGATGTTCTACAAGAACTCAAGTCACATATGACAGATATTTGAATTAAACCATTTTAATTACTTTCACTCCACATTTTCAATAACTTTTTAGTGAACATGCCCTCCCTAACTCTGAGATCATCCATCAGGAGCTCCAGGAGTCAAGCTGTCAACCTCTTTCGCTGACAAGGTTGGGTTGGTTTTTTTTTTCTGGCATGCCATCTCCTTCTACTAAGCATTTGAATTATGAGCTCTGAGGCTAGAGCAATTAAATACCCTCCGACTCCAAAAAAAAAAACACAGGCCACAGTCACTCTTAACTTACCACTCTAGCCTCTTCGGCGACATGCCAGACAGCCCTGCTTGCCCCAGGAGGTCAGGGCAGCCTGGTTGGACCGCAGACAGCACTGCACGGCAGGGAAGCCGACTGCCTCCCCCAATACCAGGGATGCGACGGCACCGCCTGCAGCCAAATTTCCAATCCCCTGCCAGCTCAAGCGCTCACGTATCTGTCGAGAGCTTTAATGTAGGCTTGACAACCATGCCAGCACAAGGCCATGCGATACCCTGGGAGAAGGGGAGACAAGAAAGCTGCTTGAGCAATTCTCACTTGTTTTTTTGAGCCCTTGGTTTCCTATACCTTTGTCTGTAACCCTAAATTTCATCCACGATGCTTGGCACCTCACTGTTAATAGGAAACAGTGATTCTCTTTGGGGTAAACCCAGCAGATGCTATTCCTGGACACCATCTATTCCATGTATCATTTATTTACACTCCTTCATAGAAAGCAGCTATAAGGCACCGTGAAACAACACAAGAACTCCAACAGCTGGAAAGTCCCAAAACCCGGCCTTTGAACTTTTGAGATTCCTTCCCCCTTGTCAGTGGTTTTACATCTAGCTTACTAAATTGATTATAAAAATAAATACTTGGAAAAAAAAATACTTGGCATGATTTTAACATGCATGGCATGATTTAAACAGCAACATGGCTATAAAAAGATATTTTTCCATACAGTAAGCAAACATATTTCAAACATATTTTCAAAACCAGGTTGCTTAAAAACCAAAACAAACCAAAAAACCCCACCTGTCTTCCTGTGAAATCTGTACTTGCAGCACTGTATTCACCACTTTCCAGGAGGAAGGGAGTTCTGTCTTTGCTTTATAAACAGGGGCAGGCAAGTGAGTATCATTTCCTCACTTTCTTAAATTAAAGGTCAGAGGAGCACACTTCATGCTTGGGATGAAGAGCTGCTCTGCTGTTTTGACTCAACCCCCTGCAATCCATTTGCAGAGTTACTGTCAGCAGAGAGAAGGCTCGAGACAGTGACAGTAAAATGTTTAGACCAGCCACTGCAAACTGAAATCACAAGTGCAATATGAAAACCCGACGCAAATGAACAAATTGTTCAGCCATAGGCATGCACAGGAGTGATGACATTTCACCTCTATTCGAGCATGAAGCCATTGCCTAAGGTAAGGATCCCAGCCCATCTGCTACGTGATGCCGACAGCAGCAGTAGGGGTTGGCAGATGCCCCTCTTGATGCACAGCAGCCGCCTACCTGCTGGGTGCATGCAATGGAAAAAAACAAGCAGGGAAAGAAATCTGTGACTGGAAGATGCTTAGGAAAAATCCCAGCCCTCCTAGACCACCGTCAGTGTTGTAGTGACTGGAGAGCAAGTGAGGGGAAAAACAAGGAGCCCGTGCTTGGATGTCAGCTGAGCTCCAAGGATCTCACCACAGGAATGACACACAGGCCAAAGCAAAAGCAATGCAAGCTTAAAGGCATAGGATAACGTAAACTTCAGCCGCCTGCCAGAGAGTACACAAAGAGCCTTCTCCTTTTAACTGGGGGGATGAATGATTCTCACCAGCGCTAATGCAGGCCTCCAAAGCATCAGCATATGAAACGTCAGAGCTGTAACAGGCTTTAAGGAAACACTCCTCATATGCTAAGCAATTTCCATCTCTATTTCTAGCTCTTGAGACCAGCAGCTTAACCTTGCTTTCACCTCCTTTTTGTGAGCTCTACAGGCAAACCACAGGGGTAAGAGATGAGAGGTGGGGTAGGGGGCCAGTCACTTGAAAACCTGATGCTGGAGAAAGGGCTTCTGAAATGTTAAAGATACCTCTTGCCAGATCACCCCCAGAGGAGTTAAAGAAATTCCACCACCATGAAATATTCTGCTGCTATTAAACAGCTTTTTTTGCTCACATTTCAGGGCTTCAGAAGGGGAAGTGAAACAACATTAGCTGCTTCCTGACTTAATAGAAACCTTGGAACAACTATCACGTACTTATGCAATCAAGGCTATACAGTGATGTGTATTTAACAATTTTATCTTTCTGAATAAGAGAAGGAGATAAAGCACTATCTCGCAATTTTTAAAGGATACCAATTCCCACCACCACCCCCAAATACAAGAACTTGTTGCACAGCGTTTCCCTTCCATCCATTCACACGATCGAACGATGATATCCCTTAGCATATTTCTTGTTTTAAGTACATCACCAGAGATATGGTGGTGAGGGGGTGGGAGGTGTATGCAATGGAATAACATAAAAATGCAGGATGAAAACAGTAAGTGAGCTTTTAAAATATACTCAAAGAGGCTGTGTGTATGCTAAAGTTTGCCATTGTAGTTCTACAATAAAAAAAAAACAAACTGATTTAGGGCCAAAAGTACATTATTGATATTAAAAATAACACTGCATAACTTCAAGATGATGTGACAATACTGAAGAAGACAAAAAAAACAGAAAAAAAAAAGGAAAAAGAGAGAAAAATGATGACTGGAATCCCTCTGTACATTCACATCATCATACAAAAACATAAAGAGAGATATTATACTGAAACAATTCAGACAACAAAAGCCTTCCTGGAGTTAGAATATTCCCTCCCTACACTTTTTCGAGGCATCTCTACCAAGCCCAACTCAAAACCACAAAGACTCAAAACTACAAAGTACTAACATTTAACATATATTCAGCACTTTGTGTGTTCAAAGTGCCAACATACATATCTCCCAGCCCCCCCAAAAAACACCAACCAAAACCATACTGAACAAATTGGAGAAGAATTGTGACTGTCCCCACGTGGGACGAGGTTATAGCAACATTTATCCTCCAGTGCGAGAAAGTGTCCTGCTTTATAACCACAGCCCCACATGGTTGGATGAGGCAGAAAGGATGGTGTCAGCCACGCCATGGGTATTGGAGCCACCCTCTGGATAGGGGAGAATGGGCAGGTCTAAGAGGAAAGCAGCACAGCAGCTATTCCACGCTGTTTCAGAAGAGGGGCTGTACACAGAGGGGGCATCGTCATTGCCAGTGTCAAAGCTGGGACTCCAATTTGCCCATAACCTGTACCAGCTACAGCTGCACTGACAGCCTTTGCTTCTTAGCACACTCAGGTCTAGGTTTAACTCCCCTGTAAAACTCTTTATAAGCAACACCAAACAGCTACACAGTAAGGGTGAGAATCAATGTGAACAAACCCATCATTTTAAACAGCTCTCCCCGCAACCGCCCACCCCCTCATCCTGTTTAACGGCAAAAAGAACTTGTATGACTGGATCCCAGTGCTGAGTGGGATATGAGAAGGAAGAGAGTCCATTTTTTTCCTGTACTGGTATGTAAAATCAGGAAAGGCTTTGGCAGAAGCCAGACTGATAAAAGTAGACCACCTGTAAACGAACAGGGTGGACTTTTTACATTTAATTTCTTTCTGAACTTAAAATATGCCTCAGAGATATTATGGAAAATACTTTCAAGTTAAAAAAAAAAAAAGTCACTGGGGACATGAAGGCTTCATTGTTTTCCCCAAACTTTATATGTCAACACACACACATGCATAAAATCCTTACGTCCCTTCTGAGACATTAAATCTACACAATGTTTCCTGGAGAGGGTAAAAAGAAAATGTAGGTCAAGATGTTGAGATAGGGATTGCTTCTGAAAGATGAAAGCATAAGAGGACTAAGCTTTCATTCCTTATGTTTCTTTGAGATTTCAAACAGAGTATTATTTATAATGGTGCCTTTCTGAAAATTAGAATTTAATATAGCTAATTATAAGTTAGAGAATTAATGTACAACCCATATTCCAACTGAGCTGGTATACCATGCTGATGCTTTTTACCAGCATGTCCCCAGTGCTTATTATAGATCTTTTCTCCAAATACTAAGTTCAATCTGCTCTCACATCAGGCCGGATGACCCAGGAGTTTACAGGAGGAGATGGGTGAAAAAAAGAATTTAAAAAAAGAAAAAAAAAAAGGGAATCTATGATCTCTTTGGTTGCAACACCGAGCCTGCAGCAAACACCCCAGAGTTGTCCTTGCAGCCCAACACGGCACAGGAACAGACCCTCCCACTTCAAAGGGAGCACAGGAGAGAAGATGACAGAATGTAAAACACAAGTAGCTAGAGAGGAAAAGTACACAAAAAAATGGGAAAACACATTTTGCCCTTCTGATTAAAAGCTAGGAAAAAGGAGGATGATGGACAACAAAGAGTGTAGACAAACAGAAAGAGAGAGAGTACTCCTAATTCTCTGGTATTAGGATGGAAGTATCTGGGAATTATTTCTCCTGTGAGCAATCATAAGCTAAAAATCCTGACCTACATCTCACAGAGAGTAAGCAGTATAAATCGAAATATCCCTTATGACAGGAACTGGCAGCAGAGACAGCTGAGACAGAGCGTTTTCTCTGCAATTTGGAAGAAAGTCACACATCAGTGTTTCAGGGACCCACACAGGTTTGCGATGCTCTGTTTCCAGAGATGGTATAAAATGTGTTCAGCAACATCTGCTGAACACCACTGGTTTGTACATAAAGTAACACTGTAGCTTGCATAATCTTCAACATAGATCACATCGAGTGAATTTTGAGGGGAAGAATGTGCATTGTGGAAAGCTCTGTGATATTTGTTTTCCTCTGTAGTTAAAAAATAAATTTTAAGTCAACATATTTCTTTAAGTTCTCTGATGGATGTGTGAGCTCCTGCAAAGAAATCCTGTCACTGACCAAGGCATGAGCTCTGTGTCAAGGTCTCAGTCAGAAGGTACATCTGTTTCTTCATCAAAATGCTACCTTTGTTCAGTTGAGCTAGATGTCCCTCAGGAAAAACAGGCATGTTTTTGACATAATCAGTGGAAGTTTCTTACATGTTAGCATATTAAATCCTTGGAAGTCATATTTTCATTTGGCATGTCCTCTACTTGGTTAGAATTAGAAGTTCCCTATTAAAGTAGCTGTTGCCTTCTAAAATATTCTTCTGGTCTCAACAGGCCACACTGGGACAAAATCTGCCTGCTATAGAGGGCATCGTCCCCCTCCTCATACTGGAAGAATTCCCCAAGTCCTTTTGCTAAACTTGGTAGTACCACCGGCTCCCAAACCCTGGGGCTGAGGAATACATACCTTACCTCAACTTCTTCCTTCAAGATGCAGAATAGCATTCACTTTTAGAGAAAACAAAAACAAATCAAAAGCTTTGTGATGTCCTTCCTATCATGCTTAGTGTTTCAAGGAGCTGAAGACTTTTTGTGACAAGAGGACACCAAAAAAGTAGTTTTCCATTGCTTTCAACCTGAGTAAAGGGAACCAGCCGATATGGAAAAAATCATCTCCTTCAGTCTACTGTCTGGTTCTTGTTGCCTGAAGAAGAACCTGGTCAACCTAAGTCAAGAGGGAAAGCAGTCACTGGACAAAACCTGAAAGATATTTTCCTAAAGCCTTGGTAGAGTTTCTAGGTTCTTCATCTGTACCAGCAGAATCTCTCCTGGAAGTAGGAAAGCACAAACTGAAGAGAAGTCTGTCTTTCTCAGCAGTCTGTTCCTTTCTAAGTTTTTCCTGCAAATTTAGTTTTCATGAGACTATCCCTACTGAGTCCAAGATGATTTGAGAAGCTTTAAATAGAAATTTACTTCACGGTTGTAATTTTGATCCAGGCAGATGGTAACCTAGCATCATCTCGACAACCAGCTATGCCAAGGAAATCAATGCAAAACCATCTTCCCCATAAACCCCAATACTCAAGTTTGCAGACAGTATCTCAAACTCCTTATTCCAATTAGTCAACTACTCTTAAAAAAAAAAAAAAAAATCTGCTTTCCAGGCTGTAAATGGCAGGCGCCTAGATCTGTAACAGAAAGAAAGGTGTTTTTCTACACTAAGCAATGCCTTAACTAATGGCCCATTTATTCTACTTTATGAGCAGAATATTTGTATGTAACCCCATTTTATGCTCTGGATGTTAATCAACTTTCAAGACTTTGCATGCCAGTTTTATTGGAGCACCTTCTATACTGGCATAAAGGGGACGTTGTACAAAATAGTCTTCCTCCAGCCTAGGAGAGATCAACATCAGCTTGTAGCTCAAAAATCTCTCTTTCACGAAGAACTTTTACTCTTCAGTTCTGGTCTCTCATTAATGAGACATTAAATATTCAAAGAAACCACCATACTGTGTGAAGGTAATCTAAGAAAGAGTGCATTTAAATTTACAATTGCAAATAGGCTGTGTTTATCTACTTACCTAAGACAGCCTTGTCCATTTCAATTACAAAATGACATTTTTTGGCAAATGTAAACTGGCATTTGAAGTTCATCCCTGCAGGACAATGAGATGAGGTAAAGCTTCTGGGACAGGTTTCCATCTAAATAAAACTTGACAAGTAGTCCCTAACCACAAACCTCATTGCTGTACAAAAGGCCATCTTAAAATGATTTGGGGGAGGGGGAAGAAGAGTAGAAACAACTATGTTTCAAGAAGATTTGGAATTCAAGCCACATTCTGGTAACTTCTATCCCTTATTCATGACTTCCACCTGGAGGTAATAGCTGATGACCTCCGGAGAAGTCAGAACAAACAGGCAGAACAAGTACTGAAGAAAGCACCAGTTTTTATTATGTTGGCAAAATGATAAAAGTTCTTTGCTTACTGCCCTGTCAAGAAGATTGTCACATTAAAGAAGTGTCAGGAATCTTCTCCTTGAAAGAGAAACACCATGTACCTGGACAGACACATCACAGGAACTGAAAGGGGGAATGAAAATCTCCAAGCAGACTGCATAACAGAAATATGCCTCTCCCCAGTGCCAGCCCACTCCCATTTGATGCCTCTGTTTTGAGGCTCTGCGAAACTCTTACCACTTCCTTCTGGCACCTGGGACCAGGAAGCAAGAGAGCACTTGAGGCTCTGAAATGAGAGCCCAACATCACAGCAAGGAACCAGGGGTCAGAAGGGGATTAAATTCCTCTCCATCCAATACACCTGCATCTGTACACAGATGCAATGATGTTGTACTTGTACAACCCAGGTGCCTTTTCTCAATATCCTGTATGAGAGGACACACTTCTACCATTGCTCTAGCACCCTTTTGTTAACACTGTCACACCATTTTTACCCTGAAGCGGAAAGAAAATTCCCACATTGTGAAGAAAGAGAAAAACTGTATTTCCCCTGTGCTATTTTCATCACTTTTAAGCTTCTTTCAATCGCTCCACATACACAGCAAGCATGACATAAAACCACCAGGGTGCCTTGCAGCCACAGTAAACAGAGCATCTTTCAAAATAGTTGGCCGTGAAATATTTTCACCTTTCACAGCACTAGAGGAGACGACCGCCGTCTGAGAGAGCTGTTTTAGGAAGAACCTGCTTTTGAGGCAACTTGGCTGAAACAGGGCGTGTCAAGGTGTGATTTACCCCTACAATGTCTGTTTACACACATGCACACAAACACAAGGAAGAGGCTGAACTGAAATATTTTTAAGGTCAACCAACACCGGAGCTAAGTGAGCGATGAGCAAAGAAGGAGAAAAATGCAATTAAATGCTTGTGCGGTCTTTGGGCATTACTCGGAACGCCTGGCTGAGGCCAAATCTTTTGCAGAAAAAGTGGCTTATCTCCTGGCTTCCCAAATTGCACCAGAGGTCAGCTGAAGAGGTTTCAGGAGTTTGCCAGCTCTGTCCCTCTGCAGGATCCTTGGCAGATTGCTCCAGCTGGGCTCCTTCCAGCTCTTCCCTTTTTCCATTTTAGCGTATAGCTTGAATAAAGAAAACAAGATGAAGGCTTTCAAAGATAACGCAGTCTTTCACAAGCAAATGCAGAACAAAGCACAGGAAATTCTGAGCAAAGTAAAAAATGAATGTTGTCTGTTCAAGGCTTATCTGGAATGAGTTAGCCTCGTAGTGGTCAGATCTGAAAACATCACATGGTTCCAACTGCAATTGCAATGCTCAATAACAGTCTTGTGAGGCGAAAAAACAGGATAGCTAAGGGTGGAAATTCAGCAGCCTTTACCTCTCGGAGCTGGAAACTCTTTCAGATGTACCAGAAACAACACTTGCACGTCAAGCTTGCCACTGTCATCCCCTGATGCCCTAAGCGCAAGGCTTCTACATCTACGCCTTTGACTGGACACCCCCTTCCCACTACTAAATTAATTTAAATTGGGAAATAAAGGACATCAAAGGCAGGTTATTGAAAACGCATATTCATCTAATTCTGGATACATCATCACTAACTGCATGTAATAAATCTGTGCTACTCAGACATACAAAAAAGAATTTAAAAATGCATGCACATTTATTATGATGCAGAGCAATCTGCTGTGCCTTAACAGTGTACGTGCTAAACTATATTTATTTTCCGGAAAACATTCACCCACAAGTGCTGGGAAGTATCTGCTATGTGATGAACCTCCCATCATCATCAAGTTATGGAAAGACAACAGTTCCTTTGGAATGATTTCTTGGAAATTTTAAATCAGAAAACCAACGCCAAACTTGGAAGCATTAGCTCAGAGCGCAGACCAACCTCCCAGGCTGTTATGAGCCGTGAAATAAACGTGACCAATTCCTGAAGATTTTGTTGCTCAAACAGGCAAGTGATTTTCTTGCTTTTCACTGCAGAATTTCTACATTCACACATGGATTGATGACACCTAAAAATAACACAATACCTAAATGCTGATGTTCTCAGTTTATACTCCACATCACTACAAGGATCACCAAATCCATTTTGAATGGCAACCCGTATGCTTAACACATCAAAGCCTGGGAACACAGGTAACGGTGTGTATTGCAGGTGAAGAGTAAGGTGCATTGGCAGCTGTGTAAGGCAACTTGCAGAAGTGGCTACTGTGCCCATCAGCAGTTACAGCCATCTGTCACTAATCTTTACCTTTTCTTTTAAAACCACTTTACTGCCAGGTTTGACATGATAAGGCTTACAGCATTATATGATATCTACTCTGATTAAACACAGCCTTAATGCCCTTAAGAACATTCTGAAAGACTAAAAAGCTCTTAAACTCTTTCAAACAGTAAGTCATCACTAAAATGCCCCCGATACGAGGACAAAGCTGCCACGGAGGTTTTAAGACACGAGACAGGCCCTTGAAGACTGAACATATGTTCTCCCTAATACTCTGAAAATGGTCCACAAAATGTAGTCTTGCACTAATAGCTCAAAGCTAGAGTGTAAAAATAATTAGCAAAAGCCTCATCCAAAGCTAAGCACAGACACTGTTTCAGAAAACACAGTTCCCAAGGACTAAATACATTAAACTGTATTACACAGTCTTTATGTGTGACTGAAACTTCTCTCTTCTTTTACTTATTTCCTGTTGTATTTTCTCAATAAAACAGAGTATGCTAATTCAATGACTGACTTTTTCTTTCCCTGCTGTTTTTCAGGTTATATCCCTTATTGTCTGTCCTTCAAATGAAAAATCTAGTTATTTAACGCAGTTTCCTTCTGCCAATCATGGGCAATGGGGGAGCAATAGGAATACTGAAATTTAAACCTTATTTACAAAAGCTGCTATGTATTCCAACCTTATGGAACCTTAAGTCTTCATAATATATTTAGTGTTAATAAGCACTAAGATAGTAATAATGATAAGCATTGGGCACCAGGCAGACAGAAAAAGTATATTTCTTCTCCTTCTCCCCACTTGTCCAACACCTTCTAAGAAATATTGCTCTTAAACAGAGAAGCATGGTGCTCACTTTTTCTAAATATACATGCTGCTGGATTGCTGCTTCTGTCTCCACTTTGTGTCCATGCTTTGCGCAAGCTTTCCATCCCTTTCAACAGTACAATCTGCAGACAAATCATGTTGTAGAACTCCATCATTTACACCACCTTTAACAGCTGTTTAATTTTGTTTCAATTTCTATGTTAACCACAAGTTATGTCTCTACCTTCTCTTAATATAACTCAACAGCTGGAGAAAGTGACTAGCACCAACCACCAGTTCTTATCTCAGCAGACTATAGAATTAGAGAACAATTACGGTTGGAAAAGCCCTCTAAGATCAAGTCCAACTGTCAGCCCAACACCACCATGCCTACTAAACCATGTCCCGAAGTGCCAAGTCTACACGTTTTTTTTAACACCTCCAAGGATGGCGACTCCACCACTTCCCCAAGCAGCCCGCTCACCACTCTTTCAGTAAAGAAATTTTTCCTAATATCCAATCTAAAGTGCCAATTCTATGATCACCAGCATGAAATTCATCCACCACAACCTGCCAGTTTGAGAGACAATGGTCTAAGCAGATCTCTCTGGTTTTTAACATCCCAATTAAAAAAATCTAGTTGTTAAAAAAAAAAAAAATTAAAATACCAAATTTAAACTTCTTTATCTGCCAGCCAAATACTTGATTGAGTTAGATGCACCGCTTTGGATTCTCACGTAATATTACAGTCAGAAAAGCAGCTTTGTCTAAACTATACCCACTCTCATTTCTAAAATAAGCAAACTAGAACTGACAAAACGTACAATTTTTGAAAGAGCCGGTAATCCTACAAAGTGAAACCACCACCATCCTTTTGGCTGCATGTGCTAGCCAAAAAGATGCCAGGGTGCAAATTTAGGCTAGCTGGTAATTTTCTGTCTGCCGAAGACCAAATGAAGCAATCTGCTTATCCATGCCAGAGGGTGCTTTCTGGATGGATTGTAAAAACCATAAATCCAAGGCAGCAGCTATGCAAAGTGATCCTGAGACAAGGAAAACAAAGATGTTCCCCATTGGGGTTAAGGCAAAGGTTTTTTTCATGGACAGCTTCTGCAATGAGTCTCACTGCTACATCCATAGTGGTTTCTTTTGTTTTTAAAGAACTATATAAATCTAACACCCACACTTCTGAAGCACTTTCACTTTTCAACAACTTTTTAAGCTGCATGTTTTTTGTTTTTTTTTTTTTCTTTCCCCTCTTATTTCTGGCAACTGCTGTTCCTTCCAGCACCTGAGGTTGTGGTTAGACAAGACGCCTGTGCCAATTCTAAGGCTGTGGTTACACTCCACTGTGCCAAACAAGCAGCTTGCCACTACCAAAAGGGTAGTGGTCCCCTCCTCCACCTTTCAGTCAAGGTGCTCTAGCCTCTCATTTCCACTAGATGAGCACTCAGCGCTCGTCCAACATCTTGACGAACCTGTGTAGTTCATTAAATGAGAAGAAAATTATGTCTTTTTTTAAAATCATTTTTCTGGGCTAGTTTTCTGCCAGGTGAGTACATTGAACTGGCTGCACTGCACGGCCAGACAAATGGCAGAGCCAGCACAAAACAGAGGGTGAAAGGAGGGGGACCAGACCTATCAGCTGCCACTGAACTCTTCCTTACCTTTCCTCACCTTATCTATTTTAGGCCTATAAAAAGTCAGTCTGCTACATATTATGCACATGCCTCTGTGGATTCTTCATTGCTGTTTTCATTTTCCATGACCTACAGTTAGCAATATGCAGGGAGGCAAGATTATTTTTAGAATTACTTTAACTACAAATGCAGTCGGGGGCAATAACAACTTTTTTTTTACGTGGCTATGAAATGAAGCTTTAAGAAAATTAATTACATGATTCTTTTGTTTCTCTGGTTAAAAAAATATCCACCTTTATTACACTTGAGAGAAAAAGGATGATGGGTGTCCTGCAAGAGAGAAATCTTCTGGCAGTCTTGTCAAAGACCAAAATCATACTAAGACAGGAGCACAATCTGGACATAATAAAAAATGGGTAGAGATCACCAAACGTGCAATTTGGCTTTTGGAATTTTTTATAAGCGGTGATGATGGAAAAGCCAAAAAGAGCCTGTGTCAGACGATGAACAAGCAGGTCCCTGGCAGGCTCAAAAATTAATTCTGTTCTGATAAACAAAGAAAGGAAAAGAGATTTGGAAATTTTCAATGGAGCCCAACCCCAACATCCTGTTATTTATTTGTTAATCTTTAAATTCACTTGACAGCAAGCACCAAAGCGAAAGTGATGTTGAATGCCATGACAAATCTGCTCAAATGCTTATTTTCTGAACCTGTTTAGTTGAAAACATCTATATTTAATCACAGTTTAAAACTAGCCAAATAGGCTGTTTACTCTGAACATAAAGGGGAAATACTGCAAAGTTGAAAGAGGTATTTCTGTTTCTGTAAATGCATTTTAAAAATCCACTTACACAGACAAGGGTCCTTGGCACACTTACAATCTTCTACAAAAGCTTAGGAGACAGACAGACATTACTCACTGTCAACAAACGCAATTTCACATCATTGATGGAGTGAAAAGCTCCCTAGACAAATGTTAGCATAAAACCTTCTTCCAGTATTTAATTGCAACCTTCAGAAATAAGAGTGATGAAATTACTGGTATATTTGAACCATCACAGTGAATGAAGAGGGCTACTTTCATGTTCAAAATTAAAGACTGGGTGGTGGTCCAGCCTACATGTCTTCACAAGGGAGGAAGGAGGCACACATCATTCTGGGCATATACGGGCACAGCTGAGACTGCAGCACTTCTCTGAGGGCTACTGGGTTTTCATTTGTGCAAGTGGGAAGAGAAGAGACATGGACTCAGCCCAAAGAAGACACGGTTGCCCTGCCGGCAGCTGCTCCCACCCCCACATAGTTGGCTTTTGGCAACTAATGCACAGCACAAGAGGGAATGGCCTCAAGCTCCACCAGGGGAGGTTTAGCCTGGACATTAGAAAAAAAATTTTCACAGAAAGGGTCATTGGGCACTGGAACAGGCTGCCCAGGGAGGTGGTTGAGTCACCTTCCCTGGAGGTGTTTAAGGCACGGGTGGACAAGGTGCTAAGGGCACGGTTTAGTGTTTGATAGGAATGGTTGGACTCGATGATCCGGTGGGTCTCTTCCAACCTGGTTATTCTATGATTCTATGAATCACTGAGCTTAGTTATGTTTAGGCATTTATACCAAGTCTGTCACAACCTTTATGCCACACCTCAGACACTACCTACGCAGCTAGGGAAAGGAGGTTTCAGCAACAAGCTGGGGTCAGATGAAACCAGCCCCGTGCCACCCTACGCCTGAAAATCTGTGCAGCAATAAAAAACCCAGCTATTTCCACACACCACTGCTGCCTGTCTCAACTGGCCTGGGCAGCCAGCATGGCAGCGTGGCAGCCAGCATGGCAGCGTGGCCAAGGGATGGGCAGGCCCAGGGGCTGCCACAGGGTCCAGCACTGCAGGGCCACCACAGGCTGCCTTGGAGGCTCCTGTCTTTGTGCTGAGATGTTTCATTTTTGGGAAACCAAACCTTCAACAAAAGTCACGTCAACGTTTGTGAAGGAATGGCTCAGGCCAGGAGCAGACAGGCATGAGGGAGAAGGAAGCATCACAGCTGTTCATAGATGACCAGCACCTCCATCAAAGTGCTGACACCATTCCTCTTCTGTTTAAAGAACATACATAAATGAATAAATGACCTTAACAACCCTAAATGTACAGTGAAATCTCTCAGAATGGCAAAAATGACATGTTTTCACTCATCTCTTGATTTACTAAATGAGCAAGACTTCAAACTTTCACCTTGAACTGAATAATTCCATCACGTACATTTGATTTCCAAACTAGATCATGTTTGCCACAGGTTTAACCTAGTTGGCATTTTTGGAAATTGCCATGACACTTCTCTAGTACAAAGTATAGCCACTGAAAATGCACTATCTGCTTGAATAAATCTAATGTCTGGTTTGTCTAATGTCTGTAGGTTAACTAACCACCTGAAACAAACAAGCTTCTTTCACAAATTTCTTCTTTATCAAAGGTTTTGAAAAATAGAATTTAAAATCTTATATCATAAAAATTCACTTCATTATATGATCTTTTTAGGGTACTGGATTTATCCTCATAAACAGAACACAAGCAATAATTTCATCTTTCATCGCCTTTTTTAAAGCCTTATCTCACATTCTAAGTTACACAAGAAGAAAACCATTTCCCAAGGGAATTAGTTTTCCTTTTAGATGAGGACCTCTGAAAATTGGTCTCACAGTTCTAAACACCAATCTGTATTCTTAAAATCCTAAAGCAAATGACAGGCAGCAGTAATCAAAATCTCTAAAGAGGTCCCTCTGGGTTTTTCAGCACATGACCTTGTTTCCATAATCAGAGTTCCCATATCCCATTTAGGGCTGCAGAAGTTTTTTTGACAACCCGCACAAGCATCTCCTTCAGATTTCATATTCTCACACACTGGAAAGGAATACTCAGCAAACAAAGGCATACTGTAGGGTGCCACTCTGTACTCTGTGAATACCTAGAGTCAACATAAATGTGCATGTGATATATCCACTGATGCAACAGCCATAACGCATCCACTCACCAGTCTCTGAAGTCCTTCTAGATTGGTGTAGGAAATAAGAGTAAAGAAAGCAGAAAAATGGGATGAAAAATAACTGTCAAGACAGATGTGTAAGTAAAAATTATCAGGTGAAAAGGAGATATAAAAAAATCAGGAGTAAGAAGACCTGCAAACACGCCCCAAACAAAATCAGAACCACTTAGGTAGCAGGGTTTCAGCCACAAACTGAAAATGGCAGGATTGTTTTCAGGATAATAAATAACTTCAATAGCGAGGCAGAGACAGCAAAGGTATCATAACACGTACAATCACCAGAAGTAATTTGAATTTTTATTTATTTATTTTACTTTTATTAGTCAGAGAGGCGTGGGAAGTTAATTGTCTCTGTGACACCACCAGCCCATCTTAGTACTTGCAGAAACTTTAGTACAGAAAAGACTCCTGTTAATGGGTTCATCTCTCACATTTAAAATGAACTTGTTTTTCTCACTATCAATCAAAGAGGCACCGTTATTCCAGCTACTAAATGATTAACAGTGATACAACTGCACTCACTAGCTGGAATACCATTGACAATCACTTTCACGCAAGCTTAGTTGCAGCTGGGCAAATGCTGGCAAAGCAACTTCTGTAGCATGTTTATGCAACTTCAGCCACTTCAAATCCATAAAAGCTTCTTAAAGAGATCCATTGCAAGGGGCTGGTGCATATTTTACCTTCCTCTATTGCCAAAAGTAAGTCCTCTACTGAAACAAATTACAGGTTGCAAGTCTATAAATAAATAAATTTAAAGGGTGACAGTTATAAAACCAGAACAAAGAAACTCTCTCTCTGCACTACAGATGGGGGTACTAAGATCAAATCCTGATTCCTAGTTGTTCATGGTCCCTGAGCTCTCAGAAGTATGTGAGACCAATCCATGTTTCCACACCGAGCAGGGAGATCAGAAATCCTGAACCCTGCTCAGACTCCTCCCTTTCACTCCTGGAAACAGTTCAATTTGCCAGGTATTGCAAAGTGACCTATTCAATTTCCAGCAGCTGAAGTAGCAATACCATTTAAAGTTCACTAGGGACAGCAATAGGGTTGTGCAGCACAAACCCTGGATGCAATCCTTTCTTTTATGTTTGCAAGGCAAAGCACCCTAACGAGAATTCAAGCCAAGAGAGCCCAGCATTACAAAGGCACTGAACACATTTAACTTCAAATTATTTCAGCTAGATGCGCCCCTCCCACTTCCCAAAAGCTATGGATGCCGAATATTAATAAAGTGATTGCTCACACAGAACTACATCTAGCTGCATTCTACATTTGGGAGTAACATGCAAGAAACACTTGTTGCATTGGAACAAAGGACACATGCAAGAAGATGTTTTTTACTCCAACAGCATGAAATCATGGATCTAAGGATCACCCTTAAAATACTACATTTTCCTAAATTCAAAATGGCTTGGTAATTTCTCAGGATGACCTGCTTTTTCCTCAGTGCACAAAGAACTGTGGATTTGAAAATACGTGGTTACATCTTTTTAAAAGATGTAACGAACAAATTACACATTTAAATAGATTTTCTTAGTGTCACTGCAAAATATCAATCCTCCTCCCTTTTGCAAACCTTTTTCCCTCTGTATAATGAAACACTTTTTGAAACATCAGTGAAGAAATAAAGCTTTCGGACAGTGAAGTTGAAATAGAACTGAGACATTTGAAGAATTATTTCACAAACGGAAAAGAGTAAGACAGAATATCATTCTGGCTCCAAAAAAAAAAAACCAACCTAGTCCCCCACAAAGAACTGATCACCTACTTCTGTGCAGAAGAAAAAGCACTGAACACTACCAGTTCTGCATGTAAGAGGCAAATTCTGAAGACGCGAGGCCGTGCTGCTGCCAGAGGAAGCTGGTGGCATACTCTATGTCTGGTACCTGCATCAACACAGCATTCCCAGCCAACTCACTTTTCATCTAAGCTCCCTTTGGAGAAACTAGACACCATAAAAACCTCAGTCATTCTGTAACTTGGCACATCATCAAAGCCTCCTAACACGCAATTACTGTGCTTCACGTCTTCAGACTTTTTTCCTTTGACTAAACAAAACCTCCACAATGGAATAAGAAACTTTCCAAGAGAAATTGTGCTTGACAGAAGATCAATGATGCAGAGGTGTTGGAGGGGGAAAAAGCCAGCACTGTTTTGTGTACACCTCCAAGCTTATTAATGGCTCGCTGCTAAAGCTAGATGCCCCTTTCCATCACATCAGTATTTGATATTATTGCTGAACTCAGAAGTCTGAGGTCTCCTTTAATCAGATTAAGGAGTTTGCAATTGCTTATGCAATACAGTAACTTTACCATGCTGCCTATAGTTATCCAGCCATTCCCCCGGTATTTTGCCTTGTTGGCAATAACACTCTGAAAACGCAGTGAAATTTGACTCACCATGTCAAAAATGCAAGCTACAAATAAATATGAATAACCTACCAAGTAAGCATCCAGCTGCTGCTTTAATGCATTAGCACATGTATACTTATGCACACGCCTAAAAGGAACTGCCACAAACCTCCATAAAGAAACAAACAAGCTCTTGCAAGTGAAGAGAAAACTATAAGCCTGCCCAGAAATCTGAATCCTGCTACTCATCACTTTCAAGGCTCAAGCCAGCATGACAAAGCCTTTTCTTGAAAGAGTCCTGTGTCAGGGAGTGAATCTGAAAGACATACACTTCATATCCACCTCTCAGGACACCACAGCTTTCTCAAGCAAGCTGTAAGGGAAGGGGAGGAGCAACAGATGATAATTGGCCAAAGGACTGAGCTCTCGTCATCTAGGTTTGTTTGCATCTCCTTTTAAAACCTTTAAACACCTACTCTGTGAAGTGTTAAACTATGGGAGTCCAACGCCCCAGCATTTGTCCCCTAAATCTTTTTATGTAGGTTCTACACTATTTCACCTCCAGGGAACAGACAGTGAGGACGGAGGTCACTTCAGAGTTACAGATGCTGGTTAGCAAGTTTCTTGCACCTACATGACACAAAACTGGTAGAATTCTGTTCAGCTGTCCTTCCACAAGATACCTGAAGCCAAACGCCTTTATACGGGCACCTTCTCTGTAGACACTCATCACATCAAGTAGTAGACCAATCAGAGGAGACTCCTTCTCTTCAAAACAGCAGCCTGGCCCTGTCCTCCAGCCCGATACCTACCCTCCATCCTGATCCCCGTTCTCAGTCTGTTCACCATAAACAGAAACGTAAAATGCCTAGTTTGAACAGCCCGTAAGTACTTCAGAAACAAGTTCTTCTGTGCAGATCAAAAGGGCACGGTGCACACCAGACGGTGCACTGGCCTCCATCCCTGTGACAGGAGAACCACCACACTGAAAAGGACCGAGTCCTCCCAGCAGTACAGTACCACAAAGGCAGCTTACCGTTCACTGCCTTGAGGCTCCCACTAATGCCATCGCCATGCTGCCGCTTCTGTGCATTCTTGAACTCCTTAAGAGATAAATAAAGGACCTTCCGCACCACCCTCTCCTCCGACCAGGGAATCCCATCGCTGTCATCCTAAAGAAGAAGGAAAAGAAAAGGAGACATTAGTTGCACGTGTCTGAAACCAAACCAAACCCAATAGCCTAAGGCTACATAGATAATTAGTAACTTTTAAAAAAAAACAAAGAGAGAAGGTGAAAAAAAATACTGCGTAACAAAATGCAACCTGAAGTCTACCAGTTGGAACAGAGATATAACTATTATCAACAAATCAGAGCATTAGTCCCTCTAATCCTTCATTGTCCAAACAGCAGTAGCCACATACCAGAGTTAGATGGGAGGTGCGACTTATTTGTTAAAATCCTCCTAATTAATCCCTTATGGAGAAATTTATCACAGCCAGGAAGTGCTCTCCCTTAAGGGCCGGGGGGGGGGGGGGGGGGGTGTGGGGGTGGAAGAGGGAGGGGAGAACCCACTAAATCACAAGTTGCAGAAATTTAAGAGGTAAGTTTTGTGAACCAACTTTTCTTATTGCTGTTTTGGCCTTGGTTTGTGCCTCTTGGCTCAGGATTTTTTTTTCCTTTGGTTTAATGATTTGCAGTTATTTCAGAGTTACAATGAAGCTGTACATTGATAGCAATAAAGTTATTCTGAATTTATCTCAGCATAAAGCAAAGTAGAATTTGGTCCATGGGGCACATGTTTTCTACTTTATTTTTAGGAGACAAATGCTATATTGTCAAAAGGAATACTAGTGTATGTCATATTTAGTACATGATTTAGTTAAAAGATTAATTCCCTGGAAAAGCATTTCCCTAAAGCCTTTAGCATTCAAATAAATTAAGTCAGCAAATTGATATAAAGACATAAATATGTAAGTGAGATCAGGTAAGTCATCTTATTTTCATAAGCCCTGTAATCGTCTTGGGGTCTTTAAAAATCTCTATTTGAGCAATCTTGCCCTTGAATTCCTCAAGGGCTACATCACTGCCAAGCAAAAAGATTAAGACTTCTAGGCAGGCCTTATTTAGGTAAGTGTGCAACAGCATGCGGCCACACTCCACTGGAAACACCAAAAAGCCCCATCAGCAATCCGTGCCAGGATGCAGGACAGTTTATACCATCTTCTGTATCAAAGAAGTGACCAACACCACCAACTTCTACTTCAAACAAAATAAGCATAGTTTAGCGTGACCACTGATACCTTTTTCTGTGCTACTCTAGTCAGATATTGGCATTGGCCTGCTGAATTGTGATCAAAAATACTTCCTCCCTCAAAAAAAAACCCAAAATATTTTATGACATATTACATAAAAAATTAAAAAGGGAGGGAAAGGCAACACAACGAGCACAGTGAAAGCAGCCAGCATTCTGGCAGCAGGATGTACATTTTGCACAAGGGAAAGCTACTACACTTTGAAAAAGGCTGAGCTATGCCCAGAGAACTTTAGAGCACAGGCAGCTCTGTGCCAAGAAGGCAAATTTTGTAACCAAACACTCACAGCAACCCAGAACAAAAAAAAAGGGGGGGGGCGGGGGGGGGAGGGCATTTTAAAAGGACTGATACATCCAGTTGTTCTGTCAACAGAGGTATACACAAACAACTCCAGCTTACCATTTTGCTGCCAACACAACTTCAGCCCTAACCAGAAGTGACACTGAACATGGGCAGGCTGTCGCCTGCTCGATTTTCACAAAGCTTGCTCAAAGACACTCCATTTCAGTTCCCACTGACTGGTAAGTACCGAGAGGAAACTTGGACAGGAATCCCATCAACAAGGGCCTGGCGAGATGTCACACAATTCTACTGTCACAGAAAATACTTATAAAATCCTCAAGGGAATGATACCCAGTTAGAAAATGGTCAAAAACATCTCTGGCACCTGCCCATAGTACGGACACAGACCTGCGGCCACCGCTTGCTCCCTTCACCGGCATTTGTACTCCTAATTGTATTCCTAATATACTGGACAGCAAACACAAGGAAGAAGATGAAGAGTCCAACAGCCAGGCACTCTGCTCATTAGTCTGAAGCCTGGATGAGTTATTCAGAAATCCTAACAAGAGGTAATAAAAACCATCACCCTGTATTTTTGTACACTTTAAGCCAGACACAGAAGAGACATGGGTAATCACAGAACCATAGAATGGTTTGAAATGGAAGGGACTATCCAGTTCCAACCACCTCCTGCCACGGGCAGGGACACCTCCCACTGGACCAGGCTGCCCAAAGCCTTGTCCAAACTGGTCTTGAACATCTCAGGAATGGGGCATTCGCAACTACTCAGAAACATAGTGCCTACCTTTGCCTACCTTCGCCCCTGCCAGCCTGAGGCCTCTCTCCTGTGAGTCCCTTCCTGAATCCATAAACAAACCCTTTCCTCCACCAGATCCTGCAATCCCAGAAGAGCTGGAAGTCGCATGAAAACACCCATTGGTTCCTGATTCCACTGGCCCTTTCATCTCTGCTAAAAAATGCATCCAAAACCATTAAAAACTGAAATAAATGAATCCTACGTAAACCCACTTTGTCATGACAGCTCACTGCAAGGAGCACATGGCGGTATTCGCTGTTTCAGCAGCAACCCTGTTGCTGCTGACAGAATTGATCTTTAAATCAGCATATGCTGACCAAGCAGCCGACTGCAGCAGGTATGTGACGTCCGGCATGCACAAGCCATACCCCAAGACACGCTGGTTACGTAGGAAGGAAGGAGACGATCACCATACAGCACTGGCCTCTGGTCTAGGCTACCCTCTCAAAGTACTCCTGTGAATAGCCTGAAGTCAGCACCCTCTCTCCAGACGATGTGCAGAATGTGTGAAAGGATGGTGTGTAACCCAGCACTCTATTTTCTGAGGGACAAGTCTACCAAGATGCCCGCCTGGTGCCAGCTGAAGGCTCCAGCCCTGCTGCAGGAGATGCTTCTGCCTCCCCACTGGCCCGAGGGCTGTGTGGGCTGTAGTGCCACCAGTGAAGAGACGGATTCCAGGAGGCAGTAGCAAAGGCCTCCATCAGCAACCTCTGAAGCAATGCATGGAATCATAGAACCACTAGGTTGGAAAAGCCCTTTGAGATCATCAAGTCCAACCATACCTGCCCACTACTGAACCATATCCCTGAGATCCTTATCTACCCATCTCTTCAATAACTCTAGGGATGGGGACTCAACCACTTCCCTGGGCAGCCTTTTCTAGTGCCTGATAACCCTTTCAGTGAGGAATTTTTCCCTAAGGTCCAATCTGAACCTCCTCTGGTTCAGGTGCAGTAACATTTCACACCACGCATAATTTGTGAAGCTGTAAAACTCAAGGTGAACCATATTGACTTCACTACCACTCTATAATAGCAGCACTCCAAGCAGAAAAGTGCACAGGGGAAGTCTCTCCACATCAGAGCTCCCACCAGTCCAATCGCGTTGAGTCTGCAGCCATCCTCCTGCCTATACTGCTCTGTTCTGGGCTTTTCCCACACCCATGAGTCAGCTTGAAAAGAAGGTCCTCAAGTTCCCCAACATCGTGTTATCCAAGGTCAGCAAAATAAGGGGCTAAGCCGCTGCCAACACCCGCATTCACACAGCTCCATATGCAAGAGCAATAAAAAGGTTTCACAATCGTCGGCAGCATCTTTCCCTGAGCCTGCGGCACAAAAGCAGCCGCAAGCCAGAAAGCAGCTGACTCAGAGCCCAGCTGAGCTGCTGCTCTGCTGGCAATGTAGCTCCAGCTCCCGACACGTTTAACCATAATTACATGGGTCAGATCGTCTCTGCCTCATCACGCCAGTGGAGGGAGAGCTGCCGTGCAACCCACTCCGCACTCACACCAGCAACTGGAAGAGTTATCACACTTCAGCAAAACAATATGAACATGCACCCAGAAGAACCATTTTGACAAATCCTCAGTGAAAGCCCTGAGGAAATTAATCTATGTAACTTCTCAAAAACAAATCAACAAAAAAAACCCAAACCTCTAAGGCAAAGACTCAAACGCTGCCTTTAAATATTTCCACAGGGAGTAGAAATTTGATAATAGATGCCTCTTTAGGCTGGCAGAGCGGGGTATAATACTGTCCAACAGCTGGAACTTGAATGCAGAAAAATGTACGACAGAATTAAAGAACAATTTCTGCAACTGTGCAAGTAATTAGCCATTGAAATAACTTAGGGGAAACTAATGGATTGTCCATTTTCTACTTAAGCCCCAAAAAGGACTGAATAACATCTTAAACTGTAGGCTAATAACCGCAAGCCCATAGCCCTCACTGTGCATGTAAGCTGAGATGATTTCTGCCTCCTAATGTGACAGTAAAATTAGCTTATAAACCCAGTAAAAAAGTACCAGATGCAAACAACCAGGGAAGCCTTGGGGGAGAATTAAGAAACAGAACTGCATCATTTCCTTTAAACTGCTAAAAAAATTAATCATGCCACCTTCCTTGTTGTGCCATTTCGGGGAAACAACACATTGTAGATTTAGATCTGAACTTCAGCTATCAGGGCAGCCAAAAACAGTTCAGCAAGTTCAATTCAAGGGGATGAGGAAGAGGAACGCAACTCCTTTTACCTACACACTACGTTCCTGCACAGAATGCTACCTTGTGGATAGCAGAGCAGCTCTCTTCCACACTACCTGCTGCTGGCAGCTTGCTTCCAGCTTGCTTTCATCTCTGCAGTTGTAGATGTGAAGTTTGTAGAAAAGTGCAACAGGCTACTTGCCACATGCTACTAATTTGGGAAGAAATCTATGTATGTGTGGTTTTGCTATGTGCATAGTATATCTGTTGTATATTTAATGTATTATATACATTAATTAATATGTGTATATACAAACTATATATGTATTTAAATCAAAATGTCTACCACGTTCACCTTTCACCTACAGGTTAGGATTTGTTCATTGCAGTTCTGCTGCCTGCGTACAACCCTCCTATTTCTGAAGTTAGACTCAAATTCTAAAAAAAAAAAAAAAAAAAAAAGGCAGAAGTGAGGGGCAGGCTTCACACTGCCTGCCTCCTGCGTAGGTGAAACATCAGGCCCTGCTACAGCTTTGCTCCTTGAGATGCAGCAGAAGCCCACACGTATGCATAACTCGAGCTTCTCCCTTCACTCATCACCAGATACAGCATTCTTGAGCCTGGCCCAGCCTTGCCTTAAGCAAACAGGAGTCGCAGTTCAAGGGGAAAAACAAAGCTGGAACAAGGGAGAATGCATGCAGCACTCCATGCTATTTGGTTTACTTTTATGTAAATACTTTAACAGCAGTGATGGTTTTATTTGAAAAGTCAGGACTCTGTAAGGTACAAAGACACTTGTAAGCATGTGTGTTATGACTCAGTGTGGCTGGCCTGTTTCCAGCTCTCTCTTTGGGTCTTTCCCAAGCACGCATCTCCTGACCCCATTCTTCATGCCAGGTTGCAGAAAGCAAAACAACAAAACACAAACGCCCTCTTTTTTCTTTTTCCAGTGCTGCAGCCAATGCTCAGTTAAAGTCACTGTGGCACCCAATGCCCTAAATGAATATGCTTTCATGGTTCAACAGCCCCCAGAGAGTCTTTCTCGCAGATGCAAGAAGGTCATTTTGAAGCAATGGGAAAAATAAACCACAAGCTCCTACCCTTTCCTCAAGGATATTTTTGAAGGAGAACTATTTCAAAGGGCGGTTTTTTTCTGTGTTTAGTTAGCAACAAAACAAAACCCTATCTTTTGCATGAAAACCAGACAACACATTTTCAGAGATCATATAAATTCCTTTTCAGCTGAAGGACCAAAATGGAAATGTCTGTTTACTAGATTCAAGACCTGCAACAGATTTTTGCCTTTTGGCTGTGTGTTATCAATGGAAAACAGTTATACCTGTTTTTCCCTAAAAACCAGACCTAAGAGAAATTGGTGGAAAACCTAGATACGCCTTCTAAGGCTGAAAGAGATCTTCCGAGCAGTCTTGGGCGAGTTACCACTGCTAAGTGCAATTAGCACGTTTATTCATTTACAAAGCCCGCTTCCTTGGCATACATAGGGCACGGGGTGAACTTTACGAGAGAGTGCGAAGTCTTACTACTACATCAATACACGTACTTCCCCTGTTGCGTTAGCAGAGGTCTCCACTGTATCGCAAAATTTCATCAACCTTCTCATCACCCCGAATGAGCATCCTACTCGCACAGGAAAACCCCAGTGTTGGCCCATCAATGGAAACTCTCAATATAACTCGTAGGAGCAAGAGGGCCGTTCCAGACAGAAGAAGCTGTTCTCAGCAGAAACTCCTAGCAAAAGTTTGAACTTCCAGGGTAATGATTTGAAACCAGGCTCTAATGTACTTAACTGAAGCTGTATAAATAAAGATTTTCTGCTCCTTCCGGCAGCTATTGTGCTGATTGGACTTCTTGCAGCCAAGCACAGCAACATGCAAACTGGATATACCCATACTTATCCACAGCAGTATCCCATTGCTTACTATCAATGTCCCTCCACTCCCTTCTCCTCTCAGAATAAAGTTCACACTTATTTTTAATTAAGTTTAACTACCCAGAGAGGATGTAGCAGTTTCTCATTTAAAATAAACTGCTTATATTCAGTGAGAAAAAATAAACCCTCATGAATGGCTTGAGTTGATGAAGATTGATATAGCTTGGAGACTTTATAGTACAGTGACTCATGCCTTCTGGAAAATGTAATATGTTCTGTCTAGTTTAGGAAAATAGGTCATGTTTTTAAAATGTGCTAACTAACATGAAGAAAGGGGAAATTTTCTTTATTAATCGTTCTGTTGCAGCATTTAAGTGCATCTGGTAATTACAGCAACTTTTTCCTTCATACTTCCAGAAAACTTCTCCAAAGAACTCATGTTACATTACAGCTCCTGCCTAGCAGAACCAATGTTAACACGGCAAAAAAATGATGGAGGAAGATAAAAATCTCTTTTCTTCCTGCTTTAGCACTTCTCCTACAGCTTTCATCCCCTGCAATCTCCTGTTGGTTTGCACTCGTTTGCCATGTCCTGCTGCACTGAGGACTGCATTTCCTCCTTCCAAACCAAATTCTTGTAAGAGCAGCATGGGAGAGAAACGCTTTGGGTTTTGGGTCACTAAAGACCTAAGACACTTCCAAGCCAATGAGCTTCAACCTGCTCTTTCAAGAATAAATTAGGGCTGAAGAGTTAGAGTGAAAATTTCCAAACACAAGTCACTAGTCACTAGTGTCTTCATACGGGCTACCAAAATCGAGGCATAAGCCAAAAATTTCTAACTTCATCTTACCCTAGTAAGAAAATATTTAAAAATATCTGGTTCATGCGTTAATTGTTTCTTTTACATAAACTCAGGGACCTTGGCAAAGTGTCTACACCTCTAGAAAACTACTACTCAATATGAAACCAGTGAAAGCCGCAAGACATCAACTGTTTCCCATGCTCATCTGTCAAGATAAACAGTTCAAAAAATAAGGCTGAACCCAAACAAATTCAGAGTAAAGCCAGGTCTAAAGTCTCCTAACTTATCAGCCTGCAGCAGGACTTCAACTTGAACCATCTCACACTGACAGCAGTGACTCCACATCTATGACCAGGAATCTTATCAACCATTTTGCACCTAGAGCATCAGAAGTTTGGGGCCTGATGAGAGCTGACAGCACACAGAACAAAGCCACAAAAAGCAGAGGGTGACAAGAGTTCTGGAAGAAAGAGGTGTGAAGGTACAAGATAATTATTCAGACTGAGGGAACGTTTTTCACAACAGGCTTAAATGAATTCACCTGCTGCCATATGGGATGCACCTGCCCCAACGTTCGTGCTAGCCCCTATGCTGGGGCCATTTGACCAGCCTGACTGGGGAAAAGACTCAAAATATCTCCCCCCAAGACGAGAAAAAAGTGCGTTTTCAGCCAGATGAGCTCCCTTATTACTAGCCACGTGGCTAGATGGGTACAACTGCTGGGGCAGAGAGAAAGGCAGGATTGCCCCTTTTAGCAGCGGCCCGTGCTTGGCGGGATGCTAGCCCTTCCCAACACCAAACCATGGCAGTCACTGTAACAAAGGGAGGACATCACAGACGGTATTCAGGAAACTAAAACCACTTTCCTGTGATATAACTATTGTAAACCTCCACTACCTCATTGCATTCAGATGAACCAACCCCTCCTTTTTCCACAATGAATTTTAAGGGAGTGAAAGGGAAATATACAGGGGCTATGTCTGTTGGAGGGACAGCGCCTGCAACATTTCAGGTAGGTCATAGCCTTGACAAAGTATGATCTTCTGTTTGACCATCACTTGTAGCCAATTAGCGCCTTAGCTAAAGCTCTGTCATGACATATAGGTTCCTTATTTGGGTTTTTTATTCTTATTTTCAAAAAAGGGAACATCAACTAAAATACACACTGAATTATCTTTGAAAGGGTAGGTGTATAGAGATGCATGCCTCCTGGGCAGAAAATAAAACAATTCCAGCATCATTTCCCATGTAGGTGAACTGGTCTAAATCCTTCTAAAAAGAAAAACAAATAAAACTGGCCAGATGGGGGACACTCACACTGCACATCTTCACTTCTCTGAAACACCACGAAGTAATGTATACTTATCTTCGAGTACATACTACTGAAAAACTACAGCTGAAATTGGATTAGAAACTTCTGCTGAAAAACAATTTATGGTATAACACAACTCTGACAGCCTGGGTTTCTAGCCACCAACTGAGCTTTTATAAAAAAATCTGCTGGGCAGCTGCCAGATCAGCTCTTTGAGTCTTGGCGTGTCTGACATCTGAGACAGTAGTCAAGGCAGCCACATGTCCTGTGCCATCCACAGCCCTGTACTTTTATGGTTAAACGGTATCGTCAAAGAACAGTACTAGGAAGCCATTAAACACACAAAGGTAAAAATCTCCTACAGCTGTGGATCTGACAACTCTGATCACGTTGCAGAAGACCGAGAGCCACAGCAGGACTTTTTTCTTTTTCAGGATCTGGTATTAATTTGAACATAAAAGTAGCTTATTAAGAAGGAAAAAGAGAAACCAGAAATGGTAGTGAGCTCCAAAACAACTCTGCACTCTTAGCTGAAAATCACTGCCATTTATAAATTTCACATTCCAAATATCCTTACTCTGTCTCCAGTTCTAATTAGAACTTTCCACCAAGTACACTTCAGACAGACACATAAAACCCAGTATGCAAAGAGTATTCAGCAGCTCAAGATAATTAAATTCAAATACAGTCTTTCTAATTAATTTCATTTTGATTCAGCTCATATTTTTATAAGGTGTTCAAGCTCCAATATGCAACCATATGAATACAGTCCAATAAAAAGTGATTTCTGCAGTTTAAATGCCTGCTAATAATTCCAATAGATGTGAAGTTTAATATGTATAATCCAATTCCGCTGCATATTACTAGTTATCTGAAGACCTTTTTCCATTGTCAAACAGAAAGCCTGATCCTTTACTTGAAAAACAGTAACTACTTTTGCATGCCAAAATAGTGTCAAAGTAGTAAGGAAGCAAGAAAGATACAATTGGTGTATTATAAATTTGCCTCCACTATTTCTACGGGAATTGAGAGAGATGTAATTTTTTTGCACCCTAGAGCGTCTGAAATGTCAATGGTATCAGTATTTTAGAGAAGCTGGAGTACTGCTGGTACTGCTGATGTGTTTAGCATCTGTCCTCACAAGTACAACAGGAGGTCAGTGCTTACGTCATTTCTTCAGTAGGATTTTGGTAACTGGATGCTGAAGCCTTGCCTGTAACAGGAAAAGATCTGCTCATCTACCTGCTTTCTAGGAATATCGTAGTATATGCCAGCAAAAATGTGCATCTGCCAATATATAACTTATTGCTTTCTAGTTGGAATAAATCATAGAATCATTAAATAGTTTGGGTTGGATGAGA
This sequence comes from Phaenicophaeus curvirostris, assembly GCF_032191515.1. Taxonomy (NCBI): domain Eukaryota; kingdom Metazoa; phylum Chordata; class Aves; order Cuculiformes; family Cuculidae; genus Phaenicophaeus; species Phaenicophaeus curvirostris. Next base: position 37,446,476 of record NC_091394.1, read on the forward strand.
CCTTAAAGATCATCCAGTTCCAACCCCCCTGCCATGGGCAGGGACACCTCCCACTGGACCAGGCTGCTCAAGGTCCCATCCAACCTGGCCTTGAACACCTCCAGGGATGGGGCAGCCACAGCTTCCCTGGGCAATCTGTTCCAGTGCCTCACCACCCTCACCATAAAGAAATTCCTCTTTATGTCTAGTCTAAATCTGCCCCTCTCCAGTTTATGCCCATTGCCCTTAGTCCTATCAGCCTTTGTAAGAAGACTCTCTTCAGCTTTCTTGTAGACCCTCTCCAGGTACTGGAAGGTTGCTATAAGGTCTCCTCAGAGCCTTCTCTTCTCCAGGCTGAACACCCCCAACTCTCTTAGCCTGTCCTCATATGGCAGGTGCTCATCCTTGTAGCCCTCCTCTGGACCTGTTCCAACAGCTCCATATCCTTCTTATGCTTGGGGATTCAATTAGCTCAAAGCCTATAAAGCTTAGCTGAGTTATTAAACGTAGTTGTGCCCATCAGGAATGTGGTGTTTTCACAGGCTTGAGGCTGGGGATAGAGATCCCCTTGCAGGCTTGAGAAGGTCACCACATGTCTGCTGGTGTCCTGTGCCAAGTGGAGCAGCTCACTCACTTCCATTTAAACTCTTTCAATACAAACGGATTGGGCTGGTTTAAAGAGATTAAACAGGAGGTCTTGGCTCACCTGACTCACTCTGATGACACTGCAGTAGAGAGCACTTGCAAATAACCCCACCACCAAACCACTGCAAGAGGGCCATGGCCACCAGCAAGGCAAGCAGCACTGATGAAACTGGGGCATGCCAAACTCTACCTGCGGGACAACCTGCACGGTGATGGACCTGCAAGTTTGCAGAAATCTAACCAAACGCAGGTACGGCTGACATAAGAAATTCCTCGCCTCAACTTGGAAATGTTTCACTTGTTTTCCTCCTCTTTCACACTGGCCTACAGAATGCTCCTCATTAAGGCAATCAGCAGGTTTGAAAGATTAAAAACAAACAAACAAACCAACAACCAACTCATCTTGTCAAATTTAAACCCAGGAGGGGTAATGAGAGCCAAACACACTGAACCTATTGCTGGGAAATTTCAGGATACTGGGGCCTGAATCAATTTTACTGAAGCAGATGGAGAACTAAATGAGTTGCACTGACACAGCCTCCTGGGACTGATGCACTGATACTGCACTAAGAGCATAACATTTTGAGTTTGATGTACTACCCAAAAAGTCAGATTTTTATTAGACATTTTTTGTCCTTGTTTACATTCCCAGCTGGCAGAATATCCTTTAAAGCAGGAGGACTGTCCATCGAAGCTGGGAGAAGTGAATTAAACCTTTTGTCTTCACTTGTAAGCCAATTAAAGAAGACATATAAGGACACTCTAAAGCTACTCTAAATGTATTTTTAGGTCAATGTAGTTACATCAGCAAATTTTCTGCACTAAGATAAGCTACATAATCAGTGAAAACCTATGTTCTAAAGTTTTACCAAGCTCGTTTTTCAATATTAAATGTATTTGACTTCCAAAATACTACCCAGCAAACAAATGATAGTATTTTAGTAGCACAGGGAAGCAAATAATAATAAAATAGCATTTGCCCAATGAGGTAACTGCTCAGTAACAAATTAGATGGATGCATCCCAGTAACTTCCCAGAAAGTCTGCAAAACATTTTTCCAAATAACCAGTGCCAGGAGGGTAAAGGCCATTACCTGGAATTGAAGTTTCAGCAGATTGCTTAGGGCACCAAAGTCAAGAACGTCAGACAGAGCTATGCTGAAGCGCCGCTCTGCCAAATACAAGCTTCAGTTCTTGCTACAATTTCAAAGAGGAGAGAAAAGGAAGAACTAATGGTCCCTGGTAACTCTAAGATGTGGCCTGACCTATGAAGCCACACAACTTCTCCCTTGAAAGGTTAAATGAAGAAGGCAGCTGGGAGACTTTGAAGGGAAAAGGGGAAAAACAAAAGTTCTTTATTATGGAGGTAGCAGACTTTCCTAATTGCACAGAATGATTCTTAACACACAGGTGTTTCACAACAATAGGATCTGTGTTAAACCGATAAGGGAAAAAAAAAAAAATCAAGTTTGGACTGTTCCACGATCTTTTCCTTTGCCTGTGTGAGGCCTTTCAAAATAATGGCAAGATCATTTTTCCTTCTCTTCTGCAGGTTTCTGGTCAGGCAGCGCTGGATCGGTGCAGGGTGGCATAGCACCGGGGCAGGCATGATGCTGGGTGCGCATGCTGGCGCAGCTTATAGGACCGGGGATATGAAGAGAACAAGCCTCTCCACTCTACAGCATCTGTTTGGGTTAGTGCTCAGTTCCCTCATCCCTCTTCCCTCCCCGATGAATGGCAACATTCAAACTTTACTGAAGATATTAGAAGCACATCAAAGAAAACCATTAAGCTTTTAAGTGCACTAATTGACATTTTAGCACTTACAAATCCATCTATATGTTCTATCACTCACTTTAAGAGACTTGTTTCCCACCTGGTAAGAGTTCCTCATGTTTTCAGTGGGCAGAGTGGGATTTTCAAAGCTACTTTTTTCCTCAGATAGGACTTTAGAGAATTCAAATTACAAATATAATGCACTTCAAAAAGTAACACATTTCACAAATTTAAGAGCTCTTCCATAAAAGCTGTAAATAGCATCACAGCTATAACTCACAGGCTTCTAAGCTCCAATGAATTCTGCAGCTGTTACAGCACATCGAAGCCAAATCATTGTTACCTTCACACCACCACAACTGAAAACCCCAGCTATGATATTACAAACTGCATGGTGCTACATGAAAAAAAGAAAAGAGGAAGGAAAAAAAAAAAAGAAAGAAAAGAAAAAAAGGAACCCACGAGTGATTTTGCAGCCTCTTCTTTCTTCCTTCTGGCATAGAACACTGCTAAAACTGTGAGTGACCGCTTTGGAGTGACTATCCCACAACAGGATTCGGGGAAGCATTTTGGAACAATTGCCACCCCGCCACCCCACACCCCCCCCGCCCCGATGCTCTAAAATCAGAGGATACAGCACTCCCCTCCCCAGCTACGGTGATGTACAATAGATGAGCCCCTACCCAGCAGCCAAGCCCAGCCTCTGACGGCAGAAGAGCATCTTAATGACAGCAGGTCTGGACCCTTCATCTATTACTGTCACATACCAACATGTTCACCTTCTGTTCTGCTAGAGAAATCCTCATTCAGTCCCAATATTTAAAGCAACAAGGAAGATCAAATTAAATTCTCAGGGTTTTAAGCCATTCAGTTCATTGCTAGATCTATTTTCGGGTCTGAGGCTGCCAGCCACCCCCACAGAATCTGCGCACTAAACAAGGCTTTTGACAGGCTTGTTTATGCCTTCTGCAGCAATCAAAGGCAAAACATTACAAATCAAAGAACCAGGAGACAAATACAGTACTGTGCACAACAGAAACCTCAAAAAGCTAGCCAGCAGCAAACCTGCTGCTCACCGAGCCCCGCAGCGCAATACGAGATAACGCAGGGAAACAGAAATGGATAGTTGAAGTAAAAACAGGCTTGTGCTCTATGTATGCAAACATCTGCAGGCAGGACCTCTGAAGCACACATCCATCAAAAGAAGTGGATATAGAATCGCAAGGAGCAGAAAACAGTTATTCATTTTCTCCAAACGTACCACAGAGGAACGGTCATAACTTAAGAATACCAGCTCATAAAGACAGCGGGAGACTTTAGATTTTACTGGTATGAGAAAGAAACCCAAAAAAACAAGAAGGCATGGACAATGTACAGTATTTCTGTGGCTGGGATTTAAATGTAAATGCTAAGACTGCATTTTGGGACCTAGACTGCTAAGCTACACAAGGCAGTTACCTCCAGTCCGTGCCTTTTCTTAGAGAAGGTAAAATCACATTTTCTGGTCTGTTTTTTCCCTACGCTGAACACGTGGTAAGGATGGAGGCAGTTTTACTCAGTGACACACACTGTGAACTGCACTGCCCATACTTAGCAAACCCACCATGTCAGGGAAGCATCTAACATGTACGTTAAAATTACACGCAGAAGAAATTTAGTGGTACGCCTTTGCTACTGTGTTCCTTTAAACCTTTCACCTCTTAAACTGTGAGTTCAGTGTCAGATTATAAACATCATAAAAGCTCATAAAACCCAATCATAAAACTGCCAGCTCACTTCAAGATTATTTGCTCTTATCCTTGCAGAAACACCGGGAGCGGTGCAAGAATTGCGTCATCCCTCTGCAAACCCCAACCTCTCTTCATCTGCACCAAGCTAAGGTCACTACAATCACCCTGTTCATGTCACTGGAAGGGCAGGTGTTACAGCCATACCTGGAAGATGGACCCTCCCAGCACATCACTCACCTACTAAACCACCCTTAGCAACATCCCCCAACATCAGTTTCTCATGCAATCACCTGCTGCTTCACCTCCCTCTTTCAAAACCTAGCTTTGCATGCTAACAGCATGACTGACACGAAAATGTCCTGGAACAGCAGCAGGAGGAAATGCCAAGTACCATTTCCAGGCATCTCTACGGGCCTCTCTATCCCACACAGCAGTGTCTACCTCCAGCCTTGCCAGAGGCTGAGCCAGGCAACGTGGCAGCAGCCCAAAGAGTGGGCAGAAGCACAGGCTGATAGATACCTCCCCAGACATCATTAGCACCAGGTTCTGATTGTTTGCACTAGCCCACGGTAGGAAAAGAAGAGGCATTTCACTCTTTGGGCTGAGTTTCCTACATGGCCAGTCACATCATTTCACCCCTCTCTAGGGAAAAGACTATGGCTGGGTGGCTTCCCTGTGGAAAAGGATGGTTTTAGTGAAATGCAATTGTCATGGGGGCCTAGGCAGAGCAGAGCTTATCACCAGCAGGGTTATGCCAAAGCATTCCAGGAACTGGCCGGATCATAGCTAGCATAACATCAAGCAATGTCACAGTGAAGTAATGGTTTTGAAGGCAGACCACAATCAAATCTGTAGAACTAATCATACCCACCTCACCTACAACAAACTCAACCTGATCCTCACACTTCAAGCACACTACAAACCACTCTGCATTTCAGCTTGGCTGTGCACTAGCAGAAGGTGAAATAAGGTGGCCAGAAAAGGGGAAGATTAAAAAAGAAAAGAAGAAGAACAGGCCTTAAGAAACAGACTAACCCAAAGACTGGATTAGAGAACAAGCAGTACATTTTTAGGCATGGATCAGCTCTTACAGTCTCTCAGCTAATGAAGTGGCAGCGAAGAATCATTCAGGCAAGTTTAGGAGCTGTGCTTCTGTTTGTTTTAATTTGCAGTCTATAGATTTTACTGTTTTATGAGCTCACACATGAGTAATACTGGAACCGGAGGCCAAATGCAGTGATGGACTGGGCAAGGCAGATATACCCACACGAAGGGAGCATCTCTGCTGCTGCCAGCCTCTGCTCCCTGCAAAACAAGTGGACCAGCTAGAGCCCAGCATCACTCCAGTGATGCAGATTAACCACCCATCACTACAGTCCATCACAATTCCTTATCAAATCTCCCTGACAGATAAAAGGAGGAGGGACAGACTAGTGATGATTACTCTCCCCGCAGTGGGCAGGCACAAACTTGGTAGCTCTATTTTGCTACTGGAGCAGTCTTAGACGCAGTGGGCACGTGATTACAACCAGTCGCGTTACAGAAATGCAACAGCCTCCCAGAGCGGCTACTCTAACAGAACACAGAGATGGAGCTACGTATGCCCTGGGAGAGCAGATCATGCTGAATCCTAATTGAATTTAGAAAAAAAAAAATTTAAAAATGGTGTGACTTGTTTAAATGCCTTTGCATTGCTAGGTGACCTACGCCTCCCCACGACTCATGCGCCCTAGCCACTGCAAGTTGCTGCATACAGATGTAGCAGCAATGGTACGGCTTAATCAGTCAATGTTTTCACAACACATATTTCAAATATTAAGCACTTATTGAAGACTTAGAAGTTACTGTGTAAATATTTGTATTATATTATACTGCTAGCGCTTCCTCACCAACTGTGGAATTTTAAATCTATCTCGTCTGATAAAGCTTTATTTACATATCACGCTGCTCTCGATACTCAACAGAGTGAACTGACTAAATTTACACCAACTCTATTCAAGGAGTACATGTCAGGAAAGAGCAATTCAATGATTTTTCATATCTGGTGTGTGACTAAACTAAACCACAGACAGTCACAACGCTTGTTTTGGTCACAACCGCCATGGTCTACACTGAGTTCTATAAAATGAAATCTTATAGTAGGTCTCTGCTCAATATGTGGGGAGCTGGTGACACCCACAGCGTGGGTACAGTCTGCTTTAGCCTTCTGAAGCGCTTCGAGGATGCTACGATGCCCCCAGGCAGCACAATAGCTCCAAGGGTACCCAGAGCTATTTCCAGTGGGAAAAGGAAGGATTTCATCCACCTCTCTGACACAGTGGCAAGTGGAGTTTGTCACCCAGTTATTTGGGTCAGATTATCACCTCCCACTATTTTACAACAGGAAGGCCGTGAGAAGCCACTAATGCTCAGACAAGCAGCTAATGCTTGAGAAAACACTATCGAGACGCAACCAGCAGCAAACGCAAACACCATTATTAGTCCCAGACGAAGTTCCTTATGTAGAAAATATAACAGCCATCAAAATGCGGTGAAGTCCTGAAAAGATGAGATTTAAACAGTTTGACTTTCTAAACATGTATTAGGAAATACTCACTGTGCAAACCCTTCTTTCCTGCCTCTCTCCTCCTCCCCCCCAAAAAACCTAAAAAGCAAAAAGAAGATTTATGGGACTCTGCACTGACTCCAACAGCTGACACCAAGTTAATCATCACATCAGCTCTGAAAAATCTGTATGCCTTAAGCACCCGCTACATTGAAGAAAATCCTGTAGCGTGATAATTGTTTACTCACTGAATCCAAATCGCAGGTTGGTTTTTTTTATTTTACATACTGAATGAATATTTACTCTCCAATGAATTTAGCTAAGATTTGTGCAATAATATGCTGAAAAGGGGAAAAAATGGAGTAGAAGTCGCATACTACCTTTCGACAGCTCTGCCAGCTGGAAATACGCCATCAATTGTCTATTCGGTACGTGACACGAAAGCAGAGGAGCCTGCTTAATAGAAATTCACTCAATTTCACCACGTTTACTTCAGGTTTAAGAAAATGGCCATGAAGAAGACGATTAAATATTTTTCCTTTTATGAATATACTCCTGTCTTGTTTTGTAACAAGCTTTTAACCTCATACCAAGTTTATGACATTTCTAATCTCAAACGTTATGGAAACTGGATGAACAAAGTAGAAATGGAAATATTAGCAGAATTTTCCTTCGTTTCAAAATCTGAACAGTGTCATACTAAGACAAAAAGTAAGTCCAAGTGTTCTGCATGTGTTACAACCAAGCTATGCATTCTTTAAAAGTATGTGCACTCCTGTCCCACTTCCACAGAAAGTCAAATATGTATATAAACAAATATCAGAAAGCAACAAATTTTGTCAGCCAGTTTATTCAAGAAAACCAAAATTCAGTACGTGGCATTTCTGCACAAATCTTTCCCTACCTTTTGCTATGCACAGGAAAGGACAGACAGACGTACACACAAAGAAACACATGACATATATTGCCCGCAAGCTGCAGTGTCTCCAGCTTCAGGCTGCTGGGCTCAAGCTCACTAGCGCTTGTGGCCCTGTGACAGTGGGCCAATTGCCTAGCCCCAGCCTGCTCCAGATAAATAAACAAGCAGCACTTGTTCACAGACATCTGTCTTATTTTTTTTCCTCCTTGCCACTCAAGAAATGCTACTAATACAACAATTACTTAACCATATAAATCTGAGGTTAATAAAAAGACCATGCTTTGAGTGACAATATCTACTTTGCCATCACAGAACTAACTCTTTATTCCCTATAAATAAATGTTATTATCTGGGAATTGAACTCTGAGTGGCGAACTGGTAGCTTGCTTTCTTAGATGCTTCAATACATTAAGTGCTTCGCATTATGGGCAGATCAACTGCCCATTCACTAAGAAAGGTTACCAAAGTGATGCTGTAATCTCATTTAGCTCACCCAGTGTTTACCTTCTAGGGTCAGTCTTGGATAGAAGGAGAAAAAAAAATGTGCAAGAATAAAGCTGGAACATTCAAATATGGAAAGAGAAGAGAAATATTCACCTCCTAGGTTAGAGATCCTTTTGCTTCAGCTACCTCACCACAAAGGTATGATGCCAAAAGTATGAAGAGGTAGAAAGTGATTAACGGATTGGAAACATTTTGAAATTTAGATGAAAAAGAAGGAAAACAAAAACGCTGTGAAAGTAACTTTATTTTCAAACGATCTAGTGCATTTTATAGCAAATTTCACTGGATAAAAACTCAGATTCATGACCCAAAATACACTCAGAAGATGAAAAGGAGAACAAAAAGGCATAAACCACAAAGTTTGAAACTAGTCATTCCTTCTGCTCCTTTTTTCTCTGTTTCTGCCCTGTAACTCTCGCCAGGGATGGCAATTGGGAAAGACCCCCACAAAACAAACTGCTTCCTGTAATAAATAAACCCCTCCATTCCTGTCGCAGACTGGAATTCTGACCTGAAAACTGCTGACACTAGGAAAATGGAGAGAGAAAAATAAACAGCTCAAAATTCACCTCCTCACCAGAAGGGCTGAGAAGGGAAGGACAGTAAGAGAAACACAAACAAACAAGCAAGGTTACTGGTCCAAGAAGAACGTATTTTGCCTCAGTCAGGTAAGAAACATGAAATACAGATGGGTGGTGGGGGGTATAGTACAAAATAAGAAAAAGAAGGCAAGAAATAGGTCAAAAATATTAGGAGTGAAAGAAGGCTAATCGGAGCCCTTGGTTTAGGCAAAACACCAACGCAGGTAACAATTTCAACTTTGGGTGATAACCAGCCTTTGTCACATGGGGTTCTGCAAGTGGAGACCCATTGAGTGGGGAAGAGCGGGAGAGCAAGGCTGGGTGAAAGGCCAGCACAGCCCTCGGAAACCCACAGTGCACGTCTGAGTGGGGAGAACCAAGTTGAACAAGTAAAGCATTCAGAGATGTCAAAGTATTTAGTATTATGATGTTGTATACAGTGTACTGCTGGTGAACACCATGTCCAATTTCACCCACAAATTAATCACTTTGATGCGAACTTCCCAGAAGCTAAAGTGTGCTTGCCTACCTGTGCTGAAATCACCCTTTCACTCTGCAGACATACCTAACTAAATCATGCTCAGTCCAGGATAAGGAGTCAAGGACATAGCACCACCCATGATGCAGATGGCACCACAATCAGGTTTTATAATAAATCTTATTTAAATTTAGAAAACAGTTTTAAGATCCTGGACACATTAATTAACCGGGACTAGGCGATGCTCAGGCAGAGGGACCAGTGACCAGTCTGATGCAGCTGCAGATGTTAGCAACTCCACAAAAGGGTCCTGCTCACCTGGTGGGTCCACTGCAAATGGGCCAAAGCTCAGGAGAGAATCAGTGACTGTCGAGGGATGGGAAGAGTTTATGACAGCGACCAATACAACTGGAGCTAACTGGCATTGAAGCTTGTGCTCACACTGTAGAACAGCCAGGGAAGAAAGGACAGAATTTGAAATGGGAATCCAGAAAAGGAGGCTCCAATATTGTCCCCAGAACTGGAGACTGAGGGTGGTGAGGCTGCATCTGGAGCAGTTGCCCTGGACCAGGATGGGGAGACACCAAGCACAGAAGGATATCGGAAGAAGGAAATCCATGTAGCTGTAGAAAAGGTTCCCACCTTTTACCCCATGGCACATCTCAAACACTTCAAAGGGGTTCATTCCCAAAGTTTTATGCTGCAACACTTCTCTATTTACTTGAAAGAGAGGAAAAGACAAAGTGTATTTCTGCCTGAGTTGAAACCCAAGTTGCTAAACCACCTTGGGAGCAGGTCAGCGAGATTTCACTTCTCAGGAACAGACTTGTTCAGCCCCTCATGCCTTCACGCTTATTTCCCAGTATCTCTGACACTCAGCAAACCACTGTGTCCAAAAGCCACCACATCTGAGCAACAAAAATACATCCCACTACCCAGCACTACTCTGCTTCCGAGCCCAGTCGCATGGGGCAAGGAAGAGGCAAGAGGCAGGGCATCCATCCTGCTGGAGCACCTGCTTTTGGGGAGGGAGGTGCACACAAACCTGCCCTACACACAAATGAGACTGCCCGCAGGGATGTCCGAGCTGGCATAGGGAAAACCAGCCTGGAAAGGAGGAGACAAAATGGCTTCACTTGCTATTTGCTTTGTTTCCTCCCCCTCTCCCTCTTATCTCTATTGCTACATGTAGCAATAAAACCATTATGGAAGTTCAAAAGCAAAATCAATTAGTAAATGGAACGAACATCTCTCCATTTTAGCCAAGCATCTTACAGAACCCAGCTGCTGCATTTGAACAATAAATGCAGGGCTGTTTGTTTAATTACTCGTTTATCAGAATCAGGCTCGGGTGCTGCTCTGAAAATACGGGCACTCTCCTGTCCGCTGGCAGGGAAGAGGCAGGGCAATGCCTCCGAGCTGCTTCCCCGGGTGCTGCATCAAGTGAGACACAAGTAAAAGATTTACCTTGCACACCCTATTCATAAGACATAAATACGACTTAATTAAAACAAGTTGCTCTGTGAGCAGCTGAATTAATGAGACCTGACTGCATGTGAATGCACGTGCTCGGCTCCCCTGGCACTGTGCTCCCTGCTGGCTGGCACGCAGCACCTGGTGGCCAGCTGCTGGCCACTGCTCCTCCAGGAAGGGCCACCAGCTTCCCTCCAGCTCCTTAGTTCAGCCATGCCACTTGCAGGAGTTACCTTTGAGAAGGCTACTCTTCTTTCCAATTTCCTTGAGATCTGCCGATGGATTACCAACCTGCCAGCGAAGGGCAGAAGGATAATGGGAGCACACCAGCCTACTCCCTGTGCCCAGTGCCCACACCCTTGTCTTGCTCCTCCTCACTCAAGGTAGCATAAGCACAGCCCAAACCCTCATGCCGGCCATCAGCTCCCTGGGCCCTCCACCAGCTTTCCTTCTCCAACACAGCACACTGGAGGTAGTCTCAGTCTCCACTGAGAACAGCATTTGAAACAGCTGTGAAACAACTTACTCTTTGCTGAAATTTGCCCAGATTTTCTTGCAATAGCTTGGCAAGCACCCACTGGTACTGCTCTTTCAGGAAGGACAAGGAAACGGAGGGAGAGGGGCAAAGCATATGATCGCTGGGAAACTCACGAGATCAGTGAAAGGATGTCAGATCATCAACTTCATTCTCAGCGTTACTGCGCTCCTACAGCGCCAATACTTGGTCCAGCCCAAAATATTCCAGACAATACCTGCAACTGTCTATCCTTGCAAATATCTGCAGGCTAAGTCAGAGACGTTATAATTTCATGAATGCAGCCCACAAATTTCCTCCTTTTTGGTGCATATTTCTCTAAACACAACTTACGGCTGTCTAATTTCACTTCTGGCTTTCATAAGGTCCGGCTTTCTTTTCCTTCTTAACAGAAAAGGAGAACATAATTTTTGAAAATGTGACACCAAGTTTACGACTAAGGTGGCCATTCTTACAAATTAAGTATTTTAAAACAGATGCTCCTTTTTCAAATGTTTCCTGCTTGTTCTGCTATTATGTCCCTCGCTCTACGGACAAAGAGAGCAAGTGTTAGGGGCATCTTAGTCCATCTAGGAGGGCACGGCACACGCTTAGGTTTGGGCTAGTAAATCACGTGTATTTCTTCATGAACTAGAAACTGGGGAAGGATGCTACCACTCCCACGAGCAACTCAAGACTTTAATTTTTGTTTTCTTCATGTCAGTGGATTCTAAGATTTCTATCAATCAAGACCATATAACTCAGTTTCAATATAACACAATAATTATTAATTAAGACACACAGAGAGACTAATAGGGCTTCCTTCTACTCCATCTTTCTGTCAGAAGAAATAATTTTTATCTTTTCCTTATTAAACCGAACAATCAAATCTATCACAACAATGATATCTACTTCACAATGTGTCACAGCTCTGAGGTCAAAGAAACAGGTCAATTAAAGAGAGTGGCTCTACAGTTTACTCTAGAACCTGGCAGAATCTGGATGGAACTGAAAATTAAATCAAAACACCAGAACGTACGTAAGGCAGAGTTCATAAATACTAAAGATAAGGGGACTGCTGTCCATTCTGTCTAGCGACCACTGTCACAGTAAAGTTTCTTCTTGTCTACTTATGTTTAAGCTTTCAGAGCTGTTGTACCGAGATGGTTTCTGGACAGGATTACCTAAGAAAGTCAACCAACATAAAACTGAATAACATGCATGTGGCACCCACAAAAAAAACTGTCTGAAAGTAGAAAATAAATGAGTTTTATCAAACTCTGGTCTCCGGAAATGAGGCTACATGCCATCACTTTCAGTGCATTAATCAGAAGAGTGACAAGTGGCATCAGAATTGGTGTGCAGAGCTTCCCAGTACACACCACAAGTCAGCTGCATTTATGGGAAATTTCACTGCTCTGTGGAAATACTGAAGGCCTTTGTAACAAAACTAAGATTCCTCTTTGTTACAATTGGTCCAAATAGATTTCATTTCAGCAATGTCAGAAATGCAAGAGTCTCGCATCTCAAGGAGCTATACTAACAGTTTAAGACTCAGCAACAAACACTGCAAATTCACGAGGAATTAATTACTATAAACTGAAACAAGCAAACAGCTAGACACTTAAAAATAAGTATTTTCCATTCTGTACAAATTTTGCTGTTTTCAAATGTAAACCTTAAGTATACGAAAATTATTTTAAAAATTATTGCATGAGAATTTAAGTCAAGAGCCACGGTGTCTAGTGGCATCCACTGAAAAGTAAGGTTTTATATCTGGAAACCTGAAGTGTTTTCCCAGTCATTTTACCAAGAATAAATGACTCAAAATATCTAAAAAATGTAGCTTTTTTGTCAGTTCAGCATTACAGGTAAATATCACCGCTTAGGCACTAATATTAGTATTAATATTAATATCATTAGGCATCTCTTAGAATAAGAATGCCATATTAATAGCTGGACAGCAAGACCAGGAATCAGTTGGGTAGTGTGAGAGGAGAAAAGTCAAAAATCTAAGGAAATGAGGGCATTGGTCAAGGCCAGAGAGAAGACATCAACTATTACCTATTTCAAGGTCTCACCCCTTTCCTTCTGTCTCCAGTTCCCAACCCTTTGCTTCAGCTGCTCCCAGACATCAACTATTTGTCTTTTTTTTTTTTTAAAAAAAGAAGAAAGTTCTAAAGCTGATTTCATGCAGCTACTCTTGATGGAGCTCAGAGAATTTCCCAGCAAGCTTTTTTCCCTTTCACATTGGAAGCACACTTGAGTTGTAAGAAAATGCAGAACACAGTTTGGTTAGCCGGAGGACCGTAGTCCTGCATCCATGCAGAAGCTGAGGCACTCAGGGTGACAAGAGCTTACATGATTTCTCCTTTAGACACAGACTGAGCTCCCTGCAGCTGTATGGAAAACATCTTCTCTTACTCACTGAGAGCAACCAGCAACTCGTTTCTCACACTTTCAGCTGAAGCAACCTTTGAAACAGACCTTCACTTAAGCCTGCCTGATTCTGTAAAGGGTTTTAACTAATTTGAGTGGCAATACAGATGTGACAGCAGCCTCAGTTACCAAACCACCACTGCCTATTTTCAGCATCTCCACAAGGCTCATATTCCAGTTGCTTGTCCATGCTGAAACCCACACTGCTGCATCCTCATGCATTTTACTTTCTTTCACACATTTACACCTCTGCTGCTAGGTTAAAGCCAAAACAGGCAAAGCCTATCCATGCTGAAATCACACTTTCATGTTATTACACAGGCATGCATCATTACAAACGCAATCAAGTTAGGAAATGCAGATATCATATAAACAGGACTGTAAATCATCCTTGTATTTGTGAAAACACTTTTTAAGATGTCATCCAGGCTTGCCTGGAACCGTGGCTCCACACAGAGTGGTGACTCTCCAGCCCCAGCATGGAAGATGGAGGTTGCATCTTGCAGGCAGATGAAAACGAGATGGACTACAGAGCTGCTCCGGATGGGCCAAGGTACCCACAAGAGGAGTTGGAGCTGCGGGAGTGGCGAGAAAGATGATGGAGGATAGGAGGACATCTGTAAATCTGATTAACATCTCTGCACCTGTTTATAGCAATACAAAGGGATTTCTTACTGCAGAAACAACATGGTTAGTAAAGAAGGAGATTTAAGGATTTTGCAGTGTGGTTTCAGCAATCTTCTAGCACCTTATTGCCAAATGATCATCAGTGCTGCTAGAATAACAGACAGACTAGAAACAGAAGTCCACACACATAGCGCAACAAATTCTGTGTTGCTACATTCACCTTCAAATCCCTATAAACAGTATAAGAATAAAAACCTCACAGACAATCCAACCACCACACACACACTTTAATCACCTTAACAGCTGAAGAGGGGAACGTTTCTCAGCCTCTTAAAATTAGAAGGCATATACATCCAAAAAGATGCACAGCATAAAATTATAGACTCTTTGCAAGCCAAAGGCAGAAGTCAGGGAGATTTTCAACAGCTGAAGATTTCATTGAGAAGCATATATAATACTCCCATGACAGCAGGGGAAGTGGATACGGTGGGCACGCTTAAGTATTCCACCAGAAAGCCAGGCTGAAGGGAAGCAAGTTAAAAAACTGTACTACTACGAATATACACTTGCTACTCAGTAGTAATAAAGCTGAATTTAAAAAAAGAGGGGGTGGGGGAAGCAGTAATTAAAAAGATATCAAATACATTTCATCTGACTTTTTGCTTCCTCGGTAACCAGGCTGGGCACAACATTGCCTGTTACCAACACTGCATTCAGCAGAAGGCATTCAAGAAGCCAGGCAGCCCTCTCCTGAGGCAGGCAGCACCAAGGGATCCGCACACCCACAGAAGTGCGTGTACATTCAGGGAGACTCATTGATGGCAATGCACTGCATCTTAATTACTCCTGATGATGCCTATCGTATGGCTGCACGTGTCCACATCTGAGAGCAGCGTTTCCTTTAGGTCTGCATGGGAAGTGAGGAGGGCAGAGAGGAGTTCAGCTCAGGCAAAGCTGTTAATGCTTTTTTTGTCTTGGCAAGTATGACTTCATCAAGCAAACTTCATTACATATGATTACTGCCACTGGAAATCCCGCGCGCTTTAGCACTTGTAAGACCTCTAGGTGTTGGCAAGGAAACAGAGAAGGATGCACAAGATTAAAACCAGAGATGGAAGTTGAAAATTGCTTTTTGAGTCCCTTGCCTACTTTTTTCCCTTTGTTTATCTGATCCAGAGCTGCAGTCCCCAGGGGGAAAAAAACCAAGAAGTGTTGGCATTTTCGTCTCAGGCTTAATTTCCCTTTATGGTATCCTTCCTTTCATTCAGCTGTTCTACTGGAGTTATTCTTATGTATGGCAAGCCAAGACCTATAAGCTTCATCCAAGACTACGCTTTGAAAACAGACTGGTGCCAGAAGCCAGCTTTATTTCTATGACAACTTTACTCTTGTTTCTTTTCTTATTTTAAACCTAGCCTTTGCATTGAACTACTTGCTAGAAATAGAAAAGCATTTCCAAAGAGGATATGTTTCATCTCAAGGCTTTTCCTTAGCAATCCACCAAATTAGGTAACTTATTATGAGGAATTAACCAGAAAGGCATGGTCAGCTAGAAGTCTGGGTTAAAAGAAAAGACATCTGGAATCCGTCTGGTTCTTCCAGATATATTCTAAATTTCCCCACATGCTTCAGTACCTCCTGTAGCTGCTTTATTAAAAACAGTTCATATCAGTCCTTACATTTCTTTACCTTCCATCGAGCATCTTCTCCAGTGGCATAATGCCACATGGAAATCCACCTAAGTCTCACTCAAAATGCTTCTGTTGCAAGGCGGGGGGGGGGGGGCAGGCAATAAACATGCAGGACATGGACATCACAGATCCCAACAGGTAGGCTGGAAGGTAGTGGCACTGCTACACATTACAGCAAGGAGGCTGAAACTTGATGTGTAACTGTTGATGTGTAACTGTCCCCCAAGCCAGACCACAAAATGTGATGAAGAAAATCCCCTTTAATATCATATTTCCGCTAGAAAGACTGGTTTGTCTTGATTTTTACAAATACATTCACAGCTCATCCATGAAATAGAAAATATAGAAAAATATTTTGTTTTTCAAAGACATCTAGCTTTGGATGGTGGAAGCATTTAAAAAACACTGCAGTATTTGCAACTAACACATTGTATTTTTAACACTAGAAAGAACAAAATAATTTACCCAATGCCACTGCTTAAATTAGTTGGAAAGAGAAAAGGTGATAAACAGATTTTAATTTCAATCTAATGATTCACAGCTTACAGTCCCTAGCTAGATCCAGCCAAGCAGAAAGGTTAGTCCTTTTAGGCATGACAGTACACACACTCTGTGACAGGGTTAGCTTTACTTAGCAGGTCATGAAACAAGTAAGATAAATATATTCAGCTTATTACTAGAAAAAGACCTTGGAGATCCATTATTTAAGATCACAAATACTTTTAAATTAATATTTCTTTTTCTGTTTTCAAAAAAAACCACACTTGGTTCAAACATGCATATAATTGCATCTGCCTGTGACACGTATACTTCATATTCTTTTTCCACTCCCAAAGATACAAACTCTGTAAGTGACTTTTCCACTCAAGCTGACAGTGGTGGTCTGAGTCTTTAAGTCAAAAAAAAAAACAACCTTTCACCCCAAACAATGAAGCTAAGCCTTTCCATTTAATTCTGCTCTCACCACACCTGCTTCTCTTATCACTCCAGCTGTACTTTACTCAGATCTGCAACATGATGCTCAGGTCTAGAAAAGCTTAGAAATATTTAGATAGCCACCACCCCACCCGCCCCAGGGGCTGGAGTTTTTTTTCCAGTAGGCGTAAAAATACCATGCTGGAACGATCCTTTACAACTTTCTTCCGAAACACTAGCTCTAAAAGAAACACTATATGCTGAATAGCTTATTGCATTTTATAAAGTTTCAAGACTAAAATCTCTGCCTGAGCAGGATAATAGACTGTAGAACTTTATTAGGTAATTTCTATAGTCACCAGAAAACAGTGAGCTACAGATGTTTGTTGTTATTATTTTTCACAATTTTATCCATTCTTAATAACTCTCTGTGAGGGAAAATTCATTTCAGGCCTAATGTTGCTAAAATGTACTTAAGAGTAAATAAAGGTGAGAACACACTACCGCCTGAAAAAGTTGGGAAACCAGTTACAATTTCTAGTAGGCTTCAGAGGCTATGGGGCACTTAGCATTTAAGTTAAGACAAATGCTTCAAGAATCCTAAGGAATACAGAACATAATGGCAGCAATTTACATTTTGGAGTTAAAAGAAAGCAAGCATGCTGTTACACAGAAGGAAAACACAAAGAAAATTTCTTCAACAGCTATGAAAATCCCTCGGGAAAAGAGTATTTCGGTTTGAATGTGTTTCTTCCTATTTCTTACCCCTTCTGGAAAGAATTACTACTTTTTTTTTTCTTTTTAACAAGTATACACATATAATATACACGTATGAACTGCATTTAGAATTGTTCAATAAAATTACTACATTAAAGAAACCACACACATTTCCAAGATAATCAAGACAGACAGACCCTGTTCTCACAAACCAGAAATGCTGCCATATACACAGGATTGCCCAAACTTACAGAACAAAGAAAACTCGCACAGATGAGCAACATGTGGCAAACCTTCAATCAGGCATTTTTTTTTATGCGTGCTAACACCAGCAAAAGCCGGCACCAGGAATGTCAATATTTCACACAGCAGAACAAAACCAGCCCTGACAGCGCAGGGGCATCTCACAGTGCCAGCAAACCACAGCACTATGCAAGCCAGGGAAGGAACACCGTTGAAAATAAAAAAAAAAAAACATCTTGGAAGATGCACTTTGGTTATTTGGGACCTTACAGTTTAATGATATTCAGTTCTATTGTAACTGAAACAAACTAATGGCAGGCAGTGATCCCACACATAGCGGAGTGGCTACAGAACACATTTATTGAGTCACAGAGAGAGACCTAGCTTGCCAAAAGGATTTGTTTGGCTCTCCGTCTCCCAAAGGAAGAAGACACAAGGAGTCCCTCAAGCACAAGGAAGTGATAGGCTCTTTCTCAAGGGTGTCACCATCCCTCACCTGTGCCGTGATGGATGGGACACAGACCCACTGTATGCCAGCACTACTCGGGAAGCCTGCAGTTTTAGCATAAGATCTGGAGAGATATTGGGAATCAATGTCTTGTCTTTGTCTATGTAATGGTTATCTCTCCTGCCACCTGGCTGGATCTGCTTACACAAATGCAGAAATGCTGGATCTGCCTACACAAATGCAAAAACTGCAGCCCCTCACCTTCTTTCTCACTGCCAGACAGGCACCCATTAGATGATGGAGCATCTACACCTACATTTAGAGATGGGAGAGATGCGACCCTGTCATATCCCAGGTTCCTGCCCCAGACTAAGTCCCCACCTCAGTTCTGGGTCAAAGTGATCACTGGCAAGAAAACGGGAGAGGTATCTCAGATTCACAGATCCTCTCAGTGAGGATTAAGGTGATTGATTAATAAACAGGGTCCATACACAAACAACCAACTTTAATAGGAAATTTAAATGGACCAAATGGGCTTTGAGTGACAACTGATTTAAACGGAACAGATATACAGTATGCATCGACTGTGGACCATCCTGCACATGCATCTATCTTTAGGGGGAATCATAAGCTCTGCGTTACTTAACGACTTGAAGAAAAAAGAGAGGGGTAGGAAGAGAGCAAGCACCAGTCCTGGATCCAGTGTTGGACCTACCAGCTGGAGCGTTTGGTGTGGAGTTGGTGTGAGACCTGTGCATGCTCCTATTTATACATCTTGGTCCAAGGACTTCTGGAACCCTCTTCCACCCCAGCTTTGGGAGCAGCTGAGACATCCCTTGATGTGGGACCTCTGGGCTCACCATACTGCTGCCTGGGGCTTGTCCCTTACAGATCCCTGGTGAAAATCGAAAGGCAGGCTGGGGAGGGATAATGGCCACACGTGCCCTCCTAAAACAGACAGTGGCCAGAAGTTCATGAATCACCAACTCCTGAATCTCACCGAGAACCCTCATCTAGATGCGTCATGCACACAGTGGCTTACTGGAACCATATCAGAAGAACCAGGCTTGTTTCACTGGGCTCAAAAGAGGACAAATCGGCAAGCAGGCTTGCAGCTAGGTTTGTCACCCTCTCCCATCCCAGAGTCTCGCCACTAAGGAGCGGGCGGCACAGCCTCCCCGTGAGCTTTGGGACAGCAAGAACAGCCCACAACCCACTGACGCACCAGACCTCATCACTGGGGATACCTCCTCGGCACCTCTGTCAGCTACTCAATGCAGAACCAAGGCACGTGCTTCTAATTCAGGTTATGCAGAGAGGGGGCTTCAGAAATGACATTTTCCTGCCTCCTAAAACCCATAGAAAAATAGGGGAGTGGGTACAGTACTTCATATATTAAATAATAACAAGAATAATAATTTACAGTGCAAGGGAAGGAGGCATCTGTAGCCGAACATGAGTCAAACTGGCAGCGATACTAGAGAGATTTTTCATAAAGCTGCTGCTGGAACTTTTATTGAACTTTTTCAATTTCTCCTAAGGGCAAGGCTTTGTTGAGTTTTGCCTCATTAGATTTCTGCAGTTCTACCATATAGCAGACTATTTGACATTACAGGTTGCTCTAACCCACACAGACGCAACAGCTCTGCATCAGAAACCTGAAAGGAGCTGCAAGAACAACAGCCTAAATTGTTCCTTGTGCTGCAGCTTTGTTCTCTCCATTCACCTCTGCTGGCAAATTAAATTGTGTTTAAACCTAGGAGTCGATATTGTTACTGATTTGCATACACTTATTACAGATGCATATGTGGATTGTCTGAGAGTTAACATTTTCCAGAGGGATCTGATGAAGATTAAGGTAATTTACCTGACAAATGCATAAATATAAACTTAAAAAATATTTGTAAGCACATTTCAGTGTCAAAGCCTTCGTATTCTTTAGATTGTAATCTATGTATTTAAGCATTATGGAGACCTGCATTTTCAAACTGGTAACATTTTTATCTTCCTCCTCTCCCCTGCACACCCTCAGCCATACTAATTTTCTCAGTGAAAGCTTCTGCTGCCCGTTAAGGGCTCAGAGCACAAGATCACTGAGTTACCACAGCCATTTTAGATGGCCCCAATATCCAAATATAGAGCTTCAAAAAAATACAGGCAACCTGATTAATAAAAAAAAATGACTTAACATGCATTTGGAGCTTTTGTTTGTCTGTTTTAATGAACAGTACATTGCAGGGGATGAAGAGTGATTTATAAAGAGCCACGGATGTTCCTGCACAGAAGGCAATCAGTTCCCAGTTTAATTATTCACCGTGGAAATAGAATTCCCTTTAACCATTTCAAACATTGCCTTTTAGTTTGACTTAAATGCCTCCTTGCATCGCATTTGCCCCTGCCCTGGTTAAAGGATCATGTCAGAAGTCTTACTGGAGCCACGAGAGAAGCAGGACGACCTATTATATAGCAAGGTTAAATACAACAGCACTCCATTTACTCCTCTGTACAGCTTATTATGTTGCAGGCTTCTGCCATTTAATTTTTACCCATACGTAATTGGCTTATGCATTCCTTCATTAAACCCACCTGCCTACACCTCACAAGCATTTTACCTTTTCATCTCAATCTCTTCAACTCCACCATCCCCCAACTAATTTTTCTATTTTAAAAAAAAAACCAACCAAAAAACCCAACAAAAACAAGCAACATTTCCTAGCACTGTATTCTTCGCTTGATTCATTTCTGGCCAGCTTTTTATTCCGTCAGTACTCTACAATAAGCAAAATTAAATAGTATTGGAGCTGATGTCAGACCAACAAATTCTGTATGAACAACAGAGAAATTTCATAATCATATTTTGTTCTGTTCGCACCGTTTTATTTCTGTTTGACCACTGATGCAAGCTGTAACAAGAACATGGAAAGGCTTGCAAGAACCAGGCTAGGTGATGCTCATATCTTTTTTCCTCAGTAGTTACAGTTAATTTATAACCCAGTAACGTGCATGTCTCGTTCAGATTATTCCTTCCAACGTGCATTACTCAAAAATTAATTTTATCTTCCACAAGCTGCCTACGGAGCCTACTGGGGCTGTATATCACATAAGAGAGGAAGGAAGACACTTATTTGGTCTCTGGGCTACAGCTTGTAACTCCACAAACAAGGAATAGAACAGCAGCACAGGCAGCCTCCAGATAAGAAAAGCAGTGGGGTGAGCTCTGAAGGCACTCGAACAAACATGCTTTATGGCAGAAGGCCCCTCCATTCCTTTTTGGTGCAATCAGGGATGGATGAAGACCGGCTGCTCAGATGTGGCTACAGGCTGGCAGGGAACAGACAGACACAGAGCTCCAGCCCAGAGGGGCCACGGGCTGTCGGGGGCTTATTGATTTGATGGGTTCCGAGACCCATTTATTATAACCTTAATCCCACACAACCCTAAAGCTGGTGGGGTTGGTTTGTTGTGTCGTTTCTGGGTTTTTTTTTTAAAGTAAATCTCTGTGTACACTTGCAGGGCTCTATAAATAAAAACCATGTGCATTTATCTCCAATTAAACTTCTATGTAAATTCACATGCAAATGAAGTGCACCCCTCCGGCTGCTGGCCAGGTGCCAGTCCAGCCCTTGGTACCGCAGAAGTTCCACACCACCAACCAAGGTGAGACCTGCCACGTTTGAGCTGAGCCAGGAGAAAGTACGGTCCTACCCTGGAGAGAATGAGGTAGGGAGTGGTCTGCAGGTTTTGAAATCTCAAAAAAAAAAAACCCCGCCGCATCCTCACCACCAGCAAAAGCACGTGTGTCACTCAAATGCAAGGGAAAACACGGATGGCTATGTCATTTTGTGAAGAGCAGGAGATTTCTCAAGCTCTTCTCCCCTCTCCCTGGCTCTTTAATGCTTCACTCAACCCTGCAGAGCAGGAGCCAAAACCTTTTCATGGGCTCTCTATACAGGTGCAGTAACAACACCCCCCACCCCCCAGAAAAAAAACCCTACAGGAAGACAAGCAGGCAGCTATAGGGGAAAAAGAAGAAGAAAAAAAAAACCCTCAGATTTCAAAAGCACATTAATCTGCTTGACAAGCCATGAACCACATCGCTGCTCTAATTAGAAGCAGAATCTGGGGAAGCGGAGGGAACACGGAGGTGCAAGCATTTATAACAAAAAAGGGACTTGTGATTTAATGACCTCCTCTGCTAGTTTAAAAATTAATGGGGCCAAATCAGATTAAAGCATTTTTAATACAAACCAGTCCGACATTTATCACTAGTGTTAACTGTAAGGTGGCTCCCCCACCATTTCACCAGAATAAGAAATTCTGCTCCTTTTTCATCCAGGCCGGCTCTAAAATTAATACTTAAAGCTGCCTTGTATTTAAGGTGTTTCTGCTGTGGTTCAATGCGTACTGCTGACTTCCAGTCTCAAACCCCAGCCAGTTAGGAGGACTCATTCCTGTCTCACTGCTCCAGGCACAACCTGGGCAGGAAGATGAGGAAACCCCAGTCCACCTTCAAACAGTGATGGCACTGCAGCTAGCTCTCTGCACATCTGCAGGACAAGAGGGTTTTTTCCTCCTCCTAGCACCCCACCCCTCCGACCATCACGACTGGTTCTTCCCATGAGGGGCTTTTTTTTTTGGGGGGGGGGGGGGGGGGGGGGGGGGGGGAGTTGCATGCTTATTTTTAACTCAGACCAATGCAAATCTGCTTTTCACAGGGCAGACGAAGAAGTAACCGTGCTAACACAGACAAGAAGCAGCAGACGCTGGGTGGATATGGTCAGCTGGAGGGAGGATGGCTGGCTGGATGTCGTCTACTCAGCCTCAGGGTGACACCAAAGCCCCTCACATGCTTCTGGGCACTTTGTTGCATCAAAACCTGCTTTTGATTTACAGTTTGCAATTTACCGCCATGGAGAGAGGGAGGAAGCATGGCAAGCAATATCCTCCCTCTTTTTGAAGGGAAAAAAAAATCTTTTTGAATGTGGCATTTCTGCTGTGCTTTAAACATTGTACTTCCACATGAAACCTTCCAGCGGAAAGAAGAAAAACCAAACCCATCTTGCAAACACCAGTGGACGGTGAGGCGATGGCAGAGCTGCAGTCGCAGCGCCCCAGTGCTCTCACTCCTCTGCTCCTGCCCTTGTTGCTTTGGTTCAGTTTCAGTGAGAAAAATTATGAAAGCAATCATCTGAACCTCACTCTTTCTTGCAAAAATTATACCCGAGTTATTCCTTAGAAAAGTAATTTACATCACTGAGAATAAAAATTTCTGGGATAGCCAATTAAAATACTGAAAGAGTCAGCCAACTGCAAACCAAAGTTAATTTCCTTTGGACAGGTACATAAAAGCCCCTATGGCTTAAAGGCTAATGTCACAACTTTAAATAACTCTTTCAAAGCAAGCTACCAAGACTGTAGAAAGGAACCCAGTTTATAAACTCAGGTGATTTATTTCTCAAGTGTGCTAGATTTATATTTGCTTGCTTCCTACTGGGGGTCACATTTTCTTGACAGATACAAGCCATTTACCGAGAAATATTCTTAATTCAAAGTGCAACAGGACTTGAGTTTTACTTCTTGAGGGACTGTTTACAAAGACTTGTAGTGATAGGACTAGGTACAATGGGTATAAACTGGAAAAGGGCAGATTTAGACTAGACGTAAGGAAGAATTTCTTCATGATGAGAGTGGTTGCCCAATGGCATGGGTTGCCCAGGGAAGCTGTGGATGCCCCATCCCTGGAGGTGTTCAAGGCCAGGTTGGATGGAGCCTTGGGCAGCCTGGTCTAGTGGGAGGTGTCCCTGCCCACCATGGTGGGGTTGGAACTGGATGACCTTTAAGGTCCCTTCCAACCCAAACCATTCTGTGATTCTTACAGACGCGCACTGCTCATCAAAAAATCAAGTTACATAGGGAAGCTTTGAGCCACCGAATGAAAAACAGATTAGATCAATCCAACGCATTTCTGGAGTACACAAAAACACTAATGAGAAACAAAAATTAACACAACCTTGAATCTGTTATGCTGCTAAACCCACTCCCCCCTTCCAGCACACCTGGGTTCCTCCATACAACTGCCTGTGCTTCATCAGTAAAGCACTGAAAAATTAAACCTAAAAAAAGCCCATTAAACAGCAGCAAGTAGTTAAACTGCAGAGAGACAGTACATTATGCCATTCCACTTAGCAGGTAAATGGTCTTATCTCTTCCACTGCTTCCTCGGAAAAATATGCAAAGCTGGGGGAGCAGGAAAGCACACGGAAAGCACTGTTGACAGTGACAACTGTCAGAAGGAGCTTGGTCTGAAAAGACAGTTGAAAAGCTTTTCCTCACTTGGACCTTAACAGCATGGAGGGCACTTCACATTACATATTAAAGCAACATCTATTTTTTAAAAAAAACTAAGAATATAGTGTCAGTACATACTGCCTCAGGGTTACATCAATTTCCTGCTTATTAATTAATTGGCTTGTTAATACAACAATTTGCAGGCCTGCAATGCCTAGCGAGCTCAAGGAGCCTGTGTTCTCCCTGCCAAGATCAATGTGCATTAGTCTAAGCCGTCTGATGTTGAACAGACTCGGCTTCTGTCAAAGGTAACTGAGAAGCAACATTAACTCTTAGAAACATCTGCTCAGTACTGGAAGGATGAATGAATGGCAAAGCACAAAGTTTAACTCCAAAATGCCATCATTTAAAAGGGTGAGATGAAATGTCACTAGCAAGACCAAAAAATAAAACAAAAAAAAAGGTACTTTGCCAGCAATGCTATCAATGAAATATAAGAACAAGAGATCTACAACCATCTTGCAGATCAGACATAAAAAACCCTATAGCTCCTCCACTCTCTAAGGTCTAGACTGCTAGACAACACAAACCTCACATCACTGAAGTGTATTCATAGAAATCATTCACCTGTTTGCAATCTGAATAAAAATAAACCATCTTTGGGGCACTCCTCGAACACACCAGCTTTGTTCTTTGGGCCATGTTAATAATAGCCTGATCAGGTCCTTTTACTGAGCACATATCAGTTCCCAAATACTCATGGATAAATTTAAGAGGCAACAGGATGCAGCATATTTAAGCATTGTTTGCCTCTCTGTTTTACAAGGGCTCATGTAATGAAGACTAAAGGGAAAAACTCAGATCTGAAACCTCATCTAGTGTAAAATGGGACTGCCTGCTAACAGCAGTTATGCACTTTGGGAGCATGCACACCACATGCTTACACCAGCCTCCACCCCTCTGTTCAAATCTCAGCACTGGACTGATGCTGAGGCTTCGTGCTTCAAGCCCTGAACACAAGCTGGAGATTTCTCACCTCCTCACTTGACTCACCTTCACCCTGAGAAAACCTCCAGCTCTGCCCTTGCCCAGCATACTCTGTACAGCAGCGTTGTCACTGCCACACAGCTGAGATACAGCATTTCTAGAGGAAGGCTTCTGCTTTCCAAGCAATTTTCCAAACTGAGTGGGTGGGCTGAGGAGACACAAATCTGAATATGATCTTCCCACGTATACAAAAGTATGCTCATTCTTAACAGGAGTAATGGGCTGAGTATCAACGTCTGCCCTTTTTCTACTGGCATCATTTTTCTGGCTTGTTCCAGTAATGTGCATTAACCTAACTTCCACAACATTGTTGGTATTTTTTACATTTTATATATTGTCCCAAAGCAAAACTATTATCACTTCTCTAGGTCTTTAAAAAGATACACAAATTTAAATCAGTGCTTATGCCACTTAAATGAAAGAAGAGAATTATTTTACTAGAGTGAAGCAAGATGCTAACAAAAAGGTCTGTACTTAATACAAGCAGCATGCAGTCCACTGTCATGCTAAAATGACTCTTTCTTAGGCTTTGTTTTCCTCTCCCCATCCCCCTGCTTTAAGCTCCAGAGATGGCTCCTCCATGGCACAGCTGAAGTTGAGTGTCCTTAGCTTTTACCACTCACGTCTATCGATTCAAACCAGCCTCCCTCCACTAACGAACAGAACAAAATATCCAATAGCCATCCAAAAATAAACATGTTTAAACTCCGCTTGTTTTCAAGTGTTGCTTGCTGAGTTGTGGGTTTTGGTTTTTTTCTCCATTAATTCATTCATTTACATAAACACTTTTGGAAGGAAAGCTTCCCGTGATGATAAAACTTATGGGTATGGTTTCATGCTTGGCTTAAGCTGATCTAAAACCAGGCTTTTGCTGACACAGGGTCACTTTTGCTCTCCACTGTATTTGTAGCCAAATGTTGACTATAAAAGAGGAAGGAGAGAAAAGCTGCCAGCAAGGAGGGGAGAAGCAGATCTCAGGCTGGAAATTGCATCCCAGATCCTGCATCACAATGTTCAGTCCTTTCCCTTAGGTCCCTGCACTTGGGCAATGACAAGCAAGAAACTCCAAACAACTCATACAGCACTTCTATGCTGCCTCCACTCATTTAATCTCCAGCAGCAGCCAGATGTTTTCTAGGCCAAATCTCCAGGACCAAATCACTGGAAAGGCAACAGTGTTTTTCTCATGGCTGTGGCTTTCTTAGCCTGTAACTGCACAGGGAAAGCAGCACCAGGAGAAAATCCAAAGCTGAAGCATGCAGGGTGGGCAGCCTTCCTCCATCTAACCCCTCCTGAAGGGATACCCTCACAAATGCAAGTCACTTGAGAGGCTGGGTACAGGTGGCACAACCTTTTAACTGTTTAGAGAAACCTGACAATAAAGAAGTGTGTGCGTGTAAGTGTTAAGACGTATTTCTATGGATGCCTCTATATACATACAGTTACCTATTCAATGACACGTTTTCACATTACAGGGGAAAAATAACAACTGCAGCCTTCTATCAACATTTTCACCAACAGCAGAGAAGGAATCACCATCAATTATCTATCAGTCAGCCAGATTTTAATCCCAAACTTCTCAAACTCTGGGGAAAATAAAAAAGGCAGAGTTCTTTGCTATGAGAATCAAAATTTTAACTCATCATTTAAAGATGATTCACTGCTGAATAAATTCCTTCTAACTGCATATCAAACTTCAGTCTCCAAAAGGTAATTTAATGGATGAGGCCAAACCCACTTCTAATAAGAATTTCAAAGGGTATCACTGCAAAAATTAATTATGAAGTCAACGCACATAAGCAGACAGGTTTGTTTTTAAAATATTTATGTTATCTCCCTCTACATTAAAACATACAGCATTTTAAAAACTGCAGATTGCCCTATCTTACATTCTCCCTGGGTCAGTGCTTCACCAGACAGTGTAGAGATCGAACACAGTTGTTTCACAGCACCAAAAGACTACGCGATGCAGGACCTCTTGCTCTTTCACTACCTAACTGCCAAGGAAGTGTTTCATTATAGCTGGGCTTGACCAGGTAATACCTGGCTGGTTTAGGAAACAGAATGGAAAGCATAAACTAAACGTTATTTTCAGATCCTTAATGTCTATCAACATTAAATATGTCCTTAAAACTGCCCTCAAGATTCAAACAATGAATCACACTGCACCAGGTTGGTCCACCACAAGTGAGTCTTCACAGCAGGATAGGACAGAGTAAAACCAGGTACACAGAGACACGAGGGACTGCAAAAACAACCACCATGAGATAGGAAGGAAGGAGAGTTAATGTAAAGGCATCTCATAATAAGTCTGCATGTAATGTAATTAATATACATAACATTGTATATGTATTTACATATATCTGATATGACACCTATGTAAAAATATAGATATAAATATGGAATATTACCAGTAAGTCCCTATGATATCATGCTGTAATGATGATAGCAAACAGTGTAAGAAGCCCAACTGAAGAAAGGCCCTGAGGATATCTGGAAGACGAGACAGTTGTGATGGTGACACTAGCCCAAGGACAACAGTTCATGTGCACAGAATCAGGCAGATATGGGGTGCACACATTCGTGCAAGGTGCAAGCTGAGAGGATGGTGACCACAGTATTAGCAGGGCACTGTAAGGCAATACCCAGCTGCCTTCCTGTAAAAACTCAGCAAGGAAGAAGCGGGGACACCAAACACCTGCCCTACAAAACAAACCTCTTGTCATGGTTCCTTGGGGAAGTGCAACAAACTGGAGCAACACAGTAGCCTGACTATACTAAAACACACTTGAGTGAGACTGAGCTGTATGAAGTGGGGACTAACCCCAAGGCCACGGCTCTTCATCATCATCCTACACTCAAAATAATGAATTTCCAGACTTTCAGCCTCAGAGGATAAACCTAGTTGCTGCCTCCTCCTCCCTGGCCATCACCATCCATAAAAGCCCAGACCTCTAGTACAAAAACTAGTATCCTGACGAAGATACGTTTATGTAACTGGAGACAAAGTGCTAAATGTCCAAGTCACAATAAAAATGGGAGAGAAACCATACCAGCAGCTGCAGCTACTGTGCCGGTAGAGGAGTGAGGGACAGAAGAAAGAAGCCAAATAAATTCATAGTCAGAGGGAATATACCTACAAGGAGATTCATTATGTTACCAATGTGGGAACTGATGCAGGGATTGCATCAAGGATGTAAAAATCCTACCAAAGCCACGTTGGTCTCTGCAGTAAGGGTTACTAGGCTGGGACAATTAAGAAGACAAAATAAAGAAGGCAAAATATAAGAAAGATAACGTGTCTAAGAGCAGGTATTACCGAATTCTCTGCCAAAATTTTGGATTTTGCAACTGGTTTGAGACAGTTCTTGCATGACTGGCCCTCTCCAGTACACATACGTTGCAATTCCCTTACTTCCACACCAGAAAACAGGAGAGGAAAAAAAGGAAAAAAAAAAAATATCACTCTAGTTGACTGTTGTACCTCAAACAGGGAATCCCAGTGGATTTGCAAAGCAAGTCAAGCTGTCCTTCAGGCATGAAGCAAGGTTTTAATCAAATACAAGGTGTGCCAGCTTAGCAGAAGCCTCTCTTTCAGAGATTACATAAACTTTTTAAAACACTCATAGGAAAACACCTCAGAAGATTTAGAGGATTTGTAAATTGAATGCTTGATGATACCCTGAAGGGAAGGAGGACTTAAAGATAAGATGTGGGCTTGACCTTACACTTGAAGGCATTCTCCTGCAGAACAGAAAATGCCTTATTCAAGAGAGAGGAAAGGCAACAGGATCCCCAACATTTTGCATCAACTGTGATGAGCATCACCAAGAATGCAATTTCTTTCTGTCCTTACGATGCAGAGAATTACAGGCGTTTTAATTCAATCACATTCAATAAAGAGCAAGAGACATCATATCAGCTGCCCTGGGAATGAGCCCTTGTTAAACTCTCTCTCCCAAGAAAATTTGCCAACTGATGCCTCCGCACCTCGCGATGCAGGAGCTGCCAGGAGAAGTACAGGCAGCCTTTCAGTGGAGCCCGCCACAGCCAAACCATCTCCCAACCTGCCTCCCAGACAGTATTTATAACTAGAACACAGCATCTTAATGAAACGTTTTACCTTTCAAAATATGTAATGTTTTCTCAACAGAGATGAACTGAAGTGTCAGGTGTTTCAGTGTCTAGTCTCCTGCCAAGACTGATTTGCAAACACTCTACTTATTGAAGAGACTCCAAAAATCAGCTCTTTTAGGGCTGTCTTATTAAATATTCAAATTCTCTTTAGACAATCAAAACCAGTATTTCTTATCTCAAATCTCAGTCAATATCTCCCATCTTCTCCATAAAAGAAAAAAGTCTGAGTAAAAGTGGAAGAGCGTACAAATCCAAAAGTCACGAAGAGATCAATCTTCAAGCAAACAAAGCAAAGCTGTATTTACAAAGTAACATGGAAACCAGGGATCTTAAACTTTACAGCAGTTTGACTGCAAGCATTAATAAAGTTTGTATTATGCCATCATTCCCCATATAAAATTTGTATTTTCAGGACTCTGATCCATGCCAAGCACGTTGTTCAAGATTTCAGACTGCGATGCATCTAGTGATGGTATACTCAGCTCCTGGGTATCAAAGAATAAATCTTTCCTGGGTTAAAAAATTAAAAAAATCCTTAAATACTTTGTCTAAATGCGCAAATTTCCACACACAAACTACAGTTGTTAGAGATTTTCTGAGCTGCTTCAGGTAAACTTTGATCACAAAATTAAGGTTTAAGAAAAGCAAATATTTTTACTTGTGAAACACAAGGATTTTCATTGGAGGTTACACCTGCAGACCAACTGCAGTGAACTGCTAAAAAGGCAAAAAAAAATTATTTTTAGTCCACCTGGAAAGATACCTGAGAAGAAATCATCAACATTACAAGAAATAGTAAACGTCTTCTAGTATAGCACTACAAGTTAATTCTTGCTGCTTTCATGATTTTCTTTTAAAACACCTGAAAAGTGAAAATGTCTGCAAGGTTCAGACAAACTCACACAGAGGATTTCTATTGTTACATAGATCAAACACATTCATTTTTAAAGAGGCACTTGCTGAGGACACAAAATCATCTCATTTAACGTTTAATATTTTATCTAGCACCATACATACGGACATTTCTGAAATACTCAATTGTATTATTTCCAAGTAGTTTTCCTTTCAGCCAGCATGCACTTACACCAGCTATTGAAGGCAGAGAGCTGGAGCCTACACACGAAGATGTTAACAAGTTGTAATAGTCCTTTGAAAAGCTCTGTATCAAGCCAAGACATTCTGGTACTTTTAAACCTGCCTATGCTTCTTCTGAATAGCTTACGTATTTTGTAGCTTCTCAAAAAGAAAAGAAGGAAAAGTTAAAAACTAAGCTGACAGGAGAAAACTGGAGAAAGAATGGCCAATTTGAAGGGAATGGCTGGAGGCAGCTTCTGCTGAATGCAATCAAAAATTCCAGAACAGCAAGCACTCATTCAAGATGGAATATTAAAAACAACAACAAAAAAAACCCAAAATGCACAAACCAAAAAAACCCACTCTAAACCATATGAGGACCCTTAACATGAGCATGCATACGTGTCCTATACCAACCTGAGAAATGCCATGATAACCCCCTTTTCATCCAAAATGACACCTGAATTATTCTGTGGGAAGTAAGTGTGATTCATAAATCCATGCAGCCTGTACTTCTCCTCACGCACATGCTCCCTTTCCCCCAGCCATGCCCTGTTTGTGAGCGAGGTGGCGCACACATGGACAGAAAGAAGATTAATTCACTGAAACCTGTTTTGCATTACATGGATCTGAAGAGGCGATGTGAGAGAATTCAGAAACCACAAACACTTTTTGTTGGGTGGGTTTTTGGTGTGTTTTTTTTTTAAATGCATGCTGAAGCCTACACTAAACCTCCCTGTTAATTTACCAAGAACATGTTTTGTAGTTTCCTTGTGACACAGATTTGTGTGCTACACCGTTCACATTGCTCTAGCAGTTGTTGTTGTGTATTAGCACACTGCACAGCTCAGGCTGCCTAACTTAAATGCAGAAGTTTGCATTTCCTTCATGTCCCACCACTAAGCACAAAATGTCCAAGGCCTCCACAACCTGCCAATGACATGGAGCACACTTTTTTTTTTTTTTTTTGTGCAAAGATTTTGCATTCTTTTCACTTCTTTTTTCTTTTTCTTCTACATTTCTGAATAATTTGCAGCATATGAACAGCATACTTGAGAGGAACTGTGCTATTGAATAAATAATGGAAATAAATATAAAAATTTAAGGTCTCTTCATTAAAGAAGCCCTAGGAATTTGAGCTATTTAGCTTCTGAGAGATAAAAGAAATCTCCACTATTTCCAATTGCAATTTGACGATACCGAACCCTCGTAGACATATCCAAAGGATTTATTCCTTTTGAAAGGACTGTCGCTGAACGTACCATCTAAACACTGACACTTGGAATTCCTGCAGTGACTTGGAAGCATGTCAGCTTAATCCTGCGCCAATGTGAGCAGCTATTCTTGCCCTCAAGGTGCAACAAGTCCTTTCTTGATCCCCATCACAAATGCCCTCACAGGCACTTCAGAAGTTCCCTGGGAGGTGTTTTCTTCTGCTGCAGCTCCAAAGCAATGAAGGAGCTGCTGCCATGGCTGCAGCATCAGCTGGAGGCAGAGACAGTTTCAAAAGTCCTAGCCAAATTCAGAGCACAGTGCCCCTAATTACCACTCCATTTTCCTCCAACTATATTCCCTTAGGGTTTGTTTTCCTGAAATTGAGAAGGCTGATGGAGGAGACCAGTCTGAAACAAAACCATGTCCTGCCCATACTTCTGCACGGTACTGAGCTGTTCCAGTAAAGCACATATCAATAATTAGACAATGATGGTATTTTTGAAGCTGCCATTTATCTGTTTAGATTTGGAGAAGCAGGAGTTTGCCTGCCCGCGACTGTCTGATATGTTGTCTTTATTACCGCACTCCAGGAAGGATGCATAAAAAAATTAGAAATCATGCAGAATGTCCTGCAGAGGCATTTCCAGCTTCCACGTTTCAGCTACAAGCATTTGCTTTGTCTGTTCAAGTGAAAAGTGATCCATCGTCCCACAAGCTGACAAAAGTGCTTTTTATCCTGTGCAGCTTTTTCTCCCTTCTCTTGTCAAGTCTTGCACCTTTTCTTAAGCCCACAGAGATTTGCAGCCATAGACTTTTGCAGAATTCTTCCAAATCAGAGAAGAGGCTCTCTCATAAATACAACTTATAAACTTAAATAACACAAATTTACTTCTGGACAACAGAATTTTTATGTGTATCTTTTTGGTGAGACTTCAGTCCTAGGGTTAAGTTGAAATTTATGTAGGTAATTACCATCACTGGAGAAAAATACAGGATAATCCATGTATAACAGCTTCCTCCTGTAATTGTAAATATTGGCCACTGTGTCGTATCAAGAGACAGCCACACAAGTGGATAACTTAACCATTCCTGTATTCGCACAGGATGTGCTCAAGGTGGTATTAATGAGAGAAAGGTCCTGAAGTAGAACTCACCAGACCAAATAACCTCCTGACCACACAAGTAGAAAATAATCAAAACAATGCACCACTCTGATTCAGGGTTTGGGACCAGATGGTGGATGCTCAGGCAGGCTGTGGGTGAGATGGCAGCGATGCTGTGACAGGGGAGGGAAAAGGAAAGGTAGCCCAGTCCCAGTTGGGCGTATTTAAATATCTGAAAGGCTGAAGGCAGCAATGTCCTGCTGAGCACAAGACCTCAGAGCAGGAGGCTGTTTCAGGGCAAATAATTTCACTCAGGCATGACAGGCAGGACTTGGCTGCAGGTTAAAGCCAAGCCACCATGTCTTAAGCAAGAAGAGAAACACACGTCCTACTTCTGAACTGCCGCCTTCAGAGCTGAGTATTTGATAGCATGCACGTAAACACAAGGAAGGGGATGCGGGTGGCTTTGAGAGAAAAAAAAAAAAAAAAACACAACACTTCCTGGAAGGCCACTTGGAACAGAAGAGCATCCCTTGAGCAGAGCAGGGGGCAGCAGGGTCAGGCTCGCCTCTGCACCAGGGCTGTCACCCTCCTGCACCCACTCCAGCAGGAGCTCGTAAGGCAGGGAGAGGAAATCAAAATGGTAGTGTGACCTTCACAGGCTGTAGACAGCTTGAATGTAGTTTAACCCCAGCATTAAGGATGAAAGCCTCTGCTCATGAAAGGCAGGCATTAACTAATCTGCTTACCCATACGAAAGAAAAAAAAAAAAGAAAAGCCACATACACACCAAAAAACACATTGTGGTTTAGGGTAAGTCTGCCAAGAATGTAGCAGCATAATCATAACAGAGTTTATTTCAACACATCATCGCAATCATGCTTAAACATTGTTCTTTGTACTGGAGCAGGCACACTGTCAGTTATCCCTCTAATGCTTATCTGCAGAGGCACGGGGGCTCCGGCAGCTCCCACGCTCCATCCTTTGCTGCATTGTGCCTGGGCAGTGCCAGCCAATGTGCCTCCCGAGCCCAGCCTGGCCCCCCTGCAGCAGTAATTGCAAGCAGCCATGCATTATAAATCAGAGGTTAGAGCCATGTATGACAGAAAGCCAGGGGTAGGGAGGAAGAATTACCAAAACAAAAATTAAAAAGCATTTGCTTGCACATGTCTGCCAACCCAGTCAACTGAAGAAGCAGGAAGAAAATAAGGCATGACAGGAGGAAAGATCTTTATTCTTCCCTTTGCGAGAATTCTCCTTCCCGTATCAAGCGTGTTCCTTCTCTGCCTTCTGATCCCTTCGCATCCTACATCCCTGATAAGTAAACCCCAGTCGAAACACGGTTCTTCTGGAAACAGTTTGGCATATAAATATTTTTACTACAGACACGGCATAAACATATTAAATAATGTTCCCTTATCTTCTTCATATAGAAATCCCTCGCCCTTGGTCTCTTCAATCTGTAAATGAATTTGCTTTCGTCTAGTCAGCAATGCTTTTTGGCTCAAGTTTAATTAAAATCTCAAGCAGCCTATATGAGAGAGATGATATCTTCCCTTTCACAGACAGAAGACAATATCCTCTAAGTATTTCATATCCTCATTTCTTAAAATCAGCTCATCAGAAAACCACACTCCTCAGCAACAAGTGTTAGATTATCTTCAGCCACCAGCATCAGCATACTGAAAGACTGAAGCCATTTTACTGCCTCACTGAGATTTTTATTGTACATTTCTCTTTTCTGGTGGGTTTTTCTACCTCTCTTTTTTTCAATCGTATTACACCAATTCAGCCTGTTCGAAGGATTCCTTAATTACACGCAATGTTCCCAAACTAATATTTTATCTCCAGATTTCATAAAGACTGGAAATACTCTGGGCTCTGCTCTCGTGAGGGTGCTTTTTGTTGGTTTTTTTTTTAACTTTTCAGTTCATCCACACAGTTGACATTTTTCAAACTTCCCTCTAGAACCATGTGAGCTAGAAACATTGATTTCAAAATGAAATTTGATTCTCTCACTCAAGTGAATAGCATCAGGGCTAAAAACCTCCATGAATATAATGCAAATAGATGAAACTGGATTTCCACAAACTCTGCCCAGAAACACCTTGTTAGTGTGCACCACCATGCATGGGTGCCAGGTCTAAGGAACTCTCCTATCTAAGCCCTAGCTCCATTTCTGCTTCCTTGCTCCTCTCTCCTGTATCCCAGGGCACATCTCTTGCACCAGAAAAACTCCAGAATCCTCTCTAAAGCCACTGCAGCGGGGCATGTCTCTCTCTTGGAAGGGAAGAAATAAAGGCAAATAAATCCATCAGCGCAATCCAGATGGACCTCCAACAGGAATGTACCAACTTACATGACATGCTGGACCACAAATCCAAATGCCTGTCTCAAGCTGCATTTAAAGGAGAGCCCCCTGGCCAGGGGCTTTGGTGAGCACACAGCTCTGATTAATGCACCCCAGCACCAGAACGAACCATCCGACTAAAAATAAACCTCCTTACTTGTAAAGGAGAAAAAAAACCCTTAAATCGCTTTTGTCATTAAATACACTCAAACAGTGGGGAGAGGAAGCACACGATGGATGGACTCATTCTGGTTCAATCAGGATTTTCTACACACACAGACACAATAAAAATCCTCAGTAAACCAAATTCTTTGTAGCAATACTCATAAAAATCAGTGTTTACAATCACATAAAGTATTTGCATACTTGAATATTATTTTTTAAGAAGCTATTTATTGATAGGACTATTTCTTCACTTGATGAGGCAACTTAATTATACTGCATCAAAGAAACTGCATGATAGGTCACAGGGTTAAAGCTGCCACATCAATAGATCAGTACCAAATATGCAATTTTCTCATTTCCACTGTTCACTGTAGGGAAGTGAATGTCAATGGATAACGTCACAATTAAAACTGTACACATACATTTGCCAAAGATGACACTGGCCCAGTCATCTGCCTGTGATCAGTCCTCACCAGGACACGAGCTGGTGCTAAGGGAACTCCCAAGGACGCTCCAAGGGAATATTTTATGTGCAAATTCAGTACTAAGATTATAGACCCAAATAATTTCCTTTTGGTTTATAGATTTAATGTAATAGAAATTCATTGTAAAGTAAAGAATATATATATTATATATATCCGTATACTTGCCTTATATCCGTATACTTGCACACAAACATATGTGCCAAGACTGCTTTTAATGCATTCATTTTTTAATCAATATTGAAGCAATTTTCTTTTTCTTAAAATGATGCAGTAAAAATTAAGTTGAATTTCATATGGTTGGTACTTTAATCATTTTAAGCTGGACAGGTCTCCCTCTTATGTGAGTCTTGTTCTTTTACCACCAACAATACAACCTTATGAAAGCTATTATTACTTAACTTAATGCAAAGCACTACAGTCAAACTGCTGCTTCCTTCAGAGGCCCTGAAGTTATTTATCTGCTTTTCATACCCCTCCCTCTGAGGTTCTAGACTGCATCCTGTGGTCACCGTCAGGATGGAGACCTGCAGGACGAAGATATTCACAATTGCCGTCTGCTGCTGCTTCTGAGAAAGACTTTATGCAGGAAGCTCGTGCCTTTGACCTCATGTGATCCAGGCGAAAAGTAATAATGGAGCTTCTGTGGCTAATTGCCAAGAGAGAAACACTTAAAGGACTTGTTTCCGACATCCTCCTCTCCTCTGATGAAGATCTAAACCAGCAGCTCAAGACAGGCTTCTGATTAGATCAAAGTAGGAAATATTTGATGTTATTAGCCACATAGTTTCAGCTTGTTTATAAACCGCATCATAATGGACCCCAGACGAGTTAAAATACAGTAGCTTGCAAAAACATGATTATCAGAACGTGATTATTCGCATCCAATGTGTATCTTTCTAGTAAATGCTTTAAAACATTTTCTGTCCCCAGCCTCACTGGCATTTAGCACAGATTAGCATCAGGTTTTCTCATTTACAAGCTCACCAATATTTGAAAAGATTGCTTCTGTAAACAACCAGGAATGTTTAAAAAACTAGTCTACTACACTTGCTATAAAGACATGATATTATCTCAAGAGGAAGCGATTATTTTTTATAAACTAATTCCCCCTAGTTGTCTAAATAACGCAGAAAACCTCTTGTATATAAAGAGCATCGAAACAGTGCTGCAGAAGTAACTCTCCAACCCCTGTTGTTCAGACCATGCTGAGACACACCAACACTTAGGAATTAAAGGTATCTTTGCTTGATCACAGGACTGCATTTTCAGAAGCCGCTGGCCCCCAGCTGAAGCTGGTTTAAGCAAACCTAACTGCCTTTTCATCGCAGAGGCAGTGCAGTTGGTCAGGTGTGGTTTTAAACTGCTGTATTATAAAGGCAAGGTAACCACCAGGCAGCAAGGGCTGCAAATCCTTACATTTCCCAATGGTGTACACCAAAGTGCTCCTCCCTGGCAGAACAGGACAGAAGCAAATACTTGCCCAGGAGAGCAGGAAAGCTGCAGTTTCTACACTGGGTATGACCACAGGTGCAGGTGGTGTTAAAAAGCCACTTCTGCCTCCCTGATGCTGGCAGCAGGATGCTGAAATAGGGAGCTCTTTGTTCACCTCTAAATTCCTTCAGCAAAAGCCAGACGTAACTCTCAAGCTTCAGCCTAATTTATATCCTTGAAGTACTGCCTCCCTCTAAATCTTTGTCCAAAAAAAAAAAAAAAAGGTAGTATTGATGAAAAACAAAACCCCTATGCACTGCTGTCATCATTTATATAAAAATATGTATATGTATACACATATATACACAGAGTTCCCTGCTTCAGCTACTCAGGGTCTTTATGCAAGTTATTTTCTTCTCTGCACAACATACAGGCAATCTCTCAGTACTAACTTTTTATTCAGACTCCCCAGTTTTGCATGAGCTCTCATCCCTTCTTTTCTTCCTAAGCAACAGCCTGACGGTACACCTAGAGAGAGCCAGTAGCCAGCCTAAGCAGGCAGAAAGCAACAATGGGCTGCCATAAAACGTCTGAGCAGACCAGAAACAAACACGCTTTCTAATTCTCTAGCGGCAACAAGACCCTAAAGGGAAGCCTTGTCTGAGCTGCTTCCTTACACCTCCTTAATAACACCAGCCCTAAGCCAAGTAATGGCAGTGGAAAACAGGATGGTAAGTGGCTGATTTCTTGCCACTTGCCTCCAACATCCTTTGGTCAAAGCAACAGCATCTCCACGACCCTTCACAAGATCAAAAGGCAGCAGCCCTATTTACAACATCCTGAGCAATTTAGGGTCCCGCTCGGCATTGTTTCCTACCTCCCGCCCAGTTCCCTTTTAAACTGGATGGCTTCTAATGAAACCTCTCCCCTTTATGAGTTTATAACCATGGCGAGGGAAGGAGTGCCACACAGACAATTTTTAAAAGATATAAAGAAAACATTCTCCGTCTTAACCTTGTTG
The DNA here is from genome assembly GCF_032191515.1 of Phaenicophaeus curvirostris. Classification (NCBI taxonomy): domain Eukaryota; kingdom Metazoa; phylum Chordata; class Aves; order Cuculiformes; family Cuculidae; genus Phaenicophaeus; species Phaenicophaeus curvirostris. The sequence continues at coordinate 37,485,015 of NC_091394.1, forward strand.
CGTGTGAAATGGTAATACGTGTATAGGAAAATAAGAATGCTTGGTATTTTTAATTACTAATTTGAAGGATTTATGCCACTATGAGTTTTACGGTCTGCCTTAATTTCCCAGTAACGCGCACAGTACCTGGGACTGTGCAGCTCCTAAAGCAGTTGCTCTCACTCTGGGGCAGCTTAGCATGTTCAGGCTAAGGAAAAAAAAAATTAAATGAAAGCATTTGCTAAATGTACAGGATGTTGCAAGCATCTGCTCTCTTTGCACCTTCTTTTTCCCCTTTTGTTTGTAGGTTTTGTTTTCTTTTTACTCAACTTGTATTGACAAGTTTAGGGCCGCTGTCCCACCCATCAAACAGGACACGTAAGGGAGCAAGGGGGGGCATGCACACCCCAAGGAACATCCTAGAAGAAACCCACAAGAAATTCCCCCAAACACGAGTGCAGGTGCTGCCAATCTGCACGCACACTACCCTCCTCTCCCAGCAAGAGCAGAGACTCCTAGCCAAGGGCCAGCACATGGGCAGCAAAATGCACCAAAGGGGATAAGCAACTTCCCTGTTGTCCTTCAGAAACACATTTTCCTCATCTTGTCACACATCTGCTGTGAGCGCTGAGCACGTTTTAAAGACAATCTTAGTTTTCAGGTGTATTTCTTTTTCTCATCTCCCTTTCTAGCCAAACTAGTAGTTTAATGTGCTTCATATGTTGTCAAATAAGATATGTCTGTGTGTGTAAAAGCAAAGAAAATTTAAAAATCACAAAATATTTTAATTTACATAAGGAAAAGTTATGATAACAGTGTCTTAAAACTTCTAATTTCATCAGCTTCTTCTATGTCATTCTTCAATGGAGAGAGCACTCACGGTATGAAGAGTTCTTAAATAAAAAACACACTGCCAGGGAACAATCTTCATTCTAATGATGCTCAATAACAGATTAAAATATTTTATGAGTCACAGTTTCCACAAAAAAAAGGCAAAACAAAAAAAAGAGCATGGCGATGATTTTGTTCAAAGTGCGGACTTGTTCATTAAATAAAAAAAAAAAAAAGATTTTTAAAAAAAGGTCTGGGAAGGAAAGAAACAGGCATCTAAAAATGTATATACTGCATTGTACTTTAAATCAGTAACTACTTTTCCCTTAATTGGCTTCCCTAGCTCCCAAGGAATCTGCAAACCCACCAGTTCCACAGCACAAGCGGCTGCTGTCCCAGCTGCTCCAGACAGGGGATGAAAGAACCCTTCAATCTACAGATCTATTTATATTCCCTCACGTGGTGACTATAAAAAGGTTTCCTTTCAGGCTGAGGTTTCTCAGCATTAAAGTTAGCAACTGTTCAAACCTGAAAAACCCTATGTACGCTGATTTTAAAATGGAAGACACACCTTTGTGTTTGGGTAAATTCGTTTTAAAGCAACAATGGGGGAATCTTGCACATCTTTAAATTCCTGCATAGTCCTTTTGCAAAAAGAAAATGGGACCCAAGCCTAATCAAAATAATTTCACAGGAATGGTTCGACTCGATGATCCGGTGGGTCTCTTCCAACCTGGTTATTCTATGATTCTATAATGCATTAAATAAATGATGCCACTGATTCTGAACGATAAAAATTTTTGAATGAATACTCTCAATCCCTTTTATATGTCTCTGTCCCCTTATACCTACGTACTACTGCATTCCCCTCCCGTCTGCCCACCAAGGCAGCCAGCTTGGCATGCCAAGCCATTCCCAAGGGCCAAGAGGGCCACTGGGTGCTGGTGTTTCTCATCCGAGCCTCCTCCAGCTTCCCCAACTGGCCTCACACAGACCAGCCCTGTGCTTCCACTTCCACCTATGTAAACAGCAATAATTATATTTCCATACCTCACAGTGTGCAGAAAGGAATGACAGCTCATACCTTTCCATAAAAAAGCGTCTCTCACTTTGCCATGCAAGCTGCTTCAGAAAGAGACTTGTGGTAAAAACAAACTGCTTAAAAATTAAAAGGCATACAATAGAAATTTGGTGCCAATTAATACAAATCCAGCTCTACCATGGGAAAGGAAAACACCACTTTTCAAGTCAGCAGAGAAGGAAGTACTATGTCTGGCTAGCAGGCATGGTCTCAGCCTTCCTTTTCAATTTGCTTTAACAATTTATTCTTTCCATTATTCTCAAGAACAACAAGCCTAGAAGGCTAATTATTAGGGGTCAGTATTCTGAATTTAAAATAAAAGGTCCTAGGACTAAGACTGTAGCTCAACTGCAGCTCCCAAACCCACATGCTCCTTGCTCAATTCCAACCTCACCAGAAAGAGCCCCCGCTTCCTAAAAGCAAATGAAGCCACAGCTCTGCATTAGTAAGACCATGATAATGTCTTGGGATGACAATGCCAATTACTTTTTTTCTTTTCTTTTTTTTTTTTTTTTTTTACTGAAAAGAGACGGGTGTGAATAGGTCCACAGCTGCAGCACACAAAGCTCTCCGAGACAATACTGCGTGACCATCACTGCCCATCGACCACCACTGCCTCCATGGCAACTCTACACGGTGCCCTGCATCCACTCTGTCTGTATTACCTACCATTTTTAATTAACATCAGTACTGCAGAGCAGCCTTGCCCGGGGCAGTTACTGCCAACCCCAGGCACTAGACCTGCACTTGTGGCGGCCCGAGCAAATGTCAAAGCTTGGAGTGTAAAATGTTATTATGGCCACAAATATAGCTTTCCCCAAAAAATAGGTATTTTCCAGTTCAGGTAACAGAAGTAAGAGTGGGCTGGCCAGCCAACTCCAGAGCCAATCAATGGCCAACGCATCTCCTCCAGAGCTCTGTTGTTCAGTATCTAGCTTAGCAATACCAGTGCTGCCCCTGGTTAAAGCAGTGGAAATGCTAAGTGTTGGCCTCTAAGGCTTATTCCTGAGTCATGGAAGTTTAAGAGCAGTGATATTAGGCTCTGAATTGATGCACACACAAATGTCTCTATTGCAAAGGGATTTTTAAAGGAATACGTATCCAGCAACTACAAAAAGAGAAAAAAAGGCTGTCCTAATCCCATCGCTTGTACCAGAGGAAAGACAGGTAATTCCTAAACTGTCCATACAGGTTCTCTTAATGGCAAAAGATGGTTTCTCTACTAGTAGCACATATGTTAACAGAAACCCAGAATCACACAGAAAATGGAAAAAGTTTTTGTATGCAAGCAAGACTGCTGTAGTCACATAGCAGCATGGGAGCAGCCTCCCTTTGTAACAAGCATTGTCACAAGAAATTGGGACTCATGAGGACAGAATTTAAAACCTTTTCCACCTCTCCCATAGTTATTCCCTCCGCTCTCACACACCCTACCCACTGGTACAGGGGCGTCTCTAACAGGAGCAGCTGGTAACGAGGAGCCATAAAAAACAGGCCAGGTGCCTCACGTACCAATCAGAAACCAAAATTATTACAGGGATTTAATGCATACCCTGTTCTGAGAGCTCTTCTATTAGTTATGCATATTCTAAATCAAATGTTATGAGAGTAGCTAAAGGACATTTCAACCGAGAGCTGTGCTGCCCCAATAAAGCACATCAATCTCTTGTATTCAGTAAATGAATGGCAGGTTACAGCTGTTACGTTGCACAAAACTCCTTACTGACCAATACCAAATCGTCTCCAGTAATGCCAGGTACTCTTCTAACCAAAAGATTAAGCATTCTAATTCCATTTAAAAAAAAAAACAACCCGAGATGCAATTAATATTTTTATAGGTCTGAAATAGAGGAAAGAGCATTCAGTTTTTCCCATTTCTGAAGTTACATTTGAAAAAATTTACATCTGTCCTAATATCCAGATTATACAAATCCTGCTCTGCAAAGACACAATGCTCACCCAGAACTGAAGAAATAAAAATTGAAGAAATGTTCTGGACCAGGATAAACCGTCACATTATCTACAGGGATTGATTAGAGAAACCAGTTTTGCATTTTGTCCTGAAGCAACAGAAAACAAAACTCTTCCTCCTGACGGTTTCTTCTAATGACAGAGATGGCCAGGTAGAATGAAATCCACTTTACCAGAGCCCTGGTGTGCATTAAAAGCAGCATCTGAAAAGCAGGTTTTGTCAGAACTTGTAAATCAATGGAAAGGTTTGCTGACTCACACCAATTGAAGCCAAAAATGCCTCCCCTGTAAATCTGCCTTAAAGGTAGCATATACAGAAAAAAACTGGCAGCGTATATAGAATAATGAAATTATGTCCTTTGTTTCTTTAAAATACACAAAGAAACCTTGTCAAGAAAATCTAGAGGGTGGATGAATTGGGTTTTGCTTTGTGTACATAGGAAATATGAGGCTTCTGGAGATTTATAGGGAACAGAATGGCAGTCTTATCTGGTGGGACAAAAGCTGTAGGAACTAGGGGAGTGGAGTATATTCATGCTCTACAGCTGTGTGCTTCTCTTCCCCTCTCCACCAGTGACTGATGAAGGCGTAGGAGTACAAATGCCTTTGCTGATGGCTCCACATCCCTCCTGCTATCATAAAGGGTTCGAGAGTTTTCAATACATATCAAGTTCCTCCCACAACTTCTGAAGCAAAACTAAAGAAAAATCTGTTCGCATTGATGTCTTGGTGACTATTTTTTGTTGTTGTTCATTTGCTTTCCCCCCCTCCCCGCTCTGGGAAACACAAAAGGAAAAAACCAAATAGGAGTCCCCTAACATCAGATGTTAGGGAAAATAGGGTACAGTAGATCAAAATATAATCTTCCTATTTAACTACAACATAAAGGACAAATTTTAACAGCCTCTGCATGCGGACCACAAGCTCCAGCCTTTCTGAGCTCTTCAGAGCATTCTTAAAATAAAAGCTTTCTCAGACTTCAAAGGGAAATCTTTGTAAATTCACAAGCAACGGGACAACCACAGAGGAGAACTACAAATACAGGAAGAACTGGTGTTACAAATTTCCTTATTAAGCAATGTGAAAGGTATCTTAAAAGCAAGAAAAAAAAAAGAACAGCAAATTACTAACACTTGGTACACTCTGAAATCTCCAAGCTACCTCTGATAGTAAGATGAGAAGGAATCATATACATGTCTCTAGCCTTCTTGCAGGAAAGAGGAATCAATCATTCAGTCTGAAGGATGCCTGAAAACTGGCCACAGAAAATTTCAGCTCCTAAGGTATTAAGTGATGATGTGATTCACCAGTGTTGCAGCCTCCCTCCAGACGAAGTTTACTACCTCCTTGCTGGGAGCCTAGGAAAAGTAGGACCATGCATGTGCTCCCTTCCCACCCTCTGCTCCCAAGCTCCAACCTGACATGCTCCACAGGGAGGATGAAACACACAGTCTTTCCAGGAACAGCATCTTCAACACCGCATTTGCCCAATACTCATTAAAGAGATACCAGGAGGACACAGCTGGAGATGAGGGGAAATGGCCTTAGGGGGTTAACGGGAAAGAGAAGAGGGTTAGTTACAACCTCCTAGATGGCAGAAGGAAGCTGGAAGCAAAACACAGCCCAATACTCAATGACCTCTCAGGATCCAGAGTATTTTTCTCTATTTCCCTACCAACATACACTTCTTTCACCCGTACCCTCCCTTTTTTCTAAACCAGGCTGAGGTGACACCTCCAGTAAGGAGAAGGACTGGACGAGCAATTGGGATGCTGCAGGACCCAGGGCTGTGTGGCCAGGAGGGCAGCAGGCCCCCCAGATCCTCACAGGGCATCTCGCCAGCCCACATACCCTTGGGAAAAAAAACATGTTCAGCTGCAAAGCTGGCTGCCAGATAGCCCCCCAATTACTTTTGCATGCATAAAATGACAGGAGCCAGTCCCAAATCTGAGTACTGGGACTGATGGAGGATCAGAGCAACCCAAAAGCGGCATGTCATTTTCTCTCATTAGGCACTACACATCTCCAACAAGCACCCCAAAAGTCTTCTCCACACACACTTTCAGTACACCAATGACACCGTGCTATGGGATAGCTGGCCTTTATGGAAAAGGATCAGAGGAGGCTGAATTTGAATTAAAAGAAGCCCAAGCTGTACACAGACAAAATAAACTCTTCATATACCTAACATACCAGCGTGATGGCCCTAGCTAAGAAAAAGGCACATGCTGTGCAGAACAAGAGTTACCTTGTTTGTTCTCTTCCGTGTTAAACCACCCAGTTTTGCACATTCTTAACATGATTATTTAATAACAGTCTCTGCCTATGTGTTTGGCTACATATTTCACATTATATGCACTGCAGAACAGAGAGGTACTGAGAAAAAAAAAAGGGTATAAATGTGTGAAGCTAAATTATACATATTTAAGTAATCACATGCCTACCTGAAAAACTTGCACCACCTACAAACTCACATTTTGTAGGAAAGGCCTGGTGATATTTGATCTGCTTAGATAAATATTTATTAATCCCAATATAAAAGATCAGACACCAAATTAATATGAGCTGAGCACAGTTCGGGCAGAAGCCAATAATAGCTGCTTTCAGACTTCGCAGCATTGGAGTTTGCCAAATGGAAGCGACAAGTCTAGACCACTAAGAAAAATGAAGCCATTTGGTAAGTTATATGCTGCGTAATAAACAGTCTGTCGGTTTGCTTCTAATCCCCCCTCTTCCACAAGGGTTTTTTTTTCCCCCTTTCTTTTTCTTTTTATCTCCCCCTCCTCCTTTTTACCAATGCACTCGGCAGAGCCTGTGCATATTATAAATTAAACAGAAGCTACTTTAGCTCTGTGGACCACACACCATGGACAACTTAGACAGGTCATTGTTACCTAAACAGAATTTGGGTTTTTGTTTGCATTATACATTTCCTTTCTGTTTTGACAGCAGGTTTTAAAAAGAGGATGTTACCCTCCTTAGAGCCTTGAATCATTTACGAAAAGAGAAAAAGAAGAAGTTCTGCGACAATAGCACAAAAGTAAAGCCTTGCAGTTTTTCGTTTCTTCCCATGACATCTGTGGGTAGTCCTGTTCATAATGCCTTTGTTCAGGGCTAATTTACCGCGGTTTGAGACAACACACCATTCAGAATCTATTCCAGGAACTATGGAGGAAGCAGGAAGATGCATCTAATTTGTAAGCCATCATGACATTGCCACTTATGATTAATACAAGGTGTTGAGGGAGAAGAATGTATTTCCTCCAAGCATCCTCCATCTCAGTCCCTTTTCGTATGTGCTGAAGAGGGTGGGGATGGCAAAGCTGCCACAACAGACCTGCCATTTCCAATATGCCTTGCCAACTGTACAAGGAAGGAAAACACCTTGTATTGCAAAAACCACACACCCCAGCTTTGCACAGCCAGCCAGGTGGCTCTGCCTGATTCCAGCTCTACAGAAGAGCACTCTGCCAGTGTAAGCGGGACAGCCAAGAGGCACTGCTGGAGGAGAAGGTTCTGGGCTAAAAACCCAACAGCAAAGAGTAGGTCGAGGGAAAGTTCTTGCCTTGTTTGAACGTGACTCCTAGCAAGTCACTCTGTACACCACACTCCTTATTTACAGGAGCACGGTCATAGTCCCTCCTGCCTGATAAGATTTGTAGGAGAAGGAATTAATGTCTGCAAAATCCTCGAAGATTTTTTTCGTGGCAGACATTGCAAAAGTACAAAGTATTAAACATTTTGAAGAGTGAGTAGAAAATGTGAGGTCCAAACCACAAAACTGAACTAGTCCTTAAGTCCGCCCAATCCTCCCAGCAGCAGGCTATGAGACCTCGCTCAGGTGGAGGCCACACAGCTCAACCTTGCCCACCCACCCCACCAAACTGACATGTATGAATGTGCTGGAAGCATCAGACATAGCTGGCACATAAACCACAGGGCCTTTGCTTGTAGCACACAACACAGGTAGAGGAATAGGTTCCCACCTACTCACAGGTTCCTTGGGGTACCAGCCAGCCAAGAGAGGGTCACACTGCCAGAATAACTCACATCTCCCACCTTTTGGCTGCTCTTTTGTCCTAAGGAACCTCTTGCAAAGGGCAAGCTGCAGGCCAGGTAATTTGCTGCAGTGGTGGGAGCCTGTTCCTGACACTCACCACCCCTGAACATCCCTCAGCCTGTCCTGCTATGTGGCCACAATCACAAAGTGGCACAGCTCTAGTCAAAAAGCGCTCCAAGGAAGCTGGTAGCTGGAGTGAGCTGCTGTGCTCCTAACATCTCATCTGGCAAAGACACTCCTTTAAGCCTTTAAGCACAAAGTACGGATGCCCCGGAGCACGTTCAGGTTCAACTGAATTATTCTGCAATATTCATCTACCAGCTCCAACAAGAAACATCCTTGCTACAAATACAGACCCTGGGCTGCCTGGCTGGCAGCTTTGACTCCACTAAAACAGGTACCAAAGTAATTGCGGTGGGTTTATACTGGGTCCCAAAACCAATGCAATCTTTGTAAAGTAACGAAAACCAAAATTGTGAAATAAAGTTTCCAGAGGTTCCTCAACATCACGTGAATGGTGTACAGCTTTTTATTTTGTGTTCATTTTTCTTCTTCTTTTTTTTTTTTTCTTTCCTATTTTTCATGCAGCTACTGCTTTCAGGAGCTTATCACCAAAACGAGCCTGCTAAAATTGGCAAAATCCCAGTTCGTGCATTCTCTTAAGCAGCATGTTATCGAAACGTACCAACACAAGCTGTACTTTATGGATACAAAGGAAGCCATTACAACACCTACAGTAACACCACATTTGCGACTGGTAAGGTCACTCTTGCAGCTTCTCCTCAGCCTCTTCCCTAGCCTGCGCTTAAGGCAACCAACTCTTGACATGGAGAGGCTATCAAAGACTCAACAGAACTTTCACAGGTTCACAACTGATCAGCTCAGTGGACAGCCCTGCCTCCTTCTATTTGCTGTCACCAAACATAACCCTTGTCAAAAAATCCTCAGGAACAACAGAAAATGTTGTCATTTTCTACAGGGTGAGCCTAAATTATCCACTGGACTTTGGCTAGGCATTCTTTCTGTAATATAAGCCGCTCCATTTTGGATGGGAAATGTATTAACTACCAATTTTATAAAAATAATTATGTCTACCATATTATGTTATTGTATTCTCTGCTATATACTTCTCACCTTTGCCTCTAGTATCATTTACAGAGCAATTATCAATAGGGAGAGGAGCCCCAGACTTCACCTTTGCTCCTCTGGCTCACTCAGGATGCTGGGTATGATGCCCAGTCTTTGAAAAAGGAAAACCAGGTGGAATTAGGTCTGCGTGCACAGCCGCACATCAGCATCACAGGAAAGCAGAGGTTTCCCTTTGGCATTCACTGCTGTGAGTCAGCCAGCATGCCCACTGCTTCTCACGAGGGCTTTGCTGCCTTTCAAACCAAACACAGAGGGGTGATATACGGCAGTCAGAGAGCCTGTATTTGTCCAAGGGTGTGGTGAGATAATTAATTGAGCAAGCTCACTGTGCTCACACGCCTACCCTGCTCCCTGCTCTCCATCCCCACTCCATCCTCTCCCCTGTTTTTTGGGCTGGGTTTCTAACTAATCAGCAAGTTGACGGCCTTTATTGTGCAAAGAGATGAAGGGCTGAGCTGACACAAGGGGCAGAGCAGAACCCTGCAAGTGGAAGCTGGTGAGGAACGTGGAAGGCACAGGACTTGCCCACTTAAGCAGAAGCAAGTCACCAGACTGGCTCAGATCATACCATTTACCTTCAAAAAATGTATTCCATATTCCCTTTGGAGTTAGTAATACAGTATTTAACCCAGAAGTCAGAACTGCTTTTAGGCATATATTATATTTCCTGATCTAAGCTACATGGCAGCCACAGGTTCACAACATTTGTGAGTTCCTACTCCCGGAGCAGCTGCCACGCAGGGTAAGCACCACAGTTCCCTTTAACAACAAAGCTGGAAAACCAGTGCCTCACAAAAATCCCCAGAGGTTCTCCTGGTGGTCTCCCAGCACGAAGGGAAGAATTGAGCTCGGGATCACTTTTTTCCTGCACACAGCAATGCAGATGCATTTCCTGGCACAACGAGGCTGATGGGACGGGCTGCATTACTCTGTGGCTGAGAAGTGGCTGGAAGCACAGGAGGTCAGCACACCCTGCTAGGGCACAGACAAGACATGCGGAGAGCAGGAACTGTCCCCCACTGTATGTTCACAAACTGTGCCTCTTGTAGCCACCTTCTGAATTCACACACAACCACAATTTGCAGCAAAACAACCTTCAGCCAAAGCTCTTCCCTCCCCCTCACCAGCAATGCGTAACAGCCTGTCGGGAGCAAGACCAGAGCCCTTCCTCCTGCCACCCTCCTTCCCCCGGGGCTGCACCACAGCCCAGCCTCTCTGACTCAACCAGCCCTCTTCTACACAGCTGGCACCTTCAACAATTTCCGAGACATTAGCATTTTCCTAAAATAGTCCTAATCTTACGTAAAATGACCGGCATTACAACTATACTGTACATTTTCCATCTCACGAACTACCACATCCGAATGAAGTCCACTTGAAGTTTAATAGGGGGTACAGGAAAGGCACCATGAGCTTGGGTTGGTGGGCGAGAGGAGCAGGGCTCTTCCCTGGCTGCATGGTCTTTGCTCTGAAAACTCTTCCGTTGCCTCTGGCTGCAGCAATGCTATCTCCCTCCATCCCTGAGAAGTCTCCCAGCCACTGGGCAGGAGGGACAGATGCATCTCAATATGGAGAAAGCTTCTGAGCTTTGCCTGCCTTCCTGCTCGTGGGGCCACTAGTCTGGGATCTCTCCAGCAAGCTTTCATTAGAAAAAACGGAAAAAAGATGAAATAGTTCAAGAACTCCTTATCCTCTCTCCCCAAAGACAAGTTCAAAAGCTAGTCAGAGTAGGATGACACAGACAAAGCCACCATACATGCCCTGTTCCTCTAAGAAATTAGGCTTCTTCATCCTCACCACATCAGCCTGGACTGCTTGACACTTACAGCTTCAGAGGGTACTTTACTGTACTGGATGTCTACTGTACTAACAGCATGCAAAGGAAAGTCCAAGGGGAGCCCTTGTCAAATCCAAAAGTTAACATGCTCTAATGTTTAAAACTCTTTCCAGATCACCAGCACAACCCCAAGTAGCGACTCTGTGGCTCTGCTCGTCTCTGCAAGAAAGTTCATCTGTTTGGATGGAGTAAGTGCTCTAATCCAACAGAAAGTAAAAAAAAGAGAGAGATAAAGAGAGAAACATAGTCACATTTGGGAGCACAAGAGGTGAAACAAAAGAACCCAAACCAGGCAGCAAGTTATAAACACCAAATATTGAAATTCCAAGGCTGACCTGCAAATTTCACGGTTAATACAATGCAGATCCCTTTTCTGCAGTTGGGTTAAAAGTGCACAGCCCTCTCCTAGGCAAATCTCCACGGAATTTAAAAGCTTGAATGAAAATACTAATTACAACGTACTAAAAACAGAGTGAGGAAGTATGCAAGATGACTTCTGAGCACTGCAAGGAAGAGAGGAGGAGAAGGTCTGGCCACTGTAGGAAGCACACAGCAAGAGTGGCTTGTGACATTAACTCCTTCCTAATGAGACGCAGCAACTCAGAAAGGAAAGTGCTCCCAAAGATCTCGCGCCGTATCTGTTATGGCAATGTCCCTGTGCTTACTCTTTTTAGGAAGGTACCCTTAGGAACAGCGGCTATCCATCCCCAATATTGGGCATGACCAGCGCAGCCATCCTTTTTCCCAGTCATAGGAAGACTGTAACTTAGCAGCTGTTTTTCCAGGGGTAAAAAAAGCACAGATATTTAGTTTTTAACCAAGAAAATCCCTCACGAGGTTAACTAAAAGCGTAAACTGAATTCCAGGTTAAATTATCCTCTGAATGCCAAAGCCACAACATCGAGTACTCGTTATTACTGTTTCAAAAGCAACGGTCCAGAGTTTACACATACATGTATGTTCTGAGGAGAATATTTTATAAACCCCACAAAAACATTTACACAAAATAACTCAATTTAGGCCAGCAGAGTAAATCTCTCACATACAAAATGTCAGCCAATTAAGCTTTTAGCAGAGCACCAGGGAGAACGATTTTAGAAAGCTAAGCAGGTTTCTTAGTCTAGGAATGCCTGAAATCTGTTTATTCTCAGTCAACAATGACTTTCTGCCTTCTGCCAATTACTAAAGTAGCGGGGGGAAAATGGATTTACTCTCTGCTTTTACAGATCAGTTGGCTTAGCAAAATCTAAACTCATACACAGGCGCCTCACAACTCCTCTCATTAATGCAAACAGGCAACAACAAAAAAATTTGCTCTACTTTCCCCCTTCTGTCCTCAATCTGCTTACCCTTTCTTGCTGACGACTGGAAATGGCTAGTTCTCCCATGGCATCCTTCCCCCTCCTGCCCCCTGAGCTGCAGGACGTCTTGCAGTGAGGATTTCAGGTACAGGGGGAGTGCAAGGACACAGCAATGGGCTGGTGTTGAGGTCCGGTGAACACCCCCAAACAAATGGATCCGACAAGCCTTTGCACAGAATTCAGGCCGGGGAAAAAACCTAAAATGAAGCTCCTTGAGACCATCATCACTAGATGATCTTTAAGATCCCTTCCAACCCAAACTATTTTAAACCATAACACCCTGCTGCCAAATGGGGTGGTGTGCTCCCCTGCTCACCCTTGTCCTTCTCCTCTCCTGGCTTCCACCCTTTCTCCTAGCCCCCGCAACACCCCCCACATTCCACCTCCTCTTCTGCACTGGCTCTGGTCTCACTAGATGTCTCCATGGGTCAAAGCATTTGATTGATCTGACGGACCCACATTTCCGCAGCAGCAAAAATACCAAATCATCACATCTTCGCAGCAGTCAAACTCTCCCTTTCACCTGTGCACCCTCCCTGGCTCCTGCCCTCATCTGCTTCAGTGCATTCATCTGACAGAAAACCATCCCTCCGGTGGCGTTTGCTTCCTGCTGGGCCTATGCCGGGCCCTTCGACAGAGCCAAAAACCACCAAATACTGCTGTCGGCATTGGGACAGTTCATTTACTGATGAACTCGAAACAGCGCTTTACAGGCATCTTGTACTCATTAAAATTATATTCTTCTTGTCTGTGTTGCTTTCCAGGCTAAAGAAAAGGTCTGAACATAACCATATCTTGGAATGAGTCCCAAATAAATTTCCATTATTAAAGGACAGGTTTTCTCCAAGGCAAGCAGTGGAAATTTGCAACAGTTTATTAAAAAGAGGCAGCTTTACCTCTGGCCAGTATCATGTATTATCTGGATGTCATCAGAGGTCCTGGAAAGTAGCTTATTCCTAAAACGCCTGGAGGCTCTACAGCACATATGCTGCTTAACAAATATTCCAAAACACAGTATTTTATTTAACTTTCACTGAATAACATGAGCTTTCTGATTTTTTTTAAAAACCCCAACTTAAGATGCTTTACCTTCTCATACCAATGCATTTAGAAAACCCAAGTAAACTGTAAAAAGCAAACAAATAGATGTGCACATACAATCCTTCCCTTACCTTTGTGAAACACTGCAGAGATGAACAACTGTGTCTTCTGTTTGTTTTCCACCTTCAGTTACTACAGACATCCTTCCCTAAGAGCATTTTTTGACTGACAACATCCCCTGTGACTGCCTAAACCCACAGGAGGAAAACAGGGACTACAAAAGTTATCTAGCAACTACCAGCAAAACGCAGCAAGCAAACGCTGGCTGTTACTCCCTGCAGCCATGCACTGGCAGAGGAGAAAACAAAAGCTTCTCTGCATGTTCTCCATATGTAAAACACGCCACTCCAACACTGCTGCTGAAACACCACCACAAATGCCCCAGCCAGTGAGGATCCCCAACATTCATGATGCATCTGTTACTGGGATCTACATCACTAATGATGAAAACCTAATTCTCTCCCATTATGAGCTGTATTTAGCTGTCTTATGAAGAGCAATCAAGACAATCAAGACACTTCTACATAGGCGATAAATCACAAATGAGCAAAACAACATATCATTTTGTTGAAGAACACAACAAAGAATTTCAGCAAAACTGAAAAATAATCTAAAAAAAAATCACATAAATTTATATGCAAAATTCGGAATTATTTTTTTAAATAAGAAAGATGAGATTATTTCATAGTAAGAAAAGCTAGGGAGCTAAATTCGTAAGCTCAGCTCACTAGGAAGCATGCTGTCACCTCGGCTTTGACAGAGACAGCTCATTATTGGAGCACTTTGGAGCGAGGTCAGGATAAACAGGGTGCTTCGTACCTTCAGCTCCATGCCCTGGATGTGTGAGGTTGTGGGAATTAAGAGAGAGCTTGCAGGTATTTGCATGGCAGGAGGAACAACCCAAGGGACAACCAAGACTAACAAGAGGATGACTGACCTACAGGATTTGTTTTCAATATAACTGAAGAGATTATAAGGCACTGTGCATAGCAGGTATGGTTAGCAATACTAGGCATTTTTCCATTTGAACTACTCAGCAGCATAAAAACAATTTATCCTATGGAAATTATTCAGCATTTATGAGACATTGCAAAAAGCGAAGGGGAGATCCAGTTAGTCATCTGTCAATCCTCCCATTGTGAAAACATCACAGATTTACAGACTCATAGGTTGATACTTTTAAAAAAAAATAATAAATTTCTTTGTTTTATGAATGAAAACACTTCTTAGTAAACCCCATCTTGGGGAGGATACTGGATATTTTTATAAATGCCTCAGGATGAAGGAAACGATCTCGTGAAGAAACAGCAGTCTATTTCCATACAAGGGTTTGCTATCCAGACAGGGTAATTTTTCAAAACCAAATAAAATACCACAGCATGCTAATCTGCTCTTTCACAGCAGGTAACCTCAGACGTCCTATAACTCTATGGGCGTTCATCCTTGCCTTGTTTAAAGGCTCTTAGAAGTCCAGGGATCAGCCCAAGCCCTTCCTCCTGCTCACCAATCCCATGCCTTAGCATCGACTTTATTTCATGCTTCAGGTTTCAGAAGTCATTCCATTACTTCCAGGAGCGTGCAACAGCATTCTTTAATCTGCCTGCGATTTTACTTACTTTCTTAAACAAAAAAGCGGGGGGAGGGGGAGGGGGAAAGAGATACTTTGAGGGGGACTGTAAATTGCATTGGAGTCAGGGAATTAAACAATAAGTGTTCCTCAAGCAACTCCATTCTGCCTGGCCAGTGTCACAGCGGGCAGTGCAGCTGCCCCTTTCACCACCAGCTTGAATGACACTGTGCAGTTCGGTTTCATGCTGCAGCCCATCCCTCACCCTGTCAAACTCACAGATGCCCTGGGAGCAATCCAACTTGGGACTGCTGGATTTCCTTCGTCCTTCAACAAATGAAGGTTTGGCTTTTACCAGTGCACTAGTCTGTGCTTAGCATTTGCCCTCTCCTTCCCATGGATGAACCTCTGTCTTCCAGGCAGGAAGAAGAGGTAGACAGTGGTCACGTAGTCACTGGTGTACACCATGGAAACACGTTAGGGAAGCAGAAGAGGTCAGACTGACACTCATCCTTTCGGAGCAGGATTCTCAGTATTTCAAAACACTAAGTAATTGCTTGGTTAAGTCTTTCACTACAGTTGAGTCAGAAGCCCCAGATTTCAGTAAAGGAAATTGGAAAAATACACCTTTTTAAGGCACTGATAGAAGGGCTTTGCCTGAATGATATTATTCTGGCTCTTACTGCTCAAAAAAAGGTCAATGTTTCCTGTAAAAGCGAAGCCTGAATGCTGCTTTGGACAGGGGCAGGGTAGCCAGAGTTTATGTTTATAGACTCTAATCTAATTTCACGCCTTCCTCTTACTCTCATTGCCCTGTCTTAAAAATTCATGTTTTATTAGATTCATGAAACAGCAATACCTCATAATGAGAGAAGTCAGCTGATACTATTGAGGGGGTGTTTTGTACCAAACATTAACGCTAATTATATAAGCCCTCCACCAGACTTTGTTTGCTGAATCCACACGCCTAAGCTGCTTGCTATATTACTGCAAACAGTTCATTAGCAGTAAGTTTATGGGCCCAGGCGGCATTAACCTTTCCTCAAAATCGTCCCAAGCTGAGAACGTGGACCTTGTGCTGTTAATTACAGGAGGCACCACCAGAATCCCAAGCAGTGATGTGACGCTGGGGCAGCACCTCTGCCCACAGGAGCAAGGAGAGCCCTCCTTCTCCAATGCTGCCAACCTCCCCACAGCAGGGACAAGGACAAGCCAGCTCCTCCATCCCATAATTTGCTCACAAGTTTCATCTGTAACTTGTAATGGGAAGGGGTTGAACTGAGCTATCTGTTTTTAAACGCTGCTGCTACTCCCCTGCCTGCGCGCAGCTAAGGAGAGACTCATGCTGGGTCTGAACGATTGGGAGAGTTTACGGCTCCAGCCAGGGCAAGTGCAGCCAGTGCCTCTTCAAACAGAGCTGTTCAAATCCAGGATTCCTTGATCAATCGCTAATTAATAAATGACGCAAGGTGTACATGGCCCTCGGTTGCAATAAGCTACTCCATAACCTCTCTTCAACCATACTCTCTGTTCAGCAGGTTGGGGATAAACTTACACCATAGGCAGCGGGCATGCTGAAATAAAGTAACACAACATATTGTCCATATACTGTCTTGAAATTGCTTTGCATATGCAAAAACAAGGGATGGTAGGTGGGGAATAAGTGTGTTGTGAGGCACTGATAAAACATATTTATCTCATGTCCAACAACACAAAAGAAACAGCTTGTTTAAACAATCCAAAGATAGACCCAAATACAAAATAATCATCATTCCTGACCACAAAGTTGCTTTCAGAGAGCAGATAGGAGAAACACATTAACAACAAAAACAAAAGAAAAAATAAACCCCATAAACTGCATTTCAGAGCCAGGTTTTAATAATACACTCTCTGGTTTCACTAACATGAAGAATGCTCGAAAAATTATTCATAAAAGCAGAAGCAGCAATTATTCTTAAGCTCTCCAGACAATTACAGCCCGTCTGGAAGAAGTGAGGAATCTGCAAATTTAAACCCACCACAAAAATCCTGAATTTTAACAAATTTTGCCACGTATCCACCAGCCCAAGCAGGAATAGGCACGTGGGGAGCAGAAAGTGAAGGACAAGGCACAGCAGAGCAACGCCAGGCATGCTTTGTGAGAAGCAGGCAACGGGGGAATTCACTTTGCTGATAATAAGAGAGAAGTATTTTAATCTCTTTCACAAGCATAATCACGGAAACAACTGAAAACCATGACGGACCAATTGCCTGTTCCTTACTGGGAACAATGCTTTTTGTTTTCTAAAGCTTGCTGTCTCAGATCTTCTAAGTAAAGGGAGGCACATCACAGATTTGAAAGGCTAGGGAGCTGTTTAAAATTAATTTCAGTTCCAGTTGCTGCAGCTAAGGAAGAAAACCCATCTTCTCATATTTGGCCATTTGCTTCAAGGGCTGCTTCACAGAAACATGTTCTGCCTTGAGCTCCCTCAAGTTTGTCCACAGAGTCTGCCTTGCCGATGTTACGAGTACTTTTGTTATTAGCATGCTTCAAACCCAGCTTCAGGGAGACAGATATATTACCCTCTAAGCACACATTTCAAGAAACTATATCCAGCTATTCTGTTGTGCACAAACAGCTATTTTGTCTTGCAAGATCAAAACACAAGCAAACAAATAAACAGAAGGCGATCCAACTGGAAAGATATTTTTGATGGGAGGAAAAGACTTTGCTAACCAAGTATTAGCGAATGCCAAACTGTCTAACAGTTCTAGTAATACACTCTAAAATGGTGACTTAAAATGAATATACATGCACTTCGCTCACTGATTTTAACTGGTTCAGCACATCTAGTCTACAAAGATTTACCCAATACCATCCCAACATCATCTGTTTTCCTGGAAGGGCTGTCAGAAACATCCTATACATCCTCAAGGGGTGTATCCATAACCAAAAATGCATGCGCAAGAGATGTGCTAGTTCAGCCAAAGCAGCCCCACTGAGCACTGGTGCACAAACACTCACAGGTCATACAAATCCCACAGTCCTTTCCCACAAGACACGGGGCATCTCCCCAGCCCTGCTGAGTCCAGAAGCGACCCTATGGACCACAGACTATTTATTAAGAAGGTGACACACTGCAAGTGCTTGTAGGCACTAAGGCAATGCAAACCAAACCCACACCTCTGCAGAATAAATCAGCAGAGTGCAAACGCTTTCAGTCACGCTTCAAACACACCACAGATCACCCATTTCAACTTCTGGTGCAAGGCGATCAATATGAACATCTTAAAAAATTTCTTCTGAAATGTGCTCACATCTTTGCACTCCCCTGTTCAGTGTTTCACATTCCTTTACAGAAGATTTGCTCGTGGTTTTCTTAACAAATAACAACATAATCATAAATCACAAGATTATAACAGAGTTTATGGACTGAGACCTACCAGAATATTTATTGTGCTGCTGCACGGGGGAAGTGTTTTCCTTTTCTACATGACCTTGTGGGAACGAAGTCAAAAGCCCACCCCAATGCTAAGCTGAGGACAGTCCATCCAACACTGAATGGCAGGGACCATGCAAGGGCACTGCTCAATACTGAAAATGTGCCACTTAATTCTGCAGTATTAGTGTGCCCCTGATTCACCCCTAGCAATGCCAATAGGCTGCAGCAACTGCCTTGCTCGGCTTGTAAAAGCAATTCATGAATTTGTGACACTAAAGTGATTTTTTTCAAAAAATAAGGCACCCCACTGCTGTTGAGGACACTCAAAATTTTGTATGGCTCAAAACCTACACGGTACTTTCCAAACTAAGGACAGTGGAAAAGTATCCCTTCAAGGAACTTAAGACAAAGATGTCAGTATGAAATGAGGAAAAACCGAGGAATGACTGTAGGAATGCCTATTGCCTGTTTTTTTGTAGTATGTAAGACCTCTAGATAATCTGTTCTAGTTGCCCTTAAAACCCCAAATCCACCATTTTTGCTTTCTTCTACTTTCTTTTTCTTTCTTAATTCCTCCGAGTCTCAAAAGAAACTAAAAATTTTGCTCATCCATACGAGAACCTCATTTTATTTGGTTTTCATTTTCTTTCTCCCACAGAAATAGGTCTGCAAAGTGTATTTTCAAAAACTTGAGAAACTATAAGCCTTCTAGTCCCTGGTACTCTCACTCTAGACAGAACTGGGACACCCAGGCTAGAAGGTTTGCTCACAGGGTATTAGCTCAAGCATTTGGTAGCAGTGATTTTTCACTCAAGCATTTTTGTACAGTGGTCCCAATGGCTCACTCTTTCTGAAATAATCTCACTAAAGAGAAAAAGTCAAGAATCAGAACGATATAGTTTTGCCCAGAGAGGCATTTATTCCAAACTACAAATTAAAACCTCCAAAGATCACAGACACCCAATATATATAGGAAAAGACACAATAGCTGGCTTACCTTCTGTTTCTGTTCCATTCTCGTTATTAAACCACGGAACAAAATCTTTTATAGAGAACCTAATGCTCACTAAATGTACCTTTAGTCTTTAATTTAAGTGAAAACTCTGACTAAGTGCAAGAATTAGCTGAAAATAGCAATACAGCTGGCCACCTTTGGCAGATTCACAACCAATATGCTTCATCTTTTCGTAGCTGCTTCCTTTTGACTGCACCACCTTCATTTAGCTGCCAAGTTGGAAAGAAGAGCAAACGTTGTGCTTCTTTTTAGAGATGGAGAGGAATTAATTCTTTGTATTTTGAGATGAAAAGGCCTCCCTTATAAAGTGTACAGGGTTTTAGTCCTCTAAATCTACCCATTATTTGCTTAAGGAACTGTCTGGACTGAATTTATAGGGTACGACACCAAACAAAATTTCCTCCAAGATAGGATTGCACTCAAACTTAGTCTACATTTCATTGTAAGGGGAGAAACGAGAAGCAAATGAACAATGTGCAATTTTATTTTTTTTTAATGCAGCTGTTATAATGAAGCACATTTTTCTTTTAAACATTCTTTCTTTAAATCAAGGTAGAGGTGCTAGGCTAAGCCATTGTAACACAGCTTTTTTAACCCAAATCTGATTTTACAAATGCAACATCCATGAACTGTTAGGCTCCAAGATCTTCTAACTTCAAACCCTGCAGGGATGGTACCCACTGCCCTGTCAGTAAGGTAGCAGATGATCAGCAGCGCTACACGACAACAGAAAAAAATTTGCCAAGATGCAGCTCTCACGGAAAGAAACATCTCAACTAGCTATCAATTTCACCAGTAGAAAGTCAACCCAACCTGTAATGCACCCCCCAAACTTCAATATAACTTTTCCTACAACTCCAGTTGATTGGTTTTGGAGCTTTTCTGTGCTCTCTATTTTTGTCTCTGCTCTCCTTCTCGGCACTTCCACAAATGAAAACTCACGTATAACATACTGAGTAACGATTAAGGAATGAGCCATCTTTACCCCCTACTAGGTCATGATGCACATGGTTTAAAATGCAAAACCACTTCCAAATGCATCTGCAATGAATTTTAACACATTCATCAGGCCTGTCAAGTGAAGCACGTAAGCAGCCTTAATTCATAAATTCAAGAAGGGACAGAACAACATTATAAATATTTCGCAAAACATCATTAAAAACACCACAGCTGACAGTTCATCCCAGTCTGGTCCATCAAGCAAAGGACCTTCTTGCCACCAAGAACAGGAGCAAAGTTAGCGTGGTTCAAGTATCACTGCTGCTGCACCTCCGTTGAAAGCTGAGACAGATACAGCGCTCGCTATAGCCTATCAGAGCAGGGAGGTGGGTTAGAGGGGCAGCTCTGGGGCTAGAGTGCCACACAGGTTATTTCTGGCAGTTGTGCTCAGGGGAAATTAAAGATGCAGTTGCATTTTCCTGCCTGACTAGAAAAGGAAAAGCAGATCAAATGCTACTCCAAATTCACAGTAGAAAATATTCCTGCCTTTAAAAGATGCAAACCCAAGTAAACAAGTTCTGCCAACCCATGACACTTGGGGTCTCTCACTACATGGTACATGGTGGCATCCTTCTAAAAACATTCATTATTCCTGCTGCAGAACAAGACAACCAGCTCCAGCTGTTTGGAAATATTCGTGGTGGTTGTTTATCCGAGACAGAGGCTTGAACCTTAGACACAGTCAAGGCCAACCTTAACTCCGCCTGACATAAGCAACGTAAGTTCATAGAATCATAGAATCACCACCAGGTTGGAAAAGACCCACTGGATCATCGAATCAAACCATTCCTATCAAATACTAAACCATGCTCCTCAGCGCCTCAGCACCATGCCATATAACATTATACTCAGCAATAAAAATTGAGAGGAACGGGGTTTGACTATCACAGAAAATCACAGATGACACAACATAAGGCCTCAAATTCTCCATGTAATGGTATATTAATCAATAACACACTAACAACTACGTAGAATTTATTTCTTACTGGTCATAGAAACAACATTGGTTTGATTCCTCCTAAACGACTCGCTCTTTTGTCCAAAGAACAGGCCATGCTACACCCTTCAGCCGCAAGATGCACCATCTCCAATAAAAAAAAATATAAAGCAACATTTCCCGATGAATCGGACATAGATGAAGTCATGGCTACGGTAAACCAATTCTTCCATAATTACGAGAAGACAGAGGACAGGCAAAGGAATGCCACAAATTTTTACTGCAGTCATCAAAAAAAAAATTCTGCCATTTGCAGCTGGAGTATTTCAGAATTGTTTTAACATGCAAAACATACAGAAATAAAACTGATAAAAGATATTAGAACAATTTGTTTCCTCCTCTGGCCTGAGAAAGTAAATCTGAGAAAGGGAGTAGCAAAAAAATGAAGGAAAGAAAATCCATTTGAAAATTGTTTTAAAAAAACAAATCCAGTGCATTCAGTGTTCTCCTCAAAACACAGCAATGTAGTTTCTGGCCATAATCATGTCCAGCTTCACTCCACATATGACCGAACATTCCCTGAAACTGCTTTTGGTGCAGGAATGCATTGATTATAAGGCTGCATGTGACCTGCACCACATAATACATAGGCATCTCTCTTATGCTACACAGCTCTTATTGCACGTTGCCCAACAGGAGAACCACTGCAGACCAAGAGCCAGACTGTGTGCTGCTCCTCTGGTCACTACCATTTTTAATTTAGCAGCTGTAAGAAGCAAGGCAGGGAAAACAAGAAAACCAGACTTTAAACTAAAAAGCTGGACAACAGATAGGATTTAAGATATTACACAGCTGAAGCAGGCGCTTCACTCAAGTCTTTGATACTTGCCTACCTATCTATCTATCAAGGAAGAAACACAGCCAAGCAACAAGGCTATGCAAACATTTCCAGGTTCTAAAAAGATGGAGTCAGTCAAGCTTCCCCCTTGTGGTTTGCATCTCGTCATCTGCATTGCTTCATGTTTGTATAGCCTTATAGCTCAAATATGTTTTATATGTCTTTGGAGGATGAGTACACATATTTATGAGTTACAGTGATTGCTTCTTCGTGAGCAGCGCACAGCAGACACGTGTAAAACAGAGGTTCCCTAGACTGTAATCTTGTCTCCAATGAGAATGCTGTAAGAGAAAGGCAGAAAACCAAACTAACATACATACGTATTGACACATTTTATTAGGAAGGACTGTATATAAATTAAACAGCATTGCAACAGCACAGCCCCAACAAATCCTCCTTGCTATGACTGATTCTTAAAACAGCAACACTACAATGCTAAGGTAAATTATCCAATCGCATAAATTTATTTAGTATCCTTAATTTTATAAGATCCCACAATAAGATTTTTATATATATCAGCTATCTTTTCAATTCTCATTCTTCCCATCCTTCCCCCCTTCCTCCAAATTATATCACAGTACTGAGTACGTTAGCTAGTACAGGGAACTGAAAGTTAAGAATCCCATGAGGAGGAATATACTCAGCAGGGATCCATTAAAATTCAATTGCCAGTTTCCACCAGATGAAGGATCTTGCCTCACAATTAACTGAAATTTGAGTGGGATTAAGACAGAAAGGTGCACCAAAACTACAGTTGAGTGGGAACACCACAATACCTGGGGTTCCTGCTGCCTTCCCATGCTCAGATACCAGGAAACCACAGCAATCAAGCATGCACACATAAAATCCAAGATCAAGGGCATCTTTGGAATTTGTGTTGATATTTTGTTTCTATCCTTAGAAGGCCTATTACAATTTTTGTTTGTTTTAAATGAAAAATTTGGGTTTGTAGCTGGCTGATTTCCAGGTGTCTTTTGGTTTCTAGGTACAAACAAGTGGAGGCAAAGAAAGCATTTGCTGTAACAATCACAACTTTAAACCCAAAATCAAGCTTTCTTTTATTTACCTTCATGTCTGATAGTATCTAGAGGAAAGTTTCTCCATTCAGCTACAATCTCCTATCCTACTTAACACCTATAACCCAGAAAAACTAGCACTGAAAGTTTTTAAGACTAGCCCAGCATTTCTCCTTCAGCCACCAGGTTACGGGAACTGAAAAGTAGCAGAAAACCGTACGCTCAGTGAGGGTAAAGCAATCACCATCACCACAGCCATGAGCAGAGAGAACATTTTCCCACGGGCTCTGGAACCCTTTGTTTTCATCACAGGCATTTTTCTCTCTCCAACCACAAAAGAGACTAAATAAATAAGATTTTAACTCACATCTACATGTGTTTCAAATTAAAATTCTAAAAATGGTTGTTTCCCCACGTATTGCAGGAGCCACCTATAAACTGTTCCTCTGTTCATATAGTCCTAAAAGCAGGAGAGTGTCTTAGCTGCAAGACCAGATGAAAGCTGAACTCATGCCTAAAAACTCAGAAGTAAAGCCAGATGTCAGAATCAGTGAATCGGACACCCATGCCAGCCTGCATTCTTCACATCATTTTTTTTTTTGTTTAAAATTATAATTTTACCGTGCCATTAGTAAGCTCTACATTTAAGTGAAAAATCTCACCTGCTCAGACACCACTTGTTCCCTCCAGTGTCACACACAATATAAGCCCTAATGTTGCTGGTGAGCTTGACAGAGCCTCTGATTTGACCTGCTCCGCTCTGCTAATACTCAAGGAGGGATGAAGAGGACAGGGAAACAACAGAATGCAGAGCACCCTGGAAGCCGCAGAGACAGTACTACTAAAAAACTCATTTCCCAGTTTGGCCCTGCTCTCGTTTAACTCAAACAGATTTAGAGAAAAAGCTAAATTATCACAGTTGCTTCTGAGCCAACATTTACTCTGGCAGGCTATCATCAGAGCTATTGAAGTTTTTCTCTCTCTTTTTATCCTACTGAAGTGTTATAATAGCAGCAATAATACATTTATGTTTGCTTTATTCTGCCTTAGCACACAGCTCAAAATTCTATAAATGACACCGAAGTAGGTAGCAGATGTGTTCTGGCTGCACTGCTTACACCCTCCAGGCACTCAACTTCTCCTCTGTAGGCTATCGTAAGGACTAATCCAGCCACTTGATACCAGCCGTTGACATTTTGATTAAACAGTGCTATCTCAGCATGGAAAGATTCCCCCCAAAATATGTACACAAATCTGATGCACGCAGACAGCTTCAGGACCAGTGAGAGATCGTGTATTATGCTATGAAATTAACACATTTTCAGTACATCAGTCGCAGCAACCAGCTTGGAACTGATGTGGGACCCATGAGGTTCTCCTGAGTCCTGGCAACTGGTGTAAAATAACCAGCAGTAAAGCACCAAAATGCATCAACTACGGGGCTAAGAACTCCCCAGGTCTTTTCCAAAAGGCTGAAGACTCATTTTTACACTGAAATTGTGGAAGAGAATTTCTGTGGAAAGATAAGGTCAGAATATAGAAAGGAAGAGAAAGAGCAGAGGCAGAAGGCTCACAGTTTTGAAGAATCAAATGTCTAATGTGTTTGTTTAGAATCCTGAACTAAAATTTATCACAACACTGGTTACAACCTCTTCTTGTTCTTTGTGTGAGATGACTAGCATAACATCCAGCAATCTAATTGAGCTGGGACACCATAATCCATATCGCCATACAATCTGAAGCACACTTGTATGGCAGAAGGGTAACAAGGATACGAGGGACAGAGAGAAGATGCTAAGAGCCATCTAAAGTAATACGGATGAAGGAAAAAAGACAGGAAAGACCGCTCAGAGGCTACCTTCCAAAAAAGCCTCTCCCATACCAAACTTCAGCAGCTTCCCAATGGATTCTCAAACTGCTAGAAACCTCACGCTGCCTCACTGGGGACACATATATACATATACACATACATCTATATGTATACTCCTTTAATAATAGAAATCAGGAAAAGGAGAGGCTGACCAGAGAAGATGCATCCTTGTCAGCACAACTAACTCCAAATTTATGCTGCTCAACTGAAAGATGCTGTGCAATCATCGTGACCAACACATGGCAATTACACAAGTGGCTGATAAATGGTGTTAAACTAGAGCTGTTGACTGAGTACTGGCAAGCCAGTTAATGATAGCAACCATCACATTTAAGCCACTGGCTCACACATAAACGAGTCTCAGATTAAAACCATCAAGGAAATAATCACTAAGATGTGAAGTAAACTGACTGTTTACCACAGAACGCATGCTATTTTCTAGTGTCCCTCAAGATGTTGCCTCTATCATTTCCAAACACTTTCTTCTTGCAGTCAAAACGAAGATAGATGACTTAAGAGTTGACAATCTCTTCCCCTTACTGTTGGGAGAGTCATAACAGAACCAGCCCCCAAACTTTCTGCACACAACTGCAAGAACAGTTTTGTAAAACCCTGCCACTTGCTGACCAACTACCCGCCACTCAAAATACAATATGGCTATCAAGCGTTTCAAACCTTTCCGCAGGCACTAGTACCCATACTAGGGACAAATATTGCCAATTCTTCCTGCAAAATATCAGAGACACAAATGCTCCTCAGAGCAAAAATGCCTTGTGAAAGAGGCTCTCACTCTTTTCTTTCCACATTACTGCAATATTCTTTCATTTCACATTGATGAATCCCATCAGAATATTTTACAGAAATCATTTTTTTAACTACTGTGTTGGCTCAGTCGCTTCCGTCTTCACATTTCTTGACTGATGCCCTTTTCTCTACTGTTTTACACTTTAAAGCCCTCTACAACCTATCTCCATCTTCCCTGTCATCTTTGCATGAACAGTCCAGATGTTGAATCACACCTCTGATTAACCTACCACCTATTTTTCAAACCATAAAACAAGCAAATAGGCCCAATTAGCTTTATTCCTTTTTTTAAGCTACATCAACTCTACTCCTAAATTTTCATCTCTGCTATTATAAAAAGAGAAGAGTGTTAAGGCAGCAGACCTTCTTAAGGTATGCTTATACTCAGAAAGCAGCTTTGGCAGCAATGTGGAGTCCAGTTTTACCAACTCCCCGCAGCCTTTCGTATCAAAATGTACAAGTACATGAACAGTAAAACTATTTTTCTGTAGTTCTGAGATTGTAAATCAAACTGTTTATCTTGCAGCAACAGGAGTTCTAAGACTCTGGTTTATTCAATATTTAAATAAGTACAGGTCTAAAATGAATACTGTTCCTCTGCCCCTCATCTGTCTAGGAAAATGATATATTAGTGCATTTTTTTAAAAAGAATAAGGAACTATATGCAAAACTAGGTACAGAATTACACTTAGGCTGTCTAACGTCACACATTTTCTTGATACAACTATGGAATTACTCATACCTGTACCAAAAGAGTAGCTACATGTAATTTCTGCAGAAGGTGGAAGAGGCACAATGTTAAGAATAAAATGGCTGATGACATTTTAAAAAATTACCTTTGTCAATGCAAAATAAGACTTGATACACGTAGATTTAGTGAAGTGGCATATTTCACGCAGGCTTAACCGTTGAGTAGTACAAGCGCTATTTTTACATAAGCACGCTTTTGAGTAAGACTACTCTTTTGCTGAAATTGAGAGTCCCAGCTGTACCGGCTAATGAGGCATACATGTGCAAAGCGCTATTCTCTTTATAATTAAACCACTACAGGACCACCACAGTAAAAACTTTCAGATCTGAAAGTAAACTAAGGATACTTCAGAAATCACAAAGATGAAGCATTGTCCTGCCACTTGCAAACTCAGCTGACAAGGGGAAAAGCTCTTACGCATAAGGAAAAAAGCTGTATTTAAGACCTGTTTTGAGACCAAGTACTGCTGAATTCTGGGCTGGGTACTCTACGTTTCCCTCCATTGTGGCAACAAAACGCAGCTCTTGGGCAGCTGCACTGAAAAAGCTTTTTTGGAGAACGGTATCCAAAATGTGCTGTCAGAGCTGGGATACCACACAAGGATGGCAAGCGAAAAGTGAAGCAATCTTCTATGAAGTGTATAGATAAAGCACTCAGAAAAGGTTTTCTCTGTTCATATACAGTAGCATATGTGTTTTTTTAACTGTTGAAAACAAATTTTTCCCTATCAGAAGACGGAAAGATTGCAATGGGAGGAGGGGTGAGGGAAGAAAAAGGAGGGGAGTAGATTTTAATTAGAACTATGACAGATACACCAACCTGGCCAAAGTGGAAATGTATGCATCAAGAAGTGAATAAAACCGGTAATCTCCATCACTTATTTACCCCTGTGGTTAACTATACTCAGTCCCAGTTTCAATGGAAAAAAAGAGAGAGGGAGGGAAAAAGAAAAGGCAAAAAAAGTTTCTGTCCCATTAGCACTTTACTTCACAGCTCCTGTATCCCAACACTCTA
This sequence comes from Phaenicophaeus curvirostris, assembly GCF_032191515.1. NCBI lineage: Eukaryota > Metazoa > Chordata > Aves > Cuculiformes > Cuculidae > Phaenicophaeus > Phaenicophaeus curvirostris. The sequence continues at coordinate 37,512,678 of NC_091394.1, forward strand.
AAACTGCATTTTGTTTCAAAACAACTTTCCTGGATTTTCATAAGGGTGCTTCCCTTGTGCAGAATCATCTTATTCACAAGGTATTTTTCTCAATAGAATACTTCAGTATGATCAGACAGTTTATTCTGCAAAACTTAAAACATCACACCATAATGCACAGAAGTTAGCTTGCATCCATGATGAGAGGGAAAACTGGATAGATAAAAGGGAAATAAAGGAAGTTTCTATTTCCCTCAAACAGATTTGCCAGAACTCCAAACTTGTGCTCAGTACCTGATGAAATTTTTATGCATGATTTCATCCTTATTGCATCTGGTTCTGGAAGAGGCTTATTCAAAAAGATCAGATCTGTCAGTCAACAGACAAAACTTTAGTTACTGAACTTCTTTTTTTAATTTTGTTTTAAACTAATTATATGGGACAGTTTTTTCCTTGCCTGAATGTGTGACATAGACTGAGGGCTGACAAGATGAGCTCCCATACCTGTAGGAAGCGGAGAACTTAGGCTAAAAATTCTGGCTGACGTTTAACTTACCACAGTAATACTTGTCTGGGGGAGGGGAGTTTCCTACAGCTACATTAATTCAGGCTAAAAATACCCATGCTGACACGCTGTCATGTGAGAATCTCTTTGATTCCAAGAGTTTATTCAGAGCCTGCATGTTACTTTGAACTTTTTTGTTGTTTAATACGATCATTGCTCCATTTGTCATCATATGACAAGAGCAGACAATTACACAAGCTGAAGATACGTCTGCCAGTCATAGCATGCCATCTTGCTGCTGTCAAGCAGAGAGATGTGCCTCTACACACCTCTAGATTGAGTTCATTAAACCAGCCTGCAGGATATCCCTCAATAATGACACAGATGAAAGACCAAATTAAAATTGCTTAATTCAGATACACAATCTCTGGCATTTTCTACCTTGCAGTCTAACTGGTTAAGCTGCATGTTTGAATAAGCCATCCTAGCACAGAAGCGGCTCTAATTCTCCACTTCCATCACTTTTAATTAAAACATCTGAAAGATTTTCAGAATTTGTTTTGTACTTCCCTCAGCCTTGAACATCAGCTAAGCTATTTAAAAGAAAGCAGACTGGGCAGCTGCATATTAACGTGCCTTCTGTTAACTGAAGCACGGAAATCAGCTCTCTCCTACGTTAAAATTGCCACAGGAAGAGATGAGCACACCAGTGATGGTGGGTATCAAGTAAAAAGCTGTGTATCATCTCAGAGAGCATGCGTCAGTGTTTTCAGTGCTCACTGCTGCTTTACCAAAGCCAATCTGCTGCCTCCAAAGCCTTGGTGTTTCATAGTGACACTGCATTACCTCCATGTTCCTCATACAAAATACAACTTTCCAGTAGAGTGTTCCGACATGTTATTTTTAACCATGTGCTTAAGTTTTTTCATTTCCTAATATTAAATATAAAGTTCTTGCCACACAATTGTCTGTGTAGCATACAAACAGGACAGAAGTATGCTTAAAAAGCAAACATCCAGCAATTTTGCATTAGCACTGTGAGAAGTCCATGGGGAAGTAGCACATACTTCAATTAGTAGATTGAGCCATGTTTTCAAACAAAGCCTAATTAAAATAGGCTCTTCTGAATCTCCATCAAGAGCCAATTCACCAGCAAGAGGACAATCGCTTAACACAGCCTCCTATGATGAAATACATTCCCGACACTGGCACAGCAAACATCAGCGTTAACACTGACAAGGGTATTTCAAAAGCTAATGCATCTACAAGTCTAAATATAAAGCTAGAACCCCAATTTCCATTACTTCCTCAGTAGCAGTGTAACATACTGGAGTGGAGGGAGAACTCCTAATAAATAAGGATAATAAAAATACTCATTATACCTCAAACTTTACTACTGCAGTTTTCAGGACAGTTAGATGCACCCATACCTATATGTAACTACTGAAGTGTTTTCTTTACCAACACGATCTGGCATGGCATCAGCAACCTAAAGGGCAACAGGAAGCCACAAAGTTGATTTGGCTCAAAATTTGAGTTTTTCTAAAGCCTGACTATACAACAATGCATGGTGAGTGTTTGGTGGGGTTTTTTTAAGAAATTATACTGTAGATAATTTGGGTTTATTTTTACAATACTCCCATGAAGCAGCTCTACCTCTAAGCTCAATCTCAAGAGTCAGACAGGACTCGCAGCAGAAGTAAGGATGTTGCATCAGGCTGGGATGCAGCAGGTGCCCCCAGGTCAGGCAGTGAAAGCAACGAGCCAAGCTGCCCCTGCTGCCCTGGGAGAAGGGGGGAAAAGAACCCACATTCCCATTCTGCTCCTTTCACCTTTTGGATTTACTTACCATTCCTTTGTTTCTGCCACCTGATCTACAGAAGAGCAGCAAGTTCTGGGGCATTAGTGCAGTGGTTCACCCCCCGGGCCCACATCAAGAACAGTGCCTTCCTGGCTCAGCTTCGCCCATGCAGGCATCCCAAATAAATAGAAATGCTCTCTAACGTGCTCGGACACTTTATTTCCACCTGTGCAAAGCAAAACTACTGCACCATAAGGCTGGGCAAGGGCCCTAACATTATAAAATGGACAGACCTTTCGCCAAGAAGGTTTGGTGTTCTCTTAAGATGACCTCCCTCAAAAACATTCAATCCATTTCCCTCTCTTTCAGGAGAAAACACCATGCTGCCATTTCATCAGCTGCAGTTTGAAGCCCACTGCCTTTCCTCCCCCAGTTTATAGACCAGAGGGACAGATCCAGCACCAATGGCACAGTTCCTCCAGGTCCCGGCTATATACCCTGCTCAGCACCCCCGAAGCAGCCTTCCCAACACCATTCCCAGCCCCAGGGCAAACAACAAGTAACAAAATAGCAACAGAGACTCCAAGGGAAATAAATAGTGGTGCTTACAGTGACTGTAAATGAGGTGTGGGAAAGGGAGGGATGGAGGGCACTGGCTGCCAGGTGGGGATTTCTTATGGGCGGCTGCTGCTTTTCTAGCTACAAAGCACTGGCAGAGGGAGCCCTGCAAGCACCTCAAACAGCACGAGAAGGTCGGTCACGTTCTGAGCCTAGGCCTGCAGATAATAGAGGTCACAAGAGCAGCAACCAGCATGTGGAGGAGGCGAATCCCTCTCTCACGTCTGCTAGGTTACAGCAATTCATGTGCCTTGGTGAAGCAGCAATACTGGAAATCAAGCCAAACTCCCTGCCTTCCCACTTCAGCTGACAGGACTCCAGAGTCTCCTCGGAGAAGTGCTGCTTTAGCCCAAGGCCAATGGTTTAACCAATAAAGACAGATACTACCAGTTGTGCACTGAGCTCAACACTGCTCCAGCACAGGAATCCGCCTGCATCACAGCCGAAAAGCTTAAGCGAGAACACAGCTTTGCCTGGCCACGATGACCAGAATGAATAAATCTCATAATCTAATTTGTAAATGACTGTGCCTAAGCTATCCTAAATTCATTGCTCAACTCACTCCACTGAAATAGCTGTCCACAAGCATGCTTCCAGATGGACGTACCTCCCTACAAAGCAAATGCAGCCCCTCCAGGGACAATATTGTAACCCCAACCACAAAAGCAGAGGCTCTGTGAACATTTCAGCAGCAGCCTACACCGACACCATTTAGCTCATTCTGTTTCCAAATGCAAAAGACAGGTTTCCAATACACAGACAACAAATCCCCACTAGCCCACTCTTACATTCAATTTCCATAACAGATCGCTGTACACCATTAGTGAAATTCCATGCTGCAAGCACATTTAATAAAATCGTAGTGACGATGGCTTAAATGGCGCATTAGTTAAAATTCCTGCAATGCCTATTATTGGTGGCGTTACATGATACCGGGAAGGGTGGCGAGCCCTGATGAAACCTCACACACACAGCCAAGAGACTGCAACAAAGGCTGGGCGATCACATGAATGCTCCCACAGAAAAACAATTTAGGACCCGAACACCCCCTGCTCTTCTACCTTCCAAAAGCCAGCCTGGCACCATGTAAGCAAAACCCATACTACATGTTACATTCCTGGAGCCTCGAGCAAAGGAAAAGAGAATCAGTAAAGGAACTGTGTGCTCAGCCCCACCACTGAGGCATGCTTTGCATTCCTAAGCAGCACCCTTTGAAACCAATCATCGTTACCCTCTAATTGGCTGGAAGGAACCTCGTTCAAGCCTTGACAGCCAAAAGAAGTACTCCGACTCCGGGTGACCATAGGAGACTGTTAGCGCAACTCCTCCGGCTGACAGTCAGGGTGGGAGGCGGGGGGGTGGGGGGAATCTGCAGTAAAGCTATGCAATTATTTAATTGCGACTGCTTACGATAATCAAAGGACCAGCAAAAAAGATGCACGAGACTGAATTACTTGTGACCAAGGCAGGTACAGCACAGTAATTCAGAGGTACATTTACATGAGTCAGGGCTAATGCTGTTAGAGGAGCGGGCTAAATTGAAGAGGATTCTTAAAGCAGCTTACTCCTAAAATATTTTGCTTTAAGGCAAAACACGCACCATGTATTTTAAAGCATTAAGACACTAATTCTGTAAACAATAATGCCTCCAGCATGCACACCGCATGTTGGAATGGATTCCTCAACTTGGCCTCATCACTTATGCATCTGATGAAACAAACAGTGACAGCTTTTTTGCATCTGTAAAGGCCCCACAGCAGCTGTGGTGATCCCACCATAGAGCAATGAATTAAGCCTGAAACCCAGCTGGGTCTGCACAGAAGCCTTTTCTGCACAATACAGCAAGACTATCATTGTTAACCTAGGCATTATTGTAAAATATTCTGCATTACATTTAGAATGGAGACAGAGATGCCCTGGAAAATTAGCTCTAATAGGCAATTTATAACATTTAAAAATATGGATACCACATTGATTGCTAACTGACAACAGATTTCATAGTTTTGTTTACACACAACCACAGTGAATCAGGTAATTACAGAATATCACTTAAGTAGGAAACAAGGAAAAATTAAGAAATAATCCATATTAAAGTTATAAAACCTATGACAAGTTCTTATAAAGTGAATGTATAAACAGCTACAATTTAGAATAACTATCAAAATTATCATCCCTGAGATCAGAAGGAATTTGAGATAGACTCTTAGAGGAAATGGATGTATGCATGCGTTCATCTAATACCACTGTTGGGAGTTCCTTTTGGGACTAAAGCAAGCAGATTAATGCATTAAATAGTAATATTACAGTCAGGTATTGATTATATTATTTTTCTACTTCAGAAGTACACAAATATGTACTGAAAAAAGTCAGGAATGAACTAGGAAACGTAATTGAAAGTAATTAATTTAAAAAGTTTTCACAGACAGAATACACTGGTTCAGAACTGAAACTCTGTTCTTCTATTGCATTTAAGATTGCATTTAAAATTAGAGAGGCCAGAGAAATCCAAGTAATCTACTTTATAGAATAGACTATTCAGCTCATCTGACTTAGTTATTAAGAACGCCTCTTTAAGACTGAACCATAAGTAGATATATCTTTCCAGAATTGCAGAGAAGTCAAAAAGGCAGCTACACTGTGTAAAACACTCAGAAGAATTCAAGGTGCTATCCCAAGTGACGTGAAATAATTTTAAGTTTGTCCTCACAACTTCTCAATATGAGGAAATCATTTCCCTGGGTACCACAACAGGAATATACTTCCTAATTTCAAATAGTACATAGGCAGACATTGTGGTGGTTTGCCTTACCCTTGTTTCTCCTCCTTCTAGAGGATTACTCAGCTAAGGATGTAGACTTCCAAGAAAAGATGACTCCACACAGGCTTCCCAAATGCTGACTTTCCAAGTAAAGGTACCCCAACAGTGGAGAGATGAAGCAGGAGAAATAAAACAAAGTCCCAAGGAACAATTTTGAAATTAGCAGCTAACTTTGAGGTACGGTTAGCAGAAATCACAAGATTAAAAATATCTCCCATTTACCATTATTGATACCCATGCTTTTCTCCACAATGCAGAACTGACTGAGCCAGAGAAACTGAAGTCTTATTAACAGAAACCAAAATTACAGGCAGCAACAACAAAAAAACCCAATTCCTTTTATTTGTGGCATTGCCTCTGCTCCCAGGAGTTGTTTTTATTTTCAGCAGGAGGAATTGAGGGGAAGGGAAAGGGAGGAAGGGAGAGAGTGCAGAAGGCAAAAAAGAGGAAAAAAAAGTAAGGAAAGGGGTGTATTAGGGATAAAGTGCATGCACTTCAGGCTCTGTGCCACTGGCAGCTTTTGAATATATGATCCTCCAAATGCAAGCTGTCAGCTTGATAACAGTTGAAGGAAAGAAATGGTTAAGTCTGTACTGTTCTGAAACTCTTGCGTAATGAAGTTATAGTTTCATCCTGGAAGACGGCCAAAAAGCATAAATCAATGAGCAACCAACCTTGTATCATTTTTATCACAAAATTAATAGTCATACAAAGGTAGGTTGTTTACGAAGCCCTAGTAATGTCTGCTTTGGTCCCTCAAACCAGAAAGTTAAATTGACAATAACAAGGAGACTCACTGTGCTGAGAAAATGTGGGCAGAGGTACTTTTCAGAAATGACAATAAAGCTGCTCTTCAACCTACAGCCAGACAAATGAATCTTCTACAGAACAGTGAGATGACCAACCTTGCCAACACAGAAAAGCTGAGAGACTTTACTTAGATAAGCATTAGACAAGCCAGGCACTGGAAAATATCATGAAATGAGGCTGTATAGCATTACATTTTGCTCCAGACAATTTTCTCATGCCATGGCCTGAGCCAAGTATGAAACACATGAAGGCAAGATGACAACTAATATTTTACTACAAGTAACCTTAAGAGCCAACACTTACACCTTCAAGAACCTAAAAGCTGTGTCATTGTGGAAATAGTGTTGGTTGCTCTCTAGAGACTTCCCGCACGAACAACCAACCAAACCAATAAAAAAAAAAAAAAAAAAAAAAAAAAGCCATGCAAATGACAGCAACTTGGGAGATGCAGATTTAAAACCCTGTTTTTGACAGTTTTATATTCTCTTATCTATGACAGCATTAGGAGCCCTGATAACCAGTCCACTATAACGAAGATTTCCCTTACTAGATGTTGTCCTAGTTTCTAAGATGAACAGTAGGTCAGTCAGCCAGTCTTAGAACTGTTTCCTCAGTCTTTTGTCTCAAATAATGCCAGCTATTCAATCTTCTTTCCTACATGCTTAAAAATTTATAAGATACTACTTCTTGTTTCAAAGGGCTGCCTCAAGAGATCACCTATTATTTTGTTCTTCTTCTTAACTAGAGAAGTTTATGCACAGACTTAACATTATTCAGACGTGTTGAAATTAAACTCTGTATTAACTCGCTCAGATCAACTGCAAATCCTTGCTTTTATTGACGAAGGTGATCTAATCACCGAGAAAGTCAGTGGATTGGAAATTTGGAAACCAGCTGGAACTATATCAATGGCATTCTTCCACAAAGGAATGAGTTTTCAAAGCTGAAGTGCTATACTGTGTTGCTTCAGCTTTGTGACATCTGGGTTTCTAATTAAAATACTGAGCCTTGTTTGGTGGGACAAAAAATATCTGGACATTTAGAGAACATGGAAAAAAAGGAATAAGCAGCACAAAAATATGAAGCCTTTTAAGGAAAAAGGATAACCTTTCAACCCAGATGTGATTTCCTGCTCCATGGGAACAGAAGAACGGTGATAAATCATCTATACAGAAGATGGTTGAGAGCAAATTTCAGAACAGTTTCAACAGCATGCCTGAATAGACATCTTCAAAGTCTTCTTCCAAAGACAACAGCATAGTACGCTGCTGCATATTCTTCCATTGTAAAAGAGAAGCAGCACTTCCCCTCTAAGCCATCAAGTCCATGAGTCAAGCTGTAACTGATCTTCCGAAGGTATGACCACAACACAACGCTGAGGAAGAACACAAAAGTAAAAGCACCGAAAATATTGCCAAGATGGCTAAAGATGGAGATAGTGACAGGAACTAACTGGGAACTCAGGGCAAGCCATCCATCAAATAAGGACTCCAACTTATCCTGGCCATTTTTCTGACATTATACTAACCATGGTTTCACAAACAGGTTAACTCTCCAGAGCTGAGCACATTCCTACTTCCCTGACAAAGCCCCAGATGCAGCTGCAGTCATGCTTGTAGCATGCAGGCAATAAAATGACCATGCTCTGAAGCGCATTCGAAAAGTGCTTATGTAAGGGAGTCAGATTGTGCAGAGCCGATAACCAGGCAGCCCCTCTGGCGGTACCACATACCTACTCGCGGTTATGCAAGGTGAACAGGGACTTGAAAAGGACAGAAAGAAAACTAAGAGGCAAAGGCGTATCCAGAAAAAAAAACCAAAAAAACCCCAAAACAAACAAAAAACTTCCAAAAAGCTAAAAAGATTCGGATCACTTTGCCAGAGAATCCCTGTGGTCAACTCAATGCTATTCCACTGGGGAAAATAGGACACACACAGACAGGAGTGTGCGCAGGAACGCCACTCCCAGCCCCATCTGGCCAGGAGGCAGAGCCTAACAGGAATGGCCTGACCAGTACTCAGGCAGGAGTAGACCAGAGATTATAGTTCACTGAGATGAGATGTCTGTAAGAGGGCAAAAAAAGAATACAGACTCACCCCTAGGAGGATCTGAGAAAAGCTAGCCAAAAAAAAGGAAATAATAGTTCAATGCTTCGCACTCCCCCATCTAAATTAGTGAACAAGTAATTTCCAAAATGCCCACAAGGAATTAATTTCACTGCATCCTTGACTACAAGTGTGAAGGGCATAAATGACACTACAAAAAGAAGAGAAAATCAACCAGAATGCAGGACACTTGTGAGGGAAAAAACCATGATTACCTGTATCATAAACACATTTCCTTCTTCTACATGATACACCATCAGCTTTCATAGCAACCAGCTGAAGCAGTATTATAAAGAAATACTAAGTATGATATAAACAAATTATATTACCCAGAAGACTTTAAAATGCCATACTGTTCTTAATGTATTCATGCAGAAAACTGTATTCCTGCTCTCCAAAGCAACAGTGCCTAGAAATCATTACACTGGGTCTGCCACCTAGCCTGGAAGAAATCTGACCACCTTTTGTTATTTTGGAAGGTCATACTCAAATGGAGACTGCAGAGATCTTTTCAATAATGGAAGCTGTGTGCTGGTTTTTATGACTGGTCAGTCACGGTACGTAATGCTGCTCTTGACTGATAGAGCATGAATATTAATGTCTTATAAATAAAAGCCTTTAATGTATGTGAATTATGAAATCAGCTTTTCCTGAATGCTCACATCAGCAGGATTTGATTTCCCAAAAGTTCATAAAAGGACCGCAAAAAGGGATGAGCAGGGCCAAGTTCTACTTTTCCTCCACAGTACGTACGCATTGACAGTTTGCTGAGCCTTGCATAATGTTAAGTACACAGCCAGTATTTTCTATAACCAACACTCAAATTCTGCGTTCAGGCTTGAGAGACAAGGAGCAACAGTGCAATTCCTTTCCTTCCAAAGTATTTCCTACAGAGTTGACCCAAAAATGAACTGCAGGAACCTCTCCTCACCTGCCCCTTCGGCCTTCAAGAAAAGAAAATAACACTTCAACAGTTCATTTTGCTTTCTTGCAAAGAGATGGCAGCAACTTATTACGAGCCAGTTTCCTCAGACAGGGACAACATAGATAGAGGAGCCCAATCAGAGAAATACACAAAAATGAGATAAAAAGAAAAGCTTGAGACTGGAAGATAAGAGGGCAGGAGCAGGGGGTGGGGAAGGAACTGTAAAAAATGCCAGCCAGTATTGTCCACACTGCGATGAAGAGTAAGGAAGGAGAAGAACAGTTACTGTATTTAAATACACTACTAAGAGAAAATGCTAGAAAAGCAAAAAAGAAAAATTAACAGTTCAGAAAAAAAAACCATACTGCCAGATGTAGTAAAGCCATTAAATGGCTATCACCCTCTTAGAAAACTAACATTCCTGCCTGCAAATACTCACACACACTCTTACATAGGAATAGCAAAATCTCAAGCCCTGAAAAGCACTTCGGCATGTACTTAACTCAAAAGCTCCAAGTACTTCAGTTGACGTCAGTAAGAGTATTCATACATTTGACAGGCACATGCTACAGCACCTTGCTGGATTGAAACCGAGGGTGCAGTTCCACATGTCTTTCTATTCCACAGCAAAGCCAAAGAGGTCCTTGTGGCCCATCATTCCCTTAACTGTGTCACTAAAAAGTCTTTGCAGGCTTGCACTGAAACCAGAACATTTAAAGATGAGCAGGTGGGAGGAAGAAAGGACAGGAAAGTATTAGCATCCCTACTTTTAAAGCCTGATCATTTCACTTAACCTATTTTGCATGCAGCTCTTTAGTTGTGCTGATACGGTCAAAGTGTCATACCATGAAGGAAAGATCAGCAGCGACACCACTGCTAGCTTCAGTGGTGAGAAAAAGGCATGTGACGCCACATCCTGTTCCTATAATTAAAGTAAACCTTGTGTTTTGCAGCTTCTCAATTTGACATGGTTTGGCCTTCCCACACTATTTGGGAACCTCAGGCAAAAATCCACCATCACTTCAGTTTGCTTGCACATTCAATAGACACGAGCGATCTTAACAAGAGAAGCTATAAGAACTTATTCTTCAGTATTACAAGATAAAACAAATAAAGGCATGGGAAATTTCCAGAGGAACTCTCTTCTCTAAGCAGCTCCTTGTCGTAGACAGTAGAATGATACACTGGCTTCACTTCCACAGTGGAGCTCTTGTATTGTGTGGTGGGTACACATGGCTGTTGAATTAAAAAGAGTATTTCTTCTACCACCTTTAGTGGTGGAACTCAGCTTCCAGCAGCAGACGTATCTGAATTTTATTTTCTTCTTTTGTTTAAGTTTAATATTGTTTAAATCCTATCTAAGCAAGCATAACACATAACAACAGTATTACACTTTGAATCCTCTTCTGACATATTTTAGCACTTCAAAAATTATTATGGCAGTAACATGACCACAAGTACAAACACCTTCAGCTTCATTTTCACCTGCATTGCCTTACTTCATTTCAACCTATTTAAAATTCACTATCCTTCCAGCAACAGGACAATACAGCAAAATCCATACCTGAATGATCCTTAGAACACACAAGAACAGCTAATTTTGTTTGCTAGGAAATAAAACATATATCTTGACTCCTATTTGGTCATAATTTCACAGTCCATTTAAGCTTACACTATTGCTAACAGAAGCAAGCCTACCCCTCCCTTGCCACTTCATTTTGTGTCCCTGTAACACTTGCCCCAGATCAAGCAGATTTACAGCCACAGCACAGACTGCAATATTAAATGAATCCACATTAAAAATCAAATATATTTTGTCAGTTGAGTTTTCACCTGGAAAGTCCACAGTGTGCACTGGGAGTTAACACCAGGTACACATGCTGCCCTGCAGAAGAGAGGGGGAACAGGCAGCGAGAGAAAGGCTAAACCACTTCTTCCAGTGCAGTACAGGCTTAAAGGGATCATTAAAACATAGCACTAAGCAGTTTACTGGTCTCCACATTCCCATTATTGTTAACAAAGGCAAAATGCAACAGCGACACATTGGGCATTGCCACCACAGAGAGGAAGAAGGGGGCAGCAGAACAGAAGAGGACAGCTTCTCTCAACGTCTACTTCTGATATTTGTAGTTTTCATTGCTTCAAAGCATCACAGACAGATTTGAAAAACGGAAAAGCCCGCTTCAAAATTTTTTGCCATTAGGGCAACCATTATTTCTTCCAAGTTATAAATAATTCACAAGTTACAATTACTGTAACATGCTCTGACTCCAGCTTTTAAGTAACATGAAGCCTCTTGTCTTACAATGTGTCATTTCTGTGTCACCATTATATGTTGAATAACAAACAAAAAAGTAACATTGGTAAAAGCTTTTCAAACTTCGATAAAGGCCTCAGCAGCAGAAAGACTGCCTTCTTACAATCTTACCCAAGTGTAACACAGCTTTTAATAAATTATTTGAGGAAATAGCATTCCAATACGTTAACTTCTGCTTTATATCCAAAACTGAGAGGAACATTCCCTGGTCTCAGGAAGCCTGTCTGCACGATGGCAATAGGCCATGAGAATTTTCATCATTATCACTAGGCTTTGAGAGGCATGAAAAAAGTGACTATCAAACAGAAAACCACATCTCGGGCATCCATCTATGTCATCCTTCTATGAAATACACTCACATTAAGGCTGGTTGTTTGGAACATCACCCAAAAAGGAACCATGTACAACACCAACATAGTTATCATTCAACTTTACAAATAATAAAAGAAAACCTTCTTTTCGCTTGGCTTTGAGTCTTGTAAACTCAAAGTCTGGACCAAGTTTTGCAGGGCTGAAATCAAAACAGAAGCAGTTCTATTTTTTTTTTCAGCTCGAGTTGAGTTAAGAAGTTAATTGATCTGGCATACGTGCAAGGTTGGAAATTTGTGTTGTGGGGGTTTTAGCATGCACACTGCAGCTGAGAGATTTGGCTTGTAACTTTGATGTACCAAAAAGAACTCTGTGGAACAAACTGGCTGCAAGTAATATCCATGAAATAAAAAAGGCGAGAAAGAAGGAAACATATCCCTTCTCTAAACCACCCTTGGTTCTGCCTAACAAGCACCTTATAAAAAGCAAAAAAACTATAAACATATGGTGGTAGCCTGCAGCAACTTAAAACTCCAAAGGTAACTTGTAGACTATGTATTTTTGTCATATAAAGAATCTCAGTTTTAGAACAACATAAAAAATTATAAACATATATAACAAAAATATAACAACTAATAAAAATAATGATAAGCATCTCAAAGAGTGAGAAACCGTACAGACTCTTCTAAAACTCATGGTTTCCGTCCACTTTATTAGTAGTGACCTCAGAAAATATTAGTACATTGCAATTCACTTGACTCGCATGCTTCACATCTTCAAGTTCCTCTCTGTACTTCTTAAAAATGCAGGCCATTCGCAAACATAGCTAGAAAACATTTACTAGCTGTTTAAATGGAGTTGTCAGGGGCCAGGAGAAACTGAATTCCTGTTGCTGAGGAGCCTCAAAAGCTTTTTGTCTCGGTTGGACTCCCCAAAACACAGCATGACTAGCAGGATGCCTAGCACAAGACTGACGTTTACCTAAAGCAGTAACAAATATTTCATACAAAAGAAAATGAAGCCACAACCCTCAAAGAGAAAAGAAAGTCCTTCTCCTAACATATAAATGTGGGAAAGGGCAAAGAAGACAGTCCCGTTCTTGTGGGCAATGAAGGAAAAAAAAAATCATGTCAAAATGCCAGTACACAACATTGTCCAGAAATGTTGGGGAGCATGTAACTCTACTCCCACTCACATAAATCTGTTTTAAAAGCAGACACAGAGCTTATTTCCATATGCATATAGTTGAAAGAGCAAATAATTTCTCCAAATTCACTTCCATCATTCTTAATTTAAAAGCATGCACTGCTTCAGCACTAATCTGCAAGCACAGCTAAAAATTAATTGCTTGTAATATATAGTTATCCTAACTTGGCTCAGACAACGCAGTACCAAAGTGCAAAACTAAGATTAGTAGATTATGTCAGAATGAGCTCCCATGGTTTATTTTTGAACTTTATAAATATCGTTAGCAGTCATCATAGCGTGTGGGTGCCAAAACATGCTAATCTCTTGCAACCATCACGTCATCCAAGGGATGTCAGACCAGCAAGGCAAGCTCGAAGAACTGAAAGCAGAGTGTAGGGATGCAAATACCACAAAGCCCTCCTGGAGCATGGCAGCAGGCCACAGCTTCTCAACTTGATTCTTATTATTTGCATTTCTTCTGGCCTTTAAGAAGTAAAAGCACTATCTTAACAGCCACAGATTCAAAGCTGCCTTTTTGCAGAGCAAATCAAGGGAAGAACCTGGCAGAAAAGACCACAAGAACCCAAGTAGTATAGACCAAGCAGATGACATGTTACAGAAGACAGACATTTAGAAAGGACGAAGACATGTCCTTCAAGCGATGCAGTTATAAACTCGTTTGGGGGCTTCATCACATTTTTGCTAAACTGATTTTAACAGCCTCAAAATGTCTGATTGCAACTGCAGCAATCCTACAGTCTCTAAACCCAACCAGAAAAGTCCTCTTTCTCCACAAGCCTGACCTAAATGCAGAAAGTGTACAGAGACCTTAGTACAAGTTTATCTTTATTTTTTAAATGCATTTTTTTATCACACAATCTCATTTTTACGTCCAATTAAAAGAGGCTTTGTTCTCCCAGACTAAAATACGCGATATGGTTTATAACGCATCAGTCCAGGATGAGGAATTTGCTGCAGAAATGCTGAAGCAGTTTCAGATGCCACTCTTCCCTAGATGAACCAGCGGAATGATGATTTCCACCTGAGCACTCTTTCCTTGCTTCCATGCTCAGCCAAGCTGGTCACTCCAAACTGCTTTCTGCAGCAGCATAAATTAAACCAATAAACTTTGCACAGGAGCAGATGGGATACACTCACACCACCCGTCTGCTCGCAGACTAGGGAGCCGTGATCTCTAGCCGAGAGTCTCCAGACATGGCATTCAACGTGGCAATGATCTCAGCCATGGCTCGGCTTTGCCACTGATCACGGCCACACTCACACAGCAGGTCAAAGAATGTGTTTTACAGCTTCAGACCCTTCATCTGCATAAGGAAGCAACAGACAAAAAGAAAGCACACGTGGAAGGAACGAGCTCCAGCATATTTCCAAACAAGCCCTTGCTGCTATAATTAAAGGGTTTATTCCTTTCCCACAGCCCACCACTGGAAATACCAGGCTGCTGCTGGATTACCAAAGGAACAACATCAGAACAGGATGTCATTACACAAGGGAAAGTGTGAAACCCGAGCAAGCGAAACAGCAAATGGTTTTAAACCTTCTACCTACTGATTCACTGAGAAAATGTTTTTTGTGACCGCCTGAAATGAACTCACCCCTACAAATGAAAACCAAGAGTTCCCAAATAAAACCTGCCCATTAAAAACCAAGAAGGATCACATCCAATATTCCCAGCAGCAATGAGCCAGCAAAACAACCCATCAAAGATCTAAGAGAACACTGAATACATTCTGGCACGCGTGTTATTTCCTGCATCTGAATTTCAGCGCCAAGCTCTCCTCACACACTAGACCTGAATTTTACAAGAGATTTGCAGCTCTTAAGTTTCCTGGTGGCTTCCTACCACTTAAAAAAGCTTTATATAAAAAAATGGTAGTAAATATAAAAAGTATATGCGCACCATATACCCCACCATTTACTTGGACATTAAACTCCAGGTATGTTTTACCCTTTTCTTCAAAGTCATACAACAACTTAAGGGGCTTTGTATTGAAAATGAAGAGATAGATCATAAAAACTGTGTAAGACTGAGGTTTGGGCCATAGCACAGGGGCATTAAAGGCCATCAGCATCAGGGAACATTTAAGGGAAGCTCAGGTTTGGAAACATTGAAATTTTCGGTTTTCACACTGGAAAGTTAATGTCCCATTAATCTTACAGAGAAGCAGTCCAATCTATCAGTGCTTTTGTTTTCAGACTGTCTGCCCACTAAGGCAAACAAAGCATCATTTACACTTGGTTCACATTTATAGTTGAGAAGAAAGCCATGCAAAGAACTAGGGGGGGTGGGGGACACAAAGATGACCAGAATGTTTTAAATGCAAATATCCCTCTGCAAATTCCACATCTGCTAAATCACACAAAAGCTGGATGCTCTTAAATAAATAAATAAATAAATGTGTGTCTGCTTTTCCTTTTCCTACTTTAAAATTACCTTTAAGCCTCCCTTTCACTTGAGTGCTGCACTCTGGAAACTTTAGAAACGAAAGCAGCCGGTGCTTCCCCTCCCTCCCCAAGTTCAAGTTGATTGAATTCAGTCACTATACAATATAAATGGCCAAAAACAACTGCCAAACCAACTCCCCAAAATACTTCCCTTCTTCTCAAGAATTTTCAGTTAAGTTTAAAACAGGAAATATAGGTTATGTATATAAACAAAATATAAATTTTAAACCTGGAGTCTCTTTAGCTTCTGAGTATGAGATTTTAAAATGACCTACTTTATGTAATACTCCCACAGCTGAGTCATCACAGTATCAACTGCTCTCTATCAGCTGTAGGGTATGATCATCATTCCAAAAACAATCGAGTATCCATACTAAAATGCATTTTTGTTTTATTATTGTTAAAAATATGCTGTTAAACTAGCAGTCCAGACCATAACTGGGGAGGGGAAAAATCTTACAGGAAAGTTTGAATCACATAAAGTAGTCCCCGCATAACAGATGCTGTGCAAGAGCCCATAAGCTACAGGACAGAATACTGGACGAGGCTGCAGAAATACAGATTAGTTCCATCTCTGCCACTGTTACAGTACGTAGCTTCAGGCAAGTAATTTAGACTTCTTTCTGTTTCATCAAACAATAAAATGGAGGGAATGCTGCCGCCTTACAGAATCAGCTGACATTTATACCACACTTCAGCATATGCATAATATTAGCTGTTATTTCACATCTACAGAAAAAGAAAGGGTAATATATTTTTAATACTGGCTTTGTAGGCCTCATAAGTGAAGGTGAAAATGCTTAATGAACATTAGAAACTCTTCACAAGGGCCTTGACTCATTAAAATCCACTCTGGACAGCATCTTACACAGACTCTTGGTTCACAGTCCATCGGAGCAAGCAGGAGTCCATTAGTATAGTATCTCAGGACAAAGCCTTTGCTGATAGCAAAAACTAAGTATTCCTTAAAAAAGAAAGGATTTTAATTACTGGTTTCTAGTTACATGGTATCCTATCACGCCTTTCAACATAACGTTGTAGTCTCAAGAGACCTGGATGGGGTAAAGAGCAATCCAAACTCCGCTCTCAAGGGCAACTAGCATCGTTACTCCACTAGATAAAGTTATACAAACAGAAAAAAAGAGCTAAGAGTAGAGTGTGCTGTGCTGGTGGAATTGTTAGATCGAGCACAAGAAAGCTCCAGAAGGTTATTTCAAATAAGATGCAATGTACACTGAGTGCCACCTCTGCTGCTGTATACTTACATTATTTCTTGTAGGAAGTGGTCAGACTTAAAGCACACTGTCAGCTGCGGGGCTGGAAGAAGGAAATGAGGAAACTCACACAGAAAAAAAAAAATTGGACAGGAGGGTCAGGCTGAAGCCCTGGGATGCCCAGGGCCAGGCTCCTGCCCACAAACATCCTTTAGTCAGGAAGAGGTGGTGCTGCATGGTCACTGTCCTCCCCAAAACTCCCGGAGCCTGCTTTAAGCACGCACAACTAGAGTGTCTAGTTGCAAAGGCTGCAGCACTCTAGGGAGTGCTTGCAGCATGCTAATCTGGTACAGACTTGGCCAGTCCTCTGTCAGAGGGGCTTACCAGGTTGTCCATGGGTGAAGCGTGTCACCTCACGGCAGGCTACAGCACTTCTACCTCTGCGAGGACAAGGCAACAAATCACGCGAGGTGACAGTAGTGACATTACTCTTAATTGTATTTTGCCATCTGCTACGGTGGCAGAACTGTTCAGGTATTTAAAGACAGTAATCCAGGTCTGATACTCTAAGACCTAAGCCAGCAAGAACAGAAGATTTGCTATTCCGCATCACAAAAACGCGCAGAAAAATGCACCTGTGAAATTACACTTAAGACTTCAAAGCTTTTCATTTAAGAACTATTAATTCCAAGCGCATACTGAATGCAGTCTGGCTTCCCGGCTGATGCTTTACAAAGCTGTCAGTTTTCTGAGGCTTGAGCCAAAAGGCAATATTTGATATGTAAAGATGTTTGAGAAGGAGGAGAGTAAAACGAGAAGAAAGATTTGTATGAGTCAGCCATAGTTCTTTTAAAAATTAAGTGATGGCAGATTTAAAGCAGAAAAAGAGAGCTATATGCATGGATTTCCTCATTCCAGGGTTATCAATCGCAAAAGATAACGCTCTTAAAGTTTAAGAGAACTTTTAATTGCAGCCACTTATGAAGCAGGGAGCCAAGCCCCGCAACAGCAGCCTGCAAAGCGCAGGCTTTTACTCCATTGTTCTCACCACCTTTTTTGTTTTCAGAATTCATTTCGCAAATGCCGAAAAGCAGCAGCCTGAACAGGCTCCGCTCCCAACACAACAGCCGACAGCCATGTGAGGCACGCGGCCACTAAGACAGCTCGGGCTGCTTGCACGGGTGTGAGGGGCACTCAGCCAGACCCTGCCTCCCCACAGCGGGGCATCACCCCCAGGACAGCAGGGACCAACAGTCTGTGGGCCATCTTAGAACGGTTTGGGTTGGAAGGGACGTCGAAGACCATAGAATGGCTTGGGTTGGAAGGGTCATGGGAAACCACAGGATGATAGAATCATAGAATGGTTTGGGCTGGAAGGGACCTTCTAGCTGATCCAGTTCCAACCCCCCTGCCATGGGCAGGGACACGTCCCATTAGCCCAGGCTGCCCAAGGCCCCATCCAACCTGGCCCCGAACACCTCCAGGGATGGGGCAGCCACAGCTTCCCTGGGAAACCTGTGCCAGTGCCTCACCACCCTCATCGTGAAGAATTTCTTCCTAATGTCCAGCCTAAATGTCCCCCCTTCCAATTTAAAGCCATTCCCACATGTCCTAACACTCCATGCCCCTGCAAAAAGCCCCTCCCCAGCCCCCTTTCAGGTACTGAAAACTGAAAGGCTGCTCTAAGGTCTCCTCGGAGCCTTCTCTTCTCCAGGCTGAACAAGCCCAACTCTCAGCCTGTCCTCACCGTGCTCCAGCCCTTCGTGGCTTCCTCTGGAAGGAGTCAGGAGTACAAGGGAGGCAGGGAGCCCCGCTACCTGGCTGCAGACCCTACAGCAGCCTAAAGTACTAAAAAGGGGGGGGTGAGGGGGTGGGGTGTGCAGCTTTCCCTGCCGCCTCTGCGGGGCCACCGGTGTCACCGAGCCTGGCCGGGCAGGGGACAGGGGTTGGCAAAGGTGCAGGTCACACCTGCAGGAGAACAACAAAAGGCTTAGGAGGAGAAGGAGGACGAAAAGGAGGAGGATGCAGCATCGTCCCGGCGCGCCCGAAGGTCACGGGCAGGAGGGGACGCGCGTGGCCCCTGCGGGGGTCGGGAAGCAAAGAGAGGGACGTGACGGGGGCCGTGCCGGCGGGGGGAGGGGGAGAATGTATCCCCCACCCCGTCCCTCCTCCTCAAACACGCCGACACCGGGCGGCTTCGCACCTGCACACCTGCCCCCCCCACCCCCCTCCGGCGGGGGCCTCCCCCCTCCTCTGACGTCACGCGAGGGGGGGGACACGCCACGAAGATTCCGCGGCGCGCAAGCCCTTCCCTTTGTGACGTCACGGGACCGGGGGGGGGTGGGAGGCGGACACGAAGGAGCAGGAGGAGGAGGAAGGGCGGGGGGGGAAGCGAACCTGGCCGGGCGGTGGCGGAGTGGCCGGCGGGTTCCCGTCAACCTGTTGCTGTGCCAGACATGAAAATTGAGGGGGGGGGCGGGGAAGGAAGGGGTTAAAAAGCGCCGCAGCGAAGTTGCAGCCGGGAGGGATTGGAGGGGAGCACAGAGCACGATTCGAACGCCCCGCCGCGCTCACCCCCGTGCCCCCCCCGTTCCCTTGAGCAACCCCCCATTTCATTCCATTCCTTCCCCCCCCCATGGCGGTGCGGGAGTCGCATTGTTCGCCCCTAATTGGAGCGACTCCTCCTGCCACCGCACTCCCCCCCCCTTTAATTATCAGCACACCCACCCTTTAATTATTAGCACACACTCCCCCCCCCCTTAATTAATTATCATTCCCTCGTGCGTGCGTGTCGTGTCCCCCCCCCTGCTTTTGTCTGTCTGCCTGGGAAACGTGGGCGCCTCGCGTGTTTCGCCAGACTTTTCCCGTTCCCGTTTAAACTCGCCAGCCCCGGGCTCCCCCGGCTCCTCTGCAATGCGGATGTATTTTAATTCGGATTTTTCGAGGCTGAGCGGCGGCGGGGAGCCCCGAAATAATCTCTTCTTCCCTCCCCCCCCCCCCTTCCTTTTCCCCGGTCTGGGTGTCAGCGGGGCGGGAATCGATAGCGCCAGTCAGCTGGGGTCAACTGCAGTTTTTAACCAAATCTATATATCCTAGCGAGGAAAAGTGTCCCGAAGGTCACCCTCCCTCTGCCAGGGACAATCCCCCCCTTCCAAAAATTAAACGTCACAGTTCGACAGGCGCGATATAAACTATAAACTTTTATAGCTCGGCATCAAACGCACCCCAAAAGCGAGCATTTTTTACACACCACACCCGCGCCCCCCCAACCGAAGAATTTTTATGAAATATCCAGATAAAAATGACTATTCTCCCTACTGCATATTTGGCTAATCCACTCCGGTTTTTGTTTTGTTTTTTTAAGCAAAATAACTCCCCCCCCATGCCAATCAAAACGTAACTAGAGCACGAACAAAAATCTAACTACCCATCCACATTTATATGTTTAAAGGATTAGACAATTACAAGGGATTGGTTAAGCGGCTGAATAAAGAGAAGCAGAAACACAGCCCGGGCTGCACTGGATTAGCCCAAATTTTCCAGCCATCCTAATGAATTATTTTAAAACTGCACCGAGCCATTCCCCTCCTCCCCCTGCACCAAGATTCCCCCCCCCCGCTCCCAGTAGATTCCTCGGGAAAGCGGCAACCCCTAGTTTGGGTTCTCGGGGCAAAGGCAAAGCGATCGGAAGGCAGGACCCGGGGATGCGAGGAGCTCGCTCGCCATCACCAGACACTCCGGGTTCCAACTTAAAGGGCTTCCAGCAGCCGCCGCCGCTTTCACCAGACGGGGGACAGACACAGGCAACAGCACGGAAGGGGAAAAAAAAAAAAAAAAAAAAAAAAAACCAAACCACCCAAACACCTTCTTTTCGCGTGCAAAAGCGCGATATTAATAAAAACGCCTGAAAAAACGCAGTTCGGTGACATTATCGCGCCCCCCCCGTCCTCCTCCCCCCCAGCTCCCCCGCCTTTCATCTAAAACTGGATGATGATTGTGTCATTTGAGGTCAATACATTTATTCACTGGAGGAATGGCTACACGAATCTGGGTTTTATAACCAAACCGGAGAGTCTTCCCCCACACACACACCCCGAAACTCCCCCACCGCGCCGCAGAGAAATTAAAACCCAGCATCGCAATCGGTTTCCTTTTTACAGCTGCAGGATTTCGCGATAAACTTGACATTCACTGCCATTTCCTAAAAAAAACCTGGGAGTTAAACGATAGATGTTATAGCCACTTACGTATTTCTTTTGAATTATATTCCTCTTGGGTCTTTCTTTGCTCATTCTGGTATCCAAATTCTGATTGCAAAAGGGGACAATTGCTTCATGAATTAAAGCCGCGACAGTTTTGTTTTTTATAAAAAAATAAAAATTAAAAAAAAAAGGAAAAATACCGGAAAAAATCCTGGGGGGAAGGGGTTGTTTGTAGTGGTGTCTTGTAATCCGACTTTCTTTCCCCACAATGTGATCCTCCTAGCAATAAATCCGAGAAATGGGGGTCGGGAAAAGAAAAAAAAAAAACCAACAACAAAAAAGAGACGAATGCGAAACAAACAAACAAAAGATAAAATCACTTTAGTGAAACATTATCGTGGAAAAAAAAAATTCTCCCTAAACACAAAAAAACGACGCCCTTGATATCCCCTTTTTCTCGAGCCACCTAAAGCGATCTGCGGGTCCTCAGCGCCAGAGCCGTAGTTACATCTTGGAGGAGGAGAAGGGAGCCGAGAGGAGGACGATAAATAAACCCGGAGGCTGGAAGTCACGTTTGTGCCGCTGCGGCGGGGAGGGAGAAGCGGCGGGGACAACTCCGGCGGCTCCGGCGGCGGCGAGGGCTGCGCGCACCGTGTGTGTCTGCGCTCCGCCAGCTCCCGCAGCCAATGGGAGCCGCGCGAGGGCTGCAACTTTAAATGGACCTGGCTCGCCTTTTTTTTTTTTTTTTTTTTAGTAATAATATATAGGTCTGCGTGCGTGCGTGCCTGTACGTATGTATATGTGTGTGTGTGTATATATATATATATACACACACACGCGCGCGCACGGGCACACGCATGCACGGGCACACGCACCACTTTAGGGCTTGCCCCGAACTCCCAACCGGGACACGAGCCGCAGCGCCGGGCTGCCCGCAGCGCATGCAACAGGCCCTGCCTTTTTACCGCTTCGTGCCGGCTCCTCGGCGTCACACGCTTCCCTTTCCTCCCCGCAACTCCTCCTCCCTTCCTTCATATTTATTTTTTTTTCTTTTTTTTTTTCTTTTTTTGTGGCCACCTGGCGAGACAAGGTCGACGTCGTCCCCCCCCCCCCCCCCTCTTTATTGCGCCGCAGAGGCGAGCGGGGAATTTGGCGACGGTCCCTTGCGCGCCGCACGCTCGCTCTGCCCTGCCTCTGTCCCCCCTCCCCTCCCCGCAGCCTCTCTCTGCGCCACCCCCGAGCTCCGGCTCTGCCGTGCACCGGGTAGGGATCGGGGCCCGCCGTGCTGGCAGCACCTCGGCCTCGCCGCCGGGGTTTCCCCCACCGCGCGGCGGCCCGAGAATCATCCTTGCTCGAGGGAAAGTTGTAGTTTTCCACCTACTCCCCAGCCGCCCCCCACAACATCGCCTTCTTCGCCACAAAATGGCGACGCGCGGGGAACTACAACTCCCGGCGTGCCCCGCGCGCGACCGCCCCGACGTCCCCTGCCGGCAATTGGCTGCTGCGCGAGGGACGCTTGTCCTTCCTCCTTCCCCTCCCCTCCCCCCCCCCCAGCCTCTCCCGGTTGGTTTCTGGTCGTGTGTCTCGTGGGTTCCACCCCCCGGGGTTCTCGGTTGGGGGGGAGGTTATTGGGAATCCCTGCTTGGCAGGGAGGGAGGGAGGCAGGGAGAGAGGGAGTCATGGAATCACCAAGTTGGAAAAGACCTCTTGGATTATCAAGTCCAACCATTCCTATCCGCCACTAAACCATGTCCCTGAGCACCTGGAAGCCCAAGAGGGAAGGGGTCAAGGAGGCAGAGAGGGAGGCAGGCAGGGAAGGAGGGAGGGAGGCAAGGAGACAAGGAGAGGGATTCAAGGAGAGAAGGAGGCAGGCAGGGAAGGGAGGGGAGGAGGGAGTCATGGAATCACCACGTTGGAAAAGACCTCTTGGATCATCATGTCCAACTGTTCCTATCTGCCACTAAACCATGTCCCTGAGCACCTCAAAGTCCAGGAGGGAGGGAGTGAGTCAAGGAGGGAGGGGCAGAGGTAGGCAGGGAAGGAGGGAGAGAGGAAGGTAGGGAGGGAGTCAGAGAATCAAAGAATCACTAGATTGGAAAAGACCCACCAGATCGAGTCCAACCATTCCTATCAATCTCTAAACCATGCCCCTCAGCACCTCATCCACCGGTCCTTTAAACACTTACAGGGAAGGAGACTCAACCACCTCCCTGGGCAGCCTGTTCCAGTGCTCAATGACCCTTTCTGTGAAAAAAATGTCCAGCCTGAACCTCCCCTGCTGGAGCATGAGGCCATTTCCTCTTGTCCTGTCCCCTGTCACTTGGGAGAAGAGGCCAGCTCCCACCTCTCCACAACCTCCTTTCACATAGTTGTAGAGAGCAATAAGGTCTCCCCTCAGCCTCCTCTTTTCCAGGCTAAACAACCCCAGCTCTCTCAGCTGTTCCTCATAAGTCCTGTTCTCCAGCCCCCTCACCAGCTTTGTTGCTCTTCTCTGGACTCACTCCAGAGCCTCAACATCCTTCTTGTGGTGAGGGGCCCAGAACTGAACACAGGATTTAAGGAGCGGTCTCACCAGTGCAGAGGGAGAATAACCTCCCTGGACCTGCTGGTCACGCTGTTTCTGATACAAGCCAAGATGCCATTGGCCGTCTTGGCCACCTAAGTCAAGGGAGGCAGGGAGTCAAGGAGGGAGGTGGAGGGCGAGGAGGCAGAGAGGGAGTGAAGAAGGCAGAGAGGGAGGCAAGCAGGCAAGGAGTCAGACAGGCAGGAGCCCGGGATGAATCCGTGGGGTTGGACTGGGAAGTGGCGGCGTGGAGCTCTCGGCTGGGCTGTGCGAGGCTTCTTCGGTGCCTCAAAGGTGCCCCCGGGTCGCGTGTCTGCCCCGCGGAGAACAGCCTCTTCCTGCGGGGATCCGGGCTGCCCCGAGGCTGCGGAGCCGCGTCCCGCCGCGGGGTCACCGCCCGGTCCAGCACCCGTGGGACCTGGAAACCTGATGTAAGTACAGAAACCAGGAGCTCAAACACTCGTGGGTTCCCCTACCCCGCGTTTGAACACTCGTGGGTTTAGTGTTTTTCCTTGCCCCAGTAAAAAAAAAAACAAAGAAACAAACAAACCAGGAAACTGTGTGCGAAGTGGAAGCTGCATCCTCAAAAGAAAATACAACAGTTCTGATGGATTACATCTCTTCCAGGGGTAGGGAGGAAGGAAGGAGAGTAATTGATGATGTCCCTGGTGAGGTATCACCGCACTCAGTGGATGTTTGTGCTTTTCTGCTCAGTGCAGACTGTGGGGCGACACCTCTATGGCGATGCAGACGTTTATGTCGCACTTCAGGGATTTTAGCCTGTCTTCAAGATAAAGTTTATGTTCAATTCCATCCTGGAGAGTATTATCCCTGCTCTGTAGGGCAAAAGCTTTTGCTTAATGCTCTTTAGAGCAGGAGACGCAGGACACCCTAGAATCTCAGTAATGGGTTCTTAGTCTTCTGTCTTTACTGTGAGGCCATCCTTCCTCACATACACGGTGCTCTCCCTCCACCCTAGAAATATAATGCAAATCATGCTTAAGACACTAAATTGAAGAAATCAAATTATAATTTCTTCATTTTCCCTTCACTTCTTTGTGCTTACTGCCAATTATTTTGGAGCTGCTCCCTCCCCCAGTCTTGTTTGGTGAAACATCAAACTGAGAAAATTGTATGTAGTTGGCCTCATCCGACATCAAGCTTTCATAGTAATACTACTTGTGATTAAATTACTCTTTTGAAGCCTTTTATTTGGGCCTCCTTGGGAAAATACTTCTCATTTCTTAGTGTAATATTTCTGTCCCTTTAAATTGGAAAGACGCACATTTGTTTTAGGACTGTTTAACTTTCTGCCCTTACTTATTTTTATTAAGGTGTTTATGTAGCTTGGAAGTCTAGGACATACTTGGAAGAAAACACCATTGTCTCAGATTTTCTTCAATTAGTAATGATGAGTCTGTGACACTCTCTTTGTCTTTCCAGGAGACATTTTGGAAAGCCAGAAGAGTCAAAGAAAGTCATTCACGTATTTTTAAGTCAACAGTTGAGCAAAAGGTTCTTGCAGCAAACCTACCTGGCTTTTCTCAAGTAATATAAGGTAGTAAAAACAACAATTTTCCCCTCTTGCTTTGGAGATTACTTCCCGTGTGTGCTTAAGTCTTGGTGTCTCGGTGTTGCTATGTTTGCTACTGGCTTTTGTGCCGTGTGTTGAACAAGAGCTTACTGTCAGTGCAAACTAATGAATTTTCTTCTTGATGCTGGGTGGCAGAAACCTCTTCCATAGATCCATGGCTGCGTTTACATTTGTGTCCTGTTATACAGAGCATCGTGTTATGTATATGTTGCATATCGTGTATCTGTGGTGGATCTTGCCTTTCAGTTTTAGCTTGCATGTGTTTTGGAGACTGATCTTTTAAATACTGAAACTAAATGAATTTACATATTTAATTAAACGCTGATACAGTAGCAGTTAGTGTTACGATAGCAGTATTGAGATCAAGTGTTTGCCATTGCATTTGATCACATTTTTTCCTAATATTATAGTGAGCTTCATCCTGACTTATTCCAATTTTATTTTACCTTGGAAATGTTTGAGAAATCACCTTAGCCTGGTAGAATTTTCTTGTTTACATCTCATTCAGTTCTTCATTGTACATAATTCTTCTACAAGGAATTACACAGATTTATACAGGAACCCCAAAGCTGCATGTATGTGTTCTACTGTTAGTTTTTAGCACTGTCCAGAGTCAACCTTCCCAACAATTCACACAGGCCAAAACAGGCTCAGTGGTCTGCCGCATGATACTGTTGTTCAAAAAGCTTCAATGAGGTTCTTTTTAAGGGAATGATGATATTGTGGGTTATTTCTTTGCACAAGAATAGCACATTTAATATATTGCATATTGGACTTGTGTATATTAGACATCCTAGATATAGTTATCCCTGAGCAAGAGGTGAAGTATTGTCGCTTTCTAGCACTTAAGGTAATTGTCTAGTAGATGGTTCCAGTCAAAAGTGAGAGGAAGCCTTTTTAAGAAGGAACCTTGATGATATTTCTCCAGTGACTAGAGCTTTCATAATACTTGTCTACTTCATATTTCAATGCAAATAAAATCTCTTTGAGGTTATAGGAAAAGAACATTCATTATAGCTGATTTATGTGTGGCTGTACTTTTTTAATCAGGGACTACTGCTTTTGATGCTCTCAAACTTGGAAGGCAGTTACATATGCAAAGTGTTTCATGTTGTCATCAAGAGTTCTGGGGCAAAATTTTCAGTAAGCCAGTGGGGAAGGTCCTGCTATGGTTGCTAGTCAAAACAAGTAAATACAAAAGAATATTTAGTTCGTAAGCAAAACTAGGATCAACTACAAAGCAAAGCACAGCCATTTCAGGTTTTTTTGCTGTTTCTTCTTTTTGGTCAAACAGATAAAACAATAGGCACAAGCAGTACTGGGAAGGCAGAAAGAACATGGGGTGAATTCATGAGCCATAATTCACCAGTCAGCAAACAAAAGGCATGATGCCAGACAAGTTCAGCCATAAAGGAGCCTTGTCTTGGGGGCAGGCTGTGATTGTTTGTGGACAGATGGCTGCTTACCAGTTCATAAAAGTAACTTCTGGATACATTTTCCTCAGCTGTGGCATATTTACCTGAATTATGTTTGCCTCAGAAAAGAGAAGATTAAGTTCTCTAGCATTGAATATGTTTTCTGCATCGGAAAGGATACAACTTTGATTTCCGAGATCTAATCTCTTTTGTGGATAAAGGCAAAAGGTTTTGTACACTGAGATGGATAAGAGTGGGAGAGGGTTGGTAGCTTCAGACTGCAGGATACAGAACTTCTAGCCCTAAAATCAGGCTGGTAATCTGCAGAGATGCAGCAATGCACAGGAAATTCACATTTATTGAGTTTTGAATGGCTTTCTAGAAGCCTGATACAGTAGGTGAAGAGACTATGAAAGTAGAACCCTGGGTTTGTAAAACCCAAATGCATACAGTAGCTTTTTGTGTCATGAACGTAAGCACCATTTATGTATAGCACATTTTGTTTCATGTTTGATAAGACAGAACTGTACCACAGGCAGCTGACTCTTTCTTTTAGCAGGTAAGAAGGATGTGGAGAGAGGCCATCAAGGAGAGGCCTCTGCCTATAGATACCTTGCTACTGACTTGTGTTGATGTCTAGACATTCTGGTTTCCATATCCCCTGACTTGAGTTCCCTTCTTCTTTCTCTCACATTTTACATCCCGTTTCTCCTATATTCCTATTCTGCTTTATTGTTTTGCATTGGTCTTAGAAGTCCCATATCACCTTACTATAGTATTGGAGTAGAATATTAGAGTTAAAATACATATCTAATGGAAAAACAGCTCCTGTTATGAATTAATCCCTTGCAGAACAGTGGAGTAGAACTTACTTTCATTTGTTCTCTCTGGGAAATAAAGATGTGAGTAGCCAGTTGCTAGCAGTCGGTTTGGCCGCTTCCCCACAACCCTTTTTGCTTGTTAAGTATATGCACAAATGTACAAGTTTGTGAAATATACACAGGAAATACAAATCTAATGACCGTGTAACATAGTAAGCTGGTGTACACACAAGGTGGTGACTCTGCATCTGGGCCTAAGGGTTTCTCAACAGGCAGCTGTCTTCATGAAGTTAAGCTCTACATGTGTAGTGGATTCTGTATCATGTGCACAAAGGGGATGGATTCACGCAGCGTAGATTTATGTCTGTGATTTAAAGTCCTCTGGGCAATTGAGACATGGTGCCTAGCATCTCCAGGATTGTTGAGGCAGCCTTACGTACACATGAAGACAGATACTACACAGATGGTCAGAGTGAAAGGATATTGAAATGGCTAAGTTAAGCACTCAAAAGTTAGAAAATGCCAGAATTAGGAAATGCTTATGCAATCTTAATTCCATCCATACATCTATATATTGCTTTGTAATAATCTTAAAATAGATTGCATACCTTTCCCCCCGACTCCATAGGGTGACTGGGTTTTAGTTAGTGTATTAAACGAGTCTACTCTGGGGATGAATTAGAGTCCATGCTGAAGCAGTGTTGTCTGTTGAACTTTTACCCTCCTGTGTTCCTATGAATGCAAGAAGGGAAGACATAATCTCATTGTTAAGGCAGCTGAATGTTGCTTTGGAGAAGTTGATTCTCTGCCAAGGAGTGTGATGCTGGATAAGCCATTTACATCAATCTTTTAATAGTGGCCAGGTCAGCACTACTAATTTGTACATAAATAGCTACAATTGTCAGGTGGGTGATGAGTTGTGACTTGTGACCATCATAGCTCTTTGATCCAAATCTCCTGGTGTGCACGATACTTTTTTCTCCACTTCAAAATGTAGAAGAGGAAATGGGGAAATAAATATGTCTGTGATTGCTAAAGTGTTCCTGTTGTAGCTCTTGTACTGTGTTCCTCATTTTACGGGTTCTCTTAGGACTACACGTGCATCTGCACCAGCGGCTGCTGGATACTGTATCCTTTGAACACACAAAAGAACATAGGATGGTTAGTACTAGGAAAAATTGAATTTTAGGCGCTTTGAGACTCTTCAGACCTTAATTTCTGACAGTTTACACTCTGTAAAATGGGGCTAATATGCCTTCAGACCACAGAACCGATGAAAATGTAGCGCTTGTGGACAGTCATGATGTTCTTGGAGTGAGCACTGCAGAAAAAGCAGCATCTCTTCATTTGGCTTATTGTCTGCTTTTTCTCTGCTGAATGTTATACTGTGTCAGCTGTTCTTTTATTCACATTTTATTTCACTGCTTTTTACAGCTGGGAATGTAAGGGTGCTTGTCCTTGCCACATTGTTTAGCATTTACTGCAGTTTGCTTAGTTGCCCTTCATCTGTTGAGAAGTAGGACTGTGGGACAGTAACCCCTGGGGCACACAGGCTTGAATGAAAACCCTTTAAAGCACACATGCTTGAATGGAAGTGATCAAATTGTTATGAACTTCTGGTTTTGGTTTCAGTGTAAGTTGCTGCACAAACTGTTATTTGGCATAAATTTGAACTATTTTAGTTGAGCTGGTAATTTTAACCAGTTCATTAAATTGAAGTAAGATGCTTTTATATTGGAAGAAGAGCTCCACATGGAAGAAGGGGGACAAGAGGGTGTTTTAGAGAGTGGAAGAGGGGGCTGAGATAAATACTCCATTCTGCCTTTCTTCCTTATGTTTGTCTAGTTGAAGTTTGTTTCTTCCTCCCTCTAATCTTCCCCCTGCAGCCTTATGAAGAGTGTAATGCTTACTTTGAGCCATGGGGGAGATCAGGCTTGTGGGACCAGCGCAGGCTAGGTTGCAATCAGAGCACAATGTTGGCTAAGTGGGCAAGGGAAGGATCTCTTCATGGCCCTTCTGTGGTGATAGACTGACCCAAACTGGTGTGGTACGCTGCAGCAGGTACCAAAGTGGCTGGAACACGGCAGTGTTTCTTTTCCTCAAGGGAGCCCATCATGGTCAGAGGACGCATGGGGCAGTGCTGGAGCAAAGGAGGAAGAGATCACTGCCTTGCTGGCATTTCGTTGTTGGCTAGGGGCGTGGGAAAGTGGGGAGAATTGAGAGGGGAAAGTGGAGGATGGGACTGGAGTTAGCATAGAAAGGCAGATAGGTAGTGAGAGAGGAGAAGGACTAGGGAAAGACACAGGGAACAGGTGTAGCCGGAAAGAGGCAAGAGCTAACTTCGCTGTAGAAGTTGTCTGGTGATTTTAGGGTGGGATGGGAAGAGGCAGCACAAATTTTTGTGCTCCAGGGTGTACTGGAGTCTGTAGAGGTACCCCACAAACCTGCCATTTATATGCCTGCCTTTCCTCTCTGTGCATCAGCTCAGTCTGGGCGTAGCATCTCCTCCAGGGCGATTTGCTTTAGCAGTAGGCAATGTGGAGGCCTTTCTAGGAAAGAAATAAGGTGGTCTAATTTGAGGTGGCTTCATTTGCAAAGAGAATGCATCTTGCTCTGATATGAGATGTAGCATGCTAAGGTTGTTCCCTACAGGCGGTAATGATGCTCCTCTCAAGCACGGAACATGCTCAGTTTTCCTATTGGAAAAAAAGCCCAGAGCTTGTTCCAGACGATGAGTACTGTGGAAAAGTGGTGAATCAGGCCTCGAGCTTGGCCCCGGCATTGGCAGAGTCATTGCTGCTGGCATCCAATTACTAGCCAAAGTTTAGCCATCATTTTGCTTTGTAACTGACCATAAATTTCACACGCTTGAAGCATCATTTATATTACAGCCAAGTAGAATTAATTTTGAGTGCAGTGAATGCTATGTTTTTAATAAAAGTTCATGTTTGTAAATAATGAAGTAACACACACATAGTGGTGACTCCTACAGTAAGGACAGAAACAGCTAATTATTGTAGTCATAAGGAAGCTCATCAGAAAATTCACTTTTTGATAAGAGCAAAGAAAAGGCCTGATCCTGGAGGCTGCTGCATGCTCTCAGCTCTGTTTGACTTTTGACCAGTTTTTGAGGTACTCCAGCACTGCACAGAGTCGAGACCCTGAAATCATTAAGCAAAGAGCAGAGTGTGGGAAATAAAGTACAAGAACAACTTGCTTGTTCTTAGTAATAGCTTTTGTAGCCCCAGACTTGCATATGTTTATTTCTTGTTTGTAGTAGCTGATTATAATAACTCCAGTGGTGGTCTTGTTCTTATTGAATTTGTAACATGTGCTGGCTTTGGATGTGCAGTTTCAAATGTGCGAGAGCCAGAATTTTTTCTCTTTAATTCCTGTTCAGTTCGTGCGATGTCTTCTGTCACTACAGTGCCCAAATAAACACAATTGATGGTATGAGTAAGTTGGTGTGAGAGGCTAAGATAAAACCCCATCTGTTTCTGAAGATATCGCCTGCTGCTATCAAGAGGTTCAGGGTACCAATTTTAAGCGTTACAAGGAGCTGTAGGACCTATGGTTTTGAATTGCTTTCCTGAAGAGAGGGTGGAAACGTACATGCCTGGCTATTTTAGGAACAGTTCTTTCTTGAATGCGCTTATGGTTTGTGAAATGCAAGCTCAGGGAGTATGGATACTAAAGCTGAATTGTTGTCCTTGATTATTTGTAGATTAATGATATTGGGCATGAGTGAGTTGTGGCAGTAGCTGCAGTAGGCTTAAAATATCCGCAACAACAGAGAAAGGGTGGCCCAACCAATTGCTGGTCATGCCATTATAATTCTTAAGGAATCCTGATAAAGCTTAAGATTTGCCTTCTTCACTGATACAGACACAACACAACAGGGAGGCAGTAGGCTTGCTCAAGTCACCAGTCAACCAGCTTTCATAATGTCTTCTGCTGACCTGTTCACAAAGACGTAGCTATGTGCCAAACTGTTTTATTTCAGGGCCCCAGTGGGCCCAGCCAGCTTACTGCCTAGCAGCTGCAGCAGGCTCTGTTCCTGCTTTTTGCGTGGACAGTGAAGAGATTGCTTGCTGGCCCACAACAGTGGTTCTCTGTAATAGGCTTGTGGAGAACCCTGTGCAAGAGGATCTGGTTTTTTTTTTGGTTATTTGTCGTATTAAAATTTGTGTATTAAGGCAAATATCCAGTCACAATGGAAGCATGTTTTTTGAAGCCTGTGTATTGCCAATAGAGCAGGGTAGAGCACTGATCAAGTTCTTGCTTCCCCAGGATCAGAAGTACACATGTAGCTCTGCAGGCTGCACGAGCAGCATCCTGGCATCTCCCCTGTTCCATCTTCCAGTTTGGCTCTGCTGGATCTGCTGTAGTGATGGCTCCCTGTGGCTCTGCAAGTGGCACAGTGAAGTGGGAGCTGCTCTGCCTGTGATGTTTCAAAACAACCTAAAAGTTAGTTCTATATTGGAGATTGCAAGGGCACCAAAGCTGGCTTTGAACAAACCAGTTTAAGTACCTCTGACAGTTTAGCTGATGAAATTGGCGGCTCATTTATGCCACTGAAAAGTATGATTGTTTGCCCTTATATAACTTCTTTGAGATGGTAAATTAGTGCAGAAAGCAAAGTCTGCCTCTAGTTCCCAAGGTGATCTAGCCAGCTTTGCAGCATACATGTACCCAGTCAGTTGTGTTCATTAATTAAAAAGTTCTCTAACTGCTTGTGTTGCCTGTAAATTAAAAATATGCTTGTTGTGTTGAGTTCTTATACCAGTCTCCCATCAGTTGACATAACATGATGACTGCAGCTGTAATGAAAAATGTGAGCAACTGCCCTAGTAGCCCATTCTAGTAAGTACGTGCCTGGCAATTTCTGTAGTCGTAGCATAAATCATAATATGTCCTTTTGCCTACATGGGCCATGAGATGGCTTGTCTTGTGAGCCACAGAAGATTAATTTTTAAAACAAGATAATCTTGTTTAGAATTTATGGCTTTTGGAACTGGAGCATCTCATCACTATGTAATTATACGTTTGTATGTTGTAGTTTCTTTGCATGGAGTGTAACACAAATAATCTCAGGCATTCTTAGCAAACAGTTCAGGACAAGGGAATTATGTAGATGAGGAAACAGCGTGGGAACCCACTTACCTACCAGTGAGTCAAAGACTGGAATTCCCTTTATAACCAGCAAAACTGTCTGGCAAGTTACATGCTTAGAGCTGCAGTGGTTTGGGTTTGTTGAAACAGTTCTCAGTGAGACTGATGTTATTCAGTTTCATGGTTAGGACTGGCTTTGGACAGCTGAGTGAAACAGATATTCCTAAGGAGAAGCATGAACTGAAGGTGTGAGGTTAAAACAAAATACTTTTGGCTGGCCTGGGGAGAGAGAAGCAGAGTGGTGTTTTTTCAGTCCTGTCTGTGAGATCAGTGTTCTAAGCCTTGGGCCACGTGTCATCAGGTCTCTGTCTACAGGGATGAGCATGTGTAGGTGCTAGTGTCCTTGTAGCCATAGCAGAGATTTCTTATTGGTTCATGACTTGGTTCACGAATGGAGTAGACACCGTTTGAACTGTTCTTTCTTCTGTATCTGTCAGTATTCCACCCTTGCTGGATACCCAGACCTGGCACCTGTGATCCAGTAACCCAGCTGGATGAACTGAGATTTCTGAAAGAGGGATTTAGGATGGATTTCCCTACTTAGGAGAATTCATCCATGTCCCATTACTCACTGTCCCCAGTGCTGAAGGTTGCTATGTTGCAGAGATGTTCTTGCAGAGGGCTCTTCCACTGGGACCTTCAGACTGCAAGTGAATGTCCCTGCAAAGGCCAGCTGTGGGGCCCATCAGCAGCCAGAGGCCTTGGTGTTTTCCACTCAGACTTTTGTGTTGCCACTGGGGAGAGAATTCGTCACCTCTTCTGTGACAGACATGTTTTGGGACAGAATGGATGTGCCTGATAAACAAGATGAGTTGGGTGATCGTCACCACATAAACTAAGTCAGAATGGCCAGCGGCTGAAGATTATTGTCTTTCACCACTTGCCCTCTGCCACCCATGTGTTTCTGGCTTGCCTTCTCCTATCTTGCATCCAGTCTGTCACCCTAAAAAAAAAGCTAGCTGAAGAGATCTGCACTACTGGTTATTTGATGTAGATTTTGTTAAATGCGCTGACACATATGTGTAGTTCTGGCTGGTGGTAACTGTGCATGAATAAACATCACTATCCATGGCTGTGATGTAGTATCAAGCTACTGTAGACACAAAGCATGCCTTTTAATAACCATGTATGGTGAAATAGTTATAAATGCATCACTATGCAGTGTAGACAGGGTCTGATATATCACTCATTTGTACATTTGTAATTAATTGTAAGAACAGGATTGTTCTTTGCATGTATTCTTTGCTGCCAAGCATGACAGAAGGCTGTAATGATCTTATACCTTAAGCTTGTAATAAAATATTGTTGGTAACCTAGCAAAGAAATTTCTTAATTATGTTTGCTATAGGAAATCCCGTAATGCTTTCTATTTTTTGTTGGGTTTTTTTTCCAGAATTCCTTAATAACTTTTACCTCTGAATATGATCAAACCCAAAATTTCTGATGTTTAAGAAACATTTCTGCATATTTTTTTCCATCTGGATATAATGGAGTGTAATTTAAGACTATAGGCAGATGAAGAGGTAAATGATGCATGTAATGATTGTTTTAACATTTACAAGAAAATAATTTATTTAAATTGGATTAAGCCTTAATATTATTACACTTTTCTACCTGATTTAACATGGGGGGGGAGAAATGGGAAGAATGCAATTTCATGGTAAAATGTTTTAAGTATTTAATATTTTCTTTTCTTTTCTTTTCTTTTTGATCATCCAGGCATCCTGCCCTGCAGCCATGTAAATTTTCCTACATACAAATATTCATCGCTATCTTTTACATTCCTCTGCTGACAGTGAAGGGGTCATTCTTAATCAAACTGATGGAGAAAACTGGACATAATCTTTACCTAGGATACCCACATTAATTCTACCAAAACAAGAGGTGGGGAACTGAGAAGAATAATCTGGTTTTGTATATTGCTGCTTTTAAATATTCCATTCATCATGTTGGTATCTCTAGTATCGTATTCAAAGTGAGCCAAAGAAATAAGTACCTGCTTAGGACACAAGACCTCAGGGTCTTGTGGCTTTTTTTCTGCTCCCAGCAGTTTTTCTTGTAGCCTAATTGTTTCTTCTGAGAATGGGTTTCTGAGTCCAAACTTTATCATCATCTAATTCTTTTTCCTGCTTCAGGAAAGGAATCAAGTGGGATAAATTCTGT
Organism: Phaenicophaeus curvirostris; assembly: GCF_032191515.1. NCBI lineage: Eukaryota > Metazoa > Chordata > Aves > Cuculiformes > Cuculidae > Phaenicophaeus > Phaenicophaeus curvirostris. The sequence continues at coordinate 37,547,664 of NC_091394.1, forward strand.
GTCCACATGCTCCTCCAGCTTTGGGTCTTCTGATTGAAGTGTTTTGTTTATAATAGATGCTGTTTTGATGAGGAAAAAAACCCCGACCTACTATAGTCAAAGGAACTCCATTAGTGGCAGAACCAGAAAAGCCTGGTATTCCATAGGTCAGTATCTCATAGTTTCATGGAGAATTACAGCTGTCTCTTTTTTTCCCATAGCAGTATCATTTGTTAGATCTCTCTCCCATGTGGATTCTTTAATGTTTCGTAAAGTATAAATTCATGTTGCAACCTTTTTTTTTTTTTTTCCCAGTTCGGACACTTTTAGAATCTCTTTCTTCTCCTAGATTTTTTTTTTTTTAACAAAGAAGGCTGGAATTTTGAGACCTCTCTATTGATAGTGTATTTTAAAATTAAAAAATTAACTGGAAACCCGGTGTGTGACTACACAAACTTCAGTGTCCTAGCAAACCAAGCAAAATCGGTAGTATCTTGCTAAATACATTGCCTGGTCTTGTTCTGTGTTTAAGTTCATTCCTCCTGAGAGAAATAAGTTTGGATTACTAGTTAGTGCCATTCATCCAGTAGAGCTACTGTCATCAATGGAAGATGTTCTGGCTTTATGAAGCATCGAAGAATGATTATGTGAACTCCTATTAAAATGACAAATTTCCTTCCAGTTCCGTTTCCATTAGAGTCAATTTTAAGTCGCTCACTGCCTTCAAGAGGAGCTATATTTCCTTTTACAACTGTAATCAGTACTCAGAGGCTGGGGCAGTCTTATTGTCACCGAAGTGTCTGTTAATCACTGCTATGTAAACCAGAGATTTCTTCCCAATTACAACTGCAGTTCACAAAGATATTTGTGTGTGTGCGCGTGTGTGTGTAATCTTATATTTGTAAACTTGCCTGAAAGAAAGCTGAGGAGGGACTTTTTACAAGGGCATGTGGGACAGAATGAGAGGAAATGGCTTCAAATTGGAAGAGGGAAGATTTAGATTAGAAATTAGGAAGAAATTCTTCACCATGCGGGTGGTGAGGCACTGGAACAGGTTGCCCAGGGAAGCTGTGGACGCCCCATCCCTGAAGATGTTCAAGGCCAGGTTGGATGAGGCCTTGGGCAGCTGGATCTAGTGGGAGGTGTCCTTGCCCGCGGCAGGAGGGGTGGAACTGGATGATCTTTCAGGTCCCTTCCAACCTAAACCATTCTATGATTCCAATTACCTTTGTGTATTATGATGATATAATACACATGTGGTTCTATGATTCCATCTGTAACAGATTCTCTTTTACTTCTCAGATAGATGGAAAGTTAAATTCTAACACATTCTTAGAGTGTGCATGAGCTTCTGTTTACTTGGGAAGTGCGATATTAGTAGAGTACTTCTCATTTTAAAGTTTATGAATTTCTTTCTTCTCCTCCTTAATTCTTTGAAGTGTCAGTACTGAGAAAGATGAATCATTTATTAGTGGGAGGCCTGACACACGATGAAATCACTATCTGACACTTCAGTGACTTCCTATGTTGTACTGTGAACATTCAGCAAAGCACAGATGATGTGATGCTGCAGTTCTGTGGGTAGTCTTTTCTTCTTTCTGGTTTGTGTTTTTTGGGATTTTTTTTTTCAAATGGATAAAATGCTTTATCATCATAGTGTGTGAGAACTTCCCCATTTGGTGTGAATAGCCTTTGCCTATTATTAAGAGTGATTCAGAAGATCTGTTATAGGAAAAAAACAGAGCACATCTGCAACTGGCAAAGATCTTTGTTTCTCCTGAGAATTCATGAAAAAGCAGAACTCAATCCACTTTTCTTCTTGTGGGGGGGAGGAGTGGGAAGTAGATAGCATTCTTGGCTTGAGTGCTAATACAGTTTGGAGCATTCCCTTCTTGACAGAGCATGCAAATCTCCATTATATTACAAATTAAGTGCACCTAAGGGGCAGTTCTATGCTGGCCACTGTATTGATTACTCCCTGAACAGGGCAGTGATCTTGGGCCAGAAACATTTAGGGTATAAATTGGCACCTGAAAATAAAGCAATTGGCAAGAAACAACTGGCTGACAACAAGCCGAACAGTTTTACTTATTTAACCACAACAAAAAAAAAAAGTAGTTTTAGTTCTAGCATCTTCACTCCAGTAAGAAGTTCTGCAAGCATATAGGTTAGACTTCTATCTTTACTGAACTTACCCCTAACTGCATCTTTCTCTCCTGCCAGTATAAATGTTTTCTATTTGCTTCCAGCCCCTCCAGCAAACATCACAGTAGTTTCAAGCTATTAAGATATTTTCCTTACACACTTTGTAATATGAGCAATGTTACTCCTGCTTCTTTCCCAGGCCACATCACTCATCCATTCAGATGTGTTGTAGTAAGTGAAATGTCACAGGTTTGGAACTTGTAGGTACAGACTTGCCTGCAAGTACCAAATCTGGCATTTAAGAGGTGGCTTCAGGGTTTTCTTCTAACTTAACTGTTTTCACCCTTTGTTCTCTCAGAAGCTCAAGTGCTTTTCCCGGTGTATCCAGTCTTTCTTCTCTCATTCCTCATCACTCTGCCGCCTGAGCCTCTCCCATTCCTGCTGTGTCTGTCAACATGATACTTTGCAGCATATACTTACTCTTCACAGATGTATATGGGTCCAGCAGAACTAAATACTTGTGAAACTAAGGTGGTCAGAGAAGACAGTGGAAGAGCTGGCAAGTAAACCTACCTTCCAAATAAAGACTTGAGGTATATCTTGTGGGATGTTCTCCCTCTCTAGTGGCTAATCTGGGTATCCTTGATTTTGCCCTTCAGAGTTTTGGCTCTAAACTGTTCCAGAGCTACCACTGGAAAGAAGCAGTTGACCTTTGAAGGTAGTGAAACTGTCTTAATTATGTGTTTGCAATTGGATATGGTGTGTTCCTCCCCAATTCTGAATGTGCCAGCCTGCATGCATCAGATGTGATGATGTGTGCAAACAAGTCAGCCAGTACCAAACGACTTCGTTTACTGCCTTACTACTCCAGATCTGATGAAAAGCCGAATAAGAAAGGTGGAGAAATTATTTCAACTGGCAGTCCAGATAGACTTTGATATGGCCCTTCTACCATCCTACCTTGGCATCTCTTTATATTCAAATTATCTTTCACGTGGGGTTTGGATCCCAGTAGTTGATCACAACTTGCCAGAGTGCCCTGACTGTTGTGGGATGCCTGGGAGCTTGGCTTTGCTCCTTTTGCCTCCTCAACGTGAAGACCGCTCATCAGTGCTTGTTCTGCCACACAAACACAGAAAATGCCAGTATGCTTCGTGGATCACATACGGCCATTTCCATAAAATCCTGCACAGGTGTATCTGAGGAAATGGAGGCCGATTGTGAAAGGAGGCTGTCCTGCCCTTCTGATCTGATAAGGAAGCTCTTTTTAGGACCAGTCCCTGTCTTGAGCCAGGCAGAAAGAGCTAGATCAGCACAAGCAGTTTAAATAGCAGGCGTTGGCTAGCCCAGCCTAGTTAGTGGTTCCAAGATGGTTTTAGCTGATCCAAACAAGAGCTGATGCACCCTGACTTTGCATCATGTATATCCCCGCCCCATCTCTTGCACCAGTGTCTGTGCTTGTTTAACTCCACAGGGATCTGAACTGGCAGGAGAGTGTTATTATTTTTCTTGTTAGTTCTGAATTTTTTGTTAGTTCTGTGTCTTCTGAACCAGTTCAGTGTGGGACCAGACAGGCTTCCTTGCTGGCACGGGAAAGGGCAGCAGCTGGGAATGGAGAGACTGTGGCAGCCCCAGTTTAGATCGGATTAGATTGTCACGGAACCACAGTCTCATTTGGAGAATGCTCATGAGCATCTCTGGGAGATTTGAGGGGACAATACCCCTAGGCAGGAGGAGGGGCATTGCGATAGTAATCTCTCACACTAGCACAGCTGATCCAGACAGAATGTTTGTCTGCAGTCTAAAATAAGTTAAAGAACTCTGAACACATTTAGACCTAAAAGTTTGCTGACACTGTTCTGTAAAATAAGTTAATTTAACATAGGCTTAAGAGATGAGGTTTTCTGTTTCCATCCCTCCCCCTCGCAGCTCACCCCATCCTCTTTTTGCAAGCCATAAGATATCCTCCTGCCCTGGCCCTGTTAGGTCATGGTATGATGGGCACCATGCCAAATCAAGCTGAGCTTATAAGCTGCTACTGCCCTGGTTGCTACTGGGACTGTTAGCATGATTTTTAATTCACTTCCGTGGTGCCCTCATTTTTTCCTGCCCAGGTTTGAAGTGGGAGTGTGTTTAGCTGTGAACTACACTGTTGAAAATTCATGTTCTATAAGCAACCTTCCAAAGCTCTCCTCTCTGTTCTCTGAAGAATTTGAACACAGCTATAAAAAAAATCACTCAAGGCTACTGCACTGTGTCATTATTTTGGGCTTTGTTTTTAAAATTATTGCTAAGATAGGTTTGTCTGTGTGCTTGCTTGCTTTCCCCGTACCATATTTAGATTTGAAAACAACAGCATCAGTGATAAGGTGCTGATGAACCTAAGGCAGATGTGACAGCGTAATGTGGATAGTGCATACACAATTTGTCAAGGCAGACAAAATAACCCCACCTTGGGCAATTTTCAAAAGAACTATACTACAGTACTTGTCAGGTCTGGGTGACTACTCCATAAACATGTTACCTGCTGGCATACAAATATCACTTTGTATAAGGTAGTTACACAGTAAAAGAAAAGGGAGAGGCAGGGCAAAAATATTCATCTTGCAGAGTCCTACAAAAAGCCATGATCTCATATAGAAAAATGCTAAATTAAAATAATTATTATTCAGGGGTAACTACATTTGTGAGTAAACTATCCACCCCTCTTGATTTTTATTTCTTTTCTAATAAAATATGTGTTGTAATTGTTTTTGATATAGTTTGGGAATGTGGACACAAAATTAGGGAAATATTTCAGAATTACTGCTATTGTTTGGATGCACACTTTGGCAGGCATATCTTCCCGTATGAAATGACTAAGAACTTCAGAATCAAAATTCATATCCTGAGTTACCGCACACTATCATAGTAGGTAGAATTTTTATATTATCTATTTCTACTTAATGTTTTTTGTCAAGATACATTCACAGATCTCGCAATTTATCTTTGATTGAAACAATGGAAGAATGATAGAAGGCAGGTGAATTGTGCTAAGATTCCACAATGCTTACCCATATACATATGTATATCTTTTTTTAGGATGTGAAAGAGAAAACGATAGCTTTCATGATACACTTTTCCAAAAACACTGACAGTTTTCGAGACAACTTCTATGCGTTTGTAATACCAGTTTGCACACAAATTTGTATACAGAGCATGAAAATGACATCTTAGAAATCAAAGGGAGCAGACAATTGAAATTGGTAGACTCAGAACCAAAGAATGCAGTAAACTCTGAACCACAATGTTTACCTCTGCGATCTTAAGTGGCTTTCCTTCTTTGTTACTTCACTGGTAGTTCCCAGGAGCATGGATGTGCTTGATCATGAGTCCATTTCTATACTGGTAGCAGTCTGATTTTTTGACTGCAGAAAGCAGAATCGCTTACTGAAGTGTGGAGTATAATGTAGGAACCCTTATGTTGCCCTATATTTTCTTTGTTAGTTCTGGGAATATGTTGATTTGACTTGATTGAGGCCCTCTGGAAGAGGAGCCAGCCAGCCAGCCAAACCTCCCCCAGAAAAGGCATAGGAAAAGGTTACTTAAGATAAGATATTCATTTGTCACCTGAGAGTTGTTAAAACAATGGCAGCACACTGGGCCATGAGCACCTTGCCTTTGTCTCTTTATGAGCCTTTGGGACTGCCTTAGCTAGAGGGATAAAAGCCCAGGAAGTAAAAAAAAAAAAAATTGAATTCGGCAGAACTGGAATTACTCCCTTTCACAACATGAAGGAACAAGGTTCAAGAGTATGCTCTGGGTATATGAGGAAGTTCAGCAACACTAGTTAGCCATCGAAGGATTTTACAGAGAGAGGGCTTTGAGTAGGCTGTAATCTAAAATGTTATTTGTGTAATTTGCAATTGTTGTAGTCAATGAAGTTTTTCTTTTAAGACGACTGTATCAGAGCATACTATAACTGAGTAAGAAAAAGGAAAAGCTTGGCTTCAGGAAAGGTTTTCATTTTGAGTTGGGGAAAAACGCATTCTGAAGCTGGAATAGCTTTGTCTATTTGTATATTCTGTAACACTACTCTGCTAAATATGGAACTATTTCCACACCTGGCATGCCTCGTAGTTTTCAAAAATGAAATGCAGCTTCCTGTTGCGCACCTGGCAAGATGATGTGGAGACAGAAGAGCTAGGAAGCCTGGCATCTTTAGTCTCTGGCTAGAGTGTCTTGATGGGAAATCATTCTGTTGGAAAATTTCTGCCAGTGCTTCTGGCTGCACAAATGGGACCGTAGGCTGACCAGGGAATTCTGCTTTATAGGACAAGAATGGCTAATGCACTGGACCTCACTGTGTATCATTCTTTGGTGGGTAGAACCTGAGAATTAGAAGGAAAACAGACATCACCCATCAATATTAACCAAAGTATTTTTCTTTTAATAAATAAAATAACTTCCCAGTATTTTCCAGAAGACTTGCCTTGTCCTCCTTTTCCTGGATATGTCTGCTTCTGAAAAGATGTATACCTTTTTCCCTGCTTCTAATCTATTCTGGGATGTAATTCCATGTTGTGGTTTGTACAAACATATAGGGAATATTAGAAATTAGCAAGGAAAATTCCCATCAATTTTGATCAGACTTACAAAGAAGGTTTTTTAATAGCTTCTTATGTTTATAATCTGAAAATCATGGTTCAGGGAAAGGTGCAAAGCCTCATGTTACAATGCATCTCCTTTGTGCTTAGTAGTGTTAGCAGACATTTTTGCTACCCATTGCAAATTGGCCACAGGAATTCTTCAGTGTGTTTGCATCTTCCCACATTATGGTCTCTGCCTTCTTTACTGTCAATACATCTGGAAATTTGTAGTGGGTCAATAATCCCTGAAAGCGAAGATACATTAGATTAAAATTAGGACACACTGCCATGAAACACTGTCTTTATTTTGTGATTCTTTCTAAACAAAGAAACTTCCAGTTGCCAAAGAGGAGCTCTACCATGACCACCACAATGCTGAAACATGTCATTGAAACAAAGATGTGGCTAATATCCCAGCAAATATTGACACTGGCAGAGGTAGGTGAGATTGAAAAAAAAGAGTCAAAATCTTTTAGTCTAGCTTTCTGCAAGCTGGCTTGGCTGTAAATAGATATTTTTTTTCAGAGGGGTACAGCGAAAATCTGCCCTATGAGGCTTCCACTGTAGTGGGCAAAAGACATTTCCGAGAACCCTGTAGAAAACTTGGGATCAATAGTACATAGCATAAGCATAATGTGTGATAGGAAGGCAACAAGAAACATCAGAGCATGAGTAAATTTCTTCAGTAGCCAAAGAGCAATGAAATTCTCCAGATGATTTTGGACAGCAGGCTGCTTTGTGCCACAGAAGAAGGAAAAATGGGGCTATGGAAGTCTGAGGAGAGGGACAGTTTGTTGATGATCCCAAGAGTGTACAAATACTCCCTTAAGTCAAGTTATTCTTCTGTGCCTGCCTCTTCATTGGCTTGTACATTACACCCCATTTTTGTTGAGGGTGGTGAAGCAGATCTATTTCTGGAAAAAGTTCGTCTGTGATCAAATTTGTTGGTGCCAATGTCTGTGCGAGGATGGCAGTACATGCAATAAAGAACCATTCTGGAAAATAAGGAGAGCAACAAAGAAAATGGCCACCAGTTTACATGCCATAGTTCAAATAATTGTCCATGAAATTACCTGCATCTAAGACCTTGTGCCGTGGTGTTTAGCAACTGTTTGTTCTTTGCTCTTTGAAATGTTTCTGTCCAAATTAATGGTAGATAATTGATTGTGGTCACATGACTTGCCAGCATGATTTGCCAGCGGTATGTTAGTATCAAGAAAATCACAGAATCACTAGGTTGGAAAAGACCCACAGGATCATCGAGTCCAACCATTCCTATCCATCACTAAACCATGCCCCTCAGCACCTCAACCTCAAATGTGCAAGGTGATTTGACTACTCTTGAATGAAAATGGTTTAAGATAGTGTTTCCTTTTTAGTGAATGACGACAGCATTTCTCATGGAAGTTCACTTCGAGAAGGCATCAGCACCAGCATGACCTTATTGACAAATACAAGGATTCTGTTAATTCTCAGCACTAGTGTCTTCAATGCATTTTCCTTAGAAAAAAAAATCAACTCCACAGGATTAAATGAATTTGCCTCCCAAGCAATAAAATAACTCAGTCCCAGCCTCGCTAACACAATTCTATACAGCAATTTACAGTCTATTGAATTTTGGGCTGTAAATTTACTAAGAAACAGGAAGTGATTGGCTTGTAAACCTTAATAAAACATTAAAGCCTGGCTTTCTACTAATGAAAATTTAAAATTCTGCACAGGTAAGCTTAGGGTAGATCTAAATGGGGAAGCCAACTGGCACAGCCATTAGAGGACAAGCTACTTTACAAACCAGTCTCCTGTATGGATGGTTTATTTGAGAATAAAGATCATGGTTGAGGCCTATAACAATTCCTCTGTTTTATGAACTGAGTAGTGATTCTAGAATAATGTATTTTCAAAGAAGTTGTGGAAGCCTGTATGGTGAAGAAGCTGATGGTAATACCAGTCAGAGCAGATTATATTCTGTGAGAAAACTTAAACAGAATTCAGGCCAACTTTCAGTAATGCATAATGTGAATCCTGTTAAAAATCAAAGCAAACACCAAAATAGGCTTAGTGAAAAGGTGTCTTTGTTTTGCATGATGTTTAGCAAAATAATTCCTTATATAGTTCCTCCCATTATTTTTTTAATAGGAGTTTCCTGTGTGCATCAAAGGAGGAATATCCTCTTAAATGCTTGTTATTGACTTGCACTCTGAAGTCCAATTTTCCTAAACTGATCAATGAAAGTATGACGCTAATAAATAATTCACTTGACAAAACTACATTGAGATAATGTTAAAGGTTTGCAAAAATCCTGTAAAAGAAAGATTTCTCACATTCCTAATGAACTACTTGGGGTCAGGTTTAACTCTGTGAAAGTCAATGGAGCTTCAGAAACATCACTGCATCATCTTCCACAAAAGTTATGGGCTTATTTCCTGGTTTAACTTCCCGGTGAGGTAGTTGAGTAGGTGTTAATAGTTGGAATATTGCCTTGTAGATTTTTTCTTCTTTTTTTTTTTTGGTTCCCACAGTTGCAAGACTTAGTTGGAAGTGAACTCTTAACAGCCATCCCACCCCATTCAAGCATTCAGTCATGGTCACCTAGAGCAGGTTGCCCAGGACTATGTCCAGGCAGCTTTTAGTCTTCTTTACCCTGAAGATAGATATACATAACCATCACTGACCATCTGGCAAGAAAGCTTTAACATATCAGTCTTTGAAGCTCCCATGTTGCCAGAAGAGTGTGTTTTGCACAGGTTTGTGGAGTATGCTTTTTTATAACACTGTTTTGTCCTCCCAGGTTCTGACTCTTACAGGTCTTGGCTGAAAGGTCTGTGCTGTCACATCTGAGTACAGCTTAGGGGCCTACATTCACGTTGTTAATATGTTCACATTTTTGCTAGATGGTTTTCCCTCACAGACTCCAGAAGGAAAATAAATCGGAAGTTAACCTGAATGCATTTTACCTCTTAACCAAAACAACCTCTGGGATTAATTTAAGTACAGAAGTGCCTAAATGAGTCTTTTTCCTGTATCCCTTCTATTATATTAGAATCTCTGGAGAGCCAAACACTCTTCTGTGAAAACCTAATGCTTCTGAACATTAAGCCATCGTTTGTGAGTATACTCTTGGCTTTCCAGCTGAACTAGTTAAAAGTTTTATGCCTGAAATCTGTATGGAGGGGATTAAGACTTTACCCCTTTATAACCTGGTAAATATATATAAAATTTATTTAAACTCTCTAGAGAGAGAAAAAGAGAAAGATAAAACCCTGCTAATCTATCTAGGAGACTTAAACATGCTGCTTCACTTAAATAACTCTAATCTTGGACAATAATCTAAATGACATGTAAATAACTCTTATATCAGGAACTTCAGCAAGGTTCAATGATTTTTATTGATATTTGACTTGTTAGAAGCTTTTAATCAGTAGTATGAAGTCACAGATATACAGTTGTACATTCAGAAGACTCTAGTAAAGGCTTTTTTAGCTTTCATTTTAATTTACAATTTGAGAATTTCCAAGAGAGTGTATTTTTGAGACATATTTCATTGCCTTAGGATGACTTAAATTTTTTTCTTTAATGTGATTTGTCATGGTAGAACATAGACATTTTCCATGTGGGTTTACTCTGTGCTTTCTGTGGCCTGCAAGGGATTAGTTTTAATTAATATGACTGGCAAATGCATTGTTGAAATAGTCGTTGTGACAGGCATGCCTTTGTGTTAACAGTTGGGTTAAACAGCCCCTTTATCAGAGCTATTAGCACCTAATATTACTGTCTGATTAAAGATCATTCAGCAGATTATCCTGTCCCAATGCTTCCAACAGACCTCCAGACAGGTACTCAAATATGAAATTATGTTAAGTAAATTAGCACTAGTATCATATCATTGTCTTGGCTACAGAAAAGGAAAAAGTTATTGGGCTGTTTGGGTAATTTTTTTTTGGTCTTTCGTGAGCAGAAGATTAGTTTATACAATCCCTGTAGATTTACATTGCAAAAAAAAAGGCAAGATCAGCAGTAAGGCTTTTGTTTTGTAGTTGACCTGACCTTCCTATCTTATTAGAGTACTCCACCTTCCCTTCAGCAGAGTTGGTTAGGAGGATAGGTGGGCTTTTACACTAAAAACATTATATTTCTGGGCTGTTTTGACAGTAGAAGCAGCATGTAATGTAGACAGTCTGTGTCTCTAGAAATTAATTTTATTTTAAATTCACGTGTTTAGTCTGGGCTCGTAGGTAAACTGGAAATGTGTAATTTAAGAAGACAGCAAATCCCGCAAGAGTTCACAGAGCATAGCTTAGCTGACAGTTGACTTTTTAATAGGTGAAATTAAGCCTCGACATTAATGAGCACAGCACCCCTGATTTGAGTGGAATTTCGCATCCTTATACCAGTCAGATTTCTGTCACAATTGTGTTGGATGTCAATTTTATAGTGCCTTTTACGTCCCCCTGAAAACTGTGTGTCCTATGTAGCCTGGGGACTTTCTAACAACAAGGCTGCAGAGCAGAAAATATGGGGCTGATGACAGACAAGACCCCAAAGTTTTTGTGTGCCTTGAAACAGGAGCAGTGTGTCTTGTCCGTGTTGATTTCTGTTAACTTTGAAAGGGCCGAGAGTTTAATACAAGTAGCTGGAATGGGAATTAACCCATAGGTAAGGCTAGCATTACAGTAAGAACTATCTGAGCAGTGCTCATTGTAGGATAAGGAATTTTCTCAGATGTCTATGACAGAAACATAATAAAATAAGCACTATTTATTGTAGCAGTGTTATTCTTTGTTTGCTGCTCTCTTTGGAGAGGAAGTCGAAAGGACATACTGGCGTCAAGTGGATTTGGACATGTTGCTCATTTGGACATGCCTCACATTGCTTAGAATCACGCACTGAAAGTAAGTCTTGGACTGTGTCTGGTTAGGTGGAGGCAAATGTCTAACATGCCTAGGGACTGTGACAAAAAAAAGGAGCTAGCTTGGAGCCTCTAGTTTAGTCTTGCTCTATATAGAGCACCTCTTAGGGTAGAAAGGGCACTTAAAGGGAGCTTTAGAGGTGCAATACAGCATTATGAGACAAACCCCTTCTCCTCCCTACTGCTGAACCCCTGAACCATCACACTCTGTAAAAGATGCATTAGATTTATCAATAGACCTTTCTTTACTCAACTGTGCTGCAATTCCTTTTGGGGAAAATTGGATTTTCATCAAAGACACGGAAGACTGTAAAATTGGAAGCAGATGTGAGATTGGATTGGATAGCTCTATGGCTGTTTCTTTTGAGGAAGCACTTTGAACAAGTCCAGCCTTATGTGCTCCTTGCTGTCTTGCCCCGTGTAACTCTCCTGCCTGCTTTTTACGTTTTCCAGAGAACCAGGAGGTGCAGTGTAACTAACTGATCTAAATGTAAACTTTGTCCCTATCACATCATCTGTCTCTTGATTTTCCAACTGTTCGTGTGTTCTTTGGAAGACACATTTAAACAATAACCTCAATATTTTGCATTGTTAACAAAACACAAAAAAAATACAGGCAGTGCTCTGCACATAGGGGCTGAATTTAGTCATTGTTAATAGCACTTTTGCTGGCCTAGATGAAGTTTATACCTGGCCCATACGTAATTTGTTGATTAATTGGCATGTTTGAATTTGTTTAAAACAAGCTTCAATCTCATTAACTTAGAGAAAGGTCTGTCTTCTGGCATATTGATGATGTCATTAACATAATTGATGAACAGGGAGGATGGGTATGATTTTAAAGATTATACATTTTTTGGGGGGTGCATTTTTATTCAATGTCTTTGGTGCCACATGCAATGTGCTGCAATAAACAAAAAGGAACCAAACAACAGGATTTATGATGTTGTTTATCTGTTGGTGATATTTCCTCAGTTCTGATTTACAGCAGAACTGCGCATGGGCCCAGTGAAGTATGGTTTCAAATCCGCAGCTTGCTCATGAGAGTTCATGAGAGCTTACCCAGCTTGATGCAAGACGTTATAATGCTTAGTTCTGTGTTTTATAACTGCTATATGTGGATGTGCAGTCTCCTAGGAGTTATTTTTTTCCCAGCACAGGGCTATTAGGTGATGAAGAGAGTCCCTGGTACTATTGCATTCACTCCGGAGGCCAGCAGGGCAGCTGTTCCCTTTCGAGCCTTTGATACACCGATAACTTGGCACAGAAATGCTGTGCTCTCACAAGGCAGAGGAGATAGGTAGGAGCCTGGAGGATCAGTCTGTGTCACTCAAGCGTTAGCACAGGACAGGTTCTCTGCTTCTCTGCTCCATGAATATACTTTTTGGTTCATCCTTTCACTTTAGCCTCCCATTACACAGCTATGCATGCTGTCACTTTCCAGGTATTCTCCCCATGCTGCCTACTGCAGTATGTGCTCCTTCTAAACCATCCCTCAATTCACAGAAGACCTGCTCAACCCCCTCCTCAATCTGATTATCCTCCATGCCTCTTCTGCATCTTCTGAGCTCTACTTCCACAGGTTCAGCCTCACTTTGGCTGGCTTGTCTTCTTGATTTCCTCACTTCTGGTACTAAGGAGAGTTGATGACACAGGAAGAAAGAAGTCTGAACATCTCTTCTGCTAAGCTTGGAGTAGCACTGAAGTTATTTTAAAGAAGCGCAGTAATTAACATGCCTTTTTAAATGGTAATATGGACATTTCAAAGTGTAGAATTCAGACCCTGAGGTTTAACTACAGAAAATCACAGGAGGAAGAGTGAAATGGCAAGTTTCCGATAAAACAATTTACTTAATGTGTTCCTTATGCAAATGCAAATCAATACCTTTCTGGAATAGGTGCACATGAAATGTGATTGTTCTGTGATAAGTAATTGTGTCAAACCCGGAGATCACGATTCAGCTGTTACAATGTAAAAGAGATATAGTTCATGAAGCTACTTTGTTAAGGCTGAGGCCACCATTGAAAAGCGTATAGTTCATGCCAGGAGGTCTTCCTCACTGTGGGGTCACTTCTTGAATATCTGCAGCTCACTATACATAGTACTGCACAGATTAATTTTGGAGTTGAGTGACATTCCCCAAAATTTTGTAGAACAGATTGATTAGAATCCAGATTCTGTTCTTAACTTTACCTGCAGTTTCTCTCTCATAAAACAGTTAAAAATCGGGGTGTAGATGCACTTTTCCAGAAATACAAGGTTACTGTGAATCTTTGACTCTCTTCTGAATGATTAATAATGAATCACTGTTTTTTTACAAGTCTCAATGTATTCACCATATGCCAGGTGTTGCAAGAGCATGAGAACATGTACCAATTTGAAACTGGCTAAACAGTTTCTCACTGGCATCTCCACTTGGTAGTAGGAGTCTTGAGAGGGAACTACTTTCCTAGTATGGATAAGATACTGTCATCTTCTTGAGCATAATTATCTTTCCACCCCCACCATCTCATCCTTTCTATTTTTCCCTGTAGGAGGATCAAAAGAAAGTTAGTTAACTGCGGCATTCATCAGATAATCCAAAGGAGACATTAATGTGGAAGTCAGTATTACCAAATAATTAGTTCATGGGTTGATTCCTTCTTTATTTATCTGCTTTTCATATGATTGTGAATGTGGGTTTCTCAGCCTAAATCCTAGTACAAGGGACACTTTTCTTGAGCAGAGTGGTCCTAGAGGCAGACAAAGGGAGAGGAAGGAAATACGTGTCTTCTTCAGGACACTTGCTAGCTACTGATAAGCTTTAAGGGAAATAATTATTCTCAGCATTAAGATAATACTTAGTGAGTTGCTGAAAAGCTGAAAAAAACAGTAAGCAGAAAGCTATCCTAATTTTGTATGTACATGCATAGTTACTTAGGAAAGCTTTGCACTGAGGCTTAGTTCCTTATTCTGGAATAATTCAATTTGTTTTCTATCATGTCAACTCAGTCTTTTGGTTGTTCTAGGTGACCATTGATAAGCAAATAGAACGTGTCTTTTCACCAGTGCATTTTTCTCTGTGCTGCTCTGACAGTATCAGTGCTGTCGGTGGATCTGTACTGAATCCAAACAGACCATATAGGGGAGTATTATGACAGAAATAAGTCTGTCTGGGAGCAGTGGGGCTAATAAAATGTGGCTTCTGTTGGCTGGGCGTCCTTTGTCCCTTCTTTTTCACTGGGTGCTAGACTGACCTTTCTCCATTTCTTTTCTGGTGTGCCATTCTGTGAAGAGCAGTGTGCACTTTGTCTGGCCCAGCACTGTGCATGCCCAGGACTAGCTGGGCAATTGTTTGCTGCCAACTGCAGCAGCTGAACTCTGCCTGCTTTTCCCTCAGAGCAATCGGTAATTGGGGTTGGCCAACAGCTCAGGAAGTTTTCTGAGAGGGAGGCTGGAGGAGAGGGAGGGAACATTAACAGGTAAACAGGTGGAAAGAGGCAGATAACACAATCATTTAAGCCTCATTACGTACAAAACTAAGCTGAAAATGACTGTTGGTGATTACCATTAATGAAAGTTTATCCAGAATGCAGCAATGAGATGTCAAAGGTGCAACGAATGAACGGCACCAGTAATGCATTTGGACCCAATGATCCCGGAGATCTTTTCCAGCCTAGTTGATTCTGTGATTCTGTGATTCTGTGATTTGGACTTTGCAGGAGTGGCCCCACCCCGTTACCCCCACACTTTAATTAACAGTTCTAGTAACTTTCAGGATCTCTTTGTCAACAGTTGTAATTGCCAGCTGAGCTAGGTTCATCATCCAAAGTCCATGTAATTCCTCACAAGAGGTGGAGATTGATGTGTGTTGAAAACCAGCTCTCTTCCTGCATATTTACAAACATGGGCATCATAAGTTTCCTTGGAAATGCTTCCTTCATACAGGCTTTCACAGGCAATTCACCCTATCTGGAAGGCTACACAGGGTTATAACAGGAGGTGACATAGTATTTGTACTCTGGTAGCCAGTTTCCAACCATTTCGCAAGTGACAGTTTTACCTTTAAAAATATATCATATTTTTTATTAGAAATTATAAGGATATGTCTTGTTTTGTATATGGTATATAGATGCTTTTGATAGGTGGGTCAGAGGTAACACACGTCTGAGTTTATGGCCACTCAAGTAGATGTATGCTGTAAGTTGTGGTATGGATGTGGTATGTCCATAAAGGAAACAGTCCCTCATTACCCCTGAGGACGTTAGCCAAGAATTCCGCTTTATTTACATTTTGCTGAGATCTATGTTGAAATCTAAGCTGTGATATACTGTATAGTACAATGGAAGATACTGAGTAAATAAGGAGAAATTTTATTCTGAAGAGGGCAAGATTTTAAAATTTATGCCTAAGATTAGGCTGAAAAATCATACTCTTCTGGGCAGCTGAGCACCAGCCAGTCACTTCAAGTCACCTGGACCTGCAGATGCTGCTCCAGAGTAAAGCTGGCCAGTGGTAGTTGCTGGTGTGAACACAACTTTAAGCAACCGAGTTAAAAAATGTTTATTTAACATTAATATTCTTTAGCTGGATATTGTTTTAATCCAATATAGTGGTCACAGATTTGGTTCTGCGAAGGTGCTTCAAGAAGCTTATTTAAACATTTATTTAGGGTCAAAGAAGTGGACTCCAAATGGTGTGGCTGTTTCTGTGTAGAAACATGTCAAATGAAATACCATATGTTTGCAAGTGTTAATCAAATCCCTAGTGACTTTAGCTCACTTAATAAGGTCGCTATCCAAGTGTCTCTGCCTAATAGAAGTCAGCATTTAAACATCCATTTAAAAATTGATTTGTTTGACTGATACTGTTCATCTTGTCTGAGGACCAACATGTCCAGAGGAAGGTAAAAGGAGTGTTTCCATTCTAAGCGCTGTCAAACCAGAAAGAGTGATTATTCTTCAGTTTTGCATATGTCAGCGTAATAGAAGTTTAGTCATGCAAATCCTTATTACTTGGCAGTTCTGCAGTAGGAAAAAAACAGAGCGTTACCATATTTTATCAGTGTTTGTAGTTAAAAGGATGCCTTTCATGGTGCTTTTTAAGAACAGATGTCAAGATGTCTTGAAAACATAAATAAGTGCTAAAAAATATTTTTCTGTTTTAAAAAGGGGGGAAACCACCCTCTAGCTAGTTGAATATGTTGGTCTTCATTTCCATAAAAAGACATGAATTGTTTATATGCTTCCTTCCATTTCCATGGAGGGAAGTAAAACAATTATTCAGTTAACGACAGATTTTATTTTACTATTATTTAGTGATTCTGCCAAATGCAGTAGTATTCTATGGAGTTTCAAATCATCAAGGATTTCTTAGCCCTTTATGGGACTACAATGTGTTGTAGTATGTTGAGTAAATGAGCTGTGATAGAGCAATAATTTACTCCTGTAGTCCATAGACACACATAAGACCCAAGCTGAGGAAAAGCTGTCTTTGGAAGCATTAGCAGGGTAAGATATGACATGTCTTAAAATGTGACATGGGTCACATTTAAGGTGCTCTTTACAGTGACACAGAGCCAAGTTTATTAGGGACAAGACCTTTTCTTTTCTTATCTTTTCGTTTATGGACTAGTGCCAACTGTGAGAAAAAGTGTCTAGTAATTACTGTTGGCCATATCAAGACACATCTAGCCATGACTCACCTGCACAAAAAATGGCTGGGTCAAAGTCATGTATTTCTTCTGAGCTAGCTAGAAGTGGCTTGTTTGCAAGTGTAGTTTTCCTCTCTGGCTTCTTTATTGTTCATCAACTTACTGTTTCATATGTAGGAATGTCAAGAAGGGAGTTCCGATGCTCATTTTTGCTTCTGTGCTATATTCAGGTAGTCAGCTGAGGTTGTGAACACTGAATACATGGTATAAATAATTTGATACCTGTTTGTTTCAGGTCATCAGAGGAATGAATGAAACTTCTTAATGTAGCCTTGCTCTTTTGTGTAGATATGCAGAGAGTTGTGCTGCCTGCTTCATCTGGATAACCAGCAGACTCCTCATGGGAGATGCTAATTACAGGTGAAGCTGTGAATGCCCCCTGTAGTAAAGCTTCCTTGACGCTTTCATGACAAGACTCTGTTTTCAGTTTGTTTTAAGTTTGTCAAGTATATGTTATCTGGACTGAAAACATACAGACTGGGAGACTACATCTGCCTGCATATCTAAAGCTTCAGAAAATATGTTTGTTTGTTGGACTTTTTTTTTTTTTCTGAGAACAAATTTAAAAGAAATGTATTGCTTTATTGATTATCTTAAAAGTAAATGTTGCTATCCATTTTGTGGAGTAACTGACGATTTTGAGAAAGAATTCAATAATTGGGAGATAGAAGAAATGTGTCCCAGTGTTGCCAGAGTCCAGTCTCTACAAATGTCCTAGCACACGTACAATGAGAGCTCAAGAACTATTAAAACATAGAAGGGATGTGGTGGAAAATAAATTAATCGTGGAGACTTAAGTGAAACTACTTAATAATTACTGTTTTCCAGGTTATAAATGCATAACCTTTTTGCCTGTGGAAATGAGGGGAAGCTCATCCCATTCACAAAATCACGTGGGTGATTACTTGCTTGCAAAGCACTTAAGTAGTACAAGGATGGCATGACAGAAAAGTCAACAGACATTCAAAATCATGTCTCTGTAGCAAGTCTTGAGTACAGGTCAGTAAATAAGATCTAGTGCCTCCTGGAGAACTGTAAGAATTAAAAAATCCCCAAATGTTGAACATTCATGTGTATAATAATAAGCATCTCGTCTGTCCACCGGTTGAGGAAATAGCTTTAGGAAAAAATAATCATGTTGTCTATGGATATGTCCTGCATGCTACGTGAATGCCAAGGGGCCTGAAATGCAATTGTCTGGGAAATCTTGGAAAGTTGTAAGTTTTGAGTGATTGACTTTGTATCTGAATCTTCTTTTAATATGATTTTTGCATGTAATTTGCTACTTAGTATTATCTGTGGTTCAGGCAGTAGAGGAGGTAGACAAATCATGAAAATAAAGTAATTCTACACAGAAGGAAAGAAACAGCAAATCCCTTTCTTAAACCCTTGGATAACTTCCTGTTTTGTCTCAAAATAATATTTTTCCTTGGAGAGGAAAAAGGTGCGAGACATAGCAATTCCACTTGGATAGAAACGCCATCACATACATAGCCTGCTGTGAATGACATTTTAGGCAGCTCAAACAATATCCTGCAGGGGAAAAAAGAAGTCCCTCAGAGAACAGTTGTAAATCTAATGCATCCCTTAATTGGAGATATCTTGAAATTTACGCATAGATACATATTACTTATAAAATAGTAAGAAAATAAACGTTTCATTGTTCATATACCATTACTAATTATCTGTTGATGAAATATTTTTATGATGCATTTTCTTTTTTGTTTTAATTTGCTAAGGAATAGTGGATCTATATTCTCAATTATCATACACAAGCACATAGCACTTTTCACTCAGTTTTCAAAGAACTGCATAAGTTTCACTCTTTTTGTACCTGGGAAGATAGCAAAGAAAGGTGAGGAGCTTGTCTAGAGCATCATAGCATGTCTAAAGTTCTGTAGTCTGCCCATAGCCTTGTGTCCTCCAACATCACTGCATCAGAGCTGCATTTTGTCTGTATTGTATCCATAGATGTGTCCCACAGGTTTGCAGGATGCCCTTGCACAGTGAAATAACATGGATTTTGATTGCTGTTTCTAAGACCATGAGCTTGGTGGACAAGCGATTTGAAAGCTAATCAAAACAGAAAGTTAGAGTTGAAACAGGATTGTAGTTCACTAGCCCATCTAACACAATCGTCAGTGTTTAATTAGGAGGCATTTAAGGGTAAATATTCGAGGGTGGCATTTGACCTCTGGTACTACATGAAAAGGTGAGAAAACCTTCTATCTTGACAAGAAGTTGTGAAAACTACTTGGAGACTAGTGAACAGTAGAAGTTTAAAAGTACAGAAAAGTACGAACTCTTCCTGCAGCTGTGCTAGTTAGCTTAAACTGCCTAAATAGTGATGCCACTCACTTTAACTTCAGTTGGCTTCAGGAGTGTTTCTGTAAGCAATCTCTGCCAACAAATATGAGGGAGCAGTAACCTCTGCAAAGGACTGATGATCAACAGCTGGGGCTATACTTCCCTGGCATGTCTGTATCCAGCAGGAAACATCTGTCCAAAGCTTAAATTTCAAACTCTACAAAACAAAGGTATAGATTGTTTAACAAAATTGCTCGTATTAGCTAGATAATGGAATGTGCTTTGATTCTCTTTATGCCAGAACCACCCAACTTTTACTTTCCTTACTTAATTTGGATTAATTTATTCAGAAAGCTCAAGGTTTGGGTATTCAGTTTGTTTCTTTGGGGTTTTTGTTTGTTTTGTTTACATAAAGAAAAAAGAGCTTAGGTCATGTAAGGTTCTCTTAGCCTAGGAAAATACTTTTATGTTACTCAGAATTTTTTTTCCTCAAGCTGCTTAAGGGTCAAGTGATGCGTGTGCAAAATATTTAGTGATAAAATTCTCCCAAAACATGTCAAGGTTTGTGTGGTATCATTTAACTATGCCAAGGAGAAGGAAATATACATTGTTCTCATGAAGTGCTTGAGTCTTAAGCACATGCTCTTGAAAAATGAACGGTTGTAGCAACGTTTGTTTCTTTCATTTCAAGTCTTAGTGGGTACTATTATCCATTAGTTCTTTACTGCCAAAATGGCATCATGCACTTCAATAGATTGCTCTTTTGATTTAAGAATGGCTGAAACAGCACCCAGAGCATACACAGTACCATATGAAACTTCAGCATATCGAGGTTTTTATGTCAGTAATTTGAATTCAGATACTGTTTTGCACTTATTTTCATAAATAAATAGGAAACAAATTTAGAAAGTTAGGGCAAATGATCCATGAAATGATTTTCCTTCCCCCTATCCCCAAGAGTTGCTCTAGTAGAACTCATGTCATAGAATCATAGAATCATAGAATCACCAGGTTGGAAGAGACCCACCGGATCATCGAGTCCAACCATTCCTATCAAACACTAAACCATGCCCCTTAGCACCTCGTCCACCTGTGCCTTAAACACCTCCAGGGAAGGTGACTCAACCGCCTCCCTGGGCAGCCTCTGCCAGTGCCCAATGACCCTTTCTGTGAAAAATTTTTTCCTAATGTCCAGCCTAAATCTCCCCTGGTGGAGCTTGAGGCCATTCCCTCTTGTCCTGTCCCCTGTCACTTGGGAGAAGAGGCCATCACCCTCCTCTCCACAAACTCCTTTCAGGTAGTTGTAGAGAGCAATGAGGTCTCCCCTCAGCCTTCTCTTCTCCAGGCTAAACAACCCCAGCTCTCTCAGCTGTTCCTCATAAGTCCTGTTCTCCAGCCCCCTCACCAGCTTTGTTGCTCTTCTCTGGACTCACTCTAGAGCCTCAACATCCTTCTTGTGGTGAGGGGCCCAGAACTGAACACAGTATTCAAGGTGCGGTCTCACCAGTGCCACCACTACAGGGGGTGCAATGAAATACCCCAAATGTCACTTATTCCTCTCTGTGTTTCTTTCAATGTGAGACTCTAAAGCAACAAGCAATACCTCTTGTGCAAAAAAGGATTTCAGAAAACTGTTCTGAATACAGCAGATGGTGAAATAAGACTGCAAGTAAAAGAAATATGAGAAATGGTGTCTAGCAAGAAAGGTCCTGTGGAACTGCTTAGAGAGGATGTCTAATGCTCAGAGTCAAGTAATTATGAAACTCAGTGAAGATGAACTGCCAGGAGATCTCTAGTTAGATAGTGCAGCCTACCCCGACAGATAATGTGCACCACTAAGGGGTATTGCATGAGAGGAGCTGGTGCATTGTGCTCCCAGTGAAATGGCCAAGAAAATATACAGACTGGTAAAAATACATGGGAAGTTTTTCGGAGTGGGTCTTGCTAAGTGTGATCTATCCAATTCTAGGTTATTCAGCACAGTTGTGAAGGAAAACAAAGGTTTGGTATTATCTAGAAAGCTGAGAGGTGAGTAGATACTCAGTAGACGGGCATTTCATCGCAGTTTCCATTTGCGTTGATTCTGCCATTTGGGAGATGATAAAATTCATACTTTGTCCTAACTGTTGTGCTTTGCACACATCACAGAAACAAGAGTGAAAAGAATATTATTCATTATTTGTAACTTAGGATTTTTTAAAATCTCCTTTTGCACTTGGGGCAGCAAGTTGTGTTGTTTTATAGAAGAATTCTCTATTTACTTTGCATGTAGCTGTTCTTTTAGAAATATATGTTTTATAGAGGAAAGTATTAATGGCTGCTGTTAGATGGTTCTTATATCTGTAGAAAGTCTCAGATCTGCATAAAGATATTAAATGTGCTAAACAGCTTTCCTTCAGGCTAAATGATAGAAATATTAAACATGTTTTTAGCTGCTTGTAGGAAGGCAGTAATCAAGCAAAGCAAAGTCTGAGCAGAATTAGGGCGTGCAATTTGAGAAACTGGTTCCAAATGCGGCAGAAGAAATAAGTCAGGTAAGAAACTGTGAGCATGAGTGAGGAGTAAGTGAAGAGTCAAAGCCCTTTGGGGTTTATGACTCACTGGCCAGGAAGGCTTGGGCATGCTGAGCAATGAAAGTGGCTGTTATTGTTTGATTTTTTGCTTTGTATGATTATATACCTTGCAAACAGCATTGCACAAACACAACCTCAATGAACACCTGTTTGTATCATCAGCTTCTTTTTTCTCATGGATTTAGCCCACGGTTAGCACTTCACACACAGCTCTGCAGAATACAGAGCTGGATATTGGATCATGGCAAGAAACAGTAATGAAATGTTCTGCTTCTTAAAGAATTTGTTATACAACAATCAGAGAAGCAACACTAATAATTTTCTTATCCTTAACACAGAAATGAGAATTATATAGGCCACTCCTCAATCTTTAAAGAAACCATTGAGCACTGCTTTAAAGAAAGCATATCTATTACTTAGCAAATGTACCAAAAGGCTTGAAGATAAGGGACCTGGAGAATGGAGCAGTGTTTACACTTCCAAGGACTGTCCAACTAGGCAAGATATCCCTTCATACAAGTTCTTTCCAGGTATTTATCCGTGAAGTAGTTCGCACTGTAATAAAGCCAAATAACTCGGCTGGAAACAGGACCTGTTGAAAATGCATGATCCAGCAAAATTCAAGGTGAGTGCACTCAAGCTGCTTGTAAGCTTGGACCAGTAAATAATCATGAGGAGGTTAAAAAGAAAAAAACCTGAGCAGAACATGAGTGCCAAGAATATTATAAAAACACACCTAGAGTGTTCTTTTATATTTATTTTATTAATATCTATTTATTTCAGTTGGAGTAGTAGCTGGGGTTTCCAGAGAAGTCTGGGAGATATGTGTGATTCTGAGGACTAGTGGTAGTATCTTAAATGAAAAATGTACAGTATTGTAACAACAGTGAGGACAGTAAATGCAGGAATGAAAAATGGTTGCAAGCTATAACCTGTCTGCATCAAAGTCAGCAAGCAAAAGGCATGTTTTACCCTGTATTGTTTGTGAAGCAGAGCATGATTGTACAATTAAAGACTTGTGTCATAGTGGCTACATGTAGGGGAAACGTTCTAACCTTGATATTTTCTTCCCATAGTAGGTGCAATGAGCTCCCTTTTTGTGTGTGTGTCTTGCTATGCTAGCAGCCTCATTCAAATTATGGAATAAAATAGTTAGGCATGGTATGAGCTGTTCTTTAATAACTGCAAAACACTCTAGGATCTTCAGAAGAAGGATGCTCAAGAAGTGTGAAACAGCTTTTATTAGACCAGGGCAGTGGGATTGTGATGGGATGGAAAATGATATCACGGGCCCTGGTTCAGACAGTGCTTGTGTAAACATATCACATCTGAGTGGGGCACTTGATGGAATGTTTAATACCAAGTGTATGAAACAGTCTTGAATAAGTTAAACATCAGCTGAGTCAGGTGTATGCTTGTACACGGCTTGCCCTCTTCTTGGCTCTATTAGTCTACAGCCTGAGAGACTAACTGCCAACAGAGAAAACTTGGCAATGGAGCTGCTTTCTTACCCTGATAAGTTGTAACAGACACATGGGTAATGTTGCCTGTTAATTTAAGAGGTGTTTAACACTTAATCATGCTTGTCTAGTGCAAGCCAGGAAGGACACTGCTTTCTGCAAGCTCTAATTGGGTGCCATCAGTAATATAAGCCTAAGATTGTCCCAGTCAGCAACTGTATTGCCTAATCAGCATGAGTGTATCCCCAGTGGGGATCAGACATAGATAAGCAGGAGAGAGAGAGATCTGAACATATCTGTGAGATGAGCAGCATGTCAGGGGCATAGAGGATGTCTAGATTTATGTGCCTTTTGGCAGTGCTGGTGAACTATTAATCATTTCTCATGAAAAGAGCTCTTGTAAATCAGGAGTAGAAAACACATTTTGTGAATCATCACAGCAAAAATGTCAGCTTTGCTATTTGGTCATATGCTGATAGGATGCATAGCACTGGAGCAGACGGAATCACACACATAAAATCAAAATAGTACTCTCCTTACATGATCAGTGGAAAGCAGAGGCCCAGATAGGTGAACTTTTCATCAGTATTTGAAAAGTATGGAGCCAGTGTGTAATAGTAGATTGGGAGACCTGTAGTTTTTGTAAGATGTAGCTTTATTGAAGGAGCTACAGTTGAGTTCTAGTCAGCATCTGGATATAACACAATACATTTTAAAAAATACATTTTGCATGATTTTAACAGCTGGCTGATCAGTTCATGGTTTTCCTTTACTTTTATTGCCCTGCAATTTACTGAATATGGCCCTTACGTGCAAATACCCCATTAGTCACAGAGCTGCATATTTGATGAGGTATACAGAGTGCACTGTCAGAATTAAATATGGGGAAAATGAGCAAAGGTGGGGGGTTTTAACTTTATCACTGAAGGCAGTGTTCAGGGTCTCCCTTAAAATTGTGCAAGGCTCCCAACTCTTGTGTATTAAAGTTATTGCTCAAGGACTGGCATTTAAAAAGCACTTAGAATTGAGTCCTGGGTGAGGGAGGTGAGGGAGAAAGCCTCACCCAGGGCTTTCCAGTGCATTACTTGCTGTAACCAGTTAGAGCTGAAAATCTCAGTGGCTAAATCGGGATTAAGGCAAAATCGTTCTTAGGTTAAATATAACAGTGTCCTCAGTGTGCTTTTGGCTTAAGAAATTTCCTAATGTTCATTTCCTTAAGAGAATATCTCCTCTACCTGCCCAGTTTTTCCCACTGGCCCCCAGTGCTACACTATTTCTCTATGAATTGGCAGCATACAGAAATGGAAAAGAAATATAACTGTTGTCCAAATTAACAGTGGTTGAGTTTACACTAGGAAATGGTTTTCACGCTGCATTTTTATACAGATCGCCTGGTTTTGGGTGCAGCCTTGGATGGCATCGGTAGGAGTCCTGCCCCACACAGGTGCTAGGATGGAGGCTGCTGGGTGACTGTCCTGCACCAGCCATCAGTCCAAACATGCTAAAGTAGTGACATCTGGGAGAGTTTTAACTACATTTCCTGGGAGCTGTGGGAAGAAAATCCAGGCTTTTGAAACTCCTTGGGAAATGTCCATAAATCCCAATGAATCAGAACCACTTTTAAATCCTCCTTCAAAGTAGAAGTCGTGGCTTTTTCTCAGGATTAAAAAAAAAAAAAAAGTAGAAAGAGTGCTTTGGAAAGTATTCATGAGTTAGCTTGTAAACAAACATATCCTGATAGTGACCAATGCCAGTGTTTTTCTGTATTTGGGTTGGCCCAAGACAATCAGATTAGAGCTGAGTTTGAGGCAGGGATGTGCTGACTCCATAGGCGTCGCTGGTGCCATCAGTGTGTTGGATGCTGCAGACCTCACCCTGAGATTCCTCATCTCTCCACTTTGAAGGAAGGAATAAATCATTAGAATAATAAGAATCAAATCTTGCCCAGCTTGCAGTAAGCAATAATGTGATTGTAACAGGAGTTTAGCTTGTTTACTCGTTGAAACAAGGACAGTCACCCAGCAGAAACAAAGGACAGACCTGAGCTCACCAAGAGGACACAATGAAGAGATAAGATAAAGAGCATCAGAGGATTCTGAAGACACAAAAGAACTGTGATGTACATTCGAGAGTGGGTGACAAGATATGATGTTCTATGTATGTTTAACTGATATTTCCAGAATATGTAACAAGTGTTTCTCAGAATCTATATGAATAAGTATGTTTAACCAGTATAAAAGTGCTGTAACCAGCCTCAGTGGACACACACATTAGGCAAAACGATTCCCTGTGTGTCCAATGTTGTATTATTTATTTTAGTAATACCTGCTTAATAATCAAATTGGCATTGATTATTGAGTTTGGCCTGTTTCACACTATCACCTCAAATGACATCAGCTGAATTGTGTTGGTATATTTCCTTCCACAGGGCTAGAACACTGGCTTGTGGTTTTAGGGGGTTTTATTATTACTTTAATTCTTGCCATTTTCAGGGTTGTGAAGCCTAGGGTAACCGTATTATAGCTTTGGGGAGGAATATGTCCTCGGATAACTTTTGTCCACCAGAAGGGGTGATTTCAGCCTGCTTGATTTCTCAGGCAGTCTTAATTCGCTGTTGACTAGCAGTGAGGAATCAGAAGAGAGGGAGAGCAATTCCTCTTTCCTTCTCCCTCTTGCTTGAAGTTCAATGTGTTCCATCTACACTTTTTCATATTTACAGTGTTATTGTGGTGGCTGGAATCCAGGGCTGTTAAACAAACAAACAAGCCAGACAACATACTTCTTCCAAACAGGTACTTCAGCATCTTTTTTTCCTTCTAGGTTTGGTTGTTGTTCTTTTTTTTCCCCTAAAACTTTCCCAACAGCTGTTACTTCATTCATTGTTGTGAAATTACTTGTCTGTTTAATATTCCCAGACCACAGTCACAGTCTTAGAAGTTCTATAGTTTCTGTTATCACTGTCCCAGGAGTGAGGTCTAAATACTAATGAATTTCTGGAGATGTTGAGAAAGAAGTAGGGTGAGAATCAAGCTGTTAATATACTATGTATACTATGCTGACCTCAGCGTTTTGTTTTTTTTTCTTTTGGCTTAGATGCAGGCTAATGCATTTCAGCTGTCCTTTATGTCTGCCAGTCTAACAAACCTGATGTCTTCTAGGGTGTGGGTCTGCGATTGCTCACTGTTGCCACGATTCAGTCCTGCTTCTCCTCTTTCTGCTCCAGGCTTCACAGTCCTAACTCCTTTGCTCTGTCATTCTCGCTTCTTGTGTGAGGCTCTGTTAAATTGTTTGCTTTTGCTGGGTTGTTCTTCTGCCTGTTTGGTGAGATGAAGCAGCTCTCGGATGGTACAGAGAGAGCAGCAAGAGCATACACTTAGGAGAAAGGGAAGGAAGGGAGGAGGAGTAGAAGTGATGGGAGAAACAGCTGCTTATTGCACTGCAATAACCTAAACTACGCCTTCACCAATGGGTTTGTATAAAGCCAGCTGAAAGGATTAGTTGCATCTGCCGCAGAGGCATGAGAAGAACGCAGACTCTGTGCTTCAGTCACTGTGGTTTGATAGCCTCACATCCTAGCGCCCTGACAGGTTCTTAGATGTTCCTAGACATTAGGAAGAATTTCTAGACATCAGGAAGAATTTCTTCACCATGAGAGTGGTGAGACACTGGCACAGGTTTCCCAGGGAAGCTGTGGATGCCCCATCCCTGGAGGTGTTCAAGGCCAGGTTGGATGGGGCCTTGGGCAGCCTGATCTAGTGGGACGTGTCCCTGCCCATGGCAGGGGAGTTGGAACTAGGTGGCCTTTGAGGTCCCTTCCAACCCAAACCATTCTATGATTCTGTGGCAGACCTGTAGCAGTGGTGCCAAGTCCATTAGCAGGTAGTGGTACCCTGCTGCCTCTGCATGGGAAGGATATTGTCCCCACTGTCACAAAGGCATTGGATTTGCATAGGAATCAGCTGTCAAGACTATACAGCTTGGAGTAGTGCTTGGCATGGTCCTGGTTAGCTGTGAAGGATGTCTGTTACTTTTTGTTTCAATTTCACAAACATTGGGAATGCGCATGTGTCTGCTTCTCAGACCCCTTATCTTTAGAAAATATTACAACACAGCGCTTTTAACAACAATTCTGATACTTCTGGGACTTGTTACTTGGCTGCCAATTAAAATAGTTTAAGCAAGATATTTTTCATCAAGTTCTTCTTAAAAAAATGTAAAATCCATTAATTGATAGACAATCATAAAGACCTGGGCCTCCAGTAGTTCTCAGAGCCCTTAGTGTGAAATTAACCCTTGAATAGTGGCTTTTTAAGACTTTTACAGCATGCCTATCCCATGAGGGGGTCTGAATAAAGATATATTTTACTGTATAATTTTCAAGTTCGGTATCTGCCTGGGTCTTTTCAGTGTTCAGCTGACTTATGATCTTGCCGTGCATATATTAATCCCTCATCTTAAATAGATTCTTAAATAGATTGTGAGTTCCCCTATAAAGCCACACAAATAAATTTGTCAACTTGATAAAAACCTGACCCACAATAAAGCAATACTTAAGTATATATAGTGTATAAATGTTTATTACCTACTTATTACATATTAATCTGAGATTAGTCTGATAGCTATATGTGATGTGATATACGCATTATGCGTAGACATCATATATACACAACATATTGTGTGTGTACAGGTGAATACATATTATTTTTAGCTATTGTGGGGAAAAGTTGGAGAAGAGAATGGATGGTGAATGCCACTAGTTTTAGTTTGTGATACACTGAATAAAGCATGCTTCCAGTCCAGACTAAAGAAAATATTGCCATGACTTAATATGACATTTCTAACTGAAGAATGTAACTTCAGAACAAGAGTTACCAGTTGTGCTTTCTTATAATGCTCCCTGTTGTTTGATGCAACTTTTCCTCTGTACGTATTCTTTATTTTTTGTGTTTTATGAGAAAGCTGAACAGACTGAATTTGTTTGTAATTTGGAATTTAAAGCAAGGCTTTTTGTTAAAAGCCCAGAGGAAGTTTCCATATGACTTATGGGCCATTTGGGCTCAATTGAATTTAATAGGTTTCAGCTGCACCTCCACAATGGCTTTAAAGGAAGTGAAGGGAGATCTATAGACCTTAATTGCTCAAGACTGGCTTGTTTCTCTTGAAAAGACTGTTTGCAAGAAGCAGGTCGGGAGTATTAAAGTGTATATCCTGGAAGGGATGAGGGAGTTGCCGTTTGAGGAAGAGGCTAGGATGAAAACAGCTTTAAGACCTTACTTGGCAGCTGAACTAGTCCAACTGAACTAAACCATGCTAAGTTCTTGTTTGTTTGCTTGAAAATAATCAAATAATTGGAGGGCATGGCTAAGCAAAACTTCCTTTAACGTCCTTTCAAGAAAGGAATGGAGATCTTGGAACTGACAAGATAAATTACGCTGAGACCAAAAGAGAAACCCAAACAGATAGTCCCCTTGGCCTCTCTCATGCTGGCTGACAGACATGAGTTTTTGAGCCAGCAGGTGAACCATGACTTCTAAGAGCAGTGGTTTGTTTATTCTTCCACAGTACAAAGCATTTCAGTGGAACAGAACAAATCTAACTGGGCCTATTTCTATTTCGTATTTCCTTCTGCATGTGCATCATCAACTGGCCTTAAAGACTGTAGTTACTAAATTTCCTAGCATTATCCCTGGCTTCACATTAGGAGGTGTCTAACCCGTAAGAATCTCTTATGACCCCATTTTCCAGGCAGGCATGAGAACATGTGAAATGCGAAGTTAAGAATATAAAGGAACTATTGTCTTATTCAAGATAAGCTAAGAGACCATATTACAGGAAGTTATCCTTTGGTGTACTCTGTCATTTTGGCCGGCTTCATACAGGCAAGTAGGAAGGGGACATTCTCCTGAGGTACCCTGCAGATGAATGCCAGATGGTACTGTCATAATACACAAGAAATAGCTAAATACCTACTGGTTGTGTGCAGTACAAAAGGCGCATTTTTCTTTTTCTGAATCCTGCAGGGCAGAACTCAGACAAGCATCTTAATGCAAACATCGCAGTAACTGAAATGTGAAGCTGGAAATCCAAAGAAATCTCCAAAAGCTTTGGGTAGCTTTTAAGGCTCAATTCATGTTGGGCCTGATGGATGCTCAGAGGGGAGAATGGTTTATCAAAGACAAGCATTTTAAGTACAACATGTTTACATGGTAGCGTATTGGGTTTGCAGCAAGTGCAGGGCTATAAGGATGGCTCCTGTGAGAAGCTGCTGGAAGCTTCCCTTATGTCCAATAGTGCCAATGCCAGCCAGCTCCAAGATGGACCAACTGCTGGACAAGGCAGAGTCCATCAGTGACACTGGTGGCACCTCTGTGATAACATATTTAAGAAGCAGATGAAAAAAACCCCAAACCCTGTGCAACAGCAGCCAGAGAGAGGGGTGAGAATACGTGAGAGAAAAAAAACCCTGCAGACACCAAAGTCAGTGAAGAAGGAGAGGGAGGAGGTGCTCCAGGCACTGGAGCAGAGATTCCCCTGCACCCTGCAGCCCATGGCAAAAACCATGATGATGTAGGCTGTCCCCCTGCAGCCCATGGAGGTTAACAGTGGAGCAGATACCCACCTGTAGCCCATGGAGGACCCCATACCCAAAGGAGCCTGTGACCCCATGGGAAGCCTGCACTGAACAGGCTCCTGGCAGGACCTGCAGCCCGTGCTGGAGCAGGTTTGCTGGCAGGATGTGTGACCCGTTGGGGACCTGCACTGGAGGAGCTTATTCCTGGAGGACTGCAGCTTGTGGAAAGGACCCATGCTGGAAGAGTTCGTGAAGAGCTGCAGTCCATGGAAAGAACCCACATTCATGGAGAATTGCCTCCCATTGAAGGGACCTCATGCTGGAACAGGGGAAGAGTGGGAGGTGGAAAGAGTGGCAGAGATGTCATGTGATGAACTGACTGCAATTCTCTGTGTCTCCTTGCACTGCTTGAGCTAGGAGTAGGTAAAGAATTCAGGAGTGAAGCTGAGATCAGGAAGAAGGGAGAAATGGGGGGAAGTTGTTTTAAGATTTGCTTATATTCTTATTGCCCTACTCTGTTTTTATTGGCAATAAATTAAATTAATTTCCCCAACTCGAGTCTGTTTTGCCAGTGACGACAGTTGCTGAGTGGTCTCTCTGTCCTTTTCTCAACCCACAAATCTCTCCCTATATTTTCTCTCTCAGGTCCTGCTGAAGAGGGGGAGTGATAGAGTGGCTTGGTGGGTACCCGATGTCCAGCCAGGGTCAACCCAGCACAGGTAGGTAAATGGGTGCTTGCTACATCAAATAGAGAGGTTTGATGAGAACAAAATGACAGAGCTTTGCTGATGAGGCCTGTGCTTCCTTTCATGTCTGGCTAAATAGATCTAATCTCCAGCCTAGCATTGAGGTCAAACTGATTAATTTAATTTTTTTGTGGGGAACTGTCTTCCTTGTAGATTTTGAATCTCAGTCAAGAACTTGTAGAGAAAAACCTCAGGCCACCATCATCATCAGCACAGTGGTGCAGCAGCGCCTAGCTGAGGGGAAATGTGTTTACTCTTCCCATGTTAAAGTACGCCCATTTCAATTGCCACGCAAGATTATAAGAACAAAAATATGCTTCCCTTAAGGGGAATGGCATTTGGCTAAATACCATGCATTGCTACAAACCTTAGATGTGAAGGGCAAACATTTACACAGAAGTACATTATGGATGAGGAGCTGGGTCTCAGTCCTACAGGAAAAATATTTCTGACTGCCTGGCTCTTTTGGGCTATAAAATTTATTGCCTGCAGATAGAGGCCAAGTAGGTAGGTGTGGTGCTGTGACAGCAACTGAACGGATAGCTCTGCCCTTCATCTCTCGTCTTAAATCCTCTCCACTGGGCTTTATAAAGCCTTTTTTCCTAATAGCTGAGCTTACCTAGTTCACTAAAGCAATATGCTTGTATATGCATGCCTCAGTCATTATTGTTCTTTATGCTGGCACATTCAAGACTAGAGAAGTCTTCCTCTAAGCTTCCCAGAAATGCTGCTAATGTTTGCCTGATCATCTTCAGTGGTTGCATCTTCTTTCATTAGCTAGGCTTAGCTGGTGTTGAAAACCAAACAGAAGGTAATGACAGACCACAGCAAGCTGTCTGTTGCTGCAGATGGAGGATACCTCTAGGATTTGGGTCAGAAAACACTTGGCAATCGTCCCTCTGAATTCTTCTTGTCACATGTTGAGGAAGCCTGCTTAGTGGCAGGGGTGAAGAAGGAAGCTGAAATCTTAAAATGGCTGCAATATGATTTTTTGTTTGTTTTATTTTTGTTTAGCATTGAAGCTATTTACAGCAGATCTTGCCAATTTATTCATACTGTTACTGACATGGGTTTCTCCCGATTCTTCGCTTTCAGAAGAGGAAAAAACCCCACACTATCCCATTTAATTTTGCAATGGCAGGAAAAATGGGGCTTACTTATGCCCCGTTTAGAACTGGACCTTGCAGGTATACTATAAGAAGCCGTTTGTTTTCTTTAAACACAGTTCAGCTATACAGAGGCACACACAGAGAGTCAGATGATTTCCACTTTAAATTCCTCATCTAATCTGAATAGTTCTCAGCCTTGACTGCTGAGCTGTGAAGGAAGGGGTTCCCCCTGCCCCACACCTCCTCAAGTGAGCATGGGGTGCTCTGAGCTGAGGAAGGCAGCTGATCACAATATTTGCACACTTTTGCTTGCCTGCAGAGATACCCTTTCAAAAGCTTGAACCCATCTTTTGCTGCTGGTCATGAAAATAAGCAGAATGCTGTTTAAGGGAGTCCTTTGTTTCTTTGGTGACTCTCTTTTTCGTGCCCTCTGCTGTCTTGGGCAGAATAAACTTGAGGTTTTTAAGCCTGCAGAAAAGTGTCACTGCATGTAAAGCAGACAACGAGGCAGATCCGTGTGTCCTGGAGGGGAACCAGAAGTAAATTGCACCACTTTGCCATCAGTACCATCGCTACGCTGTCTATGTAAGCTAACTTGCCATGTTGGTTTTACTTCTTTTAAGCAAGTATCTCTTTTTTTTTCCTCTCCTAGAGCATGAATGGGTTATGTTAGTAACAGATGATGCCAGAGCTATTGGACCCTACTGCACTACTCTATCCACTAGCTTACAGACTCTTTGGTCCAGGTAGTCCCTTTTCCCTAGGAAAGGTTAGACACTGCCAATGCTCCAACAGCCTTCTATGCCACAAAATGCTCCCTTGATGGAACTGAAGCTGCTGTGGCTGCAGACAGGGTAAGAGTGTGCCACAGGCTTGAGGCTGTCCTGGAAGGGGTAGCTGTGGAGATAGGAGAATGCCTATGTTCTGGTCAGGTCCTGGAGACGCCGAGACTGTATTGTCCTGACTTCCTCACATTTCTTTATCTTTACAGGGGCCCACAAAGCTGATTTATTGATCACAATGTGTTGTACCAGCAGACTGTTTTGTATTTAACCAGTTGGAATTATTTTGCAGATATATCTCCTTTGTCTGCGTATCATCTGGAGAAGCAATCGGTATATATATACCAAAGTTGACCAGACTTCTTTATTTATATTGCCATACCAGCTGTATTGCTTGTTGACCCACAGGATTACATTAGGCACTATGGAAATAAATAATCAAGATAATAACATCTCAATATGCATATTTAAATATATCATGCACAATTTTTCTTAGAGAGGGAAGGAAGTTATTTTGTTTCACATTTTCGGTAATGTATATTATTTTTCATGGCTCATGCAAAATGAAAAAAAAATGAAAAGACACAAAGACTTTTGTTCAAGAAGCTCACAAACTAAATTTAGACTGAGGTGATGAGTTAGATTAACAAACAGAAGTAGGGCAGTAGATTAAGAAAGAACAAGGTTTATAGAAATAAGATTACATGCAGTCCATGCAGTACACCCTAATACAATTCCTTATGCCCTACTCTAGCCAGATGCTGCAGAGAAATGGCCAAAGATTATCTCTAAAGGGCAGGGAACTGTCTTTGTGGTGTTTGTTTTTGCAGTGCTTAGTTGAGTGGAACACTAATCCCTGTCTGAGGTTCTTCTCACCGGCTATCACCATACAGATAATGCACACAAAATAGTAGCAATAAGATCCCTTGGCCCAGCTCCTTTCTCAGACCCGTGCCGCCTTTTTTTGGCTGAGCCTAACCTGGGAAAAAGGAAGGGCTATGCAGCTTGTAGGGATGGAGCCATTATTTTTGGTGTTCGTTTTCATGTTTTAAAGTTTGCTCATCCCTTTCAGAAAGTATGTTTCAAGGTGTGACTAAATTTGATAGTAGCCCTGTCCCTGTTTGATACATAGCGATATCGGAAACATTTGGACCTGATTGTGTAGAGGTAGGAATACCAGAAAAGAGGACCATGTAATATCTGGGTATAGTTTGCAACCCAACTTCTGATAAGGAAGTGGGAACAGGACAGATTTTTTTTTTTTTGTAAGAAGATGGTAGTTCTCAAGAGTCATCTCCCAGAAACGTAGATGCTTGCAAAAGAGGCATCAGAAGACACTCATGCCTGACCAAAGGTTTTTACTTCTGATGTCGGAAGTGAAACTCAGGTTTGAAACTGTTGTTCCTTGGTCTGTTGAGACCCTGTAGATGCAGGCTTATCATCGCTCAGCAAAGCTTGTCAGAGTCAAGAAGGTCAGTAGCTTTGTGGGCTATGAAATGCATGGTCAGCTCCAATCAGGATTGGCGTGTGCAGTTGGATCCAATACATAGGGTTTTGGAATGTAAGAATAACCTGGAAAAGTCAAAAAGTATTTAGAGCTTAATTTTACATGTGGTCTGAGCCCAGCATTCATGCCTCAGACATGCTTCCATTGCCCCATCCCTGGAGGTGTTCAAGGCCAGGTTGGATGGGGCTTTGAGCAGCCTGGTCTAGTGGGAGGTGTCCCTGCCCATGGCAGGGGGTTGGAACTGGATGATCTTTAAGATCCCTTCCAACCCAAACCATTCTATGATTCTATGCTTTGAACGTATTTTGGCCACCTTGTGAGGTGTTAAATATAGACTAAAAAAGCTGCTGCTGCTGCTTTACTGGTTTGGGCCCCAGAGTGGCCGTTGTTCTCTGCTCCTTTACCTGTTATATCATCCTTTTAAGTCTGACTGCCCCTAGAAGCATGAGCTCATTCTTATGCATCCAAGTAATGTGGATTTGGGTCCAGAAGACATGGTCAGAGTTTGTCTAATTAGCTTCCTGGCACTATAGCCAAAGCAGAAATTTAAGGTACAGTTACTCATTTTATAGTCACTCTATCTGGCACTGAATATAGATTGGAAAAATCCTTTGCTTGAGCAAGATGTGTGGTAATGTTGTTATGCTATATTAAAGTGCTATTTAAAAATAAATTAGATTCTCATGAGTGAGAGAGACTACTGTCCCCTACCACAGACAGACTTGACACAGGATTGCTAAATTCTCCGGTGAAGGGGAAGCCATCTAAGAAGTCATACCCTACTCATTTTTTTTTGCTTTGTTTTGGTCTGGTGGGGTTTTTTTGTGATCCCTAAAGGGTTTACTGTTTGGTCTTCAGAAAGGTTGGATAAAGCATTAGCTATGGGTAGAAGAACACATTAGGAACCACACCTCTTCATCAGGGCTGCATACACACATCTTCCCATGCCAAACCAGGGGTCCCAAAAGGGTATCAAAAAGGGTCCCAAATATTTATACCAGAAATACTTGCTCCACTCAGAAGTGCTGTTTTTCTTCCAAGTCCCACTCTCAGCTTCCAAAAGCTGCCCCTTAAATGCTGCTTATGAATGGAAAAAATGATGCACTTTCAAATTCTCTCCTGGGGAATGAGGGCTCATATCTCTCCCTCTCACACTGATACTGTAATTTCACACTTTTTTTTTTGCCAGTAGCTGAGCCTCTCATTGTCATATATGTCATGCGTGTTTCATTTTCATTAGGACTTGTATAGTTTGAGAGGCCTGACGACCAAGAGAAGGGAAAGTGGCTAGGTGGAAGGGCTGCCTCCTGGGAGGAAGCAATCTCAAGAGGCAATGGGCTCTCCTGTGTCCCAAGTAGGGCTGCTTTTGTTCTTTGCACTGCTGCCCTTGCCCAGATGATGCAGGGGTTTGCTGACACTGAAGCCTCCAATGAGACCATGGCCTTTACAACTGCTATTGCAAAGCAATATTGACTTATGAGGGGGTGGGATATGAAACAAGACTGGAAAGTGGAAGTTATCCATTAGAAATACCCTCTTTTACTTCCCCAACTGGATGAGGCCAGGACATAGAGAGCCTAAGGGCAATTAGTTGAGCACTTTCTTAAACAAAAAAAAGTTCAGTGTGGTACTTGTTGGATGGAAACTAAGCTAAACTAGATAGGGCTCAGGCTCTCTGATGGCTTATGATTCACAGCAGCCTGGAGTTAGTCCACCGTAACTTGCCACCCAATAATCAAAAGTTCCTGGGCTGATCGTCATCATCTCAGAAGAGCACACTCAGTATTAGTCTTCCTTTCAGCAGGAGAAGGGAGAGACGTGGAACCCATTGTAGGAGAGGAGAGGGGAATGCAATTCCCTGCGTTTCTCAGCTGAACTTACATGACTGAATGTCTAACTTGTTGAAGAGTAATTTGAGAATTACATTGAGGCTATTCCTTTCCTTGCCCACTGATGGGGCAAGCTCTCAGGCACAAGTATAATTGCTTCTGGCTGTTGGTGCTAAACTGTGTGCTTGAAGAGGATTGCACAACCTGAATCGGATGTCTGAGCACTGCTATGGGTCTTCAGACTCTGTGTTTTAGCTGCTTATGGAACTGGTCATCGGAAGAAAACCGATGTAAAATGACTTAAGTCTAAAGAAAATATTTTTGTGTTAAAAGCCACCTTAGGCCTGTAATGTTGTTACGTAGCAAAACTAAGCTAGATATCTCTGTGGATGAGCATACACAGCTTAGGTTTTGAATACCCAAAGGATGCTTTCCTCTGGACATCTATTACTGATAACAGTGAAACATCAGAAGTGTTAAGCAGGTTCTCTGAGCACAACAAAACCTGATAGCTGTAGGTAACAGCCTATAAACTCTGTATTTCCTGAAATGCAGCCTATATTGCAGTGATGCAATCAAACTTCCTTTATATGAAACCTTCATGCACTCTCCCAGTTCTTTTCCTTCTGCATTACCACCTTCTGCCCCTTGGCATTCATTCATGCTGGCATGTTATTAAAGTTGTCTCTGAAGCTGACCCAAGGAGTTGTACATATTATTTACATCACAACAGAGCCTGAGGGCTGGGGGTCTGTTGTGCCAGCTGCTGCTCAGCCTTTAGTACAAAGATGGTTTGGCCCAAAGAAATTTCTTTCTTGAATTTTAACAGGTAGACAGAGTGAGATGATTGTTTTGAGGATGCTTCAAGTTGCTATGAGTTAGAGTCTTTAGGAAAACCTCCTTTTCTGTTGCAGGGGTATCATACAAGACTGCCAAAGTGAGATATCCTGGTTTCATCACTTGCTGGTGGTACAGAAACCACAGCAGCCAACCAGTGGCGTGGAACACACGCCAGGTAGAATGAAACTGAACACAATGATCTCACAAATTCATTGTGAGTCCAATCTAATGCTTGTATTCAGAGCATGTGCGTATTTCCACCTCAAAAGAAAACAATCCCCTCAAGTCCCTCAACATCAACCAGATTTTTTAAAGCTTTTCACTGGAAAAAAAACCTTTAAACCATTTAAAGCCGTGTTAGAAAGTCAGCCCATAAGTATACAAAACACTGGAGACCATCATATGCTAATCCGAGCTTAACAAAACACATAGCATTACCAAGTGTAATTATACAGTCCGGCTATTAGTAGCTTTACCTCTGGCTGTTCTCCATCCTCCTTTCAAGCTACATCCTTTCCTTTCATCTTATTCTACACCACATGAAACAGGTGAGCTGTTCTCTTTATATAGCTCAGGGCTCCAGTCACATGGCCCTCAAAGCTTGGTATCTTCATTTAATCAGTAAAAAGAATCAAAATAATCAGAGATCTTTCATGAACTCCATGCCCAAATTTAATTCTGTTAAGCATTCAAAGCTTACCAGGTTCAAAAAATTGGAAAAAAATTAATTAATTTTTTGTAGGAATATCAGCTTTGAAAAGCTACCCTGGGGAGTACATTTGTAGTTTAGGAGACTATCTCTCACAAATCACCCATACATCACTGCTAGCAAGTTCCACAAAAAGAGAACTCCAATGCTTTTTATTGTCAAGGCGACACTGTGGTTTCTGCATCCCGTTTGTTCACGCATAGATAGTAACAGCATCCACTTTTTATCTGATTCCATTTGAATTTTTATCTTGACTTCACTGCTACTGATTTCTTACAGGAAAGTAGAAGTTGTTTAGGATTATCTTCACCAGAAACAACATTTGACAGCAAAAAGATGGTGATACTTCCCCTAAAGTCTGTATTTGGTACCTCACTTCTGGATTAGATGGCAGTGCGAATAAGTATGACTGGATAGAGCAGTGATTTTCAGTGTTGGGGTCCTTAAATGCACAGATGGGACTAGTGTATTTAAAGGGTCTGTGAAAGGTAATGCAGATAAGGCAGACTCATGACAACAGGCTCAAAAATACTTGAAAGGAGCCTGAAGTCCTGCTGGGAAATGTTGTGGGGTCTGCAAACTGGAAAAGATTAGAGTCCTGGGGCTGTGCTATCTGCTCTGATTTAGGAGATTGAGTCCATGTTATCTGTTGTGCCGTTCTGTCTCCAGCCCAACCTTAACCTCACATTCTTGCCTATCTTGGGAACCTCCTCCCACCAAGGCCATCTGACCTCACAGAGTACAGATAGTGCCCTGACAGGCATGTAGCAGTTCTGTTTCTCTCCATTGTGTGTTTTTATTTACAGCATCAGCTGACTTGATAATCCTTGGTGGGCACGTGAATGTCATGACACATCACAGGTCTCAGGATTAGGCCTCTGGGCAGCTGCAACACTCCCTTGTAGGTAAGTCAAATATTTCCTGACCTTCCGGTATTCCCATGAACAAAAACAGGGTGACACCTTATTGAGTTTCTATCAAGATCTGTGCTGCTTTTAGCAGAGCGTTAAAATGTCTGCTAGTATGAAAATAAATAATATGTGTGTTTGAGAGTTTGATTGTGAGTTGAAGAGCTGTATTTTCCTGACAGAGAAGTATGTGGTGATAGTTTTGCTGTGAGTTAATCTGCTCTGTGAAGTCACCTTCCTGACACGGGCATCACTTTTGTGTCTGTTTGCTAGACACCTCTGGAGATCATCTGGTCCAACCTCTTCCTCCAGACAATGTAGACTTTAAAGCTAGGTCAGGTTTTCAGGACTGTGTTCAGTCAAGCTTTGAGTATCACCATGGGTGGAGATTCCATCCTCCAGGCAACATTTGCAGTGGTGGACATTTTTACTCTCATTGTATTTTTCTTCCCTTATAGTTCATAAAAATTCCTCTGATGGCAGCTTGTGCCTGGCTCCCCCCTCCTCTCACTGTGCACCTCCAAGCAGAGCCTGGCCCTGCCTTCCTTGTACTTTCTCATTTGGTAGTTGCACACTGCAGGATGACCCTCCTTTATCTGTGTCTTCTTGAGGCTGAACAAGCCGTCCTACATCATGTGCCCCAGCCCCGTGACCATCTTGGTGGTCCTCCACTGGACTCACTCCTCATCTCTCTTGTCCCAGGGAGCCAAGGCAGAAGGAAATAATCACTTTCCTCAACTTGCTGCTACACGCTTGCTAAAACAGCCTGGTGTTTGTCGTTGAGTCACAAGGAGGAGGAGGAGGTAAGCATGGGTTAAGGATGGATATGCTATAGGACACTGAGTTAACACTACTACCCACACTCCCATAGCAAGTAGGATGGCATGGTTTCAGCAAACAGGGTATCTGCTAGCAGCTTTCCACCCCACCCTGCTGCTCAGGCAGCTGAGATATTAATGAATCACTATAATTCATAGAAGAGTATAGTTTGCTTTTGATCACCGCAGCTGTGAGCTGTGGCATTAACACAGATGATTCACAAAGTGCTCAGCCTCCCAGGCCCAGGGGCTGGAGAGACCACCAGTCGCAATGTCAGACATTGCAACCTCATCTGTGTACAAGAGGTCTTACGTGCACTGTCAGAGTTGGTTGGATTTGAATTAAAACCTCAATGGTTATTCCTTTCTGTCGTTTTCCTCTGTTCCTCTGCATTTACTATGGAAGCTCTCAGGGTGTGTGTTCACTGATTTGTTTGCTATTTTGTCATTGGATTTGGCTGGAGAACTGTTGTGGGGAATTGCGCAGAGGGGAGTTCTCCCTCTTTTCCTATCTCAATTAAGGAAATACAGCAAGGCTGCCAAAGAGTGGGCAAGTTTCTTTGTCAAGCGGTAGACACGTTTCATGTGGGTCATCACAGGAGCTCCAAACTTAACACTACCATCCCCACCAGTGTTACAAGAGCTGCGAACTATTTGGCAGAAAACTGGCAGTTTTGTAACCAAAATCCAGTTTTTCAGGAAAATTATCTTTGTGCCTTTTTTTGGACACTGTTTTGCTGTTGTGAAAAGCAATACATATGGAGACCCATTAGAGCCTAAGGCTATTGTTGACATAGTCTTGACTCATTCTTGGCACTCCTTCTTCATCTTCCTTCGATAGCTCAGCTGGTAGAGCGG
The DNA here is from genome assembly GCF_032191515.1 of Phaenicophaeus curvirostris. Lineage (NCBI taxonomy): Eukaryota > Metazoa > Chordata > Aves > Cuculiformes > Cuculidae > Phaenicophaeus > Phaenicophaeus curvirostris. Next base: position 37,588,032 of record NC_091394.1, read on the forward strand.
AGGACTGTAGGCTGACTATAGAAAGTAATCCTTAGGTCGCTGGTTCAATTCCGGCTCGAAGGAAAGGTTTTAGGAGATTGTTTTTGGTTTTGTCTTTCACTTATTTCTGCAATTTACAACTTTGCAGAATTGCCCTTTCAAACCATATGCCACTATAAGCTCCATGAGAAATTTAGTCTACTTAAAACATGCCACTTTCAAGGATTTAATTTTTACTACCTGCCTTGTCTGTTTCAGCTGATTCTTAGATCTATGGTGCTTTGGCTGTGGCCACCTCTCTACCTGATCAGTCTATGCCCATCATAGGCACTTCCCTTCTGCAGGGGCTGAATACCTTTCACTGACCCTTATTGGCTAGAGCAGAGCTACAGTGCAGAGCTTGTGGAGTGTCTTTTAGCTGTGTTGGGTGTTGAAAACCGGGGTAGGTCCAGTTATTGGAGCCTTCTTGTTGCTGGTTTCACTCCTTTTTTCTGTCTCATTCTTGCATTTCAAAGTTCTGAGGTTTTGAGAAGGGGACTAAGAGAGGCAAGGAAGAAAAATGTTTTTATGCTGAGAGGAACACCATGATTATATTTAGCCTGGAGAAGAGAAAGCTAAGGGGAGACCTTATTGTTCTCTACAACTACCTGAAAGGAGGTTGTGGAAAGGAGGGTGCTGGCCTCTTCTCCCAAGTGACAGGGGACAGGACGAGAGGGAATGGCCTAAAGCTCTACCAGGGGAGGTTTAGGCTGGATATTAGGAAAAAAAAATTTATGGGAAGGGTCATTGGGCACTGGAACAGGCTGCCCAGGGAGGTGGTTGAGTCACCTTCCCTGGAGGTGTTTAAAAGACGGGTGGATGAGGTGCTGATGGGCATGGTTTAGTGGTTGATAGGAATGGTTGGACTTGATGATCCGGTGGGTCTTTTCCAATCTTTTCTATGATTCTATCATTTGGGTTCAGATATTTTCTGTGGCAGCCTCTACATACAGCTATAATCATTGGCCTGTGAGAAGATCATGAATATCACTATGCGCACTGTCCTGAGTTGTATAATTACCTGATCATTTCAATGGAGGATTGTAGAGGCTGGAGATCCTTGCAAAGGAAATGAGTAAGAAGGAGGCAATAGAGCTGTATGGTACACCACAGACCAAGTTACTGAGGCATTCTGAGGGCTCATTCACACAGGAACCAATATCAGAAATTTTCAGAGAATAGAAAACAGGGCACTGCGATCTGTCAAAGAAAATTTTGTTTCACACAGAAAGCTGACTCACTTTCACAAGACACAGTCAGCTCTGGGAGGTCTGTAAGAAGCTTTATTAAAGAAAAGATTAGAGGGTTTTAGATGTTTACATTAGTTGTGGTGACATTAGGGATCCAAATCCCAAAGCTAATGCAAAGCTTCTCATGCAAAGCATCTCATCATGCAAAGTGCAGTGCTAAGCCGAACAAAGATAGGAGAAGGAGGTGGCAATTTTGTTTGGCTGCTTACCTTTCATTGTGTTATAAATATACTTAGTATAAATTAATAAGAAATAGTTGCTAGAAGGTGGAGTCAAATGCATCAAGGAACCAGTACTAAGTTAGAATGAACAATCAAGCCATTATATGTAACTCCAGTATTTTAAAATATTTTTTTTTCACTAATTAGCATCAGATCAATGACCATCGATCATAGTAGAACACCAGTTTCCTTTGTCCTTCCAAATGCAGCTGCATTAATTCCTCTTCAGTCTGCATAAAGGTACACACTTGCAACCTCATAACCATAATGGGTTTTCAGCACAAGGAGGCACAAGACAGGAAAGAGGTAGTTCTGCCTCTCCTCTCAACCAAACAAGCTCTGCAGCTCTTTGCAGCTCTTTTGGGGGTGGGCAGACCATGCATTTATTGCTTCCTAATCCTCCAACAGCAGGATAAGGTAAAAAAGCAAGGGTGAGGAGGCAAGGAGCCTCCTTTGCAGCCCTGCTAGGACTCCCAGGGACGAGGTTGCACAGCAGCAGTGTCTGAAGTGGGAGTCTGGCAGTTGCATTAGACGAGTCGGAGAGGGGTATGAGCCTGGATGATGCCACAGGAGGAACTCGGATGTACTAGTAACCAACCCGGGTTACAAATCGGTTCCCTGGCGCCTGGGACAGATTTCCTCCTTGCAATGTGCCTTTTATGGTCTTAGTGAGCAATGAGACAAGGTAGGAACCTTTCCAAATGAATGAATACATGCCTTGTGCATTTAATTGCTGCAATAACCCGGAAGCTTTTGATTCAAAATCTGCCAATAACTCTGAAAAGTCAGTCCTTGTGCTTGTGTCAGAAAAGGGACCAATGCTTTCCCTGAGACTGAGGAATGGTGGTGAGGATGAATGGACTGACTGCCTCACAGGTATTTTGTTGATGCACAGGTATTTACTGACTTAATATTTCAGTCTGGGTTACACAAGGTGTGATTGAAGCCAAAATGGAGGGAGAAAGGATTAATTAAAAGTAGGCTCTCATCACCTATGTGATGTTCGTTCTGTGGTGGAAAAGGGTGAGTTTTTGCAGCATGGATTCATCCTCATATTACTGCACATCAGAGGGTAACTGGGTGCTGGTGGAAGATACCACCTGATGTGGTTAGCTTCTGATATCCCATGGCTGTTTCGTGTCATCCTATTTCAGCTACCAGGACTGCCCCATGCTGATACAACGGTGACAGTAACTCCGTGTCATTCTCCACAATGACATCTGCACAAGGTAATTTTATTACAGTTCCAGTAAATGTAGCAATCAAGACAGAAATGTGAATTTAAATAAAGTTCTGGTATTTTTCAAGCATATGAGTTGAACTTCATGTAACAAAGGTAGGAAGTATTAAAAAATTTTATTGTCTTCTGTGTTTAGGAGCTTCAACCTTCATTTTAATGTTGAATAAGCTTCCTCTCTGAACCAAATTTCTCTGGCTCGTTGGACAATGTGTGAAGGTTGCCGTATCCTTGTCTGAGGAGTGGCACCCCACAGACCAGACCTCTGAAACAAAGACCTAACCATCTGGGGACACGAGAGACCACGACTAGTAAGCTCCTATTAGACAAAATAATGTTCGTTATCAGTGGGATGAGTGGGATGCTCCTTCCCTTTCTGAAATATTTTTTTCTTCCTCTTGTCTCACCTCTTTTCCCAAAACTAACTTTTAACCTATCCCTTGGCTTAGAAGCAGACAGTACTCTGTGGTGAAGACACTGAAGCTCACACAGTTGGAGTAAACATATTGCAAAATATCTGCACTTTTTCCCTAAAGGGCAGAGCAGTGCTTGCATTCCCACAGGACACCTTGGTAAGCCAGATTCAGTTGCCTGTGCTCACAGCACTTCTTACATGGTTATTTATTTCGCACCTTTGCTAGGCCTTAAGTGTTACATGGTTAGTGACTGATCTTGTCTGTTCTTATTCCAAACGTAACTTTTTGTTAAAAATTGAAAGTGTAATTTTGGCACTGGCATAACCCCAAGTTCTCCATTGTATTGCTTTGAGTGACTTTGTATATCTTGAGGTTTGTTTTGATTTTCTAATGAATCCCAGCCTCGCTCTGGACACCTGATTTCACCTGGTTGCATCAAAGCCATATTGCAGGGAATGCTGTTCTCACACAGCGTGAAACCACTGAGCAATGCAGGGCCTGCCTAAGGAAATCTGGTTAACCTTAAAGAAACTTCAGAAAAGCTAGGTAGTTTCCAAATTGTGAATTATGTGAGCTGCACTCTCGGGTATTGGGTTTCAGCCCAGGAATGTAGTGCTGCAGCAGTGATAGGACTGAAGAACTAACTTTGTACCGAGCCTCTTGCTTTCCTTTAAGCCCTATAATTTTTTTCTGCTGCCATTGCTCTCTTGTAGCCCACCTGTTGTCTCTGGCCATGCAGATTTAGATAAAGCTCTTTGAGCAGGGTCATATCTTTGTGAAGTTTTTTGCGATGGCAAGGAAAACACAGTCTTGATTCCTGTTTGGAGTAATAATACGAATGAACAGAAACAACTGCATGGTTCCCTTACAGCTCTAGAGGTAGAATTGTGACAATTAAAATAATGTACAAGTAAGGAGACCTTGAAAAGCCTTTTAAAACTAAGAAGCAAGTCAAGATTATTTGCTGATTACCTGCTAGTTTGTAGAAACTGCAAGTGGTTGCAAATTGATTTCCTTTTACCATGAAGTAAAACTATTCTGCACTGTGTGTTTGGCTGAATCAATGAAAACATCTCAGCATGGCTGGAAATAACCAACGGCAGTTGCTGCCTTTACTTGCAACCACCAGATCGGGTAGATTTACACTGAACTGAGCAACTGTTTGTACATTTCTTCAGGCCTTCTTAAAGACCTTCAACCAGCCAATTTTTCTTCTTTCTATTGTAGTTGTTATAATCAGGCCTTGATAAGAATTGCTGCCAGAGACATCCAATCAGTCACATGTTATCTGGAAATGATTAGAGTCCTCAGGACAGATTGAAGCCATTTTGATGGCATTGTTTAGTTCCTTATTTCAAGTTGTGCCATTTCACCATTCACTATTTTAAAATGTTTGCCTCATTTACTAGATTTTTTTTTACATTGTAAATATCAAAATGTATTTTATATGTGAATCCAAATAAGCTTTGAAGTTTGTGACTTTGTAATTCGAAAGTCATCTGGAGAGTGTATGCTCTCTTGCCATATTTAGTCAATGCACAATAAGTTATTGTATTAAAAGTGGTCAGTTACCCCTTAGTGATGAGGTGCTGTAGGTGTTTGGCTTTATTGCCTGGAAGACTCTCAGCACACTCACTACAGTGTGGGGTTTACTTAGCTGACGGCTTAAAGATGTCCACTGTGAAAATGAAAGTGGTACTATTTGAATATCACCTGCCTCACAGAAAGCAGTGTCAGATGCTTCTTCAACACCACAAACCACTTCTTTATACCTAATTTGTGAGTTGGATTTACCATTTTGTTGCCAGTTCCTAAGAAGCGTGTCTCTGACCATCTGTGCTTTTATGCTTAGGAGGGATGCTACGAGTCCTGGCTCCTTCTTTGTTGACTCTGGAGAAGTCTTAGCATTCCTCTTTCCTGCAGTATGCTACCCTTTTTCTTCCCAGGGATTATGGGAGGGAAGTTACTGCTCACTCTTGGGTCAGTATGTTTCATGTGCATGTGAAGGCTGAGGAAAAGGAATGTGAACAGGTGAAGCATGTATTATGCTTAAGCTCCCCAAACCTTTCAGAGGCCTGAGGAGGTCTGTATTTGTGAAATATGGGTCTCTACGAATTCAGAGTTGATATGTTAGTGCTCCATAGTGTCCTTTTTGGAGTATGTGGAACTTCAAGAAATCTGAATAATTTTAATGTCATTATAAAGCTTTTCTGTGATCACTATACTTTGAATGCCACACAATCTTTAGTGAATCTATCCTCACATTCCTTTGGCATAGAGAGGTACTGATGTCCCTATTTCATATAACATTGTTAACCCCCAAGACTGCTGCTGTTGAGTGATGGGTCCTAAGTGGCTGTAGCAGAGCAGAAAAAGCCACCCAAGCCTTCAGTGGCTCTGACTGCTGTGTATCCTCTCCATGCTTCCTTGCCTCTGGAGTTCCTCACTTTTGGTAAAGTGTTGACTTTACCCTTGAAGAAGCCTTGATTTCAGGTTGCAGCAGCTTTGCAGCCTGAACTATCTCCTTGATTCCTTCTCTGAGAAAGATACCGAACTATCAGTGCATAAAAAGCTAGGAGGCTATTGCTGTACTGAATCTCAGAGCATTGCCACAAGCAGTTTTCCAGCACTGTCTCCATGCCAGGATAGCCAAGTTCTGTGTGCTGACAGGGAGAGCTCCTTCTGCTGTGGTCAAATGGGGAAGGAGGAGAATGGTAGCAGCCAAGCAGGGCTGCTAGTGCAGAAGCCCTGCTCCAAGGTCCGTCTACCTCCAAGCTGAGGTGTGCTGTTACTTTCCTGCAGGAAGCCACGTGCACATGAACAGGCTAGTGCTCAGTCCTTTTTGAGAAATGAAACAGCACATGTATCTTGGAAATGACAGTGGAAAAATGGAGAGGACATGAAGGCGTGTTTGGGCCATGTTTCATCGGGCTGAAGGAAGGAGAGCCTGAGGTGCTCTGTGGCAAGAGGGTCTGTAAAAACATAGCAATTATCCTCATCTCAGCTTGCCTATTGAGAAATAATCAAACTTATGATGAGTCTTGTGACCTGTCAGACCTCTTAACTGAGCTGCAGCTGAAGAGATTCACTAAGGGATTCACTATGAAAGGGTATAGGCTGCTTCTTATTGTTGTTTTTTAACCATGAGAGTTCCCAAGGGAAACAGCATATAGTAATAACATTTAATGGTCTTCTGATGAGCATCTGGTGATTGGTGCTTTTTTCTTCTAAACTGCATTAAAATTAAAACTGCAGTATTGCACTGAGTCCTCATTTCCTGTTAGAAGAGGAATTATGATGCTCTATTGATTGGCAAAGCCGTTTCCCATCCCATATAAGAGTGGTTAGTGGATAGATCTCTTGCAGACACAGTCGTGCCCTACCACCCCCCTCGGTTTTGAAAGTTTTTCCCTCTAAATTATTCAGAATGAAACCACTGATCCTCAAAATCTAAAACAGAGGAGAGAAGGTATAAAATGCCTTTCCATTAATTTATGTGCTATCACATCGAATAAAAGGAAATAGCAAGTTAAGCATGTTCGAGAAGCTACAAGATGAGTATAATTGATGCATTCAGACTATAGAACATACATATAATAGTCCATTGTAGTTATGGGACTGGCCGGCCAATATTTTTGCCTTGGAGATCATCACTTAAACAGATGACTCTTGACCCTTTTCTTTTAGTGCTTCAAGAAGTTTGCCAGAAAGTACCCTTTTGTGCTAGTCAGCCTTTAACATGTCCCTCTGAGCAGCCTCAATTTTTCATTTAACTTACTTCTGAACATTAATCTGCTTTTTTATGCCAAGGATCCTTATGAGAAATAAATTGGAGCCTTTTCAGAAATGCAGTTGTAAAAGGTTCTTCCTCACTAGTTAAAAGCTTGTCACAATGTAGCAACAATGTATGTGTCGTAAAATGATATATTTAACAAAAAACCCCAAATAAAAAGGTAACAGAGCAGCGCTAAAGCAACGTGCTGGGTGTTTCTGTACAGAAACTCGCTTACCTGCACAGTTCTTGGAAGGATAGGAAATGTGATTCATAGCAGCAAATTAAAGAGCAAAGAAATTTACTCTCTGAAAGACAAAGATCTACCCTGACGTAACTCTGCGATTAGCATTGGTCATCATCCCCTCGAGGTGGCTGGTGGGCAGAATAAAGAGAAAGGCTCACAGCCTAAACGGCAAACCTCATTAAAGTACCTGGTTTAAATGGGCGCTGACTCAGGAAAGGAAGAGACTGGTTGAGACCTTGTAGATTGAAGTAGTGCGTACAACTGTGGTTCCTTTCCAGTGTTGTTGGGAAGAAAGTGAAGGTGATACCAGTGAAAAGAGCAGGCTCCACTATGGAGAGCCTGCTCTGACCAATGCACACTTCCCCTGGGGGCAGTTGTCATCTCCCCTATGAGAGGTACTGATGCACACAGGGACAAAGAAAGAAAATCCCGGTTTTAATCTGATTTGGATTGCTCTTTCAGGGCTGCAGATACTGCAGTTTCAGTGTAGCTGAATGAAGAGGCATTGTTCTCATCAACTGCTCCCTTACAAGGGGAGTGCAGGTAGCGTTCTGGAATGAATTACAAGGAAATACCACATCCTCTTATAAAAACAGAACAAAAAAGCCTAAAGTCAAGATGAGTGATAAGGGATCATTGGTGATTCGAGAATGAATGTGACTTGAAGCCCCTCTTCCCCAACCCCAGTAATGACTGGTGAAAAGCCCTCTGAAATGTGGCTTCACGGAAGTCAAGGTGCCAACAGGTTCCTTCTCATTTGGTTTCTTTCTGCTGAGGCCTCTCTGCTCAGTGCACATGACAATACTCACCTTGTTAAAAAAACCTAGACAAATGATGGCTGTTTCTTCTTTGCTAGGAAAGACAGAACTTGGCAAATAATTATTTCTAGTTCTTACTCCTAACGTATGTATGACTTATTACTTATAGAGGCTTGTAATAAAAATGAGAATGATTTTCTTCACCTGGTAAGTTACAGCTTAAACCAATAAAAGAACAAAAGAGAGGGACATAAGTATAGAATATAGGAAAGGGGTTTGTTTATAGATTCACATGCATGACTAATAGATATAGCCAGAGAAGAAAGATAAAATACCCCAGATTAATAACTGTGATGTTCTACTGGCTTATTGCTTTCTAAAGGTTTTACTCTCTGTGGACACAGAGCTCTATAAAAGATGAAGTAGTTGCACTCCATGTTTTAGTCATCCCTGTAATGGTGGCAACATCTCTGTTACAAACTCATGTTCTCCAAGGAAAGCAATCCTCTCTCTACTGTTTCCAAGGGAAAAATTAATCGGATTCACTTATCTGTATTGCTTCTGTGCTTGCTTCTCCATTCTTTACTTCTCGCTGCTTGACCTTTGCTGAATTAGTCTTGCAAAGCAACAAAATGCTGCTTTAAGTTCATAAATCTTGGTCCTTCTATTTCTTGTGAGCAGATCCAGCTGAGAAAGTGAAGAAGAAACCTGTCAGGATGCCATAACAAGCACTGTATATCAGGAACCCAGCGGACAGAAAACCTAGCTCAAACACTAACTTTATTTTTGCAAAGCAAGAAATGTTGCTTCAATTCATATAGTAAATATTTCTTTGTGTATCATGGGGAGCTTTCATGTAAGCTCAGATTAGCTGGAAAGCAGGACAAGGCCTGAACTTTGCTCCCTCATCGCTATAAAAACAATGTCGGGGAAGCCCCTCAGCTTTTGAGCTAGGCTGAAATGCATTGCAGTTGATCTTGAGATTGCATTCTACAGAGATTAGAAAGACATTTAGGTTGATATTTGAAAATAAGGAAATGGCTTAGAAAGAGAGACATATATAGGCAAAGATCTTGAAGCAGAGAGAACCAGTAAGGGGAAAAGGTTTATTACACATACGGAGAAGAGAGACAAGGATGAGAGTGGTGTTTGTTTCAAAGGGGTAAAATCAGAGTCAGGTTAAAAGAAACCCACTAAAGGTTATTTAGTTGTAGAGAAGTTTGAAAGTGGTGTAAAACATCTTGATTCTCCCTCTTTTTCTTGCTTTATACCAGTGCTGGTCCAGAAAATACCATTGCATGCATCATCAACAGAAAGATGAGAATCCAGGGAGTCACAGATACATCCTTAGTGCTGATGTCTTTGAGGGGTGAGGGCTGGGGGCCTCGAGGAGTGTAGGGGTATTTTTTGCATTAATTGCTTGGGTAGATACAGGGGAATGTGCTAGTATTCATACATTGCCTTTTCCAGGGTCCTGCATCACAATACTCCTCCCAAATACATTGCAAGTGTGCAGAACAAGCTTTCCCAGCAATAACCTCATGTGGGGTTGTGTTGTCTCCCCTCTTCCCCCTGCCACATACTTAGTGGCTCTGCTTACCTGTAGAGGACTCGGAGTCCAGGGGAGAAATGTCTCACTCAAGGTGGTGGATTGCTTCAGTCAACAAGCCCATCAGTCTTGTACTTCTATGAACACCAAACTCACCTTGGATATTAAAAGAAAGAAATGCATTACCTGATAAGCATGTTGGGTCTCTTCCAAGGCATGCTAGCATGTTGCTCTGCGCAGCAGCATGGAAACAATTTGCAGGCAGGAAAGCCAGTAAGCGCTCTCTCAAGGAGCTGTGCCACATGCTCCTCCCTCCCTTTGCCTTTGCCTTTATTCGACATCTTTTGCTCCAGTTTCACCATCTGAACTTAACTGTGGCCTTCTTACATGGAGACTCTGGCTGAGTAGAGCCACATCAGTTGTAAAATCCCTAGCCAATCTTATTTTTTGGCATGATGGTGGCTGTTACAGCATTGTTTTTATTATTCATCAAAAGGAAACTTTTCAAAGTAAATACATCAAATACCACACAGCATAAGCTCTTCCCAACCACTGCTTCCTCTCCCGTTTTCTGTTCTCCTACCTCCTATTTTTATAAGTAATCAAGTTGTTACTCCAGAGTCAATTCCAGGTCATCTTTCATTTGCTCAAATTATATCCTTATTGGCAAGACATTTTCCCATTATTCAGGAACACACATATTGTTTTACTTACAGCTGTGTGCTGTATTTTATGTTCTCATATAAATGTTATGCCTGGATTGTTGTAACTAGAGCAAACTGGTTTTAGGGTTTGTTGTTGTTTTTATTTTTAGGTCTCCCTCCCCTAACAGGAGAGAAATACTATTATATCTATTTTTTGTATTTTTTTCTAATTCTTGAAGTGACTCAACTTTTCACCTTTCTCTCTAGTAACACAGATTTCCCCTCTGCTTTGTGAGTTTCCCTGGTTTGGGGAATGATGATGATAGCTGAGGTTTGGGAAAGATTAAGGGGTAAGTAACACTGCTTCCATCCCATGACGGGCAGGAAAGAAGACAAGGCAGGAACAGATTTCAGAATTTCATTACCTGCTGCTTAAAAAGAGTAGTTTTTTCTTATCTGTTTTCAAGGCGCTTCTCTGTTTCAAGTGTTGCAGGATCTGGCAAAATATGGGTTTTTTTCCTGCATCCACTTACTATTTTCTTGATTCTGAGAGTTGGTCAAATAGACACTCATATTTATTTATTGAGGGCATAGTGAAGGAAAGCATTGGATCCAGCATGTTGAATATTTACTTAAGCAATTAGCTTACTTGAGGTTTTGATGCAAAAGTATACATTTGTAGCAACAAATAAATGTTTTCATTAATCTTATCACTGTATTTCATGCCTATGTGTGCTAATGCTTAATGCACTACAGAGGCAGACCAGCCAGAAGAGATGGATTTTCTTCTGTACGGATGACGAAAGACGGAACAGTTTCCCCCTTATAGTTAGGATATTTGTAGGATATCCATATTTAGGAGATCCATATTTAGGATATATATGTAGGACAGTGGAAGACCACTAGAATAAAGTGGGCTGCCGAATTCCCTGCAGCCTCATGGGTTTTGGTTTTGTTTTTTTTTCAGTATGGATTTCTAATGCAGAAAGGCATGATTCAGCCGCCCCTCACCCCCTGGAGAATAAGACCACATGCACATCTTAAGCTACTCAGTTTATTAATACTCCGTGGTTGTTAATTTGTGAATGTCTTGAAGGCACCTAGAGTATTAAAGGAAGTCTCCTCCTGGAGGTTTTTTAAAAGAGACTCTCCTGTATTTTTTTGAAGTTGAGATATTCACAGTTTGCATGGGCTTGTTTCTTCTGAGTAAATGTGTGTTAAATGCTAATGCTTGCAATATAACTGGGTGTCTTAGAGTAGGTAGGATGTTTAACTGGCGCCCAGGATTCAAGAACAGAGACGTTACATGAACATTTGGGCCATATTAGGTGAATTGTTCAAAAAATTCTGGTCTCTTTCATTATTCTAACCTCCAAAGAAGAAATCCCCTGTAGGATAAATGTTTAATCATTAAAGCAAACAGCCAAACAAACCAACCAACCTTTTATCATTGTTGGTGGGAGAGGTATGCCTTACACTTTGCAAGGCTGATGAAGAACAGCAAACACACTTCTGATTGTGAGTGATACTCTGGTTATTTGATGTTTTCACGAGGAGAGAGAAGAGCTTGTAGCTGAATGGTTTCTCTGGCAGCTTCCTGTCTTGAACTTCAGGATGAATGTCAAGAAACATGCCAGAGTGAACGACACTGACCGGGACATGTTTGTATGACCCTTCTCTTCCCCAGACTAATTTAGTTATACCCTGCTCCACAACAGTTCACAAGTTGTTCTTGAAACAGCAGGGAATCCCGGAGAGACCAGGTTTGTTCTGGCCCTCCCTGCCCTATTCCCCTTCCACATTGCCGCAGGAATATTTACTGCTGTGCCAATTACAGCCGTGATAAGGGCAGTCGTCAGTGGATGTTGATATCCAAATAAACAAACCAAGAGTCTGGTCTTGATTGCTGATGTCTTTACAATTTGGTTTCCTGTGGCGTGTTTGTACAGATGTAATGGTTGGTATTCCCTTGCTTTTAAATAACCACGACCATATTGGGGGTGGGAGGACAGGGCTAATTTGCTGGGAGTTTGCTGCAGGAACCCCCACCCTGTTCCTGTGGCTTAGCTTCTGTTCAAGCCTAACCCACTGATTAGAGTGGTGACTTCTGTTTCCATCTGTCCCCCTTCAGAAAGCACTAATGATCGTTCGCTCCTTTCAGCCCAGGAGAACTGTTATTTGAGCAATTATCACATGTAATCACATCTTGTCTGCAGACTGAATGAATGCTGGATGGAGTGCAGAAAAATGCCTCCAAGGATAAGGGCAACGCGAAGTGCATGAAGAGATGACCACTGTCTCAGTGGATCCTTTATACAGAAGGATGTGTGTCCTGGATTTCTCTCATTTCCTGTAGCCAAAGAAATGTTCCTTTTTGCTTCTTTATATCCGGCTGGCCACTTGCTGTTGTATTTGTTCAGAGCTGGTGTAGTACATCTCATCCTCCTCTGAGCTGCACCGGAGGAGCAGTGAACAAGCAGCTCCTAGTCAAAGGAGCTGGAAGAACAGATTCGAGCTTTTTTCTCACCCTGCTGAGAACCTTGTCATAGCCAGCAATTTGGGTCACGCCTTGATCCCTGCTAGGCCAAGCTGTGTGAGCTATGTAAAGCAAGATGCTTTACAGTTAGATGATATCAGGAGTTCTTTCTCTGTCACTCCATCCTTTCTGTCCCAGGTAATGCCCTCTCTCCTATTTCAAACTCTTTCCCTCTACATATCTGACATGTTTGAGACTGGAGTTGAGAGCATTTAAATGCACAATGTTATGTGGCCAGTAGGACTGGAGGTGCAGTCTGCTCCAAGTAGAGCACCCCCCCCAGACTACTTACAGTCATATCCAAATGGCAGTGGGAAAAAAAGGGGCTAATTGTATGCTCTCCGATTTTCTGTATTAGGAAGATCAAAAGAATTGCTGCCTTTACTGGCAAATCTCAAGGATGAATTGTGGCAGCCAGACCAGTGCTGTTCTATGTTGAACTGTAGTCACCCAGAATAAATCAGCACTAATTGCAGTCTAGGATTGTGATTCCAGAGGGGCTGCTTAGGCACAATACAGTGACCCCAACTGCCCAGCTGATAAAGCCAGTGGCAAAACTCCCAGAGACCTCAGGAGGTGCAGGGCAGAGGCTGCACCCTCGCCTGCTTTAAAGCCTGTCTGAGGAAACAAGGTGGATACAGTGATGTGGTAAGCACTGTGATCCCAGTGCATAGCTGCTGCTGCGTTGTGGGATGCAGAGGCGAGGTGAAACCTTGGCTTTCTGGCACAAAGTTGCTCAAGTGCCCTTTGAGAAGATGGTGTGGCTTCCAGTTCAGGTTTTTGTCCTTTCCCAGTTTTACCCATGGCAAGATCTGCCACCCATCTTCTGGCTGTGACACCAGCCAGGCTGACCATTTCCACCACGGCCAAGAAAATTGCTCTATTGCTCTGTTGTTCTCACCTGAGAGGATTGCTCCTCTTCTTCTGTGCCTCCCTCCAAGAGACCAGGAGTGCTGGTATATGGTGATCTTACGTTATCATGGCTTAGTCACATTTGTCACAGAAATGCAGAAGTATCAGCAAAACGTGGTGTCCCCAACGCAACAAGATTTCTATTATATCAAATTTTATTTTAATTCTATTCCCACTGAAACTATCTTTGAAACTAATGTGGTTTTAAATAGAAATGAAGTATGTACATATAAATGTCAGATTTTCCTTATAAAGGACAGGCAGGAAAAGGAACTCAAGTCAGTTTAAAAGTCTGACTAACCTGAACACTGGAGTGCTGGACAATATTGGAGAAGGTTTCCTTACTGCTGTAAAATGAATAGCTTTTCCTTCAGAAAAATGAGGGAATGATTGGGAAAAATGTTGGTGCAAAGGCATGAATGTGGTCTGCAGGAAAGTAAAGGGGACAGGCCACTTTCCTGCCACTTGTCGATGGGGAAACACCAACAAGAACTGTGGGCATGAGTTGAACCAAAACAACAGTGGCGGCATCTGTTTTGAGCTGTGGGAAATGGCAAGGACCTGAGAAACCAAAGCCAACTACTCCTTACCCTGCACACACCAGACACAGGGGGAAAGATATCTGCCTGCATTAAAAGAAATGGCTGGAAATCTGAGTAAGGAGGGTACCTGGGCAGAGGTTGAGGTGAGGGGCAGCGGGGCTGGGCTGGAAGTGGGAGCTTTCTGCCAGGAGCTCCAAGGAGGGTGGCCAGGGCTGTGCTGCTTCTTCCTGGGACCTGTGCAAAGACCAGGCAATGCCTTCTGCAACACAGAGGAAAGCAGTGTGGGGCCAAGCTTTGCCCTTGCAAGCCAAAGGCTGGGCAGTGGGTGCCATTTGCTCTGTTATTGAAAGAGATTAAGAACAACCTATGGCCGGCTGAGAAGCTGACCCTAATCACTCCCCTACTTGACCCTTTCAGAGCAACTTATAAAGACTGGCTAAATAATCCTCTCCACACGGCCTGTAAGAGGAGATGAGAGGTGGGATCCTGCCTCTATTTTCTCTGTGTGACAGCTACCAGGACTTGGCTGTGTCTATCTGATGCCATGGGAGATGACATGGCATGAGGCAACGTGGCCAAGCAGGGTAGAGGTGAGGACCATAGCCTTGGCACAAGAGAAAGATTTAGAAGTAGTGCGTACACCATGTTGCTGTTCTTTTTATATAGGATTGGAAATGTCTTGAAGCCAGATGCTCAGCTGGTGTAAATCTGTGGAACACCATAGATTTATACCAGCTGGAGAGCTGGCCCCTGTGCCCCAGTGGGAAGGGGATGGGGGAAAGGGAGAGAGGCTGTTTCTGGTAACCTCTCCACCAACCTTCCTTCTGGGTAAATATCTCCATATGTTAACAAATGCTAATTAAAACCAAAAGCACAGAGGAGCTCTCAGGATACGTGTATAACAGGAGCAACTCCAGGATCCTGCACTGCTGTAATCTTTCTCTTCCCCATGGATCTCACCTTTTATTTGGTATTGCACCTCCCTGACTGATATTTAACCTTACTCCTGGTGCTCTGTGTTGGAGTTTTGCCATGCATGCAATATTAGACTGATGGGTGTAGGACTGGTGTCTACAGATACCTGGGGGCAACCCCTGATGGTTAACTGGTCAAGGGGGAAAATATGTTCCGTTGCAGCATGCCTCGCAGCCATGTAAGTAAGTGTGCACATCAATCAGGAGCTTTATGGGAAGGGACTCTGGAAATGCCACTTCTTTTTTGGCCTCCAGGTGACCACCATGTTCTGCATGGACTGGGATAGTTATTAGTGTTATTGTTTCTGGAAGACAAAGACGTCGTGCTTGGGGAAAAAAAAAAAAAGAAGTATGAATAAGTGTGATACTCTATAGATAATAATAAGTAAGCACAAGTTTGCCCTTGAGGTGAAGAGAAAGTTTCGGAAGTGGAGGGTCAAAATACGTGTTTGTACAAGGGCTAGCGGACATCCAGGGGAGGCTGTGCATTGCAACTGTTAGATTGGCATTAAAGAGTGACATTTTCAAAGTGATGGATAGGATTTAGGATCTGACTCCTGTACTGCCAATAATGGCTGTTGTACTCTTGTGAAGATGTAAGGATAAATATATCGTATATTCTTTCTACGTAAAATTCAAGTATACATGATGTGTTTCCACAGAGACCCTAACACTTCACAAAGTGCATTGATTAGCAAGTCACTGGTGTACTCTTCTTTACTCAAAAGCCTGAGGATTTATTAATTGTCATTATTTGCATTTGATAGAGCTGGCTTATGTGTTTGTATTAGAAAAAGACCCAAGAGAATTGCAGGAAATTACTATGGCAGTGTAGCAGAGGTGCATGCATTCACGTATAACAAAGAGCCTCTCTTGATTTCTCTGGAACACCGCGTTCCTGCTGTCTTTAAGTCAGTGACAAAAATCCTGTTGACTTCTTGTGGGTCAGAAGTAGTTGCAAAATATTATTTCCCCACCCCATCAAGTCAGCTTAATATTTTTGCAGTAGCAGAAAGGTGGTACATACAAGAAAATAGGGGTCAGTTGTGAAGCACCACTTTAGCATTTGTGCTGTACCCACAATAATTGTAATGTATGTACCCAAAAGAGTGGGAAGAGGGAGGATCCTGCATATACCTGCCCAGAAATGCCCAAAAGATGATCCTACATTAACTTCTGTATGTTTTCTCATTAGTTTTCACTGTCTCCATGTTACTAAGGATTTGGCTTGGATATGTTTATGGCAGTTGCTACCTGTTACTCCAGGTCTAGCTTTTACCTCAAGAGACACTTGTCTTGAGCAAAGTAGCACTGAAACCAAATTTGTCTTGTTGTGATGGCTCTGCAGCAGGTACAGTTTTTGTAAACAGATGCTGCAAGAGAGGTAGGTTTTTTGCATCACTCCAGATCTCTTGAGAACTGAAGTGTTCAGGTAAATACCTGGTTGAAAGACAAAAGAAATACTGTTAAGAAATAATGTTAACTGAGAAGTATTCTCAGACTGTCTTCTTAGAAATTCATTACTTATAATCTCTGTCCCTTTTCTAGAGTTTTGGCTGAGAATACAGTAGCATACCACAGGAAGAACTTCTCTGTCTCAACATCACACCTAACCTGAGGATCTCATTGCCCAGATAACTGCACGTGGACTGCAGCACTGAACAGGATGGGTTTGCAGGGTCCACCCTGATAATGGGTACAGCTACCAGACAAAACAGCCGCCAGGAGCTGAACATGCCTGACCAGATGCACCTTTTTGGTGGGAAAATAAGGGGAGGACTTAGTGAAATGAGCCAGTTAGCAAGGCATGACCTTGAGTATAAAAAGGGATGAAGCAAGGGTGAGGATTGGAGAGTGTTCTCCCACCAGGCTGAGCACTGGGGTACTGCAGTGCTTGGGGATGGGTAGGCAATCTTTTTCTTCCCCTGCTGGTAGGTGTTTAGTAACACTGATGTTCACTTTCAAATCCCTGTGAAATAATAATGATTGATGAATACTGTGTGCTTCTAAAAGATGCATATGAGCTGTTTTCAGCTGGGAAGTGGCAGCAGTATATGAAGTGGATACCTAAGATATTTGGCCTATTGTAGATAGCCTCTCTCCTCTTGTCTGGTGGATGGTTCAGTAGCACATGCATGTTACTTCCCTGGGTTGATCAAACCCTCCCAGAAGTGTCTTCAACACTACAGCATCTCAGTCAGCCACAGGCATTAGTTTTTTCCTGTCATATATTTTGCTAGGGGAGGTCACGGGGCTGCGAGACAGCTCTCTGCCAAGAACTGCTGAAATCTGCCAGTGCATTTTTCCACACTCCAACCATTCAGTTTCCACTCAGGCCTTGATGAGCGGCATGTGCAGCAGCATAGCTGTACAGTGGGCAGGAGTCTGACGGCAGGTAGATTGCACTTTGTTTTGGGTTCTGTCCGGTTTTGTTGGCCTCACATTTCTTGAGGTGCAAGAGCCTACGTTAACAAACCAGCTGAAACACATCACTGGTTTTTAGCTGTAGTTGCTCTGAAGGCCTGAAAGCACCGATGTTGGCAAAGGGGAAGCATTCACATCACACTGTCTGGCTCGGCAAGTGTGTAGAAATACAACCACAATGGAAGTGACCAGAAGTTAAACTGGTCATGGGTACCATGCAGCTCTGGGCTGGCACCATCTGCGCTATCCACACATGTCACTGAGATCGCTGGTACAGGGGAAGAAATTATTACCAAATCATGTGCTCTGTATTATTACAAGGTGTTATGCTAGTAGGAGATAAGCAATCTCCAGGATGCACCATGAGCAGTGCAGCAGCAGAGACTTTGTTGGACCTCATCTCAGCATCAATATCACATCTATGTTGAAATGTTGATGAGCAACATAGCATTATTTCCATACTGTGTGTCTCCCGGTTGTGCCAAATGTCCGGTTTTGGGATCCTACCCACTCCTGATCATTTCAGCAGCCACAGTGCTGGCACAAATCATGAAGAAAGGGGATCATTAGAAGCAAATAAACTAAACCTAATCATGGGATGTTTTAGGTTGGAAGGGACCTTCACAGGTCCTCTAGTCCACCTCCCCTGCAGGAGCAGGGCAGGGACATCTTCTACTAGATCAGGTTGCTTGGAAAATCTGCAGCAGAAATATTCTGACAGCACTGAACTGTGGCTGAAGGAAATAGGCAACAAACACCACTCTAGTGTTCATCAGTAAAATTTTAGTGGACAAGAGGTGATGGACTTCACCCTAGGCTTGCATCTTAAGCCAATTGCTGTGCAGAGAAAAGCAGTCCTTTCAAGCTGTTACATTGGGTTTTAAAAGCAAAACTGAGAAGGGTTCGCTAGGGAACTTGATCTTTTGTAGTGTTTATTCTCACCAACCAAGAGCAGCAATTAGTATCTCTTTCAGATGGTGAGAATCTCTTTCAGATGGTGAGAATAAACAGTCTTGTAGACATGCAGAGGAAATGGAAATGACATATGAATCTTAATTAACCTACTTCTCCTTGGCTTTGCTGCATACTGCCAAAATACAGATCCTTCAGTTACCGACCCTGGCATCATCCTGGACTGCTGGCTTCAGTTGAAAGCAGCTGAGTTTCACCTGTGTACCTGAGATCCACATGTTTCTTGTGAGCTGATTACCAAAAAATGTACTTGAACCCTTGGTTCATCTTTGTGTTACTGTCCTAACAAACTGAAGAGATCTCTGCTTTTAAACACAACCATATGATTGAGAAATCTCTAAATGATATCATTTATTGTGATACCTCTGACCATCGCTCTCATTACAGTCTCGAGCAGTGTTTGGTCTTCCCTGGATGCTTTGTGTTCATTGATATAAAACAGTATGGCAGAAAATCTGATGTCATCTGCAGCTGCTGTGCCATATTTCAAAGGAGAAGGCATTAACCCTTTCTCGCAGAATCTCTTCTGTGAAGCACAAATGTGTTCTTGTCCGAACATCATACTCAGCCTAATTATTTACATCTGTACTTACTTGCTGGCCCCAGTTGTCACTGGGGTAAACTGGCACTGCTCCACAGAAGTCAGAGAAGCTGTAATTCTCACTGCTAGCAACAGATACTTTTGACTCTTTTCCTTGGACTATGTTTTATTTTATCAACTTCATGTCCTCGGACATCTGGTGCCATAAAACCATTCAGCTTCAGAGATGGGGTTTCTATAAATATATTTCTCCCATAAGGAGATTGACAACATTCAAGTTGCAAAGTGTTTCAGAGCCGTGTGGGAGGAGGGAGGAACAAGGTGAGGGGGTAGGCAAGGTGTCTTATTTCTCCTCTCACCTCCTTCATCTCCAATCCTGATGCTCTTCAGGATGTGTTTTTAGTGTTAATGGCAAAGGTGTTCCAAAGCAGTGGTAAATATGGGCCCCAGATGTGCTAATTCAGCCTGGGCCAGGCAGGGAACTGCATGTATTATCTCACTCTCCAGAGCATAGCTCTGACAGCATCAGTTTAGGCTACATCTCTGCTCTTGCATTTCTGCCCTCACTCTCATCCATTGGCCCTGGCCGAACACCCACACCCTGTTCCCTGCACTGTGGCATGGGCACAGCTGGCTGCTTGCAGCTCGAAGCTGGGGGAGCATCAGTATTTCTTGCAATGGCCCATCTGCCCCCTGAGGGCTCTGAGCAGCTTTGTGCCAGGTCTGACCACTGCTAGTGCAAGGGGAGGAAGCGGGGGAGCTGTAAAAAAAACCCAAGACAGTGCATTGATGTAGGCAGCTGTAAAGCACTAATGGGGCCTGCCTTTACCTGTCTTGAAGGTTGTGTAAATCTAAGAAAAAATCTGCTCTCCCTTCCTACATACCCCTTACCATGCAGACAGGTAGCCTCATGGGTTACTAGAGGTACCAAAAATGTCATTGTGAGAAAGGTGTAGCCATACTTAACATGTAACACTGTCTTAAAAGATTTTTGTTCCTCAAAATACAGCTCTTGCTGTCTGCAGCATATGCTACTGTACTATTGATTTACTGCTTGATTATAATGACATTTCACAACACAAGTGTTACTAAAGACTTGTTAATCTTGCTTAAGGATCCTATTCCTCACACTGTTTGAGCAAAATGCTTTGTGTTTATCTTTAAGTATGTATTTAAATAAACTGAAATGACGTACTGTATCAAGGTTTTAATTATGGGTTACTTCCCTTAGCATAGGGCCTGTGGCTTCTTTCAAATTCTTAGGGGGGTTATAATGTTTTACTAAAGCCCTACTATGCTTCTAGTATTTCTCTCTCACCTATTCTCTCTCTCTGTCTCTCTCAATCCCAATGCAAAGAAGACAAATACTTTCTGAAGTACACCTGACTCTAAGCTAAGTGGATTTTGCCGAGGTTTGTAAGGGAGTTATTCTATGGTGGATTAACAGCCGTCCTTGCCAATTAGAACAGAAAATATTATTCAGCATACCAGACACTGACTACCAGTGCTGCACACACTGGGTGTGCAGTCCTTGTTATTAAATATCTAAGTTTTGCCGGTGTCTAGAAGTAGCAAGAAGATTAGAGTCTTGTTGTCCCTGGGACTTTGCAAATGTAAGGAACATCCCCAGTATAGAGCAGGCATTACATGCTATCTTCAGTTGTGAGTATAGAATCATAGAATCATAGAATAACCAGGTTGGAAGAGACCCACCGGATCATCGAGTCCAACCATTCCTATCAAACACTAAACCATGCCCCTTAGCACCTCGTCCACCTGTGCCTTAAACACCTCCAGGGAAGGTGACTCAACCACCTCCCTGGGCAGCCTGTTCCAGTGCCCAATGACCCTTTCTGTGAAAATTTTTTCCTAATGTCCAGCCTAAATCTCCCCTGGTGGAGCTTGAGGCCATGTCCTCTTGTCCTGTCTCCTGTCACTTGGGAGAAGAGGCCATCACCCTCCTCTCCACAACCTCCTTTCAGGTAGTTGTAGAGAGCAATGAGGTCTCCCCTCAGACTCCTCTTCTCCAGGCTAAACAACCCCAGCTCTCTCAGCCATTCCTCGTAAGGCCTGTTCTCCACCCCCTTCACCAGCTTTGTTGCTCTTCTCTGGACTCACTCTAGAGCCTCAACATCCTTCTTGTGGTGAGGGGCCCAGAACTGAACACAGGATTCGAGGAGCGGTCTCACCAGTGCTGAGTACACAGGGAGAATAACCTCCCTGGACCTGCTGGTCACACCGTTTCTGATTCAAGCCAAGATGCCATTGGCCTTCTTGGCCCCCTGGGCACACTGCTGGCTCATGTTCAATTGGCTGTCAACCAACACCCCCAGGTCAGTCTCCTCCAGGCAGCTTTCTAGCCCGGCTTCTCCTAGTCTGTAGCACTGCATAGGGTTGTTGTGCCCCAAGTGCAGGACCCGGCACTTGGCCTTGTTAAACCTCATGCCATTGGACTCTGCCCAGCAGTCCAGCCTGTTCAGATCCCTTTGCAGAGCCTCCCTACCCTCCAGCAGATCCACACTTCCTCCCAGCTTAGTGTCATCTGCAAACTTGGTAAGGGTGCGCTCAACGCCTTCAGTAACATCATATCTTCATAATATAACATAATATCTTCAACATCATTATCTACTGCATTTTTTGCGTTGTTATTATTTACTTGACATGCATTAGGGGACTTGTTTTGAAATGACAATGCACTTTGAGATACTTTGTGAGGGTATGCAGTTATTTCTGCTGTTACCATTGGTGAATGCTCCTGTGCAGAAAGAGGTGCTGAACTGTGTTTTTCCACCTGTAGTGACCTGTGAGCAGGACAGTCTTAACAGCCTTGTCCAAAACCCTTTGTGAATTCCACAACCAAGTAACACAGGGCTCTTGTGAAGTACTTGCACCGAGGTCTTGACTGTGTTTCTAATCTTTGCAGTTTAACTTGGTTTGAAACCTGATTTTGCCTCAAATGAAAACAGCTTTATAGGTGACCTTTTCTGTTACATCTAGGCCTACGTTTAGCTTAAGTGTAGTAGTCTAGACACAGCACGCATATGCTTTATCTGGGACCTTGCCATTTTTAAGAACTGTGGAAAACTGAGTGAGAAATTACAAAGAAGTCTGAAGCCTCTCCTCTCCTTGTAATGTTTGAAATGGGCTTTCTGTCTTTCTTGAAATGCGCACAAAGTCTTTTCATGTCAGGATCACATACTTGTTAAAGAATATTAGGGAAAGTTAAGGAAAAGTAGTTGATGAAAGTCGTACAGGATTCTCTTATTTTTGCATGGCTCTGTTTCTTGTGATGGTTAAAGAGAAAGTGATTTGTTTTGTCAGAAACTTTAGGCAGCTTGTCTGTCTGTTTTCTCCTGGAGAGGTGAAAGACAGTGGAAGATGGAAAAGCTACCTTATTTTTACTAGGGTGAGAGCTTGCATGCCAGCCACCACTACAGAGCAGCTGATGTGCTCTACATTTACCCCTTTGTGGAAAATACACAGGCCGCTTTGTGGTATCTTGTTTGTTTGTGTCCATAACCTGACTGTGATTATTTTAAATATTATTTTCATTTTAGTCAGCGGTGCAAAAGTGTATGTTGATTTTTTTTTTTTCAGGGAAGGAAGGAATTGGTTCTACTAAGAACAGACCAGTCCAAACTGATCAAAGACAAAGCAATCAGTTGCACATACAGAGGATTGACTGCAACTTGATGTTGGACTGATTTAACCTTCAGTGTAGGATTTCTCAGGCTTAGTTAGGCTGGAGTAGCTTTACAAATAGAGACCTTGTGCTGTCTTAAATCTGCCATAAGCCAGTTTGATTTTATAAAAGGTGCGGTGATTCTCCTTACAATGTGCCTAACAATAACCCCTCAGTGGCTTTCACTGACTCACAGCAAAGTGGCCCAATTAAGCTAGGACCAGTTGTGAACAGAAGAGGCCTGGAAAGGAGGAGAACCACCACCATGACAAGAGACTATTCATGCTACTAAAATGAAATTGAAATGTTTTGGGTTCAGCTCTAAATTCTGAAGCCAGTAGCAGGTATCAGAGAACCTGCAAGTGTGGGCAGCGGTGGCTTCGTATCACTATGTTTTATTAGTATCCTAACTCACCATTCATTTGGCAGGGCAGTCAGAATAACCACAGGTGGTTTTTACTGCTTCTGGGTAGCAGAGGTATGAAAATCTGTCATATTTATGCTAGGAAATTCCTCCTGTTAGATTGCCGCTGGTGGAAACTTCCTGACAAGCAAATTCCCTCTGTTTGTATGCTGGACATCCAGGGTCTGGAACCAAACACTCTCTTTTCTGTCTCACAGTGCCAACATTGAAATACTTTTTTTCCCACCACAGGGTGTTTTTTGATGTTGTTGTTGATGATTGTTTTCATTTTTGGTGGGTTTTTTTTATGGCTTTGAGTCAGCTGTCTTAAAAGAAGAAGGTTTAACCATCTGGTTCTGGGAACAATCAGCATCTAAGAGATGTGGCTGGTTTGCACATCATTCCAGACCTGGTTAAAATAAACAGAACCATCGTCCTGAGAAAATAAGATGCACCAGATGCAAAACAACATAAAGCTGTGAGACGAGAGGGTGAAATTTATGCAGCACTGGGGATTAATGGAGGGGTGTTATAAAATGAAATTCTAGTTTCAGTTATCTTGAAGAGAGAAGGGTGGGAGGAAATAAAACCCAGCTAAGAACCCAAGGGAAAACAGTAGTCTGAAAATTGAGAGCTCCTCATCAGAGCATCTTTCTTTTTTTTAAAATTTTCTTCCTTATATGTTGATTCTGTAGGTGCAGTATAGAAATCACCCCTCCGACAGGTGTACATTCCCTGAACTTGCTGTGAATTGCCATACACAAGAAAGCATAATTAGAGGGAATCATCAGAAAGACCTGCACAGCCCCTTTCTACAGAGGCGCAGGGGCAGGAATGCTGGGCTTTCAGCTGGCATTGTTCCCCTCCCCATTCAACTGGAGTGGTAGACTGTTAAAATGTCCCCCAGTCCTCAGCCTGCTGGTGCTGCTCATTCCCACTCTAAGTGAGATTGTAGTTTTGTTTCTGCTTTCTTTTTTCTCTCTTTTTTTTTTTTTCTTAAAAGGTTTTTTTTAAGGTTAGCATTTCTCCCAGAGTCTCCTGTGAAGCTACAGGCTTGTGTGCACTTTGCCTACTTTTATTTCTTTCTTTTTTTATCTGCAACAAACTTTAACTCTTCTTTTTACCCTCTCTCTTTCCTTCCAAGTAGCCTTTACACTGCTTGTGTGAGCAGCTGACAAAGAGAATAAGTAATTTCTTAGCCTTTCAGTGTTGAACTGCTTCTGTTTTTGTAAGTGGCCTTTGCACCTGTTGTGATAAGCAGAGCTCCCTTCACAGCAGCACTGAAAGGGTGGCAATCTCTTTTTTTCCCCTCCTTTAAACTTACCCTTTCTTTCAGTGAATACCAATAATTAAGAAAAATGCTTGAGTCCATAGTGGATTCTTTAGCCTGAAAAAACCAAGTATTTATATAGATTAAAATGAACAGGGAGACCAAGGCACCTTTTTCATTGGCTTGGTGAGAATTGTCTGGAGCAATCTTGTTGCATGAACAAAACAGGACAACCAGTTCACTTAACTAAATTTGGTTTTACCCCACCCAGCCTTGTCTCCCCAGTTTATACCTCCAAACCATGTTCTCCTTGTGTGAACTTGCCTCATCATGTGCAACAAAGAGTACCAAAATAACATGTGTCATCAAGAAAAAAAAAATCACTGTTACTTAGCATTTTTGAAAAATGCTCATTTTGGTGTACTTTTTAATGTGTTCTTTTTCCTTTTAACTTGCAAAGTACCTGTAGCTGTGAAGCTTTATTTGCTGAGGTTTGGTTTGCTGGGGGCTTCACTCAGCAGTTGCAGTGGGGGGGAGGTTCATCCTCCACCTGTTTGGTGTGCCAGCTCCAAGCCAAGAGTACCCTTAGCACTGTGGAATGGTGATGGGTATGTTCAGTGACTGAACTGCAGCACAGGTCTGAAAAAAGGCACCATGGACAGAAAAAAAAAAAAAAAAAAAAAGAGAGTGGAAAGGCTATCCAGCTGCTCACACAATGCAAGAGAAGGCTTTGGCTGCTGTTCAAAGCCACTCGGAGTGAGTGTTTCAATTTAATTCTAGATTAAAAGCAGCCAGTGTTGTATAGCATAGGGAAAAGATTATGTATTAATGCTTTTTCCCCCTGACATAATCCTAATGATCGCACTAAAATAAATAAAAGTTAAGCCTTCTTCCTCTTCCCTCCATTGCTATATTATGCTGTGGCAAGCAGCCAGGGTTTTGTAGGTGAAAAGAAGACAGGAGAGGTCCCAAAACTGCCAGACTAGGAGGGGGACCGTGCACTGCTGAGCACTGCTTCAACCTTCTCCCTCCTCCTTTGCCTTGATGCCCTTTGCTGCAGGCTGCTGTTGAGAAGTAAGGAAGAAAGAACCCCTTTAGCAAAAAGACTGATTAAAATTGAAGTTTCTAACAGGAGGAATTGGAGGGCTGTGAGATGGTGACTTACTAACAAGCATATGATTGGACATGTCTGATCACTCCTGCAGGAGCCCTGGTGTTTGCTTCTGCAGGAGCGGATGAGTGGTACTGTGCTGCGCTTTCACTGGAAATCATCAGTCTTCTCAAAAGCTGGTGGTGACAAATGATAGCTGTCAGGATGCCATGTGGTCGTGCTTCTGTGGGCCGGAGTTAGTTTCCCAGTTTGGTGGAGGGGCAACGAGATGTGGGTGCTGCAGCTATGGAGCTGTGCCTGGCCCCCGCTAGCCTGGCAGGAGGGCAGGGACCCCTCATTTAGCTTATCTAGTACCCAAAAAGAACTGAAATCACCCACATGGTGCAGATTCATGCTCCAGGTGTGATGCCATTTAGGATATGGAAGTCAAGAGAAGCAAAGTCAGAGACTAGATACCCCAGTGCTGTGTTTTAAAACTTGCCGAGCATTTGGCTGTAGTTCCTTGGCATGTGTCTAGTATCCCACATTCCCATGGTTCCCATCCAATATCCTGAGCTTCTGTCCTGATGGCTGGGTAGGAACAGCTCAGCACGGGGCACCTGGTCAGGCTGGGTGGTCCCTGCTGACAGGGCAGAGTACTTGCTGGTGTGCCCGATGTGAGGGATGGTCCTCTCTGCTCTGGCAACACCAGTGCTGCTTCTGTCAGGGAATTCTCAACTGCTCTGAAGCTGGAACTCCCGGATATCAATGTGCAAGCATGAGCTTCCAATACTACCCCGTAAGTCACAAGTTTTCACTCTTTTGGGTGATCTTCATTATTTGGTCATTCATTTTGTGCCTGCCAGTCAAGAGACCAGCTACCAGCTTTGGAGACAGCAGCATCTAAATAAATATCTCCCTCTGGTTAGAAGCACTTTCTTTAGGACAACCTGCCTGTCAAGCCTGAACACTAGGGCAAATCCTGCAAAGAAACCCACCCATTCTTTGTCAAACATTTGGGAAGAAATGTCCAACTGTGCAGCTCTCTTTGGAGGATATGGACCTTAAAATAGAAACTCCATCCCAGAAAACTTAATGAGGATTCATAAGACCTGGTTATATATTTAGAAAATCTAGTGAACTTGCCTTCAGCCTGAAACAAAGAGATAACATATAAAACCCAGAAAATTTCTGCAGCTTGTCCTAGAATGAGAAAGCAAGGGCCAAAATGGTACGAGAGAGGAAAAACTCTTGTATCGCAGATGAGGCTATTCTTGGCAGGCCTGCGTATTGATGGCTCTGCTTTCTGTCACACAGGACTATCTGTGATGTGCTTTTGATTAAAGCTCAGTAAGCATTTATACACAGAGTCCTACAAGTGTATTCCTGAGGCTGGAGAGCCTCTGTTGTTGTTGAGTGAAATATTTAGCAGAATCAGCCTAATCAAGATTCTAAATTCCCGGGGCAGCATCCAAAGAAACCTGCCCACAGTTGGGTGATGAGGTGTGGGAAGGTGACTGCTTCGGCTGAGAATGAGGATATGGCAGATGCTAATTCTGACAGCAGAGAAATGGACACACACAAATAGATTAGTTTGGTGGCCAGAGGCGGGGCGGGGTGGGGAATAAACCATGTCCCTTCCTTCCTGCCCACCCTATCTTTAATTTAAGGCTTATGGATTGATTACCATTTATTACGGTAAGTCCATATGTGTACATATCCAACGGTAGGATTAGATTCCTGCTCCTTTGTTATTTGAAGTCAATCGCAGTTCATTAAATCTCCCTCATCAGTTCCACCACCTGCTCCTCTTCCTTCCCTGACCCAAAGTTGCATGCCCATTTACCCTCTTCCCTTTGTTTCCTGTTTGTTTCTTTTTTTAATTACATCTCTTGATCTTTTCTCCATCAATTATTTTGAGGAGAGAATTGGTCAGGAAACATCAATGCAAATGAAATTGTGGTTATTGAATAGAAACAAAGAAATGTTTGGGGGATCTTTGTTTTTCATTTTCTTAATGGCTCTGGATTTGTGCTTGAGATCCCAGCATACACTTTTCCCAAGGTGTGAAGCAGCACAGGAACAAGGTCTATCTTTCCATACTCACCTATGCAAATGTTTAGTGAAAGATACAATAGGCTCCTCCAGGGTTTGCTGGAAGTTTTCATCTCCTCCTTCTAACTGACAGATCTCACATTTGGCCATGTCAAACCATGGCAGCAGGCATGTGGAAAACCCAGGACCCTCTGCAAATTCAGCATAGATGACGACCAAGTTCTTCTCTTAACTTTGTGTGCACATTCAGGCAGCTGGATTGTAGGTCAGTGCTGTTTGCAGGACAGCTTCGCACTCAGTTCTAGCTGAGTGAAGTAGCTAGAGGAATTTAATCAACAGGGTTTATGATTAATAGGTATTGCAGTCTCTTCTTGGGACCTCAGCCAAGGTGAAGGCAGTGCTGGGCTAGACCTGTGCCAAGGTGGGCTCAGCAATCCTGCCACAGGTTGTACTGCAATGGGTTAGCAGTGTTTATGGGCTCTGCTGTTGAGGCCCAGGGGGATGGGAGTAGCCAGTAACAGCTGAGGAAAGGAGTGGTAACGCATTAAAGGCATTTGAGCATTCGTCTGACCAGACCCCTGAACCTCTTTTGGAAAACAATGTTTAAAAACACACTGCTTTTTCACTCAGGTGAGGAGGCAAGTCTTGATCTTGCTGCACGGAGCACCCTCTGTTGTGCTAGTGTTTGGGGAGCAGTGCAAAAAGAAAAGCAGGCAGAGAAGAAGATTTTTTTTCTTCTGTCAGAAGACAAGCCTCAAAACAGTGTTTGACCAAGTTCTAAAGTTTAACCAGCTGTTTGGCAGGCCTAGACTCATCTCTGGTTTTTTTTCCCTTGGCTTGCTAGAAATACTCTTTCTCACACCCGACTCCTTGCTTTGCAATTGTCTGTGCTGCCTATTTTTAATAGAACAACATGCACACATATGGCTTTAAATGTTGTTTAATCTTTAAATGGAAAAATAACCGCAGAACCCAGGTGGCAATTTTCAAGTTTTATGCCCATTCACTGGGGTCAAGATGTAAAGAAATCCATATGTTCATAGGTACATATGGTCAAGTAAGCCTTGTGTCTCACTTAACTACTTGCTTCTGTTTCTCTTAAGAGCTGCCCTTGACTTGTCAAAGGGCTATAACACATCCATGTGCTGAGGTCACTGTAGTGTCTTGATCTGTGTGTTTTTATCACGTTTAAAAAGGTTTTTTTAGAACTTCATCCTGCATTGTGGTCCCAGAAGCGTTAATGTTATTTGAGGTATTTCAGTTGCTGGCAGAGCTTAACCTAGGCAGCATGGAGCATGGTCAGGTGGCTCCTAAATCGACATAAGTCTAGTGATTGAGTTCATTTTGGACAAGTAGTTATTGACTTGGACACTTCAGCTGATTTTCGTTCAAAACTTATCAACTTGCACATGGCTGGGAAGCCAGGAAAGAGTCTGTTTTCCAGAGGCCTTGGTGTGTATTGTCCTTCCACAATGCATCATGTGGGATCCGCTTTACCCTGTTATTTCAGTGTACTTGATTTTGTCCCTGACAGGAACTTGCAGCAGCATGTCAGGTCAAGGGAAGCAGGCTTGAAGCCCAAGCGTGCACTCCATCAGGAGGGGAGGGAAGGAGAGGAAAGCACAGATCTGACAGTGTGCTTTTCGATACTGACCAAAATATGAAGATGGGCAAGCTAGAAGGTGACTGGTAGACTCAGCTTTTTCTAAAAAGATCCTGGAAGAGTAGTTGATGATGGAGGAGGAGAGATCAGCTGTGCTACACTGACGAATCTCCAAAGGACCATCTCTTTTCTGTGCTTAGCTTCTGGGGTAGGGTAATCCTCCCTTACTGTATTGCCAGCAAGTCAGGATTGTTGGATCAGATAATTTATAAGTGACTTTTTGTTCTTTTCTGATTCAGTCTGGGTCTTGAAACACATTTGTGATTGCTGTCACGAGCAGATTTGGGTTGGTCTTGTTTTCAAAGCACTCCTCTGGGGTGCAACAGCATATCGCTGTAAAGGGTGCAGCAGCTGAAAGATAATGGGATTAGCTTGTGGAGCAACCCGGGCTGAGCAAACAGGACTGGGAGAGGCCTTTGTATCCCTGCCCAGGCACTAAAGCTCTTCTGCATTTTGTGTTCTGGAAAGGGCTTCACCTCATGTCATGGCTTATGATTTACTGATACTAGAAGTTACTAGTCCAGCAGAGCTGTCTTCCTCCTGCTTGGGCAGTGCTGTCATCAGGTTTAATGCTTCCCAAACACAGATTAGGTGCAACTGTATGATATCTTGGTTTTCATACGGAGTTAATAACTTAGTAGGCTCTAATTTAAAAGGCCTGTTTGTTTCCAGAAACTCATATTTGGTTCCCTGTTGCCCTAAAAACAGGAGAGAGGCTTTCTCAGGGGTCTAAGAGGTAGTAAAGTAATAAGGGAGTGTGCATAAAATGACTAGAAAGTCACTGGCTGTGTTCAGAGCCTTCCTGCATTCCCTGCTGGGGGAAAATGAGAAAAATGTCTTCATTCAATTGCAGAAGCACTATGAAGTGACATGAGTTTTTATTTAGGGATTTGCAGTGGCCCAGATGCCCTCTCTGTTTGTCTGTGCTTTGGTTCTGGAAAAGGGATGGATGCAATGGTTTAAAAATACTTATTTTGAATAAATCCAAATCTGAAACTCAGATCCAAAGATGTACCTGTGTCTTTTCCTTCCTGCTTGGCTGTTTTGGGATGTTCTGTGTGAGCAGCAATGGGTTTCACAAGATGCCAGTACTGCAACATACCTGGGACAAGTCTGCCCTAGATATGAATCAAAACTTGAAAAGCTGGTTTTATGATGGGTCAGCCCCAAACCACGCTTGGCAACAAAGATCTTCAGCTCCCAATCTAGCTTTGGGTCAGGCTCACCTCTTGCAGGAGCAGAGTAAAACATCCCCGTGAACATGAGGTGTGTCGGGTGAGTGGGGAACAGGATGTGCACAGCCTGTAAGACACTGACGTGTGAGTATTTGCATGCATATCAGTTTGAAGTAATCATATGACTGTGACATATTTTGCAGGTAACATTATTAAAAGATACAACGTTTGGGCAATCCCCCTCATGCCTGAAATGCACCAGTTTTTAAAGTGAGTCATGAATTCTTGAAAAAAATCCCCCCCTTCAAGCCCTTAATCAGCCTCAGGAAACCACACTAAGATGCAGACTGGCAAGAAAGAAATATGTCTTTTGGCCTGTGACAAAACACAAACTCATATTTCTTTCCATCCTCAGCCAAACATTACTGCTACAACAGTGTTCATTTAGTTTCCTTAAATCCTAGGTAAAGATTTCGAGGTACAAAATAAATGTGAAGAAGTTTTAAGGGTTGGTGGGGTTTTTTTTCCGTTATTAATTCCATCAAAATCCCAAAAGAAGACTACAGAAGGTGAAAAAAAATTACTTTTGTAGCAGTAGGAACTCGCCTGCTTTGGGTGCATGAATTGAGGCATTGAACATAATGAGATTATTCATGTGCATAAAGGTTGACGGATCAGACCCTGTCTTTGTAAAATATTTAATTACATACCATCAGAATCATGTCAGCTATGAAAAAGCAATAAAAATACTAAAGTGTGTCAGTGAGCAGTAGTAGTGTCTGTAGAGATATAAATCCATTAAGCCTTTATGTATATCTCAAATACACCGAAGGCAGCTAGTCTATGCTGGTTAATAATTTGCAAGCACTACACCAACATCATGGTGCACTTTCAAGAAATTATTATGCCTGTTTTGCCAATTAGTACTCAAATTACCCCACATGATACATTACTCCATGCTTTGGGTGGGGAAGGGGAGCCACAGGCCTGTTGTCTGCTACTCATTTCTCCAGTTGATGCTCAGGTGTTGTCTCCCTTGCTATGAAGGTGAAGGTTTTATTGCTTTATTTTGATTGATTGGTAAGAAGCAGAAACAATCCCGATCGTAAAAACATAACCAAGGCAATGCACTTCAGTTTGACCATGAAGTCACACACATGACAAAGGAAAAGCATGTTGTCTGCGTAATGCTTCTACTTGGGAATAGTTAGTGGTAGGGTAAAACTAGAGCTTTTCCAGAATACAGACTGAAATGACATAGGTTTTGTCAGTTTTTGTACTGGCAGGCAAAGGTGAAAGTAAGAGTCAAGCCGAAAGCAAGCAGGGCATCCTCGTCCCACATGCTCTCGGGGAGTAATCACGGCTCTCGAGGGGGTTGCGTCAGTGTTTGGTACAACGCTTTCCGGAGTTGCATCAGCTTGTACTTACTTTGTGTTGTTGGTAAGAGACGGGTGTATTAATAACTGGCTCTGTGGGGAAGGCCAGGCAACCCACACTGGAAAGCAGAAACTGAGATAGGAAATACCCACAACATCTTGGAACAAATGTAAATCGTGCGCTTACTCACCCTCCTGTAGCTGGCTCTGCCAGTGTGGGTGGGGTGGAGAGGGTGTGGAGCAGGTTGTGATTTTACTTGAGGTTTGTAAATATAGAGTTAATAGGAGGAGGTAGGTAGAACAGTGCTTCCTGCGCTTGAATAGTGATACTGCACACAAGTGAAGCTGTCAATCAGAGACCAAGATCAACTTGCATTTCCACAGCAGATTTGTCTTGTGCTGCTCTTCTGTATAACCCATGTTTAGGCTCCGTGCAATTTGTTGAAAGCAAAATGTGATTTTCTATGCATGTGTGCACAAACATGTTGCACTTCAAGTTCTTTATTTGAATCTTTGTTCAGTACACCATGCTGGCCTTCAATTGCTTTGCTGATCTTTCTTTCTTTCTTTTTTTTTTTACTTCTTCTTCCTTTTTTTCCCCCTTCAGCTGAGTGACTGTAATCTGTATCTAGTACATGCTGTAAATAACATAGATTATATTTGGTGGGCAGCAGGGTGCAGAACTCAAGAGGAATTTCAAGAACCGGCAAAAGTGCCATGGTTGGCCTCGTAGCTCTTAGGTTGTATCATCTTCTCCTTCTCCCCCTTCCCCTCCCCCAAGATTTCCTGATGGCTGCTTTTAGATGGATTTTTATCAGGGGGAAAAAGCACTGATGCAAAGTGGATGACAGCAGATGTGCTCCCTTAACAGGGTCTTTCACTGAATGGCTCTGCTAATCACTATGTTTTGCTCTGTAGGACTTTTTATTCATTTAACAGGTTTATTTCCAGATTACATATTTGTTTTTATAGTGTTTCCTCATAAATACAGGCACTGTAGAAAGAGCAGGCCCCACCATATTTCATGCAGTATTTGTTTATAGTAAGTGGGCCTCACTGAACCTGCATATACAATAAATACCCTTTCAGGATTCCTAGGCAGGAGTGGAGGGAACAGATGGCAAAACAGACCCAGGATTCCCATTTACAAGGGGATCTTCAAATAACACAGGAGGAATGATAGCCATTAAAAAGCCTGCCTTCCTTTATTTTTGGCCATAAAAATTGGATACATTAGTTGCTTTTATTACTGTTTCTGGGGTTTTTTTATTCCTCTTCTACATTCTGTAACAGGCTTTCAAAGACTTGAAGTAAATCAAGGTGCAGGCACCTCCTTTGTCAATGTCATCCCTTTGATCCATCTATTCCCCGACACTTCTTCGTAGCAAGTCAGGGGTAAGATCTAACTAGACAAGAATCAAACATATGTCTCAGGCTCATGGTCTCTGAGAGAAGCTTGAAAGGCAAACCTGGGACCAGTGGGAAATGTTGTGAACAGCTGCTAAAGTTCACATCCAGGTTGCAGGGTTGTGCCTTGTGGATACCAGAGGGTTGGGAGAAACACCTTGCACTGGAGATCTCTCTCTTGTCTGTTGATGAGAGAGACTAATTTTTGTTTTGTTTTGCTTTTAAGTATCAAGAGAGAGAAAAAGAGGAGGCTGGTCTCCCTTGGAGACGTGGGTACCTGGAGTGTGTGGAAGACAACTTCCTCACACAACTGGTGAGTGAGCCGACAAGAGAAGGCACCCTCCTGGACCTGCTGTTTGTCAACAGAGAAGACCTTGTGCGGGATGAGATGGTTGGAGGACGCCTGGGACAAAGCGATCACGAGATGATAGGTTTTTCAGTTCTAGGTGAGGTGAAGATGGTGGTTAGCAGGACAGTCGCATTAAACTTCCAGAGGGCAGACTTTGGACTGTTCAGAAGGCTGGTTGGAAAAGTCTAATGGGAGACAGTCCTTAAGGGCAAGGGAGCCCACGAGGGCTGGAAGCTCCTTAAAAAGGAAATCCTGGCAGCTCAAGAGCAAGCTGTCCCCATGTTCTAGAAAAGGAGCCACCAGGGAAAAAGACAGCTTGGTTGAACAGGGAGATCTTGAGAGACATCAAAAAGAAAAAGAATGTCTATGAGCTTTGGAAGGAGGGACAGGCACCTTGGGTGGACTACAGGGAGGAAGTGAGATCACGCAGAGAAAAAATCAGGAGGGCTAAGGCCCAACTAGAACTTAGATTGGCCAAATCTGTGAAAGATAATAAAAAATCTTTCTAAATACATTAACAATAAAAGGAGGACCAGGGAGAATATTCAGTCCTTATTGGATGCAGAAGGAACAACAGTGACAGGGGATAAGGACAAGGCTGAGGTACTTAATGCCTTCTTTGCTTCAGTCTTTAATAGTAAGGAAAGTTGTTCCCTCTGTGTACACACTTAGGAGTTGGAGAAGCAGAACAAAGTTCTCATGATCTATGAGGAGGTGGTTAGAGCCTTGCTTGCCCAGCTAGACACCCACAAGTCGATGGGGCCGGATGGGATCCACCCAAGGGTATTGAAGGAGCTGGCAGATGTGCTGGCCAAACCCCTTTCCATCATCTTCCAGCAGTCCTGGAAGACTGGGGAAGTTCCACTTGACTGGAGGCTGGCTGATGTTGTGCCCATCTACAAGAAGGGTCGGAGGGAGGATCCAGGGAACTACAGGCCTGTCAGTCTGACCTCAGTGCCAGGGAAAGTCATGGATCAGGTGATCTTGAGTGCTATCATGAAGCACATGCAAGAGAACCGGGTGATCAGGCCCAGTCAACACGGGTTCACAAAAGGCAGGTCCTGCCAAACTAACCTGATCACCTTCTATGACAAAGTGACTTGACAACTGGATGAGGGAAAGGCTGTGGATGTGGTCTTCCTGGACTTCAGTAAAGCCTTTGACACAGTTTCTCACAGCATTCTGCTTTGGAAACTGTCAGCCTCTGGCCTGGACAGGCGCACACTCTCCTGGGTGGAAAACTGGTTGGATGGTCGGGCCCAGAGAGTGGTGGTAAATGGAGTTAACTCAAGCTGGAGGCCAGTTACAAGTGGTGTCCCCAGGGCTCAGTGCTGGGTCCAGCCCTGTTCAATGTCTTTATCAATGACCTGGATGAAGGCATTGAGTGCACCCTTAGCAAGTTTGCAGATGACACTAAACTGTGAGGAAGTGTGGATCTGATGGAGGGTGGGGAGGCGCTGCAAAGGGATCTGAACAGGCTGGACCACTGGGCTGAGTCCAATGGGATGAGGTTTAACAAGGCCAAGTGCCGGGTCCTGCACTTGGGGCACAACAACCCTATGCAGTGCTACAGACTAGGGGAAGACTGGCTAGAAAGCTGCCTGGAGGAGAAGGACCTGGGGGTGTTGGTTGACAGCCAATTGAACATGAGCCAGCAGTGTGCCCAGGGGGCCAAGAAGGCCAATGGCATCTTGGCTTGGATCAGAAATAGCGTGACCAGTAGGTCCAGGGAGGTTATTCTCCTTCTGTACTCAGCATTGGTGAGACCACTCCTTGAATCCTGCATTCACTTCTGGGCCCCTCACCACAAGAAGGATGTTATGGCTCTGAGGCGAGTCCAGAGAAGAGCAACAAAGCTGGTGAAGGGGGTGGAGAACAGGCCTTATGAGGAACGGCTGAGAGAGCTGGGGTTGTTTAGCCTGGAGAAGAGGAGGCTGAGGGGTTACCTTATTGCTCTCTACAACTACATGAAAGGAGGTTGTAGAGAGGAGGAAGCTGTCCTCTTCTCCCAAGTGACAGGGGACAGGACAAGAGGGAACAGCCTCAGGCTCCACCAGGGGCAGTTCAAGCTTGACATCAGAAGAAAATTTTTCATGGAAAGGGTCATTGGGCACTGGAACAGGCTGCCCAGGGAGGTGGTTGATTCACCTTCCCTGGAGGTGTTTAAAAGATGGGTGGATGAGGTGCTAAGGGGCATGGTTTAGTGATTGATAGGAATGTCTGGACTCGATGATCCAGTGGGATCACCTAGTGATTCTATGTGTGATTCTGTATGTGATTCTGGTCATACCTTGTTCTTCTGTGCTGGAAGAAGTCCGTGTCTGTGTGTATCAAGTGCAGAAAGAAATACACGAAACTTGCAAGTTAGGATACGTCTGTAGTACAGGACTCTGTTTTACTAGGGTTTAAACTCTGCCTTAGTTTTTGGTAATGCCTCCATCTGTACCTGCTGTGACACGTACTTTCCAGCTTGGCTAAGTGCTCCTCTCAGGTGAGTGCTTTGAGGGACCTCCAGGACACCTCATAGGTATTCCCATCCAGGGCCTCCTGCATCCCCACCCCCAGCTCTTGGGCAGGGAAACAGAATTGCCTGTGGAGATACATCCACCTAGCCTAGTCAAAGAGCCTTAGGAGATACCAGTCCCGTGTCCTGCTCTCCAGCTAAACCCACCACTTGTGCTGTGTCATCACACAGTATCTTCAGCTGTGAGCAGAATAAGGAGCACTGTGTTGATAAAAGTGTTTGCAATCTGCAGTCAGTGATTTAAAAAAAAATAGCCTTAATGCTAACAGAGATGGAATAAGGTGGAGGCTGTCAGGTTAATGCAGCACATAAGAAAATAATTAGGGTATTTCCATTAACAAAAGATGGCAACCACAAGCCTAGAAAACTGCCAGCTGCCCACAGGCTGCCTTGCCGGCTTCCACTCTGGTGGTCAGGATATCCTAAAAGTTGTGGACAAAAGTAAAGTTGAGGGCATTGGATGAGACTGAAAGGGCTGTAAGAGAAACCAGCTCCCATATGTACAACTGCACTGGCACAACGCCTTGCCAAAGCCCCTGAGCCAGACAGCTAAGAAAACCTTGGGTTCATGTCAAACCTGGATTGCAATGCTTTGGGTGAGCAGCTTTGGCTGGACCTGGGAACACAGCGGGAGTCAGTTGCACGTGGCTAAGCGGTGGCTGTCATCTTTTTGTTGTTATGGGTAAAAAATGTAGCTTAAGTGGACTAGGACCTATCCAAGAATTATTTTGGAGGCTCATGCAGGCAGATGGCCATGAGGGCCATCTGAGCTGCAGGGCTC
Organism: Phaenicophaeus curvirostris; assembly: GCF_032191515.1. Lineage (NCBI taxonomy): Eukaryota > Metazoa > Chordata > Aves > Cuculiformes > Cuculidae > Phaenicophaeus > Phaenicophaeus curvirostris. The sequence goes on from NC_091394.1 coordinate 37,624,820, forward strand.
TGAGCTGAGTGCAGCTCAGCAACATGGAAGCCACCAACGTGGGATCCCCTGCAGCTCAGGCATACTTTACAGTATGTTCTCCTGTCATACGCCTTAGCTTTTGGGTCCTACGATCCTCTCCTCCTCAGTAACTGAACAGCTATGTACCCACTGATGTCAGAATCCCTCTTCTGATAGAGAGAAGCCTGTTTCTTCTTCAAATTGTATCACCCAGGTGCTTTGCAGCCAGGGGGTTTCCTTCAAAATCTTAAATACTATTCCAGCTACAAATAGCCACCAGCCTCTTAGCTGTTGCCTTTTTTTTTTTAAGTGTTTTATTTTGAGAGAGGGGGTGGGAGAGGTGATGATAAAGTGAACTCTCCATATTAAACTCTTAAATTCCTGGATTCTGACTAGCCCATTTGTAGGTGTGGTCTTGGATCTTTACCAAAGCCTCATTTGGTTTGCTGGGATGTAATATGCGCTGCTTTAGAAAGGCAGAGACCTGTGCATGGAAAAAGCCATGGCTAGAGCTGCCTAAGGCAACCTAAGCAGTGCTACCTGAGGTAATGCTTAAGGTGAGCAGGAGAGCTCTGCAGAGTCCCCACTGGGGCTGGGGATGCAGAGCTCGCTCTCCTCCACCCTGCCAGGCTGTTCCCTGACACCATCCTGGGAAACATAAATTCATGGAGCCCCCCATGTTTCTATATACTGGCAGAAGAGCTTGCTGGTTTTGTTCCCACAGCAAATGGCTTCAATTAAGGTCCCATCATCAGGGCAGAAAATGCTCTAAGGGCAGAGGCTGCAGCTTTCTTTAGCCGTTGCCTTTATGTTCTGCTGGCAAAGGTGCTAATTCTGAAATGGGAAATAATGGGCCTACCGGGGCAGGAGTGGGAAGAAAACCAAGGAGAAAATTGAGACATGCCCTTATGTCTAAACAAATCTGATGCCTTCCTGCCCCCCCCACTTCACCTTCAAGCAATATTCAAGCTCATTTCACAGCGAGCATGCATTTTGCACAGTTATATGATGCCAAGTTTTATCCTCCCCTGCCTCCTGCCTGCGGGTCAGCAGTTGGCTGGGTGAATCCTGCAAGATCACACAGGATGTCAGTGAACACTGAATTTTGTTTTGTAGGCCCCTGTCTGGGGAAGGCACCTATATGCACGCAAATATTGTTGTATCAGCCAAGCTCTCCCAGTGCAGACTGGTGTGATTTGCATTTCCCAGGTCATTTGAATTTATTGCAAGGAAGGGTCAGCCTGCTCTGGACTGATGCAGTCACTGTTCGCATCAGTGGGGCTTATAAAGGTGGTTACATTGGTGTGCAAAGTGGGCAAGGTATGAATAGATTCATGAAGGTCTCTGCAGGATAAGGATAGGTTTTTGCAGACTGCTGTTACCTGATATAGACAATTTGACATGGCCCCTCATCATGGCAGTTCTGAGCAGTGCTCGGTATTCAGAAATAGAAATAGCAACAAACCTCTTCCTTTTTCCTTCTCAGTTCACAGGAAAAATATTTTGACTAGTTTGAAGGCTAGGACTCTTTGTAACTGTGTTTGTTTAGATAAGTGAATGAATGAATGTGTGTGTACGAGAAACAGAAATTGCTGAAATTTAATTTGAAGAAATTAACCTTGCACTTGCTTCATTCGAGGCTAAATTCTGTTATTAGTCCCACAAATTTAATGTGGAACATTTCCACTGGCTTGAATGAAACGTGCATTTTCAACCTGGAAGTCCAAGTCTGTAGCCACTACTTTTAATGAAAACAGTTCTTCTTTGATGTAAAAGTCTTGCACTGGAAATTCAACACAAGCCACTCCAGTTGCCAGGCCTTTGCTGTCACTAGCCACCAGATGAAGTGACCATGTGCTGTAGTTTGGTTTGATAGACAGGATCCACCTGCAGCAGGCTGCCCTGACATCAAACTCTTCTGGATGGTCTGCACTCTGTGAAAACAGAGACTTTGCATCACAATCAGTGGCATGAGCTGGCTGTTGCCATGAAGCCTGGTTATTCTGATGACTTAAAGCCATACATACATATGAAGCAAGTTAGTACTAAATTGACTACTGTACCTTTCATTAGATCTATTATCCACCTAGAGGCTATTTTCACTTTGAAGTGGCATTTGCTCCATACTAAGTAATGTTTCAAAACTCTGTTAATTAAAGTTTCATCTGTTTAGAGGATTTTCTTTTTCTTTCTCCCCTCCCTTTTTTCCTTTTCTTTTCAGAGGCTAGCAATTAGTCCAATAATGTGGAGACATTGTTACTGCAGCTCATTAAATTTGGCAATCCTCACTTGGACCTTTGAGTGCTGGCAATGTCAAGTTGACCTGAAATGCAAGGATTCCATCTGTTGGGAATTACTGATGAATTGGAAATTAAATATAAATATATATATATTTAACTCATTACTTGTGCTGGATTGACAGTCCTGGAAGCACTATCATTTTATGTTCATCGACACACTAATAAAGCTTCCCCTGGGCTCCCTTCCTCATGTGGAGGGACTGGCAGCAGGGATGAGAGGAGAAACAGATGCCGCAGGGATTTAATTTTTGATCTGTCTGTAGACTACACTGACGAGAGTGTCAGTTTGAGCTGGGTTGAAGTGAATATCTGGGCTAATAGAGACAACTGATGCCATGTGGATAACCAGACAGCCCTGAGATGATGCTGGCTGTTAATGCCTCTTATTGAACTATTGGCCAAGAAATTGGTCTCTGTCCTATTTCCCAGCAGCATCCAGTCATGGATAGGGGAATTTATGGGAATTTATTCACCGCTGCTTAAGACTGCATTCTCTTCTAGCAGGAAATGGTGAGAGGTAGCTATCCCTTATGTTTGCTGGTTGTTCCTGGGATAGTGGCACCTGGGAAGAAATGAATGGGATGTCTCTGTCCTGGATTACAGTGCCAGAGTAACAGCAAAGTGCCAAAACATCGTTCATGCATGTTGTCTCACGTTGGCCTGCCGTTGGGGTATGCTGTCCCACTTCTGGCTGGGTGAGTTGCTGTTGCAGCAAGGAAGGTGTAGTAGGGAAACATTAGTATTATGTTGACTCGCACAGGAATCAGGTTAATTCGGGATCTCAGTTTTAGGCCCGCCACCTGGATCCTCAGCAAGTGCCAAGACTCAGTGCTGTGGAGCATGAGCCCTGCACGTTGGCATATGTTGGCCTGAGACCTCCTCTCTCCTCTTCCTGCCTTTGGATGAAAGGCAGGGCCACTCAACGGCTCAAAATTATAAAGTTCAACCTGTACCAATACCTTAAATTCTAGCATAATTGGTAATTTTTTATAGGAAGAAGAATCTGAGGGAAAAAAAAGAAAAAAATACTGTGAAAGGAGGGAGAAATTGCTGACAGCCCCAATCCAAGGCTGTCCAAGCTGCTTCTGAGCCACCTGGGAGCAGATGGGCAGCTGGGAGACAAAGTGAGCACAAAACCAACAGAGTTTAGGATCTCTCTAAAATGTCTTCTCCTCTGCTGGTGTCCTCTTACTGTATCTTTTGCTCTTTTGCAGAACCGGTCAAATAGGATCTTCTGCCTAAGAAAGAGAGATCTCTGGACAGGTCACCCCTTAAACAGAGAGCTACAATGTTTATCAAAAGCAGTCTCTAAATCTTAAGTCTTCAGACACTTGCTATTGCATCCAAAGACCTGCTGGTTGTCTGGGCCTAGATCCACTTTCAGAAGCAAGAATTACTAGACCCAGGCATAGGAGGCACAATGAAGCAGATGAAATGGCTAAATACTTATTAATAAAGATTGTTCACACATTTCCAGCTTAACAGTACTGGCCAAGGAATGCTGGATGTTTCACATCAGGTTAGCAGGATATTGCAATATTTTGGCTGCTTATCTGAAGTGGAATGAAGGGAACTGCCAAAGCTTTTGAAGTTCACTCATGAGATAATATTTTATTAATTTTCTGAGCTGAGGGCACTTCAGCATCTCCTGTGAGACTGCTGAATGCTAAATGCATGTAGCTCTATAGGCAGGACTCTTTTCAGCATTCACTCATTGACTGTTTAAAAATGTCTGCTTCCCATAAATTGCGAGCAGTCTCCTTGGTTTTCTGAGAGTTATCCTCCCTCCAATAAATTAGGAAGTATATCAATTTCCTACTTATGCCCTTTGAATTCAAACCAGGAGCTACTTAAGCACAAGGGGAGATGCAGTCTTTATTTGTCCTGTTTGTCTGGTCCACAGAAAATGAGATTTAAGTCAGAATGAGCTACTGTCCTTCAACTCCAGCTGCAAAAATAGTTTTATTTTATGAAAGCATCCAGTCCTGCTCCAAGCTACCCTGGCCTTCAGTTGGAGTCCAGCCTGCAGAGCAGAGCAGAGGACAGAGGTGTGAGTCCCGATCACTGCTGTGTGTGGTGCCAGTGGGACCAGTCAGTCTAGTCACCTCCCAGTTCTCATACCAGCTAAGCCAAGACTCAGATCCTTTAGCTCAGACGCAGCAGCCAGACAGCTGCCCACCTAGTTGCATCGTCCTGGGGAGAGCAGGCTTACTCCTAATGTGGCAACAGGTACCTGCAGGATGATTTAAATCTTTGGATGCCTTGGTTTAACATCGATGAGAGCTAATTCAGACAGTGGAGATGGTGCATTCTCAACAGCCAGAGTCTGCCCGTGGTTTCCTACCTCCAGCCACAGCTGAATGAGAGCAGGGAAACCTGGTAGAGCATGTGTCAGCCAGTAAAGTGCTTGCTTTGCTAGACTCAGAAAACCCTCTTGAGTGTGTGGGGGTAGGCAGAGCTGCCAACATGGACTTCTACATCAAAAAGGACTGGCAGTTCCTAGATCTAATGTCTGGCGCTTTGTAAATAGGGTTAGATGACTGGGAAAAAGGAAAAAGAATACCAAAAAAAGAAGTAAAATTACAGCTTTTGTCCAAAAATACACTAGTTACATTGTTTCTTTTCCTAAAAAAAAAGAAAATAAGGGTTGCTTTTTCTGCACTAAGCGTGTCATAACTGAATGATTATAGTAACACCATGAAAAGAGCCAGCCAGGATGTGACACTTTAGCTTTCAAAATAGCTCTTCCTAAAATAAATCCTTCCCTCATAGAGTGCTTCTGTGATACTTATGGGAAAATGTGAACAGACTATTCATTCTCCCATCTTTCCTTGGAGATTGAGGAACTTTCTGTCAGTTTATCTGCTGTAAACTCCTGTCCCTCAGATGGGGAGGCCAAAACCACAGGAAAATGGTGGGAGCATAATTTAATATGTCCCACAAATTTACCCTAATGGCACTTTGGAAATCTTCTGATTTAATTAGATTTACTCTGTGCCCACAGAGAATAAATACGTATACCTGCCATTTACATAAAGATCATGCTATTTGCAGAGTATCTGCAATGCAAAGCAGGACTGAAGCGGACTTTGTTGCAGTAAGGCAGCACACAAGCCCTGTGGCCTCAAGGACTTGCTGTCTTGAAGCACTCGCATTCTGAAGCACAAAATGAGGTTGCGATGTGCTGTGGGCACCTGTCCTCTTTAGGTACCATGGAGGTTGCATTGCCCACTTGCACCACCTTGGATTGCTCATCCTTCCTCCTGTCCAGATGTTATCCCTTTTTGGCTCAGCATGCTCATTCCCCAAATGCACATCAAGCAAAGTCAGCTGGGCTGGTGAAAACCTCCCCCTGCGAAGGAGCTGTAGCCTCTTTGGCCAGCACGATTGGACCAGGAGGACACTATCTCCATGGCTGCAGATGTGGGAGGCTTGTGCTGATTCTCCATGCTGAGGGAAACACCAGTCAAATGACTGATCTGCTGGGCCATGCACCACATGTGACACTTTACACAGCATGGCTGGTATTGCTGAAGCATTTATTTCCCTAATTCAATCTTTTTATAAATTTGCAGATGCTTCTTCCCATCTCAGCAGTAAAGTGGAAGCAGCAATAGCTGCGTTCCCACACACGCTGCATGGGAGCTCGGCTTGAACAAGAAGAAGGATGTGTGTCCCCATGTGGTAGGGGCATTCCAATTTACACGAGAAAAATGTGCCTTCTGCTCAGTTGTTTTCCAATGCTATGGGTTCTCCAAATGAAGACTGTAAAGAGCAGGGGCTGGTCAGGTTCTAATGATGTTTACTTGATCTTCCACTAATAAAGTTTGGTGACTTGTGTAAATTATTACACCTGCTACTGCTTTCATGGTATTGCTTTCAGGGAGCACAAGGAACACTTTCCAAGTCCTTTCTATAGTCTCAGTAGGTGATTTCTTGCTCCACTACCCATCACAGTCTTGCAAAATGAGATGTGTCACCACTGCTCGTTTGTCATGTTTGCCTTCTCTTAGCAGATATTGGGCAGGTTCATTGTTAGCTACAGACCTAACATTAAAAACAGGTAAGTGGGCATGTTGTAGCATGGAGCTTCTGGAAAGGAAGGGTAAAACAAAGCTGCGAATAGAAAGAATAAAATAATACAGAAGAGGTTTTTACTTGGGTTAGCCTGGCTTTCTCCTCACTGAGTCAAGTAGTAAGGGGGTTTTTAATCAGGAAATAAATCTGGTAATCTCTGAACCAGAGAAGTTCAGGTTTCAAGTCACTCCCTTTAGACTGACCCATCACAAGTTACACTGTGAAATCCATGGGAGCAGACTGCACCCGTACCATATGGCAGAGCACCCAGAACAGGACACTTGCAGTTTGGTGTAAGCTTCCATATCTGATGAGATGATATGACTTTATGTTCTTACAAGTGCATTGCCTTATTAGAGGAGATTCCTCTGTTCTCTTTCATGTATCAGGAAAACAAGCCTCATGTTCCAGCAGTTTAGTATAGTAGATGTCCCGAACACATGACTACATTTATTACAAAAGGAAGTGTTCACCTATGCAAAGGTTTTTTCTTGCTTTTTTAGCCTGCGCTGCTGTCCCTTTCTTGGCCCTCTGTTGTGTAGTCATGACTGCAGCTTTCACCTTCCTATTTGGCTCAGTTGGCCATTTGCTCCCCTGCCGTGCATTTGGATGCACCAGAGTCCTGGACCCTCATCTTTCCCACAGCAAACCCCTCCGCCACTCTGTGTATCATAGCTGGTCTAGAGGTCATAAGTCAGGTTGATCCTGCGCTAAAGGGTGTCAGGCATGGCATTCAAACTGTGGCGGGGAGATAGTTAACATCCTCCCCCTTTGCAGGGAGAGGTTGCAGCTGCCTATCCAGCCTGCCAAACTGAAAGGGGATCCAGCCCTCAGGGCTGTAGTTATTCAATCCCAAAAGGATTATAAAGCAAGTACACCCTAGGGAAACTCTCAAGCCCTATCCCTGATAAAGAAAACAAAACCCCAGAACCAACAACCCCTTTCTCCCTGCTGGTTTGCAGCAACGCATACCCCTGAACTTCCATTGAAAAATGTTGAAAGAGGCTGCAGGGATGTGGTCAAACTGTTCTCACTGCATTCTCTTCTGGGCCTACCAGCCCCTGTTGATGCAGTCTGTGCTGCTCCTCTGGAAAGCTTCTTCTGCCTTGGCTTCCATGGTGCTACCATTTCCTGCCTCTCCTCCTACCTCTTTAATCTCCTTCAGGAAGTCCTTTGGAGGATCTTCTTATCTCCCTCCAACTTTGGTATGAGTTTCATCAGGCTGAGTCTTTTATCCCCACCTTTTCCTTCTCTGTATCTTATCCCTGGTTTATCTCAGCTGTGCTCCCCACTATGTTTGTTCATCTGTTCTCTTTTTGACTTGTATTTAGACTGCAACCTCCTTGAAACAGGGCATGTCTTTTTATTTTATACTTTTACAGTACCTCTAGGAACATGAAATCATAGACTGGATTTAAGTCCTTGAACAGAACAAAAACATTACAAGAAAGCTAGTCTAAAAGTCTGTAAGGAAATGCCTTTTACTTTTTTCAGCAGCAGTCTAAGGCAGTTAAGCTTTCATTTGTATAAACACGCTAGCACCATTCTCCTGCACAGCACAGCAGGATTGATCAAAAACACAGGTTCACCCCCTAGCAAGTCACTCGTGGCCTTGCCAACAGCAGACATCGGTTTATTGGCAAGGAGGAATAAGAAGTTCTGTTCCTTTCACGAGTAGCACCAAGCTGTCTTGATTACCCCGTCTACATGGGAGATCAGTGTGGTTATGATGATGTCCAACTGCTGCCATGCACATCACAGCTCACATCATGCAAGGAATGTTTTTTTAATGAGCTGTGACAGCATAGGTTTTGTCTGAATTTTTTTTTTACTTTCCTCTTTGGAGGGTTCTGAGAAGTCCTATATATTCGGTAAAAGAAGAACAAATCAGATGTCTTGATTTACACACATTTTATATGTCAGTGGGCTCTGGTTGGCACTTTTTTCTTGAGTCCATTCAGACCTTCAGTGAAGTTTCTTGTTATTCTCAGGCTGCTATCTATTCCTGCCTGCTTTACCAGATCCTGTTCAGAAGACAAACCAATGTTTTGATTTGTTCCAGTTTTTTACAGGAGCTTCTGGTCCTTTTCCACAATCTCTTCTCTAAAGAGTTACAGGAGCTAACAACTACCTCCTTTATTTTAAACAGGCATGTCCACTTAACCATTCATCAATGCAGGCTGCAATTAACCTTCAGCCAGTGTGAGCTCATTTTGGCGTTCGGTTCCTGTGGCATTTCCCAACTATTCAGGAGGGTGCTGAGATCTTCACAGGGCCTGATCATGTGCAGACGTCTTCCTTCTCCCTCACCTCCCTTCAGCAGCCTAGAGTATCCACACAGCAGGCACCAGCCAGTGCTTTCTTGAGTTCTGAATACAACTGACCATAGACATTAACCCAACCTTACCACTTCCTCCTCTACTTCCCAGACCTTCAACTGTAAGTAGTTTTCTTTGTGGTCTTTGCCACCAATGAGGGAATCCAGCCCTCTAGGCATCTTTGAAATGTTTCCCGTGACATACACGAGGAAGTAGCATATGATTTATTAAGATCTAGTAAATCATTAATTTGTTCATTCAGGACCCAGCTAATGTGTTTTACTGTACCTCTTATTGAGCCACTTCTGCTCTATTGACTGGATGATTACCTGTTTCTAAAAGTAACTGCAAATTACCCAGCCACCTGATATTCACCTGAAGAAAGACAAATGATAAATCAATCAATGGAAGAACAATATTTTTAGGGTGAATGACACATGACTCTATTTATGCAGGAAATATCTCAAAGGTAATGATCTGAATGGGAAATACTGGACCAGAATCTCTGGTTTTCTATGGAGATGTGGCTTTACTCATTGCACTCTTAGCAGATTCTTGCTACATCTTGAAATTGCACTTGGGGCCACTGCTGTTACCTAAGCATGGCAATAAAAAAGTTTCCATAATAGTGATAACAACACTGGCCAGTCATTAAAATTCTGAAATAATTAATACAGATAATTTTTATGAGCCATATGACTGGACTGGAAATGTTCCATCTCTTCATGCAATGCAGTCTTGGAGGCCAGTTCTTTGTCTTTCTGAACATCGGTTTCCCCTTCTGTAATAAAAAGAGAACATTTTTCTCAGGACCAGGATTAGAGAACAATTGTACAGCAAAATAGGAGTTGGACAATTGGGTAGAGTATGGGTTATTTGGCATATAATAGGCCTGTTGTGGGGGAGATTTACATATGGACATATGTATGGAGATTTACCTATGGACTACTGAGAATTAGGAAAAAGAGCCCCACTTTACCCTTTATTTCCTGTTTTGTTCTGTGGGTGGGTTTCCTCACTCTGTTAATGATGCTGTTAAACGAAGTTTGCAATGAATACCTCTGAGGAGTGACTTTATTTTTACTGACTTGAGCCATGTTGACTTCGCAAAAAATAGTGATGCCTGCCTGCTAAGCATAACGAAGATCTCTGACAGTTCCTGGTACTGAGATACTATATTACACTAGGGGAAACACATGGGATGGGTTTTATTACTGAAGTCCTACATAGGCATTGTTTGTCCCCTGCATATGGTAGTTTCAAACACTTGCAACTAAAATAGGTATTTCAGGAATAGAATAATAGAATGGTTTGGGTTGGAAGGGACATTAAAGATCATCCAGCTTCAGCCCTCCTGCCATGAGCAGGGACACCTTCCACTTGACCAGGTTACTCAAAGCCTCATTCAGCCTGGCCTTGAACACCTTCAGGGATGGGGCAACCACAACTCCCCTGGATGCCCCATCTCTGTTCCAGTACTTCTCCACCCTCACAGGAAATAAATTCTTCCTAATGTTCAATCTAAATCTCTCCTCTTTCATCTTACAGCTGTTACCCTCACCCTATTACTACACTCTCTTATAAAGAGCCCCTCCTCATCTTCCCTTTAGGCCCCTTTTGAGTACTGGAAGGGTGCTATAAGATCTCCTCAGAACCTTCTCTTCCCTTGGCTAAACAAGCCCAACTCTCTCGCCCTGTTCTGGAACACCTGGGAGGTGCTCCAGTCCTTTGATCACCTTCATGGCCCTCCTCTGGACTTGCTCTAGCAGATCTGTGTCCTTCCTATGCTGAGGACTCCAGAACTAAAAGCATTCCTCCAGATGGCGTCCGATTAGAGCAGAGCTGAGGGGGAGAATGGCCTCCCTTGACCTGCTGGTCACACTTCTTTTGATACAGCCCAGGATACTGTTGACTTTCTGTGCTGCAAGTGCACACTGCCAGCTCATGTTGAGCTTCTCAACCACCATCACCCCCAAGTCCTTCTCTTCAGGTCTACTCTCAAGCCATTTTCCACCCAGACTGTATATATGCTTGGGATTGCCCCAGCCAAGCTGAAGGAGCTCGCACTTGGCCTTGTTGGACTTCGTGATGTTTGCGCCAGCGCACCTGTCAAGCCTGTTGAGGTCCCTCTGGATGGCATCCTTTCCCTCCGGTGTGTTAACCACACCACACAGCTTGGTGTTGTCGGCACACTTGCTGAAAGTGACCTCAATCCCACTGTCCACGTGTCCAACAAAGATGTTAAACAACACCACTCCCAATACCGAACCCTATGGAGCACCATTTGTCACTGGTCTCCACTTGGATGTTGAGCCATTGACCACAACTCTTGGAGTGCAAGAGGCATTTGTATTTGTACTGCACAAACGCACATAGTCCTGACCTTTGAGCAAGGGGATACGTTTCTAGTTCCTGGGAATTATCTTGTGCTTTAGAAACATGAGAACTGGCACAAGGAACTTGCCATCTGGAGACCTGATCCTGCAGCTGAAGGGTCACAGGGAGTCAACCATACTGCCACAGACCTGGCACTTATGTAGGTTTGCTTATGTAGGTCCAGAGATAGCACTATAGCCCAAAAGACACAGCAATGCAGAAGGTAACTTCTCCTACAGTGGCCGTAAATAGGATATAGGAAGAGGAGACTGTTTGATACAGTAGCTGCGATGGCACTGATACCATTTTGTGGATCCAAATTCAGACACTGCGCGAGCTATCACAGCTCTGTTGAAATGTATACATTTGCAGGCAAATACATTGATGCCAAATTTATACACTATCTTTTAAAATTATAGAAGTGTTTCCTTCAGCACACAGACTTTTCTTCCCAGACTCTTTCATAAGCTTTGTATGTGCTGTAATCCCTTCTCAAGATACCCACCTTTATGCCTGTGGTATTTAAATTTGAAAGATGACTTTAGACATCTCACATCTTCAGCAGCAGATCGAACTCTGAGCTTGGTGTGTCTTGTTTAGTTTATAAGTAACGATAATATTACCAATCATTAGAATAGATGGCAGTCTATTTAATTAGTTTACTCTCTAACAGCTGAAGCAAATCTCTATGATAGTTCAATTTTAACTGTTAAATGCCCCATTTTAAATGAGTTGGCAAATATTTGTGGTGCAAATCTCAGTGTTAATTTGAACCGATTTTGGTAAAATCTGAGCTCCCCTAGTACACATCACCTACACTTTCTTTTTGCCTCTCTTGGGGCAGAGTAATTTAAAGCTGATTTTCCTTAACCAGAGAAACAGAGCTAATATAATAAGCCTCTTGAGGTTTCTGTAAACCAGAAACATTAACTGGGATATCTCAAACGCTAAGACTATTTCAGCACACTGGTCTTCATTGCTGTTATCATAATTGCATTTGTGTTTTAACAGCATGCATTTTGAAAGGTTGTGGCTGCACAGTGTCAGGTTAGTGGAGGAGAAAGCACCCCTCTTTCTGCAAGACACTCCTCCGACCTGTACACAGTCCCACGCACTGCAGCCCTGAGCTGATGTGCCTGGTGTTCCTGACTGCCAAGAGTCCTTGTGCTGGGAAGGGAGCCACACTGTAAATTACTGTCACGTGTCAGTGGGGAGTGTTTTTTCTCACCAGTGATTACAGTTGTGCCTTTAGTTGAGGAGGTTGTTTTGGGGCAGTAAATTTTGCTGTGAGCTATATCGGTCTCACTCCTACTCTGCTCTCATTTTCTTGCTGTGTAGGAAATGGCTGTTCTGAACGGCCAAGCCCTGATGGCCTCCCAGCTTGAGATCATCTTTTGTTCCCATTTTTGCAAGAGGGGTGTCCAAAAGAGGGTTTATGAGGAGCTGGTTCTTCACATTAGAAGAACATAGATTACTACATTGCAGGTTGTCATTGGCGTTCTGCATCTCACAGAAAGCAATAAACCAGTGGCTGCCATAGCACAGCTTGCGTTGCTGACAGCTGTCCTGCTCGGTGCTGGGCAGCTCCCCTGGCCAGGCAGAACTGCTTTATCACCTGAAGCATTTGAAGAACATCTGTGCTCAAAAATCAGGAACCAGCGTGGGAAAAGGGGAACTCAGGGGACTGCTGATGGGGGACATTTTTCTCAGGACCAGGACTCCTCAGATGTTAAAAAAAATATTCTTGACAGATTATTTGCTTTTGCTGCTGTAGTCGTTAAACAGTACATTAAGTTGGATAATGTGAGAACTACCAGCCTCGTGACCTGGTTGTGCATAAATCTCCCGCCTGCTCTCATCAACTTTGAATCTTGTGAGCTCCAATGCCATGCCCTGCCTGACGTGAGCAGGGGTGTAAAGACTGCCTAATATTGCATTCAGTGTCTCTTCCAGGGTGTTTTGCCCCATATGAGGATACAGTCTTTTTGGAGGCTGGCCTCCACATCCAAAATGTTACCCTGGGCACTGATGCGAGGTAGCTGTCACATAAATAGTCATGATTTATGTGAGGGACAGGCTTTATCAATAGACTAAGCTGGACCCATGGTTAATCCAAAATAAACAGATGGCTCAGTATATGGTTAATAAATTACTGTAGAGGACAGGAAGTCAATTGCTGTAACATGTCTATGCTTATGAGCATTTACAATACATAATATTAATGTCAGTAGCAAGTCTGTAGTATCTGTTGGTCGTTCATTAACTCTTTAGAAATGTTACCATAGTGTGAGTTGTGAGTTAGTAGATGATGGTTAGAGCTATTGAAAACACTGATATTTTCCCTATCAGGGAATGGAAAATCTAGGCACTCCAGTTTTCAATTACAAAAAAAGCCCAGAGTGAAATTTGCAGTGTGGTGCAGACATTCCTCACAGACCTTGTCTGGACTCTTCTAGTGTCTCAGTTGACTAAAATGTCACCCAAATACTTACTTTGCATGCTCTACGATAAAGCAAAATCTCTTATGAAGCAGCTATCCAAAAAAAAACACAACATGTTTTGATGTTATTGGAAAGCAAGGTTTTCATTGATTCAAAACGATCTTTGCAGTTTTTTGAATTTTCAGTTTGCAGAAGATTAAAAAAAGATCTTAGTTTTCATCCTTGTTCTGCTTAGGAACAGAATTAGCTGGGAAAAAAATGGAATTCCCTTAGCAGCTAGCAACTCTAGTGTTTCTACATGCTTCTCTGAAAAAATAAACGGGATTACTTTGTTTAAAAACTGCTTTTAGTAACCTTTGTAAGAGCCTTAAAATACACAGGAAGGCATGATCCTTCTTCCTTTGAAGTCCCCAGCACAGTACCCATTGACTTCACAGGGAGAGGGTTGCCTGTATAAATTTATTGCAGTATGCATGTCTACCCTGACACTGCACAAAGTCACTCTGAAAGCCACTTGATGTCATTCTAATCCTGTCTTCTCATGGTGGTGTTCTAGAGAATAGGGTTTGGGGTTTTTTCCCCCTCCTCCATATTTATTATTTGCAGAATGAACCAGTTAACAAATAGAAAGGACAAAGCTGAACGACTGTGTCATTAATCTCCAAAGTAACTTGATCTGCTGCTGAAGTGATCAACTGCTCTGTGCAGCAAGTGCTAACAATGGTTTTTTAGCTGGCGGTGCTTTAATGTGCTAACAAGAAACACTTTAGCTGGACGTACAACCGAAGTGTGCGGCTCAGTCGTGGAATGCCAGTCCTGTGGGACTGGCAGAAGCCCTTGTGGTTGTCAGAGTTTTGATATGAAAAACTCCCAGTTCTTTGCTTCTGAGCAATCAGAAGAGCAAACACCTTCTAGATGCGAAGAAGGAGCTATGGTACACAGGCACCAAGCTGGCACCAACAACCGGCAACTCTAACAGCTTCACTCCTGTAACGCTACACCCTGAGCACAGGACTGCCAAATGCAGCTTTCATCCCACAGCTTGTCCCCACTGGATAAACCACAGAGGTGTGAATGGCTGTGTCTGTCTGAGCTGGAAGAGCTCTGCCGCAGGTGAGGACACTGCTGTTGTTGAGGTCATTGCAACAAGACCGTCATGTATTGTCTCCAGGGAATAATTACAGCTAAACCATGACACTTAGCTGCAGCCTTTTGTGCTTGCGCTGCCCACAGCACAGCTGCCATGAGTGCAGGGATAACATGCTCCCTTTTGGCTTGGTGAGCAGAGGAGAGGGATGAAAAGTTACCTCCCCTCTGCTGGGCACCCCGAGGGCAATGCTGAAAACATCCACCCTTGTGAGAGCTAGCCCTGGGGGTTTGAATAGGGCAAGATGGGGAGTCACTACCCAGTGGACATCTGAAGGTGCCAGGTTGTCTTAGGGATGCCAGCTGTAGCCTACCCAAGGTATCACATAGGCATTTTGCTCCTCATTGGACCACTCACATGAACTCAAATATATCAGATAACAGGCTTTAGAAAGATAACACTGTTGCAGTGGAAAGCATAGGAATAATTTCATACTGACCACAAAAAATGTCGCCTCTGCCTATACTTTGGCCTGGAGCAGGAGAAAAAACGTGCAATCCTTTTTAATGCATGCTGGCAACCTTGCTGCAGGCTGGGAGAGACCTGAAAAAACAAAAGGATAAGATGCCTATGTTAGATATGTTGGTCAATCACAGAGACAGAAGACTGGTGACGGATTTGAGGTTATGCCATAATATAGCCTGTGAGGAACACAAAGGCAAAAGTGGCCTTTGGAGCTTTCCTGCTTTCCCTCATGGGCTCATATCCTGCCCACTGAAGCATCTCAGAAATGCAAGTGTCTGCCAGGGCAGGTAGCAAACAGCCCCTCTGCCTCCACCACCCACAAAAGGCAGCTCCCACAGAAAGACTGTGCTGGTAGGGCTCACAGATTTTCCACACAGGACTGTACTGATACAGCTTGCAGCTCATTCTTTCCAAGCTGCTCATAACCTCTATGTCTTCCAGAAAGTATTAGTGGATGCTAGGAAAAACGTCTCCTGAACTTCTGGGTGCTTTTCCACACCAATTCAAATTTCTCCACCTTACTAAGATCCTCTGTCACTAAGTAAGATAGGGGATGCCAAATTTTCTCTCTAAAACTGAAAGATGCCAAACCAACAAAGTACATGCTGGTGGCAATGAGAAAAAGGCAAGTGTCACTCTGGCACTCTTTATGTTTAGCCATCCCAGAACACAGAAAACATCAAGAAAAGTCCTAGGCTTTTATTTTTCTGACAGTTAATTTGACTTGGCTAGGGCAAGGTTGTCAGTCTGTTTGACCAGCTAAGGGGTACGGTTTCAAGAAATCAGTTGTGAAAAGAAATACCCAGCTTGTAGGTCGCTGATGTATGCTAAATAGGACTTTTTCTTGCTCTAAAACACACTGGAAGGTTGCAACACATCACATTTCACTTTCAACTGGCTCAGCGTAAGCTTTGAAAAATGACCCCCCCCGATGTACTCCTGTTAATCATTGATACAGTCTTTGATCTGTTTTCAGTTCTGTGCAGCTGATTGACTCTTCCCTACTTTTTTATCAACTTTCTTTTTGTGCCTTTCTTCTTAATATATCTGTTCTCCATCACAGTTTGAGCAAGTGGGAGTAGCTGTAACAGTAAAAGAAAGTGTATTTTTATAGTATTTCTTATGAAACAGTAAATGTTGTGCATTGTCTTTGTGTGAAATTTCTAGTATGCCCTTGAAGGACAAGAAGAATTTGGGATAATATCTGAACCACCCAAACTCTTCTCTGAAGTTGTTTCCTGCTCCTCTGACATGGACAACATTTTGCAGGAAAAGCCTTGTATAGTTACCCAAGATGGGATTCCTCAAATCATAGAATCATAGAATCGTAGAATAACCAGATTGGAAGAGACCCACCAGACCATCGAGTCCAACCATTCCTATCAAACACTAAACCATGCCCCTTAGCACCTCGTTCACCCGTGCCTTAAACACCTCCAGGGAAGGTGAGTCAACCACCTCCCTGGGCAGCCTGTTCCAGTGCCCAATGACCCTTTCTGTGAAAATTTTTTTCCTAATGTCCAGCCTAAATCTCCCCTGGTGGAGCTTGAGGCCATGTCCTCTTGTCCTGTCCCCTGTCACTTGGGAGAAGAGGCCAGCACCCTCCTCTCCACAACATCCTTTCAGGTAGTTGTAGAGAGCAATGAGGTCTCCTCTCAGCCTCCTCTGTGGAGGCTGTCAGAAAAGCACCATGGTTTTAGAGCTGAATCAAGTGCAAGCGAACACACTTTGGGCACAAATTCCTCTATCTCTTTTTCATCATACAGCTTTTAGCCAAGCCTGCTTGGATTGCTCTGTGGTCTCTCAATTGATGGCACAATAAGCTAGGTCATCTGCAGTTGCCCCAGGAGCAAGTGTCTCTAAGAGGGATGCCAGAAGACATTATCATTCTGCTAGATTTGCAATAGATGGAGAGGCTTGCTGCCATGGTCAATAATCTCCAAGGGCATCAGCTCCTGTGAAACACAGTTAGTGGAAACATGCAAAAATGCACAGAGTCTTGGTGATTTTGGTGATGGTCGTAAGTGTCCTCCTTGGCTCCAATTTCTCTGATTTTTCATAAGACTCAAAAGTAGCTTTTGGTTTGTACTAAATGGGTGCTAACCAACTGGTCACCGTGCCATCACACTTGCTATCTTTCCATTACAGTGGTACTTCTGACTTACCCTCAAGTACTTTGCTGTGTCCCTTATCCATGATGATCCAGATGAATTAAACCAGAACTATACCACTCCACCCTCCCTGCTTAACTGCATGGGGGTGTGCGCACCCCTTCGGTCCTGTACTCTGCTCTCACACAGGCTTTCCACAAACATTTCTGTTTGGTTAAACGCATTTAAGTGCAGGTGATGCTAAAGTAACATAGAACACAGTTCAAAAGAGATTTGAAGCAAATAGCTAGGCAAAACACGCCCTCCTGAGCCATACTTGCTTCTGACACCATGACACAAAGAAGGGTAATGAGTAAAGTTGGCGTGCTTGGCTTCTACTGCTACAGGAATTAGCAATGTTTTGCTGTTTGCTGTTTAAGCAGGATGGAGAATGGGTTAGTGGTTCAGGTTCATCGCCATTTATGTGGAGGGCAGTCAAAACACTAAATAAACCTCAGCACAGAAAAAGAATCACAGAGACTGAGCAGTCAGTCCATGTAAATACCCTAAATCTACCTCAAATTCTCTATGGCTGCAGTTAAAGTGAAAAGGGGCTGTTAGAGGCACTCTTACATTTACTGATAAAGCAAATATTTACCAGATACAGGAACCAGTCTTCCTCCTGTCCTCTTTAGATTAAATTGCCTGATAGAGCAGAAGACAGGGTTAACTCTTAGTGCTACGTCCAGGACCAAAAGACCATGACAAAATAAAATTACTAAATTCACTCCTGAGAAAACTGCTTGATCATTTCACATGTATGGGAGGCACAAACCTCAAATTGCATGTTTGGCAACATAGGAGGGCTATATACGTATATAGCCAGTTGATGTTGTTATTTCCTTTAAATGAGGTCTCTTTTTCTCTATTTTTGATGCAGTTCTCCAGGGAGATTAATTTGTATGAAAGTAGAGCGCTAATTGCACAAAACAAGCTGGGGTACTGCAGAAGCATAATTAAATTTTAAAAAGTGTGGTGTTAATACAATTGTGGTGCTAATTAAATAAAATTGGTGACAAGTGTCTAAGGCAGAGCAAGTGTAAGGAGAAAACCTGACAAAATGATGCATTTAAAAATTCTTGCAGATATTATAGTTCACTGGTAACTGAGCCGAATTAAAAGTAATTGTACGTGAAGTGCTGTGCGAGCGCCTGATCTTGCTCTCAGTAAAGTGGGACTTTTGCCAATTCAGACTCTAATGTTCCATAAATTGCTGATAGGAAAGCAATAGGCTCATTTTATTTCTGCATGTGTTTAAGCGGAGACTAATTCAGGACCAGTCAAACAGACTCATAACAATTCCCTCAGCAGCATCTGCAGTCATACCTGGGGCAGACTGACTGGCCTCTGCTTTGGAGGGAATTGCCGGTGGTCCGTGCACTGAGTGGACCTGGAGATGGCATGGAACTGGTTGTGCCAGTGGCACATCATGGCTTTGACCTCAGCAGTAGCCGACTTTCTAGACCAAGGGTGCATCATCAAGGGCTGTCCTCTAGCCTCTGCAGAGCAGGGGGGCCTTTAATCAACATCCTGGTTCAACTCCCTTCCTCTTTGGCATTTATTAGTGGCTCACAGGAACTTCATGACACCTACTGCAGCCCCAACTTTCTCTTTGAGTTTGGCTATTCCCAGCATTTTCCTGCATGGCACCCTCTGATCTGGTTCCCACCTTCTCCAGAAGGTCGTTCCTACTGACCAGCTGCCCTAGGGACATTATGTCAGCCACACCTGCTGCCCTGGCACTGTGGTTTCCATCATCAGCACCCACGGGGAGCCCTGTCAAGAGCTCTGTCGATCTCTTGCTGTCCCAGGACACCGGAAAGCTGCTTCTCGTGAACCCTGAGTTTCCTCACAATTTGTGTTGATGGAGGAAATCTCCCACCCACACCTTCCACCCACAAACCAATAACCCCAAGCCATTTCTAGCCTGTGGGGTCCTGAAATAAATAAAAAAGCCCTTTCATATGTGAAACAAGGCAGCCCTGTCTTCCTGAGTCAGCAGCCTAAAACAATAGCTAGGAGGACTCACCTCACAGCAATTTTTACCCTCTCAGGGTCATGTTATAATACAGTAGACCCCCAGCTGTGGTTTTAAAAATTCATTGGCTTCTTTTGTGAAGGTGGCTCAAACAACTTCATCAAGCCTGCAGGAAATTAGTTGTGAGCCTTCATACAATGGGAATTTTGCCTTTGCCTTTGCTGAGAGCAAGATCAGGACCTTAATGCCTACAGAAGAACTGACAGCTCTGTTGCTTGCTGGAGCAGGGGATAAGCAATTGCTCTGTGCAGGTGGCTCAGCTAAGAAAAAAAAAAGAAAGGGAAAAAGTTCTCTCTTGGGTCAGCTCGTATTTTATGGCTGGTTTTGCTGTTCAATGTTACTGGCCGAAATAAATAGCTGAACACACAAATCACTGTCCTTGGTTTTATTCTTTTTACATTTTAGGAATGATATGTCTCAGGGAGAGCTCTCCATCTGAAAAGTGATGCCTCTGCCCTTTGTTGAGGGGGTTTACCCTGAGCAGGGTCTGTGGGGCTTCACCATCCAGTGCAGCTCCTTACCTCACTGGTGACTGATCCTGCCCTGCTATCTGTTCTCCACATGAGTGCTGCTGGGCTGCAGGGGTGTGTGTATCATTCATTATAAACATCTTTTTAATCCAAATTCCAGTTTCAGAAGATAGCTGCTAGAATATAATTGCTGCTGTGTTTCAGCCTGATGCTTTTATTTGCTTTCCTGCATCTGAGCTGATCATCCTTCCCGCCTTCTTTAGCGTGACTCTTGCTTTGTCTCTGTGGTCTCTGCAGAATAGCCAGCAAGTTTCCTCATCTTCTTCTTGAAAGCAGAGCTCAATGCTGTGTGTTAATTACCTCTGGGCTCTGCTCAGCTCAGTCCTTCTTCGTATGGAAAGGCAAGATATGACTGAAGGAAAAAGAAAACATAAGAACCCAGAAAAACAGGAATTGGCACAAAGTTGTCATTTTCCTAAGAGTGCTTGTCTCAATTGTAATGTCAACCACAAGAGCGTGTGTTCCTCCCTCATAGGAACAGTGTTGGCCTTGCCTGGCTTAGATCACAGTATGACTAAAGCCTTTTCTTAGCTGTTTTCTTGCCTTAGGATGCATTGTGGCCATTAATTGTCCTAGAGGTAGAACATAGCACTAAGATTGGTCCTGAGAGTTAATAATTAGCCTCAACTGGGTGTCAGGGACAGATGGTCTCTAAATGTGGCTTTGAAGCTTGTCCTTGTAGCACAGGAACACATTCAGAGCATATACCTAGACTCAGCTTGTTTCCATGCACACATCACTTGTAGGCAAAAGCAGCCCTAAAAGACCCTTTGTAGCTGGAGTGTTCTAAGTCAGAAGCAATATTCGCAGACATCCTTTTCTACCGTTGCCATGCAGAACAACCATGAACACATGGGCTGTAGGTTGTGCCTGAGGCTACAAGTACAAATTTTCCAGAAGAAGCAGCTTTTCCCCATGGCCTTGACCTGGACGTGACAACTGGCATGACTGTTGCCCATGCCACGTGATGGGACTGCGGCTTCCCAGTCCCTACCCAAGTTTTGGGCTTGTGGAGGGGCGATTTCAGTAGTGTTGCCTTCCAGGAAATGTTTTGCATCCCAGTACAAGAAGGGAGTGGGGCAGGGAGTGTCATGGGGTGATGGATGCTGGTGAGGGAGGTAGGTGACCAGGAGTAGGGGCTGAGGTAGCTGGAGAAGCCATGTCAGCAGATGAGACATCCCAGGTGAGGGTGTGTTGGTCCTGCATAATTTTCACTGCTTTTCTAAGGCATTCTCCAAGCTCAGACCGTCTCCAGGGTGCTATGGACTACTTTTGTTGAGTAAAAAAGTCCTGGAACTCCTGGTCAGATCCTTGATCACCAAATTTCTGAGCATTAAAGGTAAGAGCGAGCACTAGTGAAGTGTGTATACAGCAGGAACTTTGTGAATTCATACTAACAGCAGAGGATGCTTTATAGCCTTTCTGACACTGTGAGTTACTGGATAAACAGGAAAAAATAAGAGATGACATACAATAAAATGGAATTCTATTCCTCTTATTTTTACAGCTGCAGCTTAGTTTACTCATTTATGAATGAAGCAGCAAATTGATATAGTATATTTGAATGCTACATTCCTAAAGAAACCAACATTCAGGTACAGTATGTAAACATAGATAGTGAATACATGCATGGTATAATGTGGATAGACTGGATAACATATACATGATTGCAATATATTTATATGGGGAAAAATAATGAATGTGTAGCTAAGTGGGACAAGATTGCGGGATGGCTGTTGTTCTAAAACTTTGGGGGAAAAGAAAGAGCTTCTGGTACAGCAAAATTTCTGGTATAGTTGTGATATTTCTTGCCAGGCTCTGACCGCTAAACTCAAACAGTAACAAGCATCAAGTACCTATTAGGTCCATGCTCACTTATGGCTATGAAGTGTGCAAATGTTATTAATCTATAGATTAATTCTCTGAAGGAAAATTCTAGTTATATCATTGCTACAAACTTTCCCAGGCCTCAGAGGTGATTCACTATTTTGGGATTAATGTGACAATTCCCTTTTAGCAGATGGGGGGAGAAAGGGAGACAAAACCCTCAAAAATTACTCCCATAACTAAATCCCCTATTCTTTATTTTCAGTTTGTTTTCCAAAGGTGAAGGCTTGTCCCAGAGGTGAAATATCTGATAGAATCTGGGTGGCAGACATCACAGATGACAAGTTGCTGTGAGTCTGAAGCTTACTTCACTAGCATATCTAGTGACAAAACATATTAACTCCCACTGTTATCAACTCCTTTGAGGAGTAACCTTCCAGTATTGCTTGGAAAGGGGCTGCAGAAGAATTGGCTTGCTTAACTTTACAAAATACTAGCTGTCCTTCTCTGTAGCAACTGCTACTCAAAGGCCTCAATTTAAATATTTTAATGTATCAGCTCTTACTGCATGTATTCTTAAATATATGTTTTTAAAAACAGTGAAATAAATCAAGCTGCTGGCAGTTGGGCAGATGTTACCTAATTGTTTTCTGTGATTTCTTTAGCATTTGAACAAATATTTCCCCGAGATCAATCACTGATGCACTGCTTTCATCACACTGGTGACTAAACTCACTGGATGCAGAGCCAGTCAGCTGCAGCTTTTCCATCAATATACCCTAGGCCTGAATGGGATGGGTCATTTAGACTGACAAAAGGAGAATATTTAAAGTGTCCTTTCCAATTAAATCCTCAGTGTCTCTGCTAAGATGGCCGGAGTTGTCAGTGGTATTTTTGATGACGTGAAAGGTTGCCATCTAGGAAGCCTAATGATCAACTCATGGCCATGAAATAGGTGCTATGTGATAACAATGCTTAATAAGGTCTGTGGAGTGGACCAGATTCGGAAATATAGCCTGGCAATTAAAGGCTCTCCAGGCTATTTCCATCACCCATGTAGATCTCTTTCCTGACTCATCTCTTGCTGCTTCTTCTCCTGCTCCTCTGTGGAGCAGGACACATGGTCTTTCAGCACAAGTTGTCCATGTTTGCTACGTGTATGTCTTCTCCCTTGGGGACAGGAGAGGGAGCAGGAGCCTTTGCTCATGCTGCTGATGTTCTCAGGCCATCCTGCCTGCAGTTCACTTTTGTCTTCAGCATGGGAAATGCACATCTGTGTGAAATGGTGCCAGGTCCCTTCCGTCTGGGCTTTGGTGGGTGTGTGACTGGCGTGGGTCCTCATCCCAATGAGCATTGAGTGGGCTGGTCTGTGTGTGCTGGTTGGGTGGAGCTGCTGGGGCAGCTGCAGGGAATGTTTCCTATCAGTTGTTGATGTGATGTCATGGTTAATCTCCACCGTGGGAACATGCCACTTCCTGCCTTTGAGAGCTATTGCAAACAGCTAGTTGGAAGATCCTGTTGAGAAGTGGCACAGGCAATTAAATAAATAGCCAAAATTTAAAAAAAAAATAACCAAAACCAACAAACCAACCAATTATATATATAAAAGCACTGCCACTGTGGCTGCTGCCAGGTCAGAAAACTACTATATGTCTCTAGCAGAGCCCATATGTGCCATATGGGCTTTTTCCAAATGCTGTGGTGTTAAACATACTTAGCAGTGACTCGAGAGAAAGCTATCTGGCAGAGAGGAATGAGTCTATTCTCCATGGTCCTTTCCGTCTCTGGGCTCTTTGCTCAGCCTGCCAGCCCCTGTGTCAGCGGGGTTGGGCTGCCTGTGCTGGCAGCCCAGGGCTGCATCTTGGATTGGGCTGACTGTGGTTCAGACAACATCCCAATGGCTGTTGTGAATACTGAAGCCCCCCAAATGTGCCTAATCCTCCTGGGCAGTGAGATGCCCTGTGAAAGCTGGTAGTTTGAAGAGAAGGGAGGTCATCTGGATCATACATGTGTGCTCATGCACAGAGTTGCGTCGTTCCCTTGCTTTTCTCTCTTGGATGAAGCTTTAATTCAAAGTTCAAGTCAGTCCCTAAATTTGGTGATCTAATGTTTTGAGTCTCTCTTTTGTCTTCAAAGGGTGTGAGCTGCTACTGAAGAGCTTCGATAAATTGCCCCAGCCAGTTGTGTTACACATCCACATTATCCTCTTGCCAGCAGGCAGGCCCTGTGGTCCATCCTGCCTGCTCTAGGGGAGCTGGTGTCACAGTGCAGCAGGAACATGTGTGCAGGGCCATATTGACCACTGTCTTGTGCGGGCAGGACAGTTTCCCTGGCTGTACTACAAAGCTACACGGCTTCCCATGTCCCACAGGGAGTGACACACCCATACGGATCAAGAAGAGACTGGGAAAATGCTGGCTGGCCCTTCTCCTTCCTTACCGACAGTGGCGGTCTACCTAGCTCAGTGTCTGGTCTCTGTACAGCTAGCACAGATGCTGCAGGAGGACCTGGCAAGCAGATGATGACACCTGTGCACAGCTTTTGTCTGGCCCCCAGCAATTTGTGACTTAGGGACTGCCTGGCCTAGGATTGACATCTTTGTAGTTATTAGCCCTCCATGCATGCCTTTGACATGAATTTCCCTGGTTGCCTTTTGAACCCATGCCAGTCTATGGTGCCTACAGTGTCCCATTGCAAGGAGGTCCATTGCTCCGACATTAACAGATGATCTGATGTGCTACCCAACGTGTGTTAGTGTAACATCTACCATCTGCAGAGAAGGACCCAAGCATCCAAAATGATATTACAGAGGAGACAGCAACTTCCTTCCAAGGTTCCCCCTCCTCAAGTGACACCAAACGCAACAGCTCACTATTGTGCATCTGTGGAAGAACATGTAGGTAGAGTTTAGCTACAGAAGAGGTCTGTAGCACAATTAAAATCAGACTGTTGTATGTAACAGAGAAAGAGCAGAGAATGGGCCAACCCAAGGGATGCATTTCTGTTCAGAAGATGTGCAGGCATCTCAGCCAGAGAAGCTCTGGAAGGAGTCAGGTCATGTCGGGAGTGTCTTGGCTCCTGCCTGGCCTGCTGGAATGACAGTCCTTGAGGGTATGTATCTGCAGCACCTCCTTTGGGTGTCCAACTTGGTTACCTGTATTCAGAACTGAAAGGAGTAGGCTGCTGACTTAAGCGAAGTAAAAATATCTTCCTTGTGCTTCTGTGGATCTAATGTGCCTGCAATGTACAGACACTGGGCTACTCTGCCTAGACCTTCACCCTCTTGCAACCATCCTGCTGCAGCAGCAGGTGCTGGAGGGAAGCCGGTAGCTGCTCTGCCTCCTTTTGCTGTCAGCCCATGGACCACACTCATCCCTTTGCCCACCCAGCCATCCCAAGGGCCCTGACATCTTCTTTTACACTTTTGCAAGGGTCTGGGAAAGTCATTCCAGCTTGCAGCTGCAATGGCAATTGTTACTTGGGCCTCTGCCCTGGCTGAAATGATGCATTGGCTGGGTTTCCCAGGCAAGCTGCTTGTACCCTTGCCCTGGTTCTTTGCTTACCATCTGGGAGTCTTCTGCAGGGAGCCACGGGGGCATGCAGCACCCATGCCAACCCCGCCACCCCAGGAGCTCTGATGGCAGCAGCTTCCATAGCAGTGGGATGCAATTAGCCTAGCATTCTGGCATGGAGGATTTTGCAAAGCAGTAGCAGACTGAAAGCACAGGTCCTGCTGAGGGGAGATACTGGGTTTTGGAAGCCAGGGCTTGTTCTTGCAATGAGATTGAGAGGAAGCAAACTGAGAAGAGTCATGCTGTGGCCACAGGGCTGTTCTATGTAGGGGCAAGGAGAAGGGATTCAAAACTGTAAGACTTATGTCCCTTCCATCATGTTAATCCTGGGTCCCTCTTCAGGCACCAAACTGTGCCATTCACTTGCAGCATTTCCATAGCTGAGCTGCCCGACCCCTCATGCCCCAGCATCCTTGCCTTTGTTGATATGTCCTCTGGCAGGCATTGTGAGTGCAGGCGTGGATTTATCCAGCTCAGTAGTCTCCATTCATCCCTGTCTCTTGCTCTCCTGCTGCGGTGCTGACAACTCATGTATTCCCAGCACTGTGCTGTGGTTTCTCTCTGACTTTGGGAGCCCATGTGCCAAATACTGCTGCTGAGCCTGCTGACCAGCTGCATCTGGTGCATCCAAAGCCATCTAGAAGCTGTAGAATGTATGCTCCTCTGTGATGGCTGCCCAGCACTGGTTGTGGTGCACAGATTGGGCTGGTGGTGCAGGGGCAGGGCAGACACCCGCTTCACCACTCACATCCTGCATCCCATCCTGCACCCAGTGAGCAAACCACCAGCTCCTGACACCAATGTAGGGATTAAGCATGAAACTGAGGGGTTTACACTGCTCTCTGTTCACCCCTGGCACAGTAAAGACTCCCTAAAATGGGAGGGTATATCTAGACCTTCCTTAACAGATTCCTGGTCTGTTCTGAAGAACATGGTGTGGAAACTTGGGGAATTGCTCTGGGAAGTTTGATATTGAACTGCGTGAATCCATGTCAGATTACAAATTCTGGGTTAAGCATAGGACTTCTTTGCCCTCTCTCTTTGCTTTTTGTCTCTGTGCTGATCTAAACCCCACAGCAAACAGCAGGAGAAATTCCTGCAACTGGCCTGGAGCCCACAGTAATGGTAATGACATATGGATGATCATACACCAGGACAGAGCATGTTTGGGCAAAGGAATGGAACTGTAACCTGTTTTGCCAGTCTAAGCTGGTGGTAATTAAGCAACTGATAACAAGCCTGGGACTTTGATCACCTGTTATGTTTTTAAAAAGGCTCCTCAGGGGCTGAAGACACACTGGGTGATTTAGCACAAGTGTGTGGTGGAGGAGGAAAAGTCTCTAATGCTGCAGAAGACTGAGGTTAGCCTCAGAAATATCTTACCATCTTGAAAGAATGGTAGTAGGTAAATAGGTATTGGTATTTTGATGCTGTTGACAGGTACATTGCTTGATTTCTGGAAGTCAGGAGTATTACCTGCCCCAATTTTAATGTGTTTCTGAGATCAGTTGTAATCCTCACCGTGTGTAATGCCTAAGTTCTATGGGGAAAAGTCTACTTAAGCAATGCGAGGGTTAGCCCTGGTCCTGGGAGCCCAGGCAGCTTTGATGGCCAATGCTCTTTCTGTGAAAGGGTCTTCAGGCAGAGAGCCTGCCCCTGGGGCAAATTTGAGAAGGTCCCAGGAAGGACACCATACTGGAACTTATTGCTGGACAGCTAGAGACACGATATGTCTAAAAGCAGCAGCAGCAGCCATACCAGGGCTCTGGCACACGTAAACTGCTTCAGTGGCAGTAATGCTGCCCTCCTCATGTGCATGCTGTGCTGTACATAGGCACTTGGTACGCAGCTGAAGGAATGCTTTTTTTAATGTGTTGACTCCCTGGAGAGTTGTACCTTGACTTCAGTAGAGGAAAATTTGAGGAAATAGCGTATCCCTCCTCATACCTCAGAGCTCTGCACTCCTTAGACTCACAACCCACACATTTACCAGATTTAGTCACTGTGGACAGGGCAGAGAAGTTGTGGTGAATTAATTAGTGACTTGCAGAGCTGTCACAGCCTCCCGAGCTGGGTTATTACCTGTAAAGCCTTAGAATAGTAACTTGCAGCTCTGTAAGCACAAGAACCCCAGTGTTACCTGCTGGAAAAAGCCAGCACAGATGCCTAGCCTGCTGCGTCTGCTGCTCTTGGTGGGGAAAAGGGGAAGAACAGGGGAGATGTCCAGAGATGGCGGCTCCTACTGCTGTTCTGGGGTCCTGCAAGGAATGGCAGTGTTCTGGCATGGAGACAATGGGATGCAGCTGCCTTGGGGTGAGCTGGGCTGGAGCTGCTGAAGCCTTGCTTTGCCTTGGAGGACTGCAGTTGCTCATATGCTCTTGAAATTCTGATTGTTGTTGATTTTAGATAGTGGTATTTGTTGGGACACTCGCCTTCCATAGACACCTATGACTGCAATGCGTTAAAAGTGGAAAAGGAACTCCAAGTCTTCTTAACTGTTAGTCTTCTAATTGATCTTACAGAGCTGAGGTGACATCTGGACATGACTCCCTTTCCTCCTTTCCTGTGTTACACAGGAGCGTACAAACTTCATCAAAAGTAGACAAGCCAGCTATTCATGTGTCGGTAATACTGAGCACGCCCAGGAAGGAGGAGGGTAAATAACATACCTGATAAACTTGCTTGAAAATCATAATGCATTTCTTTAAATGTGGCCAATACAGGGAATTATCCTCACTGTTAAGTTATCTTAAGGGTACCCAGAGAAATGTCTGATAGTCTCCAGGATCCTTATCTGTCAATGAGAGTAGGGAGCTTGAACTCCTTAAACCCTCTTGATGGCTTCTGCATTTTTTCTCATAAACTGCTACTACAAAAAATAATTTTGGAAGGTTTTGGAAGCTCTTATACATGTTCTTTGGCTTCATTTTTTTGGGGCCACAATTACTCCTCTGGCCTGCACTGCTACATACTCTGTTTTCTGCGTGAAATCAGCCTAGCTCTGAAATAGGCTGGAACTCATTAAATTTGAGCAGGATGTTTGGTTCTGTAGATCTCATTTGAGAGTCAGTTGGTGGTTCTGATATAGCATTACACGTTTACAGTTGTCCTTGGTTGATAATTATGTTCTAAGTCTGTCCTTCAAATTAATCTGAGTGCATACTCTAAACAGCTCTGCCATGGCTTTGGTTTAAGAAAATTGCTTACAGGAATGACACATTTGTTACTAATCCTCCAGCCTCTTATAGCCAAATTCTGTAATTCTCTCCCAGACTGGTAATTCTTTCTTATGCAAGCAGACCTACTGACTTCACATTTACTCACCCACCCAGTTCAGATCACCACTTAAACACATGGTTAATTGTAAACATGTGTTTAAGTCCCATTGACTTCTGTGAGTCTTAAGTGCTGTCTTGAATAGGCACTCTTTTTCAAACCTGAACTGGAAAATTAAATTTGTCCCCTTGTATAAAAGATCAATTCATCTGTTACACCTCCAAAAGAAAGCTGAAAGTTCTGTTGGATTAAGGCAGGTTATATACTTAGGGTCACAACTGTTGCTTGTCAGGTAAACTGTTATTCTGGAAAGAGCACCCACATTCAGACATGCTAAGGAATAGCCATTTTTGACACTATCTGCGTGTAGACACAAAATTAATCTCAACTAAATCTGGAAATAATAATTTTGATTTCTGTGATTATTTAGTGCAAAATTTGAAGTAAGGTATAACTAGGACCACATCAAGAAATCTACAGGATTTGAAAATAATGACTAGCAGAAGTAACACTTCTTATATTAAGCAAAATAAAAGGATCGTGTGTGTTTTATTTGGAATGCGTTGTTGCTACACATTCTCTATTCCCAGTGCAAGCCACTCTAGTAAGGGCATTGGCCTGTCAATTCTTATTAAAAGAAGGAACAGAAAGACAACCAAGTTCTGGCTGGCCATGTGCATGGACATATGCCACAGATCCTAGGGGAGCAGCATGCCTTTACCTTTGTTTTGGCTGTGCTGAGATCTGACATAGGAGGCAGAGGTGGTTAAAGCTGAACGTGGGTGGGATTACTTTCAACCTTCCTTTGCATCCCTCCCTCTTGCGTATTTTGTGCTAGACAAAATAGTGTGCTGCAAGCAATATTAGAGGGTAATCAGGTAGAGGGCAGTTGCAACACCCTTCTGCTTTCAAGCATGCTCGTGTTAGAGCCAAACAGTGCAACACCTATGTGCTTCTGGTTTAATTTAGCTTCATGACAGTAACTTGAGCAGATAGTGCTCACTTGGGGTGAACAAGAGTGACCATAATCCAGGCACATCTGCAAGCATGGTCACTAGGGACTCCTCAGAGGTTGATGTGAACTGGAAGGCTCTTCATAGCTTTGCAATGAGCAATGTGTGCTGTGTTCAGGTTGCAGGACAGACTGCTGTGGGTACCAGCTTTACATCAATGTATAAAGTGGGGCTGAGAAACTCTATGTAGGAAAACAGGCGTACAGCCAGCAATCAGCCCAAAGAATCATACTTCTGGCACAAAGCAAGCAGAAAGGAAATACTACCAAGTCTCTTTTACTCTCAAAAGCAGTAAAAGAAAGGGTTAACCTTTAAAAACATTTTTGCCAGTTACTTGGCTTTCCCATTACATCAGTCCTCTCAGTTTCTATAGACCCTTGAAGAACAACATTAGTAATAACTAACCTCATGTCGTTCATTTAATCCTGATTTTTCCTTTGGGCCTTTGAGGAAAATCACAATTTCCCCTGTGCTAATTTTCACTTTGAATTTGGAGTCTGAAAATTTGTATGTAGGACATTGCAAAAGAGTCCTGGGACAGCAAAAAGATTTTTGCTTCTCATGTTTGCAGAACACTTGGCAATAGTTGTGTGACAGCATTTTAATTCTTTACCAGCACTGCAGATCTATGCATGCATGTGATGCATATTGTGTGCACAATGGGATATTCCTAAATGTTCAGGTGTATTATTTTTAATGCACAAGCCAAATGCATACATAGAATCATAGAATCCCTAGTTTGGAAAAGACCTTTGAGATTATCAAGTCCAACCATACCTGTTTGCTACTAAATCACATCCCTAAGCACTTCAACTACCTGTCTTTTAAATAGCTCTAGAGATGGTGACTCCACCACCCCCCTGGGCAGCCTCTTCCAGTGCTTGATAACCCTTTCAGTGAAGAAGTTTTTCGTGATGTCTAATCTGAACCTCCCCTGGTACAGCTTGAGGCCGTTCCCTCTCGTCCTATCACCTGTCACTTGGGTGAAGAGACCAACAACCACGTCTCTACAACCTCCTTTCAGGTAGTTGTAGACAGTGATAAGGTGTCCCCTCAGCCTCCTCTTTTCTAGGCTAAACAACCCCAGTTCCCTCAGCCGCTCCGCATAAGACTTGTTCTTCAGCCCCTTCACCAGCTCTTCTCGGGACACGCGCCAGCACCTCCATGTCTTTCTTGTAGCAAGGGGCCTGAAACTGAACACAGGATTCGAGGTGTGGCCTGGCCAGTGCTGAGCACAGGGGCACAATCACTTCCCTGCTCCTGCTGGCCACCTGTAGGCCATATGACTGCTTCACGTAGTTCAGAGGTGCTGGGGAATGTGACATTTATACACACGTTTGCCCCTCTTCCAGCAGCATCCTTTCTGATGTCACTCATCACGTTTCTAAAACATCGCTTCCATGAGTAGCAGCAAAACGTTGTTTCATTATGCGGGAAAAAAACTTGGTAAGAGAAGAGGGGACCTATCTTTGGGAGGATAACACACTCCTTACTTGTGAGTACGCTTCAATCCTGTGAGTGCTATTTGCACAAGAGCACAGCACCCTTTTTATCATGCCAGGTAAATGCCAAGATCTGGATGGTTACTAGACTAGAGCATCCCAGAGTGCTCCAGATGTTCCTGAAGAAGGGCCTAATCATGTGAACACCAGATGTAGTGCTTCTAATAGGGCCCTAAAGGCTGGCTTGTCACAGCAGTGGCCTTGCAGGGATTTGACAAGAGGTTAGCCGTTTCTGTAGGTCGGCCACACTATTCCTTGCCAATCCATTGGAATGTCCTATGCACCCTCAACAAAGGAAAGATGCTGAACAAACATGGTTGCAAAACCCTCAGACCCGTGGTCTCACTTGGTATTTTCTTTATCCTAACAGTTTATCTTTTTCTTGTGTGATTTTTCTTACTTTTTTTTCTGTATTTTTCCCCCCGTGTGCGCTTTGAGGCTTCTGTTTAACTCCCTCATAGAGCAAACAAAAGAGTTGAATAAACTTGCTGGTTTCATGGCTTGTTGATAATTACACGATAGCCCTCTCCATTGGATTCTTGGTTTAAAATAAAAAAGTAAGAGGAAGGGAAAAAAGAGCTTTTGTCAGCCTCGATAGCACTATTCACTGTTTTACCAGCAAGTTACAGTGAGAACATCAGCTTCCTGTCCTTTCATTGAAGCTCATTGATCTTTCTCCATAGTAAACAGAACTGCTCTAGCTTTTGTTTGACTTGTGTTCCCCATTTGTGTGGTTCATTTCAGGGATGAAAAGTGCTGTTGTGGCCCTCCTGCAGAAGGAGAACTGGGGTAATGGCAGTGGGACAATGTGTGCAGCGGCTGCTGGAGGGGTAAACTGGGCAGTCAGGCCACTACCATAAACACAGTGGCCTTCGGGGAAGGGACGTGGAAAGGCTGTGGCCAAGCATCCTGGAGCTAAGCAGAAATGGGATTTCAGGCTTGACATTGCTTGCCTCTTCCTTTAGATCAGCCCTGTGCAGAGCAATGCTGGCTAAAGGATGGATGGCAGAACTTGCTTGTCCTAATGAGAAACAAAACCCTCAATGGCATCCAGGAGGTAGGAGGGATGTGGCAGCAGATCTGAGATCTCATTCTGGCTTTATTGCTCATTCGTTTATCAGTTAATTACAATAAAAACAAGGGTGATGAAATGTTTGTCATCCAAGTTGGGGAAGTGTGCTGGAGCTGCAAAACCAGCCATGGTCCTTCCATGGAACCTTTAATGAGGGAGGTTCCTGTGCTGTAAGAAGATGGGTATGGGGGAAGACCATTTTGGGTGGGTAAGGTACTAAATATGGAGCAGGACTGAGGCTGAACTGGCAGAGCTTGTGCCAGGGAAGCACACAGATGAGGTGGTTGAGTGGGAACCCTGGAAAGAAACAAGCCTTTTCTTTTTCCTTCTTTTTAGTCCCAGTCATTGGAGTGAGCGATGCTTTAGAAAACAGAGCAGAGATTTGGGGTTTCCCTTGATGACAGTAATAGGGTCCAAAAAGGTGTGACTGCTGGCAGAAATTAAATGTATGCTTTGTCTGATCTGAAGAGCATGAAACAAAGAGTTTACTTGCCCTCTCCAGCCCTTCAAGCTGCATTTAAGCAAGGAAACTCTTCCTTGTTGACTTTCATTGTGTGCAGGTATTTTTCTTGGCCATACCCTCCCTGGAATTTGAAAAGTTTAAGTAAAAGAAATAATGTAGCAATTCTCAGGGAAATTTTTCCTGTGAAATCCCAAATCCAATGAAATAGAGATTTGTTGATTTTTCTTTCATTGTTTCATTTCAATAGCAAAGCTTGATTTCAGTAGGATTCTGGGCTTTCTTATTTGCTACTTATCTATCTTGCAGTAATGTATAGGAGACTTGGCTATCAACCATAACTTTATGATGCCAGGCACTTGGCACCTATAGAACAAAACCTTGAGCTTTCCCCATGAAAGTCTGCAGTTATGGCTACATACATTAATATTTCCTGGTTTGGTGTTGTCTCCTAATAGCCAAGCAGAAATGCTCCTTAGCAGCTGAGCTCTGAGTGCAGGTTGTGCTACATTTTTCTCTAAAAATATGTGAAAGTAACTAAAGCAAGTAGATGCAGGGATGTATCTGTACCGATATCAATATCTTTTCAGATTCAGACTGAGAGAGAGGGATTGTTCAGCCAGGAGAAGAGAAGGCTCCAGGAAGACATTTATAGCAGCCTTCCAGTACTGAAAGGAGGCTAAAGGAAAGCTGGGGAGCGGCTCTTTATCAGGGAGTGCAGTGGCTGGATGAGGGGTAATGGTTTTAAGCTGAAAGAGGGGAGATTTAAATTAGATATTAGGAAGAAAATTTTTTACTGTGAGGATGGTGAGGCACTGGAACAGGTTGACCAGAGAAGTTGTGGATATCCTGTCACTGGAAATGTGCAAGGCGAGGCTGGATGAGGCTATGAGCAACCTGATCCACTGAATGTTGTCCCTGCCCATGGCAGGAAGGTAAGAACTGGATGATCTTTAAGGTCTCTTCCAACCCAAACCATTCTATGATTCTATTGCTGAGGTGCTCTAATGGATTTGGGTAATTCATGTTACCATACAGAGCTTAAGCAGACCGTTGCAGCACCTTGAGTTTGAACAACAACTTATCTTTCTTCTTCTTCCTCTTTTATTACCATTGATGAACTTTTTTGCTTCTCAGGCATAGTTTTTGCATGTGATTAGCCAATATATTTTTCCCTGAAACTTGTAGCAGGAAACCTTTGCAATATAATTTGCCTAGACCCTTTCAGATTCCTATAACCTGTTTTTGTGCAGGGCATGCAAAATGTGGGAAATCTTGGGACAGAGCAGAATAAAACTGGATTGTTGTCAGCTACAATGTCAAATAGAGTTCAAATGTTGTGGTGGCTAAAATCTCATTTCAAAATAATTTTTAAAAAGCCAAATCTGAAATGCAGAAATTTTCAGAGATTTGACACAACTCGGTCAAATGCTAACCCTCTATTCACTGCTGTTATTGTAGGTAAGTGTACAGAGAAATGCATGTTTCCTTATAGGCAGCACAGCTGCCAAAGATAGTTTGTGTGAAAAGTTTGTTTGATGAGGCTTATGCTCTTCTAAAGTGTTATGTTATAGCAGAAAATTGATTTTAAAATCAGACACAGACACTTCTCTGTGCAGTCTGATAATCATCCAAACATTTTAAATTTGGAAATATCTATTTCAGAGTGTTTTTAAAATATGCATAATGCATGGCTCTTAGTGAGAACAAAGTCATAGAATTTTCTATGGAACATAAAAATCCCTGTGCAGCTACTAAAGAAATTTGGTTGGTCATGTAATGCCAACATACATCCCCTGTCCTTGTGGAGGGTGTGAACCTAAAGCATGTTTTTGCAGTTATGGTGCTTGTTTTCAAGTTCATCCACCAATGCTGCACAGCTGAAGTTTTGGACCTTGGGGTGCTTTGTGTTGCTTTGTATGAGTTGCCTCATTGATTTCACAAGGCAAATCAATGTTGAAAAATTACACACAGGCCAAAGTCTCTGAGCCTAGGCCTAGGGGAATGCTGGTTACTTATTTCGACAGCTTTTGGGTGGTGTTCTTGGTGTTTTGCTTGCATTGTGTAAGTCCAGATGTAAGTTATGCTGGCAGAAAGAAATACATAAACCTTACTTCCAAGCGAGGAGGCTCACTACCACTGTGTAGGTTAAGTTTAAAGAATGTTAGTAACACAAAGCTGTTGGGTTAGTCAAGTGACACAAACATTTTTATTTATGACTAAGAAGACATTTTTCAGCTTCATCATGTTATGGAAGAGGCCAGAGCCTTTTGGCATCATGCTCCAAACCCATATGGTCAAGTGGCCTCCTAGCCTTTGAGAGTTCTGTAAGTAATGCAGAAGACAAGACTTCTGAAGATGTGTGATCTGAAAAATGCTCTTCCACACCCCCCCGCCAGCAGTTACCAAGACAGCCTGGGAGACAGGAGTGGGTTTATGTCAACACTTGGATGGGACAGTACTGCTCAGCTGTCACTCATGTGCTTTTCATCCCTGGCACCCTTCCCTTGCTTGGCTGATAACTTTCAGGTGCACTGATATGATAACATTCCTGAGTAGCAGTGAAGCCAGCAGGAGGTTACAACTGTTTTCTTTGCTGCACCTGAGATGCTGGGGAGGCGATGCTGGTTTTGACCACTTCTGTCCTTCGGGGAAGGCAGGATGGAGGGACACAGCTACTGGTAAAGGCAGGGGGGAGAGGCCTGGGTTCAATTAATCAAAACAGATCCTTGACAGCAAAGCATCATTTGCAGAGCCTAGACCAGGAAGAGAAAGTGAAGGAAAGAACAAAAAAGAGCACTTGCATCCACTGCAGCCCTACAACCCTTTGGTAGCACCTGCTCTTTGTGCTCCTAACTTTGTATGGCTCAGTACCCAAGCAGGTCATGGAGAGACAGGGCCAGGTGGGAGTTTCAGGGAAGGGGGGTACCTGCTGGGGAGCTCCCTCTTGAACTCTACCCCATCACTGGAGTAAGAGCTTCCTTCTCCTGCACATCCCTTTTTTCTTGACTTTATTTGCAGACCCCAGGCTGGAGACTCATGGTTGGGCATAATGGGTAGGTTTTGGCGTGGGCAGATCCCCATGTTTTACAATGGCACCATGTTACATTTATTGGCCACTTGCATTCAGCCCAGAGTCCATTTTTCTCTTGTTCTTCCTTCCTTATTTTATTTTATTTATTTTTGTAAGACTATGATTAAAAATGGGGATGCTGATTAAAACAATCCTGCTTCCCATTAAGAGGCTTGCTTTAGAATTAGGGAAGGAGGACTTGTAATATTTTTTTAATCCTAGTGTGAAGAAATTGGGGCTGAGGGAAGATGTAAGGACTAAATGAAGGAAAAGGATGACAGGTGGTCTAAATCTAACCCTGAGTTCTCCTCTTCAAAGGCAGGCTGTTTCATAGGTGTTTACATTCTCCCACAGAATTTGGGGGATTAGCACAAATTGTAGCCTAATGATGCAACGAAGCTTTTCAGGTTGCTGTTCTCTTTGTGGGCAGTTTGCTCTGCAGCCCTGAGGTATGCTCCAGGCTAAAACACTGTCAGGTTGAGCACAAGGCTGGGGAGATGAAGAGAAGCAGGAGCTTTCCTGGCTGCCCTGCCATCCTGCACATACAGAGTATGCTTGCAAACAATTTGATTGCATTGAGAATTGCTTTTTTATTTTTTTATTTTTTTATTTTTTTATTTTTTTTTAATTGCCTCTGCCATTAAAAACTCTGGGAACAAGAACAAAGTGAGGATGGCTACTGCTGCTAGTGCATGTTTGCATGCCTTGTCGGAGAAGGTGAATAGGAAGGGCCTTCAGTTTTAAGTTGATATGTATCTTCTAGCCCCTTGCTCTTAAATAAATTCATTGCCTTATTGTGCTGGAAAGACAATAGTAGCCATAGGACTGGATTACAAGGAAGTGGGATGCACTTTGGGGAGTACGATGGGCAGGGTGATAAAGTTGGGTGAGGATGATCATGCATGCCATGGCAAAGAGCCACCAAATATTTATTAGTACTGCAGCCTTCCTTCCTATAGAAGGCAAAGTCTGCCCTGTAAGGAAAGATTAACACAGTCAGAAAGTAGGATCCCAGAAGAATTTCCTGCAAATACTGTAGGCGGAGGATGATGGGTACTTCATTTTAAATCACTTTTGTAGTAGTGAACAGATCTTCCACTTAGTTAACCTGGCTGTGGGCTTACGCTGATGCAAGTGCATAAAGCTTGACCCAGTAAGTAAATCCCTGTGTGCATGTAAATCCATTGATGAAATGTAAGATTTTCAAGTTTCTATTCTCTTTTTTTTTGGACAGGAATCTAGTTCAGGAGTGCTCTGGTGCTAGATTCTGCCTTTGTTCTGCCTGTACCCCTGCAATCAAACTCATTAGTATGCAAGGACTTCCACTGGTGCATAGAAGTGTATGCAACTTACTGCACTAGGCTAAATGTTTTGATTAGAATTTAAAACCAATTCCATATTTTTTTTCCCATGAGGTGTTTACTTCAGGTCACTAGAGCAATTCTGATTCTGGTCAAAGATACTAGTCAAGACCTCTGTTCAAAATGCCATCTTGGGAAATGTGGTGGTGGAAGTTGGTTACAGACTGCTAAGAAGTATTAATTATTTTTTTTTTTTAAACTGAAACTTTTCATGGCTTGTTATTCTTAAGAATGGTTTACCTCCCCTTCCAGCTCTGTTTTCCTTACTTTTTTTTTTTTTTTTGTGGGTAAGGCATGTTGTGAGGAAGGGAAATTTATACCAAAAGTTTGAAGACCTGCAGAAACTTTTATGACACTTGAGACACAAAATATTTGCTTGTCACTACTTGAACTTTACTGCCTTGTTGGACTCTGCTCTTGTTATTGTAAACAGCATCATTTATGCTGAAAGTTTTAGGAAAATTGCGTTGTTGTAAAGCTGGATATAAGGATAAAAATGTAAATGTGTAGACTATCTTAGGCCTTTGGTTCATAAGGGGATGGCAACAGACCTCCTGATACTAATGTTGGAGAGAAGATTCCAAAGTGGCGTAGGGAGAGATGCTCCTTAGACATAGATGATTTATCCTCCTTTTCCAGATTTTGTGAAGTCAACTAATGCTTCCTGAATCAACACGGGTCTGAGTTCAGATCACTTGGAGTTGTTAGGTTTTCAAACTATGTAAATCAGCTCTAAGACCTTAAAAGAATGAAGGCTTGTATGTAATATGTTATAAAGATATGTCTCTTAATTTGATGTCTTAACCATTGAACTGGTCCTGTGATGCTTGTGGTGGAATGAAACACAGATGCTGATAAGGCTGTGATTATATTTAGCCATGGTGTAGTGGGAAGGAGTGGCTGCTCGGATGCAGTGACAGAATTGAAGCCAGCTGTAGCAGTGAAAGTCTCACAGGGTTAACCACAAAGTCTGCCTGCAGCTGCTGCAGTTCAATACTCAGCATTCACGTGCGGCCTCACCAAACTGCCTTGTGACATTTTTGATTCATGTCAGGGACAGAGTACCATTGTTGGGGGGAAAAATAACTGTTTTATAAAATGTTCTGCAGGCTTTCAGTCATTTCAGTCTTTATTCTCTCTTCTGTGTCCCTCTCTAGGTCAGAAAAAGTTCTTCTTGCTTTACTTTTTCCACTCGCTGCTTTAAAAAAAAGCATTTCTGGCTTGATTTCTTTTATTAAAGAGCATGAGCTTCTCCTGAAAGCTCAGAAAGAGGCTAACAGTGGGTCCTATTCTGCCTTTGTCATGTTGCTGTGACCCTTAGGATTTGAGAGAGCAGTGCAGCTTGATGGTGCAACTAGCAGGAAGAACGGCAGCATGCTTTTGCCAGCAGGAAGGACATTGGGGTTCAGAGGGAAGGGCTTCCACTTATGTAGCAGGCAAGTGGGAAGGATTTCTTGAGTGATTTCTCTTTGCTGTAAGAACAGGGCTGCCGGCTGCAGGTCTGCTGTCAGACCATCAGCTTGGTTGTTCTGATCACACTGGTGCTGTGGGCTCTGGGGATGGAGGCTCTGCTTGTTTACTCTTTTCAGTGCAGAGATAAAAAGCCTTTTTGGTTTTCAGATTTATGGAAAAGTTTTAAATTGTTTCTGGCTTATTGCTCTGGATAACCCCATACTGTGCTGTTAGTTGGAGCTCCAGGGCTGGACACCTAGGGGCTGCCTGGGACAATGGGACAGTATGAAAAGGGCCTTTCCCCTTATTTCTCTGAAGGAAATGCTGCTGAAGGGCCTCAATGCATTTTCTCAGCTTTAATGCCTCATTTGCTTCAAGCATGTATGAGGATTTGCAGTTTGAGAAAACAAATTAAATT
Organism: Phaenicophaeus curvirostris; assembly: GCF_032191515.1. Lineage (NCBI taxonomy): Eukaryota > Metazoa > Chordata > Aves > Cuculiformes > Cuculidae > Phaenicophaeus > Phaenicophaeus curvirostris. Next base: position 37,663,688 of record NC_091394.1, read on the forward strand.
AGTGCCGTTTCTTTTTTCGGTTCAGCTTGTTTCTAAAGGAGTCATTCCCCCACACCCATGTTATAGCAGATGCTCAGATGGGGACAGCTTGAAAAAATGTCCTGGTGGAAGGATAATTTTAAGAAAAAGAAAAAATTTGTGTCAAAGTGACCCTGAGCACAACCTTCCTGAAGCTGAGGCGTGCTGCAACAGAAGGATCATCTGACACTTTGCATCTGCCCCCTCAGGACTACAGACAGAAAGATCTCCAACCTGCACATGTTGCAGGTGTCTTGCTGCTTCTCCACAAAGCAGACCCTGGCTGGACTGCGATACTGGGTCCAGGTTCTCCAGACACAGCAACTGTAGCTGTGCCTCAGACTTGATTTGAGCATTGAGATCAGACTCTCCATTGGCACAGATCTTATTTCTGACACTCAGTTGGTTATAACACAGACTGCAGCACAAACCACTCAGGGTATAGGTGACAGCCAGCTCAGCAGCTGTAGCTATTTCGTTGCTGTTCTGGACACCCTGGATGGTGGGGAAGTTACAGAGCTTGCAACAGGCAGATGGACACAGAGCCCTGGGTAGGGTGCGAGGGTCTGCACATGGTGGGTTGTACTTCTCTATCCCTGTATCTTGAATAACAAGCCCTCCTGGGAAAACAGCCCTGGGAAATTCACATCTCCACTCCCCAGTCTGCTCAGAACATTTGACAGCCTGAAGAGGTAATGCGTGCCCATCTACTGTGCTTCCCTGGTGCTCCTGGTTCTGCAGTAGAGCAGCAGTATTCAGGCCAGCTTCTCAGCGAGCTGTTTCAGGTCCAGAAAAAGCTTATTAAATCAGGCTCCAAGCTGTTTGAAACAGGCTGAACTGGTCCAGGACTAGGAGGAGCAAGGCAGCAGTGTACGTGCAGTCTTGCACCGATATAGAGCTGGCCTGGGAGGCTGCATCATGCCAGGCTTCATCTACAACCTGGATAAAGCATCTGCAGGTAATTGGAGAGCTGGCTATGCCTGACTGGAGGGCAGTGTCAGGTTAATTAGACATCTGCAGGCTATTCTTAACCCCTCCCATTTTTTTCCCATTGCAGTCCCCAAATGGTGAACTATTTAAAATAAAAAAAAGAAAAAAAGGGGGGGGGAATAAAAAGCCTTCTGCTCAGATTGGCATAGAACATGTTTTACTTAATTGAAGACTGGTGTGAACTGATTTAATCTCTTAATAATTTCCCTTTCTCAGGTACTAAATCCTGTGGTTCAGCATGGCTTTTCTGATTTTCCTGTTCTTTGGTTTACTTTCCATATTTTTCATTCATATATTTTCTTCCCTGATTCTTAATGTACTTAGCCTGTTCAGATGAATATTAGATCTTTATAGCAGCATCTGAGATCATAATCTGTCTATATCAAAGGCCGGAATTATTCCCTGTTGTTTGTAAAGGAATTATTTAATAAGTAATCCTTGTAAGTGTCAACATTACACATGAGATGACATAACACTTGGGGAAAGTAAGGACTAAGCCAATATTCCCACACCAGCTTCAAAGCTAAATATGGTTTCACATACAGATGCTTCCTATTTCTCGTCTGTGGCTTCTATTTCCTCCTAATTGGACTTGACACTGGAAGTACCAGTTCTCCTTTTCCTCCTCCTGGATGTTTTGATTGGAATGTTAATACTGTCCTCCTTCATTACCAGCCTCCATGAAGTGGCATGCCACATGGTTTAAGGTATAGGATCAGTTTTCGTGTGGAAGCTTAGCCTGCCCCAGTGTCAGAGCAGTGTTTATCCACAGCTGGCTACTAGCTGCCTGGCAATCAGAGTCCTCGTGTGCCTGTGCGTTTAGGAACAACTGAAATCTGGACCCAGATACTGCCTTTCTGGCCTATCCTACCCAAAAACATTCCAGCTGAATAAGCACAGAGAGAATCAATCTGTTCTGCAAGTAAAATAATGAAATCTTGAATGCTGAACACATACAAAATATCTTTCCCTCAGAGTGTTTCTACATGTTGAAAACCTCAATCTTTGCAAGAATCTCAAAGTTTTGGCCCCTGGGTGGCGAATAAACCCTCCAAGGCTAGAGAAGCCTTGTTTCCTACAAAACCCTTCCCCTCCCCTGCCTGTACTGTGCATCCCTCCTAGACAAATCCAGCCCCCCACCAAGAAACATTAATAAATTTCTGCCGCGTGAATTCAAAACATCAGAATGTCATGGAGAGTTTATCCTTTCTGTTAACAGGCAAGTCTGACCAAAACATCCCTAATTCTTTTCTTCCCAAAGCAACCTTTGTGGTGCAGCAGTGTGGAAAAGCAGAAAAACCAGCAAAATACATTGTGCCAGCATAGGTGTTCCTGTCCCCAGACAGGGGTCTGCAGGTCCCAGGGTGCTGGCAGCCTCCTCATGAGCTGTGTAGTTGCCAGGAATTTGTAGTAATTTCTTGAGAACTTGCACACATATATTATTATCTTCTCTGAAATCATTGTGAAGGAATTTTAAACCACTGGCTTCCAAACACAAGTTTATACCAAGGAAAGGTATTTGAGATTTCTCTGCAAAGAAGTATCTTGTGGTCCATTAGGGTTGAGAGCAAAGCCACCCATCACGCTGCTGAAGCCCAGTTCCTAAGCAGGCACCCCTGTACCCAGCCCATCTGCCCAGAATCTGGCTCAGAGCAGAGTCCTGGCCCATGGACTCCCTGCATGGGTGGAACCAGCCTTTCAACCACTTGCAAAAGTAGTGTCCACGTGTAATTACGATTGTTGTAACCAGCTCAGGATACTGGGGTCCTCTACCAAAGGGATGTTGGAGGTTTTGCAAGACTCTAGGGGCAAGGGCTCCTTTTCCTTGTGCTGTGTTTGCACAACTGATATAGCTGAGGCTCTGCTGTGATGTGGCACATGCTAATAAAACAATAATGTCTGAATTCAGACGGGCTTTCAGCATCTTTTCCCTACAAGAATATGTAATTGGACTGGGACACGTGGATCTGCTTTCCCACTGCTGCCTTGCCAAATATGAAACCCTGCCTCGTTCTTTGTAGTTATTTTCAAGATTCCTTTCTTTGGCTCTGCTGTCAGCATCTGTCCCTGGGTGTATGGAGGTACCATAAAGCCTAGACTGTCATGGGACGGTTTTGTATTGTTGATGTGCAAGTAATAGCTCTGTGAAATCTTAGCACTTGCACAGAAGTGAAGTTTATTGTCGCACTTTTTAGACAAACAGTGATCCTGGTGAACCCTGGAGAGGATCCTGAGGATCTATTGCATTGTGTCTGCCCTGTTTTACACATCAGAGGTGTGGAGGTGCCTCAAGGCCACTCATGACCACAAGGAGTGTGAAACATGCTTTTCTTTCCCCTACACGAGGCAAAGCAAGTGCCTTCAGCACTGTCTCACCTGGGAAGCCTTGGCTTTGCCCTGAGCCCTATGTGTCCATGCAGTTGCCCTATCTCCTGCAAGGTACCAGAGACATATAAAAGGACAAGGTGTCTCATAGGGCTGGGACTTCATTGGCGTAATAAAAGGAAAGCAACAGCTGTCTTGATACAAAGCTGCTCTTTGGCTGTTTTTTTCACTTTTCTGATTCCATTTGTGGGCTCTCCATCTCATTTTAGACATAGCTGGCCTGTGATCCTTTGATGCAAGTGATTGAAGCAAAATGGTTGCTGTAAGTGTTCATTTTGGCTATAATGAATGACACAGGGCTAATTTTCGTCTCTATTGTTTAGGTTTCAGACTTGTAAAATGGCCATTTTTAGAAAGTAGTGAGGAATCCTGTATACATTGAAGTGCCTTCTCTCTGTTTCTTGATGAAGATCAGTGATTTTCTCTTTGGTAGAAATGAGAAAGAGACAGCCAGCACAGGCACAGGAAGCTTTCTGCAAGCTTCCTTCATATCCTTAAGCTTAATCTGAAACTGTGTGAGGTCTCCTGTGGTCCAGATCTCTGTTTGCCTTTAACAGACACTGTGATGGTAATTGTATTACGGCTTTGCATGAAGGACAAGTGATCCCCAAGGACCGTGATTACTCCATCAAAATAATTCCCATCATTGATCTAAATGGCATTTGATGTATTTTTAGAGGCAAAATAGAATGGCATCAGCCTAGAAAGTTCGAGATGGGCACCACCTCCTAACATGTTTGTGTGCTGCCTTGTGTGTCTATGGCATGGATGCAATATAAATATGCCAACTACCTGCTTTAAATTTCCTGTCTGTTTCTATTATCCCAATGTTCTCTCTGGAAATCTGTGCAAAATATTATGGAGCTATATCAAGCCTTTTGCCTTGTTTTCAGTTCCCGAGCCCTCAACATCATCTCCTAGAAAAGTGATACCCTACTTATCTACTTGTTAACTCCCACCACATATCACAAGGCATTCCTGCAAATTCCCATCAGCTGTGAACAAACTTATCTTGTAGACTTATGTAGTGATTTTGATGGCTGTACGGACCTGTTTGTTTTGCTCTGAACTAAATTAATAACAGCGCAATGGCATCCACTCTAGCACTGAACTTCCAAAACTCTCCTAATGTACTAATCAGCATGTGAGTGGAATATTCTTTCTGGATAGAGACAAGCCTGGTGAAATGGATTAGACATTCACACGGCATTGCATAATTCAGAGAGCAGGCATGGTGCATATGATTTGCATTAATAGCCTCTACAGCAGCAGCTTCTTACAGGTCTCTCTCATTAGACTGTATGTGGAAGATTCCAGACGGTCAATCAATTATAGTAATTTCCTTTTCAATATTTATTCCATCATGATCATTGACAGTTACCATTAAGTGACATTAATACAATACAATACCACCTTGCATTTTGCAGTGCTCCTCTTACAGGGTGCTTAATCTGTATAAGGCTGAGAGGCTCCATTATATGGGAAAAAGGTGTCTGCTTTCCCTAGCTCAGAGCAGTGCGGCTCATCTGTTGTGGGGAAGAGGACAGAGCACCTTGTATCATGGTATCTAGGAAGATCTCTGGGCTGCTCAAGAGCAGGGTCTGCTGTATCAGGACGGAAGTGGTTCCTGCCCAGCGGTGAGTGTGGGATGCTGTGAGAGATCAACTGATTCTATATCAGGAGAGAAGATGCTTTTATTAACTGCAACATCTTAGTGCAGCTTGTGTGACTTGTTCAGCCTGGGTATTAGCATGGTTGTATTTACAGATGCCTTACCTCATTTGATACTCATGGACCTTGCTGGTGGAGTAATATGAGCCAAGTTTTTCAAGTGTAGTAACTAACGCTTAGGCATTCTTGTTAGAGAAACCAGAGCTCTTTTCTTCCCTCCTCTCTGCCCTTCCTGGCTCTCTGACTATGCTTAAAACCTCCTGCCCTACCTTACCCTAGGTAAACAAAGTTCAGAATTACTGTATCCCAGTGACAGTTGCATTCCCTATTCAATAAGCATAGGCTCAGCAGCGCCACTGCTACAGACCAGAGGAATATTTATATACCTTAAAAATTATATTTTTTTTGGCATTGTCATATTGGAGCTAATGGCCTGATGGCAGCTGAAGGGCTGTTCCTGGCTTTTCCTTTGTAAAGCATGTTATAGTACCTGGGGTGAAAACCAAGGCTGATAGTCTCAGCCCTTCTATTTGACATCTGTCTCCTAAGAGTCACTTTGAAAGTACTCTGTGAGGACAAACACTGGGTGTGAAACCTGTAAGCAAGTGTTATCTGAGAAATATGGATGTTTTACTTCAACAAACACAACATGATGGGTCAACTGGAGCACTGCATATGCTTCTGGCCACTGCTAGACATCACTGATTGTTAGCTGATGTCTGCTGAGACTTGTCCTGTGGAGTTAAAAAGGTTTTTAGCCACAACTCACAAGTTTCCTTAGGTCCAGTTATACCTCACATCCCTAATGTCCTTCTCACATATTTAGACGCTTAATTTTAAATTCAGAAGGTGACATTGTTCTTCAGGGCGGGTGGGAGAAGGAGTGTATCTTTTGCAGACAGGGAGCAAAGGAATTGGTTCTGTGTCCCCCATGGACTCTGCTGCATGGCTCCCCCTTGACTTCCCTATACTGTATTAAAAATGCTGTCTTAAGAATGCGTTCAAGTCCCTTTACATTTTGGCTGCCTTTGTTCTAGGGTTTTGCCCCTTTTCAGTCTTGAGATGCTTTTCTCAGCTCACTGAGCTGACATGATGAGATTCTTTCACCACTCATCAGTAAACATTTCATCAGCAATTCTGCACATGCCCAAGGGTTTTTCCTCTCTTGTCTTTGCTGAATTTTCTGGTACTTCTTTCTTCTTCATCTCTCTTCCTAGGCTGGACAATTTTCCACTTGTCCCTATCTCCCTCTTCTTTGATACATGTCAGAGACTAAGCAGGATCAGTTGCCACTGTGTCCCCATTCAAGACTCCCCTAAAGCTATTGCTGCCAAATATGCTGGATGTCTTCTTTCTCACAGTGCTCCACTTCCATCCTTGTCATTCATGGGTAACAGTTCAATGATCTTTCCCCTTCTCTGTCCACTGAGCTCATTTAAAATCCAAACAGTTTCTGGCTGTCAGCTTTCCTATTTGTGACTTCCACTCTGTTTACTTCTCTCTTCAAAATCTTTCCTGTCACCTCTCATCTTCAGAATTGTCAGTGTTTCTCTAAGACACTCATTTTCCCATCCTTCTTTTGTTCTCAACTGTGACTCCTTGTTCCTGTTCAAGAGTCTACAATTGAGAGGGTCCCCACAGTTTGTTGTACTGCCACCATGTTATTTTAGATATCCCTGTTACTTAAGTTTTCCCCAGGAAAGAAGTGGTCTTGTCTTCTGGTTTTCACCACTCAGGCTGTACTTCAGAATTCTGCTTTGTTGCTCTGTAATCAGTTCTGTAGGTGCATGAAGTTCACACAGTGCCTTTTCAGTGGTTTTGGTTCCTGAGTTTTGCACACAATTTTAAATGTTTCCCTCTAGATAGGGATGGTTTTAAATTTGAATTTTAATTTCCCTTCATTTCAGTAGTTAAATCCAGGTTTTAGGGTTCTGTCTTACATATGCATGGGCTAGGCGTGGGCTTTGGATGTGCTGCTAGACTGTCCTCCAAAATTTGGATGGCAATCACATCACAGTTCTTGCTTTAGACTGAGGTGCTTTTCCACCAGAGCAGAATAATGTTCTGAACTTAATAGCTGGCTAAATAATTTTTCTGCATCTAAGTAAATGTGGTTTGATTTTTACAGCTAGCAGATGATTTAATTGGGAGTTCTGAGCCCTTTCCTTTAAACTTTATTGAGTTATCTTTACTAATTGCTTATAGTTGAAAGTGTGCATTTTTTTTCTGATAATGAAATAATTTGAGAATTTGGCAGCATGCATTTGAAATATCACCAGCATAGTATTTTTCTTCTGTATAGAATGGATCATATTGCTCTCTGATATTTGTTGGCTTAAGACATGTTTTGGTGAATTTCTGTATTTGAACCAGAATTGTTTACTTGTCTACTCAGAAATAAAACCAGCATTTTGTGTAATTCTAATCACTTAATCTAGATATTAAAAGTCAAGCACAATGTGTTAACAGTGATTTTGGAACAAAAACATATGAAACTTCAAAGATTACACTAAATCTGTAAATAAAGACCACAACTGCTGTATATTTTTTGAGCTGAAAAAGACTGAAGTAAACTGTGTCCTGTGAATTATTCCCTTCCTTTCAGCAATGATTATATGATGGACTTTTGTCTGTTGGTGACTTAAAAATTATAATCACAGGAATCACTACATCTCCATTTACATAGGATCGGTATACATTGCTTTAGTGGAATATGTCTCCATTGTTAACAGTATGAAAGGTGCTAATCACTTTCCTTGCAGATGAAGTTACAAAGAAGAATGTTGCGCTCCTCTTCGCAGTGTTAGTGACCTTCTTTAAGAAGTGCTGATGAAAAGTACTAAAATTATATTAGAGTTGAATGGTATTATCACCATTTTCTGCTTTTGACAAACTTGATTTAATGATGTCACAGCTTGAGGCGGATTTGTGTTGATTGACAGAAGATTTATACAAAACGAAACTGCAACAGTCAACTAGCATTCCGCCCCCCAAAATTAGAAATTATACCAAAGACCTTTAAATGATCTGGGGAACGTGCTCTCTGACTAAAGTCCTGTAGGCTGATAAACAGGGAGTGGGATGATTTGAGCAGTCAAGTGAGAATTTCAATGTCCTCTCTGAGAAATTGTGCAATGACAGGAGGCCTCAGTGATTCGTTAGTGGCTTAAGTGCTGCTGGAAGAGAATATTTGAGTAAGCTGTGGAACAACACGTAGTATTTCTGTGTGATTAATGAGAATTCGTCATCTGAAATACAGTCAGAACAGTGCCTTCATAGCTGTGTGCCTCAAACTCTCAGAGCCAGCCCACGGTGGAATATTAGAGGAATTACTCAGCAGATTACTTCCATGTTGTTTTTGTCAGCTTATACATCTTAACGCCCATTTGACAAAAGGAAGGGGGTGTGAGAGTTTGCGTTATGCATTTTTGTTAGTGTCTAACTTGTGGCTCTTCAAAAGGTCATGGGTACTTGAAGCTGTTTCAGACTGGTCAGACCACGGCTATTAGTCACGGAGCATTATTCACCAAGTCCCTTTCTTTCTTTACTCTTCCCCATCCTTTTAGTTGAAGAAGTGATCTTTGGAAAGGAAACAATAGCTAAAGGAAACCTTTTTTTTTCCCCCGGATGTTGAGTTTTTCCACTGGAGATTAATAGAAATCACTGGAACACTGTCAGCTGCAGGGTGACCCAACCTCCTTGTGACTGTTAATCAGAGCTGGATGCAAGAGACACCTTAGTAGTTTTGTCTGTTTGTTTTCCTGTTGTGTCAAGTGCATTGTTTTTGCTGTACTCCTTGTATTTACTAGGAGTCCTTCCAGGGCTTAACTGGTTTTCTGTTACAGGCTGCTTGTACTGTGAGAATTATTTAACACCATTCCTCAAAGTTTCTCTTTCAGTTACTTCTTAGATAGAATAGCTGGGTTTTGATTAAAAAACCCCCAAAAATTGTCAGTTCTTCCCTGGGTGAGGACACTGATTGATACTTGTTAGTATAACATATCTCTCTTTTGTAAGTGAAAACTGCTAGAGGCTTACGCTGTTCGCTGTTGTAAGGGATGAGCCCCAAGCAATGGTATGGTGAGCCTAGAGGCCCTGCTTCGAGAGATGTCTCAGTGGCTCCTGGAGATAGGGTGAGAGGAAAGTCGAAAAGTTCTTGGACTGGAGCATGCACAAGCCTCTGAGGCCTCTCTACACTAAACACCCCAACTGGCAGGTCCAATGCTGAAATCCAGGACTTGTGCTCTTTCTCTCTCTTCCCTGCCTTTCCTCTCCCAGTTGTTAAGTAACACAAGGCTTGCCTTGATTTCCCATAAAACCACATGGCTTAGATATACACGTGCAGCATATCTGTTACATTTAAATCTGTTGGAACTCAGAGCCCATTGGTTCCATTGAAATTTCCTATTAAAGTTGGCTGTTTGTGTACAGGCTCTCTGTTAATCACCTTAATCTCACTGAGAGGATCTGTCAATCTGAGTAACCTCTCCTCCTTTACTGCCACTGATCCCTTGGACCCAGAACGAGGTGGGGACTTGTTCTTGGGCAGGAATCTGGGACGTGACAGCTGTTCATATTGCCATAGAGCCTAGTGAATCCATGCACCTTGACCCTCTGTTTATCTTGGTTCTGTATGGATACTAAAAGATGTTTCTTGCCCAAAAAGGAAGTCTGTGTGACAGAAAACTGAGTAGAAATGAGAAGTGTCAAAAACACAGGATGTTTTAGGAGACCAGCTGCTGTGCATAATTCTTAGTCAATCAGCAGCTGTAATGCTTTTATAAGTGATTTGATATGTGAGTGTGAAGACTGGCAAAAAAGAAAATAGCATACTTTCTCCAATGAAAGCAAAAGGAAACTATTTTAATTTATATTATGTTACAGTCAAAGATGCAATAGTAGAACTGTGATCTGTATGTTTTTGCAATATGCTTCTCTTGTCTAAAAAGCAAAAGGTACATTTCTGTTAAGATGATGAATGGGAAGGCTAGTCATACAATAGACTGTATAAATTCATGCTAGATTAATATTTTATTTAGGTTGGCATCTAAATTTTAAATGTCTAGAAGACAAAGTTTATTTGAGTAAAATCTTAGTATTTATTTTTATGTGCCCATGAGCAGTAATGTGTTTCAGTATCTGCAGCCTGGGCTGCAGTGATCATGCACTGGTGGAGTTCAAGGTCCAGAGGGATATGGGACAGGTGAGGAGTATAGTCAGGACACTAAATTTCAGGAAAGCAAACTTCAAGCTCTTCAAGGAATTACTCAGTAGGATCCCCTGGGACATGGTCCTCTGATACAAGGGAACGGAACAGAGCTGGAAAATATTCAAGGATGATTTCCATAAAGTGCCGTATGTAGAAATACGTCCCCGTATGTAGAAAATCAGGCAGGGAAGGGAAGAGACCAGCGTGGCTAAGTTGAGACCTGCTGGTTAAACTCAAGAAGAAGAGGGAACTGCACAGGCAGTGCAAGCGCAGACAGGGAACCTGGAAGTGTACAGGGACGCTGCCCAGTTGTGTAGGGATGAGGTCAGGAAAGCCAAGGTGCAGCTGGAGCTGAACTTGGCAAGGGAAGTAAAGACTAACAAGAAGGGCTTCTACAGGTACGTCAATCAAAAGAGGAAGGTCAAAGAGAACGTACCCCCACTAATGGTTGGAAATGGTGATAACGTATCAACAGACGAGAAGAATGCTGAGGTACTTAACAATTTTTTGCCTCAGTCTTCACTGATAACCATTCCCCTCACCCCTCCTGGGTCATAGGACAGCAAGATGGTGACCAGGGGGCAGATTTAGACTAGACATTAGGAAGAATTTCTTCACCATGAGGGTGGTGAGACACTGGCACAGGTTGCCCAGGGATGTTGTGGATGCCCCATCCCTGGAGGTGTTTAAGGCCAGGTTGGATGGGGCCTTAGGTAACCTGATCTAGTGGGATGTCCCTGCCCATGATAGGGGGGTTGTAACTAGATGATCTTTAAGGTCCCTTCCAACCCTAACTATTCTATTTCTTCGACATAAGGAAAAAATTCTTCACTGAAAGGGTCATTAGGCAATGGAATGGTCTGCCCAGGGAGGTGGTTGACTTGCCTTCCCTGGAGGTGTTTAAGGTGCAGGTGGATGAGGTACTGAGGGGCATGGTTTAGAGATTGGTGGGAATGGTTGGACTCGATGATCCGGTGGGTCTCTTCCAACCTGTTGATTCTATGATTCTATAAGTAACAATGCAAAACACTTGCTTTCTGCATACAGTTTCAAAGTTCTGCCAGAACACCACCTGCCTGAAAATTGGAGATTTTCCTGGGAGAGAAGGGCTGTGGGCACAGATGTGGCTGGAGCCCTGAGTGCTTCAAGTCTCATCCAGGGGATGGGTGCTGGCCAGATGACGCCTCCGCTGTGCCCTCCACCCATCTGCAGCAGAAAGGTTCTTGGCTAGGGGATGTAGCCCTGAGGGAAATTTGAGGGATGTGAAAGGCTGCTGCTGCTGCATCCCAAATGAGCATTTTTATTCCTTATGTATCTTCTTCTCTATTTACTTTCCTTGGTGGCGTTGTGTCTCAACATGGGTGGTGAAGATCTGCAGAAGAGCCTGGGACATGAACTGTCCTAGAGTTTAAGATACTCCTGTTTCAGGATTTTCATTAATTTGTTTCCCTAAGTGCCGTCTTTACCGATTTCACAATTGAGTAAATAATTCCAGCAGTAATAGCTTTGTTGCCAGGATGAATCTAAGGTATTCAATGAACAAGATTTGTATGGAGGGAGGGACACATTCCTGCAGGAGAAAGTAAAGCAGCTGGGCAAGGAGCAGGTGTGCTCTGGAGCCCATGGGCACTTCTTGAGGCAACGGAAAAGAGAAGAGATGGTGAACTTCAGACAATGCTGTGACACATCTCTGGGAGAAGCCTTGTGCAGCTTTAGCTATCACTGTTCTCGTTTGTTTGGAGAGGTGTTTAAACAATGTTTGTCAGCAATGGTTTTCTGACGTGTCTCCCTGCATTTCCGTCCTCACCTCCGAAACTGTATGTCACTCTTCTTTAACAGATGCAGGCAAACATAGCTTAGACTACGCCTACCAGGTATGGTGAGACAGGAGACTAGTTTGTAGTGCTCGAGTACACTGGGGTACCTAGTAGCACTAAGTACCTATGTACTCAGGAGGGGAATTTAGGACCACGGCAAAAGCTTGTGTAATGCTGGGGCCAAGCAGCACTCATGGCCCTACAAGCCGTAGGTACCCAGGCAGGAAGGTCCTTCTTGTGTTGGGGCATAAATGTCTCCCTGTGCAGTTAGAGGCTGAATGCCTGCTGGGGTTGGAGGATTCTCCATTGACAGCTGCACCACAGCCTTCACTCCCTGCCCCCACTAATAAAGGATAGAAATGATAACAAAAAGGAAAGCATGGGTGTTTTAAAGCAGGTCTTATGGCTGCGTGAATGGGACAGGCATGCTGCTGCCATGCTCAGGTGACTCCCTGCAGCCAGGAGGAGGGTTGCTCCCTTCTGAACTTGCCTTGTCTCCCTTCACCCAATGCCTTTTAGCTGATCTGAGGCATCACCCGCTACTCTCCTTTTCAAACCCTGGATGGCACACCTCATCTGCTCCCCCAGGAAAAAGGTGGCTCATGAGATGCCTTCTGCCTTTCCACTGGAAGACATGAAGTCTTGATAAAGGCACAGCTGAAGCTAGAGAAAGCCTTGCAGTGTCTCCCCCAAATCCTCCTTACAAGGATCTATTCTGCCTGCTTGCTCCACTTCAATGCAACAGTACATTACAGGGTCATTTGTCCTTGAAAACACGTCTGCCCTTATTCTGGCTGGTCCCCGAATTGCAGGTTTCAGCTGTGTGGTCCTTACTGTGTTTCATACTGCTGATGCTCTGTGCTTCCATTTAGTGTAGATGCAGGTCCCAAAATAACCTTGAGGCTCTCTGGCTTGGTTGGGAGCAGATGTGCTGGCAACAAGGCGCACTTGGCTGCAGAGAAGGGGGATAATCTGGCTCTACATTCCTTGGAGTATCTCTCTTCCCGCTAGTCTCTCGCATGACTTTAATGGCAGCCCAAACATAGGGGCAGGGGTATGAGGATCAAGCAGTGGCCTGTGTGTGTCAGTCTACAGGGAATGGATATAAAGCAGGAGGGCAAGGTGGAAAAAGGGCCACCTGAGATATATCAGACCTCGTGTGACTGAGATGAATTACTTTTTTTAAAAATCATTGGTTTAGGGAGTTTCCATTCTTCTCTTGGCTATATAATAGCAGTTGAATAATGCCAGCTTTGTATGTAATCATTAATATATACCTAATTTAGATAATGTCTCCAGATCTATTAGAACCTCTGACAGAAAAATTTCCAGGAGGCATTACGTAGCTAAACCTCAAAAAGACAAAAATTACATGACTATTTAAATCAAAATCATGAAAACCTGGTATGTTTTATTCAGCAAAGACTATTAAAAGAGTTGTTAGGAAAAACAGATTATCCAAGAGAAAGAAAAAGGAGCTAGTGCAAGATTAGTTAGCTGATTGCCTCCTCACCACACTGTGAAACTCAGTTGCTTCAGTGTTTCCTGCAAGTTCGCAAGAGCCAGTGGCTTCTGTAAATCTGCTGTATGTTCGTTATCTACATATCTGCATTTTTGCTTCCCTTGAACTTGCAGTACGTGGAGAATCATCATTCTAGCTACAGGCAGGACAATATAGCCAGGTGTTATCTGAACTTTGGATGCAGATACCTGCCAAGCACCTGAGTCCTGATTTGCAGCAACTCGTATTGTACCTCTACAGAAAATCTTTCTATCGTGCCAAATTGGAAGGGATGGGTTTGGAGATGGAAATTCAAATTAACTGTTTCAAAGAGTGTGCCAGGCTCCTTTCACTTGGAGCTTTAGAGCAGACAGAAATATAAGAGTTGAAGGGTAAATCAGTCCTCATTTTAGCTTACCTTTACTCTCTTGGTATGTTAATAATTGGCAAGTTCTGGCAAAAAGCCATTTTTCCTTGACTTGTAGATAGTATCCATAAAATACTCACAGATGTTTCAAGCAGCTGCATTGTGATGCTGTTTTTAGAAGATGATGTAATGTGACAATAATAACTTCTGAATTGTTACTGATTTATGAATTGAGAATGTTTACAAATTATGGGGTAAATTTAGCTAGCTCAAGTGAAATTCATGTCAGCTTGGTCAGATGGTACTTCTGGGTCTGTTGGCCAGTGCTCCAGTTGGGGCTTCTGCTCCATTAGCATGATCTTTTACACTGGCTTTCCAGAAATACCCCTCATTTTGGTAGGCTGTTGTGGAATGTGTGGGGAAGAAAAGGCAAAATGCTGACAGCTCTGAAGTGTTGTGCTGGCAATATTTGGAGCTGTTGGTGGAATAATGACTTGACTATCCATACATCATTCCAGACACATTTCAGATGTTGGGGCTTCTGAAGAATGAGGCAGTAGTTTCAGCGATGAAACACTTGGGATCTACAAAACCAGGATGCTGCTTCTGAAAGGGTCTCTTTCTTCTCTGCATTAATGTTTGCCATGTGGTCAGAGGGTCCACACTTGTCTCCTATTTCCTCAGGCTTCAGTTAAGTTCCTGATATCTCTGGCAGGCAATGGGAAACTTGTAGAAGGAAGTTTGTAGAACCCGGTTTTAAATTCATTCTTTCAGCGAGGAGCCATTAGTAGATGGACACCTAACTAAAACAATAATAGCATATCTAACATTTACCTTGCACCTTTTCTTAATCTTTAAAGACCTCAGCTGCCTTCAAGATGGAGCACAACACACTGGCTATGTACAATAATGTCACAGAATGGAGGGGAGGAATATCTAGTCCATGGAAACTACAAGAGAGCATAGCTGAACTATTGTTATTTCAATGAGAGAGAGTAATGCTCCAGAAAGGGGAAACTGACCTATTGACAGGGTGTGTGAAGAGAGAGGCACAGAAGGTGGCTTCTGTACAGGGTCCGGTCTTTGTAAATTGAGGAAATTTCTTGCTGTATAAACCCAAAGTGAACCTTTTTTAGCCTCAATTTAGCAGATGTATCTGATGAATGTGTTTAAAACAAAACAAATGCAGCATATAATTACTTTTTCTTTTTATTTTTAACTAGCCTTGTTTGTTTTTAATGAGGCAGTTGGGTCCTGAATTATTTTCAGGCTGGATCACCCTGGTAAACTCTGGGAAGAATGACCTTTTGTCAAAGAGGCTGTGGAAAAAGTAGAAACTGTCCAGACTCATGCCAGATTATAGCAGACTTATAGATCATGCTACAGAAATATTGACTGTTATCAACAGGGGTACAGGGAAGCCAACTGGTTATGAAGACCAGCTGAAAAAAGAAACTGTAGATGACAGATAACTGCTTTCCCAGAATATCCGTGGTAAAGGCTTTCTGGAAGTTAGCAGTGGGTGTGCAAGCATGTGCCTTCACGTAGGATGAGACTAGTTTGCGTGACTCGATGTGGATCCAAGCTTTGAGAAGTGGGGTGTTGCACCCTGGGAGCTCCTTTCCTGATTGGTTTATTACAGAATAGTCTGTAGTCTGGGAGGATTAACTAAAATTAAGAGCAAACCATCCTGAAGGATTTGGCTTTTCTGCATCCGCAATCATGCCATGATCATCTAATATGAGAGAATCAGCCCTATAGTCACGCAGGGACTTTTTTCAAGATCTCTTGTTCCCAGCATAGCTATTGTGCTCAGTTGATGGTCATTAAACCAGAGGCTTATTTCATTTTTGTAAGAATTTTCTTTCTTGAAAAAAAGAAAGTTATGAGCTGAGTGCCCTATATTTGCTACTCCCTAAGTGGAATGCAGAGATGAAGGAGGGAATTTTGGCGATTGCCAACTGCTGATTGAGTGAATTGCTTTTAGCAGCATGGAAAAATAAGTGTGAGAACACGGTGAGCTATTATTTTACAATTATCCTATTTTTGACATTGTAGGCCTCTTCAGGAATCAGACTCTGGGTAAAATACTATTCTTTTTTTGTTTCTGTGGCTACTGGATATAAATACATGCTCTCTCTCATTCTTTTCCAAAATGTGGCTTTCTCATAGCCAGTCAAGAGGAGTGCATTAATCTCTGGCTATGGTTGCACCTTTGTTAGACTTTGGGGGGAGGTATCACACTGTTTTGACTCTGCTGGTTGGTGAGACTGAGGCTATGCCCCTTATTTCTTTGTTTAAACTGTCCCTGAGCTTTATAGATGCTGGTCCCTCTGACTTTTGAGAGTACATAGATTCCCATCAACCCTTGCTAGAGCTACCTTGCCAACAGTGTAACAGGTAGCTTACTTGTAGAAATATCAGCAGAGTCTTACCATTACTTTTCTATTGAGAAGTGGTCTGCCATCAGACTGAGCTAACTTTTTGGAAGGAGGGAGGAGACAATTTTGCCATGTGATGCATTTTCTTTTGAAACAAGCAAAACCGCAATGCTAGGCTTTAAAGCATGCAGTACAGTTGAGCCATTACAAAGATCAAGATCACTGGGTTTGTGTTCAAAAATATTAGAGGATTTGTCATCAGAAGAAAAGTTAAAATAATTTATGTGTCTAATAAATTCAGATAATGTATTGAAATCCATCTTCTCACTCTGTTTTTTTGGCTGCGTTTGGAATAAAAAAATACCAAATACCATGAGAGAGTCTGCTCTCATGTTACTTCTTGCCAAGCCAGGATTGGAAATACTTGAAATTTCATGAGAAAGTGCTTTCTCTAGGGAGTTCAGGCCATTTGTGCAGACTTGTGTGGTACTCAGATAGTTTGAATTATTTAGATAAAGATCAAATCTTTCAAATGTTTGAGTGTCTTCCAAATCTGAACCTGTCTGAAGGGTGGGTCCTCCATTTGTGGTCTTCCTAAAATTGAATACCAAGTTTATCAATGCTGCTATGTACCTTGAACCCAATGGTTTTCATAGCTGAGACAAATGAAAGCAATTCTGGTCTTCTCCAACTGCTTTTAAGGCTCTTAGATTCTGCAGACTGTGATGGGATTTTGAAGATGTTTAGCCATCCTGGTTGTAGCCTCTGTGCTGATTCTTCAACTCATATTCAGCTAGCAGCATGTTTGTCTTCAGCTAGGCTGACACAGATCTGGAAGCATATGCAATGGCTGCTACTTCATGGAGTATTTGAGTCAGGCTGGCACACATCTGTTGTGGGAACAAATGAAAAGCAAGTACAAAATCTTTTCTCAGTTTGTGTCACGCTCTGTGGTATTTTCTGCTTCCTCTGCCAACTGGTCCTGAGAACACATGATTTGCCTTCTTCCTCTAAGCACTTTCTTTTCCCAGGTACCAAAGTGCTCTTCTATTCCTCCTCTTTCTGCACTAAAGCAATTTATAAAACCTATTATCAGGAAGAAAAAGAAAGAGTTGTCGTGGCTGGCAGGGAATGGAAGCAGTATCATAATCTTTCTAGACGTATCAAGCATATGTTATGTTGTGCTGGGACAGAAATGTGCAAATGCAATGTTCAGTTTCTGAGTCTTTCAGACTTTAGGAAGTACTTTAAGGGGAAATGTATGATTCTGAGATTTGAGGTAAAGATCAGGCCTCTTTTAGGGGCTGATATTTACCGCAGATGTGCGTACAAGTTCCATTGAAAGGAGTCTTCTATGACTGCTCCTTGGAATAAAGCTCAAGAGTGCTATTAATGCAGTCTCCACAAACTGTACCTGTCCATTTCCATTTTAGAGTACCTTTTATTAGTCAGGGTATGTTAGTATATTCAGGCACCACCAAAGTTTAAAATGAGGATCTTTACACAAGTTCCTCTGGCTACTTTCAGAGGTCATATGGCTTTAATGATTGTTGCTCTTTTAGAAAATGATCAGGTGCTGATTATCTTTCCAATTCGGTGCAGTATTTCCACTGGGTCTGTGCAGTGTGGGGTTTCTCCAGCTACAGAGGTGACCCTGTCTTTTACACTAGCTTGCTCACTGCAGTCCTGGTACCAAACAGATCAACATCACAAGAGATTTAGCTGATAAGTTAAGGCCAGTCACCTTTGCCATGCATGCTCAGTCATCTGGATCCAAGGTATCTATCAGAACCGACGGGGGCTCAGAGCTTCCCTCTCCTGTTTCCAAAATCTTACTCATAAAAAAATGGAAACTACTTGAAATAGGAACACAATAAAAGTTACATGAAACAAACAAACAAAAAAATGAATTGAAGCTTCCCAGCGTACAATGGGAGGTTAAAGACTTTCTACCTCCATTGCAGACCTTTAACTCACTGCTCTGACTGCCTGGACAAAGCAGAAAGCAAATCCTGTGCAAGTGAACTCACTTCACTCTGGGTTACAATTCTGTTGCAGTTTACCCTTTTTGCCTTCAGTTTTACATTTTGATTTGGAAGAACACTTCAATCGAAAGATAAAATTAAGTGCTTGCCTAAGTTTCATTAAGGTCAATGGGACTTAGGCATAGGTTGTGCCGACTAAGAAGAAGAATTAAACCTATTTGACTTTTTAATGAGAACTGAAGGGGAAAATAAAGCTGGAAAATAATTCTTTTTTCATGCTTCTGATTATCTTCAATATTCACACACACACATGAGAAAAAAAAACGATTTAGCAGTTACGGTTTTCTTTCTGGTTGTTGTTTTAAAGATAATGTTAGCACTTGCACTTATCCTTCTTGGTGGAAGATAAAAATATTTAAATCTGAAGTAATTTTATAAAGCAGCTTCATCAGAGCTTATTTGTTTATTACAGTGTTCAAGATTGTTGTGTAAATAAGATGAGGAAGCTATTTTTGTCTTCTGCCTGCTTGTCCTCAGAAGGAGTTGTAAGATGTGTGCACCAAGATGGTGACTGAGTGCAGCTGGAGCTCCTGATATGTCTCATTTGATGTGAGCTGTATGAGGCGATAATTACCAAGAAGAGGGTCAAAGACGAGGCGTCTTGCAGAGCGACGGACTGAACAGCATAATTCTGATTGCAGCAGCCAGCTCTGCAATAACGTGATGAAAACTGCCTCATCCTTTTCAGGTGCATTGATCACCAGGATGCACTTCTGTCATTCTTTCTTACTAAGGTGCTGGCCTGTGCTTTTCTCCTTCCTCTGTTTTGCCATAGTCTAGAAAGGAGAAGCTTTTTGCTCTTACCCAAGACACACAGGATATATATATATATTAACGACAAAGTAACTGGTGCATATGACCTGTCCTGGGATACACAGATGACAGAGCTCTCTAGTTTTACAGTGAGGTCAGTGTTATCTTTCTGTGGCTAGCCTCAATGAATTGACAGCACTGAAAATGATGTAAAATGCATCCTGCGTTTCTGGGGTAATGGATGTAATCAAATGAGAGCTCTCTGCTAGAGTCAATGGCATGTGGATGCTGATGAAGGCCTTGCTTTGCCTTTCTGCTTTGTATATTCTGATCAGAGTTACACAAGTGTGTTATTTACCCTGAGATAAGAAAAAAATTGTGCATCTGTTTTCTAGCAATAAAGGAAATACGTAGCTGCAAACAGGGTGAACTGCAGCAGGAGAATTACTTGATAGAGGGTGCAGGAGCAGTGGAATTTGAGGTGGATTTGCTCTCCACTTTGTTCAGGTCATCAATTAGTTAAGTGCCTAGTAAGAAGACAGGTGAGAGAAAAAAATTACTCCTGAGAGCTCTATTCCATTTGTACCAGTCCTGGGCAAAGCATATCGATTTTGTTAGCTGTAGTTCTTAACTTCATGCTCCAAGTTGTACTTGTTCACAGCTTCTTAGGTCTGTCAGAGTAACTGTGAGCACGTGGTGTTTGCTGAAGCCATGAGTGCAGTAGGGGAGGCTGGGAGGGGAGGGGTGGACCTGCGTTGGTGGCCTGGAAGCAAAGATAGCTATGGAAAATGCTACTGATTTCATTGAACTAGTGCTGTGAACTCAGTGCAGTGGAGATGTGTGACATTCTGCAGTAACAAACATAACCAGGTGGGAGCCACCTGCTAGAGACACTGGCGTGTGGATGTTGATGAAGACCTTGTATTTCTTCTTTCGTTCTGTGCAGTCGATGTTGGACACCTGATCCAACTGAAGCTTGAAATCAGTGCTTTGGGTTTACTTGTATTTCCTTGCCTCCAAGGATGTTAGCAGACTAATTTATTAATTATATGAATGTTATGTGTTGCATGGGCACAGCTGACTGATGTACTCGGAATCAAAAAGAAAAGGAAACTGAAAATCTGTCACTTTGCCTTACTGCCCACAATCCTTCTCTTTAAGGACTGAAGCATCTCAGAATAGTCGAGGGGGCAGAGCCCTTCGTTGCAAGAGGAGGTTTATGTGAGCACAGAGCTGTGAAGACAGGCCTTTCTCATACAGAAAAAGGTCTGCTGCTAGGGGAAACAAGTAATCAGTATGGAAAGATTTTAATGTGTGTGCAAATATTAAGCTTGTGATAGTAGTAGCATGTTTAGGTCTCCCTCTGTCTGTTCCTAAGTTTACCCTCTTTGGTGATAATACAAATATTTGGAAGGGGGAGAAACGTAATTTTCACTATTACCCTCAGTATTCTTCATTTATCCATAGCTTTCCTGCTTCCACTTAAAGGAGTTAACCTCCCAATAAGAAGTATATTTACTAAATGACATGGAGGCCACATGTTTAGTTTTTTTCTGCAGCTATGGGAGTAAATAATAGCTGCCAATATCCACAAAATGTATAATTTTTATTTTGAAGATGAGGTACTCTTACCAAATTTGCTTAAATATTAGGGATCATACCTTTTTTCAGTATTTTAAAAATCTTCTACAGAAAATTCAAAGCCCCTGCACCTTAAATACTTTTCTGAGTGCTGTGTTTTCAATATTAGTTCCATGGGATTTACCCCACGCTTCCCTTGCAGTCAAGGTGATTCAGGGATTTGGGTGAGCCAGAATCACTTTGAGCAGTATCAAGGGAAGGGACCAGACAACAAAATCTGTTTTCTGCAGGAAGCCACAGTCATTCAACTAGGTAGGTTAGTTAAATACATAAATGATAAGAGCTGAGGTGGAGAAAGGAAGAAAAAAAAACTTCTGTTTTGACTCCATTAGTAGAGTGACAAACATATTGTTGTAAGCCTTCTTTTAACCTGTCTGGAGACTTGGCAAAGCTTTCTAACTTACCCATTGAAGGAAGGTGGTAAAGATAATGTGTAGTGCATGTCATGGAGACTATTGTAGTAAGCATAGACTTCCAATCTTTAGGTTTTTATTTCCTATCTTAAGCACCTGAAATGAAGGATAAGAGAAATTAGAAGTCTTAATTGACCTGTGAACAAAGTGTAGCTGGTGGGGATTGAAAGGGAAGCAAAATTGAGATGAAACTGTAGATACAAAAACTTTCAAGTGAAATGCTAAACACAGCTGTCATCATGTGATCTGTTTGTGATAGGATAGTAATCTTCAGAAATTCAGCTGTCTTTCACCTTTTTTTCCCAAATTTCTGACTGAGAAAGAAAACACCTTGCACAGAGAATTCACTGTTGGGGGTGGGGAAAGAAAGAAAAGCAAGCATTTGGGATGTGGGAGTATGAAGTATACCTCAGTTCTTCTGTCTTATCAGTCTTCTGCTGTAATGCTAGCAATAAGTCAGCTTGGGGCCCTTGAAGTGTGATGAGGTGTAAGACAGAATTTGTTACTCTGGGATACAATTTCATCTTGGATTTTCCTTCCTGAAGACCAGCCAAGCTCATCAGAACAGTCCCTGTATTTTGAGGTTGTCCCAGATAGTCTAGGACATCTATTCATTCTCTGAATGTATATATATCTCCCACCTCTTTTCAAAACATTTAGAGACATGGAGAAGCTGCTTTCTAAACTAACTCCTACCATGTTATTTAAAAGTTAGCCTGATAGAGCTGCTAGGGACTCTGCTCCCATCTTTGAAGTTTAAGGAATGTTTCCATAAAGCTTTTGTAGCTCTAATACCTGAAAGACACTTTTGTTTTTTTAAGAGCTCCCTTTATTACATTCTGAATGGGATGCCCTTCTGTGGTATGCATTGGACTGATGTTTTTCTGGTTCAGATTTAAAACTAGATTTTTTCCAAGAGTTTTTCCTCCATGGTCAACTAGGCCATGCTTACACATGGCCTTACACAACCAGTCGGATGGTAAGAGCTGTGTTTTGAGAAACCTTTCCTATAGACTCCATTTTTTTTTCCTTCTTAAAAGGGGAATTATATGTACTGAAGGGCCCAAACTCTATCCTTGCCTGCACTGCCATAACCCCCATGCCACGGAGAAGAGCTCACTCCAAGGAGGAATAAACCCTCCAGTCCGCACTATTCAAACGCAAGGGCTGCCTTTGTGCTACAGCTTTCAGATTCCAAAGGCATTTTTTGGTTAGCAGCTCTGCTGGATGCACAAAGGGTCAGTGCACTAATAGGATACAGCACTGGGAAAGGACAGGGCTTTAAGAGACTCTTCGGAGATTTGATGCCCTGTGTGAAAGAGGTCAGCAATACTGCAGCAACAATTTTAATTTACTTGTGGAAAAAAAAAGGGCACCATAAAGAGGGAAGGACACTAGAAATAAGGGAGCCTTTAAATCCTCCTGTCCTGATGATCCCAACCCCAAATCCATCCATTGTTGATAAACCTAACCAATGCCTTTATAGGACTTAACAGCATGGAATAAATATCCTCCTGTTTTTCCCCACCCCCTACCAATGCACACCAGCTCCTTATTGTGTGCATTTACTTTAGAGATGGTGGTGGGTGGTGGTAACTTCTTTACAAGATATGTTGGTCTGCACCCGTTAAGGGATCTCTCATATTGATGCTCTGCATAACGAAAACAACCCGGCCTTTTGCAGGGAATGATAACAGCTTTCTGGCACATTTATGCTGTCCTAGAAAGAAAAAGGAATTGATGACAGGTACACACAGAGACTGAACAACCCCCAAAATTCATGTTGGATTTCAGAAAATCCTCCCTACCCAAGCAGTCTTGTCACAAAGATTGTTCAGCTCTGTAAGAGGCTATTTGATGCTTGGGAATCAGGGAAATGCTGATCATCTGTTCTAGGGTGAATGACATTGGTGCTATGGGAAAATGAAAGGAGCTATTTTGACTCTGGCTTTGTCAATCTGTGTATGGCTGAAATCTGGAAGGCACTGGAGCCTGTATCTAAACATAACTCACACAACTGCAATACATATCAGCAATGCTTACATGATCTTGTGCAGGAAACAAGTTTGAAATGTTCTTCGTTCATTTTCTTTCTTCCCAGCATATCAAAAAGCAAAGGGTAATATTGAATATCATGCATCAGTGACAGCAGAAGACTTTGGGGGAACCTATTTCTGAACAGATTTATTTAGTTATTTTGTTATTTATTAAGCAAGATTTATTTTTTATCAAGAAGTATGTTTTTGGAGAGACATACAGAAAACCAAATCAAAGAAAGCCTTATTGAGCCCCAACAGAATCACAGAATGACCTGAGTTGGAAGGGATATACAAAGATCAACAAGTCCAGCTCCTAAGGGTCTCTCATGTTGGTGCTCTGCATAGAGAAAACAAGCCAGCACTCTGCAGAGAATGATAACAGCTTTCATGATAAGGTATAAGAGGGTTTGGTTTCAATCTTACAGAAAAAAAAATAGGTCTGCCCATTATCTCTAATGCTCCAACTATGCAGGCTAGGTTAAATCTGCTTGGAAGCAAGCAGTAATATTCACTAAAGAGAAAGGTAAATAGTAGTTACTTTAGGCTGAATTAATCTGACCTATTACACTGCCTAATGTGCAGGACACTAGTTTTGAAGTTGGAGGGCTGAAATACAGGGGTTTCCAGCCTGCTGAGATGGATGTGTGTTTGTGTATTTAGAGTATAAGAGAGACAACTGAAGTGTCAGGAATCACCAGGAGTGTGGTCCTGAACTAAAACATGGAGTGCTTTTGGGTAAAAAAAGCAGGTCAAAGAAGCCACCTTTTCAGATTTTTCCACAGTGATCAGGAAAAGGAGACTCTATACATTCTTTAATAGATATACAGAATGAACTTGGAGACCTATTGACTCCACCACGGGCACCTCCTCCTTCTGCAGCCACAACTGAAGTATCGACCAGTTAAGTTCTAACTTAATGTACAGTCTGTTGCTCCTGTGATCGCAGAGTGAGCTGCTTCAGGGAGCAGAGCTTGCTACTGCTGGTGGTAAACCAGCTTGCTGCACGTAACTGATAATCCCCAGCACTAGTGAAGGAGAAAGATGGAATGCGCAAGCAGGAGGAGGACTGGCATGCCACTGCCTTGGCTTAGACTAATTAAGGTCTCCTTCGACCTGCAGGCTTAGTCCCGCTGGTGTATAGTTCTCCAGAAATGTCATACATTATTGCATGATAGAAGGAGGAGACTAGCTTTTCCAGCTGTGAAGCTGGAGTTGGAATAAAATGTAACCAAATCAAAATATAATAAAGCATCAGATGTAAGACTGATTTGTTGTCTCCGGACTTGTAAAAATACAATCTTTAAATAAAATGCCTTCATTAGCACAGCACTTCCAACAACAGTGCTGTGGCATCTGCCTAATGGAGAGATGGTAAGGATGTTGTAAAGCTCCTCTCTTTTCACTTTGGAGGTCTTGATAACCTAGATGTAAAGCCTGAGCATTA
This sequence comes from Phaenicophaeus curvirostris, assembly GCF_032191515.1. NCBI lineage: Eukaryota > Metazoa > Chordata > Aves > Cuculiformes > Cuculidae > Phaenicophaeus > Phaenicophaeus curvirostris. Next base: position 37,688,362 of record NC_091394.1, read on the forward strand.
CTATAGGTATGCGTGTAAGTTTATTTGTTTGTCTTCTGTTCCATTGTCTTACCTCCTTGAAGCACCTCGTGATAGCATACCAAATTTATTATATTTACTGACAGTCTCGCTGTAGTCATGTCAAGACGCTTTCAGAAAGCGACAAAGGTGGTTCTGTGCTGTTTCTAAGCTTTGCAAGTTCTCAGTCCCTTTGGTAATATGGCTATGGTATTAAATAAAATTGTATTGTAGTCACAGCATTCTTAGAATTGAAAAAATGTGAAGGGTTTTTCCTGCCCATGTACTTCCCTCTCCATAGCACATCCTGCAGTTAGAATAAATAAATAATTTTCTTCTGTGCATATTCTCCAAACCATGAATTTTGCTCTGCCCTACATCCATTGACTGGTATGAGTCTTTTCTCTTTGGATTGCAGCAATAACTTCCTTGCTTGTTACCACAAAGTCCCTATTTCCATTGTATTTGATAGAGATTCCACTCTGTGTTCTCACCAACATTCAACAGAAAGCAACAGGCCCTGTGATCCTCAGCAAAACCATGCATGCTTGGCATACTGTCAACTTAGCAAACTCAGCTTCTACACAGAGTTGTGGCTATTGAGCCTGTACCTTCATTTCTGGTCAAGGAAGACTGGAGCTGGGCATACACGTAGGTAACTGCACTGAGAAAGCTCCAGTTAGAAGACTGCTCAGCAAAGGCAGGGCTGTAATAAGTATCTGACTTGAAGGGGAACAGAAATTCATCCTTTGGTAGTGCAGACTTTGTGAACAAGAGTTCCTTAAGCCTCCATGGTGACTAGAAGATGGCTCCAGCTGGAAAATCATGTGTTTATTTTACAATAAACTGTCTTGTGAAAAAATTTTTAGATCCTTTGAGCTCTCCCTCTGTGGGCTTGGAATACACCCATGAGCTCTGCTTGGTTCATTTGGTTTGGCTTTCCTTTGAAGCCCAGGCCCTTTGTAGATGGGCTCAGATGGCCTGCCTTGGGGTTCAGCTTCTTGAAGACAAGGAAAAAGCAGTGGGCACATGACCTATATGCTAGTGGTTCCAAAATGAGCTGTGACTCACACTAATCATGCAGACTTTCTTAATTCATCCCTTCTCAGTCTTTCTTGTGTGTTTTGCTGAGCTGTGAGTTAACAACAGTGACATTTAAGGTTTTAGCATCTGAGTGAATCATCTTTAGATGAGAACAGCAGTTCATAGCTCACAGAGGTTTGGTTTCAGAGTGCATCTATAACACAGCTGTATGTGCTGATGTATACCATACAAACACTGTGCACTATCACTAGAATCACAAATCTGTAGAACTTTTGGTTTCCACAGTGCTCAGAACTGCTGTGGGTTTACCTCCTTAAATAATTTCTTTCTCCTTTCTCGTGTACACCAGAAGACTTTGTTCTTGTTCTGATGGCGAAGAGGTGGAAGGGCTAACTGCTGCCTCATCTCCTGCCTGCTGCGGGAGAGGCAGTCCTCTCAAAGCTAAGCTGTCATGTAGGAGAGAATTATGTTGGGGGAGTCCTGGAAGTGGAAGAGGGAGTGAGTTGACTGGTAAGGTGCTCTACCACTGGGGGACGTTGAGCCTGATGGTACCTCTGGTTGCTACTGTAAGATGAAGTCTCATGGAAGCAGGTTGTGCCACACTGCAAGGTGAAGCCCTATGGGGATCTTGTAAGGGAAGAGCTTCACAATGCAGCAGTCACCTTCATTGGCTAAACAATATCCTTGTTTGTTTGCAACGATGGCGGGCATAACTCTGCGGGCATAACTCCCTCTTCTGAGGAGCAAGGGTCTTCTCTCATGAATCCAGGTCCCTCACTCAGAGTTACCTCACTATCCAGGGTGGCAAGAGATTGCTGCATTTTTATTCTGTTTCAGCTTTTCAGTGCTGAGGAAGACAGTGGGAGGTGTCCTGGAGAAAACTTCCACTAGATATAGAAAAAGAGGAGTCTAAGCACTAGTTTAAGAACTGCCACAGAAGTCTTGTGGCAGGCTGTGTAGGCTGTGAGAGGAACTGCATTATAAAGGTGCTTTTGGGGGTTCCATGCACCCCAGCTCTCTAGCATTTTTTTTATGTGTGTGTTTTCTTTTTTTTTATTAAAAAATATTTTTCTTTTTTTTATTAAACCTTAAGGTTTAATAGCTGAGCTAGGTGGCCAACCCAAGCAATGTCTGTTGAACATTTGTTATTGTTGGGGGGGGGTTCCTTATGAATCATCTGTCTGCTTTGTGTGTTTTAATTAAAATAGTGTCACACTCAAGACTGAAAGCCAGTTCTGTAAAAGTATCTGCACAGGGAGACGGGGTGGAAGGGATCACTGAGTGCCAGTTAAATATCCTTCGGGGTCCTTTGGGCAGCTTTGGTCACTCTAGCATAAGCAATAATCGAAATATAGGTCTTGGGACTGCACTGTGTGCCTCAGGGCGCATATGCTGCCTGGGGCTATGATGGAGTGGTATACAGCCTCTGTCCTCTTCTCTGTTCCTCTCCTTCTACCTCCGAAATATATTCCTTAGGAAACAGCAGGACTGAAGTTTATGGAGAAGTTGTACATATTTGGAGGGGGAGAGGGACAAACCCCCCACCCAAATGCACTAATAGTTAGGGTTTGTTCTTTAAGCATCTTGTGTTTACGCTAGAACATTTAAAACAAAGCAGGCAAGTATTTTGTCTACAGACTAACCCATGCACCAAGTTTAGTATTAGCTGCCTTTAATTCCTTTTAGGTAATCTGTTACTGCTATAAATAGAAACATTTGCATGCTTCCTGGTGTCTGAAATTGCCTGGAGATAAGAAGAGGTTTTGTCTTTGTGCATGAAGATTTTTGGCTGTGTATTTTTGGGCATTGTGTTGGTAACAGCAGCACAATGGCCTCTTGCAGTGGTCAAAGACTTGTTCTGTTGGCTGGAGCTGCTGGAAATGTCCAAGGGGAGAGCCCTCTCCTTTCAGGTCTTCCGGGAATGGAACCCACTACTGAGTTTCTTGCTGCCCCCAAATTTTGCCTGGTCCCCCAGCTTGCTGCAGCTCTCAGCTTCTCCAGCCAGCCTGCCTTACAATCACTACTGTCCCGTGCCCGGCCGTATAACCTTGGCTAGCTGAAGCATTTCTAATCGCAGTATTTTTCAACCCAGCTTGTATGAACACAACTGGCTAAGAAGGTGATTGCATGTGAAGCTGCGCTGCCAGATGTAAAGGGGTGGTAAATTTTGGCAGGAAAGTGGTGATGAGCTAGGGGTGAGCTGTGGGGGGGACACCTCTTGATCTGCATCAGCTGCAGCCAGAATAGCATGTTAACTGCAGCCAGAGCAGTTTGGCAGTGCTTACAAACTCGGCTGGTGATGCTGACCGCTAATAGAGCTTATAAAAGTCAGTCAGATTTTTGGCAGGCTTTCAGACCACTGTGTTCCTGGTGGAGCTTTTAAATGTCTCCTTAAAAAAAAAAAAGGTGTCCAGCATTTATCAGAGAGAGCTTCGTCCTCTGGAGCTGGGCCAAGACCCATGAATGAAACAAAGCTGACAGCTCTGAACTGCAGCAGCTTTGCAAGGGGAGGGTGGTGGTAGTAGAAAATGACACGCTGAAAAAGAAGGCAGGACTTCAGAAAATAGAATTATATTTCTCAGTTTTGAAGTCTCACATCAGAAACTGTTTCCTGCATACCTCAACATACTTCTGCTAACATGTTCTCTGCAGAAACCTTCAAAAGGAAAGCATGTCTTTTTCTGATGGAGTTGTGCACCAGGGTTGTCTTTTCTTTTTGAAACATGTGTGGACTCAGGAGGGATGGAACCCTAAGTGTTTTTCATTCCTGAGGATTTACATTTGTTAAGATGTGGAAAGAATAGCCACAAGATGATGTCAGTGGTAAAATAAGAGGAAGAACCCATGTGTCATGGTCCCAAGCCTCTGGGATAACCTGTACAATAGCTTTATACAACAGGGCCATATTATAGTAGGAAAACTATCCTTAAAGCATTTTCCTTTACTTGACAGGTTCAGTCCATTGGTTATGATACACTCACGGTACCTGCTGACAAACTGAGAAGCTGTTTTGATGACCTGTTTTGGAAAGAAAAATGGGAGCTCAGCATGGCTGCATGCAGCCCGTCTGTGGGGAAATGGCATAAAAGGGGCTGGAATGAATCAGTTTCAGTGCAGGCTTGCTCAGGATAACTAACAAAGAAGTGTTTGAACACTAGCACACGTTTTCATGGATGCACAAAGCCGTAAAAGTTTAGTATACCTAGCACATGGAGGAGCAATAAAACCTCCATCAGTGCCTAGGATCCTGTGAGAAATAAGCAGATAAGAGAAAATGCTAACCAGTGGATGTTTAGGTTCATGCATATTTTCTATCCTTTGGTGTGAGCACAGAGCATTACTGGCAGTCCATCACTGGAGTTTGAATAGGATGTGAGTGCTGTTTGATTGCTTGACTGAAAACATTTTTCCTTTTTTTTTTTTTTTTGGCAGCAACAAAGAACCTTGGAACCAACAACCTTAAAGGATTGAGCAGTGTTCAACCATTTCAGTTGCATGTGTATGTGTTCCTCAGCCCTTTCTCTGGTCTGTTCATGTGAAATACTGGCAGAAAAGTGTAAATAGAGAGAAATATACATATATTCTTTTTATTAATTCTTGGCAGGCTGCTTACAGTATAGAGCACTTTTGAGGTAAATTTAGAAGAGTATGTATATATAAACAGTATCTCAATAAATTCTGAAAGTCCTATTCTTATTTTGTAAAAGCACATCAACTCTTCTTGTGCCTTTGTCTCTTTCATTGCTTACATCTATTGCAAAGCCTATTTTCCTTTGTTTAGTTATGTCCTGTCTGCAGGGAAATTGTGCCTTCATGTTAATGCCATTACCTGCCACCTTTTCTGCTTTAGTAATTTCTATAACCACCTTACCTTTCTTAATATATCATTCAAGGCAAGATATTACTTACTTACTTCTGTGTTCAGAGAATAAAACTGCTAAAATGCAAAAATTGCCAGTTGTGAAAAGTGCTCAAACAGCATCAATTACTTGTTCTGCTCAAGGCAAAAAGTTTATTTTTGTGAAAGACCTTGGGTGCAGGGTTTATCACAGACACAAGAGTGATGACTGTACATGTCTGCAAGGAGTCAGGGAAGGTTGGTGTACTACAAGCCAGGAACAAACTCCATCAAGGGGAACAGGAGAGAACTGAAATTACATCCTAAATATTCCATTTTGCTGCTGTGATAAAACCCTTTAATTTCTGAAGCCTGAGTGGTCCTCTTTGACTCTCAGGCATTATTACTGTAAAATAATTAATAACTTGTTCCAGATTCAGAAAGTAGGTTCAGTAGGATTTCTGAAGTGCTCTTCCTACCAGCATGAAGCCCAGCCTCTGTAGACTGGAAGACAGCTCTAAAGTGAGGTGTGACTACCTAAGCCCGGAAGGTGCCTCTAGCAAGTGCTTCTTGTAGGGCAATGCTGCGAGCTGTTCCCTTATACCTGAAGCACCACAGTCCCCCACTGCTGTGTAAGGCCATCACTTCAATACCAGCCTAACGGAATGGGGCGTGCCTGTGCAGAAGGGGCTGGAGGAGCCAGGGGCTTGCTCCAAGTGGCAAAGTCCCCACATCCAACTAGCTCTGCATGGGGCTGGGAGATGAGCCTGGGGTAGCACCATGCGTGCACTGATGGAACCGCATGCTGCATTGCTAATCTGGTGCTCCCTGGCAGAGAGGAACTTAAATTTGGTCCCTTTCTGTCAGGAAGATAGTTATAGACATATTGCAGATGGACTAAATTTCAGTGTACAGTATTTAGCAGATACCTAGCAGTAGTGAGCGCTTGTGGCAGATCTCAGTAAGTTCAACCGGGATTTCACTATTTCTGCTTTCTTCCATGTTAGGAGTGCTTAGCAACTGGAGGTTGCCGGGGAAAAAGAAATATCATGAAACGTTCCTGCCCCCAGCCCCAGCAGAATCATAAAAATGGAGTTTTGACTTCAAACTCCCTGCTCTGATCTTTGCTACCCACTTTTTCTGATGTGCAGGCATCCTCCTTCTAAAAATAGGAAATATCATTGTGTGGGAGGTGTATTTAAACAGTGTACTTTTGAATATAAATATTATTATTACTTAAACTAACGCTGCTGTAGAGAATTTCACAAACAGGCACTTGTGCTAGGCAGAGACTGCCTGCAGGAAGCGTTAAATGCTTTCAGACATGAGCTTTCTAGGGACATTTCTGCAATGGGATGCAGAATTGTAGCTCGCAGCTTTCTATAGGAGGCTGTATGACACCTTGACGCCTGTGAATTACAATGGCCTTCAACGACTCTCCCTATTACAGGCTTAAGCCATTAAAACTGTTGAGTTAATAATTAGTTTTTAAATACCACTGTAACTTTCATTTGTGATATAGATAATTTGCAATCATACACTGCTTTGGATGGGATGGAGCTTAAATTGAATCTAAAATGAGGAACATCACTCAAAACAGACTGAAGGAGCTAATTATTTTATTAAAAATACAGCTGTGCTTGCCATTTTAATAACCTTAACAGATCAAGGCTTATACGCATGGGGAGGCCTTTAACTAGAACTTGTATTACCATGAGACTACAGCCTTTGAAGTGTTATTTCTAGTTTATCAAATGTCTTGGTACTACTGCTCAGTTTATTTAAAGCCTTGTTTACTAGCACTTGACTGGGAAGTCAATAATTAATGAATGGGTGGTAAAATTAAGTTTAGAGTTAAGAAAATGTGTTTGACAATGTGAGATACAAGTAACAGGGCTCTGCAAAAACTTGTTTGGTTATTGCCTGTTCAGCTTCCCTGCTGAAGCAGGGGGACTGTTTTGAGTGGTTGATACTAAATTTGGATCCTTGAAAACCCCTTGCTGGGTTACTCTGGGATGGGGGTCATCTAAGGTGGTAGGGGTGGGGGTTCAGGCTCTGAGACAGAGGAGGGTACCAAAGGTGCTTTTCCTGCCTCCTGCCAGATTGCTTGAATCACTGGATTGTGGGGTGAGAGGCAAGACATTATTCCAGTTTCTCAGATGTATTTTCCATCCCTCTTCATCTTCAAAAAGCAGGTGGAGGTATGTGGGAGAGGGTGGGCAGGGATATCCAGCAGGAGCTGTTCCTCAAGCAGAGGAGCTCACAAGTGAGCTAAAACTGTGTCTTTTGGACCATTTTACTAACTCCCAAAATTTAAAGGAATGCACTTGATACTAGTAAAACAGGTAACAATATAGCAGTGTGACTAATGTGTACATGCATACTTTGCATCCAAGTGGTGAAATGTAAGCAACAGAGCTGCTTTGCTGTTGTGTGTGTTTTCCAATGTGCCAATGTGCTTGGGACTAAAATGATACAGACTGAAATCAGGTCAGGAATCACAACTTGTTCTTTAAAATATGGATAAACTCTCCAGAGAGTGGTCCTCCATCAAAGATGTAGGATGAAAAAGACCAAAAAGTCCAGCTTGCTTTTTACCTTTTCAAAGCATTTCTGTAGGATACAAAGCCCCTTATTTAGTGAACTGCTTTAAATAGAGTAAAACACGGGCCTGGGCTGTGTTTTACTCAAAAGCGCAGAGTGAACGAGGTATTTCTGTAGTCTGAAAAAGTTTTGGCTTCTACTCAAACACTTCATTTTGTATTTGCCTTTGTGGTACCTTTTTCCATGTAAGGTCAGGACCCAAAACTTGAAGGTTCTTGAAGAAGTTGAGTGAGTTAGGTAGAGCTCTACGGTTTGAAGAAAACTTGTGAGATGGAAGCTTCTCACCAGATTTGGAATGTTTCTGACATGTGTCAACCCTGGGAAAGCCAGTGTTAGCCTTGCTGGTGATACTTTGTCAGCTATGATTCCAGAAGATAATAAATAACGTGTTTAAAATGGATCTCGGACACTGCATAAGATGAGTAAGAGACTGCAGGTTTGGTCAAAGGCCTCAGCCCTTGGGGGTTTCAGTATGACTTCCAAACCATAAAGCTGGGCTGACAAGATCAGGAACATCTAACACAGCTCCAATGCCCTCAGAAGCCATTTCACTGTCTTCTGTATTCACCTCTTGCCTGCGCTAGTATAGTGTGAGAACTGGGAAGCTACCAAAGCTGTCCAGGGATCAGGTTTTGCAATGACTGGAGACCTGTGGGAACAGCACAGCTTTTAAGGGTGTTGCTTTGTCACCTAAAGGAAAATCTCTGTCCACGGTGGGTGGGTGAAGGAGTTCACACCTGCAGTGGTGAAAAAAGGCATCAAAGGTTGCATCTCCCTTAAGGACATACTGATTTTTATACTTGACACTGCCCACGCAATTGTCCATTAAAAGAAATGCATGACATGCTTTACTGCACATAAATTCAGATTGAGGGGAGTGAAGGCAAGGTGAAAATGTCACATTAGTGTGTACCTTGGTGTCACTCTTATGTTTCTCCCATATGGTATTCCACACCCTGTTTACAAATCGTGTCTGATAGATAACCAGCTCTGCTCTTCAACTGCACAAAGGCATCCATAGAAGTAACAGCTTTTCTGTTTCTAAAATGGAGATGATAATGCCTGATGCATGCAAGAGACATAACAGGGAAGGGCTAAGTATCACTAATGCTTGATGCTCTAGTCTTCATTTTTCAATTGCACCACAGATCTATGAACTGAGGGAAGTGTTTGCCTTGTAATTACAGGGGAACAGAGATCCTGACAGCACACAGCTGAGGGATTTTGCACACATGAAGTTGTTGTGAAAGTTGTTTGGGATTTCTTATTTGTGCAGCAGTGGAAATTTTAAATAATTGGGAAGGGATGTTTTTCCTTCCTTAGGGGTTGGAGCAAATGCAACTTAAACTTTGGGAAAAATCTATGAGACCAATTGAGTTTCCCTGATGCATCTATGCCAGTAATTGATGTGACACCCTGCACTAATGGATAAACGGATTGTCTTTGTATTTCTGCAAAGAGAATGTGTCACTTATTGAATAGTGACATTGATATTCTTATTAGATGTAAGAGTTAATGTTTCTTTCAAGTAAATGGAGTAGTTTGACCTCTGAGAGCTATTATCTTCCAGGTTTGCAGGTAACTTGTCACAACATCTTTCTGCATTGTATTTGTTTTGAAAATTTCACTGTAACCATGTAGGCTGGTTTTCTTACATGATAACCATGGTGGATAGGAAGAATTATGCATCATTTGAAAGTGGGCCATCAGTGCGGCTGGGAAATTGTCATGCCATCAAGTATGGCTTCATAATTGTGTCACACAAAAGGCTCCTGGTGTTCTGTAGCAGGGCCCCCACATGCTAAGCCCTCTGTGGAGAGGGAGGACTACTCCTGCTCTGCTGAGTGCAAGAGGAAGTGAGGAGAGACACAGGGAGTAAGTCCCTCAAACTCCATTTTGCTGAGTCGTGTTGCCTTTTTTGAGTCTACTGTTTCTCAATTAAAGGATATCTAATGTTAGCAGTTGTGGTCCCCTCCCAATAATCACCATTAAAAATGTTGCTGGGGTCTTGCAGGCTATTCATGGCTCTCCCGGAAAACACAGAGGAGAATTACAAAGCCACTGTGGAGTGGAGTGATAAGAAAATTTCTGAATACAGCCTGCATTCAGAAAAATAAAAAATAAAGAAAACTAAAAAGTAGCATGCTACTAGTGCTGATCTCACCTTTCATTTAAGAAAGAACTTTGGTAAAAAATAGGTTCTGGATCCTGCTATAACCCTATGATAGAAGCTATAGGCTCTGTTTTGAGTTAATGGTTGTGAGTTAACTCTCCACCTAAACAAAGGTTTCATCTTGTTCAGCACTGTACAGCTTTACCAGGGCAGGACGTTAGCCAGGAAGGTGTAGTTGCTGATGACTCATCTCATTTCTCAGTCAGTGAATATGTGTGAGACTGAGACCAATTCCATCCCCAAAGATTGCATGTCAGATGCTTCACAGAGGAAGAGAAGCAGTCAGAGAGGGGCTTCCCATCAACCCACTTTCCTGAAGGAATCGTGGAGAACGGTGTGCTTTACTGTTACAGTAAGCATGCATTAAAGAATAAATAACCGGTAAGGTGGCTAACAGAGTGGGATAAATCATAGATTATGCAGGAAACTGCTGCTGCCCCTGGGACCTGCCATTCAGAGGTGGTACCCTCTCCATCTTCTGCTTGAATCATTCCATTTTGTGTGTATTTTGAGGCAAATTCTCAAGAGGATCAAGGATGATGAAAATCATGTTATTTGACATAGTAGCTAATCATAAAAATATTCCCATCACCCTGACAGGGAATAGGAGACCGTTCTTGGGATACACAGTCCATCATCCACTTAAAACAAGCTATCACTCAGTAAAAACCACACCTTTTCTTTTTTTTCCCTATGAAGGTGCAGCCCAGATTTTATTATATATTGCCTTGCAAAGAACCATGATGCTTCTCAAACAAAAAGACAGAGAATAGCCTTGCCCATCGGCTTCTCAATAAAATTGATTCTAAACGTGCAGGGTTGTCTGTGTGTGCTATTGCTAAGTGCGTAATAGCTGTAGCATGCTAACTCATTAAAGTGCTTTGAAATACCGCAATTACAAAAGATGCTACATAAAACCAGTTTCCAATCTAGTCAAGTGACCGTCAGATGGCCAGGCAGGCTGCTGTAATATGGCTACATGATCTGCAGTCCAGTGGTTTTATGGCTAAAAACATCTCTTAGACTTGCTTGCACGTGCCAGAAATTACAAGTACTTTTTCAGGTTTTTTTCATGCTTTCTCCTTTTGGTTCACTGCCTTGTCCTTATGTTTTGGGACACTGAAATTTCAAATGGTTCCTGCTCTAGGTGCTCAGCTTTATCCACGTGGGTGCCTACGGCTTCTCAATGAGAGTCAGTTGTAATGTAATTTAGTCTGTAAAGTATACCAGCTATTGGCCACTGGGTAACCAAAGGTGAAAAGGAGCAAATGAAAAGCAGATTAGAAAGCATGTTGTGGGCTGTGGGAAGGGAGGCTCTAGTGCAAAAGAAAGTGAACAGGGATGGTTCGTAGAAGTAAAAGTCAAAAAAATAAGGCATGCACATGTAGCTCAAAGGACTTCATTACAGCTAATTTAGGAAGATAACAAAGGAGTGTTGTCAACAAGATCCAAATAGGGGAGAAGTACAATGGGAAGAACAGAGAGAGTAAGAGCAAATAAGAGTCATAAAATGGACAAATGTCTTCAGGTCTTTAGAGAGTATGTTTTAGTGCCTCTTCCCCTCCTCCTTTCCTGTTCTTCAGGAAATGTCTTACTAATAAGAGGAGCAAAAGGGTTGGCAAGTTTAATAATGCCCCCAAGGTGATGAAATGTCGATGCTTGACAGAACAAAAACTTGGCCATCCAGTTCTCCAGCTTTGCTTAACCACCCTTTCCTTTCAGTGTCGTATCATATCTGGTGACCTACATAGAGTATTCACCGTGCACTAGATAAGATATCATAAATTCAACATTAGGGACGTAATTACTTTGAGTGCTCAGAAGAAAGAGAGTGTCCCTTCCCCGTCCCCACCTGCTTTTTCCCTAAGGGATTTCTCAGTGTAGGAATGTAAATGTTGCTGCTGGACTTCTGCAGTTTATTCTGTAGAGTCCCTTTAAGATGGTGATGATTAAGACATGGGTGTTTGTAGTTGTAGTCAAGAGACTGGTCAGCTTTCAGCAAGAGGGAGCTATGGAGTGATGGCACCAGGACAGAGGACTGACAATTAATTTGACAAAAGACAAAACCCGTTAAGACCTTGCATACCTCTGAACACTGGGTTTTTTCCCAGTTATGTCATCTTGTCTGAGGCATTGCCTGAAACTGGACTGCTAATTTAATGCAGGTTTTTTCCCCTTTGTCATAACAAAGTCCTGTTCTTTGGCACATGTAGCCTCAAATATGTGTCCAAATTTAACACCTAGGAAATGGAAACACAAAGGCTTCTAAACTGACCTGTGGGTACATGCCACAGTGTGTTGTGGTGTTTGTCATCTCCTGACCTTCCTAAATGGGGATCTGGCTGCCACATGCAGGAGTCTCTGGCACTTATAATATCTTCCCATGAAAATCAGAGTAGAGGAGGAGAGAGGAAGGTTAGGACTGCTTGGTACTGTGGTGTCAGCACAAAGCCAGAGGGGGCATATGGTCATAGTCAAGAGCTGAAAATCTCATCTTTGGATATCAGAGAAGTATACAGAGCCCTGCACTAATACCCTGCAATTTTCAACACTCTATATTGGTGGGGCTGTTGTTTTGAGGACAAAAAAAATGCCATAGTGAATGAGCAAAGCCAGTGATAACCTCTGATTAAAACTGAATTCAGCATACAGCAATATGACTAATGTCAAGGACAGGTTTTGCAGTGATCTAGAGCAGCATGCCTCGTCTGATTTCAGTGGGGAAATGTTGATTTAAGGTGGGCTGGAGTCTCTGGCCCTTTACATGTGTGTTCAAAGGGCCAAGGACTCTGCTGGTAGGAGCTTCCTTGTGCCGAAGAACCTGAGTATTTCATTGATGTCCCCTATGTGAGAGCGCTTAATAGCAGATGAATCTTGGAAAGGTTGTGGATTACTTTGTTAAGCAAGCGTGGCTTGTAAGTAATGTGGAGCTGACCCTTCGTGACACTTACATGACCCAGAAACAAAGCAGCAGGCAGGAGAGCCCTGCAGTAAATGAACAGTGTTTTGATATTTTCTAATAATAAAACCTATGAAGTTAACCTTTGTGAATTATAGTTAAACTTAATTTATTTTCAAATGTGCAATGTTTTCAATATGTTTGTTTGCACTGTAACCTAATTTTCCACTTCCTTTCCCTTGTCATACAGTTTTTAGGCCAGGAATGCAGTAATGAATAGAGAGAAGAATGTCAGTTTAGACCGTAAAAAGCCTCTGTGAAAAAGCCTAGTAGAATTAAATAGGGAATGATTGTCTGTCTCTAGGATTTCAAAGCCCATGTCTCCTCTGGTTTAAAGCCACAGGATCGTTAATAAAGAATCATTTTATACATGTGGCCTGCTGTGCACTGCAGCTGAGTGTAGTTAGAACAATACCACTTCTTTTTTTTTAATCTTGCATGGAGGTGTTTGCATGTGTCCCACTCCGAGGTTAATTTAGCTTGTAGGACAACTGTGTTATTGGGGTACAGGCAGCCTGGCCTTAGGCTTTTAGTGTGTTAACAGACTTTCTTCACTAGGATCCTTGTTGGGCTAAAGCTGGATCCAAATTAACATGCTGGATTATGTTACCTTCAAAATAGGAGCAAGCATTAACTGGTAATCTGGATCAGCATCAGAATTTGTCAAAGGACCTGTTTCTTTCTCATAGTTTCAATTCAGCCACTGGGTCTGCTTGTAGGTAAGCCTTGAGTGGGTTTAAAACTCATACCTGGAGGCTAAGGCTAGTGATCTTCCACACTTTTATTTTTGCTTCACTGTCTTCTGTACAGTCTCTAGACATGTATGGTTTCCAAAGTGGACCCTGTCTAGCTGAGCAGAGTTGGAAACACAGCAAGTAGGGCTTGGCCCTTTCCGGGCTGTGTATGGGTAGTAGGCACACACTGGAGATGAATTGGGGTCAGTACACTGTGATATGTTAATTTGCCAATAGTCATTATAAGTAATAGCTTTGCTGATTAATGAGTTCCATAAATTGATTAGTCCCTCTGTTAATAAAGAGCTCTAATGCACTACATATACGGTAGATCATTCCTTTACTTTATGACTTTATCTGGCTCAGGGAACTTGACCACGCTGGTCTGTGCTGGTATCTACCATTTCCATTCTCCAAAGTGCTACTGTATATGTGTGAGCATACAGCATTTTACACAAGCCATACTGGTGTCTGCATATTATTAGCTGAATATTTCTTTGAGCTTCCTGATGCATCATGGTGCAAAGTCAGCCTGGTTCCTATCGGATCACCTTCACCAAACCAAGGCCTGAGTCTGCACTCAACTAAGGAGGTCCAAACAAGACAAAGTCTTGCTTGTCAAGCAGCAGCCTTTGCTTGGAAGAAGGGCCAGTAAATCACTTCTCTACTGAGTTTGGGACTGGAATTGAGAACAAGATAGGCTGCTTATCCATATGGGTGCAATGGGGACCGTTGCTGGTGGGGCCGTGGGAGGAGTCAGCTGAATCCATATGGTCTCTATTACAGGAAGGAGCAGCTACTGTTCATTCTAACCTACATGAAACTGCTTCAGTGTGTTATACTGAAAGATGCTCTGGGATGCCAGAACAGTGCCAACGCTCTTTTCAAAAGGCCTTTATCTTTAGTGAGAACAGGGTTACTTTTTCATTTTCAAGTGGACTTTGCTTCAGTTATCCATGCCTTTGTCCCTTTGAGATGTCATTGCCATAATACACTCGACATGGGGCTATAAGTTGAGCCCACTCAGAAACTGAAGCTAATGCAGAATGCAGTGACCTGCTTATTAAGTAGTGTTTCATGCTGGGAACACATCACACTAACGTGCCAGGATCTGCACAAGGTGCCAATAAATTTTTGGATGTTGGTGTTAACCTATAAAGCTATAAATGGTTTGGTACCTAGCCACTTGGGTCAGGAGAGAAGGCATGGTGCCGTTATTAATTATACAAGCCTCCAGCTGAGAATGAATCTGCTTAGGCTTCTGGAAGTGGTTCATACTAGGTGTGTTCAGAGGCTTAATGCAGGCATTAACATACCTTTACACTGCATCATTTAATTTTCACAGTAACTCCTAGGCTAGTAGTGATATCTTCCCTTGCACCTACCTTTGATTTTACTGCTGCCACCTGTAAGGGTTTTTCTAACCTTGGTATTTGGTACTCAGTTTTTGGGTCTGAAGGGTAGTTTCATCCATCTTCTAGATCAGAAGAATGTCCCTGAGCAGAAAGCTCATAAACACAACAGTGTTTGCAAAACTAGTGAACAGGAAAATAGATCTTGCTTAGTCAGAGGTACCTTTTGAATATGTCTGAGTTTGGGGAAAAAGCTGCAAATTTGGGGATGGCTTTAGATTTTGATCAGAGTGGTTTATGGTTTATGAAATACGCTTCCTTTCCAGAGCAGAACAAGTAACCCACAATATTTAGCCATTATGTTTGCAGACAGATCTGCAGCTACTCCCTGCATTTCTCTTTTGGCCTACTGACATCAACCAAATTGAGTTTCACCTGGTACCAAAATTTTAATAAATAAGCAGCGATGTACATTACTCTAACATGCATGCTTCACTCCCATAGCTTGCTGTATGTTTTGTACAGTGTGGATTTTTTCCTTTTAATGCAAAACAATACTACTTGAGTCAAAAGGAAATGATATGTCATATTCAAGCCTTTTTTTCCCCAAGCAGACCTTAAAAAAAAACCATTGGGTATGCTACTCGGTCACTCTGACTATATTTTTTGATTATGCTGTGGTACATATCCAACCCTTAAATCTAACATTTTCTTTTGCAGCACTGCAAATGTGAGGTGTGATTTACCTTTGTTTTTCTTGCAAATTAGGAAAAGCATAAAACACAGGCAGCTTTCCTTTCAGATGCCATCAACTCTATGTAAAGTCAGGCTGGAAAAAGACACAGGAGCAAAGAATGAGTGAAAAAAAAGAGTGGCAGAGGATATTTTGGAAGTGTAAAAGGCATCTTTATAACCAACAGACCAAAAGATTCTTGTTCCAGTCTGTATCTCACTCAAACATTTATGACAACAGTTTACACTCTCTTAACCTTTGGTTTCTCTTTTAGAAATCCATATTTAGGCAGATAATTTTAAAAGCCTACCCCTGCCAATTACTTCTAGTACTATGCCAGGTCCGTGCTCTTGGTCTTGAGCTGTTTTACTAATTATCTTGAGGTTTTAAGGGGAGCTGTAATTTGGGTGTTTTTTATAGATATCAGCAACAGCCAAGCAGCAATCAAAGCAGCCCAGTCAGGATGTCCCAGCAGAGCTCTGGGTGCTTGGGGGCCCACAGAATAGGTGAGGTTTGGTGGCAGCACCCCAGCCACCGGTGGTTGCTGTTACCATCTGCCTCCACTGGTGACAAGTGTTACTTGGTGGACAGGGCAACCCATGAAACCCTCCCAGTGCCTACGCTGCCCAAGAGCTGCCTGCTGCCTGCCAGTGCTGGTGCACAGACCTGTATTCTCGGTACACCCCTGGCTGGGATTTTTTTTTTCTTTGTTGGTTCGGTTTGTACATTTCCCATGGTTTTGAGGTGGTTGCTTATGGTGTGTGAGCAGCACCTTCAAAACAGGTGAGGAGGCAAAGCAGCCATCCTCTCGGCCTTTGGGGAACTGACTTTGGAGCCCTGGTGGGGACTTGTGCGATCACATGCTAGCAAAAATGTGAGAAAACAATGGTGCCAGGTGTTGCTGAGTGTTTCATCACTGTTTTAGGCTTCCCACCTTACAGGGCTGAAATAATCCCAATTGTCCAAACTTTCTGAGCCCAGCCAGGCCCACTTGAGATCAAATCCTGTCTAATCGACCCTTTTCCCTCCTTCTTTCTCTGCATTTTCTATTGCCACCTCTTTACTGTGGTGCTGGGACATGCTCCCTGTAGAAGCTGAGTGCAAAACCTGCTAAGGGCTTTAGGGGCTTTCTGGCTGTAAGCTCAAGGTCTAAACAGATTCACAGTTTCAAGCACTTGTGTCAAGAATTGGGTTCCTTTGATCAATTAAACTCCCTGGCAGTGAAAGAATAATAATAAAGGTTAGGGGGGCTGTGCTCTGAAGCGCTGTCTATGGAAGAGTGTATCTTCCTGCTGCCCTTGAATAGCACCAGCAGGCCCTCCTCTACCGCTTTTATGGATTTAATTCTCTTTGGGAAGCTAATCTCACCCCCGCTGCCCCAGCACAAAACCCAAAGTGGCAATCCTGTGAAGCGCAGAAAGGCAATTGGTGGAAACCTAGCTTTTTATGATAATACCCAGGGAAAGTGACTTGCACCACTGCTCTGAAGAATGAAAACATGCTCCCACACAAGTATGGGATAAACAGCACGGCTTGTACCTTTCAGCAAAACAGAAATGCAGATCCAAGGGACTCTCCTGTGGAATTGTTTGCTTGCCAGCAAGCATGGCTTCAGTTATACCTAATGCCTTGGTGGTATGGAGGCACTTTTGCTGGAGAGCAGGGGATGTTACGAAGGAGTGGGAGGAGCAGGGTGGGAAACAAAAGTGGTGGGTTTAGAAAGTGAAGAAGTATGACCCTTGACTCCTGCCCAGTGTCTCGGTGGTTGGTTGTGACGTGGTACGTGTACATAGTACTGTCAGCTCGCTAAAGCGGGAACCATGAACATAGCAATTTTCGGTCTGAGTAGGCTTTGCTACCACATCAGGGATTTGTCCGCTGTTTTGCTTGGCTTCAGCAACTATTTATACAAAAAAAAAAAAAAAAAAGATGAAATTGAAGCCACTCCCACATGAAAGGACAGTGTTTGTATTTCTCCCCAGACTTGGTGCTAGCTATGTCATGGCTGCACTGTGAGCAGAGTCCATCATCAGTGGAAAGCCAAGGCATCTGGTTTACATCGCAGATGCATCCATCTGACGGCAGGCTGATCTCAGGGAAAGCTGTGCCCTCCTGGGCCCATTTCTGTGTAACTATCTGCTGTGTCCTTTGTCCAGGGGCTGTGTTGACTGAGTCACCCTTTCCCCTTCCTTGTAGGGTCACTTTTCTGTGCTCTGGATTCCTTGACACAGCCTCTGTAAGGTTGGGCGAGTCCTGGTGTCTTGTGAGGAGGAGAGAGAGGTGATGGGGGAGAGAAACAGGTGGGAAGGAAGCATGAGGGACTGCCTTCTTCAGCACTCCATCTGAGGTAGACATAGATGGTGACACTGCATCCCAAGCTGTGTTTAAGCAACAAAGAAGTTTGCAGTGGCTCCAAGTCTGGGAGGCAAGCTGCATAGAGTGGGCAGTGAACAGCAAGCAGAGCAGAGCAGCCCCATTGATCAGTCATCCTTGCAGTGTCTCCAGCTGAAGTGACAGAGCCAGGATGTACCAGTGACAGAGCCAGGACGTACCAGAGACAAACACCTCCTGAGCCAAAACTCATCTCCCTTCCCTGTTCTCAAGCACAGAGTGGTCTCCTCACTTGAGGTAGCTGGATATAATTTCTGTGCACTGGCTGCCAGAGTTGTCTGAATTTAGCTTCGTCTATTAAGTCACCTGTCTTGATGCTCTCTGTCTGGAGATCAAATTTGGAAAGGCAGCAGCTGGAGGAAAATTAGAGCAGACAAATATGTGTAAAAATGTTTACCTCCAACTGTTTTCATCACAGGCAATTCTTGACTAAATGATAAGGCTTAGGGCTATAAGTATCTCAGCTGTTTCAACTGGAGTAAGCTGAAACCAAGGTCAAGTCATAGCTGGTTTGTGTCCTTTTTCCCTTCTAATACTCTACATTTCACTATGGTTATTTTCTTTGAGTGTCTGCCACTTGCTATTTCAAGCTTCCAGCAGTATGTCTGTTTCGTGCCCCTGTCAGCTAAAATATTTCCACCCGCTAGTGGACACGATTACATAATATTAACTACACTAAGGCAGGCCTGGAATTATTGGATTTTTTCCCTGCTACAAATAAATGCATGTGAGCAGATTATTTTTAACTTCCCTTCCTGCCTGTGAACTCCAGTAAAGGCAAATTAATTTTTCATGATGACTGTGGAGGTGGGGTGAGGAGGGGAATAGAAAGAAAGTGCCTGTGCATGAGGGCAGCAGAAAAACAAATGTGCTAAGTTCCTGGGTGATAG
Source organism: Phaenicophaeus curvirostris (assembly GCF_032191515.1). NCBI lineage: Eukaryota > Metazoa > Chordata > Aves > Cuculiformes > Cuculidae > Phaenicophaeus > Phaenicophaeus curvirostris. Next base: position 37,707,077 of record NC_091394.1, read on the forward strand.
TGTGATGTTGTTCACCTGTTTCTTTAATTACTAGAAGTAGCCAAGCCTCATCAGCTGCCTTAGCAGCCTCAGGAGTAGAAGAAGTGCTGATGGGGTCCCAGCTGCGCAGCTTTTGCGGCTTGTGCCAAGGCTGCACACAGAGTTAGGTTCCTCCCAGGATCATTCTTCCACAAATGCATAGGTCATCTGAGCTCCAAACTTACTTTGAAGATCAGAAGTAACATGTGTGGTCTCTTAATCTACAAAACCCTTTTTCTGAATCATCGCTTTAAGTGCAGAGTTTACTGAATTCATGGTGGTGTCTTGGTTTCCTGACATCTAGTAAACACGCATACTGAATACTGCATTATATAGGGATTAATTTACTTCAGCTGCTCCTCCACCCCCAGGAATCCTGCATTTTGTCCCATACCACCAGTTAGCCCAGCAAGGTTATTTCCCAAAAACTATGTAAGATAAAACTCATTTACTAAAAGGCCTCTCTTGTGTTTGCATACATTTGAATACAGATTGGAAAAGTGTTTTCTCTGCAGCTTCTGTGGGGTGTCCAGAATTGGGGCTTCTGAGCCTGGTGTGTTGGAGATGTGTCCCTCAGCCTCCAAAGCCAACTATAATTGAAATGGTTCAGGTTTCAGATTCCTGCTTTATTCCAGTTTCAGTGTTAACACATGGGACATGTAATGATGACCTTCAAAGGCCTCTTTGCATTCACACTTGCAATCTTGATGTCGTATTAGTGAATGCCTTTCCCAGTATTCTATTTCATGCATGATTCTGTGATTCTTTACTGCAAATATTTGCTTCTTGTGGAACCAAGCTGGGATGTCTCTCTCTCTATTTCCCCTTTAATAATCTCTAATTTGGGACTACTGATCCTTCAACAACCTCTTCCCTTTTTGATGTGCCCTCTGTTTTCTCTTATTTACAGCAACTGCTATGCTTGGGATTCTCTTGTTCTTCCTCTCCCTCCTCTCAGTTTCTCAGGACAAGCTGAAAATGAGATTTAATGGGCCTCCCACTGTTGTTGCTCTTTTGAGATTACTGGGATCAGATGTTCTTCTCTTGAGAACTAGATCAAAGAAAATGAGAGAGGGTAAAGACCAGGATACCCAGGAAGGCAATGGAGAGTGGAGATAAGGCGGGAGAAAAGTAGTTCTAAGCATCTAATGTGACAGTGCAGGCCAGTTTTGGCTTTGCTGGCTCCTTGCCAAGGTTTTACAGCCATGTCAGTTCTGCTATGGTGTGAAAACAGTAATACTTCTGTTATAAAACCTTTCAGCAAGCCCAGAGCCACCTGAATGTTTGTGGGTGTTATGAGAATTCTCTTGGGCTACTAGTTATAAACAATCCACTAGTTTTTAAAGTGGGATTATTTGGCTGACCTAGCCACCCCCATGTTCCCAGAAATCCTCTCCATATTAATTGCATTTCACTGCTGGGGACACCTGTTAGAAAGTGCACAGCTGAACAGACTCTTAATACTTCCAAATCTCTCGTAACACTTCAGCTAAACTTCTTTATTTCTTTATTTTTTTCCTTCTTTTTTCTTTCTTTTTTTTTTTTCCAAATAATAGATCAACTGGTTGGACTTTATCCTTAGCAGCAGACAGAAGCTACAGTTTCTGCTTCTTTTGCTAATGTGAGGTGACTTTGCAGCAGAGAAGCTGATGATGTTTGCAGACTGTCACTGCATTCCCACTTTCCTCCCCTTCTACACTGATAAGGAAGGGTCACCCAGGAACCAGGATGCCACTTTGGGATTCAAAAGCCTAGTTTAATTTCCATATGACTTTATAACTTCTATATGACCATTTGCAAGCTACATCATTGCACCTATCATGTAAAATGCTGGTGCAGGTCTCCAGGAGAGATAGGGAAGCACCCAGGCACTGCAGTGACAAGGATTTTGGTTCCTGACAAGAGCTGGTTCACACACAGCTCACATGTCTCAGACACTGATCCTGCCATGAAAGGCAGTAACAGGACCCACAGGGTAGGGAGAAAAACCTCACTGCCAGCAGCAGACAGCACAGTGGATGAGCATCTAGCTGCAGAGGTGATGGAGGAGAGGTCTCAAGGAGCCAGAGAAATCCTCTTCATGGCTCAGGGACTCAATGCAGGAGAGTTGTGCTTTGTTGGTAAAAATAATTGACATGATACAGGTAGTTTTCTTGTTGGCCACAGAGCTCAAAGAAAACAAATACAGTAGTGTGTTTTGTTTTTTAAGTGCTGCATTTAATGTCCTTATAAATGTGAGGGAAATACCACAAAAAAATATTCAAAGTGCTTGAAGGAGATAAGCCCTTCAGTTCTACAGTGTTTATTCCTTTCTGCCTCTATTTTCTTAACGTTATCAGAGGGGTGGCAAGCTTTTATCAGATCCTCCTTTAAAGAAAAAGATGCAATTTGAATATATGTCTGAGCACATGGTGTGACCCAGGGACTGAGCACTATCATTACATTCTGAATTTGCTGGCTCCTGTGAATGGTGTCAAGATTTTGACATGACTCTCAGACTGCTCTGAGAACAGGATGGCTTCTATGGAAACCCACTAGACAAGTGATTCAAAAGGCATCTTTTCAGAAAATGACTTCATCATACATGAGATTTCTTTTTTAAACTAACTACATGGGAGTTCTTGGCAATGATGGTCTCTACATCTGATGGTTTAACTAGCATGAAATAGAGCTGCTGCTCTCCTTTATATACATTATGCTATCTGATTCCTCACTTGTGGTTTGGGAAAGGCATGAATTTTCAAGTTTTCCTCGTGGGACTCCTTTGCCTTCTTTCACTTTACCTTTCATTTTCTTCCCTGTTATGTAGAAATACAGGATGATTATTAAATGGCTTTAGGAAGTTTGCTGTAAGAGGTAAAAGAACATGCACCATCATAATTTTTATTGCTATCATTGTAGATGCACATTCTCTTTTCAAGAAAGCACAACAATAGCAAAGCTTTCTGGGGAAGATCATAACATACATGCAGTTTAGCTGGGAGAATTAAATGTAGGTATTTTACTTGGTGTAATATTTGTCAGGCAAATCATAGGGTGCTTCTTATAAATACCTTTACATGTGCACAGTTAGCAAGAGCTGTTTGATCCATGTGTCACTGCAAGACTGTAATCTCAGGGTAAAACCCATGAAAAATGACTGGGAGCCTTCGAGCATCCCAGTTGCAGGAAGGATATAAGATAACTGCGTTGAGAGAGGGGATTGTGCTGACTAGGAAATTGGTTAACGGGAGTACTAACTGTGTTTGCTTCAGTGTTTTTTTTACACGCAGAAGAGTTCTTTGTCAGTCGGCTTCAGCCAAGCCCAGCAACTCAGTCACCCTCTCTACCAGCCTCATTGAGGAGAGCAGAGAGAGTAAGGCTGATCACAGCTACAGAGGCTTCGTGAGCCGTTGCTGGCCCAAGGACACACAGCCACATTACTGCAGGCAGTGGACTGCAAGACAAGTGAAAGAGGGAGCTGGAAAGGATGAGACAAATCAGGAAAGGATGGAGGAAGGATATTACCCAGGGCACAGAGGCTGGAGTATGTGCCCAAGGCCATGTAGCCATCAGTTGCTTATATGTGCATAGAAAGCAGGATGGTGCACTGTGCCCATTCCATCGGTGCCCACTGTGCCTTTGATTATCACTGTCACCGGTACAGATAGGACCAAAAGTCTTCTCACAGGCAGCAACTTGCCCTGCTGATGTCACCCCCACCAGAGAAAGTGCCATTCAGCCCGGTGACTGGCCATGTCCACCTTGGCATTGATTCATAGAATCTTAGAATGGTTAGGGTTGGAAGGGACCTTAAAGATCATCTAGTTCCAACCCCCCTGCCATGGGCAGGGACATCCCACTAGATCAGGTTACCCAAGGCCCTATCCAACATGGCCTTGAACACCTCCAGGGATGGGGCATCCACAACATCCCTGGGCAATCTGTGCCAGTGTCTCATCACTCTCATGGTGAAGAAATTCTTCCTAATGTCTAGTCTAAATCTGCCCCTCTCCAGTTTATACCCGTTCCCCCTTGTCATATCACCACAAGCCTTTATGAACAGTCCCTTTCCAGCTTTCTTGTAGCCCCTTTCAGGTACTGGAAGGTTGCTATAAAATCTGCTTGGAGCCTTCTCTTCTCCAGGCTGAACAAGCCCAACTCTCTCAGCCTGTCCTCATACGAAATGTGCTCCAGCCCTCGGATCATCTTTGTATCTTCCCTGCCTCTTCCTCCCCAACAAGAGCATGGCCTGAGACACAATCTCACTCCCTCACTTGGAGATCAGTGGGAAGGATTTTGGTAACCACTGCCGTTGTCCGCTTTACCTTTGTCTATTCAGGGTTTTTTTTTAGTTAAAAATACCTGGCTGACTGTTTTTATACAAAAGTACACATGCCTTTCTTTTCTCCCTCTCCTAATTATTAAGTGCCTAGCCCGTATTATGAGCTATTTGTTTTATTCTGTCATATTTTTAAATCAAAGATGGTTTCTGAGGGAGGCAAGCAACCAAAAATATTTATAGGTTATAATCCAGCTTGGTAGGCTCATTTGATTTAATTAGCTGTAACGTGGGAGTTCAACTCTTGTCATTGGGATAGAAAAAGGTTTACTACTTTGTATTTTTTTTAATGTCTTGTTTCTGTTTTTCTTTCCTATCTCCTTTCCTTCCATAGTAAATATATTAGTTATGCTGTTCTTACACTGGGATTTTATTCCCTGAGGCTAAATAACCCTCCCCCACCTTCTTTTTTAGTTAGGAGTTATAATACACCCCAGGAAAAATAGGTGCTGACTCTGCTGTGAACAGTGCCCCTTCATTATAAAGCAGCCCTTGCAAAGTTTTGGAAAATGGACCTACTGTGATAATAAATCTTCTCCCTTGACATACAGCACTGAATGTGTCTCTGACCACATAAACTGCTCTCCCCATGATTCTGGGGCTGTTCACAATGCCAACCATTTATAAGCCAGTTGGCTTTACATTAATTAATTCCCAAGTCATTCACAAATAGCAACAATCACCTCAAAGTGCAGGCCTAGGAAAGGGCTGGCATTTTTGAAAAGGAGATCTGTATACAAAAACTTACCATGCTCACAATAGGGAACAAATGCAGTCCTTGAAACAACAATAGCTTTCTGCTTTTGGGCACAGGGTTGTGGCTTAGTTTGGTTCAGCCTATGGTGGTTTATTTAAGGTGGGTGCTAATTTCTGATATTTGTCTTCTTTTGTGGAGAACATTGGCTGGTTGTCCTACCCCAAGTGCAAGGTAGGGCTCCCTGCACAGTGAGGCTGCGGAAGGCTATATTGTCATGGGGTGGAGCTCAGGGATCCTAGAAATGCCAGGGAAGGATTTGGTTTCCTGACAAACTCTGCCAGATTGCTAGCTACTTCTCACCTGGATTTCAGTGCCTGCCTGGACGAGCTCTGCTAGTAGTCTTCTCATACAGGGTTTTAACACCAGCTGGTAGAGTTTGTCTGAGACATTACTGTAGTAATTCTAACAAGCTGTTCAGGAGGAGTCTCACTCTCCTCCCCTTTCATAGCCTTTAGACTTTAAAGAGAAGTTTTTTTGGGCATGAGATTTAATTACATACCTTGTTGCCCATGGGGTGCAGTTTCCTTTGGCCTCTGTCAGATGCCATCTCCTTTCTCCAGTTCTGCTCCACACAGCCCACCCTTGCCTTGGCTTCAACTCCCCTTGCCTGTCTACTGAGCTTCCCCGACTGTGCCCCAGCGTTCCCCTCAGCTTTGCTTCCTGGGGGTTCTCATCTGGTCAGGCAAGTTACCTATTGCCACTAAGCCCCTTCTGTCTCTATTGCGTTATCTTGTCTTTTCCAGAGCTTCTTGTGTTTTGTGCAGTGGGTGTTTTGGCTTGCCTAGGCTGTAAAATTGTAAGGATGAGACACTTTTCAGTGAAGTCAACCTAGAGAATGGAATCCTGCCTTGATGGAGACGGGAGCATTTTTTCATGGTTAGTCATCCAAATCTGTGCCTGAGGACCTTCACACCTCTCCCTGCAGTCCCTGCTGAACCTGTAGCCAACTGTAGTCACTGTGTGACTCCAGGTTGGCTGCCTTGTGGAGGTGCATTGCAGTACAGGCTTTAAGGACACAATTCCATATGAGTTTCACAGGACAGTGCCTCATCCAGTCCATGGAATTGACACTCCTCATTCACTAAGCAGCCACTCGATATTATTCTTCAACATTTTCTAACGGGACAGGAAAGAGCTGATCCCTTAATTCCAACATCCTATTTAGATACCATATTGAAGACAGAGTTACTCGTTTCCTCAGAGGGTTTTTGCTGTCGTTCAGCATGACAGTATCTTGAATGCTTTAAAAATATTAATGGGTTTATTTTTGTAGTAGAACCATGAGATGGAAGAGCATCACTTTCACATTGTATGTGGGAGCAGCAGCACAGGATCAAGGTCAAAGCAGACTCTTTTTGTCACCTTACTCCTATGTCTGCATTCTGTACAGCCCACTGACTTCCATTTCAGCTACCATTGCTCAGCTGGTTCTGCCAGGTTCAGGGGGAAGTACTCTGAGCTCTGCATTGGTGAAATCCTAAAAGACATTTGGTCTAAGAGACTCACCTAGTCTCACAGATCTAGCTGCCCAGGTCAGTGCTTGCCTCCTCTTCTTTTCCTGCTGCAGTCTCCAGCCTCAGTTCCCACTTTTGTGGCAGACAAGGCAGGAGCAACACAAGGAGCAGTTGTCTTCACCGCTCTGTCTTGATCCATGCTCGGTGCCACCAAGCCAGCTGCGGCAGAAATCCTGTGGAGAAAACATCTCCTATATTTGCTTTTCTTTGCTTGGTAGGCCGTTTATCTTGTTTCCTTTGGCTCTGGGAGTCTTTCTCATGCTGCTTTCTGTGTCTGGAAAATCTGCCCACCTTCTGCCTGCCAGTCACATTTATGTTTCAAACCTCTTCTTCAGACTTCTCCTAAGCCATTTTATGCTGATCTTCTTACTATCGCTTTCTCTCCAACTCTCAAGTCTCAACTGCTTCTTACAGAGAGTTTTAAGTGTGTGCATCTATTGATTCATAGTTATTTTTCTAAAGCTGTCTAAAGCTCCATTTTTAAGTGAAAAATTAATTTCATATAGTCACTGACTTAATTTATGCCTTCATCTCAACAGCAAAAATCCATTCGTGTGAATAGTACAATTTCTGTTTTAAAGGTGAGCTGATTAAAACATAGAGATTAAACAGTCAGCCCAGGTCAAAGTTAGAAGGTTGCAAATCCATGGGAAGACCACAAGTCTCTTGGTGACCAGACTAGCAGTTTTAGTGCTGAGTAATGTGGTATTGGCACAGCTTTGCCTTTTTCCTCCAGAAAAAATGAAAGACAATAAATCAGTTTGGAAGGTGTGGTTTATTTTGGCTTCCTGACACCACAAATGTTATTTCTGAAATAGTGATTGTTAATTGCTCAAACTCCTCAGCTGTGCAGACAACATTGAATATTTCCATGTAAAGGGTGAGGAACAAGAGCTGGCATGGGGCTGGAATCTTCAGGAGGAGACAGGAGAAGGTGGAGACAGCTGGGGCAACGATGGAGTCTGCTGGTCTCACTGCTGTTGGTGGGCAGAGAGTCGTGCTGCAGTCATGGCAGCTGGGGCCTGCTGTCTCTCCACCCCCAACCCATCATACGCCTCCCTGGCTTGGGGATGCTCGGAACAGGCAAAGAAGGGTGGGTAACGCTACTAGTCATTTTGTAGGCGTGACAGTTGTCATAGGCAGTTGCTTGCTGTGCCTAAGCCTCTTGCTAGTCCCGTTCATAGGATGTGTGACTCCTAAAACTGTTGTGTGCATATGTAGCTTTCCTTGTATATGCTGTTATAACTTAATTTTCATGTAGTCTTTCCTTTCTGTGGCTTAAGTTTGTGAGCATTTTATTTTCCATTTTCTGCTACTTTTTCAAACATTACATGAAATTGCAGACATTTTCAGGCCTTCGTTTGTAAAATTATCTCTTATTGTCATAATTTACTGCTCTTAATGATTTTTTGACACGTTTTAGTAGCAAGACCCACTAAGTATTCATTTTTATCTTGGATGCAGTTAAGTACATTATACAAGACACTATGGAGAATATTATTAAGATTCCAGTAGTGTAGTGTTCAGGAGAGTTTCCAGCAATCAAAGTTATCTGTCATCTCAGGATATGCATCACTTGGCGATCCTTTCTTTGGAAAGAGTGAGCAGAGATGCTCTTCCAGGCAGCATTCGTCACGTCCTAGGGTTTCTGGGATTCCTGCAGGGGCCCAAAGGTGGCTGCCATCTGCCCATTTTGATGGGTTGCATGAGGATCCGGATCAAGGCTGTGCTGGAGAAGAAAACCTCCAACAGTTGCTGTGTTCCTGGCAAGACAAAGGCTGTGTTTTCTGTGTGCCTTCTCCAGATGCTAGGCATGTGGGCCTGTCCTGAGAGCTCCAAGACAGTTTGGTGTGGTTGGTCTGGCTGAGGAGGCAGCTGGAGGAGAGAGTACAGAGAGAGACTTATTGCTCTTGCAGATAACAGCCTTGCTGAGCTTGATTGATGGATGCTGTTCTATCTGCCAGACATAAGCTGAAACTCAGGAAATGGAGCAGAAATATGCAGCTTGGGCAGAACAGTTGTGTATCGCAGAGACATGCATAGTGATGGTTTGGGCAGCACTTGTGCTAGGCTGACACTGTGCACAGGCTCCCTCACCAGCACAGCGGGATGAGAAGCACCTCACCCACATGTACCGACCGTGAAAGGCCCAGAGCCATGCAGCAATTGTGCCCTTACACGCAGAGTGCCATGCATGCTCTAGCCACAGGTATCTAGGGAGGAGATTTCTTCCTTCTTGTTTTCCCAGTTCTTTCCCTTTGTAATCCTATTGCTGCAGCACAGGCCCTCCATCTGGTCCTGAGAGCAAGCGTTTCCCAGCTATGCCTGTGAACTGATGCTCAGGAGATCTGGGCTCTTCTCTTGCTGGCTTTTGCAGAATAGCTCTGTGATGCTGGGCAGCCCCACCTCCCTGGTCATCCCAGTTCCATTTGCTTACCTTGAACTTGCTCCACACTTATCATATGCTCCCCGCCACTTACTGGGTAGCAACGCAGAGAAGAGAGTAACATCCCTGCCTCCTGATAGCTGTGAAAGGCTCCAAAATGGAAATGCTTATAGTGGTAAGGGTCTCCTCCTCTAGCTGGTGTAGTTTATCCTGTGGAGGAAACTGGCTGCAGCTGGAGCACCTTTCCACTAATACACTCTACATTTTCAATGTACTGTAATTGTAAAACTCTACGCTAGCATTTAAACAAGCCTGGAGCTTATACACTTTTTAAGACCAAGTGCTGCAATGCCCCATCTCTGTTTGCCACTGTTTGGAACCCTGAAACTATGGTCTTCATTAAATCCTCTGGGAGCTATCATGTAGGTAAACAATTGAAAAAGGACAGAATTTTAAAAACAAGCAGAATTTGAAATGTTTTGTCCCTGAAGGGGTCATGGAGTTGGTCTAATATTACATGTCATGTATTCACCAAGTGTGTTGCAATTTCAGAGACAATGGTTGGATATTTTTCTTCCTCTTAGAGGTGTTGATAGACTCAATGATGGAAGAGAAGACAAGGGCAGAGTGGAAAAACCCCTGGCAAGCTCTGGTAATGGTAAACAGAGCAGGTTACACTAAAGACAATCTCTTCACTGCTGCTCGTTTCTTCTTGCTCAGCACAGAGTGCAGCTGGCTCTTCATTACAGAAGAATTGAAACGAGTCAGTGCAAGTGATCACTGCACAAGCTGTAAGAAATCTCTTACAAGCACAGGAAAAGCCAACAGTGATATTTTGCCTGGAAAGAGGATACTAGTGGTGTTTGAGATTTTTCCAAATTCAGACTCTGGGGAGGACACATACAAACAGTGTATCTATAAACAAAATTTAAAAGTTTCCATTAAAATAAGAACTATAGACCTGACAAAGGCACACATGTCAAGGTATGCAACATGCATCTAATGCAAAAAACTGTTCTGTACTTCTTCCTATCTAAATTTTAGAGTAAATTTTCAAATCCTTACTTTGTACAAGCAGTGGGTGAAATCATGTATTTTGCTATTTGATGTAATTGCTTGCCTTCATTTGTTTCACAGTGGATGTGTCTGCATCAACTCCCCAGTTAGTGTTGACTGGCATTTGCTAGTTGGCTTCAGAGCAGAGAAGCTACCTGCCGAGGAGCCAGGGACAGTGGGACAGTCTTTGGATTTTAGGAGTGGTCTTTTTTGGGTGTAGATCAAAGGCTTCCAGCCAAACAGCATCAGGAAACTTTGGCGGCTGCTGCTGCTCCTGCAGTAGTTGTTTCATGTGATAGGGCACAAGGCATACACAAGGCATCTGGTGCATCCCATCTGCACAGCAGAGGAAAAAATTTGCCCTGTGGCTGTCAGGTCAGTATACTTCAGCATACATAGAGGTGCAAAAAAATTTTTTCTCACAGCTTCAATATTTTGGGCCTCATTTCGTATCCTTTTGGCCAAATTCAACAGTTTCCTCGGTGATGGTGCATTGTACTGCAAGTACTAGTAAATTAAATATCTGTAATGGGGGAAACATGGGATTTGTGATCAATTTGCCATTTTATGAAAGGGCGATGAAACTTTGGTATCTCATCTGAAAAATATTTATTGAATGTAATGGAGAAGAAACCAGGGGGATGTAGTGTAATTAAATAGGGGGCTATGAAAATGGCTCTAAATTCTGTAAAAGAGAATGATACAAACTTTGCTGATTTTTCAAACCACTCTACAGAGTTTAACAGAGTTCTCTTGCAGAGTTCAGAATTTCTTTAGGTTATTTCCAAACTTCTATACAGTATCATCTTTGTTCTCCATTTAGTAGTGTTTTGGATTTTTCTTTTAAACGAGAATTATCTACTAGTCTAGCAGCATAAAATCAAGCAGGTTAAGGATGTATAGTATCAGGTGGCTTCTCTTTCTTATTTACACTGTAAAATCTCTAGATTTCTCAGCGCAGGTGGAAGTGGGTGCAAATGGTAAATTCAGTTGAAATTGTATGTATCTACTAATACAAGTCAGTCACTTTGCCTGTACAAGTTAGTGATTGAATGAACCATTTAATATTGAAAGTTTTTTCTTTTTTTCTTTTTTCTTTCTCTTTTTTTGGACTAACCTATTTCTAGTACCTCACTTTCACATCACTGTTGAATCAGGGTATGGCATCGGGTGGTCGCTGCTCAATTCAGGACAAGAATGCAAACCTGAGTCTTCAATAACAAAAGCTAGCGCCCTAACCAGTAGAATAACATGCTCATTTTCAGCTAGGCTAAAACCCCTGGTAAAATATCTAGGATCAGATTAGAAACACCTCAGCAATATGAGGCAAATATCTAAATTATGTCAGGTCAAATTTGTTTAGAGAATGTTCTGAAGGTAACTGAATATCAGCATGAGTCCTGAGGGAGATTTGATATCATATTCTGTATCAGTAGATTGGCATGCCTGGTTGGATCTTGCTTAGCCTGGCACTTTTATCTTTTATCCTTTTTTGTTCCTTTTCTCAGATTTGTGCTCCAAGTTCATGGATATCAGATGTTAACATCCTTCTTCATCAGTAGATATAGGTTGACGGCATTTGTCTTTCTCTTTAAAGCCTGCTGGACTTTAATATTTCAAGGTTGCTATGAGAAGTTTGGGCTGCTCTCTGCCTATAGTTACCTTCCCTCTAGCTGCACCCCTAAAGAAAAATCCCCTCCCCCTATCCCCTCCCTTTTTGGATGCCAGCTACCCTGATACAAAACAACTCCATTGTCCCAGGTCAAACTAGGGACACAGTAAAATTTCAATCCAAAGCCACTCTCAGACAACAAGAAAATGTATTTTCTAGGTATGATTCACAGCAGCAACATTTAGATAGGTCCTGGGCTTACTCAGGTCTTTGATGAATAGCATTTTGGAAGCAACAATAGCTGGGAAATCAAGTAGGTTGTCATCTCCCAATGTCATGATCAAAGAGTTGCAGTCCATGGCTCAATATCCAAGTGGAGACCAGTGACAAGCAGCATTCCTCAGGGATTGCAGCTGGCACTGTTTAACATCCTTGTTGGTGACATGGACAGCGGAATTGAGGGCACCCTCACAAGTGTGCTGATGACACTTAATAGGATAGGAATGGTTGGACTCAATGATCCGGTGGGTCTTTTCCAACCTGGTGATTCTATGATTCTATGATTAACTGTGTGGCACAGTTGATGCACTGGAGGGAAGGGATACCATCCAGAGAGACCTTGACAGTCTTGTGAGACTGGCCTCCTCACAAAGTTCAACAAGAACAAATGCAAGGTTCTGTATATGGGTTGCAGAAATCCCAAGCACAAATACAGACTGTGTGGTGAATGAGAGCAGCCCTAAGTAGAAGGACTTGGAGGTGCTAGTGGATGAGAAGGTCAACATGTGCTGGCAATGTGTGCTTGCAGCCCAGAAAGCCAACAAAATCCTGGGCTGCATCAAAAGTAGTGTGACCAGCAGGTCAGGGGAGGTGATGCTCCCCCTCTTCTCTGCTCTCATGAGGCCTCACATGTAATGTGTTCAGTTCTGGAGTTCTCAGCACAGGAAGGGTATGGATCTGAGAGTGCAGAGAAGGACCATAAAAATTATCAGAAGGAGAGTTGGAGTTGTTCACCTTGAAGAAGAGAAGGCTTTGAGGGGACCATATAGCAGCTTTCCAGTACCTGAAGGAGGCTACAAGAAAGATGGAGAGGGACTTTTTACAATAACATGTAGTGAAAGGATAATGGGCAGCATCCTTAAACCAAAAGAGAGTTGATTTATATTGGATATAAGGAAGAAATTCTTCACTATGAGGTGGTGAAGCACTAGAACAGGTTGCCCAGAGAAGCTGTGGCTGCCCCACCCCTGGAGGTGTTCAAGGCCAGGTTGGATGGGGCTTTGACCAGTGCGGCCTAGTGTAAGGTGTTCCTGCCCATGGCAGGGTGGTTGGAGCTAGATGATCTTTAAAGCATCTTCCAACCCTAACTATTCTATGAGTCTATGATTCTATAAGTAATAATGCAAAACACTTGCTTTCTGCATTCTATGGTTCTATGATTATGTAACCAAGCACGTGCCTGTCATCAAAGCACATACGCCACGGTGGACCTGTAAAGAAAGTCAAACATAATGATGGACAATTCTGGACCACAGCAATGCTAGAAATTGTATGTGTTTCAAAATGTGAACATTGTTCTGGTTTAGAACAGGTATTTTACAGGACAGAAATTGGATATTCCCTTCATCTGACTGATTTTTTTTGCCTTCAAGGACTGCAAGAGGCTCTGAGGAACAGAGGAGAATTCCCATTGTTCCCAAGAGGCAGTCTTTTTTTAAGTAACAAGCACTTGAAAAGAAGGCTTAGGAACATAAAGAGTCTGGTTCATGGGTATTTCTTTCCTACCTATCACACGCTGAAGGGGCAGGGTCACACGACCAACTATCCCTGCCTAATTCAGTTGCATGTTATTTGGGAATAGTGAAGCTTTATTGCCAGTTCTCAGGAACACCAGCAACTGGGCACGGTGTACCCCTTACTCCCTATTGTTTGCCATGTCCCTGACTTGCCCTGGCTTTTGCAGACCTGTGAATCTGCAGATGAAATGGACTGGTATGGTTTATATCACAGTTCCCACTTTCCTTCTCTTGCCACACAACTCTGTCTATCCTTGTCCTCTTTATTCTGGGAAGCTTGGATCTTCCTGTCCATATCACCTCTAACTGTGCTGTGGGAGGCTCAAGATAGCAAAACCAGACAATGTCATTAACTCCAATTATGGTTTATTAAGTAGAAAAAAGCACTCAGAAATATATATGGAGGGAGACCTTCATCTCTATCCTCTACCCTCTCCTGGAGAGTGCTCATCAATCGAACGCCAAACCCCTGGCAAGACATCTAGGATTATAAATTTGAACTTCTGCTCTGTTAAGTGAATCCACATCCCTTACCTGCTATGTTTCCCAGGAGAGCAGGCTTCTCGGGTGTTGTGGCATCAGTCACTGCCCCTGTCTATATGCTCAGCCTGCATTATGCAGAGCACTGGCAAGGGGACTTTTGCAGAGCTGAGGTAAAGAAGCGCTTTCACTCGACCTGGTTTGACATGAATCAACCTCTTACTGTGCAGTATCTGCAGAACGATATGCAATGCTGCCAGTCCTTGCTTGGCATGCCAAACTAGATGTAGACACCAGGTCTTTGCAAACTGTTTCTGACTTTTTCAGTTGTATCTTATCTGAAGTTATAAGTTAGTAGAGCCACCCTAGCAACAACTACCCTAACTGTGGAGAAGAGGGATTGATGATGCTCTCTCTGTGATACCCAGCTCAGAGGAAGGATCTCTAAAGTAAAGAGACAATTCACCACTTTTGTTTTCTGTCTGAAAAAGATGTGCCCTCTCTGGGGAAGGCATATCGGCCCTGGCCATGAGCATGTTCGTCAGCGGGAAGTGATCCTAACACTCACTGGAGGAAGATGAGCTGTAAAGAGGAGAAAAGGCCAAGTGAGCCAAGTGAGCACCCACTAACACAGAGCAGGACTGGAGCCATCACATAATCTGTATGATCATATGAACAAGTGTGCTTTTTCATAGGAGGAGGGGGAGGCAGGAACTCCTTAAGATGAAGAGGTTAGCTGCAGAGTCTCTCCTTGGATGCCTTCTCCTCTCCTCAAACTCCTCATACACTGACTGGGATGTGTCCATCCTGAGGAACTGCTGAGGTCTGCAGCTTGAGACAGAGCAGGAAAACCACCCATCAAAGATTAAGTGCTTCTGGAGATCTGAGTTGCTTCCATCACTCCCCTGAGTTTCTGATATCGTCAGTCGTCTTTTATGGCTGTTCACTTTAAATAGCAGAACTATGCTTAGAGACTTGCTCTGCTCAGTATCGCATGAAAACCATGCACTTCTCATCCTCTAAGTATGTCCTATTGGCATCTGTAGAGGGCTGGAAACCAGTGGGAATCAGGAAGAATGGGTCTTAAATAAGGGAAGGCAGAAGGACTATTAGTCCCAGAGCCGAGAAAATGTTGCTTACGCTGCCAAGGCTGTCAGGATCTGCAAATACCAGTGAGCAAGGCCAAGAGACACATATGTGAGGCTTTGTTGCATTCAAAGCAACTAAGCAGCATGCAAGGGCACTTTTTGGCTGCCTGGGCTCTCATGGGGATGACTCTCCGTGGTTTCTCTCCATGTTACTTAGTAGCACAATGACTTTGCTGATATCCATAGTGCAGTGCCAGTGTGGAGGCATTTCTCTGCTCTCTCCCATGCAACACTGATGGAGAGCTCGAATGGCCATGCATTTTGCTATGTCATCTAGAGATCCTTGTTAGTGTTTTACCACTTCTAGCTTTAATAAGGCTGATGGGTGTTATGCCTGAAGAGGTGCAGTTGTAATGGTTTTCACATATTGGGTAAACCCCATGAAAGTGATGTTTATTACTACTTCATCCTTCATTTGCAGGCAGCATGAGCTGAGCACGGCTGTCCACTGCACCATATCTATGCTGGCTATTTTATGGGCCATGAGGGCACCAACACCTGTGACGCCCTGCCCACCTCCCGCCCCACCCCCAGAGCTGCAGTGACCATGGCCCCAGGAAGCAGTGACAGGTGCGGACACATCCTTCAGCCAAGTTTGGGTCAACCGGAGATGTGGTGTCTGGGGTGGGTCCAGCTTATTGTGTGGCACTACCTGCAAATGATGTGTGGGAAAAGGAGAGGAGAGGCAAAGCTGGGAAGGGATGTGTTGGCATTCCAGCAGTGTCTGGAGGCTTTCTCTAGGGCTGGAGTGACAGCAGATGGGTGGAGCAACATGCAAGCAGCAGTCTAATGCAGGCTGATGTGCAACTTTCCTATGGCTCAGGGCGTTCTTGTTGCCGAACTGTGTGCCCTGGCTAGCTCTGCAAAGGCTGGTGATCATGTGCAGTTGCCTCCCTGCCAGGTGGTTGGCAGGAGGTGGTTCCACGCGGTTTAGATTTAGAGAGAATCCCCTCTTTTGCATTCGGAAGGTCTTGTTTTCAGTCCCCAAGTGCCTCACAAGATGAATTGTTGTTTTCTGGCCAGCCTAACTAGGAAATGCAGCTCATGCAGTTGCTGGGAACTGGCAGAAACATCCTAGTCTGCAGAGTGTAAATTAGGAGAATGCATTCTTTTTCTCATGGATTTTCCTTGAGAAAAAGCCAGCAGTAGGAGTGTGCTAGACTGGTAAAATACAATTCATGACAACAATCCCACTGAGAGGAGTATTTTTTTTAAGTTTGTTTGCTTCTAATTGTGGTAAGCAGCAAACACACTCTTCTTTAATTTCCATTAAGATCTCCAGGACTGTGTGAGTGCCAATGCATGTGCAGTGGCTGGTTTTGCATTTCCTTCTCTTCTTCCCCTCCCCCACCCTCTCCTTCATCTTGCTGGTATTATGGCCAATCCCTCTGCAAATACCTCTTTCACAAGCAACATAAGCACTCTCCCTCTTGTTTTTCTCCTTTCAATACTCAGTTCTATCTCTTTTGGCCAGCTGCAGCCTTCCTAGAGCATCTTCTGCCTGACAAAAGAGGATACCTTTGATAGTCAGACACAACTGCAAAGTTGAAACACATGCTTGGTTCAGATACCGATGAACTTTAATTTACCTCAATTCATTAGCAACTTATAAAACCACGTGGTTTTAAATGGAAGACAGCCTGTGAAATAATTGGAAGTAAATGCTGAAGGAGAAATACTGGGGGGAGGAAGGAAAGGAAGCGGCTTACAGCAGGAGCCTAAGCCAAGCTTTCATCTTCAGGCCAGTCCAGTTTTGAACCTTGATGGGAAAGGTCATGAATTTTAAAATGTGTCTCGCAGCAGACAGCTCTAATCATAAAGCTAACATTATCTGCAGTGCATGTCTGACCATGTGAGACTCAAGGCTAACTGAAGAGGGGAACTGATTTTCAAGAGCAGGATGCTGCTTTGAGCAGGAAAGTGTGGGATAAGCAGAACCAATGCCATATCTGTCAGTGCTGGCCTGAAGCATCTGGCTTTCAGGGGCAGGGGGAACCTCACTGTTCCTGTTGGGGTCCCAGCAGGGTTTGCTGCGGAAGACGTACCTGATAGTGTGTTGTTTGCCTCTGCTGGCTTCTCCAGGATTCATAATTTCCTCTTCCTGCCTGTGGCTTAGGAAGCATAACGTTTTACTGCTTTAGCTCACAATCCCCGTTCTTGGTTTGAATACAATTTCAAAACTATTATGCTCCACAGCAGAAGCTGGAATGCTCGTTGCAGTTACTCCTGGGAATTGTCTTTCCAACATTTGCCAGGCTGTGTTTAAAATCAAGAAAAGCAGTGCCTTACAATGATCCTGACAAAGGAGTTTTGGCTGCTATCTATCTTAACTTTAATTGTTTTCTTAATTGGGGGCTGCTGAGGCTGAGACAGCACATGAGAAAGCACTTGATTCTCATTCTGACTTCATCTGCATTTCCCAAAATACTACCAGTGCACATCTACCACATCTTAGGCTCTGCTCTTCCTAGCACATACAGAAGCATGGTCCACTGGTATTAATCACTACATGGTGTCTAGACGTGTTACAAGCAACTATGACGTCTGTTCGGTTGGCCTGTGTCGTTGGGAAACTTGATCTTTTTTATTATTAGCTTTCAAACCCAGGCTTCAAACATGACATGATAATAAGTGACTTCACACACTGTGACCACAGCTTCATGGTCAACTTCCTCTCTGAGGAGGGGTGGGCTCACTTTGAAAGGTTAGGATTTAGGACAGATGGGCTCAATTTTTAGGTCTGGTACACACTTCACATCTGACCTTTGCTAAGTTGTATGCTTTCTTTGTGTCTGGAATAAAATGGCAACGTAATACCTGGGATCAGACTGATTATTGGATTGCTCAGATTGTGGCAGCTAATTTGTTCATTACTTAAAAAGGTTCCCATGGTCTCAATGTATCTCAGTGCCCTATTGTATAGACTTAGTGCTGTGTGAACAACAGCAGGAGCCAAGCTGGAATTTCTTTCAGTCCTTCAGCAGCAGCAAACTTCGAACTGGGGATTGTTTTTAGTGTGTTGTATTATAGTTACTAGGTTTTTCATTGCACAATGTGTAGCAGAATTTTCAAGAGCATCTGGTCCTTGACTGCTAAGTGTTTACATTTCTTCTGAACATGGGATTTAGGGCTCTGACAGAGGCTTTCTGGTAGATTTAATTGTTTCAAACAATATTTCATCCAGCACTTTTGCCAAAAATTACTGCCTCATAGCAGGGCCACAAAGCAAAAAGGAAGTACAGTGAGGAACAGTCTTTCATTGTGAACATGGTAGGGATGGTGCTATGTACTTTGTTCATGCATCCTCTAGCAGTTTGTTGTTATTGTGGAAAAAAAAAAAATGGGGACTTACTTAGGTGTTGTCCCTAAGCTGCTTCTGCTCTGTGTCTGCCAAGTGTTTAGTGATGTGAGAGTGATGGTGCTGTGTTCATGGACAGGCAAACTCTCCCACAGCTCACTGCAAAATAGCTGGGCATTGGGAGCCAAGGAACTAACAGAGGTGATTTGAGAAGCCTTAGCTGTGTGTTGGTGTAGCACAAGGAAATAATCAGTGTTGGGGAGCCTTTAAGAAAGGCCAACCCTGGTGCTCGCAAGCAAAGTTAAGTTTACCTCCACATCTCCCCTTGACAAACTGCCAGTGAGTTTTCAAGAAGCTCTCAAGTCTGAAGAGACTGTTGCAGGCATAAGCTGTTCTGATTGAGTGGCATCCAACTTGTGATTTCCGTGGTTGTATATTTTATGATAGTGTCTCCAGAAATACAGAAGTATAACAAGGTATTTATTTGCCAAGCCTTTTCTGTTGTATTTCAGCCTCTCTTCTTCCTCTTCCCTGGCTTATCACTGGTGGAAATGGGTGTAAAGTCCTTTGAACAAAGACATCAAAGGACAATTGCATCTCTGTTCTTTAACCGGGCTTATAAAGCAATTGTGATAAAGGACAACAATACATGTCAGTGGTGCCCAGTTATTGTTCTGGGCTTTGTAGTTTTATTACGAAATAATTTCTCACCCCATGTGGCTCCTGGTGAGTTTTGTTTTCTGTGCTGCTTGATTTGATCTGCCCACTGAAAGACCTGCCACAGAACTGAGAGTTTCACCAGCTGTGAGTTAAGAGGGAGACATGATTGAAAAAGTTCAAGCTCTGCTTCCTAGCAGCCGATTTACCATCTGTCTCCTTCTTCCTCACACCCCTTTTATAGCAAAAATGCAAACAATTTGTTTGACCTCTGCTGAATCTGTACAACTCTGGGCTTTTAAAGTGTTGCTCTAACAAATAAAAATCAAACATGACGGCAGCAACAACTCCAAATTCATACCAAATAAACCTGGGTTGCAGTAAGGCCTGTTGCCAGGGTTGGGAAGAAGCTGTCAGAGTTTCTTAATCAATGCATTCCTACTCCTCTTCTCCCTTCACTCCACCTCTGGAAAAACTACAGGTAAAGTTGAATCCTGTCTGCCACAGTGTATGTTCGCAAATTTGTCACTCCTTTCTAGGGTAACAGAGAACGAAGCACTCAAATGTGGTGTTCAGCATGAGCAGGCAGGACAACATGGATAGGTAATTCCCAGCATCCTCATATTTCCATCTCCTGGTGGTGTGCCCCTACCTCTGACTTTGCACAAGCTCTGGTGCTCCTGAGGCACCACTGTGAACCGGTTCAGTTCCCTGGTCCACCAGAACAAGATGGTCCTTAGTAGGGCCTTAGAGCTGAACCTGTTCATGAAGGTCTCAGATGGGTGCTAGAGCTGAAGTGAGGAGGTAGGGAGAGAGGAGCGAGATCTCTCTTTTGATGGTGGTGAACTGCTAGCCTGGCTTGGCTGCATGTGGAAACGCAGCTGGGTGTTGTGTTATGACATTATTGCACAAGTGGTGTGATTGCTAGTAAGCGATTACAGCTCTATCCGTCTTCTAAAGAGACGTTTTCTCAGAAGCATTGTTGATGCTGATATAAATTGGCATGGCTCCAAACAATGTGTCATTTGTCTGGTAGACTATGACATGCTCTTGCAAAACTAGTCTGTGTTATAAGACTTTGTCATGATCATATTGATCCCATTGGAAATTCAAGCTGCTAAATGACTCAATCTTCCTCTCCTTCATCCTCAAATAGGTAGTGGTACCCCCAATCCGCATTATAGAACAACTGTTAGAAAAAAAGAAATAATCACACTTCAGTTTTCCACACTTCAAACAAACCGTATGAAGTACCTGTTCCAGTGTGTTGAAGCAGCCTTTGCTTTTCAAGCAATTCTCTGTAGGAAAAGATGAGAGCTGGTGAGAAAATCACCTCAGCACTTGTGTGTTTTGCTGAGGTTGGAGGAGGGCAGTGTGACATTCTTGCTCAAAGCATATTCTATTTCAGTGTATCTTAAGTAGCTTGGAATAAGAAAAGAAAGCCTCTCTCAAGTTTACTGAAACTACAAACCTATCATCTAATTGGGGACTATCCTTGACAAATAATGGGGTGGTGGGGACCTGGGATAGGAGGTGGGGAGAAAAGGCTTTAGTGTGGAAAATGGAGCTCAGAGCCAAAGATGAACTTAACTTGATAAGTAGGCTTGAAACACAAGCTAAGATGCTAACCCCATCGGGATAAATATGAATTCTCCTTTTGGGGGTGTGAGGGTGACTTTATACCTGCTTTAAGAACTTGGAAAAGCCTGTTTTAAAACCAGGGAAATAGCTTTCTGTTGCTGAGGAAGTAACTTGATTATCACAGGACAGTATGTTTCCTAGTGAAGTACTTTGGCTTACAAGTTTTGGGTGAAGAATGAATATTGCTGGTAAAGAATAATTAGGGAAAAAAAACCAAAACAGAACTAAAATCACAGCAAGAGTTGCTGGAAGCAAAGAGGAAAACATTTTTTGATATGGCAGGGGAGGCAGAGAGGTAAGGCAGCTGCATTGTAGAAGGGCAGCCTGAGACGTAGAAGTAAGGAGGAAATTCTTTCACCCTGGTTAGGGGAAGGCAGCAGTTAGACCCATCTTGAAGATACAGGCAGCAGGGATGAAGCAATCAAAAATGTCAAAGAGGTCTCGGGGCATTTACTTAGAAATGACGGGGAAAGGCTTGGCGACTGAAGACTTCTGATATCAGCAGGGGCGCAGGTGGTGTTGCCCTGCAATGTGATCACCATCCTGAAGGGATGCTTGAGCAAGGAAGTATACAGGGAAGAAGGCAATGTCAAGAAGCACTTAGAGCTGAATGGTCCTATAATGTGATAAAGCCAGGCCCTTAGCTTTACCATAGAGAGAACAGCATAGATGAGGAGCAAGAACACAAGACCCTCATAAGGCATCACTGAGGAGAGAACCTGAGACATCTCTGTGAAGCCATTCTGTGGCATGGAGAACACAGATTGTTTTGTAGGGGAAAGGAAGTATGTGAATGGAGCAATGGACTGGACAAGCTGGGTGTCTTCTTTAGGTGTATATTTAATGTTCTCTGCGGGAAGCAGGATGCAAGGTCAGACTCAGTCATTCACATCAGGCAGTAAGAGCTGGAAAGATCCCACCATCCTGTTCCACTTCTTGTTGTGCCAGTACCAAGGCCTTTCCAGACACAGAAATCTTCAGGATAGCCTGAGAATTATTTTAATGAAGAGGGTTTCTTTTGTTTTGCTTTTTGGTTTGATTTTTTTTTGTTTGTATTTTAGCTTATGCAGCAACTTTTATTTTTTCTGGCAAATAAACATTCCAGAAGTACCTGAACAGATGGGGATCTGTTGCTGCCCAGCAGCTAGGCTTGCTCTAACCAACCAGGGTTTCAGGGTGGCTGTGTGGGTCGAGAGCAAATTTGCATCCAGCGCGCACATTCCCAGCCGTCTTCTGACAACTAGTGCCGTGTCTGTGGGGCTGGAGGGTGATGGGGTTAGTCCTGGCTGTGCTGCAGGCAGATCTGTGGGATCCCAAGGTGTTAGAGCCTCTGTGTAAATGTTAAAGCAGTCCAAAGAGACAATATCCATTTTTTTTTTAAAAAAAGAGAGAAATATCTTTATTCTCACCTTACAAATGGAAACTGAGACTTAGTACTGAGATGACTTTCCCAAGGTGAGGAAGTGGATGTATAACAGTGTCAGAAGTCCCATGTGATCTCAGTCTTGGTCCCACTTACAAGGCTGTATCAGAAATTTAATGAGAGCTTTTCCCGAGGTTTCATCCCATCCTGATAAACCATGAACAGCTGTCTCGTGAATTTCCATTATTTTTTACTTTAACCAGGAACTCAAACCCATGGCTTGTATACTCTTCACCATCTGCGATGGGAATGAATAGTTCAAGAGAAGGCCTTATTTCATATGGGGAGATGCTTTTTTTCTGTGTTTTTTTTGCTTAGTTACTTCATAAACTTTAGTTCCAGTTACTGCTTAGCTCTCAATGGCATTTCCATATCACAGAGCTGTTGCTTCATTCCAGGTTTTCAACAACTGAAATATACAATGGGATTTTGTTGTAATGCAGGAAATTGCCTTCACATTAACAATCTGCCACTTCTGTAAACAAGAAATCCACTGATGTGACGTGTCAGCACTCAACAGGAGGATTCCTGCCTACCTTAGCAAACTGATGCATTCTTTAATGAAAAACCTGCATGTCAGGAATACCTACGTAATGACACAGTTGCCTTCACTTACATTTAGGACAGGGGCTAGGTGCCTGTTCAGGATAGTTGGAAGCAGAGGACATGCACTGGAACCCCTCCAAGCCTGCTCTTCAAGTGCACTTTGCCACTAAAGTATCATGAGGTCGTGGGGTTGCATGTAGGGATTATTTTTTCCCCTCTCTTTAATAGCATATCAACAGTAGTATGTGTATTGTAGATGATAATATAGCTTTCTTAGCTAAACACACTTGTCTCTCATATAGGCTGCTTATTCTCTCCTGCTAGCACGGCTGCTTTGACTATGTAATGACAGCTGCATGGATATATGGACTGTGGCAATAGGCTGGCAGCCACTTCATTGTCAGCTCCCCTTTGTTCTCCCAGAAAAGAGAAGGCACAATAGGGAAGGTTTCATCCACATGTCAGACACATGAAGGACAAAAGGATGACGGGAACTGACTGAACTACATGATCTAAGTCACACTGAGAAATGCGCTCTTTCAGCTCAGTTTAGCAGCAGTGTGGTGGCCAGACATTGTGCCAGTTGTAATTAGCCAATGAGCAATTCAGTTACAGTAAAGTCTCTATGCTACCTTAGACTTTGCAAAAGGCCATTTCACATGGTGGCTTTTAGGGGGCATATTAACTCCTTGCACCTGAGCTGCCTCTAAAGTTGGCAGTAGATATTAGGCACAGGAGCAAGGCAGGGTTTTTTAGAGAGGTGGGACCTTTCCTCAGGGCACCTCTGTCCCCTCTCGAGGAAGAAGCAAATCTCAGGCTGGCACAAGTCCTTAATCAGTTCTAAAGCAGAGAAGCAGCAGACATCAAAGCAAAATCTAGGCTGAGAACAATTGCTCTGAGATAAACGGGAAATGTTAATCAGCTAAACTGTCTGAGAAAAAAAAATGTGTTTGGTACCTGCGGAGCAGAGGGGATGCTAATAAAGAAAGAGATGATAAGGTGGCTGTTTCCTATGGGAAAACCAGAGGGAAGAAGTAATTCACAGCCTGTGGTACAGGTTAGTGGGAGGAGAAAAACTATAATCTCACAAAACTCAATATTTCTAGTGAGTCTGCACTTTTTAATATTTGGTAGACACATAAGCACCGTTGCAAGGTCCTTGTTTGAAGGTGTTGCACTTCATCTAGTGCATAGTATTTCCCAAGAGCTTTCACACACTACAGCCAAATATAAGTCATCTTAAGACCACCTCCCCAGCCCAGCTTACACAAGGCTTTCCTGGAATCTCTCTGTCCAGAACAAGGAGCTAAGGTCACCAGAGATGAGGGGGAAAGAAAAGAAGGGGTTGGTAAATGTGTCCCAGTTGGATTTTTCAGTGGTCTCATTTTTACTGCAGTGTCTCTGCATAACTGTAAACCCCTAGGAAAGATGGATATTAAACCTCTGGAGAACATTACTGAAAAAATTTAGCATGATGATTTTCATCAGAAAGTGCTTGTTTGTCAACTGAATTTTTTTGGATGAAAGAGACTATAGACTGTTTTGGGATTGTTTTTAAGGAAGAAAAAATGTGGGTATAATTGTTAAACTGGTCTGATGAGTGTGGTTTTGCAATTGGCTGTGACTTGTGTAACAAATACCAGTGCAACCCTTAACAATTAGGGAAATCTACATTTTTGTCTGAACAAAACAGAATTCAGAGTATCCTATCTAGATTTTTAATTTTGCCCTGTTTTGGACCAGAAAATATTTTGACAATGTGAAAAATCTCACGGGATGGAGAAAATGTTTCCTGACGTTTTCTATCAGCACAAAACTCTAAAGTGGGTTTTTTTTACTTGCTATCCTTTTAATTACTTGCTATGACTTACGCAAGTAGTAGTTATTTGGCACTTCTCAGAGCTTTAATCTATGTATTCATGTATCTCCCACTGTTGTCAAATAAAGGTATTTTGTACATGTACTGAATTAGAGAAAATATACATAGTTATATTTCATATCTATCTAATGTATTGCCAGTGAGTACAGGACAAGCTAGTTTACCTGTGTATTGCTGTCCTAGTATTTTGAAAGATCACTGAATTTGGTTCACAGAGTTTCAGTGAAAAGGTTTAGTTCACTGCAGTTTATAGTTTCCAAGTTTCAGGCAAAATCTCGAGCATTACATAGAGACTCCTGAAGCCGTGGCCTCCTGCAAGAAAGCACACCAGAGAAAGAGTTGTTTTAGGAGAAGTTGGAAAGATTCACTCAGTTGTCACATCCAAAACCTTTGCTCTTATTCAGCTACCAGAAGACAAGGAAGTTCCTCTAATAAAGTAATTTTTGTTAGGTATATTGGTAAATACTGACAATGTTGCTGTCAGGTGTAAACCCTGCGTGTCTATTATAAACCTATTATGTTTTCTGATCCTTAACATTCTGTTCTCTCTACCCCTTCCATGACTCACTGACAGCCACAGGGACCTCTGCAAAAAAAATATTAAAAATACTATGCCAGAAGCACTGATTTCCCATGTCCCCAGGTTGTAAGCTCTACCCAAGGTGGCATCCCAATGGTACAGGATCCCTGCTCGGCTTTTAAATGAGGCATTGTTTTTGTTAATCTTGGGTACCTGGCTTCAAAATTTCAAAAAAATCCCTTCTGCTCTGCTTTGAAAGGCTGGGGATTTGTCACACCAGCATGTACCTCAGTCTTTGGAAATAAAATTCTCTAAGAGCTGTGCTGTTAGGTAAAATGCATCCAAAGAAAAGAGCATAAATATCAAAGTAATCATGGTATACTACTACACTATGCTATTGCAGGGAGCTAATATGCAACAACAACAACAAAAAAGGATTATGTGAGAAGTATGTTACTGATGATGTTACTAATTCGTGGAAATGTATTTCTCAATAATATTAGATTTCTAATACCATTTATACTGGTGTAATGCTAATGGCCTTTGCTCTGGCATGAGATTTACTCCAGTCTGTACCAAATCCCTATGAGATGAGATGCATGTAAGGTGCCAAAAAGGGACTCAACCATCTTGAAATTGATATTTTCATTTGTGATTTTATAGGTATTTGCTGCTTAGTAAAGAAGAACCTTTCACCTAGGGAAAAAATTGCATTTACCCAGATACAGAGGATGGCCCAGCAGAGTAGTAGTAGCACATGACAATGGCACTGTGTTTCTTATCCTAACCTCAAGCCACCTCTGAGACTGTAAGTCCATCCCTTGGACTGTGAAATGTGTCTACACATTTTTTGTTGGTTTTGCATAGGTGTGGTATCCCCTGAGCTAGCATGGTATTTGTACCTGTGCAGAGGAGAACTGTGAGAGAGAAGGCTACCACATACCTCAGTGTGATCTCAGAGGCTGATAGGAAAAGCCACCTTCCTTTTAACTAAAACCTGTTTTCAGTGTATTTGTCAAGCTAACAGTGACAGGCATCCCACATACTGGCAGGCATCTGCCTCTGCCTGCCCAAAGCTGCAAAGAGTTGCAGGGAATTAGGGAATCTGTTGCCTGCCTGATCACTTTTTCGCACTTAAGCTATACATAGCAATGTTAGCTTGAGATCATTTAAGGGTCCTTCATGTCACTGGTACATTTTTATTTTCTAATATTCACAAAGGTGACAAGGTGGACAGGGTTTGGTCTCCGCTGTTCTACACAAAGATTTAAGATGTATTCGAAAATGTCATGCTGTTAAACCCTAATCCAAACAGGGCAGAAAGTCAGTCCCTAGGCTTGGAACTAAAGCCACTGGGTGTAGTGAACCCAGTGGGACTCTGGCTTCTCCTTTCTCTCTGCTTGGTCCTCATCAAATCTGTCATTCACAGAAGTGCTTGGAAATTTACATAAAAATTAACTACACATTAGTTAAAATATTGTAAAGTGCTTGAATACAGATAGTTTAAGAAACACTAGAGGCAATTGGCTTATTTAGGCTGATTATGCCAAACCATGCAGTCTCAGAATTGGATATCCGAGTCCTAGTAATGGTTTTGTTTTGTTGATTTATATTTTCCCTGACCAGAAATACGTGGATAGATAGATAGATAGACAGACAGACAAACAAACAAACAAATATTTTTTCTGTCTCCAAAGTTGAAAAATCTCTTTAAGTAGTACGTACATACTTACACTTTCTATAATTCTTCTTAGAATATATAATTATGTTTTTATTTTAGATATCTAAAATAAGACAACTTTTCAGTCTTTATAATTTTGTGATTATTGTTGAGAGTCAGGAAGATATTTTTCAAGTGCGCTATAGATGACATGCTAATCTCATGTTCATATTTAAGATGACATGCTCATCTTCCTGCTGTACCTTAAATCACTCCTTAAGAACATGATTTTGGGGAAAAGATGTTTCATTGCATGGAGAAATAATCCTTTTCATAAATGACAATTCCAATAGCGTACAGAGGAAATTTCTATTAAGCAAGATGTTCTATAAATGAGCACTCAAACCTACTCTGCAAATGTATTGTTCATATTTGAACATATTATCTAATCACAATTTAATCTTAAGATATTAAAGTAATAGATTATATGGCCTGAAAATGAATGCGTGAAGTATGTATCAAAACAGACATTTACATGCCAGATACAGCAGCAGATTCTTTTAAAAAATGCTATTTAAATGTATATAAGTAAATGGCTAATTTGGTAAAATGTTGCTGTGGAATTATAACTGGTTAGTTACATATGTGATTCTACAGTTTTTTAAATATATCTTTAAAAAAATCTAAAGTAATCCATTAAGAGTAAGCAGACTCGAACATATGACTGTTTTCTGTTGGGTTATTCAAATAAATTCTCAAATACTTTGCAAATTGGGTTAAATGTCTATAAACCACTGTTATACCTCTGATGTGACTAAGAAATGGCTGTCTCCTTTTGAATAAATAATATTGCCCTGCTCCATATCTATTCCAGTCTAGAAAATCTTGCCTTTAATTCAGGAATTTAGTTCCATTTCTTATTCCAAAGTGAGCTGGGTGGACGAACCAAGGGCAGACTTAGAATAATATGGATTTTTTCCACCTTAGTTGATTAACCTCATACATTTTATTTGAATAATGTCTAAAAGCTCTAATTAGCAATGGCTAATCTGCCCCCCAGATGCTTGCTATTGATTTTGCCTGCAGTAAACTAATCTAATTGCCCTCCTTATCAGAGGTAGGATGAGTATTGAAATAACAGACTCATCTGTGGGCCTGTGACAGCCATCAGAGTAGCAGTGGGGAATGGGGTGACTCTGTAGGGCACTGGAAAAAAGCCAGCCCATGGAACTGGGCAAAGAGAGATTTACCCTTCGTGCTGAGCTGGTGGGAAGGAGAGGAGTGGAGCAGCAGCACTGCTGTTGGTGAGGGCTTGGATGTCATCCTGCTCCCATATGAAGGGAAGAGTCAAACCCAGAAGGGAAATGGGAAGGGTGACAAGTTGATTATTGTGCTAGGGGAGGAGAGAGGGCTTAGCCAACAACAGTTCACTGATTGAAATGCCTTTCAGATCTGGGTCTGAGTCTCAAGGGGCTTTAGTGTCCCTCCCAAAATGATAGTGTTCACATAAGTATAAAAGGATATCTTTTATTCCTTCCTTTGAAATTGTCTACAAAAACTAATGCTTCATTGAAGCCTGGCTGCTAAAAAGCAAACTCTCAGCCTGAAAGCAAAGTGGGTCTTTTTAATAAAATGAGAAGGCCACTTATATTTTTTTTATCTATTTGTAAAACTATCTCAAAAAAAGAAGTTCAAGCAGGTTTACTTTGCATTCTCATAGAGCAAAAATGCTGTTTTGTCTTTAGATACTGCATTTCAGAAGTGGTTAGTCAATAATGTGGACATCTTCTGATATTTAAAATGATGTGTCGGTATGTGAGTTATACTGTGATGTGTTATTTTTTTCAGTGATAGCTTCACATGAATTTTTGCAGCTTCTGGTTTTATTTTAGTTACAGCAGGATAGATTTATCTATTTATTATCCCTGTGAAAATGATATTAATAATCCTAAGTAGCTCAAACAATTTTTTTCCCCTCAGATTATCCCAAGGTTGACTTGTCAGGGCAGCAAACTATCACCTTCCTTTCAGTACTTACTCTTTTTCTTGTAGCTTTCTGCACTGAGTATGTGTTTTGGAAATAATCCAGCCTGATCTTACAAATTCTGTTTGTTTGTTCATTCGTTTTACAAGAGCGCTCACATGACATAAGGGTGAGGGGGGTCTGCTTTGCCTTTTTTTGCCTTAAAAGTCAGTAAATGATTGGCAGATCCTGACTCACTTTTTGCTGCATGTCCTTGCACTGGCGTGTGGTGTGGTTGCCACAGTTACATCCAACCAACATCACAGACACTCTAACACTTACCTCTATTCCATCTTTTCTGTGTCTTTTAGCAAACTGCTTGGAAGAGAAAAAAGAAGGTTGGCTTTTTAGCATTACTGCTAACACAGCGTGATGTGCTTGCAGCATGTTGACTGTCTCCCATGGGCTGGCAGCTAGTCCTTGTCCAAAGGGATGCTGCTAGATTTCCATGAAGTAGTTGTTCTTGGAGGCTCAAATTTCACTGTGGTAAGAGATCGCTTTTCCATCTGGCTTGTGGTAGGTTTAGGAAGGCAGGCACCCTTGCCTTCTGTAGGCTTTGTTTCAGTAGGCAGTGCATCAGCACTGCAGTGTCTGCCAAGAAGTGGTGGTGTATTGGAGTGTTTGTAGGGTCAGGTGTTCATTACATTGCAAGATGCAGGAACTAGCAATTTATGGATTACTATAAAGAGATAGAAGTTGCCAGTGGGGCACTAAGGAAAGGCCAGATAGGGGAAATTTACATAGGCTACATGAACTGGCACATTGCAGGATGCCAGAAGCAGGCCCTCAGGAGAAACTTAACCATGGTGACCTCTCATTTTGGGAGACCTTGCGAAGTATAGAATACTGCACTGGTTGCTAATGGAGGATGGATGCAAGAAGGCTTGATTAAGGGTGGAAAGAGGGTGAAACTGTACTAGAAAGCTTTGGATTTAGAAATTGGATGTTTATGTTTGGCACAAGTACAGATGGGGGGTGAACAGTGAGGTGTGGTTAAAGGAGTTTAAACAGGCTTAAATGGAGACAAAAGGGAAATGGTTCTGGCAGTTGCCTCTAGAGTGGACTGAAATTGAATGTTGCATGTAAAAGAGCCCAAAAGATGTTTCAAGAGGAAGGTAAAATAAATTAAGACCTAAAGAAGAGACATATTTGTGAGGACAAAACCTGAAGAATGATTTTTGGGTGATGCTGAGACTGAAGAGCATCAGGGTTTGGGAAGCAGACAGACTTTGTGGAGGAAAAGAGGAGTGAATCAAAAATGAATTTGGAAGAAGCTGGAGTAGGAAGGGCTGAATGAAGCAGGTAGGTGAAACCTGATGGGAAGATTTGCGATACAGAGGCAGGGCTGAGGATGGGGAATTATCCTAGTGGGAAAGGGGTTTATGAGTCATCAGCCTAGAAAACAGTACCCAAACATTGGAAGGCAGGTGAGATTTGCCAGAAATGGGAGACTGAAGTGAGAACAGCAAAAATCCTGGAAAGATAAGCAGAGTGGCAAGGGCAGCATTTCAAGCACCGGCATCAAGGCATTTAGCGGTTAGGAAGAGAACTTGATTGCTGTCTCCTGTTCTGAGCATAAGGAGGATTGCTAATGAGTAAAATATTTCAAAATGGAAGAAAATGTTGAAAGCAACAAAGTCAGTCATATTCTGAGTGAAGCCAGGGAGTCTTGCCAGAGAAACAGAGAAGCCAATGCAGTGAGTTGTCTTCTTGGTTATTCTTCTCTCTCCTTGGCATTATGCTTGCCGTTTGTGAAGGCTCCTTCCAGGCTGCTCAATTCCAGCAAAGAAAGCAGGAGTCAGGGAATTTTGCTTGGATTTAAAATCTGGATGAGCTGGAAAATTGTGCAAACCCTAGAAGGAGGCTGAAAGGTGCTGATGGTTGGCTGCAGTGCTGTGGAGTCATTTAAGGCCTCTAATGGGAATTTTCCCTCTTTTCACAATATATTAATAGCATAAGCCTCCTTAGCTCTTTTGGGATCTCTGGAAATAGATGGGTAGTCAGCACACATACTGACAGCATGTACACTGATTGAGTAGAGGTTTAGTGTGTTATGCATGTTTATTATTCAGCTTCCACTCTGTGATGCTGTGCCAGAGGAACAGAAAGAGCTGCTGCAGCTGGAGAGAGAGAGGAAGTGAGAGGGAGAATGAGGCGGACAGGATTAAATGAGAAAGCGCAAGGTATAGAGGGAATGGGTAAGGTTGGGTAGAAAGAAAAAAAGAGTCTGGAGAAACCTTCAGTATGAGAAACATTAAAAGATCAGCCAGTGGGAGCTAAGGGAATATAAATAAAAAGTATGAGCTATGAGAGGGAAATACTTAATAGCTCTGCAGAGGAAATTGGATTTATTGTTACTCGGTGTGGGTGGCTATATTTCCCATACCCTTTTCTTCACTTGGATACAGTTCTTCTGAATGATGAGGTGACTTTAGCCAATGAAGCTAAATTCAAGATCCATGGTATTGTTAGAGCCTATTCTGGAGGTGCATTTCTTGTCTTGCTTTGGAGAATTAGGATAGTTACTTTTAAATAAAGGGAGTGGGATTTCACTATAAAATGCAGCTTTAGATAAACTACAACTTTGTGCAGTGAATAGCTGTAAAATAACAGCCCAGGCAAGGGAAATTATGTATGTCAGGAGAGGATAGCAAAGAGAGGGTGAAATTCTGAAAAGAATCCTCTGTGTTTCTTTTCCTAAGCTAATAAATGTTTTGCTGGTAACCATATTGCTTCTCTGTGTGGTCTGGTACGCCATTTGTTTTCTCTCCACAAGCCATGCTGCAGGGAGTGCAAATCGAGCAGTGAAGTCAGTTCTGAATGGTGTAAGAAATGCATCTTGGTGTGCCTCAGATATTTTCAAGTGTGTTCATGTGTAGCCTCTTGAGGCTCTAAGTTTCCTGGCACACAAACTGGGGCTTTTTTCCCTGTTTGGCCTATTTTGAATAATCTGTTCAGGCTGCTCATAAATAAAGATCTGTGATTCCTTGTTCTGCAGAGGAAAAGCAGGACACCTAGCATTTGGCAGTGAGCACCTTAATGTGTCACCAGAACAGGCTGCAGCAGTTTTGGGCAGGTTAGTAAACACTTTCTTCCTTCTACCCTGAAGTATAACCTAACTCTGCTAATTGTGATTGCGTCATTGTAGACAATAACAGTCTGTGTCTTGCAGTCCTTCACATTGATGCCTGTATTCTCTTTGGCATCCTCAAGCTTCACACTCTCTCCCTGCAAAATATTACTACAAAGATTTGTCTTCTGAAATATGCTGCTCTTCCCACATCAATCTCCTCCTCAAATCCCTCCACAGTTTATGGCCTTTATTACATTTACTTCAAGTGCCTTTGCTACTTGTTCCTTGTTTCACTGCTCTTCCCTATTTCTTTGCACTGATCTGACTTTATTTCCTGGGAAATAATGTTGGCAATATACCCCTGTCTAAATTTTGAACCCACCTGATGATTCCAGCCAAATTTGACCAAACAGTGGCTGTCTCCAAGATCTGATGCTTCTACAAGTGTTGTGTAAATAGGTGTCTGAGTCAATGAGAGAGTTAGTGTTACTGATGCCATGGAAGGAAAAGGGAATCAGTCAGGCACCAGAGGATCTCTCATGTAACAACTCTTGCACCCCAGGCTTCCTTGGTTCTGGTGTCTGGTCCTTAGCTTTCTCCTTTTACGAGATCTGATGGTGCCGTGCCACCTATCTTGCCTTCTCGAATTTCCAGATAACGCACCTCCCTGATCCCTTCCTTGCATTCCTTGAGATGCATTCCTCCTAGGAGATGGCTTTCCTGAGCTGATTTGCTCCTTGTCGCTCCGAACTGTGCACTGTTACTGAGGTGCTGTTCAAGACAAAACATTTGTGGCATCTGAGGGAGAATGTAGCATTTATTTTCCTGTTACCTGCCAGTTCCTCCACTCCTTCTTTCAGCTTTCTCACTTCCTAGGCTTGCTCCTTTGGTTTTTTCTGCTTTATGTACAAGTACACAGCTATTCACATGAAGTGATTTATGTTTTAAACAGATTAAGTCTCTTAGTGTGGATCCAGTTATACTGAAACACTTTCAGCTGAGAAGTGAAACTAAAACAGGAAGGCTCTGACAGCACAGCTGTACACTTTCGTAGGCTTCAATTATTGTTTGTTCCCATCACAATATTTCCAGCATTATCTAGCTATCTATCTGTTTGTGTGTATATATATAGCACTTGCCAAGTTTGTCCACATCTGCTTTGATGTATGGCCATCTTGGTAAAAAATTGTCATCTCAAATGAAGTAGTTTTACTGCAGCAAATATCCTCAGGAACAGGGAAGCTGTATCCATTTGGAAAAAGCACTCGTGTATTGTTGGAGGAAGACTATTCTCTCGTCTCACATAAGCATGACTAACCTCCCTGTGCCCCAGACAAGGGGATCAACTTTTGGCCAAGGCTAATCATTCTCTCTCCAGGTCCTCTGGAAAAACACTCCATAAAGAAAGCTCTGGTATATTGACCTGACTCTTGTGCCTCATTGCCTTGTGCACATTTATTCATTTCAGTAATAGACACGGAAAAGGAAAGAGACAGCTACTGTGAAAATGAGTGTAATAAACCCATCAATTGAAAGGAACATATGGAGAACAGAGATGAAACAGATCCCTTTCCAAAAGGCCATTATTTGACTACACCTCAGAAGGAAATAGTGTGCCAGCTGCTGCTATAGCCTGGAGGAAAAAACACTTTGCAGCAAGGTGGAGGCAGGGGAAAGACTAATGGAGGCCCTTAATAAACATGGACTTGTATGTAGTAAGAAGAGGAGAAATAGAGTGCTAGGTTGAAATGAAATCACTGCAGTGTGAGAGGCTTGTGATCTTGCTCTTCACTTGACTCATTAGTCCCACAGCCATAGGAGCTCAGTGAGCTGTTTGGTGCATACTTGTTCAGCAAAGGGAGAGGTTTTCAGCACTGAATTTTCGCTTACAGAAAGCTCACAACGCCTCTGGAAGCCTGGCAAAGTCCTCATCCTAGTTTTAGAAAAAACAAAAGTGAATTGTTCAAGCTAGTACGAATCATAGCTATGTTGCACAGCAGCCACAGCAATATGGCTCACAGCTCTTCGATGATTTGAAAATCCTCCCAGCGCAGAGCAGTGCCACGTGAAGGTAGTAGCAGAGGTCTGAAAAGCAGAAAATCTAAGCCCCAGTGGTCAGATGGGCTATTTGACAATGTGGCTGCACTGCATCCAGTTCTGGGAACTTGCTTGGGCTTTTCTCCATCGTTTCAGGGGAGGAGATCCAGCCTGAGACCTGGTCACCACCTGCAAAGCCTCTGCTTCAGCCACTGGGCAGCAGCTGCCTGGCAAAAGGCATCACAGGCATCACACCAGTGCCACCAATTGTGCAATAAATGAGGATATAAATATTTTTATAATTTTCTACTTTTTTTTGAGCAAGGTTGATATATCATAACATCTTTGAAAGGAATAGTTTAAATGGACTGAAACTCGTTATCAGGGCAAGAGGGGGACATCCTTCTGGTGATGAGAGAGGTTCCAGCGCATTCCCATCCCCACTGGAATAAGGTTATGTTACGATGTTATAGTAAGATGACATCAGATTGGCTGAAAATGTCCACTTGCCATGCAATTTTGCAAAGCCTTGGCTTGGAAAGCAATACTTGGGTCTGGGTTTTTTTTTCAGTAAAATTGTAAAGAAAAAACCAGGAAGTTCCTTTAAAATGGTAAACTGTCTATTGTAAAAGTGTGTTCAGCAGGAGGAAAGATAAAACCTTGGCATCACACTGAAAAGTGATATTTAACTTCGTAAAATGTTCCTTCAAATGCAATTTAACAGAATATATACTTATATATATATAATGCAGCATATTATTGCCTAGTAAACAACAAAATGCAAATAAAATAATTTTTAAAACTTAACTTGATTTCATGACTACATCTATTAAAAAAATTAACAAATGCCACACAACCTCTCAAGGAAACAATACTGTAGCATATTTTTTCGGTGACTGTGAAAGTGTCAGTATTTTCCAGCTGCTATTAACTCTTTCAAATGCTAAATGACAGCATTTAAATCCTGTTATATTCCTTTTCTCCTCCATCCTTCACTAAGTGCTGCCAGGATGTCTGTCTCTGCCAGGAATGGAAATTCTCTTGGTAAAAAAAAATCTTGATCAAAATGTCTAGTGAAAAATACAGCTAGCACAGAGTATGCTGAGCAGTAGATAAAGTCAGCCAGAATTTACCTATCAAAATCAGGCTGTTTCAAGTCAACACAAAGCTCTGCTAGCTTACAGAAAAAGGAAACAGTGAGGCAGGGCTGAGGGTGAGAGAGGCTGCGGAAGTTCTACTTCCACTGCTTAAATTAATGGTGTGAAAGGATGGCTTTTTTCCTTTTTTTTTTTCCAACCAAGTGGACGGAGTTGTTTTAAGATGATTTGTCAGGTGACAGTCTTGAAGGGACTGTCATAAGTTTTTAACTTATTCTTCTTGATCATAAATTCCATTAATATCTTCCTCACCTGGAGGCAAATGCAGTAAATTTGTGTGATTATTTGGTGTCATCCAGTTGTGAAGGGTCTGTGTCTTATTAGACCAATGCATAGGTTTTTTTAAGTTTCTCTTTTTATAGAAGAGGGAGTTTTGTGCATAAATTATGCATGTCTTTGTTGGATGGGGTCGACTATAATGCATAAAGCTCGATAAACACCACTCCAATATATGCACACATGCAAATCTTACTCTAAATCTAAAACTCTCTGAATATAGACTAATGGCTTCAAAGGAGTTAGTTAAGCCTTCTGCATGGAAAAGCCCACTTCTTAACTCCTGCAATGCTGGCTCCTTGCCAGGTCCACTCACTTAATCAGGTGATGAAGCCCCCAGGCTCTGGTGGGAAGGATATAAAATGACTGATGTTCCACGTGGAAATGGCAAAGCTGTGATGAGGCTTCAGAGAAAACTGGAGGTGAGGATGTACCTTCTTCAAATCCACACGTTAGGCATTCACACCTCTGTTCCCAGTGCTCAGGATAGCTCTGCAGAAATAAGTTAAGACAAAAATTATCATACAGAAGTCTAAACACCTTCTCAAGATCCTGAAAATCCAGAAAGACCACTTTTTTTCGGTCTGCATGGTACGGAGTGCTCATGCTTATAGCTTTACATAAAACCTTTATGAAATGGCATTGGGGATTTTTAGCAAAAAGGAACAGCAAGGTCAAGGCAATAAAGAAAATTTCTGTAGCTGCAGTTGATATGCATTTTGCCAGAGTAGGATTTGCAACATTTCTTCCACTTGCTTTCCTAGGTCAATTTAATCATTATGAAAGTTGGGTTGGTACCTGAGAGATTGCTGTCCTTTATTAATCTGTTTACCATGTCCACCACCGATGTAGGTGGGACAAGACACCAAATTCTGACAATAAACTTCAATGTCTTCCCAAAAGGTCCTCCTCTTTGGATGTGCTTGCTTCATGTCCTTTAAGGAGGTGTTCTGGGCACAAGACATGCCAGATAGGCCTGGACATCTTGCAGAATGGAGATCTTCCTTATAAGTACCGTTCTGAGACCATCACCTGCACCCTTGCTTCCTGATACTGCTGCATAAGCGCTAGCTGTTGCTGAGGTCAAAAAAAAATCTTTGAAAGGTTCTATTCTTCAAGTTTATAGTGGCTGAAATACATTACGTATTAACTATCAGGTCACCCAAATGAAATGAAAGGATGCAACAAGAGCCATATGCATACTAGGAATACAAGTTCCAGGATTGCCAATCCACTTATGTAGCAACATCTTTAAAAATATCTTGCTTTAAGAAAAGGTAAGGCAAATAAGCTGGGAAACTTAAGACTGAGGCACCATTCAGGTTCTGGTTCCTTTTTTTCTTGCCCATCAGTATTTCCACTCATAACTTGGGAAGTATTTTCAGTGTGGACTCTTCTTTCAAAAGAATACAGTGTCTGCTTTATTCTGCAGGTTCTTCTGGCAATAACAAAAATTGAAGGCCCCAGATGTCAAGCCTGGTGTATAATGGTCACGTATCAAAAGATTATCAAGACAGCCAGGAGAGGGTTACCTGCTTTACTACTGGCATTGGTTGAGTCCACTCTTGGATTGATCCTAGAGCTTTCTTAGTAGAGGTACGCAAGGAGTTGGAATAATTGTTGCTCAAGTTTTAATGTGCTTTGGGATCATGTTATATTCAAGACTTCTGGTATGAAATGACCTATTTGATTTTTAACTTAAAGTCTACCGCTGGTGGCTCGCAGAAATACTGCTGCCTGTGACAGAAGCATTGCTGTGTAACTGTGACCAGGGGTTGTTTTTTGATGGGAAGATATACTCTGGGTGTAAGCACTTCAGAATTATATTGCACTAGTCTGTTGCTTTCCATTTGACTCTGTTTAGTTGTGGCACGATAGTTACTGCTGGATTTCATATTATAGTTATAAGCTACTCACAGTCAGCTATAACTGCAGCATAGGACTGTGTTTATATTGACATTCAAGCTGGCAGACTGGATGGAGAAATTTATTACTTTACTGTAATTTTCAATAGTGGACTAGCACCTAATATCTTTGTTTGAGATGCATGTCTAAGGAAATGTGTCAACTTCTTTAACTGCTCCTCCTGTCTTCATTAAAAACTGAGAAGCTTTGAGGACTTGGCAGCTGAGATCTTTGTAAATACCTAATTAATGATTTATGAGGAGAGCTTTTTACCAAAGTGCACCTCCCTCTACCAGCAGGCATATGTAAGCTACATAAGCAGTGGCTGCAAAGTCTTGGCAACCACTTTTGTTGTTGTTTTTTAAACTCACTATTATGACATTACCTTAAAGCTTCACTCGAGACTGGAGCCTAGCTGAGTCTGATGCAGGCACGAAATAAAAAGTGGTCTTCATCTCAGGAAACAGAGCCTAAAAGGCTAAGTAAGGAAAGTGTTGCCAGGAAAAAAAAACCCTCTTAATTTCCAGGGGGAAGCTGAAGTATAGATCTTGTGCAAAGCCACACAGGAAATCACCTACTGTGGGTTATCACATGTTACTGTGCTATTTCAGGATTATTTCTAATATATTAAGAAAGAAATAATGACAAGTCCCAGGTTTATGAGATTTGGCTGTAGTAATATTTCCAGATAGTCAAGCAGGTGGAATTAGATTTGGGTTTCTGCTATCGTTTAAGCAAAAGAAGAAATGGTTCCATACGACATGTGACATAGTCACCCTGGACGCTAGTTGGTGGTAGATATGTAATATCTCTGGTGACCAGGGAGAAGACTGTCGGTAGGTTAGAGCACCTCTCTGAAGGCGGCACACTGGGAGCCAAAGGTTGTGTTTCCCACATGAGCTGTGGACAGGCCACTGTGTTCGGCATGCCTAGCTGTGTGCTCTCCTGGGAGCTGTCTGGCTACATGTCATTTTCTGTGTCTGCCAGCTACATCACAGATCGAAATGCAAAATCTACTACTCAGGGACATTATGTGGATTTGTGACACTCCCCATGGGACCTCAGATCTATAAACCAATGAATGGATTACAATGAGGCATAAATATAGTATTTTCATGGATGACATATAATCCTACTCAATTATTGTTCCTGTCATGTGAAGGGAAACTGTATCCATTTTTCTCAACCCTGAAAACAGAAATTTCAAAAGAAAATAAATGTCCAGTGCAAAAGATTCAATCTCATAGCTCCATGCTTTTTTACTATTAGCATTTTAAAGCTTATGTTTTCCATTATTAGGTGCTTCCTATAATTAGTTCTTTGGATCTCTAGAAGATTATTATATGGGAAATTCATCTGACAGAAGCATTTAGGGTTTCTGGACTAAGCAAGCTGGTATCTTAGTCTTCTGAACAGTGTGTGTCACATCATGTGCTCTCATTTATGCCAGGATTGCAGTGCCCAGAAACAATCTTGCCTTCTGCTTTGCTTCTACATAGCACCGCGAGCATGCTTTGCTTGAGACAACTGATATATCATTGTTGTTTCAGGGTCCAGCAAGATTTGAAACATCTCATGTGTAAAGACTTAACTTTTTCTGTCAGTAGCACATTTTCATGGGTGTGTATGCTTAACAATAGAAGGAACAAATTGAGTTTGTATTGTTTTTCCTTTTAAGACTGAAATCATCCTTATAGTCAATCTGTTCCTTTTTTTTTTTTTTTGCAAAGCTGCCCAAGCACCAAGAACGCTTTCGACATATAAAGTTAAAATAATATCTCAAAGCAAAGTTTTATTGGAGAATGAACATCTGTGATGTTTGTCCAGCTGGCATTTCTACTGCACTATATTAAAGCCTTTACCCAGCTCATGTAACAAGAACTATGATAGCTCCCCAACACTGCGTGCTGCATGTCTCACACTGCAGAAGCAGCTGTCCTGTAATATTCAGCTGATTGTAAGGGGCAGTGGAATTCTCCGAATTCTTCCTTGCATTTGAAAGAAATCTTTCTAGTTACGCATGGAAACGCAGGTGTTTCAAGACAAATATATTGCCCATAGTCAATCCCACACAGGGATTTAGACAGCGGCCTTTCTTCTAGGGCACCTTGTGGTATATCCTGAAACTAAAGTGAGTTTCCTTAGAGAAACAAATGTAGCATTTACTTTTTCCTGAGTGGGATGAGCTTTATAATTGCATGTTACCCGCTGCTGGTATTTTCCCTCTCACCTCTGTTTACCCTTGCCACAGTCACAGAGCCTGCTCTGTGCTTTTGAAAGGGCAGGGTCAGACATGCACTGCTGTATTTATAACACAGGGATCGCCGCAGTTTTCAGTAAAAGTGCTTTAATCATCCTTTCATCTGAAGGAAAAGCATCTGGTCCTAAATGTGCACTTTTTGCCCCTTCTGTTACAGTGCAACACGGATGGTTGATTAAACCACCCCTCCTTTTTTCCCCCGGCAGCAGGGTTGCAATGGCTTACTACTTTTGTTTCCACTTGGGGCCTCTAAATGGGGCTGAATAAAGGGAATAGTAATAAGAAAGTCACAAGGCTTCTGTTGGACCCTCTCCTCAAATTTAATCTGCACCCAGGCCTCGCTGGCCAAGCTGCTTTTATTTATATTGCTGGGTCTTAAGAAAAAAAAAAGAAGAAAAAAGTGTGTGCATGAGATGAATCTGGGAACTCCAGCAGGGAAGCCAATTGCTAGGTGCACTTATCTTAAAACACCCAGAATGGCTAAAGACAAATGACCCAACTGGAGCTTCTTTAGCCTGTGGTCTAGTTTAGCTTTACACACACACGCACATTTGCTATTTGCTTTACTCAGATACAGGTATTTGTTATTTGATACTGCAAGTAGAGCTATGCCAAGTAAGATCTTCCCTTTCCTCTTCCTCCTCAAAAAAATTTCAAACTAATTTCATTGCAGCTTTAGCATCTGAAACACTAAGTGAAGCTGCATTTAGAAAAGAAGTATTATTATAATATGAAATACTGAAACATATGAATATGTTGACAGAAGCTGAGATTTATTTTCAGTTATAAATTGTGACCAAAGCAATGAGATGAAGCCATGAAGTGATCCAGTCAATATGCATTTTATGATGGATGTCTTTCTGCTTGTTTGAGTATGATCTTCTCTGAGATTATCTGAATAAGCATCGCTGCATGCTCAGTGCTCTGCTTTTTCTTGGAAATTGATGACCTGAATAGCCTATATCAGCAACATGATCCACATTTGCAGGATCATCTTGACATTTGCACTAGCTTTTAGCTATACACTCTGCAGCGTCTCTCTTTCCTCATCCCTTTTCCAGGTGTGCTGTTATTTTGTAAATCTTTAGATGAAGCATTCTGCAGATATGCAAAATGAAGATATGCTAGTCACCTTTTGTGTGTGTGATGAATCCTTTCCTGTACGGTAAGATCTGGTTTGTCTTGCTACATGCCCGGGCTCAGTCTCTCATTACAAGAAACCATGGACACTTCTGGATTTTCCTGTTTATATTAGGATGAAAACAACAAGACATGGATGTCTTCTTTTCATCAGGAAAGTCCTTAAAGAGGCAGTTTTCAAACTTTCTTAGCGTGCTGAACACCCACGCTTTTTCAATGAAGATGCAAACTGTTGTACAGAGAGTTTAAGGCCAGTGGCGGCAGGTTTGGTCAGAGGGTCTGCATAGAGCCCCAAAGCCTTGCAGGTGGTTTGTCATTCCCTGGATGTCTGAAATTGAAGGAGGGAGAAATGGTCATACCAGCTGCAAACAGTGTGATGTCCTTTTAGGATTAACTGTGTTTAGTTTGGAGGCTGATGTCAGCTCCAGGACAGCTATTCAGTCCTGTGCGCCATGCTTGTCTCAAATTGCAGTTGTCTGAGAAGCAGTGGGAATTTGCTTTTCTCCTCAAAAGGCCAGCAGCCCTTCCAGTCCCTATCTGACACCTCTGTGACTAATGAAGAAGGGAGATCCAAAAGCCTTGTATGCTGGCTTGAAAGCTTATATGAGGCTGAAGCTGATGGTGCACTGAAAACGCTTTTAGCCAATTGAAAACGTCTCTCCTCACTCAGACCTCACTGACCACAGTGCACGCATCTTCCCTTCCCTGCAAGATAACTTGGGACCTCCCAAGCTCTGCCCTGGGAGCAGCAGGAAATGTCAGTCCATGGTCCTTCTCTGTGAATGTGCCCTCTGTCTGCCCTGGCCATCAGTGACTAGATGGCCTCTTGAGAAAATCCTGCCAAAGCTCTCTGGGAGCCACCCTGGCTCTGCTGCTACTGGTGGCAATGTTCACAGAGGACAAGGTCAACCTGCACCTTGTGCACAATGGTCCTCCTCTGCCTGTGCCTCCACTTGGAGTTGTACCTGTCTTGGGCTAGAAGAAGCCATACCCCTGATAGTCTGATGTACTATAGGCATGGCCTGCACCAGAAAATTCTGTGACATTGCTCCATGGAGAAGCCCTAATGTAGGCATACTATGCCTGAATAAATGTCTTTTGCTGACATGGCTTATTTAGCTCTAGAATTCATTGCAATATGGAAAATCAATATGGAAGGAAGTTTTTGGTGGTATAATTTACATTCACATCACTTGAGTTTTAAGTCTGGCCTTTCTTATCTATTGTGGACAGAGCAAGTTGTGCTTGAGAGTGCTTCATTTGGAATGGCTTCCTCTTATTTTTCACTAGTTTTAATACAAACTTGTTGAGGTCGGGACTTCTGTGCCTGAAAACTATCTTAGTATTTAAAAAAAACCCAACACCACAAGGATGAGTAATTTGGCATCCACAAAAGGTTTCTAGATCTGGAAGGTGTTTCTTACATTTGTCAGCACAACATAAGAGGATGCTTTCATGCTGTTTTTATGAATGTTGCACACACTGCATTCCTCCTTGTGTGGGGAACAAAGCCAGAATGGGATGCAAACTGCTTCAGATTTCTTCCATTGCTGACCTCGCTGCCATTTGTCGCAAAATGAAGACAACAAATCCTTGGAAATCACCATGCATGTGTTTCAATTTTTAATTGAAACTTTTTAGCTGAGATGAAAAGGGGGGGGAGAGGAAAAAAAACCAAAATCAACACACTCCCCTCTGCTCCTAGTGAAAAGAAACTACAGCTATTAGATTCACTTCAATTGCCTCACCTGACCTGAAATGAACTCCCTCC
Organism: Phaenicophaeus curvirostris; assembly: GCF_032191515.1. Classification (NCBI taxonomy): domain Eukaryota; kingdom Metazoa; phylum Chordata; class Aves; order Cuculiformes; family Cuculidae; genus Phaenicophaeus; species Phaenicophaeus curvirostris. The sequence continues at coordinate 37,749,431 of NC_091394.1, forward strand.
CTCAGGCCTGTAAGAAAATTCAATTAAAAGGTCCATCTGTGAGGCAGCAGCTGAAGGGGAATTACTGTAGGGAGGTCCACATTTTCATGAAAAAAGAACTCCTCCTGCCTCTCTTCCTTCTTCCTCTATCCTTGATTAGGCCTATTCCTAACCGCTAAACCACAAGTCCCCCCAATTAACCAGATCTGACCAAGCAGCTTTTATATGCCCCATTCAGATGTAGAAACACTATAGATTTGGTACATCCCTTAAACATCACGGGGTGAAAGAGGGGGGAAGGAGTGGAGGACAGAGGTTGGGAATCAGAACAGCCTACCCCAATTAAGCTGGCTGATGCAATGGGATTAATGGCTGCTAATATGCAAAAGACTCTGCTGGCAGTGAAAATAATCACCATAAGGCAACAAGAGTGCGCAGAGGCTTAAAAAATGCAAAGGTGATGGACAAAAAACTGGCTGCAAGCACCCTGTCTAAAAAACCTTACCAGCTTCCCTGCAGAACCCCTGTAGTACCTAGCTGTGCTTTTATGCTCAGAAACTTGTCCTACAAGCTTGTCCAGAATACAGTATGTTTGGAGTGTCGTGTTTAGCGTACTACTCGTATTAAAGGTATGACAGAAAGTCTTGATGGGAATGGGGCAGCATGTGTGAGCGAACCCTGTTGCCCTCATAAGCATGTACTGCTGCTGAGGAGAGTGAGTTCCAGCTCTGGTTGAGAGGGCTGATGGTGACTTGGTACTGTCCTCGCATTCCCTTGCACATCTGGGGCTGCTTTCACCCAAGGGGAGGACAATGAAGAATCAGGAGCTGTCATACTTTCTATTTTCTTAATTATAGTTTTTCAGGTGCATTATGCTGGGGTTTGAAACAAATAACCTATTTATTTTATTTTATACTAGCAGAAAACCTGTCTTAGCCATGACTGAGAATATGTGCGCTTCCTATGCACTGGCTTCATTTGTGTTTGCATAATCAATCACTTTAAAATATCTAGCGCTTGCTTCCTTGGTGTGGTGTACATCGTGTTGAGTTACGAGAGTTCAGGGGGATTTGTTCAGAACTGACACTTTGTGATTCCATCAGGTAGGGCTCACAGAGCACAATTAAAATCCTCATGCTGCCCTGCTAAGATATGCATATGTTGCTGTTTGCTTAGAAACAGAGATGAATCCTTCTAGTGTAGTTTAGGATAGTAAGGGGGAAAACATAGCAACAATTCATGACATGAAAGAGATGTCAAGCATGCTATGAGATTTTTTTTTTTGTTAAGTGTAAGACTTAGCATAGAGCCTATGCACTTGCTTTGCAGATACTTGGCATGTAAGATATTTCAACCTGCATGGAACAGTTTGGCAAATTGGTCCTTTGGTGTCTTTATTGGCTTGTTTTCACTTTTTTCATTAAAAATGCAAAATGAACCTTGTTTTACTGCAATATCAACTGAAACTCTATTAAAATATTATAGACAATTCAGACAATAAAAGGCCTTGTAAATCAACCAGAGATTGGTTATCTGCTCAACAAGATCATTAACTGTGCACAGAGGGAGACAGCTGAGGTAGGCCACTGGAGAGAAGACACTAAAAATTAATTTTACAAGGAAACTTAGCCCTGCCAAGTTTGATTTGGTTTAGGGACACTCCCTTACTTTTATTATTCATTTTTCAAGGCAGTCTTTGAAATCTCTGTGGCTTATGATGAAGGGTTGTGTTTTATATTTTTTTTTTGTAATGTGTGCTTCAGCAAAACATCCAAAATCTCACTCATACTAATTGTCACAGCTTGACAGACTTGGAACTTTATAATATTAAATCAAGTCCTAGTGGAAGTGCATAGGGGTGTGCAAGCTAGTGTTACTGGCTGTTCCTATCCTGAACGCTTTGCACTGGAAATGTTGAATATCATCTTCCATAATGTGCCTATAATTAATATTGTGCATGGCACTTTCTATGCAGCTGCTCTGTATGTTTGCTCTGTATGGGTTGATTTTTTTTTTGCAAAGCTCTCCAGCTGCTTTCAAGCTGTTCCTTTGTATCTGCCACAATACTCATGTCCTTCCCCCCCCCCCCCTCCTTCCCCCTGAAGGACACTTGGTGATTTGTTTCTCGTCAGTGCTTTCAAACCCAGGTATCTCTCATGATTAATTGAGAGTCAAAACTAAATAGAGGTTAGGTGAAAAGAGAGGGGGAAGTGAGTCAGCTCTCAGTGGATCAGACTCAGAATTGGGGTCTCTCCAGAGAAAGTACAGTCTTTAGCATCCTTTGCCTAGAGTTGTTCAGGAAACCTTGGTCAAAATGTCTCTTTACCTCACTTTCCTCCATATAGGAGGGAGATGGGAAGGTTGGTTTCTCAGAACTGATGTGGAAATCATTTGTTGAGCATGGTAAAGTGATTTAGGTTCTTGAGAGGGGAGAAAAATCATCAAACACTCTGAAAAATAAGAGTAGGTACAGGTAGACTTATGTTATAAGGCTTAAAATGGATAGTCAAATGACCTGCTTCACCTTTTCTGTGACCTCCTGTTTGCCTCTGCTTTTTTTAAAGCCATATTTGTGTACAATCATCTCATAACTTAAAAAAGTACTCTTCCTTTACCAGTGATAAAGGATTAATGAAATATCCTTCAGCAACATGAGATGAGATCTTGAGGAGCTGAGCAACAGGATGTTATAGTATGGACAATCACTTAGGGGCTAATAAGAATTTATGTTAAAATGGGAATCCATCAATTGTAAATGACAGAGAAGGAGAAAGACAAGACTGGCCTATTAGTCAATCACAGAACATCAGTGAAGCTCTGAAGTGATGTGGCCAAGGGGAAAAAAAAAAAAAAGGCAAAACATGTGAAGATGTATCTGACAGATGATTTTTGGCAAAGAAGAGGAGAAGGAGAGTATTAGTCTACCGGGTTCCCACATAAGAGGCTTTGTGTGATTCTGGTCATCTCCACTGGCAAAAGTGGAACTTATACTGGAGCAGAGACAGGCTGCTTAGGCAACTGGGATTTTATCTGCTAGGAGGAGATTAGAAGAGTTGGGCTTGTTCAGTCTAGGAAAATAAAATTTAAGGCTACCTGTTGTCTCTAAAGATACAGGGCTTAGCAACAGGAAGATGAGCTGAAACATGAGGATAAATGGGATAAATGGATGTTAACACAATGCAGATGAAATTTAGCAAAGAATTCCCAGTTGTCCTGGAGAGAGGCTTCAGAGCAGTTGTCCTATAGGAGTCAGATTCTGCAAATGGCCTCTTTGATTTTAATATGGCACCAAATGTCTTAACCAAAGGTGGTTACTTATGTGAGGCAGTTAATTTGAGGTATCAGTGGACTGAAATCCGTGGTGTTGAATGTTGCTTTTGGGATCTGTTTTTATCTGTAGGGTGACAATAATTCATAGAATCATAGAATCACTAGGTTGGAAAGGACCCACTGGATCATGGAGTCAAACCATTCCTGTCATGTTAAATACTCTCTGACATGCATGGGCACACATAGAGGAAGCTCCATCTTCCTGGCAAACCTTCATTGCCTCTCCTGTTCTGAAGTGCCTAGCAAGCTGCTGTTTCTCTGCTCTTTGACCTCATCCATCTTTAAACTACAGAAGCAAAACCCAACTGTACAGTTCTAGGGTTATTTTCCTGTTCCCATCGCAGCCTGAGAAGAAGACACTTGGCCCAGGACGCCTGCTCATACCACTTTTATATTTAACTTTCCTTGTTCATGAAGATCTTTAGCAAAGCCCCCACCTTGGTTTTCGTGACAGGAGGAACCCCAAAAAAGAGTCTGCAGAGTCTGCTGGCCTTTTCTCATGTCAGTCTTTCACCCTGAAGCCCTCTCCCCTCCTTCCCAGCACACCAGACATCCTGCAAAATACTGGGCTTAGGTGGCTGGTACAAGTAAGCACCCCAAAGAGCCAAAAGATTGTGTTGTTACCACCTATTTTACACCTCTGTTGTATTTAACCATACACTTACATGCTAAGCAGAGATCTATGGCTTGTTTACGTGGTCATAGAGTGCCAAATACAACCTGAGCCCTATCTGCTTAGGGCCCCTCCAGGCACTATTGCTGCATGAATAATAAATGCTCTTTCCAAAGGGAAATGTTGCTTCCCTTTACAACAGCTTCAAGGGCAAAGTGGCCTGTGCAGCGAGGCCAACTCATGGTTCCTGCCACACTGGACCTTCCAGGAGGTGGCAGGCATTCTGGAGAATGAGAATGGACATCTAAATGTAATAGGAAGAGAGGGTAAAATAATAAGAATCCATAAAAAGCCCAAGCAAACACCGAATTATCTTGCAATACATAATCATGTAATGAGAGCTGGTAATCCAGTGGAAGGTATTACCTAAGAGCAAATTATTGATAGTCAAATATGGAAAGTTAATATTATCAGGAAAGTAATTTTTCTCCTTTCCACAGAGTGTCTCTGATTATTAGAATTGCTTAAGGATATTCTTCAAATGTATTTTTTGGAGGGGAAGTTGTGTTTTAAGGCCACCAAGGTTCCTATACACCTGTTTAAGTATACCCTCCATGAGAGTTCAAGGGATTTGAGTTCATATGAGAAAGAGCTGATTACAAGGCCTGAAAACATGGCTTGGTAACAGCTTTGGCTTAGCTGAACCCCAATCAGAAATCCATAGTTAATTAAAAAATATAGACCTTGATTTGGCATAATGCAAGGGTGACAGGTGCTACATTTGAAAAGTAATGATTACTATTGTATGTGGTCATCTAAATCATGTAGGATTTTAGCATGACTTATCCCTTCCCCTTTGCACCTGTGAGTAAAATACACACATCTAAAGTGGTGTGCTATGGTGTGACAGTTTTCTGCTAGGAGGAGGGAATGGGCAATTGCCATGAATTATGCTGCATTACGGAACTGCAACTTCTGTCGTCTTTTATGAATATTTGCATGGCCATGAACATCTAAATGTTTGCTTCGCTTTCCTTACCTGTTAAAGTGGGATTCCTGACTCCTCTGCTTCCTGCACACAGTATTTATGAGGCTTCCTTAGTTATTGTTTGCAAAGCTTTTTGAATGTGAAAAGCTCTATGCAAATATCAAGTTGCTCACTTACATATATCCAGTAATACAGAGCACTTAAGGCAGATAAGATTTAATTAGAGGTGTGGAATAGTGCAATAACAGTAGGATTTTATATGTCCTAGTGTATCGCTGCCTGCACTTCATGTAAATGATGAGGCCAGAAAGTACTTTTGCAATTATCTAACATGGCTGCCTGAGTAATAAGCCACAGAGCTGCCTGTGTTTTTTACTGTTTAAGTTACTTTGTTTAGAAGGGACATGGTTTAGTGGTGGAGTTGGCAGTGTTAGGTTAAGGATTGAACTCAATGATCTGAAGGGTCTTTTCCAACCTAAATTAGTCTATGATTCTATACTCCTGGTTTGCAACTTCCCATCATTTTTTTGCCATTGGATAAGGTCCCTGTATAGGCACAGACTTTTGAAGAGGACGTTTTAAGCACTCTGGTGATTTATTTGCTACTCTCAATTATTTCTCACTAATCCCATAGAGTTAATGGAATGCAAGTGTAAAACAATTTTACTCTAATATGGAATTCAGAAGAACATTTTGTCTTGATTTACCAAGTAAATTTCTGCTGTTAAAGCCAGGGAGCACCTTTCACGTCAGCTAGGTTTAGCCTTGTATTTCTGGTAGAAAGGTTTAGAAAAAGGAATCCAAGCTTTCCAATACCTGCATGGGTCTCCTGCAACGGTTCAAAATGTGCTTAAAGCCAGAACATTTTTTTCTTGGAGTTTTTCATCGAACATAGACTTGTCATTTTCAGTTGTGCTTCCTATGTTTTACTACTTGGGTTGTATTTAGTAGACTTTGGAGTAGATTCACATAAGTGTATGAAGCTGCTGCAGATCTTGTAGGCTATAAATCATAGGGTCAAATTCTTGCCCCAAAGTAATCAATGACAAAACCTTCTATAGATTGGAAAGGAATTACGATTTTACCCATTATGTTAGCACGAAAGTGGCATTAAAGCAATGCTAAAATAAACTGTGGAAGCTTTTGCCTGGTAAGTTTGACCATTTGTTTGGATTCATGGTCCATTATTCAACTCTAATGACCACTATTTATTTGTTCAGTCCAATAGTCTAAATTTTTTTGCACATACTTATTTTCTTAATGCCCTAAACCTGAAAAGAGGCACATGTGTGGTCTTTATTACCTACATGCAGTTGTGTGGTCTTTCGCACTTATAACAGTTTATCTGTTTACTGGAGTAAGCCTATTGTAAATATTACAGTTGTGCTAAGGAGCTTACTTTTGGCTAGGTAAAAACCCACTGATCCATAGCTTGTTTGGTTTTCCATGTTATTTGGATCTACCTTCGAGTTTTGAGATACACAGACAGTATCTGGGGTTTACCTTTTTTTGTAAGCAATTCTCCATAATAAGAATTAGCATCAGGAATAACAATATGAAATTGACAGCTGTTGTTCCTTGTCTACTGCTGTGAAATGCCAGCCTCAGGAGCATCACAGTCTAGCTCCATTGCCCAGACTTTAAACATTAAAAGACCAGAGCATCTCTAGTATTTTGGTCTTAGTTACAGCTTCACTTTGAGCCCCTGGTAAGAAGCCATAGTTTGAGAGCACAACTTTAAGAGCCTGTTCCTGTTTTACCTCTTAGCAGCACATGAGGTAGTTTTGATAGCCTCAACAGGGTATCCTTTTGCCTCCATTGGCCATATGAAGATATAAGGGACAGTTTTATAGACTTGCCCGAATATGATACTTTTATTTAAACCCCCATCCTCTGTATGAAGATGTATTTATGCTGCCTTAAAATTACAATGACTACAATAGTAATATGGGAAAATGAACGTTCGTTCTTGGCCTGTTTTGACATAGTCATCCAGGTTTTCATTCCTTTGTTCTTTCAGTAGTGGGATGATTTTGTTTTATTTCTTCAGATAGTTTTGGGTGTCTGTGACAACTACAGAAGAGGAATAATTAAATCAAACAGAGCAAAATACAGGCAGATAACTCTTTCATCAACCCTACTCTCTGGGTCAGCGGTCCCAGCTTATGAACCGATTAAGGGCAAAAAGCTCCATGCAAAATATTCAGGCTTCTTTTGCTTTGTTTTGTGTACATGGATAATTCCCTGTGATAAATCTTCCTGCATGCCATCCCTTTCACTCACTGACGTTAACAAGACTGGGATCTGTGCGTATACAGACACACATTGTCTGTCTTGAGCTGGCAACATCTTGATAAGAGGTTCATTATAATCCACCACTGTCAGAAGCAGTTCTGAAATGATCTGCAACGCGAAACATCATGTACATATTGAAGTTGGCTTTTTTTTTTAATTAAATAGAAAAAGTGTCAGGAAACTTTCTTCAAAGGTGCCAGGCAGCTGTTTCTTCTAAGGCATGTTGTTCTTTTCTTAGGCAGTGGATCTTTGATAACTGCCTCTCGGCACCCTCAGAAGTGTTTTCCAGGTTAGGAGGATGAGGGAGAAGGGATGGCAGTTGTGATGCCACTGGCTGATAAAGCCAGAATGCAGACTAAGCCTTCAGATCAATAGGAATGCAGACGGTTGTAACACCAGACTGCTTGGTGTCAGCTTTAATTTCACTTCCTGAGATGACTGCACCCAACTTCCAGCCCGAGGAGGAGGAGGAAATCTCCCCCCTGCTCCCCAGGCACAGGAAGGATGGGAAGTCAGGCAGGCATCGTGGCTAATTGTAGAATGCCTACAGCTGTTTCCCTCCCTCTGGACTTCACCTTACGGGTGTCCATGGGTGCTTTTGCAGTCCTGCCCACTAAATACTGAAATGCATTTACAGAAAGAGTGAGGAAAATAAAGACTAGGAAGGAAGTCTTTCTCTGAACCCTCAAATTTTTGGTTTTCAAAAGTTTACAAAGCACTTTATTTAACCAACTTTTTTTATGGAGCATCAAGGGATGTCTGCAGGGAAAACACACAACACTTGAATTTATAGTTAAAAAATGGTAGGAAAATTCAAAAAAGCAAAAAGGGCTATCCCCACCAAATCTTCTTTGTTTAATGCTGGAGATAAACAACTTATATCCATAGTTTCTCCCAAATTCCAAGTGTGTGCAGGTGGAAGCATTTCTAAAATCAATTCTAATTTTGCATGTAGTGAGCCTGCTTGTAATCAGCTCAACAGAAGTCCACCATTCAGGAACCATTCTCCCAAACAGTTTGAGAATTCTGAATCTGAGTGTAGGATTTGCAGCTTTAGCAAATGTGCTTTTCTTATTGCTGTTGTATTGGACTCTTGGAAATCCTTTGATTTCATATTCATGTCTGTGAATGTATATACATATATAGACATGAACAGTATATATGAAAAATTGAATAGCACCCTGAGGATTTAAGGCCTCTTCCCAGACTTACTGCATATGTTCCTGTGTTCTCCAGCACATACATTTTAATTCTAAACTCAAAAGCAGTGCAAATATATATATCCTATAGTATTTTGGACTCATCTGAACTGCAAAAATGGTGCTTAAGTGTTAGGTTAGCTAATAAGACAAAAAAAAAATCACTAGTGCTAAAATAAATCCACAATGTGATAGTTCAGCTATCCTGTGAAGGTAGCTGGGGTTGGAGGCAGCTGACCATAGAGGGTGCTGACTTCTGTCATTGTATGTTGTGATAGCCATCTCAAGAGGTACATTCCTCCTTATCCAAATGTCCACAGGCAGACAAGAAACAGCAGAAAGAGAAACACAGATTTCTCTCATTTACCTGAATGGCTTTTTAAATTTAAAGCACAGTTACAGGTATTTATAGGTCAATGTTGTTAACTGTTTCATTGTTGACCATTTTACTAGGAGCTTTCAACAACTATGCTTATTCATTTTGGCCAATCTTCCCTGAGACTGTTTACCCTTCCAGTCATGAGGCACAGAACTTGAACAAACAGAGCAATTTCTGCCAATAGTTTCTGATTTAGTAAACTGGGGTATTTGCAATTGCTAATTAAAAAGATTAAGGAATAGTTTTCTCTGCCATCACTGCAAATTGTCACTACAGCAGAGGCTCTTTGATTTTTTTTGCAGGCACTCTATAAAACTTGGTCCAGCAGGAGCAAGGGTAGTTTGATTTAATAAGCTAATAAATATTTTTGAAATATGCTTCCTGCAGGTTATAAAAACAGAAGGGTAGAGCCATAACACAGGAAAAGGAAAAATTACATACATTAAAAAATACTGATTTGGGAAAGAAATCCTTACTGACATGACCAGAATTCACTAGGAATTTCTGTGAGCTAAAAAAACATGTTCCCTTTTATCTGATGACAAAGTGCTTTCTGCAGCAAAGACTAGGGAATGGGTATTCTCAGCCACAGCAGATAATAAGCTGTGCGGCTTCTTTTATTGAATGAGCAGAGAAGGGAGTAAAAAAAAAATGTATAGCTTTCCTTGTTGTCGAATCTGACTTTAATTTTATGCTGCCTCTAAACTGATGATTTCCAATGGGCTGCAAATAGGTATAGAAATAAATTAAGATGCATCATGGAGGGGTGCCAAAGACAGAAGTGAAAGTTAGCAGTTTTGGCAGCTGAAGAAGTCACATCTGTCTTCTAGGACCAAAACCAACATGAGAGGCATGCAGCCCCAAATTCCTGAGTCATGGAAGCTGGATGCTTCTGCTAAAATAACAGGCAGTGACATCATTAAAAATGTTGACATTTAAATTGACATAATTACATTCTTGAAGTTAATCACCCATCTGTGTGACTACATGGGTGATGCTTACCTCTGGCACTGTGGTTGTGGTTCCGTTCATAGCGCAGGCTTACGCTCATCTCACATTTGGAGGCCTACTTTGCATATACAGAGTCCTTTAATATAATCTGATAAAACCGGAGGAGCCAAAAAGCGGTTTGACTGCTTGACTGGGATCCAAAGTAAATTCTCTGGTAAGAACATGGTAGGACATACATGACAGCCTAAGGGTACCTCTGCCGTAAGCGGCACTCAAGTCCAGCTTTGGAAGAGCTCAGTTTCACCAATCCTTCTCCTGCTCTTTGTGTGTCCATGTGGAGCCTATTCCAGCCACTGGTTTGGTTTGGGTTTTTTTCCAGTCACCTTATGCCAGTCCTGTGGCAGTTGTCCTCAGATGCTCACTGCTCTGCCAAGCTCAGGTCAAAATTATGGAGCCCAGACATTAACATTAGTAAAATCTGGAAGTTTTCTGGTCAGAATCCTGCTGTACACATTTTGTTCGTATTTGTGAAATATGGTTGAGTTACTGCTTTTGGGTGAGGACACAGTTAGTGAGGACAGTGTCATTTGGCACCAAGTTGTACATTGAAATGCCTCTAACAGAGAGATTATTTGGAGCAAATCTGTTTGAAGGAAGAGCAGTGCTCTTGAGTATCTCCATCTGACTGTGAGTCTGTCTGTCTGTCTGTCAGAAGAAGTCGACATGCTGCATTACTGCTAGAGCAGGGAAGGGAGAGGAAAGGAAGCCCTTTGACACCTATAATAACTTATAAATGTTCATTTCAGCACTTTAAAAATGAAATATTTCCTACTTATGTATTTAGGCATAAATGTGTTTATTTTTTTATTTTGAAGTCAGCATTTTTGTTGTAAAATAAGAAATTTTTTTTATATGTTGACACAAAAAATATAACGGATTTTATTTAGGTGTGACCAAAATGGTTGCTGTCAAATGAACAGAACTTCTGTCTTTTCACCAAGTTTAAAAATCTGTTTTTTACTGAGCTCTGTCAATATTTTTCTCTCCATACCACTGGGCAAAATAGATACCAGATCCTAGTATGCACCACAACAAGTTTTAGAAATGATATTCCAATAATCTAGACCAAAGTATTAAGAAGAACCACCCAAGCAGCTGGCATTTAAACATGTGATCTGAATTTTGAGCGAGGCTTCTCTTTTAAACTGGTACAGGTAATTTCAGCACAGTGTTTTCATACTATAGGTGACTCACACTGACTCAGGAATGCTACATAATCATGAACTGATTTGAAAAAATCAGTAAATGTTTGCCAATTGGATTTTTGAATGAAATTTTGAAATCTTGGTTTGAGTCTGTAACTAGCTGATTAGCACCGAAGTTTTGCATACATACCTGTGTTAGCACTCCCATTCAAAAGTAATGTGCCTATTGCAAGCTGGATCAAGTTTAGTAGATTGCACCTCAGGGGAGATGGTAATAAGAAGAGATACTTTTCAGTATTTGCTAGATTAATGACAACAAATTCAGAAAACCAGCATGAAATAATTTCACTTTTTTTTTTGGTTTTAGTTTAGCCGTAAATGAGCTGAATTGCAACTTTTATTAGAAGGCACACTTCAGATTATTTCAAGCATTGCTTTACCTGATGAAGACATGCTTTTACATGAAATGGCCCAGTCTATCAGCAATTAATTAGGTAATAGTGTTTTACAAGCGTGAAGGCATTGCTTAGTGCTGAAATCTCCTAACACATGGACTGTCAAAATGGTCTGCTTTTCTTATCTCATTTGTTGGGGAGGCAGTTTCATATGAAATTAATATTTCCATTTCTACTGGGTGTGGGCACACTTTTTTGTAAAACTCGGTGTCTGTGTGATGACAGAATTTATTTTATTAATTTTTATTGCCACATAGTGAAGCATTTTCTTTCAATTCAGTAGACTATTTTTGTTTCCATAAATTATCTAATCTGTTTATCACATAAATGATGGGATGGATGCCTCTAGTGTTAGGGGAGATAAAAAAGGAAAGAAAGATATATTTGAGATTACCTTTAGTGTCATGCAAGTTATTACCTAGCAGTCTGAGAAGAGTTTACAGAAGCGTCTGATAAATGTGTGGAACAAGCCTGAACTGGAACTAGCAGAGCAGACAATGGAAATACACATCTAGCTTTTGATTTTACCCATTTTCTCAAAATGCAGATTTATCACTTAGGGCAGAAATCCATCATTTCCCAGTCACTCTCGTAGTTTAATTTGTGTTGAGCAGACAAAAGGCACTGTGTTATCTTTTCGGCATAATGTTTAATGTTCTTGATCACAGCTTCTCGGTCATTCATTGGACTGGCTCCATGTTTAAGCTATGAGCTGATGAATCTATTGCCTTTGTTCATACTGTTGTGAACAGCATTAACCACGTTAGATGAACTAGCAAGTAAGAAAATAAAGTCTGTGCTTTTGTTTTGGTGGTATACATGGGTGGGAGACTGGTAAGATCTCTCTTTGACCTGGAACATTTAGCCAATTCTGAATGAAAGTTACTTTGCCTGTTATAAGCAAAAAGTGAATTTTCTGGAGCATCTCCAGTACTGGCTGGTTCGGGTAAAAGGTTTATAATCCAGATTACTCTTGGGTTCTAACTCAAGTCCAAACAGGCCTTTCCATCTCTATACAAACAGAACCTGCATGGGAACTTCTTACTGTAACAAAGATAATATTTCCTCTTATAACCCTTGGCTGCAAGTGGTAGTCTTGTTCTTTCTGAAATCCAGTCCTAAGTACAAACATGTTGCCCATTATTTCTTTCCTTAAATAGTAGCATTTGCTTCTGTGAATGAAAGAGGAAGACTGCTTTTCCTTTAATTTAAGAAAAATATTGAACAACTCAGCAGCCTTACAATGCATGAATGTCAGTGTGATTTCACCAGAAAATACTCTTGAAAGCCAGCTTTTCCTTTCTGCTGAGTGGTAGCTCCTGTTTGAGGGATTCTTTACTGGATTTTGAAGACACAATACCTGCATTGTTAAGAGGAGGAGGTAATCGTACCGTCCAGGGAAAAGTGAAATACTTTAGAGAGACTGGCACACCTTGTGGTACCTAGACCAAACTGCATTAACAAATACCTAAATTAACTGTAAGAATTTAATGTTTGTACTTATGCATGAAAATCAGACATTCTTCATTTGTTAAAGGGACATTTCCAAGACTGGTAGGCCTAAAATTAGCTCTCCAGCTGTGTTTTGCTTTGCAGGCACGTGCATGTCTGTGCCGTTCCTGGAAGCAGCTGGGTGTTGAAACTCACAAGAAACCTGCTCTGTGTGAAATGCAAAAAGAATATGTGATTCTTCCGGATTCTCTCCCTTTTCTTTTGTCGTTCTTTTTTCTTTGCTTTCCCCTTCTCTTTATGCTCACCATCTTTTCTGGCTGAGGACTAGATCTGTCTTCTTAGTGCTCTGTTTGCTTAAGGAGTGACAGCTTGAATGCTGAGGCCCAGTTTTCAGCCATTAAACCAACATGCCAGGTACAGAATGTAAACTGCACAGCCTTTTCAGAGCATACTCAGCATTCATCTTGAGCTTGGATCCGTGCTTCTGCTTGGCATGTAGTTCATACCAGCACCTTCCAATTGAATATCTGGCTTGAGAAAAGAAGAAAGGAACAAGCAACTGGAAGAAGGAGGCACATGGGTTTTGTGATTGCAGAGCCACTTACCAGAAAGGTACTTTTGTGTAGCCTACAGGCTTTCCTCAAAGAAGAGACAAACAGATTTCTCAGGCTCCAGAAATCTGTTGTTTAATGGCAGTTTTAGACAACTGCAAACTAATTCTTGGCTTCTGAATTTTGACTCCATAGTGCTTGAGCTGTTATGCTTTTACTAGTGTTTAGAAATGAGTGACTCCCTTTTCAGTATGGAAGCATGATTTGGAGATACCCTAAGCAGTATCCCAGCAGCATCCATGTCTCCTGGGTGTGCATAACAGGTAAGATTTCTTTCATAAGTACACGTTAATGAGTTTGAGTGCAAGTGGAGGGCAGCATCTGAGCTGGATGGAGAAGACTGGCCATCTCACTGTCACTGTTTGTTCAGAAGGTGTTTGGAAATGAGTTTGACTCTCAAAGTGTTATGCCAGACCTAGGCTCTCCTGGGATTTAGTGTGAAGAGTATCTCTTCCCTCTTATGAAAAATATGTGAAATATCTAAGGCATGGAAGGGAAAAAAAATTCTTCTGATAGGGAAGTTGTTCAGATTTTAGAATCATAAAATTGTTTAAGTTAGAAAATACCTTTCAGATCATCAAGCCCAACTTTTAACCTGGCATTGCCAACTCCACCACTAAACTATGTCCCTGAGCACCACGTCTACAGGTTTTTCAATACCTCTAGGGATGGTGACTCAACAACTTCCCTGAGCAGCCTGTTCTAATGCTTCACAATCCTGTCTGTGAAGATATTTTTCCTAATGTCCAGTGTAAACCTTCCCTGGTACTATTTGAGGCCATTTCCTCTTGTCCTATCACTTGTTACCTGTGAGAAGAGGCCACCACCCACCTTGCTAGAGCCTCCTTTCAGGTTTCAGATTTTTGTTCGTAATAGAGGTGGCTCAAGCATGACTGTCTCTCGACTTTGTAAAATTAAGTATGATCAGATTTCTGGTGCTAACAGGACTATAGAAAAAACTAGACAGTTCAGAGTGAATTTTCAGAAGATCTATTTAGCTTTTTCCTGGCCAAATAGGAGCCAAACTGCACACCTGACAAAATCTTGTGGTAATTGAATCACTGTGGAGCCAACAGCAAAGTTTAGTTTCAACTTCATGGAAGAGCATAAACATTGCACACCTGTAGACAAAGTACATGGGAGGTTTTTTGACTATACTGTCACTCAAAGATTACCATCTGTTTGCTTAGCTGCTGGTTCAATTTATGTTAATAGTTAACTCTCATAGAACATAACCGTTGATGAAACTTTAACTTGAAAAGCAGTAATTCCTATTGCTTCCAGGGAGAAATGGAGGAGGACAGCCATTGTACGTTGCTCTTCAAGGCTTGATAAAGTACCTCCTATTAACGTTGTCAAGATGGAGAAAGTGAAGTCACAGAAACAGTAAATAGCCTGTCCATACCTACAGGGAGAGTCAGGCTGTGCTCCTGCAACACCGTAGGTTATCTACTGCTAATCAAAACCACAGGAGACCTGCAACAAAAATTGCTGAACCAGGGCTCATGTTTGTTCCTAGTTTGAATTTGTTGAAAAGATCTGGAAGGGATCTAGTTTTCGTCGGGACTTTGTGTGATCTCTACTGTCCTGTCTCTCCTTGTCCTTCACTATGGACCTCAGACAGACAGCTCAGTGACCATCTCATCTGTCCATTCTCGCCTCCCTTTTTCCTCTTTATGTTCAAAGATCTGGCTACATGGGCCATCTCCTTTTTCAAATGAAACCTCAAGTCCCTGTGACAGTCTGTTCTCACAGAAGTGCAAATCCTATGAGCATGTTACTTGAATTTTGCCTTGTATATTTAGGAATTTTAACAAAGAGCTGAAGAAGCTCTATGTCAGAGAACATGTGAGAAATGACCCATTTCCCTTTGCCGTGTCTATCACAATCCAAACTCAGCCTGCGTGAGAATAAAAGACCTTGTTGCAACAGGTTTTTATGCAGCAGGTTTGGATTTTCAGTGCCAGAAGTGATGTGATCTATCACGTTATTTCTGTGCAAATATCTCAGCTCAGACACCAGTGAGATTTGTTGCTGTTCAGAGCCTGAGCATGGGCTCAGAAAGAAGCAGAATGCAGCAGTGATGAGCCTGAGACTGGTTGAGTCTGCTGGCAGCTTCCCTGCACCCTAGGACAGCAGGCAAGTGCCTTCTGGAAGGAGATCTTGCAGACAAACCTGCCCATAGCTCCATTGCTTGGGCATATTTTGCCATTTCCAGCATGGATGAGTGGTCTGAGGATGATGGCAGAGGCTTTCTGCGGGAGGTGTCCCCTGATGGGATGAAAACAGTGGGCAGAAGAAAGCTAAAACTAGGCAAGCAACAAGCTTTTCGATACGTTCAGTGCTTTCTGTGCTTCCTTCCTCAGGTTTTTAAATTTTTTTTTGTGGTATGCCATCAATCTCAGATCAATATAGCGTTGTGGATTTGGAAGCATCCCATTCTAGCCCCTCTTGGGGAGCAGAGTTTCCTTGTAGCGCTCAGCCTTGTTTGCTCTGACCAGGGCAAAGGACTACTACTCTACAGCCATGTCCCTGGCTGAGAACCACATTTCAGCCAGAAATGTATGGCTGAGGTTTCAGTAAAACAAATACAGTTGTAGTAGCAAAGCAGAAGGAAGGATTAGAATAAGATTATTCTAATTTTGTGCAGTAGCTTCTTCTTTTGCTTATTCTTAGAATTATTTGTAGAATAATTTGCTTATTCTTAGAATTGCTTATTCTAATTTCATGCAGTAGCTTCAAGCTTGCAGGCTTTCCCTCTTCCTTTTTGTAATTTTCAGTTGAACTTTGGCTAGTGTCTTAGTTACTGAGCTACAGCTAAGGATGATGAATTGTTATCCTCAGATATTGACAGGGGTGGTGGGAATCTCTGTTGACCCATCATAGTCTGTTGCTCTTGTTCAGGAGCTCGGTTTGTCCAAAACCATTGTGCACTAGGTGGGGTTAGGACACATGGGCTTGGAGCCCTTATTTTGGGCTTGGAGATACATCTGCAGACCTGGTGCGCCACTGGTGAGTATCCTGATGTCACATGGAAGAGTTGCCTGGGAAAAGTCAGAACAGTAGGCAGCAAGATTGTCAGCCTTGGCTGATCTCCCTCCTGCTGCGTCTTTAGGGACTATACCAGCATAGCTTGCCATTGCCTGTAAGCAGATTTTCTCCACTCTGCCCATAGCTAATAAGAAAGAAAAAAGCTGCTCTTCTGAGGAATACTCTCTCCCAGGAGCCTGCATGCCAAACCTACCATCACTTTTCTGGACCAGGCAAGGGGAAAGGGGCCAGTGACATGGCAAAGGAAAGTGGTTTGTCTGCCTGAAATGGAAAACAATAACTGATTTTAGGTATTATTACTGAAGGAGGGCCTCATTCCACTTTGAAGTGGACTACAGCTGAGAGAAGTTGTCTTATATATAGCAGAGAAAGCATGGAAAATGGGAAGAGATGATGCAATGAATAGAGCTTTGTCTGTGTGAGCTTGCTCCATGCAAGGTTAGGGATCTTCTGGGGCTGCCACAGAATGCATTCAGGAGGTAAGATCAGGTGTCACCTTCATGTGCTAACACCCGGATGGAGCAGGAAGAGGGACAGGAGCCAGACATGACTGGTAAAAGACCAACACTCCTTCAGGGGGACCTGCTTCACCTTGATGATTATGGCAACAAATCCTGCTCTCTGCACATCTCCACAGCTTCCTGATTTTTGAAGTGGCACGTGTGGTTTTCTTGTTGTATTTTCATAATTCTGCCATTTTGGCAGTGGCTATATTTCACACTATATTCAGCAGGTAAGCAGCCGTTCAAGGCAGTGCTTCAGGCTGACATAGCTCCTGGGCTGCCAGAGGCTCTTGGCCCTGTCTGCAAGAGAGGCAAAGCTGAAGAAGAGAAGATATGAGAGCTTTTAATCCAATACATGTACAATTTTACAGCATAGCAAGGAAGAATCAAGGCTTCTGCACAAAATAATTTCCTACGGATGTCCCTTGAGGTCTGGTCCTCTTGGTCCTCCTGAAGAAACAAATAAACTGAAGTTGTCCCAAGCAGTGGCCTTAATTCTGCTCAGGCTGCTGCTCTAGCCCAACACCATCTGCTTCCTCTGGCCTTGCAAATAACCTGCAGGGCAAAGCAAGGTCTTCACTAGGGAAAGAGGGTCTGGATGTCCACCTGAGGGTGAGGACCTGCGGTTTCCACCCTACAGGTACTTCAGCTGCTTGCATGTTCTGCAGCCAAGCAGCAGCTGCCTAGATAGTGAGTGAAGCAGATGGTTGGCATCAGCGGTGAATAGCTTTGAGAAAGAACATCAGCATATGCCACTTGCCGAAGAACAGCAGTAGCAAGGTAATTCTGCTAGCTTGTACAGGGCCAGCCCCAAAGGGTCTGCCAGCTCAGACAACATCTATCAGGCCTCTGTGTCCCACACTGTGCTGCCTCCATTGCCTGCGGTTATCCTCTGAAAGGCCCTGGAGATACAAGGCTTCCTGCTGATCATGCACCACTCCTCACTGGGGGAGGAGAAGGTGGGGAAATGTTTTCCTACTGTTGTGGTGACACACTGGGGGAACCCCATAGAAACAAAGTCTGCTTTGACCTCTTGCATCCCACCGTAAAGGGACTGTGTGTGCCAAACACCTCCTGAGCTGTCCCATGTGAGGCTGACTTCCTAATCCTAAACTCGTTATTTGCAACTCAGGGGTGGAAGCACATGGCTGCCAGCTTCCAAATGATTAGTTCAGCCCACTCAGGGCTCTCTGATCCTCTTGCAATGACTTGCGTCTTCCACCCCACGTAAGGAGTGAGCTCACCACGGAACAGGCTGAGTATGGCTCTCTCCCTCCCCTGGCAGTCCTCCCAGATTACAGCATGACCCTCAACTATGAGTCACTTCTTTTCTCACAAACCCAGACACTGCGCCAAGCGGGTGGTTGCTCATCTGCACCAGCACTGAGAATTTATGCAACTAAGCAAGTTTGCCCTGCAGTGACTCCTTCTCCGCATATGACCTTTCTGAGTCCTGTAGGTTCTCCCACATAGTGTATCTTGATGCAATTGTTTCCTCAAGCACAGATTAACAGCACTGCTTGGGAGGAGAGAGGAAAAATGCCACAGGGCTTTTGCAGTGCCAAGGAACAAGTGACAGCCAGTTGTTGGCTATGTGATGGATCTTTCTATGCACATGTTTCTGGGGGTAGTGACTGGCTATTATCAATACGTTATATAGGGCAGTGATGCTGCTGGTGTACTTCCGCCCCGTACCAATGGGGATGAGAAGGGTCAGTGTAACCAGTGACCTCCTGGTCATCCCAGCAGAGTCTGGAGGGAAGCATCCAGGCTTGGGATGAGGGAAGCCAGGCTGATGAGTGGATCACCAATCTGTTGTCCTCCACTGTGTGTGCACTCCAAGCTTGTCAGTTCCCAATTGCAAGCTGGAGAAACTCTTTTTGAGGGTAGTGCTGTTGCCGCCTTTGGTACTAGCTTTACTATATCGACCTGAGTGCCTGCTCCCCGGTGAAAGGGACATGAAGTGCTTGGCCAGAGCTATGCCAGGTGCAGGCAGGGTCTCCTGGGGCACCACTCAGCTATGGGGCCAGAGACCCCATTCCTGCTGTCTCTGCCAGCTGGGGTGCACAGCCAGACAAGTGAATCAGCAGCATTGTGATGCATGGTCACAAGAGAACTGACTCCTTTTCTGCAAGCTGCCATTTTCAGGAAATTACAACTTCAAAGCACTCCTCCTGCCCTCTGCTTTTTTTTTTTTTCTGTACCTATGTGCATCCAGTGCTTTCAAAGGAGGCAGAACTAGACCAAACTCCGTGTTTCACTTTGGTTTGTTTGTTTCCTCTCTCTGGAGCTGTGTTCCTCCTATGTTGTCTGGTTCAGCATTTTGCGGGCTTGGCTAAGTATCTTGTAAGGAAATAATTTATAATAAAGCTGGTATGCTGGGGTTTATCATTTATAAGTGTGGGTCAGGGTTTAGTTCACTGTGTTAAACTCTCCATGCTGCATGTGATTTTTCAAGCTTTGTCAGGAACAAAAAGTTCTGGGGATGTGCAAAGCATGACTGCATGGTTTCCATGGAGACTCTGCTAGTTAGGCTATGGAAATCCTGAAAAGGCCAGAGGATGACTGACAATACAAGGTCTTAGCGGCTGATCTGAAGAGCCAGACTGAATTAATGAGATTTTTCACAGAGAGTTATTAGCAAGGCTAGCATGGTATGGCACTTAGGCCTCTTTGGTTTTCTCAGCTGCAGTCTTGGAAAACAGAAATGGAAAGATTTAATTGCTGTTTTTTAAGCACATTTGAGATTATTTTAACCTGTAACATTTTAAGGATGTAATGAAAGCAGATTTGTTTGCTTTCTTTATCATTTGGCTACTGTTATTACAGTATTTTTTGGTGGCAGTTGCCCTTCATCTGTACAGAGATGGGAAATTCAATAGTACTTATTACATTGAGCAGTTAATTCCCACATACTGTGAACACATTACTGTTCGAAGTAGGTTATCTTGAGTTCCATTTAGAGCCAGATGCAAGATACCATGTCAGTGGCTTTATATCTCCTAGGGCTATATTAATTATTTATTACTGTCTGCTAATACAAACTGTTAACTCTGACTAGTAATAGTTTGTTCAGTTATCCATCATTTACTCCTTTCCCATATTTCTGCCCACCCCCTGTTGACGGCCTGCACAGGTTACAAAACCACCTATAATTCTGCACCAGATTAAAACAAAACTAGTACTGTTACCAGCCTGAGTCTCTTAATTTTGATCAAGACCCAACTTCCTTGAAGTTTTGCAGTGGCTAGACTAAGGGTGGATTAATTGGATTGTTAAGAAGTGGATGGGTAACGGTTAAAGGAAGATGTCTCTGCCTGTGAACTAAATAGATGCAGTTTCTGGTAGAAGTAGCTTCTTTGCTCCTTCATTTTCAACGGATACAGCAAAATGTTCAGATGCTTTCCTTCTCTCCCTGGAAAACGCTGTATCTGCTGAAATCAGCACAGTCGGTTCAGTGAAGCGGCATGCTAGGGACTGCTGTTTCTTGTTGGTTTGCACAAGTGCACATGCCCATATGTTTCTGGGAGATGTAAAACCATAATGTTGCTGCTGAGTAATCCACAACAAAAGCACATGCAGGCTGCATTCCTTGGATTCCTGTACAGTAGGCTAATCCACTTAATCTCGCTGTTCTTTTCTCTGGCTGGAATTTCACAGTCTCCTTTGATTTGCTGGTTTGTAAATCTCTGATTAAGTGCTTTTGGGGGAGGGAGGGGGGTATAATCTCTGAACCGTCCCTCTTTCTTCTCAAATGGAAAGGAAATTTGAAAGTTGAAATAGGGGATGTTTTGATCATCATTTTATTGTTGTATTACATTTTAAAAAAAATATTTATCAGTAGTTTTCACTGTTATCTCAGCCATTCTGTGTATGGACAATGTTTCTTTTTGCCACATGGCAACATTTTCACTCCCTGAGCTTCACAATTTTCTTATGATTTTTTTCTTTTCCTTTCCAGTTGTGTTTTCAGACAAAAATGCTAATCAAAATGTGTGGAAGTTATTTTCTTTTCCGTTAGTTCACCGATAGTTATTGACAAGCACAGAATACAGGAGCTAGATACTGGTTGTGAAGCAAATTGTCAAAAACATGCTGACTTGACAGTCAGTTAAAGGAGGCACTTGTGTAGCATGGGTATGAATGCAAGATAAATCCTTAGCTAAGCAGGCAGATAAATGAGGGAGCTTGGCCTCAGAAGGTGTTCAGCTGATACAAATATCAATTTAGGACCTGCCCTTGAAATATAAAAGTATAAGTAAATAATAGAGGTGGCTCACCTGACTTAATGAGTCATAAAGGATGGGAAATAAAACACTGAGCTCCTGAAATAAACCCTTCATTTAAAATAATAGATTACCGCAACTCATTGCATTCTCAGACACCGTGAATGCCCTGCTTTTGCGAGCGATATGATCGTGCACGGCTGTCAGCAATGCTGACCTCAGGCAGACTCACGCTTGCACACACAAAGCTACGTAAAGCACACAGCTGCTCCACTCTGCGCAGCTCTGACTCAAAGCCAGTCCTTCCACTGTGTGGTGTGTGCCACTGAGATAACTCCACACTGAAGCGTGGGGACACTTTCCAACTCAGTGGGAAACTCCTTCACAGTCCCACAGTGTCTTCAGTGGCCTCAAAGTGGGAGAGCTTTAGGTCATTGCCTTCCTCCTCTTCCCGCAATTACACATCTCTCTGGAGTCCCCAAACAGTGCTGCTGATGAGAAGGACCTGTCACTGAAGCCAGACATATCTATCCATCAAGAAATGAATCAGAAAGTGACTAAGGAAGTGAGCAGGCAAATAAACAAGCATATGGGCTACCTGACAATGCAGCATTTGGAGTAGCTTTTCTCAGGCAGAAAGGATACAATCTCCCATGCTCCACAGGGCTGTCCAGAGCCATTTACAAGTAGATCCAAATTGGGTTTAGGCAGCAGATTTAAGTCTGAGCTGAATTGCCTAGGTTTGGATCTGAAGATGCCAAATCCTGCAAACTAACCTCTGCCCAAAGTGATGAGAACTGCACGAGAGCAGCCTCTCTCACAGTGCTCCTGCCATCTGGGCCAGTGCCAGGTCCCAGGGTGTGGAGACACAGCCTGCTCCCAGGATGGACAGTGGTGGTGGGATTTCAGCTGCATCTGAATGGGAACTGGAAAACAGATTTCTCTAAACTTTGGCTATAAACCAGAGCTAAAGACACCAGGGCAGGGTCAGGCTGAAATTTTTGTTTTGATATTTTGGCTTTAGCGTGCCTGAGATGCTCAAAAGAAGCCTCAGGAGTGCTGTGAATCTCACCACCATACTGTTAACCACCTACAGTCAGCACAACTGCAGCTGGCCTTTTAAAAGGGCTCCCTGGTAGGATTGCTGCAGCTGAAAGACAAAGCCAGACAGAGACCATGGGCAGTCATCAAGAAGAAATAGGGTCTTGTCAGGGTATTCCCACAGAGAATTGGTAAGAAAGGCAATATCTAAGTGCTATCTGAACTTTGGGTTCAAGATGTAGAGTCGATAAGTGAACCACAGTGACTCAAAGGCAAGAAATCTTCTGTTCCAGACAATATTAATCCAAGGCTGTCACAGAAGGCTAGAGAGGAAATTTGGAAACCCCTCTGGAGTGAGTGTCTGCCAAACTGGAAACTTGTACACTGTGCTATGACCTGTCATCCTGTGTGAGCCCATGTTGCTGGGGTGCAAGCCAGGCCCTTTGGCTTTCTGTTCCTCCCAGCTCAGACGGTGCTGCTAAAAAGGAATAATATAGAAGGCCACAGAATTGTTCTTTCTATCCAGGCACAAGACTGCTTTAAAATAAGCATGGGTGCAAGCAGGGGAGAGAGAAAATATGAAAAAGCATGGTTCTTGAAAAGCTAATGGTAGCAGAAATTGCACCTGATGAGATGGTTTTTGAGCAGAGCAGCAAATCACCAGTGACAGCTCTTCTGTCTGTTTAGTAGAGCCAGAGCCTGGCTAAGGCTTAATGTGATGCCAGCTGGTTTAATTTAGCCCTTTTTCAGGTGTGCCCACACTTAGAAACTAGCACTTTCTTTCACAATGCTGGAACTGACCTGTTTTAGTAAACCTCAGGAGAGAACCACTGCGCTGTTTCTGTGAGCATTGTACAACATCCCAGCTTGCTGTCAATCTGGGGTTTTCTCTTATTAAGGTTAGATGAGTCTTTGAGCTCTCTGTTTGTGTCCAGGGAGCTGAACAGTTTGAAGCTGCTCTTTCATGACATGTAGTGTTTGGTGGCACTACGGGCTTGGCCAGTCGCTGCAGTGTGACTGATCAGGTCTGGATGAGGTTGTGAGAGCAGGCATTCATAGACCACAACTAGCTCTCTGCCACCTCCCCTAACTTCTCTATCTGCTGAGCTGCATCCAACCTCCAGCTGGGAGGTGGTTCAGAGCGAGAAGGTTATCTTTCCCACTACCAAGGCTAGAAGCTTTGTTTATTTTTAGATTACTATACAGAGTTTGGACAAACAGATGAAAAGAGCCAGCCTAAAGGACTCTGTGCATACCAGACTGTCTTGCTTGTGCTCTGACTCTGAAAACAAGCGACAGGAAAAATAAGAGGTGGGCTTGATCCAGACAGAATGAATAAAGATGTTGCTGCCCCCACATTTTGAGTTGCAGATGTAATACAGGGATGGGCTCTGATTCATTTTGCTGGAAAGGGAGCAAGGCTTTGACAAATCCTCCACTTGAGACAAGCCAGCGGATGTTGTGCTGAAGAGGATAAGACCCACCAGCACAGCCTGTTGTTCTGGCAGCTCCACTTAGAGAACAACAATTTCTATCCAAGAACTGTTAAAAAACCTTGGGGAAATTCAGATTATCTTGATGTGGTCTTTGGCAGTGATGGTGGCGGTGGTGAGCTGTGAAATGGAGGTGTGTCTCAGCACTGGTCTGTCTAACGAATAGAAAGAGTTTTCATCATCCTGCATTATACATTACAGGGAACATTTTTAAAGCACGTGGTTCGTTGTCCTTCAAAGTTCAAATTTAAAAGTAATCTGGAAAGATTGTCACTATCTGTCAGGCCCCCACGTGTCACAGCTCATTGGGGGTGATAAGAGGGAGGCTGGCAGCTCTAAGCCCTTTTGGTCCTGCCCCTAAGCAGAAAAAAGAACTGCACAGGGAGGCAAGGAGAGAAGAGGTGACCCTACCCGCCATCCCCTCAGGTGTGGTGACAGCAGCTCTCTTGCTGATTGTCAGTGAATTTACTGACTGCTAATGAAGTGGACGAGAAGTGCCTTTCAGTGACATCCATACAAAAATATGTCACTGAAAACCACTGGCTGTTTTTTGAGAAATTTTTTTCCCCACCAGATTTAAGCATCATCCTGAGCTTGTTTGGGGTTTTTTAGGTCTGTATGCTATCGTTGTTGTTTTTTTGGAGCAGTGAAGTTAATAAAGATGGATATCAGCAACAAACTGTCAAGTCTAGAGCTGGAGAGATTTTTCACTGAGTGAAATAGACCAGGGAAAATAAATAATCCAAGAAGTGGCAGAGCTTGTAAATATTGACACGTACAAGGAAGGAAACAGAAGTTTAGGGAAAAATAAGAAATGGCTTGCAGATTGCTCTTTTAAGGTTATTGCTCAAAAAAAATCTACATTTACCTGGCATCCTGTCTGGTGAAAGGGTAGTATTTTTCATTTGGAATAGAAGGTTTTAAATGTTTGAAGGACTAAATTGCTGGTTCCCTAAGCCAGTGCCTATATTTGAGGGTCAGTCTTCCCAGCCTTTGGGACCATGGTCAGAAATAGTCCTTCCCTGGGACGTCTATAGAAATATCCATGGAAGAGAAAACTAAAGAAGGAGGAAGGACATGCATGGTGAGAAGCAGAAGAGATCAGAGGGAGGCAACCCTTTCCTCAGATTTCCCACCAGAAAAAGAGGTCTTCTTAAGGTCTCCACAAGAATGCCTTTTCTCCTCAGCTGAGGTCCAAGCCTACTGCCCAGATACTTTGCCAGTGCATTGCTCAGCCTCAGCTCACACACAGAGAAATGCAGAGCTGGGCAAGTCCCACTAGCTGTTGCTCCCTTTTACATGTGGGTGACAGTTTTGGCTCCCTGGCACCTGCCACTATGATGTGTGGTTTCCACACACCAGCTAGCTAGTTAAAAACATCTTTAAAACACTTCCTGCTTTGTTTTGTTTTCCTCTGCCTTCTTAAGAGCTCTAAGAAGTCTGCTAGGACTGGCATCTGTAGTTCCCCCATCAAATGGTTGGTTGGTTGTTTAGCTGGTTAGTTACCCTACTCCTCCTTTCCTCAAGCCAGTCTTACCATCTTTGTGACTAGAGGAGGTTTGCATTGCAGCCCTGCCAGTATGCAGTCTGAAAGTCTCCGGATCTCTGAATATTGTGATTATATGCAGAGCAAGTCAGTGATGTAACCTTAAAGAGGGGCTTTTTTACAGTCTTGTAGAGATGTGAAATCTTTTTGTTCCACCCTGTCATAACATAACAGGGTTACAGTGAGTGCAAAAGACACCTATGCAGTAGCCAACGGTGTTTCAGCCACCCATTATACCTTAGTGGTCAAGTTGCTATAATTATGGGAGTTGGAATCGAGGCTATTGTGCTCTTACAAGGCAGGCATAAAATTCTAAATAAAAAACCATTTTCGGATACTCAGTGAAATTAATGGGAGCAAAAGAGGAGTGGTCTTTAATTATTTCAGACCCAGACAGTTAAGGCAGATGTATATCATCAGTCT
This sequence comes from Phaenicophaeus curvirostris, assembly GCF_032191515.1. Classification (NCBI taxonomy): domain Eukaryota; kingdom Metazoa; phylum Chordata; class Aves; order Cuculiformes; family Cuculidae; genus Phaenicophaeus; species Phaenicophaeus curvirostris. The sequence continues at coordinate 37,775,171 of NC_091394.1, forward strand.
TTGAAGAATGTCCTCGGGATATAACCAAGACAGTATTTTTTTTCTCCTGTCTTGGCTGATTTAATATCTGCACAAGTGCACACACAAAAGGATGATACAAAACTTGCACTTTTCAGTTCAAGTCCCTGTAAATGACTCCCCCTTGGAGACTGATCAAAATGTAATGGGGTTATTGTAGCACATGGGAATCAGTACTTGAATGTATGTGCCAGGAAGGCAAAGGTGGGTTGACCCTGTCTCTGTTAAGTCACGAAAACTATGGGGCTGAGCCTAACATCTAGTGGAAATAAAAAGAAAAACTAATTCCAAGCAGGCCCCAGTGAGAATGTTTTTATCCAAAAAGCAATCAGAGAAAGGAAAATGACCTACCAGATGAAATTGCTGAGGCAGAGATGAAAGCTAGAAACAACAATAATGAAACGCTGTTGAGTATAATTTTGACAGAATGAAGATAGTAGAGAGAAAAGGCCCCAGAGAGCAAATCTGGCTCACCCTGATCCTAGTATTTCATCTGTGCTTGGAAGACCCCTGGAGAAAGCTGTGTCAGAGAACTGTAAGATATTGGAGCTGAACCAGGCTGAGGGCTGCAGTGCCTGTAGCCATGCAATGGGGTCAAGGCTCACTCGCAGTAACCTTGTTGGGCTGGTAGGCAAGCAGGTGGAAAGGGCTGCTGTACCTCTTCTCCTTACCAAGACCCTGGAAAGGCAAACTAGGGTGTACTGGGATCTGACTCACACCCCAGTTTTCCCTGTTGTTGTATCTTCCAGCATCACCCATACTGGCTTTTGGGAATCTCAGCGGACAGACACTGGACATGGATTTAACTCTTAACTTTCCTTTTCCTGTAAAAATCTTTTAAAATGTCTTAAGTGACATTTAGACCCACTTCAAGGCTTTCAGTACTTCCCAACAGATATGAGAGTTTTAATGTAAATGAGATTCAGACCCACTGTGTCCTATGAATTTCAGCCTGTCAATCAGGGCCCTGAATGGTCAACAAAGTCACTAGGAGAATAAGAAAAACAAACTGAAGCTGCTGTGAGGAAAGTATGCTAGAAAGAGAGAATGTTTTTAGAATTTGCCAGATGTTTGGTTTGCTGTTTTGCACTTTGCAGCCAGCTATGAGTGTCTGGGGCATTTGCTGGTGGGGTTATAGGAGCACAGAGGAGGAACAGGGAAAGGATGTCTGTGCTGGAGGAGGTGGTGGGAAGTGGAAGGGTGAATCTCCAGCAATGTGCAGAGCTCTGTCAGCTCTGTAATAACGGGTTTGTCTGCTTGGGCTTGGCTAGGTACCAAGTCAAAGTTTTATTGTGTGAGTTCATCTGCTGGCTTTTCCCTCATGTGATGTAATGTTCTCTGCAAGTGTGGTATTTATTACACCCAGCTCTGTAGTTGGGATGTATAGCTGTAGCCTGCATCAGAAAGTTTGGAAACAGCTTTTCTATCTTATTTGCATTCTCTTGGCTGACCTATGACATAATTCAAGGAGGGTCAGCACTGTAGCTCTCTCCTTTGCTCTCCCCCCTTGTCTTCTCAATCCTCTTCCTTCTACCAATGGTTTGTCAAACTGTCCTGCCTTTATCTCTTCTCACAGGCTTTGGAACAAGTCACAGGATGATTTATGCCCTGATAACTTCTGCTTTTAAATGCTGGGCTAAGAAAAGCAGTCTTTGAAAAACAGCTTTTGCAGAGGTGTGGGGAAGCATGCCCATCACGCTCAGCAGGCAAAAGCACCATCTCAGCAGAGACCACTTCCCTCTCTGTCCTCACCTGGTGCCCAAGGGAGGAGTTGGTGGGAGGATGGGCAGGAAAAAAGCCTCCCAAAACCTGGGCTGGAAGGTCTCAGCTAGTGAAGGAGCACAGGGTACATGTATCCCATAGCCCTTTTATCTCTGCCCTGTTTCCCCTTGCTCAGTGCCCTGCAGAGCTGGAAACTGATATGCACCTTGGGGGCAGGGGAGAGGGCCTGGGTTGCGACCTGGGAAGGTCTGTTGTTTGCTAAAGGAGGAAAATATTTTGCAGCTATGATACAACTTTCAGCGTTTTATTACAAGCATCCTCAGTGCTGAGGCTCTGAGGCGGCTGGGGGATGAAGCAGGCAGCTAGGGCTATGATTCTGCTGCACTGGCCATGGCATCAGGCATGCCAGAGTTGCAAACACACTATGGACCCCTGTCCTTCATTAATTTCTGGTTGTGAGGTTTATCTCAGACCTCCCCATTGGCACTGCAGTAGCACTAGGGAGGCAGGTAGTAGCCTGTCCATACGCAGTAGGACCGGCACCACTGTGGGACTGCACCTTTGCTGTGCTGGGGGCATGGGCGCTGGCATTACAGACTTGCCTGGTTAAATGCTCTTGGGACTTCAGACTAATGGCAGTTCAGCCTGGAAGTTCAGGTGTGAGCATGACTGTAGGCACAGACCATGGTTTTGTGTATTAAGAACCACAGAGTGACACCTTTAAAGCAATTCCTTCTTCAAAGTACTCCCGTTGTAATTGCAAGACCAGAAAGTTGAGGTGGGCACAGGAAGACAGGGAAAGAATAGGAATATGTTTGTAATATCTAACAGATTTTAATTGTTCTTACTAGGTGATTTTTTTTGCTTTTACTTCTGTTCTGCAATATAGAGAGAGATTTTCCTCTGACTGTTTGATTAACGTGTGTCTGAAACCATTATACCTCCCTGAACAAAAGCAATCAAGCTGTGCAGCAACTGAGGCCAGCAGTGCCTTAGTAACTGATGCGGAGAAATGAATAAATGAAAATCAAGTGTCAAAATGAATGCTGAATCCTTACCTGGACTGAAATCTTTGCAGGTAATACAATGAATGCAAAGAAGAGAACAATTTTGACTAAGGCAAAGATTTTTTGTAAATACTTTTTGTGTGGTGTATTTGATTTCTCAGAGGATTTCTTTTTCTCCTGAAGGACATGGTTGTACTCGCCTAAACTCTTTAACAAACTAGTTAGACCTGAGCAAAATGTTCACAACAAAATACAAAATTAGTTGTAACTTGCTTGGTTTCAGGTTTCTTTACAATTGCTAAGTTCAGCCCTGGTTCACTGAGAAGTTTGCTAAAGTCCATGAACTTTTAGAGGGAACATGGACTAATTTATGAGTCTGCATGAAAATCCATGTGAAATTTGCCTTTCACATGACAATGATGCAAAAATATCTTCTCTTCCCCTCAGCCCCTTCCTGCTGTAGAAGATAAACACGGATGTGTTTTATCTTGTGTTTCTGCATCAAGGCTGCATAGCACAAGCAGCATTTTGCTTAATTCCCTGTAAATCACCAGTGGTGCTAACAACACAATTGTCACAGCTCTGGATTTAGTATTTTTTAGTTTGTTGTTGCTTCCGTAAGCCAGACAGGATGAAAAGTATGCTGATTTGGATTTATTTTAACTTCACATGAACACTGTCATACACATTTTGCTCTGGATTATAACAGCTGAAGACAGACCAGGACTACACAGAGGCCTCTCAACACTCCATGGCACATGCGAGGTCAGAGAAGGGCATGCCACTGGTGCATCAGCTCCTGTGCTTGCAGAAGTGCCATGGGATGGGAACAGCTTACCATGCAGGGCCATTGGGCTGCTCATCACAGTACAGCCACACGGTCCACTGCAATGACAACCATGGCACATCCAAAGCACAGAGTACATGTGAGGAGTCTGGTCAGGGAAAAGTCACTGGTTTTTTGCTCATCAAGTGGCTTTCACGGTCAATGTCTGCCATAAGGCCAGGTCTCTCTATGCTCTTATTGCAGGAATAGTGCATTTTTTTGTTAGTCATAAGAGATTCCACGACCTTGTTACCTATACACGTATAAATAGTCTGATATTGACCTCACATTTGGGTCACTGGTTTCTCCACTTCCAAACTCTAGAGATTTGACAACAATATGCAGTGCCAGATATGGGGACTCTGCTTTCTCATTTATAGAGTGACACAGGTGGCCCAAGGATAGTTCCCACCTGGCCTGCATTGCCAGAGAGGAAAGAATAAGATGCTGCAAGTGAAGAGACAACAGACAGCAATGGCTTCAACACCTCTTGAAAGACATTTGACGTGGGAAATTCATTGGAAAAATAGCCTGGTTATAGGAAAAGACCAAGTCATCACCAACACACACCTGAATTCTCTTTATTGTAGGTGAAACACTAGACAAAGAGAAAATTGTGGCTCGCTTTTTTTTTTTTTAAATCACCACATGCCTCATTTCAAACCTAAGTTGAAAATTATTTCTCCAAGTTGGAAATTCCTTTTCATTTTACATTCCAAATTATCTTACAGTAAAACAAGTTCATCCAGTTGTAAAACTTGAGGGGAAACACTTGGAAATCTCCCAAGCATTACGTTTGAGTAGCTCTGACTTTTCTCTTCCCCTTTTCCCCATCCTCAAATTTTCACTTGTTGGGTTTTTTTTTCCATTCCTTTATAAGGTGGGATAAATATTAAATATGACAGCAATTCCAAAGGGACCAACAATGTGATTGTCACTCAGCTCTACTCAGTGGCTAGTCCTGCAGCTCATATGTCAGCCAGCAGGATCACTGCAAAGTTGCCTGTCTCTTTCCCTCAGTGGTTTATCTATGCAGATGATGTGGATTAACCTGGGAACTGAGAAACTGGAGTTGATCCTAGGCCCCTTCTGCACATCTGAAGAACACAGATGTGCAGAACTTATAGGCCACCTCACAGGTCATCTCCCTTACTGAGGATCTTGCATTAGGTTGTCCTTCCTCATGATATATAGCATTTCTTCTGCTTCAGAGTTAATTATATTACTTCACTGTTTATCACTTTGTGGTTTTATTTTATATTATCCCTGGTCCATAATGACTCATCAGACTGTGAACACACATAACAAAACTTGAAAAAGCTGCCTTTTTCTGGCAGAGATGCAAATACAGCTCAGTTCACAAATTTTCCAGCAGCTCTCCTGATCCTGTGTGCTTCACAAAGGTGTGAGTCAATAATTCAAATCAACATCTCACCTGCTCTGAAAATACAATCACTTTGAGAACAAATCTGATTTCAGAAATAAAGGCTTGAAAGATTGTAGGGAAAAAACCAGCAATTTCAGGGCAGGATAAGCTGTATGTTTACACATTTGTGTGTGTTCACCCAGAATATAGGAGTGTTTTAGCTCAGAGAAGCTTTTCTCAGTGGGAATGAATGAGAGACTACACTGGATAATAAGTGCTGTGGGTCAGGAGGTTTTCAAACTTCTTTGCCAGCGTGTGCTGACTTTGCGTGACTCATAGTCCTTCACCCTTTTTGTTCCAGGCAGCATGTCTTACCTTCCCACCTCTCCCATAGAAGAAGTGTAGTGGCAGCATGTTTCAAGTAGGACCCAGAGCATCTAAGCTGAAGGTTCAAGCCCTCCCTTGGACTCCAGCTGAAGCCCTGGAGATGACCTGGCTCCTTGTAGGTGTCTGGTTGTTTGGACTGGGAGTCAAAAGGACCAGCAGGGATGTGAACTGAGTATGCCATAAGTCCTGCCAGTCTGAGATGCTCCCTGGCTTAGAAGGACCCTTTTGCTTTAACATACAGCACCCCTCTGGATGTTACAGCTGTTACATGGCATGAGAACTTAAGAAGCAATTTTGAGAACAGCATTCCAGGCCACTCTTACGAGAGTTTGGATGTGGGGGCAAGACGGGACATCCTCGCTTGTGCAGTATTCCAGCCTATCTAAAGCATCCAGCAAGGTCCCTGATGAAGACCTCTGTCAGGCCATAAGCCACAGTCTGGGAATGTCTGTCCTATGGCATCAGTAGACTGTGCCATACATCTTCCCCACTGACTTCAGCATCTGCTGTGCTGCGTTCTTTTGTGAAACTCGCAGCCATGCTGCCTTTCCCTTACGCCAGCTGAAATCAAATCCTCCTGGTTGGATCCTTACACACATTGGAGCCTCACAAGAGCTCCAGGGGACTTGGGGAGGAGGGAGAATGTCCAGTACCCTTGTGCAGGCCTGACAGCAGGTGACCATGAGGGACCCCAGGTAGATGTGTCAGTGCTACTGGCTGCCTTGGGTGTGATCTCTTCCCTTTCTCTTCCCCTTTTTCTCTTAGGGGACAGCTATAACAGGACAGCTGGCTGAAGCCAGGCCCTCAGAAATAGAGATGTCCAAAATAAGTAGTCACTTAAAAAAAAAAAAAGAGCACGACCTGATCTTTTGATTCCTCCTACTCCTGACTGTTAAGTGAGGATAATAAATGCTTTCTCACTTTACAGAGCAGTATGACACTAAATATATTTTCAAAGGTGTCTCATGCAACAAGGATGGCTGCCACAGGGAAGAGAAAAAAAATAGACTTCCTCATCCGTTGTATACCCCTTCTGCAAACTACCTTAGCAGCTACTGATAAAGAGCCATCACTTCACATGCCAGCTACCAAATAGGGTGAAGAGGACCCCCCATCCTCTCCAGTGATGTGTGTGTTTCCCCCGCAGCCTGAGCCCTGCTCACTTCTCTCCAGGGCCAGTGGTACCTCACTGGGGGCTCCCCTGGCAAGGCAGGGAAGGGAATCAGCCCCCAACTCTGTGTTCCCCTTATGTGGAAACACAGATTAAATAGGTAATTTCCCAGAGGACCTCTAGTTCCTCACACACTGCAGAAAGGTGTGTAGGTCCTTCCAAAGTTTTGGGGAAGGCTCTGACAGCTGTGTACCAATGCACAGAAGCCTATGGAGTAAGAGAAAAATAGATGCCCTCCCTTAGCATCAGCTGAAAATCACAGGAGATTTGTTAAATCTGCACACAGTTTTTCCCCTTATGGAGAAGTGCTCAGCCTCCCTCTCCTTTCTGTAGGTGTTAAAGCCTCTTCCCTTGATGGGGTGGTGCCATGTGGGTGGGTGATGCCTGGTGGGCAGCAGGCGTGGGGGCAGTCCGTGGTTGATTCAGCTGAACATGTGCATGAACATGCTCTCACATGGCCTGGACACGTGTGAGGGAAGAAAGAGGGAGTGGTGCTGAGATGTCAATGTCTCACTAACTGTTATATTCCTCATCAGATGACCTGGTGAGCCATCTTTGAGGACTGCAAATTCAAATCAAGGTTTGAATAAGTAATGAAATAACCCTCACTGCTTCCTTGTGCAGCATTTGCAACCAATCTCAAAGCGTCCCAATGCTGCAGATGCAGGCAAGCATAATTAGCTGCACTTAGGCTTGAGATGTGCTTCTGCAGGAACAGTAGATGTTACCTGGAGGTAGCAGAGGTGCAGAGATGGTTGGCCAAGGTCTGGCAGCAGCCTCCTGCCTGCAGCTGCAGTTGGGGAACATCTTTGACCTGAAACAGGGACATTTCTTTGTGCTTTTTAAGGCAGAAGGGCATCCTGAGACAGAAATAGCCATACCACATATACCATGGGGCTCGCTGCTTGGAGGCTGCTGAGAGTTTGGACTCCCGTCGCAACAGAGTATTAGCAGGCACCCCAAACAAGGGCCAACAACCTAACCTGACACATTGCCCTTTGAAAACCTGCTGCTGCCACAGCTCGCTTTCATAGTCCTTTCCCCTATGATAGTATAAACAAGCTGTCATCTATTTTTCAATGAAAAATACTTTTGCTTGGCTTGGGTTCACACTGCGCTGTTACTATTTGCTGTCGCGGAAGCTGCTGCAGCTATAAATAACCTCACCACAAGTTCCTCTTGTCTGTAAGTTTGAGTGCTCGCTTCGGAAGAGGCAGGCAAGATTAGTATCTTGTTTTGAATGGGAGAGTCTCTTGGCAGAGGTGACAGGTGGCTGACATCACCAACGCACTTGCACCCCATAGGCCTGAGCTTCCTGGCAGAGGGTGCAGAGCCCGGCTGCCCAAAACTGCTCACATGTCACCCAGCGGGTGACGCTTGTGCTGAGACCAGCGGATGAGAGCAACCAGCAGTGATGCTCCACTTCCACCAACGCAACCCAGTGGCAGTGTCTGTGGCCTTTGATTTCCCATCAGATTGTGTTCCCCTGAAAGAGCCTCTGACAGCTCAGGAGAAACGCCCCAGGGCAGCTGCAGCCCCCACTGACTCCAGGACATGGCTGCCCCAGAGCCTGGCTGGGCCCTTCCAACACCTGCTGGCATGCAGGCAAGGTCAATGGGGAGGTCAGAGCACGTACATGTGTCCTGACTGCAGGGCAAGATCCAAAAGCTCAACCTGTCAGAAAAATTCTCATTTTTTGGGCTTCTTTAGCTCGGATTTTCTTTCATATTGCCAAGTCTGGTTCAGATGAGAGGGTCAGATGAGCCCTGGGTCTGGCACAAGAGGAGAAGGAGGAGGAAGAGGAGAAGGAGGAGGAAGAGGAGCAGGACCCCATTTTGCAGGGGAATAGTGCAAGAGTGTCATCCTCCCCGAGTACACTCGCATCTCACTATATGGTTGCAGAGCCCCTGGGATGTGGAGAAACCATACAGTAACTGCAGGCAAGAGCTTCACAGGCGATTCGTTCAACCTCTGGTGCCAACCAAGCGTGAGACACACCAGACAGGTTTCATACACTCCCCTCTTCCAGGAAGCATTTGCTTTGTTGTCCAGGGCTGTTCTTTTCTCCATCTGCCATCCTGCCTTGGCCTCTTTCACAGTGACGGCCACATCCACCCCCATGCACCGCTGCTGATGGTAAACATGTGCCTTGGGCAGGGGCCATGGTGTGGCTTGCCCTGAGGTGGAGCGATGTGGTTATGCTCATCTGGATCACTGCCGTTGCTGCAGTAAATGCTCTGAGCTGATGATGCCCTAGATAGAGCTGGGAGTCAACTTCAGAAAGGAGAACTGGTTTTGACTGCAGACTGAATGAATGTGGTGACTCATCTCAGTTCCTAAAAGCAGAGAAGTATTTGTTTCCGTACAACAAGAGGCTTTAACTTAACATTCAAGGTCTCTGGCTGTGTTTCACATCTATAGCTGGCTGCCACTGAGCAGGGTTCATTGCCCTCCCTCTCGCCTGTCTCCAGACTTGCAAAGCTCTGCCCCTGCCCTGGTGCAGACCCCCACAGTGAGCTGACATAGGAAATTTGACCAGGCAAAAATTATCCCCTTCCTCTTTATTTTCAGCAGGCTTTGTTTTCTTTTGGTTTAGCTCTGGTGTCAGGAGCAAGGCAATGGGGAAGGACACCTGTCCTGGATGACTGGAAGCTTTTGATCAGCTTAGCTGTAACATGCACTCGTTGTCCCTAAACACTGAACTCACACCAAGTGGCGGCTGCCTGCCCCTTGAGTGGTGTGTGCTACGTGGACAGAGCTGGCAGAAAGGGTTGCTTCTCCTTTACCTGGGGCTCAGGCACCAGACCAGAAAGAAACAAGCCTGCAGATTTATTCCCAGCCAGACAGGATGAGAAACAGTTACCACCAAACTACTACCAGTGAGGTTATTCTTGAAGTGTTTATAGCTTGGCGTTGCTGGAGAATGTTTGGCTGCCTCCCAAGAGAGCCTATTCCCACTGTGTTTCCAAGGCAGTCTCTGAACTTTCGGGCACTTACCCAAAGAGAATCTGGACTTTTTGAAGTTTGCTTATCTCTGTTTACAAGGGCCTCCTTCGAGGGGGAGCAAAGGGAGTGCAACTGAGGCCAGGGGTTCAAGGAGCAAATGAGACAGTGGTGCAAGGAAACCCTGATGTGCTTTGCTTGTGTTGCATGTCAGAGTGGTCCCCCAGCGTCCTCTGAACACCCAGCTCTGGTCTGCCCAAGCTAACGGTCAGCCTGGTTGTACCTGGTAGATCTCTTGATTTCAAAAGCCTCCAGAAAGCCTTCTAAAAGCCTTTAACTTCCTCAGTATTTTTTAATTTATGAAACCAAAGGTCAAACTGATAAGGGGGTGCTTGATTAAATGAGAAGGGGACAAGCTGATGTAGTTGGAGCTTCAGATCAGTGTTCTTCTGCAAACCTGAAGGGGTTAAGGTGAGAGCTGTCAGATTTTGCACACCTCTGCAAAGTAGTGGTTGGCCTGTTCCAATCAGCCTGGCTGAGAAAAGCAGCCTCTACCCCTGATTTTCTCTGCCTTCTGTTTTCCAGACAGTCAACTGTTATTTATTTTTCTGGAGGAGATTCTGCCTCGTTAGTGCTGGAGAATAGCAAGTGTTTGCTGAGTTCTTCCCATTTTCTTTTATTCCAGCGTATTTCCTGTGATGGTATCTTGGGATCTCTCTGTTTATTTTCAGCTACAGAGTGAGAGTGCTGTTTCAATTCAGAATGAATAAGACCTAAGCCAAAATATGGGTGAGGAATGAGCTCTGCATTTTAGCAAATGCATGTGAATTTGTACTGTGCAAAAGGACTTTAAGACAATAGTAGCTGAAAGCTTGTTTTACATGTTTAAGGACAAATACAAACCAATCAGGATAAAATCAAATGAAATGCATATTACTGTTGTAGAAATTCTGATATATTCAAAAGTTATTTAGTTGCGTGCTACTACACTATATCCTTGGTTTCCACTCTCAGTTGCTGACATTATTAGTCTAGCATTATTCTGTTCAAAATGTAATAAAATATTTCCATTAGTTTTGGAGCAACATGATCTCTGAGAAAATAGATGTTTGAGAATGCATTGAGTGAGCTGGTGAACGAAGGGATTTGATTTTATTAATTGGCTATTAGGGCAAACTTCAGCCTTTCATAAGTAGCAAGTGATGTCAATGCTATGTTTGCTTAAACTCATTGCTGTTTGAACTGAGTGAGCAACAATAATAAACCCTTTTGTTTTTACATAAATATTTTTTTTTCTCCTACAGGGAGCTCTTTTTATTTAACATGTGCCATGAAAAAAAAATCACTGTGTTACTCCAAGTAAAGCATGTCTGTTTAAAACAAGTCAATTAAATCCAGTTCCTGAGATTAAGGAGAAAGCAGCTATATTCTTGTTTGGAGCAGCTTGTTTTTTCTAGTTGATTTTGTTACAGTTTTCTAATGTTACATAAACAAATAGTTTAATCAGGAACAATAGTGTGGAATCTTAACTTCCCCTTTTCCTCTATCAGTGGAAATAAATAGCATATGTAGTAAAGATACTGTAATTGTGAAACAATGCCACGCAAAAGATAAGACAGTGATTATTTTCAGTTTTAGAAATCTGACATGAGCCACAAAGTCCAGAAGCAAGGTTTCATTAGAACACAGACTTAAACATGGTAACTGATCCCACTGAAGTCATACCAGTAGTAAACAGGCACACAGGCTTCCTCCATGCAAAACCTCCTGTTAAATCCTTGACATAGCTGAAAAATCACAGCTGAAGTTAGTTTGCTCCCTGTTCTTTGGGTTTCTCTCTCTAACATAAGCAGCAGTGGTTAGCTATACCCAGGCATGAATGTGAGTGTGTACATGTGCACATGTAGTTCAAAATGTAACACTCTCCCGTGAGCGCTTCTACCTCAGGAAAAGATGATGGGATTAGGTACGTGACTTATGTTCGTCATGTTGCTTAATATGCAAGATGCTGCTCAGATAAATGCCAGGCAGGAACCCATGTGTTGGAGCAATCTCTTAAGTTTTGAACTCAGTGTTTTGTATGAAACTTGCAAGGGGCTGTAGTCAGTGCAATCAGTTGTGATGGTAGGACTAGAAATACATTGCTGTAAAACTCTTTGAAAATCTGAAGCCTGTAACCCAGTTCCTGCCTAAATTTAGCGTGGTGCATGGTGTGATAAGACAGTGACTCAGAGCTTAAGATGTTGTGAAGCTGATACCGTTCTCATGAACTTCTAAACTGTTGCCTTAAAAGCCACCTATTGCTAATTTGTGTGTGTAGCTTTTCTGACAAGGTTGTGCTGAAGGAAAGTGATATTAATGTTTCCATGCCCAGTCTCAATTTGTCATCTCTGACTATGCTTCGTTGCCACTTAAACACTGTGGTTAACTCATAGCTTTATCACCAAGTTCTTGAATAAGTCAGCCCCTAAATTAAGGAGCTTTTCTCAACAGTGACTTGAAAGGGGAGAAAAAAAATGTGCTTTTTAAACCTGTGTAAGTGGTAAGCACAACCTGTAAAACTTACATATGCTCCAAAATAACAACAGCAAAATAACATGGAGAAGGCAGTAAAATTAGTTTCCAAAGTTTTCCTGCATTTTATTAAACTTCAAAAAATATCTCTGTTGACTGTAATGTCCTATGGTTTGGCATTAAGATTTCAGGGGTGAGTTCGAGGCTTTCTTGTCTTATAATCAAATGATGTGCTAAATTTTTGTGTGGATGTTTTTTACAGACAGGTGTTTTCCTAAACAGATTGAATTGTAAATAAAGATGGAAGGTGATGGAAAAGTGCTTTCCTGCTGACTCTTGCAGGTACAGCCTGTTCCCAGCCATCCATTGACTCTTATGGGATATCAGAAAATCTGGTTTGCAAAGCAGTAAAAAAAGCAGCACATCCATTTTTTTCTGGCCTATCAAATCTCTGAAAGGAATACAAATTCAGAGTTTCTTTCATACAATGAGCACAGTGCTTTACTTTTGAGATTTTTATGTTTTATTTGAGTTAAAGGTTTCCCTCTAACTGAGTTGTCCTTCAGCAAATCCAGGCACTCTGTGTGCAGGGTATGCCTGGGGTGCTGGACCTCCCTCACTGGAGGTCATGGCGGAATCTGAATAGTAGCTGTTCTGACTTGTATGCACTAACTCTGACTTTGAAAGGCATACCACTCTACTATGACCTTCCATCAATTTGTTTAGAGATTAATCTCCCCTTTTGACAAAGGTAATTTTTAAACTTAAGAGCCGGGCCATCCCTCTGTGCTGTGATGTGATGCAGAGGACTGGGCTGACACCAAGCAGCAGTGGTTCCAGGGGGCTGCTACTTGTGCCTAGGGGCCAGGGGAGGAGGGTGGCCTTGCTTAGGCATAGCAGAATGAACAGTCCCCATGCAGGGGGCTCCTGAGTGAGAGCAAGCCAGGGGGAAGCCAGCTGGGAGGGCTTGGGAACCCCTCAGTGGAGCTGAGCCACTGGCTGATCTGAGAGGAGCAGGAAATGTACTAGTAAAAATGCCTGAATCCTGCTTGTAGCTGCATTTTCACCACTGCATTATGGAGGGAAACGACAGAAAAGTGATGGGCCCTTTTCCCTTAGGAATCTGGTTAGTTGGTTTTGTTTAAAAAGAAGAAAAAAAAAAAGCAAAGTGCTGACAGGACATGGTTGGCCAGTGTAGACAGGATTTAAATATGTTTTAAAGCAGCTAAAGGAGCAGCAAATATGCTCAGTATATTCCCTTCTATAATACTTAGTGTACCTCGGGAAGGAGGGAAAGAAAAACATCAGTCAAACTTACTGACAAATTCTAATCCTTCCTGGACCCACTATCAGCTAAGGCTCCTGCTACTGTTTACCCACCTGAGGAGATCTTTAAGTGGATGTCTCCATTTCCATGGTTCTCTTCCCATTGTGAATAAGGCAATGACTAGACAATGAGGCTGTTACAGAAGAAAGATGATCTGGCTGCAGCCAACAAATCTTGCACTCTCCATTTACAGGGCTATAATTATCCTAAGTTTTAAAACACAATGCTATCTGCTGAAAGGGACCATCTGGGTGAAGACCAAGACATCCCAATTGAATGACTGATAAGCAGCTCGTGTACTGGAAGAGCACACACCACCCATACACTGCAGTTCTAAAAATGCCACTTGCCTTAAGGAATGTCTTTAAGGATGTAGTGGGAGGGAGGTGATCAAATGTGTTTGTATGAGTCAAAGTAACACAACAAAGCAGCAAAAATAAGATCGGTCTCATAAGCACAGTGGAAAGCTGTCTTAGAGCACTGAGGTGCAGTGGAGAAACAGTGCCTGTATGTGCTTTGTTTTCTGCCTGAGGGCAGAGATGTTAGAAGGAAGTGTTAGCTTTGGACAGGGGAGGAATAACAAACCTGTGCTCATGGAAGGTCTTTGCTTGCTAGGCAGGAGGGTAGAATCATAGAATCATAGAATCATAGAATCATAGAGTAGTTAGGGTTGGCAGGGACACCTCCCACTAGACCAGGCTGCCCAAGGTCCCATCCAGCCTGGCCTTGAACACCTCCAGGGATGGGGCAGCCACAGCTTCCCTGGGCAACCTGTGCCAGTGCCTCACCACCCTCATTGTGAAAAAATTCCTCCCTATGTTTAGTCTAAGCCTGCCCCTCTCCAGTTTATACCCATTACCCATAATCCTATCACTACAAGCCTTTGTAAAATGTCCCTCCACAAGCTTTCTTGTAGGCCCCCTACCTTGTAGGGTAAATTGGCTATCAGCCTGCAGCAGCAGGTGAGTGGAAGCATGAGGCTGAGATGGTCACTGTGGTGCTGGAGAAATCTGCACTGCTTTCCTCCATCCACCATATACTTGGCCTTGCCTAGCAGTTTTGTTTTTCACTGGCAATGATAGGAAGTCCAACTTTCCCCCTTTTCTTGATCCACACATCTTAATAATTTCTAAGCTCTGCTCAGCATACAGAATCCCTGACTCATAAGGGCCAGTGTCTCGTTTGGCACTCCTTCGTTCCACAGCAACACATTCCCAGTGTACATCAATATTCCTTTGCATCTCCTTAAAGCAGTAACTTGAGTCCTGGACATGTGTACGGTCAGAAGTCTGACTCAGGGTGCCTGCAGTAAAATAATGTAATCAGCTGCAGCTGGTTTGCTTTATGACAATTGCCCAGTGTTACCATCACAAGGTTGTAAAGCCAGATGGGTGTTTTTTTCTGATAATCTAGGCTGACCATAAGACTTGACTTGATTAGCTCTTTTACTTTGCAAAACGGTCCATATTGAGTTTTAGATATTTTAGAGAAAATTTTGCCTCTGAAACTTGGGTCTTATTTTTAGTGCCACTATGTCTAGCCACACCTTCTAGAGCTTGATCTGGCCCATGACCTATCTTGATAAATTGTTCTTTGGGTACTGACTGTTCTCAATCCCTCCACGTATTTTAAGTGAATACATAGAGAATATAATTAGAGAATACACTTAGAGAATGCACGTGACTGCATTTTTCATCATATTTAAATACAATTTTGCTGGTGGTGCTGTCTGAGTGACTCGTCTTCTTCTTCTGTGCTTTGCTTTCCCTAAATCTTCCTCTTATCTGCAAGCTTTTCAAGTAAGTTTTTCTGTCCTCTTTTGTTGTCTCACCTGTCTGGCAAAAGTCAAAAAGAGCTAGGAGAGGATTCTAGCTGGGTCTCAGTGGAAGCAAACCCACTCACTGATGTTTTCTTCATTTATTGCCATTCATGAGCTATATTTATCTTTCATTTCAAATGGACCGTAATAATTTAAATTGTTTTAAATTCCTAATGAAAATATTGGTTTGGTGTTAAGTCTCACAGAAGATAAAGTGTGTTACATTACACCGATAGTACTATTTTTATAGGTCAAAATTACAATGTCATCAAAACAGAATTCTAGGTTAGTCAAACAAGGTTTGTTTCATAAACTTGATTGTCATTTTTCATTATCTTCCCATTAGTGTTTATATAATTGAATCTTGTATTGGCTTCTACATTTTTTTGTTTGGGCTGTCAGGATTATAGCTACCCATGTCGTTTCATTTACCCTTTTCTAGTACTAGCACAGCCTTAGCTTTCTTTCAGTTTAACTTCCTTTGTGTAACAGGGGTCCTCAAAAATTTGAATTATGTATTTTTTTTAATTAATAATCACTGAAATGCCCTTCATAGCATCCCACCACAGGTCACCTGTAAAAGTGGGCATTGTCTGTTGGATCAAGGACTCTACTTTGCTCTAGAGTTTCGAGCATCTTTTAAAAAAGTGAGATCAAGTCACCTTGAACCAGACATCTCAAGTGTAAATATCCCCAGAATCCACATTCCTCAAACAACCTGGAAGCAAGCTCGTTTGGTGTAACTCTCTACAAGACAGTGCCTAGATGCAGTTCAGAGCTCTGGGACTGTATTCAATGTATATAGAGATATCACAGGTCAGGCTGTGCCAGAGCTGGCTCTTTCTGCCCCACATGTGATCCAGCACTATCCTGGGGGGCCTTGCATCTCAATTAAAACTTTGTTCTGTCATGCTTTCATGCCACACTGTAATGTATACAGCATATACCCATGCTGCGAAAATACTGGTTTGGGGGGCAGTGACACTTAGAGCGCTACAGACTTTTTAGAGGTAATCCAAATCCCCATACACAGTCTCCAAACTAATTATGGCCCAGCATCAGAAGGATTCCACAAGGTGTCCAGAAGTCCTATGGGGCCAGTTTATGTCACGCAGGTCCATGACTTGTTTATATGAACCAGTAGAGGTGGCAGATACTATAGCAGCAAATGAAATTTAGAGAAGACAAGTTATTTAGTAGCCATGTCTCAAATCACTTAGGAGCTTACATGTCAAAGTACTAAACTGGTATTTTACCCTAGGAACCACCAGAAACCAAGCCCTCAGACCATGACTGTACAATAAGATCCTTGTGTGAAACAAGGCCTGATGTCACCATCAGGTGCTAAAAGATGTTTCTCCATGATGATTGAATTTAACAGCCTTTTATTATTCGTTGCACTAGCTTAATCTGCAGGTGACAAAGGCATTGATTATGATTAATTGTCATGAGACCAATAAAAAAGAAGATCGCACCTGCTTGCCAAGCCAGGTGTAGAAATGCAACCTCATCCAGACCAGAGGCTCCAATGTTTGAATCAGTTTTAGGAACACCCCTGTTTCACAATCTTAAAAAAAAGCGTGTAAGATCTTCACTTAAAGAAAAACACAGAACTGCTCCAGTGTCTTCTAGAAGCTACTTTCTCCAACTACAGGTGCCATTTTCATGTGCAAGGTACAACTATTCCTGCCCTCCCGCTAGTGTTTCCTCTCTGAACCTCACTGAGCAGAAGGGACACCAACCATGAGTTCTTCTAATGGTAGAGTAGGCAGGTGCTGCTTTGCACCACCTTCATCTTCATCTTTTGGTCTGTATGTTTCCATGGTAAGTATGCTTTAAAAAGATATAGGTTGCCTTGCTCCTTGAGAAGATGTTGGGTGGTAGTCTATGGCACTTTTACTACAGGAAGAGAGGCTTGGTTTTCTTTGGCCCTAAAACTTCTGTGCTTCTCAAAAAGAAAGGCTACAAGCAACTGTAAAGTTGAATGAAATGCCAGCTATACTTCACTGAAATATTAACAACTTTGCATCCTTATTGATCTAAAAGAAGCTTCATTTTCTTAAACAACAGAAGTAGAACATTTGATCCAATTAGCTTGTTGCTATTATGGAGGAAAATGTATTCCTCATGTTGATTCAATTGTTGGACCTTTCAAAAAACTTCTTCACTGAATGGGTTCCCAGGCACTGGCAGAGGCTGCCCAGGGAGATGGTGGAGTTGCAGTCCCTGGAGGTGTTTAAAAGACAGGCAGATGAGGTGCTCAGGGATCTGGTTTAGTAGTGAACAGGTAGAGTTGGACTTAATGATATCAAAGGTCTTTTCCAACCAGATGTTTCTATGATTCTGTTTTCCAGTGGTGAAAACTTCTGAAAACACAGAATTTTTCTCACAGTGAGAAATGCACTTAGACAACAAAGTTTGATCGGGTCTAAAGTATTCCCAAATTCAGGGTCCATGTGATTAATAGTGGGAACTGGTTATATCCTCCTAGAGATACTGGAGTTTAAGGTGGTGTAAATATCAATTTCAAGTCACAGCCATAGGATCTGGATCCATTCCTGTATTCATTAATGGCCTGGTGATGAGAAAGAAAGAATTATCGTAGTTGCCAGCCAGACTTCAGGTTTGTCTACATTTGTTTTGCCTTCAGCTCAGGCTGTCAAAAGCATTTTCTAAAGGTTCAGCTGTGACCTGCCCATTCCTCATGCATTTCAGGGACTTGCAGGACAGTTTCTTTCTCTGTTAAATACTTTTCAGACAGAGCATAGCTGGGCTGTGATTTGGGTTTTTTCTAGGCTATTTTCCTTGACTTCTTATCAGATCCTCTCTTATCTTCAGCAGTCTGTGATCCAGCCTGTTTTATCTAATCTGATCTATCTCAGCCTTTATGCCATGCTGGTGGTGCTTGAGTGTCCCAACTACCTGCCTTTGTTGCCTTTTTTACCCCATGAGTACCACTCCTTCAGTCAAGAAAAGCCTGGGAAGGTCATCAGATAAGACCAACAAATCTGGCTTTGCCTGATAATTCTAATGTAATCAGCCTGTCCTGCAGCTTGACAAAAAAATACCTTCCAAACCTGTTCCAGGTAAAAAAGGCAATGTCTTTGTGTCCTCCATCTCCTTTGGACAAGTTCTCACATGGCTTGGCTGCCCCTGGAAACCGAGGCAGCAAGCAGGCTGCAGGCTGTGAGACCTGCTGCCATGGCATGCTCTTCACCCTGTTGAAAATTTACCATCAAGTAAGTCCACAACTGGACCTCCTGAAAGTTGGCCCTGGCAGCAAGGGCTAGTGTTGGCCAAGCATGTGAGCTTGTCTCCCTCTCGTGGTTGACCAGATCTGGGCTTTCTCTGGGGTCATTTTACTTGCTTCAGGGGTGAGGATTGGGTCAGCTGCTCCAGGGTTTCAGCAGGATCTAGGATGGCCTGAGTCAAGAGCAGCTATCTTCTGGCTTTCTTGCTGGATGGCATCGGAGTGAGCTTGAATGCATGTAGTTATGACAATGCAATGCTTTAATGCAATGTAGGTATCGCTTCTCAAGTGACCAGGCCCAGAAAGAGTGAGGCTTCTGCCTTTCTGCCTGGAAACAGTCCCTTGGCTAGGAGTGGGCCATCTGTCAGGTAGCCGTCCTCACAAACACCTACTAAGCATGTCAGTTGAAAAAAGGATCACACTTAACGAAGGTGTCGATCTGATAGCCCCAAAATCATGAGAATCATTGCATGTGTGCTACTAAAAATGTGAGCATATCTCCATCCGGAAAATTCTTTATGCTTTTGGAGCTGAAGGTCCATATTATTTGTAATATATGAAAAAAGCCACACAAACACTTCTGGGAGTCATGGGCAAAAGCTGGGATGACAGTCCTCTGTTTTTTAGGTAATCTTGTCGTGTAGTAAGCCAAGACACTCTCAAAACTTTTAAAAGGGAAAATGTTTGGCAAACTTCCCCAGCTGATCTCTTTCCTTTAATACACCCTGCAACACGCACATGTGACTGGGAAAATGAGGTACCTAGCAGTTCCTGTATGGAAAAGTAATATCCTTACCAATTAATTTAAAGGCCAGTCACTGTTGTTAAGGATATATGTCAGACAGCTTAATATATTCTGTTTTCACTGAGTGAAAGCAGGCAGAGGTGTACAGACTATTCAGTTCATTGCTGGCTGCCAGAGCTGAGGTGTATTATGAGCACAGAGCACCTTGCTGTTCGTCACTGAATTCAGATCCGATTGTCCAGTAAAAATGCAGTTGTAGAAGAAGAAGCACTGGCATAAGATGCTGTAGAAAACAACTCTTTTGTTGTTATTTCACCGATTATTATTTCAGGGAGGGTATCTTATAACTATGGGTCCTCAAAAATAAAAAGTAACAGATGCACATTGGAGCAGAAGCATTAACGTTTGATTTATAGCACAGAAGCATATTCCTCTGCTGCCAGGTGTCTCTTAAGTCTGAGCGCTTCTTGCTTTGTTAGAGGTATTCTCCTGTAAACACTTTGTTGCTACTATTACATTTTCCCATGCTGAAAGTCTATCGCAAAGACTTTTTTTTCTGAGGCATTGGCAGATGGCAATTAGCACCCTTCATATTCTTTCCTCATAACTTCAGCAGTTTTTTGACTGCATCCACTTAACAGCTCCACGCATGCCAAATCGCACGCTTTTGGAGAACTTGTTGCTAGTAGCAGATATTTGATTCTAAATGCCTAAGTATCATCTGAACTATATTTAGAGCAAGAATATGCCTGCCTATTCATGATCTTTTGTATGTAGCCTGGACAGCTCGTTTCCAGCATGCAGCATAATCAGCTTCTCCTTTAGCATCAAAATTCCACAGCTCTTCAGAAAAGAAGCAAGGCAACAAGAGTGGTGAGCAAGGAAAGAAGTAATTAAATATGACTTAGGAAAAAAATCCCTCAATGGCAAATTAGCCTTGCTGTTTTCCTGATGTTATTGCTCTCTTTATAAAGTCCCAGCCATGTAATTATTGCACACTCATAACTCCCATAGACTTTCTAGAGAATCGTACTGTTTTGAGTGAGGCTGTGAGCATTGAAAAGTTGTCCTCCTTTTTCTGGACTGTTAAGAAAAGAAAGAATAGACTACAGTTGCTGCTTAATAGGATTTCAATTAACTTACAATGTCAGGACCGCCTAAAAAAAATCTATGTATTGTCCTACACCCTTGCACTGGAAAGGCATTTGGAGTAGCATGGCCAACCCTACAACACAACTAGGATGATACTGGAATTCTTGGAGTTAAGTTTAACCACAAAAAACCTAATCGTTACACTTATTTTTATCTGAACCCATTAGTGTGCCAAAATGTGTATGTAAAGCCTGAAGAGCTGGGAAAAAAAAATTCAACTTGGAAATTTGGCCTTGGCACTTACTGACTTGTATAAATGATCAGAATTTATGCATTCCAAGCATCTGATTTTTCTAAGTCAATTTTATAGGTACTTAGTTCTGCAACATTAGAGCAAGATGCTTCTCCTGTGAGACACACATAAGTTCAACTGATTTGATCATGTAGTGGTAAATAAAAATATGATCAAATCTACCTGCTCATTCGCTTAGATGACAATAGGTAAATTTAGGTTTATGATTGACTATTCTGCTAGCTTTACTCACTAGTGAGAATGTCTCTATTCAACTTCTAACTCAGCATCTCTTCACGGGAAGACAAACCATAAGTATTTTCCTCAATAAGCCTCTTTAATAATAACTTCATCTTCCCCTTGAACTTACATTACAATGTAAAGGCAGCAAGATACAAGACAAGCCTTTTTGTAACATGTAACTCAATGCTGAAAGAAAAATAATTAATAAAACCAGAAAGGGTCCCTGCTCTGGCTTGTAATTGTAAAATTTTTCATCTAGCCTTCTTTAACTGGTCGAAGTGAAAACTTGAATATACTCAGCTGTACAAAATAGATGAACAGAGAAATATTCAGCCACTGATGTCCAACTGCAGAGCATGGGCCCATCTTGTGAAAGCACACAAATGAAAACTGACTGAAATGTGCATACAATTCCCAGCAAATTGCACTACTAAATAAAAGAACATGACATGTCTACTTGATTTTACTTTTTCTAAATGTATTTGCAGTTGATTTGCTTTGAGAATCAGCGTGGATATTTCTTCACCTATGCATCATTGGTTCTCTTTGAGTGAAGCGTGCGATAATTTTACATGTTATTGGCTCTTATCGTTCCATTAAAATGGCTCCATACTTTCCCTGTTGTAGTGGTAGCACTGTTGCTAGAGATGACTGTGTCTGACCTCTTCCATTGCAGTGGATTTTAGGTATCAGCATATGCCAGTAATACAAGGCGCTGTGCCTTCAACTGTGACAGATAGCTGAAGCTTTTAATTCCCTCTGAACAGATGTGTGAGGTTTTCCAGCAGAAGGGGCTTGGGGGTGAAGGGGAGAAACAACCTGGGTTTACACTTTATACTAGAGCCATCTTACCATTTATCAAATAGTTGTCACATTTGCTTCATTGCAAATTGAAGCTCTGGGAATTAAAGAGGGAGGATTTCTGTCTAGACGTTATTGTTGACAGTCTCTGTGGGACACATCCAACGTCCTAGGGAAGGAGGTCACTTTCTTGAGTGCAGATGGAATAAGTCTGTAATATCTCCTGCTGGCCACATGCCATTTGCCTTCTGTCCTGCTTTGCTTGAGAGGAGTTCAATTTCTGTCTTCTCTGAGTTCCTCTGATAATATAATCTTGTTTGGAAGAGATAAGTATAGCCATTTCACTATTAAAATTGACTGTGTATTTTTTTGTCTGAGTCAAAAAATTGGATGTGATTTCTGCAATATGCTTTGGGAATGGTAGGCTATTGATTAATCCTCTGTCATACAGATCATATTTGAAAACAAGACAGGTCTATAATTCTTTTCTTGATTGACATTTCTGAACCAAATAAATGAGTTTTATTTGTGGTTTTGGGATGAACTATTAAGTAGAAAATGTTCTGGTGTTTTCCCCAGGAAAAGAGCTAGAAATCCGCAGCTGTTAGAACAGCAAACAAAGTTTTTGTTTAAGTCCAAGATGTGAATTTGGAGCCTCGGAATATTGAAGTTTATGGCTCAGTCTCATCAAGCATAATCAAGAACAAATTATTAAGACCTCACCCACACTTGAATGCAGAAGGTATTCTTAGCGCTGCACCAAACTATCCATCTGATGCTAAGGAGGACAGTAGTACAACACCAGAAATGGTTGGCACAAGGAAGAGAGAACACTCTCGTATTCCCTGGTGGGTTTCTTTCAGAGAATCACAGAATCACAGAATCGCCAGATTGGAAAAGACCCACTGGATTGAGTCCAACCATTCCTATCAATCACTAAACCATGCCCCTCAGCGCCTCATCCACCCATCCCTTAGACACCTCCAGGGAAGGTGACTCAACCACCTCCCTGGGCAGCCTGTTCCAGTGCCCAATGACCCTTTCCATGAAAAATTTTTTCTGATGTTGAGCCTGAACCTCCCCTGTCGGAGCTTGAGGCCATTCCCTCTTGTCCTGTCCCCTGTCAGTTGGGAGAAGAGGCCAGCTCCCTCCTCTCTACAACCTCCTTTCAGGTAGTTGTAGAGAGCAATGAGGTCTCCCCTCAGCCTCCTCTTCTCCAGGCTAAACAACCCCAGTTCCCTCAGCCACTTCTCACAAGACTCGTTCTCCACCTCCTTCACCAGCTTCGTTGCTCTTCTCTGGACTCACTCCAGAGCCTCAACAACATTCTTGTAGCGAGGGGCCCAGAAGTGAATGCAGGATTCAAGCAGTGGTCTCACCAGTGCCAAGTACAGAGGGAGAATAACCTCCCTGGACCTGCTGGTCACACCATTTCTGATACAAGCCAAGATGCCATTGGCCTTCTTGGCCCCCTGGGCACACTGCTGGCTCATGTTCAGTCGCTGTCAACCAGCACCCCCAGGTCTTTCTCCTCCAGGCAGCTTTCTAGACAGACTTCTCCTAGTCTGTAGCACTGCATAGGGTTGTTGTGCCCCAAGTGCAGGACCCAGCATTTGGCCTTGTTAAACAACTTGTTGTCAGTTGAAGACTGCAACACCCACGTATGCTTTATGCACGTATGGTGGGGTATTTCTCCTAGAGATTGTAAGTGATGGAGGCTGGAGTTACACTGCACAGATACTTGAACAAGCTCTAAACATTCAGAAATTATTTTGTAAATATAGCTAAAGCACCACATCAGCCCATTGCCTTGAATTTTGCCTTAGCAGCAAGAGTCTATCAGCTGTTTGTTTTGTAGCAACAGTGTTGCAGCTGTAACAAAGTTCGAAGTTAGACTTTATAGAATAGGAAGGTGTTTTTACTATAAAATAAGCAAATTTTACCTGCTTACGCTCCCCTACTTGCATACGCACAGGCATTTTGAACTCTTCGGATGCTTACACTGAATAGGAACTTTCGTCTCTCCATACTTTCTTCCTCTATGAGTCACTAGGCTTTATTCACAGTCTTTTGTTTGTGTCTGAGTGTCTTAAATTTCTAGCCTTGTTCTTCATCTTCTTCCTCACCATCTCTTATTAAACTGCTGTCACTCTTTTTAGGCAGTCTATCGTTTACCTTACCTGGGTCTCCTCAGAATTCACATTTGGATGTGCCGTGATTTTGATGACCTGCAAAGCTGGGTGCCAGCAAAACCTTCTGTTACTCCTTCTGGTGCTTTTCCACCTCACCATTTCCACTCATTCTCCAAAAGCCAACCTTAAGATTTCTATTCCATTTCCCTATGCTTCTGTGCCTGTTTTGCTTTTGTTTTTTTAATTCATAAATATTATTGTATTTTTTATTAAAATAAAATATTATTTTATTTACAAATTTGCACATAATTTTCTTTGGTATTTTTATGAACTAATAATGAATTACTCAACTGTTCATAGCAATTCCTTGATGCTATGTTAATAACCAGGACCTCCAAATTAATTGTTTCATAGAAGACAATGTGCCTGATAAAAGCAGTCATAAAGGGTGACCAGCCCTTTACAGCAACATCTTCAGTGTTCATCCTTCTGCAACCTGACAGGAAGTAATTTGGATCAAGCCAGATTTGGAGATTCAAATCTGAGGACCTCTTGTCTGAATAGGCTTTTGTCACCCATAATAATAGTACTCCGTGGCATCCTTTATAGTTGGTCACAAGATAAAGCGATAACTGATGGAGTGAAATTGAAAAGGTGACATTTCAGGGGCACACTTTTTATCCCCTGCTCATCCTCAGAGTTGACACAAATGCAAAATGAACACCCTTAAATAAAGCTGAGCTCAGAAAAGGGAGCTTCCAGTGTCTGAAATCAAATGCAAGTAACAAAAAGTTTGCTGAGCCCACTCAGCTCAGGTGGCATCACATACCCATCTGGAAGGAGCTGAGCAAACAAAAGACCAGCTGTGTTGCCTGCCTAGAGCACGGCTATACGTAGGGCTTTCTGGAGCAGGAGGAGAGGAGGTTCATTCATTATTAAAAGATAGATAATAGAAACTTTATGCCCCACTGATCTTGCATTAGGCAACATGAACTGAAAGATGAGGTCTCTTCTAATTCAGTGCCTGGTACTCCTGAGACAGGATCCCATGTGAGGGGGAAGCAGACAGCACTTGTATGTCCTGCCCTGTCTGGTGCTGATCCCAACCACCTGAGAGGTCACTGCTCCTTCCCTGGCAATGGTCTCCCACAACAGCTTTGTTTCATTGGAACAATAAAGCTGTCAGCAAGAAGGAGAAGACAAGTATCTACACAAACCAGGTTGTGGCTACAGGATGCAGAGTCAGGCAGAATGAAATTATCTCCACCCTGGGCACGCCAAGTGCTTACTCTAAAATGCATCTCTGACTCTTGCCTTCAACAGGCACTCTAACAGCAGCGCTATTCTCAAAAAGAAGAATGTGCCATGGGTGAACTCCATCCTTCCTGGCAGTCTGGAAAAAGACAAATGTGTTTGCATACGTTTCTTGAGGAAGACACTAGAATAATACAGGTTTTTCTCAGCAGATAAAAGCAAGCTGGAAAACCCTGTAATTAGTCCGTCTCTCTGGTGCTCCTGTAACTTGACGTGATATAGGCCTTTTTGTATTGTGTAAAGTGTTGGCTTTGAGAAACTCTACACTGTGTATAGCTACAAACAGGTACAGGAAAGAATGCTAGATCTAAAGGGGCTAGCAATCTATGTCTAATGCAAATATTTGATGTGACAAAATCTGCTAACAACCCCTCCTTCCAAACAAAGTATTCAAGCGTCCCTGCCTTGAAGTTTCTCAAACCAAACAAAATCTCTGTTTGGGACACTGTAATTGTAGCATGTTTGGGATTCAGGGATTTGTTTTTAATCCACTTTATGCAATGAAAGACCAACATGTTTTCTCAAACTGAACCATTCCATTCTGTCCTGTGCAGGGCTAGATTTGCTTTGGTAATCTGTGATTTTCGCTAAGGTCCCAAACCACTGGCAAAGTAAGTCCTTAGCAGATGACTCTTTATGGTAGTTTTGGATACAAGTAGCTTAAATAATTAAGTCCATATTTTTTCTTCAGTAGGAAAAATAAAACCATCTGAGTGGTATTTAAAGCAAAAATAGGTTGACAACTTCATCTACTGCAAAATTAGAAATGTGTTTCACTTCTTTTGAATATTTTCAGATATGCTGGTTTCAATTATTCAAGAAAATATGAGCCTGATGTTCAGATAGCAATATTATTCACATATTTTTAGTTACAACATTTTACTGAGGGTAGTAGTAAAAGAATTAGAGGAAAGGATCTGCTTGTTTTTATTTCTTTTTCACAGCTCTCTTCTAATTGGCACATGTTGGGCTTTGAGGCAAATTTCACTGAAGTGTTGCAATCAGAAGCATTAATTGTACCCCATATAGCCCTTTAGAAGCAACTACAATTTGAAGAATCACAGGATGTAGGAACATATCTCTTTGGGGTCTTTAGACACAGAAAGTGTCCCTTTTTCTCTCGGAGCAGTGTAAAATGGACTCCCACTGTTGTCAGAGCATCCCTGAATGCACATTTTTCCTTCTAAGGGAATTATAATGCCAGGGAGCAGACATACAGGGGTGTTTCTTTTATTTCAGGAGAAGCAGAAATAAGTCCCATTGCCCTGGTGGGTCCTTCCTCCTCTCGTGTATTTCCCTTGAGTTCTGAAGGATAGAGTGTTTTGAATGATTGGCCTAATTTCAAGCTTCCTTTCCCATCACTTCCCCTCAAAAATGGCTTGTATTTCTGCACAGTGACAGTGTGACTATTGCTGTCTTCCACGATGCATTTCAAGGTACTTCTCAGAGCTCTAATTCACCTGAACCTCTTACACTAATGTATTAAATGATGTGGCCACATCTGCAATGTGCTCTTCCTCTTTCCCTTTCCTCAGTGGGAGAGCTGCATGGGTGGAAATGGGTTTTGCTTTCAGGTTGGAGAGGAAAGAGGGACTATGAAGGTTTTATCTTTATGTCTTCCTCTTCCTTTTGAGAAGGCAAAGAACTGAAAAGGGCTAAGTCTACTGCTGCTCCTTAGTCTCTGGTAGAGTTTATGCCCCAGTGTTAGATGGCCTTTCCTAAAGGTCTGTCTCTTGCACGGAGCAGCGTCCTCCAGAAGGTGGGTAGGGCGGCACTGAGAGATGCAGTTCTGCACGTGCTCCAGACGGATTACACTTTCACACTGAACCGTAGCCCTGAAAGGGGTGTCAGTTTGATTAGGTATTTTATGGCATGTCATTTTACAGACCGTCACTTCCTCTAGCCAGTGTTGGTAAGGACAGCTGCTATAACATCGTGCGCATGCTGTGGTTTCCAACAGGTCAGTAGGTCTGCAATCAGCTGCAACACATGGTTGCAGTTTGTTGGTTAGGTGGCAAAGGTGTTACTTTATCTACTGGTAGATGCTGCCTGAATACAATGGAGCCAACACAGACCCTGAAAATCACCTGAACTGCCAACTGGCTTAGCCAGCCATGTACAGATAGAAATGGATGGACCAGCCCAGCCACCTGCATCCAGCAGAATGGAAGCTTGCTGTAGCCTCACACTGTAAGAAGAAAACGCTGTTGCCTGGCTTACTACAGTGTGTAATGGGTTGACTGCTCTTGGTGAGTCCTTCTACTGTCCTTAGGGGTCAGCTGCAGGTGGCAACAGTGGGGAGTGTGCTTTACTTCATGTCTCTGGGGAATGTTATAATGATAACTTCAGTGTCCATAACTGAATCAGAGGTGTTAGCAAAGGTAAAAACCTTTTCCAGTTCCTGTTGCTGATGTCCCTCCCACTGGAAGAACAACATGTTTTCTCCACTTCCATCCCTTACCTCTGTGTTTGGCAATTGAGTGTTGGATAAAAACCGCAACAGTGTATCTCCTGTTACTGTCTTCACCTTCTAGGCAAAAGCCCACAATGCCTCTGGAGTGCATGCTATGGGTATTCACCTCCAGCCAGCATCTGCTGTGCACAGTTTTGCTGACCGTACCTCTCTGCAGGCAGCTGGGAAGGGGAGTCACTCATCACTGCTGTGCAAGGAGGTTGTGTTTAGTGCTTCTTGTTAGCAGTTCCCTTAAGTTGACCTGCTGTTCAGCTGTTCTTTCCCATGATTTTTTTTCATTTATGCTGTTAAGCAGGAAAAAACCCAAAACAAATGAAGTAGATTTTTTTTCACCAGATAGAAAGGTGATTAACCAACACCAGCAGCTGCCAAGCAGGTATTTACCTCAGAGATGATACTAGCATAGAGAGAAGTTGCCAATGTTGCTGGTTTCACAGAATCGCTAGGTTGGAAAAGACCCCCAGGATCATCGAGTCCAACCATTCCTATCAATCACTAAATCATACCCCTCAGCATTTCATCCACCCATCTTCTAAATACCTCCAGGGATGGTGACTCAACCACCTCCTTGGGCAGCCTGTTACAGTGTCCAGTGACCCTTTCCATGAAGGAATATGGTTTGTCCATATTTTAAGTATTTTCCATGTGATTAATTAAGGATAGGTCCTTTTTCCATGTGCATGAAATTTCCTTTCATAAGCTGGTGAAGTTTTTCCAGACTGAAGGCCAATTCTGATCTCATATACACCTGTGTAAACCTGGACTGACTCCACTGGAGCCTGACCATCTAATCTAATCTGTCTGTTTTTAAGTGTGCCAGGCATTAGTGTATCTGAACACCCATGCTTATCCCTAGACTTTAACCGATGTCACTGGGTTCAGTCTTACTCACCATGTCCTGTCCTTCATATATAATTTATCAGCCAGAGTGATGTTAGGTGATTTGCACTCTGAAGTAATCATCACTCCGGCAGCAAGATGATGGATAGGTGGAGGGAGAGCAGATGGTATAAAAGATTAATCAAAAAGCGAGAGTCAGTGCCACTGCCGGTCCACAGCTAAAGATCCTCTTGAGAGTAAAAATGCTACAATAATGGTGAGGTATTTGTCTCCTGAATTTGTGCTATTACTAGGAAATCCTTCCACACTTCATAGGGTTGAAAAGGCTGGCAGCTTTTTCAGGACTCTGCTGGGACAAATTTCCCCATGAGAACAGCTGTGTCAGGGAGGCTTGGCCTCCCTTGCATGCTTCAGCACATGCTGCCTTCTGCTTTTCCCTTTCTCACACACCTTTTGTTGAGGCACAAATACAAATTGCTCCTCACTAATAATTTCCCATTAATTAGTACTACTACTCTTCACACATAGACCCCTATCTCCCTTGTCAGATCACCCCTCCTGCCTGTCTGCTTCCCCTTTAGCCCATTCCATCAGACCTTTCCCCTCTGGTCTGGGCAGGTATCAGCGCTCAAGTGACAGGTACTGCTCTGCTCCTTCTAGCAATGGCTTTTCCTGTAACATCCCTTCAGTTAGATCTCCTTCCACCAAAGATGCTTCACCTTTCCCATTTGCCTTCCCTTTCTTTAGTCATTTTCTCCTGCTCTAGCTTTTGCCTGACTCATATATTCCCGTGGATTCTTCAAGTCCTCCTCGAACACTGGTCGTGTACCCTCCAAAAGCAGTCGAGTATGTGCAACTGTAAGGTTTGCTGCCCAACCAGGGCAGGCCAAATACCAGGCTGGAGCCAGAGCCAGGCAAAACGGAGGAAGGATGAAGGTTAAAACAAAGAATTAAGAAACCAGCCCCACAATCACCCTCAGTGTCCTCATTGCCACTGTTAAAGGCAAGGCAGAAGTAGAGACTGATGCTGTGAAATTAGACCTGTCTGTGACTGGAGGACAACTGCTGAAACTGGTAACAAAAAGCTGAGAGTTATAGTGGTGCACTAGACCTTAGCCAACAGAGGCTGAGCATAGGAACACAGAGGGGAGAGAAATGTGTGAATCTCATGCCCATGGCCCTGACTGTTACTTCATCAGTAAATACAGCAGCTGCTGATTTTTCTGTAGCTTTAGGGCAGAGAGAGGGTCTCCTGCTTTGCTCCGGACATCAGTGTTGCTTCAGTCATTCCCATGCAGCCTCAGCACTGTGGCACGCCTTTTTGATACCTTCAAAGGCTGCCTTCACAGCATGAAATGCAATAAACTCAAGACTATTACCTATATGGGGCCACTCATTGCAACTCTGTTGGAGCTAGTAGGCATTAGTGTGAGCCAGAAAAGACTACCTTTCAAATTGGTTTTAAATTAAATCTTAAGTTTTGCAGGAACTTTTTAGTGCCCCAGTCAAGAAGAAAGGTGGAACATTGTTCGATACTTCCAACATAAACCTGAGCTGGGCGAAGCCCACGTGCACCAGCTGCTCAGTCCTTGTGCAGCACCTCCTGTTCAGCTATTTAATTTGGTTGCCATTGGCCAATTTTAAAACCTGGGGTTTTCATCTGCTGTAAACTGGTGCAGCTCGACTGAAATATGGTTTTCTACCTGTGGTCTGTCAATCTACAGGGGCCCTGTGGACTGCTTGAAAGAGTCTGCAAAAGGTAACTAAGAAAATGAACCCTATTGTCGATAGGCTTAAATTGCTAATACATGGGTCTCTTTCCTCCACTGGAAGCACTTTGGGGTGCCAAAAAATGAAAAGGTCACTAAAAAAATGAAGACCACTAAAAGAGTGGGTTTTTTACACTACCTGAGGATTTGTCCTTGCCCATTCAGTAAAAGATTAGTTTTGAAGAGCTAAACAAAGTATAGTAAGCAAACATTATAGCTTAGGCTCAGAGTTCTGTGTGTATTTTCTAAAGGATTTTGAAAGCAGTCTAAAATGCTGTCACATACATATCAGCTTGTAAGCTAGCCTGGTTAAATAGTAGGGGATAGTAAAATGCAATTGGAATCATTTGAGCACAATATTACTTCAGGAGGCCTACGCCCATCTCTCCTAAATGAAAAACAAGCGTTTGAAATAGCATTTCAATATGGTTTTATGTAACATAAACTCATGTAAAAAAATGCATAGAACCTCTTACTAACTTCAAAGCAGTAAAAGATCTTTCATTCATTTCCAGTAGTGTCACATTAATTTATCTTTTCCTGAGTTCCGAGAGTTTTGTATGTTATATAAGTAGGCACAAATACGTTCTTTGCAGTATTTTATTTCTTTTTCTCTTAGAAGTGGCTAGAAGATGCATATATTGTTTCACTAAGGATTTTGATATTTCATGCTGTTCTGCAGAGCAAGAAATTCTTCAGAAATAAAACTCAGGATTTCAGAAGGTGACAGATTCCTTAAAGATGTCTAAGCAACTTGGAGACTGTCACACATTTTCTTGTGATTCTTCCTATCTGTAATTTTTAATTATTACTTGACTGTGTAAAGCGTTTTAGTTTTACAAAAGTGCATATTCCAGTGGATTAGGGCTCCATATAAACCTCTTCAAACAATTATTTTCATCATGGTACTCTGACTATAGCAGAGACTGCTGTGAATAATTTAGAGCTAGATTCTGATATCTAACAGAGACTGGAGCTGTTTGGATCTGGAATCTAAATTCTGTTTGTGATCAAACTCAGGTTATTCTGCTGATATTCTCCAGCACCTGAAGAGGAAAAAAAGTTCCCTATTGCAGCAAAAGTCCAGCCAAGCCCTGCTTGCTAGACTCGAGCAAGTTCCAGTGACTGCACTATACGCATGCAGTGAGGCAGGCAGAGTTCAGACTAGTTGAGGAAACAATGCTGCTTTCATGAAGCTGTACTTCCTCCCTCCCTTAGTTAGCACTGGGTTGCAACTCCCTGCTTTGTGATTTGCCTCAGTCTTTTCCATTCCCAGGATTCAGGGAGAAGTGAGGCCTCCCTATAGCCAGTCATTAATAAGTAAATACACTTTTAAAAAAAGCATATGGAAGATTACGTGAGTAGCAGAACCTGATGCACTCTGCCAGTCGAGGGGAAAGTGAGCGAGGCTACTGCAAAGGGAAAACCATTTTGTTTCAGTGATTCCATGTATGGAATGTATGTCTTTAACCTTTCCCATCTGTATATTTGCCATGTGCAAGTGACATGTTTCATGTGGTTCTAAACCATGCATATTTTTATATAGATTATCTATGTGTAGCAAGTGCAGCTAATGATGAAAAGCATAGGTTTGTGTTAGTTCACATCAACATGTTATCTCAGCAGTATATAAAAGACACGCTACTTACTATAGCATTTGCATGTGCATTCACATATTTTTGTTCAACTTGGATTATCTTGCAGTTTTAGGGCCTACTTCATTTACACACATTTGATTTAGATGGATGCATACCCACTATATGAAAATATAATCATGGAGGAGAGGCAGGGGGATGCAAAAAATGTAGATTATCTCCCTGCTTTTCTGTCAGTCCTGTGACTGCATCTATGTTTATCTGCACATGTTGCTGTCACACATTCACCCAGATTTACTTTCAGGACAATCAGTCCTAAAGGTGCATCTTGCAGCACCGTATAAGGCAGTTCAAAACTGGGATGTCTAAGCTGCTGCTCTCACTTGAAATACAGTTGGGGTTTCCTGTTTTCTTCTCCCCTTTCTTTAACTTCTTCCACCTACATGCTCATTTCCAGTTTGTAAACTCTACCATCCCTGTGTACGTGAATATCAACTTTGGAGGTTCCAGTGAGATAAACTCATGGTATTTTCTCTTTGTGGAGCAGATGTATTGACAGTTCATAAGTTATTCATGCTCATTGCCCTCAGGGATCCACTCATATAAGCCAGAGAGATATATTGGGTGCCTGCCTATCTCTTATGCCTGCCTATCATGTGGCCACCATAACCATAATTGTATCCCAATTCATACTGTATTATCGTCACAATATGCTTTTGAGGAAGAGAATTGCAACTGTTCCCAGTTCTCTCAGAGCAAAAGGGTCCCTGGGGAACTTGAGTTCATTGCCTCATGTCTCAAGAAGTTCATCCTGGCTCTCTGAAATCCCAAACTAACTCTGCGTCTGTTGTACGTCTGTTACCCTCTGTGCCAGGGTGTGTAAAATCTCCTATGAAACACCTACTTAACCAAGAGAAATGAGCATATCCCAGCCTGGCTTCTGCAACTCCAGCACTAAGCATCGACCTTGTCATTAGGTCCTAGCTATTTTCTTAAAGGAAAACACTGTGTTCAGTATGTCCCACTCATCTTCGTCCTCTCCTTCAGCGGCCACTGAAATTTGCCTGCCAGCACTGGGCAAGGGTTGGGTCACAGGTTTTAACATCTCCATCACTTGACAGAGATATTGATATCAATATTTTGTGTTCATGTGGTTTGGTTTGCATTCTGCATCAGCTTGAATGCAATATACAAAACAAATGTATGCTCTGGTGCCTTCTTACTTAATTCTTTTCCTGTTAGGTACATCATTCCCTGTGCTTCGTTTACTGTAAGATTTGTCTGCTTGTCTAAATCAGCTGTGGATATCCAGTTTCCAATTTATATAGAGGAAGGGATGTACTAGTTATCTCCAAGCCTAACTCGGCTGTTTCTGTGGAAAAACTCTAGGGAAAGCTGTAGATGCACTGTTGAATTAATCAGGAGGAAGTGTTCTTGAAAGAGGCAGCACTTCCTTTTATGCAGAATGAAACGTGGCCAGATGCCAAGGGTGGGGAACGGGGGGGGGCATGATTAAAGACTTAGATAAAGGAGGAAGCACTTTTTCCTGTAAAAATGAAGGATTTTCCTATAAATTGTTATGCTGCTTGGAAATCAAGATGTTCTACCCTTTTTTTTTTACTTCATCTTCTGTTTCAGTTGCAGATTTTCCCTCTTACTCAGCAATCCAGCCAGTAGAAATGAAATTTCCTTCCTCTTTGAAGCTTGCAGATGCTAGATTCAGAAAAAGGCAAATGAAGGAAGAGCTCAGGCCATGCCCATTTTTGGCTACAGTTAATCCCTCTTCAGGCTTGGATGACAGAGAAGACCACCATGATCTTTTCCGGCTTTATTCCCAGTATTACCCACTGACATCATCAGAATTTGCTCCACACTCAAATTTAGCCTCATCACTGTTATTTGCTGAATATAAATAATTGACAGATGCATGAAAGTATGCATGTGCACACACACGCATGCATAGAGGTATTTATAGAGACAGTAATGTGTTTCATTACTTCAATCAGTACCACGTGTTTAAATGCAATAGAGTTACAGCCAGTATTTATACATCGACAGGACAAGAGTTCTTGCCTGCCATGTAGATCTATTTGACCTTATAACTATCTGACTGCAGATCTAATGATGTAGCCTTTTTCCCACCCATCCCCATAGCCTTGCTCTCACTGCCTACCTGGATATACTTACTTTCATTTTCGTGCAGAATATGTCACCATTTCATAACTCAATAAATCTTCTCGCTCCTTTGATTCCTTCCACTAGTACATCAGAGCAGTGTCCTACATCCGTGGTGTGGGATGTCCACTGTGGTAAACAAACAAGGAAGCCACTCCAGTTCTGTGTTTCTATTTATTTAGTCTCTATGTGAAAACATTACACACTTGCGGGTTTTTTTTAAGTATGCAGACATCCGCATGAGCTAGCATTGTTTTCATTGATTACTGCCACTGGAGCTCTGGGGGCAGCAGTACAGATCCATATGGAAACAAGGTTTCCATAAATCTGTCAGACTTGAATTCTCTTACAGAGCCTCATCTGGTTGCTTGCTCCTATTTTCTTTTGCGTGTTTTCAATTCCTGATTGAGACAAGTTCAAATAAGCCACTTATTTGGCAGCAAAATAAAGGTCTGGTTTAATTGTGCCCTGGAAAGCCTGGGAACATAAGGTTTCCTCATCCACTCAGGAAAAGTATGTTCGCAGGTACATGTGCATGTGCTGTCCCATGTCTGCTGGCACACACCAGATAGAGCTCTCCAGCATACTTCTTTTAACCACCCGGGGACTGAAAGCTTTTCAAAGCCCAGGATTAGGCTCTTTCTTCTGCTAAGGAGCGGCTATTAGCATTTGATGCCTTCTGTCCTGCCTGCTGCTTTTATGCTCCATTGGCGCTGTTTCAGAAATGACATTATCATGGGATTGAATAGCTCAGGGGATGGAAAACTGGCAGCAGAGTCTTTCCCCTCCAGGTCAGGAGTTCATCACTGTCCTGGACTAATACTGGCTGAACATCATTAACATCTGAAATGAGTTAGGGATCATCTTTCCAGTTTCTACCAAATGCATATCACTGCTTCCCAACACAAAAATTGTTCTTTACCAGGCACCCTCTGAGGGTGCTGCAAAGACATTCACCTTTCTTTCAGAAATGGTACCAAGGCAGACTGGTCAGGTCATGTGAATATAATCTGTGGATGTGTTCTCCACCATTGTCCCCTCTCCAACACCAAAGTTAACTTCCACAGTCTTGGGCTATGGGGGAAGCCTCACAATGGCATTATTGAGGGACGCAGTGAAGAGTGGGAGACTACACTAGACTGAGAGGGTTTTTTATGAGCAAAGGTATTTGAAAGTTAACTAAAAGGTGCCTGATAAAGCAAGAGACTTCAGACTTTCAAGATCCATCCCTGTTTTTCAGAGGAAGGTTATCACTGTGAATTAGAAGGCAGTGATGTTAACTCATTGTCGCCTTTGGGGATTAGAAGATGATGTGGTGACAAAATCAAAAAGGATTTTTTTCTTCAGCTGGATCAAACTGTTTGAAAGGGAATGTGCTTTCCATATGATACAAGATGCTACATATATACCACGTCTGACCTGCTCTAAAAAATATCTGTCATCAGTTCAAGGCAGCACCAGTTTATCTTCATGGAAGACCTCCTCCAGTTGTTTTAGTGGCCTGTCTGTTTATGTTCATAAGCCTAGCAGTGCTGCAGTGACTTAAGCAGCTCATTAGTGTTGTTTACTGTAATTTGTTATTTAATCAGAAATACTGATAGCCAATCCAAAACCTCGTGGCTTTTTGAGGCCTTTCATGTCAGAGTGGCGTTGACATGGAAGTACAAGATCAAGACTTGCAAAGATGCAGCTGAGCTCTGTTCTTTGCTCTTCCCCTTATCTTTGTATTTTTCCCCTCTGGAATACAGAGCAGCCTTTGAGTTCTTCAGCCGTGGTGGGTTTATTATACGACCTGTTTATATCTAGAGAGGTTTATTCATTTAATTTCTATTCATGTTTCAGGTTCACTTCTCCTCTGGCAAGTGTCAGAGTGTTAAAGCCAGCGCATCCTGCTGGGACCCATTCCTACAGCTTTTCTGCCCTCCTCTCACCAGCACCGAGTACTGAATCTAGAGCCAGCTTGTTTCATGGCCCGTCTTCGTAGAGGTTACCATGTTTATGTGTGCGGACCTACCAAATACAGTCTGTTATGGAACCTGTCACTATGAATCAGCTGGTGGAAGAGCTTGAGGAACTGCTGGACAACCATGCTAGCAGCCACTTTATTAATTCCTGGCACACAGGAAGGAAAGAGGAGGAAGAAACCAAAGGAATTTCTTCAAACTGTTACACATGGCCATACATGGTATTGCTGCCCAGGCAACACCATGCCTATTTGCCTTCCTCCTGCCTTTTTCAGTAATGCTCTCTCCATGTGTAATATTTGCCTCCCTCCTTAGTTGCCATGCTACTGTTCCTTCCCTTTTAATCCCCATTAAAGAGCCAGTACTCCAGTGATTTCCTCAGGAAATGGAATAAACTTGAGTAAGTTCTGGAGTCCTCTGCCCACCTCCATCCCCTTCTGTATTCTGCACGTCTGCCTATTAGATTATAAGTGATTTGTAGAGAGGCTTAGCTTTAGCTGGAGTTTTGTACATTGTTGGCTTCATTGTCATCAGTAAATGCACGTTTTCCCTGGGTTTCTTGCTTTTTTCTTTTCCTTTTAAAAATGAAATATCCCTCAAAGCTCTAAAATAAAACTACAGATCCACAAAGGTTTAGCTGCAGTGCCTTAAACAGATGCTTTATCACTGTGCTGTTTGAACTGTGAACACTAGAGTTTGTGACAATCTACTAGCAAGGCTTTGTCCACTGTAGAAAGTCTAATTGCTCTCCATGGTGGCAAATAAATCCATGGAGATTTTCAAGTTAAAATTTGGATTTCAGATTAGTTGTGTTGTATGATGCACAGCACTGTCACATAACAGACTCGCATGCACATCTAATTTCCAGGACAAAGAAATATATTGTCTCTTTTTATTAATATTTAATTATTTGTTTTCTCTGATTGGTGTAATTTTTGAAAGAACATTTATGTGCTCCAAAATGGAAAGCAGATATACACTGTGAGATGCTGGGGCGTCACTGTGAGAAACTGGTGCAACAGGAGAGGAGAGGCCAGTTTATTCATTGGAATGTTAATCTTGATCTTGGAAGACGTCCCCCACTTCATATTTCCTGCATGAATATGAAAAAATCCCTTATTCATCAAGGGTCTTTAAGCACTTCAGCAAGACAGATTTAGTTCCTAAGTCAGGCAATCTGGTCCTTAGTCTCTCCTTGCCCAAGTTTCTCATATGAAAGCTTGCTTTGTCCAGCATGAACTCAGCTCCTGACTGACTGTCAGTGTCTCAGAGCACAAAATCAGGCTTTGCACTGAGGTGATGCTTTGTTATAAAAGAATCTTAAAATGTTGCTTGTTTAGGGTCATTTTGAAATTTTGTATGATGGCAGAGGAGCTTGCAAGAGTATATTTAGACCGCACTAGTTCATCTTGAAGCTGAATGGGTGTAAGGAAGCACCTGATCATTACACCTCTCACACCACTCAAGGCAACCAAGGCTAAAGCAAAGACCTGGCAGTTTGGCGACATGGGCTCTCCTTTGCTCTGCAGTGGAACCAAGATGACTCTGGGCAAGCCTTTTCATTTTCCTTCCTGTGCATTAACAACTTTATACCAGCTCCAAAGAAGGTGAGAGGGTGACGGAGACTGTGGGTTAGAGGCTTACCCCAAATCTGTGCAGAGCTCATCCAGGATTCAGCATGCTGTGAATTTTAGCATGAAAAAATCTGGCTTTGTTGTAGAGTTGATGGACGTCACCCACATGTCCCAACACGGTTTTGGAGCAAATGCGTAGGCTGGCCTGTTGAAGGAAGGCCATACCTCCAGTTTGTTGAGGTGAATGGAGTGCTAAAGGGCTGACATGCAGAGAGCTTGACCTGCTAATGGATCAGGATTTTTATAGACAGAAGGGATATGCCATAGTCAGAGTGGTAAATCTGTAATGACAGACTTTCGTTCTATATTTGTGAATGACCTGATTTGGTATGCATGCAGTTCATTCTCCTGACAATAATGGAAACATGGTGTGAGACAGACAGAGAGATAATGCTGTGGTTAAAGTAAAGCTATAAATTTATAAATGTTTTGATTTAAAGTATTTTCCCAGCCTTAATTTCTTACCTTGTTGGGTTTGGGTTTGTTTTTTTTTAAAAAAATCCTCTGTTTGAACAGTCTTTGAAATGCTTTCAGCTCTCCTCCTCTTTCTTTTTCCTCTTCCTTCACTTCCCTCCTAAGCTCCTGACATGAGTGTAAGACATCTGTCAAAGCTGTGGTAACGGATTTCTCCTAATTTGTGAGGACCCTAGGAATCTGTCAGAGCATCCCTGTCTGCTTCAGTCCTCTCACTGGGCAATAGCTGCCCCAGGAGGTGAGAGTCAGTCACCGTAAGGAGACAGACCACTTTGTCCTAATGTTAATTTTTCCCTGGGAAGGGGGGATTTCCCTACAGAAAAAGAGAGAGTTTGGAGGGGAAGAAAGACACATGAAACTTTAGAAAACATTAGAAGAGGCTGTTGTGCCCTCAAAGAAGAGCCCTTCCAGCTTTCTGCTCTACATTTCTCCCTCCCTTCCTCAGGAAGAATTCCTAAACTGCTTTGGCTCAATACCAACAATTCCTTCGGCTTCGCAGCCAGAAAAGCTCACTGGGGATGGAGAAATTGCCGTACACAATGCTTTTGAGAACTAATAACACATGATGCAGTCCAGCCTTGAATTATATGAAATATGGTGCATAGCTTTCAATCCTGTTTTGTCAGAGGCCTTGACTGCTTAAAAGCCTTCCAGTCCCTCTTCTGCCTCTCTTCCCACCCCCAAAATAAAATAAACTCCACATGTTTTCTCTCAACTTTTAGCATGTGTGACCGTGATTGTGTCTCCAACGCTGGCAGAGTGCCTGATCTGTCAGCCTCACCGGGGGCCAAGGAAGGAGCCAAGGAAGGATGCCTGCTGGATCAGCTCAGCTGGGAGGGGATGTGGGGGCCAGGGTCTTGCTTTCATGCCCCCACAGAGGAGCAGGAGGGCAGGATGCTGCTGCTCACCAGGGTTATGCAGGGACTGGCAGGAACCTGCCTCAGTGGCTGCCTCCTTCTGGG
This sequence comes from Phaenicophaeus curvirostris, assembly GCF_032191515.1. Taxonomy (NCBI): domain Eukaryota; kingdom Metazoa; phylum Chordata; class Aves; order Cuculiformes; family Cuculidae; genus Phaenicophaeus; species Phaenicophaeus curvirostris. Next base: position 37,814,026 of record NC_091394.1, read on the forward strand.
GGAACTGTTTGGGGCCAGCGGGTATAACTGGCAACATTAGTTAAATCAAGAGGCCAGCTACAAGAGAACTAATTACATCGGTGCATTGTACTCCAGCAGCTTGCAATTCTTCTGCCCCGTGTTAGTACTGATGGGTCCTCGCTCAGTAAATGAAGACACTCTATGCGTTAGTCACGCTGCTGGATCAAGAAAAACGTGGCACTGGCTTTACAAGCGAGTAAGACAAACTTGCTCAGTATTTGGGCCTTTTTGCATGCTTTCTAGTGTGGCTGTTTACATTAGTTAAAATAAAAAAAAGAAGTTGATGGCACAGGTCTCCAGAGAGGATAACTCTTGGAAGTTGTGTGGTACCTAGGGGAGTGGTTATCTGTCCTGATTATGACCTCTAGGAAATGATCTGATAGAAAAATTAATTTAATTCTGGAAAACTTACCATTAAGAGACAACTCATGCAATTAATTGCCTGAAATAATTTGAACTTGAAGTAAGCACAATTCTGGGAAATCTAGTGGAGATAGAAGGAATATACCAGTGGGGATGGCATCTTTCTTTAGTTCATAAGATTCTCAGTTTCAATGGATAAGGCTTACAGGAAGCTTAAGCTATAATGAGCAGTGAAATAATTAGCCACCATTATCATTAAGCGTCAATACCCACACAACATGAGTCCTAAAAGTGAGTGTTATTGAGCTGTTACTTCCAGGTCTTAAAGTCGAATCCCTTATGAGGTTACAAATGTGAAATGCATATTTCTCTCCAGATTGCCCCCAAAAATCAGGTAGAAGAACAAGGATGCAGTGTGAAGGATGAGGATGCAGTGTGATCTGTTCCTTCCATGGCTCGAAGAGAGCAAGTGAGGAAGAACCAGGCGTATGCAGCATGTTTGCTGCATGTGCCAAAAGAGGAACAGCAGAAGAGGTGCTGGAGCTGTGTGGTAGCCTCCAGGTCCTCATCCTCATACTCCAGACTTCCAGCTAAACAAGATTCAGCCAGTTTTTCATGCTCCTACTAAGAGGATGAGGGCTAAACTCCACAGTGTAATAATGTTATCAATGTCCGTTTCTGCCATCATCACTGGTATTTTGCCTTGCTTTTACTATGATTGCACTAAGTCACACAAGGGCACTGGTATGTCAGGCACTTAGAAAACACTAATAGCCTACAGAGCTTATATCCTAAGAGAGTACCTTTTTCCCCATGAGGACAGCCAAACAGTGGAAGATCTTGTTCACCAAGGCTGTACACCATCATCAGAGGTTTTCATGACAAGACTGGACAAAGCACTGAGCAACCTGTTCAGACCCCATAGCTGGCTATGCTTGAGCAAGTAGTTAGACCAGGGATCTCCTGGGTTCTTTCACCCTGAATTATGATCCTGTCATCTTTATCTGGGGTTTATGTTTTTTATGTTAAAAAATGAAACACTGTGCTCTGTCTGTAGGCAGGTGTCTGTCTACAAGTTAAATAGCTGATGACATTCTCCTATGCAGGACCTTCTGAAGGAAATATTATGCAAAAAGATGTAGGCAATCTTGATTTCTTCTCACCCGCATCTTAGTGACCAGGGCAGGTTAACATTAATTGTGAATATTTCTTAGAAATATTATTTGTTCACTGCTTGGCACTTTGTCCTTAAGCTCATTTAATCATTACGCATCTTCAGTCATACCTCTGATGCTGGTTGAGTACAGCAGAACATTTATTTTTCTCTCTAGTGCTAAGTAGATATTTGCACAGCTTTTTCTGTTTTATCTGATGACTTTATTTTCTTTCCTCATAGGTGGATGCTTTCTCCCCTCTTCCACCTTCCCCCTCCTCACTACTCCTTCCCCTGCATCCTTCAAGTGCCAGGATGACAGCTCTATGGCTGCTGGCAGTCTGTTGGCTCTTGCAAATCAAGGAGTTCAATCACAGCATGATGCCATCATGTAAGCAAATATTATATTGATGGTGTTTGTTAATATGCTATTTTCAAATAATGAAAATGCTAAAAATAAATATTTTAGGAGGTTACATATTAATGCTTGGTAATTTACATATGTGTTAACACTTTTTACATTTGGAATGTTTAATTGATAAAGATTGTGTGGATAAAGATCTATAATTAACTGATAAACATTAAAACATTAACAGATAAAGATTTATATTTTTCCTGAGGAAAATGGTAACAGTTTTCCCTCTTGGCTGTGCCCTTTCAAGGAGTCATAAAGGAAGAAAAATAAGAATATGGCATTTAACATGGCTTAAATGTAACTTGCTTTACTGTGCCATTGCTGAATTAGGGTAATTAGACTTTACAGAAACTTTTTGCAAACTGTTTTTGAAAGACAGAAAAGTTAATTTCAGCCTAATTGTGATGTTTTATTTTCTGGACCAGGATTTGCCATAATCCTAAGAACAGATGTTGTCTATTTGGACTTCTGTAAGGCCTTTGACATGGTCCCCCACAACATGCTTCTCTCTAAATTGGAAAGATACGGATTTTATTAGTGGACACAGTTTGGTGGATGAGGAATCGGTTGGATGCTAGTATCCGGGGCGTAGTGGCTAATGGCTCAATGTTCAGATAGATATTGATGTCAAGTGGCGTTTCTCAAGGGTCTATAATTTTTATGTCGTATATGCTGACTAATATCTTCACCAAAGACATAGACAGTGGGATTGAGTACACCCTCAGTCTGCAGACAACATCAAGCTGAGTCAACATGCCTGAGGGACAGGATGCCGTCCAGACAGATCTGGATAAGCTTGAGAAATGGGTCCATATGAACCTCATGAGGTTCAACAAAAGCAAGTGCAAGTTTCTATACCTGGTTTGGGGCAACCCCCAGTTTCAAAGCAGGCTGAGGGATGAATGGATTGAAAGCAGCCCTGAAGAGAAGGACTTGGGGATACCAGTGGATGAAAAGCTGGACATGAGCTGTCATTGTGTGCTCACAGCCCAGAAAGCCAACCATACCCCAGACTACATCAAAAGAAGCATGGCCAGCAGGTAAAAGGCTGTGACTCTGCTCCTCTACCCTGCTCTGGTGAGACCATTTGGTCTGGTGCAGCACTTGGAGTACTGTGTCCAGCTCTGTAGTCCTCAGCACAGGAAAGACATAGACCTGTTGGAGTGTGGAGTGGGTCCAAAGGAAGGCCACAAAAGTGATCAGAAGGATGGAACACCTCTCTTGTGAGGACAGGCTGAGAGACTTGGGGTTGTTCAGCCCAGAGAAGAATTCTTCACAATGAGGGTAGTGAAACAGTGGAGCAGATTGTCTGGGGAGGTGATCAATGCCCCATCCTTGGAAACATTCAAGGTCAGTTTGGATAGGACTGAGCAACCTGATCTAGTTGAAGATGTCCTTGCTTATTACAGTGGGGCTGGACTAGACGACCTTTAAATGTCCCTTTCAACCCTAACTATTCTATAATTCTATGATTCTATGATAATCAGTCAGACAGTTTTCCTTCTGTACTCCTCATCCAGAACTTGACAGAAATCTCACCTAGTAAAACAAAAGATCAGAGATTAAAGGCTGTGCAGCCTGTCTTCATGAGACTAAAAATTTGCTCAGGTATGAGGAAGTTCATCAAAACTTGTCTACAGGATGTGTGTGACAGGAAATACATTAGTTTTGCAGGCAGAATGGTCAAACGGATTTTCTTAGCAAATGAAAAGTAAAATAGAATTAAAGTGAAATCCATCCACCAATAGGAATTCAATGGAAACAACTCCCTTGGCTTTACCTTGGATTAGTCCATTAGACTTCAGGATATCACTCCTGCTGAGCTCAGACTTTGCTGCTGCTCTCAAAGGAGCTTGCAGCCCTTAGCTCCAAAGGGCCAAAGGCTAAGCTTGTTCATTGCTACCTGTTTGCTCTCGATGGTACACTAAACCTTCCTTATTATTGTGCCAGTGGCAAACCCAACCTATGTTTTTTAAAGATCGCATCTGCAACCATTTTCAACCACTGATGTTTTCCTTTTCTTAGTTTTTTTGTTCAATACAATTGTCTTGAAATAATACTCCTGCAGAACAATGCTAAGACACAATGATCAGTACAGTCATAACAACATCGCTCCTTTAGCCTCTATACAGTATGTATTTGCAATGTAAAATGTATTTATGATCAATTCTCCCAGGAAAAAGAGATAGTTAACAATTGTTAACAATTTATGTGCTGTTTACTGGGTTCTTCTTAACACCTATGTCTTTTGCTGTGATAATCTACTTTTAAGTCAAGACTTTTGCATTCACCTACATGAGTTCATTGTCTTGCACTAGCTCTGTTCCAAAATTAAATTCTTGCCTTCATACTTTTCAAAAAGGAGACAGGACTGTCTTGTTAGCAGAGAACCAGTGTAGTTTCAACATCCCAGGACATGCCACTGCCAGTCGTTTATCCTTCCAGAAGGTGAGAGCAGGCATCAGCTACATCCAGCTGATGTTCCAACAGCAATCATTATTCTCATCAATTCCAGCACAGACCCACCTAGGAAATCCAGCTGTCTAGATGAATGACATCTGCAGGTTCCAAACCTTCCCGAAGGCTTCTTGGGTGATTTCTACACTGTGACATAGTGCATCTGTGCCACTAGTCTCTGACTGCATACTAGCCCGCAAAGAGAAGGGGCCTTTCCCATGAGCAAAATAAATATATGCATGAAAATTCTGTGATTATATCCAAACTAGCCAAAACGACAGTCTCAATATATCTGAACATACAATACAGGCACCCTTCCCCTGGAGTTTTTGCTCTCTGCTGACAAATTCTTGGTGACTGGATGATGTGCTTTATTTGGAAATAATGTCCAAGGCAGGCAGATACATTGCTTTTTATCTCCTTTACCTGTGCTTCAAAACTGTAGCCTATTTGGGAATGCTCAAGTTTAGCTTTCCCTGGCTCCACAGGCTAGAGCAACTTTGGCTGGAGAAATAGCTTTAGGAAATGTTGATTAGAAAAAAGATCAGTCATACTGCTCTGCTAATTAAGTTGGCCATACTAATGGCACAGACGGCTCATTTTCAGGCTCTGTTGGAAAGATTACCCAGAGAGGTGTTATTCTCTCAGTACAGTGTCAGATGTCACCCTGTGGTATATTAAAGCCAAGTCAAGATTGCATTGAAAAATATTTTTTTCTTCTGTACAGTAGAACATACAGCACTAGATTGCATTAAATAGAAATCCCTTTGCAGAGGAAATGTTAATGTGGGCTTCCAAATGGGAAAAATTTTCCACAGTTCACTGTTAATGTAAGACCTCAGCTCTTGTGGAACATGCTGTCCTCTAATGAACAGCTCCTTAATGAGAGTGGAGAATCAAGGTCTCGCATCTGTATGAATGACAGCAAAGTTTTGAAGTTGTTTTTTTCTGTTTTTCTTTCTTTTTCTTTTTAAAACAAGCACTAATTGGCCTTAAATAAAACTGGGTAGAGCACAATAGATTTATGATTTTTTTTGTGAAGCAAACCCAGATCTCAGGCATTCAGAGAAACAGGCTCTCCTTTTATGAGGTAATTATGATTTAGTGTTTACTGTCTTCCTGTTGAGCCTGTGGGTTGCCTTTAAAGTGGCTCTGGGATGAATGTCAACAGTGGAATTTACAGTCGAACCTTTTCAACATGTAAAATGCAGGAGACGTTTATTATTTTCCTAAGTAATATTTCTTCTCTGCCTCTTTTTTCCTGAAACACCTATAAATCATGCCCCATGGACAAGTTGCTGTATCATCAGAAAATGGTCATTTTGGAAGGGTTTGAGAAGGTTTCTAATAATTTAGGTATTTCTTCTAGGAGCATCAATAGTAGTCTTCCAAGGTTCACTTCCATTTACCACTTGAAAGAGAAGTTTTAGTTGATTTAAACTATGTAAATAAAGTATAGAGGGTGACACCTTCACACAAACCTTGCCATTACCTTTGTTGTTTTGGTCTTGTGAGGCAACTTGGGAGAAAACTCCCCTTAAGGTACAACTTCACAGGGCTGTGACCCAGCCCCAGGACTTCAGTGAGAGCTCAGTCTGCCACACAGCACTGGGCCAGCAACATTGTTCTGGAAGGGCACCTTCTGCTTTTTGTCCATTGATTTAACTTGCACATTCAGCAGTCCACCCAAATGGTGCACAGGAGCAGTGTGCTCAGCAAACAGCACCACACTCACATCTGTGCAGCTTTTGCAAAAGTCCTTCTGAAAAAAAGTCTCCACATTGCTGACTTCACACCTGCACAACTTACTTTTTAAGCTCCCTTCCCTTCCCTTCCCTTCCCTTCCCTTCCCTTCCCTTCCCTTCCCTTCCCTTCCCTTCCCTTCCCTTCCCTTCCCTTCCCTTCCCTTCCCTTCCCTTCCCTTCCCTTCCCTTCCCTTCCCTTCCCTTCCCTTCCCTTCCCTTCCCTTCCCTTCCCTTCCCTTCCCTTCCCTTCCCTTCCCTTCCCTTCCCTTCCCTTCCCTTCCCTTCCCTTCCCTTCCCTTCCCTTCCCTTCCCTTCCCTTCCCTTCCCTTCCCTTCCCTTCCCTTCCCTTCCCTTCCCTTCCCTTCCCTTCCCTTCCCTTCCCTTCCCTTCCCTTCCCTTCCCTTCCCTTCCCTTCCCTTCCCTTCCCTTCCCTTCCCTTCCCTTCCCTTCCCTTCCCTTCCCTTCCCTTCCCTTCCCTTCCCTTCCCTTCCGGAATATTACAAACAATGAAGAAGAAATTGCAAAGAATTGCCATAGCACGCTATCACACGCCATGTACTTCAGCTGCAGTGCAAGACAGATTGTGGGCTACATGTGGCAGGGCTGCAGGTGTTCAAATAATGTGTTTGTGCAGTCTAGGAGACTCTACTACTTTACAGTCTTCCAGCATACAATGTCTCCAAAAGCCCAGTGGCATTGAAAAAGTGTTTCAGCCCTGACAGAAAATATCAATAAAAAGTCTGCAAAAGCTATTATCATTCAAAACAAAGATGAAAATATGAAGAACATGGGCAAATGGTGAATCTGCATCAGCCCTTGGTTGTGTGCAGCAGGGGATTAATCTAATAAACAGAAATATTGACTCATTAAAAACCAGCACAAGCCTCAAGTGGTTTATCCGTGAAGATGACTAGTCATGTGAGGAAACCATTGATGAAAAAATGTGCCCAGTGCAGATGGAGGATGAAAATCAGAGCTTCCTCCCACTATGCTCTAGTATTATTTGGCAGAAGTCATTGAAAATTCACACAGCATTGCTACACACAACCGCAGGTGGTCAATATAGCTGAAGAACTCTTTTGGACATCACCCCCACCCCCCTCCCCCAATAACTTTTATCCCTTCAGGGAGAAGCAAGTGCCAGGACTCAAGCCTGAAAAACACAGCCCAGTTTACATATTGTGGGGTGATGCTGCAGGCACCCACCCACAAAACCCAAGGGTACCAAAGGCCTTAATTGGCCTATGTGGGCCACATGTTCACTAGCTCACGAATAAAAGGTCATGGATGGTTTCCAGTACTTTCAGTGTTTCAAGCCTTGGCAATCTTCAGTAACGCACTTATCCATCCATCTCACCTGGGTGATTTGCACCCAAACATTCAAGCTGTGTTTTTGCCACTACCCCAGTTATTCAACCACCAGCCCAAGGAGCAACTGCTAACTCTTAAAATGTTTTATTTACAATAAACATTGATGCAATTACTTGGAGTGATGGACAAGGCAAACAAGACACTGGTTGAGCAAGTTTTGGAAGAGTTTCAATATCTGACATGCCTTGGAAAACATTCTTGCTGCATGAGACTCAATTACCAGCAAGACAATTAATGATATTTGGAAAGTCATGTGGAAGGAGCACACTCATAGCTCCAAAGGGCCTGAGGAAGATGATGGTGTAGATCAAAGAGTAGGCCTCATATGGAAAGCTGCATTTGATGAAAGAGAAGAGATGGGTATTCAAGAGAGTTACCTGAGGTTTAACTAAGTGAAGAGCAGAGAAGAGAGTGAAGGTGATACAAATGTGGAATGACAGTCAACAGTTAAAAATCTTTCTAAATTGTTAGAGACGGCGTATGGCTAATTCTATTTGTGTTAGAAATAGATCTGAACATGATCTGAAGCTTGAAGATAAAGATTACAAAGGCTAATCTAGTTCATCAAGAAAAGTATGAACACAGAAATCAAGTTAAGTCATTCACTTCACATGTTTTTTTTAAAGAGTCCATAGACCCCTGGTATTGCCTTTCCTGTTTCAAGTGGAGTTCAGTTTGTTGCACCTGAAACTGTTTTGCTTCCCTGTTCCTACATCACCTGTGCCTGATGATTACCCAGGTGAACCTTTATTGCCATCCTACATCACATCCTAGCAGTTCCAATGGTATCTTTCCCACATCTGCCTGCAATATGCATATGCTATCACGTACATTACTACCTTGCATTTCTTCTTATGCAGTTTCATCATCTTATAATTAAACATTGTATTCATACTAGCTTTTATTTCAATGTAGTTCTGTGGTGATTTGTGTATGGGGAGCACTAGGGAGTCTGGTGAAAGGAGTTTAAAGATATTCCCCTTACTTTTAGTTGAAATCACAGTTTGTAAATGCTGGCTTTGCTACTATGGAATTCCCTTAAGAAAGCATGTGCCTGTGGAGATAGCACTGTATGTTAATCCCAGTCTTACTGAGCACAACCTTCCTTCACCCATCACTCTCACTCACCTGTTCTTGGTAAACCATAATAATTTGAAATTTCTGGAAACGTTGACATTCCATGAGAGAAAAAAAAAGATCCTGTCTCCTTCCTTATTTGGATGTGAGGGGAGAAAATGGAGAGATACAGTAGTTATTTATTTTAAAAAAATAAAATATTTTATTTATTTCCTAAATGGCCTGAACAGTTTTATGTAGATTTAGCAATGGTGTATAAAATAGCGCTAGGGATGCCTATGCAGTACATCAATTCTTTACTTCTGAATAGACCTAAAATGCCTACTCTTAGAGATCACTGTTTTGTGCAGTAATGTATTTCAGGAGTATTTTGGGTCATTAAAATACAAGGGAAAGTAAAATTCTGAAAATAAAAAGTATTATAGGGTTCGTGTATAAACAAAAAAGCAAACCAAGGCTGTATTGCAGAAGGGTAATAATGCAGCAGCTGTAAACCCTCAGGTTTCTGCAGAATAATCCTGGAAAAGCAGCATGATATTCATAGATGCATCCATGTACTATTGTGTGCTGTTGATAAAGTAGTTAATGTAGCGTTATATTAAGGAGCAGTGCTAAATTTCATCTGTGACATATAGAAACTGGAATGAAAACATAAAGCTATTTTTAAAAAAGTAACTCAATTCGACGTGTTAACTATAAAAAATAATAATTCAATATCCTATAGGAAGTCTAATTTCAAACCATATTCTAAATATCCCTTCAGTGACTATAATGTGATACTGTATTTCACATATTTTTCTATTTTTTCCTAAAATTTTCCTTCATTTCTGTATCAAGACCAAGGCACGGGTATGAGGCGGAAAAGAGTGAATATTTTCTCAAAACAGCTTTTTGCTGCTGGCTTTGACATCTAAAGCCAGGGTAGAATAGGTATAAACAAACTGGGGAAACTAGATTATGGCATGAGGACAAGGAAGGATGTTTGCTTGAATGCTTAAGATCCAGTACACTTATTGTTTGGCAAAGATGTCAGAACTTGGGGATAAGGTCATGGGGATAAAAAGGATCTTAGGGGATGTTTAAATAAAGGAAGCCCATCTAGCCGGGTAGGTGGGTATCTCCATCACGCATATATCCAAAGAGGTGACAGTCCCAGCTGCAGAACACAGTGAGGAGCATGTGAAAAAGGCAGAAAAATTAAATGAGAGGTCACATAGCAAAATACAGGAAAGCTGTAGAAACCAGGTAGAGCATTCAACGATCCTATGATTCTATTGCTCAGAGATATGGTTTAGTAGAAGACAGGTACAGTTGGACTCAGTGATCTCAAAGGTCTTTTCCAACCAAATGATTCTATGATTCAGTGATTTTTGAGATATACAGAAGTGGATGGTGAACCTGATAGGAATATGATGCACACATGCTCTCATATGTGAAGGGTCCTTTTAATTATAACAAACTTAAAATCCTGGAATATTCTTTCAGAGAAATCTCAGAATATAACTGTGGCATCTGAAGCAGAAAAGGATTAGATGTAAACCAGGATAATTCAAGAATAGATCTTAAAACATTTATTAAAAAATCTGTAAAAACATTCTCAGAAGGCAAATTAAGGCAATGGTATGTACTATTTTCAGTACTTACATGGTCAACTAAGTTTGAAAAAATGAAGCTTTCAGGAAAAAGTACATCAGACTGCACTGTAACAATGGTCTAAAAAGGGCAGGGTCTCTGCTAGGAAACCTAACTCAGAACAAATATCAGAATGGCTTTAGGCATTAAGGTAATGTAATTCATGAGGGTGTGATAAACACAGAGAAGGAACAAAGTAACTGTCCCTGTGCAACTGGAGCCAAACAATGTCATTCCTAAGAAAACAAGTGTTATTGAATTTTCAGTATGGCTTTAGAAAGGCAAGACAAGACCTGGACAATAATTACTTTTGATGGTTTTATTCCCCAAGCAAACAAGGAATTAAAGAAAGAAAAATAGCAGGGAACTGAATTTTAAGTTTTTGGGTTGTTTTTTTTCTCCTCCTTACTAAACCAAAATCTGAAAATAAAATATGGGATGGGAAACCTTTGATGAAATCTCAGGCGCAACATTTGGCATTTGTAAGGAAAGAAAATGGGGGAATGTCAGAAGTTCAACTTCCCTTGGACCTGAACCCATGTTTGTAATTTTCTGGAAAGGTGCTCTAACCACCAAGCTGTACACTGATGGTGTGCAGGGGTAAAGAGTTGTCTCATGTCATATGTGAGGCTGTTCACTTGCATAGGGAGCAGGATGCCCCTTGTCTGTATACGTTCAATGAGAAGCTAAAGGAGCCTTCTCCTCCCCAAAACACTTGCAATGTGAGCCACATGTTGTGGGCATATGCAACCTGCATCCCTGGAACTGAGGATCAGGGCTAATGCCTTCCCGGGCAATCTGAATGCAAGCAGTAGTTTTTAGAAAGAATACCTTCCACTCTCCAACAGCTTGCTTTTGAGGTGATGGTGAGCATGTTTGGGAAGGAAGGCAGGAGGCCCAAAGACTATTTCCAGGCAAAAGTGAATCCAAATCATCCCAGTCCTTTGGAAAGACTTGTAAAGGAAGAAAAGGAAGGCTGATCCACCACCCCAAGCAGATGATTGCCACACAACATATGGAATTAAAGCCTAGACCAGATGAGTAGGTCTCTGCCGAAGGAGGAAATCTTTATATTCCTACGTATAAAAACAAGCAGACCCCTAACCACTCAGCTGTATTTCCTTATAAGCAGGGTTTATTCATTGGTTCCACCAAAATGAATGGGCAAATTAAGTCCCCCCTGCTCCAGTAACACAAGTCCACTAGAGACAGACTGGCATTATGCAATAAATACGCTCCCTTCAGGAACTATGTCAGATATTTGTGGTATTCTGCTAGGCAGAGTGTAGCTGAGGCACATATGCCAGTTTCTCTGTGCTACTTTTAGAGATAATTTGCTATAGGAGTTCTCAAAACCTTTTCAGTCTCCGACTCCAGGACTGTCTGAAATATCTTCAGTTTTTTTATTTATTGGTAATTTTTCATATAGAAATAATAAACTTTGTAATCTCCCCAAGCCTGCATGCATGCATGTATATCTTTCTTCCTCATGAGCTGACATCTCTGATGCATAGATAATTTATGAAAACAGAGTAGACGCTTTTTAATAATTAAGTAACAGATAATAGGATAGGACTTTCTTCAACAATGTTCGGTGGCTTTGAAGTAGAACACCATCCCGAAACATTGCTGGCTATGGATAAATTACATTTAGAAAAAGAAAAACTGAAGAATGCTGTTACCTTCACAACATATCATTAAGTAAATTAAAATGCCAAAAAGGTTCTTTTTATTTTGCAATGCATGCACTTCATTGCAGTAATGTGTGAGCAGTAGTCCTGTGGCAAAAAGCCAGCTGACTGCCCCAGACTAAATCACGCAGTGTCAACACGGCCTATTCTCTCTAAATTACAGGGCAAACAATAACGCAGGTAAAATTAGCCCTGGCTGTAATTATACAACAGAATTGTGTCGAGGATGTAGAATGATAAACCGCAAACGCAGAATGTGTTGTGTCATATCATGTAATCTCTCCTGCTGCAGAGCTGGAAAACAAAAGGAGAGTTGTGCTTTGTTTGTCTAACATGCTCTATATCACAAATTGGAAATCCTTCCTAATTAAGATATTGTTAAATTTCCTTTGTTAACAATTTTTTAACAATGTTAATTAGTGATCATTGATGACATTTTAACAATGTTAATTAGTGATCATTGTTCATCTAATAAACAATTAGGGTGATTTGCGTGGCAGTTCTGAGGCGCAGAAGTGCATCCCAGAGCCTTCCTGCCTTTTTACCCCCAGGCTTCTTGAGCCCAGGGAGGGCATCTGGGAATGCTAATGCCATACGTAGCCAATCATCTAGCAGAAGCATTGCAGGGAAATCATGTCTGGCTTATGAACATTTAATAGTTCAAAACAGCTGTAGATTCACAAGGGTGTTCTCATCATACAAGTGCTCCGTGAGGTCACTCAGGCCATTTTTGTACTAATGTAATATAATACAATAGAGGGTACACAAAGACGCTTGTTTCCTGTTATTTCATTAATTCTCATCTAGTTGTGTGAACAGCAGTGGCTCTCAGAGACCTGAGGTCATCAGGGCAGTTGCATTTTTACTACGATGTTATCTAACTCCAGCCGTTTTCTGGTCTATGACCTGGTGAAAGGAGTAGCAGCATCAATGCACGCTGTGGCCCACGCCTCTGCTCTCTTTGTGAAATCCAGGACCAAAAGCCACTGTCACCTTTACAACACCAGCCTCAGAGCTGCAATATCTTGTTGATCTACAAGAAACATGCCTGAGAAAGAAGGATGTTAGCATCAAGAGTTATGAAGAGGCTTGAGAAATCAGCTTGTCAGTTAGACCACAGGAGCGTAGAAATTGGACTGTTTCCTGGCACAGACAAGCAGAGGGCTACAGGGTCTAACAGATGTCAGGCTTGATGCACACTTCCTCTCCACAGTGGTCAAAGCATTATCTCCAGATAGAGGCAAAAGGTCTGTCTTTTACCCCAACAGCTTCAGGGGAAGTTGGGTTGAGGTGCTAGTTCATTTTTCTTCTTCTTTTTTTTTTTTTTTTTAAGAAATAAAGGCATTATGAAGATTTGCATTGAGGTAAATGGACAATTGGGAGAAACCTCCTAGTGTTACGCTGCTGCCAGTGATAGTGACACTGGGGTGATCAAGGTAGGGCCACCATACAAGCTTTGCCAGGTGGGGTGCGAGTATCTGCCCATGTTATCGCTGTGTTTGTGCTTCTGCTCCAGACAAGGCCAGACAGCCTGTGTGATAAAATATCAAAGTATGGTGTATGTCAGTGCTCCTACAGCAAGCCTTGTTAATGGACCACCAGAGTAGCAGTGCAATGTGGAAGGCTCTTACCATGGATTTTGCTGCTGGGTCATGTAACAATGCTTAACATGGATAGTGCTCAACAAGCAATGTAAATGTACTTTTCTGTGAAGCTTGCCTAGGGAAATGGGTTGAACTCAGATGCATTATAATTTTTTTCTCATTTTATATTTGTCTACAGCATGAATATCAGCTGTCCACCCATGTTTCTATTGTGTAATTTTTCTCATCTTTTGTTCACGCTTATAGTTTATACCCTCTGTGATATGAACCCTGAATTGTTTGCATGTTGCTATACATAAATGTTTCTGCAGCAAATGGTACTTGAAACAGGTGCCAAAACCCACACAACATCTTCTAAATGTTAACTGTAGATTTGGAAAATCATTGCTTATTCAAGCCTGACATAACAGATATGTTCTTGCATTGTCCAGGTTAGTGGATAGCATTGATATGATTAGATTATAAAGGTGAGCCCTTAATCCCTCATTTTCTTGATTATTATTGACAAAATAGGAGTCTAAACTAACACTAACCTGCTTAGTTCCAGCTAAGTTCTCATGACTGTAAAGGTATCTGTCCATCAAATTTACATTTACAAAATGCCCTTTGTTCAAGGACCTCATAACGCATGGAATAATCAATATGAAAAGTAAAATAGTTATCCTTGATTTGATAAGAAAAATTCAGCTTAGGAACTTCAGGATTTTCTGCTGGCACTTTCTACACTGGAGTTGAGTAGGATATGCCTGAGTTATGTCTTTCGCCTTGCTACTTGGTCTCGTAGTTTTGTGCAAATCTAAGTGCTGATAGAAGCATAGGATTAGTAGTGCTTGCTAGGATAGTGATGTGTGCCTGTTTTTCCAACAAAATCCCACTCTTTTGACACACCATTCTCTGGGAATGCCTGTACATCTCTGTGCAACTGGAAGTCTGCTGAAGACTTTACATTTCAGCAAAGACTTTGAGTTGCTCTAACACAAGTAGCAGTTTAGAGAGGACACCAAATGGCTGCAGGGAATGGCTGCAAAGCTACTCACCTCACTTTCTGTGAAGAAATCGGATGTCAGCCCAGACGTGCTATGCGCTATGACAGTAACGTGTGCCCAGTTTTCAAAGTCGAGAACCCATATTTGGGAGCCTAAAATCACTTTTTAAAGAGTAAATGCATGTAGGTGCTGCAGGGCTCATCTGTGGCAGGTTTGGAGAGGAGTATCTGACTTTAAATATCTGCATTTGGTGAGGTGGGAAAGGGAACTGATAAAGGTTTGCCTGTGTTTCTGGGTATAATTTTATCATAGTGCAGGAAAATTTTATAACCATTTGTATTATGGATTATAATTGTCATATATAGATGTGAAAGTCAAAATGTATTTTGACTTCCACGCAGACAGATTGGAATCTGATTTTCACCTTTAAAAAATTACCTGTCTCATTGTTAAATTAGATTATTTTTTTCTGTTGCTGTGAGTTTGCTCTGTTCTAGATTCCGAGCAACTGTAAATTCTTTTTCTGAAAGAGAAGTAGGTATCCTTAAGAGAAAGTGGAAATGGTTTGTGAAGATAATGCTAGCAATATGTTAGCTGTGGAGGAGTGGGCTATAATTAGAGATCCATTTGCACCCAGTAATTTTCTGTTAGCAGCTGTAAGCGACAGTAAGGTGCTGCATTCCCACCATCAAGTGGATTTATACATTCATTAATTCTTCGAGTATTCACACTCCTAAAGTCAATTGTTTCTGGCATCATTGTGTAACTTTGAAGCACTGGTTTCTAAGCAGGATGTCACCAAGAGCCACAGCAGAAACATGGGACAGCTCAGCAGCACAGAAGGGATAGAAAATTCCCTTTGCACTCAGACTAACTCTTTTGGGGTTTTTTTGCCAGTCAGAAATCATCACCTACACAGCACCTCTACAAGCACTTTCTTACACTGTAATATTAAACTAGGTTTCTCATATGTTAGGCAAAGGTAGCAACAAAAGGCAGTAAGCGAAGGAAGAAAAAGGTTCCTCGTTATTTGATCTGTTCCTTTCTTATCGCTAATATCTCACATACATCTGCTCCTTAAAATCTGCTAGACTCTCTTGCAACTATCCTGAGGTTTGAAGATTCTTGAGTCTTGAGGGCGTGAAGAGTAAGACAAGGGAACAGCAATTTTGGCCCAGTGTATCAGCCTTATTTACCTATTTTCACAGAAGAAGGGCTAATATCGTCTGTGCAGTCAGGCATTTTTCCACATTACACACAAGGCCAAAGGCACTGGGAGAGAAATCATCAGAGACCTGCAGGGCCTAGGTATTTTGGTGATTTGTGCTGCATGGATGCTACAGCAGAGATGTAACACCAGCCAGTCTGCTCTGCCTAAATACCAGAATGCTGGCTGGCAGGATGAATTGACCCTTCCCTTGATGCTTGCAGTTTCATGGGGCCTGGCTGTCATGCACTACCATACAAAACATTAAACTTAACTGAAATTAGTTGTTTTCACTAAAAACTAACAATTGATTCAGAAAATTAATTAAAAAACCCCCAAACATAATACCAAAAATCACTGCCCCGAGAAATCTAACCTAAAATGTGTTGGTGCAAGTAACAGGTACATTGCCGTATTTTGTGATAAAGCTTACATTTTTTTTTAATTTTCCAGCTGGAGTATAAAGAAAGAAAGCATGGGGGAAAAAATGAAGTATTTAGATCCCCATCACAGGGAGAAATGCTGATAAATGGTCAAGAAAATTCCAGTGGATGTATACATTTGTTTTCTTAAATGGGGATAGATAATAGTGTAATGTTAGAAATATAAATCAGCTATTTTCTATTTGTACTGAGACCTACATCTCCTTCTAAATTTAGTTCTTTAATGAGTGGCAACTGCACCTCGTAACACAATCAAAAGATGTTCTATGTTTTTATATTTAATGCTAGATACATAAATAGACTGTCTGAAACATAAGAAACCAAGTTGAAACACACAGTCATGTTGTCTGCTCTCCTCTGTCCCTTTTTTTCTCTTGGCTTTGAAGACTGCTGCTTGGGAAAATATGCAGAGCATTCTTCCTGACTAAAATACTGGTATTTTACATTGTTATGAGTTTGTGAGTGGATAATTAGTTTCTAATTCCTCTCAAATGGCACTCTTCTGTTCTCTCCTCTGCTTATCTGTCTTCCACAACTCCCCTATCCTTTTTCTCCCCTTCCCACTCTTATTTTTGTCACCAGTTTTTATCTTTTCAGACCCTGCTGCTACTTTGTTCATCCTTCCTTCTCTCTTACTGTCCCACCTCATCACCCTTCCCTCTTGTATGATGCTTTCACTTCACCACCACTTTCAGTTACTTCCATCTGGCTGGTTAACAGGTCCCCGCTCTCTCCATCTCTGTCTGTTACCCTATGGTCATCCTTCTCTGCTTATTTCTTCTCTCTTTTCTTTATTTTCCTTCTCCTGCTTGAATGTGGAGTCATAGCTAAAGGCCACCTACCTTATCAGGAAGGCAGGTACTTTAGGAAGGCCCCTAGTTAGCTTTATGGCCCATGGGCTGCCTGGCACCAGCCCATAATGGGCTTTACCAAGCCAGAAAATTAAAATGTAACACGGAAACATTCACTCCATCATATTATTATGCAAAGTGTCATCTAGTGGCTCATACGATCAGAAAAATTGCCCAGCACCATCACAGTTTTCTTCAGTTTTTGCTGTACTGGTCATTGCCTCATTTCCAGTCAGGAAGGATTTTCTTAAACAATAAAAATATCCATAACGAGTCCACACTCTAAATTATACTCAGGCATGCAATGTTTCATTCCAATTTTCAAATCTGATTGTCTAAATTAAGGCACCCAGTTCCAAATTTAAATTTTCTGACAGACATTTAGGCACCCAAATACCCATTTTAATTTCCTAAGTGCCAATCTGAGCACTCCAATGCAGCAGGTGAATGGGTACCTTCGTCTAACCCATCAACTTCAGAAACATCGTTCTGTCTCATTGAATGCAATTACATTGCTGTTCATCCTACTGTGCCACTGGTGGTGTTCTCCATGAAACTGCTGCTCCTCCAGCAGAGCTCATTGCTTGGCTGGGTGCTGGGGACGTGTCCCTGTGTGGCATTCCACTGTCCTTTACAGGAGTCCCCAGGCTCCACCAGCTCACCCCACACCACATGCATTAGGGTTGTTAAACCAGGAGTGGGAGGAAAGGGAAGATAACTAAAATATAACATGGGTGCTTTTGGCTTTGCAGCAAAAGTTCCTGCCACTGAGTACCACACCCCCTAAGAAGAGATGATGCTCAGAGCATCACTCAGGAGTATGAGTTTGCAGCACGGTCTCCTTCACTGGATGTCAACTTGCTCTGTGTCTGTAGAACGAAGGACTGCTTCCCTGCTTCAGGTGCCTTCTCAGCTAATTTAGTAATCTCCTTAGGACTATCCTTTTACCTGAACTGAACTAGTGCCGAGCTTTGTTTCAGGCACATTACAAAGTATTTTCTCGAATCTGTCACAGAGAAGAGCTCTCCGTGGCTTTGCCAATAAAAAATACTAAAATCCCTAACATCCCACAGCTCCTGGGCCTGATAGACCCTAAATGGGATTGCAAAATTGGGCATTTCTGGTGCAGGTGTGTGACAGAGGAGGGTGGTTTTGCTGGGCAGGCTCCGGCAAGCAGGAGGTGGCAGCTGCTTTCGGCTAGACCTGAGCTGCCCCCAAACAGCCCCGAAATGAAGCTATAAAACGCCTGGGTGACGCTCCACATCACTTTCGAGGGCTCTAGCTACAGTATGTGCGATACCCGGGGAGACAGGCAGGCGTTAGTGCCGTGAAAGCAATCATATTCTTTGTTTCCCAGTTTAATGGAAGCCTCCTCCAAAGCACCCAGCGGCTGATTTAAATCACAATAAGGCGATGACTCCGGCTCACAAAAAAACAAGGAAACAGACATTTATGGCTTAAATCTGGTCTGACACCTGACCTTAACTGTGACTGCCGAGCCAGCAAACAGAAACAACAACAAAAAAAAGGCTCATTTAAAGCCGGTTCTTGTTAACTCCGAGTGTTAGATATAACTGTGAAATTCCGGCTTTTGTGGGGTTAATTGCATAACTCTTTGCTGTGCTTTAACAAGATGTTTTGTAGCTGAATAGCTGTGATTTCCTTTGTTTCTTTCTGTGGGCCGAAGGTAGTTTAAGAGGGGAAATTAGCCATTTAATTATTATGAGTGCAGGAGAAGTAAAAAGACCATATGGTTTGCTGTTGAAATTAGTCACAAGAAACTTTTTTTTTTTTAATAATATGTGATATTTTTAACAAGCAGATGTGAAGCCACAGCGTCTCCCACAAGAGCTTTGCCAGGCTTATCTATTGTACCAAGTGCTGCAGGGGGGTATTTTTAGCCCAGGGGGTCATTGTGTGGAAGAAGAGGGTCAGGAGGAGGGGTTGCAAGGCAAGCTGAGGCACAGCCACAGGGAGGGGAAGGACAGCAGGGGCTGTCCACAGACCCAGCACTTCTGGGCTTTGTCCATAGGGCTCAGGCTCCCAGGTCAACGCTGGAGATGATGCCAAGCCCAAGCCTCTGCTGCAGGGTATTTGTGCCGTTACTTGGTACCTTGAGAGTCTTCCCTGATCTGGGCTGCTGCTCACGGTCCCAGAAGGCATCCATCAAAAACATCAGCGTTTCTCCACCAGCATGCATCCTGTCCTGATTCCCCTTGAGCCCCTCACAAGCAGCTCTGGAGCCTTTCTTCTCTCTTCCTCCAAGTCACTCACCTTTCCGGGCTAGTCACCAGCAGAGTAGGCCCACAGCGACATGCCAGACAGCACTTGATTTTCCAAATTATAGTTTGAAAACAGCAGCAGGAACAGTAAGGGTCTCAAACAACATTTGCTCAGGAACGTAAAACGCCACCCATCTGTTGATCGGCGTGAGATAAGGACCTGGGGCTGGGAAAAAAACACATTCACCTCATGCCTCACCTTGGGTTTCAGACAATCACAGAATCGCTAGGTTGGAAAAGACTTCCAGGATCATTAAGTCCAACCATTTCTATCAATCACTAGACCATGCCCCTCAGGGCCTCATCCACCCATCCCTTAGACACCTCCAGGGAAGGTGACTCAACCACCTCCCTGGGCAGCCTGTTCCAGTGCCCAACGACCCTTTCCATGAAAAATCTTTTTCTGATGTTGAGCCTGAACCTCCCCTGTCGGAGCTTGAGGCCATTCCCTCTTGTCCTGTCCCCTGTCAGTTGGGAGAAGAGGCCAGCTCCCTCCTCTCTACAACCTCCTTTCAAGTAGTTGTAGAGAGCAATGAGGTCTCCCCTCAGCCTCCTCTTCTCCAGGCTAAACAACCCCAGCTCTCTCAGCTGCTCCTCATAAGACTCCAGACCCTTCATCAGCTTCGTTGCTCTTCTCTGGACTCGCCCCAGAGCCTCAACATCCTTCTTGTGGTGAGGGGCCCAGAACTGAACACAGTATTCGAGGTGCAAATTCAAGATTTGAACTTGGTGAGAGCAGAGAGCAGCTGGCTCTCACATATGCATAGCTGTTCCTCCTTCTCTGTCCTCCTGGGGGCCATTGCAAATCTTTGCATGATATCTTTGGCACCTGTTGCTACAACATGTTGACCCCTGTACCTGATAAAACAGATCCCATTACACAACTCTGGAAATTAATTCCTTGTGTGTGTTTTCCATTTCTTGGCCATCTTTATGGTTTGTTTCTCTCCTCCATCTTAATCTTTTTTCTCTTCTCATCCTTTTGTTTCTAAGGGAACTTTAGTAAGTGAAAGCAGAGTGATATCATTGCTTTTATCCACCGTTTGTTGCCACCTATCTAAATACAGAGGTCATGTCAGAGAGGCATAGATTTTCTCAATAAAATGTTATCTTCCTCTTACCCTGCCCAAATTTAGTGTATTTTATTTTTTTCTCAGAAAGCAGAGAAATAATCAAAGAAGTTTAGACTAATATTTAGGGAATATTGCTATATATTAACAATTCTATAGAAGAACTTCAGAACATTTGAATAACAATAACAACACTGGGATATTTTGCACTGGCTCTTGGCCAGGCTAATACAGTACCACCCAGCAAGAAACAGTCTGGTTTTGCTGCTAAACCAAGCAATCCTTTTGAAGTTGGTGATTTTATGGAGGAAAAAAAAAAAAGGGGGTAAGTCAGGGCAGGATCTGAGCCCTTCAGGACACTTTGAACAAAGTACTTGATCGTTGGATTGCTCATGCTGCAGTGCAGGAACTCAATTAGATTGACATTTACTGTGTGCAAGAATGTGTACATTCCTTTTCAGGCCTCTGATACCAGAGAGCTGTAGCACTGTATTGAATTGTAGGCAGTATGCCTAAACAACACTGCTTCTTCCAACAGGAACTTCAGGGTGTAATCATGGCTCCAATGATTAATTTGAATCTTCTCTTCGAAGTTTGTATTCTCCTTTGTAGCCCAAGGGCTTCTGATATTCCTCTAATACAAGCAATAAAGGTGGCTGATTTGCTTTGCCCTGAACTTTTGGAATTATTCAAGTCACCTTATAAGAATAATTCAATAAGGTCTTCCTGTTCAGAATCACCCAATTGAATGGCCTACAACGTCTGCTATTTCCACTCCTTTTTTTCCTGCCGGCCTTCCTTCCTTCTCTTTTTCTGTTTCTTTACACCAGTTCTAATTATTTGACACTCAAATGATAAATGAGTTTCAAATAATTAGAGGTGGTATAAAGAACCACAGCCAGGAGATTTATGCCAGCTGAGCTGTCTGAACAAAGAGCCTTCTGTGGGTATCATTTTTCTCTCTGGACTTTGAAGTCCTGTTTTGTTGTCTCCGCCTTCAAAGAGCTATATCATTTTTAACCCACATAATTTTATTCCCCTTTTTCATACCTGGGCAATGTCACAGGCCCTTATTAAGAAGCAGACCAAATGTCAAAGTTTTGTTGTAAATCAGCAGGAAGCCAGTAACAAGTAGGGGTGAGAGGGCTCAAGGGAGGCCCTATACAAGGACCCAAGTCAGATGTGTTGCCAATTCATTAGAAAGGAGTGCTGCAAAAGATAAACCGCCTCCAACTTTCTTTAGGATATCTTAGTAAGAATAACAACACTGGATTACTTTTGCATGGGTCCCGGCCAGACTGGTCCTGCGGTCTGGAAATAAAGGTAAACCTGCC
Organism: Phaenicophaeus curvirostris; assembly: GCF_032191515.1. Taxonomy (NCBI): domain Eukaryota; kingdom Metazoa; phylum Chordata; class Aves; order Cuculiformes; family Cuculidae; genus Phaenicophaeus; species Phaenicophaeus curvirostris. The sequence continues at coordinate 37,835,728 of NC_091394.1, forward strand.
TGACTTCTGCAAGTATTAAGCAGAGCTCTTGACTGCTGCTAAATTGCTTGCGAAAAGTATGATTTTTTTTATGTTTGATAAATAAATAAATGTCTGTCCAGGACAATGACGTTCTGAGAAAGAACCTCTGAGAGAGAATGTTATTGGCAGTCCTTTTTCCTTTCTCTTACTCCCCTGGTGACTCCATATAAACTTTGTAAGGACCCAGACTTGCCCTATCGGAAAACAACACAGCTGACAGTCCGCCTTCTTCCCCACAAGGCTAACACGGGCCTTCATATTCTCACTGTGATGCTTTTCTGCTGAATCAGATTTCAGCATGATGTTTTGCACACTGCTATCTAACAGCATTTGAAAGATGAATTGCAATTAAAAGCTGAAGTGAAACCTGTTTTTTTTCCTCTCCAGAGAAGGACCCTCAACTGCGAATGTGTGTTTGTGTGTGGCTACACAAGGGGAGGGAGTCTGAAGGGGAAAGTTGGATTTAGCGCAGAAGTACTTGGGTACTGACCTGTGGAAACTGTTTCCCCAGGGAAGCCTCATGGGCTCTTTAGTTCCAGTATATGTGGTGATGGTAACAGCAAGAATACCTGTAATGCAACTTTTCTTGTTTATCTGTAAAAACTAAGGTAAAAAGCAACAATTAATGTTTGGAGGAATGTCTGATGTGATTTCCAATACCTTGACTGAGAAGCAAGCAAGGACAGCTTCATCTTCTCAGAAAGACAGGATAGTAGGAAGTATGGCCAGTGATTGCACTGGCTCCCTTTCTTAAGGCTTTATATTGCTTTTCCACTTCATTCTTTGTTTGGTTTCTAGGCTGTAGGCTCACTGGCTTATGCGCCAGGTCCTCTGAAGTCTTTTGTAGATCTACTAGCGCAGTGCTGCTCTGCTGCAATGCATGAGCAGGTGCTGTCTGCTGCAAGAGCAGGTGTAGTGACTATCAGTATTTTCACAGTGGAAAAGGGAATGTCTTAACATAAAAGAGTATATTTTTCTACTGAACTTTTTACTGTGACTTACCTTGCTTTGCCAACTGCTAGAAAATAAGACCTGAAAGGAGTGATTTTGTGAGAGAGATGCATCTTTGCTTTCTCCTTCCCCAGGATGAAGCTGTAGACTCCCTCTCAGTTCTCTGGAAATACTGTGTTTCTGCATCTTAGCATGAGAACACAACTAGAGCTTTCCCTCTCTTTTTTTCAGCCAGGAAGGGTGAGTAACCACACATCAATACAGTGACAGAAATAAAGCATTTGTGAATGTCGTCTGAAACATGGGCACTATGTACAACAGTTTCAATCACAGTAAAACAATTGCCATGAAGACGTGCCTTCACTATTTGATTGACATCATCACTTTAAAGCATCTAGTTAAGTTCGGGAGCTATACGTCCAGGCAGACAGTTGAATGAAAGAAAGATGAACCCATATTTTTAGATACAGCAACTCTGATAGCCTATTGCTGTGGCATACAGATATAGATAATCTGGAGAGACTGTAAGGCAAGACTATAAATCAGAATATATGGAATATTTCTTCCTAGCCAGCACAAAAAATCCAATGAACACAGAGAATAAACTTCTTCTAAAATGAGCCTGTTAGATAGTAGATGTAGAAAAAAAGACTGAATTAGAAAGCACAAAGAAAGTGAAGAAAAATCAGGGCATCTGAGTAGCCTATGTACTCTAATGAAGGCAAGGATTAATTTCACACCAGGGAAGGGATGGAGCAGACTGGCAAACTGCACCTACACAGAACACAGAGGAGGCAATGTGTTAAACGGCAGAGGAGAAAGGGATTAAATTAAGTTTGTCTCAGTAGGGCAAAGCATCTAATGCCACACTGATGACTTTTGAATGTGATCCTCTGGACTTAGCACAGTTGAACTACATGTCCCAGTACATGGCTGGCTTGCTTGGACTCTGTTGTGTGGATCTATTTGCGCCACACTTACCTGTTAAACAATTGTGTGTTATAGACAATGAAGCTCAAAGAAAGATTATTTGATCACACTATGGCCTGCGAGCAGTATTAAACCCTTTATGGAGTCTGGCTTTCTATCACCAACCCTTTGCCAGGGGGCAACCTATTAGTTATCTTGTGTATTACCCAGGGGGTTTCTAGAGGCTTGGTGTCTGGGAGACATTGCAAACACCATCGGTAAAGCAGTATTTCCAAGGGCTGCTGGCTGGTGTGCAAAAACAAGACCACCCTGGCAAGGTGTGATTTTAAAAGAAAATATATATAAGGATACTGATAAAATTTTGCTAGTAGAGCAGCGTGAAATTATTTAACCCAGAAGTTTTTGTAATCTTGGCCAAACTCATTTACAACATCCAGCTTGCACTCTAGTTAGGTGGTCTGGAGACTGAATTCATCCCAGGGGGCAAAATATGAAATATCTGGGAATTCTGGCAGGATCCATGCAACTATTTATGCTTCTTGTTTATCTCAGAGTGTTTCTTTGCCTAACGAATGGGCAGGGATGAAATAAACACAGCCATGTTTAAAACAATAGAGTAGCTTGGATTGAAACATTAGAGACGGGATCCCCATTTAGATTTTCAGCAACCAGGCAAACTGATTGCTGGAGATAAGAGCGCTTTTTAGGTTGGCTGCATGTCCAGGAGTTCTCTTCCTGCTTGTGGCGTCACTTGGAAGGGAGTAGAAATGCCTTCCCAGGCTTAACTCCTGCCCAGGTTTGTTTCGCTGGGCTCTAAGTGCCACTTCTCTTGCCCTCACAACATACAGAGGGTGCCCCAGACAAGAAGTACATTGCAAATTCAGGCTCCTGCAAACATATTTGACCAGCAATTTGAGACAAAATTTCCATAGTATTTTCCAAGTCGATGGAGATTGTTTGTGTTTTAGTATGGGCAGAGAAGTGTCAAAAATGCTCAGCTTATTTGTGGACATGTACAAGGCACCCACAAGGCTGCACACAAAATAGCCAAGCTGCTAGTGGGTTGCACTTGGGAGTACATAGCAGCATCCTGGGTACTGACAGAACAAATGGACTTTGTTGCTGGAACCAGCAAGTAGTGTCCTCCCTGCACGTCTTCTCCCTTTGCACTGCCCTCCTGCTTATGAGCTTTCTGTTTAAAAGAACATGTATACTATCAAGTCACTGTCAGGGGGACAGGGCTTCTCTTGTCTCTTTATGTCCAAGTCCTTTAGCTGTTGACAAAAGGGAACTTGAGCATCTTTGGTTTTCATTAGTTTTCTTTAACCAAAAGGGAGCTTCAATACTGATTTTGGAGTCCCATACACAAAACGATACAATACAGTTTTAATGCAAATCTGATTGATAGGCCAGATTCTGTTCAGTCTTTAGAGCAATCTGGTCCCTATGGCTTTGATGAGTATGTACACTGAATAAATTTGCACGAACCTGGCTTGTTCTGTCTGCTTATTCACCAGCTCAATGATGCATTCTGCATTAAGAGAGAGAATCAACAGCTTGCGTATGCATCCAGGGATTTAGCTAAACACATCACCACATACAGACACCAGTGCTCACATACCCAGGACAGGTTCTAAATGCAAAGTTAATGGTAGCTGCTTGCTAGCTTGCTCCTTGCCAGATTGTCCCTTACAAGGAAAGGAAATTATTTTCAAAACTACAAATGAATAATTAATATCCTACAAAGAAATTAGAATTGTCCTCAAAGTGCTCCAAGGTAGTCCCTGATCCTGCAGACAGCTGTATTTTCATGTAAAGCAGGTTGCGGGTTCAGTGCATTTCTTGTCATGTCAAATAATCATTAGCTTTTCAGTAATATCATTGGAAACTTTTATTTTCTGCTTGATTTTGTGCACTGTATGGCACTTTGATACTCATTAACATACATGTGCCTTCCAATTTCACTCTCATTTGCACTATGTTAGCAGCTACTTTCTCATCGTTGCTCAGAAAAATGATGGCCTTTGTAACCAGGAATAAAATTAGTTGCAAATGGAAACCTCTTAATGAGGCCAAATTGTTATTTAATCCCAATTGTGTACAATAATTTTCTCTAAAACTCCTTTAATTCCTTCCTAGTATTAATTACACCTTGTCATAAACAGGCCTCAGAAATGCTTTGTCCTCCAGCATAGCTCAAAATAGGGCCTTATGCCAGAGCACCGTACTAATAAGGTAAAAAAATAAAGAGGATGGAGGGAAAAAGCTCCTTTTGTCTAATTTTTAAAAAACTTCTGATTAAGTTATACAGGATCACTGGGACTTACATAGGCAAATTTGGCAGCTCCTCTGTATTTACTGAAACTATGACATAAATCAAAACTGAGACTCTATCCAAGAATGCGTTACATGTTATCAGAGTAAGTAAGTGTTAGTGACTCACACATGTATAAGGTACTTCTGTTACAGCTGTTTATTAGAGAGTTTTCTTGGCTTCCATTTCTTGCTCTGCCACTGCCTTGCTTCATAACCTCAGGGAAGTCTCTGTGTTTTGATTAATTCAAATTATGTTCATGTGTATACGTCTGCACACGCACACTTATGTGCGTATATAACTATATATGTAGTCATTTCCTGCTAAAAGAATATCTCAAAATCCTATAAAAGACAAAAGGAAGATAACAGAGAGACTTCATTTATTGCTTGCCTTCTTTATTCAACTGTACACGTAAGCCAGATCTATTCAAGCAATAACTAAGCAGGTGCAGAGTTACCATCCATGGATCAACCCAAGTTTTTAGGTGAAGGTAGGTTAGAAGCAGCAACCATCTATCAGAGCTCCCTCCTCACCACCACTCTAAAAACTACTTATTCACAATAACAAGAAGTTATTGTTTCTTCATTAACCCATCAGTTCTTGCCCAGCTCGAGAAAGAATTTGGAAAACTATGTGTTGCTACAGTGCCATCTGGTGATTCCCCTATACAAGTGGGTGAAGCTCTCTCATCAGGCACTCCAGCAGCATTATTACTGATATCCATTACTTAGCACACTTTCTTAGGCATCTTGTCATGTGTGTGTGGGTTTTTTAAACATTTTAGCGTTTTATATGCATAGAATGCATAGGATACAGCAATCAAAACATTTTCAAAATGTACTCTTAATCAAGTTTATCAGTGGCAGTTTGATTTTAAGAAATGGAAGGCAAAGCAGTGGTGAAGAGAATATTTCCTAAACATTCATAATTCATCAGGAACCTGACTGTGCTGGTGCTGTACCCCTGAACAAAGGCATGTGCTCTTCTTGGTAACTAGAAGGTGTTATAGATATGTTGTTAGCATCCCATATGCATTTGTTTGGCACCTGGATTTTTCAAGGTGGTAAGCAAACATTATCAACTGCCGCTCATCAGTGAGCTATGGAAGCCTTATGCCTGTGTTGCATATGGGTAAATGAGTTGGAGATGCCTGCTTGAGGTGAGTCTTGAACAGAGCTGGGGTTAGAGCTGGGTTTAGAGCTGTGGATACTCATTTCTCTTCTGCTCAAGAGAAGGACACCTCAGGGTGTGCCTGTTTGTGGCATAATGTGATGGTGTGATGCTGCTTTGGGACCTGGCACACCTTTGTTGTTGGCTTTTCTGGTCACTTTGCCTGCTCCCCCTTTTGTAAGTAGGAATAAAGATTACTTTGTTCCTATGTAAGAGTTGAATATTTGTGTATCATTTGGTTTAATAGATAGTTAAGGGTTTTCCCCTGACCTGGGGGGGTTTTGAGGCTGATCATGTGCAGCATATAGTCCTCATGCAAATGTGGAGTAGCTAGTAGTAAAATTCAGCACTAAATTAGCCTCTGAAGCTTTAGATCCTTGTCTGAGATGTTCAGATAACTACAATGACTGTTTCCTCCACTTTAAAATAGATCAAACCAAAACATCTTGTTGCAGGAAGAAAATGATTTGCCCTCTAAAAACATTGTTTATATTCTATTAATTGAGGTAGAGGCATATAAAATTCTAAATGTTGAGTTCAATTAATTATCAAAAAGCAGTAACAAATTCCTCACTTCCCTTCCATCTTTTGATAATCTATAAATTAAGGAGGTCATTTCTCTCTCTCACTTGCCCATTTATCCCAGAGGAAATGCAGTTCGCTCTTATTCCATTCAGGTATTAGCCTTTGTCTCCTCTGAAAAGCAACAGCTCTGTATGTCCTAAATGTCTGCAGCACCAGCTCACTTTCCTTGCATTCAGCTCAGTTCCAGCCTGGTGCAAGTGGGGACTTGAGGCAAGAGATGGTTTTGGTCTTTTCCCAAAAATCAATCAACTTTGACTCTTTAAAGGCTCTACAGGTCAGGGTATCACAACTCGGGATGACAATTCCCACTGTTCCAAGGAAATGGCATACAGCTGAAAATACTGTTCATGTAGTTGTGATCAGCATTAACCAAAGCACGTTTTTAGAAACACATTCCCAAGAGCTAATAAAAATGTACGGTATATATGCTTCAAAAAATGAAGAAAGCTGTCAGAAGCAAAGAAGGTGTGATATCGATGGGCAGGCCCAACTTTGAGAAGAGTTTGCTGTTCAATTGGCCAAGTTAAACAAGATACAATTAGAGCTAACCTGCTCCCCTAGGATTCATAAAGCTTTACTTGGAAGTTTTGGGGAGATGGTGGGGAAGCAGTGGCTTTAATTCTATCTCGTTTAACTTGGCCACTTTAATCACTTACATTTGGCTTATTTCATAGATGTCACACCTTTGAACAGCTGACTAGCCTTACTTTTTTCCTTAACATAACTTTTTCTGTATATTAACAGCTCTGAATCAGATAGAAAACATAGGGGTGGGGAGGTGGAGGGTAGAGTTTAAATTTATTATATGACCAGATACAAATAATATTTTTCACATGATGGCTCAGGTTCTCTGCAGCTTAAATTCTGGAGATTAGAATGTTCCTCTGCCAGTCAGCACTAGCCAAGATGATCATATGGAGACTCATTGCACACTTCTGCTCTTCCCAGAGGCAAATGATACTTTCCATACCTTCTGGGCTACAGTGCTTAAGTCAGCAAGTACCCAAAATTATTGACGCATTAACTTTTTCACCAGAAGGAGACTGTGGGAATCTGTACATGTAATAGAAAGTGATCATTATGGATTTCCTACATATGCCTCACTGTCAGATGTGGCTGAGGCAGTTAACACTGGAAAAGCAGAGCTGGGTATCAAAATACAAAAATATTTAGGCCAGTCCTCCAAATGCCCTTCACTGTGGTGGATCTGCCACACTTTGAATATCTCCGTGTGCCTGTGCTGCTGAAGGGCTTTGGCTATCCAGAAGTACCACATCTATCACAATGCCCTTCACAGAATTTTGCTGATTAAACCAGCTTCAGTCTCTACTCGAAGCAACTGCTTAGATTTTGAGAGATATGGTCTGAACAGCCTAAGCTGTGGGGGAAAATGGAAGCATGAGACTTTTGGCTAACCTTTTCCTAGGACAACATCTTCCCCATAGGAGACCAGAGAAATGTTTCTCAGGGAAGATTTTAAGCACAGCTGATCCTGTCTCTGGGCAAGAATCTCTTGAGTGCCCTGAAACTCTGGGCTTGAGATTTCTTGATAGAAGTATTTTGACCTGGGATTTCTTTTTGCCCTGTCTTTCAAAGGAAAACTTTGATAAATTAAGTCTTTCTTTGTAAGGAAATTAATCATGAGATATTTTCAATTTTTCTAACTGATGCTGTTTTATGAGGGATCGAGTTTATCAATTCCTCATGCCAGACACCTGGTTTTGGCCCTTTAAGGCTTAGGGTGTCATTTAAGGCTATAGCTAAGCTGAACTAATCACCTATGAGCTGCTCAAAGGGACAATTTACTGCTCCCTTACCTCTCTTGTCCCTGGCTACCCATCCTCTCCCATCTGGCTCTGTCTGAGCCTCTGAGCTGGCAGTGAGCCACCTCAGAGGGCTGAACCAGCACTGAGTGCTTCTCTTCTTTTGTCACAGTTAGATTTCTCCCCACTGAGACCCTTAAATCAGCTCGCCATGAGGTCAAATGAAAGAAGAGCCAGCAGTCTGCAGACAAGAGTGAGCGGGGAGGATGGAGAGGGGCTACAACACCATAGACTGCTGTAACATAAAACAGGGCACTTCATTAAGCCTGCTAGATAAATGGATTCTGACCGTTTGGTAAAATCTGCACACAAAGGTCCCATCCCTCAGGGCATAAAGCAAGGCTAGGCTATCTCCCCTCAGCCTAGCTGAATGCCCATCCTTTTATTTCTAGCTGTGGCACAAGCCGTAGGGCAGAGGCAGTTTGGGGATCTCAAGAAGCAGTGTGTTCATTCTCCTTACAAGAGTGGCTTGTTTGTAACATGTGACTTGTCAGTCATGTGAGCCAAATAGCCAAAGGTAAAGGAATTTACAAGTGCTGCTGATGGAACTGTGTTTATAAAAACAGAACGTCTCTGGATTTTTCATTTCTCTTCTTTTTTTCCCTTGGTGTGTGTGAGGGAAAAGGAGTAGGAGAAATCTAAGTATAAAGCCACAGCAACTGTGAAATTTAGCAATCAAAAGTGTTCAAAAGATTTCTTCTGAAATGGTACATTTGCTATGTAATATACCAGGAATATTCCCTAATATTTCATTGGGTTTTGATGGGCGGGCATGGGTTTGGGTAGATTTGTCATTCCCAAAAGTCTTGCTAGAGGGCTGTGGGTGGGCAAAGGTGTTACAATGAAAACAAAAGACCAGTGTGCTTATAATATATGTATACAACCCACACCTTTCCACTGAGTCTCCTAGTAAAACATGATTTCATGCTATTCTCCTAGATGTGCCCAATAATTCAAGTCAGTATTTTTGTACCAGGCTTATTCTCAAGAAGGGGAATGCTTGGTGGCAGGCCTGGTTTTTGTTGGACTCAAAGCCACTGCTCCCAGTTCCTTCTATTGTTCCTCTTGTCAGTGGCAAAATTTGGGACCCCAGCTTAGAAAGGAGAAGAAAAGCACCCAGCTGAAATCTCCTGCTCAGCATCTGGGAAGAGGGGAGGATGGGAAGGAAAGGGCTTTAAGTCGCCTAGCGGTGTTTATCTCTGCTTTTTCTTTTTCTATTTTTTTTTTTTTTTTGTTCTTCTGGTTCAGTGTAGCATGAAGCGGGACGAAAGGAGAGGAGACGAGAAAGTGGCAGAGGGGTGCGGGGGTCAAGGAGGCACACCCGCGCACCATTGCCGCCTGCTCCGGAAGGGCCTTATCTCACCCCCTGGATCAATTTGACTAATCTATTTTATCTTACCATCTAATCTATCTGTTTCTGCTGAGCTATCCATCTGCCTCATAGTATTGATCCCAACAGTTTTGTAATTGTATTTATAAAATGCCTTTTCACCCTCCTGGGAAGTAAGGTTGTGTGCAAAGCCAGATGTGGGGGCAGCGGTGAAAACTGCACACGCTGCTGCTGATGATGATGGCAAACCACTCACCAACCACTGCAAGCCCTCCAGCCCTCCGTTTCTCTCCCCTCGTGCAGCCCATCATCATCCCCTCTGCTTCAAAACATTGGAAACAAACAGGTACACAGGCTGGGGGTGGAGGGATGCAGGGCAGTGAGTGATGGCAGAGGAATGGCAGCCAGAAGAAAAACCATTTGCAGAAAATGGAGTGGTGTCCATTTCAAGCTTGTTGCAGAGAAGCTTGTTCCAAGCTGAAATCCATCTGATTCCAACACTTAGCAGGAGCAGTCTGAGGCTGACAGATCATCTGCAGACAAAAAAAAAAAAAAAAGTGAAGGAAGAAAGTAGGATATTTGTGATTTTCAAGGAAAAGCTTCTTATCTGCACACAAAGTCAAATTTAATCCAGAGATGAGCAATGACAACTTTCAAGCATAAACAAACTCTTAGAGATGCTCACAAATATCCTCTGAATGAACACCTGCATGGCAATGGAGCTTTGTCCTGACTGCAGGAATCAGCTGCCATGCAAAGTTGTCAGCCCTGTTTAGGCAGGAACTGGTTCTCTGTGCGGGGCTGGGCATTTTCTCAGCTGCATCTTATTTAGAAATAAAGACTTATTTCAATTTTAGATTTACCTACACAAGCCTCCACCCTTTAATCATAGATTTTTTTTTTCATATTTACTAGTGTAAAATTTCCTGCATGATGGATATGTGCACGTGTGTATCCATGTCTATCTCTTCTCCTCTTTTTCCATCTCTGGAACACATGATGTCTCACCTCTGAGATATGTGGGAAGGGTAAAAGACACTAGGGGCACACTGGTCTCTGTTACAGACTTCCTTCCAACTTCTTCATAAGCAGGGAGCGGTTTGTGCTAAGCCTCATTGTTTTCATGTCAGTATAATGCTTTTATCATGTATTTATTGTGCATGAATAATTAGCTAAACACCGCAAGCCTATCATTTCTGCTCAGTGGTACTTCCCTGTGCGAAGCACAGTAACTTCTGAATTGCACATTGGGGTTGCAGGGAATACTGTGGGCATTGGTAGGCAAAATCCAAATGGTTCCCAGTTTGGAGCACTGGGAAAGGCTGGTTCGCAGGAATGCAAGAGCACCAAGTTTCCTCATGCAGCTGAGCACGTTAGTCAGTCTCTGATGCTGCTTGCCTACTGGCAGAGGTAGAGACTTAATTTGCTGTGTTAAGAGATAGCCTTCAAATCTAGTGTCTATATGAGACTCTCCTGCACAGTGAAACTGCTAGCTTGGGATCAGAAATATATTAGTTATTGCAGCAAGTGATCTCAAGCAAGCTAAAGACACTTCCATCAACCATAGCCTTTCATCAACCAAAGTCGTTTTTAAATGTTGGCAAATTCCTTTGCTTATGGAAAGATTATACACCTAGTAAGTAGCCTGTTACCTCTCTCCAGGCTCTCAGCAGAGCCACAGAAGCTGGCAGCCAGTGCAGAGCCAGACTTCCTCTCTACGGGTGGAGGGGCTGGCACTGAAGGAGTATCTCCAGCACTATAGAAGGGGGTCACACCTTCGATTTTTTTATGACTTGGTCCATTCTCAGTTATCTGCCTTTCATTAGAAAAGGCAAAAGTAAAATTGCACTTAAAAAACGTGATTGAAATATGCTAGTTGTCTAGAACTGGCATTTATAATGGAATTTCACAGTTTCATACTGACAGTGCAACATTTTAAAAGGCCCTTTCTGATTAACAAGACTCAGAATTGCTCCCCTGGTTATGTTTAGAAAGAGAGAATAAATGCCATAGATCTTGAAACAACTGAAATCATAATTTCCCAATGTTATCAGCAGCCTTATTCTGAAAAAGCGCACACTGTGATCCGCAGACCCCCGTCAACTTCCCTGGTGACTCAACAGAGACTGATGGCTGCTCTGCTCTGGAGGGGCGTACAGCTGACGTGATGGGACTGTGGCCAAATTACACTTCGGCTATTTCTGCTCTTGTTGGAGCTGCAGGGACTGTGGTAGTGTCCAGCCCCTGGCTGAACCATGCTCCACATGCCCATGTCTGCACTACATTTGCTGTCACCAACAAGTTCAGCAACCTCGGTGAGGTGGGAATCCGTTTTTGCATTCCTCTACCTAAGGGCAGCTGTGCTTTTTACTCTCTTTCAGTTCTTACTATCTCTCTAGGCAAAACCAGATCAGATGTGCTGTATTTTCACTGAAGACCTCCCCTTGCACCCCATTCTGGTGGCTCATCCACAAAAAGCCATGCAAGACCCTCAGGACACTAAAGTGAAGCTAAAGCTCTCTGAACAGAAACCTAACAGTGAAACCACAGATTTAGTGGCCAAGTGGAAGAATAGATGCAGGCAAAAATATCTCATTATGTGGGCTGTGCAATGGAGTTGGCAACATGGACACTGTGCTCTTGTCAGAGCTACTTCTCTGAGTGTGACATGAATCACATCCATGTAAGCACATTGTGGAAAAGGTGATTATTCCTGATTTTGTTAGTTAGAGGTAGATGGCATAACTTTATCCAAATCACACACTTCTCTGTGCCACACATAGTAAAACCTGTCAGGAACATTACAAGTCCTTCCACTGCCATAGCCATGCATTTACCTGTAACTTTAATTGCAGATTTCTTTTCTGTGTTCCCCAAATTTGATTTCACTGGTTTGGTTCACTTAAGCATCATCAGCACATTCCTTAGGGACTAGCAGCATATCATTGTGATTGAGCTGGCTCACCTGGAGGGAGGCTTTGGGAGCACAGTGCTAAAAAGCATAAAGCAGTGCCTGCTCTTTTACTTAACCAATAAATCTATTGCTTTATTATTGCTGTTGGGAAACTTGGAGCCAAATCCTTTGCTGGCAAAACATTGACTTTAGTGGAGTTTGGCCAGCAGAGAGTTTAGCTTCCTGGTTTTGTTCCAATTTGAAGAGTGCGCTCAGCCTGATTGTTGTTGTTTTGCCTTTTAGCTGTTTTAATTTAAAATAATTATGTGTTGTGGGCTGGTGGTTGGGGTTTTTTTCCATAATTTCTTCTTGATATGTCACAGTGTTTGTAGCAGACAAACAACAAAAAAAAATGATGATATTTCTATGTATCCTTTCCTTTGTTCAACAGTTGTGGAAATCATGGTCTCATTCAAAGGCAGGGCTTAGCCCAGGCTGAGTGCAGCTTGGCATGACCTGATGCCCAGGTAGGCAGCAGCACTGCTGGTGTGTGTCTTTCTCCCAGGGACCAGGGGATGGAGTCTGTAGCTGGTCCCTTCAGGAGACTCAGTGCACTCAGCTGGATTTTCTAGCAACACAGCAGCTCCCCAGTAACCCTTGTCTCAGCCCTCAAAGAGTTGCAGAAACATAACTTGTGACACGTCCAGGCAAATCCCGCACCTCAGATACCTGGCAGCGAGTAGCTGTTTGCTCCAAGGGTTATTATTAACTCACTCCTTGTATAGGGGCTGGCACCAGAGGGCCCCAGCTAAGGTGGGGCCTGTAGCTGTTCCTGCAGTATAAATGTTATTTATACAGTGCTATTAAACTGAGGTTTAATGTAAACTGCTGCCAGCGCTGTGGTATATACCAAAATGAAAGGACATCTTGTGAGACATTTTAGAGCACCAAAAGCACTAAGTTTTAAACGTCTGTTAAACAAAGAGAAGGCTTTCTGGGAGAGGTGAAACAATCCAAGTAGGAAATGATCCAGTTTTGAGAAGTAGCTCTTTCCTGAGCGAGCAAATTAAACACAGGTGCAAGTAAGAGACAGGAGCGTGGTCATCTTGTCTTGTCTTGTCCACTCCTAGCCAGTGGCAATCACAGAATCACTTGGCTGGAAAAGACTTTTGAGATCATAAATTACAACTGTACCTTTCCACTATTCAACCATATCCCTAAGCACTTCATCTACCCATCTTTTAAATACCTCCAGGGATGGTGACTCAACCACCTCCTCGGATAGCCTGTTCCAGCACCTGATAACCCTTTTGGTGAAGAAATTTTTCCTAATGTCTAATCTGAACCTCCCCTGGTACAACTTGAGGCCATTTGCTCTCATCCTATCACCTGTCATTTGGGAGAAGAGGCTGATGCCCACCTCGCTACAACCTCCTTTCAGGTAGTTGTGGACTACCTGTAGATAAGGTCTCCCCTCAGCCTCCTTTTTTCCAAGCTAAACAACCCCAGTTACCTCAGCCATCTCTCATAAACTTTGTTCTCCAGCCCCTTCACCAACTTTCTTGCCCTTCTCTTGATCTGCTACAGCACATCAGTGTCTTTCCTGTAGCGAGGGGCACAAAACTGAACACAGTGCCATGGGCTTCTCTCTTTCCAATCCTCGCATGACCACCTTAGAGAAAACAATTCTCTGTGTCTTAACAAACCAAAATCAACATAATCAACACTGTGAAAATGTATGTCAGAGAAGGGTCAAAGCAAACACACTTAGATGTCGCAGCCTGCTATTTGTAGTGTACTTACATCATATCTGGGGCTTTATTCCCCCTGGACATTTGCCCATTCCTCCAGAAACTCTCCAGAAAGGACTCAAAGGAGTAAGCCCTGGCAGAGGCCCCGAGCACCACCTAAACTGCTGGGTTTCTCCGTCTTCCCATCTTGTGGAACAAGCAAACAGCTGGAATCCCATGACACAGGCCACATGAACTTCTGGAGTATGTTTTCACTGGTGCAGCACTGATTTTACTAGGATCAATATAAATATTACTTTAGCCTGCAACTGCTAATTAAATCAACATAAACTTAATTTATAGTGATGATCACATTCCTAATGCTGTGCTGCTGCCAACCATCGCAACTGATGCTTTGAGACATCATGTAAACCCAGCCATTAACAATCAAGTAAATGCTCCCATTACACATTACTGATACTGCCTAAAGAACTTTTTAATAGACTCCTTACAATTTATGGCAGATGGTACAGACCATGTGCTTAAATTCAGCATTCTTTCTCATGTTTTCTGTCTGCTGCTTAGATAGATGCTGGTGTTATACTATCTAATGTGACATTACATGCTTGAAATTGAAAAGACTGAGGTTGTTTTGCTTGGAAAGAAGATATACAAGAGGGATCAAGACAAAAGTCTATGACAGAATTAATAGCATAGAAAAAGTTGAATGGGAGCATTTCTTGCCCATCTGTTAAAATAAAAATACTGAAATAGTCATAGAAATCAAAAAATGGAAAATTCAGAAGTGTAAGAGTTTCCCCCATAAACAGAATGTGAAAACTTGGTTGCCAGAGAAAATCACTACGACCAAGAACTCAGCAACTTTCAGATAAGCATTGCACATTTATATGCAAAAGACTCTCAAGACACGTTATACTTAAATATAATGCTCCCAGGAAAGAATACAAAGCTTTAGGGTCCCATAGCTTAAACAGCTCTCTAACAAGCAGCCATTAGGATGACAGTTTCACAGAGGCTGGACTGAACAATAGAGGGTTTCTTTCCTTCTCCCTTCCCACTGAAGCAACTAGCAACAGCCATAAGGAGAATAATAAAAAAAAAAAAGTCATATGGCTTTTAGTCCTGGAAGCTTCTAGGTTTGAGATAAGGTACTAGAATTTCAGATGTTCCCTTGCTGAGTGAAAGCTAAGGAAAGCTTATTGTATGGGGGATTTCCAGTGCCCTTGTCTGCAAAGAAACTTCCAGAGGTATCAATGGAATAGGGTTCTTGAGTTGCACAGAGAATACGGCAGTGAGCCAGAAGGCAAATTATTATAATAAACTCAGAATTTGAAGGCTAAGTGGGACTGTGAAATAGTGCCTAAGTTACCATGGGTTAGAGACAGCATTGAGGAACACAGAGCAGGGGAACATCCTGCTGGATGAGGTGAACAGCAGGATTTATGGTGTTTTATTTCCAAATAAATCACAGTGACAAAATTTCACACCTTTGAGCAGCACTTGGAGCACAAAGTGCCTGCATAGTCACGCACCAAACTGATGGAGTTTTAGCATAGTTTTAACAGGAGGTATTTATAGGACTATAGAAATTTATGTGTGTATTGCTTACCTAGAAAATGTATATGTATATGTATATATATATGTATATGTATATATATATACATATTTACATGTATATGTAAATGTATATATATACACATATACATAAATATCTAATTACTTATGTGTGAACATATTGTTTGTACAGCATCACTTACGTGATGCATAGCCATCGCATCAAAATGTAACTTACTCTACCTAGACCAGTGGTATAAAATGGTACTAGACTACATTTTTTAAAAGTACTCTGTATTGTAGCTGAGACATATCCGTAGCTGTCAATATACGAGACATTTTTCAAAGGAGAAATAAACCAGTGGTCTTAAGGTCAACAGGTTTTGGAAACTGCATGTAGCATGTCTAAATATTGTTCAACTCTGAAGTACTGGAGCAGAGGTAGGTAACCTCTTCCCGTGAGATGAGCAGAGGGGAAGGACTCTGCCCCCACCAGGGATCTCCTGCACAGAACTTGGCTTTTCATTTTATAAAGGAATATTATAAAAAGTAGCCTTAAACAAGAAATAATAAATATGAAAATGTCTTTGCTAAGGAGCTTTCTCAGATTAGCATAAATCTTGATTCCTCGCTAATATTTATATCACCAGCTTATAGGGCATTTATTGATCTATATTTGATTTTGTAGAGGACCTTGCTAACCATGGTTTCATCTACCATTGAGTATTCAGATTAATTGTTTAGGAATGTATCAACGTGAAGATGTTCACTTTCCGTGGTTTTGTCTGCCTCCCTGTCAGACAAAACAGTCAGTGCACTAAATGGCAGCTAGATCTCCAGACAATTCTGTTTTGGCAGATTTTCAGAAAGGTTTCTGTGTTTTGCCTACCTGGTTTGCCATCTGTTGAATCTGATGACATTTGTTAGCGCACAGCTGGGGGAATTTAAAAAGGTGCAGATTACAAGTATGTGTGCTGTTCTCAAGTGGTTACATGTGTGTGTGCTGCAGATACAAGCTGAATTCCTCCAGAAGTGGTCAGCCCAGTCTTGCTGACTGGGACACTCAAGTATGTAAGCACATAGCTGGCTTTTAACATATGATTTACTCCCCGTGTAATTGTACTTGCAGTGGTGTTCAGCTAGTATGCTGTTATTTGTTTTAGAGCTGAAGATCGCTGCCATGGATAGCTCAGGCTCACAAATGCAACCATTTTCTGTGTAGGAGGATGAACTTTATGCTTTGATTATCTGATTTCCAGGTTCTGTCACCTGTTGTTGTTTAGGTCTAAATACCCTCTTCTGGATAAACAAAGTTCAAACAAGAATGAAGTCATCATGGTAATGAATTATAGTAAACAACGTAAGGATTTAACTCCTTCTGAGGAAGCTTAGTAATGTTCAGCTGCCCATTTAACGGCATAAGACATTTGCCATTATGTATCTCCAGTCATGTCCAAAATGACAAGGTTAAATAGCGCTTCAGATCATTTTGCATTAAGCATATGCTGGCAAGTAGATTAAAAGTATCCTGCATGAAAAGACTAAGACAATGGCATTGAGAAGAAAATATTGTTTCTCAGTCAGATCACAGGCGTCTTAGCATCTGGCTTACAAACATTCAGTTTTGTGCAACTTGTGGGTTTTCTTCTGGAAATAACAGTGATAGCCATATTTTTATAACCTTGAAAGTGATTCAGCACTCATCTTTTGTCATCTGTGTGTTCCTTGATCAGCCCAACAACATTCCTAAAAGCTAAAGTCACATCCCCTAGTTGTGCTTAGCCATTGCTTGGAGAAGAAACTGTAATGGACGTAAATGTCCCTCCTGCAAGGCAGCCTCCTCAGAGTAATTTGGGCTACAGATTTACTCTGTGCAACTGAATGATTAAATTATGAGTGAGATGTTTTGTTGCAAAAAAAGTGGCTGATACATTCACCATAGAGACACAGAAGGAGAAAAATATTTGTTTCATTAAAATTAAGACTGTTTTTCACCGTGACAAAATGGTGAAATTCACTCTTTAAAACAGAACAATTTAAGAACAGTTAGTTCCACAGCATGATGCACCCCACAGTATTATGCCAAATTATAGGTTAAGCAATGTTGCAGTTGAAAGGGCTTAAAAAGCTTTAGCACCAGGATTAATTCCTGACTTTCCTTGTCTTCATTCAGAAGGTCTGAAAGGTTACAGCTCATTCAAACAAGGCCCTTAGATGCAAGATAATACAGACGAAATATGGTAGCTAATACAGTAAGACAAGAACATATTGTCCCAAAACTGGCTTCTTCTTTTCTTCTTCTTTTTTTCCAACAAAATTGAATTGAATTGCAATTGAATTGATCTCAGAATTAAAAAGATAAATGTGGAAGTGTCTGGTGGATCTGCAGCCCAGTGTGAAATAGAAGTATTTCTAATATTCATAAGGAAACACTGAAAGCAGAATCTACAAATTGCAAAGCCGTTCTCTTCTCATCCAATGCACACTAGATCTGGAGGAACAAAGTAGATTATCGTACCTGCCAGGGGCATGAGCATGGTGCTACTCAGGTATTAAATGAGGTGTCCCACAATTTAGCTGACTCACAAGAAAATTTCATGGGAGAGGATCTGAGAGCTGTGGGATGATAAACACTAAAAGACTTTGGGAAAGCCATTCTCTGGGGTCACTCACACAGCCTCACCAGACCCTTAAGTTCGTGAGACAGAGGTTAGCTTAAGTTGACTGCTCCTCCTTCTTTCCTGCTGTTTTTACTGACCTGAAGTTCCTCCCAGGAATAAGGAGACTGAAAGCCTGGAAATGAGCTGGGGGTCATTAGCACCATGTGATCTGTCTGCTCTTCAGACCACATTAGTGAATGGCCTGCAGACCATGACCTGGAATTTGCAAGGGAACCAGAGGGAAAGGAAGCCAAAGCTTTGTTTATATAAAAAACTTGCATCACTTTCAAGAAATCAGTTTAACATGGATCTAGTTAAACCAGTACAAACGTCTGAATTAGATGCACATAAACCAATTTAATCCTTTGCTAAGTCAGTTTAAAGTAATTTATCAATGCAAGCTAAAAACAGTGCGTGTAAGGACTGCACTAGTTTAAATGTCTACATTAGAGGTACGCACTGCTTTAATTAGATTGATTTTGAATAGATTTGATTATGCAAACGCAACTTTCCATAATTTCATTGGCTTATTGATATGGTAGTTCATTAAGCAGGAAAGGTATGTGGAAAGAAAGAAAGATCTTGTTTTAGAGTAAAAAGTTGTTCGTGAATAATATATTCTTTTTACTCTTTTTATATAATAGTTTTTTGACAAAAATACGAATATTTTTATTTAAGTTCCACTTTTCTTCACAAATCAAATGAAATTATTTTCATGCCAATTGTATTAGTTACGTTATACCAATATTAAGGAAAACTCTTGTGGTTTTATGTCAAGGTAGCTGATTTGAGGCAGCTGTTCCAATGTGAATACCTAGACATGACAAGCACAAGTAGCCAAGGTCAGGCAAAAGATTGTCACTCTACTCAGTGTGACTACAAGATGAGACAGATACAAACAGATAACAGAGCCCACAAAATCCATTGTGCAGCATGGTAGGCAGAGATCTCAACTGTAGTCCAATAGCTGCTGAGTTTTGCATAGATGTGGCAATAAGGAAGAGTATTCAAGATTAGGAGGAGGCTAATGAGTTGTAAGTGTGGACAATTTTTCTCTGGAGAAGGAACTCCTGGAAATAATGCTGGTTTGAAAATTTGCAGTCTTTTGAAACTCAGCATGAGACATTAATTTGAGGGAGGTTAGCTTGAACACTTAAGTCAGCCAGCCAATATTCTGTGGAAAAGGGAAACGGAAAACAGTGGAAATAAAAAGGGATGGGGTCAAAATAATGGGCAAGCATCATTGGTTCTCTAGGAAAATCATAGGTGAATAAAAGTGAGGTGAATAAACCAGATGAAAGGACGTTGCAGTGATGCAGATGTAGGAGAATGAGAATTTTAGAAGTGTAGCATGACACAGACATACAAAGATAATGACTTGGCCATAGGCAGGAAATAAGATTATAGAGGGACATGTGTACTGAGCACAGTGCCCAGAGAGCAGCATACAGGTCTGAACAGAGGCTAACACAGCAATAACTCTAGTGAACCAAAAGAGGCTGTTAAAATGAGCTTAGGAAACTTTTTTTTTTTAACTCGTTTGAGTTTGAAAAAAATAGCTAAAAGTGGTGTAAGAGGCAGGCTGGCTATGGTTGTGAAGTTGGCAGAGTAGGACAAGAGATACCAGCTTGGGAATTTTCCTCAATCATAGAATCATAGAATCATAGAATCATAGAATCATAGAATCATAGAATCATAGAATAGTTTGGGTTGGATGGGAACTTAAAGATCATCTAGTTCCAAACCCCCTGCCATGGGCAGGGATAGCCCACTAGATCAGGCTGCACAAGGTCCCATCCAACCTGGCCTTGAACACCTCCAGGGACGAGGCATCTACAACTTCCCTGGGCAAACTGTTCCAGTGCCTCACTGCTCTCATCGTGAAGCAGTTCCTCCTTATGTCTAGTCTAAATCTGCCCCTCTCCAGTTTATACCCATTGTCCCTAGTCCTATCAGTACAAGTCCCTTCCCAGCTTTCTTGTAGACCCCCTTCAGGTACTGGATTCAGGTAATTTATGGATAACTTATGGGTCTAGGAAGCTCCAGATAGAGCAGGGCCCTGACCTTTGTCCAAGACAAGGTAGTTAGAAACTCTGGAATGAAAGGTTTCTGTTGAGCGCAAGACAGGAGATCACCCAAGATGCTATTAAAAGAAAACAGCTCCAGACAGTGGTTGGCTGGATACATAGGTGACTATATTTTGGGAGGGGAGAAGGACCTTATTCAAAGAAGCAAGAGCAGTCAAGAGTCAAGATGGTCTCTAAGGTGGCGTTACTGGGCATCTTTCTGCATGGAGAGGAAAACCCAGGAAACAGTGAGAAGAGGTTAGAACAGATGGATGGAGGTGCTGGAGAGGAAGATGAAACACTCCTGCATTCTAGAAGGACAAGAGTTTGCAAAGGAGGAGGCAGAAGGAAAGGTCAGGCAGCTGAAAACCCAATGTGTTTTCACCACTTGGCTCCAGGGAGGCTGGAATAAGATGCTGAATGGCAAGAAAAAGGCAAGCAGGAGGAAGGGACGGTTTGAGAGGTGGGTCAGGATGTGATGTGAAGCAGCTGGCGTTGTGCATCATCCAGTCTAAAGCAGCAATGTGATCTAGCTGGGAAGATCACTGATGTTAAGAGAGAGGAGGGTGAGAAGGTGGTTTTGGGGGAGGAATGTGCAGGAGTCACATAGAAGGGAATTTGGGGCAGGTGGAGGGGGAAAGCGCAATGGTATGAGCAGTAGTTGAGGTTGCCAGGCAGCTATAGTATGTGGATGTTAGGTCAGCACTTGACACAAATAGGGAGGAAGGCACAGATACTGCGAACTTTCAGTGATGCAAATGTAATAGGAAAAGACCTGGGGAGAAGCACATGGTGGATTTGTGGCAACTGCTGCTGGGTGAGGGCAAGAGTGGGCTCTGCCAAAATGTGTGCTGGCACATCAACAAGGCTGAGAGGAACACAGTCACAAATTTGAAACTGATGTCTGTGGCTGTGAATCTTTCCTCTCCCCTGCCTGTGTGGATATGCTAACCCAGTGTGACTAAATTATTTCAAATTTCCATAATTTGGAGGCAGTTTCCTCTTCCTCAGCAACAGTGTGCGCAGACATCCCTCTAATTGCAGCAGGAGGGCTGTCATACTCTGCAAGCACAGAGCTTGCACCCTATCAAATCATAACGATGCTCCAGGATCAAAGCTTGCAAGGGTCCTTTTTAATTAGAATCACTTTATAGTTTAGGGGTCTGTCTTCACATCTCTAGCTTTAATCAGTTGTAAATAAACACCTTAGAAACCTGAATTACGTGTAAACATGATTATTCCATTAAATAAAATGTTGGAGAGCTGTGAACTGCTTTATAGGCTCCCAGGAGTGGCTAAGCCTGACACTTAAAATGGCACTTAAAAAGTCAACATTGGTATTGGTCAAAGCTGGAGCCAAAGGCTCCAGTTAGAATTTGTATCCCACAGCTTCATGCTGCCATCCCAGGAGAAAAAGCCCCATATTTAACAGCTCCAGTCCAGCTGCCACAACCTCCATATTCTTCCCAACTGCTCCCGCACATACAGTCAGTCACGAAGCCTGTGGCATGTTGAAAATGAGGTGACGGCAGAGACAAGTACCAAATAGCAGGGCAGGAATAGCACTGAACTGCTTGGACAGTTGCAGCCAAAGATGTGCAGGGACCTAGGGGATTGTCCGGAGATCTGGAGGAGCTGCTTGGGGCAGCCCTGGCTGCAGCTGCCTTCCTGCCCCCGGGTTGGGTCTGGAACCATGGCCAGGGGATGGCACAGAGTGGTTTCTCATAACATTCTGCTTAGGAAACTGTCAGCCTCTGGCCTGGACAGGCAAACATTCTCCTGGGTGGAAAACTGGTTGGATGGCCCGGCCCAGAGAGTGGTGGTAAATGCAGTTAAATCCAGCTGGAGGCCAGTTACAAGTGGGGTTCCCCAGGGCTCAGGGCTGGGTCCAGCCCTGTTCAATGTCTTTGTCAATGACCTGGATGAAGGCATCGAGTGCACCCTTAGCAAGTTTGCGGACGACACTAAGCTGTGAGGAAGTGTGGATCTGCTGGAGGGTAGGGAGGCTCTGCAAAGGGATCTGAACAGACTGGACCACTGGAGCGTGTCCAGAGAAAAGCGATGAAGCTGATGAAGGGTCTGGAGAACAAGTCTTATGAGGAGCAGCTGAGAGAGCTGGGGTTGTTTAGCCTGGAGAAGAGGAGGCTGAGGGGAGACCTCATTGCTCTCTACAACTACTTGAAAGGAGGTTGTAGAGAGGAGGGAGCTGGCCTCTTCTCCCAACTGACAGGGGACAGGACAAGAGGGAATGGCCTCAAGCTCCGACAGGGGAGGTTCAGGCTCAACATCAGAAAAAGATTTTTCATGGAAAGGGTCGTTGGGCACTGGAACAGGCTGCCCAGGGAGATGGTTGAGTTACCTTCCCTGGAGGTGTCTAAGGGATGGGTGGATGAGGCGCTGAGGCGCATGGTTTAGTGATTGATAGGAATGGTTGGACTTGATGATCCTGTGGGTCTTTTCCAACCTAGTGATCCTGTGATTCTGTGGTGTCACTGCTGAGACATGGACAGCAGCAGCTTCTTGTTTGTTTTCAAAGGGAGTTCTCTTTTTCTTCTTTGGTCCGTTTTCCTCTTTGTGTTTCGGCACTGGTTTTTCACATGCATCTCTGTTAAGGCTATATTTAGGGCCTATTTTCTAATTTGGCTAGTGCTTAGCCTCTCTTGTGTAGATTTTCCTAGGTTTTTTTTAAATTTCTTATTTTAAGTGTGTGATACCTTTAAACATGTAATTATCCAGCCTAATTGGAATGCCTAAAGAGTCACTTTCCAAACTGCCAATATGTTAAAATCTGTTGATGTGTGTGATCCTGGAGTTACCATGGCGACTGCCTCCATCACAGGGAGATGCACCAGATCATAGAATTGTAGAATTGCTTGGTTGGAAAAGACTTCTGAGATCATAGAGTCCAAACGAACCTCTCCACTACTAAATCATATACCTAAGCACTTCATCTACCCATCTTTCAAGTACCTCCAGAGATGGTGACTCAACCACCTCCCTGGGCAGCCTGTTCCTCTTTTTTCCAAGATCCACCCAAAGGTCTCTGCTCAGCCAAGCTGGTTTTCTTCATTGCTGGCTCATTTCTCAACACATGGGGACGGCTTGCTCTTGTCCCACCAAGATTTCCTTCTTGAAGAGCATCCAGCCCTCTTGGTCTCCTTTGCCCTTTAGGACTGCCTCCCAAGGAACTTTATCAACCAGCCTTATGAACAATCCATAATCTGCCCTCCAGAAGTCCAAGTTGAGTGTTCTGCTGACCCTCTCCTTACTTCTCCTAGAACTGAGAATTATGATGTGTCATGACCACTGTGTGTCAGGCATCCTCCAACCATCACATTTCCCTCAACACCTTCTCTGTTCACAAATAACAGGTCCAGAAGGGCTCTTGCACTGGTTGGTTCACTCACTAGTTGTGTCAGGAAGTTGTCTTCCACACACTCCAGGAACCTCCTAGACTATTTCCTTTCTCCTGTATTATACTTCCAGCAGACATCTGGTGAGTTGAAGTCTCCCACAAGGACAACGGCTAGCAATTGTGAGACTTCTCCCAGTTGCTTGTAGAATATCTCATCAGCCTCTTCTTCCTGGCTGGGTGGTCTATAGCAGACTCCCACCACAATATCTGTGTTATTGGGTGTTCCACTGATTTTTACCCATCATTGAGCTCAAGGCAATCAAAACACTCTCTAATATAGAGGGCTACCCCATGACCTCTCCTTCTTTGCTTATCCTGCCTAAAGAGTTTATAGTCAACCATGGCAGCGCTCCAGTTATGCGAGCCATCCCACCATGTTTCTGTGATGGCAAATTGATAATAGTTTTCTTGCTGTGCAAAGATGTCTAGTTCCTCTGGTTTGTTGCCCATGCTGCATGCATTGGTGTAGATGCACTTCAGTTGGACTATTGGGCCTGCTACATTCCTGTGGGGAATTGTCTTAATTCCTAAGTGACTGCTCACTGTGGTTTCTAAACCGTCAAATAACCTTTGCATCTTTGCTGCCACTTGAAGTGCTATTCCCCACTTCCTCTGATGTGGCAGACCAAAGGGCCTCGCTAGCTTTTTTCTGTCAAGCCTAATTTTGTCCTCCTCCCCCTTAACATCTAGTTTAAAGCTCTATTGATGAGTCCTTCTAGCTTCTTGTTAAGCATCCTTTTGGTCCCTGGGGACAAGTGTACCCCATCCATTGTCAGCAAACCTGGTGTTGTGCAGGCCAAACCATGGTCAAACCCCACCCCCAAAACCCAGGTTCAGAGCCATTCGTCCCGAGGCCCTGAAGTCCCTTTTAATTGCTCTCAGGTTTCATGTTGGGTTTTCATTACTGCCTGCTTGAAAATTCAATAGTGATAATAATCCATGGGTCTGACCAGAGTTGGAAGTTTTCTTTCCACATCTCTAACCAAAGCCCCAGGTAGGCAGCAGGCTTCCCTATGTAATGGGTCTGGTCTGCAGATCAGGTCTCCTGTTCCTTTGAGAAGAGAGTTCCCTACCACAATGGCCCATCTTTTCTTCCTTACAGAAGCCATTTTAATGGATGGCTTAAGGTGTCTTAACCTAGGGAATGTTTCTAGGCTGTGAGACCTATCGTCCTCACTGAGGTTTGGTTCTACTTGCATAGTTTCGTATCTATTGTGCAAAGGAATCTGGGAGGCTGAGGTTGAAACAGAGGAGAAACGGCAGATGCTCTGGGCAGGAACCTTCTGGTATTCCCCTCCATCTCCTATATCTTTAGCTGAATGAAGAGAGGATGAGGAGCTTCAGCTTGTGGAGGACATCCCGTAGACCTAAACTTTAGGGAGCATGTTTATTTCCAGCTTCTGAGGCCCAGCTTGCCAGGCTACAGCTGTGTCCTACCAGTGAATGGGAAGGGGAGGAAGCCCTGGCCTGGTCCCAGGCTGGGCAGTATTCATGTACCCTCAGGTCCCACTGCACAGGTGGTGCAATCCCTGGCTAAGAAGGGTGCTTTTCCCCCCAGGTCCTGCTGCACTAGTGGTTCAATCTGAGCAGCCCAAGGATGGCAACACTGTTCATCACCCTGGCTGGGGCAGGATGCAAGTGGGATTCTCATGGGATAATAGGACATACCTGAATTACAGTCACAAATGGATGGGGATCACATCGAGTAAATGAGAAGGTCCATCCCTGTGTGTTAGTGGGTCAACAGCATTATGCAATGGAGAGAGTTGCTAACTGCCACCCGGTAGATGCTGTGTCATCATCACCATTGCTGCCATCATGGCTGCAAACATTCACAGCTTATGTCTCACCTTGGCTGGTCCACCTCTGGTGTGGAAGCATGATCCTCTGAGAAACCTGAGTACACTCTGGGAGAGACAACTCTTCATAATAAACTGTTATCACCTTTTTATCCTTCAATTTGTTTTCCAAGGCAGCTCCATCTAGAGCAATTTCCACAAGCCTTTTTCTTTGCAGCAGAAACTAGAGTTATATACTAATAAGGGACAATAATAATTGGGGAGTAGGGGGCTGCAGTTGGTATTTTCTTTTGTGGTAAAATGTTATGCGACAGAGATGATTTTTGCAGTTCCCTTTTCATATTTTTGGTCTTTCTTTATTCTTGGGGTTTCTGCTCCCAAAGGTTCCACAATTCTATTGCAAGAAAACATTTGGAAAGGGGCTAAAGCACATGCTGGGAGTTTTCTGGACTGAGGTTTCCATCGTAAACACACAGGGGTGGACTCAGAGCTGACATTCACAGTTTGCTGCAGCTTCCTGGGTATGGGAATTTGTTTTCATTTTACATTTGAATGAAATCCAAGAACAGCGATGTGGCTGTGCCGAAAGGTTTGTCTTTTGCCTTATTGTTTCTGGGAAACTTGTCTGGACTTTCTATAAAAGGTGAACAGTTTTTATGATTGCAGTGTCCAGCATCAGACAAAATACATAAAAACCTTTTGCTTTTAATAGCTTTGGTACTCCCACCATCTCTGACAATTACAATCCTTTAAATAGTAGTTTTATTTTAAAAATATTTATTTATTTAAATGTATAGGTATTTGTATATGTGTATGTGTATGGTATGTGTATATAGCCCTTTATTTTTACAGCCAGACAGATACAATATCAGTCATCACGGAATTATGTTTCAGCAACATTCTTTTTCATATCATTTTCTGATTAGTTTTACTAACATCATCATTCAAAACTCATGCCAAAAAGCCTCCCTGAATAATTGTTTAGAAAGTAAACAACAGGATAGTTTTAAAGTTTAAGAAATGCTATTTAAAAAAAAAAAAATCCCTAAAAAACAAAACCTCCACTTTGAACTTTTCAGACTTGCATGAGTCAAGTTTAACTCTGCAAGAATGAGGGTTAGAAACTTGAAGATCATCAATATTCCTGTAAAGAAGAATGACTCAAGCCATAAGTGCTAAAAGCTGTTTGTTCTTGTTCATTACAGGCAGCTTCTGATAAAACATTGGGATGAGAGTGAGCCAGGGTCCAGCTGAACAGCAGGACTGCAACCCCTTCAGCATCTCAGAAACCTGGGAAATATTTTTTTCATGCTTTCTATACCAATGCATTTCTGTTAGTTTACCAGGATGCTGCCTCAAAGGCCAACAATCCTCTGTAATAATTAACTTAATGTTAATTAACTTAATGTTAAGGATTATGCCAGGTTCTTGACTAATTAGCTCTCTTTAACTATGGTCACATCCATATACACTGGTAGCATGTAAGGAGGAGCATGTAAACGCTGTCCCTTGCAGCCTAACCAGTTCTAGTCTACCTTTTGACTCCAGCACCAACAGATAAGTCTATGCTGGGTTTCAAAGGACCTTCTCAACTGCTGTGAAAGCATTATCAAAGGTTCATAGGAAAAGATAGCTCTTCTCTTCATGAGATGATGTGTTGAATCTCTTCCTTCAGCAGTCCCAGATATCTTCACAACTAGTGAGCTCTCTGTTTCTCTATCCTCTTGGTGGTTTATCAGAGGTCTGTCTTCTCAGCTTCTGCAGCCTTAATAAGCATTGTTTAAAAAAAATTGTTCAAAATTCACTAAAGATGCCACATCCATTGGGAAAGGTAATGTACTGTGTTCCTAAGGAGACTCAAAAATTTCACTCATGTCCTGGGATAAGAAGATGCTTCCAGAGTGACAGGTGGGCCTTTGGGACAGGCTATAGGACATGCTTTATTCCCTTCTGCTCCTAAATAACCATTCTTATTTTCTTCAGGGTCAGGCCTGCAACATCTGGCTGTTGCAAATCAGGGTAGTTTGAAAGTCTTTCAGCTAATGAAGGGAAAACATCAGCTGTAATTCAATTTAAAAAAGAGATGAAAAGATAAAAGATGTTTTCCCCTCTTCACTAGGAGTGATAATTTTAACTTCATTTGTAATCCTCTGTATTTTAGTAAATGAGCTTCGTGAGTTCAACATGCTGTGACTCTTCCCTGTTCCACTTATTTTATTGCCTGCATGGCCATGCAAATGGTTCCCCTGTCTGTGTTTAGAAGGAGCTGTTCTTTGCCCTCTCTGTTTAGTTTTGACCTCCTTGACATAGGCAGCCCACGGAGAGGAAACTTTACTGCTGGCTGCCTAGCCTTTATGCAAAAAAAAGACACGGTTTCTCTATTCTTAACATCGTCTCCTTGAGCTTCAAAAGCAAGAAGGATTGCATGGTTATCTAAGCCCAAGCAAGCCCACAGACAGTTTTATTAATCTACCCATTACCAGTCATCCATCATGAATTAAGGCAGGAATGGAAGAATAAGTTTATTGTCTATTCTAGACATTGCACTTCCCTGAAGATTATCACTCTAGGGTGAAATAGAGCATTTTTTCTCTGAATACAAGTTTCAAACAAAAAAGAAGACTGTGTCCCCCTTCTCCCACCTGTCTGGGCTCTGAGTTCCCCGAGGTGGAGGCTCCTCTTTTGAGCATGCAGAGTGCTCCACACAGAGGTGGCTCAATACTGCAAGGGAAAATTATTGTGATGGAGAAGGAGCATCTGTAAGCCTTGTCAGAATGAATACTGCTTATTTTCCTCTGAAAAAAACCCCAACATCAAAGGATTTTAATAGTGTTTAAGTAATGCATTTTTAAATGTGGAGAAACTTGTTTTCTCACTCATTTGTAACAAAACCCATTACATGTACGACAGCACAATCTATCATAAATGCAATGAAACATTTAAAGTGGGAGGAGGAACTCATGACATGTTTTTAATAGACATTTCTTCCCTTTCCCCTCCAAACTGAAGGTATTTGTTATGACTTTTACTTAAAATGGGAGAAGGGGAAATGGAGGAGAGTGTGTTCTGAATTCATTGGAGAAGACGGAAGATTTGTTTTATTTTATTTTCATAGCTCCAGGCTGCCTTTGAGTAACTGGGTATTACAGTCCTGGTGCATCTCTAATTAATAAGATCAACTGCCCCTGAATTTTCTTTTACAAACTAATTTAGATATGTCAAGGCTGCAATTATTTTGAGAAAGATCTGGCTCTTTGCTTATTCATCTTTCCTCCCACTCTCTCAGAAAATAAAACTGTCAGCTTAAATGCCCTTTGAAGTCTGTTTTAGGTACTTGATTGAAAATTAAATACTGCCCTGTTGCTGTTAAAGTGTTCAAGGATCCTGTTCTTTCTTTTTCCACCCCTCACCCTGCAATTTGCAAAGGATAATCAACCCTGAGATCTGGTTTATTTCCAAATACAACCTAGTATTGCTGTGGTCATATGGGCCCCTGCCACTGGCCATGATGGACATCATGGGTGAAATGACAACACTGTTGGGGTCAATAGCAAAGCACCTAGCTCAGCTGCACCCTGGGTAGGAAGGATATGACTCTGTGAGGTGCCAAGTGTCCTTCAACCCTGGCTGATTTCTTAACCTCATGCAACTGAGATGTCTCTTTGTCCCAAAGAGCCCTTAGGTTTATGGAAAATGGCTCTGAAAATTCATAAAGATCAAACTATTTATTGGCACAAGTGGTTTACTTTTATTCAGCAGTGTTTGCAGAGCCTGGGCACTGGAGGGGGTGCTGGTCATCAGCCCAGGCTCATGTTATAAAAGTTATTGTATGTCAGATGCCTCCCAAAATCTTACTTCAGTAATCCCTGCTTGCTGTAAGCCTCCAGAAAGAAAGAAATGAGGGAGGGGAGAGAGAGGGAGGGAGATGTTAGGTTCCCATTTGTTAAATCTGACCAGTCAAGCTTTCATCTTCTGGCTGGGGCTATGCAGCCAGAATAGTCCCATTGGGATGCTGAAACAACAGACCTGACCTGGGCTACACATTTGAGACTCTTAGGGGTGGAACAACAAGGCAGTGTAGCAGTTCACTAACTAACACAAGGAATGGGATTGGCTTACAGAGAAAAAAGCTATCCATGCTTGGGTTTTACAAAAAGAGGTTGCTTTTACTACAAACCAAGCTGAGCTCCTTTAAATGAGGAAAAGCTGTCTGGTTGTGCTTTTGTTTTGCTCAGGCTGGGTTTCCTATCCAGGCAGCATGACTGCACAGCACACTGCCTTCTATCCAGGATGAAACTTTTGCCCCATCCTCCATGTCCTTCCTCTCCCCTCCAAAATTCAACTAGGATCAGCAAAAGGCCTGGCGGGAGGGACACTAGCATCAAGCATCTTCCACCCTAACCCCTGCCAGGTGTGGTTTATGGCTTAGGTTTTATTTTCTGTTGACAAATACTTTTCTGGAAAGTGATTTTTTTTTGTTTTTCCAAGAGCTGACAGAGCCTGACTGGAGTGTAGCAAGATCTCAACAGAGCTTTAGCCACATCTATTCACTTATTGAGATGTCTTAAGCTAGCATTACGTTCAAAGTGATGATAAATGCCTCTGTCTGGAACAGCAAGATGGGAATTTCCAGCCCACTCCCACCTAGATTGGGATTTGTTATGGAGAGAGTGTCACAAAGAGGGGACTGTGGGATTTCTCTGCAGAGTGGTGCTGTTGTGGGGGGCCTCTGGGCACACCTAAATCACAAGCCTGGTGTCTAGTCCCAGCTAAGTTACTGGAAATAAGTGGAGAGCTGTCTTTCAGCTCTTCGAACCTGGATTGGTGTTTTACCTGTGTTCAGCTCCATATGACAAAATGGAAGAAACAGATAAGAAATTAATATAATATACATATATATCTGCATAGCTGTGTATGCAATATGCTACCTATGTAACATCTGGGCCCATAGGAAGCAGAGTTAAATGTAAGGCACACACTCTAAAATGTTAGTGATGTAGATGTCACACTGAGCTATTTCCTGTACCCTGATTATAGCAACCAAGCACTATGTGGAGAAACTTAACATTTAAAGTATGCTGACAGCACTTGGATCAGGAAGACTAGGCAGCAAAGCCTTCATAGGATGCTATTGCACATTTAGCTGTCAAGTCTGTCTGTCATCTTCATAATTTACTTTCCCTTGAAATTGTGTCCCTTTGTGTTCTATATTTAGAACAAACTGCATGAGAGGAGTGTGTTGATAGTGTATTGTCATGATCACGTTTCATAGCTGAAAATGTGTTTTAAATACAGAAAGGCGCAGACAAGGAAAATGTTAGTATATAATGTGTGAAAATCAACTTAAGACATACCCACTCTCCCTTTCCACACATTCACTCTGTAACTCTAGTCCTGTCCATTGCAAGGTACTGTGATATCATGTTTTGTTGAAGTCAAAGTTTTGTCAAATAAAACACAAGCCTCTTTAGATCCATTTTCACTAGTATTTGTTTCCACTTATAACAACATCGCTACTCCAGCAAATATACTGACCCATCACAGATTCTCAGTGAAGCTAATATTTTTATGCAGCATTGACAACAGAAAATAATGACTTATTTATAGACAATTTTCAATAGGAAAGAAATAGTGCAATCCCTCTTAGTTTGAAATGGGTTTCTTTTCCCCTTTCTGACTATGATTTAGGAATTTAAACTCTAGCAATGTGGTATTTTCCTGTCCTTGCACAAGATGGCTTCCCTGTTGGAAGGCTACACAGCTGGATTTCTCACAAGGGTGGGTCGCTGAAGCAGACCTGCACAATGCCAGAATGAAAATGGCCTTATAGTTTATGTTACAGGACTTTACTTTCAGTCATTTCAAGCTTTCGGTAAATATTTTGCATTTTGACAGAAACTTTTCTGTGTTGATTCAAAACAATCTGGGTTTTGCTAGGAAAGGGTGAGAAAAAGGAGTGCCAATTAGGGTGAACTTTTTCTCATCTAGCCTATTTGTCTCCTCTGTTCACCATCCTTCTCTTTTTTTCATAAGTAACTTCATTTTGTGCACTAATACATATGCCTTAACAGCTACACTACGAATGGTGCAAGGAAGTTGAAACTGCTAGGACAACTGCAGCCTTTTGATTTCCAGAAGTGTATTTATTTTTAGGAACATCAGTAGTGATTTTGCATCAATGTATCTGCTTCTAAAAGGAGCATCCAAACTTTTTATTCCATAAAACAATGCATTCATCAAGGCTGCAATGGCTCACAAACATGTGCGTGCACACACGCACATGCACATCCCTTTTAACTTTGTATTTAGACCTGCTGTGATTGAAAGTGAATCATCTGACGTGACATTCTTTAAAGACCTTAACAGCTCAGCAACTGCCGTAGAAACAGGGAGCTGCTACAAAGACAAGGGTTTCCAATTGCGTGTGCCTTTTAGGTCTGTAGGAAGGAGCACACTCTTTGCTTAGGGCTACATCTTGAAATGAGCTAGGCCACCACCCAGCCAAGTATTGTTATCCCATGCTTGATTTGCCTTCAAGCAAAAAAAGGGGGTGCCCGAAGGTTCATCCAAAGGGATCCCATGAGTGTCACTTTATTGTTATTGAAGTCGACTAAATCACTCCCAAGCACAGTTACTCCCCTACTTGGAGGAACAGGCTCTCCATACTTTTTAAGCATCTAAAACCAATACATAGTTAAATATATATTTGTGTGTTCCCGTAATCTGTGTTTTAGGCTGTCATGTATGTTATCTTTGTACATCAGACCGTGCAAGTTATTTTTAAGTCCAAATTTTCTTCTTCTTTATCCCATTCCAAAAATAATAAACAAAGCTTGTAAGGAGAGGAAATAATAACATATAACCTCCCTATAAACACAAGTATCATTGCACTTGAATTTCTCTCCTGCCTAGCATCTCCTCCCAAGATTTCACCTCCTCTTGTAGCCCACGATGCTTCCATTGGATTGGGCTTTGCCTTCCAGCAGGAACCAGTGTGTGCCTATACCTGTTTTTCTGCACTAATTTGTGCAAAACTTGGTTGGGCTGAAAGCATTTTTAAAACCACCAACACACTTTCCACTCATGCAGTCCAGCTAAAGTCATAGCCATGCCATGTAGGATGCCCATACAATGGATGTGGTGTTCCTTCTGCCAGCTTTTACCTCTCAGAGTTAGTACTGGAAATCTCAGGTGGAGGTTTATGAGGCAAATGTTTCACCTTAAGAAACAAAAATATTCTGTCCCTGCCAGTTGTGGGGAAAGAAAATGAGACACAATCCATACCCACTCCCTCAGAGGAGCTGAGCACCTAAAGAGAACCCAGCAAGTTATATCATGTTCCCATCTTGTCCGAGAAGGGTCAGGTGTTTTTAAACTGTTTTTAGCAGATGTTGGCTACAGCACTACCATGAGATGCAAGCAGGACACAACCAGCTGCCTCATAGGTGGGGAGATGTGGGAAGATTTCTCTCTCTGCTGGGGTCACAGCAGTGCAATGTTTGTTGTCTTCTGCCTACCGTCATGTGCCCCGTAAAAGCTAAAAGAGGCCTTCTCTGTATTGAAAGAAGTACTTGGCATATTTGGAGCACATGCTGACACCAGTTGCTTTTCAAAGGCTCTGTAAATTCCAGCTCACTCTTCTATCCCATTTTCCATTCAGAGGCACAGCAAGGGGCATTTGGCAGACCATGAAATAAAACTGCACGTGCTGTAATCCTTTTCAGGGTGAGGCTCAAGCTCTCCCTCCCTCTCCTCCCTCCCTCTCCTCCTTTTCACTCCCAGTCCTTTCCATGCAAGTGTGACCAAATACAGGAGCACCTTGCTTGGATTAGACAAGGTCATGGAAAATGCTTGGAATATCTAGGGCCTGTTATGGGCTCAGCAATCAGCAACACTGACCTTACCAGTTTTAATAGCAGAGGGGTTTAATTCCACCATATGTGCTGTCTTTTGCTTTCTCCCTCTCCTTCTGTTGCCAGCCAAGTTTAACTCTTTGCAGGCTTCAGAAAGGTTGGCTATTTTGTCAGCCATAACAGAAAAGCACACAGTGTCTAAATCACTGTGTTATACTTGTGGACAGGCAGAAAAGGCAGCTATGTGACTTGTGACTTGTGACTGAGCTCAGCCATGTTTGCAGTAGATGTGCCAAGCGCTTCAATGCATTCCTGGATTAATTTGATATTCCCTTTTTGGCACCGAAAGAGCCTGCCGTCTCACTTGGAAGATAAATCATGAAGAGCAAAGAGCACATTTCTCAGCTTCAGCGTCTGTCAGGTCTTACCCTGCAAGGAGACCTTTGGAGTGCACAGGTGCACAAATGCTGAAGAATGAGGCAGATGAAGTGATTCTTTGAAAAGTCAAAGGAATGGAGAGAGAGAGACTGTGCTCATAACTTGTGAGCTTTAGGGATCAAACCTAGTTAGTCATTTTAAATTGGCTTTTTCCATTGACTTGGTTTCTCACTTAGGCTTCATCTGTTTCCATGTCCTTTAATTTTAGGTCTCTGAGAAAAAAACAACAACCCTGATTTCAAAGTGTCTATTTTCCTCTGTAACGTTACAATCGTAACTGTAATGCGCCCATCCGTCTGGCTGACAGTCTGCTCTCCCCTCTCCTCTGCACTTGCCTCTAACCACTTGTTTCCATTGCCCTTCTCAGCTAAAATTCAGGCACAATAGGTACTGGGAGCACCAGGAAAACAGTGGGAGCAGTGATGGAGGGGTGAGATGAGGAGATGGGGAGCAGGCTTCCGCATGTGGTACCGGTGAGGTGTTGTGTCGGATCATCCCATCAGAGCCATCCCCTGCAATGTTAATGATTCATGTATGACTGGATAATTGTTTGTGTTCACTGAACCCACTCATGAATGAAGTCACCTGTTGTGCAGGGTGATGGAGAAGGTCTGTGCCCCAGAGAGGTGACACTAGGAAGTGAGAGGTGGCCTCTAGGCTCATGATGGGTAGAAATCATCCATGGGAGGATCAGCTGCCAGGGGATGCACTGTGACACGACCTGGGCAGCTGGGAAGTGAAGGCACAGATCAAAAGAAAATGCAGAAATGCCTGCGAGGGAAAGGAAGACTCAGGGGGGAAGGATGAGTTAATTACCTTAATGCCAACCAAGTTGTATTAGAAGGGGTACTTTTGTTTTCAGTAAGTAGCTTTCCAGTATAAGACCTTGGCAAGAATTCCTAGCCTTATTTCTCTAAATTGAATTCAAAAATCCATTCTCAATTTGCTATCAGCGACTTGGAAAAAATTCATATCTAGATGCAAACCTCATGGCTTGGTCCAGTGCCTTTTGTCTCTAGCCATTTATTTAGTTTCTAATTTATAGCTTTCAGATGCCGGCAAGAGAGAAGGAGAAGTTGTTTTTTAACTGAGGCCCATTTTAGCTGTCTTCCTATGGAATAGTCTTCAAATACGTATTTGTACATATTTTCTTTAGTTTAGTTTAGAAACTTATAGAAATAAGTTTGCAGATATGAACGCATTAATGAAAATAAATACTATTTCGCCATGTACCTCTAAACCATTTCCTTGTAACCAGAAAATGTGCTGGTTTTAACTGCAGTGTTTTTTAGCCCAGTCACATTAAAGAAGCACAGAAACAACAGTGATGACCCCCAAGGTGTATTTACTTAATGTCTTTGGAGATGCTGTAAATCCGTGTCTACCGGTGTCTGCTGAAATTCAGAGGAGCTGTGCGGAAAGGGGAAGTGAAAATGCTGATCTCATCAAATTTGGTACAAATTTAGGCAAAGAATCAAAGATTCTGTTTTTTATGGAAGCCAGCTGATCAGTCCTTTTCCTTCATGTACCAGATCTCCTTTTTTTTCATTTTTTTCTTCTTTTTGTTTTGTCATTGCCATTAAAAACACAAAATAGAAAATAAATGCTTTATCACCAGTCAGAGCATGATTTTTACCAGCACATGAAGGATCCTTGGTCTTTTCTAACAACCTGTAAATATCCAAATACATCACTGTGCCAGATAAAGAACAAAGTAATAATACCATATGAAATCAGCCTGGGCAGCTTGCTAATGAGTTGGCTTTCTTTTCTTTCAGAACTACAGGAATCAGATTCAGTTCTGCATTGGTATTTATTATCAAGTGACCTACTTCAGATTTTAATGATCTCTTGAGACCCAGGCCTGACCCAAAATGTTGTAACAACTTGGCTTACTCCAGTATAATAAACTATAAACCTGTCACATGTTGCCCCTCATTCAGTAATTAGAAACGTCCTAAGACCAGTGTTAAGTACTGTGGCTAAAACCAGGCTGAGCAAATGCCAATTTACAAGGGATTCATGGTCAAGGTGCTGAGTGAATTGCTGGCTGAAGAGGCGGACCACAAAAAAAGAAATTAAAATCAACCTTGCTAAACTCCCTTTGGGAAAATTTCAGCAACCTCTCCTCTGCAATCAACAGCTGCAGAGGCAAAAACATTGTTTGCTGTTTTCTTACCAAATGGAAATTATATACTGTATGCCATGGAAGTGGAGAAGAAATATAGGAGTATAATGACACTATAGATAGAAAACATTCATAAATGGCTCGTTAGATGTTAGTTTTCAGACAAAGAACCAGGGAAATAAGAGATTCTGGCAGAAAAGTGCCATGATATGCTTTAAAAATTGAGGAGTAATGAATATAGGCTCTTGTGACTATAGATTATGAATGTAGAATTAATTTATATTGTATTTCAGCAATGTTATACCCTACTCCACACTTAGTTATACTAGATAAATACTTGGAATGAGGAATGTGTTGCTGACACTTGCAGCTGAGTAAGTCTTTTGTCATAAAAATAAGGCCTAAATTTCTGCAAGGTGAAGACAGCTTTGAGTATTTTCATAGTTAACCCAATCTCTACCACTATTTCTAAGCAGTCTGTTAACACCCTATGGTTCCAGAGGCTTTCCTGCTTTAAGGTCTTGACATACCCCACCTCAGGTTGTCTAGATTAGCATCAGTTAGCGTTGCTGCACTTTTTTCACTTTGAGCAGCTAAGCCAAGCTTATCTGTTTTTGTCAGATTAGGTTCCTAGGAACTTTCTGTTTCTTTTTTAATAGCTCCTCAATCAGCAGAGGCTTCCTTCCATGTTGCAGCAGTGGCACATGCAGCAGGGTGGCCATGGTGGGGGAAGATACTCCTCTTCCTCTCCACTATCATGTCTCACAGGCACAAGCTTCTGTGGGGTGTTATAGCATACAGGCAAGTCCCCCCAAAACAGCTGGAGTAGAATTGCTTTCCCATCTTATACCCCATTTCAGAAGTTTCCCTGATCCCCCAAGGTGGGGGATACCTCAGGCAATGGAAAACCTTTGATAACATCAACACTACAACTCTTACCCAGCAAAGCAAGCAGATATCTCCACAGAGCCATCATGTCCTATGACAGCAGAGTTAACTGCATTTGCTATATCCTTAACCCCACTAATCCACTATCAAAAAAACCCTAAATAATCCCACAGAGAGCAAAAGGCACTCGTTCTAAATATATTCATTAGATCCTTACAACATAACAGACCAGGATAAATCCTTTTGTTCATCTTTATACTTATAAAGAAGCATAAGGATCTCACACATGCAATTTATTATTCCTTTTTAGGTCATCTCTGGGAGTGAGGGAGGCAGACACAAGCATGGCATTCCCTTATGTTTGGTGGTATAGACCTCTGAGAGGGCTTGGGACAAGCTCTTAAGCAAGGAGAAGGAAGCAATTGGAGGGGAAAAGGCAATTTTTAAAGGCTTTACTATCAGTGAGTGACATGTGATGCAGAGCAGGACCATTGTGCTTTTCCATCATTCTGCCGCTCAGCTTCAGGGGTGGAAGGGGTGTGGGGGTGGAAAGCCTCTGCAAGCCATCAGCCGGGAGGCACAGTTGTGCATCATTTGTCAAGTTGCGGCATATGCCACTGTTCCAAAATCCTGCCAGCAGGCCTGGCCACATCAGTGTTGTGGAAAACTTGGAAACTGCAGAGAGACTCTTTATTCTCCTTGCCCTAGAAATTGGAGCACGTAGGAAGAGGCCACTGATTCCCAAAGCAACCCGGTTAGGAGCAGTTACCAAAATGGAAAGTAAATTAAGCATGTGATAAGATTCATTAGATTATGATTTGAGTAAAAAAAAAAAATTCACCATGTGCAAGGTTTAAGTGTGTAGTAGATAGAAACCAGCTTTCAAACCTGGTATGTAAATAATTATGTGGTGTTCCTGGGTTAGTTGCACATCTCTGCCACTCTAGCATTGGTTGCATGACTTTGATCCAACAGACATGGGATCAGAAACTTTTCCTAAGATTATAGAGGTTTTCCTGGGGTCTCTTGGTGACAATTTTCTGGGAAGAGTCTTTCACAAAAGAGCTCATAAACCCATACAAAGGTGAGCTGGTTGTTTCCCCTAACAGGATTACTCGCAGTAGAAAAATTTCAGGCTAGGTTTTGATGTGATTTTATTTTAATATGCCGCTAGTTTGGAACTGATATTTTTATATCATCCAATTGCATTTATTTTGTGATAATTCTGTGAATAATGTTAGTGCTAATGTCCATCAGATTAGTAACTGCTAGTATAGTATTGAATCCACTTTTAATTTGAATGAGGGGATTTAAAAATCTCTAAGTACATTTTACAACGCTGCCCTCTGGGTTTGGTCACTTTTCCAGTGACATAATTCAGAGTGTTGTCAGTGACTAATAGGTCACTGGCAGGACAGCTTTTGTCTCTTGGATGACACTGAGTTGGCACACAGAGATGCCAAGATCTAGCTGCCTGGAAAGAGGGTAGTCGTGGATGGAGATGGAGAATGAATGAACACATTGAAATAACCCCAATTCAATCTGCAGTTGGCATCTTTTTGAAGCAACCAGCCTCAGCAGCTCTACAAACTCAGTAGTCTCTTGAAAGAGTCTCTTCAACCTCAGGCATCTTATTTTGGGATCACCAGAAACCCAACACAGCTGAAGGATAACCATACAAGGGGGCCATGTGTTTTCTGCCGTTTTCCATAGTGCCTCTTTCCACACTAGCTATTTGAAAACAGCAAAGTGTCTCTCCAAGCCTGTGTGCCATCCTTGTCAGGTGCAAATCATTTGCAGATATACTACGTAAGAGAAGTAATGAATTATTCCTCAGGTTTGAATGCTCCAGAGTTAGGATTAGGTGCTTCACCACCAAGTAGGTCAGGAAAGTCCCCACAGATCTAAATGATAAGGCGGATAGGAAAAGGAAGCAGGGGTTTACATGATATGTGATTTTAATGAATGTTTAGATTGGCCGTGAATGTTCAAGCACGTGTTTGTTTAGAGTTACCAGGATATGAATCAAAGAAATAAAAATAGCAATGCATTAAGGCTTAGAGAACCTCTTGTAAAGAAGCAAATTAATATTTCCAAATGTAAATATTTTGACCCAACCTATTAGTCGTGTTCTTGTGCTACAGTGTGAGAAATCTGAGTCTGACGTGGTAACTTGCCACCTTTTTTCTGCAGGAAAAGCACATTGTGCTTCATCTATCAGCACCTTGTCTGACTGATTAAGTGGTGCTATTGTCCAGGTGACAAATATTTGTCAAAAACTTATGCTATTCAGAAGACGTGTATTTTCAAGCTTTGCAGTATTTAGCAGCACATCAGTCTCACCCTGGGTTATCACGTTACCCTGATAAAATAAAAATCAAACCTATTTTTTCTCAGATTTTCTGTTGGTGGTGTTTGGCATTGACCCTCAGTCAGAGAGCAAATTCCCAGTCTTGGCTCTTCTTTAGTATAATACCTTTACTACGGGGAGAAATTACTGGAGACATTAAGAATATGTCTTCATCAAATCAGTGAGTCTACTTTTCCCCTTCTCTCTATCCTTATAGTTCCCATGGATTTATTTAGCTCAGATTTTTAAGCAAGGGTGGTGTTCATAAAGTTTAATAAATGATTAATAGATATCAAGATTATCAACAGTTATTATAACCATGAGCATTATAGCTTACACTTAAAATCTGGGGCTGTGAAAGAGATATTGCTGGGATATTGTGACCCTAATTGTTAGACTTTCCTTTTTCCATTGGTCTGAAAAAATTACTAGCCCGTGGTATGAAGCCTGCCTGCCTCTTTCATTTCTGCCTTATGGAATAACTATTGTGAGGAATGTAAAGAGATTTCTTCCAAGTAAGTGGTTTAAAGAGGTTTATAATATTTGTAAATTTACATTTTTCATATGTACTCAGATATGTTGTGAAGAATACATTGTATAAATGCTAGAATAAATAATGGAATTGTGAACAAAAATAGCATTGCATGTCATGGTTGTATGCTTTGCCAGTCTTTGTCTTGAATGGCCCATTCAAGGAGAAGTGAAGCAAAGACTCCTCTGCTTGGGCTCACTTCCAGTCTTTTGGCATTTTAACCATATTTAGGTCAAGCGTCTTTCGTAAAGTTTTAATTCTCACAGTATTTATGGACAGAGAAACAGCAGTAAGAAAGAGGATAATACAATAGCTATATCTGGCAATAGAGTGCTACCAGAATTTTTTCCTGTTTAATATATTTGAACTCTCTTTAATTTCTTTTTTTTTTTCCCTTAAGTCTTTCTTGGGTGCCTATCAATGTATGGGAAAAAAAGAAAAATGTCTGTATTTATTGAGAATCTCACTGTAGTATAAAAGATACTTTATTTCCATTGTCTACTCCTAACTGGCTGTTAGGTGGCTGAGTAGGAGTAGACTGACTCCACCTCTTTCTGCCTCTTCTTTACTCTTTCTCAGAGACGCACAAAAATACTTATTTAACTTACTTTACGCAAACTTAGTTTTTCAGCTAAGACGTTTGTGTGCTGTACAATAAAAGTACTGGTATTGAAAATTAGATTGGAGGATGAAGGGGATGAAGGATGAGGCAGTTGGAGGTGGAGCCATATAGTATGAGAAGGCAAGAAAAAAACCATGAAAGTTTCAAAACCAGGCTACTTGAGATCATTATTGACCAGGAGCAGGAAGTTAAATGTGTCACTTCGCTGCAGCCACTCTATGACATGAATTTTGCCATAGCTCTGAAATGTCCTTCCCAGGTTGCCCCTCTCTCTTATACTGTTTCCCAAAGAGTTGCCTGTCTTTGAGGTGACATGCCAATTTCCCATTGGAGTTATAATTCAAATGAAATCACGTCACAGTGACACCACTGCAATTAAATCATAAATAAAGGCCATGACATGTATTTCTAAAAGCTATTATGAAATATATAGAGAGACATATAATGTGCACTAGATTGTTATTTAAAAGGGCTCTTTTTACAAGCTCAATTAAGTCAAAGTGGATTGCCCATATTTGCTACCCTCCTTTTCTCATCTCAGGGTTTAGCAAACATGTGTCTATGTTACTCTCTCTATTATATAAATACAAAGGCAGATATTAAATGTGACTTTCTCCTGGTCAGAGAGCAAGGGGCCTGGGAATGTTTCAGACCTCAGGCTCCTCAGCTTCTATATCCTCTCTGTGGCATTGACATGTCTCCATCATTCCTTATTTAGCTACAGACTAGAAGCGATCAGGGCAATCCTCTACTAAATGTAGAACCCTACCAATTTTATTCCCACTAAAGCTGTTCTTTGGCTCTTACAAACATCCTTCCTGTCCATTACTATCCCAAAGCACCTGGGCTAATTGGAGCTTTCACTGCATCTGAAGCAGATTCCATTAAAATTAGACATGAAATGGAGTTTGTAGGAATGCAGGTCCTGTAATTACTGGGCACTAACTTCAGGGGGCTAGAGGCAGCCGAGCCACACACCATGTCTAGTGAAGTAAAAAGCAGCGTGTGGCAGAACAGGGAGGGAAAATGCACTCGTGCACCCATTACCCTGGGGAATTAGGAGTCTGCATGGGACATCAGCTGATCCCAGATACTCAGGAAATGGCTTGAGCTTTATTAATTGCCATGTAAATAGGGTTGAATAATCCTGTGCCAGATGCCATCTTTTCCTACCATATTTTGAATAGAAGCCAGGCTACATTACTGTCATTTGAGAACAGATACCCCTGAAGAAAATGTTAGCATTTGCACCATAGCACAGGCTTAAGGCATACAGCAAGTGCAGTGGCTTGCAATGATGCATGCAATGATGACATCGCAGTAGGTGAGATTTAACTACTTAGACATGAGAGTTTGGGCTGTAGACTTCTTGTTTTGGATCTTATCCAGCGGTTTTTTTTTTTTCATAATCCAGCTGATTATCTTTTCAACAGTATTTGATTTCCTAGGCCAACTTTAACTTATTATATTTTTTTCTCTATATCTGGATAATGAATGGTAAGAAATCAACCAGATTATGACACAAATAAGGGAAAAATATCTGTCTGGTGATGACTTGGAGATGCAACTCCTGACTGGCAAAGGCCCAGATGAATTGAGGCTGAGTCCATGGGATCTTAACGATGAGGCAAATGAGGGCATGGAAACTGCATGGAGACGGCATCTGAGACTCCACAGGCTAAAGTTGGCCTGGAGCATGTTGTATGTGAGCAACATTGACAGACAGCACAGGAATTCAGCATATTTTGGCTCCAATTCTGCAAGAGTTTAGGTCTGCACTTAAGATGGAGGAAGGGTGATAAAGCTTTGAGTATGCAAAAGACTTCATGGAAGAGAGGCACTTTTTTCACCCGGAAAACAAGCTTTGCTGCACAAATTTTTGTTCCCCATAATATCAAGCAGTGGCAGAGTTAAATGGAATCATATTAATAAGCATGGATAATCCTATCATCTGGGGCTGGGCTGACAGCAAAGCTGCTCTGAACACACACAGCCGAGTGAAATTTTCCTGCAATTAGGTTGATTTAATTAAATTTCTCATTTAGTGGCTGGAGGAAAAGAAACAGACCAGAGACAAGAAATAACTTCCTTGCTAACCTGGAGCTTTGAGTAATAGCTGTGGAAGTGGAAAACCAGGTTCCCAATTACATTAGATGGGAAAAGTGTTGCTCTTAACATAGAAGCACAAGCACAAGAACCCAATTTCTCATGACCTTTTTCTTTGTCCTGACCTTTTCCTTTTCCAAAAGAGAAGATGAATATTTTGATCCCCAAATGGCTGTTCTGATGCTGTTACATTTCCATAAAAAAAGTTAAAACCTTTTTATTTTTGTTCCCAGGGAGGGCGAAAACCAATTTCAAGGCCTTGAAAACTACTGGGAAATGGAGGTGTCAATCTCCAGCCAGCTTTAGATTACGATCTGTGAACTCAGAGGGGGACACATAGCCACCAATACTATTCTTGTCCTTCCTTATGCAGGGCTATGCTCTACTCAGAAACACTGAATCTTGATTAAAATCTCTTTCA
The DNA here is from genome assembly GCF_032191515.1 of Phaenicophaeus curvirostris. Lineage (NCBI taxonomy): Eukaryota > Metazoa > Chordata > Aves > Cuculiformes > Cuculidae > Phaenicophaeus > Phaenicophaeus curvirostris. Next base: position 37,878,331 of record NC_091394.1, read on the forward strand.
GCTAGATCCTGAAAAATACATAAGTGAGTAAAACAAGTGGTTGCTTTTGTTGTCTCACCAAAATTGTGCATGACACGGGAAGGTTTATGTGGATGCTAAATGTGGCATAGCTTTGCATTTGATACGTTCCAAATTACTTCTATACTGTGTCTTGTCTTAAAAGACTGGGCTTTGTCTTGGCTTGATTTCTCATCTGTATCACCAAAGTATGTTAACTGATGAAAACTTGATTTGTTTTCTACCAGTGACTTGAATCTTTTTAGTGCCACTTTAAATAAAAACAAAAGGAGTAAAGGACTTTTCCATAAAACCTCCATAGTATTTTGAAAACCATCCACCTGTGTTATGTAGATCGGCTTTATCATAACCCACTGAAAGTCTCAGCAAGCTCTGCCTTGCATGGTTTCTGCCATGGGTAACAACAGTGATGTAACAACAGTGAGAGTTGACAACATCTGCTAGATAAAGTGGTTTTGGTCAAATTTGCACACTGTATTTCTTAACATAAGCTTTTTGTTACAGAGGTCCTGCTGTCTTTCCAACAAGCAGCAATATCCTCTATGTGACAACAGGGAGTCCAAGTCCCATGCTCTGTTCCTGGTGGCTCAGGCATCACAATCTCAGGTCAGCACATTTACTTCCTGAAATCTCAGAAAATTTCAACACACAAACTTAGTTTATGTTGAATTGATTTACAATCACTCAACAAACTGAGAGAAGTAGTATCACAGATTGGTTTCGTATGCCCACATAAACACAAGAAGTACAGATCCACGTGCATGCATATACAGGCATAAGCACACCCAGCCACAGTTTCTTAAGGTCAATATGACTTTCTCTGATTAGTATTCCATATATATAGAACATTTCTAATATCATTATAGGATAGCATAACTTGCAGATGACAAAAAAACCACCTGCTTTTCTTTCCCTCTTTCTTTCTCTGTGTCCCAGTAAAACAAGATGCAAAGCATATACAAAATCAGCCACACAGTGGTGGTCTAAGCCAGCCCCCACAGCCACACACGAGGGAAACTTGGAGGGTATCATGCCAGTTGCTTTTCCCTCCGCCACAATACTAGTACTCCACTTGTGGAGATTTCTCAGGCCAGAGGGAGGTTTGCTCCCATGTTAGCTCAGCTGGGCACTGTCAAGTGCTCCAGGGGTACCCTGGTTGCTTCAGCTTCAATCCCTCAGCAAGCAGCCCTCAGCCAAGCTCTCCAGGACACAAGTTCACTCGTTAGTCCAGGCTGTTCCCAGCATCCATTGCACATTTCAGGTCCCTGTTTCATTATCTGTCTTTCCTGCCTGGCCGCTTTAATCACCAGCTAATGACTTTCAGAGTTCTCCTTGCTGCAACCAACCAGGCAGCCAGGCAGTATGCAGCAACACTCAGCTGCTTCTAGACAAAAAAAATGGAATCATCTGCTGCTTCCCAGCCACTGGCAAGCCAGTGAGATTGCTCCTGCTTGCTGTCAGCCCCCTAAATTTGCAGTGAAAGAAATACCTTCTCTGACCCTCCCAGAAGCAGGTAGGAGCACTGGAGCAGTATGTAGTTGGATGTTATTCTAATACTGAAATGGACCTAAACTGAGAAGAGCTGTACTGATGAAGATGTGCATTTTTCCCTACAAAAATATGGGCAATATTAGCCCATGTGGACAATGTAAGCTAAAAGCATAGTTTCTCATTTGTTTTTTTTCCCTTAATTGTTCTATAGCAGCTTCCCATCCATTGCAGAAAGTACCATTATCCTTTCTTCACAGTTAGGGATTTACAGTGAATGTATTTAGAGAGGAGTGCTAGCTACGCTGAAAGTGACAAATGAACTCACAGGCTTGACTTTTGCAGGGCTGGAATTTCACCTAAAACGTCCAGCCTTATGTGTTGCATAGAAAGGCTGTGGCATATTATGGGATTAAACACTGCTTTAGGGGAAAGAGCCTGTTTAAAATATTTGTCTTTTTTGAAAAAAATATGCATGCTGCAGAAATAAAAAGTTTTTTGGTTTCATCTTAATTTTGGTAGCGATTTGTCAACATATTTTATCAAGAGAAACTCATAATAAAGTGGCCTTTTTATTACATTTTGCTATCAGTTTGTTATTTTTTATTTGAATCTGTTTTACCTAAATGTATGCCCCACTTGTTATTATGAGAATCACTTGAACTTCCTCTTGCTTTCCTGAGTGAATGTAGGGACGATTGAGTTGAAAAGGTCAGAACAAAAATATATCACCTCAGCTTTTCAACACAAAATACTCCACTACATCCAAAATAAAATCATTCAGACTTTCTGCACTGCAAGAAATTCTCAGCATTTCTGTGTTCCTAATTTGGAGGAAACAACGTTCCTGATCATACTTTTTTTCACCTGCTTCCTCCAAGACCCACAATTTCTGATTTTCAGACAGTTCTAGAAATGTGTCTAATCTAATGTCTGCAAAGCATCACCCTTGCCCTGTCACATGAAGGATCCCCTGTCCATTCCACCTGGCTGCTGACTTGGCTCTGGACTCACCTCTCAAATAGCCTGGCTGGTGCTCAGCCTTTGTGATGATACACCAGCCAAACACAGCAACAAAGACATGAGTTAGACTGGTTTGGGTAGCTGGCACAGTCAGGCTCCTCTCATCCCTGGAAGGAAAGAAAGGAGGCACAAAAAGCTGTGTTTCTTTACAAAGAGGTCTGACCATTATTCCTTCAGGGATAAACCCAGGCTAACAACTTATTTCATATCAGTTAGTGCCAATCATTTGCAGTATCTGAGGGGCTGTGGGAGCTCTGCTGCTGTGACCCTGTGTAGGATTCAGGCTGCTGACCTCGAGGTGAAAATCTCTGTCTCCCATTATACAACCCCTGAGACACCCAGGCTCCCTCTACTTTGTTTTCTCTGCTCCCTGTAATTTATTTTCATCTCTCGTTTTAATCTGCTTAGCAAGTCACGTGTGCCCATCAAAGCGATGCTTTCTACACAATCTAGCAAGTATGTTAATACGTTTTTTTCATCTCCGTGTTTGGGTATCAGTGGTTCATTTTGGCTATTTGTCAAGCATTTCTGTTTCAGTAAAGTTTATCTTTCAGGGTTTTGTATAATCACATTAGCAGGGCAGACATTAAATAAAAGTGGAGAAACGGTGCTGCAAGGGGTTAGGGGGGAGAGACAGGAGCTCTATGGAAATGGTTCTTTTTCTGCAAGGAAAAAATGACTAGTAGCAGAAGATTGCTGGATTTGTTTCCACACTAAAGCTGAGAGCTAAATAAACCAAGCTAAGGATGAAAGACTTTAGTCCTGCTAAAGTTTGTATGCAAATATTCCACAGAAATGGCCCAGAAATTGTACTTTGCAGTTACACAGGGAGGGGAAAGACTTCATGATTCTGTTACAAGTGTGCAGAGCAGTAGGGATAAATAAACCTTGTCAGTATAAAAGGCTTTACTCATTAGGAAAGAATTCCCTTCATTTTTTATGGGGAGATTTTTTAGGGCTTTCTGGGCTACTTATGTCCCTAACTTAGGCCTCTTACTGCAGCTGGCTTTGTACAGAGTGGCCTTGCAGAAAGCCAGGTAATCCTGAGGCTGTCAGTGGCAGAAGCCCCATGGTCTGTTTGCAGCAAGGCTAAAATCCCTCTGCCACCCTTTGGGTTCAACTAAAACACCGTTTTGTTCAGGGTTGGTGCCTGGTGGGATCATATTTGATCAAGGTGAGGAATGTCAGCTCTGATTTTTCTTGTATCAATCTGTCCACATCTCATAAAGTTTATATATAAACTTAGAGTATGTAATAAACAGCAGTACACCCCTATTTTGTGTATCGTATTCCTCGTCTATCTGAAAAAAGGTTTTTGTTCTGAACTGAAATTCATCATACATTAAGGTCAGCCCTGTTTTTTTTATGCTTATAAGTGCCTCCTATCTTTGGTAAGGCTCCAGAGGTTTTCTTCCCAAGCAGTAAGGCTTACAGCTGGAACCTCTGCTTCTCCAGCTCCCTACCTACTTCTGTTCCTTACGCTAGGAATCAGCTTCGCAGGATCTTTCTGTTGCCTCTTGATGCTTTATGAGGCAGTTCTACACTTTGGTGCATTATTCCAAATATTTTGTCAAGGTAGATACCAGTAGATTCAACATTACTGGTGGTTTACTTGCTAAGCTGAGGAGAGAAATAAGTGAATGATTTCATATGCTTTTTTTTGTTTGTGCTATATAATTACTGTTCCCAGAAATGGCTGATGGTGGTACAAAAATTGTTGAATTCTTTGTTGAAAATTAACATGAGGAAGTCTATGATTTCATGCAACACTTGACAAAATTCCTAAATATTGTCTGTGCTCTTTTTGGCAACTTTCCTACTCCATCAAATCTTGCATAAACATCTTACTGTAGAATTTACTTGTAACATATTTTTTCAAAGTGTCCTTGGTGCTGTGGAAAATAAGCCAGTTCCTGAACTACACAGGTTCTGTTCAACTGGCGGTGCAAGGGGTTGTATCTTTTGGCCTGAATCTGCCCCACAGTGGCTCTGAATGTCAGCCTTTTGCCATTCCTGCTAGTTTTAAAGCAGCACCCTGGTAGTACATCCTAGCATCCTGCTGCCTGCAGGTTGTAGCTAATGATGCCATCTTAAGGCAACTCCTAAACTGCTCCTCTTCCTTCTCAATTCTTTATTGCCAATAGTTTCTGATTTGGAAGGTGCTCCAACTAGGAAGGGGATTTGGTGGGATTAGTAGGGGATGAGTTTGAGACGGGCAGGCAGACAATCAGGATGGGAAAGGCTGGTGTTAGCAGGTGCTGGTGGGAACAGAACTTTATGACCTGGGGCATCAGAAATGGGATGGCAGACAAAAGCACCTGGAAAGAGAGGAAAAATAACAAATGCTAAAAGAAATTGGGACTGAAAAGGAGGGGAAGGGCTGCAGGTGGGAATCCTGCCAAATGACTGCAGTACAAGTTGCATGGCTGAGGGTGTTGTGAGGCCCTCAAGGACCTTGGCCCAGTAACACTATGGTCTCCGTTCCATTCAGCCTGAAGCTGGTAACCACACAACATGGAAGCCAGGCCAGAGCTGCCAGAACTCAGACATGCAGTCTGATATTATCTTTCTTGTGCAGATAGATTATTCTGCCTAGAAAAGACATTTTTTTGTAACTATGCAATGCTTTTTTGTGTGTTAAATCATGTCTTGCCCTGGTTCCTAGTGCCTAAGATACCACAGGACAAATACACCTTTAGGGATAGCAAGAATCAGGACAGTAAGGAAGGCAAGGAAATGTTGAAGAGTCCTCTATCTTGGTTACTCTTTCTACATCATTTCCAAGTGGGAGAGGTAGATTTGCCCAAGGCCTCATTCTATGAAGATAAGATGAACATTTTTATTATATGGATCTGAAAAGTATTTTCCAAACTTTCTTACTCATCTGGCAAGTTTTTGTTTGATTATTTTCCCTTTTTTTAATGTGGCCAGCATTGGAAATGTTATATGCCTGAGTACAAAAGCACATACAAGTCAAGTGCAGGACAGTGAAAGCCACACTTCCACCAAACTGATGAGATAAAAAGTAAGGAGGAGCATGTTAATATAGCCGCAGGAGTTTCGACTTGGATATCCCTTCAGTCATCTCCATCTAGCAAGTCTGAGTTTCATCCCTCTGGGTGTGAAGAATAAACATCAAATGTGGACAACTACAAAAGCCTTTTGACATAGATTTAACTACCAAGCCCAGAAAGATGTTTTGGCTCTGAAACGAAAGTAATAAGGAGCACTTTTAAGTTGAAATTGGCTGTTCCATAGCTGAGAAGAAGCATGCACAAAAACTTTTATTATTAAGTTAGGAAGAACATTAACGTAATGAATATTATTATTTTTATACCATGCATTTAGATTAGTATTGGAGGAAGTACTTAAATAACTTTAGGATATTTCCAATGAGAAAAACACTTATGCACATTTTATATAACTTTATGTGGGTATTAAAAACATCTCAGGTCTCTAGAGCATTTACTGAATCAAACTCCATATTTATTAGTAAATTGTATGAAAAGCTTGTTTGAAACACACACAGCTTGAGTTCCCTAAACCCAAATGTGAACTAGAAATATTTCCATGATTCTTGCATTTAATTGCATGACAGAGAAAAAACAAAAGTTTGGAAAGAGAATAAAAACAGTCCCCTGTAGCATATTACTAGGTTTTGAGCACAGAAGAGATTATGGGCAGTAAATAGAATAGGACGATCTGATGTACCTATTACACCAAGAAAGAGAAAACCAATATGAAAGAGAAAAATTGTGAGGTTTTTGAACCTTTGTTTTGGGAAGCTTTAGTTGGTTTTCCAGTTAGCTATCTGAAAAATGTCTTAAATCAAGCTTCTGTCCAGTCTTCGATGCACCTTTTTGCAGCTTGAAGGAATACTTGGAATGTAGCACTATAATCTACAATAATAAAGGACAACTAAGCCTGACACTTCAGAAACTCAGATCTCCACCCTCTTGAGCAGTTCTCCATCTCGAGATCTTGACTAACAACATACTAAGTGTTATTTGTAATGCGAGTCAAGGTATTTCTACCTACTCCTTGTTTTTGATATTTGCAGCTTCCACTTCAGTTTTTGAGGGAAAATATTCTTGTGAAACAATGACCTTTGGCATGATTCTCCCACATCCAGCAGAATAACACCTGTTATGGTGTTATTCTAAAGAATATGAATTTCAATATCAGACTGGAGGAAAGTGGAGACCAAAGAATATAGGGAGCTGTCTAAACAAAGGCAAGAAATGGATTTACAAAGAAGAGAGCTCAGACCACCCTTGCCATAAAACCATCAATTGAGGGAGCTGGTCCAAGATTTCTTGGTTCCCCCTAAATTATTCTCCACTGTTGGAATGGTCTGTGCTTATGCATACCAGCCTTTTAAGTCTCCTTGAAAAAGAGGAAACTCTGGGTACACCGCTGAGTAACTCTGTACCTTTTTGGTTAAAAAAAACAACACCAAACTTTTACGGTAAAGAAAGAAGCAGGTCTTCCTGTGTGTTTATGTGGCACTGAGCACAGTGGAGTCATGATTTAGAAGGAGGTCAGAGCAATATAAACTACAGCCAGAAGAGGATCTGTGGGCAAAGTCACTTCTGCTTTGCCTGTATGGTCATGTGTTTGCCACAAAACATTTGGCCTCATTCCTCTCTTGTGCTGGTATAGAATCATAGAATCATAGAATAACCAGGTTGGAAGAGACCCACCGGATCATCGAGTCCAACCATTCCTCTCAAACACTAAACCATTCCCCTTAGCACCCCGTCCACCCGTGCCTTAAACACCTCCAGGGAAGGTGAATCAACCACCTCCCTGGGCAGCCTGTCCCAGTTCCCAATAACCCTTTCTGTGAAGAATTTTTTCCTAATGTCCAGCCTAAACCTCCCCTGGCGGAGCTTGAGGCCATTCCCTCTTGTCCTGTCCCCTGTCACTTGGGAGAAGAGGCCAACACCCTCCTCTCTACAACCTCCTTTCAGGTAGTTATAGAGAGCAATAAGGTCTCCCCTCCCTCCTCTTCTCCAGGCTAAACAACCCCAGCTCTCTCAGCCGCTCCTCGTAAGACTTGTTCTCTCCATAGTAAAAAGAACAATACCAGAAGCACTGAGGGAAAAAAAACCCAGTCTATTTATAGTTGTTCTGCTACCAATATACTCCCTCAGTATCTTGCCCAGATTAGACATAACTGTGTAGACTCTCTGAAAGAAAGTTTCTGAATCCTGTACCTATAATTCTGTCTCTAGTCAGAAGACGCTTTATAATGCAATCTGTATTTGTAATTGGATTCGACACATCTTATTACATGGATACTTTAATATTAATTACTTTGATCTCTGTTCAATACTAGATAAAGGGACAGGGAGCTTTTTCCAGGAACGCAATCATTCACATTTTTCTGGATAAATGTTGTTTCACTTTTGTTTCTTTCCTATCACTGTAACAGTTGTCTTGTTCCCAGGGTCCTTTTAAAAGAGGGAATGATCTTTCTGTTTTAAGTTTTTTTCTCTTAAAACTTCCCCTCTTTATCAGCAGACAAAAAAGAAATTCTGATGTGCTGAAAAAGAGAAAACCTTAGGCTCCCGGAAGTATCCTGTCAAGATGCAGTCAGGCACCAAACAACACAATTCCCTAGCTTTACCTCGGGGCAGGCAGAGGAAGGAGGTTGCATGGTGCCTCTTTCTGCAGAGGGTTTAACTGCTATAAGTATGCAACATGTGTCAATGTTTAACATGGAGCAGTGTCCATGTCTAAATGTGAGTGCAGGTGAGACAAAGGAGGCCAGGCCATGCTGTGCCAGGAGACCCACTTTCTGTTTCTTCTGCTGCAGGTCAGAGAGGCAGCCACCTTCCCAAAATCTCAGGCCTTCCCTGCATTGCTGTTCCCCCTCCCACCTTCATTTTACCTTGTCTAATTACTGAGTGAGCTCTGTGGGGCAGTCCTTGCTGCTGCGTGCCCAGCACAGTGGGACTTTGATGTGGGTTAGGGCCCTAGGGCACCAAATTCGGTGGAAGTCATTAATAGGCCAAGAAAAAAAACTGTTGGAGCATGCAGTAAAGGTGGAGAATAAGCAAAACCCTAAGAATTCTCAAATGTTTACTGGCCTGAGCGCAGAGCAAACTGTCTTTTGAAACTTAAGACCTTGACTTAACTCTTTGAAATTGTTTCTTTTTCCTGACTGAGGGACAGTAGTCTTGGCCAACCCCCTCCACTACCTTCTTCTCTTCTTCCCCTCTCTCCTTTTTCATGGACAATTCCTCTAGATGGGACAGGGGTTTGGCTTGCAAGGGAGAGTCTCATCTCCATCAAGGGAACTGGGCTGTCCCCTTCTCCATTGTAATCCTTCGTTCCAGCACCCTAGAATATTGCAGTGGAGCTAACACTTTATTTTTACAATAAAGCATTTGCTTTATTGCAATGTCAATGATTTCCATGCCTGATGCAACCATTAAAAAAAAAAAAAAAAGGCAAACAAAACCAACTGTAGCTAATGGAAGCACTAGGGCAGAAGCTTCTTAAACTTGACCTGAAAGTGGGGACAAGGAAGGCGCTGCATTGCAACAACTGTGTTATGTGCTGCATAATCAGGCACTCGTCTGCTGGTACCCATGAGAGAACTGATGTTCCCTTATTCCCCCATCCCTCCACCGTCAGCTAATCTCTGCCTGCCCTTCTAATTTCCTGGCAACTGCTCTAACGTACAGGGTAATAACGTTTGCAGAAATCCTGAGAGATGTCAGTGTGCAGGCTAGCTATGGGGCTTTAAGGTCCAAAGGAGGATTAATTAGGGGAATTGTGACATCTGGAAGGAAGGAGCTTTTGAGGAGCACTTCGTCCAGGTGGTGTGAGTAGGTGTTCAGATAAGCATCCAAATATTTCTGTGAAGAACTGGAATGCCATCCCTAGTAGAAGTTAAACTGCTACTAAGTCCTCTTGATAATTTCTCTTCCTTTCTTCCTCAGACTGTCTCTTTTGTTCTTATTTCTGACTATAATGCAATGAAAACACATTTGAAAGTAAAATAATGGATTTCTCAGGGACTCTGACCCTTAGGGGCAGCCATGGAGATATTGCAGAAGGAGCTGAGTACACAAGCTCCTGTTAATTAGAGCAGAGTGAATGATTCACAGGAAATAATTTATTCAATTAATTTAGCCTCCCTTTCTTTTGCAAATTATCTATGAAAAGTTTACAGTTTTATTGCATTCAGCTGCTAAACAGTGAATGATTTCTCTACATGTAGTTGACCCACACACAGTTGAAAATGTAAGCTGTGGCTTTTGGTTTTGCAGTGGATAGAGCTACTGCAGTTGGTGTTTCCTCCTTGATTAGACAACTAGCTTTTAATATGTGCCTTGAAAATCTGATGTTCATTGTTACAAATGTAGAGGTGACCTTCCATGAATATATTAACCGTGGCATAGAAATAGCTCTGCCGGTGAGCACATTTGCTAGAACAATGACCTGGAAAGTCTGTCCAGTGCTTCCCCTCCTATGTCTGACATGATTGTCTATGTGAGCCTTCCCCTCTGACATGCTCAGGGAATTTCCACTCTTTCTCCTTCACTAGACCTGTGCAGAATCCTTCACTGAAGCTTATCTCCATGTTGAGGCAACCTCTCTGGAATATCAATTGTCTGATCAAAGCAGCCATGAAGCACAGTTGTTAAAGTCAAAGTCATAAAATTAATTGCCAATAATCTGATGCCTACTTGCTGAAGTCCTTGTCAGCAAGGTGGATATTTATTCACCAAGACACATAGAAGATGCTTACTTTTTTCATAGTAAAGATTGCAGTGTAATTCACAAGCAGCACAGAACCCTAAATCATACTCATAATGCCCCTCTACCACCAAGCAGCAAAAAGCCCTGCTCCCAAGCCTCGCAGCATTTCCTCCTTTTCTGACTTCCACACATAGGGTTGAAAGAATTCACATCGACCTTAAGTATGGGGCAACTGAATTCTCATGTCTGTCTCTCTGGGTTTAGGGCAGGGTCATTGCCTCCAGTGGGCTTCTGCTGCTGAGAAGAGGGACACACAGCAAGCCTGACCCATGACGGCTAGGCTTTTCTTGAGATGCATCCAACTACATGGTTTGTAACTGTGCTCAAGGCAACATTAGCTTTGGCAACAGCTTTTCTCACTCCATCATCAAAAACATTTTTAAAGAGCAACGGTACTGCATGAAAATGAATGCACGGCAGCATACTTGTAACAGGTGCATAATATTTCCGTAATAGGCTTGTGGGATGTTTATTCACTTGCCAAATTCATTTATCAGGTATTGGATTTAGAGGATTTCCCAACAGGATATCTGCAGAGATTAGTGAGCTAGGCAAATGTGCTTTGAACAAATGGATCCTTTCATCAGGCAGTCATTTGGATAATTCCAGCATTAACATGTTCGCTGCTGGAATGGGTCAGCTGGTAATTGCATTAACGATTTTTTTCAGCAGTCATATGTATCTATCCTTTTACATTTTACAAGGCCAAAGTTTGGCCTGCAACCTGTTAGTCAAGACACGCCTGTCCACCCTTGCCCACACACCTGCAGTTTCAGTTAGCCCAATGTTGCCCAAAGTAACCTTTCTTGCCTGGAAGGAGCTGATGTATCAAAAAAAAAAAACAAAACCAAAATGTGCTGCAAGACTTCATCAGCACAAGTTGACAATACCTGGTTTTGAAAAATAATTGAAGAAAAATCGTCTTGATGATGTAAAAATATTTTCTTTCAAAGTGTTTTAGAATGAAGTACTCCTTCCTTTCATTGCTTTGTCCTTTAAAGTGTATTTTTATTTTGGTTTTAGAGTGAAAGTAAAAGTAAACATTCTTTTAGCAGAAGAAATTGGTCATTTGTTTTGAACTTTCTTCCCATGGGAATTTTTCTCAGGAAAAATTTTGAATGGATTGTCATTTTGATGGAAATTTATTAATATTGAAATAATAGGAGTTCCTATGGTTTGAAAAGTTCAGAAGTATGGCTTTAAGATAGCAAATTGTGCAACAGATATATTGGAACGCATGTTTTATTAGCAGATTATTGAAGAAATAGCGAAAGGTCTGTTAGTCTTGTTCCAACAAATAAATGGCTCACTGTTTTTGTTATCTACTGTATCCTACAAAATTTCTCGTCTTAAGTGCTGCAGTGACTAATAATGAAAAAACTAATCAGCTTTGCTCATTAAATGGCCAGTTATCTCTTACTAAATGGAGTTTCCCCATTTTAGGAAGATCACCTGCCTGGTCTATGAAAATGAGGCTCTATTTGAGATACCTGAAGTGGAGAATCATCACTTGAATTTTGAAAGTGTGGATCACCATATATATGATAGCAAGCTTAAATCTTGTAATGACTTAAATGTACTTTTTCTGTGCCTCGAGCTCTAAAAGTAAAAAGAAAACTGAGGATTTAAGGGTCAGCACATGGTTTTTCAACCTGCTGTTTGGTTTTTTTGTCATCTTTTTTTGAGCCTTTTAAATTGTGGAGGTCTGAAATACCATTTAATGAATTTTGGAGTTCACCAGGGCTTTCCTGCCTTATGAAACCAAATTTTACCAAGTCATCAGCATGAAGGGAATCAGGGCCATGAAGACAGCACAAAAGGAAGACCTTGGAGAGAAACTGAAAAGGAACAAAGAGGGAGAAAGCATGTGCAGAATTGGGAAGGCAGCCTAACGTGATTGTGGTTTTCCTTTTTTTTTTTTTTTTTGTGGGACATATTTTGTTGTTACTTGTAAGGCGTAATATTTTACTGTCAAAGCAAGGGTACCCTCCCAGCAACCCCATCCCTTGTTTCCACCCTTTGGAGGTGACTAGCTGCTTATGCAAACCATTGAGCAGAAGACTGACTTTCACTCCCAAGCAGTGACAATAAGACAAATCACTTTCTTCTGCTCATTTTAACAACTCAAGGGCCCATGTCTCAGGCTAAAAAGTTCGAGTTGAGTTCTGCAGGCCCTGGGAACAGTGAGGTATGATACAGATCTGTGGTTTGGGTACTGCTTTCTCCCAGTACACGTGCCAGCTATGTGCTTCACATCTGAATTCAAGTCTGCATTCCCCTAAAAGCCCCGCACAGAATTCAGGGATGTTACCAACCACAAACTTTGCTTGTGACCGTCTCAATGTACCAGAAATGACTTGGGTGAGGGATGATAGCCTTCCACTCGTGGTTTTGCCATGATGATAGTGCAAACAGGTAGAACATCACCACCTTCCCCAATTAGGCAACCTGCATGGGGCCACTATATCTTGGCACATCCTGCCAAAATTTTCCCTGGTGGCCATGGGCTGGGGTCTGCCAGGTGAGTGGGGCCTTTTGCCCCACACACCCAGCAGGCCCAGCCATGAGCAACCAACAGGAGGCAGCGGAGAAGGATGCTGGCAAGCTCACCATTGCAAATATGCTTTTCCATGTGGCTCTGGTGTGGAAACGCCTGCGTGCAGGAGACCTTCAGCAGTGAGGAAAGAAAAGCCAGAGCACACTGCTGCTTTCTATCAGGGAGAGTTTAAAAGCAACTTTCCGGCTGACAGAAGCAGCAGCTGCAAGGAGGAAATTTGTCCCCCTCCTTCTTTTTTTTTTCCTTTTTTTTTTAATGACAGCAACATTTTAATCAACTTGGGCTGAGCATGAAAGTCTGAGTGGGAGGAATACCTGGGAGGGTAGGAGGAGTGGAGGAATGGCTGGCTGCTGGCACATGTCTGAGCTGAGGGACACTCTCTGACTAGGAGGACAGTTAACCTACACAAAATGTTCTGGCTTCTTGCCCGCATCAGCCACATCATGCTGCTCCATTCTTTTGTGCCAGATCCCCGAGATGGTGACTGTCACTCTGGCAGAGGGAGAGGAAAGATAGAAAGACAGAAAATATGGGAACAAAAAACCCAAACCCAACACTACAATCCAGTAATAATCTTGCTGTCAAGCTCAGGTCAAGCAGCAGTATTTTTCAGGAATGAGCTCTGGTGGAAAGGTATCAAGGCAGCTGTGTGCTTCTGCAAAATAAATCAAGGCTGGGCTCAACACCTTGGAGAGCAAAGTTAGCAGAGCTCCACAGAAATGGCTCTGAACATATGGCATTTAATAAGGAACCTGAACTCATACAGTCTAGCCATGAACAAACTGAGACTAGGTCTGGGATTTTTTTTTCCTGTTAAATCCAGGTAGAAGAAAAGTATTGATTTCTAGAAAAATCATAGTCAGAAATGCTTTCATAACACCTTTGTTTATACCCACAGACTTTCTCATACAAGAAATATTACAATAGAAAATTATGATAGCCAGTTTACCAAAACTGCCCCTGGACTTAGGTCAAATGTCCTGATCTATTTAGGCCAGAACTTTTGCTGCCTCATCTCTTGCAAACATCATTTTCTGGAGAAGATTGTTAGCTCCCATAAACAAGAAGCTCCCTCACCAAATTATTCTGGAAAACCTAATGGTTGCTCTCTACCCCCACACTTTGTGTGAGGGACTTGACAGACCCACATCATTACCAATCCACAAAGAAGTCTTTTGTTATTAGTAACCTAACTGCTATTCCCAGGCTACACACAGCTCTCAAGAACTTCTCCAGCACCTTAGCTGGAAATCGTCAGTGCAGAGCAAAAATGTCCTGCTTTGGCCACAAATGGTCACAAATGTCTTTTCAGCCTCCATGGTTTAAGTCTGAAGCTGGCAGTAGTTCCCTTCTCCTCTGGGAACCACAGAGGAGGTGACTGTCTATGCCCTGTGAATGTTGAAGCAGGAGCAGGGGGGAAGCAGGAGCAGCTTCTCAAAGCACACGGAGAGCTGCAGCTGATCTGGCAGTGAATATTCAGAAGGAAAGAGACTGCTGCAAAGCACATCTTAATAACTAAAAGCTGTGTGCTGCTTCACTTTAAGACCTGGCTGCTGATCTCACAGCTTACACTCAAATTGTGCTTTCAAGCTGTTCTCCGAAACCACTTATCTACTTCAAAAATATTTTTAATGGAACCTGAGATTCTCTAGTAGCTTGAGTTCTAAGGAAAAATACCAAATATAACAAGATTCAGGTCAGAATAACACATTATCCCAGGATATTTGAAGATGAGGGAAGATATCAAAGGTAGTTTGTATGAAAGGACTTGAGGTGGCGAGGCTTGAGGACCATTTAATTTATTTTATTTAGACTTATCACAGAAAAATAAAAGCGCCTAGGGACCATTAATGTGATTTTGTATCTGCCACAAATGGAGAAAACCATTGGAAGCAAATAGATAAACAAAGTATACATTAGGGAAGTATAGAACCACAGCTGCTCTTCTGCAACCACTACCCAAGGTATGAGTCTTTCCTTGAAAAAGCCTGTCATGCGAGGACCACACCAGATGCTTGCAAAAACCCCCTCCTGTGCTGGCAGACACCACTCCTGCAGTCTGCTTCAGCCTCTGAAGGGCAGAGAGAGAGAAAGGCTGCACAGGGGGCTACAGCAAACACCTTCCAGCTGGTAGGAAGCTTTCATCTGCTCCAAATGGATGGTAGGGCTGCTTAAATAAGCTGTGTATTTATCTAACATATCCTCAGGGAATTATAAGTGACACTGCTGTCCCTCAGTGGAAAGGCAGCTGAAGCTGAAAATGTAAACAGAAAAGCCTGGTGGACGGTTTTATAAAAGCTTCACTCCTTTCTGCTTTCTTACTGTAGATCCACTGATATCTCACTGGAGCTGAAATGCATGTGATAATCATTTGTCTTGCAGACATCCTGTTGTTGTTCAGGTGCCAGCTTTACACCTAGCATTATATGGGACACAAAAGAAAAGTGGGAAAAAATGTATTTTTGTGTGCTTTTTGCCACTTGTTTGGGGCTTAGGTGTAAAGAATAATAGAAGGTTTTGCTTTCAGGGTACTATTTTCTTCCCACTCCTCTACCATTAGCAATATTATCTGTGTCAATTTTGTTGTTCAGTTGCCTCTGGTTGAAAACTTCTTGCAGGCATCAAGGGTAAATGTCCCTCAAGTTTTACCTGAATGTTTTAGCTCTTGAACAAAGGCTCCTTTCTCTCATCTCCGTTATTAAAAAATACTTCACAAAACCCTGGAGCTTTTCATAACTGTATAGATATTAGTATAGGTGGGAGGTTTTAGCAGAATGCAGGGGATGATCTTCAATGCATCTTTTGCTGGGATAGTGCTGTAGTAAACATACCAAGTAGTCCTCTCTGTCCACCTACACCACAAGGACTTTGGCAACAGAGCAGGCAGGGGTTCCTCAAGTCAGAGTACGGAGATGTGTCTGTACAGTGTCCTGTCTGTAGCACAGCTCTAGAACTAAGGGCAGAAGCAGAGAGTTCTATAAGGTGGTAATGGTTGGGAATGGCATTCGTTACATCCAGTTTGATCCATCAAATTCAATTAATGAATTAGACATCAAGACCAAACTAGTGACCTGGCTCCAGCTGGTTAATGGAGGGGAGCTGCTCATCCTGACATGAGCATGTTTCTCTTGTGTTAAATACCCACTGTAGGGTTGTGTGACTCACTTCCCATAGATTGCCCTCACCCTAGACGTTGTGCCAGCCTAACCAGCTGGTACTAACTAGTTGCTTGATTTTGAAGTGCATGAAGTTTTAGACAACAGGATAAATCCCATCTCTGGTTTCTGAATAGTCAAAGCAACAATCATTTGTTAAATAATGACAGTTTTGTCACACAGGCTTACTAGCAAGTCCTGTGGTCAAAACAGACCCCAGGAATTAGATTTTCTCAGTTACCCAGTCAAAAAACATAGGTAGTTCACTATTTAACAATTAACATAGGATGTCCAGAAAGAAGTACCAATGCAAAATAAGCTTGTGTTAAATCTTGGTACTTGGGTTCCACACTTACTAAGTTAAAGTTATACAATGGAACAATTTGCAATTTTAACAGGATGAATTCAAATGGGGTGTAAATGCAAATGTCCCATAAGGCGGTATGCCTCCTTCAGCTGATGAGGGATATAAGATCAGAAATGACCTCAGATGTATATGAAGCCATCCACAGAACAGCTTTTAGATAGGCATCACTTGAGGACACATCTCATTGCAACACTAGATGTGTCTGAAGGAGGATATATGGGTCTCATAAAGCAGTGCAGAGCATAGCACTGCCTTTGTTCTGTGAGGATGACCTCTCACACTATCCTGGCATTCTTAGCGTAATTCTTGGGAAATGCTGCAATTTCACAGCTAGTAACACCAGTCTTATACAGAGATGCTTTCTGGAGCGGGGAGGATGGAATGATGTATGTACTTTTGAGCCTATAAAGAGGAAAAATTATGAGCTTCCTTTTACCTGTGTAAATTATTTGAGAATCAGGTTACACAGGTAACCTCATGGACATCAGGAAGGCAAGACCCTTGTAAAGCACCCTTGTTCAAAAGCATGAATGTTTGTCCGTTGATTGTGTGTGCTGAGGCCCAGGTTTACATCAAGCTGGAATCTCTCCTGGAAGGTGACTTTGGACCACGTTGCAGAGGTTTTACTCTAGAGAAGGCAGGAGCTATTATAATGAGATGGAGGCTTCTTTCTGCTTGTTAAAGTGTCAGTTATGATGTTTCTTTTGTGATTTTGGTCATTTTAAAAGCCTGTTTCTTGGCGGTCATTAAAAAATGGTCTGAAGCACAAACCTGCTTCTGAGAATTAAACTCCACCAATGACCAGATCAGTAACCTCCTCTCAGGTTGCACTGGCTGTTTCTCCCACCAGAGAGGAGGGATATTTTCAGCACCTGTGGTTCAGTCTTCAGCAAGAATGTATGAAATAAGTGTCAACAAGTTCATCCCTTCCAGGTCCACACTGTGGACCACTAATATTCTTGAGAGGGTCCCTTATTTCCTTTGGACTCCTGATACACAGCAAGAGGCAGGGAAAATGTTTGCAAGGCAAATGTTTTCTGATGGACTTGCTCCAAAGTCACCAGTTACATGCCATTTTTATAGAAATGACACTACAATTACTATTCTAGAGCTACATCCAACCTTGGCTTCTGCCAGCAGAATGTACAGGCTACCAGATGGCAGAAATCCTGCCTGAGCACCAAGCAGTTTAAACCGTGTTTTTGCTAGGAGTTTAAATAGTCCATATGCTGAAAGTATAATGCTTGGCTGCACCCTGGCTACCTAGCAGGGGTCTCTGCTGTCTGGGATAAAGGGAATGAGCAATTAAATTGTAGCAGCAAAGAGCTTGTATTCCCCTTTACGTCCTGACGTCAGGTTGTGCTATAGTCACACATGGATTAAAATGTCTGATTGTGCATCCAGAGGAGCATGGTGGTGCCTGCGTTTACAGTCTGACTATCAAATTGGAGGTGTTGAAATGGAGGCTTGAGAGAAAAAAAAGACCAAGTTTGGTCTGGGAGGCCGGTTTCCCTTTTTCTTCAGCTGTCTGCTTCTGGGATTGGCTGGTGAAAACTCAAGCTAAGGGACTCAAAGGGTATAATTTGTTGTGGATTTCAGAGGCATGCAAACACTGCTCACCAGGGGATTTGCAGCTTTCAATTTCTGGTGTCTCACCAGACCCTGGAAATCAGAGGATGCAAATCTCCCAGAAAGCTGCTTTACAGCAAGTGGCACCATGCACCATGCCTGGAGCAGACAGTCCTTAGCCCTGGTTACAGGTTGCTGGCCATGAGGCATGTAGGTTGATGCAGCTCTTTCATCAACTGGGTGATTTCATTTGGTTACTGGAAAGGGCTTGCTTCTTCCCTGAGCAGATCTACTCCAGGCATCCTTCATAAGTCATCTAAAATCTGCTGTCATCTTGGCTGGCTGAGGTTGTACCCACTCCAGGGCAGTAATGCTCTTTTTCCTGTGAAAAGGTGACTGAGCACAGTGTTTCAAATGAAAACGTGCCCCACCTCATGTGGAAACGTTATCCTTTCTCCTGATTTATAGCTTCTTCTGTGATTCATCCAGTCTCCCTTTGCCTTTTGTGCTGGAGTTGAACTCTGGTTGGACAGCTCGTAGGGCTTTGCTAAAGTAACCCCTGGACAAAATTCCTTTTGCAGTCAGCTCATTCTGAATTACTCCTCTGCTTAAAATGTACTCTCACTGTCCTGGCTCACTGCCTCTAGATTTATTGTGTAACACTTGTCTAATTTAAATTGTGTTTTCTATTTACTGGCCCAGTTGCCTGACAGATCTGCTTCACCCTGAATCTGGTTACGTTGTTGTTAACTATTCACTTTTTCTCGCTTCAGTTCTGGCACTATCAGAGAATGTTGGTATCTTGCATCTGACATCATTATTTAAATCATTTACGTACATTCAATGCAAGATAGGGAGGTCAGATTTTTAGAAATCTTGCAAGGTCACTGCAAATAAGGCTAGATGTCACTTGTTTATTGCTTGTCCTTTTCATATGGAAAATTGTATTTTGATATTCATGAGGAGACTTTTATTAGCAAATGTAAGAGTGCCTTGAAACACATATTTTAATCATGCATGTAATTTTTTATGATTGTGACTATTAGTATTTAGTGTGCTTGTTATCCTTGATGGTTTTTTGCCCAGAGGGTCTCCAGATGAACAAAGCAGCACGTATTTTAGTAAATTATTCTGTCTGCAGTTGTAAGTTATTGACCCTTTTAGAAACAGTTTTTGCTAAAATGTATACGTATAATAATACAGTGTTGTTTCTAATAGGAATAGATAACAGAATTTTCAAGTGCAAATGACTCTTTCTAGCTGTGTAGACTCTTTCTTTATGCTTTTCTCTCAGCCCTGTGTCAGACCTAGATAACTTCTAGGGGACCCCAAGCTTGTTATAAGAATGCAGAGATTCTCGGAAGCAACTCTTTAAGTATTGCTGTTACCACAAGTATTAAATCAAAATTCTAAAAGACTTCAGGCTTGTGAGGACAAATGGTCCATAAAGAGCCTTTTGGGCTAGGTCGTCTGAAGCATTTAAATCCTAGGCACTGCCTCCGCAGCAGTGGTGCACAGGGGTGGTATCTCCTCATGTTGTGGGGTAGGCAAAGGCAGCTCAAGCTCAAGCAGAGATCTATGCAGACTCATGCTGTGTAGGCATCACCCCATGAAACCCTTTGACACACCCTAATGCAGAAGCTATTTGGTGCCCCAGCAGGGGCAGATTACCAGAGGAGAAAGCCTCTCTACCCAAGTGAGGAGGAATCAGTGTTTGATTGCCGCCAGAAAGTCCTTTAGATATGGGCAGGTGGCCATAAATGGAAGCTGTCTATTGGCTGCTTTTAAACTCTATCCGAACACCTGCCCTGTGTGCAGCTGGCCCTTCTGGAACTGGCTAGGTGCTCCTCAGCTGTGCTCGCCTCATGTTTCAGAGGTGGGGAGACATGGTTCACCAGTTTTTTCCAGGCTCAGAAACACTCCAGTTCCCCCCAAGACAGTTCATAAGAATCATAAAGCATTGAACTGCAAGAGGTTCAACCCCTCTTATTATGAACTTTATGTATGAACTTCCTTTCTGTCCTTCATTGGGCTCCAGGCCAAATTTGTTCATTTCAAGAAAAATTATTTATTTTCCAAAATATGGCAAATTGTAGGCAATCCGTAACAGTAGACATGAATACTTTTTACAGGTCTCGGGTCTTATATCTCTGCAAGTAGACGACATTTTCACAAATTCAGTAGATAAGGGGTTGAGGTTTGGAAGTCTCCAAAGAAAGTAAGTATCAAGTCATGGATGGAGCTGAAACTCACAAACATCATACACTGAGCTGGCATCTCCATGGCTCATGTCACACTAAGACATGTTACATGGCATCATCTCACACTAACTACGTATCTGAAGTGAGGAAGTGCTGTCATTCTCTCTTGATATATGGCATCATTTGACAATGGCCAAGAAATCTAGAAAATAATCTAAATTTCATGAGTTCTGGACTAGGAAAGGCAAGTTAGGTATTTTTAAAGTGTTATAGATTAGAGGGTAAGTCACCAGACTAGTAGACCAGAGTGTGTTTTATCAGGGATTTATTGCACTTACTCTTCCTCAGCTTATGGTGGTGAAACAAAAATGTCAGCAATTGACAAAGAAATTAAACAGATCCAATAGCTATTAGCATTTTATACTCCTCAGGTGGCACTAGTCACAAAATAACCCATGAGTAATACAGGTGCTAAATATCAACAGTAAGTTTCAGTATTTGTCATCAACTGTGCTCTAATAACTGAAGCTTGAACAGAAAAATTGAAAGAGCAAGTAATGTTTGCAGAAAGCAAGACTAGAGGTACTATGCTAAATACAAAAACAATGCTTCAGAAAACCACTCTGGTTATTAGTAAAAGAAAACTATTAGAAATAAGATAAGCATTAAAATGAGAAAACTAGAAAAGCCAAAGTCTCACGTGCTAAATGTAAAACTAAATTAAGCAGGAAAACCATATTTTCAGGAGATCTTTGCCAAGAACATAAAAGGTATCAGTGATGATAATGGCAGCAGAATCAGCAATAACAAATGCAACCACCTTTGATACAGGAAAAAATGTCAATGAAACCAGTAGATGATCAAGAAGCAAAAGAAATATTCAAGAGAGGGGAAGTCATCATGGAAAGAGGAAATTAATTATTGGTCTTACTATTCATTACATGTGAGACAGGCCCTCACATCAAAACTGTATTTTCTGCTGAGGATCCTAAGGAGCTATCTAAAACAGAAGCGTCAATAGAAGAGACTGCTGGACAAATCACAAGAGCAAGGTAAATGTCATTGAAGAGGTACAAGAGAATTCAGAACTTAAATTATTTGACAATTGATTGTGGTGTGTAAACTACCATTTTCCCCCAGAATAATGTATGGTGATAAATGTGTCACCAGTCTTTAGTAATGACTGTAGACATCACTGGGAAATACAGATTAGTAAATCTCCAAGACCCACCAAACTTCTAGAAACACTCGTCAATAGAATTCTTAGACACAAAAATATATTCATGTTGATAGCAAAGAACTGTACAGATTTTGTAAGGTCTTACCTTTAAAACACATCAGAGATACTTGGAGGTACTAGTAGCTACCTAAATAAATGTGATTCAGCTGGTAAGTAATAAACTTATATTTCACAACACTTTTGACAAGATCTCTCACCCTGTTTTTTTAAGGAAGGGAAGATCTCATGGAGTCCATAGGGCAAGTGGTATGGCAGGGACAGGAGTTACCAGGCAGCTATTAAGTTCAGCGACTTGTAAAGCCAATCCGCACATCAAGAATGAAATAATTCTAAAATTTGTTTTCTGGCCTGTAATACTGTCATAGGATAAAACAGAAGCTATGTGAGGAAAAGCAAAGTAGCAATACAATAACAATCCATTTGACTTTAGTGCTTTCTATCCTGATCCAAAATGGAAATTGTGAATAGACTCTATTAGCTATTGGATGGTGTGATATTACATCCAATTCTGAAATACTTCCTCTTGCTCTAGCTCTACCTGTTTGTGTGTTTTCCAGCAAAGCTGGTGAATCATGAAGTGACAAATTCTGCAGAAAAGATAAAATTACTCAGGATACTAAAACATGAGAGAATTTTTGAGGGAGAATATCAGAGAAGTCTACAATTTTGGGATTGATGTAGAACAGGGGAATAGAGAACGAGGATTCATTATTTCTGTCAGTATAAGACCTGTGAGGTACCCAATGAAAACTATGAAGCAGCAAGGTTAAAATATAAAAAAGCTTTTTTTGCCATAATATATATAAATTCTTATATTGTGGTACTTGTTGCCACTGAATATTGCAGGTGCCAACTGAAAACAGATTCAAAAACAGATTATGTAACTCAGGGCTACCAGCGACCAAGACATGCTGGCCAGAATGAATTTCAGATCAAACTCAGTATGGCAGTTTCAATACCCTGTGGAAAAAAGTATGTTGCTCATGGTACAAAATGGTATTTCTTGTATTAAAGCATTCTTATATTTAAAATGTGTCCTTAGATGGTGAAGTGAGCTGTCAGAGTTTTGTTCTTGGCACAGTTGGTCAGAGAAATTGCAAAAGAACTACATTGCCATCAGAAATCAAAACACTTTGCAAAAGAAGATTGCTTTCAGCAGACTCCCGGAAGAAAATCAGTGGGAGAAGTACTGACAAGGTAGTGTTGAAATATCTCATTCTATTTTTTATTTTGAAACAACTTTCTGCCTTTACTCTTTTTTACTTTGTATTCACTTTTTTGCTACAACATAATATTAACTTTAAAAAGTCAAACTCAAAACAGAATGTTTCAGTTTCCATTACAACAAAACCTGTCAATCAATTTGAAATATGTTGAGTTATTTTAATTCCCTTTTGCTGAGAATTTCAGACTTTGAGGGTTTCATTGTAATTCAGAATAAAGTCAACTTTTCAAACCTGAAAGATCTTTAAGAAACAGGACTCCTGTTCTTTAAAACTTGGGCAAAGTCATTCTACTTTCTTTCTCTTTCAGTTTATTTATCTGAAAAATGGCAAGAATGTCATGGATCCACCCTTGCAAAGCCCTTTCAGACTGAGCACCAAAGAATCACACGTTTCTGTGTCTGATGCTAACATTGCACAATCTCAAGTACCATCACAATCGTACTGCTTTCAACTTTGCCCCTCTTTCCCCATGTCATTTGTTCAAAAATTTCAAGAGTTCAACGTAAGGCAGATTTCTTCCATGAGAACCACCAATGATGTGTTTGGGGCCTTTCTTTTTCCTCTCTCATTTTTTTTCCTGCCCTTGTCTAGCAGTTTTGGTTCGCCTTTTTATTTGTGCAAACAGGGAATTGTTCCTTTCTGGGGAGTGGGGAGGAGTTACTGTCCCGGGGCCTGTTGGATTCTCTCTTGTTCAAGATATTTTCATGGTTAGTGGCTTATTGAGTGGAGCATGCAAACTCCTGACAGTCCAAGCAGAGCTGAATCCACTTTGATGGGACAATATGAGGAAGCTTACAGGGCTGCTGCATGTGCTATAAATACAAAATTAAAAGGAAGATCTCATTCCCTAAAGTATGCACATTATGTCCTTAAATCAGGGACTCAAGCATGCTTTGTGCTGTACATGGGCCATCTGCACCAGAGGGAATATCTTCCTCATTTTGTTCCCAGGATGGAGGCATCAGGATTGCTATGAGATAGCGTGAGGCAGGAAGAGTTTTCTGGGTTCTGGAATGCCAATAAGCACTTCAAACATCTTTCTTGGCTTCTGGAGTCCCTGCATCCAGCACCCCGGAGCGTGATTTCTTTTTATAAAAAGAAAGCCTGTGCTATTTTTCATACCAATCACATGTTGTTCTAAATGGCTTAAAAGTTTCAAGGATTCCAAATGCTGAAAAACAGCTGTATGTTGATGTGAGCAGCATGTGTAAGGATGATTTAAATCTAGTTTTTATCCTATTTAACTCCCAGTGGCTTTTATGTTTTCCATAAATGGCTAAGAAAAGTTCTTGGCTGGAAAGAGTCATAAAAGCGTGTAATAAATTCTTTGTAGTCTCAACATGAGCAATTCATCTGATTTTTGTTTGTATGTTTTCTGGGACTTTGTTTGCTTTCTGTGACTTTGACAAGCCTTGTATCTCTGATGAGTCTCTTGTTCCTCACTACATGCTGATCCATACTGAAAAACTGTCCTTTATGCTCTGGTTTCAAGGTGATGACTCACATCCAGAACAGAGGATCTATTGCCTCGAGTGACCACAAGAACAAGGATCGTTTATCCTCTACTGAAATGTGAGTCTTCTTGAAAATCTCTCCTGTAGGATAATTATTCTCAGTAACCCAGAGGCCAACAGAGGCAATAGGAATCTCTAGCAAGAGTTTAGCAGATTACAAGTAGAAGTTTTGGGGTTTGACTGTACCTTGTTACTAACTTGGGAAAGCGCTTTGTGGCACCCAGCCCAGCAGAACTGCTGATAGAGGATTTCAGGTCCTCCTGAACAGATCATAGCACATGTATTCACATCACATCTCCAGGGTCAGATTTAGTGATAATTTGACTCAAACGAATATCTACATAAGGGGATTTTGCAAATTTATAATTTCCAAAGGGCACATCTGCTAATATTCTATTATAATTTCTGAACTCCATTTCATTCATTAAGGAGATAATTTTGTTCCCAGGAGGATCATTATCTTTTACCCATTTTGACTAATTTAATTCATATTACCAATAGCTACCTAAGGCTTTATGAACTGGATAGGAACTTTTAGCTTTTGCTTTAAAGCAGTCTCTCACCATGAGAAATCTTGTCATTTCTAATTGCGTTTAGAGGAATTTAAATTCACTTCCTTTGACATTATTTTCCAGACCCATACTAAGTTAAGTGCATGTTGCGCTCTTCATGATGGTCTCAGTCTGCCTTCAGAAAAAGGTTAAGCATGGAAGGCTCTTTGTCCAGGATTATCCCAAAATCATTCTTAGGGTGCTTGATCCCAAAAGGTATGGGATTTCCTCAGCGTCCACTGAGCTACAGAGCAGCACTATAGATTTTCTCGCATCTGTTGCACCAGAGTTTAGCCTTGGGTTCTTCTCCTCCACAACTCTCCCTGGGATTCTTGCATCCAACTTGACAGCTGACTTGGGACATTTGTGCACAGGAGAGAGGAAGTGGCCAAGACAATTACCTTTCACTGGCCAGGGACATGGGGATGAGGTAACAACAGCAAAGAAGGGATCTAAGGGTGTTTGGTGTATGACACTTGGGACAACATTCACACTTTTACAGAATTAGGAGCATATGTTGTTAGTGAATGGGCCAAACTGGGTTTCTTTGACATCTCTAATGGCTATCGCTCTCTCTGCAGCCTCTGTCAGGCAAAAACTTGCTTGCTTTTCTTTTCCCCACTGTTGCATTTAAGCTCCAGGCACTGGCTATGACCATAAATATGTCCATTTTCAGCAATTTCTTCTCAGATCCTGATGGTGACTTGATAGCAAAGTGCAAGCATATGTTCCTACATTCCCCATTTCTCCTCATTTTTGCTTCAAGTGTTTGGACTTGCAAAGGCTACAGAGGTGTTCAGTTTACATTTCTATTGACTGCCAAGAGGAATTCATCCTAACTGGGATAAAAAGTCACCCTCTTCAAGCCTAAAATGTCACTCTGCATGTTTCTAATTGCCTTATTTTTGGATGCTTAGCTTCAGCTGTGGGGATGGTGGCTGATACTGCAATTCCCTGATATTATCATTGAAACTGGTGGGTTGTGATCACATGTAAAATCACATGATACAGAAAAGAGGTTTTTCATAGAATCATAGAATAACCAGGTTGGAAGAGACCCACCGGATCCTTGAGTCCAACCATTCCTATCAAACACTAAACCATTCCCCTTAGCACCTCGTCCACCCTTGCCTTAAACACCTCCAGGGAAGGTGAATCAACCACCTCCCTGGGCAGCCTGTTCCAGTGCCCAATGACCCTTTCTGTGAAGAATTTTTCCCTAATGTCCAGCCTAAACCTCCCCTGGCGGAGCTTGTGGCCATTCCCTCTTGTCCTGTCCCCTGCCCCTTGGGAGAAGAGGCCAGCTCCCTCCTCTCTACAACCTCCTTCCAGGTAGTTGGAGAGAGCAATGAAGTCTCCCCTCAGCCTCCTCTTCTCCAGGCTAAACAACCCCAGCTCTCTCAGCCGCTCCTCATAAGGCCTGTTCTCCAGCCCCCCCACCAGCTTTGTTGCTCTTCTCTGGACTCGCTCCAGAGCCTCAACATCCTTCTTGTGGTGAGGGGCCCAGAACTGAACACAGTATTCGAGGAGCGGTCTCACCAGTGCCGAGCACAGAGGGAGAATAACCTCCCTGGACCTGACAACTATAAATGGTAGAAACATGGTAAATGTTTTGCACAGGCATAGTACAAGCAGAATCTGCATTGTTCAAATGGCACATCCTGGGGGGCTAAACAGTTGCTATTTAGAGACCTTGAATAATCACCAAATCCAGCAGGAGCTGTGAGTGCTTTAAATAGTACATGCTGGAACTGATGTGGCAGAGCTGGAGCTGAGCAGTAGCAAGTAAAGCATAATGCAGAGTTTGGCCCATATCATCGAAGCTAAGGTAGTTACAGCCTCTGTTATGTGAGTTCCTTTGATGCATGTGTATTTTGCAGTGCACAAGTGAAAGGCAGCCTGCAAAGCTTTACGTTGTTGTGTATGGATTGTGAGCTGAAGACAACATCAGTAAGTGCAGAGGGGACCTCATTCTAAAGCAGCCAGCTGCCCTGTACATACAGCACAAAGGCAGTAAACTCCTCATCTCACCAGCCTATAAATCTTTGTTGACCATCTCCGTCCATGTCTCCATAAGAACATTTGATCTAATAGCCTTTTTAAAAATTTCCCTTCATTTTCCAGTATAACCCCCAAGTGAATCATTAATGTAACAAGATAAAGATCTCTAGCTAAGGAATTATTCTTATTATAAAGTTCCCAAGTTCTAGTAGCAAACCTCTCCAGGGTATATATTAAAGCAAAAAGGTCCCACACAATCATTTAAATCTATGAAATTCAATTCATTTCTGACTCCCTCCAGGCACTTGTTTTATAGTGATCTAATAAAGGGGGGTTGTGGCTGTTAAATGATAAAGTCTCCAAAGGGGACGTGGGAACTCTGCACGCTAGTCCCCAGCATTAGCTGGGAAGCTTTATTGCTCCATCTCACCTGCATCCCTTTTGAAAGAGAAATCTTTCACAGTCTTGCAAAGTGAATAGATGATTCTGTTTTTAGAGAAAAACAAAGTCCATAGAAGTTTCCTTACATGAATGTACCAATCGAGCATATAGGTTATGAAAAGATTAAGCATTTAATTGTTCCAGAAATTTTGGATGTGCCTTCACCAAATCACTGAAACTGAAGATGGAGAAGATGCACATCTGCTTTACTTCCTTGTTTATGTGGGAATGTTCGCTATAATGCTTTTCCTGCTACTTTCTCCAGCCTAGTTCTAAATTACTTGTGAAATTATCATTGGTGCAATTCTGCCACATAATAACACACATAGATTCCCTAGCAGTCAGTGTCTGATGGGATTTTTTCCCATAGGCTTGAAAATAGAGAGGTGTGGAAAATAAAATACTAGCTCTCCTGATTTCATCAAAAGCATAACTGCACATATATCGATATCATCCATTAAACTTCACTCAAGAGACATCCAAAGCTTTTTTCTTACAGTTGGAAAATATATTTACATGAGATGCTTTGTTAGAAAAACAACTTGCTTACATTAAGAACAACTTCCTACTAAATGCAGGCATGGGGCTAGGTCAAGCTTGGTGATATCACAGCTAGTTACAGTTCACCCGAGAAACCCCAGGCTCAATCATCATCATCTAATACAGATTTTGCACTACCCATTTTTGCTCATGCTAAGAATATTCACATGCATTTTTAACTGTGCAGGTAACCACTGTATTTTGCAACATGCTGTATTTCCCTTGTAGAGATGAGGTACAAAAGAGAAAATTGTGGCTTCTGTCCAAAATGCAATGAATAAACTTTCTGAGGTGGACCCACAGAGAACAGTGGAGACCCAGCTTTATTTTCAAAGAAGCCGATTTGATTTGTCCTCTAGCACCCACACCTCAATGCATTAAGTGTTTTTTGGGGTTGCACTGAGACTGAATGTTTTTTTTCAGCCGAAGGCAGGCTTTGTGTGAATGTTTAAAGAAATCAATATGTGAGGTTTGTCTAAGGTTACATGTTTGTTAATGTTTTATTGATTACCCTATTGGTTGTAAATTATGTAACTTAATAAAGCTGGGGACTCTTTCTAATAAAGACAAAGAGCTTATTCCATTAGCTGGCAACTTAAGGCAAAGAAACTTAATAATATAGCACATTATAAAACCACAGCCCAGAGACTGACAAATCCAATTCATCATGGAAGTGGCTGTGATACTGCAGATATCGGGCTCTGTCCTCACACAATTAGGCAGCGCAGGTCAAGTCTGAAAAAGGGAGAAGTCTGCTTTCTGAAGCTGTGACATGGCCATAAAAAGCAGATGAGAATGGTGAAGTGGCCCAAAAGAACACGTGGAGCCATTTTGGAGCCTGGGACACCCTTGGGCACACTGCCTTTGGTCAAGACCGAACTCACACCATCACAGCCTTCTGTCACATGCTCCTATTCTGAGCCAAGACTTCTTCCCAACATTAGCTTTCATCAAAACTTCCTCCCACATCTCCTTGGAGATGAACCCATTTTATTTCATTTTGAAGAAAGCTCTCATCACACAGGAATAAAAAAAAAACCGAAAATGCTTTTATAAGGAAATGAAACAGTGAATTTCCAAATGACTAAAGATTGACTCTTCACAATACAATTGCATTCCCGTGGCTGCAGAGGACAGATGCTGCATCTCCCCTTTGTCCATGATTAACAAGCAGTTGGTTGCAGGAGGTGGTCTAATATTTGACTTGACCACAGCTGCCAGGCACAGGAGTTGTTTTGAGAGCAGACAAAAGCATCCCCTGTGAGAGGATGAAGGAGCACCTCCTCCAGCTGCCTGGGCAACCTGCTGCTTTTTATTAGCTAGGAAGCAGCGGCTCCAAATCCTGTCTTCCAAGCAGTGTCCAGCCCTGGTCCCCTCCCATCCACACCCTACATACTCCTCTTGGATCCAGGTGCAATAGTTACACATAAGTGTCAGCAAGGCCACTTAGACCATTGAGTCCTTGAAGCACCATCAGTACACAGGGGGCACTGGAATTTCCAATTAACACAGGAAAGCCAGGAGCCTGTCTCTTGGGTCAATGAATTCAGCCAGCTAAAATGGACACACTGAGGGTTGCCTGGCACGTTTGGCAAGCATAAGGTCTTTCAGCTCCTGCCATTAGGAGCTTTTCAGTTTCTCATCTTCTAATTAAAACACTTTATTTTGTTAAGAAATTCAGGAGTGGAACCAAATCCTGGTCATAGTTACATCCGTGTGAAATCAAGGCAGTTACCAAGTGCTGCATGCACGAAGCAGCTCTGGATTTATGGATTTGAAGCTGTGAATTAATCTCACAGGAAGGCATGTCTACATCATTGAGAATTTAAGGGGAATGGCATAACAAAACTGGCTCTGTTTATTTTGGCTTATTTAGCAATGGAATTTTCCTGCCCTACCATGTGCATTGGTACAAACCCACTAAGACTATAACCAGCATCCTAACCTGAAGTCCAGCCCACAACTAATGCCTTGCCTTTTTCACTAAAATCACTGTCATCTCAATCCTGGAAGAGTAACAAAAGCCTCACATTCCAAGTATCAACTCAGAAACAAACTAAAGCTTAAAGGAAATGCCAAAGTAAATAAATAAAAAAAAAATCCTCAGGGACAATGATCCACTTCTATATGTCGCTGTAGCAAGGAAGAGACCAGACCACACTAGTGCAAGCATGATTGCAGAGCATGTTTTCAACACAGCATGTCTCTCAGAATGAGCTTGTGTGCCAGCAATAGTAGGTTTTATTTTTAAAACCCAGCAATCAGTGAAATGATGGACTGCTGGTGCTCTGCAGGGCACAAAAATGAGCTGCAAATCATATGACCCACATAGCAAATTATTCTGACTTGACCGTTACCCACAGGTAATGAAGCTAATGAGCTAATAAGGAGCTGCCAACTCAGTGTTGTTCTTAAGCAGAAGGTGCCAGGGGAGTTGGAATTAGATGATCTTTAAGGTCTCTTCCAACCCAAACCATTCTCTGATTCTATGTTGGACTGAACCTGTTACCATTGCAGTGAATGATGAGTTGCTTGGTTGTTAGCATGGGAGCATCTTCAAACCCTTCATTTGTCTGGTTTGGAGATAAATTTTGTTGGGGTTTCAAAAAATGGTCAAAAGGAATAATAAAATGCTTTCAAATCTGAGGCATGTTTGCAAGCTGAATTTCTGCTGTAGGGAAGGGAATCTCACAGGTGGTGGTTGTTTCCGCTACATTGCCTTTGTGTTGAATTGCACTGTTAGTGCTACCAATTTAACCCTGACCCCAACCTCCATCCCATTGTTCCTGGCTCTCCTTGGTTTCTGCCTAGAGAAAGCAAACTGGAGAAGAAAAGGAAAGCCAGAAAAGATACCACAGCATCAGGAGGAGCACATAGCTCACCCAGATGTGCTGTACTCAGTCATTATATTTTTCATCTTGCAACATCATGTTCACATCTAATTAGGATCTGACAGTGCAAATGCTTGGTGTCACTTTAATATTTATTCCTGTGAATAACCCATCTAGAATGAAAGAATTAGTGTTTGCATGATCAAAGCCACTGTAAACTCTGTGTTCTCGGAGGTGACAGGTGTGTTTTCGCTCCTTAAGCTGCTTTGAACACTGTGGCCACTGCAAAAATAATGCATTACAATGAGTTTTCAATAACAGTACTTCCAGTTCTTCACTGATGAGAAGGGAAGATATCTGATTCAGTTGTTATTTTTCATGTGTGGTTTTTTTTTGTATAATGGGTTTGTCAAATAGCATGAATGAGGTACAGTACCCTGGATTTTATTGGAGGCATAAGCATCAGGCTCATTCACAAAATGCTCCCTGTTATCACATGCAATTGAAAACCAAAAGAAAATAATTTGTCTGGGAGTTTAACATATATAATTTCTTTTAAATAGTTGAGGGAGGTAGGTAGTATTAATAGTACGCATACTCTTTTTAACTTGTATTATTTTTTAATCTTTTCAATAACTGTTCTTTTTTCTTTTTAATTAATGTTTACAGTCCAATGTCAGGTCACTTTCTCTACATATGAGTTGGGTACTTAACTTTATTCCTCATTGATTTATGATATGGTGGGACCCAGCACTATCAATCGTTGTACTAGATACTCTACAGACTTCTGACAAAGATGGTGGCCCAATCTACATGATCAGAAATAACAGATGGACAACAGCACTCAGCAGCAGCTCCCAGGAAGAAGGGATGTAGGAGAGAATGCAAGGCCAACAGCACAAGTACAAATAACTTTGTTGTGGAGTTCTGTAGAAACAACTGCCCCATTTTCCCCAGCATACCTTCTCCTTGTCTGCCACACACAGCTTCTTTAAATTATAAATCACTATAGAGAAGCAGAACTAACACAGGAAAAGTGGGTGGACATAGCAGGCTCTTGGTGGGAATTGTACCTTATTAAATGGCCTGTCGTAGGAAAACATTTGGAAATTACTCTCAAGGTTTCTTCTCCTTTCCGGCTCGTTTGTTCCTGGGAGAAGTTATCTCTCCCTGCCTTGCCTGATTTTAGTGACTCAAAGGGCAAATATGTGCAGAGGTAGAGTCTGGTCATGGAGCAATGTCTGGGCATGCAAAGGTCCCAGTGCAAGAGGGAGTATGCAAATGTACTGAGAAGATGTTGCCCTTTCTGGCATCCACAGGAGGTGCCACTGGCACCTTTCATGACTTGGAGCCCTGAAAGGACAAGAGTAGTTCTTGTCACCAGCCACAATGAGCCAAGAAAGTTTCTCCTTGCCACCCTGTCGGCATCTGGGAACAGAACAGAGAAGGAGAAGGTGGGAGGAGAGAAATTATTGAAGATCATAGGTCAGGTTCTGGGAAACTCTTTAAACTTACCCCAATTTTGTCTACTTAGCATTTCATCAAAATGCAGCCATGTTTTAAACAAATTTCTGAAGCCTGTCTCTCCAGTGAAGCCCATTACATTTTGTGCTGCACAACTTTGATCTCACAGAACAGTCTCTTTATATTAAGTAATAAGGCATCATTTGGTTTGCATTTCATCCATTCTTTATCATATTTACATTCAGGTAATTGCTTCCACATGCTCTTTAGTAAAAGAAAAATCCAACTGCAGTTCAGGCATGTTTACGTTTATTGGTGGATCAAGTATGTCAAGTGTCAATGCTTTATTTTATTTATTTTTTTTCTCCGAAGTGACCAATCCTCAAAGACAGCTTGGGGATGGGGGCAAGGAGAGTCAGTAATTCATGTTTCAAAATTTTCCAAAATTGCTCCCAACTGAGGTGCTTTTCAAAGCCCTAATTTACCATACACAAAGCTTTAACGCTTACCATGCCATTGTGTTTATGTCAGGGTAGGCCTCCTGTCTGTTCAGTTGTGTGTCACTATTTAATATGACAAAAGCTTTAACTCTTTCTATACTATGAGCTGTAATAAACTAAGCCTGTGAGTGTTTCTGCAAAGTAGGATCATGGAGTCCAACCATTAACCTAATACTGCCAAGTCCACCACTAAACTATGTACCTAAATGCCATATCTACACAACTTCTAAGTACATCCAGGGATGGTGATACAACCACTTCCCTGGGCAGCCTGTTTCATTGCTTGAGAGCCTTTTTGGTCAAGAAAGTTGTCCAGTCCAGTCCAACCCTCCTCTGGTGCAACTTGAGGCCGTTTCCTCTTGTCCTGTCGCTTGCTACTTGGGAGAAAAGACCATTACCTGCTTCACTGTAACCTCCATTCAAGTAGTTCTAGGGAGAGATAATGTCTCTCCCCTCAGTCTCCTTTTCTCCAGACTAAACAGCCCTGGTTCCCTCAGCCTCTCCTCATAAAACTTGTTCTCCAGAACCTTCATCAGTTTCATTGCTCCTCTATGGGAACACTCCAGCACCTCAATGTCTTTCTTGTAGTGAGGGACCCAAAACTGAACACAGGATTCAAGGTGCAGCCTCACCAGCGCTGAGTACAGAGGGATGGTCATTTCCCCAGTCCAACTGGCCACACTCTTTCTGGTACAAGCAAGGATGCTGTTGGCCTTCTTGGTCCACTGAGCACACTGCTAGCTCATGTTCAGCCGGCTATCAAGCAGCACCCCCAGATCGTTTTCCACCAGGAAATTTTCCAGCCACTCTTCTACAAGTCTGTAGGGTTGCATGGGGTTGTTATGACCCAAGTGCAGGACTTGGCACTTGACTATGCAATTGGCCTTGGCCCATTGATCCATACTGCCCAGACCCCTCAGAGGGGAACCCTTGGATGAATCCCATTTGGCCCCACAGACTTGTGTGTGACTGTAGCAGGTCACTGATGATCTCCCCTTGGATTATGGGGGCTTCATTCTGCTTTTCATCCCTGTCTTCCTGCTCAGGGGACTGGGTACCTGGACAACAATCAGGTATTTTTATATTTAAGACTAACTTCCTTATAGGTACTGGGGGGTGGGGGGAGGGGGGTGGGTGTGGGTTGTTTTTAGATTTCACGAAAGCCACCTCTTCTTCAGGCTGAACAAGTCCTTATTCCTCAGCTTCTCCTCACAGGGCAAGCACCCTAGCCCTGACTGCCTTGTGGGCAATTTGGGGGACCCAGGATTAAGTAGAGGGATCTAGCTGATCTGCTAGCTGTGTTCCTGTTCACATAGCCACTGACTCTGCTGGCCATCTACACTTGTGCTCAGTACATACCTGCAAGGTTATTTCAACAGTAATGAGATCAGCACACTCTCCATTCAGGGAGCTGATGTAGCCCCATCAGCTCTGTTGCCTACCTGAATGCCAACAGCCACAACACAAGACAGTCATGCTAGCTGGTATTAATGAAGGGAAGGGGTTAATTTCTCCTGCCTTGCATATAACCCTGCACTTCCAGCTCAGTAAATGGAAGGAATGTGATTAAATCAGTGTTGATACCAAGTCTGAGAACAGATGTGAGAGTGAATTGGCAGAGCTGGAATTCAGATGGGATGAAAATAGCAAAAGGGAGTGGGTGGAAACTGTCACACATTTGTGTTACAGGTGCTTGGTCTAGATGCTAGCATTTGCAGAGACTCCTTTACTTTTCTTCTTACCAGTTCTTATTATTCTAGTTTTCCTTGTCAGCAGGTCCTTTTCCCCCTAACATTAATGTCCAGCAGTTCAAGCCTCCTGTTCTCTCCATTGAAGGACAACTAGGGTAAAATGTTCCTTTCAGCTCCAAGCAAGCAACAAGACATAAATATTGCCGGTTTCCCTACCTCTCACACAAGACAACACTTGGACTCATTATTCCCATTTATAGATAGGGAAACCGAGGCACACAGTGCAAATACTTTAAAAATAAACCAAAACCAAAAACCAAAACCAAAATAAAAACAAAACCAAAAAAACACCCAGCTGCTATAAGCTGTTCTTACTCCCTTTTGAGAAGTAACTGAAAGACTCTGCAAAGCACAAAGCCCATGTTTGCACTGGCTTCGTGCAACTCATGTTTCCTTTAAGACCTGTTAGGTCCATGGGTTAGGTTTCTTGATTTTGGGGATTTTTTTGCACTGGCTATGACATCTGTCTTGCAACACAAAATACACTTAAAGTCAGCCCAGACTGTCCATTTGCAGCATGATGGATGCACTTGTAGCTCAGCCAGAGGGACACAGCAAGCTGTTCCATCAAAGGGTGGGAAGACTCATATGGCTTGGATGTAAGATGAAGCCTTCAAAGGGCCTACCGGTCCTTGCAGCGACCCATGTCAATCTTGCCACCACCCATTCCCTTGGTGGATTTTTCAGGATTTACATCACTGCTCTGGAGAGTTAACAGCATTCTCCTCGCAGCTTTATGCAGAAGTAGTATCAGTTGTAGTCAGCAAAAAGCAGAGCACTGCAAACATAAGTCTTGGCAGCAAAGTGAAGAGAGAACAGACCATCAACTGAAAAATTTGGTGTTGTGTCTATTTGTAACTCTTTAGTCTCCCCAGCAGCTTGTCCCACAAATGACTAAGAATTAGGGTTTCACTGGTATTTACTTAAAAAGGAGGTGTTGGTAGATCACTTCCAATTTGCCTCTAACTATGCAGCTCTAACATAGTATAAAAGTGTTATCTTTGAGTGTAGAGATGAGGAAAATCGATTGCCATTCCCAAGGGGCAAATGTATTGGTTGAGAAGGTCACTAAATACTTGGAGTTGCTCAATGGACTTGGAACCGGATTGCTGCTGTGCTGCATCACTGCTCAGCTCTGCTCTGAGAGGGGAAAGAAAGGGAATGCATGCACCAGAGAAATGCTCATTATGCTCTCCAAAACAGACTTATCAAGGGCGGAAGGAAGAAGGGAAGCAGGCATTCAGCATGCCCAAAGAGCCATATTCTGTTTGTATCATTCACAGGCACTTACTGAGGATTACTTTGGTCCACATTGTTGAATACAAGCATGCTTGTAACCCCTGCTCAGAAGAAATAGGTTGAAAAATGTTCAGCCTTTACAGGAAATATTACTGTTGCAATGCTGTCAAGGTCACTGTCAGCCTGGGTTATCTGCTGTGTAAGTGCTAGCTGTACAAATCAGGCTTAGCTAAGAGCTATAATTCACATACTCAGCGTTTTGTAGATTATGTCCTTTAGCTTCCCCTCATTGCCGTTTTGGATATTCATTTAGCTATGGTGTATGACTGTTGCAATTTCTCTTTGGAGTAATTTCCACATGTGGTGCAGTGTTTTGCTTTGTGTTCCTTAACCATAGGTGTACAATCTCACTCTCTACGACTAATTTTATGTATAATGCTTATTGCTATTTTTTAATGCAGATCGTTCACCTTTGGACAAAACGACAGAAAAATGCAGGTTACAGAGGAAAAGAAACCAGTGAAGAAGTTACAAAACCCACAATAAATGTTAACAAGGAAGCTCCAGTGATTAGAGCACCCAAAGGAGAGGAAACCTTGGATCTCTTCTCAATTCCGATCCAGACTTCTTCAGGACATTTCTGATTTCCGGGTGTCTTAGCTTTTATTTATGAAAAAAGATTATGATATTTTCCACCTCATGGATTTATTAAGATTAACTGAATTCCTGATTCTAAAATGTATTGTAAGACAGTAATACAACAAATGGTTCTAGCATACACATATGCTTTTATATTATCTTGCAAAACTAAAGGCACCAATAGTAAGAAGAGTGGGGAGGAATAAAACAATTTTTTCTGTCCAACAAAGCAATTAATCTGTATAATCAAAACAGCATCTTGATTGTGCAATCCACAACACATTCCCTTTAATAACAAAGTAATAAAGTCTAAAGAAGTGTGCATGTGCTCATCTCTTCTGTGCTGGGCTAGCTGAGCCAGTAAGCCAGTAACTGTGAAAATGTGTTCATAATTGTACAGCTCATTCTGTAAGGTTTTTGGCTAACACGTGATTTTTTTTCTTTCCCTGTTAGTGTTGAAGTAGCTGTAATATGCCAGCTTTTATCTTTCAGTTGTCTGGCACTCATTCACAATATCTCTGATACCTAATTTAAGTTTTTGTCCTACAATGCCACAATAGTTTCTTTACATCCTTTATATCCCAGATGTGCAGGCACCTTCATCGCTTTAGGACATCACCTGTTTCTCTCCAGCTCTGTGGTTCAGTCAAGCATCTCGGTATAAGACTTTCATAGAATCATAGAGTCATACAATCATAGAATAACCAGGTTGGAAGAGACCCACCGGATCATCGAGTCCAACCATTCCTATCAAACACTAAACCATTCCCCTTCGCACCCCGTCCACCCGTGCCTTAAACACCTCCAGGGAAGGTGAATCAACCACCTCCCTGGGCAGCCTGTCCCAGTTCCCAATGACCCTTTCTGTGAAGAATTTTTTCCTAATGTCCAGCCTAAACCTCCCCTGGCGGAGCTTGAGGCCATTCCCTCTTGTCCTGTCCCCTGTCACTTGGGAGAAGAGGCCAGCACCCTCCTCTCTACAACCTCCTTCCAGGTAGTTGGAGAGAGCAATGAGGTCTCCCCTCAGCCTCCTCTTCTCCAGGCTAAACAACCCCAGCTCTCTCAGCCGCTCCTCGTAAGACCTGTTCTCCAGCCCCCTCACCAGCTTTGTTGCTCTTCTCTGGACTCGCTCCAGAGCCTCAACATCCTTCTTGTGGTGAGGGGCCCAGAACTGAACACAGGATTCGAGGAGCGGTCTCACCAGTGCCGAGTACAGAGGGAGGATAACCTCCCTGGACCTGCTGGTCACGCCGTTTCTGATACAAGCCAAGATGCCATTGGCCTTCTTGGCCACCTGGGCACACTGCTGGCTCATGTTCAGTCGGCTGTCAACCAACACCCCCAGGTCCCTCTCCTCCAGGCAGCTTTCTAGACAGACTTCTCCTAGTCTGTAGCACTGCATAGGGTTGTTGTGCCTCAAGTGCAGGACCCGGCATTTGGCCTTGTTAAATCTCATGCCATTGGACTCAGCCCAGCGGTCCAGCCTGTTCAGATCCCTTTGCAGAGCCTCCCCACCCTCCATCAGATCAACACATCCACCCAGCTTAGTGTCGTCACCACTTTCTCGCCACTTGTGCTTTCTAAACTCTTTAACACATTTAAGCAGCCTTGAACATGATCACTTCTACTGTACAGCTAGGCCTACAGCAAATCCCCAGAATCAACCAGCCTGAAACTTCTGAGCCTGAAACTTGACTCCCAGTGTTGTTGCCTCAGGCCCCATCTTCTGTATTGCAGACAGTTTGGCTCAGGAAAAAATAATGGGTATTGTTGCTTACACAAAGTCCCTTTTTTCATCCTGTATTATCTGATCTGATTCTATTTATACATCTGAGGAAATATTTTTTGAAGTGTTTCAACCATTGCTGATGATTAATTATCAACCCCTTTCAAGTGAGTTTTCCCTTTCTTCTTCTTGTCCTCTCTCCTAATGAAAAACATAATAATAGTGAAAAAATAAACAAAACACTGTGGCTTTCAGATATTAAGCCTTTCTGGCCAAAAGGAGAAACTTGATGTACCCTAAGTCAGTTATTACACATGCACATTCAGTTTGTATTATGGCCATCTAAACATACAGGCCACCCATGATTGTGCACCTTGTTTAAAAGTGACTGTGGGTAGACCACAGGCAACCCTCATGCTTTCCCTAATGACTTGCCTGTCAGCTGGGAACAGGTAGTTTAGAATGCACTTTGGACACAAAGGGAGATTTGAGGAAAGTTTAAATTATCTTAGTTCCTTAGAAGTGTATAAAATGATCCATTGCTTAATCAATTAAACACACATACACACCACCTCCCACAGAAGAGACGGGATCAGGCGTCTATATTTTTTGATGCAATTATGCTGGTTGTAAAATAAAATGCAACTTATGCAGACTATTTCTGGGTTTATTTGATATATGGTACACAAAGACAAATGGTAGATTACCTCTGAATTTTTATTTCAAGTATGTTACATGCATTTACATGTAAAAATTGATTATAAAAAAGCAAATGTGACATTAATTTACCATGCACTAAGTAAATTGCATATCACTTTTAACCATTCTTCTGATCTGGAGCCCCCTGGACTCCACTAATGAAGACAGCTACACTGCTCACAGAGGCACTAGTTAGTGGTGCACTGTGTTTTTCTCCCATTGACACTTCAAAAATCAGTCAAAAGACCACAGAAAGAGACTCCTTGTTATAGCCTGGAATTCCAAACTACATCAAAAATCCTACCATCGCAGTAAAACTCTTGAAGGATTTTTTATTTTTGGGCTCAAATTCTCATGTTGTGGCATAAACACCCACAGGCACTTTACACTCCTCTTGCTTCACCTTCTGCACTGGTGGTCTGATAAGGAAGGTTGCTTGATTTCAGACTAGAGAATCTCTCTTGCTTTCTTTGGTCCGAGAGGACAAGTCTTCTTTTGTATGCCTGTGTTCAGCTTTTCCCATTTCCCTGTTTTGTATAAGATACACAGTCAACACCATTTGCTCCTGTGTCTCATCTCCCATTCCTGTGTCTCATACCTGACTCAGTTCATCCCAAATGTGAGGATGGTTGATTTCTTCCAAGCCATGGTCATCACTCGTGTAACTTGATTGACATAGGTATCACCTACATTTTTCTCCATGTTTTATAAACCACAAAATAAGTCATCTTTACATGTCCATAGTACTGCTGGCTGCTTCGTTCTTATTTTTG
The DNA here is from genome assembly GCF_032191515.1 of Phaenicophaeus curvirostris. Lineage (NCBI taxonomy): Eukaryota > Metazoa > Chordata > Aves > Cuculiformes > Cuculidae > Phaenicophaeus > Phaenicophaeus curvirostris. The sequence continues at coordinate 37,917,620 of NC_091394.1, forward strand.
TTGCTTTAAGGCTAACAGTCTCATTGACACTTCCTATGGATTGCCCTGTCTAGAGATGCCCCTGGGAAATGTGTCCCTATTTGTCCTGCAGAGATGGGAAGTCCCTCTCAGTTCAGAAAGGCTGCTAGAATATTTTCTCCCTTCTTACATTTCAGCCTGTCTGTCACTCTGAGATTTAAAAGTGAATGTTGATTTGATCCACCCAGGAGAAGAGCATGAAGTCACCTCTTCAGCTTACTTGAACATCACATGACAAGTTTCATCCCTTTTGCAGTGAAGGAACTGCATCTAGAATCAGGCTCAGAGCACAGACAGCCCCACACACTTAGCTTTTCAAACTGCAGCACCTGTTGTGCTTGCTTTTGAAAGATGAGAGCTATTAGTTCAGTGAAGAGCTTAATTAACTGACTTTGCACTGCCACAGCCTCCTCATAACCTGTCTTCTCATCATAGGCGTCTTCTTGCTCAGAACAAGAGGGCTTCATGGCAGAGTGAAATAAAGTTGACACCAACTTCATAATAGCATCATGACACCACTCTCTAGCTGTAATGGTATTTCATCTAACTCCCCAAAAGTTCCTGTAGTGCACAGAAGTGTTTTTCAAAGGCTTGTCTAGTGCAAGCAGATAACTGACAGGTTACCTATACTTTGAGGCTGTTCTGAAGAGGCCATATATTATCATTTATCTCCCCTCTGTAGCACCTGGCCATCCAGTTTATGTCCTGTTTCCTGATGAACACAATGTGCCATCAACATCAAATTAGACAGAACTTGAGGTAAGCTCATTTTTGCAAGTGATGTTGCTGTTTAAATCCTGGAAAGTTGTCATTTCTTGTGCATTGATTAGGGTGAGCATGTGTTTCATATCTGGCCTGGCTTTTTGATTAATGGGAGACATACTCTCTTTCCTTAGACATGTCTGAAACAGAAAACAAAAAGGAATGCTTAAAACTGAGGGTTCCTATGAAAAGCAAATTTTTAAAAGTTTGAAAGTGTCACTTCTTCTGCTTGCTAACCATATATCACATCTTTTCCATTTGTTTGCCACCAGAATCACGCAGTACAAAGAAAAGCTGCTGTTTCTTGCTCAGTCAGGGAGTTTTATAAGACAAAAGCTCTAGTCACAGAAGGAAATTTATGTTTAATTCAAGTTTACATCTGAACAAGCCTTGCATCAAACTCTTGCAAGTGTGTTTCCACCTGCCTTCAATGGAGGTCAATGCACAAAATATTTTCATCAAGTTGCCACAGTAAAGCCCTAAGCCTGACACCAGTCTTAAACCTAATGTTGCCACTGAATTGAATGAAGATTAGACACTATCTCCACCAGAGGATAAGACAAGACAACCTGTGAGAACTTAACGGGCATTTTAAATAATGAGGCTTACTTGTGAGATCACAGCAATATTAAACTGATGAAAGCTAGGAAGATACCTGAGACTGGACCTCATCCAAGAGCAAGATACACATAACACCAGAGTGGTTATGTTCACTACATAGCTCTGCTTGTTTTTAACTGCACCACTAAAACTAGGACTTTTTTTTTTTATGCATGGGAAGAAGTTTCTTTAGAAATCCAAAGTTCTTTCAGGACACTGAGCAGAACAGGGGCATCTGTCTCTTCTGAGCGATATCCTTGCTTTCATACTTTCATGCTAACAAATTCCTACAAGATTTATCTTGTCAAACTTTAGTCTGAACAGCACAAATTACTGGCAGGGTTGTCAATCTAAAGAAGAGACAAGCATAAATTTAATTGCTCCCTGAAGATACATGAAAAGCTACATTTAGCTGCAGCTAATCAGATATTCTCCAATCAACAGTTATGATTCATCTGCAGAGGAACAAAACAAGAAGGCAAATATGAAATAGGTAGCCAAAGTTAAATATGACCTCCCAGAATGCTGGGTTTTAGTTAGAAATTCAGCTGGGGTTGCACTGTATGAAGACTGAAGACTCATGCTGCCTTTAGCCAGGAGGGACAAACTTATTTTTTTCTGGATGAGGTGGTGACTTCACTGCTGCTGCAGCCAAAGCATAGTTTGTTTCTTTGAATTGAACTTCCCAAATACATCCTCTCACCACCTTTCACAGAACTGCCTCTGCATCAAGGGTGAAAATCAGAGGAGGAGGTTCTTTTCCAAAGACTTTAAAATGTGTGTTTACTAAGAAAGACAGAGAATGCCCATCTGAAATGGGTTTGTCATCAATTTGCAGGTGTGCAAACTGAGGCAAGAAATACACAGACTTGAACGTGTCCAACATGCCACCACACAAAGCAATGTCATAGGTGGGGAAGGGACCCCAGGAGTCTCTGCTTCCATCTTGAGCAAATGCTGTTCCTAAGTACCGAATCAGAAGAGCTGTTGTTGTGCGCTTAAACTGAAGAGTAGCTTGCACTCAGAGTAACTGGAAACAGAAATAGGCAGTAGGGTGCAGGAAAATGACTGTCTGGTTTGAGTTAGATCAGGGTGCAGTGAAATATTTTATCTCTTTGAGACTCCATCCTATGTTCCTCATGCACCTGAATTTCCTCTGGCTTTGAAAATATTGTGCAAGTATTTGAAGGCTTTGATCATAAATTAAGTATGAACACCAGCTTCTTACCAGGTATGTTAAGGTGGTTCTAGCAGAGAGAGATTTTTTTTGTTTGTACATGTTGGTTTGTTTATGAGAAAGGATATTACTTACACAGGTGAAAAAGATGAGCAGCAAGTAAAAAATCCCAAGGCAAGTCAGCATGAAAAGCTCTGTCTTGTATTTTTTTAATTTTTCGTCTTCTATTCCAGGGCAACCTAAAATGTAAAGTGAGGTGTTACATTGTTCTGGTGATTGTAAAATATTTTTCACAGAATCACAGAATAACCAGGTTGGAAGAGACCCACCGGATCACCGAGTCCAACCGTTCCTACCAAACACTAAACCATATCCCTCAGCACCTCGTCCACCCGTGCCTTAAACACCTCCAGGGAAGGTGACTCAACCACCTCCCTGGGCAGCCTGTTCCAGTGCCCAATGACCCTTTCTGTAAAGAATTTTTTCCTAACGTCTAGCCTAAACCTCCCCTGGCGGAGCTTGAAGCCATTCCCTCTTGTCCTGTCCCCTGTCACTTGGGAGAAGAGGCCAGCACCCTCCTCTCTACAACGTCCTTTCAAGTAGTTGTAGAGAGCAATGAGGTCACCCCTCAGCCTCCTCTTCTCCAGGCTAAACAACCCCAGCTCTCTCAGCCGCTCCTCATAAGGCCTGTTCTCCAGCCCTTTCACCAGCTTTGTTGCTCTTCTCTGGACTCTCTCCAGAGCCTCAACATCCTTCTTGTGGTGAGGGGCCCAGAACTGAACACAGTATTCGAGGAGCGGTCTCACCAGTGCCGAGTACAGAGGGAGGATAACCTCCCTGGACCTGCTGGTCACGCCGTTTCTGATACAAGCCAAGATGCCATTGGCCTTCTTGGCCACCTGGGCACACTGCTGGCTCATATTCAGTCGGCTGTCAACCAACACCCCCAGGTCCCTCTCCTCCAGGCAGCTTTCTAGACAGACTTCTCCCAGTCTGTAGCACTGCATAGGGTTGTTGTGCCCCAAGTGCAGGACCCGGCATTTGGCCTTGTTAAACCTCATGCCATTGGACTCTGCCCAGCGGTCCAGCCTGTTCAGATCCCTTTGCAGAGCCTCCCGACCCTCCAGCAGATCGACACTTCCACCCAGCTTAGTGTCGTCCGCAAACTTGCTCAGGGTGCACTCGATGCCTTCATCCAGATCATTGATGAAGACATTGAACAGGGCTGGACCCAGCACTGAGCCCTGGGGAACCCCACTTGTCACTGGCCTCCAGCTGGATTTCACACCATTTACCACCACTCTCTGGGCTCGGCCATCCAACCAGTTTTCCACCCAGGAGAGTGTGTGCCTGTCCAGCCCAGAGGCTGACAGTTTCTCAAGCAGAACGCTGTGAGAAACTGTGTCAAAGGCTTTGCTGAAGTCCAGGAAGACCACATCCACAGCCTTTCCCTCATCCAGTAGCCGGGTCACTTTGTCATAGAAGGCGATCAGGTTAGTCTGGCAAGACCTGCCTTTTGTGAACCCGACCTGCCTTTTGTGAACCCAACCTGCCTTTTGTGAACTTTTTTGAACTGTTACCTTCATGAAATGCCACACAGGGCATGGGACAGTCAAACATCTTTACTATACCTGTTACTTTTAGTGTGACTGTGCTGCTCAAATTATGTTCTCCATGCTGTTCCCCCAAAGCACACTTATATGTCCCACTGTTTTGGGTGGTTGCATTTTTGATTCTCAGTGAGAAGTAGGTGTCGTTGGACAGCTCCAGGGACCCCCCAAGTTCTTTTGGATAATGAGATTCCACATCAAGGATTTTCCATGCTATTCCTTCATCATCTCCAACCATCTGGAAAACACAAATATATTTCTTATCTTGGGCAACAGTGTCATCCTGAGCTTTAGGGGAAAGAGAGTTCTTCTAGAGCCAGCTTATAGCTGAAAATGCAGAGGCTGAAGAGAGGCAGAAGAGGGAGGGAGGAATCCCAAATTCATCTAATGCATTCATGCTTACAATCAAAAATATTTGCTTTTTGCTTAAATAGATACTATATTTATACATAGAAACTATAGGGCTCTTTTGTAATAGCTTCTTAATCTGCCTCACTTGCATTCAGTCCTGGTAGAGATGTAACATGACAGAACGTAGCAGAAGAGTTTGCTCTCAAAGTGTCTATGGAGAGGCCCCAAAAGAGTTCAAACAGAGAAAGACAATCCTCTGGGACTGAGCTGAGGCAGCAAGAGCCAGCTCTAACTTCTCTGCTTAGCAGCGGCTCTGGGGACAAAGGTACCCAGGAGAGCATGGCAGCAGGCAGATAGGCTCCACCACTGCCTGTGCTTCTCCTGCCAGCACACTTGCTGCCATGTGGTGGTGGGAATTAAACCTGCCCAACTGGCAGGCACATTGCAGCACACCAGTTCTTCCAGCACAGGCTGGCATACTCCCAGTGACCTCGCAGCCCAGAGATCCTTGTGGGAATGCAGCCCTGGAAACTGTGCTTCCCTGTGCCAGTTTCTGTGCAGCTGACCCCTGAAACCACAGTGCCACTCTGGAAGAATGAGGATTCCCCCCATCCCCTTCTCTCCCTTCCAGTCTTTATTGGAACCAAAGAACAAAAAATTGCTTCAACCCTTTCAGATTCAGTTGCGTGAAGGTCACTAGCAGGTTCTGGTGCACTTGGGGAGCATTTGTATGTTGAATTTCTTAATTGTAACCAGAAGAGCAACATTCCTTGGCACTGCTGAGAGGCTGCTGGAGGAATGAAGCGTATTCCCAGAACAGTTTGTACTGCAGGGCAATGGGATGCACTGAAAACGCCAGTTGGCTAGGAATGACAGAGAAGAGCGAAATCGCTAACTTGATTTGAAAGATGGGAGAAGGGTTTGAATTAGCCCATGTCCATTCTTATTTATCAACATTGCTCCCTGAGATTCAAAGCAGTGTGCCCTCCATGAAGGTTTCCTGACTAATGAATTCAGTCTTCCTGCAGACCAGCAGAGCCAGAGCCAGCTCATACAATCCAAGGCTTGGCTTTTCAGCCAAGCCTCTAACTAATGTAAGCCAAGGCTTTTTTATTGTTAGTATTTTATTTTAATAGACACATTTTAGGGTTGCATGTTGGTGACTACTTTCTATCAGTACAGCTACCACATCAGAGTATAACAGTCACACTGTAAGTTATTAAAATTAACACAATTTTCTTATACTGATTCTATGAGTATCTGGTTTCCTTTTCACGTATTTGCATGAGGAAAGTATGCTCAGGAGTCTCGTGAGAAATATGGGCCTGATGCTCCATAATACTTAGCTACATTTGCAGCCTTAAAATGGTGCAAAACAAGCTGCAAGTTGGGGAACTTTTCAGAAACTGGGGAATCAGACTGCAGTACAAGATTTTCATAATTGTGAAGATCCTTCCTCAGAAAGGTTTGGGGGTTTTTGTGCATCAACTGAAACACAGTGCAGTAATTCCCTGGGGCTTTCCACGCATTACCCAGCCAGAGGGAAGAAAGTACCTTCTTCCTCTTAATCCCAAAGTACATTTACCCCAGCTTCTTCTTATTATTCACTCAGTCCCAAGTAGCTATGAGAAAACCAGTATCTGTGATGATCAGGCTGTAGGGACTTCACCGTGCTACAGAGATTTAGATATTTTCGGGCTCAGTACATTACTATAGCCAGGCTGTGCTCAGCTCTGGTTACAAAGGGGTCAATAGCAGTTAAGTGGATAGAGTTGACCTCCCTCAGATCTAATTTTTGCCACTCTCCTTTCCCTTACCACCTCCTTTCTCAGTGAAATATAAAACTGCCCACAGGGCAACAAAGAGAACCAGCTTGGCTGCCCTTTACATTGCCTGAAAATGCAGATAGGAGTTCTGAGCTACACACAGAATATTAGGCGGGAGAGTCTTTCATTTTTTAATTCACTAGTAACATAAATAATTGCTGTCTTGGGTGGTAAATTGTGTTGTGATTCTCATGCCTGAGAACTGGGCACAGAAAACACTTTGATCTTACTGTATGCAATTGTAATCACCATTACTATTATAAGGGAGAAGTGAATTAAGTCCATGTATCCTATGCCTGACCACGAGCTTATTCCCAGTGAGATTTTTCGTAAATGATTTAACTTCTCTATTTTATGAAGACACTGAGGGATAGGATTGATTATTGCTCTCCAAGCTTTTCAAGGTAGTCAGTTGCTGACACAAGAACAGAGATGGTGACTCTGGGGCCAAGCAAACCAGAACTTTGCCTTGCACAGACCTGTTCTGGTAAGGCAAAGCACTGTCCACAAAACCTGTGAACAGCTTTTTCCAAAATAGAAGAAAAAGTTACTTTGTGGCTTAATCTGGCTTCTTCGCCTGGGGAGAAACTTATCTCCATCTGGATGGGGATCACAAACCTTTGCATTTGCGAAAGAAGAGGAATGTTTTATGTGTGGGGGTTTAATTCGGTGTTTGCACGCCCTTCTCGATTAAATCTCGCCTTCACTGAAAAGTAAAGGCAGGCAAAGCAGTCTGTCCTGGTGCCTAGTGCCTAGCAGCTTTCCCTACGTTTTTTAGGCTACAGAGACACCTGGTGGCATTTTATTCAGCCCCTGCATGCAGCTCATCCATCCTGTTGCAGAGGTCACAGCAACCCTTTCTCTGATGCCTGAATCAAGACTTTTTCCACTGCAATCTTATCTTCCTATTATCTTATAAAGAAAACATCAATCCCTCCCTCGTTAAAGTCTCTAAGCAGCAAGGAAACATCTGAGCAAATTTGCAGGATGTGTCCCCACATCCCAGATGTGTAAAAGGAAGTCCATGGGATGTTCAGTAAGGTCATCATTCTGCCTCTTGCTCTATTCAAGCTAACCTCTTTTCCCTCCAAACCTAATTAAAATTACAAAAATGCCACTTTGTTTGCCACCTCCTGTGAATTACTTGGCAGAATCACTAGACAGATCATTTCACAGCTCAAGCTCCTATGATAATCCAGCGCTAATTCATGCCAAGTCTCCTCCAGGTGATACCACAGCCCAAGGTAAATGCTAGGGGTTTTACCTAATTAATTCCACACAAGCTTAAAGGGATCGAAGCGAGGGCTGTCAGTGGCAGCAATCCACTTGCTTAGGGACCATCCTCTTCTTTATCAGTGACAAAACATTCTCTGCCTGTGTTTCATTTGCATTTCATTTCCCTTCCACTTCACTAGCGAGCAAGCTGCAGCACGCCAGCCCCCCCTGCTCCCCACCACCAAAGGGAGGAGAAAAAGAGGCAGCCTTTTTCTGCTCCCATTTTTGTTGTTAATGGCTTTACCAAAATTCAAAAGGCAAATTAAGACTCACGTGTGGACCAGTAGAAATGCTACTGAATCAATTTGCATAAAAAGGGTCTCGTTACTTTGCTGGCTGCTGGGGGTTACTGAAGCAAGGATTTTGCTGGGAAATGGGGACCTGCAGGCTGGCAGCATCATTCCACCTATCTGCGTAAAACTACCCATTAAGGAAATAAAGCAACTGAAGAAATGTGAATTTATGTTTATTGTCGCATATACATTGGCCAGCAGCAGTGTTTGCGAAAGGCTTTTTCATATATCAGCTGGAGCACCGAGTATGTTGTTTTCCATCACCTCCATAGCAATGAGAGGAAATGCTACCTGAAGGGGCTGGAACTGTCCAACACCTTCATTAACAACCTGGATGCTGGGACGGAGCACATGCTCAGCAGATTTTTAGATGACACAAAACTGGGAGGAATGGCTGATATGCCAGATGGTCACGCTGCCATCCATGGGGACCTCGATAGGCTGGGTACATGGGCTGAGAGGAACTTCATGTAGTCCAGCAACTGGAAATGCCAAGTCCTGCCCCTGGGAAGGAATAACCCCAGGCACTAGGACAGACTGGGATCACACTGCTGGAAAGGCCCTGTTGTCCTGGTGGACACCAACTTGACCATGAGCCAGTGATGAGACTCTGTGGCAAAGACCAACATCCTCCCGGGCAGCACTAGGCAGAATATTTCCAACAGATAGAGGGATGTGATACTCCCCTGCTCAGAGCTGGTGAGACATACCTGTAGTGCTGGGTCCAGCACTGAACTTCCTAGTACAAGAGAGACATGGACTTACCGGAAAGACTGCACTGAAAGGCCACAAAGACAGATAAAAATTTGGAGCATCTGACATATGAGGAGAGACTGAGAGAGCCTGGACAGTTCAGTGTGGAGGAAAACAAGGCTCAGGGTCATCTTATCGATATGTACCTGATTGCCAGGGGGATAAAGAACCTGAAGCCAGACGCGTCTCAGTGGCCTCCAGAGACAAGACAAGAGGCAATGGGCACAAACTGAAATTCAGGAAATTAGATTTAAATATAAGAAAAGCCTTTTTCATTGTGGGATTGGTTGAACACTGTAATGGGCTACATAGAATGAGCTGCCCAGAATGGGTGGAGATTCTCCATTCTTGGAGATATTAAAAACCTGACTGGACACAGTCCTGAGCAACCATTATTTTAGTGTGTTTAGTTGAAAGTTATTCTGCTTCCCAAAAACTTGGAAATACGTGGTCTAAAGAGGCTGTGATTTTCCCACTTGTATTCTCCAGTCAATTGACTAAATCCTGCTAAGTTTCTCCATTTTGGTAAGAACGTAATGGTGGTGATTCAATGGATATTTAAATGGGATAGGTTTGATTGAAAACACTGCTGAGCAGAGAACATTTCTGTTCTCTAACTGAATGAATTATGAGAAATAGGTAGAATAATTAGGCCTCCAAAATGTAAGTGCTCTTCAGCAAATACTTCTTTTTCAGAGAACTACAAAAAAGGTGGAAGAAGGAGGGGGTACAATTTTCTCAGTCCCAGATGGCTGGGATTTATCTGCAGTTTTGAAAACTGCTATAGCACTACATGTTAGTGCGACTAGACAAAGGCAATTCATGTATGCTGTAGGACTTACAACCAACTAATAAATTAAACCTTGATTTCACCATAAACATGTGAAAGCAAGAAGTTGTTAAGTCAACTTAAGTTCTCTGCTCTCATTTAATACCTTTTCTCATTGAACTTTTCCCAGACTAAGGTGGTACATTGGCTCCCAGGTAAATCAAAGTGCCCATATAATCCACTTGTCCCATAAAAGCAAATTTTATTTCAAACAAAATTATTCAAATCCAAAACTGATGTTAGTTGAAAGGTGGAATGTATTAACATTAATTTATTTTCTTCTGAGGGTGGGATGACTGTAAAAATGGTTTTGTTTAAAATTTTACCAGAAATAATGGCCAACTTGAAATTTCCGACTGTTAAAGAGATCTAAAAGCTATGTACAGCCAGAAGGAATTTATTTTCTGAAGCAAAATATCTAGAAATCTGGCAGTGTCAAATAGCCAACACATAATGAATCACAACTGAGCTGAAACCACTTAATAGGTGCGTTTTTCAGCACAAAAGCACTTTCACATTTGATTAGTACCGAAGGTACATCCATATGGTTCCTATACAGTGTCATGTAGAGATACTGATGTTAAATTTGAAAAAAACAGACATAAATTGTGGGCACATGTGGCTGCACTCTGACTGTGCTTTAGAGGGAAAACAAAGAAGAAGAAAAGAAAATCCAACACCCAGCCCCAAAATAATAGAAAAGGAACTGCGTGTGAGAGATGAGCCAGCTGGAAAAGCCCTGTGACTCAGTAACACAGCCTCTTTTTCTTTTTTTTTCAGCTAAGGGCATCCAGTGCTAGTTCATGTCAGCCAAAGGAATTGTTTTGGTCCTGAAGTCATTTCCACTGCTCCCTTCCTGTCTGAATCATCAATGTGTTGGAGCTACTTCGAGCTGAATAGGTGTCTGAGGAGCATTTTACTGCATTTATTCAGGTATGTTAGAAATTAGACTGAAGTAATTTAGCAACTATTTACCTATTCTAATAGGTAATAGCTATGCATACTCAGCAAAAGTAATTTCCTTTGAAGGAGGGTGCAATTAATATTAAATAACTTTAAGGCTTATTCTTATCTTGTAATATGATTTCCCCATCTAATTCTGTCACAATTTTGTATTTTTCAGGTTAGTGTCAGAAAGTTAACAGACTTCTCTCCACTGACGTACAGACTTCTTTCTTCTTCCTTAATATATGTTTTAGATCAAAGCCTTTCTGGCTATCACATGAACGAAACAGCAAAATATCCACTGGGACTTCATTTGTGTGTGTTTAAACTTGGTTTTCAACCTGGATATAAAGTGACAATTATGAGGTTTTATGAAGTAGTTCTCATTTTCAAAGTACTACACAAAGAGAAACTGTTCAGTTTTCAATAGTTCTATGAGGCAGAAAGGTAAGTTAAGTTTCATTACCCAGGTTCTTGTTACATAGCTGGGCCACAAAGATTCAAACCGTATTTCTGTCTACAATTCCCATAGCATGGGTGCTTATGCAAAAAAAACTTAGTTTTAAGTTCCCAGGTGGCAAACTTCCATGCTGCTCAGGTACACTTTTACGGCTTGTAGGTTGCCCAGCAGTCCTAAAAATGAACCACGCTTACAGGGTATCACCATTATGAACTCTCCAACTTCTCAATGGCCACAGAGTGAATGTGATGAGAGCTCCACCAGGCTAGAAGAGGACTTGGTGGTCTATCTTTTCCCTAGTGTGCTAGGCTTGCCTACTTCACATATTTCTAAGTGAAAACACTTTTGCCTGAGATGACTATGATCCTGATTCTGTGCAGAACTACTTACATATGTGGCTTCATGTGTCCAAACAATCTAATTAGCTCCAAGGATAGCGAGTGTACAACAGGTTAAACCCTACCCTCTTTTGCAGTATAAGACATTAGCAAAAGTAAAGGAACTGTTGAATGTAATCCTTTCTTTTTATATCCGGTTGGATTTTTGACACCAGGATATTAACTCCTTTAAATAATTCTTTATCCATACAAAACTGAAAAAGCAAGGACTTTGAAATAGGATTCTTTTTTAAGCTATTTAAAAGTACCTTTTAACTGGTCAGAGCATACAGAGTTGCCTCTGGGAAGATGGGGTTTGTTCACTGAGCATTCACCCTGCAGGAGCAGCTGCATCTACAGCACCGTAACATTGTCACCATCATTTTTTTAAAGCAGCAGAAGCAAAGGTTAATTACTTGCATTTACTGTACAGTTCAAAGTGACCTCATAGAAAACATTTAACTCAACAGGTGCTTGAACTTTACAGTCTGAAATTTCATACCATTTGTTGGAATTACCTTTTAATTAGCCCTTTGGGGGTATACTTGGTGTTTATTGATTAATCCTTCAGTAGTTGTTTTTTTACATACAGATTAACTCTGTATGTTGGGTAGCTCACCCATGATCTACCATTCCTCCACCCTTCTTTTGCAGTGTTGAGTGGGGTCAGCAGCATAGAGTCAAAGCAAGGAGAGCAGGGCATAGCAGAGCAGAGAGGAGAGAGGCAGAGAGGAGAGAAGCAGAGGAGAGTTTCAAGCTGCTGCCTATTTAGCTAGACCCACAAGCAGAAGAAATATTGTTTCTTCAGCACTAGACACTGAGCCTAAATTACTTTTTCCTGCCGATACTCATGCTTTTTAGCTTTGGTGCTCTGTTTTTCCTAATATGGCCGTGAGTGTGGCTTGAGCTAACATCACTAAGCATTAACTGTCTGTCCTCACTTCCCACCTGTCTCCTATGATAAGTAACCAGAAGAGCACAGTGTCATGGTTGGTGCCATCAGTCCCTGAGGATGGTGGTAAGAGATGAAGATAGCTAGATTTTGATACTCCTTGTAGTTTTGGCAGTGCCAGCAGAGAAAAAAAAAACACATGGGGACCTGTCATGCCAGGCAGTGGAAAAACAGTCTTTTCCTGAGCAAAACAGATGAAGTAGAAGAAGCAAGGAGACCATGGAAGGACAGAAAAATGGCAGGGCAGGGCAGGGCAGGGCAGGGGATGTGCAGCGGAAGTCTGGACTGTAACAACCTGACTGCTGCAAAGGGAAGCAGCACTAGTGAAGGCTACCAAGGACAAGGCACACACAAAAGTCATCATCAAATATCATGCTTCCCTACATGTGGAGTTCTTTTGTGCCCAGGTGGAACTGTAAAGAGTTACGAGATAGCACAAAATTGCGTCTACAGGGTTTTCCTATGCTCTTTCATAAGGCAAAGTCTTTTAGCTCTTGTTTGCTCCTGGCCACTGAACTCAGGATGTCATCAGTATGCTGAAACTCTTTTCATTTTTGTTGACTTTCAACACTCCTTTGTGGGAGAATTTTCAGGGATCCAGCCAACCTCTCTGTTTAGTACTCTCCTCTCACTACTTCTGCTCAACTTCTCAAGATCCACCAGGCTGCATGGTTAGCAGTCTGCAATGAGGTCCCTGCCCTGCCTAGACTCTACGGGAAACATGAAGCCTTAAATAATGTATCTGTGGAAATTATATAGCTTTATCCAGCTTTTGAAGCAGAAAGCTCAAAAGAGTAAGATGACACCTATTCCCGCTCCCATAGTAATTTTCAACAAAATGCATTATTCTTTCCTCTCTGTCTTCCACCCATGCTTAGCTCAGCATTTTGGAGAAAGAAAGGAACTATAGATGCTGCACTTGGGCTGGTAGCCAGATGTTCAAAACAGCTCTTTCAGAGTCAGGCAGTTTTGGGTTGCATTTGTCAACTAATCAGTAGGCAGCATGGTTGTACAAGCATTGAAACTCAGATGCATTGCAAGGTTCAGCCACAGAAACCCTATCTAATAACATCATTTGTTGGCTTACTGTAGGGAATAATTTTAAACCTATATCTGACCAAACTTCTGGGGAAACCAAGACTGTGGCTTTATGTTCTGGCAGAGATAAATTAACAGGGTTTGCCCACAACAAAAGTAGGGGATTTGACCTTCCCTTCCACTGCTCTCACATCACATGGGAAAGTAACTATGTAACTCACAAAATCTTCATTCACATATTGATTTTCCACTATTACAACAAGCAACAGAGAGTTGACTTAACAGGCAACCAAATGCACACCAGGACTGGCCCACAGTAAGCAGCAGGAGCGCACGGCTTGGAGCAGGGAATGGAGGAGAACAAACCCTTCCTTTTTTTAACTGTTACTTTGTCTCACACCATAAACTGAAACTATGCACTGAGATGCAAATACATGGTATTATACAGCAAATCAACAGCCATTTCTTCAACCACTGGGCAACTCTGTTTTTCTTCTATGAGAAATTTGATCTTGAACATGTTGAACAGGACTTTTCAGCTCATTAGTCAATTGATCCCAATAGCCCCTCCTGCAAACAGGTGGTCAGCAGGGCTCTCCTGCTTTGGAGGTGGGAATTTTGAATCAGGACAGTCAAGAGTGACTTGTGACTGCAAAGAGATGACTCAGAATTTCTAGCTCTCCACCTGCCTTCTGCATACCCTGCCTTTATGCCCACCTCACTAGCCAAATATTCCTAAAGAATTGCAAGTGCTTATTTAGTTGTTCTATTTCAAAGGAAAAAAAAAAAAAAGTTCCTTTTGGGGAGCTGAAATTGCAAAGCTTAAGTACCATTTTTCACTCTAAAGAAAGATCCTTGAAAGACTTCTCTTTGAGGCAGTATTTGGCAGGCTGTATGTGGGCCATCACCTGAATTCTGATCCCTGGAAGCTAGCAACAGTTAGATAGAAAAACAGGCCAGGGATCATGCTCAAATAGCATCTATAGTCTGACTACAATGGCAGGGAAAATGCCTTTTCTCCAGAATCAGCTCAAATGCTTTCACTGCTGCCTTATCTCTCCTGCACTGACAGGAGGATACTTCTTCATAAAATAACCCATTTTGTTCAAGACTAGCCGGTATCAGGCAGAAAGGCAAAGCAGACTGCTCAAGTAACTTAGCCTTTTTTCTTACTTTATACCAAGATGCTCTCTGGTAGGTGACTGAGGAGTCCCGAAGAATTTTACAGGGCAGCAGCACTTCTTCAGCACATCTCACAGCAATGCCGGGGACTGCCACGGGAACACCACTGATCAGGCACCAAACTGCAAAGCACAGGTACACATCACCTTTACAAGAGACTGGTAATCCTTCCTGTCTTCCCAAAAACATATCCTCACAAAATAAATGTGAAAGACCAGAAAGAAAAATGTAAGGATCCCCACTTACCATTGCACAGGATGACGAGCAGAGCATAGAGTACCAAAGACATGGTTTTTACTGCTTCAAATCACAGAGCAGCAACAGCACACCTCTTTGCAGGATGGAGTGTGAGAGCAGAATGAAACTGCTACTGCTTGTAAAGTGATATTTCTAGAGGCAGACTGGGGAATACCCCAAACAGCTTATCTTGAAGTCTTGTTGTCACAGGGAAAATCCCTATGTGTAGGAGCCAGTGCTCCTCCCATCAAATCTGTTAGGTCACTCTCATTTCTGCAACCGCCTGCACTGGTAGCACCTTATCTCGCTTTTTATCTTCTCCCACCCCTGCCCCCTCTGAGCTGACCTGAACAGAAATAAGGTCAATCGTGGAGCACAGTGGGTCAGTGTGAAGGACACCAACAGCGGGGAAAAGGTTTGTCACTCCCCCAAAATCCCCTCTCAACCTTCTCTGTGCAGCTCTAACAGAACAATGTCTGTGCAAAGGCTGGCCATGTGAAACAACATTTCTGAAATCACATTTAAGCCCTCAGATCATAACACCATGAGGACACTGCAACTTGGATTTAAGGGCTAAGTAGGAATTTACAGCATGGCTGAGCAATACCAACTCTTTTTCTGTAGTGTTACACGTGTAAATCCCCATATAGGCACTCATAAGGTAGAATCAGCATTGTTCTTGATGCATTTAGTTATTTTCAAGGCAAGCAGGAGCAGCTGGAGTTATATAATTCTACCAAATTATATCTCATTAAAAAAAAAAAAAAAAGAAGGCAGCTCCAAGAAGAGGAATCAGTTTATCTGAAAATTTAAAAAAAAAAATAAAAAGGCCTTTCCTTGTGATCTGCTTCCTCCTGGAGAATTTTTGAGGAAGTCTGAGGTTGATCACAGAAGAATTTACAAATTATGAAACTCTGAAAGTTGCTGACGTTATTTTTGGAAAGCAGTTCAGACTTCTGTCTTTAGGCTATTGAGATCATCGTGGAGAACCCTCTCCTAATAAGAGGAGTTCTTAAGTTTTGATGTGTAAAGAGTGTATGGCCAGCCTCTTTTGAAAACCATGTTCCTGGAAGCCACATCAAGCTGGGCATCCTAAAGCCAAATCACCTCTAGAAAGCCTTGTGAGTCAATTCAAGAAGTCATTAACCTGCAAAAGTCCAACTCAGATGGGTAAATGCCATGGGTGGGTAACACTTGCTGTTGAAATAGTTTACTTAGTTTTAAAGATTTTTCCTTCTGCCTTCATTGACCAGAAGAGTAAATGTAACAGGCATTGAGCTTTATTTTTCTCTTAGTGTTTTCCAGTTTCAAGGACATCATTCCATTATTCAGACAATGTATACAAGTAAAATGTATGTCTCAGTGTTTCCCTCTATAGGGAGAGAAAATCCCGAACTCTCACTTCATTCTCCTGTGTGAAATAATAGGGTCCTTGAGAAGACTAAAGTGAGGGGGTGGAAGAGCTGAAGAAATGAAGGAAATCTTAGAGAGGACTCCAGTGAATATATTTCACATCTGTTCTTCACTAAAATGATGGCTCTCCCACCCCTATGAGTCAGTCACACATCAAGCCCACCTCCAAGAAGGGCACTCAGCTTTCACCCAAGTGCCTTTTTCTGAGTCCTGCAGTGCTACTTATTTACCCTTCATAAACCAATCCAGAGGTTAAAACCTTTTCTACCTCCTCTTTCATTGTGGGGAAACCCCCAGTGAGCAAACCCCACTAAGCTCCTGCCCCTGCTGTGGGTTAGCCCACAGCAATCTTTCCCAAAACAGCCTGACCAGATGTAGTGTGGAGGGGCTGTGGCAAGCCCCAAGGCTGAGGTCACCAGCTGGCCCACACAGAAATGCACTTAAGGCAAGCATAAAGTGTCAGGCTTCAGTTCGATCTGGAAAATGTACATGCCACATATGTTTGCCAAGGTGATGTTAAACAATGTTCTTCCTTGATTAGTTAAAATACAGGAGTTAAGACTTCCAAAAACATGCATTTTTTTTCCCTTAAGACAGGCATAGCTTCAAGCAAAACAACCCTTTTCCTCCAGAAGTATTTGCAAGCTCAGTTGCTGTTCCACTGTACAGTATGTGAAGCAAGAGAGCAAAGTATGAAAAACAAAAACCAAACCTCCCTTTGTTGGGGGAGGAGAAATCGTTTTTCTTCTGAACTTCCCCTGGTTGGGATTTTTTCTTTAGGGAAACTTTGAACTGGGCTGTACTTTCCTTCAAAACTTTTATTACCCTCTATATGCTTTCAAAGAGCAAGCCTATTATCTCCAGAGCCCTGGAAGCTTGAGCAGTAGAAGCAATGGGAGCTCAACGGGATGGGTTAACACATGAGAGTGAGGAGACATTGATTGCCTGTCAGCCTTCTTCATGAGAAACAGATCCACATCTTTGAAGGGCCCTCAGGATCTGCAGGAGCTGTGCGGTTATGTGAATTAGTGGAAGTTTATTGTTAGACATATTGTTCTGCAGACCTAATGAGACCTGTTTTCCTACAAGTGTCTCCTGTTGCCCCTTTCTCTCCTTCCCTCACCTGTACCAGTCGCTACACCAACCATAAACCTACAAGCTCACTGAGAAAGAAACACGAACTTCTCTAGTGAGTGCAGAGATGCACATGTGATGACTGGCATTAGCAAGCAGTATGTAAAATAGATGCATTCTGTCTACCTTTCCCTTAGCAAGGGCAGTCATTTGGGTCTCTATCTTTGACCCAGGTGCTGATTTTCATTAATTTCATAGGCACTTAATTCCTTTTGAGCTCCAATTCCTCTATCAGTTTGATAGAAAGCAGGTTCAGAACACACTAGCTAATGGACAGCCAGACGGCATGATTACAGAAATTTCTTTCTCAGTTGTAAATGAGGCTAGAAGCACGGGGGTATGGGGATGGATTCATGGGATAAAGCGACAAAGTCAAGACTGCATATTTTTTCAGTGTTGACAGAGCCTTGAGAATGCTGTTCATGGATTTGTGTCCCTTTTCCTTGAAGCTGGTATGTGCTTGTATCTCCCTGAGATACCTGGGTAGGGGATCTTTTTTATTGCAGTGTGTGGATGGAGAAGATATGCTAGATTTCTTCTTATTTCATGTATTTTCCCCTGAGTACCTGTGTTCATCAGGAACCACAGAGTTTAAAAAAAAACAAAACAACAAACAACTTAGATGTCTACAAGGAGTCCAGAGCTCTCCACAACGAAGAATCAAAGGTTGAGACAAAAATGTCAAAACAGCATTTAGCATTTCTGGCAAGGCACATATTCTTCTATATTGAGATACGATTATCAAACATCCATTGTTCCACTGTGTTTTGGTTCCTGCTTTTAGTAAGGTTCATCCATGTGCTTCATATCTATTGTGAAACCACTGGCAAGGGGCAGTTGTCTATTTATTTTTATTATTATTAATATCTTGTGCAGCAAAATAAACTTAAATTCAACTGACAAAACCAGGAAGGATTTTGTTTTATGCTTTAGTAGACAACTGTTTTTTAAATAATATACTGTGTGGAATGTGGACTGTCAGCCAAAGGAACAGTGACTGAAGAATCTACAGCCACAAATACAGAGTAATCATGTATTTTGAGAGGCCCAGCAGAACTGTAGTCACAATATTTACTTCCCTGTCATGCTCAGATTTTGATATTTACCATGCTGACAATTAAAAGCAACTGAAAGTTTCCAGATTGCACCTAATGAGACGTACATAGATTACTCACAAATAGAAGTCAGGAAAGTTCAAGGACAGGGTTCTGTATGGCAGATGTTGGGTCAGGGTCTGCCTTTACTGTTTAAACAGTGGCAGTTTAGCAATACTGAGAAACCAAAACACTAGAACTATGACCTGCTAGGCAGCAGAGGTTTGTGCTACAGACTGTCTCCCACTGCCAGATCAATAAATTACAGCCAATTTAGTGTACACAAATGGCCACTCCTCTGAAATGCCTGGACTTTGCAGTGAGCTATTTGAGATGTGCCAAGCCTGTTTGTTGAAGTAGTGATTAAGCATACTCATGTCAAAATTGATATGTGACCCAAAATAGATACAAAATGGAGGTAGTCAAAATCAGAAGCCTCCATAGAAACTGTTGGCCTAGGAGTTCAGGAATCATCTTGAAGCAAAGGGGAGCAAGAACTTATCCCATGCCTGTACCTGCAACTGTAGGAATTGGCATAAGGCTGTACTGAAGTTCCATCTAGTCCAGCATCTTGTCTCCAATAGCAGACAGCAAGCTATTGAGTAGCCAAACAGGTCAAGGTGCTGCATGCAAACTGTGATGTCTGCCAGAGATGAATATTGAAATTTCATTTTTCAGGGTCCCACACATCAGTGTGCTAGATGGTGCTGCCATCACCAGGACCAGTGACATCTTGGACCATGTTTTGTAGATTTCAGTAAGCTCTCCATTGCTCACCATCCATGTAGGGCTGTCCACGCTGCCTTCTCCAGAAGGTAATGAGCAGCTTATTGGCTGCTGTCTCTACTGAATTCTGCAACAGCAGTCTCCAAGTAGTCCTAACCTTGCAGAGCTCCTTCTTGGACTTCGTGTCTCCTTACTACACCTGGCTAGACACTGTTTCAGTAGACATCTAACATCCAGCTGGTCTGCCCCAAATCATGCTATGGAAATATTTACTCCTCCTGGTGTTCCTCTCTCTTTTCTCTTGCCTCTACGTCCTCCTTAGATGCACATGCTATGGGACTACTTACACTGGAAAAGAATGAAAGACCCCAGTAGGTCACTTTATACTCCTAGCTAATCCCACAGCCCACCAGCCTATGCTAACAGCATGTGTCACAGGATGCCCCAATTGTTGTGTACCATCTGGAGACCTGACCATGTACATTAACTGTGCCAGGCTGCAGCCCCTCTCCTGGTGCCTCCAAGACCTTTTGCTGTTAGATGGACTTTTTATACCTTCCCCATCTAAAGTCCCACTGAGTCATGGGACTTCCTGATCAACTTCCCCCACCATTCTCACCAGCAGAAAGAAGCAGCCTGGTGACAGGGTCCTGATGACTGTGGGGTCTCTATCCATTCCCTTTTCCCCTCAGGCCTCGCAGCACAGCACCACTGGACACTGTCCACTGCCTCTTCAGATGTCAATAAGGTGGCATGCCCTGCATCCCCTATCTGTACATTTCTGACCCTCTGACCTTGATCTTCCTCTCTTCTCTTCTTTGCTGTCCTTTATGATCATTTGGCTTTCCCCAGGTCTTTCGGGGAGCATAAGATCACTGCAGGCATACACTGGCACTTCAACAGAGTATTTGTCTAGCCTGAAAAGAGTTAAGGCAACTCGCTCTGCTACATGTAATAATTTTGTGCTTTCACCAAATTGTCCTCTCACCATATGCCTGGTCAATTTATAAATAGGTTCAACAGCAGGAGTCCAGGAACAGAACACCCTCAAACACCACTAGAGACCCTCAAATATGAACACTCACCACTTACCCCCCTTTTTTTAATAAGTTATTCACATGATGGCTTTTTCTCTTGTCCCATGGTGCCTTAATTCCTTTCAGAGCTGTTACTGATGGACCTTAATGTCTTTGGAAATTGTTGCTGTGATTCTATACAGCTGACCTTGTTGTGGTTTTCTTTTAACTTGCTAGAGTTTATGATCATTTCTGTTTTCCACTCTGGGACACAACTTCTATTTTCTGAAGAAAGTCTTCTGCTTTTAATAAATTCCTTTATCCCGCTGTTAGCCATGTCAGCTTTCCTTTTGGTCTTTCCAAAGCCTTTGTCCACACACAGAGGCTTAGAGCAAAAGTTCTCCTACACGTTATGTTTAAACAGTCACCATGCAAACATTTTAGCCTTCAGGCATCCATTTTATTTTCTTTTGAACAAAGTTCCTTTTTCCTATGTAATTCCATTGTAGCTGGGGTTTTTTGCTTTTGTTCCCTCGGCAAAAATTTTGAGCAAGGGCATTTTAAACCAG
This sequence comes from Phaenicophaeus curvirostris, assembly GCF_032191515.1. NCBI lineage: Eukaryota > Metazoa > Chordata > Aves > Cuculiformes > Cuculidae > Phaenicophaeus > Phaenicophaeus curvirostris. The sequence goes on from NC_091394.1 coordinate 37,938,257, forward strand.
GTTCTGCATGTTGCTCAGGGTTAAGTTTCTTCTTTTTTTTGTAGGCTCCTCCATGCAGCAACATTATTTTCTTTTTCTGCAGCATCAATCCCTAGTGTGACACTTGCCCAATATGCAGGTGGGGAATTGATATCTCCTGTTCCTGCTGCATTTCTTGCCTTGTCAGCAACTCTGATCTCCCTCTGCATGTAGCAGACACAGACATTTGATCTAAAGCTGATATGGCATATTACTGACTTAGGTCAAGAATGCCAGGCTATATATTATGCTGTTTTTAAATACAATTACCTTATTACTTAGATTTGGCACAAAGCTTTCTCTGATACATTACCACTTCTGTAGTGCCTCCTCTTCCTTTTTTTTTTTTTAATATATTTTGTTCTCTGATCCATCATCTGTTCCATTACCTTCTTCCCGTAAAGCTACTGATACATATATTATAAGAATATCCCTTTTCAAAGTCAGGCATTTTTCTTCTCTGTCTTGTTTGTTAGGCTTCTACCATTTATAAAGAAACATCTATTTTTCTTTTATTCTCTATATTATGTGATTCTTTTAGTTTGATTATTCTTCCTTGTTTCTATTTAAGTTTCACCAAATCATTGTTATTTGCTGGAAGATAAAGTGTTCCTGATTTCTTTCTCTTAATATGTGCCATCTTGAATCATATTTTAGCACTTGCCAGCTCCTCCTTTTCTTTGATCTAAAAAATTTCCTAACATCTTTTTAAGTGCCATCACTGGTTTCATTTTAGTTTATCTGAATGTCACTACATATGTTTTGAAAGTTTTCCCATTTTCTAACAAGTTCAAATCCTCTATCTTCAGCTATTTCCTAGCCACTAATTGACTTTTTTCCCCCTCTGTTTCTCCAAGTTCAACCTTGCTTATGGTATTGGAGGCATTCCAGCTGAAGCTGCTATGGAGCTCCTGGCCTCCAGTTTACCACCTGATTACATATGTTTTGCCTCCAGAAGCCTTCCCCTTCATTCCCGAGGGCATCACTCTGTACACAGTGTCCAAAGGCTTCCCCATGCTTTCCCCAAGAACCTGCCCAGATAAACCACACCATCCATCAAGCAGATACTGCGTCCAGCCCTCTATTTACCATGCAGTACTTTCTGGTATCACAATACAACACGGATGTATGCTTGATCTAGCATCAGTGTCCTTCTATCACTCTATCTTCCTGAAAACGGGGATCTGAACAGTAATCTCAGTGCGAAAGCATATGTGGGCTCAAGCTTTGAGATCATTTCTGCACTCCCCATGATAAGGCTTTCAGGCACAAAGCCTTCCTCCATCTCAGAAACATGGGAGATATACAAGCCTGGAGGTAAGACTGCTTAGTGATAATCCTAAAGTGACTGCCAGTGTATCTGTTACCGTAAAATTTTCTGGTTCAGGTGTCATGACTTCAAGAACTAGAATGCTGGGCTAACTGCACTAGTGTTGTAGTTTGAGGTAAAGTAGAACCAGTTTTGTGGCTGTTGCTGTAACTTCATTTTCTGAAAACTAACTGCGTGTTTTTGAGACAGTGTTCTTCTCTAAAGTGGTAACATAGGGCATTGGTATGCAGAAAGGCCAATGCTTATACTTAACCAAGGTCATCTTCAAGCTGGCGGAAAAGGAGCTGCACCTGTGAGGAGGGTCAAGTGGAGCAGGTGACCCTGAACTGACAAACAGAGTATTCCACCCCATACACATCATCAGTATAAACTACAGAGATCACAAGGGTCTCACACTCTTCTGCGATGGCCAATGTCCAGTGAGGACCTCGTCTATCTGGTTGTTCCTGATCCCAGATCTGTGCATTTCTGAATCCAGTTCCTGAGCCCAGCTTCCTCTTAGCCGTGGACCCACTCCCTCTTGTATGTTCTACAGCATTTGTGGCAATGTACAGTCATCAGGGGGTGGGAGTGCATTGTCATATATTTATATATATTTTATTACTTTTTAATTATTTTCATTATTGTTATTTTTATTGTTATTGTTATCATTCCACTAAATCTGTAGTTTTAGTTTCAAATCCATAAGTCTTTTTCCTCTTATTTCCCTCTTCCTTTTTCCTGCAGAGATAGGGAGGAGAGGATTTTAGGAAACTGCCAAAATTTAGCTAACTATGACAACCAGATACACGTAGTCATTACCTATGAACTGAGAAGGTAATGATTCATAGTGCTTCATAGCATAAACTGAAGACTCTTTGCCCTCTCACTCTTTAAACAGCCAGATGCTGCTTTAGTTTGCCCATCTCCTTGTATTAGATATCTGAATTATTCCTTCTTCAGCAATCTGCGCCTGGAGCTGGAGCTGAAGTCCATCAGAGCCCTCCTAATCAGAAGCAAACTCCTCTTCTGGCAGATCTTCTTTACCATTACCCAGCTCCGGGTACTCCTCAGCAGCACCTGTTTGGACCTGCTGTGATCTCACAGTGACCCTTTGGTCTTTCTTACTTCTTGTCACCCAGTTCCAGAGAGGTGAAAGTGAGGAGGAAAAGCACAATATACCGGATGCTGAAAGAAATAACTGTTGCTAACATTACATTGCTTTGCCCTCAGATACACTTCAGATCTTCCCTTTTTTTAGATCAGAAAGACATTTTACAAATGTTACAGTTCAACTGCCCTAACAGGGACTTTCCTCAGAAGTTAGGAATGGAGTCTTTGGAAATATGAGATCTTACACTAGAAGCACTGTTAGGATTGAATTATGTTCAGCCTTTTTGCTTACACTTCTATATATTGATGGTTGGCCTTTCATTCTCCCTTAGCCTTCAAAGCAAAGACCTGAGAACTCCACAGTCATGGAAGACAAAATGACCAGGAGGCAATGGCAAAATGGAGAGCAGCAACATCCCGCAAGGCCTGTGAAGTACCAGGTGTGTAGCCACCACTGGAGCAGTAGTTTCATGGAAGGTAGCCTAGGATAGAAACCAGACTGCTTGGAGATAAGAGACCAGGACAACTAGACAAGGCAGCACACTCATCTGAGTTCCCCTGAAGTCCCTGGCAACCACCTTCTTCAAATCAGTAGGATACTGAACTCTCTGGCAACCACCTTCTTCAAATCAGTAGGATACTGAACTCTCTCAGATCTCAGCTTCCACAGCCTCCCTCTTTCCTTTAGCCCAGAGTTCTTCAAACAAGCTGTTGTCAGCAAAACATTTAGCAATCATGATGATGCATGTAAGAGATGGAAAGGGGAACCATTGTTTCTTGAGGGGGAGGCTGAGGAAACAAGTGACACGTGGTGGGAGGGTGAGCAGTGAGAAATGAAGAAATGAAAAAAGAAAGTTTTTGCTAGAGCTGTGACAAATATAGTTCTTCTAAGTGTAATGGAACTAGACGTCAGACTGGGCAGAAAAAACTTGGTGACCTTTCAAAACAGGAAGGAGTGACAAATATATGAAAATACTAAACTGACACTTGTCCTGAGGACCCTGACACTCAAACTCTTGCAGTTCACACTGAAGTGATTTTGAGAAATTACGGGTCCAAGTTGCTTACCCATTGCCACAGGTTATTGCCCTATGACTGACTTGTCAGAAATAGCCGTGTGCCCATGCCATAGGCACCAGACTGATATACTGACATAAACTGAGGTGACTGTGGTTAATTAAATTCAGTAGGGTGTGGACTGTGGTGGCCAAGGAATCTCCTATCACACTTAGTTGAATAGGGGACCAACTGAGGTCAGAAACCTCCTAAGCCCTCATAGTTTTACCTGATAAGCACCAAGATCTGCCAAGAGAGCACCAGGAGAGCCTTGATATCATTTCAGCCAATTTGCTTGTCTTTAGACCTCCTTTCCTCTGCTTTTCACAAACTCCTTTGCTGCCCTGTTTGCAGAAGGCATTGGAGAAGGTTTACAAAAGCCCTGTAAGCTTATCCTTTTGATCTGTTGTGTTTTCTGCAGGGAGATGAGCACCAGACTGATTAGCACGGGTAGGGTGTAATCCCTCAACACGGTTCAGATAGGAGCACTGGTAGACTGGCTGTCAGAGTGCAGTGAGGGCCAGGGAGAAATCCCAGGGTGGCAAGGCAAGACAACTCCAACCATGGGCATCTGGCACCTTTATGAGGATGAGCCCACAGCTAGGAAGGGCAGGGCTGTGGGGAAACACTCAGAGGGATTCACAGGCAAAGATTCACAGCACCAAGGTCTGAAACGAGGTCCTGGGCTCTGGTCTGGATGTGGCTGCAGCCCTGAGGAGTTGAAATGGGGTCCTGGGTCCTAGGCAGGTTTGCAAGAGCTCCAGGGCAGCTGGGGCAGGGACAGGCAGAACTGGTGGTGCCTTCAGAGCCCTAACAATGTCACTGAGCAAGATCAACACTTTTGATCATCTCTGCACATAGTAAGGAACAGAGGGAAAACTACCCCAGCAAATGAGGTGCAAAACTAAGATTAATCCACTGTAATCAAAATTCATTATTGTTACCTTGTTCATATGCTTTGATAATCACAGTGCAAATTACCACTACAGAGCCAGAAAGAAGCCAACTTTGTGCTTGGTGCCAGTTTTGCACTTGTCCTGGAGATCTGGTTTAGCTCTGTGTACAGCGATCCCTGCACATCCCAGGAGGAGCTGCTAATAAATGACAAGTAGTCCCATGAGAATCATGACTAACGTCTCAGTCAGATAATCAACCATTCAATAAAGGATGAGCTTTCACCTCTTCCCTTCCATGAGGAGCATTAATGCATTATTTTTCCCTTTCTTAGCCAATTATTTCCAAAAAACTGGTAAGAATTCAATATTTTTGAAACCATTCTTCCTCCGTTAATCTTAGTTGAAATTGCCCAATGGATTAAAAAGTTATTAGGAGTAGCTGGATGGTCATATGTATGTTTACAGACACAGACAAAAGTATTATTGTACTAAGGAAGCATTCAAGTTTATAGCAACACTATTTTAAATCATGTTAACATTTAGCAGATAGCTACTAGCATGAGGATTTTGTTTCATTTCTACACAACTCTGCCTCTCTAAAGCCTGAGAAGCTAAAGGTACTCAGAAAGAAGTGGCCATTGCTTAGACTTCATGCCTTGATGGTCTTCTCTGGGAAGGAGTGATTGCATGGTCAGGACTTAGCAGGAGGGCTTGCATAAATATTGTTCAGAAACTGAAGGCTTAGTTTTGCGCATTCCAGATCTTTCAAAGCTGCAGTTATCCTCTTTCTCCCCCCCGACATTTTACAAATTAAATCTCTTCTCATTCTATCCATTTCCCATGTTAGCCTTTCCCGTCTTGTATCTTGAGCCTTGAAGGAGCACAGGTTGCAGCTCTTACTGATGCTGAGCTTCTCAACAGCTAAAAAGCCTTATTACTTTATGCAAGTATTTGTTTCTCAGAGACTTTCAAGATTTAGATACAAACATTTATTAGTAACTACTCCTTAGGACTATTTAAAATATAACGAGATCTACGTTTTATATTGGTTTGAGCTTTGGTTTACTTGTGCTTGTATTTTTGAAAAAGAACAGATGCTGCTTGAATGTTTCCTATGAGGCAGATTAAACACACTCTAGAGAGCACACCTGAGACAAAGGTCAGTCTTTCTCAGCAAGCTAGTCAGCAACAAACCGCTCCATGGCTTCCCTGTTTTGGTAATGAAGGCTTATGAAGTAGACCATAAAGAAATTATTTTTGTTCACTTTTACAAACTACTGCAATAAATGTTTTGAGATTTTTTTTTTTTTTTGCTTTAGTAGCCTGCAATGGATAGCGTCTGTTTTTCCTACCAACAGTATTATTTAATTTGGAAAATTCCAGGTCTTCCAATAAATTGGTCTGGCAGCTTTCACTGCAGAGTTACAAGTTGAGTGGTTTCCACTATCAGCTATGCCTACAGTTCTGCCCTTCTGAGAAGTATATTTCTCATAAGACTTAAGCTTCTTTCCAACTAAGTCTGAAATGGCTCTGCCATATTTGTGGGCCACTGTGTTCTTACTGTAAAGCACCTCATTTAACTAATCTCAGTCTTATTTGCTTTAAAAGGATGATGTTCATGCCCAAGACAAGCACTGTGTTTCTTCCATGGGAGGCTTAGTTAATTCAGAGAATTATGTCAGGGGCAAATCTTCTCTTCAAAACTCTCCATGCTGGCCTGAAGAAGAGTAGTAAAAACAGATTGGTGAACTAAAAGCTGCAATCTGTCACCATGTATGGCTAGGAGGAATTACTGAAAAGCTCACTGTGTACCCTCCTCACCCTCTGGATCAGTCTGGGTATTACAGTTCAGTCTTTGTATTTCAAAAGCAGAAGAGAAATTGGTGTTGCATGAATGTTCAAAATGTCAAAGCCAACCAAACATACAGTGGATGTGTCATTTGTTTGTGTTGATCTCTACCCACAGAGTATTCTGTAAACTGTATCTTAAGATAAAAATCTAGTTTGCTCATTTTCAGAAAGGAACTGGGCAGCTTTGAGGGGAATGAAGGGAGAAAGTAATACTGTTTTTTCATAGTATCATAGAATCATAGAATAACCAGGTTGGAAGAGACCCACTGGATCATTGAGTCCAACCATTCCTATCAAACACTAAACCATGCCCCTTAGCACCTCGTCCACCCGTGCCTTAAACACCTCCAGGGAAGGTGAATCAACCACCTCCCTGGGCAGCCTGTTCCAATGCCCAATGACCCTTTCTGTGAAAAATTTTTTCCTAATGTCCAGCCTAAACCTCCCCTGGCGGAGCTTGAGGCCATTCCCTCTTGTCCTGTCCCCTGTCACTTGGGAGAAGAGGCCAGCACCCTCCTCTCTACAACCTCCTTCCAGGTAGTTGGAGAGAGCAATGAGGTCTCCCCTCAGCCTCCTCTTCTCCAGGCTAAACAACCCCAGCTCTCTCAGCCGCTCCTCGTAAGACCTGTTCTCCAGCCCCCTCACCAGCTTTGTTGCTCTTCTCTGGACTCACTCCAGAGCCTCAACATCCTTCTTGTGGTGAGGGGCCCAGAACTGAACACAGGATTTGAGGAGCGGTCTCACCAGTGCCGAGTACAGAGGGAGAAGAACCTCCCTGGACCTGCTGGTCACGCCGTTTCTGATACAAGCCAAGATGCCATTGGCCTTCTTGGCCACCTGGGCACACTGCTGGCTCATATTCAGTCGGTTGTCAACCAACACCCCCAGGTCCCTCTCCTCCAGGCAGCTTTCTAGACAGACTTCTCCTAGTCTGTAGCACTGCATGGGGTTGTTGTGCCCCAAGTGCAGGACCCAGCATTTGGCCTTGTTAAACCTCATGCCATTGGACTCAGCCCAGCGGTCCAGCCTGTTCAGGTCCCTTTGCAGAGCCTCCCTACCCTCCAGCAGATCGACACTTCCACCCAGCTTAGTGTCGTCCGCAAACTTGCTAAGGGTGCACTCGATGCCTTCACCCAGGTCATTGATAAAGACATTGAACAGGGCTGGACCCAGCCCCGAGCCCTGGGGAACCGCACTTGTCACTGGCCTCCAGCTGGATTTCACACCATTTACCACCACTCTCTGGGCCCGGCCATCCAACCAGTTTTCTACCCAGGAGAGTGTGCGCCTGTCCAGGCCAGAGGCTGACAGTTTCTCAAGCAGAATGCTGTGAGAAACTGTGTCAAAGGCTTTACTGAACTCCAGGAAGACCACATCCACAGCCTTTCCCTCATCCAGCAGCCAAGTCACTTTGTCATAGAAGGCGATCAGGTTAGTCTGGCAAGACCTGCCTTTTGTGAACCTGTGTTGACTGGGCCTGATCACCCGGTTCTCTTACATGTGCTTCATGATAGCACTCAAGATCACCTGTTCCATGACTTTCCCTGGCACTGAGGTCAGACTGACAGGCCTGTAGTTCCCTGGATCCTCCCTGCGACCCTTCTCGTAGATGGGCACAACATCAGCCAGCCTCCAGTCCAGTGGGACTTCCCCAGTCTTCCAGGACTGCTGGAAGATGATAGAAAGGGGTTTGGCCAGCCCATCCGCCAGCTCCTTCAATACCCTTGGGGGATCCCATCCGCCCCCATAGACTTGTGGGTGTCTAGTTGGGCTGGCAAGGCTCTGACCACCTCCTCTTGGATCACGGGAGCCTCAGTTTGCTCCTCTAGCTCCTGGGTTTGTACACAGAGGGAACGACTTCCTTTACAATTAAAGACTGAGGCAACGAAGACATTAAGTACCTCAGCCTTTTCCTCATCCCCTGTCACTGTTGTTCCTTCTGCGTCCAATAGGGACTGTGTGGTCTCCCTAGTCCTCCTTTTATTATTTATATATTTATAGAAGGATTTTTTGTTATCTTTCACAGACTTTGCCAATCTGATTTCTAGTTGAGCCTTAGCCCTTCTGATTTTTTCTCTACATAGTCTCACTTCCCTCCTGTAGTCCACCCAAGAGGCCTGTCCCCTCTTCCAGAGCCCATAAACATTTCTCTTCTTCTTGATATCACTCAAGATCTCTCTGTTCAACCAAGCTGGCTTTCTCCCCTGCTGGCTTTTTTTCCAGAACATGGGGATGGCTTTCTCCTGAGCTGCTAGGATTTCCTTTTTGAAGAGCTCCTAGCCCTCATGGGCTCCCTTGCCCTTAAGTACTGTCTCCCATGAGACTTTGCCAACCAGCCTTCTGAAGAGTTCAAAGTCTGCCCTCTGGAAATTTAATGCTACTGTCCTACTAACAACCCTCTTCACTTCACCTAGAACAGAAAACCCTATCATCTCATGGTCACTTAGTCCTAGGCGTCCACCTACTGCCACATCCCCCACAAGGCCTTCTCTGTTCACAAACAGCAGGTCCAGGAGGGCACCTTCCCTTGTTGGTTCATTCACCAGCTGTGCAAGGAAGTTGTCTTCCACACACTCCAGGAACCTCCTAGACTGCTTCCTTTCTGCTCTGTTGTACTTCCAGCAGATATTAGGAAGATTGAAGTCTCCCACCAGAACGAGAGGCATTGATCTAGAGATTAACCCCAGCTGTTTATAGAAGAGCTCATCAGCTGCTTCTCCTTGGCTGGGTGGTCTGTAACAGACTCCCATCACAAAATCTACCTTCCGGTAGGCTCCTCTGATTTTAACCCACAGGCACTCAATCTCCTCATCGCCACAATCCATCTCAATGGTGTCCAAGTCCTCCCTTACAAAGAGGGCTACCCCGCCTCCTCTTCTACCCTTCCTATCCTGCCTGAAGAGTTTGTACCCCAGGAAGAACTTTTTATTACTATTCATCCAAAGACAGAGCAACTGTTAGCTGGTCAGTATGAGTGATTTTCTTATGTGAAAGTGGGAAATAATAATTCATAGGAAGCCTGGCCATGTTTCCAAGACAGAACAGCACACTTGTCTCTTCTCTATCTAAAGCAGCCAACCAAAATGGCAACTTCCCTCAGAAAAAATAAAATAAAATAAAAGCAGAATTATATGAATTTTAAAATACCTCAAACATTTCAGTACATAGCTATATATGCCATGGAGACTGAAACATTTCCTACTGACAGTCAAAGTAGAATATTTATATTATAAATTATTCTTGATGGCTCTGAATGATAAATGTCAGAAACAAGTGCTCCTAGAGGGAAATCTGTTCTAGCAGAATTCTCGATCCACTCTGAAAAGCATATTCAGCTAGAAGAAACTGATTAAACTGATATTTTTCATAAGCCCTTGGTTTTCTACTTGCATCAACAGTTTCTAAATACAGATCTAGAACATTTTTTCCATGTGTTTGGAAGATCTGAATTTCTCCTGAAATCACTTCCTAACATTTTCAGCCATCACTTTCAGCCACTCGTTACTTATATGTCCCGATATTTTGCCTTTCTAAAGTTTTGAATCAAGGAGTTATGTTTGTGAAATGTCTGGTCAAGCAATTATAGGTTACAAAAGCTCATGTCTGGAGTTCTTTATCTGGTAGAGATGGGAGGTGAGAGGGACCAGGCAGTCAATGAAAAGGGTCTAAGTATCTCTTATCTCCTTTACTCTCCTTTATTCTCTGACTTAGGAATGGTTGCACTTTGACAGAGATTTTTTTTTCCCTTTCTTTTCTGAAGATTCCACTAGTTGTAGTTGCTCTGTGATTCCCCAAAATTATTATTTCAGCTTAGATAATTTCTAAGTTTTTATTAAAAATGTATGTGAGAGGGAGCAATGAGAACGATATTGGGACCTTAGTCTAAATTCTGTTCAGTTTCCAGTTTTTAGTTATTCTGGGTATAAAATGTGAAAAAAATATAGAAGTGGATAAGCTGAATTTTGTTTCAGAAGTAAGTGTTTTGTCAACCAGTGTAGAAGTGGAAACTCCACCTACACAAAAGAAGAGTTGTGACTCCGCATCAGCTATTGAATCTTCAGCAGGATTTTATTTTCCAACAGTTTTCATTTCCACATTTCACTACCTTCCTGGCCCTGTGTGCTGTGTATCCACATCCCCATGTCACCAAAAGCAATGACATATGAGCCATGAGGTTTGAAGAAAGAAAAGGAGGGTTCTACATCCAGATAGAATCATAGAATCATAGAATAACCAAGTTGGAAGAGACCCACCAGATCATCGAGTTCGACCATTCCTATCAAACACTAAACCATGCCCCTTAGCACCTCGTCCACCCGTGCCTTAAACACCTCCAGGGAAGGTGAATCAACCACCTCCCTGGGCAGCCTGTTCCAATGCCCAATGACTCTTTCTGTGAAAATTTCTTTCCTAATGTCCAGCCTAAATCTCCCCTGGCGGAGCTTGAGGCCATTCCCTCTTGTCCTGTCCCCTGTCACTTGGGAGAAGAGGCCAGCACCCTCCTCTCTACAACCTCCTTTCAGGTAGTTGTAGAGAGCAATGAGGTCTCCCCTCAGCCTCCTCTTCTCCAGGCTAAACAACCCCAGCTCTCTCAGCCATTCCTCATAAGCAAAGCGCCCCAGCAGCCACATGCTTGGCCTTGGCACAGCACTGCACGTACTTACCACTCCTGAGTAAGCTGGTTTAGCTGAAGAGGCCAGAGGCCTTTCACCATCAAAGGTCAAGATCATTGACACGTGCAACTGGACCCTCTGCAAACCCTAATGAACGTAAGGCTACAGGTTGCCTTGCTTTCTCCAGGAATTCACACATAGTTAACTTGTTGGAAATGCACTGTTGTTTTTTTCTAGTGGAAAAACTAACATTAAAGGACAGGATGGGAGATGTCTGAGTATGCTGGAGGATTCCTTTTTCTTTAAGTGGAGGGGGGAAAAAGACACGCAGAATTTCTGTTGTGATGAACTGACTCTAGGTGGCAATAACACGCTGTGCAGCCTACCAGAGGCTAGTCAGGCAAAGACTAAGGCTGCTAACGCAAAGGCAAAACAAGGATAGCATTTTCAGTATTGCTTCTAGAAAATTTTCCAGTTGATTGCACCAGCTGCACATTGCTAGAAACATTTCCAGATTCCGACAGTTTTCACTGTAATAGAGGACCTGGTTTTCAACACGTATTTTGAATAAGATGCTGCATGATTCATTTTGTAGCCATAATACTGCAGGTGTGCAAAGGAAAATTAGCAAACTATTCTCTTTTGGTTATCCTGCTTAGATGGGCAATCTCAGGAAGTGTGTGTATAATCCTGACTTGTAATGATTCCCATAAAACTGCACAGATGGGTATGTACAATTGCACTTCTATAGCATTCACCAGTGATGATCTTGAAATGCCACTTCATCACCTCATCAAAAAACCAGCCACACAGACACCTACAAAATGCTTGCCACATCTTCTGTGTAAAACACTGTATTATCTGTCAAAAAGATTTGTAGTGCCCTATTTCATTGCCTTTTCACTATGCATCAGGCTTCCTGGGCTTAGCAGTAGATAAGCACACTGTTGTATGATATAAAAATTTTTAGAAGTATGAGAAACTGGAGGGTTTTCACATTTTTCTCAAAAGTCAGTTTTACCATTAAGTCCACTGACCCTTGAAATATTTAAATCTGTTATTGATGTGTTCACAGAAAGAGGGAGAAAGCAGAGAAAAAATACTAGTTTTGATTACCCATTGCAGCAGAGAACTGTCATTGTAACTGTATTATATACTAATAATGACCACAGAAAATCTTTCAAGTGTGATGACTTCATGTTTGTAGCAAGGCCGAAGTGTCTAATGGTATCTACAGGATATGATGAACTTCTTTATTACTCTGTCAAAGTGACAAAGCTGTGAAAACATTGTGATTAATTGACCCATTCACCTGCATGTGAATGTCTTTAATTATGTCTTTAATTAATGTCTTCTGTGGTTCCAGTATTTCGAATCTCTAAGCTGCTTACAAAGAGAAGAACTGTCCTTTAAAAGGTAAAAATGAACCAGCTGAAAGCAATTTCTTCCTTTCTTTCCAAAGTGTGGAATTTCTCTTTAAATTATACTAAATCAGGCTTCCAGATTTACAGCATTCTATATCAATATCTTATAGCCCTTTATAAACCTGGTAGACAGATATTTTAAATACATATGTATAAAGGAGTCAGGATTTATTCCTACTTGGTTTAAAAATCTCCTTCATTTAAGTGGAGGCTCACTTTGTTACATCTATCCAGTGACCTGATTGTCTTGAGGAAATTAATCACATACAAAAATACATAGCACATGTGATATTTTAGAATTATAAACAGATAAATACTATTTCACTTATAACAGAGGATAATAGGGATATAATAGAAATTTCATTTCTATTTTTGTTATTTGGGCAAGTACCACACTAATAACAGCATGATATTTAGCATCTGAGCAATAGCTAGGAATACATAAGCCTGTCTGCGATGAGAGTGCCTTAAAAAGGACAAATAGAACCCCTTAAGTGTTAAGGTACTTACTGTGATGCTTGTGTTTTGCTTCCTTTCAATTAAGCAGTATTTTTACCATACATTTTTCGAAAAGTGGAGACTTGGTGGCAAAAGTTGTGGAAACCCAAGTGGAAAAAAATGTTTGCATCTATGACATATTGCTGAAATACATATCACAATATATTGTTTTTCAAGTGTTCTTGTGTTAAAAAGGGAAAAAAAACCCCAAAGCTAACCATGGTGGGTGTTTTCAGCTGTGTTCCAGCATACTCACACTTCTTATCAATGTCCTAGGGCCCTTACTCAGAGACACAGATACACCTCCAAGAGCTAAAATGTGGGATTTGAGTGCAACTGCACTGAAGATTCATTTTGGACAAGCCCTGAGATCCTTCTCAAATTATCTCCCACACACCTTGAGGAAACTCTTGATAAAGTATCATCAGGTACTTGTCCTGTGCTAATCTGTGGTAACCTTCAAACTCAAAAAGTAACTTTTTCATTACAACCACCATGGCTGTTTTCAGGAGCCATTCACCCTATGGCATCTGAGGTAGACAAGGCTTCTCATATCTGCTTGTTTCCCCACAGATATCCCCCTGCTTTCAGATGCTAGTAGCCCTCATTTCGCTCATACACCCTGCATGCTTGTAACTTCTTTCTGCTTTCCATACAAGGTATCCCATTTTCCCCTTTCTCACATCAGAGCAGGCTCATGTCACAGTCCTTAGAGCTGGTATTTTCATGCCACAAACCACAACTTTTCCCAAAAATCTTATTCCATGCTAATATTCTCTGCACTGTTATTTTCACCCAGCGGGGCTTCTCCTATCAGGCTGCTGCCCACATTTGCTTTTCTCATGCCTTTATACCCATGCCTCTGTTGATCCTTCCCCACATTGCTTAAGGTATGGTTTTCCCTTTCTCCTTCGTGATGGATTTCTGTTGCACTGTGGGGCTCCACACTTCTCCTCTATGCCAGCAGCTTTGTATACTCCTTCTAATTTTTGTCTCTCCTCCTCTTTCTTACTCCTTTCTTTTCTTTCACTTTCAAGATGCCAGCCTTTTGAACACAATTGGTTTATAGGGCCAAAATAAAATGAGTCCTGTACTGACCCTAGCATATTTATCTGCCATCAACTAGCTTTTTGTTCAACAGGAGTTTAATAAGTGCATTGCAAATTCTGTCTGTCCCTGCTGCAAATGTAGGGAAACGTGTTGCTTGCTGAGAGCCCAGTGAGTTACCAGATACAGCTGGGTAGGGCATATGCTAGCAGCTCACCACAGTCTTACCAAGTATTGACATGGACAAAATCAATGTGACTACAGGCAGAGAATATGAAAGTTGTAGGGACTTCTAAATCATGTGCTCTTTAACTCCTCAGTATTAAGCTCTGTATCACCATTCCTTACCCTTTGGGCATCCTTCCACCCAGTTTTCATCCACTTCAATGAAGTTTTTCCCACTGATGACTAAAATGTTCCCTGAAACTTCTGAATCAGTCCTATAATCAAAAGCTAATGCATCACACCTAGGCTTAAAGTGCCATGAAGTTGTATAAAATAGCCTTGTCTGTTCAACCAGTCATTGAAACATGAAAACTTTGACATGCCAGGTGCCAAGTTATGTTTTAAGCTGAGGCATCATGTAATAAAAATAATTATTACAGGTGAGTTGAAAAGTAATGCTTCTCCATGGTCTATACTAGACTCCTCCTGTAAGCAGCAGAAGAGTGAAAACCTAAAATAACCTTAATAGATTTTTATTAATTATAAAAATAAAAACCAGATTTTCTGTTTCGTGGTTATCAGGTAAATCTTGAAACGATAAATAGTGGAGTAAAGGAAGACTCCAAATAAACAGTAGAATTTTTTCATGGATAAATAATATTCTGAAACTGTAGTTTAATTTTCTAACCAAAGCCTACCTTTCTGAAACTCTTTTCTTGTCCTCAAGTTCACATCAAGTCTCTTCAAAAATTTTGTTCCATGTTCACTTTTCAACTTGGTTCTCCAATTGACTTTTATTATGAGACAATTTAAGGATTTTTTAAACTTTTTTAAAGAAGTTACATTTATTATAATGCAAAACTGAGGTTAGGACTGTATACATTAATTAACAACAAATCATTGATTCAGATATTGAAATTACTGTTGGAGCTTATAGACCTTAGTGATGCAGGAACATTTATTCAACATTATCCTGCCTGCACTGGCCTTCTTACTATATTCCTCATTAACTCCTTTATGTGCAGTTAACGAACGAATAAGAAAATAATAAAATCAAAGTAAAGAGGAAGTTGACAGGAAAAGCTACAGTGTCTGTCTTTGGCTTTTCAGGCTTAGTTTTTTAAACCCAAAGCGTTTGGTTTTCTTCATTTCTTTTTTTTTAAACCTTAAGAAGCAGCACGTGATTAGATAGACTGCAAGCATTAACGTTTCTGACATTCTTTCACAATGTAATTAACATTACCCTACCGGCTCCTTCATATCACACAGAATACGTATTTCCTCTGGGAACTAGTATAGCTAAAGAAAATTAAGATGATAACACATAATGTGAATTCTACCAATTTCATGACTCTGATAGACACAGAATCACATCCTAGAGAAAGATGAGGTTCCAAGGGACTGGTATTTTTTTTTCTTACTGTCACTGGGGGCAGGAGCTGGAGGTGTAGTGGTTCATGAGCATTTTAATAGAAATTCATCTTGGTTAAAAAAACATCAAAACAAAACAATAAAAAAAAACAACCCAGAGCAAAACATTGTATAGATAGTGTTGGTGGCAAATGACTACTGAAATAGAATTGCTGCTGTACTTGCTTTAGCTGTGCCATCATGTTTTGTGATGTGGATGGAAATGCAAAGGGGAACAACCATTCCTAGTACCAAATTGCTGCATAGACTCCAGCTGTGAGCCAGTAATTGGGTTTTTTTATGGGAAACAAGAAAAGATGGGCACATTTTGAATCTGACAAAGAGTAGTACAGCTTAGTCAATCTATTTGAACAATCTCAGGCTGGTTTAATGCACAAATAGCATGGAAAAACTGTGATTCCTGTACACTGGACAGATAACTTCAGGCTGAAGGCTTGTTTGGATGATGTAGCTAATAGGAGAGTAAGAAGGTAATAGGTGTAATAGTGTTCTGCAGAACTGGCATCATAATTTGCTAGCAAGTTTAAGTATGATTCAAGTTTATACATAACTAATAGCTGTGTGAAGTATAAGTGGTTTTCAGCTGGCTGAACGTCTTGGGATATGTGAGGTCTTGTCACATTATTATCTTTCCCAAGATGTATGAAGTCCCTATTATTTTTTACCAGACATGCTTTGTATGTTGTTGTACTGAATTCCCACTATATGAAAGAAGTAAATACAAAATGGATTAATTGAATTTATTATGGACAAATGTAATAATAATAATTAAAAAAAAATCCTAACATGTCCTTAAAGATTTTTAAGTTTTTCATGACTAATGGATGGAAGGCTTGAGGTGAAAATTTCAAAAGTGACCCGTTGAATGTGGATTGTGATATATTAAAAGAACAGAATCAGTACCTAAGTCCTACTGTTTTTCACCTAGAGTGTTTGTGTCTATTTGAAGAAGCATTAACCATCAAATATTCAGCCTACCCCTGAGCTGGAGTAAGTATGAACTGCACAGTTGATTACTAGGTTCACTAGTCAAGAAGTTTTCAGACAGGAGTCTGAAAGTGTTTGTCAGAACCACTTGCAGCACAGAACATACAAATACAGGATGACACTTGTCATATGTCTTTGGATACCTGAGTCCCTAAAGGCCAGATATGCAGATGAGTTTAGAAAGAAGAGTTTGCAGTTCCCCAGCAACTCAATCCTTGGTGATCTGTGGAAAGTGAAGCAACCAGTGCTGTGAAACTGGAGAGGATGTTCACTCAGGCATAAATGAGTGTCAGCAGGGGAGGAGCAGGAGGACTTAATTCCTCCTGGATGAGAAAGTAAATCTACCTATCAGCTGAGAACCAGTATCATCTGTTGTCATATCTCCTCCTTCTTATCACCAGCAGTAGATGCTTCAGAAGAAGTTTCAAGAAATCCAATCATTTGGCCAAAGAGAAGTTTCTGTTAATGCTTCTTTCCCTCTTGCTTATTTTACCTCTGGCTTAATGACAGGCTTATGCATTGAAATATAAAGGTTGCAATCCCTTTATATGTTCTATACAATCTAATTATTTCTTTAAATTTTATCTCATATAACAGTGAATGCTATCACTCTAATAGCTAATATTTCCTTTCATCACTTTCAAATTTGTATTGTTAAATTCTACTGGATTAATGCTTGTTCTTAAATTACAAAAAAGGCAAGTAGAAACCCAGGATTTATCTTCTTTGTGGCATTCATTATTTTTTGTAAAGCTCTATTATGTCCTTTCTTCAGACCTAAACATGTCTAATGTTTTCCATTTCTCCAGGAACAAAATTTTATTTCTCAGCCTCTAATCATTTTCATTGCCTGTCTTCAAATGTGCTCTGTATCTGCCATATTTGTTTTGCAGTGATGTTCACAGAACTGAACAAAGTATTCAATATGTAGCAAATAACGGATCTGTGGGAATTACAGTATTTGTAGCATCGGGAGTTTTTTTCCCACTAGCTTTTTGTTCAACATAGCTGTCCACTGAGCTTTCTACAGTAATGCCAGGATCTTTTTTTCTAAGCAGTTACACTCAATTAAGAACCCAGTAGGCTGTGTGAATAACACAAAATACACAATCCAGAGTAAAGCCTTTGGCCACTATGGTGTTTATTTAGCTACTTAGGCTAGGCTTCACAATCTCTGAGGCTCTTCTACTGTAGGCAAAATTAAATAATGATATGCATGCTGTGTATTGCCACATCATTTTGCCCCTTTCCAGACTAATAATACCCTAAACATATCCTTTTAACTCATAAACATAACCTTTTAACTCCTGGCAGAGAGGTTTAAATTACACATTAGAAAAAACGTCTTTACTGAAAGAGTGGTGAAGCATTGGAACAGGCTGCCCAGGGAAGTGGTGGAGCCTCCTTCCCTGGAGGTGTTCCAAAAACACATAGATGTGGTACTTCGGGACATGGTTTAGTAGGCATGGTTGTGTTGAACTGACATTTGGAGTGGACGATCTTAGAGGTCTTTTCCAACCTTAATTATTCTATGATTCTATGGTGTGTTTCCTTGAGATGCTGTGTTGTCACAGGAGGCTTGTAAGTGCGTACACTCGGGATGTATCTACGCTGCCCCACAGAGAGTGCAAACACAATCAAGCATGTCCATGACAGTATAGCAGTACACTTCAACTCATATATTGCCTGTTTCTCAGCAGGCTACTTCACTGCCTTGTTTTGAGTAGCTGTGGTATCAGTCTGGTACTACATGGTGAAGGGCAGGCATGAGCCTGGCCATGTTGAAGGTCAATCAGATAGTTGTAACACTTGTTTCGTGACAGTTTTGAATGCTCAACAGTACTTTGTCTCCCACCGTAAGTTTGGATAGGAGCCTTTATAAACCTCTGATAACCATTTTGTTAAGTGATAGGCTGCAAGTCTGAATATATTTATACACACTTGATTTTTCTTATGCCAGTGTCTCTAAAATGTGTTTTTCAAAAAAAGGTATGGAAAAAAAAAGGCTGGGAATCCAAACACCTACTCCGGACACTATGGAATTTGTAACTACAGTGCTCCCTCTCAAGTCCTCTTCCCTTCAACAAACTTCTTGTGTGCCCCACCACTAAAACCCACTTCCAGCCACTGCCACTACTGTGATGGCTCTACCCAGCCAGAGGCCCCTGTGAGAAGCAGCTGGCAGGTCTGGCGATGGCCTGTGTCCATTTGGCACTCCAGTCCCTTCTGTAGTGATGTAGTTTTGACTCTGTAGGACATCCAGGAATCCCAAGCAACGGTTTAAAACATACATTTCTGCAAAAGGGGGGAAACAAATAAAAGGGGAAAAAAAATAGAAGGTATATCAGAGGAAGCATAATTGCAAGATAGCCTTGAGGAAACAATATTTTCCTTTTATAAAGCCAGAACGTAGGAATTCATGCCTTATTTCAGTATATTCATGTTTTATTGCTTCCTTCAATTATCATTTCAACTCATTTTCCACATTCTGAAGTCTCTAATCTCCAAAAGAACTGCTAGCCTATAGATGCAAAAAAAAGGGGTTTTGCACTGTCTCCTGACAGAATGATTATTACAATTATTACATTATTTAAAATTTATATTACATATATCTAAATGGCCACAATTAAATTAGGCCCCGCTGTGTTCACCACTATCCAAATGTGTAACTAACGGCATTCCAGGCCCTCAACAAAAACAAAAATGTAGGTAATTTCTGTCCTGTAGAGTTTCCTTTAGAATTAAATGTTTTTCTTTAGATTAAATGTTTTGTTCTGTAGGAAAACAGTGCCTGGTTCTGGTGCAGCACCACAATCTTAAAATAATAGTATTAATGATAACTAATATTAGTATTATATATTGTTACTTCAATTTTACCACAGCTGACTCCTCACTTTTGTTTTAATATGATGAGGTAAGAATGTATTTCATTCCTTCAGTTGAAGCACTCTTCATTTAATACATCAGTGCTATGCTAAAGATACTTTGCTCTTCTTACAAGGAACAAATAGTCCAGTAGAATAAGAGTTTGGCGGGATGAATGGTATCTGGAGTGAGGACAAATGGCAAAAAAGAGGGGGCACCATCAAAAGCTGTTCTCCCGCTCCACGTGAATGTTAGCACTTGTTCAATGTTCCTTCAGTACACCGAGTTACTGGGAAAAAAATCCTTCATGCTGAGAAAGATGCACATGTCACTGCTGAGTCAGAAGCTGGCAATGGTCATATCAACACAAATTTTTTTAAATGTTCTTTTTTTTTCATCACCCACCCCCGAGGAAGTATATGTTCCCCAAGAAATGCTGCCAGGAGGCATTATAGTTGTAGCTTTTGAAAGTATTGCCCTTAACCCAAACTGGGAGAAACAGGGACAAAGTGTCGAAACATAGAGGCAGGATAGCTTAGTGTTAAAATTTTACCAAATGTAATGCTGATTTAATACTAATTTGTTACTTCAGTCCAAGAGTTCAATATCTTTTATGCTGCATTCCTCTCAATACAACCACAGAAATACTGTGCCCGTAAACAGCCTGAGTAACAACTCTGCATGTTTGCCATTAGTGTCCTACTTTTTAAATGCTATAACAAAAGTTAGGAACCAGATGACATTAAGCTAGTTAAAATTAAATGCATTTCAAGCTTTTCAAGCAGAGTTGTAGTTTTTGTTTTTTTAAAAAAAATACAGCAGTAAAACACTTTACAAGCACTAGAACGGTGAACTGCCTAAGGCTCTGCCCTAAAGATGCAGGTGATACCCACCTACAAAAATGGCTCATCTCTGTCAGTAAAATATCATCATAACCTCCACAGGAAAGGTAATCTAGAAGGCACAGGTATCTGCACAATACAAAAACACATCTGACTGCGCCTCCTGCACGTCCCTTAAAATATCACCCAATTGTCTCAATTGCATCTTCTGGAAATGCTATTCTTTAACTTCGACCCAGAGAGGGAAACACGTTTAGAAGTCTGTGTAAAACTGCACTGAAGATGAAAAACGCCAGGAACACACAAAATAATATCAGTACTCAGGTGCTTTGTATTAGTGAAGACCTGATAGTAAATAAGTCTTTCCTGTCATTTGTCTAGCCCTTCCTGTGATTCCACCTGGGAGAAAGTGCTATGAAATTCTTTGGTAAGAAAAATGAATAGGCACCATAGCAACAGCATTGTGTTGCTTGCTGTCAAAACAATGACCACTTCTTATAGCAACAGTTGTGTCACTAAACTCTTAAGCTAAAAAACATCCTTAGTCTTCCAAAAGGTTTTAGAATATTAATTGCTTTCCAGCTTTCAGTCTTTTAAAAATAACTATATATATTATTAATATTGTTACTCCATTTGATTAAAAGAGGAAAGCATGCTTTTATATATATGAAAAATCAGCGGAACTTCTGTGCTCTAAGATCCAGCACGTGGCAGATCTTCCAGTTCTCTAATGTTAATCTTTCCACCCCAAAGGAAGAAAATTCACTATAAGGTAAAACAAAAAAAAAGTATTTCAGCTCTGTTATGCTCTGACTGGATTTCTATTTTTCAAATCTACAATTAGCATTTAGCATGTAAATTAGATAAATACATGGTGACCCCCTGTCTTTCATACCCAACCTTCTGTCTCCCTCGTTTGTGCTGTCATTGTCATTTAGCTGTGTTAAAGTCTACCAGCAGTTCTGCCATAAGCTAGCTTGTTTTGTGAAGAACTCCTGTGGGGGGTCTTTCTTGCCTTTGGCAAACTCTTCCTAAAGAGTATTTTCTGCATTGTGCCAGCAGCTCTTGGCACAGATTTGTCAGCTCAGAGTGACTTGCACTGCTGATACTTAATAGTCATTCCCTGTAGCTTAGCAGTGGCAGTAGCTGAGATGGATAATGCAGCCTCTGAGTTGCACCCTGCATGTTGGGTCTCTGTTCAGCGAACTTGGAAAGCAAATTTAATCAATATAAACCAGGGAAAGAGAAAAGGAGAGATCCATCTTGGACTTCAAAGGATGTTTTATCAACTTTACTACTACTGAGAGAGAGAATAAGAATGTTTCAGGGAAAGAAATTAGAAAATAATAGGTTCAACGAACAGATACCAGTGAGTGGATGAGGAAGGAAAGAAGAAAGGAGGGACTGCCTCAGTTTTTCTCAGTCATACCAAGCATGGAGAAGGACATGAAGATGGGCATCCATGAAATCCTGTAGGCTGTCGCTGTAGGAAAACACACCACCCCCCAGACTCAGGATACCACCAGGGAGATCATTAACCTCAAAAGCATCAGGATGCAAAGGTATCTCCCACCTATCCGGCAACTTTCCTCTGATTCATTCTCAGTCTTTCCCTCCTTTTCCTTCCCACCACCCAGGTTGCCCTTCCCATTTGCTGCCTGCACAGCACCCAGGACAACAACCCCTACTCCTCCTCGTCCCTTAGCGCTGCTGCATCAAACAAAATGCAGCGCAGCAGACAAAAACCCCAACCATGCCACTGGATAGCTCTTCGGTGACCCTGAACTGCGGTCCAGAAGGGTCCCAGGAGCAAGTTACCCCATGAAAGCAGTTCTTTGACCAGAGGATGTGGAGCTAAATCACTTTTACAAAATGAAACGCTGTTGCTGAATGAAGTTCGGTCGTGGGTCTGGTGGGGTCGGGGTGGCAACAATTCGGAACCAAACGGGCTGCAAAGGCGGGCGGGCAGGAGCAGGGATCCAGGTCAACCCCTGCCAGGTTGTGGTGCAGGCGCAGACCCTTCTGCCCTGGAGTCCGGCTCTCGGAGTGAGCGAACCGGGGGGGGTGGTGAGAACATCCCTGTGTGTGTATTGCGGGGAAGGCTCCCCGAGCAGGCGGCAGCAATGAGGCCAGGGGTACCCTGAGCATCTTCCCCGCCCAGGGATGCAGGGAGAGGTGAGGGCAGGGGTACCCTGAGCATCTTTCCCGCCCAGGGATGCAGGGAGAGGTGAGGGTAGCGAACCGCCTTCCCATCCCAGGGCTGGTCTGGGCGGTGCCGGGAGGGCTGGCTGCGAGGCGGAGGAGGAGGAAGAAAGAGGCCAGGATATTCCTGAATGAACGGCTGCCTCCTCGCCCCACACCTCCGCCCGGCGCCCGCCTCCCTCCCGCCGCTCCGGGGCGCAGCCAGTTTCTATAGCGACGGCGCTGATCCGCGGCTCTTCCGAGTAGTAACAAAGCCGGCTGAGCGGGGAGCGAGGCTCCCTCTTCCCGAACACACCGCCGAGACAGGTAGGGAGCGGGGATGGGGGGGGGGCTCCCCGCCGCGGATGGGGGCGGGGGGGGGGGGGCGCGCCCGACGGGGTGCGGTTCTCCCAAGGGGACCCCCTTCTTTCCGACTTCGCTTCGGGGGGCACGGGGGAGGTGCGGAGGCTCGGTTCAGGGCGGGACCGGCAGGTCGGCTTAGCTCCCCGCACGTCTCCGCACCTTCGTACACCGCACATCCCCATCCCTGCTCCTCCCTGCACGTCCCCGCACCTCCCTGCATCGCACATCTCTGCACCTCCCCGCACCTTTCTGCCCCGCACATCCCCATCCCTGCACGTCACCACACATCCCTGCACGTCCCCGCACATCCCTGCACCGCACATCCCCCTCCCCGCACATCCCCGCATTCCCCCGCACCCTCCCGGCTGAAGCGGGCTCCACTCCCTGGATTGCAGCCCCCCATCTGGGCTGGGCTTTTCCTCTTCACCCGTGACAGCACTTCCCCCTCCTCAGTTAAGATTATCCTTGATGAATAATGGGTTTGTTGTTATTGGTGGTGTTATTACAATACGCTTTGCCTGCCCTGGAAATTTAGGGGTTACAAAGTTTAATTTGTTCAGCTTTATAAAGTGATGTTGGATAGGTTGGTAGCTCTGAATCGTTACTTTTATTTTAAAAAAAAAATATTAAAATTCCAAAGCATTTGTATGGAAACGTAATCAAGAAATTCCTGTTCGGTTTTAGGAGTAAGTGCACCAAAATGTTTTGTGTCAAATGAGTCTGTAGCTTTCAGAGTCAGCCTAGCTCATCAGGAGACTGAGCTAAGGTGAGATGGTAGAGATGATAAAACCTTACACCTTTGCTTATCTCAAGGTTAGTCCAGAATTAGGCACCCTTAGATCTTGAGATACTAATGTCAAGAGGGTCGATGGAAAGGTCATTAGCGGAAGAGGCTCCTTAGCAATGTTTGTAGTGGCTGTGTTAATAGCATCTGAATCATAGTGGCTGCTTTAATACCCACGCGCTTTCAGCAGAAGTTTAAAATTCAGAACAACTTCCCAATGATAATAGAATGGCTGACCTTGCACAACGAGGTCCAAAGGAGCAGCCATCATGGTTCATTGCTGAGTGATTTAGGAAATAAACTACGGTTTGGGCCAAGGCAAAATCGCACTGTGGCGTGGGTGCAGCAAGCAAGATGCTTGAGATGGGAATCTTCTTGGATGCAAACAAGACAAAAAAAGGAAATAGTATGTGAGATGAGACAAGAGTGGCTACCATAGTTATTGAGTGGGTGGACAAGGATTGAAATTTTAAGTAATATCTAAACTAAATATCCGATTATTTGACATTTAAAACACTATACGTAAAGGTACTATCAGAGTATCAGAACCCACAGGCTAAGTATTGACTGGAAGAAGTTTGAGAGGTATATAGCAATAGTGACTCTTAAATGAAAAGTGAGCTACCGATACCATTTAAGCAAACAGTGTGAAAATATTTGATACGTTGGAAAGACAAGATACAGCTCTTCTCAGCAATCATAAATACAAGGAGCATATAAAATGGAGACAGCCTTCTCTCACGAGAGATGCGTAACTGAGATTAAGTTTTAAAATGAGGGTTGATTGAGGTTAAATATTTCTCAATGTAAAATTTAAATGAGAAATACCATAGCAATAGACACAGTGGAATTCAGATCTAGTTTGCTAAAAACAAACAAGTTGGATTTCTTACTTACGTTGATTGCAGTGTTTTGTCTAGTGTTTAAAAGTGTTTGTCCTTTGCTTTTTTCAGAAGTGTCACAACAGTTGTTTTGTTGAAGAAGTTATAACCTTCTGAATGACCTCTGGCTTTGATGCAACACTGAAAAGCAAACTCTTGAGTTTATTAAATGTGTAGAAATGGAGACCTCAGATTAGCTTAGCATGATGGAAAACAACATTTCAGGACCGTACTCCAGGCTATCTGAAATTGAATGCACCTAGCAGCAAGAAAAAGGTCAGCTGTGTATAATAAAGACCTGGGGACTTCTGTTCCCTTAACTGCCTGGCAGAGAATGAGAAATACCAGAACTCAATGCGATCTTGCCCTAAAAGCTAAAGGGATAGGCAAAATATTTATGGTTCCTCTGCCAAGTGGCATTTTAGTCCTGAAATTGTTCCATGTGGAACAATTGTAAGCTCTACTTGATGAAGTTTATCAGAGGAAAAAAACAATGTAGTAGTTGAGGCAATACCAGGAAAGAACAAGGTAGATTGCTATGGATAATACATCCCATAATATAGCCTGACATATGTAAAGGTTTCTAATGGTCTAAACTCTTATAGCACTCAGATCACAGTTCCTTAGACTGTTGTTTCACACCTTCCTGATGCTCCTCAGTCCAGACAATGTTTATACAAGCCTGTTCTCAAATTGTCACGAAAGCATCCTCTAAAGGCGTGCACTCTGCACAGTGATACAATGCCACTACAGAGTCTGCTTGCCAGCATTCCTTCTGCTTTAATCAGTCTGAGTTTAACATGTTTGCCTATATCCTGGGTTTAATGTTTCTCTGTTTTTTTCTGGAGATGCACATGTGCTTGCTGTAGCCAGCAGCTGTTTCAAGTATACAGGGATGTTTATCACCTGCTGTCTAGAGGCTGTGATTTCAGTGCCTTCCAGCAAGGTTGCTAAGGAGTATTAGGTGTCCTTGGAGAGCAAACCTGGGGAAATTCTCCTGTGGCCATTGCACACGTTGTGTGCTGAAGTGCTTCCTATCCAATATAAATGACTGTTCTGACAGTAATATAGTATAGGCACCTGTGTACCTTAGGATAGTGTAACATGCTGATTGTAACTTTCTAGTATAAAGAAAATACTTGCAAGTGTGAGAGTGCTGTGGTAAGCTGCAAAGAGCTCACGCCTCCTGAAAACTCACCTTAGATTTCAAATTCATTAGCAAAGACACATAAGGAAGTGCAAGATGTACAGCATTTAACCTACCACAGCTCTACAATTTTTTAAATCCAGTCCTCTGTGGTTTCATTCAGCTTGATTTTCCTGCAGAGATAATGCAGCTCAGCAGTTAAGGCACAACAAATGCCACCTTTCCTGCTCCCATTTTATATTTTTCACTATAGACAGATAAATCCAATTTTTCAGATCTGGTGGTGGCTTAGAGCTTAATTATTTTGAAATGAGCGGATGTTGATGGGAGAACTTAGCTTTGGTAAATTTCAAAATGGATGGAAGTTTTTATTAACTCTCCAGACAAGATCTTCGCAAACATTCAGTAGAGGTTTAAATTACACAGCAGCAATTTAAGTTTAGTCCAAGTAGTGTGAAAACCTGATGCTCTAACACCTCCAAAATGTTGAGCGGAGACTTGAAATTCATTAAGGGTTTGCCTACTGTTTCTCGCCATTTCTAGGAGATTTAGGTGGAGTGTAACAAACTTCTGGTTCTCTGAAAGTCTCAAGTTAACAAGTATTTAGTAGATATGTGTTGCATTTTGAGAGTAGCATCTATAAAGATTAGTACTGCTGGGGCTGCCATGTTCAGAAATTGAGGAAGGGATGGACTGTCTTATCTCTCAGCTTTCCTATCTCAATTAGGAGTTGACCAGGCTATGAGGAGAAACGTCAGCCTGGCAGACAGAAAGGGGTGTGACACTCTGGGCTTGACAATAGGTGTAAGGAAACCTGAAAAAAACGTGAAGGTGTGTGGGTATGCAGGAAGAAATAAGATGGGGGTTGATGTGCAGCACACGATGGAGATGTAGCCCTGGTGCCAAGGGCCATAGCGGGAGAGAGTTACCTGGGACTGGTTTGAGTGAAGTTGAGATGGAACAGACTAGGACAGGCTGGTAGACATCTGGCCAGGAAAATGTGTAGGTATTACACTCTGTGCTCCAGTTCTTAGCAGTGGGTGGCCTACTTAGGGACTGAATGGTTCTTTTAGGCTCACTTTTGCAACCCTTCAAAGCTTCATCTGCAATATCTGTGGTAAATATCTGTGGTCTAGTGGCAGTCTTAGCAGGGCTGGATCAATGGTTGGACTCAATGGTCTTAAAGGTCTCTACCAACTGAAACCATTCTGTGATCCTATGATTTTAAAAGGTGTTGGTCAGGAAACCCACACCTTTCCCTAATAGTTTCAGGGCAGGTGGTGTTCTAAGCAGGGGAACTCATTTTGGCAGGCAGTTCATGGCAAAGAAAGAAAACTCCCATTTCAGACAATAGATGGTTAGCCAGTCTGTAAATCTCAGGCAGCAGATGTACTCCTGTGAATAGAAAGGAAACATTCCTTCCTTGGTGACTCACAAGCAGTGACCTGATCAGAGTCTGCTTGAAAAAGCATCTGACCTTGAAGCTTCTACTGTGGAATATCTTTATGTGAAAGTACGACTTGACCCCTGAGGAGCTACCCTGCAGGTGTTTACCAAGAACCTGCAGAAGCCATTTGCCTCCTAATATGTGATAGGGATCCTTGAATATTTCCATAGTAGTATTCTGTAGTGGAAACAAACCTGGTCAAGCTGATACTGGCCTTAGACTCTTTAAACAATTTCACTCTTTAAAAGTAGTTCTGAAATACGGTTGAAGAGGCCTGACAGTGCTTCTACCACTGTTGAAAATATTTAGCTTATTTAACTAGAATTTTATAAACACCTTAAGCAGAAATTTTGAGAGGCATTTGAATCACCCTTTGTCCAAGTGGAGTGTTCTATAACGTGTGTGTGATGAAGGTTTTTATTTTCCTGTATGGTTTTCAGTTCAATGAATTACACACATATGTTGTAAAAGTGACAGCCAAATGAAACTCTGAGAAAGAAACAGTGCTGTGTTTGGTGTTAGGTTTAAATGGTGTATAGTGAATGAGTTGTGGGGCTACAAATTAAACAATGAGAATAAAACAAAGCATTGACTAAATAAGTGCTGATTATCCCACACACTCAGTGAAGCTTCCTGTGGAAGAAAATGATGTGTGATTGTATGACTAAATCTGTATTGTAACACATATATTCAGTGGAAAGATGATGTTTTGTAATGCTCTAGTATTTAGCTTTACTTTCAGTATACCACAGACGTTTTACTGTGTCCAGTAAATCAAAGAGTGGGTTTGTACCTGATGCTTTATTCCTGTAATCAAGTTGCCTTTCATTCTCAGATAAGCTAAACAGATTGAGCTCTCTAAAGCCTTCACTTGAAGTTTTATTCAGCTCCTGAATATTTTTGTGACTGATCTCACTGTTTCTGTGATAAACTGTCCAATTATTCAATATTTTTTATAGAACAGGAACACCAGAACTGCACAAACTACCTTAGTTTAGCCAAAGTATAAATGATAATGGTGTCTAGAGGTAAAAACCAGCTGTGTTTCCCTCCTCATCCACCCCACAGTGCTAAATCCATGTTGCTAAGATCTCATGGTCAGTGACTCATCTTCTGTGATTTCTACATGCCCCTGCTCATTGCGGTGGGAGTGAGATGGACTATATGACAATTAGAAGTCTCTTCTAACCCAAACTGTTCTGTTCTATGATGCTATATTCTTCAAAATTATTTGTTTCCATTAGATAGTTCCCCATTCTCAAGGATTGGTTTGATAATTACAGGCTATCTGGTTGTGTTCAGGTGCATTTGGTTTGAATGAGCCTGATTTGCCACACAATCCTGTACTCTTAATTGTTTACTTTTCTGCCAAATTTTTGTGCAATCCATACAATTTATCACAAGTTATTTCATATTTCATTCAAGTCCACAAGTGAAAACACTTATTAGCCTTGTCCTCAGCCCCCCCCATTTGATGATCTCTTCTAGCAGGCATTAGTGGAGAATTGTCTGTCAATTTTCAGTCTACATTATTCACAGTGTGAGTTAGGTACCCAGCTTATGTGAATAGTCATACTTTTCTCAAGAGCAATCTGATATAATAATAATGCAACTAGAAAGTACTTTCATGTTAAAGAGAAATGCTGTTTTCTTTCGTTAATTCCTCATTTTGTTTGTATTACTTGAGGAAAGTTGTTAGGTGGAAGTGCTTTCTGCATTTTTCCATATTCTAATGTATTTCTCTTTTCTTCTCTGCCATCACCACAGCAGAGCTGAAGTTGTCTTATCATCCCTATAGGTCTCTAAGATAAGTCCTCAATATTTGTGCTATTAAGTTCAAGGTCAACATCTTGAATAACACTTGTTAAGTAAATGGAGATGAAATATGATCTTACTCGTCAGACCTATCTAAAATAAGCAAAAGGAGAGCACCTTCTGACTGTATAGCTTATGTTATTCATCATTGTCCATAAGGTGGTATTTTACACTTGAGAAGATAGACATGGGTACTTGCTCATTTAAAGATCAGCTAACAATGAAAAATTTCATTCTTGTCTCTCTCTGTCTTTTAAAAATTAGGAACAAGTTATGTATCCAGTAAGATAAAAACTGCCCTTTTTATACTCTAAGTTTCTCATAGCCTGAAAACTGTTCCACTTTAGTCATAAAATGCCATGTCTCCCACAGGACAAAGAGAGAACAGAGAACATACAAACCATGAATCATCTCGTTTTGTTATCAGTCATTTGGACACTTTGGTGATGGATGGATGAACAGATCGAGACCAGAGCTATGAGCCAGCTTGGCAGCTGGCAGGTAAGTCCCTGGAAGCTCACCAAGATGCTTTCTCAAGAATCACATCTCTATTTTACAGGTTTTATTTTGCCAAATCATATCCTAGAATATAAAATATCTTCTTGAGACAATAGGACTTGAGCATTATGCACTCAAGCATACATCATCTTTCAATGGAATTTAAGCGTCTACCTACTTGTACATATGCTCAAGTAGGGATCTGAAGAAGGATGCTTTCTTCAACAGGAAAACAGAGAAACAGCTCTTACAAGACTTATAAAGAGCACAGCAGAGCTGAAAATTAATGATGTGCAGGTGATGTAAAAATGAAGCAATAATAGTGTGTATCTATGGATCCCACAAAAATACCAAATAAACTAAGTTTCCAGTAAATCTTATGTCATCCGTCTCTTAAGAATAAATGAAACTCTTGCATGTCTGCTTTGCCCATGGATGCCATCTGACAGGCAAATTAAAAGCATTTTGTTACCCTGGAATGGAGAAACATTGAATTCAATGGTGTCTCCCTACCTTTCTCTCATATATCTCCTAAGTCATGGAATCATAGAATGGTTTGGGTTGGAAGGGACCTTAAAGATCATCTGGTTCCACCCCTGCTGCCACGGGCAGGGACACGTCCCGTTGGACCAGGCTGCCCAAGGCCCCATCCAACCTGGCCTTGAACCCCTCCAGGGATGGGACAGCCACAACTTCCCTGGGCAACCTGTGTCAGTGCCTCACCACCCTCACCATGAAGAATTTCTTCCTTATGCCTAGTCTAAGTCTTCCCCTCTCCAATTTATAGCCATTCCCCCTCATCCTGTCATGACAAGCCTTTGTACAAATTCCCTCCCCAGCTTTCCTGTAGCCCCTTCAGGTACTGGAAGGCTGCTGTAAGTTCTCCCCAGAGCCTTCTTTTCTCCAGGCTGAACAGCCCACAGTAGTGTGCTGTGCTTATGGGTCTGGCAACATTTGCATTATGAAGCTTCTTTTTCTGAATTTATTATAACCTGGCCAAAACATTTGCTTCATGCTGAAGGGTGGCTTATAGGGACTGAGGACAGTTTTCAATGTATTCATCATTATAAACATAAAGTTTCAGTAGCACATGTTGACATAGTCTTATTAAAATATGAATTCTCACTAACTTTGGGACAGGGAGGAGGGAGGCATGTCACAATAACACATAGGAAGGAGCTTTGTGAGGCTCTTATTTTTAATGCAGTTTTATTTTTCAGATATCGCTGTGAATAATTTTGAACAGCCTTCTGAACGTAATTGTCTGTTAAAAATTAAGTTGTCTGCCTATTTTTCTTCTTCAGTAAATTAAAATTATTCATAAAAAGAAATATCAGTTATGCCAGACTTGTAATTTATTTTCTATTTTAATAATGTTAATATGATGCTTGACTCACTGTTTCTCATGTATATAGATAGCTCATAGAGAGTGTGTGTGTGTGTGTATTTGAAATTCTGTAGGTCTCTTGAGAGGGTAACAGCTTTTCTGGGGCTGTAGTCTGCACACACATACACACACAGATATTTATACATACTTCCCCCCCAAGAGAGCTATAGTATTTTAAATTATGCAAAAATGCACATGTATATTTATATTTGCCAGACAGACCAAGGGTGTAAATTGACATCACAGATATAGGTGTGGAAATTGCCTACATAAAGTGCTGTAAATTACCGTATGAACAAGTTTATCCCTGTCACCTTTTGTTTGCCTGTTGTTCAAGGAAGAGAAACGATTTCACACAATATGATCAGTGAAGAGCAGCTGTGGACATAATTCTATGCAGGTGTCCAAAAAAGAAGTGTCTATCCACTGACTGTAAAACAGTAACTTGTAACAAATGATCCTGCTGCATATTTGATGCCTCCTCCTCTTCAGTGCTTTGCTCTGCAGCTCTTTCAATAGCCATCTTGTGTCTTTGTATTTAGTGTTGTCACACTTTTTTTTTCATTTATGGTCTATGTGAATACAGAAAAGCCAGGCTCATTGGAACTCATTGCTCTGTACAACTACCTAAAAGGAGGTTGTGGAGAGGAGGGTGCTGACCTCTTCTCCCAAGTGACAGGGGACAGGACAAGAGGGAATGGCCTCAAGCTCCGCCAGAGGAGATTTAGGCTGGACATTAGGAAAAAATTTTTCACTGAAAGGGTAATTGGACACTGGAACAGGCTTCCCAGGGATGTGGTTGAGTCATCTTCCCTGGAGTTGTTTAAGGGACGGGTAGATGAGGTGCTGAGGGGCATGGTTTAGTGTTTGATAGGAATGGTTGGACTCGATGATCTGGTGGGTCTCTTCCAACCTGGTTATTCTATGATTCTATGAACACAGATTTTTTTAAAAGGTGTTTCAAAGGGTTATCCAAGATGTTTTAGACTAGACATAAGGAGGAATTTCTTCACTATGAGAGTGATGGAACAGGTTGTCCAGAGAAGTTGTACTTGTGGATGTCCCAGTCCCTGAAGGTGTTCAAGGCCAGGTTGGACGGGGCCTTGGGCAGCCTGATCTGGTGGGAGGTGTCCCTGCCCAAGGCAGGGGAGTTGGAACTAGATGATCTTTAAGGTCCCTTCCAACCCAAACTATTCTATGATTCTGTGTTTCATTCTGCTGCTCGCACACTAGGAGTGTGAAGCAAAGAACTGATAAAGGGCAGAAAGAAGCATGAAATAATGCTATGACAAATAATAACACTTGGGAAACAAAACCAAAAAATCTACAGTGATCAGCACATCACTGTCTGTATTTAAAAGCAAGGTTAATGTCTTCCCATTGCTTCTGACCCAAAGCTCTTTTGATCATGTTTGAACTCTTACATTTGTCTTGGGACATTTGGAGAAATAGCAGGGGACAGCCTCAATCAACACTTCCTTTGATGTTTTTATATGCATGAAATTAAAATTCAAGTGTGTATGTGTGTGTTATAGTAATGCACACAGCTGATGGATTAGATTCATTATTTGTTGTTATTATTTTTTCACAATATCTTTGATGGACAAGATATAATAAAGCCCTTGCTGTGCAGAATTTAGGGTCTAAACTGACAGAAGTGTAGCAAGTAGGTATCTCAGAAAATTCCAGAGAAAGAAGTTTATATTATTTGGCATCATATTTTAGTCAAAATGGGTTGGAATGGTTTCTGGGTTTGTGTGGTGTTTTGTTTGCTTTGAATTTGGATTTTTTAGAGTAGGAAATATGGAAGAAATGGGTCTTTGGGGAAGAAGTATGAATTAGGAGTGGGATTTCTGGACTGGCATGTGGTTGAGAATGAATTTCTATCCTGACAGTATGCCTGTTAAAATATCACGCTTTGCGCTACTAGTACACACTGCAATGTTTAGATCAAATTTTCTAGAGAATACCCTAAAGGAGTATGGAGCTCAGTTAATAAGCAAAGTCTGAAAGACTTGTTGAAAAAAAAATCAAACTGAACCCATATATTGCTAGTTCATATTATTCTCAGAGAAGGAACAAATCTCGGGAAAGCAATTTCATCAGCATTCCTAACACTAAGCAGTGGCACAGTTCCTGTGAAGACTGCTCCAGAAATGACGTCATTTTTTCACCATGACATCCTGGGCGACTCAGACTGGCACACAAACCCTGCACAGCTGCCCCGACCAAATCCAGTTGCATATGTAGCAAAATAAAGGCTCCAGTCAGAGATATGAATGGTTATTCACCCATGTGCAAAAAGAAATGCAGTGTGCCAGGCAGCAAACAGCAAGCATCATACATTCACTGATGAGCAAAATTATAATGGGAAAACCACAGGGAACGATGTTGGTAGGAAATGAGCAAAGACTGGGGGTCTGTTCCATTAAATTTGCTGGTTCCATCAAGGACACTGACAAAGCTTACTTCCCGTGTACAACTCCAGATGTCCATGAAACACTTTTTCCCCAATTTTTCTTTCACATAAGCAAAGAATGGCATTGCCACTGACACACCAGAGATGGTCGCTGGTCTGCTGGAGGTCTGAGAGGAAGAGAACTGAAGTGGTATAGCACCGTTCTGCCTCTCTGCAGTGCCAGCTGCCCTGGAAAGACTGAAGTTAAAAGTTTGTGTTGGCCATTGTGTTCCCACAGCTGGCTCTTAAGCTCTGGAATATGACAGGCAAGATATGCACAGGTCACACCAGCTTTAGAGTTTGTCTTCATTACATTTGGAAGGAGAAGGGGCCATTGTTAAGGAACAGAAGAGTATAGAGACATCTTTGATCCCCTGCCTAGACTGAGTGAATTAGCTAAATGGTGAATATCTCACATTATGCAATCATTATTGTTCATCATTGTGACAAGCCGGAAAGAGCAAACATAATAATTAATACAAGGCATTGTGGTAATGGCATCATGTCCCAGCTTTAATTTGTTTAAAGCAAGCTTCTGTTTTATTTAAGTAACTCCCTGATAATTCTGTTAAATCTTCTGTTTTGAATCAGCACTTAGAATAGAGACATCTTGTGTCCTCTGGCTGAAAAGGCCTTAGAGGTGGGAATGTCTGTGTTTGTATGTTTGTGTTACTCATTCTCCATCCATCAATATCTACTGATTGTAGAGCACAGCTATGACTGAATATTTTCCTTGAAATATCAGATAAAATTATCTAGCTAAATATTATTGTACACATATGCTGCTTGTAGATGAAAACATTAATTTATCAATGTAACGCTCAAAGAAATATATTGAGCTACTTCTCTTCATTTTCGGAAATGCAGTGGTGTTTTTCCAGTTGAACAACAGCCACTAGCAACAGTATTCTACCTGATGTGGTTTCTTTTATGAGGAGATAGTAGTGCTCATTTTCAGCATGAAAATTGCAATTTCAGGTTTTATCCTGAAGTATCACATATGTCTGTATTTCCTACATTATATAGTAATGTATTTAGAAGCATTGAAGCATAGTGTGTGAGCCAGCACACTCCCTACTCTATAACCCTTCCTGGAAGAAGCACTGCATGTTAGACCTTCTTTTGAAAATCAGAATCATAAAAAAAGTAATATATTATCTGAAAAAAGTAATATATTATCTGAAAATGTGACCATTCATGTAAAAATACATACATATAAAATTTACCTTTATTTGATAGTGCAGTTCATGCATCATGCAGATCAAGTAATCAACAGTCAGTCTTGTTTGTATGATTTTTTTAATATTTGTTCATAGTTTTGGGAATGTATAATGCATAGAAACCCATGGAATGAAGACAGGTGTAAGGAAATAGTGTTAAGTGCCTTTGTTAAAACTGAGGACACTCCTTTAATGTCCAGCCTCCTGCTAGAGGCAGAGAGATGACTGAAACCCTTAGGGGTGCCTAGAACCCAAGATATGACCCAGCTGGCAATTCCATATAGCTAAGGGGTAAAATGTCAAACACACTCAGAGAGAATTTAACAAGTCTTATAGCCAACATTTCCAAACAGGTATGCTCCCAGTTAGGGATTGGGGGGGTTTTACAGAATCACAGAACAACCAGTTTGGAAGAGACCCACCGGATCATCGAGTCCAACCATACCTATCAAACACTAAACCATGCCCCTTAGCACCTCGTCCACCCGTGCCTTAAACACCTCTAGGGAAGGTGAATCAACCACCTCCCTGGGCAGCCTGTTCCAGTGCCCAATGACCCTTTCTGTGAAGAATTTTTTCCTAATGTCCAGCCTAAACCTCCCCTGGCGGAGCTTGAGGCCATTCCCTCTTGTCCTGTCCCCTGTCGCTTGGGAGAAGAGGCCAGCACCCTCCTCTCTACAACCTCCTTCCAGGTAGTTGGAGAGAGCAATGAAGTCTCCCCTCAGCCTCCTCTTCTCCAGGCTAAACAACCCCAGCTCTCTCAGCTGTTCCTCATAAGGCCTGTTCTCCAGCCCCTTCACCAGCTTTGTTGCTCTTCTCTGGACTCGCTCCAGAGCCTCAACATCCTTCTTGTGGTGAGAGGCCCAGAACTGAACACAGTATTTGAGGAGCGGTCTCACCAGTGCCGAGTACAGAGGGAGAAGGACCTCCCTGGACCTGCTGGTCACGCCGTTTCTGATACAAGCCAAGATGCCATTGGCCTTCTTGGCCACCTGGGCACACTGCTGGCTCATGTTCAGTCGGCTGTCAACCAACACCCCCAGGTCCCTCTCCTCCAGGCAGCTTTCTAGACCGACTTCTCCTAGTCTGTAGCACTGCATAGGGTTGTTGTGCCCCAAGTGCAGGACCCGGCATTTGGCCTTGTTAAACCTCATGCCATTGGACTCAGCCCAGCGGTCCAGCCTGTTCAGATCCCTTTGCAGAGCCTCCCTACCCTCCGGCAGATCTACACTTCCACCCAGCTTCCAAAGTAGAATGCTGTGAGAATCTGTGTCAAAGGCTTTACTGAACTCCAGGAAGACCACATCCACAGCCTTTCCCTCATCCAGCAGCCGAGTGACTTTGTCATAGAAGGCGATCAGGTTAGTTTGGCAAGACCTGCCTTTTGTGAACCCGTGTTGACTGGGCCTGATCACCCGGTTCTCTTGCATGTGCTTCATGATGACACTCAAGATCACCTGTTCCATGACTTTCCCTGGCACTGAGGTCAGACTGACAGGCCTGTAGTTTCCTGGGTCCTCCCTGCGACCCTTCTTGTAGATGGGCAAAAAAACCTATCTTTAAACTAGCTTATTTTCTCCAGAGCAGCCCTGTGATCTGTACTGACCTCAGGAGGCAGATGTCAGTGTTTGTCAAATCTCTCATATACTCTACTCAATTTACTGTGCCTTGTGCGGCTGTGAAGATCTTCATCATTTCATGTGTGCTTTGTGTGTGAAGTAGCAATATGCATGGTGTGAGAGGTTGCCTTGGATTTGCCCCCTGAATTGTTAAAAAGGCCAAGGGTGATATGAGTCAGTGCTTCACTGTGAGTCAGGCTTTGAAACAGGTATCCAGAGGTGTTGTGGACCCTCCATCATCACTAGAAATATTCACAACTAAAATGGACAAAGCCCTGAGCAACTTCAGGCCTGTCTCCACTTTTGTTAACAATTAAAACAGGAACCTTGTAACAATGGGAAAGGGGTATAAAAGCAGCTGTTGATGGCATCCAGATTTGGAGATCATGAAGATAACCGCACATGCCTGCATGCAGCTTCTCAGGACACCCACTTCAGGAGACAGGTCAGTGAGTAAATCCTCTTGATGCACAGAGGTGGGACAAGATGAAGAGTTTGCTGTTAGCGCCTAAAGACAACAGAAAGGCATATCCAGCAGCAGCACGTCGTTGCCAACATAAAAAGAACCCAAGCTGAGGATGGGCTAACTGGCATCCCCCTCCACTATGTCATTGCAATGAATGTGTCTCTGTTATGAATACTGGACAGATTATTTGGTTACATATGGCTTAGTGTTTGTGAGTACATGAATTGGAGTGAGATCAGCACCCTCCTGTTCTGCCAAGTCTCACATTGAGCTCTACTGAACTGTTGGTACACAGTTTTGCAATATTGTTTTCTAGACTTCTGAGGAAGTGAGGTTTGGACCAGAGGACCTCCACAGATTCCTTCCAGTCTAAGTTCTGTGATTCAGTCACTTCAACACAGGAATTAGGGGAGTATGTTCCATGGTCTCCACTGCAGAGGAATTAAGATTAGTGTAGTTTTATGGACCTTTCTTAAATCTTACATTTTTGTCTTCATTTTTTCCAACTACCCATGACCTCACAGGTAAAGATTAAAGATTTTTGTTTTCTTTTTTAAAGGTGGATTTGAGTCATCCAGGCATAAGGGGGAAAAATCAAACAAAGACAAAAACTAAAGCTTTTTCAGAGCATAAAAGTTAGTTTCATATTCCTCAGAGGGGTTATTTTGACTATCTGTTAAATAATCTTGCACTTGAAAGAGTTCCATTCAGTAGATCTTTTTGATCAGAAGGCTGTAAACTTCTGAACTTCGGGGAGCTGGGATTGAAATGTCATCTCAGTTGTTGACTGAGACAGGATCAATGTGGATTATGTAGCGACTTTAAAAAGATACAGTGCCCAGACTGAACTCCCTAGTTTGCAGACCTCATCTTGTAATGTTCTCCACTGGGCTGAGCTGCATGAGGCTGGAGCCACAATTAATCTCTCTTATTTGTCTCTACAATAATGTTGCTGTGTGTATAGAACAAAGGCATGTTACTCAGAACCATGCATGTCCGTCAGCTGCACCGCAGACCAGTAGTTGCGCTTGTGTTTTTTAAAGCACTAAAGGATCTGCTGTGAACCTCATCTCCTGGAACTCCTTGTCCAGCCTTTACCCTTAATAGAATTTCCTGTTAAAAGAACCAAGCCATTTGTCATGGTGGTCTTCTGACAACTGAGGAAGTAAATGTTGTAAATGCATCTCTTCCCTACATCACTCTCTTCCCTCCTCCAATCTCTTCTGTTGTTGTTCGGGTTTTTAATAGCTACTAACACTTGTGACTGCACTTGATAATGAGAGAATTTGGTTATACAACAAAAAAAAACCAGTTTTCTCCTGAATTTTACTTTGGCAAGTTCTCTAACATTTCACTGTAGCTATTCCAGTGGTATCTCCAGCATTAAAATTACTTCCATGGTTTGTTTTGTTCCTCTCCTGCTTTATCATTCTGTTACTATTTATCATGTTCATTCTCATCTGTGTGGTGAGCAACAGAACCCATATCTCTTTATTCCAGTTCTTTTCATATTCAGGTCAGTACCAAATTTTGTCATTTACTGTTATGTAACAAAATATTTTTCCTTACCTTCCACCTTTGCCTATCCCTTAATACTTTCTCACTGTGATTTCTGTAACTTGTAACATACGACTTGTAACCTACTCTTTCCTAGCTGAGTTGACACTTCCATTTCTTCTGTTCTCCTTATCAAACCCCTTGTATCTCTTTTTGACTGTCTTCCTAAATCATATAATTATGCATCTTTGAAACTCCCCACAAATTCACCTTGTGTATCAACTCAAACTTGTTTTTATTTCATTCAGACTTGCTCCTCCTGTGCATGCTTTCTGCTGTGTTTCTTAGCATGCCAATTTAGAAACCATTTTTCTTACATTTTCTTCACTTGCACTTACCTCCCTCTGCCCATGCTACACATAAAACTCTTCCAGATTCAACATACCACTGCCCTCTCTTTTCTATGATTCAAAACTCTTCTGTAAGGATCCCAAGAATCTGAGACAGCAATCTTGTAAATGGTATTCTGTGCTCAGCTACACACACACAACATTAGTAACTCAATGGAATTGAGCTCAGTGGCTCTTCGCAGGAATAAGCAAGAGTAAGATTTTTTGCAGACTGCTTGGAAAGGAGAATGGTCATTTACTTTGAAAGTCCTTTTTTGTTCCATTTAGATCTAGTGCTAGATGATGTGGTTATTAAGGTGTCAATGCAAGATATCTTATAGTCTTTAAAGACAATTATGTATAATTAGTTTCCTTTTCTGAATAGCTAAGTTCAAATATTACCAAGTGAAATGGTTAAAGATTGCGACTGACAGTGAATGAGAGCTAAAGTTCTTTCAGAACTCCAAGTGTAATAAGCCAGTGGTTCCACATGCTATGTTCACAAAATATGAGGTATATCTGAGGCTGTAGTGTCTAATTTGGACATGATACCAAGTCTGTGTGAGCATATCAAATACTTCATTCACATAACGTTTGATCAGTAAGTCCTTCAGACTTGATATCCTGCCAATGGGGCTGCCATCATTTGTGTATTCATAAATACTCTCCTTGAGATCTTGTCTGCTCCTTTCTGCACAACCCAGTGTATTAAAAGAAGTTTGTCTTTTTGGGTAGGGAACAGCATCCCACAGTTTTTATGAATCACTTGATGCCATTGTAGTTCTTTACTGATGGTGTTCCTACTGATGATGTTCCCTAGTTAGAGTTATGTATTATAAAGCACAGCTATTTCCAAGATGTGAGAATTTAAAAAAATTTTTTTTTCCAATAATAGAGCCAAGGAGAAATTAATTGTTGTTTGTGTCAGTCTCCCAGTCAACTCAATCTGACTTTTGCCTTAGCAAGGATCACAAATTTAGGAATTGAATAAATGAGACAGTAACAAA
The DNA here is from genome assembly GCF_032191515.1 of Phaenicophaeus curvirostris. Taxonomy (NCBI): domain Eukaryota; kingdom Metazoa; phylum Chordata; class Aves; order Cuculiformes; family Cuculidae; genus Phaenicophaeus; species Phaenicophaeus curvirostris. The sequence goes on from NC_091394.1 coordinate 37,977,531, forward strand.
TTTTAGAAAACATCAAAAAGGTTTTTATTCTATGAAACAGAAACCAAGAAAGGATACAGTGTTATTATAGTGCTTAATTCTACCCAGTTTCTCCCTGTTACCCTAATAAACAGGAATTTTGTCAAGAAAGGCATGTACATATGTCCTAAGAAATGTTTGGATCCAAGATTTCATTTCTGCTGTCATGTTCCAATTTAATCTTGGTGAGGAGGTTTGATGAACTAATTTCTCAAGTAAAATTTTTCTTAACACATCTTTAGAACTACAGGCTAGCACAAGGAAAGCAATGAGAAGAAGATTTTGTTTTTTCCAGCAGAGGGCTTTTTTAAGACAGAAACCAATATGATCTGTTCACATTATATTTGCAATCATTGCATCTTGTTTGGTTGAATCACTCTTGATTTACACAAGAGTATGTGGTTTACAGTATCTTTGTCTGATGAATTATCAATATCATAGAATCATAGAATCACCAGGTTGGAAGAGACCCACCGGATCATCGAGTCCAACCATTCCTATGTCCTATTGCCATTTTGCTGATCAAAAAGCTTTTAACCACTCCGGCCTAAAAGTAAAGAATACTTCTATTGCTGCACTATAGCATAAATTGCATCACGGAAAATGCTGTACAGAACTTTTTATTTTATGGAGTTGAGTGGGATCATTGAAAGCTAGAGATCTGGGCATGGACAGCATGATATCCTACTACCTTTTGCTGTTGAAAAAGAATGCTTAATTAACAAGGCAAAATTGCCACAAAGACTGTCTGAACTAAATCAGAAATTTCAGTCTGAATCGTTTGGTCAGAAGAATTTCACCAAGGGGTAGGCATGTTCTGGCATTCTTTTCCCAGATACTCTTATTCAAACCAGTGGGACTACACAGATAGCTCTCATTTATCTGAATACATGCACTGCACTCAGTATAAGAAAGCAGATTTGTCCTTAGAAATCAGTCTTAGGTGTATATGTAGATTTTTTTGCTTGTTTATTTAAAGCAATAACTGTTTGCCTGCTCAACTAATCCGCAATCTACAAACTTCTTTTTGCTTACAGTTTGGTCATTTGACTTGATCTGGTATGCGAAGCTGTCATTGTTGCTGTGTGATGGGTTTTTTGCAGCAGTCATTTCGTCTGGTGAATCCACTTAACATAAAATTCACTATTTAGGCAGCTGCTTCTCCCTTAATCCACCTTTGTCTAATGATCCATCCATCTAGCAGTGTTCTGTGAAGGCTCATCAGAAACAGGGTTCTCTCAGGGTAAAATTCATGGAAGTTAAAATTTTTTTCAAACCTTCAGTTGCAGCCTTGCTGCTTCAAACATGCAGGACATTACTGGGAATGCCACAGCTTTCAAAGGCATCTGTACGGAGGAATGCAGCCAGAATGATGCGAATTGAAACATTTGCATGAAGTTTTGAGTAAGTGGAGATGAAAGTCTCCATTTTTTGTGGTTACCGATCCGCTGAGGTACCCACTTCCAACTGAGATGTATGTAAGCTGGGAAACTCTCAGAATGAAAGATAAAACTTTTACTGCCTTCGAGGAGATCTCCTATCATATTTCAAAATGCAGTCTTCTGTACGTTAACATCGTACAGTGACTGGTTACAGGTAGGCAAGATATTGGCACAGCTTGTGGGAAATGGTATGTAAGTTTGGCTGAATCTCCCACAAACCAGATTAGTTTAGCTAATCCCGAACTAGATGCTTTTATAGCTAGGTTGCTTCCAGTACCAAATCTGGCTCAGTTATATCAATACTGCACTAAAGTTTAAAGTGTGGATGTACTTGCTGTTGTAAAACATATAGAATCATAAAATAACCAGGTTGGAAGAGACCCGCCGGATCATCGAGTCCTACCATTCCTATCAAACACTAAACCATGCCCCTTAGCACTTGTGAGAAGAGGCCAGCTCCCTCCTCTCTACAACCTCCTTTCAGGTAGTTATAGAGAACAATGAGGTCTCCCCTCAGCCTCCTCTTCTCCAAGCTAAACAACCCCAGCTCTCTCAGCCGTTCCTCATAAGCGCCTGTTCTCCACCCCCTTCACCAGCTTTGTTGCTCTTCTCTGGACTCGCTCCAGAGCCTCAACATCCTTCTTGTGGTGAGGGGGCCAGAACTGAACACAGGATTCAAGGAGCGGTCTCAACAGTGCCGCGTACAGAGGGAGAAGAACCTCCCTGGACCTGCTGGTCACGCCGTTTCTGATACAAGCCAAGATGCCGTTGGCCTTCTTGGCCACCTGGGCCACTGCTGGCTCATGTTCAGTCGCTGTCAACCAACACCCCCGGGTCCCTCTCCTCCAGGCAGCTTTCCAGCTAGACTTCTCCTAGTCTGTAGCTGCACAGGGTTGTTGTGCCCCAAGTGCAGGACCCGGCATTTGGCCTTGTTAAACCTCATGCCATTGGACTCAGCCCAGCAGTCCAGCCTGTTCAGATCCCTTTACAGAGCCTCCCTACCCTCCAGCAGATCCACACTTCCACCCAGCTTAGTGTCATCTGCAAACTTGCTAAGGGTGCACTCGATGCCTTCACCCCGGTCATTGATAAAGACATTGAACAGGGCTGGACCCAGCCCTGAGCCCTGGGGAACCGCACTTGTCACTGGCCTCCAGCTGGATTTCACACCATTTACCACCACTCTCTGGGCCCGGCCATCCAACCACAATTAATCTACCACAATTAATCTACCATAATTAATGGGACATGCCCTTCAGGGTGCACTTTCTAAGGGTGCACTTTTTGAGAGCAACCTCCAGAAGCAGAGAGAGGCAAATATGAGCTCTTAAGTCCTCAAAGAATGCTGTAATCTATTTGACTCTGGAGAAGAGACTAGAACTGGATTTTATTCAATTTCACAGAGAGCTCCTTCTGCCAAGAAGGCGAGCCCAAGGAAAAAGGTGGATTTTAACTTGCTACAAACTATGCATCCTGTGTTTGCAGAGATGTGGAAAAAAGTCACAGATTCACTGTGGGTACTATTCTTCCATTTGCACTGATTATTAGTGCAATACTTATAACTTTATAAAATGTGGTCTAGCAGGCTAAGAAACAGCAATATTCTGTAATGGTGCTTCAAACATGGAACTTTCCATGGAAAAGCAATTGCATAAATAAAAACTAATGCTTCTTAGCTTCCAAATAGATACTACATTGCTATAGTCTCTTTTTTTTCTCTAGATTTTCCATTCTTTGCAAATTGTATGCGTTCAGCACACTGGAGATGAAGACATAGTGAAGTATGTGTTATCCTCTAATGTTTAGTAAATAAGAACACTTACAAATTCATCTTTCTAGTATCCCTTTTTGGAAAAGAGTCTTATGTAGTAGAACGTTCAGAAGTTTCTTATTCACTTGCTTAAGTAAAAACAAAGCAGAGGAAATTAATTATTTGAAACATTTTAAAGATAACTGTCATTTATGATATCTGGTATTTTAAGATGCTCTTGGTTATATTTCTGTTCTATCAACAAAATATTTTCTTAGCTAGTAAAAGGCAAGAAACGTTTTTCGTTTTGTTTTTCATTCCATAAGCCTCAGCCAGGCTACCCATTTGTGATACTGTACATAAATCCTGATATCCTTGGGAAAACTCACTGAAAAGCTGCTGTGTTGATGTTGGTGTTTTATTACATAAAGCAAAATTCAAAACTCGTTACCGTTCTATTTTCTAGTTAAGAAAATGCCAGTACCTGGTCTCAGTTATTAATTCACAGTAAGCCAGGTAAATAAGCTACTATAATGACCCTCTATGGACTCTATTGCTGTCTAAATCTTTAGAATTCCATTTTGTGTTTTCCCCATCAGTTCTGTGATGATTGTTTTTTCCTTTATTTCTAATTAGTTTGATATGCAGTCTGGACTTCTGAGTATGTTTTGATTGCTTCCAAAATTTCTGAAGCAATGCTTTCCTCTCTTGGATTTTGTGGTTTAAATATGCTCAACAGGAACACTTCAAACATTTTTATTTAGTTTAACCTTTGAACTGTTGTAGTTACAAATGACGTAAAAATGTTCTAAGTCTGCTCAAAGCAAAGACAATTTGATACTCTCCATTGAGTTTGTGAGACTTGACCAGTTCAACTTTTTTAGATGATGGAAAATCTGGAAACTCCAGGTTGTTCTTGCCCCAAAACAGAATTAGGCAACTCTTACTGAAACACATTTTCCAACTGCTTTACAGATTCAGATTAACCAGATTTACACTTGATTGGGTTATCTGCCGTTATGGCAGTAGATTTTAGCAGAAACACATGAAGGAGATATGTTGCATTCTTAACTGGATTTAAATACATATCTGCTTCTTTCTGCTCCTCTTCTCCAATGTGAAGGGCACTCCAGGTCTGACCAAGCTCCCAGAAGTAGCAATAGTCTCAAGGCAATGCCTGCTGACCATGGTGCCTTCGGAAATACCCAAAGAGTATCAAATTTCAGCTTATCCTCAGCAGATTCCTGTGTACTTCAGGAATGGCGTAGGATGGTATGACATATACATAGTAAGTAGAGCCAATTTTTTTGTTGTCCAGTGTGGAAAATTTAAGGTCCAGTGAGGGCTAACTCTTCAAAGCTAACTCTCAAGGGGACATTGAGACTATCAATGAAGAGGATTTCTCTTGGGAAAGCGATCCTACAAAAGCAGTTCCTTACAGAGTACAGTCTTTGTATTATTGCTGTATATAGAGTGTCAGCCCATGTGGATTCTGTTCTTCATTTGAAATGCTCCATCCAGTAGCATTTAAACTCTTTCACTGACAGTTCATAATGTGTTTAAAAAAATACCACATTTCACTGCTAAATAATGTGTTAAGAACAGAGCAATTCACACCAGTCTCCCTGAAGTTTAAATCCTTTATAAGCATTAATATGAGTTCAGCAAATCTCAACAGCAGAACAGTCCAGTGGTTCTCAGACTAGTGGTGTAGCCTTTTATGGATCTCTGACAGTCCCAGAGCATTCACAGCAGTCATAAAGATACCTCCAGACCAACACTTAAAACTGCTTCTTGAGAGGATTCCTGTATTCCTTTATGGTATTACATAAAAGTTGTGCGTATCATTCAGCACAAATGAATTAACTCCTTTCATCTACCTTTTAAACACATGCAATTTTAGTCATGTACCTGTGTCTAGAATGAGAAGTGTTCATGTTTTTTGTAGTTTTGTCATGTGTTTGCATGCAGCAAACATGCAACTGTGAAGCCCTGCTAGGCAGACATTTCTGTTATATTCTTGTGGAATTGCTGTAATGCTGTTTTGTTTTCTGCAGAAGCACTCAAATAAAAAATAAATAAATTAACTACTAGCAGATAATTTTCTTTTGTATTTCCCAAGCTATTGGGAAAATAATCCCAGAACAGAGTAGAAATGAAGCCGTACTTCCTGCTTTCTTCGATTGTCATTAAAAGCAATCCGTCTAATATGTAGGTATGTTTAACTGGGTTCCTTCTGTTTCAGACATTTTTGAGGATATGACTATGTATCAAGATTTTACTTTGTTTTCTATTTTATCTCAATAGGTTAGTGCAAACAAATGTATGCAGACAATAAGTAAACTTCACTATGAGTACTGCTCAGTATAATCCTCCAATGTTTTTATTTTTTGTTTGCACTAACCTATTCTGGGATTATTTTCAACTCCATTAGGACAAAGCTAATGCAACACTTACTTTCTTGAAAGTACTTTTCTTGAAATCTTATTTTGAGGGTTAATTGGAACTTATTATAATGCATTAAAATTATTCCCCTGTGTGAAGACAAATTTCTTACTGAATGATGTAATGAAGAGGAATTTTCTGTAATTTTGTCTCACCTGGTGCCTCTGCAATCATATAATACAGAAAAAATATCCAAAGAAAAATAATTCTTTCATATTTTTGTGTTCTTCCATATACAATATGGAGGAACAATATCACAATATCTTTGAGTACAGCAGTAATTTATATTAAAAAAGAAAGATATTTGCTTGTATTTCTGGACTTATTTTAATTACTAACATTCAAACATGCAATAGCAAGCAAAATAAGGAGTTAAACTCTATGATGTTATCTTCACATATTCTGAAACCTAATACAAAATCATATTGACTTTTAATACTGCCTCGTTTAAAGATAAGTGCTAGGCATATCTGTAGGTCATACAATTAAATATTTATGCCTATGTTAAGAAATACTAGGAAGCTTTTTATTTATTTATCATTTTTTATCTTTTCAAGTTATATTCCAGAATCAATGTCCTACGGTCTGCTTAGTTCTCAGGAGCTTCTAAAGGACACAGACACTAAAGCAGAGGAACAGAGCTCTCTCTTACCTGAGAAGGCTGCTGAAATCCACCTCTACTACCAAAGAGGAGAATGTTTAGTCTTTCCCTTAAATAACAGTAAGGTCATGAGTTCTGTCATGAAATATATATGTATATATTCTTATTGAAGGAGATAATTTTTTTGTTACAGAGTCATAAAGGGAAAGCAATAGGCAGCAAGAAAACAGTACAAGAGAAAATGCTAAAATAGCCCAAGTAAGCAAGTAAACAATCAAAAATTATTTTAAAAGGAATGAATTTTATTATTTTAAAATTATTTTAAAAGGAATGAATTAGTTTAAAATGAACAACTAGTGTATTTTCAAAAGTAAATGTTACCATTTTAAATATAAATATCAAGCAATCTCTTTTTATTTATGGATTCAGTGCAATTAATAGCCTGTTTAAACTGACAACTATTAAGAGATCTCTGTCCATTATTACTTTCATTCTTAAAACAGCTACAAAGCAATCCAGAACCATCAAATAGTCATTCAGCATATTGCTATATAAACAGCTCATGAATCTTATATGAGGGAAAAATTCTTCATAAGTAATGTTGGAATAGGTTTTGCTTCTACAAGTCCAACTTGGAATCTGTTTTTTTTCTACATCATAGTTTTAAGATTCATACCAACACTGTAGTAGCCTCTAGCTAGAAAGAAAGTCATTGAGGACAGTAGGTTTTCAATAAGGCATTCAATATTTATTCATACCATTTTCCACTACTAACTAACGCATAATATGAATTATTGGAATAACAAAAAAGTATTGCAAATGGTATTGTTAAAAGTAAATGGAGTCTAGGGGTCTTCATTATGCACATGCAAAGGATGTGGAAAGTACTCTAAGAGCCAGTGTCACAGTACCGAACAAAGGGAACCCTTTCTTAGATGAAAATATCCCTCCTTACTTACTGGGTGTAAAATAATAATAATAAAAGAATATTAACTGTTGTTTGTTGGGCTTTTTTTTTAGTATAAGATGGCACTTTAGTATTTAGTATGATTTCTATGTGATCATTTAATATGACTTCTCTTAATAAATTATCAGAGACCCATGAGCCCTGATATGAATATGAAAACCTATGAATTTCTCTATTTTGTATATTTGTGACATTATTGTAGAGAATTGAGAGAGAGATCAGGCAAGGACTCTAAATATAACAACAACTTCTGATAAAAATACTTCTATTTTATATTAGTCACTTGTGAAGCAGTCAATAATACACAAATGTTTGCTCTATGTGTTGCAGGATTCCTCTTCCATGCATAGTTATCGGAGAAATAGCTTCATTATATATCCCATTGAAAACTATGTTTTCATGAAAATAATTGAGTCATTTTTCATAGCAGTTTATACAGCTGACTGTAAAGCAAGCACGGATCAGTATGTCACATTCTGTGGTCCTTGTGCAAAGTCTCACATTGACTAGAATTGACAGGGAAATGCCCATTGTTAAAACCCATCCAATGTTATCAGAAATGTGGTATGAAACAGGTTGGATATGCAATAGCTGCAGGCACTTTGAACACAGTCTATTCAAATGTCAGATTAGTGAAGCAGTTTGGGAGTTTTTGTTGCATTGTGCTTAGCACAAGCTGGAAAAATCTAGGGTGATGGTCATTTCCTGCTGAGTCAGAATGCAGCAAAGCTGCTGGAATGGGGATGCAGTGATCCACAGGAGATGGTTGCTTTCCTGGTCTGTGCTGGAGAAGAGACTGCAGTTTGGAAAAGTAGAAGTGATCGAAGAGTTTCTATGAGTTTTGTGAAGGAAAGTATTTTGATATGATTTTAAAACTCTTCTTTCAAAGCACAGTTTATCTCCTTAACTGCTTTGCTGTTTGGGTTTTGTTGAGTGAATTGCTAACATCTCTGAATATGTGGTTGCTAGAAGAGATAGCACTTCAGAGTGTTCAGCGCATAATATTGAAAGAGGCTTAAAATCAACAACAGATCTGTAAAGATAATTCTGGATTATTTTACAGGAATATTTTTATTAATCGAGGTTTACCCAATATATTTCTCAAAGCAGATATATTAAATATGGGTATTTCCATCCAAACCAGAGAAGTTGGACTACTTCATCTCACTCAGAGAAAACAGACTGAAAAGTGTCCCAGCTGTATTGCTGCTCTACTAATTTTGTTTCCCTCATTTCCCACCAGTTTTTTGCCCATCTGGAGAAGAATAAGAATTTCTTTCATTCCCTGCAAGTGAACCTTTGCAAGAAGTTCTTTTTCTTGGAAAGTAAGTTTATCTGTATTTATTTATCTCTATATATTTTTTTCCTTCTCTCTCTCCTAAATAAATATAGCTTGCATTTGGGAGAAATTCTTTGAAAACCTTTAAAAATACTATATATTGGCTAGCTCCATGGATTATTTCTTACAGAAGTTAATTATTGATCTCATGTATTTGTTTTAAGTCATATATGAAATATTGGGAAAATCCCTTCACAGAAAAAAAAAAAAAAGTGTGAGAGATGAATGATAAAAAGTGTGAAAAACTGAGCAAGGATGATTTTTCATTAGGGAGAAGCACAAATTTCCCATCCAATTGGCCCTGTCAGCATGACATGAGCTCCAATATTGAGAGTTTCATCTAAAACTAATTGCTTTTGGCCTCTCATAAGAACACTTTGTCTATGCAGTGTTTGACAGATGAGTGGGCCATGACGTGTTGCACCAACCCATTCACCTTTCTTTTCGCATCTGGGAGGAAAGCTTGCAATCTTCAGTTTGCAGCTAGCAGTGATTCATAGCAAACTGATCAATGGACAGCGATCTGCTTGGCCTGGTGTGGTCCATTGCACTCTCTGCAGCTATGCCTGGGGTCACACACAAGAACTTGCTGTTTATTCAGTCTGGTTCTTTGGGCAGCCTCCTCTTGCTCTCAAGGGAAGAGATTCCTCCTGCTTCTGTGACTGCCCTCCAGCAGTGGGGACTGCTGCCGATCTTCTGCCATCTGGAAAATGCCTCTCTTGTCTTCAGCTTCTCTCCCTTTCTAGTAAAAGGGTCAAGTAGAGGACATTGCAAGGTATTGTACGGATGGCATTGGGAAGGGGAAGAGAGGGAGTCGGAACTCAAGCAGCAGCAAAAACATGAAGTGAACAGGAGTGATGGTTTCAGTACTGCAGTGGTTGCTTAGACAGAATTCTTAGAGAAGATAAATGCTTGTCATAGTATAACAGCTGTGCTTGGTCTTGGATAGACTGCAATGGGTGCTCTTATCATCTAACAGGTCTTGTTTGTTTACATTTTGTTTGGAAAGCTGCTATGTGCTACGTAATAGCCACAAGAATGAGAAGTTCTGCTATTTCAGTCCCATTAGATAGGTTCCATGGAAGACAGAATAGCAGGTATCTAGGCTTTCCTGTAAAAAGGAATTAATATATTAAACAAAAGAATTATTATCTAGGAAAGATGTTTAGCTACATAAGCAATTGTCAGCTGATTCCTTATTCAGTAAGGAACAAACCTTCTCAAACAGATCACATAAAGTGAGTTCAAGATACCAAAACACAGAATTATAGAATAATTTGGGTTGAAAGGAGACTACAGCAAGGATTCTGTCCCCTTTGCTCAAAGCACGGCCTAATTCCAAGGTAGAGTGGCTTGAACAGTGCTGCATCCAGTCAAGTTTTCAATGTCTGTAAGGTTGGAGATGTCATTTTCACCTCTCTCAGCACACATTCCAGTGTTTGAACACCTTGTGATTTTTTTTTCCTAATATCTAATTGAAATTTCCCTAGTTGCATCTTCTCTCTGTTGCTATCAAACATGCAGGTGAGACACTTCGATCTGAAACCAAATAAGCCTAGGTGGAAAATTGGGCATAAGGAGTAATTTAAAGTCATGAAAAATATCAGAATTAACAAAAATTAGCACAATGCTTAAAAAGTTAACATGGGACCTCACTTTAATCTCAAGTCAATAGCAATTTTATATGTGAGTTGTAAGAGATTAAACCCATCATAGGATTTGCCCTTGGGAGTTTTTACTTGACTGCCCTCTGGATGTCAAGGTCAGAAAGAACATGCAGATTGCAGCTTAGTATTTGAAAAATCGCGAACATTAACAGAGTATTGGAGCATATAATAAGGATATTCTTACTCATGTCATAAAAAAGTAGCTCAAAGAGAAGATGAAGACAAAACACAAACACACAAACACAGTCCTTTTCTTCTACTTAGTAGTGTAGCTTCTCTTGCTTACAACACACACAACAAGAAGTATGTCAACTACTGCCTGTTTGATGGGGGACCAGGATTCAGAGGCGCAGCAGCTAATCTATTCCCTGCTTTGATTCCTTATTGTGCCTGCTTACAGTAAATACTCACCTGGGAGACATTAAAAAGGCAAGCTAGAAAATCTTTGACATAAAGTAAAAGTTGCTTGCTTGAATAGCTGGACATATTTGTCAAGAAATGCCTCATTTTCTCATGAAATAGAGCTAATTTGAAGTAAAATTTATTTGAAATCCTCAGCTTTCTTATATTGTTAATAGGTCTCTGATTAGAGAAATATTTAATATATGTGATGTATATAGCAGGACAGCATTAGTCAAGCTCAAAAAGGTGTCAGTTCTCAGCAGAGAAAAAATCAGCAGGGAAGTAAGTATTGAGAAGGAAATATAGAAAATTCCCTAAGAAATTAGTTAAGCAATAAGACAGAGGAAGCATCTAAAATCACCATAGAGCTGAGAAGGTAAAAAATGTATGAATAGCATTAGTAGGAATCAGTGATTAAATTTTAATTTTCAAAGGAAAAATGTATAAATTAAGAATAGGAGTAAGCAGTTATCACACAAGAACACATAAGGAGAAATTCAACATCAGACCTTAGCCAAACTAAAAAGAAATTGATGTTTTATTACTTATGAATACGTTTTTAAAAAGACAGTAATCTGGGAGGAAATGTTGATCTGCATGAGGATAGAGAGGCTCTTCAAAGGGATCTGGACAGGCTAGATCAATGGGCTGAGACCAACAGGATGAGGCTCAACAAAACCAAGTGCAGAGTCCTGTACTTGGGACACAACAACTACATGCAGCACTATAGGCTTGGGGAAGAGTGGCTAGAAAGCTGGCAGAGAAGGACGTGGGGCTGTTGGTTGGCAGCCAACTGAACATGAGCCAGGTGGCCAAGAAGGCCAATGGCATCTTGATTTGTGTCAGAAATAGCATGTCCAGCAGGTCCGGGGAGGTGATTCTGCCCCTGTACTCAGCACTGGTGAGTCTTCACCTCAAATACTGTTTTCAGTTTTGGGTCCATCACTACAAGAAAGACATTGAGGTCCTGGAGTGTGTTCAGAGAAAAGCAACAAAGCTGGTGAAGGGGCTGGAGAACAAGTCTTATGAAGAACAGCTGAAGGAACTGTGGTTGTTTAGACTGGACAAAAGGAGGCTGGGGGGAGACCTTATCATTGTCTACAACTACCTGAAAAGAGGTTGTGGAAAGGTGGGTGTTGGTCTCTTCGCCCAAGTAATAGGCAATAGGACAAGAGGGAATGGCCTCATGTTGCACCATGGGAGGTTCAGATTGGAAATTAAGAAAAATTTCTTCAGCGAAAGGGTTATTGAGCACTGGTAGAGGCTGCCCAGGGTGGTGGTTGAGTCACTAGTCCTGGAGGTATTTAAAAGACAGGTAGATGAAGTGCTTAGGGATATGGTTTTAGTAGTAGACAGGTATGGTTGGACTTGATGACCTCAAAGGTCTTTTCTAACCTCAAAATCCTGTGATTCTATGAAGAGAGAAAGATGATAAAAGTAGCTCTTTCTTGTACAATATGTTTTTTAAAAAAAGTTTGAAAATAATTTGTAGAATAGCTTACAACAGTAACTACTATAGGATGGTCATTGTGTTCCCAAAAGGAGCTAACGATCCCAACTTGGCAACTGGGACATTGGTCATCCCAAGGAGTTGTTACTCCTTGTATTAATGCCAAATTTGGCCACTTAAAGGGGATAAAATCAGGAAAATAGTTTCATTTTGAAAACTGATTCAGGGAGAAGTGATCCATGTCTGAATAGAATTGTTTGGAAAGTAGGATGTGTTTTGTGAGGACCTGGAAATATTCATGAGCACTATAGACAATAAAATGCAGAGATTTTGTAATTGGACGTTTTCAGAGAAAGGTCACAATTTTCCAAGAGAAGTAGACACATTTTCTGGAAGATTTTTTATCATTGTTTTGTTTGACTTCTTCACTTTTCAGGTGCTTTTCCTTCTTGTAGGCTGGCATCTCACTTTTTTAGGCCCATTTTGTGGTTTCTTCATCCTTTGGAAATTTAGCACCTCATGACTTTTATATATGCTTAAAAGTCATCTAAAAGATAGTATTTTTGGAATAAAATAAAAAGAGTAGCAGAAATGGTTAAGGAAGCACATAGTGTAGTGAAGGATAAAGGATTGGTTGCAAGATCTCTAAAAGATGTACTTTTTGTCTCTCATAAGTTATTTAGTTTGTACACTCTGAAAGTTATGCATCAATATTCTCATGTTTGCCTTGCCTAACAGAACACACCACAAATATAGTCAGAGTACAAACAATAAAAACAAAAGTAAGGCAGAGAGGAAAACTTTTAAAGCATGAAAGAAAGAAGTTGGAAGAGGCAGGAAAACAACATTAAGAAAAGTGAATGGGAAGGGAGCCATGTTTGTTATAAATTCTTTGAGAAATATAGGGGTTTTTTCATTATGTTGTAGTGCTTTTTTTCATCACTGCATTTTCTGAAGTAGAACATCTTTGTTTTAAAATCCAAGAGGTGAGTTTTAGGAATTATGTTACTTACAGAAGCTATATTGTGTCGAAGGTTAAGAAGGAATGGAAAATCCTTAAAGCGCAGTAGGAACAAGAGGCCCATGAAAGAGACTACTGTGCCTGATGGCTGGTAGGTAAAATGTTTTGACAGAAGGAGCACATTGCTTAGAAGAGAGAACTTCCTGCCTGATTCTTAAAAAAAAGGACAAAGATCTGAATGCTAGGAGCGAGTAGAACCTTCCCAAGGAAAAGGGAAAGGAATCATAGAATCATGGAATAGTTTGGGTTGGAAGGGACCTAAAAGATCATCCAGTTCCAACCCCCCTGCCATAGGCAGGGGCATGCTACTAGATCAGGCTGCCCGAGGCCCAATCCAACCTGGCCTTGAACATCTCCAGGGATGGAGCAGCCACAACTTCCCGGGGCAACCTGTTCCAGTGTCTCACCACTCTCATAGTGAAAAAATTCCTCATTATGTCTAGCGTAAATCTGCCCCTCTCCAGTTTATACCCATTCCCCCTTGTCCTATCTCTACAAACCTTTGTAAACAGTCCCTCCCCAGATTTCTTGTAGAACCTTCAAGTACTGGAAGGTCACTATAAGGTCTCCGTAGACCCTTCTGTTCTCCAGGCTGAACAACCCCAACTCTCTCAGCCTGTTGAATCAAAGGAATCAAACATTTACTAAAATTAATTGTTGGGAAACAAGTTTATTGAAATAAGCCAATTTTTTCACATCACATGTGCCTGATAGTTATTGATAATTCAAGAGGCAGCTGGACAAAAGTGCTGACCCCCATCATTTGACTGCGGCAAATTTCTTGCTGCTCTAGCAGTGATGGAATGAGTTTGAAAGCCTGCAAAGTGGAACGCCACACCCATTTCTGTGAGCAAGCCTATGCCTGAATCTGGAGGAAGCTTTTATCTTCAGGATGAAAGAGCTGCTTTTGTAAATGCTGGTAATTATTGGTCCCCAGAGTACATGGTCCCAGTTAATGTTTTGTTTATTATACATGGACTGTTTCCTGAAGTTGTGAAAATGCACAATTACAAAAAACAACAATACATTATTTTAAGTGAGGCTGACAGGTCTGATGGCAGAATGGGAGCACAGCAGCACAAGCGTGCCACAGGCTTTTTCTTAGCTGAGGTGTGAAATGGCTGTTACAGCCATGAAACACTTGAAAGACAGTGCATCTGGCAAATGCCCGTGAGAGACATGTCAGCCTTCACTCTAGCATCCACGCTTTAAAGAAGACATTTGTTGCAAGCTAAAGAACTCTCATTGTTGTAATCTGTTTCCAGCAGCTAGGTGGAGACAGAGAAATGAGCTGCTCCACAAGCAGCAAAATTAAGAGCCTTAACTATTCCAAATTTGACCTAGGTCTTCCATACCCACTGCACACCCCAAAGTGCTGTATTTCCCCACAGTATCACCAGCCTCCCCCTGTATTGCCCTCCTCGGTGCCTGTTCAGAGCAGAGGCTGGGGGTGTGCTGGCTGACCATTGCTCTCCAGAATAAATGGTAGTCATAGAACATTAGAGACATAAATGCCTCTCCTCTACCCAGCTGCCAGTGTTCACGACTTTTGTAGAACCTTTGTTATCTTTGGTACTTCTGCCTCTTTGCTGATTTGTTTGAAATTGGACAGCAGGTTCATGCATTAACAGAAAGACAGAAAGCTCCAGGGGTCAGGTCTGATTTCCTTAGGAAACCAGAGTTTAAACAGTCACAGATCAGTGATTAGGTTGCAACTTCTGCTGAGAACTTCATGGGCTGAACCAGTCAGAGTTGCAAGTCTAAACAAAAGGTGTTGACCAAGACAGAAAGTTTTGTCAGTACAACTGCTATGTAGGCACATGTGTCACAGGAAAAAACTGCCTTAGAGGTAGTTTTATAGCAGAGGAAGCGAAGCTTGTAAAAATTGAACTTGTAAAAATTTCCACCTGCTACAGGTTTTTCTTTTCTTCCACAAAAAAATCCCTATTGTCTTTTTCAGATGGATGCCTGGCTCAGAGTAAAGGAATCACAGTGCACAATCCCTATCAGAAGCTGAAAATGGATGATGCCTACTGATGGTTTTCAACAATGTCATCTCCTCTTTTCCTGTTTGAGATGTGTTATATGATCATCAGGAAAAAAGCTCTAAAATAAGCCAAAGTGACCTCTTTGTCCCTCGACTCCTCTTTCTGCAAGTCTAAAAAACACCAGAAAAAATGACCAGTCAACTACCAGAGGAGTCTGTGGAGACCCAAAGCTCAGATGAGCTTGAGTGCAAGATCTGTTACAACCGCTATAACCTGCGACAGAGAAAACCAAAAGTGCTGGAGTGTTGTCACAGAGTATGTGCCAAATGCCTTTGCAAGATAATAGACTTCGGTGATTCCCCACAAGGAGTCATAGTGTGCCCATTTTGCAGGTTTGAAACATGCCTGCCAGATGATGAGGTTAGTAGTCTTCCTGATGACAACAACATCCTTTTGAATTTAGCTTGTGGGGGAAAGGGAAAGAAATGCCTACCAGACAACCCAACAGAACTGTTGCTGACTCCCAAAAGGTTGGCGTCTCTGGTTAGCCCTTCGCACACCTCTTCTAATTGCCTGGTTATAACAATCATGGAAGTACAAAGAGAAAGTCCCCAGACTTTGAACTCAACCCCCGTGGTGGAATTTTACAGGCCTACGAGTTTTGACTCTGTTGCAACTGTGTCCCACAACTGGACAGTGTGGAACTGCACATCTTTGCTCTTCCAGACCTCAATTCGGGTGCTAGTGTGGTTGCTAGGGTTGCTGTACTTTAGTTCCTTGCCTTTAGGGATTTATTTACTGGTATCTAAGAAGGTCACCCTTGGGGTTGTCTTTGTGAGCCTTGTTCCTTCGAGCCTTGTTATTCTCATGGTTTATGGCTTTTGTCAGTGTGTTTGCCATGAAGTTCTAGACTGCATGTCATCTTGATAACAAATGCAGTAAAATAAGATGTAATGGCACATGTGTAGCATAGTTGATTTATCCTGTCTTTGTATTCTTATTTATTCTTATTACTGTCTATCCCACTAAATGGAAGCAGTGTCCTTAGTTATATGGTCCTTTTCTTCTACTTAATTTTATTCCTACCCTCTTTTTTTTAAGCTAAATAATAGAAATAATTTACATGCTGATTTTAAAAGGCCAAGTTGTAGAAATGGATAAAGCAAACTTGCCAAACTTGGTGCCTGCTGCTGCTGCCACTATTCAAATGAGTAGACTTTTGGCTTTCTATGTACTTGATCATGTCAGTCAAGGCGATGGGTCCACCCTCAAAGAAATTAGTACAACAGGCACCTTCCAGGTTGAAGTACAACATCTCTTCATGTGAAGCATGAGACGTTTTGGAATATCTGCTGGGTTTCATTCATTATAATTTATAGCAAATTACACCACTTTCCTAATTAATATTTTAAGAAGGATAACACAAGCTATCATTGCTTTTTTCAGTTCTTGTTATAGCAAAAATATTTGTGGGAGGCCAATGTTTACTTATTTTTTGCATTCTGCAATGTGAGAAATATTTTTCTCACCATGCTAAAATTGTCACCAAAACACTTTCCCCAAACAAAAGTCCATTTTACTTGCTATATAGTAGCAGCTTCCTCTAAGATACTCCTGCTAATGAGTACTTCCAGGAACTCAGCCGCACCAGAGTTCAGAGCTCTGCAGATTTTTCTAGCTATGTTCTGTTATGCTTAACCCTCCCTCCCAGCATTTCCACCAGCAAACAACATTTCCAACCCATTAGTCCTCCAACAAATATCCTGGCCAACTTCATGCACATCTACTCTGTGGTAGCTACAGTGGAGAATATGGCTTATGTGACTTTAGCTATCAAGACAGACTTTTATTTCCAACCATTAGCAAAAGGACCTTCAATCACTAACATGAATTTCAGAAAAAGATCTGAAATGGTTAACTGTTGGGTTTTTTTCTTTCTGAGTTCACAGAATGAGCATTGAAAGGAGGTACTATAACTTTGGGAAGGGTTCTGTTTAACACATAGTCCTTCAAAATGTTTAATACCCTGAACTCTTTCTGTCACCATTGTGAGTTGATAGCACTCTAGATGTGGCAATTATCATGTCTTGATTAGCTGGCTTCAGAGGAATTACTGATGATTTACAATTCCACAAATAGAATCAGGCTCTGTAAGGCTTGTTTGTGTGTTGCATGGTTTAGGCTAACTTTTGAACTACTGGAAGAGCAAAATAATAAGAAGTACTTAATGTTTATGTGTATAACTAGGTCTAGTCAACACCACAGCTGCAAAGTCCTTATCCTGTGCACAGCAGGGTAAAGAAGTGAGCAGTGCAAGCATGGATTTGGGTCAGGTACAACAGTTAGTAATTTCAAGGCAGTGTGAGAGAGAGAGAGGTTTGTTGCTTGAGGACTGAATATATGGCCTAACAATATATTCTTAGAGCAAGCTGACTTCGGTAAGAATGAAAAATGCCAATGGGAAAGTACGTGATTTTTGTGTTTGTCAAGGGGATTTGAAGTCAAACTGGACCAGTTTCTGTAGATGGCTCAGGTGGGATCTAGAGTTTCATTCCTACTGCAGGCATAGGGAGAAATGTTGACATGTAGAAGTCCTGCTTTTCTTGACACTCATTTTACGGTAGTGCATATATATGTGTATGTATGTACGTATAGACACATATGTAAGAAGAAAACTTATAGTGAAAATATAGTTTTCTAGTGTATGGAGTTATGGAGCTATGTACTGAATGAGTAAAGGAAATGTTTCAGACTTTTCTGTAATGACTTGATAAGAACTATAACTAAAACAATTTCAGAATTCCTAGAAATCACTGTTCTGAAGTAATTGTTTTTAATGTTTATGATAAAGCACATATAGTTAGAAGAGGTATCATCTCCAGTTCTGGTATACTCCAAGGTTTGACTCTTCTATGAACTCATAAACTTTAAGTGTCCCACAACAATCGTGTCAAAAAGCAAGAAAAATAGAAAGTTATATGGTTTTATAGTATCTCATAACTTTGGGAAAAGATGTATTTGTAGTGTTAGGGATTTATATGTTTTGGGATTTATTCAAATTGTCTGAATATAGTGTCTCTAATAAAGGGCTACCTAACAGAGGAAGTAGGTTTTGTAAATGTGTGACATATATGTATTACCTCTGCACATGTCTATAGTGCTACCTGCTGTGCTTTCCTGTTGGTTTTCTCTTAATGAAGAATGTCTTAGCTCCAGCACCTGTTATTTTGTACACGGTTTTAAAGCAGTGCCTAATCTTCGCAGGATTACTGTGGTATCAGTCACACATCACAGCACAAATAAATACACCTGTTATTATACTTCACTACTTTTAAGGCTGCCAGACCATTGAATTTATGCTGCTATTTTAGACTGTGCTGCAATACTAATCCACTCAAAAATGCGAGTGTGCAAAAACATATTGATTGTATAGCCATTCTGCTGCTCAGCCAGAGCACATTATTACAGCTTTGGTCTCATAAAAATCCTATATGTCTTATAAAATGGCCATTGAGAATTGCTAGGAGATCTAAATCTCAATTATTTGTGGAGATGATGTTTGCTGTGTGACTGAGACTAGAAGAACTTCAGATATTACTCTTTCATTATTTTTATCCTCCACCATCCTTAAGACTTAGAACTGAAAACTCTTGTGCCCTCTGCAGTGGAATAAGTCTACTGAAGTCATTTCAAATGGGGCTAGAATCAAGTCCTGCATACCTTCCTGCCTGAATTTCCTTCCCTTTGTGTGAATTTTTTGCTCTCCTTGGAGAGTAATGGCTCTTGCAGTCATAAATACTTCCTGCAATTCCCTTTCAGTAGAATTTTATTCCTGCTTTGCCAGGACACATGCCTCAACTGGGTACGGAGTGTTATAAATTCATTACTACAGGATTAATGTAGTCCAAATGAGATTTCTTTTTTTTTTTTTTTGTTGCTTTTAACTCCTGCTTATCCTATGAATGCAAACCATATCCTCACCTAACACTATAATACAGTGCCATCTCTTGAGAGCTGGGGCAGAATTATGTAGTAGTAGTTGATGGGCACAACGCAGGAAGGATATGCTGGGCTGGACCGTACTCTGAGCAGGAGTCAGTGAGGGGTGAAGCTCTCCTGCAAGCATGGCCTGAGCCCAGAGCCTAAAGGGAGATTAATAGAGGGTGGATTACATGGAAAGCAGGGCCCGTGGATTCACAAACAGGATGTGGGAGTGAATTGTGGCTGAGAAGCTGTGGAGAGCAGAGAGGTTCACAGGAAGCTGGATGGTGTTGTGTTTGAGGCAGTTCCTCTTATTAGCGTACAAAACCACTGTTTTTTCTAATTCTAACCATTTCCAGAGTGTGATTCAATTCATTTGAATGAATTTTTTGTCCACTCATTTGACACTCTTTTTATGATAGTGCATATATATGTGTATGTGCGTACAAATAGATACATAGGGGGTTTTTTCCATTACTTTTGTGCCTCCTCTGCTGGGACAAGGCCTTATGGAACTGTAGGTACACAGTACTTAGAAAGGAAACATCATTTTCTACTACAGTGAGTTTGCAGCTCAGTCCAGCACAACAAGATTACTACTTGAAAAGATGGCAAATTGCAGTCAGGATGTGAGAGAGAACAGGGTGCAGAGGGGAAATGGCAGCAGGTTGTTAAAATAGTTCTTTATTTAAAAACAAGGAAAACACATGGCAACATCCTTGTCTTGGGTGGTTCAAAATTAGTGAGAGGCTGTCCTAAGCTTGAGGACCTCCATGATTCGACACTCTCCTCTTCGTAACCTCTATGACAGTTCACTTCAGGTGTGCATCTTGATTTCATGTACAGCAGTTGTACGTCATGATTTCATCTTCCTGTGTGGACTACGGCTGTAGTGAAAAGTCCAATGTGTTCCACTCTTAAACAGGCTTGGTTCGACTGCCCTAAGATTTCTCAGGGTTTTTTTCCAGATTTCTTCATATTCCTACAAAAGCAAGACAGTATGCTATGTTTTAAGTCGAACTATGCCTACAAGGGAAGAAAATGGGAGGAAGAACTGAGAATTTTTAAATCATTTTAAGACATTCATAGCAATGGAAAGAGACTATTCTGAGGGTCTACTTTTACTTTCATACTTACAGATTAGATGTTATCCTTTGAGTGACATCAGTAAATATTTAGTCCTGGCGACTCCTGAGGGAGTTTGTAAGTTTGCCAAGGCTTAGGCACAAACCCCATACTCCACTGCTTTTCTGTAAAGCACCATTCTGCCTTTTGCATCAGCTCCGCGTGTCAAAAGTTGAACCATCACAGCTTATAAAGAGTTCTGGCACAAAGAATAAATCCCCAGCCTGGGGATGGTAAATCATCTTTTTAGAGACATATGTGGCAGCAACAAAGCTTTCAGTGCTAGACATTCAACAAAGAGAAGTCATCTTGCAGTCTGAATTGCTAGCATAAATTTAATCTTAAATCAAGTTTCATTGTGCAACACTACAACTAAAAATCCTTTTATTGTATTTCTGCCACTTTTTGTGTTATCCAAATGTGGTTTGCATTTTAAAAAAAATTATTGAATCATAAAAACCAGAGATAGGTAGGAAAAAAGCCTAATAAGTAATTTCATCCCTTTCTTCTGCCCCTGTAGAGATGAATGCTTTGTTTGGTCTGGTTTTAAATATCTCAGGTGATGAGGCCTCCCCCTCTTCCCACAAGGGACTTTCCAGCTGTTTAATAAGCATCTTTGCTAAGATGTTTTCTTTGTACTTATCCCATTTTTTTCTTCTGCATAATATAATACCTGTATTCTGTGCCCACTGTTTTAACTTCTATGAAATCTGGGAAATGTATCCTATTTATCCATTTCATACTGTAGCCGAATAATTCATAATCCTTGTTGTTCAAGTAATGCAAGAGATAAGCAACCATCTAATACTTCACAGAGATGGTGTGCCGTGTACCCATGGACATATTTCCTGGCAAGTCCTGGCTGACACTCCTTTCTACATTAGGGAGTGAAAAATGTCAAGTGAAACTGAAGAAATATTTCTTCCTAATCACATGAATGGCAATATTACTGAAATTTCAAGAGGTGCTGAGGCAAGCAGCTTACTTCTTTAGACAGAGCTTTTCTTTCTGAAAGTGGATGATTTTGATAAAACTCCACTTTTACAGTGTTTCAATGTCCTTTTCACAAGCAAATGTCTGTGTGAGAACCACGCTGTGTCAAAACTCTTAACTTGAGAGAGAAGGCTGGATTGATTGCCACTCACTGCAGAGCAGTTTTTGCTGACAGCTTAGCTCAGAAGAAAAATTCATTCCAGTGTTAAGGAGAAGAGTTTGAAAAGATGCCTTTGCAACTGTTGCTGAATTCAAATCTGTGCATGAAAAAGTGACTCATGTCTTGACAACTGAAACAATGCATTGCTGGTTTAATTACAACACATTAGATAATCTTCTGCCTATCTCAAATGTCAAGAAAGAGCAGCGTGACCCTAGGTAGACAGAGGGACTTCACATGATTTTGCATTAAAAAGATATTTAAAGAAGTGGTACTGTGCTTTGTAAGAAGAAGCTGAAACTTGGTCGAGTGGATGATCTGCTGGTTCAAGACGGGTCTCTCTAACAGCGAGCATGGTGGATCCATGTAAACAAATGTATGAACAGCTCGCATGGATGGTGCGCTTCCAGTGTACCTCCTCATTTATGGCAATCTGCAGTTTGGAGACCTCTTGAAATATAATTTGTGTCTTTGGGATAAGTTGTGTCTAGGTTTGATTCTTGCCTATGGATTTCTTTGAATTCCTTTAAGTGTTGTTTTTAACCGATTTATAGTCTTGGCATCTATAGAATCCTGCAGCAGCAAGTTCTATAATTTGATTTTGCATAAAAGGTCTCCTTTGTCTTACAAACTGCTAAGATTCTAGTTACATGTCTCCTACTTTTTCTGATAAGAAAAGCAGTTCCAAGGTGTGACTGCACATTGTTTCCTCCTCACCCCTCAGAACTTCATTGACCTCTAGAAATATTAATGTCGTGATTTTATCCTTCTTACTTCTCTTCAGCTGCCTCTTTTCCAAGATGAAGATCCTAGTCAATTCGATCTCTCCTCAGACAGCAACCTTCCCATGCTTGACACCATCTGTTGCGATTTCTTGAACCTTTTCTACTGTTACTTCTTTTTTGCTCTGAGGTAGAGTAAAGCACTCAGAAATTGGCTCTAACTAGTGTCATTTGTTAATAAATTGTGTGAACATGTAAGCATCTGTACTCCCATGACCGCTGAAATCGGTTTGTCATCAATATCGTTCTTAACGGTGGCTCTCAGGTGTTACCTGTGACTATTGTTAGTTTGTGTAGCCTTCCCTGGAGGTGTTTAAGGTGCGGGTGGGTGAGGTACTGAGGGGCATGGTTTAGAGATTGGTGGGAATGGTTGGACTCAATGATCCGGTGGGTCTCTTCCAACCTGATGATTCTATGATTCTATGCATCATATGGAGGGGAAAAACATGTACTTTGATAAAGTTGCCAACGTGTATTTATCCCATGCCTTCTAATCTGCCTCCTTAAATTGTCCAGTTCACGTGGGCGCAGGAGATGGTACATTCCAGAAGAATATGTAATTTGATCTTGGCATAAACTGTACAGATTTTAGCTCTATCCAGCACATGGCCTGACATTGCTGGACTGAGCAGCTACTCATCAGCAAGCACTGTAAGATGCCTTCTCTCTCTGCCATAGTGGTGTGCCTACCTCATCCACTCACTGCAGCAGTCCCAAACTACAGTCTAGAGCTTTTCGTTGCAAGAATACTCTTTTTTTAACTTAATCTTTTATTTCTCCAAGGTCTCTGGCCTTTTTCATAGTTTCCTTCTTCGTTCCAAGAAGAGGAGATGCTGGCAGATAAAGATAATAATGTCTTTTAGAGGCTGAATCCTCTACATTTAGTCCTTCATATTGCCAGTTAGGGAAAAAGTTGGGGGTCTCTGCCTTCGGCTCCCAGGGCTGAGCTGGGGGCTCAGCACCTTGCTGCCCTTCTGCACATTGATGTACTTTGCATCACTATTGCATCTTTGTTCCTGCTTTTACTTAGAAAAACTGAGTGACTGTAAAACAACGTTATTATTGCATTAAAACTAGATAGGACTCATTTTCTCTCAGCAGAGGATAAAATTCTGAGTCCAAAACTCAGGAATTTTGTGGCACTTCCGGGGTGAGCTGCTAATCTCTGATGACTTTTTGTGTTTGTTTTGGTAATGAAACATGATAAATAAAACCAGGTCAGTAAGGCTGTATAAATTATGCAGGTAGCTAAAGAAACTTGGAAATAAAGAAAAAGAAAAAAAGAGGCTTAATCACATAATAGGGCTAGGGTGGAGAGGGCGAAGAACTGAATGCAAGACGACAAGACAAGGGATTGTAGAAACAATGCACGAGGACAGGTAGAATAATATATGACAGGTGAAAAAATAACAGGTGAAAAATATATGTGCAAGCTCCGGTGAATTATCGACACATCATAGGGTGTAATTCTTGATCTAACAAACTGAAAAAAAAAGAAGGTTTAACTATATATTGCTTTACTTTATACTTTGTCTCCTAAAATTCACTGGGTTTAAATTCCAGATCAGCTTGAGGCTTACTAAATGTAATGTGAGTTTATGAAAGGAGTTTGATTGCTGTAACTTTGCCTTCTATAGTTCGTCTTTTAGTTTTATGAAGAAAAGTCTTCTTTTTGTTTGTCTTTAGTTCAGGAGTGGAATGATGAAATACAACACAATCTTGCAGAAACGGAAACTATAACATGGTAGCAAATGGCAAAAGTATAACTATTCCTATCTGACATATTGAAGTACTTATGTAAAAGCAATCATTTCACTCAATAAAAATTTAATTTTTCAGTAAAGATTTGTCATGATAAGCATATTTTTCAATGCCTGGATATGGAGGTCTTTCAGATTTCTTTCCTGCTATCCATCGGATCAGTTTGAAAAATAGACTGAAGGTGAGGATGTGATAGTATTTCACAGAATTTTAACTAAATAGGACAAATGTTTACTGCATGAAAATGTTAAGTATTTTGTGTAAAGGAAGACTGAAAAAAATAAAGAAAAGCTAGGCAAATTTCTAGATGATCGCTCAATCACATATTTTTAAAATAAAATGACAGTGTGTATGAGGGAGCACTCCAGGTAGCAGCCAGAAGGTACCTGGGAGCACAGATTTTGTACTGGAGCCCTACATTGTCTGACCTGGCCCACTGACTCTTATTAAAAATACAAGGCTAATTCATCATTTAGAGAAGTACATTCTTGCAAGGAAACCCTTAGTACAGGCATCTCTAAAACCTGAGCCCACCAGCGTTTGTTTCTCTGAAGGCTGCAAGCTGTAGGTTGTCCCTCATGCTAGGAGAGAGGCGGCAGCAGGGTCTGGTTGCAGGGGATGTGGGTATGATCCACACACACATGTGCAGGGGATGTGGGTGCGATCCACGCACACGTGTGCACAGGGAAATGCAGCTGCCTGGCAAATGCATGAGTTATTCCTTCTTTTGGCAGGAGACTACAAAGAGGGAGTGTGCTGTGTAGCTCTGCTGGCTTCATGCACAGCTGGGCTGTGTAGGAGCACAACTCACAGGGTGGTGGTATGCCATGTTGTGGATAGAATAGGAAGATTTATTCACATTAGCCGGAATGTGGCCACTCGTATAATTTTCATTTTGAATGGATAAGCCTTTTGTGTAGTTATGGTAAGATATAGAACTCATGCAATGGCTTCTTTATTTTTCAAATTGCGAAACTTCATCTGCCACACTTTGCTTCCTTTTTCTCTATTAAACTGAAAGATTTCCCAGAACAGGTAAGCTTTCCAGTTTCCAGGTCTTGTGAGCCTCTAGGCTTGTAGATTTGAAGCATGGTTGTGGGCTAAAGCCACTCTTAGCTGAGCATCAACCATCCTTGGAACAAGGTGAAGATGTAATATCTTTCCTCTATCTAGTGTAGAAGTAAAAGCTTAAATTAAAATATAGGCTTTTCTTTTTTTCCGCAGGAAATGAAAACGTGAAGTTCCTTTTCAGCTTCATTTTTACCACATCAGAATTTCAGATGTGTCCCCTGTTTTTTCCTGACAGCCTCGTGCGTAATTTTAGGAAATCAAATGCATTACCTGAATAAATGAGAGAGAGCATGATTCTTTTTTTCTTTGTTGAACCGTATCAATAAAAGCACAATAAAAACACTTTGGAAGAAGGGGCAGCTTTCTTAGGTATCTAAAGTGATGAGGTTTTAGTACTCAGCCAGCATTGCTGGAACCTCCAAAGAGATAAATAAACGAAGCTTAGACCTGGATTATTGATACTGTGCAAAGCTAAAAGCCAGCTCTCCTCCTCCTTCAATACAGACGATATCAGAAGCTGCTTATGCATCGCAAAGGGATGCAAACCTGTTCCTCCTAACATTGACACATTATTCAATATGCAAACTATTCAACGGTTAGTTTTGTTAGAGCCATTGGTGTTTTGGCCTGGGGCTGAGCCTCAGACAGGAGCAGGAAGATGCCTGCCTGGATTACCTCGTCATCATCTGGTTGTATGCCCACCCTTATAGCAACCAGGTGGGGAGGACCAGGAAGTGTACATCCCTCAGGCCTTGAACAACAATGACATTTAGAGATGCTTCTTGAAAGACATTACCTGCCAGCTGCGCCCGCTTGTCTGAAATGTAAATCACAGCTGTCTCCTTGACCAAGGAGATACAAATGAACCATTTGGTGCCAGGCACCTCTGGGAAAACCTGCAGAGCAATCTGAGCTGGCTTCAAAGACAGAATTGGGAAGAAGAGCCTTGTGGGTAGTATGGGTGTGCTTTTTACCTGACAGCAAGGAAAGAAGCCCTGTGCTCCCAATAAGATGAAGAGGAATGGGGCCATTAATTCCCAGCATGTAGCATACCATGCATTTATCCAGTATAATTGG
This sequence comes from Phaenicophaeus curvirostris, assembly GCF_032191515.1. Lineage (NCBI taxonomy): Eukaryota > Metazoa > Chordata > Aves > Cuculiformes > Cuculidae > Phaenicophaeus > Phaenicophaeus curvirostris. The sequence goes on from NC_091394.1 coordinate 38,003,571, forward strand.
CTTGTGTTGCACAAAGGGTTTTCCCCCCCCGCTGCTGTGCACTGGTTGTGTAGCGCTAAGCCACAGTCGCAATGCTGGGCTCAATGGGAACTTTCTCCTTAACCAGCCACATTGCCCACTGTACCTTTACTTCACCTTCTGCACTGCAGGACTATTAACTGGTTGCACTCACATCAGTGGCTCCTGCAGCCACGGATCCTCTTCCACATGGCCTGCACACAACTGGCACCGAGCAAGCAGCTCTTGGCATCCCTCCCTGCTGCCAGACCATTAGGTCTCCTTCCCCAGTCTCCCTCTGCTGCCCTTGGTGGCCTCACTGCTGGGTTTTTTAAGGAAATGTTGCAGCCATGTTCTGCTCCTTCCATTTGACTTCTTGTGTCGCTTTTATATATTTCCTTCTGTTCTGCACAAGACACAACACCCCAATCACTAGTCTACATCCTATACATAGACCTGATTGACTAATTCAAATTGAATACTTGGGACAATTAATTTAGACTTTGCTTTTCCCTGCTTGCAGAGCACTGTCACAGAAGTCACCATTTCCTGGAAATAATTTGGTGCTTGTTTATTTTTTTCACTTGATACCTCTTTGAAAAGTCTCAGTAGAGTGATGACAGATGCTTGCAATTCGAACCGTGTTGTGGATTGCAATTGGGTTGGCATGTCTTCAGTATTGTGTGGCACAAATGCCTGTAACATTTGTGCATTGATTTAAAATTTGTTTAAGGATCTGTAGGATTGGGGCAAATCAATCTGCATTGTCCATTATTCTTAGAGAAAAAAAAAATTACAATTTTGATGCATCCAGAGCATCTAGGTTTCTGGACATTATAAAGTGAGAAGAGTAAGGTATGAATCCAGCACTTCGCTACTTGGAAGAATAGGGCAGCATCTGCGTGGAAGCAAAAGGAAGTGGGAAGAGGGTCCCCCCGGGGGACAGCAATGTGTAATAATAAACAGAGAAGGTGGGGAGACAAAACAGGGTGGTGGAAGCTAATGCAAATTCAGAACCCATCTTGAATTAGACAGTCTTATGGAAAGAGACTTTTTGCATCAGTCTTCCTTAAGTATAGGTCAGCAGTGAGCAAGCGGCTTGTGAAGTTAGTACCAGTAACAGGCAAAAGGAGGCAAAAAAAGTGAGCTGGTCATTGGTTAATTTGGAGGCTTTCCAGTTAGGCACATGAGATGAGCTTTCCCTAGGCTAATGATCCTGGTGAAACTGCCTCAGATATATAGATAGTCCCCTTCAAAAATTCAGGAAGGATGGGAGAAATAGCAGGGAGAAGAAGAAAACATGTATGTGTGCTTATTTTTTAAAGGTGCAGTTGGCAGGAGCAGGGGGATTACTTACTGGTCAGCTCTCTGTGGTTCCCTTGATCAAGCCACCTGTATGCTCAAAAGTCTCAAGGAATAAGGGAGTAGCTTTATCAAGAGAAAATCCTGGCAAGCTAATTTTCTTCTACAGCAAGGTGATGGGCCTTGTGATTAAGGGAAAAATAGTAGATGTCCTACATCTAGGATATTAGTATGGCTTTTGATCCTAACTCATATGAAAAAAAGTATATATATAATCTCATAAACAAAGAAGACAAATGTGGGAAATTATTCAAAGAAAAAAGGAATGGGAAAAGAAAAAAAATTGCCTTAACCAGCCAGGCATTCAGGATGTACATACTGAAGGTGGGCACATGGCTAACCAGTGCTCCCACCACAATTTTGTCTCTGAACTGTTGAAAATTTCAATATTTTTTATGGTAAAGGGAAAATCCACGGTAAAGGTAAAAGCATAAACGGAAAAATCTACCAGAAATAATATACTATAGGAATTGCATGGTCCTGAAAAATCACCTAAGTTTTATTTGATAACCAAGTGTTTCAGCAGTAAAAAGAATTTCCTGTTGACAAGGTTTTCCTTCAACTGCTCCCAAGGACAAATCAAGGGATGTTTACTTTTGTGCCTTTGTCTGACAGAGAAGGATTGTTTCTGGCAAACAGTTTATATTGTATTAAGAAATCACTGAAAACAAACACAAATGTGAAAATTACTTTTAAAAGTCATTTGAAGCCACCATGCAGAGTCTCAAACATTAAAGGACACAGTGAGGGCAGATGTGGTTGGTCTGAAAAAAATGTGTATTCAAAAGGATGGCAGTATATTCGCCTTTTTTAAGTTTCTGAAGTAAGTGAGAATCTTCTGGACACATGCATCTATTATTTTTTTGCATGGATAATACAGCTCAGTCTTTACAATGGACAATGAGTTTTTCCCTCTGCCCCCAGTGCAGACATCCCAACTAGTAATGTGCTTGTGAAAAAAATATTGATAGACATCTTATCTGCAGGCAAGTCATAATTAACGCCTCTATTTCCACCATTAAATATCAGAAGGAATAGAGAAAAGGAAAAAAATTCAGATCAAAGCTGTGTTGTTAGTATATTTTAAATCCTTTTGAGTTAAGAATTTATCTACTGCATATAGCAAACAGTAAGTTAAAAATTCTTCAGGTATGTAACTTTGCTTTCAACTTTATATAGTCCTTTTAAAATATATGAATATGGCTGTTGAAAAAGCCTTTCATGAGTATTTTTTCTTCCAGTTGCTTTGTTGTACAACTTGGCTTTTGAACTCCCCAAGCTGGCAAAAGCTTCAAGAGTTCATTTTGCCGGAAGCTCCTGTTATTAGTCCCACTACATCACCTTAATTGTAAACCAGAGATACTTATGTTCAATGAGCAGAATTGCCGGACCAGTGATCTATCTGAGCTGTGTTATGGCATAAGCTCTTTCAGGGAATGCAATAGGATAACATGAAGAGAACAAAAATTAAGACTAGCATACCAAGGGAGCAGGTATTAGTGCTAATAATCCTCTGGTCCCCATCACTGCAGGATTTCTGAATGGAGAAATAGTCCCCATACCAGTGACAGGCCATATGTCTTCCTCCGGTGCTGAAAGCTCTCTGCTTTCTGGCACATCACATCAAGTTGTGTCTTCCAGCAGCACCTGAAGTGCCTGATGTTATTGAGACCACTGATGGGTTTTTCTCATTTTTCTCCAAGTAGGGGGATGTGATAGGATGAGGAGTAACGGTTTTAAGATGAAAAAGGGAAGATTTAGATTAGATATTAGGAAGAATTGTTTTACCATGAGGGCAGTGAGGCTGCTTAGAGAAGTCTTGGATGCCCCATCCTTGGAGGTGTTCAAGGCCAGGTTGGATGAGGCTTTAAGCAACCTGATCCAATGGGAGGTGTCCCTGCCCATGGCAGCGAGGTTGGAACTAGATGATTTTTAAGGTCCCTTCAAACCCAAACCATTCTATGAGCTAGCAGGTGAAAATGAAAACCCACCATGCCCTTAAAACATAAATGTAACATGTAAGAATATGGTAACATTAAAGATAACGAAGTCAAAGAAATAACCACTTGCAGCTGCAGTAGTGAAGAATGAAGGTTATGGATGAGAAAGTGCCTTCCCAGAGGAGCTTGTTAGACCCCAGAAGGAGGCATGAGGAAGGGTCTGTGTCCCACTCAGTCCTGCTCTGGGAAACTTCCATTGTGCTGGAAAAGTTGTGCTCAACAAACTGGATTTGCATAAACTCCCAGTTAGCATAAACCATGAGATGTATGAATGGTAAACGTGGAAATCCAACACTTTGGACAGTTTTTTAGGGAAGGCAGCAGAGAGTAGCAGGAAAGAAAAAATCAGATTGCCAAGGGGATCTACTGTATTAGCACAGCCCCATCATGAACTAAGTAGGTTTCTCAAGCACTAACAGCCATCTCCCCAGCTGCATCAGGCAGCTGCAGCTCAGTGGAGAGACGACACAGGCATGAACAGCTAAAGTCAGGTCATTGCCCACCTGAATGGTGCTACCTCTGAGTGAGCAGTGATGGAAAACTCTAAGTATGAAAGCTTCAGCACGATGCAGCAATGCACACATTCAAATGCTGCAATGAAAAATGATGTAATTTAGAATCAGTGACTTGCACCATACAAGCTGAAGCAGTTAATAGGGCGCCTCCCACTGCCCAGTCTCATGGGTTCTGTCTTGCTCGGTTATTCCTCTTCCATAACCTGAACCCACACAAGAACTGGATCTTACTTATAATACATATACGGTATATATATGGTAAATAGTTTCTCTTCTACTGCCAGCGCTTCAGCCCATGCTGTCCAACCAGCTCACCCATAAACTGAAAAAGAAACTGATAAGAGCTAGTGACAAGTTTGGGCCCTGTGGGTCTTCAGGGGTGAGTCCTCAAGCAGCAGGGATGAGGTTTCTCATTGTAGAGCATTGCTTTCGTCTTTCCAAATTACTCCAGTGAATATGTCTGCATGCCCTACAACTTCTCTCGGGCAAAATTGAGGCGTGCATTGGTCAGCAATATTGAAAGCCTATAGCAGGATCCAGAAAGGTGTTAGAAGTAACTCCCTCCCTTGATGAGAAGAATCCCTTAGGGTCAGCATCTCCCTCTGGAATATTGGTTTGAATTTGAGTTTTGCACAGTCTACTACATTAGATAAGCCTGCAGCAAGCCTCTAGCTGTCTTTCCTTTGATGCGTTCCTCTCTCATTGCAAATTTATTACCCAGCTTATATAAGTACAGTGCCCCTCTGTTAAGACTTGCCATCTTTTTTAAACACAATTAATTATAAGTTCCATTAAGGGCAGGGAATTCACAATATTTTACGCACCAGATCAGACCTGAATCATCATAGTTATCTCACTGTAGGGCCTGACCACGTGTGAATATAGTTGTCTTGCTTTTATTGCATCTGTTTTGGAGAGAAGCATGGTTTACATTATAACATTCCACCTAGAAGGATGCTCTAAATTCTTATGTGCTTTGATTGGAAGGGTTTAAAATGAGGATTATATCCTCCTGGATCTAAGTCAGGAAAATATTTATGTGTGTGCTGTTGTACAAAATGCAGTCTTAGCACATGCTACTGTCAAGTGTATGTTTAAGAAATTTATTTTTAGAGAGGTGCATTTAAGCAGCAGCTTAAGAGCCATCTTGAACTGGGACACAGTAGATAACGTTAATCTGGCCAGAATTCCCTACTGGCATCTAGCTTATCTAAGCCATTTGAACCACTAGTAAAAGGAAAAAACCCAGAATATTAAAACCTTGCTAGCAACAGTGTTTGTACATATTGTAAATGGGTCCCCCTGCCTTTTGATAGTGTTTGTAACACTGAGCTGTTAATTACAGTCTTGTGTAATCTTGAACTAGTAATTACAGTCGGGTGTGATCTATCTCCTTAAACTGATTTTTTTATTTTTACTTTACTAAACTCTCTGATGTTGCATAAACTTTTCCTTAGTGCTAGCTGCTGTTGACACCAAAATTAGCAAGTAAATTTAGCACAATACACAAATGTGCAAATAGAATGCTTCTTAATGAGTCTTCGGGGGATTTTTTAGATCATCCCTTTCTTTCCCCTTAAGACTACAGCAGCAATATGAGGCTTTTTCACCTTCCACAGGTGCTAACTGCCATCATGCATTCTTACAGCTCTCTGCTGTGTTTCTGAAGTGGCACAATACACAGCTCACTCAATAAAATGACTAAGTAAGCTGTCATAATATTATGATAAGGTAAATCTATCCACCTGGCCACAGTTCATTTGCCTTTTACAATTCATCACTAAATTTTGTATGGAACATGTAAAAAGAAAATGGTTTTGGACATAGAGATCATTTTGGAGTCCCACATTAATGTGGATGATTATAACAGGAAAAGTTCAAATCACTGATATACTGCTGCTCATTATGGAGGTCTTTAAAGATAGTAATAGACAGATTAACAGCACTTAGCATTCTCTAATTTCCTCAAATAGAAATCAGCCCATAGATTCCTGTGACGTTCTGTCTTAGGTGCTTAGGATGAAAATGACGGAGAAGAAGGAGCTGAACAAAAGGCAGTTACCTCTCCGAGTCCTGAAAGCCTGTAGACTGCAAGTTATTATAGTGCCTAAATGACAGGGATATTTTTGATTAAAACTTTCTTTTGCCCCACTGAAGAGTCACAGGTCAAAAAGCAGGTACTGGAGCACAAAGGTTAAAAGCTAATTTAGTCTGCCTGCTTTACTTTATTTTTAGGTCTTTTCTTTTTCAAAATGGGTTTTAGTTGTTTCTTTAAATGCACCTGCCTTTAGTTCAATACTTCTGTATTCAGTTAATTTTTAAGAATTTGATCTGTTTCTTCCACCAGCAGACACAAGGGATAAAAACTATGCAAGATGCAATGGTGGTTCTTTATAGCTGCAACACACAATCAATATAGTTCTTAGCACAACGAGAATAATGTATTTTTCTTTCCAGTATGAGTGAGAGAAAAATAATAAACAGGAAAAATGCATCAATCTAAAAGTGAATTTTTCTTACAGTTTGAGGTGGGCGTTCCTCTGTTTTTACAGCTCCCTCAGGAGTGAAGAGAAACAGATTCACATTGCCAACAGCAGATTCTGGTCCCATTTTAATGCAACATTTACAGCAGTTATCACAAATGTTTATGCTGATTGTGCAGATTGGTTCAGTGACAAAATATAGGATTCAAGGGTACAGGTACTGTTGAAATAAATCAGTTTGTCTGAAGTACATGCAAGATTTCAGTTTGAATGCTTATAAATGTCATTGGGCAAGTTTCTGAGCTATCTAGCATCTTTGGAGTCGCAGTGTTGTAGCTTACATGCTGACCACCTTCTCAGGAGCAAGGTGGATTCTGCCTGCTAGCTGAACACATACACAAGTTTTCAGGTCTGTTAATTATTCAACATAAACTTCCAGATGAAAAAAATGGTATTGATGCATCCTCCAAGAAGAACACTCTTCATAGTGGTTTGAACCATTCCTGGACACTCTTTCAAGATGGGCTAGCTTGAAGGAAACTTCATCTTATATTTCAGATTCCCAGTTCTTCTAAGTTATTTCTGTTTAAACTACCATCTTTTGAAAATCTTACTGAAATAAATCATATCACAGGGAACCCAAAGCCAACAGAAGCTTTTGCAGCAACAGAGGTGGGACTCAGAGGAGTACCTGAACTCTGCAGGGAATGTGTGATCTAAGAGCTGGCACAGAAATGCTCTTATGCAAGGAATCAACTGTTAGGAGAAACCATAGGTGTTATCTGGCAGCACTGTGAAAGAGGATGGAATCAAATTCACATAAACACCTGAGAAAATAAAACAAAGAACAAGCTACTGGTAGGCATGAATTTGAGCTGTGGTTACCTGCAGAGCTAACAAAAGCCTTATATCTCAAATGGAAAAAAGGGAAATGTTTCATATAAAGACCATGGAAAATCTGTGCAATTAGCTTCTCTGCATAGATACTACTCAATTGAATTCAAATTAGGGAGTAACAACTTCTGTGCTTGCTAGGATTCAACTAAATTTGAAATGCAACATCCAAATGCAGACGGTCAGGCAATAACATGATTGATGTTTGATGTATCAAAAGAAGTGATCCTGGGGCTTGAATGCACACATGGCTTTAAATAACTTCATGCAACATCATACTAATGATATTTTTGAACATTTCTTCACCTTTTTTTTAATTATTTTTGAAGATTTCTTTTTGTGTCCCAAGAAATGTATACTACTCATTCATAAGGAATATCACTCAAATCCCAAGTTCTCCTTTTTTTTCTGATTTCATTGCGTGAATAGTTTACTTGCCTCCTTCCTATTCTATATGAAGATGGGCAACATTCACGCTGCTGTTGTCCACTCCAGCTGCTGCTTGAGCACCCCATGAGCTGAGCCTTAAATTCCCCCCTCCTGCTCTGCTCTCAGCTTGCCAATCTCAGAAATGGCCAAGCATCTTCTGCAAGGAGGTGAGCCACTTTGATTCCCATTGACTTGACAACTCAGTCTCCTCTCGCAAAGTTTTGCCTTGAAACAATTCAGGGTACAGAAAGGCATTATGAATATATTTGTGCTGCAAAGTGTTCTTTCTGAGACATCATCAGAAAGCACTTTTTAAACATTATAAGTCTAAATCTGTACTTACAAAGCATAGAAAAGAATTGTTTTCCCCCTAAGTATTTGATTCTCTGTGTAAATAAGGCTATTTCCTTTTTTTTAATAGTTTTAATGGACAAATACTTTTCCTCCTAGTAAAGATTCATTGTAAACAGAACTTCCTAGTGCATTGGAGAAGATGAGAAAACAAGTATGTACCAGCTGTTAGTCACACTATTTAATGCATTATTGGAAGGTATTTGGATCTTGTGGTGGTGACTGCAGCATAAAAAACTATGCAGAATAGAAACTAGCAACCAAGAAGCTTTTGAGCCAAAATGAAAATAGGATTAAATTGTCCAGCTGTGCAGCACTGGTATTCTATTTTCTTGTACATAATCTGATAGGTTGCACATTATTCTCCAGAACTGGGCCAAATTCATTCTTGGTGTAACTCATTGACTTTGATAGATTTGTACAAGAGCTTAGTCTGGTCTATTGTACGTCAGATATTTTATGCATGCAGCATCACTCCTAGGAGAAGATTATTTAAGGAGAAAAATATTATCGGCATTTCAAGACATGGTCCATCTTACAAGTGAGACCCAAGAGAGCAAAATAAAAATGTCAACAAGTTAAGAATTGGCAGTTACACAAGAAAAGAAGTTAAAATGCTTTTTAAACCAGTAATGTTTTTCCATAGTTCCTTGAGAAAAAATTTTATGACATTGAAGGGAAAGCTGTTGGGGGGGTGGGGGGGTGTTTATCCTGTATTTAATTCATTTCTATGTTCATGATTCAAAGGCTTCAGCAAGCTACAGAGACTAATTAGGCTATGCTATAACAAGGATTACTGAGCTGTAATTATTATTTATTCAAATCAGTGGAAGAATTACCAAAGACAATAAAAGCTAATGGAGGAATAAGCAAAGGAGGCCAGCAGTGATTTCAACTGCATGTTATCAACCACCTCAGCAGTACAAAGGCAGCCATCCTATTGACACCCTGAAACAGGGGCCTGCTGATATTTGCTTATGAATCATAAATTTCAACCATATTTTTAAACACAACCTCTTTTTTAAGGAATATCCTTGGAAAAAAATTATATGCGGAGTATGAACACTAGTATTACTAGGTGGTGTGATGAAAGAAAGTGGCAGGGAAAAAAATGCTGGAGAGACATATTTGCTTAGTATTTTCTCTGTATTTAAAATGTGGGGGATTTGTTCATTCTCTGAAAGACTCCAAACTGCTGGATTGCTGCTCATAGCTTTTTGTCTGCAGTTTTAACCCAAGAGGTCCTTCCAAGCTGCACTTCTAGTATTCAAAAAGCAATTCTGGCTCCATTTTAATTTCACTCCTTCCCTCCATCCTCTTCCCTCCACACATGCTCCAGCTAATAAACTATGCAGGCAAAACTGTGATAAACGGGCTGAATCGGAAAATCAGTATCAACAGCTCAGATTTGTCTTGTTCTGATCTAGAATTATATGCTTTGATTTAGTTTAACAAAAAGGGTTTGATTCTGTTTAATCCAAAAATAATTCCATCTTCCCCAACAAGGAAAAAAAAGTTAAAAAAAGGAAACTGTCTTTACTTTTATTTGTGCTTTCTAAAAATGGGGCCTGATACCACTTAGGACTTTAGGTGCTACTAATGAAAAGAGAAGAGGCTGGACTTGGAAAGAGCAGCCATTTAAACCTGACACTCCCTTTCTAGTCCTCCCCTATTCTTCAGCCTCCCGGCTACCAGACTTGTGTCTCTGCACCTTTGTTAAAGTGACTTCCCCAACTCCCAGGATGTAAGGAAAGCAGGGTACCAGGAGGGGGTGAGGTTATTTTCCAGTAGGTATGTTCCACCTGGGTGGCTGTGGGAGCCAATGATAGGTGTGATTTTGTCATTTTAACAATGCATATGTTTTTCCAAGGGATGTAAAATCACCTTAGAGAGATTTTTATTTCCATTTTGATACATGGGAATACGAGTCATGCTCATTTTCCTCCTTTGCAGGCTCAGGTCACATACATTTCTCTACCTTCATGTTACGTGCACCAGGAAGGCCATGTGGCAGGGCATGATCACAGCCTGGAACGATATCACAAAAGACTGAAACACAGAAACGGCTCAAGCATGGATGCCTGAATAAAGGTTCAACATGCAGGGCCCTGAAGTCTCCTGCACTCCAGCAAATGCGAGAAGTGTCACTTGCCACAGGGATCCATGAGCTAAGTCTTTTTCCCTTAATGAAAGCACAGCTGCCATTTTGGGGCTACTGAAACCTTGGGTCTCCAACAGTATTGCTCATCTGCATCACTGCCGCTATGAGATTTGAGAGATGAGTCCATTTGCCTTTACCACCACAAATATATGTCCATATAGTCAGAACTAGCTGAACAATCCATAATGATGTCCTTGCTCCCAGCAGTGTGTCACCTTCAGCTCAAACCTGAAGATATAGGTGATAAAAGTTAACATCCATATGGATAATATGTATTGAAAACACAATTTCATATTGTTAGTTTCATAAAATGTGTCTGAGCTCCAAAGTGCTGCAACAGAGATACAGTTTTGCCACATAATCTTCTTATTTGTTTTCTAAATCTTTCATTCAGATTTATGCAGATGTTCAGTCTGCAGCTATGCAAAATTTCAGATGGTTGTAGACACAGAAAATATGATCACAAGTGTTTACATAAGCAAACTCCCTCAGCAATGCTGACTTGAAAACCTGAGCTGACTGTCCCTGCTTCATCTCTGCACAGTCGGCTGATTAGCATTTGGGTTTTAACTTACCTCTTCAAAGTACATCAAGTGTACAGCTCGGTTCTTCTGAAGCATTTATGAGTTTATACACAGTAGCTGAAATGGAACTTCAGATGTCATCACACCAATCTCATCTGTCCTTGAGCCTGCATAAAAAGAAAGTGCTGATACACACTTCGACACTTGAAAAATTGCTCCGGGGTCCTACTGGCACACATTGCTCCAATTTGACCACTGTTGTTACAAAAGACCCTTAGATCAAAGACATCCTTTTTATTTTTGTGTGGTACTTAGCATCATAATGTCCCAGTTTGTGACTAGGATCCTGAGATGCAATGAGAATAGAAATAATGTTGTAATAAAGGCACTTGGAAAATTCTGCTCAGCTGGCTTTCTCTTACAGGAATTTGGCTTTGCTCTTAATGAGGTCATGTGAAAGGAGCATTTATTTATTTATTCATTATTTTTGCATATGTACAAAAGGGTTCTGAAAGTGCACCCTCAGCACCTTTTACAGAGCTACAAATTATCTTCATAAAAATAACACTAAATCAAAGTGCAGCCACTCAAAATAAGTAGTTAAAAATACATTTGGCAAATGAGAAGATGGAATCACGTTCTATACCAGTGAGATCCCACCCCTATCACAGCCCTGTTCAGGGAAAAATGAGGGTCTTCATACTGAATTCATAGATTCAACAGATATGAACTCTACTAGACTGTGAGAACTTGATGAGTTCCAGAACCTGATGGCTGGTCATAAGCTCAGTGCAAGAACTCAAATTTCAGTGACTTTCTTGGCAAAGAAAACAGAGGGGGTATCAGTGCATGTGAAATTCCCTATATTGCTCTTCCATGTTCCTATCAATCAAGATATTTTATCTATTCTTCCAGTTATTTGTGCCTCCAATGTTATATCAAAATAAAAGGACAAGACTTACACTAGATATGAAATATTTAGATCCTTTTCCCATCAACAGCTCTGTACAAAGGTAAAGATACAGCAAAAATTATGGTGTTGTTACTAGCTTAGGGTCTCTTCTAAAACAGAAATGATGGCTATCTGCTCCTGTTTCATTTCAAAGTGCTTCTTTAGATTACAGTTATACGAAAAAATCTAAATACTTTACGGAACTAGTTCTGCTGAAAGTTTCAAAATCATCTTCTGAGGGATGTTATTTCTGAACACAGTATTGCACTTTGGAAAGATGTAATGGCTTAGTCATTCAGGCTGATTAGTTTTGTCAGGCACTGCAAAATAAGTGGTCTTCCTTAGGAGCTTTTTGTTTAGTTTTAAATACAAATTACCTTTGCCACTTGTTTTTTTTCTTCTAAAATGCATCTACATCTGTGTAACTTACCAGTGTGCTGTATTGGTGTTCATGGTCAGGTTGGATGAGGCTTTCAGCAACCTGTAAGGTGTCCCTGCCCATGGCAGTGGAGTTGGATCTACATGCTCTTTAAGGTCCCTTCCAAGCCAAACCATTTTATGATTCTATAAGGATGAGCTCAGCCTCAACTTCAGTGGAGATGCTCAGTAGGGCAATCCAGGCATACCCATTGCTGATGCTGGAGACCCCATTGCATCCCCTCAAGGTCAGCACTGGACAGTTGTGGGTAACATCAGCAAGTATTATACAGGAGGTAGGGCAGCAGAAGCTGGTGGGGCTTCACAGGACTAAAACTCCCACACCTGGAACCTGCTCCAGAATCGAATCAGTGCCCAGAAATTACATTAGGTCCCATTTCAATAGTAAGAAGGACAAATCCAAAGTTTAGGGAACTGAACTGAGGTTTATGAGATTTAATGGCTGGGTTTGCCATTCCTTCAGGGGAAAAGCATACAATACAAAAAAAAATTCAAACTTCTTCAACTTATTCACAGTAATTTGGACACGAGTGAGGTAACTCGAATGTATAAGTTTCTGTTGTCCTAATTGTATAAAATATATCCCCAAAACAGTCACTGACTATAATTCAGGGGCTTTACATCTGTAATATGGGAATTCTATTAATACTGCCATTTCTCACAGATGTGCCCAAAAGAGCATTCATTAATGTTTAGCAGGCAGAGTACATCCCTACATAATACTCTCAATTAAAAGATGTAGAATGAAAGCCTTCAATATGTACAAACTAATATGAAACTCTTCCAAAAGCCAGAGCACCTCTCCTCATCCAATGGCCAAGTCACAACTGAAGTAATTTCATCCTCTTATATTCTGTTATTTCATTTAGGCACATTGGCAGTATTTCACATCAATTAAGTACTCATTTCAGCAGCTATATCTTACCAAAATATGAATGTACATACTACTTCTGTAAGTTTTTTACAAAATTTACTAGCTTGAGTCTTTCAGCAACAACATGGATATTCTGTATGGTTTTTCTAGAGAAGAAATTTTCTGCTGACAAGCAATTAGCTTTCTGCTATTATTAAAATTATTCAATAGCATTTTGCCATCTGTTACGATGTGCACTTTTCTTAAATGCAACAAATTCTGACACTTAAAGAACAGGCAGGGGAGAAAGGTAGGGAGACAAGTAGGACCAACCTAAAAAAACCTACTAGAAACTAGGCACACAGAATGGCAACCTTTTTTCATATATTGCCAAAAAGGCAGTGTCTTTCACAGATAACCACGTCCTCAAATGATCTTCCTGATGCAAAACCATTTATTGGACTGCTGTCTTCCATCTGGAAAGCTTATGATATACTATAAGCTAGATCACTGTTCATGAACAAAAGGAAACCTGCTACTTTCTTCTTCCAGCCACGGTATTCATTTATCATAACTTGGAGGTGGGGGGGGGAAGTTGTGTTCTCTGGGAGCTGTGCAATTTATTTAAAAATGAAAGGCAGTCTAGTGAAATCTTGAGGAAGTGGAGGTTAGCTTTTAGTTGGTAATTTCCTTTCTCTTTCTGAATAGTTAAGTAGTTATCTATCACAATTTAAAGATAATTCCTTCCAGGCCTCTTGGCTTCACAATATTTATGTCTGGAAAGCTCTAGTTGAGGTTGACATGTTAATGCTTTTCCAATTAAATAGGCATTGCTTTCATGTCATTTTTATGGCTATAAGCTTAATTGTATCTCAGTCCTTCTGTGAGTCACTCCAAGTGTACCCCAGCAGGGATCACTCTTCATGTCAGCTGTAGAGGTGAAAGTCTCCTATTTTTAGATGAGTCTACAGAGCTCTGTAGAGCAACCAGCCTCAGCCCAGACACTCAGTCAGTTTCTGGCATTTATGTCACCTCCCTGGGGAAGCTATGACCAGGTCTCATATTTAAGTGATGATTAGAAATAACAAAGCATTAGATAACGTCTAGGATTTTTTAAAGTAGCTTATGCTTTTGTCTGTCTTGTCTGTGCACCACCACTTGGATGGACTGCCTTCTTTGAGCCTTCATTAGGTCTGTGTGACTTCCTCATAGGTAACTTATGTTTCTGAAAGCACACCACAGACCTCATTAGAGTTTTTCAGAGTTTGAAGACTCATTGGTTTATTCCTAGACAACAAACATATTCAGGCTCAGAAGGAATTTGATTGCATGTCCTCAAGGCCATTGAGTTAGCAGTGTCTTTACGGTTCTTTGGTGTCTTTTGGTGTCTTACAGGTAGTTGCCTGTAAGCTAAAATTTTATAAATTGAAACATCACAGTTGTACAGAAGATATTTCCATAAACAGCTTAGTCAAGCTACAGTTCTTATGGAGTATTACACAAAAGAGAAATCCTTTGCCCCCAGACTAGAGTTTGCTTTCTTCCATGGAGGGAAGCAGAATAATTTGTATTAAAGAGGTTACATTTTGTAATATCCTGAAAAGTACTAACAACTGTCCACCATAGACCCCTGGGTCCAGAGCCAACCTCTAATCTAGCTGTGCTAAAAGACGTTTGTAAATAATGGAGGCTGCTAGGAGGCAGGTCAGAGCTAAGCTAAAGCAAGAAATTTCTTGAACTGCAACTATAGCCAAAGATACTGGTTGGTGTCAAGAGGGGAAAAAAACTCCACACAGGAGTTATCAGAAAGGAAATGTGGTGGTTTATCCTCCCTTGTGCACATTTTGTAAACAAGATTGTAACACAAAATGTTCTCTCAATTCATGTTGACAAATTTTCCTCACTCCCACTACCGCCTTACAAGTCTTGAAACACTGATTGGTGCTGCCAGAGAAAAATAGTGTTGTCTACAATGTAAGATGTCCCTACAACTCAGCCCCCAGTGGCAGATGTTTAGGAGTTTTTAATCCCTTTCTTGAAGTATACACATCACTTACAGTTTTAAGCATCTTAAATCATGAGGAGCAGGAGAAACCAAGGATGTTTAACATTAGTATTGCATTAAACCAATAACATAAGATTAAATCCAGCCAAATGGACTCCAAAGATCTAACAGAAGATAATTCTAAGAGTGAGATGTCTGGAAAGAAGCAGTAGTGAAAGGAACAAACTGTTTTGAGAGCAAACAGCCAGTTTAGGCTGTTTTGCACACAGCATGCCACAGGTTTGCCCCCTCCCCAAAACTGAGTTTCTGGATGAAATGGAAATATGAATTTTGTGCAGAATAATGAAACCAGCATGCACGGAAAAAAAATCTGTCTCCCCATCTCATAAAGAAATCTCAAGTGAGATAAGAAAAGGAGCATCTCTGACATTAATTGGGACTCTGAAGTTCAGACAGAACCTGGCATTCTGCAGGGGTTGAGGTCAGAAGATCCTGGCCATCCCAACAGGGCCCAGATGTCCCTCTGCCTTAGCTGAGAAAACAAGGATCTCTCTCAACCTCTTTTTCCTTTGCATGCTCATGTGAGGGAGACAAATGCACCAACATACAACCAAGTCACCAAAGACACCCTCTCAAAACATGCCCTGGGCTAGTGCAGCTGCTTTCTCCTCAGTTGGAAGCAAATGGGAAGGAAAGAAACAGAACTTGAAAGGCTGCAAGAACCTTTAGGAAAACCTAGACACGTGATGAAAATTATCTGTGTGGGTGCAATGACCAGCATGAAGTGCCTATGTGAACCTCTATATAATATTCTTTCCAGATCTCATATCTTGGAGGGGAAAAAAAAAGAGGAAATGTTTAGTTACGACTGGCAGCTTTGCCCCAGCAGAGTCCTCCGAAATAAAAAGTACAAGCTGCAGATTAATGCAGCTGAAATTTTATGTCGTGCCTTTATAATTTCTGGATCTTTTCCATACAGAAATGTCTACATTCTGATATGTATACTGTATCTGCATAACTCCCAATTGCATGGCTAGGTCCTCATAAAGGCAGCACTAACTTCAGCATAATGATCTGCTCCAGCAGATCCCATTTTCCTTTAAATTCACTTTCATGTCACATTTTTCTGTCTCACATATTTCTGTTCCAAGCTTTTTAACAATACTGGCTAATGTATTAAATTTCTTTTACGAGTTTCACAATAATTTTTGCTAAAAGCATATGTATAGTTATTATCATATTTATATTATTATTACATTGCTATAATATAATAACAGCAATGCTACATTGCTATTATTCTAATGTAATATTTGCATATGTAATGTAATATTTGCATTTCATTGCAAATAAAAAACAATTCTGGTAACCCGAACACACTTAAGAAGATATCACTGTTTGCCTCTCTAACAAATATGACATTAGAACCTTGTTGGGTAAGACAATAATCTCTGCATTTGAACATACATCTCAACTCATTTGTGCAAAACAAATGTTTCAGACCTAAGTATTCTGTGCTTGCATTGCAGTGTTGGCCAAAGAGAGGGTGTAAGTTTTGTTGAGGTAACAGAGACCTCTTCACAAGTGCTCTTCTAAGTTGTTGTGGGAAATAGCAGTCTTAACTTTGTATGGACAGAAGAATGGGAGCAGCAGGAGTGACATATCTCAGGAATCCAACTAGTGTCCAGATTTGAAACAGGTAATAGTTGGAAGACACCTACTACAGCCTTTATTCTGCGTTGGATCCAGCAGTGGAGACACTCTATCATAGAATTAGATGGAAGTGTTGTCTAGGTAAGGAGTTTGAGCATGTGTTATTCTCACAAGGATGTTACAGATTCCTTCCCCTTTTGTCGGCTTTTGTTTGGGTTTTTTTACCAAGTGCGAAAAACACTGAAACAAGAAAATTACACATCATACTATGTACTCTGTATAAATCAGTATACTTTATTGATACTGCAGGAATGAAGACTTGGAAATTTGCTTTCCACCACCTTGTGGTGTATATTGCATTTTCATCTGTTTAAATTAAGATAGCCTTCTCTAGAAGCAGAATGCTTTGATACCATCAGATACCATTTGATACCATCAGAATGTATCGTGTCCAAAAGGCTGGTTGGTTTTTGTCCAGCTATAACAGTAGACTGAGATGACAAAATGGAAACATTTATCTGCTGATGTTTGACACCTGTTTTGTAGAGGTGGAAATAAATGCAAGACAGGGGAGAATCCAGGTTTCAGGCTCTTGGGTAGAAAGCATAAGCTTGACCCTGAGTAAACCTAGGACCATGAAGAGGTACAGGTTAGCTGGCTCCAAAGATCATACGTCCTTTCTACATCCCATTTGTCAGAGACACAAAGTTATATCTGAACTTCCTTCATCTCACCTCCACGTCCCCAGTGAAGGAATATACAGTGAAGAAACAGGCTTCCTTGCCTCTGCTTCTGCAACAGCTTCAACATCTGCAACAGGAGTGAGTCTAGCCCAAACAGACAGGTAAGAGAATGTAACAGGCAAAGTGACTGCAAACTGGTGCAGGGCTTGTATCTTCATTAGGTTTGCATCTCTTTATATGGATTTGTTTTGGATTTTTTTTGTCTGCCTATGAAGCTCCCTCAGACATGCCCCTTATCACAAAGGAAGACCCTGCATAATTAATTCTCAACATAATGGTGCCACTTCATAATTAATTTATTCATTCTCTTGCTGTATAACTGTTTCACTACTTAACTGACTGACTTTGGTAATAGTTCTCTGCATAATTGATTCATATTGCTGTTGATTCTCTCCACTTTTATTTAATACCTGAAATGATTTGCTCTATAACTGCTTCATTGCTTAACTCATTATCTACACAATTGCTTGGTATCATAACTGATTCACTGCTTAACTGTCTCACAGGATAATGAACAGCAAGTAACAGCCATCCACTTTTCACCTCCATTTCCCCTCCCTACATCAGCCTCTTCCTTTCTTTACCTGACAACTCAAAGCTTTCCTGGCATCCATTTTACCCTCTCAGCCCATTTCAAAATATCACTGCCATCACTAGTTCCCTGACCCTTATTCTGATGCCTCAGCCCCTTTTAGCGTTGTTCCCTATCCCTCTCCCTGCTGTACCGCACAGAGCCTACTGAGTTTCATCTCCATATCTCTCATATATTCACAACACAGTCTCCGTTATTTAAGCCATTATTCTCATCCCTTACGTCTTCCTTTCACCACTTAGGTCCATGTCTATCCCCTCTGTGGACATTTTTACTTACATTGATGCCTGAAAGACACACCTGGACTACACCAGAAAGCCTCTATTCTGCCTTCTCCATAAAATCTTCCCTCAAACCCACACCTCCTGCACTGCATACAACACCTGCTACATCAGAGACCACTACAGTATTATTATACCTTAAATGAGTGATAAAACTGCTGGCAACACACCCAGATGACTTATTCGTCTTCACACATACCATCACACTGCTCCTGATCCTAATTCTCTTCAAAACATATTATGTCCTTCTTAAAATGCACATGTAGGCTGGTGATTTTGTCTTGTATATTTGCCCTGCCTGAAACATGTAGAGGGAAATGTAAACAATAAATACATTTCCAGAAAGGTAAAAAGCCAACATGCAACCAACTTCAGCTTTTTTCCTTTCTGTAAAGATGACCTCACAACTCCAACTTACCTGTCTCCTTTTCAATTGCCTGGAAATTATATTTCATTCTGAATCTTCCATCATTATGAGCCAGATCTCCAAGAAGCAGTTAAAAAGCGACAAGGAAAGTCTTCCCTGACAATCCCACTGTAGGGCTCCTTAAGAAAAGAAGTAAGACCAAAGTTGTGAGGAAATAAAATCCTTCTTTGCAACTTATATGATTCCCTATGTGTTAAGATAAAGAGGAAACAAGTAACTCCTATGGAAATCTCCTCCCTTCCTTCTGTCTTGGTGTATAAGGCAATCATGAGCAGCTGCTGCTGCATTTCTATGCCATGAGAATGATTCCACCTGCCTTTATTTAGTCAAAGGTGGTGAATACATCAATATTTTGTATACAAAATAATTTTGGGGTTGGCAGGAAGGGATATTGGTTCAAACTGTTCTCAATTGTAAGGCACTCAGCTCTGATAGCTTTAAACACAGATCATATTTATCTGTTCATCCCACTGGAAAAACATGCCTGATGAGAACACAGCAAGATTTAATATTCTAATATAAATGCCATTTCTTATTGCTGTCAAGCATAGCACTTGAATAAATATTATACCGCCTTACTTCAAGAAATCACAGCTTCCAGGGAGACCCATTCTGCCAGCGATTTCTGCAAAAGCTTGGTGCATGGCCTCATTTTAAGATCCCTGAAGTGGCTATTTAGCAATTTAGGGGATCAGGTCAATTGTTTTAAGTCTTGGCTGTGTCCTGAGACTTTGAATTGGAGCGGCACTGACAGCCAGCACTTTAGCAGCTACTGCCATCTATGGGTAGGATCATTTTAGCTTTGTTCCTCTCAGTGATCATTCCTTCGTTACAATTTATACACCTCTTCTCATACATAAACAAATATAAATGAAGAAATGGCATAGTCATTATTAATTTCTCCACTGAAAAGAAAACAAAATAGCAGAGGAAGGACTTCACCTACACATCCACTGAAAAGAATGGGAGAAGATTTTAACAGTTAAAATTATTATCCACTGCACACAAGGAAAACAGTATCATCACTTTATTTTCTGTCTTCAGTATGTTGGGTGCCATATTTGCTTTAAAACTACTGGGACACACTCATCCCTGATATAACAGCACTGAAATGACTCCAAATGCTCCTTCTCATTTCATATTCATTTGAAAGTTGTTACAGCCTCTTCTTTTTTAAACCCCTTCAAAGTGGGAGCGCATCCGTGCACTGGTGACTCTCATTCTCTTGCAGTCTGGGAGGTTTTTAGCTTTTCCTATTTAGACTTAAGAGCAGTTCATCACTCCTGACAGCTGTTAATCCTACTCAGCTCTATATAGTCTATAAACGTGTTAACATTTGAAGTAAGTAACAGCACTACTCAAAGCTATTTTGGGTTGCAGCTGTGCTCCTTTTAGCTTGATAGTCTTTCTCATTAGTCTTTCTGACAGAGGCTAGTCCCAGATGCTTGACGGAAAAACTGAAAAACCTCCATAGTGGAAAATTAATGCAAGGGCACAGGAACCAGTCCCTTGCACTGTAAAATCTCTTTCACAAGCCAACCATATCCATCTTAAAACTGTTTTTCAGTTTTCAATCCCTCCGGATTCCTGTTGGGAAGTTCCTCTCAAGGACTGATCTGTTACGTAAAAACCTTTTAATTTCCAATCTACATGTATTTATGGCCACTTTACACCAAATGTTCCTTTATCAGTAATGTTCTTTTGCATCAACAGTGGTTAGTTTTTCTTTCTCTGCCTATTTTTACGCTCCTGTTTTGTTCACAGGTGGAAACAAGACCCCCCTCTCAAACTTTGTTTTGCTAAGCTAAAGGAGCTAATCTCTTTAATCACCTGCAACAGAAAATACTTTTCACTGCCCTTAATAATCCTATTGACAGTAGGTAGTCAGAAAGATGAATATGAATTCATCTTTCCTGTATTGGAGTGAAAAGAACTGTAGTTTGTATTTGAAATGACATTATATTCGAGGGTTAATGATACTTCCCGTGCAAATCACTGAAAATATCCTACTTTATACATCTTAGGGCTACTTTTGCTTTCCTTGCAGCCATAGCATATCAGTGGGTCAATGATAACTCTCAGAGCTCATTTTATTCTCCCCTTTATTTTTCACCTAAAAGTACGGCAGATATTGTTATTAGTCCTTATTTTGCAGTTTCCATTACTTTGCCGTTTCTGTTACCCCAGTTTTTAAGGTCATATACTTCTTAATCCTTCTCTGCAGATTTCACCATGACAACCAAGGGGACTATAACACAGTAGATTAGTGAACACTGCGTGCCTGCAGGGACAAAGTTTTCAGGATACTAACCATGTAACCTTCAGCATGCGTTTCATTTATAGCCTCTAAGTAGGACCTAATGACTTCCATGGGGGAAAACATAGATGAAAGCCAAGCATTAAGTAACCTAGAATCATGAGATGCAGAAAGTTGTACATCGTGTCCTCTCCCGGCTTACACTGCTTACGCCCTTTGTGCAGGAATTATTCCCTGACGCCCAGTTAGCAAAACAGATAGCTCTGAAGCCACTGCAGCCTACTGAAGCAGCCTCCCAAGCTCAGTGAATCTATGCTGGTTAGTACATAACAATCTTCAAGATGGAGAAGGTCAAAACAGGGGATCTGGAAGACAACAACGGAAAGTGAAAAAAAAAGGAATGAGTTAATCTCTGACACAAAAGACAGAAAGTCAGTTGCACTAGGAGAACTCTGTAGCTAGTGGTAATGATTTTGCTTCCATTAGAGAAGCTGAAAATGGGCACTGATAGCCAGCAAGTGCAGGTGAATTTGACCCTGAATGGGCTGACTCCTGTTGCAATCACAGCCTCCATCTGTACAGCAGTTCTTGCATACATTGTCTGCCACCATATCCAAGTGCTGCAAAATGCAAACCAGCAGATGATATAAAAGGAGATACTTCAGAAGTCACAGTTTTGCCTTTCAATTGCTGTAGCAAGTGCAGGGCTTCTAAATGGATCATTGAAGAAAGAGTATCAAAGAAAATACACTGCACCATTTTCTGAATCATCCGTAGACGAAAAGACAACTGCCTACAGACCCACAAATGTCGGGAATTACTGTCGTGCTAATGCCAGGCATGTGTATACAACATATAAGCAGCTGTAATGCACATTAGGCAAGTTTCTGTGTTTTCTTACAATGAAAACAAACACAGCAGTGTGAGTGAGCCCACCAACATCCCTGAACTCATACAGTGCAAGTGGTTTGAGAAACAGCTATTCATGTAGGTTTAGTCTGCTAGTACAGCAATACCTTTCTGATATACTGAATTAATATTTATTGGTATTTTTGTAATAACAGCAATAGCTTCTACCTTTCTGTTTTATCACCACAGCAGCTGGAAGGAATTGCTGCTACAGATGCTGGCCTTGTGTATGTGCATTGTGTCAGATGCAGTAAACAAGCCCTGCTCCTTTGGCACTGCTACGTGCCACAGTGGTTAACCTACCTTTGCATTTATTTAGATATATCTGAATGGTTCCAACTTCAGGTCAATTTACAATACTTATTGAATCTGGTAAAAAGAAGGAAAGGTGCCGCACACCTTTTGTGAACACGTATGCAACAGAAAAAATAGACTTGCTCTGAAACAAGTGCTGCCTGGAGAAAACATCAGTGGGCTGAATTGATTTCTTCTGATATTAATTCCCTCTAGATTTTAATCAAAGAATCATAGAATAGCTTGTGTTAGAAGGGATCTTAAAGATCACTCAGTTCCAATCCCCCTGCCATGGGCAAGAACACCTCCCACCAGACCAGGCTGCTGAAGGCCCCATCCAACCTGGCCTTGGAAACCTCCAAAGACAGGGCATCCACAATTTCTCTGGGAAACCTGTTCCAGTGCCTCACCACCCTCACAGTAAAAAATTGCTTTCTGATATCTAGAATCATAGAACCTTAGAATCACCAGGTTGGAAAAGACCTCCAGGATCATCAAATCCAACCATTCCTATCTGCTGCTCAACCATGTCCCTGAGCAACTTGTCTACCCATCTTTTAAATATCTCCAGGGATAGTGATCCAACCACCTCCCTGGGTGGCCTGTTCCAGTGGCCAGTGACCCCTTCTGTGAAAAATTTCTTTCTGATATCTAGTCTGAACCTCCCTTGGCGGAGCTTGAGGCTGTTCCCTCTCGTCCTGTCCCCTGTCACTTGGGAGAAGTGGCCAGCTCCCTCCTCTCTACAACCTCCTTTCAGGTAGCTGTAGAGAGCAATGAGGTCTCCCCTCAGCCTCCTCTTCTCCAGGATAAACAACCCCAGCTCTCTCAGCCATTCCTCGTAAGACTTGTTCTCCACCCCCTTCACCAGCTTTGTTGCTCTTCTCTGGACTCGTTCCAGAGCCTCAACATCCTTCTTGTGGTGAGGGGCCCAGAACTGAACACAGGATTCGAGGTGCGGTCTCACCAGTGCCGAGTACAGAGGGAGAATAACCTCCCTGGACCTGCTGGTCACGCCATTTCTGATACAAGCCAAGATGCCGTTGGCCTTCTTGGCCACCTGGGCACACTGCTGGCTCATGTTCAGTCACTGTCAACCAACACCCCCAGGTCCCTCTCCTCCAGGCAGCTTTCCAGCCAGGCTTCTCCTAGTCTGTAGCACTGCATACGGTTGTTGTGCCCCAAGTGCAGGACCCGGCATTTGGCCTTGTATAACCTCATGCCATCAGACTCTGCCCAGCAGTCCAGCCTGTTCAGATCCCTTTGCAGAGCCTCCCTACCCTCCAGCAGATCCACACTTCCACCCAGCCTAGTGTCATCCACAGACTTGCTAAGGGTGCACTCAATGCCTTCATCCAGGTCATTGATAAAGACATTGAACAGGACTGGACCCAGCACTGAGCCCTGGGGGACACCACTTTTGACCAGCCTCGAGCTGGAATTAACTCTCTGGGACTGGCCATGCAACCAGTTTTCCACTCAGGATAGTGTTCACCTGTCCAGCCCAGAGCAGCCAGTTTACTAAGAAGAATGCTGTGAGAAACTGTGTCAAAGGCTTTACTGAAGTCCAGGAAGACCACATCCGCAGCCTTTCCCTCATCCAGTAAGTGGGTCACGTCATCATAGAAAGAGATCAGGTTAGTTTGGCAGGACCTGCCTTTCATGAACCCGTGTTAACTGGGCCTGATCACCTGGTTCTCTTGCATGTGCTTCATGATAGCACTCAAGATCACCTTTCTATGACTTTTCCCAGCACAGACGTCAGACTGACAGGCCTGTCGTTTCCTGGGTCCTTCCTCCAACCCTTCTTGTAAATGGGTATAACATCAGCCAGTTTCCAGTCCAGTGGAACTTCCCCAGCCAGCCAGGACTGCTCAAAGATGATGGAAAGGGGTTTGGCAAGCACGTCCACCAGCTCCCTCAATACTCTTGGGTGGATCCCATCCAGTGCCATGGACTTGTCAATCTAATCTAAATCTCCCCTATTTCAGCTTAAAATCGTTACCCCTCACCCTATCACTGCCCCTCCCCAGCTTTCCTGTAGCCCCCTTTAAGCACTGGAAGGCTGCTGATGGATAAGAAGCTTGACACAAGCCGGCAATGTGCACTCACAGCCCAGAAGGCCAACCGTATCCTGGGCTGCATCAAAAGGAGCATGGCCAGCAGGTCCAGGGAGGTGATTCTGCCCCTCTAGTCCTCTCTTGTGAGACCTCATCTGCTGTATGGTGCACAGTTCAGGACTCCTCAACATAAGAAGGATACAGAGCTGTTGGAACACATCCAGAGGAGGGCTACAAGGATGATCAGAGGGCTGAAGCACCTTCCATACGAGGACAGGCTGAGAGACTTGGAGTTGTTCAGCCTGGAGAAGAGAAGGCTCTGAGGAGATCTTATAGTGACCTTCCAGTACATGAAGGGGCTACAAGAAAGCTGGAGAGGGACTGTTTCCAAAGGCTTGTAGCGATAGGACTAGGGACAATGGGAATAAACTGGAGAGGGGCAGATTTAGACTGGGCATAAGGAGGAATTTCTTCACGATGAGAGTGCTGGGGCACTGGCACAGGTTGCCCAGGGAAGCTGTGGCTGCCCCATCCCTGGAGGTGTTCAAGGCCAGGTTGGATGGGGCCTTGGACAGCCTGGTCTACTGGGAGGTGTCCCTGCCCATGGCAGGGGATTGGAACTGGCTGATGTTTAAAGTCCCTTCCAACCAAACCAATGCATGATTCTATAAGGTCTCCTTGGAGCTTTCCCTTCCCTAGGCTGAACAACCCCAGCTGTCTCAGCCTGGCATATATTAAGTGCAATTTAGAAATAGAGCAAGTAAGAGGAAGTCCACCCTTATTCTCAGCAGAACTGAAAGCTGACTTCCCACACTCTCATGGTTACATCAGTTATTCAACGATTACAGCTCCAGACTCTTAGATTCACCCAGTTCCCTCACTCTACAACTTAATAACTTTGAAACCTGAAATCTCAGCATCACACAAGAGATTTGTCCAAAATGCACTTTTTTTCCCCCAAAACACCTTATGCAGGAAAGGGTTAAGATCGGACAGGAGGCACTGGACCGAGCCCGTACAGGTACGAGCATCTCTCCCAAAACACTTTTTCCACTGAAATAAAGGGCGGGAATTAAATAAGGGATGGGAATTAAATAGGAGATGAGAGTTAAATAAGAGGTTGAGCAGCCTGATCCAGTGGGAGGTGTCCTTGGTTGGAACTGGGTGATCTTTAAGGTCCCTTCCAACCCACACCAGTCTACGACTCCGTGAACAGCCTGGCAGAACCCGAGCCGCTCTCGGGTGACTCCCGACACCTCGGCAGGACGCGGGGTGCCCAGCACCGCCGGGAGGGCACCGGAGAACACGGGCAGCGCCCGCCCGCACCGCTCTTCTCCTCGCGGCCGCCGCGCAAGCCACGAAACCAACGGGGCGTTTCGCCACGTGACCGATGCGGAAGCAGGACGCCGGGCGGTGCGGTGCGTGCGCGCTCCGCGATGGCGGCACAGTAGCGGCGGGTTTTCTTCCTTTCCCTCCTCCTTTTTCCCCCCCTATCCCCCGCCGCCCCGGCTTCTTCTGTCGTCGGGACCGGGTGGTGCGGCCATGGCTGAGGGGCAGGCGGTCGCGAGCGGCGGGAGGCGGGCGATGCTGATGCTGCTGCGGCCGCGCGGCGCCCTCCCGCACGCCCCGAGGGGCGCCCGCGCGACCCCCGGCCCCGCGCGCCGCGGCCTGGGGTGGGGCGGGGAGCGCGGTGAGAGCCGGGCTGGGGCGCCTGCCCTCCCCTGTCCCCTCCCCTGTCCCCCCATCCCCTCTACAGGTCCCGTCCCCTCTACTGTCGCCTCTCCCGTCGCCTCCCCCAGCTCCGTCTCTCGTCGCCCCCCCTCCCTCCCTCGCATCCCCCCTCTCGCATCCCCTCTCTTCCGTGATCCCTATCCCCTTTCCCGTTATCCCTATCCCCTCTTTCCCATACCACATCCCCTTTTCTCTTCCCCCCCATCATCTCTCCATGACTGTTACAAAAACTGGAATGTTTTGATTTGAGCTAAAATAGACTGAAGTTTGTCCAAGTAACTATTTTTTCAAAGTTAGGCAGAATGTCCCTCTGATAGCACAGGGATTTTTTTAATAGCATTATTTTTTATACCATTCTTTTTTATACTGTGGTGTAGCATGAGGCGGGGGGTGTAACATGGAGGTTTTTTGGTGTAGCGTGGGTTTTTTCTTGGTATAGTGGGGAGGCGGTGTAGCGTGTTTTTTTTGTGTAGCGTGCTGGTGGTTCTGTATAGAATTGGGTTTTTAATAGCGTGTTTTTTTCCGGTTACTGTTACATCTTGTGTTCAGTATGATCTGTGCTGAACAGATGTGTCTTTTTCTATAATAGAGAAAGAAATCACCTTTGTAGCCTATCTCACATGCAAAGTCAAGCAAAGAGCACCATAACAACGAATTAGCAAGAGATTTGACTGTTGTGAAGTTCATAATAACATTAAAATGAGTCCTTGGAAAGTAATAGAATATGTGATACAAGAAGTAGTTGCTATTACAAAAAGTGGAATACTTTTGATTTAAGCTAAAGTAGAGTTAAGTTTCATCTGTATTTTTTGAAAGTTAGACAGAATGTTCCTCTGATAGCATGGGTTTGTTGTTTGTTTGTTTTTTCAAACAGTGTTTTTCCAGACACTGTTCATTCTTGGAGATGATAACATCTTGTGTTCAGTATGATCTGTGCCAAACAGATGTGTCTTCTTCTGTAATGACCTCTGTTTGAAGCCTTTCCCTATCTCAGAAGCAAGGTGAGGCAGACAGCTGGAGCCAGCTCCAAATTAGCAAGAGATTTGACTGTTGTGAAGTTCATAGTAACATTAAAATGAGTCCTTGGAAAGAAATAGAATATGCATAAGACTTCTGGGAAAATGTATACATCTGCATGTAAATGGGGAATATATTCTGTCCCCAGCTCGTCTCGCTGCACATGATTGGTGGGGATCGCTCCCGCCTGTTGCCCAGGCCTGATTAAAGGCTGCTCACTTTCTAAAACTCCAAAAGGAGCATTAGAGAGTTTATTTGCTGGCATTTTTGGTATCAGGGTCTCCCAGATCCTTGGAGAGCCAGGAGTCTGCGAGGGGTTGTGCTGCTGTCTGCAGTAGCTCTGAGAATGGTCTGTAGGGGTGGTGGTTACAATCAGGTTTTCT
Source organism: Phaenicophaeus curvirostris (assembly GCF_032191515.1). Classification (NCBI taxonomy): domain Eukaryota; kingdom Metazoa; phylum Chordata; class Aves; order Cuculiformes; family Cuculidae; genus Phaenicophaeus; species Phaenicophaeus curvirostris. Next base: position 38,030,876 of record NC_091394.1, read on the forward strand.
TCTCCCATGAAGGTTAAATCAGTTATCCTTTATGGATCGTTAAGTGAGAGAGCTAAGGCGTACCTGTATTTTCTGCCCCCCCTAAATGTTCTAAAATATAACATCTTTGAGGACAGAGAGTTCTGCTTCCTGACAGTTTATCTTATGCCAGGGGAATGGCAGGAAGATGTGCTGGGGAAGTTTAGGTTGGATATTGGGGAAAGGCTTTTCACTCAGAGGGTGGTGGAGCCCTGGAACAGCTCCCCAGAGAAGTAGTTGTGGTGTCAAGCCTGACAGTATTCAAGGAGCATTTGGACAACACCCTCAGACACATGGTGTGAGTGTTGGGGTTGTCCTGTGCAGGGATGTGAGTCGGACTTAACACTTGTGAGTCTGTTCCAGCTCAGGACATTCTATGAATCTACGTTCCATCTTGCCTTCCTTCTGTCAGCTAGTTTATGCAAGTGCCCAAGCAGAAACTGTACTGCCTTAGGTTTGCATTCAATGTTGAAAGTATTTTCTGTAAAAATAGTAAATGGCAAATTGTGAGATACATTTTTCGAAGGGGAACCAATGCAGGTTCACTTCTTTAACAAAGAATGGAAAGAGTCTGCAGGTATAGTCCTCAAAGTTTTGAAATGCTCACGGCTTCTACAGATTATGCTGATGGCTGTAAAGGAGTGGTTTTTAAGACCCTGACAGTGGGTGGAATTTTTCTAGGACATCATATTCCTGGGAGAGCATCTCAGAAGTGTAGAGGTAGTGTTGCATTCTGTGTTCAAGCTCTTTGGCACAGAGCTCTTTGGCACAGAGCTTGAGAGTCGGATACCTTTTCAGTTTCAAGCAAGCTACAGTAATGTCAACACACAATATTTTGCAATAAATGACAGATATTTGGGATAGTAAGGGAATTCCTGGAAAGCAAACATGTTGATTAAATATTCTTTTTCTAAAAGAACTTATATTTTGTGGTTGTTGTTTGTTTGTTTTTCTCAGATGTAAGTAACTCTGCATCGTCATCTTTACAAGGCAGAGGGAATGTGCCCTTACTGGGAAATAGGAAGCTTTTTTTCGACACTCATGCCCTGGTATGCCTCTTGGAAGAAAATGGTAATTTACTAGAAATGGGTAGCTATTTTCAGTGTCATTTTGTGAGTGGTTTTTTACTTACATTTCCTAACGTGATATTACAACTTCAATTTTACAGATTTTCTTTTTTTAATGTACTGGGTACGAACTTGTAAGTTGGATCTAATTCAAAAAGGAAACAGTGAGCTTACTTTGATTGGAATAATTTATTATCCTATTTGTAGTTAAGAATTAAATTTTAATACTTGAGAGTGAAAAACAGGGTTTTCAACATAGTTGTTTAAAAAGAGTTAACTGGATTCCTGTACAGAATCATAGAATAGTTTGGGTTGGAAGGAACCTTAAAGATCATCTAGTTCCACTCCCCGCCATGATGATACATATTTAGTATATAGTATGCAACAACGTATTATAATAGTATTTAATATGGATTACTGTGTAAAATACAGCCTTTAGGAAAGAATGTAAAATATGGCTGCCTTTTTCTAAAATGTAGATAAGGGAATAAGTTATTTTGATTCATGCTAATGTTACTGATGTGGGGAAGGTGCCTTAATTGACTGAATTGACTTCTAACAGCTCTCCATCCCTCGAAAGGAGACGTCCCAGTTCCTTTTCCCTGCCATGTGGTTTCATCTCTCTCCATGCGCCAACCTAATTCTCAGAACGTCTGCAGCTCTTTTGCTTGACTGGTATTCTGAGATGCTAGTTTAATGAGCACACAGAGCAGTTGCCCGAGTACCAGGACATACAAAGTGTAAGGAGAAGGGATAAGGACAAGCAAGGGATACCTTTTTGTTTTGGCATTGACAAACTATTATATCAGCTATTGAAAGTGACTTGTTCTCAAACCCTATATGTGCTTTCTGGTGTTTAAGTGCTAGTTAGTTTGAAACAGTTGTGCATTTGCAAGTGTTTCTTTATTCATAATGATTATATCTTGCTCATGACATTTTGACACCTACATTTTGAAAGTAAAAGGGGAAAAGTTGAGAGTATTTCTAGGAACAGTGTTTTACAATATTTCCAAATATATTCAGTTTAAAAGGGACTTGGGAGGCTGGCAGACCTAAAATCCGAGCACTTAGCTCTGGTTTTGATTGTTGATTTTTGCACATCATCAGTGGTACCAAAGATTTATATTATACTGAAAGTAAGTATCTGCTTTTCAGGGTCAGAATTCTTGCTCATAGAAATAACCACATGAAAGATGATGTTCCATAATGCTTCTAGAAAATTTCCAGTGTTTATCCTGCTGATGTTGTAATGCAGTGCTACAGAAACAATTATACTATGTCACAGACATCATTTTGGAATCGGGGAACTTGGATGCATTCACTGGTTGTGTTCTTTTGTTAGTGCTTGATCAAGAGGAGTATGCTTTTTTAATCTTTCATAACTGACGCTTGTTTTAACTTGCTGAGTGTTAGCAAGTGGCATTTCTGTAAATTGTCCAGATTTAGGTCTTTCTCTAAATGACGTTTCATTTTGTTTTGCCTAGGGTTCACTACTGAGCAGTCAGAGGTCATTGTACCTGCATTAGTGAGAATCATGAACAACAACCTGGATGTGATTTACAAGGACATGGTCACCAAAGTACAGCAGGTTAGATCAGAGACAATGGTTGGGTTAAAGTAAATAAAAACCTAATATGGCTGCTATCTATTTCTGTTCGACACTGTATTTTCAAAGTTTGAAGGTGATGAACAAACACTCCTGTGTATCTGTTGGCTAGCAAATTTTGTCTTGAGTTTATCAAATGTTTGTCAGAGTTATGGTAGGCTTTGTGGTCTTGTGATTTGGTACACAGATCACAAGTAGTTTTTAGGTTTCAGTGTTATTGTAGTATAAAACAGAATTACTGAGAAGGCTTTTAGACAGACACAGGAAGTATTCAATAGATGGATTTGAATAGCTAGAGCTGCTACCTATTTTCTTTTGTAGACTTGTAACAAGGAAATACAGATTCCGTCAATGATTTATCCCCTTTTTTGTTTATACCTTCATGTCAACAATGACATTTATATTGTGTTAGGATCGAGCTGAATTTCTTTTTTTAACATGATGTTTGTAGGGCACGATTGGTGTAGTTGTATACACTGGTAACAAAGGAACACGTGTAGTTTGGATGCTGCTGTTGACATCTATCTCCTTTTCCTTTGATGCATACCTTGTTAATGGTATCCTCTAAACCTGCACAGCATATACATCTTGGTGGGAAGAAAAAAACTTGCTTGGAAATAGACTGATAATGATGAGCGTCTACAGGGATCCTTCCTGGCTCCCAGGAAACTGTGTACATCTGAACTGAATTGTTTGGTTTTGACTTGTGAGAAAATTGTTTTAATGAATAATTGTGTCTGGATGCAAGCTTATCCTAATACTGGCTGTGATTTTTCAGGGCCCTTTGTCAGGTCATACAAAGGTAGATTCATGCAAGGCATTGGATATGACAGTGTTAAACGTTGCCAGTTTGAGCTATTGGGCATCTGGCTTCAGAGATGAAACTGAAAATTCAGAGTAACAAATGATCCACTGCATGTGGAACTCGGGCATCTTTGAATGGGATTCACAATAAAACTGGTATGCTGGAATTCCCTGATACATAAGCTGGTCAAATAGACAATGCTGACAAGAAGCATAGATTCTTGGGCTGCTTTGTGAGGCTGGGATTCACAGCCCCCAGTCAGGGGCCTGAACTCAGGCTTTAACTTATGTCATAGTCATAAGGCTGCTGTCTTAAGATTTGAGAAAACAGCACTGCTGTCTCTGTAGTTTATTAGTCTTGGCAGTAGGGCATCTTTTTAAGAAGCAGAATATCAGGATTTTGCACCACCTTCCATCTAGGGAGTCTTCAGCTCATCTTTCCTACCTCATAGATTCCAGGGAAAGCAGATAACGGCATGCTTCCTCCCCTTGTGTTGAACTTGGTTCGACAGTCAATCAGAGAATGCAACGTTAAAGGCTGGTTATATTTTACAATAAGTAGTCGTTGCATCTCTGCTTCCTTCTATCCCCATCTTTTTTTTTTTTGTTTGAATGAAAGTAGGCAGGTTTTCCTTTGTTGCTTCTTCTGATAGATGTTTTCTGGGACAATCTGGTAGATTGCACCCTCAGGACACTTCCGGTCATTAAGATTGAAATGTACAGGTTTGTATGGCATGCTAAGGAAGTGTATATGCCATGAACTCCAGACAACATGATAGAACCTGTAGTGCCTTGTAGTCTTTGAATGCATAAGGACTTATACAAAAAGAGATTGATGAGTTGGAAGAGGATTTGGAAAGTTGTGGTTGTAGCTATTACCATTAGGCCTTAGTTTGGTATGTAAAAAGATTTAATATTACACTGGTTAGATAAAGGCTTGTGGGGGAGGGGGAATGAAAAAGTGTGTGTGTGTGTGTGTGTATAGAGGTGAAGAAGAGAGAGAATATGGAAGTGTCCTTTCTTTTACCGAGCTCAGTGAAGAGGGGAGAGAACAAGAGCACAGAGACATCAGAGAGTAAGAGAGGAGGTGTCCATGGCAGTACTCTTTCTGCAGAATTTTTTTAACTGTCTGGAATACTAAAGTGTTGTCTTCAGGTACCCTGATGAGTCATCTCCAGATGCCACATAAAAGTATAACACTGTAAATTAGAATAGCATTTCCTGACAAAAATTAAGTTAGAGTGCTGGGTCAGGTTTGTAGGGTTCTTAGTCCATGTTGTGGTTCAGCCCTCCCCTGGCCAGGCCAGCACCTAAACGTGTGCAGCTGTGGTCCTGATCCCTGCTCCCCACCACCAGGGAGAGGGAAATCAGAGAGACTTGTGGGTGGAAACTAAAACAGCTTTAATGAAACAATAATAATAATAATAAAAAATAAGAAGAAAATAATAAAAGGTACACAAATACACCAAATTGACCCCCTCCACTAACAGTATGTCAACCGCTGATGCTGTAGAGCAGGCACACAATAAGGTTCCAGACTGAACTAGGTGGCAAATGGGAGTTGAACTCAGGAACTGGATTCAGGAATGCATGGATCCAGGATCAGGGGCAAAAGGACAGACGAGGTCCATATTAGATGCCAGCCACCAAAATGACCCTTCTGCATACCAATGCCCCATTATTTCGTGATAATCATAAATTTTAACTGTTACCACTCCTGAAGACAGACATTCTCTGAAAAAAACATGTCATTAACTGCCAGAAAATGAAGTTACTTAGATGAGGCTTAGCTGAGAAGTTAGAAAATCAGTTGTGCTTTAGCTCAAATCAGAATAGTTCAGAATCAAAAGCAATGGATTACTTAGAGGAAGATCTCCAGAGAAGAGAAGGGAGTCCCTGTTTGCATGTGCCGATACTGTTGGATCTAGAACAACGTTTACAGACGTTTCCATCCTCAAAAGTTGCAGAGGATTATTTTTTCTCTTCTGTCAGCTCAGCATAACAGACCCAGAAGAGCAATTAAAAGTATGAATAAAGTGTGTGATTCTGAGTAGCAAAGCAGAGTGAGCCCCATTGCAGGGGGAGAGGTAAAGAAGGCGGTAATTGCAGAAGAGAATGGTTGCGCTAAGGAATTTTATTCTAAAAGCCCGCTTTCCTCATTCATGTTAGAGGTGCATCTTCTCTTCCTTTGCTAGCTTAAGAATCTGAAGACTTGGAAGAAACTATTTCCTAGGTTATTAGTTGAATTATTCTGATCTGTGTTCATACTGCTGATTTTGTCAAACACTGCCAATGTTTGAGACAAACTTGCATATTCTGTCACTGTCAATTTATCTTGCTTTCTGAAATTTATATACTCAATCTGAAATTGCTGAATTAAAAATTTCAGGATACCAAAATAGCCTGTCATCTTTGTAGGCGCAGATGAGAAAAAGCATTATAGTTACGATATGTCATGAGGTTTTTCTTCCCTCTTTTAAAGGAAATTGCACTTCAGCAAGTAATGTCCCATATTGGTGGTGTGAAAAAGGACATGATTATTTTGGAAAAAAGTGAATTTTCAGCACTTCGTTCAGAAAATGAGGTAAAAATCACTGCCTTGGGAAGCACTATTCTAGCATGTACTTATTTTTCCTAATGATGAAAAAGCTTCTTGTACCCAAGGGATTTACCCTAGGACCAGAATGGTTTATTTAACACCTTTATTAATGACCTTGTTGATGGGGCAGAGTGAACTGCAGATGATAGAAAGCTGGGAGCAACACCAGGCAGTTGTCCTGCCATTCAAAGGGACATCAACAAGCTGGGGAAACAGGGTGAAAGGAGTCTCATGAAGTTCAGCAAATGGATAGTGGAAAGTCCAGCCCATGGGGAGGAATAAGCCCCTGCACCAAGGCAGGCTGGGCTGTCCTGCTGGAAAGCAGCTTTGCAAAAGAGGTCATTAGGGTCCTTGTGGACACCAAGCTGACCATGAGCCAGCAATGAGACCTTGTGGCAAAGGTGGCTAACAGCCTTCTGGGCTGTGTTAGGAGGGAGTGCCAGTGGGTCAAGGTAGGTGATGTTTCCCCTCTACCTGGCACTGATGAGACTTCATATGAAGTACTGGGTCAAGTTCTGGGCTCACCGGTGCAAGGAAGATGTGGACATGCTGGACAGAGTCCAACAGACAGCCAGACAGATCGGGACTGGGACTGGAACACATGACTTATGAATAAAGACTGCAAGAACTGGGACTGTTTAGCCTGGACAAAAGAAGGCTCAGAGGGGATCTCATCAATTTCACAAATATTTGAAGTGAGTGCATAAAGAAGACAGAGACAGGTTCTTTCCATTGTTGTCCACTAACAGCGCAATAGGTAGTTGGCACAGATTGAAATGTGGGAAATTCTATTTGAACATAAGAAAACCGTTTTTACTGTAAAGATGGTAGAACACTGGAATAGGATATCCAGAGAGGCTGTGGTGTCCTTATCCTGGAGATGTTCAAAACCTAGCTGGACATAGCCCTGAGCAACATGCTGTAGTTACCCCTGCTTTGAGCAGGGGATTGGCCTGAATGATCTCTACAGAGAGTTAATACAGTATGCTACAGCTATACCCATTTCATCTGTCTTTTGAAAGATCTAAAGCAATAGAATAATTCTGGTTTGAATGGACTTCCAGAAAACATTATGTAGTTGCAGGCTTCAGCCAAATAGCCACCTAGCTAACACTTCTTAAAGCTGAACAAACCCAGCTCACTCTCCTCCTTACCTCCCACCCCCAGCATGGTCTGCTCCAGGCCACATCGTGTTTACAGCCCTCCACTAGACTTGTTCCAGTGTGTCAAAATCTGTCTTTGACTGCAGAGCCTGAAGCTGAGCACAGCGCTTCCCATGCCAGCTCACAAGTGCTAAATATGAGGAAATAATAACTTCCCTTGGCCTGCTGGGTTTACTCTTGCTCATATCATTCTATGCATTTGGCCACCTTTACTGCTGTGCAACATTGCTAGCTTCTGTCTTGTGCTGTGGCTTGGAAATGCACAGCACTGACTAAACGTTCACACATGCATCTATCTATATACATACCAAGGACATGCTCGTTTTGCCTTCCTTTTCATATTATGGTTTATAGTCATTGTTACTGATCATGTGAATGCATTAGTTTTTCTAGATCATGTGCTTTTATGTACAGTAATAAAAACTGTTTTTACTCTCCCAGAAACTAAAACTTGAACTCCAGCAAATTAAGAAGCAAGTCACGGTAAGATACCATACCGATGAATTAACACCTGTCTGGTTTACTTTAAATAAAAATATAATTGATACTTCTAAGATTTTATTTTAAAATAAAATCTAGGATACTGAAATTGCAGTTGATGGTAGACTGTGGACTGCAGCAAAAACTGTTTCATGCATAGTTTATTTATGGTGACAAAGAGCTGTGCATGGTACAAGAGTTGAAGAAATGTTTAGCTGAAGATTTTTTTACTTACATGTCATTAATTTAGATTCAGAAAGTGGCTAACTGCCATGTCATGGTTAAGGCTGAGTGAAGTTGTGCATTTAGGGCTGCCTGTTACAAGTAAAGATGCAACTTCACTACAAGGAAGGTCTCCTCACTACAAGAAAGACATGGAGGTGCTGGATGTGCCCAAAGAAGGGCAACAAAGTTGGTGAAGGGCCTGGAGCACAAGTCTCACCAGGAGCAGATGAGAGGAAACCTTATCTCTCTCCACAACTACCTGAAAGGGGGTTGTAGCGAGGTGGGTGTTGGTCTCTTCCCAAGTAACAAACAATAGGACAAGGGGAAATGGTCTCCAGTTGCTCTAAAGGGGAGCTTTAGATTGGATATTGGGAAAAATTTCTTCACTGAAAGGGTTGTCAAGCATTGGAACAGGCTGCCCAGGGAAGTGGTCGAATCACCATCCACGGAGGTATTTAAAAGATGTGGAGATGTGGCGCTTAGGGGCAAGTGGTGGACTTGGCGGTGTTAGGTTAAGGGTTGGACTCAATGATGTCAAAGGTCTTTTCCGACCTAAATGTTTCTATTCTATTTCAAACTTACAATGCTTTCTAAAGTTTTGGGGTATTTTTGTTGATGGAACAGTTTTTTTGGTTGGCTTGGGATTTGTTTGTTTGTGGATTTTTTTTTTTCTGTCTGAAGACACATCTGTTAGCGGTCCAGACTTTAAATTAGCTTTTACTTGGCTTCTTCAGGCCACTGAGTTTAGGAATTTTGTTTGGTCCCATTTGTTTGGAGCAAATGAGCTTTGCAAGGAAACATGCTCACAGGAGAAAACTTACTCTATTAATTATCATACAGGTTCTTATTCTTACCAGGTTTAAGCATCAGTTCTGTGTTTCTGTTCTTCGTGGTTTGCCTATGTTGAATAGTACTCCTAACACCCTTCTACCATCAAACCCAAGATTTGTCTCAAAATCTGTTATTTCCATGGGTGTGGAGTCATAAGCAGACTTTACACAGAAACAAACATTCTTGCAAGAGTGATTAAGATTGGAAATTGGGAAATGTTAGCTGTTTTTAGGGAATATTGTCATCTGACTTGAGAATTGCTGTTTCCTGCTGTGATGTCCTTCCTAACTAGAAGGATGGAACATCGCTCTGTAGGTTTTGTCCATGGAACCATCAGAATATTGAACTTGCTGAGCTAGTTTACAATATGCTCAAGCTCAGCCTAGTGCCTCCTTGTCATTTCTTTCTTATTCTCTCCAACTTCTTTTTGCACTGTCATCTCCAAATGAAGAACATCACTTTCTCAAGGCTGATCCTGCAAGGTTTATATTGTGTTATGAAGTGCTTAATGCATCTGGGTTTTCAGAATACCATTTTAAAATACATTCAGCATCTAGTTTTTGAATTGTAGCATTTTATGGTTTTAATTGCATAGAAGTGAGAGTAATCCATGGGTGGAGCATGAAGGATCTGAGTCATCTCTTCTTAAAAGACAGCTGTCTTTAAATTTTACTTCTAACTGTAAATGTAATTTTCACAAGGGTGAGTTATTTTGTTTGCTGATAATCGTACCTTTAAAAGACAAAAAGACACAATGTTTTATAAGTCTAAGAAAAAATTATTTCTAATTTTTCAACTCATTAAGCTGTAATGTATCATATTGTAATGACTTCTAATTATAAACCTGTTAAAGATCAAAAATACAACTATAGAAATTGAGACTGATTGTGGCTCATACTAAATTAATGAACTCTTGACTAGTTGACATTGGCCTACTTGAGAGATGCTTGCTTGTTTTGAATAGTAGAATCTCCCAGAACATGAGCAATCTTTTGATTCTCCCACACATTCATCTGATCAGCAGTTTGCCTCATGACAAACCGTCAGCTGGCTGGAATTCCTGCTAGGAGGTTGCATTAAAATGGCAGCTGTCACCAAGAAAAGCAGGAATCACTTACAGATATTGAAGTAAATGCAAGCATACAACTTATGGTAGCTTAAAAAAATTAGAATGTTAAAAATATATTAAACATTTTTAAAATCTCTATAGCTGTTTCTAAAAGCCCTAGACATAGTCTTTAGAAACAGATTTTCTTTTGCATTGAAAACTGCTTTTAAAGTTTTTTCTTTTGAACATCAAGATTGCTTCATACAGGAAGTTCAGTTTACACATACGTGAGCCTGGATATCTAGATATCACGCAGTTATGGGATATATGAAACATTCCCAGCATTTATAGAAATATGTGCTCTCAATTAACTGCTGTTCTCAGTGTTCTGGTTTTAAAAGCAATTGTTAAGGTTGGATTCACATTATAGAACATGAATATTTCCTGGGGGAAGGATAGGAATAGTTTTACGTTTTAATATTATGTAAATTAATTGGAGAGAACCTTTATTCCTGAAATACGTAAGAATATATATTCTTATATTCCCGAAATATATAAGAAATGCATTATATATTTGTCTAGTTGATTTGTTTTTTCTGCTTATGATGAAATAGAAAATCTTGCTTGCTGCTTTATCAGGGTTTTTTTTTCCCCATTAGGATGAAGTCACTAAAGTTCGTGCGGATAACAAGTTAAACCTAAATCTAGAGAAGAGCAGAGCAAAAGAATTGGTAAGTTTTGGTTACTTTCTTCTAGAAATATCTAAACACTGAGTAATCTCCAAATTTGGGTAAAACAGTCTTACCCAAAGAGCTTTCTCATATTTATCTGTAATAGCATTCAGCTTCAAGATGATACGAATCCAAGTTACTCATCCTCATGTTGCTAAAGTAGAAGGCACCATGTTTGGTTTTATATGTCTGTCTATTTTGATGCTGTTTTAATATCAGAATTAACACATTATTTAATCTAAATATGGTGACTAGCTGCCTAGAGTATTTCTGTGTTATTACTGTATCTCTATTTTAACACTAATTTAAGTTTACATGTTTCATTAATTTTATCATCATTGAAGATGTTTCATTTCTTTGTAGCTAGAGAATTTATAGCATAGCTAGTTTGTCAGATAATACTGTGAAAATAGTTGTAATTTATTCTTTTAATTGTAACTGATTCTGGTTCAGTTTGTTTTGAACTTGGAAATACCTGTTAGAACTGAATTGATATAACCTTAGAACAATGTAGGTGAAGAATGAGAAGCTTAAAAATATTTGCGTTATGTGTAGTACTCTACTATAGATCTATGCCCGCAGATTATTTTTAATAGCTTATAGGATCTTCATAAAGCATACCTTCTAAACTGAAAGGTCTTTTAATGTCACTTTTCTATTAATTTTATTTCTTATTCAGTGTTTTTTCAAAATGTATAATGAAGATGGAATATTTATCTCCAATCTAGGCAATACAAAGTGTTTAAGTAGATGTCATTTATCTTCAGTGTGTGTCCATTTAAGTTTTTCACAATGATTAGTTTAGGTAACAGCTGTGTTCATTGATTTAGTATATCAACTAACAGTCTGTTATCCTATGGTAGATACTTGAATTAAATACAATTTGAGCAGGTAGAATTCTTGTTTCAAGGTTAATACTTAATGCAAATGTTTTTAAAAAAGTATTATATGAAATGTCGTAGCTGTGTAGATCATAAGCCTAGCAATACTTAAGGCTTACAAAACCTATTTAAAAACCACTGCAGCAATGATAAATTAGGCACTAGTGTTTCTTGTGTATTTATGTAGGCTCCTAGAGTCTGGACTCTGTTGTGCGGAACGCTACCTTATTTTGACTGCCTCCCAGGGAAAGCAAACTGTGTCTATCAACTTAGTCTTAAAAGAGTTGACCAACTTTTGTCATTTGTTGTGCAACTGTAATTTTGTAGTTTCTGTGAAAACTGCTCTTTTTTTTTCTTTCCCTCACTCCCCAGCTTTGCCAATTCTGCCATGCATGAACAGAAATAGAAAAATGCAGATGGATGGGGAGCAGGTTGTGCCATGGGGAGAGGCATAATACAGTATTTTCTGTAGTAGGTAGAGCATCATTAGCATATTTACTTGGATTGTAATGTGACTTGGAACTGAATATTTAGCTTTCTGAGAATAAAACTCAGGGTAGTTGAAGGTTACTGTGCCTTCTTACTAAGTTACTATTCAGAAGAGAGATGTCCTAAGCTTAGATTGATTTAACTGGAAGCACTAGGTTAAAAAACTTATCCTTCAGTTTTGCTTTGAATAAGTACAGAAGGAGAATTTAGTTTGTCAACACTGATTTGGGCAGCTTTTAATGTTTCAAGCTCTAAATGCTTTATCTTTTAATTAGTTTATTCTACTTCATGTTTCTTGGAGAATCCTACATTGCTTAATGCACATCTGGGTTTGGTGTGATTTATATCTGCAGTGATACAGATGTAATTTAAAAACTCAAAGTATGGTGCAAAATTCCATTTATATTCTTGTGTTCGTTCATCACAGTGAATCTAAGCTTGCTATTCAAAATTTCAAGATGCATCAAGGATGGGGGCTTGGGCAGCCTGATCCAGTGGGAGGTGTCCCTGCCCGTGGCAGGGAGGTTGGAGCTGGATGATCTTTAAGGTCCTTTCCAATCCAAACCATTCTGTGATCTGACAATACTGAATTTTATCTGCATTTCGAAAAAACGTGGACTTAAGGAGAAATCTCCCTTTTGAATCTCAAGGGGGACGTTTAACCTTGTCTTTCTTCCTCTATTTATGCACTGGTGTTATAACAGACATATGGTGATGCCTTGCAGTAAAAGGGAGTATTTCATTGTCTTAAACCTAATCCTTAGGTTTGATCTAGAAAGTTCTAGCCCCAAAGCAAAAATTTAAGAGACACAAAGCAAAAATTTAACAGTCACAAACTGCAAAAAAGACGCTTGTAGAACAGAAATGATTTGGAATGTTATTTGGCTAATGGTATCTATTTAAAGTAAAACAGATAAACAATTCTACGGATTGAAATAGTTCATTTTAAATGTGATGATTCTTTTAATGGTGAGGATCAGTCTATTAATGTGAGGTCCAGTTCTTATGTGAAATTTCACCTCAAGCATAATTTTAATTAGATTCTTTTATAAATACTCTGCCATCTTACCACTTTCAAAAAGGTATATTTATAGAAAATGTCCAAATTTCTTTTTTTGTCCCTTTTCATTTTGCATACTCTAGTGACTTTCGTTAATTGTAGACATGCTGTTATTTGTGTTTGTTATGTTGTTTTCCACATTTGTAGCAGCTGGCTATCTCTTAACTTCATCTTTAGATCAGTCAAAAGCCCAAACAGAGCTCTAGATCTTTCAGGAGAGTTTTTAATGCTGAGGCATCTATGTATAGTAGCCTGAGCTTAATATTGAAGTGGAGTAATCTTCCAGAGTGGAGGAAAAATAAAGCAACTTTCCACATGGGAATGTCAACAGATGAGGTTATTGCTGTGTAACTGAGGATTCTGAGATGGGTGGCTGGTGACCTTAATACTCTGCACTGTATACTGGTGGTTCAGCAGCTGTCTGTGAATAATTGAATTGCTCCACTAGTAGGACAGGAGCCATTGTAGATGTCAAGGCAAATCATGCTTGTTCATGGGTCAGAAAGGTAGCCTGTCTTAAAGGTATGCTGATTTATTTAGGATTTCATTTTCTTTGAACCCAAATAGCTATAACTTAAAAATAAGCCACAACATACGATGTTCCACAAATGGATAACTTAACATGTGATACAAATGTTCTGTATTTAACAAACATATCATGAAATGATGGTCAGAACAACAGGAATGGTAAGGACATGCAATGCTAGGTAAACATGTCTTTGGTTGAATTTGATATGAAATTTTAAAACTGTACTCCCCTTCCTGAAGAAAGCAGATGGTTCAGTCTTAATTGTGTTTGTATGCTCAATGTATTAGTTAACTCTTCCAGAATTATTGTTTAGAATCATAGGTCTTGTTCAGAGGTGTGGATGGACATCTGTCTAAATTGTGCTTTTACAAAGAACAGCAATTGTCCTACAGAGCTATCTCCCAAGTGTTGTCAGACAAGAATGTTGTCCAGATTCAGTGTTCTGCAGAATTTGGAAACAAAAAAATGTACCTTTAAGCGTCAGGGGAAAAGGTTAATGACAATCACATTTATCTTTTTTTTTTTTTTCCTCCCTCCCTCTAGTACTCACTTAATGAAAGAAAACTGCTTGAAATGAGGAAAGAAATAGAGGAATTGGTAAGAACTCAATAGATTATTATTGCACAGCAAATCTTTTTGTGCTTCTGTTACAGACATGGTGTTTTTGGAGTTGCTCGAGTTGCTCATGTCTTTAAGCACCTTAGTGTACAAAATGTCATTGTGCCTTATTATTTCCCTGTGTATTTTCTTATTGGTACAGATAACTGAAGTGTCTGCAGAATAAAAATACCCTCTGCGTGCATATATAAGCGGTTCAGTGGTCACTTCATGGATGTAGTATTTTCTTGAGATGGAACTCTAGTCTTAATGTTTGTGAAATTATTTCCCCAGCCCCAGCACTCCCCTGTGTTCAGACTGAAACATATTGCTAGACTGATTTGTCTTCGTTTTAGAAGAGATTTTACCAAGTATTTCTTCTTCCTTTTGTTTCCTTTATGTAGCAAAGGGAATTATCCCCCGGAAGACATCTAGAAGTAAATCATTAACTGGTTCACAATGTTTCAGTAGTGCTGATTTGAAAATATCAGCAACTCAGCAGCTGTTGTTCTCAGTTTAGAAGTTTGTTCTTTCATATTTTCTGAGTAATAATTCTGTCCCATTATTTTACAGAAGTCCTGTCTTCTCTCGTAATCAAATTCTGAATTCATCTGTAGCTGGCTTTGTGGTAGAGTTCATTACAAGCTGAAGACGTGGGGTTTTTTTTTTACATTAGAAGACCAATTCTTATTTATTTTAACGATCCCTTAAATCTTTATGCTCTGGTATGTTATTGTCACAAGCCACTGTTAGACTTCTCAGTAGCCCTAGTAACTGAGCAGTGACTTTAGTGTGGGTGAGCCAAACAACAGATTGAGGTTAATGTTTATGCTGCTAGATTGAGATAAGAAGTCATCCAGTTCTGCTGCTTTCTAGATTACACGTTAAGGAACACGTAATCGTATAAAGCTCCCAAGTTCACCAAACTATTTAATTGCTTGGATATAATCAGCTAGGAAGGAACTTGTTCTCTTTGCATGCAATGTAACATATGCTTAAGGAGGAACAAAATACAACTTAAAGGGATGGGTTAAATTCCTGAATAAGTTAGTGATAGTTCAAATTACATCATTTTGTTGCTTTGTTTTTTAGAATGCACAACAAGATCGAGCTCTGACCCAAACAGACCGAAAAATAGACACAGAGGTTGCAGATCTGAAAACAATGCTTGAATCACACAAGCTTGACCATATTAAGTACTTGGCAGGTGAGGAATCTGATGGTTGTCTCTGATAGCGAAACTGTTAAACATTGTTGAACTCTTCACTGACTGTATTCATAAAGGCCCTAACTGAAAAAATGAATGAAACAGTGTCAGTCAAGATTAGCAGCCTTTTTTGTGCACTTAACCCAAGGAAAAGTTTCCTGTGATTCGCAACTTTGTTTTGAATGGGCTATGGGAAATAAATTTTTTTCCCCTGCTTTATACTGTTATAATAAGCTAAGTAAGAAATCAAAAATACTCCCTGTTAACAAGAGCCAAAATGTTCTGTCTGACTTAATTTTTAAAAGCAGCTTGCTGCATTTCTAGTACTGTTTCATCTGTGTGATGGAGGTCCATGTTCAAAATGGACCATTTCAGCTTTTCTGGTTCTTCAGTGACACATGCTCTTCGAACTTTCATTTTTCAACTGCCTTGGGTAGCTGTAATATTTTGAAATTTTTCTCCTGAGTGTGCAGTGCTATTAAGTGACCAAATTTGCAGTAGAAAACATTCTTCTGATTTAGATTTTCTTATTATTCTTTCACAATGGATTTTGTCAGAAGTACAATCACATCTGTTTATATTACTGTATTTCAGGCATATACGTTACAGATAGCCATTACTGGAAAATCAAAGGCAATTTATGAAAATGAGAGGAAGTTCTCTTCCCCGCCATCCCTACTCAAAAAAACATATTGAACTCTGCAAGGAAAAAAAAATTAAAATAATTTAAAATAAAAAATAAAATACTAAAATAATTTATATTTACTGTTGCAAACAATGGCAAAAATCTTTTGTGTGTATCTCTAGAAATGAAAAGTTGATGTCACTTAAATAGAAATTTTAAAAAATTGCAAATTTATAAGCCTTGTTAAAGATAGCTTTCATTTATTTGTTCGCTGAATACTTCACTGTGATTTAATAATCTTGTTATTCATTTCCTCACTTTACAACTGTAACTTGCCATATGGATCTTTCTTGGAATGGTAGGCAACTAAGGGTTTCTTTCAGCCCTTTGATAGTTTTCCAGCCCAGTTTTTGTACGTTCTTTTTTTCTTCCTTCTTATTTGTTGGTTTTGTGTCCCTCTGCCTTGAAATTGTGTTGTAAATTAAAACCTTGTTTTCTTACATGGGGAAGGGATGTTGCTTATACTTTTAAGTGCATATAGCTTTCTGAAGAAATGTTCTGAAATCCTGTGTTTACTGTCTCATTTTCCCTCTCATTTTTATTTTCTTTCAGGTTCAATATTTACATGCCTTACTGTAGCACTGGGATTTTATCGTTTGTGGATATAATAAAACATCAATTTAAAGGGACTTCTACTGTCCAGAAAAGAAGTAGAAGTCTTTATCTTGCTGTTTTATTATATCCACCAAACGATTAAATCAGTGCTACAGTTAAAGGCACTGTAAATATTGACCTGAAAGAAAATAAAAATGAGAGGGAAAATGAGACTGTACACCTATTGTGCATATTCTGAAACTTTCCTCCAGGGAAAGCATGGTATACGCATTTCCGCCTTTACTCTCTGTTCTGAACTGCAGAATACCTTGCTGCTGCAAGTGTCATGTAAGCAAAGACTGGCATTTGTACCAATCATGCAGGGCTGCAAGCTGTAGAGAAGAATCTATGGAATTATGTCCCATTGCCTGTTCAGATGTGCTTGCTGGAGTCGGTTGTACGTATCAGGCTGGAGTTTTGATTATTAATGTAAAACTGAAGCTACGTGTTTTGTGGCTTGGAGGCACTCTTGTATAAGTAGGATTTGTTAACTGAATCATAGTTACTTTCCTCTTTCTGACACTTGTTCAAACAGTTACTATGATCAAATATTTGGTTTGCTATTTTTATAACATTATAGTTATCAGCTTGTTTTCCAGATGGCCGTCCAGTCATGTTTCATGAAAGAGAACTGTGTAATGAGTGATAGCGGTGTCTGCTGCTAGTTTTTTATAATACATTTGTAGAAGTTTTTGTGACTAACTTGCCTTTGGTGCATTTAGGTGTCTGATACTCATTCCATATGCTATTCATTAGCTTTACCACTGTAAATGGAAATTTGAAATGCGGTACAAGACACTAATCATGTTCATTTACAGTTCAGTGATACAAATTGTCTCTGGTGCTGCCTTCTTGTTGGAAGGGAGTTTATGCTTGTAGAAATGAAAGAGATTTTAAGCAGGGTCTTAGGCGAGGGAACTGCAGTACTGACGGTCTTCTGGGTGTTTTGTTGATTTATTTTTAAAAATAAAATACTCCTCTTAATTCCTCTTGGTTCTTCAAATGTGGAACTTTTATAGTGATTATAATAATGAAAGCAGTAGTGGAAACTTGCAAAGATGTGTAATCTAGTTCTGAGCAAGCCCATGTGAACTACTAAGGGCAATCGAAAGCAGTGACAGAAGACTTCCAGTATATCCAGATATCTGTCATTCTTCCACTGATGAAATGGCTGCTTCGGTAGTAAAGCTGCCCTGTATGCTTCTTCAGTTAAAGGGAATATTTGCTCTCTTGCTTGCCCTTTGGAGAGAACAATCTATGCACTGATAATAAATGCAATTAGAGCACAATCGCAGCTTTGCTAAGGGAAAGTAAAGCTGTTTGGCTACTCTGTGCCTGTACTGTAATAACCATTTAACTTTTTTGATGGTTGGGAGTACCAATTTTGATCACTTGCAGGCATAGAAGAAGAGATGGATGCCTGTAACAATACCATACTGGCTCAGAATAAAAAAATTTGAATACTTCGTAGAATATACTGAGTTTTCATTATAAATTTGACTTTTTAATTTGAATGTAATCTTTTTGTTTGAAGGTAATTCACTGCTAATAGGAATTCTTTTAAGCTAAGAATTAGCTGAGTCCACACACCCATTAACACTGAAGAGGAAAGAACAGTTAGTAATGCAAGGGAAACTATTATTTCAGACTAATGTGACTCTAAACTGAATGAATATATATTCAAGATCTTCACTTTTTTGTTTAAAGAATATTCTTTGTACTAATTTAGAGGACTTGACACATTCTCAAATTAGACAAGCAATAATTTAATGTTTAGAATTATTTCAGTGTTGATTCTTATCTTCCTACAATAGGTGATTCTATGTATGTATGTAATCAGTACAACTTTGCCTTTATGCCTGAGCATCTGATAAATAGATGCTAAAGTAATTAGAATAAATTTTAAATATAAGGTCTGTCTTCCTAAAAATAGATACTATGCAAATATATTCCAGTACAGGTAGAAAGAAGTAAAAGATTAGAGCAGCATTGTCATCGAATTAGCAGTGTCAGGCAAATCAGCACTTCTTGGTGAGTGTTCTAAACAAGGAATAAAGTTAATATGTCATTCAGTAAAAGGACACTATAAATAGAACATAATTACCATTTCCTAGCCCAGAAAGTTTTCAAGTGCGATGTTAAGCCTTGTTACTCCTATGCTACATACATAGATGAAAGATACCTGATTTCCTTTGATTTCAATGATCAGTTTAGCAATCCTTCTAGCACAATCTCATCATGTATACTCCGTGTACTTACTGGCATTCCAAAAAGGTAGAAAATCCCTCCATGTATTTCCAAGCACAATTTCTTCCAAAGAGGCATTTAAACTCAAAGAATGAGCCTTTTTGGTACAGATGAGAAGCAAATACATCAGGACATATTACTAAATATCTCTTGAAAAACAAGAGTTGAATGTCAGATAGTCACTAATTTTATAAATGAGAGATCTAAGTTGACAATTCTCCAAACTTTTTTTTTCTGTCTTTCTGTATCATGCTGTGCATCATCTCTAATTTGAATCAGGAGCAATTCTAAATGTACAGAAATACTTCTTTGGTTCTCTGACGTCCTATTTTGAATTTTAATTTGTGGAGCTTTTTCAAAAGATGCAAGTGAATAACAAATAGGACTGTTTTACCATAAAACCACTTCAGCTGTGGAAAATCTGCAGTAGCTCCCACTTCATTCAGAGGTGAATCTGCTCATTTCCTGGCTGGTAGGAAAAAAAAAGTATCTAGAAATGTTAGATCTCTCAGGCTCTCTCTTTAAATTTGCAAGAATAGAGGGTGCAGCTAAAGTTGAGCTTCAGCTTATAATTTGCTTTAAAGAAGAGCCCATCTCTATTGAGAGTAAGAAAGTAGCACTCTCTACTAGAACTAGTTTTAAGTTTTTCATGTGAACTTCCACATTCACACAGCAAAGACAAGAGAATCTTTAAGGATTTATTTCCTTTTGGAGAAGGAGATCAAGAATCATTCCATTTGCTGGAAAAACAAAGTTGCCCCTAAAGCTTCTTCATGTCTTGCAGGACAAATGGAGATCCATAGTTCTTTCTAAACTGTTTACTTGCAATACACTAGTATGAATATACTGAATTTAACTGCTTGTCTATTTTGCTTTCGCTCTTGTCTTCAGTAAAAATCCATAAGGGAGCTGTCTTCTTTTCAGTAGTATGTATTAGTGGAATTAGAATCAGAATAGTTTGGTTTGGAAGAATTGTAGAATAGTTGGGGTTGGAAGGGACCTTAAACATCATCTAGTTCCAACACCCCTGCTGTGGACAGGGACACCTCCCACTAGATCAGGCTGCTCAAGACCCCATCTAACCCAGTCTTGAACACCTCCAGGTATGGGGCAGCCACAACTTCCCTTGGCAACCTGTTCCAGTGCTTTGATACTCTCATGTTTTAGAAATTCCTCCTTTTGCCCACTCTAAATCTGCTCCTCTCCAGTTTATTCCCATTGTCCCTAGTCCTATCACTACAAGCCTTTGTTACAAGTGATAGAAACAGTCCCTCCCCAGCTTCTTGTAGCCCCTTTCAGGTACAGGCAGGTCGCTATAAGATCTTCTCGGAGCCTTCTCTTCCCCAGGCTGAACAACCCCAACTCTCTCGGCCTGTCCTCATGTGGAAGGTGCTCTACACCTCTGCTTGTCCTTGTAGTCCTTCTCTGGACCCTTTCCAACAGTTCCATATCCTTCTTATGTTGAGGGTTCCAGAACTGGACACAATACTGCAGATGAGGTCTTACAAGAGAGGAATAGAGGGGCAGAATCACCTCCCTGGACCTGCTGGCCACGCTTCTTTTGATGCAGCCCAGGACACGGTTGGCCTTCTGGGCTGTGAGTGCACGTTGCCAGCTCATGTTGGCCTTCTCATCAACCAGCACTCCAAGTTCTCTGCAGGGTTGCTCACAATCACATTATCCCCCATCCTGTATTGAAACTGTGAATTGCCCTGACCCAGGTGTAGGACCTTATGCTTGGCCTTGTTGAACCTTATGAGATTCTCACAGGTCCACTTCTCCAGCCTGTCCAGGTCTATCTGGATAATATCTTGTCCTTCCAATGCGGCAACTGCACCACTCAGCTCGGTGTCATCTGCAAACTTGCTGAGGGTGCATTCAATCTCACTGTCGGTACCATTGATGAAGATAATAAACAGCACTGGTATAGTACAGACCAGTACAGACCCCTGAGGGACACCACTTGTCACCAATCTCCATCTGGACTTTGAGCCATTGACCACTACTCTCTGAATATGACCCTCCAACCAGATTCTTACCCATCGAATCCATCTCTCTCCAATTTAGCGAGGAGGGCGTTGTGGGGGACCATGTCAAAGGCTTTACAGAAGTCTAGATAGATCATAGCTGTTGGTTTTCCCGTGTCCACTGCTGTGTTACCCCATCCTAGAAAGCCACTAAGCTGGTCATACAGGATTTGCCCCTGGTGAACCTGTGCTGGCTGCCATTAATCACCTCCATGTCCTCAATGTGCTTTAGCATAGCTTCTAGGAGGATCTGTTCCATTATCTTCCCAGGCACAGAGGTGAGGCTGACAGGTCAGTAGTTCTTGGGTTTGTCTTTTCTACCCTCTTTAAAAGTGG
Source organism: Phaenicophaeus curvirostris (assembly GCF_032191515.1). NCBI lineage: Eukaryota > Metazoa > Chordata > Aves > Cuculiformes > Cuculidae > Phaenicophaeus > Phaenicophaeus curvirostris. The sequence goes on from NC_091394.1 coordinate 38,052,100, forward strand.
GCACAATGTTATCCTTCTTCCAGTAACCAAGGACTTCTCCTGATTGCCATGACTTTCCAAATATCAGAGAGAGGGGCTTGGCAACCATATTGGCCAATTCACTCAGGACTCTGGGATGCATCTCATCAGGTCCCATAGACTTATAAATGCTCAGGTTCCTCAGGTGGTCATGAACCTGATCCTCCCCTACAGTGGGAGGGGATTTAGCCACCTGGTCACCATCTTGCTGTCCCATGACCCAAGAGGGGTGAGGGGAATGGTTATCAGTGAAGACTCAGGCAAAAGAGTTGGTAAGTACCTCAGCATTCTCCTCATCTGTTGATACATGATCACTATTCCCAATTGTCAGTGGGTCTACGTTCTCTTTAACCTTCCTCTTCTGAGTGATGTACCTGTAAAGCCCTTCTTGTTGATCATCACTTCCCTTGCCAAGTTTAGCTCCAGCTGCACCTTGGCCTTCCTGACCTCATCCCTACACAACCGGGCAGTGTCCCTATACTCTTCCTAGGTTCCCTGTCCCTGCTTGCACTGCCTGTGCAGTTCCCTCTTCTTCTTTAGTTTAAACAGCAGGTCTCGACTCAGCCATGCCAGTCTCTTCCCTTCCGTGCCCGATTTCCTACACCTGGGGACTGAGCGCTCTTGTGCTTTATGGAAAGCATCCTTAAATATTTGCCAGCTCTGTTCCACTCTCTTGTCCCTGGCGACCATGTCCCAGGGGATCCTACTGAGTAACTCCTTGAAGAGCTGGAAGACTGCTTTCCTGAAATTTAGGGTCGTGACTATACTTCTCGCCTGTCCCATATGCCTCTGGACCTTGAACTCCACCAGTGCGTGATCACTGCAGCCCAGGCTACCTCGGATCCTAATGTCACTGATGAGTTCTTTTATACTAGTGACCATCAGGTCCAGTATTGCATCCCCTCAGGTGGGGGGTCTCTATCAGCTGGACTAAGAAATTATCTTCAATGCACTCCAGGAGTCTCCTGGATTGCCTACAGCTTGCCGTGCTACTTTTCCAGCAGATGTCAGGGTGGTTGAAGTCCCTGAGTAGGATGAGAGCTTGTGAGTGTGAAGCCTCCTGTAGCTGGAGAAAAAAGTCTTGATCGTTTGGCTTTCCTTGATCACGCGGCCTGTAGTATACACCAGCCATAAGGTTCCCATTGGTTCCTTGGTCTTTTCTTCTCACCCATAACCTTTCAACCTCTTCATGGATACTCTTCAATGATAACTCTTCACATTCTATCCCTTTCCCGAGACAGAGGGCAAAGCCTCCACCCCTCCTTACGGGTCTGTCCCTTCTGGATAGCCTGTAGCCATAGATAGCCACACTCCAGTCATAGGATTCATCCCACTGAGTTCCAGTGGTAGCAACTAGATCATAGTTTTCCAGTAGCACGGTAGCTTCCAGCTCTTCCTGCTTGTTACTCAAGCTTTGTGAGTTTCTATAGAGGCACTTCTGGTGGGCTGCCGGTCACATTGCCTTCTTAGTGGACCCTTTATTACCTATAAGGTGTTTTGGAGAAGTTTCTTTGCTTCAGGTATTTTATTACTGTTAAATCACACACTAGCTGTTTCTCTATGGGAAGTGTTCACTGTATCATTCATTTTTCAGAATGTTGTAGAGTTGTACTTAAGACCATGAGCTGACAAATGGAAATGTATTTTTAATTTAGGTATGAAATCTGCTTTAATTTTTTAACCGCAAATGTTTTGGTTTACTAGAATAAGCCTTATTCTAGTTGTGAATATTCACTTAACTGACCTTTTCATAAATGGTGAGATCCTAACTCTGTGCAGCTATTAACAGTTCTTCTTGACTTTGGAAAAGGTGTGCTTTTACCTTCTAGATATTTTGAGTTATACTGCTTCCATGGACTTGTCTTACTCTTGCTACCATCTGTAGACCTCGCACAGGGGGTTTTGTGGGTTTTTCTTTTTCACTCAGCCAAGTTAGCTAAATTCCCGTGACTAGTTCCTTTAAACTACTGCTTGCAAGGTGTGAGCAAGACTAAGTTTTGCATCTCCTGTTAAGTTTTCAGGAATCAAGTGAACTGCCTTTAGCATAATCTGAAATAATAACTATGTGAGATAATGCAATATTTAACAAAATTGCTGTGTAAAGTCTTTTCAAGGAGTAAGTACACTGTAAAATTAATAATTTTTTAAATGTTATAATATATTTGGAAAAGCTGTATTTAGAAATTATTAGTTTGACAATGGTGTTTTCCTTTCAATTATTTTTCCTTTAGCTATATGTATCTTGCATTTATAGAGCTTTTTTTGTTGTAAGGTGGGTTTTTTTGTTGTTTTTTTAAGGTAAGTCTTTCTGTATAAGCAATTAATTTTCTTCAGCCACTAACTAGAAAGTTTATTTACAGTCAAATACATGCCTGAAATATTGGGTTTTGCTTTAAGCATGCTCATTTCTAATTACACTCTTGGAAGTAGAAGGACTGCTGCATCTAGTAGGAAAACTTCATTTGGCTTAAAATACATTTTTTTACCCTATTGCCAAACATTTTAAAGCAGTAATGCTGAGTTTTTATTTTACACTTAAATTCTATGCCAGAGCAATTGCCTCTTACACAGTTTTGCAACTAGATAAAGATCATAGAGGTAAGATACCAGTGGTTGCAGTGTTCCTTTGAAATCTGTCCATTCCAGGAAGATGCCTGTTTTCTTGGGAGGATGCCCAACAGTATCAAAACAAAAATACTGGATATGAGTAACAAAGTATTGCAGCAAATACCAGTCTCAAGCCAATGCTTATCCTTGTAGTGAGGCATGTTTAGTGTGTTGTAATATTTCAAATACCCTCCCTCACTTTGCTGTTCCAATACACACCCTATCAAACTCTCAGAAGTTCATTGTGTTCCCCCTTGTATTCTGAAATTATATCAGCTTAATTTGAGTTGTGACTAATACAACTCATGAATAGTTTGTTTTTGTTGCATGAGTAAAAGTGTAGTGGGGTGGGGGAGAAAGGTGGTGTGGTTTTGGTAAGGTTTTGTTTAATCCTATGGGTGAGTGGCACGCACATGTTCTGTGAGAACTTGAAGCAGAACTGTATGATACATGAATGTAATAATGGCATACTTACAGCAGGCTGTTGAATTTGTTCAAATCAAGCTTGTACCCAGGGCTCCAGGGTTTGCTTCAGAACTGTGAGGGTGTGTAATCGTTATCTTGGCAGGGAGTGGGAAGGGAAGCAGGGCAGGTTTCTCCACATGAAGGGTAAAACTCGAGACTTTTACTGTTCCTACTTCAATCTCTAGCATGCTTTGGTCTTTCTCCATAGCCAGAAATCTAGTAGTCCTCTTGTGAAAGGCTGTCAGCAACGTCTGTTACTCCACCAGTAGGCAGCTATTAAATATGTCACTTTTGGTTGTGATTTTGTCCAGAATAATTTGTGTTGCTCCTAGTCATTCTCCTGTTTTTACTTAGGATCCATTTTCTTTTTGGAAAGTGTATGAAGCAGTATATATTTACAAATTTCTCCCAGTCTTGCTAGAAATTCATAAATACAAAGGCCACTTCAGATGCTCCCTCTGAAGACTACTTACCACAACCAGATCCAGGTAGTGGCTGGAGGCTTTGATAATCTTTTCTATCTCAGCTTTCAAAGATGTCAATTCTTATGCCTCATGATTTACATGCAGGCTTCCCTGGTTTTCCTTAGAGACCCGCTAGGCCAAGGCACCAACCGCTTTCTTGTCTGAGCTACTGAACTCTTCACTGAGCTTTTAAGACCAAACAAAGCATAACAGGCATGAGCCTATACTAAAAAAATTACCACTGATGATGCATAGATGAGACTGATTATGTGTAGTGTGATCACTGCAAATGGAGGTTAACTTGTTTTAATTTGATGTAGTTAGTTACCTTGTCTTATGTGTTACATTGCTGTATCATTCAGAAGCACTGGTTCTGGGAAGCTTTTAAAAAGAAGCTGGAATTCTGTGGAAGTTGAGGCAGTTGGGGGTGAGTGCAAAATAAGGCTCATGCTTCCAGAAGTCCAATAAGAAAATGGTTGCAGAGATCTTAGTATTTTTGTCTCCTCTAAAAAGGAGCCTTGTTTAAAAAATTAGCTTTTTTTAGAAACTTCTGAGTTGATTTTTTTTTTAATACTCCTAGCCATGTTCCAATCTACGCATTGCAGCATGCTCCTTTATGCAACTTTTTTCAGTATCAGTAACATGATTTGGAGATACCCATGAGCACAGCTCTCAAAAAAACTATGCTATTGCTCTCTCTTGTTGCTATTCAGTAAAAATGCGTTCAAGACTTCAGAAAAATGTAACAGCATATTGTGCACTAAGCCGTTAAGTAGTTAACTTGTCTTATTTGAAAGAGGGTCCCAGTTTGCCCTAAGGTGTCAGACCACGCCTGACAGGTTATAAATTTGATGATTCATAAAGTGTGGTTAACTCAAGGGTTGGGAATGTCTAAGGAAGCTAATCCTTTTTGATAGAGAAAACAGTGGTAATCATAAGCCAACGCAGCAAAAATAAGCTCACTGTGAGAGGTAAATGTTTAATAGAAACTTCTTCTCCATTTACATAAATGCTAGTGTTTTGAAAGGTATTTTCTTTTTCTTCTGTAACCTAACTGTTCTGTACTTGGGTGCTTCTACCTCATTTTTCTTTCCAGTTTCTAACTTCAAATATTTAATGTGTCATCTAATAAATATATTTTGGATTACTATATGCCATTTGTATTTTCAACATTGATTTCAGGCTTTTTATTTTGTCCGGTAAAGTTGTAGAGAAATTTGGAGGAGGGAAGGGCTGGGTTTCAGTTTGTTCATAGTGAATGATTTAGTGTATTTTTTTTAGTGAAACTGTGTTTAATGCATTAAAATATGACCAACGGCTCTGTTACAAGCCCTTACTTATTCACGGAAGTTAAAGGCTTATTTATATGAAGATTTCATGATCAATCTTCTGATTGATATTTGTTTAAGTTTTTGTACAAATTGTATTTCAAGTAGCAATTTAAATATTTATATACACTTTTGGTACATCACTACATGCAGCAAAACCACAAGACCCTGGGGTACTGAAGTATCTCTGAATAAAACAAGCCACAGGATCACATATAAACAGATACAGATATTGGGGGGGAGGGGGAAGTTGCAAAGTGCTAGAAGTCTGTGTATTGCATAAATATCTGAGATAACAAATAGATTAGACTGTAGCAACAGTGAAAGAAAACATAAACAAAGCCGGTTACTTTGGTCCATAAATGAAGATTGAGGCGTGCAGTTCCTCTTTGCTGTTGGACAAAACCCAGCAGTAGAGACAGACGGTTGTTTAACACCTGCCTTTGCAGCACGTGTAGCTGCCTGTTCCTTTAACTGGTGGTGGCAGTGTGTTAATTCAGAAAATGGGGGTTTACTTTGTGTGCTTTTCTGTTGTCCTGGAATGAAACACTTCATTTCAAATATGTGAAGTTTTATATGAGCTGCATTAGGCTTAGTGGGAAAATTATAACGTAATATACTGTGTTTGAGTCCTGTTTGCAAGCTGCCAAAGGACCATTGTTCCATGCTAATTACCCTTACTAACAGGTGGGCTAGGTGCTGTGGTGATAAGTTTAAGTCAGAATGAGCTGCAGTGATGCTCGTGAGACAGGGAGAGATTAGAGACATGGCCAAAAATAAGGCAAAAAAACAAGAAAAGTGATCTGCTTCTTGAAGCACTGCCAAGGGGAGGGAGGGAACTTGAAATACGTATGTGTAATGAAAGGAAATTGGTAATGTTAAAGAAGGCCTATGAGCGATAGCAGGTAGAAGTTAGTTGCTAAGTTACAAGGCAATTTTGGACAGCAGCTATGTAGGCAAGGATGGTTTAACAGGTCTGTGCTGAAGTTCCCATGTTTAGAGATTATATGGAAGCATTATGTCAGCGTCAAATCATCACTCGCAGAGGAGATTCTGTTGCTGGGAAGGATATCTGTGCTGCCAGAGAAAGGAGCTGCCTTGCCTTCTGCTCCACGTAGGTCTGGGGGAGGGGGAGAGCACCAGCCTTTGTGCCTCACTCTGTCCCACACTCAGACAAGTCCTCCAAATTCCAGCTCCTACTGAGATAATTATACAGGGGAGTCCAGCTTTTAAGAGCAGAGAGGTAGTTACTGCCTATTTTTCACAGTAATTCCTACCAGGACTGCAAGCACTTAACAATTCTGTCCTCTCGGAAGAGATCCTAGCCTGCCCCAAGGATAGGAAACAATAGGCCTTGGCATAATCCTTTCTGCAGTGGGGATGAAATAGAAGTGTTGAATGATAAAAAGAGATTCTAATCTTTTGCTAGGATCCTGAGCACTGAAGGGCTTTTCTCCCAGAATGGATTCTAGCCTTCCCAAAGAGAAAGGTAAGTGAATTCAGTAATGAGTCCCTGGATAGCCAGCATAATAGATTCACGCTATTTAAACCTTGTCCCAGGAGACCTGTATGCGGGTTACTTCTTTTTATTTGTGGTTTCTGCTACCCTAGAGCTTAGATCGATGAAACTGGACATAGAATATGTAACTAGCGTTGGTGATGGAGATTGATAAACATGGTTAAGTACAGCTAGGTATTACACAGACTTTGTTTCTTGCGCTGGTGCAGTGGACTGATGTAGACTGTTGCTAGAATCTTGATTTCTTTCTTTTTAGTATGTGATCAATGTTAGTCAACTAGTCAGACTTAAGAAGCCACATTTGATCTGTCTGACAATCATGATTCTCTTGAGGTCTTTCCCTAGTACATCCGATTTAATTTACCTTTAGTAGTATGGGAGGCTTTTCAGATAATATGAAGGAAAGCATACTTGGAGATGTAGAGGGAAGATTGTGTGAAAAGAAGCGTAGTTTTACCAAGGGTAGATTGTGCCAGACCAATTTGGCAGCTTTCTTTGGTAATAACTGATTTTGTAGGCAAAAAAAATGCAATGGATCTAATGGATCTCAACATCAGGTTCCATGTAACCTAACTTGAAGAAGACACAAAGATAATACTGTTAAGAAGTAACCTTATGATAGGAAGACAAAAAGAGGGTGCTGTTCACTAGTGTTCAAGAAAGACCAGTTCAAACTGGAAGTGTTCTGGAGAAGGGCAACTAGAATGTTCAGAAACTTGATTTATTTAGCCTAACAAATGAAAACTGAAGCTAAACTGACTCTGCACGTAGTCTCAAGGGTACTATGTTAGAAGTAAACACAAGATAAAGGAAAGAATCATTTAAGGTGAAGAACATGGACTTGCCATAACTGGGTTTAGGAAGGAAATCATAAAGATGTTCCTGACTGCCAGAGAATTTCGGATTTCAAATAGCAGTCCAGTAGAAGCAGCAAGAAGAAATCTGGTTGGAAGACTGGCATGAACTGACATGGTCGTGTTATGCTATGCAGTGCTTATGTTAGCAAAGACGGGACTCCATACGGAACTTACCTCTCTTGTAGGTTTATATAAACACTGGAAAGGAATGCTTTTTATTTTTTTTTGGCTAGCTGGAAACTTTTACCAGAGTTGTAACTACAAGATTATATCCATTGGTTCAAGTATCGGGACTATGTCAGCATTTTTTTTACAGTAATTTCAATAGATCAAAAAACACGTGTCATGCCCTAGTGTTCAATGAGCATGAAAAATGAGATTTTTAAAGGGCTGGAGAGGTGGGGTTTTCTTCAGTTTTGTAATCTTCCACCAATGCATCTGAGACAATTTACTCTAAAACCCGAGACAGCACTAATGGGCTACTCCCTGCAATGTAGCATGAGTTTGAAAGGGGAAACATTAAATTCTGAAGTGCACGAAGCCTTATTTTTATCTTGAAATCATCTTTTAAATTTCTTGAAAGACATTTTTAATATATGTGAACATCTAGTTATAGCTAAAGAAAATTTGCATTTCAATTATACTCCCTTCCTGCCAGGTCCTCTGAAGATGAATAGTCCCAGGAAAAGTCTTTACCCTGGGTGCTCTCTACCTCACTACACCTTGTCAGATTTTTTTGTCCTGCTTCCAGAAGTCCAAAGGTGACAAATGCTAAGTGTGTATGTACGTATGCGTATGCATATGCAGGGAGGGCAAGGAGGAACAGATCTGCTCGATTTTACATTTACTGTGCTCAGCCCTAGTTTTGCATATGGTTACATCTGCACACACATGAACAAAGGGATTTATTACACTATTATGAAAGCCCTTCCTTACACTGCCAAAATCCTAGGCCCATAATCAATTTGGTTGTCTTGCAGTCTTCTCAACATCCCTCTACAATCTGTACCTTCTGTTCCCCACTCACCCCGAGCTGCAAAAGCCATGTCATTTCACCGCAGCCTGAGCACCTTGTTCCCATTCAGTCTAGGTACCTCCTAGGGATACCTCTGCTGCTTCTCACTGTCCTGGTCCTACAAGACCTTCTTCTGGAGTTCTGTAGTCCTATTTCAACAACTGGGCTGAGCCAAACTGGAACTGACATGAAGTTGCATCTGTTATGAAGAGAAACAGATAAAATGGAAGCTTTTCCTGGTATCTTGATGGCACAAGTAACCTCTGCTCCTTTTTTGTCCACCAATCCTAACTTATGGTCCTCATCCAGTTCTCAGATGTTGCAATGCTGCTCTGCAAGCCTCTGTTTTCTCCTACTTTGTTCCGTAGCCTTGTTTCGCCTTCAGTCAAATGACACACATCTTCTATTCCTGAATTGCTCTTATCCTGCCCTCCTCAGACAGTATATGAGTTGCCATGACTGAGATGTTAAGGTGTGACTGGGAGAGGAAATTTAGTGCTGCAAGCTTTTGACTTGCCTGTGCTCAGTTATTTACTTCTCTGTTTAGTTTTTCTGGGGAGAACTAGATAAGGCCCTTTAAAGAAGGTTCTTCATTGGTGGATTGGTAAAGCAGCAGTGGGAGTGTGTATTCAAGAAACTGGAATAAACAACAAAACCAAAACATAAGGTCATGATTCAAGCAAATATGCCAGAGGGAGCACTCAAAACAGACGATGTTTATTGCTCAATGTAGTCTAAAGTCCAGGCAGTGTGCAGATGCAGTCCAATGGATCTCTCCAAAAGCTGGGAATGGAGAGGTGCACAGAGAGCAGACCACAGAGGAGGCAGCATATTTTCCTTTGGAAAGGGGCAGTAATAATTGTGCAGTAGACTTGGAAATATTTAGTCATATAAAAGGTCTCAGTGTTAGCAGCAGCAATAGAAGGTTTTGCGAAATTTGTTATTAAAAAAAAAAATCAATCGGACCTTAACTTCTAGTGTGAGATAGCAGGTCAGTCACTGTTCCTTACACAAACTATTGACCTGAAAATGACTGTGGGAAAATTTCCTAATTAGCTCTGTTGGGGTTTTTTTAAGAAGGAAAAAGTAGCCAAACTTCTGAATCTTGTTTCCTGTGGAAACAAAGCTTACACAATCAGTGTTTGTCCAGTACCTAATAATTTTTGTAACCCTCTGGCAAACAAGATATTGACTAAAGTTGAAAGAGGAATATGTTAAATATCTTTTTTTTTTTTTTTTCCTCAACATTGTATAAAATCTGGCAGCAGCATGAGGAAGAAGGAGTCAGGTTACTACCTTGGCTGCAGAAAAGGCAAGAGGATCTCTGTCATTACATGTTGTTCACCAGCCAGCTGGCTGGTCAGAACACAAGAGCCGACAGTGAGTATTTTTATAGCTCCAGACTAGTCCCAGAGTTTGTCATCTCTTGGTAGTGACAGTGTCATCAGAGTCATGAGGAGAGCCGGGATTATTGTGGTGAAGGAGATGTGGGACAAAGGACACAAATCCGTAGGAAATCAAGCTTCGTGAGTTCTGCTGCTCAGGAACAACGTGTTTGTCTAACAATAGCTAACGTACGTCAGAACCAGATTAGATTTCTATTTGCATGCCTCCTTACCTTTCTCGGGAATACCTCCAGCATAAAACTCCTCAATTTCTCTCTCTTCCTTAAGGCATGGGGTTGTCCTGGAGAGTAACTGTAAGAAGTTGCATCTTATTTCTTTATAGATTTATTACTCTGTTTACTTAGTCAGATGAACTGGGTTTAATAACAACATCAAATGTTTGCTGCTTTTTTAATCCTCTTGGCTCTTCAGAAACAACATAACAGACAGAGAAAATGAGTTGGATGCAATTCCGTGTTGTGTGCACACACTGAGAGCAGAACCTGAAGACGGTATTGTTGTGCAATGTAAACAAGATACAAATTTATCCTACAGAACCCTTGTAGCTGATGATCTGAGAGGGAAAGAATCCAGTGGCTTTCTGAAGCATAGGACGAGCCTGTAGCACTGACAGGAAAAACAAGATTTTTTTGTTTTCTTGTAAACTGAGCACATTTTATACATACTCATTGAAATAGTAAGCACGGGGGACTACAAGAAAACCTTCAGAGTCATTATAAAGGAATACTATCCAAGGGAGTTTTTAATCTGCACAGAGAGAGATTAGGAGCTGTGCACTTCTCTCTATCTTATGTAGTCTAAGGTCTGTATTATGCTCATTACAATGGTATCAGTGCTTCTAGATTAAAGTAGCAATGCTCAGATTCCACAGGGATGTGTGTCACAGTAATGCATGTGCTAGTAATTAAAACAGAATTTTCAAATATTGCTTCAGATTCAGACAAGGACCCTTTTATGCAGTTGTGTAATAAAAAAGGAAGCTAGAGCCAAACTGGGGCGGGGGGGGGGGGGGAGTGGAGGAGGCAGCATTAATATACGACACAGCCACTGACACAACATGAGACCTTACACACTATTGTTGCTGCTAGTCACAGAGAAGAAAGAAGTTTGGGGTTTTTTTCAAAATACTAGGTAGTATTTCAGAAACTTAGCTTTTATGGAAGTCCATCTAAACCGCAGCTGAATGTTCCTGCTGCTAACCACTTTGAAAATTCACTCCAAAGAATAACTAGTCACCTAGAAAGAAAATGAGATGTAATTGCAATGAAAGAGAAATTACTTTATTAGATCCTACCACTGGGTGACTCAGTATCCAGCCAATAGTATTGTGCCTTTTCAGGAGCAAGTATTTCATGCTTCGGGGGGGTAGAAAAGGCACAAAGAGCCAAATAAGCTGCAGTTCTCTTCATAGAGGATAGCCCTTCCTGATCCCCTCATGGACAACAGGTTTGTGAAAAGAAATACAGAGCAAATACCCTAATCACAGTCTTAGTAAATGCGATTAATGATCAAACAGTTTTCCAGCATTTTGGCAAATCCTGTCTTAGTGTTATTTGCCTTAAATCCCTCCCACAGCAATAAGTTGTGTAGTTGACAAAATGCAAAAAGCACTACCTTTTGTGTCCCAGGGGTGCTATAACTTGATTATATCCAACCTACTCTTTAGTCACTGACCTGATTTTGTCTGTCGTAATTATAGAAGGAAGGTTTTACAGGCTATTTGTATGTGATATGGATTATTACTCCAAGGTATCTTGGGTAAAACAGGAGATGAAAAATAGTCTTTTGTTCCTGGGACATTGTTTAATTTCATTGGATGTGTCTGGTGGAGGAACAGAGGGGCCTAATTTTAAGACACTCTGATCTTCTTCACCTTGCATTTTTGTGTTCTAAGGCTAAAATAAAGCTTGTGTTGTACTTGTACAGTGGCTAATGAATTAGCTCCAGTCGTCAGCTTAACTGCTAAGAAATTTTACACTGTGTCAAGCCCAACTCATTGGTACACTTAGAGCCTAGCGGCTCAGATCTACTTTAAAAACAAACACCTCAAATGTGTCTTTGAGAGGCTAAAATACGCCCACTGGCAAGGCCTGCATCCCAGTAATGCAGCTGCGTAAGTCCTAGGCTGAGTCATAGAATCATAGAACAGTTTAGACTGGAAGGGACCTTAAAGATCATCTAGTTCCAACCCCCCTGCCATGTAGTCAAGGGGATCCTGATAAAACCAACACTTCACCCAGTGTGGTGGTGAAGGGGATGGGATTTGTCTCACAATTTTTGCAGTAACTTGCAATAGTTCGCTGCTGTTTGCTCAGTCACACCCAGTCAAACTGGTTTCCATTCATTGTTTCCTGCCTCATGAGTTCTTTTTTCTTTTTTCTTTTTTTTCTTAAACCTGCTGATGCTCACAGTTGTGCGCATGTTGTTATGAGAAAGTATCAAGGAGGAAAAAATAGGCTGAGCTTCAGAAGCCTCGACCGGAGTCCAGGTGTAACCACTCATTGAAGCAATTAATACGTATGACTTAGTGTAGCGCAGTGCTATGGAGTCTTCCCAGCCTTTCCCAATGTGGTTCAATTAACTCTGTCTTTCTGTCACAGCACATGCCTCATGAGAAATCAGAAAGCGGTTTTTGAATGGCACAAGCTGAAACCTTTCCCCTTGCTCACAAAGGAAGAAAGGCTGGCTTGCAGCAATTTTTAATCCAGGAATGCAAACTCTGGGGAGGTGAAGTTTTTTGAATAGCTATGACAAAGTCCTAATTTGCAGTAAAGCATTCCGGGACTAAATAAGTGGCACACCAGAGAGAGAAGGAAATCTGGAAGAAGTCTGCAGAAATCGTGGCTGAGAAACCCAGGCTATTGTGCTGATGAGAATATCACAGAATCACAGAATAACCAGGTTGGAAGAGACCCACCGGATCATCGAGTCCAACCGTTCCTATCAAACACTAAACCATATCCCTCAGCACCTCATCCACCCATGCCTTCAACACCTCCAGGGAAGGTGACTCAACCACCTCCCTGGGCAGCCTGTTCCAGTGCCCAATGACCCTTTCTGTAAAGAATTTTTTCCTAACGTCTAGCCTAAACCTCCCCTGGCGGAGCTTGAGGCCATTCCCTCTTGTCCTGTCCCCTGTCACTTGGAAGAAGAGGCCAGCACCCTCCTCTCTACAACCTCCTTTCAGGTAGTTGTAGAGAGCAATGAGGTCTCCCCTCAGCCTCCTCTTCTCCAGGCTAAACAACCCCAGCTCTCTCAGCCGTTCCTCATAAGGCCTGTTCTCCAGCCCCTTCACCAGCTTTGTTGCTCTTCTCTGGACTCGCTCCAGAGCCTCAACATCCTTCTTATGGTGAGGGGCCCAGAAATGAACACAGGATTCGAGGAGTGGTCTCACCAGTGCCGAGTACAGAGGGAGGATAACCTCCCTGGACCTGCTGGTCACGCCGTTTCTGATACAAGCCAAGATGCCATTGGCCTTCTTGGCCACCTGGGCACACTGCTGGCTCATATTCAGTCGGTTGTCAACCAACACCCCCAGGTCCCTCTCCTCCAGGCAGCTTTCTAGACAGACTTCTCCTAGTCTGTAGCACTGCATAGGGTTGTTGAGCCCCAAGTGCAGGACCCGGCATTTGGCCTTGTTAAACCTCATGCCATTGGACTCAGCCCAGCGGTCCAGCCTGTTCAGGTCCCTTTGCAGAGCCTCCCTACCCTCCAGCAGATCGACACTTCCACCCAGCCTAGTGTCGTCCGCAAACTTGCTAAGGGTGCACTCGATGCCTTCATCCAGGTCATTGATGAAGACATTGAACAGGGCTGGACCCAGCCCCAAGCCCTGGGGAACCCCACTTGTCACTGGCCTCCAGCTGGATTTCTCACCATTTACCACCACTCTCTGGGCCCGGCCATCCAACCAGTTTTCCACCCAGGAGAGTGTGCGCCTGTCCAGCCCAGAGGCTGACAGTTTCTCAAGCAGAATGCTGTGAGAAACTGTGTCAAAGGCTTTGCTGAAGTCCAGGAAGACCACATCCACAGCCTTTCCCTCATCCAGCAGCCAAGTCATTTCGTCATAGAAGGCGATCAGGTTAGTCTGGCAAGACCTGCCTTTTGTGAACCCGTGTTGACTGGGCCTGATCACCCGGTTCTCTTGCATGTGCTTCATGATAGCACTCAAGATCACCTGTTCCATGACTTTCCCTGGCACTGAGGTCAGACTGACAGGCCTGTAGTTTCCTGGGTCCTCCCTGCGGCCCTTTTTGTAGATGGGCACAACATCAGCCAGCCTCCAGTCCAGTGGGACTTCCCCAGTCTTCCAGGACTGTTGGAAGATGATGGAAAGGGGTTTGGCCATCACATCCGCCAGCTCCTTCAGTACCCTAGGGTGAATCCCATCCGGCCCCATCGACTTGTGGGTGTCTAGTTGGGCTGGCAAGGCTCTGACCACCTCCTCTTGGATCACAGGAGCCTCATTATGCTCCTCTAGCTCCTGGGTTAGTACACAGATGGGACGACCCTCCTTACAACGAAAGACTGAGGCAAAGAAGGCATTAAGTACCTCAGCCTTTTCCTCATCCCCTGTTACTGTTGTTCCTTCTGTGTCCAATAGGGACTGTATGGTCTCCCTAGTCCTCCTTTTATTATTTATATATTTGTAGAAAGATCTTTTGTTATCTTTCACAGACTTGGCCAATCCAATTTCTAGCTGAGCCTTAGCCCTTCTGATTTTTTCCCTACACAATCTCACTTCCCTCCTGTAGTCCACCCAAGAGGCCTGTCCCTTCTTCCAGAGCCCATAAACATTTCTCTTCTTCTTGATATCCCTCAAGATCTCTCTATTCAACCAAGCTGGCTTTCTCCCCTGCCGGCTTTTTTTCCGGACCACGGGGATGGCTTTCTCCTGAAAATATGTGTTGTTTTGAGACCTGCTTCTGTAGGGAGAGACTGAGTCACTTTGTGTGGGCCTGTGTCATGGGGAGGAGGGGGCTAGGCTTTATTTTTAAGGACCAAAACAGCTGTATTGCTGCCAGGGAGTACCTTGATCCCCTGACCTCCTCCCCTCACCACCACCCCTCCCTGCCCTCCAGCTAAGCAGGAGAAGTACAGGGAACTTTTCCTTTTAGCCTCCTCTATGGCACCAGCCACTGTTGTCCAGTCAAGCATATCCAGACCTCCCTTACATCCAGACAGCACCCTGTACATCCTCCAGTTCTTTTTAGCTTCTCCTCTCTCTGATGTGTAGTAAGATGTCTTTTCCCTCTGGGATCCAGCCTGGAAACGGGCTTACAGCAGGGGTTCCCCCTGCCTTCTACCTCACTTTCTCTAGGCTGGGGCTTCCCTCCCCACAACTGGGGTCTCCCAGAGACCCCCAGTATGGGGGAACCTCTCTACGCTGCCAGGAGCCCCCTTCCCCAGGGAGTGCAGCTTTCTTCTCCCTACAGGTATTGCAGTGCTATCAGCCTATGCTGAGGCAGTGTTTGATTTTCCTGTTTTCTCTTCAAGCACCAAGTAGAGCATTTAATATCTATAAAAATATGTATGTTGTATATCCCGTTACACCGATACAACGTACAATGAGAACAGGCTGGTGCAAGTCCCTTTTTTACAGCTTATTAGCCTCCCTAGTAGGGAATTCTTGGTGGTTTAATTATATAGATGTAGTTGCAGCAATACAGAGAGGTCTGTGTAAAAATAGAATGGTAAAAATCCCCTATGTAAGAGAAATTTTTCTGGCCAGTTTTAGAAAAACCTTCACATACATAAGTTTTGTTTCAGATGTCCTATTTTCTGTACATGAGAGAAGCTCTTGTTTGTAATGGGCTGATTAGTCATTTGACAAGTAAGCATGTTTACTCATAAAGCAACCTATCTAGCTCCATGCGTGACTAAACTGAGCAACCACATAATTCTGTAACTCAAGCCTTCTCTGCTGCACCTCTTTCCTTGCGTAGGTTTGTTTTATTCTCTCCTGTCTATCATGTGCATCGTTCAGATTACACGCTCTGCTAGCACAAAGCACAGTGCCCGAGGTGGTGTTTGATCATAGACATGTTCTGTATTGATACATTTTACAGTTCATTTGTTCTGCTTAGAATTCAGAGGTGATATTGATTTAAAAAAAAAAGAAGGAGAGAAAACTCATCTTCAAGTGTATCCACATTTGTATTCAGCTTTACTTACTGCTTTGAGTATTAGGTAAAAATGTAACTGGAGTTTTTATGGTACTGATTATCCCTCGCAAAGATAAGTATTCATATGTCTTCTAGTAGAGGTGGCAGAGCTACATCTACGGAGTATCGGGCTCTAGGACTCCAAACTTGAAAAACTGCTTTGTTTAGATTGACATTAACAGAGTTACATGCAACAGCAGTGTTCAGAGGATGAAACCCTAAATTAGAATGCACTAGGCAGAAATTCAAACAGACTATGGAATTGCCAGACTGGGAAAAAAGCTATTAGCCTGATGGAATCATAGAATCATGATGATTGGAAAAGACCTCTAAGATCGTCCACTCCAACCATCAGACCAATACCACCATGCCTACTAAATCATGTCCCAAAGTGCCACATCTACATGTTTTTTGAACAGCTCCAGGGAAGGAGACTCCTCCACTTTCCTGGGCATCCTTTTCCAATGCTTCACCACTCTTTCAGTAAAGAAATTTTTTTCTAATACCCAATCTAAATCTCCCCTGGCAAAGTCTGTCTCATCCATTTTCTTCCTTCCTCAATGCAGTGCAACCACCATTCCTATCCCACATATTGTCCTTAAAAATATTTTAATATTTGTTTCATTGCAGTTAATTGATTCTTTCCTATATTTGTGATTGCTTGACTTCCATCAACTTCTGCTTTTTTTTTATTATATTTTTTAATTCCTCAGTGGGGGGGGAAAAAAACAACCACCAAAATTATATTTTTCAGTTTTATCAAATTATTCTTTGGTCACTGCTGGGCATTTTTTCTTTCTTTTAGGCTGCAAGCTTAGGAGTTAATTCCAGTTTCCTAGCTAGTTCCTTCAAGTTTCCCTGAAAGGGGCAGGGTGGAAGGGGAAGTTAGCTTGCCCAGATTTTATTTTTGTACTATAGCTATTTATTTTTGTACTATAGCTATTCGGGCAGAACAAAAAGAAATATGGAACAAGGAGCGTCAACAAATTTCACAAGTATTAATGTTTGTATCACTGATAAAGCAGAAGAAACAACATGTGGCATGAGAAGAAGTAAAAGTGAGCAGAGGTTGTGACTGTGAAGGAGGAAGAGAATGAAAAGTTGATTGATGGTAAAAGAGGAAGTCAGGAAGGATTTAAACAGGTGAAAGAATGGGCAAAAATAATTGTATTGACTTTTGGGTTGTTACAGGGAATAAGGGACAATTACAGATCTATTCTATATGGATATAGTGGGGATGAAAAGGGAGGGAATATGTAAGAGTATTGTGTCTTTGAGAGAAAAGGTTGCAAAGGTTGAACATGGTCTGGCTGCTTTGGGGTAGGACTGGCTTTGATTAGTCCAAGCAACAGGGTAGGACAAAAGGAACGACTGTGCTTATAAACAGAGCAGAGGGATTGGAACAGCACTCCAGGGGACTCCTCAGAAGTTCAGCAGCAGCCATGGGAAAGCTGAATTGGCAAAGACACTTAACCTATAAGACATAGTGGCTAAAATGTAGGACTGGATGCATGAAGAGACTAAGATAAGCGCATGTGTCACTGACAGAATGCGACCAATGTGACTGGGTACTGATCCATGGGAAGAGGCAGAAGAGAGAAAATCTGCTGAGATTTCCATGGCAAATACGAATGGCAAAGGAAGCCTCAGCTGTCAAAAAGGAGAAGTGAGGATGGAGCTGTGAAAGCCAAGGAGAGAAAGTGTTGAGAGAAAAGATGAAGTTGGCAGAGAGATGGCAAAAGACAGGGATAAATAAAGACAACATCACTTATGGAAGCAGGAGTCACGAGAGCAATTTCAGCAGTGCAATGACGGTAGATAGCAGAATGTCAGAAATGCAAGACAGTATAAAAGAGGATTGGAAGTACATGCTCTATGTGAATTGTGGTATTAGTCTTCATGAAAGATGAGCTAAGGAGAGGGGGGAATGTGGATATTGAGAATAACAGTGTGCACATAGGGGAAAAGTTAGCAGAGGCTCTGAAGGACAGAGTGAATGAGACGGAAGTGTTAAGAGTGTGTGAAAGAGAAGTGATGTGAGTCTTAATATCCTTTGGAAATGGTCTATGCAGTCTTGCACTGTTGAAAAAGAGAAGTCATAGGAGAAAGAGCTTGCCAGAATGGGTAGGGAAGATGTTTTCAGAGACTTTTCTTTCCTCTGTCTGAAACCTGATGGATGTACATAGGCCCCTTAGCATCAAAGCTGGTTTTCAGACAAACCAGCAAGATAGACAGAAAGCATTAACTAGAAGGAGAGAGTTAAGGGAAAGGAGAGAACAATTTGGATAGAGGAATATGGAACTATCTAATTAGCTTAATTGGCATCATCTGTCATTTCCTACAGCATCACCAGTTCTCAGTGTCCACTGTACTGAAAGTCTATGTAAATGAAAAGTGAGATTCAGGTCACTTGACAGACAGGCAGAGGTACCTGCTGATTTCTAAGTTTGCGTCCACGTCTCTTTTGTCAAGGATGAGAAGCAGGGAAGAAAAAAACAGTTTTCAGAGTCAGGGTTAGCAGAGACAAGCACAGCATTTGCATTTTGCTTTATTAATGTGGGTTAGCTCAGCAGGCGAAGCCTAGCATACTGATAAATGATTTCATAAAGGGGAAAAATAGGGTCAGTGACTGAAAATCATTTTCCCCCTAAAGTAAATGAGGCACTATTCGACAGGGATATTTGGGGGGAATCATATTTCATTTCAGTCAGGAAATAGCTATGTAGGCTTGAACAAAATGGCTCTGAATATTTCACTAAGGAAAAATTATGGTGAAAAAGAGATGGAGCTAGGCCCTGACGTTATCACAACAGTCCTGCTCCCAGGTGGTAATGGTTAGCTCCTGCTGTACTGGATCCATGTGTTCTCCCACTGTGCTCACAGAGCTGTGTCTCTCCCTGGTTTCTTGCACAGAAACCCTCTGTTACCTCTCTGTGGAAGTGAGACCTTTTACAGCTTGTGTGTTACAAGCTCCTGAAACATAATTGTTCCTCCTGTTACCCAACACTCCCCGTTAGCTCAAGCACAGGTTTTGTCCCTCCCTTCCTATGAGGTAACACTGAGTTACTGAGTGCAGAGCATCTCTTCATGGACATATGGTTGTGGAAGCAATTGGGCATGTGCGTTTGAGGAGTGCTACCACTGATCTTGTCCTACTGACGCAGCTCAAGGAATACACCAATCTGTGCAAAATAATCAGTATTTATGTAGTTTTCTTTGCCTGAGTCTTGTGAGCTTTCTTTGGGCTCGGGTCGGAGGCTAGGAAGCCTTTTGCTTCCTTCCAAGTCATAGGAAAATTCTTTAGTTGTGAGTTGTATCTCACAGCTAAACCAACGTGCTACGAAAGGAGGATTATCTTTTCACCTGCTCAATCTTCCTGTGCCTTCAAGTGCACCCCCAGCCTGTCAGGCCCATGGTGGGGTTAGACAGCTCAGCTCACCTGATCCAATAATTACTCACTGCCAAAAGAGGTGATCCCACTCCACCTCCTCCCTAGCCCTGCACCCCAGCAGTTTCCCCTCCTGTGATACTGGAGCTCATCTTGTCTCACAGCAAGGATTTCAAGGGCCATAAACTAGCAGAAAACTAACTGCCAAAGAAGGTAAGCGGGTTTTTGCTGGATTAACTAGGTGAGCCGTACCACCACAGGATCACGTCAGCACAGCCTAGGGTAGGCAGGACTGCCCTGTTTCATGTCAGAGAGTTGTTAGAGGGGCTTGGCAGCATCATCATGCCATATCCCACAGCACTCAATGCTGGTCCGTGTTCCTCGTGTGAGAAAATTCTTCCCCTTCTCACTCTTGACCACTAGACAAACTCAATGGGACTGATTCAGCCTCTAGCTATGTGATTTCCCAAAGATGTTCCCATTTTGAGTTGGAGCGATTGAGCTTCAATAACACTTTCTCATTTCTGGAAGGCCCTAACAGTTCACCTCCACATCTACCGAGACATGTGGTAACTCAGCCATTTCTTACCTTCAATCAGAATATAAAAATTACGCATAGATATGGTCCCCAGGTTGTCACAGTTAGGCATAATGAAGCACCTACACAGTGACCACAGCATGTATTACTTTTCCTGATTATATTGGCTCTTGTACCAGAATCACAGAACAGGGATAAGTTGGTACTGAATTAAGATGAACTTATGCCTGTTTTGCATTGAGGCTGACATGTTTTGGTTTTCAGCACTATTATTATAATGCAAATATGTAAGCTATTATATATTTTCATTCCGATTCATTTGTGTTGGTGAAGTCAGGTGGTTTTATCCATTCAACTTGCAAAGCAAAGTTCCCTCAGAAAATTTTTGGCACTCTGCTGTTCCAGGCAACAGGGTAGGACCTTAAGTTGGGGGGTTCCTTGTTTCTTTTCCTTCATGCTTTGGCTGTTGGCATGGAGTTAAATCCGAATTTCAGCAACTTGCTCCCAGGGCTAAACATCCAACTTACTGTCTTTTAACAGTTATTTTTAATTTTGTGGACCCTGACTCTGTAATCTCAGATGAGAAAAGTTAAAGGGCAGCATTGCATGCCCTAGTCTTTTGCAATATATTCATATCCTGCATGAACATAATCATTTTTCTTGGATCCAGCATATATATAAGAAAAAAACTGATGGAATATTTGAGAAATGAGAACAAGTATTTTGTCATCAAATCAAGTAATGAAAAATCATCTGTCAAACTAAAGGCATTCTATGATGTTGGCTCACACCGTAGTGCCACAATACCTGTAACACACAGACAATTACTTTTATAATACTTTTACTTGGTTTTGTCTAAACTTTTTGTCTAAACTCTAAAATTTTCTGAGTGAATAAATGCACATATAGAAACCTTGCATTGCTACATAGGTTTCTAAAGATAGCACTGAAGATTCATTTTGAAAAGAGAACAGATAACTGTTCATTAGTTGTCACCTTTTAGCTCTATTTACTTAAATACTCATATCTCTGAAGAATGGAGCCTCCTCCTGTTTAAGGAAGTTATGCTGTCACTGTGTCCCACAGGAAACCTTGGGTTATGGGGTCTTTGCAGCACAGAAAAGTGGATATATTTCAGACCAATACGTACATTTGTTCAGTGACTAATTGTGTGTAACTAAATGGGCTTCTTTTCATAGGATGCCGGGGATGTTTAAATAACTGTCTGCAGAGGAATAGCTGCACATCTCACTGTCTGTGGCCACCTCACAGTGGTCAAGAGGAAAAAATGAAAGGTGATTTAAAGTGACTTCTATTCTCTCATTTGCAGGAGGGCCCACACTTGCTGCAGCATCACAGACAGCTTTGAATGAATCACAGGATTCCAAGAATTAGCGACAAGCCTCATCATGTGGGCAATCCACAGCACAGATGATGCCAGAAAAATGCAGTGACTAAGGAGACTGATGTGATCCCTGGATGTAGAATACTTTCTGTAGGAGTAAAGAGATGATGTTATGGTAACAATAAGGGAATAGTGTGTCTTGTTCTGGTGCCCACGCCTCCAAAAAATGATGTTGATAATTTAGGCTGCACAAAGGAGCAATAAGAGTTACATGATACCTAAGCAAAGCTGATTTACGTTGAGACTTATGATCAGTCTCTTTAGTTTATTGAAAAGAAGACCAAGAGGGTACTTGATGACGAACAGTAGGCAGTGCAGGTTCTTAACTGCAAAGCACTCTGTCATCCTACGGACAAAGACATAACCACATCCCATGGCAGGAGGCAAAAGCTAGAAATAAGGTGGATAGAGTAGTTCAGGGTAAAAATCAATTAACTTCATCACAGTATTGATCTATAGTCTGACTTAACAGCCATACGAGACTTTCAATTACTATGGCAAAGGTGTTGTGAAATGCGTGCATGAATAGTTGAGATGATGTGCTATGTAAATAAGGCCAAGTGCAACTAACCAAGCTCAGAGAACTCAAAAGCGCTGACTAGGACATCTGCATTTGAATAGCTCTTCAGGGAGGATTGTGCAAATCAAGGACTGCCTTGCTGCTATGGGCAGTTCCAGGAGACACTGGTTATTGCCTTCCCAAAAGCATGATTGTCCTGTATTCCTTCCTGTCACATTAGCCTGTAAAACAACACATCATTCACCTTCAAATTCCTCCTCAAGGCTGTAGTCAGGGGTCATGCATGTATTCAGGCAAAAATGTTCCTGTGCCTCTCTCCCATTGAAATCAATGAGTTTTCAGGCTGTTTAAAGATAAATATGGAGTTGAGTCTTCTCTGAATGCAGCCAAGTAGCCTACTGATTGTGTCTAGCTAAAGAGCCAGTAGGGATCTTTCTTTCATTTCTTTTGACTTCACATCAGTTTATTTCATATTGTCTATTTAAACGCTGAGTGCTTTAAAGTGCAAACTGTCATTTCTATGCATGTAGTGTTTAGCACAGCTGAAGCCTGTCTTGATTGGGAGTTCTAGATGTAACTTGAATGCAGATAATAGAATTCCATAATAAGGCTTGAATTTATGCTTAGTTTCCTATGCTGTATAGTTTGACATCAGTGCTGCTTTATCACTGCAAGCACTGACAAAAGCTACATTTTTTTCTGAGAGGACTCATCAAATCCTGTTGTAGAAGGATTTTGTGCTTTGTTGCATAGCAAGTATTTTCAGAACTGGACTGTTTCTTTTCCATGATCATCACAAATTAAGACCATACGCACTTCTTGTGCTCAAAGAAAAGCAAAAGAAATCAACATTTGCTAAACAGAAATTAATCTGAATCTAGCTAAGGTCTGAAAGAAAACCAAGACACTTAGCGTACATGGGCAGTCACTTGGTCCTTGGGTAACTGCCTGCCCTGAGCTCTCTGTACATAGCTCTAGCTGCTAACAGATCCTGGTTGAAATTCAAATCAGTTTCAGCATTGCTGCTGTCTCTTCTAATTGACTTTGTCGATACACTCGGCTAGCGGGAGGGACAGAACAGGCAGAAAGGACCAAATGATTTCTAACACATGCTAGGCTATTCAGCAAAACACTCTGGAGGCAGGGGCCTAACACCGCACGAACATTGGGATTCCCCATGCCCTGCCATGGAGCACCCTGTCAGAAAACCAAGAGCAATTTTCTTTTTTCTTTAATGTTTGGGGCTTTTGCCCCTCCGACATTAGTAGGATTAGGCCCAGACAGTGGTTGAAAACCACAGCTCAGTTGGCAATGAGTGCTGTGCAGCAGCGGAAGCGCGTGGAAAAATTCTGACTCATCCATAATTCATCTGGCATCCCGAGGAACGTGCGCAATGGAGCAGGATCCCTGGCACTCCTGCAAGGGAGCTGCCCCAGCAAGACATGGGCAGCAACCAGCCCTCTTCTACCCAAGTAGCCTCACAGTTCCCAGGCTCGCAGCTTGACCATCCCACTGCTTCTGAGAGGAAATAGTTTCCCTGCTGTAGCACAGGGGAGGGAAGCATAGACCTGGGAGACTTAATGGCTTGTGCTTCACGTTGATGCTGCTGTAGGGAAAGATCAGTGAGGGACCTGGCCCCATGCCCTGGGATAATGTGTGCAATGATTGGAGGAATCCACCATAGCCCATTCATCATTTGCATCTCAAACCTGTGTGCAAGTGACACAAACTCTACTTTGAGTGACTCTGCTCTTGGCACACAAACTCCTGATGGGCTGTCTGTCCAAGGGCTCCTGGCAAAGGGCTGTTCAGATGTTTTTAAACCTTAGTGACCTGTTCCACAGAACACAAAAGGTAGGTGGCTGCAACCCAGGGCAAAGTAGATTTTAAGCCCAACCTTCAGCTTGGAGGTATCTAAACAACACATTCCATGCCGAGGGATTTCAGTCACCTGACAAGGTTATTTTAAAGGTATGACTGGCCTGAAAAGACAAGTAGAAAGTCTCATGGGCTGTTTGAAAGAAAAACAAAAGAAACACAATGAATATCATAGACTATCTGTGATTTGCAGTTGTGTGCGGTAGCCTAAACGCAGAGGAGTTTGCAAGAGCATCTTATGGAAAAGAATGGTGACAAGTAGTGAAGAAAAAAATTACATAGACAAATGAAAGTAGATGTTAATTACTTTATCGCCATCCATGCATTTCTTATACTGCCCAGGGCTGAAGGAGCTGACTCCTTCAGGGCTGACTGCTTCCACTGATATTCTGAAGGGATGAATGGAGTTCAGAGTACTCAAAGTACCACAGCTACCAAAAAGCTTTCGGCAAATCTGTCAACCGTTAGTCCTGGGACCGTGTGGTCAGCCATGCAGCCTAGGCAGAGCAAGGGGCTGAAGAGCACGTGTACACAGTAGAGCCCAATCGCAAGGGCCTAAGGATGTCCAGCTGGATTGTGGATGTCCCAAGACACATGTAGATCAAGAGGGCTGAATGCTTCCCACAGTGATTAACTTCCACCTGAACGCTCTGTTGGTGACAGCATGGAGTAACTTGACAGAACTCATTAGCTACCACACACAGGTCAAAATCATCAGTTACATTCATAGAGTCTACAAATGTGTATCTATTCTACTTCCAGAAGCTGTGTTTCAGGAGATTATCTTTTCAGAGCTAGTCATTGTCACTACCCTCAAACATATATATATATAAAGACATGATATAGAGACATAATCTAGAAAATGTAGCATGTTTTGATAAATAAAATGTTGTCTTGTCAAAGCAATTTCTTTAGTAGGTGATGTTTAATCTCACATATACTTCCATAGTTATTTTCCTATCTTAAAATTAATCTATTAAATTACTTCCCAGTATTTCAGTTTGTTATATCTATTCTCATCTCACATTGTGCCACTGTTCCTGAGAGTACACTCCATTGCACAATTATCTGTATTATTTATTTTGAGGCAGCTTCTGGGATAAAGAATTAGTCCTGGGATTTATCTACAGTTTTGATGCTGGCCAGCTGGGTGACTTCTGGCCAAGTCACTGCAGCTCTCTGCCACTGTTTTCCCAACAGTAACAGTGGGGTAATAACCCTTTTTTGAAAGTACATGGAGTTCTGCAGATGAAGTGCTATATAGTTCATAGTCCCTGTTCACAGCAATGATTTCACTGATGTAGTAGCCTTCCATACTCAATTTTTCTTTCTTTGTTCTTACAGATGAAATCCTGAAGACCAGCACCTGTCAAAGTGCTTATTAGTCTCTAACAGAACTGAAGGCTCTGAATGTTTCTTTTCCTTAGCCTGCGAGAGGCACAACAGTAACAGAAACAAGCTTTTAAATTAGATGTTTGTGACCTATTTGGAACATGTACAATCAGTGCAGACTTTGCTCATTGGTTCTGATTTTTTGTTTTCTTAAGGTGGCCTCTGAGGGAATAAATGCAACATTTCTTATGCCTGTGACTATGTACACCCTTGGTCCAGCCAGGCAGGAGTGCTGCTTGAATTGCAGCAGCCCCAGGACATGGGAGGGAAGAACTACCTGAGTTTGAGAGGAAAGCCTTGCTGTGATACTTGCTTTTTGGTCCTCCCTGAGAGTTCACTGAACTCCACATGGAAGGTAGGTCGAGTTAGGAGAGTTTCCTGTAGTGTCTGCCTCTTCAAAAATACCTTACAGCCAGAGTAAATCTGCCTTGCAGTGACTTTCATGTCACCAGATAGAGAAGTCTCTAAAGAGGTGCAAGTGCAATGGCCAAGTAATTGTGCTAGAAATGCATGACTTCATTTTAAAAGATGTTTCCTGTTTCTCCCTTATGCATGGTCTTCTCTTAAAAAAGTAAATTCAAATTAGTACTAAATATATTTTCTTAAATAACATCAACTATGGGAAAGATTCTTCCAACTCCATAACATATAAAATCATGATACTGTAGTAATCTTGTACAGTAATCAGGGTATCTTATCTCTGAAGTTCACATTTAAAGTTCAACTTCAATTTTTTTCATATATAAAAAAATCCCCTGAAAGAGAGGATTAGTCAGATTACTACTGGCTTGCCTTTTCTTAATTACCTTATGTTTATTTCCTCAGTAACACACTGCATAGTTCAAATATTGCCTGCCTCTTATAGTAGCAAATATCTTCATTCCTGTTCATATGGGGCCCTGACTTTGATCCCTGATAAACCAAGCACCAATGTGAAGCTTGACTCCAAAGGAGTTCAAAATTCTACTAGCAAAAGTGACACCAAAGGACCAGGATTAGGACTTTTTTTTGGAGCTGTTAGTCAGAGATTTTTGCAGCATTAGAGTCTATGCTTTGTCCATCTTCTGAGTCCCAGCAAACAAAGGCAAAACTGCGCACTGCCTAACATTTTAATGTTTATTTTAAGGGTATCATCTTGCAATGACAAATTCAAGAATTTGTCTCGTGTCTGTTGATTTTGTAACTAAAGCACTGTTGGTCAAATTGTTTTCCTCACTGCTTCATAATTGTGGGAGGAAAACATGTAAGTGGATTGGAATTGTGTACCACAACAACGAATGTAACTCTCATTTAAGGCACAGGATATGAGATAGAGGAATTAAACTGGAGCCAGCTAAAGACAGCTCTTCTACCAGGCACTCAAGTTCTCCTAGGAGGGTTTTATCCAACCCTTGAAACCTAGTTGGGGTATTTCTTCCAGTAAAGCTACATTTGCAGTGTAGGCAGGGCCCAGACACTTCACCACAGTCAAACCCTGTGCAGCTTGGTTACACTTTGTTACGTTCTTGGCAGCACTAAAGGAGCATGAATTACAGAATTTTTGTGTGTGTGTGTGTGCACGTGTTTATAAAAGGCACAGTACTGGATGTTCGACTTCACTGAGAAGCCAAAATAAATATACTGTGGTAATGACCTTCAGGATGTGGAAGAGAATGTTGTATCACTTAATGATAAGTAAATAAATAGAATAACAATTCAGACCTGGTTAATTTGACAATGTCTTTAAATTCAATACAGTATTAGATACCTGGCCCTTTCCTGCTGTGCTTTTTAAGTTTTGCACTAAGCATCAGAGGCTAGATATTATCCCTGTACAGTATGTCCTTTCTTCTCAGTTAAAAATTATAGTAAAATGACATTCTTGAACAGGCTCAGAAGCTATACGGGGCTTTGATACCATGCTAATTCTAGTTATACACAACCCTTCCTCCTCTTCCTACCCTCCCCTGCTTTTATGAGTCATGTTAAAAGGAAGAAGAGCTGTCTTTCAGGAAGAGTTGATGTTCATCTTCAGTAGCACCTCTTCAAAAGATGTTGTTGGGTATGTCACCATTAGCAATCATTTCTTCAGAAACATAGAGAACCCTCGGTTACCAGAGCCAGAAAACATAAGCTCAAATAACCATCACTTGGTGCTTCTTGCTGGCCAATTTTTAACTACTGCTTTCACATACATTTGTCACCAGCCGTTTATTAACGAGGAATGACTAGTTCTTTGTTACAGTGTGTGTTGGGGGGAGAAGTGTATCCTAAACTTTTCCAGCACTGTTGCCCCAGCAATGCTTGCTGGTTTCGTCTTCCAGTTCAGATCAATCCTGCTTGAGCCAATAACAAGCTGTATGCGCATACCTGACCAAGAAACATTTAAAAGATTTATGTGACTGCATTTATATTCTGTGTGGGTAGACATGGCTATAATACTTCCTTTTCCTGCATTTTTCACTGTGATTCAATATTCCTTCTGTACATAAGATTGTGCCACTTTAATTATGGATCTTGCTTCCATTTAAATTGATAGAGAATTTGTATTAGAAGTTTGAAAGAAAAGTTGCTGCCTTCTCTGCTATTAATAGTATTACGGCTTTATATAACTACGTAATTCCCATACAGTGGATAAATTATAACAGACAAATAAGCATCTTTGCCCACAAGGAACTTTTACTTCTGCATAAAAAGGGATTAGAAGATACAGAGCAAGAAAGTTCAATGCAGAGAACACACAGAGGTTTGGTGGGTAGAAAGAAAATGCTGCAAAGGAGTAGCAAGTCTGCGAAAGGTCAGATCTTATCCTAGAGATGAGGTGTACTCAACAGAATTAGGGCCAGCATTAATGTTTTACACTACGTATGGCAATTCCTGGATTAGTGGTGAAAATCAAGATGTCAGTAACTGAGGTGAGGAGGCTATTTTTCCTATTAAGTGTTTAATCTTGCAAGATTATTCTTCTTGCCCAAGCCCTGTCTCACCTCTTCCTATGAGCCAGGGATGATATGCCACTGAGTCGCATCTCGCTTCAGCTGCACCATGCCTCCAGCAGCTTTTTGGTCCGTCTTCAGCACTCATTCAATGCTACCTCCTTTTCTCCCTGCTCAGACACAAAGCTCAGGCAGGGAAGTTGGACAGTGAGCCAGCCCATGCCTATTGCTGCTTTCCCTGCTGGGCCACCTCTTGCCAGGCTGGGCTGCACACACAGCTTGGCTTTGTCCTGACCAGGTGTGCCCCGGTGGCACCAGGACAGTCAGGAGGCTGCTTGGCAGGACCTAACAGCTCACATGGGGCCCACAGGGCCAGGTAAAGCCCTTGTGCTGGACTGTGTCAAATAAAGGACTTCATGCTACAAGTAGAGGGTTCTGGAGACCAAAAGCATGCTTTGAGCAATATGTTGTCTCCAGAAGCCAAATATGTACTAAAAGAAATCACTAAAAACAAACAAAGCCCCCCCCCAATATACTATCTAAAATGGCATAGATTTACATTTCCTATACAGTGAGTTTAAAGTAAATATTTCATGCCTGTAAAAATATTGTCAGAACATTATAGAGGTTTCAAAGTCAAGCGCCCATAAAAAGAAGAAAAACATTAATCTGGATTAAGCTTTGCAACTTTAATTCTTTCCCTCTGACTGCACTTGCATCTTGATCATCTTTGTTCGTATGATCACATGTAGATTTTTCCAGAACACATAATGCTTAAGCAGTAACCAGTCCGTCTGTTTTTGTCAAATATGCTAGAATGGCAGAGATCTCCTCCAAGTATCTGTGTTTCTCTATTAACTCCTGACAGGACTGATGTCAGGGTGAGCACTTAGGTGAGATACCTAATGCACTGGTCAGTGAAATGATTTCTGCTTCTAGAACTGACACGGAACATTCTTACATAAAGTTCATCACCAGCTGATCCATGACCAGTGCAGGTCTTTGATGGAGAGAAATCCTAGTGCTTGGCAGCTTCTGGTGTCCTTCTACATTGTGTCACTCACTGGCTAAGAGGCCTGTGTAGTCCAGGAACCTTATGTTAATCAGAACTGAAACACTTCTCTCTATGCACCAGTTCATACCTTTCTGCAGTCTAGCGATAACTTTTAGAACTGCATTTTCAGGTTCCTTGGAGTCTGAAATGAACTTTTTTTTTTTTTTTTAGTATGAACCCTCATCTAAAAATCCAGGCAGGCTGGTGCAGAAAATAAGAAAAATCTGACTTAATTAAACTAAGGATAGGATTTTCCTACGTGATTTGTATTGCTCTCACTAATGAGCTGGTTCTCCAATGCAACTTCATGCTATGGGTTGCTGTTAGAGAGAAGTAATGCCCTTCTCCACAACATATGGCCTCCTATAGACTGCGCTTTTGTAAGGGTTATTTTGGAGCTGGGGATAAATGCTACTTGCCACATGAATTTAATATGGCACTCGAGTAAACTTACAATTTGCTAGAACCGTGCTGGCAACAAGTCTGGCAGCTAACTGCAAGACACTATATAAAAGGAGGTTTTTGCATTCACAGAGTTTAGTTAAGTTGCTTGGCACGTCGACAACATAAGATATTCACTAGAAGAAATAAGGAGTCTCTAACAAGTAAGTTTATCCTAGAACTCCTAAGCACAGAGTATTAAAATTAAGCAAACTACTTCTTTATCAAAATCTTTCTTTAATTACAAAGAACTAGCCAAGTGTGACAAATCCATGACAAGACTGAATTGCTGGTTTCCTGAATCTTTATGTTTAAAAATAAACTCCTCTCTACCACGAGACTTAACCTACTGGGGCCTATGAGCCCAGACTGCATTTGCCTATTAACAAGCATTATTATACATTAATTACCTTTAAGACACTATACACATAATACATTAAGAAACAGAAAAGTGAACTGAAGTTAGAGATGGAGAAGATTTGCTCTCCACACTTTTCCTCAGCCTTTCCAAAAAAGTACTGAGACTATTAAATATAAACACAAGTTACTGTATGTTCCTCTGCAAAGCTGTAATGCTGAGAAGATGTTAGAATGCTGTCAGGTCAAATCAGGTGGTGCTGATTTTCATTATATCACTGCAAATCCTTCAATACCTTTTTCTGCCTGCAAAAGTCAAGGACCTGCAGTAAGAATTCCAGCTTTTCTATTTTTTAATAAAGTTTTTAATTCTTTTGTATAGCAAAAGCTTGTAAATATGAAAGAGAGGTCTCCTAAAAGCTCAGAAAACAGATGGCAAATAACCAGCCGCCTACCCATCCTCTCTAAATGTCTTATTTTTTAGAAAATGGGCTTTTAAGGAGATTTCTTTTGTGGGTGGGCATTGACTCATAAGTTTTGAACATTCGCTGTGGCATTGCAAATCTGGATCAAAAATTCTATATTTTAAAAAGCATTGCTGAATTTGTTTTTTAAAGTGACAGAAATGTTTGTATGCCATTTAGATTTCAGGCCATCCAAATTAAATATGTATTTTCAAACCACTGAAGCGTTCCCTTACATTGTTACTAGTGAAAACACAAGAGGAACCTGTTAGTCTATCAGTCGCAGGAGGTTTTAAAGAAGAGCTCTAGGAATGCTCATGGGATAGCTGGTCCAGCCATGGAGGCAATAGGAGCTTAGGTAACCTCTTAGTCTTTCTCTGCATTTTGGTTCCTAGAAAGAAAACCTGGCTTTATTTTTAATACTGTGAAGTACCATGCAGCTGTAACAAATCAGTGACAATACTGCAGCTTTTCTATAGCAAATATTTTCATACCATACATCATAGCACCCTCACACAGTGTAAATTCATAAGGTAAGTTGCCAAGTAGACAAGATTCAGTCACTTTTAAGCTGATTAAACAGCATTGTTGATGACAGAGGTTAGCATAGGCGTGGCTTGGCAAACAGCAATAATTGCTGATCATCATAATAATAATAATATGTACTGGAACAGGAAGCTACTCTTCTTCCAAGCTTCTAAGCATATACATTGCAATCATGACAGTATATATAATGATGAGTTAATCTTAACAATCAGCTGCAAAATCATGACCTGGTTTGAGATACTTGAACCACTCTGTCATGCAAGTATTCTCTGAGGTTACTATAACTGAACGAAGTCAGAAAAATAATTTGCATTTTGTCAGGTGATGTGCTTTGTAGATGCATGGTTTCGCACTCTTAAAATAAAAGGAGGCAACTGTCTCTGCATCCTACAGGCTTCTGGTATATTTAACATATCCCATAAATGACAACATAATGATCAGTCCTGTACAGTAAAATACTATTATCTAACAAGGGCAGCAGAATTTCAGGATTTCAGATTTCAGCAGACAGTTGGGTTTTCATGCTAACCTGTTTCCCTGGAACAGATTTGAAAGAGGCAAACTACAAACTGGCAGTAGGACCCGGAGCAGCTGCAGTAACTACAAATTATTAAAACTCAGTATTTTCACCTGGCAGTTCCACGTTCCTAAAGTCCATTAAAATCTACTTCTGCCACCAAGATTAGCATGCAGAACATTTGAATTTGTAGGTGTGAGAGATGCAGAGAGGGAAGAATAGTTTCTCCTATGTAAACATCTATGTTACTGAAGAGCCAAGTGAGCTAAAGAAAAAAGCATGATGAAACTCCATCTGCATGCAATTCCTGAAGCGTTACTCATGTCACTTCCTGATTCTCCTTTTTGGCCTCCTTTCCCTTAGGTCCCTCCCACCTCTATAAACAGCATAACAATAATTATCCCATCAGTGGAGACTTAAACATTCTTGACATCCTAACATCTAACAAGTACAGGACATTTTACAAAGAGCTAGCCCAGCTTCCAAGAACTGGGTCAGCTTGACACATCCCATGTGTTTCTGAAAGCCTGCAGTCTTTGAGCTTGCTCATCTATGGTAATGGGCACCCTACCAATGCACTGACTGGAAACAAAACACTGCCTGGTTTGCCAGGGGAACTTGAAAATATTCACCGAAAGCGCCTAACTTGTAAATTTCCATCCTAAGCATCACATAAAGGATGTCCTATGGTGCCCCACCACACAGCACTTTACAAACTTGGCAGTTTTGTGACCCACCTACCCCTCATTAGTTAAAAGGGTACTGGAACTCATCCAGCCGGGGCAACTCATCCAGTGAGGGCAAGTGGGAAAGGAGCACAGAGTCCTTCAGTTCGTTAGTCCAAGGAGGCTGGATGATTGGCTTTCCTTTCTTTTTCTTTTATTTCATTTTGTCTTTTCCTGTCCTTTAACCTCAATTGACTTAGTTACATGCCACACAGGGACTTTTTAGATGAGGCTGACCTGGCCAAACATTTTTACTGTAAAAAAAATCTGGCCACTGTTATTTTTTCTTTTTTTGGTTCAGTTAGTCTGCAATGTTTTTTCTTACATTTCAACATTTATATCATACCAACTTGCTTTCACCCTCAGCAGAAATTAACAATGACTCAGAAAAAGATCTTGACCCACTAGTTGAGAATCACTTCTCTAATATTGTTATGGTTTGATATCTGTTTACACAAAAGGAATAAACCAATGTGTCCCATCATATTTTCTAACCTGCCCCCGCATAAATTTTTCTTGTGAATAAAACACATTCTATTCAGCTTGGAGGGCATTTTATTTCTGTGGTCATTTTAACACTTTAGTTAGAATACAATGCTTGTACCAGACAGTGGAGACTATAAAGTCTTCTATTTGTGATATATCCCAATGAACAGATTTTTAGTTCTCCTTAAGCTGCCTTTTAATACTGGGAAAAAAACCCACACAATACACACCAGAAAAAAAAAAAAAAGAAGTTAGCTCTTCAGAGTGGAAACAGCGTAATGTAAAGAGCTATGAATAATAACTTCAGAAGAAAAGCATGAAGTTAACTACGAATAAGCTTTAAACTAATTAACAAAACGCAAAGAAATTCAAAGAAATTGGACTATAGAGACTAAATACAGTGAGCTTCTGTAAAAACAGTGGGTCATACTTCCATAAAACTTGGGGTCCCCATAGATCACAGTGCCTATGTACATGCATACCAGAAAGGTAAGAACAGAATACAGAGAACAAGCTTTCTCCTGCTGTGTGTACACGTCGGTGTTCAAGTATCAAAATGAAAGAGATATAAATCTATATCTGTATCTCTCTCTCTCTCTCCATATATATATATATATATATAAGCACCACAAGCAAACACTGGCAAACAAGGGAGATTTCTAATCACTCTTGGTCTAAGATAGGCATAGGTATAGTTGACTCATAGAACAAAACTATTTCTATGAGTGGATTGCTTAGGTTTATAAAAGGAGAAGCACTGTGTTATGTATGAGCAGCAATATAATAATATTGTAAATTGCAACTTGATTACCATTTGATTCAACCAAGTTAACAGCAGATGATGACCTATAATTTGTATGTGATTCATTTTGGCAAGCCTTTCATTTGTCAGTTCATCAAACCTATCCTATATATGAGCAATTAAATTAGCAGGTAAAAAAATAGTGCAAATAGCAAAGAGCTCAGCAAAAAAAAATCCTACAAATGGTTTGAAGAGATCCATCAATAACAGTGGTGAAATGCCATAGCCTACTTCTTAGTGGTTTTCTTTTCTTATTAAGACCAGCAATTCAGAACAGTAGGTACAAGAAGTACACTGCCCATTTCCAAGCATCTTCTTGAAGCAGGGAAAATTAGTTCCAAAACAGTTACAAACTATGCGTTGGAAAAACTTACCCCAGAGAAATACTAAACAAAGAACAGCAAACAGTTACCATCACTACAAACGGGAGATATTAGCTTTCAGAGAGAAAGTGGCTGGAAATTTGTCAGGCTGGCAGCCGTAGCACACGTACTGAATTCATGTGCAACTAGGAGGCTCAGACCTACAGCGGGGGACGACAAAGGACACACACAGAAATAGACTCCCAAGGAGAATCCTGCCTCTGTTTCTTGACGACAGCCAGAATGCTATCAGCATCACTGGCACAGATGGCCGTAGCCCACTTACTCGCTCTTAAAGAAAACACAGAGAGCAGCCAACACAGAATCCATGAGTTAAATTCATCTCAGCAACATCAAGGCCATGTAGAAAGCTCCTGTGCCATCAGGAGAGCTTTATCCTTACCAGTGCTGCCTGGAGGGTGTCAGTCAGCAGCTGCTCACCCCTCTCCTCTGATTCTGGGTTCCCCAAGGAGGAACGATGGTAATACTGACAGTGAGCTGATGCCCTGCAGCACATCTGCCTGAAGGACCTGGGTCCTGGAGCGACAGAGGGAACTGATCACCTGCATCACATTAAAACCCGAGTTCAACATGCTGACATCCTGACTCTGTTGATATGTCCAACAGGAGGCCAAATAAATATCCTGAGTTGCTGGAATGCTTGGATTGCATTCTCCTTGGTTGAAATGGTCATTAAAAGCAAACATAAATAAAAAACAAGCACACAGAAGAAAATATCTGCATATGAAATTAGATCTAACCAGGACATTTCTGCAAAGCAATATAATTTCTAGCTGATCCATCTAAAGAAGTTCTTTGCAAGCATCAGAAGAAAAAACACCCAAAAGCCGAAGAGATTTTGGTGGACTAGTTAATGTTTCGCTGTGCATCAAAAAGGCCTTTGATTAAATCCCTAAGCTGGAGACGTCTCAAGCAGCTAAGTAATCACTGGGCAAGAAGGAAAGTCCTATCATGGCTTGAAAACTGGAGATGGAAAACAAAGAGCAGAATTCAACAGAGAGTTTCTGTGACGGTGGAAGGTTAATGCCAGCCTGCTTGAGGGCTCTGTAGCAATCTGCATATTGTTGCTGTATTTGCCACTGATCTAGAAAAAGGCCTGTGTTGTGAGACAGTAACATTTGCAGCTGTCATAGTTATTTCATTTAAGCAAGACAAGAGGGGACTGTGATGATGAGGAAGTCCTAACAAAATAGAATGGATCACGTAATCGTGAATTAAGTGCAATATTAAAAATGCAAAATAACACATCTTAGAGAGGAACACGAGCACTGTTTCTAAATCTGACAAGTTTGAATTCAATTATGCCAACCAAAAAGTGGAAACTGGGCACCTATGTAAACATGTATGTGCTATCTCTAATCCTCATAAAGCTTTAGTCAGAAAACAAATAAGCTAATAGAACACAGGAGGAATGAATAACACACTGGGTAATACCAAGTGTTAGACTACTTCCACATAAAGGAATTTATTTTCTCCTCTGGCACAGTCTACGTTATATCCTACCTCAGAAAAAGCAATGTGGATGAGTCTGTCTGGGGGCATGTTTTTTGGGGGAAAAGGCTTTTATAAAAAAACAATGTTTTGATAGATTTGGATTATTTATCCTAGGAAGGTGGTAAATTATGGGATAAAAGCAATCAGAGTAGCGAATAACAACAAGAATTAAGCACGGAAATACCTGCTCTCCTGTCTTATTGTACAAGAAACAGGAACTTGATGGCAGCAATCTCAAAATGGGTGGCGTGGAATTTTTTTCATAGAATCATAGAATGTTCAGAGCTGGAAGGGACCCACAAGGATCATCGAGTTCAATTCCTGTCCCTGCACAGGACAATCCCAACATTCACACCATATGTCTGAGGGCATTGTCCAAATGCTTCTTGACAATTGTCAGGCTTGGTGCCGTGACTGCCTCCCTGGGGAGCCTGTTCTAGGGCTTCACCACCGTCTGGGTGAAGAGCCTTTTCCTGATATCCAGCCTAACCCTCCCCTGGCACATCTTCCTGCCATTCCCTTGGGTTCTATCATCGGTCGCCAGAGAGAAGAGATCAGTGCCTGACCCCTCTCCTTTCCTTGTGAGGAAGCAGTGAACTGCTACGAGTTTAAACTGCTGCCTTAGTTTCAGTAGATTTCTGCATGAATGTTAAGTGAGCCAAGACTCAGTAAGCAGCTATGGCAAAAAAAAATTATTGAAATTGAAAAAAGAGTTAAGACACATCTGCATTGATTAAGACAACAAATATATCACTCCAAGTTTATGCCAGCCAAATACTGTATTCTTTTTAAATTTACCACAACCTCTAGACACCAGAAAGCAAACTTACATCTAGTGGGAGACAGCGTATTTGTCCCGTGGTAATCGACCCTCAGGCATGATTCAGCATGTGTTTTGACATCCATGCCAAACATTTCTACTCCTGTATAGTTTACAGCTACTTTTGATAGGGTACTTTTAGATAATAGCACTTTGTTCAGCCATAGATGCTACTAGACATCATGGAGCAGCCTCATGTGACAGGATATTTTGGTGACTATAGGCGAGAAACACCTTCCTCCGAGCCTTTGTGAGTGTCACACCTGCATTACATCACCAGACATTTCACACAGGCGAAGTGTAATTACCCTCCTCTGTTTCCTGCTTCTGTACTTGTTCTCTAACACACTGGCAGCTGGAAATGGTTTGTGACGTGCTCAGTATTTCAAGTTCTAGACCTGCTAGTGAAATTCTTCTAATGTTGCTTGTCTGTAGATTTTTCTCTTTCATTGCTGCCATGTGGAAATATCAGTGCAGGCAACCGCTTATTAATCAATGACATTAAGAATAGGCAAAAATATCCCTCAAAGAACAAACCAAAGGAAAAAAAAAACCAAAGAACTGCAACCTCCCCCAGGAAACCAGTTTTGCTCCTTCAGCCCTCCTCAGACGAGACACGCCTGATCCTTCCCATCTCCCATGGGCTGCCCTCCTCTGCTGTGGGTGCCACATCCCCTTCCTCACAACCCTTAGCACGGCCCACAGAGAGGGACACAAGAGTGGGCAGCAGAGATGATCTGGACCTGGCAGGAGGCAGCCTCCTGGCCACCCCAGGCACCAGACCAGCCCATCGCCATAGAATGGGTTGGATTGGAAGGACCTTAAAGATCACCCAGTTCCATCCCTCTCCCATGGGCAGGGACACCTCCCACTAGACCAGGCTGCCCAAGGCCCCATCCAGCCTGGGCTTAAACATCTCCAGAGATGGGGCAGCCACATCTTCCTTGGGCAATCTGTGCCAGTGCCTCACCACCCTCATCATGAACAATTTCTTCCTAATGTCTAATATAATTCTGTCCCCCTCCAATTTAATGCCATTCCTCCTTGTTCTATCACTCCATGCCCTGATAAAGAGCTCTCGCCCCAGCTTTCCTGTAGCCCCCTTTAAGTACCGGAAGGCTCTAAGGTCTCCCCGAAGCCTTCTCTCTCCTAGGCTGAATGATCCCAACTCTCTCAGATTCTCCTCATTGAAGAGGTGCTCCAGTTCTTGGATAATCTTTGTGGCATCCTCTGGACCCATTCCAACGCTTCCATATCCTTCTTAGATTTGGCATTAGAAGAAATTCTTTACTTTGAGGGTGGGGAGGCACTGCCACAGGTTGCCCCGTCCCTGGATGTGTTCAAGGCCAGGTTGGAGGGGGCTCTGAGCAATCTGGTCCAGTGGGAGATGTCCCTGCCTATGGCAGTGGTATTGCAACTGAATGATTTAAGGTCCCTTCCAATCCAAACCATCCTATAATTTTTATGTTGGGGATTCCAGAACTGGACACAGCGCCAGGTTCTCCACTGGTCCTCACCTGATGGTGGCCCCAAGCCACCACGCACAACACCTCCCTGTCCTCCGTCTGCCCTTCCCCCTGTGTCACCAACTTCACACTTCAATGCGTGGCGTCCGTTGCCGCGCTCATCCACCCACCCACTTATCCACCCGTCCTTCCATCCACCCACCCATCCATCCATCTGTCCATCCATCCATCCGCCCGTATGTCCATCCATCTGTCCATCTGTCCATCCATTTGTCCACCCACCCGCCCACCCATCCATCCACCAAGCAGTCCATCCACCCACCTGTCCATCCATCTGTCCGTCCATCCATCCATCTGTCCGTCTGACCATCCATCCATCCATCTGTCTGTCCATCCATCCATCCATCCATCCATCTGTCTATCCATCCATCCATCTGTTCACCCATCCATCCATCCATCAATCTATCCATCCACCCATCTGTCCATCCATCCATACGTCCATCCACCCATCTGTCCATCCACCCATCCGTCCATCCACCCACCTGTCCACCACCTGTCTGTCCATCCCTCTGTCCATCCATCCATCCATCTATCCATCCATCTGCCCATCCATCCATCTGTCCACTCATCCACCCACCCGTCCATCCATCCATCCATCCATCCATTCATCCACCCATCCACCCACCCACCCATCCATCCACCTATCCATCTATCCATCCATCCACCCGTCTGTCCATCCATCCATCTGTCCACCACCTGTCTGTCCATCCCTCTGTCCATCCATCCATCCATCTATCCATCCATCCGTCCATCCATCCATCCATCCATCCATCCACCTATCCATCTATCCATGCATCCACCCGTCTGTCCATCCATCCATCTGTCCATCCACCCATCCGTCCATCCACCCACCTGTCCACCACCTGTCTGTCCATCCCTCTGTCCATCCATCCATCCATCTATCCATCCATCTGCCCATCCATCCATCTGTCCACTCATCCACCCACCCATCCATCCGTCCATCCATCCATCCATCCACCCATCCATCTGTCCATCCATCCGTCCATCCACCCACCTGTCCACCACCTGTCTGTCCATCCCTCTGTCCATCCATCCATCCATCCATCCACCTATCCATCTACCCATCCATCCACCCGTCTGTCCATCCATCCATCTGTCCATCCACCCATCCGTCCATCCACCCACCTGTCCACCACCTGTCTGTCCATCCCTCTGTCCATCCACCCATCCGTCCATCCACCCACCTGTCCACCACCTGTCTGTCCATCCCTCTGTCCATCCATCCATCCACTCATCCACCCACCCACCCATCCATCCATCCACCCATCCATCCATCCACCCAGCTGTCCACCACCTTTCTGTCCATCCATCCATCCATCCATCCATCCATCCATCCATCCATCCATCCATCCATCCATCCACCTATCCATCTATCCATCCATCCACCCGTCTGTCCATCCATCCATCTGTCCATCCACCCATCCGTCCATCCACCCACCTGTCCACCACCTGTCTGTCCATCCCTCTGTCCATCCATCCATCCACTCATCCACCCACCCATCCATCCATCCATCCATCCACCCACCCACCCACCCATCCATCCACCTATCCATCTATCCATCCATCCACCCGTCTGTCCATCCATCCATCTGTCCATCCACCCAGCTGTCCACCACCTTTCTGTCCATCCGTCCATCCATCCATCCACCCACCCGTCCATCCGTCCATCCATCCATCCCGCTGTCCATCTATCTGTCCGTCCATCCATCCGCCCA
Source organism: Phaenicophaeus curvirostris (assembly GCF_032191515.1). Lineage (NCBI taxonomy): Eukaryota > Metazoa > Chordata > Aves > Cuculiformes > Cuculidae > Phaenicophaeus > Phaenicophaeus curvirostris. The sequence goes on from NC_091394.1 coordinate 38,091,330, forward strand.
CCCGCCCCTCCATCCCCCCCGCCCCCCCACCCCCCCACCCCCCCCACCGGGCAGAGGGTCGCAGGACCCGCCCCTTCGCCCCGCCCCCCGCGCGTGGGCGGGGCCGGGAGGGGGGAGGGGCGCGGTGCCGCTCAGCTGACTCGGGGGCGCGCGAGTTGGACGGAGCAGGGGCGCGGGCGCGAGCTGGCGGGAGCGCGCCCAGGACAGGCCCTCGCTCGTTAACCCGCGGCGCTTGCCGCGCGCCGCTCCCCTTCCCTCCCGCCCGCCCTCCCACCGGCCTCCCTCCGCCCTCCCTCCGCGTCGCTTCCGCCTGGCGCGCGGCGCCGCCGCCGCCGCTCCTCCTCCTCCTTCTTCCTCGTCCCTCCCGCTCCGCTCGGCCCCGTCGTTCCCCTCGCTGCAACTCGGGCACCTCCACGGGAGCGCTACGCGTCGCCCTCCCCCCCCCTACTTCCAGGCTCCGGTTGTGGGTGACCCCGCGGGCAGCCCCCGGTGACAGCCGCGGCGACAGGCGACGAGGAGGAGGCCGCAGCTGGGATGTCCGGGCAGCAGCCGCAGCCGCCGGCGTTGCCGCCCCCCGCCGGCCCCGCGGCCGCGCTCCTGCCGCCCCCGCCCGGCCCCGCCGCGGGGCCCGGCCCGGCCGGCAGCGCCCCCGCGCCCTTCCCGCACGGGGACCCGGCCCTCAACGAGCAGGAGAAGGAGCTGAAGCGGCGGCTCAAGAGGCTCTACCCGGCCGTGAACGAGCAGGAGACGCCGCTGCCCCGCTCCTGGAGCCCGAAGGACAAATTCAGCTACATCGGCCTCTCCCAGAACAACCTGCGGGTGCACTACAAAGGTGAGGGGCGGCCACGCCGCCGGGCAGTGGGCTCGGCGGCGACAATAACAGGAAATAACACGCGCTCCCTTCCCCGCTTTCTTCCCCCCCTCTGTTGTTTTCCCACCCCGGGGCCGCCATCGAGTGAGGACGGGTGATGGAGAAGCTGGAGCGCTGTGTCCGGTTCGGGAATCCCCAGCGTGGGAGTTCTTAGAATGGTTTGGCTTGGAAGGGGCCTTAGAGATCATCCGGTTGCAACTAGGGACGCCTCCCACCGGACCAGGTTGCTCAGAGCCCCCTCTAACCTGGCCTTGAACACGTCCAGGGATGGGGCGGCCACAGCTTCCCTGGGCAACCTGTGGCAGTGCCTCCCCACCCTCAAAGTGAAGAATTTCTTCCGAATGCCAAATCTATGAAGGATATGGAAGCGTTGGAACGGGTCCAGAGGATGCCACAAAGATGATCCGAGAGCTGGAGCACCTCTGCAATGAGGAGAGGCTGAGAGAGTTGGAGTCGTTCAGCCTAGGGAAGACAAGGCTCCGGGGAGACCTTAGAGCAGCCTTTCAGTATCTAAATAGGGCCGCAGGAAAGCTGGGGAGGGGCTCTTGTTTTTACACAGCCCGCAGGGTGGAGAGAGGGGTCTTGTTGTGTCCTATTTGAGATTTGTTTTTCCTTTTCCCCTCTTCTCCCTTTCTATCACGATGCGGGGGAAGGGGGCAAGGGTCTGCCTCCTTGTGCTTTTGGAGTGGGCATTATGTAAACTCATATTTCCTCCGTGGATCCCAGGTGTCACCAGAAGGTTTGGGTCTGAGGCAGGAGAATAAAGGAGAATCGGCGTGACGTGTCCTGTTTATGGAAATGAGCGAGAGAAGAAGTGGCTGCTTTTTTCTCTCGAGAAGAGCAAGGGTTAAACGGAGTTAAGAGCAGCGAGCAGTTAAGCTATTAAACACGGAAATGACGGGATGGGAAAACACGGAGAAAAATACGGTTTATTTTTAAACTGTGAAAAATGGAATTAAAGGCACTGGTATAATCTCTTGTACAATCCACAGAGTGAATTGGGGGAAGGAATGACAACAGGACTTACATCAATAAAGGTGGTTTTGTAACTTTGTGCTTAGATGTTTCATAGTTAAAGTTGCCAGTTTTCAAAGAAAAGGTAAAAGTCAAAGGTTACATTTGTATAAATCAGCCAAAGGCAATAGGAGAAAAAACTTGTGTTGATTGTTATGAAATGTCATAAAACCTGGAAACATAAGCGTGTGCTCTGACCTGAAAAAACACAGACACATCTGGTGTTCTAGGCCCAAATCCTAAAGTCGAAGTGGTTTTAAACTCGCAACACTTACGAGTTGGCTGTGAAGAACTGGATCTTTTGTCAGTCTGTAGTCAAATGAACGTAGTGGGAGGAGGCAAAAAACCAACCTTGCAATTACCCTTTCTCAAAATGGAGAAATTCAAGTGAAATCTTGATAAACATGTTACTGTTTAATCAGAGGAGGAAAACGGCAACACAAACACATGGCAGGATTTGTCTGCCATGAAAGGATTAAATGTACTCTCAAGACTTTTTTTTAATAGAAAACTTTATTATTACAAACAAGACACTTTTAAAAATGCAGAGTTTAATGCACCATGCAAAAATAATAAAGGAAGTTGATGACTACAGAGCAGGTTTCTGGGAGGCACCGAGTGATTTAAGGACATGTTATTTAATACTCAAACTTTAAATTTCCTGGCTTTCATTCAGTCTTTTATGACCGTGTATTTTTAGAAGCATTTTGTATTTTCTGATGCTTAGTTGTGGAGGGGTTTATGTGGGTTTTGGTTTGTTTTTTTTTTTTCTTGACAAGAAGATCATAGCTTTATGGCCATGGAGTCCTTCTGCTTGTTTGTTTTGTTTTGACCAACTCTTGGCTCACGAGCTAGGGTTTAGAGATGGAACTTCTCTGGTCTGTCAGTGTAATTGCAGAAGTGTGTTTTCAAGCTTTCTTTGTGCTGTCCTGGATTTTCCTCACTTCTTTCCTTTTCCTCAGTGTTAATAAAAGAAATTCATTACAAATCTCTGCGTGTTTCTGAAGGTAACGTAGGAAATACTGTGTATACTCTATGAGAATTGAATTCGTAATGAATTCGTTAGCAGGTTATAATTACAAAATACCTTTACTCTAGCTCTTACATAGTAGTAAATGATGAAGGTTGAAGAGGTCCTAGATTAGCTCAGAAGGTTGTGAAGAGGAGAGTTGCCAATATGATATGGGCACACTTTTCTTTCTCTTAACTGCAAATGGGAGTGAATGGTCTTATAAGTGGCCAATATTTTCTTCCTGGTAATTTAATGAAGGTGTCTATTAGGGCGGCCCCATGTGTATGTTATCAGCCTGGCACCTCAAGTTGCTAACTGGGCTAAACAAAGAATGGTATCAGGGCATTCCTACCTGAGAACTGGGGAAGAAAAACCCACTGAAACATTTGCTGCCTTTTCACAATCCTTCAGCCCTATGAATATGATAAAAGGTGAAAAAAAAATGAGGAGATTCAATGAGGAGAGAAAGGGAAAAGGGAAGATAGCAAATAAGAATCTGGTTAACACTGTAAAATGTTGCAAATAGAGTTCTCAAAGCATTTCTTGTGGAATACTGGCACTTTCCATTCTTCTGAAGTTAGGTCTAAGTAGTTGTGGAAAAATAGTTCATGGTTCTGTTTAAATGAAACTTGGATCACACATTGAGCATGGATAAATGATACATTCTTGGCCAAATACTTGGGGAAGGGAGAGAAGACAGGTCTGTGCAAAAAAGCCAGTAATCAAAGTAAATTTTCTATTTTTGTGGTACAGGTACCTTATATGCTTAATTAAGCTTTGTCTGCTATCTCTGTAGATTTCTGGATATAGAGCTGTTTTTCTGGAGTGCTTTCCTCCTGTCTATGACTGATTGGAGGCAGAAACTAGTAAACATCAGTGCTTTCCTTCCACCCTGGATGTGCTGGAGATACTTGCTTCTGAAAAAAAAAATGGATGGGGAGAATAATCAGAGTAAAAGCTTTCAAAGTACTTTTTTCATATAACTAGCTTCATAGTTTCAATGTGCTGATGTATTGTGTGCAGTGATACTTTTGTTTCATTGGTTTGTGAGAGGAATGATGGTCCTCTTTATGTAATTTTGAATATTGCTTTTAATTTTCTTGCATACCAGTGGAGAGCTTGTATGGAAATGTGAGCTGCAGTGGATGTCTCTTTTTACCTACTGCAGCTGTGATGCTTTGTGTCCTGCCTTTCTGGACCTGAAGCTTTTTGAAAACATCTTACGGGGTGGTTAAAAACTCAAAACTGCCACAAAACTAGGCATTGATCAGTGTGGAGGCTTAAAGAAAAGAGTACAGTCTAGCATCAAGGTAACAGCTCTTTAAATTTTGTTGAGGGTCAGCAAAACCTGGGGGTCACTGTTGTTTTATCTCTTTGAGTCATAGTGTTACTTATAAAACACACATGGGAAGGTAGTTGAAGGGAAGATGCATTGACTGGTGTGTTGTTTACCAGAACAGTCCAATTTCTTTATGCAGTGAGCTATTCTTTTATACTTTAACAAATTCTGACTCTTGATTAGGAAGCTTTGTCAAAATCTGTGTATGAAATACATCTATATTTGCATCAGTGATGCTGTAATATGGAGAAACATTTCTGTATTGCTGCCAGTTAGCTGTTCAAGCTGATAGAAAGCCTTAGTGACTGTTTTTCATGGTATGTTTATGTAAAGGAGACGTGAAAAACAGTATCAGGAAAAAAAGAAATTATTTCACTGAATTGTAGTATTAACAGCTCTGACCTGTAGGTGAAGATGGCGTAAGGGTTCAGACAAGTGTATGATACATGTAAAGCAGTTATCACACAAAATATCTAGCTATTAAGGTAAGACATCTTTAAAAATATTCCCACATATTTCTAAAATATTCAGAATTAGCATATGGATCCTGTTGAAAAACGGGTTTCATAAATGCTGGATGTGATATGAACCTTCCCCTAGACAGACAAGTTCAGTTTCCAGCAGGTAAGAACCTATACCATGTAGTATAAGGAGATAAAAATACAGACTGAAGGCATATTGTAAATATGAAAAATTATATACCAAATTAGTTAAACAGATGAAATCATTAGTGATAAAATCATGGAGAGTCCTGTAGTAACTTCACTTAAGTTAGTCTTGTGACAATTGTCCAAAAAAAGCTGAGGAAAGTTATGCAATTTTGAGTAAGCTGCAATTGCATGAACTTTTTCTAATGTGTCACAGGCCAGGAAATCTTAGGCAGACATTTATTTACAGTGCAGTTGCCTTTGAACTGTCTCTAGTGCCAAACTGAAAAAGAAAGAAATGTATTTTATTTTTCAGTGCAATCTGTGCATCCTGATTTCTATAGCAAACAGAAGTGGATTCTGTAGTAATAGTTCTGTGTTGTCATTCAGTGGTATGAGGATGGTGTCAATTTTTCTGGCAGAACACCCTTGAAGTACATTCAGTACAGTACAGGGTGCCTGCTTTGGACACCTTTGTATCTCTGAGTTGTTACTATGGAAAAAGTTGTAGTAAAATCTGTCTGTCTTTTTTTTTTTATTATTTGTCTCAGTGAAATTCTCCTTCCTAATGAATTCAATGGAAGATTAGGCCTTGATTATTTTATTTTTGGCCGTGTGAGCAAGTCATTGAACCACCTGTTGGAAATAACTGCAGTTCAGCTTATGTAAACTTAATTTAAGGATTTAAACTGTATAAACACGCTTACTTTTGTCTAGGTAGACACTCCCATAGACTTTATTTGGACTATTTGGTGCACGTGCATTATGCACTCTAGATCTAAAGCTAAAAGATTGTATTTTTGAAAGCTGAAATGATTTCTTCGAAGATAGTTTTATTTTAATTTACTTCTCTCAAATAGATTTTGGAATTTAAATTTAGATTAATTTCAATTTAATTTTGCTAAAGGACTGAAGATTCTACTTTTAGCAAAAATCAGTGGTGTGAATGACTGCTTAAAAGAGAAAACACAGCTTTACTCCTTAAGCATAGTTGACTTATGGTTAAACGCTTTTAATGAAAACCCAATTGAAAACAGTTCTGGTACTTGAACTTACCTATGATCTGGTTTACAGTGCAAAGTTCAAGCTTTGTACACCTGTTTTCACTTCTCTGCCCAGTGCTTCTGTTTGCAGAATTCTTTCTTTAATGTTGCAAATGATTAAATTTTACTGTTAAGTAATGCATAGATTAAAAATATTCTTTTAAGTACTTCAACTGTAGCTTGCAATTATGAAAGGAGGTCTGTTTTAGGGAATGTAGGGCAGTGTTCGTATGAACTACTTCAGGTGTTTGGAACCCCTGATTCAGAAGTTTAGAGTTGGATGTCAAGGTTCCATTTTATTCACAAGCAAGGAAGTGGGGTGTCAGGCTACCAAAGAACATGGCAGCAGTATATAATGTCAAGCTGTTGGGCCACCCGGCTCGATGTCCCATCAGTGACAGTGGCTGGGAGTGTCTACAGAAAAGTCTAAAACCACATTGTGCATACATGGTGTATCTGTGTTTTCCCACCTCAGTTTCCACCATTTTAGCCGAAGGACATCCGGGGATGAAGGCAATTTCTTTATTAGTTTGTGTTCTAGAAGCTTGTCCAGCATCCACTTAAACACTGGCATCCCTAATGTCCCCTAGTAAGAAATTTTGCAGTTCAACTACCTGTGCTGTAAAGACCCTCTTGCCTGTTTGACAGCTGTCTGGTACCTAATGTCTCTTGACTCCTAATGTAATCCAGTGTAGCTTGGTAGTATTAGCAGTCTCAGCTAGCATGTTGAGACAATGTAGAGGTATTTAGAGTATTTGAAAGTAGTTAACTGCTTGATGCTGTTGAATTTGCTGTTAGAAATAATAACTGTAACTGCAAATAAAAGCAGTGTATTCAAGTAGTAAAATGAGATTCATAGGAGATTATGCTAAAAGCACAGCAGTTCTAAATTTTAGGGTGTCTTCTGTTTTAATGGGATGAAAGTAGTTTTGGGTACTGACTTCCCCAAGCATGTTGCTTCACTGCACGTAGTGTTTGGCAATACTGGTAAGGTATCCTGTTACTTCTGCCCCTGCGTCAACCTCTTACTTGCAGTGTGACAGCTGTTTGTGGCTGTGTTGTGAACTGGATCAACGAACTGATCTTCTGCTTAAAAAAATCTGGTAGATTTCTTAAAGCCCAGTCAGTTAATAAATCTGGTTCATGGTATGTCCTTACAGATAGCTGCCTGGATTGGGGAGGGGCTGGGAGAAGGGGACTAGTTTCAGGAAGAAGTGCCAAGAATACCTTAAGCTGGTGTTGTTTCCAAACACTTAGAATGTGATTTCACAAAACAAAGTCTGCTGGGTAGTAGATGTATATTTTCAATAATATTTGGCTGGTTCCTACTACTTCTGTGTGGAAGATTTGCCCAAATAAGGAGACTGACTCAGACTGAAACTACACAGATTGTCAAGTGCACTGAGTAACCAAGGGAACTTGTTTGCAGTCTATTTTAAATTAAAAACTTAAAGATATTTGAAAAGAAAGTATCTTTCCTTCCACCCTCCCCCTCATCATCAGAGCTATCTGAATTTAAGAGATCTCTCAGGATTTAATGGTTCTGCCCATAAAGTTTTGGGTGCCTTTTAGCTGAAGGATTTCTGCATACTTAGGAGCAATAATCTAATTCCTAGTAGCTAAATAGTGAGCTACTAGCACTTCAGAACTAAACCATATACATGGAAGTTATAAGGTTATATGCGTGGTTGTTACCTTGGTTGACACAGCCTGAGGAAATAACTTAAAAGTGATGAACAATAAAGCATGCATGTTGTCTTGTGTATGGAGGAGTAAATTACTGTGTTTTCCTCCCTTGTGAAATTAAGACACAGAAGGTAGCTAATAAGCTTCATATTGTAAAACATGTGAGGTGATTGAAGGATCTTTATAAAATGTAAATGTCCTTTATAAAATAAAATATGTCCTTTATAAAAGGACGTATTGAAGCGAGCAATGAATTTGCACCCAGATAATTAAGGTAGTTGCCTTAGGGTTGTAACACACAGAGGTGAACTAGTTATATCAGAAAAACGTTTTGGATTAAAGCTAATCTCAGCGAGTAAAGATTCCCGCTGCACTAGCAAAGTTTTAAATGCAAATGCAGCCGTGGTGAAATGGAGGGATCTCCTTGGCTGAGTGTATGCCGTTTGGTAGGAGATGGCTGGCGCTAGCTCTACAGGCAGAGAAGTGTTTACTGTTTTATCAACATTTACACTAGAGGGCTCTGTGGATAGAGGTTCAGTGGCGTAGGTCAGCTGTGCCCAATCTTTCTGGCTGCTTATGACATGCTGTCATTTTCCTGCAGTTTCTTCCTTGCTGTATGACCTGACTTGCTGCACGTGAGATGTGATTAATCTGTGCCTGAGCAATGATTCCAATGTTAATCCCACTGGAAGGAGTGTATTATTTTCTTTTTTGCATGCGCAGATGGATTGCTATGCAGGTACAGTTGGCCTTCCTGTCTGGGCTGGAGATGACAGCTGGAGTGCTGCAGCCCAAGCAATTCATACAGCACACTCAAAACAGTCATCTCTTTCCATCATGCCTCATATCCACAAAGAGAGTGGGCATGGGATCAGTGTGAATTATGACAGTCTGTTCCTGGTAGCCATCTTATTGAAATACCTCTTGCTAGGATCCAGTATACTCCTTGCTATCTCTTTTTTTTTTCTTTTTCTTATTTTTATACTTTTAAAATGTGTCCTGTGACCCCATGTGTAACTTCCACACAATAACTGAAGGATTTTGGTGTGTCCAGGAGAGGCTGAGCTTGCTTGAACAGGATGCTGCTAAAACAAGTCATCTGGCCAAAGGCCTGCTTCAAAGTTGCCTTTGAAACAAAAGGGCTGTGAAGAGAGTGACACATTTAGAAGAGTTAGGTTGCAAGAGGCTCTTGTATTTAGGTTGAAAATCTGTAGAGTGGGCAAGAGTTGGCATTGAGCATTCTTGTGGCAGAGCTGATACGTAGTGACCCTTGTAAGAAAAAGGGATGGGAGTTGCATAATCTGAGTTGCATAATCTACGTTGCAGGCTGTAATATTTAACACTGACCTGAAATATAATTCTTTTCCATGTTCTGAATGCTAATTCATACTATATAATGACTGATGTTTATTCTGAATGGTGTTAGAATTAAAACACCTTAAATAACTTGAAGATTCAGAAGCATTAAACTCTACCATGTTTCAGTCTATAAATATTAGTAAGCCCTATGCATTTGAGAAATCGTACAGTTCTTTCGAACACAGGTGGGCTTGTCTCAGTTGTTATGTATTGTGGTGAAACTTTGTTCTGTTTCCCTTCAAATAATTGTAGAACCTTTTAGAGTAGCATACCCAAAACATCACATGCTTAGTTGCAATGCAGGTGCCTGCAATGAAAACTTTATATTGGAAGAAAATACTGTAGCATAAAAATGAGGCAGATTAGAATATCATGTGGTGCTTGGTCATTATATAAGCCTTCTGGTTTTAATAGTTGGTATGTATACCTTTGAGACGTATTCTACAATTATCTAAAATACATTTTTGTTGTTTTGAATGCAATTGTTTTTCAGGTCACGGAAAAACTCCAAAAGATGCTGCTTCTGTTCGAGCTACACATCCTATACCTGCAGCCTGTGGCATATACTATTTCGAAGTTAAAATTGTCAGTAAGGGAAGAGATGGGTAAGCATTGAGTGCATTATTAATTAATTATTACTTGAAATACAGGCTTGCGTAATCTTTCAATCAACAAGTTTCTTTGGTATCAAAACTCATTTTTGCATTTTACCACTTTTTTAATAACTTAATTCCATATTCATGAGAAGTTGCACTCTGATATTTGGTTGTTTTAATTGTTGTATTTATTTTCCACAAATCAGTGTACACAGTAAATACTGTAACAGCATCTTCTCTTTTTCTCTTGACAGAGAAGTTAGGGTTTGAATGGCCATAGTTTGACCCTGCTCTTACCTTTAAAGGTGCTGGGTTTTGACTTATGGCTTTACAGACTTTTGTGTAATTTTTAGGAAGTTTTTAGGGTGTACAGCAGGCCAACTTGCCTCCTCAGTGCAGTCTTTTAATGGATGTCATATCAATTTTAAAATGGAAAGCTATTCTTAAGGCTACTTGTTGGTGAACAAAGACTAAAGGGGAATGTCCTGAATAGATGCCTGGGAATTTGTCACCCTGTGGAAAGAACAAGAGTTGATGAATGAATGCAACTGCTGCTTCCTAGAATCCATCTGAATTGCATATCTCTTGAAGCACAGGTTATACCATGTTTTTAAGTCTACTGAAGCAGATGGAATCTTGCCTGGGAAAGTCTTGAGGTGCTAATGAAATCTTTGCCAGACCACTTTAGTCCTTTTTCATCTTTCCTTGCTTCTGGTAAAGGGTGTGTTTTAATGCTGATACATTGACTGTGTTGCCAATTTTGGACTACGTAAGCAATACTTCTTTCCAATGTGCTGTAGTATAGACTGTGGTCCTCCTTCAAGGTTACAGTGAAGATTGAATGTCATTGTCCTTGGTACTGCACAGGCAGGTTGTGGATGCTTATGCCCAGTTGTGAAAACAAATCTTGAGGAAAAGAATTGTGTTGTCGCTCTTTAAATTAAATTCAGTTCTTCTGTCTTTGTGTTGCTGCTGTTTTTTTCATTTTCCCAGTGTTCAGTAAATCAAACAGTATTCAAACCTTTTTGTATTTCTTACAGTATTGTATGGAGATTTTGAAAGAAATCAGTAGAAAGCCTCTCAGTACTGCTGCTTCCTTGTAGGGGCATTTATGAGTTTGTCACCAGTTTTGTTCCCAAAAGTTATCTGTGGGAGATTTCTTTGCTGTGAAAAATGTATGTGTGTAGTTGCTTTTGTCACACTATGAAGGTCTAATTATTTTTATAGTGAGCTGATACTAATTAGTGTTTCAGGTAAGGTTTTGCTCTCAATTTTACACTAAAAATAACACAAAATGTATTCCTAAAACATTTTTTAAAATCAATCTGCTGCTGTTAAAGAGGTTCTTATTGTGATTTGTTAGTCATGCACGTGTTTATTCTTGAAATATATTTCCACCTGCTTAGTTTAGGAAATTAGCTTTTTTGAAATGATGGATTTCAGAAGATGTCCGTGTATGGGGATGTCATTTTACATAGTTCTTCTAACACTGTATCTTAGACCTCTTCGTGTTCCTTTCTAGTAATTTCTAGTTTATTAGGCCACTATAAATTAGATAACGGCTTTGAATGAAGCATTTCAAGGTTTTCTAGTTTAAATGGTTATTTGTGAGGTTGACATAGCTAAGACTTGTAAGTTGCCTGCTAAGATTTCTTAAAAAATTGGAGGGGTACTTCTTTAGTTAGTGATCACACATACTGCCTTGTCCTTCCTTCAGACTTGTGACTTTTAGTGTCGCTTTATGAAACATTAGCTGCATAAGGAGAGGAAATGTTTTTGGGGTTTTTTTCATTGCATAGCATAGTATATTGTGCTGGTAAAGAGCAGTAGTCTCTCTACTATGTGGAGCCTTCACTGTATGCAATTGTCTCTAGACCCTGTTTTTAGGTCCAACAGGCCTTTCACTTGATGCAGGGTGAATCTCTTATGGTTCAATGTTATGCTGCTCTCAAAGTAATAAGATTCTTCTGTAATAAGTAAACTGGGGAATTAAATGCAGAGATATATAAGTAGGTCTATAGAATCCAGTGCATGTCAGGTAGTGTTTATTAGTTCTTTCTCACTGCCTGTTGTATTTCAGCTGGCTTGCGCCAGGTACATTTCTGCCAAGTTTTTTTCTTCTTTACTTGGTGTCTGGTAATGGGAACAGAGTTCACGAAGACCACATCTGTAGAGGACCAGCATGTAACTAATAAGGTCAATTGGTTAAAAAGCCTTACTGTTGCAAAACCTTCTCTTCCCAAGGCCTGAGCCTAGCACTGTGGCTGTATTTTATAGTACTGCTCAAAATAAATCCTAGACTACCCGAGGCAATGCAGATATCTGTCTGCTAGCTGAAGTACAGCTTTCAACTTTCATAAATGTGAACAAATAATTTATTGGTGTTTATTTAAGGTTGTTTTTGGTTCTGACTTTTACTAGTTTTTTTTTTTTTAATAAACTAATCTTTAGTCTATGTACTGTGTTATATGGGCAAGTCTAACAGCATTTTTGCTTGTACACTCTGCTTAGTGTGACTTCCTTCAAATCATCAAAACCTTTTTGCTTAAACCTATTCTAGGAGATTTTTTTTATGCTACTGTAGCATTTGGTGGCACTGCTCCTGGAATATGATCTTGAGTATCACAAAGTTGCTGGGCAGTCACCAAGATTGTTCTCCTGTGAGAACAGCATCGGCTTTGCCACATTAGCAACCTAGGTCATGGAATTCTTTTAAGTATCTGGGGGGTAACAGTCTTGAGTAGGAATTTGAAGGTGTGTAGTAATTTAATTTTGGATATGTTCATCATGATCAACTTGTAGGCATTGTGGAAACATTAAAGGAAGCATGAAAGCCAGCTAACTAGGAAGTAAGAAATTGGTGTGGAGGTTGGTGTTGCAGAGCAGATGAAGAGTGAAGTTGCTTTTTGATACCTTAATAAAAGGCGATGGTGCCATGCAGCAACTGATGGTAACAGATGAGGAAAAGGGAAATGAGAGTTAAGGTTTATAAAGTTGAAAGATCATGTCTTGGTATTTGTTTGGCATGATGAATCCTAAGGGGTTTTTTGTGCTGCTACAGTACAAATATGTGAAATAACTATCTTAAATATTTTTAAATTCTTGTTAAAAGTGCTAACCAGCTGTCATGTTGCTCTGTAAATATTATATTTTTCTGGTTTTCATTATTTCTTTGGTTTTCTTCCTTAATTTCATGTCTCCTTTTGCAGTCTGAGGACCTCTATTTATTTACATTCTCCTTTTATACCTCCTTTGGTTTGTTTTGTTTGGCTACATGTGGAACATTGTGGACAGTCATGTGAGTGACTGGAGATGATAACACTAGATGAGTAATGGTTGTAAATATGGGGAAGAGTACCAAGGTGGTGATTAGAAAGCATGGTAGGAAGAAGAGTATTAACTGCAATAAATTACATCTGAATATCTATTGAAATCTTGAGTTAATTTAAAAATACATAAATACATATGTGTTGGTTAAACAGAGTATTGCAGCACGTACTGTGAAAAATTTTGATGTGTTTGGGGAATCTAAGTGTCGTTGTAGCTTTAAGTTAAACCTTTATAAGTTATAAACAGTCTTCATTGGTAATTAATCTATCGGAGAACCAGAAGTAATGTAAGTAGTTTTTATTCTGTAATTCCTTAATACAGCACTCGAAGGAATGAGATAGGCATTGTGTTGCCTTTTGCATTCAACTCTCTTGTTTTAGTTTCATCTAAATTTACAGAATAGGAGCTTAATTAAGGCAAACCAGATTGGCTCTTACGGAAGGTGAATGAGCAAGGGAATGCTGAGTCCTGTGAACCTGTTCTTGTGATTTGGAAATGTAAGCCTTAGTCTCTAAATTTGTTATAACACTAAACGGTCCTCTCATTTTGCAAAAATTGTCACTATGGGGGCCATTCTATTAGGTAGGTATATCCAAGTTAGATATTTCTCAGTCTTTCTTGAATCTTTATTTCAGTTTCTTTTGCTGCTTTTTACTGAGTTTAGTTGCTCTAGTCTTTTACATATTTAGGTCCTCTGGCTTTGTGTAAAGCGGTAATGCGTCTGCCTTGTAGCCCCATGGTTAATATTTTATTACAGATACCAGTTAACCTTTCCCTCTTTTACACAACTAAAGATACTTGCATGATACTGTCATAATTTGTCAGGTACAAGCCTGATAGCTTTGTGCTGTTGCTTCAGGCATCCTTTAATGGTGAAGAGTCATCTATAATCTCTCTTAGCTGAGAGACTGTGAGCTTTGCTATAACCTTAGGTTGTGCTCTTTGGCATCTCATACTGGGCATAAGCATAGTCTCATTCCATTTTCCTAGGGGCTGTCAAGGGTATCCACTGGGTACCTGGCTTTCAGGAACAAAATGTAATACTGTTCCATCATTTTATGTTATAAATGGCTTTTGTGTGTGTATGAATTACTGAGTGATCATCCATTTCTACATGAATTTCAGTCTTAGGCTTGTTGGTTCTTGTCATGTATCTCTTCATTTCCAGTCAGGGCAATGTTTTTTTGAATGTTTACAATCCTCACTTTAAACCATAGTTTGGCCGTGAGGAGAAGCAGTCTCTGAACACTCACTGATTTTGCTTCTCTTGTCACAGTTTGTGACTCTTTGTGTGAGCTTTGCCATAAACCTAACTGGGTAGCTCATTCTCCTAAAGTTGACCTCAAGAGTGAGCTGGTTATCGGGCAGGTCTGTTCCCCAGTATGGCTGTTCATATCACTTCATTAGTAGTTATGGCAGCAAAAGAGAGGGGAACTCAGGGCGGCAACGAGCACCTGGGCCCAGGAGGGTCAGGATGTTACTTTTGGTCATAGTACCAGCTTATACACACTTAGTTTAAATACAGCTTTTTGGTTCTTTCACCAGGAGAGACTTTTTGTCTGTTTCTTTCTTGAGGGTAATGAACTTTCGGGGAAAATGCCTTTATCCTTGGTATCTTGAATTTTTGTCCAGTCTTCATCTTATTCATTGATTTGTAAATACAATTACTAGTAATAGTCAAATGATGGTAATGGCACTTGCATCTGGACAGTCTTTTGTGCTTTAGACCAGCTGAAGAAGATACATACTTAAAATGCAAAATCCTTTAAGTAGATGTGCTTTGTTAGGAAAAAAAAAGCAAAAAAAAGTGGAAACAAGCATTGGAAGCAGTGATCCATTTAGAAAAAAAAAAAAGCCAAGTTTAGAAAGAGTTTGAGTCTTTTAGCTGGTAGCCTTTAGCCTACACTTCTTTGAGCATGGTTGTTTAGTCTTTGGTGTGGATGTACTGATGGAGATCTTCATGGACATGCCTTATATTGCATGCGTAAGTTCTGCTAAACCTTCTGCACTAAAATAAAATGTTACTACAGCAACTCCTGCAAGTAGCAGTATGCCTTTTGGTAAGGCAGTGTTAATAAGGTTTTAAGACACCTGTTGGATTGTGGCTTTTGTGTGCTCATAGTTAGTCACCTGTTGTTTTGGCAGTATCTTGTAGTATTTGTGTATGTGATGAAGTGGGTGGAGAAATAAAAAAGGAAAAAGTATCCAAAATATACAAATACCATGAGACTTAAGTTTGAATTTTCATGACCCCCATGCCTATGGTTTAGCCTGAGCTAGTTTAGTGCATTTGAGTGGTGCTTGTGAGATACAAATGCTTTGTTGTCTTCTAGAGCATGTTTGTATAACTCTTGAAAGAGAAGCCCCGCATTTTTTTTATTGCAATTTTTTTTCTGTTGCAGTAAGTTGTCCTTTCCTTTAGCATCCAGTATACCCATTTTCTTGTTTACAACAGAAGTGTAGACCAGTAAACAAAACACAGAACGTTGTCAGTTGCTGTTCTGTTCATATGTGTGTTGTACACCTAGTAATCTAATGTAAAAACATTGGTCAATCTTAAGACCTATAGTTTATAATTCTGCTGTGGCCTCAGCAGTTATTTGTGACAACATGCAACCCTCACTCACTCTTTACTTGCATGTCTTGTGGCATTATTAGCTGAGTACTTGTGTATAGAGTGGAATCTGGTAACATGTGAAGTAGCTTTCTTGCCTTAGTGCCTTCATTTCAGTTGTAGCAGCTGGAGAAGAAATTGCATAATGAATGGGCAAGTATATCTTTTCTTAAATCGTAGCAGTTTTTACCCGAGTATAGGAGACCAGACATTAGACAGAAATGGATAGCATCTAAATGTGTAAGCGGATTACTTGAGGTTTGTGTTTTACTGGTCAGAAATATGTGGAACTGGAACAAGACAGTTTTATATTTTTAATGTCTTCTAGAAATGTAGATTTCTAATTTAAAAGAAAGTCGAGAGAATATATTTAATTTCTTGGGCCCTTTTCCTTGCAAAATCTTTTAAGTTTTCTTTCATATGAGGTTTATTGGCATAAATATAATGTATAGATTATAAACTTACTGCAGCCTGAACTTATATTATTGTCTATGCGACTATTCTTTTCTGAGTATGATCCCGAAAAAGGCCTTAGTCCTTACAGAAAGCGTCACAAGACAGCAGCCTCAGAAAATGAAGTGTGTCAGTAAATGAGAATCTTTCTAGGACCATCATAGGATTCACAAGCAAAATGTTACAGGAATAATAGTTTCAAGCACTATGCAAGAAGAATGTCTCACTCTCCTCCCCCCAGCGTAGAACTGGATTAATCTGAAACCTGGGTTTATCATGTTCAAAATACCGTTTCCTTGGAAACATTCCATAAAATTAAACTTGTTTTCAATTTGAAATGAAAGACTCAAACTGTCTGTGGCATATTTTGAAACACTTAAATAGAGAAAAAATTTAACAGCTCATTTCTTATTGTGATTGTGCAGACAATAAGAATCTTGGATTAGCATGTTCCTACAAAAAATTAATGCAGAGTAACTATATTAAAGATGAAAATTCAGCACGTTTTTAGAGTGCTGTATTTCTGACCTTATAGTGTCAGTGAAGACAGTGTACAAAACTGTAGGAGAGCATTTTTCAAACTTTTTGTCTGTGCAAATCAGTTGCAAAGGTCTTTCAGAAGATTATTTGGTTTTAAGAATCTTACAGATGTTGCAGTTTTTTTCTACTTGTACCCTTTTCTGAGATACAAACTTGATTGTAAAACAAACTGCACCTGTCCTAGCCTACATTTATTCTTTTTTCAGAGTATTAACTCTGTTTTTCATAGTAGTCAGTGCATTCAATGGATAAGGCATAAGGTGTTTTCAGTCGCATTATTTGTGGGTGTAAATGTCTGCTAGTGATTGGGCTTAGGTCCCTAACAGATACTATGGCAACTTAGGTTTTAACATCATATGATTGAAGGTGCTTTCTTTAACTATATAGCATGTAAGATACGAGGCTGATTATTTCTTTCACATCACTAAAACAGCTTAGATTTTGAAGCATGATGTAGCAATTCCCCAGGTTATACAGTTTTTAACAGGACATGTGGACACAGTGAAAGTCAGAAGGAATTTGACGCTTTGCAGGTAACGAGTTGCTAATGAAATCCCTAT
Organism: Phaenicophaeus curvirostris; assembly: GCF_032191515.1. Classification (NCBI taxonomy): domain Eukaryota; kingdom Metazoa; phylum Chordata; class Aves; order Cuculiformes; family Cuculidae; genus Phaenicophaeus; species Phaenicophaeus curvirostris. The sequence continues at coordinate 38,108,394 of NC_091394.1, forward strand.
CGTAGGAAGGCATTATTTTTTTTGTAACTTAAGGTGAACTCATACTTGTCTTTACAAATACAGTGTGGAATATTTGTTTGTTTTTAACTAGAAAAGTGGATATTTAGTATTTAAATTTATCTTTAGCCACTAGTAAGCTTTCTGATGTACGTGTGATTTTGCGTAGTTTTTGAGATCTTGCATTGCTCTTTATGGAACAGTGGGATAGTAATTCTGATTATCAACTTGCATATATTGAAAGATCTTCCATACACCTTCAATACACCGGCTAAAAAAAAAATCTAACTGAACAGTTTCTAATAAAAATAAGAATTGTGTATCTTTTATATGAACTGCTGGATTTTTTCTTTTTCCTTATGTTTTAGCAGTCTCCAGTTCTGTACCATCTCTTATTGCTATTTTTTTCCTGCAGTTTGGTCCTGCTTTTTTTTTTTGTTTCTCACACTTGGTCTATTCAGGCATCCAAGTAGAAACGTTAGGCTCCGGCAGAAATGTGAATTCAGCTCTTTGACTGAAAAGATATTTGAGGAGAAAATAGTTATTGTGAGCTTGTTGCTTGTTAGACATTTCAGTGCAGAGATGCCTAGGCTTTTCATTCTGTTAGTGGGGAAAAAAATAGGTGTCACACTACCTGAGTTTTTGATGTTTACTTTTCCTTTGCTTTGTGGCAAAAAGCTGAATCCTCAGCAGATTTTAAACTTTGCAGTTTTGTAATATTCCTAAAAATTTCTTAATGACTTGCAGTTGAAATATGAGCTAGAAGATGTGATGAGACATTAAAATGGTAATCTATATCTTTAATTACCTGGAACAAGAATGCATACAACTTGAAATGGAAAATTAAAGAGAATGTAAGATGTGCTTGCTTTCTTGGTCCTTAATACTAATTGGCTGCACTTCAAGTTGGTTTTCAGCTGTAGTCTCTTATTTCAGTCTCTCATGGGTTGATTTCATGTATTCCAGGAGTGGTTTTACATGATGTTTGTAATTTTATGAGCTCCTGTTGTACTTGAGCACGTTAATAAGGTGATGAGTAGCAAACAGTGGGACCAAAATGCTCACAGAGAGGGGTTTCTTAATAAATAGGATCCCAGACTACTGTCTACCTAGGGAAGTGATCTTCCAACTGCAGCACCTAGGGAAGTTTATGGGATGAAGAGATGAGGTGCAGGCACCATCTGCAGGTGCAGAGGGAAATGATGAGGGGGTGGCATCAGAACTGCACCATTACTCACCTCTCTGGTCTCTCAAACTGTGCTGTGTCATGTCCGGTTTTGGAAGGCGCTGCATGTTGGAGCAAGTGTGCTGCTTCCTGGTGTTGACACCTCTGTTTGCCCAGGGCAGCTGTTACAGCATGAGGTTTTCTAAGGGGACCTGTTCTTCCTGTCTGTGGCGCTCTCCTTGACCAAACCCATTCACATGATGGCTCAGCAGGAAATGCATCATGAACTGACTGAGAACAGTCAGGGCCTGCATTTCACCTGGGTGCTAGCATATCTGCTTGTTGTGCTGCCCTGCGTTTTTATCATGGATTAAGGGACAAAAACTTAAATACATAGGTCTGCCGCTGGTTTTCCCTTGATTCTGAGACGCATGATATGTGAAACTTCAGGAAGCATGCAGGAGGACAATTTATGTAATTCCTAGCACTGAAGCAAGTCTTTTTGCAGACAGTGAATCTGGACCTAAATATGGGCTAAGCTTCATTAAAAACCAAACAAAAATGTTTTTAAACCTATGAAACTTACAGGTGCCAGGCAAAAAAAGTGTTACACATAGTGGTTTAGCATAAATACAACTCCTGCTGATGAATTTTAGAGCAGGTAAAACCTGAATGGCATGGTACGATTTTCTGCCTCAGTTTGTAGTGTGCTGTATCTAGTTTAACATGGGATTAGCTATCCAGCAACTGTAACAAAAGATAGATTAGTTTATTTGATGAGCCTTTAATTTCGCTCACTTCCAATCTGCAAATCGTAGCTTTTCCTTTTTCATTTTGAAAGATGTCTGTAATGAATGTGTTAATTGTTTGAAATGTTTAATCTAATTTTATCTGGGTTTCTGTTAATACCACTTCTTCCTAATGAAACAGTGTTAACAGTCCAAGTAGTTATAAGTGAATCTTGGGGAAAAATATATACTGTTGAATATCTGTTGTCTTACTGAGATGTTGTCGGTGCCTAGTGCCTTCTAGATGTTGCCAGTGGGTAAAGAATCCTTGTTCCCAGCTATATTAAGTACAGTGGGTGCATGTTTACAAATGTTACTGAGTTAAAAGAGGAGGCTTAGAAGATCTGATATCGAAGGGAGAAAAAACAGGAGGAACTAAAATGTTACTTACATCATTATTTTCTATCTAGCATTTAACGTTTTTGTGTAACCTATAACTTGTTTCTATAAGAATACTGAAATTAAACTTTGATTGGGATAAAGAGGTTTTTATTATGACTGACTTTGAAAGCATGTTTGCAGTCAGTGCATTTGTTTGTTATCTAAAGGTTTTTTTAAACGTAATTTTTTAAATAAATTCTCCTTAACAGGAGACTCTACAATAACAGACTTTTAGTCTTTACACGAGAATCCTTCATGCATCGAACTCCATACTATGCTAGTAACAATTCTTCCTTTATTATTTAACACAAAATCAAGGGGGTTCCACTTGTTGCTTTCATCTATAATTGTTTCATTGACTCTACTGCTACAGAGGTGTCTCAGTAATATAATTAGTAGTGCAGCAAAGACTAATCCTTTTGATTGTTGCCCTTTGCTTTAGCCCTCCAGTATCTCCAAGTGTAATATCTGCTATGCATTGTTCTGAGGTTCCATTTCATGCTAGTATGTTTGAGGGAGAGGAAGATGGTATCATACAGGTATCCTACATTAGAAATTATCAGAGAAGGGCTTTGTAAATATAAAATACAGAAGCAGGTAAGGTAACCATTGAAAGTGATCAGTTGAAAAAGTAGAAAGACCAGTACACAATTACGCACGTGACTTCTGAGATTTGCTCCTCGGTTCCATTCTATGTGAAATGTATTTAAAATGACAGGTTAACCTGTAATTCCTAGTACAATAGTTGCTAGAAAGTTGCGTTTTATCAGGTGGAATACAAAGGTCATGTTTGCTGACTTAAACTATTTTCAAATCGGCATGCGTGGCTGTTTGGGTTTTTTTTCCCCCCATACAGTTTATTATTTCATGATAAATTTCTGTTATCTAATTTGAAGTAGGGACAAAAATATTTGAATGTTTTGCTAAACTATGATATGTTAGGTTTGGATGATTTTTATGGTACTTAAGTTGATGGGGTAGTTGGTTTATTTTGGGCAGGGGGGAACGGATGAAAGCCTAGCTTTTCATTATGCTGGTTTTTGATTCCCATTGTTTTGGTCATTAAATGACTTTTGCTTAAGAAACAGAAGTGAAATTGGTTTTACTAACTTCAGATAGTGTCATTTGGGCATAGGGTGATTATTCATTTAAAATTTCAAGTATTAAATTGTTAAAAATTGTACTGGACACAGACTTGATTAAAACTACTTTTAATAAAACAGACTTTTGGACTTTATTGACTTAGCCATAACTTGTTTAGACTTAAGATTACTGGTTAGTATAGTTAAAATACTTTCCCTCTTTAGTTTGCCAAGAGCTAAGTAACTTTACTGGTAAGTATCTCAAGATGGCATTCTGTTCAATGATCCAGGCCTTCAGTGTTTCAGTGTGATCTTTCCTTAAGTGCTGTGCAAGGATGTGTTTTTGCTGTTGAAATAATGCACAGTTTTTAATGTATTTTATAAAATTGTTCATTCCAGATTGTCTGCAAAATATGATTAGGTATGTTGAAGATGATTAATTTAGTATATGAGTAGCTTTACCCTTGCTTTCAAAATAAGATATAGCCTTTGGCTTCCTTCATTGATGTTTTAACTCTATGGCTAGTACCAGTGTTCTCCATCGATAACCCAGGCTGCCTAAAAGAGAAGAAAGTTGTCCTTACCATCTGAAAGGACAGAATCTGTTTCTAGTGAACTAGAAAGCTAGGAAATAGTTTTCAGCTCCCTTGCTGTTATGCCACTATTGAATGACCTCTCAGCAGCTTGATTGATGTGTGATTAAATCAGCGCAGTGTTTCTTGTCCATTTCCAACATATATATATATTCTTGTGAAAGACAGATAAATTTCTTCTTTCTTTCATTTCCGCAGTTACATGGGAATCGGGCTGTCAGCACAGGGTGTGAACATGAATAGGCTACCAGGTATGTTTCAGTGTTTATAATATTTTGTAAGTTACTTACATTAGCTAATTGGGTTTTTTAAATATACTTGACCTTGATGGGAAGGTACTGGTAAGCAACAGTGTAGCATGATGTCTCTGCGTTGTATCCGTTATCTGAATTATGTAAAGCTTGCGGCTAAATTTTAGCTTTTATTGTACATTTGCTCCTATACTAATTCCCCCAACTCTTAGGGTTATTTATACTTCCTTAGAATACAGATATATTTTAAAATTCTCACCATGTTTCCTGATAAAAATGAAGCTATAGATTTCCTTGCTCTTAAAACTGAATTTGTAGCAGTAAGGATGAGCTGCTATGATAAAAGCTTTGTCTGACACAGAGTGGGATCTCCTGCTGTTAGTTCTGTACCATTACCTTTCCAACCTTAACAGTAAGGGTGTGTAGCATAGTTTTAAGTTTTGACTGTGCCATCTGCCTGCAGGGACAGTGTCAGGGACACTGTCTTGTCTGCATTATCTCTGTATAATATTTGAAGACATTTTCTAATTCTAAAATACAACAAAAAAAAACCCAAACAAGAAACCCTGTTGTTTTTTTTTTAAATTGTTATTATAAGCCAAATATAAAATCACATTGAATTGACCTTAAAGTATCTGTACTCCTTCTCTTGTGTTGTTAACTTCCCCACCCAAATGTTCTGGTGGTGGTTCTTATGATGATGGCAAGTCCCAGTTACACTGTGAGCACAACTAAGGGTGATGAATCATTAGTGGGTGGCATTAAGTGTATTTTGAGTATGAATTAAGTTGCATTGCAAATAATTATTGAAGATAGTACTAATCAATGTAACTGCAGTAATTTGGGGTATTTAATCTACTGAGAGATGCTTAACGTGGTGCCGGCTGAAGCTACCAATCATATAGATTAAGGACCTAAGTGAGGAAAATACTTTCAAATGAACCTGTTAGGCAGCAGCTTGGCAGAAGAATAAAATCACAATGTTTTGCTCTTTAAAAATAATTTGAGTTGTCCGTAAATTCTAGTCAGAATGTGCGCATGTATGTGTGTGTATATATGTGTATATATATGCAATTTGGGAATTTGTGTTAAAGATCATGCTCATGCTTTCTATTATTTCGAATAGATCTGTTAGGAAGATTTTGTGGTGCCTGAAAGTTTACTCCTTTTCTATATGTTTTTATTGAGTATTGAATTGTTGAAAGTATGGACAGGTATTTTTAAATGAGCTCAGACTAAAATTGCTTGCTGTGAATTTCATTGAGTAGTGTAACAATATGAGGCTTCTTAACTGGTTCTGCCACATCTTGACCTGCAAAATTAGCACCATATTTGCATACATAATGATTTGGCTGCTGACTGTGACATTCACCTGTATTGATAATTTTTTCCTTTTTTTTTTAATTTTTAGGGGCAGCAAAGATAGTGACACTATAGTCTGGAGATTCTGCTATTACGCAGACTGCTTGCTGCTGGATAGTCATTGAGAATAATCAGGAGTAGAAATGTGTTTCCCAAGAGATGCGTGTTTGGGTTTTAGCCAGGAAGTATTTGATTATGACATGTGGTAGCAATAGTTTTGTAAAATGAAATAGACAACAGGAGAATCTTTACTGCTTTATTGGGACATGTCAGATCTGCATATAGCTTTTCAAATTTAAACATTGTAGCTTGAAATATTTTTGGTGTTGATAGTGTGTTCCTTTAAAGAGAAAAATGTGTTATCTGAATTTGTATTACCTGTTATGCACTACAAATTGAATTACCTGTTCAGCCATTTTGATAAAAGAAGTTGTCATTTATTTTTTTTTAAATGAAACAGATTTGTTGGTTAGATAAGAAAACTTAGAAATCACAGAACCGAGCATAGTAATTAATCATATTAACCTGGTTAGAATTTACTAACTTGTATAATCTTGCCGTTATTTCATGGTAAAGGAAACAAATTCCAAATGCTTTTGTTCTCTAGGTTGGGATAAACATTCGTATGGTTACCATGGAGATGATGGACATTCATTCTGTTCCTCTGGAACTGGACAACCCTATGGCCCAACGTTTACTACAGGCGATGTCATTGGTTGTTGTGTTAACCTTATCAATAATACCTGCTTCTACACAAAGAATGGACACAGCTTGGGTATGGAGAAATGTTATCTTTAATGATAACATTATGTCTGTAAGTCTGTTGTAAATCTGAAACTCTTCATGTCAGGAGCAAAGTGTTTGAATACTTCTTTCAGTAGTCACATATTCTACGAATTATTTAAACAATTGGGAAGAATAATTTCTTGTGCCATTTGCATTAACATTCCATGTGAATTTGAATGAACTCTACTCCTAAATTCACAAATAATACCTGATTTTTATATCATAAGGTAAAAATGATAAGAGAATTGGAAAAATGGAGAATGTATATAGCTAAAATTCATTGCTGCTGTATGGGGGGCACCTAGCCTTCATTAAAATTTTATGCTGGGTGGGTGTTATTTTGAACATATGTTCTAGAACAGTGTCTTTTGGATTCCCAGTCTGGAGTCATGAACAGTTGGACTAGAGCCACAAATTATACAAGTTCTCCTAAAATAAAGCCCATTAAATTCTTGTGGTAAATTTTAGTTCTGTGCAACACTGCAAGACAATGTTTGAGTTTGAAGGTGGCAGGAGTGTGTGGAGTTAATCTTTTTGATGTAATATACTTAATTCAGTTACTTTGTGCACTTTAATGAGTAAAGATACAGAGTGAAAGGAAAAGAATCTACTTCCTGCTTTGAGGAGAGAGCAGGGGGTGGGGAAGACATCTTGGAATTATGCTGGGGGGAGTAAGAAGTTTCAAGACATAAATTTCTGAAGGTTTTTGTCATGACTAGAAATGTGATAAGGAAGAGAGAGGCTATCTTGACACAAAGTAAGACGTTATTGTGATAGGAACTTTTGAAGTCACTTTTCTATTTCTCACATTGCTGAATATGAAGAAGGTTTGGAAAGTAGTAAGGGGAAGAAGGACATGGTTTAAATTCTTAAGGCTGCCCATTTGTTTGCTCAGGCCCTGAGCAAACAGATCTAACTTTGAAGCTTTCCTGACCCTATTCAGAGCAGGGCTTGGATTCCTCCAGAGGTCAATTCCAAGTATTCGCTTCTGTGGTTCTCTTCTGTCATGATTTTAATGTTTCTTCTAAATTGAATGAGTCTATATACCTGGACTTAATCCGTTGACACATGTGGTAGTGAGACATTTGAACCACACATAGTGTAGTTGTTTGTTTAGGGGGCTTTTTCAGGATATCTGTCAAAAGGGAAGATAACAAGTTCATGTTGTGTTTACCCTAATCTTTAACTGAGTTAAAGCCGAGAAAGGTGGTCTTACCTTATTCCCTTTTTGGAACTAATAACTGTGCCTGCAGGTAAGTTGGATCAGGTTGTTGATCAACTAAAGAGATACTGGTTTTCTGACTGCCCTTATAGTCATGTGCATGGACGAGCTAAGAAGGGAGAAGCAGAACCTTCTTTTTCTTAAAGCAGACCGAATTAGTCCAAGGGTAGAACAACATTCCAAGTGACTAAAATCTGTTTAAAGGGGAGAACAGAATGACATAGGTGAGGAGAGGCTAGTAAAATGACATCTGTCATAGAGTCTGACAAATACTTTATGGATTTTAGAAGGAAACCTGACAGCTGTTTTGCTGTCGTGGGCTTTGCTAGCTTGGATTTCTGCAGAGGAAAATTGATTCTGTGTTTAGGGGACAAAGAAATTGGAATTCTTGGCTGTCTTGCTGAGTCTTGCTCCTGCTTGTCCAGAATTCCTATATGATCATGAATTGGAGGACATTTATGTTTCTTATTTGGGCCACAGATGTAGTCTAGAATATTGGAAGTCTTTGGCTCAGCCTGGGATTTGGTACTACAAGACAGTCTAAGCAACTATTTATGCAAGTGTGAAATCGTGGGTTAAAAAAGAGAACAAACTCAAAAAAACCCCAACCCCCAGTATCTACATGTCACTCAGGCATCATCTATCATTTATCTATCTTGCCATGGTTATTTTGGAAAAGGGTGAGTTCGATGTTAAAATGTACCAAATGGAGGAAGTAGTAATAGCTTAGAAGAAGTTAGAGTGTGAACAGGTAATAAATAAAACAATACCTTTGAGATGTGATGGGAAGAAGCATATTCACTATGCATCATTCTTCTGTATCAAAGATGGAAGTAAGGAATCCAGATGCTCTTGTGCTTTGAACTCGAAGAACAGAGATGGAAAGTAGGGGTAGAATTAAGGACAAAAGGCTAAAAGCTTTGTTACAGAATCATAGGATGTCCTAAGTGGGAAGGGACCCACAAGAATCATCTAGTCAGACTCCTATCCCTACATAAATCTTAAACTTAAATCTGCTACAAAATAAATAAAGAGTTCAAGGGGATAAGTAAATTTGAATCATTCTGCACTTGTAAAAAAAACCTGAAGAAATACTTGCAACAATAATGAAAATTATGAAATAATGTCACCATTTGGCTGTCAGAAGGAGATTTCCTGATATGTATTTTTTAACTGCAAGCTCCACCCCTGCCTAAATTGTGTGAGGCTCCTGAATTGCAGAGAGGTCAGATGTTTCTCTAATCCTGAGACATCAAAATCACTGCCTTGATCTTACGGGTAGGTGGATGCCTGTAGTTATGTAACACGCTGATGTGGATTAGAGTGAAATGTTTACCAGACTGGTTTGGAGTATCATAGACATGTGCTGCTCATGTAAAGATTATAAATACTTATGAAGAAAAGTAACAGCAAACAAGAAAAGATGTTGTTAAATCTGTTTCGCAGTATCAAGACATGTAAGTGAAAAATATCTTCAGACACTTTTATTTTTTCTTTTAATTTTAATCTGTAGCCAGAGTTTTCATACTTTCTAATATGTATGATGTTTGCTAAATCTTAGGCCCTGTTTTGAAAAACTGAGGGTAAATTGACAATTACTTTTTGCCAAATACTGCCTTTTATTACTCAGGCACATCAGTTGTGCCAAACCATCACATCACCATAGTTAACTACTTATTTATGAGGTGGTTTGGGTGAGTTTTCTGAACATAGAATGATACAGTTAAGAAAATGAGTCTAGAAACCAGACAAATGGAAATTAATCTTTATTTTTTCTCTTCATTGCAGGCATCGCTTTCACAGATTTACCGGTAAGATAAGTGCATTTTCAAATACCTTTCCTTTGTATTATAAACAAATGTTTCAAATGTAACTTGCATTTCCTTTGTGCTTCGTGGAAACACAATTATAATCTTCTCAACTAAATGAATATCAGATACTTCTCACAATTTCAGTAGTGATTTGTTAACTGAAGAAAAATTTTTTTTGTTTTTTGCACCAATCCATACAGGGGGTCTTCCTTTTCAGGTTGTTAACAGGCAGTTCTAATGGAAGTTTAGCAGAAAGTAATACATACAAGTAGTTAATACATACAAGTAGTTATTACGTACTTTGTTTGATATATGCAGGCCTTCCATACAGAGTCAAAGCTGTATTAAACCCCAATATGGTGCATGTGTGTATACCTACATATCATATGCAGAAGGACTGGCTACTTAAGCCAGTCACTGTAGCTCATGCTTGATGCCTAATTTTCTCTATACTGTACATTTCGTAAGATCAAACATATCAAAGTAATTTTCCTTTTAAGAGAGCTCCAGATATCGGAAGTCTTCTAGCTTTTAAGTCAATTAATCATTTTAAGGAAAGTACAATTTATAAATGTGTTCCCTGTGCTACTGGTACAGGCAAGATACTGGACTTATTTTGCTTTTATTCTCATTCCTTTAAATTCTGATGTAATCTGGTTAGGGTGCGATGTGTGATGCGCCTCCATCTGGCCAGCTACTCCATTTGGTATGGCCGTAGGAGGCAAGGACAGTTATTAAGGAAAAAAAGTAAAGTCAATAACCCGGGGCACCTCTCAGCCCCACCATGGGGTTGAGTGCTTCATGTAGGAATCCACTGCCACTGTCCCAGATCCATGGGATGCCAGCAGGGCTTCTTGCTACTAGCACACAGTACCAGCCTAGGAAAACTGAAGCTGTAATTGGAAGTTTGAGGCCAGACCCTTCCTCATTGGAATTGATTGTTTTCATCTCATTAAAAGATTTAAGACTTGTGCTTTATTGGTTAATCTAGACTAAGTAACACCACAAGCTAGGTTTATTTAAAAATAAATGGGGGCAGGGATGGTGGAATTGGGACCAAGATCAGCTTGGGCGTGGTTTTTACCACCAGAGTATTTTTCTTTAATTTCACTGGATACACTGGGCTTCAGTGTTCCTATTGTCTGGCGTGTTGATAAATTAAGGCTATCAATAAGAAGTTATTTAACATATAGTTCTGTAGATCAGCATACCATTATACCATACCACCATTGATTGTATTGAAAATATAATGTAGGTATATTTCTAAATAAAAAAAAAAAAACAAACAAAAAACCAGCAACAAAAACCCACCCACCCAAGCCCCCAGCTGGTAGTGTTGCCATTGCTGAGATGCTCGTTGCATTTAAGAAAGTTACTGTAATCCCAAATGGCAGATTTTACATTTCTCATATTTGGCGTATTTCAAATTTGCATGGAGACCTAATCTCTAAGCAGAAAATAAAACTGAGACAACAATAAATGCTTTAAAGTCTTTTTCTAGATACAAGTCCAGGAATTCATCAGGACTTCAATGCACTGTTACAGTTCTTTTTAGGCGCTACACTTGGACTTTGAGGCTAATGAGTTCTCTATCCTGTCAGTTCTAACCACTAAAATTCAGCGATGTTTTAAGTATTTCACCCCAAAAGGAAAATGGCCCACTTTGTAAGTTTAATTTTTGTTCTCTTTATAAAAGAAACTTTAATCCTGGTCTTTAAAAATAATTTTAAAATTGGTATTTAATATTTTGTAAAATCGAACCCAAAAGTTGTATACTTTAATACAGTTTTAAAAGTGCACTTTCTGACTAGGAAGAGAATGATCAATAAGGCTTTCTTATTTAAAAATTAGAAATAAAAGTAGTCAATCATTGTATTGCTGAATTGGTAGAATTTGCTTTAACTGTTGAACAGATGATCCAGAGGTATTTGCTGTTCCACACTGCTAGTAGCAGTGGGAATATTATTACAGAGAGTAAAAAAAAGTGAAAGTGGGCAATTTATAATAAGAGGAAAAAACTAATAAAAAAATTTCTTGCAGCCAAACTTGTACCCTACAGTAGGGCTCCAAACACCAGGAGAGGTTGTGGATGCTAATTTTGGACAACACCCGTTCGTATTTGATATTGAAGACTATATGCGAGAATGGAGAACTAAAATTCAAGCACAGATTGACAGATTTCCGATAGGAGATCGGGAAGGAGAGTGGCAAACAATGATTCAGAAGTAAGACTTTGTGCATTGTTTGTTTTATATAAAAGTTAATTGCATGATTTCAGAGATCTTTGAAACTTTTTACATGTTGTCTTATGCAAAAAACTAGTATTAAAAGTGAGTACAGATAGTTTTGTTAACATATTAAGTTTGATAAACGTGTATAACACTGAGCATGAAAGGATGCTTGGGGAAGAGTTATCTACATCATTAATAATTAAGAGTTTATATTGATGAGTGTAAACCTTCCATTCTGATCTAATGGGTATCGGAAATTAGGAAAAATTGCCGTGGTTGTAATGGGCAGTTTTAATACTTCGGGCTCCAGAGATTTCCCATCGCATTCACAGTCTTTGGCATGCTAAATTAAATTGTGGCTCAGTAGTATATCACTTGGAAAAGAGGTGGTTGTGGCTTTGCATTTTTTATTTCTTCAGAGAAAACAAAAAACCAGTGTATAGAAATTTCACTTCAGTGTGTGTAGTGACAAAAAAAAAAGAAACTTAATTAGCAGGTAATATTTTTACTGAGCCTACCTTTGGGTGATTTTTATTGAAGTTCATAATTATAAAATGATACACTTATTTTTTTTTAAAGTTGTGTTTCTGTGCAGTGTTTTGACAGGAATATTGACTCTTAACTGAATTGCTTTGGTCTGACTTGTGTAGAAATGTCTGCATTTCAAGTAGGATTCTTGCATTCAGTCACTTCTTTCAGAAAAGGGTTTTTACATTCAAGTTGTTCCTGGTTTCTTACCTGTACTTAATGAGTCTTTCTGGGTTTTGTCTGTGTTTATTTTTAGAATGGTGTCTTCTTACTTAGTTCACCATGGATACTGTGCAACCGCAGAGGCATTCGCCAGATCCACAGAAGAGACTGTGCTAGAAGAATTGGCTTCCATTAAAAATAGACAAAGTAAGGCTGGAAAGCACGTCACATCCCTTTTTTTTGCCTCCTTTAAATATTACATAAAACTTCCTCTTAAGCATTGTTGTAGAATTTCCTTTTCACGCTATTTCATAGTACAGTTCTTTGCTGTCATGTGAAGTTACATACATGTGAAGAGCTGGTTAAGAGGAACTTCCGCACTAAGGCTTTGGAACCTATTTGCTGTAGCAGAATGTGGTAGATAACTGTTCTTTTCTCTTGAATGGCAAATTGTGATCTATCTTAAACAGATAGGTGTAGTGTCTCTAAACGACTGTTTGTGAGAGTTAATGGTCAGTCACAAACAGGAACATAGTGCTTAGTCTTGATAAACATTTAGACTTTTATTTTAACTGTGAATTTAGAGAAAGCTTTGTAAGTTAAATCACATTTGAGTTTTTCTGCTTACACATGTGAGGGGGAAGAGGACAAGGAGAACTAACAGCAGTTCATTTCTAACTTGCTGTGGGAGTGCTGTTTGGCAGCCTCATTAAACAGTGCTTGTATGAACACGAGCATTTGTGTGATTGCATGACACGTACCACATGGGGAAGCTGGTCTGGCTGAAAAATAACCCATTGGTTGGGCTGTTCTTAATTCGGATCAATTTCTCTGTTGGTGGATAATGCTGTGAGGCTGTTTGCAACTTGTGCCAGGTTACAGCAACAGAAGCATCAACTAAGGAGGGACTGTTGCAGAAGGGTCTAGTCAACTGTAACCTGAGTGGAACTGTGCATTGTACGTGAGAGCGGCTAAAATTTGTTAGTGAAAATTGGACCTGTGGGAGTGGGATAGAATTCAAATGTTCTTGGGTAACAATAGTTTGGTATGTGCCTATTTATAAAGGTGTGAAAATGAGAAATAAGTTGCAGAAGAGTGTCTGCAGTTTTAGTCTAGCTCTAAATATGGAATCTGAGTACAAAGCAGTTGTATGCTGGCAATAAATAAAAATACTAAGTGCTCATTTAGATATATGTAGGTGGAGTGCAGTTCTTAAATTTTCCTACTGAACATTTTAAGGAACCATGATCTTATCTTTACATTATTTTTTTCTAAGGGGAAAAAACATTGTTGATTGACAGTTATTTTTGTGTCTTCATTAATTTACTTGTATTAGTCCATTACCTGTCCATTTAACTGATGTTGGTTTTGGTGAACAGAAATTCAGAAATTGATTTTGGCAGGATGAATGGAGAACCCGTTGAAACAACATAACAGCTGTATCCAAGTTTACTAGAAAAAAAATCCTAATCTCTTATTTGTTTTTTGGTGAACAGGAATTCAGAAATTGGTTTTAGCAGGAAGAATGGGAGAAGCCATTGAAACAACACAACAGTTGTATCCAAGTTTACTAGAAAGAAATCCTAATCTCTTATTTGCATTAAAGTGAGTCTTCAAATTATACAGATGTGTGTTTATAGATGGCACAGTACCTTCTGAGCTGAGACAGTTACTCATTTAAAGCTTACACAGCAATTTAAACAAAGTTAAGCAGCGTTTTTTAGAAAATGTGTGTAGTTCGCTTTTTTAAGGCTGTATTATTTGCTACATGTTTAACTAGGTTTTGTCATCAAGGTCCTGTTTTGCAGCATAATTCACATCTCACTGTAGGCTTGTTCTCTAGAACTAAGTTTTGTAATCTTTTAAATCAACTTCGATCAGTTTGGGTGTCAAGTAAAACTTAAAATCCTATTCAGTGAAACTTAGTATCAAATTCAAGAAGGTTGAGTCCTGTTGGCATAAGTTGGTCTGTTCTTCAAATGGGCAACTGACTTAAAAGACCACTTTGAGCAGTTTCGTTCCTTGTCACTTTACTAGAAACCTCTGGCTACTACTGTGGAAATTCCATAATCCCAGAGTTCTCTTGGCTTCCCAGGCACACAATAGTCACCTTAATTCTGGTGTTTTACTTGCCAGCTGCACTGATACTCCAGAGTTTTGTATGCCATTGTAGTGTTTGAATGTGGAAAAAACCCTGTTATCTCCCATAAGAACAAATCACATAACATAAAAATTAACTTGGAATGTGTTTGAAGTCTGTCATGCTCAAGTGCTGAAGAGAATTCACATGATAGCACTGCAGACTTGTCACAAAAGTCACAAAATGTGAACGTTTTCATGAAAGACATCACTCCATAACATCAACTACTTGTTATCTTTTTCTCAGTCTTTCTAAATTTTGCCTGTTCTATTGAGGCTGTCCAGGCCTAAAACATAAAGCAGTAGTTCTAAGCTTCCTTGAAGTCCATAGTACTCCTTACCTAAAATTAAATTGACAAAGAGCAACAGCCTCTAAAGGGAAGGTTTGTATATGAGCTTGCTTTTCAAACTGTTTTCTAGTGCAGGTGTTTAATGTTAAGAGTTACTGTTTAATGCTTAGTGTTCCAGGGAGTCAAATTGTGTTCTCATTTACTTTGAAAGAAATTATAGACATGGCAACATAACGACATATCCTTAAAATCATAGAATCATAGAATGGTTTCTTCTCAAGAAACAACCTTGCCCCTGCCACTAAAACAAAACATTTAAAACAAGAAAATATAGTTTAGTTCTTTAAACTTTGAGGACTTATTGACAAATTCTGTCCTCGAAGGATAATATTCCTGTTCTCCTCCCTCACAAGTTTTGTAATTGTGAATTTTTGGCTGAATGCTCCAAAGCTTCTTGATGATCGGGTTACTGACATCCAGCACTTTGTTGAGTCAGACTTTTTGCATTTTTAACACTAAAATTAATTCATTGCTATGGTTGGTAAATTGAAATGTGTAAATTGTTTTATTAGCTTAACTTTTTTGCCTTTTGTTTAGGGTGCGCCAGTTTATAGAGATGGTGAATGGTACAGACAGTGAAGTGCGGTGTTTGGGAGGCCACAGTCCAAAATCTCAAGATAGTTACCCTGTTAGCCCACGGTCATTCAGTAGTCCTAGCATGAGTCCCAGCCATGGAATGAATATTCACAATTTGGCAACAGGCAAAGGGAGCAGCACGCACTTTTCTGGTAAGTTGATGCGGAGGATATACCACATAGATTGGGATAGACCACACCATATATTTTTTTTTACAATTAAGTGTGGGGAGAAGTTACAAATATTTGCAGACTGGCAAATTGTTTTACTTAAGAGTTGATACTGAATGCTTGTCTGGAAGTATAGTTTTAACAATTAAAACATAGGATTCTCAGTCACTGGGGAAATTGGAAGTGTACAAATAGTAAAACCAAGAGCACAAGCAAAAAGGATTTGGTTCTAAGGGTTTGCCAAGTAGATTTCCACTGGTTTATAAGAAATGCTTGCTTCTTCCTTGCTTGGAAGGTTCTGACACAAATTTCTGTTGTCCTTTTGATGATAATTTATGGTTTAGGCAATGTGGTTTAAGTACAGTAAGTGCTGTATATGATCCATTTCCTATAGTGTTTATGGAACAGTAGGAATGGCTGCTCTTGTGTAGGAAATACCAGAGGACCAGAAGCTAGATGGTGGAGTTAGGTAAGACTTATGCTGGCAGCCAAATTTCAGTCTGCACAGTTGAAAGAGTTCTGAGAGTGTCTAGGTGGTCGTAAAGCTTCAGTGGGAAGCCATGAATGTTCAGAGCTGCCCCATGCCTGTGGTGATATTCCCCATGACTTCCAAAGCACCCCTTAGAAGAGGTTGGTCATATTAAAAAGGTACATGAATGTGGCCTCTTTGAACCCAAGACTTTTAAGACAGCAGACAGAGGCCATTGGCTTTCACCCGTTTTACTCTTAAATCCAAACTGAAGCTGACTGGGATCTTTTTTTATCTCTCAGTGGGTTGAGTAGGAAGCCATCATAGCCTGGCCCCAGAGTACCTGCTGCCCTTGAAAAGGTAGCAGCTTCGCTTTACTTCCCTCTGTGTCAAGACTGTGCTGTCACACATGTGAGTGGAGTCCACTCACATTGCCTGTTTGTTCCTTCAGGTGGCTATCAGGATGTACTGTAGAAAGTACCTCTGACTTTCTGATTTTGAAAATAGAGTCACCACTTAATAATCAAGTTCATTAATGTATTATTAGAACTGGGGTTTGGGTTTTCCTGAACAGCAGGTAGCGTGTTATTCATTATAAGCCCTTCCTGTGATTTGTTTCTATATTGGAAGTTACAGGGGAGGTCCTTCTTTTTGCACTTCATGGAACTGGCAATTAGATGTTTGCTTCAAACAGTAGTTTCTTGATGATATTTTAGAAGGGTCAGAAGAGAATTTAGCCAGACATCATAATTTCGCAGCATGGTGTAATGTTATTTAGTGAAGCACAGTATTAACAATGAAAATGCTTGTATCGGGAAGGAGGGAGGTTTTATGTAAATGTAGCAACACATAAAGTATTTTCAGCACTGAATTATACTACATATTTATCAAGAGAATTATATGATTAGAAATTAGTAAGATGCATGTATGCTTCCATTCATCATGATTACAGTGGCGTAGAACAGATTTTCAGATCTTTCAGAAGCAATGTATCAGTTCTAAAAAGCATTCTGTGTTGATGTGGATTTCTGTTTATTGTGTATAAGTACAACTGAAACACCTTCTGTGCATGTGTTAGTACTTGTTAAGTAATGCTTAGCTTCTACAGTGTAGAAGTCTTAAGGTTCAAATATCTGAAACAGGGAGGTGCTAAGCATTTGGGTTTATTTGTTTGGCAAATCTAGTTTTTACTGACCGGGTACAACTAAGCTGTGCTTATTTCACTTCTTTAAATAGGTACTTACAAATAAGTTCGTAGATGATTACAATTATTAAAACTTTCTTTCAGGGTTTGAAAGTAGTTGCAGTAATGGAGTAATATCAAATAAAGCGCATCAGTCTTACTGTCACAGTAAACACACGACCACCAGCTTGAATGTACCAGAGCTCAACAACATAAATGTATCAAGATCACAGCAAGTGAACAGCTATTCCAGGTGAATAAACTTCAGATGCTTCTAACTTATATTAAAGCTTGTGTTTATCATGTGCTTTTATTGCAAAGAAGATTTTTCAGTGGAATTAGATATAATATTTTAACTGCCCTTGAAAAAAACCAACCAAAAGTTGATGTTAGAGGCCAGCCAGCAGCTTGTGCTCACTCTAGTGTGCTTTGGTTTTAAGTTCTCAAGCTCAATAGAGCCTTTTCTCCTGTTCAGTTAAAGATATGCAACAGACAAAAAAATTACCTTGGTTATAGTTAATTGCAGTCAGTTTTGAAGGTGTGTAGTGAAGATTAACTAGCTCTCTGGCGCTTGGGATTTTAATTTAAACCACTGACATTGATTTCAGTTACGTGACATGTAGGTAATGAAAAGTCTTTCAGATGCTTTCCATTTGTGGTAGTATCTGCAAAGTAAATACAACTGAGATGCATAAGAAACATGGACTGCCTTCCTTTGCACACATAAGAACTGTTTGCCTACTCAATCACTGTCACTTGTGCAAACACATTCAGTTTAGAGAACGAAAATAGATGTATTAATCAGGGTTAATATGGTTATTTATAACCAGTAAATACTAAGCTCTGGGTTGCACGATGTAGCAGATCCTAATTTGATGTGAAATACAACAGTACTTTGCTGCATTGTCCAAGCTGGGTTTCTAGGAGTACCAGCTAGGATATGAGGATGTGGTGATGGTAACAAAACCTAATTCATTTGGATAGTGATGACTAGGGGGAGAAAGGGGAAGTAAAAGTAACAATTTACTTTTTAACTTCATAATTTGTGTTTGCATCAGCAATCACCTCTGCCAAAAAGCCTGGTAGGGTCCAGGCAACTTTGAGATGTTTCACAGAAGGAAGGCATTTCCTTGGCTGCAGAGTTGCCTAGTCAGAGCAGCCTTTTGATTTCCTTCCTCAAAGGAAGCTGAGTATTTTTGGTTGCCTAGAAGCAAGATATCAAACTTTTAAATTGAATCATTTTGATCATGAGAGAAGTTTTAGGTTGTCATTCTTAGTGAAGAAGTAGAACTGGCTAGGATGTTACTGTCAGCAAAGCTCAATCCCCAAAGCCACACTGGTGTTTTCTAAAAGTGCTTTTGTGGCCTGCTGCGATCCAAGTGTGGTGAGGAGTTGTGTGCTCTGAACTTGCATCTGAGTATCTCTTCAGTGTTTTGGTTTACTCAGTATTTGCTTTACGCTTTTCTTCTTTTTCCCTGTCATTCCACTGAGAGTAAATGAGAGATCAAGGCTTTCTTTTGAAATAATTGTTTACCTAAATATGATGTTCTCAAAGTAGGCTGTATGTTCAGCTAACTGTGGTTTGTTCTTTTCTAAAAAGAAATAGTGAGAATAGTTGATTTTCTCGATGCATTTTCTCCAGCTGTGTGTACATACAGGTATATAAACAAGGTAAGAACTTGAGCACTTTTAGGTGTGTGTTTAGAAAGTGTTAAACTGCCTTCTTCTGAATAATGGTGAACATGTTTAATTTTTCAGTGTCTGCAAATGTTATTTTACTGAGTTGGTTGAGAGACCCTTAAAATTTCCCGGTTCTCTGGTCTTGCCAGTGGCTATGGAAACACCTGTGGTCTAACTTGGCAATATTGAAAAGCAGCCTTTCAGTAGCTCAGATGAGGAAGTACTATGCTGAAGTAGTGAAGATGATAACCTTAAGTACTTAAATATGCATAAAATTTTTTATTCATTACTCTCTTTTCAGCAATGATGTAGACATGGAAACAGATCACTACTCCAATGGGGTTGCTGAGACTTCATCCAATGGCTTCCTAAATGGTAGTTCTAAACATGATCACGAAATGGAAGAATGTGACACAGAAATGGGTCTGCAGTGATATTTCTTACATTTTTATTAAGTGATGGCAACAAGGTTATGTTTTTACTTGCAATGCTTCACAACTTGAAAATTAGGGATATTAGCTCAATTCTTAATTTTGTTTGTTTGGTTTTGCTCTTATTAGATGTCAGTCTTAAAACCACTGGTTTAGGTGGTGAGAATAAGGGAAATTGGTAACTCATGGATATTGAAATGAGCATCAATTTTTAAAGTTTCTTTGAGAAGAAACATCCAATTGTGTAGCACACCTGAGTCGGGGCTGGCAGATTGCTTCTCCTTCTTCCCGTAGTCCTCTTAGCATTCATGGTACTCAGCAGTAAGCGCAGAAAGTCTAGATCACTTATATTGAAAAATGCAAAGTGCTAGAGGTAAGAGCTGTATTTGGGATCTGAGACCTAAAAGTGTTTTCCACTAAAAAAAGACCCTGTTTTACATCTGTTGTTAAAAATAACTTTGCTTTACTTAACCTGCTTTATACTCAGACATGCTTACTGACGTTAGTGATAAATGAGTATTTAAATACCCTCTCATTACCAGCATACCATGAAAAGATACTGTTTACTTGGTCAGTTAGGGCGCTACCAGTCCCAGTCCAGTCCAGGCAGTCAGATCACTTAAGGGCACACAGACCTGAGCTTATCTAGTGGCTGTTACTGCTGGCCCTGTCTGAAGAAGTGGAGGAAACCAGCCCAGTCACTTCTGCAGCTGTAGACCTGTCTCAAACAATTGATTTAACCAGACACCAGTTAATAGGGAGTTTAAATGAAATGTGAAACTCAGAACATTGCTGGTAAACTTTCAGAATGCAGCAGTACTTACAGATACCTGTGAACACTTCACAACTGTGAGGGTGTGCACTGATGGGGATCAGGAAGCTTTGCTCCTCAATGCTACCCAGGTGTTGAAAAGCAAATGTAACAGCCCTGGAGGGGAGGGAGATTCAAATTTCCAGGCTGTTTCCCTACGTTACGCTCTGAATCTGGATAATAACAAAGCCTCATTTCTGTGACAGAAAAGACAAAACACTTCTTTACTCTCTTGCAGCCTTTTCCTGAGAGGCTCACTGTGACAGACGTGAAGCAGCTGCACAGAGTGCAGAGTTGTTGTGTGTGTTTTTAATGTAGCTTGTTTTCTGCCTTTGGAAAGCGCTGTCCTAGATTGGACTGCAGCTAGCAACAAGCACCGCTGCTTGAAGACTTGTGGGTGCTCCACCTTTGTAAAAAAGAAATGTCACTCCTCAACCTACGTTGTATACACCCCACAGTTTGAGTTTGGTGGTATTTCTGGTGGTGTTTTGCTCTTTGAAATATTTATATATTTTCCTTATTGCTGTGTATGTATTAAGTAGATGGATTTTTCCAGAGCTTACAACTATGGAAAAAAAAGGAAAGTGGTAACTTAAAAATCTTTGAAATACTGATCTTAGTATATCGGTGGATAGAATGTTGAAATCGGAAAGAAGAATGTTTTTTTTTAATTAGAGTGCACATCAAAATGCTGATCCAAAAGTTGATTCTACTGATAAAAAAAAAAAGGCAAGGAATGGAGAGATGCCTTTTTTTAAAGGTTGCTTTAATTGTAAATTGAAAAAAAGACAAAACTTTCAGAAAAGCCAAGGTTTGATTTACTATTCATAAACTGCCTTAATAGCCTTTAAAATCACTAGTATTGGGGAATACTGTAGCAAACAGTAAAGAAATCTGTTGTAGTGTTCTGCTTGATTACAAAAGAAGCATGAAATGTCCAAATCATAAACCTAATATATTCTACAAGGAGGATGAGCAGTCCAAACAATTGTATTGTGGCAACACCCAGTGTGGCTGTTTGGGATGCTCAGGGTGTTTTACTCTCAATTAGCAGCTCCAGATTTGGCATAGTTTTGGAATCATACTTTTGGAATCCTAGAATGATTTGGGTTGGAAGGGACCTTAAAGATCATCCAGTTCCAACTCCCATGTCATGGGCAGGGACACCTCCCACTGGACCAGGCTGCTTGAGGCCCCATCCAAACTGGCCTTGAACACCTCCAGGGATGGGGCAGCCACAGCTTCCCTGGGCAACCTGTGCCAGTGCCTCAGCACCCTCATCGTGAAGAATTTCTTCGCAATGGTCTAGTCTGTATCTCCCCCCTTCCAATTTAAAGCCATTCCCCCTCAGCCTATCACGTCACGCCCGTGTAAACAGCCCCTCCCCAGCTTCAGGTACTGGAAGGCTGCTATAAGGTCTCCCCAAAGCCTTCTCTTCTCCATGCTGAAGTGCATTGGCACAGAATTTAAAATGTAGAATTGTGTGGATTTTTATTGTTGTCATCATTAATCTTAAATTCCCATAAAATTTAAGGGTAAGACTCGGCCTATAGTCTATTCAGTTTAACCATTGCAAAATAAACAGCATTTGTGGGCAGTCTTTGCCATTAGTTAAGAGTTTATAAAGGAGGGATCCAACAATGCTTGCCATAGCCAAGGTCTCTGGCCCTACGTGCTTTCTCTCTGAGAAGGCAGAAGTCAGTGGATTCTCTAGTCCCATAGGTTGTTGCTGTCAGCTCTGTTAGCGGTGGTGATGACGATATAATTTTTGCAGAAGTAGATTCAAGCCAGTTAAGACGTCAGCTGTGCGGTGGCAGCCAGGCGGCTATTGAAAGAATGATCCATTTTGGAAGAGAATTGCAAGCCATGAGTGAGCAGCTAAGAAGAGAATGTGGCAAAAACACAGCGAATAAGAAAATGCTCAAGGTATGTTTCATCTTGAAACCGCGGCATTGAGGTGAAAAACTGGGCTGCCCAGCAGAAACTTTGCACAGCGCATTGCACTGCGTTACTGTTATAATTGGTGAGATGTTCTCTTGTCTGAGAGCAGCGTTCTGGTCAGCTGTTGTGCAGCCCTGCCTCGTCTGTGCAGCATGTGCATGGGAAACATAATTTCATACTGTGATACAGTTGAAACCAGACATGAATTTAGTACTTCCCTCTGTCATTTCTTACCATGTAGCTTGACCTCTCGAATCAAAGTGCTGTTTTCAGCTCTAATGAGAAGTAAACCGCAAGAAAGAGAATTGATAAAGATGCCTAAAATGTGTTCTCTTTGGTAGTCTGTGCATTAATTAGTTTACCTTGATTTTAGGCTGCTCTGGAAAAGAATTCCCCTGCCAAAGACTGACAGCATGCAGTTTCCAGTCTGTTTCCTCTTTCCCCACCACTTACTAAAACACTGATAACTTCATCTTCCTGTATAATTTCCAGCTGAGAAAAACACCGCTTGCTCAAAATGGAAAAAGTCCTGTTAAAGTCTTTCTATTGATGGTAGCCACTAACAATCACCTGTGTTAATTCCAAGTGAAAATAAGAAAACGGCTGTAGTTTTCACTAGTGGAATATAGCTGTGAGATGTAATAAAAAAAAAAAATCATCTTTCCACAGGATGCTTTCAGTTTACTTGCCTATTCAGATCCCTGGAGCAGCCCTGTTGGAAATCAGCTGGACCCAATACAAAGAGAACCTGTGTGCTCTGTACTTAATAGTGCAATACTAGGTGAGTAGTAAGGCTGGGGCGGTTCACACATGGCTGGTAGCGCTGCTCACCCTGCAGCACCTGCTGGGCGCTGAGTGGCTAGCGTGGCACAGCAATGGTATGGGCCACTCTCACAAAGAGAAGGGGTAGTTTGGGAGGCTTCGGAAGTGTAATGGATATGATCATCTTCATCCTTGTTCTTGTTCAGAGCAGAAAGGGACTTGTTCAATAATGCTGCCGTGCAGGGAATGTAATTTTGTTGCTTCTTATCTGACTTGCTGCAACAGCAAACTTTGCAAGTCAACACGGGCATTTTGAAATCGATTATTTAAGCAAGCTTAAAACTTCAAGTTACTATGAAATTAATCAAGTATTTTAACTGCCCTCATTGTTTCTTTTCAGAGACTCACAATCTGCCAAAGCAACCACCGCTTGCCCTAGCGATGGGACAAGCGTCACAGTGTCTAGGCTTGATGGCTCGATCAGGAATCGGCTCCTGCGCGTTCGCCACAGTGGAAGACTACCTACACTAGCTATGCATTTGGAGGTCTGACAGGTGCTGTGGCATAATCCAGCACAGAAAGTAGAACCAGCTCTGCTGACTGGAATTTGGAATTTTAATTATGTACTAAGGACAAGTCTGTCGCTTTATGTTGCTTCCTAGTTTACAGCATGATGCAAATGATTTCTAACTTAGCGTTAGGAGAAAATGTCCATCTTTAAACCTCTTAGACAACTAAGAGTTGGAAATATCACTGATAATGTCAGACATCCAAACTGACAAGTACCAGTCCTTTAAAACGATTGTCCAAAACAAACCAAAAAGCCTGCTACCTTATGGTGGGACAGAAGAACAGAAAACACGGATGTATTGGTATGTGGGTGATAAAAACATCAAGCAGGATGACTTGCCAACCTCTACCCCCATTGTTACATAGTTCAATCAGTGTAATTTGCAAAATGCATAAACACCTGATGGTTTGGATATATAGTGTTGATGGGAAGAAATGATATTTTTTAATGTGTACTGTAAAACTTGAATTACTCAGGAGCTGAGTGAATATGTTTGTTGCTACTTACAATCCCAACCTGTTGATCTTAGTAGATTTTTTTTGTTTTAACATGGTCTTTTCAACTTTGTTTCCTTGTTTAACTACGGACAGCTTCTGTTGTGTAGACTCACCAGTTTAACTGTTGTATTATAACAGTATTACATGTCAACACAGTGTGGTTATGACCTATTTATATAAAAACCAAATATTTAGTCAATTGACAGTCTTAATTTAATCTTTGTACACCTTGCATTTTTAAAAGTGCTTAAATAGTACTATATTGCAATAAAATGTAGTGATATCATAATTAACCAGACATTAAAAACTTAATTCGACATACGTGGTAGCATGGGCTTGTATGCTACGTTTTCTTGGTTCCAGAGTTCTATGGCTCCCTGTCAAACCTGGGATGCCGCTCCCTGCAGGAGCCTGGTGGTTTGAGCTAAATTAGAGTCAGTTTTCTGACCAGCCAAGCACTGCAGGGGCTGGGCTGTCTAAAGTTACAGCTTTCTTGTGTTACTGCTGTGCAGCAAGGCTCAGCCAAGGCACTGCACAGGACTGCAGCGATCCCCGAGGATTATGGGGGAAACCCCTTAGAAACCCCTTATTCCTTGAAATTAATCCTAAGGCTGGACAAGAAGCATCCCTGCAGTCTGAGCAGACTTCATGATTCTGATACTCGACAGCAGCCTTTCTTTAGAGATGCAAACAACAGCACAGGCAGGAATGACTCATTGTTGTAAGAAATGCAGCATCCAGAACAGCAAGTACAAAATCATTCACCTTTATTCTCTGCAAAGGAGCTGCCTCATGGAGTAGCGCTCAGGTCTCCAAGCCTGGTTGTAGCACCAGGTATTTACATCAGGATCCACCCTCACTGCCTCGGCCCAGCTCTTTCTTAGCATCCCCAACCCCTTCTGCCAGGAGGAGGGAAGAGAAGGGGGAAGTCTGCTCAGGCACAGCTTTCTGAAGGTTAGTGCCTGCCGGCTGGAGCTGGAAGAGGAGTGATGAGGGAGAAACAGGGGAAAAAAAGAACCACCAAAAGTCCTTAATTGCATCTTCTGAAAAGGCTGTCTTCATACTCAATTTTTAATCTGTGTTGCAAGCCAACGTTTTTTAAACCTTGCTGCCCTTTCCTTTTTGTCTTGCCCTGAGGGGAAAAAAAAAAAACCAACGTTTGTTCTCGTTTTCTCAGCCCATCTCAGGGAGAAGCAGCACTCCAGGAATTGCTGCAGCATTCCAGAACAGAACTGACAAAGCTGATAAACCTCCCCTGGCCCAGGGTTCCACCTTGTGCCAGGCTCCTCCAGGAGGAAAGCAGCACTACAACAGCGCTTGCACTTCCGAAGCACAAGTGAAAAGCAGCTACTCCTTGCTGGGAATTAGTAAATTTTGCCTCTTGTGCCCCAGCCTCAGAGCCTGTGTGTGTGTGTGACTCCAGGGCAGGGGGGCGTTAACCCTCACTCACTTCTGGCATGTAAGGTTTTCTAAGGTGAAACATATTATTCCCTGTGCTCTCACACAAGGTCAGGATCTTGGCCTTCCCTGCTTTAGGTTTTATACTTACCAGAAATAACTTCCAAAAGCTCAGAGTTAACAATATTACTTATTTTAACAAGTAAATGCGGCTCTAGGCCCAGCTGCTGTTTCTTAAGGGACCAAAAACGAGGTAGCTTTTCCAAGCTCTGTCTTGTTCACCTTCCCCAGGCTCTAGTGCTGCCCCTCCCCTATAGGCAAGTTCTCCGAGTTGGAGGTTGCATTGTGCTACCTTTTAACAGGGGAAAGGTTTTTCCTTTCTCAAAGTGTACTTCAGGCTTACTTTGACTTTTTATACTCACCCCAAGAGTTGTCCACAAACTGAACAGCTGCTTTTTTAACAGGGTTTTTCTTATTTTCAAGGGAAAAAAATTCATTTGCTGAAACAGAAACAATGTGTTAATTACTGAACTGAACACAGACAAATCCAGGTGCAGACCCACCTGTGGAAAAAACCAATCTGCTTACCCTGTGCCCGCTTGACATCTGGTCCATAGAGCTGAGCATTTATAAAGTCTTTGGCGAGCTGCTGGTGGAGGCCTGTTAAACACTGATCTTTTAAGCGCACAGCCATATAGTTTCCTTTCGACCTAGTTGAATAAAAAGATTTAAATCCCTGCAGCATAGTTAGAGAGCCCAGAACAACAGAGACACCCACCAGTCAAGGCTTTGTTACGTGAGCACAACAGCTGCCCACGCTGGTTGCTGATGCTCAGCCAAGCTTTGTAGCATTATGAGACAAAACCAAATCGGACCAAGGCTCTCAACCTGTCACCATCTGCCTTTATGTGCCCCAGATAGTTTCTTCGGAGTCTCCAACTACTCCTACCAGGAGCTACTGAGAAACAGGAGTTGTGAAGAAACAAGCAGGGGGAAAAAAAAAGGACCAACATGCAGGAATTAAGTCAACAACCAGACTTGTAGCAGCACCTATCAGAACATCTACAGCTGTGCTCGGGACTGCCCTGTTACCTCATACTAGTTACATGAGGCCTGACACAAAAACACAAGACTAACCCTGAGCTCGGGAACCAAAACAGGGAGGGGAGAAGGACAAAATGAGGATTACAGAACATGTTCTGACCTGTCATAGTGAGACAAGGCTCAACGCGATCACTCAGTACAAGTGTGTGTTCAAACACAGACATTTTCTTAGCTCAGTCAGAAAATGCTGGTGAGCACCAGCCCACAACGTACTGTGAAGCAGTTTTTAGCCAACATCATCATCCCTGCTTGAGCACCCATTCTAGGCACCAGACCTGGCTCCCTCTTCCCAGAGATCAAGTCCGTGCTCAAAGGAAACCATGTTTTTTGTTGGTAGAAGATGGGAAAACACAAACAACGGAGACCCTCAACAGCCTTTCAGAAAACAATCCCTGGAAAAAACCTTCCACAGATCTCTGGAGAAAATCTTTCAGAACCTGTGGAATTAACTGAATGTTGGCAGCGTTGTAGGCAGCTGAGAGTCAGCTCAGAGGGGAACTCATTTGGAGGTGATCGTAGTTGATTTTCTTAATTTGTTAAATAGTTAGACACAGTCTCGGGTTTTGTGTCAGACCTCATACACATGTAATACATAAATTACTCCTATTGTAATTTTTTTGCTCTACATGTAGGTGTGTGTACGGAACTATATTCTCCCAATATGCCGTATCCTTTTAGCACCCAGACTGCTGTCATGCAGAGGATGAGCAGCAGTAACATGAAGCAAAGAAGAGCGCGCGGCCACAGCAGCTGCGGGGATGTCCCCTCCCTCCCCAGGCAGCAGCAGCAGCGCCGCCACTGTGGGACACTCTGGAGCTGGTTCTCCCCACGTACCTAGGACCCTTTTTTTGCTTGTCTTTCTTCACCCGCCTTTGGACTTGGCGTCGTCTCGGCTTCGCAGCCCCAGCTCTGCGCTTTTTACCTAAAGTAAATTTAGCAGAAAACAGAAACATTTTCCCAAAGTTATGAGTTAAAGAGCAGTAAGTGAAAGAGGGACAGGAGCGAAACAATTAGGCCGTGAAAAATAAGATGTCTTTAGTTAACTCCAAGGGCACTTTTTTTAGAGGCTTTACCCACACAGAAGGCCTGTTAGAGGGAGGGGAAGCAGCAGAACCTCCTGCGAGCCACCCAAAGTACCACCAGCGTTCCCTTTCCTGCGCATCTACAACACAAAGCAGGATCCAACAAAGGACAACAACTCAATGCAATGTAACAGCTGCAAGTTGTGTGCAAGGCGGGGCCCAGCCTTGGCTTCATTCTTGCCACCAAGTGAGCACCATGGAGTACGCAAATCATCACCCTGAGCTCATCTCTGGTTTACGCCAACAGGATTGTTTTCAAAACAATAATAAAAGGAAGGAAAAGTAGCCGTTACTCTGCCCGGCTACGTAATCATGTGAGGTATGGAAGAAAGAATTGCTTAAAAAAAATACAAACTTTTTTTTGAAAGTTTTTTGAAATAGAGGTGAAGAAGGCTAGAAAACAGCAGCCATTAAGCTCTAGATTCTTGACTTTCTCATTCACAATTCAAAAAAACTTAATTTATTTTAACAGATGTTATTAAATCTTAGTATGATATGTAAAGTTATCAAGATAAGTATCAACCTCAACCAGGAATAGCTTTCGTAACCTAGACAAAGGCTAAATATTCATCCCCCTCTGGTAATCCCTCCTTTTTACTACTGTGACATCTGCCTATTACTTACTTAAACACCTCCAGCTATTTTAACTGAAATCATTGTTTAGTCTGGAGAAGAGGAAGCTGAGGGGAGACCTCATCACTGCCTACAACTACCTGAAAGGAAGTTGTAGTGAAACGGGTGTTGGTCTCTTCTCCCAAGTACCAAGCGACAGGACAACAGGAAATGGCCTCAAGTTGCGCCAGGGGAGGTTCAGATTGGACATTAGGAAAGATTTCTTTACTGAAAGAGTGGTGAAGCATTGGCACAGGCTGCCCGGGAAGTGGTAGAGTCACCATCCCTGGAGGTGTTCAAAAACGGTGTAGACGTGGCACTTAAGAACGTGGCTTAGTAGGCCTGGTGGTGTTGAGCTGATGGTTGGATTTGACAATCCTAGAGGTCTTTTCCAACCATAATGATCCTATGATTGTACAGCAACCAACTTTTGCAAAAGGCACAGGAATCCAGTTAAACACAATTTTAGATTTTTCCCTCAGCTGTTTTTCCTTTGCAATATACGAAGCCTGTTGACATTTCAGATTTCCCTAAAGATCTTTGTTCCAAGAGCACTCTCCCACTGCAACTCTGGCAGGAAAAAGCCCCCCCCGAGGCATGGGAAAGCACCCCGTGCGAGGTAGGAGAGTTGTAGCATTACCTTGGGTTGCTGCTGCAGTCTCTGCATCGGCTCTGTGGGATAAGAAGGCAACAGGTGACTCTTCCAGTCCTTGCTCCCTTCCTTTACTCATGGCCACTGAGGCTTGCAGGACAGCGGCCTCCTAAGCACCAGCGCCAGAGGCACCACACTGAAGTCATCCTTCCCCTGGGCGCGGCAGAGGTGAGGCCACACCTCAAATCCTGCGCTCAATTCTGGGCCCCTCACAAGAATTACACTGACGTCCTGGAACGTGTCCAGAGAAGAGCAACAAAGCTGGTGAAGAGGCTGGAGAACAAGTCTTAAGAAAAGCTCAGGGAACTGTGGTTATTTAGCCTGGAGGAGGCTGAGGAAACGGCCTCAGAGGAGGTTCATATTAGGCAATAGGAAAAGGGTTATCAGGCACTGGAAGAGGCTGCCCAGGGAGGTGGATGAAGTCACCATCCCTAGAGGTATATGAAAGACGGGGAGATGAGGTGCTCAGAGATAATAGTTCAATGGTGGACAGGTACGGTTGGACCTGAAGATCAAAAAGGTCATCTCCAGCCAAACGATTCTATGATGCTAGAACCCGGGGTCCCGTTTCCCTCATCCCAACATCCGGGACCCAGAGGGATAGCCCCTCCCCTGTCTCCTCACCGTGCAGGCGGGGTGGCAGCGAGCTCCTGCAGCACAGCCTCGGGGAGCAGCTTCTGTCTCTGTGGGGGAGAGAGGGGATCAGCTGGGGCAGGGGAGTCAGCGGGGTAGGGGCGCTGCCTGGGGATCCTGCCGTACCTTCTGCTCAGCAAACAGCTCCTGCCGCCGCCGCCGCTTCTCCTTCAGCAGCTCCCGGTGCCTGCAAGGAGGAAGCGGGTGATACTGAAAATGCCAGCAAAAAGAACTCTGTAAGACTCATTCTGGAGTTTTAGGAAGCAAGTAGCCTTTAATTAGGGCTGGGCAACACAAGAGAGTGATCTCTGTCGATCATGTGCAGCAAGACAAAAGCCAAGGACAGAACGTATTTCCCATTTGCACTCAGATGTATACACTTCCCCAGAAATCTTATGCATGTTCTATCATTTTCAAAGACTCATTCTAGTGTTACTATGAACTTCTCAACAGCCAAATCTCTTGTAATCTGGAGCTTTGGAGCCAGCTCTGCCTGACATTTGACATGGGGAAAGGCTACAGAGGCAATTACAGAAAACACATCTGTTCAGCACAAATCACACTGAACACAAGACATAACAGTGACTAAAAAAACCATGGTTTAAAAAACCCATGCTATAAAAAAAAAGCTATTAAAAAACCCTCACCCGTGCTATCAGAAGAACACTATGTCTACCTTCCAAAAAATACAGTTAGCTGGATGAACTGAACTGTACTTTAGCTTAAAGCACAACATTCCACTTTTTGTAACAGTAACTACTTTTTCCATTGCATATTGTCTCACTTCCCAAAGACTAATTTTAACGCGTTCAACTTCACAACAGTCAAATCTCTTACTAATCTGGAGCCCTAGAGCCAGTTTTTGCCTCACCCTGCATTTGAGAAGGGGCAAGGCTGCAAACAGAGGCGATTATATAAGATGACACACCTGTTCGGCACAGATCACACTGAACACAAGATGCTATCATCTCTAAAGAATGAGCAGTGTTTGGAAAAAAGTGTTTGAAAAAAAAACCCAAACAAACGTGCTATCGGAGTGACGTTCTGTCTTTCAAAGAGCACACTTAATTAGATGAAACTTCGCTCTACTTTAGCTTAAATCAAAAACAATCCCATTTTCCTATCGGTAACCGCTTCGTGCACCAGGCGGGGGTGAGGGGCCACCAGCGCGCCTGCGGGGCGATCGTGTAGGTGTTGCGATGCCCGTACCTGCGCGCCGCCTCCCCGACGAGCTTCCGCTCGGCCTCGGCCGCCTCCCTCGCCGCGCTGAAGGACACCTCCTCCGGGGCCTCGTCCTCCGAGGAGGCCGGGCCGGGGAACACGGCCGCCACCACCTTCCGCCTCCGCGCCATTCCCCTCCACGAACCGGAACCGGAAGCACCCCTGCACTTCCGCCCTGCGTCCATCCGCCACACCCCCTGCGCGGAGGCCCCGCCCCCTCGACGCGACAGTCGCGCAGAGACCGCGCCCCGGGCGATGACGGCCCGGCGCGTTGCGGAGGCCGCGCTCCCCTCTGGCGCTTTCCTCCCCGCACGGTTGGCTCAATGCTCCCCTCTGGATCACCCCCTTCCTCTGGATCCTCCCCCTCCCTCTGGATCCCCCCCTCGGATCCACCCCTCCTCTCTGGATCCATCCCTTCCCTCTGGCTCCTTCCCTCCCCTCTGGATCGCCCCGTTCCCTCTGGATCCATCCCTACCTTTTGGATCCTCCCCTCCCTCTAGATCCGCCCCCATCCTCTGGATCCCACCCCTCCCTTCTGGCTCAGTCTCTGCCCTCCGGATGCCCCCCTCCCCTCTGGATCCTCCTCGCCCTCTAAATCCCCCCCTCCCCTCTGGATCCCCCCCTCCCCCCAGATCAGGCGGACGAGGCGCGGCGGAGCAGGCCGGGCGGGTTTATTGCGGCGGGGTTGGAGCGCGGCGCTTAGGCGATGATCTCGGAGGGGTGCCGGGCCAGCGCCGCCGGCAGGGTGGTCCCGCACGGCCCTGCGAAGTGGAACCTGCAAGGAAAGAGCCGGGGTGAAGGGGTGGGCGACGACCCAAGGGGGTGGAGGGGGGCGTGGAGAGCTCAGGCGGGGCTCTGCAGGGGCCTGGGGGCTCTGAGTGGGGTTTGGGGGGGCTCTGAGGGGCTTGAGGAGCATTTGCGGTGGCTTTGAGAAGGCTTTGTGGGGCTCTGGAAGAGGTTTAGGGAAGGGTTTGGGGGAGCTGGAAGGGGTTTGGGGGGTTCCGGGGAGGGTGGGGAACCTTAGGGGGATTCCGGAGGCTCTGGAAGGGGTTTAGGAAGTTGTTTGGGGGAGCTCTGAGGGGATTTTGGGGGACTCTAAGGGGCTTTAGGGGCATTTGCAGGGGCTCCAAGAAGGTTTTGGGGGGACACTGTATGAAGGTCTCTGAGGGAATTTAAGGGCGTCTGCAGAGGCTTTGTGAGAGTTTTGGGGAGCTCTGGATAAGGTTTAGGGAGAGGGTTTGGGGAGCTGCAAGGGGCATGGCAGGCTCTATGGAGGTTTGGTGGGGCCTTAAGGGGGTTTTAGGGGCTCTGGAAGGGATTTAGGGAGGGGTTTGGGAGAGCTCTGTGGGGCTTGGGTGCCTCTGGGGATTTTGGGGGGCTCTAAGGGTCTTTAGGGGCATTTGCAGGGTCTCCAAGAGGATTTTGGGGGACTCTAGAAGGAGTTTAGGGGAGATTAGAGAGGGGTAGGGGGGAGCTCCGGGGAGGTTGAGGGTCTCTCATGGAATTTTGGGGGTCTCTGAGGGGCTTTAGGGGCATTTGCAGGGACTCTGAGAAGGTTTGGGGGTGTAGGGGAGCTCTGGAGGGTTTTGAGAGTTCTGGGTCAATTGGGGGTCTCTGAAGAGCATTTGGTGGGGCCTTAGAGGGATTCTGGGGGGGCTCCAGCAGGCTTTACAGGCATTTGCAGGGGCTCTGAGAGGGTTTAGAGGAGTTTTGCAGGGCTTTGATAGGGTTTTGGA
The DNA here is from genome assembly GCF_032191515.1 of Phaenicophaeus curvirostris. NCBI lineage: Eukaryota > Metazoa > Chordata > Aves > Cuculiformes > Cuculidae > Phaenicophaeus > Phaenicophaeus curvirostris. Next base: position 38,140,771 of record NC_091394.1, read on the forward strand.
GATCGAGGTGGGGGAGTCTCTGAGGGGAGTTTGGTGGGGCTTTAGAGTGAATTTGCGGGCATTTGCTGGGCTCTGAGGGTTTGATGGGCTTTTGGGGGGCTCTCTGGAAAAGGTTTAGGGGAGTTTAGGTAGGGGGTGGGGGATCTCTGGGGAGGTTGGGGGTCTCTGAGGGGTGTTTGGTGGGGCTTTGGAAGCACTTTGATGAGGGATGTTGCACCAAGTTGAAAAACAATTCAGTTGATCCCTTACTATAATAAATGAGGCTCTAACCCTGTGCAAAAGTATTTTTGTATATCTTGAACTTTGTTAGAAACATCGATCCTACCCAGAAGTGCAATGTAGACCAAGATCTCACCAGTGATCTCTCATCAGACCTGAATTTGAGTTTGTGCATATATTTCAGAAAAGGGCCTCTGTCCCAAAATTGTGTTGGGAGAAAAATGTGCTGGTTCTGGCGGCACCGCTGGGTGCGAACCAGACCCAACCTGAACGAGACAGGCAGCTGCTGGGGGAGAAGGGGGCTTGCGGCTGCCAGGGTACGGGAACAGGACAGGCTTCAGCTTTGCACCAGGGGAAACACAGCAGTATCTGCAGTGCGGGTTAGTTCCATCAAGAAAGAACAACTGTGTCTTCTTACATATTAGAGGAAATTAATATTATATGACCTGGATTAATTTTAATTAAAATGAATTAATTCAGTACTTAAAGGGGCGCTACAGGGAAGCTGTGGAGGGGCTACTTATCAGGGAGTGCAGGGACAGGACACAGGGTAATGTTTTTTAGCTGAAAGAGGGGAGATTTAGATGAGATAGTATGAAGAAATTCTCTACTGAGGCAATGGAACAGGTTGTCCAGGGAAGTCACGGATGCTCCGTCCCTGGAAGCGTTCAAGGCCAGGTTGGATAGGGCTAATAAACAACCCGATCCTGTGGGAGGTGTCCCGGCCCATGGCAGGAGGGGGTGGAACTGCATGATCTTTAAGGTCCCTTCCAGCCCACACCATTCTATGATTGTGTAATATTCCTTCTGCGTTGTGGAAGGAACGAGATCATGTTGGTTAAAAATTTTCCTAAGAGGAAGGGCAGTGAAGATGGAGGGGACAAAAGCTTGCTAGTGAAAGGCTGAACAGCTTTACCTGAATCTATTTGTAGCAGGAGTGGCTTCCATGTTAAATTCTGCGACTGGCACTCCTCTGGCAGATACCTGAGGGGCGAACATAGCAGCAGGATACACCACAGAGGAGGTCCCAACCTGCAGGGAGAGGACAAAAAGGCCTGAGTGTAACAGGCCAGTAGTTAAACAGACAAAACCAACCCAACCCAAGGGCCCTTCTCAGAACACTGGATCTGCAAAACCACTAAAGCATGGAAGATGCCTACAGAACCGAAACCAAATCGGTATCTGTAGTTAGTGTCAGTGCATATGTGTTGTGGTCTGAGCTAAAGTAGAATCAGTTTTCTGACTTCAGCTCAGTCTCGTTCAAGTAACTTCATTTTCTGAAAGTTAACTGAATGTTTTTCAGTTTCTGCCTAGAAGTGATAACACAGGGCACTGTTATGCATAAAGGCTGTTGCTTATACTTATTCCTGTAGTAACCAAGGCCATCTTCGAGCGGGTGGGTACCACAAGTTGAAGAGGTGAAACATTCCACACCTGCAGGGAGAGGTGGCAGGACAGGCAACCCCAAACTGACCAACAGAGTATTCCATCTCATATACATCATACTCGGTATAAACCTGAGAGAACACAAGGGTCTCTCTTCTTGTTTTCAACGGCTGACATCCAGTGAGGACCTCATTTGTCTGTTTGCCCCTGATCCTGGATCTGTGCACTCCTGAGTCTAGATCCTGAGTCCAGCTCCCTCCTAACCTCCGACCCTTTCCCTCATGTCCGCTCTGCAGCATTTGTGGTGACGTATGGTCATCAAGGGCTGGGGGCACAATCTCATATATTTGTATTTATTATTATTTCGTTAAAGCTGTAGTTTCAGTTTCCAACCCGCAAGTCTTTTCATCTCATTTCCATTTCCCTAAGGGGTTGCAGGGAAGGGAAATGGGAGTCAAACTTCTGGGAGTCGGCTTTAGCTGCTGAAATAGGCCAGGCTAGGGCTAAACCGTGATAATCGTAGCTATTTAACATAGCCTAAGAATCAGGATTCATTTCTGTGATGGAACCCAAAAATGCCTGTTTGGGGACTGCAACTGTAGATGAACAAAAAAATCCCAGAAACAAAATGGCAGTCTTTGCATTCAGGAAAATAAAAAACACCCCGAGGCGTCCCTTCTGTTACTTGAGATTATTTTCTGAAGGGTACACGATATTCTAAGCAAATGTTTTGGTCAGCCATGTAAAACCTCCATGGCATGTAAACCACCTCACAAAGTAAGCAGCATGTGACAGCAGCTAGCTATGTTCTTACAACACTTGGTAACTTCATTTTAAAACAAGCATCAAAGTAATCTTCTTTTTCACTGTTTGAGAAATTAAAATCTCAGCTCACCTCTTAACACCTGAACCTCTAACAGCTGTGTACACTCAATGCAGACTGCAGGTGCCAGCTGAGCAAGATGCACACGTGCTGAACAACCTGTTAACTTCGCAGTACACTCTAATTTTCAAAGTTCATGGTCTTTTAATGTTTTACACTTGACACTGAAGGGTCCCTCAGGGGCTTTCAGCTCCCTCGGGGAAGTACAGGTGCATTTCCTGTAGTGGGGAGGTGCAGTCTCTGTAACCGTGGCTTCCCTGCCAGCTAAGAGGCCAGGTAACAAAAGCAGCACTCACTACTAAGCAGAGGTCGCATATCTCAAGCTCCTTCTCAACCTCTGTGAGAATATTCGGATCCAGGGTTTCACCAAACCACACAACGTGGGGACGGAGGAGCCCGTTGCAGCCGTCCTCCTCACACCTGTTTGAAATTCAGAGGGACAGCATTATATGCTTCTGACATAGGCATTGCAACCTGCAAAACGGCAAAGCAGTTTTCATTCTCATTTGGACATGTCTCATCTGCCCTCATTCTCTCTCCCTTCTCTTTCAAGCCCTCCTCACACCATCCTCTACCATGTGCTGATCAGAAGGCAGCCTATGCCCAGCTACAGGCAAAGTCAGAAGTACACACGTGCTGCCTGGTCACACAGAAGGGGTTGCCAAACGGTTGTTCAATTCAGATACTTAATCATGTATAAAAAAGCTACTGGAGTGTGTCTGGAGGAGGCCACAAAGTTGGTGAAGGTTGTAGAGGGGAAGCCGCATAAGGAGCGGCTAAATCACTTGGTTGGTTCAGCCTGGAGGAGACCAAGGGAAGACCTCATTGCAGTTCACTGCTTCCTCACAAGAGGAGGAGGAGGAGGAGGAACAGGTGCTGATCTCTCTCACAGCCAATAACAGGACCCAAGGGAATGGCAGGAAGATGTGCCAGGGGAGGTTTAAGTTGGGTGTTAGAAAAGGATCTTCACCCTGAGGGTGATGGAGCCCTGCAACAGCTCCCCAGGGAAGCAATCATGGCACCAAGCCTGACAATATTCAAGAAGCATTTGGACAACGCCCTCAGACACACAGCTTGAATGCTGGAGTTGTCCTATGCAGGGACACAAGTTGGATTTGATGGGTCCTTATGGGCCCGTTCCAACTCAGGACATTCTATGTCTTTCCTTTACTTGGCTCTTGAAATGCATTAAACTTAAAAATGTAGTATGTGCTATAGGGAGACCTCTGCCTCCATCAGCTTTAAAAAAAACTGGCCAACAGGTTTTTAAGAAAGTGAACTGAAAGACAGAAGCATCACATTAGCCTCTTTTCCTTAAGAACCACATACAGTGGCTTCTTGCATCTGCAACTTAGCTAATGCAAAGCTCCAGCCATTACAAAAAAGCACCAAGGCACGTTTAAAGCCTGCGAGGGACTATGCAGCAGCTGTACCCCAGCAGAGTATTCCAGACCGACTAAGAGAAGGTAGCACCTCCAAAGTAACAAAATATTTACTGTGTAGCACTTAAGGTTCTTACTGCAATTCTCCTGCTATTCCACTTATTACAAAACCTACGAATTTAGGCATTTTTCAGCTTGATGATCAAGTACACAAACACATGATCCCTATAGCATCCTGGTAACCTTCGAGTACACACTCCTGTTGTCTGCTGTTCCCCATAATGTCAGGTTTAGATTTACACTTATTCTCTGGGGCAAAGTCCCACTTCTTTTCTCCTGTGGAAAGTTTCCATGTCCTTCCAAAACTATGTGAACAGTACTATAGGCCTTCGAGACACACAAAGCATGAAGAGGTAACAGCAAAAACCAAAGCAGTCCATACATACTGAGGAAGGTCTTCAACGGGAATCACAACGTCTTCTGTTTCAGGATCTGGAGCCCTGAAGTTACAAAATTGAAATACATATTCAATCATACAAAGTACACTTTATATATTAATAAAACCTTAGTATTCCGTAAAGCACAGTCTCCAGTCAAGGAATCTTTGTAACTTCAGTACCTGCTACAACTTAAACATAACTCACACAGGGCAGGCAGGCATTTGTCCAGAATTATCCCAGAACCAAGCAGCCATAGTAAACTGGCCAAAGGCACAACAAATATTTATGTAGCTATCTAAAGATCTGGTGAAATGCCAAGGGTAAAAACCCTAGAATTCTATGAGTGCAGGTCTGTCCCGTTCCTCAGCCCCCTTTTTTAAATTGTGAAAGGAAGAGGATGGCTAGAAAAGGAGAAACTGAAGGATTCTTCTACAACTTAAAAGTTGCAGAAATCCTGGGAACTGATGCTTCCATCCCGATTGTTTCACACATCTGCATTTTGAGACCTGTAGTGATGAGTACCATATTGATGAAGGACAAAAGCTACTAGGTGCTCAAGGGATGCAAAAGAAGACAATCCATGTACCAAGTGATGACTGTCCAACTTAAGGAATAAGCATCCAATTTAATGAAAAAAGCTGGAATGTGAAGAGGAAGGGAGTAAACACACATTCCCAAAGAGTACAGTTGGTTGATGTTCAATATGAGAGTTTCAGACCATCTGAAATTGTTATGTTTAGAACATATATAATGTTGTGCTACCTTATAGGTCAACAGTTACTTATTCACAGGACTTGGCATCATGGGCTCTCACTGAAGTAACCGAACAGTAAATGCGTGTTTCAAAACAGCTGTGTGAAATTTAAGCACTAATACCACTGAAGGAAAATGGGGTGGATGGCTGAAGCTCCTGTACACTCCTAAAATGGTTCCTTTTCTGTTGAACAGCAGACAAAGTAGAAAATACAGGAGAGTTTACAAGACAGAGGTATTACCCTTTCCCAGCCAACGCAGGGCATATTGGACTCTTGTAATTCGCAGCCACGTTTCCACAGCTGGTACATCGAGTTTTAAATAAACTACCTGAAACGCACAAAGGGAAAACATCAGAGATCAAGAATTGCTCTGGGGCATGGCTGCACAAACAAATGATTGACTTTATCCCAGAAAGCTGCTATTTAACTTTGAAGGCTGTAACTTGTGGGTAACTTACTACATGTATGTAACAGCCAAGCATTGAAATCTGGCAGCATTATGAAGAAGATACTGTTTACACAGTGCTGACAAACGCTTTTGTTCAGTGACCCAAGGTGACCAGCATCATCTTTAAGCACAGACCGGGCCCAGCAAAGACAGACACAGGCCTTTCAACTGAAAGGCCGCACTGAACAACAGCAACAGTCCCTCTAAGCTATGATTTGTCACCTTGTTCCACCTCACAAGATACACAGCCTCATAACAGGATTTCAGAGGAAAAATCACTATTTAAAATATCACAGAGGGAGATGATTTCTGCTTATTGTTTTTTCCCTTAAATCAGAAACATTTTCTTAAAAGAAAATATGCTGGTTAACATTGTTTTGTTTTATGCAAAACTCCCCAGTCCCAAGACTTCTGCAGCATTAGCAACATCCCATAGAGATGTGCAACATTACCAAGAGTTTAAAATTCTTTTTATTTTTTAAAGACTAAGATTAAACTATACCAAACACTTTAACCTTGGATCCACAACTGTGATGAAACCCTTTGTGGAGGTTTCCTGTGTTCAGATCACATAGTAGTGGTGGGAAACCTTTTGTGATACTTAGGGTTAAGCAGCATTATAGTGTTGGAGGACCAGAGTGAGATTTTGTCCTGGGAGACTTTCACCCTGTAGCAGGGCCTGCAGTGTGAAGGTACCTCATAGGATGGAGAGGAACCTCCTCTCCTTCTGTTTTCTCCACCTCTGTCATGTATTTCATCAGATCCAAAAGCCCCACTGGCCCCCACGTGCTGCACCTGTGTTGTGTTCCTCCGGCCTCTGCTGGAGAGAGGGTGGGAGCAAGGAATGTCACTAACAGTAGGGAAGAGAGATGGAGTGCTGCTCGGTATAGGAGAGAAAGGTAAGGGAATCTCATCTGTTCCCAGCCCCTTCTTCCTTCTGTAGCCAAGGACTGCACAAGTATACCTTTGAAGGACAGGGCAGGACAGAGGGAAAGCAGCAGGGATGGCAAGACCAGTCTTGCCAACACACTTTTTACTGACGGCAACACTGGTGCAGCACCACCACTATTACAGAAGTCTTCAAAGGATTGTTTTCCCCTTTTCTAAGTAAAATCAGCCAAGTGCCTCTATTAAGGTGGTATTTCAAGCAAATGTGAAGCAAAACTGAGCATGTGGGAAGGGAGAACCAGTTCCTGTGTACTGTCAGAATCCATTAGAAAAGGAAGATGAGAAATAAAGGGAAGCTATGAAGTACGCAAAATAACTTCCAAAAGAGAACAGGGTGACACTGAATAAATTCATGCAAGTTATTATCATTTTAAAGACAAATTCCTTTTCTCCTAGCACTTATCGTGCCCTCTCTTCTCCCCAACAAGTTTGCTTGCCAGCAGCCAACAGGTAAGCTGATTCTCACCGTGAATTTCTAAGAGGTGCTTTGTGCCTGCCTTTCTGTGCAGTTCATCAATATTCTGAGTAATGACTACAACGCTCCTTCCTTGCTTGCTCAGTCGCCTTTCGCACTCTGCAATGGCCACATGTGCAGGATTTGGATGTTTACTCAACATCACTTCCCGGCGGTAATGGTAAAATTCCCATACGCGAGAGGGGTTTTGCGCAAAAGCCTCTGGTGTAGCCAGCTCCTGGAAAAGACATAACAATTCATTCTACTAGTGAAAGGGCAAGAAAATCCCCTCCCCAGATGAAGCCTGCTAGGATACTGCGATTTACACTGCTACCAGCATAACAAAATCATCAACAGCAGATAACTGATAACCAGATGCAGCTGACAAGATACAGTTAAATAGCCCTTACGAGGATGAGTCAAAATTTCTTATTATATGAGGAAATAACTGATATCAATAGTGTGGTACATGGTTTTACACAGCACACTCAGATCTTATTCTGTGCTGCCCTACCAAACTATTAGGAGCTTAGTGCAGCACAAAGGAAGATTACATATTTCAATGCACATGATTTTTGGCATTCAAAACTCTCTTTTCCACAGCAGCAGCCACAAAAACTCACCACCATGTGGTTTCCTTTCTGCCTTCATTTAAGTGTAACACAAACCAAATTTCAGACATTGTCAAAACCCAAGTCTAATGTCTTGTCTTTGTGTGCCTGTACAACCTAAGCTATACTTTCACACCAACTTTAATTTTGCCTTTTCATTTTTAAAAGAAGGAGTAGCTCAGTATAATGTTTCAATGCCCAATTCTACCGGTATAAAAAAGCTGAATACAGACTTTCTGATGCAGAAGGACCAGGCATGTACACAGAGGCATGCTTTATTTGAATTAAATGTCAATGAAAGAAAAAAAGCACCTTTCAATTCAAACCATCTAAAACCTCACCTCTTTGGCTCCTCTATAACATCAACAAATCTTTTATGAAAGCAATCATTAAAAAATACAAAGCAAATGCGGTCACAGTGTTTGGGGTAGCAGTCACTGACAGTGTAACAACTACTTGAAACATCTGAAGTACTCATAGGATCAGACTCATTAGGCATCTATACAACTCATGTATTTTGATGCTCTCTGTCGTGTCACTCCATCCCACGATGCCTGCTTCCACCTTCTCTCCTGCTCCAGTGGCTTCCAGTGCTGGCAGGATCACACCAGCAAGAGACAGAGCTTGTGGGGGAGTTAGGGACTGTGAGGAACTCTGTTCCCAAACAAAAAGAAATCCTAAAACATACTTAAAGAGTATTATGAGAAACCCAGATTAAAAGAAAACAACTAGGAGGTATCATCAGTTCTGTTTTTTGCTGTCTTAGTAAAAGGTTCTTAAGAGTTTAAAACAACAAAGGCTCCATAAGGTAGGAAAACAGTGAGGAGGGCAAAAGGTGAGCAAACAGCTAAGCTGCAAGGCAATAAGAAAACAAAGATGGCAGAAAGACCCAGAGCTGACTGAGAAAACACTGTTTTTCCCAAACATATGATAATCCAAACAGAAAAGAAGCTGCAGCTGCACAAAACAGCCCTCCAGGGCATGGGGAAGAGCTGCAGACACGGCTGTAGGGAGAGCTCTGTCCTGGCCTTACCACCTTGGGAGTGCTTCCTCTACACTACTCATCTTCTTCTGACCTCTCACACTCATCCACCTGAGGGACTGAGGACCACAGCTCCACAGGAAAGTGCCACCAGTACTTACCTGGGCTTGCCACTTTCTCCAGAAACCTCCAGCCCCTCTGAAGGTAGGAACTCCACTCTCTGCACTAACGCCGGCTCCTGTGATAATGGCGATATGCTTCGCTTTGGCAAACACTTCTCGAAACTCAGCCATATCTATGTGTGGGGAGGAAAAATGAACAGCTATTCAAAGAGTTATAAAACACTTTTATATAAGAGGCCATACCTACAGTACTGACAAATTTGCGCATCCAGAAACAGCTTTCACATACACCCCCCATGACTTTAATTTCAGAATACTAATTTGATCCTGAGTTTCTGTATTGGAATTTGAAAGGAAATTCCTGGAGATCCTCAAAAATGCCTATGAGCAAGCCCAGTGGGGCAACATGTATTAAACAATGAATATACTCAATATTTGAAAGGCAGAGCTTTAAACTAAAACCCCACACTAGATGCTACCATGATAACAACTGCTGCCACCACCACCCAGGAGTGGTTTTGTTCCTAATCACAAGTAAGAGCCTGAGATGAAAAAAATTTACTTTTAGTTACAAAGTATCACCTTAAAAATTAAGGTAATTTGGGAAAACTAATTTCCTTCTGAGGCATCTTGCTCATTTTCTAGGTTTGCTATTGTACTTTTTTTTTTTTAATTAATATTCCCTCCATTTTTCCTTACACGGCAAGGTAGCTTGGGAAATTTCCTTTGCATTTTCCTAAGAGTCAAAACAAGATTTAAAAGGAACAGTTCAGCTAAAGAGAGAGAAAAAGCAAATCACTCCCAGTTTACCTCAGATACTAGTATTAAAGAAACACATTTTAGAATCACAGAATGGCTGACGTAGGGAGGGACCTCTGGAGATGATCTAGTTTAAACCACCCTGCTGAAGCAGGGTTAGCCAGAGCAGATTGTCCTGGACCACATCCACTCAGGCAGCTTTTGAGCATCTCCAAGGATGGAAACTCCACCACTTCTCTCTGTACAACCCATTCCAGTGGCTGACCACCCTAGCAGTCCAAGTGTTTTCCTGTGTTCAGATCTCATGTCATTTAGTTTGTGTACACTGCCTCACATTCTCTTCACTGAGGCCTACTGAGAAAAGTCTGCTTTGTCTTCTGAGAGGTCCCAGCAATCCCAGCCTCTCCTCACACGTCAGATACTCCAAGCAATTAATCATCTCCGTGGCCCTTCATTGGACTCTCTGCAATACGTCCATGCCTCTCTCGTACTGGGGAGCCCAGCACTGGACCCAGCACTCCGGGTGTGTCTCACCAATGCTAAGCAGAGGGGAAAGGAAAGATCACCTCCCTCCTTCTGCTGGAGATGCTCTTCCTAGTGCCACCCAGAACAGCCATTAGCTGCCTTGGCCACAAGGGCTCATTTCTGGCTCATGGTCAACTTGGTGTCCACCAGGACCCTCAGGGCCTCTTCTGGAAAGCTGCTTTCCAGCAGGTCAGCCCGGCCAGTCCTGGTGCAGTGGGATATTCCTCCCCATGGGCTTGACTTTCCACTGCATTTGTCGAACTTCAGGAGGTTCCTCTCAGACTACAACCCCAGCCTGTGGAGGTCCCTCTGGATGACAGCACGACCCTCTGGCATGTCAGCCACTCCTCCCAACTTTGTGTCACCTAGCAACTTGCTGAGGGTATGCTCTGCCACATCATCCACACCATTAATGAAGGGGTTTAACACAGTACGCCACTGGCCTCCAGCTGAGCTTTGAGCTGCTGATCACAACCCCAATCTTCACAGTTTACTAAATGGTTCTCTTTAAAAAGAAAAGAAAAAAACCAAAACAGACAAAGGCAGATAGAATTTATAAGGAGAGAGTCCCAAGACTCATAGCACAAGAGCTGCAGAACAGGGGAGAGAACATAACGACTGTGATGCCCCATCTGCTGCTCTAAATCAAACCACACAAGCCCTTCAATGTGTAAAGATCAGGCCAGAAGTCCTCCTAGTCCAGTCTCCAGACTCTCACAACAGCCAAACATTGATACTTAAGATGACAGAAAAAACAAATGCACCCTGGCTACCAAGCTGTTAGGAGTTTTGCTATTATACCTTTGAAGTTTGGTGCATGGTTTTCAACCTCAAATTAAAAAAAAAACCAAAAAACAACAAAAAGCAATAAAAGAAATAAACCAAAAACAAAAAGAGTGTATTTGCTACTACTAGACTGAACAAGATTCCTGGAGTTACCCAATACCCTGCTCCTGCGTTGTTACAAATGCTCAAGGCCCTCCATAATTCTTGTACAAAGAAATGCAGAGTGAGTTTTATTATCCATTAGGATTACAAAAAGGGAATGCAATTAATTAGCATGCGTTTATGTTCATAAATTATAAATACTGTTATGCCTTGCTTAATGACAGTATATGGTTCTGACCAGAGCATTGTTAGCTGATTTCATCACTGAGTTGACATCTACACCTGATGTGACGTGACCCTAAGCTAACCTAACCTCAAGTAACCCAAGTTAACATTAGCATAATACAGATGACATAAAATAATAATCACTGAAATATAGTAACAATAATACACAAATAACAATATTAATACTGTAACAATAATTATACTGTAATGCATTGTGCTTACCAACTGCATCATGGAGCTGAAGTTTTCCACCTTCTCTTGTGAAGCGAGACAGACAGGTTGTTTGAGATAACTCGGTGCCATCACAATAGAGGATGCTTTCAAAACCATTTATATAAATATAATACAGTACTGCACATGGCATTGTATTACACTGCACAATTTCTTTTCTTGTCAAATACACTAAACATAGCTCACAGGCAATTTTAATTAACGCTTTCTCTTTACTCATGTTGCTTTATCACTTTTACCTTGGTTTCCAGATCTATTACCTTCCTTTGCTTCTTAGGAGCACTTGTAGAAGCTGACTGTATTTGTTTGCATACTCCTGTTGTTTAGTCTCTAGGGAAGCTCCGTAGTTAAAGTGGGACGTTAGGCAAGGCATGACAGTACTAAAATAAATCTCCAGGCAAAACAACAAACTGAAGCAAATAAAACAAATCCACCCTAACAGCAACTACGCAAGAGGTTTTTGGAACTATCAAGAGAAGATAAATTATAGCAGCTGAAAAAAAATCAACTAGACACTCTCCTAAATATGGTCAACTATGGACTCTAATCACTACATTAAACCTTCTAAGACTTCAGATCCAGCTTAAACACCTGTCCAGGGTACTACAGGAAACAAAAAGATGTCTTACTTGAACTAGGACGAGCCATTTCCAAGCAAAATTTCTGTTTCTTTGAAGAAGCAGCTTTAAGTCCACAAAATGCTTGGGAAACCAGCCTTCTAGTGGTAAATTGAAAGAGACTCATCAGCATCACTCAGAAGTACGTTACCTGGGAGGAAAGAAACGAAACACAAGGAGTCTATTTAAGGCATGCATTTCCGCAAGCTCTCTGTACAGAATTCTCCATAAAGAAAGAGGTACAAACGGTTTTAAGCTGAAAGAGAGATTTAGATTAGATACTGGGAAGACTCAGAGAAGAGAAGGCACTGAGGAGATCATCTAGCAATCTTCCAGTACCTGAAGGGAGCTACAAGAAAGCTGCGGAGGGACTGTTTACAAAGGCTTGTAGTGATAGGATGAGGGGCAGTGGGTATAAACTGAAGAGGGGCAGGTTTATTCTACACATAATGAGGAAATTCTTCACAGTGAGGGTGCTGAGGCACTGGCACAGGTTGCTCAGGGAATGTGTGGCTGCCCCATCCCTGGAGGTGTTCAAGGCCAGGTTGGATGTGGCCTTGGGCACGGCAGGGGGGTTGGAACTGGATGATCTTTAAGGTCCCTTCCAACCCAAACCATTGCATGATTCTGTTCTGTGATTAAGACATTTTTTTCTGTGAGGGTGATGAGGCCCTGGCACAGGTTGCCCAGGGAAGCTGTGACTGCCCCATCCCTGGAGATGTTCAAGGCCAGGTTGGATGAGGCTCTAAGCAACCTGGTCTGGTGGGAGGCGTCCCTGGTTGGAACTGGATAATTTTTAAGTTCCTTTCCAACCCAAACCATTCTATGATTTCCTCCTGCATCTTTCATTTCCCCTGCTCCCAGCACCGCCAAACAGTGGCACCTCTGATCAGAAATCCCTGAAACGGGATGACTGCTTTTAGAATCATAGAATGGTTTGGGTTGGAAGGGACCTTAAAGATCACCCAGTTCCACCCCCCGTGGCTCGGGCAGGGTCACCTCCCGCTGGACCGCGCTGCCCGGGGCCCATCCAGCCTGCCCTTGAATACCCCCAGGGACGGGGCAGCCGCTTCCCTGCGCTCCTCCCTTTATTTTTCCCTGCCTTTCCCTCCAGCTCGGAACCAGCTCGGCTCAGAAAGCCTCCACACACGAATACACCGCGGCGGATCGCGCCTCACATCCCCCCCGCGCTCCGAGAAGGGACGAGCGGAGCCTACGTGCCCGCCCGCACACGGGCGAAGGGCGGCGGGACAGCAGGGAGCGGGGGAAGCGCCGGGGTCGCCGGTTCGAGTCCCACGGCGGGCACTTACCTCGGCGCCGGGGAGCGCGGCTGTGAGGGGGCGCCGAGTCGCAGGCGCCGTGCGGGGCCGCACGTCCCGCCCCGCGGCTGCGGCGGGGCCGGACCTCGCTCCGCCCCGCCCCGCCCCGGCGCGGGAGGGCACGGCGGGCAGGGCTGCCGCGCCTGGCACCGGGGCGGGGAGGGAGCGGGAGGGAGTCAGGGGCAGGGCTGCTCTCCCCGTGTCTCCGGGCCGTGGTGCCGCGCGGTGCCAGAAGGAGCTGGGGAAATGAGGGGTTGTGTTACGCCCAGTTAGGTCTGAAAAGCTGGATGCTCTTCCAGCCTCATCAGTCTGAGGTTCGTCCTGGCGCATTCCAGTGGGAGGTGTCCTTGCCCGTGGCAGAGGGACTGGAATTAGATGATCTTTAAGGTCCCTTCCAGCCCAAACCATTCTCTAATGAACGTTCTTCGGTTCACAGTTTGCACATTTAGCAATCCTAGAATAGGTTGTGTTAGAAGGGACCTTAAAGATCATCCAGTTCCAACCCCCCTGCCACGGGCATGAACACTTCCCACTGGATCAGGCTGCCCAAGGCCCCATCCAACCTGGCCTTGAACACCTCCAGGGATGGGGCAGCCACAGCTTCCCTGGGCAACCTGTGCCAGTGCCTCACCACCCTCATTGGGAAGAATTTCCTCCTTACGTCTAGTCTAAATCTGTCCCTCTCCAATTTAAAGACATTCCCCCTTGTCCTATCACTACAGGCCTTCATAAGAAGTCCCTCCCCAGCTTTCTTGTAGCCTGCTAACTTTGACTTTCTAGTGGGACGTGTCTCTGCTCACAGCAGTGGGGGTAGACTAGACATTAAGCAGAATTTTTTTCCTGTGAGGGTGCTGAGGCATTGCTACAAGTTGCCTAGAGAAGCCATGGCTGCCCCATCTCTGGAGGTGTTCAAGGCTAGCTTGGATGAGGCTTTGAACAACCTAATCCAGCAGGAGGTGTCCCTGCCCATGGCAGGGGAGTGAAACCAGGTGATCTTTAAGGTCCCTTCCAGCCCAAATCATTCTACGATTGGTTCACAATTTGCACATTCAGCAAGCCCAAGCAGAAGGTCCTGCCCCTGGGTCAGGGCAAGCCCAAGCAGAAGGTCCTGCCCCTGGGTCAGGGCAATCCCAAGCACAAATAGAAGTTGGGCAGAGAATGAACTGAGAGCAGCCCTAAGGAGAAAGACTTGGGGGTGCTGGTGGATGCAAAGCTCAACATGAGCTGGCAGTGTGCACTCACAGCCCAGAAAGTCAACCATCTCCTGAGCTGCATCAAAAGAAGTGTGTGGATGGAGGTGATTCGCCCCCTCTACTCTGCTCTTGTGAGACCCCCACCTGGAGTACTACCTTCTGTTCTGGAGTTCTCAGCGCAGGAACAAGTCCAGAGGACACCAAAAAGATGACCAGAGGCCTGGAGCAACTTCCACAAGAGGACACGCTTTGAGAGTTGTTGTTGTTCAGCCTAGAAAAGAGAATGCTACAGGGAGACTTTATAGCAGCCTTCCAGTTCTTAAAGGGGGCTACAGGAAAGCTGGAGAAGAGCTCTTTACCAGCCAGTACACTGAGAGAACAAAGGGGAACAGTTTTAAGCTGAAAGAAGGGAGATTTAGGTTAAATATCAGGAGATTTTTCCTGTGAAGGGTGGTGAGGCACTGAGCAGATTACCCAGGGAAGTTGTGGTTGCCCCATCCCTGGAGGTGTTCAAGGCCAGGTTGGATGGGGCCTTGAGCAGCCTGGGCTGGTGGAAGGTGTCCCTATCCATGGCAGAGGGGTTGGAACTAAATAATGATAGAATCATAGAATCATAGAATAACTAGTTTGGAAGAGACCCACCAGATCATCAAGTCCAACCATTCCTATCAAACACTAAACCATGTCCCTCAGCACCTCGTCCACCCGTGCCTTAAACACCTCCAGGGAAGGTGACTCAACCACCTCCCTGGGCAGCGTGTTCCAGTGCCCAATGACCCTTTCTGTGAAAATTTTTTTCCTAATGTCTAGCCTAAGTCTCCCCTGGCGGAGCTTGAGGCCATTCCCTCTTGTCCTGTCCCCTGTCACTTGGGAGAAGAGGCCAGCTCCCTCCTCTCTACAACCTCCTTTCAGGTAGTTATAGAGAGCAATGAGGTCTCCCCTCAGCCTCCTCTTCTCCAGGCTAAACAACCCCAGCTCTCTCAGCCATTCCTCATAAGGCCTCTTCTCCAGCCCCTTCACGTTTAAGGTCCTTTCCAACCCAAACCATTCTATTGTTCTATGAGCTGGTAATGTGCGCTTGCTGCCCAGAAAGACAACCATGCCCTGGGCTGCATCAGAAGTATGACCAGCAGGTCAATGGAGGTGATTCTGCCCCTCTACTCCATCCTCATGAGACCCCAACTGGAGTACTCTGTGTTCAGTTCTAGAGTCCTCAGCACAGGAAGGACAAAGATGTTTGAGGGAGTCCAGAGGAGGCCACAAAGATGATCCAAGAGCTGGAACACCTCTGCTAAGAGGACAAGCTGAGAGAGCTGGGGTTGTTCCGTCTAGAGAAGAGACGGCTCCAGCGAGACCCTATAGCAGCTTTCCAGTACTTAAAGGGGGCTACTGGAAAGCTGTGGAGGGGCTCTTTATCATGGAGTACAGGGATAGGAAGAAGGGTTATGTTTTTTAGCTGAAAAAGGGAAGATTTAGATTAGATATTTTTTCCTGTGAGAGTGGTAAGGCACTAGAACAGGTTGTCCAGAGAAGTTGTGGATGCTGCATCCCTGGAGGTGTTCAAAGCTAGGTTGGATGAGGCTTTAAGCAACCCGATCCAGTGGGAGGTGTCCCTGCCTATGGCAGGGGGGTTAGAACCAGATGATTTTAAGGTCCCTTTCTACCCAAACCATTCTATGAAACTCATGGATGCTGCTATGCTAACAGGTCTTGGACGTGCCTTGCATTAAAAAACCATCCAGACACCTTGCTCACAGTTTCCCCTAGGAATGCTGGTTTTAGCTTGTTTTTCTGCAGAAACAAGACAGCAACTGCTTTCATCCACATTCTTCCTCTCCACACCCTTCTCCAACAACTTTAAATTTCGTTAGTCCTTTTCAGTCAAGCTGAGATTTCATGCATGTTGTTTTTCCTTTAAATTCCATAAATCACCAGCTAAACGGGAGAAGAGGGCCCTAAAACATATGCCCAAACATGGGAAGGACTGAAAGGCAAGTTCTGCGATAGTGCACAAGTGCTCTTCTAAGTCCACCACTTGCTAACCAGCCCAGGCAGCCAGGGAGCAGCATCAGCCTTGGACCTGGTTGCTAGATACAGGGTACAGGGACTTACAGGAGGGAAGCAAGGTGGACAGGCAACGGCAAGGCAGAGGGGAGAATAGCTAGAGGTTGCTCTGAGGGGCTTGCAGCTCGTATTTCATTAATTATGTTGCTTCGTGGCAATGCTTGTTATTTACATCATAACAGCATGTAATATTCTGCTGCCAACTGCAAACATGAAGGAAGCCTTTTGTGGGGGAACGTTTGAGACAGCGAGCAGTAGTGATGAAACACTGTGGTTTTGCTCACTGGATTGTAACAGCCATTCGCTGAGTGCTCTGGCTGAATCTCCATTAAGGCATGTACGCTTGAAAAAACAACACACAACGAATTCAGAAAGCAAGATAAAGGCTGGTGTGATCTCATACAGCACACTTACTATCCTGATGGTCAAAATGAGGTAATTCTGTCTGCACTGAGGAAACCATCAAGATGACAGGGTAGTTCTGGTGGCTCAGGCAAATGAGCGAATGGCTCTGCGCTGTGTTATTCACTGTTTTGATCAAGGTTATTAAAAAACTGAGGTCTTAGTATAGATTGTACATCCTACGTATTAGGCAGTGTGTTTTAGATGCTAGGAAAACTATAGTATAGTTTCCATCATGGAAACATGGTGGGATGACTTACACAACTGGAGTGCGGCAATGGATGGCTACAAACTCTTCAGAAGGGACAGGCAAGGAAGGAGAGGCGGTGGGGTAGCTCGGTATGTTAGAGAGTGTTTGGATTGTCTGGCATTTAATGATTGTGATGATAGGGTTTAGTGTTTATGGGTAAGAATCAGGGGGAAGGCCAACAAGGCAGATAGCATGGTCTGCTACAGACTACGCAGCCAGGATAAGGAGGCAGGAAAAATGCTCCATAAGCAGCTGGAAGAAACCTCATGATCACTAGCCCTTGTCCTCATGCGGGACTTCAGTCTGCTGGAAATACAATAAAGTGGAGAGGAATCAGTCTAGGAGGTTCTTGGATTGAGCAGGAGAGAACACAGCTGGTGAGGGAGCCAACCAGGGAGGGCACCACACTGCACCTGTTGTTCACAAACCGAGGAAGACATGTGGGTTGGAGGTTGTCTTGGGCACAGCAATCATGCAATGTTAGAGTTTTTGATTCTTGGAGAAGTGAGCAGGGTCAGTGGAATTGCCACCTTGGACTTCCAGAAGGCAGACTTTGGCCTGTTTAGGAGACTAATTGACAGAGTCCCCTGGGAGGCAGCCCTGCAGGGCAAATGAGCCCCGGAAGGCTGGACGAAGAAGGAAATCTTAAAGGCACAGGACCAGGCTGTCCCCAGGTGCTGAAAGATAAGCCAGCAGGGAAGATGACCAGCCTGGCTGAACAGAGAGATTTGTCTAGAACTCAGGAAAAAAAAGAGCGTTTATGACCTGTGGAAAAGGGGCAGGGAGCTCAGGAGGACTACAAAGATGTTGTGACTTTGTGCAGGGGGAAAATTAGAAGGGCCAAAACCCAACTAGAACTTAAGCTGGCTACTGCTGTAAAAGACAATAAAAAATGTTTCTATAAATACATCATCAGCAACAGGAGGGCTAGCAAGAATCTCCAGCCTTTATTGGATGTGGGAGAAACATAGTGACAATGAAGAAAAGGCTGAGGTACTTAATGCCTTCTTTGCCCCAGTCTCTAATAGTAAGACCAGTTGTTCTCTGGGTACCCAGCCCCTGAGATGGAAGACAGGGATGGGGGGAAAAATGGAGCCCCTGTAATCCAGGAGGAAATGGTTAGTGACCTGCTACACTATTTACACACATGAGTCTGTGGGGCCACCTGGGAACCACCCAAGGGATCCCCACTATGGGAGCTGCCAGAAGTGCTCACCAAGCCACTTCCCAGCACTTCACAGCAGTCTAGGCTAACTGGGGAGGTCCCAGTCAAATGGAGATTAACAACTGTGATGTCCATGTATAAGAGCCAGGAGGATCTTGTCAGCCCAATCTCAGTGCTGGGGAAGGTTATGGAGCAGATCATCTTGAGTGCCATCACACAGCAGTTACAGGACAACCTGGTGATCAGGCCCAACTAGCATGGGCTTAGGAAAGGCAGGTCCTTGATAGGAATGGTTGGTCTTGATGATCCTGTGGGTTCTTTCCAACCTAGTGCTTCTCTCATTCTATGATTCCTGCTTGACTAAACTGGTCTCCTTCTATGACAAGGTGACCCACTGAGCAGATGAGAGAAAGGCTGTGGAAGTTGCTTACCTGGTCTTTAGTAACACCTTTGATGCTACTTCCCACTCTATTCTGGAGACCCTGGCTGCTCGTGGGTTGGATGGGCATATCCTTAGCTGGTTAAAAAAAACTGACAGGATGGCCAAGTCCAAAGAGTTGCGGTGAATGGAGTCAATTCCAGTCATTGGCCGGTCACAAGTGGTGCTCCCCAGGGCTCAGTGTAGGGGCCAGTTCTGTTTATTATCAGTGATCTGGACAAAGGGATCAAGTGCACCCTCACTAAGTTTGCAGATGACACCAAATTGTGTGGGTGTGCTGATCTGCTTGAGGGCAGGAAGGCTCTAAAGAAGGATTGGGACAGGCTGAATTAATGGGATGAGGCCAATTGTATGAGGTTCAACAAGGCTGGGTCGTAACAACCCCGTGCAGCACTACAGGCTTGGGAAAAGTGGCTGGCAAGCTGCCTGTTGGAGAAGAACCTGGGGGTGTTGGTTGGCAGCTGACTGAACATGAGCCAGCAGTGTGACCAGGTGGCCAAGGCAGCCAACAGCATCTTGGCTTGTATCAGAAATACTGTGGCCAGCAGGATCAGGTAAATGATCATCACCTGTACTCAGCACTGGTGAGGCCACACCTCAAATACTGCGTTGAGTTTTGGGCCTCTCACCACAAGAAGGGCATTGAGGGACTGGAGCATGTCCAGAGAAGGGCAATGAAGCTGGAGAACAAGTCTTATGAGGAGCAGCTGAGGGAAGTGGGGCTGTTTAGTCTGGAGAAAAGGAGGCTGAGGGGAGACCTTATCGCTCTCTGCAACTGCCCTAAAGGAGGTTGTAGTGAGTTACCTCTTGGTCTCTTCTCCCAAGTAACAAGCAAGAGGATGAGAGGAAATGGCTTCAAGTTGCACCAGGGGAGGTTTAGATTGGATATGAGGAAAGACTTCTTCACTGAAAAAAACTGTCAAGCTTTGGAACAGGCTGCTCAGAGAAGTGATTGACTCACCATTGCTGGAGGTATTTAAAATAGGTGTAGATGTGGTGCTTAGGGACATGGTGGACTTGGCAGGGTTTGACTTGATGATCTTCAAGGTCCATTCCAACCCAACCAGCATAGCATCACAGCATCACTTAAAGTAATCGTTAAAAAAATGGGAGGGAGCAGTCTATAGCTGGACCATCACCCCAACATTATTCCACAGCTTACAAAGCTCAAGACAGCTAACTCCTAGTCTACAGTGCTAATGCAAAAACCTGCTTCTGTGTTTATGTGCTGTAGTTTGAGGAGCACATCAACTAAAAAACTTGCATTTCCACAATACCTCGTCCTACTCATTAGATATGCTTCTCCTAACTAAGTTAACTCTGGGCAGGGCATATGTGAGCATGCGAGGTTTGCAAAACTATAGCTTGTTGAATAATAACAAAGTCATGACAGCACAGGTTATGCAAAAATATGTACAGCACAAAACAAGGCTGGCTTGTTTAGGTTTTCCTGGCACATATAGATTGTATAACCCCAAGAAGCAAACTTATTCCAATGTTTCTAAGCAATCATGCATTCTGTGCTCTCAATGGTCTGAATCCATGAAGAGACTCATTTGGTTGATGCCATCCTGGTGTAAATACTGCATCTATGCCATAAGAAAATGGCCACATTAGCTTCCAGAATTGTTTGTAGTGGTCTTGGAAAAGTATGTTTATGCAAATGTGCACACACACACATAGAGTGTGTAGTTTCCAAAATGCATTATAAAAAGATTAAACTGACATCTAAAATTAACTTGAAGACCATGGCATTAGGTGTAGGTACCTGGCAATGGTCTATAATCGTCTCTGCCTGATAAAGACTTCTGCATAAAGCATTTTTTTTTTAATACTACAATCCTTCCCTCCAGCAGCAGCATCACTAATGCAGCGAGAGCAACTCTAAGTGGACACCAGAAGTATGAAATTATCTGCAAAGATACTCATTTCAGCAAGATCAATTAACAGAGGAGCCAAAAGTTATTGCAAGGCAAGTACACTGGATTTCGTACCCCCTGCTTTCACCCCACCAGCACATCACCCTCCCACCTGCCAACTGTGTTGTACTCTGCTGAGGTATGTAAATATTTAGCAATGTATCTGCCTTGTCTGTCTTCCAGGATCTTGTCCCATCTCCCCTTGACCCACACAACACCATTCTTTGGCAGGAGATCCCCAGCTCTTCTCCCCCTCCTGTGAAGGAAGGGGAAAAGCAGCAGGTCAGGAACGTGTATCTGCAGGAGGGGTGGCTATTCTCCTCTTAACACTGCATGAACTGGCCAGTGTTAAAACACGTTACTACCATCCAATCTTCCACCCCAATCATATTGCCCTCCAGCATTTTTACAAAGTACTTTGCATCTGAGCACTATCATATAGAAACAGCTCACTATTTGAACATGAAACCTAGCTGAACCAAATACAAGCAAAACATTTTGTTTTAAATCCCAAGTAAACAGTCTGTATTCTAACACACAATAGGTCTGTACCAATTAAATACAGTATGGCAGTATATAAATTACAGTTCTTTACAGTAAATAGTAAAATATGAGAGTCCGCTTACTGTACACAACAATCAAAGAAAGAACAGCAGCTTTTCAGTAAGGTCCCAGGTATCTCAATCATTCACTTGCTAAGAAACAAAGAAGAACAGATACAGCAGGCCACTCACTTCACTCATTTTTTACCGTCTTACTTTACAAATATTCAGAATGCTTGTACAGGCATCTACAGTATCTACATGTGGAACAACCTTCTTAGGAATTCATGAGCACCAGACACAAATCCCTCCATTATTCCCATTATTAAAATAAACTTTACAGATTAAAATTACTTTAGCAAGTTCTATTTCATCTTGATAATAACCAGCAAGTAACAAGTGCAAAGTTTGCAGTCATGATCCACTTACTGCTGCTTTGATTCCCCATTTTCCCCCTATACCCAAAAAACACAAACCCACCTAGACCCCCCTAATGTTGTCCTCTCACACCCTTGCAGTAATACTGGTTCTGCAGTCAAACTGCCCAGCTGGCTTAGGTTAACGTACAAAATGCCAGACTTACGGCTTCAGGCATTGTTAGTCATTTCAATCCAATGCCAAGACAGCACAGTGGCAGGCCTCAAGGAAGACAAAAATATGAAACAGTTGGATATTTCAGTGTGCTTAAACACAGAACATAAGGCTGCACGGTGCCCAGTGACTAAAAGAAACGTGGCACCAAGTTATCAGTTAAAACATTTACA
Source organism: Phaenicophaeus curvirostris (assembly GCF_032191515.1). NCBI lineage: Eukaryota > Metazoa > Chordata > Aves > Cuculiformes > Cuculidae > Phaenicophaeus > Phaenicophaeus curvirostris. The sequence goes on from NC_091394.1 coordinate 38,162,703, forward strand.
ATAGAAAGATATAAAGAGCAAATGTGTCAGTCTAAAACTAGTTCTTTGGTAATGAAGAACAGCAAACTGTAGCTTTTTTTTTTCCCAAATATGGATTTACATCCTGTTCCCCTCCCCATAAAATACTTTTTGTTGTTTAAAATATATCTCCCAAGTTGTTGTGTAACAAACAGCTCAGTACCTCAGTTATCTACAGATCAGCTTTAAGTGTGTTTTAGTGTGCAGCCATATCTGCCCACTGGCAGACAAACTATAGGTACACATTCATATATATAATATATATATTATTTATAAAAAATTAGAGCATTAAGTCAAGGACTCTAGAGAATACACATTCCATATGGACAGATTAAAATGTACAATAGCTTCAAAAATCCATAAAGTTTTCTACACAGTGATGCGTGTAGTAAGTGCAAAAATACTGCAGTTTAGTTAATCCAAGATTTCCTGTTTTCTTGTTTCCTAGAAAAAGCAGAAGCTGCTGCATCTCCTGAATGGCAGAGGACTTCTCCTGTTTTCAGAGTAGATGATGAGCCTTGAAGCACAGGAATTTTCCGTTTCTCTGATGTGGAAGATGCCTGAAACCGTGAAGAGCTACTGCATTTCCTGTTGGAAGCTGGTGCTTTGCTGAGGCGCCCAGGACGAACAAAGACACCGTGTCGTGGTTTGCAGTGGAAGTACTCTTTGCCTTTTACAGTTCCATCATGCTTCCCTTCAAAGACAATAAATGCACAGAATTATTTGTCTGTGCTTTCATTAGCACATACAGTTGTGGTGTTGAACTGTAAATCTCTTTGGCTCTCCATTAAACAGTCAAGATTTTTAACACCGAGTGAAGAAGCCAGATGCACACCATACTAGGGAAAACAAAACCTGGAAATGAGGACTTGAATTGTGACCAAAAAGATGATTTCCTAAAATATTACTTAGTTAACTAATAGTTTAAAAAGCCAAACATTTGTTCATTTTACAAAATAAACTATCCTCAAAACCACCTGCTTACATATCTCAAAACTTAGCTCCAGAGAAAATTCCAGTATCAGTTTTGATATCTGCTACACTACTAAAACCACGATCTTTTTAAAAGATCTGAAGCGTTTCTGTAAGAATCTCTTAACATTTACAGAGCAGTGACTTTTTCTGGCCCCATCAAATTGAAGTGAAAGAAAACCTGTGCTCTAGAATTAAGCTTTCCTCAGTGGAAAAGAAAAACAAAAGTAATTTTGGGCTTTGCTTGTTTTTCTAGTTTATAAAAACAGATGGGTGCCAACAGGAACTACCACAACATGCAAAAGCATTACTCTGCACACACGCGAACAACAAGGCTTTAAGACAGTTAAAAAACAACCTATAGCGCAGTATACCTATAAACAGAAAGTCTAAAACTAGATGGATCAGATTCTAAGGCTACGTGAAATCTGAGGTACTTCCCAAGACTGAAGAGCACGTGACTGTAGTTTAACTTTAAAACTTGATTATACTAGCTGCACAGATAACTCAGACTATATTCAGTCTTACCTAGCTGTACATGTAGTTCAACTCCAACCCAGATTCCAGCTGAAAAATCCACTGTTCCAATGTATCTCACCGTGCCCATCTTATTACTTCCAACACAGACTTGTTCGCCCACTGCCACCCAGCTAGGCAAGTCATGGGCTTGATCTACAGAAGCACCTTCATCACAATCGGAACCATCCAAGTGGTCCTTCCCAATAAAATCATCTACAGAAGCATCAAGATAAGTCTTACAGTCTGAAGTTTCTTTTTGCAGTACAGAACACAGGGGGCTTTCCACAATGTCTGCAAGTCGGCCACCTGCAACTGCTGCTGCAGAGCCCAGCTGGCCCCCACACATGCTCTGCTCCTTGTCAGTGCCTCGGGTTAACTCTGAGATGCCCACTCCATTAGAGGACACAAGGGAACACGAGTGCAGAGCTGTCGAATGGTCAAAGTCCTTTCCATCTTCAACACCCATGAACTCTGTAAAGGAGTGGTCTTCCAGAATGTCTGTTGTGTGCTCAAATGTCGCTTCACGTGCAGAAAATTCAATTGTACGACAGCTACTTTTGCCATCCAAGGAACTTAAAGCTGAAAATGATCCATCTTGGGGTAACTGCTGAGAATCTCTATCCGTGGCGTTGAGGGACAGTGGTATTCGTTCTGTTAAGGCACTGCTTTCTTTCAGTGGTAACACCAGTAACTTCTCTTTCACTAACTCCTTTTCTGACTCTCGACATTCCTTGTTCAAAGTTGATCTTGAATCATGTGCAAGAGATGATCCCGAGGGATCATTAGAGTCCAGTTCCTTCGTATGACTGGCTAGCTGGTCTGTGCTATCACTACAGGGAACAAGCATGTCAGACAGAGTAGCGTTAGAGGCACTGTGGGAAAAGTAGCCACTAGTAATACTGCTAGTGGTGGGGCTGCGGGATACCTCTTTCTCAAGAACACGTGAACTCATGAAGTCTGATTTAGAAGAAAACCATTCCCTGTTCTCCAGGCTAGCATTGTAAACACTGAAGTCAGCAAACTCCTCCGGTATGTAAGGCCGGAAATGTTGAAAATTTTGTGGACTTATCAGCTTCTTATTAATGGCCTCCAACTCACTGTCTTCCTCCTCAGAGTCCTGCAAAGGAATAGAGCATGGCATGGGATTAGGAACCTACCACAGTAAGGATTTCAAAATAAACTAATCTTCCTTGATTTTTTCCTTTTTGAATATAGAGAAATAAATACCTTTAATATTCTTTAACTGAAGAAAGGAAGACACCTTTGAAAAGAGCTGCTGGGAACATACCCTGTGTAAACTGAGCTATTCAATTTTTAGAAAATAAAGATAAATTCTAAGTAGTTCAGAAAAAAAAGCAAGAAAGTTTAGCATAAGGAAAGCTAACATGAAAAAGCTGTGTGTACACATTTTCCTCACACTGAGTTTTTTAAAGCCACACTTTATAACCTTTTTTACCCCATGATTCACACAAATTAAACCTACTGAAGGTATTCTACGGAGCTAATTGACCACCTAACAAGATAAACATAAATATGAATGGAAGAGGACTTACAGGGTCTCCACTGCAATACTGATTATTAAAAACTATCCCGCACAATGGGATTTTCTCTAAATCTGATACCAGCGTGGCTAAATAATTTTGCTTACCCCTAGCTATCACTCATCAACACATTCACAATGTTTGAAAATAAAGGCAAAAGGATCATACATTACAGTGAATCTTCAAGGAAGCATTTGTATGCGTATATGTACGTGTTTGGATGGAAATAAGTGACACTAAACAGCCTGGCAGAATTTGGAGGTACCTCCATGATTTCCCTTTGATAACGAGTGGTGATGCACTGTAAGCAGCCCACAAATGTGGATTTCACAAAAACCATCTGAAGCTGAGGACTTTGGTTTGTAAAGACGCATCTGAGAAAAAACGCAGCAACATGGCAGGACTCTTCCCCCCAACATACAATACTGCAGGCAGGAATTCACATGGATGCTTTAAGTACTTAATTTTTCATATAAATATATGCACATATAAACATTAAGTATAGATATGCACACATATATTAAAAATTATTAGTTTACAGCAAATTCCTACCAGAAATAATAATATTTTCAGAAAAAAGAAAACTGCAAAAGTACTTAATGTTTAGAGGAACACAAGCACCTATTACTTGAATTCCTTTATCTGCATCATGAATTACAGCTACTGCCAGATCCAGTAGCTGGCAGATCCTGTGTGATGCCTAAAGTATTTCAATGCTTTCATACACCTGCCATGAATCACCGATGAAAAAGGAAAAGCACAATACAGATGATGAATGCATTGAGAACCAATACATCACATTTGAGAAACAGATCCTCTTGAAAATGTTTCCTGTACTTCATAATAACCAAGACCGCTCAAATAACTTTGTACAACAAATAACTGTACACAGCTTAAAATACATAGACAGCAAAACAGGTCTGTCCAGTTTGTATGTCAGAATAATCACAGAATTGCTTAGGTTGGAAGGCACCTCGTGAGTCATTTAGTCCAACCACCTCCGCTCAAGCAGGGCCAGCCAGAGCAGACTGGCCAAGACCACAACCAGTTGGTTCAGTCTTGAGATCTCCAAGGATGGAGGCTGTATAACCTCTTTGCACAACCCATTCCAGTGTCTGACCACACTCACAGTAAAAAAAAAAAAACTTTTCTTTTTTGTGTTCTGATGGAATCTCACGTCATTTAATTTGTGCCCACTGCCTCATGTCCTATCACTGGGCACTAGTAAGAAGTCTGCCTTCTCTTCGTTCCCTCCCATGAGCTATTTTTATGCATTGATAAGATGCCCTTGAGCCTGGCCTCCTCCAGGATGAGCAAGTTAGCAACCTTATTGTAGAAGGCAAGTGAGGCTGGTCAAGCATAATTTACCCTTTGTAAATCCACACTGTCTACTCTATTCACATTGTCCTTCAGCAGTATGGAAATCCTTTCAAGAAGGATTTTCTCAATCACCTTCCCAGAGACAGTAGTGAGGTTGACCAGTTTGCAGTCTGCTGAATGTTTCTTCTTTGTACTTCTTGAAAACAGGAGTAATATTTGCTCTATTCCAGTCTTCAGGCATCTCTCCCAATTGCTATGACATTCAAAGATAATTGAGAGTGGCCTTACAATAACATCTGCCAGCTCCCTCAGTACTTGTGGGTACGTTTACTTAAACAAACGTGCAGTTTGTTTAAGTGCTCCCAACCTCATGATCCTTGAGCAAGGACTTCTTTGGTTTTGGGTCTCAAGGGCTTGGGACTCCTGAAGGCTAGTATTACAGGTAAGGACAGAAGTAAAGCAGGTATCGAGTACGTTGGTCTTCTCCAAGCCCCTTGTGACCACTTCCCCTGCTCCATTCAGCAATGCATTAACTAAAATATTCCCTTATGTATACATTAGGAAACACATGTTTATGTGACAAGATCTTTGGGCTAATCTGAAGGTGGTTGTAGTTTCCCCACACACACACACAGTTCGTGGCTGATTTTTTTGAAAAGAGAACTGTAAGGACGTTCTAAATCACTTCACTTTTTTTTATATCCTGCATTTTTTGAAGGAATCACTACACCCTATGGTCCTTATTTATAACAAGGTCTCATTTTCATTCCTATCATGTTCAAGCTCAGAGCAGATACAATTCAGTCACATTATGCATGCAGAATGGCCTCCTAAGATGAACCAAGACTTCCAATAATATTATAACTTTATTGGCAGAGCAATCGGTACCCGAAGAAGATGCCACCACTTGTCTAAATGTATCCGACAAATTCAACCAGATTTCAGGTTATTAATACTCACTCAAGTAAAGGCTTGGCATCCTTTGCTTAGTAGTTTTTACAGCTCTGCTTCAGAGTTATTTCTCCTAGAAATTTTGGATGAAGGCTTTATTTTGCAATTTCTCTGCAGGGGATTTATAATGTTATGATATGTCACATGAGATTATTGGAAAAAAAAAATTATTGAAAATCTTGTTCAAAATCCAAAATCTACAAATATACCCTTTAAAAGTAAAGGGCAAAATTCATATCTGCTTTGAGACTATGAGTACCTTTCCATGCATTACAGCATTATGCAAAGCATCTTTTTTTGCACATCAGAGTTTAACCGTTGCTAGTTTCTGAGAGACCCTTTCTCAGTTATTCTGCTTACTCCTTTCCCTTTCACCCTTATTACTTATGCAAAAGAAAGTTTTATTCTATGCAGAACCTTGTAGTTTGTTGTTTTATAATATTACAGACTGTCATGTTTATCAAATACAGTGGGTTTAAGATATTACACAAACTCCAAATTGATAAGCTTCTCACAAAGGAAGCATTTTTAGTCGATAACAGCTAAACATACACTTGAAACTAAAATGCCTTTTTATAACAGAGTTCTTAATCTTTCTTTCAAAGCCTGCAAGATTCCTTACTTAACTGAAAAAAGGTCATAGGTCACACAGGGTCCCTGTTCAGAATCAGGCTGAAGAAGAGGCACTGTGACTGAGAAACAGCTCTATAGACACACAGACACTGGTGACTGGATTAGGAAAAGTCACACAGGGTAACCCCACTGCCAGTTGCAATGTCATTTCATGGTTATCTATCACTGTAAATACAACAGCTCAGGTAGAGAGAAGCAGTCTAAGAACATGGGTTGTGAGGAGTGCTGCACATACGCAATAAGGCATAACTTTGTCATAGACAAAAGGTACCACTTGTGAGGACAAGAAATAGTTCCTTTCAAAGCTCCTCTTGAGCTTCCCCATTGGGAAATTCCAGAAACAGAACCATTTCTGAGTTCTTCAAATTCCTGTGGATATAAGATGCGGAGATAAAAAAGAAGGAAACCACCTTGTACTGCTCAAGCTGTTGGTAGAAATAAAGACAAAAATCCTTGAATGCTTGAAGTAAAGAAACTTCAGTGACTTCCCCAGAAAGTAACAGGAAGACTACAATGAAAAACAGATTTAAGACCTGATAACAGTAAGAATATGCCAGTAAGAACTAAGGAGACAAGACTACACATCAAGATTTAGCAATAACAGAACAAAAGTAAGCAAGAATGCAGAGCAGCTCCCCTACACCTGCTTTAAAACCAATACACTGCACAGTTAAAAGTTCAAGTATCCAGGTTTTCAAATCCCTACATTGCACCTCTCAAGGTGTATATATAAATTATACCTCAAAGATGCTACTTCCCATTTTACTAATTTAAAAATCAGTAAATACTTACTTAGTGATTGCACCACTTGTGCCTCGATTTTCATTTCACTTCCCACTAGGAGGACTCGCTCTTAGCCAACCCCGCCTTAGATGTGTTAATTACAGGAAGTATTCAAATACACTCAATACGAAAACATTTCATCTGACCAAAATACATTCCACTGTACTCACATATGATATAAAACATGCTTTTATTTCATGCTGTTTTGAAATAGCTGCGATATTAAACACAGGTGGAAGTACCATCTGAAATTATAGGCCAGTGGAGTAAAAAAAAAAAAAAAATTCAGTTTCAATACACGATGGAGGATGTTGTGATTGAGAGCAGCCCTGCAGAGAAGAACTTGGGGGTGCTTGTTGATGAGAAGCTTGACATGAGCCAGCAGTGTGCGCTCACAGCCCAGAAGGCCAACTGTATCCTGGGCTGCATCAAAAGAAGCGTGGCCAGCAGGTTGAGGGAGGTGATTCTGCCCCTCTATTCCTCTCTCGTGATACCTCATCTGGAGTACTGTGTCCAGTTCTGGAATTCTCAGAATCACTAGGTGGGAAAAGACCCACAGGATCATCGAATACAACCATTCCTGTCAATCACTAAATCATGTCCCTCAGCGCCTCGTCCACCCATCCCTTTTACACCTCCAGGGAAGGTGACTCAACTACTTCCCTGGGCAGCCTGTTCCAGTGCCCAATGACCCTTTCTGTGACAAATTTTTTCTTCATGTCAAGCCTGAACCTCCCCTGGCAGAGCTTGAGGCCATTTCCTCTTGTCCTGTCCCCTGTCACCTGGGAGAAGCTCCCTCCCTCCTTCTCCACAACCTCCTTTCAGGTAGTTGTAGAGAGCAATAAGGTCTCCCCTCAGCCTCCTCTTATCAAGGCTGAACAACCCCAACTCTCTCAGCCACATCTCATAAGACTTGCTCTCCAGCCCTTTCACCAGCTTTGTTGCTCTTCTCTGGACTCGCTCCAGAGCCTCAACATCCCTCCTGTGGTGAGGGACACAACATAAGAAGGATAAGAAGCTGTTGGAGTGGGTCCAGAAGAGGGCTATAAGGATGGTCAGAGGGCTGGAACACCTCTCATACAAGGACAGGCTGAGAGAGTTGGGGTTGTTCAGCGTGGAGAAGAGAAGGCTCCGAGAAGACCTTATTGTGACCTTCCAGTACCTGAAGGGGCTACAAGAAAGCTGAGGAGGGACTGTTTACAAAGGCTTGTAGTGATAGGACTAGGGGCAATGGGTATAAACTGGAGAGGGGCAGATATAGACTAGACATAAGCAGGAACTTGTGCATGATAAGAGCGGTGAGACACTGGAACAGGCTGGCCAGGGAAGTTGTGGCTGCCCCATCCCTGGAGGTGTTCAAGATCAGGTTGGATGGGGCTTTGGGTAGCCTGATCTAGGGGGATGTGCTTATCACAGGGGAGTGGGAACTGGATGATGTTTAAGGTCCCTTCCAACCCAAACTATTCTATGATTTTTTTGTTAACTGCTTTTTCTTTTTCAACAGGTGTCTTTTGAGTACTCAAGAAAAGTTAAGGACAGACCTTCGAGAAACATGAGAAAAAAGCTAAAAATCATTCTCACGTCTCCTTAGACACAGAATATTAACCTAATTAAAATTACTGCCTTCCTGTATGTTTAATTGCTTTAATTCTATGGCATATTTCACATACTGCAAGATGAAATTGGTCATCACACAGAGGCAACACCAATCCTACAGTGATTAATTACAAGTATGAGGCCCTGTAACTTGAAGGAATCATCTACAAAACTGATTAATCATGTGGAAACTTCACTATGAATCAGGAGAGAGAAGCAGGCAACTGAAGTTTCATGTGGAGCCACGATGCTGCCCTAGTATAATCTCTGAACTCATTCTGAGAGCGCTTTTCATCCAAACGTGACACATGTACAACTCCGGCCTTGTTAAAACATAGACTCAGTCCAGCTCTGAAAAATGCAGGGTAGACGAGGAAGCCTACACCTTACAAAGGCTTCCTTCCCAAAGTGATGAAACACCTCAGAAGCTATCATTTTGGTAAACCTGATATCATAAGCTGGCAGGGCTATGCAAAGCAGCTGTTTAAGCCTCCTCCTGACTAGCGGCTGCTAGTTCTTGCCTGCCTCCCTGGCACTCACTTAAGCATCAATAAGGTGATCAGACAGGGAAGTAGGTCCAAATGAAACGTAACTCTATGGTACTGTAGCCACCAACCCAATGGATCAGTTCCCTTGCTCTAAGTTACTATGCAACCAAACAAAAAGCTATGTCAATGCAAGGGAGAAGTCAGTGCAAGAGTAGAAGCAAGCACCTGCGACTTGAAAGAACAGGACTTTCCAGGGCCCCATCGGCCACAACAGGTTTACAGTGTTCAGTGAATTTGTTCCATTCTAATTGGAAAAGCCTGGGTGCAGCATGTTGCCCTTTTCCAGCTCTAAAAGCTTCTTATCTTTGGAAAACAGCACAGGTAAACACCTGCATTAATTCAGGGCACGCATGGGGTAGGATCCTGTTTTTACTACTAAAGGGATTAAAACTGCCCTGAAGCTGCTATGAAAAATTTTCTAACAATTCAGCTTCCAAGAGATGTTTTGCAACCCATTAGAAGATTGTGTCTTACAAATACTTCCATGCTATTTGTATCAGTGACTCCATGTTAGTCAGCATGTAAGCTACCTTATGGAAAATTAAGATGATTGAGAATGAGACAGCTGCTACCCAAAACCAGCAGCCAAGCTTCAAATACACACCAGAATGCCCAGGGTACTTTGGTATAACAACATACAGAATAGCATTAGAAATTCAGAACAGATTTTTTAAAGGTTTGGCTATTTGGAAGGAATGAAAATAACAAGTGAACAGGAAGAATCTATCACTAGCACATTATGGTAAAAGAAGCCTACAATACTTAACAAAAATAATCTGAAGGTACTGGATTTTAAATCTAAAGCTCTGATTAAAGCAAGTATTTACAGCCATGTTCCGCAGCCCCACACCAGAGTCCATCATACAGCCAAAATCATGATGCACCTTTTGTTGAAGCAGCAGTGAGAAAAGGCAAGTGAAGAGAAAAGTAAAAGCCCTCTACCTCAATTCACTGCCTGAATTATGATGAAGACATGATGGAGGTTAATTAAGAGCGGCAATCTGATTTTAGTCATATTACTGCCACATCAGGCACTGAGAAGCTTTTATAGTGTACCCACACCTAAATGCATGGTTACTTACACCAAATGAGATCATTCCAATTACTCTGGGGTATAGTCACAAAATCTGGGTAACATACAAGGTATATTAGAGTGACAACAACATGGTTCACTAAACCACCTTTTACTTGATCATTTGTACCCTGTAGCCTCCCCTCTCCCATCCAACCCAGAGGACAAATCACATAAATATTAAAAGAAGAAAGCAAAAAGCAAACATAAAAACAAATAAAACCCCCCAAGAAAAAAAAAACCCAAACCATACCAAACAAAAGCCCAAAACACAAACCCCCAACTGGGTTAGTTCAAATGACAGATTGCATTTGTAAGCTAGGCAAGCAACTGTTTGTTATAACCACGAGTTACAACCAACCACAAGTGATTATGTCCACATTACACCTTTTTTTCTGCTGTGGAAGCTTAAGCGCCTTAAGCCCATCACCAGGCCTGGTAACAGAAAGTGGCATAAAACTTACAATCTTTTCCTCACGTGCGCTATTGCTTTCTACAGGCACGCTGCTGGCATTGCTTCCTGACGGCACAACACAGCCAGCACAATGCACATGAGACGAAGACATGCTCTGCAAAGGTTAAGACACACAACACATCACACAAACCACAACTCTGACCACAGCACAATGCGTGCGAGTTAGGAAGACGTTAAAAGACACAATGAAAGCGGAACGCCCGTGCTGGCCATACGTACAAAAGAATAAAAGTTAATAGGTAGAGAAACTCAGGTGCTCCCCCCAACAGACTTTTAGGCTGAGGAATAAAGGTCAGAATTATAACTGCCCTAGAACATTGTTTCATAGAATTACTTTTTGTCTTTGTAAAACCACACCAACATCTTGCTGGAGAAAAAAAACACAGATTACTGTTATGTTAAAATAGAACAGAAGTACCCTGTAGGAATACTTACCAGGAAGTGAAAAAAAAAATCCCCTAAACTCAGTATTTCAGGTAAAAAAACCAAACACCAAAACCTCACCACACAAAGAACACCCAGCAGAGAATTGCAAAATTCTATTGCATCAGATGCATGCTTCAAACAATTTTCCAAGTACACAAAATCACTCCATCTCCATTTAAAAATACAGGTGGTTTTCAAAGATTACCTCTTGACTAAGCAGAGGTCGACTTTCAAGTGGAGTCTTCCTTTTATGTTCCTCTTTCACTGGCATTAAGGGTTTGAAAAACTTTGGTGTCTGAGGAGGAAATGCTTTAAAAGGGCTGGCAATTAAAGGATGGGAATTCTCTGATACAGCACCTAGGAAAAAATCAAAAATACTATATTTCTTTTCTACACATCTTGATCACAAAAGCGTAATTAAAAATAATGGAAGGTTAATCCATGCATTTTGCAAGCTGACAGATACAGAAACAATGCCAATATTTCAGCATCCAACCACTGGCCCAAGCATAAGAATCCTCCCTCATAGTGCTCTGCACTACGTCCCTCTGAGGAGCCAGGAAACAGAAAGAAAGCAGTGAATAGCAGTATTTGCCCCCTATTTTCTGAGGCTCCAATATTTCACCTTTTCATCTCAGTCATAAAAACACTGGGAAGTGTCCTTGAAACTGGAACTGATGGCTTTTGCTTCCTGTGCCTCACCTGGCCTCTGCCCACAACACTGCAATTCTGTCCTGGAACCAAGCCAGCAATCCTCCATGAACAGGATGATCAAAAAGGAAATTGTAGTCAAGAAAGTGATGAATGAACTCTCAGTCCCACCTTATAAGCAGCAGCGTCTCTACCTGTACTGCCTGTTCATAGAATCATAGAATAACCAGGTTGGAAGAGACCCACCGGATCATCGAGTCCAATCATTCCTATCAAATACTAAACCATGCCCCTCAGCACCTCATCCACCCGTGCCTTAAACACCTCCAGGGAAGGTGAATCAACCACCTCCCTGGGCAGCCTGTTCCAGTGTCCAATGACTCTTTCTGTGAAAAATTTTTTCCTAATGTCCAGCCTAAACCTCCCCTGGCGCAGCTTGAGGCCATTCCCTCTTGTCCTTTCCCCTGTCACTTGGAAGAGTGTGTTACAATTCAGCATAAAGAAAATAAGGTACCTGTGACACACTGACATGGGAGAGCAAGTATTCAGATCATGTAAAGAACCTCAAAAGGATTTGCTTTAACAAAACCATCTTCATTTTGAAATTAATGAGCCAATAGCAGCTCTTCTTTTTTTTCATGCTCCTGTTTTGATTCACATTTAGCTTGTTCTGCCTTCCTCTCAGGTTTTTCTGGACACCCCAATTCCTTATCCTTTCCCAGTTTTCTTTGTGCATTTCTCCCTTTCTCTCCTATTTCCAGATAATGTTCATCTGCTGAAGAAATAAGCTGGATAACACATTTAGTAAGAGAAGAGCACTGAGAATTTAACTTTCAGTTTAATGCAGTAATCAAAAAACCTCAAACGTTGTCATTACGATACACTTCAAAGCCTCACCGCTGCCATCTTTGCCTTTGCGAGGTGACTCTCTGGGTAAAGTACCATAGCATGATACATCTTGATAACTGGAAGAACAGTCAGATATATCTAGGTGACTTTCAGACCAACCCTAAGAAATAAAAATACATAAATGTGCACGCTCATACTGGCAAACACAGAAAAATTAACAGGTAAACTCTAAGGCACGGGTTTGTTTTTTAAAAAAAGTCAGGTTACTGACCTCAAGACAGTTTCATCTCACACAGATGGATTATTCAAAAGCAAATTAGCTTTTCAGTGAAGTATATTAAGTTTTGCTGTAACCTCCACCCTCTTAAATATTAGTTTCTGCAATTCAAATATGAATTGCAGAGCAGACTATGACAAGGTTTAATTCAAAATAATACGTAATTAATGCAACAGAGTTATAAATACTGTTTTTCTATTTTTTTTTTCAATTTTCAAATAAATCTGACTTCAAAGAGGGAATGAATCTAAGAATGTGCACCATTTGTTTTTCTGAACTTCACATTTACGTACCTTATCATCATCATCACAGGCAGAAAGATCTAGTCGACTACAGGACACCTACAAAACACCATCAGGTAGAATGACAAAATGCATATGTTTATTTATAAAATAAACATATTTGAACATATTTATAAAATATAACATATTTGAGGAGATAGTATAGAGTTTTTAGGACTAAATGATCACACCATCTCTTTTCAGGTAAGATTATAAGGACAGCTACATTTGATCTGTATAAGTGAACGATAGGAGAATGCATAAAATACACAAAAAATACCCCTTACACTAAGAAAAAATGTTAAAGGGGCTTTGAAGCAAAAGTAACCTTATTCAGAGTAGTCATCATTCCAAGCTACCTGCAAAAACAGGAAGTGTTTAGACCAAACCACTTGCTTCCCTGTCAATTTTTTCATCTCTTAGGATGGACAGTTGTGGGAGGGGTTTCTATTAAATGACTGATTCATTTTCATTCAAGATAACTTTTCTACAGGTTGGTTAGTCCTTCCTCCAAAGAATTCTTACGATATCACGTTGTACAAGTATTACAGTAGCAAACAGACACCACCTCCCTGCCCAATTAGTAGTAGTTTAGCAGAGTGCAAAGGGGCCTTACATTGTGGACATTTGGAGTGCTGATGCTCCTGCGGATATTTCTCGACTTGGTAGAGAGTGCTTCTTTGACTGTGACTGCCTGTGTAAAAAAATGATTACACTAAAAAAGTACTTGTATCAAAGATGGACAATGCCATGGTGTGTCCTCGTGAGAAGTAATCAAGCAGTGTGGCTAACAGAACTAACTTAGTCATATATCTATCCATCCAACACCCTCGCTCAAAAAAAAAAAAGCTAAAACCGAAGCAATATTTAATACTTTAAAAATATCAATCATCTCTAATTTCCATAATCCAGTTCAAAAAGAAATGCCTTTTCCTTGCCTGTCTTAGTCGTTCAAGGCTCAAAATGTTCTCCACTTGCAGCACACCACGTGTGTATTTTTCAATGTACGTCTCACCATCAGATGTGCCCTCATTCTCACTCCTTGCGGCCATTAGTGCTAAGGTCTCGCGATCCTCAATTTCTTCTGTAGCCTAAATTACAAGTTACATTATTGAAATTTTTAGATGTTAAAGCATATTGGGTTTAATACATTGATTCACTTATTTTGACGCATCTTAATCCAGAAATTAATTTGAATCAATAATCCTTAATTTAATCAGTAATCCTAATTATAATCAATGATCCAGGACTTTTGAACACAGATCTAAATGATGCTGAACTGTGAAGAGGTGATGCTTGGGAGAAGTTTTGTACATTTATTTTTGCCAATGTACTTTTGTGAATAATGCCTGAACATAACCTGAAACTGCATTTGGTAAGGATTAACCAATGACAGCTTCCTAAGCAAGTAAATGCAACATCCTTCCCAAATCTTAAGATATTCTGTGCAATTATTTTTTTTTAAGTACTACTGCCAAAAAGTGACAATTACATGGTGACATGACTATTCAAGTTTTCGTTTATCCAGTTTGTTTACCTTTAATATAAATATTATAGAACACATGCAATTTGTACAATCTTTCTATAAGAAACAATTTACATACCTGCAAACTCATTTTCTTGGCTATTCTGTTTTCACTGACCTGAACATCTTTCTGAGTACCCTCTGTATTCTCTCTATAGACACTATCCTGACTTCAAAAATAGCTCCACTAGAAGAACTCAGTTAAACACAGTAGAAAAGAAAACAAAATCCCCACGGTTTTCAACTGTTTAAACAAACACAACCTCAACACTGAGCTTCAGGATATACACTTTGGCAAGCTGCCCCCTATTAGCAAAGCACATTTACTTTCTAGTCAGTATCATCCACTGCAGTAGGTCATTCTGTTCCTTTCAGTGAATTTACCAGACATACATGGTAGAATTTACCTTTGGTATATTGGATACTATTTCATAGGTCACTCCACAGGCATAATATATATTTTTCAAGGATATTCTCCTTTTCAGGCTCTGGGTAAAACTCTAGAAACAAAATAATTTTCAATTACTGTTTTGACAATGACTATCTATAACATTCTAAGAAACATAAGTTCACAATGCAAAAAATTATTTTACCACAAAAGCACATTTTTCAGGACTATAATTTACTGAAGTTCTTTTTCACCTTAGAAGATCCTTTAAGTACTCTTTGCAGCCCTGTGCTCAATACACGAGGCTACTAAGTTCTGTCAGTAACATTTTCCTCCTATTTTGCACTGATGCTCTGTACTTGTGTAGTAACTCTTAACTGAGAAAATCTGGCTGTAAAAAGTCTCTAGTGTACAGATATGAACATTTCTCACTTTGTCAGCCACCTGCTAAACAGGTAGAAAACTCCTTTTACAACAGGAAATCATAACTCTGTTTTCTAGCCATAACTGAAATAGTAACCAGAGTTTTCATTGTTGTAATCACAAGCTTAGCATGTTTCACTGCTAGTAATTCTGCCCTTAAAACACTAACTATAAACTTAACTTTCATCTAATATGGGATTTCAAACAATCAAAACTAGCAAAGGGTAATATGCCAAATGCAAAAAGGCATGGAATTCAGGTTGAAAAATGGACAGTTCAGAGGAAAATACAAGAAGTGCACAGCTTCACTTCAACCTGTTATCATTATTTTAAATTTGTCTTTCATAAGACTAGGAGAGACCAAACTTAGATAAAATAAGGCAAGCAGCTATGAAAACACACTCATAAAATTAAGGATATGAAACAAAATTATTAATAAAATAATAATACAGAAACTTATTACCTGCTTGTTATAAATATTGGCTGCAATCCTTTTGCGTAATACCAGTTCCATTGCAGCAGGATGGCTAAGCTGCACAGTAGTCTTCACTATTAAGTAAATTCTCTCATTTTGAGGAGTTATCCTGTTCAGGTGCACTGAATCATGAACAGAAGAGTCCCAAGCAGCAGTGGCTGAAACCTGTACAGACAAAAGAAATGGCAGAAGGAAAGAGAAAATAAAAAAATCAATTAATCTAGCAACAGGTATAATTTGCAATGATTTAACATGGAAGTAAAAAAATTCCTTAATGAAAGAAAAATAAGCATCACTGAACAAAAGTGGGGTCAAACCACTTTTCCATAGTAAGGAATTTATCAGAAGAAGCATAAAAGTCTTAAGACATTGGGAACAAAATTGTGAGCACAATCCCTGAACAGTGCCAACCCTGCCCCAAAAGGAAGTTTTAACACAGCTGGAGACAGAAAGGAAAGTAGAAGCAAGACTGGAGGAAGGAATAAAAATCCTATTGCAACTGTATTAGAAGTTTATTAAATTCCATGACAAACTTTTCCCGTGTTGGATTAGGTTATAACGGCCTATACAGAATAAACATGCTCTCATCATGCAGAACATCTTTTTGATTCCCCCCTACTTCCTCCCCAACTTCAGCATCCCATTTATTCTGAATATGGTCTCTTAAGCAATGGCCTGGCACTGAATGTGGAAGAAATGAGTTAAGAGATTCCAAAATGGATTCAGAACTATAAATTTCCAACAATTCCCAAACTATATATTTAAAAAAGTAAATATGTACTACAAAGAAAAACATTTTATTTAAATACTAAGCTTTGCCTAGTGTGCACAATAAATGAAGTAGTTTTGTCTGAAGAATCAAGAGCCTGAAAGAGGAATGATGAAAGGGTGAAGAAAGAAGAAAAAGGGATTTTGAGTCAGGCAGCTGAATTATTCTATTTTGACAGGAAGAGCTAAGGTTTGTCACTTCAGAATTAAGGCAGAAGAGCCAACAAGTCATATCCTCTTAAATTCTAAATAAATAGGCCAGAAAATGAAGGCAGCACTAGATACAGATGGCACTTCAAAGACAAAAAGATAATAATAATAATAATTAAATACATTACAAATAGAAAATAAAACATAAGAAAGTGTTAACATTAACTGTGTTTGTCAAGAAGGAGGCTAGCTAACAATTTACCTCATCATCACTGTGTTTTATGATCGGCAGATAAAAGAATGGACTCCCATGCTCCTTTGGTAGTATTGAGTTAACTCCTGATGCATGGGGACCTATAAGTTGTTCATTGGCACTGAGGTCATCAGCTAATGAAACAAATGTGCAAAGAATGAAATAGTTTTATACCAAAGGATATTAATATATAGAGGCAAAGTTGTAACATAAAGTTGTAATAAAGTCCTACTCATATTTCATAACACATTTAATCCTGACTAATCTTACTACTATGCAATACTTTGAAGATGATTTCAGCATACAAAAGAAGGGAACCAAAAGCAGGCTAAGAATCAGCCTGAACAAATTTTCACTTAACCTAAACACAATCCAAAATTATTTGTAGGTATTCATGATATTAACTTACCCAGACAGAAAATTTCTGATTTATCCACCTGTCAGCCTAACCAGCTCATCTCTTAGTTAAATCACTTTTGATGTATCAGGAATCTTTAAATTCAGATTAGCAGTTCTGGCTACATTAAGCTTTTAGCTAAACAATAAAAAAGTAGTGCCATGATCCATCGGTGTGTTTAAATAAACTATTCAGTCTTCTGTATGCTAATCACTGCTGATAATGAAAAAACAAATAAAAACATTTCTTGTGAGTATAGGTTAAGAAAAGAAACCTATACTCTTGTGAGTATAGGTTAAGAAAAGAAAAAAAAAAAAATATTAAAAAAATAAATATATTAAAAAAAAATAAATATATATTTTATATAAAGTAGCTCACAGAAGTGCTGGATGCTGCAAGGCCTGTGGATCCTCCTATGTTTTATGTCCAAGTTTATAGCTGGAGATTTGCTTCCTAAACAGCTGTTAAATTGGTGCTAACTCTGATCTCTTGTTGTTTATAGTGTATCTTTGTTCTAAGAATATATCCCAATAGTTTTCTCACATGAAAAACTAAATACCTTCAGAGGCAGAAAATTGAGATTCTGTAATAAAATGCTCACTGTAGTCCTAATACTCTTCATTAAATTAGTTTTTGAAAACCCTACAGATACCTCAGTGGAAAGAGGCCTGGAGGTGTTGGGAGATTCTCCATCTGTGCTTTACTGACAGGCAAATTTGTACATCAAAAAATGAACACAGGATTTTCTTATCTGCTGTTCAATTTAAACAAAGCTTGCCCTCTTATGCTATTTCCTGTTGTATAGCCTATCCCTGTACTCATATGTTCCCCAATTTTTATTTTAAAATAGTTGCGCTTAATTATTCCAACATACAGAACCAGAATGAAGAACATTTCACAAGACATATTAGACAGTGTCATTGCCAGAACTTGTTTGATTTTTCAGACGTTTCAGATTAAGTCTCCAATTTATCAATTTATTGATCCAAACTAACCCCTGCTAGCCAAGTTTCTTAATCTGCTGTTACAACATACCATTCAAATCAAGAAAGAGGACAGGAATATGAGTTTCCATTCCTGCAGGTGGAATCCTGAAACAATACAAGGAAGGCAAATTCATACGTAAGATAATTTGGGCAAACAGATCTCTACACAAGATTCATATTAACTGCAACCAGTGACTAAAGCTGACATTTTGATGGCCAACTTGAACACCCATGTTGCACAGACAACACTATCTGCACACACAGCTAACGTCGTGCTTTACCAAAATTCAAGTCTCACTGCACAGCACAATTCAGTTGCTGCAAGGATGGCAGTTCTAAACATCCTGTTCTGCTCCTTATACGATTAACTGGTTGTAGTCATCTCGTACATAACAGTTAGCAACCTTTCAAGGAATTGGATATGTAACTACTGGCAAGGCACAGTCTTTATATAAATAAACACGCTTCAGGTGGATAAGGGAAATAAAAATGGCAAGGAAAGATTATCATTCATCCAATGAAGAAGAGATATTAGGTATTATCAACGACACCAGTGTACACTTGATTAGAGACATTTTTGTCCATATTTTCCCACATAATATGTTGCATTCCTCATTTTTGCATGTCAGTTCCAATGACCTTAGTTAAAACACAACTCTAAATGAAAGTAAATGACAAAAGAGAACACATCCTTTAAAATCAGAATTTCTTCCTTCCCCACCTCTTATCAATGAAATGAAAATAAGTTCTACCATTCATTTTTCAATCATCTCTTCTTTTTGAAAGGAGCCAAACTACAGGAGAACTCTTAGAATCTTGAAAAAGTGTAAAATACTATGTTAAATTGAAATGTGATTTTCAAACCTTGAGAGCTGTCTCAAAGCTACTTTGTGCAAAGTGTTAACAAACCTTTCTTACACACAAATCAGCACTTCGCCTTCTAGCCTTCTGCCAGCTGAGCATAATCAGCAGTGTTACAGGAAAACATTAACGGCTCTACAAATCCTCAGATTTTTACCTTGCAGCGTACAATGTTCACAAAGGAAAAACTAGCCACTCCGATGTTTTTTCTGGACATACCAATTTGCAGGGGCACCAGGAATTCCGCTGCCTGGTGCTGGAACAAACACCGCATTCCTCTCTTCTGTTAGCCCTACCCACTGTTCAACCAGCCGGGCTTCTCGTTCCAAATCATCCTCAGATTTTTCTGCAGTAAAAGGGATTAATATTATAGATCAGATACATTCTTCATGGTATAGTGTTTAAGTTACTCATGATAGGTTCTTCAGATGTCTAACCTTGTTTATTGCTGATCTTTTGAATCTGCTCATCCAAGTATTCTCTGCGTTTTATCAATGCATCAGACCACCTTTCTCGTACACAGTTTAAATCTTCTTCCTAACGTGGAAAGAGAAAACAAAATTGTAGTCTAAGATTAAAGGGCAGTGAATTTTGTGATAATTTCATCAGAATTGGCATTAAACAGCTTGCATGATGCAGAAAACTTTCTTCCCCGAAAGACATGCACACTGATTCAGTACCTCATCACCCACGAATGGAAGCTTATTTGCTTTCAAGTCTCAAATTCCAACAAGAAGAAAAGAAAATGTGACTGCCTCAGTTGCTGAACAGAATTATATGCCAAAGACTAATTACTCACACAATTGGCAATCAAACTTTTCAACAGCGTATGGAATAAGAAATGGAATAAGAAATATGGAATAGGAATAAGAAAAACAGGTAAGTTCTTCTGAAGATCAGACAGGTCAGTATGCCCTCAAACCTGCATAAAATTCTACAGCTAGCAGTGGCTGTCAGTGCAATTAAAAGATTTTTCATGCAACCAAAACCCATCATGCAATCATGCTTTGTGATATCACAGAAAATCTGGTTCATTCTTCGCTGTGATAGGTCAGGAAGCACATAAACAGCCTGCAAGAAGTTAGTACCTAGCTGGTATCTGAGATTGCTTGTAAAACCTAACACATTATCTTCAGAGATGTCAGCATTTTCACCTAACTGGTTTTACTCCTGTAAAGCTTCCTAACAGAAATAAGACTTGCATGCATAGATCTTACGTGTTTTTACTTTTTTTAGGCATATCCTCTTTTGTCTTTCATTGTCTTATAAGCAGTTCTTTTGTTACGTTTTCTAAATGGTGACTGTCCTATATGGACTTGTCACACAAAAAAGCCAGGCTCAAAGTCTGGTTTTGTGTAGATAAAAAACCTGCTCAACTGAAGCTTCTGTACTCCCCTCACTCACTCTTTCCTCTTTCTCCCACTAGCACCTCAGAAAACTGCACAACTTGCAAGGTTACAATGCTTTCTTTAGCAAACAAACGAAATCCTCTATGCAGTATAATTTGTTTGGGAAAGATGCCTGCAACTGCAGGTGGCTGTTCTTTTCCCTATGATAATCACTAGATACTGTTTTCATTCTGAATTTCTAGGCTTTTATTCACATAGCAATTCATGTAGCCAGTTAGGAGCGCTGACTGCCAGAGAAGACAGCACACTGAAGAGTATGAAGATAAACCGAAATAGCAGTGTTTTATAGCCCAGCTAGCCTCTTAAATGCACAGCGTCTATATATTTCAAAGCCACTTTTGCTTGCTCCAGTTCACTTGTTCATTGGAAAGTTGCTGGCTATTAGCATTAGCTGTGCCCCATGCCACAGGATTGACAGCAACAGCAATACCTGGTAACTATCCATATCACCACCATCATCCTCCTCCTTCTGGTAGGAGAAAATAAATGTCGTAAAACACAAAAAGAACATGCATTTCTCTTAACAGAAACTCACAGAAATATCCCCAAAACATAAATGCAAACATTTCTGCACAGATTTGTAAAACATTAACATCACAACATTCAAAGTCTTATTGACAGGTAGAAACAGACTTTTTTTCATTACAGACTATAGCCTCTCAGCCATGGTTTGAGTATTAGTGAATACACTTATTAAAAAAATTAGCTAGAATACAGCGCCAGAAAAAGAATCGAGCAAGCATATCACCCATCTTCATGTTTTACACTTCTATCTGTATTTAAGGTTATAATTACTTGGGGTTCTGAGTGCAACCCCTCTGTCAAAAGGCACCTCACTTCCCTGGGTGGCCCATTCTGCTTGTTCTTTGCCACTGCCATTAAAAGCATGCTTTATTTCCAATATGAATTTTCCAGTATCAGCCTGAAGCCATTTATATTACTTAAGAACAACTTCTGCTAAATGAAATAGCCCATCCACATTCAGTGATGGCTATTTCTGACCCTCACCAAGTAACAGTTCAGTCCTTTTTGAAAAGATAAACAGCATCTTCACTAGAAGACATTTTCTCTCTTTTTTTTATTCCTGCTTTTCCCCTCCTCATTTACCATCTTTGTAAGAGAGGGAAACTAATAGAGCTAGGAATCTATTATTAATCATCACTACACACAAAGGTAAAAACAATTTCCATATTGCTACTGCTTGGCTCTTCTTCAGTTATACACCGATCTACAAGCCAAAACAAAAGCAGATTTAGCACCCTATGCTCACATTACACGAACATTACTGAAACTCTTGTAAACTGCAATATTATGTAACTGCAATATTATGTAATATAATGTACCAGTGAGCTAAAGTCCCTTATGGAACTATGGTTGGGCTCTAAAACAGCAAAACAAAACGCCAAAAAAAAAAAAAAATTAAAGCATGAAAAAGTAGCTGTCTTACTTGGTAGCTGTCCAGGCCCCTTTGCAGTTTGGTTGATCTGGCAGTCACACCACCTATAGAGACTGAAAGAATTGCTTCTACCATGAGAGGTAACGTTCCCGAATGTTGTACAGGTTTCACAGTCACCTGAACTCTGCGAGAATGACCCTAAACAGGTAATTGAGTGATAAGAAGAAAGATAGAGAGGGAGAGAGAAAAACAGAGAGAAATTAAGAATAAAATCAAGAATAAATTAAAGTATAAATAAGACAACAAGAAAAAGATACATACCTGCCTAAGCTGGAAAATTCCCCCTGTGTTTACATCTTTTGCCTGATGGAGTTCAACTGCAGTATATTCTCCCATTTCATTCAATTCTTGTATGGAAATCCACATTTCTATTCTTCGAGTTACTTCATTCCACCTAAAAAGACATCCCCACAAAACCCAATGGTTGCCTCACCAAATTATATTTTGTGCATCACAAATATTAGAAAGCCTTTGGAAATCTGAATGAAGCAATCATGTAATTTATTTGTACCTGTCTCTCAGCGTCCTATTTTTAGCATGAAGAGAATCAACTTCCCAAGCGGAGTTGCCATTGCCAGTACATCTGTGACCCCATACCTCAATAGCAAGAGCTCCTTCTGAAATGAACTCCAAAAATTCCTCTGTAACATTCACCACATAGTCCTGGCAATAAGAAAAACAAATGACACCCAATCAAATGAAATAACTTTATCTCCTTTACTAGTTTCTAAGGTCACACCAAACAACTAACTTCCTACATGGCAGAACCATACAGTTTGGATCACAAAGCTCAACTCTTGTCAAGGAAGCTGTCAAACATCACAGGAATTCCTGCTTCTGCATACCACATTTCATGCTTTGAAAATTAAAAAGGATGTCACAGCTTCAAGGACCATTTTTAAGCTACTGAGCTTACCAAACTATAAATTGTCATAACCTAAACTATAGCTTCCCCCATGCATTAAAGATGACATCTGAATTTAAAAGACCGCTAATTAAAAGATTTTTTCATTTTGCTGCAGTTTGAAGAGGTGATGAACTATTATGGCATCCTAAAATATGGTCAAACATCATTAGTTATATGACTTGATTCCTTTCTTCACCCAGTGAAACAAGGCTCAAGTTCCAAACAGCTCATCTCAACCATAGCATCCTCCTGGTAACACTATTTCATAATAAACAGTTACCTGACAGTGAGAGAAGGTCACTGTAAAATGGGCATCCTTGCTCTGAGGTGAATGCACATCTGGATCTACCACTGGTGCTGCTACTGTTGGCTTGCATTGATCCCAAAATGTATATTGACAAAAGACAAAGTTGGAGAGATTGGGTGGCAGTCCGGTTGCTTCTTTTATTTTCACCTGAGGAGATAAAACAGGTGTTCTTATAAACACGATTATTTATTCTTCAATTTTAAATCAGTATAAAATTAGTATTTAATCCGAAAGTACCAACAGCCAAGAAAAATTTTTAAAGGATATCTCCAATTGCTTTTTAAGGATGTAAGTATTCAGAAAATCTTATTTTGCATATACAGAAATGCAAATGCAAGGAAAACAGTTAACATGCACCTAACTAGTCTGCCCGTGTACATATTCTCTTTGATGAAGGTGATTAACTGAAGTGAAGAACGAAGCATCACTTCATCACAGCAGAAAGGAAATCCAGACACCACCCATAGATACTCTATTAGGTGAACAAACAAACCACAGGACATGGTTATACAGAAAAAATGTTTTCCCTTATGTGTCTGCCAAGAACAGTCCTTCTAACATCAATATTTATGATGTAGACCTGCACGTAGTAGAAAGTAATGTGAACTCATTCAGCCCCTGCCAACCACAGCCAGACTGACCTACGCCGAACCAGATCAAGAGAATTCTCTCTCTTCTCACTAGAGAATTTTAAGCAAGCAATAATAAACTACGTAGCTTATTACTGTACATCAGGCTGACTACATATTTATGAAGGCCTGAAATAGTTTACTTCATCATGTGTTCTCACTTACCCTGCAGGAGAGCTTTTTCGCTCTATGAATAATTTCTCCATTGTTATCCATGACTTCCAGACTCCCACTCTCGCTGGAGTTCTCAGATGAGTCATCTCCTTCTACTACACGTTCTGGGACAGACCCAGTGACTCGCATTACTTCAACATGCAACCGCCCTGCAACCTAAAGCAAGACATGCACTAAGAACCTGCACACAAGGGACTACCTGAAGCTAACAGATATCTAACCCTAGGAGGTGTGCATAAACAGAACTGAAGAGCTCTAAACCAACAAATGAAAAGCAACAACGTCAAAAAAAGAAAAGAAAGGAATAAAAAAATTGTTTGTATGCAGAGCTACTGACCTTTTTAATACGCACAACAGAAAAGGCTGATGATGTACAGTGTCGCGACTGTACATCAGAACCTTAACGTGTTGGGTTCTGCTCAATTACCTACACGATAGTAGGAATTTCATTCTATTATTTTATTAGGTGGGCAATTGTCAACAATTAAACAAAATACGCATGTAACAATTTGCAGAACACTTACTCCCTGGGAAACAAGATGACCAAGCATCATTTGCTTCTTAAAAATTATGAGCATGCTAAGCCTCAGAGCAAAAATACCCCGGGACCTGTGAGGAATGTGTGAGCACGCAGGAGTGACCAGCCCTGTTCAGCTTTACCTCCCCCTGCTGGCTGATGATGGGCACAGCGTACTGCAGCTTCACATCATAGAAAAGGCACTCCAGAAATACATTGGCAACACCAATTAAGTTGTGATTCTCTTGCGCTTCATAAAATGGATCACCTCTTTTCCCAATCAGCTTCCTTATCTGTTTTAAAGATCATAAAAGTTATGTCACAAATTGTAAGTGTGGGAATCAAATAACCAAATAGTATAAGATTATAGCACAAAAATTACCAAATTTTTCTATTCCCTCCTGTTGCACAAGTAGGAAAAGACTAGAAGCATATCACAAATCTGAAGTGAAATCTTTGAGATGTCCAAGACATTGTGCAATCCTTTCTTTACTATGGGACATAGTAAATATTATGATCTACATTCCATAATGATGCCAAGACAAAGCAGATTTTACCTTGAGCAAGCATGGTGGACATTGATTTCAAGAAATTTCACCTTACTTTTCCGCCCTGTTTATACTTCTTCAATGAGAGGGGAAATCATCTCTAGGTTTAAAAGGCGGGCTGGCTGCTGGGTACCACTAAAAGGGCAAAAGGGAAGGTGCAGGATGACTTCCACTTAAGCCTACAAGTGTTGTAATCATTCCCACGGAGCTGAGATCCCATCTGCAGTATTTCCTATGCGAGTACTCCATACACACCCACAAAGAATTCATGCAGATTCCTAGCACAAGATGCACTCTTCAGTGGACTTGTTAGCTCCTTCTTTTCTCCTCCTCCTTTGTCTTCAACACATGCATTTGACTTACATGTTTCTATGTAGTACATAGAACACATGCAATATGGATGACATGGGTCATGGCAAGGACAATCCTGGCTCAGGCAGATGAAGGATGTGCTATCAGTTCTTACTAAACTTAGCAGCAAAATCATCGTTGTCTTCAATGGGCACAGATGAAGTGCTTGACCTCCCCTGTGTTATGATTTTAGAGATTCCCATTCTCCTGTCCAAGGCACGTAACAAAGGTACAACAGCTGTTCAAACATAATTGAGAATGATTCTTGATATAAGTAATGTAGGTGCTCTGTATCAGCCACGAGACAGCAAGATATACCTTCTACGCACTTCTACCTCTATACTCACAGTATGTCTTCTAGAAAACTAAATCTCATAAGCTTTTGATGAGTCTCACTCTTTTTTCTCAAAGCTAACATATCACTTGAACTGTCAGGAAATTCCACTTAGTTTTGATGGAGATGCTTATGTAGACTAAGTAGCTTAATTGATTTCTGCACCACTTTAAGGTTGGGAGATATACAATGAAATTACAGGATGTTTCAGATTTTAAGATCAAGTTCTACCCCACTAATGTGTTCTACACCTTGAGCGTATCTAAGCAGTGTCCTTGCTAGCTTTGATATTGACTGCAATTTAACCATTTTATTTCTTCCACAGTTTGCTGCTTCCATTCAGAGCTGGTGCCTATCTGCATAGCACCTGTATTATGCCAGCTAAATACACGCTCTTAGTGGTATCATGAGTCACTACCTCAGCACAACTATATCTGACCCCAGCACACTTATATCTGGGAATACAAGTGATAACAGGACACAGTTGTGTTCTATTCTGCATGCACATTTTGAATATTTAGTAGTATTCAGAGTTTGGGGAGGTGAGGTTGCTTGGTTTTTTGGGGAGGAGGGGATGTTAGGGGGTGTGGGTTTTTTAGTGTTTGGGTTTGGGTGTGGTTTGGTATTTTTAAACCACAGCACTGTACGCTTTCATACATGAAACCATTGCACTTTCTGTACAACATATTAAAGGCAGTTAAAATAAACTCTGTCTCTGATCCCTTTCAGAAAACATACACAATACCTCAGGAATTTTCTCCTTCCACTCTTGATAGAGGTCTCTCATGTCAATCAATTTATTCTCTAGTTTCTCAATAGTCCACACTTGAGTACCTTTTCCTTTTCTTCTCACTTGAATGGCAGGCTCACTTACTATCGCACCCCTCTAAATCAAAGGAAAAAATAATCACTGCAGGAAAGGTGCATGTAAATTCCTATAAAGGAATAAAATAGAGAACATACAGCTTTCTTCTGCACGTCAGCCATACTAACTCTGTTCTCAAACACAGCAGACCTTACACATCTCTGAGGATCCAGACTTCTTGGCCCTTCTGAGGCAGCCACCATTCACACAGGGACATCAATACTCTCAATCAAATCAATTATGACATGCATATTATACTAATTGCTATTATTATATTTAAAGCAGCACTACAACTAGAAAATACTGAAGACAAGGAAATCGTAGACATTTTTTAACAAAAATCAGTACATCTTGCAAACATAACTACATCTAAGTTTTACAGCAACAGAAAACAAATGTCTGTTCACAAACTGCATGCACATATGGTGATCATACACTTCAAACAACAGTAAGTGCCTCTACTTAACGCTATGCTCCCACTTTCACTTAGAATTATTCACTTCCAATATATTACAGTCAGGTAGCACCCATATTTTGTCTACAGGTAATGTAACCAAAGTAACATTTTATGTTACTCAAGTTAGATGAATGTTATAAGTATCTACATATTTTAGATTAGCCATGAAACTGCATTTTACAACATTCTTTGCTGTTGTTACCTTTTTGTTGGCACTGAGGTTTTCAGCTGGGATCTGAAGTGTTACTTGATAATCTGTTAGTTTACTCATTTCTTCTGCTAAGAAATTTGCTTCTCTCACCAGTGTATTTGCCTTTACTATCTGCTCACGGAGTTTAGCCAGGCTCTGTCGAAACAATTCATCCCTGTGGTGCAGTAGGTAACATAAAAAATACACAGAAACCTATTTCTATTATTGGAAAGCTGCAAACAGAGGTGCTAAAAAGACTTTCCTGAAACAAGTTGAAGAAGAAATGCTGTATAGCACTATGTCAGCAAACCCAAAACAGTATCAGACAATTTTATTGAGGAAAAACACTGGTCACATATTAAACTATTGTTACTGTTGAGGTAAGTTTGGGACAGTAATGCCCAAATAAAACGGCACAGCACTACAGGAGCTGTTGCAGTGATGATGTGTTAAAAGCCCTAGGGATATTCCTAATTTTCAAAAATTGAAATTAAATAGCTGCTGCTGGTTTTGTTTTTAATCTGGAGTCCTGTTCCACAGAAACTAGCAGTCCTGACATGTGAGACTTCATCTAGATAAAACCCACTTTTCCTCAGATTGTGATGTTGGAACCTGCATTCACTGCAGGCCACAGCTTTACACCATAGCTTGGGTTCCGCAGTGCTACAGACCCCTAGACCTCCCTCCATAAACTTCAGCCATCTCAAGTGTACACATTAAGTAAAAATCTTAAGTCCTATGTACTCAAAGTACCTTTTAAGTAATAGACGAACGTGCACAAGTTAAAGCTTGTGCACTCCATACAGTTAACAGTCTTTGGACAAATCCCAAAAAGATTTCTAAGGCCTGTCTGAGCAAATCTATTCTAGTGTAACACCTGGCAAACCTGCTAAGACACATACTACCCCTACACCTGTGATACTAAGATATGCTCTCACCTGGGACTCATCTTTAATTTGCTTTATAAAAGTATCACGATTATCCACGATTATCCTCTGAGCAAACACAAAGTCACCCTGTCTGCCTTTCTTCATAATCCCAATAGCGGTTACCATGTCTTGTCATCTTCATAAAAACTCATGATCAAACTTCAGATACTTCAGAGACCAGCACTGCCCTGTATGATGTTTCAGCTTTTCTATGCAAAGGCCTATTGAAACACAGTACAGATTGTGCACATACACTTCTCACATCTACAAAACACAGCACATTATGGACAAACGCCGGAGGAACAAGTAAATCCATGGGCTTTGCAGTGAATACAGGAGAAGTCTGCCTATTTGCCTTTATTCAGGTAAGCTTAGATCTCTTGTACGTCTTCACAGCACAAACCTCAAGCAACCGTTAATGTGCCTTCCAGTCCCCAACAAAATTCTTCTGGAGCAGCTATCCTTTTTCAAAGTATCCCAAATAACAGCCTGAGTAATTCAAATTGCACTCTGCTGGTTCCCTGATACCATATCAAAGCGGTAAACAACCAGTATTGGAAACAGTCCTGAATTTTAGTGCCTTCAACATGCCAAAACACACAGCTCCATCTTTCTCTCCTATCCATCCTAAGTTTGCAACAGTGGTGGGTTTGGTGGACCTTAAATAGCTGCTACTACCAGCAGATTTTCAGTCCACTTTTTCCATATGTGCCCTGACGTTTACATGGAAAATTCTTCACCCTCAGCCTCTTGCTTGTGTTATTCAGGCCATCAGGATGAGAAGCACCTCTCTTAGGGGGAGAGGCTGAGTGAGCTCAGTCTGTTTAGCTTGGAGAAGACTGAGAGGGGACCTTACCAGTGCTTATAAATATCTGAGAGGCAGATGTCAAGAGAATGGAGACAGACTCTTAATGGTGCCCAGCAACAGGACAAGGGGCAATAGGTACAAAGTGGAACACGGGAAGTTCCACCTGAACATGAAAATGAACTTTACTGTTAATGTGATGGAGCACTGGAACAGGCTGCCCAGAGAGGCTGTGGAGTCTCCTTCTCTGGAGGCGTTCAAAACCTGCTTGGATGCATTCCTGTGCAACCCACTCCAGGTGAACCTGCTTTAGGAGGGAGGTGGACTAGATCTCCAGAGGTCACTTCCAATCCCTACCATCCTGTGATACTGTATGTAATTCTAGACCACGGGAGTGACACATGCTTCAGACAGCTACAATTGTGGATTCACCCAGAAAACCAAAGTAGAGTCAAGAATTAGCCACTAAATAGGACTTAATACTGAGAGTGCATTACACCTGCAACCACTGTGAGACACCTGCCTAGCCTGAGAAACAGAAGGCAGCTTTGATCTGTAAGTGCTGTAAGAGCCATGGGATTCAGCTACAGCCAGTCCCTTCCTTGATGCGGCGCATCTGGCAAGCTTTCTGGGGAGGCTCCCACAGAATCTAGTCCTAGCTAGATTCTTGAGAAAGGAACGATTTAGGATCATAGGGAGGAGTTGAGTAACTCAGCCAATTACGATAGGCAGTTGTCATTACAGCTGCATTTTTCTGTGTATATAGCTGTGCCAGCACACTTCCAGAAACTCATGCAAATAAATAAAGTTTCAGATAGGTTTTCTCAATTCTTCCCACACAAAACGTATGACAACCTCCATCAGGATATTAACTGCAGCAAATACCCACTGAATGGGAAATCATAAAATAACCATTTAACCCAAACACTTAGAGAAACTTACACCTGACACTCAGGAGATGTCTTTGCAAGCTTTTGGAATTCCTTGTGTCAGATGCAAGCTGAAATGAACATCTGTTCCAAAATACTGCCACTACTCCTCACCCTAACAAATTAAATTTGTGCATAGTTAGAATGGGATACAGTTACAGCAGGTTATAACACCAGGTCAGGCATCATCTGTCCTTCCATAGTCAGCACAAAGCCAGAATAAACTCTGTGCAATGTGTTCTAGCTGATCTGACAGATACAAACATATGCCTACATCTGATACCTATCAAATTCATCTTGCTGGCTGATCTGGTAAAGCTCAGCTTCATTTGAAATGGCAACAGTGTGACAGATAAAACTGCACTCATCAGGTCCCATGCAATCCAGACACTTGGCTTTTTCGTGCATTTTTCACATACAGTCTTCCCATTTTTTTCTGCATTTCTTGCCCTCTGCCCAGTTGGCTGGTAAACACCCTCTCAGCACCACGTTGCCGTGCTTTTATACCAGAAATTCCTAAATAATTTTTCTAGTTTCTTATCTAAGAAGATTTAAAATATTTCAGAAGCCCAAATCTCTCCTAGAGCTATAAATGAATTCAAAGTATACCCAAGAGGTTCTTCTTGAGGACAGGAAACCAATAATTCGTTCTTCCAGAGAACTGCTCATTCAATGACGGTGCCACAAAAACGTTACCAGTCTCCTTACTGATCGCGACAAAGAGCACTCATTCTCCTCTTTTTTACAATGCAGCTAAGTACAGTTTTCAAGAAGTTCAACAGCTGCAGAGAGTAAAGCATTCACCCATGAAATCCAGAGGCAAAAATGCTTGTTCAAAGCACAGCTCCTCCTAAGAAACGTCATACAGTTGCTGAGAAGAGAAGGCTGGCACAACACTTGACCTTGATTTCACTCACGATTCTCATTCCTCTGTGTCATTATATGCTTGGGCTGGTTGGTTAATTTTAAGTTGATCAATTACCATTTTTGCTTCTCAACTCTCAAGGACAGCCTGGAATTTTTTTGTTATTCCCTTTTCCATTCCGTTGCATCTTCTTAGAGGCACGGCTTCCCTTGCCAGTAAGCCCAGTTCTCGCGTCTGCTACTGAAGTAGGTTATCAATGATTTCTTGATGGCCTTGTTGTGCACAAAGCAGTTCTTAATAGCAACAATATCAACTAGCATGTTTCTCATTTTGCACTCCTCCTGTAGCCCTAAAAGAGCCTGAAAATCCCAGTCACGGCTCTGCAATGCTTTACGTTCTGTTCCCAAAGATTCTGTTTTTAGGTCTTACAGGCGCAAACAATCATTTTAATTGAAGCTGAAAAACAGCACTACTTCTTCCTGTGCTCATTATGGAAAATATTCTGGTCATCCCTGGTCAACAGTTTGTTATTTGTTTAGGGTTCCCCCCCCAAGTCGAAGTGGGCAGAAATTACAAAACAAACCTTGCACAAAAACTAAACCTGGATCTATTCTGTTCTATTTCTAAGTCTCTGAATTTGAAAACTACAACACAGTCTTGGCTATCTTTCGTTTAGACCCCTCTTTTGTTCACACAGTTTTTTTAAGTGGTGGAGAATAAAACAAAAATTATCAAAATAGGAAAGAGCACTCAAACACATTGCATATAGTAAAAAGGCTGAATGAATAATAAAGCTTCTGTTTTAAAATAAAATAGATTAAAAAGAAACTTAAAAGAAATTTGTTATTACATCTAGTCATCTTTTTCCCACTGAAATAACCCAATACTCATCTGCATGCTGAAAACTTAAATCATCTCCATTTGCTGCCCCTATAATATCTCTGCACGGAGATGACATCCTTCTCTCCCCAGTGATACTAAGAGCAAATATCTCTCATTGTAAAGATGCAAAACACACATGCTGCTTAAACTCTGCTCACATCTTCCTAGTCTGCTTTTTTAACTCCCCTTGCAAATCTCAGGACAATCTTTCACCAAGGCTGCATTCAGATGTCATGCTAGTCCTTTGTACGGAGGCCTTTTCATCTCATGGCAAGCCTTTTATTTTCTAAACAGCTAAAAAACTCTATTTGACTATTTTATAGTACTGAAATACACAGCAATCCTCTTCTAAAGCTGGACTTACTTTTAGAAACACATACGACATTTATGGCCTCCCATTTCTCTATGGTTTATGGTTTTAGATTGCAAAATACCATGCTCTCATTGTATACCCTCACCACACAATACTCCTTAGTGCACTCCTTAGTCTGAGTTGACATATTTACCTCTGCATAATCTTTACCTTTTTCTGCAGAAGTAGCTTAAGCAATAATTATTAAACTAAAGATTTCAGAAGCACTCTTCTAGTTAGAAAAACCCAACACAACTAAAAAATACTTTTAATCCTAATAAATAAAAGCTAAATTCTTATTTCATGTGTGTTAAATCAAACAGGAAGATCTCATACCCATGTTATACATCAGAACTTAGTCCTAAATGAAATACTAATGCTTTGGTGCAGGCAGATCTTGTACTGCATGTCAACTCTACCAAAAACTATTACCAGTTTCTGACAGATGGTTCAAGCCCCATCTTTCACGTTTAGTAGCTCTTACTGATTTATTTGTTTTAACTCCAGTATTCTCACCTCTCTTCTGTCCAGAGATTTACTTTCTGCTGTGCAGTCTGAGCAGTGTAGGAGAGTCTGTCACTGCCATGCTGATGCTGCCTTTCTGGAGAAAGCTGCTGCCGCAACAGCTCTAACTCACGTTCATACATCAGTCGCTGCTCCTCAAGAGCACTCCGCTTCTCTTCCAAGTACTGTTTCTCCAAGATCTGGACCACATTGTGTACTGGGTCTAAAAAAGAAAGGGAAGGGAGGAAATATTAAAAAAACCTCAAAACAACAGAAAACAAAACAGAGAAGTGAGAAAATGCAATTTTAGCATTACAGAACATGGATTATTTGTTTGGCAACAGCAATCAACATATCCCAGAGTCTTTTCAAACACAAGATGGCCAATCTCCCCCAAATCAAAAGCCAGAATAACATATATTGCATTAAATAAATAAATCCAAACAAGAAAAAGATACAGCATGCAAAGCAACTAGAACAGTGATCAAGAGCCTCATCTACTGCAAACTTCAATACTGTGAAGTTATAGTATTTTCCAGAATCACAGATGGAAAAGGGGACAAATTAGTAAGATGAAAACAAAGCAAAATACAAGGGAAGATGATGCTAACCAGAAACGGAAACAACTAAGGAAGTAAAAATCAATTTGTTTTGTCCATTTTGGCAGAGAATGAAACACGTTGGAGAGTCTCAGTTGAAAACTGAGACAAATAAATTGTCTGAACAGTCACACATTGCACTGCACCGATGTGCTTTACAGCACTGAAGCAGACAAAGTATGTTCTGGAGGGGCCTTCTGCATGTAGCTTTACAAACCAAATTTCACCTCAGTATCAACCTGGAACAGTATCCATTTGGATACTCTGTCCGGAAACAGCAACTGCTTGTGTCAATCAAATTAAAGGAAAACTACTGTCCTTTGTCTGTTCTTGGGTTTAGCTCCAATGCCAGCCTGTGCCCCTGAAAGCAATTCAATGGAATAAGCTCCTTCTATACACATCTGAAAGCCTAACTACAGAAAAGAAGTGGTTTGCAAGAGGCCCAATCTAGATATATATCTGAGTGACACCACATCACCTAACAAACTGCTGATTTCATATATTGGAAGGGGAAGAGAGAGGAGTTCCACAGCTGGAGTGGTAGATTATTACAGGAAGTGACATTACAGCTCTAGGACATGCAGGATTTTCAAATTCAAAAAACTCTTTAAAATAATTGTTTGTGATACCTCTTCCATTCTGCAAATATCTATATTTTAAAAAAGCTGCTGTGACTTCTAAGAATGCCCATCTGACACAACGGAGGCGGAAAAATAAACCTAGATTTAATTACACTTTCCCACTTTGGAGCTGGAAGTGTGCTTCTCAAAGAAAACCCAAAACCACAAAACAACCAAAACCACATTAGTCTGATTTAGTTACGAACCATCTTGTCTTGACCACCAAGACCAGTCCTTATAAGATTTCGTACAAGTTTTCCTGAACACTACTGCAAGTTGCTACTGTGGCCCTGGCCTTTTCCATGGAAGAAATCACTGGCTTCACGCAAAGACAACACCACAACAATGGTTAATTATAAGGCACAAACTTGAAAATCAGTCAGTATAAATAGCAACCAAGTAGCAAACCAGTGATGCATAAAAGTGTATTAAAATAACCAGAAACATTTCGTTTTAGTCCATGACATTCTCAGAAAGATGGTTAGCTATTTTTAACTTTTGAACAGACAGTACAACAAAACCAACTGACTGAACCAAGTTCTAATATCCTAAACTAAACCCCAAATTATTCATGTCAATCTGCACCCTCCTCCTCCTCCTAACTTCTCCAGATAATACCGGAATTACCTTCATATGCATAGGTTTTACTGGATAATCCCTAAAATCATTTTAGTAATATGTAAGAATGGTTGAGAAATCAGGTATTACTCAGAAGACAGAGAAGTGGCATGGAAGAAATTAAAGCCCTCTACTATGTTTGCAAACACAGGAAATGAATCTAAAGCTCACTCATTAAGACGAAGCATTCTTAAACTGCTCGAAGACCTGCTCCAGGTTCAGGGAGCAGATTTCCTTAATAAACATGACCTTTCCAGCCACCTGGATTTACAGGATGACAACCACCACAGGATCAAATTAAATTATGGACAATGTTTGAAACAAGATGCAAGAAGCTAATTTGAATATTCCCAATTTCAACAAATTCCACTACTGTTTGAGAATAAAAAAGGTGGGTTATGCTTGTATCGAAACATAAAAGGTGAAGTTATATTTTTAGAAAAGTCCTCAATTTAACTTTTGAAAGAGTTTACCCAGAAACCCCCAGCTTTTCAGAGCGAAAAAGCAAAATATGGTGTGAATTACAAACCGTCTATAGCTAAAAGATGAAAAAATAGTGTTTTTCACAATTCAAAACAACTACAGTAGTGTTTAAGTTAGATTTAAGCACCATGTTGCACCATTTCAGATTTCTCATGCAATGTCAAACATTAGGGAAGATAATACCCAGTGTCTACTGAACACACAGCAAATTCCATTCAGTGTCAGAAGTCTCAGGTCCCAGTCCTTCACCCATTTACGTGACAAGAGTTCAATCGCTCTGAGAAGACCATTGCTATGCAGTTAATCCTCTACAAAATGTTATACTATTAACACTGAACCAAAAGAATGTACTTTCTCCACATGATGAACAGCTCTTATTACCTTGCTGCGATGTCACTTAATTCACATCTGGAATCTGTCAATCTAGTAACAACAATGCTGAATAAATTCCTTAAAATTTCATATATGTTCATTTTTTTAAGCATTCTAGAAGAATGCTATGATACAGGCTGCTTTGCTAAGTTTTATCAACATCCCCACCCTGAGCTCTAACTTGTTTGCTTAAATGAGAAGCTGCATAACCTAATCGCATCGTTTACTTAACTACTGTGCCATATACAAGAATAAAGTAAACTTCTTTGCTGCATTGTGTGCTTGACCAGCATCACGAGTTAGCAGTACAAAGCTGATCTGGCAGAATCTCACACAGAACATGCTGAAAGTAGGAAAGAATCTGAATGTTTTCTTTACAGCTGTTTTCAAAGTGACACATTTTCCCTCAGAGCTTCTCTGCAGACGGATGCAATATGTGACACTGTTGTTCTGGTTACATGCAATAAAAACAAATGTGCTTGCACCCTGGAGAAGCTATGATATTTATTTAAAGAGGGTTACTGTTCTCAAATAGATCAAGTGGGCAGGGGAACCCAAAATAAAGACAAACCAAAACTTCTTGCTTCGGTCTATATCAAACCACTGATGTGAAAGAAAAATCCCAAACCCATAACACACCTATATAATAATAGTTTTTATATAATAATAGTTTTTAAACATCCCTTTGCTTCCCTTCCAGAGTCTCTCCTGAAAATATGGATGATGGAAATAACTGTCTTTGGTTATTTAGTTATTTCTTCATCCACACCCATATTTATTTCTCATTTTACAGAAGAACAAATAAATGATATTGAAAAAAGCTGATTTACTTCTTCCCCAACAAACTGGAAGCCTGTCTGAAAAAAACTGTATTTCAGCTATACCATTGAGAAGAACAAAACCCGGAAGCACTACCGGGCTTCTAATCGAAAAACCAGCCTATGATCCTCAGCCTCTTGTTTAGTCGGGGTTTTATTATCACTTACTATTCCAACTTACTTAAGCAACACGTATGTGGGAGGAAGCAGAAGATAGAAAAAGCAGAAGAATTTGGTTATGACACGTCTGAAACTGTGCAACATACATGACTGCCAACATTTGCTGCGCATTAGGGAGGAAAGAGTTCTAATGGAACAGTGAGGTCTGTACTGTTCTTGAGCAAAGACACAGAAAACAAATGACCAAGACTAAGTGTTATGGACCACAATCAAAAAAGCCTACTGAACTAAAATGTAAAGACACTTGAAATACTGTAAAGAATCATTTCCATCAGCTAGATAATAGCACATGAAAACCAAAAAATGTGACCCTCCATTCAGAGAACACTAACTCATTGTAGACTGCTACAGTTTAGTCAAATCCTTGGTTAGTGACAAGCAGATCACGCATCAATTAATGCTTTCACATTTCTCCAGCAGTCTCATGCATGAGACATTGAGTTCAAAACCTTTGTCCCAGTTTTGGCACAGATATGGGACAGTTCGAGGCCTTAAGACAGGCAATAGAACCTTCACAAGCGATGACAACACTGAAGACCACCAGGATGGCAGATTCATCTGAAATTGGTCTCCTAGTATGAATGAACCATAGTGAGAATATTTCTGTTATCGAACAGTAATTTCACATCAACTTAAATGACCCAACCATGTAACTCACTCACACAAGCATCCCACTAAAATCAAGCTATAAAAAAAAAAACAACCAAACCCTGCAAACTATTGCTAGGGCATCACACATACACAACCATCATGCTGTATTCAACAGCAAAATAGAGAAAATTAAAGAATAAGGAGAGATGATGGAATAGTAAATACTGCATTTCAACAAGTAAACCATAGCAAACAAATATGGAAATACCGCAAAGAT
Source organism: Phaenicophaeus curvirostris (assembly GCF_032191515.1). Lineage (NCBI taxonomy): Eukaryota > Metazoa > Chordata > Aves > Cuculiformes > Cuculidae > Phaenicophaeus > Phaenicophaeus curvirostris. Next base: position 38,199,809 of record NC_091394.1, read on the forward strand.
ATGAAAAAAAGAAAACAGAAAGCAATGAAACACTATCTGCTGTGTCTTCTTGGTAGCCACCAAAACCCAAGATATTTGCCTCTCAAATGTTGTATATTAAAAAGCCTGCACAAAGCATTCAGTAGACTCCCAAGTTTTTCAGCATTTCTTCATACCATATTATATTGTATGAACCATGAGTTGCTTTCTGGAAATCATTAAAATGCCATATTGTTTTATATATACACCATACCATTACTTTATACATACTATATTTTACTACAGTGTTCTAAAAAGGCATTGCAATAGATTTAACAAAGATTCAAAAAATATTGAGAGCAATCAAGCATTAAAACCAACACTAGCAGACATTTGACTACTGGCTTGTTATCATTTCAGTGTTTTTCTACTTAGGCTAGAATGATGTCAGTAATAGTTGATACAAAAGGAAGGATGAAACTAATTGAGCCATATCTGGAGCACCCTTTTGTCTGCAGTAACTTGGAAAAGCAAGAGGCTGGTAGGAGATAGACAATTATTTGACAGGCGTAAGATTACAACTCAGTTGCACTATAAAGGACAGCAGATGCAGATAGAAAATCGTGTAGTTGTGAATAAACCAACTACCAATCTGTGTATTTATACCCAAATGTAAAGTATCTTTTTCCAAAAATGCTCCAAAGTCCCATGGAATAAATGTACTGCTTGTTGTTTCACATATAAATTAAGTTCCATGTTGAACTTGTTAGACAATCCAAAAGAACATTTTTATCTGGCAGTTGACTTACCATTACTATTCAGTGTCTTCATAATAACTTCCATTTGTGCAAACTCATAGTTGTAGTCTGGTTCTGAAGAAGCTTCACTAGATGCATCCAGATCGTGCTCTCCTAACGAAGTTTCTTTCTCAAGGTCCTTGAGCCAATCTCGTCGTTTCCTCTTTGGCAAATTGATTCTGTGTAAAAATTGAAATTCAGTTTCTAAAAAGTTTATGCAGAACATTGGAAGAAAAAAAAACCAAGTTGAATGTAAAAAGGCTGGAATGTAAATATCGACTATTACCTAAAAAAGTGGTTGTTGCCCCATAATATTCTATCTCCATGCCATAACTGAGTGACAGAACACACCAGTGCACCATTTACACAGGATCTGAAAGCAGAAAATACTTCAGTGAAATCTTTTAACATAAAAGGTTAAAAAGTTACTGCAAGGACTACTGTTTCTTGCATTTTCTGGCAGTGATTTGTATCATATGATGCATAAATCTGCTATGCTCTCATTAAAGAATCAACAGGAAAGTTATGGGTCCAATTTCTACGGCCAGAACTAAACAAAAGACACCTTCCCCGGCTCCAGCTTTGGCTGGAACAACTCCTCAGTAAACATACAGACAAGGCTGCTTTTAGTTGTACAGTTTTCTTTAAATGTCCATTTCTCAAACCGGGTCACTGCCTGTTTCTTATAAACCATCTTCAAACTTGGTTGCATGCAAATCCTACTGATAAAGCTCTCCAAGATATAAGTAAGTCAACACCCGGTCGAAAAACATACTGTTAACATACTCAGCATTCAAACATGAGATAATACCCTTAGATCCAAGTTTCACTCTTTCAACAAATGGAGTCTTTATTATTAACAAGGGTCTATTTTTATGAAATTCTGGCATACTGCTACTCTTGCATTTAGTTTTCTTTGTTTTTAAGTTTCAATCACCAAAAAAATGGAGCTGTTGAATTTTTGTACATGCAAGTCACAAACCAGAACATTTTATCTGAAAGGGGAAAAAACTTAAGTTAAAAAAAAGTCTTTCCAGATGCAGTGTTCTGTACTTCAGCCATCTCTCTCAAGTAAGTGAACACAAACATATAAGAATTTGATTTAAAAGTAGGTCTTTATTTTATTTCTTTTCAATGAAATTCTGGTAACTGAATTTCTGTTGACACTAGCATCTTACGAACAACTACTTAGGCACTGCAGGTCAGGCACGAGTAAAACAAAATGTTTTTTTTTTTCCCACTGACATGTGCCTTTGCTCGTGACAGTCAAAATGACTGATTCCCAGTACAATAACTCCACTACCACAACTGTGAATTCCATGTGTTTGAAATTTTGTACTGCAGGCTGAAAAAGAAAAATACAAATGCCAAGAGGTATTTTTTGAAGGCAGAATGGAAGAGATCAGATTTTTTAAAAGGTGTGTCTCAAACTTACTTTTCTCATTCTTATACTCATCTGTAGATTCAATATGCAGACTTGAGTCTAAAAGTGTGACTGTTAACTAGGACAAAGGCATTTCTCATCACATGCCATTGGAGATGAAGTGACAAAGACATTTAAAATTCTATACAAGAAGACACAGTGCCCCCCAAATGAAATGTAATTAAAGTACAGATGTAGAAAGACAAAAGGAGAAATGTGACCTCACTGCATATTTACTAGATGCAACAGTAATTAAAGACTTAAGAAAGAATTTAAGGATCTTCAGACACCTCTTTCTCACAAAATGCCGAGCTTTATAACAGGAACTGCTCAGAGGCACAATTTATCCTCCCCTATCAAGACACAGTCTACAATCCCATTGCACAGGTTGAGATTGCCTGCAGCATCTCACTGATCCTACTACCACTCAAGATAAAAACAAGGAACAGCTCATTCCTACTGAATACCTTCTTGCAATGGTTTATTCTGAGCCAAACCTCTGGGAATCTGTTATGCTGCAGAGTGGGTGGTTGAATACGTACATGTGGGGGGAAATCTCAGTTTTATCACTGAACTTCACTTCCAAGTATCTGTTTAAGTCACCTAAACTGAAGCTCTTTATCAATCAGAAACTAAGCTGCTCCTGACTATGTAAAATAAAAATGCCTGCAAGTTATCTTCTGGTAAAGAAAAGCAAACACTTCACTGGAAAGTGCTGCTGATCTTCCTTACCTTGCATTTTCTTTGGGTGTGAGCGTAACTTCTCCATCTAAAGCAATATCAATCTCACAGTGTTCTGGTTGGATTCCTATACCAAAGAGCTGTATATCCTGAGAGGTATCTGCACCAACTCTTGTATGATCCTAGAAAATAAGTTGTTACTAGGAGACAAGAAAACTATCACTATTTATATAACTAAGAAAACATTAGCTAAAGCGCAGACTGTACAATCTATGTGTTCTTTGCTAAGCTCTTCTACAGAGCAGAAAAGGTGCCACAGCAAATTTGAAGATAGCAAAGGTCCCACAAACTGTTCTTCTGCCCTGAATTTCACCTTCATATAGTTTTAGATAATGCAAAATGAAACAGCTGACATACAGTTTCTGATCTAACAATATTCCCAGACTATTCTTGCATACAAGCAATAAATGAAGAAAACTAGCCATGTCATATAGGCACATATAAGGAAGGACAACATAAATAATAAAACAAGGTGAATAGAACTGGCTGCTTTTCAGAAAACAGCTATCATAGAATCATAGAATAACCAGGTTGGAAGAGACCCACTGGATCATCGAGTCCAACCATTCCTATCAAACACTAAACCATGTCCCTCAGCACCTCGTCCACCCGTGCCTTAAACACCTCCAGGGAAGGTGAATCAACCACCTCCCTGGGCAGCCTGTTCCAGTGCCCAATGACCCCTTCTGTAAAGAATTTTTTCCTAATGTCCAGCCTAAATCTCCCCTGGCGGAGCTTGAGGCCATTCCCTCTTGTCCTGTCCCCTGTCACTTGGGAGAAGAGGCCAGCACCCTCCTCTCTACAACGTCCTTTCAGGTAGTTGTAGAGAGCAATAAGGTCTCCCCTCAGCCTCCTCTTCTCCAGGCTAAACAACCCCAGCTCTCTCAGCCGCTCCTCATAAGGCCTCTTCTCCAGCCCCTTCACCAGCTTTGTCCCTGTTCTCTGGACTCGCTCCAGAGCCTCAACATCCTTCTTGTGGTGAGGGGCCCAGAAATGAACACAGTATTCAAGGAGCGGTCTCACCAGTGCTGAGTACAGAGGGAGAATAACCTCCCTGAACCTGCTGGTCACGCCGTTTCTGATACAAGCCAAGATGCCATTGGCCTTCTTGGCCACCTGGGCACACTGCTGGCTCACGTTCAGTTGGTCGACAGCCAGGGTTGTTGTGCCCTAAGTGCAGGACCCGGCACTTGGCCTTGTTAAACCTCATGCCATTGGACTCAGCCCAGCGGTCCAGCCTGTTCAGATCCCTTTGCAGAGCCTCCCTACCCTCCAGCAGATCCACACTTCCACCCAGCTTAGTGTCATCTGCAAACTTGCTAAGGGTGCAACCATTTGCTATGTAGCAACTCAACTATATATACTAATCTCTACATAATTTCAAGTCATATTGTAAATTCTGCTGAAATACTTTCCTTTCCTGATGTTAGAGAAGCTGTGTTTTTGTTTGGGTTTTTTTTTTGCTAATGTACAAATATAGAAGCCCTATCTCAGCCATTGAAGCAGAAAAGTAACTGTAAGTCGGGATAGTGTTTCACATCTTATTGACAACAAGCTCGCATTTTCTTACAAACTTATTAGGTTTTATTTGACATTATTTCATTCTGATGTGAGACTATGCAAAACAGAATGGTACAAAAGCTAGCAGCAGTAGGAAAATGTATTTCTGAAAAATTAACAGCACTTTTTTCCCCCGCCTTTGTCTTTTTCTTAAGCTTTCCTGTCATTGAAGACTATGTTTACTCTTACTGATGACTACTAAACATCATCTCTTTATGATAAACCCACTGAATATTTAAAGCAATCCTCAGTGCAGCATCTAACATGAAGCTCTTGCTTCAAGTTCAGCCCAAAAGGCAATTCCATTCATAGCCTGTCTGGAAAAGCAAGAATTTATCTGAACACTGGCACACACTGAGCACTTCTTGCACTGCTGACAACCAGGAGATCAGTTAGGAAAACAATGAAGCTGAACTGCAAAGGGAGAACAAAAGCTTAAACACTAGGAGGACATCTACCCTATTTTGCTGCATGTAGGTCTCAGAATCTAAATACACTCTGAATAACAAATTAAGCCAAGAATTCCAAACAATAAACAAGCGTCCTTTCATGCTGTGTAAACATCCTTCTGTATTCACATTCTTACCTTTAAATAGTAAACCAAAAGCTCATTGAGCGCAGGGTCCGCATTCAGGTTCACCAGGTAACACTTGTCATCCCCAACCTTGATGCCTGAAGACTCAAGGGAAATTCCCATGCTCTCTAGCTGTCTTTGCCTCTCCTGCAATTACAAAAATATGTTAATCTTGTCTGCTGCAATATGGAAAGTATAGCAAGCAAATAAAAGCAAAGCAACTAAAGCTGAAGATGCACACGCTTAACATGCATCCTGTATACCGCTATCAGAAACAGAACTTAAGGAATTGGTCAAGTATGATATTTTTAATAGCTTATGTTTAATATAAAAATAACATTTAAAAAATATCTTTATACACCAACAGTAAAAAATTAGATCTAATCCTCAAACACCTGTTTCCCCAAAGTTGAACTTCCTTACCTAAGCGGCCCTACTGATTTTATGAGAGCTACTCATAAGTAGCACAATGTGGCTTTGAGCGTCTGTGTTAGTTAAAAACTAGGCTGCAATTACTCAGAGAACTCTAGTCATAGAGAACTTGGAAAACAGCATGCCACAGTGTAGGTTTATTGTTTTGCAGTATTAATTCAGATAAAGCACATACTAGCTCACAGGTGTCTTTTTGCTTTGCTACGGTTTGCGTTTTTTATTTGGCTGGTTGGGTTTGATTTGGGTCTTTTTAATTTAAACAGTGGTGGCACCAAAGGAGGCTTCTGGATCATCAGGATGAGAAAGAGAAACCAACAAGACTCGTTCTCCAAGCTACAGATGGTGAAAAATGATAGAGAAGTACACTGGAATCCAGAAGTCTTATTTTAATAATCATCATCATCATCAAACACTATTGAACATGTGTACACTTTTTCCTTCTCTGGTTAAGAAGTCATTAAAAGCGAAAGTAACAAAGACCACCCGAAATTCTGATTCTTTTATAATTCTGAGTTTTCTTAGTCACTTCAAGGGAAACACATCCTAAATCCCACTGTGGTCTTATTTATAAAGTGAACTACCCAAACATATTTTGATGTTTCATTTTAAAATCAAATACTAGTTTTTAACAATGATATCATGACACAGCTACATTTATTCTATTGAAATGTAGACTTAAAATAAACCCAAACACACTCCACCAAAAAAAAACCACCTTACACCCCTAAAATGAGAGGAAATTACAAAGTCCAGGCAAATTTTAAATAGCTGGTGGGGGATACAGCACAGGCAACTAAAGCTCATGAAATTCAGCTTGTTCTAAATGAGTATCTGACCTTTCCTCCTAAAAATTTCTGAAATACCTGTGCAATTTCTTCTGTCTTCCTTAGCTTTTCTTCCCAGGTGACTGTTAACTCTTTTATTAGTTTTTCAGATTCTTCCAATTTTTCCTTCAATTCCGGTGCCTTCATGGCCTAGAAGATAGAAATTAGCAAAAACTTACTCTTCCCACTGCAACGTCTACTTGCACGAGGAAACTGAACACAGCAACATAATATGAAATGCAACCATAGATTTCAACTATACCCCCAGGTTCTTCATGCCAGAAGATAAAGAAACAGGTCACTTGTAAAGGGAGAGGACAGAATCCACCAATCATGGGGCCAGATCTGAAAGATCAACATAGCTCCAGAGGCCAATGGAAACAACAAAATCTCTGCGCCTGACCACTCAAGCTTCAGTGTCGGTACAAAAATATCTGAATATATAAAAACTTAAGTTTTAGATGTGAAGTTCAACTGCAAACTTTCTTCATATACAATTTCCTCTCAATATATAGCCTTCCTATCCTGGTTCCATAAGTGTTCCTAGAGTTGCATTACAGCTTTCAGACTGACCCTGTTGATTATCTTCGAAGGAAGGCATGCTCTGAAGCTAAGAGAGGCTGCTTATTTCACACTAGGAAACAAAAGCAAAGGGCTTGAATGTGTCAAAGTGCCAAGTAAAAATTCCACAGGTTGACCTATAATTCTATATAGCTGCTTTTAACAGAAAGTATAAGAGAAAAAACTTTTTAAAAAACATTAGTAGGACTGTGGACACCTTCCTACTAATTGGGTTCAGCCACAGTTCACCAACATAATTAAGAACATGCTACAATAGTATTTTCTGATCTGAAATACAGGATTAGAACAGATATTTATGAAGAAACTTAATAGCTCCTTTTTCTTAAAGCAGATTTTCCCATTTCAGCCTGTAAAGTCATACAAGGCACACTATTTCTTAAATGAACATTAAGTTTAAACACAACACAAATTTACCCTCAGGCATGGTTCTGTTCTCTTGACAGTAGTATTTTGTGTTTTGCCTTAAAAGATATAAACATTGTCCTACAGTGCAGTTGGATATCAGCACCTATCCTACCCAGATAAGCAGCAATCACACAGTGTTAAGACAGTAAAGCAAATTGCTGATCAGTTTTGATAATTTTTTTAAAGATTTTTCACAAATTTCATGGCTTTTCATACTTTTTCTATATGACATCATTAAATCATATAGTCCAACAACGCAAAAAAAAATCTGCTAATAAGTCTACAAAATGAAGTTGTGCTTTAGGTCTTATCTGTGCTGCATCAATTAGTACTTGAAATGAAGTTCCTCAAAAGGAGTCTATTCTGACAAGGGTCATCATCAGTACAATTCTGTCATTAAAAAGTTACTAAAAAGAAGCAAACGTTTTGTTGGATTTATTTCAGGAAGCAAGGTTTTTTTGGGGAGTTTTTTTTAAAGAGCAAGACTCGACTCTTCCTTATTTTCTAAGCCTTACAAAGAAAGCTTAACCTTCCAGCCAGAGTCTGACATTTCAATGTAAAACTTTGTTTACATTGTACCATGAATAATGTTACCTCGGCTTGCGAGAGCTGCTCTTTCAGTTTTTCAACTTCTTCACGTAATTCCCTGATGACCCTGGCATTTGGATCTTCATTCACCACAGCATGATTAACTATCCTTTTGGCTCTGTCTGCATATCTCAGAGTAGAAAGCGTTTCTTCATAGTTGTCTGCTGCTGGACTAATTGTGGCAATCATGGCAGTTTGGCTGTTTCCTCCCAAGTTGTCCTGTAGAGTGCACCCACAGAAAGTTTGAGGGAGTTCTCTGCTACACAATGTCTTTACAAATATACTTAAAATACAAAGCTTACCATTTGAACACTGACAGGTACTCTGGATATAAACTAACCAGTATGATTTGTAAACATTTCCAGCCACACCCATCAGATTTGATTCCGCTAAGACTGAAAGCAGCCAAATAGCTATTTACATAGAGTAAATTAAGAGAAAATTAACACAAGATACACTTAGCTGTCCACATTAATTGGAACAACTTATAGCTATGACAGCTCCTTACCTCAACTCTTTAAAAAACAGATTATAAATCCACGTACACAGAGGTATGCCACAATGATCCTACAAACTATTAAGCTGACATCTTGTGAACAGAATGAATGAAAAATATTAATTACCTTGAGAAGCCAAGTGAGTACAGAGTCTCTGTAAGGCACAAACTTGCTTTTCCCCTTCCCCGCTGCTTGGTCAGCGAGTGATGATATAACCAAGCCCAGTGTTGAAAGTGATCTATAAATGCAACACAGCAGAACAACTTCAATGCATATTCCAAAATTACAAATCTAATAAAACACAGAAAATGGAATTTGCTAAAGAGTTTAATCTATTCTCTGCAGAACGTCACATTCAATTTTTAAATTATCAGAATAATTTAAGTCGTAAATGGCCAGAGGAGATCAACTGGCCCATTAACCTGCTCCAAACAGGGCAATCTATTTATTAAAGTTACCTATTTGCAAGAAAAAAAAATGGTATCTACAGTGTTTCATCTTATCTGGTACTCAGACCAAGCATCAGGAAGACTAAGTTGAAATATATAGGTATTTAAAATAGTTCAAAAAGTACTGCTGCAGCACATGAGGATCACTGCCTTTGATTAGGCATCTACTTTTTCTCAGAGACTAAAAAAGTTTCTGTCTCCAACACTGATAACACTGTCAGGAGTCAGCAATGGTAACACAGGGAGAGACTCTCCTGTCTCTAGGAACAATTTTGTAAACACTGGCTCAACAACAGACTAAAACTGACCAATTTTCTAGTGATAGGAAGCACCCTCAAGACAAGGTCAGCTAAGGCCCAGGAGAACTAGACTGCCTGGTGAACCAGTAACTAATCAGCCACCACACAACACCGGAGGACTCCTTATCAGAAGAGACGGATTAGTAGGTTCCTTGACAAATGGGTTGACTTATAATTGAGTTGTAGCCTCACTAGCTTCTTGGGAGGGAGGGAATAGATAAAATCTCCCAGTTACAAAAACATTGCACAAGTATGAAAGACAAAAGCACTCCCCCCAATCACTTAGAAGCAGCCAACCTCATCTCCAACACCATTCTAGAAATATGAAGAAAAACCAGACAACTCATCCATTTTGGTACATGTACTGCTTCTACTAACAGGGGTAACTGTATTAGCAATTTGTGCAAACATCTGTGTGTTTTATTATCCAATCACGATATAACCCTGTGACAATTTTAAGTCACATCGGGACTCTTGGGGTGAGCATGTTTAAGAAAATGAGCTGGTTCAGGAGCCTGAGAACATTAAACAGATGCCTAAAGGGTTTTAAAACAATGAGCACTGAAGCCCAAGAGCACACTGGTCCATCATGCTCATGCACAATTATCCACCTACTCTTTATAACTACCATGGAAAACTTCAGTAGCATTGCAATTACATAGTCAAATAAATCTCTAATTTGCTTGAAACTACCAGTGGGTCACAGTTAACATGTAGAAAACAACAAAAATGTTAGAGGAATATTTCAAGGAAGATATCTGAAGGTAAGGGAACAAGAACCATTACATGTGTCACAAAAGATGTCCTGTATTGAATATGGCACAAAGTGGTATGAAGGCCTGAAAGCAAAATTAAAAGAAAAAGTAATTTCAGGAGAGGACAGGCAATCTGTTCTCCCAGGAATGCACTGTTCTGTGAATTTGTCTATAGGGTAACTTTCTAATTCACCTCTGAAAAATTCACAGCAAAAAGGACAGTTTTATCTTGTGACCTAAACAAAAGCCTAACAACCCCTGAAAGCTTGTAGGGGGAGAACAGGGGAGGAAGAACTGGTTCTTGCCTCCAGTCTTCACTGACAGCAACATCAGCATGCTAAACATGTGAAAGCAAACAGCAGGATGCTATGTGCTGCTCTGTAGCAACCTCCTACAACACAATGTTAAAGCACCACCAGCACACTTCCAACGGAGTCCACCTTCAAGGAGCATTCAAGTTAAAAAAAACCCACACTTTGGCCTATTTTCCTCCAGTTTCTCTTTCCCACTTTAAATAAAGGGAAATATGAAAATCAAGGCAAAACACTGAGGGAGAAGGAAGAAAAGGACACTCAGAAAGCGGATGGCAAGAACAGAGATTCTGAAAGGCCTGTCATTGAAAACTGTTTCACTACAGGGCTGTAACAACAATTTGAGTTACAGTATTTTAATGAGCAGGAAATTATAAGGTACAGCTTTACACAGTATTAAAAGATGTAATAATATTTTTGGTCCTCATAAATACCGCTTTTATTTTAGGACTAACTGTTAACACCTGCAACGAAAAACAAACTGGAGTTATTAATGTATTCTGCTTGAGATTTCTTAATACAAAGCCATTTAAAGACTTTAAGGAAAGCAGTAAAATAAATGGCTGCCCAACAAAATAATTACAGGTCTCATCAGCTGCTTTGCTTCATGCTAAATGATGCATCAGAGACCCGTCATTACTTTGATCCTATCTCACACTACTTATATAATGAATCAACCAGAAGGCCTAAGTGCCTGGCAGACTGAGGCAGTTCAGAAGCAGCAGAGTGAACTTAGATGGTGCAAGAGCATGGGAAAATGCCGTTTCTGCACACTTTCTGTTCTCCTCGTTCCTACTCCTCAGGCAGAACCAGGCTGCCCTTGCGTGCAGGTGGCAGGAAGCTCACGCATCCCCATCACAGGCCTGAGTCAGCAGCTTGCGAAGGGAACTGGTGCTTCCTCCCCACAGGGGCAACTCTGTCTCTAGGAGACACCCACTCAAGCTCCTTCTGCACAATTTACAACCAAATTCTACAATGAGCAGAATCAACCTTTCTATTAGCTAAGTCTGAATACAAAAAAACCCCAAACCTCCCTCAAATCTGCTTGGAGCCAGACCTGTCCCAACCCATTCCTTCCCCCGCCTACATTTTAAAGGCTTCTTTTTGCATTCTCATGTTAAAATGACAACAGCTGTGATTTTACTCATCAGAGTTAAAATTGCAGACTGCTCACAGAAAGTATTTTTCTTAGCCACTAATTGACAGCTTGTTTATTCTGCTTCCTCCTACTATTGTATTCTAGAAATTCTTTGACTACACCACAAAGAGTTGTAAAGCAGCTATGTTTCTATGGTCTGTATGGGAACCAGCACATCCTGGGGAGGAACAAGCGCATCCAGCTTTCCTATGAGGTATGGCAAGTACTCCAAAAATCTCAGTAAGTAAGAGAGCAGACACCCCACACCCTCATCAAAGCAACTCTCCACCAGCTCTGAGAAGAAAACTGAAGTAACAAATATTATAACTTTATGAAGCTGTAACAAAAGGACACACTTCTCCCTTGTTCCACTAAGTGGGAGAGCAATCACTTCCCTTCTGCAACATGCTGCCCCAAGATAGAGAAGTGTTTACAACAAGATGAGTTGTGGGACGAATCACCTCCCCCATGAGATTAGCCTAAGAGAGCCAGGCTTGTTCAGCTTAGAGAAGAGAAAGCTGCAGGGAGACCTTAGAGAAGTCTTCCAGTACCTGAAGTGGACCTACAGGAAAGCTGGGGAGGGGCTCTTTATCAGGGAGTGCAGTGATCAGATGAGGGGGAACAGTTTTAAACTGAAAGAGCAAAGATTTAGATTAGCCATTAGGAAGAAATATTCACTGGAACAGGCTGTCCAGAGAAGTCATGGATGCCCCATCCCTGGAAGTGTCCAAGGGCAAGCTGGATGAGGCTGATCCAGTGGAAGGAAGGCCCATGGTAGGGGGTGTGTGGAACTGGTTGATATTTAAGGTTGCTTCAAGCCCAAACCATTCTATGATTCTATGAAGTGGTAGCTACCAGAGCCCTAGTTGGGTTTCATGCAGAAAAGAGCAGAGAAACCAGCAGAAACTAGCTGAATCTCCCACTATACAACTTTGGTATGCACAGATGACTGTACATTTCACCTGCCTTGTAAGTAAAAACCAGATACGTTATTCCCACATTCTTCTTCAAGATAAAGAAACACAGTGCAAGCAGCCAGTTTATTTGCCAGGTAATTTCTTTTTTTTATAAAAGAATAAAAAATAATATAAAAAATAAGCTTACATAGCAAGGCATATGGTCTAAGTAGACTGTATCACTCTTTCCCTATTTATTAAGTTGCATCACACCCAGAAGAAGATTGTACATAAAGTTCTCTGAAGAATTAGTCTGATAAAACATATATTCCAATTTTGAGGCTTCCAAGACAATTCAGACTTCACTAAAGCTCCAAGCAACAGCAAAAATGTACCAAGCACAGAACTAAGAATTCTCTTTAGCCTACCAGTTCCAAAAGAGAGTTCAAATATAGAATGCTTAATAAGTGGACTAAGTAATACAGATTTATACCACATAATCATTTCACTGATTGGAATATGTAGAGCTGGTTATTTTTTTTTTCCAAGTATCTTTTACAGAAAAGTTCAGTCCTTGTATTTGAAGTGCTGTGTTATTAAAGAGGTTCAGAATAAGCAGAAAAAATTTCCCCTGTTGCATCTGAGTAAACCTCCTAGTAGGAAAAAAAGGAAGTCAGTGTTTATCTATAGCTACACTTGCTATTTGTGAATAGCTATTGGGAGAGTTGGTATTTGAATTGTTCCCAAAGAATTAGAATGAAACATTTAATTTCACCTTTGTTTATGCAAAATACAAACACAGTTTCTAGTAAAACCAATCTGAATTTACCTATTAACCTCTGGGATAAAGGTAAAATACCTGCCATTAGGCAAACAGAGCCATTTTGTTTCACAAGAACTATGCCTGCCTGGCTACCAGTATGATGCATTAAATAAAAAGTAGGTCAGAAATTAAGCTAGAAAAACCACACATGTTCAGACTCTAAAAAGAGGTAATTTTAAATCATTTTAAGTATGTATGTGGCATCATCATTACCTTAAAATACCAAAATATTTTGTAACATTTTAAAATTAAATTGGAAAATCAGTACCTTTTACTGTAACGGTTAAACTCTTTCCCAGGAAAATTAGTATATTTAAGACAGCAGTAACATTGTGTTAAATTCTTGCTTTTGGGCAATAACACAGTAATTACGGTAAAAATGTGCCTTGAACTTGTCATTGCTTGAGTAAAAATGCCCAAGGCAATACTAAACTAATCTGATCTGGTTTTCTTAAATTGTGAGTTATACTCTTACATATTTTAATATGTGTTGGAACAAAGCCATTCAACTCTGCAACTTTGCATTCTTCTTTAAGCTGATGATGAGACAAATACATGAGCCTGGGGACAGGGTGTATAAACGAATCACGTAAGGTATATGCTTAATTAAAAGAGTGCTGCTGTCACTTTTTCCAGATAAAATTTTCATATAGCCCTCATCTGAGTCAAGTATGATTCAGGGTCCCTATGCCAATGTAAGGAAACACATGGTGTTTAGCACAGAAAAGCTGAAAGAGCTGTATCAAACTGCTTCTGATGATCCATCATTTGAACTGACTCATGAGAAGCGTACCAAGAGAGGAGGTCGAGGAAACAACAATTCTTACGAGATGAAGCTTTGCAACCTGCATACGCCAATGCCTTACTTGTTTATGTTGCTGCCTTCCTTCAGACGTTCTCCTGCAGCTCCTGTTTTGGATACTCTCTCGCTCCCAGCCAAATCCACCAGGCTGACCTTGCTGACCTTCTCTCCAGAATTCTGTGTAGATGGAACATAGGAGAAAACAGCTAAGAAACATGGGCACAAAGTGCTAACACGTCTGACACTGGCACCATGAAGCAATGTTGTGGGCCAAAGTATCAAATTCAAGATCTGAGAGAAGAAAGAATTGTCAAGAGTTTTTATAGCTCTTCAAGGGAGACTCCTGTATTTTATAGTAAAGCACTAATGAACCAGAATCAGCTGTGTGTTAGCATCAATAACCTTTGCGGCAGAGCAGGCTGTTAAAACATATCAACTTCTGCAACAGTTAAGACCTAAGACAGGTTTCACAGTGGCCATATAATCTTAAAAAGTGATCCAACTGTTTGATTTAACTGGTGTGCTTCCTTATTCTTCTAGGTTTCTCTCAATCTTATGGTCTTGCCAACATTACTTTGATTACTGGACCCCATGGCATTGAAGGCAGAAGCACAGCTGAACAGATAATGTGCATAGAACAGGAAGGAAGAAGAATAATTTAACACAACTTCATAAACTAATCAATTAATTTATCAATTAATAAATACATACACCAGAATGCAGGTCATAAAGTGTCTGAGTCACTATAATATTGAATACAGCATGAGAGCGGCTGCTTTCCTCATTCATGTTGGTTGCAGCAACTGTTCGTGATTTATTTCCCTCTGACATCAGTGACTCAATATCCTAGAGCAAAAAGTGTAAAAAAAATTATGCTAGGACAAAAGCAAGTATTGTGCTTGCTGGAAGGGGTGTGTACATGTGGGAGAGAAGAAGACAGGAAGGCAGAAGTAATAAGACAATTCTCAACACATTTTCAGGTGTACTGGTACAGTGGGTAAGTAACTCCACAAAACAATGTAAAAATCACATCTCTGTTTTAAGTATCGCACTTAAAAGCCCAGCAGCTACATTCCATGCACCTTCTCCTTATCTGCTACTTGAAATACGTTGGCAACATCCACTTTAGAAATCATACTGCTTAATGCCAGTAATCATGTCAGCACAGATCTACTTACACAAATGAACACAACGCGTCTCTTGACTGAATTGCACTAATACTATCTCCACTAAATTGGCTTAAAGGGTTACCTCACCCTGTACCTTCCCACATACGTAAAAAACAAAGACAATTATGCCAAGTCTCATATATGTGCTTGCTGAGTCTTCCAAGAAAGTTTAATGAAAGTAATCATTCAAATACTAGGTACAAACAATTTCTCAGAATTTTAACAAAGAGGGTTTGCTTTCCAAGTCTGAAATCCACCATAAAAGCTGCAAAAGCAGTTTTTGTAACTTTCTAATACACACATGTCAGGAAAATAAAAATCCCCATAAAAAGGCAAAATGGTCCCCACATAATATTATACATAAAATGGACTTTTTTTTTAAAGCAGCATTTCCAAACCAGCTTAATCATAAAAAAAAAAGAAAGGCCTACAAAATTTATATAACTGTATTACATTCATTATTTCTATTGGAGCTATAACAGTTCAACGGCTTCTACAATTTCAATTTATTTGAATGTTTTGGTAACACAACTGGGCTCCAACATTGTCATGATTTAGTTTAGGAACTAAATTAACTGATGTTGAAGCTCCTCATGCAATATACCTATACAAAATAAGAGGTCATATTCAACAACAACATCAAAGGAATTCATGCTGCAAGACTAATATTCCTATTTGGGAAGCCTCACATTCCCTCTGTCAAGGTAACATTGTGTTCTTGGTGTATACTATATGCATTGCAAACTGCATAATAAAGAGATACCACTATTACATCTTTAACCAGCACAAAGGAAAGCCCAATGCTTTTATATGAAATAAACACTCTTGAAGCATTAGAGCAGACCTTTGCAATTGCCAAAGACCATAAACACTCAAAATCAAAAATGCTTGCACAGACACTAGTTTATTAAGATTCCTACTGCTTACGTACATAAGCATTATTTGTAAACTTGTCGTTGTTTCAGATTTACCTCAAAGTTTGTAACGGCCAGCTGAGACAGGCCATCTACGTAAGGTCCCAACACTTTGTGCTCTCGAACCTTAAGGGACTGTCGACTCCTGTGGTATAAAGCAAACTTTATGCACAATCCACTACTGTGAACTTTATTGAAAAACAAGAATTATAATACAAAATCATACCAGTGAAAAGTTAATTTATGTCTTAATTGTAACAGGAGAAAAAATGTCTTCCAGAATAAATTTTAAATCAAATTAACAATAAAGACTGAAATTAGTCTAACCGGTTTTAACCTATATAGATAAATTATTTGTAATGCATCTTCCCACACCAATATTTGTGGCTGGAACAAAACTTGAATTTCCTTATTTGGCAGAGAGAATGCTGACAAAAAAGGAAACCAAAAATCCATGCCCATCTTCCTCCTGTAATTTACCAAAGCTCAATTTTTTTTTGCATTCTCCACACTTTTTTGACAAATATCAAATCTCAAATCTACCTTTTTAACTAAGTTGCATATGGCTTCGCCTAGTGCAATTATGCTCAAGAATCAAAACAGCTACCACATATATCAATGCTCAGCTGAAATAAATATATCGAAGTACCTCTTGTCTAGACCTCTCCAAGCCAGAGAGCGTAACCAGTATTTTTGTGTAGACAACAGGGAATAAAGAGTGCCACAAGATTATTCTGAAGTGTTACCATTCCATATTCAAGAAGTTCAACATCTAACCCAGGAGAAACAAGTTGTAAATAAGCTTCAAACTCCTTCTACTTGATAAAAGTTCTTACCTGAATACAGTCTGGATTGTATGGCAAAAATATCCCTGAATTTACTTGTACATAGTCTTGCTTTCTGGTAGTAAACTATTCCATACAGTATTTGTTTGCATCATTATGATGGTATCCTAACATTTAAATTGATCACATCATTTACTACTTCATATAAAAGCTTTACATGGATATTGTCTTCTTTCCAGTGTATTTGTATCTATCCTTTCTAAAGAAGTCATATAAACATACATTCCTAAAAAGACTTCTCCAGGACTTCAAAAAGCGATTTCCTACTTTATAGTTTAAGACAAAAATAAGGAAGACTGTGGGGCAGAGTGAAGCTACTCACCCTTTTGGGTCAAGCAGATCTCTGACTTTCTCATTGTAGATTTCCATATAGGACACTTCCACTTTAAAAGTATGAGATTCATTTTCTTCCACAGAGATTCTCTGAAATAAAGCACAACAGAGCCGTGGGATCAGACCCAGCTGCTCTGCATTGCCCATCATTGAAAAGGACTTTCCCGAACCTAAAGGAAAAAAAGGAGAAGAAAATGCTTTAGAATGTAGTTTCTGAGCCACTCATTTATTCATGAAGCGCATGTTTTAATTCTCTTTTCATTCCTACAGTAGTGCATATCAGAACAACATGACGTGCAATTCCAGAACGTTAGCTCGCTTGCTGTTCAGAATACAGGGTACACGTAAACAAAAAGAGAAATTATCTTAAAGGTTTCTTTCAGCAGGAACACTACTTGGGACCCTTTTGAACATACTCATACACAACAAAATGAATGAGCCTTTGGTACGAACTACTCCTTTCAGGCTGTGAAAGCAGCCCCCACAGGTAGTAACTAGGAACATATTTACAGAGCTGATTTATGGACTTTACATTGTCACTGTCTGTGCTAAATGTTTTATATTTAACATTATGATATTTCAAAATACAATTCCAAAATATTATCTAGCTTAATATTTATGTTTTGTTCTTCCCACTTCCCATGTGCACAATAAGTCTTCCCCTTTAGCATAGAAGACTCACCTGTCTGTCCATAGGCAAAAATACAAGCATTGTATCCCTGAAAGGCCTTTTCAAGAATTCCTTCTCCAAGGCACTTGAACACCACTTCTTGACCTAGAAAATAATTTTTAAGTTTATTTTAAATTGAGCAACAGACTAAAAATTACTGAAAACAAAGGGAAAAAAAAATGTTTGCAAATTATTTTTTTTTGAGTGCATTGATGAACAAATGATTTAACGTAGAGCTGAATAATAAGTTCAGAACTGTTTCCCCAAAGTAGTGTAGCAGCTACCACCGTGTTTAAATATATTGCCGATTCTCCTATGAAGGGAGCAGTTCTTCAAAACATGCCAGGTAAGTGGAATGCTTAGAAAATGACATAGATGGCTAAATTTTGTGGGTTTTAAGTGTAAATTTTGCAACTAGCATGTATTCCTTAAAAACAAACTATATCAAAAGAGTACTGTAACAGAATTGGAGTGAAACCTGTCTGTGAACTAGGATATTAGAGGTACAATACATATAATGCTAGAAATCATAGAAATCGTGTTGTTCTCTTGGAAATTGTCCTCAGGTTTCACCATAAGCTACCATGATTCACCTCTTCAATCTTTTAGATGTAGAGGGGAAACAGTCATAATGGTTGGATTTTTTTTTTAGCAGCAAAGCCCAGAATTTGTACACCACACAAAGAGGCAATGGGTTTTCTGCTTTGAGTTCAGATCAGATCATTATACCGGTTGTGTGTACACCCCAAACAGGCAGAGCTGAGCTAAAGACAGTATTTACACACCTTCTGGTGTTTGGTTTTAAACCTATTTTTACTGCCTGGTGACCTTCCTAACAGCTGCTTCTCCCATTTAGGTAAGTTAGTTTCAACAGCTGTCAGCTGCAAAAGATTCCTTTGTACAGTGGATGCAACAGTGACTTCCATAATTCTCAAAATGGAACGTACCGGCATAAAAAGCCCCTAGCTATACACTTATACACTGCATGAGAATAGTTACATTCTGTTTTCTGAGAGCAACTGGTAGCCCAAAAAATTCTGCAGAACAACCTGTGGATTGATTGTGGAACGATTTACAGGGATGTAAGTAGGACTAAAAAGTACTATATAACTTTTATTTTCCTTGAACTTGAACCTAATTTTTCTTCTACTATAAAGGAAAACCAGTGCATCAATGCCCTAACAAATAGTCTTCATGTATCTTTCCACTGGAACTGCTAAAATTCCAAAGTTCCTTGAATTATTAATACTGTTTAGATGCTGAATACAGGAATTAATACCAGAGGAGAATCTGCTGTACTCTGGAATAACTCCATCTCCTTCCCATGCACACTCATCCTGTTCTCATTCACTCAAATTAATATCATCTGATCATTTTATGTCTATGTTGACAGCATTGTTCAGCCACAGAGAACATTAAACTACTGAAGAATGGATGAAGAAAATATATCAGCAAATATTTAAACAATAATGTACAGTACACAGAAAACTGCTTTCCAGCCAGCTCCTGAGGGCTCATTTTCAAGCTACCAGGTCTCAAAGAGGCAGGAATCTACTCACTATTTTGCTGAGCAAGAACACAAAAATCAAGCAAAGATTGAAGCTAAGAGTAATTAAGAGAAAAAAAGGACGTACATACCACAGTGACTGTGAGTGGAGAATAAAACAATTTGTCAGGAAAAAAACTCAACTTTTATTAGCCACTTCTGACCAGCAGTAAAACAGCAACCTCCTCCATGTTTCCCAAGAAAGTACAGCTATAAAGCAATGCTATACATGCTATAAAGCAATGCAGAGTCACAGTAATTGTAAGATAGCATACAGAACCTCTTCCTGTTAAATACCAGGAAAGGAACCCAGCTCAAATCTCAAAGGCAAAACTGGATTTCAACTTTTTTTCAGAAGAGATTTACACTGATAGGTAATTTTAAAATGGTGGGTTTATGACAGCTTAGGAGCTCAGCAATACAAACAGACAAGTGAGTCATTAAGGAGTGGTGCTCACAGTAATCAGTCAAATTATCATGGGAGAACATAAAATTTGTTTTAAGTGCACTCAAAAAAGGAGCACAAGATTAAACTTAAATTATGGGTATTTCATGAATTTGCTATTGTAATGCCCTGTTGATGGTAGCAGCATATTAACCATGAGCTTCTGAAATTTTTCATTACGTAACCTTACTTCCCCCATGAATTGTATGAGTGGGTATGCACACTGATTACAAAGTCTGCATTATATAGAACTATGTCTATGTGCACTTATGGTCAAAAGAAATAACCCAGTTGTGTTGTCCGCACTACTACATTTTTCTTTTGCTAAATAAGCCTATACTACCTGCAGTTAATACTTTTGCTTATTTACAGGGCTTTTCTTCCAGATACTTAAGTGTTTAAAAAGGTAAGCAGGGGTTTAAACTCAATTCTAACTGGCTACAACCATACAGCCTCTTAAGAGAGGCAACTAAAGGCCAGACACTGAAACACACCTGTCCTCTTTCTCATCTTCTGCTGAGAACATGGGCAAGCCTTGGGTGACTGACAGACATGCAGTCAACCTGGAGAAAGGACAGCCAAGGCTGTCAGGGATCCCAGGATGAGTGTATGACCTCCTAGTTCTCACAGGCCAAGATCTCCTGCCTGCTCTTCCCTTCGAGAAAAAGGGAGCAAGGTCCAGTGACATTCTAAATAATCTCATTTCCTTTACTTCAAGAAGCAAGAGCATTAACCTGCAATCACGCTGTGAGAAAGACTATCAGACAATGTTGGTGGATGCTCTGTAACTCCAGTTATGGTGCATGTGACAGAGTCCCAAATGCAGCAAGGGGAAACACTTGTTAACCCGCTGTTAGGGATGGGCTGCTAATCAAAACCTGAGAAACACTAGCATGTCCACTCTGTTCCGAAGACGTGCTGGAAAGCGATGTCAAGACAATATGGAAAACTTCTCCACTTTCACTGGACAGCTGCAACTGTCTTCACAGTTTCAAGACATTACCTGTGCATTTTGACAAGTGCAACTGCAAGCCAAATGCCAACAGCAGAAACATCTAAGAAGGATCAAATCAATAATTCTCAGTCCCTCAGAAGGCCAATTTCAGCAGGAGAGTAAACGAAGAATATCTCCACCATCTTTTAGGACTGAATATTTTTACACATTCACCACTCACACACTCCAACACTCTTCCATAAACAAACTGAGATAAGAAACGTTTCCTGTTGAGCAATAACCATACAAAAGATATTGAAGATGTCAGCATTCAAAATAGTATCTGTGACTTACCTGAAAGCTAAAGGAAATCCATCCTCCTCTTAGATTTACATTTTCAACCTATATGTACTCTTGGAGTTTCAAATGCTACGCTTGTGCTACTACAATTTGCCACAGGTGTTTAGTATGGCACTTTAAAGCTACAAAGCCTTTCCACATGTTCTCTGCCTACTGAAATGGCTGGGTATTTCAATGGCAAAAACATGAAACAAAGTAAAGGTAGCAAAGTATGGCAGTGCACAAGTTAATAGTGGCTATTAAATTATTAACAATGTTAAAATAAAACCTTCACACAGAGCTAATACAAAAATCTTAGTTGGACTCTCTGAACCTGCATAAATTATTAGAACACTTAAATTTGGAAAATATGCAAGATAAGGAAAAAGTCCATAAAAATACAAGACAAATACATATGCTGACATGCAAGCATATAACACACAACATTTTCAGAATGAGTTATGTAAGTATTTTCCCTTAGAAATCTATGTTCTTTCTCCTTCTCTTCCTCCAAATCAATCCCTTGTAGTTTCTGAAACCTTAATTGGAAGGTTTGATTTGAGTGTTCCTAGAGAAACACACACGTTGCAGAGGAACCCTAGGATCTGTTCTCACAACTGGTGAAATGAAGCTATTTACAAATAAAGTCTAACTATTCTCAAGTTCACTAGACTAGTGGCAGCAGACAGAAAAGAGGGGAAAAAAAAAAAAGAAGAGGAAAAAGGGCCACACCCTTTCCAACAAAACTCCCCTTTAAAAGGGAGTCAGTTAATTACTGTTTTGCCTAAGATCGCCTCATTTAGTGACAAACACATTCAAGATGTAACAAAAAATAGTTTCAGTGTCTGGTTTTTATATGTCTGGTATTTCTAGTTCACAACAACCTGTCAATCTGAAACAGGGATAATTATCTCATATTAGCATAGATTCATTCAGCCAGGTCATGACTGCAACGTTACGACACAACACTGCCCTTCCTGAAACCCTCTCCCTAACACAGCAAAAATAGCTAAAACTAAATAACTTGTTATGTACAACTCTGCAAAGTCAACTCTCTTACGGCTTAATCTCAAACCCAGAACATTTTAATAAACAAATCTTGACAGCAACAAACTGCAGTTCGTTCCATGATCTAATAAAAATGGTCTGCAGAGATCACAATAATTGAAAGCTCTACTACACTACAGTTTCAGAAGAATCTCTGTAAAACTGGAAGAAAAAAAAAAAAGACATGTAGGATTAATCTTAACAGGAACCTAGAAGCACAACAGCTAGCATAATCTACTAGCTACTGCAGCCTAACACTACAGTATTGAGAAAACACTGGAGTCTTTAATGTTCAAAACTTTAATCCACTAAAAGGTCTGAGTGCTTCAAATTAGATGCTGCAATATCTACATTTTAAGTGCCAGACCTGTACATTACTAATTGGAAGAGCAGTAGTCAGCGTATCCGTATCTATATATGTATGTATATATTTCCTATAAAATTCAAGTATAGCCCAAAGCTCAGTCTCTTGGGACAAAGCAGCCTGCAGAAACATGGATCTGAAATTTCAGGCCAAAAGTGATGCAGCTTAGGGAGTTTTATGAAAAATCCACAGCCAAGTCACTACAGTGTCAGGCCCTTGGAATGGACCTGTCTAAGTGCCACTGTAGTTATTTATATCATCTCTTGAATCCTGCCCAAGCTGAAAGGTTTCTTTCATAGAATCATAGAATCACCAGTTTGGAAGAGACCCACCGGATCATCAAGTCCAACCATTCCTATCAAACACTAAACCATGCCCCTCAGTACCTCATCCACCCATACCTTAAACACGTCCAGGGAAGGCAAGTCAACCACCTCCCTGGGCAGCCCGTTCCATTGCCTAATGACCCTTTCAGTGAAAAATTTTTCCCTTATGTCCAGCCTAAACCTCCCCTGGTGGAGCTTGAGGCCATTTCCTCTTGTCCTGTCCCCTGTCACTTGGGAGAAGAGGCCAGCACCCTCCTCTCCACAACCTCCTTTCAGGTAGTTGTAGAGAGCAATGAGGTCTCCCCTCAGCCTCCTCTTCTCCAGGCTAAACAACCCCAGCTCACTCAGCCATTCCTCATAAGGCCTGTTCTCCAGCCCCTTCACCAGCTTTGTCCCTGTTCTCTCCGGAGCCTCAACATCCTTCTTGTGGTGAGGGGCCCAGAAATGAACACAGTATTCGAGGTGCGGTCTCACCAGTGCCGAGTACAGAGGGAGAATAACCTCCCTGGACCTGCTGGTCACACCATTTCTGATACAAGCCAAGATGCCATTGGCCTTCTTGGCCACCTGGGCACACTGCTGGCTCACGTTCAGTCGGCTGTCGACCAACACCCCCAGGTCCCTCTCCTCCAGGCAGCTTTCCAGCCAGTCTTCTCCTAGTCTGTAGCACTGCATAGGGTTGTTGTGCCCCAAGTGCAGGACCTGGCATTTGGCCTTGTTAAACATCATACCATTGGACTCAGCCCAGCGGTCCAGCCTGTTCAGGTCCCTTTGCAGAGCCTCCCTATCCTCCAGCAGATCAACACTTCCATCCAGCTTAGTGTTGTCTGCAAACTTGCTAAGGGTGCACTCAACGCCTTCATCCAGGTCATTGATAAAGACATTGAACAGGGCTGGAACCAGCACTGAGCCCTGGGGAACCCCACTTGTCACTGGCCTCCAGCTGGATTTAACACCGTTTACCACCACTCTCTGGGCCCGGCCATCCAACCAGTTTTCCACCCAGGAAAGTGTGCGCCTGTCCAGGCCAGAGGCTGACAGTTTCTCAAGCAGAATGCTGTGAGAAACTGTGTCAAAGGCTTTACCGAAGTCCAGGAAGACCACATCCACAGCCTTTCCCTCATCCAGCAGCCAAGTCATTTTGTCATAGAAGGCCATCAGGCAAGTTTGGCAAGACCTGCCTTTTGCGAACCCGTGTTGACTGGGCGTGATCACCCAGTTCTCTTGCATGTGCTTCATGATAGCACTCAAGATCACCTGTTCCATGACTTTCTCTGGCACTGAGGTCAGACTGACAGGCCTGTAGTTCCCTGGATCCTCCCTGCGACCCTTCTTGTAGATGGGCACAACATCAGCCAGCCTCCAGTCCAGTGGAACTTCCCCAGTCTTCCAGGACAGTTGGAAGATGATGGAAAGGGGTTTGGCCAGCACATCCGCCAGCTCCTTCAATACCCTTGGATGAATCCCATCCGGCCCCATAGACTTGTGGGTGTCTAGTCAGGCTAGCAAGGCTCTGACCACCTCCTCTTGGATCATGGGAGCCTCATTTTGCTCCTCTAGCTCCTGGGTTTGTACACAGAGGGAACAACTTTCTTTACAATTAAAGACTGAGGCAAAGAAGGCATTAAGTACCTCAGCCTTTTCCTCATTCCCTGTCACTGTTGTTCCTTCTGCGTCCAATAGGGACTGTATGGTCTCCCTAGTCCTTTTATTGTTTATAGAAAGATTTTTTGTTATCTTTCACAGACTTTGCCAATCTGATTTCTAGTTGAGCCATAGCCCTTCTGATTTTTTTCTCTCACTTCCCTCCTGAAGTCCACCCAAGAGGCCTGTCCCCTCTTCCAGAGCCCATAAACGTTTCTCTTCTTCTTGATATCACTCAAGATCTCTCTGTTCAACCAAGCTGGTTTTCTCCCCTGCTGGCTTTTTATCCAGAACATGGGGATGGCTTTCTCCTGAGCTGCTAGGATTTCCTTTTTGAAGAGCTCCCAGCCCTCATGGGCTCCCTTGCCCTTAAGTATTGTCTCCCATGAGACTTTGCCAACCAGCCTTCTGAAGAGTTCAAAGTCTGCCCTCTGGAAATTTAATGCTACTGTCCTACTAACCACCCTCTTCACTTCACCTAGAACAGAAAACGCTATCATCTCATGATCACTTTGTCCTAGGCATCCACCTACTGCCACATCCCCCACAAGGCCTTCTCTGTTCACAAACAGCAGGTCCAGGAGGGCACCTTCCTTTGTTGGTTCATTCACCAGCTGTGCAAGGAAGTTGTCTTCCACACACTCCAGGAACCTCCTAGACTGCTTCATTTCTGCTCTATTGTACTACCAGCAGATATCAGGAAGATTGAAGTCTCCCACAAGAACAAGAGGCATTGATCTAGAGATTAACCCCAGCTGTTTATAGAAGAGCTCATCAGCTGCTTCTCCTTGGCTGGGTGGTCTGTAACAGTCTCCCATCACAAAATCTACCTTCTGGTGGGCTCCTCTGATTTTAACCCACAGGCACTCAATCTCCTCATTGCCACAATCCATCTCAATGGTGTCCAAGTCCTCCCTTACAAAGAGGGCTACCCCGCCTCCTCTCCTACCCTTCCTATCCCGCCTGAAGAGTTTGTACCCCACCATAGCTGTACTCCAGTTATATGAGTCATCCCACCACGTTTCTGTGATGGCAACGACATCACAGGCTCCTTGCCCTACGACAGCTTCCAGGTCTTCCTTCTTATTCCCCATGCTGCCTGCATTGGTGTAAATGCACTTCAGCTGAGCTGCCGAGCCTTCAGCCCTCTTAGAGGGAACAGAGTTCGGTTCCCAATTGCCTGGTAACTGGAGTAGCTAGCACCAGAGTGTCCTTCCTTTAGAAATGCTCTTCACTGCAGACTTCAATAGGCTCTTACTGTTGTTTAGGCTTATAAAAAGAACTCTTTGTTCTCATCTCTGAGAATTTCTTGGTACCCTCCCCTTCACCAAAATGCAGGGGTGTTGCTAGTGCCTGTGAGCTTTTCAAGGCAAGCAGGTGTGTCTTTATCCATGGACTGACTCTTAACCCATTCAAGTCAAGAAACAAATGGTAATAAAAAGTTATTTTGTTTACTCTCTAAACACCTCTCAGGCAAAGTTTATACCTTTAACGGATCAAGGGAAACTCATTCTGTCCTATAGTCAAATTCCCCTCTGTCCTCAAAAGTCTATTTCATTGACTCATTTTTGGTTATTTTTCTTCCTTTTGTTTAAGAGGCTCACACACTTGCCAAATACCCAACTTTTTCTTTTAGAAATTAATAATCAGTAAAAAAGCTCAGTAGCTAGTTTGGGATGATCAGCACAAACTCAGTATTTGTAATCATTCCTTGCTTGGAGTCACACAACTACAAATCGTTTGGAAACAGTTTTTGGAATAATCCAATTCAGAGGGGGTTCTGCATCTTGCAATCTCTAAGCTGGGATATCAAGTTGGTAAAGAGTCTCTGCCTTATGCAGTGTCTGAAACCAAAGCACCACTTCCACAAAGATCTTGTGAAAGAGCTTACTCCTCTCTTCTGTGCTCCAGACTTCCTGCTGCTTTCATGAGAGATACAGTCCTGTAAGGACAGCTGTAAAGACACCCTCTTTAGATATTTTCCTCACGTGAGAGTAACTTTCAGTATTTATGTTAGCAATATTGCTGGATCATATTTGAATTTAGAACCCAGTTTTCACTTCAGTGCAAAAAAAAAAAAGAGCTAAAAAGCAATCCTGCTACCAACAGCCTACTTCTGTACCATTACCATTAGGAAAAAAACAACCAAAACAGCATAGTTGTGGGGGTTTTGCGTACGGAATCACTGAACTAGAAGTCAGAACCTAAAACCACAGCACTAGGCCTCTCACAGCAACAATCCCCATGCTTTCAACGGCTGGAAAGAGAAGGTAACTTTCAAACTGGAGTAAGATCTCTCATACTTCCTGCACATGAGTTCCAAAAGAAATAAGCCTTAGCTTCAGCCGAAAAAAAAGATGAGAGCATCTCACAGCATGAGTTTAGCATAATCAAAAGAGAAGGCTAATCCCATTTTAGGGTCAGCCCAGCTCCCGCACAATCTGAGAATTATCACCAATTACCCATGTGATTAAGTTTATTGAAATAAGAATCTTGCTCTATGTTCAAACAATATCAGTAAGTGCCCGGAGTATTGTAGATCCATCAACAAAGTGAAAAATAAAACCAGACCATAACCATGTGCGACAGCTTTCAGGATCCTGTAACAAACATACATTTTGAGGAGAGCACAAAGTTTGGTTTCATTATGTCAAAAAAAAGCCCAAACCAACACGGAAGATTTATTCATGCAGGTCAACATAGAATTCAGACATATGTTGTCTGTGGTGCTTACCATTCTCTCAGTTTTCTGACATCCCATTTATCATTCAACCAAACCCAATATAGTATAATATACATAATAATAAATCTAGACAACATAATACAAGAAGAGCATGTTTTGGTTTTGCACTGAGTGTGATGACTTACAGGTTAGCCTAGTACCTGAGAATCTCTTGTTAAACCTTCCACAGACACATCTTCCACTGTATTTCTGTGATGCAGATAAAAGGGTTTTTCAAGTAAATAAATTTATGTCGCATATCTTTTTAAAAGAATTCTACTTAAGCTTGAAGCTTATATATTTAAATTTACAAGCACTCTGGACTTTCAAGCTCTACATGTATTTCCTTTTAATTCTGCAACCAATGACTGCTCTTGCCAATGATGTTAAACCTACACATCCACATAGAGTTACTTTGGGAAGGGAGTATCTAATGCACCTGTCTAGCTTACAGATCCACACCCCTTCTGTAGGCCAGTGCCCAACCAAGAAACTACAGTTTAGCTGAAAATCTCAGCCTGTCAGGTGGCTTGTTTGGAGTCTTAAGCTTGTTAATTCCATAACAGTCCCTGGTACGACCTCTGGACATAGACAACGTGTATTTGCAAGGAGCCTAGGACAACAGGCATTTGTTCCATGAGGCAAAGAAATTATCAAAAAACTCAAGCAAAACCAGTTATGGTTTTTTGTTAAGTACAGTAATTTAGGCCAAGATGTCAAAAAGACTTAAGTCACCTTAATACTACAAGAGTATAAAAACTGAAATTCTGCCATTTCAGCATTTGGAAGGTTGGCTCTAAAACAAGAGACACTACCATAGGATAGCATAGTATTAGTTCACACACAAGTGAACAAGCCAACAACCTAGTAAGTTAGGTCTGACCCAAAAACAGTGTCGGGTTTTTTTTTTCCCAGGCAGGAACATTATCTGAAATGGGCAAAAAGAACCCACCTTATATCTTTCTGCCCATAGATCTCAAACTTTGAGCTATCTAACCTTCAAGATTTACTATGAATACCTTGAATATCCAAACCGAATGTTGGGTTTGGGTTTTTTTTTCTCCTTTTCATGAACCACAGTCTTGAAATCCCAATGTTCAGAGCTGTCTCTATCAAAACAAGTACTTTTTATAAAGTATGAATATGCTAATACACAAATCCTGTTATGAGGAAACTAACTCCTGGGATTACAATCATGCCTGGATTATCCATCTTTTGAGAGGAAGAAGTCATAAAGCTGATCACTCAAAAACACCAGGGATCTGAACGACCAGACTGAAAGACTTGAAAGACCTGAAATAACAACAGGATCTGAGGAGAACATGCTTTTTTTCTCTGTCACGCACAGGAACGCAGAGGACTGAAACCACATGTCATCAGTAGCATTAGTCAGAAGTAATTTGTGATGCAGAATTGAAATTTTGTATTAGGTGACAAAACCAATTCTCTCAAAAGAGAATCTTCCAGAGAATAAAAAAGAACACTATAGCTTAGATGTAAAAGCATCCCTCCTGAACAGTGCACCAGGCACCTTAATGACTGTATACCTTCTAAACTGAGGCACTAAAATTCAGATGACTCAACTCCTGCAAAAACAAGAAGTCTTTCTGTGAAGAGATCACTTAACGATCACAGTACAAGTGCAAGAAAAAAAAAATTCCACAAAACAAGAGCCCAAGCTTTCCTACATTCTCAAATAATTCACACTGTTAAAAGTATGGAAAACAGTTTACCTGCATATTTTGTGGTGTTTGATTCATCCATGGACCAGAAGCAGTGATCAAAGGCAAACACCTGTAGAAGAACATAAAAAGACAAATCAGAAACTGTGGCTACAAGATATTTCTCTTAAAGCAGTAGAAATCCATGACTGTTTCATTGCAGTTAGGCTCTAGTGCTTCTATGAATCCTAAATCACAACTGGAAAAAGGCTTCATGAGCAGGAATATTTCTGGAAAATCCTGAGACTTGCAAAACTGCAATACTTCTTTTCTATCTGTATTATACACAATACAAAATATTCCTTACTGTATCCCTTAATGCAGACTTCAAAACACAGGCAAAAATCTAATAATTAGTTCCACTCTTCTCCATGCACTAATGCTGACAAAGTTTATGCCAACAGTAATAAAACAGAACTGAAAAAACTCAATATACAGAACTTGGCGAGATGACTGTTTAGCAGATGTGAATCCAAGGCACACAGGAGTTTTACCATGAATTTGACTTCTCAATGAAAAGCATTACTGCTTACAAGCCTTGAGGAGCAAATAAATAGTACCAGATTACCTGCCTAAACTAAGAGTACAGTACCGGATCTCAGTAGAGGAAGTTCAAAAACTACAAACAGAAAATACACCTCTAAGTCAAACAAGTTATCAGAGCCTGCTCTAATGAAAAGACTTAGTATCACTTTAGTCAAAGAGTTCCAGCTCAGTAGAAATCAAATGAGATTCAATATTGTGCTCAGTGGGTTTGTTGACCTGGAACAGTGTCTTGTAACTTAACACATGAGGATTTGATCCAAATTACTGCTTCTGCACATTTGAGAACAACAAGTATATATATTTAACATAGTTCTTTAGGCAGCTTTATGTTGCCATAAACACACCTTAAGATGCAGTATATTTTCCATATTTTACAATGGTGGATGAGTTAATAATACATATTCTATTTATTTTTTTCTTTTGTGATTCCAAGAGATGGCGAAAAAACCCAAAAAACTTTATTAAAACTTTGCCTGGGCCAGTATTTCCCTCTGCATGGTCTTCCAACAGCTGATCTCC
Organism: Phaenicophaeus curvirostris; assembly: GCF_032191515.1. Lineage (NCBI taxonomy): Eukaryota > Metazoa > Chordata > Aves > Cuculiformes > Cuculidae > Phaenicophaeus > Phaenicophaeus curvirostris. The sequence goes on from NC_091394.1 coordinate 38,229,747, forward strand.
TTAGTAAGACAAATCAAGCAGGTCAATGTTGAGCAAGACCCACAGGCTCTACTAGCAGAAATGCCAAATCCCCTGTGAGACAAACCCTGAAGTAAGGAAGACTACAGATAACTTCATTTTGGCTTCTGAGGATGTAGAACCTCTTGGATTCCCTGCTATTGCAGAACTGCTATGCAATCTACAGGTATATTGTAAGCTAACTACTCCCAACACGTCTGTTGCTGCAAGTATTTCTGAAGGATAAAACCAAGCAGCACAGTAAACTCATCTCCTTCCCACTCCCATGACTTAAGGCAAAACACATCAAATGGCTTAAGACAAGACTCAATACTGAGACAACACTTAGATCACAATGTCTGAATTCTGAAATTCCCTTCTGAAGGGAAGACAAGCAAACAAACAAACCCATCATAACAGTCTGGCAGGGAGGTCTGAGACACTTAACTGCAGCACAAACACAAAGAGACAACTTCATGAGTCAGGATGTTCCCTGCCGTGACTGAGTCAAAGGAGTAGATTTGCCACTGAACTGCAAGCAAAACGCAGCACTTAGTCCACCATAGCTTCAGATCTCTGTATCATAGCTTCAGACCTCCATATAAGTTTGGGGTGTTTTAAGTTACTTTTGTGCATTTGTTCACTGTGCTTCAAATCATCATCATGATCTCAGTCTTCAATAAGGAGAAGGGTTAGAGCATCAGCCTAAGAAACAGCATTCTCTCTTCTCACATTTCACTTTTACAGAAATTTCTCTCACAGAACTTGGTAACAAGTAGGTAACAACACTTAATCTTTCTACGATCAAAGAGCAAGCAGTTCAATTACAAAAGAAAACCCAATTGTAAGGATCCAAACGTACCAGATGCCCATTCTTTCCCCTTGAAACTAAGTGTTATCTGCAGTGGATCACAGAGCCCAGTCAGAAAGGTTACTCAGCTACATATGCTCATGTGTACTGACTTGAATGTCAATAAAGCAGTACTGTAGGCCAATTTAATCTATTGTCCTAAACATTTTCCACTTGGTTAACATGGAAAATCATGATAGAATTATTCAATTACTTGGAATCTGAACAATGATCTTGCAAAATGACTTCACAAACGAAAATATCTGCTCACAGCCAAGCATTTCTCCTAGAAAAGCAGTTCTTCTTTGGATTTTTTTTTAAATGGTAAATATTGGTCAGACTGTTTTTCACAAGTTCCACCATGATTATGCAATAGGAAGAGAAAATTTCTGTCTCAAGATAACAAAAATGTAAATATAGCTTTTCAGTATTTTTTCATACTCAATGTAAGAAGTCAGGACATGGACTCAGTCTGTTTATAAAATCTGTTCTGGAAAACTCCAAAATCCTTCAAACAGAAGTAATAAGATTACTTAAAAAAAAAAAAAAAGTCTGCAAAAAGAAGTGTAAACTAAAAAGTGTAAACTCCTGGGGCATGCACCATCTGCAAAACATGTGGAGCAGCTGCAGTAAAACTCCCTTCTCTATAGAACAACTGAGCGAAAACTTAAAAATTTCTTTGATCAGTGATGACAAAACAGTAACCTTGAACATTCCCAACAACAGCAGTTTAGCGAAGCACCCAACCAAAGCAATTTTCAGGACAACTCAGACTTGGGGGAAAAGAGATTCCAACTGCCAGAATCAACTGTCTAAGAAGTAAGGCACACAAGAGCAAGAAATTTAGACCCAAATCAGTGAGAGTCTTCCACATGTACATGACAAAGGTATTTTATGGGAAATGTCTGTAGGACAGTGTCCTACCTGAAAAGTGACCCTTTTGATCATCTTTACTGTATGAAGATGATTTATATTTTCCTGATTTCCAGCGAGTTTGCGGATGACACTAAGCTGGGTGGAAGTGTGGATCTGCTGGAGGACAGGGAGGCTCTGCAAAGGGATCTGAACAGGCTGGACTGCTGGGCAGAGACCAATGGGATGAGGTTTAACCAGGCCAAATGCCGCGTCCTGCACTTGGGGCACAACAACCCTATGCAGTGCTACAGACTAGGAGAAGCCGGGCTAGAAAGCTGCCTGGAGGAGAGGGACCTGGGGGTGTTGGTTGACAGCCGACTGAACATGAGCCAGCAGTGTGCCCAGGTGGCCAAGAAGGCCAATGGCATCTTGGCTTGCATCAGAAATGGTGTGACCAGCAGGTCCAGGGAGGTTATTCTCCCTCTGTACTTGGCACTGGTGAGACTGCTCCTCAAATACTGTGTTCATTTCTGGGCCCCTCACCATAAGAAGGATGTTGAGGCTCTGGAATGAGTCCAGAGAAGAGCAACAAAGCTGGTGAGGGGGCTGGAGAGCAGGTATTACGAGGAGCGGCTGAGAGAGCTGGGGTTGTTTAGCCTGGAGAAGAGGAGGCTGAGGGGAGACCTCATTGCTCTCTACAACTACCTGAAAGGAGGTTGTAGAGAGGGGGGTGCTGGCCTCTTCCCCCAAGTGACAGGGGACAGGACAAGAGGAAATGGCCTCAAGCTCCACCAGGGGAGGTTTAGGCTGGACATTAGGAAAAAATTCTTCACAGAAAGGGTCATTGGGCACTGGAACAGGCCGCCCAGGGAGGTGGTTGAATCACCTTCCCTGGAGGTGTATAAGGCACGGGTGGACGAGGTGCTAAGGGGAATGGTTTAGTGTTTGATAGGAATGGTTGGACTCGATGATCCGGTGGGTCTCTTCCAACCTGGTTATTCTATGATTCTATGATTCTATGAGCTGCAGGACATGCAGTCCCAAGAAGGGCACATAAGTCTACTTAGGGTCAAGATACAGAACCTACACTATAATGAAGACGACAAAACCCTCCAAGTCTCATTTAAGATGATCTGTCCTTTTCCCATCCTCACTGATTATTCCTCCTTAAAAACAAAAATTATGTGTATCACCTTTTCTTTCAACAGAAGTATGCAGAATGGTCATTTTCTTCTTAACATTTTTTTGTCCCAAGATCCATTTCCCTGAAGAAGGTATTAAGCCCCCTCTCGATATGACTATCAAAGCTATCAGAAATTCTGTTAATGCCAAAACCAGACTGCCCTAGTTTTGGCTGGGACAGGGTTAATTTTCTTCATAGCAGCTAGTAGGAGGCAAAAATTTTTTGTTTGAAAAGTTTAAAATTGCTATCTGTTATCTCCACTAAGATCTCCTGAGCTCTCAATTATTCTAAGCATTTTGAGTAAGTCTCTGCAACTAGTATTTCTGCTTTCCTGCTGCTCTGATGTCAATCCCATAGCCACCCTACCAGGAAGTTCAACGTATGGTCAGAAGGTAAGTAAGGTAAATAAAACTGGAAAACCACGGAAGACACATATACACCTACTTCAGGCGTCTGCATAGGTTGCCATTCAACCACAAGCACATATTAAATTCACACTGGTGTTGGACATTTCTCACAAATGGACACAAAATTATTCTGGTCTTTTAAATTAAAGAGGGAACTAACACATAAGTCTTAAAACTTTCTTATTTTTTTGCAAGATTCTGCCACACTAGGGCAGTAGCTTCTAAATGAAAAACTTTGGTGGAAGTAAGGGGCCAGCAGGGTGGGGGTTTTCCCAGCTATGTTATTCCAGTGTTTGACATCGCACGGTATTTTCAGGCTGAATGGTAGGACAGCTGGAAAAAAACCTTAGACACCACGTTTTAGACATCTAGAAATAGTCAGGTAACAGACAGGGCTACAAGTAATGGAACAGAAGTCACCAAGGCAGATAGTGCACTAGCGGAAGTCCATGATAAAAATTAAGTATACGAGCTTGAGTATGTACTCATTATATATTCATTATCAGATCTTAAACTCACAAACATTACAGCACAAACATACAAAGGTGGAAAGTTACAAGAAAGTCTTACGAGGTGATAGATCTTGGTACTTCTGTATCCCGATTTACTGTAAGTGTGCACACCACCGTATGAAAAACTGCATGAAAAACACAAGACCTACCACAAGCCTAAAGAAGTACGGAGTGAAAATGTGAAGGCAGCATAGGGCACAGCTTACAAAGCTCAGCTTAGAGCCACCATTCTTTATCATAAAATTACACTAAAAGCCCAAGACTAATAATAAACACAGCATTTGTAGAAACAGCAGAACACCCTAGTATCCTTACATAACTTTTCCTACAACAGCTTCTGAGCTACCAAGTTGAACTGAGATCACAATTCATCCACAGCTGATTGTGAAGTAGGTCACTGAAGAGAATACAAAGAAACTTCCAATATTGAAGAAATTTTGTTACTTAAAAAAAAATCCCAATTTGAAGACTATCAACTATGTGCAGTACTCTAAAAACATATAAAGCAAGAAACATCCAAATCTCATACCACATCTTTACAAACTCACAAAGCTTATTTCCACTTAGAGTAAGAATCTTCTTCAGACTCAAACTGATAAACATTTCACATAACATCTTTGATTTCAGTGTTGTAGCTCCAGTATGCTAATGGCCACGTAACTACATCTAGCTATGATTTGGCATATATGCACAAGCGTGCAGCTGTTATGTTTTTGTCAAAGAAATGCAAGGCCATAATTAACTTTTCACAATGTCAAGAATAACTTCACCTGCCAATAATAGAACATAAATGATGTATTACACAAAATAAGGCTCTTGTAATAAAGGTTTTATGAAATTAGAAAAAAGCAGTTTTTAATAATGACCAAACTCTTTTGAATTAAATATATTAAGCAGGATTGATAGAAGAACTTCATTAAATGTTTTCAAAAAAACCCAAAAAAACAGGTTCATCATTTAAAGAAATTCAGTCCTTTGAGAGGAAAAGATAAATCAGAAAAGCATACCATTTTCAACTCTAACAGTGCTATTAATTTTCACATGCTGTGACCTTAAATTACATATTTTTGTTTGATTTCTTTTCAAATGTGACTACTTAAATTCATGTGAAAATAGCGTTTGATCTATTCTTCCATACCTATTGGAAATAATACATATCACTTAACCAAGCGTTCTCTTTTGACGCAAAATTAATCAAAACAATAGATACTTAAATTTTATGTATTTATGCATAAACATACATATAAAATAGCTGTCTGAATCATATAGTAAATAGATACCCATATAAGACAGATATATAGATCAATAGTCATCACAATTTCTATTCCCAGAAGGCCTACAGTATACTCTGCTACACCTCCAGAACTCTCATCAGACTTGTTTCTTAAAGAGCTACAAATCCAAGGAAATAAAACTCCATTTAGAGCTAACTACAGCCTTCTGCTGTGAAAGGTACCATTCAACAGAAAGAGAAAGGATAAAATTATCATTAAATATCTGAAGCAAAATACCAATACAGTGTTTTGTATTTGCTGACAAGATGTAGTTCACAGTCCTTATCATTGCTACCATCCTTATACCAATATACTATTGGCCTTCCCAGTAAAGCTCCTTCTCTACCCAAATAGATACATAATACTCATTCTCCCCCCCTTCCTTACATTACAAATAACAGAATATTTTCTAGGCCAATTCTGTTGAGCTTCGGTCACTTTTACACAAATCATTAATTCCGGAAGATCATCAGTTACAAACAAGAACAGTTTGTTTCTTACTAGATGTATTTTGCCATCTTTTAAAGACAGTACTTTAACTTTTAAGTAGAATTACATCAATGTTTTACACACAATACTTACCTACTCTTTCAAATGTGCCTATGACTGTACTAAAATCATGACTTGCCCTGGTCACAGCTTTAACAAGTCATGCCTTGCCTTCGTATTAGTTGGATTAAAATGTATTCTTCTGTAACTATGAAGTCTTTAACTTTGAATTATGAGGAATAGATTCTTTTATTTAATGTATTTTCCTGTATCGCATACCATATTGATCACATACTCCAGGAACAAGCCCAAGACTTCTCCATTGCTTGACATTTTCAAGCAGGTACAAAGGCAAAAAGAGAGAAAAAAAACTTACCTTAGGTGGTTTTCTAGATGATTAGCAAAAGGAAAACCAGCAGCAATGTTGCGAAGCATGAAAACACCATTCACATAAAGGGAAGGGAGCAAAGAAAAAGAAAAGAAACAGTCAGTGTACATCATTATGATAACCTGAATGTTTTTGTAATCCACAATGTATTTCAGAATAATCAGATCAGAAGATATTTATATGATAGACCACAAATTTTTAATCAGTAATTAAGTAATTAGCAATGCAGCCCAGCAATAAAAAGGAGGGAAAGCATCAGCTTCATCGTAGGTATAAAAATCTAACAGGGCTGAGTTGCAGAAGGAATACAAGTATCCATTTTCTTTGTTATGGGAGTCAAAACACAGCCCATCTTTTGGGGTAAGCAAACTGTGCTTGGCAGACCAAGGTGCCAGGGTGATGCCCCACAGACTTCACTGCTACGCATGCCAGGCCAAGGTAATAGTCAAATAATGGTTTCTTAAGAAAAACCTGTGTTTTCCCTAGCAAAGGAAGCCAACACAAAACCACCATTACCCTTCACGCACAATTCCAATAAGTGCTTTTAAAAAGAACGCAGAGGCAACAAATTCCCAAAGTAAAGACATCAGCTCAGAGTACTTCAACTTGTCCCTAAATACTTCGATGCTTATGCTGGCAGCCATATGGCCACACAGTTAACTAAATCAGTCTGAGGGTTTTTTAGGGGGATTGGTTTAAAGTCAGATTGCTGCCCTGCCTCACTGTGCAGCCCCCGTGCTTGCAAGGATTAAGTGCAAGGCAAGAGAGAAGTTCCTGCCTTATGTTTAAATTATGTACTGAAATAAGGCTGAAGTGATACTCAGAAAAATTTTCACTTGCTCTTCACCTGAAGGGAAAAAAAGCAAAAATGTGGATGAAGAAAAAACCCACACTACCAGAAAAGTCTGCAGACAAAACAGTGCAAGTAGGGAACGTAGTAAGGTTTTTAAAATAAGGACAAGGATGAAGGGTCTCTATGTACCCAGTAAGATACACTGCATGAAATTCAAAGATATCACGAGGCCACAGTCTCACTGCAGAAATACAAGGGACTCAGCAGTGTTTTCATCCACCCAATTACATTTATTAACTCCACAAAAGAAAAAAAAAAAGCTGGAGAGAAGCAAATCCACAAAGATATCTTATGCAATCTTTTCTGCCTACTCTCAGCTCGTACCTTAGATGACATGTCTGCCTAAACCAGAAGTTACATAGCTGGTACACAGCACTGGGTATAATGCAAACACACTTTGCCTCCGAGCAAAACTGCTCATTGCAAGCCTTAACCTTTCATGAACGGTGGTAACACAGGCTCAGCTTATAGCTTGCTTATGTCCAGGTGGCACATAACTTGAGTAGAATGCACTCTTATCTAACCGAAAAACACATTTAGCTTTACTTTGAATGTTTTTTGCTTTAATCCATTTATCCATTTTCAGATGTGATGAAAGTCAAACTTTATTAGCTTGTCTAGCCAGAGTCCCAGCAGCAGCTCTAAACTTCCTATTCCTATTTGGAAGAGAAGTTCCTATTGAAGGAAGTCGTTCAAGGTTTTTTGGAAAGCTTTTAATACACTCACACTTTTTAATATACTCAAAAAATAATTTTGGAACACATCAGCTTTCCTAGGGAATTCCTGATAGACTGTGGTACAGGTTCAGCAGAAGCCCTAAACAGTTTAATTGAAGTAAAAAACAACAGAAAGTTTATGAACTACTCTTTTCTGATATCATTCTTTAAGGCCCCAATTGGAAAAGATACAGAACATCATTGAAGTAAATAAATAGCCTGATGCATTTCTTAAGACATTTACTTAAGCAATCCGAGCCACTACCTTTTAAGAAGGCTGTTTTTTTCTGATGCCCATTTTAAGAAAAGCATAATAACTTTTTAAACCACTGGTGGACAGCAGAGCTTCCCAGTTGGAAGCAAGATGTTGATTTCTGATCTCCTGGATTTCAAAGCTCGAGGAGCTTGCAGCTTCATACGGTACATCACATCTACTGATCCAAACTCTTTGGCTCTTAAGACTGAACCAGCAACTTCACAAGACACCTGCTACCATCACCAGCAGCAACATGATCAAGGGCCTCTGGAATAAGTCAGCTATATTGGTTTACAGTATAGATTTTCTTAAGCTATTTGGAAATTCCAGTTAACCAACTCACTGTAACTACTATCCTGCCAGCAACGTGGCTTTTCTCCCTATTCCATATAACATAGCTTCATCACTCCACCCACCCCTAGTCAAGTACGTTCAGTAGTGACAGGTGCCTTTAAAAATTAGAATGTAGGTGTAAAATCAGGTACTCCACACTGAAGGCGACAGAGGAAAAAGGCATCTTTGAAAAACAGGTCTCATTCTTTGGAATTACATTTATACAGCCTATTTTGTTCCCATTTCAGCTGTGCTAAGCAGCAAAGTAGGTCATAATTGTACTAGAATTATTTCACATTTTGCAAAGTATTCCGTGCATTCTTTTCCTTTCTCATAATTAGCTACTGAAGACGAGACAACCTTAACAAGCAACACTAAGTAACCACACACAGTTTTTACAGTAGATGATGAATGAACCACATGGCTTCGCAGCTTGCTCTTCTAAGCTGACTACGCCAGAAATCATCATGTCAGACAGTGAGACTGAAATATCTTTTTGCTCTTGTCACATGTGCAGCCACAGCAAATTCGCGGTACTTGCTGTTTTCCCAAATATACAATTAAGTATTTACGTGTAGTGGCCACCTGGTCACTAAGGTACTCCTCAGGATCCCTGCTCAAAAGGATCATTACAAGCAACTACCAATATACTAGAAAAGGGAGAGAAGTCTTCACAGTTTTCATATGTTGAGGTTAAAAACCTTTCTTTCCTCTATAAGCATAAAAATAAACCAATTAAAAAATAATTCTGATAGAAAAAAAAATATTTTTTTACATTTATTTTTGAGCTCTCATTAATAGCATTTGACAGCCACAGTTTCCAAGATTTGGTTTCCATGTGCAATTTATTCTTTTTTAGAATTCTGCAGTACCAGAAAATGAAGGAGTTCTTCGTACAGTTCTACAACCTGTTCCCAGTTACACCAAGTCAGAACAGGTTATCGAACTCATTATGCTTTTACAGATATACAAAGACATAGTTTTGTGCTCCTCCCCTCCTTGATTTCAGCATGATCCCTTCTCTCACCACTGGCCCAGCATCTCTGGAATCTAAAAACCAGCTGTTTAAAACAAATATTCCAGTATTTTGAATGGGGTTTTTTATTTTATTTTGGTTGGGGTTTTGTTGTTTGTTTCTGTATTTTTTTTTTAAAAATCAGGCTACCTTACAACTCAGGCTGAGGCTATTGCCATCAGTATGTATCTGCCTACTCAAAGGCAGAGTGCAAGAGAGCAAACCAGTGGCAGGACCTTCATAATGAGTGCATCCTGCTTTATTCCACGGAGATAACTGTACTGCTTACTGCTTTTTTATCCAGGTATATAATGCTTTCAGAGTGGCTACAGCAGAGACGGCTGACATTCAGCACTCCTAACTGCAAACTATGTAAATTATGTAGAAGCAAAGAGATGATGTTTCTCCTATCCTTCACAGTAAGATCATACAGCTCTAGGACCCTTCTTTGTCTCATCGTTTATCACTGCAGGCTGTTACTTGTAGGCTTGATACCAAGCCTACAAAACAGCATGCCTATACATTATTGATGGGCACTGTGCTACTCAACAAAAGCACCTATCCAGAAAAAGATCGCAGTCCACCACAGTGACAGTTTCAGATGATCATGAACTGCAAACTACTGGCAGCACACCATTTTCCCTAGAAAGAACACAGAAAAAAACATTTATTTGGCCATTTCTAAATGCAGAAGAAGATCAAAGGAAATGATAGGGGCATTGCCCTGAAAGGGAACCGTGTCCCACCTTTGTGCTTGGCTGAGGCACCTCCTGTAGGGCTGACTAATGAAGCTGGCACCACAATTCAATACCAGGATTCCTAGAAGAGTTAACTTATGTACTGTATGAGCACACATCCGTATACAAATATAGACAATTAGTTATTTCATATTATTGCATAAGGTGGGCAGCGCACGTCCTGTATCTGTTTAATCCTTTCACCCAAGTAGAATATGTTCTATAGACAAAACAATCCTCCAAAAGACAGCAAAAGAAAAACATTTTAACAAGTAAAGCAATTTGAGCAAATGCCTGCATAATAACACAGTAGCTGATCCTAATCCACCACCAGAAACAGATGGATACTGTAAAAATATGTTGCTCTCTAGTGCTTTATTGGAATACTGTATCAAGAAGCTGTGCTACTCACTGCAGACCTATCGCATGCAAAGAGAGAAGAGTCAGACACTGAAATCAGAATGACAAATACTGCAAGTGCAAGTTAAACAAAACAGACATTACAGTAGCAGAGTGACTTCCATGACACAAAACTGTAGAAAATTACTAAATATATCACCATAACATGGTCCTATTCCAAGAACTCAAGTTCATTCACTACAGCAACAATGAACAGCCAAAAAAAAAAAAATTTAAAAAGACATCACAGGTTATGAAACCAACACAACCTCATTAAAATAAGTGAAAGGCATTATATTCTGCCATTTACAAGACAGAAAACAAAGTGACAACTGCCCTAGAACACCACTAGTCTCTAACTTTCCCTCACTCCAAGTTCTGCCTATTTTTACTGCCCAAGGCACTGTTATTATTCCAACACCAGCAACTTGTTGACATGAAGTTCCAAGTGCTTTTAATCTTTACACAAAAGCTTTGGTGTTCACATAAAAACAACTTCTGCTGACACCCTGAAAAAGGGCTGATACCTGTCCTACATGCAACAACACACCACTTCACAGTGACTGGCTTAGGAGAACTCACCATCCATACGGAGAAAAACTAATCTAACACTTTGCTAGAAAGTTCATTAAAAAAATGAAAAAAAAAAAAAAAATCTGTCTACCCTGCCACATAAACCAAGCTCAAAAAAAATGCCATTTCAGTTAATTTGCTTAGTTTTATTGAAAAGACAACAACTGACTAGAATCATAATTCTGCTAATGCCCTGTCCAGAACCTACCATGTTAAATAACCTATTTTCCAAAAGTCTTAAACTGTACTCATTCAAAGCTTATCCAAGACTCTAGTTATTGTAGTAAAAATCTGCTACACCTATCCAAAGTACACCATAACCACAATCAATAAGTATATTAAGATTGTTCTTATTAACAACCAACTAGCCTCGTAAAAAAATGCCAAAGGAATGCAATTCTACCTAATGATTCCTACGAGTGGTAGGTACTCACCAACTAATCCTAACATTTTCAAAACTGATTCTTTTGCTCTCCTTTTCAATAAACCTTAACACGAAAGAATCTAAATGAGGAGATATTTACTAATCAGGTTCAGAGGGATGAGGAAAAGAGGGAGGGGAAAAAAAATACAAGGTCTGTTCGCTCTGAAGACTAGTCACAAGTGAATGATTCTCAGCCTGAACGTAATGAAACTACTGTCAGGGAAAACAAAATATATTTTTTTGCAACTCTCATTCACCCGAACAGTCACTTGAATTAGCTACTCCCAGCTCTTAAGTACCTCATATGTCTCCAACTGTCAGTGGAAAACACTCCCTGTCAACACTACTGCTCCATAGAACTTCCTTCTAAAATGCTGTCTATAAGAACCACGAAAACATTAGGCTGCAGTGAAGACATACCACATGTGCCAGTGGTGCTCGATGCTATTTGAAAATGATACTGCTATTTTATCACTACATACAGCATTTATTGCAACACAGATCACCCGAAAAAGCATTTGGAAAAAAATGGGATAAACAACGTAGTATTTCATAAATGGAATCATAGAATCGTCTGGTAGGAAAAGACCCTTGAGATCATCAATTCCAACCATACCTGTCCACTACTAAACCCTATCTCTGAGGACTTCATCCACCCATCTTTTAAATACCTCTAAGGATGGTGACTCAACCACTTCCCTGGGCAGCCTGTGCCAGTGCCTGATAACTCCTTCACTGAAGAAATTTTTCCTAGTATCTAATCTGAGCTCCCCTGGCACAACTTGAGGCCATTTCCTCTCATCCTATCACTTGTTTCTTGGGAGAAGAAACCAACACCCACCTCAGCACAACCTCCTTTCAGGTAGTTGTAGACAGTGATAAGGTCTCCCTCTCAGCTTCCTTTTCTCTTGAATTTTACTTCATTAGTTTGCTCAAAACTCAGACATCACCATTTGCTATGCCGATTAGCAGCTTTGATGATGAGGATCAAGGCATATCTCTAGTCAGTGCAAAGACTATGTACTGGAAAGAACTAAACCATGTATGTTAACTGAATAACTGGATCTGAACCCTAACTTTTGACACCTTACTTTCATCAGTAAATGGAAAATAAAACCAAACCACCCCCAAAAAATCACTATTTTTGATGGGAGATAAGCATTCTTTCTTATTCAGTCAAGATAAAGATATAGTTGAGAAGCTTCTGAAGATGCACATGCAACAGTCCTGACCACATGTTCAGGATGGACAACATAAGAACACTCAAGTATCACTGTCACACTCCTTTACCACAACAGGGAAAACTATCTTTCAAATTTCATCTGGTTTATGTTACTAAGGAGATTCCAAGGAGATGATGATTGGACGTAACACTTCATCCTTTCACACAGCTGTACAAATGCATGTTAGCATTCCTTAAATGTAACTGCAGTACAAAAATGTTGTCTGAGATTCAGCAAAACTATTATTTTCATTTCATCCTAGCATGCATTTTTAGTGACATAAATGTTAAATTAACTGATCAGAAAGAAAATACTGTTCATTAATTTGTTTCCAAAATTAAAACTTTCTCCAGGTTTGATGGCAATACACATTAGCACAGCAATTTCCATTGTTTCACTGGAAAGATACTGCAGAAGAAAGTCTGTCTCAGCTGCTTGGGTGACACTGAGATGACATCATTTTCTTTAACAGGCAGTGTTAACACCTGCTACCATTTGCCAGAAAGTGGACACTATGCAGAGAAAGACTACAATGATTCATGTGATTAAGAAAAAAAAAAAGTCTACTGTGTGGAACAACATACCAAGAATGTAAATTCAAATCAAATTTACACAAACAGACAAAATTAATAAGGTCTCCCAAGTTGTTGCAGATCAACACCTAAAACTACTGACGACACTTTATTCTTGTATAGCATTCATTCAAGGGAGATCTCTCAACTGACTTCCACAAAGCATAGGCAGTTACCTAGTTAGTAGTTATCTAGTTATCCAGTGTGTGCTCCAACTTGATCAGTTAACAAAGAAAGCAACTGCCAAGGCAGCAAGTGGTCTTCACCAAGAAAAGACAACACCTATCAATTTAACTGAATCTAGCAGTGAAAATCTCAACCTAGACTCCTTTCTAGGATCTGAGAATAGGTAATTCCCAGCAAAGGAGGATGGCGACTGTAAAGGTGCTCATGTTTTCCATCCAAGGTCTTCACACAGAGGTTAGATGCCTTTCTGGTAGACACCAGAGGGATGAAAGAGTTACTGGGCTGAATATCTTGTCAGAGAACACATCCTATTCAACACAGGAGGTGAGACAACATGATTTAACAATTTTCTCAGTTATCCATGAATGTTGACAATTTGTATAAATCTTACATTACTTTGAGCCACAAACATTTCATTTTCTTATAGCAAAGCTCACAGGCAAGACTTCTCTAGCAGGCATTACATTATTTATATAACATGCACTTGCTTGTAACGACAACCACCTCCTTGCCACATGCCATACAGTGAGACATAAATGAGAGAAGCAACAAACACTCCAGACTTCCATGCAACCACTGTAATTAGCACTGTGGAAAAAGAAAAGAGTACCTAAATCTTCCCGGACTGAAAAACGAAGTACACACCACTTATGTACAACAAAATAGGAAATAGTTAGACCTGTAGCCACAATAAGAGTCTAACACCTTCACAGGGCTAAAAAAAAAGGATCATCTTATTTCTTATTTTCCTTATTTCCTTATTTCTTATTTTCCAGGCCAGCCTCTGGCCTGGACAGGCGCACACACTCCTGGGTGGAAAACTGGTTGGATGGCTGGGCCCAGAGAGTGGTGGTAAACGGTGTTAAATCCAGCTGGAGGCCAGTGACAAGTGGGGTTCCCCAGGGCTCAGTGCTGGTTCCAGCCCTGTTCAATGTCTTTATCAATGACTTGGATCATTGCATTGAGTGCACCCTTAGCAAGTTTGCAAATGACACTAAGCTGGGTGGAAGTGTCGATCTGCTGGAGGGTAGAGAGGCTCTGCAAAGAGATCTGAACAGGGTGGACCACTGGGCTGAGTCCAATGGGATGACGTTTAACAAGGCCAAATGCCAGGTCCGGCACTTGGGGCACAACAACCCTATGCAGTGCTACAGACTAGGAGAAGTCTGTCTAGAAAGCTGCCTGGAGGAGAGGGACCTGGGAGTGTTGGTCAACAGCCAACTGAACATGAGCCAGTAGTGTGCCCAGGGGGCCAAGAAGGCCAATGGCATCTTGGCTTGCATCAGAAATGGTGTGACCAGCAGGTCCAGGGAGGTTATTCTCCCTCTGTACTTGGCACTGGTGAGACTGCTCCTCGAATACTGTGTTCATTTCTGGGCCCCTCACCACAAGAAGGATGTTGAGGCTCTGGAATGAGTCCAGAGAAGAGCAACAAAGCTGGTGAGGGGGCTGGAGAACAGGCCTTATGAGGAATGGCTGAGTGAGCTGGGGTTGTTTAGCCTGGAGAAGAGGAGGCTGAGGGGAGACCTCACTGCTCTCTACAACTACCTGAAAGGAGGTTGTGGAGAGGAGGGTGCTGGCCTCTTCTCCCAAGTGACAGGGGACAGGACAAGAGGGAATGGCCTCAAGCTCCACCAGGGGAGGTTTAGGCTGGACATTAGGAAAAAACTTTTCACTGAAAGGGTCTTTAGGCAATGGAATGGTCTGCCGAGGGAGGTGGTTGACTCACCTTCCCTGGACGTGTTTAAGGCACGGGTGGATGAGGTACTGAGGGGCATGGTTTAGAGATTGGTGGGAATGGTTGGACTCGACGATCCGGTGGATCTCTTCCAAACTGGTGATTCTACGATTCTATGACTGGAATATATGACCATAACAGATCACAGATTAAAAGACTGAAATGATACATGTAGTATTAAGCAAATTGTTTTTCTAGATCTAACTGAATCCTAAATGATTGAATTCCCGTTCTTAAGGAAACATGGCTTTACATGCTGGTGAATAATTGAATCAGGAAAAAAAAATAAAATATTTAGAAAGTTAAAATTTAGGAACCAGAGCATTTTTCCTGTGAGGACAGCCTGAGAGAGCTCTGCACAGCCTGGAGGAAAAAAAAAAAAAAAAAAGAGCTCAAGGGGGATCTCATCGATGAGTATAAATGTCTGAAGGGAGGGTGCAAAAAGGACTGAGCCAGGCTCTTTCCAGTGATGTCCAGTGAAAGAAGCAGAGGCAATGGGCACAAACTGCAACACAGAAGGTTCACTTTGAACATCAGGAAGCACTTTTTCCCCTATTAGAGTGATTGAGCACCAGCACAGGCTGCCCAGGCACAATGTGGACTCTTCCCTCCTTGCAGATATTCAGAAGTTGTCTGGACATGGCCCAGGGCATCCATTTCTAGATGGTGCTGCTTGAGCAGGTAGGTTGGACCAGATGACCTCCAGAGGTGCCTGGCAATTTCAACCCTTCTGTGAAAAATGTTAAAATTAATTTTTTAAAAGATATTGTGTTGATGCTGTGGAGAGTAGTGTAAGAGCTGATCTGCAAGTTTCTGATTTAGGAATTTGCAGCCATTACTACCATTCTAGATTTGTTTTAATTTAAAAAGAGACAGTAAAAAATATCTCTAAACTCCTTAGATTATGTGCTCCCCACAACAATCCATATGTATCAGTTTAATTGAAAGAAATTTTCAACTCAAAATGTAAAATTCATGGCAGCCCAGCCATCTTCAGTGGGGTTCCACAGCTAGATTTTATAACTGAAATTTCTTCATGTCTCCAAAAATACAGTCAGTTTGCTGTGAAAAACACTATTCATTTTGCCCATAAAGTTACATTACCAGGCAAGGACTGGCATCCAGGTTTCATCTATTGATTTTTCAGTCAATGAGCTTGGACAGCACTACTTTAACACCGCAGCAGCAATTTTTGGTTTGCTCTGACAGATAAAGGAGGGTAATTTAATCTCTGTTTTCCTTAGTTCTAAGCTGATGGTCACAGTCATTTCTAAGAAAGTAACAGTTCTATCCATCTCCAGTGCACATGGAATACTTAAACAGGAACTCTGAAAGAAAACTACGAAAGAGGCAGAAGAATTAGAATAATTCTCCAAGAAAAAAGTTAGCGTGTGCAAGCCACAAATATCATAAATGGTTAAACCAGACAAACCTGATTTACTGCTGACTGTCTATAAAGTTGAAGGAAGACATATATAGCTTTGAAGTGCCTTAGTGAAGAATAAGTCCCCAGCTAAACGCAAGCAATTGTAGCGTATAATTCAAACTTATTATAGCGGCATAATTTTTTTTTTTTTTACAATAGACTTAATTTTTACAACACACAAAACAGTTGGCCTACGTCCCATAAAAACTGCAATTTGTTTGGAAACAAACAGCTATGCTGCAGTCTAAGTCAAAAGTAAAATTCCAGGTAAAGTATTACAAGCAATTCTCAGTATCAGAAATGCTGATTTCAAAGAGTGTGGACATATGAATCACAGAATCACAAGCACGGTAAGAATGCAGTTTTAGTGAGTAATACAAGATAGCATAAGAGAATAGAAATCATCTCAGACTCCACAGACATTGTCTAGACTTTCTTAAAAGCCATCAGAGATCACAATACTGTGGTGCACAAGCCATTAATGCAATCAAAGAATCACCTAAGAACTGAAATGGATTTTCAGTATTTCCCAAAAAGACAGAAACAGAGTTAGTCATACCTTTTCTTACAGTCAAAAAGTGAGATCACATCTCCCAATAAACATTAAGGCAAACAAACACAGAGTATGGATCTCCAGGTCATGTAGTCTGCACAGGCATCTTGGAAAAAGAAAAAGGAAAACTTGGAAATCAGAGATTGTATCTGTAAGTAGGCTGCAGGTAAAACACTTATGTCTGCAGGAGAGGGGGGAGGAGGAGACAACATATAGGGTTTCAAGTGTGCAGGTCTGAGGCAGAATGAATGAACTTCAGATTAACAGGCACTTGCAACAGTTGCCCTGAAAATAACTCACTGCAATTCAAGAAGCAAAGCCAGTGTAAGAAGTTTCTGCTTTTCTCCAGGTTCTTGTTCCCAGCTCCATGCCACAGCCTGTCATGTTCAGCTGTGCCTCTGACAGATAAATGCAGGATGAAGCAGGTCAGAGTATTGGGGGGAGTGTTAGTTTGCTTTCCCATTATTTTAAAAATTATTTTCACTGATTCAGTTTATAGAACCAGAAACCAGCTGCACCATGCAGGGAATGTGCACAGTAAACATCAATGTGCAACTGAGAACACAAATCCAGGGAAAGAGAGGTGAACATCACTGCTAGGTCACTGCCATATCACAAACTGGGCAGCCCCTGCCTCTGACACCCGTCAGATTCTTCACTGAAGCTACCTAAAAAACACAGCAGAAAACTCATCAACAGCCCAGCCCAGCTGCAGACCACAGATGCTCCCACCAGCATGGACAATGATAAAGTTCAGATGGAATTAACTGGTATATACATCAATGGCCTTTGATGATTGTTCTTCTATATTAATTTGCCTAACCACCTTTTAATAACAAAAAATCACTTCTAAAATTCACACCAACCTGTGACAACTTCCAGGGTTTAATTTTGGGCAAATTTATGCATTTGTTCTGAACCCACCTCCTGATAACTTAAAGTCCCACAGTTCCTGTAAGATTATCATTCCTCCTGCTCTTCATGGATGCACAGATCTCTAAACCACACCTTTCCTCTCATAGAATCATAGAATAACCACGTTGGAAGAGACCCACCGGATCATCGAGTCCAACCATTCCTATCAAACACTAAACCATGCCCCTTAGCATCTTGTCCACCCGTCCCTTAAACACCTCCAGGGAAGGTGATTCAACCACCTCCCTGGGCAGCCTGTTCCAGTGCCCAATGACCCTTTCCGTGAAAAATTTTTTTTCCTAATGTCCAGCCTAAACCTCTACCTTCTTCTAGACCAAAGACTTCTTGCTTATTTATTGACTCCTCATGCAAGAAGTGGTTCGTAAGAAGCTCACCACCCTTACAGCTATTCTCCACTTCTTCCACACCTTTCTGAGACAAGAATAAAACACATCAGTCAAGATCTCCTTGCAGCTGCAGAGACACAAAGCTTCCTCCCTCATTCCCAACATGCTTCCCCAGTAGGTTTTAAGAGTCCTTTGCCAGTTTTCACCCATTTGCTGAGCGCTGAGCTGATGTTTTCCTTGAATGGACCCAACTCCAAGACAAGTCTCTTGAGAACAGAGTCCAGAAAACATGACTGAGCTCAGAAGAGCTTTGTGTTTCAGTGAGCTACATGTACCCTTTTATTACTCAATTGCAACCTGTCTCAAGGTCCTCCCACAACTTTCTTACAGCAGCAGCACAGTGCTGCCACCACATTCTGTCATATCAGCATTCACTCCTTCTCCAGTTCATTTATGAAAGAAGAAATACCAGACCAAGCAGAGACCTCTTCAGGATTCAACACAACACGTGCAGAGGCGGGGAGAAGACTTTAGTTGGACACATCCCTACTGAGTCTGTGATTCTTAATAGCCAAGAGAAAGCAAAAGTCACAGCTTGTTGGTTGTGACTGGCTTCTTGTCCTCCAAAACACTTGAAGCACATATATCAGTGCCTTGTCAGTTTAAAAGAACTCATTGGAGACTAAGATTGAGTCTTTAATCTTTCAAAAAGCTTTTTACAAAGAGGCCAGGGAAACTCACAGAAAGTTTCTATGCCTTCCAAATGGAACAAAAACACACGTGATAACTTAGCTAAACTATCCAGCCAATAACATTCATGTAGGAAGTGCTGAAAAGCATTGTAGAAAATAATTAAGTCTGACTCTTAAAAACGCTATCAATACTTCTGCTAGACACTAATTTTTTTAAACTAAATTAACAGTGTTGGGAAGTTAGCTCCTTGATCAGTTAACTCCTTGATGCAGAACTCCTTGACCAGGTTTCTCCAGTTATCTGAAAAGATAATGCTATTACTAACACATCATTTAGTATTGCTTCAGAATAGAGTCGCAGATTGAAAAATGCAACAATTTGAAAAAAGGCCATACAGAAGTCCAAAATAAAAATAACAGTACTGAGTCGCAAAATACAATAAAAATATCCTTGTACCTTAGCACCCATCAGTAAAAACTAAAGCCTGGGACACGAAGCAACATTCAGGTTTTGGGCTTTTTGCTTTGTGGTTGGGCTTTTTTTTTTTTGTTGCTTTTTTTGTTTGGTTTTTGGTGTTTTGGGGTTTTTTTAATACATTGCAAACAGATTTGTGGCATCATCCAACTAAAAAACTGCATCTAAGAAATAACACTCCAGAGAAAAAAAAAATAAGTCTAGACTAGAGACAACATTTTTGCTTCACAACCTAAAGGACTAAAACCACTTGCTTTATTCTCAGCCGCCTCCTCCATAGGTTGCAATGGAAACTCTCACAGGCATCTTACCTTTTCTATCCCTCACTTTCCAAATACTGTGGGTCAAGGTAAATGTAAAACAAAAGCTTCCTACAAATACAGATACAGCTTTCATGTACATTAAGCTGTGAGCAGCTACATTTTGGGATTCCAAGTCTGTTTCTACTGAATGTACCTTGTCCTAGTCCCACAAGAATGCATGTTCTCTGCGGGTCTTACTGAACACACCTGCACCTACTTCTCTCTGCAACACATGTAGCTAACCATTCCACAGAAAAGCAGTTATTTCACATGAAATGTGTCCTTCCTAATCTAAACTCCGCCTTCTTAGGCAGTGGAGCCTGTCACCAACAGACAAAACCAAAACTCAGAAGCTCAATATAACATTTCCTTTAGTTATACATCAGTTGTATAAAAATTACCATCAAGCTAAGTTAAAAATAAATTAACTGCAAAAATACAGATACATAAAACCAATAAGCCTTTAACAGCAACCTAGTTTTTCCAAATGGCACTCTTTTGGACTAATCTGTGTCAAGCTGTTTAGGGTAAGTGCTTCAGTAACCAGGAGAACAGTAACCTCTGACTCTTGGGCTGTTACAAATAGATAGTTTGTGTAGAGCACTACAGGAAACATCAGGAATTTTCAAAATTCTCTCTTATTCAAAAAAATTTCTGAAAGATAACATTGCATACATTAAATTAAATGCAAACCCAGTCTGTCTAACTGAAAAATCATCACTACGATTCTACCTCTTTCAGGAGGAGGGATGGAAAGAATCCCTTCTACATCAAAAAGTCTCATCAGACCTTCTCCTGACTTTGTTTTGATACTGGGGGCCTCCACACTCAAATCTCCTTCTAAAATTAATTAATTCTTTATTTCAAGCATAGTGAATAAATTCCTCAACCTTTTGAGCAGGGATGAATAGGGGATGTGGAGAGTAGGAAGGCAAGCAGAACAGATTTTTTTTTTTTTCCCTTGGAAAAGAAAATTACAATCAGTGGTCATTTCTCCATGTATCATAGTGGCAGACAGCAGAAATTGACAGTGCTTGTTATCTCCACACGGGTATCACATCAAACTTTTACCTCAAGGGATCCCATTGGAGTAGCACAAGCGTTACTGAGCAAAGGTCCCCTGCATCTTCAGTTGAAGATATGAAGAGCCACGATGCATCAACAGCCCTTCAACTGAAGTCTCAACACAAGACTCCACATCGACAGCCCTATGGACTCCTGCTGTGTAAATGCATAGCTACCATCTTCTCCGTATCCCCCCGATGTGCTACTTCTGAGGACTACCTTTCCCTTTGTTAACAGAAGAGACATGTGAAAAGCAACAATAAAACAGTTTCTTCAAATTCTGCACTGACCAGCAATGCCATCACAGCAGTGTGATGCTAAGCAAATGGGAATAGAGCACCTAGGTGCTGCTCTGAAGATCCATAGTTGCGAGAAATCTTCAGAACAGCAAATGTAAAAGCCTAGGCCTAATTATAAATAAATTCCTTTTTTCAAATATCACCTCTACTGTTGTCCTAAGACAATTTGTTCAGTCTTGTAACAATATACCGTTCTAAGAATGGGGAGATTCTACACATAACCAGTAGGAAAAGACATCTCTTGAGTAACTGAGAGCTTAGAAAGAATATTCCTAGTAAAAGTGTGCTTTTATTATTTTTTTTTTTTTAGTTTGGGAAAACTTCTGAAATCGCTTTTGGAGCTTTTATAAAACCAGCTAGAAGAAACGACAGGAGATTCTACAAAAACATTCAACTCCTCCCTTCCATCATTTGTTACCAAGATTAACCTGGCAAGAAAGACAAATGCTTTAAAACAGAAAGTAAGTACTTCAGATTTAAAAGTTGACCAGTAAGATTTTAAGTTCAGTTTAAATTTTGAGAAAAGAACCAGGTTCATCTGCCTGTGAAGTCCATGTTTAAAAGCACAAAAGTACCCTTTGCTGTACATAGGTGCTTCTAGGCCCCTCACTGGGTTATAAATTAAACTGGTGAAATGATATTAGAGAATAAAACTGAAGTTTAGTAATATAGAAGGCAGAAAATTCAGCCCTGAATACTTTACAAGAAAAACACCAGGAAGCCATACCACACTTAACCAGCCAAAGTTCAATATCCTGAAGTGAACAGCAAGTAATTCAAGCCATTTAGAAAGAAGGGCAAGAAAATAACAGGATACACAGAAGAGAGACAGAAAATTCCATTAATCAGCTGACAAAGAAAACCAAAAATCCGGTTTTCACCTTTTTGCCTTGATACGTGTTATTACAACTACACACAAGTGTTACTCTTTTACTACTCTTCCTTTTCTACTGTCCTCAAAGTTGTTTGTTGTTGTTTTGTTTTGGTTTTTTGTTTAAATCACTGTGCTGATGAATTGGAGGGAACCTAAGCTAATAAAACTAAAGAACTCTCTGAAATAAATAGCTGACATATTGCCAACATAAATTTTGGCCTGTATTTTCAACAGGGTCTCACTAACCCAGCTCAAAACCATCTGTGCCTTGGACATTTTCGATTGAACTCCACCGTACTACATACAAACTGCAACACTTAGGTTTCGGTGTTCTGTCTATTCTTTGACCATTTTTCCACGGATATTTTTCAGATCCTGTTTTAACTTCCATGTGTTTTAACATTTGTTGTAGCAACGTGATAATGGAATACAGAAGTCATTACAATCACATAGCTCTTTCAAAAATATGAAGACAGCATTTTTTCCACTTGCAGAGGAGGTACATCCTTGATCTCCAAGCCATGCTTATGTTAAGACACTAGGCATAAAGCTTGGGAAAAGAATTGTATAATGGAAATACTGAGAAGCTCTTTGCCATAGCATCGCTGGCAATATAAATACCCAAGATTACAAACAATATCATTATGTGAGCATTCCAGGCGAGCCTAAAAATAGCAATTCAGAAAGAACTGGCCTCTCACAACTACGGTGCCTCAGGACAACATGAGTCTGCTAAAAATATCAACTTAAATATGTTCTGTAACAGCCTGCAATGAAAACAGGTCCGTTCAAATTTTGTCAATTAAATAGCTGTTTTACATACCATATCTGATTTATTACACTCATGATAATTCACAGGACTACTCTGATGGTGTTCTGATTGACGAAAGGCACACTTTGCACGTGAGTGCTGCCAGTATTTGATTGAACCAGGAAAATGCATATTCACAATACTTTACTTGATAACAAAGCCCTACTTCAGAGCTTCTTCAGAAACTGCATGACTAAGTGGCTGTCATCATATTGTGATCAGAATTTGTGAATCAGAAATTAACTTAGGATTCCAGCAACAAAAGCAACAGGACACAGGATGTTATGCAAAGACTCTTAGAGATAAGATGCTCATCTACATCTGCCTACACAGATTACAAAAACATAATTCAGAGAAAATTATTGCTTTGCACAAGAAAATACAGTTTTGATACTGTTAATTATTTTTCCAGAAAGAACAGCTGAGCAACAGACTCATATTACGGTTGCACTGCATATGTATACAATAGAGGGAGTGGACGCATTCCTCAGGTAGCAGATCAGTAGCATGCAAGGTCTCAGAAACAATCAGAACTTCCTGAGAGATAATGGAAAAGATAATTCATGTATTACACAGGATAAGCTTACTCATACTGCTTTGCCAAAAAAAAAGGAAGGTGTTAGATACTGTCAGGGAAGAAAATTTCAATTTACTTGAAAGTCTTAATGATTTCAAGTTTACCAATGGCCGCAACTGTTGATTTTAGAAATTTATATGGATATAGTCAAAGAAAAATAAAACTACTTGTGTCTCTGGAGCATGCCTCACCCCACTTAGTGTAACAGAAACAGCTGAAGTATAGAAACTATTCTACATGTTAACTGCATCACTGACCAAAGCAAATCAGTAGCAAAAAGAAAGTAAGCTGGATGAGTGAAGGAGGAAAGAAATTGGTTTTAGACATATCCCAAACTCCTTATCTTAATTTAGAGTGGCACTTATCAATCTGTTCCTGGGAACTGACTGCAATCAGTTCTCCTTGTATGCATGTCCCTCAGCTTTTGTCATTATCTTTAAAATTTTAATGGAAACGTGTATGCCAGGCCTTTTTAAAAACTTTTGCAGATCTATTTCTGATTTCACCTCCACACAGAAACAGGCATAGTAAGGAGTGCTCTGAGTGATGACACAGATGAATGCACACCCCTCGGCGAGCAGTGAGCAGCCCCATTTATTTTAAGGCCCAGATCAAGGGTAGATTGTCATAGCTCAGAAACTAGTTCCAAAGAGACTGCCAGCAAAGCACCAACATATGACTAGCAGCACACTACAGAAACCTGTAAGTGTCCCAGACTCACAGCTGAGAACCATGGAGACCGTCAGGGTCAGCTAGCTGGACATTCAACCTGCACTGCAGATGAACCATTGTGCCAGGGAGTGGTGGTGTCCCTTGCAGAGCTACTTATCTCCTCGGTGTTCTCCTCCCTCTCACCTCCAAGTAAGAATCACTGATCTGACTTGCAACCATTACACATTTCTAAATGTAATCTGTAGAGGTAGAAAAGTTGGCTGTTTAGAAAACTAGATACAGGGTAACCTTCACCAAGCAGTTTCTGAAGAGTTAAGGGGGGGATAAAAGACAAGGGATGCAGATCTATGAAACTATAACTCTGAATTCCACTTTTTTAGTCATTAATGAGTTTAATTTATTTACCATACAGCACTAAAGATTTAAACTTACCAGACAAGGTGCTAAGTGTTAACTGGGGAAAAAAAACATAATTAACTATGAAAGACAGAAATCCTTTGAGATCAGTAAAAATGTTGAGGCAATGCTAATGCCAGATAATTTTGCAGCATCCTGGCACATTTTTATAATCTTCTGTTTAGTTGCAGTTACCTATCTGCTTCAGAAACTCAAATATTATACAGACACTAGAGCAATAGAAAATAATTATTAATGTTAACATTAATAGAAAATGATCCCAGGTCATTCTCAGTATTTAAGACAACTTAGTAAGCCTCTGTATGGGACAAAGATAAGTGTAAATAGTAATTGGTTCTTCTTTGACAGATCCAGGCACAGCTTTTAATAGAGTCTAAACCAGCTATCCTTGTAACTACATCAGTCAATTACAGATCCTATTTACAGTAAACAAATAATAGCAGCTTCAAATTGTAGATTTTATTCCTGACTAGCAGGACAGACCTGTGTCCTGTTAGCAAAAAACGTTCTGAAGTAAAGAGAATGTATACGAGATAGTTTCAGTTTCCAAGTTGCATGTTGAAACAGGAATGTGCTCTTTTGTTCTATTTTTTTCCCCCTCATTTAATCATAATGAAGTCACTTGTGACATTACAACGGTTTCCAGAGCAACAGTCCAGTCAGATGCGATGAACAGAAGATAAGGGTGAGCGCAGCAGAGCTCCATAACCTACCAGTGATCTTGATGGGAAATTCAGCATAAATTTGTTTAGGCCAAAGAAGCAATTGGATTTGTCCTCTTCTATATGATACGTGAGAGAGTTTTACATAATGGGATCTCACTTTAGATCAACATTAAAGAAACAGAAAGTCAGAGAACGTTTTTCCCCAAAATATCTGAAAAGGATGTGGAAATCACCTGGTCTGCTCCCTAGGGAAAATACATAATGCATAAAAACAAAGCAGAAAAAGCTACTGTAACAGCACTTACAGTTGCAATAACACGAATGATAATCTAATGTCTGGCTAGACTCATGATTCCTTCAATATCTAGCTACCACTTTCCAAGCACTTGACATGATGCTTTAAGAATCCAGAGCAGAAAGGATAAGATCTAACTAACAACCCTAGATCAAGTCAGGTGCATGTGCAAATCAGACACTGTCAGAAATACAAGAAACATGGAAACTTAAGCATGAGAAACCAAGTCTGAATTTATCCAGAGATATACTTTATCCCATATCTATAGACAAATCACCTTTAGGTGTTTCAGAAGGTGTCTGTGATCTTTCAAAACAGAGAGCTCAAAATGCCATGGGTTAACAGACTCGTGTGTCTGTGTCCTGGGGCATGTTATGTATATATGCTACATATTAATCATTAACCCACAGCACAAACAACATGAAAACTGCAAAGTCAGCATCATCTAAATAAGCAAGGCACAGAAGAGGAGTTTTTCTTTCTTATACTGTAGCAAAACCTTGCAGGTGATTAATATTTTTCCAAAAGATTTTCCTCAGTAAAACATTGATAGACAAACTGTAATCACCTTCATCCAAGCACGCATCCACACCCCCCCCACCCCCCCCCACACCCCCCACCCCACATACCCCCCACCCCGCCGAAGGAACAGCCCCAAACAAGCATTTGAAGGAATCATTATCAGTAAAAGCAATTGTTTCCTTACTGGCTTCGTCTAACTACTGGCATGAGTGCTAACCAGGAATCCTGCTTCAAAAGCAAATCAGTCCTTGAACAATCCTCCAGACCTTTTTCTCCCATGAGAGCTTCATACTTCAGGTCAAACATAATAACATTGAATTGTGGTAAAAGGGAAGCTCTGTGGAAATAGAGCAAAGCCATGAAAAAAAAAAAAAAAAGAAGCCCTGAGTATATAAACAAGTGATGAAATTCAAGTTTATTTATTATTCTAATTAAAGACCAGGAAAAAAATATATATATTGTTAATTTCTCTGTTTAAAAAGTAGAGAAACAAACAACAGATAGCTTCAGAAAAATATCTAAGTTCTGAATAGTGCAATGAGCATGGAAACACAACATTATTTTCTGCTTCTGACGGTACTTTTACCCTATCGTGCAGTCTTCCATTTTAAACAGACACCCATCTACAAAACCAAGTGGCTGCTAGAAAGGGGTGAAATTTCATGTGCCATATGCGGTCCCAAACCAGCATGAACTTTAACTTGAAGTCTCATTTTAACTATTTCATGTTTGGGCATAAATAACTACAACAGACAAGTGACAGAACTCTTGGTATCTAGGTCATTAATTTCCCAAAGGACTAATAAAACCCACCCAACGCTAGCCCTAAAGAGCAGCACAGTACATCTGAAGTGAACCTATCACTACTGCAACATGAGTAGCTAGCTTCTAGCTAAGCTTTCAGAGGGGCATATAAGCAAACCATTGCAAAAGAGGCTGTGGAAACATGTTTTCCTTTGGGGAAACAGTAGCAGGGAAAAGAATACAGTAAGATCTGTGTAAAGTAGTTGTTTCCAACTAACTGAACAGCTTAAAAGTTTTCAGGTTTTTTTTTCAAACTTAAAATCTCTCTAAGCTTCTTTTCAAAAAAATTAATTATATGGTCCATTTGAAGAGCTGTCTCAAAATAGTTTTTTAGAGGTTTGCCATCATCCAACAGCAATTATCTTCCAGAAACACATCTCACATATAAAGAAAAAGGAAAAAGAAACAATAGGAAAAAGAAGCATACTCTATACACGCACAACATCTGGCAATCTGTGAGTTCCCACTGCACTTTCATAGTCAGACGTGAGTTGTCCCCCAGGAAGCCACAGTGAAATACACCCCAGAATTCCCTGAAAGACTGCTCTTCCCACACACCTTACCATGGTACGAAACCTGGCACAACTTGGGACATAAAACCAAAGTTAGAATTCAATCAGTTCACACTACTCGCCTCCAGAAGTGAGGCACAATGTGGCAACGTTCAACAGAGACCCTGCTACCCAACAGCAGCAGACACACCTGCACCCAGCCTACCTTCACTCTTCTTTCATTGCCAGCAGCAACTCTAGAATAACAAGTGGCAGAACTGCTAAGAATTCTCAAACACCTTGTTCTTAAAACTCTCCCAAGATGTCATCCGAACCTTATGGGAACTATTGCCTCTCTATCCCTCTCTTGTGAGACCTCATCTGGAGTACTGTGCTCAGTTCTAGAATCCCCAACATAAGAAGGATATGGAGCTGTTGGAACGGGTCCAGAGGTGACTACAACAAGGATGATCAGAGGGCTGGAGCACCTCCCATACAAGGACAGGCTGAGAGAGTTGGGGTTGTTCAGCCTGGAGAAGAGAGGGCTCCAAGGAGACCTTATAGCGACCTGAAGGAGGCATGCAAGAAAGATGAGGAGGAACTTTTTACAAAGGTTTATAGGGGCAATGGCTATAAACTGGAGAGGAGCAGATTTAGACCAGTCATAAGGAGGAATTTCTGCACGATGAGGGAAGTGAGGCACTGGCACAGGTTACCCAGGGAAGTTGTGGCTGCCCCACCCCTGGGGGTGTTCAAGGCCAGGTTGGATGGGGCCTTGGGCAGCCTGATCTAGTGGGACATGTCCCTGCCCATGGCAGGAGGGGTGGAACTGGATGATCTTTAACCTTCCAACCCGAACTATTCTATGATTCTATGAATTAGAATTCAAAGCAGTGCCACATATAGATGCTTATTCCATTTTACCTGTAGGATTGTGTAAGATGCTAAAGCTTCTGAATGCTGCTTTTTAGCAAGGAAAGGCTTGGTGATTCTTTTTACTGGGAACAATGAAAAAACCCATCTTTGCTTTCCTAGTCTTGCTCAATTGTTTCCTTTCCCCACATCCTGCAAAGAGCTCCACAGTCAAAGCAATTATTTACTGGTTTATTCTTTACTGTTTTATTCTTCTCCATGTCAGAACCGAAAACCAGTTATGTCTGGAGGGTTTTGCCTTAATGAGTTACTACTGCTGCTATGCTAGTCACTTGGTCAAGTGACTAGCATAGCAGCAGTAGTAACTCATTAAGGCAAAACCCTCCAGACATAACTTGGTCAAGTGACTAGACTCTTGGATGAGGGAAAGGCTGTGAATGTAGTCTTCTTGGACTTCAGTGAAGCCTTTGACACAATTTCTCACAGCATTCTGCTTTGGAAACTTTCAGCCTCTGGACTGGACAAGCGCACACACTCCTGGGTGGAAAACTGGTTGGATGGCTGGGCCCAGAGAGTGGTGGTAAACGGTGTTAAATCCAGCTGGAGGCCAGTGACAAGTGGGGTTCCCCAGGACTCAGTGCTGGTTCCAGCCCTGTTCAATGTCTTTATCAATGACTTGGATCATTGCATTGAGTGCACCCTTAGCAAGTTTGCGGATAACACTAAGCTGGGTGGAAGTGTCGATCTGCTGGAGGGTAGAGAGGCTCTGCAAAGGGATCTGAACAGGGTGGACCACTGGGCTGGGTCCAATGGGATGACATTTAACAAGGCCAAATGCCAGGTCCTGCACTTGGGGCACAACAACCCTATGCAGTGCTACAGACTAGGAGAAGCTGGGCTAGAAAGCTGCCTGGAGGAGAGGGACCTGGGAGTGTTGGTCAACAGCCAACTGAACATGAGCCAGCAGTGTGCCCAGGGGGCCAAGAAGGCCAATGGCATCTTGGCTTGCATCAGAAATGGTGTGACCAGCAGGTCCAGGGAGGTTATTCTCCCTCTGTACTCAGCACTGGTGAGACCGCACCTCGAATACTGTGTTCAGTTCTGGGCCCCTCACCACAAGAAGGATGTTGAGGCTCTGGAGTGTGTCCAGAGAAGAGCGACAAAGCTGGTGAAGGGGCTGGAGAAGAGGCCTTATGAGGAGCGGCTGAGAGAGCTGGGGTTGTTTAGCCTGGAGAAGAGGAGGCTGAGGGGAGACCTTATTGCTCTCTACAACTACCTGAAAGGACGTTGTAGAGAGGAGGGTGCTGGCCTCTTCTCCCAAGTGACAGGGGACAGGACAAGAGGGAATGGCCTCAAGCTCCGCCAGGGGAGATTTAGGCTGGACATTAGGAAAAAATTCTTTACAGAAAGGGTCATTGGGCACTGGAACAGGCTGCCCACGAGGTGGTTGATTCACCTTCCCTGGAGGTGTTTAAGGCATGGGTGGATGAGGTGCTGAGGGGCACGGTTTAGTGATTGATAGGAATGGTTGGACTCGATGATTCAGTGGGTCTTTTCCAACCTAGTGATTCTGTGATTTCTCACCTTTCAAAGATAATGGGAAAGGATCTTTTCTGCATAGCAGTCCCACCACAAAGGACAGAAAGTTATTTGAATTCATGGGATTACTGTGGATCAAAAACAATGCTAAAAAAATACTAAGGTGCTAAATATGACAAAGATACAAAATTTAGAATACAAACCCCAAAACTTACTAAAAGCATAAAAGCATGACTACAATGACCTACTTTCTCACATCTTAGAGATGGGGGGCGGGGAATGGAATAAACTTCAAAAAAACAACACACAAGCAGGGGCATTTTTCAGAGAACACTTTTCAAATGGTTTTGCAGTCAGGGTAACCAAAACAGACAAGTTACCTTTAGGAATTTTCTTTTGCAAACAAATTCCTAGAGAGCTTTTAAAAGCCATCTATTCTTCATTACCGCAAAATACTTCCATAATCTCAGAAAACTGTGATAAGGGATAAGTTTACCCTTCCCGAGAGAAACCAGTGCCTTCTGATGCAATTCCAACTAAATCACCTCTTCTAAGCTTCAGTTTGGGTCAGGGGATTTTTTTCTTCCAATGCCAAACACAGACAATTCTATCTGCAACTTCCTGCAGTCCCTATGTGAGATGTTGCCTCCACTCTCCACCTCTGCCACGAGCTGAAGAAAAGTTTCCCAACAATTCCATTTCCACTTTTTCCTCCAAATCAAAGACATAGATGATTCTAACTTACATATACACCGGCTCATTCATTACATCTCATCTTGTTACAAACGTTTCACTTTGTCATCTTGAAGTAAGTTTGTTATTTATTAAAAAGGTGCTTTTCTTAACACCAAGATTGTCCATAATAATGAAGTTCACAGAAATTTAACACCATTCGTTCCTGGACTTGGTCTTACAGCTACTCAACGCATCTTAATAAAAAGCAGCAAATGCATTACTTGGGATTTCTGTGAAGCTCTCCTTCATGTTTACAACAGAACAACCATCTATCTTTGTCCAGTGATGGAAACTATTACCGCCATCTATGCCAACTCCAGCTAGTATAAGGCTAATATAAAATTCTGTTAGCTGCTTTGAGCTGCTTATTCAACTGCCAATAACAAAAGTCAAGCTCTGTAACAGTAGCCTTGTATAGCGAAGTTTCTGCTTACCTCAGAGAGCCGACTAAGCATCTCCAAGAACCTTTTCACCATTTAGACAACTCTATATTTATTTGACATCTGGTTTTAATAACAATCTCAAAATGCAATACAATTACCTTTTCGCCTCCAAACATTTCTATCAAGTGGGCTAAAATTACTTAAAAAACGAAAAGCTGCTACCGTCAAGACAATATACTGTTTCCTGTACACAAACTGAACTAAATGCCTAAATCAGAGGCATCCCTATTGCTTCTAGAGGCAGTTGGAGAAGGAGCACCTCTGAAGGAAGAGGTTAGGAAACAGGTATTTCTATCTCTCAAACAATATTTAATTGAATACTGATGAAGATTTTACACATCCTTTTGTGTTTTAAAGAGATGAGACCTAAATATTGGAGAACAAGCAATCTATCATTTTAAACACATACTGGGGAATTTTATGTTCACCTGCTTGCAAATTGCACAATTTTCTGGGGCTATGATCTGGGAGATACTAAAAATGAAATTTAGACACACTTTCGGTGGGCTTCACATCTTTCCTCCTCCCTGAAGTCACAGCTATGTTATTGTAAACATTGCTAAGCATCAAAACCAAGGAAACAACTTGAAACGTTTAATTGAGCTTGTCCAAATTTTTGGTAATTTCTTTTTTATTAAATGTACACGTGCAGTAGAAATTCTCTTGCGAACTGTCACCAGCTCTTGACTCTATCACGCTCATCCAGAAACTAAGCAACTCTTCTTCCTCATCTATGTATTTCATAACAAACCCTTTTGACACAGATCATAATCCATAATGCTCTTTTGTCCTTTCTACAGTTCCTGTCCAAAGCAGTACTTGTCTCAGAGCAGTCAACATTTTTCTGCCTGCACAAGGCTTCAGTTTTACATATTTCCTAGTAATTTCTGATTCTTAGCTTTCAGTAAACTGTTGAGCCCAAGTACATAGCCAGATAAATACCAAAGAGAAAACCTAGTTTTGAAAGATAGTGGTCTTAGCTGATAGACACGGACAAAGAAAAAAGGTTAATTAATCATCTTATGTTTGATTATCAAAATGTGTTACCACATACTTCTTCTCAAACCTACGAAGTCCCATTCTGTGACTCAGACAAAACTGTTCATTCTTTCATACTATCCTCCTCTTAATTTGACAATACGCACCCCACCAGCACTGTGAGACACAATATTAAAGAAAGAAAACTTTAGAGATGTAGTTCCCGGTACACACTTTGAAGACAAAAGGCATTTTCTGTGACAGCAGAAACCCAGATGACAGCAACCACCTCCCCAGCTTTGTCCAAGGCAGCAGAAGGTCAAAGCCACCTACGTTTCAGAAAGGAGGATAACTTATCTCACTCATCATACAATTCAGAAAAAGGATAAGCAAGAGACGGTCAAAGGCAAAAGGAAACACCTATCTTGTTTCCTCAAGTTTGCAGCTACATTCTTTCTTTCCTTTTGCAGTTTCTTCCAGTAATTAAGTAACCATGCACTTCTGCTCCTCCTTCACAGGCGATGAACTTTTAGCCATTGGTACATCAAGAAACCTTCTGTTCCCAGTACCTTCTGTTCATCAGTGAAGTTATTAATTTATAATTCAGCAAACTAAAATACCTATTTTTTATTTTATTAAAACATTTTTTAATATCACAGTTGAAAATAAATTAATTTAAAAGCTACAAAGCACCTCTTCCAGGGGAGAGCTACTTAACACTGAAATTAACTCTCAGGGTACAGTATGAAACAGCTGTAGGGTAGTAATATCTACCATCGCTTCAGCTGATGTGCAGTCATTACCTGATCACACCCTTGAGTTCAAGGTCAGTGGTTCATCCAGCCTAAGTTAGCTGTCTACAGTTTCAATCACTTCTCTGCAGAAAAAGTTTGAAATCCTCAATCCTCAGCAAGTTGTGCAGTATTTTATTTTAAGAAGCTAAAAGCAAGAAGATGCCCAGAAGAGATCTAGCTACTATGACAATTTAGCTGCTATGACAAAGGAATCCAGCTTCTCATCAATTCCAAAGAATTCACTAGCAGTGCACCTTCACATGGACTAACTATATGGAAAAAAGGTACAATACTGAAGGAAAAGGTAAAGCTTTTGCTAATAAATGAATGTTGTCATTTACTTTTCTTCATGTGTTTCTACTTTGTTACACATATCTCATGCACCATAATAGATTTGTCAGCATTTTGCTCCCATTTACAACCAACTTATAAGGTAAATACTATACAGAGGCAACTGGAACATGCATTAGGAAAGTGAAAACACTTAGGAAAGTGGTAAATACACTAACTATGTGTTTACCAGCAATAAATATCTTTCAGCCTTTGAAAATATGCCACAAACCAAAAGCAAGAGTCAGATCGTGTGGTTTTTATTAAATGAAAGTTAAATGAGTGTGGATTCTTCTCTATTTTCAAAGGTTTTCCTTTTTGCATTATGAAATCAGAATGTTTTTACTAGTTACTAATACACTGACAATTACAGAATAAAGTTAAATACAGGGAAATCTTGTGGCTAGGTTTAAGAATCTAAGTTGATGAACACACTAGAGAGCCACCATATCTTATAACTTCAGTTATGTCACACATTTAATTCGAAGCTACTACATCAACCTCCAATAAATCTGCACTGATATTAAGGACTGACTTCTCACACGGCAATCCATTGTGATGCCTTGTAAAAATGCACCTCCCCCAGCTAAAGTATTGCTGCTAACACCACA
The DNA here is from genome assembly GCF_032191515.1 of Phaenicophaeus curvirostris. Lineage (NCBI taxonomy): Eukaryota > Metazoa > Chordata > Aves > Cuculiformes > Cuculidae > Phaenicophaeus > Phaenicophaeus curvirostris. The sequence goes on from NC_091394.1 coordinate 38,263,232, forward strand.
AAGAAATGTCAGTTAAAACTTAAGTGACCGATGAGTCTTTTTACATGCCTAACCAACACAGGTGCAGTGCAGTCTGAAAAGTAGCTGTGCACTTTATTTTGTAGGTATGGAAACTGAAAGAAGGCAATACCACTACCAGAGGACTAACCAAGCTTGCCAGCTTCCATTCATATATATTCCTCAGTGCCCAAGTTAAATGACCACACTCCCAAAACTGATACACAATAACCTGAGCAAGAAAGAGAGAAACTTTTATCTAAAGTCACTGTGTCAGCAACAACAGATTTCAATAAAACGTCAACATAAAGTGTGATAAAAGAGGAAAGCTGTGATTTTAACAACTGAGAACTCCAACACAATAGAATCTAATATTAAACCTCTGTATTATGATTTGGGGAACTATCATAATCATCTTATTAAAACAGGAAGCTGCATTACCTATGGACATCTAAAAGGGGTCAACAGAAATGAGTGAGGAAGAGGAAGACTTCCTTAAAACAAATTTAAAGATTTAACGCTACGCAAAACTAGTGCTCAGTGCATAAACTGCCTTCAAAAAATATTACCTTCACAGATATTCTGCATAATTTAGTATACACTGTAAAGTAATGATCGTAAACAGCTATTAATTGTCTGTATCTCAATCCTTTTAATAAGCTCAGACATGATGAAGCTACCAACAGTAAGCCAAGCCACAGAAGCTGCAAACAGTAATTACAAGGTAGCAAAGTTTGTCTGGCTCACAGATACATAAGACACCTCAAAGCACATACTGTGAAATTGTTGCTTTTGATTGTTGTTTTCTGTTACATTTTTGCTAATTTCTGCTTCTGGCAGCTTTAGAATTTTGGTTTAGCAATGATGCACAAAAGAGCTTGGAGGCCCAGGCTTCCTTCCAGTTTTGCGTAAACTATAAAGCTACAGCTGTATAACTAAAATTAGTTGTTATCTATTCCCCCCAAATGGTGTTATTTTATACTCACTGCTATTATTTTATACTCACTGCTATTAACATGTTGCAGCAAGAAAAGAGCAGGAAAAAACCTTACTGGATTGTTGACATGTGCCTACCAGGCAAGGCTCCCATAGCAATTTGTGAATTGAATTAATTCCCAAGAGTACAGAGTATTTTACCTTCGCAGGTTCCTGGAAAAGAATTAAGCAAATGGTTCTCCCCCATAATCTTGCAAAACATCCAGAGGATGCCACTTTGACAAATCATTTTAAGCCCTTAAAAATGCCATATTTCTTATTTCAAGGTCACGTGAAAGACATTGCAGTGCATAGGGCATAAATTATGAGGAAAATTTTGAACAGATTTTTTTGTTAAATTTCAGCACTCATTCACATCTTGATCTTCTTAGCTCTAATGTTCAACATGAAAAAGCATCCACAGCATGTTTTTCATCCTCAGAAACAGAACGTTAGGTCCGATCTGCCATATGCAGCACTATTAGACTACAATAGATGTTTTAATCATCTTAGCTTTCAAAAACAAAACCCGCAGATCATAATCTGATTTGCCCCATTAATTACTTGTAATTGACGGTATCTTTACTGGATAAAGACAGCTGGAACACTTTGCCCAAGGAAACAGGGAACATGATGAAAAATACTCTTCTAAGAGCAAGAACATGCTCAGAACTGATTATTCTTCACCTGCCTTTGAGTGCTCAGAAAATGCAGTTGTAGAAAAGGGGCAGAAAATAGGAAGTATTACTTAAGGAAAAAAAAAAAAAAGGAATGCCTGAATGCCTTGTTTTTACAATCTTTTGACATCAAAACTTGTCTAAAACCTACAGAGACCACTAAAATAGTATTACATTTTTTTACTACAAATCTCTGGATTCTTCTTTTTCAGTTTTGACCTGCAAGCTTAACAACCCTGAAAAGAAGTATATAAGTCAATTAAACATTTGATACCAAAACCAGTTCAAAATGTGACTTCAAGAAAAACATTAAAAATCTATTTTAATTTTGAACTCAAGCCTGTCCCATTCCCCAAAACTCCGGCATTTTCACACAAGCATCCCCAGCCCAACTACTTCTGTAACTCCTTTCACAGGTTTCATCAAACCTCCATTCAATTTATTCCATGTATTGCTCCAAATAAAAGCACAGTAATGTGCTTGAAACAGGCATGCAGCAAATCAGCTTGAATATAAGTTTTGCTCTGAAAACTGTCCGAGATAAACAACTTCTCTCTCCACAGAATTTTCCCAGTGAGTTCACAGTCATAGGCTGACTTTGGTAGCAAAATTACTATTCTCTTACTCAAAGCCACTACAGGAAAGCTTGAAAGGTCTACACCTTTCCAATACAACAACTGGTTTTAAGCCCCGAGAGACACAATGATGGACAATTAACTGACAACAGAACACAAGGAGATTAAAAATCTAGCCCCTGAAATTCCTGAGGGCTACAATTATTAACAAAAATTTGATTTTGCATCTTTTCAGATATTTTCATAGTTTAAAGGACATATTGATAAGCTAAGCAACTTAGCTACCAAATACTTGAAACAGTTTAGTCAAAGATTGCAAATCATCATAACCACCTTCCCAAACTGACTTCTCAGGCTATGTGACTCTTACATTTATTGTTGGTAGACATCACACAGGAATCTTTACAAGATACACAAATGGAGACATCCTGAGTTCGGACTAGCAGCCTACACAGTGTACTGCTGGCAGACAATAGTGGCTTCCTTAAACTATTTTTTTCTTTCCAGATACACTTAAACATTTAAAAACACAACATGTTCAAACATGTGGTATTTCTCTGTGGATTTTTACTTGAATGCCCCAAAGTCTATCTATCTATAGATCAAATATTTTCAAGATATGATAATCCTTCCTTGAAAAATTTTTCATTGCTGAAGTCCTCCCTGAATTTTCTTCCCTTCCTTGGCTTGCAGCCAACAATATCCCCTCAAAAGACTTTTTGAGCTGTGGTATCAGACTGCAGAGCCAGGCTTACAACTACAATTCATTTTATGAACATCTGCTTAATACAGTGGTGTTCCACTCTGTATTATACCAAAAGGTATTAGATGTTTTGAAATATTTTTCCATTGCCACTATCTGTGAGAATTTTATCTATGTGCAGCTTTATTGTGTAGACAAAAAAAAAAAAACCAGACAGTGACCCCAGCCAGGCTTTTATTAGCTCAGGCAGAAAACAGAGCAAAAATCAGTGAAGCAACAAGCCAGTGTCTAAAAATACAAAAGGTGCATGGACACTTTCAGGTGGTGGAGAGCATCTGATCAGGTACTAAATGAGCATAAAGCTCCAGCCTGGACACATTGAGCAAAGGAGAACTCCAAGTTAAGGGAGAGAGAGTCTGAGAATATGAGTGTGCACCACCCTGCAGAAATTCACTGAGGTCTTGCTCAGTGTTTTAACACCCATCCAAAAGCAGCAGGCTACACAGTTGCATTGTGAAAAAAAAAGATAAGTTATTCCCTTATAAGATTTGTCTTATTGCAGCAGAAAAAAACACCTCCAACCAAACTCTGAATTAGAAAACATAGGTCATCTTACAACAAAACAAAGCTGCCAGCCCTGACAAGTTTCAGAGCAGGAGAGAGATATTTAGCAATTAGATATTTAGCACACAGAAACATAAATACAAAGTAGCTGATAACAGGATTAAAAAAAACCCAAACCAACCACTGTCAGTGAGTACTACAAGTTAAATTACTCAGGGGAGTGAGACACACAAAGCAGACAAAGGAGCTGAGGCACAAGCAACACACATGCTACCACACCAACTGCAGACGATTAAATGTAATCAAAGCTTCCGATTTAGGATAAGCAGCAGAGCGCGGCCAGGAGCTGCTAACAACACTCAATCTCTTTATTCTAAAAATATATTCTTTATTCCATCATTTCTGGAGATAACACACTACCTTCAAAAGCATAGGAGAATGCAGGTAGAAGGTCAAGAGGATGACAGAGGACAACGATAGTTAAACTGGAGAACAGAGAAAGGCATATATTTTATCTATGGGTATGCTTGCACAGAAATCATGGGATTGGGTATAAAGATTAGCAGTGTGTATTTAAAAAGCCTCCATCCTGGTAAATCAACCTTGGCTGCAGCTAACCCAGAGATTGCCATACAGTCTTGTGGCCCATGCTGGCAACTACTCAGATGCACTTAAGAAGGGAGATCCAGGTTCCTTCCCTGGGATAAGAAGTGTGCAAAAGTGATTCTGCACTGTAGTCACACAATGAAAATATTCTTTCAAAGAGAGAATAGTGAAAAACTTATTCTTTCCTGGTGAATGCTTTTCCCGGTACTGTAAATAAGATTGGCTTTAAATTTAACATTCAGCTCCATCAATAAGGTCAACAGGTATATTTAAATCCAACAGGGAGTAAAGTATTTCAACTGCCTGTAAGATGTAATGAAGTACTTTAAATTCAAGTTAAAATGATCATACACATCTTTACAGTCCCATTAAGTATCATCTGTGTTGTGATCTGCAGTCAGCACTACTACTCACCATGAGTGCAGGCTGAAACATTCTTGACAATGGAAAATCCCAGATAACAGAGTATACGCTCAAGAGTATGTTGCACATACTCCCAAGCACCAAATCAACACTGTGGAACCAATTTATTATCTCTTTAGAGCCAGCCCCACACTGTGTTTTAAGAGACCTCATCTGCTTGGCCTCTTTACCTAAGGATGTGCTCATCCTGCACTGCATCTGAGCTAGGGCAATGGTCACACCCACCTACTGGTTTTGTCCTTTCTCATCCTTGGCACTGCTCTCGACTCCATCACTGACACCTACTCCCATTTTTATGTTCCCAAGGACAACCACAAACAACAGGTACAGCACGGACAGCACAGGCTAACAAAGAAGCCTTGCTGGGCACCCAATATTCGTGCTGTGCCAGGAGGCTGTAGGACTCCAGCACCGAGACTTCTGGTCTGACTGCACTGGAGAAGGTGAGGCCCTGCCAAGCTTATCAGCTAAACTTCCGCGACACCGAGGTGCAATTCTTCTGTTTCAGGAGCTGCAACTCAGCTGATTACCTCTGCCATAAATAACCCACAGCCTAAATCATCTACCTAGAGATCTCCCTGCATAGTGAATAGAGTTACACAAAACGTGCCAGAAGAAATAAAGCAGAATTACACGTGGTTTCTCAAAAAGTTGACAAAAATCCTTCGAAGATAACAAGAAGTCATATTAAGGAAGAAGACTCAGAGCATGCACACCAGTCTGAAACACCATGAAAAGTTGTATGAAAGGGCACACAGGTTCTGAACTGTGATAAACAGTACGTTAATTAGTGATCCAAGAAGGCGAATACTACTGAGGTCAGCATTTTTTGGTTACTAATATTAGGATTAGAATGTGAAGGAGCAAAGTAGGTGAGCAGCAACACTGCAAACAAAATTCAGGTTTGACAAATACAGAATTAAGTTCAAAATTATTCAACGAGTTTATCACATTAATTTTTCAGTATAGCTTCCCCACTTCGACCATCACCACTAACATTTAAATAAAAGTGATCAGCAGCACTCAATTCTCAAAAATGTTCAATGTAATACAGAGTCAACTGTTCTCTTTGTGTTTAAACAGCCATACTCCAAAAATGGCTAAAAGTCATGTTGTTTGATTAGTAACTCCCGACCAGTTAAATTTATTCACCTACTACATCTGCAAATAGACATGAAAGCAAAAGAGCATGAGTAGAAGGATCTGCTACAAGAGAACCTGCAGCTAAGGCAAGCATCCCATTTCAACTGATCTTAGATAAACAGCAGGGCAAAGAAGTGACCTGTTTCATCTGCAGAATCAGCTACAGGGAAGAAAAACAACAGAAAAGTAACATGATTTTTAAAGGAATCACTAACTAACCAATCTAGATCTTTAAGGGAAAAAACAACAAAATCCACAAAGCACCCTTTGCTCCTTCCATTCACAGCAAAAGTTCGAAAAGGAATTTATAACTTGTATTCTACTTTCGATGCAAATTAAAATGATAATTAGAAAAGTATTTCAATACAAAGGCTTTCCATTATTATTAAGAAAAAAACATGCAAGTTTCCTAGTCTAATCAAATACTGACCTTGAGCTCATCAAACTCAGACACTGCTCACGACAGCTACCAGTCAAAAGACTGTCACACTATCATTCCTAAATGTTTCTTGAAAATACGAAAATGAGCTAATTCAGTTTTTCTTTTCCTAAATACCTGCATACGACCATTAACATTTCTACTTGCCCTCATTTCTATGTACTGCTGATAAAAAACTCCGCCCTCAAAATTCAATCCTGCAATTCCACTTTATAATATCTCATTCTTAAGTCAGAGAAAAAGAACTAGCATTTACTTTCCCTTTTTAACCACAAAGTCAAGCAGGCTAGAGGTCACTTGGGCGAGTCATTCACCTCTGTCTTTTCCTGAACAATGATGAAAATGCCTTAAAAACATAAGCATTTAAACATTTGAACTGTGAGATCCTCCAGAAGTCATTCTACAACACCCTTCTTGATAAAGGATGACAGATAACCATCAAGTTGGCTTAAAAGAGATTTTTGTGAAACTCATACCTTAGTCATGCAAGTACAAGAGTATTTTCAAAGTCTATTTGATCTGTCTTACACACAAGCCATTAATTTCCTTATTCAGACCAGAAATCCTAAAATACCAACCAATTATATTGTCAGACCATGTATCAGAAAAACCATAACTCAGAAAACACATGAGCACTGCAAAATACTAAAAGCAGTCAGTCAGGCCAATGCCGCAGATCTGCATTTCTGGGTTTAAACTAGCACCAAGTTGCAAGATGCCATTCTGAAATGCCAAATAAGAGTACAGCACATTCCTTGAAGCACATGCAAAGCTACCTACTCTGTCTGTTACTGTAGATGGCAGTAAGGACAGATTACACTAAGGCACAAAGCCTGCACACCGTTAGTATTTCTGAAAAAAACCCAAACAAACCCAAAAAAACAACAAAAAAATGTTTCCCATTGCCACATTCACATCTCCAAAACTGAAACTTCAAAAACTACTTGAGAGGATACAGCCTGCCCCAAAGAGTAATTAAACAACAGAGGAGAGATTAGACTGATGTCTGTCTAGGTTCAGTACTCATCCACTACGCCCAGCTGAGCACTTGAAAAACAAGTCAGAAACCACAGAAAGTCAGGCATCCCTGCTTTGGTACAGTTACTTCTGATAATAAGAGAGAATCCATCCATGGAACTGGGATACTAAGAGTGACAGAACACCTTACTAAATTTATTTAAAAAATTCAATACACTGTTCCATTGAAAGAGACCTTAGAAGAACACATAAATGTTGCATCTTCATACACATTTTGATTAGCCTTTTGATAGACACAGAAATGTTTCCAAGTGGATTATTTCACAGCCAATTTACACAGATTCTCAATCACAGCAGATGTTTAATATAATAAACAGTAAATATTCCATGTTAAAAATACACATTACAACTATGAAATGAAAATTAGGAATATGACATGAACTTAGCTACAATGTTATAAACACCTCAAATAATAAACACAATAAAGACTTGGAAGCTCTTGGCAAGGAAACTAGACAGTGTTCAATGGTTTGTTTACAAGAACTGATTTTTCTTGTTGTTTTAACTTGGATCACAACCAGAACACACATGAAGACTGTTGTACCACCCCAGAGAATGCCAGTTTCTCACACACATTTTCAGTAGGATGGAAAAAAGCTTAGTGGATGCTGTTGGGTTTTGTTGCTTGTTTGGTCTTCCTCCAACAAGTAACTTTGAGGAGTCTCATAATGTTGTTGGGCATCCACTTCCATACCTCTTTTGACTTTCGTTATCCTTCCAGTCCTGATACCCAAGTGTCCTTTCCCTATATTCTACCATGTCAGCAGCAAATCCATTAACGAGCCATCTTTCGTATTTCCTTGTGTGTCAGTTTCTCGGCAGGCACGGAGGCAGCATTTCTCAAGGGCACTCCAATCAAGAATGCAGGTACAAGGACTTGATTAACACCAGAAGAATAGGAACTATTCAAAACCGTCTTCTTTTTTTAATGTAATGAGCAGTACAGAAAATACCAATTTGTTTTCTGGACAGTTTGTTTCAGAATAGTGTATCCAGTGTGGTCATGGTAAGAAGCTCCAAAACAGAAAAACCCAAGTGCTGGATCCATGATACACTTCTAACCAGAACTTAACAAGTGTCTTTTTTTATCCCAGTGCAGTAAAACAGCAAAGCAAAGGAAGGCTTAGTAAGTTTTCTGCTCTTACTCCGCGCAAAGTTCAAATATGTGCAAAGTTCTTTTTGAAAAACATACTCAAACTCAATTACATCTTGCTGAACATTCAGAGGACATATAAGCATTTCTTTCTTTTGCCAAAAAGACAATTTCTGTTTCAGCCTGATTCTGTTAGATAAAATTATCTGAAAACACATTTCAAGTCTAAAGGAAATTTAGAAACATCTCAAAATAGGGAATGACAACATGCTATGACAGGAAGGAAAAAAATACCAGAAAGTATCAAAATGCTTTGGACTTGTATCACTCAGGGAGGTGGCACTACTGAGCCAAAACATGTCTGGAGCACTGCAGACTTACATCACATAAAACCTTATGTCGACAGACGCTGACAAAGAAGCTTTCCAAAGCAGACCAGAACACTGCTCATTCAGGGTCATAAAGCAGCTTTGCTAGTAGAAAACTTCCACCGGCTCTGTGCCTCTACTGGAATGTTCTGTTGACTTATCTTTAGCAAAAGCTTACCTACTGTAAAACAAACCTTGGCTTTTGAATCACAAAGTAAAAATTAATTTCAAGTAACAATTCAGCAAAATAACTTCAAAGTATTAAAAATAACATTGGACCCATGGCTGGTCACCGTACACTCAATCCATTTTCCTTCAACTCTGAAAGAATCAAATTTGTGAAAGGCATTTTCAGCTACACTGCATATGATTTTAATCATAAAGTCAGACAAAAAGTGGAAACAATGTGGGAAGAAGTACTTCAGTTTCTTATCTAAGATCTGCTGTTTCTTGTCATCATGTAAGAAACATTAAGCAAAACAGACAGCTTCACATACTCGTATTTAATATTAGAAAAACTATTCCAGTAGCTTATGACACAGATTCAGAATTTTGAAGCCTTACACCAGAAGAAAATTCAATCTCGTCTAGAGACTTTGGAACACTATTTAAATGGGATTGACATTTATGTTTAAAATGAGTGCGGAATAAAATATGAAAATGTAAGGTCAATTAATATGATATCACATACATTTTTTCATTTTATTTGCAAGTCTAAAATATCATCATACCAAAAAACGAGAGAAAAAATATTTAAATGTTGACAGTTTCAGCCATATGTTTTTAAAAGAAAGTTTCAAATTACTTTACATAAAGTAACAGCTAACAATGATTCCTGGTCATTTTCTTAAACATATTGAACAGTATCTTCATAAACACGTGCAGAGATAAGCATGTCATTCCAGCCACAGCAGCTGCTTTGATTCCTATGTATGAAATGCTTAAAATTCTTGGAATATGTATACCCTGCAAAAAGAAGATGGTACTAGCCTACCACCTCTGCTGTCACCAACCATGAAAAGGCAGCAGCACTGGCTTGGTGTGGGCTTGCATCTAGAAAACAGACTGTAAGTACAGACCCTGTTGTCAGAGGCTCACTGTGTGCTAGCAATCTTCACCATCATCATTAACTGTGCTAGTTACCATGCACTTACACAAGCACACAGCAATGTTTCAGATACACCTTTCTTTCACTGTGCTGACTGATATGACCCAAAATAAGAGCTGTACCATTAATAAGCACCAAAATATACTCATGACTTAATCTGTCAGAAGAGTAATTTTGGTATAAATCTTTGTCCCAAGTTCATAGAATGGTTTGGGCTGGAAGAGACCTTAAAGGTCATCCAGCTCCAACCCTGTGCCATGGGCAAGGACACCTCCCAGTGGATCAGGTTGCCCAAAGCCTCATCCAACCTGGCCTTGAACACCTCCAGGGACAGGTTATCCACAGCTTCTCTGGGCCACCTGTGCCAGTGACTCACCACTCTCACAGGAAAAACTTTCTTCCCAATACCTATTCTACATCTCCCCTCTTTCAGCTTAAAATTGTTCCCCCTTGTCCTGTCACAGCACTCCCTGATAAAAAGCCCCTCCACAGCTTCCCTGGAGGCCTCCTTGAATAGCAAATAAGTTACTATAGGATGATAAATCACTAGTGACTTCATTAGGGCCAGTTACCATATAGATTTCCCTATGGTGATGTGTGTGAAATGAGACAGAACATTCAGGTTACCTCCTAATGAAAAAGTCGCACCTTACAAATCAAGAACTCCTCATTGTGCAAGGAAGATGTAGGTATATTTGGTAAACATGTACATGCTTCAGGATGTCTCTATTTGAGATATAACAAAATGCCAAATGCAGCTAATGACTAAGGAATGCATTAGTTCAAGATGTGGTTATGAATTTCATTAGATGTTTTGATGACTGAGGTTTTTTTAATTATTATTTTTACATTAAAAGTCAACTTGCAAAAATAAAAGCCAGAGCTGCAGACGTTAATTAACATTATCCAAGTGCAAGAGCACCAGAAAGCCATTTATTCCCATTTCCCCAAAAAGGAAAAGTGACATAAAGGGACACCCTCCCACGGAATAGGAAAACAGCTTGTGTTACTCCTACTCTTCACCAACATGGATACCTTGAGCTCATGTCATTAATTTTCGGCTCCCATCAGCAATGTGTTTTTCTGCTTGACCCTCACACAGAAAATTTTCTATCTGCTTGTTGTTAACAACTTAACAAGCTCCTCTCTCAGCTCCCAGTGAACACCCATGGCAAGCCACAGAAGAACCTAAAGACATACACAAGCAACTGATGCTCCAGCAGACCTCAAAGTGATGACAGATTTCATATCAACATACAAAGTCAGGTACTGACTCAACAAGCTTACAGTCCTACTGTCTCTCAAAAAGACACACAGCAACATCCCTTCCAGGCAACAGCATGACTGTTCTAGTTAACTTGGTGCTTTGAATCTCAAGTTAACTCAATATCAAGTCCTGTGGTGCACATCATTGCACAGCAGGGGACTTTTCTTTGCAGGCTGCACTTACTGAAGACATAAAACTCACTGTCTCTAGACAACATGTTTATAGTTCCTTTAAGAGCTTTCTCCACACTCTGCCATCAGCAACAGACATCCTCACAAAATACAAGGAACCTAGCAATCAGAGAAGTTATTCAGTTGAGCAAGAGCATCTGTGGAGCATTGCTGCAGCAGCTGGCATTTCACTATAGTAGGCAGTAATTGTTTCCATTAATAGATTCAAAATCATGCCCAGGGTGGACCAAATAAGCAAAGACACAGCTTTCCCACCATTAAGGACAGACTGTCCATGCAAGAGACACCAGCCACACAGCCACAGGCAGCTCCCACTACTGCTACTCAGTCTGCAACTGGCGGTAGAGGAAAGAAGGACTTTCAGTCTGATAACGTCTCAAACACAACAGCTACAAGCACATTTGTCAATTTAAAGATTTAGCTCTAATCTTATTACTAGAGGTACCACCACACTGACACCCTGAGCAACAGATGCCAGGCATTACAGGTCTGAGACCAAGAAGAGATACACATTATCTCCAAAACTTTGTATTCAGATTTGCACCCCAGCTCTGGGTGATCAGCTGCCCTGCTGTGCAGGTCCGTGTGTGTGCACTGTGCCTCTCTGAGCTCAGGGGCTGCAGCACAGGGACTTCTTCAGCACTTCTTGAAGTACTTTGAATTTAGCCCACACCTGGGTCACTACAACGTTTACAAGTATCATTTAATAGTTTAAAAATTTAAAGTTAATTGACAGCAAATCTAATTAGAGGTCTGAAATCTTACCATAAGTACATTTAATAAACCTACTCAATGCCAACAGAGCAAAGATAATCTTGCTTTCAACACAAGAAAATTGTCTCAACTACTTATAACTAAGGGGGCAACGGAGCTGCAAATAAAACTTTTCCTTTCACCCTGATCTCCTTAAAGAAAAGGAAAAAAAAAATCAGTTTAAAAAGTGCTGTACATTTTTTAAATTCATCATTCATTTCAATAAACAATGTATTCAAGGTGTATTGACGAGTGATCCAGATCTCAAAAAACAGCTCTGGTTGTAGTCACAGGTAAATGCATGCATACCTGCCTGTTCTAAACAAAGAATCTATGCAAGTCTAAAGGCCTACCAATCTTTTTAACAAATCCATTCATGTTCCATAGTGTGGGCATTTATAACATTGTAAAACAGAAAAATTCAACAAGTTCAAAGTTGAGCCTCATTTTACTATGTTTTACTCACAAATACTCGAAAATATCACTCACTAGCCCAAAAGCAGACAATGGCCACAACGCAATGATTGCCTAAACATGGTAATACCAAGCACAGTTTTCCTCCTCTTCAAACACTTTATTTTCGTTCTGAAATGCTGCCAGCTCAGCAGTACTAGCTGCTTACCCACAACCCCAACGGTCTCCAACAGTTAGTTTCCTCTAGCAATGCCATTTACAGACCAAAGCACATGTTCCCAACAGCTGTCTAGATCTTATAAACATGGTAAAATAATGGATGTTCCATGCACTTGCAGTGCAGGCTACCTTACGAAGAACTGAGAGTCATGCCACAAACCTGTAATTCAAAATACTATGTCTCATTTTGCTTCAAATTACATGGAATTTAAGAAAAGTGATTTCAAGGAACTGCATCGACTGTCACAGTTAGTGCATCAATGAACTAAAGCAGTGCAAAAATAGCTCAGAAATGCCATTTTCCAACCACACATTCCACAATGCGAATACACCTCTTCTGCAGCAGTTCAAAGCTAACAGCTCATATCCTGAACATTGATGTCTAACAGGAAAGTTAAGAGAAGAGGTCAAAGTTGGATTACTTTTACAATTTCCTGCAGACAAAGATGAAAGTTGCTGCTTACTATTATTTTATGATCTACCTCAGGTGACAATTTGAAGTATACACATCAAAGACAATCTCATTGATCATTCCTTCAGAAATGGAAATAATTAGCAGCTGTCCTATTTCAGCTTCCAAAAGTTCCAGTCTGAAAAAGTGACCATTACCAGAAGTACACACCTACAACTGTGCTCTTGCCTCACCTCCGATGCTATTGAAAGCAACATACCAAAGTACCACCACAGGAAGGACTAAAGACCATCCAAAATCATGTTTTCTCCAAGGCAGGGGAAGCAACAGCTGTTTTCTGGAAACACAAATTTTTAGGATAAGCTGTCTAGGGATGAAATCTGTGCTTCAGATATTTATTCATCTTTGAAAGTATCATGACCTACAAAAACCAGACAGACACACATCTGTTCCTAGATATTTATTTTATTAAAGTCCTTAAACCTACTCAAATAAGCCCCCATATATTCTGGAATCTTCAGTCATGTAGAGTTACCAGAAGAGTTTTAACTACATAGAGTTGGGCCTTGGTGCCACTTCTCCATTATCAAAATAAGGATTGAAGAGGACAGAGCAAGTCATAAAACGTTTTTCAGAAAGAGTTAAGCCAGGCAAGAAAGACACTTTCAGAGTAAAGCGATAATTATAAGTTCAGCTCCACATACTGATGATTTCTTGCTTATTTTCTGCTCTGAAATTTTTCAATAAGGCAAAGTTTGCACAAGGCTACTGTACTTTAATGCCACAAATTGCCCAATAAACGATTTTTTGTTGCAGTCAAAACTACAGTTGAAACTGTATTTCAGTGCTACTGTCTCCGTAGTTCCTTGTTTATTTCTGTCAAGACAAATGTTTTGCTTACTAAAGGAAAAATCACGTCAAGAAGAAATGTTGTCAGGGAACTAATATAAAATTTTTCAGATCCTACACATTGAAAAGCGTAACTGAAAGGAAAGGTTGGAGGAAAGCATATTTTAACACTCGAAAGCAGAGGAGGAAAATGGCAAAACCTAATTCATCCCAATAAAAATCATCCCTAATGCAAAGTCAAATCTTTCACACCTCTCTCTAGGCTTATGAAACTTCCATTGTAAAGCATTACTCAAATATTTTGAAAGATTGTCTGTAGCTCCATACCCTAATTATCTTGTAGTTATGTTTTAATACTGCACCTTATCGTTAACAACTAAACACATTTACAGAGAAACAGCAGGATGTGTACATAATATCCATTTCTTTGAAATATAATACCCATCTCCAAAAGACTGCAAGTTAGAACAATTTTTTTCAGGAACAGTGCCTTTTGAGAAAGGAAATTCAGATTCCCAGGTGAAGACGGAAAAATCAGAGCATTGACAGAAAGATTTCTTGGGGAAATTTATATTGGTTTGGGGAGGAAATGGATGAGACACAGGAGAGGTAACTAAAATGACACACAAGCACAGTTATGCAGATATAAACTCAACTACTGCTACTAATAATAGTAAAACAAGGGTTAAAGGTATGAAGTGCAACAACGAAGTTACAAAAACTTCTCCGGCACAAGAGCTTATACGTGATACCAGCTAATGAAAATCATTCCATTCTGAACTTTGCCTCCTATTATTTCAGTCAATAAAGATATTCCTGTGCCTTTCAGGCTCAGACTGTTCAGTTTTACTATGTCCTGGTTTTCCTCCTTCGTTAGTTTATAACACTAGAACTTGTGTGCCTGTGGAGAACAGCAGGCCTGCTGCTTACAAAAAATAACAATGACTATTTTGTAGCTGTATTTGTTAAGGTGAATATGCTGTGTGGTCTATTACTTAGAATTAGAATCCTGTTCTAATTTATGGTGATAACTTACTGCTTTTCCTCTAACGCAATAGTGGAAATTGGACAAATGAGAGTACTGCCAGAGATTTTAGGCTTTTTTTTTTCTTTTTACCACTTGTAAAACTATCATTATTTGATCATCTAAAATGCTTCAGAAATAACCTTAATAAAACCTAGAGACTGATTAACTACACGCATCTGAACTTAAATTTAATTTGAAAACTCCATACAAAGCTAGTAAAATTACATTTTCCTAGCCTCAGATATTCTTCCAAGAGCAGATATTAGAGTATTATAATTATTGAAGAGTTATCTAACTTTACTTTAGAAGAATCTATCAATATCTTTAAAATTATAACTGAGAGAACAAAGCAAATAAAAAGCCTGGTCCTGAATTCCACCCCAACACCCTATAGTCTCTTGGCTTTAGCTCAATTAAGAAAAGCAACCCTAGAAACCAAGTTTGCTTTAGAAGGCTACTTTTTCCAAAGTGCAGTACAAGCTTGTACTTTCATTCAGCTAAAAAAAGGAAAATTCCATATAAAAAGATAAAATGTAAAAAGAGAAAGATAAGACTAAACAGAATATTACAATAACGCAATACAGTAGAGAAAGACCAATTAATCACCTTAACAAGTGAAATAATTTTTGCAACTACATGGTTGCTCTGAAAGAAAAATCCAGTTGAGCTACATAAAAACAAGCTGCACAAAGAAAACCAAAAATACATTTGACACTGCTAACCCTGCCAAGGCATCAATCCAAGTACAAGCAGCAACTACTCAGCAATTCAGAGCCAGTTTATACAGACATTTTATGGTGGGTACCCATAGAAGAACAGAATCCATTCTTCATCATGAGAAATTAAGCTATTTACCTTGAGTAAAAAAACTAGAAATCAACAGTTTAGCACTGAAAACAAAAAAAAAAAAGCATAAGGATCTTCACAAGGCACTAGAAAGTCTATTAGGCACCTCAACAGGTTACATACAGCATCTGCCATTTAGAAAGTACCCAAACTCTATCTGCACTCCTGTGAGTGACTTCTGATCAAAATTCCTCACTGGTATCACCAATCCACTCACATCTGGCAGTTGCTTCAAACACTTAAGTCACACATCTAACTGCTGGCCAGATTCCAGCCTCACACGGGGCTGCAGGGACGACAGCTATCACCTGCCAGCAGTGAAGTCACACACAAGTGTCACAGCTCACCTGTACAGCTCCTGGTGCAGAACCAGAAGTCAACTCCAACCATGCAAGGAACATATATAAATTTTACAGGTATTAAAGCCAGATAAACACAAGCTCTCACAAGACAGAGTCACTGCACATTCTCACTGAATACCTGCAGCCAATGTGCACAGCAAGCAAAATTCATATTACAGGCTCTTTATTAAACCATCTGGCCCTTAAGCTCTTTAGTCTGTTGAAATAATGACTTTAAAAATCTTCATTCTGTTCTTGCTTTGTAAACTCTGTTTGGATTTCACATTTTACACTTGTCAAATCTACTCTCTTTAAAGAGTTAGCATTATTCTTACTACAGCAGCGTTCTGATAGAGGCCATACATACGCTTCAATAAACAGGAGGAAAAAATCCCAATACTTTCTAAAGTACAATAGTCTCAAGAAAAACAATATTTCCATTTTACAGATGGGATGCTGAGACCTACAGAGGCAGCGTGACTTGTGGAAGACCACACAAAGATCTGTGAAAAGGGTAGGAAACAAGTACAGATCTTTCAAGATCCAGACCAGCACGTTCACCTCAACAGTAGTTCTAAAGAAAATGCAAGCTGGATTTAAGTTAAACTGGTGTGATTCCAGCTATCTTCCAGTACGTGAATTAACATAAGAAGCACCATCACATCTTGGACATGTAAAAATATAAAGGGTCTCAAACTCTTCTGTTGGAAAACCTTAGAAGCATGACATACCGCCTTTGAAAAAATCCCATATTCTCACACTACACTTCTTCATAACTATGAACTCAAGCAAATATTTTCTTAACAAAACCTTGAGTATGAATGAGTTGATTAATATCTCTGTAACTACGTAAATTACATCACACTCCTTGTCATGAAATACATTGAAGGAATCCACTTGAGCAGTCAACAGGTAACTGAGCAGATAAGCATACAACGTAGCTATTCCCCTTGCATCTCCCTGTCTTTCCCCACGCTCCCTCAAAGGAAAGAAATCTTTTCCTGTTCTGATCTATTTTTACAGTCTAGTGCATTGGTATTTTGGATTATATCCAAGGGTATTCTTTACTGGGGCATCACAACTAAATGCCAGTTTTCAACATTATTTTAGCATATTCTCATAGGCTACTTCACAGAACAACATTGAATTAATAAAGGATCTAGCAATTACAGCCTTTTCAAATATAAATACATTGAAAAACGGTAAACAAATTTTATAAAAAAATACAATCACTAGCATAAAATTCATATTCTCATTCTCCTACAGGTTACATCAAGTTTTTAGCAACCTGCAGTCAATGGAAATGTCCGAGCACAGCACACAGTCAGTTTAAGTCCTTACCTAATCAACAGCTTATTTTTTTTAGCAATTAATGAAGAACCAGGTTTTAAACCTGGGAGGCCAAGAGGCCTCCTGTCTCCACATCGTAATCTGGGTACTTCCAGGAGAGGAAGGTTTGGTGCTCACCTTCTCAAGGATGTAAGCCCAAAGGCAGCAACCCCTGGCTGGCGCTGCCCCTGAACAAGGACCTCGGGACCCCACTGCTCTCCTAACAGAGCCAGAAGAAGCATCTGGGAGGGTGAGGCAGGGGAACCAGGGTTGGATTTTTACCTGGGGCATGGCAGCTAGGATTTCTGATCTCTTGAAGACATCCCCGCTCACTGCAGAAGGCTGAACTAGGTGATCTTTAAAAGTCCTTTTCCAACCCAAGCTATTCTATGGTTCTACGGGTTTGTTGGTTTTTTTTTTTTACCTTTCTCCCTGTTTGGTGTTGGAAGGCGGAGGGTGAAGCACGGTCTGGTTCCCTTCCATCTCCACGATGCACTTGGTATTCAGGTCCAGCTCTGCAAGGCGACAGGCAGGAGGGATGTACCCAGGGGGGGCTGCACCCAGGGCAAAGGGGGGGGGGGGGCTGAACCCGGGATAAATGGGGCAAAGTGGGGGGAAAGGAGGAGGAAGGGAGAGCTGCAAAGGGAGGTAAAAAGGGGGACAAAGGGGGAATTAAAGGGAGGGTGCAAGGGGGGGGCAAAAAGGGGGGATCGGGGGGGGCAGAGAAGGGGGATCGAGGGGGGGCAGAGAAGGGGGATCGAGGGGGGGCAGAGAAGGGGGATCGGGGGAGGCATAGAAGGGGGGGAAAGGGGGATCGGGGAGGGAAAAAAGGGGGATCGGAAAGGGGCAAAAAAGGGGGATTGGAAGGGGGACAAAAAGGGGGGATCGGAGGTGGGGCAAAGAAGGGGGATCGGAGGGGGGGAAGGGGGGATCAAAGGGAGGGGATTGAAGGGGGAGGATAAAGAGGGGGTAAAGGAGGGGACTGAACCTGGGGCAAAGGGGGAAGAAGAGGGGGGCTGCAAATGGGGCGAAGCGGGGTTCGCACCCAGAAGGGGAGGCGGCAGCGCCCGGGGCGAAGGGCCCCCCCCGCCTCCGTCCTTCCGCGGGGGGAGCAGCAGGGGTCCGGCCGCCCGCTCCCAATCCCTCCCCCGGCGCTCACCTCTCCGGTTCATGGGCCGGACCCTGACAGCGACTTTCACCTTGGTGCCCGACATCCTGCCCTGCCCCGCGCCGGCGGCGGCCCCGCTCAGCGACACGGCCCCGCGGCGGCGTCCATGCCGGGGCGGGCGGGGAGCGGGGGAAGGACGGCGGGGGAAGGAGGAGCAGCAGGAGGAGGAGGAGGAGGGGAAGGAGGGGGGTCCGGCCCCGGGGCGGGGCCTCGGCGCCGCCGGAAAGCGACGGAAACAGTTGAGCACCTTCGGTCCCGCCCAGCCCGACATCCAGGCTGACTTTGGGAAAGGAGACATAGAATGTAGAGTTATAGAATCATAGAATTACCAGCTTGGAAGAGACCCACCGGACCACCGAGTCCAACCATTCCGATCGAACACTAAACCATATTCCTGAGCGCCTCGTCCACCCGTGCCTTAAACACCTCCAGGGAAGGTGATTCAACCACCTCCCTGGGCAGCCTGTTCCAGTGCCCAATGACCCTTTCTGTGAAAAATTTTTTCCTAATGTCCAGCCTAAACCTCCCCTGGTGGAGCTTGAGGCCATTCCCCTTGTCCTGTCCCCTGTCACTTGGGAGAAGAGGCCAGCACCCTCCTCTCCACAACCTCCTTTCAGGTAGTTGTAGAGAGCAATAAGGTCTCCCCTCAGCCTCCTCTTCTCCAGGATAAACAACCCCAGCTCTCTCAGCCGCTCCTCATAAGACCTGTTCTTCAGCCCCCTCACCAGCTTTGTCCCTGTTCTCTGGACTCACTCCAGAGCCTCAACATCCTTCTTGTGGTGAGGGGCCCAGAAATGAACACAGTATTCAAGGAGCAGTCTCACCAGTGCCGGGTACAGAGGGAGAATAACCTCCCTGGACCTGCTGGTCACGCCATTTCTGATACAAGCCAAGATGCCATTGGCCTTCTTGGCCCCCTGGGCACACTGCTGGCTCACGTTCAGTCGGCTGTCAACCAACACCCCCAGGTCCATCTCCTCCAGGCAGCTTTCTAGACAGACTTCTCCTAGTCTGTAGCACTGCATAGGGTTGTTGTGCCCCAAGTGCAGGACCCGGCATTTGGCCTTGTTAAACCTCATGCCATTGGTCTCTGCCCAGCGGTCCAGCCTGTTCAGATCTCTTTGCAGAGCTTCCCTGTCCTCCAGCAGATCCACGCTTCCACCCAGCTTAGTGTCATCCACAAACTTGCTAAGGGTGCACTCAATGCAATGATCCAAGTCATTGATAAAGACATTGAACAGGGTTGGACCCAGCCCTGAGCCCTGGGGAACACTTCTTGTAACTGTGCTCCAGCTGGATTTAACACCATTTACACCATTTAGCACCATATGTCCTGAGCTGGAAAGGGAATCCACAAAGGTCATCTTGTCCAGCTCCTGTCCCTGCACAGGGCAACCCCAACATTCACGCTGTGTGTCTGAGGGTGTTGTTCAGGCGCTGTCAGGCTTGGTGCTTCTCTGGGAGCTATACCGGGGCTCCACCACTCTCTGGGTGAAAAGCCTTCTCTCACCTCTGTGCCTGAGAAGATTGTGGAACAGATCCTCCTAGAAGCCATGCTAAAGCACATGGGGGTGATGAATGGCAGCCAGCACAGCTTCACCAGGGGCAAATCTTGTATGACCAACTTCATGGCTTTCTAGCATGGTGTAACCCAGCAGTGGACACGGGAAAAACAGCAGATGTGGTCTAACTAGACTTCTGTAAAGCCTTTGACACGGTCCCCCACAACATCCTTCTCTCTAAATTGGAGATAGATGGATTTGATGGGTAGACCATTCAGTGCATAAGAAACTGGTTGGGTGGTCGTATTCAAAGAGTAGTGGTTAATGGCTCCAAGTCCAAATGGAGACCTGTGACAAGTGGTGTCCCTCAGGGATCCATACTGAGACCGGTGCTGTTTAATATCTTCATCAGTGATATAGACAGCGAGATTGAGTGCACCCTCAGCAAGCTTGCAGATGACACCAACCTGAGTGGTGCAGTTGCCACACCGGAAGGACAGGATGTCATCCAGAGGGACCTGTCATCCAGAGGGGCTGGAGAAATGGGCCTCTGAGAACCTCATGAGGTTCAACAAGACCAAGCGTAAGGTCCTACACCCGTGTCAGGGCAATCCACGGTTTTGATAAAGGATGGGGGATAATGTGATTGTGAGCAACCCTGCAGAAAAGGGCTTGGGGTGCTGGTTGATAAGAAGATCAACATGAGCCAGCAATGTGTGCTCGCAGCCCAGAAGACCAACCGTGTCCTGGGCTGCATCAGAAGAAGTATGTCCAGCAGGTCAAGGGAGGTGATTCTGCCCATTTATTCCTCTCTTGTGAGACCTCATCTGGAGTATTGTGTCCAGTTCTGTAATCCTCAACATAAGAAGGATATGGAACTTTTGGAACGGGTCCAGAGAAGGGCTACGAAGAAGATTCAAGGGCTGAAGCACCTTCCATATGAGGACAGGCAGAGAGAGTTGGGGTTCTTCAGCCTGGAGAAGAGAAGGCTCCGAGGAGATCTTCTAGCGACCTTCCTGTACCTGAAAGGGGCCTACAAGAAAGCTGGAGAGAGACTATTCATAAAGGCTTGTGGTGACAGGATGAGGGGGAATGTGTATAAACTGGAGAGAGGCAGATTTAGACTAGTCATAAGAAAGAACTTCTGCACGATGAGAGTAGTGAGACACTGGAACAGGTTGCCAAGGGAAGTTGTGTATGACCCATCGCTGGATGTGTTCAAGACCAGGCCAGATGGGGCCTTGAGCAGCGTGATCTATTGGGATGTCCCTGCCCATGGCAGGGGAGTTGGAACTGGATAATCTTTAAGGTCCCTTCCAACCCTACCTATTTTATGATTCTAATAATTCCCCTGGCACATCTTTCTGCCATTCCCTTGGGTCCTATCTGGCCCTATCATCTGTCACCAGAGAGAAGAGATCAGTGCTAGCTCCACCTTCTCCCCTTGTGAGGAAGCAGTAAACTGCAATGAGGTCTCCACTCAGTCTCCTCCAGGCTGAACAGACCAAAGTGACTTTAGTCACTCTTCATTTGGCTTTCCCTCTAAACCCTTCACCAACTTTGTGGTCTTCTCTGGACGCTTTCAAGCTGCTTGATATCCTTTTCATACTGTGGTGCCCAAAATTACACACAGTACTTGAGTGGAGCTGCACCAGCGTGGAGTAGAGTGGGACAATTCCCTCGCTCAACCGACTGGCAATGCTATGCTTGACGCACCTCAGGGCATGGCTGTCCCTCTTGGACAACAGCAGCAGCTATTGCAAGTTTGCAACAGAAACCCCAGATCCCTTTCCATGGGGCTGCCCTCCAGCCTGTCAAGAGAGAAAAGCCCACAAACTGTCCTGGATAAAATGTCATGGCTCTGGGGGATTTTTTCTGGCAAATGATGCACAATGCTCCTTTAGGAAATATTGACTTGCCTGGTGTAGACCTGGTGCTAGCACAGATGACCTCAGTGATCCGTGTGTGTTTAGCAAGGCCAAGTGCAAGGTTCTGCACCTGTGTTTGGGCAATTCCAAGCACAAATACCGTCTGGGAGGAGAATGGATTGAGAGCAGCCCTGAAGAGAAGGGCTTGGGAGTGCAGGTGGATTAGAGGCTCAACATGAGCCAGCAATGTGTGCTTGCAGCCCAGAGAGCCATCCCGTATCAAAAGAAGTGTGACCAGCAGGTTGAGGGAGGTGATTCTGCTCCTCTACTTTGCTCTTGTGAAACTTTACCTGGAGCCCTGCATTCAGTTCCGGAGTCCTCAGCACAGGAAGGACGTGGATCTGTTAGAGCAAGTCCAGAGAAAGTCCATACAAATGGTTAGGGGGCAGGAGCACCTTCCATGTGAGTTTGGCTTGTTCAGCACAGAGAAAGAAGGCTCCGGGGAGACCTTAGAGCACCCTTCCAGTACTGAAAGAGGGCCTCCAGGAAAGCTGGGAAGGAGCTCTTCATCAGGGAGTGCAGTGATAGGTTGAGGGATTATGGTTTTAAGATGAAAGAGAGGAGATTTAGATTAGATATTAGGAAGAAATTTTTTACTGAGGGTGGTGAAGCACCGGAACAGGTTGCCCAGAGAAGTCATGATTGTCCCATCCCTGGCAAGGCTAGGCTGGCTGAGTCCAAGGAGATTGGAACTGGATGGTCTTTAAGGTCCCTTCCAACCCAAACCATTCTATGATTTCAGGATAGCTGTCTTTTTGAAGGGTCCTTTTAAAACTTTGTTTTCTCCCCAGAAGTGTTTCCTTAGTCCTGTTAAAACTTTGTGTTCCCACAAGTGTTTCCTTAGCTTCAGTAAAATGTCTTACAAAGAAACAGTCTTTATCATCGACGCAGCTAACTTGTCAGGAGTCGCAGGCACAAAATAGCAATGTCTGTAACATTTTCTTTACAGAAAAGACAGGCTTAAACCCAAATGGGATCATTCCGTCTACTCTGGGGCTAAACCACCATAGGGAGGATGGACTAAACAACCAATGATAAATAGATAGCTCTTCTGAGGAAGAGCAGACCTTTCAAGCAGAGGTGAAAATGGTGGATAATGCTGAGAAGACCAACCCCTCGCCTGCCCGCACGCCACCTGGAAAAGTGACTGAGAAGAACATCTCTGTAGGAAAGTGAGATGCCCTAAATGGCCATATCTTGCAGGAATATTGAAAGGAAATGAGAGCCAAGCTTAGTGCGGCAGAAGAGAAACGTTACCAAATAGAGATGGGCATCTGGAGAATGTCAGCAGCAGAAGCTGGCACACGTGGATTTCTTGTCTGTGGAAGTAGGCCTAAGGAATGAGGTCCGTTATGAAATGCATCATAAGCATGTGGCTCAATGAGTAAAGAAAAGAAATTATGTTGAAATGGGACATCCTAATTATGACTGTAGACTGTAAGAACCCAGATCAAAGTAAGTGCTGGCTCAAGATAAGGTGTGAAGTCTGAAATGGCTGTGCAGAAAGGGAGTTGTTCAGTGAAACTTGGACACTGTTAGGAAAGAGAAGACAGCCAACAGATGGAAGGGGAAAATATTTCCTTCCGTCTAAATTTTCCAGCTCTTTGTGGAAAAACTGCGTCATTGAAAGATTAAATATAATAAAGAAATAATATTAGCTGAATAGAAACTAAAGAGAACCTTTATGAGATTGACTATGGTTTTGGCTGTGGGACGAGTTTTGGGAAGAAATTTTCACTAAAGACTGGAACAGGATTGTGAATTATATTCCACCATTTTCAGATACAGAAAGCCGGCCATGCAAGAGCATTTGAAAAGGGAGATGTGACCTAGTTTGTTCTAATATAGGCTGTAGCTCTCCTTTTCATGTGAAATCTGATTTCTCCTAGAGTCAAGTAACCGGGAAAAGGATTTTTGCTCTTTTGTTCACATTAACGTGCCCTGAAAAATAACTGCCAAGAATGAGACGATGGTTGCACCAAATTTTTCTGTCCTCTTGAGAAAGGACTTCTGGCAACATCTGCACCATGATCTGACAACCTCTATTAGGCAGCATGCATGTAGCAGAATATATTTCTGGTAATCCTCAAACCTTTGGCATTATGGCACAATAGGAAGAGAGTTAGGTTATAGGGGGCCCATGAGGTAGCCCAAAGAGCAGTATTCATGGGAAGTGAGTGCAATTCAGGCCAATGAGTTTTTTCTCTTCTGGCAGTTTATCTCCCCATTGAATACAGCTGCCATACGGAAACCTTTACAACTCTGTCTTTGCTACCAGTAGCAATCATGCCTGAGTGTCTCTCACGTGTCAGCATGTGTTAGTATGATCAGTTTACATGCCCCATGGGAACTGGCAAGGGATACTGATGGGTTGTTCACCCGTCAGAATTAGCTGCTGGCTATCCCAGACATGCTGATGGGTGGATGGATAGGAGATGCTAGATGAGAAATGACAGACTACTGCTTCAGCAATACACAAGGATAAGAGCCAGAGAAAGTGGAGGCTGATGGTGGGTGAGGGGAAAAGGGATGGGAACATGGGAACAAAATAATCTGAAGCTATCCTTCCCTGATTTCCTTTCCCTGTCCCCACGTTCTCTACCTCCTGTTTTCTTCTGGTATTGAACCACTGCAGTCAACAGGAACTTTGCAGCTTCACTAGGGCCAGGATTGAATTTTTATCTGTCTCTTGCTTTCCATCGGTTTCATCTTTTTTTCTTCCCTATCAGCATTTTCATACGTTTGTCTGTTGACCTATAGTTCAGCAAAGAGCATAAAGAAGATATCACTCCTTATGTTAGTCTGGTGGGAAGTTCCAACTGCTCCTCATCTTCTGAAGGCATAACACAGATATTGTGATTTGACATGAAGGCATGCCCACGTCTTCCCATGTATTCTGAGCAGGAGGACCAATTTCTCTGCTTCATAACATAGAAACAGGGGAGTGATGCTGTGCACAGAGTTGATGCCTGAAGCCCTGCCAGTAGGCCAGAGTGTTCCACTGACCTTTCTTTGGCGAAGGGTGGGGAGAAATGTCACAGTGCTTGCCGAGAATATCCATCCTGTCAGCAGTGTCCCCAGCTTGTATCTTGCTGTGCCTGATTGGTGCACACTGTCATCTGCACATCTAACTTCATTTCGCGTCACAGGAGCCAGAGAAAAGGAGGAGCTGGCAGCAGTGAGAGCATGGGAAGCAAAGCAGTGTTTTTCTTTCAGTGTTGAAAGCGTGAAAAGAAAGACAAAGTGTTTGATTTTATGGCACCTAAAGTCCCGAAGATTCTTACAATGGAGGGGTTTTTTAACTATAAAATTTAACCCAAGGTACATATTTTATCAGATTGACCAAAATAAAAGTTTTCTTTGGGTTTCCAAATTTTTACTGAGCATTTTTTGTAATTAGTAGAGAAAACAAAACTTCCATTTCAAGCCAAACACATTACATCATCATTCAGTCTGAGAGAAAGAGGTAAAATGAACAACTACTGTATAATGAAACCAACAGATATTTCTAAGGTTAATAATCTAATAGATTACTCTTATGTTAGGAATAAAAGCATACGAAGAAATTGTAGCTCTAACAAAATAATTGATAAATATTCCACTGATGATGGTGAAAACCAAGATTGGTTAATAATTTGCATTTTTAAAAAAATAGCATTTACCATAAAGGAAGGAGGCCTGGACATTGTTGAACA
Organism: Phaenicophaeus curvirostris; assembly: GCF_032191515.1. NCBI lineage: Eukaryota > Metazoa > Chordata > Aves > Cuculiformes > Cuculidae > Phaenicophaeus > Phaenicophaeus curvirostris. The sequence goes on from NC_091394.1 coordinate 38,288,882, forward strand.
GAGAAATATTTCATATTGGAGGGGTGGGATAAAACACAACTTTATATTTGTGACAGGACGCAAATGCATGAGCTGTTATGCACATAAACATGTAAACTTCACTGAATAAAATGCACTTAGAGAACACCTAGGGAAGCAAGTGGCTGCCCATAACTGTACACTGGGAACCAAATTTCTGCCCTGCACACATCACTAGGCTTTGTGAGCAATCCCCCAGGGCAGGTACATTGAATTTACAACAGAGTACATGAGAGCAAGATTTTACCCAGTGCCCACAGCCAGGTTTTCAGGCTGCTTTTCCATGTCTTATTTGCTCTAAATTCAAGTGGGACATTAGTCCAGCTGGATGTTTGCCACCTCTGTCTTATCAGAGATCTGGTTTTGACTGTCTTTAAAGCTGTGCGGGAGGCATGAAAATCGCCCTCTATGTCCAGCATGTTTATGGCGACACTTTGGGCCCAGAAAGGGGCTGTGATGACAGATGCTCTTCTGACACTCAGGAAGAAAATAAGTAGCTTTAATTGCCAATGTTAGGAATAAATGCAGAAAATATGCACCTAAATGTTATCCTGCCTTAGGTATGCTGCTCAAAGATACATGAGGTTGTTGACAGCTATGATTCCTGTGTAGTATATTGCTTTTAACAGGCACTGCAGTTTAAACCTACCTCAGCTGTGAATAAAGCTGGCTCACAGGTTCTTTCAACCCTGAATAGACTGAATCTGTTCTTACGGGCTAATTTACATATGTTTTGAACGACCTGTTTGGCTTTACCTGGATGGGGTCCTCACCTCTGCCAGGACCCTACCTCTGCCTCCACACCCACCCTGGGTGCCTGGGAGTAGATTCTACTCTGTGATCAGAACTGGACAATCACAGCGAATGTCCCTGGGGCAGGCGCAATTGCATCTCCATACAACTGAAACATTCCTTGCTGTAGGGGGAAGAGTATCAAATGCAATTTCACCGATCAGATCTCATGTTTTCTCCCTGCCTCTGGTACAATATTGCAACAGTAATCAGATACTTCAGCCTGCTAAGCCACATACTGGATGAGACAAACCCCTCTGCGAGAGGAGCTGCTCAATTTTAACTACATTTAACTACATGACTATTCTGTAAAGGATAATCCCTTCACTCCACTCACTGAAGAATAGGGGTTAGTGACCTTTGTTGCCCATTTCCACTTAGCAGGAAGAAATAGCTTCAGTTTACATTGGGAATTTTAATGGTCATGGCTACGCACAGATGAGAAGTCTTATTAATAGAAATAAATGAGCTTAGAAGCAGACTAGTGCAAGTATAGCCAGGAAACTGATAGGATGCAAAGAGCGGGGTGGGGGGGGTGGGGGAAGCAGCATGAATAATTCTTTATATTCCTCAGCTACATTTCCCTACACATTGAAAATCTGGCTGAAGTTTTTACTGAATCCAAAGTGAACTTTTCTGTCATCTCAGGAGGGATTTCATTTCCAGCAGGGAATTTCACATCCCTGCAATCCCAACCTCAGATACAGGCAACAGTTCCGTCCTTCTTCTACAGCAAGTTGTGTGCTGTGTAGCACATTCCTTAGCTGTCAGGTAGAGAAATGATACGCTGATGTATTTATTTACATTGTTGTTCCTATTGATGTTAATTACCTGCATGCCATCCCTTTTTCACCTCAGGAAACACTCCACTACTGACTCAAATACCTTCCTGAATTGGTTTATACTGGGGAAAGCAGGGCTGTGTGTATTCAGCCTGGATTCACAACCGAGTGGTATCATAATAAAAGCATATGTAGCTGGGGCTGCTATCACTTGAGTTACTTCCAACAGTGAATAAGAATGCTTTTTTGTAAAGCACATCGCTGAGACTCCACCTGGAAAACAGTGCAGCATCTAGGGAAGAAGCATTCAAACTGAGACAGACCCACAAAAGGTTTACTGGGAGGATTGTGGAGTGGTAAATATCATCAAACAAGAGCAGACTAGAAAAACTCAGTTTGTTTAGTTTAGCAAAATGAAGACTGAGAGGGGATATGGCTGTTTATGCTTCCTTTCAGGCCAGTTGAAAGCATGGTGCTTCTCAAGTTCACAGTAAACACTAGCACAAAACCACATTAGTGTAAACTGTCTTTCCTACAGCCCTTTTATTCTGGGCTGCCAGCAGGTCGAGGGAGGTGATCCTTCCCCTCTAAGTAGCACTGGTGAAGCCATACCTGGTATACTGTGTCGAGTTCTGGGCTCCCCAGTAGATGAAAGGCATGGATTTACTGGAGTGAGACCAGTGCAGGACCACGAAGATGATTAAGGGTCTGGAGCATATCTCCTATGAGGAGAGGCTGAGAGACCAGCCTGAAGGCTATCCAGCCTGAAGAAGGCTCAAGGGGGAATCTTATTAATGTGCATAAATACCTGCAGCGAGGGTGTAAAGAAAACAGTTAGGCTCTTTTCAGTGGTGGCCAGTGACAGGACCAGAGGCAAAGGGGAAAAAAATTGAAACACAGGAGGCTCCCTCTGAACATCACAAAATAGTATTTCACTGTGAGGGTGACCAAGTGCTGGCACAGGTTGCCCATGGAGGTGGTGGAGCCTTTATCCTTGTAGATGCTCAAAAGCTGTCTGGACATGGTCCTGCACAACCTGCTCTATGTGGCCCTGCTTGAGCAGGGGGGTGGACCAGGTACCTCCTGATATCTCTGCCAGCCTTAGCACTTCTGTGATTGTAATTCTGTCTTGAAGCACACACACTGGAAATGAGTTGACTTCTACTCCAGAGGCATATATGGCCTCTTAAACAGAAAACTAGAGGAGTAGCTAATTTTAAGAGTGAACTTAATTGTTATGAGGTGACGTGATAGCAGGGAAACTGCCCTGCTGACCCTACTAGGCACATGCCACTGTACAGTCTTTAAACATCATGGTGATGATAATAGTCTGTGGTAGGGAAAAGGAAAGGAAAAGGAAACAGTTTTGTACTATTAAAAAAGCAGGATCACAGGGTCCCAAAGGAACTGACCTGTGGTTACTAGAGCTACTAAGTTATGAAAAGAGATTGATGTTAATTTAGTAGAGATTTATAATTTTTCCTCCCCTCCCCTCCTTTTCTGCTATCTGTTAGTAGGGATCAGATGCTTCTCCTAAGAAACAAGAAGCTATCACAGCTGGTTTGTAACATTATTTGCAATTTAAATTAGTAGGCAGGCCCCAGCAAACTGAAGGAAAGGGCAACCCTCCCATTATCCCCCTTACTCAGAAAGCTCTCACCCCTCTTCATCTTTATAATAAGGAATGTCTGGTATGCAAGCATCACTCCAGCACATCCCTGCAATTCTCTTGTGACTATGAATCCCAAATTGAGACTAAGGGCACTTGTGAGCAGGGAGAGAGCTCACAAGCATTGCCTGGTTCATGAACGCTGGAGCATCACTAATGATTATGCATTTGCTACGCACAGGTGTGTGCTTTGCCACAGGCAGAAAAAGTGAGACTGCAATGTCCAAGTCTCTTCAGTTAGCAGTTAAATTCTACGCACAGTCTGCCTAACATGCAGTAACACTTGGATTTCAGAGGCCAGCTTTTTGCTCACTAGGGATGAACGGGAAAGCTGTAAATATAAGCAGCCTGATTAGTGGCTGCAGCCTCTTGGAACAGAAGTGCAGCATACCTATTAACTCTTTTGCACTCCATCACAGTCCCCTTGGTTCACTTTCGGCTTTCAGAGAGAAGCTGAACTTTGCTGAGTTCAAGCCCCTGTGTGAGATTTGGAACCTGGATTGCGCCTGGAAGGAGAAGGAGGGTGGGGAGGGAGGGGTGCATCCACCAAGCTTGCTTACTAAGTAAGCTGAGCTAGTCACCATGCTGGCCAAGCCAAAATCTCTCCTTACGCAATTTCTTTTTAGCGATGCCTGCAAATATGTGCTCTGGCCAAATGTGAGTTATCTTTCTAAAGTGTGGAGAAGAAGCTATTGCATGAAATACATTAGAAAGGAGAAGAGTATGTGTAAGGAGGTCAGCATGGAAAGAAGCTGAGTGAGGCAAAGCATTGAGAGATGAGGTGAAATTGTGTTTGTTAAAACATACAGAAGTTACCTCAGCACAGATCTTGCATCTGTTCTACTCTCTGTTGAAGTCAACAGGAAGATTCACATTAAGTTCAACAGGCTCCATCAGTTCTCGTATAAGGTGGAAACCAGTGCTGAAGGTGCTAATTAAGGTGCATAAAAAGACTCGTGATCTTTTATTTAGAAAACAAAACACCCAATCACTCCCCCTCCCAGTTCTTCTCAGCCTGAAGAAAACATGCCAAAAATAATCATCAACACGAGATTATCAGCAACAGATCTCACTCTCATTTTTAGACTGAAGACTGTCAGATACTCCAACCACTGGGTGTTCTTTGTTGTCATGTCACTTTGTATTTCATCCTCTCTGATCCATGGCAAAAAGGCTTACTCTTTACAAGCAAAAAATTAGAGGAACAGACAGCCTATGTGGGCTTCCAAGCTTCTTGTAGTTTGTCTGCACCAGCATCTGACAGGGCAAGGCAGACTATTTACAGGAGTCATCCACAAAATCCAGTATAAGAGGACCTCTGGGTCACTGGGACCAGTCTGCTACTATTGGAGAGAGACACAAAAAAGCCAGTGACTTGCATGCTAGTGACTTCTGAATTAGTTTCTCCCCCAGTCACTATTGCAAATGAAGCTGCACAGGGGGAGCTGGGGTAGAAGGGTTCCCAGAAGTGTTAGTCCACACACAGTTTAAGTTGTACAGTCCTTCACCCTTTTCTCTCTTGTAGTAAAGCTTGTGCACCTGCCTCCCAAATGCATTCCCTGAATGACTTAGAATCATAGAATGGTTTGATTCGGAAAGGACCTTAGAGATCATCTAATTCCAACCCCCTGTCACGGGCAGAGACACATCCCACTAGACCAGGCCCCATCCAACCTGGCCTTGAACTCCTCCAGGGATGGGGCATCCACAGCTTCCCTGGGTAACCTGTGCCAGTGCCTCACCACCTTCATTGTGAAGAAATTCCTCCTTATGTCTAGTCTAAATCTGCCCCTCTACAGTTTATACCCATTCCCCCTAGTCCTATCACTACAAGTATTTGTAAAAAATCCCTCCCAAGATTATAGCCCCTTCAGGTACTGGAAGGTTGCTATAAGGTCTCCTCAGAGGACTTAAATCCTTTCCCACCATTTATATTATGATCTGAGGTTTTGTCCCTTTAATCTGACAGTAAAGATGAAAGGCTGTTTAGAGAAGAAACAGCAAAACCAAAACAAGGACAGAACCTCTTTCTTCTGAAGTCAATATAATGTGAATACACATATAGATCACGCAGTGTGACTGAACAAGAGCTAATGAGAAATACAGTTCTGGAATGGATGAAGCACCCAGCTGAGAAGAACAGGTGAGGGCTGTGCAAAAGGCACAAATAGGAACAAAGTGGCTGAATTTCAGAAATCAAGAATTAAGGCTTACCATCAAGAAAATTGACTTGAGATTCAAGTTCAACATAAGTGAGAGGGTTAAGTCCATCACTAAATACAGACATTTGAAAATAATTCAGTTGTATGGCTTTTATTTCTCCAGTGAGAGATTCAATAAGGACAAGATTTAACTCTGCCTGCGTGATACATTTCTTCTAATGTTTGTTTTTTATCTCAGTAACACCTACACAGTGGAAATACAAGAATAATAATGGTATCTGCTGCATTTTAGTGATATCACCACTCAAATACTGAACAGCTTTATGAATATCACAAAATAAATGATAAACAGAACCACAGCTCTAATCCTGGGCATGGGGCAACTTCTGTTTCCCTTTGCCATAGGAGGGAAAAACACGTGCACCTGGGCTTTAAAAGCCAGCATTCCTCCAGCTGAAATGAAATAAAAAGTGGTTGATTACTCTGCAACCTTATAAATCCTTTCAGATAGTCTTTTTGGGAGCTAGAGCCTACAGTGTCATCTGTACCACAGTGAAAACACTGTAACATATCCAACCTGTTGGCTAAGATCAATAACCTCCTTTTCAGGATCTGCAAGAGCAGTTCAGGTACGAGGTCTCCTCTGATGCCAGTCCAGAGTGAGTCTTGCCCCACATTGCTGGTTACTGAGCAATTGTGTGTCCTCAGAGGGAGGTGTGGCACCAATCCACTTAGCCTGATGGGTAGGTAGGAGCCAGGTAGGGGTTCAGTATGTTATGTAGGAATAAGTAAGACAAGCTAGATTGTTATGTTACATTTGTTTCACAGAAGACTTAGAATCATAGAATCATAGAATCACTAGGTTGGACGAGACCCACCAGATCATCGACTCCAACCATTCCTATCAATCACTAAACCATGCCCCTTAGCGCCTTGTCCACCCGTCCCTTAAACACCTCCAGGGAAGGTGACTCAACCACCTCCCTGGGCAGCCTGTTCCAGTGCCCAATGACCCTTTCTGTGAAAAATTTTTTCCTAATGTTCAGCCTAAACCTCCCCTGGCGGAGCTTGAGGCCACTACTGATGTGGAAAGTCATAATTATTTATAGTATATTTTAAAGATGCACAGAGCTTTTGGCACATAAAAAACCCAAAGCTGCATTCCCAGAAATTGTCATAATAAAGTCTTCTGTAAAGACTACTCCGGGGCAAACCTCTGCAGCAGCCTGAATCTTCCTGACTTCAAGCCCAGTTCTGCGGCATTTATTTATGTGGACAATTCCATTTGTAGTACTCATGACTGCACAGATAAATTGTTTATGACAGATCAAGCTTCAACTCAAACAAGTCACTTTAAGGAACAATAAGAATAAAAAAAACTAACACACATCTGAAATACCTCTAGCTCCATAATATCATGCTGTAAATTGAGTGGAAGCTGGTGCAGAACTCACTGAAGAGCCCTATTTCCTATCTAATTAAGGACAATGACAACTAAGGAAGCCAGGCATATCCTTTTCCTATGAAGATGATTATAAATTTTTAATACTTAATCTGTCTGACTCTTTTTCATAGATTTCTTATAAAGCATATCTTTAATGCCAGTATATTTCTTCTCATGCTATCTCCTTAGTCTGCAATAGTAAAAGATAAATTTGATCTTTGATTCTTACTTTCAATACAGGTCAACAGTTACTAAATACCGGTTATTTAACCAGTTATTAACAGGTAACTAATATATCAATTCCAGGTTAAATTTCATAGTCGTCATTATTCAGGAAATCATGCTAGGTGAGCATACTTTCCTATGGGTTTTATCTATTTATATTTCAACAAAAACCAGTAAATTAGTTACCTCCTGTGATTATGTAGGTGTGATAGTTCTTTCAAGATCATCTTCTTTGCATCAGGAGTTTTAAAAGCAAATTTTTATAAAGGACATCCTACATTTCCTCTTTGTTTTTCTACATCTCCACAATTTTCTCAAAATATTTTTTCATTTTCCCAGCTATAATTTTATCCCTTTGATCCTATATCATGTTTTAAATTGCCTACTCTTTATTCATTACAAAGCACATAACTATAATTAGAGTATTTAAAACAGTTTACAGAATCTTCTGACTAGCAATATTTTCCCAATTTAAAAAACAATATATTCCATGAAAGCAGAATTTTTTCTCACCTCACCTCACTGCCCATGTAGTGCTCACCTGTGAACAAAGAAGAAAAATTTTATACATTGAGAGGGATCTTCACAAAAATGCAATGTATGCATCCATTGAATTATTCAGAGCATACTTTTCTAAAATGCTTAGTTTGTTCCAGATCTTCATTTCCCACAGATTTTTGCTACAACCACAGAGCTGAAAGTAATAGATAGCTTCCTAAGGACTACCATGTGAAAAGTGCCTAATTGCAGCTGCAAAATTTGTTCAGATGTCAGTTATTCTCCTGCCAGAGGCCAGTACTAATCACAAGGTGATGCGCCTTATCTTCTAGTGCATTTTCTGAGCTGAAATGCTTCACCTTATAAGAATGCATTGCCTTTACTGGAATGATGGGTGTGCTCTGTCTTGGTGGAGTTCACCCTCTGCTTAAGCTATAGACGCCTTTCATTATCCTTTTTCTCCTTTTCAGATTCAATCTCTTTTCCTCCTTTCTGTCCTCAACATGAAATAACACTTGATCACCACAATGGGGCTTCACCTCCTTACAGAGCACGCAGAACCACACATCTTGGTGGAGCACCCTGGAAGCAATTATCTAGGAATACGTTATGGTTTAGAAAAGTATTAATTTCCACGTTCTGTAGGAAATAACAAAGGAATTAGTAACAAGATCATCAGTAAAATGTCAAAACTTCTTCCAAAATTAGGAAGGTACCTCCAAGAGAAGAGGATAATTAAACACAGACTCTCCCCACTTTATTAAGAGACCCGCTTTACAACGGAAAGCCTGAGCTCTATTCTCAAGTCTGCAAAAGGCTTCCCTTGATTCTCAGCTCTCCTCCCTGCAGCTACAGGGCCAGGTAATTTATATAGTGTTTGCTACCAGGAGAGGCTGGGGTGCCAAATTCAAAAATATTTGTAAATCTCCTGGAAAGTAGTCATGAGAAAAAGAAAAAGGAGTAAGCGCAATGCACCATCTGCTGACCAAGAACCTCTCCAGTGTTAGGAAACTTCGAAGCTGTCCAGGAGAACCGGGCAGGTGATACTAAGGAAGCACTCTAGAGAAAGCCTGTATGTTTATATAATGGTATCAAATATAAACATGTTATTATTAGCACATTTAGTTGCAATAATTAAGTTGAAACAGGCCTTATGAGGAACGGCTGAGTGAGCTGGGGTTGTTTAGCCTGGAGAAGAGGAGGCTGAGGGGAGACCTCATTGCTCTCTACAACTATCTGAAAGGAAGTTGTGGAGAGGAGGGTGCTGGCCTCTTCTCCCAAGTGACAGGGGACAGGATGAAAGGGAATGGCCTCAAGCTCCACTAGGGGAGGTTCAGGCTGAACATTAAGAAAAAAATTTTCACAGAAAGGGTCATTGGGCACTGGAACAGGCTGCCCAGGGAGGTGGTTGATTCACCTTCCCTGGAGGTGTTTAAGGCACGGGTGGACGAGGTGCTGGGGTGTATGGTTTAGTGTTTGATAGGAATGGTTGGACTCGATGATCTGGTGGATCTCTTCCAACCTGGTGATTCTATGAAAATGAGAAGGAATGGAGTTACGGGCAATGCTTGCTTCAATGGAGAAAAGCAGAAGTTGTAAATAGTCTCCCTAGATCCACAGAAGTACATGGCAAAGGGAAGAATGCTATGTTTAATGTATTTCAAGTTTAAAGATGTACATATTTTGTACATTTGAGATTTTTATATGCAGCTAATCATAATAATTCCCCATCACATTCAGTAGCATAAGGCGTTTGCTGAAGAGGAATCAAGAAGACAGTGTATATTCTTAGCTCATCTCCAGCAGGGCTGAGCCAACCTTCTCCAGGCAGTGGCTGGGCATTGAGTGGCAAAGGCAGACCAACATGTTACTTCAGGTCTGCCTGGCCTGTTGCTACTCATAGTCAGAGACTCCATGAGTGACATGATGAATTTTTAACTCTTTCAGCAGTTTTGAACGGTGTACATACCTATTTCAGATTACAATCTCTGCTTTGTTTCTAAAGCCTCACTTGTGCCTTCATGCTGGCTCTGCAGCCTTCATGTCAAGTTAAAAGAAGGAAACAAGGTCAGGAGAAATTCCTTCTGTTGCTGAGGGCTATGTATTTGACCTGGGAGATCCTTGGTTCAGCTGGATGCACTTCTGGACACAGCTGGCCAAACTAAGAGAGCCTGCTGCATTGAATGAGCTGGCAACTCAAAAAGCAATTGCTGGTGCTGAGGCTGATCAAGAAACTGCATGATAGACCTCACGAGGTTACAAAAGCAATCTCTTACAAGTTATTTCCCACTAGACTTTTCTAGAGTAGGACAGTGGATTCTATAGAGAGGCTTCTGGTGTACTTACAGGGGACTGAAGGCTATTAGAGGGGAAAAGTCAATAAATTACACTGAAGCTCTTGCTGCTTTCTAAAATGATCTGCCTTTTGTCCTGAGATGTCTGAATGAAGTGTAAGATTTAGAATAATTTTGTAAAACCTGTGTTTTTTTGCTTTATTTATATTATACTCCTGTGAAAGCAAGCTGTGGTGCACAGGTGACTTGTAAACTATAAGGATGGGCCTCCGAGCAGAGTCAGGAAAAAAATGCCCGAACACTGAAGAGAAAGCAATTAAGGTAAATTCCTTCTGTGTAGGGTGCAACAGCGCCATAACCCATGCTTCTAGGGCTGAAAGCTGCTTTGTTACCTCTGTCAACGCTTCCAGAAAGGAAAGCTCTCCTGTATTGAATGCCATCATTTTCATGGACCCTGGTCTATAAAAGTGTTAGTGGTTTGGGGACTGGACATTACAGGAGGCCCCTTCTTCACCTGAAATCAGACCATGTTAAGAAAAATGCTATGGTGGTGTTGCCTCCACACTTTATGAAAATATAAACATCAAACTTATGTGCACTGCAATTCGGCTGGAGGGATCAGACAGATGGTCAAACAGACAATGGCCAAAATTAAGTATATTTACCTTTCCCCCCCCTCGTATTTCTTTCTTCTTTTTATTCACCATTCTGGAATATTGATTATATTCTTTATCTAAAATTACTTTGTTCACAAGCTCTGCTATGTTACATGACATGATTTTGATACGCATTTCTGAAACTCCCCTGCCTCTTTTATTCCTGAACACTGTAAACATGCCCTGGTATATTTATATGCAGGGGTAGCAACGTGAGATCAGTGCTTAAAAATAAACCAAATAGGAATTGCAGTGTGTGTGTGTGTGTAACAGACATATATAGCAGGGGCTAAAGAGGTGACATTAGGGGAATATTCTGTTATATTTGTTTGGTTTAAATCCAAATCGTCGAAGCATGAGGTGCAGACATTTACACAAAGTTTAGTATAGATATTATTTTTTTTTTAAATAAAGACAATGGTAATTGTGACTGAAGCAACTAGATGCAGTCACCATGCTATGTTCTAGATGAAATGGCCAGTGCTCTTTTCCAAAGGTAAGCACAAATCTAGCTATCCCTATTTGCAGTATATCCAGTGAGACTCCAAAAGCACCACCCACTCAGTTACAGGTGCCCCTTACCCTTTGCCATTCCTCCCTTCAGATGCCAAGTTTCTGTTCTGTTAAAATCTGTGACTAAATTCTGGAATCCCCAACATAAAGATATGGGATATGGAAATGTTGGAACAGGTCCAGAGAAGGCTACAAAGATGATCAGAGGAATGGAGCACCTCTGCTATGAGGACAGGCTGAGAGAGTTGAGATTGTTCAGCATGGAGAAGAGAAGGCTCTTGGGAGAACTTATAGCAGCCTTCCAGTACCTGAAGGGGCTACAGGAAAGCTGGGGAGGGGCTTTTTACAAGGACCTGTAGGTCCTTGTAGGTCAAGGAGGTATGGCTTTAAATTGGAAGGGGGAAGATTTAGACTAGACATTAGGAAGAAATTCTTCACAATGAGGGTGGTGAGGCACTGGCACAGGTTGCCCAGAGAAGCTGTGGATGCCTCATCCATGGAGGTGTTCAAGACCAGGCTGGATGGGGCTTTGAGCAGCTTGGTCTGGTAGCAGGTGTTCCTGCCCACGGCATGGGGGTTGGAACTGGATGATCTTTAAGATCCTTTCCAACCCGAACCATTTTATGATTCTATGAATTGCAATATGATTTGCAGATGGACAGGAGCCTCTGAAAAGCAGATGGCATCACATATCTTCCTAAAGGCAACAGATATCTACAGTAGCTATAGGGGAGATGTGCATATTTGCATGAAAGAAGAGGCAAAGGTAAGTAAAAATGTCAAAGGTTTTTTAGTTTATCTGCGTCAGTGGATCTCTGTCTCCTGTTAAGTCCTCCTGTGTGACAGAAGAAAGATTTCAGGTTTACTGCTGGATTTTCCCTTACATGCTGAAAATCTCAGAATTTTTAATATGTGTTTTTAGACAGTTCTTTATGGCTCCTTAGTTTGGGCACCTGCTTCAAATGAATTAAAGACAGAATGTAACAGTCTCTTGGTGCTGTAAATCACCAAGCTTTACAGCAAAAGGAAAACAGCTGTTACCATTCACAGAGAAAGTCTACATTTGCTTTCAGGAGGCAGGTAAAGCAGAGACTGCAGGAGACAGTATATGTCAAACTAGGTATTAATAGAATAAAGGCATAAAGTTTATTTTGCCTACAAACCCAAACATCAAGCAATTTCTGGAGACAGGAGCATAATGGGTAATAATGAGAGGTTTTGTGGATTTTAAAATAGCAGGAGTCAAATATTTAAATATCAGCATTTGAGCTGCTGAAAAGTTGCTTATGTGGCAGCAGGTGCTCGGAAATCTGTGCATCCATGAGCTCAGTAGGAGAACCAACCTCCTGGTAGCAAAACCAAGCTCCTCAAACACAAAGGTTTGAGGAGATGAAAGCTCACAGCCCACAGTTCAGAGGAAGGGTCCAGGTCGCACAAACTCTATTGAGATCAACTTTAATTATGTATGCATAAACCACTGATGGTACTGCATGTATCAGCAGTTCCCCAAAGAGAGCGCTGTCTAATGTTTTTATATCCCTCAGACAGGGATATATACAGGAGGCTGCTTCCTGACCCCTCGCGAGGGCTCCTGGTCAGTCAGACACCTCCTACTGCAGAATAGGCAAGAAGCATTTCCAGTCCCACCAAAGGCTGTTCCTGTGGAGCCTGGCAGTAGAGAAGGTAGAAAAGACCAAATGTGCAGGTCTATATATTTTTCAATAGCAACAACAACTTTAGCAGGATATCTCCAAATAAAAAAAAGGAAACCATCTACAGGGCAACCAAAATAGATAAATTTCATTGTAACCCATGATAAAAAGATATGAGGTGTTTTTCAGTATAGCAGCAGGCAAATCACACTTTATTGGCAGGTCACTGTTCAATTAACCTTTACAAACAGCTGCATTTAGTTTTTGTTTCATTTATATGAATGTTAACATAAGACAGATTGATACATTGTCTGGACTAGAGGGCAAAACCACTCCAGTCCAAAGCATTTGGCAAATCACTGGTGCAGCAATACAAGCAGTTATTGAATGCTCTAAAGTCAGGCCAAAAGCCAGATTAAAAATCTACCAACAGAAAGATTGCCAGTGAATTTCAAATTACATTACTTAATATTCATTATTTCAGTGACTAAATAAAAGAAACAACCCCAAAAGTTTCATACCGTTTTGACTGACTAGCCTCTACCTCAGACAGCATTTACTTTGATATCAAACTCTGCTTTAATACTGAACCACCTAGACAGTCGCTTTAGCAGCAGGTAAATGTCTGAAAATGCAGCAGTGACTTCTAGTGGGAATCTTAAATCCTTCTCAAAATAATTCAGCTATATCTTAATTTCTACTGTGCAATAAGGCAACAGAACTCGTGTCCGCAGTGAAACTATTTTTAAGGAAATACAAACTGCAGTAAACCTTCTGTGTACTCACAATCAACAAAACCTCATTTGACATAAGGAAAAAATGAGGCTTATTTCCCCCTTTCTCTATTATTTCTCACCAACATTTCAATTTCCAGTTGAATCTTGGGAGTTTGTGGCACAGAAGTACCATATTAATGACAAGACAGAGGCAGGCGGTATTCGAAACATCCCCCCACGTAGTTATGTTAGCAGCACAGCCAACTCGATTTTGTACGTGTAGAAGTATTTGTGGTCTAAATACGAATACTTCAAGGGGCTTTTAGGGAAAGCTGCCCATGCTGGTACTGCGCACCAAATTATCTCTAGGTAAAGACACAGAATTGTGCATTATACAGGAAGACTAGGTGCTCCAGTACAACTCCAATAAAGGTGGGAATAAGCTAGAACAGAGTGCTCCCACAAGTGCGTTTCCTTGGTATGGAAAAAACAGACTTTGAGCACCAATTCACTTCACACAACTCACTAACCAGTGGTAGCTCTTCCATCGCAATGATCTTGGCTGGATTCAGGTGACTGAAATGAAACTTCCATTTATCTTATCATTTTGTCAATCCAGTCTCCTTCCTTGTGCAGAAATCCTAGGAACAGAAACCACTTTGTCACTTTGGTGAGTGTATCTATGCTTAACGAAGAATAATGAAAACTACGTGCTGGGAAAGGTAAACAAACAATGCATCACTTTCTCTCCCAGACGCTGGTCTTTGACTACTCCAAAGTTGCTTTGACTATTCCACTTCAAATATCGCTGTCGAAAAACACCAAACCCATTTGGTTGTCAAGGAATTTTAAATGTCTTAAAATGCCAAACTATTTGCTTCGTTGGTTCCTTGTTGACTATGACCTGCAACAGCTGGGTCTTCTGCAGACAGGCAAGAGATTTGCTCTAAGTTTAGGAGGAAACACAGCCTGTTAGTCAAAGAGGGCAATTTCATTTAAAGTAAAGCCCAGAAAACGCCTCCTCCCTAAGCGCCTACGAACACCAGAGCTTTGCTTGCTTTGTGGCCAGCTTAAGCTTATAGCAGTAAGCATCTAAGTGCATTCAGGTGGAGCTGTATATTTTTATTGAATGATCACCACCGTCTAAAACGACGAGTGAATTGTTTACCGTGTAAGTGACTCCTATGGGATAAGAAAGTCCATGACTTATTAGAGGGTTAAAAATGGGAAACTCCTCAGGTTTCCCTAAGCATATTACGGCCTGGCTACAGACATCCGTTACGATAACACGTCCCTCTTTGTCAAAGGCCACAGCTGTGGTATATATTTTGGAGGGGAAAATGAGGTTCAGACCGAAGCTATCCATCTGTCCAACGAGATCCATCTCTGTATTGAATATCTTCACTCGGGTGCTGCTGCTGTTGGGTCCCTGAGCTTTCAGGTGCTCTATCACCACGACAGCCCCCGAGACCGGGGAGACAGCAACCCCTCTCGGGCTGATGAGCCGAGATAGGATCATCTGGCACTTCTTCAACTCCCCGTTGGCGAAGTCGGCCGTCAAGCGGTACAGCGCGCCCGCCTCCGAGTCTGTCACCATGACTTCACCCTCAGGGGTGGCATCCAAGCCCCAGGGCAAGCGGAAACCTTCCCGGACAGCCAGGACTCCCCTTCCATCAAAATCAAACACCTTCACAGCGCAGTCCCCGCCGTCGGTGACCACCACGTGCCCGTCCGAGGCAACGGCGACGTCGAGGGCGTACTTGATGTCGTTGCCCGCATCCCCTCGCTCCCCGAAGCGCCGCAGGCAGGTTCCGCTCGGCCCGAAGACGTGGATCCTCTTCTTGCCGTCGTGAGCCACCGCCAGGCGCCCCGTCCTGGGGCAAGCGGCCACCCCGGTGGGGTTCACCAGCGACCCCCATCCTCCCAGCGCCAACCGGAGGCCCAGGGCAGCGCCGGACGCCCCTCGGCTCAGGGAGGCCGTCCCCAGCACCTCCAGCAGCTGCAGGAGCGGGAGGCAGTCGCTGGTGCCGGCCGAGCCGCAGGGCCGCCGGCAGAACGGGCACTCGAGCCTCCGGCCGCCGGGGCCGCCCAGGGCCGCCAGGCAGGCCCCGCACAGCACGTGCCCGCACGGCAGGTTCCGCGGCCGCCGCGGCGCCACCGGCGAGAAGGGCTCGAAGCACACCCGGCACTCCAGCAGGCTCAGCTCCGCCTCAGAGTCCGGAGGAGACGCCATCCCAGCGGGGAGGAGGGGCGGAGAGGAGGTGCCGGGGCGGGGGGGGGGGGGGCGGGGGATGGCGGTACCGCCATCCCCCGCCCCCCCCCCCCCCCCCCCGCCCGGCACCTCCTCTCCGCTTAGCTCTTGCCAGGCTGCCAGCTGGCCGTTCTATGACATTCTATTAATCACAGAATCACTAGGCTGTTGCTCCAGAGCCTCAACATCCTTCTTGTGGTGACGAGCCCAGAACTGAACACAGCATTCGAGGTGTGGCCTCATCAATGCTGAGTGCAGGGGCAGAATCACCTCCCTCGTCCTGCTGGACACACCGTTTCTGATACAAGCCAAGATGCTCTTGGCCTTCTTGGCCACCTGGGCACACTGCTGGCTCATGTTCAGCCACTGTTGACCAACACCCCTAGGCCCTTCTCCACTTTTCCCCAAGCCTGTAGCGCTGCATGGGGTTGTTGTGTCCCAAGTGCAGGAATTGGCCTTGTTGAACCTCATCCCGTTGGTCTAAGCCCATTGATCCCAGCCCATTGATCCAGCCTGTTCAGATCCCTCTGTAGAACCTCTCTATCCTCAAGCAGATCAACACTTCTTCCCAGCTTAGTGTCATAAAATAAAATAAAATAAAATAAAATAAAATAAAATAAAATAAAATAAAATAAAACGTACACACAGATAATAATGTACATACAGACTGGGGAGCTAGAGGCTGGAGAGCAGCCCCGTGCAAAGGGGTTTGGGGGTTCTGGTTGATGGCAAATTGAACATGAACCAGCAGTGTGCTCCGGCAGCCAAGAGGGGCAGTCGTGTCCCAGAGTGCATCAAGCACAGCATTGCTGGCTGGCTGATGGAAGGGGCTGTGCAATCTAAGTGACTGGAGGTGATAGTGTGAGGCCAAGTGCAAGGTCCTGCCTCTGGGTCAGGGCAATCCCAAGCATAAATACAGGCTGGGCAGCAAATGAATTATCAGCAGCCCTAAGGAGAAAGACTTGGAGGTGCTGGTGGATAAGAAGCTGAACATGAGCTGGCAATGCGCACATGCAGCCCGGAAAGCCAACCATGCTCTGGGCTGCATCAAAGTGTGACCAGCAGGTGGAGGCAAGTGATTCTGCCCCACAACTTCACTCTTGTGAGACCTCACCTGGAGCACTGATTTAATTTCTGGAGTCATCAACACAGGAAAGACAGAAATCTGTTGGAACAAGTCCAGAGGAGGTTACAACGATGATCAGAGGGCTGGAGCACCTCCCCTGTAAGGACAGGCTGAGAGACTTGGGCTTGTCCAGCCTAGAGAAGAGAAGGCTCTAGGGAGACCTTATAGCAGCCTTCCAGGGCTGAAAGAGGGCCTCCAGGAAAGCTGGGGAAGGGGCTTTTTATCAGGGACGGCAGTGATAGGATGAGGTGTTAAACTGAAAGAGAGAAGATTTAGATTAGGTTTTAGGAAGAAATGTTTTACCATGAGGGTGTTGATGCACTGGAACAGGTTGCCCAGAGAAGTCATGGATGCCCCATTCCTGGAGGTGTTCCAGGCCAGGTTGGATGAGGCCTTGAGCATCCTGATCCAGTGGGACATGTCCCTGCCTATGGCAAGGGGGCTGGAACTGGATAATCTTTAAGGTCCCTTCCAACCCAAACCATTCTATGATTCTATGATTGTCCTGCTCTATTCCACATTGGTGCAGCCCCACCTTAAGTACTGAGTGCAGTTTTGGGCACCACAGTATAAAAAGATTATCAGGCTACCACAGAGTGTCCAGAGGAGGTCACAGAGTTGGTGAAGCATTTAGAAGGGAAGTCATATGAAGAGCAGTTTAAGTCACTTGGTCAGTTCAGCCTGCAGAAAGAGTGAAGTGGGCATTGGTCTCTTCTCCCAAGTAACAAGTGATAAGACAAAGAGGAAATTGCCTCAAGTTGCACCAAGGAAGTTTTAGATTGGATATTAGGAAAAAATGCTTTACTGAAAGAGTGGTGAAGCATTGGCACAGACTGCCCAGGGAAGTGGTGGATCACCATTCCTGGAGGTGTTTAAAAAATGTGTAGGTGGGGCACTTCAGGACGTGGTTTAGTGGCACAGTGGTGTTGGGCCAATGGTTGGACTTGATGATCTTAGAACTCTTTTCCAGCCTTAATCGTTCTATGATTCTATGACTGCTATGCTAAAATCATCAGATCTACTTGCAGCTCTAGGACTAAAACACTCCAAAAAGCTCCCTGGCCTTCTGCTCTTGGTGAATTATAATACACTACATTATAACTGCATCTTTCCAGGTTTTTTTTTAAAAGCTGTCACCAAGGGTACAAGGCCTACAAGCCCTGTACTGGTTTGCCTACTCGTTGTTGCTCTCTTGAGGGAGGGAGCAGCCACAGGAACATTCTCTCCCTGTACTCTCTCCTTTATTGTACTCCAGTTCTCTTCCCCTCCTCTCTTTTCTCCTTGAGTCCTCCCTTGGCAGTTCCTGCCAACCGTTCTCTTGATCATGAGTAACAGGGATGGAGAGAAGCAACTTGTGCCAGCTTCACGCCTTTCTTGCCCAGCTGCCTGGTCTGGCACAAGGCATCACAGGAAACAGTATTTGAACAGCAGCCGCCATTGCTCCTGTTGCTGCCACCCACTGAGGCCAACCTGCAGAGCACCAGGCATACAGCATTTCCTGCTAACTGCTGAAAGAGAACAGCAACATTTCTGCTTACCTAGCTCTGATGATTTGAATTTATATAGAAGAAAAAGATATATACTTAAAATGCTTCTTTGTGAATGGAGTTCAAGAAAAGCCAGGCACTTCTTAAGACAGTGAAGGCTGTTATGTAGGAGGGCTGAGCTGGTAAGCAAAAAGGACAAAAATGTTCCACAGGCATTTTTCTTAGCCTCCTTTACGAGTGCCCCAAAACACGTGTCTTTTTAAAAGGTGAGATAAAAAAAAAACAACAAGACTGGAGTTAAGTTATTTTAATACATTTCAATCAAGCTACAAACTTCAGTAAATATAGCACCTCCAGAAAATAATCTAGTCCCCATTGCCTGTGTCTCTCTGAGAAGTCATCAACTTTTTGAAGACAGTTAATTTCACAGTGGTTGCCTGAAAAGGAAGAAAAGGAGGAAAGAGTCACAAATTACTGAGTGATTGGTCACTGAAATACACCAGCTGTCAGGAGAGAAAAAAATAAAATCTTATCCACAGATTTCCTCACAGTCTCTAATGAAGTGACACAAATGCACTAGGGAAAACTTATCTGTTTCTTTTGCACTGGGATGCAAGTATCCATGCCAATCACTTGCTGTAGACAGACACTGCACAGGTCTCAGAAAGTTCTAAATTTAAAGGAAGTACAATAACAAAGCATATCGGGAGGAACTTTTATTATTAAATTCCTGCCATAATTCCAAGTTTCATTATTTTGATGGATTTGAGTTGAACATTTATCATTTTCCGCGTGTGGCATGTTACTTTTCTCCTTTGACCAAAACCAGTACAGCAGAAACTGTAGATCTGGTATGCAAAGGCCTTGTATTAAATCCAGAGAAGCCGGTGATGAGGTGCAGAGACAGACAAAATGGTCAAACAGGACTAAGACTGCAACTAGAAGACCACTGAGTGCAGTAGGAATCCTGGGAGAATGAAAAGATGCCAAGAGAAGGAAAGAGACAGTATCTGTCTCTAGACTTTTCCTCGCATCTTTTGAAGAACTTACAATTTTCCTCCTAAAGCAGAATCAATGTGGCTAAATGGTATTTATTTTCCCTGTTATTTTTCCATGACTCCACCCCTTAGATAAGAAGCAAATAAATATCACTTGAGAGGGAGTAAGATTGAAGCATACAAACACATTTATGTACTTTGGAAAAAATTCCTAAGGGTTAGATAAAATATTACGTACCAAACAAGCTTTTAATTTCAGATTCAGGAACATAAAATGGTGGGCCTGAAAGAAAATAGGTGAAGCTGATCAGAGAGAAAATGTGGGAAGGAAACAAACATTCGCACTGCAGAAGGAGAGCCAGCCCTAATGCTCACAGCACCTGGCCCACAATCAGGCCACAGTGTGCAGCACCATCTGCAGGAACCAGAGAACACCATATCCAAGAAATGGTGGCACCTTGGTGGAGCACCAGCCAGCTTCAGGTGTGGCTGCTGCATCATCTTCAGGCTGCAGCCAGGGTAGCCACATAAATATGTCTGGATATGACCACTCTCAGTGAGCTGTGTGACGCAATGTGCTGTGTGATTGGTCAACAATCTCTTTATAGTACATCGGCATAATTAAAGCTAAAAGCTGAATAATGCGAGTCAGAGAGCAATGAATTAAACTACTGTTGCTTATGATAATAAGACCGATTTTTCCAGGGATAATTATGCTGAAGAGCCCAAAAGCAGGAAGAAGTGTCTTTCTTTCGAGAGTTAATAATTACCAAAAGTAATATTTAAAAAAAACTCAGACTTTCGTATGCAATAAAAGTTATAAAAGGAAAAAATATTTCATGATTTTACACTATTTCCCCTCTTCCAAGCATATTCAGACCATGGTAGCAGCTGGGAGAGAGACACAAGATGGGTAACACCGGAGAAGTGGGCCTGTGTGAACCTCATGAGGTTCAACAAGGACAAATGCAAAGTCCTACACCTGGGTCAGGGCAATCCACAATTTCAATACAGGATGGAGGATGATGCGATTAAGAGTAGCCCCGCAGAGAAGGACTTGGGGTGCGGGTTGAACACAAGCCAGCAATGTGCACTCGCAGCCCAGAAGGCCAACCATGCTCTGGGCTGCATCTAAGAAGTGTGACCAGCAGGTCGAGGGAAGTGATTCTGCCCCTCTATTCCTCTCTTGTGAGACCTCATCTGGAATATTGTGTCCAGTTCTGGAATCCTCAACACAAGAAGGATATGGAACTGTTGGAATGGGTCCAGAGGAGGGCTACAAAATTTACCAGAGGGCTGGAGGACCTCTAATATGAGGACAGGCTGAGAGAGTTGGGGTTGTTCAGCATGGAGAAGAGAAGGTTTCGGGGGGCGAACTTATAGCAACCTTCCAGTACCTGAAGGGGTTACAGGAAAGCTGGGGAGGGACTTTTTACAAGGGTATGTAGTGATAGGATGAGGGGGAATGGCTTTAAATTGGAAGGGGGAAGATTTAGATTAGACATTAGGAAGAAATTCTTCACTGTGAGGGTGGTGAGGCACTGGCACAGGTTGCCCAGGGATGCCCCCCTCCTAGGTGTTTCCGACCAGGTTGGATGAGTCTTTGAGCAGCTTGGTCTGGTGGGAGGTGTCCCTGTCCATGGCAGGGGGTTGGATCTGAGTGATCTTTAAGGTCCCTTCCAACCCAAACCACTCTATGATACTATTGGGTAAACAGAGGGAAGCCAATGTTCTTGGGAGTGCTTCAAGCTCCCTAGGCCAGACAGGATGTGTCCCTTGGTTAGCCCTGAAGTTTTTGACACACAGTTGCACTGGTGTGATCAGCTGACAAAGCTGTGCTGATAAAAAAAGCTGTTGAAGATACTAATGTATCTACCACATCTATATACAATTTGGATTAAAGCATGCAAAATCAGAACTGGAACAGCACATAATTCTCACCTTTGTGTTTGTTTGGATCATATGAAACCGTAACGAGGAGATAAGAAGAGTTTTTCTCCATTAGGGTGATCATCAAACTGACATAGCTAAAAGGAGAAAGTTATATTTTATTATTTTGGAAATGTACAGAATTGCATTCAGAGCATTCAACAAGAGAGGTAACGTATTTCTGTGCAGAGAGAACTTGAAATAAACAACACAGAAAGTAAGCAAGGCTTAGCTTGGATTTCATGAGTATGAAATTCATGCTACATGTTAAACACCTCAAATAAAAGGTTACTGTTTACTCCTCTGAAATAAGCATTTATCTTTTTTTGCATATTCATCTAAAAAATAACAGATGAAACAGTGTTCACCTGCCACAGTCTATGATACAGTACACAATACAGTACTGATCTTTTAAAAGAAGTATTCTGAATTCAATATTCTGTATCTAATTAAAGATCCTGGGGGCAGGGTCAAACTACATTTGTGTTGGTTATAGGCACAAATGAAAAATTGGAATAAAGGGAAGCAAGGGGAAAAGGAACAAAGAGAGGAGAAGCAGAAGGGGTGAAAAGGAAATAATAAAATTCAGATGAGACGTGCTGCTTGCTCTTTGCTGGGTTGCAACAAACCACATATTTTCCCACCAAGAGGCAGGCGGCTTCCTGAAGGAAGCTCACAAATCTAGAGTGCAGCACGCTGCGACTGCAGCTGATGCTTGCAGTAGAGAAAAACTTGTGCAGGTCACTCCTTTAAATGAAAGAGGACTCATCGACAAATGGAAGGAGGACAAACATATGTCACTGCATATATTAGAGAAAAGACATTAACAAAGCAAATTTACTGACCGTTGCCTGTCGCATGGATTCACAGCTACTAGAGCTCCTCTGTCCCAAACACCATCAAACTTGCCAACTACTGAGCTACAAGGAGATGAGGAAAAGGCTTAAGAATACTAAAAAAAAGCACCTTTATCTTTATTTAGATACTTCTGTGAAGTCATAAGGATTCTCCAGCTAGCTTTGCAGATTCCTCACTACCTTTCTGTTATGGTCCAGTATTTTCATGATCCAAACCAGTATGATCTTGAACTAAAGAACCCCACTACATCGCTTCTGCACATGGCCCTGCTGCGATAGCAAAGAGGTGCTGGAATTGCTCAGCATTTCCCTGTCATTAGGGGGTGCTGAGACAAGGCAGGGAAGAAGAAAAGTAGCTTACACACATTTGGGCTACAAGTCTGCATCTTTGGCCATCATACCCTGCTGTGACTTTTGAGGCAGCACTAACATGCACTCAGGACATCAACAGCCACCTTCTAAAACCCACACGTGAGCGCGTCCAGAGAAGAGCGACAAAGCTGGTGAGGGGGCTGGAGAACAAGTCTTATGAGGAGTGGCTGAGAAAGCTGGGGTTGTTTAGCCTGGAGAAGAGGAGGCTGAGGGGAGACCTTATTGCTCTCTACAGCTACCTGAAAGGAGGTTGTAGAGAGGAAGGCGCTGGCCTCTTCTCCCAAGTGACAGGGGACAGGACAAGAGGAAATGGCCTCAAGCTCCACTAGGGAAGGTTCAGGCTGAACATTAAGAAAAAAATTTTCACAGAAAGGGTCATTGGGCACTGGAACAGGCTGCCCAGGGAGGTGGTTGATTCACCTTCCCTGGAGGTGTTTAAGGCACAGGTGGACGAGGTGCTGGGGGGCATGGTCTAGTGATTGATAGGAATGGTTGGACTTGATGATCTGCTGGGTCTTTTCCAACCTGGTGATTCTATGATTCTATGATTTCAAATGCCGGTTAAGAAAGGTGTCTTGTTGCTTTACTATCACTGAACTCAGCACACCCAGTAATTTTAGACACCTCAGTTGCCAGCCATGTGCCCAGGACAGGTAGCTTCAGCTTGCAAATTGTTTAATGTTAGAAAAGCTAAGCTACACTGCAGCTTGCCTCAGTTTACCACTGTCAGACATTAGTTCTGGTACTGCAGATGCTGGCAGATGGCTTTAGAGAACACTCAAAACCCGCAAATAGCCAAGATCATTGGGAAGTGCCTTTATCAATGGGTGGGTAAAGGCCATCAGGGTGACACTAGAGATGAGGATATTTGAGGGGGAAGAGACCTGTTTCCGGTAATTATTAAAATGGAAGTTTAGAGAGTAAGATAAGTAACAACATAAAATGCATAATTTTAAAGAAAGTCTGAAATAAGTTTACTTAGTGAGAAAAATATGGTATGGAATTGTGCAATATCTTTCTGCCTACTGGGAGGGTGTCAGAGTCCATTTGGATCACCTCTTTCTTCACTTCTGTACTGGTTTAGGCTGGGATAGAGTTGTATTTCTTCACAGTAGCTAATAAGGGGCTACATATTGGATTTGTGCTGAAAATAGCATTGATAACACGCTGATGTTTTAGCTACTGCTGAGGATTGCTTACACAGCATTGACACCTTTTCTGCTACTCACATCACTCTGCCAGCACATAGGGTGGAGGTGCACAAAAAGGTGGAAGGAAACGCAGTCAGGACAGCTGGCCTCAACTGAACAAAGGGATATCCCATACCATACAACATCATGCTTAGCAATAAAAGCTGAGAGGAAGGTTGGCAGGGGGACCACTGCTTGGGGACTGGCTGTTGAGCAACTGTTTTCATTTACATCATTTGCCTGTCTTGGGTTTTATTTTCCTCTCTTTATTATTTTTTCATCATTTCCTTACAATTTCTTAAATTATTATTACTTCTTTCTAATTACTAAACTGTTTTTATTTCAACCCGCGAGTGAATTTTTCACTTCATCCTTCTGGCTGTCCCCACCATCCCACTGGCACGGGAGTGTGGGCAAGCGGCTGTGTGGTGTGTAGTTACCAGCTGGAATTAAACCACGACAACTGTCCACTGCTCATTTCATTGCAATAGCATTACTAAATCTCCAATTACTAATCTCCTCAAAATTGATCCTGTACTTCCCGCTTCGCTGTGACAAGACATGGTAACACTTTTAAATACTGACTTCTTTTACAGTTTGCCAAGACTAAGCATCTAATTTAAATAACCAGCCTCTTAAATGAAAGGAGGTTTTTAAAGAGACAGTTAAGCATGCAAGGGACATAAGGAGGACAAAGCAAAGTCTAGCAGGGCAGGTGACAAACTTGATCTTCTGAGGCTTGGAGGCTGTTCTCTCTGCATAGCTGAGTCTGCTGCACAGCCTTAGGCAAGCTCCAAAAGCTTTTAGTGCTTGTTTTTTCTTTCCAATTTTACTCTAGTCTAACTGGAATGGTGGCAGTGACTTCATACAGGCATTTAATGTATTTTACTCCCCACCGATTTCAACAGGGCCTACAGACATCACAGGCTGGAGGTAGACTCATGCCCTGGCCTTCCCCCAGTCCTGGTCTCCTCAATTCAGAACCTGCTCAGTGTCTAGGTGCTCCCTGCCTGTCTGCACATCCAATTTCCTTCTGAGGAGGATCAAGCCATGAGTAAATGGTCAAAAAAGGAACCCAGCTGTCTTTTAGGGTGATATGGAGTCAGAATGAAGCTAAGGTGTTAGGACATGCTCCTCTTGGGTGTACCTTACACTGTATCTTTTAGCCAGTCTACACAATCTTTTAGCCCTATGTTCACAGAATCATAGAATAGTTTGGTTTGGAAGGGACCTTAAAGATCATCTAGTTCCAACACCCCTGCCATGGGCAGGGACATCTCACTAGATCAGGCTGCCCAAGGCTTCAGCCAGTCTGGCCTTGAACACCTCCAGGGATGGGGCATCCACAACTTCCCTGGGGAACCTGCTCCTGTGCCTCACCACCCTCATTGTGAAGAATTTCCTCCTTATGTCTAGTCTAAATCTGCCCCTCTCCAGCTTATACCCATTGCCCCATGCCCTATCACTCCATGCCCTTGTAAAAAGTCCCTCCACAGTTTTCTTGTAGCCCCATCAGGTACAGGAAGGTCGCTATAAGATCTCCTTGGAGCCTTCTCTTCTCCAGGCTGAACAACCCCAACTCTCTCATTATCTCCTGCTGCGTGTTATATGGTATGTGACAAGAGAGATCACAGTCTAGGTACTACTATAATACAGAAATTAACATGTAGAGCAGAAATCCCCATATCTGCAGAAATCCCACTGGATTAAAGCAATAAAGTTGTGAATTCCTATCTTTGCATATGTTTAGTAGTTTCAGCAAATCTAATTCTCCTTTTTCTTTTCAGTCCTGCAGCCATAACTGTATTAGGAGGTACCATGGTTGTGCAATATAACTGTTTTACACACGCCCCAGAGTTCCCACAAAGAGCAGTATTTCCTGTTACTCTATAACTAACAAGAGTCTTTGAAATGCCTCGTTCTGTCAAAGGTCAGGAGCACATCAGAGTTCTCCTCTAATGAATGCTAGGCTAATGGAGATCAAAAGGATTTGTTTGCAGGCCAGCCTCAGCACGAGAGAAATAAGTTTAATTTTCATAATTACTTGGTAATTAATCAAATTGCTTGTACATAGAAACTAGAAGAGTATGTACACTTTTCTAGTCACAAGTATCTGATGACTGCTATGGGGAACGCAGTTCATACTTTCACCACAACTGCCCCCAGTACTGAACCACAACCCAGAACATGTACCTGTCAATTTATTTTGTGGATGACAAACTATGTACTGGACCCAGTAATATGCACAGAAAATGCCATTAATTATGCATGTTTGGTTTATTTCACAGTATTATTCCATAGTGTTATAACAGGAGCTACAGATTTTACCATGCTACTTGCTGCAAAACTTAGAACTGAATTTTTTCAAAAACTGCTGCCGAGAATCTTAAGCAATCCCTGGGCAACTTGTCAGCTCATAGCAAGGATTTCTAGGGATCTACACAGCAAGCAGCTACATTGCAGTGGAAAGGCAGGGAAGGAAACCAGGCAGAATGTACAAAGTCATGTTCATATACAGCCCACCTGTTCCAAGACTCTCACTTTGCAGGGCTAGTGCATTACTCAAATCAACTGGAGTCAGCTGCACCAGCATAAGTCTTAGCAATGGTCTATTGCCTAAAAGACTTTGGACTCTAGTAATGAATATTTTCTTTTTCCAGTTTATGCCAATTATAAAAAAATAATTATATAGTAAGCACAGTATCCTGGTGTCCTAAACTACCTATTCCACCTACGTATGTAGAAGCTCTGAAAACGTAAAAGATTAAGACTTCATCTCCTTCTTGAACAGCCACGAAACAAAACCTTCTTCCTGACAGTTGTTTGTAAGAAAAGCAGCAAACAAACACACAAAACTTCACCAAAGCCTTATAATCTAGGGAAAATCACGTCTGAACAAGAACTGCAAGAACAGGGAACTATAGGGCAGGACTCCAGGCACTTTTACCTTCTGACAAGATACACTACAAATCCAGAAACAGCACTGCTTCTTTGCGTGCTCTCCAATCTCCAGCTGCCTCAGCACCAGTGGTCTGAGGATGTTTTATGACAGACTTAAATATGCCTGTTGCTAGCACCACCAGGAAACTTCTGGGAACAAATAAATACACCAGATGCATTATTGTCCAAGGCAGAGCCTTCTGTGCTAGAGGTTGGAGAGAGTCCTAAGTCCTCCTGAGCCTCTGTACAACTCTGTCATTTTCCAAATTCCCCCACCAGCTGACACTTGAGCAGGTCAGGTGCAAAGCCACCACAACATCCCATGCTTGAGGCCACAGAGCACAATGAGTTGAAACATTTTTTCAGGAATCAGTAGTACAGACTGTACTGAAGTTGTGTCTTTTACTAAGAAATAAAGATATCTTAAGACTAAAAATCCTTCAGAAGACATTGGTAAGTCAAGTCATGTTTGTCAAGACAAGAAGAAATCCACTGAAAGACATTTAGCTGGCATCTTTATCTAATGGTCAACACCAGATTTAGTTTTCGTTAGAGACTGGCTATTCACATTTCCATACAAGTTAGTAAGAGTTTTCTTGAGAAAACCTGATTCAAATCTTTATGGTTGATTCAAATTAATATGACAGTATCAATATTACTTTAATTCTAGAAAATTGTAGAATGCACTGTGTATTCCTACCTGGACAAATCATAAATACTGCAGCAGTACAGAGAAATGTTCCTGGAGGTACACTACAATGAAAAGCAAGGAAACAATACTTGTCAGCAAAATATCTTATTTAAAAACTTATTTAAAGTTTATATTTATACTTTATACCATAAAATACATGCACATTTTATTTTAAATATACCCTTAGGTGCAATGGGGAAAATCTGCAAGAAACATTTTTAGTTTTTCTTTACTGAGATACCTCTCCTCATCCATCCCAGAGAAGTTCTGACCTACCAAGGCATGCAAGTGTCTGATTTTGAAACACCCGAGTGCAAAGTACACATATTTTAATGTCAAATAAAAAGAAGGCCAGAATAAGACACTCAAAATAAGACTTCCTCAGTCCAGAATTACATTTGAGCTTCCTTTCAGACCTCTTCAGGGCAGGTGAATGATTACCACCAGTAAGGCAGAGACATAAAAGCAGAATTACTTGTTGGCTCAGTTATGCCTGCATTGCGTGATTAACCACACCAGATCATTTGACAACGCAGGAAACATACCTGAAACTTTTTTGCTCCTGAAATCTCTGGGACTGGCTCCTCACGGTAAGGCAGACTGTGTTCTGCAAAAAATTCCTTCAGCGCTTTCTCACTGACTTCCACACCAACAACGTCATGTCCCATGTCCGCCAGCCTATGCACAGCAGAGAGAGATTCCAAGCTTATGTGAGGCCAACAGGTTGGGCCGTTATCAAATGTGTATCTCCTATGCAGCATGTATTCATTAGAGAAAGCCTGGTTTTAGGCCATGCTGAAATGTCTAATCCTGGCTTCCTGGAGCATTTACATTTCATTGAACATCTCCCCTCCATGACCTGAGCTTAAAATAGCACTGTTCAGCGTGCAACTGATGAGGACTTACAGGCTTTATTTAGATTCTATGACTTTTCATTTATTTCTATGAACTTGACGAAAACCAAGGTGATCACACAAAGAAGCTGTGCGTTTCAGTTTACAGAAATACATTCTGCTCTGAACTGCAGCGGCTGAGGCACGCTGGCCACCCAGCCACCTCTGCGGTGTGGCAGGAACATTCAGCTTAGCAGGGTGTGGTAACCTCTTCACCGCTGCAACTCAGCGCAACAACAACACACACCCGGGCCTGCAGTCAGCCTAGAAAGTGGTTACCATGATAAAACCTGCTAACTAGGACCAACTTGATTCCTTGAGGATGTAGTTCAGTGTTTTTTGGTTTAAGTCCCCTCCCTACAAGAAAAAAAACACAGCCTCTAATTATAAATATAACCCACCCTAAGGAAGTAAAAGTGAAATAATAAATGTAAAAAAGAAGAAGTTATATTTAGCCCAAATTGTTGAAGTTCCCAGTGTGACATGGCACATGGCCTCTTGAAAATACGTTCTGGCACAACTGACCTCATTGAAGGCAATTTAAGCTGGGATTGCAACCAAAAGAAGCGGTGGTAAGGGCACAGCTTTAGTCACTTTGTCCATCACAAATTCAGCATTCCCTAAATTTAACTTGGGACAATCAGGAGGCCTTTCAAGTTAGTCCGCATCAATCCCATTTATGCTACTATACAAAGCACCAACAAATGAAACCAAACTTCCTCCAGTGACGCTTCTTTCCTACCAGTGGAGGTGCGGCACATTTCCATTGTCCAACATGAGGTTTGGAATTCCCCCTTTCCCTCCCTCCCTACATCAAATAAGATTTTTGCCCTTACAGTCAGTGCTTTTACCATTTCATCTCTACTGCTTTACCGCAAAGTGGGAAAAATATCCTCAGTCCACTCCTGCCATTTAAAAGAACATCCAGATACCTCCGTAGGAGCCTGCAGAAGAACAGCCACCTTTTACTTAACACTGCAAGTATTTGTGCTGGCATGTTAAAAGCCAGGTGCTACACAGTATGCCAGGTAACACACAAACTCCATAGTGGAACACAGGTTCTTAGCTCAACCTGCTTCACACTATTAGAAATTAAAACGAAAAAATAAAAACATTTACTTTCCATTTGCATAGAAAGAAAGTAAATCTAACTTCTATTAGGAAACATTTCTCTTTGTTCTGTTTTCTGTTTGTCTTTTCAAGTAAACAAACAAGCCAATCCAGCCCTAAGAGGGCCACAAGAGACAACTTAAACAGAACGTTAATTAAACTTCTGTATCAATCTAATCACTTATATAGGTCTTACACCTTACTTGGTTGCTAATCTGTATCATCAGGTTTGCTCTCTTAGGCCCCTGTCTTCCAGTGCACAATAATCATAGAATCACAGAATAGTTTGGGTTGGACGGGACCTTAAAGATCATCTAGTTCCAACCCCCCTGCCATGGGACATAATTGCTCTGATGCCCTCTGCACATTGTTTTAGGCCCCAGTTTCATAACTTAAGAACAGCAGAGCTTCTGCATCGCAAAATTTAAGATCCTTAGTCAAGTTATCCAAGCTTTATCATTTAAAACCTAATTTAAGAATAGATATTCCCAATTCAATGCAACCCTTCCTTTTCCCTGACCTTTTTTTAACAAAGGTAGGTCACAAAAATATTTATATTTACTTTCATGCTGCGTAAAACGATTTTCCTTTCGTAATTGCTCCATTTTCTGATAATGAGGTTTTTGAATTATTCAAGTCATTTGCCTTATAGCATTTCATTCAAACAGAAGAGCAATGCCACGTACGGATGCCCTTGCTCCTTGTGAAACCCAGTGTTACCCATTTCCCACTTCTGCAGCCACTGCTCCTCAGTCATCACTCTGTCCATCTGTGACCCAATACCATCAGCGCCTTCCAGGGCCCTGGATCCACCTTCTGAGTGTTCCATCGTCCCCAGGGAGCATGAGTAGCTGTGAAAAACAGTGAGAAAAATTATCTCTACTCAATGAATAGTTTGGATCTGGCTCTTAATTCCCAGATTCACATAAAAATATAGTAGAGCCGAAGGGGTTATAATTTGAGGACTTTTAAAAGGCAGCTGTATGGAAGGTGACAGAGCAAGATTGATGGCTTCAGCTGGACTTTTCTTCCCTTTTTCTCCCTTCCTTTCCCCCACTTTCTCCCTTCCCTTTCCCTTCTTCCTTCCCTCCCTCTTTTTACCCCTTCCCTCCTTTCCCTCCCTCTTTTTACCCCTTCTGCCTCCCTCTTTCCTCCTTCTCCCCCTCCTTCCTCCCCTCCTCCCCCCCTTTCCTCCCCTTCTTCCCCCCTTTCCTCCCCTTCTCCCCCTCTTTTCGCCCCTTCCCTCTTCTTCCCTTCCTCCCCCTCTTTCCCCCCTTCCTTTCCCCTGTTTCCCCTTCTTCCCCTCCCTTCCCTTCTTCCTTCCCCCCCTCTCTCCCTCCCTCTACCCCTTTCCTTTTTCCCCTTCTCCCCCTTTTTCCTCCCCTTCTCCCCCCTTTTCCCTCTTTCCTCCCTTCCTTTTCCCCTCTTTCCCCCCTTCCTTTCTCTCTTCCCTTTCCCGCCCCCCTTCCCCTCTGTTCCCCCCTTCCACCCCTCCCTTTCCCCCTTCTCCCTCTTTTCCCCCTTCCCCTTCTCTTTTCCTCCCCTTCTCCCCCTCTCTTTTCGTCCCCTCTATCTCCCTGTCTCCCTGCTCTGTCCGCCCCTTCTCCCCCCAACACCTCACGGCCGCTCCGGGTTCGCTCCCGCCCCGGGTTCCCGCGAGGCGGTGCCTGCCCGGCCCTCCCCACGCTCGGCGGAAGCGGCGGCGGGCGGGGGCGGGCGGAGGCCGCTCGGCACCGGGAGAGGCGGAGGATGGCGGTGAGCGACCCCCTTCCCGGCCGCGGCGGCCGCTGACAGGGGCGGCCGAGCCCTCCCCGCGGGGCAGGTGCGAGCGCCCCGTCCTCACCTCCCCGCTTCTCCCTTCCTTCCTCTGTTCTCCTTTCCTTTTTCCCCTCCTCTCCCTCCTTTCCCTTTCCCCGCTCCCTCCGCCTCTCCCGGTCTCTCCCCCCCGCAGCTCTAGCCGGAGGCGGTGCGGTGCGCACACGCGTGGATGCGGTCTCGGTTCCCCGAGGTGAGTGCTAGGCGGCTCCCCGCGGTGACAGCTCCTCTGGGGACATCCCTGTCCCGGCTGCCCCGGGTGACAGCAGGGCTCCGGGGACGGCGAGCCCTGGGCGGCTCGTGTTTACTCTCCCTGTGTCACTGTGCGTGTGCTTTCTTTTTCCATATTTTTTTTTTTTAAATTATTTTTTTACCCAAAGACAAACTTGCTGTCAGCTGAACAGGTAAAACCGACAGAGGGTTCCCGTATAGGCCACGCATTACAGACAGATGAAATGGTACAGAACTTGACGGTGTTCTGCACCTCGCTCTCCTCCTGACCTCCTCTCCCTTTCCCTCTCCTCTTGCTCTCCTCTCCCATTCTTTCTCCTCCTGCCCCCTCCTCCTTGCCCCCCTCCCTCTCCTTCTGCCCCCCTCCCTCTCCTTCTGCCCCCCTCCCTCTCCTCCTGCCCCCCTCCCTCTCCCTCTTCTCCTGCCCTCCTCTCCCTCTGCCTCTCCACTTGCCCTCCTCTCCCATTCTCTCTCCTCCTGTCCTCCTCTCCCTCTCCTCCTGCCCCCGCTCCTCCTTGCCCCCCTCCCTCTCCTCCTTGCCCCTCTCCTCCTGCCCTCCTTGCCCCTCTCCTCCTGCCCTCCTCTCCCTCTCCTCCTGCCCCCCTCTCCCCATCCCTCTCCTCCTGCCCCCCTCTCTCCCTCCCTCTCCTCCTGCCCCCTCTCTCCCTCCCTCTCCTCCTGCCCCCTCTCTCCCTCCCTCTCCTCCTGCCCTCCTCTCCCTCTCCTCCTGCCCCCTTCTCCTCTCTGTCGTCTACCTCCTCTCCCTTTCCCTCCTCTCCCTGTCCCTCCCTCTCTTTTTAAAGGGCTTATTTCCTTAGCCAATACAATAACGTTTGTAGGTTGCATATAGAGTCATATAACGCCTGCTAAAGTAAGGAAGCATTTTTTGCTTGTTCTTTAAAGAGCTGTGGGTTGTTTATGTGTTGCTTGTTTAGAGAGGGGAAGTGGGGACAAAATAGGCAACTGGAAGCAATAGCCGTGCTTACAGTATTGTGCATAAGCTCTTCCCTGTTTTCTTTCTCCTCACCTCCTCTCTCCTGCAGTGCTTATAGTGAAAATAGGTGATTCCATATGACTGGCTTCTACCCTTCAAAGCAGGAGGCCTCTCTCAGTCTTGATTATTGTTACTGAACTTCTTGGTGAACTATTAGTGCCAACTTTTCTCATATACACAATGACACAGCTGCGTGTCCTTTTACCTTCTTGGATGAAGGGCCAGACTGTGATCATCTGGTAGTCACTGGAACAAGTTGTCCAGTGCCTTGCTCGGTGCTAAGGTAGTTTGTAGCCTCCAACTGTAAAGTCAGTAGCGCGCAGGAACGATTATCTGGCGTCAGAAGCTAAGGTGATATTAAGAGATACTGTGCCACTGATCCAGAAGGAAAGCTCCTGGGCAAAAAAGTCATCGTTTCCTGGGGCATTACACAGTAGTTTAAGAAAATCTGATGTAAACAAAACTAGTTGGTTTTCCTTTCTGTATTCTCCAACCTCATCCACCCCCATACAGAGGTAAGTTATGGTGGAGTGAAACTTCTTTTTTAGATAATAAAGATTGACTTAATTATTTTTTCCTCCCTCTAATTAGATATAATTGGGGGCGGGGTGCATACAAAATGAAAGTAATGTTTTGTCTTGGGTTGTCTGAACTAATTTTTGACTTCTGTGAATATCATCATGTGATTTCCTTTCCCCTCTCAAATAAATTTCTTCTGTCTTGAGAGGAGAATGAAGCACCAATTTACTTGATTTGCATCGGTTTCATTTGGAATTTTGTAAAAAGGCCCATTCTTTCCTCCAGTTCCCTGTACTGTTAACAGAATTTCTGAATGAGGCTACTGCTACCACTGTCAGCTTGAACTAGGAAGGTGCAGCCGGGAACAGAGAGAATTGAGCAGTCTCAATTTATTTTCTAAAAAAATATAATTACCAAAAAAATATAATTACCCTATTACAGGAAGGTAACATTCATGATGTAGTGCTGTAGTATAAGGGTTTGATTTCCACTTCCTTTCTGTACATTGTAGAGCACATTTAGATTTAATTCTGCCTCTAGCCTCTCTTCATTTGCATTTTACTCCCTGTGAAAAGAATGCCTTTGATAATATTGTTTTAAATATACTTTCATATTTCTGTGGCATACTTTCTCACATTCTATGCTTTCCAGCTTACATGATAAGCTGTGGCCTTTCCATGTTCCCACCGATGTAGTCCAAGATAGCTACAGAGCTCTCTTGTGGAGTAAATGTTTTATTTTCTCCTATAGTATGCTTAAGAACAAAGTTGCTAATATTACAGTCACCTATAATTGCAATGCAACTGCAGCTTAAACCTTAAATTCTGATGTACTTTCACAAGAGGGTGTGCAAGTCTTGGAACTGGTTGTTCACCTGACATTAAACACTTCTTCAGTACGCTGTTTGGAAAAGTGCTTTACAGTGCAAATCCCTTGCTACCAATAAATCTGTAAGTAGCAGGATGAGCATTATTTTCAGCGGTATTTCAGTGCTTGCGTTATGAGCTGATGTCTGTTCATGTTGCCAACCCAAATTCCAGTCCAGGTCTTCACGTAATGCAAATCAGATTATTGAAATCCAGGGTACGCTGATCTGGAACAGCCTGTCAAGATGTACTCAAGGATCTAATCTTAACTCCGAATTTAGTTTAAAATAGTAGTAGTGTTCCTTTCCCATAATGCTTCATTCTCATTTTCCTCCTGAATTAATAGTCAAGCTCAACAGAATCTTACCTAGGTAACTCTGATGAGAGTACTACTGTGAGCAGCTGTAGTGCCCAGGCGATTTCTAGACAATTCTGTGAAGTCAAGCAATTTAATTACTTTTCTTAAATACTGCTCACCTCTTTTTGCAGATCTAATAATACAATGTCAACTGGAAGGCTGCGAATGAAAAAAAAGGCATGTTCTTCAGACCAGTCTCCAGACAACCTTCCTCTGAGGAGTTCTGGAAGACAGGTATTTATAATAATTTATGAACATGTACGTTGATAGTCTGGTGTTTTTTATTTTATGTTGATATTTAAAAAGAAAATGGGTAGTTTGTGTTAAGTCAAGACTTAGAACTTATCCAGAGAGAATTAATTAATTCTGTGAATAGGCAGGCACAATGTCTCATTTGTGAACAATATTCAGAAAAGACAAAATACTCAATGTAACCTGTAAATATTTGATGTGTTCAAAATACAGTCACAGGTTGCTGTACGGCCAGCCAAAGCTATTTGCCCATCCAGATGGAGGCCTAAATCAACACAATATGCAATACCTTTGGGGCCCAGAAGAGACATCTGGTCTCAAAGCTGGACAGCTTTGTATCTGGAGTCCAAAAAAAGCCACCAGCCTACCCTAATATTTTATTTGAGGCACAGATACGATTGCCACTAATTAATGTCAATATGTATGTGAAGATTTTCTGAAGGAGAAACAGAATGAATGCATGAGCCTTGACTCATTAGCATGTGATAGAGCTTAAAATATGATTTAAACTGGAAGCTTTGTTTATAATTTCTTCAGTGGCATCAGTTAGACTAAGGCAAGACATTTTTAGGTTTAAATGATATTTACAGCCCTACTGGGTTTTTTTTTTGTAGAAAAACTGACCTACTTTGACAGCTGTTTCATACTGCAGCTCTTTCACAATAGATAAAAAATTTTCATTAGTACAATTTTAACCCTTTGATGCTACCCATGAGCTGCAAAACTGTCTGAACACCATTTTGTAGAAGAGATGCATCTGTGTCCCATCTGGTCAGATTTCAGCTATTCTTTATTAGGTGAAGAAGAAAGCAGCTGAAGCAGCAGATGATGATGATGAAGCGTCAGAGAAGAAATATAGAAAGTGTGAAAAAGCTGGATGCACTGCAACATGTCCTGTTTGCTTTGCCAGTGCAGCTGAAAGGTTTGTGTCTTTTTCTTTGCATTTTCTATGGAATTTTCTAAACTTGCAGCTGAAGTTTGGGATCCTGACTATATTCTGAAAAATGTGTTTGTTTCTAAACATAGAGGAAGAATCAAAAGATACCAGTATGAGTCTTAGCTTGTGACACTTTCCTGGCATCTTATTCCTGTTGTGGATAACTGTACTGTGCAAGTTGCTAGTTTAGATATAGAGTATCTTTAGAATATGCTTATTTCTGTTATTAATGGTGTCTTCTGGAACAAGCCTTGCTTGTGTGGAACTGAGAGCATGTTAGTGTAATCTGAGGAAGCTAAACTTGCTTTCAAGATGAAAAATGAAACCATCAGTTACTGTAGAAAGTTTTAATTGCCTTTCCTCGCAATGCTTTGCAGTCTGAGGTGAGATTCTGATCTTGAAATTTTAGGTCTTGGGAGACAGTTGTACTTACTTGAACTCTTTGTTCTTGAGTTGCTCATGGCTTTCTGTGAACTTGCACAAGTGCTGTTGCGTTCTGACTCTGGCAGTACTGAATGAGTGATACTGGCAAGGCGTATCTATAATAAGCAACGTGTTAGACCTCGTTATGCAGTAGGCAGACTGTAATTATATAGCATTCCTCCCTCCCTGGTTAATTGAGACAAACTTCCCTTGTTTTATTTATTTTCCAATGTTAGAAAATAATTCAGGGCTTCACCTGGTCATCTGTGTGGATTGTTCTTTGGTGGCAGGAGGTCAGTGTATGTTGTGATAGGAATGCCACGTGATTTTGCAGTTGCATAAGAGACTTGTAGGGGAAGCGAGCACCCAAGATCAGCATTGGTGAGATTACGTTTTTATTTAGGAAACAATAGATACTGCCTAGTCATCTTTTTGAATTGTTATTTTGATATTTTGATTTCTAGCCCTCCTGCCCCCCCCAGCTACTTTCAACACTGCTTATTTGAGATGAGATAATTTCATGGCTGTTTCAGTTAGTGGCTTAGGCCTTTACTTTTTAGCTCATGCTTTTTACCTCATGCATTTATCTTGAATCATTTCATTAAGTTTAATGAGAGTTTTCCAAGTGAAGAGTGATCGCTTTGTCTGATGAGTATAATCTTTGCTAATGGATGTTTCTTTCTGAGAGTAATACAGAAGAAATGCCCAGAATGTGTAACTGCTTCCTCAGGATTTTCTCTCATTAAGTTAAAATTGCAGTGAACTCGGTCACGTAAAAAAAAAAAAAAAAAAAGCGCAACATCTGTTTTGTGTTCAAATTTGCCTTTATAGTTTTGTCAGTTGTTCTGGGGATGGGATGTTGTAATGATTTATGAATCAATTGATCACACATACAAGAAAAACACTAATTTAAATTATCCCTCCCACCCCTGCGCTACAACAAAATGGAACAAAGTAAATGAATTGTTAAGTTCCTGTGGAGAGGGACTTTTTCTTCTTCTTATATATTTGCAAAATGCTTAGTGTGTCACAGCACATATTACAAGAGTAAATGTGTTTCATGTTCAGGAAATGTCTGCTTAAAGGGTACTAAAGACAGGCTTAGTTGACCATTGTTAGTGGGAGGTTGCTGAAAGTCAGACTGACTATAAAACTGCACATGTGTATGTTTGGCCTACTTTGCATGTGGTGTTGCTCAGTT
Organism: Phaenicophaeus curvirostris; assembly: GCF_032191515.1. NCBI lineage: Eukaryota > Metazoa > Chordata > Aves > Cuculiformes > Cuculidae > Phaenicophaeus > Phaenicophaeus curvirostris. The sequence goes on from NC_091394.1 coordinate 38,325,743, forward strand.
TGGAAACTGGAAATGTTTGAGATTGATTTTATTATTTGTATGACTGTAGTGCATTGTGCAAGTTGGCCTTTGTGAATGTGACAGGAAGCTTTGGCTTGTTCTGAGTATTTTGTTCATGCTCTAGAATGTGCTATCATCAATAGAAAGATTTTTATTTTTTTTCCTAAACATACCATAAAACTGTTTTAATGTCTTCTGCTTTACAGATGTGCTAAAAATGGGTACACATCTAGATGGTATCATCTTTCCTGTGGGGAACACTTCTGCAATGAATGTTTTGACCACTATTACCGAAGGTAGATTTGCCAGTTAAGGTTGTGCCTTTTCAGTGCTTATTAAAATTTGGCAGATGTTACAGCTGTTGAAATATCATTTACATAAACATAATACAAAGACTTGTCCTCTGTGCTTGCTTTATCCTAAGTGAGGCTTAGATGTTAGGGCTAGAACTGAGAGTGTTGTATGACTAAGTATCATCTTAAACACAGCAGTGTGAACAAAACTGCATACTTTAGGCAGGCTAGTTCATGCGTACAGTTATTCTGAAGCCTTTGTCTTGTTTAAAACAACATCAGAGAATTTGAAACTAAATCTGTTTTCCTTTATATTTGCTTTAAAATGTGAGTTCAGGCGACCTTGCCTCTCTGTGATCTTTTGCAGTTCAGTAACTGTGAAGACTGGTCAGGTTCACAGAGTGTTTTCAGCTCCAAGCTCCTTCTCATTTGAGCGGGAGCTGAGTTCAGCTCTGTTAAGACTTTTGGGTGCTTATGTGCTCGGCTGTACCTGTGACTCAGTCCAGGCCTTACATACCGGGAAATGTGCTCATGATTAGGAAAACATAGTGGTCAGGGTGTAATTTATTGCTGTCCTAAGAACCACGCCTCTCTCCTTTTTTAATAGCAAAAATATAGGACACTATACAGCCTTACTTCTGTGACCTTACATAAAATGCTTAATTTTAGAATAACTGCTCTTGCTTGAAATGAACTAGATATTCAGTTTTCTGACTGCTCGCTGTTTTCTTTTTTTCTTAGCCATAAAGATGGTTACGAGAAATATACTGCCTGGAAAAGGATTTGGACGAGTAATGGTAAAAGTGAGCCCAGTCCAAAAGCCTTCATGGCTGATCAACAGCTTCCTTACTGGGTAAGATGGAGGGTGATTTATTTAATAGGGTATATTCAACATGATGTTCTAGTGTGAGTTTCTGGTACTGTTATGTTCAGTCAGCAGTCAGCTGAGTTTTATGGGGGCGAGCAGTTTCTAGTGTTAGAGGACTGTGGAAAAGCTTAAGATAATAATTCTAGTCAGCTCCTCCATTGTTGGAGGCCTTCTCTACAGCCCACCAGGAACAATCTTGGCTTGCTTTTCAGTGAAGTAGCAGCTAAGATGCGTGATGTTCAGGTAGAATAAGACTTGGCAGGGAAAAGGGAGTGTGCCAGCTGTAGGCAAGTATGAGTGTGAAAGGCTTCCAAAACAGATTTTGTATTTCTCTAGAAAAGAGAACAGAAGAAGGACTGGAATTGAAGTAAGTTTGTTGTTGCTGCTGAAGTGGTGAATAATATGTTTTAGCAGTAATGCTTGCAAAACCCATTGAAGACTACAGTGAATGGTCATTGAATTAATTTTAGAGTTAGGTCCTGTGGAGAAATTCAGTCTTGGAGAAGAGAGGTATAAGGTTTCTGTATACCAAATGTCTTACTTATGATCTGAGGATTACATGAGAATGATTTCAACAGTTAATATTTGACAACTTCCTCATATCTCTCTACTTTCTAACTGGTTAGTTATGCTTTATTAATCTTACTTGTAATCAGATAGCAACAAGTAAAAACATGTTTGTTTTTTGACTTGCAGGTGCAGTGCACAAAGCCAGACTGTGGTAAGTGGCGTCAGCTGACAAAGGAAATCCAGCTCACACCACAAATAGCAAAAGCCTACAGATGTGGTATGAAACTAAACAATTCCACCAAGGTAATGCAGAACATTTTTGCTCCTGTTGAAAGTAACAATGAGCTGATACTTCTTGTTTCCAGACATTCATGTTTTCTTGTTTTCTCCTTAATGTTTCTAATGCCAAAATGATTCTCTGATGGCCTGGAGAGCTACATGGCGACAGGCCTACATGCTGTTTGGACTTCTTGTTGCCCATGTGGAAATGTCAAGAAAGAAGTGTCTGGAATATTCTTTCTCTGCACATTCAATTGTAAAATCCTTCATTCTGAAGCTATGGAAGGATTATTGGCATGTACAAAATAGACATACAGCAAAATGCTTATTTTGGTTTTGTTTGACCATGCTTCATTATTGAGGAAAGCATTTGAAAAGCTAAATGGGCTTTTATTAATTTCCAGGGAGCTTGTCATGGGGCTTTACAAGAAAACTTTCAGCTTTGGCATGAACATAACTCCTGAAATTTGGAAGGCTTCTTATACTGCCATAGAATTTATATAGTTAGAACATGAAAATGCTGACCATATGAAAATCAGAACAGTCAGCATTTCATCTTGAAACTTTGTGATAAAGATCCTCTTGAAATAAATAAGAAACCTTTTTCATAATCTAGACTGGAAGAGTCATGCAGAATCTTTCCAGAATTTCTCTATAAAATTCTTCTTTTCCTCTTTTGTTTGTTTCAGTGTCCCACTAAATTTCATGGAGTAAAAATGTATATTTTGATGTCTGGTCAGTAGAAACTATGAGAAAAAGCTATGTTTTTGGTTTATGGTATGTTGTGTTTTTAGCTATGCATTTCTCTGTTATTTATTTTTACAAACATAACCATCTCTGCTACAGAAGGCTAACACTATAACATCTTCTGTTTGGTTTTTAAGTTTAAAGAACTATGCCATGGCTAAATCACTTCGTTTTGTATTTACTTTTTGTTGTACAGCTTAAGAATAGCTCTGATACCCTTCACTTTTCTTTCAGACTGAAGGCTCGGACCAGTGCTCTATGCCTGAGGATTTGGTGAGTAGTGGCTGTACCTCCTAATTTGTCCTAGACTATGAAAGCAGTCTTAAGGCATGACATATTTCTTTCCTTTCCTTGTTCCTTTGACCAATTATGGCAGTATTTGTGCATTTTTCTCAGGAAACTGTCAGACACTATTTGCAACAGAGCCTAGGGCATTCTACTTTCTCATCTTTTTCCTCTATTCCCTGACCATACCAGTTAGCTTTCAGGTGGTTCGTGATGTCTTTGAATTGTGGCCTCTGACTCAAGGTTTACTCCTAATTCTTATTTTTGATCAGGCAAATTAAAATATCCCATCCTGAAATTTCCCTGTCTTTTGGCTGGTTTCTTTCTTTAGTCAAGCTAGTCTCCTCTTTTCAAAGACTGCAAGCAAACATCAAAACGTGTTTTCTCTCTCCTCTCCTTCATAATGCAAAACTAGACTCGACGTACGTTGGTTTTGCAATGGATTTATGATCATGTAACCTTGCATTTCAGATTTAGTATGATTTGATATTCAATAAGCCAGCGTTAGCAAATATACCTGAGGTACCTCTGTCCTGGAAACATGCTCAAGCTTACTGTTGGCTCCTGTAGAAGCTTTGTATTTTGTTTCCTTAATGCATGTTTGATTTGTAAATCAAGGCTGAATCCTTAGTGTTTGTGAGGGTTTTAGAAGGTCTTTCATGGGGATAGCAGAATCTAAATTAAGTTGATCAGTTAGTGTAGACTGAGTCTAAGTTCAGGTTTCTGGATGCATAAATAACTGTAAATGTTACAGAGGGCCTGATAAGGCATAGATGTGTTGTCATGGCATGTCTCATCTGTTTGCTTTCCACGTGAGTGTGGAGTTTGTGAAGTTTCACCTCTATTTCTGAGGAAGAGATTAATGCTGTAGGTTTTCTGTGTCAGGCTGAGGAAGGGGAAAGAGGGAGAGAAAATGTCTTTATGACTTGCAATCCGGAGATTGGTTCTTCTAGTGCTTTTTGGTCTCAGTTTTGGAGGGAGGGGGGAGTGGGTTCATTTTCCAGCGTTTTCAAGTACTGACGTGTTCTCTTCTCCCCTCTTTCCTTCACTTCTCCGCTTGGCCAGAGAGTGGCTGAAGTTTCAGACCATTGGTGGTACTCCATGCTCATACTCCCTCCTTTGCTGAAAGACAGTGTGGCAGCTCCCTTTCTAGCTGCATATTATCCAGACTGCGTGGGCATGAGTCCATCCTGTACCAGCACTAATCGGTTACCTGGTGAATCCAACCTTGTGAAGTTAGAGCACTTAAAGAGCGTGCCTAATTTGACTGGTAAGGGCCATCTGCAGGGCTCTGTTGCTTAAATAGGTGTGATAAATTTTGTTGTATAACTGAGTTTATAAGGCACATAATGCTCCTGGTTCAGAAATACTGGTTCTGTTCTCAGCACTAATACCCACTCTCTGTGTGATTGCCTCTGTACTTCTTGATGCAATTTACTTGATTGTTAAGATAAAGGTAATACATCCCACAAGGCATTTCTTCAAGGAGTAAGCAGAGACTGCATAGGCTTTCTGTTTACCACGTGTCATTTGTTGATAGAAACGTAAAATGAACATGCAGGTAGCTAAAGATTGATTGTGTTCTTAAGGAAATAAAGGTTTATCAAAACAAAACATGACTCTGGTAGTTTTGACATTGTGGATCTTTGGGGCTTTAGAGAAAAGAATTTGATTTCCTTAAGGCACATGGATTCTGTTTAGGTTAATTTTTTGCTAATGACAGTTCTGAGATGGACAGCCTGGGAGTGTGTTTCTGCAGAACAGGTGAGGTATGGAGAAGGATGATTCAGGATTCCCATACTCGGAGTGCTTTGAGGAAAGTTCAGCTTCTTTGTTGTCTTGGCAGTCTTTGCTCTCCTTAGGTGCTGAAAAGAAATTTGTTAGTCTGTTATTCAACACGTATTTATCTCCTTAGCAAAACCAAAACCTCATTACACAGAGCTACCAATATTGCACATGGAAGATGATCACTTTTAGTTGCTACCTGCTCTGGGCAGTATTGGGAGTTGGAAGATGAGAGGGGTTCATAAAATCACGGAATTATTTGTTTGGAAAAGGCCTTTTGAGATCGTCGAGTCCAACCATAAAGCTGGACTGTTTGGAGTATTGCATAAGGCTGTGCAGCGACACTAGACCTTAGACTTGAGCTTAGATCCTTTTCCTTGGACTCATCATGGCATATGAGGGCACCTAGCATTTCTCTGCCAAAACTTAAGCTCTGATAGGTCCAAGATGTACCCATCAGGTAGCAGGACAGTAATTAATACTGCACAGCCTAGAGGGTAGGCGAGGGGAGAATAATGTAAATGAAATCATTCTGAAAGTGGCTAGGGGCTGGAAGGCGGCGTTACTTGTGTGAGGTGAATGGATCATCTTAGAGGAAAAGGGATGTGATGGAGATATCATGGAATATGACTAGTTCTTGGTATGTCTTTATTCAGTTGCAGGCATGAACAAGTATTTCCAGCCTTTTTACCAGCCCAATGAATGTGGGAAAGCACTTTGTGTGAGGCCAGATGTCATGGAACTGGATGAGCTCTATGAGTTCCCAGAATACTCTCGAGACCCTACTATGTACTTGGCTTTAAGAAACCTGATTTTGGCTCTGTGGTATACAAACTGCAAGGTAAGAGTTCTAAATGTTTGTTTACAAATAATAGCTACTTATTTGGGATGTAGACTCTCAGTGATTAGACTGTTTGCTTGGACATCTGTGCACCAGGAAAATTGCTCCCATCCTTCTGAAAATCCATTCTAAGATTGCCTGGTTTTTGCTTTTGGTTTTTTTTTTTTAATTATTATTATTAGTATTGTTGTTGTTATTATTGTTATTATTTTAGTTTTAATGCCTAGGAGCTTCTTTTGCAGTAAAATACAGAAGTTTTTCAAGAATTAAAACCCTTTCATGTCTGCTAAGCTATTAACTTTTAAGAGGATGCTTGAACATTCCTAAATAGGCTTTGTGGTTGCTTTATGATTTATTTTTGGATAGGTAAGTGATTGTTTTAACTTACACTAACTCTGTCACACTGCCTTCAGTGGAACTGCTCAAGTTTCACATACTGAAGCTTTCACTTATTGGTACCTCTACTTATGTGAATGTTTTGGAGATAAATTATTTTTTATTTGGCATGCCATTTTGGAATGGATTTTATTGGAATGTCATGTTGAACATTGCCACCAGGTAGATTAATTTTTCCAATCAGGGATGCATTTCAAAATCATTTCTGTACCAGTGGAGCACACCATGGAGTTTGCAAGAGCAGCTTGTCAACTTGTGTGGTTTTATTCTGTGTTCATCTAGCTTAATAAATTGTTACCTTGCTGTGTAAAGCTTGCTGGCAAGATACTTCCATAAAACTTGCTTTTAAAATATTCTCAGAAACCTGAATCATGATTAATTTTTGCCATCTTGTTTACAGTTTATATATAATGTAAATGTGTAAAAGAAAGATTATTAAATAATCAACACCTCCTATTCTTTATTTCTCTTTGCAGGAGGCTCTTACCCCTCAAAAATGCATCCATCATATCATTGTTCGGGGGCTTGTGCGTATTCGCTGTGTACAGGAAATGGAGAGGATACTTTATTTTATGACAAGGAAGGGGCTAATTAATACAGGGATTTTATCAGTCAGTCCTGGCCAGTATCTTCTTCCTAAAGAATACCACAATGTAAGTTGCTGTAATAATCCCTACGTTTTACAGTTGGACTTGATGATCTTAAAGGCTCTTTTCAACCTATTTCCTATTTTGTGATTTTATGCTTCTGTTTTAGTGCTATAAAATTACACGGCACATGTCTTTTTTTCATGTTCTGGGTATTTTTCTCATTACCTGAGATTCCAACTGTTTATATAAAATTACACATAAAAGTAAACACATTGCATGTTTTTTACATGGTTCTCATCTGCCCTCAATGGTTAAGGAAACTACAGACATGAGACTCTTCCCAGCAAGGTTTTTATTCCCAATAAAAATTTACGAAATTCAGTCCTATGGATTTGTGCTTCCTGTGCGCTTTTCAAGAACTGTGTGAAAAATAGACAATACTTTAGGTTCTTCTCATGGCTTAACTTTATAATTCACCTGTGTTCCCATAGGTGAGGAAACTTCTATTTGATTTTGGTTTGCAGGATCTATGATTAAAGGGTGCATATTTATGACTTGCAATTTGCTTGACAGCACACAGAATCTTATCAAATTAACATGTTCTGTAATGAGATGTCTCCTAGAATTTGTAAGTTGATTTACATTTGGAAAGCATGTTGGTAGATGTTCTTAATTTATAAAATAGTTTTTACTGGTCAACCCAATTTGTGCTTGCGATGATTACAAGGTAAGCGTGTTTCTTGACTGATAACTTCAGTTAGATTTTTGTTACTTGACTGATAACGTCAGCTGTTGCTGTTAAAAGAAACAGACATCTGCTTTTAAAGTGCTTAATAATTGTAACTATTTTCAAAGCTACGGTTAATATTTTCTCTATATTAAATGATCATTTTTAAAAGTTAGCACTGATTACTTCAAAGAGCAAGAGATCCTAGACTTTTGAAATCTACAGGTATTTTAACTTCAGCAAGAAGAATAATAAATGTGCAATGATAATTTCTATTTTAGTTCTAGCTATTTTTATTTACTTTTCTTTTATTATTTTTTAGAAATCTGTCATTATTGTTGGTGCTGGTGCAGCAGGATTAGGAGCAGCCCGACAACTGCACAACTTTGGAATTAAGGTGAGAACTTTAGAGTGCATTCCTTAAAAAAAAAAATCACACTTTCCTTGCTTTGAAAGTGTTCTTCATCAAAATGAAAAAAACCTGCATTCTAGTTACAAACATTTATGTGTAGGGTGTCCTAATTAATTTGTAAATTCTGGGCTTTATTGAGTATTCTGCTGTTTGAAAAACAGCATTTATTTGTATCTAAAGCATGCAGTGAATATTTTACATGGACTTGGATTGGGATGATAGGAGTGGCATGGATATTCATGTCCATTTAATGGGACTGTAGATGATGGTGGCTGTTTAAATGAAGTGACATTTCCTTCCCTTGGTGCATGTTACTGTATCTGTTGCTTATTAAAAACAAATCAACTGCATGCATTTCCCTTTCCCTTCATATTTATCATTCATAAACAGTGTGGCGTCACAATATTTATACGTTGACAATTCCACACATCAGAATATTCTTATGAAAATCTATGGGACTCTTCATGCACGAGGTGTTTGCAGGGCTGTTGTTTAAGGAAATGAACAAACATCTGACTTTCCAGATATACATGTTCATATATATATATATTTATATGAAAACCTGAATCCTATAGCCTCATTATATCATTCTTTGGTTGTTAAATAGCAAATTGCAGTGCAGCCTTTTTTACATCTAATCCTGTGGATAGCTATCCTGCAGTAAAATACATAAATATCAGCTAGCAGGACCTCTTTTCATATGTAAAGTGTATTGTATATTTTTAAATACATCTACACACTGTTGCTTTCTGCTGATATGGAGAGATGAGTTTCTCTAAAAAGACTTTCTCTAAAAATAAAGAATAATATAAGCAAGAAGGCTAAACAGAGTCAGTGAGACATCCCTCTAGTCCAGTATCCTGTGCCTGTCTCTGACAAGTAGTGGATGCTGAAGAAGGTATCTATGAATGGTGGAAATATATAAGCGATGTTTTTTTCTTGGAATACTCCAGGAATAAATTTCTCCATAAAGTGCACGGGCTTCCTCAGATGGACATTGCACCCATTCCATTGTGTTTAATAGCTTGTAGAATGCCCAGTTTTGAGATTTCCTGAGTAAGTCTTTAGCTTTTTTTTTAAAAAGAAGGCTTATTTTTGTTAGAGATATTCCTTAAAGTAGCAGGTTTTGTATTTGTATATCCCAAAGGGTAACCTTCGGAAGGCAATTTAAATGCACAAATAATCTGTATCCACAAACCACAAATGAAAATAAAGTGTTAAGATTATTAGCATTGCTGGATTGCTTGAGGTTTTTTTGGTGTTGTTTTCCCCTTTGCTCTGGAGTTAAACAAATACATTTAACATACAATTTACTAAGCTTCATTGTGTCATAGGTTATTGTCTTAGAAGCTAAAGACAGAATTGGTGGCCGAGTGTGGGATGATAAGACATTCAATGGAGTCACTGTTGGAAGAGGTGCACAAATCGTCAATGGATGTGTCAACAACCCAGTGGCACTAATGTGTGAGCAAGTGGGTTCCCTGTAGTGGTCATGCTTTATCAGTAGTAAAAAACTGTCATTTAAGCCAGTTTTGGCTGGCTGGGTAAGGGTGGAAGTCCTTTTCCATGACATGATTAAAACGCTGTTCTACCTTGTAAGTAAAACTGTGTTGCTATTATAGCTTTGGTAACAACTGGGGACAGAGGAGGGCTGTAGGAAGGTCTTGGACATGTTGTAAAGAAAAAAAAGGTGGTGTCAGCTTCAGAGCCAGAGGAAACCACCTTTTTACCTTTTTCTGGAGATAGTAAGGTAAAAGATTCCTGGCAGATTTCCTTAGAGCTGAGGCAGGTTTCGTGTGGGAGGCTACTGCTGTGTTGTCGTAATAAATTGTTTAATGACAGACTTGCCTTTGCTCAGACTCTGTATTTCTAGTTCAGTTCCGCACAGGCTGGTTAAGATGGGTATGTTTAACAACTCCTGCTGCAATTAGATTTTTATTTATTAATTTATTTATTTTTAATTTGTTGATTTGTTTTGGTTATGAACTTCCAGGTCCCTTCCAACCCAAACCATTTGGGTCAGGAAGGTGAATTCTCAAAGTGGAACTTGAGTATGGATTTTGTTCAGAGAAGCCTGTAAATCCAGACCATGCTGGTTTAACTGTTTAGTGCTCTATAGCGTCACAAAGAAGTTTCTTCTTTATTTTTTTTCAGTCATGTTTTAGTTATGAGGTGAAGAGCAATGACTTTTGAATACACACTGGGTGCTCATCCCTTTGTGGTCATTTGATATCAACTTCCATTCACAGTGCAGTTGTATCTTGAGAAGAGATCTGTGATCGTGACCAACAGCCTAGGGAGATGGGAGGATACGTGAAGAGCCTTGCAGTGCATCCTAAGTGACAAGGCCCTAAGAAGAAGTTAGCGCTCTATTTGTGCTGTTTTCTCCAGACTGACTCTGTAGATCATAAAAACATCTTTATTCTGACTTAGTTCTGTTGTGTGTTTGATGCAAGCTGGACAAGCAGAGCAAGGAATTGGGTTTAATTCCAAATGATTTCTTTCTTTGCTTGTTTGTTAATGAAATTGACAGTAACTGGCACACAATGTCCTCTCAGTTCCTGAATGTGGGGAACTGCTTGGGCACAAGAAAGTTAGAGAAAATAATTGATTTTTATGGTGATTTAGAGAATAAGTTGAAGTAGAAATGAAGGAGGCTGGTTCATCGTGTTTGATTACCAGGTGCAACATCTCTGTAGTAGCCCCTGGCCCCATAGAAAAGTTGGAGATGAGGGTTCTGGGAGTCTCCGATAAAGAAAAAGATGGAAGAGTGGGGAACAACAGTTTGCAGGTGATTAATGGGTAGAAGGGTTGTTGGTATTCCAGTTTTAGAAAGATGAGAGTTTGAATTAATCTGACTAATTATTTAAACTTCTAGATATTTTTTAAGTGGCATCACTTAAATCTGAGGGATTCACTTTACTTTAAATAACTTAGAGCAGGGTAGGGGTTGTGAATTTTCCATACTTAAAAAGCAATAAAATGTCTTTTTCTTAAGCTTGGCATTAAAATGCACAAACTAGGGGAGAAATGTGACTTGATCCAGGAAGGTGGAAGGATAACAGATCCCACTATTGATAAACGTATGGACTTTCATTTCAATGCCATCTTGGATGTCGTCTCTGAGTGGAGAAAAGATAAAACGCAACATCATGATGTTCCTCTTGGTGGTAAGTGGGAGATGTATTGCAAAATGAAGATGTTGGCTTTGTTCCTAGAGTTTTATATTAAATCGGATTTTACCTCAGACATTTTTAGAAGTGTATGGCTTTAGATCTGACCTTAAATCCAACAGCGCTAACCTGGCTCTACAGAGGACAAAGGGAGGTTGACTAACATAAACACACAGAACAAAATGTCACTTGTACCTTTTAAGGAAGCCTAATTTGAAAGCTCTTGTAATACTGTGCAAATTCTGAAGCAGTGTCTTGTATTCAAAAGGTACCTTTTTCAGTATATCTAGTGGCGCTAGAAGTTCAGAAGACTTGCTTCTTGCTAAAACAGGTCATAGGTAGCCATAACTTAAGCTTTCTGACTAATTTGTCTAAAAAGAGCCTAATCAAAGCCTCCTGCTGGCAAGAATATCCCATCTCCATTGGTAACGCCTCCCCCCACGCTTGCAGCATGCAAGCACAGTCAACAACAAAAAATAAACTTGCTCAGAAATCTCTGCCTCCCAGATTTTTTCAGTGTGGATTCTGTAAGACAGAATTAATAACTGCTGTGTTCTTCAGTGGCCTCTAGATCAAATTTCTCGGCTCCTTTGGTTTTGTAAAAAATAAGCAGGATTTATTTGCAAAGATTTTCCCTCATCTTGAAGTGTGTTTTCCTTGAAATATCTTCTTCACTATGAGGGTGGTGAGGCACTGGCACAGGTTGCCCAGGGAAGTTGTGGCTGCCCCATCCCTGGAGGTGTTCAAGGCCAGGTTGGATGGGGCCCCGGGCAGCCTGGCCTGGTGGGAGGTGTCCCTGCCCATGGCAGTGGGGTTGGAACTGGATGATCTTTAAGGTCCCTTCCAACCCAAACCATTCTATAATTCTGTCTTCAATTGTATATTGACGATAGCTAAACGATTAGTTTCTCTCCTTTCTCAATCTGCTGGCCTAACTGTGCTGTTGCACGGTGTTTTTGGGGTTTTTTCCCTTTTAAATAATTTTAACTGCTATTTTTCCCTGGAGCCATGTATATTATCTTTTTCAAGAAGACTTTACTATGATTAAAAAACAAAGTTGTATTTTTATCACAAGAAAGATCTTGCATTTTTTTTCCTGTGAGAAGTAAAAAATCTTAGAGCAAATTAGCAATGAGCTCGAAAATCTTGTGATCCAGAGAACAGCATATTGAAATGCAGTAGGACTTAACAACGAATCATGATACATTCTTATTTTAAACATGTTCTTTCACAGAAAAAATACAAGAGATCTATAAAGCCTTTATTCAGGAGTCTGGTATCCAGTTCAGTGAGCTGGAAGAAAAAGTACTGCAGTTCCACCTCAGCAATCTGGAGTATGCATGTGGCAGCAATCTCTCTCAGGTGAGTTTTGACAGCTGTGTTCTGAAATGGTTGAGCTTCATAGAAAACAGGGTTGGAAGTAACATTGAGAAGTCATCTGATCCATCCCATGGCCCCAGACGAAAAATCAGCTATCCCTAAACTCTACCTACATTTCTAACCAGTTCTTTAAAGGCACTGAGACACAGATTGCAGCACTGCCTTAGGTAATTTGATGGGAGTTCATGATATGCTTCCAGCGAGATCCTCTTTTAATGTAGAAGTTGAGAGTAGGTGCAGTTGAGAAGCCCATTTTGCTGAGATGCTGGCTGGTAGGAATCACAGGAGAGTTACTTTTCCTCAGATGGTGTGTGTGACTTCTGCTTCTCAGTTCTGTGTTTAAACACTGAGGTATTTCTCTGCCTTGCTAGGTATCTTGAGAATAAATGCATTTAACTTCTGAAGTGTTCCAACACCCTGACTGTGGGCCCCAGTTCACCACTCCTAGGTATTCTGTTGGCTTTCCTTGCGACTTCAGTTTTAACCAAGCAGGTTCAGGAAATACCAAAGTATTATGTTGTTTGCAGTGCATTATTTACTCACTCTTGTTGCTTGGGTTAAAGATGTTTTAAAGTCAATTGTGCTACAGTAGTGGGACAGCCGATTGATGCACACAGATACACAAATATGATCTGAACTGAGAAGCACATAAGAACAAAACAAAAATCTGCAAGACAATGCTATGCCAGGGCAGTCAATGGAAAAAAAAAATTGCTGTGTCAAGCTTTTGCACTTCATAGGCACCCGGAAGAAATAAGTAAGATTTTAAAAACTATCTTACCTTCAATTTTAAAATGAAAATATGAAGTAAATGTAACTGCAGTGATAGGAATTTGCAATTGAATAGCAGTTTGCGAAATGTGTCAGATTTTTCACTGCTAAGTGGTGATTGCTTAGGGCAAATATTGCTGTTATACTAACAGCAATATGAGTTTGCAGGGGTGATGGGAGGAGGTCAGAGAAAGATACAGAAGAATCTCTAAAGTGACAGTAAAATTCCATTGAGATTTTTTTATCTTCCCCTCATGTTGGGAAATAAAATATTTCCATCTTTATTTGAAGTCCTAAGACTGTAAAATCTGATTTCTTTGCTAGACAGAAAACTGATATAAATACAGTAGAATCCATGTGAATTTTTGTACTACCTTCCTTATTGTCTCAACCAAGCACAACTATAAATCACCTGCTAGTGACCAACCCATATTATGACATTTCTGTGGTGGTTTCTTCTAAACTACAGGACTGTGGTTTACTAGTACCCACGTCACCTCACCAGTACAGACAGCCCATTATATTCTGTATCCACAGGTATCTGCGCGCTCATGGGACCACAATGAATTTTTTGCCCAGTTTGCTGGAGATCACACTCTTCTAACTGTGGGATATTCTACTGTGATTGACAAACTGGCAGAAGGGCTGGACATCCGGCTGAATTTCCCAGTAAGTCTGGAAAATACTGATACAGTGCCTGTCTTGGATTGCCTTGAAGCACTCAATCATATCTTCATATTCTTTGGGACCAGGCAAATCTGTGCCTGCGATTATTGTGGCTTGTCTTTAAGAAAAGAAAAAAAACCAAGCAAAAACATTCTGGTATGATGAGCTTATATGCTAGCATCATGATTATTTTTCTTTTTCAGCTTCCATGAAGGTTATTTTTTTCTTCCGGAATTTCTCTGGTAACTTGTGTTCTAGTTTGCAGGCTGGTGCTATATTAGCTATTCTTGTCTGAATTTGCATTGCACAGGTAGATTTTGTAGAATTGCCCTCAATTTGTCTTTCAATAGGTGCAGAGTATTGACTATTCTGGTGAAGAAGTACAGGTAACTACTGCAGATGGAACAGTGTGGACAACACAAAAGGTACCCAGTATGCTTCAAGATTCAGGATTTTAGGGAACACAAGAACAATATTGACCACAGTATATGTCCTTTTTGTCTTTTACTCTCAGAAGACTATTTAGGCCAAATTTTCCCCACCCAAAGATGAAAACTTAGATATTCTAGTGACCTGTATTTGGATGACTTAAGGCCTATTTTTTGTTGAGTATGCTTGAATTTTGAGTACTAGCTGACTCAAAGAACTAGGCACTATAAAAGTAGTACTACAAATGTAAAGCAAGTAGATTTTTATGGGGTCTTTGAAGTGACAGTTATGCTTTACGGTTCCTTTCCCTGCTTGACTCTTCCCCATTTAGTATGTGAATCCATTAAAATTTTTCCCTTTGGTATGCAGGACTTGACAATGTGTATTTCTCAGTCTCCCATATTCCCTGTATCCCCGCTTGCTTCATGCTGCATAATTTAGCTTTTAGTGATTTTTAGAATCATAAACTTGTTCGAGATTGGATTGACATCAGCAGCATTACTGAGCTTATTTTAAAGAGAAGGGATCTGTCAAGGAAGAAAAAACAAACCAAAGCAATTACTTCCTTCCAAAATCACACTTTTGTTAATCTGAGAGCCATTAACTATAATTTACAGGAGGTATTAAAATTAATAGCACAGTTAGCCACGCTGATAAAAGCAATTCAGTAGACTACAACTTAAACCCAGTGAACTGCAGGATCTGTTCTCACCTGCTTGTGGTACTTGCTTTTCTCATTAACAGGAGAGTAAAACCAGACACTAACCTTTAGATGTTTGGCAAGTATTATGCTGCATCCTGCAAGAATAATCCAAGATAATTAAGAGGATGCTGTGAGGCTTAAGTGCAGTATTCAGGTTTTGCTAACGTTGTGACTGACCGTCATCTTTCAGGTATTAGTGACTGTACCACTGGCTCTTCTTCAGAAAAATGCCATTCAGTTTAATCCTCCGCTGTCAGAAAAAAAAATTAAAGCCATTAATAGTTTGGGAGCAGGAGTCATTGAGAAAGTAAGTAATTTCAGATTATATTTCATTTTCCTTTCATAGAGATATTGGCTGCTTTGTCCTTGTTACTTTTGCTGTTTATTTATCAGGATTTCTTATGCATTTGGTTTTACCTGTATACAGTGGCCCCAGAGAGCAGAATGCTACCAGAGATCATGTGTACTTCTATTTCTTAGATTTCCCAACTTAATGGATTTTTTAAAGAAATAGTTTGTAGAATCAATTCACATCTTAAATTCTTTGTGCCTAATTTTGGGCAAGCCTTCATGATGGTAGTAGATCTTCCAAATTCTAATAATATGCTTATTCCAGGTTCTTTAGAGCTAATAAACACATAAACTATTTCGGAAGAATACTAGAAGTTGTATATTTGACTGGTGTAAAACTTCCTACCCTTTTCCAGTGCAAAAAGACAGCCTCTCCCAAAAAGATCCGTAGCAAGATGTGTACTTAGAATGAAACAGTAACAGAAATAATGCCCGAAACAGGATTATAATAATGCTGAAATTTAAAGGCAAGATTCAGAAATCCCACACACGGGATGGGGATCACTGCTGATCCCTTGAACACAGTGATTTTGGTAGTGTGCACATTTGCAGGACCCGCGATTCTTTCCCCCTCCCAGTCTCCCTTGGAGAACAGGCCTATACGCTCTCTGAGACCCTCTCGTAGAACTGGGTGTCTCTAATTGAGTGGAAAAGGGAAAAAGAAATAGAAGACTTAACATGCACCATATCCAGTTATGAGTTTTGTGGTATGAAATGCTTACTTTCCATCTCTTTCTCTCTAGGTTGCCTTGGAGTTTCCTTATAGATTTTGGGACAGTAAAATTCAAGGAGCTGATTTTTTTGGTCATGTTCCACCCAATTCCAGTCAGCGTGGGCTCTTCAGTGTTTTCTATGACATTGATCCAGAGGTATCATATCCTAGTTGTATTTTTTGTTGGCCCTTCAGAAATTCAGTTTGGCATCTAAGTGCAATAATTACTGAACAATAAAGTTTTCTCTTTGCCCCCCAACCCTGCAACTGTTAAATAACATTGCTTCCACTTTTTTATCAAGAGAAAGCTGAATGATACTTCATGGTAATAAATGAAAATGTTTTCTTATATTTGGATACAAAATAATATACAGCAAGTTAATGCTGTTACTCTCAAACTCTCCTGAAAACACCTCTTTAATACCTGCCTGTAGGGGTACTAATACAGAAAAAGTCTACCAGTCATTTCCATTTTAGGACTTTTGTTCCCTTATTTAAATCTAAAAATCCTATTAAAAAATTTTGCTGGCTTAGTAACACTTAATGGCTTGTACTAGCCTGAATAACTCTGTGGAATGGCAGAAGAAATTACAAACACTAGGTTTTATATGAAACTGAGGTGTGTAGGATCAGCCCCAAACTCATGAATTTCAAAACAAATTCAAACCAGTGCATTGACGTCAAGTTTCTCTTCCCTGCCAGCTCCAAGTAGACATGTTACACATTTATATCTTACCTTTCCATGCTTTTCCAACTGCTGCTTACTACTCAGCGGCAATGAAAAGGCCATTTTGCAACCTTATGGCTTTCTCCAAAAGGAGACCGTTCTGTGAAGACTGTGCTCGGTTGCCTCTGTAATTGTACCTGTATATGACTTGCCTTAAACAAGTCTTCTCTTCAGTACTTCTAAGCCCATTCTACATGAGCTTCAGTGTGCTGGTGCCATCCACAAACGCTAGATGCAATTCTTGATTTGCTTGATAGTTATTCTCTGCTAGCTGTCAAGTTTGGTAACAGAATTGTCTTATATGAACAAGAGAGAAGGGAGAGTTCTTTAAAGGAGTTAAGAACCTGTTTGCTGTTCTTTAGTCACTCCTTCATCTCTGAGACTTTTGCATGGTAGCAGATATCTTGGAGTGAAAGGAAACTCCAGCAGAACTGAGCTTTAGTTTCTTGGGCCAAAATCTGTTGGGAAGAACTCAGTATTGGCCTAATTGAAACAGATCTAACTCATATTTAAGCAGATTTTCTTTGTTAGCACCTTTTAAAATTGGAGTACAGTTGAGGTGGAATTTTGGCACGGAATTCTGGAGCTTAAGCCGTCTGTCACAAAGAATAACACTATAAATGTCAGATCTTTTGGTGTAGCCTTTAAATAAGTAGATAGGAAGTTTTTAATTAATTCAGCAAGTTGTAAAAGGAGCTGACTGTAACAGAGATCTGTGAACAAGACACTAGAAGATGTGAGCAATTTGAGCATTAAAACTGTAGAATATTCACCCTTTATTCTAAGGAATCAAACCAACATTCTTCTAGAACTAAAGCTACTTTGCAGCCAAAAATCTCTTTGTCAGTACCACTTAAAAGGGACTCAAGAAATACTTCATAACTTAATAATTTTGAAATAATCTCGTATGTTAATGTCTTGTTCCTAGCGCAAGCAAAGCATTTTAATGTCAGTGGTCACTGGAGATGCTGTGACAACTATTAAGAATTTAGATGATAAGCAAGTACTGCAACAGTGTATGACTGTACTTCGAGAGCTGTTTAAGGAACAGGTAAGAGAAGCTTCTTATTGAGAGATGAATTAACTTGCCAACAGAAGTAAAGCTTTTGATTGTATTACTTCACCATGTATAGACATTCTAAACATTAGATGTTTTAAACTTTTTCTTTTCTTGGCAGTTTGAGGGAATGTGCTTTGTTTGAGAAACACTAAAAACACAGTGTTTGGTCTCTTGTGTGAAAAATGTGAATTGAAATATCCTAGATGTGTCCAAAGGAAAATGGCAATGAATTTAAAAACAGAAGTGAACCATCATGGTTTAAAGGGTTTTCAGAAAGGAATTGAAATCAGTACTTTAGGCAGATAACACAAATACACTTAATACTAACTGCCACTTTTTCCAAGCGTGGGTTTTTTGGTCATTGCTGCTTCCAATACATGATAAGAACTTTAAGCCAGGTAAATTTGATTATGATTTCCCAGCCCTCATGGAAAAAAATCAGCTGAAATTACAACACCCCCAAACCAAATAAATCCCTTACTCTTAATTCAAAACAACCCTTCCTTAGCTGTCTTGCAACAGAGGTGCAGGCAAAATCATCTGTCAAGGGGCCTACATCTTGACTGTAACAAATACTTAGATAATTTCTACCTCTTTTCCTTCCCCCTGCCCAGCATTAAGATAAAAACTAATAGGAAAATCAGATAAATATGGGGCAAGCAGCAGACTATCACTTGGTAGTTATTTGCATTCCATTCTATAGGCGGTAATGCCTTAATTAAGTTACTTAGACCAGTTAGATCCCAAGGAATGCTTCCATTAATGTTCACAACGGATCTCTCAAATTTTACTGATAAGTCAGATGTTAGGATTAATGATCTCTTGGAAAAACTTCAGCATCTGAAAGCTCAATTTTTCTTCTTGAAAAGATACTTCTGGTAATGGCTTTACAGTTACCAGAATCATGTGCCAAGTTAAGTCCACATACCTGCTATTTTGGTCTCATAAGAATGTAGAGGTAGCAAACATGTCTTTGATTTTGGTGCCACTCTAGAAGAATGATTTTCATGTCCTTCTCCATGGTTTGTAGCAGTTGTGAATTTCAGTCATCTGTCCACAGTGCAGTGGAATTTCCAAAGACAAGATGGGTCGTACCATAACTACTTCTGAGAGGTCCATGAAATTTGCCATACTTGGCTAGCCATTGTCCTGACTGCTTGAGTTTTAGTCTGTCGTGTGCTATGTGCAAGGAATAGTTTACTTGTTAATATCAGATGTTGTGTAAAAGGCAACCAGGGGTGCTTTGGTTTACTTGTCACAAGCTCCTCAAGAGTAAGACACAGCTGCAGTTGGCTAAGCCTTCATACAATTGTTATCCAGGCTCTTTTTGGTAGAATTGTGTGGAAATGGCAAGCTGCAACGTGACAAAGAACACACGATATTACTGTCATGGCTTAGCTACAGACACTCTTGACTTTGTTTTTTGTTTCTGCCTGAACCTAGTTTTCAACCCAGCCCGTTTTCTGATCTTACATAAGTAATGTTATGTCCCCATTGGAAGAAAATTATCTCCAAAATTAAGATTACATTTTGAGATTTAACAAGCTAGCAGTAGCAAAGCATTATGCCGTACCAAGATAAAAAGTGTATACATTATACAACCAACCATGCTGAATGATGTTGATATCGGCAATTTTTCTGTTTGCAAGATCTATATGAGGTCACTGAGGAGACCTTATAGCGACTTTCCAGTACCCGAAGGGGCCTACAAGAAAGCTGGGGAGGGACTGTTTACAAAGGCTTGTGGTGACAGGACTAGGGGTAATGGTTATAAACTGGAGAGGGGTAGATTTAGACTAGACATAAGGAGGAATTTCTTCACCATGAGAGTGGTGAGACACTGCCACAGGTTGCTTAGAGAAATCATGGGTGCTTCATTGCCGGAGGTGTTCAAGGACAGGCTGAATGAGGCCTTGAGCAGCCTGGTCTGGTGGGAAGTGTCCCTGCCCATGGCAGGGGGGTTGAAACTAGATGATCTTTAAGGTCCCTTCCAACCCAAGCCATTCTATGATCTGTGTATTTTGAGAATTTCTTTCCTCATGTGTAGCTCTAGGTATATTAACATACCCAGATTTGTTGCATTCAGAACAGCGCAGCTGAGATGTTCAGGCTTCAGGCAAGTCTACCTAAAACAAAATTATCCTTGTGATAGTCATATCATAAAGAAAATTGCAATTAAATTCCAGAATCTGATCTAATCTATATCATAATAATACCACATAGTCTAAAGAAGACAAGAAAATGTTCATGAGGAAAAGCTGTGTAATTATGAGCACTGCAAACCTCTGGTTTGATTATGCAGGAAGTTCCTGATCCAGTCAAGTTTTTTGTTACTCGCTGGAGAGAAGACCCTTGGCTCCAGATGGCTTACAGCTTTGTGAAAACAGGGGGGAGCGGTGAAGCTTATGACATTATAGCTGAAGACATACAAGGAAAAATCTTTTTTGCTGGTGAGGTAAGTATCTTTGTTACTGTTGATTACAGTTATTGGGGAGCTGTTTCTTATGAAAGATCATCTTTTGCTAACCACCACCTTTAACCTAGAGGTAGCATGTAAGCATTGTTGTGCAAATATGCCAATGTTTCTTGATTTTAACACAGAATCCTCTTTATTTGTATTATTATTGGGCATGGAAAGTCTGCTAAATATTTCAGGTCATGAGTGAAGTGCTTAACTGGTAGGAACACGCAGAACCTGATGAAACTCTACAATCCACTTATATTTTCAGACTAATTATCTTTTTGTTACTCCATTTGTGGGTAACATAACAAATGCCTGCTGCTGCTGATACAGGTGCATTCTATACTGAACAAAACTTACCTGCCACACCTAAAGTGTGGATGGTGAAGCAAACTCCTTATTCTGCTAGCTGACTTGCTTGCAAATTTTGGATTTGCTGAAAATCTTAACTATTTCCTCCTAAAATCTTTCTAAGAATTTTTCCATGGCTTTTAAAAACATTGGCGTATGCTTAAGGAAGACAAAACTGATCTTATAAACTGAAATTCTATCTCTTCTAGTAGTTTTAAGCACAACTAATTTGTTTGTTTTTTTAATACAGGCCACAAATAGGCACTTTCCTCAGACTGTTACAGGAGCTTACTTGAGTGGGGTTCGAGAAGCAAGCAAAATAGCAGCATTTTAAGTACTGTTGTGTTTATTGTTTTCTGTGGGTAAAACTATCTTCAAGTTTCCTATTGCTGCCTTTTTCCTAAGTGGTACTGAAATAGTATATGGTACCTGAAGATAAAATCTTCCTTTTCCTCTTTATTCCCCACCCTCCTTTTAAGCCCTGATGATCCATGCTGGGTTTTTTTTCCAGCTAAGATATTACTAGCAAGAGTGACGTTGGAGTCCCCGACCACAGCTTAACTAATGGAACTTTTGTGAAAGTCCTCTTCTGTGTGTCTCAAGTCCTGTTATTGTAAACCTTCATTTCAGAAGGTCAGATTAAAACATGACTAAGTTAACATACAGCATTAAAAATGCTGGCAGTTAGTAATGATGATGGAGAATTCTCTACTAACTGTGCTTCTCAGGTTGACTACGCTCATGGGAGTTCAGACTTGCTCAAAAAAGTCTGAACAGCCTAGACAAATTCCAGAATTATTGTAGGAAGGAACTCTACTATAGTTTTTTCCACTTGCAATCAATAACCTTTTCTAAATTTTCTTTATATTCTTATCCTCCACTAAGTGGGCTTTGGAATATCAGGTTTGTTCCTTTAAATCAGACAGCTGGAACAGTTTACAGTGCAATCATGGAAAGGTTATTATAGCTAATAAAAACTTGAAAAAATAATTCTTATGTGACTTTAAAAAACTTTCAAATATTCTGCTACTTATTCAGAGAAATTCTTGTTACAATAATAGGCTAAATTTATATTTGCTTAATGCTTCTGATCATGTAGAAATGGGACAGCTTAAAAATATTATATTTCTATGATTATTTTGAAAACAAACTTTCAAACTCATGTGCACTGGGTAGAACTGCCTACTTATAAGAGTGCACCGTGGGGGTGATGGGACTGTTAAGTTCCTAACGGCTCATTCAGCTTTCGTATTTAAAAAAATAGGTGAAGATGAATGAGCAAAAATATTAACATGTTTATGAAGAGCAGAAAGAAGGTGGCTTGCACTTTGACTTAAGCTTGTTTTTTCTTTGTTAATAAAACATTATTTAAAACAACTTGACAGCGAAATAAGAGCTAAGCGTCCCTCTCTTTTCCATGTGAAGATAATATAATATTTTTCAGTAGAAGTAAGACAGACACAACCAGGAAACCTGTTGTAATACTGATTCACTAAAATAATATTAATGAAAGAAATTACAACCAACTTTTAGATCTCTTCCCCCCGTACCTTCCCTAGAACTTTACTGCACAGACCTCACGATTTCTGGAAGGAAAGCAAGCACTTATTCTTCCTCTCACCCCCCCCTCATTCTCCTGCATAGGCTCTTTTCTTATGTACTCCTTTTGTTTAAGAATGACACAGCCAACTTTTTTTGAGTTAGCGCTTCTTGCTATAAAGCTGTATCCTTGGAAAAAAACCAACAAGCAACCTTAAGGAAAATCCTACTGAATAAATGCAATTCTTTTTAGATACCTAATATTTTGGGTTTTAGAGTAGCTATGATATTGTTAAATACCCTTATTTAATCTCTAATTTACAAGGTGGAGATGTTTATATAATTAGATGTTTTTCAGATATATATTGTTCTGCTTCTAAAGCTGAATTATATGGATTAATAGGAAAAGTGTAACTGTCCATTGTTTTCCTCTACATAAATGCTAGTATGTACAGTTTTAAAGTATTTCCAAGTATTAGATTGTAATTTAAAGGGTATAAGAAGCAAGACAAAACACCCTGATGATAAAAGATAATCAGATCTCAGATTGTGCTTTTAGTAATCATTTGCACTTTGTTAATTTCATGTATTACAGGCCAACTTATAGCAAAACTAAGAAAGATTGAGCTGCACATGTTTGAGTTCCGAGTTTCTTTCCCAGTTTATCATATATGACAAAATTATTAGGAGAGGAATTCTGAAAGTGGGATAGAAAAGCTTATTACTACAATCCCAAAACATTATATTCAGTGGCTGCTTCAGCTGACCTCGGTCAAAACTTCAGTCAGCTTAACAACAACATATAAACACACCCCATTTTAGGTAGGAACTGTCTGTAAAGTTGTGCTCAGCCTCCATTTCTGCAACCAGAAGTTTGTGTTTGGCCATATGCTTCCACACTGTTTCTTTGTACCTGGGGTTTTAAATCTATCTAGTTTTGCAGGTAGATAAAAGCTATATTCTAGTGGACAGAAACAGACACAAACCAGCACTGTCACATTCGGCTTCAACTGCCAAACCCGATAACAAATGATGCGTTTACCAATGGCCTAGTCAATTAATTACGTGTATGTTATTTTGGTGCCAAGGCACTTAAACTGTGTTGTGCTGCACTTGAGAAGTAAATAAAGTTAAGTATGTTCCATTTTAATTTACATTCATTTGAAATGTATAAGAACATCAGGCTGGTTCTGAGATTTCGTTCTTTAATTAATGTTCCACAAAAATGTTTTTAATACTTATGTTGGAATTTATTTCAAGCATGTATGTGTCTTTTTCTTGTGTTTAATTTATTCCCTGCACATAAAGAACTGGGGAATGTTTTCTTTAAATAAATTTGTTTAAATGTTACCAAAAGTGTTTGAATGCAGAGCATGATCTGTTACATTTCAACTCTTCTGTGTGACTATGTTATGGCAGCAGAATAAAACTGGAAAGTATGCACAGGATCCTCACTTTTTGGATTTTTTTTTCTCTCTTTAGTTAAAGACTAAACTACTTTTTTGTTATGTTTGATGCAATTTTTACTTTATATTCCTACAGGTAGACCATTCTTCAGAAGTGCTGCTCTTCAGCCTTCTCTAAGCACTGACTTCCCCGTTATGTAGAGAATACTGTAACAGTCAGCCTCTTTTGCTTTAAAGGATTACAAAGAATTCATAAGCTTGTATCATCTAAATTTCCCCTGGCTAAGGAAAATAAAACTAAAGTGATAATTATTTAGAAGCATTACCTGTAATTCTAAAATAGCCAGGAAAAAAATCACCAGACAGCCACTTAATGCTTTTCACTGAATGAACGCTGTGTAGGACTGGGGTCTTGAGAGGTTCCTATGGCACAGATCACATTGAACATGTGCAAGCCTGACTATATACCCAAAACATTTAAAATACAAACTATGAGAAATTCTGATAACATTTATCTACACTGTTGGATGAGAAGTTAAATGTCCAGTTAGTGTAAGTTCTACTCCCTCTGGAAGTTTATTTCAACCAATACCACATGTAGGTCCAAACCAGTTAAAGAATTACTGTGTGGAAGATTGACTCTTTTCCCCAAACTCCATCATACTCGATTAGCAGTTCAAAGTTTGTCTCCCAAAAACATGCTTTGTTCTTCTAATGGTAGGTCCCTGCAGGAATTCGGTTTCATTATAGCCGACACTGATCCTGAAAAACGTTGACTCAATTCTAAGAAAAACAATCTTTAAAATGGAAACACAATACTAATGGCACTTTCAAAATAAAGTATAAATCAGTAGATTTCATCATCCTCCCCTAAAAAGTGACAATTTTTCAAGAAAACAGTTGGTGTAAGGGAGCTTTTTGCCTTCCTGATGAAAACTTAGATCAGAAATCAAACTGAAGTAGCAAGTTTATAGCTGAGTGCAGTCCAGTGAACTAGGTCAAGTGGAAAAAGCACAACAAATTAACTGATATTGTCCTGTTATCCTCAGGACCTCTGGAGACCATCTAGTTTAAACTCTTAACTCAGAAGAGGGCAAACATGGAGCTGGTTGCTCAGGGCCCTGCCAGGCTGAGTTCTGAACACCTCCAACAACAGGATTCCACAACTGATCTGGGCCCCATTTCTGGGTGACCACCAGCATCGTGAAACCCTTAATCCCTCACCACATACTTGTAATGTCCCTGGTGGCAGCTTGCGTGTGTTGCCTCCTGTCATTTTACTGTGCACCTCCAGGCAGAGCCTGGCCCTGCCTTCCCTTTCCTCTCCCATTTGGCAGTTGCAGACTACTCTCTCATCCCCCTTTCTTTGTCTCTTCTTAAGGCCAAACAAGCCCAGCTCTCTCTGCATCCCCTTCGGCTGACCCTCCACTGGACTCGCTCCATTGTCCTGCACCAGGGAGCCCAAAGCTGAGCACAGCACTCCCGAGGCAGGCTCACAAGTATTGAATGGGGCGTACTCATCACTTCTAGCAACCTGCCAGCCACACACTTGCCCAGACAGCCCAGAGTGCTGTCAGTTCCTTATCACAAGGGCCCACTGCTGAATCGGCTTCAGCACCTTGTCTGTGGGAGCCACCCACCCGTACCCACGTCCTTTCCTGCAAAGCTACTTAGAAAGAAACCACTCTCCCCACCAGCACTGCTGTACAGGGTTATTCCATTCCAGAAGCAGGAAGGCTGCAGATTGCATTTGCTTTTTATTGACCTTTACAATGTTCCTTTCAGCCTGCTTCTCCTGCAAGTCAAGATCTTATCTACAGCTTCCAGCTACCTGCTTTAATAAATAACTCTGAATTCAAAGGCAGGAGAGACATTTCTTTGCAAAATGAAAATAAGAGTCGTCTGCATTCAAGATGTTTCCTAACTATTTTCAGCAAGTAAACACTGATTTTACTAGATTTCTTATTGTAAATTTTCAGACAGTATTCTGATGCCTTAGAGGGTTTTCCACTGTTCTGCCTAAATAATGGCAACTAAAATAACAACTACCAGAAGTGATTCCAGGAATGCTTTCACCTACCTCAGCTGATACTACTTGGCTATAGTCAACTTTCTTATTTGGAAATGGGAATAATTTTGTCTACCCAAATGCTCATGAGCTGCCCCTCTCACTGAAACAGCAAGTGAGCTAATAAACCTTATTGAAATCACCACACTGTCTGCCAGGGGTATTACTTGGGCTTATTTTTAAAAAGGGTTATTTTCAAGTCCAGCTTAGCAGTGGATAATCTAAACCCATTCATAGATCTTGCTTTGTCATGTGCCTTATAACAGGATAATGTGGAAAGAACACAGATGCTATAAGGAGCCTGCTTAGGTCCAAGAAGGCTGTGAGTCATTTATTTACCTTTTAGTATTGTCTTGCAGCCTTTCTGCAAGTTGTAGAAATAAATGGAATCTTGTATCAGCTGAAGCCAGACTTGTAAGGATTAGCAGGGAAACAGCTCAGAGATTTCTTCTCTGTTGAGGACTACACTGATTTGTAGTTAAGAGATTTAAACAAAGTATGTGAAGGATGCTGAGTTCATTTCCATTATATCTGCACAATTCCAAAGTGGCAAGTAATGCTTATGAACAATAAAGAGAAATACACCATCCTTTTTAAAGTCTTCATTAAAATGTACACTATAAAAAAAAATGTGAGTCACTCATCTTAAAACCACTTCTTGCCCACGTAATTAAAACCAACTGGCATATTTACATAGACATCACAAGGCAGTTCAAGTATTCGTAGAAAAATCCATCTCAAAATCCAACAAAACTTGACAGAGGCAATTTCCCCCTTTCAAGCAGGACTTAAGTGTTCTTTATACTAAGACAGTTCAGAGAAAAAAAATCAAAATCAAACCAACCTCACAGAAGATACAAAATCTTATTCTGCTGCAAGGATATACATTTCAGCAATAATACCTGTATTATTGCTTGCTGGAGAAGCTTGCTGGATCAGGCTTGAATAGTTTCTACCAGATGAGATAAAGACAACTACCTAGTTTCACAGATATTTTTTTTTTTTACTATATACATTTAAGCAAATATTAGATCATGAAAATTTATTTACATTTCTGTGAAAGACATTTATTGAATACAAAATCCCCTGCTACATTCAGCCTTATTATAAATGATTACACGCAAAGAAATTCAAAAAGTGTGTGAAGATTAATAGTTTAACTGGCTGAACTTTTTCAGTCATTTATGAACCCTTATTTCTCGACTGTACAATAATAAAATCAAAAAACTATGTTTTGTCTTTCCAGCAATACTATAGTCAGAGGGGTTCTGTGCTCATGGTGTTAAAAGGCAGCCCACACTTTGGCAACTATTAGTTTCATTTTAAGTGTAGGACTTCCCATATTAGCAACAAGATGTATGGAGAACACATAAACCAACAAACATTTATGCAAAAATTTCACTTCGATCTGAAAAGCTGTGGGCCAAATTTCAAGACTGCAGGCTTAGAAGTACCATTGTCAGTGTTGAGGCACCAGGACTCAGGTTCACAAAAGCTTTCCCATACAGACGGGAGCTTAATCACACAGGTCGGCAATGCCTGATTTGGAAGCCCCACTGTGGACTTCCAAAGGCAGTCAAGCCTCCTATCTTGGATATTCACTTCTGAGACGCAAGGCCATCAAGCTTAGACACTGAAGTAATAAGATTTTTTGAAAATAGAACCTTAGAAGTTTTCCTACAGGCTTTGGAGGGATTTAATTTACTATGTTAAGCCATTGAAACAAATGTGTCTTTTTTTACAAAGTTAAATGCTGAAAAGCTTAAGTATAAAACTACACTTCAGTTTCTGTACAAGGCAAGATAGGATAAACATCGCAAAAACCTCAACTCATTTGTAGGTTCATGAAATTTCCGCATACCGCTTTTCATCACAGCCTCACTGCTGAACACTGACATTTCATGTCATAAATCCTAACATAACAAATTAAAAACTGATTTGCACAAAAGAAATCTGAAACAACTTTATATACACAACAGAAAGCCTTTTAAAAGTACAAAAATAACATACATGTGCCAATCAGTTACCATGCTTTGACAAGTTCTCTCAGTGCCTACACATGCAAGACAGTAATCTAGATTTAGAATAATTCTGCATCTGTAGAATATATCAGAATATAAGACATTAACATATGACTAACTTATTATTTTCAGAATGGTTACGTATTCAAAATATCTTTATAAACAATGCTGCAATATTCCAGTCTCTGCATGTATAATGTGCAGATAAGCAGCTTTTATCTTACTTGATTTTAAAATTTCCTGCAAGCTAGTAAATCCATACTAAAAACCTATGATGTTTCTACTGAATCAAGTTATACAAAGCAATTCAAAATGTACAAAAACTATAAAAAAGGGAACATTTATTGCCATGCACAAAACTTAAGTATGTTCAACTAAAAACTGCATCAAATGCAGTTTTGTTTCATTAAAAAAAAAAAAAAAGAGAAAACATACACAAAGCAATTTACATCAACAGTCTTAACATTAGATCAGCAAAATCAACTCTGACTAAATACCAGAAGGGTAAGACACATTCCTTTTGCTGGTGCCTATCAGATCTTCAAATCCATGGGAACATAAAACCAGGAATCTTCATTTCCCACAGTCAAATGAGATCATGAAATCAACTGAAAAGAGAAATGTATTAGTTTTCTCCTTTCTCCCCATCCAGTTACACAGAGCCACTCCTTTTGCATCAGACTACCAAGAAAATATACTCTAGTTTTGCTATCACAAAACCCCAAGAACTTCCCTACAGCAAACTGTGCTCATGCCTTTGCTGATTGTGATACATGTGTGCACAGCACACAGCCGTAACAAGCTAACCATGTATCAACATCTGCAAATGAACCCGCAAGAGAAAGATAAATTACTTTATTAACTCCACTAAGTGAAACTCAGCTTCTCCAGTTCCTTTTGTAGGTTTGGGGCAAACAAAAGTAATTGAACTTGGAATTTTTTTTACAAATTACCAACCGCAGACTGGACAATAAACCCTCTGTCATGAACACCTTAGATCAAGCCTGATCTTCAGTGCAGCACACTCAAAGGCAACATTATAACTGTGCTACAAGAAGCACCTACAAAGAAATGCTATCTTTATCCTCTTTGGTCTTCTCCCATTACCAGAGCCTGTGGGCCTGCGGAGCTTATACAACCTCAGACATTGTTACATGTGAATGTATGCAGTCAGTGCATGAATTATAGCATTTGTCACAGCCAAGGCTGCAATTTAAAGCAAACGCATAGCTTTCAGAGACTAAATGTCATCGAAGATGATGCTTGCTTTAATTTTAGTTCTGCTTACCAAATAAATTCATAAGAGTAGTAATGGCATGCTAAGAAAGTATAGTCTGAAGCACTGATTTTGGAAAAAGGATACAAAAAATAAATTTAAAAAAAGATATCTGAGCCATGAGTTCAGACTAGATCAGAGCACTAAACTTCCAATACTGTACAGGAGCCTATTAATACTAATGTAACAGAATGCCATACCACTTCCTAAAAAGCTGAAGAATACAACCCAAAACACCACAACCCATAACATTTTCTAAACGATGAAGTCTTTACCTCTTTGACTGTTCCTTTAATGAAGTCTTTCCTGTCAGTTAAATCATAATTAGGATACTTTTCATATACCTAAAAGAAGTAAAAACAAATAAACAAACTTCATATTACTTTCCTTCAAGGTATTGTATAAATAGAGGAGCTTAAATAGCAATAAGTGAAAGAATTGGTATGTACTGTACTTCTAGTATTACAACTGCCAAAGTGTCCTCTGGTAACTATGGAAAATGACAAGCTTGTTTGCCTGTCCTTATTTTGACCACATGTAATTTTTTACGTTTGATCACTGATTTAACTGGTACTATAATCTTTCACATCAACAAAGTAAAATGACTTGCTTGCCACACCAGGCAAATAATAAGAATTCTCCACTCTTCGTCTTAGATGCTCTCTAAGTAGTCAAATCCCCCTGCATTATTGTATATCAAATTCCAAGGCTTAATTATTTTTCGGTAAGAAGTACAATTGTGATCCTGTCAACATGAGTGCTATTCCACAATCAGTCTCAGATAGCTGAGTGGGAGAGGACCAAACAAACAAAAACCAGATGCCAACACTGACAACCACTGCAGAATATTTTATTATTTTATACCAAATTTCCGACTTCTAGAATGACTATAAACATGACTAAAACTTTGTACAGAAAATAAAAATAATTTTTCATAGGAGTAACTTCTGGTTTTATTTTCTCAAGACAACCTCTTGGAAGTACCAGGAAAACAATCATAGGAGTTTGCTGACTCTAGAAAATACCAAGGTAACAGTATTGTCTGTGTTTTGGTCACTTTCCCACACTTTTCTCCTTCCCAGCACCTGTCCTGACAATTAACGGATTCCTTGCTGAACTAATTCAACTCACTAACTCAGCTTAGAACTATTAATTTTTTGCTGATAAATGAGAGTTGTATGGACTTATAAAGAGAATACATGAAGAACTAGAGCAAGGTAAGGAGCAGAAACATACAAAGAGCAGGACTCAGCCCTCCTCTTTTTACAGCAGCAGGCTGCTGTACTGTCTCAACATATCGAGTATTTCCATTTTAATACATGGTAGTTGTTTCAGAGGAAGTAGTGCTACTTTTCACGTAGCCGATTTTTTGTTTTGAGATTTCCCTTCTAATGTTGGGTATCAGTGTTGTGTATCTTATGATTAAACCTCTCCTTGTTACAGCTGTCAGCAAGTAAATAAATCAAAGCAAAATTACTTTTGCTTCTGAACCATTATGTAGAGTGCAAGCTTCCATTTGTGAAATGGTAACAAAAGTCTGTTCAGACAACCCACTGGGAGACTACAAAATCTGGTTTGCTTACCTTCTTGCAAATTTGTTTCATTGTGACCTCTTCCAAATTTGCATTGGCCAACAAGTCCCTGACAGTTTCCTTTATTTCTTCATCTGTGGGTGGTTTCTTCAGCTTTTTAATTAAAGGTTCATCATCTGAACTATCCTCCGACTCGCTTTCTAAACATGAAGAACAAATTGAATTTTAAGATTTAGTTTGCCTGCTTGGTTCTTCAAAATAGAAACCAACAGAACTTTCTCCTTACAACAGACATCTTGCTAGACCATCCATTTAAAAACAAAGCTAAAGCAATGAGTACTACTTTTATTTATGAATCCATCATTGTTGTTGAACTATCAGTTTACAAATCAATATGTAGTCTAGAAAGTATGGGGCAGATTCAATCAATCTATCTATCAAACAAACAAACTGGTTTATTACAATTCTTAATCAAGGTAATTTGGCCCGAAAAAGGTGCTTATTTGCTTTAAAAAGTTTGGATTCCCTCCCTCCCCCGGCAGTACTGTGCACAAAGATCTTGTAATTTTGCAATGCTATACTACTGAATACGCTATCAGAAACACCGTGACAACAAATAAAGAGAATCATAAAGGAAGTTAAGTGGAGAGGCACAGGACACTTCCATAATTGTTTCCAGCTGAAAAAAAATTAGACTGAATGACTCCAACAACCACTCAGTTTCTCTACTGCCAGCAAGACGAAATTCAGAGGAGATGATGCCAAACAATCTAGATAATGAGCACACAGAAAGACCTACTTAGCATTTTGATTTTTATGCTGCAAACATGCACTCAAAACAGAACTACAGGAGTAAAGAAGAAATTATGAATCTATCACACATCATGCAAAACAACATACATAACGTTTATTTTTGTACACATAATGTTGATGACAAAAAGTGTATACACACACAGTCAGCCACATTGGTGCTGCCAGCAGCCAACCGGAAAATACATTGAGTTCAGTACAGGCCAGTTTACTCTGCTGAGAAAAAAGGCTATGAAAGAAGTTTGCATAATTCTATGGCTGAGACTTTAACCATTCCTTTTCTAAGGTTCTAACAGTTCTAAAGTATACACTGAGAAGCAGGGTAATGAATCTGAACTGATGTCTGTGCTATAGCACATGTACGTTAACACTGGCATTAAATGAAGTATGTTTGCAGTATGGATATTTGCTGCATTAATAACTCGTACGATTGTGATAGAGACATGGCTGTTACCTCAGAGTACCAGAGAATTTAAGGTGGGAGAGGACCTCTGGAGACCATCTAGTTTAAACTCTTAACTCAGAAGAGGGCAAACATGGAGCTGGTTGCTCAGGGCCCTGCCAGGCTGAGTTCTGAACACCTCCAACAACAGGATTCCACAACTGATCTGGGCCCCATTTCTGGGTGACCACCAGCATCGTGAAACCCTTAATCCCTCACCACATACTTGTAATGTCCCTGGTGGCAGCTTGCGTGTGTTGCCTCCTGTCATTTTACTGTGCACCTCCAGGCAGAGCCTGGCCCTGCCTTCCCTTTCCTCTCCCATTTGGCAGTTGCAGACTACTCTCTCATCCCCCTTTCTTTGTCTCTTCTTAAGGCCAAACAAGCCCAGCTCTCTCTGCATCCCCTTCGGCTGACCCTCCACTGGACTCGCTCCATTGTCCTGCACCAGGGAGCCCAAAGCTGAGCACAGCACTCCCGAGGCAGGCTCACAAGTATTGAATGGGGCGTACTCATCACTTCTAGCAACCTGCCAGCCACACACTTGCCCAGACAGCCCAGAGTGCTGTCAGTTCCTTATCACAAGGGCCCACTGCTGAATCGGCTTCAGCACCTTGTCTGTGGGAGCCACCCACCCGTACCCACGTCCTTTCCTGCAAAGCTACTTAGAAAGAAACCACTCTCCCCACCAGCACTGCTGCAGTCTTCACACAGGGATTAAAGAACCCAACGTATATAAGCCTTTTATGCATATCGTCAGATATGAGAAAACCAATAGCAACATGTAGGAAGCATGTAGAACCCCTGCCTACCTTATCAAAAGCCACACCAAGGTGCTGCACAAAAAACATACGTTGTTGCATATAGACTACCAGATCAATTATAATATGCACGTGAAGTCACTATTTGAGGCAGCAGTGGAATTCTGCTAATGTACGTCCAGCAGAAGAGTGAACTAGGATGATACTTCCAGTTTATGTGCAAACCATGTAGTATATATACGTATACAACAGAAATTTCATGAAGTATACCCAAACCAAGAACTTTTTTTTAGTTACTGTTACAAGGAAAGAAAGATTAATTAGCAAGCCAACAATTCACCAAATTCTATTGGATTTCACATTTAGCCTCAAAAGTGTGCTTTCTAATAATCATGCCAATTAAGCTACAAGACAACATGCGATGGAAGATTTAAAGCATTTACCTTTTCTAGAACTGTTCTGATTTTTTTTGGTAGTGCTGCTATCTGCCTTCTTGACATTCGCACCCTTCACAGCTTTCTTGGCTTTGGAAGCCGTCTTTTTAGATCTTTCTCTTTTAGATGCTTTTCTAGGGGGCTATAAAAAACAGGAGATTAGAATGAAGGTTTCTACATGAACAGTCCATACCCCTTTTCCACAATGGAAATTATCCTTTCTGTCAATACAAACCAGACAACCAAATTTAATTAATCTATTTTACTAGCAATTTCTACCCTATACCGTAAGGTACGCCCATAAAGAGTATTCCTACATTCTTTTAAATTTCATGTTGTCCTTTTACACGGACCCTGAAATTCAAATAGCAAAAGCCTTTTGACAATACTAGTAGTTTGGTTGTGCTACAGCTTTCCAGTTGTAATTTCTTATAATTAGCTAATAATATCACCTTAAGATATTCCTTAAATATAAAAGGACATGGTACGTTCTATTCAACTACTTCTAGATGCCATAGCTCTCTAAGACTACATGCAGCTAATTCTTTCTGCTGTAGTTGAGGGGAACTATGTTAGCTAATCCATAATTTGCCCAATTATTCTAACAAATAAAGCCCAAAAATTATTGCATGAAGTTAAAAATCAACAGAAGAAATCTGAAACATGAATACATACAGTGCACATTTACCAGTACACTGCATTTTTGGCACAAATTAAATGACGTCTAATAAAAATTCTTTAGATAGAACTTTTGGCAAGGTTGAAAATTTCCTCACAGAAACAAACATGGAACATTTGCCAGGAATAAACCATACTTCAGAAGCCAAATATCATGAAACAAAACAAATTAACAGTATTATTACTAAATTAATAATTCTAATTTATATTTAAATGGCAGCGTAGTCAACCAAGCAAACTGTCACGTCTAAACAATTAAGATTAGTTCAAATAACTGCTTCTCCCATCAGCAGCTGGTGCAACTCATGAAGCCATTGTTTAATAAACCAGATTATATTTATTTATATGTGCTTGCTCAGTTATAGATGCAGTTGCTCCGTAACTTTAAATGAAGGATAAAGACATTCACAGTTGAAATTCAGAAAATACACTCAAGAATAATGCCATTTCCAAGTAAATGTTTACAGTTTCTAACTTTTCAGCTTTTGAGTTTCTGCGTGACCTCCATCACCAGCTTGTTAAACCTAGATTTCAGCTTTTTAATAAAATTATGCTCCCCCAGCACACAATATTATTTCAGGTATCTTTTGCTTCCAGGTAACCTGTAAGAATTTTTGTTTGTTTTCAAATGGTTTTATAAGGTACATATTTAGATTCAAGAATCAAAACCTTTGCCTTTTATTGTATTGATTCTCTAACTGTAATCCACTAAGCAATTACAAAAATACCTTATAAATTGCAGGTGTGTTCCCTTTTCTTTCAAACCATTCAATCAGGTAAACATCACTTACACCACAAGTCTGTGTGTTCCAAGAATTACCAATTGATGACAACCACATAATGACAAACCTCAGACAAATGTTTTTAGTGCTATGTTGGAAAAAAGCAAAAAACCTCATTACCTCATCTTCACTTTCTTTTTCTTCTGAAGAGTCATCCTTTTCCTTCTTTTCATCTTCTTCGCTACTGGATTCATCTGACAGGATCTCTGGGTACTTGGTGCGTTTTGTTTTTCTTGTTGTTCCAGTGCTACTGCGCTCTTTTTTGCCACCTTTGCTTGGTGTTTTTTTGGACTTTGGCAATGGCTGAGAGACAGAGATGTGTGTAATCCAAGTAGGAATACAAAAGTGAATTTTAAAATACAGATTCTTTCAAATCACATGAAAGAACAATAAACAACTATAGAGACCTCTAAGTCTTGATAAAAAAACCCAGGACTATTTTATGTACTACACTTAAGCCATAACATTTTTCAATAAGATGACAGAATTGAATAAAATGAAATGTCAGTTCTAAGCTAAGCACTCCTTCAACTCCCCCTACCAAACAAATCTTCAAAGACGGGGGTTAGGGAAGAGAAGTCAAAAGAACGATCTAGATGAAACCTTCCACATACCTATGCCCTCCCAACCCACAAAAGTAAGCTTTTTCTTCTGGTAACAAATTAGCTGACAACTCTTCAGACGACTTAAAGGCAGGAATTCTGTCATGTCTTATGCAAAACTGCATTTTGCTGTCTCTCTCTACCACTATTCCTGAGACAGCATGCAGACTCCTTGTTCACATCACTTACCAGTGTTGGCTGGGAATAGCTTTTAATTTCCTGAGCAACAGTATAACTATTTAAGTATTGCTTTTAGATTAAAAACTGGAAGTCCAAGATTAATAATAAAGTTTAGCAGTCCTGGCAGCTGATCTAGTGCACTAGCAAATACTAGATAAAGCTTACATTCCCCCACAAAGCAGAAACTATTTATGGTATTTGGACCTGGATATCTCTTCCTGTGAACACATATACACTGTTAGCACACAGAAGGGTAACAGGTGCACTTAGATGAAGCCATGCAGTTTCTAAGTCCTCACCCCATTAGGGATGCAGCAGTAGAGCTACACTCTTTCAAGAAGCCATTGCTCCTTTGGGAAGTTAGAACAGTAACTGTATTGCCACTGGTAGCAAGCAAACAATCAAAACCAGCTGCATTTTTCATCAGAACAGTGCTGAAAAGCAAGTAAAACCTGCATCTCACCTTGCCTGAAGATTTCGGGTGCATTAAGAAGTTTAAGATTCTGGTTACCAGCTCGCTATTAACTCCTGATCTTTCCAAGTCAAGAACTTCACAGATACTTTTCAACATTGCATTTCTAAATCTGGAGGGAAAGAAAAAAACCAAGAAAAAAAGATTCAGTATCACATCCTAAACAATTGACCAAAAATACTTCATTTTGTGACCTTTGGCATATAAGGGACAATATCCTATTAAACCAGTAGGAAATGGTCAAAACTCCTACCCTGAGACATAGTATGTCTTGCAGCTTCACAAGTATTTGTGAGAAACCCTGCTCCTAGAGAACTGCATATCTGAGGAAGGAAGATTTGCCAATTCCAAATTCTGGAAGCCTTCCCATTATAGACAAACTAGCATGAAAACAGACAATTCAGAACTAATCGTATAGAAGTTATCCGTTCTTTCATTTTTTTACAACTAGCTGTACAAATATGCAAACACATTTTTAAACCTTTTCCATCCAGTCAAACCCAAGCTGCAGCATTTTCTCCTGTTAATAGAGAAGTAGCTTATGTGGGGAGACAGCAAAAAAAGAACAAAATATGTTAGACTAGTTGCTACAGCAATTCTAAGAATAAGACTATGTGTTTAACACACAATAAGCAGAAATGGCCTTGACTCTGAAAGGAAGAAGGTTTTAAGGCACAGAAGGATGCAAGTTCACATCATAAACAGAGCAGAGTGTATTCACAAGACTATGCTTGCCCTGGGAAAACAACGTTTCCTCTCACTTGATAGAAGAGCCTGCTAGTTAATAGGCAATATTTAAAGCCAGGACTGTAGGAAGTGTGAACGAAACGTTCAAAACGTAACTGTTTTTAATACATTTCAAGTTCTCTTAAGAGATCAGTTTGTGTGATAAAAATGAGCTTAGAAACAGATTATAGAGCTCTAGGAAACAGCCACTCAGCTCAAAGTTTAAATTTAATGTGAAGGAAATTTTTGCAAATGGAAAGGACTGTATAGTCAAGTCAAGCTATGTTAACTAACAACAGAGTTCATTACTTTTTTAACATTTCTTCTTTCTTTTTGTATTGGTCACTTCCTTTTTCAAATGGGAACCCGCTGAACTGGCCCACGTTCTTCTTTAGGGAAGCAACCTGGAACAGAACACACATATTACTTTCCACAGCAAGTAGTTTAGAAGATTTAATCAAATTATATTTGTTAACCTTTCATACAGAAAAAAAAAAAAGCTATTCTTCTAGCATTTAGTGCTTTCTTTGACAAAAAGTTATGCCCTTTAAGTTATAACCTGCATGGATTATACCTTCATTTATCTCATGACAGCCAAACTACAAAAAAATAAGTTCTTCTGATCTTGGTACTTTTAATTCCTTTTAATAACTTACTGGGTTAAGTAAGTTATCACCTGCCATTTCAAGCTTGTTTAGAACGTACTGCATGATTATTCACAGGGATGCATAACTACGATAGTATGAAGCCTGTTGCCTGCTTTGTACCACGTAATTTATTACAGAATAGTGAATTTTATCTCTATATAACTCACTATATAACCTGACAAAAGATTTGCTCCACTTGCTTTTCTAAAGTCTTACATAGAAACGTGATTGTACTTTTCAACCTTTCCTTCAGCATAACCAATTTTTACAGTTACACATCACTGAATGCACCACTTCTACCACGATACCTATAATCTGAACAGGACTGAACTTTCATTGTGACAGCCCTTATAATGGGAAAATTGCTCCCATCAAGATCCCCAAAAATATAAAGTTCTTTGTTTTCACTCCGTCACCCTTTTACTGAAAAAAGAAATGAAGAAAAATAATCTCCAAATCTTTCATTCTTCCAAGATCTTTTTAACACTATTGAGAATAATTTGAATTCACTTTCAATGGTTCTACAAATTCTGTTCCTGGTGTTTCTCCATTAGTTTATAATTTTATCAAAGCTAAGCCACTTTTCCAAAGGGAATTATCTTTGTCCAATGCCTAGAGAAAATCTGCAATGATATTGACGTTTTATTAAAAATGTTAATTATGATCTAAAGCACATACAGAATGTGCAAACAAAACAACATCTGATCTTCGTTGTATTAAACAGCATTCTAAGTTCCTTTGAATTCTGATTAAATACAGTTTTGAATGAAACTAAACAGATATATTTCCAAGCAAATAAATATATTCTTGTATCTTTGGAGTCAAACCACTGAGACACTGCAGCAATCCAGCTGGACTTCCCAACAAGTCTGTGTCCAAAAGACTAAATGTGGAAGGGCAGAGCAAAGGAGGGGTGGAATTGCAACCAAGTGAGTGTTGTGGGAGTGAAGAGTGAGAGCTGTATTTCCATACCAATTGTGTCTAATTAGCATGATTTAGGACTGTTAAATATCAACTGTATCATGCATAATTTTGAAATTACAAATAGTTGTGTGTAAACTACCTTGATTAGATTACTTATCATTGACTACCAAATCAATTATTGGTTACAGTATCATTGAGTTGTTAGTTTCATAGTAGTGTGTTGCATAACCAAAACCCAATACTACCTCTTAAATAAGTTCTGTCACAGACCTACCTACAATCTAAAATGGGAAAGATGGACTCTGAAGTAATTGTATCCCATTACCTCCACCCAAAGACAGTAGAAAAGCATTAATTTCTTCATGAAGGGTAAATGCATGCAGTTGATGACATCCATGGTAAAGCCAATTAAATCTGAAAGTTACATGGTTCTGTCATTGTACCTTTACTACCAAGCAAAATCTACTGCAGGACTATCCAAAACTTAGCAAAATTCTGTATGCACCGAGTTGGAAATTCTCTAGTCTGGTTTACTGCCACGCTGAATAAATAGCATAATTCACAGAAGAAGGTTTTAACGTTCTCTTTCTGAATACTTGGAAGCTACAGATCTTTCTTTGCCGTTTAAACAAGCATACTTTTGCAGCAGTAGTCTGAGCTAGCATGCACCTGTACTGGTACTATTTAGTGCCTGGTATCTGTCCTAGCTGTTCAAATTTGTAAAATACACAAAGAGATTAAAAACAAATTCCTATAAATACGGTGCATGTATTGAAATAGTAAAATTCAATGTCCCTTAATTACTCTACATCTGTGTACCTCTATTAGCAAGGAAAATGGGTCATATTTGATCGGAAATTTAAGGCCTGATCACTGGTACATAAAGGGCTCCAAGAAAAACACTGTCTTCAAGTTTCATCCTTAAACACAAAAGCAAGTATATATTTTTTTAACCAATATTTTAGTTGCCGAGATAAATGTGACAAAACCCACTACTAAGATTTTACAATATAATGTAGTTTTACTTTCTACTGCTTTAGGCAAATGAAAGGAGAAAATGACAAAGCAAGCAGCAATGTATTAAACCCACTAGGAGGTTTCAAACATAAAATAAACAGAAGTACTAAGAAAAAGCTATGTTGAACAAAACTACAATTTTGACTACAATGAGCATCTCAGCAGCTTTTAGCATGTGATCCTTAAATTACTTCCAACTCACCTTCATAAGGTAAAGCACCCTTCCCCATATTAAAAGAAACAAGAAAAAAAAATTAAAGATTGATATTCAAGCAGACTTGCAAATCAGTACCCCTTTCCATAGGATTTTTTATGAGGACAGTAGTTTACAGGTGTTAGAAAAGTTATGGGCTTGCTTAACTGATCCTGCAATATTCATTTTCTATGTACTTTGTAATAAATGACACTTAAGAAGTAGATTCATGTGTGCAAATGTAAAAAACTATACCACAAACATTTTCACTGCACATGAGAACTAATAGATATACAAGTCTGATTTTAAGTTCTTACAGTGCCTGGCCTGTTGTAGAGGAGTTTGTGCAGGTTCCTAAGTTCATCTGTCTTCTTTTTACTCAGAAAGAATTGTATCCTTTCAATTTCACAGAGTTTTTGTCCTTTCCCTGAAACAGTTAAAATCAATAACATTGTTCACCATTCATATTTACACACTTCAAACATCTACTGTTTAAAAAAAAAACCCAAAAGTTATTTTAGAATAGCAACAGACATCTTAATAAGTCAAACATTAGGCAGGCCTTTCCCTAATAGTTAGGCATCCTGATGGTCTCTTCCTCACCTGATACTACTCAGAACAGGGTACAAGGACTTAGCTTTTTTTTTTTTAACCCAAGCTACCCCTCCCTTTGTTAGTGGTGGTTCAGTGCTGAACATCATGTTCCAGGTAAGTTTAAACTTTATATAATTTCTGCGGTTTAAATTGATGCCACAGAATAAAAGAAGGTTTTCTTATAACAACCTTACTATTTTAAAATGTATGATGATTCTGTTAAGTTAGGGCTCATAAACAACAAATTAACTAATTTGATCTATTAAGAAGTTTCATTATTATTTACAATGCTCACAATTCTTATGCAACAGGACAAGCTTACCTGGTGTAATTGTAAAAGGTTCCTTTTGCAATGAGGACACTTGCATGGTCAGTCGGTCTACCTTCTTTTTCTCTCTTTTTCCTTCAACAATGAGACTCTTTTCTGCAAAATACAGTTGCCTTAACACAGTGTGTCTCACTACCTGAGCAGATTCCACTGTAGTGACAGGCAATACAACACTGAAGATTTGAAATGACAAACCAGAGACAGATAATGATTTAACCAGGTACTAGGACACTTTCAAATCTTTGGCTAATAGGTCAATGGGATTCTATGGAGCTGTATATTGGATTCTCTAGTTCTTAACCACAATCCTGCATCCAACTTAATCTTGAAGACAAGACTGGGCATTTCTTAAAGGGAACCTCAAACCACAATGGACACTGCAGTCCTACACACTTCCAGAAACACACCCCTCTCTCCCTTCACTGTCTTTCTGAGGTACAGAACAGACATTGTTTGCATAGCCTCCTTCCGGGACGTCCCAGCCTCAATCTGTACAGCTCCACTTGAGCTCTCTCTCGGAAAATACTATCACCAGATGGGCAAAGGAGAGTCCAGAATGCCTGCAGACACTTTCTCTCCCTGCTGCTGGATGGGAGGACTCACATATTAGGAGGAGAGGCAGAAGCACAAGCACAGCAAGGCTGTACAACACCTCACACGGCTACACAGTGCAGCACTCTGTAGGGCACAATACGAGTGTCACAAATACTGTAAGAATACTATTCCCAGTAATTCTGGCACTCATTCGTAATGAGCGCATTTAGATTATTTTATGTACACACTGCACATCACTAATTATTCCATGTCAGGAGAAAAACCTAAAGCTTCATCTAAACATTTCAGACTAAAATACCTCAAATCAAACTATCCTTAGCGCCAAACAGATGGGCTACCCTGGCTTTAATATCTGAAAGCAGCTTCAAAATCTGTGTGAATATAACCAAAAATGGCTATGTATCTGCTGAAAATGGAGCAAAAAATAATTGTGTGTACACAAGAAACAATTGTTTCTAAAAACCTAATTCTAATTGGTCGACAGTTTTCCAAACAGCATATCTCTTTTCTTTCTGCTATCTTTCCTGAAGATAAGCTTCAGCTCTTTAAAGAATCCAGGACTACTAGTGACTTGGTCTTCACTGTGCTATATCGCAGCTCTATTTCCATGGATGCCTTCATTTGCAAAACAGGTGCGTAGAGATTTTACGATAGAAATTAATATCTTTGCATAGTAGGCCCTTCATCACATCTTGCATTCCTTGACTACCCTCTTAAATTACACGCCACAACACAAAACTTGCCTTGCTGGCTCATCCTACGGTATCACCATGATTTTTATTGACAAATTTAGTCAAATGAAATTCCCCCTCCAATATAATTAAATTCTGGTAGCCCGCAACTTAATTCACAGTAGTTAAGAAAGGCACCTGTATTGCTTCCAAAGGTACTGCATGGATTCTTCAAGTTTCTCTCTTTTGCAACCATGGATCACTTCAGAGTGTCACTGGCAAAACAGGATTCTTTTTTGGATAAGCATTTTTATGCAGATAATTTGATAAAGGATGCTACCTCTTACAATCATCTCACACAACAACAAAGCCAACAATCCCTAGCCAGCAACCTGGCTTCCTATGCAATTCCTTAAGTCTTCCCTGGGGAACATCAGCATCATGTTCCTAGTGTTGCCCGTTAGGATACTGGGACGTGATTTATGACCCACAAGGTAGATGCAAAACAATAATTCTACCATTAGCAGAGATCACAGCTGATCACATTAAAAAAGCCTGGTGCCCTTACAGGACAACTTATTCAGTGGAAGAACTCGTACCTTTTTCTTCCTCCTCCTCCTCTTCCTCTTCTTCATCTTCATCACTTTCCTCAGCTTTTTCTTCTTTTTCAGGTTGCTTCTCATCTGCATTTTCAGACAACATTGTATCTTCTTTCGATGAAGCAGAAGACATGGTGTATGGTTCTGTAAAAAGCAATCAGGGAAACCATCATAAATAACACATTATACGTGAAAAATACAGGAATTTTGACACTAAAAAAAAATCTCCTTGTACAGTAGAAGAAATGTCATATTG
The DNA here is from genome assembly GCF_032191515.1 of Phaenicophaeus curvirostris. Taxonomy (NCBI): domain Eukaryota; kingdom Metazoa; phylum Chordata; class Aves; order Cuculiformes; family Cuculidae; genus Phaenicophaeus; species Phaenicophaeus curvirostris. Next base: position 38,367,773 of record NC_091394.1, read on the forward strand.
TGACATATGCTTGTATTGTGATAGTTCACATTCTCCATGACACTAAAGTATTCTGCATATACACAATACATAGAACTTTTCCAGGAGGAGTTGCCATCCATTCTGCAACTAGCCTGCTTAAGAGCAGTTTAAAAGGTTATAAATTCTTTCCACACACAAGTCTTGAAGCTTGCTTTGTGAAGCATTCAGAATCACCCACTCAAAGCAGCTGATGCTGTTATCTACTATGAACTGTAATGTTTTAAGATACCACAGTTTTAGTCCACCATGTTATAAACTGAAAGGTTATTTCTGACTACAGTTAACTATGCATACAAGTTTCCTAGTAAGTAAAACAAGCTAAGTATTTTAATGGGAAATAGGATCAAAAAAAGTAAAATATAAAAGTTATCAGCAATTTGGAAAAAGTTAACACGGCTTTCAGAACTTAAATAGCTGTGGTATCTTAGGGCCTGAAAATGTTTTTTTGGTTCTAATGTGCAGAGCTACAACAAAAAAAGAATAAATGATTCCTACATAGCATATTTGAGAGGAGTCTTTTCTTAGCATTTAAGTGGCTTAAATTTTAACTTTAGACTATCTCAGTTTGGGAAGTACTACTTCTGTACTGACACAGACTGTCTATCTAACAACACCTGTCAGTTGCAGAAAAAAAATCTAGCTTACGAAAATCTTTCACTGTTTACAGATCTGGAATAAAACATGGCATCAGTTGTACAAGCCCTTGTAGAAAAAAATATCACACGATTAACTATTTCTTTTTCTGATAGTAAAGCCAGTTGGTATTATTTGCAAGAGCTCAGCCACAATGAACAGCAATGAAATCAACTGTTTACATGCAATATTAGCAGGTGCCAAAGAACAGCCAAACTCCAAATGACAGAAAACCAACAGGAAGGGGAGAGTTTACTACTCTCCTAAAGCACTGGGGGAAAAAAAAAAAAAAATCTCAGGTTATTACTACTGGTATTGAATTTGACACAGAAAAGTATTCGGACTTTTTCACATCCCTCTGAATTTTACTTCTCTGCATAAGAGGTGACAAACTTAGCGAAGTGCAACATGTTGTCCTTCCTTCTTTCCCGTTCAATGGGAAGAGAAGGGGAATAGGAAAGTAAAAGGCTTTTTTTGGTTTTCAGCAACCGGGGCTGCGAGGGCTTAGGGACAAAGGGGACCGGGTTCAACCTTTAGGAAGCCTTAACCCAGGGGTGCTCCCGGCCGGGTGCGGCTACCTCGCAAGCCGCCCGGAGGAGGACACTCAGCACAACAGCACCTCCACCGCCTTCCAGGACTTCCCAGACGCGGGCTCGGCGCTTGTCCCCTTCCCGGCTCGCGAGCGGGAAGCCGGGGAGAGCGATGACGACGGGGACGCGCCCGGAAGAGCCGGCGGTGCAGAAGGGCGGCGAGGTCAGCGGCGAGCGCCACCCCGGCTCCCCGAGCCAGCGGGCAGCGAGACCGGCCCGGCCCGGCCCCTCCGCAGGGCGACCGGGAAACACCACCCGCTTGGGAAACGCTGCCTGCGGGGAGGGAAAGGGAGACGGGAGGACGGGAGGGAAAGGGAGACGGGAGGAAGGGAGGGAAAGGGAGACGGGAGGAAGGGAGGGAAAGGGAGACGGGAGGAAGGGAGGGAAAGGGAGACGGGAGGAAGGGAGGGAAAGGGAGACGGGAGGAAGGGAGGGAGAGCAGGGGAGAGGGGAGGGGACAAGAGCCCCCGCCGGTGCAGCGGCCCCGCTCCCCGTCCCCTCGCCACCCGCCCGTCCCAGCGGTCCCGGGGCGGCGCTCTCCGTCCCGGCCGTGGCGGCGGCACCCACCTCCGCTCCGGCCCCGGGCGCTCCTTCCTCGGGCGCGGCTGCAGCGGCGGCGGAGGGGGAACGGCGCCGGGCAGCCCGGCACGCAACTACACGGACAGACGCACGGACAGGCAGCTGTGCGCCCCGCACGTGCCTCCGCTCCCGCTGGCTCTCCCCCCTTGCCCCGCAATCAACAAGGTTTCAAAATGGCGGGTTCCCGGCTGGGGAGAAGGAAGCGGGAACGCGGCGGCCAATCCGCGCCCGGAGCCGGGGCCGGAGCGAGGGGCGGGGCGAGAGGGGCTGCGTCTGGGTGTCTCTCCGGCTGTGCGTCTCTACGAGTTGCAGTGTCTGTGTGTATCTGTCTGTGTGTCTCTTTGTGAGTCTACGAGTTTCAGTGTCTGTGTCTTTGCGTGTGCGTTTCAGTGTGTCTGTTTCTGTCTGTGTCTCCACGAGTTTCAGTGTCTGTGTGTCTATGTGTGTCTGTCTCTGCGTGTGTTGTGTCGGTGTGTCTGTCTGGGTGTGCGTTTCAGTGTGCGTGAGTTTCAGTGTGTGTGTCTGTGTGTCTTTCTGTGTCTCTACGAGTTTTGGTGTCTGTGTGACTGTGTGTATCTCTGTGTGTTTCAGTGTGCCTCTCCGTGTGTGTCTCTTTCTGTGTGTATGTTTCTGTGTGTATGTTTCTGTGTGTGTCTACGAGTTTCAGTGTCTGTGGGTCTGTATGTGTCTTTGTGTGTGCGTTTCAGTGTGTCTGTGTGTCTGTTTCTGAGTGTGTCTCTGAGTTTCAGTGCCTGTGTGTCCATGTGTGTCTGTCTCTGTGTCTTTGTGTGTGCGCTTCAGTGTGCAGTCAGTGTTTCTCTGTCTCTGTGTGTCTGTTTCTGTGTGTGTGCGCAATTCAATATGCGTATCTCTGTCTTTCTGTGTCTCTAAGAGTTTCAGTATCTGTGTGTGTTTCTGTGTCTATGCGCCATCTGTGTGTCTGTCTCTGCGTCTGTGTGTCCCTGTGTGTCTGTGTCTTTGTGCGTTTCAGTGTGTCTGCGTGTCTGTTTCTGTGTGTCTTTATGAGTTTCAGTGTCTGTGTGTCTGCCTCTGTGTCTGTTTTGTCTGTCTGTGTGCATTTCAGTGTGCGTGTCTGTTTCTGTCTGTGTGTCTTTGTGTCTGCGAGTCTCGGTGTCTGTCTCTGCGTCTGTGTGTCTGTGTGTGGCTCTGCGTTTCAGTGTGCCTGTCTGAGTGTGTCCGTTTCTGTTTGTGTTACGAGTTTCAGTGTCTGTGTGTTTCAGTGTGTCTGTCTGTGTCTTTGTGTGTGCGTTTCAGTGTGTCTGTGTCTGTTTCTGTGTGTCTCTATGAGTTTCAGTGTCTGTGTCTGTCTCCGCATCTGTTGTCTGTGTGTGCGTTTCAGTGTGCATGTCCATTTCAGTGTGCATGTTCGTGTTTCTGTGTGTGTGCATTTCAATGTGTGTGTCTGTGTGTCTTTCTGTGTCTCTATGAGTTTCTGTGTCTGTTTCTGTGTGTCTCTCTCTGCGTCTGTGTGTCTCTGTGCGTTTCAGTGTCCCTGTCTGTCTGTTTCTGTGCGTCTCTACGAGTTTCAGTGTCTGTGTCTCCGTGTGTCTGTGTCTTTGTGTGTGTGTTTCAGTGTGTCTATGTGTCTGCGTCTGTTGTGTCTGTGTGTCTGTGTCTCTCTGTGTCTTTGTGTGTGCGTCTCAGTGTGCGCGTCTGTGTTTCTCCACCTCCGTCAGTCTCTACGTCCCTGGCGCGCAGCGGCTCGCGGTGACGTCATGGCGCGCGGGACGGGACGGGGCGGGGCCGTTATGCGCCCCCAGCGGCTCTTCCGCACTGGTTTAAAGCGGCCTCGGTCCTTCCTCTCTTCGGGCCCGGAGACGGTGAGGTGGGGGCTGCAGCGCCTCTGCCTCGAGGGCAGGCTTAGCGAGCTGGGGTTGTTCAGCCGGGAGAAGAGAAGGCTCCAGGCAGACCTTATAGCGACCTTCCAGTACCTGAAAGGGCTACAAGAAAGCTGGGGAGGGACTTCTTACAAGGGCATGGTGTGATAGGACGAAGAGGGATGGCTTTAAATTGGAGGGGGGATGATTTAGACTAGACATTAGGAAACAATTCTTCACAAAGAGGATGGAGGATGAGGTGATTGAGAGCTGCTCTGCAGAGAAGGACTTGGGGTGCTGGTTGATGAGAAGCTCAACATGAGCTGGCAATGTGTATTCACAGCCCAGAAGGCCAACTATGTCCTGGGCTGCATTAAAAGAAGTGTGGCCAGCAGGCTGAGGGAGGTGATTCTGCCCCTCTATTCCTCTCTTGTGAGACCTCATTTGGCGTGTTACATCCAGTTCTGGAATCCTCAACATAAGAAGGATATGGAGCTGTTGGAACAGGTCCAGAGAAGGGCTACAAGGATGATCAGAGGGCTAAAGCACCTTCCATATGAGGACAGGCTGAGAGAGTTGGGGTTGTTCAGCCAGGGGAAGAGAAGGCTTTGAGGAGATCTTATAGTGACCTTCCAGTACCTGAAAGGGGCCCAAATGAAAGCTGGAGAGGGACTGTTCACAAAGGCTTGTAGTGATAGGACTAGGGGCAATGGGTATAAACTGGAGAGGGGCAGATTTAGGCTAGATGTAAGGAAGAATTTCTTTACCATGAGAGTGGTGAGGCACTGAGAGAGTTTTCTCAGGGAAATTGTGGCTGCCCCATACCTGGAGGTGTTCAAGGCCAGGCTGGATGGGGCCTTGGGCAGACAGATCTAGTGGGACGTGTCCCTGTCTGTGGCAGGGGGGCTGGAAATAGATGATCTTTAAGGTCCCTTCCAATCCAAACCAGTTTGTGATTCCCCTGTGGGCAGGAAGAGTTCAGCAGGCTTTAGGCTGTAGGTTGGTAGCTCTTTTGCAGACACTGGCCAAAGGGGTAAGAAAAGAGAGAACATGAGAAAAACATCATGCTGATGTGAACTGTTAGCCTCAGGCATGCATAGGGCACGGTTACGTAGAATTGGTAATAAAATTAGGACATACGTGTGATATGAATATTGCAAGTAATAGATTATGGCATGGGAAAATACTTGGGAGATACTACAATTCATATACAATGTACAAAAGGAAAGTCCAAGGAGTGTATTTTAATCACCTCTCATTTTAGGCAACAGAGTTGCACATTCCTTTCTTAAAAGTTTTTGAAGCTGGTTCAATCACGGGTGGTGAGGGTCTTAAAAATGAAAAATGTAAATTCTTTACCAACAATACATAATTACACAAGCCTGAAGTTAACACAAGATGAGGAGACAGGAACATCTCATGATTAAGCTGTGGGCTACACAAATGGTACAAGACAGGTGTCTGAAGACAACAGATTACTTCCTATAAGATGAATGGGTTTGGATTAGTTCAGAATCGTGACAGAAGACATCCAAAGGCTGTGCTTCAGGTTGGGATGATAAATTAGACTGTCATGTTGTAAACTGGGACGTGTTTGCCCAGTGGAGGTGATTTACCTAATAAACAACCTATGTTAATGTACTACACATACCACGTAAGAACTGCATCTTGAGGAGAAATAGAAGATACAGGCTTCATTGATCCTTTTAGTGAAGACATCACTGTAGTGGCAGGCAGACCCTCAAACAGACTGAATTAAATATTTTAGGAACTGCTGTACTCTTAGTGCAAGTAAATTGCATTTTGTCACAAGTTTCTTTTGGCAGAACTTCAACAGCTATGATAACTAACTTCCTGTGATTCTGTTTTTTGAACCCCTCTCTGCCCTTCATGGTATCTTTTTGATGTATGGGTTTATGGAGTAGTTTCAGTATGCTGTTAACAGGTTCGCGATTGGTTGTTTCACCTCCTGGACAAGACTGAGGCAATAGGGATTAAAAAAACTTTAAGAAAAAAATCTGCAAAGCTAGAATTTGGGAGAAGGAGAGGGCAAATTCAGGAAAAGAAAACTTCAGGTATATGTTAAATTCAAGGAAGAAAGCAAAGCTGGTTGCTTTTCTTATTTTTACTGTTCGTTCTTAATATGCTGCTTTGGCATGCTTCACTGTATCGACACTTCTATATTGCTGCCTTCTTTCCACTCAGCTTGATGAAGTTAATGGTTATTTTCAGCTGAGACCTGAAAGACTTATAGGAGATAACTATATTAGTATAAAATATTAGCATTATGCAAGGTGCTTATACAGTGTAGTGAAAGGTACTAGACACAACTTTAAAATCTTGTTCTGGGAGAAGGCTAAATTGGAAAGGGGTGAGCGATTCTAAGAGGTTCTTAGAGTTAAGCAGCAAGGGCTGCTTCATATGGCCTGCTCTCCTTATTCAATAAGGGAGAGGCTGCCCTTAGCATTGATGGCTAGCTACATCCATTCCAGTTCCATAGAACGCATGGTTATCCTGGAAGTACCTTGGGCTCACTTTGAGATATCAAAGGGTATGTTTCTTAGACATAGTAATTCAATAGAATTAAATGCTGGAAATGGTTTGAATGTGCCGTAATAGAAGAAACTGGCACGTTTAAAAGTAGGTAACAAGCTTGGATTGCATGCTGGAGTGCAGCAGGCAGTGCAATTTTAAACCTGGTTGCCAGTCTCTGTGAATTAATATAAACAGTTCTTTTCAGTCAGTTCCTAGCAGTTTGTGTTAGCAAGCAATGTTTATTGGCTTTCAATATAAAGCATACGGCAGTTTTTGAGACGCTTTTGGGAATAGAAGTGTAGGCTTCCTAGAGTACACAAAGGCCCCCAGGACTGCATTTATTTTGTTTCCAAAGTGGCTGGTTACTGCAGTGTCCTCCCATCAATGCAGGAACTAGCGGATCTGCTGTGGGTAAAATTACAGAAAAGGTCATCTGTAGATTGCAGAGAAAGTGTCCTGCATTAAGGTAAGTACTCGGTAACTCTCATTAGGATTTTTATCCAGAGATTAAAATATTGCAGTGAGAAATGTTGGGATGCTACTTTTTAGCAGTGTAGGTACTGTTGCTTTGTGTACTTGTTTGAGTTATATAAATACACATGCACAGTTTGGTTTCTCTGGAAGTCACGTGACTACGTATTTCCTAGAAATGTCGAAGAGAAGCTCTGTGAAATGCTGAGAAAAGTCCTGTGTAAATGCCAAACGCATCTTTATTAACATTAGAAGCATTATATGGCTTTTGACTCGAATAAGGGTTACATAATTGTTAACCAAAGCAGGAATCTAAATATGAACTGATAATTCACCTAATTAATATGATTTAAAAGATGAGAAAATCAATAACTATTTAAGCAGTATGTAGTTAAGCTATGACATAATTAATAACATATGCTGAGTATCTCCAAGTGTCCACTGTGCATTTGTGGAAGATATTTTACATTTGTTGACTGATAAGAACCCCTGATTTGCAGAGTTTCCTAAGGGAGTCCTGCTTGCTTCTGACATCCTGTGTTCCCCTTTCATTTCCCATCTAGGTGTTTCAGGATTAGCAGACAGTTGCATCATCTGCGCTTGTCATCTCTTTCTTACCCTTCAGAAGCTTAAAGAGTTGTCCTTGTAAATACAGATTTTTGCAAACAGGAAATGAGTAGTTGATATGAATTGATCTAAGCAGTTTCACTATGTTTGAGGAATCTCTATATAGGCTATGTTAAAGGGAAAATATATGCAAAGATTTAACAAAATTGTAAAGTAGTAAGAAGCACAAGAGGTAGACGATGAATCGAAGTACATAAAGTCACATCTTCCATCTTTGTGTGAACCACAACACTGTGCTCAACTGAGCTCTGTGTTCAGATTTCTGTTAACCTTGCAGTTACCACGAAGTTAAATCTTACTCTGCAGGTTTTGAAAATTACTCCTTTGTGTCTGTTTGATAGCATTTACAACTGTATGTTCAGTCGAAGCATGCCCAGCTGTTATTAACCATATACCAGTACATAAAGGGTGTCAACAAAGAGGATGGAGACTCCTGTTTTATGAGAAGTCACATGGAAAAGACAAGGGATAATGGGTATAAGTTGCTCCTGGGGAAAGTCTGATTGGATTACACAAGAACATTTTTCACTATGAGAACAGTTAAACATTGGAATCATCTCCCCAGGGAAATGGTGGATTTCTCTACACTGGACACTTTTAAGGCTCAGCTTGACAGGGTTCTGGGCCATCTCAATTAAACTATATATTACCTGAAAGGTTGGGCAAGATGCTCCCTGAGGTCACTTCCAACCTGGTGTTCTGTGGTTCTGTGAATCTGTGATAAATGTTGATTCCTTCTCTTGCCCCACAACCTTTATTAGAAGAATTTGGGCTTGCAACAGATTGATGTATTCTACAAAGGAATTAGGTCTACTGCAGGATCTGGTATTTAGGTCTATAGTTACAGCCTGGAAACTCCAAATAGCTAACAGGTAACGCATGCTGGCGATAATGCTGTAAACTTTCCTGAATTCCTCCACTGACACCAAGGACAGGGGTGGTATGAGGGCTTTCATCTCGAGGTCCCACATGCTGCAGTTGGAGAACCTTTAGCAGGATGTTTACCCTCGTGAAGTACCGCAGGGACAGAACCTGACCCGTGGCAAACGCTCACTACATTACTGGCCTGCTACTTTCGGGACAGTTTTGCATGAATAGCGCACGCCTGTGTCGGTAAACTGCGTAAACGTTATGTAACTCACACTTTGGAAAAAGAAGCACAGACGATTCATTTAGGCTTTAAGGCTTGAGTCTGTAGGTTTCTACTCAACACGCGCGTTGGGTTTGGTTCAGTCGGTGATTTACCATTACACATTTTTAAACTCATTGTAACCGGAAAACACCTCCAGGGTTATTACCCAGTGCTAGGACGGGCTTACCCCTAGCTCATCATCAAGCTGGGCTAAAAAATGCAACCGATGGCTTTCCTCATGCATTCCGTGCAGTCAGTGGCAAACCCGACCAAACAAAAACGGGGAAAAGGAAAACTTTGGAGCTTTCTAATAATTTGCAGCGGCCGCGGTAATGATTTGTCGATACGACGTGCTCTAATATGACGTTTTCCAGAAGATAGGAGGCTTTTTTTTTCGGAGGGAGACTCCCCCACCGCCAGGACCGCCCGGTGGCGTGGGACACGCAGGCTGGATTCGTCCTTTGCGGCTCCGCTCCCCGCGGGCGTGCAGGGGGCAGCAGCCTTCCCTGCCGGGAGACGGGAGCAGCGAGGGAAGGAGGAGGCGGGCCGGGGTTCCCAGCCGCTCCCCGGCCGCCCTGCCCGCTGTCCCACCCGCGCCCAGGGGCTTCGAACCTCGCGGCGAGGCGCAGCGGTAGGGAACGCGCTCGGGAACGCGCGACCTGCGGGAGGGGAAAGGGAGCGAACCGAGCCCGCATCGCTCCCTGCCCGAAGCGGGTTCCCGGGGGAGCAGGCTCTGGTGGTGTCTGGCGTTATCTCCGGCAGACGGGGAGAACTTGCCTCCCTTTGGGATCCCCGTGCCGCTCCTCTCGGCTCCGGGAGCCTGGGAAGGCAGGTTTGCTCCAGGGCTGACGTAGCGCGGCAGTGCTAGTCAGCGGGAGTCTCATTTCGCATCATTAACAAATAATATTAGGGAGCCTAATTAAGATTTATTTATTTATTTATTTACTTACTTATTAGCAACCATAGAACGGCTTGGATTGGAAGGGACCTTAAAGACCGTAGGATCATAGAATCCTAGTATGGTTTGTGTTGGAAGGGACCTTAAAGATCATCGGGTCGTGGAATCCTAGAATGGTTCGGGTTGGAAGGGACCTTAAAGCCAATCCAGCTCCACACCCTCTGCCATGGGCAGGGGCACCTCCCACTGGACTGGGCAGCTCAAAGCCCCATCCAACCTGGCCTTGAACACCTCCATGGATGGGGCATCCACAACTCCCCTGGGCAACCTGTGCCAGTACCTCACCACCCTCATTATGAAGAATTTCTTCCTAATGTCTAATCTAATTCTTCCTCCCTCCCTGTTGTCCTATTACCTTAATGTCCACATACCTTTTCTTCAGTTATGCTTTGCCACAGGTGAGGTGCAAGTGCAACCCTACAAAAGCTTCTAAGCCTTGAAAAGACTGCTACTGTGAATAACTTCCTTGCTTTTCAGATTTGAGCCCTTAATATTTATTCTGAAATGCATAAAGTAGATATAGAAACAAATATTAACGTCTCAAAGTATTCAAAGCACATATTTGAAACAAATTTATTATGTGGAAAAAGCAATCCCAGCTAAAGCTGTTTAAAGGTTTATACAACTGCATGCTATATTCAAGCTACTCTAGAATTCCAGAGCCTGCCATGTGAATTCTGTATGAATCACGTCTTATTTTTAAATGAATGGAATTTCACACTGAAAATATTCGTAACATATTAAAGCAGTATCTATGGCCTGGCTTTGGCTAACAAATCCAGGAAGTTTGGCAGGTAAGCAAAGCATTTATCCTCATTTCACCTCTGTATCCAGGGTTTCTAGACATTTCTTCTCACAAATTACATAGTTATTCATTGTTAGACCCTTTCAGAGCTTTAGGTTTAGTGAAGTGTTTAGCCAAGTTCTGTTCCAAATTACTTCAGACTTTACACACTTGTAAGTCTATTTGTTCCAGAGCTGTTATTCTATATTTACCTGGCTGTAACTGGATACTGAATTTGTTAAATAGCTTCTGTCATATTTTGTGACTCTTGTTAGCTCGAGACAGGCTTTTAATACAGGATTTGTAAATAAATTGGATAATGCACAATTTAACTGATTCTTCTCTTTATTAGGACTTGCAGAACTGGAAATACAGATGTAACACATGTTTTTAGTAGGGGCAATAAACCACAATGCTGTTTTGAGTGGCTAAAAGCATTTAGTTCTGATGACCTTTGCAGTGGAAATTCTGGTATGACATAACTAAAAGTTTGAGGGAAACTATTTTATGTGTATACTCATAAATAGCCTTACAAAGTCAAGACAAGAAAGACTTTTAAAGTTTAAAAAAAAAAATGTGTAAAGAATTCCAGTAATGACATTCTGAAATAGAGACAACTTAAATATAGGAAGCTCATGCTTTCCTCTTTGGTGGCTGGACCTCTGAGGCTTCACAGATTCCTGCATCTAGCCTTCCCTTAGTGTGAGGTGGGCTCCACCATGGTCTAGGACCCTGGAGAAAGTTACAGGAGGCCTGTAGAGTGCTGCAAGCTTTTAGCACAGGGCAGAAGTTGTACTGTTTCATCAGTCACGTTCTCGGTTCGATCCTGTTCTATGTTAGTGCATCTTTAGGAGGCATTTAGGTAAAATTTGTTTGAAGTGCAAGAATGTAGAAAGACATACTTTAAATTATTAAAGTCTGTAAAGGGAAAATGCCCCATCTTTTTTATTATATAGAGATTTTATATCTGAGTTATTATAAATAAATTGGCAAAACTTACTTAAATATTGTCACACTACTTAAAAAAGTGGAAGCAAATTTGTTAATACTTATTTGAAGTATCACTTGTGACAGCAGTATCCTTGCTTTGGAGAAAACACGGTTTAAGGCCTACTTTTGAATGTGACTCAAGTTTTTCACGTGAAGGGGAAAGTTAAGGTAAATATTCTGAAGCCTGTGCTGAGCTGCGGCCTAATCTAAGTGTTATGCAGAGGTAAAAAGTCTGTAATCGTGAATTCTGGCACTACATTTCTTCACCATGTTTCTTTTCCATTTATCCTTTCTCCAAGTAAATTCCAGTTGATTCCTCTCTTAAAGTTTGGAGCTGATGGATTTGCACTGATGTGTGTAGATTACATACTTGTAATAGGTGTCCATATGCAATGATGATTAAGAAAAAGCATAAAAGGGCAAGTAAAAGGGCTGAGAGAACTGAATCACTCACCACTTCATCCAGTGGATGTAGCTGGCTGAAGAAGCCCATAATTTTGAAATATACCATTGTGTAGTGCGTTCAAGTGATGTGGAAAGGTTTGAAAGCTGTAAAAGTAATCATTCCTGTCTAGCAGCTGTCGACATGGTGATAAAAATTCCTTATGAGAGGTTGAAATAAAGACTGCACCTTGGTAATTAGCAGATAAATCAATCTGGGTTGCAGGAGTTACAATAGGTAGGAGAAAAGTCCACTTGATGTTCTAACATGAGAAAGGTTTCACTTACAACAAGCAGCAGTGAAATTCAAGGGCATTTAGTATTCTGATATGGTATAAAGAAACAAAGATTCTGGCACAAGAGGGATCAGAGATACTACCATGCGGAAGGGGAGGTGGCTAGGTATTTACTGGGAAGGTTGCAGTTAGCTTTTCAGAATTCTGCTTCTCCCTAAATTTACTCCTAGGGCTTCAGCCATTCTTTGTGGAGGAAGACACTGTTTTATACTTATTGATCTTGAATAGCTGCTCAACCTTTTTAGGTTTTCTGTACAGAATAGAAGCTTGTATTTGTAAATTTTATTGCTCCTTTAAACAGAAACCTTTTTTCATAATTATTTATAATATTATTAAATATTATTCATAATATTTGCAAATAATTTCAGTATTTATCTCATGACCATAACAGCAATACATTCTGCAATCTTCCTAGAGCAAAGTGTTTTTACATGTGTTCATGGATTTTGGTGAACACTTGCTCAATATTTAAGTCTGTTTCACCATATGATTTTTATTGCTTAAATGATAATCTTTAGAAAGTGGAAAGACTTTTTGAGTGTGAAACTTGAACACAAGTTTTCTGTCTTGTCTGTCTATATCTAGTAGTTACCTCCTGTGTCATCAAAGCCAAATTTCTGTACCTGAGTTTTATAGGTGTAATATGGAGAAAATAAGGAAATAAGGACACACTGTGATGCCTAGAGAATGGAAGCTGTATAAGTTCCTAAAATGTTTACTGGAATTGTATATAGTTTTTTAAGTCATTCCTATAAGGCTGGGCTAAGCCTTCTTGGTCAAAATACCCAAACAGAAGAGTATCCACTTTCTTATATGGAAATCCGTACTTTAGTTGTCCTTTTTATTTTGCAGACGGTATCAAGTATAAACTAGTTGGAAACATTTTTTTTCCCTTTGCCTCATATTTTCCTTTGTCCCGTACTCTTCTGTTCCATATATAAGTGTTGCAAATAAATAAATTTCTTTTAATGGAATACTGGACCTTACCAGTTAGTCTCTCTTAAGTGAAACAACCTTCAAGACACCAAATTTGGGCTAGCTGCTCAAGTAAAGTCAGTTGTGAAGTTGTTTGCTTCCACTGCCCTCCCATTTTATGACTTAGTAAAAAGAGGAATAAAATAATTTGAATATAATTTAATGGAAGAATTGGAAATAGGCTACAAGTCTGCTGGGACAGTGGGGAAAAAAAAAAGAAATGTACACCACCTTTTCTAAAAGTCAGTAGAAAAGAGCAAAGTAAGCTGATAAAACTGCATAATCTCAACGGACTTTTAATAGTTAATTGGAATAGCTTATCTGGAAATGGTTATGATACCCATTCTGTTTCCTTTGGTGGTTTTGCTGTCTATGAAGCAGCAGCCTTGCTATGCTTTGCATGTTAAGGTGAGACAGCAGGTTGTGATCTGTGGCAGGCAGCCATAGAAACCCAAACATATATTGTATAAACGTATACCCAATATAAGCTGTCTCAAGGATGACTTTTCACTTCCAAATATTCTCTTGCACGTTCGGGAACATCTGTTTGTTTCATTATGCATGTTTTGCTGCCATGAAAAATGTGGCAAAATTATTTGCTTGCATTTCTGAGGGTGACTTTAGAACTTACCCTGTCTGTGCTTTTCAGGATTTCAGCAAAAAAACCACCGAACAACCGTTACTCTTGATGTCCTCTTGTGAGGGCGAAGAGGTGTTAGTGAGAGCAAAGTATTCACAGGTCTGATGTCTTCTGTATCCTCACTCCATATGTTTAGGTACCTTATAAGCAAATTTTAAGGAAGATCTCGAAGTGCAACATTAACTTTAAAACTGGTATTTTTTCACTGTATCGGTTAAGATTATGCTTTTATGAAGCCTGTGTTGAACAGCTGTCCACTTAAATCTTATGAATGATCCAGTATACACAGAGAAGTGTATTACTCCCAATAATTTGGAAAGGATTTAAGAATCAGTAAAATAGATCTTGGTTTTGTTCATATTCTATGAAAGCTCTTGGAGTGTTTCAGATACTACTCTTTCAAGCTTTTATAAAAATAATCACAGGATACTTCAAACTTCTTTCTGTTCACAGAGCTTCTGTAGTTGCAGGTATTTGTTGTACTACTTCAGTTTATAAGAGGGGACACTGCGTGTGAAATTTCAAAGTAAATATCCTAGCTTCTCCAAGTAATTATTTTATAAATAAACTAGAACTCTTTAATTTTGGCAAAAATGTTAACTGTCAAACTTGGCAAAAAATCTGTGATTCTATGAAATTGCGTACTGCTTTTTGAAACAAAACATTCATAGTTGTGTGGACAAAAGTATCTTTGTGGAATAGAACATGTTCTCATATTTGTTAAGCAGTTGTTCCTGATACTGATGATAAATACATGAAAGTCAGGCAGAAGGTAGATAGCACACAATATATTGCCTGTGCCCTGGATTCATTTAGGTTTTTTTTTAAATAAATTCTTATGTTTTTGTTGCAGGAGGTGGCAGTCTGTAGAGGCCTGCTAAATTGAAAGTTACATAAGGATTTTCACCATTGTCTTGTGCTTGAATGTTGTCCTTTCATGCTCGTAACTTAATGAAATATCCTCCTTCCCTGACAAAATTTTTATGTTTGGTTTTAGTCCAGAGGTTGAGTTTCCTGGAAAGCTTATGGGAAAATCCTTTGCCTGGTTTTGATTTTAAAAAAATAATTTAAAAAAATATACTTTTCCTGTTTGAAATGTAGCTGGGGAAAGAGGCTGATGTTATATAAACACTATTGCATAATTTGACAGTTTTAGCCTGGCCATTACACATAGAGTGTTTAATTACTTTGGAAATAAAAGATTGAACAGATATTTTTAAAATCTGGTGTCTGTTTCTGGTTTATTCTTAGTTGCTTTATGCTGTTTGGACTTTTTAAAAAGACTTTCACCCTGGTTGCTATCATGTGGTGAGGCTTGTACTGCTGCGCTTTAGAACTGCTGTAAATTAGCATGAATTAACACGTATTATACTTGCTGCTGCTTTTGGTGGGATAAGCCTTCCTTGGATGCTTAGTTTGGCCTTAAGGGTAACAGTTATACCCGCTATGTAAAGCAGCTTTTATTATTGATGAGAATTGGACTTTTTGATGGTGGATTGCAGCATTGATTACAAGATCCTTGATCACACATGAGCTCTGTAACTTGAACGCTCTGGTAAACTGGAAGAAGTAGATGCCTGTCGCATCTCAGAAATAGATCCTGAAATCCCAATGCTCTGAATACCTATGTGAGAAACACTCATTCACTGGTAAAGTATTGAAAAGGACAAAGTCTTCGAAGCAAAGGCAGTAATGTTTTTATTTTACAATTCAGCGCTGAATTGAATGCCCTTCTAAAAAAGGCATGACATCTTACAAAAGCAGTGGGTATATATACTAGTTTTAGACAAAGAACCATATAAATCTTCAAAGAAAGCTCATTATTTTTTTGGATTATCCAACCATATTCCGGAGACTCCCTTCAGTTTATCTCCTGCATCTTACAAGGCAACTAATCATATTGGTACAGTCTCACAGCCCTGAGACAGTCTGTCTCTTAGTCTAAAATAGCTACATCTTACAAGACTGATTTATATGATGGGATAATTAAACATACAAACCAGCTGCAGCAAAACTTATCAATTAATTCTCACACCTATGAGAGTGGTTACCTTGTTTGCCTACCCAAATAAAGATAGAATGTTTACATACCAAAAGGTTTGTACAGTTGTGTGTAGGATTGTAGACTTCAGTAGTGTAACATAGAGGTTTTAAAGCTTTATAGAAAATTTCAATATGTAATATTGTTATATCTACTTGTTCTATAAAACTTACTATTTTGGTCTTTAAAAGTAAACACATGCTAAACATGAAAAAATTGCTTAATTTTGATTAAAATTTAGTATAAGATCTGTCATGTCCTAAAGTCTGTTGAAGTCCTCTCAGTGTTTTAAAGGACTCCTGAATGAAGCTACACTGAGAAAAGCCTTGTTGCCCACAGTAAATTGTGACCTGGTGTATCTCACTGTTGAAGGTGGCTGGGGGAGTACGTGGGTTGAGTGATTCAGTTGGAAAGAGTTTGTGTGTTACTTCTGACATGAAAATGTCGGTTCAGTTTGTAAGGTTAAACCTCTGTGATCCGCGCTGAGCTTTGCTAGGAGGGAATACAGATAGTGAAAAGTAAAGCATTAACTATAGAAGTTGAGACTTACTAAAACAAGTGCCATTGCTCTCATCAGAGTAGGAATTTATTATGTCATGGCTATTTCTTCTTTGAAATGTGTTTGTATGTAATTTTTTTCTGGTGTGCTTAAGAGGTGATGTAACAAGAAAGAATTTGGCCTGCAGTGTGCGCAAGAATGATCAATAATACAGGGGTGCTATTATATATATTTTTCTCAGAGATCTGAGTGCTGTTTAATTATATCACTTTTGTGTGTCTAATGGCCTATGCAATTATCTTTTAGAAAACGTGTTCACCTGGAGTTTCCAGCAAAATTTTTACTTGTCTGTTCATAATAGTTTCTACTTCTAAACTCTAGTAAAAAAAAAGAAATTAAAAAAAAAATGTGACCTTACTTGGCACAGAAGGTCACATATCTTGGCTTTCCATCTGGTTAAGTAATTTGGTTGAAGTATGAAATAAGCAACAGAGCCATTTTTGTCATTTTTGTGAGTGCCTTACAATAATACTTGCTTGAAATGCTTTCACTTCACACTTCTTCACAGCCACCTTCCTGCTCAGTGCTAAACACAGCCCTCTCTCTTCATTGCATTTTGTACCTTGGAAAACAAGAATAGCCAATCTCTAGTCTTGCATACATAGAACATGCAGAAAAATTATTTCAAATTAACTACATGCACATTCTGGAATATTGAGCTAACTTCAGAAACATATTAATTACATCACATTCAAATCTGTTATGGGTACTTTTATGGAAGTGATTTTGTTTAGTTAGCTGAATTCTAAAGTAAATTAAACAAAAGCTTACAGTCACTTTTAAACTCTGTTTATGCTAATGCATTTTAAAAGCTTATTCAAATTAATCTTCCTGAAGGTTCTGGCTAATAAATCCTGCTAAGTTTTGGTAGGGTGACTGATGATGTTATGATGTCTAGTTTTCTGATATGCTCCTCTCCTTTGGCTGCTGGACAAAGAGTGGCAGAACAATGTGTATACTTGCTTTGCAGCCAGGGTAGTTCACAAATGCTATGTAGCGCAAACTTACCTTCAGAGAAAGCAAGCAGAGTGGACTGTGAACTGGGGAATCACGAGGCCGGAACAGATTGCTTACTATGCTGTAGCAATAGGCATCTTTGGCAGAGGGTAAGGAAGGCAGCAAAAAGGGGTAACATCTTCAGTGTTGACTAACGTCTTCAGTTCTAGGATTTGGCAGGACTTGCACGAGCAGCACAAGCATCTCTGTATAAATGAGCTTTCTGTCTACAAACTGTGAAGTGGGAGTGTGCTCCCTCCTGGAAATCTGCAAAAAGTGAAGGCTTTAAGTTAAACTGTTTACATTTTTTTTTTAGGTTCTATTTTCCTGATACTGAAGTTGTATCTTCCAAGAAAAGTTGCAGTAGAATAAGGCAGGATGAACACAACATTCATTGCTCCATGCTGTCTCCTATTTTTGGTTTATCGAATATTCTTGTTGAATGTGAAGTAGTTTACTATCCTGGAGTGTTCAGCTCATTGCATATGGAAGGAATCATTGAGCATTTGAATTTGTGCTGCAGATTCATACATTCAGATAATACAGAGTCACTTCTTCGTGTAGATAAGCTGTGAGAGTCCTTTTTCATTCATGTGAGGACTCAAACATCTTTCCACAGCGTTACAGCAGTACAAAAGTCTGCTTCTCATATTATGGACATCCCTGATGCCTAAGATACTTATCCATTGAGGCCATCCTGCAGAACCTGTGTGCAAGAGGATAGGATAAGACACTCTTCCTTCCCTGGAATTGCAATTAAATCTGTACAGATGGATTTGGATGAATATATGGAATCTGTCTCATTTATGTGGTTCTGGCTAGGAACACTGACTACTTTTCAGACCTAGTGTGTAGTAATGCATATTAAACTCCTTTGTAACCTTTAAGTAGTTACTTAGCACTTTTTTCCCCTGTAATTTAGTCCCAATAATCTGGAATTTTCCTCTTAGTAACATGCAAAAAGCCCCAATATATGCCCCCTTAAACATTCCTGATGCTTCCCAAACTAAATACTCCCTTTTGACTAACGAAACAGATCACATTCTTTGGCATAGGCTCTGCTCCTGACCTCAGAAAAACAGTCTTGAAAATTAATTCAAACAATTCAGAGCAGTTGGAAGCAGCTTGTTTTTGGAAGTGTTAGTGTTGGTTTCTGCTTTCTACTGAGGATACCTGGTTTTGTGCCTGGGGTTCTTCTGTCAAGGCTAGTCTAAGTATTGTTTGTAGACTTGTAATCATTTATATTCTGTCTTTTGCTCATGCAAATGAAACATTTCATCCTTACAGTATGTTAAGACTTATGAAACTTCTTTTTAAAAGGTTTTTTTTTCTCTACTTGCATTCTGTCTCTGACTTTGCAGAGCTATGACCTGGCCTGTTCACCTTTCTGTGTTGCATTTTATTCTAGCAGATATTGCATGATATCTAAGCTTGTATGTATTTGTTTATACCAACTGGCATTTCACATACACTTGAAAAAGTCCAAGAAAACTCAAATGTTTCAGGATATTTTAAAATGTGAATGTATAGGTTATTTAAAAAATGAATTAACTGTTGTTTCTTTAAAGCTGATGTGGAGAGAGGTGAAGGGGCAAACGTTGCATGTATAGTTATTGTACATTCAAATGTCAATAGACATGGGACAAAAAAACCCCAAATAAAATTATTGATTTAATTTAGTAAATAGTAATAGACTAGGAAGAGAACTCTAATTTCTTTTCAGCAAAATGGTACTGCCTTAGTGGAACCACTCTGCTATACTATTCATTAAACTCTCAGAAGAAAAAGAATATGACATGGTCTCTGTGGAGTGGAAGGATGCACGAACCATAAATCCCACTAAAACACAGGCAAGTTTCATATCTGCCTGTGTGTTCATCCATTGCAGTGGTGCACTGGGTAAGGTTTAGAGGGAGTGATTGCACTGCGCACTTATGCCTGTTCGCCGGACAAGGTGGAGCTCATCTCCAGCCTTACCTCTGTGCTGGGCCCTTGGAGGGATTTTGTCTTGAAGTCTAAGTCTGTGCTTTTTTTGGAGGGGGTGCCCCTGTCCTTCCCGTACCCACTCACCATGTGTCACCACCTTCTGTTATGCTAGGGCTGGCATTCCTTAGTGACGCGATTAGCTAAGTAATAGGCATGATCCTATTCAAAAGGGATCGTTTTTGGTTTTTTTTTTGTCATTGTAGTACTAAGGCTCTGATCAGCTCCCAGACTTTGCAGGTCATCTGCCTACACCAGTGCCATTCTGGCACAAGCTAAAAGTCAGAACCATCATTTTTCTGGAGAACAAAATAAAAATAGGTCAGTTTTATCTTAGAACTATGCCCTGAGCGTGTGGCTGGATGTGATGCTGTCTGGTACAACTGCAGCTCCTGCAGAAAGACGTGGATTTCTATTGCATTTCTGTATCTGTTAAGACACTTCCTCTGTTCCTGGGTCAGGCAAGTCAGTAAACTGGTCTGATGGAAAACTGTTTGTTCTTTTTTTTTTAAGGCTGGCAGGAGTGTAAGCTTTCTGTCAGATGGGCTTGCTGGACTGCCTTACTTTGTTACACAGTTAGATCTGGTGGAAAGGGAGCTAAGGAAGGGAGGGGTGACGGGAATCAGGCAAACAGGAGCTCTTCTTTCAGGGGAAGTCCGCAGTTGCACCAGCTTGGAAGATGCTGGAGACATTACATTACATCACATCTAAAGATTTATAATAATAAACTACAGTATGAGTAAAGTTTCAGTTCAGTAGTGCTTTTCCTTCTTTCCTCACAGTTCGAATCACTTGCTTTTGAATCAAAAGTTTTCTTTGACATGAAGGGTAAATATATTAAGAATCTGAAATATTTTGTCATTACCAGACAAAACAAAACACTGTGTTTTAATCTTTTAATTTTTTGAATATTTATAGTTTTTTAGCTCTATTATAAAATGTTTATATTTTTTGTGTGTCTATAAAGTCAGTCTCAATAATGGGATTTTGCAGTATCCACAGAGATTAGCTGACTTTGTGGGCTTAAAATCAAATGTAAACTAGTATGAACAATAGTTCCACATTTTATTTATTGAAAAAGCATTAGATTTTGACATAGTAAAAGTGGACATAATATAATCTATTTTATTTTGTTATTAAAAATATGTCTCCTAAAAATTGGAACTCACACTTAGTTGTTTTGATATCTGAATACATTTATTTTATGTTGTAGTTCACTCAGATTCCTGCCAGCCTGCTGAGTGTGTTAATTTGCAAAAGCTATAAAAGGCAGACATTAAAAAAGTCATTGACTGTGCAGTGTGCCCTTCAGCACTGATTACATGCTCATTACCTCTTAGTCCCCTTGTTTGGTTTATATCCTGGTTCCTTGTCCTTATAAGACACATGCATGTGCTGCTTTTTCTTGAGTTGCTGCCCAGAAATTTAGGGAGCCTTGCTGGTCCCCTTGTTGGTCCCCTTATTTTCCATCAGCTCAGGAAATCCCACCAGTGTATAGAAATGAATTAAAGCGCAGGCTGCAGGGAGAAGCTGGGCTAGTACGAGGTATAGAGTGACAGTAGTGACATATAGTATATATATGCATGTGGTGGTAGCCTTGGAATGGCAGGAGGGAATTTATGTCCCCTGAGGTCTCCTCTCATCCAAAGTATCGGTGTCTGTAGGTTTACAGAGCCTATGTCCATCTCTGGAGTGAGTGCCACTGAGCAGTGATCTGTCATTTGCCAGTTCATTATCCATTCTCTGCCCCTGGCCCTCTGACACAGAGCTTGGGATATGAAGCTGTTCAAACCTGGTAACATTAACAGCTAGGGAAAGAGGAAAGTGTTCTGAGAAAACAGCAAATTCTTTGTTCACTAATATTATTTTGGGTTTAGAACTATTACTTGTACTTGAGCGCATCTTCAGCAAGCATGTGGATGGCACCAAGATGAGTGGTGTGCTTTGTGCATAGGGGGAAGGGATGCCATCCAGAGGGACCTTGACAAGCTTGAGAGGTGTGCCCATGCAAAACTCATGAAATGCTGCAAGACCAAGTACAAGGTTCTGCACCTGGGCTGGGGTGAACCCAGACATGAATTCGAGCTTGGCCATGAGTGGATTGAGAGCAGCCCTGTGGTGAAGGTCTTGAGTGGATGAAAAGGTGACTATGAGCCAGCAATGTGCGTTCATAGACCAGAAAGCCAACCATATCTTGGGGTGCATCAAAAGAAGCGTGACCAGCAGGTTGAGAGAGGTGATTCTCCCACTCTACTCTGCATTGGTGAGACCTCACCTGGAGTACTGCGTCCAGCTCTGGGGCCCCCAATATAAGAAAGACATGGACCTGATAAGCATGTCCAGAGGAGGTCGTGAAGATGATCTGAGGACTGGGGCACCTCCAGTACGAGGACAAGCTGAGAGAATTGGGGTTGTTCAGCCCAGAGAAGGCTTTAGGGACACCTTATGGCAGCCTTCCAGTGCTTAAAGGGGGCTGCAGGAAAGCTGAGGAGAGGGTCTCTTTATCAGGGAGTGCAGTGATAGGATAAGGGGTAATGGTTTTAACCTGAAAGAGAGGAAATTTCAATTAGTTGTTGGGAAGAAATTCTTTACTGTGAGCATCGTAAGGCACTGGCAGAGGTTGTCCAGAGGAGCTGTGGGTGTCCCATCCCTGGAGAGGTTCAAGGCCAGGTTGGATGGGACTTTGACCAGCCTGGTTTTGCCAGGCAGCACGATGGCAGTCGCGTATGTTGCTGTTGTACAGCAGCTCCCTGCTTTGGTCTGGGTTGTGCAGAATTTGAAGTAGCTTCAGTTTCAAGTAGGAGTTAAGTTTACACCTGCTTTTATAAAAAGACTTGACTTTATGTGAAACAGTCACAAAATTTTTAATGTCTGGCTTTTATTTCACTTGAAATAGGTTGAAAGAAGCTTAGGCAAGTATTTAAATTTGCTCCTCTTTTGGCATGTGAGGTTTAGTGACATATGAAGAGATCGTTGTGAAATCTTATGAGATTCATAAACTTTTTGATTGCAGAAGGAAAATTCATTGGCTTCTGAAATCTCTCTTGAGAAGTGGAAAAGTAGGTTATTAATCAAAGACTGATGTATATAATAGGAAGTATGGAGTTACATCTTGCAAATTTTTTCAGTGTACTTTTAAAAGATAAGAGAAAGGTACTTGTAACCTTTGTGACTACAGAATTACAGTTCTCTTTAAAGCATTTGCAGGAGATGCATATTCATGTTACAGTTTTCAGTTTTGAGATTAAAAAAATATGCATATATTTGTGTTGCCCTGTGCAATCACCTCTCAACAGGGATCTGTAGTGCATGCATTTTCCCTTACCTTGACCTTTTTTTTCAGGAGGAGAGGGAAGAATATTGAATAAATTTGGTATGTAACACTGAGTCTTTCTTAGGGGATAGACTCATTGATAGTTTTGGACTATGTCAGGGTGGAAATGAAACCTTGTGTTTATGACAATTGACTTGATTGCAGCTGTCAAATATGGTTTCAAGTCATGGGAAGTATTTTAAAATGTTCCTGTCAAATAACAGCGTGCTCAGTTAATCCTGACCTTGAAAATTATTGCTTGTTTTAACAAAATGTTCTTCTGGCCTCCG
Source organism: Phaenicophaeus curvirostris (assembly GCF_032191515.1). NCBI lineage: Eukaryota > Metazoa > Chordata > Aves > Cuculiformes > Cuculidae > Phaenicophaeus > Phaenicophaeus curvirostris. The sequence goes on from NC_091394.1 coordinate 38,390,465, forward strand.
TAGTCTCTGCGAAGTAGGACCAGTAGGGCTCTTTGAAATTAATCTATATTATTGTTAATGTAATAAAACAATACAGTCCCCTGTGTCAGGGCATCAGAATTAATTTATTTTAGTGTCAGTCTGCTTTCTCCCTTGATGCTTTTTCATTTTCTAATAGAGGTTACAGGAAGAGGGAATTTATAACAGGACACTGAGAATGTGAATGATTTACATGGAAAAATATAGTAGTAAAGTAGCAGTGAATGCCTTTGGGAAAACAAGATTTTGTTCTTTGGTATTGTTGTTCTTAAGATCGTATATGCTTTAGCCCTGTGGTTAATGACCTTAATAGAGTCATTTTGTAGACATAAAATCAGTACAGGATTTTATGTATTTTCCTTTTGCTTATTATCCCTTGATAATTTTATTGATACTGATGGGAAACATAAATTTCATTTACATTTAGATAACCAATTTGTGCTGATGCTAGGAAGCTGTAAACAGTTCTAAAGCATTTGTACAAACGCTCTGTAACTGAAGTCAATGTGTTGACATTTTCATTCCATATTTAAAATAATTCATGGTTTTTTTGTCCTTACAGTAACCACAATACAAAAGTATCCTTTCAAATCCCTGAAGTAAGAATCTTGTCAATAAATGTGGGAGTTAGTACTGTCACATATTCTATATTCATCCTAATGGAAGATTGAGCAAGTAGTTACTAAATGGCTTTTCGTGTGTCTAACATGCTTAATAGAGCTCAGAAAAAGGCTGATGTTATGCTTCCTAATCCCATTATTTTAGCAGTGTTTCTGATTGGACATAATATATCATTAGACTACTGTAAATCTAAAGGGACTGTGGGGTGACAGTCTGGCACATCTCAAGGATGAGTATCCGTCTTATCGGAGGGGATGTCTTTGCTATCAAACTATTCTCAAAACTTCTGCACAAGCTTTCTAAAAATAAAGAATTTTTTGAAATCTAGTATTATTTATATATTTAATATTGTGGAATTATAGAATGGTTTGGATTGGAAGGGACCCAGTTCCAACCCCTCTACCATGGGCAGGGACTCTTTCCACTGGGTCAGGTTGCTCAAAGCCTCATCCAACTTGGTCTTGTACACCTCCATGGATGAGGCTTCTGCGGGTTCTTTGGGCAACCTGTTCCATATATTTACTTTTATTTCACCTGCAGGGTTACATTTCTTGTCATTTTTTTCAATTGCAACCTTGCAGTGGATATAAAAAGCTAGTATGAATAAATAAATAAATAAATAAATAAATGAAATGTATACAGTGTCAAAATACTATGGTATTTATTGCATTATCTCCCTAAAAAAAAAGCTTTGGTGTAGATGAAGAATTGTCTCTTGCTGAGAACAAGCGTCCTACAGGAAAAAATAGTTGGGGTTTGCAAGCAGTTGGTGTGTTCCTATCTTTTCTTTACTTCCTTCATCTTCTGACCTGTCTTAAAGAGACAATGAGGCCGTGTCTAGGAGAGTCACTGTTAATGATCTGCAAGCTCCTGTCCTTGCCATTCCAGAAGATCTCTTACTTGCAACAGAAGTACTTGTTTTATTTTGGGTGGGGTTCTTTTTGTTTGTTTTTTTTCTTTTTTAATTCATGGGTCTTAACTTGATACTGATTTGGCCCAGGAGATCCTGGTATGACCGAGATGAGCACTGTATGCAGTAGATGTGTGTTTTTGGAAAAAGTCCTATCCTGGAGAGCTCTTGGGCTATTTCTCAAGCCAAAACCTCTACAGGCTTTGTCTTGAGTCAGACTAAAAGAAAGCAGTGGAGAAGCTCTGAGAGGTCTCGAAGACACTCTATGTAGGAGTTCATTGACATGTGTTCACTACAAGTCAGCTGAATTGCAGTCAGCAAGATCTCAAGCTTGGTTTCATAGGTGAGAATGAGGGATTCCCTCTGGTGGGTCTATATGGTGCTTAAAGCTAAATGCTATTTTGTGGTTTGAGAGCATAGAATGGTTTGGGTTGAAAGGGATCTTTCAAGGTCATCTAGTTCAACCTCTGCAGTGAGCAGGGATGTCTTCAACTAGATGAGGTTCCTCAGAGCCCTATCCAGCCTGACCTTGAATGTTGCCAGGGATCCTGCTATCACTAGGGTGGAGACAGAGGTGGAGCTCAGAGAGTCTTTAGTTTGTATTTTAAGATGTTTCTAGCTGCCCAGAGATAAATGAGGACCTGGAAATGCCTGTTTATGAGAAACATCAGCAGGGACTTGTGTATCACCTACACCTGGTGCAAGACGAGCAGAGGAAACATGATCAGATGTCAGGACGCTGGTGGTGCCTGTGGGACATCAAATGAGATGATAATTCCCTTTATCCATAAATTCTAGCTTACGCTTTGTGCCAGCACTGGCCCTTGTGTGGCCACGTGGTGGATAAGTGATGGGCCTGATCTGACAGGTTGTTAATTTTCAGTAGGGGGATTTCTTGATCTCATTGGCCCCATGGACATTGTCTGTGGCAGCAGGTGAGAGCAGGAGGATCTAGATGCTCAGTAACTAAGACAGAATACCCACCAGAGAGAGTCTTATAATGGGGAAGGTAGTTCACGTGGGAGGTTTGATGTATTTTAGGGTGTCTGAATGACCATACTATAGGAAGTATGTCTTTGGTATGGAGATACAACAAGGACAGATGATGCCAATTAATATTACTCAACTTAAGACACTGCTCTGATGAGATGTATATCTGAGATTGTTCTTTCTTTGTTTTCAGAATATATGTCACTCCACAGGTACATATGGTGTGTGCCTATTGGTAGACGCCCTCTGGACAAAATCGAAGAGTATTTTGTGCTGTTTTATGGATTCCACACAGCTCTTTTCAGAGGAGGAATGGGTTAAAATCTTTACTTGGATGGCAGATAGGGTACTCAAGGCATAGTTTAAGTGCTTTTTCTACAGCCTGTGGTAGTGCTCCACAGGCAGTTTTGTTGACCCAGATAAGGGAGTAGGGCATGTGAATGAATAAGAAATCTTAAGCTAATATTGCCTTTTTTGTACAATATGGTCTGAAGGTTTTTGCAATTCATTGCTTAATCTAGAATGTGGTGGCCCTTCAAGAACTGTACTGAACAGAATGTCTATAGGAAAATACCTCTTTGGAGATGATTGCAGTGTGACCCAGTGGTCGCTGACTTTCAGTAGAGGTGACTGAATGAGAGACCTTTGAAGACCAAAGGCTCTTTTCCTCTAAATAAATAAATGTTATCTATATCAATGAATATTACTAATGGTTGGCTGAAATGTTTAAACCCCCGAGTTCTTTGAAATTATACGGAAAGCAAACTAGAAATATTCTCCCGATGAACAGTTTTTACTACAGGATTTAAATTGTTTTCTTGATGCAGACACTATCATCCAGTGCCTAAAATTTGCTTTTTTCCCGCTAGCTAGAGGTATTTGATAGAGCTAATCAGTAGCAATTTATTATGCCTGCAGTAGGTGAACACTAGAGGGCTCTTTAGACTAATGCAAAATCATACCGTGTCATGTTTATGATTGAGGACTTGTCTGAGGAATTTTGTTATGCATTAAACAATCAAACCCACTGTTTTTGTTAGAATAGTGGAAGGCATTCCTTTTCAAGAATATATAAAATGGTGCCTTTGAAGGAGGTATAGCCTGCTGTTATGTAGCAACTATTTGATCTTTTGAGTAGTGGTGACTTCATATGTAGTCATCTAACTGGTTTGAATTTTTATACATTTTTCTGATAAACAGTCAAGATCTTTTTCATATTCCTGTTCCAAGTGGTTCATTTGAAAACAACTACATGGTTAACTTCCTGCTTATCTGCCCACCTCTAAACATCTTTCCTCACATGGTAGTTAATTCATTGTAATCCTTGTATTATGGAAGCCAGAAATGCATTGTTTTGTACTATACATGATCACTGTATGCAGAGGTGAATGTGAAATGTAGCAATGCTTGTTTGAAAGTGTTTTGCAATTGCTTTATAAGTGTTTTTCAAAAAAGGGTCAAATATTATACTTTATGTGGATGTCAAGAATGATTCTCAGCTGGTTTGAATTTCTAGTGCAGCCTGGAAAGGCTTTGTCATCTTACACTGACTGAAATTCGGACCCAGTGTATTTATTCCAGTGTTAACTGATACCATTTGACAGGATGGAAGCTGCAAAACTCACTCTATGTTGATGGGAAAAAACAATGAAATAGGACCACTTTGTAAGCTGTAGGGGAACAGAGATCTCATTGTCTTGGTTTACACAGTCTGTAATCAGATATATTTTTTTCATACATCCTCTTAATTTTTCCTTGTAAAGTGGTTCTTGTACATAATTCACTCTAGTGTTTTTCAATGACACAGTGGTGGTGTAGAAGATAATTGATATTAGAGAAAGGGAGAGACATTACAAATTGAATTAGTTATTATGTTACCAAATTTACATCACTCTAGGCAGCATAATTTTATACTGTCAGAAGAAAGCCTGAAATTATGCAACAAAATTAATACAACTGTGCTTTGGTATGTAAAGCTTTTTCATACTCATGAATGTACCCACTTGTTTTGGGAACAATTTGTGGAGAGGAATGCATAGACTGCTTATTTAGAAAAATGAAGGGCATTTTTTCCCCTATGGCAAATCAGTCATTGGAGAAACAAATGAGACTTGAAAGATGAGTTGAGGCATAGTTGGTTCATGGGACCATTGTGCTAGAAACCAGTGGAGACTTTCCTATGTTAAATAATATTGGCAGCAGCAGATTAATTTTACTTGAGAGACTTTCTTTGGCTGTCAAACACTTCCAGTTTTCTTGGATTTTCCTGGCCTTGCTGTACTCTTTCCAGTCACAGGTACACACAGCGTATTTTTAGCACTTTGTGTGCTTGTTCTGTACAAAACATTCAACCTCCAAGTGGAATTTTTGGAAGTAAAGAAATGTAATGTTGTAGTGGGCAGAAGTTCTATATGAACTGTTTGAAGACCATAGAGAGATATTTCCATTTGGCTTTTCTTTCAGATTCCTGGGACTTGGTAACTCAAAAGATCCATTATCCAGAGGGAGGCTATGAATTTACAAGGAAGAAGTAAATGAGTCAGGGAAAATTCTGGCTGATGGTAAGTGGAGTGTTAACTGACCGGAACAGTCTGCAGAGAAGGGCAGGAAAGGAACATTGTTGGTCCATTTTCTAAAACTCTCTCTTCCAAGTCCCATTTAGCTCTCATTATTGTTCTTACATGCCAGGAGCCCCTGAGGGAAGTGGGAGAAAAGGAATGTATCCAGAAACGTATCTAAGGGTGATGGGAGGGGAATTAGGGTGCTTTGCCTGACAGTGAGAGAGAGATGGGGAAAGAGGATACAGTGTTGAAAAGCAATGGACAAAGGGGTCTGCTGTATGTAGGTCAGACTGGGAGGAGGAAGGTGGGAAGTTAGTGGGAAAGGAGAAGAAAACCTGCTACAGGCCCAAATTGACCTTGATGGCCCAAAACGTCCCCCACTCAAAAACCTGTAACTTCTCACTGATACCCATTCCTGAGGGATATTTGGGAATCCCTCCAGACCTCTATCAAGTTCTCCCCCTTACTACCTTGCAGTCAGGAACTCCACCACTGATCATAGCCTCCTTCCTAGTACACTATCCCCTCATGTATACCCCTGCTCTGCTACTCTTTCCAAATTACATATTGTTGGGCCAGGAGAGAGGACAAAACTATTTCTTCTCATCCTTGAGGCAGAAACATTTAGTTTTTGCCTGTCCTGCTGAGGAGCCTTGAAGTGATTACATCAAGGCTAGCATGGTTCTCTTTCCCCAAATGCTGCTGATGTTATACCTGACAATTACCAGAAAAGAAGTAATTTCGGTTTGCTTTGAGGATGAATGCATGGTCTGTGTTGAGTGTTTATGTGTAGTTCAGTTTGCTGCACACAAAACAAATTAGAATTGTGGACATCAGCCTTCACTAAAATGTCTTCTGGACACTGTATGGCCAAAGACACTATTCTGTCTAAGGCATGGCTGGCTGCTGTATTTCTGCTTTTCATCATTGATGAAGCATGATGCCTGTGGTGACTGAGATTAGAAAATGACAGGTTTGGATCTGTCTCAGCTGCTACTTCTATCATCAAACCAAAACAGCATAGGCTGCAGTACAGTTCACAGAGCTTGCAAAACATACTTGGCTATTGAAAATTCCAGCCAGGTTATCAACTACTTTGGCAAGGAGAAAGTTTCTTCGATATAATCAGCCATTTATCCCATTAATGCAGTCTAGAGCTTAAAGAGAGCCTGTGTTGGTACCAAGCTGAACAGACTGAATGCTCAGTGAAAAGAACATTATATATTTAAAAATTATTTTGGTCTTTTCTGTCATAGTTAGTTCTATTTGAGTAGGCTTTGTTTGAATACAAAATAGAATAGAATCAGAAAATACTGTTATTTTGGAAAGCTTGAGCTCATTTGTTAATTTCACTCAGTTCTTGCTATTGTGCCTTCATAGATACACTTCCTACTTGAAATAGCATGTTTTAGTATTTATAGCATTTACAGTTCTAGGTCTCAGAGCAAGATTCAAGTAATTGATGAGAATTGCAACATTTCGGGGGGAAGCTATATTGTGCTAAATGGGTTCAGGAAAGATGAATGTGTTTCACATTATTAGAAGATAAAGGCTTAGGTTTAGAAGAGTCGAGTAATTCTAAAATGCTAACTTGTCTCAGGATAAATTAGTTATCATTAAGATTGACACAGGACTCTTTGAAGCAGAGTATTTTTGTTCTACATTGCATACATTCTGAAACAAAACCTGGTAGTAGACCAAGAAAATTTGACAATATTTCTGTTAAAAACCTTTTTAAAATAACTAAATGTATTGTTTTGACATTTTCAAAATAAAAAAAAATATGCCAAGCCTAATCATGATTAACAAACCAAAAATTAAAAGCACATTCAGAGCTCTGTTTTCCTGATGAAAGAAATTCACTTGGGGATCTCAACAAATGTGGGGAATAATCTTCCATGTCTAGTATTATTTGCCTAAATGCCTATTTTAATTTAGAACAAGTTATATTAATATTGTCCTTTAAAGGCATGGCTTTTTTTCTAGAGGAAAAGATAATGTGTTCCTGGATTATAGAGAAAGGATGAAACAAAAGGAAGGGAAGGAAAGGAACATGTGCGGGCAGCATGATCATGTTAGGCTCTGACTTCTCCAAGTAGAAGCTGGTAGTAAGGTTCCAAACCCAATTCCCATTACTTTGCATACCAAGAGGAGTGGAAATGCTGAAGAGGTCTGTGGATTTGATTAACTTGAGGAAATCCACAGATACAAAAATGCAAAACAAATGCAAAACAAATGCAAAAAGTACTTGACTTCTATTAAGATCTCTTTCATAGCACAGCAGCCAAAACCACATTAAATCTCTTACTGATTATCGCCCTTGTCTCTCTTAGCTAAGGAAAACGGCTACAAGCCCATCTTCTTTTGCATAGTGCACCCCATTCTGTCACGCCAGGGCTGAGGACCTTGGTCTGAAGCAACAGCACTAGTATTTTTTAGATGACTTCTTAAATGCTTCAATAAAATGCATAAAACGCAGCAAAACACTTACTGGCTATTTTCTCTGTTGAGTTAACTGTATAAATAAGCTTTCAAATCTGGGAATTGAGCGATGAAAAGTAGTTATACCAGGACATTTTTGAAAGGCGGATTTTCTGATAACAATGTCATGCTGATGTGTTCCCTGAAAAGGAATGCCAGTCAGCATCCTGATAGCCTTTGGAAGTGATGAGAGTTTTACCTTCTGAAGAAGACATTGTATGTGCAACCACCCTATCTATTCCGTTACCCATCCATGTTCCCTCTAATGATGTTGTGTCTCACTGCCCAGCTTACAGTGGTTTCTGCCCAAATGGAGGAGGCAGACCTCAGGTCTAATTCATTCTGTTCAGCTGCTGCTGGTTGTCCATCAGTGCAGACATAGCAATAGGCTGACATGAGCTAGGTGGAAGAGGGAGGATGAGGGTGTTGGCTCTAGGAAAGAGGAAGAAGTGGAGAGGAGGTGGGGGATGAATGCTGTGGGAGAACACTTGGAAGCAGAGCGCTCTGTGTGTGATGGAGAAGTTCAGATATTCTGTGAATAATGACTGGTGTGAGGGAGCTTGGCAGGATACAGTGGAATAGCAGCTATGTTGCACTGGAGGACTCAAGGACTGTGTTATACCATATAGGTGCTAACGTAGGACATAATTCCATAGGCCTCGTTAATCCTGCTGTTCCCATGATGAATTACAGAATGGTAGACATGCTTCTACATATGGTTGTGTTCTCAAGATACTAAGAAAACTTCCATGACTGAGTGCTTTGTTTTATTCCAAAGATACATTTTCATTTCCACAGAAAATGGAATTATTGAGGGCCTGCTGTGGATAGAAAGCCTGTAATTTATCGGGGAGCTGCACTGGCAGGCATATCTAATCTGCCTAATCCATTGGCATTAGCAGTGAATAGATAAAATGTTGAAAGCATACCTAAGCCTACTGGTGATGTGAAAGTGCCTACAGCTAAATGGATTTTTTTGTTTCTTGAGATTTATAGCTCACATATGTTTGCTATACAACAAACTAAATTCAACTGAATAATATTACTGTTACTTAGTTAACACTTCCTGTTGACAAGATAAATCATGAGGGCAAAGCTAGAATCCTTTTTATATGCCTCTAGAATATTGATATAAGAATACAGCTTTCTGGTTTCATTTTTCCTCACAATAGTTTAAAAAAAGCACAGGCAGTAGTTTTACAGAAAGGGAACTTCAAAATCAAGACTGGTGCGTATCTGCATCAAAACTGAATTTCAAGACCAAGCCCAGTATTCACCTGTTAAGAGACAGTTTCAGAGAGAGTGGAGAGAATCATCTTTGGTCCTTATATGCAACTTCTCTGCTTGTTCCCACAAAATTAACTCAAAAGGCTACTTTTCTCTAACATTCACAAATGTAGTTGTTTAACAATGTTATATTGTACGTTGTAACATAGAGGAAGAGAGGAAGCAAAATGAAAGGGAGGCAGATGGAAGGGAGAATGAGGCTTAGTCAGCAAACTATCATCAGGCTGGCTGAAAAAAAAAAAAGGTAACGTGTAGTTTGGTGCACTGTTTGATGCTCTGGATCTCAAAGGCATTTATCCTGCAATTAAGCGGTTCAGAACACCAACAACTTCCTTGTCCAGCAGTGTCTATCTGATTTCAGTAAACAAAGATCTTCATTAACCTGTTTGGTAGAGTCTGAAGGGATAATGTGTTAAATGCTGTGATAGCTGGTTCTAATTGGACACCTTTTCAGACATCACCCCTTTTACACAGCAATTTGTTTTTCTTTAGTCTCTTGATGCCAGACTATCTAGTTTTCACTACGACTCTTAATTTGCACTTTAATGTTTTCTTGTTCTTCACTGTGGTAACTTTGACTAGGTAGTCTCCAATTTTACTGACTGTTCTCCTTTTAAGTTGGGGTAAATATTAAATGTAAATGGTGTTTTAAAGTATTCAGTATTTATTTTGTTCTCGAAGAGCCTCTTATTAACTGGTCAGAGCAGATTTTCAGGTGATGTTAGTGTGCTCCTTTAGCACTTTGCTCAGCAACTTTATGATGGAGATGGGGCACAGAAGCAGAAGGCTCATAATAACTTCCCTTGTCCCCACTCACCCCTTGGAAAGCCTACTAGAACTTCCCAGACCGTGCTAGTGTGCATTAGTTATTTTGCATTTACAGAGGTTGAAAAGCTCATTAGCTCATCAGATTTGGTTTGTATGTGATATTAAGGTAAATAGTGCAATTTTATGATCACACTGCATCACATATGCACTTGACTGAAATTGCTGTGTGAGCCTTTAGACTTCCAGGCTAGACCCTGTTGTCAGCTGTTGCTAATTTTACCCAGCATGGGCCAGTTTTCCTTTCAGGATATCTACAAATGTAGCACAGCCCAGAAAAGGCTGAAGAGCTGCGGGGGGAGCACAAATTAATCAATTTGTCAATCAATTAATCAACGGCCACTGCCGTTTCATGTGTCCTCAGTGACCGCAACGATAACACCAATATTCTTGTAGTGGATGGTAGTATCCTGGGAGGGGACTGAAAAAAACCCAAAATAATTTAGAACAGCTTGTACAGTAGGGGCTGGCTGGGAAGATAAATGATAAATTGTTCTTACTTGGAAAGAGGAGTCTGGAATGGAAGAGGAGATCTGGAGCATGTGAAACTTCTCAAAGGCAAAAAGCTTTCCCAGAGTGAAAAATGATGGCAAAGCGATGCTCAAGAGGAGATACGAGCTTCTGGGGAGCAGAGTACTCTTCTGTGCACATTAGGTTTTGGTTCCTCTGCCACGTAGTATTGAGAATCTGACACTTAAATGAAGACAGGCTTGCTAAAGGCAGCATTCTTTATGATTGAATGGCTCAAATGGACTTTGAAAAGAAGTATGTAAAGCCAAATACTGGGGTACAAGGTGTGACACAACAAAACCAAGTCTAACCCTATAGCTTGGGAACAAAGAGTGGGAGAGGAGAGACAAAGATGGTTATAGAACGTGTTCTGACCTGTCACAGTGAGACAAGGCTCAGCTCAATCACTTCACTCAGTACGAGTGTGTGTGCTCAGATATAGACATTTTCTTACCTTCGGTCAGAAAATGTTGGTATTCAGGATTGAAGAGTGTTAACATCAAGGTTCTTGTGACACTAAAATCTGCAATGGAAATTTTTCATGTATTGACTGAGGCTTATGGCAAAGAGTGGATATCTCATGCATGTGTTTTTGAATGGCACAAATGATTTTTGGAAGTTACAGAAAGCATGGAAGATGTTGATCACCCAGGCTGCCCATAGACACCAGATACCGATGACAACATAGAAAAAATTCAAGATGTGATTCGAAAAGCAGTTTTTGTCTGATAGAAACATCGCTGTGTTTGAGCATCCACCCTGTTTGCCAGACCCGGCTCCCTGCAACTTCTGCCTCTTCCCAAAGGTCAGTTGGTGCTCAAAGGAGTTTTAAAAGCAAAAATGACAGAGATCCTCAATAGCCTTTCAGAAAATGATCTTTGTAATTGGTTTGAACATGGGCAGCATCATATACACCTGTGTGTCAACTCAGATGAGAACTCTTTTAAAGGTTATCACAGTTGATAATTTGTTAAATAAGAAGAGTTACAGGCATAGTCTTGTGGGGTTTTTTTTTTGTGTCAAGACCTCTAGTTGTTCCTTTGCTGATTGTGTTAGTAGAGTTTGGAACTCTGTATTTGAGGAGAAGGGCAGCTGTGTGTGACTCTGCAAGGGGGCTGAGCCAGGGAATCAGTAACCCACCTGCTTGGCTTCTGCCAACCCCAATGACAGACAGACAGGCAGAAGCTTTCTAGAGCCAGATGTCTGTACGTTCTGTTCTTCCAGAATGGTCTGTGAAACACTGCTTCACATGGCATTTAAACACTCTACTTTGTTCTCAGCTTCTAACCAAGAGCTAATCCCTCCTAGATTAGTTTCTTCAACTAATTTTTCAGGACAATCAGTTACTGAAGCTCTAATTACAGATGCCAGGGTAAGTTCCTATCAGTTTTAGGTGTCAGTAAAATGGCTTCTTTTATTAAGGTTGCTTACATTGTGGGTGAAGGCTATATGGCAGAATACAAACCCTGCCAGAAACACCTCCTCAATGAGGTGTTTGCAATTTCTGTGTCATAATTAAGCAACTGGAGCACCCTACTGATTACTAAAACAGGTTCTTCACAGGCCTGTCTGAAACAGTGAGGATATTTGAGTGGAGAAGGCAAGTGGGGAAGGAGTTTGTGGATGAACTGAGAAGAGGTAAAAAGAGGGGAAAAACAGTCTCTCAGCAATTATGTTTCAATTAATGCTGTATTGGAGCTGTCAGCTCTGTGATGAAATCAGGTGACTGAAAAGTGTTTGAGATCAACTGTTTCTGAAGTCTTTCATGTGGCTTTCAGGACCAGAAAAGGATTCTGCCCAATTCTTAAAATGTGCTTGAAAACTTGGGGTTTTTTTTTCCTTTGCTTGGGTTTTTTTTTCAGTTTTTTTTTTTTGTTTTGTTTTTTGAAGTCACAAAATGAGCAATTCTTGAAATAGCAAAAGGTCTGGTTGTTAGTGTTTCTCAGGCATCCTCTGGTGGCGGTGGTGGCTGTTCAGCAGTGGCTGTTCAATTCCTATGCTGATCTACAACACATGCAAAGTCTTCCCTACCCCTCCAAGTGGGAGGACGGCTGCTTCTTCTCACTGCTTTTCTGGTCCTCCACAACTCATTGCTGCTTCCTTTTCTCCTGCCAATGATGTCAGCCTTGCTCATGTTGTTACGATCTCTTATGTGGGTCGTTCTGTAAAAAAAAGCACTCTGGCTTATTTTTCATAAAGGAAACACCTTCTTTTTCTTCAGCTCCTTCACTTCCTCTGTGAATTCTAGCCGTGGCTGGCCAACAGTTATGACTAGGTAATATTGGTCAAGAATGGCAGTTTTTTATTTTCTTGATGAGAAGGCTGAAGAAGAAATCTCAAATGTTCTGAATAATTTCTTTGTGTACAAAGGTAGCTTGTATCGTCTTCCAGTCGTGTTTTTCTTGCCTCACTTTTCCTGTTTTCTTGTTTCACAGGTCTTTGCTGTTGCCTCTGATTGCAACGCAGCCTATGAGCTGTTTCAAACAGTGCAGCTTCCTGCCAGTTTGGCTGATGCCTTGCAGAGGCACCACAATTTGGAGTGAGGTACAGAATCCATAAAATAAAATGTAATGATACCAGGCTGCTTAATTTTTCACTCACAATCACATGAAGTACAGCCTCTTATCATTACCTGCGTTGTGATAGTGGAAATGTTAGCAGTTAGGAACTGTCAAATAGGTGCTACCTAAAGGAGTTACCTTCTGATAATCCTATGCACACATTAATGACAAGCATAAAAATATGATGGTTGTGCATATTGCATTTCCAGTAAAACAGGAACTCAGATGTATCTACTAACAGAAAAACTGTTGGTTCAACACATTTTACAAAGAGAGCCTTTAAGGCAAAAACAAGATCAAGCATGGTGGAGCATGTTATATCCTTCTACAGATAGAAATAATCATAAACTACTGCCATATTCACAGTGGGATATTTGGGCTTTTGCTGACTGAGTGAAATAACTATTGTGAAGAGAAAGTAAGAAGATTTAGACTTTTAGAGTAGATTTAGCCAGGTTTCAGACAGGCAGCACAGGGATGACTAGTCAGGATGTTTTAGCAACTGCTGCCAAAGTCTTTGTGTGGCTGAGATCACAAGACATACACGGCATAGGTTAATGAGTCAAAGGGAAGTTGGTGGGAACCTGGAAGGAAGAACTAGGGGAGGTATTCAGAAATATTATCCATGGACTGTGATCCCATGGCTCCTCTGCTGGCATCAAGTATTCATTTTGTATTAGTGTCCAGTATTCAAGCAGTTAGAATGTGTTTGGCATTTATCTATCCTACCTTAGCTAGGGCAAGATTGAGTGAAATCTGCCACGCTTAGTTAGACACTTCGTATTGTTTGAATGATCATTTATATTCCAAACAAATATAATACAGTTCGTCAAATCACTGATGTTCACTAAAAAAACTTGACGTGTTGTGAATGACTTTTCATTTATTATTTCACTTCATATTTTCTTGTTGAAGACTTAGATTTCTCTGCTTTGCTCTTTAATCCATCTAGCCTAGGAATGCAGGGCATTTTACAGTCTGTAATAAAGTATTGAAGACACCTGGGGCACAAGTAAGTAAGGTTTTTTTTTTGTGGTGTTGTGGGTGATAAAATTAGTGCATGATGAGATTAGGTGACTTTTCCAAGGTCAGAGGATGTTTGTGGCAAAGCCTAGAATAAAAATCTAAGTCTTGCCTCTGTGCTGCAGGTATTTTTTGTTAAGGAGGTGGAAAGCCTCTTGCAAAAGTCCTAAGTTGGTTTCCCAGATCGTCAAATGAAAGCTTTTTCTCAAGTCTAATCTGAAGGGTTTGAGCTCAGTTAAGTGTTCTGCTTAACCTCATTTCTTAGGGCAACAGAGCTCATGTAGATTACACTCTGTCTGCTGGTACACTTGACAACTTTTTGAGTCATTGATGTAAAAAGGCAGGCAGCACTCCAGAGTTGTACATTTTCTGGTAGCATCCACCCAGAAACCCAGCATCGTATACGAGGTTTACTAATCCGCATACATGTGGGTCAATGCAAGCCATACCTTGCGTTGCCACCACTCCAGGGGCACATGGTAGGTGATATCAGAGAGCTGGGGATTGTTGCAGTAGTGTTTAAGCATACAAATCCTTAGAAACCAAGCTTCATTAGCTTTGCTGCTCACCTGTTTCTTCACATGCAAGTTTGTTGTATAAGATCTACTGAATTAATAGATCTTCCTTCCTGAGGAAAATCATAGTTTACAATACTTTAAGAGTAAGGAAATTAATTTTCTCATTGATTTTTTTTCAGCAACGTGCCTGAAAACACTTGAACAACAATCAACCCCTTCATTATTTTAGGTTCCTCAGCATTTCATAATCTTCCCGTAGAATTTTCAGTTGAAAAATAGAATTTTTTGGCCATTGAAAATACAGAGACAGTAGAGATCTTGGTGATCAGTTTGGGGACACTTTAGCATGAGGGAATCTTAAACCTTGGTACAGTGCCAGTAACACACACTGGGTTACTGGACAAAGTAATGTGTGGGCCTCTTGGCCCAGGTAGTCTCCAAACTGTAAAGGTTGTGGTACATGGAGTGTTGCACATCTGAGTTATCACTAAATGATGAGAGATTTATTATGCACTTGTTGCCAGTTGAAGGAAACTAAATAACTTCTGTGTTTCAGGGACAGACAACCAAAGAGCTAAAGCTGATTCTTGGAATTTTTCGTTCACCATTACTATCTCCATTCACACCATAACCTGCTGTGTTTAGTGGAAATTACTTGCAGCAGAACATCCATCTAATTTCCTGCACAACATTAATTTTGTTAATTCTTCCTACATGTTTTTCAGTTCCCTCCCTCTTAATCCCATTGCAACAGAAGAAATTACACAAAAGATCAACTGTTGCCTTTATGTAAAATAGTGGATCAAAATAGCAAGTCACCAGAAAAACATTTCCCACAGTCAACACACGCACAAATATCCACTCAGGTCACAAAACCCAGAATGTTATCAATAAAGACAAAGGAAGTTGTTATTTTAGTTTTTAAACAGCCGTGATTCATGCTTCCTGTGATTTTGCCTGGGGGAAGAGAAATGACTGTTCCTAAAAGAACAGTTAAATATCACTGTCAGAAACTCTTCAAATCCTTAAACCAATATGATGATGAATAAAAACATTGTAGTGATAAGTTGCCCTCTGCTGACCAAATTCTGTTTTCATATACAAAGTTTGCATGCTACGTATTATGTCATGATCTGATACATTTTTTAACCCAAAGACAAGAAGCTGTGGTTGTAAACCCTGTTTTTGTGGCATGTTCTGATGATCACCATATTTCAAAAGGGTCTCAGGTGGAACTTCTTGGTTCTTACCTAGTTGTGCTGGATAATTTCTGTGAAGTTTGCTTGGTAGGAAGCAGCCGAGTTGCTCCAATTCCATCTGCTGAGGGGAGTGCTTCCTGCCACTTTCACAGCTGAAGCAGCTTGCTCCCTGGGATACTTGGACTGGTGAGGTGTTTGTGATCACCAGCAGGAATGCTGGAGATGCTACATGTCTGGAGTCTGCCACTAAGTTTCCTCTGTGCGAGGCTACTGGGAAATGTTTGTCGGCTTTTCGGTTATGTTGCTCAGAAAACCATGGAGCTATAGAAGGCTGAAAGTTTATTTTAAGAGCTGGTCTTAGAAAGTAAAAAAAAAAACAGCAAAATATTTTAAACTTAAATAGCTTATTTTCCCTGTGTTTTTCGTACAGTGTTAGAAATATTATATTTGTATGATTTTTTGTCCCTGTTACTTGCCTTTTTTCAGAATAGGAAATGTACTCCATGCATGAACCAAAAGCAGGGAGGGAGAGTATTATCCTTAGTTATTCATGCTTTTTGTTTCATATTCAAGAGAGTCAAACTGCTTCCCTGCCTTTAGCCCCTGTTTCTTCTTAAACTTCATGTTCTCTCATACCTCCTTGGCAGTCATCAAGATCCTGGATTTTTCTTACTGTCTGCATCCCACAGATGGTAACTGACCTAAATAACTTAGGAAGTGAGAGAGGTGTCAGGACTTTCTTCTGTGCAAGCAGGCCAGTTGTTTCTCCTCTTCTCTGAAGCCTATTTTTCTTCTTCCACAATGCAATGTCTCCACTCCTTGTGACTAGGGAAATTGCCTCTTCCCCAGATATGCAAATTGCAATTGTGTAGACAATTGTCATAAGGATAATGTAAGGAGAAATTTAGTTATTTGATAGTAGGCAGAGTTCACTGAGCATGTTTTCTTCACTCTGAATTCATATACTCTGCTCACTGAAAGACAGAACTTATAGAATCTATAGAATCAATCAGCTTTGTTTGTGTCATACAATGAAAAGTGATTCTCTGTAGGAACAAATTTATTGATAAATTTTGCCCCTGACTAGTTTGGTTTGTCATATCCCAGGAAGTATGTCTGTATGCATAAAATACAAAGTTGGATGATATACCTAAATCTATTTAAATTTCTTCCTGAGAGTTACATGGGAGTTAAGCAAACCCAGTGGATTTCAAAGATGAAGTCATGCTTAAAAAAAAAGATGAATTCACTTGTCGTTTCTTCAATGACTGCGGATGGTAGTGAAGTAGAAAACACTATTTGCTTCGATTTTAGCAGTGTTTGGGAAAGCAAAGGTTTTGGTATGCCTTTTGCCCTCCTGCCCCCTCAGTCTTGTAAAACTCACATTTCTTTTCCTAGATATTTTCTCTGCCCAAGTGGATGTATGTTGTTTTACAAGAGACTTCTAAAAATTTACTAGATAAAACCCATATATTTTTAATAAACTTACCTGGCACTTGATTGTAGCAGACACAAGAATAAACAACATTAGATTAAAACCCCTGAAGTTACTTCAGTGCAACTGAATAAGTCCTTACGTCACTTGCAGCAAGCAAGCAATCTGCTTGGTTTTGAGTCCCTGCTATGATAATTTTGGTATTGTTGAATTTAACAACTGCTTGCTAGGTGATGTGTATTAAAGATGTCCTTTCAAGGAGTTTTTTGTAATTGCTGTCTCCTCTTTTCTGAGCAGAAGAGGTGAAAAAATGTTTTAACAACATCCTAATAAGCGCCTCAAATGTGGAACGATCCTGGATTTTGTTACTACAGCAGTGATATTCTAAAATGTCTGCCAGCACATGATCACAAACGTTTTAAGAAATTGCTGCTTGTCCACTGGGAAGTGGTACTGTGTCCTTGTTGGATGGTGCCATTGCAATGGTGGCCAGACCAAAACAGCCGAGAGAAGATAGGCTCACTTAAACAGCCCTACTGTGGTGCAATGAGAGACTGAAATCCTTAAAAATACTGTTAGTTGAGATTTTCTAACCACATGGTTAAATTCCAGAGGTAGAAAAGTGGATCTGGACAAACCTTTTCACATCTGGTTTCACCATCAATGAATGATAAATAAACTAGAGTAGAGAAAGGAGACTAAAAAGGTGAGGGAAACAGCATGGGGAACCTTCCCTGGAAGTCGAGTATGGGGAGGGTTGCTGGCAGAGAGGGAGGGTTCTTGGTTTTCCTATATGGGTGTGTTTCAGTTCCAGCATTTCCCTGCATAGTCAGGCCACTGGAGGAACCCCTTTCAACCTGGAAACCATTTCTCACCCTAAATCATCAAAAGCTAAGTCTGTGTCATACCTAAATACCAGAGAAATGGTATGAATCAAATATATGCTTTAGCTTCACACCTTGGTCCTGTTAAATGTCTGCAGAAACCCTGTTCCTGGCTTTAGTAGCCATGGAAGTAGGTGCTTCAGGTCTATCTAATCTCCGACCTGTGTCACTGCCTCCAGAAGGTATAGTTAAAGCAACAAGGTCTAGGCTGAAATGTATTATTGAACCCCCTATTCTATCCATCTTTTAAGCCTGTAAATAGAACCTCACCAGGTTAAAGCAAAGCCATCACCTAGAAGAGTGGCTTAGGTTGGAAGGAGTAAAGCTCTCTTAGTATTTCCAAAAAAAAGGGATATTAAGAGCTAGAGGCGGGACAGAAGAAGCAGTAGAAATGGAGAAGTGAAAACAGCATGCAGATTCTTCTATCATGACAATGACAGGTTGATGACCTCTGTTACAAAGGAAACTTCCTGTGCTGGCTGCCAGGATGGTTTTACCCCCTCAGTTTTTAAATTGGTGATGGTTCTGATGTCTGGAATGACTGCAGTTCTAGGTACGTTACCAAAACACTTGGTTAAAAGTCAACGTATTGTGTCACTTTGGGCACACAGTCAAAAGGAAAAAAAAACCTGTGCATAATTGAATGTCTGTGTCATGCTCTCAAGCTAGCTGTGAGCATAGTTAATAGAAAATTAATTAATCTAACCAAGTCCTAAGTTTTTCCTATACTGTCTTTATATACTTTTGTTAAAATATCTGCTTACTTTAAGGGAGAGCAGGAGAAGAGGACGACTTCGGTGCTTCCTCTTTTGTATGTATGTAATATGGTCCTCTTGATGCTACTTTATAAAGTACTCTTTTCACAGCTAGAAATTCTCACCTGATCCTCAGAAGAATGGAGGAGCTCCACATCTGCATGTTACACATGAACATGACAACAAGGCATGCTGTTTGGTTTTATTTTATTATTTTTTCCAGCAGTTCATGAGTTAGTGCTGGTTTGGGGGAAGCTATGTATGCTGTCTAGCTGGGGAACAGGACCCACTTGCACAGGGTGGCCTCTGAACCCAGGAGGCTTCCTGCATTATTGTGCTGCTGAGAAGTAGTGCCATCTCATCACTGACATGCTATCTCTTCCCATTTGAAGAGTTTGTTTGCGTGCTCAGTGTGCATATGGGGAGGAACTGGGGCTGTTTAGTCTGGAGAAAAGGAGGCTGAGGGGAGACCTTATTCCTCCCTACAACTACCTGCAAGGAGGTTGTGGCAAGGTAAATGTTGGATGTCAGTCTCTCCTCCCAGGTAACAAGTGGTAGGTCAAGAAGAAATGGCCTCAATTTGTGCCAGGGGAGGTTTAGACTTTGTATTAGGAAAAAATTGTTCACCAAAAGGATTGTAAAGCACTGGAACACGTTGCCCAAGTGAGTGGTTTAGTTACCATCTCTGGAGGTATTTAAAAGATGTGTAGATGGGGTGCTTAGGGACATGGTTTAGTGGTGGACTTGGCAGTTTTAGGTTAAACGTTGGACTTAATGATCTTAAGGGTCTTTTCCAACCTAAATGATTCTATGATACTGTGATGTGACTGCTTTGCAAACTGATGACTGGCACATCTCATGTCACAGTAGAGGGTCAAAGGGAGGGGTGACAGTAACCTGCCTCTTCCCTGCATCTGACTGCAAAGAGGTGGCTGAGGATGGGTCCTGGGCTGAGGGTGTTGCCCTGGCTGCCCCTGGGCTGGATGTCTGCCGTTCAGTGGGAGTTCATGAGCATATTTATGGCAGACTCATATCAACTTGTCTTGTTTTCATTTTGCAGGCTGGTTCTGTGCACACTTAGTCAACAGGCAGGAGTTAGGATTAAAAATTTATGTAGAGCTGCCTGCTCCTGGAGGCATTGCCAACAGAGCTCTGCCACCAGCGTGGTTTCCTATGGGGGCAAACATACCTTCTCTCAATGCTTCCAGGTCCAAAGAAGACAAGTTGCACAGGAAGCCCAGTAACATACTGTCAAAGCCATTGGCCTTGATCTTTGAGCTGAGATTTCTAAGCACCCCAAACCAAGCTACCCCACTGGGGTAACAGGCTCTCTTTTCACTGTTTTCTAGTAAGATTGTATGCTTTTCCCTCTAGCAGTGTTATGTATGAATAAAATACCAAAAGCTAGTGTCCAGTATGTCAGGAGGTACTTCAAAGTATAAACACAGGAAAAAAATACCTATAGAGAAGACATACATAGGTTTATGGAAGCCATATGATCATGTTTTGTTTGGAAATAGTCTGTTATGCCAACATATTTTAATGACTACTACATTTTCCATTGTTCATAGGGCAGGATGAGTGTAAGTTACCTAACAATTTTCTTTGTGTCTGAGACAAATCCATGCATTTTGAGATCATAATGATTATAAATGTGCCGTCGACAGTGTGACATCCCACTCACTTTTTTCCCCTGCAAAGTTAAAAGCTCTTTGGATTTGTACCTATATTTCTTTCAAAATAATTTAACTTGATTTATTTCACTCCAATATAAACCACCTTATAATAAAGTTTTACTGTTTTAGCTAAAGGGAGTAATGAAGATTTCAGGCCTCATTTGTCAGTGAGTGACTTGCATGCCAAGTCAGAACTGTAGAACAATAGGGTTATTTAAACAGGAAAAATGTGATCTTGGTTTTCTTGTAGCTATTCTGAGTAAAGCTTGTCTGCATGCAAAATATTACGCAGCTCTGTATTTTTTTGCACTGATATCTGATTTCTACTGTTCTGTGATTATATAAATATATATATTGAATAGAGATTCCTTTTTGAAAACATTAGATCTTTGAAGGTACCACAAATGACTTTTGATGGTGTAATCCCCCTTTAATATAGTTCCTCTTGAAGGAAACTATTCTTAGCCCATGACATCAGGGGTGTCATACTTGCAACTTCAAATAATACTTGTAGACTCACTGTGCAAGATACCCTTCCTGTTTTGTTTTCAGCATTAGTTATGATACATATCAGTATCTATTTTTCTTGTGAAACTGCCTCTTTTGCATATACCATTTGGTATTGGGTTTTTTTGCACCGGAAAATGGATAATTTCCATGTACAGTAAAGTGAATAAACCCACATTTTTCTTAGGCTTGTTACAAAACCTGTTTTTATTTTACACTTGTGTATAGCAATTATTTTTCTGGATATTTGTTTTTTATTAGTTAAAACCTGTTAATCGGGGTAGTGAAAATTTCTCATAGGCTAATCCTAGTACTTTATGTAACATTACAATGAAACTGTTGGTTATACACTAACTCAGTGTTTTCCCTTGCTGTTAATAGTATTCTCTTTGTGGGATGTGAGCGATCTTTTCAGTGGTCATGCTATTACATTTTTACTCACCTATGTCATAAATTAATTAGTAATTTTACTTAATGCAGAGTGGCGTAATTTTGCAAGTATTTCGAGTAGCTGCCAGGATGACATAGCAATGTTAGTAATTAACTATGCCAACCTTCATTCTTATTCTGGCTAATAACTAAAAATTCATGGTGATGTTGCATTGTGTCATGTATCATCTCAGAGGCTCGGCCATTTCCCAGCCCTGGAGTTATAAAAGCGTGAGTTCAGAGTGTCCAAGAAATTAATTGGACCCTCTCAGTTCTGTGCTTTGTATCACTGTTATTGAAGAAGGAAGCAAATAGGGAGGGTTTAGCTTGTGCCTTGACTGGCATGTGTGACATTCTGAACTTTTATTTTTTATTTGTTGGCTTAAAAAGGAAATCAATCAATCTGTGTTAAGGGATTCAGGGATTTGAGCAGGGTAGCAATTTTAGCATGACTCATAATAATTCACAAAATTAGCTTGCCTAGAAGATGTGCTTCTGGGAAGCTATGAAGAACCTGGGCTCAAGGTATAGCTGGGAGAGAAATCATTTTGACAGAAGAGCTCGTAAGAGTCCAGCTCACACCTTTTGGTAATGGCAATGGAAAGAACCATCAGTCAGTATTGATCATCTCAGGTCCTTATAGCCTGAGCTCTTGCACAGTGCCACGTCACCTTCAGCTCCTCTTGGCTGCAGAGATCCTTGGTAATCACAGAAGCAGAGGCAAATACAGAAATGAAGACTGAAGCAGGGGAATAGCCAGCTGTCCACAGAGCATCAGTAAGTGATTGTCCTGCATGTAAATCCAGGGACCACAGTTTAGAATTTGATGCTGTAGAAGTGGAGTGCTTGGAATGTGCACATCTTAATGTTTTCCAGAAAATTAAACAACATGAGAAATATTCATGATGTTTTGCACCACTTTTGTGATATTTAAGGGACATTAATTTTGCTGTAAGAAGTTTTGCACATTTGTACAGTCATGTTATAACTTTAGGTGATAGTAGGAAACCAGATCTAAGTGTCACATGATGTCTGCAGCTGAAGTTTACAGAGTTTATCTGAATTTTAATGGATTAATCTTGTTTTCTTAATTCAAAAGAACACAGCCCCCCCTAGATACAAGCTGGCCTCGTCATTTGTCTGAAGGGATGATTACTAGTCTTTACTTGCAGTTGCTCTCTTGACTGGTAGAGGCTACTGCAGTACAGCTTGGTTTTGTTTCTTTGTGCCAGCAAGGAGTAAATACTAGACCAGAGGCTACTTTCGCTGCTTTGCTACTGGCAGCTGCCCCGCTCTAATTCTGGACCTCCTGCCCTGCCATTTTTCCTACACCTGCACGAATTACTTGGTTTTTTTCATCCTCCCTCTCTCACCACTCTCCTCCTTGAGATAATTGTCCTTTTGCTGTTCAAGTGCTGTGATGCTGAGCACAGGAGATAAGAGCTGGAGGATTTTTCTGGCTGTGCTTCATCCCTGGCCTAACAAGTAACTGTGTGATGGAGACAGAGTAGCAAAGGCAGCAGCTACAGGAAGAGGTTGGAGTTGGGGTGGAGGGAGAGAGAGGAGAGGGGAGGTAGTGAAAAGACAGTGATAGAGGATTAAGCTATCTCATAGTAGAACCGAAGATGGAGTATAAAAATCTAGCCACTGAAAGAGACTACTTTTCTAATTGTGAAGTTTGACACAGAAGTCCATGCTTTCTTTACTGCTCTGCAGCATAAAAAATAGCACTGAGCCCCAGGTGCTTCTTGAGTACTGTCTGGGTTTGGTCACTGCTGAGGATAAAAGTCCTCTCCTGCTGGGAAATGCTTTACTAGCTCAAGTGGCAAAATCTGTGGTGTGGCTCTGGGTTGCTTAATCTTGTTGTAATCCTGTTGATGAATACTACAAGGATCAACATGATTCCACATGTTGGAATGGCTGTATTTTTTGTGGTGATTATTCCCTGCCTCCACAGATATAAAGCTACACGTAACATTCAACTTATTCTGAGGAGAAAAGAGTACAGTTCAAGCAAAGCTGAAAGACAAGGAGCTTAAATTTAAGTTGCATGAGCTTTCTGACTTTTCCTTAAATTAATCTGATACAGTATAATTGTCTGAAAATAACCAAAAGCTCAGCTGTGAGCTTCCGTACACCCTGGAAGAAATGTTTATACATCAGTCTTCACAGAAAAGTACTGGAGGCAAAATGCCAGCAACATTTGCGTGAAGTACAAAGGAAACTTTTTTCATCATGAAGAGAAAACTACCGATTAGCACCCATATTTGTTTCTCTTTGTTTTTCTGCACCCCCTGTACTCCGAGGAGTCTGTACTTATTTGTGGGTGTGGTACATTTCTTACAGCAGGAAAAGTTCTGGAGGGTTTGATGTCATGTGGCACAATAATACCTTCTCCTGCTGCTTGACTGGTGTGAATCACACTTGTAGGTTTGGAGTACAGAACTGCAGGATTACCAGACCCTCTTGCACACAAGCTCAGCTTAACAAGGAAAAATTTAGTATTGGTGGAATAAGCTGAGCCCTATCATCATTAAGCATTCAGATCTGAATTACAGTGACACTTTAGTCATGAATTTAGATTTTTTGCTTCCTTCCCCTCCAATGTGAAGAAATCACTTTTCTTTTAGATGACATTTTTCACATGTGGGGTTAAGCAGAAGCCAACAGTGCTTCAGACATCATCTGCCAGTACGGTAGCTGCTATACAAACAGCTATCCTAATACAGGTTAAATGGCAGTTGGGAGGGTTTTTATGAGCACTCATCTAGTGCCTTGTCTCTTACAGTTTTATCTAGTCGGAGCTTAGGTGGGAGCTATGGTTGAAAGCAGCACAGACATCCAAATAAGATCATAGAGTATGCCTTGGCTGGAAGCTGACAGGGTTTAAGTAATCACCTGCAGTTGAATTGAGACTCGGATGGGAAGTAGGAAGTGCTGTACTCAAGCTTCCTGTATAAATAAATGCAGCTTTCCCACAGCTACGGCATACAAGCTGTGACGTGCTTTTAAGATATAATGGCAGCATGCTCTTAATAGCAGGGAGGGGATGATTTATCAGAGTGGCAAAGGGGCTGGGAGACAAGTCCTGCTGCAGTCCTAAAGTGTACAGCTGTCAGATACCCAGAGAAGAGGAAGGGCGTGCAGAGCAATCTGCCTCTGCTCCTGGTTGCGAGCTTCAGGGGTTTGTGACATTGTACTTCTGGGCAAAGCTGGAGTCTGAGTGCAGCTACTGAAAAGTCACACAGCTGGCAGTGAATGCTAACTCTCCTTTCAAGGTATGTTGGAATACAGCTTTTTGTCTTTTTTTTTTTTCCTTAAAAGCAAAGGAATCCCTGAAAAAAACTGGCGTTTGCTTCTAATGGAAGAAAGTAGAAAAGGCTTAGTTAGAAAAAAGGTAAGAACTAGAATGATTAAAGAGCTAAAACAAATGTTGTTTGTGGTTTGGCTGAAATTGAACTGTGTGATGCTTAAGGCTGGGGCAAAAGGAAATCTTGGAGTCCTGATTATTAAAGGCACAGAATATTAAATAGACATCAAGTACTTCCCAAAAGGGTGAAATTACTTTTGTCAGTGTAACTTTTAAAGAAATGTCTGTGTGAAGTGTTTGAAAATGCTGCAGTACTAGGACATATCTGTGTGGAAGGCAGTTGCTAAGATGGCATACTGTCAGTCATATGTCTGTTTTAGTTTATATACAAGAACTCGGTTCATACTGAAGACACAGCTGATTAAGCTGGAGGGAGCCCGAGTTTAAAATGCAGAGATTTCCTCCTGGTTTAAAGGTGTTTCTTCTGCCACAGTCTCATACAGCTGGTATCAGTAAGGAAAAATAAACTGATCTGTATTATTAGTGTTAATGTACACTTCTAATCTGTTTAGGGATTAGGGTTATGTGGTTTATGTAAGCACATACTAAATATAAAATTCATTTGTTTTCTTGTTTGCAATTTTTATTTTTTTACACTAAGAACAGAAAATTGGTTTTACCAGTTTGATTGCACTGCTTTTACAGCATAAGACTTTCTCAGTACAAAGCTGCTTCAGTAATGAAGATGTTTCATTCTGGTTTGTTATAAAGCTCTATATTTTCTGTAATACAGAGGCACTCTGCTTCCTAACTGTATGCGACAACATCAAATATCATCCTTCAGAGAGCACTGTGAGTAGTAAAATATTTAGGATTACTATAGCTCAGGAAGCATTGCAGGATGACTTCCCGTTCTCTTGGCAAATAAATACTGAGTGCTTTTAAGAAGTAAATTTTAGCAGAGATACAGGCTATGACTGAAATACCCCTGTGCAACTTTCCAGCTGACTATGAGCAGGCATGGCAACATGATGCGTTTGCCTACGCTGAGCCTGAAGGACAAGTCGTCTTGGTTAAGGGCAAGCATGGGGTTTGGGATAGTAATATTTATGGAATATTTTCCCAAAAAGCATATTGACTTGATTCTTGTGCTGTTTAGAACTTGTCTATGCCTGAATATGAGTGGATGTATGGGTTGTTGTCATAGCATCAAAGTGGCTGAAACCCTTCAGTGAACATAAGCTACACTGGAAAAAATACAGCACATTGATAAGAGGCTGACTGCAGTTACACTTCTGAAAGTAACACTTCAAATTATGGATGGAGAAGAGTGTGTTTGCAGAGTATCTAAAGCTATGGTAAAGGGGGAGGTGTTCCTTCAAAAGGAACTGGAACTATTCTGGAGACAAGCCAATACAATGAGAATCAAGCTCCTTTTCTTGCACAGGTCTTGCTGTCCAGTGGATTATTTGACACAGTGCTGTCTGCTCATACAAGGACACAAACACCTCCCTACAGTCATGTAGGAGTAGCAGCTTGGTATAGTTTCTGTTCCCCATCCTGTGTACTCCTCACTAATAGTCGCGGTCTTATTTCCCATAGATGGTGACATTTTGGTGATTTTGTTTGCATTGTAGTGTACTCTGGAGTAAAAGTTAATAATATAAATAGCAAACAGCATGGAGTTGTTTTGCTCCAGTAGGTTCTTCGATTACTGTATATTCTCTAAGTGCTCTATGAGCTTTGTACAAGTAAATAAACAGAATGGAAGTGGTTATCTGACCTTTTCCTTCTCATGAAGGAATGAAGTATTTACTTGTCCTTATTATCATCTTAAGTTTTAGTTGTGACTGTGAAAAGCAGCAAATCACTTCACAGGAAAATGAACAGTGCTAACTCGTTTCCAAGTTCATTACTATGCCTCTGATAATATCTACAGTATGAGTGTGAGCCCTGTGCCTGCAGTCCACCCTGTTCAGACCTTTCAGTGACTTTTAGTGGTGAGACTCAGTGGAGTATATTGCTTTGATGTGTAGTTAAAAAAGCTGCTACGGACTTGCTATCTCTCTTCTTGAGTGGGGAGTTTTCTTGAATGTCTCTGAAACTACACAATGCCCATGTGTTGTATGTATCAGATCCATAAATATCTCCTGGGCTAGTAGTGCTGCGATATCTGAGACCGTAATTACAGCTCTAGGCCCATGGATGTCACAAGCACATGTGAACAAAATACTGTGGCAGGCTGCCAGTGTTGCTGTGAACTGAATCCGTTGGACCTCCTTGCACATAGTAAAGCAGATGTTGTCTTCAGCTTCATGGGGCTGAAAGTGGTTCTAGATTTGTCTTATTCCTCTGTATGCTCACTGGGAAGTCGGTGCAGTTCCCTTCTCTCCCTCTGGCTTCCCCATGCCAAAGTCTAGCCCTGTGAAATGCAGTTCACAAATTTTCCTCATTATCCAACAGTCAGGAATAACCTTACATTCATTCCATCTCAGTAGAATTAATCTTCTTTTTGTTTGTGAAGGGAAACATTGAACAAAACAAAAAAAAAGAACAGATCTAAAGAGAGAGATAGCAAAGATACTGAAATCAGCCTCTAGCATTTTACATTTCTGCTAAAGCACAGCTGAGCTCCAGTGCTAGACTATGAGCTTTCTCTCTTGACAGAGTAGTACAGGTCTGAGGGCCATTGTACACTGCAAATTTACTCAGTCTTGAACAAATATTTACAGAGATGCTTGTGCCAAATAACTTTGTGCTGATCAGTAAGAAACTAGTGTTCAGTAATCTTTGTCTGTGTTCCTTGTAAATGGTTTCAGCCCAGTGGGAACTGAATGGGAATTACATTCATAAAGTATATTGCTAGCAGAAACTAAAACACTCATAAAAAAAGATACTATCTCAAATTACAAAGAACTTCATCCTTCACTTCCTGCTTAAGTGGGACTTTTCCGACTCCTAGTCTTCCAGGGAGGAGTAGAGGTGCTGAGTTGAAATTTCTAGGCTTGAGAGCATGACTAGGTTAACTGCCTTCCAAACACACTTTCAAATAAAAAAACGTAGTTCTATAAAACACATTTTGTTGATGCAGTTTTCTAGATCTCTTTGTATGTGTTGATACTTGTGCACAATGACATGTGTTCCCTGTTTCTTACTCTGTTTTAATAAAGAAACAATATTGTAGGTTGTCCAAGACCTGGGTGTTTTTTTACTGTATTTCTAGGGGAATCTGCTCAGCCTCCAAGGGAAAACCCGTAATCTGTAAATAGAAATGCCATCAACTTATCTGACTCTTTGAATGTCCTTGGTCCCTGCAAGTACAGTTTTGACTTTAATAGAGTTTGAGCTACTTGGCTACAGGGCCTACAAGCATCCTTGTGCCTTGCTTTCCCAAGTGGGTCAGTATCTCTTAAGTCCCAAAGCCAGCTAGCACCAGGCACTGTGATTGAGGCCGTGTGAATCTGGCTTCTGCTACAGCACAGCTAACTTCCTTGAAGTAAGGCAGTCTTAGACGTGCTCTAGTCAAGGGACTGTGTGTATAAATTTGTGTAAAACCTAATGAGAAATTCTCCACCTGTCTGACAGACTTCAAAGACTGTAAATAAAGGCAGTTGGGTGAGTTGGAGTGGGACTATTGTGTGGCTCCAGAATAGGGACTTGATAAGGTGTATTTTTGGTGTTGGTCTGAAGTTGTCTGCAGTGAAGATGGTGAGGTCAAGATGTACTGTTCATGAAAAATATAGCCAACATATTGCTATGAAGAAGTCCAGCTTATTTCTGTGGGTATGTGTACATACAGCTGTGTGGGGTTTCTTCTTGTATGCTAGAGCTTGTAGACACAACTGTCACAGGAAGTTGTTCTACCTCCTTTTTGTCTGAAGGAAAGATGAGTGGCGCTGATTAGAAGACAAGGAGAGGACAAAATTACTTTTTACTAGGAGGGAAAAAATACCATTTTACTGTCATGTTCATGTTTCTCCCTTTTAATTGAGAATGTCAGTATTTCTGTCTGATGCAAGCTTTTCTGCCTTTTACTTTGCTCTAATAGTAAGGAGAGAAAGCATAAGATGTTAGTCATTACTCAAAGGGTGGACACCATCTGAATGTCTGACAGAACCTTTTATATTAATGTTTGGTCATACAAGCTATTGTAAATAGCATCTTCAGGCTGCTAGGGGCTAAATGTACAGAACTGAAAACCTTTATATGCTCTATGTGTTTGCAAAAAGGAAAACCCATTGCAACGGAAGAGCTGTGTCTCTGTGTCCAGGGACTGAAATGTGTCCTTCAAGGGTATCTCTACTTACAGTTGTGTGTACT
This sequence comes from Phaenicophaeus curvirostris, assembly GCF_032191515.1. Classification (NCBI taxonomy): domain Eukaryota; kingdom Metazoa; phylum Chordata; class Aves; order Cuculiformes; family Cuculidae; genus Phaenicophaeus; species Phaenicophaeus curvirostris. Next base: position 38,419,285 of record NC_091394.1, read on the forward strand.
ACATGCTGCTGTGGCTTAGGAATGAATTCTTTGCTTGTGAATATATAGCTGCAAATCATTAAAAATTGCATGCTATAGTCCCCTGTGTACATAGAAGGAAAAACACATTTCATGCCAGCTACTATGTAGGCTAATTATTTGCATGCAAAGAAAATTCCAGGATTAAGTAGTAGCAGTGATGTGCAGTCTGACACTGGTTATGTCTGAGCAGTAGATGGGAAAGTTCATCTGTTCTGCCTGTACTGATTTTGGAGCCATTCTGATGAGTAGAGGTGGGGAGATGATGAACAAAGATAAACTGGACTTCCCCCCTTCAAAAACAGGAGGTTACAGTGGGAAGAACTAGCTAATCCTATGGGCTGTTTACCATTACACTCACATGAAGCTTTTGCACAGCAGTGGACCCTCAGCTAACTGCTGGTCCTTGAACCCCTCCCAATGGGTTTTCCCCATTATAGAGCTAAGATAACATCCATGGGGCCAGCCATAACTTGCTTGCTGAAGTTTTGCGCAATGGAGAGGATGCAATCTTGCACCCTCCTGACCTCTTCGCAGTTGCAGTGATGGGTTTAGTGTTGGGGAATCTCCATCACAGTCTCTGGGGAGGATTTGTGGGAAAGGCAATCATGCCCTTTGCCTGGAGTGGAGTAAAAGCCACATATATGTATATATAGTTTATCCAGTACTGTTTTAAGGACATATTTTTTTGATTGGTCGGTGTTTTTATTGCAAATACCCAAGCAGCGTACATGGCTTGACCAGTTTCAACTCTGTTGTTGACCTAGCTTCCCACATTTTGGAAGGGTAGGTTAACAAATGAAGGAAACATGCAATTGCAGAGAGGGGAGTAGAGAAGTCCGGAATTCTTGCCGTAACTTCTTTGCTGATCCTTAACCATGAGGACAAACTGCTGATTTGAGGGGCATTAGTTGTCATGGCCATAAATAAAATAACAGCCAGAATGTAAAGATATCTTTATAAAGGTTACTGTAAGATTGTTGCCCTAGAGTATAGTAAGTCTATGAGTTCCTTCAGTACTTGTGTTCTAGATACTAATTTTTCTGAGTTTTTGGATGGTGGAGCAGTGCCTTTCCACTGCTCCTGGTTGCTTACCTTTGCACACATAAACGGGTCCATTGAAGCCATTGGAAGCACTCCAGTCGGCAGGACTTTGACTTCATGGCTAAGATCATGTACAGACTAGCCATCTGCCAGCAGATATTAAGATTCTTGAGGCTGAATTACTGGCTCTGGGGACACCGTATAGTGGCCTTCCAGGCCCTGAAGGGCATCTACAAGAAAGCTGTGGAGGGACTTTTTACAAGGGCACGTAGTGACAGGATGAGGAGGAATGGCTTTAAATTGGAGAGGGGCAGATTTAGACTAGACATTAGGAAGAAATTCTTCATGATGAGGGTGGTGAAGCACTGGCACAGGTTTACCAGGGAAGTTGAGGATATCCCAACCCTGGAAATGTTCAAGGCCAGGTTGGACGGGGCCCTGAGCAGCATGGCCCAATGAGAAGTCTCCCTGCCCATGGCAGGGGAGGTGGAACTAAGTGATCTTTAAGGTCCTTTCCAACCCAAAGCGTTCTATGATTCTGTGTTTACAGGTTGCTGTTCTCTTTTGAAATTATTTCGGTAATGAAGGTTGAAATGTGGAATTGGAATGAAGGAATGATGAATGCAAACCTCTACTGCATTTGATGTACATTTCTCCTTTATTACGCCTTGTAGTACCATCTGGATTTCTAAATGCTTGTGTAGAGCCCCTGTGTTGTGGTTGACACCGTGCAGGCAAAAACCTTCTTGTGAGTGCCTAGAGCCTGAAAAACAGAGACAGAAAGTGGATACATAAAGTCAAGCGGGACAGGACAGAGCAGCAGTGAGATGATATTGTGTCACATGATGGACAATATGATCAGCTGAGCTGCTGCAAAGCTTTTTTACTCAAGTTTAAGAAGATTTCATATTTGTCTTATATAGTTAATAAGCTCTGTTAAAAATGTTTATTTATGAAAGTGGGAATATATAGGTGATTTAAAAATATGTGGCTGTTAAAGTTAGGTGGGAGCATGACTAATTGTAGCTGAAGCTATTATTGTTATTCCAGCATAGTTTGCAACTTCTGTTCAGTAGCATGTACCTGAAACCTACCAGAGGTCAGAGATGCCCCATATTCACATCCTGATTGATGGGGTGGGTGTCATGGGGCTCCTTGGTGCTGGGGCAGCTGGCAGCGTGGAAGGAATTGCCTGCAGCAGAACTCCTCTCAGAAGCTGTCTCTCAGTATGCTGTGTGGCTTATTGCTCTTGCCATGAGTGGTCTGGAAAAGAAGAAAAGTAAATGTGGATATTGAGAAGACAATCAGAGAGGAGCTCAGTCAGAGAGTTGTTACTGGAGTGTACTTCTCTGTTTTGCCTTTGCAGATCTGGCCAGGGCTGGGACTTGTTCAGTGCTCTGTCCTTTCCTCATCTCTGATTATGACTGGCTTAGGTACGGCTTATTGAGGAACTGGAAGAGGAGTGGCTTAGGGGTACACTCCAAATGGTTTAATAACCAGTTGTAAGAAGCAGTAGTAGTTACTTCAGTAAGTGCATGTGTTTGGTTTCAAAACAATCTGCTTTTGTCTGGGTCCAAAGTTCTGCCATTGCTTCTTAAAGGCTATACTGTTTCAAATCAAACTCCAGTATAGTCAGTAGCTATTCATGTTGTTTTCTTAATGGGAAATGCTTATGTTGGTGGCAGTGATTTCCCAAAGGTCTAATCTTCAGGTTTGACTCACAGTGTTCTGATTGATTGAATGTCATTGTAGCTAAGACTTGAAAGTCACCACTAGGTAGTGTGTCCCCCTAGCTTTCTTCATCATTGAGATGTATTTGTATTGAGGGCAATTTTCAATATTTTATCTGTTTTATCTTTGTTACCTTGAACAGCGTGTTACTTCTGTAATAATGGGCAGCACTTTTGAGTGCAAGATTAGATAGGGAAAAAATTAAAACATTATACATGATAGTTTAGTTCACTGAGCAGTCACACAAAAAATTGCTATAAATGGGAAATGACCTTATTCTTTGATTTCTGTTGATGTAAATCTAAAGTTGTATGAAAGTGCTTTTTGATGCTTGTAATGAGCGGAGACTATAGGACCATAATCTTGCAAGTTTGCTGTTTTAATGGGTTGACAAAATGCAATGGCAGAGATGTTGAAGGTATCATCTTATTGCAAGCACTGAAAAAACATTTATCAGGTCATGCCTTCTAAAAGTAAATACTCAAATATGTGTTATTTTTTCAATAGATCGTGTTCAGTAAATTTTTTTAATATGTGATATTTCTTCACTGGAGGATCAGTTTTGTTGTTTCAGTCAGCTGAGTTGTTCTTTGGCTTCTGGCATACTCCGCATGCTTCCCTTAGCCCTAAGAAGTTTTGTGCTGTCATTCGAGGCCTGGCTTTGTGTCACATCTCCACTCGCCTTGACCTGCTTGCCCTGTGGTCAGAACGCTGCTTGCTCCAAACATAACATTGGCTGCTCTGAAAAAGGAGCCGTGTCCAGCCAGAGGAGCTCAACAGCCCAGATAGTTTCTTCTTAAAAGAAGAGTGCATACTATAAGCAAACGTATAGTTAGTCTCATTATCAAATAAAGTTCCATTGTTTTCACTTTAAAAATGCATGTTTAGAAATATCTCCTAAAAATCCTTGATGTTAGAACAGAGTGATGTCACATATGTCTTCAGAACATGCCCTGTCTGAACCATAGCATTTCAGCTCAAAGAGTTAACATATCCCAAGGTTTTGTTATCAGATTAACAAAAATAATCGTATTTTTTTCTGTGTAAAAGGCAAATTGTTGCATCTGACTTGCTATTCCTGTTTCAGCTGAAACACCTAGCCAAATTATCAACCCATTTGACCTCCCAACAGTTGGATTCCTTTTTACTTAGTAAATGCTACAGTTACCGAAAGGCCTCACATGGGCAGAAAGGAGGACCTATCCTCTGCTTTTGTAATTAATGTCACAAAGGGTGTGTATTTATTTGTTAGTGGTATATTAGCTCTTGTCAACAGGAAGTTAAAAGTAAAGTGTACCACGCTTATTTCAGTGGAAATTCCTTGTAGCTTAGCATTAATAGTTGTCACATAGTGTCATGAAGAATATGGGGTGTTATTTAGATAAGCTTTAGGGTCTAATCTTACCCTGGTAATCAACTCTTGGAATCACATTTGGTATAATTTTATTGTTTCAATCTCTTTTGGAAATATTTGGAAATGTTTGATGCCAAAATACACAGCTTCTGTTGTCTAGCTTCACTTTGCCTGTTTCACTGCATTTTGTGCTCATCAGCTTTTTTTAGCACCGTGACTACCAGGGTTAACACAAAACTGGGAGAATCCTTCTACTGACTCCCTGCGGGACCAGAACTATCACCATAACCTGCCGCTTGTGGCCAGCACCACTGTGTTGCCTAGGTATCATAAGTTTGGTACATCTGGGTCATCTCCAAACTTAATGCTATCAGTCCTGCCCAGGACTCCCAGTAGGTCTGGTGCATGGAGCTAAGGCTTTCCAGCCTGCCGATGTTGACGGAGCTGTATCCTGAACTTTGATGTGTACTAGCTCAAGCACAGTGCCAGCTTCTGTGATACAATGATCTGACGTCATCCCACCTTACTCTCATCCTCATGGATTCAATGAATATTGTCATTGTGGCTCCTGTCAGTTTTGAAAGAAATGAAGACCATACTTTGCTTATGCAGTTTGGTTTATTAACAGGCTGCATTATTTCTTTTTAAGTCTTTAAGTTACCAGAAGGTGCTTTTCCTAGCTGCCTGTCAGATGGGAATAGTGTTTATTTCACCATTAGCTATTAGATTCCCTTTTCTTGGACTCCATAGCTTTTTAGGAATTGAAGCGGGAAAGCCCACTTCCCCCCCAACCCCCTCCTCCCCTTTTGCTTACTTTAAAGGAATATTGCAAGGAAACATGTAAAGGTTTCCCACAATTGCAAAGAGTCACCTCTGTTTGGAAAAAAAAATGGTTTGATATTTTATGTTAATATCCACGATTTTCTTCCAGAAAACTCCCTGTGGACATACTGATGGAGGTTTGCTAGAAGTTACCATGAAGAACTGGAGTTCTAAAATCTCAATGTTATTCATACCTCACAATATAATAAGTAGTACAGTAGAGATGTTACCTGACAAGTATACTCTCAAAGACTTGTGGAGACTGATTTACATGTGCCCTTATGATGTTCTGGTTTATTAGAATGACATGGAATTATTGAGTACTTGTGAGGTTTGGGAAGCTCAATGTGTGTTTCAGGCATCCTAAAGTGCTCATGTAAGAAGGCCTGTCAGGAAGCTGGATAATATTCTTACTAAGTGCAATCTGTCTGTTACATTTTTTTTGTGCAAGAGGTTTCCTGCTCACTACGTTCCTTTCAAAGTATTTGATATATTTATTTTGTGGTAGCTAGCATGGTATGAAAATATTCTTTACACCCAGTGCTTCTTGAACAGCAGCTCAAGGGCTCTTTTTTTCCCCTAGGCATTCCAATGAAAACAAGTGAGAGAAGCTGCCTTCAGTGTAGTCTCATGTACAGACAATACATTTACTTAGGCTGCTTGTTCTTAAAACAAGTTTTCTTAAAATAAAAGTTGTACAGCGTAGAAAGCTGTCATGCAGTATTATAGATCTGACTTTTTTTAAGCCCTTCTCAAGCAGAACAGATATTGAAATGCTTTTATTCTCTGTAATACTTTGGCTTGGTACCATATTATGGTAATCCAGAACTGGGTTTTCCTTGTCCATGCATGTAATCAAGTGCTTGCTGTATTAAGGCATAGTTGTAATACAGTAAATCTGAATATATTAAAAATTTATTTAAAATTAGACATTATATTCGTGGATCTGGTTGCTTTTTTCTTGTTTTGACAGCACAGTTTCAGAAAATTTAAATACTTGTTAAACTTTTAAATAATCTCATTGTAATAACTCAGAATATTCAGGCTTTGATACACGGGAGCACATAAACATACAATTAAATGTTGCTCTTGAATATTTAGGGTTTCCTGAATTGGAGCTTTAATCATGTGTTTAACAGCCTTACTGAATCACTGCTTGATAAGTAATACTGTATGGACTAGATAGGTAGAAGGCAGTGTCTGTCAAAAGAAAGTGGTATTAATGCACTGTGTTTTAGTGGTCATATTATTAGACCACAGAAGTACTAGTACACTTGATTTAGACCAAGTCTTTATGCAGAGCTGTTGAGTTTTAAAAAGCTGCCTTAGAAATAAGTTTTCAATAATGTTGTTTTAAGAGTGTTGGGACAGCTAAGGACTTGTAATCAAAAATGGTAATGATGGAGTTCTGCTGAAGCTGATAGAAATGTGGGTTTCTGACAGCTGTCTTTACATGTTCTAATTTCATAGCTCAGTTTATATCTTCTATGATCATACTCTGTTACCTTAATACCAGTCTGTTATATTTTTTAAATCTTTCTATAATTAGTCTTTTTCACCAAGGGCCTCATTTTTAGCATTGGTTTTGAACACTTGTGCCTTTCATGTAGGTTTCTTTTTCTGTTTTGTTTTTCAAGGGGGGAACCTTAGTTACAGGCCACAACAGAATCCTGAGCTGAACTATGTCAAAACAGGTTTTTATATGGCATTGAAGTAATTTTGTAATTGTTACTTAAAAATCTCTAGGGCACGAGACACAATTACAGTGCTTGCGAATGTTTCTTCAAGAAAGTTCAGTGAAGACCTGATACACTAAATAGGAACTTAGCATAGTTGCTGTGAGTGCTGTTGTTTTGATACTAAAGTATATTATGTATATATCAGTATATTATAAAATGGGGAAGTGCCATGGTATGTGTAAGAACATGTGACCTTAAACCTAACCCCAACCTCTTTATGATCTCACCATGCGTACAAGTCTGTGCCCTGGTGCTGGTTTACTACGAGCCTAGGGGTTATTGGAGCAGAGGGGACTGTAAGGGTTTACCCTGCACCACAGGGTGGGCTCAGGCACGCATCAGCCCACAGGAAAAAAACACATAAAGGACCCTTTTTATTCCACGAACATTTTCCAGAGCAATATGTCTCATATTTGTGCATTTCTTGATTTCCTTTAAACCCCGAATTGAGCTAAAAGCACACAACTCTACTAACTTCAGCAGAATTGTTTGTAAATGCAAGGCTTGAAGTAGTTTCTGCAGGAACTCTGTTGTTGCTATTGGATGCAGCATGTGAAAAATGAAAGGATGACTTATGGTGCTGAATATAATCCATTCATTCTTCTCCAGTGGCAGTGCAGAAGGCTTTCATGATTTTATGTGATGTTTCTAAGTGGTGAAAGTCACATTCGGACACATTTTTTTAGCTAAGTACAGTGACTTGATTGCAGGCACACAAACGATGTCCTTCTAATGTTGTAGCTCAGGAGACTGCTTGGCTTGTTTCCTCCATCATGTACACAAAGTAACTTTTGTTCTTCAATCCTCTTAATCTTGGTTTGAGGCACCTGGACAGGCTCAAATGAGCCTTTTTATGATTGTAACAAGGATGTTACCTTACAATGCATGCTCACAGGGAAAGTTTCAACCCTATCTTGCATCCATTTTTAATACCTCTGTGGAACTGTGGTGGCTTGACTTTGGCTGCCAGACACCCGCCCAGCTGCTCTCTCACTCCTACTTCACGGAGTTAATAGTTTCCTCTTCGGGACACTAATATCAAGATTTGAACTGAGTACCTGTCTAAAGGCAGGCACAGCAGATATTTGCTGTTAGGAAGATGTTTTCAAAGCCTGTTATCAGCCTGTTAGGAAGTTGTTTTCAACAGTCTGTTGTCAGGAGGCCCTAAAGGCAGACAACTTCTCTACTCCTTCCTCCAGTGCTTTTGTTGTATTTTTCCTATTTGATCAAAGTCTCCACTGCTTTTGTGTTAGTGTTTCTGCTTGTACATATCCTTCCCACCCCCCTGAGCCCTTTCTCTTTCTGCTTTGAGCAAGCTCTAATGTTTTCTTTCTTATGCATGGTGTTCAGACATTTCAGTTCTGAGTGAAAGCACAAAGCTTTGTCACCTCCCAAAGACAAAGCAGAAGCATCCACAGGCGGTTGAAGGACATAGAAACATTGACAGGTCTGAGCCGCCAGCAAACTGTGGTCCTAGTGACGCCTTCCTAGGACTGACCCCATACAGCTTGTTTGCATTCAGTCAGGCCTTCAGGTCCTGCCTTATCCTATGGCATCAGCACCATTAGGGTCAGAGCTAAGGAAGGATAAGACTTCCCAACAATTCTTCTTCCTTATAAGCCGGGTAACATACTGTTCGAGGAACTATGTCCCGTTTCCTGGAAATTCTTTGCACTGTAAAGAAATTATGATCTCTCTGTGTGTGTGTATGTGTGTGGCTGATAAGTGCAAGTTTTTTTACATAATTCCTTACAGTTCATGGCTGTGTATACAAACAGAGGGCAGTTTCACCCTTCCTTGCCACCAATTTACACTGGTGTAGGATTATGTTTCTGCAAGTTAGATTGACCCCGAGATGTGCTTATCCTTACTCCACAACATATCATGGAGCCTGTGTTAATGTTGTGTGGAGGTTTTTGTGAGGAGTTCTGTGCTGCATTCAGGTTTCAGTGATACATTTCTTGCTTCAGTTGGGATTCTACCCTAAATAGGTCATTGTGTTTGTAAGCATGAAAGGGAAGATTGAAGTGCTCAGAAATGTATTTTACCTACATGAAGGTGCATTTTTCTTTTTTTCAGGGACTTTCCATTTACTTCTATTTCAAGTCACTTTTATTAATATAACCAAATGTGGAATGGTCTTTTCCTCTTTGTCTCCAACTCATTCTTTGGTGATTCTGTCTTCCCCTGCATGACACATATATCTGCAGAGTTTTACTTGCAACCTAAATTATTGCAACTGACTTGTAGTTACAGTAGGAATTTTAATCCACCGTAGAGAGAGCTGATTGGTACGTAATTAACTAATGATAGTCTGTGGGACTAAGTCTAGCAAAGTGAAAACCATAAAAATTTGGAGCAACTGAAGTGGAACTTTGTGGCTTCTCTGCAGTATATGGAAAAGTCAGTTCTGGAAAACTAAGTGTATTAAAGTGGGGGAGATGGTTTGAGGGCTTGTGAGGGGGACAGTGAGTCTTGGAGTGCTGGGAAAGAATAGGAGGAGTAGAGAATGAGAACAGGAGGAAGATGCGTTTCTTTCTTTCCCTGTTGTTTTCACCATCTGATCTGATCATGGGAATGAACCTCCCCCGTGGGCCTGATTTCTCATCAGAATGCAGTTGCCACTGGATGAAGCAACCCTTTTTGGTAACCATTAACTCTTCCCCCTGCATGCTTCCCTTGGCAGCAGTAGCAGAAATCACAGTTCTGGTGGGCAGAAGCAGAGACCATCTGGTTGGGTTGCTCTGGGAAAAGGAGCAGGGCGTGAAGGCCACGCATTCACTCTCTTTTAGATAAGCAGGATTTCAGGTACTAACAGGGATGGCTTTGCCTGTGATGGGCTGACCTTGATGACCACTTATGAGCAAGCTGACCCCCTAGGGAACGTGGAAGGGGTGCTGCTGCTTGTACCTGTGGTGCCTCCTCCAGGGGCTGTGCAGGCAGGCTGTACAGTTGTCTCCGTGGCTCCAATCCTGTTTGCTTTGTTTGCTGAACCCCACCAGGGTTATTAAGGCTGCGGTGAGGAGAGCCAGCCTGGGCTGCATGTGGGCTGGATCCTCTGGTCCACCAGGTTGGCATGGTATTGTCTGATGGTGAATTCCACAGGGTGCTCTGCTTGTTTTGTAGAGAACTTCAGCCCTGCTCTGGCATACTGTTGCAAGGGAAGGAGAAGAGTGGGAGCAATAGGGACCAAAACTGAATTTAACCTGTAAACAGTCTTCAGGGACAAAGGTGCATGGGATATCATAACATACCCCCACAGCTATCACACTGTGGCACCTGGTTGCTATTAGGGCAGAGCAGTGTAGCAGGAGCCCACTCTTCACTAGCAAACTCTTTTGCTGTCACACCAGGTACCAGATTTAGGCCATCTAATATTAACCCCTAGCCCTAAACCTCAGTCAAACACCTGAATCTTTCTACTGCTGCCTTAATAAAAGCATGCAGAGTCATAACCCCTTTTGTTATAAAAAGAACACTGACTTTGGAAACAGCTATATCACTTTTATATCCGTTCCAACATCCTGAAATATTCATTCATGATCTTCTGTACAACCATCCTTTTACCATTGTTACCTTTTATGATATAAATCAAGAAATGTCAGATCAGTGCAGCATGAGGGTGAGTGGCTTACCTGTAGCTGCTGTTGAAAAGCATACCCGAGTAAATGCGTTACAGTTCTCCTAAATACTGAGAGAACGTCTAGCGTGCAGTTTTAAATAACAGGTAGTTCTTGATCTGCTGTACTGTTTCCAATGACTCACTGTTTTCCCGCTCCTCCCTGTTGCAATAATTACAGAAGAGTATTGCAGTCCCTGACTCAGAGCGAGGCTTCCTTCCAGGGCTTCTGGCCATGCTGGAGCTCCAGCTTGGCAGCTGTGTGGAATAAACTGTGGGGTGCATCATGGTAGCAGGTGGGGTCTGCTCCAAGATAATGTGGGCACGGCATGTGTTTTGAACTAGTGATGAAAAGCCATTAAAAAGAGAGTTGGCTTTGGATTCGTGGCCAGGAATTTGGTTGCCAGAATCTTGACTATGACTTGTGTCTCTCAAAACTAGGTGCATACAGGAAAGACATGTCAAGGGACACATCTGATGGCTTCTTTGACAGGCTAGGCTAGGAAACTGCAGAGTGTAAAAATAAAAATGGGTAGGTGTGGTCTCACCCGGATTTGTTGTGGTTTCATGGCTTTTGAAGAGTGTCTTCCTGCAGATCCATAGGAGCACAGGCATGAGGCTCACAAGGCAGGGCTGGGGACAGGGCTTGGCTGTACATAAGGTTGTGAGTTCAGAACTTTGGGGTGAGGTTTCACATTTACTGTTCCCTGTAGCTCTGTGAGCACCATCGTTTCTCCCTTGAGGGAGAAATTCAGCAGGTACTGTAAGCTGGCATGTCGCGTAAACACTGCCTGGCTGCCGTCTCTCCAGGAGCTGCAGAGCAGAAGCAGTGGTGTGCTGCCAAATGTGACCTGACAGCCCTGCCACGAGGACCATCGGGACTGCAGGGGAAGCAAGCAGACGTGGACGAAAGGGCTCGAGTCTCCTGTTCATCTCAAGAGATGTCAGATCTGACAGGCACACAGATGGGTCTTGGTCCTCTGTTGTTTTCGTATTTGTGCGGCTTCCATTCATTATACAGCTTTTTTGATTTAGTAAAGCTGCACTCTCCCTTGGTGTTGCTACAAGCAGCTGCGTGCAGCTGCCCACCAGGTCGCCTTGTAAGAAACATGTGTGAAGGTCGTCTTGCCGTCAGCCAAGTATATTCGGAATCAAGTCTATGGCAGTTGGGCCAAGTTTATCAGAGATGAGAATAGAATTTTCTGTGCCCTAAATGCTGCACCAAACCCTACTGTCCATTTTGAGGTGAATAAAATCTGCGAATTTTCTTTCTCTTATTTCAGGTTAAATATGAGGATATTCTCTTTAATTTCTTTTTCATTGTTACTGTATAAGGATGATGGTCTTGACATTTTTTTATGGTTATGGTTTAGTTTTTTCAAATGCTTAGGTCAGAGAACATCACAGGTAAGCATGATATTTCTATTTGTTGCTTCTCAAAGAATAGAAGCTCTTTCCTGAGCACTGCTGTGACTTGATGTCTGGTGGAGACACAGCTATTCTGAGCATCTCCCTGTCAAAGTGCTAGTGCACTTTATTTGTGGTTCACAAACCTCAGCTAGATGCCCAAGAGCCCTATAAAATACATGGAAGAGCTGGATGCCAGTGGATGGGATGCACTAAAGCTATGAACCTGAGCAGGCAGCATTCTAGCATGGTCAAGGCAACGCAGAAAAGAGGACTGCACATGAACTACTCTTACTTGGATTTAAGCTCTAGCCCTGTATGAGGTAGGACATGCAATCTGAAACCCTGTTATGAGTTTAGATGCTTTCACCACCCATCTTGTGATGGACTGCCAGCTCGCTGTCTCAGTGATAACTCACAGAGAAAGTGGAGTTCATGGACACAGCACTCATGTTATGGGCTAGAAGGTTGAACTGCATGCCTAGGGAGTGGGAATCTGTGCTTGTTGTTGCCTTGCATGGCCCAGGAGAGCTCCTGAGCCACCAGCTATAATGGGAAGTAGGAGTGGAGATACCTGTTGAAACACTGTGAGTGCAATGAAGACTGAAGGATTCATAGGACTGGGAGCAGTATGACTCTGAAACTCATTGGAGAGGGCACAGTGATATCTGTATGTACATATGAACCCAGTTTACTCTTTTAATTAAGAATTTGTTGCTTTAAGTCAGATCCTGGCCCCAGGGACTTTGCTGAGGAGTCTGACCATTATGCTGTTGCGTATAACATAGATAATGTCTCATTTGTGTGAGTTTTGGCTAGGTTTTTTTTTAATACAGTAATAAGTGGCCTGACCGAGGTGCTTTGTGCCAGCAAGGTGAATGTTCTCTGAGAACTCAAACCAATTCAGGCCTTTTGGGGAGGTGTACTCTCAAGCACCTTCTTTTACATTTTGAACAGACTGAAGTGTGAGATGGGCACCAAGATGCTAAAGTAATACATTTGAGATGATGGTGGTTGAGTGGATCTGAACTGTAAATTCTCAGGTCAGTGAGAAATAACTGAATGGCTTGTGGGATGTTTCAGCTGTTGATTTCCCTTTCAGGCTGAGTGGACCATCAATGAGTGAATGGGCTCCCCTGGGAAGGCTTGTCCTCGCACCATGACAGCTGACAAGTCAAAAGTTGGAGAGTTAGCTCTGGAGCCCCTGCTCACTTGCAAGATGTGTCTCTGTGAATATTCCCTGGATAAGATGACCGCTCTTCAGGAATGCAACTGCATCTTTTGTACCTCGGTAAGACCTAGGCCTTGTAGGAGCAGGGTAGTAGAAAACAGAACTGTGAGATGGGATTGTTTGTCCCATATAAGAAGTATGTGTTACCCATGCTGACAGAGGATACTTTCCTAAAGAGCATTTGGTGTTAGTCTGTCTTGCCTTATTTAAATGACTTCTTTGTCATTTTGCTTTTGGTAATTCTTAACTTTAACAAGTTAACAAGCAGCAATAAATCATAGTAGTAAATGGGAAAAGAGATGCATTTTAAGACTCTCTGAGAACATACACAGCCTATGTGCAGTCTCAGTGTTTATTTTTTCTGAAGCAAAGATCTTAAAACATCACAGGATAACCAGGATTTGTTTCCTTGTTATCATTTTTTGAGTACTCGGAGACCTTTCAAAGCTTCTATGTAGTTTTTAAGGGCAACCAGAAAATCTAAATAAAAATGAACCTTGGCTTTCTGAACCTTTGCATTTGCAGTCTGTGCTGCAGAGATGTTGCCCAGGTCATGCATTGCTTATATTTGTCAGTGAGGTCTTTCTGTCCTGCAAAGTCAGATCAAATAAGGCTGGTGGAAGTGATAAAGATGGAGGTTGAGTGAGCTGATAAAAGCCCTACAGATATTAGTACTCTTCTGGTCTCTTTGTCAGCATGGGAAATGGACCCAGTTTCCCTGGCCATAGTGACTTTGAGGTACCTGACTAATGGATTTTGGAAATAGGTCAGAAGCCACTGGAGGATGTTGTTGTTTTTAACTCAATAAATGCACTTGTTTTTATTTTTTAACAATGAATTGTGGATAAACCTCAAGCAAGTAGACTCAAGTTTTGCCCTTGACTGTTTCATTTACTCATGGAGTAAATACAAAATTTGTGAAGTCCTTGAGTGAGAGTATCTTCACTTAGTCTGAATTCAGAGTAGCTTAAATAGGATAAGAATCTAGCTGTGTGTTTGAAGAAACTAGGATAAGGTTGATTAACAGGCATTTTCAACCTGAGCTTCATGAAATTTGTTTTCTATCCTGACTTCCAGAAAACCTTCCGTATTTTAGTTTGTAACAAAAGTTTTAAGACAAAATGCCTGGCAGGTAGGTATGAAAATATTGCCTAAATTAGAAAAAATTGGAGAAGTTGACTCTTCTCCAAGAATTCTGTGACTGCGATTTAGTATCATTAATTGCACATTAACTTCAGTGTAAGCTAGGCAGAATAACCCTTGTGTTTCTGGGGAAGGGAGGACTGATGAGGACTGTGCCAGGCAGACCTGGGCTCTCCACTTCTCCAAGGCACTGGCTAAAGGGAGTGGTCAGTGATGGCTGAGGATGTTGCTGTCCCAACTTTGTTGATTGTCCCCTGCTGGTGCCTCAGCTGCCACCCCATACGTACTTGGCCAGTAACGGGAAGAACGTTTGTACATGTTTCCAGTGCCATGACAATGAAGTGGAAAGTACAGTCACAGTTGTTTGGCATCTGTGCAGACTGTGCTGAGTTTGTCTAAAACAAGAGCCAACCATGGGTGAGCGGCAAATGCAGCTGGGGGAAGCCTTTAGACACGCTCTATTTATTTCAGTGGGTGTAATATGTCTCGATTGAGCTTATGCTCCATGTCTATCCTTTGTCTGACTGTTTTTGCCTGTGTCTGAACATCCTCCCAATGGACATGTCCGGGCTGATGCAACAGAGACATGTAGATCTTGTGTCCTTTAACAAGGGGGGCTCTGGAAACTTCTAAAATGCTTATGTGGTTTTCTGTCTTGAATTCCGAGCAGCTTCTGGGTGGCATATGAGTTGCACCTTTGGGCAGCTTCCAAAGAGTTGTGTCAGAAGCACCTTGCCACAGAGTGTCTCGGTGCTTGGGGCACAGTCAGCAGTACTTGCACTGGTGTACAGTGCCCTGAATTTCCTCCCGCCTGAGCCAGGGCTTCTAGATACCATCACACTTCCCTTAAGACAGATATTGGGATAAGAATGTCAACTATGAGATGAAGCCCATATCAGTTTTTCAGCTAGCAATGCTTTCAGCTTGTATAGCTTATTCTTATTTTCTGTCATTAAGGTTATTATATAGATCCAAGAGTAATATTAAATTTGAAGTAGAAAAGGGCTCGATATGGGTTCTGCTCAACTATGATGAAACTGTTAATTTTGTTATTTTTTTTGTTTTATTACACATGTGAGGTTGGGTTGTTTTAGCTAATCGTAATGATGATTCTGCATCTGTGACTGTTTTTCACTACATCATTTTTGGTGTGGAAATAATTGGAAATTGTTACTATTTAGACACTATGGTGGCAAACATGTATCTCCTTTCCACTAGTAGCCTGTAAACCTAAGGAATTTAAATGAGTTATAATTGTGCACACCTATTTTTTTCAGCTTGTAATAAACACAATACCTCATAAAAGCTGTATTCTAGCCAAAGTAAGTAAACTGTGTTTAAGAAGGAATATGTTTGCATTTTCTGGAATGTTGCTATTAAGACAGGAGTTTTTAAAGTAGCTGTAAACATCTTTACTCCCTGTGTTCAGAGGAAAAAAAGCAGATGGCTTGCAGAACACACTTGCCATCTTACTTGGTAGCCCAGGCGGGTCTGAATAGCCTCGTATCTGCCTTTTATTTCTCAACATTTGTTGCACTTGGGGCAAGACTCCACTAAAATATAAGTTAAAGCACACATTAATACATTCCAAGAATTTGGAAACTATAGTGTACCTGATGGCTTGGTTTAATTGTGTTTGGACTGTATTGGTTTCAGATGAAAGACTCATATCTGAAGAGGATTGAAGCAGGGCTTTGAGGTATATTTCATCTTCAAAAGCTTTAGAGGACTGCACTTAATATTACTTGGGTCGTTTCCTGTGCCTGTAAAACCTTTGTGAAGTGCCGTGCTGTGGTGCACACTCTTATGTATATACATTTTTCAATATATATGTATTGCTTAAGGTGCATGGGTTTATGCTACTTGCCCCATTCCCAAAAGGGATGGGGTCTCATCTTTCCATGACAATGCTTTTCTTGTTTTTTGTTCTGCCAATCTTCCTGCTAGTGCTTTTGGTGGAATGTCCTTCCTGTCTGCAGTCCCTTGTGCTTAGCGTGTCTTGCAATTTTTCCTTCCTTGGAGGCACCCATCTGCAAGTGCAAAGGTTTTTGCCCCTTTGGTTGTTGCATTGCTCACATACATACTTAAAAAATTATACGCTGTATATAATAAAAAATTATAACCATCACAGTGTTATAAAATGCAGTGGTTTATTGCACTTATATCTAGGTCCAAAGCAAACTAATATTAACTACATCCTGGCTGATGCACTTACAAAATTATATTTTGAATATTACACTTCTAGTCAGTTTTCCTACATATTTTTATCCTTCACTCTTCTTCCTCCCCTAGATAGCTCTAGCAGTGCTTCACTCAGGCAAGACTCAAGAGTTCTTGGGTACGGTGGTGCCAGAAATGGAGAGGCTAACCTCCCTGCTTTGCCTTTGGAGGGGGCCCTGGGTGTTGCCCAGGCTTTGGTGCTGGCTGGGAAGTATACATTTTAGAGACTACTAATTTCAAAACTTGGCTGAAACTGGGAAAACAGCTGGGAGAGATGATGAGTGGTGTCATCACATGCACCTTGCTTCCTCTTGCTAGAAATGCCCTGGTAGCCACCACAACATAAGTTACCCTTTTGAAGCAGTAGTGAGGAGTGGAGGACTGGTGGTAGTAAAGGAAATCCTAAGGGTCTTGTGGAAGACTCAGTGTAAGTCTGTAGCCTGTAAGCAGTCATGGAGGTGAGGTTTTACCAGATGTGGTTAAGATGGCCCTGGTGGCAGTGGTGGCAGAAGGGAGCCACTGCAGTGCTTTTAAGGAATATGTGGTTTAGGACATCATTAAAAAAGGTCTTCTTCTCTGCACACCGATTCCGTTTGGTTTTGTCTCCCCAACCCCCCTCTGAAGCATTTCAGAGACCTGACGAGAATTAGGTGAGCGATAAATGACATTGCTATTTACATCAAGCAGCATCTTATATCCATTTTGTCTGTTACTGAGAGAGGGTTCTAGATGCCTAAGACAACAAACTCAGAAAACAGAAGACACTTTCATGCATTTCCTTCTATGTTGTCAGCACATGTTTATGCAGAACTAGCATGATTCATGCTTCTTTTTTTTTCCAAAGAAATTTTGTTTGGTCTTGTACTTCTGAGAAGTGTGTGAGGTAACTTGAGTTACAAACCCTGCAAACCAGATATCACAACGATCCACCTGTCTGTTATTTTGGTGCACACAATGCAGTCTAAATGAGATTAAACTTCGCACAACCTTAAAAGGAGGCATTATGTGCAATGAATAGAAGCACAGGTAGCTTCTGGCTATTCTGTAAGTAGAAGGTGATTTGAAGGTGTCTGGGAGAACAAGATTTTCTGCTGTAGCTATGTATTACAGCAAGGCCAGGGCTAGATGTGCCTGCTGGGTGAGCGAGAGCTTTGGGATGCTGCGGCTTCTGAGGAAGGGGCTTGCATGCTGCTGCCAGTTACTTTTGCTAGAGGGGAAGGGGAAACCCTTCCAGAAATAGGAATTTCTCTGTTGTATTTCACCAGCAAGACACTCTAAGGCTCCTCTGCTTTCCTTAGTCTTTTTAAGAGAAGTTGTGCATTGCTCTGCCTCCTTTGGGTTGCTAAATACTCATTTTGTCTTTAATGCTGCGAAGTCTCAGATGTTTGTGGAGGTGAGCACTGGAGAGCTGGAGGCAAACTGACATGAAGGATCAGCAAAAATACATGGGCAGGAAAGCCTGAGAGCAGAAACAACTGAGTAGATCAAAGACAAGGAGACGGCAGATGACAAAGAGTGTGAGATGCCTGCTGTATGGAGCAAATGTACACAAATAGTTCAGTGAAAGAATATTAAGTAAAACTTCTGAGTAAGCAAAAATTTCGATTTGCCTTCATCTGGCCAACTCTGGGTTTTAGTATCTCTTCTGTTTCTTACTGCTAATTTTCAAGAATGTTTGGTCCCCTCTTCTTCCTTTTCTCTTCTCCATACTAGGAGACACTGGCATGTGCTCATGGCTGCACCAGAACACTACCTTGTCCTCTTTCTAAACAGACCTTGTCCTGCAGTGCCCCACTTACTTTATATAAAGCTCACCTCAAGTTGTTTTCTGCTTCCACCTACAGCTATCAAGTTTTGACATTTTGGATTCTTGACATTTGAAATGTTTTGGAATAGTTCTCTCTTAAAATTATAAAAAAGAAAATTCATACCTGGCACTAAACACACTTCTATAGTCGTTTAGATGATTCAGGAACTAAGAAGTCCTGATGAAGTTCCTAATGCACACAAGAGTGTGCATTTCTGCAGAATCACACCAAAGGCTGAGTTAGTTAGGGGTACCAAAAGAGCACAAATATACCCATTGTCATTTGATGGATGCTACTGTTTAGGAAGAAGGGCTACATGTTTCTGAAGTCGGTATAGAGGTGGCAGCACCTGGGTGGTGGCTAAGGGAAGACAGGAAAGGAAAGGGGAAGTAACATGTAAGTAACAGTAACAACTGTTACTGTTAAAAGTAACAACTAATGAAATGCTGAGTGGATTGGGTGGTTAAATATAGAGTTCTGACTTGAACTCTCTCACCAAAGTCAATAATCCTACATATTCCACATAAAATTACATCACTACAAGACTGTTTTCTCCTGTGTATGCACTGAAGAACAGGTAGCAGGTAAATGATAAGAAAGAAATGAAAACTATTTCTTATTAAATAAAAAGTGCACAAACATTGTGCAGAATAGAAACAAAATCTGAATGCCTATCTATTGATCTGTTTTCAATCATAAGATCCTATGGAAAGGCATCTGAAAAGTTATGTTTCCCTTCCATTTAGAATTTTGAGGTTTTTTTTTTTAACTCCCTCCCCCAATTTTGGGATAGTAAAAAGGCTGGAGCTATAAAGGCTCCAAACCTAAACCAATACAGTTTTGAGAACTAATCTGGAAGAGAGATTTAACATTTTATATGTCTTATGGATTTTGAGATGGAGACCTGAGCTTTTCTTAATTTTTGTGCAATTGAAATTATTTTCAAGTTATACATTAGTAGGAAGGACCTTCTTCTCTTGGCAGGATGCCTTCAATCATTTCTTGCATTTTTATATTTAATGTAGATCATGCCCTAATTGTGGCTAAGAAATACTGTAGCTTTGTTTTTTTCCCCCCTTTCCGCAATTCTATTAAAGTCAAATACCTGTAGCATTTGACAGGAAAACAGGCCAGACCTTTCTGTTTTTTCTTCTTCCTAGCCATTCCTCCACCTTTCTTAATAAACTACCTGTTGAATTTTGTCACATCACATATATGGTTTCTTTTTATGCTTTTGTTTCCAAATCGGTGCATTTAGGGAGCTGATAGCTGCATGCAGATGGAAGATAATTATTGTGATGGAATGTGTCAATGTACTTGAAAAACCAATATGTAGGAGTGGTTGAGATTCATCTTTTGTCTCTGGTACAGAGTTTATCTGAAAATGGCTTTGAATAGAAACATAAGATTTCATAGTGAGAGGGTTATAGTGCCTTTGTCACATCATTACCTAGCAACATAATACTGAAATTATACTTTGAACTCATTCTTATGTTGAAATGCAGAACTGTTATGGTTCCTTTGCAGGTCAAATATATTGCCAAGCAGACTTTTTTTTTTTTAATCAGTGCATTAAAAATCCCCTCTATGCAATATGCTTTTGGAAAAAAAAAAAAAGTCAAATTTAGATTGAAGTTAGAGTAGCATGTAGAAGGGTTGAAATGAAGAACCCATGAGTAGCCTGAACAGAATTTTATATTCCTGGGGCTTGCTGCTGACCATGAGGACATTTTTGAAGATTAGAAGAAGTGTTTACCACCAAAGAAGGATTTTTTTTAATGTTATTAGTGTGTGCATTGCTATATTGAACTTGTCAGTGCTTTTTAAAGATACTTCCCTTGTGTTACAACATGCACTTTCAGCAAAACCTCAGCTCCAGGAGAGGAATATGTACTTGGGACATAAATATTTACGTAAATTGTAATCTTTCTTACAAGTGCTGCAAGGAAAAGAAAATAAATTAATAGTTGTTACACGTACTATGATAATTTGACCCAGGTACTTTGCAGGCCTTAATTTACTAGATACTCAAGAGTAGCATTTTGTGAGGTAGATAAGTGGATATTGACTATAATTTGTTAAACAGAGGAAAGTGATGGCCTGAACGACAAAAACGGCATAAGAAAAAAAGAAATTCTTGTCCCTAAATGCTTAGACAGCAAATTATTTTAAAAAGGTTTAATTCTACATTATGAATCTCAGAAAGTGAAACAATTACTTGTAGTACTCTTTCCACTGAAGCTGACAGAAGTCCAGCAGGAGCAAAGCGTGCTTGGCAAAGGTAGATCAGCACCAAAACCTTCTGTTAAGTGTATACTTGTCACATTTGAATTGCTCCCTCTTGCTTGATTGCATCAGGATTTTGTTATGTATCCCAGAACACAGATATTGTATATGGTTTAATTGCTCAGTGGGGAGAATCTGAGTAAAGTGAATGTAACTGGTTAGGGTTTAGTTGCAGGTATGGAAGTTAAAATTCCGTGGGTTGGTGTCCACTGTTTCTTTGAGGAGGTGAATGTAATGGAGTCAAGCCTCCAATGTCATCTGCACTCAGCAGGATTCAAACCTGTTCAGGAAGACCTCAGCAGATTTTTAGTCTATTGCCTCAACCATTCTGCCTTGACTGTGTGATGCATTGGTGCAAACCTCGCTGTGCTGGTAAGGAAGGTCCCTGCTGATGACTTGCTCTGGCCATGGAGAGTAAGATGTAAGAGTAAGCCACAAATCCTGTGGTGTGGACTCTTCAGCCACTGACGGCTCTCTGTGCTTGTAAGGCACCGTACTGCGGGAAAGTGGCAGGGGACTGTAGTCCAAGGGTGTTGAGACCTGGCAATTTCTTAGATGTCAAGATTAAGATCCTTTTAAGGAACTCTTAATACCACAGAAGGCTGAGTATCTTAATCTTACTTTCACTTTGTAGCATATGCAGTGTGTGCAGTTTTCCTAACTGAGATACTGCTGATTTTTCTACAAAATGCACAAAAGGTCTTACCATTGTATGACTGTATAACATATTCTCCGAAGTGTGGGAGGATATACTGCTGAGAAGGTCAGTCATGATTCATTATGACTGAAATTGAATCCTTTTTTCATCACAATTGCAATTCGTACATCTTTTCAAATTTGTAGCCAAGATTCAAGAAAGTAGCCAAATTATTGCCTGAGCTGTAAATAATAGTAAAAACTCTCTAAAAACAGTCTTACTATTAAAAAATGAAGGCATATGCTAAAATTTTAGTGATTTTACACTGTCTCTTCTTTGCTGCTAACAAGAAGTTTATATTATCAGTCATCTACAGGCTTAGAGAAAAAGCCTCAGCCTTCACTGGTAAATATTAAATGCTTCCTTTGAGTTTCCCTGTGCCTTGAAGTCCTCCCATCAACTTCTTGGATTGCACCCACAACACGTCTCCAAGCACAGAAAATCGAGTCAGAAGATTTAATATCTATAAAAACTATTAATCAGGGAAATTTCCTGTGGAACATAGTAAGACCCCTGGCACTGCACAGACCTATTATAAAATCTCTCCAAGACACCCTCTGAAAGCACAGCACCCTCCAAAAGTATTGCAGAAGGCTCTGGTTGCTTACCTAGCCTCACCTACAACTACGTAGAGAGCTAGAAGAGAAGGAGAATCCAGATGTATTAGTGCTACTCAGAAACCTCTGTTCTCCTGGCTTGGTACCCCTAGTGATTTAGATAATGTGTATTGAAACTGATTGCAAAATCCATACTGTGCATTGAAGCTCCTTAAAAGCTTCATGGCCATCCTTGCACGGAAGGGTAATTGTCAGTGTGCCGAGCTTCTGTCCTGGAAGTCTAAATTAAGAACAAGCCTCTGGGCTGCTGCTAGGCCTGCAGTAACTTCTTAGGCTTTGTCCTCCCTCTGTAATGGGCTGACCTGAGCTGCCCCCAGAATACAAATCCACTGTACCATGCTGTCAAAACAAATTACTAACTATCAGGCAGCACCACAGAGGAGACAGAGGCCAGGTTCTTAGCAGAAGTAAAAGGTTGCTCTCCCATGCTTGCTGAGGAGTTAAGGCAAAACTAAATGCTTTGGTGGGAGGGAAGCATTCCCCCTTTCCCATTTGCTGCCCTGAGACTTGATCCAGAAAGTAATCACATTTCTCATGAGGAGAGGGAGTGAGATGTAAAGAGGCTCTGCTGGAGCATCATCCACCTATTAAGGAAGTGCACCCAACGCACTGCAGTGCACGCAGGCTTTGGGAAAGGGACTTGGAAGGCAGAATTTTCTGTTCACATAGTTCATGGTGGAGGCCGGGTACAGGCACAAGCTAGGGAGGAAAGCTGTGCACGCAGGGAGTGCTTGATACTCTCTTATCCCTGTGATACCATCTGAAGCCAGCTGTTTAATGAATGTAGGGCTGCAGAGGCAGGTCACCCATCTGCATTGATGATGGGGCTGGGAGGCACCCTGGGCTCTTGGGACACTTTTTGGCTTTCCCCGTGCCACCCACAGCCTACACCCAGACTGTGGTGGCAATGGTTATGGGCAGGGTCCTGGTAGCTCTGGTGTCTCTAGGGTTCCTGCTCCTAGGCACCACTGTGGTTATGTACCTGCTTCTGCTTACTGCTTTGTGGAGGAGCTGCATGTGCCAGTGGGGGGATTTGAGCTATTGGTGAAACAGTTTTTGTAACCACTGTGCCTGGGTGCCTTTGGGAAAGGTGGGCAAGTAGGTGGGACAAGGAACTGAGACTGCTTGAAAAATAAAAGAATAGCTTGCGGTTAAATATGAGCTAGTATTCCTCAGGGAGCCAACACTGCCTTCAGTTACTCACACAGTTTCTTTTTTGCTCTTCACCTGTGAGTATCTCCCTCACCTCCCACATACAACTCGCACCAGCAGTTCCTTACAGCCTGTGCTGCTTTCTTATAAGGGTGTGTGCAGGTTCTGAATCCACTAGTGCTTAATGCGCTATATATTTAAAGCTTACCATTTAGGTTATACCCTTACATCCTTCTAGACAATACATTTAGTTCTAAAGGAACAAACTTCAAATATTTACAAAACAAAAGTGAGCTTATTTGAAATGCAGCTTAGGCTGATTCTACTTGCTTGAACTAATATCTCCATCAGAATTAACCAAAAATGGTGGGTGTAGATGTTTAAATAGAAACAGACAGACTAATAAAGAAACCTCATTTCCATTTATAAAAGTCCTATTTATCCTGACATTTAAGAGAGTACCAGCTTTCCAATAAAAATACAAATGAGGAAATTTCTTTAATCAGAACACAATATGCAAGGCCTGCTCAGAACAGTCCAGACTAATGCAGAATTGAATGTTAAATGCCTTTACATACTAGAAAAACAGTTTGTAAAGAGTCACGGATGTTTTCCAGAGCTGATGCTCTGTGATTTTCCTACAACCTACCTAGTAGCTTTTGAACTCGGTGCCAGTTCTGAAAGTTGGCAGAAAGGTAGAGGTCTCAAAGACCTTACGCTTTTATAGATTTCTTGAAAACTGATGGAACAAATCTCTACAAATCTGTAGGGAACAAAGCTGCATTAGTCCTGCTGCTTGTGAAGTATGGTGGTTTTCATTTACATTGAACTATGCAAGCTGATACCATAGTCTGCCAGAACCCATATTTTGTTATTATGTTAACAGTGATTTGCTATTTATTGTATGCTTTGTTCTTACTTTGAGGAGACTTGCTGTTTGTTTGACTTAGAAGTGAGCTCACTTACCCGTGCAGTTTGGAGATACAATTTGAGCACTATTCTTAGGTCCATTGCACCAGTTTTATGCCATGATTTTATTAAGGACTGTATAATATGTGTGAAAAAGACAAGCTAAGTATTTGAAACCAGCATGCCAAATAAAATTTGGGGAAAACAGAGGGCTTTTTTTTTCTTGGGGAGGGGAGGCCTGACATTTTTGTGTAACGAAACAATTTAGAAATATTCATAAGAAAGCCTGGTACTGGAAATGGGCTTTGAACTCCTGCTCAATAGACTGGAGGCATAGGATGAAATCATAGTAAAGCATGGAAATTACCTGATCTCTGTGGGGAGTTTGGAGAGGAGAGAAGGAACTGGTGGCTATACTTCTACGACAGGTTATAACCTCCTAACCAGGTTATACACCCTCTTCACCTTTTTATGTGGCAGAGAAGAGTGATCCATTTCTTGTAAATGAGATCTACAACTGAGACTGCTGGC
Organism: Phaenicophaeus curvirostris; assembly: GCF_032191515.1. NCBI lineage: Eukaryota > Metazoa > Chordata > Aves > Cuculiformes > Cuculidae > Phaenicophaeus > Phaenicophaeus curvirostris. The sequence continues at coordinate 38,443,613 of NC_091394.1, forward strand.
TGAGAGTCTGAATTAAGAGCACAGGAGGAAAGACAAAAGAGTGAAGCCTATTTGATTAGAATGAAGTATACACCCTGCCCTAAATCCTCCAAACCGAGTTTAGCAGAGCATAGAGATTGTTAATACTGAAAGGTCTGACTTGCTGACTTGGGTAAATGCAATGCGTGGCAGATGAAGTCATGCGTAACTAATTGTTCTTTGTTGCATTCTTTCCAATGTAATGACTTGTAGCATTCATGCTTATAATAATTGATGTTTTCTGTGTGCAGGAGCTTCAAGACAGCAAATTAAAGTGGTGGAGGTGGTAGCTGTACAGCAGCTCAAGCATCTGTGTGCTACCAGCATGTGGGCTATAACTCTTTTTTTCTTTCCTTTACTTGTTTCTAGTGCCTAAAACAATACATACAGCTGGCAATTCAAGAAGGCTGTGGTTCTCCTATCACATGTCCAGACGTGGTGTGTTTGAACCATGGGACCCTACAAGAAGCAGAGGTATCAATGCTTTTTCTTTCTCTTTTTTTTTTTTAACATAACCCCCCCAAACCTCTTTATCTACATAATAAATGCCATCATACATTTTTTTCCTCCCTTTAATTACCATTAATGAGCTTTTGGCAAGAAGCCTGCCTGACAAGAGGAACTAGAAACAAACAGATGTTTGTCAAGGATTTTGATCAATTTTCTCCTCCCTGTGTGCCTTGAGGAAAGGCTTACTTGGCATTTGGACAACCTCTGAGTTACCCATGCAGGTGACTTGACCAGAATATCCTGTATCCCAGAACTGCTGAGCCTCCTTTAGCACTGTCAGTTAAATCGGACTTGATTTGACTGCAAGCACTGAAATTCTTACACCTCTCTTAATTTAAGAGCAAGAACTCAAATTGGTACACAAGGCCAGAATTTCTTTGTGTAGTTTTATATTTTTAAACACTCAAGTCTTTCATTCCCTATAGTAATTACTCATTCCCTATAGTAATAGGGAAAGAAGGGTGCTGGGTGGAAGTCTTAAGAGATATGAGAATTGTCTTAATTTCCAGGGCAGAGATGGGTGAGGTTGAGAGCTCAGGAGCTAAATGAGGTTCAGGCAGGGCCATTTGCACATCTAGCATGTGCACAATCTCCCGGAGGAACTGGGAGTGTCAGTTTGAAATCTGGAGGTGGAGAAACCAGAGGGAAGATGTGCTCCTGAGACCTTCTTCCACTGCTCGGGATGGCAGGGCTCAAGGGGGCTGCAGATGGTCCCTACTGGACTGCCTGATGGCCTCCTAGCAATGCTCAAGCAGCCTCCTGCCAGACATGCAGCTGGTGTAAAGTTTCTGAATTGGGTTTAGCGACAAACCTGTGGCATGGGGAGGAGCTGTTGGCAGTGTAGCTGGAACTCTTATGTGTGCCAGCTGTCCTGTGTCCGTAGAAGGCCATGGAAGTCTCTGGGCAAATCTGATGTTGCCCTGCAGCTATTCTTTCTTGCTTGGTGAGTGAGGTGGGCTCCTGCTGGCCCTGAAAACACAAGCAGCAAAAAGAACAAATGAGGGACAAAGGTGCCTAAGGGATCCTGGCTAGTTTTGTGCATTCTCTCTGCATTTGTTTGCAGGGACAAAATCAAAGAGAATGAAATCTCCATCCCTGAGCTGAAGAAAAGCAGCTTATTATCTTCTGGGTTCCCTTGAGCCCTGTGTATACAGCTGACATAGCTGTGGTAGAAGTAGATAATTCTGTTCAAATGCAATCGGTAGCAATGCAATTCCCAATACCAAAAAAAGCTTTTTTATCCAGAAAAAAATCAGGATCTCTTCTCCAACATGTATTTGAATGTTGTGCTTAGCTGTAATAAGGCCTGGGACTCCGCAAGCAGGCATACGGTGGAGCATTTCTTTGAATCCAGCTATTGCAGAAAGTAGCCAGCTGTTTTCCCTTCCTCTTTTCATCTGTGTGGATACAGACAACAATCTCCCACCCTTTGCACCAGATTGGAGGCAACTGGTCTTTATTGCAAATCTGTTTTTTTAAAGAAAATTAACAAATTCTACACTCTGAAGCAAGGGTTATGATGCTAGAGGAATTACAGAGATATATTTCCCGTTAGTAATGCAGGAGGACACTCCAGGGCATGTATTAATGGATCATAAGCTTAATCCATGGGTGCTTTTTGGGCTGAAGGCAGAGTGACTGAACAACCAAATGTACATTAGTGCCCTGTGGGTGAATTAATGTTCTGATGCTTCCTTTTGGTAATGAGCTTAAGACACAGGCCTTCCACTTGAAAAGCAAACAGGCTGAAGCTTGTTAAAATGAACTGCTGATGTATTTTACCAAATACCTATTTCTTTAAGGAAGAAGACTCTCCCAAAACCCAGGTGCAGTAGGGAGAATAGGTTGTCTCTGTTAATAATCTGAAACATTAGTATGTAAGCCGCATAATATGTATGAGCACACTGTGTTCTATTTTCTTCTCTATAAAGGCTGTTCTGTGTGAAAATGTGGCCTTTAATAGCTGTTATTTTAAAAAACCCCAGAACCTTATTCAGATAGTAGAGAATGTGCTTAAATATGATAGCATGGAAGTATTATTTAGAATTACAGTTTATTCATTGCACACACTGAAACTCCTGGTGTAAAGGTATGAGCTTTCTCATCTCTGGAGGGTCTGGATGTTTGTTCTCTGGCTTCTGGCAGGAGAAGATTCCTCACCAGGACAGTGATATGAGGAATGATATGTTGCCTGTACCGGAGGGCGGGGAAAGGTCTTTTACTCTCCACTGTGTTAGCATCAGGGTTTTGAAAAAGTGTATTTTTTATGTCATGTCCATTTGAGACTGTGGTATGGCTGATGTTTACCAGGTACCATTACAGTTTGGAGACAGAATAGCAGTTCAAAGTGTCTTTGTCATGGAGATAGTGATAAACTGGTTCCTATATTTTGGGCTAAATTGTGTCTGATTATTTTAGCCAATATGGTTTTTTGTTTGCTTCTTAAATGCCTTTTGCCCTAGCCTGCACAAGGGAGACAAGAGGAACTTAAGCATAATTTGAAGTGAAGGAAATTGACTTGCATTTTTGATTGAGCACTCTATGATTAGGAAACTGAACAATTAATAAGAAAGCTTACAAGCAATTTGTAACACTTTATAACTATGAAAATTCCTCTACTTCCTTCCCACAAGGTTCTTATTCAAGATGTGTAACATTTCTTCTGTGCTTATTTGTCTTCATTGTGAATGAAGTCTGTTTTATCTTCTCTGTAAAGTTCTTCAGTGTTTATCTTGTTCAGTATTAGATGATGAGAGCCTTTTCACAGTTAATACCTTGATTCTGAGACACGTGCTGCTTGTGTTGCTTTTGGGGAGTGGACAGGGACAGAAACTCTGGTTAACATTTTAAACAGAGAATAGAATTTCTTCTCGTATGTCCCATGAAGAAGTGAACAAGTGTAAATTGCAGGATTGTGTCTCTCTCAAACAGATGAATATTTCAGCAGTGTTTGGGAGTAAACTGCTTATTCACTGAATATAGGAGATGTTGGGAGTTAAGGCTTTGCTTTCGGTGAGCTAGAGGATTGTGTCTCACTGGACCTCAGAAGAAAGTGTTTTTATTCTTGAAAAACTTAAAAAGAAAACTCATTTGAACTAGAAAATTTTACTTATCAGTACTTCGAAAATATGTTCCCGATACCTCCGTGTTTGTTTGGTTTGTATTTTTACTTTAACAAAACCTAGTTGAAAACGGTATGTTTCCCAGCAGCTTTTTGTTTTGACAAATAATGCATTCAAACAGAAGGAATTATTCCACTGGAGTGCATGGAATGACATACAATCCTAGGTCATATCTTGACCTGTTACATCAAGATAGCAGCTGCTTGTACTATTGCTGATTTTAAGTAGAAATAAATGGGTGTTTGTGGTGGGAAGGCAATGGTTTTGGCTGCAGACTCTTGTTTCAAATAGCTGGTTACACAAAAAAAGAAAGGAAAGTTTAAAAGCAAAGTATTTGTCCTTTCAATTCTAAGATAATACACAAATGTACAATAGACAAAGATGGTTTGGATTTCTTCCTGGAAGGAGAAGGTAGAATGAACATCTTACGTTAATGCAGTTCTTTGTAACCATGCAGGCTTCTTCTGTCTAGAATATTCCCATCTCTCTTGGGAATTTGCTCTGTTGATTTAATTGGACCAGTGAGTATCCCTGGTCTAAATAAGGGGTAATTTATCATGATTTGAAATGTTTTTACTTGGTGCAAATCCAGTCACCAGTGTAAGCTTTGAATCAGAGTAAGCCTCAACTGTATACAGGGATTTCTAATACAATACTCACTTGGATAATGTCTAGTGGATTGTGCTTTGCTGTTTCTGATTCCTATATTGTATTGAAGCTTGTAACATTGATGCCAATGATCCATGTTTTCATAATCTGATTTGTATTAAAACCGTGCAGCAGGCAGTAAAGGAGGCACTGATTTGGGCTCCTCTGATGCCTCTTAAGTTCGACAAGGAGAATTACCCCTTTGCATGCAGTTCACATTCTGCTTACTCTGTCTCTGTAAGTGCATGATCTACACCAGTGGTAGTGCGGTCGAGGGTTGTCAGCGCTTTCTGATGCAATGCTCAAATGGGACAGTGACCTGGATATTAGAATTCTTAATTGTGCTATATTCCACACATAGCTGAACAAAAATCCCATGGGGAGTCAGTTTAAAATACCAATTTTATTTTTCATTTGAAAATTGGTTTACATTTTGCTAAAGGGGATGGTAAAATGAAGAGAAGGTGAAAAGAAGTTGCAGGCCGACCTATGTTTTTCAGGGTTAAAATTAACATTTTGGTTCTTCTGATTTAGTTGTTTTTAAATAAATCCAAGGGTAGCAAATGAGACAGTCTTAATTTTGTTTTTATTTTGTCACTAAATGGGAGAAGAGCTCCTTAAAGGAGAAAATGAATAAATTAATGTTTCATGATGACACTAGTGAGCATGGTACCTGATGAAGAAGGGAGTGGGTGTACTTGCTAACAATTAAGAGATCGAATTCCCATACCCCATTCAAAAGCAAGCCACAACCCAAGTTAAAACTATTCTGCACTCTGCAAAACTCTACAGTGCCTGTGTGAATGGAACTTCACAGAGATGGACAATGCAATCCTTTGCAAGTGCAGGATCTGCCCTTGCTGCATGTCCACTAATAAAAGAAAAGGAGAAGCACTTGAGCTGGTGAACTTGCCTCCCTTGGCATTATCGAGGTTTGATTCATAAGGGTATGAAAAGAAGTAAGGTCGATTCAGTTTTCTTGATTGCCTCCTTGCATCTTCCTTGAAAGCCTGAGAATAGGTGGAGTAGTGATTCTCACTTTCCATTGTGGTAGCCAGTGTTTAAAAGCAGGGGAGTTGTTCTTTCTTGGTTCCTGGTTACCGCACTGCCCAGGTTACAAGGAACAGTCCACCTGAGTGTAAACTGAAGCCAATTATTTCATACCCTTTCATTTTCCTTCCTTTGCTCTTTTGTCTTGCACAGTAACTGTACCTCTGGTTATTGTACCACGTTGGGCAATCTTTTTGGACACTTGACAAGAGTTTGGCTGGAGCCTTTTGTGGTAGCGAACCTTCAGAATTTTGCTTTTTCCCATGGATATTTTTACTTCAGAGGAAAGCCGCATGTAAGAGTGAGAGCTCTTAGATGTTCGTGTGGTCTATGACAACAGTACTTCAACTGCAGACACTGCTTACAGTGTATAGAAAATCATAAAACTTATTTCAACTCCCAACAATCTGATAAGTCTCAAATCCACATCTTTTCATTCAGGAGAGGAGGATCCTCGCCTCTTATTTTCTGCATTGGTTTTTAGTATAACCTCAACCCAGTATTAAAAAAAAATATGCCCCCAAACTTGTCCCGTAGCACTCCTTGCCACATAGAATAATTTCATAGCCTAGAATAAAATCTTCTTCTTTCTGATGTGCTCATGGTCTTTCTCTTTTGGCCCTTTGCCACGTGCCATGTTTCTGGTTTGCATCCTCCCTGAATCTCCATCCTCTGTCCAGCCCAGAGGCATGTGTGGTTGTGCAGGAGAAGGAGGTGTTTGGGATGGTCTCTTAGGTCTGGAGATGGACTCTGGAGAAGTTATATGAAGATGAAAATTTAGGCTGTGATGGCAAGCAGGAGGACATAAAACACTTAATCCCTTTACTGTGCTTACAGTTGTCCATAATTAGGTATAAATGAGATTAAAAGTTCACTCAGGAAAGGCTTTGCTGTTTTTTTCAGGGGACCTGATACTCATGTTTCACTTTTTTTTCAACTGAGTTTGCATGTACAGGTTTCATGTGGCACTGAATTCACACAGCAGCAGATTATGCCTTTCCTCATGCCTGAAGATACTAAATCTGTGAGGGGCTTCAGCTCAGCATCTCTCAGGTTGACCTTCCTGTGGGTGCTACCGGGAGCTGGTCTTTCAAAGCCCCGCAGAGGTAGAGGTGACGAGCCCAGTGTTTCAGTGCCCGGAGCTTTGTACAGGGACGGGAAAGCTGAGCTCTTAATGTATGTAGGAAGAAGAGTGGAACTGGGTGAAACCAGTGGGGAAGGTTGGCACGGGTAGGGTCAAGTTTTCAATAGGAGAAAGGGGAGCTTTCAACACTGACTCTGCTTCCTGTTGAAATCTGCAATAAAACTGCTAACTGTGCTCCCACCGTAATCAAAAAGGCCAAATTTTTAGTGCGTGGGAAATTCTGGGCTCAATAGAACTGCTCTTGGAATACTGTTTGTTAAAAGCAAGAGCAAGCACAAAAAGACCCCAGACAAACAGTTCACTCAAGTAGCTCTTACAGCACTGAGGCTCGCTGTTTTAGTGTAGTTGTAATGAAGAAAAATTTAAAGTATTTGCCAGTGCTCACCCATCTAGAGAAAAGCAGATTGCTCTCTTGCTTTCCAAACTATTTAGAATTGAAGCTGCCCTGGGAAGGAGACTACTATACTGAAACGATATTTCTTGTAGGTTTTGCATAACTTTGTTGGTTGGCTTCTGCTGAAGCTGCTGAACTTTACTCTGTTGTCCTTGTTTGATTATTTGTTTTCCAAGAGTGCTTCAGCTGACTTCTGATGAACAGGTGAAGAATTTCCCAGGAAGCTCACTGTGTCATACAGTCATATTAATGTAGTATTGTTTATCTTCATACGTTCAATTCTTTCATATTCAAAATAGTTTACACCCTGAATTCAGAGACTGAACAAGGACAGTATTTTGATCCCAGGACTGACTTACTAGACTAAGGATACATTTTCTCAAGATTTGTTGGTGTTCCCCATTTTGATATTAAATCTTTTGATTTCATCAGCTGTAAGTTTTTTAAGCATCTTTGAACGCTTAAATCTTGACATCAGTTAGATTATTTTTTGCATGACATTGATTTAGGTCAAATACATGATCCAAATATCTGCTTCAAAATGCAATTTTAGTTCTAATTGATCTGAGATCTTAATAAAGCAATTTTATATTTTATAATATACAAATGGTTATATTCTTTTATTTTTTCCATCTATGAAAGCATGCTATTGAATATATTCACAGCATGATATTGAATATATATTTAACTTTTTTTGTCTTTGTGTTTCTTCTCACATGAGTGACGTGTCACAGAGCCCAGAAGGATAGTAAGGACCAGTGTCCACTTCACTGAGGGCAAAATATTGCCTTTACAGTAATCTAAAGGACTGTGGTTGGATACTGGATGTGAGGGTTGAGAGCCGTTCACTTTGAAGCTGTTAGTTCTACACTGTCTCATAGGTAGTCTAGGTTTATTTTCTGTAAAAAGGAGAAAGACATTTTCCATACTGGTATAATATTAAGAATGGATCACATAACGAGAATCATCTCTGATTTTGAGTCCAGCAAACATGTGGCTCCTGAATTCTCTTTTGAACACCTCCCTAGTTATAAGTTTCTAAGAGTGTGGAGCCATTTGTTTGAGCTATATTCTTGCGCATGAACAACAGGCTGCAGTCTCTTGAAGTCTTGCAGTCTCTTGCAGTCTCTTGAAGGCTGGCAAGCTGTCACCCTTCGCTACATTAAAACAACATGAAATAGAACTGAGAAGCTTGAAGTGAATACTGAATCCACAAAGAAGGATTTCCTATACATGATAGGAAGGATTTGGGCTGAACTATTGGGCTCTGTGGCTGAAATAGGAAAGGTCAAGAAATGCTTTATGTTTTGGAGAAGAAAGTCAAGGTATGGAGAAATGTGGTGGTGAAAAACAAGCAGGAAAAGAAGGTGGGTTTGAAAGCCAGCTCAGAAGAGCAGGCACATAGAACAGGGTATCTGAGAATTTGTTTTCAAGTCTCTGTGTTTCTGATGCTTTTTTTCTCTGTTTGTTTCTTGTTTCAGATTGCCTGTTTGGTGCCTGTTGACCAGTTTCAGTTATACAAGAGGCTAAAGTTTGAACGAGGTGCGAACCTTTTAGTTTTTATTACCTTCATTTTTAAAGTGTCAATGGAGGCAGCAGTGTTACATATTGCAAAGACAAAGCCTGTTGAGTGAGTAAAGGGAGAGGTGGAGAAGATGTCTTTGTTTTCAAGGAGTTCAAGAGCAATCACTAGGTTTGACTTTGCTCCAAGAACAAATTTGAAATTATTTCAGTGGAGCAGAATCAACAGAGTGGTTGATTCTTACTGAAATAATACACTGTTACTCAAGCTTGTGGGTAACACTCTCAGCTTGTGTGTCTGAGGCTCTCTTGTCCTTCCCACAGCATGCTCATCCTGGGTCCTTGAGGTAGTGGTTATATTGGTAGAATTAAGACAAGTGCTAGAGAGTGGTGCGAGGCACACATGGTCCTTCCATACATCCATACATCCATAGAGATCTTCAAAACTTCTGGGGGAGACAGACCCTGCAGTCTAGTGGGAACTTTTGCAAACATCCCTGCCAGAGAGCTTCCGATATGTAGAGGCCTTATGTGTGTTCTTCTAGTATGTTTGATTTTTTCCTGAGGGATAATTGAACCCCTTGTTACTGAGTAAGGCACATTAGTAAAGAAGTTTGTAACTGAAGGTCTTACTAGGGCCAAGCTTTCCTGTGCCAGAGGTCAGCCTTCTGCTTCAGGAGGTAATTCCTTGCCAAGACTGAAGAAGCAGCTTGCTAGTCAGAAAAATGAGGTCCCACACTGGTTTTAAAGATTGACACCAACTTGAAAGTCTCAGTGGAAGTTCCGGTATTTTTCAAAGAACTCACTCCATGGTCGCTTGTAGGGTAGTGTATCTGGGACTGATCTGCTTTGACTCCACCTGTTTTCAAATTTGCTTTGAAAGACTGTATTTGTGTTCTTACTTTGCTTTGCAAATGGATTTGGAATGTATATAAAAATGCAGAGGTTCATAAAATGTAGGCATGGTAATGCGCTTGAAAAGGTGGTCACATTAAAGAATGTATGGGTTTTTACAGAATCTCATCTGGCATGAGCCATGGTGAATGACCAAGAAGTACAAAAACTGCAAACTGAATTTACTCAAGCATGTCCCAGAGTTCATGGGCAGATACAGATTGTAACTATGATTTGCAAACACTCAGGCTAAAAAAAGATAGAAAAAAAGAATCCCAAATTCTGCTTTCATTTTTTATTTCTCTTTCCTTTTTTACCTTCTTCTCGTTTACCCATAGGAAGTCCCTCCAGATCATAAGCCAAGCAATGGCTCGTCTACAGCCGTAGACAGTAGAAATCAGAGCTTGTTAAATTAACATATCAAAGGCTTAAGAAAGGGAAACAATCTCACAGTATATTAATCTGTTTTATATAAAACCCTTTTTTAACTGAAGACTGTGAAAGTAATGATTTCCTGTATCTCCTCCTCTATAACTAGCCAAAGCTGAACTCATGATCTTTTGTCCAGCTCCTTGTTATATCTTTTCTTTTTATACTGCCTCCCACGTACAGAAGCCTGAAACTTGTCTATTTTTTAAATCCTCCTTCCCTTTGCTTTCTTGTCTGAAAAATCCTCCTCCACCTCTGCTACCTCTCTTCGTGATGTTTCCAAGATCTGTCCTTTCTCCTTTATGATGAGTAAAACTGCCATCCCAGCTGCAGGCTTAAACCCTAGCCTATGTGCCGTGCCTAATCACCTCAGTAATACGTCCAGCTTACTAATGCCTGGGAAACAACACTTCCTGGTAGCTCAAGCTCTGACTTAGCCCTGTTCAAACCTAGTGCTACGCAAACCCCAGGCTGCCACTGCTTAACTCTGCTCTCTCCTATGACTTTCGCCAGCCACAAATGCTGCGTGCCTCGTGATCCATTCTCATACCACCCCTAAGCCAAACTCAGCCATTGCTCCCTGACCTAGCTTGCAAGCAGTTCATCAATGTTTGTGTTGAACCATGGGCCTTTCCCTGAAAAATTATGAGCTCCAGTCAGGATGCAGCTGGGTGGGCAGGGCTGATATCAGGAGAAGCTGAGCCAAGTGCACCTTCTGTGGCCTGTGAATTTGTTTGATTTACTTAATTACAGAGAACATTTTGAAGAACTGAAATGCAGCATAATAGAAGCATTGCTTTTGTCAGCCTTTCAGGGTTCATTTAAGAAGGAAGAAAACCTTTGTACTTGAAATATTTTGAGTGCCTCTTTCTTCTTAATGTCAAGGTTTTTTCTTCAGACCAGGTGCTGGGGAAAAGCTGACTTGGGCTTGCTGGGATTTTTTGTTGGTGGGGAGGAGGACTCAGCATGGTAAGGGGAAGAGAGAACAATGAGTTTTTCGAACCTTGCTGTACCATCTTCTTTTCTGTGCTTGCAAATGCAATAGACCAAATTCTGATTCCTAAAATAGGCAGGCACTGTCCTTCATGACTCTTACTCTGGTCAACAAAGCCCTTTATTCAAATCTTTCAGATTCCTATTTTTAGACTCTTTTTCTCTCAGCTTTATTCTCTTGAGATATGGGCTCTTTACTAGAAATAAATAACCGGCTTCTTGGGTGAGTCAAAAGACTTGCTTTTGCTCTGTAGCCTTTGCTTAACAGTCTTCAAATGACTGATATACCTAATGCTTCTCACCCTTTCAGATATTGTCCATCGTAAGATGAATTTTGAGGAAAATTTTGAAAACCCAAGGAGGGGATATATGCATCCAAAGCTACTTTCCCCACCCCCTATCTGTGCTAACTATGTTACTAAAATAGATTTCCTCTCTATTTCCTTGTTTTTTTAAAAAATGGACAAATAATATTGGGGGGAAAGGTAATAAGAAATAATTGGCATACAATTGTGTATCTATAAACACTTAGTTTAATAAGGAAATCAATGAAATTTTGTGACCTTGTGTTCTTAGAATGCAAATATTTTCAGGCTTAAAACTGCAGCTTTTTACATATGTGTAACATCTCTGCATCCAGTCAGGACTGAGCTGCAGGGCTCACATGCAGCATATTTTAACAGAAGAAACAGGAATTGCTCTGTCTCTTTAGGACAGGGTTGATGTGGTCATAAAAAGTAACAAAATAGAGGAATACTATGTGGTTAGGCTATATGCATTATGTTTCTCTTTCTGTGACAATTGCCTAGTAGTCTGAGTGGTAAATAATGAGTATCTCCATTTTATGCCTGACTGAAAAGTAGTTCATTTTACAAGGTGTTCCTAATATTCTGCAAAAGAGGTACTTTCTGTGAGTACCTCTCCTGAGCCAGAAATTCTCCTTTCTTCAGGGTGCTGCGTTTTCCCTGTCTCTCACATGCCACTGTTTATGAAAAATGGCCAGATCCCTGCTGGGTACTAGAACAGTTTGGGAAGGCTTTCCTTCAACGAGTCTTTCAAGGCCAGGTTGGATGGGGCCTTGGGCAGCCTAGTCTAGTGGGAGGTGTGCCTGCCCATGGCAGGGGGGTTGGAACTGGATGATCTTTAAGGTCCCTTCCAACCTAAACTATTCTATGATTCTGTGGTTCTAAGAGTGGAGCCAGTGTGGCTGAACTGCCTGTGAAGAAGCAGGTAAAGGGCTCAGGAGAGAAATGTCCCTGACCAAAAGATGGAGCAGCTTGTCAGAACAATATAATAGCCTCTTTCTTTTTCTGGTTTCATTTGGACTCCATGGTGAACCAAACAGTATGAGATGGCATTGATTGCACACCATCTGTAGGTTCTCTGTAAAAAGGAGGAAGTGGGAAGGGAGGGAATCTTATACATTACGTCTTGCTGCAACTAATCTATAAAAATCAGTAAGATTTACAGCCCAAATCCCTACCTTCCAGGGATGTCAAAACCAGATATCCTGTGTGTTAAGCAGATATTTGCAGGAACTGCACTTTGTCTCATTTTAACTGCTGTTTATCAACAGAAGGCATACAGAACCTACTGTGTGAAGTGGCCACTACAGTGGCCAGTACTAGGGCATGGTCTTACCCAGTTCAGAGTTTATTTTAAGAGACACCGAGGGAAGCTACAGAAATAATGATTTCTCAGTCAGGACAACTTTTAAAAGCATATAAAAATGTAAAATGGCTTGTACTGCCCATCCATGTCTCTCTCATCTCCCCACAAATGAAGCTGCACACTGTTTTGTTATGGCTTTCATTCAGTAGAAAGCAAAATGTTTGTTCTAGGGGGCAAAGGAAGTAACACGTAATAGAATAAGAGGAAAGAAGGCAACTAGGCAACTAGATTCATTAAGTGGCTGGAGGTAGATGATCCAGGTGTGTTGCTGGCACTGCATAAATTACAGATGACAGCCTTTTCCATCAGTGTAGGAATTCTTCACATTTGTCAGAGCACTCTGACACAGACTTAAAAATTACCTGTAGTCAGGACATTGTTTACCTGGGTGTCCTGCAGCCAATGGAGAGCACAGTCATCCTTAGGTGGCTCCTCACTGTAAGTGTCAAGAACAAAGAAGAGGGAGGGATGTCTTTAAAGAAACTTGGAAATTTTCAAGGTGAATAGAGAGATCTGGCACACTGGAAAAGAAATGGGTTTCTAGTACATGTTAGGTTATGAAGTTTGCGGGATGTCCTCCCCAGGTGTTCATTCGTGTGTATCTAGGAGCTTGAGAACTTGGGGGAAAGTTTTATTTGAATGCATTTCTAGTTGTACAGTTTCTTGTTTCTGGACACTGAGTGGATATCACTGTTTTTCATGCTGACTGGAGCATCTGCCAAATATCCATCCACCAGCCTGATTCACTGTGGGCTACCAGCAACCTCCTGCAGAGAAGTGCAGGCAGTGGGATTTGCATAGGAAGAAGTGCCTTCAACTGTTTCAGCAAAATTTGCCAGAGAACATATGTCAAGGGCTCTTGTGCAGCCTTTTGTTTCAGGTGGGACGATATTTTTTCTGCTGGAGGTGCAGAAAAACATTGTAATGGCTTTTGACATCTTACGGTCAGGGATTTCCACCTGTTCCTCTATTTATTTTCAGTGGTGGTACAAGATACCTTCAAGGGAAGGAGGAAATTTAGATAGCTCCCGCAGGTGTGACAGTCCTTTTCTAGAAAGGTTCTGCAGGGTGGGAGTGTTTGGCTGCATCTCATGGTCTTGAATCAGTGTAAAGTGCACACACAGTTAGCACACCTAACAGCAAACATGTTTTAGCTGGGTTTCTGTTGCAAGCCCAGATTCCTCTAATGAAAGTTGTGGGGCAAGAGAAGGAATCGACATTTATCACAGATTCACAGAATCACAGAACACCAGGTTGGAAGGGACCTCAGGGAGCATCTGGCCCAATCTTTCAGGTAATACATAGTGTAAAGAAATCCACCTCTTCCCTGGGGAGATGGTTCCAATGTTTAACTGTTCTCATGGTGAAAAATTTTCTTCTGGAATCCAGTGGGACTCTCCCCAGAAGCAACTTATACCCATTATCCCTTGTCTTTTCCATGTGACTCCTCATAAAAAGGGAGTCTCCATTATGTACTGGTACATAGTAATAAGGTCTCCTCTAAGCCTTTTCTTCTCAAGGCTGAACAAACGCAGCTGCATGTCTGCATCTTTTTTATATAGTAGGGACCAAAACTGGATGCAGTACTCCAGGTGCAGCCTGACAAGCACTGAATAGAGTGGGATAATGACTTCTTCATCTCTGGTGGTGATGCTCTTCTTGATGCACCCCAGGATCCTGTTGGCCTTCTTTGCTGCTGCAGTACACCGTTCACTCGTGTTGAAATTGTTGTCCACCAAGGTCCTTCTCCACAGTGCTGCTTTCCAGCTAGGTGGAACCCAGTCTAAGCTGCACGCCAGGGTTATGTATTCCCAGGTGCAAGACCTTAACACTTATCTCACCTGTCACTGTCATACAGTGATGTCTATAACTCACTGTCTCCACATTGAATCTTGCCTTGACTATTGTTGTAATCTCATACCTGATAAATAATTATCATATAGTAAAGTGACTATTAATTAGATTTTGTAGATAGAGAGGAGGAAATAAAGCACGGAAAGTATCTTGATGTTAATTTAATGACAGTTCCTCTGCTATTTACATGAAAGATTCTGCATGACTTGCACACATGAAGAACATGGAAGGGCCTAATGTCACAAGACACATGCATCTCAGCAACCAGCAGTTATATTTGTCTTTTGTACCTCTCTGTAAAGGCAAAAAATAGGTCCCGTGTCGTGTTTTGCCAGTCTTGTAATGCTTCCAGTGCAGCTGCCTTTGCAGAGTGTAATTGCAGGCCTGCCTGAAGAAGAGGAGTAGGCTAGAACACCCATGGGCATGGGCATGGAGGTTTGGGTCTACGTGTTGCTGGAATAAGAAGGGAACCGTATAAACGTTATTTTTCTCTCTCTGTAATGTTTCAGAAGTCCACTTGGACCCTCGAAGAACATGGTGCCCTGCAGCTGACTGCCAAACAGTGTGCCATGTTGCACAGAGTGAGTCAGGAGCACCAGTGCTGGTAGAGTGCTCAGTTTGCCACCTGAAATTTTGTTCTTCTTGCAAGGAAGCATGGCATCCGCAGCGCCTATGCCAGGAAAACCTAACTACTCCAATACTAGCCGAGGGGTAAGAAGGGAACCCATGGAGGCCCCTTGGTCTTTTGGTTCTTTTTGACATGAGGTGCTACCTCTGTGCCTCACAAATGTTAATATTATTTGGGTACTTATCAAACTTGGGATGTCACTGACAGTTATGAAAGGTGAAGCCTTCCAGGGCTTTGAATATGCCTAACAGTTCTGTTTGCATGCTAGAATTGTGCTTTGTGCCCATACAAAGAATCTAACACACTAGTATTCTGGGATCCAAACCTTGCTGATACTGTGATTAAGAAATCACCCTTGCTTAATACTTATAGAATAACTGCATAGAGAAAATTTAACTCTTATGCAGAGTGGATGTAAAATACCCCATTTGGTGTGAGAAATCTGATTTATGCTCATGTTGGATAGATGTAAACAACCTACAGATGAAGTTATGTAAGGTATTAATCTACAGAAAGAGAACACTTCTGTGTTTCAACTAGCTAATGTTTGTGGCCATCTATCTTTGTTTTCAGAATTAGGTTATGTTCAATCTGTTTGGAGTTTTCTATCATTTTTTGCAAGAATGAAAGGCTTGCTTAAAATCTAAGAATTCTGCTTGTTTGAGATTTCATTGAATAGGAGTTACCAAAGGACTCTCACTGTAATTTTTCTTCTCCATGTTTGATCTCTGGCTTTGTTGGAGTTACGACTATTTTGTTCAGGGATAGTGCTATGAGTTGCATAATCTAGTCCCATTAAGTCATTGGTGCAAGCTGTTTTATAAAGTGCTCATTTTTAGTGCTACATGTGATACATTCATGTGTATAGTCAATGTTGCTTTTATGTATCATGAAGGACCAAGGGAACAGTTTCAGTTCTACGTGGTATTAATAATTGTACACCTAGCAATAAGTATACTTCAGTATATTGTACTAAATAGAACAAAATTTTACACATTAAGTGCATTAAGACAACAATATTAGATGCTCTGGGAAATAAGCACAGTACACATTAGGCAGTGGAGCTGAATATCAACAGTAAATGCATTCACATTTCACTCTAATGTTTTCTTACTCTTCTAGATCACTTATTGGAACAGAGACGGAGGCACCAGTTAAGCAGTGCCCAGTTTGTCGGATCTATATTGAGCGAAACGAGGGCTGTGCTCAGATGATGTGCAAGAACTGCAAGCACACATTTTGCTGGTACTGTCTACAGGACTTAGATGTAAGTGCTGCAGAAAAAAACCCACCTTTATAAAGGGTTATGATGTTGGGGATTGTCTGAGGCCCTGTACAAAATTTTCATCAATTCTGCTTTTAGCCTTATTTCTTTCTTCTTGTTCATCCAGTGCTTTTACTTATATCAACATTCTTTTTTCCATAAAGGATTATAGCTGTGTCTGTGAGTCTCACGGTAGTTCTTTGAGGGAAATGAGGCAGACTTGTTGGTTTCTGGAGGTCTGTTCCAGTACTACCTTCCTCTGATTCCCTCTTTCAGTGCAGTAGATAAAAACAGTCTGGTTGAGAGCCAGGAAGTAAGTGTCTTCCTCCTGCTCCAACTGCAAAGGTCACAGTCTGTCCAAACAATGACATTCTACTGGGTGAAGGGGGTTGTTTCATGGACACGTGCAATAAGAGCTCATATGGACTTCACAGGTCCATCTCTAGTTCCATGTTTATTGAAGAGAATGGTTGGTTAGTAGGCTTGAGGATAAAAATGTTGGGTTATGAACATGGATTATGAAATGCAGGTTGCTAGTTATTTCTCAAGTGATACCAACTAGTCTCAACTCGTGTATACTTCAGGTTTCCTAAGAAGACTAAGAGTACAAGAAGTAATGTGCTTGTGTATATGACAGTTTGGGCGCTGTCATCAGTAACAGCTGTGGGAGTGTGAAAAGAATTTCACCAGAACTTGAAATAGAATGCTAGGTGCTGCGTGGCTTTTCTTCTTTTTTGTACTCCACAGCCAGAGAAAAATTCAGCTTCCTCATTCTTTATGATTCCTTTTCTCAGCATGCTAAACAGGTTTTGCTTAGAGCTATGTCCTGTTTCTCTGTGTGTGTGTGCTTTTTCAACATGAATCTTTTGGCTTGCCTCAGAGTACGTGCATACGCAATGATTGCTTAACACTCTGCTGAGCTGGAAGACTCTAAATTTCTTACAGACTCTGCAGATGTGCCCTTACTGAATTTTCATCAGTTCAAAGGCGAAAGAAAAATTAAACTAGTTGTGTGATTCAAATGCAATTTTTCTAAATGTGCTGGGTTACAGGAGCTCCAGGTGTAGAAGGAGGTAATACTTGCAGAGCCAGAGAGTAAAGCTGAAAAATGAAAAAGGAAGCAGCGTCAGGTTTCTGCGCAGCTGGCTAGGGGAGGGTACTGCAGGGCATTAGTCACATTCTGAAGATAAAATGGATAATTTAGTAAGTATTATTGGGAAAAGAGAAAAGAAATAGGAATTTCCTACTTTTAAAATTTTCCTTTTAAGCCTAGGAAGAAAATTACTGAAATGCAGGGAAAGCAGGAGAGCAGAAGGTGGAAGCACCTCAGGAAGATGATCCCTTGGACTGATAGCTTTAAGAAGTATCTGTTCTTTACAGGCCCCTTTATTGTTATCAAATTACGGATTAGGTACTTATGCAATAGGTGCAATGTATATGCTTATGCTTTTTAAAAACGGGGGAAGAAAGATGCTGTGCCATAGCTCAGGTCACAAACACACCACATGTTTTGAAACTACTTTCTGTAGATAATTATTTGGAAGACAGGTGAACTTCTCTGCCAGCAGCTGATAAATATAAAGCAGTGTCAGGAAAGTTGTATTTCCAGTGCATTCTTGAAAATCTCCCTGCAGTACTGTAACCTGCTCTTACCACTTCTTGTTTTGCTTTTCAGAACGATATCTTCTTAAGACATTACGACAGAGGCCCTTGCAGGAACAAGCTTGGCCACTCACGGGCTTCAGTCATGTGGAACAGAACGCAGGTGTGCTCCTAGTCAGCTGAGCAGAGCTCTCACACATGTGTGAAGCAAAGAGATTTTACCCTTTAGTGAAGGACCAAGATAATTATTTCCATGTTTTAAATTTTTTTTCTTTTGTGGTCTGTGCTGTGCCTGTACATGTTCACATGTATTTTATTTTCCACATTACCTAATTCCGTATTTTCCCCACCGTATCTTTCAGGTTGTGGGGATCCTCGTTGGACTAGGTCTCATAGCATTGGTGACCTCTCCCTTGCTGCTCCTGGCATCTCCATGCATCATCTGCTGCATTTGCAAATCTTGTCGAAGCAAGAAGAAAAAACACAGCCTGCCAACAACCTAAAACTCTGTGTCTGTTTGAGCCTCCATCTATACAGCATATGTATGTGAGAAAGCACAATGGTTGTATTTGGGTGCCATACCTACCAAATAATGCTCTTTTTTGGCCAATTCTTGGGATAAGTGCCTATTCTTTACAGGCTACTGTTATCACCAACAGGGAAAGGTCTAGGTAATTGTGCAGTACATATGGTGTAAGTTTTTCCTTTATAAAAGGAAAACAGGACACCACTCAATAGTTAATACCCTTAAACCTGAGCCACCTTTTGAGACTGCTAGAACTTTACCATCTTCTGTCAGCTGCACATGACTTGATCCTGCAATATTACTCTGCTTTTGCAGACCCAGTCGTTACTGTCATGCTTTTTGTTGGCTCTTGGTGACACTCAGACTTTGCAGAAAGTTTTGTGTATTTTATAAAAGGGTGAGAGGGAAAAGCTTGGTGAAATTGTTCTGCCGGCTAGCTTGTATACATTGAAGGTAACAAACTGCTAAGAAAATATATTTGACAGTTTCCTGTCAACTGGCTGCCCTGGCATTTCTTTCATCATTGAGATCAATTTGATTTATACTATTGATGTCAATTACAGAAGTAAAAACCAACAAAACTATTTCAAATGAAAATAGGGCTCTCTTTTGAGAGACTTAGACTATCTTGAGAAAGCTGTTATTTTTTCAGATCAGACATGATATATTTACTTTGAAATATTAGGAGTATGCATATTTCCCTGCCACTGGGCATGCCTTTTGTCAGTAACATCAGTGTAGTAAACTCACCATGAAGCAAATGATTTAAGAAAGGCCATGATACAGCTCCTGTTTTGTGCACAGCATTGGGATCTTGGTTATGCATTGACAGAGTGGCCACATGTGCATAGTTATACTGAGTACATAGGGCACACTTTATTTTCTAGGCAGTCGGTATACTTTTTCAACAGTTTACATGGAGTGGCAGGGAGAACCCTGTTAAAATCTGACTCAAACTAGGCTAAGCCAAACCCTCCTTTAAACCTTATAGACCTGCTGAAGTGAATACTTGAGAAATGCTTTGTAAATGTGAGTTCCATCCATTGGTGGGTATTTCTTCTTCTGTCCTGCTTAAGGTTAAGAAACTCTATTACTCTAAGTCTGAAAAGCTGTCATTTAATGAACCTGTCATCTTAATTTGGTGCCTCACCACCAAACTGATTCAGGCTCTAGTATCAGTTACGCCTGTATAAGTTCACTGAAACCTCACTGAAGAGCTGGAGTTACTCCAGGCTCGCTTAGGAGTAGCTGAGATCAGACTCTGCTCCCTGGAGTTTATTTCCTTAATGGCTGGTGCTTCTCACAACCCTGGCCAGTGGCAGCTTTTGTTCTGGACTCTTGTCTGTGCATTTTATATCTGTGGGATTGGTAAGAGTTTGCACTACATAATCCATTTTAATTCCAAACTGCTTTTGGTAAGAGCTGCAAGGTTTAAATGAGATGCTCAGGATGCTCAGTATGACCGTTGTGTTGGGTGCGCCTGCCACTGCTCTGCCTTCCTCTGTGCACAGAGTGCGAGGCACCTGAAGAGTGCTGCGAAGAGCATTGTTGCTATTTCATTTGGCCAAGCCTCAGGAACTTTGCCTTCTTGGCAGCCATGGATGTTTTCATTTAACTTCACTCTCTGGTTACTGTAACAGAAGTGGTAGATGTTCTTATTTTAAGAAAGTCTAGTCTGTTGAGCAGACTAGCAGGGACAAAGGCCTTAAAGTCTGTTTTACTTTTTAATTGATTGCTTTTATAAATACTGCCTCACTTTGCTACCAGTCATGACTGGAGGGCAGGCAGCACTTGCCAGGGTGAAAGGCTATATTTATTTTCCATCCACAGCTTTGAAGGGAAGCAGAAAAGTAGTCAGTACATTCTAAATACAGAGTGCAATGCAGGCAAATGCCATTTATAATAAATAGAGAATGTTTTCTGAATGTGTTTTCTTTAAAAGCCCTAATGGTAGTGCTTGTGGGTACTTGTGACAGATTAAAGTATCCAGCCCTTGGCTTTGCACTATTTTTCTATGTATGTGTATAAGGCACTACTGGTAATTTCCGTTTTATTTATGAACTTGAAGTGAGAGTCTTACTTTAATGAAGCCTCAAGGACAAAGATAAAGCTGTATGGTCTCTTTAACCATAACCAGCATTGCAATGTACCAATATCCTTTGCATATTAGAATTTGTGTTTTTTCATGTTTTGTGGTCTTAACTATGCCCAATGCACTCTCTGCTAGTTCAGTTTCATTCCATGTCCTCTCCCTCTTTCCCTTGGCCTCTTTTTGTGAAAAGCCTACCTAATGGAATGAAGGCGTGTCATGTTTTTTTCATTAATACTGCTGTATTAGTGAAACTGCCAAGTTCTTCCTTCTGTTAAAGAAATGCAACTGAAGGCAGTTGTCTTGCTCAGAACACACTAATGGACACAAGGTCTCCATTTGAATTGTAATACAAATTTGACCATTTTTTTGTTTTTTAAATGTTGTCTAACATTAATGCAGATCTCTCCATAGGGTGGGATTTTTTTTAAATAATTTGAAGGATAAAAGCATTGTACACATGCATAGCTGTAAAGTCTGGGGAAACAACACTATTCAGTTTATTTTTAACTCTTCAGTTTAAGTGCAGGGTAACTCTTTTCAGACACTAATTCTTACAGAGCAGAAGAAAGATGTGCTTTTTCCATGTGCACATTTTATTGCTGATCCCATTTTAGGTGCCTGATGGGGCTGCCAAAAGCAGTAGAAATTCAGTATGAAGGTGTTAGCACAACCTAATAGCCAGAGTGCCAGTCCAGGCATCCAAGGAGCCTGTATGGAGCTTGGTAGCAGTAGCCCAGGCTTTACCTGGACATCTTTATAGAAAAACTGCATAAGGAGAGCATAAGCTACAGGTAAACCTTCCTTTGGATATGTAGATGCAACAAACGGAACAAGAAAGAAGCTCTAGAAATACTTGGAGCTTAAAATAGAAGTTTTACAAAGTTTATTTTCTTTAAGTGTCCAATGCACCATCTATCCTGGGTTAAGTCGACCGTGACAAGGCCAGTACATGAGGGTGTGGTAACCGTGCTGAGTAAAGCTGTACCTGTGCTGAAGTCCTGGGAGCAGTAGGGCCCTGTTGCCATGTATTCTAGAAAGTAGCTATTTTTCACCAAGTGGTCATGTTCACAGATCTTCCAAAGAACTATTTTAGTGGGAACCTCTTTATAGTGTTGGATTTTGGGGTTGCTTTGGATTTTTTAAACTTTATAAGGAAAATTAAAGTCACTTTATTGCAACCATGACCAAAAAAACCCAAACCCAAACCCTAAACCCCCATACAAACTAGCAGAAAAAGAAAGAAACAAAAACAGGACTCTGACTACTCATGACTCTGTACCTGTAAATCCACCCTCTGGAGCTATATCTCTGTGACGTGGTGCACGTTATTACCTGGCTTCACAGCTCTCACCATCTCTCTTCTTTCCTCTGTGGCAGGGCAGCATACTGGGCAGGAGCTGGGGTCTACAAGATACCTTCCACCCTGGCTCCATCAACAATTTACCCTAGGGCCTTTAACCACTGAGAGAGACCTTAGGAGTTTTAGGCTGTCATGTTACATTGGTAGTGTCCACAGACATCTCTATTGGAGAGCAAGAGTGGCAACTACTCTATTCCATGTGAACCAGGAGCATTCAGCCCTTTTGAAAATCGTACTTTAGATGTTTAAATGCCAGATCTAAAATTAGGCACCAGAGCTAGAAATCTGGATTTTTACTGCAATTGGCCACAAATCTCCATGGCCAAGTATCTCATTGTAATTTCCCAGCAGTCACTGGACCTGTGTCAAATATAGCTGAGAATCCCACTCAGCATCCCATGTCCTTGTGTTACAATGAGGATGATGATACCTGCTCCCGAACCCACCTGTTAATAAAAAGAAAATATTTGTCATGCTATAGCATAACTACTTCTCAGCAGTATTTATTCGAGAACTATGGGAGATGGTTAATGCTGTAATTCAGTAACTGAAGATTTATTAATGGTGCGTGGGGTTATTTAACCCAAAATAGCATGAATAGTAACGATAATCAATGTTTCTACAGTACTTTAATGATGCTAAATGCTATGTACTTACTGTTGTCTGTCCAGCCACATAACGTGAAGTCCAAAGATAAATTTAAAATGTACATATTTTTTACTTGAATGAACTAAGAAAAACTGGACATTACCTTCATATTTGCCTGACGATATACAAGTGGACAGAAATCAACTGTGTCTCCACAATGGGACAATGAAATCGACTTTTGGCTGCTCTGTTCTCTGGTACCACAGTGAGTGGTTGTGCTGTAGTGCCTGCTGCTTTAAAAATTTAAATCTGTTTTGCACTGTAATCCTCTTCTCCCAGTCACTCTCATCTTTCTCAAACTAATTCCTTTTATGATTGTATTTTTCATCCTCTGTCTCAGGCCAAGGATTCTTAGAGCGAAATTAGTAGATTTCTTTGTATGAGGATAAAAATCTTCCAACAATTTTCTTCCAGGTTTTAATAAGAAATTTGATGCTGAGATAAATGACCAAAGATTAAAATTCCAGGTTTGGCTTGTTTAGAAGAACTCATTCAGACTTAAGAAGTTGTCTTGGAAGACCTAACTAAGAACTGCTTTGTTAGAGCTCATAGGTAAAAGAGCTCTACATCTTTTGAGCTTCACAGGAGAGAGGCTTCTATTGTAGAGCAGACTTATTTTGAAATGTGCTGGGAAAAGAAAACTCTACATCCTATTACATATTTTTATGATATAAATCAAAAAACCTTCTCTTGTATGGTTTAATATTTTAGGAATTCAACCACCCTGGAGGTTTTCTAGGATATACTTACATAGTAAGATAATTTTAAAAATACAGTAAAGAAGTTGAACAGAATGTGCTGTTTATAAAACAGTGGTATGACATCTCTCACACGAGTGTGTAGGATCAGACCCTAACTTGTGTGGCTAGTAATAAACATGTGAAGTTTTCCCTCTCCTGGAATAACAAGAGTTGATTCTTTTGCAATTTGCTGAAGGTGAAGTTACTGCTAAGATTCTGGAAAACTTCAGTCTAAATTGTATTTGTCCTGTAGTCAGTAAAGTAATAAAGTGAGAACTGAGTGGTTTTGCTGAACAGGATGCCCAAAGGTTTGGTTTGTGTCTCTGCACTCAAGTTACTGAGAATCAATGTGTTTTTATAATGTATAATTACAATTGATAAAATATCAATTCAGAATTATCATTGCCTTTTATCATTTGATAAATTTATTTTAGTTGCATTCCTACTGTCTTCCTCTTTCTCTTTCCTCTTCTGGTTCCTGGCCACGGTGTTCCTGACAAGGCACATACCTATGATTTGGTGCAGTCCACAGTAAATGTTTACTGCTGTTTTTCAGTTGTATCAGAGGTTTTGTTATCACAGAATCTCTAGGTTGGAAAAGACCCATTGGATCATCGAGTCCAACCATTCCTGTCAATCACTAAACCATGCCCCTCAGCTTCTCATCCACCTATCTTTTAAACACCTCCAGGGAAGGTGACTCAACCACCTCCCTGGGCAGCCTGTTCCAGTGCCCAATGACCCTTTCTGTGAAAATTTTTTTCATGATGTCAAGCCTGAACCTCCCCTGGTGGAACTTGAGGCCATTCCCTCTTGTCCTGTCACTTGGGAGAAGAGCCCAGCTCCCTCCTCTCCACAACCTCCTTTCAGGTAGGTATAGAGAGCAATGAGGTCTCCCCTCAGCCTCCTCTTATCAAGGCTAAACAACCCCAGCTCCCTCAGCCATTCCTCATAAGGCCTGTTCTCCAGCCCCTTTACCAGCTTTGTTGCTCTTCTCTGGACTCGCTCCAGAGCCTCAACATCCTTCTTGTGGTGAGGGGCCCAGAATCCTACAAATTAATATCTTACTAAAAGTTCTTTCTGCAGGGCACAGAACAGAAACACTGAAATCATCACTAAAACTTACCTCTTATCAGTTAAAACATTAGGTTTCTAACATGTACTGCTATGTTTTTTTCTGAGTATTTACATAAATCTGGCTATTTATGCTGTCCCCTGTCACCTGGGAGAAGAGGCCAGCTCCCTCCTCTCCACGACCTCCTTTCACTTAGTTGTAGAGAGCAATAAGGTCTCCCCTCAGCCTCCTCTTCTCCAGGCTAAACAACCCCAGCTCTCTCAGCCGTTCCTCATAAGACTTGTTCACCAGCCCCTACACCAGCTTCATTGCTCTAATCGGGATCATAACATAAACTGTTATGATCCCTCAAGTTAGTTCTTAGAATCAAGCAATTTATTTTACTAGGAAAGGTAGTTTCCTAGCAGTGAATTTTATTGATCATCACAGTTTGGGCTATACAAGATGATACTGGTTGACAAGTTCCACTAGCTTTCTAGAGGCCATGACCTCATTCTTCTGTCTTCTGCCCAAGAAACTTTCTCTTCTTGGCTGAAAATTAAGGAGTTTTGCTTGTGCCTTCTGGATGTCCAAACAGAAACAGCAGTTTCTGGTGGCCACATGCTGGGAGATCCCGGTCGAGTTGAATGTGTGGTACCGCAGCATATGTGCAGTGACTTGCTTGGGTTTCAGGAAGGTGCCTGAGCTTTACAGCTTGCTGGGGCCTGTGCGGTGGATGTGGTGCACAAGGGACTCATCCAGATGGCTTCATGAGTGCTGCCAGCTGTACGGCCCATGTAGTGCTGGGCTGGTGCTGCGTGGCAGCTGTGATGCCGTGCTGTCTCACTGTGTGTGAGCATGTCCCAGAGTTTTGCCAGGGAGCCTGTCTCAAGCTGGCCCTTTCCATATCTACACACCTACCCCCCCAAACTCATCAAATTCCACAGCCAATTTCTGCTTCTTTTGTTCCACAGTGTCCGCTGCTGGCCTGTTTAAGTTTCAAAGAAACCTCAGTTCAGTTTATTTATTTGGAATTTGGCTGGTCTAAGCATTCTCTTTGCCTAATGAGCAAGATTTGTGAATGAAGGAAAGTGTAACTGTTACGTACCACATGTTAGCATCACAGGCGCTAAGGGTCACCTCATGAGAACTTTTTAACTGCCCCAGCATTGCTTATTTCTGTAAAAAGGTGTGCGCTTTAAATACAAGTGTGATCCAAGTCTTACACCACGGTGCATGAGCACTGCTGCAAACCGGCAGCGGTCGTGAACTCCTGTCCTGCCCAGTCTGAGGCAGGTGCACTGCGGATGGAGGAACTGAGTTGAGCCAGGCCATTTGCAGTGCTCCCATCTCTTCTCAGTTTAAGGTCTCCTGACTGGACTGATGCTGCTTTCAGATGCATTTGTTTGAAATAAAGCCTTGGTTTGAGAGGGTACTTCATTGCTGCATGGGGCAAATGGCATGGCAAAGAGCAAGCTTTGTCTTGGCAAGACGAATCACACTCTTCTCCACAGGGCCAGCCCTTCTTGTTTGGACAGCCTGTCTTCCTGTACTGCAGTGCGCAGGGGTAAATTCCTCCTGAGCATCTTGATGTTGTTTCCCTGGTACCTATTTAGGCTTATGTTTTATCTAGTTTTTGTTTTTTTTCTTTTTCTTTTCCTCCAGGTAATACACTTCCTTCACCACTTTTCTCCTGGTGAAGGACAAAAGGGATTGATCTTTGTAAGATTTGTTAAAACATTTTTGTGTTTATAAAGGGAAAGCTGACATATAAAGAAATAAGTGCTTTTGTAAATTTTTTGTTGTATGATTCAGCATTTAAATGTTTTACAGATGCAATTTTTTTGCACTCTCTCTGCATATATTCATAAAAATATTTATTTTCAGTCTTTAAGGTTTACTTTGGGGTTGTTTTTCTTCTAATGTTATAAAATGCAATATGTGCAACATTAAAAAAATAGTGTAAAGACATTATCTTATTATGTTGTAATTCTTAACTGCCTTTAAAAAGAAAATTTATGTTAAGAATCTGAATGCATCTGGGGTGTTTAATTGGAATTTTGGAGATAAAAGAGGATGGAAGAGATGAAACCAGAATCTTGACTGATTTACTTCTCCAAAATAAATGACATTAAAATACCTTTAAAGAGAGTCGTATGGGCTCTGAGTTGACTCCTGCGTGCTCAGTGGTGTGCAGACACCATAGCAATGGTGGTGTTTTCTCTCTGTAGATGGGGTGCAGGGTTACCATAAATCTACCCCCTCAGAAAATCTGGTGGAGACCACGACTTGAGGCGTCTGAGGAGCAACCTGGATGAGCCAGAGCTGCCACGGGCTGTGGGTGGGGGATGCATGGAAGGCTGCATGAAGAAAGCTCTGCTGCTTCAGGGCCTCTTTTTTCTTCCCTTGCTCCCTAAACCCTACTTGTTCTTGCAGCAAAATTAGGCCTCATGTTCTGCATTTCCAAAGGACATGATGAAAGAGTACACCCTGCTGTGTAATTTCAGATACACGAGTTCCTTAGTTTTCTCACACACCCACATCCTGCAGTGCTTACCAGAGACAATCACAGCTGTGTTTTTGAGCATGACATATTAAGGTGATGTTTACTATTAAATATTTCCAGCTTCACTACAGTTACTCAGCACCTGAACATAGAATTTTCCACCTGGGTGGTACATCCTTGAAAACCCAGCATGCCATCCATGGGGCTTTTCATCTCAATAGCTTATCAGGAATGTCTCAAGAGTTTTGCCTCTGATGACACATTTTTGGAATGAGAGTTGGAGAAGGCTGTTTTCACCACAATGTTGCCTTTGCAACAACATCACGGATCATCACCTACACCCTGGC
The DNA here is from genome assembly GCF_032191515.1 of Phaenicophaeus curvirostris. Taxonomy (NCBI): domain Eukaryota; kingdom Metazoa; phylum Chordata; class Aves; order Cuculiformes; family Cuculidae; genus Phaenicophaeus; species Phaenicophaeus curvirostris. Next base: position 38,470,628 of record NC_091394.1, read on the forward strand.
ATTTCTGTTATGGCTGTACTATTCTTTCCCCCCCACTAGTTCAATCAAATTAAATTCAGCGCTGATACTGTTGCACTTAAATACAGTGATTTTATGTATTTACTTTTTTTGTGGCCAAGGCTCTGGTCTTGTTCTGTGAATGCAACATAGCAGTGGCAACACATCTGTCCGCATGGTAACATAGCTGGATGCACTGCAGCAAACCAAGTATTTCCAGCACAGTATTTTTCTTTCCAAGATCTTGCTGACTACCGAGGACTCAGTTTTGTGCTAGGAATGTGTCAAAGCTGTCAGACTAGTGATGGACACCATCTGCTGGCAGCACCTGTGCCTGGTGCCCTGCCCGCCCACCAGCTGCCAGTGGTGGGCAAACTGCCCAACTCCCGACCTGGCAGATGAGTGAACTGCCAGCTTCTCACCTGCCGGCTTTGAAAAAAGCCCGACAAATTTTTCCAAGAAAAAACTGACATTTCTGAATTTCTCTCCGATATTTAAAATTACAGATCAGACAAATGTGAGCGGCTTTTTTTGGCAAAATGGGAAGTCCAGAGGCCCCATCACTCCTGTATGGTTGCATAATCTTCTACAGACACATTCAGCTCACTCTCCTAATGTGTGTGAGGAACTGGCACTTGCCGTTACTCCTACCAACTCAAACATCTCCTGGCCAGCTTTGAAATAAAAAGTCCATGGCTTCAAAGTTGATTGATCCCAGCCTCAACATGCAATTTCCCCACCCATTTCCTGTACTTGTCAATAAGTTCTTCAACAGCCTCCTATTTCAGGATTATTTATAACCATATCCCTGGATTTTAAATTCCTTACATGTTTTGTGATTACAAAAGATGTTGTTTACCTTCTTAACCTCTGTGTGTAGAACAGCAATCTGCCACCCACACCTACACGCCCTTCTGCATGGGCGTGAGTGTTGCCTTAAACATTACCCTCAGCCTGATCTATCTTTCCAGTTTGACAAACGTCACCCACATCACCATTGTAAAACACCTCCTCTGGTCTCTCAGTGAGAGCGTCAACATTTTTTTCCTCTGACACAACCCTGCAGGTGATGCTACCCACCGTATCGTGTCAAGCTTCTCCCAGGTGCCTCCTGGGAATATTTCCTCCTCTGTAGGTGTTGATAGCCTTTGAGAAGGATTGCTCTTGCAAGTACATTTCCTATGGCCTTTGAGCCTGCATGGTGACTCCTTTCTCTTTCAAGCTCTCCAGCTCTTCCAGTCTGAAATCCTTGATAGCTTTTGGAAAACAGAAATCACTGAAAATTATAACAGAAAACCTTGTCTTTCTATAGAGATTTTTAGGAATATCCCAGAGTTAAAAAGCCAAACCAAACCAAAACAACCACAAATGCCTGAACAACCAGAACTCCCAAATGATGCACAAAATCATATTTTTCAGAGCAAACGCTTTCCATTTGGCACCATGGGTTACTTCTCATATAAGGCTGTTCATGCTGAGCTGCTCAGCCCAGAGCCTGGCTTAATGCTTATGCAGGTGTCCAACTCAAGGCTGCAAATCTGTACTGCCATATTTGACACAAAAAAATCCACAAACGTGTCCTGTCATCCCTTTCCCTAAGCTGAGGTTTAGCAGGGCTAGCAAGCGGAATGGCAGCACTTTAAAGTTTAGAGGAGATACTGAAATAGCTGCCTGGTAAAAGAGCTTGTGAGCAACAGCCCAATGTCCACATCTGCGCAAAGATATGCCTTTTATACAAAACCAGAAAACTACTGGAACTCTTTTCAAACTGAGGCTACATAAAGTTTCCCCAGTGGGTTTAGAATGAAGCCTCCAAGCAAGACACCCCCTGGCCTCTTTTCTTAGTAGTACCATGTAGCAAAGTCATGAAAAATCCTTCCTGATGCTGACCTCTTATTAGCACAATCCGTTAGCAGGCACAGTTGGTAATTTGGCAGCATTGCCTTCTTGAGATCTATGCCAGTGTCAAAATGTCACACTTTGAGAAAGCCGGGAGGACTGGCCAATTAGTGAGTAATTGAGTTTTCCTGGGTCTTGGCTAATTAATTGAATTTAAGCCCAGGTGAGTGCATATGACTGTGACAGTCTGTGCTGCTGCCTGTTGGGACAGATAGGAGATTCCTGCTGGCTCTCGTGGCTGCCTCTGTAGCAGCTCATCCTGGACACCACAGCTAGTGGCAATGCTGTTTCAGGAGCTGCTGGATTTACCTGTGTGAGTGTGTCTGAGCATCCCATTGCTTGGCTGGACATGGGATAAGGACATGTGGGTTAGCCCTTGAAAGAAGTGCTCTGTCCTGGGTAGGTGCCCAGAATCAATACTCTAGATGCTTGAGGAGGTAATTGGAAATGCAGAATGTGAAATTTGGAAATGCAGAACGTGAGGTCTAACTCTGCTGCAAGGACAAGCAGGGCTGAGGGAGTAAGGAAAGAGAAAAGGGGATCTGAAGCAGTGGACTTATCTTATATGCTTAGCTGTTGCCTGGAAGGGATGTTGTCCTTCCATCTGGAGAAGGCTTGCAGTGTGTTTGCTACCAAAGTGTGCTGAAGCACATAGTGTTTTAATGTCACTTCAGTGGGATGGCACTATTTTAAAAACATAATAAGAAGGGCAAGGAAACTTCTCATTTTGCTTAGGCTATGAATACAAGCAACTAAAATATGAGAGAATTTGGGGCCTCCTGCCTGTGTCATTCTCAAGTTTTGGTACAGTCAGGAGGGCAGCAATCTGTAGCTTCTCGGAGGCAGTGTTTTTACAGTGATGATAGGGATGCTCTGGGCCACAGCTAGACCAAAGTCCCCCTAAGCTGGGTGAGGAAGTGCAGCAGAGTCTAATATAGTTGTGGTGACCCAGAAACCAGCAAAGTGCTTCTGGTAGTGGTGAGCTGGCTGAGTTTTACACCAACTGCACCTACCTCTGAGCTGTGTTGTCTTTACATCGCCCCATGTTTACCTGGTATGCAGTCTGGGCTGCTTGGCTGTAGTAGGACTCTGCTGGGCAGAATGGAGGCTTGCTGTGGCTGTAGAAGAACTTTCTCCTCTCTCTCAGCAACTGCATAACATTTCCTATAACAATATGTGTGTTTTCTCTAATCTGGAGCTTCAGTCTGTATTGCATATAGCTTTTAGAGGGAAAGTTTCTCAGTAGTTAGGTAAAGGTGTCCTGATTAAAGGTCACCTGATAAACAGGACAGTCTTACTGATTCTGTCTACAAAGATCAATTATAGCCCATAAAGAAGGTTTTTTTTGGACTGAAGGGGGTCAATAACTTCAGTAATGTCAGGCTCTTCATACAGGCTTTGAAGTTTGTTATAGATAAAGTGTCCGTTCTGTGGTTGGGCTCTTTGGGCACAAGTGTGCAGCAGCAGTGCTGAGCTGGGCTGGTGGGGACAGCTGAGGTTCCAGGCACCCCAGTCCAAGATGCTTCCAAGTACAGGTTGTCTAACTGGCATCCAGGCTCTGGTGATCACGACGCCTTTGTCTGGCTTTTTTTTTTTCACCTCCAACTGTTACATATTGTCTCTCTTTTTTTTTGTTTGTTTTCCTGTGCTTCCATGTCAGCTTTAAAACCTAATCTCTGCTTTTAGGAGCAGGTTTTCTCTTGTGCACCCCTGGCAGGAATGGTTGGCCTGCTCTTGTTTGTGCCTGCCAAGAACAACCTGTTCAGTTTGCAGATCTGGAACAGTTATGCTGACCACAAAAATGAAGTTTGAAGTTACAGTTCAGCACATTAATCCTGTGTAGAAAGAGAAGAGTGGCCTTCTGCCTGCCTCCCAGGCAGTCCCTGAGCTGTGCGTGTGTGGCTGTGAGGTGACATGGTGGGAAGGCCAGTCAAGGGCAGGGGAGTGCTGAACTCTGGCACAGTGGGGACTGGCAAAATACCAGCTGAGGACAGATTCACATTTGTGGTATTTCAAGATTATTTGAATTTGGCACCTGGTACAGCTACTCCAGAGGATGGCTCTGCCTGAGCTCTGTGAGTGGTGGTACCTGCTTATCCTTAGCAAGGCTGTCCTGCTGCCGAGGAGCTTGGCTGGGATCTGCTCATCACTGGACTGAGCTCAGATAGGAGTTTCTGAAGGCAATATGAAATCAGAGTTGGTTATGAGTTTGCTCCTTTCACCTCTCCCCTCCATGCAAGAGCAACTTCTTTCAGCACAGACCTGAAGCATCTAGATGAGTCAGTAAAATAGTCAGTGTGTTTAAAATGAGACCACTTTAGAGAGAATCTCTGGGGACTGGCTCCCTACGCACTGAGGTGGAGGCTGAGCAGGTGACCCAGCCCCTTATATTCACATTGGACACACATACTGAGGCTCCTGCATTGATGTTTTCATGTGGAGCTGCGCTCAGCCTCTGAAATGCCTCAGCATCTGCAAGGAGCAACTACTGGGCAGCCAGATCCTTACTCCTGGCACCTGCCTTCTTTCAGTACTGCACTGTTGGTCCACCCATGCTGTTCGTGGGCCACATCTTGTTCTCCTGGGCATGTCAGGCTGGAGATGTCTGGGAGAGATGTGACCCCGCTGAAAGCAGAGAGAGAGGGAGGCATCTGAGGCTGCAGAGGTACTTGAGAAGATGCTTAAAAACAAGGGACATGAACATGATTGTGACAGCTTTATCCAGTGTCCTGGGCTCTACCTGGGGACCTGAACATACTGGGGATCTGAAGATACTTCACCAGGTGTGTGTCCATATGTGGGCTGAAAGAGGAGGGAGATCTGGGAGTAGATAAGGAGGACTGGCTACTGCTGCCCTGGCATCTTTCCTGCCTTCCAGGGCTCTGTTCAGAGCTGCTTCCCAGCAGTTCCTGGTGGCACAAGGCCCTTTCTCTGAGCCCCTCTAAAGCCCCCTGGAAACCCTAGAGAAGTGAAGAGGAGACACAAACATGACTACAGAGAGAGAAAGACAGACAGACTTTCAAAGTAGGGAAAGGCAAATGCATCTGTAGGAGAAGAATTAATGGGAGTAATGTGTAGGACTACATTATTTTTATATTAATTTTGATAAGATGGCTCAGTTCATCTGCTAAAGCTGAAGCATATGGGATCAATACAAATAATTCAGAGAAGAGAGCAAGCATGTAAACAACAGAGGGTAACTCAGCAAGAATTGAGCGCATGTTTAGTTAATTAAAAGCAAAATCCTGATTCTAAGCTTCTGAACATTTTGGTCACTCTTCCCAGCTGCATCTTGGGTTTGGATGGCCTCGGGCCTGTGTCTGCAATTGTGCTTAGCATTATGTATTCATGTGTCCCGCTACAGTCACTGGTCTATGCCAAGTTTGTGCGAGTGTGGGACAGCAACTCTGCAGGAGAAGGTCTCTGTACAGCAGCATTGCGGAGGCTGCCAGGGTTGCATGCTTCCCTCCCTCCACTAGCTTTGTCCACCACAGATACCACCCGAGGGGGTGCTGGTGGTGGCCCTCTTGCTTCCAAAGTACCTTGCCTCCTTCAGGTCCTGTGCTAATGCATTTTTGATCCTACTGACATGTGGCCAGATGCAGCCTTCCAGATGAAATCAAGGGAAGATTAATGGTGGCTTTGCTGTGTAGACAATAAATAGGGAAGGACTGTTCTTCTTCACTCCTGAGTAACTCCAGGAGACCCTAGAGGCTGTGCAGGCTTAGGGGTGGCATGGCAGCAAGTGTCCCTAGCACCTGCAGCACCTGGCAAGCTGTGTGGCTTCCCCAGCATAGGCTGTGATGCTGCCCAGTAGGCAGGTGTGTATATCTCCACTCCCAGCATAGACCCTGGAGCACATCCCCTGCTAGGGGGGTATGTCCATGGCTTACCTCCCCATCCCTCCCCAAACTGGTCTGCATGGTAGCAGTGAGATATCCTGTGAGTTTGGTTTTGTTGTTGGTTTTGGTTTATTTCCCATCTTCTACTTCTCTGGGAAGGCAAGTCCATTTCAGATCAGGGTTTTCTGTCAGTTTGTGTCTAGCTGTCATTAGGTCACATGGGAAGGATTAGCACCAGTGGTAGCCAGGACTGCTTATGGCCTTAACAATGGAGTTGTTATTACAAATGCTGTTATTCACAAGTTATCATTATACAATCACATGGAGTATTGTTTTACATAATTGTCATTATCTAGCTATTAATTTATATGCACATGGTGATCTCAGAACACCTGAGGTGAGTTCCCAGAAATGATCGCACTTCAGCATATGTGAGGCTAAAATACATGGCAGTCATCCAAGGCTGGAGAAGATCAGGGTCAGTGAAGCACTGTGAAGGATGTTGCTTTGCAGAGGGGTTGCTTTGCTTTTTGTAAATAACGTTGTGCCCTGCCCCTTGTTGTTTGAAATGACCAAATGGTTTTGGCTGAAGCTGTACCCTCTACTGCTTGTTACTGGATTTTGAACATTCAAAGGTTCCTGTAAAGCTGGCATTAATGTGGTGTTGCTGCTAGGCTGCAACATTCCCATAGCCTGGCAGGACAGGCAGGAGGGTCTCCTTTATATCCTGGGGAGTGCATCAAGCAGCGCCTATATTATAGCTGCCTCTCCAAGATTTGTTTTAAAAAATGGATGCTAATGTATTAAGAGGAAAAATACCATTGATTTTAAAACAGGGCTTAACTAGAAACCATTTGCCTTTTTTCATGGTGTGTTCTTTGGTTTCACTTACATTGCGCACTTCACAGAATCAGTGGAGGAAAACATGAATAACTCCAAGCTGGGAACAAAAGAGGAAAGAAAAAGCAAATAATGCATCATATGTAGGATTCTGCATGGGTGCCATTTGATGTATCTCTGGTATCAGCTGGTAATACTGAAGGTCAAATGCAGATAGCCCTGGGGTGAAACACAACCCACCACCTTGCTTGCATCTCTCAGGAGGATGGTGTGTTTGATGTGTGAGAGAGGAGCAGAAGCAGTGTAGCATCAGCAACAGCTCACTAGTGATTTTGTGCAGAGGAGAAAGTGTAGGAAAGGAGGAAGGAGTAAGAAAGTGATGAGTGTCAAAGAGATTTGTCTTGTACTGCTAAACTGTGTCCTACGCCATCATACCACTACTGTGGTGTTATCACAGATCATGCTGCATCATCTCCACTCTTGGTAAGTGATGGAACTGCCAGAAATGCTGTGGAGTCAGATGTATTGATTGCTGGCTGTGCTCTAAGACTCCTACCTACATCGTAGCATGGAAACAACTTGTAGAGGAGGGATTACATGGGTGAACAAACAAAATAGGGGCCAGAAAATAAAAAGAAGATTATAATAGTCTGATTCAAAGTCAAAAAATCAATGCAGGATTTTAGCAAGCTGATTTCACAAAGTGATTTAGCTGTTTTTCCTTGAAATTTGCCCAGTTTCTGCTGGGAAATAGTCAGTCTTCTACTCCTGAAGGCACTGGAGGTGATTCTGGACTTTGGAGGTGGATGTTGAGTATCTGAGAGGTGGGACTTTCAAAGTGGTAGCTCAGGGACTGGCAGATGGTAGACACTATGGCATGTATTGCCCCACGGAGAACTGGATGTGTTTCTGAGCTAGGTGCTGGTGCAAGCTCCACAGGGCACAAGACGTGTATGGCTACTCCCAGAGGGGTGGCATGTGGTGCCCCTTCTGCCCTGCTGTCACAGGATGTTTCCAGAGGCCATGTTGGGTGGGCCTGTCCCTTTCGTCCTGTGGATCCAGCACAGGGGTGGGACAGTGCCCTGGGCATTAGTGTCTAATCTTTTCTCACTTCTACAGCCTCATCGGGGGAATATTTAGAGCCTGCACTGAGGCTTCAGGTGGGTACAGCTTCCTTGAGCTGATCTACACAAGGAGGTTCCTGGCCACTGAACATCTTCTGCCAATGAAGACTTGTAGGTAGAATAATAGAATAACCAGGTTGGAAGAGACCCACCGGATCATCGAGTCCAACCATTCCTATCAAACACTAAACCATGCCCCTCAGCACCTCGTCCACCCGTGCCTTAAACACCTCCAGGGAAGATGAATCCACCACCTCTCTGGGCAGCCTGTTCCAGTGCCCAATGACCCTTTCTGTGAAGAATCTTTTCCTAATGTCCTGCCTAAACCTCCCCTGGTGGAGCTTGAGGCCATTCCCTCTTGTCCTGTCACTTGGGAGAAGAGCCCAGCTCCCTCCTCTCCACAACCTCCTTTCAGGTAGTTATAGAGAGCAATGAGGTCTCCCCTCAGCCTCCTCTTATCAAGGCTAAACAACCCCAGCTCCCTCAGCCGTTCCTCATAAGGCCTGTTCTCCAGCCCCTTTACCAGCTTTGTTGCTCTTCTCTGGACTCGCTCCAGAGCCTCAACATCCTTCTTGTGGTGACGGCCCAGAATCCTACAAATTAATATCTTACTAAAAGTTCTTTCTGCAGGGCACAGAACAGAAACACTGAAATCATCACTAAAACTTACCTCTTATCAGTTAAAACATTAGGTTTCTAACATGTACTGCTATGTTTTTTTCTGAGTATTTACATAAATCTGGCTATTTATGCTATTGCATTGGGTGCATTCTTGTCTGAGGCTTGATTCATCTCTTAATACAACTCTTAAGTAAAACATATGCTTCCTACATGAATTTATCTATTTTTTTCCTCAATGAAGGTTTTATTCCTATAATTTAAAGATTTTTTTTTTTTGAGGTACTTGGCTTCAGCATGGTTGTTGTGGACCCTTGGAGGATCATGGGAAGATGACTTTGCCTTTGTCCCTCCCTGTTCTCCTCCCCTGCTTCTCCAAAACCCCTCACACATGGCCTCAAGGAAAGGTGAAGCTGAGACACTGGACAGAGGCAGGACACCCTTTTTCAGAGGTGTGGTCCCACCACAGTCATGACCTTAGTCATGGCTTCAGGCTGTTCACGGTGAGCACAAGACTCTTACATAGGTTGCAAAGGGATTTGAAGCATGACTGTTTATGGCCTTGCTGCCTAGTTAATGGGGTACCCAATGGCCTCTGCCTCACCAAGTGCTGGGAAGAGAGGCACAGGAGGGGATGGTGCCGTGCAAACTGCCTCATACTGTCCGGCTCTCTATTCCCTGATCTTTAAAGGGTGGGAATAGAAATTGGATAAACCAGTTCAGTTCGGCCCTACCTGAATGCAGTCGCAGCGATCTCCCCTTTGCAGTGATGGGAAGGTTAGATGTTGATTTGCAGCATGGCTGAGTGCAACCTGCCCTCCCCTCCCTTGCTGCTGCAGTGGGTGATCCTCTGGAAATAGGAGCAAATTCAACTGGTGGTAATAGATTATTCTCAAAATGCCATTACATCTGACACATCCAAACATGGCTTAAGTTGCTGGGGTGGTGCAACCTCCAATTTACTGAGATAAGAGTTTTACCGGGGACTGCTGTGCACTTCAGCTGTGATGTGTGATCTCCATGGGAGCAAGTTCACTGTTTTTTCACTGAAGTTTAAGAATGTCTCTGAAATACTTCAAACACTTCTCTATGTGGGAACTTTCACTATTGCTTGAAGGAACAGAGCCTTTACGAGCTTGGAAATAACCTAACTCTCCCTTGTGTACTTAGGGGCTCTCTGAAACTTCTTTTGCTGCTATCCCCTTTCTGCAGACATGACTCAAGCCGATGACAAAATGTAGGGTTAGATGGATCACTGATGTTCTTGTCCCTCTGCCAGGCATCTGCCCTCCCTGTGGATTAAAACACAGGACTAACCCAGTGGTTTCAGCCAAGTATCATTTTAGAAACAAATCCGCAGGAGTGTGCTGTAACTGGAGAAGCAGCCACTGCAGCAAGGACTGGTTACCAGCAGCTGATAAATATAGCTGATGAAGGTAGCCAGCACTTTGCCTTTTAGGAAACTAAAAGTATTAGTTTATCTCTGGGTGAGCACCAGAAAATGGAGTTTTCAGCTAAAAACTTAATTTTCTTCTTGGCACAAGCTCTGAGGGACCTGGAAATGGCCAGAGACTCCCTTCTGTTGCCTGTGAGATCTCCCTGGTGCTGCTGTTGGATCAGATAGGAAATCCTGATCTGGCTTAAGGTTGGTTACAGCCAGCAAGCACAGTGCAAATATCAGTGGAGTTGTGCTGCAGCAGGCTGGATTAATTGCTATGAAGAGATCAGATGGCTGAAATTGTAGCCTGTGAGGGAAATGAGGCTCACTGAACAGGATCGTCTGAAAATACTGATGTGAGGGAGACAGCAGCAGACCAGCTGGGCCTAGGTGAGCCATCAAGGGCCCTAGAATGTGTTTTGAAGGAGCAGCTTTACCAGAGAGGGGAAAAGCAACCTTAATGAGTGAGAAGCACACGTAGGCAGTATGAAAGAACTCCCTATGTTCACTTTCCTGCATTTTCTGCCCCCACAATCCCAAGTCCTTAGAAACCCAGTGCAGTGAAGAAAGGGACCCATCAGTGTTACTAAGGAAGGGAGAGGGGAGCTGGGTTAGCTGGCCATGTCTCTGCAGCTTTAAGATACAGAAGTACAAGTCTGCTAAAACGACCTCTGACTATTTCAGCCTGTTGGCAGCACTGACAACTCTCATACTCTCTCCCTACCAGGGGTTTGGGACTCTAGAAAATAACGCAATGTTGAATCTCCCCATTAACACCCCAGCCCTGCCCAGGGGCATCCTGGCTGCAAAGGCTGCTGGTGCAGATGCTGATTCTTGTACCATGCACCAGTGGTAGAGCAGGTTGCAGAGGGGAGTTGAAATGTGGGGTTTCCTTAAATTTGCAGTGGTGTGAGCATCCGGAGTTGTGAGTTAGGGACAGAAAAGGGAGTTTAGGTGCACGTGGCGCTAAAAATACCTGATGTCAAAGGGGAATTGTAACATGATTTTTGGGTGTCCATCAGATCTTGTATCCCCTCAGGAAAGAGATGTTCATCATCTCTCCTACTGCTGGTAAGGGATTTGTCAGGTGGATGATTATGGATATAAGACTGGGAGAATAAGAGAGTCATGTTTCTGTTTATTTTCTGTGTCCAAGAAGGGGTTCAAGGCTAGTGCTACCAGGTTTGAGTCCCTTCAGGAAAAGGTAGGCAGCTTGCAAAAGTGAATGCAGGGGATATGTTTTGTATTGTATGGCATGAACATAAGCACTCTGCTGCTACAGACCAAAGATTTGTCTCATTTCTGTCCTGTTACCTTTACCTGAAGGATGAGCTTAAAAATGCACATGATGCTGTACCTCAGTACAATCTCTTCATCTTCTGCCAGGCAGAGCTTGAAGGCCCTTCAAATAATCTCTCAAAGTAGCCAGTGGTTTTCATTGCTCTGAATGGCTAATGAAGGGTGTGTCATGTGGCACGGGCTGCACATCTGAGTGCCTGTGTGTGGGAAATAAAGCTGGGGAATGCAAACTTGTGAGCAGCCTTGTTGCTCCTAGCTCTTGTGCCATGGCAGATTTTGAGCCTGCTGTCATAAATTTTAAACAGCCTAGTTGTTGCTCTTTCTGCCCTCGTGTATGAGGCACCCAACTTTTCAGTGAATACATACAGTGTGTACAGAAAGACTTGCTGTGCTGTTGTGACCCTCCTGCTCCTTGAGAAGAGCCATCATGGAATATTACGTGAGGAAATGCTGCATAATGCATAGCCTGGCATATGTCAAAAGGTTTGTGTGGCCTGTAAATGAATACTGAAAACTGTGAAATGAAATGGGTTGTACCTGTTATACTCTCTCCTTTGGCCATCCACTCCATCAGCCAGGTAAGCAGGGCATCTCTGTGGGTATGATGGGATGGAGGGATGAACTGGGGGAGCAGGAGGCAATTCTGTTATGCAAATCAGTAGAGGTGTATAAAAAGGAGGAGATGGCTCTAAGAAAAAGTAAAGTAAAAGAAGGGTTGATGAAAGACATAGAGGCATTTGAGTTGAAGGAGAAGTGAGTGCATGGGGGAACATCCACAAAAGGCTGACCCAAACTATAAGTGGGAAAAACCCGCCCCATCAGAGGGGAAGAAATGGAGAAAATGGGTCATGGCTAGGCTGAGGGCAGGCTGAAGTGTCTTGAAAAGGATCTGGGTTGGGAAGGCTGTGCCAAGGAGAGATGGCCAGCAGCTGAGGATGGTTTGCAGGAAGCACTGCACAGAACACTGCTGTTTTACACTAAGCATGTATGACCCCTGCTGTTTCTACATGTAGCTTGAGAAAGCACCTACTAAAGAAACCAGGGGCTGACTGTGGAAAGATACTCTGAGGAGGTATGTCCTGATTTGCGATGGGCTGGAGATGCAGGTGGCTGAAGGCTCTTTCAGCAGATGTACAGCATCTGGGGAAACAAGAAATCACGTGAAGCAGAGGAGATAAGGGCAGAAAGAGTAATTTGGAAACGGAAACAGCCCTCTGCCTAGCTGGAGAGGCCACGCTTGGCTGTGTTGTGAAATTCGTGGGATTGGGCTCAATCTATCTGATCTCAGTGTGCATGAAGGATGCTGTTGTGCTTGCAAGGCTGCTGGACTACGGTGGGCAGCAAACTATACCCCAAGGGGCAGGTCTCCCGTGAAAAAGTGATCGATACCCCCGGATACAGTCAGCTCCCATCCCCGAGGGTCTGACCCTGCCTGCAGGCAGCGGGGAGCTGCGGCCTCTCAGGTTTTCAAGCGTGGGTCCTTGCTACCATCTAGTGGTTTTCTAGGGTAACAAAAAATGTCCAGAAGTGCTTGCTTGTGGTGTTAGGCTACAAATGCCACACTAACCGTGCTAAATTAAACAGCAGGGAAATAGTCATGAAATATCGTGGTCTTTGTTTTCTGCATCTCCTGCAAAATAACCGTAGGAAGCTTTGGCACTCTGAGATTTTGGTGGATAATTAGTCATGAAGCATGTTTATCATTCCATGATATTTTTTCTCAAAGTGGAGACAAAACTGAAGCTGCCTTTCTTTCCACTCCATAATATTGCTGTTCCATGAGCATGTTTGCTTTGCTTGCATTTTCTGGTTTCCTCCTAATGATGCCTTTGTAATGTGTGCACGCGTTACAAGAATCTCACTTTACATGTGAGAAGCCCTGATTAAAAACTTTGAGCAAACTGGAGTGATTGCATTTAAAAATGGAGGAAGACCTCTTTTTTGAGACTTTCAAGTCCTTAAGACTCATCTAATAATGATGGACCAAGACCCATAAGATTATTTTTCCTATGGAGAAGTGAAGGGGAGACCTAACAAGGCAGACAAAGAGGACACTGATTGACTGCTTGAAACAGGTTATTGTGATCAGAGATTTCTTGGCCCTCTAGCCCTAGGAAATTTATAGGGTTGTAGTTCAACTTAACTTTTAAAACTGGACTCTTCCTGAAATTCCATGTGAAAATATGAGGGCTTTCTACAGAAAGCAAAGGGAAAAACTCCTATGGATTTTCATTAGGCCAAGATTTCACCTTAAAACTTTACTACTTCTGAAATGATAACATGATGAAAAGAATACTTTAACCCAGGAGACATATATAAGCTTTATAAAAAGCTTACAGGAGCTTTTTTGTGTGTGCTGATGCTATGGCCTCTTCATTCCAGCATGATTATGTTATGGTATGCAAGCCTTGCTCCCGTGTCTCTAAATAACCTTGGTAAGAATGAATACTTTTGCATCCTCTTATCACGTAGCAGGCTTCTACTCTCCAACTCTGAAGAATGGCTTGTAAAAGCACTGATAGAAATGGAGTATTGCAAAATTACCTTTCTTTATTTCCTCTTCTCTGTGCTTTTCTCCTGGCTTGAAGCTTCCTAGGAAGTCCTGCTATGAGGGTTTTAGTTGCTGAGAGCGGGATGCCTAGAAATACTGCAGGTATCCCATTACCTCTTCACTCTTTCTTGTTCCCTGGCACCTCAGGGAGCCGTGGTGCCAACCATGATAAATCATTTCTGCTGCTTGTGCCCTTGGAGGCAGCTGCAGTAATTACTTGGAGTGACCCTTGCTTTCAGCTGTCACAAAAACCTTGCCATAATCACAGAAGAGCTTAAATCCTTGATAGGATGTAAACTGCTAGCATGAAGGGCAGTGCATGTAGCCAAACCCAAATATAATGTTCAAACTACTGCCCTCCAACCTGTGTATTTTTAGAACAATATTAATGCTCTTTTATTAAAAAGAGCAAATGTGCAATGTTCTTTAAAATGTGGTAACAGTTTATCCATTCATAATGTTTTAAATACTGTTATCGGGGAACTGGAGATGACAAGTCCCCTTCATTGGAGTCTCGAGGTTTGTTTGGACATATGAAGGTGAAATTTGTGTGACCTAGGGGAGCTGACAGCCCACTTGAGTGGGCATGGGAGTGGTGAGTTGGAGCTGCTTGTGGGTCAGACAGCCTCATGAGGATATTGTGGTGTAATACTTCCTGCCTCTGAAGGTGAGTCTGTCTTTGTCATGAGAAATTTGCTACACTCTTTGGACACTGCAGAGGTACAAAATTGGACAAAGACTAAGAGCTTCTGGAGGTGTGCAGATGACTCTTTGATGGTGAAAGGCACACTAAAAGTAGAGCTGCCGGTGTTGGTGAGTTCTCTCCGAAGAGCAGTGCCCTTCCACAACGTGAGTAGCTTTCCCACCCTGCTGCATGGTAAGCCATGTGGCACTTCTACCCCTGCTGCATGCATGCATGCTGAACTCTCCCTTCCTTGGCACATACCATGGCACTATGTAACTAATAGAGCCCATGTGAGTTTGATGAACACCTGTTTTGCCCCAGTAGGAAGCATGGGAAGTGTTTCTGCAAACCTTTTGGCTTGTGGCTGTGGAGGGTGCAGCATGAGGGAAGCAGAGCTACTGTTGGGCTTAGCCTGCTCCTGATGGCCAGCACATCCCTCCTTTGCCATTCCCACCAGGAGTGGAGCTTTGTGGAACATCTGAGCACTCCACAGCTGGAGCAGTGTACAACTTTGGGTGCTGTTGGCCAAAAGATGAGTGTACCCTCAGCTTCAGTGGAACTGTCATTAGTCGCACTTGAAAATCAGGAATGACTGCACAAGGAGGATTTTACACTTGTTCCAGTGAGATAGTCTGGAGAAATTTAGCCCACAGATACTAAAACTTGGGCATGAGAGACCCAAGAAGTTTAATAATGACAAGTTTTGAGTTGAAAAGACTATTTCTCATAGACCATTATCCAAAAGCCATACTGTTGCACATCCATGTGGCGTGTCCAGATTAGAAACGAGAAACAATTTGTAAAAAGGAGTGTGTTTAACTTTTGGAACAGTTTGCTTGAGTAACATGGTGATTCTTTATTGTTTGGAATTGCATATCAAGATGAAATGTCTTTTTCCCAAATCATGGTATAACAAAGTCATAAGTAATTGTGCTTAGGGCATTGCAGGAGCAGTTGCGCATACCCCAAAATTATTAGATCATGGTTCACAAGTGTCAGATACTGTTGATGTCAAACCCCAATGTTTGTAATATCTTTCTTGCAACCAGCAAAAGGTTTGGGTGCTTTACATTTCCAGAGTTGTTCTGTGCTACTTTTTACCTTTTGCTCAAATAAGGGCTGAGAAGCAGATCCTGGTAGAGTTCATACTCAACAAGCTCTTGACCTCTACCCCTGCCTTCCCCTTGTATGGCTAAGGACATCAAAATGACCAACGGGCTTCAATAATCCCAAACAAGAAATTGGAAGCTGACTCCAGTGAAGTCACAGTTGAGGCAGAGGGAAAAAGAATTATTATATTATATACAAGCTCCCATTCATTGCCTTTCCTCATGCTAGGAACCATGTGTGCTGAAGATATTTGGGTCAACTTCATACCAGCTGCATCAGGACTGTAAAACTAACCAAAAACCATTTGAGAAAATGCTCTGCTTCACTTGCATGGCAAGCAGAAAACTGTGTGTGTCCTTTGGAAATGGATGTACACAAGAAAGCACACAGAGAAACAGTAACTCTTGGACATAAGTTGAATTAATTAAGTAGATTAAAAAAAAAAAAAGCCTGGCTTGGTCTTGAAAGAATGCCAGAAGGTATAAATTGGACAAGAAACCTAGGCAAGATTGGTGAAGGAAACATTTTTGTGTATCACACCTAAAGCCCCCAGGCTTAGTGTTGGATGCTAAGAAAGGAAAAATTATAGGCTTAAAGTTTCTGCCAGTTGCCTCTTATCAGTCACTTGGGCTGCAACTGCTCAAGCAGAGAGTTTGATTTAAAAGTCCTGTGATTTTTTTTGCCGTGTTCAGCCCCCAGGGTTTAACCGAGGGCAGCCTTCTCCAGAGCAGGAGGTACGCGGTGACCTCTAGTGGTGGATACACGCAGGAAAGAAAAGTGATGTGATCGTGTTAGTTTTTAACTTTGTGATCAATTTATTCCTTGTCAGAGGGTTCCCGAGGTGAGAAGAGCACCTGGAGACATTGGCAGCTACCTCTGCACAGATTTTCTTTGTTTGACACGATGGCAAGGTTCTGACTTTCCCCCCTGGACTGGATCAATGTGCCTTGTGGTGTTTTTATATCAGTGCTTCTATCTGGACAGTAATGTTTTGTCAAGGCTTTATGACCTCTTCCCTGAGGCTTTATGGGTCTGAAGGCATGCTCACTTTAATATAAAACAGGATGGTTTTACCCTTGAAACACACCTTTCCTTCCAGTGCCCTTGAGGTAGAAAGCAATGGTGATTTACCATTGGGTTTATCTCTGGTCTGGTAACTCCTGTGGCAGGTAAAGTGGGTCAAATTCCTGACACGGTAGTCTTAACCAGTCCTTACCATCTCAGCAATGTCAACTGGAGTCTCTGCTTTTTGTTCTCAGGGTACTTCTGGGAACAGTTGGAAAGCCACCAAGATGGCTAGGTGAGGAAGGAGCTGGTCCTGCCCAGGGGAAATGTTTGACAAGCCTGGATTTTAACCATGAATAGGTTAAATATGTTTCTGAATTTAGCACTGTTCAGGTAGCACATGAATCTGAGATCAGAAGTTTCTTGAACTTTCCCAAAACTGTGGATGCTTGCAGAAGCAGCTGAGGTGCTGATGTTAGCGGGTGTTGTGTTGATAGGCATTGTCCTGGCTCTTCTGCAGCTGTGGTGGTAGAGAGGCTCCCTGGCAGGGACTTGGCAAGTCACAGTGCCCAGGTGTGTGGTTGTGCCAGGTCTGAGTCTAGAGTGGCAATTCTTTTGGCCTTGGTGCCATTCAGTTGTGTCAAGGGGGACCAAGAACAGAAAAGCAGAGCTAATCGTAGTCATTGTGGATTTGGTCTGCAACAGGGATTTGGCTCAAATTCACCAGAGACTTAGAGTATCCGTTTATTTTGAGTTATCTCTGTCCTACTCAAAATTGGTTCCTTAGAGTTTAATTTGATGTCTGAGAGATCTATGTGGGCAGGCAGCTCAGGGCTGGCTGATAAAACATCTATAAAAACCCCATCTATATTCCAAGGCTCTCTGTTTTGCAAAGTTAATAACAGCCCTTTAAAACAGTCTTATTTTCCTTATTTGCATTATAGTTTTTAATGTATTTCTGCTGACTACATAAGCATTCATGGTAAATTAAGTTTACTTATATTAATTAGCTACTAAGATGCTTGGTAAATGCTGCCTTCAACTGTACCTTGACACACATGGGAAATTTTTGATGTGAAAGCATTTCGAGTCCCATTATATCTTTGCACTATCCCAGGAAGTCCTAGATGCTTTGCACCCGTTGCACTGGACATTTTTGCAGTGCTGTTCTTTGGTTGGAATGAAACCTTCTCCACAAAAGCGGACTTCCCTTGTTCTCTCTTTTGAGCATCCCTCCTGTTGCTTTCCAACCAGCGCTTTTTGGTGTGTGCTAGGGCTGATGTGAGCATGTGTCATGACTTTTACATGGCTGTTTGCAGCAGCACTTGGCAGAGGTGCAGGGTTGTAGCTGTGCAGTATCCCTCCCTGCCTGCTATGGCATCCTATACACTTAGACGATATTGTAGCATTTAATCTTCCTTTACCTTCACAAATACTTTGCTGCTTTGAAAAGACAGAATTATTATTATTTTTCTTTAACCCATCAGCATTTCTCTGCGTGGACCAGATGAGGCACAGCCCATCTTGGAGTGCTGCAGACTGAGGCTCTATTCCAAAACCACTGCTTGAAAAGGACTGTAAATTAGCACAGGCATCCCCCAGCTTCCTTTGGCTGTGGTGCTACAGCTACCATATGCTCTAATCTTCGACGGTAGGCTACCTGTCCTGGTTCATTAATAGCAACTCAAGTTCATCACAAGCTTATTTCAACTTGATCGTATGCTGCAGGCATAATGAGTTGCTGCAGGCATAACGAGCTGCTGCTTGCTTGCAGTGGTGTTAAGGAATGCTTGGCACACTGAAGGTGACAAATGCAGGTCACTGTATCCTTGGCAAAGCCACCCATATTTTCCATGGATCTGTGAGTCTGTGGAACCGCAATTCCGCGGCAGCAGTCACAAACAATGGACAAATGCAAGCAACTTTCTTTAAGGAGTGACATAGCTGTGTTGTACTGGGGAGACAATAGAGATCTTTCACCTTAAGTAACTGCTGCTGGATATTGGTTGTAATATAGGAAAGGAGGTCTAGAAAGAACCTCACAGGATTGCCCATCTTTCAGTTTCTCTGAAACTTTTGGTGCCACAGCTTTGTCTAAGTGCCCATAGAAGGGATAAAGATCCTGCTGCTTTGCCTTGGCTGTCTGCTCCTGTGCTAGCTGCCCTCATTAGAAAGCTGGGAATCATCTCTGCCAATTTCTCACATTTTTTTCTGACCTAGCAGTCTTGGCTGCTGTGATGGTCAGTGGACATCTAGTCTCTGTGTTCAGTGGAGCTGAATTTGTCTGTAGTCATCTATTTAGGACAAAATGAATCTCACCCTAACCTTCACTGATGTTTACTTCTTCAGCTGAAGATGCCTATGGTGTAGACACCTGTGTTTAATCAGACTAATCCCATTCCTGTTGTTTAACCTGATTTTTCCCTCAGTATCATGGTGTTGCAGGACATCTGCTCCTTGTCTTCAGTACAAAAAATAGATTTTCTTGGACAAAAATATTTCTATTCTTAAACTCTTCCCAGTGCTTCTCTCAGTTCTATCTCCTCTGAATAAATTGGCTTTGTGTAATCTGATTTCTCTCATAAGCAATCTCTTTGAGACCTCTGATTGTCCCTGTGGCTCTCTGCTAAGTACTTTTGTATTAGTCCTTATCTTCCTTGAAATGTGATGCCCAAAACTGGTGAGAGTACTCCAGCTGAGGCCTTACTCATGCTGAGCAGAAGGAACAGATTGCTATGTACAGAAGTAACAAGTTTTCTTTCCATTTCCTCTGCTGCCTTCTAAAATTGTTTTTTTAATGTTTCCCAAAAATAATCAGTACTCTGTCATACGTTCCTTCCTGGAAAATTACCCTGTAACTTCAATATATAAGGGGTTTGTGTGCATTTAATCATTGTCCATCCCTCCATTCTGTCTGTCCCTGGTGTGCAGAGTTACACGTGCTTTGGAAATGATGTTGATTTGTATATTGATTGTATACACTACCAGAATGGCTGGAATAGCCTGGCACTTCCATTGCCACTCCCCTCCCAGTTAAATTGTGCCTTGGCTTTCTGGCACCTCATCATATACAAAATCTGCTCCATGTACAGCCTGAAGTAGCCTGGGTTCAGGTCTCTCTTAGAAAGTATTTGTCTCTTCTGTTGTAATTATTTATGGAGATTTCTGAGCTATCAGGAGAGGGTAACTACTAGTAAGCATTTTCTGGGTTTTTGATTTATTCTGAGCTGTTTCCTTTTGTTGTTATTTTGGTTGAAGTTACACAGAAACAATGATTCCTCAGGAAAAGATTCTTTTCCTAACTTTTTCCAGTCTTCAAAATTTATTTTCCTAACCTTTTTCAGACTTTTGTTTTATGTGAGCTAGAATAAATTTCATAGGACACTCAAGGATTTTTGATTGACTGTTATAATTTATTGATGGGTAGAACATATTTCCTGATATTTTTAACTAAATACTAATAAAGTTGAGAATTTTTAAAGGAATTCAGAGCTTGGTATTACTGTAACCTGATGTGTTTCTTCCATTGGATGGAGGATTAGAGAGGCATCTTGATGCCTAAACACCAGAGCATCACTTCCATGCATATCTAGTCATCTTCCACGTTAATCCAAGCTCAGGGATTGTAGTACTGAAAATCTCTAGAGCAGAGTCTGGTTTAACATAGGACTCCGCAGGGTAGGAATGGACAGGGATAAACCAGATGTACAAGGCAATTTGAGTAAAAGCAACTATGAAACAACAGAATTACTGTTCTGAGTGAAAGAAGCAGAAAAAGTTAATGAACTTCAGAAAGCGGACATTAATGAGCCTGGGAAACAGGTAAATGTGTGTCTTCCGGGAAGATAATCCTGGAGATAAATGAACTGTCAGTTATCAAAACTGCATTAACAAAAGGTGAATGGTAAGCTATCCCAATGTGAAAGAGAGAGAAAACTGAGCAGGAGACCAGCATCCAACTGTACCAGGAGCCAAGACTTAGAAATCAAAGGGACTTGTAACTTACAGTGACTGCAACAAAGCAGCATAAACATACAGGGGTGCAATCAGAAAAAAATAATACGCAAAACCATTTAGGAAAAAAATTAAAATGTCAACTTTCTATAAAGAGAGCAAAAATACATCTTTAATTTAATGAAAAGAACTACAAATAATAGATGAGGGAAATTAAACATTTTGTTTGCTTCGTTTGTGTGAAGAAAGTATCTGGTCAAAATCAATTAAAACATAGAGAAGCTGAGTGTATTCAGATCAGCAGAACAAGGCGAAGAATAAATTAGCTCCAGAGTTTTCAGAGACCTGAAGATAAAGCAAGATGATTCCTATCTCTAGAAGAAGATAGGGAAAGTAGAGCCTGGAAATGTCTGACAGGGTTGCCTAACACTCAGGACTGGAAAGATACCTGAACAAATTATTTAAGGCTCCTTATTGTAAGCACAAAGATGACTTTAAATATTCTTAAAACCCCAACCAATATGGATTTGTCATGAGCAAATCATGTTGAGCCAGTCCAACTTCCTTCTCTGTTGGGGATAGTCATCCAAAAGGATAAGGGGAAAGCAGTGAACGTGGTATATCTTAGTTTGAGTAAGACTGAGGATTGTCTTATAAGCAGGTAGCAAAGCATGGTACAGGAAAAATCATTGGTTGCCAGGCCTGTAAGTATATCTATTTGGAGAAGAGAGAACTCTGCCACACTGCTGGAGCCTTAATGGACTACTTCAGATGTTTCTTTTCAATCCATATAACTGGCTCTGCCACTAATTCACTGGTGTATGAACAAATTGTATGTCTAGAAATAATATGACCTCAGGTAGCACAATGCTCACTCTGCTCTGGCCTCAGGCTGTTGGTAGCATGGTTACTGTTGTTAAAAAGGGGTACTTCTTATTCACGTAGGATGTGGGAGGGAAGTATTCCATTCAGTTCTGCAGTGCTAAGTCCTCTGTGGAGGAGAGAGCAATTTTGGAAACTACATTTTAAGAAGAAAGACCAAGACAAAAGGTGGCAATAAAACACTGCTTAAAGGGAAGGTAAGGCTCAGAAGACACTGACAAGAAGTGTAATTCCTTTCAGTCTAGAGAAGTAAAGCGGAAGAAGCACAACACTGATGGACTGTGTGTGAGAAACGTTTCACAAATGTAATGAAGGTCACTTGGTGTTCTTGTGCCCTGAGACAGAGCAAGAAGAAAGCTACGGCACTAGTGGCAGGGAAGAACCAGAAGAGAGAGTCTGTGACCCCTGCACTTCTGAGGTCCCTGCTCACCAAAGAGGATTCACAACTCCTCTCCTGGGGGTAGGCTTTGCAGACCTGGATGTATTTGCCAGGCAGGCACAACAACATTGGTGGCACACAGAGTGACGTGGCATTGCTGTGCAGTGAATTCAGGAAAGCACGTGCTGCACATCAGATGTAAAAATCAGAAAACTCTTATGTACAAAATGACTCCTGCTGTATTTGTGGTCAGCTTTATGGCTCTTATACTCTCATTCCTTGAAAAAGCACAGTGATATCTCCTCCATCTCATGCAGGAAGGAGCTCATTATTCTTTATTAATTAGGTCTTCAGTCACTAATCTGTTATGTACCTTTCCAGCAACTGTTTACAGATAAGTGATGTAGGATCTAATTGATGGAGGATAATTAGCTCCTCCCTAATTAGAGTGAAGTGTGCCTCTCTTCACTCTGTGGATGATCGCTTATGAATGAAAGGCCACAAATGGAAATCTCATGATGTGCAATGTGTCAGGAACTAATTTACTTAAACTATTTTTGAAAGCTTATTCAATTAATACCAAAGAGTAGGCTTACGTATGAATGTGTGCAACAAACTTCAGGTGTAGGCAGGCATGGGGTTGCCACAGAGTTGAGAGTTAACGTCATGCTCTATTACCGTAGGCTGTGCAGACATCAGCAAGGATGATAAAGCTTTTGGAAATAAAACAAAACCTTCTGGATTTTTTTCCCCACAGCTTCATCATCATCTTATGCTGGTGTCTTGACTGCAAAAGAAAGTTTATTGCAATCTTTAGCCAAGTGGCACTTTGAGGTGCTTTTTTTTTTTTTTTTTTTTTTACACAACTAGCCTTTGAAACTTGCAGAGGTACCTCATTGTCTGAGAACAGGTATTCCAAATCTATTCCATAGATTATTCTTTCTGTAACACAGCTATGGGCTCTTGTCATAATTGGTCTCAGTTACAATACTTCTACACCTTTTCAAAACATGACCACTTTTGCCTGTGACTGCCTAGGGTCTTCTGGCTGCAAAAACAAAACTGGAGAGTAGCCAAGCCACTTTCTGTGGGTGGATGTTCACTGCAAAACTCAAGTATTGAGGCTTGGGATATGTGTTGATGTACCTGAAAACTTAAAAGATGTGGAGTTTTTGTAATTACAGATGGCATGGATTCATAACACAGCATGAATGCCTTGGAGGTAGCTATGCTTTTGAATGGGTGAAAATGATATTAGGTGTTTGACCAGAAGCCTACTGCTCAAGAGCCCATTGAAGTTAATAGAAAGTCTCTTTGATGTTCTATGTACTTTGGATGAGATGGCAGAGCTAAGAGCTAGAAATGCCAAGGGAGAGCAACATGCCTCCTCTCCTGGTCATAAGAAAATATTGAGATTATGTCCCTTAATGGTTAGAAACCCCAGAAAACAAGAAAACAAATCCCACAAGCTTCCACCCTCCTCCTACCCCCCTCTCAAAAAAAAAATTAAATCTGTTTAATGATTTGGGAAGTTATATTCTGCTGCAGTGCTGCTGACCTAACATATTGAGTGAGACAGAAGCTATGGAGGCAAAGGGGACACAAATGAGGTTAGGATTACCTGAAAATTTCTAATGTTCCTCCAGACTGGAGAATTGCTTTAGTGGCAGTAGCTATATTCCCTAGAAGCCTAATACTGTTAATCAGCAATGAAAGATTTCACTGTTTCATTACTTGCTGCAGCTGAAACTCAAGGAAATTACTTGGGTCTCATTATCAGATAAAGTTAAGATGCCAGTATGAATGAAAACTCTTTTTCATGCTCAGGTCGAGAGTAATTTATTTTTCCTAGGTTAGATTTTAAAAATAGAGAGCCAGCACAGGAGAATACAATAGAACCCACAAAACCTGGATTCCACAGATCTGCTTTGATACAATTACAGTTTCCAGCCTCTCTTTTATCTTTATAACCACTCCTAGGTATGTTGGGAAGAGATTAGAGTGGCAAGCTGAGCAGCGCATCCATCCACTGCTAGGCTCTTGCCCTACTCCATTATTTCGTGGAGCCTGCAGCTGCAAAAGGGGCTGTAACCATCACCAGGACCCTGTGCCTGGGGGATGAAGCAAAGCTTGGGAGACAGAGCGTAATCATGCAAATCCATTTAGGAAAGCAGGAGCAGACTCTGTGTCTTTGTCTGGTCCCCACTTTTCCCTTGTGGGGAGTGACCCTGCCTTCCCCGGTGCAGGGTACTTATCCTCTGTATTGGCACCATGCTTGGGTCTGGACCGTGGGCTCTATCCACCTCTGTGCTTCCTGCTGCTTCATGGAAAGGGACTCCTGGGAGAGCCTGCTTGCTGCTGCTGGGACCCACGTGGTCCTTGGGCACCCTCCTAACCTGCTGCTTGTGGGGAGGCTGGGAACAGTGTTGTGCTACCAGCAAAGGTGGTAGTTGGGCTGCAAACAGCTTTTGAGCAGGATGAGTGAGAGGTGTGTGTGGGTTTTAGTGCTGCAGAAACTGTGACTCTCTGAGGCTGTAATTCCTAAGAAAACTCCTTGCTGTCAGTCATCTGGGCATTTTCTCCTGGGAAATCTTGCTGTAATAAAAGCCAGGCTGAAGGGCTCTATCACGTTCTAGGCAATGGCTGGTTTCCAGTGGGGTTTTGATGCCAAAGTTCAGATGTTTTTCTTTACCTTGAAAAACAGTGATGACTAGCTTAGGCTAGTTAAAAGATGCGAGCTTGCAGAAACAAGATATGCCAGCAGGGATGACAGCATCAATGTCCTTTCTCCCTTGTGCCATTAGACAGATGCTTGTGTCAGCTCAGGTGCCTGAGCCCAGAGCAGGACCAAAACAAAGGAGAAGCAAAGCCAGGTTCTTGTTTTCCTTCTAAATAACTTACCAAGTACTTGGCAAAACCTCTGGGAGTCTCAGTGGTGAAATGTAAAACATTCTTGCCACTTGAGTCCCCCAGCTGTATCTGAGCAAGGATATGTGACTTTCTGAAGTTAGCTGAAACCTTCCAATTAGGAAGTGACACAAATGGTGCTCTGCTGCTCTTTGCCAATGTCCTTTTTTTCCTCATTGAGCTGGGATTGTGGAGGGACCACAACCCAGTGGAAAGCTGGAGTGTCATTGTTGATTAAAAGGGGAGGAGCACAAGGTTTTCCTTGGCTGAAGTTTTAAGGGTCAGTGTTGCCTCAAGCACAAAGTCATCCAGTCTTTAAACTAAAGAAAACTCTTTGGATGTATATAGTTACAGGACTTTTTGTTTTTTTTTTTGTTAGTGACAATTAGCAAAACTGGCCTCAGATCAATGTGACATATTGAGCAAAGCCAAAAGTTGAGGTCTTTAAGGTTATTACACTTAAGAGAAAAGGCTGGTAGAAGTCAGTCGTTACTGAAATCAGATTGTCCCTTCCATGTACAAGGCTGTGTTATCCTGGACTCTGTAGCAATCAAACAACTAAAAGGCTGTATCTTTATTCAAAATTCCAGTTTCTTTTAGCTTGCTCCCTAGCTCTAGAGCCTTTTCTCCACCACTCCCCTAAGCTATGTAAAAAAAGCCCTTCCTCCTCCTGCACCTCAACCACTTGTTTTCAGCTCCCTCTGTCATCCTGGTACTTTGAAATGGAGCTCAGCTCTATCCTTTTTAACTGAGAGCCCTTTAATTTCTAAGGCATCCTCTTTGCCTTGTTTTAGGAGGACAGGTATGAATGCTGAACTTTCCTCTTCCACCGTTCTATAAGGAGTTAGATCTAGCACTTTCTACAAAATTTAAATGGTAATATCAGATATGATAACGATATGCATCAGTTGATAATTTTTTGTTAGCTTCAGCGAACTGCTCTAGCTCTAGAAATTATGCGTGTATATTTGGATACATAACTTAAATTTTCAACTTTCTTTTCCTAGTGGGAAGGGGGTCTGAAATGTCAACATAGGGCTACGGCTCTGCTTCACAGAACGTAATTCTTCCAGCAATGTATCTTCTGGCTTTTTAGGTACAACATCACCGGCCTCTTCTAAGCTGAGCACTCCCATCTTTCTAATAGGGAGTAGAACAAAAGCACTTTATCTGTAGTAAAGTTGGATATGTGGAACTCTCCTCCAACACTGTTGTGAGAAAGGGGCTTGCATCATTTGCTCTGCTCCATGTATTCCCCACTCTCCTGAGCCTGGGGCAGCTCACACCACACAGGGACGCAAGCTGAGCAGACAGGGGTAAAAAAAAATGACCCACTGCTGTGGACGCCTATGCCTGCTCCAGGAGGCTTGTGTGTTCAACTTATTGCTGCCCTTCAAATGCAGCCTGGCACATAAATGAATAGTGACCCCACGTACCCTGAGGAAATGAACCACAAAAGCAGCTTTTGAACGGGCAGGTTGCTTCTTTCTCTAGCACTTGCACATAACAGGTGCCTCTCTGAGGCTTTGTTTTATTTATTTATTTTCTGCACATGAGGTGCAAATGAAAGGCAAACAATATGGGTCAGGTGTTATGGTCTTGGATAATTAACAGCTGGAAATAATTCCCTGCTACCGGGAAGAAGAATGATGGATGGATGTGAGGAGCAGCTGCGTGGCATCTTCATCTGGCTGCTGTGACAGAGGAGGAATGAGAAATGCCCAGAGAAATTACTTGGAGGGGCTCTGGGCTGAGGCAAAATGTGAGCACTGGGAACAGGTCACATTAGAGCAGCCTGCTGGGGAAACTCTTACAGGGATGTTTCTTATTGCAAGACCCTTGTGCTTACTTGTGGAAAATCTAATATTAACCTTGGCTGCCAGCAAGGCAGATATTTTCCTAATGGGCTGCAGGGAGTCACTGCTCCACTCTTTTTACCCTGGGACCACAAGTAGAGGTGCCCTGCTACTTTTCAGCATGGTATGAAGCAGGAGCAGAGTGTGACAGGAGAAAGGAGCAGCAGGCTGCAGCCAGCATGAGCCCTTGCATAGGCGTGGAGACCCTCACGTAGCTCTGGGATGCTGCACCTGAGGAGTGGTGTGTGTTGGGGGAAGGCTGAAGTTCAAAAGCCCTCACTCTCCAGGAAAACAGAGCCAAATTAACTTCATGAGCTTTTATAGGGCTGGGACTATCTCTGTATCCACCAACTTTGCCCTGTGGCTATTTCCTACAGCTGGGTTTGGGAGGGGGAGTGGGGGTAGGTGGGAACTGCCATCACTGAAATGCCCAAGAATCTCCTCCATAGCCAGGAGGCCAGTGAAGAGCCCAGGAAACTGTTCCCCTTAAACAGTTAAACGGCTGCCTCTCAACAAGCACAATGTCACATTGAATTTGAAACAGGGAACTTTTTATATTTTCCCCCTGATTGTGCTGGCACCTGGCAGATGCCTATTTACCACAGGCATCAATACACATAGTAATCAAAGGAAATCAGAGGCACAGATTAGCAACAGCTGCAAGTCATTAGTGGCAGCCATGGGAAAGCACAGCTCTGCACCCAACTTCGAAATAACCAATATGAGTATTTCAGAGCATGAGGGTTACCGCAGGGCACTCTGTGAACACCAGAGAAAGCAAACAATTGCCTTGCTTGTCTCTCGAGATGGCTTCTTTGCTCTCCCAAAGGCAGCACCGTGCTATCGGTGAATCAATCACGCTTTATTGGCCCATTCAATGTTAACTCTTTGGGAGGCTAAGTTTTGCCAATTGGTAGTTGCTGGAGCTGGAGAACAGGGTCTCTACCTGTACAAATTTTCTAGTGATTCTTCAATTCCTTTGGGCTGTTCTCTACCCCGATTGCTGCTATCTTTGACAGAGTTTTGACAGAAGTAAGGGCTGAGGATCTCTGAGAGTTAATACTAATTTTAAAGTAAGTTGTCTTGGAACTAGTGTAGAGCAAAAACTGACCAAAAGAATTACTTGTATGTCTGATTTCTTTAATCAATTCATTTTGAATCAGAACAGAGTCCATATTTTATTTAAAAACTTGGTCTTGATTGAAATTTCCAATGTAGATTTAGGCAGCTTGGAGTTCTATTTTGATCGGACTCCGGAAAAGCTGATTTTGCTTCAAAGCCTCTCTCACTCTTTCAGGAGCAGAAAGCTGCTGCTCTATTAATAGAGAGAGCAGAATCTGGCATCACCGAGGTACGGCTGCTCCTCAGCAGTCTTTATGTGACCACTGTACCTGTCCTCCTTCCTCCCCTGCTCAGCAGGGCTGTTGCCATCACAAGTACAGCAAACCAGGCTGTGTGTGTGGCCTTTGTGGTCCACAACAAGTGCTTTCCAATGCTGTTTGCCTACCTGCCTTGCCCCAGCTTTATGGGAAGCTTCTTTATACCTTGTGCTTGTTAACTGCCATGAGGAGGTGGGCATGTGTGAAGGGGTTGGCAGCAAGAATACATACAAATGCTGATATCCAGTACTTCAAAGTTCTCCTTGAGCTTCTCCTGCCTTTTCTGAAGGAGGGTAATAAAAGGAGAAGGGATGAGAGCAAAGGCAGTAAGCACAGAGGTTGAAGAAATGACAGGCTGGGGGTGGAAAGAAAAACATATTTCTGGAAAGGCTGTTTCCCAGTCAGCCTAATCCTTGCAAGACTCTGGACCTCCTTCCAGCCTCACACCTTCACTTACTCTCAGTTCCCCACCTGCATCTCTCATCACAGACGCAGACCTTATTTCTTATCTGCAGTCCCAAACCTCACTCAGCTTCCTCCAAGCTCCTTCCCTTTATGTTCTCTCTGCTGTTATTGAAGAAGCTGCATTTGGTTTCCCCAGGGATAACAAATAACATTCATGGGGAGAAAACAGTGAAATTCATCCTTCTCTCTCAAGGCCTCTTGAGCTGGCTCTGTAAACAACATGGAATATGCAAGCAGAGCATTAAAGGTAACAAAGGAAATCATGGTTTTAAAGTAAAATAAAAGTGACTAGTCTCAAAAGATTAAGCATATTGCAAGTGCTTGTATCTCCTAGTGCTAAGATAAAAAAAAGGAGAAAAGAGTGTGGAAAAATGTTAGTTCTGCTACTCTCTTGGTCCCATAGCTGTTTCCATTAGTAAAATAACAATTTTAGCATCACAAAAATCTGTGGTGATCAAGACAGGTGTTAGTGATGGGAACTTCATTGCTGCTAGCTGCATAAAGTAGGATGGCTTTTTTGCATGGTGACTAGAAGAAGTTGAATGGTTTTGAGAAAAGTTCTAGGTAAGTACTTTAAAGGAGTTTTTGACTTCTTGTTCAGTTTGTGAAAGGTACTAGTAGATAGCTCTTCTCTATCTTTGCAATTCTTTCTGCACCCCATTCCAGCTAGATGTGCTAATCCAGATATGTGCTGGCTACTCATCTGAGAGCAGTAGCTGACCATTTGTACTTACACCGTGAGAGGGACTTCATTGTCAAAACTGGTGGTCAAATAAATATTATGCCTTCATGGAAATTTCTTCTTGATATTTCCTTAATTTGATCAGTAATTTTGTGTGGATGCAGTGACCACTTCTTAGTGCAAGGATTCCTTCATTCATCACTGCCTTTGTGGATTTTCAGGAAAGAAGGGTTTCTTTTGACATGATGCAGTTTTGTGATTTTTATTGGAGCACATGCTACAGAACAGATATCAAGCCTCACTCCTGCTTGCCAGGAAGGGTTTTTTTTTTTAATTTTTTTTCTCTGAAAATGATGTGTGGGGTCAAGTGGTGAAGAACTTGAGGCTTTTTTGCCTGTCTTTGCAATTTAAGGATATGGACTGCCTTTTCTAGTTATGCAAACGTTGAATTGCCTTTTCCAATTGTGTCTCAGCTATTGAATTTCCAGCTATCACAAGGCTGTGGGGGTTTGTAATGCCACCAGCCCTTCCACATCTTTGTTTGGGATGCATCAGCAGCCGTGTAGGCTCTTGGATCAACCTTTTGGAAGTTTGCATCCAGCACCTTTTGGGTGATGTGAAACACCCTGGCACAGGCAGGGTAAAGGGGTCTGTCAGACCATTATTTTTATTGGCACTTAAATCAGTGTCATGTATGAAACATGCATCCTATATTAAAGCAAATAATTTCCATGTTTCAGATTTTGTATAAAATGTAGAGTTGGGTATTATTGACTTTTATGCTAAAAAATGTTACTCAGTGTTTTCAGCTTTTTCATTTAGAAGCTCTTTCCTTGAGTCTGCATCAATGAGTAGATGAAGAGTAGAGCATACAGTTATGATAACTCTTAGAAGGAAACTTGGACCTGGATTTGTGCAGAGTGATTTTGGTCAGTTCCACATGAAATATTAAAGGCAAAAGTTTATCATTGCAATTGCAACTCTTTCTTTACTTCAGTACAAAAGTAAAAGGATACATAATGTTTTTGTCATATTATTCTATACTGTACTTTCAAAGTTACCTAAAGCAATTGATCATAACCCTGTTAGCTGGGAAATGAAACCTCTTATAAAGCATTTAGACTGGTTTACTTGTATGAAGTCTGTTACACGTGGGCTGGTAACTTGTGTTTCAAAAAGTGCTTGATGGGGAGCAGTGGTCCTCATCTAGTCTAGTCTAGCGGAGGCAGTCAGAGCTGTGCTTGGCTGGTCTTGCTTCAGGGACTCCAGAGGAAACCTGGGTTTCTGAGTTTAGTTGCTGTGAATAATGTCCAAGTTGGTTGGCTGAAATGGCTCTAAGAGAATGCTATGAATACCTGTCTTTATGTAGCACTGGCACCTCTGCTCAGGAAGGCCTTGAATGGAGCATCTATACTGACTTAACTGCTTTTCACATCTGTCGGTGTATGTGTGTACCCTTTCAGGTCAAGAAAAAAGTTTGCCATTAAAATGGCTAGCTGCTCAGGATTTTTAAAAACAGAGTGATTCCATTTTCCACTCCTGACAAGGATCTCTAAGTCTCCATGAGCACAAATACTCAGGAAAGCCTATCTTGTTCCTTCCAGGGAGTTGTAGCGTCTATGACAAATCATGTTGTTTTTTTTTTCTTTCTTATTTCCTTTAAATAAAGCCCTGGGGTGCTTTGCAAGATGCTCTCAGTTCTGATTCACCATGTGAGTGTATTTGTACGTGCAGGGGGAATGAGGCTGTGTTGCACATAGCCCTAGAGGCCTCATTAAATTGTGATGTGTGGTGTCACACTTCAAACCCGCAGTTCTTGCTGTCCCTCATTTAAAACGATGCAAATGATGAGTTAACATGGACCAGACGCTGTCTTGACAAATAATGTGGAAAACAATGGCTGAAATGCTCTCAAACACCCACCCACTTTATATCCCTGGGTTTTTTAGTTGCTCAACCCAAAGACCATTTTACTTGAATTGTCAGAGGTGTGAAATGCCCTTTATTCCCCTCCAAAATACAAAGCATCGGAACTAGTAAGCACTTTGTAAAATGCTCTTGATGACTAATGTGTGACTGGCTGGGATATGTTTGGTCTTGTCTTTACGCTCTCATTTGTGTTTCCTCGGGAAATATTGATGCTGTTCTGATGAAGGTCAGCAGCTGTTTGTACTCATTTTAACTAAAAGAAATGTATTGAGAAGGTCAGCAGCTCTCTCAGACCTGGGAGAATAATTAGCAGTAAATTATTCTACTATGCAACAGGATTTTTTTCCTATTTGTTAATTATCTGCAGCCAACTTATAAAATGTGTCAACACTAAAAGAGTTATTCACAAATAACTACTTGACAAATAGTTTGAAAGGGTGCTGGCAGGTGGTATGGAGGTGGCATGTTCCATGCCTAGAGAAAGGCCAGCAAGGTCGTGGTAGAGGATGGGCAGGACGCATGGTATTGGGCTAACCTTGGTACAGAGCAGGGTCTCCTTCTGGCCGTGCATGATTACTGTGCCTTTCTGCTCCAGCCTGTAAAAGTTCATGGTTGTGATAATTTGCATTTTGAAACTTTGAGTGGAAACTATACCTGAAGTTATCAGTCTGCTGATTTGGCCAGGTCACCCTCCTTTCTTTGGGTGCTGGTGACTCTAGTGAGATTCGAAGTGTCCAAATGGTGACTCAATAAGGTTATGACTGTCTATCTATCTACCTACCTACCTAATTGGGTTGAATGCATTCTGTACATGCTTCTGCTTCAGCTCATTTGGTCCTGAGCCAAAGAATATTCATGAAAAATGTGGTGAATGGCTGGCTGATGGAAGGCTGATTTTAGATGTAGGATTTGTATCACAAAGTGTTAAATTATCTCAACTCTGAACACGTCTGCAGTTCTTCGGAAAAAGAACTATTGGAAGTCTACATCAAGTTTAGGTCCAAACATTCATAAGAAGAGGGATGTTAATACTTGCTGATTTGTGTATTCAGTATGCTGCTCTTAAATAATGACAAGCAAGTTGTTTTTAAAGTGATTTAATAGATTCAACTGATGTAATTTCTGTTTTGGCAATATCTTGGAGGAGAAAATAAAGCAAGTGTGTTTTGTGTTGTTTTTTCCTTTTTAAGAAGAAATTAAATATTATTTTTTGTCATAATTACAATAATGTGAAATAGTTTGTTTTCTGCTTAATGGGACTTACAGGCAATGTCTTTTGGAGTCTACTAATTGTTTTTAAGCTCTTTATTTTGGTTTGAGATTGGATATGCTAACTTATTGCCTTTTCCTGTTGTTGCATGTGTCCTTTTTCTAGGAGTATGTAGAAGTGTTAACGCGAAGGGCACTTTCTATGGAGGTAAAAGATAAGCCTGACCCTATCTAGATTAGACTTAAAACTTCAGGGACATAACTCAAGGAGGACAAGAATGTAGTGTTAATGAAGTGAGCTCAAGTACTGGCAATCAAGTTAATTCCTCAGGATATGTTTCATCAAGTATTACACTGGCTAGTAAATAACCCTCCACCTGCACCAATTTCTTTTAAATTTTGTTTGCATAGTTTATGCTTAAGTGGATTTAAGATATCTTCAGAATAATCTTGATGTGAAGAGGCTGCCAGAGGACAAGAACAGTCTTTCCTCATTGGTTTACTCTTTCCACAGCTCAGAGAATCACAGCTAATTGATACTGTTTCCATTTTAATTACACATAATTTTTCTGTTTTGCTACCCAGGGAGCAAGGAGAAGAAAACAATACTCTGTCTACATGCAAATCTCCCAATCAACAATTTAAAACCTTTATGTTCCCAAATATATTCCTTTTATTTCAAAATGAAAATGTATGTGCTTGGGCAGGTCCTTAAAAATTTTCGTTGAGTGGGGATACTGTCATTGAAGTTCAGACCTGTAATTTAGTTCAAGAAGCTTCTCCCTCCCTCTTTTCCTTTCCATGCAAACTATGTTTCAGAACTGATGTTCTGAGCTGGAGTCAGTGTTCCTAGCTCCCATGCTTTCAGGAACATGTCCCACAGGCAGAGGATGTTGTGGTCCATGTGCCTCTCATACTTTGAGTCCTCTTCCATGGTGTCATACTCCACCTTCAACCCTGTGCAGGAAGGGCTGTACGTACACTCTGGTAAATGCTGTGGGGCATGTGTGTGGGATATTGCAATGTTTGCACTCATTGCTTGAAAGATGCTGGGGGAAAGAGTGGAAAATGACATGGGAGGACAGTGTGAGGAAAGTTAGTGTCTTTAGAAATGTGGGAATTGATGCTCTAAAGTGGAAGCGAGAGGGAATTTTCCTGTGGGTGTGGATGGATCTTCCAGGGACAGAAGATTTCCTTTGTGGGGGTTGCTGGAGCCAGGTGTGTGCACAGAAGAGATGTCTTCCCTCCTTTGGCAGTGGAATCAGCAGAGCTCTAAGCAAAAAGTCAGCTTTAGGAGGGGATGTGCTGTAGGGAGGAGGAAAGGGGAAGGATAAGAAATATTTTTATAAGAGAACTGTCCACATTTCCATGCATAATGGCAAAGCCTGCCTGCTGCAGTTTGGAAAAGTAAATATTGGCAGTGGGAACAGTGCTCCTGATGCAATGAATCACCTTTCCTTATATTAGTGGGCTCAGCCATGTGGACCTGAAGCTCATTTTTGGTTAATCTAGAGGTTAGAGAGGGCAGGAAAGCAAAGCTGCTTTGATGCCTTGCCATACTTTTTCTGATCAGCCAGGCATCAAGTATGCTTCTTGAGCAAAACTGGGCAGTTTTTGCCCCAAGCAAGCCTTACTGACTTGAACTGTAACTTTATAATGATGAGCTGAAAACTGTGATCCTAATAATGTGATAAAAATACTGAGGTATTGAAAGAAATCATTATACAGCGTCAGCTGTGCTTTTCCTTTTGCACAAGAAAATTTTTGAGTACAGTGGAGCAGTTGAGTCTGGTTGTTTGGAAGAAGGATGAGGTCCTCTGGCACCTTAGTGCATGGGGGTGGAACATCACCGCTTGGGGTGAACCCAGGGTGCTGTAGGGCTTCCAGGCACAGAGAGTCTGTGCTGTGTGGGACCTCCCATGGCCAGGATGCCCTTTTGCCCTGGGGTCTGAGGCATCTCTCATGTATCTCCTTTCCTTCCCCTTCTGTTTTAAATTCTGGCAAATCCATCTGTTCATACCAAGGCTGGTGACTAATGCAGCAACTCTTATTAGGTCAAAATAGCTGAAATCATATGGCAATTACACATGCATTCTCACATGCACACAGAAAGGTTGGTTCGCCTCCTTCCCCATCTCTGGAACAAAACATTCCCTCACTGCTCTGAGGGCCAGAGCAGCTGCCCAGCTGGAAGGAGTAGAGATGTTAAATGCTGCCAGTGAAAGGATGAGTCACTTAGCAAAAGTTATTTAGGAGGGTTACCCTTCTTGTCCGCTTTCCCCTCCAGCTACTGATCCTTTTGAGTTCATCAGATGTTGGAGGTCTGCATTGGCTGCTGCCTGCAGAGAGCACAATGAAGGCTTTTCAGAGCAAGAAGGTTCCTGATGGGAGTCACACAAATGACTGGTCTCATTCTGGATCAATCTGGTGGTTTCCTGAAAAAACCTTCTGCCTGTCTTGGGAGCAAGCTTGGATATTGACTCTAAGGCTGCCTTTTTTTTTTTTCTTAAAAAAAAAGGAAAGTGGGGGGGAGAGGGAAGTTATTTTGATTAGAGTTACTAGTATATGAGGGGAAATGAGAAGTAAAAGGCATAAGGATAACAGAAAATGATGACATAACTTACTTTTGGTTCTTATTGTTTGGAACAGGGTCACCCAAAAGCTGTCTTCTTCCTAGGAAAATCATGCTCTCCTAAACTCTCCAGAGAATGCAGAGCTAATCCAAGACCCATCTCTAGCTGAGACCCTTTCCATGCTCTGAACCTTCTCCTCCTGAAGGTGATTAACGTTTGCTGCCTCTCCAAAATTCTGTGGGACCAGAGTGCCCCGGGAGCCAAATCTGCACAAGTACCACTTGCCCCCTCAGCGAGAACTTGACAATATCCTCCTGAGTCAGCACTGGGTTTGTCACTGGGCAAATTCAAGTTTTTCATGCTCTCAACTGGGTAAAGCTCTGACCTTTGTGAAGGTAGCATTTGAGAGAAAGCTGGAGGTCAACTGCTGTAAAGGCTGGTATTGGTGTAGGCTTGGTAGTTTTGCTTATTTAATATCTTCTGACAAAGAGAGAATAAAGGTCTACCTATCCTGACCATTTGTTATGCTTTCAAATTATCTCTTTGAACCTAGAATTGCTGAATGGTTGTCGTGTCTGCGCCAGTGCGTGCTCATATGCATGCTGTGAGACAGACTGAGCTCCATGGTTTTCCACCTGCAGAGCTGGTCTTGTTGGACTTAAAGTCATGCTGAGCAGCTGTGGTTTCCCTTGTATGGCCAGAACCACCTTACATGAGGATGTCCTCTTCTGAGTTCAGGTTATTAATACTAAAACTGAGCTGTGGCTGAGGTCACACTGATAAGGTGAGACTGCAGGTTGTTCTAGCCTCTTCTGTAGTTTGCAGTGTACAAAGTGGACATGTGCATTACATGCATAGAAAATCTTGGGCATCCTTCTTCTCATATATAATGCTTATGAGATGCTGCCAAAAACTTTCCATCGCTTCTTAATGTCTATAGAGTCCACGTCTCTTAATGTGTGTCAGCAAGTCTGCTGTAAGTTCCTTTGCTGCTGGGACAGCTCAGTTTCCTTGAATAAATGTGTCATAATTCCAAAATTTACAGGATTATTTTTAAATTTACTAAGGGGAGGAAAAAGAAGCAAAAAAAAATTCTTCTGAGAAGATTCAGGCATCCTCGATGACAACAGTTCTGGCTGGGCAGAGGAGGAAAACTGGGAATTAAATCTTTTGTTGCTTTTAATGCTTAAAATGTTTTGACATTTTCCATCATTCTTTTAGAAATGTTTCTTATCACTTTTAAAGTAATCTGCTCATGACAGACAGGAAAGCAGTCCCTTCCAGACTGTGCTACAAGCAAAGGAGCATTGGCTCATTGTACTGCTGTGGCAGACTTCCACTGATACCCAGTTCTCTGCTCCTTTCTGAGCAACCTATGCCCTTGCTGAAAAGCTAAATATAGTTGATTAATTGCACAATTAACTTGCTATTTTTTTTTTACTAGATGATCTGGTGTTGATATAGCACAAAATTTTTCCTTATTTCTAAAAGCCAGGAAAGTGTGTGTTTATACAAATTTTCTTTGCTCTCCCTCCCACCACTATTTCTCTAGTAGATAGAGCTAACTCTTTAATTTTGATAGAAAACTCAAAATTCTAGTATTTGAAAATGGCAAGAAACCTAGTTAAGTAATTTTGGGTACATAAAAATTACTTTTTTTTTGAAGGAAGGACTGTTTCTTGATGGTGTTTTAATTAATATCTCTGATAGTATGTCCCATCCCTTGCTACCCCGCTGGAAAGACACCCATAAGTTGACTGTGAAATAACAAGTGACTGTGTACTGACAGAATAATTGCAAACCCTGAACACTCATCAGCAGCAAACCAGTCTTGTGTCATTTTGTGGGTGTCTAATTGGACCAGTGTAAAATACCAAATTAAGCTTGAATATTCAGATTAGAAGACTAAAATAGCCTCTCCCAGAAGTTTATTCTGTTCTCTGATATTTTTGTCCTATTTTCAACCTTTATAGAGGTGACACATCCCCGCTCAGCGTACTGACTGCGTATTGTCAGTCTGGAGTACTGGCGCTCCATCTGTGAGCTCCAGCTAGCAGCAGGTACTGTAAATCATAGAGATTCATGACAAGGCTGTGAAGTTTTCTGAAGGACAAATCACAGTATCTGC
This sequence comes from Phaenicophaeus curvirostris, assembly GCF_032191515.1. Lineage (NCBI taxonomy): Eukaryota > Metazoa > Chordata > Aves > Cuculiformes > Cuculidae > Phaenicophaeus > Phaenicophaeus curvirostris. Next base: position 38,507,379 of record NC_091394.1, read on the forward strand.
ATAGAAAATTACTGTATCTAGTAACAAGGAGTGGCTCTTGGTTTCTCAAACCCTGCTGTGATAATGTTGTTGGTCAATACTTTAACTGTTGTGAAGTAAATGTATAGAAACCACGCATGCATTCATGTATGTTTTGCAGCTCGTATCTTCCCCATATTTACTTTCGCTCTTGCATGTATGCTTGTTGCTTCTAGAAGAGCTGAGCAGAAATGGAGCATAAGGCTGTTCCTGCACTGTTCTGATGTTATTTTTCATAGATTTGGGAAATGGAGAAGGTTGAGTCACCAAAAAGCACATACCCCCACACTGCTACAGGCTACTGGCAGCTCAGATGAGAGGAACCAAAAAGTAGTAGGTCCAGCACCTTAACAGCCACAGTGTAAAGGGCTTCCAGCCTGAGATGCTGCAGGAAAATTTGCTTTGTAGTGATGTCCTTGAGGACTCAGTTTGGATGGTTTAGAGGAGTGTGCAATTTGAATTCAGACATGCACATTTTGCAGGAGATTTTGGTTGTGTTCCAGCTGATACTATAGGTCTTGGGGGTGTTATGGAATGCGAGTGGCTGAGCACTCCCAGCTGGTGGAGGCTGCAAGCAGAATATTTTGGGAGTCCAAGATCTAGAATGAGGCTAAGGGTGACCGTCTGGATGAAGAGGGTTAAACAAAGGAGCCAGCTTGCCAAGATGAATCGCCATCAGCCCAAAGTAAGTAGTCTTTACTGTAGGATGTGGTGGAATGGGGCTTACAGTAGGTCATTGCTTGTGTATCAGACTCAGCGAAGTCCAGCTCAGTCAATGTAAGTGCTACAATATTGATAGCCACAGCTGATCCCATGTATTGAGAGTGGGACTGCCAGTGCTAGCCTCAGTGTGTGTGTAAGTTAGTAGTGACCGGTGATGGGGTGAGCCTTGGTATCTCCCTTTGCAACTTCTGCTTGCACAACCCTGTCCCATTCCCTTCAATTCAGGTTGCATGCAGAGACATCCTTGGACTAATGTGAATGTGCTTAAAGTACATTTGCAGCGATCCATGCCTGGAAAAACTGCTCTGCTACATCCCTCGGTGAATCCTCAGGATATCTGTATGTGCCTCAATTTATCCTCCTTGTTTCCAGCTCTTCACATGAATTCTTGAGAGATGAGAAATGAAGCTATTCCTAGAAATCCTACTGCAGTTACATGACTCTTCTCTCAACTGGCGGACTCATTCTTGCTTCTTTTTGGTGCCAAAGTTAACATGCCTTTTTGGCTGCTAAGAAAAGTTTTTAGGCATGTATAGAGGAATATCCTCCCTCTTTCCTATGCACTACGGCTATTGAATATTTCACTTCAGAGGCTTTTCAGTTGACGCATTTCTGTCTCACCAAGAACTTGGTCTCAGGTTCTGTCTCATAAGAGAAGGGCATGTATGTGCATCCATATGCATTGAATCTCCTGGCTTGGGCTGTGTTGCTGTCCTATGCAAGACTTTCATGCAAAATATGTTTGTGTCCTTGGTGTGCCTGCTGTGGTGTTCTTGAAAACAGGAGAGAGACATGACTTGTTTAGTTCGGGCCCTACTCCAGGTTTCCTGGAGCCCCAGATGCACCCCACAGAGCACCCTCACCACCACTGAGCACTGCTGTTAAAGTTTCTGGCACCAAAATACAGGTGGTGACTACTGCCTCTTCCTTCCCCCTCCAGCATGAAGCAGGACAGGGGAGGAGAAAAGGAAGGGCTAAAAAACCCCAAATCACCTGCACTGAAGGAGAAGCTTCCTCCCACCAGCTCAACTGGGACCTACCTTCTCACCACCCTGCTGCTCCACAGGGATTGTTTTCGGTGGTGATGCCTTCAGCATCATGCCTGACAGTAGCGATTCTCTTCAGTTTGCTGCTCCTAAAATATACTTTGGGAAAACTGCATTACTGAGCCCAGTTTAGAAGAGTGTTTCCACTTAGGACAGCATTTAATTGCATATTGGAGTCAAACTGAGATTGAGTGGGACTTAAGCGATGCTTAAAGATAGAGAATATATAGCCAAGACCTGGTTCTCATTTACAGGCAATAACTGCTCTGTTGCACCAAGCAGGATCCTCAGCTGACACAGGCCTGATCCCTTTCTAACATTAGTGGATGAATACAAAGAATGAAAATGGGGCTGACCACCCCTTCCAAGGCAGGAATTTGGATCTTGTTGATCCCAAGGGCATCAGTGTAGTACAGGCAGGAGTGATCATCCCTGTCCAGCTGCACAGGTCTGTTCCTGAACTTTATCTTAGCTGAGGTACTGGCTCTGGAGCCCCAGACACGATGCTGTATGGTTCACAGAGAAGGGCCAGAGCTGTGACTTTCTGGGGGGAGGATGTAGAATGGGATAGGAGCCCTGCACAGGTACTGTGTTTGCATTGTTGCAGGAAGAGTCAATACAAAGTAATCCCTTTTCCTTGTCCCCATTCCCACATAAAACAATTATGGATTTAATAAGATGGTTTATGGTCTTGACTTCCTTTCCTAGTGCAGTGAGTACTTTAGGCTTCTGGGGACTGTGTGTGTGTGATGGGGACCAAAGGGAGGGTGTGGGAAACGTCTTTCCTTCAGGTTCCTGCTAGGAAACAGTCCCAACAAGGTCTACGTGGCTCTCTTGTCAGCATAAGAAATAAATGTGGCTTTGCTTCCATCTTGTTTCAGTAGTGCTAAGGTGGCTTAGGGTTTACTTTATGGCAGGGTTAAGGCTCTAGCTTTGCCCATTGTATAGATCGGCTTTAGTCATATAGCTTATCTCCAAGGACAGGGGGATTTGAAACGATATTTTTTGGTTTTGGCATTGGGTGTCAGAAATATAGTATGGTCAAAACTAGTAATTTTCTCTTCAGAGGGGTAAGTCCAAGAACGATTTCCAGTGAGCTGGTTTGCTTCTACAGATTTTTTATTCTTAGTTTCAACAAGTAAGTTGGACAAAAGTAAGGACCAGAGATCTCACACGACTCTGGCTGAAGAAAGTGTGCAATTCCACTGCTGAAGCAGTGTTTCCTAAAATACATGCCTTGAACCTCTGCAATCTGTTTCCCTGTTTCTTACCCTTTTACAAGGACTGAGAAGTCTTTCAGCATTGTGAAACAAGGCTGTGAAATAGCAGCCAGAACAAGAGTGCCTCAGTCTCTCGCGCTCTGTCTGGGGATCTACTGGGCTATTATTAGCAAGGGATACCAAATACATTTTGTAAATATTTGAAAAGCCTTGCCAAGTGGTGTTGCGAAGACACATGCTCTTTTATGAGCCCTGCAGGCATTAAACTTGGGCAAAACGCAACGAAAGAGCCAGAGCAGTTCACAAGTATCATCCCATTTTGTTCTTGTCTGTACACGGAAACGTGTTTATACACCCCTTGGGTCAAAGCTGAAAATCCTACCCCTAATTCTTGGCGGGGGGGAAGTTTCTTTGCAAGTGGAAATTAGGCAGCCGAGGTCCTGGGTCCTGGACCTGGGATGTGGTGGTCCCTGGCACGCTCCTCCTGCGGTGAGATCCGGGAGCTGGTCTGAGGAGTCACACTGCTCCTCCATCCTGATGCGAGGTGCTTGATTTTTTTGCTGCAGGGAAGCTGGGATTCCTTACAGCCTCTCGTACTCTTCCAGCGCCGGCAGAGTGGCCCGCAATCTCGGTTTCCATCGCTAGAGGGAGGGAAACTACACGGAATTACCAACACCCCCATGTTCTCTCCAATCTTCCCAGCCTGTCCACCTGTCCGTCCTGGGTGCTGCAGGCAGGGCACCAAATGGTTTTCTAGCAGGTTATTTTCCAGAAGAACAGATAAAAAGGTGGTAGATGGACTGTTTTCCTTCAACTATACCAAGCCAGGGGTTGTGCGCATCCTTGTATGTTGCTGTGAGCAGGGTCTGAGAGCCACGCTCTGGGAAGCTCTTTAGAGCCTTGGGGACCTGCTGAGGAGGGGGACCACAAGAGCAGACATCTCCAGGGCTGCCACCAAGTACCGGCCATGCTCTCTGGGGTAATCTTTGTGGGAAGGGAACTTGCAAAGCAGTGGTGAACAAGATTACCCACCTCTGTGGTAATGATTGGTGAAGGGCTGAGATAACATATGCCATGAGGTGAAGGCGTGCACTAAATGCTGTAGGGAGGTGTACGTGCACCCTTCTCAACTGAGGGAGAATATGTGTGATATCTCCCCAAATACGTTCTCCTTCCAAATACCTGTTGGCTATTGTGTATCTTATAGCTTTGTAATCCACAATGTGGCCAGTTTAGTGTGGCTAAACAAATCGAGCCATTAAAAAAAAGGCAACTGAAGGAAAGACTGTTCTTGATCTGACATACATATTTAAAAAGACAACTTAATAAAAAACCCAAACCCTTTAACAAAAGCAAACGGTGACAGAAACTTATAGGTATTCTTGAAGCAATGCACTGTTGACACCTTTTTCTGTTTGAAAGCATAGTAATTTTGAAATTCATTTAAGAGAAAGATGATGACAATTTCAACCTAGCAATAAGAACACAGTTATAAAATCAGCCTGCGCCCAAAATTGTACTAGTGAACAATTTTCATAGAATCATAGCATGGTTTGGGTTGTAAGGGACTTTAAAGATCATCCAATACCAACCTCTCTGCCGTGGGCAGAGATGCCATCCACTAAATTAGGTTGCTCAAAGCCCCATCCAACATAGTCTTAAACACCTCCTGGGATGGAGCATCCACAACTTGTCTCAACAACCTGTTCTAGTGCCTCACCACCCTCAGAAGAAAAAATTTGTTCCTAATGTCTAATCTAAATCTACCCTTTTTCAGTTAAAAACTGGTCCCCCTCATGCTATCCCTGCACTCTTTGATAAAGAGCCCCTCCCCAGATTTTTTGAAGGCTCCTTTTAAGTACTGGAAGGCTGCTAAAAGGAGCCTTGCCTTCTCTAGGCTAAACAAGCCCAACTATCTCAGCCTGTCCTCATACGGGAGGTGTTCCAGCCCCCAATCATCTTTCACACTTTCAGAACCTGGTAGCTCTTCACCAGTCCCCCCTAGACTTCAAATTGTGAAGCTAGTTAAGGTCAGCTTTCCTCATCAGAATGGCACCAACTTTTTAGCTTTGTCTGCTGAGGGGACATCTCCTCTACAATACGTGGAAGGATGAATGCAGGTGTGTCAGAATGAGCTACTGGCTCTGTAAGAAAATCAAGGGTGCATCACTGTTTGAGGTTTTCTTATGATGGCCATGCTCATAGCAGTGTGCTATATGGCACCGCAGGCAAGGCTGTTGTCATCTCTTGAGAGACCATTGCTCCCGAGGGAATGATTTTGAGGGATGACTGTAGACTGGTATTTTTTTTTTCTAATAACATTTAAAATGAAGGAGAAAAGGTAAGATCAATAACTCACTGTGACATGGAAATAATTAATAATAAAAAAAGGAAGGAGCTGACAAAGAATGAACATGACCATGGCTTGTCTGTTACTCAAGCCTGAACAGAGGAAAAACAGAGACAACAGCACATCAAAATTGAAAAGGCACATGTCTGGGTTTGTTTTTGATCTTTTTATTGTATTTTATTTTATTGTTTTTTAAAGTACAGGCTGTTATATGTTGTTGGTCATAGTAGGAAATAAAAGAAGTTCACACTTCATTAATGAAAGTAAACATGAATAGTGCAGGTTTCCAGCTCTGGAAAAAAATGAAACCATAATGAAATCTTAATGTCTGACTTGGAGATGGTCACCCTTGTAACTGTAGGTCATTATCAGGAAGAAAAAAATGACAGGGTAAAACAGTATTGAACATACTTCCCCCTTTATCTCTTGGTACTAAAGAAATGTGCACATCCATTATGTGCAAAACTTCGCTTCTGGCAGTGAAAACAACATGGAAGGGCTGAAGTAGCAGCAGGTCCCTATAGGATGGGACATGGGAGTGTTGGGTTGTACTTTGGGATCAACCTTCCTTGAGGAAAGCCTCGGCTGGCTGCAGCATTGGACAGGGCTGGCAGCAGTGGAAAGGAGACAATTTTCTTTGTTGAAAGCCTACCCGAGCATTGCTGGCGGTTGGTAAGAGAGGACAGGTTCCAGGGGGGGATGAGTGCCTGAGAGGACGGTGTGCCAAAAAGATTTGGCTGGCAGCGGAGCAGCTGGCCTCTGCTGCTAATTCAGATTGGCTTGCCCAGGAGGATCCTAATTACAGCACAACTGCTGTCTCCATAATCGCTGCGGCAGGAGCAGTGCGGGCCATAAGGCACTGAAAGGGACCTGGATGCAGCAGCGGAAGATTATTAGAGTTACTGAACTCTGTCCTGGCCAATGAGTTGCACAAAACCTACCAGATGTCAGGGAGGAAGAAATGGGTCATCCTCGGAGTAGGCTTGTGCAAATCATGTCATTGCTTGCTTATATGAATGATGTGATTGCATAGTGAGGCTGGGTTATACCCTCCTGAGGGTGTTCATGGGGAAAGCACTGGAAATGCAGTGAATCTTCTCAGGGGTCAGGGTCTGATTCGCAAAGTATCAGCTACTTGTGTGGCTGATGTCTGACAAGAATAACAAAAGCTATTCTGAGAACTCCCAGTGAAGGACTCTAGCTCTGTTGGACGTTCCTAGTGTACCAGTTACGATGGCCACTCACCCGCCCACACCAGCCACTGGCAGATTAAATCACCCTCAACAAAACTTGGGCCCAGAAATTATCAAGAAAAGCTGTGATGAGCAATGAGAAAACTATGTTTTAGATTGTGAATATTGTTTTTTGGTTTTTTTTTTTTTAATTCCTGGTATGTTCCCAAGGTCAGCTTCTTCAGATATATTTTGAAATCTAAATAATAAGCTCAGGCAACAAGCATTCAGAGTGGATGTATCAAAGCAGATGTGAACTTTGTAGTATGGGCAGTTTATTGGCAATCTGAAGTTACTGTTGATGCCCATTGTATTTAGGATCTAGGCTAGGAGGTACTCCCACGATTTCCTTCGTGAGACAGACGCATCAACAATCTTGCAATGCTCTGTTTGGAAGTGCTGCTCCCTCAGAAGAGGACTATGAAATGTTAAACCACGTTTTTGACTCGCTGCCTAAACTTTTCCCCAGTGGGAAGTCTGGTGCTTAGTCCTCAGAGGCAAATAAGGAAAGCGGGGCGCAGGTAAAACATTATTCCCTGCATCCTCCCACTTACTTCCCAGCACAGGAGAGCCCCCGTTCTACTTCCCCACAGGCTGCTCCCGAAGCATGCATTTCTCTCCTGTGCTAGACTTTAATCACATGCAATTGCCTTCTGGATAGCCAGGGCAATAACGGTGATCTTAAACATTGCTGGATGACTCACGTTTGCTTTATCTAGGTCTGTTCACACTGTTGTGGCTTTTCTTGCTCATGACAATGTGGCGGAGAAGGACGAAGTGAGAGGGTGAGATAGCATGGAAGTGGGAGGCCGTGCCAGGATGATGAGCTACTTTGCATTGGCATCTGATGGCACTAATCAGTAACGATGTACTTTAGGAGGTGTCTTTGATAACATGTTTTAATATTTTAACCCTCCTCATATTTTTGGATATATAATTTGCGTAGGGATTACAACCTGAATCTCCTTAGGGGCCTCTGGTTTCTGACACAGCAGCAGCCTTTGAATCGGCCAGCGTCTGCACTTGCTGCTTAATCTCTGAGGCAGCCAATTTGGGGACAGAAGGAGTTTTTACTTTATCTGCTCCAAACACACTTGTACTTTATTCCTTTGTATTGGGAAAACAGCAAGCAGGGGAAAAAAAAAAAGCGCTCTGTGTGTGAGCACGTGTGCATGTGTTTATATAGTATGGGAGACAGAGACAAAACTGAACAAGTGTGGGAGGGTGAGAACCTTTATTGTGCAACAAACTGATGGCACCAAATATGCTGCATTTGTTGTGAGTTAAAAGGTTTATACAAAGATTTTCTTAGTAGTGTCTAAGATCTTAATAGGGTAATTAATCTTTCTAAGTGTTAGTGCCAGATTATGGGATCAGCTATTACCCCTGGCTACAGAGTACTCCTTTGTGTGTTGCTATGAACAGGACTAAGTGATGAGACTACTCCATTTGCCAAACAAAGATATGGTTGCTGCTATCTTGTTTATATTTGAAATGCATTTTCTGGTGCAGTAAGAGAAGGAAGTGCCATTTCCTTGGGAATATTGGTGCCCTTTATAATGAGTCTTATTAAGAGAAGAAGGGGATGAAGCTCTGTAGAATTTGCAGAGCTTTATAGGAAAGTGCATATATACTTTAAGAGACATGATGGTGAATTGCTTGGTTTGACTATTTTTTTTTCCAAGCAGGAAAATAAATAGATAGCTAATGTAATTGTAAGCAGCTGTAGAAATAGATAAAAAGAAGTCCCTACTTAAAAACTTCTGTATGGAATGCAGAAGCCAAAAATTGTAGTTGAGGAATTAAAATCTAAGTTGTACTGCAGTAGAGTAGGGCAGGACATAGAGGAAATTAGAGAATTTTCTTACGAAATAGGCTTTGCTCACAAAAGGGTGAGTCAAATCAATCAATTGTTGTATTTAATAGATAAAGAACATTTTCTTCCAGTGACATCGGAGTTGGAGTCGGGGTAAGGTGACAGACAATGGAGAGAATAAGGAAAACGTAGTATATAATCCAGTGGTTGTCACTTGGAAAAAAACTGGGTCATCCTGGGGAAATGGCTGCTTGGCCAAATTTTGACATCTCCTGTACTGCTGAATGAGCAACCTCTGATCAAGGTCAGTATAAAATACTCTGTTCACATAATTTAGTCTGGTCTAGTGAAGGCTGTCATGTTCGTAAGTGATGATAAAGTAAAAATCCAACTCCAAGCTTTAATATGTACTATAGCTGGCTTGAACCTAGAATTGCTTTTAAGCTATCCCAGAAGCAGTCACCTGCAAGTGACTCTCTTTGTGTGGGTGAGTGTGCTTCACATATAATAGCGCTGGTAAGACTGTCATATGTTGAGATGAAATGCTCTGAGCTGGTTCAAGTGGCTGCCACATCAGGTTAGACTGACTTCTAGGCATTGTGGGGAGATAGCATGCTCACAAAAGGTACGAGGGAGGAAACCTTTTCTATGTGTCTGGAGAGCTGGTCATTTTGCAGAAAAGGGAGGAAAAGAGTGGACATGGAGGCTGGAGGAGGAGAGGGTATTTCGTCCTCTTGCCCTACTGATACCCACTGATGCTAAGGGCATGCAGCAAACCCTCTAACAGGGTCATTTCCTTTATGATGGCACGTACTTGTTACAGGGTCAGCTGGGGGATCTAGCACTGCCTGCTTATCTCTGTGGCAACATGGTTTATCCACTTCTCAGTCTCAGTGGGAAGTTTGCATTTATACAAGGCCTGAGGGATCAAGGGAGAATCCTGAAACTGTGCCAAACCACCAGAATGAAGTCAGAATGCTCTGGTTTGGCATAAGATTGAAGAATACTCCCTAGAGGCATAGTTGAGTGGATGTAGGATTAAAGGGGGTGGTCAACCAAGCATTGTAGGTGTTTATTTCTGTAGGTGACACATGATGGCTTGGCTTGCCCCAAGGCTAAGACGGTGAAACACCAACACTGCTAACCTGGTAGCTCCTTCTGTTGCGGCAACTTCTGCTGACTGGCCATGTGTTTGGGCCCATGGATGTGTGTGGCACTGGGGATGTCTGCCCTTCCCGTCTACGCTGGGGGAAAGTGCTGCTTAGCTGATGAGGAGGAGGTCACTAATTCTTCACACTGGGTTATATGAGTGGGGCTGCCTACAAGGGCAGCAAATGAGAATGATAGTCATCCCATGTGGTGGTGGTGGTTTAAACAGCTTTCAAACTTGATGTACCCTCATCACAGTGACTGGAGAGTGCCTCTTAGAAATTGAATTTTTGTCTGAAAACAACAGTGAGCTCCTGGCTCTGTCCTGTTGTCCCAGCACCTGCAAAGCCTCTTCTTCCACACCTAGTACAGGGATTTCTCACTCTGTGATGCTGCAGAGATGTGGGTTTTGCAAGGAGCTATCTTTGTTGGTCTAATCTCATTTATAGCTTTCTGCATTCAGTATTTGGGATTTGTAATTTGCTTTAACAAATCTGTTTGATTCTAGTGGTCATGTGCAGCACAAGGTACTAAACACTCTGAAAGAGTCTTTGAAGATAATCACAGTTACCTTACCACAAATAACCTTTAAGGGTAATAAGGAAAAAAAAAATCTGTCTTAATACAGACTTAAGATGACCTGGTTGTAGCAGAGACCTTTGCAAGTGGAAAATTCAAATCCAGAAAATACAGAATCAAGGTACATGCCAATAAAGCATTAACTGTGCCCTCCTGGAGCTGCAAGTGCTCACTGGGAATTATCTGCAACCATTTCAACTGCAGTCACTGTATTAACTGGAGCAGTATTGAATGGTGGGAAGATTAGCTGGAGTTTGGCAGAGCTTGGAGGATAATAAGAAAAAAATTCAGAGTGGGTGAGAAGAGAAGGGGAATGCACATACTTGTGTGTGTGTATATATATATGCATGCATAAAGGAAAACAGCACCTATGTGCTGGGGGGAGCTTGGGAATTTCACTTCAGCACTGAGATGCAGCAAGGAGACAAATATCTAGAAATGGGATTTAATGGCAGCAAGGCATAAGAGAATATTGACTTTCAGATTTAGTGTTAGGTTGAGGTGCTGCTGTAGGCTATGTAGCTGGGTGTGGGTTGGTACGGAGCTTCTGTTTGGTACGGAGCAGTTAGCATTGGCAAAAGGAAAGTGCTGAATGCTGTTCCACGATGATCATCAGTGGTTATACCCTTTTCCTTGCATCTACAGAGTGTGTTATAGGGGAACTAAGAAATGGGGGTTTTCTTGTCATTGCTGTTGAAAATGGTGATGATTTAAGCAGTTAAAATTAACATATACGTTTTTACTAGATATACATGAGATCTGACACAAATAAACCCAAGACTGTACCTGTAACTCTTTATTAAACAAATTAAGAAAATCACCTATGATCACCTTCAAGACAGCTCCCACCTGAGTTGACTCACAGCTGCATATGTTGCTGCCAACGTTTGAAGCAATTCCACAGATCGTTTTCTGGAAGGCTGTTGAGGATCTCTTGTCATTTTTACTTCCACATCTTCCACCAGCAAAACCTGGGTTCCTTTCAGCACCAAATTGATCTTTGGGATCTCTTCACTGTAAGCCTTGGTCAATAACTGAAAAGTTTCCACTACAGATTTCTTCAGTTTCACAAGAAACTTGATGTTAACTCACTGTTCACTTTTGCACAACAGCATTTTTCAACAGGGGGAAAGAAAACATCTGTATTTGAACATGTGCCCACCTGTACTGAGCAAAGTGATCAAGATGAGCCTTGTCACACTGTGACAGGTCAAAACGTGTTCTATAACCATCACTGCCAGTTCCTTCCCACTCTTGGTTCCCAAGCTATAGGGTTAGACTCATTCTTTTTTTTTTTTTTTTTTTGTCCGAACTCATATCACTGAAGAGGAAATAGGATGTCTTATTATTCTTTTTTTGTGTAACAAACTCGATTTTGTTACCATGGCATGGAAGTTGTACTCATGTTTTGAAATGTGTGTGGGCTAGCGGAAGAGGAAGGGAATTCAGACCTGTGGTTTGACTCTCCTAGTCTTTGGTGCTTTCTCCTGTGATAGCAATAACAGCTTGAAGCTTGTGACAGCAGGCTGATGCATCTGCATTTTGCCACCCACCCCACATTTCAGGCAACTTGCGTGTATATTCAGCCTGGTCCTTTTCACATGCCCTTAAAATATTGATACCTCAGAAACTACATGTTAAGCTCCTCTGTGACTGTCTCCTCAAGGCTGGGTTTTTGGTGCTAACCCGGGGGCTGAGTCCTGGTGTTGCTCCAGCACGCATTGAAGAGCTGAGGCTCTGGGTCAGCATATGTACACTCTGTCCCTCTTGTTCAGTGTTGGAGTGAGCTAGAGATATCTGCAGATGAGTACAAGATGTATTAAACGCCTTTCTGACAGGCAAGAAGGGTCTGGACTGTCTTGGGTGCACTAGAGTCCTCCATGCCCTTGCTGTCCTGGGCAGCGGTTAGGCAGGTGAGGGCTGCAGTGAGCTCTTGATAGCCATGCTGGCATGTGCCTCTCTGGAGGGTAGGGTCAGAGCTGGCATGTTTAAGCCTCAGGCTATCTTGAGTCAGCTTTTCTCAAAAGCCCCTGAGTTCAGAGGACAAACAGGACCTTTTGAAGCACTGCAAATTCACAGGTACTCTAGTCAGCAGAAATTTCAGACCCCTTTGAAGACTGAACCTTTTAACAGGAAAGGGTTCTCAGCCTGTGAGAGAGCTAAGCTGGCCCTCCACTATGAAAGGTACCCCCAAATGTCTCCTCTTATCCTTGGTATTCAGCATACCTACAATTTTAGAAAAATGTCGCAACGAAGCACTAATGTTATTTCAAGAAGTAGCTAAAAAAAGCCTCTGGGAGATAAGTGACTTATTAACAAGTCATGGGACTTTGGTATGCCTCAGGCAACATTTTCAAACTATTGCTCTCCAAATCAGTCACTATAATTATACCACTTCCCAAACAGAAAAGAACAACGTGGGAAATTCATCTAATGTAATATCATAGGGCTGAGCCTTAGAGCAGAACAAAATGGGTTATTGAAACATAATAGTAAGATAGGTGTGACTGCAGAATAGTGGGTCAAAGCAAACCCTCAGATGAGTAATTAATTCTTACTCTCCTACTTGTTCTATTTCATCCTTGGGTATTTAATTTTACAGTTTTCCTTTCCTCCTGTCCTAACATGCACCACAAGGAAATTTTTTCATTAAGCCTTGGAAACAGTAAATCTTGAGTGCTTTATCGGACCTACTCTCCTAAAAATAAAACTTTGAAAGATCTGTGAGCAGTGGTAGGACCTGACTTTGTAATTATGGCTCTGTCTCAAGGGTATAAGATGAATAACGATGTCCTTGTGCTGGGTGCTGCATACTATTTATTAAAGCAGGAACCTAAAGGCAGCAAAGCACTGAAGAAAACCACTGTCTTCTGCACAACTTGCAACCCTTGTTTGAAGTCAACCATTCTTTGAAATGGGTTGGTTACAAGTTGAAATAGGGTGTTGCTTTGACATGATCCCTATCCATGGGGATGAGAGACTAACTTTTTTGCAAGAATATATGATGGCTAAATGCAGTAAATGCTGTCCCTGTGTTACTAGCCTGGAAAAATAAGACCCAAGAGGTTGGTTTTTTTTTTTTCTTTCTTTCTTTTTTTTTTTTTTTAAAAAAAAGCCAACAAAAAACATTCCTTCCCCATTTAGGTGCCTACAATGTTCCTGTCATTTTAGTCTTCAAACGCCTACTATTCTAGCGACTCAGCTGATAGCACTGTGAAAAGTAAATCTCTCTCAAGCATTTTCCTCCCTCTGGCTAATAGCTAATCTAATAATAGTTTGAATCCTACCACCACAACAGCTCTCTTTATAAGATGCATAGTGGGAGAAGGCTAAAGATTTCATCTCCTCTGTGGTGATCCAAAACTGCTTGGAAGTAGTGTAAGGGTACTGAATCAGGGCCCTGCACTGCTTATTTGTCATCCTACAGACCTTTACAGGCTCAAATGTTTCTCAGATTTGACTTAAAGTCCAGGAAAACCAAGCAAACAACCTCCCCAACAATGCATGCACCTCTTGGGTTTTGGTTATTTTTTTTTTCTTTTGTGTTAATATTTTCCTTGTCAGTGCTTCTGCATCAGATTTTTTTTTTTTTTTATTTTATGCTTTTACACCAGCCCTAAATGTTCTTCCTATTAGTACAGGAAGCTGGCAGCAGCCAGTCTGCAGCCTTTGGATAGCCAACTAATTAAGGGAAAAGCAGGTGTGGATGGAACTATTGAGTCTATAAATAAGTGCCAAAAATTTAAGTTATTGGTCTCTGAGTGTTAGCAGGTGGAGCACTGTTTTTATACCTTCCATGGGGAGAAAAAGAAGGCTTAGAGGAAATTATTATTATTTTTTTCACAATTTAAAACCACTTCAGAATATAGCATCTCTGTTCTCAAAAAAAACCCCAAAACAACAACAACAAAAAACCACCAACAAAAAACATTATTGTCTTGAACAAGGTTAGTCTTGAAGACAAATAGACAGTGGTGGGGCTCTTAGTTTCATTGACCTGGCCTGGGTGATGAACTGGATAGTCTGTTAAGAAAGAATTCATATTCTCAGGCTGACACTCAGAAACAACTCATAAGTGACTACAGATGTTAGTGGCTGTTGTTCCTTTGCGGTTCTGTTTACAAATAAACTTTCCCTGCCTTCTATAACATGGCTCAAAATGTTCTAATCTGCAAAAAGCCTCTTCCCTCAGTGCTAAAGAAAAATCTGATCTATTGAACAAAGTATTATGCAAGAGAGTTTGTGTCTAAGAATATATTCTCTGCTCACACTGATTCCTCCTCCTTCTCCATTTCTCTACTGGATTCTTTTTTTGTGCTGGATTTAGTAATTTATTCAAACATTTATAACCAGGGGGCATTTTTAACCAGGGTGCAGTGGCAAGAGACCACAAATGCATTTCACAACACACATAAAATACATTAAACTACTCTTAGGGTAGCATAATGTGTGATAGGATAATGTTAGAATAGAAAAAAATGTAGAACAGCCACCTACTTACTTGACTGGCTTCATTAATTTTGATCTGACTGATATGAGTCTTCCTCATGGATATGTGTTCATCTTTTTTGGGCTGTGTATAAATTTAAATGCAGGCAACAAATGAATGCTTATACAAAAGCTTGAATGTGTCAATCTGGGAAAGGCATGGTGATAGGAAAAAACCCACATTCAAAGCATACACATAATTTATATCATAAAACTCTGGGGGCATCTGACCAAGCCAACAGGTGTTGTTCTAGAGTAGTAAGGAAGGGGGTTTGTGGTCTGAGGCTTTTGGGAGGCACTAGTGGTTTTAGGGACTTTAATTTCTAAATTTGTGTTGAAATTGGAATGGGACTTTTTTGCCTTTCCCCTTCTTTCCCCCCCTTAAATACTTAAAGATGTGGAGCGGAAGGGTTTTCCAGGTTAGATTGATCATAATGGATTGCCATTTAGTACTCAGTCTGATTCTCAGGGCTTTCAACCAAGATGTAGCTGTGCACACGAGACCTCTTCTCTGCCTGCCAAGCTATAAGATGCTCTGGCTTGGAAAGGGGAATTTTTATAAGTTGCCTTTTGCCCTTGGTTCCTCTCTGAACAGA
Source organism: Phaenicophaeus curvirostris (assembly GCF_032191515.1). Lineage (NCBI taxonomy): Eukaryota > Metazoa > Chordata > Aves > Cuculiformes > Cuculidae > Phaenicophaeus > Phaenicophaeus curvirostris. The sequence goes on from NC_091394.1 coordinate 38,522,596, forward strand.
TAATGAGATATTCACCAGAGCAGGTCCTGGGACTGGGTAACCAGCCTTCACAGCGAAGTGTGCTAATTAGTCTCTCTTTCTCTCTCTCTAATGAATCTATGCATATTCATTGAGAAGTAGAACAGCTCCAATAGGAGAGACTCAAGGTAAAACTTTTTCTCAGAATGCCTTTCAGCCTACCTGATGGTTATAACTTTCTTCTGATGGCAAAAGACTGTGGCTTAATTCCTTTGAATCAAGTGGAGGTAAGAAACAAACTTTTTTTGCCTCTAGGGTGAATAGTCTGACCACTAGACTGCTGCAGAATGAGACCGTTTTCCTTGCCTGCAAAGTGTATATACATTAATCCTTTCTTTCTATGTTGTTTCATTACAATTGCCTTAAATATAAACTTTAACTGGAGCCGAAGGAAAAAAATGGCTTGCACTTATTTACCAGGCAAAGTAAATTTATATTTTAAAAGATGTTTCAGATCAAATTAAATATTTCCTTTCCTTATACTACCCCAGCATTATTTCTTTCCTTTGATAGAGGAACAAGGAATCAATTTCTAATATCATTTTATTGAGGTGCTTTTTGAAGCACATGCTTTCCTATCTAATCTTCAGGAACTCTTATGTTTTGCCATGTAAAAAAAATTGTCACTAGAATAAAAAATAACAGTAATAATAAAAAAGACTTGAAGATAGGTGGGTAAGCATTGGCTGAAAGTACTGACAGAATCCATCCTGCTGACGAAAACAAGCTGTGAAATGGATGCTAAAAATAGATCTAAACTTTAAAAGTCAGTTCTGACAAACCTGGTTCCTGCTTCTCTGTGTAACACAATTTGCCACAATCTGTGGGCTGATGTTGCAGTAAATTAGGTTCCTGATACTTGCTGTTAATGAGTCACTGAATAAATACATCTGTATAAATTAGCCCACAATTTGCCTGTTGCAAAAATAAACCGTTTTGATTTCCTGTGTGAACAGCATGACAAGCATTGTACACGTGTAGTTTTGCTAAATACTGAAGACATTAACCCATGGGAAGAGAAAGCAGTCATGACAAGTACACGAGTGGTTCATCATGCTAAGTGGGAATGGGGCCATGCAATGCAAGGGGATCAGTTTACAGATCTGGAGAATCAAGAGCTCCAAGTCTTTAGAGCTGTCATCTTGTTTTAGACTGAGCGTCCTCTGCATCAGCCTGAACAGGAACATATCCAACAGCAGTGTTAAAGATGTGAATTGTGTTTTGGTAGCATGGAGGCTTGGGCCTTATGGCATTAGATGCTGTATAAGACCAAAGTAGGAAATGTTCTGCTCTCAGATTATTTTACAGTTCAAGAAGATGTAATAATACTTGGAAGGAAGACAATGAAAACAGTAATTAGGATGTGGGTCTATACAAGCCGGTTATTTGCACAGGCATGGCAGATGACTCCTCTGCTTCTCTTGAACATTTCCAATTTCCAGGTATAGTAGTCCAAATGCTTTAAAAGTTACCAAGTCTGAAAAAGACTGTTACCTGTTTTTTCAGTGATAACTCCTCGACTCCTATGCAGTGACTTCAGCTGAAGATACATGGAAACAGAAATAAGTTCAATTCTCAGTCCTTATGAGCTGTGAAGCTTTGCTTCAATATAGAGCATAAACATGCCATGTCTGTCTCCCTGAAACGGCTGTCTGTATTAAGTACGCGGTCATGCACAAATGTTGCAAGGAGTTGCCTGTCTGCTGTCTCTAGACATATGACCTTATTGAAATGTCTCCTTCAATACCTAGAGGCTGCAACGTGTCACACCAATACACGTTTTTACCTTAATGCTCACTCAACAGCAGCTCTCTGATGTGACAGTGCTTTTTTAATGTATAGACCTCCAAGGAGATGGATGCCTGTGTAGTGTTACTTCTGTTGCCCAGCTGGTCTGATAAAATAAATATCCTTACACAAAGTCATTATGCGAGTGGCTTGTGATGGCATGCATAAATATAAACTTCAATGCTTATTCCACCCAAGGTATGTGTCTCCCATGGATGTTCAGTTCCAGGTGTTTATTCTGGAGATGACTGATCCTATGTAGTGTGCATGGAAGGATGAGCTGCTTGTGTTTGGTCAAAACCAATGGAGTCTGCAGAGTGCCAGGATGTGTGTGGGGATATCTGGGGTCTGCCAGAGGTTGGAGCATGAGTAGGGGAAAACAGCAATGCAAGTACACCTAGAGAATATTTATTGATTTGTTGGGTGATTATGGTGGCTTCTTTGGATTGGAGATTGCAGCAAAAGCACCTGGAAAACCTTTATGTCAAGTCAATACTATTCCATATGGATGGCATTTGCTAGACAAACAGATGTGAATTTTTTTGTGCAAATGGCTTCTGTCTCTCCTGCCATAAGGCATGGTCCTTGCTCGTTGGCACACAATGCCAGGGTTCCTTATCTACTTTGTGTCTCAGTATGCTACATGCAGCTGATATACTTGTTTTGGAACTCGCTGGCTGCTAGCCCAGGGAACACATGAGTTGTGCTAGAGGACACATTTGTCAGGATCCACCAATGACAGAGAACCGATCATACATACAAATCTCACTTTTATGTGAGAAGGAATCCTGTGTATTGTGGTGGGAAAAAGTCAAAACATGTACAGAAAGCACAGGATGAATTAATGAGCCAACAATGCAGTAGCAAAACCATAAACATAATATGACCAGAAGAAAACAGGGAGGGGAGGGCTATTTAAGCTTGACTTTTTTAGAAAAGATATGCTTCTCTAAAAAGCTATTTTATAATGAAACAATAATTACAAAGTTATTATACATGCACCCACGTGCACAATGACATATATTTGTGTGCATAAATGTGCCTGCATATGGTGTAGCTTGATTTTTTTTGTGGTTTTCAAATTTGTACTGATTGAGAGTTTTGTAAACTCTTTTGTATTGCACAAAAAATATTTGCATAGGTTATCCTTTGTCTAGCAAGGTTAATGTCTCTAGGCTCCTGCTCTGGTCAAGGGGATGAGAGGATCTACCCCCAGGTGCAATCTAGAGCAGCAGAGGTAGACTTTTTTTTCTGGTAGTTTCTGTATGGGAGAGCTTTTCTCTTGACAGCAAGGGTTAAGGCTACTGTGAGCCTGAGCAAATGCCCTTTACAGGGACACATAAAGTGGGAAAGGCCAAGTTGTTGCTCTTTTAGCAAGAGTAGAGGAGCCCCAGCTCTACTGTCAGTCAGACCTGGAGGGGCAGACCTGCAGGGTGGGCTGGGGGCCTGGAGTTGAACCGCAATTGCTTCCCCCTTGATCCATTCTAAGCTTTGGCTCCATTTCACGTCACTTCATGGAAATGACTCCCTGTTCTGGGAGGGGCTTGGTCTCTTTCTCAAATACTAATGCAAACCAGACATGAATTGGCAGAAATGTCATGAGACTTCTTATTCTTGCGTATTTCCAGTGTGAATGCACTCAAAATATCCTGAGAAAGGCAGCCCTGGCATTTTTTCTGATGAACTGACACTGACCTGATAGTTTATTGTGGTTTCTTCTCCAAAAGATGGTCATATATGAAAGAAACGGAAGGATCCCTTTCCCATCACTAGCTTGTTTTCCAGCTGTACTAATATTAAAATCTGTTTTTTCTACACTGTATTTTAATAATTGCTGATCCATCAAAATAAATGTAGCTGGACACCACCTTTAAGCATATGCTAATGCTGACTTAAAACGTATCTACCTCTGAACCATGTATAATCTGCATTTCAGGAAACTTAGTGCACCAAGCAGGACAGGAGAAACAGAAGCTTAATATAGTCCTCTAAGAACAAATTCAGAGAGATGCCTTCCTCTTCCAGTTTATGGGCAGCATAGGATGACTTATATCCTTCAGTGTCAGTACCTAAATTTACCGCCTAGAGTTGGACAGAAAAAATGTCTGCAATTATGTTTGTGCCTCAAGACAGCAGGATCCCTCTTTCTCTGCCTCCCTGGTTCCTTGAGATGCAGATTCCTGATACATGATGAATGAGAGAGAGAAAGTTTTTCACAGGTTTTTTCTGATTTTGTTACCTTATGTAAAGGAGGCTGCCAGTGTTGCACAAGAAGAGCCACTGGGAAAAAGACTCTCAGGATGGGCTGTGTTCAAGTACCATGTTTTCTAAATCCTCTAACAGCTGGGAAACATGAGTGCCTGACTTACCCAACACTTAGCACTGTTATTATGGCTGCATGGTGATAGAGAGGGACCTTAACACAGATTCTTGCCCCCACTGTGTGTGTAGTCTCACAGGGGAGCTGTAGTGGAGCTAAGAACAAACTAGCTCTTCTACCATGCAGTATTGAACTCCCTGTGGGCTCCTTGGTTTCGATCCTTGAACCAGAATGGAAGCATTTCACATTACACATATGCGTAATTTTATGGAAGACATAAGGTATGAGCACTGGAGGGCTGGATCTGCTGGCTTTTTTTTCCAGCTGATTGTTACTGGCCAGCCACGTTTGCTGGTCATCTGCTCTGCTCTTGTCCTGGGTCTTCTCCTTCAGGGCAAGTCCCCTCTACAATTCCCGGATATCAGTCCTCAGCACTTGACCACCGAGACACCAGTGCTATCTGGGATGGGATCTTATGTGCTGCTTGGAGAGGAGCTTGGGAAGAAACTTTCTTCCAGTTTCTACTTCTCCCAAACACTTCTCAATGGCAGTGGCATGTGTGTCACCCACGGAGGGCTGAGCTGCTTCTCCCACAGAAGAAAGTGTGGGAAAGAAGCAGGTGAGCCTCCACATACTGGTTCTGGCCAAGGGGCTGGGTTGAGCTAATAGTTCACATACGGCTGGTAAAAAGTCAAATGTGTCACTTGGTCAAGCACATCACTTTATTTTTTAAATAAGCTCATCTTAGATATGTTGGTAACATCTGGCAATAATTCTTCACAGAGAGCTGAACTGCTGCACACTTTTTAGAAAGGCAGAAAGCACAGTCAGTTTCAAAGCTGCAGAAGTACTCCACTGGTACAATATGACAGGTACAACACAAATCAATACTACAGAAGAGTTTGAAATACAGTGTGAAAAAATATTTACAGACCACCGAGTTTCAGAAATATTGCTGGCATGATCAGAGGATCAATACATGAGAGTCAGTACAAAATGCCACGTTCTTCTGAGGCAAAAAATACAGGTCCTCATCCTACCTAATAACAGTTAATGTGGCACTTTATAAAGTTTCACTGAAACCAATGGAAAGTTCAAGGCGTTTCTATTCCTCAACAGAGTTATTAACTAAAGCCAGTATTAGGTTATAGGAATAGGTCCCTTACTTCTATCTATTTTAAGGAAAAAAAAATGTCCTAGGAAGCAGGAAAACTCAGATAAACAATTGGAGGAAGAAGTGTTTAAAATACAAAAACTTAGGAAAAAAAAAATCTAAAACCAGTTCCCCAAGTTTTCCTCTAGCTCCAGGCTTTATTCTGGAAATGCAGGGATCAAAATGAAGTATGCAATTTAGAATTTCTTTTATCTTTAGGTTCCTGTGGGTGAGATTTAGTTTTCCTGGTCCTAAATCAGAGGTAGGGAGGATAATGTTTCTGATGGTGTTTCACGTAGTTTCTGCTTATTGGTGCTGAGGGGATTTTTTTCTTCCCTTCTCTAATTATTGAGGTGTGAGTTAATGTGTGGCCTGTCAAATATGTTGGAAAGGTTTTAGGGAAGGAGAAGGCACCTCTTTCCTGCAGTAAACTTATGAGCAGGGTGGAGCCAGAGGGAGACTGGCCTGGGCTGCTTCAATTGCTAAAACTCTTGCAGACTGTGCAGTTGCTGCCTGGTTAGGTGCAGACTGAAGAGATCAGGATCCATGGAGTCATCTCTGGTCCCACAAATGCACGAGAACATAACAAAGAGCAGATTTGTGCTTCTTCCGTTGGTCTGAATTTTCTGGAGCAGTGAGAGGATGACCTTGATATTTACACTGAGATAAGCAAAGGTAGGTTTTAGCCATTATATGTCAGAAAGCAACATTTATGGACATTAGCCTGAGCTTGATGAAGGCTTCCTGGCCTCCCCAGCCTCCATGGCAGACAGTGTTCCTGTGATGAAGCTGTGCCATTAAGCCAAGAGGAAAATCAGATATCCATTTCTGCAGGTACTACTGACCCCACAAACGTGCTGGGGGAATGCAACACTGCGTTGTGTGCTGTGGGTACATGCGGTGAGATGTAACGGAAAATCTCTGGGGGCTTCCAGGAGAAGTGGTGGTAGTGTTTTCCACTAGTAGCAGTGGCTGGATGCTCAGAGAAACTTCTCCTACCAGAGCTGTTGCTCTGGTACTTGTTCTATCTGACATGGCAGAAGCTGTGGTAAAGGCATATACCAGCTAGTGTCCCAGTCAAAACAGCACTGCTAGTCTGATGCAAATGGTGCCTCAGCAGAATGTTTTGAAGGAAGACCATTTCCAGAGGCTGCAAAAGCCAATGCTGTAAGGTGGAGAGCCTTAGAAGACAAGAGGTAATTTGTGAACATGTGTTGCACCAGGTCTTTTTTAGAAGTTAGTTCAACAAAGAGAAGTTACAGGAGAACCTGTTGGTTTGGAAGCACCCAAGGAGGAAGAGCCAAAAAATCTGGAGGCAGCAGAACCTGAGCTTTTGCTAGCACCAGCGATCAGTCCACCCAGCCCAAGCATATTGTTACTGTTTTATTAAAAGGGTTGATTTGGAGAATGTTGTGTTTGCAATTCAGCATCATGCCTCGGAGCCTTGATTTCAAGCCTTTATTTATATGCTTAATTGTTGCTATGGAAATTCAATATTTAAAGAGGTAATTATTGCTGATCTTGTTGCATGTGTCCATTTCTGATGTCCAGCTGTTAGCTCTTTAGCTCCAGTCTAGCAGATTAATTACTACTATTGATTACTTTGAGCTTCTCTCTTCACACCTGCAGTCTGTGTAATTAGCCGGTGGCCTCCTCTGCAAATTAGGAGCAGTTTCATTTTGGCACCTTGCCATTTCTCAGCCATGTGCATTACATTGATGAACAAAAGAAAATCTCTCTTAGATAGAGATATCTATTTTTGAACTATCTGTGGATAACTCAAACTACTCCATGTTAGTAAATATTGCACCCCATTAGAAGATGACTGATAGGGAAAAAAAATAAATAAATTCCAAGATACTGGTATTTTTGCTGATAGGTTGGTACATGACATCGTGGCTTTTTGAAGTTTATTTTGCTTAGTGATTTTTGCACTAAATGGGACACAGCTCTCTAAGCACAATCTCTTCTCCTCTCATCCTGCTTTCCTGAGGTGGAGTTGTCCTTTCCCTGTTGCGTACACAAAGGATTTCATAGAATCATTAGAAGTGGACTTGGCATGGTTAGGATAAGGGATGGACTTAATGATCTTAAAGATCTTTTTCCAACCTACATGATTTCTGTCATTCTTGCTGGATGCTACCAGGGCATGTTGGAGGAATGTTAAGTAGGAACGTAAAGTAGGAATGTAGGAGGGTACAACTGTATTGGGACACCCTCATCCATCCTCTCCCTTTCCAAACACTGTACTTCTCCATCGCCATTCACTGTTTTTCAGTGGCCACCCAAGGACCATGGTCTGTCTTGGAAAGTGAAATCTGTACTGAATTTCCCTCCCTTTGCACATCAGAGGTGAGATCTGAGGGTTTGAAGGCTTTGTTTTAAGAAATAAAACATACTACTTTTGCCGCTGTGGCTTCCTTCTCTCAAAAAGAAACCTGTTCTTCATGTAAGCAGTGGCTAAGCATAGGTCACGCTAACATTGTGTGGTTTCAACAAAAGCAGTGAGCTGGAAGGAGGAGAGAATCACAGAATCATAGAATAACCAGGTTGGAAGAGACCCACCAGATCATCGAGTCCAACCATTCCTATCAAACACATGGTTGGATCTCCATCTTTGCTCTCTCTGGGTGAGGATCCAGTCTAGATCTATAGCAGATGAAGGGCAGTCCAAAAGCACGATATAGGTGGCCTGTGAACTGAAGTGTGCTGAAACTAACTTTCACATCAATGCTGCATGACTGGACGCTCTCTGCATATCAGCAGTTTAATGCGCCACGGTTCAGGGCGGTGAGTCTCCAGAGTAAAGGGGCCATGAAGGCACTCCCTGCTTCACAGGTCAAACACCATCTTGAAAATTGTTGCGAAGTCCAGGGTAAGGGATTAAACCCCATTCTGGTTGGGTAAAGTACTTGCTTTAGACTATTTGGTACAACACCAGCCTCTGGACCAGAAGGTCCCCAGCTGGAATCTCATCACTGCCACTGTTTCTAGATTAAATTCTAAATTGTGTATTGTTGTTTGGAGGCCTTATGTGCAGGGTCTCACTGAGTCACCAGTTATTAGGAATGCCTCCTGTTATCGCAGCCCTAAAAGCTATTTGAACAGAAGCCTAATGTGACTGTGATTTCCAAGGACCATTTGCTGTTATTGCAGCTCTGCTTTGCTGTGAGTGAGAGAAACAAACCAAAGTTGCTTTCAGATCACATGAAAGAGAGGGACAGGGAAGCAGTGGAGCTGGAGTGACGTTCAGCTGCCAACAAGTGTAAATTCACCAAAAATAAACAATCTTTTTATGAACAAGAGTGAGGTCATTTTTACCACGAGAAAACAAATGGGTTAATTTTCTCCAAGCAGATACATTTCCCAGATTTTGTAATTCTCTTTTATCTAAGTAGCTGCTGAAGAAGTATGCCCTACCACGCGGGCAGAGGGACTTTCCCCTGTTTAGAAGAGGAGGACATAGCAAAAAAAGCTCTCTGGGAGAGGAAAGGAGTAACTTCTATGTACAAAATGTGAAACTACAAACATAAATATTAATCTGAAGGCCCACAGGCATAGATGAGAAATCTGTGTAACATGGGAGAGTTCAGAGTCTGAATAATATAGTTTAGGGGCTGGGTTTCAGAGCAGTCCTGATTCTACTTCGTTGCTCTCTATAAGAGTTCTTAGCCTAAGTTCCCTTCATAGAAAGTGAGTGGAATTTTGCCTGAAGAAGGGCCAATTAAGGTACTAGGAAAATAGGTCCTCCATAAAGAACTTCAGAAGTTCTTTTGTATCCACAGCTAAATGTGCTGTGAACAACTTGCTCCTGTTTAGGAGAACTGATGTGAAACAGCAATGGTCTATTACTGCTCGTGGTGCTAGGTTCAACACTGGTTGAAACATTTGATGAGTCCTGCGTAATACAGTTGTATACACAATTCAGCCCTAGTTCTCCCTTACCTAGCTGGGGTGTTTAGCAAGGGTGAGGGGCTACATCAGAAAGCCTATTTAGATGTGCCAGACATCATCTTTGTATCAGATGGTCTGCAGCCAACTGCACTCGCAGAAGACAGACATACGGCTGGCAAGAGAGAAGACAACTGAAAGCTGGGATCATTACATGAAGGCAGTGGTGCTGCCAGCTATTTGCCTTCCTGGTTCTTAGATGGGTATATGGTATATATTTAAGATGCTGCTGTACAGTCTCTAGCAAATAGAGTAGTATATTGGGAAGGGAGTACAACTAGCTGTGGGATAATGAATAGGTGGCCAGGCAGAAGAGAGAGCAGATGTGTTTATGTGTCCCTGTTATGTGCCCAAGTGATTAGAGCACTTCAGCATGGCACAGGCTGAAGTATTGGGATGATTTTGTGGTTGGCTTACTGTACTTGGAAATCTTTGAAATTTAGGGCTGATGTTTCAAAGATTTCAAAGTGGCCAAAATCCCACCTACAATAGCAGAAGTTGTAAACAAGATGCAGAAAGGCCAGGCCCACCATGATTATCTCCTGGTATCGAAGAGCAGCAACTGATCCAATTCTGTTGAGAATTAACATGCTAGCTTGGAAAAAATCAGGCCTGCATGTACAATGGAGCCACCTGGGCACCACCTGCCTCTGTTTTGTGTTTTAAACAACCTACAGCTCTTGCTTTTACCTAACCAAGATTGAACCTGGAACAACTTGCTTCTGCTCACAAAAGAGCTGGATCTCATGGCTTGGGGATGCAGGTGGGGTGGTTGTCCCCATATTGATGATGAGGCAGACCTACCAGACTTATGGTCTGTGTCCATGGTCAGCATGCTGAGTGAAAGTGGTTGACAAGCTGGAAGATTCGTAGGATAACTGTTTTCTCCTGGAGGAAAGTAAAGGTACTGGTAGAACCCATTGTGTGTGCTCTAGCTACAGACAGTGACTAAAGCTGTGATTAAAGGTCATGCATCTCTTGCTCATCCTGAATATCTTAAAATAAGTTTGCTCAACAAACTCTTCAAAGGCGCCTGCTGGCATTACCAAAAAATCATGAGTGCCTAATTCAGGAGGATCTGAATATGGGCACTTGTGGAGATTACTGCCTCTGTCATTCTGCTGTATGTATCTTTAGGTGTGTAAACATTCTGACGTGTTGTTGTGTTTAAAGTGTGTTAAAGATGTAACTCGTACAGCCTGTCACCCTTTCTGAGAGGTCTCATCATTCAGTTTTCCATCATTGCTGCAGCTTTTTTCTTCCTTCTCCTAGATTGTGAGGTACTGCCTCCTGCCACTATACACTTACATGTCTCTAAGCACAGCTGGTTCAGATTGAAGTCCTCTCAAAATGAAAACAGGAATGAGATACATATGAGATACATATGCAGTGACAAAGGTGAGGTGTTCACATCTGGCAGGTTGTGTGTCAGAGGTTTGTAGTTTTGAAATGCTATTTATTTCTTGACCTTTTGTCTCAGTGCACTGACTTTGTTCATATGCCAGGCTCTGCATTTGGGCTTTGGCATCAGCCTCTGCAACCATCACTGACTTCATCTGAAGCTCTGCTAAAGTGCTGTACTGCATCACCTTTTCCTTCCCTGGGATGTGAATTGTTTGCATTGCTATGCGTGTGACCCTTCTCCCACCTAATGATATGTGGTTTGTCTTTTGTCAGCTTGGAGTTTTCCTTTAGCCAAGTACAGCTGTGAGTCGCTTTTGAGTCCTAGTGTGTTTTTTTCACTAGCCCCATAAAAATCTGTTGCCATTGATGTTGACATGTGGGAGGACAAAGCACTCAGAATGGGTTTTAAGCTCTGATCTGCATTTGAGGTCCTTGTTACACCCTGCTTCTCTGTAACACAGCTCAGGAAACCCTACCAACCTGCTCCCTATAGGAATGGGCTGAAGGAGCTGATGCTCTGCAACTGGCTGCTTCTTCTACATTCCATTTGCTTTGCTTAGCTGGAGCATTTATTGTCAAAAGCACCACTGACAGAAAACATTCTGGCTGTGATGAAATATCCACAGAGATTAATATGGTATTTGTTACAAAAATGTCTCCCAAATCCACCGTACTGACTTCTGTGTCCTAAGTGTCCTGCATCTGTTTCCAGCCTCAGAATATTGCCTCTTGTGGAGAAGGACTGATAACACCAAAGTGTCTCTTGGTGTCCATTGCTTACTAATGCGGCTTCTGCATTGTTCGTGAGCTAAGGAAACAGCACAGTGCCATAAGGGTCCTAGCAAACTCAGGAAGTTCTGGGTTCTTTATAAGACTAGACGCCTTCAGAAGTAATTTGAAACCCTTGTGCTACCCTCTTGATATAAAATCCTTTTCTTGAGAGTCCCTATTTTATGGCGTACACTTTTTCCTCTCTGAATGTAAATATGTGTGCATTTGTATGCATGTGTTTCTGTTCGTGCATGACATACATGAAAGATTTTTGTCCCTAAATAGGGAAAACATGGATTGGTTTGTGTTTTCATGAGCCTGTGAATCCCATCCACAGTATCAGCTCTCACCCTAATGAGCTGAAGCTACATTAGCAAAATCCCAGGCAGATAAATTGACTTTAAACCTTGGTTTGATGATCCTACTAAGACATTCAATTAATTCTATTTTGCTACAAGCTAATTTATGACTTTGTGTTTACTCAAAAAAAATGTTGAATGTACAAATCAGTAGGAGACAAGGTAATGAATTATTCTACCTTCCTTCATGCTCTTGTCTTCACACTTCACTACTATAAGAATGGAAGAGGAAATATGAAAGAAATGTCTTTTGATGTATGAAATGTGGGTATTTTCTCATACTGAGCTGTATCTAACTGGTGTAAACACATAATCAAGCCCTCTAGGAGATGCTAATTAGTGCAGTAAATGTTAGTTTATTAATTGCCATTACGTTTTTCTTTGTTTCACCAGTGAATGTGTCTTTTCAGGAGAACAGATTTGATATGGTGTGTCTGTTGAATTTGTTTGTGTTCATGGCAAATGAAAACAAGTAGCCTAGCAAAGCTGTGATGAATTAACAGCAGTCCGTGTGATTAACGTTTCTGTAACGGAGTCCACAAAGTGCATAGGCTTCTGTGTGATCTGAGAAGAGAAACAACACAATACAAAAAGCCCCAGAGGATTTGATAACAATTTTCTGCTCCATCTCTCTACTTGGTGTGTTTTTAATGAGCCCTCCGAAAGCACAGGTAGCAAAACTTTCCCTTTTTGATGTGGCAGAATACACTGCCAAGACATACTGCAGGAGAGCTACTTCAAAGGCAAAAGACCAATGAATACAATTACATTAGGTGAGGCTGCTGGGTATAATTGAGTTCCTCCTATCCTTAGAAAGTGATAGAAGACAGTCCCTTAACAATTCCTTCTTCCTGCTCTTCCAGCTTGTTATTACAAATCAATACTTTCCCTGTGACGTTCACATTTGTAAACTACTATTATCACATGCTACATTACCTGTGCTGGGTACTGCAAACCAAGACTATGCCTACTGGTAAAAAAATAAAGGATCAAGTGAGGGCTCCTCCAGAACATAGTGGCAGCATGGGCTGTGCAAAGGCCAGAAGAAGCATCCAGTGGTCTGCCAGCCCGGAAACAATTCCTTTCCCCCCTGCAAAGGCTGCCAATAATTAATAGAAATATTTGTGCAGGTGCTTCTGGGAAGCAGCAGAGTGGATTGTGTCTGTTGAAGCAACTCAGAGTCCCAGGAGGACCAAGGCGGGAAGTGACTTTGCTGGGGGTGGATCTAGGATGTGGCTTGGCCAAGCTTTCAGGACCTACTTTTAGACTTGGTGTGTGGACAAAAACTGCATAGGAGGAGGAGTGTTTTACGTTCTGTGTGGAACATGAACTCTTGTTGTGTATTTATGAACCTTGGTTAAACTACACCAAATCCCAGGTACCTCTTCATACTCATTCCCCTGTAGAAACGGCACTACAAAACCACACAATATAAAACAACAAATATTTACACCCAGACATTTGAAAATGTTTTTTCATTGTTTTCTTCAATTATTTGCCTAGATAAGTTTTAGCAGGCCACTGAAAATGTTAGGCTAGAATGCCAGTTTGATATTTATCCTTGAGAGCAAGGTTGCTTTGCAATGCCTTTGAATAGCTCAAGTCCCTAATCCTATTCAGGCAAGCTTCCAGTTTACATTCTTATAAAATTATGACAGTCCCATGTCAGAAACTTCTAGTTTGGGCTTCTCTATATGTCTGTTCAAGAAGCACTGAGGCGCATATCTTGCCTCTGAGCTTCATTTACTGCAGACATCGAAGACAGGCATGGCTGACTGTCTTCTAGGACTCTGCGTGGCAAGAATGGATGCTGCCTGCTGCGAGTCTTAATTAGCATTAAGTCATTGATTTATTTTCTGGTGACAAATAATCATAACTAGCATTTAAATACGTAGTTCTGCTCTGATTGGTGCACTGAAATAGAAAGTGCTATCCAAAAGTTTGCATGATGAATGAAAAGAAAAAACGTACGAGAGCATCTTTTATTTTCCAGATTGGGAAGATTTAAAAAAAAAAAAAAGTGCAAATGTTGTGTTCAGTGTATTGCTTCGACACAGCTTGAGCAAAATTTTACCTTATTAGTGAGGGCGCTCTGTTGCTGGACTCCGGTCATAGAAGCATGATGGAGCATGGACATAGTTTAGAAATTTGCTAGAAATCTGGAGACAGAAACTGGCTTGTCCTTTGAGACACGCTCCATATATGCAGAATCTATCTGAATAAATGAGCCCCTTACTTAACTGGGAACGTACAGTATATTCCATCTGCAGACTGAATGATTGCTCCATTTCAAGCCTCCTGACTCCCATGGAGCCATCTGGTACACGCTAGTTTGTATGAATAGGTGAGGATTCCTGCTAACACAACAGCCTTCAACTAGGCAGAGTGCTGATATTTAGCACTCTGCTTCACATCTGCGCGCAAAACCGTAACAAAAACCACAACACATTATGTGTTTAATATTTAAATGAACCTTCCTTTTTCTCCTGGAAAGCCAGTTGGGACAGGAATAATTAATGCAATTACATCAGAAAGTGGGTTGAGCTATTAATACATCCAGCTAAGCACAGATTTCATGTTATGTGGCATTATGTATTTCCTTCACCCACTGCTTGCTTAGGGCTGAGCAGGGAGGAGGATGGGGGAGAAGGTATGTGCTATAGATATTTTTATATGATTTTGAAATATTGTCAGGAAATTAAAATGATTAATATAATTAATGTCTGTAAGCAGAAGAGGGATGACCATAGGACTTATCAATATGTATGTAAAGGTAGCAGCATTTTTGGCTGCCCTGCTATGTCTGAGATATATGGGATTGGTGGTGTGTGGCAGAGCACCATGGTGCCAAGCTCTTCATGGTAGCTGAATCACACCAAAGGGTTTTCGTGAAAATGGACAGAACAAGGTGAATAGGGGGGAAAGGGAAGTAGGCTAAAGACCAAAGGCTGTCCACGTACTCACTCTGTTTTATTCTCTGGCACCCAGATCCACAATTGTATTTAAGAGACCTAACACATAGCTGAAGAGACCTGTGTGATCTTTGGCAATTTAAAAAAAATAAAGTGACATTAGGTCTCCTTTTCCCTCCAGACACTGCTCAGGACCCTGGAGATGAAGGAGGTCAGGAGGATTTTCCAGCTGCTGCATGTGCTGTGCTGCTGCCTTGGGCTGGACTGTGGTAGCCCTTGCACCTCTGGAGCTTGTAGGGACCTCTCAACTCAGAAAAGTTCTATCAGGTCTCCCTCTCCTCAGATGTTTTGTAGCATGTATGTTACTTGAGACTTATGCTTAGTCTGGCATGAGACTTGCATATGTAGTAGACCCCTGTCTGGTTTTTGTTTGACTCATCTCTCCATCTCTCCATCTCTCTCTCTATCATAATAATGGTGGATCTTTCCAATAAAAGTATCTTTTTTTTTCAGCCCTTCAATCTAGTTATAGCTTCTGATGTACCCTGACTAAATAGGAGTCAGTATGAATGATGCAAAGACGTGTTTTCTTATAACATGGTAAGTACGTGGTTTACCAGTGCAGGATTGGGTCTGTGCAGATTCTTGCGATTTACATCAGCACAATCTCACTTTGTTTTGGTAAATGTTGCCCCTCAGATATGGGATCGCTTACAAACTAGGATCTGTGCTCACATGTCTATTGCAAAATACACCCTGCTAAAAACAGCAGTAAGGAACTCCCTTTGTCTGGTTGGGGTTCTTCACTTAAGTGCTTGTGGTGCCTGATTAAATTAGTAATCAGAGATATAGTCATGCTATTTTGTGACTCTGAGAGCCTTGATTGTGGATTATATTTACACACTGCAATTTCTTTCTAAATGGAGCTCTTTGTATTCAAGGACTTTAAGAGTCTTTCAGCCTGCGATAAAATCCAGTTTGCTAAATAGACTAGTTCTTGCAGTGGTGCCAAGCTCTTGGTCAGGCATGCTGTGTAAAACAGTTTTTCATTTGCGCAGTAAATATGGCTATGTAAAAGTTCAGACATGGTGCAGTGATTTTGCTCACCCTTTAAGCTGAAAACCTGCACAACAACAGACTGGCAGAAGCATTGAACGCCTTTGTGACCTGTTCTTTCAAAATGACTATTTCCTTTTGTGTTAAAACAAGGAATGGCTTGAACTAAAGCCGCATCAATGGTAACAACAAACTTTGTGGGTTTTAGAATGCCTGCATGGATCCAAACGCTGTGGCCTGTCACTAGTCAAAACAATAGGGCTGGAAAGTCAGACAGCCCTTACAGCATATTTTATTGTGATTAAAACCCATGATATGTGCTAAGCTGATGACTCTGTCCCACACATATAGGTAGCAGAGGCAGGCAGGAGTCCCAACTCCTCTGCTGAATTTGAGATGCCAGAGCCCTTCAAATAAGCCCTGTGGGGGAATCCTTTTGGCAAGGAAGTCCTTGTTTAAAGTTTCTGCTTGTTCTGCTCAGAACAGGAACAGGAGACCTGTTCTCCTGCACCTGCTCTGTGCTTGCAAAAGGGTGCAGGGAAAATGAGAAGGACTTGGCCCATCATGATGAGGTGCTCCAAAATGGAGGAAACATTGAGCCACTCTGCTCTGAATCAGCTCAGAGTGGGCTTTAGTCCCCTTAGGGCTTTCTCTTGGCTTAGCCAGATGATTCACCCTGGTTTGGAGGAAACTTTCCCAGGAAGGGTTTTTCTTGTTTGTTTGTTTGCTTTGCTTTTTTGTTTCTGTTGGAAATAGCTTCTTAAAAACATAATTTCTTTGAATATCTTACATTGATACTAACATGAAAGTCCTGTTTATAAATGTATTAGTGGGACTTAAAACATGTAATTCTCTTCCTTGCTTTGCTATCCTCCTGAAGCAGCACTCTATTTGCCTTCCACCCATTACTTGACTTCTCCATAAAAATTATTTGGAACTAGATTTTTATTACTTCCTTGTGCTAGAAAATGAAACTCTGATCTCACCTGTGTGTTTATTGTTGTAATGTAAATAATATTCAATTAATGAAATACCTTTAATCATTATTTTGAGGTATCCCAGCAACTACAGTAGCCATTGAGCTTATTAGGATGGTGAAGTCTTTGGGTGATATAACAGACCAGATGAACAGATACACACTTAAAACAAAATTAATTCTTTCCAGAAAATGATAGCACCATCTTGCAGATTATTGGAATGATGCTGTCTGCTGGCATTTTTCTTCTGCTGCACATAGCTACAAATCACCTGCCAGTGAACAGAAGAATCCTACAGGATAGCAAACCGTTCAGGAATGCCCCAGAAATGAACCCTCTTTGAGTACAGGGGCTTTATGTTCAAGTAGCCAGAGCTGCATTTTCCTCTTGTATTTTCTCTTCCAGCCTAGATGCGGCTACAGGCTTGTTGAAGCAACATACCAGGAAAAAAAGGTGGAAGAATCTAAACCAGTCACACTTGATAGCAGCTATACTCACTGTAACATCGTGCCTCTAATGGGGCTCCTGTCCTTATCTCTGGCCAACAGCAGATGCTTGAGGAGGAGTGTAAGAAGGTTGATGTGGTTATGGTGATATACATCACAAGACCCTCTTATGGCTCTGTGGCTCTTGACCATGACTGATCATGGCTCAAGCTGGTGCAAGGACCTGCCAGCATGAAGACAGCTGGCAGTGGGATATGTACCTTCAGAGCCAAGCCTAAAGGGATGGAGGGTAAGGCAAAGAGGCACATACAAACATAGAGAAGAAGGGGTGTTCTTCAGGCAGGCTGGAGTTTGCCTTGGACATTATTTAACAGCTGGCTCTGTCTAACTGCAACATGCTGTATTCAGTACAGTTCTGCCTGATCACACTGAAACCAGTCTTCATTATTCAATAGCTATTTAAATGCACTGGAAAACATATCTATTTTTTGTTACCAGTCCTTTTTGGTAAGTCATGTTTAGTGATCTCACTCTTCATAGGAGAAATGTGACTGGTTTAGGATTTGGTCTCTGTTAGGTGTTTGATTTGGGCTCTCCCTGATCTTGGCTTAATGTCCCCTGTTGCCTTGGGAGCAGCAGGCTACTCTCCAGCCTAATTTAAGCACAGAAAATATGGGACATAGGTGTGATCCCACCCAGCCCTTTTCTTGGTACATATAGCCTAGTTGTGATCTTGAAGAAACCTGTTCCCAGGGGTTCCATATGCTGTTCAGTGTTAATGGTTTAAGTCATAAAATCCTAGCCCAGGCTTCCTCCTGAGCCTGAGTGCCTCTGCTGGCAGCCTGCTGCTCTTGCTCCAGGCTTCTTTACTTCACGTGTTCAAATGCTTTTATTTTCTGTGGCTGGATGTAATGGGACTCACCTGGTTCAACTGCCAAGCTAAGTCAGCAAAATAATCTCAAAACTCTATGAAGATTTCTCCTATTCTACTGCAATGATTGGAATAGTGCTTCCCTCCCCAAAACGTTAACATCTCCTCCCCTACCGCCGGAGAAAACCCCAAGCCCTCCAAACCATCAGTACAAGATCAAAAACTGCTACAGCTGTTGCAGTTTCCATAGGTAGCATCTTTCATTTTGGTTAATGAGCTTTTTGAGGGCCTTATTACTATGGCAGTAGAACTGCTTGGTGGCTTGCATGGCACAAATAAAGTTGGACTAAAATTGTGACTACAAAAGTTGAAAGGAATACAGTTACTGGGTGTTTGTTAATTCCATCCTTTCAGGAGGACAGCAGCTGTTTTTCTTTTCTTTTTTAACAGATGGAGTGATTTCTCATGTAGTGTTACAGTAATGACCAACGTGACACAGAAGGAAAATTCTGTGACAATATGGTGAGCAAGATCTTATTGACAGCTCCACTTGGTTGTAATTTGTAAGCTCTATATTGTGGCTCTATTCCTTTTCAACCCCCCCACCCAGTGCTGCCTTGTCTTTTGTGCCATATAGAATTAGATTTCAAGTTGAATGAAACAATGTAATTTTAAGGACACTTCTTTACCAGAATTTATGACCCTTCATAAGTTTAAGAAAATAAAAAATTACTTCATTGATTTTTTTGAAAATCATTGACATGATGGCGAGAAGATTATCCCCTATTTAATTTCTCTGTTGAGGTGGCTGCCTTGATTTCTCCTGTAGCAGCTGGTAAATTCTCAAGTATACGACTTACACTTTTTGCACAAGGCAGTCTTGTCCTAACCTGAACAGAGTGCAACTAAGGATCAGCCCAGCTGGAGGGCATGGCTCAAGTGTGTGGACCATGAATGACCAGAGAGGAGTGTTCGTACCCTGCCCTATGACTAAACAGCCTGCAGGGACTGGAAATAAAACCAGGGATGTGATCATAAAACAAAACCTGTGGCTTCTGCCATGCATAGAGGTGCTCAGAGCAAATGCCACCATGCATTTTTATAGGAACAGAAAATCCAGCTGGAGATACCCACCTACAGCCCCTTTTCTGAAAGGTATAGTTAGCTCTGTTTCACTGTGTGCATTTAGCTGTATGCATAAGGTAAAGGGCTCTCAACGTCCTTATAAGCTTTCCATTAACCTGTACGGGGAATTAGTCACAAGGTAATATATCTAAGGGATAGCTGGGATGTTGTTCTACTCTTCCTTTGAATCTATTAAGTCTGAAACTTGGGAAAAAAAGTGAATGTTTTTTAGCTTTATGCTGTAAAAAGCACACCAGAAATGTTTTTTTTTTTAAAGGGGAATATTATGAAATAACAAAGGTGCTGTTTGTCTGTGGATAATAATGAAGATGGAACAATCCAGTGGATTCAGTAATAATATAAAGCAGAACTGAAAAGAATATTGTGCCAGTGGGAGGACAGGTGGATCTTGTATGTGCTATGACTCTGAGATTCTTTGTTCCTGTCTGAGGGGTCTGTAGTCATCCTTGCCCTTGAGAAATGTGGACTGGCAAGTTTGCTGTTGGAAACAATTCCCTAAGAAATAGTCACAAGGCTTGGTTTTCATGCTCACTACAAAATGCCAGTGACTCTTATGGTCCTGTGACACACTGCAAACAGTGTTTCTTGATAACAGCCATTTACTGATAACTGAGAAATACCCCTAAGAGAGACATTTTCCTTTAGCGTCCATGAAGGAGACTTACTTTTTGTGTCCTGCACGCACAAAATGAGGCTGCTTTAATCTCTGTAGCAGATTTGTCTTTAATTTTGGAATTGGTGGAAACTTGTGATATTGTTTTTCAGAAGATTAACTAGAATAGGAAGAGATCTGGCTAATTCTGTATTTCACATTAACTGCCTTTTAAAATTTCTTCAAGTGAAGGGCTACCAGCCTGCTGCTCAGTGACTAATAAATTTGATTCATCCTTACTCCCCACAGGGTTATCCTCCTTCTTACTAATGTTTGACATTTTACATTTTAATTAAAATCACCCTCCAAGCAGCAAACCACTAAGAGAATGACAGATATTCTTATTGCAACAAGATATAAGCAAAAGGACAATTTGCCAACTATATCTTTGATAGTGCCTCTCATGCTCTACATGACCACCTAATGTTTGTGTGCATGTGTGTGTTTGTGTGTGAGAGACAAGGCAACAGCTATTGCAACACCCAGGGTATTTCCGAGACACTATCATTTAACATCTGCATTTCAGTAGGAGCAACTGAGACTGAGGAGCTTGATGTTGTATGTCCCAGTTTTGGTTAAACCATGACGCTATACAAACACGTATATGAAGTTGTGTAGCCTAAGAGAACGGTAGGAAGGCATGGAAGAGCAATTCTGAGCTGTGAAAGCAATTGTGATGAAACTACTGCAAACTGTGTGGTCGCTGGCTGCCCCAGCTGTCTCTGAGGGTCTGGTTGTGTGGGACCTCCTAGGGGAGAGGAGCAGAATGAAAAGAACTGTTGGATAAACCTGGTGGATGGGTGTAGAGAAGGTGTTCATGCAATGGCCTGTGCTAGTGAGCACGTTAAAATATCATCATAAGAAGCTGAAGAGTTGGCAGCAAAGCTGAAGCCAGTGACAACATGGAGAAAATGTTTGGTGGGAGATGAAACAAGAAGCTAGCATGCATAGATGAAAGTGTAAGGCGTATGAAGCTGGAGACCAGCATTACAAAGTGCTTAAAAGGAAGAGGCAATGACTCCATCAGAACGGATGGATGTCCTTTGCAGAGGAGAGGCTGTATGTCCCAAGACGTGGAGTAACAAAGGTCTGGAAAAATACTTAGATTATTTGAACATAAAGAAGTAAAACCCGAAAATCTATTTTTTTAACTGATCCATATGTAAGGCAGATAATCCATGGAAGATGGATACAGAGTTTGATGATAACTAGGATACAGAGTTTGATGATAACAAGATGATGGAGCCATAGGGTCAAGGATTGATGCATGCAGAGGAACAGAACCATGCTGTAAATACATTGATGAATTGGTGCCTGACTGTATGGAGAGACAGAGGATAGAAAGACAATGATCCAATGGCTTAGGAATGGCACCAAACCCAGAACAAACCCATCTCCTCATAAACCTTACTTACCTTCAACAGAGAGCTCTGTGGAGACATATCCAGGTCCTCATGATGGCAGTGACTGGATGAGTGTGTTGTAAGAAATGTCATCTTTCCTCTCCTTATGCAGTCAAAGAGCATGCAGCTATGTTGTGAGAGGACAGTGACACAGCCTGTGCATCACTTGTTCATAACCTACTGCAGCATCTTCCCAACTCTTACTGGCCTCTCTTACTCCATCTCAAACCCAGCAAAAAAAAGTCCTTTTCTTATGTGCACTGAGTCTGCTGGTATTAGAATTTTATTTCAACTATCTTTAGAAAAGACTGTGTGCCAGAAAAACTTGCAAAATCTGGTAGATTATAGGCTTGTCTGGGCCTTCTGAATTATGACATGAACCCCAAAGAAGTAGAAGAAAAAAGACAACTTCCATACATGTAATATTCAGTGAAATATGTGTCTTCTGAAGAGAAACATACCTAATAGAGAAGAAGAAGGCTTAGGCATATTGGTACAAGTGTACATATGGAGGGGAGAAAGATGTAAGAGAGCAAGGTTTTGTATTCACTGCTTATTTCTCCAGCTTTCTGGAACACAAAAGTCAGAGAAACATGGTAGTTCCTCATAAGCAGCTTAAATGACCCTCATGTCAGTGTCGCAAAAAACACAATGAAGTGGGACTAACTGGTCTGCTGCAACTCCAGGGGGAGACCTGGTTTTGCTCTGCTGTAATAGCTGGTAGATAGCAAAAATGCTGTGACGTGTTGTCTTGGAAATAGCAGCTCAGTGAAAAGAAACTGTTATAAGAAACAGTGTTTTTTGTCTCCCCATAACTTGTTCTTAGGAAAGAATTTACAAAAAATGGTAGAACTGCCTCCTCCCATCTGGATGTGTCAATTTTATGTGGAGGAGGTGCTTGTGTCAGCCCTCACAGAACCACATGGACTTCCTAAGTGCCATTGCTGAGCATCTTTGTGATGGAAAGGCTCCTGGCAAGGTTTTTACAAAATTGCATGGGCACGCAGATGCTTTGCCAGACTCTCTGAGTGCATATACTTACATGAAAATAGGAGGTAGACACCATCTTTCAGGAAAGCAGGTACTATGCTGTGCAGATTCCTACCTTCTGTCAGCTATCCCTCAGATATGTTGAGTCATGGGCTAGTCTACACAGGTGTGTGGAAGGAAAGAAATCCAAACTAGCTAAACAATCTTAATTTAAAGTGGATTTTTTAAATTGCATTAAATCTCTGAATAGATGCCCTTTTTCAGAATTAAGGTAAAGTGAGATAAAAGCCAAGTTAATTCTGAAGGGGAATACGTATGTAGAGATGTAATGCATTTTAATTAATCCATTTAGGAGTTAATTCAGATTAACCATTCTTGGTGTTCCTCTCTTGGAAAGGCCTTCAAGGGAACAAGACATGGAAAAACACCAGGCACAGAGGTACTAAGTTTTTATACAATCAGCGCTGTCAATTGCAAAACAGATGATACTACCACGGAGCTCCTGAATTGAATGGCTGCACACAGATCTACCCTTGTCGGTGATGTCAGAGGGGACAATGGTCCTGGGAAGGACTTGAGGACTTGCTAACTGGAACAGGCTGCCCAGGGAGGTGGTTGAGTCACCTTCCCTGGAGGTGTTTAAGGTGCGGGTGGACGAGGTGCTAAGGGACATGGTTTAGTGTTTGGTAGGAATGGTTGGACTCGATGATCCGGTGGGTCTCTTCCAACCTGGTTATTCTATGATTCTAAAAGCATCCTTCTTTCCAGGATAGTGCTTTGGGAAATGGTGCAGCATGCCGTTAAGGCCTTGGCTAACCTGCTGTTATGAGGAATTTCGATTGTTAATGAGATGTCTGTGCTAGTAAAATGGATACTTCTCACGAGTGTGGAGTTGGCTGATACCTGTGCCTGCTTCTTGTTTGTGTGCAAGAGAGGCAGGATGTGGTGTGAATCTTAATGGTTTCCCTTCTACCTGAAGCGATGTATTCTTGGTCCAAATCCTATCTTCATTCCTATGTGTAAACCAAACATTTTCATGCAGTCTGTTCTTAAGTTTAAAGAGTCCAAAGCTGAAGTTTAAGCTTTCTTATTGATTTAAAAAATATATTGCAAACAATAACTTAAAGGCAAATGGGAGATTATGAATAAATAATAAGGTGCATAGGTGTACAGGGAAAATAGAGTAGTCCATAAATATAGTTAAGAACTCAGCTCAACAGTAAAAATAAAGGGTATAAAAATGTAGATGACTAAAGCAATATGTGTGCAAAGGAATAATAAGCTAACGTGAATTAAAATATGCAAGGATTGGGGACTAAATTGCTTTTCCTACTCTATACATTTTTTTAAAGTACCTAGAGGCCTTTAGGTATGAGTGCTAAAATAAAAATATTATTATGGATTTTGGGGGGCAGATGAGTTGGAAACCAAGGATGTCCCCTGTGCCTTAGCTCTATTTCATGTGGTTAAATGCATTGGGCCAAATTTATCCCTTGTCTGCTATATTTATTGTTGAAAGCACTTTAGAAAGGTGCATATTAAAGCTATATCTAAAGAAGCACTGAATTCTGAACAGGCATTCGGAGCAAGGCAATAAAATCAAAGATGTTCTCTCAGGTCAGTTTAGTTTTGGGTGAGGGGAGTGATTGCTGTCATATCGGTCCACTGAATCTGAAACAGCAGCGCATGAAAAATATGGTGGCGAAATAATGTCTCCATGTGGGAGAAATGCTGATGCTAATTGCTGGCTAAACTGCTTCTTGGTTTTTACTCATGGATTTTATCCTCATTTTTTCACTGATTATTATTCTCCTCCAGTGACCACCAAGGTAACTTTTCTCCCTGTTTCATAGCGAAATTTGAGGCCAATGTTTTTGCTGCATTATGAAGTTCATGTAAGAAAATTCTTCACAGTGTCTGCATGCAGCAGCCTGCCAAGCAGTCATAGTTTTCATGCTGACTATGAAGGAGAGGGACTGAGACTTGGAAGATGACACCAGGGCTGCAGTACCTGAAATGGGTTTGCAGTCCAAGAGGCACCCTGAGCACACGTATAGCAGCAAGTGTGTTTTGCCACTGTCCCTGCAAGAGCTAGCTGGGGCAATACTTTGGTAATGAGGGGAGCTGTGCTACTGGGTCACAGATGCTAGCAGTGACAAGTGCCAAACAGGCCACATCTGCAGCTTCTTTGTCTGTTTTCAATTAATCTCTGATTCGCTTCAGAGTACTGAGCCCTTCAGGAAGAACTTGTATGACTTTAAAGAGATGCAACAAATATTCAGTAAAGATAAGAGGAAAGGAAGGGAAGAAGTGAGTTTTCATTTCTTTATTTTATCTGCATTCACGCTGTTTTTACAGGCTTTGATAACTCCTGTGTACAAAATAGCCAGGAAACACTTGTGTGAAGGAGCTGATGTTCTTGGTAGCCTAACTTCTTGAGCAGTCATTTGCCTGCAGCATCCTGGTCCAGCTGCATTGTCCTAGTTCCTTAGATCATGTTCAGAGACTCCTGTGGCAGGGCTGCATCTATATAAAAGTGGTCATGACTATAGAGAGTAGCACATTTGGAAGAAGAAAGAGGGCCATCTGGGAAGCGTGTGAAATGCCTCCCCAAAGAAGGGAAACAGGCAGTGGGATGTGGAGAACATGCCTGGTTGCTTATCGTTATTCCATGGTGAAAAGTTGCAGGAGAGCAGTTGAGTGGTTGATACTGAGTCTTTGCGAAGTCTAGACGCGTCTTATGTATTTTTGCAACCATGTTTTCAACTTGTCACTGCAGAATGCGGCATGGCTGCATGTGCAAAGTCCAAGTTTATGAGAGAAGGAGGAAAGTAAGGGACTTGCACTAATGGGTGACCAAATTACAGCACTGTTTGTGGTCATTTTGCTTGCATGTGCAAAGTGGAACTGCACATGCATCAGTTCATTTTCAGTGCCGCAGCTACAACTCAAAGGTTTAATCCTGCAGACTGCTCTGTTTGGCTGACAGAAAAGAGCTGGCACACTGGGGCTCACTATGGTGTTTTCTCAGTGCTTGTGCAAAGCAGCTTCTTTAATGTGCACAGTCTGCATGGTGCAGTGAAAGCCTTCATACCTGTGGGGAAGAGGATGTGGTGCAGCAGTGGCACTGAGATCACCACTGCTGAGTACCCAGAGATATAAACAGTCAGGGGCAGAGCTGGAAACAGGGTTACCGTAATGACATTATAGCATAAAAAATCTGGTAAGAGACTGAACTAATCCATGGCAGGCAGCAGAGCTGGAAGAGGGTGTGCTCTCAGCCTTTTCACTCCTTGGAGGAGCAGAGAGTCTCACACAGCCACTTTGAAGCTTTTTCCTATTTTTATCCTCTTTATTTAAGTGCTGTGGTCTGCAACAAAGGAAAAGGCAAGGTTCAGTATTGGCTGACCCTTGTTTGCATCCATGCTGTAGCAAGGCCTCTGTGTGTGTGAGTTAAAAGCTGTGTGGAGAGTTAACGGGGCAGCATATATGAAAAGCTATCCATCTTTCCTAGATGCTCTTCGGTGCACTGTCATGTAGTATTTGTTTTTTACTTTTAATTTCTATTTCTGTTAGTAAAAAATATCCCTAATAGCTGCTGTGCAAAGATCTTGTACCTCATTGCAGCCTGGGCTTCATATCCTGCCCCCTTCTGCGAAGAGAGGCTCTTGACCTCAGCGCAGAAGCTACGTTTTTATCTGCAAAACCACTTAAATGTGCAAAGGGCGTGAGGGAAAGCTCAATTTTCTGTTTCCTTTAAAGTATAGGGATCACCTGGGCTGAAAGGATTGAGGTGTCTTCAGAAGCACATGACATTTTTAGGATGACTTCTGGGAGGTTTGAGTCCATTGGATGATGTCCTGCTGCACTGCTTCATCATGAGACACTTGCCAGTAGCTGGTTTGGTCTTAGTGAGATCAAAGCAGAGCTGCCATGGATTTCAAGGCTGCATGGCTACAGACTAGAGCAGATGTGCAAATTGTTCCCAAGGATCATGCTTTTTTTTGTTTTCTTACAAGTGTGAAAGTGAGACTATCCTCTCAGAAAGCCAACTTAATCACCCCTCATTCTTCAGACTAAGCAAAGTCCTTTTTTTCATATCTCTTTCTTTTATCTTAAAAGCACACTGTTTCCTGAACAGAGGTAGCTGGGGGTGGGGAAGAGAGGCTGTCTGCATTTTGCCTGTGTAGCAATGTAAATTTGTTAAAACTGTGAATCAAGCAGTTGGAACAAGAAAATAAAAAGAACCCAAAGTTTCTGTACAACACTCAGGGACACAAAAAGAGCAACTGTCCCTCAGCTCAGGGCCTGAGCACATTCTCTCTCCAGCAATGCTAACAATATAATTACCATGTCTCCTGGTGAAAGTGCTTCTAAAAGCAGGGAAAGGCAGACTGAGAGCCAGTTGCCCTGATGACCTAGTTTGAGACCTGGCCTCATCTACACAGCCATACTGACCACTGCAAAGGAGAAGGGGATTGAAATGCAACATTGCTGCCCATGATGAGTGCTCTCAGGGGTGTTTGCTCTGCCACCCCAGTGACGGAGGAGCCAGGACTGACTTCCTTCAACGGAGGAGGACAGGGGCAGCTCAGGCCAGAAAATCTCAGACATACCATGCTGCAGGAGGACTTGAGAGAGGATTCTTGAAATAAACCCTGCAAACAATTTTCAGGGAACCTGCTACCTATCTAGAGGGACTGCTAGCTCATGCAAGCCCTTCCCTGCCATTCTTGTGGTTGTTACAGGGGCATCAGGAACTTATGCCTGAGCTCAATATCTCTTTCCCTTAGGTGGCTTCTGGCATTAAAGCCTGTCTTTCTGCTTCCATTTCTGTTCCATGAAAGGGCAAGTGACGTCCTGCCCATTGCACAGACATGTTGTGAAGATGGGGAGGTAAAGCACTTTAGAGGAGGTAAGTCCTGCAGACATCTTATTTGGCAGGGCTTGATGCCTCATGCTGGATTTGTTGCACCGAGACCTGCCGGTGACTTTTGCAGGTCAGGGCCCTCATGTATCTGCATGGAGAACTGTAGGAGTGGGACTTACAAAGCCTGGGCACAGTGCTAGATGATAGATGCAAGAAAGACTGAAGAAAAAGCAATGCCACCTTGGTTTTGACGATCTCCTTTGTTTTAGATAGTAAGATTTGCTGTCTTCTCTGTTATAGAGCTAATAGAGGGTGGCAGCAGTGTGCCCAGGCAGCTCTCCTGGGTCACGGCAGTCGCTGCAGACTGAAGGAAATCATGGTGCACTGGCTGGATCAGGGAGCATGCTTGCATGAGGGAGCAAAAGTTTATATTTGTCAGAGCAAAGTGAGGAAGCATGGGATCAGAAAACACTGGGTGCTGCCATATAAACACCATAGCCCCAAGTCTAATGGGTAATAGAGTCATTAATTCTGCTGATTAACTTGGCCTTGGGGTTCATGGAAATGACATCCACCTCTTTTCTTTTTTTTTTTCCTTTTTTTTAGCTCAAACTGTGGAATGAGGGAGCATAAAAAAAAGCTAATTAGAGAGAAATCAGGAGAAAAGAGGCAGGGAGAAAAGAGAGACAGTCTGAGCATTAATGAGACTGATTTGAGAAGAGGATGTGACAAGCTCTTCAAAAGCATTATTGTCAAATGTGTCACTGTTTCATAGATGGCTAGCACTACCTTTGAGCTTCACGCTGATAGTTAATGATTTGAAACTATAAAAAGATTGAAAAGGTAAAAGGGAAAATGGCAGACTCGACTGGATTTTAATGAGAGCCCCCCTCTCCCCAGTTTTCTCTTTTTTCCATGTGAAGCAGCCTTGGAAAGTACAAAAAAAGTTCACTTTCTCCCTGCCTACTTGCTCTGTCAAGGCAAAAATTGTTTACAAAGGAGAAGGGAGAGTGCAAAGGTCCATCCGTTTTGCTCTGACCACCATTCATTTCACCAAACCATCATCTCCCCCATCCACAGTCAAGCAGTGGTGAGGACTGACAAAAATAAGCTGAGATTGATGGAAGAGACAGCTATAGCTCTTGTTTGTTTTTTTGTGACGTGCTGAGCAGAAGCAGTCTTCACACTGTGAAATGTAACAAAGAAATCTAAAGTGATTACGCAGGTTCATTTGTCAGTATCACTGCTCCAGCTATTGCTGTGTGCAACAATGAGATGACAAGGCATTTATTGCTGATGGTTGGTTATTAGCTGCATTATAGGAAACATTAGCACAGTCTAGGATACATAGACCAGCGAGACAATAGCTTTCTGGGCTCCAAACTCAGCAGGGTAGCCTTGTCATTAAATTTGGTAGTACCAATTTAATTTTTTTAAAATAAATTGAAAGGAAACTTTGAAAACTAAGTCTGTAACCCTGCATTTACCTTAAGACTGATCAGTGTGTTTTCTTTGGATGCTACATTTTGTATCAGAAAGGCTAGACAGCCCAGCAGGCCATCAAATCTCCTACAAAGAAGGATATGTTAGAAAAGCCTAATGATACACTGGCTCCTGGCTGATCCCATCACTGCCTTCCAGACCTGACCTCCACAGTGCCCCTGCTGCTGCCGGGATGGACCAGGTTCTTCTCAACTAAGTCACCTGCAAATATACAACGAGAAAATGCAAGAGGCATCCGTAATCTTTTGTTATGACCTTGTCTTGTTTTTCTTGTCTTTCTCAGACCCACCCATTCTGTGCTTGTCTTGCCTGGGTCCTTTAGGGTCAGCTCTTGGTAGCTCTCCTGTCCCTGTAAATGGCCCTGTGGAAGTCGGTGGAACTATTTGACAGTGAGGGCTAAGTGGGGGAAGTAAAGGTTTGGCATCCCTGGGACGTGACTGGATGACTGCCGTGTTTATTAAGCTATAAAAGAACATGCCTGTCCTATGGCAAAAGTCGTATTTGCACAGCAATGCAAAGCCAACCCTCAGTCCTGGGGCAAAGTGACTACTTTTTGCAGCCTTCAGTACCGAGTTGTGCATTAAAAACAGAAATTCCGGTGGAGGCTGCTTCTTTTCAAAGAAAGTTTTTATTACCTATTTCATTTTCTTATTAGTTCAGTCAGTGAGCAATATATTCCTCGTTATGCTTTTTCTGAAACTCAGCTTCAGTTTATTTTGTGCTACCCTCAGATTTCTGGAATGCCCCAGATTTTGGCACTGACAGCAATTAAATAAACTGTAACATTTGTCCTGGGAAAGTTGGAGGTTTTGACAGCTGCATGAGGGATCATGGGACTTCAGCCCATGAAATACCACTGCAAGGGGAATCACAATGTTTTAGAAAAGAATCACAATGTTTTCAAAGACACTATCACTTGATAACATTGCAAATAGCAGCAGGAGCTGGATTTGAGCAGATTCAGGCCAAACCCAAATATTTTTGAATCCAAAAGTGAAATTTTGCTAGAATCTTTTCATCACCAAGTCTGGGTGGATGAGATGGGGGGTGAGGGAGATTTTTTTTTTCATGTTATGAAGTTGATCATATTCTTTCCCTGTATACTGTCTGCCTAGCAGTAAATTTAATCTAAACTGTTTGTTCTGGATTACTTGACAACAGTGGTGACCTGAAAACATTCAGTCGGACTCAGTGTCTTAAAATTCATAAATCAGGTTGTAAACTTTGTAGCGTTTTTGGGCTTCAAAATGAATTAGTCATTTTTCTTCAAACTGCATTTAACAAATGTGTGTAAGAAACGAATTAGTACTGTCAGCTCTCTTCCATTTACTGCCATCCACTAGACACACTGTAAACCACATCACTTGCCTTTGTCCATCAATTAGTTTTACCCTGAACTACCAAACCGTTTCCTCCAGTTTCTGCATCACTGTGCTCTTCTCTCATTATTTCTGCTCTTGTATTAATTTTGTCTTCTCTTAACTTCCCATTTCCTGCTGAAATATCATGATTTCAGAGAAATCAGAAAATCAAGGGAGCTGATAGCACTGCATATCACTTCAGTGTTAAGGAACAGGTGCCTGCTGTGCTAGGGCCCCTTGAAAACAGAAATATCCTCCATAAGATGGACAGATGGCAACACCTGTGATCCAGCTTCCAAATACTAATTTTTTTTAAAGAGCAAATAATTTAATGCAATAATAAATAATAACAATATTAAAAAAATTAAAAAATCATTCTCCTCTGCCCCCAGTACCATGAGAGGTTTTAAAAGAGTAGTGAATAGGTCTAAATCTGCGGTGGCACTCCAGAACCAAATAAGGAGAAGGTATCTCTTGAGTCCGTCCATCTTGAAGGTTGTCACAGGAGAGGCATCTAAACTCTCAGAAAAGAGAACAATCTCTATGTGAGAGCATACAGGCATTTCTGATAAGTAGGATCTGATGAATCAGCATTTTAGTTAAGTGAGTTAATGCAGCATTTGGTAGCTAAACTTAAAAAAAAAAAGGGAAAAAGCCCTTTGGCATGAACTTTGATGCTGAGATATATGCAGTGTATCTTTGAGAAGAGGGAAGGTTTTTGAAGTTATAATGGAGGCTGTTTTAATTTGGGCTAGGCTCATTAAAAGACACGGTTTAAAAACATAGATTTTTGTTCCCTCTGGCTGTCTGCTGTGCTTCTCGCTAAAGTTGGCAAAGCCAAAAAACAATCCAAGAGAAGGTATCTGTATTGTAAGATAAAATGCAGCAATGACAGCCTGCTCTATGGCTGGCTTGGATCAGATAGGGGCTGCATCTAACATATCTACCTCACAGTGTAAAGATATTAAGGTTTATTCTAGGAAGAAGTGTCAGAATTTAATTTAAATCCTCCTGCAATCCAAAAGACTAAACCATTCAAATCATTGTACCTTAAATATTGGTTGGTGTCAATGGAGTTTTGTTGTCTAAAATGAACAGAGTAGAGAGTGACATAAAGAAATGGTTAGCAATGAAGTGTCCCACCTCTTATCACAGTCATTTGTTTCACTCTGGCAGCAGCACATCTTGGTCTTTGTAAAGACTAAGCCCTGCTTCTGCTTGCTCTTCTCATGGTTTTCATAAAGAATGTTAAGTCAATATACAAATTATGCAGGAAGGGCTATGTCTGCATTTTAACCAAGAATGTAATGTTAGGCTAGAACAGAATTCAGATCTACCAGAATTTGTACACTTGTGAGCAGCAAGCAATTGATAGATGACACACTGATAGAAAATGGACTTTCAAAAAACTATTTTACTTTCTCCTGTATGATGCTAAATTTGCCAAGATTAAAGTATTGACTGGATATCCATTACAAACAAGACACGGGCATATCAGACAAAGGTTTTTGTTGTTGCTGTTAATCACTATTCATGTTGTGACCCTGCCTCTGAAGGCCTCTTAACACCAGGTCACTAACGTACTAGGCACAACAAATATTAAGAATTCATAGTTTAAATGCAAGAGAAAGAGTTGTCTCATAAATGCAACCCAGTGATCTGCTGGGGAAAATATCCAGCCTGAAAACTGCAGCAGATTTTCCCACTGGAAGCTAAGCTATGGTGAGGTTTCAGTACCTGGTTGACTTCTCTGCCCAGCACTGGGTTGGGAAACACAACTGAGTGGCTTGGAGATGGTGCAGCATCTTTAGCGTGGTGCCATGTATTTGTGCACCCATGGCATCTCCTGAGATGGTCTGTGAAAAACCTGCAGCCAACTGGCTGCACAAGGTCTACCTCCTTCCTCAAGGCTCTTTTTTTTGCCTTCATGTGTGCGTGTGCAAAAAACACTGATAGAGAAAATAAAAGTAACAAACAAGCATTCAAAGCTGGCCCTGAATATTTGTGGCTAGTAGATGAAAACAAAACTCATTGCAGCAATGTTGCTCAGGTTGACCTGTGGAATTTTGCTTTTAAAGGTTAGATGGTAAAACATGCTGCTTTGTTGCTTGTGGGAAGGAGAGTTTAGCTGTAAGGTCACTTTGTTTTCACACTCTTGGAAATGTTACCTCCACCCTTCACAGGGAATGTAAATCAAGTAAAAAACCACCCAGCAGGGTTATCAGGGTAACACTAAATCAACACCAGCTGCAACTACTAGGGATGAATGTAAAATTTACAGTGAGGCATATGTCTGTTGCTACTGAGCAATTAACAGTCTTTTCAATTGAAACATGCAAAGACCAAGATGATTTTTTTTAGCGGTATGAAGAAAAGCAAACTTGGAGGCCAAACTCATCCAAGTTTTCTATTCTGTGTTCACGATGTCTCTAAATCAAGACTATATTGCAAGCTCCAAGAGGATAAGGAGGAGGGCAAACTTTCCTTTCAGCAGTTTTTAAAAAAATGCTGACTAAAATCTGCATCTATCACCCCGTTATTGAAGAGTATAAGTAAAAGGTGAGAGAAAATGGTGTCTGATAGGGGATGTTTAGTTGACAGACGGCTCATTGTAACAGATGTGGCTCCTTTTAAATAGAACTGTAAATGAGATCCCAGGAAGACAAGGACAAAGGTTAGGAGACAGCACTTAGACTAATTAGACAGAGAAATCCATTTTCTTTTTAACTGAATGTTCCTCTAAATGTGCAGAGATTTCCAATATACAAAGCACAAGCAAGGGATAGAGACTACAGCTATCAGTTCATAATCTGCAAGGCATGGAATAACAATGGTCCTCATTTTTCAAG
Source organism: Phaenicophaeus curvirostris (assembly GCF_032191515.1). NCBI lineage: Eukaryota > Metazoa > Chordata > Aves > Cuculiformes > Cuculidae > Phaenicophaeus > Phaenicophaeus curvirostris. Next base: position 38,555,396 of record NC_091394.1, read on the forward strand.
TACTGATCTTCAGTAGTTTGTTAAACCTGCACATCATCTCCTTACTAAAGCACCTGCAGATTAATGATGGGCTAGAAATCTTTTCATCCTCTGTGTTTAGGGAAATCATAAAGAAAGACAAAGAATGGCCTAAGAATTTGTTCTATTTTAGAAATTCACTAAGTAAAGGACTGGTAGCTGAGATTTTTACTTATCGCAAATTTACAGGGGAAATAAGCGTCAAGGTAAAAGACGTAGAAATGGTACTATGGTTTCTTTATCAATCAGCACTCCGGACTCAATGTGCCTTTTCTGTTTGGGCTTTGTGTTGGCTGCAAGATATTAGAGGCAGGATCCTTCTTAGCTAGCTTCAGCTCTTTTGCTGCCAGTCAACCATATATTATTACCCTTATAAATGCATGTAAACTAAAGTTTTTCCAAAATCCTCCCGTGGTTAATTTTGAGATAGAGAGACATCCCCAAAGTTTGTTTTATGTTGTGCAAAGTATGTGTCTGAGAGGAGCATCTCTAGAAGGTGATTGTCAACCTGTTGCCTCCCACTGACTGTAGAGGGCAACTGGTTCAGGTAAACAGAGGTGATTCTAGACAAAGTTAGGTAGCTATTGTATGAGAATTGATTTTGTACTTTTGACTAGAAATCTCAGAATTTTTTTCACCAGAGATCTGTGCACTTGCTTGTTTTTAATCTCTTCCTGTGTTCTAGCCAAGACCAAAGAAAGGGAATCAAGAAAGGGAAGCTCAAGGAAATAGAGAACATGATTAATTTTTTGTTTCTCCTTTTTGGGCTGAGCATGCAGCCAAAATTAAGTGCTTGGGATTTGATAAGGTGTAACCAGTGACTGAGTTGGGTATCTTTGGTGCAACTTTTATGTACATATTTGTAAATACAGTTTTCCATTCTTGGAAGCTGAGGGCATCAGCTGAATAGAAAATGCTTCCTAACTCCCGCTTCTGTTATGTCAGCATTTCCCTGACCTCCTCAGGCACCCTTATTTACAGTCCTGTTATAGTGTTTGTGCAGACCACGTCTTTCCCAGTGGTTTTTGGTATGATTTCTGCATCCCAGTAATGAGTAGGATGTGTTAGCAGAGCTGTAGCAGTGAAGACAGAGCAACGTGGTTTTCAGAGAGCCACAGGAACCATGAGTGTGGACCTATGGTCTGTGAGTCATCTTTAGTTTGGTTGCTGTCATGAATTATGGCCTGGGCTGCAGTGCATTTTTCACTGCTGTTGCCTATGCCAACTGCACTGATCAGGTGCACGTTAGTGAAAGGCTAACTAAAAAGTCTGGCAAGAGAGTGAAATTAGGAGAAATAGAAAGTAATTGTTCTCTCCAAGGGAATAAAGCCTGAACTATTCCTCATCTCCCTTTTCAGGGTCATCTCCTTTATAGAAGAGTAGGAGTTGGAGCACAGAATGATGAGCCCTGCTCCTTCCTACGTTTCCAAATATAGAAAGAAGTTTTAGGACAGGAGTATCATTTTAGGAAGGATTTGGTACTTCTGGTCTGTGTTCTTTGGAAGTAAAGGAGCATTTAATCCATTTGAGGGGCAAAGCAAAAGCTTTTGCTAGTATGGTAACAGGCAGCTTTCTAGATAGTGTGAAGAATAATGCAATATCTTAGCAACATAAGAGCCAAACAAATGTGGGTTTTTGAGTGTAAGATCTGCCAAACTCTTGCCAGTGGTGCTTAAATGGCAAATTGCTTAACAATTACAGGAGAGGTTCTGCAACTGAGATCTGTGCAGGTGCGGGCTCCTGGGTGTAAGCCAGAGAGATTTTGCAATGCCACTGGATAAAGTTATTTTTAAAGGAAGACATGATGGAATTGTATTTGAGTTGTTTCTATGTGTATATACCCATATATTTATATATGCGTCCCCATAAGTGTGTGTTGGCATGTGTCAACATATGTACAAATATGTTTGAACTTCACATTGGCAGTATTTGGAGTGGCATAAAAGAATTGTCAGGGTTGCTGGCAATGAATTAACCCCAACAGACTGAGTTTAGTTTTATGACTCTGAAACAAAACAAAGCCATCTCAGAACTAAAGATTAACAGCACATGGCATGGTGAAATAATGGACCTTAGAAACACAACAAAGTTGTTTTGTGTTTTCAAACAGCATGGAATAATGTGAGCACAAAAGTGTATTGCAAGCATAAGCTGGGCATGGGTCAAGATAACAATCTCAGCTGGATTTCTCCCTGCATCTGAACAGGACGCAGAGCATACAAGATGGTATTTTTTAGACTGAGCAGTTTGGAAACTTAATTTGCTTACACAACCACAGAATAGGAAATGCACAGTTATTTATCTATGATTTTTATCAGAGACTGTCTTAACTGAGATATTAAGAGAACTAGCTGTAGAATAGATTTTGGTGACAGATGTCCTGTGCTTTGCTGTTATGTAAAAAACTACCTTACCTTCTCTGTCAGCTGTAGTATCTGGCTATAATTAGAAGAAATAATATTTGTCAAATAATTGGTTATGCACATTTTGATTCATTTCCTGAGACAATTCCACTCTTGTGCCACTTCTCAATATCCCCATGATTTCTTCATTTTCTCATTTGGAGAGAACTTCTGATTAATTAGACTCCAAAATCTTGCAAACAGCTCTGTAAATATATGTGCTAAGGTTTATTTCCTTACACTTTTGAGATACCAGTATAAGCAACACATGGTATTTTCAAAATGTGTCTCATAAGCTATATAGCACCATTGCTACTGAAATTGGAAAAAGAATTGTGACAGAGCATCTTTCTTGAAAGTTTAGTTATGGTATGAAGGAGGACTGTACTAGTACATGAGTGCTGGTTGGTCATGGTTCAAGCTGGTTAAGATTGTGAAAGATGTTTTGGGTGAGGTGAAATGTTTTGAAATTTGAGGTTTGTTCATCTCATTGTGTCTTTGCCAAGTGTATTTAATTTTCTTTTTAAAAAGTTAACCTGCAGAATTTTCAGCATAATGAATTTGCTATTCCTGTCAGAAAGGGATGAACATCCACTCCAAAATGTAAAAATCAAACCAAGCAAAACAGCCCCCAAACCTGAAAAAAGGTTTTGTTCCTAGGCATGGGATCAGCTGAAGGACAGGAAAAAGGTGTGGAGAAAACCAAGGAAATCAGTTCCCAGTCTTTCCTAGGGCTACTGCTTTGATAGCATCTGTGTGTGTTTTGTTGGCAGGCATGGTGCCTGAGGGGCTGCAGTCATCTCCAGTGGATCCACAGGTGTGTGAGTGCAAGGTTTGCTCAGATCCATGCCAGGCACCCCTGTGCCTTGCCTGGCTGTGCCACGGGCACCTCTTGGACAGGAGAGTGAGTGGCAGCAGCTGACAGTGCCAACCCTGTCACGCCTGCTGCTAGCAACAGGCACCAGCATGCTCTGATGGCAGTTGCCTAAAGAGCCTCCAGGTTCAGGGCAGAGTTTAAGATGTTTTAATGTGGCTTTGTATAGATAAGAAAATATTAAAAATATAGTGCTTCTCTGGAATAAGGATAAGTGGAGAAAGTGCAGGGTTTTTTCTTTCTTTTTTCTTTCAGCAATCCCTTTGGGGCACACAGTAGTAATAGTAACCTATATCAAATGTGCTTTCATATTTGAACCCTAATGCGGTATTGTCCTGGAGCACATGCACTACTGATTATCTTTCCTTCTAAAAAATCTTGAAGGAGTTCCTCCAATATTCAGGGAAATATACCGTAGACTATGATGCAAGTCAAACATCATAAACATGCAGGATGAATTCTCAGCCTTTCTAAAAACCTTTGGAATTTTTTACTGATTTGAAAGAGAACAAGATGTTACTATAATATTTTATGAAAAAGGACTGAACGTGACTTTGATCTTACCCTCCGATATGAGCATGGACTCTTCTCAATCCATTATCCACACGTTTTCTGTGTGAATTCATCCTCCCCTATGGAGGAGGCAGAGTTTTTACTCCAGAGGTGACTTGGGGATGGATGCGCTGTAGTCAAACCATGCTGGGCAGGAGAATTTCCCTTCCCATCATCTGGAGATGAGGCCTACAGAGGAACCTTGGGATTGGTCCAGAGGTCAGTAAGGTCTGAGATTAAGCCTCCTTTGCTGTTCCTGAGGTAAGCAGTGGTATGCATACGTGTGCACAGGAGGAAACTGCACCAGGGTTTCATGCAGTCTCTCATGCAGGGAGCAGGCTGCTTCCTACCCAGGTGGCCTGGCAGGCATCACCCTCAGCAGTGCTCTTGCTATCCTGATCTTGCTTAGGGGAGCATAGATCTGTAGTACTGCATTTCTTAGTCATTTCTCAGTTGGAGACAGCACCAAGAGCAAAATACATCCTCTGTGCTCCTCCAGACCCTTTTGAACACCTCACACATTGATGTATTGATCCATTCAATAGCATTTGTTCCTCTACATAGGATTCCTTCATATATCTTTCTTTTCACTTTTTCTCCATGCCCTTGCAGGTTGGTCTGTGCATTGTATTCCTTGCAATGTGTGATGAAATGCTTCTGATTTTGGGCCCATATCCCATTGGATGCATTTTCAGCTTCTTGCCTTCCTGCACATTTCCCACCCCAGATTTGCTGTCCCATCCATTTGGCTGGCGCAACTGAGGGATGGTGTTTCCTGCTGCAGCATGAAACAGCACCAGGAGCACTGAGCAAGGCCAGGCCATCCGGATGTGCAGAAAGTGGAATTGCATCATGCTGTTGCTGTGATAGATAGTGCTATGAAATGGATAGGATGCAGTTATTAGGCTGTGATTCTGTTCATACTGAGTGCTATTGATTGCTGTTGCTTCAGTGCTTGCAACGTATTTTATCAATTGACCTTCTAGATAGCATTCCTGCTCTGTTTCTTTTACTTCTAGTTCTGCTTTGTCTTCAGTTTTGTAGCTCCTAATCTTCCTGTAGTTGATTTCTCATAGTATTTCTTTAGTATTGTGTTACACAGAGAGGCTCTTTCTAGTGAAACTGTGTTCTTCTTCCTTTGCCTCCCTTCCCTTTATTTGCTTTTATAAATCTTTTTTAAGAGATCCACCTGTTTTTCCCTGATACATCAATTCCATTAAGAAATTCAGCCTCTAAAATATTTTTGGCCTCAGCAGAAGAAAGAAGTCTAAATGCAGGTGTTTTGCAGTAAAACTCAAGGGTGCAGAAACTGGTTTTATGGCAGATCTTGTCAAATATGATTTCCAGAACCCAATAGCATAATACAATTTGATAACAAAATGTCTTCACGAACTATTCTGCTGGCCGTCTGTGGAGCCTCATGGTCACACCAGCTGAAGATCTGGTTGCCGCTTTCCAAGATGTTGTTTGTAAATATGCACTGAAAATGCAAAAGAAAAATTGTAGTTAAGTGCATTTAGCTGGGTGCAATTTACTACAGGAATTAATTCTGGACTTTACTGAAAACAAAGGTGACAATGTTGTCAACTGTCTTGGTTTAACACTGACTGGTAGGAAAACAAGGTAAGGAGCTAAAATATTTGCCTAGATATACGCAGCTGTCTATGTGACAAAATTAGGGTTGAAATGAAAGACTTTCTGGCTCACAACTGCCTGCTCAGCCCAGGGAACATGCTGCAAACCCCTGACATCCAGATCTGCTGCATCAAGTAAAGGGACAGGGACTGCAAGAAATTCAGCACAGGGAAAAAAAAACCAGTTTCTGTCTGTCAAAAAAGCAGAGGATAACCAACACACTATTGATTCTCAATGTATTCAAAACTTACCTTCAGCAAGGAGATGCAGAGCATCAGAAAGGCAGCCATGGGATTTCAAAGGTTTTTGTTAGTTGGAAAGGATATAAAATGTTTAGTAGTAAAGGTGAATCCACACAGATATGCATTAAGATACTTTAAAGATCTCAGATGCCTGGCTGAAATTCAGAGTTGTAAATTAGAAAATGCTTTCTAGGATCTTATTGCAGCCTTTGTGTAGGAGTGAATTTGAACTTCACGTCCCAGAAGTGTGGTGGTTGATGTCAAGTAGGGGACAAGGAATACATATTACGGAATTATTATAAGGTGCCAGCTCTTTAGAAATCTTCCCTTGTGAACAGTGTACAAGTGCCTGTTCTGTGTGCAGTTTCATCTAGTGCCCTCTAATGACCTGGATCGTGGGAGACTTAATAAGTCTGAAGGCAAAACAATTCTAAGAAAGTCTGCAAGCACAGTGGAGTAAAGAATTAGAATGAAAAGTGATTCTGAAAATTTGAAGAGATTCCCTATAATGAGGATTGTAAATAGGATGTAAAAATTCCACAGTCCCTCATGCAAGGTAGTGGGCAAAAATCATTAATAAATACAGGATGAGAAACTGTTGGTGTCTTCCAGGAGGAAGCTTGGAATTATGTTGGATCACAAGCCAAACAGGTGTGAACATCAGCCTGTTGTGAAAAGAAGGAAGTCCATCCTGACATGTATAAACAACAAAGGTGTGAAATAATCCTTCTTCTGGTAAACCTATTTCATGTCCAGTGTCAGACACTGCACTGAAGAAAGCCAAAGATCACTTGGAGAGGATGCAGTAAAGCTAGATTGAGATATCTAGAAGACGTGACCGAAACATGATCTAAGAAAAAGAAGGTGAAGATTTATTTCTTCTGAGGGAGAGTAGTCTGGTAGAGAAAATGGGATAGTTTTGAAGTGGAAAGAGGGGAGAATGATCTGTTCTCTATATCTGTGACAGGCAAACCAAGAATTAGTGGTCATAAGCTGCGGAGAGGAATATCTGAGAGAGAAAGCAATAAAAGTGGGAGGATAGTGAGGAACTGGGCAAGAACATCTGTGGAGCTGAGTAGCCAGATTCCTTGGTGAACTGTCTTTGAGAGCAGGGGAGACAAGCCTCCACAAGGAGTGCCCTTGAGGTACAGGTTGTCCAACCCTTGGACATCTCAAGGTGTTTTCCAGTTCTGCCTTCCATGATTCTATGACATGTATGTTGATAGGGCTCCATTCCGCAGCCCCTTTTCACAGAAAGGGTCGTTGGGCACTGGCAGAGGCTGCCCAGGAAGGTGGTTGAGTCAACATCCCTGGAGGTATTTAAAAGACAGGTGGATGAGGTGCTCAGGGACATGCTTTAGTGGTTAAGAGTAATGGTTGGACTCAATGATCCTAGAGGTCATTTCCAACCTAGTGATTCTGTGATTGATGAAACCTGCAGAAATGATGCCATGCTCGTAGAAAACATGGAACAATTAGATGATAAACTGGTCTTACAACACTGTTGGCATTAATGCTGGTGAGACTTCTGCCACTGACAGCTAGCAGGCACAGCACCCAAATATTTACCTTAGAAGTGCTGAAGTGAAAATTTTAGTGTTACGTTTTGTGAAGATTTAAAAAAAAATAATAATCTTGCAATCATAGTGTAAAGACCAACTTCTTTACTTGTATTTATTGTGTCTTAAACGTTTTCCTAAGTGCAAGGCAATGCGTATATTTTGGCTATGTCCAAAATAAATACTAGATTTGAATTTGCCCTGGAGGAGATTTGTTGTCTCTCTGTTCTCGCTGTGCAGACATCCAAAGGAACCCTTTTTACCCTCCCTTTCCAACTGTGCAGGCTGGACTGGGCCGTAACACGTAGTGATGCCCCTGATTCTGTTGGGATTTCCCTGAGCTTTGTTACAAGTGCAGTGGTTTTTTCACTGTCCTGAGGAGCCTTCTTCCTAGTGCTGCTTTCTCCTAGCTCTTTCCAATCAAGTAAATTGTAAGATTATTTATGCTGTGTCTAATACTATTGTTTTTAATTTGAGTGATGGGCATATAATCTTTGGGTACAGACACACATTCCCCTTAGACTCAGCTGTACTAGAGTGAAATGCTGCTCCTGTCCCTTTCCTGCCCACATCCCCACTAGATTGCCTCAGGAGAGTCAACCTGAGGCACTTGTCTTTAAGAGCACCTGAGTGCGTATCAGCCAGGCTACCAGTCACTGGCCCATCTGTGTCCTTCGGGAGGTGCTGTGGTGCCACAGGAACAACTTCTTTAAATAATGGGGTATGTACTTGGAAATGAACGTTTCCAATGAAACTCCTGTGGAAACACGCAGCTTGGACGCACCTTGAAAATGTAGAATTCATTCACACAGACGCAGGCTATTCTCTGCCAGCTGACCTCACTGCCCCAGGATTGTCCAGGTCATCTTTATTTGACTGGGATAGATGTAACCTGTTGCTGGGAAATTCCTCTGAAGCAATAGCTACTATTGTAGGGAGACCTGTCATCAAGGCAATGACTCTCCAAGCTTTACCCAAAAATCAGCATGACTTCAGCTAAAAAAGACATTTGTTAAAGGTTTCTCTCTAGTTCCCAGTACAGTAGCTCATCTCATGAACAATCCAGGGTGATATGAGTGCTTTACCCAAGCTCAATCACCTTTAATAGATTTTTAGCAAATTTCTAACCTGTATGGCCATTTCCAGACTATCTGACCCAGATGAAGCTGGAACCAAACATAAAAGCAGATAAAGCCCCTTTGGTATAAGCTCTGAATGCAACATGAAAGTGTGAGGTCAGGCCTTTGTCTCAGTGTGGCACAGAGGGGATTCAGAGTGCCCTTTCAAACCCATCTCTCCATCTTATATCAACACTGGAAGGATATGACACATGCATTTTAGAACTTGCCTCTCATTTAGTCTGATTATATTCAAGTATGTTTGTGAAACCACTTTAGAATCACATTTAAATAAAAGGAAAAAAAATTCTGCTTCAATTATCTCTGAACAGACCAGCCTGCCTGATAATGTTACACTATGAGGACAGCAAGAGAAGTATTTTCACAGCCAAATCACTGCCAGAGAACTGTTATGGTCCATTTTCTTAAAACAACCTAATGCACTAAGTCTTACATGTTTGTTTCTTTCTTTTATATTTCCCAATGCAGTGGAAACAAGCCAGCCCTTGCTGTTAACATTTTTGAGACTTTAAAGCAAATCATAGTGGTCACCCCAGGGTTTTGGGGTTTTTTTGGTTTTGTTTTTTTTAATCTGCTTAATTAATTAAAACTATTTTCACACCTGTGTTATTTTGCAGTGCCTCACCACTGTAAACATTTGACAAATTTTGGAGTCTAATCCAAATACATTCTCAGTTTAGATCTTTGTTTGTTTCAGTTATATAAAAATTAAAGTCAGAAAGATGGCAGAGACCTAGTGAGACTTCAAGCAAAGCCAAGTTTATTACATATAAAGAATAACATTGAATCGCACATTGGTGTCCCTCTAGAATGCTCTCCCTCCCAGATTTTGCAGCTCAGGTTTCTTATTACCTCAAAAGCTGCAGGGCTTCCCTGGGGGTCAGAAAGATGTAACGTGTTCAATGCATCCTGTAAATGCCACAAAGTCCAGAGAGCCTCTGGAGGGGCAGGATAGCTGAAGAGTGTCTGACTGATACCAGACTATCTTTTAGGACTGTTGTGAGGCAAACAGAAGAAAATTTGTAAGATGATGTTGAGAGGCTCATGCGCACCACAGAGATAAAACAGCTGGTAAGAGGGAAGGAGCAATGAAAGTTGCTGTAGAAGCATCTTTCAAAGCAGGAGGAAAAAGAGAGGGTGCTGGGGTAAGAAAAGAGGAAAATAATCTCTCGGGTTTTGGGTTTGGGGCTATAGTTTTTGGAACTGGAGTCTCAGGATGTTTTAAGTAAGTTGTTTTGAAGTTCATTTTCATCAGTCTTTCTTCCTCAGATTAAGGTGCCATTCAACCTGAAAATCATAGAATCACCAGGTTGGAAAAGACCCATTGGATCATCAAGTCCAATCATTCCTATCAGTCACTAAGCCATGCCCCTCAGTGCCTCGTCCACTCCTCCCTTAAACACTTCCAGTGAAGGTGACTCAACCACCTCCCTGGGGAGCCTGTTCCAGTGCCCAACAACCCTTTTTGTGAAAATTTTTTTCCTAATGTTCAGCCTAAACCTCCCCTGGTGGAACTTGAGGCCATTCCCTCTTGTCCTGTCCCCTGTCACTTGGGAGAAGAGGCCAGCACTCTCCTCTCTACAACTGGAGATGGATGATGGATGATAGGTAGCCAGAGACCATTTCTATCTGCTGCCTTGTTTGATCACCAGGCGCCATGGTAGATGAAGAGAAAATGAGAGAAGGTCTACATTTTTCTTTTATCTTCAGGAACCACAAATAGCAGAAACCCATCTGTGTCCAGTCTTAAAGATCAAGGGAAAGTTCCCAAGGGCAAGACATAGAATGACTCCAGATCTGACTGCACTGCTGACAGCAAGAGACAAACCAGCCTGTAATGGTATGGCCCTGACAGACATATCCATTGTTTGAACCCACCACGGTACCTCCCCACACCAGCAGCCACTAACCTCAAGTGGTTGTGGGGCGAAGATTGGGCTTCAATTTTTTTTTTAATGAGCCTTTTGTGCACTGCTAAAATTCATTCAGTCTTCGGCAATGTGAACAGAGTGTGAAATCGTACATCGCTACACAGTGGAAAGGGAGCAGCACTCTCTTGTAATGTACTTATTTGTCTTTGTGAGGGACTGCTGCCAAGCTTCTGTGAATTGACATTTTTGGCCGCCCTCCCTTAAATGAGCAAAAATGCTGAACATTTACTCCCACAAACCCCAAAACCTCTTTCTGGTATTTCATGACATTAAAACACACATACAAACATGTATACACATGTGCAAAACTTTGCCAGGATTAAACCTGCTTTTTGTGACCACAGCATCTTATTTCCCAAAGCCTCAGAAAATGCTTCAAGGTAACCAACTTATCAGTATACTCAAACCTTTGGGAATCTTTATGTCTCTGTAACTCTAAAATCACTGCCATTCTGACAGACAAAATCAAACAGGAAAAATATGATGCATATTCTATGCAGCTATATTAAGACTATTTCTGAGATGGAGGAAAAGAAGAGGGGAGAATACTTAAGTCCAACATTTAAGTAGGTAACAGTTCACATTCTGTAGCTGTAGCAGGTTTTTTATTAGAAAAAAGCAAATAAAAATGACTGATTAAATGTTCCTTGCATCTTTATAGATTTGCTGTTCTCCAAAGAAGGCCAAGCACTTGCTTGAAGTGTGTGCACATGAGTAAGTGTGTGTGTGCGTGTTATATCTATTTCTATGTACAGGACGGATTTTCAACAGTGGCAGGTCGTAGAACTGATGAGTACAAGATGGGGAAAGGCTTTGGTGATGAATGATCAAATTTTCAGAAACATCTCACCTCATTTGATTTGTTCATAAAATCCATTACAAGAATAAATAGTATTTTCCTACCTCAGGCATTCTGTGGTTCTTGGACACAGGATGATGTTTTTCTGCAGTATCTGAATTTGGAGGTTTGTTGTTTGTTGTCTTTTGTTAAATAGTATGTCATCTGTAAAAAACCCACATTTTTTTTCTGAAAGAACACTGTGGCATTGGGAATTTGACAGTGTCATCAAACAGTCAGTGGTGGTGTCTAGGTAAGGAATTTATATGAAGAACTTGCTAGATAGAGTGATGTATTTAATAGCCAGCATTGGGAGAAGAAGGGTAAAAACCCAAAGAAATTATTGTGCTGATATAAATGTTTCTCCTGACATTTTTCTTTCTCTGAAAACAAGAGCTTCTTGACTGGCCTGTGCTGTCCATTTCAATTAGCTTTGGTGGGGCTGAAGTAGAAGCTTGGCCTCACATCAAGGATAAGTCTCTGTGGCTCACAGATCCAGAACTGATGTGCAGTTTTCTGTAAACATTGCTTTGTAGTTTAAACCCAGAAAGTACTGTCTACTGCTACTACTGTTATTGACTACTCCTTTTAAAATAGTCTTAATCTCTTCTGGACCACTAAGAAAACATATTTTTATTCTCTTAACTGACCTCCACGAAAGGTGCTTTTTGGAGTCCACCTTTCTGGTCTAGCTTATAAAACAGTTGGTGAGGGTTTCTGATCTTACATACAGCACATTACTGAATTGCAGGAGCTTTTCTCAGTCCCTGAGCCTGGAGGCATGTTTTCTTAGTATGAAACCAAAGTGCACACTAACCTCTTCAGGGGAAACACAGGCTAAATGAGAGCTGCAGTGTATGCCACAATTCCCCAGGTCCCCCAGATTGTGATACATATCTCAGCAGGTAATGCAGATACAGCTGTAGTAATTCACATTTGCCTTAATTATGATGCGTTAATAATTAGGGTCCAGAGACTCATAAATAGTTAAGTGTTAGGAGCCTTTTTCAGGGACTCAAATACAGATTTTATGATGTTCCAGTAGGGAAGTTCGTGTTCCTCTTAGATCACTCAGGTGCTGAAGCTTTTCCTTCTAGGTCTTGGCAAATTAACAACCTGGCCAGTGCTCTGTCACTTGGATTTCTGTGCAACACAACTGGTGCAAATGGATTCCCACAAAATTTTTGGAAAGATGTGTGTGTATATGTCTCTCTCCCCAGAGGCCATAGGACAGAGGCAGTTCATAGCTGTACATTGTCCAAGGAGGCTCAGATGCTCTCTGTCATGTTGTGGTCCAGAGAGTGGCCCACACATGAAATAGTATCCTAGCTGACATTTTGAATTGCATCGGAGAGCCGATTGATCTCTCCTGCATGTGGTTGTGATAAGGGCAGTGGGCAGGGGCTGGACTCTGCCTTCTCCCCATGGGAATTTTTGTCAAATGTGGCCTTTGTGGAGGTACCATATCCTGTTGCTTTTGCCTGCCTCTGACTGGAGGCAATGCTCTGTGTCGGAAACTTTCTGCTCATTTGGCTTCTTATGGTGCCACATTCATGAACTGTGGAGAGCTGCCAGGCCCTCTGCACCCACTGTCTCAGCTCTGAGTGCTATATTTCTGCCTCAGGTGCTTCCCATTAAGTGTATTAGGCTTTTTATGGAAGAATGAATGCCAGCCCAGACTGGGCAAACGTCTTTGCTTGGCAAACTCTCATTGTGGCCGCAAGAGTCCAAGAGTCCATTCCCCAAGCAGGCTCTGATCAAATGTTTTGCTGCTGGTCTCCTGATTGCCCTCTGCTCCATTAACAAGGGTGGATTAGCTCACTCAGTTTATGACAGTCAGCACCTCTATCTTACATATACGACAAATTCTTCTGCAATTTGTAGTGTCTTCATATTCTCACCTGCTTTAAAACAAAACTGTCTTCTGTTCATTTTCCTGCTTGCAGTGAAGAATCATTCTAAATATTTTCCAGTTACTCACAGTTTTTGAGAGAGTCTAAACTCTATTTTGATTTTTACTGCTTCACCTCAGTGTGTCAGTGTGTCAGTCTGACCTCAGTGCCAGGGAAAGTCATGGAGCAGGTGATCTTGAGTGCTATCATGAAGCACGCGCAAGAGAACCGGGTGATCAGGCCCAGTCAACACGGGTTCACAAAAGGCAGGTCTTGCCAGACTAACCTGATCGCCTTCTATGACAAAGTGACTCGGCTGCTGGATGAGGGAAAGGCTGTGGATGTGGTCTTCCTGGACTTCAGCAAAGCCTTTGACACAGTTTCTCACAGCATTCTGCTTGAGAAACTGTCAGCCTCTGGCCTGGACAGGCGCACACTCTCCTGGGTGGAAAACTGGTTGGATGGCCGGGCCCAGAGAGTGGTGGGAAATGGTGAGAAATCCAGCTGGAGGCCAGTGACAAGTGGGGTTCCCCAGGGCTCAGTGCTGGGTCCAGCCCTGTTCAATGTCTTCATCAATGATCTGGATGAAGGCATCGAGTGCACCCTGAGCAAGTTTGCGGACGACACTAAGCTGGGTGGAAGTGTCGATCTGCTGGAGGGTAGGGAGGCTCTGCAAAGGGATCTGAACAGGCTGGACCGCTGGGCAGAGTCCAATGGCATGAGGTTTAACAAGGCCAAATGCCGGGTCCTGCACTTGGGGCACAACAACCCTGTGCAGTGCTACAGACTAGGAGAAGTCTGTCTAGAAAGCTGCCTGGAGGAGAGGGACCTGGGAGTGTTGGTTGACAACCGACTGAACATGAGCCAGCAGTGTGCCCAGGTGGCCAAGAAGGCCAATGGCATCTTGGCTTGTATCAGAAACGGTGTGACCAGCAGGTCCAGGGAGGTTATTCTCCCTCTGTACTCGGCACTGGTGAGACCGCTCCTCGAATACTGTGTTCAGTTCTGGGCCCCTCACCATAAGAAGGATGTTGAGGCTCTGGAGTGAGTCCAGAGAAGAGCAACAAAGCTGGTGAAAGGGCTGGAGAGCAGGCCTTATGAGGAGCGGCTGAGAGAGCTGGGGTTGTTTAGCCTGGAGAAGAGGAGGCTGAGGGGAGACCTCATTGCTCTCTACAACTACCTGAAAGGACGTTGTAGAGAGGAGGGTGATGGCCTCTTCTCCCAAGTGACAGGGGACAGGACAAGAGGGAATGGCCTCAAGCTCCACCAGGGGAGGTTTAGGCTAGACGTTAGGAAAAAATTCTTCACAGAAGGGGTCATTGGGCACTGGAACAGGCTGCCCAGGGAGGTGGTTGAGTCACCTTCCCTGGAGGTGTTTAAGGCACGGGTGGATGAGGTGCTGAGGGATATGGTTTAGTGTTTGATGGGAACGGTTGGACTCGATGATCCGGTGGGTCTCTTCCAACCTGGTTATTCTGTGATTCTGTGATTCTGTGATTATCTTCTCAGATACTTGCCTAATTCTTCTGATGGATGGAACCATATGCTGTGTGGTAGTTACTGAGATGAGGAATCTGAAAGATGTTAAAAACACATTTTAAAAAATACAATTTTCCACAGGTCTCATTGGAAAAAATGCATTTGATCTTTTGTTGGCCATTTGGGCTTTTTATGTATAGTTCTGTTTAAAACACCTTTAAGGACGTGATTAGATCATAAAATTTTAGGTCATGAAAGATGTAAAGGCTGAGAACTCTGAAAAAATAATTGCACTGGGCTGCTGGCAATACATGTTTCTTGTACACCGCACCCAAGGTCAAGCCTTCTTCATGGTGAGTGTACAAAAAAGGGCACTGGGAAGAGCTGGTCAGATAGGACTGGGCTGTGCAGGATTGAGTTGTTTAGTAACTGAACCACCTAGTTTATTTGGAGGAGGCAGTGGCAAAGTCCTCGAATGAATCCTGCTCTTGCAGTTTATCAGCCTTGGCTCATGGTACATCTTCTGGCTGTTCCCACATATTGCTTGTAGTTGACAGGCAAAAGGTGACAGGAAGGCTGAACTCTGCCACTGATGTTTGATCACTGTGCTGTTGTTGAAGACAAAAATAATCAGCTGCAGTCTCAGCCATCTGGGTTAAATATTTTCAATTTTATTGTGAGTGGGTTGACTTGGAGTATTTGGACACTGGGCTTTCCACAGTGAAGGAGCTAAACTTTCCTCTCCACTTTCCCCCCTTTCTTGACTTGTTTTTTTCGCAGGAGTTTGCAGAAAACACATCTACTACCATTGGAAACTAAAAACACCTTAATTTTTTGATAGATTCTGTGTAAAAACCAAACAAAACATATATTACAGATGCTTGTCTTGGATCTAGTATAAAATTTGCCTCCTAAGCTACCTTTGTGTCCTCTGGTTTATGCAGGTGTCAGGGAATTTCTGCAGCTATGTATGATTTTCCAACTACATATTTTCATATCTGATTGAGGTCTAGTGGCCGCTATCACTCTGCCCCTGCTTCTAAGGGCATAGCCTGCAAAATGCAATTTGGAGTTAGCACTGCTGCTGTTTGTGAAAGAAACAGAAGGGAATAAACCCCATTTCACCTGAATCATGGGAGACCCATGTCAGATTCCAAATGTGCTTCCTTCTTTCAGCAAACATGATGGGCACACTGAGCAAATAATTGTCATGGGTCGCTTGCTTCATAAATTTTTGTCCTTCCTGTCCTTTGGGTTTTGATCTGCCCATAGGGAAATCGGGATACCTGTTAGATGCCCCTAGCATCCCTCTGAAGGACTCTTTGTCTTCAGAGCTGCTGGGTGCCTGTCTGGCTGGAGACAGTGGTTACGTGGTATGTTTTTATCCTTTGGGTGGACTTAGAGAATCCTTTTTCTGGGATAAATATTTGGGTTTGTAGTTTTGAAAGCTGCTTACCACAAATATTTGCCTAAAATTTGCTGGTATAGGGAATGTTTCTTCAGTAAACACATTTACCAGCATGTTTTCAGTCAATAAACCCCACAGAGGTGTTAACACAGTTGAAGAGAATTAATTTTTTATATAAAATAATTTGGAGAAGGCTGGAATAATTTTTTGTCTTGTATTTTGGGGAACACTTTTCAGTCCAAACCTGCATACTCAGTGCACATCTGTGCCTTTTGAGGAGTGTGTGTGTTTGTGTGAAAAGAGGAGCATGCTTTTAGAGTGCAAGATGCAAGGATGTGTGGAGGGAGCTGGTTGTGTACCTGTGTATGGTATGAACCAGCCCATTTAACTCCTCTGGGCATGAATAATGAATCGTCGCACTGTGAGGGTCCTCACAGCCGTCCTTGTGACTGGTCATTTTTGGAAGGATGAGGGGGAGGTAGGAAATGGGAGCTCTTACTGTGCTGAGCCCTGGTGGAGGTGGATGCCAAACAGCTGATGGGACTCAACCTGGTCCTGCAGTGGCGTGACCCAGAAAAGATGGGAAAGCTAAGGAAGGAGAGTCGTGATCTACTTCCTGGTGAGGTGGCAGCCCCTGGCCAGGCTAGCAAGGGCAAGTGCTTGTGTATCAGGCTGCCTCCTTGGTGTCCTTCCCCCTACCCTGGTGGTAATCCTATAAATGGCTTCTTATTGCAGGTTTTCCTGCCCTTCTTAGTGGGAGAAGTGCTGCACTGCTGTTGTTTCTCTGAGATAGTTTAATTTTGGGAGGAGATGGCAGGCTGTGGTGACATCCGCTCCCTGATTCTGTCTCTCAAGCTGGGGTCAGACTATGGTGAAGACTGGCTTATTGTGCCCTACTGTGGGGGCTTTGCCTGGCCTGGGACTGGTGAGAGTTTACTCAGGGGGCTGGTGTGTGCAGTGTCGGCAGGCTGTACCAAGGATATGGCTTGATTATTATGGATTTACACTCCAGTTTTAAAGCTGTTTTAATTTGCAAGATCTAGAGAAGCAATGGATTGGCCGAGGAGAGATGTAATTTTTAGACCAAACCCTCTGTCCTCCCCCCCTTAGAGAGTTCACTGATTTTCAGTCAAGAAATTATGACCCAGGTTGGGTAAAATATTTCTTTCTGGGCAGGGCAACATCCCTTCTGAATGACATGGTCAGGAACATGAGCAAGAAAGCTTATTTTTTTTATTCCAGGGCTCTCTGAAGCTTGTCAGGGTTGCTGAAGATAATCAAACTCCCATCTTATTAAAGATCTTTTTCTTCATCAGTATGTTGTCCACTGGTAAAGTGGGAGGTGCAGTCACTGATGCCAGAGCAGACTGAAGGCTCACAGAAAAACTAATTATATTTTGCTTTTTTCTGTGTGTGTGTGTGTTCTTTCTTTCATTGCTGAAAGAAGAATAGTTGTGAATAAATTGGGAAAGGGGAGGGTGAGGAGAACTGAAAGTTCATTAATATTCATGTTTAGCCACAAGTACACAGACAAGGTGACAAGGAGCTAGCTCCCTGGAAACCTATGCATCTTGGCAGTATATGGAAAATTGCATTTAATTATAGCTACCTTTAGCTCAGGACCTAAGGAGCATGTTTGAAACCATGCAAGGTTGCTGTACTAGAGGAAAATTCAAGACTCAAACAGAAAATGAAAACATTCCCTCTTTCTTCCTTGCTCTGCTGAATTTAAAATAATTCTTCCAAGACTCAGGAGACCAAGTGGATTTTTATTCTTGATTTCCTGGTCATTATCACAAAAAAAAAAACAGCAAAAAACCAAAAAATCAAAACAAATAAGATGGTCAGCAGGGGTGGGGGTGGGGAACAAGCACGTTTTAATGGGGAGGAAAAAAATGGAGTCTTATTCCACTGCTAGGGTCTTGAGGTCTGTCTTTTTATTTTTTTTTCTTCTCATTTCCTGTTGATTTATACATTCTTGTATAGATTTTAGCATTTTCTTCTTCTTTGTTTTTTTTTGGGGAGGGAGAATGCTATCTGTGGATTTTACTGCCTTGTAGCTAGGGAAGAGAGGAGCCAAGGAGATGTCTTTTATACCCATTTCTTTGGGTTGCTTTAGCATATCGGTTCCCACAGCAACTTTAAAACTGTAGAGCCAAATCCTTCTCTGTAGCACATAAGCACAGGCAGAGACTGAAACTAGTTGGAGATATATGAGTTTAGGGGAAAACAGAATCTGGTCTTTCATCTAATGAACTTCACCTTGCTGTAAGAACAAAGGGCAGTTGGTATGGGCACCAAGGTATGAAATGATGATCGCAATCTGGTCCCAAATGTCTTGAATTTAGGCCAGTTGTTTCCCAGCTTATACTTCTTTTGTTCCTGAAATCACTGTATTTCCTGCCTTCTTGGTGCTATTCCTGAAGGAATTTGCTAAATTTTTGGAGAAACATTTCCATTTGGTCTCTCTCCTCTATAGATCTTTATTTGGAGAGACCTTGCTAATGATTCATGCTGCTTAAATATCCCAATACTCCTAGCAGTGAGATAACACTAGTGCTTGAGAGATTCTTGAGATACATCTCTTATGGATACACAACTGTTAATATACCATGTTTTATCTGTCCTGCCTCTTTGGCATGCATTTAGTTATTTGTTTGTTTGAGGGAACTACTCTCAGATTCAGAACCCATCCATGTCTTTTATTTTCTTTCCTTACTGTGGATGTTTTCTTCTACTCCTGCTTTTTTCAAGTTCATGTTTCTTTTCTAGCAACATTACAGTCTATTTTGGGTGATTTAGAAAAGGACAGACAGAAAGGCACAAATATTATTCTCTGGCAAATAAGCAAGCCTAGATATGCCTCGAAAACATTTCAAAACATTCTAAACCCTTATTCACAGGCAATTTATGCAGCTGACCAGTGGGCAAACGTAAATCCCTAAATCCTTATTTTCCTTTATTTTTATCAGCGTTCCTTTGTCTTTCCTCTGCTTTTCTTGTCAGCTTATTTCTAAAGGGCAGTAGGTACCAACATGCTTTCAAAGACCTTGTTATATCATTTTTTTAGACACCTGCATGCCACAGCAAAATTTTACTTCAGTTGTCACTTATTTTTTTAATGAAAATAATATTTAATTATGATCAAGAAGAAAACCTTCTATGTGTGACTCTCATTAAAGGTGCGATAGATACCTATGTTTGGATGCTGTTGCTGCCACCATGCTATCTTTTGCTTATTAGAGTCCAGCCCCTTACTAAGCCCTCAGCCAAACAGAGGAGACACAGGTTGTCAGGGATTTTTCAGGATGTGCCAGAGTCCCAGGGTGAGTCATGAGGTGAGACAGGCATCCTTAGTTTCTTACCTGTATATGTAGCTTAAAATTCTGCAAGATGCATGTCTTTGGCAAAAATAACTGCTACACAGAATGCTGTGGTTTGGTTGCTGTGGGTCTTGCCTCTTGGTGCTGCAGGGGAGGAGATACTGTTGTGCAGGCTGGAAACGGTATTGTCCAGTGAGGAGAGAGTTATGGCAAAAATTCCTTTGATTTCTTGGTCTTTCATGTGTAACTGTCATGGTCATTGCGATACCTTGCATTGCATCATGTGCGTTCCTTCTGTTTGCTTGGGAAAAGAGGAGGGATGTCTTTTGCCTGCTAACTAAGTGTGGGGAAAGGGAAAAATACAAATTCTGAGCAAATATAAAAAGGGTTTATTCCTAATCTTTTTGTTTAAAACTGTGAGAAAAACTAGAATTTGGAAAAATACCCAGGATCAGAGGAAACAATTGAGCCATTTCAACTCTGAAAGGCTGCTTTCGGAGTTTAGTACAGGCAGCTGAGGAGCCTATGGGCTTCCAACAGACAACATTGTCTCATCCCACCAGACCTTCTTTCAGAAAACATCCTCCCTCAGAGACCTGAGTGACATGGTTCCAAATGCATGTCCTTTGCCTTGTCATGCTACAGCAAATTTTGCCTCCTTCTTGGGCAAAAGGGAGTCAATGAATTAGCACATGTCTTGAGGCACTTTGGCAACAATTCCAGTCAAAAAATTTTGATTTTTATTGAAATACATATCAGAAATATTTTGCCCTTTTGGCTTTCAGTGACGCATGTGGCAAAAATAGTTTGGTTTATGAATTATTCTCTTTTATTCCTCTTGAAGATACACAAAGAAAGAGATATATTGGCGATATTATTTTCTGTCAAGAAACCAGTTCATTTTAATGGAAAAATATTAATCAAGTGTAAGGAAAAATACTTTTCTAGGCAGCAAACTTGTCACCTGTAGAGAAGACACTTGGGATCTAGGGTAATTTCCTTCTGGTTTTGAGCCTAAAAGCTTATGTTTTCGGACTCCTCAAGTCAGCCTCATGCTGTGCAGGCATGCACAGATGAAGCATTATGAGAAATACATAAAAAGAGGTTTCTAACAGACGAGCCAGAGTTGGTAAAAATGGCTTCACCTACTCCACTGAGGGGTTTGTGAAGCAATGCTCACTGGTGGCAACTGACACAGATGTGTTCTTGCCGTCATCGGTATGACTTCTATGCATTTCCTTTGAAATAAGATTCCTTTGTGTCAGCTATAACTTTATCAGTCAGGGCTGCACAACAGAGCCATAACACTAAGATGATAAAGTGAATTTAGATTATGGATACGATTGCTACCCACTGACCGACCCTCAACCATTGTGTAAAAAACTGCAGCAGCATTTAGGGAGATGTCCCTGCAGCAGCAAAGATGGAGTACCAGATTGCATCAGGCATGAGAATAAATGTATGTATAGAATACATTCAGCCCTCAGGCACATATCCATATGTTTGAATGCTGGTGGGTGTTTCTTAAAGTTACTGTTTTAAAGATATCCACACAGGTGGCTAACAAGCATTTGTTAGATGGCACAGCATGAATGTTGAAGCAATCTGACCACTTATGGGTGGGGAATAGAAGGAGAAAGAGCGCTAGGTGTCCAGGGTTTTCTGGATAATGGCTATTTGTTTTAAGAAAGGAAGTTTTTTGCTAGTGTTTTCCAGTTAGCTTTAGGGAAGTGCACAGTGCTGTGTGGAGGCTGGCAGCAGGTTCTTGTTTGAGAGAAAACAAAACACCCATTGGATAGAGGCACTTTAGAAAAACAAACCCAGGTATGACATTGTGATTTTTTTTTTAAAAAAAAAAAGCTTTACTTCATGCCTAGGTGCAAAGTCTTATATCTTATTCATTCAGAGGAAATAAAAAAGGATGTAAGACATGGAGGGAAGGGAGTCACTTGTTTTGTTTTGGTTTTGGTTGGTTTGGTTTGGCTTTTTTGGATGATGGAAATAAATGTTGAGGCCAGAGTATGTCATTGTAGAACAAATCTGCAATGAGCTGCAGAATGAAGTTGCAGAGGCCTAGAGGCTGGGCAGTCAGTTTGTAAAGGCCACAGGCTCCCCAAAGAGGCACTTTCCTGTACTACTTCCTTATATGATGATGAGACCTTTCCCCTGCACCCAGCCAACTTCTATGGGTTTCATTTCCTCACTCTGTGTCACAGGAGCATCCCCTCCAGGCGGACTGATTTGTTGTATGGGCAGGCACTTAGAGGACTGCAGATTTTGGTGGTGCACGTTCAGAAGCAACTTTGCTGCAAGGACTTTGAAGCTGGTTTCAATCCACAGCCTCCTTTAGGTCTAAGTTTGCTCAATGTAGAGAAAGTGATAAACACCAAATGAAGGTGGGTCACTAACTGCAAGGAGATTTCCCAAGTATATATCACTCTGGGGAACCTTTCCTTCCAAAGCTGTAAAGGCAGCCACTGAGCTGAAGGAAATCTATCATTTACTTCTGTACTGTTGCTGAGAAGAAAATGACTGTCAGCAAACCCCCTAATTCCTTTCCCGCAGGGCCCCATGTCCAAATGCTGCTAAAGCCATGTAGAAAACAGAATTTCTTCAGACAGCCCCATGACTTCTCCATCACATCTCAGGCAAGTACTCTCTTGTCACAACCTTTTGTTGCATCTACAAGATTTGTGCCAGTGTTCACCGAGAAAACAATCCTAATGTAGGTTTGCTGGCTCATTAGCTGCGAGTCTGTAAGGGCATGAGTGATGTACAAGAGAAATTAATTAAAACAGCTATTGATGCAAGGAAGGAGTGAACACTGGTGATCATACAGGGTGGGAGTAGGACTTGCATAAAATTCATATTGAGCTATAACTGGGATATACAGATACCTGAGAAAATATTAGCAGCAGAACCACTCATATGCTGAGGTTGTTGTCGGCTGATGAAGCTGGAAAAACAGGACGGGACAAAGAATTTGACTCAAAACATCAATGCAAATCCCTCACTGAGCTGACCTGCACCAAGCACATCTGTGCATTTTGAAGGTAGAGCTGTACAGACCATAATATTTTAACCTGAAGCTATTTGGAATCTGGTCTGGCCAGCACTCAACTGTAAAGACAGCAATTGTCTATCACAATTTGCTTCAAATATAATTGAAACTCAAGGAAAATTAGTGCAGATAGGCTGATACTACCCAAATGACTGCAAAAAGGTTAAAAATATGGTAAAAAAACCCTCCAGACAACACCTGTC
Organism: Phaenicophaeus curvirostris; assembly: GCF_032191515.1. Lineage (NCBI taxonomy): Eukaryota > Metazoa > Chordata > Aves > Cuculiformes > Cuculidae > Phaenicophaeus > Phaenicophaeus curvirostris. Next base: position 38,577,952 of record NC_091394.1, read on the forward strand.
TTTCCGTTGAAGTGTTATGGTGCTCCATGTCAAATCTTGGAAATGACTGAGAGGTATTCTGGGTTCCTTCATCCATCAGCTCTCACAGCTGCTGTATGGGTGGCTTCTGCATGGGCTGTGTGGGGCAGAGATGGTGCCTCTTGGGGGATCTCACTGTTTCCAAGCTTATGACCTCATGCTATCAAGCTGTAATGTATGTGTGTGGCCTTTACTAATCATTACTGAAAAAACACCTTATGCAGGCATGCACACATTTGCCGCTGCACATCATGGAATGTGCATTGTTTTTCCATCCTGTGATTTAGGACATTTTAGGAATACTTTCTCCTGTAGGCTCTGACTTATTCTATTCTTTTGCCATCTCTGAGTGATGTTTACACTGCATTACACTGAGAAGCGCCTTAAATTTTCACATGCACCCTCGCATGTGCATGCAGGTGGTTAGGCATTATCAAACTCCGTGGTGAGGATGTTCACATTTCTTCTCATTAATGATGTGCAATATAAAAGGCTTGCCTCGAGTTTCTTGAAGACGGTAGTAATGAAGCTCTGAAGAAACAGTCAGGTTACTGGAGCTAATTAAAATGCAGCAGGGTGTAGAAGTAAAGGTAGCAGCAGCTCGCTATGCCATGTCTCTGGCAATCAGCAGTCCCTAGTTTACCCACACTAATTGACAGGAGACGCAGTGCTACTGAGTGTGCACACAGCCAGCGTTAATGGAGTCAGCACACGCTGCTCTTCCTGCCTGACTTATCTCATTATCGACCTTGAACTGGCAAAGGTCAGTTGATGGTGCTGCTTTCATCAAGATGACAGGTGTCTGAAGATCTTCTGTTTGTAGTATAATAATTTGGCAGTTGTCTTATCCTGTACGTGAATAAGTGGTCTGATCCTGAAGAGATGACGGATAAAAAAGACTGGCTTACTGTGTTGAGGAGCTGGGCTGTTGTATGTTTAAAAAAATAACAAGTACGAAAGTCCTGGAGGAAGGAAAATACCCCTGTATTGTATATTTCCCCGTGGAGAAGATAGTGCCTGAAGAAGCAAATAGGAAAATTTTCACAAGTGGAAATGCAGTTGCCCCTGTGTTAAAAATTGGTAGCTTGTTTGAGTTGATTATGAGCACCAGGTGCACCACTGGCACTTGGCAAATATCTAATAATAATAATAAGAACAATAGTCATGGCAGCTGACACCTGCAGTAAGCCGCAAGTGACAGTGTTCTTGGGGAGATGTCTCATCCAAAGGTAATGCTGTCTCCAGGAGATGCATTGTTAAAATGTGCTGCACCGGGACTGCATCTCATGTGCACTCATTTTTTTACTCCTCTGTTACAGATAACCTCAGCAAAGACAGCGGAGACTGACAGAAATAATTCTGCCATCCTCCCCTTAAAATCTTCAAAACCAGCAAGTTGGACCATTTTTACCAAATGCTTTGTGTTTTCTGAGACAGCCAACAGCCTCCTGTGTCTTGTGGCTCCTGTTGTTGGAAGTGGATCTCGCTGGATCCTGGGTTTGCATCTCCTTTCCTCTCTCACCTTAACTTGTGCAAGGTGTGTGTAAACATGCTGCACGTTGCTGTAGTGTCATTTGCTTGCTTGTGGGTACAAAACAGGGTAAATCAGGGTCTAGAACTAGGAAGGGTCTGTGTTCCTTGGTAGTGCAGACAGAAAAATGCTCATTGCTGAAGAGCTGAGGGGAAGTCTTGATGGAAACTGACTTGGTGGCAGTACTAGACTATATTTTTCTTGGCCACAGTAGGGAGGGAGAAAGTCAGTGAGAGCCCAGATATGCAAAGCAGCACCTGCAAAGTGATTCCTTCGAAGAGGCTTCTGCTCCTTTGTCTCAGTGTGGGGGGCTCTGGTCCTGTTGGCTTCCTCTGAGGCAGCTCTCACGCTGGCTCTGCTCTGGCTCTGCTGAGAGCAACAGGAGATGCTGGTTCCCATTGTGTGCTGCTTTTCTTGAGACATGGGGCAGTTGCAACCCTTGCCAGAACTGGGGAAGGGAGACCAAACTGAGAACAGCTTCTCTTTGCTTCACCTGCAGTTTCCCAGGAACTATTTATAATATCCATCTCTGAAAGCAACCACTCTTTGCTAGTATAATTACCAGAATATTTCTTCATTTATCTGTGATTATAGGAAACTGAAGCATTGTCTGGGGAACAAAATACTCTGTAACTTGAAAATTGCAGCTCTCTTTTTAAATATGTGTGAAAATAAAATACTGGGGCAAAACATGTGCTGTGTGTATGGCTGCCCTCCAGCTCTAAAGGTAGAAGAGCAGGAAATTTTTACCAGGACAAGCCTGAGGTGACTAATAGGATCAATCTTTAAATAGAAAAATGTTGGGTTTTTTTAATTTATTCTTCCCTTTTGACAGATTTTTTCCGCTGTCTGTGAGTTGACTGCCAAGTGTATGGGATGATCCTGGTCTCTATCTTCTCAGTACCTGCACTGGTGTTATGAAACCCCTTAGGCTTCCCACTGCACTCTGGCATGCGGAGGGGTTCTTTGTCCTCAGTGTGGCGTTCACTCTGTAGTGTGAGGATGCACTTTCCTTCAGGGACATGAAAGCAAGCCTCCACCTTTGTGCTGGGTTGTGAAAACAATTGCAAAATAAATGTTAAAAGAAGAAAAGTGTTGCCTAAGTTCATCCTGAGATCAATAAAATACACAGGCATGGGCTCCTGCTGTTCAAGGTTGCAACAGTCTCTAACCTAGAGTCAGGGGGCCTGCAGGAGTATGTTGGGGCTACTCTAAGTGACAGCTGATAGGAATACTACATAAATACAACAGGTAGGGCTCATATGTTTGTACCCAGAGGTTCCAGGTGCGGGTGCCAGCTCTGAGACGACGCTCAGGATGTCCCTACCAGAAGGATAAAGGAAAGAAGTAGTGATAAAAGAAACTCTAACAATTAAGGTTTTATGCCTAAGTTAACTCCATCCAATATTTGGTCATTTCTTGTTTTGTGGAAAGGATTTATCCCTTTCATTCCTCAGTGAAGAGACAGTAATAGAAATGGTGAAAAATAAGGATAGTGACCATTTTTCTTTTGCAGTGCTGAAGTAACCAGAGCTTTTGGGAGACACAAATGCAGTAGCTCTCCCACTGAATTATGTATTCATTTCAGGTAGAAACCTGTTTTAAGGCTTAGGTGAAACTGAATTCAAAGCTGCATTGGGGCCTTCCCAGCTGGCTTCAGCTGCTCTGAAGAGGAACCGGTGGATGTATGTGGGGCCGGATGGAGACTACAAGCAGGGAGCAATGGGTATTGCTTGCACAGCCCTTCATACTCCTTTGTGGGACTTTGAGGTGGAAAGAGAATCTGGGAACGATCTGGGGTTAATTGAGAAAGAGTTTTCTGGTGAGAGAAACAGATGTTTGCTTCAGAGGTTGGGATGCATGAGAGTGTAGCATGAGGTGGCAGAGGAAAGGAAGTCTTGCTGAGAACACAAACCTCAAAATTTGGAAAGGGAAATGGAAAGCATTTTTTTTCCCTGTCATCCAGGTAGTGTATTGCATTAATACTCCAGAGACCTGAGCTGGGAGAAGCCTTTTGACTCCTGCATAGCTTCTGAGGAACCCAGGAAAGCAGACGGAGAGGAGGGGCCTGAAGAGGAAAAATATAAAAGAAAAAATCTTTTATCCTTCTTTCTGATTTGCAGCTCTCTGAGAAAATGACTTTTCTGTTTCTGAGTAAGGAGAACTGCCCACTCTGGCTAGAAGTTTCTCTTGACACAGAACACGTTTCTGGGGTGGATGCAGGAACTGGTGGATGCTCCGCTTTGCCTTATGTTAAGTGGGAAGTCTGACCACATGAGCAGTTAGACCACTTCTGGATAAGTATGCTAAGCATAACCCTTCAGCTATTTAAACCTGGAAAAAGGTTAGTTACCTATGTCCCCATGTTCTTGTCTCTCCCTTAGATCTCTCAGGATCCTTAGATCCTTAGATCCTGAGATTTTCTTTCTTGTCATTACCCCTGTGGATCTTGCCTTTAGCTTAGTGATCTCAATTACACAGCTTTTCATAGAATCATAGAATAACCAGGTTGGAAGAGACCCACCGGATCATCGAGTCCAACCATTTTGCAGAGCATCCACCTCTTATCAGAGGCAAGGAATTAATTTCCCTGTTTCTGAGTGTAAATTGCAGAGAATTATTCCAGACACAAGCAAAGGCAGGAAGAGTGTTTCGAAACTGGGTTCAGTGAAAAAATGAGGAGAGATCAAGACAATATAAAAGGACATAAATTGTCATAAAAGCTCTTTGTAGGTTGAAGGATTCCTGGAGGAAGCCAAACGTCTTGTGGGTACAGTTCAAATGATACTCCCACTTTCATCAGCTTTGTCTCCCAGCAGTTAAGGTCTTTTGTTTTACAGCATTGCTTAGCTCCAGTTTATACAATATCAAAGTAAGGTTTTAGTCTAAAAGCCTGTCGCTGCTGTCTCACAGCTACTGTGATATGGCCAGATGTGATCTGCTGCTACCGTGCTAGTCATGGCGTTATTAACTGCTAATGCCCAGGAAATTTCATTTTCCAGGTGCACTGCCTTGAGATGTGAATCAATCTCTGTTTTTAGACCACTTCAGAAAGCCCATTATCCCTACTCCAAAAGGATGATTCTTTTTTCTGACACCTTTCCCTAGAAAATCATGAGTTTGCACTGTTTGTTTTGCATTGATTTGGAGCAGCATGGAGGCTTGTCTGGTTTTTCACACAGTCCTTCTAAAGAAGTGGCTGTGTCTTCACACTCCTTTGTTAGGCCAGAAACTATCTCTTGCCTTTTGTCATAACTTGAAAATTCTTATATCTTTGGATATTACTGTCAGTATTTCTCAATAATTTGATTCATATAATTTTTGATTCCACAACTGGAAATACGTAAGTCCTGAAAAACAATTTATTTTCTAATCTGACAAAAGCTTAGAGAAAAATATGCTGAGAGAAGGACAATGAGTACCCTTCTGATATCTTGTCTGTCTTCGTGTCGAGTCCTCTATTAATCATCATCAACACAACACAGCAAAAATGTTTACCACAGCAGAAGGCTACGAATTTAGTGGAAAACTTCTTTCTACAATTTTGTGCCCTGACTCTAATATTTTTTTTGTGATAAGCACATTTTCTATCACATTGCTATGTCATAGCAAAATCAAGGAATATGTATGGGAAGAAAATAAATAAAAGGAGACAGATAAAACAACCTACAATGTGCTTCAGTGGTGCTTACATTGTTTAGTTCTGTGCTAAGCTCCAGGGGCATCATTGCTGGCGATCTGCAGTGGTGCAGCAGGTGAGACAGTACTAAACATTTACAGGAACCCCAGGCAAAGCCATGGTGAAGACCAGGCTGCAGCAGGCTAGGTGCTGAGGAAACATCTTTCCAAGAACTTCACACACAGAAATGCCACTGAAGTTTTCTCAAAATGGAGTTATGAGGAGTTTTTGTCATCCCTTACACTTTGCTAGAGGGAGGGGACATAATAATATTAGTAATTCAGAGAACGGACTTGCCTGACTCCACGCAAACCTGAATTCACAAGATGCCAACACAGCTTTGCAAATCTTATCATCAGCTGAGAATTAGAATGAGACTCTTTTTCTAGTTGTCCATCGCTACTTAAAAGCTAATACCAAGAAAGTAATTTTAGCAAATGATTTTTTTATCATTCCTGCACATATGCCTTTTTGTAGTCTGGATTTTCTTCTGCATTTCACATTTTCATGAGTTTTGATCTGTTATGTAATGGTATAATCAAGCTAAGGAAAATGGTAATGTTTCTTTTCTATATGCTGCATTTGAATAAAATTAAGGTCATGACATAAAAGCAGATGAGACCTAGTGAATACAGAGATCATCTGAAAAAGTTTAAAAGAAGTCATCACTGCAAATATTTGCAGCATGAAAAGTCATTGCATTATATGGGTGGCTAATTTGTTTTCCAGATTCCAAGCTTCTGGTTCTTGTGGCTAGACTTTGTGCTTATGTTAAGTCTTTGCTTTGGATCTGCATGTATAGTGATCCATCTAGGTGATCCAAAGCCAAATTAAGTCAACAGTAGTATTTCCATTAATTTTAATCTGTAAAAGGCTGTTTTTATATCATATCCAGTGGTTTAGAATCTGATCCTCTGTGTTTGCAAGGGAAAAAAGTGGTTCTGTGCCTATATACCATTTAAACTTTATGAATCTGTTTTAGTTTTGTCATTTTCTTAAAAAAAGAAGCCATCTACTTTTTGGCTTAATCTATCATTTATGAGGAAATCACGGTTATACCTGAATGCCAAGAAAATTTTGAGCATATTTTCTGTGGTAAGTGTTAAAGTAAATAGAATTAAGCATTATAAGTGAACTGATTGGACTAAATAATTACAAGGATTGTCAGGAATTTTCCCCAGCGTACAGCTAGACCAAACCTGAGGAGAATCCTTAGATTTTAGAATAAGATGGTTTCTGGTTTTGCTCAGTTCTTCCCATCCTCCATGCTTGCTTCTGGAACTAGATGTAGAAGAGTGGAAATACAGTGAGGGAAAAAGATACCTCTGGGAAGCACTTCTTGGCTAAGTATGAAGTGCCAGGAAAAACTACATGTGAGATTACATCCTGGGGGATTTGCACCCTTAATCTATTTAAATTACAGAAGAACGCTGAGATTTTGTGGGAGCATATTGTGTCCCAGCCTATGAATTTCTCATATTCCTGCTGCTACCAGTAATCACATATGCAGGGAGTAGTTTTGTTACAACTACAGTCTGATCTGAAGTTCATATCTGGGCTTCGTTGTTCATTTGCAAAGTAGCAGCCTGAGGCATGCTCCCCACTTTCCTGTAAGATATCTGAAATGACTCCTCTTTTACTGCTCAGGAGGGAAAACAGGCAAAGAGGAGAGGGTAAGGAACGTGTTTGATTTCTCTCCATCTCTTAATGGGAAACATTTGTATTTAAAAGTTTGGCTCTTCCCTTTTTTTCTCAGAAGCGGGGCTACTAGGAAGGGAAAGGAGAGACGCTTGCTCAGTATGGTTTATGTCCTATGGAAATGTGTGACTGGGCTAACTCTCCCCAACTATATGCAAAGCAGAAAAACAGGTGCTTTCTGTTCCAGCCAGTCAGCCTGGTCATGGTTCTGGTCCAACAGAAATACATCTTCTGCCTTTGTCATAAAAGAAATTGATATGAAACACTGGCTGTGTTAAAAATATTACAGAGATAGCTCAAAACAGGCATTATTAAATGGACTAACTATTCCAAAATGACCAATTCTTTGTTATCATGGCAGACACTGAATGGCCACTTCCTTTAAACCAACATTGGAGAGGCTGTGACTTGACTTCTGGGCCCTGCTGGCCTGGCAAAGCTGGGTATGACCTAGATAGTTGTGGTGTGACCTTAACCTCTGGGTTTTAGCATGCATGTGATTAGACTTTAATTTGTTTCTGTTCACTGGTGTTCTCTTACAGCAATCAAAAGGAAAAATGTCATGTCACAAGAGTTTGTTTCTTGAAGCTCTTTCTGAAATGAATGAGACGTGAAGGTAGATTTGTATCTACAAAATCTAGTCATAAAGAAGCTGATATTTAGCATCCAATTCTGCCATCCTGACCCCTATGTTATCTTCCTCTGCCTTTGCTAAGCCCTCTCATTAATTCCTGAAAATTTTGCATCTAATATATGCTTACTGCAAGTAATGATGGCGGAATTATCCTTAAAGAAAAAAAGAGGATTGCACGTGAAGGAATGAGAGAGGTAGGGAGAGAAAAATAGAGAACAAATACAGTTCTACTGTGGGCATTGGTGCATGTGTGGTACAATCTCTCTATTGCAGTAATGAAAACTTGATGGTCTCACCACTGTGTTTAGACAGAACTGAAAGACCAGCAGTACCTTTAGTGGAGGTGAACTGCAAGAGGATCAACCCTTCACATTTAATCTATGTTCTCTCTACGGAATGGTTTAGGCAGAGAAGCCAAAGAGGGCAGGTTTTGCTTTTATAATTTCCTTCAATGTCCAGGTCAGGGGTAACCCAGCAACTTCAAGAAGGTTGGACCTGTGTGGAGCTGAATTCTGAACTGTCTGGCTCCTGCTTGCCTGATCTCCCTGGACTGCCGAACGCTTGTTGTCTCTGATTCATCAGGATCCTTGCTGGTAGCTGGATTCTTCCTTCTGCTGCTAAAGTGTCGTCACATGAAGGGATCATCAAGACATGTCCTGAGGCGAGTGAGATATTGCTAGGGAGGGCCTTGGATTTCAATTTCATTCCTGTGTTACGAATGCAACTTATTTTCTGCAGAAGGTTTTGGAAAGTGGATCAGGCTGTCCTTTAAAAAGAGCTATTACAAGACTGAAAAGAGTTCCAGCGAGGAAGATACTAACATCACTCAGTGAAAAGGGATCCTTACCAGACTCTCAATTACAACCTGCAGTTTCACTGAAATGGAACAGTACAGGCATAACAAATGAACGATGCCGCCCATTTAACTTCTCAGACTGGCAGGAGCTGAGATGAAGATTTACAATTGTTGATATAAAGTGTCAAGAGTTTGGATTAGACCTCTTGCTTTTTTCCATTGTGATACTCAGGGAGTGGGTCATGGCTTTCTTATAGTCGGTGCTACTTTACTTGAAAACGACCAAAGATCCAAGCAATGTCAGAGTATCTGTGAGCTGGATGGAGTCTGGCAGAAATTCCGTCCCTTAATCTTAACCTTTATCCATTTGGGGACTTTACTCTTTGAAGGGGAATATTTTGCTTTTCCACCTGCTGTATGCTGATAAAGCCATGAATTTACTCCTTTGCTCTGAATTTTCTACAGTTCTGTTCTTTTAAAGATCATCTTTATTCTTTCTGTTCTGCTCCCTCTTCTCCCACATTCCTGTGGCCATGATGAAGTAGCATTGGCTATTATATAGAAGGAATATAGAAGCTGCGTTGAAGTGTATGTGTGCTTTGTGGCTTTCCTGTGCTTTCATTTGGAATTGAACTATCCGTGCAAGAAGAGAATTAAACTGACATGAACACTTCTTTGGTTTTTTTTTTCCTCAAAATTTCTCTTCCTAAACCCCATGTAACAACTTCACCTTTTTTCCTGGGATTGTCTCCCCCAGGATAAAACTGATGGGCTGAGTAGGACTGAGCATTGCAGAACTGCAGCATGCATTGAAAATCATCCTAGCACACACTTGGGGGCAGTTGTGTTTTTCTGTGATTCAGTCAAGCAGCGCCCTAAACTAGGAATCATTATCTTTGATTCTAATGGCTAACATGATGGCTAATGTGATAATTTGGGAGATAGTTACTTCTTGTGGCCTTGTATGAACGCTAGATAGTTACCATAGGTATGTGTCTGCAAGAGCAATTGCCTGTTTTTTTCCTCCCCTCTGGTGTTTATGGACACAGAAAAAAGCTTATTGTAAAAAACAAAATATGTGTAAACAGTTTGAACTTGGTGAAAGTGCTTATGGTTTTGTATAAGCTGAAAACAGTATCAGCCCATGAGTCAGAGCAAAAGACTGAATGCTGATTTGAGGCATGTACGTTTGCTAATAGCGGAACCTGAAAGCCACCAAATGAAAAGAAAAGAAAATAAACAGAGGACCAAAAGAAACTCGGAAGAAGCAAAGAGAGTACAAAATCAGCCAAAGACAGCTTGCCTCTGCGTGGCTCATTGTACTGCACAGACCCTGCTCCTGCTGTCACTGGCCCCACTCACTTGGCAGGGGCAGTGCTCTGCGCTTGTGTCTGATAGTGTACCCCTGGCTGCCCCTCTCTTCCAGGGCATGCCCATTGTCTGCTGCGTGCTGGTCTGAGTGCTCTGCCCTCTGCAGCAGTGCTGGTAACACCAGGAAACTTCACAGGTAGAGGCTCGCCTTAGGGAAGAGATGAAACAAGCTGCTTGCCTGCAACTGCAGCAGGAAATGTCCTGTGGGCCATTTCACTGTTAAATCACCCCTTCTCCTACTTCTCTGAAATTAGTGGAGGGGCAGAGGTTATAAACTAGCAAAAAGCATTGATCCCTTGCGTCTGTGCCTAGTCTGCTCAAGTTAATTCATTTTTTGGCTCATTACATTTTCTGCCCCATTACTAACTGCCTCTTGGGCTCTACTCATTGCCAGGGTTTTCTGACCATCAAAACATCACTAAACAAATGAACTAAATAAAAAGTAAGCCTTCAAGAGCCTTCCCCCAGTCCTCCCCTTGTGTTAGTATTCCAACTGTGCCCAACAGGTAGGCGCCGGCTCTCATGTTATCTGTATTAATTAGACTATAATACTCTTGGCACAAGACAAGGACAGGGATGCAAGAGAATCTTTCCTGCAGCTCTCTGATAATTTATATCAACTAGTAGTCTGCTGCAATGTCTTTCTCTAGTTCCACACATATGAATAGTGGTGTATAAATAAGATTAATTTTTATTAGGTGTTTTTCCTTTCCTACCAACACGATATTTAATGAGCATTTTGCAGCAGAATTCTGAGGCAGTTATCCCCAGAGTGCCTATGTTGCCCATGGTCGTGAGGGAAGTCCCTGATAGAGTGAAACATGAACTCAAGTTTTCCCAAGGTCTAGACTAGTGCTCAAAGCACTGAACTTTCCCACCCAGCAACACCTCTAGTGGTTGTTTACTGCTCCCTGACTTTGCACACTCATATCTTATGCTGAGCATACGTAAATTCTTCAGATATAAAACATAACAGTTGAAGCAATCTGTCTTCCATATTAGGTTTCTTATCCTAGCAATATCAGCATTTATTTAAATTGGAGAGAACAGGAGGTTCAACAAGACTGACTCAAGGAATAAGCTTGCCATGTTTTTCATTGTGGCTGATTATTAATATAATCAGTTCAGTAGCAAAAGTGCTACAATAGATTGCTTTACCTTCGGTCTTGCTTGACCAGACTCTGAAGGATCTTCATCCAGTGGTCATGGTCATGTTACTATGACAGTGGGTCAGGTTTCATTATGCAGCCAGTAGTACTCTGATAATTAAAGAAGCACCAAAAGTGGGTTTGTTTATTACTGCCTGAATCCATGTTATATACCAAGGGCTGCATCCTACTCTTCTAGGGCTGGAGAGGGCTCTATACTACACAGCCAATGGGACTCAGCACATTATGGCAAAACAACAGCTAAGCATCTCTTAGCAAGAACCAAGAGCTGTCCTGGGCTGCTCACTGCTCCTCTTGCTCTCCCCTCCTCACACTCACCCCAGTGGTTTCTGTCACCTGCAACCTTTGCAGAGCCATAGCTCTTCCTCAGCAGCAAGAGTAGCTGGTGGTCTCAAGCAGTCCTTTGGCCCCATGTGCCATTGCTCATATCATGCAACTGTAATGCGAAGGTGAAGGTGGGGAGCAGCACACCTACACGCTGCACTGCATCTTTTTGAAGCATCTGCTGTCCTGCCTCCAAGGGGAGTGGGGAGAGGGGCAATGCTGGTCTCAAGAGCAGTGGACAGGTGGGAAGCCTTTGGTGGGAAGGCAATGTGCATCAGAGCCGGGGGCACCAAGGCACTGAGGGTCTGTGCAGGATACCCAAGGTTTGGCCCTTGATGCAGGGTGTAAGTTTGTTCAGAGCAGGGCATTTTGTCCCTGGTATTCCTGCTGTACTAGTAACATTGTGTTTGAGCCACTTTGAGAATTCACATAGTTGCCAAGGTCTTCACTTTGCTGCATTCTTTTCGTTAATAGAAATATTTAGATGAAGCATGAAGGCATTGTATTTCCAAAAGGAAAACACACAGAAAAAGGACCGATAGCTTTTTTTTTTTCTTCTTTGGGCCTGATTGTCTCTGCTTGTTTATGGCTGCCACTAATTTGCTCGTTTGCTTGCTGGAAAATAGCTAATTAAAACCCACTTCAGCTAACAAGCTGACTGGGACCATGCAAATGTCACTCTCTGCTGTCTGCTATTTTCGTTTATACTTTACATTATTAGTGTTGTTTTTCCTCCCTCCATAGTAATAAATGCAAGGATAGATTTAGTACCCTCTTCACAGGTGTGTGCTTGTACATCAGCACATCATCCCGAGAAAAGTGCTGCTGTTTTACTGCACTTCAGTACTTTGAGTGTTATTACCCCTGACAGTTAATGGTTTCAGACTACACTGCTTGTTAGCACTAGATTCTGAACAGCTTCATCTATCTTTTTGTTTTTACACTGACTGGTCACATTAAGTATATGTGTCTGAGCTATTAGTCCCGTCTGTTCATTGCATGCATTTCATTTGGTGCGTTTTTTCGCTAAAATTAGTATGTATTGTCATCCATATACTTCACACATCGACTTTTGTTATAATTATGCTGTCATCATTTTGCTTCCACACACTTGCTAATTTATTGTATCTAAATTAGACCTAATATTAGCAATTTTGCAGCTGTTCCCATAGACCACGCTCAGCCATATATTTGTACATTGTTTGGTAATTGGATTTGAGGGCTCAGGAATGGACGATGGCACTCTTTAGAAACAAGGGAAAGATTTGAGGAAATTGGAGAAAAATAAAAAATACAAGCCCTAGAAGAGGCTTCAGGGGTGAATTTCCAGATCCGGCTTAAAAGGTTTTTCACACAGCCAAACAAATCAGAGAGCGTACCAGAGCAGAAACTTTCTAAAAGGCGTGTTGCATTCAGGCAGGGGATTAGTCATTCCCTCTGAATATGCCTTTTATTTTAACCAAGATTAGACCATGAAGAAATCCCTGGGGAATTATGGAGTGTCTTGGGAAATGGTTCTTACTACAGCATATTAGAAATCTCCAGGAAAGGCATCAGGGGAGAAATCATCTGAGATTATTTCTTTGTACTAAACCATAGGGAGAGAAGAAGGAGGGAAAACGATTTTGTTTTGGAGTGTAAGCTCTCCATCCTTGAGTTTTGATACACACCTCTTGTTGCCGATTGAGCTCTGCTTCAGCTGATGTCAAGACAAGCAGAGAATGAAATGGATTATTTTTTAAAAAATAAGGGAGTAATCGAGGAAGGCAGAATAGAGCTGCACAGCTCTTACATTTCCTTTCTGGGCAAAATTATTTTATTGTCAATGGAGGTACAGCTCCAGCAAAAGAGATTATAAAAATCTGCCGTTGAATCTTATATGGCCTTTTTGTAAATAATTTTCTGACACGAAAGAACACAAAATTGTTAAGGAGACTGTTCAGACTGATGCTGGAGAATCAGTTTAATTCCCAGCCCAACAGAAGAAACACAAGAAACTTCATCACTGAAGATCATACTTTTAACTGAAATGGACCTAAATTCTCTCTGCTAATGATACATCCACCTGCTTAATAGGAATATTATAACAAGATGCAGTGCTGCTGGCAGATGTACATGCAAGTTTAAAAATAAGACAGTGAAATTAACCAGAAAAAAAAGGGTATTTGCTCTGCTCTCATCTATAACACAGAGTTCTTTCCAACTCACTACAAGCTGTTGCAGCAGGCTGCATTCTGCTCTGCTTCTCCCTTGGCCAAAGCTTAATTTCTGCTTGGAAAAGAATAGAGCAAAGTGACCTGCCAGAAAGCAAGATAGCATAGGCCAAATCGTGTAAGAATTCAGGTCCTACAAATATCTTGTGCAGGAAAGTGAAGGCTAAAAGCCAGGCCATTTAACACATTTTTAAATAATTGCAGCTTGTACAAAACATTTAAAATAACAAATCCCATTTAAAACAACTCACCCTCCCTCACATGACAATCATTACTAACCAAATTTCTCTTGTCTTTACAAAGTCTTCATTGTCTTTCCACTCTTCCCAGATGCCAGAAATATAGATAGGTAGGTCTTGCAGTATGAACAGTCACTGGATGCAGTGATGGAGAAATCTTTCTCTCGGCAGTTATTTTCAGTAGATGCTGTGACTAATTGGAATGTACTGTGGGGAACAGGGATGTATGAGCTTTGCTCATTTACTTCGTGGTTTTGGGGTTTTTTTGTTTTCATTTGATGGCAAACTTTCTTCTCAAAAACCTTCTCTTGGACTTGTGGATGTGGGGACCCAACTAGGTCAACCCCTTAACTGTGGCCACTGTCAGTGCACCTTGTCCTGTGGCACATCCCTAATTTTGGTGTTATTTCTCACCCTCTTGTCTTTACAGTCTGAGTGAGACTGTCTCTCAAGTGGAGGTAGACAATGGCATTTTTAGCACTTTTCCCTCCCAGTATATCACAGTTATGATTAATATTGCCAAGCAGTGTCGAAATATGCATGCAAAGAGCACTTGTAGCAGAGAACAGATAGAATATATTATAATACACATTTCAAGGTGAGCATAAAAAAAGAAGGTTTGGCAACATTAAGTCTTAGCTTGCACATGCTTTTTAAGTTCCTGGTTTTACTACTTTACTGTAACATCTTTTCTAGCAAGCTGCTAAAGACCTACTAAAAGGGTACAAAATTAAGTCATTATCTGAAACTTGTTTAAGGTCTCCACACACATATGGGCTCCTCAGGTAGCTGGCTGGGCATTGCTGTGAGGCTCTTACTTGGAAGCTGAAACAATAAATGTCATGTCAGGGGCCAACTGTCTGTAATCACAGAGAGCAGGTTGAACAGACTTGTGAAAATATTTTCTTTATGTGAAGGGAGACACTGCACACTTTGCCACAACAGAAGTTGCTAAACCTAATGTAATATGACAAGTCCTTTGGCAGCAAAAGCCACATTTAATAGACATACTGCCTGTGAAATGGGAAAGAAAAAAAAGCACTTTCCTGCACAAATGTCATCTCCTCTCTTTTGCAGTATTTCTCACCTCATCCTGCTCTCACACCCTCTGTTTTCCAGTTGACATTGGCCACACATCATGATCTTCTTCCACATAACCCTTAATCATCTTCTTCTTAAGGTGTCTCAGGACCTGGCCACTTCTCATCCATAGCCTCATTCGTGATGCTCATTTTAATACACCATTGTTGTGCCTAGAAATCCATCTGATGGGGGGTGTCTTGTTCTGCTGTGTAGAAACCTGGGCATGGAGAGGGATCTGGCACACCCAGCAGCTCCCCAGGACTGCAGCAGCACGGAACGCCTGCCGCTCCACAATGGGCCTTGGGGATGGTACGAACCCCATGTGCTGTTGTCTGTGGCAGCCTCACATTACAAACAAAGTTTTTGTTCAGCTAGGAGTGAGATCCAGGAAACTTCAGAAGACTGCCGTGAGACAGGTAGGAGTCTGTCTGTCCTCTCGCTTTGCCAGTGATACCATTAGAAAGCCAGGTGGGGCCATGCTCTGCATCCCATTGCCATCTCAGCAGGTGTGTAACAGGGTAGGCTCTGCTGCTGCACATGTGGTGGTGGCTTGTTGTCATAGATGACCTGAATAGAAAGGGAGTCACAGTTGACTCTCCTCCAGCCAGTGTTCAACCACAGCAGTGTCCTCTCCCACCTTGTACAACACCGAATGCTAATGCTGCTTTGCAGGCATAATGAGATTCCCCTGCCGACTGGACTGCAAGAAAGCATTCTTAAGTCAAAGGCAAAAAGGTGAACCAATCCTGTTTGTCTTGCAAACAAGAGTGGTGTGTGTATGTACCCCTAGACCCTCTCTGAAGCTTTTCAATCTCATCCTTCACTGCCCCGTCTAGTGAAAAAGGGTGGTGGGATGCAGCCTGAGTCAGACCTCTCTGCTTGCAGCCATGGGATAGGCTTTTGCACTCACTTTGCACTGATGTAAATGATTACATGAGGTGTGAGGGAGTGGAAAATCAGGTTCCTGAGGGCTTCTTACAAGATGGCAAATAATTAACGGTGGTGTACAATGCAAGTGCAATAGCAGCAACAGATCAAGACATTTAGTTGCAAAACAGTTTTTCTATCACAGAACTAACGAAACTAACTTTAAAAAGAACATTCCTATAAAAATGTTTAAAGCAGCACCCAGGGTAGTTTTCTGCAGTGACTTTGCCCAGAATCCAAAGTCAATCTTTTGAGCTAGAGCATCTTCAGTACTGAGACACATTCAGGGAGGGAATAAAACGAGTACATCAAGTAATTGAGTTCTGAGATTTCCCCTTCCTAAGCATTATTGTTGAGTTTCATGGCAACAGGCAGCAGTACTTGGGGGCCTACAGGGAATTACAGTGCTAGTCCACCTGCCATCCAGTTTTCCCTGTCTCTGCAGGACCTTTTCTTCCCCTTAGCAAGATACTTTTTTCTCAGGGGAATCTGGGTTGTCAGCTGTAGGCAGAGACCATCTTCATGGAGCAGTTTGAGCAGCTCAAATGGGGCAAACACCAGAGCTCACGAAATTTTCTGGTCTTTTTCCACTGAATGCTTAAGGATGAGATCTTAAAGAAGAGTAACAAAGGGATAAGTGAAACATTTCAAAGCTGCTGCTTCCTTTCTCAGTTCTTTTCAGCAATTTGGCCTCTTAGTAAGACAATGCCATTAGAAGAGTAGGAACAAAGCATGTGTGAGGGTGTATGGAGGGTGGGAGATCAAGAAATACACTGCAGCAGGATACTGGGCTCACATTTCTTATTCTTGACTCATTTCCCATCGTGTTACTTCACATGAAAGGATGCAGTGGCAGTGATTAGAAAAGCAAGTGTAGCATCCTTTGAGCTGCAGATTGTTTTTAAGTCACACTAAGTGTGACAGATAGGTGAGCTGTTTTAGTGGTGAGGATGTGTATGCTCCATTTCTTTGAGGTCTTAGCAGGAAAAAGCAAGTTAGAAAAGACTCCAGGTACAAGAATTGTAGATAAGAAAACTAACAGATTGGTACTTGAAGTAATAGTGTTTGTTTGACTTAAGAGAATGATTTAAGCATGTTAAGGAATGAAAGTGTAAGCAATGTATATTTTTCCTTAAGTTTTATCTGAGAGCAACCTTTACTGTCTTTGTTTTAAAACTGAAGTGTAGACCATTTCTGCTTCCATTTTTCTCTCCAGGTGTTTACCAAGCTTCCAGATTTATTTCAGGGAGGATCACAGCACATTGGTCCCCCACTGCCTGGCACCTATGCCACCACCCATAGTTGATTTGAAGGCCAGTGGTCTCCAGAGTATGACACTGACACAGGACAAGATGAGTATCAAGGTCTCTGCCAGCAGTCTCAGTACATCAGTGCAAGCTGAAGCTATGAAGTTTAGGAAGGAATAAGTAAGTTTGAACTAATTTATATTTAAATCACATCAGCTTGCTTAGTAGCATTATTTTCATCATGGTTTCTTAAGAAGCATTTAAACGTCTTCTCTTAGCCCACAGATGCACATTAGAAATAACATATTCGCAGTCGCTTTCAATGTAGGTATAGATTTACAGCCTGTGCTACAGAGGAAGTATTTTTTGCTGACCCTGCTATGGTTCTTAAAGCTCAAGCGGACCCTGAAAATATTTCTCGTGGTGCACTGACTAAAACAATAGCAATGATGTTACCACCCTAATATTTTAGAGAGCTGCAATTGTATTGGTTTTTTTACCAAAGGAGTGGCATTAATTTTGGATGTAAATTCAGTACATAAATGTGTAATAAATTGTTTAGTGACATTAGGGCACTAACTTCTTTTTTTTTTTTTTTCTGAACAAACCACCCAAATGACTGAACCAGTGTAGTTAATTAGAATCGATCTCACTTTTTAACACCAGGAAGTGCATAATGGAAGATAAGATTGATTGTAATGTTGGATCACTTCATTTAAAGACTGCTAATAGGCTAAAATGACAGAACCAATCTAAAATTATAATTTCAGAATCAATATAATTTTTATAACGTTGTCAAATCTAAAAAATTAATCTAAATTTATGCTGTGAAACTAGGAAATCCTTCCTAGCTATTATAATGAAATGAACCAACATTTTATTCTATTCTATTACTTATTTAAGTGAAAAAAAAAAAAAAGGCTTCTTTACTGGCAAGGCTAGATAACCAGGCTCTCAGTTTGGGAGGTATTTGCTCATTTCCTGCTTAGGGCAGGAGTAGAAACGGGTTTTAACCTTCCCTCTTTCCATCGTAGACTCATTTTTCCACATTGTTAAAAAACCACAAAAATGTGAGAGCAGGCTTCATTTCAGAAGAAGAGATCAGGACTGGGAGAGCAGCACTTCAGGAGGGAATTCAAGTTTGCTAACAAAGCTGTAGTAGAAACACATGTGTCAGTTCACCATTGCTACCCTACACCCTTGGAAGAAATGTCAGTTTATGCATAAGAAAGAAAGGGACAGTGGTAGTAGCTCAAAGACAAATATTTTACTTTCCTTACAAATTTACTCTGGAAGTAGGGCCTAACCAAAAACCACATTGCCAGTTTTGATAATACCAAAGATTTTGGTTTTGGCCCAATAAGCCAAAATAAGCTACTAGCATGGCTTCAGCGCACATTGAGGTTTCTCTGTATGCCAAATGTTCTCTCTTTTTATTTTCAGTAATAAGTTCTCTGCAGAAGTTGTAATGACTTCTTTGCTGTAAGTGTTTCACAACCACTCTTGTATACTGAGCCATACACTATTGAGTGGGCAGAAGTTGTTCCCAGGTGCTTCCCGCTGCAGAGCTCACCCAGGGCTGTGGATTGTGCCTCTTTCACTTGAGTTCTTCTGCAGCAGCAATCAGGAGCTTTAGCAGCCACAGGGTAAAACAGCCCTGGCCACTGCAGATCAGGGCTTTTTTGCACCCTTGAGTCCCTCCTGGGTCTTCTCATGTCCCCCCTGTGAAAAGCTGGAAGTACTACTTGGGAAGACTAGAGCTACAGCTTTCCAGTAACCTGTAAGTAATTAGTCAAATCACTCCTGATGTAGTGCTACATTGTGAATTATCTCTGTGTGCTTTATGACTCATGTTGATGTGGTTAGCAATAGCCTTATCTTCAAATCTTTGCACTGTGCTGCCTTAGGATGAGGCTGTTCTTTCCAGAAGTGATAGCTCTATACATCCTTCTTCCGGCTTAGGGTAAAGGGCAAGCTAAGGGCAGTGTTGCTTTCTGAAAGCACAAATACTGTTGAGCTGCTCCCAGCACTGGCTGTTATCACTTAAGACTGCACAGGGGTGAGGGCCTTGGTCTTGCTGAAATGAGGGGAGCCTTGGCATAGATGTCAGTCAGGCCAGGACTGTGATTCAATGGCCCTATCTTTATTAAAGGGAATTTAGATGTCTCCAGAGAAGTTGGTTGGAAGGCCACCAAAGAAGCTTCTCCAAAAAAGCTGCGCAAGCCCCTATCTTCAGAAGGGGACTGAGCTGGAAAAGTAGGACAGGGCAGATAAGACAATTCCCTTGCTTCTGCACACAAAAGCAGAGGCAATGTGCAGGCAAAGCCTATCCTCAACTCATTTTGCAGTGATGGGAGATGAGGCTGAGCATGTCTGAATGGGATCTGCACACAGGAGCTGACCCTGGGACAGCAGTAATTATTGCAGGGAAAAGTGAGAGAGCACATGTATGGAGACCCCAAAGAGCACTTTGGAGAGCTTTGTGTTTCTTGGAGGTTTAATGTATTATAATCTGATTCGGCACAAGCCAGTCTGGGAACAAAAAAGAAATGCAGAAAGACTAATGATTTGAAACATAGGGGGAAGTGGAAAGAAAGCAGAACTTTTAAGTGCATTTTTTCCCTTTTATGCAAGATCTGACTAGGGCCAGGCAGAAAGAGGAAAAAGCTTCTGTGAGTTAACAGAAAAGTGAAACAGCACTTTATTTGCTCCTTAGAGTCTTCTTTTGATTTTTAATAACTCTGTGACTTGTCAGGGAGAAAACAGACAAAGACATTAGATTCTGGGTCTTGAGCAAACCTCAGGGACTTGAGACTTCCACAAAATGAAAGAAATTACAACCTGAAAAAGTTAACGACCTTACACTAAGTGCTGTGCAATGCCAAACAGAAGAAAGGTGGTCCATCTGCTGTGGAACTCTCTTGCATTGGCTGGTGGAGTACTTTAGGCTGATTTCACCTTATCCCCAAATTTCTAGTTGAAATGTTTAAGCTGGTTTGAGAAGGAAGGCAAGCTGGGGAGAAGCCCAACACCAGGCTGGAGTTGCTGCCTCCATTAAGGTCAGCAGGCAGGAGTCATTCCAGTGGTGAGCACTTGCAAATTACATTGACTTTTCCAAACCTGCTTTCTAACTGCCTGCTTGAGTCCTTGCCTCAGTCTTTAATTAGTAAGGTAAGATGTTCCCTGGATATTCAGCCTCATGAGCCAGTAGACAGGGGGGAAGAGCAGAACAAAGCTCCCATGGTCCAGCAGGAGGTGGCTGGAGACCTGCTTGGCCAATTAGAAGTTCACAAGTCGATGGTGCCGGATGGGATCCACCAGAGGGTATAGAGGAAGTTGGTGGACATGCTTTCCAAACCCCTTTCCATCATCTACCAGCAGTCCTGCTGGCTGGGAAAGTTCCACTTGACTGGAGGCTGGCTGATGTTACACCCATTTACAAGAAGGGAACTGCAGGCCTGTCTGTCTGACCTCAGGGCCGGGGAAGGTCATGGAACAGGTCATCTTGAGTGCTATCACACAGCACATACAGGACAACTGGGTGACCAGGCCCAGTCAACACGGGTTCATGAAAGGCAGGTCCTGCCAAACTAACCTGATCGCCTTCTATGACAAGGTGACCCTCTTGATGGATGAGGGCAAGGCTTTGGATGTAGTCTACTTGGACTTCTGTAAAGCCTGTGACACAGTTTCTCACAGTATTCTGCTCAATAAACTGGCTGCCTGGACATGTGCAGTCTCTACTGGGTGAAAAACTGGCAGTACATCTGGGCCCAAAGAGTTGTGGTTAATAGAATTAACTCCAGCTGGAGTTCTGTCACAAGTGGTGCTCCACAGGGCTTGATGCTGGGTCCAGTCCTGTTCAATGTCTTTACCAATGACCTGGATGAGGGGATTGAATGTGCCCTCAGCAAGTTTGGAGACAACACTAAGCTGGGAGGTTGATCTGCTGGAGGATAGGGAGGCTCTCAAAAGGGATCTGAACAGGCTGGACTGCTGGGCTGAGACCAATGGCATGAGGTTAACAAGGCCAAATGCCAGGTCCTGCACTTAGGACATGACAACCCCATGCAGCGCTACAGGCTTGGGGAAGAGTGGCTAGAAAGCTGTCTGGAGGAGAAGAACCTGGGAGTGCTGGTTGACAGCTGTCTGAACAAGAGCCAGGAGTGTGCCCAGGTGGCCAATAAGGCCAATGGCATCTTGGCTTGTATCAAAAACAGCCTGGCCAGGAGGTCCAGGGAAGTGATGCAGCCCCTGCACTGGTGAGACCGCACCTCGAATACTGTGTTCAGTTCTCGCTACAAAAAGGACGTTGAGGCTCTGGAACACGTCCAGAGAAGAGCAACGAAGGTGGTAGAGGGGCTGGAGAACAAGTCTTATGAAGAGTGGCTGAGGGAGTTGGGGTTGTTAAGCTTGGAGAAGAGAAAGCTGAGGGATGACCTTATTGCTCTCTACAACTGCCTGAAAGGAGGTTGTAGAGAGGCGAGTGATGGTCTCTTCTCCCAGGTGACTGGTTATAGGATGAGAAGGAGTGGCCTCAAGCTGCACCATGGGAGGTTCTGATGGGATATAAAGAAAAAATTTTTCACGGAAAGGGTCATCAGACACTGGAACAGACTGCCCAGCGGGGTGGTTGAGTCACTATCCCTAGAGGTATTTAAGATGGGTAGATGGGGTACTTAACGATATGGTTTAATGGCAGATAGGTATGGTTGGACTCCATGATCCCAGAGGTCTTTTCCAACCTGGTGATTCTATGACTCGTGGTCTGCATCCAGGCCTCTGTGTTCAAAAGCTTCTAGGGAAAGAGGATATACAGGGAAATCCTGATTCCACTGGGTGTTATAATGTATGTACTTTTGCAGTAGGTTTGTAGCTGAAAGGTCCTGAAGCCACTTCAGTTCAGGAGCCAAGAAACCAAGGTTGTTTTCCACTCAGTGTCAACTTGATTTGATTATTTACAGAATCATAGAATCACAGAATAGTTAGGGTTGGAAGGGACCTTAAATATCATCTAGTTCCAACCCCCCCTACCATGGGCAGGAACATCCTGCTAGGTCAGGCTACCCAAGGCCTCATCCAATCTGGTCTTAAACACCTCCAGGGATGGGGCATCCACAGCTTCCTGGGTAGCCTGCACCAGTGCCTCACCACTCTAATGGTGAAGAAATTCTTCCTAATGTCTAGTCTAAATCTGCCCTTCTCCAGCTTATATCTGTTGCTTCTTGTCCTATCACCACAAGCCTTTATGAATAGTCCCTCTTCAGCTTTCCTGTAGGTCACTATAAGATCTCCTTGGAGCCTTCTGTTCTCCAGGCTGAACAAACCCAACTCTCTCAGCCTATCCTCATAGGTAAGGTGCTCCAGCCCTCGGATCATCTTTGTAGCCCTCCTCAGGACCCATTCCAGCAACTCCATAGCCTTCTTACATTGAGGATTCTAGAAATGGACACAGTACTCCAGATGAGGTCTCACAAGAGAGGAATAAAGGGGCAGAATTTCTTCCCTAGACCTGATGGCCATGCTTCTTTTGATGCAGCCAGGGTACGGTTGGCCTTCTGGGCTGCGAACACACAGTGTTGGCTCAGGTCAACTCATTTGAGTCTGTTTTAACTACGCAACAGAAATAATTTCAGTTTCATTGAGTATCCATATGCTTTCTGACAGTTTAATGCATTTGTGACACTTTCCTGCCTTCTACTCCTTTCAAACAGAAGAAAATAATGCTAACAGTGAAAGATGCATTAAAAAAGTAGAGACTGAAGTAAATTTTTCCAAAGCCAATTAGAGATTTGAAAAACAGATAGATCTTTCAAGCCAACTCAAATATTATCAAATTGAGGCTCTGGTCATTTCAAAAGAGCGTAGAGACTGAAATGTCTCTGGAACTTCCAGCAGATGCAGATCAATATGTGCAAGCAGCTGAGATCCTCAGCTGAGAGAGCCTCAAGGTCTGCAGGAACATGATGGATGAAAGGGGTCATAAAGAAAACAACTATATTTTTGCAAAGTGTGTCCCTAACTATAGAGAAAACTGGTGGTCTTAGGCAGCACTACAAGCTTCATTTGAACGCAGCCAGTGACCGCTGCAGAGCATTTGAAAGACAGGCATCTATTTTCTGAACCATGTGTAGTTTTCCAGTGGTAGCTTAATGAAGAATAGGCTGCACCACTCCACACTAGGGACTCAAAAATGTTGGATGTCTAAATAGCATGGGCCTTGATTTGAGTCAAGCATGGGAAAAGCTGAGTTTTCATAATCATATGTGGAATTAATTTGTGATAAAACATAAAAGCAGCTTGTATTTCTAGGTTAAAAGTCACTGGAGCAAGCTGTGAATTTGTCCATATTTATAGCCTGATTTAGGATAAGGAAGTGACTGCCATGAAAAGAATGTGCGGGGAATGTGTTGGGAGGGTTAACTATTTTTACGTTGTTGATTTCTGCTGAGTATGAGTCCTATGGCCATTACTTAATCTGCAAGATTGCCACCATTCTTCCCAGCGAGGACTCCTACACATATCCTGTTTTTCACATTTCTGTTAGAACATCTGTTTGTGGTTCCTTCAGTGGATTTTGAAAATGCAAAAGTCATTCATGATGGGACTTTTCATCATGATCTAAAATGTAAGATTGCCCATTCCAGGAGAAGACTTGAGTGGCTTTGACCATTCAAAGTACTTGGATATATCTACTAGAACTTACATTTCTGAAGGTGGAAACTGAGGCAAGGATAAGGGAAAACTGACCTTTTGCTAATAATGAAAGAAAAGTGAGAACTTCTAAGACATCATCATAAAATGCCATCTTTTTCAGCAGATCCATCAGAGGGAGAAAACACGAAAGATGATGGTCTGCTCCAGCCCATTCATCCTGTTAATAGCATAGAAAGCCTGCTTGGATTCAGACTTCTGCTCATGCTCCCACTGCTCACTTCACAGATGTGTGCATTAGGAATATTAAGAAATGAAGCTGAAGTTTAAAAGGCTATTTTTATTTTATTTATTCATTTTCTGAAGAAATGCCCTAGCTAGGAAGATGATCCAGGGCTGAAAATCTTAGTCCCCAAGTTGTTATTGTGTATGATTGATGTAATCATCATTTCTCTGTTGCATCTATGGAAGAAAAGGGTTCACACTCTAAATCACCCATTTGAGAGAAAAAACAGTTTTCATGCTCTTGCATTCAGCAAGGATTCTATAAGCATTTGTGTCTCCAGTCTGACTACTAGGCTGAATGCTACTAGCAAAGTAAAAGCGGACCCCAGCCTGTGCATCTGAATAAGGAGTTCTCAGCATCTGCTTTACAGCTATCCTCTGCTGCTGCAAGAGAATTTGCTTTAGGATGTTGTGAAGTCCCTAAGAAAGCAAGTGTTCATGGCCAGGAGTTTTCTCTTACAAAGCATTTAATTTGTAGGGAAAAAAGAGATGATTATAACCCAAAACCTCCTGCAGGTGTGTATGTTTTATTTTAAACATGGTTAGAACTTCTCATATAAACGAGAAAGAGAGCCTCGTTGAGCCCAAATAATAGCTGGAGGTGTTCACTCACTGCAGTGGCTTGAATCTCACTCTTATATGTTGGAAATGTGTCTGAAGCACCAAATAGCTGGTTATTCTCAAGCAGATATTTCTCCTCCTCTTCTGTGCATCCTAGGTAACAGCTCTCCAGTACATTGCTATATATTTTGAAATGGCAGGAGATTCTCTAGTTGTCATAAATTAAATTTTTTCAGCTCACAAGATGTGGGTGGGTTCTGTTGTGGAAGAAATACCCCTCTTTTTTTTTTCTTTGAATTTTTTTTTTTTTAATATCAAAAAGCTTGCTGGGATGGCTAAACCGTTCTCCCACAGCTCTTGTTTTGATAGTTCGAAATCTATTTGTAATCTTCAAAGTGATAACCTGTTTCTCAAGGGCTTTCATTAACAATAAGAGCAGAACAAGAACAAGTGGCTGTGTATGAAAGCCAGGTGCTATTCAATTTAGAAGTGAGGCATATATTTTAAATAGTGCCAGGTGACTGGCAGAGACCTTCACAGGTAAAGATGACTTTCCTAAATCTTGATATTGTCTGACCCTGGCTAAGTAGCTAGCAGGCAGGTATTCTTTAGGCATAGGAAGCATAATAATGCAAAAACACCCAGCTCTGTAACTTCCAGAAGACAGGATCGGAGTTGTCTGCATCCCTCAGCCTTGCCTTTGGGGAGACAGGGTTTGCCGTACATACATGGCAGGGAAAATGCAGGGGTGTGCTGCTGTTGCCCTGCACTGCTCATCTGTGAATGCAAGTACCTGAGGTTGCGGGGACACGTCTACAATGCTTCTTGTGCATCAGCTGGACTGTGTGCTTGTATGCACACCGAGTAGCAGCACAGCAGCTGTGCACCGCAGGACTAAATGATTGAACAATCACCTTAAAATCTATGCAATGATACAAGTACATGGTTTGTGCTGCCCTGGTAAATGCTGAACTAATTCTTTTTTCCACTCCATATCTTCTTCTCTGTGCACTACCACAGAAAGTTTCTTATTGGGATGATAAGGAAAACCAAGTAGGGCATAAAACCAGGAGGAAATTCCTGGGTTATTAAGATGATAGCTTTGTCCTCTTATCCCATTCACAAACATGCTAAGGAAAGAGTTAACCTATCCTGAAAACTGCCAGGGATAGACACTTGTGGAACCAAACCCGTGGTTAAGAAGGCAGGGGGTAATTAGGGCAGTTGTTTTTTAATTATCACTGAAGTCAGTCCTTGGGAGCCCCACCATCCATATCCAGGTTAATGGTCACCAGTGTATGCTGAGTCAGCAAAACTCTCACGCTTGCCTTCACCAGGGGCTCCCAACTGGCTGAGGTTAGCTCTTTTTACTGGATGTGCTGAACTTCTGTCTGAAGCCAGGATGATTAAAAGAGAAAAGCAATCTACAGCTTTAATCAAGCTCACAGGAACACACCTTCCAGATTTTTGCGAGACGAGGTATTTGTTACCTCCTGTCCTCTGGCATGGTAGCAGTTTAATGAAAGGCTGCATATTTTTCTGTTAGCAGCTCAACCACTTAATTCTTAAGTTCCTTCAGAGCTCTCAGATGTATGCCATCTGGCCATAGTGACTTGTTGCTCTTTAATTTGTGAATTTGTTCCAGCACTTCCAGTTTTGACACCTCAATCTCTGACAGAGTCTCATCTTTATTACTTGAAAAGAATAGCTCAGAGGGCTGACTCTCTCTCTTGCATGCATCTTCTTGTAGCTTCAATTTCATTAATACAATGTTAACCTAAAGCAGAATTTATAGCTTTTCCCAAATATGCCATCACTCCACCTCCTACCTTCCCTGCAGTATTTTATTGTGCTATATTTTTATTAAATGAAAACCCATCTGAAAACTATATGGGATCTGTGCGGACAGGTAACTAGTGCCTTTTGTATTTTGAAAAAAGGTCTCAAAGTGAGTTCAAAGAAACATCTATCACATCCACCAAAGGGGCATTGTTAGTTCCTAGAAAACAGGGGATTGGAAAGCATATTTAAACACATCTAGAATGCCACTTCATGGCCCAGTGTTATTTATTTACGTATCATAAATAATATCTATTATTTACACTCTATTTGCATTTCACATTTTCAGGGAACTTGAGTCCCTTTTGTAAAATGCACTCTACAAGCGGATAGTTAGAGGCAATTCCTCTTCCAAGGAGTTTATAAATAGAGAAGACAAATGGCTAAGAACAGACAACATGCAAAGAAGTTGTCAAAGACTTTTATAGTTAGATTTTTAAAGGGTTTTCCTTATAAATACAGTGTCCTTTACACTTAGCCCTCCCATCCGCCATGCTCCAGTGTTTCTCCAGACATTGACCCTCACCTCACAAGGATTTCCTAATGTTTTCTTTCCATCCTTTCCCAACTGCAGCAAGATCTGACAACAAAAACTTGGCAGTGTAGCATGCTAGCCTATGCCAGTCTTTTTCCCCCTCTTCCTGGGAGATTGAGATGGTTTTCCAGAGGAATCTTGGCTTGTGGAGTTTGGGCCAGGGGGCTCACCTGGCTTGCTCCCTTCTTTCTCACTCATAGAGCACGGGTGACACGATGACTGTATCACCCTAGCAGCAGAAGCCACTGCTGAAAAGGGTCTTTGCCTTCAAAACGTAGAGATGGAGAGGGGAAGGCTGCTCTGCTGCCCCTCTCTCTACTTTCAAATGGCTGAAAATTTTTCTGCAATGCCCTTTGCAAACCTCAGAAATAGGCTGGCTGGAAGGAGTGATT
This sequence comes from Phaenicophaeus curvirostris, assembly GCF_032191515.1. Taxonomy (NCBI): domain Eukaryota; kingdom Metazoa; phylum Chordata; class Aves; order Cuculiformes; family Cuculidae; genus Phaenicophaeus; species Phaenicophaeus curvirostris. The sequence continues at coordinate 38,605,147 of NC_091394.1, forward strand.
GTGGATGGGCAAGGAAATGGTAGAAACTTGAATCTGCTCTTTACTTCTTTATTAAATCTAGGAAGGGACAGAAGCATACTCCCCTCCTGACAAAGTCTGACAGTCTCCAGTGACGTTTATGTCACTGGAAAGGCTTATAATATGTACACTGTGGTTTAATTTTATCTTAATGAAACAATATACATATAAAACTATCCATTAAATATAAAACAGCGAAGTAATTTGCAAATTTTCCTACGGCATAATAAATTAAGCATGGAGAGCACTAAGGAATGCAATTTGCAGTCATTTATAATGCAGTGTTTTATGTTAATAATTCAAAATCACATGCTATTTGGAGACACTTCTAATTAATGTATTTATGAAATTGTGAACTGTGACTGTTTTGGTTCCATTTAGCTAAACATTTCAACAGAAAGCACTTGCTGTTGTTTTGTGTTTGCTTAATGGCACCAGCAAGCATCAAATGTACAACTGGGGAAAGTTGGGGGTGGTATCTGTTGCAGCTTTTTTTATGGGTATGTGTTTTTGTCTGTGTACTATGCATGAATGTGATTACACTCCTGATCTCATCAAGGAGAAGGAAGTTCTGCAATAATTTGAGGAGGAAATAAGGAAAGGAAAGTTTTAAGGATGAATAATTAATTGCAAAAAAAGTTCAGCACCTTCCTAAATAATTACTATACTATTCAGTATTTTTCACATAGAAGATCTGTATACACTGACTCTTCTCCTGACTGGTTAATTATGACTGATAAATCTAGCACATTTCTCTTCATATTTCAGTTTTGATATTTTTCAGCTTTTTCATCAGAATAAGTATTTGTCATGCTGCTTCTTTATAAGAATACTATGGAGAATGTCACAATTCCCAAGCAACTTATTCGTCAGAAAGGAAACTTGTGGGGATTTTGGGGTATTTTGAAATTTCAAGTGCATTTTAAGAATTTGTAGTGAATTATTACACACCAAGGCCCTGATTCTGAAAGTGGCTTTAAATGAATGGGATTCTAGACATTAGCAGAATCAGATGCTAAAAGTACTCTGTTGTAGCTCTGCACAGGAAAGTGAAAGGAAAGATCTTGAAATAGTTTTCTATGAACTACTTGTTTCACACAGGAGAACAAACAAACAAACAAAAAAGAAACCTGAAAATCCTCAGACCCACAATAAAGTGGTCCAAGGCACTATATACACACGTTCACCTTCTAATACAGTTCTGAGAATTCAGCGGGATACTAAATCAAAATTGTCATGTCTCCTGGTAACATCAAAGCTCACTTGGAGATCAGTACCTCCATGTTGAATGTTTTATTTCACCACTCTGCTTTTGTATGGTGGTTGATCTTTTCCTTTCTTGAACGCTTGCCTTTTCACTTTTTTTTTAGTGCTTGGGACAATATGGATATAAGTGGGAAAATATTTTAAATGTTCTCATGGCCTTTAGCTGCGGTCTTGGAAATCAACCAATGTAATCATTAGACTGAGAATTAGAGCTGGATTTTGACTACTTTGTGTGATTTATGTTCTAAACAATGCAGAAACTCTTAAGATTTAGGAAGCAACATGGTTGTCTAGGATTCAGCTCCCTGCTACTTACCATTATCCAAGTTGCTCTATTGAGTCTTTTTATTTCCTTGGTATCAAATAACAAATATTGGATATGAGTTACATTAGCTGGATAATTATCTTTATTAAACTACTTCATCCTAAAATAAGAAGCATGACTGTATCTTCTGCATTTCTTCAGTTTTGTACAGTGTAAATGCATTCAGAAAATGTTCCATGTATTCATTTTTTTCTCTCTTCTGTTTCTAGTCCTAAACTAAACTGGAGTTGCCAGAAATCGGTGAAAGATTCAGTCATGTTTTAGGTGAGTTGCTCTATTTGAATGTCCTTTCTTGCTGGATTTTTAATGAGAATTTGTCTTTCAATAAACGAGACGAATTTGTGGGAGATTTATAAAATGAGGCTTAAAGTTTTGGGTGAAATTCTTAATCCAAGCTATGTGCTTTAAAAACTGTGGCACAGGGACCAAAGGTGTTAGAAATGTCTGTACATCAGTACAGAATGTAAGGTAATGTAGCTTACTGGGAAATATATCATGAGATGGAGGGCCATATGGAATAGATGTTCTGTGGACTTTGCTAACTAATCAGTTATCACCTGTTTGCCAGCAACCACGGTGGTTTGGATACAATGATCCAGCTTTATTTTGAGCTGTATGCTCCCAGGTTTATGTCTGAATCTGAGTTTTATGGTTTCTGCCCATCTCTAAATTTAATTTCCCATAACACAGAAGGAAAGTGCCTTTGCTATTTTGTTCTTTTTTCTTCCAGGTTAAACAGAAAATTCTCACTTTACTGTAAGGCACAGTGGCTGCTTACACCTTCTGTGTCAGCATTGTGATATTTCAATATTCAAAAGGTTGTGGAAGGATTGTTTTAAAAATACTTTCTCCAGTGGTGGGAAAATGGCAAAACTTGGGAATGTGTGCATTTTTTTCTTTTATTTTGGCATTATTTATAGGACTAGATCTACAGCTGCCTTTAGTTAAATGCTATTCATTAAAGATACTGTAAAACAAAGAAAGCCCAAAACACAGATTCTAACTATTCTGCTCAAAGTAGCATTACTATTTTTTATGGTAAGCTTGTCTGAAAATTATGGTTTTCATTTTTAAAAAATGCCAGCATAAATCAAGAGTAATCATATAAAATCAGTTCACAAACAATTACTTGGTGTGATTTTTCACCTACGCCTCTTACAATTTATAAATAATATCACGATGCTTTCTTTTACACCTTATTATCAGAGGGTACAAATCATTGGTCTGCCTAAACGTAGGCACTTCAGCACATATCAGAAAAGAGTTAAATTAACCACCAGGTTCTGAAAAGAATAACAAAGCCAACCACATGTATAAAGGATGTCTTATGGTACTCCACCACATGGCATGTGATGATCATGTTTCAAATGAATGTTAGGGACAAAAAATGCGGATGCAGTTATTAAATTGTATTTGCTGATCTGAAAATTTAGTAAAGGAGCTGCAACTCCTTGGCATTCTGACTATCTTACAGGATTTTTATTTGGTTTATGTAGAATTCATCAGAGTTATTTCTCAGAAACAATGTTCTCTTTCTGGAAAGCCCCATTGCTTTACCTCTTCCTCAATTGGACGTGTTTTCTCAAAATGGAAAGCTGTTTTTTAAAAAATCTTCAAAGGTAACAAACTAATGAGTTTGAAGAGCACCAAATAAAGACAGGAAACCAAAGACTGGCGGAGTTCCTTATGAATGAAGAAATGCTAGATTTCTATTTCTTTTTAACAGATGTCTACTGAACTGTTTCCTAGGGATAACTGTACATATGTATCAAAATGTAAACAGATACTAATTAAGGTAAGTGCACCATTTCGTTTTTAGATTTCAAGCAAAAACTTCACCTGTAATGTCCTTGTCCCTCCTCTTCCCCTTTGGGATGTGAGAGGACATGTCCGTCCTTGTTTCTGTTTCTACCCGTGTTACTTGCATAGGCAAGGTACTCTGGAGGAAGAATAAACTTACAGGCATAAACCAAAATTGGAGTATCTGAAGACAAGTAGGAAATATTGCAAATCTCCTTCATTTGTGCAAAGAACTCTGGTGTGCAGGACAAATTCTGGGAAAACTAAAGCTTTGGAGCTCTGAACTGGCTGGAGACTGGAGAAGGAACAGGAGGTCTGGGTCTATTCTGTTGCAGGAGCCCAGAAAAACCCTACATAAGGGAAGAAATTTGGGTATTTCAGTATATTGCCATCACCAAAGGATAAAGTAACCAATCTGTAAAAGGAAATCCAGCAAACGTTGCAGTGGCAGCACTGTAAGAGGTAAAGGATTTTGCCACAGAGCTTAATCCAACTCCCACTGAGTTCTCTGGGAACTGAATTCAGCCTTTTCAAGTCAGAGCAAAGGAAGTTTTCCAAGCTGTTTGGAATATTTTTATTGCCACGAACAAAGCTACAGGGTAAGGTGTAAGCAAACAAATAGAAAACCCCAGATACAGTAATTACCAGCAGTGTATGAAGTTGTCTAGCAGCAGGCAGCAATAAAAAAATCCATGTCCTTAACCAAATCGTTAAGCATTCGTCTCAGCAGTGTTTGCAACTCAGTTGCATCTGCTTGCCACATGCATTGTGCAAAGGCACTTGACTAGACCAAATGCTTTGAGAAAATGTATTTCAAGTGCCACATTTCTAATATCCTTGGGTAGAGAAGTTGGGAATTCTGAAGAGGAATTCTATGGGCAGATTTTCTGAGGTGAATCCCTATGGGCCACACTGGCCCTGCTAGGGAGCAGGGATGTGCTGAGATCTGCCAGGAGCACAGGGTAAAATTTGCAAGAGCTGCTTCATGGAGAATGCACCATTTGAAGGGAAAATTTCGAGTTAAATAACATTTCCCACATATCACTTAGCCATCAGCTCACTCACATATCTTTGACACCATTAAGCACACTAAAAAACTGGGGAAAACATTGACTCGATGACGTGTTCTTTCTGCATCACTTGGTTAATCAGAACTTGCAGTACCTGTTTTTCAAAGCATCTCTCTTTCTCTCTCCAAACTGTCATTTCATGATGTTCGAGTCTAACTTAGGTAGGATATACTGAGGATTAGCAGCAGTGCTGCCCAACACTTCTGTAACTCTGCAGCCTGAATTCACAGACCTGGGGAAAAGGCTCCTCATGGAGGCATTTCTAAGGCAGCGCAGAGGGTTAATGGCTGCTAGAGACACAAATGAGATAATGGAATAATCTTCAGCATTCTAAAATACTGGAAGAAATCAGGCTGGAAAGGAAAATACCCCACAGAAACAACAATCAACCAACTTTCCTCTCTCCAGGGCATTTACACTGCCAAGCAACTTATTTTACATCCATCTATGATGCAGTGTATTGTGAAATGTAGCTTACTTGTTAAATGTTGTTTTGATGTGTTGTTCAGGACATAGGGAAAAAGAAATGGACTACATTCAATCTCTATTAAAGCAGAGAAACGTCTTACACAGTTTATTTTCAGAAGCTTTGTGCTAAATTCATTTTCTTATTAGCTGAAAATGCTAGTGAGACAGTTTTAGCAGTGATGCTACGTGTGTTCATGGAAAAGATGTGTCTGTCTGTCTGTGCTCAAAGAATTGTCTACTGTTGTGTCATCTCAAAGAGAACAGATCTTTACTATGGCATTTGGGGATCTGGGATTATGTCGTAATGATAATTCACATGGGAAAAATGCTATATCATATGTAATTTCATAAAGGCAAATGCAGAGGAAGGTAGCAAGAAAGTGTTACAGGTAAAAGGTGCAGGAAAAAGGGAATTTATACCCTGCAACCCCCCCTATTATTAATATATGTTATTGCTGAAAACAGAACAATAAAATGACAAATTGAGGGTTTTTTAAAATTGGAATTTCAAAAGAATTGTCTTGGAAATTTGCCTTTGGGGCATTTTTAAATATCATCATGAAACAAGCTGAGAAATAAATTTAACTGATTCAAAACACACTGAGTCAGTAGATAAGCAGATTTTCTGATCATGGTATGCTGAAGTTGAAGACGATGAGCATTATGCTTCCACTTTTCCTACAAGGATCTAGTTCCCTGTTTGGGGTACAACTCTCATAATGCATCTGTAGGGACACAGTGCTCATGGCAAATCCTCTCTCTGAAGAAGGAGACTGCAGAGCATCATGGGAGGCAATGTGCCACTAAAATGCAATTGAGTTAAGACTGGGATTGCTGTAGAATGAATGGCTTAGGTCAGTTCAGCAATCTGAAGAATTCTGATTTGGAACATGTCCAAACAAGAGAAAGTCTTTAATGGTAATATCTGTGACAAGAAAAAGATTGTCAAAAATAAGAATAAAATAATGTGGAAAAGTTTTAGCATTGTGGAAACCACATTTTTCATGTGAAACTCAGTCTGAGCAAGTGATCTAGATGATTGTTGTAGGTTCCTTCCAACTGAAATATTCCATTCCATTCCATTCCATTCCATTCCATTCCATTCCATTCCATTCCATTCCATTCCATTCCAGTGTTACCAAGCCACAATCTTGATAGTCTTTAAGATGTTAAGCCATAACTTCCAGGAAGTTGGCAGTGCAGCTTTAACTCTCGTGGAGGATCATTTTTCCCCATTTACTCTCCTGTGTATATTATAGGTTGCACAGGCAAAGGGAAGATGTATCTTTAGAGAAGCACCTGTTTGAAAGAATTGACGAGTATGTGTAGAGAACCTGAGCATCAGGACTGCACTATTCAGGCTGAAAAATTGTCTAGAGTTAGATCCTATCTCATCCTACATCCTTATTTCTAACACCTCCTCCAGAGAGGTGAAACATAAGCTGTAACTTGCAAACTGGGGTGAATCAGTACGGGTGGGTTATGTACATAGACACTGCAAATTTCAGGTCAGCCCAGCTTTTTAGGAAACACTGCTTCAGATTGCCCCCATATCATCTGAAGAATCTGGGATAAGGTTAATTTGGAGGGTGGGGAAGTTTGTCTCAGCTGTAGCATACTGGAGAAAAACCTGCCATGACTTGTGTCACTTTCAGAGTAAGCTACGGAGACAAGGACTGCCCAGGATGTTGAGTTGTCTCGAAAGCAAACGTTGGCGTTGATCAAGCTGTCACACTGATGTGTATGGAAAGCTGAACAGGGGACTGCCCAGCTGAATTTCTTTAACCAAGCCAGTGCCATTCAACAACTTCACAATAATTCTTTTTCTATGCACATTTCTGTATAAACAGAATGTATAAGACCATGTTCCATCTGTTTATCGGTCTGTGCATCCCTGCCTTCAATAACTTTTTCTTCTTTCAAGCACATTTGACATAGAAGTTTCTAGGTATTTCTAGGTATTTGCCAGTTTGTTTTTCAGGTGTGAGAGGTAAAACAATGATCTACAAGAAACATCATAGCTGGACATGTTGTGATGGCTCATTTGCAAGATTATGCCATTGCTGTTCACTCAGTATTACCTTCACTTTCCCACTCCTTTTAAAAGTGGGATGAAAAGCAGGAGCATCTGCTGCCAGGAAAGGAAACTGCAGGAGCTGGAGGGAAACACATAAGGGAGTACAAAGATGCAGGATTTCACTGCTAATGACCTTGGCTTCTAGTACATCCCACTATCAGTGTAACTGCTTCTAAAGCTGGAAGGCATGGGGGCTGAGTCTGTGAATCCCACTTAGGGCTAGGGGAAAGACAAATTTGCCCTGCTTAACAAGCTCATTGAAAAACTGATGAATTTCTACTTATGGTTACTGCAACTTTATGTGGGAAGAACACTTTCAGGAATTATATTATTCCTTAAAAAAACACCTACTGCTCCATACCTATTAGAGGGATGCAGGCCAGTAATTGTTTTGTCTTCCCTTCTGCTCTCTGCTGTTTCATACACTCCTGAAAGTGTTTTGCTCTGCATCATTACTGATGGAATATTGCTCTTATTTTTTACCACTCTGTAGGTGAAGCACTTTTTCTCGGGAGGGTTATGACAGAATGGTTTACCTAGGTGTGGTTTCTTAGTCAAGAACAAGACCTGTTTAGGTGACTGTTTTTGTTAGCTATGTAGTAGCAATAGCAGCTGTGTGTAAATCTTCCTGTCTTCCTTGGAAACCTTACCCAGCAGGTGGAAGATATTGCCAAAAAGGGAAAGTTAAAGTAAATAAAATCAGATCAGTCCTCAGAAAGTCCTGTCTGCCCTTCTGCAGTGACGACCTTCGCACAGACTTAGGAAGACTATTCATAGTCAATTTTGCTCTTTGGTGCGGTTGCCTACAAACTGACTTGGAAAACTTCTAAACAGAAATGACAGGTATTGACTCTTCTGCTAACTATGTTATCAAGTGACTGTGGTAGTGGGGAGGTGGTGGAGAACTGTGCCCCAGGAACAATCTCAGGAGTTGCTCATGTCTGAGGCAGCTATGTAATATTCCACCTGTCATTTGGTGGAATGTCACAGGATACAACATTCATGTCACAGGATGCTTCCTCAGCATCAATTTTTTCCTTCTTTCCCTATTTACCTTTTATATGCTTACAATGCCTTTCTATTTGTCATTATTTATTTCTTCTTCTTTTTTCTCCTGCCTATTTTTTGTTTTGATTTTCACAGCTGGGCTGAAAATCTGGTAGCTTCCCATTTGAACATTTGCTCCATAACATTTGAATGCACTAGGAATTATAAAAATTAAATATGTCAATTCCTTGCTGCTTTTAATTTGTGTTCTTTTTGCTCATCACCAAGGAAAATGAACACTAAATGAAGTATGGCCAAACTTAGATATTTAGGTTCATTAATAGACAATCGATAATTACCTATAAAGTTGATTTCCAAATAGAAATATCTCTGAAGAAAGGTTGTTGGGGAATGATGCTTCTTTAATGTAGTAGACATGTAATATGTACAATTAAGTATTGGCCAGTTGATTTCGTTAAAGGACAGTTCCAGCATGCTACTGTCTGCTGCTGTGTGAATTATCCATGAACACTGACTTGGTTTTGTAGAGGAAATATGCGAATGCATGAAATTTTCCATAATTTGACCTCTGCTCCAACCTGAACTGCGCCAGTAAGGAAACAATGGAGAAAAGAAAGTTCTTTTCCAACTAGAATTTGACTGTGAAATAAATAAGAAGCTATTTCCATGCACACCTGTAAGCTAAAAGGAAGAGGAAAAACTTCACATACATCATGAAAAAACCTATTTTTAAAGCTTTTATTAAACTTTTAGCCAAGGCTAAGATTCTGCTTCCATTTCCATGGCCTGTATAGAGTCACAATTATCACAACTGGCTACAGTGAGTGTTCCTAGTTCAATGAAAAAATAAAGGCAAGATTTTTTCTTTCCATCCTGGATTTTTTTTCCATAAACATTCTCCATTTACTTAACATTATTAACTTCTAAATACTGTGTTGTTAGGATTTAACCACCAAGAAAAACTTAGATAGTAACTGTGGAAAAGAACAACTGCATCTCTCTTGCATATGTAGGTACTCTGCAGTGTCTGCAGGTTTGCTGTGGGGCACTGCCCTGCTCAGCTACCACAGACACGCCCCATTTTGCTTTGAAAGGCGATTTGGGGCATAAGCAGGGAAAGAACTATGGCACCCTCCAAAAGGTCAGAGGCCAGGTCTGTGAGAAGAGTAGTGGGTCATACACGTTCCATAGTGTGGACACAGCTACTTAGGTGCAGTATCTCCAGTGTAAGTGTATTGATGCCAGCTGATCCCTGTAAAGAATGCTGAAATAGCTCCATGTTTGTGCTAGTTAAAGAGCTGAACCAGGAGGAGCCAAGAATAAGCCATTCTCTTAGGTGGAGTTCCTTCCTTCTCATCTATAATTTTCTCTGAGGGAAGGAGTGAGGAAAGAACTAAGAATAATTAAAACACCAACCTTTGTACAATGATGCATATCCTGGACTATGCGGAAGGTAAGTGAATGACAGTCTGAACTGCGTTCATTATCCACAGAGTGAAACAAGCTTGGTGTCTTTTGGTACCTGCTTTGGTGAAGAAAGGTTAGAGCTCATTCACTCTATCTTCTTTCAGACTATACTAATTTTAACTGTCTCCAGCTGAGGCAAGGCATTTGAGTAATATGAATAGAGGCTTTTATCCTGTGAGCAATTATATGTGGGTTTAAAGTAGCTGTAAGGCTCTAATGGCCTTACAAAAAATTTTTGCTCGGTGTTCTGTGTTATAGCAGCTATTTTACAACAAGAATATTCTCTGTGTAGGCAAGATGTAACCTCTTTTTGATATACGCACAACCATTTTAAAGAATTCTCTTTAAATAATATTGAATAGGCTTGTTTCAGAACAAAGTCTTTGGCTTCTAACTGAGTGTACATATTTTTTGTAATGTATTTTTTTCCCCTACTGTATTTGTTTTATTCAGACCCTAGGTCAAATATTTTTTTTTACATTTAATGTATGTGTCCTGATAGGGGCTTTAAGCATATTTCTGAATCTGAGAAAAGAGCAGGAGTCTTTTAGAACAGTAAGTTGTGTCTTTATAATGCCCAGGGAGCAAGAGCTCGTGTTCTTCAACCAAAAGCAAACCAAATTCCCCCTTGTAATTAAGGTTGAACACAGTCATTATTTCCATCCCTTCTGTGTTACAATATTATTATGCAAGATGTCACTGTGTGCTTAATAGTGTTTCCCAAGCACAAATGCTAGGATTGCCCAGCTTGTCTTCCCTCAACACAGAGAGGTTAGGCTGTAGCCACCTCTCGCTGGCTGTAACTGTGTTATGCCATGTGGTGCAAAATGGTTTCTGCCAGCAGTGCTGCAAATCTGCTTTGTTTTGTAGAGAAGCATTTTTTAAGAGGTTTGATAAATTGTCTTGTCACACTTGGATTAAACTATAGATTTACCAACACCCTTTGTATGTTGAACCAAGAAAAAATAGTGGATGCTATTTAGAATATTACAAATCCTCTGCCATATGCATGTTGTCTAGCCTACACTTCAACCTTATCACCTTTCAGCAGATTGCTTTAGACAAGAGATCTCATGGGCAGGGAATCTGCAATGCATATAAGCTTACTTGCTCATTTAATACAAGAGAGTCCTAGATGCTGACCTTGTCTATAGCTTCCAGCTTGGCAGGGCTGTAACACCGCAAAGACCTGCAAATCCCTTTTTAACAAGGCTACCTGAACTCAATGGCCCAGGTCCAAATAGATGAAAACTTGAAGATGTCCAGCAGATCCGTTGCTTATACTGATAAGTAGAAAATTGCCTGATGCTGCACATGCCAGTGTTTGCTTACATGATTCAGTACCAACTCCCAGCATAATAGCATGTCTGTTGTCAGTTCCTAAAACACTATATATAGTGTTATTTCATTAGTGAACTGTGGAAGTGTGTTTTACGTGGTAGATATGGAAGAGCAAATGTTTACTCAAGATGTCTCACAATTTGAAGCAAAAAATGTGTTCCATCAAAGTGGATTTAATTTTTAATTATTTGAAACAGGCAGCAGTTTGGCTTTGGGCTGTGGAGTCTAAAAAAATGTCTCCAGGTGTGATTGCACCATAGCAGTAAAGGCTGAAAAAGTATGTGAGCTAAGAAGGTGTTCGGGGAGTGCATGGGGAAAGGAAGATGTGGAGCTTCCTGCATTCCCCCAAGGTAGCTTCCACAGCCCTTTCCGTGAGCCTAGCAAAGAGCAGAGGAGACCTGGATATGGAAGTGCACACAGTGAGGAACGTGAGCGCCTGAGTGCAACATGGCATACCGATTTCCTGCAGGAATTTGCTGCTTCACAATAGCAGCCTTCCCTTAGCCAAGATCAACATTTCCAGTAGTTTCAGTGTAGGCAGGACTCATCCCAGTGTATTTGATATTTCTGGGCTTTTAAATTGTTTTCATTTGTATGAACTGTTTCAGGAAAGCGCTGTTGTGTCCCTAGCACAGCAAGGGTTATTAAATTGGATAAAAACTATTAAAACCATGCATTTGGCCTCAGGGAGAAAATAGATAATGACTAAGCCTAAACTGCAGATCAGCAAAACTGTTATCAGTTAGGGGTTACATTTTGATGGAAACAAAACCGAAGATCATTCCCACTTCTGGTTTACCCAGACCAACAAAGTTCAAGGCAGTGTGAGATACAAGTGCAGAGATTTCTAGCAACAAGATTTCACATTTGTCCTGCCTAGGAATATTTTTTTGTGTTACAAACTATACCATATTTTATTCTGCCAGTAATAAAGGGGGAATGCCACAGCAAACTATGGTTGCATTGTAAAGCAGTAGCTGAGTAACTTGGCAAAATTCACTGTTGTGCACATATTTAGATACTTAGAGGACCAGGGCCCTCGTCCCTCCTCAGAATTTACCATATAGTTTTTCTGAGGTTATAACATAGGATGTGATATTCCCTGGTACACTGCACAATATAACTCCCTCTTCAGCTTCTAAACAGAAAGAGACAAGTACTCTTGAAACCTGGATATTTAACTGCATTGCTATTTAAAGATTTGGAGTGCCTGTTGACACAGCAGTTAGTCACATATTAACACTTCACATGAAAATAATAAAGCACAAAACCTCACCACTCACAATGGGTACAGTTAAAATTGTCACCCTTTTGTTAGTATTACATTCAGATTAATTTAAAAACCAAGCAACTGAAGTCCCTGCAGAATCACCAAAGTCTAAACCAAACAAACTCCTCTCAAATCACCCTGTGAAGCTCGTGGAAGATGAGCGTATCAAAGGGAGAGTTTCCAAACAAGTCTGTGCCTAAGAAAGCACTGCCTTTGAGCCTGATGGCTCCGGAGACTGACAGGGAGAGCTACTCAGCTGTGCTTATCTGCGAGGACTTGAGGGGTAAAGTGGCAGATGCATAGACAAAGGTGGTGTCCTTCCTACAGCAGCCTCTGAAAAATTCGGGGTTATCACTGACATCTCGAGCAGTGATTGCAAAGGGCAGAAAGTGAGTGTGAGAGTGGAAAATATGATACCAGTGTTTGCATGAAGCCCCTGGCCAGCAGGAATGGTGGTCATATGCGGTTGCTGTATCACTGCTGCTGATACAAAAGCACTGTCTGTATCCCAAAGGCATGTAACAAAAGCAACCAGATAAAAAGCGTAACAGGTGAAGTTTCATTTTGTGAATACTGTTTCTCAGCTGCTTTCTAATATAACACATGCCCAGCATTGTGGCCTCTAGGTACAAGAAATGAAGCTCAAGAATGAAAATCGCCAACCTATGACCATGTGAGATTAGAAACAGTGCCCACAAATTGCACCAAACATTACCAAAAGAAAAATAAAATCAGTCAATCAAACTGTTGCTGGGCAACCAGCAGATAACTCTCATCCAATAGAAGAGAACTACACCACTCCTTTGTCCACAATTGCTAATATAATGATCTCAGAGCAGGTTCCACACTGGCTTCAGCCTTGCAAATTCTTTTCATGCACAGATATCCTGTACACGAGGACAGATGGAGAGAGTACCAGTAATGAAAAACAAGATCTGCTAAGTTTTCTGGAAACTAATGCAAAAGGATATTCAGAAGAAAAGCCTAATGAAAAGAGCTGCATGCTGGTGTAGCTTTCCATGTCCTTGCTGTTCATTATTTAAGTAGAAATGAAATATTTCCCAGTGTAAGGAAACTATTTCTCAGGCAGAAGGCTGCTTTTCATGTGGCTTTCATTCTCTGCCTTTAAGAATAGGACAGGATAAGTGATTTGATCTTTAGCTGACTGCCAAATACGAAAACTCCACCAAATTCTGAAAAGCCATTCTGTACCTCCCAGAATCACTCCTGAAGTTTTTGGCAGTAATAATCTCTGTCTCTAACTGAATGGATTACATAAACACATTTTGCAAAAGAGAACACTATCAGGAGAAATAGAATTACTTGTCTCAACATGTTCTTTATTCATATGCCTAACATAATCACTAAAAGATTATAAAACTTTTCTTCACGTGTGACCCAAGCGTATATTTCCACCAGCTCTTTTTTTATATGGTTGTGATGGATAATGTTGCATGTTTATAGCATCATAGAATCATGCAGGTTGAAAAAGACCCATAACATCATCAAAAGTCCAACCATTAACCTAACGCTGCCAAATCTATCACTAAACCATGTCCATAAGCACCACATCTACACATCTTTTAAATACCTCCAGGGCTGGCTAGTCAGCCACTTCCCTGAGCAGCCTGTTCCAATGTTTTACAACTTTTTTCATGAAGAAATTTTTACTAATATCCAATCTGAACCTCCTCTGGTGCATCTTGAAGCAATTTTCTCTCCTCCTATCATTTTTCAGTAGGGAAAAGAAACTGACGCCTACCTTTAATGAGCTTAAAATTCTAGATAGTGTAAATTCTTTTTTCTTATATTACATCTACGTAATTTCTTATGTTGTTCAAAATAATTGCTCCTTATCATTAATTTCACAGTCTCTTTGTCTCCTCATCTTAACTTTTTGTACAGGTTAATGTTAGGTTTGTGTAGGGCTTATGAATCTTTTATATCACTGGAATTTTTAGTGCATATGTTTTGTGGCTGTTTTCTCTTCCAGCTTCTTTCTAGAACTTGGCATGAGAATTAAGAGATGGTGTTTGTATTGTATTTTGCCTCCTGTCCTGTTCCCCTATGTGGCTGATTGAAGCAAGATTTAGTATACAAGTGGTATCAATACTATTCTGAAAGCTGTATGTCCACCACTTCTCATCCAAGTAGGAATGAAGTCAATGTTTGTGTGGTGGAAAGGAACAGGCTAGACACTCATGTAGGTCTTGCGCAAGATCAACTTACATCCCTCTATTGCAAAACATGGCAGGTTTTACACAGGTCAAGCTCTGTTACTATAGGAGTCTTTCCAGTTGCTTTGACAAAGGGACCCTGCCAAAAAGCCATTCAGATCATGCTCATGTAGCAGTTGTGGCTGGTTTTGAACTCAGGCCTGTCGTATTTGAATGCTTCAACACTAATCCAATTTTCACTTAAAAAAACACACAGAGAGGGAAAATGCTATTTGTTCATGATCATAATAAAAATCTAAGTTTTGCTGGGTCTCTGAAGGGACAGCTTGGCTCTGGCAGATACAAGCACACAAGAGAAGGTTAGTGCATATCCCACACTCCAGGCCCACTGCTGCTGCCCTTTACTCAGTCACCCACAGCTACCATAATTGGATCTTAAGGTACAGGTTAATGGGATAATTAGCCAAATGAGATCAAACTTGTATGCAGTGTAGAAATGGATGGTTGCTGTCTCACAGCCGCCTGTTGTACCACCTTCCTTTCTTTTCAATGGGCAATAAAGTAGGAGATGAATTAGATGTGGGTGATTCTGCCTGCTCATGGCAGTGAGGACAGCTTCACTGGTATTCTGTTCTAAACAGCAAATAATACAATAAGCAGTTGTGGCTGGAAGCATATTGGCAGGCAGGTCTTCTGCTCATCATTCTCCTGAGGCAGGCCAAGCTCTCAAGTCTCAACAGCTTCCATTCAAGGACATTCCTAGGGAATGACACTGCCAAGAGGAGGACTGTTTGCTAAATTTCCTTGTACAGATGGCCTTGAAGACTTAATCTTTGCTAATTTTTTAACAGAAGTGAAATAGACAGTTTTGATATCCCACGGAACTTGCATTTCTTCATAGTTCCCAGCTGACATGGAGTTGACCCATGTATTGCTGTGCTAGACTGATAGAGATAGAGAGCAGGCATATGCTCAGACCTAAGGAATTCCAGGAACCTTTCCAGAGGAGAGGAATTTAAATTTTAATTTGCGTTTTTAGGACTATCATGAATGCTTTTCATTCAGAGATCGCTATTTAGATCAGGTCTTAGTGACACGAATGAACTAATACTCTTGTAAAAGTTTTGTCAGAGACTTTATTCATGCTGCACTGATGGATGAGGAAGTCCAAAGAGCAATTTTTAACTAATGCCAGAAACATATTTTGTGGCGGAGATAGGAATGCCATCCCAGTCTTCAGACTTTATTACTGACTAAAGAGGCCATCTTCTGCAAAGTCAGTGTTTCATGCAGGATGATGTGAAAGGAATGTATTTGAATGAGCTTCCTGTGTATTTGTCAAAGTTTATGGCTTTTTAATAACAAATTGTTATTGTAGTGAATTATTAAGCCCAGAATTCTCTGTAAATCTTTTCAATTTGGTCTCTATTTATAACCTGGAGAGGAAGCTGTTCACTGTTTTTGTTCATTCCACTGTTGGTGATTCATGGATTATTATTAGATAAGTTTTAAAAATTTAAAATAAGAGAGGATTTTGTTTACAATCTCATGATTTTTACCTGTTTTTGCTGTGACAGAGGGCCTGCTTGGTTTGCGCTGCAAGCTCCACTATGGAGCACAGAGACCTACTACAGGCATCATAGACTTCTGCCCAGAGAATCAAGTCTGCCACATAGCAGACATGACTGCAGTGCACTGCATTCAACTGGTTGTAAATCAGTAGAGGGATGGGATAAACATGCTGACCCCAAGTCCAGCACTGTTGCAGCCAGCCTGCCTCCTGAACAAGGTAACTTAGAAGTACATCAAATAACTCCACTCTACATCACAATCACATTGAGATAACAATGGAGACACAGACAAAGTCCATTTTCCCCCTATTTGCTACAATTAGAAACATAAATTGTGAATGAAGCTGGAAATAACATGATGTACATGCAGATAAATACCCTGTAGTTTAGCAAGTAATTCTGAACTCACAACATACCTTTGGATTTTTCTTCCTTGCAAAATGCCCAGAGCATTCTGTTGCAAGCTCAGTAATTACATGGATATGTGAGGGGATATGGAAAGAAGGGTTGAAGTGAACCCTTATTTAAACTGTTTAAAAACTTAAAAAAAAAAAATTAGAAAATCTGGTTTGTGTTCATTTCCAGTAATAGACTGTGGTTTCTAGTCAGCTGGCACACTGGAGAGTTGGGGCTCAAAGCTGTTTTTTTTCTTAACTGGTTCAGCCTTTCCTATACGTGACCAGCATGGATCCTGAACCTGCAAGATGCTGATAAATCTATAGGAGGGAAAGGCATTTATCATCTCACAGAAAGCACTCATTGTCTAGTAGTATGAGGCCATGATGTTTGTACAGTCTTCTAAATTGATGAAAGCATTAATTACACTGGATAATGGTAACCCTGGTATCTTGGCAGACATCTGAAACCTTGGATAATTATAGCTTCTGCTAAACATATTTTAGTTCTTCTCTGAATTTTTATTTTAGGGGACAGAAATGATTCTTAGATAACCCAGTGCCTGAGAAATCAGGATGCGAAGGACTGGAGCTTAACCTATACAGAAATGACTGATAAGACAGGAGTAAAAGACTTTTTCTAAGCACTTCTGACGAGATCATATATTTCTTCTAACTCTGAGAAGATGGACAGCATTGAAAATCAGTGCAAAAGCAAACCAAACAAACTTACAAAACACACTTTTAGCAAAGAAACACTACATACACGAAACTAAATGAAAAAAATGGAACCGGTCTTGATGAGGACTGAAAAAGCTACATATCAGCAAAAATAAACTTGTTACTTAATAAGTTTAATAATAGCTAAAGTCCCCTAAAGATAAATTGTCATCACAGTTGAAGACCATTTTATTAAAATATTAATGGCCTGAGGCAAAAACAAACTGTTCTCTTAATCTGCTGCAAGAACTACTTCCTCAGGAATTACATAAGCCAGAGCACTTGGGATCTGAGCTAACTGTAATAAGCATGTTTGAAAACTGGAGCATCCACATCTGAATTTGTGACTAAAGGGGAATGGATCTTGCATGTCTCAAAATCTCCCTTTTCTACCAAACTTAACTTTCCCTTGCATTTTCAAATGAAAAATCTGTGGGATTCAATTGCTGCAATCAAAGTAGCTGAGGTATCTGACTAAAGGAAGGATTTTTCTTCTTTGCCTTCTTCCATACAAACTGTGAAAAAGGTATAGCTTTATAAGGGCAATTGCTGTAATAGCAAACAGAAAGAAAATATGTTTTCATCAGCATCTCTAAGCATGGCAAAACTGTGAAGCAAGCTGGCAAGTATGCTAAGCATTCAGTGAATTGTTATAGATTGCAGTATAAATTGCCTGGGATGAGAATACCAACAAAAGCCTCCACAAGATTTGATAATAACTCATCCCGTACAGAGAGACTTTCTTCTACAAGCACAGTATCAGCTCAAAACATAATGGAGCTGAGGAAGTTGAGTGCATATCCTGTATTTCCTTGTGGCATATGAGATACATATCCCTCTAAGCCCTTGGACACCTGAGCAATGAGGAAAAAAAGGTAAAGCAGAAAGTATTTGTGATACTTAATTCTGAATTTTTTCTCCTACTTGGTCCCAAGCTTTTGTTGAGCTGTTTCTATGGGCTGATCATCTGAAAAAGCTGAGTCTGTGGTCCCAAGAATAGCACTGGAGAGTTGTGTAGTCTCTGCAGTTGTTTAGGTTTGCTGATTTGACATAAGTTAGTTGTCACCATGTGTGCACGGCAGTGGCTGAGCAGTGTTAGTCTGTGGATCCTTTGGGTGGCTGGGCTAGGTTGGATGGGGCCTTGAGCAGACTGGTCTAGCAGGAGGCGTCCCTGCCCATGGCAGGGTGGTTGGAACCAGATGTCCTTTAAGATCCCTTCCAACCCTAACTGTTCTATTATTCTGTGAAATCACACAGCTGAATCATACCTGGGGCCATGGAAACCAACATCGTATTATCTAAAAGTATTTTCTATGATTCTCAATTTATCTCAATGGTACAAAAAAAATACATATAAAAGCTACACTATAAATACATGCTTAATCCCCAAAATCTCCTCTGCCAAAGTTTCTGTGAAATAAAAGGGAAAGAATAAGCTGGGCACAGCTGAGGTTGTTTCCACCTTAGAGGAGGAAGGTATATCCTGATTTCCAAGTGGTTCCAGGGTGGGGGATCCAGGAACTGGAGACAGTCTGACAGGGTTCCACCACTAAAGGTGGCTCGTGTGCGCAGCAGGAACCTAGACTGTGCTAGGTCTGGTCTTGGGGAGGAATACCAAACCTTATTTATTCATTTATTTATTTATTTATTTCCTCGCTCCCTCCCCTCCCTCCTTCACTCTTGGACAATGATAGTGTAAGTTTTGCTGTGTGCCTTTTAGGGAGGGGGCAGGTATGCTGAGAGCCACCCCATGTTGGGCCACAGTCAAGAGGGGCTCTGTGAAGAATCATGAAAAGCTCCACCCTGACCCAAAAGGCATTAGCTATGGATGTAGTGTTAATACAATGCTCTGGTCCCCTAGTGAGGTAACACAAGGTATTATACCATCTTCTTTTCAGTAGCATTTACTCCTGTATATATAGTCTTTGTATGCATAACATAGATGCAGTTTTTGAAATGGATTCTCCATTTTTGGTCAAAGAGTTCAACCATTTAAGTGAAGCTTCCTCCAGCCCTTTGCCTTTGTGAAAAAACAGGCAAAGGTTTCATGGATGTATTTGTGATTATCAGCCTTTTGGGGAGACACTGTGCTTCTTGTGGAATTTTCTGTGCCAGTTAAATCAGAGAGGGTCACAGATATTTTGGTGCTGAGTTAAAGAAGAAAGTTTATAAGATATTTTTTTCTTCTTTGTCACACATATGCACACTTATTCTCTTTTAGTGCAAGTTTCCCAGGCCAACTATTAACCTCCCTCTAGAGAAACTGCAGTTTTCTGGGCCCAGTTTATTTGACTATCTTACTACACTTGTAGTTTGTTTAATCATTTCCTTTCACAACAGGCATCAGTCTTCCTGAAAAACTGGGAGATGGTCAAGTATTAATCACTAATAACACTCTCATTCTTCAATTCAGCATTGGCATAACAGAAATGTGAGTAGCATTCTCACATCTGAGATAACTTTTCTTTGATGTAAAAACTGCCACCTATTTAGTGTAGTTAAGAAACCCAAAGAGGCAAAAAAGATAGTGTCTGCAGGTTTTTCCATGCAGTAAAATGAGTGGTGCATTGAACAACCTTTCCACCTACAATGATGGCACTTAATCCACCTAAGGCTTGTGCCGTGCTTGGGAGAGGTGAAGGTTTGGCATAGTTAGTCATGGACTAGCCCATGGTGCTCTCAACTGTGCCTGACTTGCTCATGCTGCATCCAACTATTTGGCCTCTGCTAAAGCCCTACACATGCTCTGTCCCACCAGGAGAGGCACCAGTGCTGAGTCCACTCTTATGCTTAAGAAAGCACCATGCATTTGCAACAGGCTTTCTTTGTATTTAGTTTATAAGATAAGCATTTTCTGTGTATCTGCCTTCTTTCATTGTGGTTTATTGTTTTTCTCCTGATAGCAGCCCTGAATGTGTGTTGCCTGTTAAGTGTGGCCCCTTTGCAGCTTTGCAAGGCTAGCCCATGCATGGGAGGTCAGAGGACAGCAGGTAAGCGGTAGCGTCCTCCTTGACAGCAGCCACCCAAGGTGCCACTTTTTCAGATCAATGCAGACAGACCTATTGCTTTGAAGCAAGTAACAAAGGCCAGGAGACAGAAATAAGCAAGCATTGCACAAATTTTAACAAATAAGATCGCATTTCTTGTGGGAGAAGAGTCTTTCACCACCGTTCCCTTCTTCTAACCTAGTGACTGATGAGTAATATTGCCAGAAATTCAGAAGTGGTACTGCTAGGTGCTAAGTGTAGATGAGGAGGTAGCTGAACTGGTACGTGATTTTATTAGACTGGAGAACTCCTGCATTGTATTGTCACGACATACAGTGCAGCAACACAGTCCCCAGTTTGGTACTTTTTCAGTAGACAGATAAAGCTGACACCATCCACATAAAAGGTGCATACTGCACTGGGTCCTTCTGCTTTTGCAGTAGTTTTTATCATTGAAAAGCAGCATCTGGAAAAGGTGTCAGATGGCAAACTTTTTAGGGTCTCCCCAACAAGCTCCGCAACAATGCTGATATGTGGAGGGCTTGTCTGACCAGGGAATGAGGATGCAGCAAAGTGGTTTTCAAGCTGGATCAGCAGTCACAAAAGCCATTGGAGGGGTGGCAGGGACTGCCGTCCATGGCGTAGGGCTGGCCTGCCAGCTCTTCTAGAAGATGACAGTCTCTTGCCTGGAAGTGCCAAGTTGGGGATGACATAGCCAGATTTCTCGCAGATCTAGGGAGGAATACTGTACGGGTGCAGCTATACACAGCTGTCAAACCAAAGCTCTCTCAAGCCTGGCAAACTCAAGCTCTAGTGAGCAAACATGTGCTGGTCTGTGCCCAGCCCAAATTGTCCAGAAAGGCTTAGTGATGGAAATTAACGGCTTTCATTACAGCACTCTAACTTCCCCATGTAGGCAAGCCCCCAGAAGCCACATTAACCCCAGTTTAGACCATAATTTGAACTCTCTGGCAAAGGACTCACTAACTAAATGCAGAAAATCTCTGTGATGAGCAGTAACAGTGCATATAAAATAAAATAACAGCAGGACTAGAGAATAGCAATGGCACATCTTTCCTTCCAAATTGAATTGTTCACTTTGCTGTGAGAAGGAATAATTATCACGTTTATTGTGTTTGGCTCAATTAGGCTGGAATCTTAGGCCAGGAAGCTTTCCTTTTACGTTTCTGTAAATGCTGTCCATTTATGGCTGTGTCAGCATTGATTTTGCTATCATGAAGTTACCACAGCTGTCTGCCTGATTTGGAACATACAAACAAAACTAGTTCTTAAGGTCTCTCTTCTTCCAGTTTAAATAAGCTAAATTTGCTAGTAAACTGAAAGAAAAGTGAGCAAGCCTCTTGTATTATTTCTATAGAGTACTGCCCTTGAATGTGCTAGGGACAGAAGTATGGGACAAAAATGTTTCCTGTTGTATGTGGTACACATTTACTCATGGAATTAATCACAACAAGATGCATTAAGACCTCATACAAAGAAAGGTTACAAAATGTTCATGACTTGCATCAAGTCACACACACACAGAGCATAGTGAGACCACAGCAGGAAACTGAAGCTTGTGGTAGAGTCCAGCATGGTGAGCATAAGATAGGCACCTGACATGGAGAGCACAGGTACATATAGTTTAATTAGCTGAGAGTCTGTTGGGACTGTGTATAGTAGTCTTCTACTACTTCCCATGGCAGGGGTGTAAGTAAGAACTGTACATGAAAGAGAAGCACTCTCAAAGACATCTGTCTTCAAGCTTCACTTGTAGAAATGTGGTCTCACAGCAGGAGAGGGCCAGGATCAAATATGCAAGAGGAGAGGCTCAACTACTCCTATAGGTCTAGGAAGCCCTTGAGGGAGAGAGTAGGCATATTTGTGTGAGATCACTCAAGAGTCTCTTAACTGTGACTATTTGAATGCTGGATACATCAGTGGCAGAGTATCGGAATGACCCAGTAAATTATCCATCTGACTTCTGTATTAACCCTTTTTCAGTTGAGGAGGTATCTAATTTTATGTTCATTACCACTGACTAGTAAGGGTGAGCAGAAGAAACCAAAATTACTTCTGTTGAAACTGGTATATGCCCATTTCTTCTGATTTTTTTAAATTTATTTTTTCTATGTGAGAAGATAGAGAAGCATAGAGAACTATAGATTATAAATGCATAAATAATGCAAGGTGTGAAAAGTAAGAGATAATGTGTATCTTGAACACTGGGGAAATATCCCAGGAAAAGGTAGGCTCTACCTTAGTTATAGAGAGACATTAGAGATCAGATCTTTGGTAGAGAAGTCTGTCAAGGGGTAGATTAGGGATAAAATGATAGGTGCTGCCTTTCAAAATCTTTGGTATGGTGCTTGATGTAAGAAAACATTTCTATATCCAGTCAGAGACTGGACCAAAATCACAGCTGAAATGTATGTGGGACAAGTTTTTGTATTTGAAAAACAGTGTAGAAAGAGGCAGGTTTGTCTGACTAGTGAATGCAATAAAAAAAGGCACTTGGATAAAACTTTGGTAGGCCATTGTGAGACGCTGAGGTGAACCAGAATACATAACAGAGCATGTAAAGAAAACTGTCATGATTCAAAGTCATTACAGTTCTAGAATAAGATGGTCATGATGTCTGCCTGGTGGTTCAAGTTGTCTTAATGTCCTAACATGTAGAAGGATGAGAAGAGTGGCACAGAGACAGCGTTTGGGGTTTTGTTTCCTCACTTCACACACCAAATGCTTTATGAAACCACAGCGCATAGCTGAGACTTACAGTCTAGCCTGAATCATAGGTAAGAGCCAATCCAGACCAAGTGCTGTGGTCTAGGTGCCTGCAACACACAGGATGAATATGTACAGCACATGCATATCAATGTCTAAGTTCTTACACATGGGCTGGTTTGCCTAAACAGCAGTTTCAAGAAACACAGTCTCTTGAACCTGCTTCCAAAGAAAAAATGAAAAGGCAAACCCAAATCTCATTTTCCCCTGCTGACATATACTTCCAGTGTCCAACTTCACTTTTGACTGCCCCAGGACCTGCTGTTTTTCCCTGAATCATCATGTGGGTTTGCACACTAAACACAACTTATGCTGCTGCTTGTATTCTGAGAGTTGCTGCTTTAACAAAAACTGTGCTGCACATCTTTGTGCAGGCATGGATATAAGTCCTAAGAAGGAACTAATCACCTCAAGAAGTCAGCAGAAGACTTCCCACTGCCAGGAGTGATGCTACATCATTTCAGAAGTGCAGAAGGGTTGGGTGAAGTTAAAAGGAAGAGTGATTCCATGCCATCCTCAGTGCCGGCATGTAGGGAGTTCTTGGCAGCTCAGATGGTGGGTCATAAATTCTCCTTCACTAGTTTGGGGGCTTGATTATTCTTTTGTGCTCTGCTGGAAACATTACTTATGAGAATTGGGGCATTTTAATTTGGCTGTGCTACCACTTTATTAATATTTGAACATCTCACTGTTTTCTGTCTTGGCACAATGGGATCCACAGAAAGAGACTAAAAGAGAAAATACTCCCCTCCCTGGCATCAGATCCTGCCCTTTTATTTTTAATTACATTGAATTATTTCTGGAACTTTTTATGCCATTTTGAGAATACAAATTAAGTTTTAACTGTAAGAAAGAACACTATAGAAAACAAGCAAATGTGGCCTTACAGGTTCATCCAGAGACTGCATCAAGCATGCAAGGGACATACACTTGCCAATTTATCCATTATATCCTGGCATAACAATGATCCATTAGCCTGAGCAAGGCCTATGTGAACTGTATGCACATTTGGCTAAACCCACTCAGTTTATTTAGCCTCTAGTGTGCTCTGGATTAAAGCAGGCACTCATTAGAGAATAGCATTTCTTCCACAAATGCTCTTTTCCATCATCTGAAAGAAGTGACAAAGCTTTTCAAAAGCCTTTGGTATTAAAGCACAAATGCTCCCTCCTCCTTGTAAATGTTCATCCACAATTCAATAATTTTTAACCGTTAGTGTTTCTAAAATCAAAAGTTGTTCCTGAGGCTAAAAGAATAAGACCAGAATCACAGAGAATTGTGCAGCATTAGCTGGGATTTACACCTGGCCGCCATGTATTTCTGTTTCCCAGTAGTTTGCTATAAATGGCTGAGCCCCTGAAGCTCAACCCCTTGACATTTCTGAAGCATACTTTGAGATCCACAAGTAAAAGTTCCCTCATGCAATGGGATAATTCCACTCTGTAGTGTTCCAGGAGGATTCAATAACTAAATCAAGGGACAGCAGAAAAGGGCCTGTCAGATTATTTAGTAATTATCTGACTGTCAAATGTAGGAGACTTGATTCTTAATGGCACCCAGCATCTCTACACCATATAAAAAAAATCTTTAGAGCAGCTATTTTAGGCCCATTTCAGTCTCCTTCAGGTATTCAGATTTCAGACCACTTACAGGAGAAGGGGGAACCTACTCTATGTGCCAGGGCAACACAGCATTTATTTGCTTTAAAATCACATTGGTGTATTTTTAGAAGATTCACTGGCATAACTATTGCTCGTTATTCTAAGGCCCTTTAAGTACAAAATGTATCGTTTGGTTAACAAAAACAACGTGGGATTAAACCCTGTATCTAATTAAAATCAGTGCAAGTTCTCACATTTTTTCCCATGAGTTCATGATCCTTGGCTAGAGAAGATGACATGTTCAGATGGACTTTGCTGCCCTATGCAGCAATTGAATAAATAGTTTTATGATAAATGTGTCAAATTCAGTCTGGATACAATTCTGTTACCCTGAACTGCTAGTTCCGTTGCTATCTAACATGTGTAAAGTTTCACAGATTAACTTAGAAAAGGTCAGCGTGGGGAAGACTTTAATTTAATTTATATTTTACTGAGTTTCAGTCATTTGCCATCAATTGCTTGGTAGCATGTGCAAAACCTACCCATGTTTGGAGTGATATATTTCTCAGATTCAGACATATAAATAATAATGCCTAATACAAACAAAAATGAATTTAAAACAACTGTTCCTCAGGATGTAACTGATTTTATACTTCCCTTGAATCTTTGGAGCACTAAGTCTATAAACTCTGTGCCATATATTTTACTGTGGAAGGATAAAGGCATAGTAAGAGGTCTGAAAAATATGTCTTGCCTGTGCACAACATTGCCACAGGGTAATTTCTCCTTTCAGCTGGATCCCAGGGCTGTGCTTTCTGATAGTAAATAACTAGGTGCAGCCTCTGTCTTCATCCCTGCAGAATTATTAGGCAATAACATTTGAGATGGTTGAGGTAGCAGGGTCAAGGCCAGCGCTAAATGATGGAGCTACATACCAATTAGCAAACAGGCTGTTTAAAACTCATTGGCTCACAGTATCAGAGTATACTATTCTAATGGGAAAAGACATGATGGATCTTATTAAGATATTATTTCATATTGATTTGGTGAAATCTATTCATTCCATATCCTTGGCTCATGTACAAATGCATTTATTGATATAACAAAGAGAATCTATTACTGTTAGATGGATAGCTACGAAAAAGAATATACATATATATGGACATTAAAAAAGAGATTTAACCAAAGGCACAAAGTCCAGAAATGAAAAGTTTCTCCATTCCTCCTCATCCAAAACAAAGGCTCAAATCCATGTACTCTAAACTCTACCAGGTATAGGATGAGTATTCTCCATAAACTTCCAGAAACGCCAGACTAATAAGTGACAGTACTGGAAAAGCAGGTGATACATACCCTGGGTGAATCTCCTTATCTATAAAGATATTTCAGGAAGGGTTTCATTTTGGTTTGTTTTGTCTTGAAAAACAGAAGTCATAGGTGTGCAAAGGGACCTGGAAGGAAAAACAAGTAGGAGGGTAAGTGAGCTGCACAGGCAGCAGCCTCCCACTGCAAACAGAGAGCTGGGGGATGCTGCTGTCAGCATCTCTACTGGTCTCAGCCAGTGCCCTAGACAAAATCTGTGTGAGATCACACACGATAAATGAAAATGAGAACGTAGAATTGAATTGGGAGAAAAACGTCAGTGCAGGAAACAAAATACATGCATATCTTCTCAGACACACCCTGCCTAAGTTCAGTTAGTTTGGGAAGAGGAAGTTACTGGCAGAGGTCACCTCTTCCCACCTGATATTTGCATAGCTTTCTAGTAATTTTTGTCTTTCTGTCTCTGTTCCTCTTAAGTCAGTGAGATAGTTTGATGCCTAAAGGTAGGTGGGGTTAGTTCAGTCCAGCACACTCTCATTGCCAGCCGGGTGTAAAGGGCATTCTGAAATGCTGTGTCTGCTGCAGTTTATCTAAGATAGTACAATGGCAAGTACATCTTGATGCTTCCCATCCTTCAATATTCAGAAATATCCTGGAGTCTGGCTGGAGTGGGCTTTGCTACCTAACAGTTCTGCATGAACTAACAGGTTTGTGTTGTGTACATTCCCTGAGGTGACAGACCTTGCACTCCTTCTCCCCCAGGGTACTTCCACCTGTCTGCCTAACCTCACCTCTGTCTGCTCCAGATAAAATCGGCTCTCCAGCATCCAAGCCCGGGATCCAGCAAGCATCCAAGCCCGGGATCCAGCAAGCGTTAGCAGCAGTCAGTCCCAGTTAAGAAGGATTTGTGGGTGGTGCCATTGTGCTTTATTTACTCTGCAGTACACTGAACAGAAAGGGAACCAAGACCTCTGTTACCATCAGGAGAGACAACCTATAAGTCTTCTCAACCTACTTAGTCCCCTCAGAGGGAAGAGGATGGGGCTGCTGAAAGGCAATGTCATCTATTCCTGCTGTGTCAGCAACGCTTCATAGTATCAGAAGCAGCTGATGGATCGCAAAGGAGAATAGTAACTCTATTAACCACTTCTCTTGTCTTGAGTAGCTTTAGTAGAACTCTGAATAACCAACTCTTCCCCTGGGTTTGTTGGACGTGGTTTGTTTTGCAAGTGGGCAAACAATTGTGAGTTTCATGCCTGGATGAGCTAACGTGTTTACACAACACTGCTGACGCAGCAGAAACAGGATTCAAATGTGTCAAATATTGCTTGGGCTGCAGGCAAAATAACTTGAACTGAAAGGCAGTGCTTACTGCAGGACTCATTTTGCCAAAGGCAGCTGCTGGATACACACATGTGAGAGAGAGGGGAAGAGCAAGGCTCAGTGTTCAAATCCCTTGTTGCAGAGCAGTGCCCAGAATGAAGAGAACTTTTCCAGGTCTGCTACTACTCTTCTTCTGATGAGTGGTATCTATTGCCATCAATTAATTTATTTAAAGAGGAACTTGAATGGTGCATAGACCTCAGATTCACCCTTAGGATCTGACTCAAAGCCATCTGAAGCCTGTGGGAGTCTTTTCACTGACTTCGGAGTGTGGCTTGTTTCTTATTCTGGACTGTGAGGAAATAGATTTGCACAACCTAATTTCTGCGTTGGGATGTCTGCACAGTAAAGAGAGAAGGAGCTTACAATAACGCAGAGCACAGAAAGATGGGCATTGCAGATGATTGGCTTAAAAGCGCTATATAATGGCAGCACAATTACAAGCCTGCAGGGAAAATTTCTGTGCTTTTACATAAAAAGGAGCAAAGAAGAACACAAAGAGGTTTTACTGAGTTACAGTGCCAGGGTTTCAGTTACCAGTTCTGTAGGAAAGCCAGTAAGAGGGCTTAACTAAAGATATTTCCATCACCAAGCCAGTATAGAAAATGGGTGGACATGTAAGAACAGGGCAGGAGAAAGGATGGGAAAGGAGAATGGGGTGTGACACAGGGGCAACCTGCTGTGAACAAGAATCACCACAGAAAGTGGCCAGAGCAGTGAGGAGCAGAGAGACTTGCTGGGCAGAGAAGGGTGGTCTGATGGTCTCTAAATAAATGAAGATTTAAAAAAAGGAAAAGAAAGGGAAAAAGAGAGAGTGGAATCAGCTGCCAAGGAGTGCTGGGGCCAGAAAAAGCAACAAAGCCCTATTTTTAATGTAACTTTTTTTCTGCCAGTAAAAATATCAAATGATAAAATAGGCTAGAGAAAGGAAGCAATTGGGAATGGCTGAAGAGGATTCCCAGCTGTGCTTGCAATCAGTGCAATTCATGACTCACAACATGCTGGCCACATCACTTCCCAGGAGCAACATATTCTCATGAACAAGCAAAACAAGTCGGACACAATCTTTAAAGGCTTTTTGGATCATTCATGGCTTAGTTGTGAAATCACCCATAAAGCAGCTCACTGGCTTTGAGAGTGAAGGTAATTTGAGGATTGGTCAGGTTTCCTTTTCTTTCTGATTCAACTGCTGCACCATTCACTAGTCCTTGATGGTGTGGCCGAGGATGTCCATTCTTTTCTGTCTTCTGACCAAAAGGATGAGCTGGAGATGAAACTGCTTTACTTGCTTTCAAGCAGTTCTTTTCCTTCCAGCTTCCCACAAGGACCTTATGCTCCTCTGCAAAGAATGGAAAAAGTGCATCTGAAAATAATACTTATAACTTTATGTAAAACCAAATGTCTCAGACTCTACCTGTCCAGCTGCATGTAGATCTTACAAATTGTCACCTGGCTGGTATGTAAATAATCTGATTTGAGAGATAACACTGCAGGTCCTTCCATATTTCAGCTTCTAATTAACTGGGTTAGACTGCTGCTATAACTGTGCTAATATTGTTTTAAATAGAATTGTGCACTTGCTCTACCATACAGTCAAATGTTTAGGAATATATATCTCTATAATTAACATGTAGCTACACTGCTACAATAAAGAAGAAGCATTTAGCACTGCAATAACCTTGAGTTTTCTCATGGTTGGGGTTTATTTACTAATTTTCATGACTACTTTTTCTTTTCTTTCCAATTTTATAAGTCTCCACACTGATTAAAGGTTACATGACCCACTTATAATAGAAGTGAGGATCACACACTAATTGTTAGGGTTAGGGTCCAGCTAAAGGTCCAAGCTTCTGTGAGGTGTCATTCCTGTCATCAGAGTTTTCTTACCCAGCTCACATCTGCCTTGTGTTGGAGTTTTCTGTGTTGAGGTTACAGCTTCACTCACATGCAGCAGATCAGCTCTTTTCCTCAGGGAACTGAAACCTTTTTAAATGGTCAGTGCTCTGAATCAGAATCCCAAGTCAAAGTTTTGGAATTTCCAATGAAACGACAACTGTAAAAAGAACAAATAGGAAACATCAGAGCATTTTGTTGCTACCTGATTGAGACACTGAATCTTATCTTTTATAAGGTTAAGGTATTTAAATTTTGTAATATTGTTCAACAAATGTATGTTTTCAATTAATAAGGTAAGTAACATATACCAGGCACTAACACAGAGGGAAAATAAAATAATCTCAAAATGAAGTATTTTTATATTCTTGGAATACCGTGTTCTATCATAACTGAAATAAAACAAAAACCCTAACCACAGGAATATCAAAATGTTTTGAACACTTTTCATTTGGAAATGTAACTGAGTTTTGTGTGGCTTTTTGTTAATAATATGCATTATCTGATGGAATAACATGTCTCTGATGTCTTTCTAGCCAGCTCAGTTATTAGTGCATCTTAGAAGAAAGCAACTTATGAGCTTTAATGGAGGGGGAGAGTACTTCTTTTAGGAAAAAAAAATCAGTTGTAAGGATATAAAATGCACATGCAAGTTACTGTGTTTCAGTAATATTACAGTAAGCCAAGTGAGCCAAGGGACAAAAACCTCAGTGTTCATTATTTTACACACCATGGTTGAATCACATGGTTTACATGCATGCTGTAAAAATATCAAGCCAATTGGCCAGTAAAGTCCAGGGATCTGTGCTCCAGCATGAATTTGATGATAAGTGTATAAAAGACATAGCAAAGCCTTACAGTGTCCTTGTTTTGCAGTAACTAATACAACCTCTAGAAACAATGGTATGAAGCCATTTTAACTTGCAGAGGTCTCTGGTAGTCCTGCTGTCTTCTGGGACATTATCTTTGGGGTTGTTCTGGACTTTGTCTTGGATTTCTAGCAAGTAAAGTCTGAGAGCTGACTTTCAGAGTGAAAACAAGTGTGAAACTGTTAAGAGTTTTTGCTTCTCCTTTAGGGTCTGATTTGTAGGGAAGCAGAGCATTTCAAAGCGGCTGGGAAATTCAGAGTTTAGCACATCTCTAAACAGACTGTCATCTTTAGCTTTTGATCTAAAATGGAGTCCTAAAAATGTGAAGCGGGGAAATACAATAGCACCATTTTGCCCTTGCAAAGGCCTGTTTCACAGCATATCAGTCACATCTTCAAGATGTTGACCTGCTCTTGACAGACTCCATCCATCCCTCTCAGCAAGTAAAAGGCCATTGCCTGACCACAATAAAAAAAAAAAAAGTTTTTCTGTTATTGAGTGATTTCATTTAAAAAATCCACAAAAATATTGTCATAGTTATTGCTTCTTTGCTTTGAAATTCTTGTTGGACAAGATTTGACTGATTTTATTTAGTCCAGCCAGCAGAGGCTCTAGGACTGGTCACCTCAAATAGCTTTCACAGCAGCATTTCTCTCTGTACAATTTGGAAATCTAGGGAAACTCTGAATTACAGTATTAAAATACAGAGCCACAAGAGAAACAAGGAAATAACTTTTCAGTTTTCAGCATAAGAAGAACAATGTCTCAAGTCAGCAATATTTATGAGTTGGTAAAAAGCTGTTTATATCACAGGGTCATATGTCCCCTAAATGTCAAGTCAGAATTAATAACCTCACTGAAATTTGACCCTGTTGGGCACAGTGTAGGAGAACTGGATGCTCTCCAGGCTATCGGTTGAAAGGCAAAGAACAGCAAGCAGCTGATGAGAAGCTATCAATAAAGCCTCAGTATTGTTTTGAGTTCAATTTCAAGTAATTGCTAGACATCAGAGATTGAGTCTGACAGACATGAAGAGGGCTAATGTTGGTTCCTGGTAATGAAAAGTAGGTTTCTTGTTCAAATTACCACAATGGGACCTAATAGTGAAATGGATTCCTTCTCAAAAAGCAAGATTCTCTATGAGTGTAGGAATCAGTGAAGCCTGTGGTTTTATGGATTTGTGCCCTGTGTCTTTATAGCCCTCTCCCTTTGTCCTTCCCTCTTCCCCCTCTGCCTACCCAGTGGCTCCAGTTTCTCACTTGTAACCTCTGTTCATGGCACAAAGCAACATGTGCCCCCTATTTGTTACTTGAGTTTTCCTTTTGGTTTTGTTGTTTGGTGGATTTTTTTAATTCTCTCACTTAATAATAGAAAATATGCCATCTCAATAGTTTTTCAAGTGAATTCTCCATAAAAGTGTTGACTCTCTTCACAAAATTGGGTCTTACTTGACAACCTAAGCTAAAGCAAAGGTTTAAATAGCACATTTTGCCGCTCCACTTAAGGCAGTTAAGGTGCATATGGGGAATTACAGCAGCACGATTGAGAAAGGGTTAATTGTTAAGCTGCTTTTAACTTAATTATCTGTGAACATGTGTTGGAACCCTCTTTTTATATTTTTTAACATGCTCTGCAAAATAATTTGTCATAAGGTTCTTCCTTAAAAGAAATGTCTTCCCCCATTCTCATACTGTTAGTTAGGAACTTAGCAGAACACAAAATTCTGGCAGAAATACTATTGAGCACATAATAGCACTAAAATCATTGAAGGAAATTACAGTCTTCAGGAGGCTTCACTTCCCACACAGAGCTGTGCATCAGTTTTTCAGCTGAGTTTCCTTGTACTTTGACCCTATAGCATTTCAGGATGAGTACTCAGACTATTCCTTTGATTCCATTTTTCAGCTGCACTTATGAGGCTATTTTTATCCTTTGGATTTTTTTTTTTCTTGTTATGGCCAAGAAATTCTATTGTGTTTAAAGAGACAGGGCAGGAATCACACAAAGGGTGAAAATGCAGTCTGTAGCTTCTTTCTGGCAAACTAAGCTTTACTACTCATACAGGCAAGAACATTACTTTATCTGTCTGCTGTGGCCTCATGTGCTGAAGCTGAGCCCAGGCAGATAAGTGCAAATCTCAATATATACACTACACAAATTTTTCTTTCACCTCTCAATCCAGAATTCCCATCATATGTGAGTTCTTGATGTGGCAGATGAAGTTTAGTCTGGATCTCTTGGTGCCCTTGCAACTGAAGCTGCTTAATTGCTTTGTTGGTGCTGTCATCATATTTCCATTTCTCTGTCCACTTTTCCTCTTGGAGTTCACCTCTTTTGATAGGAGGGGCAAGGGAGGAATCCTGACATTGCTCTTGACAGGTTTTTTTTGTGAATACTTGCATGGTTTTGATATTTGGACATTCAAGTTCCTATCTTTCTGTTGACATGAACATGGATAGATGTGTGTATTTGCCTGTGCTAAAATTCAAGGTTATTTTTATTATCAACTGACGTATCCTGAAATCACAACTACTTTAAGTTGCTTCCTTCATGATCATATTGTGCTAAAACATATAAAATGGTATGGCCTGCAGGCTTTTAAACTCTTTTAGGAGCAAAGAGTACCTTGGTCAAGGAAAGATTTATGCTATTAATATTACTTGAAACGTGACAGAAAAGCAGATTTCCTTCATGAAAGATTCTCAGTGCCTGTGATTTACAGAGAATTAGATAGGAAAGGAGCAATTGTAAACCCAAATAGATGAACTCTTGCCTTTGGGTTCAAGTTGCTCTTTGTGCCCTGGATACATGCTGTACCGCTGCACTGTGTAAGATGAGGAGGCTGCCTCCGGAAGTGAACTACCTTAGTAGGAGAACTGGAGAGTCCTATCCAGCTAGGAAGTGCTAGTTCCAGGCTGGGACATGGCATTTTTCAGAGATGATCAAGATCAACTTCGCTTCTTGGTAATGGCATGTGATACTGCCATGATTGTCTGCCTCTTCCCTCTACCAACACTACTGACCTCAGCGTGTAAAGTCCAGTTCCTGGAGGAACTAGTTATGTGAATATTATTCTCAAGTATCTCCTGTAAGGCTAACCTAAGTTGGATCCCTTTGAGTGCTTCAAGCAGAGAATGAATATTGCTTTTTAATTTCTTATTCAAAGAAATCCAAATAATTCGAACAGCTTGGGTCTGAGAAACTGGTTTTGATGTCACTTGTTGTCTATATCCTCAATATTCCCAAAGTTGGACACTCCAGGAAGTATTCTGATTTTAAAAATATTTTATTTCCAGATGTAATTCAGGAGGGCGCAAATGTGATGCTAATGGTAAGAAGAACCAACAGCCACTTTTGATCTCCATTAATGGTTTGATTTGCACTCAGTTAAGTTTCGGTTTGAGATCTGGAGATGAGACTTCTTTTCCATTCACAGAGTACTTAATATGGTCTCCTTCCAGGTATGTATTAGTGAGAAGTCAGTGCCATCAGCAAGTGCCTAAGTGGATGGAGTGCAAAAGTGATCACTTAATTAGCAGATCTGGCCTTTTTATTTGTTTCTATGCTGTGTTTCTTCTCTATTTCTCTTTTTTCACTGAGGGATCTCAAAGTGCATATAAGTACGACTGAGTGAAAAAGGCGCTGCTTTTTTCTGCTCTACAAGCACAGTCTGTATAGGAAGCAAGCTGAACTTAGCTTTCTATGGGAAGAAACTAGAAATAAGAAAGTAGTATTACAAGTAATCTGTTTTCAGTTTCCTCCTTTGGGAATGCTTATCCCAAGCCTTAGAGCTCCTATTGCCATGAAGATAATCTATCCTGCTAATAGCCATGTGGAGCAACAAATTGACTTCTTGCCCAAGTGGATAGAATGCATTCAATCTAATCACCATCCAGCTGAAGGAGTTCAAATTAATCTTGCCTGGCCGCTTTGTTTATTGTTCATCTCTATTTAACATCCTAGCTCCTCCCATAAACCCCAAGAGCACCCATTCCACCTTGATTCTCTTCTTTTTCTTACATTTAAATGAAATGCTAGCATTTGCCCCAAGAAGGGTGGGGAGTTTTCCTTGTCTTCTCTCTTACGGAGGCAGCCAACCTTCTGTTGGAGAGCCCCTTTCCTAAGGATGGTCTGGCACATTTACTGTGGCATGTTCAACAGAAACTCTAGGAAGGTTCATAGCTTTGAAAGACCATTTTATTTAATTGCCCTTACTATGATGCAACTTCCCAGTGGCCCAGAGATCTTTGCAGAGCTTCTGGAATAGAAAAGAACACTGGGATTAGCTTACTTTAATTAAGCAAAGTCTATTTATCATAGGAAGTTTCTTTCCTTTACTAGTTTTACTACATTTTCTAGTATCTCTGAAAGAAGAGGTGAAGAAACCTTTGAACTTCCAGTGCATGTTCCTGTGGGGAGCCCTCTGTTGCTTCAAGAGCAATCCTCCCATGCCCAGCTTGTGGTGGCCAGCCAGAAATACCCACTGATCCAGGCAGTGCAGTCACCCTCTAACAATATATTTCATCAACAAATGCAGAGCCTTGCATTTATGCTGATTTTCTTTGATCAACAGTTGTTAATCTCATTACTTTAAGGACTTGTGTTCTTGGGATTGGTGAGTCAGTACTTTGAGTCTACTTTATAATCCAATCTAATAGAAGTCAATTATGAAAAATAAGAAATGAGAAAGGAAGCAAGCTCACTATGTTCATTTCTTTTTGGATTTGTCATGAGCTGATCTTCTAAAGAATGCAGAGAATGATTTCATTCCAGCTAGCTTTGTGACTACAACTCTAGTTTCAGAAATTCAGACTCTATCAGCTTCCTACTCTTGCATGTGAATCCTGATGAAGTCTGTTTTTTTGTTTGTTTTTAATGTTTGTTCCCTTTTTTTAAGAGTGATCGAGCGGCTGTGTGGTACTTCATTGTCGTCTGGGGTTAAAGCACAACAAGAAATTTAAAAATTGGATTATAATAACAGACTTATTGGTCAGATGTACAAAGAGAAAAAAATTAATCTTTTTGCTGTTTGTAAGTTTTAAAATATCCATAGGATCTACAGCAAGAGGCTGTCACATTTTGACAATATACAAATGCCTAGCTGCATAATTGTCACTGAAGCAGCAGGTATTCAGCGAGACCGCATTTTATTTGTTTGTTTCCATGTGGGCATTTGTATTTAGAAATGAGTGAAAGAGTATGTATCACCCGTTCATATTACTTGCAACATGGAATTAAGTGAATCTCACAAATAGATGTTGCCCTCAGGTCAGATCCTGGATATTATTCAGTTTGGCTTCTGTAAGATCTTTTGGGGCTTTTTCTTCCAATAGGGAATTGCTGAACATAAATAGTACTCTAATATAAAGCTTTATGTTTAACATTGGGCCTATTTGCAAGGCTATTTGTAGGAAGATGTGTAGTGTGGAATCAGCGATCAGATATCATACCCTTGGAGCGTCATTAAAACTCAACCTTTTTTTGTAGTGCAATGTTGTGAACATTTATGATCAGGCTGTAACAGGAGAAGGGAGATAATGTTAATGAAGCTGAAGCCATTTAGTATAGTACCATCTACTTAGACAACATGCAGAAGAGAATTAACTTCCAAAATGAGACTGAAAACAGAGCAGCCTAATCTTTGCAGATTCAACACTTGACCTTCATCAAAGTGCAGGTTTGGGGTAGGAGAGGTTGAAAAAGGAGAGGTTGAAAAAGGAGAAAGCAAATTGTGGGCTAAGCTCTAACCTACAAAGTAGCTTTCCTCCATGATGTAAAGTTAATATCACAACATCCTTAGGATCTTTGTGTATTACCAAAACAATATTCAGATTTTCATCTCCAGAACTCTCATGTATGTGACTGGGAGTATTACCATATTTTGAGAACACTGTGCACTGTTGAGCTACTGCTGCCCTCCACATCAAGAAACATCTAGCTTTCACTTGTAAGTGAAATCACAGCAGGATGTGTTATCTCAGGAGAAAGCTCTTGCTCTCTGTGCCTGAATAATATGAGTATACTGTTACTTGCTCTGAAATCCTGTGAAGAAGTGTTATTGTTGCTTATTGCCCTAGAAGTTGTCATGCTGCAAGCCAACGCACCTCCTAAGGAACAGTTTGAGAAGCAACCCTTCTATTAAAACAGGGAAGTTTTTTCCATGCATGTATTTGATAGTTGGATTTTTTTTGAAGTAGGGAGGACTAGCTGCATGTAAGCTCTGCCACTTTCATTTTACCCAAATTGTAGGTTGATGTGGTAGTACGAACTAGCGTGAGCTTAAGAAACTTGCAAGAACAGCTGCAAGGAAAAGTTTAAACTAGATTTAGTTAGAACTTTAAATTATTACTAATATAGCAAAAGATTTGATATTTGTTGTGAACATTCTAGTGAAACTGAGATGACTTTTTATGGTAAAAGACACAAATTTTCACAAGAATTTAAGTTCATGTCATTTACTTCACCTACTGGCAGCTTAAACAAAACATAGCATTGAATGGGAGGAAAGACAGATTCTTAGCATGCTTCTAGCACACAGTCATTAGTAATTTCCTTCTTCTTGCCTTCAGCTTGCATAACCTGGTGCACTGCTGAGGGACTAATATGAATTGCGGTGTACGTCACCCAAAAAGATATACACATCGGTTTAATTCAGCATATGAATGTGTTTTGATTCAGATGACAAGGTGGCATAGCAAGGTTAAGCACTATTAAAAATTATTTTGTTAAATCCCATTGTCTGTAGTGACTCATTGCCTGTAAACTGCAGCCTATCAGCATGTTGATTGCCACTGAACTAGGCTCTTTTGTACTGAATTAAGGAACCATAAGTCCTACCACTGTTTGTCACATATATTGGTCACATCTTACCCTTTCTAGAAAATATTAAATATTGCAAACTGGGAGATACTGAAGTAAAAATGGATTGTGCTTTCTTTATACACATATCTGCTTTTCTTATGTCTTCTTCAGTGAAAAATAAATACACAGGGAACTGTTCCATATTGCATTTAGTATCAAACGTAAATTGTGCTACTCTTGTATTTATTTTGCTTTGCTACTTGGTGATGGATTTTTTTGGTTTCTGAGAAGACACAGAGGCAGAAAGATTATATATTGGCCTGTGCATGCAAAGAGTGAAAAAGTGCTGCTGGTGTAGGGTGTAAAACTTGATGTCATAACTTACCTCTCTTGAAATTAATGCAGATTCCCAACTGTTTAGCAGTCCCTCTTGAGGCTTGGAGTTGCTAATAAGCCTTTGTCAGTAAGAGTGTCACCCAAAGAAACCATTTTGAGTTCTTTCCAGTGCAAACACACTGGCCCCTAAGGTGAATGCGGTGAATCTCAGGTCTGGCTTCTCAATCCCTATCTTGCAACTACAAATCCTGAAAGCAGACACGTTCTTCTGCAATATATAGATAGAGTAGCTTGCACGACGGGGCCACTATTTTGAATGCAAAGCTATACAAGCTTTCTACTCTCAGGGCCTTGTGGGTCTAGCATAAAAGTTGTCGAGAGCTGCATGTTGTGGTCATGGCTCCATCATGTAATCTCATGGGTGTGCCTCCATCACACATAGGGGAGATTTATTTAAAAGAAAGACAAAAGCAGTTCAAGCCCGTGCTTAAAAAATGGGAAAATAAATGACACTGTCTATGAGTTCAATGAGCCATATTTTTCAACTTACAAGCAATGAATTAACTGCTAAATAAATGGGTTGACACAACCAAAATGTAAGTTGTAGAGAGGGGAAAGGAGAGGAAGGGAAACAATGTGGAAAACTTTAATTGTTCACAGTAGGTTAAATTCTTACCCTACGGATACATTGACAATAGCCCCTCACAAAGCCTTCTTGTAGCAGCCAATGGGTGTACCACATTAGCATTTGAGTCTGGATCAAGCATGCATTTCTGCAATAAATCTCCTGACTTCCTCCATACTCCTACTATACTTTGGTTCATACAGTGGAGTGGTCTTGGAGCACGCAAACTGGATTCCTCTTGGATGAAACTTAGTTGCAGTATGTGCTCCAGCAGTGCACTTAGTGTGTCCCAGCTGCCAGTAGTACTCATATACTTGGGACCCAACTAAAGCTAGTTTAAATTAACTCCCAGCCAAACACATATGGTGTGGGTGTGGGACCCTCAGCACAATTTATTCCCCTTTACAGATGCTCTTCTGGCCACAATACTTGCAACTGAACAGCCATGGCTTGCTACTACTTTTTCTCTGCTTTCGCTCCTCTCAGATACTGCTGCTCAGGTTCAGAAAGTTGAACTGAAATGAGATATCTGAACGGTGCTCCAGCCCAGGTGAAGCCTGGGTTAGTCACTGTGAATGTGTGCACAGTAGTTGCATGCACATCAGTGATAATCAGAAAGAGCTTAAAATTAGAAGGCACAAAAAAGGAGAGCTCAATTGCGGTTGAAAGTAGAGAAGTGGGAGGGAGGTTAAATATGATGACATTTTTGTGCCTGAACTTTGCAGACTGGGTTTTACAGGCTCACAGCAACTTTGGGTTATAGTTCTGTGAGAAGAATATAAGGCCAGAACGAAGATCCAGTACAATATCAAGTCTCTGACTATGGCTGGTAGTGGTGAAGGAATAAAGAATGTACATTGTGATTCCAGCTTCAGAAAATCTGAGAGTCTCCCTGACCTGTAAATTGCACTTACATCATCAGGTTTAACCCATCATGGACCTTTCTGCCATTAATTTGTATAATTTCTTTTTGAACTCATTTATGGTTTTGGCCTTGCAAGCATCCTGTTGTGTTCTTCAATTTCATTATGCAGTGTGTGAAAAAGTACTTCCTTTTGCTTTAAGCCTGTTGCCTGATAATTTCATTTGGTATCTTTCCCTCTTATGTTAGAAGAAAGAGGGAATTGTTGTTCCTTGTTTAACATTCCCAAATAATTATAATTCTATTGGCCTCTGTTACAGTCCTTCCCAACCACCTTTCTTCTGCTTTGAACAAGAAAATCCTGTGTAAGAAAATACAAACAACAACAACCTAACACCAACCATTCCGTGTCTATGTTAGCATTTTTGTTCAATGTCAGGTCTGAAGCAAATCTTCCATTTGCCTTCATTTGCTGTTCATTGCTTGGTTGCTTCTGGCTGTACCATGCAAATTCCTTTTAGATCTAGACACTCTGCTCCAGAGTTGCCGTAAATATGCTCCAAGTCCGGTCAGAAACAGTGAGTGGTCCCACAGGCAGTGTTGGACCCCACATCCAGGTGACTGAATTAAATCTAGTGTGAAATAATTTCCTTTCAGGTGTAGAGCTCTCAGCATCAGTTGCTTTATCCATCAGGCCAGACTTCAGCACGCAATTACTTTCTAATGTAGATGTAAACTTATTCTTCTTGTATGGAATCTTTGTCTAACTCCCAGTCACCCCAGTTGCCTGCTCTACACTTTATCTCAGTCTAGTAATTCCTCTTTGTGGTGATGGGATTAACACAGAACATTTATACAGTAACATAACAATGTTTTCTCTTTTGCCCTTGATTTGTTTCCTACTAATTCCTGACAGTGTATATGCTGCTTTAGCAGATCATAAGCTCTAAACTGATTTTTTCAGAGCCTTGTTGACATGAAATAAAATGTCTTTCCTGAGTGGCAAGAGCTCAAGCAGAGCACTCTGTATATGTGTACACACATAGATGTTTTCTTAATGTATGTTATTTCACAATGTCAGAATCAAATTTACTTTGCCCTGCTATTTTCCAGTCACTCAATATCATGATATATTTCTGAAGTCTTTGCAGACAAATTGCATTTTTGCTGTCTTGAATTATTTAGCATCATTAGCATACTTCATTATTTAATGAGTTTTCCAGCTTATTGTACGACTATAGTCCCAGTACACATCACTGTGTGATTCCACTAGACCTACCTCCCCTTTGAAAACTGATCATGTATTCCTTCGCTTCCTATCTTTTTCCAATTTACTGCTCCATGTGAGAATCTTATCTTTTGCTATAAGACTTCATTAAAAACTTTTTGGATATGTAAGTGAACTGTATCAGTGTGATCACCCTCTTCCAACTGTTCACCCTCCAATGACCTTCATAAATTTCAGTGATGTGACTTCCCTCCTCAAAAGCTTTGTTGGCTGTGCCATTATATTGAATTTATCCCTGTACAAACTGATTATTTTCTTTTAAATAGTTGCAAGTAATTTATCTAGTGTGGAAATGAGAAAAATTATCTATAGTTTTCCAGACCACCTCCCTTTCAAAGCCTGTTTTTAAACAGTGACAGGACTTCTGCCACTTTCTGTACCTCTGAGATGGAGACTAGTTTCCAACATTTGAGTTTCTTCAGAGCTTTTGGGTAACCACACATGAATGCAGGGATTTTATGTTAATTTTAATGATGTATTTTAAAACCTCTTCTACTGACATTTTGATATTAAACAGTTGCTTGGACTCATTCCTTCAGGCTCCATTGTGGAAAATTCCCTAAGATTTCCTGTAATGAAAACTGATATAGCGAATTGATTTGGGTTCTTGTGATTTTGCCTAATATCCCCTAGGTTTTCATCCACAAACTTGTCTTAGTTTTCCATTAATAAAAGGCCCCAGTCATTCCCACTGAAACGTTATGGATCATAGAGAGTTAAAGAAGTTGCAGTGGGAAGAGCCCTCTGCAATTCAATTGTTTATTCTTGTCAGCTCAGAGATCACTGTGGTGACTGTGCCAGATAAAGTTATCTGTGGAAACTGGGCATTCTCTTATCTCTGCTACACCCATCAGTGAAATACCAAGACATTGAGGAGACATTTAA
Organism: Phaenicophaeus curvirostris; assembly: GCF_032191515.1. Classification (NCBI taxonomy): domain Eukaryota; kingdom Metazoa; phylum Chordata; class Aves; order Cuculiformes; family Cuculidae; genus Phaenicophaeus; species Phaenicophaeus curvirostris. The sequence goes on from NC_091394.1 coordinate 38,645,760, forward strand.
AAGCAGAGATAAGTTACATTTTTTTTTCTACTTCTCACTTGTTTTGCCATTTATTTTATAGAAAACTTTTTGGGACTCCTCTTGTTGACTGAATATGCAGGTTAATGAAAAAAACATCAATATCTATACTCCCAGTCAAGAAGGATTAATTGGCTTTCATGGTTCCTTTGCATTAAGACCATTGCTGTCTACTCATAGGACTTCCAAGTCTTTAATTTTCAACTTCCTGTCAATGATTCTGGGCTCTGACTTCTTATGTTGTGGATCTTTATTCATGAATCACTAGCCAGCTAGAACAGCAGAAGAAGGGTTGTTCATATATGCCCTGTGCTCCAGTTAGTCTCTGTGAGAAGTGCACAGAAGCTCCACTGCTTCCTGCCTGATGCAGGCAGAGAAATTACCAGCAGCTTATCATACCAGCAAGTTTTAAGGTAAGCTTAGCAGCTAAGTGTTGATACTGGAATATTTGTCATCAGCACTCAGGGGAAATATTCACACCTCGGATTTGTATAAACTTTACATCTTAATGTGAAAAAACATATGCATTCAACACATGTAAAGCTACATTTGAATTCAAATGAGATTAAGAAGTGATTCCCTGACACTCTGGCTTTTAGAAGTCTATACTAATGCCTTGCTGTTGAGATATCTGGGTTGGGGGGTTTTTTTGGTCTCTAGTGATGCTGAATGCCATTTACTGTGAACTGCTGAACCTACAATAACAAAAGCAACAGGAAACCTTAGTTCCAATAGTAGGGGCCACTTCTGGCCATTGTGAATTGCTATTTCCATATATTTTTGCCATTGTTGTTTCTTAGGGTTAAGTCCAGCAAACAGCGCTTTGTGATACTGATATGAATTGATGGAGACACATGTAAGTGGGAGATGGCAATAACTGGAGAACCTTGATGACTAAGGAGCTGCTAGCTCAGGGACTCCCAAAGAACAACCCAGCCATCTGGCCAGTCATTCAACTTCCTGCTGTGAAGGCTCCGCGTTTAAAAATTGTGTTATCAACTTTACAATAAAGAAGCAGCCACTTGAGCATCATCTTGCAGAGCAGACAGGACTAAGGGATCCATTATTCAAATACTACCCTCTCAGCCAGATAGGAGTAGGAGGGAAATAAAAGAACTTTCTTCTGTCATTCAACAACCCAAGCAGGAAGAAATGAATGGAGAGACAAAGTTGGAATAGTTACTTCTAGTGCTTCTTGTTGCCAGAGGAAAAACAAATTGGATTTGATGATCCTAAAGGTCTTTTCCAACCAAAATAATTCTGTGTGATTCTGTGGCGGTGTTGTGTCCGTTCCATCTGTTCCACCCTACCTACTCCTCCTTCCAGAGGAACTGCAGAAAGTATTAATTATTACAAAAAAAGGGACAAGATGAAAGGCACTGCAAACATCATACCTTTTAAAAAAAAATAGACTGATGAGTGCTTGCATAGGTGATGAAACAGATATAAACAGATGTAAATTGATGGAAAAAGCCCCAACTCCCTGTAGTCATTAGATAGACTAAGTCTATCTTGGCCTGAAGAACCATCATACATGATTTTGTGCAAAGAAAAGGATGCTAAAATGGATGCCTTCATCCTGGGTAAACTAGTATAGCAATTAAGACAGCTTTTTCTCTTGATAAGCTGGAACAGTTGATATGCAATTGTCAGGAGAATAAATTCCTCCCAGCACCATCTTTACAAACAAGAACTTTATTTACGTGTAGAAGATTCACTGGACATTTGGTAAAGCTGCTGTAATCAAGCAGCACCCTTCTGCTGTTGTGAACACATGATCTGCTCAATGTAGATAATCCAAACTCCCTTCTTTCAGGCATTTAGCCTAACAAATAATTCAGATCTTCCTGGGCAGACTCTGTAAGTGTCAGATTGAAGCAGCTCACCGAAGTAATTTTTCTGGGAGGTAGGTGCTGTGTATGGTCTTCACTCATTGTACAAATTTATCATTAGCTATAAACAGTGTATTTGTAATGAAAGAATAGTATGCAAGTATTGCAGGACTTGGCAGGTTTCATGGAACTATGTGATAACATACTGTGGGGAAAAGCTGGGAGGTAGGAGACTTCCCTGTGTGATTTCAGTGATTCAGGATGCAGTATTACACACACAAACATACACGTGTGTATGCATACGTGTGCCATCAAATGCTGGTTTTAATGGCCAAATAAAACACTAGCCATGAGAGTGCTTTTCTCATACTTGTGAAAAAAATGTGTGATTAAAACATATATACATTCACTGTGCATGTGTTATGCTCAAGTACTGTCCTACTGCTGGTTTACAGCACAGGTTTACTTCTATTGAAATTAATAACAAAATCTCAATATCCTCTATTGCGGGAATAGGCTTATAGTTTTTTAGTAGGTCTGAAAGTAGTGCACAACACTTTACAGTGCAATGCATACTATAAAGCCAGTCAATGGCCAAACTTAATGTCAGGGTTTAGACCCTTAGATATGCTGAACTGTAAAATGAATAGGAAACATGCTTTTCTTTAAGTGTACTTAATGTACTGTGTATCTGCCTCTCTGTGGTCTGATAAAGTAAAACAGTAGTTTGGGACCTCTGAAAGCATAGAGGGCCTCATTCATCACATTATGTTTCCTAAGGGAAAGAGACTGAAATACCTCAAGTGCTCTTCTGGAGCCATCGTTTTGGTACAAGAAGTATTTTGCTGGTATGTTTGCCAGCATTTTTGGTATCAATTTCCTACAGCCATGGGTACAGTCCAAAGATCCCTGGGTGTGACAGCTCTCAAAAAGTGAGAAAGAAAGGTGCCAGATCAGGACTGATAGTGTATCTTATTTCTAATTTCATGCCCATGGTCTCTGAGTCAGCAGTAATTGCCAGTTCTAAAAAGAAAGCACACAGTTTAAGTTTGAAAAATCCACTAGAGTTCTTAGGATGGCTGAATTTTGAGCTGTATAGAGGGGTTGCTCCTTTAGACCTTGTTGAATCCTGTTATTTCCTTCATAAATATTCAAGGTCCCATTTGGGTGGTCAATGTTGTGACAAGAAAGGAAGAATTCCAGTTATCTTCCCTTCTCTCCAGGTGAGTTTTCTGGTGTTTTATTTCTTTGGAAATCTATTTCTCATTTACAGGAAAGTTAAGACAGAGTGAGTGAACAGGCACTGGGAAGTGCACATGCTTCACAGATTTCTTTTCTTCTTTTCTCAGCAAGGTGTCATCTGTTCCTTAAAGTACTGTATTTTCTCTTCTGCTTGCTTGGAAACATGATCCAGACAAAGATCAGATGTTTTTTGTCAGCTCCAGGATGGACTTGTGTCACGTCTGAAGCTGAATGTGAACACAGTATGCAAGTTCTGGCTGGTACAGAAATTGGCGGTGCAGTTTTTCGGGGGTTCAGGTCTGTGCTGAAATGTCTCTCTAACTGATTTCCAGAAAGCTTCCAGTTCATTTCCAGAAGAACAAAAGGTTCAAACCTTTGCTACATCGGACATTCCAGTTTAGTCTAGGAGTTATCTTTCTCCTCATCAGTGCAGATTTCAAAGCCCAAGATGAGGTGAGAGGACTAGGAGTTCCCTCCTTCCTTGCTACTGGGAGCCAGCTATATAGAGGAACACCCTCCGGAGGAGAACAAATGAATCATGAGTCAGCCTCCTTGCATGAAGAAAACTGTATTTGTGAAACATCTTTTTTTTTTTGTTCATGCTTCCAAATCAAAAAGCCCTTTTATTTCCCTAAATTCCTCAATCCCCAATGTAATTTTGACTTCTTAAATGCCTATATGTTCAATACCACAAAGACTACTGCGGTTGTGATTTTGTGCTGATGGAGCTCTGTTGTTGATGGGTAGTCTTATGTTTAAGACTCATCTTAATGCCGAACATTCATACCAAGTCTCCTTATGTAATCTTCTTCTGCCTAATTTTGGTCTCATGTGGAAACAGGCATGGCAGAGCCTCAGAAAGAGGATAGGGAATTGATATGCTTAAGGACAGGAAACCCTTTTACTCCTAGCTTCAAAGCTCAAAAGAAAAACATAGAGAATAAAAGAGAGTCTTCATAGTCTATCTTCTGGCCTAAGGCAACGGAACTACCCTATAATAGGCTCCTTTATTTTTTTCTCAGGCACTCTGGTAACATACATTACTTTTCTTCTGTCACAAGATCACATTAGGGATGTGTCATATAGGATCCCACAATCTCAAGGCATGACTCTGAATGGCAACAGAAAACCATGTGAAGCCTCACAGAGTTATTAATTTGACTCGTATCACACCCAGACACAGCCAGATATAGAACGAGCCATGGCAAATTACAGCCATGAGGAGCTTTGGCAAAAACGCTGCTTGACAAGTGAGCTCTTTGTCTCGACAATCCCCCTAAAAATACTCATCAAAAAGGAACCAGTCTAGTTTTTCATATTGCTACCAAAAGGATACCTATGAATCTCAGTGGCTTAGTGCTTTTAGGTCTTATTAGTGAGTAGTAGCTACTAAGGGCTAGTACACCTAGCTGACACTGTCACATTACTGAGTTTTACCAGGTACTTCACCAGGTGTAGCAGACTGGTGTATGATCTATTTATATAACAATGCAAGCACAGTCCCGATTGAAGACATACACACAGGAACTGCTGCAGAGCTGTCCTTGGTGGGCCCACATTGCCACACTGACAATTTGCGTAACCTACTGCTTTTCCTGCCATGTCAAGAACATTTGCTTCTCTTCCAGTGCTCGCTTTTCCTTCAGAGTTGCATATGCCCTTGAAACAAGCAGTATATGGATGTTTGTGTGGGGGAGGGGGCAGGGAGGCATTGGGAATGAAGTGGGACACCTTCATGGAGTACAGTATGTTAAATAACAGACTGAGAGAGGGAGTGATGAGTCTCTCAAGGAAGCATAAACACTATGTACTCATTAGAAGTCTCATTATAAATAAAGTACAGGGAAGGTGCTCTGAGAGCAAGCTTTTTCGTTCGTATTTATTAGGACAAAGAGCTCCTTTAATAGGGCAACTGAAAAGCACTCTGCTGCAATCATTAATAGACATTACCACTTTTACTGACTTCCTGGGAACAGTTTTGCCCTTCTCACTGCCTCCACATTAAAGGGACAGGCTTTTTATTCCATATTTATTCCAAAAGTACAAACCAGGCCAAGACTGGGGCAAAGGAGTGCAAAACCCCAAGAACTCTTATATCTCAGCCCAGAGGCAAAGCTTTGCTGATTGAGTGAAACACAGCAGGCGGCTGACAGACTTGGATAGGCTGTTCTGCCTGGATTTCCTCTATTTTGGGAGCTCCAACTGGGTACCTCAACCCACTAGAGGAAAAATATAGCAACAAAAAGGGGAGTAGGAGAGAAAGAGAGGAGCTCACTTTCTGAAGTTCCATTATGTATTTTATCATTTCTGCCAGGCTAGAGTAGAGTGGTTTGCTTTAATTAAGCATTGTGCTTCTGGCTTTCAAACCACAAGGATAGTTGTAATTTGGCACATGGTAGCCATTTTCTCTGTCAGATCAACATAGACTTCTTGAAGCTGTGGGAACTAAGAGCCTGCTGGAACACATCCGTGGTGAATGAGAAAGTTTGCTGTCTGAACTTGCTAAGTTTTCTTCCCTTTCCCCAATGGAATTTTAAGGTATGAAAGCATTATTTTCTTCTTTCCTGGTTGTTGTTGGATTTAACCAGGCTCTACTTGATAAATATATAAGGAAGGCTGAGCACTGTGAACAATTTGCAATTTTTGCATTATGTGATCTTGAGCCAACACATGTGATGAGCACTTGGAAAGGAAAATATTAAAAACAATTTTAAAGAAATGTTAACTTTGTTATTTTCCTTTAAAGAACATACATGTTTGACTTTGAAATGGCTGGCTTTCCCATCTGCACAGGCACATGCACATAGCAGTCCTTCTGTTTTTCAAAAGGAAATGAAACAGGTGAAATGTTTTTGCTGAAAGCCAGTGCTTACAATTGCAAATGTTGCATCCCCTAGAGATGCCCCTTTAGGACTGCACAGTCACCACAGCAAGGTGCAGTAGAGAACTAGACTTGGAGTAATCTGTCTCCTCTCCCAGCTGGATCATAGAATCACAGAATCATAGAATCACCAGGCTGGAAAAGACCCATCGGATCATCGAGTCCAACCATTCCTATCAAACACTAAACCATGCCCCTCAGCATCTCGTCCACCCATGCCTTAAACACCTCCAGGGAAGGTGAATCAACCACCTCTCTGGGCAGCCTGTTCCAGTGCCCATTGACCCTTTCTGTGAAATTTTTTTTCCTAACGTCCAGCCTGAACCTCCCCTGGTAGAGCTTGAGGCCATTCCCTCTTGTCCTGTCCCCTGTCACTTGGGAGAAGAGGCCAGCTCCCTGCTCTCCACAACGTCCTTTCAGGTAGTTGTAGAGAGCAATATGGTCTCCCCTCAGCCTCCTCTTCTCCAGGCTAAACAACCCCAGCTGTCTCAGCTGCTCCTCTTAAGACTTGTTCTCCATGAATAGCATGGTGCTGACTTGGCTACATTGCTTCTGGGCCACAGACACTTGCTCCAGGCTGTCTCAGAATGGGGAAGGACTGGATAGCACTGTCTGTCATTCGCATTCTGTGCACTCTAGCTTTTGATCCTCCTTATTTCCCAACTCCTTTTCTCCCAAGAAAAGCACATCAGCTACCAATCAAACCCTTGAGAAGACTTGCTCTACAGTTCCACTCTTTTGTCCTCTGTGTTTCTACTTCCTCTTTGCTTATTTTCTTCTTCTTGCTTCTAATTCTGTTTGCACAGTTCAACACTGCATGGCTCCCTCAGTCCCAGATATGTGACAGTGCTGAGTGAGGTCAACCTGTCTTGCTCACCATGTTTCTGAAAGGCGCCAGAACCAGGTGCTCTGAAGAGTTTGAGAACAGTGCAAAAAATGTGGGTAGAAGTAATGTCTTTGCCTTTTTATGCAGCATTAGGTTTACTTTGGTGTTCATTTTGTATATAGAAAAGCTCACTTAGAATGAAGAAAGTAATCTAGATGAATTCTCTATCCCATTCTTTCTCATTCTTATTGCTGTCACACAAAATAAGTATCTCTTTCTAGGTTGTCTCTGTTATATATTTACTTAGGCAAAGTATTGACCACTCTACTCCCCAAATAACTTTCCTAGGCTGTCTGTAGTGAAGATTAATGGGAGAACTGTCAAAATCAGTATTGAGCTGTGAGTTTTGTCTTTGTGAGAAACCTGCAGCCTTTTGTTCAAAGGTTTTCTTTCAAATTCATGAACTTTAACAAGTGCATAACGCTCTTCAGACAGGATTAGTTCATTTGAAGTCAGGCTTATATCAATTTAGATTAGACAGACAAGAATCGATACAAGCTGTCATCCATGTCAGCCAAAGTTAAATTGAACTGAGAGGGACCACACAGTGGTCTACATTAGTTTACACTAGTTTAATTACTGGTTTAAAACATAACTTACATTGAACTGCTGTGACCACCTTGTAAAGAAAGCACTTTGCTTTACCCCCAATCATGTTGCCTGTGGGCTTCAACTGAAACAACAGGAGTATCAATGAACATTTTCTAGCTTTCTCCTTCTGTGTGCATCTCTCTGAAGATCTTTCTATTTTATAGGGTAGAGAATCTTTTAATGAAGGGCACACCCAGGTGGTGCCACACAGCAACCTATAATAGTGCTTGCTCCAAGGTCAAGGACGGTATGAAGTGTGATTCCTCCTGTGTCCAACCTAAGTAAGTTGGGCCACACCTGACTTAAAAGGTACAGCTAAGTAGGACTGTGGGCTGCATGGCAGCTGAGAGGTACATAGCATGAGACAAGCATTTAACACTGTTCTTGCTGACATCTGATTTTCTGCTGCTGACTGCTGCGCTCTGGGTAGGAACTGCAGGACGCATGTTGCAGTTTCCTGTAGCACAGGCAGAACTCAAAGCCTCCTGGAGTGAGTGGAAAATCCCCTCAGAGTTTCCTTCCTCATACAGCCAGATTCCTTGGGGTGGGGGTTCAGGTTTTGTTTATTTTACAAAATTTCTTTGAATTTCAATTTGCAGTGCACATCTAAGAAGCAAAATGCGGAGATATTTGCCTATTAATAAAGCGCATTGAGGTCCCCAAAATTTGCAGTTACGGAAGAACTGGGGGAGTTTGAGCTGTGTCTAATGTCCCAACTGCCTATGATGCTGTTACAAACAACAAACACTCCCCTCCCACGCACAAACCAAGGTGGGGGGCGGGAAATAAACCAAACCCCAACAACCTTACTTATAGCAGGTCCGTGCTGTGTCTAACTTCCTTGGAAAAGAATCTGGACAAATTCCCAGATAACATATCTGTCCTTCTAATTCCTATCTCAAGGATGAAGTTGATCAGAGAAGAACTGCAGAGGACTGGTGAGTTATTCTCAGTGTTTATCAGGGTAGCACCTGGAGGTGATCTGATCATCCCGCCTCCTCAAAAAAATAAATCTGTCTTCCCTTGGCTAGTTCACAAATCTGCACTCAAACCCTTCTGTGCCAAACATGTGCAGGTGTACAGTATGTGTGTTACTACTGAGCCATCTGCAGCCTCCCCTGCGTGGCAGTTGTTTTACTTCAGAGCTCCTTTCCCGACCAAATGGAAGTCCACAGAACAGTTTTAATAGCAGAAATTAAGAAGATAATGCTTTCTCACAGTGAGATCAGCTTTGCCTGAGCTCACGTTGCAGGAACAGGAGATTTTTCTCTCATTCTGCTTTTCATAGAATCATAGAATCACCAGGCTGGAAAAGACCCATCGGATCATCGAGTCCAACCATTCCTACCAAACACTAAACCATGCCCCTCAGCACCTCGTCCACCCATGCCTTAAACACCTCCAGGGATGGGGAATCAACCACCTCCCTGGGAAGCCTGTTCCAGTGCCCAATGACCCTTTCTGTGAAAAATTTTTTCCTAATGTCCAGCCTGAACCTCCCCTGGTAGAGCTTGAGGCCATTCCCTCTTGTCCTGTCCCCTGGCACTTGGGAGAAGAGGCCAGCACCCTCCTCTCTACAACCTCCTTTCAGGTAGTTGTAGAGAGCAATGAGGTCTCCCCTCAGCCTCCTCTTCTCCAGGCTAAACAACCCCAGCTCTCTCAGCCGCTCCTCATAAGGCCTGTTCTCCAGCCCCCTCACCAGCTTTGTTGCTCTTCTCTGGACTCACTCCAGAGCCTCAACATCCTTCTTGTGGTGAGGGGCCCAGAACTGAACACAGTATTTGAGGTGCGGTCTCACCAGTGCTGAGTACAGAGGGAGAATAACCTCCCTGGACCTGTTGGTCACACCGTTTCTGATACAAGCCAAGATGCCATTGGCCTTCTTGGCCACCTGGGCACACTGCTGGCTCATGTTCAGTCGGCTGTCAACCAACACCCCCAGATCCTTCTCCTCCAGGCAGCTTTCCAGCCAGACTTCTCCTAGTCTGTAGCACTGCATAGGGTTGTTGTGCCCCAAGTGCAGGACCCGGCCTTTGGCCTTGTTAAACCTCATGCCATTGGACTCAACCCAGTGGTCCAGCCTGTTCAGATCCCTTTGCAGAGCCTCTCTACCCTCCAGCAGATCCATGCTTCCACCCAGCTTAGTGTCATCTGCAAACTTGCTAAGGGTGCACTCGATGCCTTCATCCAGGTCACTGATAAAGACTTTGAACATTTTCTCACTAAAGCAAATATAAAACAGGCAAAGGAAGTAATATTGTAGGGTCCTTTTTTATCCAGGGTATTCGTTGCACAGACAGTCCCACTGAAGGGAAACAAGTACCAGGATTAATTTTCACTCTGAGAGTTTTTGGTCAGCTGGTCAAAACATCATGGTTTGAGATCACTAAGAAGGTGTCCTCCCCCAGGACTAGCCTCCTCAGCAGAACCACCTCTGGTCTCAAGGTTACATTGAGTGTCCAGTGTCAGATATGAGGGGCATCCCAGCTTCCTACTCCTCTCCCAAAACACACTTTCTTCACAAACTGAGCCTACCTCTAGCCCCCCTCAGATTGTGACATGCTCAGTGTTACTGCAAGCAAACAGTGCAAGGCCCCTGTGTTTGTAAAGGAAGGAAGGCAGGAGTGTGTCCGTGAGACCTGGAATGTCACCATTTCCAGTTCTTATTCCAATTGGTGCAACAGAAAGCATCAATGTGCTCTCGTGTTTTTCGTAAACCTCAAGGAGCTGCCAGCCAGCATGCTGAGCTGGTGAAATTGATGGCTGACTAGATGAACAAAAGTGCACTTTGGGGACCTCCCCATAGTCTGTCATTCACTAATGTTGTCCTCCCCTTGACTTCTGTGGGCTTCCCGGGGAGCCAGCTGTTCACCACACGTAGGTCAGCAGCTATGTTGCATTTGTGAGCGTAGGCACAGCTGTGGGTGGTGAACCAGAAACAGGTAGAGAACTTGTCCTGTTGCCAGCAGGAGGTAGCATGGATGACATGTAATCTGGAGGCTTCCTGAAGCATCTAGTCACTTCTGCCTAATGTGGCTTTGGACCCCCAAAGCTATGCCCAGCTGACCACAGGGGGCCTACGAATAACATGTTCTTGAAAAATAGAAGCAACACTGACAAACTTTCAGCCTTACTGAGCAGATTCATTCTGTAACATTTTCATAGATCTCTTCCCAAGAAAAAGCAAATAGAATCTTTCCTCTGCTTATGATTCCTCCTGTTTCTCTGTCACCACTATTTAAGCCAGCCTTTCTGCAGGAGCACTCTCTGCCTGTACTCACACCTGTCCAGGTCCACAAAGTGAGGTGGAAATAGTGACTAGATGGACAAATTACTGTCTGCTTCAAAGTGTTAGCTGAACATATTCCGTTTCCTCCTCATGATTTCCAGAGTTTGTTTTACTTGCATATTTTCCATGCCACTATATGGTTCTGCATTTTAGGAGGAGGGACAAAAGTTTGGGTTAGACCACGTCATTTGATGAAAAGGAAGAAGTTTGACACTCTCTATCAGTAGGAGAAACATGTCAGCTCAGACTTTCTGGACTATAGTCAGAAAGCCTAACATTTAAAAGTGAGACACACAGCAAAGGTGAGCCTTCCCAATGAGTCTAAAATGGAGCCTGAAAATTACTGAGACCTCCCCTTATCTGTGTCATGTAAATAATCTGGATAGCATAATATTTAACGTAAGGGGACAAGCTGTTTATGTAAGGTTGAGTTGCATTGACCCTGGTAGAAATACTGCCAGGGTTTGCTGAAACAACAGAGCCCCTCTGGCAAATGGAGGCCTCTGGATTCTCCCAATGCCTACAAAGTACTGAGTGCATCTCATAAAGTCATCAGTGTCTCCAGTTATAAGAAGGCACTTAAGGTTTCTTCATTTCTAGTTTGTGTTCTCTTTCCTTTTTTGCTTTACTTCCTCTCCCTGCTCAGAGCTTTCTTTTGCATGTTAGTGCCAAAATAGAACAAGAAAAGGAGCAAAGTAGCCCCAAACAGGCATTCAGTTATTTTAGAAAGTTTTTGTAAATGCATTTTATAAGTTTTCGTGTGTGTTCCTTTTACTAAAAAGATTTACTAATCCCTCTGGAATGAAAATGATTCAGAACACATCAGTTCAAAGTTATTCAGAGAAATAATTAGCAACATTAGCCAGCTCTTAGAAATATCTGTTTAGGCCAAATCCTTTTGCGCAAAACTTTGAAGTGACTTATTGTGTCTGCAGCTCAGATAGCTGACCTTGGATAGAGATTCTGTTTACCATTCGACTCTACAGACAAGCGGCCATTAATTTAGTGTAAACATCAATATTTTTGTAAAATATGATCTCTCTCAGCATCACCTTATGACTCTATGATTTACGAAGTCTTAAACTTAGTCAAAATGACCACATACATTGTTTATGGCTTGATTACATAGCTCTTTTCCTGCAACAATCAGGTGTTATTCACATAGAATTCTCAACTGTCCTTGGCTCTGCCTTGGAAGGGAACACACCCTTTACAAGGCGGAGATGCAAGAGTAAACATTTCACAAGGGTACATTCCTTTCTGACCTGCTTCCTCTGTGTCTGGTCAAGGATTTTATTTTATCAAAGGTATTGTATTCCTTCCAATGAACCTGAACACTCTGCTGTCTTACTGACATCAATCTGGCAGTTTCTGTGTGAATGATACCGATGTCATTCCTACCTAGAGGAACTGTCTGTAAGTGAGCAGCGACATCAGTTTCCAAACAGACTGAACGCAATGGCTTGTCTTACATATAAAGCACTTTCGAACCTGACAGTTGTCGGAGTGCCTATCTTCTAGTGTCTAGCATGCCTTTTGTTTTCATTTTTAAGTGAACTCCAGTCAAAGCATTGATATGCATGCATACTGTATAAGAAATTACCTATGAAAAGGATCTTTTGTTTCCAGCCTCCACAGGTTTCATCGAAGCTGGTCACAGTTGTATGTGTAGAAGAAACCAGACTGGGCTCAATAATTTTATCCTTATCCCAGAAGTTCCTGCTTTTTAAGTCCTGATGGTGGAACATAAGCCATTCCTTTTTTTTTAGGGCTGCATTTTTGTATTCTGCAAAAGTCAGGTACTGAAAGCTTGGCAACATTTGGAAAGCCAAATCATTACTTTAATGGAAGAAGTGATCAAATTAGCCAAAGAAACCTAACTATGACAGATGCCATCTCGACTGAGCAGTTTACAATTTACAACCACAGAAAGAGCACAGATGAAGGTGAATACTGACAAAAGAGCATTCTTTTCCAGGCTAACTGCTTTTGAGATGAATGTCAGCTCCTTACCTTATAATGAGACATATCTATAAATCCTTTATGTGGGAGGTTAATAGGAGCTGGCAGTCTCTAACTAGTGCAGTTTGTTCAGTGCTGTGAGGAAAGAACCACAGGCAGCACGTCAGCAGAAATGAGCCTAAGTGCCAGGAGTCAAAACTGGTGTCCCTCACAGTGATTAGATGGCACATTTGATATATGCTAGAGCAGGACGACTGACAGATAGCTATATGGAGGTGGCAAGATCTTATATAGTAACTATTTCAGCTCTCTAGATCTGAAATATCCCAATAGCTGTATATGTTTTTTAAGAAGTCATGGAAACCTATAGCCAACCACTGTAATGAATTCAGGGGGTAGTTTAATGGCAATCTCAAGAAGGAATGTAATTAGATGAAGTCAATTAGGCTGCTTGGGGATTTCTAGCTGCTGTTGTTGCTATCTGGGAACCCTAATAGGGCGATTAGGATTAACTGAAATCAGCCTGATTGATTAGGGCATATAAACCTACATATGCCAAATTCCAGGGGGACAGTGTGCTTGAGCTTGATTCCATCTGGAGCTATGAGTCAGGAAGATGAGTTTACTCTGATGGCCTTGGAGAAAGCGACAGATCAAGACTAGATATACACAACAGAAGCAAAATCAAGTGGTGACACAAAAAGGCTGCTAGGAAAAGGACTGATTTTATCTGCTGTGGCACTGTGTCTGAAGGCCATCCATTCTAACCCAAGGAAGTGAGACTAATACTAAGCAGACCTTTTCCTTTTTTTTTAAAAAAAAACCCACTATATCTATGTAACAAAATGCATCTACATCTTCTTTACACAGCTTTTTAGGCTCAAGTCCTAACTCAGTATGGCTACAAAATTTCCCAGGATGTCGGAATCTTGTTGTGACTGCAGTTCTCTTAGTTCCACAGCCAAATTTGCAAATGTGATTTTGGAAATGAGTGAAAAAACTGTCAGTGAGTAAATCCTGATGCTTCTGTGTCATGGGGTCAAGCACACAAATGCTTATTTGCATGCATTTAAAATCTAGTGTATGGTGGTGCATGGGAACCCCACCTGCAACCTGCTTAGAGGACAACTGAGTTTGGCTGGCTGTATTTATTGTGGAAAAAGATCCTTATGGCCACTGAAGAGTTTCAGGAATAAATGCCGGGGTGGGTGAGGGGTCTGGGGGAAGTGAGAGGGATAGCAGACCAGCCCTGTTATTCAAAGAAGCCTTTCTAAAGCAGGGCAAAGCAGTCCAGGCAGGAGCCTGAGGGATCTGATCCCAGTCATTACCACTCATGCGAGGGAGAGGATATGTCAAGGGTAGGGAATGTCTTGGGGGACCTGCAATATGGTAACTCACTCTCAGCTAAGTGGAGAACAACAGCTTTAGCTGTACAGTTTAATAACAGGCTAGGCCACTTCGTGCACCGGCAGGGCTGTTAATGCACAGTAGTTTGCCTCTCATTGTTATGAGAGGAACCCCGCAGTTCCCATTTGACAGACAGGAGTAAAATTATTTTGCTGCTAACATTTCTCTTCAGCATGAGACAGTGGGGTTGTGCATTGCACTCATCCTGCCTGCAGCTCCCTGCACCTGCAGCTCCCTCCTCACAACACAGGAAGGTTCTCATGGGCTTGGAAGCAAGGGATTTTTGCTTTCCTCCCATTGCTCCCATGCTATTCAGCTCTATTTGGGTGGCACACCCGCCTGTGTACCATGGCTGCCAGCTGTGGAGTACTGTGCGGCATCCTGGAGTGCCTCCAATGGTATTTTGAACAATTAGTAACCAGCCTGGCGTGATCATATCCTAATGAATTACTGAAATGTTTTCTTCTGGTTGAATACTGGGCTAAATCCTGAAAGAAAGTGGACACCTGCAGATTTTATTGGCCAAGACCTGTCAGGGAGAATTTGCCTCAGTAAGGACCACAGGACTTGCCTCAACCCTTCCTAAATGTCCTATATTGAACTTAATATTGTTAATTTCTCTTGCCATTTTAGAAAGCATGCTTCACACAAGCATCATGCAGCGATTCAAAGAAACAGAGGCACTATCATAACACCAAATGCCACAGTCACCAAATGTCACTTTCCTTAGTTACCTGTTGACCCGTGAATGCATTTTGCTTCTAGTAGCTGGGCTTTATTAGGAAATGACAGGGAGCAGAGGATTTTTCCCAGTATGGCCACCTTGCCCATATTTTAAATAATCCAGCTCATGTATTCATAAAGCCAGTGTAAATCTTCCAAGAGAAAAGACATTATCAAAAATAGATTAGCCAGAGAAAAATATCTGACTTTATACAATACTTTTTGCATCTCTTGCTCTGTTTTCAACATCCTTAGCAATACATTAATTTGAATTGTTATAAAAATGCTAGTGATCAATCTTGAACTTATTTTAATCAGTATACTTTCTTTGTTAAAACCATTGAACAATACAATAAGAATTGTTATTGGGTATTTCTAGCTGCCGTTATTGCAGCAACGACAATCTTAATATATAATTTGGTAAAAATTATGAAATGAAATCTCTGAATTTTGCTCATAGAAATAATTTTGCTATTCCTCCCCAACAAGTCAAGGATTTTTTTTTCCCCCTTTCATAAATGTCTTGTATTTATCGGTATGATTTTGTGGTAGGTGTAAATATACAGGTAATTCTTTCAGCAAAACAGATCAACTCTGACAGCAGATACATACTAGTGCATTTTGTCTTCCATAACAAACCAGTTATAATTGACTGGGGCATCTGCTAACAGAGATGATTTTCTCTGTGCTGATTTTTTTGTGTGCTATAATCCTTTTTATAATCTATTTTTTGTCAATTTGTTTTATTGCACGTAGCTTACAGGAAGATTTAATGTGTATCAGAAGTGGTTTGACAATTCATTTTTTTCTTCTAATTTAAACAACTAAAATCACCGTATTTCATGTAGTTAGCATCATTTTTCTTCACAATGAACCCCAGTATCCAGAAAATACTGCATAAGCAAGAGACACTGCAGCCAGTACTTGCTTCTGCTGCTAGACCATTTCACAGCTTATTTCATTTGCTGTAAGTTTTCACAGGATTTGATAGAAAGTCTGTGAGGCTTGGGTGAAAAATACGGTATTGTTTTTATCATGGTGGCATTTGACCTAACCAGAGGGAGGAGGAGAGGAAACATGAAAGTCAAAAGTGTAACAGAGGCTGGAAATTCTTGAACAGATGTAGCAGGTGTAAACATGTTTCCTTATTTTGGTTCCTGGATTTAACATCCTCCTACAAGACTTCCATGTGCTCAGAAAAAAGGTTATATGTGCAGATGGTAAACTGCTAAAATGCCCAGAAGGTTCAAACTCATCTGTGCTTGTGAAGACAGGGAGAATTTCCCATCGTCTGACTCACAGGTGTTTGGAGCACTCTGAGTTAGGAACAGGTTCTGCAGTGCCGCTTTGCTTGAGCAGACGCCTTCGGTCGTGCATTGGAAACACACAGGCTCTTTTTCTCATGATGTCCAAGTGGCTAAGAACATTAGGAGAGCTCCCTGGAGCAAGGAGGTGGGGAGAGACTTTTTGGCATGTGGGCCACACAGTCATTACAAATTGAGGCTCTGGGTTGTTGCTGTCCCTGGGCTGCTGCTCTCTCTTCCTGACACATTGCACTGCCTCGGGTCACTGCCTCACTGCTTGCCTGCCCATTGTAGTTTTGATCATACATTCCCTTTTGGCACAGGACGATTATTTTCTGCATTCTGCTAGGTCCTCTTCCCGTTTGTCCCTATTAGTCCATGGCCAGTGTAGGAACGAAAAGAAACAGGTGTCTTAAACGCTTGGCTGACATGCCGGAATGGGGATGCATTGGGGACAGCTCTGACTGTGCAAGCACCGCTCACAGCACACTCTGCCCAGCCTCGCTCAGCACTGACAAGCAGTGAGAAAACATAGGGCCTGCCTCTGAAAGCCTTGCTCGTTATTAATAATAAATGTACCTGTCAGGCTTTGTGTGTAGGGAGGTATGATTTTACCCTATCAGGTGGACAAAGGATAGGTGCTGCCTCCACAGGCGTGCGCTTAATCCAGGACTGCCCTGTGGACTCCACTCAGGCCACCCCACCTTCCTCCACCACAGCATCCAGCCAAGACCAAATCACCTCCATGTCAGGTGTCCCCATCCCCATGATGAGCTGATTAGCAATCACGAGTCTATATCTACGGCCAGATCCTAGTCTAGCGTAAATCAGTTATGTCAGCTGAACAGCTGGCCTTACGCATGCTGGCCGCACTTTGCCAGCATCCCTCCAAATATGCTGCAGGGTCAAAAAGAGCCTGCCAGCACCTCCCTGAGGAGCAGCTGGCTCAATCCAAATCTAGGCAAGATGTAAGCCGTGCTGATGGAAAGAGGATAAAAAGTCAAGGTATTCACAATTTCCTCCCATCAGCGCCCCTCTGGTTTTGCCAGGATCTTAAGCAGGTATCAAACCCATCTGGAGGACTCATGCACTAGAAAAGGGGATGAATGGCAAGGTGGCAGACTTGTGGGTGACACAACATTGTTTATAGTAGTAAAAACATGACACGTGAAAAAACCACAATCTCATGATTCTGAGTAACTGGGTGATAAAACGGAGGAGGGAATGCAGCACAGGTAGATGTATTGTAATGCCAGTGGGTAAAGCAGACAACTTTATGTACAGAGTTGAGGGTGCTGGACTAGTTGTTACTGCTCAGAGAAGAGATTCTAGAAGTGCTGTGAAATCTAGTATATTTATGAAAACGCCAGACCCATCCTCAGCAGGCTTCAGAAAAGTAAATCAGATCTTAGCATTTAGTATGGAAGGAGCAAAAATGAAAACACTGCTGTGTCATGGTATACACACATTTAACCTGACTGTACCCTGACTGCCCACTAGCTCAAAAATGGTAACTCTGGAGCTGGAGGAAGATCCAGGCTGTGGGATGGCCTCTTATTAGGATTTCAAAATAGATTAGGAATATCTGTCTGGAAAATGAAACAGTGAGGGGGACAGGAAAGAAGTCTATAAAATCATGAATGGCACTGAGAAGGCAAATGGGGAATGATTGTAATTGACTCTCATCCCACAAGAACTAGGAGCATCAGACAAAATTATTAGGTGGCCTGTTCAAAACAAACAAAATAAGGGCTCTTCTTTACACCCTGCCTTGTTGGAGCGTGCCACTAATTGTCACAGGATGCTGCAATGTCAAAAATTGATATGGGTTCAAAAAGCAATTACACAAATTCGTGGAAGCAAAAATCCATCAAGGGCTATTAAATTTAAAGATACCACATCTGTCTCAGGGAAGTCCCTGAGCCACAGCTTGCTGGAGTTTGGGACAGCATGCCAGGGAACTATCACTGTGTGCTCACCCCTCTCTTATGCTGTTCCCCAGGCATCGGCTGCTGTTTATGTTTGAGGCAGGCTATTGGGCTGGATGGACTTGTCTCAGCTAGCGTGACTGTTCTTAAGTTTAGATGCCAGGAAATTAATTTTTCCACATCCAGTCTGTTGGAAATGATGCCTTTTCTTTCGTACAAGGACTAGGGTAGGATGATTTGTGATTTTTTTCTCTCTCAATTATTGTAATCACTTGTAATGGGATTTGAAATCTGAGGCAACACAGGCATCATTCTGAGCAGAACAGAAAAAGCAGGGGGGTATAAGTTTCATGGACTCTTAGGTCTCTGCGTGTGCTGATTCCAGCCCTATAGTGCTCGGTCTTTCAGGCCTAAGTAGATGGGACTTCACTGATAACCAGAAATTCACCTGCCAGAAATCTCCAAGACATGCTTTCAGGTCCCACTTTTGTGGGATCAAAGCAAACTACGGAAGGCTTGTGACAGCCTGAAGTCTCACAAGCAGCCCATGTCAGACGACGAGTCTTTTCTTCTGTATTTATTTACAATGTAGATATATTCAAAGAAGCAGCCTGCACTTTATTTTAAGCTTTTCACTGCCCACCAATGAATCTAAGTGCAACTGATTCCTACAGTCAGCAGCCTCTTGCCACTCTTAAACACAGGATGGACGGATCACAGATACCCTTTTCTGCAAAGGCACACGTCTCCTTTGCTTTGCACTGCCTGAGGTGAAGCTCAAGGGCAGTGGAATTCTTCCAGTGCTTGACAAGTCACCATGGTACACACACCAGAAGGTCAGCCTTTTCTGTCTATTATCTTTAACAACGGCATGGTCACAGAGCCCCAGTCCTGCACTTTATGGGTGTGCAAACCTCACACAGATCTAAATCTGCCTGCAGGAGGACTTGTATTAATCAGCTTTTCAGGGAAAATCACATTTGCGCTAATGGGCCCTGTGTGCTGAGAGCTTTGATCTGAGGCAGCTATTGTTATTCCAGAGTCTTCTGACCTTAAAGGTCCCTTCCAACCCAAACCAGTCTATGGTTCTGTCTTTTACAGGAGGATGTCCATGCAATGATTACTGATATATTTTGTCATTAGTGTTAGTGTAACTGCTAGTGTTAGTGCTGGTACTGGTATTGGTATTTGTATTCATATTGCTGCAGTATTATTGTTATTATTGTTATTATTGTTATTATTGTTATTATTGTTATTATTGTTATTATTGTTGTTCTATGCCTTTTAAAGGGGGATGTCCGTGCAACGATTACTGATAAATTTTGTCAGAAGTATTAATATTATTATTACTGTTAGTATTAGTGCTAGTAACTGTTAGCTGTTATCTGTTAGATACTGTTAGTATCAGTGTTAGTGTTAGCGTTAGTGCTAGTATTCGTATTTGTATTTGTATTCACATTCACAGAATCACAGAATCACTAGGTTGGAAAAGACCCACTAGATCATTGAGTCCATCCATGTATTCCTGCTGTTTTATTGTTATTATTGGTAGTCTATGATTCTGTGGTTCTGCCTTTCAAAGGGGGATGTCCATGCAATGATTAGTGATGAATTTTGTCCTTGGTATTAGTATTAGAAGCAATGTTAGTATTAGTATTGGTATTGATATTGGTATTAGAATTAGTATGGCTGCTGTTTTGTTGTTATTATTGTTATAATTGTTACTATTATTGTTCTTATTATTGTTATCCTTGTGATTTTGGTGATATTATCATCTAGAACACATTAATTTAATTGTATATTACACTAATATGTTAACATTGTTACATATATTAACACGATTAAAAATTATTTTCATTAATATCAATACTGTTATTAGTGCTACTATTACTGCTGTCGCTGTCGCAGATTCCCAGCCAAGGCGCGACCCTCCTGGCGGCCCCGAGAGCTGTGCCCGCACGGCTCGCCCCTCTTCCCCGCGGCCGCAGCCGCCCCCGAGGAGCGGCGCCGGGGACAATGAGGAGCCCCTAGGGGGAGCCCGGCGGCCGCCCGGCGGCTCCAGCGCTGCCCTTGGGAGGGAGGGGTTGCTGGGCAGGACGAGAGGGAGAACGCGCCCTCCCGCAGTCTCCCCCGCGTTCGTTCGGAGCTGCGGAGAGAGCTCTGGCTCAGAGCCTCCGTGTGCCAAGCATCCTTCCTTGCCAACTGCGATTTCAAGTACACAACACCACAGTTTTCACTTGGGGTTGTTGTTTTGCTTTGTGGTTTGGTTTTTTTGTTTTCTTTTTCTTTTTTTTTTTTTCCTTTTTCTTTTTTTTTTTTTTTTTGGTGGTAATCTTGTATGTTGAGAAGCTTTTTATCTTTCAGGAAGGTGACACAAGGGAATCTGCAGAACGCTTCTGTTGGGTTTTCTGGGGTGGTGTTGTGTCGTACCCTCCTCCCCAACGAGGTCACAGGCTCAGTCGCTTCACACGTCATCAATTGGTTCTGGCCACATCGTTGTGGGGCAGGTGGGTGAACGTTGTGGGAGAGGGAATCGCTAAGTATTGGTTGCTGAAATATGCAGTAAAATTCATAGAATGATAGAATGATTTGGGTTGGAAGGGGCCTTAAAGATCATGCAGTCACAACCCTTCCCTGTCCCCCGCCATAGGCAGGGACACATCCCGCTAGATCAGGCTTGCCTACATCCTACATCCAACCTGGCCTTGAACACCCCAGGGATGAGGCAGCCACAACTTCCCTGGGCAACCTGTGCCAGTGCCTCACCACCCTCACCATGAATATTTTCTTCCTAATGTCTAGTCTAAATCTTTCCCTCTCCAGTTTATAGCCATTCCCCCTCATTGTATCACTACAAGCCTTTGTAAAACGTCCCTCCCCAGCTTTCCTATAGCCCCCTTCAGGTACTGGAAGACCACTATAACATCTCCCCAGAGCCTTCTCTTCTCCAGGATAAACAACCCCAACTCTCTCAGCCTGTCCTTATAGCAGAAGTGCTCCAGCCCTCTGATCACCTTTGTAGCCCTCCTCTAGACCTGTTCCAACAGTTCCGTAACTTTCTTATGTTGATAAAATGCAAGTAAAGAATGAGTACTGTGGGGCAGATGGGTAAATATTGTGAGAGAGTGAATTGTTAAATATTAGTTGCTGAAATATGCAGTAAAAATGCAAGTAAAGAACAAGGACTGTGAGATGAAGAGGTTTGCTCAAGTATCTGGATTGGGTGTCGGGGCCTATTTTACCACTGGGGAATCTGGAGTGTGGGCAATTTGCCAAAGAGCCTTGCCTGCAGCCAGCTGTTGTCTGATCTGGTTTCTTCGGGGCTTGAGGGCTGAGCTTTATCATCATAAACATAGTGCTGGCAGGGTTTGTTGTGGGTAGGGCTGGGGTGAGCAAAGTACTCTGGCGTCTTCATCAATGACTTGGATGCAGGACTTGAAGGTCTAATAAATAACTTGACAGACAACAGAAAATTGTGGGGAGGTCTTGGCACTCTTGAGGGTAGAGAGGTCCTGTAGAAGGATCCGGACAAATTGGAGAGCTGGGTAATTGCCAGTTACATGAAGTTTAACAAGGGCAAGTGTTGGATTTTGCACCTGGGATGTGACAATTCTGTATATACATACAGACTGGGGAGTGAGCCTGGAGAGCAGCTCTATGGAAAGGGATCTGGACGTTCTGGTTGATGGCAAGCTGTAAATGAATCAATAGTGTGTCTTGGCAGATAAGAAGGCTGACTGTGCCCTGGAGTGCATCATGCATGGCATTGCTAGTTGATAAAGGGAAGTGATTGTCCTCCTCTGCTCCACGTTGGTGTAGCCCCAGCTTGAGTACTGTGTGTAGTTTTGGGTGCCACAGTATAAAAAGGATATAAAGCTACTGGAGAGGGTCCAGAGAAGGGCCATAAAGTTGGAAAAGGCTTTAAAGGGGAAGCCAAATGAAGACTGACTAAAGTCACTTGGTCTGTTCAGCCTGGAGAAGAGGAGATTGAGGGGAGACCTCATTGCAGTTTGCTGCTTCCTCAGAAGGGGAGGAGAAAGAGCAGAGATAGGACCCAAAGGAATAGCAGGAAGATGTGTCAGGGGAGGATTAGGTTGGACATTAGGTAAAGGTTCTTCACCCAGAAGGTGGTGGAGCACTGCAACAACTTCCCCAAGGAAGCAGTCACAGCGCGAAGCCTGACAATATTCAAGAAGGCTTTAGGAAACACCCTCAGACACATGGTGTGAATGTTTGGATTGTTCTGTGCAGGGACAGAAGCTGAACTGGATGATACTTGTGGGTCTCTTCCAACTCAGGACATTCTGTGATTCTCTGACAGCTCTGTTTCACTGTGGCGCAAGTGTTTCAGTCCTCCTGCCTGAGGCTGGTGACTCTGCTCATTCTGTATCGGGAAAGGGATTTTTTTTCCCATGGCTGATAGGCAGCCCAAAGAGCCTCAGAGGGGCAAATCACACATACAGAGCAGCTCCAGACTGGTATCATGAAAATATAGAGGCAAAGAAATCCCTCCAGCTGTTTCACTTCCCTGCAAGAATCTTTAGCATGCAAGTGTGATGAATTCCTGCAGTGGCTGTGTTGATGCTTTTGATCTACTGACATTGATTCAGCCTGTTCCTGCATCTCGTTGCTTTCTTGATCTGGCAGTGCTGTCTCTCTTATCAAGAAGTACGTCTCTCTGACTGGAGGGTTTTTTGTGGGGAAGTGTTCAGGCCCTCTCAGGGTGTGTGGCAGGCCATGCATGGTCTCCAAGAAGCTGCACCCATGCAAGGAGGATCTTTCCACTACGGGAGCTTCCGAAGTGTATGCAACTACTGATGAAATAGCAAAATAAAACAAACAACCTGAGACCAATGCTGGTAGCTTCTTCATTTAGCAGGCTGGATTATGTAATTTGGAGAGCAGTACTCAGCTGAGACATGTCTTCTACCTGAAAGATGGTATGTTCTTAAAGGTGCTGTTTGATTAAGTGCATGTTTGCATTATCCCTGGGGAAAAGTGATCCCTCGTGCAACACTACATCCCTTCTGGCACACCTCTTTATCTGTCATACAACTACAGGTACGGTCACACTAGGAAGATAGGAATGTTCCCCACCTTTGGTGAAAGTTGCCAACAACAACATAGCATTAGTGTTCTTTCATAGCAATCTCCAGTCATCAGCAGACAAATTACAATCAAGGTTTTCTTTCCATCCTCAGCCCCACTGCTGGTTGGAGTAGTGTATCATTAGAATGATTGGATAACAGATTCACTCACAATGCTGAAATTAAACTTGACCTGTCTAATCACATCATAAATAGTAATTGGAGACCTTTTTTTATTTTCAGTTGTCAGCCACAGATCCCATCTAAAATATGTTGGCATTGGGGAAACAGTTGTAGTTGGTGAGAGAAGGAAATCATAGCAGAAAAAGTATGCAGAACATCCAGATACACAAGTGAGTTATCTTGTACCTGAATGGTTAATTTGTTTAGGAAAATACCTGGAGAAAAAAATTCTAGTGTATGTGGCACCAGGGAAGCTGAAGATGAGTGCTTCTTTCGGGTCTTCTGCAATTGGTTTGGCATAACTTTGCAAAAGGTTAACTATTTAGGCCTGCTCTTGTCAGTGTTTGTCAACAGTCGCCAAGAGAGTATTCCCTGCTTCTTTGTGCAGAATAAGATATAGCTGTCCTGTCTCACATGCCACTCTTGAGTGGTGAGTATCATACAAGGTCAAACAACCCTCTGCGGAGCTTTAGGAAAGAAAAGACTTGAGAAATTTAATAAAGTGTCAGAACAAATAACATAACCAATACACCATATAAAAGTGTGATAGAAACCAAAACACGAAACGACTTCTCAGCTTCTTCTAAAACTTATCCAACTTCTCTGGCATGCAGCGTGATAGAACTAATCTGTCTTAGTGCTTTGCAAGGGAGTTCACTAGAAGTCTGTAGCAAATTTGTAGCGTGTATTTTATTGCTGAAGTAGTTTAGGTGTTAGAAAAATGAAAAGACAAGTGGAAGTTCACTGCATTGTGGTGTTTTTATGGTGATCTTTTTGATGGAAGTCATGAAAAAAAAAGAAGGTAGGATGAAACAGAGATAGAAGACTGCAAAATCTGCCCCAAACTTCCTGTGAGTTAGAACAAGTGCATAATGCATGATAAATGCATAATTTGGCCTGTTACATTATTCCAAAAGGAAATGTTAAGATTATATTCTATTATTCCAGGTAGCATCCAAAAAAACCCAACAACATAAAATATGGTGTGTAGCAAGATCAGCAATATACTATGAAATGTTATCATTGTAGTTGTGGGAAGTTCAGAGTTTATATTTTGCTGGAAATAGTTAAGGAAAACACATTTTTAAAAATTTGCACAAGAGAAGAATTTTCAAAGTATAATTCAGAAATGAAAAGTGGATTTTTTTTTAATTTCAATGTTCTTTTAAAAAATATCAAGGATTACTAGTAGTGACAGATAAAGATAATGCTATCCATTCAGGATAACTGTCTTCTTTCCTAAGTACAGGATGTCTCCCATTTATGTTGTAGTGCTCAGACTATCAAAATTACTTCATTACAACACAAATAGGAGACATATGAGTATTACAGTTGTTTAGGTACTAGACAGCAGGAATCATTAGTGATATAACGGCAAAATTAAAACATTTTTCAACTACTGTATTATTATATAGGTAATAATGATGCATATGCCATGAACTATAGCTATGAACGTATGAAAACATAGTGTGAAAAAGTCCATATAAAACTTAGACATTAAAATAACATTTGTAATTAGCTTTTAAAATAGTATTCAGATTTTAAAACTGTGTGCAATATTTACATGTAGAAATAAGAAATACTGTGGCAAAAGAATTCTTCCTCCCTCTCCCCCCAAACTGTATCACCAGCAATCTTTGATAAATGAGGTCCTACTGGTTCTATTTAAATAGAATTGGTGATCTGTCTGACTTTCCAGGCTACCTCCTCAAGCAGCCCCCAGGTGAACTGTAGCTGAAAGGCTGCTGTCTCTGATTACTGGTTTGTGGACCATGTGAGATAGTCTGGTTGTCCCAGAGACAAGCTTCCATTTGCATACTTCCAGGTACACCTGTGGAAGGAGGCTGAGAAAAAGACATATGCCTAGAACAAATTTTAGGTTTCTCCTGGGCATCAGGTAAGCCTCAGTGAGTCCTAGGAAAGAATCAACAGGTTACCATTCCTCTATTTGCTCAAGTTCAAGCACAGTTTTGTAGAACCAAAAACTAGATCCTACCTGCACCCACTGTTTTTGCTTGCCTTCTAAGACTAGTGAACAATAGAGACTGCTTTTATACCTCTCTGTTGTTAGGTGGTCTCGATCACTTATTGTCTTTGGTTATTCCACAGGGAAAGTAACTATTTTAAAGATTAAAATTATGACTTCCAGAAAGAAAAGCATGTACAGTCTTTAAAGCAGTGCATTTACACCTCCTTATAAAATCACGTGTCGCCAGTTTACACCCACAAGTTGACAGTGGGCTTGCTTGCTGTGGTCACCTTTTACAGACCTCCCTTAGAAGTAAGATGTAGAGAAGGAATCTGCAAAGTGAAAGCAGGAAAAAAGTGCCTCATTGTAATGAGACGTTACTGGAGACAGAAGATAATCAGGGCTTCCCATCTTAGACTAAGCAAAACTACATTGCTGGCAAGCTACATTCAGCAAAGAATTATTCCTTCTCCTGTGAATTATTTAGAGTACATGCTGCATTTTCAGTATAGATATGTGCGGATCCAAATTAAATAGAGCTTCAGTCACTAGGGCCTCCAAGTAATATCACGATGCAAATATTAAGCAGTAGTAATAATAAGGGCCTATGTACAACTTGTTTCTCATTTGCTAGATGGAAATGTTTGAACTCTCTATTGCCAGGGAACACACTGGGCACAACACAGAGCAAATGATGAGCCCAGATTGGTTAGATATCTAATAGAAGAGGGTAATGTACTGAAGTGGATGAATTTCAAGTGCAGCCAATAAAAAGAAGCTCCTTACGTAAGTATTTTGAATATATTCTGTGCTAGCAAGATGAGAAATCACGCAAATCAAAAGTTAGCCATTGCAGAATAAAACCTGCTACAGACAAAGAAATTGTAATTTTCTAGGCAACATTGGATCCAGTTCCAGGAAAAACGTACACCAAACATAGATATCTTGACAACCTCATTCAAAGAGGCATTCAAAATGGAGGCTGTGTGAATAAAAAGCCTTCTGAAACCATAAAAGCAGCATGCTGAACCTAAGGTGAAAATGCTTTAAATTACTGGGATATGTCAGAACCTGTCCACAGGACTGGGTTTTCGAGGACTTTTGTTAAGGATCTTTTGGAGGATGTAGGCAACAAAGCACATCACAAGCGGCTGGTGTCAGTTTTTCAAAACAGGAATTGATTTTAGGCTTTTGGGACCAGAAAATCTTTTGCAATGACTTTCTGAGGAAACTTTTTAGTCAGGAGTAATAGCTAAGTAAAAGAACAAGGAGCTGATTCTGCTCTACATTGCCTTTTGTTTAACAAGTAAAATATGCTCTCATCAAATCAGAATTTTCTTTTCCCACGGGGAAAAATTTTAATATTTTACTTCCAAGGATAGGCATAACTATAGCTAGTGATGACAGACAGCCTATGCAATCTAACCTAATGTTAAGGGGTCACAGCCATTGATTCAGAAAGTATTTGGCCTGTGGGTTAAACAAGAAGTAGCCTTAGCTGATTGTCAATAATACTGATTCTGAGCAAAAGAGCTGTTTAAGGTGTCTGCATTAAGAGATCAGCAAGACTAAAGCTGAGAATAGATCACTGAATAAAAAACCTGTAACTAGATCACTCCTGACAAAGCTGAGGATAGGATTGCTTCCATGGGATGATGGAAGTACTGGGGCAAGTCCCAGGTCAGTTTGTTGAGTAAAGGATGCTTAACTGCTGCAATCATTAGTTCAGCAGAAAATGGTAAAGGGAGGAGGGTGTATGAGCAAAGGAAGGAATAAACCACCTATCTGGCTGCTTTAAACTAATCCTGACAGCTTATTTGCTGATGGTGCAAAAGATATCCTGACCTGAGGCATGAATTCTGTCAATCAAGTGCTACCAGTTAGGTTGAGATCAGGGTAAACTGCCTGCCAAGGTACACGGCAGCCTTAAGCCAGGTGCCATAAACAGGGCAAAACAGATATGGAGGAAGAATGTAGACAGGAGGCAGGTAGGAGGGTGCAGTGGAGCAGTGCAGCATCAACAGTGTGGCAGACTGGAAAATTCATGTGGGGTTGTAGCACAAGCCCAGGGCCACAGAGTGTTTACCTCTTCTGCGGGAAAAGAGGGGGATGCCAATGCAGTGGCTGAGTAGGAGAGGGTGGGTTCAGACCATACCTGTCTCCTACAGGGGCAGTGGTCATGGCTAGAGTGAGGGGATGGGAATGGGGATATTGGTTACCCCAAATGCTGTGTCTCTCCTCCTCAGATGATATTTGACTTCGGCTAAGCAGGCCAGTAAGTACTATAAAGCTGGAGACGGCTTGTCACTCCTGCTGACACTGTTCACATTTTGCTGAAGCACTGGAGTCCATGCAGGAACCCATGTGTTTCCCCACTCAGGCAAGTGCCCTGAGCCCTTCACTGAAGAGTTATTCTCATGCTGTCTGACTCAGTGAAAATGCAAGCATTGCAAGCAAAGTGGAACGGATCCAAAATGAGAGATTGAGGCAAAGTGGCCTCATAAGGCAATCTCCTTGCATTTAGGGCACGTGTCTGAGGCTGTGGTTCAATGATGCAGTCAGTTCAGTTCCAGTGCTACTCCTATGCAATCAAATACATCCCAGATAGATTTTTCATTGCAAATGCTGGCACTGGGTTCACACTGGTTCCAAAAATGTTTGATGGGTTATCTTCAACACTCAGCTTTATGCTGACTGACACTTACTATTGTCTTAGAGCCAGCAAAAAGGTCAGTGTAAGGATAAATGCAGCATTAAGAACAGTCACGTGGCAGGTTCAAGAGAAATAAACTTGAGTGCTTCCCTTTGGCCTGGACCATATTAGTATTGCGGATATATGTACTGACTTGTACAAATATAGATCTGATCCATAGGTTTTGGGTTGGGAGATGTGCTCTCAAATCCTTGCTCTTAGGGTGATCGGGACAGAAAACAATTATTGGATTACTGGATAGTGGATTACTGAAGATGCTTGGTGAGAGGGGAGATCTTTGTTCAGACTTTGATCAAGTGACTGTCAATTTGTTGAAAATGGAAGAAATTAACAACACATGAATCTGAGAATACCTAATGCCTCTTATATGATGATCTTACTAGAGCTTGTTGAACTGTTTCTTCCAAGTTTTAAAAGGAAAGTGGCTTTCCTTTCCAAGTCAATTTTCTTCTTGTTCAGAATGCTTGTGGTTTTTAGCAGAAATAGAATAAAACTAGCAAAATCAATCTCCATTTTCTGCTGAGGGCTCAGTGGAATCAAGTACTTTAATTTAAAAACTACATGCACAAAAACTGGATGCTCCATGCAAAGAGCTGCTTACCCTTTCCAGTGCTTGGAGAAAACTTGTTCCTATCTCTCAAAGGCCAAACCAAATATATACTGTTCATTGTATATTAATTAAGAAATAATGGTCTCAGCAAAGGGTATTTCCTGAAGATTGATGGCTGTCTAGGTGAGTGGATTGCCTGAGATTTCTAATTAAAGGTGCAGGCTTCTTCTGTTCTGTTGTGGGAACGTCTATTAAATTCTATTGAATTCAGAGGTTTTTCATGGCATGAAGTCTACCAGTGCTGACAGGTCCATGCCCCCCAGTTTAATAGGTGACAATGCACTCTAGAAAGGCAGCTTTCAACTGTCTCATCAGTGACAAAGTATTACTCTTGTGAATGTGGCCAAAGACACCTATTTGTTCTGCTGAGGCTTTCAGAAAATTTTAACTGATGCATCTGTGATAGTGAAGGAGTTGTTTTCAACGTTGTGGATGTGTCAGGTCATACCAGAGAATCTTTTCTATTCAAAGTCTACACAAAACCCCATTATGTCTCATGTCCTACATAAAGATGGGAGTGGGGAGTGTCAGGAGATGGGTTTGTGGAAGGAATGACAAAAAGAAAGTATATGGAAATCAGAGATGTGTCTTGCCTGAGAGCAACTAGAAGATGCTTCCTTATGTGTCAAGTGGGCCATATTAATAACTGTGGCATAAACCCAAGATAAATTAACTGTTTTGAGTTCTTTTCCGTACAAGCAACATAAAACACAACTGTTATTAGTTTTTGCTGTTGGAAAATCAGAGAACTTTGCCCTCCCCAAGCAGAAGTTTCTC
Source organism: Phaenicophaeus curvirostris (assembly GCF_032191515.1). Taxonomy (NCBI): domain Eukaryota; kingdom Metazoa; phylum Chordata; class Aves; order Cuculiformes; family Cuculidae; genus Phaenicophaeus; species Phaenicophaeus curvirostris. The sequence continues at coordinate 38,675,162 of NC_091394.1, forward strand.
TTTATGCAACCTTTGTTCCAATCAAAGGGTAAAGCCCCAAGGGCCAACAGTGAATCTGCTGCCAAAAGCAGTATCTGTGTATCTCTGTCAGACCTGGACAGGAGACCTGTTGGTCACAGCAGAGAGAGGTTGAACTTAGAACAGGAATACTACAGTTACCTCTGTTGGGTATGAAAATGCCCCAACATCTCCATCACACACCTGCCTTTTGTAGCTGAGCTGGGCCATTATTTCTGTCTTTAGTTTGTCTGGAGCTTATTAGTTATCTCCCTCTAGTACTCATTAGCAAAACAAAAAGCAGGATCAGGCCCTAAATTTATGGAAATTAAATGCTGTCAGATCGGTTTAACTCCTGTAGGACTTTTTCACAACTTTATTGCAGTTGCATAAGAGGCTGCTTTGTTAGGAAATAGTAACATATTTTCTGCTCCCCACCTCATAGCACCTCATAGTACAGAAACTTTTCTAACAGGGAGCAAAAATACACTATTGAAAATAAATTCAGTGTTATGCTGAAAGTCATCACTGAAACCTCATTGAAGATGGTAATTGAGAAAGCTTCCCTTCCTAAGGAAATGCCTAAGAATTGCTGTCTTTGTGGGATATGCCTATGCAGACCCCAAGAGCCACACAATACATACTTGCACCACATGTCTGGCAGTTCTGAACTGTGGGGGGTGAGGTGTTTCTCCAGCCTCTAACTGCAGACTCTGGGGACAAGGTGGCATATGATGAAACAGAGCAATTGAGAAAGTGGCAACAGAAACATCAGAGAGGTAGACAGAGGAAGGAGCAAGCACACACCAGAGCCAGTGAAGAAAACCCTCATAGCCTGACCCTGAGAGAAAGCTAAGAGCAAAGGAGGCCGAGTTCAGGCTCAAAAGAAGCTTGAAAGTGTGAAAAGACAAAGCACTGCCTATTGTTTTGACTCTTGCTGTGCCCAGAGTAACAGGGACACCGTGTACATTCCTTCTAAACACACAGACTGTGCATTAAAAAGCCCAATTCATTCCCTCATCCATTTGTTCTCTAAACAGAAACAACCTGTAGGGACCCTAAATATTGGTGAACCACCTGGGTCAAAGAGGGTAACAAGAACTGTGTTAATAAAGGGAACTTTCTCTTCAGAACTGATTTTATCTTTTCTTGCCTCTAGTAAAAGATTTTAGCCTTTGTCTGTGATGATGTTGTCATTAGCATTGTCATAGCAACTGGTAAACAAGGAGAAAGCGATGTGTAACAACTTTTTTTTTCTTTTTAACCAGGCAGTCCAAATGTCTTACTAACAAGTAATTTGGTGACAGAATTTAGCAAAGCAGTTGCACACTAAATGGGTTTATCTTTAAACATAATGCTCTTTTCCATTTTAACTGAGCATAAAATTGTATCTTTAAAGGATCGGCAAAAAGCAGGGCTTCATGCCTCTTGAGCAGTTCCATGTGACATATGGTCTTTCCAAGCAATAGTTTTATCAGCTGTGCACAGTAGCAGCAGATTTGAGCTAATGTTCCTGTGAAAATAAGTAAGGGTTTATCCAAAAACTGGAGAAGGGAAGGAGAAAGGCACCTTTGCCCTGCTGTACAGAAAAAACAAATCCTATCTTACGTCAAACTTACGACGTATGTCTATAAATATAGTAGCTATGGGTAGTGACTAACTTCAGCACTAGCACTGAGCTGTGCTGAAGAGGAATTGGTGGCTTGCTTGATTCCTTGCCTAGCAGTGATGGCTCCAGGTGTGATTCAGTCCAGCCACATGCCTCCCTGGAGCCTTGGAGGATGGCTTTTGGGGCCAGGTGGGGCATTGCTCCCCAGAAGGGCTTAGCCAAATATTGGCCTTAAACCTATTCTCGAGCTTGCTGCTACCTCAGTTGGAGACCACTGCCACTGACTAGTGCTAGAAATAATTCTTTTAAATTAATTGGTGTTGGCATTCCAAATGCAGGAAGAAAGCAAAAATTAATGGATTGCAAAGCATTTGTGCATCTAAAGGATTTTGCTGTAGCAGTTGTACACACACAGAACAGAAGTAAACAAACATATGCTCATGCATGAACACATGCACACATATGAATATTTATGTGTATGCATAATGACATTAAATAACAGGTAACATAGCAGGTAAAATTGAATTGTAAGGGAACAAAGTTGGAAAAATATTTCCTGTGGCTCTGCAGCTCCACAGAAGGCATGTTTTCTGAAAAGATTTCAATGTTCTTGAATGTCTCTATGACGCCTTTGTAGTAATGAGTGATTTTTCTCTCATTCTTGCAACAATGCAATAATTCATAGCTTGAGTTCCTCAAGGCTTTCTCATAGGCAAGAATGAATTCCCTCCATTTTGAAGGCTTTCATGAGCAGTTCTCTCTCCCTTGCTCTCTGTGCCTCCCTCTTATCCCCAAGCATACGTGTAAATTTTATTCCAAATTCTGTCTGGAGTTCAGTGAGATTTTTTTTCAAGGAGGTAGCTGAGATCTCTGCATAGCATTCGTGCAAATATTTCAGAGTTGACATGAGCTTTTACAGTTGCAGCAACATGGCACTGTTATGTAACTGTAAAGTAACACAATGGAGAGTAGGAAGTCACGCTTTCATTTTATACAGATGCAGAAGGAGCAGGCTGAAGCACAAAAGAAATATCCACTATTAGTAATAGCCTGAGATGGACAGTTGACCTTAGGAAACAGGTAGGAACTGCAGCTCCTGAAAGCGTCTTTCCGTCTCTGAGTTTCTCTCAGGACAGTGGCATCATACAGAGTTGCTAACCCCCGAACAGTAATACCAGCCCTTAAAAATTGCATGCTTACAAAGAACACATGGTATACACACTGCACAAAAAGTACTCTGCAACAAAGTAAGAAAGGCTTTGTGCTGACTCAGCAGAACTAGATAACAAGCGCAGCTTTAAAAATAGTTCTTTCTCAATAATGGGTAATCGGTTCTTGCCTTTTCTCATTGTGTGAGATACACTATAGACTTTATTCATTAGAGAGCACTCTGCAAAGCTGAAGTAAGAAACAGAAAAAACAAGGATGGCAGTAGAGTTGTAAATTCAGCTCGTATGTCAAGGAAATGACAATAAACTGATACTATTTCTGGGAAAATCATTTGTTATACGTGCCATACCTAGAATAAAACATTCAGTGTACCAATATCTGCAAGGTGTAAATGCAGATGTGGCTGTCACAGAATGGCTGAGGTGGGAAGGGAGCTCTGGAGATCATCTACTCCAGTCCCTCTCCAACTCATGCTAAGTCCTCAGGGCTGTGTCCCTTGAGATTTTGAATATCTCCAAGGAGGGAAAATCAGCATCTCTTGGGACAGCTTATTCCAACATTTAGTCATCCTCACAGTAGAAAAGAGTTTTGTTTTGTTTAAAAGGAATTTCCTTTATTTCACTTTGAGTCCATTACCTCTTGTCCTGTCACTGGGCACTACCGAGACAAGTCTCTCCCCAGCTTCCATGTTATTTCCCATCAGGTTCTTATACACATTGTTGATATTCCCCAGAGCCTTCTCTTCTCCAGGCTGAACAGTCCTAGCTCTCGGTCTGGCCTTGTATGTCATATGCTCCAAACCCTTAATCATCTCTGTGGTCCTTCACTGGACCTGCTCTACAAAGTAGACATCTCACTTGTATTAAAGAGCCTAGAACCAGATGCAGCACTTCTGGATGTATCTCATCAGTTCTGAGCAGACCACCTGCTGGTGTGGCTCTGTTGCATGCAGCCAAGATGCAGTTGGTCTTCTTTGTCAGGAAGGTGCGTCACTGGCTCCTGTTCAACTTGTCATTCACCAGGATCTCCAGGGAATTTTCTACAAGGTTAATTTCCAGCTAGTTGTCCCCAGCCTGTTCTGATGTGTGGAGCTGTTCATCCCCAGGGGCAGGACTTGGCGTTTCCCTTTATTTAACTTAAATCTAATTCTCTAGTCTGTCAAAGTCCCTTTGAATGTAGGCATAGTCATCTTTTCTACAAACTTGTTGAGGATGCACTCTGCCCTGCCACTCAGGTCATTAATGAAGATGACAAATAGTACTGGTCCCGGCATCTTCTTCTGCGGTACACCATTAGTGACCTGCCTCCAGCTGGACAAGCCTTTGAGCCCAGCAGTTCAGTCTTGGTCTGCATGTCACTCACTTGGTTTGTCATAATGGCATTCTAATGCCCAAAATTTTATCTGATCTGTGCAGCCATTTATTAGGATAACAAACTTTGGTTCCCTAGTTAATCCTTAGAGTGAAGTTTCAAGTACATCTGTTCAAAATTTGCTCTCCGCAAGTACTGATAGGCAGTGAAAAAACACAGATTTCATGTACACCTCTACTTTTTTTCACTGGGAAATTAACAGAATCTAAGGCATGAACTGAATAATTCACTTAAAGTCAGAGCTAACATCACCAAAAATTCCTGACATTTTAATGGAGTTTGAATATTTAACGAAAAGACGGTATCTTGAGATTTTGTTTTGCTGTTCTTGGCGTCAAATTTGTCAAGATACTGTACAAATCGTGGGGACACTGACAACCTTTAATGTTTATTCCTTCAGTGGGTTCCCAGCTCCTTGGATCCTGGTGGAAGTAGACCCCTGGAAAAAAGAAAATAACTGACAGAGCCCGGTCTACCCTGCCTCGTGCCACTCTAGTGGCCTTGCTTGGAGTGAGCAGAGGAGCCAGACTTAAGGTCAGATATAGGCTACTGCACTTCCTGCTTTTCTGACCTTTTCTTGAATGGAATATGAACTTCTTAATTCTGAATTAGACAGGAAGATGTAGAAAAGTCTTCTGTACCTCCTTAAATTCTTCATATCTTTGAAACAGCTGTCAGTTTCGGTTTGTTCATCGATCATTCAGTCAAGCAGGAGAAAGAAGATGAAGGAGCATTCACCCCTTGATGTTGTTAACAAGTCTGTCAGGCTTTGACAGCTTGAATGAGAGACATTTCATAAAATTATGGGTGAAATTTTAAATGTCTTGTTGAGGCATACCACAAAATCCTTTGCTGTCAAATGAGCACTTGCAGTAACTTTTTTTTTTTTTCCTGACTCAGCACTGTGCTCACATCAGACCCATCAGGATTTTGGAAACATTTTTTTATAGTGGGCATACTCAGGAACATTAAGACAAACATTAACACTAAATTTACCTGCTGACATTACTGTTGCACATCAGTACCATCATCTTTGTGCACACATCAGAAGGGGAGTTTAATGAAGACTCTTTAAAATGGACTAAGCTTCTCTGTTTCTCTATCAGTATCACCACTTTGTTCAAACTCACAGTAGTTCACAACCAGTTCAATGCACATTTTCTCCCTTGCCTGTGAGTGGTCCACGTAGATTTTAGGTGATGCTTTGGTCCCACAACAACAAATACCCTGTGTGCATGGTTTCAAATGACTTTTTACTACAGACATATCCTCACCTCATACATGTTGCAGTAGGAATCTATTTGGCTCTTGGCCCAAACAAGAGGCCTATGCAGCGTACAGTGGCACCAGGGCTCTTAAAAATAGCTGTGGCACTGCTCTGCTCCCCATTAGCTTGGCACAGTAGCTGCAGGAGCCCTTAAACCTGCCATGCTCAATGAAATCCATCACCCAAAGCGCAGGGCCAAAAGTTTGTATGCTTTTCACTAAGACAGACGTATTCCAGCAGCCTCCATGAGGGCTTCCCAAGTTTTGCTCTTCAAGGTACATCAAAGTGTGGTAGTTTCTTTCCATGCAGGTTTCTGCTGAGGAGTGCAGAAGAGAGTTGCTCAGTGATTGCAAACCCCATTTGAACAGAAAGTTTTGTTTTCACAACATACAGGTATATGGTGCCAGAGGGATCTGTTGTATTACATGAATAACAGTCATTATAAGCTTGTGTTGGACAGAATAGGTATCTGTTTCTGAGCCAACAGCCAAAACCAGATGTAATCATTCAATTTATAGCTAACTAGGCAATCCATCAGCACATAGGCTTCAACTTGGAAAAACATTTTGAGTACCAGTTTAACTTGAAGTGTATGTTTATATACATAGATTTCAGGGGGGCAAACACGTGCCTAGAGCCACGTGTGACTAGAGCTACGTGTGATTGAATGCAACACTGAAAGAGTGCCATCAGAAAAACCCCTACTTTTTAGCTGTACAAATTTGTCTAGAATAAGTATAACAACAGTTCTGCCTTGGCTGGCTCTGTTTCTTTTTGGTGTAGTGCAATGCAAGCAAGATCCTATTACTCTGCAATATTGATAGCATACCTTCATGCATATGTGATAGCACATTCCCAGCACATTAAAGAGTTTAAAACTGATCTTTTTCTTTTCCACCACTGTGATGGTGGGTTTTTTTCCCCACTTTTACTCCTCAGAATCTTCCAGAAACAATAACATTGATCCTGTGTGTTAAACCTGTTTAAAGAAGAGGAACCTACATGGTTTCCTCATTTCTTATTCTGTTCTTCTCTGCTGCCCTTTGTTGTCTGTACTCTTTTCCATGCTCAAGAGCAAGCATGCATTCTGTCAGAGTTTCAGCATATTCCTCTGTCACACATTTTCCTGCTCAGAGCTCTTTTGTTCTAATACTCTTGACATTTAAGCTTGGGCACCTTAAAGGTTCTTTCTCTTTACTTTATTCTATGATCTATTGATTACTTCCACCTTTTGTTTCCCTAAGTCTATTTCCTTTCATGTTTTCTTACCCTTCCCACCTCTTGCTATTTCATCTCTTGATACAAGTAATGCTTCAAAATCCCAGTTTTAAACCCATGACCACTGCACAAGTTTTTCTCCCACTGGTTTATCATTGTGGCACTTTTTTTACACGTGGAGGCCCGAAGACATTGGAAATGATTACAGGGGTCATTGTTACTGCTGAATGAGTGACAGCCACACATTTACAAAGAACCTGATGAACTGCATTTTGCTTTGCAAGTAGTCCCTGTAGAAGCCATAGGCACTACTCACAGATCAAGGGACTACTCAGTGTGGGAAAATGACACTCAACACTGGGACTCAAGTCAGCATGGTATGTGGAGAAGCCTCCTTCCCAAAGGCTATACTGGCTGTGTGAGCCTGACTTACTACAAGAATAGCTGTGACTTCGAATGAGGGGCTTTGCCACAAGTTTAGGATTATTGTGCCTACATATTGTGGGGCAAATTCTGCACTAATTGCTACCTGGTGGGAGCCACACAGCTGGTGACAGAGCTTGGCCATGTGTGCTCTCATCCACACTTCTGCAAGGTACTATTTTATGCTGGTTTTGCTCACCACGCAGGAGCTGGCTATCAAAGGAGGCTTCTGTTCACCAGAAAGATCAGTTTTAGCATAAGAAACAAGAATACAGCAGGAGCTGTATTAGGTGTGGGTCTCAGTGTGAGTCTTGGACTGAAATTCCTTAACTTGGCTGTGTCCCTTCTTTCCTGCGAATGGTGTGGGCAAAATATTTGAGTCTACCTTGGCACCTTCTGATGACTTGAACTACATAAATCATTCTGAAATCATCAGATGGGAGAGCCTGGAATGGAGCAAAGCATTACTGCCATGCAGCCAAACCCTACGCAATGCTTTGAGTAGCCTTCCTTCTCTGTGTCCTTCTTTTTTATGGGAAAGGACCTCGTCTTTGTCATAGAAATGTATAGAAATGTCTGTGTTCAATCCTGGACTGTGCAACACATAGAGACCTTTTACTTCCCCTCTGTACCTAAGGTAGTGCAGTGCTTTGGTGCCATACATATGCTACAGGAAAAAAAACCCACAGTAATTCACCTAGATTTAACTAGAAATGTGTGTATTAGGCGTTAAGGGGTAAATTGCCCCAAGGTAACAGCTTGATTCTGTGCAGTACAGTACTGTGTTTTGGATGGGCACTTTTGCCTACTTCCAATTCAGACACAAGGGAGTTGAGAAGCAGATTGTAACCAATACTTGCATGTAAAGCATAGTCTAGTCAATTAGCTAGTGATTTTTCTGTCAGCCTGGATTCTGTGCAAATGAAGAGATATCTAGGATGTAGAAACTGATTGAACTTAGCTGAAAGTGTACCTCCTGCTTGTGATGCAAAGTAAATAAAGACTTTTTACTAGCAAAAAAGAGCATCGTTTTTACATTTTACCATTTCAATACAGATGAAAAATTAAATTGCCAATAAAATTTTATGAGAAAGGAAATTTGTGTTAGAAACGTTATCTCAGAGTATTGATTTTGCTACTGCAAAGAAAATTGCTCTCTAAAAGTTAATAAATAAGAGCAAGCAAGGATAGACTTTTAATTGCGTGATTTAATTTAAAATCTTCTGATATATAAAATACTGGTAAGATTATGTTTTAAAAGAATGAGGTAACTAGAAGATTAGATTTTTAAATGGTGAAAAGTTGGTCTTAGTTGTACATAAGTCTATGGACACAGCTCCTTAGTGATCTGTGAATAAAGATGACTAAACCATTGGCCTCTGGTTTGTCTATCAGAATATCTGGTGCACATACTAAAAGTATGTTACTCTAGTCCATTTTACATAGAGAACACTGAAGGGGTTTGTTGTCCTAGCTGCTTGAACTAGATTTTACTTTACATTAAAAACTCAGCCAAAAATGATACAGCCTTAAACTGAGATATTTCCGAACAGCGAGAACTGTGCTTTCACTGGAACTGGAAATTTGGCAGTTATGCTTCTGGTAAGAGAATGGATTTTACCAATAAGAAATATTAGTAAGATATTCTGTCACTGTGTTTTTATACTTTTGTATGTATGCATGAATGTACATGTATGTTATACATATGTACTTGCCTTTCTCTTAGGCAACCACAGAGTGATGTCTTCCTGTGAATAAGAAAGTGAATGAGCAAGGAAGAGAATGCTGTGGGGTTTTTCTTTTCCAGCAGTAGGAATAATATATCAACTATGTGGCTAGATATATTTTGGAGAAAGCCTTCAGCAAGTTTATTTTCTTCTTTCAGAATCTCCATGATGCATGTCACAAAAAAAATAATCAAGAGATTTCAAGATGACCTATTCTTCTCATGTAAGTGGAATTTTAACTTCTCTATAGAAGCTCTGTTTTGTTTCTTCTAGGTTGCCTATAGAATCGCCTTAAAGCAATGAGAGATGTGTTCCTCTTCCCTAGAACTCTAATATGAATCACGGAACCCTGGTGCTTTGTCAACTCCAGCGGTGCAACATAAGTGAGGGATTCTGCTTCAACCCCCACATGGCAGAGGGGCGCTCTTACATGGGTTTTAACAGTGCTATACTCAAATGAATTCAAGTGAGGCAAACTCAGGAACTGACAAGCACAAATAAATCTTCAAGTGAATGACATGGTAGTTGGTGCGTGTATATTTGTGAGTCTTTCTTCCCTATTAAATTTTATTTTGGGAGTGGCTACTGTCTTGTGCTGTTCTGGTTTTGTTTTCTAATCTCCTCACGGATGCCTGCCAACTGCTGCATACTCAGAAGAAGACAGTCACTTGGGCTCTTTCCTGTAAGCCATGTCCCCGAATAAGTTCTCACACACAGAAAGGAAACTCAGGACAACAAAAGGATATCAGTGAAAAGGTTCTTTTGGAGTAAAAATTTGGTGGAGATTGAAATAGGGCAAAAGTTCAAATGAGAACGAGCCACTGCCAAGCAAGCAAGAATCTTGGCAAAAAGGAAGGCAAAGAAACATTGGTTTAAAAGGCAAGTAACCATGGCAAGGCAACAGCTCAGTGCTAGAATCTGGTTAAGAAGTAACATCACACAGAGCTGCGATTGTTTATTCAAGGTTTAGCCCATGAGAGAACAGTTGTCTCCAATGAGTATTCTCACAGCTTGGATCCAAAATTATAACTGAATTTTTTTAAAGCATCCAGCACTTCTTCACAACCCATTTGCTGTTAGACAAAAGAAAAGGAAAGTACGAAGTTTATTCTTAGTATCCGTTGTGTGTTTAAGGCACAGCTTTACATATGGAAAGGCATTTCATGTCAGCTGTTGAACTGGCATGCTATTCTGCAGCAGTTGCCAATGGAAACTGTTGATACCTTTCCCAAGTTTCAGAAACTGGAAGCAGTGTATGGTTTAGGGATGTTCTGTTTGTGGGTGTTTTTGAAGAAGTCTTGCACCTTTGAGCTGCATTACTGCAGTTGCAATACAAAGCAGAAAATGGACTGTGGGATCTAGCAGCTGTGGAATTAAGTTTAGGCATGAAATAAAACTAATGATGGCTTTGATACAAGTAATATTTTACTAAAGATGTTTTGTGGATGTCAGCAAACTCACAACATATCCATACACCTGCTTAAGTTGTGCACCTGTTGTCCTACGAATAAATCAAAAGGGAAAAAATGGAAGCTTCCAATGTCCTGCTATAAATAAAAGATGATTAATACTATTATAGGGGCATACAGGTATTGGCAGCCCACAGAAAGAATGGAAGATTGTCATATAATTTGTGCTTTTGTTTCAATATCTAGATGAGCTTGGAATATATATATATACAGTGCTAGTTGAACACAACCTGATTTTTTCTACAAACTGGGTGGTTTTACCACTTACACTATTTTATTGCTCAGACCATCTTCAGCTAAACTAAAACACAGTGGTCTGTACTGGGTCTGCAGGCCTCAGCACTTTTGGGAACCTGACTTTGTAGCTATTCTTTGGAGACCTACAGGTCTGCGTGGAAGGTCTCTTTTTTCAAATCAGCATCCATGTCCTTAAAATATTTCAGGCTAAGACCTAAATCATCACATTTTGTGGAATCCTTTACACACATGCGGTGGGTAACTTTAAATGCTGCTAAAGTCTTTGGTTTCTTCAAGTCAACAGGGTACATGAAAATTGCTGTGTAGACAACTTCAAAGTTGCCTGTTTACCCACAGACTAATAAAAATTTACGCAGTAGAAGCACAATATCTTTGAACTTTTCTACTTCAGAGCTGGCTACACTGGCTGTCAAGGTGATTTTGAAAAAAAGTTGTTCTTAAAGGAGAGGATTGGATTTTAAAGGGCAAAGCTAAAAATATTTCCTTCGCTCCTGGCCTGTCCTTCTCCCTTCCATGCCTCTGGATCCCATTCTTCTCCACCAAAGCAGCTAGCTGCCTGTGGAATTGCCTCACATGGAATCAGGCTTTCTGGCAGGCTAAGAATGGCAGTCCAGCAAATTGATTTTGTATTGGTGCTATTCATTGTTTTACAGGTTAAGACTACTATTCCAAGGTACCATTTATTTTGGTGTGGTTTTTTAATCTGAAGTGTGTTTTGCCCACTCTTGAGTAAATGTAGCGTATATTAGGGGCAGATAGCTCCAGTGCTCCAGGGCTCTGTGTCTGACACGACTGCATTTTCCCTAAGCCTTTACAGTTCCAAGGTGTATCTCCCCAAACTCCCAGCTGCAATTATATCAAGCCAAACTACTACAGCACATTAGAGACATATGCAGAGTCTTCTATTCCATTTGTTTTTTTCTATCTAATGTGAAATCACTCAGAGGAGAAGTCCTTCATCAGTCTTTCTATATGGGAAAATCATAATCTTGTCTTTTTGTGGTGCTCTGGATCCCACTTACACTGTGCTAATCTAATGTCAAACTCTGTCCCTGCATCCCTTGCATATCAATGGAGCCACACAGAAAGAACAGAATTTGGAATGTTCTTTTGGGCTACTTTTTGTTTAACAGCTCAGAGATCTTGAGAAGCACAGAGGCTTTGTATTTATTTTTATTATTACATATACTTTGCGGAGGGCAGAGCAGGAATGACCACATTTGACTCTATGCTCTTGTGCAGGGCAAAATCTGCTCTCAGACTCTTTCTGCATTATCTCTGATCTGTCACGAAGATTTCTGTGGTGTCTTTCATATTTGCAGCCTGATCCAAAGGGCACTGAATCCCTCTCTGAGCAGATATATCACTGCTATAAACAGACGCTTGTACAGAAATCAAGAGGCAATCTAAAGCATATGTGAAAGCAGAACTCGGCCCACTGTCAGTGCATATCTTAAGTCTGCTTTTGTGCTACTGTTTTTTCCTTCGCTGTCAGTGAGAACCTTTGGATTCTGCAGCATGAAGTGGGGACAAGTTGACACTCTTTCTTGACAACTTTCCTCTTCCCCATTGTCAGGAATTCACAATCCAAATGACTCATGTTATGTGAGCAAATATTGCCTTAGTTTTAATCATTTTATTTTTCATTGCAACCACCTTTGTATGTTACTATAGTAATATATGGTGTTCCCTGTCAAGGAACTGCCACAGATAATTTCATAAACCTTTTATGCAGCTACAGCGCAAAGAAAATGATGCATTTATTTTACTCTTATGCTTACCTGGAAATAAAAAGTATATTTTAAAAAGATAGGATAAAATTGTATCATAAGGAAAGAGCAGGAAGATGCCAGAATCCAACAGGCTCAAAAATGAGGAAAAAACAGAATTAAGGTTGAGATTGTCTCCTTTGCTCAGTCTTTTCCCAAAATTCCATCCCATTCACTCCTTCTTTGGCATGAGCAGATAGAGAACTAGGAATTGCAACAGATAATACCCTGGCTTTGTGCCCCAATGGCAGTAACACACTATCCTTCAGCAAGTGCAGGGAAGGACTAGGTAGTACTCCTGGCTCGACCATGCCATGTCACTTGATATCAAGACCATATAATTTGGTCTCTAGGCATGAAAGGATGAAGTGTCTGCAGTGGAAAGGTCTAAAAGCAAGACTCTTCAGTTACTTCAGTTGCTAAGCTTCAAAAAGTCTTCTCCAGACATGAACATATGGTAATTTTCATTTTACATATATATATAATTTGCCACATTTGAGAAAAATGTCCACTAAAATGGCAAACAAGCATAGGCACAGTAACATCCTGAAAGTAGAATGCAAGTGACACAGTGTTAGAACATCTTAATGAAGGTTGTATGCTTTCTTTTTTCCTAAACAAATATTTTTCCTTGATTTCAATATCAACTTAAGAAAAAAAAAATTAAAAAGGATGAAGTATTTGTGTTAAAATTTTCCCAGATGCTGGGTAACAGGAAAAGAAAAATATTCAGTTTAATAATTAAGTTAAAAATATTGTTTGGTAAAGTTCTGAGAACATGAAAGCAGGGCATTGAAATGGAAAGACTTCCATGGTGGAAACCGTGACCTGTGTGTGTCCTCTAAAGCAGAGTTATCCATCAGGTGAGCCACCTCGGTCTGGCCTGCAGACTTCATCCACTGCAGAGGAATATGTCACCCTAGAGCTGAATGTCACTGCTGTGTGTGGTAAGACTCCTAGACTGAAGAGACGTCCATGAAGGATGGTAGAAACACTGGAGATGGGTCATCTCATCTGCATGGTGTTTGAGCAGGCCTAGTAGCAACACCTAGTCTCCCCACAGTCATCACCATTATTGTCACAGTAACGGCTGTGAGGTGCTGCTAGAAATGTTTTAATACATCTCTCTCCTCCCACCAATAACATTCCATACTGAACAGGTGTGCCTGGCACTCCTATATGTGTGGCTTGGTGCATGTTGTATGGGTTGGCTGCATAATCGCAAATTGGTTATCCAAGTATGGCTTCTTCTGCAATATAAGAATTTGCTCAAAGCACCCAAGAAGGAGTTGATTTGTGATCTGTTGCATAGACAGATACTTTGTCAGGGTCATGAACTAGCCCACACAGATTTATTTTATATTTTAGGCTTCTTGTGGTTGCCATTTTATCAGTCACTCTAACAGCCAGCAGGCTCTCATTTCATCTATGAAGAATGTAGCATTTTGGATGATGCAAATGGTGTTAGGAACTTGACATAGCAATGGGATAAGATCTTTAAGAAGAATGTGTCAGTGCCTTGTGCAAATGCGAACAAATGCCCATAATTGGCTAAGGGCAACAGATGAAGGAAGTGCTAGTATGGAAACACTGCTGCAGGACAACTGCCAGGGAAGCTTACAAGTACTAGCTGGAGTCTGTAGAACAGAAAGAGGGTAAAACATGACACTTTGCGATGAGATGTTGCACAAAATGTTCAAGAGGAAAACAAATGAGAGAAGGAAACTGTGAAAAGAGAAGTTGGGAGAAAAGAACCATTGGAGGAGGGAGCAGCAGACAGCAGAGGCATGGCATTTCATAAAAAATAAAGGGATGAAAAAGTGCAGGAAGAAAATATTTTAGCACTGTAGGAGGATAAGCTTGCAGACAAATCCTTTTTACTGCCTTGACCAGAAGTAGGCCCTCAAGCTTTACACAATAAACAAAGTTCTAGTGGCATCTCTTACGCCAGCTGACTGAGTTTTCTTCTTCAGATGTAACTATTCTTTTTTGTATATCCATGACCACCCTCGCAGTGGTGCCAGAGGAGGGACCTTGGGAGCATGCTGTCAAAGTCACTGTCAATAGGGCAAAATTACAATATTTGGGGCCATGTGTGCAACCTAAAGCACTTTGTACGTTGGAACAGTTTAACTTCAACTCTTTTTTTCAACAAAAATTTATTTGTGAAGAGGAAACCACTGTGTATTTCACTTAGCAGCTCTGAAATGAGGCCATATTCAAGCTATCTGCAAGGATATGCTTGCAGAGGATTCACCACTAGCAAACCATCTGTGATAGACTCACAGTGTAAAATAAAGACTTATTATTTCCCACCTGTTTTGCCATTTAGCATTTGTCCATATTGCACCGACACTTCAAATGAGTCTGGTGTGGCAGTGAAGTCGCTCACATCATCAGTCAGAGCTCAGGCTCACAGCCCTGGCTGATGCTGTAGGTTAAATCCACACCAAATGCTTGTACTGCCATAACAGCACTGGCAGCTATGGGAAAATTCTTTCCTTTTTTCTTTTCTTCTTAGACTTCATTGGTGAATGAGGTCTAGAAACAAGAGTGAGGTGTAGGGGTGAGGAATCAGCTGCAGCAGGGGAAGGGCAGAACAGACAACTTATTTCATACATATGTGCTGTGCATATGTCATGACTCACCAGGCCATGAATCTGCAGTGGGAATTAAAAGTCAAAGGGAAAAGACAGGGTGGTTTTTTCATTTGGAGTCACAGTAACTTTTCTTATAAAGTCTTTGTGGCCTTGGCTTCCCACAGAGATGGGACTGGTCAAGGCATTTTTAATTAATTAGCAGTTCCAGCTAAAGCTGTTAGTAATAAGAGGACTGGCTGGCTTATGTGAGCAGTGATCCGTCAGTGGGGTCACCAGCTGAAATGTGCTCAAGCAGTTCTGATCAGATGTTGCTTGCAGTGGTGGCCTTTGTGAATTTGAAGATCTTGGTCTAGTTTTCCTTGGCCACACATCATAAAAAGGAAGGACAAGCTCTCATTTAAGAGTTTATGTGGAAGTCTTTGCAGAGACCATGAAAGGACAGACATGAAGGAGAAAGCCTGACAAAGTGGATGACTTGCCATTCAGAAGGAGGCAAGCCCATCACAGACCTGCTGCAGATAGGAGAGAACCTCTTCTGCAGGAACCTTGGGCACCTTCTTCTAGGTAAGGCATAGACAATGCCTGACATTAACTTTCTACTCTGCCTGTTTGCCATGTGAGTCCCTTTGTGCTATAAAAAAGTCTTTATAACAAAAGGACAGGGATCATATCGCTTTAATTTATGTAACCAGCAAGGATGTAGAGTTTTGAGGTAAATATGTAGAAAAAACCCACCCATCTGCTACTGGGAACGCTGCATGTAGAGATGTATAGTAAAGTAAGAGTTTCTAGAATGACAACAACTCAACTTTATAACAAAAAGAAAAAACTTATGTTGGGTTCCTCCCCCCATCCTTCCCCCCCAATATTGCTTGTATTCAGCCTGAATCTCCTTTAACTAGGGGCTAGTCTTGGTCCCACAGGGTATAAGAGAAATATGCCAATTCAGGTGACAGATGCAGAATCAAACCCTCCATTTCCCCACATCCAGATATTTTAAGGGTTTTTAATTTAGCAGTTTCCACTGAATCAAGAATTAATGACATTTTTCCACCACAGTAAATGAAAGGTACTTCGCCAAAATTCCTGCTACTGTGTGAGCATGGAAAACCTGATGGTTTCTTGAGACATATTAACTGAATAGCTCCTATTGCCTTCCTGTGGTTTCCTCCCACTGAGGAAACTTCAGACCTATGAAATGTGAGTTGCAGAAAAACTAATTTTAATGTAGAAGGAACATGCCATGTTAAAACCAAGGGGATATTATCAGATGGATAAGAAACTTTTTCTCTTGGACTAAGGTGCCCCTATAAGTCGTCAAGGTCACTTCAGGCTTGTGTGTAGTTGGTTGTATGGACAGATCCTGAAGGGGAAAAAACATGTTTTCCCAGTCATGGAGCTGAGAGCCACTTCACTGACTTCTGAAAAAGAATTTCCTTTTCTCACCTGTAGCCTTCATTTAGGTGGTAAGACTTGACCAGACAACTGAGTGTTAAAATCAAGGTGGGCTCACTCATAAGAACAGATAGTTAAAGAGGTAATGCCCATTGTGAGTAGGCTATGGTGATCAGATAGTTAAGACCATATATTTTACCCACAGAGGATAAAAATAATGTGTAGTGAGACCTACAGGCAAATACTTCATCTTATGGAGAGAGGATACAGACTCAGTATAAACCCTAGTGCTGTAACAGGCCTCTTCAGTGACAGGAATAGTTTATAAAAAAACTGGAATATCAAGTCACAACTGAAGTAATTCTATCTAGTACAGTCCATGGTGGGGAGTATAAGTGCCTGGTTCAGGTGGTCTCTGGTGATTTGTGAATACACAGATGAAAATACACATAGGAATGTATTGATCTAGGTAGCCTTTGCTATCTAAATGCTAGCTAGATAAAAAGAAATATTGGTATGGTTTCAGGTTTTAAAACCTGTCTCCTACATTTCTAGGCCCTGAGTCTCTTTCTCTTCCCCTCACTTTCTCTCAGATATTTCTGCGGCTACCTGGTGATCAGCTTCAGTTAAACCTGAAATATATTTTTCACTGCTGTGCAAGTGGTGGAGAAGAGGAGAAGCTTGCAGGTGATTTACAAGACCTGATATGCTGGGGTCTCTATAAGAAGTTAAATTGGCTCTGTCAATAAAAATCTGTCTAGGTATTATTTTCAAATAGGAAATAATTTCAGATTTGAAGTTCATTGTTCCTGAAACGCAGATGAACATATGCCATTCTCTCCCCCTCCCACCTCCACTCAGACCCAAAACTGATATCAAAAATGGAAACTGTCTTTCTTTTTTTTTTTGTTGTTTTGTTCTTCATTCATGAACAACATGGCTAATATTATCTCTGGGAGAGAAAAGACCTGAAGACAGTAAGTATTACATTTTGTCAAAAGAACCCTCTCTTTCTTCACATTTTAAAGTACTTTGAAGCAGTTCCATTAGAAAGGCTAAATTCCTGAGCCCAGAGATCAAAAGGTAACTTGCAACACCCTCACTCTCTCCCCATCTACAGGGGAAATGGACTGCAGATGTCAAGGGTGCAGGGTGTCCATGAGAAGCATTCCGTCCTCTGGTGCCCACCTGCTGTGGCATCTGGCTCCCCTGAGCCATGCTCAGCACCTTCCGACCAGGGAGAAAGCTGACACTGCAGCAGCATGGGCACAAGTGCTTATGTTTCTCATGGTACCATCAAAGGCATCCACCTGCAACAAACCCTGCTTTCCATGGCATCTCAGTGAGGTTGGGACCACATCACCTCCCGACAGAAACCCACTCCAGCCTCTGAGAGACTCTCTTAGACCACAGGCTGTATGAAGGCAGCCAGGCTGGTGGGACCATCCTGCCTTGCCTTGCCCTCACGCTGGCAGCAGGAGTGCCTTGGCTGGGTTTTGCTGCTGCACGGGGCCACAGAGCCATCAGCCATCTCAGATCACCCACATCCTAAATCATTCACGGCTGGTCCTCTCTGTCTCACGCAATAACTAGATTGATAGATTGAGATTTAATTAAAAATGATAAGCAATGACAGGCTTTTTCTTTTATTTTTTTCCCTTTCCCCAGGCACTTGGTTTAAATGTTTACTGTGCTAAAAACAGTTACAAGCAATCTGGATAGCCCTCTGTTAGCTGTGATGAAAACATTCTCCAGTATATCCAATGGTGTCTGCCACTGAAGAGGCCCCAGAAACCGCAGCTAGATGGGTAATGATCCTTGCTTTCTACAAATCCTATGCTGAAAACCTGGTGCTGGCTTTCACCCTGGGTTCAGCGCTGCATTGTCATCCTTGGTAGGGACTCTGATTTGTTCACAGCAAGATCCCTTTGGTGATTCCTACAGCCACGCCACAGGTGATGCTGGCTGTAGGCCGTGCTGGGGTACATCATGTGCCATCCCTCTACCAAGCCACAGTGCTCAGAGAGCTGTGGGAGACACAGATGTGGCTGGCACAAAGCTTACCATCAGGGCCTGATGCTCTTGGGACGACTGCCACATTCAGCAGAGGAATAATATAACTCGTTACAATCCCTAGCCTTTCCTGAGCTCAGGCACACAAAAGCAAGCTTATACCAAAAATCTTTGCAGCAACATTACCCCAACAGGAGGCTGGGTCAGGACATGGTAGCAGCTCAGAGCTCTCAAGCCAGATATATTTCTGCCTTAAAAATGAGTGACCATTGCATCCCCTCAAGGGACATACACTGCCTGTTAAACAGCACTGTGGTGCTATGGACACAGCCAGCTATCCTTCACCTCACTTTACTCTTCAGAGTACTACATGGAACCTTCCTTCAGAAACATTTATACAAGCCCTTTCTCTGGCTGCAAAGCTGTTTTTTGCTTCTGCCTGCCACTGCTCATTCCTACATGCACCATGCAGTTCACCATCCTTCCTCTTGTGCCAGTCCTCTGCGTGCCGGGTCTGAGCTCAGTGGTCAAAGGGCACCAATCCTGCAAGCAGGGTTGGCAAAAAGAAAAGGAAGTTCATCTCTCCTTCTTGGTGATAAAGCATCCGTGCATTACCAACTCACTACTCCTCAAAGTCTTTCTGATTTGCTCACAGACCTCTACTGATAATGCAAAAATTACCCTTCCTTTCCACCTCACACACAATATGAATATACATGCACATAGACACAAATATAAACATTCAATTGATCTCATGGTTAGGATTTTTTTTAGGTGCTAGTGGGCTGTAGCAAGCCAGAACATTCCCAAAGCAAAGCTGCTTTATTACCAGTTTTGAAAACACCTCTGTCCATCATAATCAAATATCCTAAATACCCATGCTCAGCAGCATTCTGCTGGTACTGAGATTATGAGTCACTGGATAATTTAGCCCTGCAAGGGAGACTGTAAGCTGTTCTACCTCTGTCTTTTCCAGAGAGGAGATGCCAGTGGGGGACCTTCATTAATATTCACTGTAATGTACATCTGTTTGCCCCCTCAGCCACTGCATGAAAATACATAGGGAGAGGGGGAAGGGCAGAGGGAGAGCTTCAAAATGTTTGTAGCTGAGGTAGGAGCTAGGGATGCAACCTGAGCTGTTTCTATCAGTCTAACAGGGATGGCAAACGTTCACCATCTCTCCAAGCCATTCTTTGTGGTTTTTATAATCACTGAAGCATTTGAAATAAGAAAGGCACTAGCTCTGGATGAAGAATAATAATGGAGCTCAGGTTGATAATACTCCTCAACAGCTCAGTGTTAAGACTGGATCTTGGGTGTGGATACGAGTGACCCACTTAAGATTTTTTGTTGCTGTTGTTCAAAAAACCTCACTGTCTACCTCCTGTCCCATTGAGACTCAGCTATGACAGAGTCATACTTCATATTCATCTATAGGAACATCTGGCCCATGTCTAACATTTAATTTCCACACCATTAGAGTCAAACAATACGTGTACATCAGTAGATAATGTAATGCATTATCACGCAAGGCAGAGAGCAGCAATTTATTAGCCTAATTTAAAATAGCCTTCAGCAAAAAATAGTGCATCTTAATTCATGGATCTGAAAGGAATGACATCTTTTCCTGTAAAATGCAAAGGTATGAAAAGAGACATGCTTTTCCACAGTGGTGCATATATTATTTCTTTTTCTTGTATATCTTTTAAAAGATGAAATATCAGTTCTCTGTACAAAAAAAAAAAGAAAAAAAAAAGAAAGAAAAAAAAGAAAAGAGAAAAGAGGAAACAAAAAGAATAGGAATAGTTCGAAACCAAGGTACATCCATAATAACACAAAAGGAAAGATCTTACTGAGGCAACAAAAGAGAAAAAGGTGTCCCAGAATACAAGCTGAAGTGACCTTTCCTTTACAGTGAAGTTGTGATCTGAATGGGAAGATCACTTGGACTTTCCATACTTGTATTTGAACAAATCTAGGCTCCTAGATGCACATCAAGCATTTCCTCCTCTTTTTCAACTGTGTTTTTAATCTGCCTTTTCCAATAAAGGACATTCCCTAGATAGGACCAAAAATATCAAAACAAATTAGAGGCCTTTGCCACCTTAGCAAAATGAGTCACATTTCACAAGCCTTTGATTAAAGACCATAACTTCCTTCTAGGGGGAAATTAACTTCCCAAATGGCAGAGCAACACCAGACTTATGTACCACCCAAAGTGCAGTTCTCTGAAGCAGGATGAATTCTCTCACTTTTGGTTAATAAATACATTATGGGCTCTGGCCATACTGTTCAGCTCGTATCTCTAATGTACCCAAAGTTTACTGCCCTCTGAAGCTGACATTTGTATTTGGCATCATTACTGTCTATCCTTTTTTTTATCTGATGTCAAAATGCCATTGAAAAATACATAGACAGGGACCTTGAAGCAAAGTCTAACCAAATAAATCCTGATTTGTTTTTCCCATAGCGGAAAAACTGTGCTAGGAGAGCCTGAGGCTGGCCTGCCCAGCCTGGGATACAGATTAGAGGCAGGAGAGTGCCCTCTCAACAGCGCTTTAGGAGAAAACAGTATTATGTAGGAAGGTCAATCCTGCTGGCATGTGTCAGGTGCTTTGAGAGTTTCTTGGGACAGTTAGGTAGGAGAACCCACCATTCTGTATCTAATCTGCTTGAGCCCTGCCAAAACTGAACCCATGCAATATTCGAAGCAGAACTTTTAGATGACCAGAAAAAAATTCAGGGAAAAAAAAACCTGGAAAAGCATACTTATCTCAAAAATCAGTGCCAGCACTACCTTTCTTTGTCAGCACCTGAATGGGGATTTCGAAAATCTCAGCTGTGAACTTTGCCTAAGACAATATATAAAAGAAAATCCCAAGCAACACAAGACAAACAAAAAAATGCCTTATGTTAGTTATTCTTTCAGTACCAAATCCAGCTATCTCCCCTTCATCATGACAAAGTGTTCCATTCAGTGGGTTTGCACAGAATAGCATAGGGATGATGGATCATGGGGAATCATAAACCTAAAAAAAGTGACACAATGCTGCAATGTGTGGATAGAGTCCCAGGTTCATATGGGAGCTCCTCCAGTCAGCCAGAGGCAGGACCTGCCTGAGCACCACCTAAAACATCACAGCTGTGCCAGGGAGCTGGGTTGGGAAGGGCAAAGGAAGTGTTAGCTCTTCCCCTTCAGCTGCTGGCAGCTTTCTGAATAGTATATGCACACACTTCAGTCAGGTCAAGTACAGTCTGGCGGTGACTCCAGGAGAGAGCTGCAATTGCCAAGGACAATGAGACTAGAGATACATCCCGTGCAGCGCATCCCAAAGCAACACTGTGACAAGGCATGCCTGTCAGCCACGGCAAGGAGAATTCTGGAGCTGAAGCTGAAAAATTGATGTGTTTGATCAAATTAAACAAGCCTTACTTCAACCAGAGAGACAGCCACCCTTCTCAGAGGAGCACTGGTATTTTGTACCTACAAAAATACTCTGCTACTGACTTAAAACATGAACACCAGCAAGACCAGGCAGGACCAAGACCAGGCAGGTGATCCAGCTCTTCTGAAAAGAAGGAAACTATAAAAGCAGAAAGTCTTGGAGATTTAGAAAGATTTGACACATGTCAAGAGAAAGAGAAAAACAATAAATCTTACACCAAACAAAAATAATCTCATCCAACTGGCTGGTGTACTGGAAGGCTGAGGTTTACTGCAAGACAGCACCATGGCTTGGGGCAGGTGGTGGTGGTGGGGCAATCTCAGTTTGTGCATGTGACAGAAGTAAAAGGTGGCACATTAACAAAAGAGTTTGGCTACATATCTCAGCTGTGAAAGAAGGGGTGAATTATCTGTCTACCTGACACCATGGTTTATAAAGTAGCCTGTAATAAAACTGGTATGTCTTACCTGACCTTCTGTTTATCATCCCTTTACTAAGAGTCAGCTGGACATATTATAGGGATATTATATTATATTATAGGGATAGCATGGCAACTGCACAATAATATGAGGTGGACTGACTCTGCCTTCAATATCTAGTTGCAGGCACGGTAGGAGGTCCAGCTTTCTTTGGGATTGTTGTCTCTTCCAAAGCAGTCAAGCCCATCACAGAGAGGGCGCTGCTTAAGTGTAAGAGAAATAGGTGGTAGGTCTCCGCAAATGTAAAGAAAATGAGGAAGAGCGAAATCAAGCTTTTCAGTGGAACAATTGATTTTATTGGGATACAAACAGAAGCAGTCCTGTCCTTAGATAGGAACGGTTGGACTCGATGATCCGGTGGGTCTCTTCCAACCTGGTTATTCTGTGATTCTGTGATTCTGTGATTCTCCTGGCACAGCTACTATGCTTTTAAGGATGTAGCTTATGCTGAGATACCTGCATCTCTCTAGGAAGGAAATAAGACAAAGGAAAGGTGCTTGCATTAATGCTGCCTCAGGGCACCAGCAAGTTACGGGTTGGTGGGTTTTACAAGACTACTCACTATGCTATTCAATTAAAAAAAAAAGAGCAGTTACCATAGCAACACCCACATCTAATGGCTCTTATGCTACCTCTGAGATACAAAGCACCTTCTTACAGAGATACATTGACCAATACAGCATGTCGTGGGAAGTTTAATGCTTCTAGCAATGGTTTAAGGGGGGGAATGTGTGTTCCAATAATCAGACATATTTATATCCCCAGGTTGTAATATTAATTTATAACAAATTATTTTGGTTCTTTGATATCTCTTTTCTTCTCATTACCATTTCCTTTCTAATAGTGCCTTCATTTTTTCTTTTCTTCTTCCCTGAACGGATGATATTTGATTAAATACATGATGAGATTTGAATATGGGAGCTCAGGGATATGTCCAGCATTTAGGTGGGTTGTATCTCTCTGTAGATCTTACATCTAGGAAATGCTAGTTCTTTATCACAGTTGGGCAGTCACAGACCAGTGGAAGTTAAGGGCTAGAAGGTGTTTGTGGAATGCAGTCTGACCCTATGGGTGGTAAAGGATGGCTTTGCTGTCCTGAAAAGGGATCGAAGGCAACATTTTTTATTTCTTTTGCCCAAGAGGGAAAAGTGGGAAGGTGGAGGGGTGGTGCGTCTCCCCCAGGGGTGGAGAAGAGGGTGTGGAGATCTCTTTCTTGTCCTTCTTTACAGGCATGGTTCAATAGGAGAGAAGTTATATGACCCCTTGGACTTGGCAAGGGCCAAGCTAACATCCCCACAGGCACGCAGGAGCTGGAAGACTACTGGCAGAAATGTGAGGAAGAGAAACAGGACATCAGCTGGTCATCAGCATGTCCTACTCATCCCTTGGCCCTCTCTGTGGACATTTCATTTCTTCGCAACAGGTCACAGCAGGCACATCCAGTGTTCCTGGAAGAGCAAGATACTGCAAGATGCTGCGTCCCCTGTCCCCAACCACTGCTTTAAATATGTCACTACAAAGTGGCACATTGTTGGACTGTGATCACTAGGGAGGCAGGACTGGCTTCTATCCCATGGAGAGGCTGGAGGAGTGAGGGGCAATCTAAGAGTAACAGAGCTTCCCAGCCTTCCCTGGGCAAAGCCTAGCTTGGGCTCTCTGGGTCTCACAGCTTGCCTGCCACTTGAGCTCCCACCATGTTTCTGCAGAGTGGGGTCAAAGCTGACAATTAATTTCCACAATCGAAAAAAGAAAGCAAATCTTCAACAACCTCTAATTTTCAGTCTTTTAATTATCTAGCCAGCCCAGTAGGAGAGGAACAACATGTTTGTCCTTCCCACATCAAATATTCCTTGTAAATCTAAAACAAATTCCAGGAAAAAAACTAATGATGTAAAGAAAGAGATAGATACAGATTAATCACAGTAATTACTATTTAGATATAGATTATCTGCATAAACACAGGACACCACTATTTTGTTTCTGCAGCATCACTGAAAAATCTCTTTCATTCAAATTGCAAGACTGAGGATCAGTCCCATGTTATTTTTGCATGAACACAGGGCTCCATGTATTATTTGTGATGCTTCTAATTTTTAATTACCCTGAATTAAAACAATAAGATGATATATGATGAGTGAAGCCAAGCATATGTTAAAAACGTCTAAACAGTTTTACCTGAGAAAATGAACAGAAACATAAATTGCTTGTATTGCATATTTAAAAATTCAATAGCAAGCTAAAATTATCATTTGCATTAATGTATTCTGAAATATGAACTATTAAGTGACTCACATTGGCGCAACAAAAGCCAGTTTGGAGAACCTGGATTTAGCCTGAAGCATTCCTCAACAGCCCTGTCTTCTCACTCCCCTCTAAATAGTGCTAAATATACAAAGGAGATTCTTCTAATTGGAGAAATGTATACACAACACCTGTATGAAAAAAGCCCCTCCACAGTTCCAAGCACCTTTAAAA
This sequence comes from Phaenicophaeus curvirostris, assembly GCF_032191515.1. NCBI lineage: Eukaryota > Metazoa > Chordata > Aves > Cuculiformes > Cuculidae > Phaenicophaeus > Phaenicophaeus curvirostris. The sequence goes on from NC_091394.1 coordinate 38,699,848, forward strand.
ATAAAAAAAAACATAAATCAAAATATTCAAGGCTATTCAAGTCTCCCTTCTCTTTTTATTTCTTTCCTTTTTAACCCTCTTTGTACTTTGCACGCCTGTATTTTTTTTTCTTTGCTTTAATCCCAGCCATCGCTTGGTTTCTTTTCTTTTTTTTTTCTTTTTTTTTTTTTTTTTATCCCTTCATTCTTTAGATAGAGTTTCATTGTTTAGAGGTCAAGGCAATGACCTGCCAGAGGGAAGCATGGCAGGCACCCGTGCCTGGGGTGCTGGGGATGCTAAGGCGAGTGTGCTGGGGAGCTGGGCTCTGGCTTGCAGCAGCAGCCCAGAAGAGCACTGGGCACGGGACCAGGAGGTTTCTCCTCCCATGGGGCAGGAGTGCTGTCTTTTTTCTCTACAGTGTGACAAGGGGCAGGAGGGAGTGTGCGAGATGTGCAGGCTGCTTATAAGCAGAAACGTTATTCACTGCTTCACCCAGCACAATCTGTTCGCAGAGTAATATTTCCTCCTCTGCATTGTGTAAGAAGGGAGAAACCTGTCAGCCAGGTTTGCAGGGACAGGGGCTTGGACTTTGTTACTCAGGATCCCTTTGTAGGATTCCCTCCACCCCCTCACACCCCACCTTTTTGTTTGGGGCTGAGGAAATGAGATCCTGATGGACAGCAAGACAAACAAGTACTAGTTAAAGAGGGATAGCCCAATGATGGAAAAGCAGTCCCAGATCCCTCTTGGATGCCAGTCCTTCTTCTGACGTGCTGGAGGTGAAGAAATGAGTTTGTGGAAGAGCCAAACTTAGCAGCCTGTATTCCCAGCGCTCTGCTTTCACTGTACCGGCTCGATTTCCCAGAACGCTTCTTTAGTTCCAGTTAACCTCAGTGAAAGGATGGTTGCAAAATATCTTTGACTAATCAGTGCTTAGATGCTGCTGCTTCTCAAAACAGTTTGTCTGTCATAAATGACACATCTGTGGTGTGTGTTGTACAGCACAAGTTTGCAGTCTTCTCCCTGCACTGAGACACAAAGCTCAGCATTTCTGAAATTGAATTTCTCTTCATGCCATGTGATTACAGATATATTCTGACTCACTATTTCCATTTCTCTTATGTATTAGTAAAAAGCAAAACATGGTTGGAAAAAATTATCTCTGCAGCATTATTTCTATAAAAAATCATTTCATATGTGACGCGTTACACTGCTCCGGGAAAAAGGACACCAAAGGACTTATGTGTAATTATGCCTATGTGTTGTGCATACACAAGCACACACAGACACAGTGCCTGATGAGCTATGCTAATAACAAGACAAAAAGTGGATGTGACATTTACCCAATACAATAAACACAGGTCAAAAAATAAGTTGCCATGGGATCATTAGAAGCATAGTTATGCATGAATAGCTTTACATGGCCAGAAGTCTTGCTAGTCCAATATCTTGTCACTACAAAAGCATCCTTAAGAGCCCTTGTTCCCAGGAATGTTTTAATCCTAGTCTCCACTCATCTGAAATGAATATAAAGCCTGGAAGTTAAAGAGTTTCCTTGGCTTTTCTCAAATTGTTAACCGGGTTGGAGATTTTTGTTATCTTGTTAGGTATAAGGTCCTTTAAAAGAAAATCTGCTATGTTCTTGGCCCCTGAGATCTCTGAAGCAGTGATTAGATTAGCTACATGCACGCAGGCATACAAAACAATCTGTCTTTTACTAGCTTTGAATTTTCTGCTTTCCTATGTCTTAGAATTTCCCCATGTTCTGGCACTCACTGGTAGAGGAGCAAGGAGGGCAGGAGCTGCAGAACAGGTAGCTAGCTGCTCATACAAAGCTCTCATGTTTCCACCTAGGAAATGCCATCCCAAGCTCTCAAGCTTGGCCAATGAAGCATTGCTTTGTGTATTCTCTGTGTTGATTTAACTAGAAAGACCAAAAATCACTCAAACTACATGGAGATCAAAGCATGTGGAGATACTATTCCATGTGAACGTCAAGGTGACCAGGAAATTCTGACAGATGAGCTGCAAGAGGACTGTCTTTTCTGGCCCATTTTGCCCTCACTTCAGATACCCACTTCACACTTGCTGCTTTTCATGAGATGTAGTCCCTCGTCTGAAGTGTAAGATGGGTAAGCTGACCTGGTCACACCTACCCCTGAAGATGTATTCCCAGGCAAGCACAGTGGCCCCTGAAGGGATGCTTGCAGTTACTGATGGTCTAGAGTGGGCACATCCCCTCAGTTCTCCACATGGGACAGAACTGAAGCTAACAGTTCCCTTAAGCCGTCTCCTGCCTCATCTTTACCCATATCAAACCATGTCTAGGGACATATCAAACAATGGCTAGGGAAAGGGGTACCTCACCAGGAAATCCTGGGGGCTGAGCACCCTGCTTCTCATTCTTTTTGGCAAGTTTTTTAACATCTTACTGGCAGCTGGGTCACAGGACCTCTCTCCCCTTGCATCTATCTGCTGAGCCTCATGAACTGGGGCAGGAATTGCTGCTTGGGCCCCTTCTTTGAGATGGTTTGCTCCCACCTGCCAAGCTCAGCCAGGCAGTGGTGAGTCAGGGGCCATGCTTGCCCATTTCTCCACGTTGTTTCACGTTCAGTTAAAAAACAAAAGCTGTCAGTAATTAAGAAAACATTAGATATCTGAGAAACTAGATTTGCCAAGCTGCTATTTTAGCAAATCATAATGGTGTTGCTGCCAAAATCATCACTTCTCTTCTCCTCCCTGCCTGCTTCCCGGCCCCCCACCCCAAGAATCAGTGGTGCATTGTGGAATTGGAAAAGTGCAGTAAGAAGTGAGGCTGAGAGAGAGCTGTGACTTTTCAGTTTGATACACCACCAATGCAAAACATGCCATAAAAAAATTAATGGCATTGTCTAAAATACTCTTGCTTCTTTGAATTTTTCTTGCTATCTGATTGATAATAAGCAAGCTGGTGCTAATCAAACAAAGCAAGCACTTACCAGAGAGTTTTGTGGAGAAAAAAAAAAGATAATTCTCTTCTTTTAAACAGAGGAAAATATAGGCTGGCAGAGTTGTAGTAATTCATATAATGTAGTTTGCAGGCCAGGAGTAAAGTGCACAGCTCCAAGGGCCCAGTCCAGCATGTTAATTGCTGGACTGCAATGTTGTCCCCTCCAGTAGATGAGCTTATTTGCAGGACGGGATCCCAACATCAGAAATTATTTCAGGCCTCATTGTGTACCACACTTATTTAGTGTTTCAGTGCATAAATCTTGTACCTCACAAACCTTAAAAGAACCGTAAAAGTAACTCTCACCAGAGTTGCTTAATTTTAGCAAAAACCCAATTAATCCTATACTCTCTAAAACCTTATTGTCTAGATGTGTATATGATTAAAGAAGCTACATATTCACCAGCTTTTAGGCTTTGTTCTGAGTTCAACAGTGCTGCCAAATGGCCTTGCTTTTTCTGAGAAATTAGGCAGAAGTCAGGTACTGGACAGAATGAAATTCCCTAGGAGTTTTGTTACAGGAACAAAGCTGTATGAGGTCAGACATTAAGTAGGGTGGAAAAAGCCATATTAAAAGCCTGAGTCAAGATCTGTTGGAGTCATCAGAAATTTTCTGTCTGACTTCTGCGGACACTGGATCAGGCTATGAAAGAACATTATCATTTCATGTGTCAGTATTCAAAGTTCAGGATGTCAAAGTTAGGCTTTTACACTGCCCCAAGGCATTTGGATTAGCAACTAAGATTGCTACTATTTTTCATATAACCCAGTATAGTAGGAGACAGTTTCTTTTAGAAGCTATATAATAAACCTTGAGGAATTAATTCAATATTGGGATGCTGATGTTAAACTCACTGATTTAATCGATTAGCACATCTTTGTTGACTCATAGTGACATTTTCTCAAGTGCTTAAACAGCTGAAGAATACAAATGTATTAAAATCAATTTATGTCTTTGAAAAAAATGAGGCATTTTCAAAGCTGTCCAATTTGGATACCCTTTCCTCACTAGAAATGAGGAACAATGAGTGTCAACTTTCTAAAACTAGTTTGAAAATCTCACCTTTAATTCTTTCTATGGGCTGTATCTTAGTATTTTTCCACCTCAGTACATTTACGCAAACACTGCCACTCCATCTACTCTTTTAACAAGTACTTTCACCAAACACAGCAGTATTGAAATACCCACATAACTAAGATAACACATCCAGAGCTGCAGCATCATGCTTCTCAACGTGTGAGATGATGTCTATCCAGGGATTTGATGGAATTTCCTGGAGTGCTTTAGCTCCTCTCCTGTTTTTCACTCTCCCCTTGCTGGTTGTTTCTTATCACAGACAGGCCCTTAAAATTAAAAGTCTGACACCCCTGTGAATGCACATGTAGACACAAAGTTGCCTTATTATTTCTAACAGTGGCCTATCTCAGCGGAGAACTTTGCTGAGGATTTTTATTCCATTGTACCACTTCATGGAAGCTGGAAACACTCGATGTACCTGATACGCTGCTAATATGTGTATTAGATTTTATGATTACTCTGACCTCTTCTTAGAGGCATTTGCGTAATTATTTCACAAGAAATAGAACAGCTTCATGTCTTGAGGAAGCTTCTTTGCACCATTTCCAACAGTGCATATGGGAGCACCAGATTTCCCTCTAGCATTCCTTCAAACCTGGGTATCGTATATGAAGTCAATGGATACGAGGTATTTTTCAGTACAAGTGGAAGGGTAGCCATTGGAAAGCTCTGGGTACCTCCACAACTAGCAGGCAATCCTGGGTTCTAAGGAGAAAATCCATGATGTGCAAATGTTGAACTCTGTGTTCAGAGATGATGTTTAGGCTGCTGCTGACCTGCATCCAGACCAAGATATTGACTCTTCTAGCTGAGCCCCAGAAATGACTGTGTGGCTTCTATGTCCATAGCACATCCCCAGGCTTGTACTCCAACCCAGTTATGGCAGAACAAGCTTGTTTAGCTTTAACATTTTTGACAGGTTATATTTTTTTTGTGCTTAGACCTTTTTGGTAGGTGGGGAGCAACAATGACGCTGGCAGATCTGAACTGGAAGGAGAGAGAAAGGCAAATGGCTATAAGGAAGATAACTGATGAACAGCTGAGAACTGGCGGTTCCTCCTAGTTGATAACCTCTTAGTCCATTTCAGCTGCATCTGAAAGTGCTGTTTTGCATCTAATTACAACCTTTGTCTTCTAAAGAGCTCTGAGTCCCTTGGTGTATCTTAGAGTTTCAAGAAAATATCTGCTATCTGCAAATCCGACATTGCTTCGGTATACAAGCAAGATGTTCCTTACTGCTCCTCCCTCAGACACTCTGGAGACATGAGACAGATGATTCCAGTCTGGATCCTTTCCACTCCAATCATCCACTGTTTTTTTGTAACATATTTTTTTATTTAAATAAATCAAGAGGTTCCATTTAGCACGTTGCATTTGTCTTGGCATACACTTCACACATGCAGAAACTCTATATTAAGGCTTTCATACGGCCGTTAGGGAAAGAATCAGCCAAATGTATCCCTTGTGTAACTCTACTGACTTCAATGAGGTTTCATTGGGGTATCCCTGTTCTGTTGATTTGTCTCTTCCATCCTCATTCCAAAAGACAAACCCAAAGAAAAAATATATTTGTATTTAGTTAATGCAATATATTGCCTGCATGATACACATGTCATTCCCCTGCTCTTCATCGTCTGCTATATTGCTTGCTGGTTTATAGGAATGATTTTCAAACTTATATATTGTCCTGGTTTTACAGCAGATGTCATAACAACACAGATGTTGCAAAAACAAGCAGTGGGAAACCGGGAAACAGTAAACTTTAAGTCAACGTTTGTCCAGTGAACATAAGCCAGCAATCTTGAAGTGAGCCTGTTGGCACCAGCAAAATTCAGATTTGCAGGAGTCACTTAGGTGATGAGTGCCAGTCAATAAGGTCCCATTCTTGGTCCTATTTCAATCTAAGATTTAGGTCAGCTGTATCAAAGAGGTGAGAAAAAGCACATCCAATAACAGCATGTGTCTGGTGTGCGAGGTGGACAGAAATTCAACCTGGTTTACAAAGTTGTGTGTTGCACTGTCTGCACCAACCCGTCATGCCTCTGTGTTTGGTTCAACAGGTATCAAGACATAAACTGCTCCATGCTGTATAAAAAACAGGTAACCAGAGCTCACTACCTACTACAAGATTTAGTTCAGAAGAGTTAAAGCAGAGTGACATCAATCAAGGAGATGAAACCTAGGCAAGCCCCCCTATAAATTAAAGTTGGCTTCTCTGCTATCAAACACTTTTATCAATGACATTATGGACTAAGTCTACCCTGACATAAAGAGTCAGCGGGAGTGACAAAGATCACAGATCACTGGTGTGGAGCACTGACTAAATTGGGCATGACATGCCTGGTGATAGAGGCCTATATCTGCCAACAGAGAATTCCTCACAATGAAGAGGGGCACAGGCTACCCCAACAGTCAGTGCTCAACGGTGTGGTTGGTGACATGGTAAGTAGCATCTCAGGGTGATGTGTCACAGTGCTCAGTTATATTAACATGAAATACTGTTCCCTCTGACACTCATAGATCTCCAGTGTATTTGGCAGTAGCATGATCTCTGCAGCACTGTATCTGTTTCTGGGTGTCAAAGCACTGACGAGCATTCAGAAAATATCCACTCACCGGGATGCGGGCACATGACTAGGGTACAAACCAGAAGGTGGGAGTATAGTTAGCATGTGAAGGAGAAGGCGAAAGACTTCTTTAATCACTATCAAACCAAGAGGCAGAAACCTGATAATGTTTGGGCTTTTCAGTTCACAGATATATAACAACATTATGTGACTGGAAGTTGAAACCAGTCAAATTCAGAGTAAAACTGACATGCAGATTTTTAACGTTCAGGATAATGAAACAGTGGAATTCTTTCCCAAGGGATACAATAGAGTATACATCATTGGAAAACTTTTCAATCAAAAGAGAATGCCAGTTTAGGGCTTTTTCCCCAGATATGCTCTGATTTAAGAAGGAATTAATTGAGACCAGTACTGCAGTCTGCACAATACAGGAGATCACATTAAATGTAAACCAAAATGTTTTGGGCATTTTTTATTGGCATAGAAGCCCAAAAGCAGGATTTTGCATATATAAAAATAGTCTTATTTACTACAAAAACACAGCGGCGGGTCAGGACTAACATTATTAGGCTAAGCATTCATATGCTCTCTATCCACAGGGCAGTCACCTTGCAAGTCTCTGCTGGCCAAGGTGCTATCAATCAAGCAGAGATGTGTCAGCCGCTGTTTCTCATTAGAACAGGCTGATCCTCAGGTCTGTTGATGCACGGCCTTCCTTCTCTCTGCATCTTCTCGTGGGGTTTTTAGATCTCAGCAAGTCAATGATAGTTTTCAGCTTTTTTCCTCTGCTGAATCTCTGATGATTTTACTTCTCTGCTTCAAACTCTTACTAACTGGTAGTGACTCAACAAGCTCACTTCTGTGGTCCTTCTTTGTTTCTACCTTCATGCCTTGCATGGCTTAGTTGCTTATAAAAATGTCTCACCTCCAGATAAAAGTGGGAGCGACAGCTCCAGCTCATCTCCATAAAAACTGAACCATGAGTCACATAAAATGTTCCAGTGATACTTTTTGATTTTACAGTTAATAAACATAAAAGGACCCTGGCTGCTCCAAGGCTTCCCCTCACAGGATCTATTCCATGTGAACATATGTCTTAAAGAAAAGTGTTCATTGAACCTGCTTATTCATGAGTGTTGCAAGTATACCCGAAGACATAGAAAGAATGGTTCACACCTTAATTACCGCCATGTAATGTGAATCATGACTATGGAAAGCTGGAAAATCAGTAATTAAAAACAAATTCTGCTCCTACACACAAATACTGAGGGATATGTATGAGGCATGTGCTTAGGATCTTATAGAGGCAAATGAAACTGTCGGGTAAATAGACAGTGCTAGGTACTGCTGTGTTCTTACATTTCACATTTCATATCTTTCTTGATAATTGTAAGTACTCCGAAAACCCAAAGACACAGTTTTGGTAGGGGATAACGTATGTGCCAAAGTACAAACATCTACACCAATTCTCTAAGGTGTTAGAATTGCCTAAAAAAACATAACAGAAAGAGTAATATTTCCCCCTGTTCTCTATAATTCAAAACTTAAATAAAAACCAACAGCCAGCAATTTCACTCTGGGTCCTTCAATGGATATGTAACATTTTATGCAAAACGTTGATGGAATGATCAACATTTTGCAAATAACCTGTAGAATAAAAGTATCTTAACTCTGGCAGTCTACAGACTGTAAAGCAAAGGATTGTCTAACACTGATAACAAGTGGTACCATAGTCAACCCTTAATGTCCTGCTTCACAAGCCTTTGTAGTATTCCACTGTCGTGAGAGCTACACAGAAGCCATCCATGAATCCCACTCTGCAGTGCTATTGGAAGCAGAGGGGAAAAAAACTTCCTTCAGCTTTAGTACAAGCCTTTTTTCGGTGGATAGGCAAGTAATGTTTGTTCTGGCTGCAGTATCTGTTCTAAATATTATATATTTGCAGTGCCTGGAAACTCCACTAATAGCTGTATGTGAAACTGTGACAGATGGATTACAGAGATAGATGACACTGGACATTTTTATGTACTTGTAACCTGACCAAACATATTTCATTTTTATGTCCATGAATAACTTCAAAGAGTAAAACAGAAAAAATCCCCAAAACACTAGCAGAGATGCAAAAGAATCTGAGAGGACAATGAAATTAATTATACATGCATTTACATCACCTTGAAGTAAGATTCAAGTAAAGTTTCAGCAAGAATCATGTTTGAGGCTTCAGTACCAGTCACACCACCATGTACTGTATGTGGAGCTAAGAAGCAATCATTTTCTTTCTTTATATGAACCTTGAGGGAGATAAGATCAAGAAAATTCATCCTTTTTGCATTGCCTTGAATTTGACCACTCTGGTGGCACTGCTCCAGGTCTACGGGCATGAGGCTGCACCCTGCCACCCACCTCACTGTTAACATGTTGCTGTCTGCAGGACTGCCTGCCTATACTCCTATGGAAAATTAGGTTATACCATTATGACATCTCCAAAAGCTCCCCATGGTAACCTTCTGCAGTGGCATGTGACATTCTGGCTCACGAGGGAGTGCCTGTCTGAGGAATTTGGCTGAAGTTAAAACTCACTAATGTGATTGTCACTTCGCATCTTTATGCTTATGAGATGAGTGCCTCCTCTTACTTCAGTTTGTGGAAAGAAGTGCAACTCATGACCTCTTCCCTGTCTTTTCACCTAAAGAGTATAAGCGCCAGTATTGTTCTCAGAAAATTGTAAGCATTATTTACTTTTGTTCTTTTTTCAGAGTCAGGAAGATTAGAGGGTAACTGCTCTCTAAGCAGCATGCTACTACTGCTTCTAACAGAAAACATACAGAGCAGATCTGTGCAAGGAAATTGTTGGTTTTCCTTTAAATTAATGCACTTCCTTTCTCAGAGACTGTTTCAGTCTGGATGTTGAAGCAATGTTTGTGTTGTTTCTTCTTTAAAAGTGCACATACATTCTCAGTCATGGCAGACACTGTGAGCATAGCATCACTTAGGTGTCTGCCTGGGGTGTATACGTGTGTATATGTATGTGTCCTATTTTTCAGCTATTTTAACTTACGCTTCATATTCTAGTGCTTCCTGATAAGTAGAGTTTATGTCAGAATAATTGGCCTGAGGATTTTTCTTTCCAGTCCAGTACATTTCTGAGGTACAGCTACATGGGAGATAATGGAAATGCCTCTAGAGTATCTGTCAGACAAGGGAAACAGCAAGAGTAAGGAGTGAACGCAAAACAGGGACCTTGTCAAGGAGTGTGCAAGTGAATCAGTTCAATCAGTCACTGTGGGTGACGTATCTGAACAAACTGAAGCTGACACAATGGTCAATTTGACTGAGGAAAGTATAATTTTGGATTATGGTGAACACCTTTAATCTGTCAGTTGTGGCAGTCTTAAACCTGTAATTGAAAGAGCACAACACTACGCTACTGCAGATGCCAGTCAAACCCATTCACTGCCTTCTGATTGCTGATCAGTTTGTCATCTTTTCTGTATTTACTTATTATATTCCTATTTATTTCTCCTTTTAGACAAAATTCTTTGCTCCACTTTAAGGAAATCTCAATCTTATAAGGGCAGACCTTCAGAATAACACTTGGATTCACCTGATTTTCAAGTGGGCCATGGCAAACAACAAAACAGAATATCACCATGTGTTTAATTTTAGCTCTCACTCCTTGAATTGCTGTTGCAACTGCAAAACACTATCTTATTTTTAGTCTGCTTGTGTGCCTGAATAGTGCCAGCCCAGCCACTCCAGAATTGCAGTCATGCCTCTCTGTTGTAATTTACAATGGGGCAATTCCTGCCCTGAGAGTATCACCCAGAAGGTGGTTGAGTTTCCAGCCCAGCTGACTTGCCCCTCCTGTCCCAGTCTGTGAATGAGTAAGTGAATGATCTCCACAGGCGCCTTACCCACATACCTCTCTGTTTAATTACAGAGCAAGGATACTGACTCATGGGATGCAAGGATTTCTTAACCACTCCTGGAAAAGAATTACTCCATCCCTACCCACTTGCAGGGGTGTGGTTCTATGGTTTATCAAGTGAAACAGTCCATGTGCTGCTCAGTCTCCTGAGACTTTTACCCCAACATCATCTCTGCCAAAGTTTAGATTAAAACAATGTGAAATGGAGAATAAAATTAGCCTGACCTTGCAATAAAAAAACACGTAACAGAATGATTTGCTGTGTGAGAGGCCCTCCAGTTCTATTCAGCATCTCAGACAAATTCAGGCTGAGAGTTTCCTTATCTTTGCTTGTGCGGCAGGTGAGCCACGTCCCGTGCTAACATCCTTCTCTGAATACTGAACATGATATTCTCCCCAGCATTTTGAATTCTAGCCTCTTTAATTTTACAGTCATGACAAATACAGTTGTTTTAAATGTTTGCTGAGCCCCTTCTGTTGCAGCTCTAGAGGCAAAAGGAGAGAGTTATTCTTGTTATTCTTAACAGTAATCTTGTCTTTGGGAGGCAGGCCACAGAGAAGCACCGAGGAGAGAGGTAGACTCCCATCCCCTGGTAGGAGAAAATGCAGCAAAGGATTAAAGCAGCTAAGCAGACTCGATTCTCCAGCATGTGAGTTTGAAATAAACAGGCAAAGAAGCATCCCACCCTCCAGAGCATCTCAAGAGTAAATCATCTAAACCATTAGTTATCCATTCTCTACTCTGTCATTATTCTCTGTCTGTCAGTTCCTTGTAGGGGCTGTTTGTTCCATCCCTCTTGTGTTATTATGACTGCCGTGCCCTCCTCTCAGCAGCTCCTATCAGTTGTAATGAAACAGTGGGGGAGGGAAGGAGGAACGCATCTAGGCTCCCAAACTACCAGGAATTAAAGGAAACAACAAACAGAATAAAAGGAAAACTAAAAGGAGAGAGTGAGAAAATTTTTCAATCTGTAGATGATTTCTGCTTCTGGGATTGCATACGTCATCAAGATTTATAGGCCAGTCCAGAGCTTAAATAGCAGATGTTTTCTCATTATTTATCTTCCTAGCTAAGGCAAAAGATTCCTTTTTAAGGAAATCTGCATAACACATGCAATGAAAACAGACCAGGTCCTAAGATCAGCCCTTCTAACCAGTAAAGAAGGCTGAACTGAAACAGCCATCAAAGAGAAGTTTCGTTTCACCCTTCCATGACACAAAGAAATATACTCACTAGGTCTGATGCTGAAAATTTAAAATAACAGAACTGATTTTTGCCTCTTACCTGGCCATTGTCTGACTATAGTTATGAACATTTGAAGAAGTTCCTCAACAGTCAGGCTAGCAGGCTTCAGCTTCTGCACCCCATCACAACATGTGGGTTTTTGAACTTTAATCAAAAGATAGCATAGCAAGTACTGCTTTGAATAACTTCATTGCTATCCAGGTTCTTTATTAGGCACAACTTGTTCTGTTAGTATTACCCTGCAGAGACCCAAACTGATCAAAGTGATGTCACTTCCACAAGTATCTCTCCTCATAAGAGCCCTTCTGGGCTTTTTACTTATCTAGACACAGAACTGAAGCTGCTTTCAAGGATCTGGTTTTTAGCCATTGCACACTTTTGCGTGTAAAGCAGTGGCCACTTTCTTTCAAGATGTTTGCAAGCTATTCCCACATTCCACCCTCTGTTGTGGGGGTGCAAGGGAAAAATCAAACCAAACAAAATATTCTAACAACTTGAGTTCTGAACTTTCTTCTTGTTCTCCTTACACCAGAAACACCTGATTCAAAACTACAGAATATCCTTTCCATCCTGTAACATACTTTGGAAACGTGTGAGTTGTACACATTTAAAACCTCCACAACTTTCACATATACACTTCTTGTCACTTCTTCCTCTTGTCTGTGTAATTGTGCTGAATAGGAATCCCATGTGTTCCCAAGTCATCTGGGTCTGGGTCTGACCTTGGGAGTGTTTCTAACTCTGGGACCACCAGATGGCTTTTACGTGAAGATCCCCTTTCTGGCTGCTCTTACCTGAGTGCAGACCTCTGCAATTCTCCTGCACCAAGCCTTACAAGCATTGCTGAGACCACTCATGCCTGACCAACCTGCTCAAAACCACACATGTTCAGGGTGATAGATTCACTTTAGAATCAAAACTAATTAAGAGCAAAAAGAACACAGATTTGGACCGTGACCTCACTCTCAAAACACAAGCGTCACAGTTCTTCAAGTATAGCATCAAAAGCCTTCTTAATCCCCTTCTGCCTCTTCTTGGGACTCTATGGGACCTGCTTGCCTCTGCAAATGTTTAGGCATGGAATGAAAGACACCTTGTCCCTTTTCCTGAGATCTGAGTTTCTTACACCAGCTGCCCTGCTTCTCAGCATCTTCAGTCAATTAAAGCCCAAACCCCACTACAGATGAATGGAAACAATTAGTTGTCTTGAGCCTGCCTGTCCTCTATAGCAAAAGTTTTACTCTGAGAATTACTTCTGAAGACCCCCACAGCCGCTGTGATGGTGAAGTGCCATGTGAGATTTTAAATAACATTACTTCCCTGCACAAGTGTTGCATAAGCATGTCTCCTGATATACCTCTGTAGCTCGAGGACACTTTGCTTGTTTATTTGCTGCTGGTCCAGAGTTTCAGAGCACTAAAGTAATAGCACCACCTGCCCACTCCCTCAGCTAGACCACTGACAACAAGAACTGTGCAGGAAATACAAGGAGCCTCTATTTCATAAATAATTGTACGCCTGTCAGTCTGACCTTGGTGCCAGTGAAGGTTATGGATCAGTTCATCTTGAATGCCATTATGTGGCATGTACAGGGCAACCAGGTGATCAGGATCCGGCCCAGCCAGCATGGTTTTAGGAAAGACCTGACCATGAACTTCACCGTTTCTAATATTTATTGATATCAAAACCTGAAATATGGAGCCTGAGAGGTGCGTTGATAAGGCTTTCACCCATGAATAGCCTGCTGGAGTCCAGCTCTACACAGTCACAACCAGCAGACCCAGCCCTCCACCAGCCAGGTGAGCAACAGATGCACTGTTATGGGTAGGCTCTGAGCATGAAGTTGGTGATGTCAATCTAGTCACTTTAGAAACTGATGTTTCCTCCTAAGAAAGGAAATAAGCACAGGTGGCATTAACTGAGTGCTTCCATTTGGGAATTTTCATTAGAGAAAGTGGCAAATCAGCTCAGACACTGAAAATGCTGCAAGAGATGAAACACTGACGGATCAATGTGATGCAGTTAGTGGCACTGCTGTCTGGGAGGATAAGTTCTACTTTGGAGGAGTGAAGACAGGTTGCTGAGTTTTTAAATGAATTCTGCAGGCATCTGCGGAAGAGCAAGGTTGTTACTGATAACGCTGATGTGGGTAAGGACTTCACTAGCCAGATGGCCATGCAACACTAAAACACAATTGCCTCTCTTCAAGAGCCCCTATGCACCTGCAAGATAGCTGCAAAGAAGGAGTGAGGATATTGCTGCTTCTACACCCACATGAAACCACTTGAGAATGTCAATATGATGAAATTACTGATGATGTTATTCAGATACAAAGGATCTTCACTGTTTGTTTTTTTGGAAGGGACAGAAAGAACTATGAAAAACAATCTTCTACAACACACTTGGTAATCAGCTTGCAAAACCACAATGAGTGCAGAAAGCTGCCAGACTACGTCTGTTCAGTGAAAGAGCCTCAACAGTTTGATGCAAGATCAGTGTGAAGAGACAGCAGGCCCTTGCATGTGTCCAGATGTGGATTTGGTGGATCAGCAGGAAATACGAGCCTAGAGATAAACTGGTTTGCCAGGAATGATCCTTGTCCAGATGGCTTTCAGGAAGAAGACAGTATTTAAAGAGCAAGGATTTCAAACAACATGGAGTATGTAAGCTAAGACCTATGTTTGAGTTATACTTTTGAATTATGAACTGGTAGCTATTCATCTCTTCAATGGGCCCCGCAAGGCAAACGCATGCTTAAGTGGCACATCCTGAGACACTTTGCTGTAGTGCTACTACTCTTCCTGTACTCTGAGGGAATGCAAAATGGGAATGGGATCCTGTCAGCTGAACACCCATAGTTTCAAAAGGATGTTAAGGGTATTAACACTCTTGAATGCATCCAGAGGAGGGCACCAAAGCTGGTGAAAGGTCTGGAAGGCAAGTTCTGCGAGGAGAGGCTGAGGTCAGTGTGTTTGCCTGGTTTGGAGAGAAGGAGGCTGAGGGATGACCTCATTGCTCTCTCCAGCTTCCTGAGAAGGGAAAAAGGAGGGGAGGTGCTGATTTCTTCTCCCTGGGATCCAGTGCAAGGTTATGTGGGAATGAGATAAAGTTATATCAGGGGAGGTTCAGACTGGACATTGAGAAACATTTCTTTACCAAGAGAGTGATCAAGCCGTGGAACAGCCTTACTAAAGAGGTGGTGACAATGCCCTTAATAACATGCTTTAACTTTTGGTTAGCCCTGTAGTGGTCAGGCAGCTGGAATTGATGATCACTGTAGGTCCCTTCCAACCCTACTCTTCTCTTCCATTCCATTCTAACTACAACACAGCTCAAACAGAGATGTAGGCCCAGATTGTGAGTCCATGGGTGGGGCTGTGAGCTGAGGTGCTAAGTCAGGCATGTCAGGACCATTAAGACCTATTTGTGCCCTCAGAGCCCCTACATCCAATGTGGAGCACTGACCTGTCTATGTTTAGGTATCCCAGTGAGGCACCTCAACTAGGCTGACCTCTCTTTATCACCCATTCTCAGATTCACTTGGACAATATAGTGTGAATTTGCTTAGATTAGCTAGATAGTGTGACTATCCTACTGCAGGTCTCACTATCTGACCCCCTCTGTGGAAGCATGTTAGTTCCCCATGCTCTGCAGTATTTTGCTCTTGGTAGATTGAACTCCTGCTTGAATTCTGTGAGTTACAAAATTTTCTCGGTTGTTCTCAGAGCAAGTCACTCTCTGACTCTTGTCTTTCAATCTATTTCCTCTGTACCTGCATGAACTGTTTGTAGTGTCAGTCTATCCAAGCTCTGTTCCACTATGGCCATGAGGAGTAAAGAAATGTATTTAAAAACTGTAGAGTCAGTGCTGCCTGCTAACCACCCTGTGTCCCTTTGAAAATATCTGCACTGTTTGTTACTGACATGAAAGTTCTCTTGATAGTTTGTATGCTGCTTTTGGATCTTTAGGATTCCTTCTCTCTTTGGCTTCCCTAAAGAAATGTGCTGTAAAGGGTAATGTGAGTGTTCAGCTGAGCTCCAGTCCAATAACTTTTCTGTATTAGGCAAAAATGTTGTGTTCATTATCAATCTTTAATCCTTTAAAAAAAAAAAAAAATCCCTACCACTGAAGCTGTTTCTCATAAAGTCCACATTGCACAAACTGTTGCCCCAGGTCCTGGGAACAACAGCCAGTGACCCATGGACTGCACTACAAAAGCAACAGCGCACAGTGGTCAGGCCAGGGCAGAACAAGGAGGCGATCACTTTGAGGGACAGATGTTATCTATTTAGCTAAACATTCTTGCACTAGGGCTGTTTTAACACCCAGATCATTTTTATCAGCTTCTTATCACATTTGGGAGCCCAGCAGGCTTGTGATGGAGGCTGTGTAAGTGCTTCCCAGAGAGTGGTCTAGTTCCAGGGTTCAAGGCAACATATCAGCATGAAGAGGCGGTGTGTGGATGTGAAGTTGGGGAATAAAAACAACTGCATGCCATGTTTGCTGATTTTGAAATGTTCTTGGATGAATTTCCAGGTAGAATATAGACACAAGAACGTAGGAGGCCTCCTTCATCCATACTTAGTTTTGCTATATGTTCATGGCTAGATTCAGCCCTTAACTCACCTATGTCTGTGCAGTGCTTTTTAGGTTGACCTGAAGGAAGTCTGCCAGTGCTCTGAACAACCCAAAAATGCCTCACTGGCATCTCTAGGGTGGTATTAAGCCCAAGTTATCCTGGCTCACATCTGACTGCAAAATTCAGTGTAGACATGCAACTTAGCCTGGCACCCACTCCTAAGAATGCTTCCCTTCCCAGATACTTTTGCTGTGAGGACAAGGTGTTACTCATACTCACTACACATAGCACAGGGTGCCTTACTGTTAGACTGTCAGGCAAAGCTGTCATCTGAAACCTCCAGTTCAGTGAAGCAATACAGCCCCGTGTCAGTCCTCTTGAACTGTGAAAGTACCACATGTGAAACTATTAGCATGGCATCTGCACAGTGTAGCATGCACCAAAGCACCTTGATGTAAAGAACGGGATGGTGTTCAGAGAGAGCAGAGAAGAGAGTGCGGGACAGCTATGAAAGGCAAAGAAAAGTGTCGTTTTCTCTCTTTACCAGGGAACTGGCTCACACAGTACTACAATAACAAGCACTGGCAGGCTGCCCAGCACCACTGTACTCTGGTTGTAAGTGAACTATGAGGCTCAAGCAGTCTTCTGGGAAAACTTCTCACTGAATGTATTGTATGTTATGTTTTCCCCTCATTGTATTTTTTTTCCAAACCAGTCTATTATATTCCTTCTCTGTTGCATTATGGATTTCCTTAAGATCCCCAGGAGCTGCTCTTTTAAAAACTAAACACTGAGTAATCAAACAGATCTGCTCTTTTAAAGTAACAGAGATAAACTATAATCCTCTCAGAATAAAACCAGAGCACAGCTCATTCAATGGTGGGGTTTTCTGTTATTTGGAATATGCTTGCTTGAGTTTTTTCTCATATAAACTCAAGAAGTTTAGTGAGAGAAAGAAGGACGTTACTAAAACATTATCATTATCTATAGTGATGTACATCTTCTATGGAGTGGAAGCCAAAGCAATGACAACTTTACAATAGTAGTGCAGTAAAAGGAAAAATGTTCCAAAGAGCATGTTCTGTGTTTGATCTGAACCTTTGAAAACAAGCCTAATGTGGGTTTACACAGTAATCCTGGTCACCTCAAAGATGCCAACTGTAACTCTCACTGTAAATGTAATGGGTACACACAGATTTTATTAGAAGTATATGAATCTGTAGTGCTTGAAGAGTGAAGGGAAGAGTCATGCATTCTCTGCTGAAGGCAATAATAAGATGCATTCTTTTTTTTAACCATTTCTCAATCTGGCTTTTACACAGTCATAAAAAGACAAATCTTCTAAGTTCACAAAAACTGTTAACACATTGGACATTATTTGTCTGAAAAGTCAGATCATGGACAGTCAGTTGGAAATGGGGTAACAAAAGTAGGCCCACCTATACATAACCAGCCCAAATACGTATTTCTTATTGCCCTGCAAATACAGATACTGTGAATTTATAATTTACTGCTGGTTTTACTAATGAATTTTATTGTTTTAGTGCCTGGAGGTTTTTGCTAAGCTCTGTATTGCTTTGTGTGAGGTGTTGTACCTATGCATAGGAAGTCTCTGCCTCAAAAGGCTTAGGAGGTTAACTTAGGGTCATTTTGCAGATGTGATGGCACTGTATCGAAAGCAAACTCACAGCAAACATGAAGAAGTTCATTCAGCTTTAACTTGTAGTGGTATTGAGTACCTGTAATTCCCGGATCTTAGCAGGAGTTTTGGATGTTCAGCACTTTCAAAAGCCAGATTGAAGTTCCTTGCTATTCTTCTGACAAAAGGTCCTTAGAAACTAGAGACAGAAAAGACTTATTAGGTTATCAGGCCAAATTCATCCAAAAGAAAACCCATTTAAGACAACTGAATTTTATTAAGGATGGATTTCCCACAGAAAGATTGTTCAGCAGTGCTTTCTCCTGTACAGTTTTAATTAGTGCTATATTAGTCAAGGTACTGTACCAGTGTTTCAATCAGCTAGCCTTGCAGAGAAATGTCTCTAGCTATCCTTGTCCATGTTTTCCCTCACACTTACATCCCTTGCTGCCTCCTTCTTACCACCTTGTTATTTTATGTCTAATTTGGCTAATGAATTTCTCAGACAGAGCCTTCTTTCATGTTTGAGAAGAACCTAGCCTGTATTGAGGTTAAAAGTTAAAAATAAAAAGCACAAATCAAAACAAGACCACAAAGAGCACAAATTCATCTATTGAGAAAAGTGTTCATGAAGCCTTAAGCTTTTCTTTGTCACTCCATCAGCCCATATATACCTAGGCTACAGTTTTTCACCACATATTCTGCATTACGATGCACATGGGTACTTTAGTCTTGACTTTCCAGTTTCATCACTGATTCACTGCATTGTTAGAACAAGTGGCTTCACTTTTCAAACCACTGCTTTACCGATATTGCAATAGCCATAGTCATGTACTTGTCAAGAATTTCTCAAGTTGCTTCACAGAAATCAGGAAAGCATTTTAAGTTATGTAGTGGAAAAGCACAGTAATACAATGCAAAGGACTGTTGCTATGTGTATTAGTGTCCTTTTTCTTTTTCTTTTTAAATCATTCTAACACATCCATCTTTTCTCTGAGTCTTGCACAATGTTTTTTTAACCTTCTCTAACGAAAGTTCTAATGAGATTATAGACAATTTATGGTCTCTGTATGCTTTTAGTCATATACAACTAAAACAACTGTGTTGAGAATAACTCAAGGAACTGCAGGTCCAGTGCTGCCTCCTGTCAAAGAAAAAAAAGTCCACAACAAAGAAACAAACTCTAAAACTACATTGGACAATTTACTAAATCCCATCTACATAAAGATGTATGCGTTCATTTCTGAATCACTGTATTATTTGACCATCCAAGAAGCAAGACAGCTTGCTTGAGGAATGTCATGAAGACCAGAATATAATTAAAATATAACCATGTATTCAGTTTTCTTAATGCTGCTCTAAAACAGGCACACATTCACTTTAAAATTAACCACAGAGCTTAATTAAGCTTCTGATCATGCCAGGAGGGTTCCATGTTGTCTTCCTGTGGTCATTTCATCAGCCAGGGCTTTTCGTGTAAGAATGTGCTGCATGCATGTCACAGCATGAGATCTCGTCACAGACACCTGCTCTCTGCCTGTGAACACAGATTTTAATCCCCCTCCCTGCAAAAACAGTGGCAGAAGGGCACATTATTTAATTACTCATGCATGCTTTCCAAGACAGGGTCCACAGCTCCACTTGTTTCATATGGTTTGTTCTATTTTTGGGGGATGATCAAATAGGATGATTGTTAAAAAGGGAGAAAGCTTCACCATAGGCTTCTCGTTGCTATTTGATGACAACAGTCTATGAACATATTGGCAAGCTGAGTGCAGTTAGAGCAGGAACAGAAGAAAATTTAGGTATGATAAATATAGTCATAAAATTATTTGTGATTTCTTTAGCTCTCACTGTGAAGATATGTAAGCTAACCTGTATTGTGTAACTTTGCTCTCCTCCACTACAAGACCAGGGATCCAGCAATAATTAACTGTGATAACCACCTCTAATGTACTGAAGAAGGTGAAACCAACTTAAACTTACTGAAGCCTTCATCTAAGTTAGATCTGCAGTAGTGGTTATGTTTCCTTCAAGTGCTAGAAGGAAGATGAAAGTAGTAGTGTAAACTTTTACCTCTGCTTAAACAATGCCTTTATAAAATCACTTCCGTCAAAATAATTCAGCAATTCCTAAAAAATCCCATCATGTACCAAAGCAAAGTACAACTAAATGAAATGTTATATATTGTATCCGGCAAGCAATCACCATACTTGCATTCTCATTGCCCTCAGCAGCACCTGCATTCTTTGATCACAGTCCTTTTATGTGCTACATGTGTATACAAAAGACCAAGCCAGCAATTAGCCATTCTAGCACTGGGTCCTGAAATCTCTGCAAATTCTTCAGCCCTTTAATGAATTCCTAAATAGAAGGAAGTTGCAAACAAAGTTCAGCTTGTGTATTTTATGCCAGGTTCCCACAGCACTGTAGGTTCATAGAGCTTAATTAGTGACACTTGCATCCTGTACGCCTTCCAGAGTTTTAGTGGAAATTTTACTGGTCACTTCAAACTGACATCTTTTGGACAATTGTTCTCAGAATACTGGGCAACCTCCCCAGTCTTTGGTAGGAAAAGACAAGACTTTGCTGCTAGTCATGACTCATCTGTATCAACAGGATGGACAAAAATCTGAGGGACAAAACATGTATCATTTAAAGTAAACTACTCATCAGAAATCCTATGTATTGTATAGGAACCGAAGCAGGCAATGAAAACGAAACCCACAGCCTAATATACCAACATTTGGGAGCTCTGCCAATGCCCCTAATTAAAATTTTGTACTAATCTCTTTGGGGAATCCAAGAAATTCTTTTAAAAAATGGAACATTCTTCTATGCACACGCAACTACTTATCCTGTAAAAGGGAATATAAAAGAGATTGTATACAATCAGACAGAGGTCAGTGGAGTGGAAAGGACAGTGTGAAAGCTACAGGAAATGAGACATCTATGAATGAAAATACTGGAATTCTTTCTTGAACCTTGACTCATATAATGTATGATTTTGCTGGTCCTGGTATAAGGATCATTACATCAGTGGAAAGACTTCACAAATTTTAGTGAGGTTTTTCTCAGTTCCCAAGACAGGAGAACACAAAATAGGTATTTAAAATTACAAGGTATGCCAACGCATCCTTTCCCTTCTTTTCCTTTTGTCCTACCATCATTAGAGAGCTTGACAAGAGTGGTTTGAGATGAACGAGAAGTGTAGAGGCTGGATTGGAGAGGGTCTAAGACAGCAACTCTGACATTGGCTTAGAGGCAATAAACAACACATTCTGTGCTGTTAGAGATGCAATTAGAAATTAAAAAAAGGAATGAGTCAGTAACTGATCTGTAACCAGAGAGGGAAGGGATGTTGATAGATAAGTATTTCTAAGAAGGGAAAGACCAAATCTGTTTTGTTGTTAATAAAAAAGAGGCGGATTGAGGTTTTAAGAAAAATAGGGTGATACACAGGTGTGAAGGAGAAGGGAATAAGGTAACTAGAGCAACTGTACAAGGCTGGGTTTGAATCTCATTCATCTGGATAGAAAATAAACAAGATAAGTAGGAGGCATAAGGAAAGTCATAGACAGCAGGGAAACTACATCATACTTTTATCAGTTTTCTCTTTGAAGAAATCAGCAGGGTCCTATAAATAAAAGTAAGTGAAGGCATTAGGAGAGAACTATCAAAGATTAATCTAGGCTGGCTGTGCAATGAGTAGATCTTCTGTTTAGCTGTGCAACTGAGTTTCCTAAGTCAAGCAATCCAATCCTGAGCTGGACTTATTAAAATCTAAGGCTTTTTTTTTTTGGTCAGTGTGGAGCTACAGGATTTAATCATTGATTGTCTTACAGTTCCCATAGCCCCTGACACTCAAGCAGGCTGGCTGAACCTAGATGAACAGAAATGGCAACATAAGCATTTATGGCATCCACTTTTTGCATGGCTGTAAATGACTGCATGCAAATCCAGACAGTGGGTACTCAGTTCCCTCTGCTAATTCTTCCCAGTGAGCAAGATCTGTAGTGAACCCAAGCAGGACTTGAGCTCTGATCCACTTGTCATTTGCAGAGCTTTCCTTCTTCTCCACAGCTTAGAAACAAACAAAACTTCCTCTTTGCTACCTTTTTTCTAAAGGATCTTTCTGTGACTAAGCCATTTATGTGTCTATATTACATGTAATTCTCTGATGTCAGATGAGATAACAGAGATAATTCTCCTAAAGTATTTGTGGTATTATAGATTACAGCTTCCATTCGTATGTTGTATGCATTGCTTTCAAGAGGCCTCGAGTGAGGCTATAAGATCTCTGTATTCAGATTATAAAATATTTGCATTCAGCACTGCCTTATTGTAAGTTTAGAAATACCAACAACCCAACTAAGTGACCAGCTGTTCAGATCCTGCTGTTCTCTTAATCCATGCAAAGGTAAAATACTATTGTGGTCAGTGGGATCCTTGCCAGGGTAACAAGATTGAAACCATTTTCCTTGTATCTCTTCACATGCCATTTCACTAGAAAATGAAGCGATCGCTTAGCAGTCAGAACAATTTATTCGAGAAAGAAGTAATCTTTGTTTCAGCCATAGCCTGTTCTAGCCGGAAAGGTACTTAATTACTTTGGCTTTTTTTTACTATTTTTTTGACATCGAAATTCCTGTTGACACAACCAGCAGGAATCTCAAGACTGATTCTTACTTATAGCTCAGGGGCCTACCTAAGGCTTGAACACTTTAGATCTGCCTGAAGGTGCTCTCATTGGGATTCTTTCAGGAAAAAGCTGGATAGTTACAACTGAACTGCTGCTCCAGAACTCAGTTTCTCCATCAGAATAAATAGAGCACTAATGCTTTCGGGAAGGAATAATCACTAGGAAGATATTTAGTTGTGTTTCCTTCTGTGCAATGCATGTTCTTCTGGTGACGGAACTGAAATATTTTGGGAAACACAGAGAACCTATGCTCAGCAACTTCACAATATGACTGTTCTGATACAAGGCCAACTCTGGCTCCCAAGTCTGGAAAGCAATATAGCCCATCTCTGTGATACTGGATGATGGAAAAACTATTCACAGAAAAGTATATCCTGCTTAGCACATGTGGATATTCCTAGAAGGAACCTGGCTGATGATAAATTCAGGTGACATTAACACACACAGACATCATGGCCAATGATTTTTGCCTAATCATTAGTGTATTTATGGTTTTTGAGTCTTGCAGTGATCATTTTTCTAATTTCCTCCCCTCTGAGAGCATTTAGTAGGGTGGGGGAATTTATGTTTGCCCTCCAGTGGTGGTACATCAATCTCTACAGCAAAAATCTGCATGTGGGTCAGCACCCACACTGACATTTTGTCTGCTGCAGTTGAGCTCCTGAATGGATCAGCAACATTCAAACAACACAGCCATTTCCAACATGGAACAATGTTCTACATCTCCAAAGAAGTCTAGGTACCTCTTGATTTCAGCTACTTGAAAAGAGAGTGAAGTATGTAGCACAATTCTGCTACATACAAACACGCAAACAGCTAATGGAAATACACCTTTAGCAGCTTATGTCTGTGTGATTTAGAGTGTCACAGATCTCAGCTGTTTGTTGTCTTTCTGACTCCCCTGGCTGTGTTGAAATCACCACTGTGACAGCCAAGATGAAGTAGCTGACTGTGTGAACATTCCTCGTCCTTTCCAATACACAGCAAAACTACTTAGCTTAAATCACCACTGACGGGAACTAACTTCTTAAACAGGTTTAAACTTGATCCTTGTTGAGCACATCTGACTGTGCCCCAGATTGCCTAGTTCAGCTCAAAGCCAGCACGTGTACCCTATTATCAGCAGCAGCGATGCTACATCAGTCAGCAGCTGGTAGACGGGCCCTTGGGGACTTTTATAGCCAAGGCTAGTTCAGCCCTATGGCTGCTTCAATATATTCTCCGTGTGCAAAACAGGACGTATCTGTGTTGTTATTGCACAATGGGTGGCATTGATAGCAGGAAAGAGACAACGCTTGGGAGGAGGACATACTGTTCAAATATCATTCCAGGTTTTTTTCATACTCTGATTAAGGCTGTTTACTTACATTTGCCATCAGGCTATTGCTGGCTACTTTGAGTGCATATCTGAAATCCCTTTTTATCCTTCTTCAAAGGGTGAATTAAACTGTGTATCAGTACTTGTATTTCTAGAGCTTGTGACGTTCTCTTAATGTAAATTTTGGCTGAGCTATGTCCAAATGCATACAGATCTACCTACACAAACAGGTACATTCATAGTACCCATCTTTTCAAGCACTACACACATTTTCACTATTAGCCCATTCAGTTCCTCCACTACATTTCCAGGTCATAACCTCACCATTGTCAGCAATACTTAGCCCTTGACTCCCTAGCAGTATTTCTTCAGCTGTGGCACACAGGGCTGTTAGGCAACCAGGAAATCCAAAACAAAAGAAAACTCTTAAAAGGAGAATCTGTGACAGGCAGAGGAGTGAGTGGAACTAACAGACTAAAGGCCCAAGGGGAAAATAAATGAGAGGGCTGGGAATAAGGACACATCTGCCCCCAGCGCAGACAGCAGCAGCCACCAACACTGCTAGGAACAGTGTCTCATCAAGCAGGAGTTTGCCTGTTGCAAAAGTACAGCACCACCACAAGGCTAAAGTTCTTAGTATCAAAACAATACACAACTAAGCACAAAGACAGAACCTGTGACTAACTGAAAGGATTGATTTCTTAAACCTGGATACCTCTTTTAGATGTCCAAAGTGTCTCCCACAGGACCTGTGATACATCTACCAGCCCTGTGCCAGTGTCTCAGGTACCTCAGATCTCTACATTTAGGCTACTGAACACTAACCACTGCGTCCTGTTTTAGGCTTTGACACCGTGCTCCTCATCCTCGAAGCAGGAACTACATGGGGAACAACTACAACCAACTTGAGGTAGAACAGCTCTGTGAGGACCCAGGTGGTACCTGCAGCCTGCTGATAAATCTAACCCAGGATAGTGGGCAGCTCAGCTCCCTGCCTGGCTCAACCATGTGGTCACCTGTAACAGCTTACAGAAAGCCCTGCTCCCTGTCACATGTGTTGAATGCAGACTGTGCAGCTGACCACTGTCATTTCCTACAATCACACCTGTAGAACTTAGAAGAAACAGCATAATCAAGCACCAGGCATCCCACATTACCATAACCATGGAATTGAGGCCTCGCCACAACACAGCCTTTTCATAGAAACAGCTTTTCATAGCCTTTCCCCACCCCTATCTGTCCTGTCTGCTTTTACTGGGTCTCTTTCAGTCACTGCCATTCCTTACTGAAGCTCTCAAGTGGCCGTGACAGGAATGTCTGAAGAGATGAGATAGAAGAACCTACAGCAAATAAATAAACCAATAAAGCAATAAAAATACAAAGTGAGAGAACAAGGGGGACATGAGCTGTTCGGAGTCTTGAAGGCCAGCCCATAGAGTCACTCAGTCTAGACTCCAGATGTGAACGCAGAGCCTCAGTAAGTGCAATACAGGACTGCGTAAATATCTCAGCCAGATGTCTCAGGGCCCAAGCTACAAATCCTCACAAATGGTGACAGAGTTGGCTGTTGCTGATCATGTAGCTCTGCTTCCAAGAGAATCAGTGGTCATTCAGTCAGCAGCAGTTCATTTTTGCTGCCAGATGGGAGGGAAAACCAGTCCCAGAGTTGCAGTTAGTCTCATAGCAAACTCAGCAGTCAGTGGATGGGTCACGGAGCCCTCTGTGGGTACTGAGGTTAGCTCAAAATAGTAATCTGGGGAAAAAGCTGAAGAGATTATAGTAAACATAAAAGCCTATGATCCTAAACGACTAAACAGAATAACATAACTGGCTGCCATGTTAGGCACCTGAATTCAAATTTAGATCTCCAAGACCCCTCCTATCTGTTTGACTAAGTTTACAGATGCTTAATGTTAATGATAGAATTATTTTCATTTCAATTGCCGGAGGTGTGCATTACACTGAGGAGCCTGATGCTTGTATCTGCACTTTCACAAACTAAGCATTCCTCTGCCTGACTTTTATGTTCCCAGAACTTTTCTTCTATGTGGATGCCTTGCAGAAAGCACCTGGAGGGAACATGACTACCTTCCCATGTGTTGTCAGCTGAATCTGTCTCTTGGGAACCTGGAGATTAGTTTCAGCTCCCTCTTTAGTTAGACCAGAGAACCAAGCCTGTCTCTCCCAGGAAATGTCTCTAACCACTAGGCTATAGGGCACTTCAAATCAAAGCTTTCCCAGTCTCTTGGATTTATCCCATACTCCATAAAAAAAATTAAGTATTTATTGCAGCAGGGGATAGGACCTGGGGCTCTGCAGTGGAAGTCCTTATATAATCCACCCTGTCACTGGCCCAGTTTAGGATATATCAATTTATGACCCAGATTCTCCTGAGCAAGTCACCAAAAATTGGCATTGGATGAATAATTTATGAGATGATTTGTAAGCAAAACCCCTGAGTTGGGTTACTCTGATTCACACAGATAAATTATGATTTAGGCATAATGCATGAATAAGTTTTAGGATGGCCAATAATTATCCTAAGAGTTGCAGAAGGATTTTTTCATTTTAGAGTGCCAACAGCAAAGTGACTCATACAGTATAAAAGATGAGCTTTTGAACCAAACAGCCCAGAAAAACTTGACAGAGAGATGCGGTACCATATCAATCTCCTATTCCTGTAGGTGCAGCTGTAGCCTGAGGTTGGACACACCGCAGATGTATCTAAAAAGACCATTGTTCCTCTCTCCTCTTCAGACCTAGGCTCACAAAGATAACTTGAACTCAAAAAATATTAGGATAAATTGCATTACTTCATACTATCCAGAGGCTAAGAGCTCACATGTGAGCAGTAGCTGATGCAGGGTGACTAGTTAAGCTGCCATGGCAAACTGCTTAGGACTGTTAGCCCCAACTCACAACCACTCTTCTCTCATGCCCAAGGTCCTAAGGGAGGTCAGACCTGCCAACTGGGCTCCCGTGGTGGTACATGTCCTACAACGGTTGTATGGGCTTACTCTGTTTTATACCTGTACCACATCTAACCCTCAAATCACTACTGGGATACACTTAGTTCTAAACAAAATTTTCCCGAGCTGCCACATTCAACCCTGGGCCCAAATCAGATTTATCTGAACAGACAAGTGTATGGTTTTAAGGTTTTATTTATTTCTCCCCCTATCCTGAACAACATGACCACCAAAATGCAGTACAGAGAGACCTGTGTGTGTGCTGGACACATAGATCATTTTCCTTATTATTCTGCACTTTCTCAAGAGAAAAGGCATTGAGTATAACAGTCTAAATAAGAGTTAACTCCAAGATCTAAACAAGTGTATTGAACTATTTATTCAGAGCACATCATGCTGTTCTTCCACCTCTTTGGTAATGAATGCACAGCATCACTGTGGCTGAAAGTTAAAGGGGATATTTCTTCTGGCAGAGCCCTCCAGGTCCCTTAGGCTGGCTTATCCAGCAATTGTGTTGGCAGTTTGGAATTTTTCCCAAGATCTTCTATGGCCAAGGATGCTACAGGCCATTTTTTAAAATGTCAATGCTCACTGCTGATTAATTTTTGCAAAAAACCCCCACCCAACCCTAGAATACATTTTTCCTTCTGCTTCATATCAAAAGCACAACTACTTAAAGGTCCTTTCAGAGTGAGTCTTTTCTCTTGGAATGAAATAGCATGAAAGAGTTGTACTTGCAACCCTACTGTGCACCACTGGCTTTCCCATTGCAGGAGACAGAGAATTTTCCTTTTTTTTTCCCTCAGATCTGCATCAGTGTTGCAACCCCTCTTCCAGCATAGGCTCAGAACTTACCTCTGACTCACAAATGTAATCTTCAGTGGGTGAGCAGTTAAGAGATAGAAACATAAGTGAAATTTTCCTCTTGCTGTACAGCACTCAGAGAGGTGGAACTAATGTAGGTCAGTTAAAAAGCAGGCATTAAGATACAATATAGGAGGAGGGTACAAAAATTCCAAATCCTTATCTCTATCCTTGAAAACATCCCTCCAGCCACAGACCACAGTGCGTTCCTGTCTGTGGAAGACTTATTTTGCCATTCATACAAATGCAGTAGCCATGTGACAGCCTCAAAGCTGCATTCCTTGATGCCTATGGCCATATCAAATGTTTGGGAAGACATGAGAAACCATTTTCAGGAAAATGGTACTTCATTTACTCCTTGACTCTCAAAGAATGTTTTGTCTTCCTCTCTGTTTTGTGAAGTGCTGTCAACACTTACAGTGAAGTTTATTGTAAATACACAATAATAACAACTGTGCACATTCATCTCTGATTCAATTCCTATGTAAATTTATGTTAATATGCATGCAGATTAACTCTGGCCCTCTTGTCCTGGAAAGTTGTCAGAATGACACATGGGTTTTGAAAAGGTTGTGTACAACTGATCTGCAGGTTTTGTGTAGTATTCAATAACTTGCAAACCAACAACAAGACACCATGGATATTTCTCTTCACATTTGCTGGTTGAATCAGTGGAGTCTTCTAGACAGAGTTACAAAAAAGTCTCTAAACCCAGTCTCTAAAACCATTACCTAACTATTTTTATTCCTGTTTCACAACAGAACAAGTATTCACAAGGTAGGAACTTCTGAGGATTGAAGTGGTGCAAGAGAGTCTTGCTAGTAAGCCTTCAAGAACTGACACACCATCTTCCAGACTGAAAAACAAGATTTCTCCCTGATATTTAGTAGCTACTATACCAATGCCTAAATGTTATGGATAGTCCACCTCACTTTTTGCTGTTTAAAGTAGTACATTTTTTAGGAGAGCTCAAAAAGGTCACTTATTTTATTCTCTCCTCCTCAGCCTGCCTTTTCTCTGTTTTTTTCACCTGTGTGTTTAGCCAGAGCCATTCTGACCACTCAAGTCACACCAGCAGCGAGATACCTGGAGTGCTACAGTTAGCTATTCTCTATTTTCCTGCCAGGCATGTTTGGCTGTTACTTTTTCTGGTACTATGCAGTAAACAGAAACTAATCTTTAGTTCATCCCAGGGCTGAGTCCCTACAAGGCTCCCAGGCACTTCTTAAATAATCACAGTGGGACATAAATTGGGACTTCAAGGGGTACATGTGCTCTTTGCATAAGGATGAATTTCCAGTAATCCAAAAGGGGATGGGGGAATTGCTATCAGAAACAGCAGGCACCACTATTGTTGGCTGGGAAGATACACCAGACAACAAAAGTCCGATTGACAGAAAGTATTTATACTCCTGCAGTTCACAGCTGAGGACTTGATCCTGAACTTTGATACACAAAACAGATTTGCTCTGCAGCTGAAAACTCAGTTGCAGCATTTGTGTTTGGAGGGTAAGACTGCACCCAGAGCTGATAAAGGTGGAAACAGAGTCATCATTTCTGAAGTAATACAGTGAACTCCTGACCAAAATCACTTCCACTGTAATAACATTGGACTTAGAAGGCCAGTGATTTGGGCGAAAAAAGCCAAACACAAAAATCACCAAAGCCCAAAAAAGCCCACAAATAAGAAAAAAAAACAGTATCCCATACAGTGATAAGAAAATTCAGTCACCCATTGCATTAGGGCCTTCCAGATGACACTGAGAAAACCCCTTTCTTCTCCAAGCTCTTCTCACTTGACTCTGGTTTAGAGAGTTATTTCACTCTACTTTTTGAATCTTGCATTATTGAAGGCAATCTTAGCCCCCAAAAAACAAAACATGTAAAACAAAAGCAATTAAAGCCTGGGAGGAATCCGTTTTTTTTCTTTGAAATAGAGCCCCATGTCAAACAGCTTTCCACATACCTTTTTCAGTGTAGGTTAAATTATGGCATCCCATCAGGCTCATTCAAACCAGGTTGCAGCAGTATTGTGGCTGGGATCCAATGCTGCCTTCCTGCCTGCAGTAGCTGTTTGTGGTGATTTCATCTCTATCATTTTCTCTCTTTCCACCTATCATGCAGCTGTCTGCCTGTCTTGATAGGACCAAAGTGTAGCTCATGGAATCTATATGATAATCTCAAAAAAAGTTATTTCTGCTGAAAAATGGTTTTAATTCCCCCTCTAAACCTTTGTGGATTGCCAACTGGGGGTGTAAAACCAGCTGGCAAAAGATGCGTTCATTTAAATTTCATCATTCTCATATACTGTGACTTCCTGACATTAAATGGTTCCTCCCCTCTCTAATGAGTGCACCAAGGCCTTGATTAACAGCCCTCACTTTAAACAAAGTTTTGAAGAAGCTGATTTTCATGGTAACTTCTCTGGCAATGTCTGACAGCCTGCTCAATCCAGGGCAGCCCAATGCCTCTCCTTTCACAGCATGAGCATTTGTCAGAGATAACAGGAGTCAGGCTTGGTGAAGATTCGTTTCCCTGAGTACCCTGCAAGTAACTTGCACAAATGTGTGGGAAGGAAGCTTGAATGCAGTACTGGTAAAACAGTGAAAAACTAATCTCATCAATGTTTTCAAAATGTAAAGCCTTGGAACGGTCTCTGCTTTAATTATTTAACTCCTTCAATCCGTTTCTCATAAAATACATTTTATTTACATTATTTGATCTTGTTTTCAGTACACTGCCAATTTTTTTTTTGTCTTAGTAAGATTTTAGAGAACTGACTAGGCAATGTGGGAGAAAAGCCTGATATGTTTTTGACAGTTAATCACAGAGGAAGCGAAGGCTACCTCTTGCAATAAAGTCCTTCAAGCCAGATATAGCCATCTGGGTCAGAGTCTTCAAATGATTGAGTAATGATTTAGGATGCAAATATTGAAATTAATGGCATTATCCATGGAAAAGTACTATTTGCTTGGAGGCCCTGGCTTTTCAGATGCTTCCAGCTGCCTGTTTGGTGGAAGTCTTTAACAGATAGTGGATGAGGGCCTTAACCATTACAGAGTCCTTGAATCTGGACTTGCACAGGGTCTACAAGCAAGTTTGCTTGAAAAAGACGGCATTATATATCCTCCTTGGTCACAGACCAAGATGCTTCCACTTTATGACCTTGCCTCCTTTTCACTTAATTCACAGGAGAAGAGCAAGGCCCTTTCAGTGCAAGCATACTAACGGTATTTGAAGTTACGTCCGAATTGCAGTTCATCTGGTGGCTGCTGTGTAGCACAGGCTAGTTCTTAAAAACTATCTGTGAACCAACACTAGCTGTGTCAACACAAAGCTCAGAAAACATAAAAAAATGGCTAATTAATGTGTGCCGAGTACTGTGTTGCTACAACTTGACTACTACCAGCATTTCAACTAAGTTAAACCTTCCCGAATGTATCTGTTCCAGACTGCTGTCACTATGGTTGCCACGTGCAGGAAAAATAGCACACTGCTACTGACTTGACAAGCCCAGAGGGCATGACTAAGCTAGAGTTAGACCAGAGTTTTTGCTTAAAATTTAAATGAAGTTTTGCTTTGGTTATGCTTATTTATAGGTTTTGCTCTTGGCAGTTGGAAAGTTTCATTTACATTCAGCCAAAGCATGAAAGGAAATACTTGGGTTTGAGGAGGTGAAGGGGACATGGGGGGTGGGGGCGGGGAGTGGGAAACAACCCTAAACAAAAGCTCTCATGAAGTTGATAGTATCACCAGACTAGCAAAGCAAGCAAAAGAGAATAAAAAATTCCAGGCACAGAAGTCAGAAGCCACAGCTTTCCAAAGAAAGAATACACTGCATCTTATTTCTGCTCTGCCTACAGATACCATCTACAGAAAATCCATCACCAGTTGAAAGAGGGCTGCATTCATTGTCAATTCATTCCACCACTTTGGTTTCCCAACTTTCATGAGTTTATTAGATGCAGAGTCATGGACTTTTCTATGAAACAGAAAGACAATACAAGCCTTTTTATTGCTGCCTTATAGAACATTCCTTTATATATTAATTTCCTTCCTTTTTTATTCCTTCAGCTATCAACAGCTAGTCAAAGCAAACTGTGGCATATATCTATACCTATGCACACAGGAATATATATGCAGACATACAAATACATACATACATATAAATACATAAACACACACAAAGCTCAACAGTGAACAGAATTTACTGAAAAGCAAGGAGAAACTAGCATATTCAGAAAAAGGAGAAAGCTAATACTCCATTATGAAGTATTACAGCTTAGATAGCAGATCTTTCACATTTCCTTCTTCCTCTGTTATAATTCTGCTCCGATGATTAGGATGCTTTCTTGCATACCTATCCTTCAGGAAGATGGCCTTTCTGAAAATCTGACTGAATTGGGATACTCACAGAAAATGATCTGACTAATTGTATAGAGGAAAAGAATAACTTCAGAATCAAATGACTGAAAAGAGCAAGGCTAAAGTAATGCTTAGATCAAAGCACATTCAGTGAAAATTGATACATAGCTATGGAGTCCTTGTCTTTGAATGGGAACTGAAGAGGACAAATAGGTTCAATCTAACAGTTCCAGAATGGCAACTCAGTAAAATCATTGTACATATTCCCACCAACTACAAGGAGATTTGTTTCCATGCTATAGTTTCTTATCATGTAATACCTCCTTCCATACATATTTGCTTCTAATAGCAACATGGATGCAAACCACTCAAGGGAAAGGTAGGACTGGCAAACCAGAGTGTGCTTGAAACCTGATTTAATGCGATTCCATTAGAGTTAGTGTCAGCTCTGCCATGTCTAAGATTTAAGAAAAGGGAAGATGTCTGTTCATCTTGGAAGATTCTCTCTCTTTTGTATTGAGAATGGGCTTGTTTTGCTTGCAACACCACAAAAAAATGATAAATCATAAGATACTCCTCAGAAAAATCATTTTGTGTCAGAGGATCTCACAGTCTCTCCTATCTGATACTTTATTTTCAGAGGAGCCTCGCTTTCTGCAAGTCCTTTGTACTCCAGCTGAATCTCATTACATAATTAGGCATATAAACCAGGAGGTAGTCTTGAGCATGGTTATTTTACAGTGTAAGATCAAAATGTTATTCTTCCATTCAAAAGATCTAGTGCCCTTCATGCGAGGGATCAAATATAGTATTGATTATTCATTGTTACCTTTAAAGAGGTCAGTATGCTTCTGGAATTCAGAAGACTTCTGGCGATCTGAAGACATATAAGGCTTCAGGGCTTGATGACTCATCTTGACCTGAAGCTTTGAAATATTACCTGCTGTCTGGATTGTTCCTGCTTACTGCCTGGGATTTCAAAGTCTCTGTCTCTCCCCACCCCTACCCACCAACCCCCACCCCATCCCCCTCCAGGCACCAGTCTTGCAGAAATTGCCAGATCAAGAGAGGCAAAGAATGCAAACAAAACCAAACGTGAGAAGACGATGAGTTGGGAGACCAGCTGGTATACATCTGCTTTGCTAAGCTTGCATTGAAAATTAGTATCGTCATTCTTGTTCTGCATGCTTCTCACTGCAGTTAGTAATTGCATCACCTAGTAGAGGCAATGGGCATACCCTGTGGCTAGCTTAAATGTGTTCAACATGGGTTAACTGTTCAATATCCTAACACAGGGAGTTTTTCAACCTTTCAGTGCGAATTTGATCTTCAGGCACATTCAAATGGAGGAATGCTTAGTGGAGACTGGGGGTGTCATTTTGTGGAGACCTTAACAAAATATAACACACTATTTTTATTGACTTAAGGAAAAAAATCAATGTCATATTAATCTAGGCACTGTATTAAAAGTTTCCATTTTCAACAACATTGCCTGTATGATGTAGAATAAACCTCCAAGAGTGCTTTTTGGCAGATGGTTAAATATTTAAGTAGTTGGCCCCAGATTTTAAAAAATTGAGATAATTAGAAGACTTGAAGCAGTTAATATTTATTAGTCACTAAGAGTTTGACAGATTGGATGTTTTCCTACCCACACATTCTCTTGTAGAAAAAAATAAAGCCCTTATCTTTCATTGTATACAAAGCAAGCTTTTATATGAAGCAGAAGTAGAAGGTATGGACTTCCCAGGTTTCTCAGTATGAGACACTGAGATTAGTGGCTACAATTTAATTCAAGAATAGGCCAGAAAACAACATGCAAATAATGAGGTCTCCATGGAACTGCACAGAGTTCACCCTCGGAAGAGCTGAGGACTGAAACCTAGGACCGACTATTCTGCACCACTTCAGCTTTTTGGTGTCTCTAGCAAGGTTGCAGGGGTACTCCAGTGATTCGATGTATGCAATAACCCATTTTCTATTAGCTTTACCTCTTCTGTTGCCCTTCCTTGCAGAAGAGGAGGTGCACAGAGCAAAGGCAGACCAGTTTTATGGTGCTCCAGAACCATGTAGGAGAAGACTCCCTAAATAGTGAGTTAAACTGGCAGGTAGAAGGCCAAGAACTGACAGATTACTAAGTCTAACCTACGGGCTAGTTTCACCAGACATGTTCCTCCATTATCTGTCCGGAAATCTGACTGAAAAGAAGCACTGAGACATTTTGATAGGAATGGTTGGACTCGATGATCCAGTGGATCTTTTCCAGCCTGGTGATTCTATGATTCTATGATTCTATGATTTGGCTAGGTTTGCTGGCTGCCCCACAACAGGTGCAAACAAGAGCAGCAACATGCTTTTCACTAGGCTGCAATGCCCAGCTATGCTGAACACACCAAGGACCACAGCTCAGGACTTCCCCTGCCAAGTCAGGTCAGTCCAACTGCACTGAAAATATAGCCAACCTACATAGACCGCAGGTTGGATGAGCTCAGGACGGACATACGGGCATCTGCACAGCACGTACATGGTTGGTCTAATGTGTTATCCATCTGTCAGACTGTCGATACATGCAAATGTTCAAGCAGTATCTGTGTGCAGACAAAGCCTGTGCAATAGATGTACATGTTACTAACGTATAATAGAGCAGCCACTTGAAATCATTATCTTCTTTCATAAGACTGAACCTGACTTTGTCAGTGATTCATGAAAAGCATGAAAGTAGCATCAGTGTTATGCTGCATAGCTGACTAGCTAGGATGAGATGCTTATCCATTATGTCTTACCTCTCTTTTCTTAACAGCACCACCGAACGGTCAGTATGTGCCCCAGTTTGAAATCCCTTGGGTTCCTTTACATTCAAAGGCAAATAGAAAGTAAGATAAACCCAAATAAGGCATCTTACTGACAACATTTGCACGTATCCACATGCAGCATTAAAAAAGAATGGGTGCATAAGATTAGCTGTGGCAGGCAGGGGGATGAATGGAAAGAATTTTCATCAGCGTCTACATAGCAAGGCCAATGGCAGACAGCAATATATAATATGCCAACTATAATTCTTACCTGGTTCAAACTAGTAGGACAAGACCAACTGCCCTGGCAGGCTGAACACAGTCCTGATCTGGAGTCATAGAATCATAGAATCACTCGGTTGGAAAGGAACCACTGGATCATCGAGTCACCCCAGCACTGCCCTCAAGGGAACCCATGAGAAGAACTGGAAAGTGGCTGTGGATATTGACCTATGCTGATGCTAGGTTGCTTTCTAAGGGGATAGTATCTGGAGCAGAGCAATCCCCTGGATAGATCTTCCCTTACTCTGGTCAGAAGAGGTGAACTGCTGAACCCATTGAGGTATTTTTTCTTTATCCTACAAAAATATTTAAGGGCCATCCCTATCATATACAAAAAGATGTGATTTTTTTTTCATTTTTTCAGCATCTTTTCTTTATTAATATTATTTTTGAGATATTTTCCCCCGTGCCTTATTTTCAGACCATAGCAATTCATGCTTTATTTATCTCATTACTATACTGAGACTTCGGAGGACTTGAAAATGGGTAGGCTTATGAGATGCAACAAAAACAAAGCCTGTTTCAAATGAACAAAGACTCAGAATTTTCAAGCTTTCATAGGCTTTCTTAGAGTGATAAAAGCTTGTTGGAGAAAGTCTGTTAAAGATTCAGCATCCTTCCTGTTCAAGTAGGGATCCATCATCCCCAGCCCTACAAACTCCAGCCGGATTCACTGCAAATCAGAAGACAAGAATAGAACCTAGCAATAAAAAGAAGCTGCAACCTTTTAAGAAAACAAATATCACAGGATTCCTTTATGCACCGTAAAGAAACAAAACGGAAATGAACCCACATTGTTTCCTTTTCAAGTACCCAGAAGAAAAATCTGCACCTTTAAAAGGTTTTACCTCAATATAGGCCATAATGTAAAAATGTAGGGGTCTTGGAAACTTGTGCTTTTCCTGGACTGAGGCCCAGATTTTGTAATATATCTTGCCTGTTAATATTTTTCTTTTTTCTTCCAGAGTAGAGAAGGCTCTTTAGAAGAAATGTGCTTTCTAGGCACCTCGATGCACCAGAGTTGGGTCCTGTTTAAATACTTCAAGTTTGTTAAATACACATATAGTTGCAACATGTTCTGGATATGAGCCAATATTGCCTGTCTGGATCCAATTCTTACTATCAGTTTGCTGGAAATGCTAGACAGAGTGGTGTCTACCCAAACATCTAGAGTATATGCTAGGTCTGACAGATAGCATTAAGACAGACAACTTGTGTCTTTATTTTCTTCACCACAGTTTTAATGAGCAGCATCTGTAAGAATTTATGCCCATATTGAAATCTTCTGCCTAAGTGAGAAGAGGACTTCCAGTACACACTGGGAGTGCATCACCTGTGCTTGGAAAATGAATTATTTCCCCCCTTACCTCACTTAAGGAAATCTGTCAACAATTCAATCCAATTACTAAGAGTACTCTTTCAGGGACCGTTTTGCTGGGCTGGCTACAATGTGCTTTTGCAAAATTTTTTCTCTTCTGTTCCTAATGCTTTCCAGACTGAGCTGAATCTGTGGCGACAAACCATTCAAGCCTACCATAAGAAGCTCAGGGACTGTCAGTACATCTCTTTGCTTATTCTTTTTGGTATCTAGAGAATATAAATGCAAGTGCTTTCCTGTATGCAATCTCATACCAGTTGACTGAGGGCATCAGAGAAAACGAGAAACAGTGACTGATTAATGTTTTTTTTCCTCCAAATACACCTCTAAAATCAGCTAGAAAGGGGCCAGCCATACAATAATTCATGTTTCCTAGCCCCACTAAAGTTAATTCCTGCCATATCTTATCAAACAATTGGCTATCAGAGAAAGTTTTCCCTACTGGGACATGCATAAGTCACTCTGACTTTTGTGGCTGTGAAATGAAAGCAATTCCTTCCCCAGCTTCCAATGTTTGCTCAGGTGCAGTTTGATTTCCACATGAACAGATTCAGGAGAACCTGCCTAAACCAGCAAGCTAACGGGAGTCACCAACCAACTTGCACTGACTGTAAAGAAGGTCCTCTTCCTGAAAGACTTTGTTATGTAAAAGTACACTACATAAAACCATCTATACATTTGTGACTTATTGTAAATCCTTAGGTGATTTACCTTTAAGGATGACTACACTTTTAATCAATCAGCAAGGCATGCAGTATGTAAAGTTCATGCTAGCTTGCGGCAGTCGACTGTGTTTTTCCCCTGGTGAACAACACCCTTATAGCCTGTGAGCTTTAGTTGGTGAGGTTGTGCAGCCTGCCTATTAGGACTGCTCTCAGTCACATGCCTGACTGCACTGTCAGTTCTCAAGGCCAAGAGCAAACTTTAAAGGAACTTTGCCAATTAAATGTAAGCAGAAAACAAAGACTGTATTTTTAACCAAAGCAAATGTGATCAGAAATATTCTCATGATGCTGGTACTGATAATTATTCCTATTATTTTGCATTCAATAAAGATGGCTTTTAATTGAATTTGAATATCAAAATGTGTCATGAACATAAAGCTATCTAAAAATTAGAGCTGATCAAATTGTCCACTGATGATTGGAAATAAATGCTTTTCACTAGTGGTGAAAATGAAGCCTAATTTCAAAGGACAATAAAGATTTTCTAAGCCAAATGTTTTATAGTTTTGTTTTGTGGATTTTACAAGGGGAAAAAAAAAAAGCCTAGATGGCATGCATTATCTACAAGAGGCAAAGACAAAACATTGCAGAAAGGTTGTGCCAGAAGAATTCCAGTAAACCCGTTATATCATATCATAGTCCAAATAGACTACAGCAGGTTGCAGAAAACATATTTGAGGAATGACATAGGGAGTTTTATAGAATGTACTTGGATTCATTTTTGTACTCTCTCCATTTTAAACATAATTGATTGAGTCCTCAGTTCAGATAAAATAATGTTCCAGCTTCAGTGTTTAACTGTTCTGCTGGACTAGGACTCTACCTACAATGACTCTAACTGCACAGACTCCAAAGAGGTTTCCTGGACTTGAAAATGTCAACATTTTCAATTCTTTTATCTTGTTTTTCTTTTCAGTATTAAAAGCAAGTGGTGACCATACTACTAGAAAGCTTCTCTCCAGTCCTATGAACATCTTGGTTCTAATATTGTCCCGCTACGAGACAGCTAAAAGCTATGACAAGGTAGAAGGTCATTAGTTCGCTAGAGCCTGCCCAGAGCTGCTACTGTACTCTGAGGAGCATAATACCAGGAAAAGCAAGGAGCATGTAAAAAAATCAGGGGGTCCAAAATAGATGCTGGGTTGCCTGCTACACTGCATCAACAGATTCTGTGGAAACAGATCTTGCAGGAAGGTATTGAATTCATTTCTCTTGGGGCCTCCTAACACCCTCCTGAAAGTTTCAGGTACGTGCTGAACAAAAGGGAGAACAAAGCATTTTGATTTAAAAAGCCCTTTGATCAGATGAACTCTTGCTTAAAAGAGAAGCGAGAATGTGACCATTCCAAAGGGATCTCTATAATTTCTACTATGATTTCCATAATTCAATAGCTTACAATTATGCATTTCAAAGTCATCTGAAAGAACCAATAAAGTCTGATTGATTACTTTATCTGCATACATCACTATGAGGCATTACGACTCGATGCTGTCAAAGCCAGTTCTATGCCAGCCCTTGATCTAAAATTAGACTAAGGACATGGAAGTGTTCTTTCCTCTACAATGATCACCTAAACACAAATGAGCCAACAGAGGCTGAGAGTCTGCAAACCAGTCAGTACTAATGGATGTTTTTGATGAAAAAATCTCATGACCTCAAGACCAGGCCTCTCAGGACTTTCCTGATCCTTTGCATACAAATTTCAGCACCCAGTAAGCAAGGTGCTCAAATTTTCAGTTAGGGATGTGTCTGGAACTTTAGTAGAAAGTACTTTGCACTGCCTTTATCTCCTCGCAGTTGTTCTTGCAAGGAAGAACAGAGATCTCACAGTCTCAGGCCTGCAGTTTTACCCAGCCCGAACAGTGTGGAAAATTTCAGCCCTGTATCTGGGCACCAATTAACTGAGCATTTCTCAGAAACATGCATGCCATTTCACAGATACCGAGTGGAGGTCAAGGAAATGTCTTTTGGCTCTGACTTTCCCAGACAGTTTTAGCACTTCTTCACACTCATCTGACTGCACTTGGGTTTGAGCACTTGCTTAAGGTCAAGAATCTGTTTGCTGCTCCGTGGAAGACAATGCCTCCCATATAATCGTGAACTAGCATAAA
The DNA here is from genome assembly GCF_032191515.1 of Phaenicophaeus curvirostris. Taxonomy (NCBI): domain Eukaryota; kingdom Metazoa; phylum Chordata; class Aves; order Cuculiformes; family Cuculidae; genus Phaenicophaeus; species Phaenicophaeus curvirostris. The sequence goes on from NC_091394.1 coordinate 38,739,362, forward strand.
TATAGGTGAGAGCTAAACTTCCATCACAGCTGTTCCATCTGGGACCACCTGTGAGAACTTACACTAAGCAAATGATTGTCCTCATCTAACTCCACAACTGCTCAGCCTGCTATTACCTTTAAATAGAAGATGGGTTTGTACATCTGTGTGTAGGAACATAAACATGTTATTTTCTGTGCATACTTCACATGCACAAAGCATGCATACACCTAGATCCATGAGTATATATGTGCATGCAGATAAACAGATATTTTGGAATTATTTCAAAGCAAATGAAACATTTTTCTTTTCCTTCTAGTTGTTTGGCAACAACTTGGCCTTAGGATCTTCCAGGGATCTGTATGTATGAGTGACATACTTGCCTGTTTTTACAGCTCCTGCCTTGTGTCAATTTAAGCATCATTCCTACACCTGGAGGAGTTCAACAAACATCAGCTCACAGGTGTCACCCTCCATTGGCTGAAGGCTGGCTCCAGAGAGTCTAGCCAATATCTGCTTTGGCTATTAACAGCCTTGGAGAGGCCAAGCTCAGTGTGCGTGGGGAAGCCGGGGGAGAAGGTGGAAGGAAAATGAAGGGGGATGGGGGATGGTGTTACATATATGTGCATGTGCATTTGCTTCTGCTTTAACTTTCCATCCATTTAAGAGTTTAAACACTAGTCAAGCACTTAAAATAACATTAGGACACATTCCAGCTTTCTCTGCCAGTCAGAGGGAAAAAATGTTTGAAACCCTGCATCTCAGCACCCCAAGGGCTTTATGATTTGTTAGGTTTAGTAGTTCAGAGGATTAAAAAGACAGAAATATTAGTAGAAAAAGAAGAGGAAAAAGTCAATGTATTCACTGAAGCAAATCTAATGTGTTGCTGGTCCAGAGAAGAAAAGGTTCTACTACCTGACTGAGTCTTATTTATATTTCTTGCTCCACAATAAAATAATTTTCTAGACATTCTACCCCCCCCCCTTTTTTTTTTTGCTACGCTAGTCACATTTCCTAAATCCTTTATCAACGGCTGCTCTGCATATGAATGGGCTGTAATTGAACTGTCACATTCATGAAGGTCAGTAACCTTTCATTAGGAAGAATGTCTTTCTTGATAAATTGGAAAGTCCCTGAGGATTTGAAAGCATTTTTTTTATTTCATTCTTTCAAATACACCTTAAAAATCTAACATAGATCTTTCTCTCATTCCCTTTTCATAGCACTCTGACAAACCCCTCGTCTTTGTCTTTGTCATAGGCAGTTCCATGCAAAATATTCAATCAAAATCTTTCACTGTGACCTTCTTAAAAGGAAAAAGGGAAGCATAAGCCCCCCAGCTCTCATTTTGAATTGCAGATAGCTGATACTTCTGCTTAAAATAAAATAAATCAAAACCTTGAGATAAGAGTTTTTGCCATGTTCATGCTTCTTCAGACTGACTTGAGTATCTATGGATAAGTTACCTAGGTCAAACTCTGTTGGTGCCAATATATCTGTCTATCTTTTTGGTGTATCCATTTATCTGCAGAGATGGACAGCCAAACACCTCAAGCAGCAACAGTCTGTATTTGGAAAACAAATTGTGGGAGAGAACTGTGCTTAAAAAAACCTACTTAGTACTGCAGATAGCTTTCAATCCCTGCCACAGGTTAGCTCCATACAACTCAGTCTTCCCTATCTAAGGAAAATAAGCCCTTCAGAGGAATGTTTTTGCACCTTGATCTGCACCCTGACACAGCTGGGTCTTTAAAAGAAGCTTTGTGGCTGCCAAACTCATAGACACTGCCAGAAGCTCAATTCCTCCTCCAGATTTCAATCATAAAGCATGCAGCAGGCCACATGAAATGTCTTGAGCTTCCCATCCTTACTAGTGCAAAGGTGCCCTCAGATGTCTTAAAAATACTACCAAGGCTGCTCATCACACAGGCAGAAGCCATCTGTTCTGATAAATCCCAAAACTAGACCATGTTCTAGCTAAGTAAGCCTAGGACCCCATCTTCTGTCAGTTGACTAGCTTGATGTCAAGGGGTCAGAAAAAGGGCAGCTTGGTGACAAAGTCAGTCATTATCAGTATGGAAACACTGGGATGGAAAAGGAGACACTTGATGAATGGAATCAAGCATCTGGACTTTTGTGTTGCTAGTAAAATACTTCAAGAAGTAACATGAATTACAGGTTCTCCAGAGGTGTCAGAAGACAGTCTTTTTATTGTCAGCACATAACAAAATTGTGGTAATTGAAGATTCACCACTGTAAGATGGAATATAGAAGAAAGAGGAAAAAGGTAAAATTGCAAAGCAGCTGGAGTCCTTTAACGGTGCAGGACACACTGGTAGCTTTTCAGCTGGAAAGATGAAAGAAGCAAAACATTTCTTTTGGGTTTTTTGCAGGAATGGTTGAAGAATGAATACTTTAATTAATTAGGTTTAACTCACTTTTCTCAAGCCTTCTCTCAGCTAGTGGACTTCTATTGAGTTTATATGCCCAGCTTTGAATGGGAATCTTTACTGCAGTGCCACAATATGGAACTCCTTACAGTACAAGGAGAAGCCATAAAAAAAGACTCTCCCAAAGCTAAAAAAGGAAGGTGCTACCTGACTTCCATACTAACGTCCTTCCCTAGCAGCAAGAGTATGTTTGAATTTGTATGGAAAGGGTGTTTATTTAAAACTTACATATACTTTTATGCTCCTGTTCTACTACCACTCTCTAGACTCAGAGTTCATCGTGGAGGCTACCCAGCTAAGCCTAGAGGCATAAATCAGCCTAGATCATCATCAGAAGACTCTCTGCCACTGGTGAACTGCAGGTACTTGTGATAACAGTTAAAAGACGAGCCTTTATCAGTGACTGAATGTATGCAGCAAACACTACCTGGGACTCCAAAACAACAGAAAGGCCATCACTTTCAATGCCATGTTCAGGCTGCCCAATGTAAGACTCTAGCTTTGAAAACTCCACTACTATGGCATCTGAGGTCAATAAGCAAGGAAGGAGTGATTCAGACTCCTACCTTTTGTGAGCAGCAGTCATAATGCATCAAGTAAGCAGGACTGATTTCTCTATATGCCTTACTTGGGTACCAAGATGACTTTTTATTCCACTGACTGCACAGGAAACCAACGTCTAGCAGCTTGGCATAATGGGTGGTCAGAATTGCTTACCAGTCTTTGACCTGACATACTGTCATTGCTCCCATGTTTCATAGCAGGCAACAGGAATACAGCTCACAGTTTCTAGGTCTCAGCATGATCCTTGCTTCATGGAATAAATAGATACACTCTTTTGTGGTGCTTTTCAACTGTACATCAAGAGATGACTGTGTTGTGGGTCCTGTTTTGGAGGCAAGATCTTGGACTACTTTACTAGTCAGAGAATGGTATGCAAAGATAAAAAGCAAACATAATATTTTAGTATAAAGCACAGTTTATAGACCAGTTTTCCCAAGAGTTAGTTTGGAAATCAATGCTATTATTATCTTCTGCAATGTATGTGGGTGTGCCAGTAAGAATGGTTTCGTGCAAGTGTCCAAACATTCAGATACTTTCAGTTGTGAAAAAAACCAGAATTAACTGTCAGTCAAATCAACTCAAGTGGAAGACCACAGTCTTGGGCAACAAATTTCACCAAAATAAATATTTTTTAAAGTATTTTTTCAGCATACCTGGCTTAAAATACCCCTGGGACAACATTTATGGTGCATTGTTATTTCTCTTCTCAGATAAAAGGTTAATAGCCAAGTGGACATGAGCTAACTACTGAAATCTCTGGAGAGATTCTGCTCTGATTCATGGTCTTGTGTCCTCTGTCCAGAGTATCCAAATTTCTTTACTCATTTGAAACTGGAGGTAGTTTGCTACATCTCAGTACTTGGATTCATATACAGCTAAACTTTTTGTTATCAAGGAATCTAGATTCCAAGATTTAAGTTTAGGACTGTTTCAAATGAAGCCCTGATAACTGTGTATGGAAAAAACAAGAGTGCCATATCACCTCATTATATACATACAGAACAAAACAATGAGGCTTCTCAAGCACTCTGCACTGTGTATAAAATAAAAGTGGTTAAAGAATTTGTTTAGTAGTGTATTAAGCATCTTCCACAGGCAGGCCGTGAACAAATCCACTTTCCCACTTCATGGCTTTACAAAGAAGCCCATCCATTAACATGGGAACCCTCTTGTTTGCATTTCTTAACAGCTGACATTTGTACCTTCCTAAGGAAAGTGAAGGGCATCTCATTGCCTCATTGTTTAGACCGGTGTGGAAATAACGGGGTTGATGGGGAATTGGAGCTAATTTCCTTTGTCTCCTATTCGGCAGATAATGGTGGTATGTGCGGGATGCTAAAGGCCAGGCAGAGGAGGTGACCTGAAGATGACTTCATTCTTACGAGGTTTATCGAAGGCTCCTGTCAGTCAAATGCATGCTGAGAGAGTGGGGACTGGCCATCTGGTCCAAAGTTAATCAAAGAGAAAAAAGGAAAGTGAAAAGGTGAAAAATCCCATCAGCCTTGAGCAAGGCGGAGGGAGATGCAGATGGAGGAGGGAACTCCTGTGCTCCAGCAGCCCAGCACCTAAGCTGGGTAACCAAGCTGCTTGCAGAGGAGTAAATAGAGCCCAGTGAGGTGGAGGAGTGTCGGGGAAAGGGAAAGATAGTGTTTTGAATTTTCACTCAGATGATCCCACAGCAGTTTTAAGTGGCAAGTCTGAAGGTCACTACTTCTGTTAGCCATGCAGAGCAGAGGGAGAATAGTTTCACTTGTCCTCAGAAAAAAAGGGGGAGTGACTGACTCATAGTAGGGAACCGGTGTAATATAAAACCACAGGGTTTTCTGTCAGAGAGCCAGACTTCTTTCCTCAGAGTTTTGTTTCTTGCAGGCAGGAACAAGAGGTACAGCCATGCCACGTTCATGTCCTGCAGACACAGTCTTAACAGGCTCCTCATATTCTACTCCCTCCGCCCACTGGGCTCAAAACAAGGTATCCTATAAGCACTAGCCACTTCTGAGAGATTTGTGTAATTGGCTCATAATGACTTTCCTCCCAATGATGACCTGCATACATTTTTACACTGTATGTAAGCTAAGAGGGGTATAAAGAGGGGATTTATCAACAAAGGGTTTGGTTTGGTTTATGCTGAAAGGGTATCATGTGATGCTTATAAGTGAGACTGAAGATACCCGTCAAACAACTGAAATACTGTTTAAATGTGTGTGTTATGTAAAAATACATTATTTCACCATAGATGCATTCTGCACTAAAACACCCGAGTGTGACAGCCTGTTAGTCTGATTTCCATAACCAGCCCTGTTCAGCTGCTCAAATCAGCTAAATAGAGACATATTTTTAAAACTACAAACATCCAGATTGTGAATCCCTCCCTCACGCTGGCAAGTAGTCATGCTAATGAGTAGTCTCCTTGACTCCAGGGAAAAAATCTTGCCAGCAAAGGTTTCAAAATCCCAGCCCTAAACATTTCTAAAATGATTAATCAATGTGCACTAACTTAAAACAGAAAGAAAAAAGCAACAACAACAACAAAAGATTGGAAATAGAGGAAGGTTCTTTTGAAGGGTTACAACTTAAGTCTGGGCATCAGGACATGGTTTTGTGGATTTAGGCAGAGCAAAGGATGAATGTGCTACACACACACACACATGCTCTCTGCCCCCCAGGACAGAAATGTGCTAAAACCAGAGAGAATGAGAACAAAAGAGTTTGGCTGCTTCATATACCTGGGGATGGGACTTACTTCTCCATTAAGTTTCCATTCTGCTTCCGTCTCAGGTCGAGGTCCAGTCAGGCCCCCACAAAGAGAGGAACATATGGAAAACAGTGGTAGTGAGTTCGGCTCAGCCTGCAGCTTTGTTGGGCTGAGCCTCTTCTGATGCTCTGTTCAAGAGCATTGCTTTTGCATGGCCAAGCACTGTAAAACAGAGCTGAGGACAGCAATAGCGTTAGCATGCAATGCTTTAAAAACAAAGTCAAGCTTTTACAAAGCACCTAACCCTGCTGAACAGAGGATTTCAGTTAAGAACATACAGCTCTTCCTCTCTATACACAATATATACACAGCTATACCCTGCTTGCTACCCTTATATTTTTAGTGAGTTTTAAAATAGCAAGCAACCCACAGCACACTTGGCAGCTTGGAACAGGCACAGCCAAAACTGAACAAGGGTGGAGGCTGGGAGAGGACTCCTTGGATTTACATGCTCCTAATGGCTGACATGACCCTTATGCATGAGAATAAAAGTCAGTGAAGAATCTCATGGGCACTGAACATGTACTGCAATTTTAGTTACCCTGACTTGTACTTGCTGTCTACTGAACTTCCTCACCTGAGCTGTGATGACTTCAGAAGAAGGAGGTTAGTAGCAGTAAGGTTTTTTCATTTTGTTTTTAGCTGCACAGATCTTGATCTGAGAGAAATATGGCTAAGAAAAAGACCTTCCCCAACCCCTGGAAGGAAAATGCAGCCATGTAGATCCAACATACAACCAGGCATTGGCATGTCTGAAATATTGTTCCTGCTATAATTAAAACTCACAAGCAACTACAAAACTCTTTTTTCTGTCTTTACAGCACAAAACCTGTGGACATTTGGAAATGGGCTAACATAAAATTCAGGATGGAAATTTTACCAGAAATCTGCTGTCACCTGGATGATTAAGAGTTTTTTATCAGAGAGCAAGCTGCTATAATATATTTATGATTCCCCTTGCCTAGTTTCTGCTGGATCTCACAGAAGGCAAAAGCTTTAGACTAAACTTGTGTCTGCAAGGATTCCTAATCTAATACATTGGTTGGATATATAGACATGAACACACTATCATCAGTATGTCCTCATTCTTCTTGTGGGCTTAGAATAATTTGGCATGCTGAGTTAGATAGTGCTTAAATCAAACAGTAACTCCATTTTCTTCTGTGGCTGAGACTATTTCCAAAAGCGGGTAGGGGATTTAGCTACGTAAGCTTAAACTGATGAAAAGTGAGTACATCCCCTTGAAGACATTGAGAACATTCAGCTGTGGTCTTTTCCCCCACACCCTCCAGAACTCCCTTATTTTTAGTTAGAAATCATGTTATGGCAAATATTGCAATATAAAGGCCTTCTCGAAGAACATTTTCAACTTTCTTCTCTGTTATACTGCATGGTCAACAACAAGCATGCTGAATATACGCTTTAATGATTGCCACAGCAATAATCCAGAGAGAACCAGTTTTTCTTCAAAACACTTCAGAATAGCTAGGAGTTTGGGGAGGAAAGTTATCAGGATGCTAGAAAGCACTAATACAGTTTATCAGACAAACCCTGTGTGGATGCAATGGCAGGTCTGCTATCAAAGGCAAAAACCTTCAGGCATTTTACATCCCATAATCCCAATGAAAGCCTGTTTTTGCAGATACCCTGCAGTTCATGAATCACTGGCTGTAGCATACAAAATCCCCTATTTAAGTAATTACAGTACAATACACAAATCTGCACAGTGACTGATGTTATTTAAAATATTCCAAGACAGTCTCAAAACTAAAATATTAAAAAAAAAATCCCAACTGGAAACAAGTGTCTTGCAGTAAGTATATTTTGTGAAGCAGGGGATTTTCTGATCTAATTGTACAAGGTCTGTCTTGAGGACTGGGAAAGGTCCGGCAATACAGGGACCCAAGCAAGCCAGGGACAGAGAATGGCTCCTGTCTCCAGACATCAAAGAACACAGGAAGAACTCAAATCTCAACCCTGGCCTTGGCCATTGCCCCAGTAAGGGGGTTGACTTCTTCTTCTTTAGCAGAATGAACCAAAAGTCTGGTATTTTAGGAAGATACCTCAATTCCACCAGATAGTATGAAGGCTCACCTCTGCATTCAGTTCTGATTTATCTCCACACTTGGGCAGTTCAGCTTCCACATTCAGCAACAGGGAAGGTAGGCTTTCTTTCATAAAAAGCCCTTATTTGCCTGACTTTGGTTTCACCTACAGACTGCATATTTAACCAAAGCTTGTACCCTTCAGCTGGTCTGTAAATCAGACTTTGATTGACAAGCATGTGGTATTGTGCCAAGTCTCTTGCAGATCAGACCAGCAACTCTCAGTCATACCCAGATAACCAGAGCATCAACAAAAATGGAAATAAAAAGGCAGAATCATACTGTGATTTACAAAGCCTGATGAATGTGTTCAGTTCAGATTGAACAGAAAATATGTTCTACTCCTTTGCTTAAATTTTAAGATAGGCGAAGGTCAGAGCAGAAAACAATCTGAACTGGAAAATGGGCATTACACTTAATGTGTCAGTTTGCTGACTTCCTCTGAAAGAAAGCACACAGTTCTCCTTCAGTGGAAGACACAGTTTTAAAAATGTTAACCTGAACCAGAGAGCATTTTCAGAAATCTGTACTTCCCACAAAGTCCAGCTCTTCAGTACAAACTTTATCTTCTTGTTCTTGGTGCAAGGAATCTGAAGAAGAATCAGAACTTGTTTTGTGAAGAAAAAAAAATGATAATGGTCCACAAAACAGAAGATCAGTTGATGTTTTGGAAGTGTTTTATGAACTGGAAATCTTTCGCCAAAGTATTTCACTAAAACCCAATAAAACTCTACATGCTGGCAGAATTTTATCCTGTTAAAGTTGGCAAAGGTTCTTCATCAAATAATAAGTTTTGTTCAGGTTTAGTTCACTTTCATACTCCCCCAAAATCAATGAAACAGCTCAGGTGCAGGTTGGCACATTCCTGACCTACAGCAACCAAGGCACAAATGCCAAGCTGACCTACAGCAACCAAGGCACTACACAGTGGAAAAAAAAGGAAGAACAGCAATTATAATTTCATGCAAAAGCTGTGTTAGGTTGAAGTGAAGCTCCCAGGGCAGGCTGTTAAATTGAACATAAGTTCTCCTTTGAAGAAAGGTAGACCCATGATGCAGGAGGCTTTCATGGGTTAGGCCTGCCTTTTGCTACAAGCATCAATCGCAAAGAGTGCAAGCAGTCTGAGCTAAAGGCACAGTGAAGAGCTTGGCAGAAATTTGGACTGCTCTGTATGTGGGATGTTGTGATTCCCCCAGCTTCAATTCCCTAGGATGCATTTCACCTAGCTAATACCTGACAGAATATATTTAGGAGGATGTAAGTCTTCTTCAGAAGAAAATTACAGCAGAAATAAGTCCAATATAACAACTGAAACGTGAGAAAAAGATTTCTCACAGTTTGTGTTCTAGATGCCCAGCTGAAATCCTGGCTCCCTAAAAAATCCTTTGCTGTGCACTTCCAGGAGGCCAAGTTTGTCAAAGTCTATCTAGCTTTCATACAAATTTGCCTTGCTACATTGCTTGGCACCATAGTCAGAGAAGTGGGAAGAACAACCATAGTGTACTCTGAGATGGCAAAATGTTTGGCTTGCATAGCCCTATACAGGCAGATACTTAGTAATATGAAGTAGGTGTCCCCATCCTTCTCATTTATTGAATTTGCCAGAGGCAGGGAGGCAAAACTTTGAGAGCATTTTTTGACATAGTTGATGTGTTGTTTTCTAGCCAAAGAGTTTTATTAACTCAACAAAATACCAAGATTTTTGACTCAGGGATTGTATTGCTGCAGCATGACAACATCCTTTTTCATATGCTTATAGGTTGTTTTATGGCTTTAATTTCAAGAATAGAGCAAAAAATGAAAAAAGGGTAGTTGTGACTGCCATATAGATGTTTTGCTAAAAAACTCCGACTTACAAAGTAAATCAGAGACGTGGGAAAGACAAGGTGTGGCCTAGTCACTCCTACCATTTTATGTCAGTTGAACAAACCCATTGCTGTAAGAATTGCAGCAGAAACATAACAGATGAATAGCTAGTATCTTCTCATCTTCTCAGCATCTAAGGACAAAAACCAAGAAACAGAAACAAAAGTTAAAAAAGCCGGTAATTTTTTCATGAGGCATGTCCAGTGCCTAATATCTGCCTTTTTCCTGTGTTCATGGTCAAACTATCAATGTGCACTGAAATAAACGTGCATTCAGGCAGAGTGGATGAGCTTATGCTTCATGAATGAGATTAGACTGAAGCTTCCAGAAACAAAAAAAGAACAGGTAAAAAAGAAAAGAGTATGACCCTTTTCTTGTACTTCCTCTTAGCAGTCATCCTTTCAAAATCCAGATAATGAATTGATCATCAGAAGAAAATAGCATTAAAAAGCAAGATAAAAAGCCCTGATCACTTGGAATAGTCTGTAAAGCCACCAACTGAAGCAAGGATCTTTGGTCTATTGTGGTGCGTTATGTAACTTCAAGAAAATGAGATGGAAAGGTAAATACACAAAGTAGGATTTAGCAAGGCACTGGATGAAGAGGGACAAACGGTTGTCAGAAAAAAAGGAGGGTGACATTCTTGCAGAGTTAGAGGAGGTCAATAAATCATCATCCTTATCTTGCAAACAGAGCCTCTGACTTCAAAAATTAGCTCATTTATTCTGCACAATTAAATTTATTGAAGTGTGACAGAAAAAGTTTAGCAGTCACTGATGCAGAAAGACAGCAACAACGGAGGCAAGCAAGTGACTGAATGACAAAATTAGTTGATTTTTGCTTTATTTATCAATATAATTATAGAATTGTATTTATCCTATTTCACAGATTTTTGCCATTATTAGAGCCTGGGCCTCCAGGGAAAGAATTTGTTCAAATTTTCAGTCTAACTTAATGTGATTATAGAGCTGCTAATAAAAGAAAAGTTCTATGAAGTGCTACACAATCTTGTATTTAATGTCACCACACCACTAGGCTCTGAAGTCCAGGATCCTTTTATGTAAAAGCAGTAAATTGAATATGAATTGTGAATGCACTGCATACCCTAGATGGCAACCAAACCTATGTTTGCAGGATCCGACCTTGATGCTGTCTCATAGGAACCAAGATTCCTTCAGAGTTTTAAACTCAGGGATACATTTCTTTCTTTAAAACAAAACCAAAACCAAAAGCCCAACAAAAAATATCCCCAAACAAAAAAATCAAACCAAACCAAAACAAAGTAAACACAAAACCAAACCCCAAAACCAAATGAAAGCAAAGAAACCCACATTGCACTCTCTTTGCCCCCACCCCATGTCAATCCTGTTTAGAAACATTTTGAAAACTGCAGGAATATTGAAGAAAGGCTACTGTGTCAGAGAAGCAGAGGATGAATACAGCTCTAACACAAAATTACAGCAGTGATCATTTCAGTACACACTGAAAAAATATAACTCCAAAGCTTCCGACAGTATTTTTTTAAAACAAAATAAAAGCTGAGAGATTATAAAAATATCTGTTCACAAAAGTTTTTCTTTCATTTCGTCCAGTCCAGTTCAGAAGCATCTAGAATACTCTAAGTTGCTCTGGCTCACTTCTTGACATGCCTTTTCATCATTCACAGTGCCTGGTTTGGTTTTGAAATTGCAAGATACAGGATGAGAAATGTTGGACCTAACTTACACACATGTTCCACCCTTACCTTCTATATACATGAAGAAGTGAGCAGTTCAGCAGTAAGCTATATAATAATTCATGTTCTTTCTCACAAGTTCAGGAAATTAGACCACACACTATTGCGAGTCTTTAATTTTTCCAATGTTTTGAAAGACATTGCAACTAGCTTATTCAGTTCTACCCTCCACTTCCATTCCATAAAAATTAATTTATTTGCTCTGAGAAAAAGACATACAGGCGATTTTTCTAAATGTTGGTCAAAGTGTCATGGAACACTGCCTAAAACATTAACAAATGGACAGGTTCCAACATGATTCTATACCCATAATTAATAAGAATTAATATTATTACTTACAAGCAACAGTTGACTCTGGGTGATAAGATACTTCCAGAATTCTCAGGGGATCTTGATGTCTGTGTAGGCTCAAGACCATATTTTGGGAATTTAATGTAAAAAATTCTGCAGGAATGGGCAAGAAGGGAGGTTTATATTTGTAAGACATAAATTATTAGAGCTAATAAATTGGTTCTCACTGGAGTGTTCAAGTTAAACTTGACATGCAGTATCTGCAGAAAAATGGATGAAAAGAAAGAAAACCATATATTGCACATTTTCTTTTGCATGTTTATTTTGGGAAGAGCCTGGAAAGTTGCTTCTCCATTTATGGAGAATTATATGCCCCACTGGGACCTGGTGTTCCATTACATAGCAGCACCATGCAGTGATCCGCCCACCTCCAGAGATGCAGAAGTAGAGGTGGCATCAGAAAAGATATATCGAGGGGATAGTTAGGAACAAAACGGGATCAAAGAACAAAAGGTAATTTAAATTGTTTAACTGGCCTGAGATGTTTTCATTTCAGCCAAGAGCCTTTGTTGCTTTTGCTTGTATTCAGTACCAGCAGACAAGAATATCATACCTTCAAGGACTGACTTCTTAAAATATCTGCAGAATACAGCAAGGCTCTCATCATATTTTGCTAGAATGTAATTTTGAACCCTTAACTTCACAAAGCAGTGTAAACTGGACTGACTAGGTCAAACACAACTGCCATAAAATAGATAACATAAATCATATTTTCCCTGCCCACTGCTTGCTTGCAAGAAAAGTCCTTGCCTTCTAGCCTGATTTTATTCAATTCAGTCAACATCTAGACCACAGCAAGCCATATACAGATGTTTCTGGTCCCTGTGAAGCTTCCTTACATTCCAAAGACACCTGATCATGAGTCTGCTTCTTGCTTATCTTTGCTATTTCCCAACATTACCCAACTATTTCTCAGGCGGGATAGGAAAGGCAGGAGAGGAGGTGGGGTAGCCCTCTTTGTAAGGGAGGACTTGGACACCGTTGAGATGGATTGTGGCGATGAGGAGATTGAGTGCCTGTGGGTTAAAATCAGAGGAGCCCATAAGAAGGTAGATTTTGTGATGGGAGTCTGTTACAGACCACCCAGCCAAGGAGAAGCAGCTGATGAGCTCTTCTACAAACAGCTGGGGTTAATCTCTAGATCCATGCCTCTTGTTCTTGTGGGAGACTTCAATCTTCCTCATATCTGCTGAAAGTACAATACAGCAGAAAGGAAGCAGTCTAGGAGGTTCCTGGAGTGTGTGAAAGACAACTTCCTTGCACAGCGGGTGAATGAACCAACAAGGGAGGGTGCCCTCCTGAACCTGCTGTTTGTGAACAGAGAAGGCCTTGTGGGGGATGTGGCAGTAGGTGGACGCCTAGGACAAAGCGACCATGAGATGATAGGGTTTTCTGTTCTAGGTGAAGTGAAGAGGGTGGTTAGCAGGACAGTAGCACTTAATTTCCAGAGGGCAGACTTTGAACTCTTCAGAAGGCTGGTTGGCAAAGTCTCATGGGAGACAGTACTTAAGGGCAAGGGACCTCAGTGCCAGGGAAAGTCACAGAACAGGTGATCTTGAGTGCTATCATGAAGCACATGCGAGAGAACAGAGTGATCAGGCCCAGTCAACACGGGTTCACTAAAGGCAGGTCTTGCCAAACGATCACCTTCTATGACAAAGTGACTTGGCTGCTGGATTAGGGAAAGGCTGTAGATTTGGTCTTCCTGGACTTCAGTAAAGCCTTTGACACAGTTTCTCACAGCATTCTGCTTAGGAAACTGTCAGCCTCTGGCCTGGAGAGGCACACACTCTCCTGGGTGGAAAACTGATTGGATGGCCGGGCCCAGAGAGTGGTGGTAAATGGTGTTAAATCCAGCTGGAGGCCAGTTACAAGTGGGGTTCCCCAGGGCTCAGTGCTGGGTCCAGCCCTGTTCAATGTCTTTATCAATGACCTGGATGAAGGCATTGAGTGCACCCTTGGCAAGTTTGTGGATGACACTAAGCTGGGTGGAAGCATGGATTTGCTGGAGGGTAGGGAGGCTCTGCAAAGGGATCTGAATAGGCTGGACCACTGGGTTGAGTCCAATGGCATGAGGTTTAACAAGGCCAAATGCCGGGTCCTGCACTTGGGGCACAACAACCCTATGCAGTGCTACAGACTAGGAGAAGTCTGTCTAGAAAGCTGCCTGGACGAGAGGGACCTGGGGATGTTGGTTGACAGTCGACTGAACATGAGCCAGCAGTGTGCCCAGGTGGCCAAGAAGGCCAATGGCATCTTGGCTTGCATCAGAAACGGCATGACCAGCAGGTCCAGGGAGGTTCTTCTCCCTCTGTACTCGGCACTGGTGAGACCGCTCCTTGAATACTGTGTTCATTTCTGGGCCCCTCACCACAAGAAGGATGTTGAGGCTCTGGAGCATGTCCAGAGAAGAGCAACGAAGCTGGTGAAGGGGCTGGAGGAATGGCTGAGAGAGCTGGGGTTGTTTAGCCTGGAGAAGAGGAGGCTGAGGGGAGACCTCATTGCTCTCTATAACTACCTGAAAGGAGGTTGTAGAGAGGAGGGTGCTGGCCTCCTCTCCCCGGTGACAGGAGACAGGACCAGAGGGAATGGCCTCAAGCTCCGCCAGGGGAGGTTTAGGCTGGACATTAGGAAAAAATTTTTCTATAAATTTTTCTTAAAATTCTATAAATATATAAATAATAAAAGGAGGACTAGGGAGACCATACAGTCCCTATTGGACGCAGAAGGAACAACTGTGACAGGGGACGAGGAAAAGGCTGAGGTACTTAATGCCTTCTTTGCCTCAGTCTTTAATTGTAAAGAAAGTCGTTCCGTCTGTATACAAATCCAGGAGCTAGAGGAACAAAATGAGGCTCCCATGATCCAAGAGGAGGTGGTCAGAGCCTTGCTCCCTTGCTCCGCCAGGGGAGGTTTAGGCTGGACATTAGGAAAAAATTTTTCACAGAAAGGGTCATTGGGCACTGGAACAGGCTGCCTGGGGAGGTGGTTGATTCACCTTTCCTGGAGGTGTTTAAGGCACGGGTGGACGAGGTGCTAAGGGGCATGGTTTAGTGTTTGATAGGAATGGTTGGACTCGATGATCCGGTGGGTCTCTTCCAACCTGGTTATTCTATGATTCTATGAACATGCACAATGGGCTCAAGCACTCTTTTACTGAGTGATTGCTCCTACCTTCCTGCCATGCTTCTCTGAAATCACCTTCACCTTGACACTGCTGCATGGATATAAAAAGTATCAAGATCCATCTACCTCTCACAAGGGCTGTAGTTGAGCCAACTATGTTCTTTTAAGAAGAAATCTAACCTGTAAACTGAGCACAAGTAAAGCAGACGCTGTCTGTCAGATCTTGGCATTATCCTCATTTTCCATTTGGGAATCAGAAGCTGAGAAAGCGAGATGTCCAAGGTAATAAAGATTACTGGGACATCTCTGCCTTCCCAGGTGCCTTGCTTGACTCTCAAACCTTACTTTGCTGGCTTACACAGCATGCCATAAAAAATTTAGATATCTGAGTCCATTTTAAATCCTTTCATGTGCTGGAAACTGTAGCAGAGCTTACTCACTCATCACTCAAAGGGATATGGTTCCTAGGCATATATACATATATGCTTTACAGAACATTGGGCTCGATCCATTTGATGTACAAGACTTTGTGTCTTAAAAATGTCACAAGCCTGGAGGATGCTTTTCTCCACCTACAATAATCGACACTGCTTTCTTTTTCTATCTGTTTTCCAAAATAAAACCTTAACCAGGGCAGTTTTGGTCAGGGAATGAATTTGACTTTTGACTGAATTCACAAGCTTCCTAGATTAACCCTGTGGACTGTGGTACAACTGTCAGACTTCCAGGATGACATTTCATTCCAAATCAATGTTATCTAAATAATTATTTACATGAACAGGTCAGAGAGATCCCAGTGGCAATATTTTCCACCCTCTTCCATATGGAGAATCATTACTCAAAAGCGCAATGTGCCTTAGGTTCTCAGACTACTCAAAAATTCATCTATTCTTTAAGCCATATTATGCACAAGTATTAATGTGCAGCACCAAAGCTGGAGAAAGCCTGTCCAGCTCTTCAGTGGAAATAAATTAATTGAATAACATCAGTGAGAACAAAAGCAGAGGAACCCTGACTGTATGAAGTTCCTGAACCTTTCCTGAATTTTTTGAATAACAGGTGTCTGGGCAACAATGAATGGCAGGTCTACAAAGCACAGGGGGCAGTACAATGTCATTATGTCATTTCATCTTTCTATATGTCAGTTTTCTTAGCCAAAAAGGGAAGATTTACCTGTTGGTCTGAAAGACTCAGATGAAATTTTGGTGGAGATCTTAATTATGAACACAGAAGGTGAAGTACATTTTTCTCCTTTAAGTCCAGAATACACAGCCTTTACAACACAGCAAGACTTTCTAACCCTTCTCAAGATATGTCATTGATACCCGATATTTAGTGCAATGATTTCAGCAGTGAATGTCAAATCTCTCTCAAATATTTGCATGTTTCTTAGTGCCTAAACTGGCAAGCTTTAATTTAAGCAGATATAAGTGAAATCTGCCACAGCACATGTTGGTTAAGATATTTAAATGATATAGGCTACAATGAAAAAGACACAGAGCACGTGCAATCCTCATTAGAATCAGTGTGGCAGGGGCTTTTCTCATTACAGTTACTTAAACAATAAATTAATTAAAAACTCAAAAAGCCCAAACTTAAAGCTATTCAAGATGTGTGGGAAAAATGCCACAGTCTTGCAATCTGCTCTTCATGGAAAAAAACGGCAGTCCTCTCTTTTCATCTTTATTCTAATCTTTATTTCTTTCCCCTGCAGAACCCACATAGAATATATAATACATAAGTTAGTAAATGAGGCAATGGAAAGTGCTAGGATATTAATTCTACATCAGACCTCTAAGCAAGCTCATGTCAATAGACCCCAGCGGTGTAGTTAGTGACAAGCTTAACTAGGGGTCTCATCAAGATGCTAAAAGAATTCCTCAGTCTGACATGAGTCCTTGATATGCCATACCCCTTTCAGTTCATACTCTTGTATTTTGCTCAACCTTTAGAGATACAGTGAGCTTCATGGAAGAGACACTATGCCCTTCTCATTTTACTTTTCTCAGTAAAAGCCCTTCATGTCAGTCTGTATTTATCTATCTTCTCTCCCCACACCAAAGACTTTTGAACCTGTCGGCACATTTCAAGTCAACTCACTAGAGGACTAAGAGTTGATAGGTGAATTTCCACAAATATTTGAATGTAAGAAGGCAGTACAGGAAATAACTGTAGTGCTCTTAACAAAAGAGACCTCTAAGAAGAGGACTGTTATTATATTTTTTAGTCACCAGAAAATACCCAGAGGCAAGTACTTGAAGGTTTCTAAACTACCAGCCAAACCCTGGAGCAGAGCTCATTCTTTCTTAGACACAGTGTTATTCAGTCACAAGATCCAAAATCATAGAAAAACAGGCTTCATATGTGCAGCTCATTAATTCCAGCTATCAGACCCTGATTGCAGACCTGCATTTGGGTAGAACTAATTGAACTAATTGGTTATTTCCACATGCCAGTTCATGTTCACAGAGGACAAAGGACTAGATCTAACCTTATAGTTAGACGCCCACAGTGCTACTTGGACAGAGCAAGTAAGTGATTTTCTGTCCCTTAACTAACCACTGGGTCCTTCTCTGGAACACTTAGCAAGCGTCCTTTAATTCTGCTGAGCATGTCCAGAAACACAACTATCTTGATTACGTTGGGCCAAATTTCTTAAAACCTTTATACCCCAGAGGCCATTTGGGATTTATAAGCTAGGCCTTCTGGCTCTGATGTTCACCTAGCACACTGCTGATGGAGAGAAGATACCTCTACTGAATCTGTGCTGTTACACAACCAGGAACAGCTCAATTCCTAGGGCTGAGCAAGACTGCAAAGGCAGGATTATCTTTTTTCTAATCTAGTCACTTTATTCCAAAACTGCCTGCATCCAGGTAGCTTTCAGAAATGTTCTCTTGATGCGAAGCTGAAAGAACTGAAACTGGCAGATGATGATAATGTTTAACTACAGATGTCCTGTGAATACCCTGCTGAGATGGTAAGTCAATACATTTCCACCCAAAGATAAGTGCCTAAGAAAATGGAAACTATCTGGAATATGCCAATCTCTCTCCATCAACTGAACAGACCGCCCAGGCCATTATATCTCTACCCGCTACAGAGGTACCTTCATAATCTGCCCTTCAGACTCCCAAATATCCAACTCACTTCTGAAATCCTTTGAATTTGAATCAGTTTTATTTTTAATAAACATCCAGACAAACTTGTCAAGATTCAGTTGGAATACCTTTCAGACTCTATGAATAATGTTCACACCTCTACTTTATAAATCTAGAACAGAATTTCAAGTCTTAGTTTTCAGATGCTAAATCCTTTTAGTAGAAAGCTTTTTAGATAATAGGATCTTTCCTGTGTAATGAATTCATAAATTTTCTTCAGTGATAGGGGCGTAGTTCAAAGATCATTTCAACACTGCTGATTATTTTCTTAATTAAATTACTGTGATTAAAAAGAGATAAATAAAGACTGGTCACGGTTTAGAGGGAAGCAAAAGTGGGTCACAGAACTTGAAAAGGCTGCCCAATGAAATAAAAACAAGAAAACATTGCATTTTTCTCCCTGGAGAAGTGCATGCATGAACAGCTGCTGTGATCTGTCTCCTTCCCAAGAGGAAGTGGATTGGAAAGCCTGGGCTGAGCTTTCATGAACAAAGGGGTCAATCACAGGTGTTTTGTAAGATGGAGAAAGAGATTTACAGCAACATAACCAGCTGACCAGTTCATCATTACACACTACACATACCCTGAATTAGAGCAGGAAGCGCATGGGGACATTACACTGTTTCCCAAGAAGCATATTAGGTGAGTTGTTCTTTTTCCAGTTCTTTGAGACTTGACAGTGCATCGCCCAGGAATCTGTAAATCATCAGCAGGTGATACTTGCTGCATGTCATACCACGGACAGTCAGAGCTGGTTGCAATTTTTCCAAGCTCCCTGTTCTTGTTTTTAAAGTTCTCGTTTCCAGGAACCTGCAAAACAAACTCCAAACCAACAAGTAGCACGGCACAAAACAAAATTCCAGAGATAAGAGACATGCTGATAATAGAGTCTTTGACATTTGTTTGGGAGCATTGCTGAGTTCAATATCAGTCTTTTACTAGATTAATAAATGTATGTCTGCTCTCTCTGTTCGCCTATGTAGCTCCCATCAGTGCAGCATCTGAACACCCCTGAAATACCAATGAACTTACTCTCGTAGTGTCCCTTTGAGGTAGCAAAACACAGAGATTAAGAGACTTGTCTGAGGTCAGATGGGAAACGTGGCAGGGTAAGGTCCCAAGAATTCTGATTCTTCACAACCATAGGAGAAGCATTTATGTTATAGGGTACTCCATATATCTGGTATGCATAAGGTTGTTTTTTGATTGTCTCCATGGCCACTGATGAAGGAGCAAGATTTGCATAAAAAATAACAATATTGGACATCAGGAAATCTAACTGCAGAGAAATCAAGTATTGGGACAGGACATTCACAGCAATGCTGTGGCATGACCCTCATACAGGTTATTAAAAAGGGGCTGATAAATATTCCTCAGGAACAGGTCTTTTCAAAGATTGGACTGGTCTGTTGTATTCTAACACTGTGGACATGCCAGCCTAGGATATTACTTAGCTTGTTGTGCTATCTTTAGCTTTGCAGTGCATATTGGAACTTCAGCGGTAGACAAGCAATGGTGACATTTCTTATCATCACAGTAACATAAGGATGGATCTAATTCCAGTGTATCAAAACATATACACAATAATATACCCTGTCAAGTTATTAAAACAAATCAAGCAGCTACAAAGGACCAGAGGCAAGGTCTCTCAGCAGTGTTGAGCTACAATAAATGAAATGTGATGGAGCATCTCCATGTAAAGAGACCAGGGCATTGACATGGGCTACAGGTAGTAGGTAATGTGTGCTAAAAATCAAAGCAACTTTCACAAATTCTCTCAGCAGCTCATCAATCGAGAGTCTGTAAGATGAAAATGCAAATGAAACTGTTCCATCTGCATGGGAGATGAGATCTGTTGTAGGTCAAGCTCATTTACTTGTTTAATTCAATAGAGCCATTCCATCTGACTTCAGGAGCTTGGACTTCATAAAAAGTGACCCATTTATATATTATATGTAAAGCTTACAAGGGGTTGAATTCCTAGGGAATGCCAAGAAGTTTAGCACACTCCAACGGAGTCTCTCACTACAGCACATTTGCATCCAACTTCTGAACGTCTGGAAGCCTGGACACCCAAAGTCAAGGGGAAATAGTGACTGTGCTCATGCAACAAGCCAGATGCAGTCAGAGTGTACACAATTTACTGTACGTGTGCTCAGCAACTCACAATGCATAAGCACCTAAATGCAGGCATCACATTTCTGATGTATCTGCGCATGTATTCCTGAATACATTAACAATAAAAGGAGGACCAGAGAGAATATTCAGTCCCTATTGGATGCAAATGGAACAACTGTGACAAAGGATGAGGACAAGGCTGAGGTACTTAATGCCTTCTTTGCCTCAGTCTTTAATTGTAAAGAAAGTTGTTCCCTCTGTGTACAAACCCAAGAGTTAGAGGAGCAGAATGAAGCTCCCATGATCCAAGAGGAGGTGGTCAGAGCCTTGCTCGCCCAGCTAGACACCCACAAGTCTATGGGGGCGGATGGGATCCCCCAAGACTATTGAAGGAGCTGGCGGATGTGCTGGCCAAACCCCTTTCCATCATCTTCCAACAGTCCTGGAAGACTGGGGAAGTCCCACTGGACTGGAGGCTGGCTGATGTTGTGCCCATCTACGAGAAGGGTCGCAGGGAGGATCCAGGGAACTACAGGCCTGTCAGTCTGACCTCAGTGCCAGGGAAAGTCATGGAACAGGTGATCTTGAGTGCTATCGTGAAGCACATGCAAGAGAACAGAGTGATCAGGCCCAGTCAACATGGGTTCACAAAAGGCAGGTCTTGCCAAACTAACCTGATCGCCTTCTATGACAAAGTGACTCAACTACTGGATGAGGGAGAGGCTGTGGATGTGGTCTTCCTGGACTTCAGTAAAGCCTTTGACACAGTTTCTCACAGCATTCTGCTTAGGAAACCATCAGCCTCTGGCCTGGAGAGGCACACACTCTTCTGGGAGGAAAACTGGTTGGATGGCCGGGCCCAGAGAGTGGTGGTAAATGGTGTTAAATCCAGCTGGAGGCCAGTTACAAGTGGGGTTCCCCAGGGCTCAGTGCTGGGTCCAGCCCTGTTCAGTGTCTTTATCAATGACCTGGATGAAGGCATCGAGTGCACCTTAAGTAAGTTTGCGGATGACACTAAGCTGGGTGGAAGTGTCAATCTGCTGGAGGGTAGGGAGGCTCTGCAAAGGGATCTGAACAGGCTGGACCACTGGGTTGAGTCCAATGGTATGAGGTTTAACAAGGCCAAATGCTGGGTCCTGCTCTTGGGGCACAACAACCCTATGCAGTGCTACAGACTAGGGGAAAGCTGGCTGGAAAGCTGGCTGGAAGAAAAGGACCTGGGGGTGTTGGTTGATGGCTGACTGAACATGAGCCAGCAATGTGCCCAGGTGGCCAAGAAGGCCAATGGCGTCTTCGCTTGTATCAGAAACGGCGTGATCAGCAGGTCCAGGGAGGTTATTCTTCCTCTGTACTCAGCACTGGTGAGACTGGCCCCTCACCACAAGAAGGATGTTAAGGCTCTGGAGCATGTCCAGAGAAGAGCTACAAAGCTGGTGAGGTGGCTGGAGAACAAGTCTTATGAGGAACGGCTGAGAGAGCTGGGGTTGTTTAGCCTGGAGAAGAGGAGGCTGAGGGGAGACCTCATTGCTCTCTATAACTACCTGAAAGGAGGTTGTAGAGAGGAGGGTGCTGGCCTCTTCTCCCAAGTGACAGGGGACAGGACAAGAGGGAATGGCCTCAAGCTCCGCCAGGGGAGGTTTAGGCTGGACATTAGGAAAAAATTTTTCACAGAAAGGGTCATTGGGCACTGGCAGAGGCTGCCCAGGGAGGTGGTTGAGTCATCTTCCCTGGAGGTGTTTAAAGGACAGGTGGACAAGGTGCTCAGGGGCATGGTTTAGTGATTGATAGGAATGGTTGGGCTCGATGATCAGGTGGGTCTTTGCCAACTTGGTGATTCTATGAGTCACATCATTGGGGTTTGCCTCTGCCTTATATATAGAGATAAAATAGTAACAGTCAAACAGTTGACACAAAGCATGTGTTCTGAATTATTTATGTGTTTTCTGATTACTTTTTTTAGACTTTTTTTTTTAAATTGGAACAGCAGAAAGAACAGAAATACTAAACATACCTGCCAGCAGAAGTGGACTTGAGGATCCAGTAACAAATAAAGCCCAGTGTAAAACTACAGTCTGCATTTTGTGGAGAAAATACATGTCACATCATGTATGAGTATGTGAGTTTCCCATGGATTAAGCAAATTTCACCGTATGCTGCAGGTCAAAAAAATGCGTACGTACATGTGTAGTTAAACAGTTATCTATCTCCTTCTGCCATTTCTAACAGCATGCAGAACTGGAGCTCATAGCAGGATCTGGCACTGAGGAACCAACATGTGCAGGTGAATGTGGCCCAGCAGAGATGTATACATTTGTTTGTTCACTTCTGCTGCATCAGGGGGGGAATATGCAGTTTATTTCTTCTCCTCCCAAATGAGAACAAGCTGAGAGAGTTGGGGTTGTTCAGCCTAGAGAAGAGAAAGCTCCAGGGAGACCTTATAGCAGCCTTCTAGTACTGAAAGGGGGCTGCTGGAAAGCTGGGGAGGGGCTCTTTCTCAGGGAGTGCAGTGATAGGCTGAGGGTTTTAAGCTGAAAGAGGGGAGATTTAGATTAGATATTAGGAAAAACTTAGGTACTGAGAGGGTGGTGAGGAACTGGCACAGGTTGCCCAGAGAAGTCATGGATGTCCCATCCCTGGAGATGTTCAAGGCCAGGTTGGATAAGATTATGAGCAACCTGATCTAGTAGAAGGTGTCCCTGCCTGTGGCAGAGGGGTTGAAACTAAATGCACTTTAAGGCTCCTTCCAACCCAACCATTCTGTGATTTTTGCTAATCTGGGGAAGGCTCAAGCCACTAAGCCCTGGCAGAGCATTCCTGACCTAAGCCACAAAATCCTCTGGGTAGCCAATCTGCAGGTATATACCTGAGAGTTTTCACAGCGCAGCTCACCACATGACAGGATCACAACTGTGATAGCATTATCTTCAATACTCTCTGTGGAGGAATCTAAATCAAAGCATTGCAGAGCTACAGCCCTCACTTTTCTGTTCATGCGAGATGCCATTTATGGTAATAGTAGCTGCATTTACCTGAAGATTTTGTTCAGCTGTTCCCCTTCTAAACCTTTTGATACAAATGCCAGAAGATGTTCACAAGCCTGTCAATGACAAGATGATACAGGAGAATCTTGGAAAGACATCAGGCAGAGTACCTGAATCACAATAATTATACAGAAAATGTAGATAAAGATCCAAATTTATCTAGGCCCTGGGGTTTGGTTGGCCCTTTCTGCCCACAACACTGATGTTTACAAACTGTCTAAATGTTTAGACAAGCAACTTCTGTGACATTGGCCATTGAAGAAGTCATGCTGGTTTTGGTATACGCTGGGGAAATTGATATTTTTGGCATGGAGTTATTATTTTTGCCTCTGGGAAGAAAAGAATGCAAGACTAAAGCAGTAACTACAGCTTGAGAGAAAGGTTTACATAGGTCATGTAAATGAAAATTTTGGACAGACTTCTTTTATTTCCCACTGTTTCATCTTTTCAGATTTACATTAAAGATGGTTCTTATTGCAGAAATCGGAGTCAAATCCAAGGCTAGATGTGGAATATCCTGCACCTGGGTCAGCTGTTTAACCGCATGCCTTCCCACTGCAGTGCTTAAGTCCTGGTTTAGTACCAGTCACATCTTCCAAGCTGCCCTCTTTTATACATATATATATATATATATATATATGAAGTAAATCCCTTTCTAAGTTTGCTCCCCATAAAGGATTCCTGACCTTCAATTTAGCCTGGTTCCCCACAGGCCACCCCACAATCACTTCAAGAGAACCTGTCTTATTGCAAATACTAATTTTCTAGTGTGACATGATCTTACAAGTCTCTTGCAAGCACATCTCCCCCTTTCTCCCTGTAAGGCCAGAAACCTCTTGCTACAGATTTTTGGTAGTCAAGCCTGGAATCAAACATCAGAGTGGTGAGGGGGGCACACAGCAACACAGCTGCTTTCATGTTCACATGGGAATTGCTAAAGGGGAGGCTACCAGTATCTCTGTCTCTACCTTGGTAAACATTGCCGTCTAGTTATTGCAACTTGTTGCAGATCTACCCTTCATTCCCATGATGAACAGGTTCAGGCCACTGACTCAAAGTCTCCATGCTGTGGGATCCCTTTCCTATTTTAACAACGACAATTTTGAAATCTGGTAGGTTGGAAACTCCCAGGGCTCAATATAAATTACTTTAAGTCCCAGTGGAAAACATATTTTTCCCTTTCAATAACATACAGTTTGTTTAGAGAGCTGGCAATTCAGAGGAGTCTGAACCATGGTTCCTGCCAAGCATGGGCCTCACACTATGGTGACTGGGACAGCAAGTAAGGATTTATTTTTTCCCACAGTGGTGGAATTGAGACATCATTCATGCAGACGTGTTTCCCCATGTTTTGAACTAAGGCTGGTAAAGGATGTTCCCCACACTTCAGGAAGCTGAGCGCCCCTTTTGTCTAGCCACCTGTTCTGGAAAACTCTGATTAGGTCATGTACCTCCAGCAGTCTCTTGATTCAGATACCACTACTGGCCTTTAAAACACAAAACAAAGCTCTCCAAAGGTTATAGAAAAGAGAACCTCAATAAAACATTAAATAGATGGAAAAACATTTCTTCTTCTCCATTGGTTAGCACTGGCAGTCTCTCTATTAGTTTGATCCACGCTCACACATAAGCATTGCACTTGTAACAGTCCATCACTGTCTCAAAGACCTCCTCAGCCTGCTGAAGGCTTCTGCTAAATACTGATCTAGCCTCAGTCCCATCCAACCATGAATACCTTTAAATACATTGTTGACTTGCTTACTGCAGTGAAAAGGGTATTTATTCCTTGCCTTCCTCAGCCCAGCAAACACTGCCCTTGTTAATCACCTGAGCCCAACACCATGCAATATCTCATATCCTCCTTACAGGCAGTGGTTGCTGTTGTAGCCCTCCAGGAACTGAATGCATTCCCTGTCTCTTCAGGGGAAAATGCCAGCATCACAAAGCACCCATCTTCCCAAACCACTCAAGAGTTAGTATAGCAATCAGTAAGAGCCAGAAGCTTTCTACAGAGCCCTAAAACCAGGACTGCCACTAGGGCTTACTAGGGTACAACACAGGCAGATGTGGCCAAAGAAATCCAGTTGCTTCCAAGCTGGTCGAATTCTGGGTGCAACTAAGTCTCAAGCTGGCCAATGCTTTGAGGTGGTCTTCTCACACTTTTTCCTTAATGGGAGCACCCCAAGCATGCCAAAGCGGGGGGGCGGGGATCTGCTCTGATGTGATCCAGGCTACTCAAAACAGATTAAAAACAGATCTTAGAACAGAAAAAAATCCCAGCCCCCTCCACTGCTTGCTCACTGTACCTTTCTGGCTGCTGTGTGTTCACATGGTAGGGAGGTCTCAATCTTTCTCTCACTGCAACAGTTTTCTGTGTGCTCTGCTCAGCTCCAAGCCCTTCTGGCTCCTAGGAGACCCTGTATGAAGGCCACATGGGGATGTCATGACCCAGTGCCATGCTCAGGAGTTTCCCCATGAGCTCTGCTCCATGTCTGGTGGTATGTGGTAGGGAGAATAGGATGCCTCACACTGCCCTCTGTAAAAGCTCCTCTTCCCTCCCCATAGCCCTCTGAGAAGGGGCAGTTTTATCCTTTCTTCACAACTGAAGCAGGCAGAATAAAACAGCCTTCCTCTTTGCTGCTCACCACAGCTTTTATAAGAAAACTGAATATGCTCTAGCTGCAGACAAACAAAATAAAGTAGCTACCTCCCTTCACAGCAAATTATACAACTTTGTCTGTCATATTTTTCCACTCTATAGCCATCCCAAGCATGAAACTAGTAAATGGGCATCATCAGGAGACTAGGAACAAGTACCAGAACAAGTTCTACTGTAAATCATTTGTGTAGCCACAGTTACACATACAATGATGCAGACATAGAAAAGCCCATGAGGAAATCCACCATTTTGTCATCAGAGCAGGGCTTGAATATTGTGCAATAAATAAGTCTAGGGGCCACACACTGAGCAGTAAGGAGAAAACTAAATATTAAGGTGTTGCTAAGTAATTGAGTACAGCCCATTTTGTGCATGAACTAAGGTAAGGATGAAAGAGGGGGAAAATAGCAGAAGCATGTGTAATTAAAGGCTACAGCAGAAAAACAGAGCAACAGGGGAACTAACTGAAGGTACCAGGGGTAATGGGAGTTCTGGCATTCCCTATGTGTGTGTACGAGTGTTTGTGTACTTTTTATTACCCCATGCACCGGTAATCCATACAAAATCCGTGCCTGAGTCCTTTGAGGGGCTTCTCCAGGGAAGGGAACTAAGGTTGGAGGAACAAGTATTGGAGCTCCAACAGCAAATAGCTATGCAGATCATCAGAGTAAATGTTTCCTTATATTGCTCATGCACATATGCAATTTCCACTGCTGCAGAATTTAAGTGAGTAGGGGGGCAATTATGGTCAAGTTGCAGATTACCTGCCAGTAAACAGCAGCCTTGCCTTTGCATCTTTACAGCATCCCTTAACTAATTTATTTGTTAACACGTATGCATTATGCATTCAGTTTCAGCATGAGCACTGGCTGGAATAGAAGTAATTCATGATACCTAACTGCTAGTGACAGCCTTTAGTGAGAAGCTAGACATCTACCCATCATTTATACCTTTAAAAAACCTCCTCCAGAATGCTGTTTGCCTGCAGATCATGCAGCTCAGCTAGCTTTGACAAAAAAAAAGTTGTTCCAATTTCTCAGACAGGCCAGAAAGAGTGAGTGTAGCTATTCTTCCCCAAGGCAAGGCCTAGGTGGAGCAGGAAGAAATGATAGCAGGCAGCGATTGGGAAGTGGAGGTAATCCAGGAAGGAGAGGTAACGGAAGCAAGTACTAAGGCAGCAGCTGGGATGAGAGGGGAAGTGGTCAGTTTTAGGGAAGAAGAGAAAATAGAGAGGCAATGCTGTTCTCTCTAGGCATTTTGCCGCAAATTATAAAATGGACCATGGAGAAGAGGAATCAGAAGACAGCCCTTGTTCTCTGATTTCTGGCAACATGGAAAACCTTGTAGTGCTCATTAAAAAAATGATCAGTCTATAGTACAGCAAGAGAGGAGAGGACCAGCCTGGACATCAATATACGGCACCTCTCTTCTGAAGCTTACCACAGCTGCCAGAAATTTTCCCACTGATTTGAGCCTATAGGGGCCAGAAAGCCGACTGCTGATCTCTAACAAACATCTTGTCTCAGCAGTTGCAGTGGGGTGAGGCACAAGGGTTCTAATTTCTGCTTTACATCCTTCCTGCTAATGCCCAGTGTGCTTTTCCCTTCATTGAATGTCTTTGCCACCTCCCCTCCTACCATTTTCCATCTTCTATTTCCAAAAATCAGCTGCATGGCCAGCAAAGGTGGTGAAGCACAGTGCAGGAGCAAAGCCCAAACACAGCCACTTAAAGCAAATATTATCTTTCAACTGAAAGACTTAACATTTTTTTTCCAGTTTATTTTTAGAACAATGGTAAAACATACAAATCCTGGAGGCCTCAAGCACTTTCCTGCTGTGCTAGTGACTTAATTTATTTCTTTAATTTGTTAAAATCTCACCAAAAAAAAATGTTTTACTTTAGACACTTTGCTAGCCCAAGTTTTGCATGTATTATTTGCTGCAAAAGATTAATGAGGTAGCAGAGGCAATTTTTAATGTATTCCCTTGGTTTTCTCTCACTCTCCCTCGCTTTTTCTTTTTTTAAACTCGCACAGCAGTCCAGGTCCATGGATCTGCTAACTGCTGTCCACAGGCAGGATATAGGGTGCAGGAAGAAAGTAATGAAATCAAGAAGCTTCTTTCACAACTTCTCCCCTTCTTTTTCACCACCCAGAGATACTGTGTTAACCACTGTGCTGCACCAGCCGAGCCGCCAGCAGATCAAACTCCTCCGCAGCCCCTGTCCTTTGCAATGCTCCAAGGGAGTGGATGGAGTTGAACACTCTGAGTTTACAGGAAGGCTGTGCGTGTGACAACGGTTAATCCTACGCATAGTTCAGAAGTGCTGTCAGCTAGCCAGGCAATGCACTGAGGCCCTTCTCTTGGCTTGATTAGAGATCTGCTGACACTCCCAGACAGTATTAGGGAGCGTTTTGGAGCTTGGCTGTGGAAACCTTCCCATTGACTTGCTCCTCTTACGGGAACTGAGCACCGCCTGGGCTCTAATGGCAATGCAGGCTTCAGTGGTGATGGCTAAGAATCACATCTGTTTCACTCTCTTCGTCCAGAATAATCAGGCTATTTCTGAAGAAGACACGCCATGTGTAGTGTCTAAACCCTTTCTCCTCTCTCAGCCCACACAGAATCATAGAATGATTTAGATTGGAAGGGACCTTAAAGTCCATCCAGTTCCAACCCCCCTGCCATGAGCCTGGACAGCTCCCACTAGATCAGGATGCCCAAGGCCCAATCCAGCCTGTTCTTTAACACCTCCAGGGAGGAGGAATCCACAACTTACCTGAACAACCTGTGCCGGTGCCTCACCACCGTCATTATGAAGAATTTCTTCCTAATGTCTAGTCTAAATCTTCCCCTCTCCAATTTATAACCATTCCCCCTTGCCCTGTCATTACAAGCCTTTGTAAAAAGTCCCTGCCCAGCTTTCCTGTAGCCCCTTCAGGTACTGGAAAGCTGCTATAAGGCCTCCTCAGAGCGTTCTCTTCTCCAGGCTGAACAACCCCAACTCTCTCAGCCTGTTCTCATAGCAGAAGTTCTCCAGCCCTCTGGTCATCTTTGTGGCCCTCTGCTGGACCCATTCCAACAGTTCCATAATCTTCTTATATTGAAGATTCCAGAACTGGACACAATACTACAAGTGGGAACGTGCAGCCTCTATTCTAGTACAGCTCTGTGAAGGAGATTTTGCCTAACAGGAGGTGGAACAGTGAAAGAGAAGAAGAAAACAAAAAGTGAGGGAGCATAGGCTTAAGATGCTGGGTTCAGGGCAGCCAGAGATGTGACAAGTTTCTTCTGATAGTTTTAGAGACAGCACAGGTCTGTGATGGGCTAAGGGTATGTAAAAGGGAAAAGAAATCAAATTCCCTATTGCAGAAGTGAGGAAAAGGAAGGTGCAAGTCTCTTGAAAGTCAGCCAACAGAGGCCTCTGCTGATTTTTTTTTTAACTTGAATGAACCAAAGACAAACTGGGAGGAGCCACTCTTCTGGCTTGCCTCCCTGCCTTTGGGGAAGTCTGCTCATTGCTTTAGGGCTGAAGACTCCTTTTTTGCAGAAGGACTGAACTATGAAAGCCCTTCAGCATGAGTGAGGTCAGGCCACTCACCACATCATAGCACTCAAACCACTTGAAGCAATTTGGAAATCTGTCCATATTGAACCACCAGAAAATATACAATAGGAACCAAGTCAGGGATATCAACCATGGTATGATTTCATACAGGAGAACCGGCTGGTGGCCCAAGGACCATGTATGCTCTATGGGACAATCCATACAGCTCACTACCTATATTGCCACAATCTCAGCTATGACACTGTTAGGACCATTGCCAAACATTTCTGAGTGTGCTACTGGTGTCACACTGGACCCCATAATCTGCATTTGTGTCTTCATTGGCTACGATCAGCCAGATTTCTGCAGGCATTTACATTCTCTGTTCTGCACACCTAACTGCTTTGAGTGGCAGTGCCACACAGGCAAGAAAGTTCTTTGAGAAATCTGGCCCCTACAGTGTACCATTCAAGCAAATACACCAGCATGTTTTTCCACCCTGTCTTTTTTTCTCAAGTGGTAGACAACATAATACAGAAACAGCAAAGCAGAGCAGCAGTGCAGGAATAAGAAAAGGACATGAGAGTACCTGCCTGGAAGAGCTGGCTCAAAGGCAATGACAAAAAATAAATTACCCTGAACACTGAAACACAGGGCTGTCATTCTCTGTCATGCCAGAAATGTCATAAACCACAACAGAGATGTGCCAGTAGTTTGACAACCCCACAGAAGAATTTTTATAGTACCATATTTCATAACTTCTTTTGCTATCTTCTGGGCCCAACTTCCTGATCTATGCCTGCCTCCCCATTCACTGGGATTTACTGAGACTCACAGTCTCCACTGCCATGAGTATACTCAAGTCACTGGCTGCCCATTCCCAGAGGCGATTATGTCACTCCAGTGCACATAAAACAGAGGGCTTTGTGCAATGTGCTTAATGCTGGGATCCAAAGGAAGGGCTGCTGAGGGAAACAAAAAAAAAAAGATAGCTCAGCTCTGGTTCAGAGTAAGAAGCAAGCCCACCTGAGAGGAAATGTCCCCTGTGCTTTTATCAAGTCTCAGAAGCAAGACTTCTGCCCACACTGAACTCTGTACTATCAGACAAGGTAGCTTAGAGCTACTTCAGGCATTTCTAGATGAGTTGCGACAGACAGCCTGATTCCCTCTAGTCTACCCTGAAAAAATACAAACAATTACTACTACCAACAGAAGTTTGAAACGTGCAGATGTAGCCCCACACCTTTGAATATCACTCACCGTATTCCACAATATATCACTTTGATCAAAAATTCATGAAGATTCCCTTTCCACATTATCTTTGGGTTTTGTTGAATGGGATGACACATGATCAACAATACCACGCAGGTAGTACATTGTAATTAAATAATCCCATACACAGTGAAGATATCAATAAACATTTAAAGTTGGCCTGAAGCAAGCCAAATATACAAACAATTAGAGATCTGGAGGCATGCCAGGAAATATTTGTGCAGCATATAGGCCCAAGAGAAAATCTAATGAAGATTAAGAATATTATTAACACATATATGAAGGTAGTAGTATTTTATGGATTTCTATATAAGTACTTCTGAGATTCTGGCAAACCCCAGAAAAAGGACCAGACTGACATTTACCTACAGCTGTCAAATCTATGTCACTGTAATAGTACTAAGTATCTGAAATGTAAGGGGCTGCTAAGCCATCTTCCTTTGTGTAGTTTCACAATAGTTAGATCCACAACATTCACTCTGTTCATTGCAAATGTTTCTGTTTCACTCATGTTCCAAGACAACTTCTGTTGCCCTTTAATTATTTTTTTCCAATAAATGGCTCCCTCCCACCAAACCTTTAAGTTTTTTTTCCCAGAACAACCCTTCGCACACAAAGCAGGAGGTATCAGAAGTGCAAATGCTTCCATATTTGAATTGCTATAAACTGCTGTCTGGTTTTGTTCATTTTAAATACCCAGTCTTTTGATATCCCAGCCAGTCCATTCCACGCTCATGAGTTATCAAGGCTATAGGCAGGGAGAGAGACAGAAAGTCCACTCAATTAAAGGGAGAAAATGAAGATCAGAACAGGCTACTGTGCTGTCATATGGTCAGGTACAGAACAGTACCTGGTGCAATCACTGATAACAAGCTAATTAACACTGCACCTCTTACTTCATCCTGACCTTCACCAGTAGGCTAGCTCTAGCCTTGTGAGAGCTGACTACTGTTCAAGTTAAAAAGGCATGGATTAAAAATACTAGTAACCCTGGAAATCCTCAGCCAGCCTCACTGAAAGCAACAAGAGGAACAACTTGGAAATTAACAAGGCCCATGGAAAGGACTCTGCATAATTTGATAATGGGTAGAGGTTATTTTCTGCTCCATTAAAACAGAAGGAGCCAAGCACTGAAAATCCATGCTAACTTGATGGATAGGGGGACTCTCCCATGTTGCATGTAAGCACGGGATTACCCAGTATTCAGATCAATCCTTGGAGCTGCTCCAAGAAGCAGTACTTTTCTCCTGATAGTATATCCAGAAATCACAACATAAGCAGAAGGTCACAAGCAGGACTCCAAAATGAAGTATATTGTCAGCATCCCAAATTGGACATGGGTCCCATTGCTCTAGGGATTAATGTTGTGGGGTAGAAGTTCCCAAATTCAGCGTTCCTTTTCCTTCACACAATGTGTTTGAAGTGAAGGTAGGCAACTCACTGCTAATCAGACAGATAGGTCTTCATTAAAACACCATGATGAAGATTGTCTACACTTCAGAGAGAGTGAAATTTGCTAGGAAAAACATGGCACAAATCTTATTTTGAAAACAAAAATATTTGAATGAATTCTCTCTTAGGAGTATTAAAAGAAAGACTGCCTCTTTCTGCAAATGGAGGGACCTGAGAAGGGTTCACCGTACATCACAGAAAAAAACCCTCTTCTTAGAAACAGAAAATAAAACACAGAAATTTTTTTTTTAATGTGTTCTACCGCTTTTGACCAGAATTCCTTTGTATTTGACTGCCACCAGTGCATTTGGTGAAGGAGAAGAGGGAGCTTGAAGGGCTAACAGTTTGCAAAGAAAGCTGGCTGTTTTACTTCCTGGTGAACTTGGTATTTTATACAATGAGCTGGAAGGAGTCCACCTTAAATAAGATAGATAGGAAAATACAAATAACTAGAAGGAGGGTACAAGTAAGATTTTGTTACCTAACACATCAAATTGTTTTTGAGGGACCAGTTGTGAAACTAAGGAAAAAAACCCATCAAAATGCTGAATTTGGCTTCCACAATGCAAAGAACAGCTGGAGCATTTCTGCATGACTTAGCTTAATGCAGTAAGATTGGAATTTTTAAGTTCTCAAGAAAAAAATAGAAAAGAAGGCAGCAAAGTTGCTGTTCACTTTATGCTATCTGCACCAGGCACCACCTGGATTCAACTGTTTACCACCTGGGATCCAACTATTCAAAACTCCACATAATTAATTAGTATCAAACCAAAGTGAAGGGTCAGCATCACAGCTCCATATATTAATGTTTCTGTCTGTGAAACATCTGTACTCCAGGAGTGACCTTTTTGATGACAGAAGACCATTCCTTGACTCCCCAAGTCTTACAGCTCATACTCACTACTTGAAAAAACTATTTCCCATGAGAAGTCTCTCAACAGCTCCATACCCAACAAGTCTGGCTGTGAAGTATAGTTAAGATACAAACAAACCCAGGGGGAAAGGTGGGATTTCTTCAGCATTATTGTAAGCTCAGCAGGTTTCACTAATTTGCTTACTCTGAGGCCATTCAAGACCCCTTTTCCATTTCTTCTTTGATGTTTTCCTGAAACCTACAGCACAGCAAACAGTGCATTAGGGTGTGCTGCCAGAGATAGCACAAGGCTGGACATAGATCTTATCCCAGCAAGGCACCTGCACAGTCACAAGGCAACAGCTGGACAATGATGCAGGAATTACATACCATATCAGCTGGAGCTCTCTAGGGCTCAGAAGAGCAAGGACCCCAAATTTGCTGCCATATTCCACATTTCTTCCTATAAAGTCCTCTGACACACCCAGATGTGGGTACAGACACAGTGTGTATTGCTGGTTGCTATTCTTTTCGACGGAAATCACATCGTCACTCACAGCCAGGAACTGGCACCCGTTCCTGATCTTACAGAGCTGTTTCACCTAACAGCTCCTGAACTGACTTCCTGAAAGCAGCAGGAGACAGCTGCTTAAACCCTATCAATTCAGACAAAGTCAACATGACCTGTGGATGTGGTCCAGCTCTGCCAGGAAGGGCCTAGCACTGAATGTGGCTAAGGAAATATCATTGCAGCCTAAAGGCTTTCTCATGCAGGATTCTGTTTTGGTGCATCATTTCTTGTTGCATGATCATACCTTGGGCATTCTGAGGACCTGAGCCACACATAACACTTAGTTTTAGGTCACTGGTTTTTTACTGATACAGGCTTTACCATCCTGGTTTGGGTGTGAATACTTGTGAATGCTGCAGGAATATATACTTTGTAATCACTTGCTACAGCCCAGAATATATAATGTCCCTACCCAAAAGCTCAGTAAATAAATGTTTCTTGCCAGTCCAAACAAACATTTTTCCATTGCTAGCAGAGCAAAACAGTACTAACCCCCAGAACTGCAGTGTTTTAGAACTTAACAGTAGCAAGAAAAAAAGCCACACTTCTGTGAAGTGTCATAGAAACATGTGCGACACAATTTTGTCAGCAAGACAGAAGCAGTGGTTATATAGAAGGAACTGTTAATTTGCTCCATTTGCTAATGCACAAATTAATACGGTCTAAAACTATTTCAGAATATACATTCTCAAGCAATGACCCAATTTGAGGTAAGCTATTTAAGATCATCACTGCGTCTTTTCAGGCAAGAGAGATATCTGAGGAACGAACTATAGCTTCCCTATCCACAGACTGCACAGTTTGCACCAAGAAAAGGGCTGCAAAGAGAATGAATTAACCTATTTTACTTGATCCAAATTAATTATTTTTGCTGAATAGAAAAAAAACATTTCTGACTTAGCTAATGGGGAATCCTTAAGGATCTGGATAAAGAAGTTGTGTGTATCTACTTACCCTAACCTTTGTTTGGCCTTTTGGTTAAAGTATCTGATATCTTCTCTCTGGGAAACTCAGCAAGTTAATAAGTCATTTCAAAGTATTATTAGTTTGATGCATGGAAAAAACCCAACAACTTGGCTTTCCTCAGACGTTACAGCTGGGTAAGTACAGAATTTCCCGGCACTGTTTAATCCTGGGTGGGGTGGGAAAAAGAAAGAAGGAAAAGAAAAAAGGAAAAAGGTAAAGTTTATAAAGAAGGAAAAAACAAAAAAAGATCAGAAATCATGCTAGGAACTCAGAAAATATTTCCTTCTGTTTTTCTTATGGAAATAAAATAATCTAAATTAAATATTAATCCTGTTGCAAAATGATGATAACTTTACTCAAACTAGGGTAACTAAGGTGCTGAGAAGCCACAAAGCTCAGCTCCAGTTCTTCAGATATCCATATAAGCAAGTAGCTTAAGCAACTGGTCTCACGTCTGCAGGTTCAGCACTCCAGACAGTACCTTAAGGAGGAACTGTCTCTTGTTTATGCCTATGGCTAAAACCAGCTGTATCACTGTAGACCTCTAGGCACCTCTGCAGTACAAGCAGAAAACAGCAACTGTGAATGAGATCATATCATCACAGTAAAACTGCTGCCATGTTTCAGGGAGATCTCACCCCTCAACAAAAGAATACATGGAGGATTGCTACTATATTTCCCAACCTGCTGCACTGCAAAGCGAAATGGCATCAACTGTCACATAAATGGGGATGATCCACTTTGCTCAATGCTGCAGTGAATGAGACGGTGCTTACAGCTATGCTTGGCCTTCAGGTGGGAGGCTGGACTTATGGTCTCAGGAAAAGACTTTCTTGTTGTCTGCTAACTTGGTCTTTTGTCAATCTGTAGCCATACCCTCAAATTAAAACTACAATTTCATTGCAATTAATCACATTTTTCACCTGAGCACCTCAAAACGAAACAGTGAGTCTTTTTCAAACAAACTAAATCAACAGAGTGTGTGTGGCAAAAGTCAAACCTACTTTCTGAGTCCCATTCATGAAAAGACTGGTCTTCCCTCCTTTCACTTTCACTGTGGTTTCCCTAAGCTACAAGATGTTTCTGCCCAGTGTTTTCAAAATATTTAAATATCATTTAATATACACAGGAACAAATTCAGGACCGTGCCTACACGATATGTGTTTATGAATATTTGTTCCACATACTAATTTTACCAATATTAGTGACTGCCCTGACTTACTTCCTGTAAGAGCAAGTAGTCTTATAAGAGAAGTCTGAAGTTGGGAAATACGTCATGCAGATGTATGCAAGCCAGTCCCAAGTTTGAAATGATTTTGTGTCAAGAAAATCATAGAATCATAGAATCATAGAATCATAGAATAAACAGGTTGGAAGAGACCCACCGGATCATCGAGTCCAACCATTCCTATCAAACACTAAACCATGCCCCTTAGCACCTCGTCCACCCATGCCTTAAACATCTCCAGGAAAGGTGAATCAACCACCTCCCTGGGTAGCCTGTTCCAGTGCCCAATGACGCTTTCTGTGAAAAATTTTTTCCTAATGTCCAGCCTAAACCTCCCCTGGTGGAGCTTGAGGCCATTCTCTCTGGTCCTGTCTACTGTCACCGGGGAGAGGAGGCCAGCACCCTCCTCTCTACAACCTCCTTTGAGGCAGTTATAGAGAGTAATGAGGTCTCCCCTCAGCCTCCTCTTCTCCAGGCTAAACAACCCCAGCTCTCTCAGCCGTTCCTCCAGCCCCTTCACCAGCTTCGTTGCTCTTCTCTGGACTCGCTCCAGAGCCTCAACATCCTTCTTGTGGTGAGGGGCCCAGAAATGAACACAGTATTCAAGGAGCGGTCTCACCAGTGCAGAGTACAGAGGGAGAAGAACCTCCCTGGACCTGCTGGTCATGCCGTTTCTGATACAAGCCAAGATGCCATTGGCCTTCTTGTCCACCTGGGCACACTGCTGGCTCATGTTCAGTCGGCTGTCAACCAACATCCCCAGGTCCCTCTCGTCCAGGCAGCTTTCTAGACAGACTTCTCCTAGTCTGTAGCACTGCATAGGGTTGTTGTGCCCCAAGAGCAGGGCCTGGCATTTGGCCTTGTTAAACCTCATGCCATTGGACTCAACCCAGTGGTCCAGCCTGTTCAGATCCCTTTGCAGAGCCTCCCTACCCTCCAGCAGATCCATGCTTCCACCCAGCTTAGTGTCATCCACAAACTTGCCAAGAGTGCACTCAATGCCTTCATCCAGGTCATTGATAAAGACATTGAACAGGGCTGGACCCAGCACTGAGCCCTGGGGAACCCCACTTGTAACTGGCCTCCAGCTGGATTTAACACCATTTACCACCACTCTCTGGGCCCGGCCATTCAACCAGTTTTCCACCCAGGAGAGTGTGCGCCTCTCCAGGCCAGAGGCTGACAGTTTCCTAAGCAGAATGCTGTGAGAAACTGTGTCAAAAGCATTACTGAAGTCCAGGAAGACCACATCCACAGCCTTTCCCTCATCCAGCAGCCAAGTCACTTTGTCATAGAAGGCGATCGTTTGGCAAGACCTGCCTTTAGTGAACCCATGTTGACTGGGCCTGATCAGCCGGTTCTCTCGCATGTGCTTCATGATAGCACTCAAGATCACCTGTTCTGTGACTTTCCCTGGCACTGAGGTCAGACTGACAGGCCTGTAGTTCCCTGGATCCTCCCTGCGACCCTTCTCGTAGATGGGCACAACATCAGCCAGCCTCCAGTCCAGTGGAACTTCCCCAGTCTTCCAGGACTGTTGGAAGATGATGGAAAGGGGTTTATCCAGCACATCCGCCAGCTCCTTCAATACCCTTGGATGAATCCCATCCAGCCCCAGAGACTTGTGGGTGTCTAGTCGGGCAAGCAAGGCTCTGACCACCTCCTCTTGGATCATGGGAGCCTCATTTTGTTCCTCTAGCTCCTGGATTTGTACACAGAGGGAACAACTTTCTTTGCAATTAAAGACTGAGGCAAAGAAGGCATTAAGTACCTCAGCCTTTTCCTCGTCCCCTGTCACTGTTGTTCCTTCTGCATCCAATAGGGACTGTATGGTCTCCCTAGTCCGCCTTTTATTATTTATATATTTATAGAAGGATTTTTTGTTATCTTTCACAGACTTTGCCAATCTGATTTCTAGTTGAGCCTTAGCCCTTCTGATTTTTTCTCTACACAGTCTCACTTCCCTCCTGTAATCCACCCAAGAGGCCTGTACCCTCTTCCAGAGCTCATAAACATTCCTCCTCTTCTTGATATCACTCAAGATCTCTCTGTTCAACCAAGCTGTTTTTCTCCCTTGCCGGCTTTTTTTCCGGAACATGGGGATGGCTTTTTCCTGAGATGCTAGGATTTCCTTTTTGAAGAGCTCCCAGCCTTCATGGGCTCCCTTGCCCTGAAGTACTGTCCCATGAGACTTTGCCAACCAGCCTTCTGAAGAGTTCAAAGTCTGCCCTCTGGAAATTTAATGCTACTGTCCTGCTAACCACCCTCTTCACTTCACCTAGAACAGAAAACCCTATCATCTCATGATCGCTTTGTCCTAGGCGTCCACCTACTGCCACATCCCCCACAAGGCCTTCTCTGTTCACAAACAGCAGGTCCAGGAGGGCACCCTCCCTTGTTGGTTCATTCACCAGCTGTGCAAGGAAGTTGTCTTCCACACACTCCAGGAACCTCCTAGACTGCTTCCTTTCTGCTGTATTGTACTTTCAGCAGATATGAGGAAGATTGAAGTCTCCCACAAGAACAAGAGGCATGGATCTAGAGATTAACCCCAGCTGTTTATAGAAGAGCTCATCAGCTGCTTCTCCTTGGCTGGGTGGTCTGTAACAGACTCCCATCACAAAATCTACCTTCTTATGGGCTCCTCTGATTTTAACCCACAGGCACTCAATCTCCTCTTTGCCACAATCCATCTCAATGGTGTCCACGTCCTCCCTTACAAAGAGGGCTACCCCACCTCCTCTCCTACCCTTCCTATCCCGCCTGAAGAGTTTGTACCCCACCATAGCTGTGCTCCAGTTATATGAGTCATCCCACCACATTTCTGTGGTGCTAATGCCATTAAAAAACCTGCTTAATGCAGCAGATCACAGACCTGTGAAATCAGAATAGACCACTGGGATCACTCCCAATGTAAGACACAGCCCAGAGGATTTAGAATCATAGAATCATTGAATAACCAGGTTGGAAGAGGCTATGTTGACACTGCCTTGTCTAACAGAGGCCTGGAGGCAGACCACTAGAGCATGACTGTGCAACCATATTGTTACCAACCTGCTGCTCTCTCTACTCCAAATCCCACAGGGCTTCTTGTCATGCACTACGAACCTTTCCAGGAAAGAACTTGGCCAACCTACCTATCAGGAGATATTTCTTCAGGTTCGACTGGATAGGTGTTGGCAGATTCAAGCCAGTATTAGAGTAGCTCAAGAAATACCCTATCCTGAACCCAGCCTTTACGTAGCACAAGGATAAGTATCTTTACTACACTGTAAAGCTAACCCAAAGCTTGTGTCCACTTTGGGCACACAAGATGAACAGGAGAATGACTCCAAACTTGGAACTATGCTCGAAAGGCTGCTCAGCCATAGCCTGTATGCAGGAAAATCCACCATCACTGCTTTTATCACGTTCCCTTCATCTGAAGCACTCCCATCAAACAGCAAATGCATGAAATCACTCCTCACTGAGGGCATAATTCTGCAGGTTAAGGAAATTATAACACTGTTTCAGGGGAAGTGGTGCAATTATTCAGTGCACCCCTATTAAAATCGGCTATATAAACTGAAAACTCAAGTAAGTCATTGTAGTGTTTGGCCCACTTGCTCTACAGAGTTTCTGCTTTATACGCAAGACTGCAGCTGCCTTCCAACTCCCACTCCTCCTTCATCATGTAAATAAAAAAATCAATCAAGCCTCACTTCCTCAGTGATAAATCAATCACTTGGATCACTTGACTATAAAATGATGACCTTGTGTCTGCAAAAGGAGAATATGTGTAAGCACATGGATGACAGCAAGCAAAAGATGTATTTTTATACATGTATTTGCTATAGTTTGCAGACAGTCTTTATTTTCCTGGCCCCATTTGAGCTCTTCAGAAAGGCTGTACTAATAGAAGTTCTCATATCTTGCTTGCCAGTCACCTTCAATCAAATCAAAGCATTTCTATCCTCTTTCTATGTTATTTTCTCAGATTGTATGCTGTATTTGTACCTTTTTTTTTTTCCTGCATACAAACGAGTACAAATGTCAGAGGTGGACTAGAAATGTTGGGGATACATTCTCCCTTTCTTGTAAGAAAGGGGATAAATTCTCCCTTTCTCATAAGATCATATCATATCATATCATACCACCAATATAGATAAGTAAGTATATAAATAAATTTAAAAGTACTCAACCTCCATCGACCTAGTTCCAAACTGAGATAAGGAAATCTCCCAAACTTTCCACAAAGCCTCATATTACCTCCCATCAAAGCGAGGAGGCCTGAGGATCCATCCTATTTTTCCCCTTGCTTGTGTTGCATTCCTTTAGAGCTTCTGCATTTGTTTAGAGCTTGTTGTTGTTGTTGTTATTGTAAGAAAGCGTTACACAAGACAGAGAGCTTGACAGCTTTCCCACAATCCTCAGCATGTGGGAATAGCAAGTAACAAAGTGTTAACACCTGCCAACTGGTGGTTAGGTGTAAATGTCTCTGTTAACAACAAACACTGCTGCTAGCAGTCATCAGAGCAAAGCAGCAAATCTGTTCCCTTTTCCAATGTGGAAAACACCAAACAATAACAAAAAAGGCACTTAATTGCTTGATTAAGATGTATCAGTGTTGGAAACTGCTGATCTAGAACATTGAATCTCTGACATGTACTTCACTCTTGATTAAACAGAAATGTTTAAAACTAGCTATTGTGCAGGCAGAAGACCAAAGCACTGTGTACCATCCAGGGAATTATGACAGTAAAACTTTTCACAAAGAAACAAAATCAGAGCCACTTCCTCTCCGCTGTTTCATAAAAGCATCAGCTGCTGAGACCCCCTGTGAATAAGGAATGGAAGAGCACTAAGGAAGGATTAGAAGTTAGGGTAATTCCTTCATTCCCTTTTCCCCATGTGGAACTTTCAGGGACACCTTGTGAGTAAGTCCAGCTCCTGTTCTGGAAAAATGCTGCTGAATAGGGAGGTCAGGACTCTTTGTGGAAAGAAGGATTAGTTGCATATGTTTAAAAATCATGTTTTCAGTTGGTGATTTCCTAGGCAGCTTCACGAGCCACCACGTGGCAGGGGTTTATCGCTAATTTGCACGTGACTAAAGTCTGGAACCTGAGGCTATAAACCTGCTTACTCTAGATCTGTTCTTGGTAGCCAGCTTGCTTGTTCTATGGCCCTTTCCCTGTGACAAAAACATAGAGGAGAAGTCAGCTCACTTGTCTCAAGTAAACTACAGATTGCCAAGTCAGAGCATATACTCCATTAATCTATCTACCCACAAAAGCCCACTGGTGCCCAAATCTCCCTATTGTGTGCAGAGAAACTCCAGCTCAGCTGGGGAGGGAACCTTATTTCTGTCAGCCTTCAGTTCTTCAGTAATTGTTGTCAGGAAAACAAATTATCTGATTCTTGAGAGGTGGAGGGTATTTCACATGTCTATCTTTTTTCCTAAAGATATTATCTGAAATACTTCAGACAACCCTGATTGTACCAGGTTAATCAGCTGGTGACTAGAACAACGGATTATTTTAACCTACATCTGTTCCCCAAAATAGGTCACAGGGGAGGAGGAGGAGGGCGAGTGGAAGGAAAGGGTCACTTTTTTTTGGTGATGCTACCAATTTGTACCAGTGTTAACGATGCATGGAACAAAAGCTTTCAATAGTCAGCGCCTTGCAACAAGGAACACACATTCTTCTTATTTCCTGAAGCACCAAGTGCTTGAAAGTTCCACAAGTAGTAGACAGTCAATGGTAACAAAGTAGCTTACAAAGACTTACAGAGCATTGTTCCATCTCTACATAACATCATTCACCAAAATGCTACAGTGAAGGCTCAAACAACATTTGAATAGTTTCCTGTAAATAGTACTATGGGTAGAAAATAGACAATTCTTTACTCGGCCAAAAGTGGATCTCTCCACTAGGACTCACAGAATGGTTTGGGTTGGAAGGGCCTTAAAGATCATCTAGTTTCAATCCCTCTGCCATAGGGAGGGACACTTCCACTGGATCAGGTTGCTCAAGGCCTCATCCAGCCCGGCCTTGAACATCTCCAGGGAT
Organism: Phaenicophaeus curvirostris; assembly: GCF_032191515.1. Lineage (NCBI taxonomy): Eukaryota > Metazoa > Chordata > Aves > Cuculiformes > Cuculidae > Phaenicophaeus > Phaenicophaeus curvirostris. Next base: position 38,781,211 of record NC_091394.1, read on the forward strand.
AGGGCATCCATGACTTCTCTGTGCAACCTGTGCCAGTGCCTCACCACCTGCACAGTAAAAAAATATATTCCTAGTACCTAACCTAAACCTCTTCTCTTTCAGTTTAAGATCATTACCTCTCATCCTATCACTGCACTTCCTCATAAAGAGCCGCTCCCCAGCTTTTCTGTATTCTCCTTTCATTACTAGAAGACTGCTCTAAGGTCTCCCTGGAGCCTTTTCTTCTCTAGGATAAACAAGCCCAACTGTCTTAGCCTGTTCTTGTAAGGAAGGTACTCTAGCCCTCTGATTATCTTCACTCATCTGTGTGAATCGGGTAATAAACTTGATTTACAGCATGAATATTGACCTATTAACTGAGCTATATATTTCCAAACAGCAGTGGAATTTTTTTTTTTTTTTTGCTATAGGAGGTTTAGGATCACCTACATCAGAAGAGTATTAGAGGAAAATTTCCAAGTTTCATGTGAATATTCAAGTCCCTCAGCAGCTGAATTTAGACTCTGTCACACGGTCTATGTGACTCAGTCATATGTTAGTCATCCTCTGCCCATTCTATCTCAGGAAAGTTAGAGATACCCATAATTAGAAAGGCAATCCCCCTCCACCCTTTCTGCCTGCTTTCTAGATACTATGTGTCCTCTCACTCCCTTACTTAACAGAGGTCATGTACTATTTAATGCCCATTCCTTTCCCAACTAGATTTATTTTCTTACAGTCTCACCCATGTTACAGCCTTAAAACAGTCCCTACATCTTACCCTGCACACACAATTGTTCAGATTAACTGATGCCTTTACAGCACTCTTCAACCATGCCTTTTCCAAACTCCAGCCTTGGTCCTCATCTCTCTCTTTCTTGTAAAGGCTTTTATCAACAGCTGCCCTCTGGGCTCTCACAGGCCATATTCAATTCAGTGCCATTCTTCCACAGTCCATGAGCATAATGCAAGAAAACTCGGTTGCTTCTGTCTAACCTAACCTGACTAGTTTCTGTAATTTGCCTAAACTGCTGATCTGTAGAGCTGGCAATTCTGTTTTTCCCTCAAATCAATGTTGTTGCCCAAGGTACTACTTCCACTCTTGCACAATGTTCCATCCATGCATCCTTCTACCAGCTCTCCCTCTTTGCTGCATGAAACAGCTTTCTTGGTTTTGCCTTGCAGTCCATTGTCTTCTCTTCTTGCTGTCCAGACAATCAACTTCCACCATCCCTCTGCCAGTGATAACTGCATTGATCACAAGGAAGTCTGGTTTTCCCTATAGTCCACAACAGATTTTGCAGTTTCACAGTCTTTTCTTATTCTTCATTTGGTAAGGAACAAAGATCTCTGAATTAGTAAAGCCAGAAAGACAACTGTCCTTATTCAGATTGGGATAGCAAAGCTTCCATTTGCTAGGACAATCATTCAGGAGATGCTGGACTGAATTAGTGATGTCTGATATGGAGCAGGCAAAGGGGAAAACTTGAGTGAGCAGCACTTAAATCTCAGATCTATGCATCAAGCAGAAGACTGAGATGCACAGATATGCACATGCCCTTCTCAAGCTCAGCATACTCTGAAAATAAGGGTAGGATTTTCTCTCACACAAACCTCACCACTTTTAAAATTGATGAGTAATTAACCTCTAAGTACAAACATTTTTATGGAAAGTCTCAGACCCATACTAATTTCTCACCTCCTTCAATGCCATAAACCTGGCACACTGATAGCTGTGATGCCACTGCCTCCTTCCAAATTCTTCCTGATTTACCCTTTGGTGATGGAAGATACTAGCTGTGTTATCAGTTCATTCTCCCACTCTTTCCTCCAAAACACACATCCAGCCACCCTGTGTTTTATCTGAAGACAGTCCCATCTTATTCAGGGCAGAATGTAGCATGACAGCCCCTTGCCCATCAGTACTTCTACTCCTTGGTTGGGTTACTAGGTGCTGCCAGTCTGCCAAAACAGCAATGCAGGCAGACCAGTGCACTCCAGAGCAGTAAGTCTAGCTTAGATCCTATAGGTTTGAACTTTATCCATTGTGTTTCTTTTTCAGACAACCAACTCCGAGACAGAGGAATAGTCTCTTTGTCCTGACACCTTGTAGTGCCCTGAAACCATGATGCTAAAATACACAAGATACAGAAGAGCTAAATCTAAATGCAGAAAACCCAGCATAGCCTAGTGGTTAAAGCGCAGAGCACACAGTCTGGATTCCTCTGGTGTCTTTGACAAGGCACTTCTCTAGTACTTTGCCAAGGGCACAGAGTAAACTATCCAGCAGCAGCTCCCCCTTCCCATAGATCCACAAAACCCTGTAAAAATGCTGCAATTAATTTGTGTCAGCACCTTTGGAAGTGTCGCCCTCTCCTGTGCCCAGTGCTTTTTCTACAACACCAAAATAAAGCTGTATCTATCACACAAGAGCCTGGCTCCTTCCATCACTTTACCAAGTGCTGAGGATTCCAGCAAGCTCTAATTTGACACAGGTCACGTTATACGCTTTTCCTCCTGACATGTGTGCACTCCTATGTTTAGTTTGAACCCTAACAGTTAAATGATGCTTTCTTCTCTAACTATATTCAAATGATGACTGAAAACTACATCTGCACAGTTTTCCCATCAGGTCAATGGCAGCCAATAGAGGAGGACTTGCTACTGGTTATTTAGCTGGACAGGAGCAAACAACAATTGGTACAATATTAGCCCAAAGAGGGAGATATATTGATCACCTGAAGAGAACTGCCAACAAAGCAGTCATCATCATGGATGGGATGAGCATCTGACTGCTTGTTGTGTTCATTGACCTCACTGAGGGATTCCATTCCCATATATTCAATAGAACTCAGCTGAGCTAGCATGCAAAGTTGTGCATACAACTATCTTAGAAATAAATTACTGTCCATACACTATAGGAAGCAGATCCCTTTCTCAGTAGTCTGTCAAAAAGAGAGGAGTTGTCCACTCTGTTCCAGACCAATCTTAGTTTCCAGCAGAGCCTCTACCACATTGCTTAAAACTGGTACTGATAGTTTATCTAATTAAAGGGCAGGTGTGAAAGAAATTGTTCTGTTGGTGATTGGATGGAGGGCTCAAATGTATCAGGAACAACGTAAGGACCATGTAAGCCATAAGCATGTGAAAAGTACTTCAACACCTACATCCTACTGAAGTCAGTCGTGTTGGCCAGCTTGGGTGGTTCCTTGGAGGGTTTAAGGTCTTGGTCCTAGGCAAGGTTTATTTCTGTTCCTGTAGATCAATGCTCCAGCACTGCACTTCAATATTCATTAATGGGCACTGCTTACCTCTTTTACTTCAACAACAATGTACAATCTTTCTGCCACTGAAAATCAGGTAATTGGAGGCTTAATAAAAAGGAATATTTTTTGTGGTTCTAAAAGTCACTCAAGTGAAAGGTGGATAGGTTTACTCTCTGGACTACACACAAGATCGCTCCAGCTTGGAGCAATCAAAGTAAGTCTTGCAGAATCTTGCTAGCATTTGTCAGGTTCTGAACGCTAGAGTTGTCTTGATCATATGCACTAAAATCCAAAGAACAGACCTAGCAAGAGGCAAATACATAATCACCTATCACCAACCCATTGGGCTGCAGTTACCCAAAGGCCCAGTATCTAAGGCAGAGCTAAATTTGACATCTGTGTGATCAGTTCCTTTGTATGTAAAGGCCAGCATAGAAATAGTCACCTCTTACTTCTAGCTCCTTCTTTGTACTCTACTCTTCAGCACACAAGATGATGTCTTTCTTACCCGAGGTTACTTCAAGCATCAGTATAGAGAGGCCTGTGAGAATGCAGCCATTTGCAACACTAGAGCTATGGGAATTCCGGCAGTGAACAAACAGCCCTGTTAAGGAAAGGTCTTGGGGCTGTTTGCATCTTTGGGATATTTGGATACACTGCAGGGTGAGGCTGGGCCTCATTCTAAGAGAAGGCTCCAGCCCACACCAGTGCCAAGAGGCTGACTAATGTAATTATTTCCTTGCAAAGCAGCATTCTTCAAAGTGCTGATTCTTATTAAGAAAAAAGAACGGATTTGGAGCTCATATTTTGATCTGGTGCCCAGGATTATTTGGAAATTCTTTTTCCTGGAACAAGACTTTTTATTCCAAATTTCTCTATGGTGGAGAGACAGGGTTTCCTGGGCAGAATTAGAATAATGATTACAGCCTGTACACAATCAGCTCTAACCACTGTGCAACTCCAAAAATGAATGTTATTGCTTGGTGGCTTCATTGAAAACAGAAGTATTATTTAACCAGAAGGATGGCAACACATGGAAATAGCTCATTATCATATTTTCTCCCTATTTGAAATGTCACATTGAGTATGTATCTTTCACGTCCACTACACTTTAATTAATTTGAACCGTGTTTAAATATATTGCACAATATGCTTTATTACAAAATTCTGACATATTCCCACTGATGAAACAGGGCTTTCTTTCAAACATGTATAAATGGCAGTAGGAGTTACCATGCCTAAATATTGTTTTAAAAACAATAAAAATACCACATCAACTATGGGTCAGCCTGTGTATTCCTGTAGCATGGAACACATATAGCAAAACCAATGTTACATCAAAAGTTTGCTGTATATTGAAGGGACAATGATGTGAACATAATTATTCTGGGTCTAAATCTTAACCACTTACCTTATTTACATGATTGCAAGACAAACGTATATTTTACTCAATGGCTGAATAAGATTCCAGCAGTGTAATTGTCTAGGCATTAAAAAGTAGAATTGCAGGGTGTATGCGTAAAACAAAAATGGCTTGTTTTAACACAGCTGATGTATCTTATCTCCAGTGCACTTTCAAAGACAAATCTTACAAAGGATTTTTGTCCTCCTCTGCTCAGGCCTCCAACAAAGTGGAGGATTTATTTCATTTGCAGACTTCCCTCTGGAATGCCGTCACTCTAAAAGTTACTCCTGATTTATATAAGCAACTGGGGGAATCAAAGAAGTTTTAAAATTCATGAAATATTAGAAGAGTTCATTCATAATGTCTATTGGACTAAAATCTTATGGTACATGGAACTCCATATTGAACAGGATTAGGGATTCTGTAAAAGGTATGACTAATATCTGACTGATAAGACGTCATCCCTCTGCTATTTTATCTGTTGAGGCACTCAAGAATTAGCTGATTAACTACTGTAAAGCCATCTTAGTTTCAAATGTCTTTGGGTCAGCAAACATCTAATAATATTCTCTCAGGCTACCCAGGGAGGTGGTTGATTCACCTTCCCTGGAGGTGTTTAAGGCACGGGTGGACGAGGTGCTAAGGGGCATGGTTTAGTGTTTGATAGGAATGGTTGGACTCGATGATCCGGTGGGTCTCTTCCAACCTGGTTATTCTATGATTCTATGATCTCACCAGCTACTTCCTCAGGGCTGTTCTATCCCACTGTACCATGCCAGTCCCACAAGATGCCACCACGCTCGTACTAGGGAGGAATTTCCTTCCTCACTACTTTTGCACTGTTCATGAACCAGCTGGAGAAGGAGACCTGCTGGGAGCCAACTGATAGGCATATCTCACACAGCAAACCTCTGCATGACATTACAGTCAATCCCAACGACTTGTTCTAATACGTGTTCCAAGGACTGCTCTTTGGACCCTCGCTTTCTCATCCATCTTCCTAAGAGAGCAGTAATCAAATCTTTATTCTCTGAATCACACATTTTTAAATTATTTTCTTTTTCTCTAGCAGATGGTCTTTTTCCAAAATAATTCCTCAAGCAAAGATTGTTATCATGGGGGAGGTAATTCTGTTCTGAAACAAAGTCCCAGATGGGCTCATGTGGAACAGTACTCCTGGAATACACGTGTTGTTCCTTAGATAAAGAGAAGCCATTAGACGGTTTATCATTGTAGATGCTGCCATGAAGGAACAGCATGAATTTTATCTGTGCTGTTACATATCCTACTAATACTTCTTCTGTCCTGAGTGTTTTCTCCTCACCCACAAAACCTTTTCCTCAGGAAACATTTACACTAAGAAGAAAAATGTTTCCCAGCAACTGAACAACAACATAGTTCCATTTAGATACTGCACACAATGTCGGTCTTAAAAATTTGGACTGGTTTTATATTTAATTCATTCAGTGAATTGCAATAAATGAATAAACATAATTTGGAGAAGAATAAAAAAGAAAAATTAAGTGTGTTGCTGGAACCAAAAGCAATAGCTGCCACTTGCTTTCTCCCGTTTCTTCACTTCTTTGGACTCAAGTAACGCTTTTTTGATGTCTGCATTAAAGGAACACTCCAATGCAATATAAAAAGATACTATAATCGCTATGTCTAATTACAAAGAACAGCTAAGTGTCTAATATAAAAACTTGCAATAATGAAGAATAATTAACAATCAGATTGAAACCTAACAATATGGCAATCTGATGAGGCAGGCTGGGAAGCACTACTTTGCTCTCCTCTTAAAGAGTATGGGAAGCCAAAATACTTGGCCATGGGAGAAGACTGGACAGAGTGCTAGATAATCTTGTCCAGGCTCCCTGTCCTATAAAAGGTTGGACTAGATGACTTTTCAAAGTCCCTTCCAAGATGGGCTGTTCTGCCATTCTATAAGATGGAAAGACATTGATAGATGTCTCTCAGCTTAACCACAGCTTTTCCTCCTTGTTTTCTTTCTGACTTCAAGAGCTTGCTCTTGTTGGTGGTTTGGTTTTTTTTTGTTTTGGTTTGTTGGGATTTTTTTTCCTGATTCTGTAGAGTAACAAATGTGAAATTTTATCCTTTTGGCTGCTAGTAGACAGGATCTTATGATCTTTACACACTTAGATTTTCAATCAAGATCATCAGTAATGTATAAAAACAAGCAGGCCGGTTTCCATCTCTTGGCACAAGTCTATGAAGCATTTAGATGTATATGGAGTGCAAGACTGAATATACAACTGGCAGCTTCCAAAGAAGAATAGATTATTTAGAAGTGTTACTGAAGAAGTACTATTTCTTTACCTTGACAGAACCATCCCTACTAAGAGCAACAGTAAAAATACAAAGCCTTACCATCCACATTTTCACTTGAAACAACAAGAAATCTGGGTTTGTTTTGCAGCCAGTTGAATGTCCAAAGACATTCTTTGTCACTGTATTAAAGGCAGTTTGTTACTCTCATCCATGGATGAAGCGGATGAGAAGCTAGTGTGACAAACTCCAGCCTGGGAGACTAGTTATAAAGCCATGAGTGACTTTGTTGGATTTGAAGACAGAATGAACAAAGGGAAAAAGTAGAGCCACAGGAATGATTTTTTCAGATGTTCTCAACACCACCAACCCAGAGCAACAAAGCAACAACCAACTGATTTAATAGACGATACCCTACAGCAACAGCAAAAAAAAAGGATACTTTTCTTTTACTTTTCTTTGCATCTCTTGTGTAGGACTTCATGTATACTTGTTTCTGTGTGACTTGGCAGTGCAGTAACAGATTTTAAGGAAGATACCCACAGAAGATTCATCAGCAACCATACTGACATCTGAAGAGTCACATGCTCATGGACAGTATTTTGCCTGTTCCCTTTAACCTAATATTTAAACCCAGAAGGTATAGATATACCTTGCATAATTCCTTCTCCACATACACAGATTTGTGTTGTCTGTGCATCTAAGATATTTTCAGCACTGGGCAGACATTTGCTAAAATCCGGATAACGACACTGTAATTACGAGACAGACAAACAGAAACATGCCAGACAGCACTGGTTGGTTTTGTTATCTTATTTATATTCAGCTTTTGAAATAAATTTTAAATAAACATTTTTTAGTGGAGGACAAAAGGCAAGAGACTAATAATACTTCTTACAAAAGTGCTCTCCATAGATTAGTTATGACTAAGTCATCTTTCCTTTCACAGACCTCGTTCAGTTTTCCATGTTGATTTTGCAAAACTGATAAAATAGCTTTAACAGCAGAATTACAATTGTTCTGAAGGAAGAAGCTTTTTGACAGATACTTTTTTTTTTTTTGGAAGAAAGTCAGTTACAATGAATTGGCTACAACTACAATTTCAAAATGTGTTAAATTAACAGAGCTTTAGGGAACTTAAGTACATTATTCAGGATACATCCTAGTCCAGGAGGGTTATGACTACATACCCCATGCAATGACTTCCTCTAATATTTAAAATAGTGTTAACTTTTTTCTGTAATATTCCCATTCTGCATTCAACTTCCCTTGGTTATATCATTACTGCAACTAATTGTCTTAAATCTAAACCACTACTGGAAACAGAATTTAACTTAGAGAAATCAGACTTCATTTGCAAAAGATCCACTGCAACACAGTCTCTGCTGAAATGTTTACAAACTGACTGTAGAAGATAACTAAAAGCCAAGAGGGATCTCAGAAAGAAACCTGCAGGAAGAACAAGTTAAACTAGCTACATACGCCATATCATGCCAGGCCATGATTGTGCTCTTCTGTCTCCAGGGTCTTCAGTCCTACCAAGATTTATAGTATTTGATTTCAATTCTATATGCTACACCTTCCATGAAAAAAAAAAGCTTATTTATCTGTTGTAAAGCAGCAGGTGGGCAAGATCCAACTGCTACCAGCAGCCTGTTGAAAAACTCTTTGTAAGTAAAGAAAACCTCATCCTTTGTTTCAGTGAGATTTACCACTAAGATTTTTTTGCTCTTGGGGTTTTACCTCCAGTGCCCTAATACCTACATGCTCCACCTGTGTCTCTGAGATGACATGATTCTCCCCATGACTTTTATCTGCATGACTTACTGTAGCAAAACCTAATCCAAAGAAGTAGAGATATAGATTTATCATAATTCAATCAGCAGCATGGCCCCCAAAGTATAACTTGCAGAAGCAGAAATTCTAGCTGCTACCAAATGAAATGAAACATCTTATCAATTCTAGAAATACCAGAAAGAAAGCTTTTTCTGCTTCCTCTTTGTCATAGCGTACAAGAAGGGGAAAGTATATCAAGGGCTAACACATTATTACCTTGACAGAACTAGATGCTTTCTTGGTGTTAAACTTATTTCTAGATGGCTCTAGAGAATTCAGGGCAAAGGAAGTCTTGCTTAGAGGGAAGCTACACATCAACTCAGAGAACATTCCAGGAATTCTGGTGTTAGCTGGGTGAACAAAATAGAGACAACACTGACACACACAATAGCCTATCTAATATTACTATAATCTTTAAATGCATGAAAATATGAACACATTCTCTTACAGGAAGAACACACTGCTCTGGGCACACTAGACAGTACTTAAACCATTTTTACAAACATAATGTGGTCTTGCTCTCCAAAAACTCAGGGATTTTCATTTTTAATTAGTATTATTTTTTTAAACTAGAACACAAAGCTTAAGTGTTCTGAGAATGAGAAGGAAATGGACAGGTTATTTTTCAGTAGAATTAATAATCTAGTTTTAAGTTGAATTGGTTTCTTGCTTATAGTTCCTAGAACAGCAAGAAGCAGTGAAGCAGCTAAGTGATGCTACCAATGGTTTGGCAGGCTCCATGTATAAGAGAGTACCTGCCTGCACAAAGAATGCCACAAATTGGGCATTCACTTAAGGACTCCAATCCTAAAAGCTGTGTCTGGTTTTCTGAAATTCTGAGGGACAGTTCTAGAGGAGAATAACAAGTCATAAAGTGTTTTAAAGAAGTTACCAAACAAAATTTATAGCACAATAAAAAATATATAATTGGAAATGAAAATATGTGACCTACATACCCAAGATTAGAAAGAATGGAAAAACAGAGGACAGCTAGAGTGGGGAAACAGAAAATATGTCCAAGGTGGGTAGATATGACCTAGGTTACCCTTCATCTTATAGATGAATTAGAACATTTCTGAGTAGAGAGAGATGACAAACAATGGTCTTAACGAGAGGGACACATGAAACTCAAAAAATGCATGGGTCTTAGAGACTCATTTACTGATTGAATCCAGCATTCTGCATTTGCTAAAGCTTGAAAATGGAGAAGCTGGGAGCCATTAAAGAAGAATGCTGTGAAAACTGATGTATGACTGCACATGAGCAACAGAGACCTCCACCCAAATAACGTGTTCCATTTTTACATCATTACACTGGATGGAATAGGGAAGTGGCTAAGAGCTGAACGGTAATGATCCCAATAATCTGTAGGAAGAAAGATCCATAATTCTGATGAACTCTGGGAAATTATATAGACAGTGGCTATTAGATTATGGTATCCTAGAGAATCTGGGACTAAACAGTGGGGGAAATGGAAGGAGCAAAGAAAGAAGTGAACGTCTGAATGAATCGGATGACAGAATTCGGTGCCTAAAAGCTTCCAGTTTCTCAATGTCTCAGGAAATCAGTTAGGTTGTGAGCAAATCCTATTGAAACCTTGAGTACTGCTTTTGCCACTGAGTTCATGTCCCAGTAGGGTCTTCTCCTTGAATCAGACTCTAATGTGAGACTTTTTTATTGCAACTGCTGGCCCATCAGGAAATGGTGAACCTAATGGGCTGGTGATATCTAAGTCAACTCATCGAAGACAGAGAACATGCAGGGCAGAGTGGAACACTGAAAAGGAAAAGAGCTCACACAAAGTAATGTGTTACCTGAGGTCAAAGAGGAAGGAAGTTGCTGGTAGAAGCAAGTGTAATCATGTCTTGAAGGAAAGGAGGTGACTTCCTGCTTTGGGGATGCTGAGGGTTTTAAAATATATTTTCCCAATCTGTTGGTGGTGATGTGACTTGAACTATCTCAGTTTAAGTTCAGAGTTACTATTTAGCTTCAGTTTAAATTCCTTGTAGAGGTATATATCTAGCAGAATTCACGATCAAATTGACCTTAAGTAGAGAAAATCACTGATTCAAAGGGACCTCTAGAGATTTTCTAATTTAATATCTCTGCTCAAAGCAGGGGCAACTAGAGCAGGCTGGTCCAGAAGGTCTTGAGTAACTCCAGGGATGGAGGCTCCTTAGCCTCTCTGGGCAATTTGTTCCAGTGTTCAACCACCCATACAGTAAAAGAAAAGTTTTCTTTTATGTTTAAATGGAATTTCCTGTGTTTCAGTTTATGCCCATTACCTCTTGTTGTTTCACTGGGCACTACTGAGAAGAGTCTGGCTCTATCTTCTGTAGACCCATGAGGTATTTATACACATTGAAAAGACATGTCCTGAGTCCTCTCTTGTGCTGAGTGAGCAGTTCTCTCAGCCTCTCCTTATATGTAAGATGCATCAGTACTTTACTCATCTTCGTGGCTTTTGCTGGACACACTCCAAAATGTCCATATCTCTCTTGTACTGGGGAGCCTGGAAATCCGGATGGGTATCACCAGGACTGAGCAGAGGGGAAGGATCATCTCCTTCAACATACTGGTGAGGAGAGTTGGTGAGCTGTTGCAAGGGTGAGCTGGTGGCTCTTGACCAACAAACTCTCTTCAAAGCTGCTTTCCAGCTGATGGATCTCAGCCTTTCCTTGTGCATGGTGCTGTTTCTCCCCAGGGGCAGAAATCAATATTTCTCTTTGTTGACTTTTTTTAGGTTCTTTTTAGCCCATTTACCCAGCCTTTTGAGGTCTCTCTGAATGGAAGCCCACCCATCTGGCCTATCAACCACTCATCTTAAATTTCTGTCCTTTGCAGTCTTGCTGAAGATGCCCTTTGTCATATCAATGGGATCATTAATGAAGATATTAAACAGTGTTGGCCGTAGTGTCTTTCACTAGGGTACACCACTAGTGACTGGCCTCCAGCTACTGATCAGCCAGTTTCCAGTCCACCTCACTGTCTACTTATCCAGCCTGTACTTCCTGAGTTTGTCTATGAAAATGTTTTGGGAGACACTACCAAAAAACTTAGAAGACACAATAAACAACATAACTGCTCTTCTTGCATCCACTGACCTAATTATCACTGTAAAAGGCCATCAGGTTCCTTAAGCATGACTTCCCCTTCATAAATCCATGCTGATTACTCCCTACCATCTTGTTGTCCTTCATGTTTTCAGAAACAGTTTCCAGCATTATTTGCTCCACCACCTTCTCAGGGACCGAGATGAGGCTGACTGGCCTGTAGTTCCCTGGATCCTGTTTGTCCTTATTGATGATACCATGGACATTTGCTTTCTTTCGATCTTCAGGAACCTTCCTCAGTCTCCATGATCTTTCATGCATTATTCAGAGTACTCTCACAGTGATGTTGGCCAGTTCCCTCAGCCATCACTTGTGTATCCCAGCAGGCCCCATGAACCTGTGTGTGTCCAGTCCATTTAAATGTTCCCCAAGCTGATCCTCCTTCACAAAGGCCAAGTCCTCCTTGCTCCAGACTTTCTTTTTTGTCTCAGAGATATGGGATTTCTTGAGGCAAATCTTACCAGTAAGGAATGAAGCAAAGAAGGTATTCAGTACCTCAGCCTTCCCCACATCCTTTTTCACCGGGTCCCCTGCCCCATTCAGCAGTGGGCCCACATTTTCTCTAGTCTTTATTTTGTACCTGATATACCTGTACAAGTTCCTCTAGTTGCCCTGCAAATCTCTCACCAAATTCAATAGGTAGCATTTGATTTTCCTAATTCCATCTCTGCATGCTCAGACAGTGTGTCTATATTCTTCCTGTGTCATCTATACTTGCTTACACCTCTTATTCTTCCTTTTCATGTTTGAGTCAAAAGATCCTTGTTCATTCATACCAGTCTCCAGGCACCTTTGCTTAGCTTCCTGCATGTTTGAATGAACCAATCTCAAGCTTGCAGAGGCGATCCTTGAAAATCAACCAGCTCTCTTGGACATTTTCATCAATGCACTCCAGAAACCTCCTGAATTGCCTTTGCCTTGCTGTGTTGTCCTTCCAGCAGATATCAGAGTGACTACAGTCCCATGCAAGGAACAGGGCATGTAAACATGATGATTCTCCCAACTATCTGAAGAAGGTCTCACCTACTACTTCCTCATGAACAGGGAAGTCGGTGGCAGACACCCACCTCAATTTCACCCATGTTGTACCACCCTCCAGTCCCGACCCACAAGATCTCAACTGGCTTTGTCCATCTCTAGGCACAGCTTCATGTGTTCTTGCTGATCTCTCACATATAAATTAAAAAAAAATTCAAAAAACAAAACACCTTCCACCCTTGCTGTCCAGACCTGTCTTTACTAAAAAAACCTGTATCCAGCCATGGCAGCACTCCAGTTGTGAGAATTGTCCCATCTCATCTCTGTGACCCCAAAGGAGATCACAGACCAATAACTCCATGCAGACCTGTAATTATTCCTGTTCCTTCCTCTGGCTGTGTGTGTTAACATAGAGGCGTTTCAGACAGGCACCCAACCATGCTGGTTTTCAAGTTAAGCTACAAGGCCTTCGCCACTCACACTGTTTTGTAGGCACTTTCTTATTTGTGTATACACACTTGGGGTGAGCATCCTTTGATTCTGCTTTGTTGGTTTCAACAAGTCTGTCTTGTCCACATCACCCTGCACCTTTTCCTTAGCAGCCTTCCTCTCTTGATTGTGTGTCATTCTGTCTCTCTCCCGTCATTCCTGACTTAAAGGTCTCCTCACCAGCTTGGACAGACTGCTGGCAAGGATGCTGTTGCCGACCTTAGCTGAATTCTGCTTCTTCGTATTCCTTGATCCTAAGAGGGCACCACTGCAGCTTTGCTTTACAAGCTCCAGTTACTGTCCCTTCTCCATGTCAGAACTATTGTAGGAGATCAACAAAGGAAGACTGAGCCGAGCAGGGTGTCTATGTTGTATCCACAGCCCAACTTGTTTACATCAAAATATCTCACAGGGTTTCTCAAGTATTAACCACTGTCTTAAAAATACCTTTCCCACTGACTGTGGCAGACTTGGCTCCAAAAAGAAATATCCCATTTAAATTTTGAAAAATCCTTAATATTTTTCAGAATTTCTTATCAGAGTTGCTCACAAACTGTCACAAGACCTAGATTTGTACAGCAGCAGTGTAAGAGGAGCTAGCATGAAATACAACAGCTACAATAAAGAAATCTTTTGCCACACTAACCATCCCAGCTGATGAGTAGAAAATGCAGTACCTGTCAGAAGCCAGGCAGAAATCGCCATCAACATAATGAAGAAATCTATTGTAAATTTTAGAAAAAGCTTCACATTTTTCCAGGGGCAAGCTTAATAGCATGCATAAGCTGACATGCACATTTATAGCTCTCTTTTGCTTCTCTCATTATAGCGCACACCCTCCTGCCTGTGAACAAAGATCTCTGTAAGGTAAGAGTCACAACAGGTGGTAAACACTCAAACATTTAAGGGCTTGTTTAGATGGTAAATGGAACCAATCCAATTAAATCAGTTGTAAATCACACCCCTAGCATTTCAGCAGTAGTTAGCATGAGAGACAGATCTCGGAGACATTTCAGTATAGCTTAATGTGATTTCTTTTATCAGCTTAAATTACATCAAAACCAGGGTCTACAAATAGACCTTAATCAAAATATTATGAATTAGAATGCAGTTATATCCTTTGGTTCTAGTTACCACTTAGACTAATCCTAAGACTTTATAAACATATGCATATGCACACAGAACACTCACTGGTTCAGTGGGAAGACAGATTACAAATTACTCAGTGCTGCCAATTAGTGAACAAGCAAGAAAAAAAAATGTCTGCAAATAGAAGTAAAGCAGAATGATTTGCAATATGTATGCCATTTTTTTTTGATAAATGTCATAACTGATATTGTATAGCATTTTACCAGAAGAACCACTGACTGTCCTGTAATACTAGATAATGGAAAATACATAAGAATATATAACATATAGGAAAGAGATTTTCATTGCAGCACTTTGTTAAATGTTTAGCAAAGATTCTCAGAAGAGACCTGTGCCAGCTGGAGATAAATATCAGCAAATGGCAAATAAGGGAGTTTTTATGCTGACATATTGACATGATTACTCAGGAATACCACAAACAAGTTTCTGCAGGACCCCTTAAAACAAATCAGTGTTGCTATACTCTCTCTTAAGTTTTCTACCAGGCCATGTTAAACCAGTGCAAATATGCAAAAAAAAGAGCAAGTAAATCTTCAATACTGCGTATTCCGCAGAAAGTTTTCAAATAACTTCCTGTGAGGATTCAATAGAAAATTTTGACCCTGCTAGGCTCATTCAGTCAATAGCAAACAGGCAGCACGGCTTGAGTTACCAAAACTGAACACCTCCACAAACCACAGAGAAATTTAAAACACATCATTCAGGTGCAAAGACTTCTGAGGGAACTGCAGCCAGCTGGGAGATGTTGTGTGAAGAGACATATAGGCAAGATTAAAATAAGCAATTGATTCAGCTTTAATACATTTATAGATAATGCAGCATCTAGACCACTTTCTCTCCCCTCTCTGCAAGTGGGACTCTTTTCCATGGAACATGTACAGCCCACACTCTAGCACAGAGCAGCTTTCTTTATCAGGGAATCCTATGCAATGCTTTGCAGAAGAGTATGGCCAATAAACAAACACAAATTCGCAAAATTGTTATCACTGGCCTCCATGCAGAATCCAATCCTCAAGGGTACAAAATACTGCAGTCACACTCAGGATGACTCCAGGTAGATGCCATGTCCAGTACATCTCAGGGGTTAAATGTGAATGCCTGAGTGAGTTTTTGCCACCCTATAATGACCTTATGTTGTCTGAGCAGAAAAAAAGACATGGAAAGAGACTCTCTTCAAAT
Source organism: Phaenicophaeus curvirostris (assembly GCF_032191515.1). Taxonomy (NCBI): domain Eukaryota; kingdom Metazoa; phylum Chordata; class Aves; order Cuculiformes; family Cuculidae; genus Phaenicophaeus; species Phaenicophaeus curvirostris. The sequence goes on from NC_091394.1 coordinate 38,796,891, forward strand.
ATACCAAAGGAGGAAGTACATGAGAGCAGGAAAGAAGAATGTAAAGACAATGTTGGCACAGCAACAATGAGAAGTTAGAAGTATATTTAGATATTAGAAAAAAAGGTGATAAGCTTCAGGGGAAAAAGTGATTCTGAGGCAGACTTTGCATAAAAATAATAAGGGAAAAAAAACATTTCCTCATTTTAACATGGAATTTCATTAGTTGATATCAAGCATGATACAATGCATTACTTGCGACAGGAGGGGACAGGCCTGGGAATGTCCCTCTACTCCTGCCAAAACTTATATACATAGATAAACAGACAAACATAGATACAGGTTTGTTAATATAGCAAGGTGAGCCTCAGAAGAGTAAGACCACAAAGGCAAATTTATTTTCTCAAGGGAAAAAAAAACAAAGCAACAGTGAGAAGCTAACAGAAGCAACTGCTTTGTAACATTGGCCATTGCTTTTTCAAAATATTGGCATGCCGTTGTCATGCAGCTATTATGAAGAAATCACACTGTGAAGCAGGAAGCCTTTCTGCAAACCAGGATGGGAGGAACAGAATCAGCTGCAGTTTTTTCACTGCAGGGGTTTCTCTAAAGAAAAAAAAAGAAATCTGATCATTGGTTTTGCACGCACTAAGAAAAACTCAGTTTGCAAACAATGAACATCCTTTGTGTTCAGTGTTGGCAAAGCAATTGATTCTAGTTTGAGATTGGACCTGTGCCACTGCAAAAGCAGTTCGTCTTTTCTGTTCTGAAAAGTATTGTAATGAAGAGCTTCAGGAGAGGGGGTTTTTTATCATTAGATTCAGGCTATGTTTTCTTTCAATTTCTCTCACTTCACAAAACAAAATGCACAGAATCCATCATTCCAGCATACTGAGAAATAAAATAACCCTGAGATACTGCAGAAAATGTTAGGTCTTGATATCTAACAAAGAAATAACTTCCAATACGCTGTTATCATCTTCCTTAATGGGGTTTTCCATGCTTTCTTCACCAACATTCAGGAACACATTATGAGGATATGGCTTCCCATTGCAGGAATACAAACGTTGATGCAAAAATGTGACTCTCAAAAAAAGGATTTTTCTCTTTTTGAATCCAAAGATTCAATGGATATTTCTTCCAATGGGTCTCAATATGCATACTAAAGACTTGGTAGAATAACAGAGAAAACCACACATCGTTATCAGACAAGACATGGGGTCACATTAATGGAGAACATTCTTAGTGTGCCAGAGAGGGTTTTTTTGAAACCTTACATGTCCAAATCCTCATGATCTCTCTCAAAGAAGTGATCTTCTAAGTCCAACAAAGCAAGATGTGTCTACTTCAAAAAACTCTGGCCTTCAAATGTCATCTTTATGATAAAGTATTAGTAATTACCTATAAAAATAGGGACCTTGCTACTGGTTTCTGAGCTCAAAAGCTCCTTTTTTTCCTATCTGTGTCAGTGTGTCTGATAAGACTTCACTCCTCCCTGTGAACCTTACATCTCTCATATCCTCAGACCATCTTGACTAGAACAACCCCACTGCATTAAAAAAGACTCGCAGCCTTAAAACTTGACAGACGTTTCTTTTTAACACCTTTTTATACAAAAGCAATAACAGCAGGTAGTAAACCAGCACTGCCACACAGCATGATGTAGGAAGGAAGTGCCATAAACCCTATCACAATTATTTCACTAAAAGACAAGGCCATCATTAGTGTTGCATTGATCAATCTCCCCCTTCCATCTCCACAGTTTGGAAATTCATTCACATTATTATTGGTGTTCCAGACAGTATTATTATAACAGAGCTGCTTTATACAATAAAAGGCTTTGGTATAATTGGCATCTGAAGCACCAGGGAGCTTGAATGTTTGCTACTGGTTAGAATGTGGTCTCCAGAGGGAAACTTTCCTTGTCACAAAAGGGGCTATCACATAGTCATTGCAGTGTGTAAATCAAATCCTCAGTGACTGCTGTTTTTTCATTACTTGTCTGTGACCTGGAACTAAATCTTTGCGACACTGTACTGCTATTATCTACCTCTGGAACCCACAGCAATACAGTACAAGGATGAACCAATACCTGCAAATGGGGTAAAGCAAATGACCTACCTGGGTTAAAACAACAGGAACCTGTTTAGGTTTTAGTCTCATTACATAGAAAACTGAAAATACAATCCCACTGTTTGAATCCTTGGTGCTGCAGAAAACTTCTGGCTTCCACAATAGCTGGGCACAAGCCAGACACCAGACACAGGAATCACAGGTAGATTTAAAGCATCCATTCCCTCCACCCCTCAACCAAATTAAGCCTTTGCCAGAGGTGGTCATTAAGGGAAACATATGTTGCACATTAAAGGCCATCTTAAAAATAAAAGACAGCAATTTACACAGGGTTTCTGCTACAAGAGCAAGTGCTCCCAGGTATGCCTGGGACCTCAGCCTGGTAGGATGCTTAACATGGGAACTGATGCAGGGAAGCACACATACAGCCATATTGAACACTATCCCTCACTGGTGGCCACACACTGAACAAAGTGCATGAACAAAATCAGGCCACAGCTCAAACCAACACATTAGAAAGACCAATTCGTCATGTCTGTCCAGGGCCAGCACCCACTAGTGGTAATGATTTATATGGGGAAATTAAGCCCACAGCACTGTCCTCTACATTTGCCATGACGTGAGGAAATTTTGCTGCATCCCCTCAAATCAACATAATTCACCAAGTTCATACTCTATGTGAGCAAGCCAGAGGAGGAAACCCACACATGCACCATTTGCATGGCTTCCCAATCTCAAAGGCCTCCAGAGCACTCATTTATAATAAATAGTGACTCCCTACTCACAGTGGGCATCCTGGGTTACTGACAGCTCGCTAACCTGCCCATAGCAGCTGTGTGGGAGACAGTGATACATGTCCTCATTCCCTGTTGCTATCAAGGCAATGCTACAAGCTGGCACAGGTCACAACCATTTATTTCTAAGCCAGGATGTAGCTCTGCTGATACCAGGACAGAGCTAAAAGGGAGGAAGGAAGAAGTGGCAAGGGGAAAGGCCAAGCAAACAACTGCAGTTGTCTTAGGGGTACCTCAAACCCAATGAAGGGTAGCTTTGCTCAGGACAAACTAGGGTGTGTGAGGTCCTTCACCCTCACACTAGACAGTCTGAGCAAGGCACACTTATGAGTTCACATGGCAGAAGAAAAATTGTGCTACTGCATCCACAGCCTGCTCCCTTCCCTAACAAGACTGCTTTCATCCTTTGCTCAACTAGGCAGAAATGAAACAATTTTGCAGCACAGAGCAGTGCTTCTTCCCTATACCAAACTGGATTCAAAGCCTGATACCACACTAGCAGCTTGTTGATACTTGGCTTTGATTTACTGGGCTGAGGTGGGGTGAAAGCAAGAGGAGAAACTTATTGACCTGGTGAATGTACATCCTTACAGTCAAATAAAAACCTGGTGCTTCATGAGCAGTGAGTCTGGGAAAGGGAGGAGGTGAGAGGTTGCCACCCTGTTAGGGATGGATGTCTCTGATGAAAGAGGGAGGGAAGAAAGAGATGCTGGAAAAGAGGTCAAATCCAGGAGAAAGAGGGTAAGCTTGCAGCCTGTGTGTAAGCAGGGCACTTGTATCTAATTCTGCTAACAAGCCAGCAGTGACCTAGCTAGTCCTACACTTAGGAAAAAGAGGGAGGTGACTAATGGAGTTCACTCAAGAGAAAGCAAGATGTCAAAAGGCCTGGCTACAGTAAGCTTGGCAACTGGGGTCAGTGTCCAGACAGAGCTCACACAAAAGCATGCAGCCATTCAGGTCTCAGGCTGCAAGGATCGTTTCACTGGCAAGTGATGGCAGTAATAAAAACAGCTGAGAGGTGTGACCAAGAAGATGAGGCATTCAACTACACAAGGAAATACAAAGGTAAAGAAGCATCAGGGAGTCAGAGAATGAAAGAGACTGGTGGAGCCAGGCTCTGCCCTCCCTTAGACATAAACAGGAAGAGCCACCAGAAAAAACCACAAGATCGAGGGGATATTGTATTCCTTCCCCAGCAGGCTGAAAGCAGTACCTGAATGTAAAGGAGAGAATGGAGGCAAGTCCATACTTGGGGTTGCAGGCAAACACCTCCTTGACCACCTTGCCTTCCAGAGCTATGAGGGTCTGTTGTGGAAGGCCAGTCATTGGAAGATGAGGACGGAGGTCGATCTACACCAGAGGTGCTACCAAGGTCAGAAAAGCCTATTCCCTGTACTAAGACCACCTCCACAAGGAAGAAATGATGGGTTATAGTTGTAGGTGACTCCCTTTTGAGGAGTCAGGGAGTCCAATATGCCAGATAACCCTCCTCATAGCAATCACAAAATTATGAGAGTATTTGATTCTTGGAAAATTGAGAAGGGTCAGCAAAACTACCACCTTCCAATTCCAGAGGGCAGACTTTGGCCTGTTTAGGAGCCTGGTAGACTGAGTCCCCTGGGAGGCAGTCCTGCAGGGCAAATGAGCCCAGGAAGGATAGGCAGGCGATCTTCAAGAAGGAAGTCTTAAAGGTGCAGGAGCAGGCTATCCTAATGTGCTGAAAGATAAGCCAGCAGGGAAGGTGACCGGCCTGGCTGAACAGAGAGCTTTGTCTAGAACTCAGAAAAAAAGAAGTTGATGGCCTTTGGAAGAAGGGGCAGGCCAACTTGGGAGGACTACAAGGATGTTGTGAGGTTATACAGGGAGAAAATTAGAAGGGCCAAAGGCCAACTAGAACTTAAGTTGGCTACTGCTGCAAAAGGCAATAAAAAATATTTCTATAAATATGTCAGCAGCAAAAGGAGGGCCAGTGAGAATCTCCAGCCTTCATTGGATGTGGGAGAAACATAGTGACAATGAGGAAAAGGCTGAGGTACTTAATGCCTTCTTTGCCCCAATCTGTAACAGTAAGACCAGCTGGTCTCTGGGTACACAGTCCCTGTGATGGAAGACAGGGATGGGAAGAAAAATGGAACACCCATAATCCAAGAGGAAAATGTTAGTGACCTGCTAGGCTTCTCTTCCAACAGTCCTGGAAGACTGGGGAAGTTCCACTGGACTGGAGGCTGGCTGATGTTGTGCCCATCTACGAGAAGGGTCACAGGGAGGATCCAGGGAACTACAGGCCTGTCAGTCTGACCTCAGTGCCAGGGAAAGTCATGGAACAGGTGATCTTGAGTGCTATCATGAAGCACATGCAAGAGAACAGAGTGATCAGGCCCAGTCAACACGGGTTCACTAAAGGCAGGTCTTGCCAAACTAACCTGATCGCCTTCTATGACAAAGTGACTTGGCTGCTGGATGAGGGAGAGGCTGTGGATGTGGTCTTCCTGGACTTCAGTAAAGCCTTTGACACAGTTTCTCACAGCATTCTGCTTAGGAAACTGTCAGACTCTGGCCTGGACAGGTGCACACTCTCCTGGGTGGAAAACTGGTTGGATGGCCGGGCCCAGAGAGTGGTGGTAAATGGCATTAAGTCCAGCTGGAGGCCAGTGACAAGTGGGGTTCCCCAGGGCTCAGTGCTGGGTCCAGCCCTGTTCAATGTCTTTATCAATGACCTGGATGAAGGCATTGAGTGCACCCTTAGCAAGTTTGCAGACGACACTAAGCTGGGTGGAAGCGTGGATCTGCTGGAGGGTAGGGAGGCTCTGCAAAGGGATCTGAACAGGCTGGACCACTGGGTTGAGTCCAATGGCATGAGGTTTAACAAGGCCAAATGCCGGGCCCTGTACTTGGGGCACAACAACCCTGGGTGTGTTGTTTGACAGCCAACTGAACATGAGCCAGCAGTGTGCCCAGGTGGCCAAGAAGGCCAGTGGCATCTTGGCTTGTATCAGAAACAGCCTGACTAGCAGGTCCAGGGAGGTTCTTCTCCCTCTGTACTTGGCACTGGTGAGACCACTCCTCGAATCCTGTGTTCAGTTCTGGGCCCCTCACCACAAGAAGGATGTTGAGGCTCTGGAGCAAGTCTAGAGAAGAGCAACGAAGCTGGTGAAGGGGCTGGAGAACAGGCCTTATGAGGAATGTCTGAGAGAGCTGGGGTTGTTTAGCCTGGAGAAGAGGAGGCTGAGGGGAGACCTCATTGCTCTCTACAGCTACCTGAAAGGAGGTTGTAGAGAGGAGGGTGCTGGTCTCTTCTCCCAAGTGACAGGGGACAGGACAAGAGGGAATGACCTCAAGCTCCGCCAGGGGAGATTTAGGCTGGACATTAGGAAAAAATTTTTCACAGAAAGGATCGTTGGGCACTGGCAGAGGCTGCCCAGGGAGGTGGTTGATTCACCTTCCCTGGAGGTGTTTAAGGCACGGGTGGACAAGGTGCTGAGGAGGATGGTTTAGTGTTCGATGGGAATGGTTGGACTCGATGATCCGGTGGATCTCTTCCAACCTGGTTATTCTATGATTCTATGATTCAGACACACAAAAGTCTATGGGGCAGGATGAGCTCCACCTTAGAGTACTGAGGGAACTGGTGGAAGCACTCACCAAGCTGCTTTCCATCATTTATCAGCAGACCTGCTTAACTGGGGAGGTCCTGCTTGACCGAAGATTAGCAGTTGTTATGCCCATCTACAAAAAGGGCTGCAAGGACAATCTGTGGAACTACAGGCTTGTCAGTCTGACCTTGTTGATGAGAAAGGTTATGAAGCAGATCATCCTGGGAGCCATCACAAAGCACTTACAGGCCAACCAGGTGATCAGAACCATTCAGCGTGGATTTATGGAAGGCATGTCCTGCCTGACTAACCTGATCTCCTTCTATGATAAGGTGATTTGCTTAGTCGATGAGGGAAAGGTTCTGCATGTTGGTTACCTAGACTTTAGTAAAGCCTTTAATACCATTTCCCCCAGCATTCTCCTGGAGGAACTGGCTGCTCCAAGCTTGGCCAGGCATAATGCTTCCCTGGGTAAAAACTTGGCTGGATGACCAGGCCCAGAGAGTTGTAGTGAATAGAATTAAATCCATTTGGTAGCTGGTAACAAGTGGTGTTCTCCAGGGCTCAGTTTTGCGGCTGGTTTAATATTTTTATCAATGATCTGGACAAGGGGATTGAGTGCATCCTCAGTAAGGCTGCAGACAACATCAAGTTGTGTGGGAGTGCTGATCTGCCTGAAGGAAGGGAGGTTCTACAAAGGGATCTGAACAGGCTATATTGACGGGCCAATGCCAGCTGTATAGGGTTCAACAAGGCTAAGTGTTATGTCCTGCACGTGGGCCACAGCAACTCCCTGCGACACTAAAAACTTGGAGACAAACATCCGGAAAGCTGCCTGGGATGTTGGTCAACAGTGGCTGATATGAGCCAGCAGTGTTTCCAGGTGGCCAAGAAGTCCAATAGCATCCTGGATTGTATCAGAAACTGGGTGGCCACCAGTGCTAGGAAATGTTTGTCCCCCTGTACTCGGTGATGGTGAGGTCACACTTCAAATACTATGTTCAGTTTCAGGCCGCTTACTACATGAAGACATTGAGGTGTTGGAACATGTCCAGAGATACAGGTATACACCAAATCGGGTAGATGATCCAGCAGACCACACCACCCCTCAGAGCAACAGCGCTAACATTTATTTTCAGTATTCAAGAAAGTCAAGCAAACATGTCTTAGCTCTTAGTAAGAAAACAAAGCAACAGAAGTCATGGCCCTGAAACCTCAGTGGTACTCTCCTGCAATTATTTCAAACAAGGCCTATCTTATTCTCCCACACTTGTACCCGGCAGGAGGAGGTGAACTTATCTGCTGCCTGTGATGTTGGCTTAAGAGCTCTGCTTAGGATACCATCATAATTCTTGTCTTTCTTTTTTGCTAATGGTTGCATGCCTTTGATTAAAACCTGCATGGTGCATTAAAGGCTAAAACAGATGATGAACGCCACGTAGTACTTTGTGTTAGATCAGAGTTGATTAGAATTTTTGATGATCTAGCAGCTAGGAGAGAAAACTGCATAAGCAGTGAAAATATTCAGCTGTTACTGTTGTAGGAGGCAGTGGTTTATGTTTGACACAAGATACAAAACAGCGACTAAATGGACAATGTATTCTCTCAGTCAATGAATAGTTTTATACCACAAAAGAGCTCTGTAAAGAAAAGCCAGTGAATTAATCAGTCCAAATATTTGTAAGACTTCTTGCTTGTTTTCAAGTCAGCAGTCCTCCCTCACCAACAGTTTTGGAGCTAGATGCTAGTTAGTTTATTTTTCATCACTGCAAATATAAGTCAATCATTTTAAACAAATAAACAAACAACAAAGCAGTGTACTAGAAGTTAGAGATAAACAAGCCAAGTGCATATCACATCAGCATCCAGACAGATATCTTTAGCAACCTCTGCCAGCATGCCAGTTAAGCAAAACGCTACGGCTGCTCAGAGTTAAAAGATTTAGTTAAACAGGACAGGCAAGTTGTGGAGGGGGAAGCTGCCTGATTAAACATTTACTGTCAGAAAGCTGGCAGTATGAGCAGACCAAACTTGCAACAGAGGGAGGTTCACTTTCTAAGGTCATCCAAAATCTGGTAGAAGAGTGCATTGAGGATAAGTGCATTGAATACCAGCGGAAGGAAAGAGCTGGAGATGACTGAGAAGAGATGGAAGAAAGAAAACAAAAGGGGTGATAGGGAAGCAAACTGTTTTTATGATGCTGTCTCCAAACAAGGAGAGTGGATTCCATGTTCTTTTTTGTAGTCTTATTAACTTAAAGAAAGAACATCAAGATTTTTTTTATATGTAGCATTTAAAGATCCCTTCCTCCATAAAACAGTTTTCAAAGAAAGAGAGTTGATGCAACTATTTGTCCATGGCTGGACACAAGTTACTAGCTTACTACTTGAAAAACTGCTACTAAGTATGATCAGTTACCTTTGTAGTCCAAGGAATTTCAGTAAATAACTCAACCTCTCCTGTGCAGTACACTGATACTGCAATGGTTTCTTTTGCACTTAATGCCCCTCATTTGCACTTCTAAGCTAGATCATGGCATTCACATCAACAGCTGTCTAAGGTTACAGAGTTAAAGAGAATTTAAATCCAGGACCTCCCTACTTGCATTGCAGCTTTAGAGCTGTCAAACGCAAGAACATATAATTTTGAAGAAGTATCTATTCCTTCATGTTCACAGGCCAGTTATTTTAACGTTCAGCTTAATATGTACATAAATCTGGAATAAACCACCAATTGTCCTCTTGGACTCAAGAAGAGAGACCTGGGAAGAAAGTACACTTTGAGAAGCCCCGAAGAAGTAGAGGAAAGCCACACAGGCCACAGAAAGTGTAACGCATCTATCAATATCACAAAAAACCCCACTTCCACAACTGCAAGAAAGCTGTAGCTTGCTCTTGCTCCAGGCTTCTCCAGAACATAACTTCCAGAGATCTGAACGCTCCTGGATAAATGCCCTGCTCACCATGTAGACAGTTGTAAGCCCTTTCTCAAGCAAGATCTTGTTTGAAACCTGTAACAGAGGATGGTGATGAGACAGCAGTGCCTCTCTCCTGTGTGTCCTTCATCCATCACTAGTCTTAGATCTTTGCTTGGATAGATAGATATCTATCTCTGAAGTAAGAAACTTTCCTTGTGTATCCCATGAAGACTTGAGTGCCCAAGACAGGTGGAAGCCATCACAAGGCTTACTTATCTTAAACAAGCATTCAGCATGTTGTAGAATGTTCTGTTGTGTCTAGGCTAGTGGGACCCAGGAGATCTCCAGTCAGAATGCATTATGACTGCTTCCCAGACTTGATTTTCCTAAAGCAGGCTACTGTAACCAAGAGAAAAAAACACTGGTGCATTTCTAGCTTCAAAGCATACCTAGTGCTTTCTCCAAACATGCAAGCTTTTCCAGTTTTTGCTACCCACAACTCTGTTGCACTAGATTATGTGCTTAATATGCTCAAGTGAAAAGGAAGTCATCTTAGAATGAAAAAAAATAAAGATACTGCAAAGTACATCACAAAGATCACTGACAGCCTCAAACAAAACTAGGACAACAAGTCAAAGAAGTAACTAAATAATCTCTTCTGTTATGGAGGTAACGGGGTTTGATTCCCCAAAATTGTATCAAATTTTGTATGTATTTGCACTGTGTTATGATAAGGTGCTCTTTCCCTGCCACTTTTCAAAAGGAACATACTCCAAAGGCACACTAGCTAGATTACATGGACATATTATAAGTTTGACAATCCTGAGAGCATCCTACTTTGATCTCAGAAGCTGATTGTTGGAGCCCCACAGAGCAGAAAGATAGCACAGGAAGGTCTTTCACTGATATACATGTAAGGAAAAACTTATGAGATTTCTGTGAAATTGCTTTGGTTTAGAATTTTTCTGAAGTGTTTCATTTCAACTATAAATAGAAAATAGAATCTCATGACAAAGATGTAGCTGACATAGTGTGCAATTTATCATCTGTGAGCACATTTCAGAGTATTTGTCTCAAAGCTGACATGCTGTGTGGACTGTCGAATGTGACAATTTTAATACATTCCATAACAAATGCAAGCAAAAGTAGCTGAGATGCAAACAATCCAGAGAAAATTCTCCACTGGCTCCTCTGATTTGGAATTCTTTGTCATAACAGATAACCTTACAGAACCAAAACTGTTCCAGCATAAATGGAAGAAGAGTTGCTTCTCTGGCCCAGTTCCTATCATGCTTTTGCCATGACTTGTAGAGGCCTTTATAGTTGGTCACTTATACTAAAACACTCATATTCTTCCCCATCCCAGACAGCACACCCAGGGATGTAAAGACAGGTTTACTGTGCTAGTACCAGCCCAACTGAAAGAAGCAGCTGACCTCATCTTCTAAAATCCAATGTAACATGTTTAGGGCTGGCAGTGATTTAAAGCTACAGCACCTGGGAGGTGAGGTGCCCAGCCTCACAGAGCAAGTTGATTACATAAGCAGTGACTTAACAGGATTCTAGCTTCAGCACATTTGCATTTTGGCTTCAGTAACTATGTAGTGCCAAATGCTCTTGGATTTTCACTGACGGTTTTTTTTTCTTCTTTGTGCTCTGAAAGGCTGCCCATGTGCTGCAAGGGCAAACTCATTACTTTACACAGATTAATGGTCAAGCAGTTTAAAGGTTCTCCTATCCCTCTGAGACACTTCCCAACTCTTTTTTTGCAGAGGTATAAATCCAGAATGATAAGTCTGGCTCCAGTAGAAATCTCTGGATGTGAATGGGGATAATTGATAGCAGACCTTGAACTATCATTTTTATTTTACAATTTCCATAATAAACTAAAGCAACAACAGACAACAATCCTAACAAAATATGGCCCTGGCCAATATTTGTATGATTTTCTCTTATTCCTGTAAGATAGGAATGGTTGGACTTAATGATCCAGTGGGTCTTTTCCAACCTGGTGATTCTATGATTCTTATACAGGCAGCACATATTCCCACAACTGGTAACAGCAATAGCCTTATACTCTAGTGAACATGCCACCAGAGAGCAATGAAATACATCAGCTGTGTCACCTCTTATAGGTGGAGCATTTTGGCCCCAAGGCTGGGAGATTAAAAGCTCCTGTCATTAATTAGCCATAAACACACTTAGCGACTGCCATGAGGAGGCCCGGTTTAATTTTAAGACCAGATCCAGTCCCAGATTTCCTGCCCAACATTACAAAAAGTGGGCCAGATTGCAACTTCTCTTCTTGTACCAGTCAAACCTTGCAAAGTTAGCAGCTTCTACAGTCAGAACAGAGAGAAATTTAATGGTGACCTTAGAGTCCAAGGCAAATACTTCCACTGGAGAAACCTCATCCAAAGCTGCCAACACACTCATTTGCATCCCTGCACTTCCATGCAACTCAGGTGATGGGGAGATCCAAGTTCTGCCTGAGTCCCACTAACTGGGAAATAACTTATTCAGGTGAATTTTCATGTCACCTAGGAGGAAATTATGATGTTCTTTGGCACATAATAAGCTGTCATTGAGAACCTTTCACTCTTCTGGGGTGGTTTTCACTCTTCTGTGTCTATTATTTACAAATACTGCTTTTGTATTAAGAAGGCATTTGGGTAGACTGTGCACATACATTGCCTGGTGTAAATGAACACGTGTCCTACACACATATGTATGAGCTATGAGTAGCTGGCTTATGGCTCTTCAATTCTGCTGGTTTCAGCTCTGGATTACACCAGAACAAACTCAGAATTATACCTACAGCATTCAGGTATTGACAAAGTCTTCCCTGCTTTCCTTGCCATTTATCTGAGGTCTGATCAGGGAAGGTGTTGAAGTCCGTGGGAGCCAAGGTGATTTCACAACTTTACAGAATCAGCATCTTAAGCACATGAAAAGTATTTCATTAATACAAAGCCAAGGAATGAAGGCAAACATTAACCATAGGTAATTAGAGCTTTAAAAAGCAAGTATGCTGTTTACCATACAGTACCGACCAGAGTAACTTTTGTCTTCCAGGCATAAGTCAAAAGGTCATATTAACTTTCAACACTACTATACTGGCATTAACAATTGTTATCTCAAAGACTGGTACCATGGTAGAGTTTGCATGCTTACCAATGAAGGAACACAACTCCAACAGATACAAAAATAGAGTCAAAAAAGTCTGAGAGTGCTTTGGTCTTAACAGGGGAGCTAGGATAAAGCATCTGTAAAAAGAAGGAAAGCAGTTGGGGCATATAAAACATGAACAAATTTTAAAAGCAGGGTGGGAGGGGAAGAAGAGAAGAACTGAGATTATGATTTGGAACAAGCTTCTCTAAATGTTGCTTTAGCTATTAATTGAAGAGTAAACAGCCTATCAAGTTGTTATAGAATATGTGCATGAAAAGCAGTAGCACAAGTCAGACCTGCCCCATGTGCATGTTGTTTATGAAGCAGCCTCCTTGGAAATGTTCCTCAGATTTTTGACAAATGAACTTTCTGTAGGTTGTACGTTTAAACATGGAACGCCTATTGTTTCCATCTGCCTTTGGCTTGTACAGTTCCTTGGGGGCTTAATACAGAGACAGACTTATAGTAAAAAGAAGGGTTTACTGACTGGAAAAAGCACATTCTGGGAGAACTCACTAGGAGGAAAAAACAAAACAAAAAGAACAAACAAAACCATCTCACAGCCAACCACTCGTTTCTACAGAAATGAAGCCATTGCAGAACAAAAAAATTTAAAAAATGCATACATTTTTCATGGAATGGGCCTAAAGCACTTATTTATATTTCATCTCTATATGACATGGTTTTGTTCATCTAATTCCATTTAGAACATCACAATTTTTGTTTCAAATATCTCTGTGCTGAAATATGTTCTTTAAAGTGCCCTGGAGTTGCTGGTATTGTGAATGTTATCTAAATGACTCAAATATTTAAGGACAACTAGGCTTAGAAATACAGTATTCTATTTTTCAATTATTTTAAAAGTTTCTACTTTGAGGTGCAAAGAAGAAAGATGTAGAACAACAGATAACATTTGAATGAAGTCACACAATTTCTGCTGTTTTCTACTTTATGAGATGAAGCCAGACACATGCAAGTGGCTGGGTTTCTCCTGAAATGCACACATTGAATCTTGATTGCTTACGGCATTCCTGCAAAGGCCATTTCATGAAAAACACAAATCTCTTTCTCTTTGATCAGGAACAAAAAGACAAGTATCAAACACTACTGCTTCTATGATGTCTATTTCTATGGTGTTATCACACATTCTATAAATATCAGACCTTCAACTTAGGATTTCATGCACACATCTTTGCACACCTGTATATACCTTTATGGTGAAGTTCTACCTCCAGTGAAACAGAAGCTTTTTTAAAATGCACATTATACCATAATATTATACACATAAATATTCACAAATAGTTTCCAGCATATGGAACAGGTCAGGTTTTTCGTCACTTATATTACAGAGCCCCTAAGGGTACAAAGCCTATATTTTTCAAGGCAAGGTTTATTATTTTGCTGAAGTAGACAGACTTAAGTGCTAAAGTGTATGCTTTTTCTTGAAATAGGATTGAAACTCAGGAATACCTCATTGACTTCACTGACATTGAAGATTCATTGTATAAATGATACTCCTAAAGTACCAGCACACAGTAAGACTGGAATTCATCTGCTATCTAGTTATGTTAACTACAAGAACACTCTGAGTTATCTTGTCTTTCACACTGGTTGTTCCCGTACAGAGCGAGAAAGCTAACCAACAAGGATATTCTTTCAAACAGCACAGATACCTAGTTGAGATCAATCTGCAGAATTGCGTGTTTCTGCATATGGAAATGCACAATATGAACTGTACTTATTGATTGGTCTCCGCAATTAAAATAAAGCAAGCTATACTTCTGCTCAATAGAGATTAAGCTTTTCTCAAGCTGCCAGGACAAGCACTCTGAAGGAGTCAGGTCATTTTTCAGAGTAGAAGAGCATACTTTCTTAAATCACCACCCCAGCATTAACCAATCATACAGTATATAGATACCATTCCCTAAAAATTAAGGCCAAAAATGATACCAGATCCACCTACTGTGTATTCACAGATCATTAACACTAACCAAAACATGCTAGTTGGTGCCCAAAGATTTTAGTGAGGGAGAAGCACTTCTGTGCTTAGAAGACTGCCTGCTACAGACTCAGGGTTGGTAACATCTGAGGAAGCGCTGCAATGACAAGGAATTAATCATGTGAGATGTACACAAATGAACCTAGCAGACAAACCACACCATATACTATATGAGGTGAAAGATCCACAAAGCCTGCCAAGCTGACCCAGGGAAAATTCCAGCCCAAACCAACTAAGGCAATCTGTAATCTCCCTCTATACCACCTACAAAGATATCTCCTGCTCTGACCAACCTCGAATGCTGCAGAGGAAAGCAGTTAATAACAATGAAAAGAAGCATCACACAGAAATCTTTCCTCATTGCACCAGGGAGAGCTGAAATCTGCCGTGATGATCTTTAGACAGCTCACTGAAAACCTGAGCCATGATATTGATGTCTGTTAATTATGTTAACATGTTGTTGCTGGCTATAAGCTTTTGAGGGCAATGCTTTTCCCTAAAGGAAAGGGACCAGCAAAGCTAGCTGAACAGGGACACAGCCATCCAGCCCAGGCTTATCAGAAGGCCTGAAGTGATCACAAGTCTCTCTCTGTGTCTTCCCCAGAGGGACAGTCATGTTCAACAGACCTCACAGCCAGAAAGCAGCTTCTTATTTCAAGACTGAATTAGCTAAACTTCAGCTTCCGCCAGCCAGGTGGAAAAGCCTCTGCTATCAGACATCTTCTTCAACGGCCTCTCAGCCTGCTCTTAAAAAAGCTGAAAACTCTGAACTATTTAAGACCCTCAAGCTTGATGTTTGTTTTCTGGTCTTTAATTCATTTGATAGCCCAGCTTGGTCAGAACAGGACATATCATCCTAGGAAGAAGATTAAAAACAGTACTAAAACTTCTCTTTTTCATGGATCACACCAGGTCTTTTTTCTTGACACAGCACAGCAGCAAAAATTCAAGTTAATGAAACTATCTACGATGCCACCTCAGTTTTTCTGCAAGCTGCTGCTTTCCAAAATGCCATTTACTCCATTCTCCATTCCAATGCATACTAGCTAGGGCTTGTCCATTTTAAAAATTGCTGTTTTGTTGGAACACAAACATTAAATGGAAGCAGAGAAAGGTTATTGAATGAATACTTTAGGCAGGGGGTAAGCTATAAAGCTGAAGAATTTTTCTTCGCTTGTACAAAGAGGAAAAAAAAAAAAAGTAGAGCAGAGATTTTGCTCAGGGGATGTCAACTGCATTGCTGATTGAGGTGGAAAATCTGTGAAGGAGCCCCTTGTTAGAACTGTTGGCAGTGTATCATCCAGCACCGTACATGTTTTTTCTGCACCAAGGAGGAATTGTTCATTTCATGTATCATTCAGAACTTGCTGTAACCCTTCCAAAAGTCACATTACATTGTCATACATCCCCATTAACACAAAGACCTTCACTTCATGGCTGCTCAGGAAGACAGGCACAGGGATCAGGCACTACAGGTGGCCTTTCACGTTGAGATGCTCCACCAATACTCACAGCCAGGAAAGCAGTGTTTCTACTGAAAATGAATTGCACCTCTCCAGATTTCAGCACCTGCCTTCTGCACAGGGCTTTGTACCTGGGTGTTCCACATCTTTTCAATATCCTTCTCTACCACCAGCCTATCCCCTGCCAATTCCATTACTTACAACATTCCCAGCCAAATTAAACACAGGAGTTGCTTCCAACAAATAACAAAATTTCTGAAACCTAAGGAAAGCTCAGCAGCTTATCTTAAACTATTGGCTACAACTCTATTCCCTAAAGAGAGGAACACCAGGTGGTATCATATTTCCATCATAGGAAGGAGATCACTTTTCCTCTCAGCAAAAACACCACAAAGTAAGCCATGTCAGAAGTAAACACAGTACTGATAAAGTCCTCACGTTTTAGATGAGTTATCAAAGGTCTGATCAATATCCAACAATATCCAGAATATCCAACAGTAATTTTTTGCTCCATAATTTACATATCAACTCCAGTGTACTAGCCAAATACCAGCCCAGGTAGCTGTGTTCTGCCACCTGAGAAAAAAATAAACCTTGCTGCTGATTCTATTGAGTAAATTAGTTTTTACTGTTATGCACTCGTAATGTATGATATTACACAGCTGACGCACTCTGTCCTAGCAGCAGTCATCATGCATGCGTGAACTCTCTTTGCATCACTCTTATACAAGCTCTTTAAATTCTTTGTGTGCCCTGTGGGATAAAACAAAGGTGCTACATAAAAGGACTAATTATGCTGTTATTTAGACAAAATCTTGCTGATTCTTCCCCTGATTTCTATACCCAGTATCACTTGAAAATCAGCACAACAGAATAATAGAGCTCTGCATCAGCTTCTACCAAACAGTAATTAAACTGAATTGAACTCAAGCCTAACGTAAGCAGGTAAATATATAGTTTACACAGACTCACTGTCCGTATTGAGAACAGACAAGAACAAGGCTCATCAGGTTAAGAAAAACTGGAAAAGGGCATTTTAAAGTGTGGGGTTTGGCTTTTTGCCAATATTAAATGAAACATCCCCCCTGACGTGCTATACCAGTCCAGCACTGCGATGCTGAATCTACTGCCAGTATAAGCTAGTTTGCTTCCTGAAATCTAACCATTACAATGACAGCATTAACTTACCAATCTCATCTTGCTTCCTGCAAAAATACCTCATTTACCATTTTTCCCCTCTTTCCAGACAGTTTTCTTTCCAAAAATAAAAAGTCTCTGTCTGTAGATGCAGTGCTGGAGCCCAAGAAATCAAATAACCTCACAATGCTGAGGCTTGCCGGCTCTACTACTCTCCTATTCTTCACGCTTAAAATAGCTAAAATACTACTTTCAGTGGTTCAGGAACGTCAGCATATAAGTGCTTCAAACTGTCATTCTATAGTAGGAAAATTAAACAAATAGAATTCAGGTTATGATTTTTAAATTTCCACACCTTCTTTATTTTTGCCCATTGCATCTATCTGAATCTGCTTGATAATAATCTTTCAAGGTAAAAGAAAAAACAAAAAGCAACACTTAATTTCATCATGAGTTTCCTTTCATTTTTTTCAGTTTCCCCATGCCTGATCTTATCAAGCTACAAAAGTATTGACCTGCTCCAAGCAAAGGCAGAAATGCTACATGACGATTGCTTCATGAACATGATTTTTAGAATACAAAGAAGGAAAGGCTGATGGGGAAGGGTCAAATCAGGAACATAAGCTCTGTAGTTAAATACACCAGCCCAGAAAACCTGATGTAACAAGGTATTTGTCAGTAGTTAGGCCAAATGATACAACACCCATGACTAGTCCAATATTTACACAAAGAATAAGTTATTATAAATACTAATGATAAATGTCTATTATAATATCTAAGAAAAGTTGCATTACTGTACACACTGCCAGTATTTAGTTATGACCCACAGGTAAATCTTAACAATTTTAAACAGTAGAACCAAATATCACTGTTTTACTAGCTGATTTTTTTTATTAACTTTGTGGGCAGTCCATGAAATCCTAAACTCACCTATTGTCTATAAGCCCATGAAATATAGTACTCAAATAATAGCTTAGATAGCAAATTGTAAACAGTCCTGCAGATGTAAATAAAATGTAAAGAGCAAAAGAGATGAGTAAAACAAAGAGGTATTGTACCACTTTGAGCCTTGGTGGTCTGGCTACTATGAACTCTTTGGATCTTGGAGCCTTGAGAAAATGGATTGATTTATCTCACAAAAACATTTCCTGCCTCTAAGGATTTGCAAATTTCAGGGTTATAGTTGTTCTCTGGGCCAACCAGGTCACAGTCAGCACTGATGAGTGAGTGATATTAAACACCAATGCCAGTGGCATAAGATGATATCATGCAAAGCAAGTCAGCTCCTTTCTAAAAGGTCTCAAATAGTTTGGGCAAACTCATCCTGCTCCACTGCTTTACTCAGACATTGTTCACTTTTAATTTGATGGCAAATTTGCCTGAAAAAGTATGCCAGCATTTGTACATCTATGAAGTCATTCATGCCTCTATTTATTCTTTTGAAATAAAAAAAAACCCAAACTTCACTTGATGTTATTAAACACAATTAATTAAAAAGACAGGAAAAATATTTCTAAAGATCACATGTGATATAGAGCAACAATGGCTTTCATGTGCTTTCACCGTGGGACTCTCAGTTTTAGAAAGATTCCACTGTGAGACAAAGTAAAATTTCACAAGCAGCTCAGAAACATTAACTGCATTCAAGACACAGCGAGCGTCTTCTATTTAATACACTGCTCATCCCCCATTTGTTGTGGTAATTTGCTTTGATATTTTCTTCAGGCATTACCAACTCCTATGAGGAGCAGCTATAATTCCAGAATCAGTGGTGGAACTCCAATCCCCCAAAACCTCTTACTTGGCACTGTCCGTACCTTGGACAGTGCCACATAGAAGTGGAACTTCCCCCCCCCCCGCCCAATCTTATAGACAGAAAGAGAATGTCAGCAGAAAAAAGTTTAATCACTAAAGAGAAAACCTCCAACTTCATCATGGACAGATATTTTTAAATTTCTTTTCAAACATACTTATTCTATATATCCTTTGATGACATACTAAAAAATCTCTTAAAGCCACAGACCTAATGAGAAACCTCAGGAGCTGAGAGTTGATGGCATGCTGCACTTACTGTTTTGATGAGTTTACACTCCATGAAGAGGAAGGAAACATCCCCCTGCACAGCATATGGCATCACTACAGGAGATAGCAACAAAAAAAGACCTTCAAGGGACCATCTGCCAGTTCTGCTCCAGTCACAACTCCTCCTTGCCCACAACATGACCCTTATACCAAGGAGACCAGCAAAAGATGCACATGGGAAACATCCTAAACAGTTAAAGCTGATGCTAGGTTTGCATCATTCACTTCACCTTTATTAAGAGTTTTTCCCATCAAATGCCAAGAGAATTTAACCTTTAACACTGTTGTCCAGAAGCATCTGAACAAACCACAAAAACAACGGCCCAGAGGTGGTTATCCATTCCTCACTGCTTCCACATCTTCATATATCGTTTCAAAGAATAACAAAGGGAGGAAACTGCTAAGAAAAAATGTGATCTTTATGGCAGATGGTACCACAGGATAAATGGCTGTCGGTCTGCTGTAAATAATTCATCATTGTCAAGTGTGGTGCCCCAGTCATGTCAACAGAAGCATATGATACTAAGAAAAATGTAACATTTGTCACAGAAGTACCACATACATCATGGGGCTTTCTTTTTAACCCAAGATAGGCAGAAGAATATAATTTACAGAGTCAAGCAAGACTGTAAGAATGCGTAAGAGCAGCCTCCGTTGCACACACCTCCATATGCAAGCTGACTGATCCTGAAAACAGAAAGGAGTGAGTTGAGTAGCATTGGCTTTCCATTTGCTTGTGAGAAGGCAAACAGAGAATGAGAAGAATAGGCAGAAGCCTGGTTCTGTTTCTCTCCTAAGCCCTTATTGCTATAGCCAGTGCACATCATGTTCCTTGCACATTTGTTACACATGTCCTAGGGAAAAAGTGAAGTATGGAGGAAACTGGGACTCACAAGACATCACTCAGGCTGACAACTCCTACCACAAAGCCTGGGACAGTGCAGCTCACGCCTCACCCTTTTACAATTGTGTTCAACCTCCTGTTTTGCAATCATATGGGAACAGGTGGGGAAACAGGTAGAGAGCAAGTGGAAAATGCACTTCTGAATACTACCCTTACGGTATAGCTACATTTCCTTTACACAGCTCTGGACAGTCCAGTGGTACAAGAACTACTATTCCTAAATTACAGGGAAGACCAGCCAAACAAGGAGCAGCAGCAGCTGATGCACAGGGAAAATCCAGGTAAAGAACAATATACACAGAATTACTTGTTCCCCACACTTGTCTTCCCAGTCACTGTATGGAGACCACAGGCTGCCTGACCTGGAAGGGTGGCTTCAATCACCTTTTAACATCCTGCACACTAAGCCACAATGAGGAAGGCTTTCCTAACAGCCATAATAGACGTGGCACAAGGTTAGCCCAAAGGATCTCTGACACCTGCCCTGGGCAGACGCATCATCCTGAACAGCAAACATGGATGGGTATGCCAATGCTATTTGAACCTGTAGGAAGAGCAGGAAGATTTGAGATATAGGATCAATATTGAGTTCATTAAAATAAAAAATGCTTGTGCAGTTCTGTGAAAGAAGGTAGATACAGTATTCTCCCTCCCTCTTTTCTTTCCTCTTGTCACTTTTCTCTCATTTCTGCTCATTTTACCCACATTACAGCTGTAGCTTTATAAATGACAGGCTGTGGCCTAGCATCATGTGACAGATCATCCAACATCAGCTCTGAAAAATGGAGATGCTGTCAACTGTCTGGTTCTCCTCACATTCACTGTCAGCATCAGCGCATTTGGGCCGCATGTCACAGTCATCTGAACAAGATGAATACAGTACTGTGAACATCAGCTTGGGAACCAAGTCAATCAAACATGTGACCACAAGCACACAGAAGTATTTGTGCTGAGAAACTGCCTCAGAGAAAGGGTTTTCAGTGCCCTGCTATGTACTGCCACTGGTAGTTTTTAATTAAAATATCTGCTCAAACTAGTTCAACAAACAAAGAGGGATTTTTGTGGTGAGGCTTTTTATACAGAAGCTTGTAAAGAAAATTTCAGCATCCCCTGGGGTTGAAGACAACCTCGAGATGGACTAAAGCTCTTAGAGACAACGCTTACTGTTCCTAATCTCTCTGGACTAATCCCAGTGACAGGTTTCCACAGTGAGGCAAGGGGATTGATTTTCCTGTGCTACTCACACGAGCCTCTAACAGAGGTGGGTCAGAGAAGACAATGCTGTCTCCTTTCCCTCACTGTTCTGTATAATCCAGAAAGGAGATGAAATTAAAAGGACTGAAAAGGAGGCTTCTGTCATTTAATTTCCATTTGGAAAAGCAGAAACAGCAATGGGCCATGCCATGGTTCAGTGCTGCTCTCTTCATGGGACGACATGGTTATGCACTGCCTCCTTTCCTATCACCTGCTCCTTCAGCGTTCCTGGGCTGCGTATCCCAGCTGAGTCCATTGAAGGCTGTGCACTCTTTATTGAGGCATCTTGAAAAAAAGCAGCCTTTCCCATACAAAAAGAAGCTGCACAGTGAAAAATTGTGTAGGGCACAAAATAGGAAAATTAATGTTTCTCCTGTTCCAAAGTAATTCATCAGATAGTTTTTCCTCCTTCCTATCTTGCCTCCCTCTATCCCTAAATTTTTCCTCTCAAAAATATGTGCAGATCTATATGTGTGTTTCTTACAAAATGCCTGTATTTTGTTGCCTGCTACAGGTTAGTCTCAGAGCTGCACTCGCTACACAAACAAGCAGGAAAATGTTAACCCATTGTGTCTGTGCTGAAATTGGTTTCAACATTAACGAACTGAAGCAGTGGTCTGGGAAAAGAACAGAAATGCCTTTAGCAATGGAGTGATAAAAACCAGCATTCTCCCAGCAGAAGTGGCATTTATGGGCAAATTTTTGAGCAGTGTCCCAAAATGAAAAATGTGCAGTACATTAAAATGAGTTTCATAAAAACATCAGGAAAAATGCCAAAACAGCAATGACCTTGTAGCAGTCAGAGAACAGTCCTATTCAAAGATAATAGGACTTCAGCTCAGACAAAAGATGACTGAGCTGTGTTGGGAGGTTCGCCAACCAGAGGATCCATTTGAATTGTCAGTGGAAGTTTGGACTCTTTTCATCAATGAACACAAACATTTAAACTCTTTCTGGGTTAGAGTGCTACGTGCTGTTGCTACCTACAGCACAGAGGCAGGGGAAGAGGAACTTTATTCTCAGTTACAGAAGCATTTCTGGCTTTATCTTCCTAACAGAAGGTGATGGGGTAAACTGTGAAAGAAAAGCTGCACAACATGCCATTAACAGTAAAGTGACTTCATGATTTCTGGGACTGCTTGTTTCAGCCTTGCCTGGATCACCATCTACCTTTGTACCTTAATGAGAGTAGTACCAACTCATTCAGTACCTTATCTTAAAAGGAAAATTTACACAGGTCGTTTTCAGAGAAGTTAATCACCTGCATAGATACACCCCTAATGCATGGTCAGATTCAGAATAGGAACAGAATAATGATGGTCAAAGATGATCCCCTTCCATAAGAAGGTCTGTTCATGACTCTTCTGACCCTAATGTGGCTCCTGACAAAAGGAAAATGCTCCTTGCCTTCTAAACGTAACATGTAGCTGCAACTGATCTAGGTAATGCATGTGGAATATGATACTCATTACTAAAAGCAGCAAAAATGAAGACACTTCACTTAAATTAATACAAATTTTCCCCAAATTCAAAACGACAATGACTACAATTCCTGCAGACTTCTCTACTGTTCTCCTAGTCAGCAGGGACAGCCACAAAGAGAAGTCACATTTAAGTGCAGCTTTGGATATGAATCAAATGAATAGCCTACTTCTGAAATATATACCGAGCTGTAGAAGCCACTACTGCTTTGTGATTTGTCTAAACAAACAGATGCATTTGCTTAAATAGTTCCCTGCATAGTCAGAAACCTCAAAACAGCTCAGCATCAGCACATGAAATCAAGAAAGTGAAATTAGCTCAGAGGTGGGGTTATCATATCAATTGTGGAAAGTTTCTTCAGTTTTATATCAAGTCCCCTGCCACACATGTATAAGTAAATATGCAGTGAAGCTAGGCCAAGACCATACTTGATTCTACTAATATCCAGACCTCCAGATTTAGTCCCTTTAAGAGATAAAACAATCCTATTATTGTTGTGAAAGATAGAACAAAACAGAGTTTTTCCTTCCTTCCAACAGTATTTTTACCAGTAACACAGGAAACCTGCAAGAGGTTTTACTTTGTGTTTAAGAAAAAAAAATATGGCTACTGAAACTTCAGAACAATCTATATTAAAAGAACTAAGTCTTCAGAAACTAGAGAATTGGACTTTTATATGCAATAAGGTATAGTTACCTGACATAATATCAAGTTGATGGATATTTTTAAAGCTAGATCTCATTCGAAAATGCAGACTCCCTGCTGCCAGCAGCTGAGTAATGTGCTGGCTCGTTAACAGGTCTCTTTGTACAAGAGGAGGTAGAAGATTATCCCTAAACTCACATCTTTTAGCCAAACAGACACATTATTCTTGCTGTGCTCAAAGTTCTGAATGGTCATTTACAGTAAAGGCAACAGCTTTCACTGGAAAACAAGTGACTTGCCAAGAAATGATGAATTAAAGAAAAACAAAATAAAACAAAGGAAAAAAAAAAGAAAAGCATATCTATTGTGCATCTCCAAAAGATGAAGCTTTGTCAAGGAACAAAGTTGAGAAACACTGTAACTTGATCATCTACCCCGTCCGTCAAATGTGCTGCTATTCCTTTGTATTATACCAAGAGGAATAGAGAAATGGGACAAAACTAGAAGCATCAGAAGAAAACATAATCTTTTTTTTAGAGGGTGGGGGTAAGGATTGGAGAAGGAAGGTTGAGAGGGAAAGAAAGCTTTAAACATGATAAAGGTATAGTGCCAAGTAATGCAGTATTAAGATGAGCTGACATCACTAGAACAGATATAATTCCTGGCCCTACTTGATGGAGCTTATTCACTGTGTTCATCACTTCTTATCCAAGCTGTCAGGAAAATTGTAGCACTCACCATACACAGTCTTAACAAAAAACACACCTTTGAAAACTGTGTTAAACAAACTGAGATAATTCATGACAGAGCTGCTAAACTCACAGGAAATGGATTTGTTTTCTGACCACCGAGCCAAAATCTTTAAGATTTTTCATGACAGGCTCTTCTCAAATAACTATTGCTTACGTTTTTCTTGTCAAGAAGCTTTCTCAAATCTCAGCCTTGTGGGGCAATTGCCAAGAAAGTAGACAACTTCAAATTCGTCCAAATCTCAAGTGTTATTTGGTGGGTCAAAAAGAATCTAGTGGGTCATCCATGTGCCACGTCACCGTTCTAGTCAATAAGTACTAGTAGCAAATAGACCAAATACATTTGGGATATTTGATCCTGTTCTTTTAAACTAACATTGCACATAAACCAGTCTTTATAATTGAGCTCTGGGATACCATTGCGATATAAAGGCAAGATTGGAGCCAGTCTCAGCTGTCACTACTGCACTAGACTAACATAAACACAATAGCCAGTATGGAGTTTGATTACATTCTTTTGACAGTTGCATGCTGAGAGCATGCCTCTCTCACATTTACATCCCTGTTCAGGAACTATGATTCTGTCAGTGTCAGTGGAGTTAGGCTAGTATAGACACAGTGAAGAAGAAAAGAGAATCAGCCTGTATCCCATACTTCTTGAATAAAATAAGTAGAGTTGGTCAAATAGTGAACTAATACAGAATTAAGTCATTAAATGTGTTAGTTCTGCTGTTATTCACTGAGTAGCATTATTACTGGGAGTCTTAACAGAAAACAAGCTAACCGTGAGACAGCAATGTGTCTTTCTGGCCAAGAAGACCAATAGCATCCTGGGGTGCATTAAGAAGAGAGTGGCTAGCAGGTCGAGAGAGGCTATTCTCCCCCTCTACTTTGCCCTAGTGAGGCTGTATATGGAGTCCTGTGTCCAGTTCTGGGTTCCCCAATTCAAGAAAGACAAGGAAGATAGTCCAGTGGAGAGCCATGAAGATGATCAGGTGACGGGAGCATCTCTTCTATGAGAAAAGGCTGAGAGACCTGTGTCTCTTTAGCTCAGAGAAGAGAAGACTGAGCGGGGATTTATCAATGCTTATAAATATCTAAAGGACAGGTGTCAAAAGGATGGGGTGAGATTCTTTTCAGTAGTGCCCAGCGACACAACAAAGGGCAACAGGTGAAAACTGGAACACAAGAATTTCCACCAGAACATGAGGAAAAACTTCTTTACTTTGAGGGTGACAGAGCACTGGAACAGGCCTCCAAGGGAGGCTGTGGAGTCTCCTCTGGAGAAGGAGGTCCAGAGGTGCCTTTCAACCCCTATCATTCTGTGATTCTGTGATTCATTGTAAGCAGATAATTGCCAAGTTATTTGTAAAATATTATAGTTTCAGTAGTTCATGTGTTATCAAGAGACAGTGTCAGGGAAAAGATAGGAGTGAAAAATCCAATAATGGTTCATCATTGTGAATAAAATTGGGCTTTGCCCTTTTAAGGATTTATTTTTGCCACATCCAGTTGTATTACCCTTAAATATTAAAGAAGAAGCAGAGAATCAGAATTAGGTGTCATTGGTCCTTGAATGGGAGACCATTCATAAGAAAGAAGAGCTTAAAGACACAGGGCAAATGATTGAGACATTTTCTCCATGGAATTCTTACCACCCTTTGAAATTTTTCCACTTGAACATCCAAATCTGGATCTTCCTCTAATGATCCAGCTGCCTATAAAATAAGCAAACTGTAGTAATTTTCATCTGCTTTACCAGTACCTCCTTAAAAAATCTTTCTTATTTTTTTTTAAATTGGAATTAATAAGGTCTCTGGAGATGGAATCTCCAGCATCATGGAGTTGCCGTCTCCATCTTTAAAACCTACAACATGGCCTAGATTTTATGTTCCACTAAAACACTTTTCCTCAATAAAAGGAGTAGAAGAAGATAGTGGAAGTATGTTGCAAATCAGATCATTCTAATATGCTTCTCTCTTTTTCTTAACATCTCAAATTGCAAAACTCGTTGAACTTCATGTCTGGAACACAGCGGGGGTTGGGTACGACCAAAGGGAGCTGTACTAATCCAAAAACAAGCAGCTGAAAACTCTAGGAGTGTACTGAAGACTTCATCCTGCAACATCCTATTCAGGTTAGCAGTTCTTAATAACGTATCTTAACTTCATGTAAAATTTCACATGATGAACAGCTTGCAAGTCTCTGTGTGTATATTGCACTCTAGAATGTTTCTGATGAAAAGCAGGTGTGCAAATTATCTTTTGGTGATTTCACTGTAGTTAAGAAAGGGAAATTATTTTTAATGACAGAAACAGCAAGTAAATGCCTGGTGCCCAACAATCATCATCAAAATGCTTGAGAGACCAGGGTAGGGCTATTCACTCAATCTTATGTACAAGGGAAGAAGATTGTAATCACTCTGCATAACTTCCTTCAGACTATTGAGGACAAATTGAGAAATAAATCCAAGGTCACTGTAGGCTAACACTGCAATTACCTTCTCTTCCATTTTCCCAAGAAGTGTCCTTGTGCCTTTATGAGTTTCAGAAGAGTACTCTGCAGATGCTTAACTTCCAAAATAAAGCCTTACTTCAAGGGTTTGCTTGCATGCAAACCTGAAAAGTTAGGGACAAAGACATGCTAAAGCATTTGCCTGATTCAGGGCTTAGATGAATAGATAAATCTTCAGACTTTTTTCAAATCTCTTATTACTCTGCTTGACTCCAAAATACTCAGTAATTTAAATCATGTTATGTACAAGACCAGGCTGGGTAGGGCTTTGAGCAACCTGATGTAGTGGAAGGTGTCTCTGCCCATGGCAGAGGGGTTGGAAATAAATGATCTCTAAGATCCCTTCCAACCCAAACCACTCTTATACTTTTAGCCTAACTTCTTCTGTTAGTTTGTACCTTTTTACAGTTTAAGAAATGTCCTGGAAAAAGTGTCTGTCTTCTACTTCTTTTTTTTTAATTTTATTTAAAGTTCAGGTTTTCACACTCATCTCAATGCTATGTCCCATTGGCCTTTATGTACCACATCCATAGCAATTAAAGGCTGTAAATAATGCAATGTCATGTAACAATAGGAAGACAGGAAAGCCACACATTAGCTTGGAAGCAGACAGCCTTTAGTAAAACATGTATTCTCAAATATCTACCTGATTCAGATTGGTAGTTTTACAAGGAATATAAGATTTTGCTCTAAATCTCCTTTAACATTGTCTGGACGCAAGCATAATTGTCTCTTCTTAGATATCTTTCTGGTTTTGAACCCATATAGAGTGTTTTTTATACACAAGGAGAAATGAAATGCAAAGGGAAAGAGGAAGAGGACAATTAATATGATTTATTAATATGAAATATGCATTAATCATTAGCAAGCCTTTCTACATTCATTACTTGCAGGAAGGCTCATCATTCAAAACATTTTTGGTGCCAGTGTTAATTACCTGATGTTGGGGCTGATCTTCCTTTCCACCGAAGTCAACAAGACGTCTACTAAATTTTACAGGAACCCCAGTCATTTTGCCAGATATGTGCCCCTTAATGGCAGGCTGAAGAACTTTCCCCTTGTCTTTCCTCCATTTCCCAATAAATTACCCCCTAGGCTTCTTCATTATTATTTTTTTTCATCCTGACACATGTATACTCAACTTTTTAGCCACTATTTTAGCCTACAGCAACTGCTACATCATTGAAAGGTGCCAAGAACACCACAAGATTTTCTCTGTAAATTACTTCACTATTTGCTCTTATATATGAGTTTCACATGTGCAGCCACTACAAATGTAAGGTCTGATCTGAACACAAGTATTAAATGTTCACCTGCCACTAAAATCACTAGTATGAAGAGTGCAGCAGAATAAAAATAACAAATGCTTCTCCCAGGAAACCTACTTAGTAGAAGGATAGTAAGTCACAGGGAATACATAAAATACGTCACCTATCTGTCATCATACTGATGCTACGTAATATCTTCATGTAAGAGAATGTCTAACTTTGCTTTACCCATTAGACTACTTGACGTCAGAGGCTGAAAAGCTTCTAGTGGAATAAGGGTCAATCAACCATTACCTCCTCCAACAGAAACACCTTGTACAGGAAAGCTGCCATGGGAAATTGCAAATCCACAGGCATTTAGGTCCAGACTAAATCTAGAAGTTCACAAAAGCCTGGGGTTCACTACAATCCAGAGCCTGTACATGAGCTACTTATTCAAGATAGTGGCTTAGACAGACTTGGAAAACAATGGGACAACAGGCAACTAGATCCACATGACTCAGATACACAAGTCTATTTCTTTAAAGGTATTACGCTAGATGCATCAGCAAGCAAAGCAATCACAAAATTCAACTCTACATCATAGAGTTTTTCCCTCCTCATACACAAAATACACATCTGTCATTAAAATAGTCCCCACGACACTTTTGTCACTGAAACAGCATTACTGGAAAATTGTCAATAATTCTTTTTTCATCTTTCAGAAGAAATCCTTTCCCATTATTTTATTTAAAAGGTTTACATCACTTTGAAGCAATTTTCAAAATCACTGACATTTTTCTTTCACCAGAAGCAGTCTTTTCTTAGCCTTCGCTAAACAAGAATGTAATCCCTGCTGTTTTCTGTGACTTGGCATTTTCAAAAGTTATTTTGAAAGTTATTTTTTAAATATTCAAAATATTGGTTTTAGTCTAGTTTTCAGTGAAACACAGCATAGGAAAATTTGATTGCAGAAGAATCCATTTCAAATGCTGTGGTTTGGGTTGTTTCAAACACACACACACACACACATAAAATCTCATCTGTACTTCTGATTGTCTCATTAAACCTATGATTGTTTCTATCAAGAGCTCCTGAATGGGCTAATGGACTTCAACTCCCTTGACTTCAATGAGAGTCACACACTTCAGCATCTCACAGGAGGTAACTGGCACCACATGACTGCATTTTCAAAGGATAGTTTCTCAAACCACCTTTGTCCTGAAAGAACTCAATTTAGCCAGCTCTAAAGCCTGTCTCATTCATACAATACATGTTTACCATAAGGGTATTTCTCCCATTGCCCAATGTACAACTTTCAAAAATAGCAACTAAATGGCTGCCTCCTCCTTCCACAATTTCTTTAATTTGCAAAACTGTTCATCTTTTACTGAAATGTCACCAGAGCATTTGACCGTCATCTGTTTGGGAGTCTTTATCTAAAGTTGTAAGAGCAAATAAACAAAAAAAGGCAGGTTTCTGACAGAATAAAGCTGGTTATTGGTTGCGCAATATAAAAGACTTTCAACAAATTCAAGCCAAGTTAGAAGATTCTGGATCTGAAACTATGACAACAATTATAAAAATCACAGAAACTGAATTGACCAAATCAATTTTCTTGTAAAAGTGTCACAATTACAGATGGTAACAATCTGGAAATAGCTGAAAAGAGAAAATAATTACAAAGGGATGAAAATGTATTAATGCTCAATCGTACTGGATGTGTGGGGAAGTATATTCCGGCTGTCCTTAATTCATCATCCGACTGTACTAAGCACCCACTTTTACAAACAAAAGCATTGCCTTAGTTGTTGAAATCCTTTATTTAGTAATCTGTGTAGGCTGAAATGTTGAAAACGAATTCCTGGCTTCTGAGTCCATCTTCAAACTTATCTTTGTCTATATTATCATACAGCTGGCAGGCTTTAATCAAAGGTAATTAGATTTACCAGTTTCTGTCAAACATACTAACATCATTCCTTCCAAGGAAATGCCTACTATTTTAGAACTTGCAAATTCAAGGGAATGCCACTTAATCCCTATTTTTTCCAAAATAAAGTGTCACTAAGGATGCAAGGCAGGAAGTGGAAAACCTTGGAGTATTCTACAAAGTGGGTGTTAGTGTGGCTTAAGAATCTGTAAAATAGCAGAGAAGATTCAGACAAAAGTCCAAACAAAGTCAGCAGCCTTTAGGCACCCATGACACCCATGTCCTTTTTTCGGTATCTGCAGTCAAGCAGAGCTTCATGAACCACTGCTCAGCTGCTGCATAAGCTGATCAGCTACCTTGCTATCAAAATTTACGGTGGCTGTCAGCATCCTCTGCTTCACATATCCACAATTGTCCAGCATGGTCTGGAAGTGAAACCCAAGCCATTTGAGAAGTCCAATCCAGTAGGTGTGCTAAAATTCACCTCTGCATCCACAGGACAATACACCATGAAGAGTGGAGCACCACACCTCAAAAGTGCATTCCCTTGCCAGGAAGCAGACAGCAGTGCTTCATGCAGGCAACATCCAGATAATTCCATTAATTCTCATGGAAAAGATAATGTATCATATTTGCTCTTTTGGGTTAGGTCTGCAATTCCATTCACATTAAATGCAGCCTTGAAAGATGTGTGACAAATATTTTCAACTCATTTATAAACCACAAATGGCTAGTCTGACATATATGTGTTCATAAGTGCAGGGAGGGCATTTGCAATCTTTTGTAATCCCACCAAGATATTACACTCAAAGGAAGTCCCTGATGTTTAGGATATTTAAGAGTGGCCAGTATCAGTAGAACATGAAGAAAGAGGTGATATATGTTGACAAGATGACAGGATGTACCACTCAGCTAGAAAGAGTAACTGCAGCTTCCCATGAGGTGATACAGCTACTTGACACAGCTACTTAATGTCCCTTGCCGAGATGATGCCTTTTAACCTCCAACAATCCTTGGACAAGGATAGACAAAGGTTTCCTGAAATGGAATCACAGTAATGATAACACTATTTGGGCTATTTGATACCTGTTTCTGCAAATGACTGCAAAGTCACCTCACCATAATGAACAGAGTAACAAATGCACTAACATGCTACTACGTGGACTGACAAAAGCAGACAGTACTACTATATAGATCTGCCTCTTTATACATAAAGATAAAACATACACATGCTTTTATCGTTTTTTTTATTTTTCTGCTCAGGCCACAATCTTATGTACTTTAGACTATGGCCCAAATTGACTAAATACTTCATGGACCTCACAAAAAGCAGTCTGCTCCATCAAGCTCAGCCCTAAAGCTAGGAACCATGAAACCAGGAGACATGTTCCTCATCATTCTCAGAGCTGTTTGCAGTACTTAACACCATCACAAACAGAAATGATAGAACAAAACTTATTACAAGAGCCAGCCTTGTGAAACACGCAGAGCAGAGCCCTTCAAGTGTAACAGTCAAAGAAAACCAATTCCACCCTCAAGAAGTGGAATGATTTGAATTTGTGAAGAGATACATTAAGGGATGAAGTTCTGAGCACACTCACAATGCACTGCATGTTTTCCAGCTGTACAGGCACTGCAGTACTAAGACATATGTTTACATATGAAGAAACTCAGCCTTCTTTCCAAGCAACGTACATTCAGAAGACCTGCTAAACACTGGATGCCTTTATGTCACTGCCAAGCAGTCATGATGAATGAAGCACTTCTCAATCCCAGCTAAGATCAAAACATTATTGGTGAAGAAAATGAAAGGTCCTTCTGTGTTAAACAAACCAAAGCTTCTGCACTGCCAAACAGTCTTTCAGAGAGTTCGAGTGGAGACTGAGAGGGACATGGTATAGAACACAATACTCCCTCTTCTGCAGAAGCAAAAGAAGAGTGCTTTCCTTCTTTTTGGGCCTGAGAAATTGGTGTTAACCCTCAGCTCCCACACTGTATCAGCTGATGTTACAAAAGGTTCCATCTGCTTCAACGCTTACTCTATGCAAGCACTCACACTGTTAGTGAATATTAGTGTTCATTACTGAAACTCTATTCAAAGGCATAATGAAATAATTGTTTTACTCTCAAAAGAATCCCAATGAATACACGTTCCAACCCTCATCATTACTTAAGTTTTTCCTTCATATTATTTTGGGAAGATAAGATCATCCAGATAGAATCTTTTCCTGATAGTATAACAGAACTGAGTTCATACTTTCTGAGTATCAGCAAAATGGGATACAAGCAGAATATTACTTGCAGCTACGCAACAGCATTAGTTGCATGGTGTTTGTTAATTTTCTCTAGAGGTTATGATCAAGTGTATGGACTACTGTAAAGAATAGTCAAGATTTTGGTTACATTCAGTTTAATTATAAATGGGGCTGTTTTGGACAGAAGAATGTTATTGTCAGAGGATGTTTTGGTTACTGTAGTTACTTGGGCCAAACTGTGTGTGGGTTAATGAATCCCACAAAAGCTAAATAGCTTTGGCCACTTCAAACACGAAGTGTGAAAAGTTGTTATATTCCAAATTGTAGCTTCAAAAGGCTCCTTAGCATTGTTAGCCTAAACTATGAAGAATCTTAGCTATGTAAACACTACTTCTTCAGAAGATTAACACATGGATAGTAAGCTCCTGTCATGAAGAGCTCAAATGGATGGTTTTACTTTGTTGATCAAATGGGAATAAAATAGAAATATATGAAGAAATAAGTGAAAAAGAATTTTTTTAAAGTTGTCTTTTGTTACTAATAAAAAAGACTTTATAAAAAAAATTATCAGTAACTGAGCTCACAGTTTCCTGAGGGATTTAATAGTTAACATAAAATGAACATTAAGTTTATCTTTCCTTTAAGGAAAACTTAGATTGGACATTTATGCTTGCAATACCTAGGAAGCACAGTTCCACTTGAAACATCTCTCCTGGATTTAAAAAACAAATGTGACATTTTCTGGTTAATTTTCCATACTCTCTTCCTCATTCATCAAGTTCCCAAAAGATACTGGAAATATGGAAGAAAGGTTTTTTTGAACTGCAGTAAACAAAAATCATTTAGTGAAAACTACATAACAACACATTTGATACTACTCTACCTGTTAAGCAGTATGATAGATGTCTAAAGATATGGAACTTCCTTTAAAAAATCCTAGTGGTATGAAACTGGCAAAGACTTTTTCAGCACCTATGGAGGAAAAAAGTACCGTGAAACAAGTTGAATGAAGGAAAAAAAAATATCTCTTACATATACAGGCTAATTCACCAAAGACAGGACTTTCCCAGTGCCAGCTGTTTGGAATGAAGTCTTGCTTTCCCCAGAAGCTACCTCTCTAACACAAGGTCTACTGGCCAGCATAAACATTTAATCTACTTCTATGATCCTACTTGTCTTGTTTCCTTAAACCTGATATACATGAACACACTAGCTGTTAAGTCAGGATAACCTACCTCCTGCAGAGCATCTCCTTCATGAAAGAGGTTGCCATCTTTTTACTGAAATCAGAACACAAAGAAAGGATACACAACACAATATGCATGACTCCACAGAACAAATGTCAAATATGATGTTGCTGAATATATGTCCTGTATATAAATGTATAGTATGTACGTATAGACTGTATGTAAACGAAGATTTTCAGTAGTAGTTAGCTTTTGTCCTTTCTTCCTGAGAATAAGCAGAGAGTTTTCTTGATATCTAGCCTTTCTTATTCTGAGTTTGTGTGTGAAAGAGTGGCAAGATGGTCTGTTCAGGTGATCTTTTTTCTTACGGTAACCCATTTCTCTAGGCCAGCTACTGACAAAAGGTTTGTACCAGATATAGTCATGCTCTTAGTGCACTTGAAGAGTTAAATACAACTAATGACAATACAGAATCCTTGAGTGTAACTTGAAATAACTGCTTACTTTCTGAATTGTACAGAGGCATGACTATTTCTATGTGGAATGTGGCTAGCTGGCACAGAATCAATCAATAAACCAACATTTTCAAACACAAAGTATGCTACTAACTTTTGTTAAGAGTATGAGCTGCAACCTACCCAAAGTAATTGTCTTCAAAAAAAATACATTTGAAAAAGACAATCTTAAAAGTAGAACTGAGCTTAGAACTGGTTTTCTTTTCAAAGGCATAGAAAAATACAATTTACATATTAAAAAATAAAGGAAAAAAACCAACTGTGTTTCCTGAGCAGACAAATTCAATTCAACCAGGCAAGATCTAGGCACCATTCCCTCTCCATAAACAATATAAACAGCATACCTCTAATAGTCATTAGTGTATCTGTAGACATTGAAATTTCTTTTATGCAAGATGTCATACTCATACCAATAAGCGCTGGCTACTGATTTATCTTCTGTTTGAGAAGGAAAGTTCAGTTTGAACATTCATCGTGCTCAGGATCTTTTTTATTCTTTTTAAAGTTTACTGTCAATCAATGTTTTTGCTCAAAACACTTTCCTCTGCTCATGGTTCCTTAATTACTTACATATTACCTTAAGATAATCTTAAAACATTACTAATCTTCTTTAAAGCAAAACCCTTTGGGTATAGGAACATGAAGATTCTGAGCAAGTTTTTCTTCCCAATCATTTGTACCTGTCTTGCTAAGTACAGTACGTCAACCAAGCCCACATCCTGGATTTAAATTTATAATGCTCAGCTTACCAGAGGGATTTACCTTTGCAGGAAGGAGAGGGGCCTGTTTGGATGAATCTTAATGCCTGAATAATTTTCAGGAAAACTGATTATGCAAATTAAGATGAATAGCATTAAGAAAAGTATCTTAGAGTTCTGAGTAGCAGCAGGAAAATGTTAGTTTAGTGTACTTCCCTTTATCTGTAGATGAGCAACCTGAGATACCCTGGGCCTGTCAGCACTGGCCATTCAACACAACAACAGGCCAGCTTCTGCTACCAGTGCAAGAGAAATTATCTATAGTTTCTTCCTCTTCTTCTACTTTATCTATCCCCTCTCCTCTAAGACAACCTGAGAAAGGTTAGCACTTGTTGAATTTGGATTATACCCATGGTCTTACACTTTAATCTTCTGGATGCTAAACACCACTCACAGGAAAACATGTCACGTCTTCAAGAAGCTGTTTACCAAGCACAGCCTCATTGAACCAACATAATTAATGAATATTAATCCAGACAATAACTCAGCAGACAGACGGGAATGCAGCGTCAGCACTCAACAAGATGAAAATGGGATGTCATTGTGTGTGCAAAGGAGGCAAACACTTTCATTTTAAAGCAATTTAAGGAAATGGAAACAGGAAAGACAGGAGATTTCAGTTGGAGGCATATTTGCACACAACCAGATTTATTTCTGGACAAAGTTTTTGTCTTTTTGGTTATAAAATTAATAACTATGAGAGCATGTCATTGGTGTTCTAGTAGGTCTTAAAAGGTAGTAAAATGCAGCTTTTCAGGTTTCTTGGTCAGGCAGCAAGAAGTGATGAAACTCCATGTTCCACAAGCTAGCAGCAGGTAACTGTATGATTTCAGTTACAGAACTGAAAGGAAGACTGGGAAAAGAATCCGTGTTCCTATGTCTCTGTGCTGGCTATGCCAAATCACAGGAGGAAGCTAGAAACTTGTTGAATGGGTTGTCTGGCATATACAGCTTCTCCAGTTATTGCAAAATAATTCCTGGTCTCAGGGTATCCAACACTTATTCAAAAGCCTGGCTCTTTGGGACGACTACTTAGATATAACATTTGGTTTTATTTGAAGACTTGCAGATAATTCTTCCCTGGAAAGGGAAGAAGCAACCCACTCCAAATGCACAGTGGGTCATGGAAACTCACTACTAAGGACACATCTCTCTGCTCTATATGGAATCATAAATGAGCAGATTAAAGCCAATTCAGGGTTGAGTGGTGGTTTTTTTTGTTTTTTGTTTTCATTATACTGCTTTTCTAGAGAAACTATAATTTAAATTTTTCATAAAATTTCCCTCCTTTTTTCATAGAATCATAGAATAACCAGGTTGGAAGAGACCCACCGGATCACTGAGTCCAACCATTCCTATCAAACACTAAACCATGCCCCTTAGCACCTCGTCCACCCGTGCCTTAAACACCTCCAGGGAAGGTGAATCAACCACCTCCCTGGGTAGCCTGTTCCAGTGCCCAATGACCCTTTCTGTAAAAAATTTTTTCCTAATGTCCAGCCTAAACCTCCCCTGGCGGAGCTTGAGGCCATTCCCTCTTGTCCTGTCCCCTGTCACTTGGGAGAAGAGGCCAGCCAGTTTTTTTAGTTAAACTGGTTTTATTTAGTGTGCAATTACTCTAGAAAGTCATATATGTTATGCTTTCACCCAGAGACCTATATAGCTCTTTTTCTGAGGACAAACATAAAAGACTTCATAAGAAAACATGAGCTAAAAATACAAATGTATTTTAAATACAATGCTAATTTTTCCAATACCATGTAGACATATAAACATTAATTTGCTGAATAGATGGTTACGGGATCTGTTGATATATTATTACTACTAAGTCTTGGCAGGACTAAAGTTTCTTGAGAAGAAAAACTAGTGGGAACTGGTCAGTTTCCTAGCAATCAGGATTCCATACTCGAGCCTCTATGTCTAATACTCTTCATGCTCAAGGCACAGATTTTCCTCCACATTTGGGACATTCATAACATCAGTCTTCTCTGTTCATCTCCACTGTCTAGTAATACATTCATGTTGTTGCCTTTATGTCAATGTGGGCATCAACAAGATATGTTCTCCACTTATTTCCATGAGTTGTGCAGTTTTGTAAGCTCTGTAGGAACTATGTAACCTTAAAACTTCCGTCAAATTTGGTTAAAAGCAGTGGAAGTACTGGAAAGTTATGAGCAAAAAGAGATGTGTACACACATGCACAGTGTGATCTTTTAAGCGAAGTTTACTCAGGAAATCAAACTGAAAAACGGGGTATGGCAGTAGTTCTTTCAAAGCTAGTTCAAATAAGGAGATAAATTGTATATACTGTTCAGCATGCCTTTTTTTAGCTGTTGGAATGTGGTTGCATTCATAAACAGCTATCAATACTTCCTATAGAAACAGCATATAGTTGCTGCTTCTCTCTGCTCCCAACCAAACTTTACCTCTCAAGAGCCTATTTTGGAAACTGAACTTCAGCAATGTCTATATTCCTACAACCTGGAAAAGGACAAGATTTTCGAGAAAAATAAAAGCAACATATAATGCCTTTCTATCATTAGATGTAAAGTTTAGCCTTTGTGGGTATATACAGCAGTAAGTTTAACCTTGCAGAGAAGAGGATGCAAAAGCTATCACTCAGATAAAAATTTGGCAAACTAAGTGTTTTCACTTTCATCCTAAAATAAAGCAAATTCAACATATCATACCTGCCTGAAGCCGTTCCTTGCAAACATATCTCATGGTAAAATGACAGCAGCTTGTTTTCATAGTGCATTTCCTTGGAAAAAATTGATCCATGCTTTTGCCACATCAAGAGTAGTACATTTTTCTATAACATGACTGAAGTTTTCAGGAAACCGGGCATGACGAGCATAGAACGGATTCATAATCCACAATCCACATTTTCAAGAGATTACTGATTTGAGATGACTTTTGTCTCTCAGCTGCAAGCTGCAAGCTTGCAATTGCAAAGCAAGAGGCAGGCCTGTCAGCGTGACTGTATGTTTTCTGATTAAGCAGTCACAGTAGTCCAGGATATACCTCAGTGGCACAATTCACGAGGATAAGGTCAGCAGTACAGAGCAATAGCTTTCAGGTTTATGTTCACACAGGAGCTCAGAGCACAAGATGATGCCAAGTACTTTTAAAATCACCTAGCACTTTTCCAGCACTCCCTGGTCTCCAATACCATGTTTGCAAGGCTGACATTTATTTTAATTAAATTAATTTATTAATTTAGTCATATACTCTCAGTGTAAAAATCATGCTTGAGGGAGGGACAAGTAAACTGTCTACCTAACTCCTGCAAGACCACAGGCTAGTACTATCACTGCAAGCAAAATGATCCACAGGCAATGCTTCCCAACACCCTCATGCATGGAGTGGAACCAGCCATAACTACCTGCAAGAAACCCAGTTTAAAGCATCCAAGTGGTATTACTGTGCCTACAAACCCCTGACTTCCAGCACTTCCACAGCTGGCAAGAGAAATGGAAAACTCCTTTGGAAACTGAAGAGAGTACAACTCTACCCACAAGCTTTAATTCCTATAACTAACAAGACTTGGTTAGAGCTTCTGACCATGGCCACTCTTCCACATGGCAGAAAATTTGGTTCTAAGGCAATCTGTGCTGGATGAAACACATCAGCAAAGTGCTGAGCTATAGCAATCTCACTTATACACAGACAAGTTCAAAAAGAAAGAAATTTGAAGGGGTGTCTAATTTCTAGCATACTTTGTGCTGGATTAGGTATTGTCTGTCTTCGCATAGCTGGCACAAACCCAGCATAAATTCCACACTCTGTTCTGCTTAATTTGACACTTGATCCAGATCATATTTGTGCTGCTGGTAACTAGGTATTAATGAATAAGAATCACATTTAGGAAGATTCTTCCATCCTAAGATCAATCAGGGTAATTATGACCACTTAGCTTTTTATTCCTCCATTACAGAGATCATTTCTGCTAAAACAGTGCAGGCTCACAAATCTGAAAATGCCTATCAGTCATAGTTCAACCCTCTCTCAGTTCCCTCCCAGTAGTCTTCAGAGTTTACAGTATTTCACAAATTACAAAAACCTTAGCATCAGAACTGTAAGTTTTATAAGCTAATTTTTCTCTACTCTTTAGTTCCTCTCAGCACTTAATGGGGATACTTATCCAAAGATAAGCGAGGGAAAACAACAGCTCTGTAAAAATAATGACTGTGACCAAGTTCAGAGTGCTTATTCATTAATATGCCACTGGTAACTTGCAGCAGTGTTGTGTGGAGACAGTTTATGCTGATTTTCCTCTAACAAGGTCTTCTGTCACTGCTACCTTCTCCTCTGGGAATTGGGCACATGTGTTTAGACTGGCAGGTTACTTTTCCCCAATCAGGGAGATTTCCAGAAATCCGTGCACCCCAAATGAAGCATAACTTATTCCAGCTCACTGTCTGCTCTTCAGGTCTGTCTTTGGCCCAGACCCACACTGACTGATGATTTCCTCTGCAAGTATTTCCTCTGGCAACAAATCCCAAACTGGCAGAACCACAACACAACAGGAAGTATCCTTCTGAGACCCACACTAGGTCAGGAGTTGCATTTATACATATGTGTCTATTCCTATACAAGAGTTCAAACAAATGGTTTAATCAAAACAGTTTGTTTATTAATCATATAAAAAGATTTAGGCATTTATTCTTAATCTAAGCAGAGAAGACTAGGTCCAAATTCTTCAGCTGAGCAACACCAGCGCTGACTTCTACTTCACAGGCTTGGTCTCTCACTAATATGTCAAATTCCTATATATGGCAAAGAATATATGACTGAACTGTATTTATTAAGTCTTAGTCTCAACTTGTAAGGTGGACTTGGATATAAGTTATTAATTCAGCGATCTGCAAGAGTTAGCAATCAACCGTAACCTTTTCACTATAGCAACTAGATGATTTATGTAACACAAAGTAGTATATCAAGTCTGATGGTTTTATGATTTTATATTGAGCTATTCATCAAAACATTTTCTCAAAGATCTAGACTTTGTCTATTTTTGTTTAGAGTTGATTTCAGACGTGGTAAGTCAGAAATAAGTAACATTTACAGCTTGTCTTCATGACAGGTAAATATGTGAAATTATTATTTATTAAGTACCATCTCTATATCAGTAAAGAAGAATTTTAAAAGCAGCTTACACCAAAGCCAAAAAGAGCTGAACAAAACATAGATGCATATACTGTGCTTACTAAACCAATAAGCCATAATGACCACAAAAAAACAAACACACACCTGTCTCCAAGACAGCCACAGACTTTATTTAATACTGTAAACCCCTCTTACCAGAGACAAAATTTTTCAGATGAGATGTTCAATTCATAATTTGATATCCAGGAAGTATAAGATGTGGTGAGGTAATTTATTTAAATAAGCAGATATATCACTACTGTATTTCTATATGGTGAAAAAAAAAACAAAACAAAGGGAAAAAACTCCAAACCCAAACCAACTTAGAATCATAGAATGGTTTGGGATGGAAAGGACCTTAAAAAACATGCAGTTCCAACCCCTCTGCCATGGGCAGGTTCACCTCCCACTGGGACAGGCTGCCCAAGGCCCCATCCAACCTGGCCTTCAACACCTCCAGGGATGGGGCATCCACAGCTTCCCTGGACAACCTGTGCCAGTGCCTCACCACCCTCACCATGAAGAATTACCTCCTAATGTTTAGTCTAAATCTTTACCCCCTCCAATTTAAAGCCATCTCCCTTGCCCTATCACCACATGCCCTTCTAAAAACTCCCTCCCCAGCTTTCCTGTAGCCCCTTCAGGTACTTAGAATCACAGAATAACCAGGTTGGAAGAGACCCACTGGATCATCAAGTCCAACCATTCCTATCAAACACTAAACCATGCCCCTCAGCACCTCATCCACATGTCTTTTAAACACCTCCAGGGAAGGTGACTCAACCACCTCCTTGGGTAGCCTGTTCCAGTGCCCAATGACCCTTTCAGAATTTGAATGAAAATTTTTGAATTTGAGTGAAAATTTTTTTCCTAATGTCCAGCCTAAATCTCCCCTGGCGGAGCTTGAGGTCATTCCCTCTTGTCCTGTCCCCTGTCACTTGGGAGAAGAGGCCAGCACCCTCCTCTCTACAACCTCCTTTCAGGTAGTTGTAGAGAGCAATGAGGTCTCCCCTCAGCCTCCTCTTCTCCAGGCTAAACAACTCCAGCCCTCTCAGCTGTTCCCCATAAGGCCTGTTCTCCAGCCCCTTCACCAGCTTTGTTGCTCTTCTCTGGACTCGCTCCAGAGCCTCAACATCCTTCTTGTGGTGAGGGGCCCAGAACTGAACACAGGATTCGAGGAGCAGTCTCACCAGTGCTGAGTACAGAGGGACAAT
The DNA here is from genome assembly GCF_032191515.1 of Phaenicophaeus curvirostris. Lineage (NCBI taxonomy): Eukaryota > Metazoa > Chordata > Aves > Cuculiformes > Cuculidae > Phaenicophaeus > Phaenicophaeus curvirostris. Next base: position 38,837,901 of record NC_091394.1, read on the forward strand.
AACCTCCCTGGACCTGCTGGTCACGCCGTTTCTGAAACAAGCCAAGATGCCATTGGCCTTCTTGGCCACCTGGGCACACTGCTGGCTCATATTCAGTCGGCTGTCAACCAACGCCCTCAGGTCCCTCTCCGGAACATGGGGATGGCTTTCTCCTGAGCTGCTAGGATTTCCTTGAAGGCCACTATAACATCTCCCCAGAACCATGTCTTCTCCAGGCTGAACAACCCTAACCCTCTCAGCCTGTCCTCATAGCAGAGGTGCTCCAGCCCTCTGATCATCTTTGTAGCCCTCCTCTGGACCCATTCCATCAGTTCCATATCCTCCTTATGTATAGGATTGCAGAACTGGACACAATAATGCAGATGGGATCTCACAAGAGAGGAATAGAGGGGCAGAATCACCTCCCTCGACCTGCTGGCCATGCCTCTCTAGATGCAGCTCAGGATATAGTTGGTTTTCTAGCTGGAGGGTAGGGAGGCTCTTCAAAGGGATCTGAACAGGCTGGACCACTGGGCTGAGACCAATGGCATGAGGTTTAACAAGGCCAAATGCTGGGTCCTGCACTTGGGCCACAACAACCTGATGCAGTGCTACAGACTAGGAGAAGACTGGCTGGAGAGCTGCCTGGAGGAGAAGGACCTGGGGATGTTGATTGATAGGTGACTGAACATGAGTCAGCAGTGTGCCCAGGTGGCCAAGAAGGCCAATGGTATCTTGGCTTGTTTCAGAAACAGTGTAACCAGCAGGTCCAGGGAGGTTATTCTCCTTCTGTACTTGGCACTGGTGAGACTGCTCCTTGAATACTGTGTTCGGTTTTGGGCCCCTCACCACAAGAAAGATGTTGAGGCTCTGGAGCGAGTCCAGAGAAGAGTGACAAAGCTGGTGAGGGGCCTGGAGAACAAGTCTTATGATGAGCAGCTGAGCGAACTGGGGTTGCTTAGCCTTGATAAGAGGAGGCTGAGGGGATACCTCATTGCTCTCTACAACTACCTGAAAGGAGATTGTAGAGAAGAGGGTGCTGGCTTCTTCTCCCAAGTGTCAGGGGACAGGACAAGAGGGAATTGCCTCAAGCTCTGCCAGGGGAGGTTTAGGCTGGACATCAGAAAAAAGTTTTTCATGGAAAGGGTCATTGGGCACTGGAACAGGCTCCCCAGGGAGGTGGTTGAGTCACCTTCCCTGGAGGTGTTTAAAAGACATGCGGATGAGGTGCTGAGGGGCATGGTTTAGTGGTCAATAGGAATGGTTGAACTCAATGATCCTGGAGGTCTTTTCCAACCCAGTGATTCTGTGATTCTGGCCTGCAAATGTGCATTGCTGGCTCATGTAAAGAACTTATTCTGTTTATCTGTTTTCTTCCAAACAATTTTGGTTGATTATGGCAACATTCTCAGTGACTGTATAACTGCCACTGAATAGGCATGTGTTCCGCCATAGGACAGGCTGAGTTTTCATGCACCATGCTCTAGTGGATGTATCTGAGAATTACAGTAAGAACTTCACTCATTCCACCACCATAGTTTGAGGAACAGAACTCCTTTTTGAGTGGCAGAGCTACCATCAAACTTGAGAATGAAACAATAAAGTCAACTGCAAAGCAATCAAAGCAATTCAGCAAGCTCCCTTGAAGAAAGATGCATCAGAATAGTAAGAGTTGAATTGCTGAATCTATAGTGAATTTCTCAGCCTTCCTGTAGACACCAGAACAGGAACACTCAGGGTTTCTACCCCATAACACATGGCAGTAGCAGCAGTTGGCAGGAAGTCTTGGGCCTGCTTCACTTATTGGGACCAGACTACTTGCCAAAGGGAAGTGCTACAACCACCAGGAGACTATTCAGACATACTGAAAAGCAAGCAAACCTCTTTGAGGAAGACTCATATGTGCTGATCTTCCTGGTGCTTATTATTCATAGAATCATTTAGGTGAGAAAAGACCTTAAAGATCCAACCATATACCTAACACTGCCAATTACACCATCAAACTATGTCCTTAAATGCCACATCTACATGTCTTTCAAATACTTCCAGGGATGGTGACTCAACCACTTTCCTGGGCAGCCTGTTCCAGTGCTTGACAACCCTTTTGGTAAAGAAACTTTTCCTAGTATCCAGTCTAAAACTCCCCTGATGCAACTTGAGGCCATTTCCTCTCATCCTATCACGTCTTACTTGGGAGAAGAGACCAACACCCACCTCACAAAACCTCCTTTCAGTAGTTGAATAGAGCAATAAGGTTTCCTCACAGCCTTCTCTTCTCCAGGCTTCTCATAGAAGGAGAACAGGTTAGTCAAGCAGGACCTGCCTTCCATAAACACATGCTGACTGGTTCTGACCACCTGGTTGGCCTTTAAGTGCTTTGTGATGGCACTCAGGATGATCTGCTTCATAACCTTTCTCATCAACAAGGTCAGACTGACAGGTCTATAGTTCCACAAATTGTCCTTGCAGCTGTATTTGTAGATGGGCATCATAATTGCTAATCTCTGGTCAAGCGGGACCTCCCCAGTTAGCCAGGTCTGCTGAGAAATGATGGAAAGTGGCTCACTGAGCGCTTCCACCAGTTCCTTCAATACTCTAGAGTGGAGCTCATCCAGCCCCACAGACTTTGAACTGCAGTCCTGTAAGTCTGCAGTAGCCAAACTTCTACTGAAGACATATGCATAACACAGAAAGTCATTACACTATTAGATAAATCTGTTTGAAATTTCCAGCCATTAACTGCCAGTGAGCAAAGATAAGCAATACCTTTTATTAATCCAGCTTCTTGTATTGACAGAGGAAATAACACCTCTCCACACTGACTACATTGCCTGTGTTCTTAAGCACTCCAGATACATGCATGTCTCAAGGCACATGCAAGAACAAGAAGCTGTAAATACACTGCCCCAAGAACACATCAAGAGCGGAGAAATTCCACGCTTCAAAATCCAGAGGAGCATCTGAGTTTCTAACCTGACAGCTTCCATAAAACAGGACACTGATCTTCACCCACATGCCTTGCATCCATAACTTTAAAGTGCTGTTGTGCATACACACCTATACGTCATCAACACATTCCAGAAGTTTGCCCATGTAATGCAGTATTGCCTCAGTCCCAGAGATGTGTTAGTCTTATGACACCACCCTAAAGACATGTGTGCAGTGTGGCATGGCTTCATGATGCTCCTTGCTGGTAAACCATCACCAGTCATGAGGGTGATGCAACAGAAAAAAGCAGCAATAATACAGGCATATCAGAACTCCAATGGCATCTTCTAAGTGAGGACTGTGGTAGTAAAGGCCTTGAATTCTCCTCCAAGAACAGCTTATTTCTCGACAGCTCATGGGTCCCCTCTTCTTCTCCATGCGCTTTTCGGATTTGCATCATTATCATACTGTTTAGGAACTGCAGGCAAAGAGAAAGACCCTACTATTCTCCAAGCACTGCACAGTCCTAGAATTAAAATTGCCCCAGGCAGTTTGTCCATGCCAATATGCTCATTATTTTCAGAACAAGCAGAAAAATTCTCCTCTATATACCTGGCAGCCACAGCATCTTGCCATGAACTGCCTGTATATCAGCCTCAACTTCTTCCCGTATAACCTCTGTTCATTGTGACCAAGTAGTCCTAAATTCTAAGCTGGCATTTCTGGCAGCTTTGGACACAGGAGCCAGACTGAAAGAGAACCACCCTTGAGAAAAAATGTTCTCCAGTTCATGAATCTGAGCCTGTCTCTGCTCTCTTAATAACAAGTTTCCCATACACGAATAAAACCTCTTCAGCCAGTACTCTTGATTGACTTCAGCTGATGGAGAATTCCCCTAATGCCAGAGGAGAATATCTTCCCAGCTTTCCCAGGGAACCATGTTTGCCTTCAAAAATACAAACCTTATTAAGGATTTCAAATCCTGGAAAAAGAGTTCTCAGGACATCCAAGGAGAGAATGAGCCTTGAGCCTCAGCAAATGGACAAAAAAAGTCCTTCAAAGCCTTCAAAGACCGTGGCCTCATTCTTGGAGGCATTCTACAAATGTAATGAGCAGTCAGGTTCTGCCTGCTAACAGAGAAAAACTCTGAATGGATTGCACCGGCTACCATCTCCACCCAGTCAGCATTACTGATGTATAACCATCTGAGTCATCCTGCAACACAGCTGCTGTTTCAGGATCCCTACCTACTGCCTCAGTCTCAGCTGTTGTTGCATCTCTTCCACGCCACCATCACCATGTAACCAGGAGACCAGACTTCTCAGAGTATTGTATTGCCTTGTGGCCACAGGACAATGCCATAAGCCTGGCAACAGATGTGCTGATGCCATGCCAACTTCAGTTGGTACATCACAGAGCACTGGAGGTTATCAATGCACCCAAACTCTTCCTTCACGTGCATTGGAAAAATGTCCTATAGACAATGCTCTTGGGAGCCATCTACTGGCAATTAGGAATTAACCATTTGCATGTCTGTAGAGAAATCTAAAAGACACTTTTAACTCTACCATCTCGGGACACGTCCTGAAGTCCTACGTTCATAACAGGAATCTTTTGAGTGATCATCTGTAAACTAGTTATTTAACCACAGCTAAGAATTATAGCCCTATTTAATACTGATTCCTAGTGCTTTATATGCTTAGTATGCTACCTAAGCACGATTCTTTCTTAACATGGTTGAACTCGGAAAGATGGAAAGCACTGTTGAAGTCATGTATTATTTTCATGTTAAATGTAAAGCCTTAGTAAGCACATGTGGGAAAAGTGGGAGAAAAATGCTGCCCACACAGCAGACTGAAGTACCATGATTTGAAGACTCAGCTCCTTGATTGGAAACACTAGGTAAAGAAGCCAAATTAATTCCCAGGAGGTAGGTGAGGAGAAGATAGGTGGAGGTCGCAATGGAGCACTGTTATCTGGGGCAAGAATATGTGAGGTGCAAGTGGACAACCACTCAGAGGGGAACTTGTCTTCCCCTACCAGAGCGTGGCTGTGTGAACACAGACTCTTGGGCTACTGCAGATACATTAAACATAGCAAAATGGGAGACATCAGATGCCAATTACACTTGATCTCAATCTTGGATGGTTTAAATTGCTTCCTTACCAAAAGCAGGATCAAAGGCAAGGAAAGCCTTCCAGCAGTATTGTTGAAGAAGCTAAGAGGTAATCAGACAAAAAATATACACGTTCAGAAAAAGGGGTCACCTTTCCATGAAAGAAAGTTTTTTCTGTCACAATGACACGCTCACAATGCTCATCAGTTCCCCAGCCTGAGGGCACAACCCTGCTACATCCATGTTACACAGAGAAGAATGCTTCCAGCACACATCACTTACCCACAGCGAAAGGAATAGCATGGCCTGTACATGCAGGTCTCCATCTTCAATGCTCAGGATTTCTTATGGAGAGAGGAGAACACATGCTCCAAATGGGATTCTTGGCCTCTACAGATTCATACACAGTGTGGATAATCAGTGGAGTAAGGAAAAAGTCTGAAGCAGTCTCCCAGGACACAAAGAACAGCCAGGCTCGACCTAATTTGGAAATAACAATGCCTACCAGGAAGGTCTCAAAACCAGTGTCTAGGAGCTCACAACACAGTATCAGGGACATCATTGCAGAGGAAATTATTCATATTTATCCTACCACATTTTGCATGGCAGAAGGTTTCCAAGGCATTCCAAGAGCCTAGCAAACACAGGAGTAGTGGGTACCAAAATATAAAAAAAACCCAAACCCAACACCATAAATTAGTGGGGGTTTTATATAGTTCTTTTTCATAGATCTAGAAGATACTGTGTTGTACTTGCATAAACCAAAGAATGGGGAGAAGAGCCATGAAGTAATGTCATTGTACGTTCCACGTGCAGTATTTTATTAGCCAGAAAGTCATGAAGTTTGTTTACATAGACACAGATTAAAAGGTCTGACTTTTCACACCATCTGCTAGCTACAAAGGAGAAGACAGTAGGTTGAATGTCTATGCCCTGTTGTGCATTTTGTACTGGATTTAGATTTAAAGATATATTACTTTAAAACGAAAAGTACCCCCAAAAAGATCCTGTTTATAAGATCTCTACATCAATGTTCAGGTTTTAGTCAACCATCATTAAGCCACCAACTCTGTATTTAAGACCTAAAACACTGCCAATTTTCTGTGTTCTTGGTCAAGGTCCAGTTAGTTTCTTAGTGAGAAGTGGTCCTGTTTTTCAGCCCAGTAGTAGTAATGCTCCACATGTGTTTTTTCCCTCATCTCTCCTCATGTCCTGTTCCATGCCAATATGTCTTAGTGGGGCTGTCTGGCATACTTCTCCATTCTTTTTAACAGCTTAAAGAAAACATTTTTCATCAAATGAAAGCACTTTGAACAGAATCTATTATGAAGGAGAGGAAAAGTATTTTTTTCTCCTTCTGAGTAGCAGTTTTGTTGGGCACTAAATTCATAATTTGTGGTGTCTAACATTGCTAAATTTAGAAAGGCAAGTAACAGCAGTCCTAAGTGGGCCAAAGGATGATCTAAGGATGAGGGAAGCAATATATCTTTTTAACAATTGAAAGAGTTGGGAATGTTCCCACAGTGAGAACATGCTTAGCAGATTTCTCTACAAGTGAGACACCTGGATGCATGGAATATTTCAGCTACAGCAGTAATCCTGCAGCATTCTGTGCTGAAAACAGAGGTCAGCCTTAAGGGAATTCTATTAGACATACAGGCAGACAAGGCAGGCACCTCAGGGAATTGCTCCTTGAACAAATATAAACACACCAGCTGCATGCAAGTTATTGCTTCTAAGATGCCACAGCTACCCCTCTTCTCTCTACCTGCCTTTTATGAAACTGGAGTCTGATGCCACACTATTTTCAAACATCAACAACTTTCCATCCTGTGCAAACATCATTCCACATTTGAGTAGACATGGAGCAGATGGGAAGTCGTTCTCAAAATAAACCACTGTGGGCTCAGCCAAGGCTGTTACGGCACAGGTCTGCATTCAGGACTATGTTGCCTAGCCCCGTCTCATAGGGAACTGCCAGGAGGAGGGAATTCCATGCCAGATATTCTCAAAGGATGTGGAAATCTCCCTGTTCATCCTCTGGTTAGTTATGTTGGCCTTTCTCTGATCTGTTCTCAGAGAAGGGGAAAGCAAAGAAGAACCTCAATTATGTTTGATTGCTAAGTTAGAAGCCAAGGAAAGGAGAAAGACACACACTCATCAAGCAGTCAGGCACATGCTGACCCCTATGTAAGTAGCACAGAAATATAAGGTCGTTTAGAAACTATTTTCTGCTGTAACTTAGTCTAAATCAGTTTGCTATTGCAGCTGAGGACCAGAAAGAAGGGTCGTTATTTATAATTGGAGATGACCCCACGCCACACACATCCACATGAAAAATTCTCTGAAGCTGTCTCTGGATCCAAGACTAGGTCCTCAGCCAGTACCTGCACTGTAGTCACTGGAGTAACGAAACTGTTGAGAATAAAGCACAAGCTTCAGAAGATGAAGAAGGGCTGACTGGGGGCCAAGCAGAGTTTGTGACATGCCCCTCCAGGAGCTGTTGTTTACCCCTCTGCCATTTATGAGGTACCTTACTGTTAACTGAAACAGAATTAAAACACCAGCATGCTTGCATGGTGTTCATCTGCCTCTCAGAGCAGCCACATGACATTACTCACCCCTTGTTCTCACTTCCCCCAGAATTATGTTCCTCTTTGTACATCTGTTTATTACCCTGGGTTGCAGGGTCATTTTCAAACTTTGACTCTGATCACTCATCTGGCTCCATGCCTGTGGCAACTGGACATCTACACTGAGTCCCACTGATTTCCAAAGTACTTCTGGGAAGGAGATCCACATAAGGTCTGTTAGATACCTACCCTTAGTGATCAAATATGCTTTAAGTTCAGTCAAGACATAAAGAGAGAGAGAGAGAGAGAGAGAGGGAGAGGGCAGCTTCTCCAACAAGTGGTCTGAAGCCAGAGCCTCACTGCCTCTCATCATAACTCTCAGAGAAAGACCACCCTCCAAATATGATCACCCATCTTGGAAGTCTCAAGCTCAATCCTGTCTCAAGTCCCTCCCTTACCCAGGCAGGCAGCAACTGCTTGGGCAACGAAGCTGGTGAAGGGGCTGGAGAACAGGCCTTATAAGGAGCGGCTGAGAGAGCTGGGGTTGTTTAGCCTGGAGAAGAGGAGGCTGAGGGGAGACCTCATTGCTCTCTATAACTACCTGAAAGGAGGTTGTAGAGAGGAGGGTGATGGTCTCTTCTCCCAGGTGACAGGGGACAGGACAAGAGGGAATGGCCTCAAGCTCCGCCAGGGGAGGTTTAGGCTGGACATTAGGAAAAAATTTTTCACAGAAAGGGTCATTGGGCACCAGAACAGGCTACCCAGGGAGTTGGTTGATTCACCTTCCCTGGAGGTGTTTAAGGCACGGGTGGACGAGGTGCTAAGGGGCATGGTTTAGTGTTTGATAGGAATGGTTGGACTCAGTGATCCGGTGGGTCTCTTCCAACCTGGTTATTTTATGATTCTATGATTCTATGACTGATTCATCTACGAAGCTCTGAACAGACCAGCTCAGGACTCAAGAGTAATACTTCTGTGTTTGCAGGGCCCGACTTTTTGGTACAATGGCCACAGCTTCTAAAATCCCACAAATGCAATCCTGCTGCAGCTTTTTGGAGAGCTCAGCTAAAGCTGTAAGTCTACACCCTGAAGACAAGCACAAGGCCAGCTGCGTTCCTGAGACTGAGAGAAAGAGAAAAGAGAGACGAGAAACACTGTGTCCAAGTCCAGACTGGAGCACGTTCCAGGTTTTTTTTCCATTCTCAGCTGAGTGGCAACATATTTGTAAAAACAGCTTGAACCAGTCATTATTCTGAGATCCAGGGAGCACCACACACACGTACCTCACTTCAGTTCCCCTCCCAACGCAAGCTCTTACATTATGAAATCTAACCACAATTACTTTTTACTAAAGAGTGCAGTGTCAAGATCCTGTTGAGTCCTGAGTCTGAAATTTTTTTAAAAAGAACATTTACAAGTAGTCTTGCTTATTTTGAGCACAATCACAGAGGAGAAGTAAGAAGAATTGATTTATAGCAACCAAAGAGTTGATACAGATAGAATAATTTCAGACTGATGAAGGACCTCAGCTGCAAATTACTACCTGTTTTGTCCACTCTGTCTTAAAAACTGTTTCCAGAAATGTAGCTCTTGTAGAGACAGCTCTGGGGGAGCAGGCTGTCTCGTCGTTGTATATATTCTCAGCATGATTTAATATACCTACACAAACTCAGCCAAAACCCAGCTCACCTTTTTTTCTCGGTGGCACTGGACAACAAACACTAGTAATATAACAACAGCTCATTGACTGACTGAATGCTTCCTTTTTTAAAAAAAAAAAAAATCAACAAACAAAAGAAACCCCAAAACAAAACTGTAATACTTTTTTTGGTATGTATTATTACAAAAAAAAACCCCAAAACAAAATTCAAAGAATGATAATGCAACAGCAGAAGCTGGAGCTGGGACATTTGCATCCTATTCTTCACTGTGTACAGGCATGCTTGTCTTACCTGGATGAGCTAGCCTATTGCCCTCCATCTGAGATAGTTCTAAACCAAATGCCCAAAGTATCTGGTTAGGGTGGTGGTGTGAATTAAGGTCTCCAAATACTTTGAGATTGTGAGAAGAATGGTGATGTACCAAGTGTAAAGTATTTGATAACAACATGCCAGAAACAGAAGAGTAAATTAGGAGTTGTACAGACATTTGTAAGAGGGGACAAGATGGGGGGAAAAAAAAAGCCAGCTTCGGCTTAGCAATCTAAATCCTGCTTGGTGATCTGTACTTCTGAATATCTAAGCTAGCAGTTTCAGTTCCACGCTGAGCACCCATTTGCCCGTCAGCTGCAATGACCTACAGCTGTTCATTATGCCAGAAAATCTAAAGGATGATTCTAGCCAGGGATCTAAGGTTTTCATTAGCACTCACTGGTGACAACATTTTTGGGCACTGGAAACACATGGAAACCTGTAGACACGTGACTGCACTGAACAGAAGAATGATAGTTTCACTTCTGAAGTCCCCAGGCCTCCAGACAAAAGACTGTGCAAATGTTCCAGAACCATACCCTGGACCAAACACATTCAATTCATTGGAACAGACAGTAACATTCTAAGTTACTTTCACAGAATGTACCTAATTATGTCATCACAAAGTATAAAGGCAGTAAGAACACATGCTGGAGCCAACATCTTGACATCATGCACACATGCTTAATGTCTTACTAAATTTTACAAGTGTGAGAATAACATCTTTGTTTAACAACAAAGAAGCATTGCTGGGTTTACTTGTCTTAATCACCTTATGTATAAGATCATTTTTTCTAGAAATCCCTACTCATATGAATGAGCATGTTTACTGCAATGTCATGAAAGCAGTGTGATATCTTCAACTTGCTGTTTATTTTTCCTTTTTCTAAAAGAAGGTTCTCAATATGCTTGAAAGATGCTAGACAAGGTACAGTTCATATTTTAACTAAGATTAACTGAAACAGTGTAATATCTCCAAAATAACTATAGCAGTAATAACTAGCAAATATTTTTCACCTCTTTCAGTGAGGAGTTAAGCAAGCAAGCCTATTGGCAGGAATAACCCACATGTTAAGAAGTGTTTGTGGAAATCATATCTGGGACTTGAAATTCTAAGTATCTGTACCCAATTCCTGACTCCAAGCACTAGTTTAATCCAATAAAAGTAACTAACACAGCTCAAATTTTGTGTCCTGTTAGTCATAACAAGTTCCGTGAGAAAACTCTACAGATCAAGACAATTTAGAATCATGAATAAATTCATGGAAAACCTACACAGTTCAGAGATAATTTAAACACAGGCAAATGAGGCTAAAAGCATTAAATATATATTGTATTTTAGAGTACTTCTGAAGATAATAATGATTTTTAAATATTAATATAATTTTATTAAATACTTTAAAAATGAGCATGAGAAACATAGTCAATATAAACACTATACACATTTGCCTCCTACCCCAACACCTCCATGTCTTACCAGATCTCCAGCTCTTGGCTGGAAGCATTCACCCACTTCCATGTTTTTAATATATCTGGCTTGTAGGCAAACTCCAAATATTCAGTCTTGGGTTAAATGCTAATGTCTGCTGGGCATATACTTCAAGCAGCAGAGAAAACTTAATTATCAGGGCAAATATTTAGGGTTGTCCATTAGTATTTAAGTCCACCATCCCTGCAAAGCTCCCCGTACTTATCAACATGGTGGTTAATGGATGAGTGGTTTTCACTTGCTAGTGAAAAAGACAGGGTTTAAGCTCAATGAACAGGTGAAGAGATTATACATCTCATTTTATACAGTCTTTTCCATCATATCACATAAGTAGCTGACCTCTGAGAATCAACTACAACAGGGTAAGTGTAAGCACCTGAAAACATGCTGGTTTTTGAATAAAAGAGACCAGAGGTAAATCCCTCACTTACAGATGTCCTCAGGAACTAAAAACTCATGAATGAAGCAGTGAGGTGCACTATATCTGGAGAATAACTTTTCAGGGCCACATCTAGAGAAGTACCAGAAGGGAGAAAGAGTGTTGAAAAGAAGTATAATTAAACAAATATAAGCTAGAGCCAAGAACATGAGTTATCCCTTAGTGTATAGATCCCCAAAAGAAAGCACAAATTTTTGACCTCAAACCTTTCTCTAAGTCCACCAAGCAATCATGTAAGCCACACTAAAAAGTACCATGCCTCCACCACAGACTTCCGTAATGCAGAGGGAGCAAAAATGTCTTGGTAGAGAAGCGAGGCACAGACATGCATTATGAGGCATGCCACAAGGGCAGCAGTGAAACCATGATTGTCTGTTCTTGAATCCCCAGCTGTTTAGGTTCCAGGCACTCACCTCTACAACCTCTAGGTACACCAACAAATGGAAGGTGACAGCTATAGTCTCCCCTTTTATTCCTTTTCTTTAACCTTGGGAGCACAGGTCAACAGAGCACAAAGACTTCAGTTCTGTTGGAATCTTACCATGGCAAGTTTATTCCCTCTGTGGCTATGTGCTTCTCAAGCTTCATCTCTGCTTCCTAGCACTGTAAATTTTCCTCAACTCTACACTGTCTGTTATGTATTAAACCCACCTAGCAGGCAAATTTTATCCTTTTTCTTTGTAGCTACTTGACATGGAGTACTACACTCAGTTTGACCAAAGTCTTGGCCAAGCAGCTTGGAACAGAAGTCCCCACATCAATTAGGTTGCCAGCTTTCTTAACCACTTCAAGCATTAGTCCTAAGGACTTTCTGACTAATCATACCCTTCCTCCTATTCCTTTTTCACCCTCTAGATTAGAGATCAAGGCAACACAGACATTTTGGAATGCATGTTATGTCTCCAGCAGGCTCTTAAAGAAGTTTGGCAGCAGTGAGTTCCCAGCTTCCCTGGTCATGCTTAGATGGATCTGCATAGTAACATAAGAAGAATCAGTTACAAATTGCTATTTGTCATCATAAACTTCACAGGACAGTTCACAAAAAGGCAGCTTTTGAAAGCCTTTATTTTTGAATGTGAAGCCTTGAACAAAAAAAATCTATTCTGAATAAGCGTGACACACTTGAAGATTCAATATATCACAAGGTAAAGAAGTACAGAGGTGTTGTTTTAAGTTGCATACAATTAAATGCTTGTCTGATTACAATTACTACATCTAGTCCTTCAAAGGCTTAAGTCAGTTTTAATATGTCTGTCCTAGTCCCCACCTAACTTAAACAGGATACCTTAAACTGGAATGCACCACAACACCCAAGAGTCCAGCTCTCAAAGTTCCAGTTCTGTCACTGGTGGCATCCTGTACAAATGCGTGAGGGACCCTTGTGATGGTTCAAGATGCCACAGCTGTGCATATGTTTTCACAAGTACAGCAGAGAACACTTGATACCAGTTAATGCACCTTGACATACCGTACATACCAGTACACTGTATTATCTGTATTATCTGAACAGGTTTAAAATTCCTGACCTGTAAAAAGAGGGAAGTTTGCATTCCCTTCTCATGCAGCAGGAGCAGATAAAGATGATGGGAATAAGTAGGTGTGCTTACAAAGAGCCACGTTAAAGAAAACAAGCTTAGATTTCAATGGATGACCCTTTTGGCGCTGAAGATATGCTTTAATGTATAGTAGCATGAACTGTAGCAAAATAAAAAAAAAAAATTAGAGCCTTGCTAAGGCTCCCCAAACTTTTACTGTGTGCAAGGATAGCTAAAGAAATTACAACAAAGAGGTTTGGCTCTGGAGCTTTCTATCTGAGTGTCACTTAACCATGTGACTGTCATGGACACCTAACCACAGATCTCGATGGACAAAAGGAAAAGAAAGGAGCATGACATTGAGAGTCATGGTTTAGCAGAACAAGCAGCAGTATAAGCCATCTTCCTGCTCTTGCAGGCAGATAGAACTCTTGTGTGTATAGCAAAAATTGCAATATCCTTGCTTTCTCCTTCACAAGAAAAGAAGAGGAAGTGAAAATATGCCTGGACCCATTCTTCTGCCTTATACAGAAAAAGCTTTGTTTAAGTCGGAGTTTTAGTAGGAATCACAGCATTACACTTGCTTTGCTCATTCCAGAGTGCTTTCTAACATCAAAGTATCCTTCATTAAACAAAGGGTCAAGAAATGCAGCAACTTATACCAGGCACAGTTAAGTTGCAACTTACACTGATAAGTACCTCTGTCATTTATGCTGCTTAAATCATTGGTTATGTAGTACCTGGCAAGCCAATGAGACTTGTTCAGACTACAGGATCTCATCAATTATGCCTTTTATGAGTCTTTTTCCACCTAGTTTGAGGACATTTGGCCCATGCTCGCATTTCAGGAACCAGTAGTACCATCTCTTGAAGAACCAGATGTTTATTTTAACTGATTAAAAGTGCAAAACTTGTCTGGCAATCCTGAAGTCATAATTTTGTGATGCTTTAGTGCTTCCACAGTGAACCCAAGCTCAAAAGATCATCGGAAACAAACAAAACATGAAGAACTAGAACTGGGAATCCATCTGCACGTATGAAATCCAGAAGATCATTACTCATTTTTATTAAGGACAACAGACCATAATAGTCATAACCCTACTACAAACTTCACTTCTAAACTACACAGGGGTCTCCAGCAGTTCCTTTCTGTTTTCCACCCTTAAACTGAGAAAGGGATGATACAAGGTTTACAGTTGCGCCAAAGATATAAGAACTGGGCACAACAGACCATTTGCTTTCAAAAACTGTGCATTCTCACTGTCCCCCATCAAGGATAGGATGTAATCCAGAGGGACCTGGACAGGCTGGAGAAGTGGACCTGTGAGAACCTCATGAGGTTCAACAAGGCCAAGTGCAAGGTCCTACACCTGGGTTGGGGCAATATCTGATTTCAATACAGGATGGGGGGGTGATGTGATTGAGAACAGCCCTGCGGAGAAAGACTTGGGGTGCTGACTGACAAGACGCTCAATATGAGCTGGTAGTGTGCACTCGCAGCCCAGAAGGCCAACTGTGTCCTGGGCTGCTTCAAAAGAAGCATGGACAGAGGGTCGAGGGAGGAAATGGTCCCCCTTTACTCCGCTCTTGTGAGACCTTATCTGGAATATTTTGCCCACTTCTGGAATCCTCAACATAAGAAGGATATGGAGCTGTTGGAACGGGTCCTGAGGAGGGCTACAAAGATGATCAGAGGGCTGGAGCACCTCCCATACGAGGACAGGCTGAGAGAGCTGGGCTTGTTCAGCCTGGAGAACAGAAGGGTCCGAAGAGATCTTATAGCGACCTTCCAGTACCCGAAGGGGGCCTACAAGAAAGCTAGGGAGGGACTGTTTGCAAAGGCTTATAGTGATAGGATGAGGGAGAACAGGCATAAACTGGAGAGAGGCAGATTTCAGCTAGACATAAGGAGGAATTTCTTCACCTTGAGAATGGTGAGACACTGGAATAAGTTGCCCAAGGAAGTTGTGGATGCCCCATCCCTGGAGATGTTCAAGACCAGGTTGGATGGGGCCTTGGGCAGCCTGATCTAGTGGGACATATCCCTGCCCATTGCAGGGATGTAGAACTGGGTGATCTTTAACCCAAACTATTCTATGATTCTTGTTAAGCTCTCTAGATCACAGCTACTCAAGCAATGCCATTAAAAGCAAAGCAACAGTTCTGTATGATGCTCTTTTACTAACAGGGCTGGACAGAAAAATGCCTGAGGTAACAACACTAGATGTTATTCAGACATGGTGAATAGAGAGTGCCTTTACAGTCTTTCCCTCAGGAACAGGTCTCTGGAGTGCTCATGCACTTGGTTTTGCCAGGAAGGTGTGGTACTGTGGGTGTTTCTCATGCCTCAAAGCTGAGTCATAATTTCAGCCCACAGAAGCAAACCTAATGAAAGGTGAGATTTTTCTTTTCCTTGCCATCCCTTTGACATGTTTCTGTGAAGATGCCCAATTACTGGAACAACAAGTACAGCCAGTGAGCATCCGCTGTTGCTGTCCAACTAACAAGAGCCTTGTGCCAACGTACACTTTACTCACATTCACATCTCCTTAGTAATGCTGGATAATGCTTTCAAATAAATAAATGTACCAAAGTCACTTCTTTAGGGTGAGTAAGAGTAGAGGAAGCCACTGGAGACAGATAAACACAGGCACACAGAATCTTACCTGTGACACATCTATCCTAACATCCTGCCTCTGGCCCGAGCCATGTATCAAGTGTCCTAGAAACAAGAAAGCCTGTAAGACGTAAGATTTGGGATATGTCACCCCTTAGAAAGGGGTTTTGTTGTGATCCCTAGAAGATAAATCCTAAGCTTGAGGTTTATATATCCACCTAGATGTCTATTAACTTTAGCAACTATAATTCTAGATATTCTGGTTATTTATACAAAAGCATTCAATCCCTTGTTTAATCCTCCTAAATCCTTTGGCCTCAGTGATGCCTTATGGCAACGGTTTTCACAGTCAAGTCACATCCATAGTCAGGGACTTCAGAGCTTGCAGGCTTGCTGCCATGGATGGAGCTGGTAACATAGCAGCTCTGCGGGCCATGGAGCTGGTAACATAGCAGCTCGGCGGGCCTGAGGAGGCTCAGCGCTAGCTAAGGACTCTGTGCCTACAGGGCACAGTGAAGTACCAGAAGCAGTCTGATTTCACTAGCCCTGCTGGGAAGCAAGGTGCAAAACCCAAGAGACTGGCTTCTAGCCCACAAATTATCTCGGTCAGAGCTAGTTTTACTGTCTGCCCTGCACATAAGTATATTTGTCTCCCTATTCTTGGTGTTGCAGTAGAACTCAAAGCTCTATGACATCTCACAGCTGGCACATATGATCCAGGACTTCTGGATTCTCAAATCCTCTTTTAGGTTGCAAGGCTGGCAAGTAGCCTGTACTTGAGAAATAGAGCTGCTGCTGAACCAGGAGACTTACAGCTTGGGCTCTAAGGCTTTATTTCAAAGTGAAATCAGAACAGACCAAGAGCAAAGTACTTAATTTTCAAGTTACCAAGGAAAATTTCCTTCCCCCTTCCTCCCCTGCTTTTAAATGCAACAAGTTTTTAACCTCTTTTCACAATCAAAAGATCAGCACTTTTGCCAAACGTACATTTGGAATTCATGCAGTCAGTCATTCCTGTAGTCAGTATAGTATCAGTGAAAGGTGCACACAGCTTGCCCTGAGAAATGTAACTACAGCTAGGTTTTTGTTCATGGATGTTGGGAGGCTTTCTATCAAAATACAGGTCAAAATGGGAAACCAGGGACAACAGATGCTACATGATGTAACATATGCAAAGTAAATGTTCATTGTGATTTGTTATATCATTACTGTTTCAGAGACAATTAAAAGCAGCACGTTGACTTCGATGTGCTAGTTAAAAGCTTGCTGCAGAGAGTCTGATGCACTGCATAGAGACATCTTTTCTGAAAAAAAAAAAGTCAGAATTGCTTTGCATCTGAATTGCCCTTCATTCTATATATGCCACTACAGAACTCTATAACCACCTGCCAGACCCATTTATAAAAAGATTCACTACCTGGACAGCTTGTGAAGGGGTCTATATTCTGTCAACATGCTGCCTGCACTAATGTTACAAAAAAATAAACCAAGTATAGATCAACATTATTGATGGTAGCTTAGGAGCTGCCAGGCCATTGCACACTTACATAGTCTCACTCTGAATCTGCAGAGGCCAACTATTAAAAATAGACGGTGAACACATTTGTGCTGTAGACAATCCTTTCAATATATTAAAAAAAACCCCATACCTGCCTTCATCAAGGAGGATGAAAAATTCTGTATAAATTGAAGACAGAAACAAAGGTAATACTTTTGGCAAATAATTTGTGACTTGACATATTTAGATAGTAAACAGTGTAATATCAGAGCTGAATCTGCTAGGCTGAATTAAGACATCATAGACTATGTGAGTATAAGTATTTCTGCAGGCTTCAGTGCTCTGTAAGGTCTCAGAGGAAGCTGAAATTTGACAAACCTGTATAAAAAGAGAGCATAAAATTTTAAAAATTAAAGAAAGAACAATCACTCAAGATTATTTTTGAAAGATTTTTTATATTTAGGCCAATTCCAAGTTATCATAATAGAACAGGGAGAGAAAACTCATGAGCTTTAAACACTTGAATTTGGCAGAGGCTGGACAATTCCACTGGCTCTCATTTTATTATGGGATTCAGATCAAAATTGACTTCCTTGTTTTAAAAACCCTTCATGTGCTTTCTCTTGCCAACCTGTGAACTGTGGTCCCTGTATTCAACAAGAACTTGCTTTATTTCTGTTCTTTCACACATTCTCACCTTTAAGAGTGCAAACACTCCCCTTCTCTTCTTCGTCTCCCTAGACCTGCTTTGTGCAGTCTACCCACACAAAAAGAACTCAAAGAGAAACAAAAAGCAGAATCCTGCTCCCACAAATTCTCTTTTCTCTGCTTTATCTTCTCCTCAATTTCTTCCCCCTTCTACTATTTGCTATTTGCCTTGGTACCTCTGCTGACATCCTGATCGCAAAAGGCTACTCAGACAGAGAAGCATGAAGTGCTCCACTTCCACTCCACTTTCCATTTCCCAATCAATGTAGTTAGCTTTTCACCTACACTGCAAATGCAACCCTAATTATGGAGTGATGGTGGATACTATGCAAGGGATGCCTTACAAAATAAAAGGTACCCTTCAACTGTAATAGTAGCAGAAGAAAAAAAAAGAGACATGATGCTAAGGGTAGAGACTGCTAAGGTGGGGAATGTGTAGTTATAAAATAGATAGATTTCAGTGCTTCCAGGAAACTGGCATTTTCCTATTAATGAAACATCATCTAGAGGAACACTTTTGTATGGGAGAAGTAAACCCTTAGCAACTCTGTATCTGAAACAGCACTAGACTTCAAATCCTCCCTGAGCACACTTATGTTTAACAGTTTAACAAAGCCCTGGAGGAGCACAAGGACTAGACTTATATCTACACATATTTAATGTGGAAGTAACTTATAAAATTTAGTGACTTTGGAAGATGGGAACAGATATCTCAGGTGTTTCCTAATTCAAAGTATTTCATTGCAAAGGTTCTTTTGTGACAGCACTATGACATTAAAAAATTATATATATACATATATATACACACACATTTAAATACAGATATTTATTTAGGCTGACAGATTTTAACTCTAAGGAAAATCTGCACCAATATCACCTCTGTAGCCACCTGAAGGATGGAAAAAAAAAACCTATATACATGATGTAACCTTTTCTTGGATTGCTAACAGTGGTAATGCAATAAAGAGTAACCCTATGTACGTACTCTGGGTACAAGTTCATGACAAATTGGATACTTGCAGCAGGCAGAGAGGAAGACTACCTCTCTTCAAAAGATGCAGGGGATGGTAAGCAATGGTAAGAACACTTCCCAGAGGTACTTAGATCCAAATCCTGAAAGAACTCAGCAGAAAACTTGCATTTCATGGAATTATTCTTCTCATAAAGAGGAATGCCAAATCACTGGCTGCAATAAAGGACACAGTTGTCTTTTTCTTGCTCTATGGGGTATTGCTCATTTGCTATGCTTGCTCATAAATCAGACCTTTCGACTGCTCATTCTCCCCTCTACCTTCACCTTTTTTGTGGTGTGCTTTTCTGACCTTTCACTGTAAAATCTTCTCAAGTTCATGCTATTACTCAAGGTTTGTCCCTCAGATCACACTCCTCAGAATACCCTCCACAACAAAGACTCTGGGATGAAATCTTTGATGACCTGTGCTCTTTTATGACTTTCACACATCAACCTGTTCAGTGTAAGTATAATAAAGATGGAATATTCAATAAATATAACTAGTTGAGTTGTTTTGCTGCATTAAAGCACGTATTCAGCAAGTACCAGTTATCACAAGCCTGAACAAGACCCTCTATGTCCAACTCCTGAAGCAGAAAGCAAAGATAAGACTGAGGCTCACTACAGCTCTGCCCTCAGTTTGTTCTATCTTAAATTTCTTTTCTTCATCCCAAAGCTGTGATACTACTCTGTGCCTTTACAGTTGCTAAAGAGAAAGAAGAAACTAGATACTAGGAAACAGAAGCTCTGCCAACAAACAAGAAAGACCAGCACTTAATTAAGACAGCAAAGGAGCAGCCAGTCCTAGTGCAAGTGAGGACAGATGGAATTTTGTCCAAAGGCAAAACTAGAGCTAAGGTGGAAACTTATGCAATACCTGAAAAATGAGGCACTGGACACAGGAGGACTTTCACCATATTTAACAAAGGAACTCTACACAAAGCACTTGTTACTATCCATAGTAAAGTCAGTACTGTCCCAACCTAGGATGCTAATAATTGATGACATTGTGTCCTGTGCCATTTCATGTGTAATGGTGTGATATCGTGTCATTTTACAAGTCAAGGAAAATAAAGAAATTGTTCCTTACAAACTGAAGCTTCATGAAGGAGCACAACATGAACAGCCATCTTTCCATTCCCCGTCTTTTCTTCTCTGCTTTATTTTACTCCCTTTCCATCATCTGCTCAGAGATCCTCTCACAGAATGAAACGAACTGGTACTCTAGTACAATCATGCCCATGCTTCCAGAGAGGCTACAGCAATGTCATTTCTGTCCACTCTCTCTTCCAATAAGTCAGCATGCCTGTGTTTGTATGTGTCTGGTAAAGGAAGGACAAAGGAAAGCAGTGACTTCTGATCACCATCCCCCTTCAAAACCTGATACAAAATTGTGACTAGGGTGTCAGTTGAGAGGAGATAGATTTCTTCCTCTTATTTGTCATACCCATGGACCCAAAAGCACCCTGCTTCTGCAGCGGGATGCTTGGCTTGCTCAGTTGTTCCTGTGCTGAGCAGAGACTTAAGGTATTCCACTTCCTGCTGAGGAGATTGCACTTACCCATCCAGTTGAGATGTTCAGAGTCTCTGATTTTACACCTTTAAATTTAATTTGGTGCAAAGTTCAATGAAAACAGCCCACAAGTAACTTGTAAACTTCCTTAAACACCAGAGGCCAGGTATCAAGAGGAAAAAAGAAAAATCCCATTTGTCATTTGCAACTCTCCAAGAAAAGGCAAACCATCATTACCTATCAAACATCATGCAAGCATTCAAGTAAAAAATAAAATCTTAGGAAACAAAACCAAAAATAGGTCAAGATCACTACATAATCTTTTCCCTTCTTATCTAAGCCCCATGAAACAAACCCCATCCTATTTTCTTCACCACTGTTGGAATTATTTATTTGCCACTCTTAGAAAAAATAAAAGCTAATGCCAATACAAACAACTCTCTTTTAAACCACCAACAAATCATTAACTGAGCTCAGAGTTAATAGCTTAAGAATATAAAGTATAATATATTGTAACAGCAGTGAAAGAAAAAAAAAGATTTAAAGAGCATGGAACTATTACAACTAGTTCTGAAAGAGCTCAATGTGAAATCAACCAGAAAATGATCATTCTACAACAATAAATACAGAGTACTAAAACCAAAACAAAGCATCTAGCTTTGGGAAAAAAAAAAAATCCATGAATAAGGAAAAACCACCCCCCTAAACCTTTTTAGAGGAAAGTATTTAATGCAGCCATAAAATAGAGAATTTATTTTCTTTATATGAAGTGTGGCTTTGATTGAGTCTGTAGAATTAAACACTAATGTTATTGTAAGTAAAACACAAGGAACTGGAATTTGTGTTTGGTGTATAATCAAGAAGTAAGTGAGTCACAAAGTCGATGGATGTGATATGCCTTTATATGGCTTAGTTAGGGTTACTTTTGATGCACTGTAAAATAGAAGTGTTCCTTATGCAAAGAAACAAAAATCATTTGACTTCAGATATGCACAGAGCGCTTACATTCTTAATACACTATACATACACTTTCTTTGTGAGTACAGATTGACATGTACAAGACATCTGAGGTTTGACTTGATGTGTTTGATAGGTATAACAGATTGACTGCATTTTCTCAACTCCTTTGTAACAGAATGAAGGAGCATACAACTTAATTTTACTTTTTACTGCATTTTAGATGCTACTACAATCGATCATGTCTACAAAATAAACTGGCAATCAGAAAGCCCAGCCTTGCCAGCTCTGACGATTTCAATTATAAGTGTTAAAATATGTGATGTTCTGGTTACAGTTCAAGCTCCAAAAAGTTAGCATCTTTGTGAGACCCCAAACTTCTCTTTAAAATGAATAATGGTGTAAAAAAAAAACCCAAAACCCCAAACCCAACATTTAAAATCATGGCCCACTAGCACCTTGGAACTCAAACCCAAGAGTAGACTTCAAAAGAGAACTAAAAAAACCCTTATCACTTAATAATTTGCCTTGAATTTCTGGTTTTCTGAATCTCACAATATAAACCTTTTGGAGAATTAACTTAAGACCTTTTAAATATCTGGGACTGGTAGCACCAGAACCCCAGAACCCAGAAAAGACATTAAATACCAGCCCAATGACTCTACGTAGAGACATCACTCTGCAAGATTTCTGTCCTTCCTCTCTCACTGTCAAAGCCAATAGAATCCAAAATACTTGTAAATTGAGCCACCAATTTACACAGGTAGTATTGCAATACATTAGTACTGTGGCAGCATCCAAACTCCAGTTTTGAGAGCCCCTGGGATAGCACTAGATTAAGCCTTGAATAGATAGTTTCCCTAGATGCCATAATTTCATGCTAACAGCTCTGCCGTTTGTTCCACTGCTGTAGTAAGCTGAGACATTACAGTTACTCTGAACTGTATCATCTTGATCTACTCAAAATCCTTTGCCTAGACTTCCTCGATGTATCTCATATCAGAACTCAATAAAATAGACAGCACTCACATAAGGAATTTATGTGGTGGAAAACAAGTTGTACCAAATCTCAAACTTAATAAAAAAAAAAGAAAAAAAATGGTGTAGTAAAGCATATTTACAGATGTCAAAGAGGCTAAACACACACATTAGAGGAGTGGCAAGGAAAGGAAAGATTATTTGAATGATGACACAGTAGGCAGTACATCAAAGCTACTGCAATGCACCCTATTAAACAGCTAAATGTCTGATTCCAGAGTCACTGTGAGTTGGGTGCTCGGTAACCCAAATCTAAAATGACTGGGGTTAAAATAAGGACAGCATTCACTGTAGGCTGCATTCATATGACAGCGTAGGCAGCAAAGAGGGGAAAAGCCAGGAATCATTAAGTAACAGAGATGAAAGAAGAGCTCTAAGCATAAACAAATGTCTTTGGTCCGTGTGGAGGACTTGCACTCCATCTTTCCAATGGAACCATCTTTGAACTCGATACAAATAATGGATAAGCTGTGGTGGCTCAGGAGAGCCACAGTCAATCCAGCATACAACCATAATGTAGCTGCTCCATGTACTGTTCTGATATCTGTATTCTTTCTCCTCACTATCCATCCAATTGCATTTTATTTTTCTGCAAGGAGAATCTACTTTGCACCTGTTGGTTCTAATTATCATTTAAAATTTAAAATGCAAAGGACAAGAACATATTGGTAGAAAACCTATTGTTAAGCCACTATTAATATTTAGCATTAGTGTAAACGAATATCCTCTTGTACTCTACTGCATATTTGTATGTGGAGCTTTATGAATCAAAGTGGACTTGAGATCAGTCTTTAAAACCTAATTGGTATCCCACAAATCTGTACAGAACCTTATACTTAGATTAAGTATTTTCTTTTTGTCTGCATGACATCACTCTGTCTGGCCAGACAGAGATTCAAAGTTGAACTCTCCCTGTTAAAAAGACTCAGAGGGAGATTAAAATAGAGCCATGGATAAGACATTTCTGGTTTAACAATACAAAAGCTATTAGAACAATAAGGGCTATGTCATTATTTGGGAAGATGCTCTTCCCAAGCCTCAGGCTTACACACAGAGAATTTATCCAAGGTATCATAAAAGGATTACCCAAAAAATAGGAAGGGGGTGGGGGAGAAAAGAGAGAAACAAAAAGAGTGTCTGTTTGTATCAGGACAGATGACGAACTTCAGACATTTACAGTTCCTGGGTATATTAAACTTTCCTACATTTTCAACCTTATATTGCCCATTTTTTATGTGAACCTTGACAAACAGGTGGTAATTTCATTTGGAAAGTGCTATCAAGAGTAATTAAAATCTATAAAAAAATAACTGATGGAGGATAAGGTAACAACAGTAAAATCAAAAGCATTACAGAAGGTATGGTAACCACTGTTGTTCTCTTTCTCTCCCATCCTTTCACTCTCATTCTGTAGAAAAATATGGGTGGAAAAAAACATAGATTTAATACAAGCTAGGTTTAACACATGAAGGTGTGGTTCTCCACACCATGGAGAGGAAACCCAACTCCCTGCCAAAGGATTCTGCAGATACTGAAAGCTGGTGGAGAAACATAGTAAGTTTCTGGAAGATAAATCCAACTGTTGTGGTTTGACCGAAAGTAGTATCAGTTTTCTAACTTCAGTTAAGTGTCATTGAAGTAATTTCACTTTCTGGAGGCTATTATGCAAAGTTCCAAACCTCTCACTGGCACACAGCCGAATACCCCCCTAATGGAAGCTGTGGCAAAGCTATATCTTTCTTCTGTGCCTTCGCATAGGGAGCTAGGTTACAAAAAAATCACTAATAGCACTGAGAGAACCAAGTACCTGCTGAGTACATTTCAAATGCTAAAGCTAATTACCCAGAATGACTAAGGTTGGAAGGGATCTCTGGAGGACAACTTGTCCACTCCCCTCAACTCAGGCAGGGTGACGTAGAGCAGGTTGCTTAGGGCCACATCCAGACAGCTTCTGATTGTCTCTAAGGATGGAGACTTCACAACCTTCCTGGGCAATTTGTGCCAGTGGTCAGTTGCTCTCACAGTAAAAATGCATTTCCTGATGTTTCGGTTTATGTCCATTGACTCTGCTCCTGTCACTGGCCACCACTGAAAAGAGCCTGACTCCATCATCTTTGCACCTTCCCTTCAGGTATTTAACATACATGAGTATGATCCCCTCTGAGCCTTCTTTTCTCCAGTCTAACAGATGTCTCAACAATCTATCTTTCTTCCAAGAAAAGCAAGGCTGGGTGTAGGCCAACAGACATTTCTGTTACCTATGCACATTTACCTCTTTGGAAGTGAATTGGGACCAATTAATTTAATATTTCATCCAACAAACTTGATCCTGACCCAGGTCGGTGACTTCACTGGCTTATCTGCCTGACAGACCCTATGCAATTCCTCCTGCCAATGGCTATTTTACACAGGTGATAGTGGGTGTTAGGTTTAAACATGCCTAAAGGGAAAAGATTAATTTGTTGGATGGCTTATGTGAAAACGTAAATAGTGCCATTTCAACACTAGTTCTACTTGCTAAAACTAGTAGAATATAATTACAGGTCTTTCATGCAATGTTATCCTAAAATATCTGTTAGTAAATAGTGAGGAAGACTTACAGTATGATGAATACACACCAAAGCAGACTTTGACATCAGCAGACCTGGGACAAAAATGTTCATCGAGCCTCCTATGGCATGACAGACTTTCCCACATGAAAGTATTCCAGCTAAAATCTGAATCTAAGACTTTGATGGTAGAAGACAAAATATAAAGATACAGTCTTTATGGTTGCAAAGATAATTTTCCAAATACAAACATTACAGTGTTGGCTTTATAAATCTATTGCTAATATCACTGCCTTTATTCACAACTGTGCAGGCCTCTTTATGGCAGATCTCAAGCCCTTGTGGGCTGCCTCACAGTGCTCTATCAGTGTCATCTGCATGGTTTTAAAAATACCATGCAACTCTTCTGAAATGGTTGCCAGCTCTTTAAATGAAGTAAATTCAAGCAGAAGTCTGGAAAGAGTCTATATTTAGAGTCTGATTATAGTTTAATCCTGGTAAATTTAAACCAATTTAGTTAGCAAGACACTTACAAATAAGTGCGCTTTTCAGTTATGAGCAGGGGTTTTTTTTCAGTATACCCTGCAGCAACCTGATGCAAATCTGAACTAAACTAGAAGTGGTCACTCCCAAAGTAAACAGACACTACCTGAATGCCAAATTTAAAACTGATTAGAGTTCAACAAGTGCCACCATCTTATGGAGGCATGGCTCTCCTTCTACTCCTTAGAGTACACATTAGATGATTTAATTATTTTTCTTTGATTCCATAAATGCAGCCAAGTAACTATTTGAATTTGCAAAAGAACCTTATGTTAACAGATATGGGTTTCTGTGTCCCTCTGGGAAAATGCTGTCTCTTCAGGCAAAGACAAACAACACGAGAAATGCCCAGATAAGTCTGACAATCAGTTTCTGTGGCAATCTACTGAGAAGCTCTACCCAAGCTCTATTCCAAACCGAGCAGAAGCTTGGTGTGATGAATAGTGCAGAACTAGACTCAGTCACCATCACCTCTGATGATGTCACCATTGATGGAGCTCTGTTTGTTCTCTGAGTATGACTGAATGCCCATGTGTCTTTAAAAGTTGGCCCCACCACACTTTAAACTATTTGCTATGTAGGACGCATTAGTGTTTTTCAGGAATCCATGGAGTTCCCACAGGAATACCTAGTGGAATAGTAAACCAAATTTTGCATGGACAAAGCAACTCCTGCCTTGGATATAAAGGATTATTTTATACTGGTGCAGCTAATCCCACTCAGGGCTGGTACCCCATCTCAGACATAAGCACAGAAACCCAGGACAGACAAGCATTTCAACACTTCTGGCTAGGGGATCTTGCCCTCAACACACATACTGATGCTTGTACATGGTCTCCTGGCTGTCTATACTCCTGTCCATCTGTTGGGATGGCATCACGCCAGCTAACAAGGTAGCATGCCAGCTTCACTAGCACAAATGTGCCAAATAAAGATAGGTTGTTTTGAATGCACTACTTTCAGAAGAGTGCAAGAATCACGCAGAACTTGTCCCCATGGAAGAAAAAAAAGTGAGAAACTTCTGCACATCCCCAGCTCTCCTACAGTTATTTTAGGTTTGATCTTCCCTTCATTTTCGGTATTCAAGCACCTTTCCAAACATAGAAATCTGAATAAAGGTTCTGAATATAAGATACTACCAGGCAAAGCAGGTGGGATTTTAACAGACTCACTGGTAGGACCATTACATGTCTGCAGGTGCTCTCTATACATGCTGCTAATATCCTTAGGAAAGAGCTTTCCCATCTATATCTGCACACTATTTCACTGCTTTCATTCTAACTACTCCTTCATATTTTAAGAGCAGCTCTTCCTATAAAACAAAACTATAGTTTTTCGAAGTACCTACTAACCTCTTAAATAAAGCACAGTTCTTGCTTCTACAGCAAGTATAGAGGAAACTTTTCACATCCAGTAGCACCCAGTTAACTTCAATTTGACTGTGAGTTTGAAAATTTCAGAATCAGATAAAGAATCTATGATATTGTTGTATTAATAACGGCAGGAACTTCCCAATGAGCACTAATTTAGAAGTCTGGAGAAACTCAGACTCCCTCTTTTGAGATGTTTCCTCATGCTTGCAAATTACACAAGCCTCAGACCCCAAGACCAAGAAGTATGAAAAACCATGATACAAAGGGTTTAAAAATCCAGCCAGCTTTCCAGCTCTAGGTGTTATAGAGCATTCTGGAAATAGTATCCCAAGTAACTAGTGATAGGATAAGAGGAAAAGTCCTTGAGTTGCACCAGGGGAGGTTTACATTGGGTATTAGAAAGGATTTCTTTACTGCAGGAGTGGTGAAGCATTGGAATGGTCTGCTCAGGGAAGCGGTAGAGTCACCATTCCTGGAGGTGTTTTAAAAGCACGCAGACATGGCACTTTGGGACATGAATTAGTAGGCATGGTGGTGTTGGGCTGGCAGTTGAACTGGATCATCTTAGACGTCTTCCCCAACTGTAACGATTCTATGATTCTATGAAATTCTCTCTTGTTACGTTTTAAGCCTAAGCTGCACACTTGGTGTACAAGGAGTCAGCCAAAACCACATTATGTGATAAAAGTCGTTGAGATGAAGCAGGAAAACAGAAAAGACAGTAAAGACCTAAACAAACGAAACAAGCAACATGGACTGATGCCCCTGCATCAATTTTGAAGCCATCATAAGGCTGCCAAAGCAGCCACAGATAAATACAGGAAAGTTTATTTTTGTTTAAGAAGCAAAACTCAGGCAAGGCTACCTGAATGCTTCCAAAAGCCTTTCCTGAGAGTTATTTCTCTGAGCAGTGCATGCTTAGTTCACTGCTAAGTACATCAGTAGCATGGCCACATTCTGGCACAAATGCTGGCTCCATGTTCCCCAACAGCCTGGTGAACCGCACTACGAAAGGACAGGGACAAAGAAATTTGTTTGCTTTTCAAAACTGACAAACCAAGGGTCCTGCTTGCCTATATTCATATCAAGTTCCCAGAAACATTACAACAACAGGATACAGACATCCATCATTTTCTAAAGTCATCAACAGTAGTGAGACCTTTTCTTCTCGGGTCAGTTTAGTTCAATTACTTAACTGCTCTGTCATTCAGGTCCCACTGCTTTTGATACTGGCACATTGCTGGAGTGGGCTTAGATAGAGACAATATGTGCTTCACAACTCTAAAGTCAAAACCCCTGAAATTGCTCCACCCTACCCTTTCCTTTCCCCTGCCCCAGAGCTTCTGCCCTGTGAATAGAAATAAAAGACTGTAGCTCAAGCCACATGATACGGCTTTTAGCAGTTTGTCACTTAACATACCTAGTCAGGGATCACACTCGGAAGCATATTTTTTGACAGCAATAGAACATGTGCTATTGAAGGGAAAAATGGGTGTGGAGACAAGCAGATCTGGGAAAGGCTTGCGATAGTAAGCACAGCCAGCATGAAGGCAACCACCTGCTGGAAGGTGATTCTGACATGTAAAACATTGAGCAAGCATGAATGAAGAACAGCAAACCACACCCATGCACCAGACACCATCAAATCCAGCTCCTTTGACATTTTTATTTGTATTAATGTTACCTTATAATAACCTTTCACTGCTCTCTGCAAAGATAACAGGTGTCATTAAAACAGCTGTCACTGTGCCAGTCTTCCCTGAGACACCTATTTATTTGGATCTTTCAAGAGAAAGATAAATGAAATCAGTCATTCTATATTAGAGGGTTCCCAGGGACAGCGAGTTGATTGGCATCTCATACCAGCGGGCAAGTCATCGCAAGACACTTGTAGAAGAGAGCATTTTCCCTGTAGTCTTGATGCTTTAACATCTGCCAGGAATATGTATGTATGTATAGATTGATTTTTTTCGATGAATGATTCTCTGTGAAATATCAGAGAGAAAAATGTCAGACGTATATTGCATAGCAATCGAGGGCTAATGAAGATCCAGGTATTAAATCAATTAAGAAGTATCAAAAGCTACCTAATCATCAAGGAACAAAATTGGCACCACAATATGTAGTGAGTATGGGAAAGCCTAATTTACTAAACATACCCTGCAGTCACATAATTGCATGTAATTTTACCAGCATAATTAACTAATTTAATTACCACTTCTCAAGTGCATCAATTATTGACATTACAGAGTTTTCAGACAGCAGAATTACTGTGTGGTACATTCAGAGAATGCAAAATGCTTTGTATGCCTATTTTCCAGTCACAGTCAACAACTGAGAGGGAACACAAGCAGCAAAAGGGGAAAAAACTGCAAGTGCACCACATAGAGCATAGTTTAGCAATCAGAATTAAGAGATGAACCAGAAAAAAACATGTTTATGTTGGACTGAAAAGTCAACAGCAAACAACCAGAGAGACCAAGGAGACAAAAGCTAAGCATGGTGTTGAAACAGACAGCTCTTATTTCTGAACAATGAGGTCTACTTTCAACTAAATCTATTCAGGAGGTGACAAGCTCTTTGAGATCTACCAGCCACCCTTATCTCTTAACCAAGGGCTTGATTTTAGAGTAAGTATCTACAATGGCATACAGATACCTGCATGAAGCACCATTGGCCTCACTAAGAAATTGTAAAGGTTTGTCAGCACAGGTCTCAAAGCAGAATCAGAACCTAAAAAGAGAGACTTGGGCTAGTATGTGATAAGAAACAGGGATGTTCTTGAACAAACCCTGGATGCACTGGTTCCCTCCAAAAAGGGAAGCAAGCGGAAGTACAAAGATGAAGTATGGATGCATTCTTATTAATTAAAACATACCTTTGCCGTGTGGGATCATTACTCAGACTTGAAGAACTATTGATCCCCTGCTTAATGTTTAGACACTGTACGTAAATCTTTGCATAAAACCATTTTGTTTCAGCAATGAGCTTTTCAAAGTCAAGAGAGATGTCAGCATCTGCTCCCCATGGAGTCTTAAGAGTCAGTGTCAGTAAAAAATGGGCAGCGTCAGTAAAAATTATGCCCTGTGTCAGTAACTTTGTTAACAGGGTAGCTGGAAACCCTGGGAGCTGTAGTGTCATTTTCTTTTCCCATTGCCCTCCTGTACTTGACCTTTGCACAGCTGTTTCACAGTATCTGGAGATGGCTGAACTGTGAAATAGTGATTACAGGAAAGGGGACATTTTAATGAGACAATACAACCTAGAACAGGAGGAGGGTATTCTTTCATATGCCAACTGAGATCTTTAATGTCTTCTTTGTCTTTCAGATTCAGTTATGAACAATCACCACAACCTGCCCTTTTATATCTAATACCAATATGCAGTTACCCTTTTTAAGGTTACTAAAGCTTACTGTATTCATTGTGGTGATTATTCCAAGCAAGAAGAGGCACTTTGCTAAAACAAAATAAAACAGATGTCCAAAAAAATCATAAATGCCTAGAAGGAACTTAGAAGTTATACAAAATAAAGTAAGGGCAGAGTAAGTTCAATCAGTTGCATCCCTGTCAAGTCACTGGGCACAGTAGCACGTGCAGTAAAGACTCCTTATTTGGAGATAAATTAATGATATACCTCAGAAGAAATTCTACCAGAGGAAAACTGTTCTTTTACTACGCTGTTCTTTCATCTTCCACTGAGAAACGCTGCAGGGATGGGACTACAAACATACTGGTCTGTCCCTGTGAGTGCCCTGTGAAGCTTCACCTCAGGCGAAACTTAACTATGTGCTTAAATTTAAGTAATAGCTTAAGTTAAACAACTGGCTTGAAATATGCAGACAAATACATCTTTGACTACAGATGAATCCGTTTGTTCTGGTGCATGTGGTGGTAATGAAGCTTCCTCCAAAAGCACGAGAGACTCCTTGTACCTTCCTCAAAGATTCTATGCAACAGCATGTCATAACCTAGTCCCATTTGGAGTCTTGATTTGAAATTTTGATGTGAAAAATCGAGACAGTGAGAAAAGTACATGTTGCTATCATAGGCAGTGGAAGGAATAGGACGGAGGAGGAAGGGGACCACAACGTTTTCAAGCTAATAGGCAAATTACTTTCTGTAAGCAAATGTGATGAATGATGCTCTTCATGCTGCTCTTTCTGCAAGCTGCTCTCTGTACACCTGCCACGTGGCTGCTATCAGTAAAAGCAATTCCAGTAATGACATTGATGTGTGAGTGGCCTGCACTTGTGAGACACCAGGCCTAAAACATTATTCATTGCAGTTGTAAGTGGGTGGAGGAACTTAACCAGTCAGCTGAGTAAGTACATATAAATGAGCATAAACAGACAGCAAAATGAGTGGATGAGTCAGTAGCAGTAGGAAAGAAAAAAGATAATATACAAAAATCCTCCTTACACACTGCCAGCCCTAGCAGGGATTGTCAAGCCACTCAGGCCTTCAAACGTTCTCTCAAGCGACTGCAAAACCTTTAAGAGGGCTGTCATTTTTCCAAATATAAGCAAGAGTTACCGCTCTGTGGTGTATGCATGCTACTAGCTATATGTACTTAGCAATCTGAAATACGAATTTTAAATAATTTGTGCCACACACAACTTAGCAATGTGTCTTTTGAATTGAAAAGTTGTGCAAGACACAAACTACTAAAAGTCATCATCCCTTACACATACCACACACCATGCAAGGAGTGTGACCTGTCATGCGATGTGTGCAATCATTGATCTAAGACTCTCTCATGATAGGCAAGTTAGAGGTCGATCACAAATGGGAGTGTAACATGCTTCCCTCACAGCATGCAAACAGAACTGCCTGGTTTCCTACTTCACAGAGACTAAGGAGAGAAAGTGGAATTGGACAGTCATGCTCCTCAGCATCTACCTGAACTAGAGACCACATGCATTGGAAAGAATAGGATGCTTCCTAAGTTATCATCTCAAATTGTCTTTTCCAAGACCTTGGCTTCAAAGCTTCTCCTCAGCTTTTCTTAGGCAAGTTAATTTGGATTAACCCTTTTCTCACATATTCCACTACCCTTTGGCAAAGCCTGGGAGTTTGGTGACCTCTCTTGGGGCTTAGGGAAATCATGCTTCACACGTCACTAACTCACCCTGATGCGATAACCTCCCAGCTATCACTGAAGTTAAATCCTGTTCAGCCTTAATTCCAAGTCTGGTATTTTGGACAAAACCATTTTTTCTTCCTCTCATATTGTCCCATGCTTTCTAGATGCTTCAGCACCCCTTGAACATGGAATGCTGTCATTGCAGATACAGATGGGAACAAAGCAAGAAGGGCAGCACAACAGTGTGAAAGGCATATCACCAAGAATAGCTAACCATCTGGCACTCTTCATTGGCATTCCTAGTATCATGGTTTTCCCTTGATGTTACAAGAGTAGGAAAACCAGGTTGAATCTCCTCTCCTACTACGCATTTGTGAACCGGACCACATAAAGTGGCCGAAAGTATATCATATCTGGGTAATATCTCAGTACTCAGCTAACTGTGCAACACAAAATCTATACTGAGCTGCTCTTGATCTCTTTTAAATAGCTGGATTCTCATGTAATTGTTATCTGTTCACCAGGCTAGGGTAGCCAATAAAGAAGCATACCACATGTGCTACCTACATGCAGTAGACAGCAAGGAGGGTCAGTATTGGGCTTGACAGCTTTGCCAGAGCCCTTCAATTAACCCAAGCCACTGCGGAACTCCTAGCAAGATAAGCATTGATCATTAGCTAATTCTGCCAGTTTCACATCGGGGTGGTTGGGTAGAAGGAAAATCAAAGTCAATCATAATAAGTTGGTGAAAATAAGAAGGCAGGGAGGTCTCTAAGTCTCACAGAGGACCTTCATCCTACACTCCATCTCATTTTGGCAGATAAGAACAAATAGAAATGGAATTAAAACCCACTGTTTCTTATGTACAGGTGAGCACAACTCCATTACACCTGTTACATTCGCACAGCACAAAATTCAAATCAGTTAACTTTCCACTTGATTCTCTTCAAGGATCACTTTCAAAAAGGGGAACATAATTAGAGCCAAGCTTAGCCAGTATCAAAAAACCATAAAGAGAGATTTATGATGGAAAAATGACAATGATCAGCAAGAGTTTAAGAATATCTTATTAGGTACCGCAAAAACCCAAGTGTAATGATTCAGAAAAAGAGTCACACTGGTTACAGAAATGCAGCCAGGCTTACAGTGGAAGTGAAAACAGCTTAATTTTTCCAATACATATAGTAAATGGAAGAAAGAGAAGACTGAAAATGATAAATATAAACCAAAAACTAGACACTGTAGAAAATGGAGAAAGGAAACACAAAGACCTAACAAAACAGCCAAAAAACCAGGAAAATATTTAAAGTTCATTAGGAACAGAAGGACCTGTCACAGTGACAGCAACCTATTACTGGATGACGAAAGTTGTCTTGTGAGCAATAACAGCAAAAAGAAAGAAATCTAAGAAAAAATCAGATGATCTAATGCTGGTGGACAAACCAAAACTAAAATCCCCAAATATGCCCTGCCCTTCAGAGAAAGATCATGATCCTTCTGCTGTCTAGATAAAATAAAGCAAAATTTGACTATAGTTTCTAAGGCTGTAAATGGGGAGTTAGAATTTAGTAGCAAAGTCTACTATTCAGCAAAGGCAAAATAAGATTGAAAGGCAAAATAAAGCTTGAAAGCTGCAGAAAACAAACCTCAAATAAAACTGAGGTTCTTATTTTGAGTTTTGCAAGAATCTAATCCAATGACTAGTTCACTGTTTTACAAATGCTTCACTATCCACATTCCCTGCTCTCAAAGGGCTGATGGACTAGTATGATCTGAGGAGAGATTACAGTGCACGTGCACATGTTGATTTATACCAGCAGGAAATTTGGCCCTCCAGGTTTTGGGAAGCACTGTGTTTTATTCCTACTTTTTTTCCCTTACAAAGATGAAAGATGAGAAGACTTCAGAACAGATTCCAAAAGTGCAGGTGCTCTGCACTGTTCTGCTCTGGGGGTGGGCAATATTGGCAGGACCTCCTCACCACTGCTACATCAATACCACACCTTGGCTCAACAACCAGTGAGACCAGCTGCATGAGAGACAGTTAGGAAGCTTCCTTTTGCACTAGTCCAGACATTTCCTTTCCACTACCAATTAACAGCCCACAACACAGAAAAGCTTATCAGCAACATCAAAGAATGCATTCCTCACTAACACACAGTATGGCAGATAACGTCTCTGGCTGCATAAGATTTTCTAATTAAGTGTGTGGGAGTAGGGGAAAGAACAGGAGGGGCTAAAAAAAAAATATCAAGCAGAGCACACTCCGTGTGTTGTTAGCAGTCACTACTGTAAACTGAAATACAGGTGCCATAAGCAATCTGCTGTCTGCTGAGCTGCACTGCTCTGGGGCCTCACTTCCCTGTTGGTCTTTTTGTGTTTCTTTCTCATAGAAAGCAACGTACAGAAGATTCTTTCAGTGTGGCAAGGTGAAGAAAAAGCACAATGATTGTACATTCACCTTTGATACCCAATATCTCGCAGTAAAAAATAAAGGGACCAGATAATGAATGCCACTGACTTCATGAAAGGACCTCATTGCTTAAAAAAAACCAAACAAAAAAACTCCCCCAAAAAAAGCAAAACCACCCAACCAAATGGAAGAAGCAAATAACTAAAATGGAATAGGTTTAAAAACATAATAAATAGTTGAGCAAATAATTCACTACAAGGAAGTCATTAGATTAATTAGGCTTTCCCTGCCCCCAGCATTTTAAAAAGCACTTGAAAGTGTTCAATTGAGTTGAAGGCAAATTTCTTTTTCTATTCCCTGCAAGTGCAAGCACAGACAGTTCAATATTTTCTTTTAGAGCTCTATCAGTTAATTGAGATTATTGACACTTTTTTTGTTTCCCAAATGAAAGAGTGCACATGCCCTTCCAGCACAAATAATTGTGCATAGAGTTTAAAAAATCGGTGTCTTTACATATTTGTGCCAGCAAAACTTGACAGCAGGAACATTCGCAGGAAACAAACACAAAGAAGACGTCACTCCAGATGAAGCAAATTAATTTTCAAATTGAACATTCCCCAAAATATTGTCCAAGTACAGACAGATCATTATGCAGAAGTATGAACTGTGAAAAATTAACAACAGAAAATATGCAGTGTTTACTTTGCAAACTTCAAATTAGGTAAATCACCTTAGGTCTTGTGGCTGCAGTAGCTGCATTAATTGCTCAAGATCTGGTTCCTAGATAAACTTTTCTGCATGGAAAACAAGTCTTTGTTTCAGTATTAAACCCTAAAGCAAACTGATGGTGCTACAGAAAACAATCTTCTCTTGAAATTCCAGTAGCAGCTCAATTGAGTTCAGCTTGAAACTGGCAAATGGCATTATTCTGTTTTAAATATAGGAACTTGTCACACGCTACTTTTTTGTGTGCTTAAAAAAGAGTTAATATTTGGCTAATATGTTTATCTTTGCATAACATTACTGTCTACAGGCAGGAAAGAAAGAAACAGCTGTTGCAAGTCTAAACCTTGCTCATTAATCTTTCATCATCTTGGGACCTCCAGCATTGTATTCTCTATTACAGCATCAGCTTTCTATTCAACAGTGGTATCTGAGAGCAATTTCCCTACTAAACTGCCATTTAGACTTGCCAGATCCACTCCTACCAAACCTGGACACTGAGGCTCCACGTAGATAAACACTCAGCAGAGAAGGAGGCATGAGTTAGGCAGCATTTCTACCTTACAGAGGCTTGCAGAATCTGTTTACTGGTGGCTGCTTGTTTCAAGGAGAACAGGAGGCATCCCAGGTGCAGTATTTCCTCCTGGTAGCACAAGCTGCAATTTCAGCTCCCTTACATCAAACTGATAGTCTCAGGTCTATTCTTACTCAAACACTTGGCAAATACCCTGAACCCTGGAGTACCCAGGTTACACCCAGAAACTTACAGATTCAGCAGCAGAAAACTATCTCCTCCTCCTGTTGCAATGGTCTCATCGTTGTCTGATTCTCTTCTCAGCCTCCTTTTGGATGAATGCCCATATCCACAGATGTGCACAGGAGGTAGATGGCACTAGAGGTGCCCTTAAGCACCTCAGCTGTTACTTCACACTGCCTCCCAGGTGTTATTAGCAGAAAACATGCATTGTAGAAACCACAGCAGGATTCTCTTTACACCGTTCTTGTTTTTAATCTTTTCAAATTCTCAGGGAACACAGTCAATGGGTACTTGGGAGTCAAAGCTGTATAACTTCCTTCTCCTCCTCACTAGGCTCTGTATCTATATAAATATGTAGTAAAGCATACATTGGTTTCAAACATCTGTTTGTAGCATGTCAATGTTCACTGTTGCAGTAAAGTTACTAGTCTGGCCAGTAAGCATAGTTTTGCTGAGCTGACAAAGGAGCATCAGACACAGCTTGGCTCTACCGTCAGCTACCTATATTTGGGCGTTCTGACCACAGGCACCAGATAGGGGAACAGCTGCTATCTATGCTGCAGAAAAACTTCAACCAGCACCTCATGGACTGTCTTAAAGGAGTTCTGGATGAGTCTGTGCCTGATACATCACCATTGCTCTGACACACAACAGCACTTAATTCCTTACGCCATACGCAAATGCTAGGGAATTAACAGTGTTATTACTGATGCTGTTTCTCACCATGCAAACACACACTGGTGCAAATATAGGTACATTTAAGAACAATATAAACTAGTCAGAGCAAGAATTATGTAGCACATCTTCTGGAAGGTGCCTCTAGAATTTTTAATACTTTCATAATACAAATTATACATTATTTGTGAAAGCATACATACACCAGCAATGTGTATTGCAGAATTACTAATTCACATATCACACATATCAATGGAATTTAGCAAAAGACTAAACTTCTAAAATGGATAGCATAGCCCTTCTTGAGGTTAATAACCGTTCTACTTTTTATTTGGTTTACACATCCTTCGTACTATCTTTCCTACGGTGATCATCTTAATAAGAATCAAAAGATAGTCTTACCTAGCACAGTAAATTAAAAGTAGTTTTCACAATAAGAAGCAGAAAGAAAAGAGCACAAATATCATATTATTCTTCGTGCTTAATGTGTTACTTGTGCTTACCTCATCTGTGTTTAATAGGTTGTCTTCATATTCCCTTCACAGAGCTACAGATTCTCAAGTTAAACAAGGAAGCTCCTGACAGTTTTCGCTTTCCTAGGGCAAGATTGCTCAACGAGCAATAACTAAGATACCTTTTGACAAGTGCAGCTAAAAGCCAGTAAAGTTTCGTCAATCTGCATCAGTGTGCCTTCGCACCTTTCAGTTTCATACCTAAATGCTGGACGCCAAAGTCTGTTGCACTGATTATAGAAAACTATAAAAAGGGAAATGAATGCAAAAGCAAAAATCATATTAATCAGCTGAAGGAAAATACTTTTCCAACTACAACTGTGGCTGAAACCCATAAATTAGATGACTAGAGTAATAAGACATGTGAAATGGCTTTTAAGTCCACTACCAGCTCCATGCAATAAATTTCAAATGACATCCAGGCTTTTAGTGGAGAAGATGATTTATTGCAGTCTGGAGGAAGAGAGCTTTCATGGATTATCTCTAAAGTGGCAAAACTCTATTCTGAATTTTTCAAAATTAGTGCAGCTCAGTGAATGTTACTGACAAGCAAATACAAAAGCACTTGAAAAAAAACCAACAAGTTTTGTAAGAAAAATAGCAAACGTACTTCAGAATATCCACAGATTTTTCTAAGAGAACCACATCTTGGTTTTTCATAAACCAGGAAAAAAATAGAAAAAAGAAAAAAAAGCCTAGCAAGAGAATAACACTTGCTGCATGTATAACACCACCTGGTATTCCTACAACCAAAGTTATTTCACTTGTGAAATTTCTAAGGCAACATTACTCAGCTTTTGATACTAAAAGTCTACAAAACAATTTGGCAGAAAATGCAAGTTTCTTCCAGAACCTATAGACCTAAACATACGCTTTCTACTATGTCTGTCATTAGGCAATGCGAGTGAAGCACTGACCGCAGAAATGCTCTCCAATAATAGCCTAAAGCCTGCAGGGTCCTATTTCCTTTGAGCATCCAGAAATAGACCTATTTCCTCTTCTCTGGTAAAAGGAAACAAAGAAAACTTCTCTTCACTGGAATCACGGGGTTGCCATAACATCATCATATCAAAGTCGTGATGCTCACTGCAGGGCTCCTGCATTACACCTCACTAGTTAAACATTGCACTGTATCTTGGTTCTGAGTCCATTCCTTTCCCTGGGCTGAAAACAGCTGGCAAGAATCCTGGAATGTTGTCATGATTGCATTATAGAATCATTAAGGTTGGAAAAGACCTCCAAGTCCAACCATCCCTCGGTACACCACTGCTCAACACTATATAAGTAATTGTGCCTAAGGAAAGGATATTCCAGGGGACAGGCATAATCCTCTTCAAAAGCCTTGGGTAAAAGCTGTTAGACACATGCCCCTAATTCTGATCGCTTTACTGTCTAGTGATAGTAAATAATTTTAGCAATTCTCAAGACATAGGACACAGATTTTGCATACCGATGGCAGTTAAAACTAGGGCAAATCTGTGTTAAGTAACGGAAATATTATACATGGAAAATATCGTCTTACACTTTTCTGACACCTTTCATCCAGAATAGTTCTAAAATAATTCATTCACCAAGTAGAGATCCAATTTCACTGGTGTTCAGAGAAGAAAGTGACGAACTATGCTTAGCGAAACAATTTATATAGAAAATGTACAGTGGTGTGATTTAGTCTTCCAGGAGAGAATCCTAGAAACACAGAATAAACTAGGGTTGGAAGGGACCTTAAAGATCATCTAGTTCCAACCCCCCTGCCATGGGCAGGGACATCCCACTAGATCAAGCTGCCCAAGGCCCCATTCAACCGGGCCTTGAACACCTCCAGGAATGGGGCATAAGAGGATACCAAGACTAACAGCTCTGCTTTTACGTCACTGTTAAGGAGCTTTAGCATTCATTAGAGTCTTTCCTACTGAAGACTGACCATTAGCCTTTTAAATCATGAGTTCATCACTGACCTGGATTAGGAGCAGGATTTCACTGACTCCCCAATATTTACAGCTCCCAGATTTCCCCTGCAGATCACCTATCCAAAGTGTGGTAGTAACACTCACTTTATGGGGAGTCCTGGAAGCAATAAGGGATTCATACAGTCCATCCTAACTTGAGACATAAGCTACAATAAAACAAAGCTTGAAAAACCACATTGACAGCTCTACCACTCAGCCCATTCCAATCTACCATTTGTTTTGGGGTTTTTTTTTCAATTATTTGGTCACTGTACGAAGGTAGTGACAGACATTATCTAGTTTTACAGACAGAAAAACTGAGGAACAAGCCAGTGAAATCACTGAATTCAAGCCGTTTGTGGGCCAGTGACAAAGCCCCAAACAGAACCCAAAGTTTCGCACAAAAGACCTTTAAACACTCAGATACACTGCAGATAGTGCCAATTAGAAGGTATCTTTGGGGGGGGGGGGTGTGCTTAATTCAATATAAAATTTTAAAATCCTATCTCTACCTATACTCAGGCGAAGCCAGATACATAACTGTTCTCCAGCCTTGGCTTAGGGTATTCAGACACACACTAAACATATGTCTTACTCTGTACTCCATGTAGCACAAGCCATGCAAATACACTGAAATCTTTAAGTGATGGCAACTTCCCTTCATCATCAAGTATAAACAGAAATTGGAAGAAATCTCTTTTGACATCATCACTTAATACCTATGTGGTTTCCCAGATACCTGTAGTCAGAGTTATGGAACTGTCTATCAGAGGCCAGCTTGTATCTAATTTGTCGTGGGCACAAGATAGAAGACATGCTCTCATTCCTTGGATGATGAATCCAACTGAACACATATTAAAAAATCTCCTTTACAAGACTTTAAGCGTTAGAGATGATGTTAAATTACAAATTTTCAGGAGTTAATCAATACAGGATGGGGGATAATGTGATTGAGAGCAGCCCTGCAGAGAAGGACTTGAGGGTGCTGGTTGATGAGAAGCTCAACGTGAGCTGGCAATGTGCGCTCACAGCCCAGAAGTTGAACCATATCCTGGGCTGCATCAAAAGAAGTGTGGACAGCAGGTCAAGGGAGGTGATTCTGCCCCTCTATTCCCCGTTTGAGAGACCTCATCTGGAGTATTGTGCCCAGTGCTGGAATCCTCAACATAAAAAGGACATGGAACTGTAGGAACGGATCGAGGAGGGCTACAAAGATGATCAGGAGACTAGAGCACCTCCCATACAAGGACAGGCTGAGGGAGCTGGGCTTGTTCAGCCTGGAGAACAGAAGGCTCCAAGGAGACCTTATAGTGACCTTCCAGTACCTGAAGGGGGTTACAAGAAAGCTGAGGAGGGACTTTTCCGAATGGCTTGTAGCAATAGGACTAGGAGCAATAAGTATAAACTGGAAAGGGGCAGATTTAGACTAGACAAAAGGAAAAAATTCTTCACTGTGAGAGTGGTGAGGCACTGGAATAAGCTGCCAAGAGAAGCTGTGGCTGCCACATCCCTGGAGGTGTTCAAGG
Organism: Phaenicophaeus curvirostris; assembly: GCF_032191515.1. Classification (NCBI taxonomy): domain Eukaryota; kingdom Metazoa; phylum Chordata; class Aves; order Cuculiformes; family Cuculidae; genus Phaenicophaeus; species Phaenicophaeus curvirostris. The sequence goes on from NC_091394.1 coordinate 38,878,375, forward strand.
CCAGGGCCTTGAGCTGCCTAATCTAGTGGGATAACTCTGCCCATGGCAGGGGAGTTGGAACTAAATGGTCTTTAAGGTCCCTTCCAACCCAAACCATTTTATGGTTCTATGATTCTATTACCTATTTCTCACAGCATTCTGCTTGAGAAACTGTCAGCCTCTGGCCTGGACGCACACTCTCCTGGATGGAAAACTGGTTGGATGGCCGGGCCCAGAGAGTGGTGGGAAATGGTGTGAAATCTAGCTGGAGGCCAGTGACAAGTGGGGTTCCCCAGGGCTCAGTGCTGGGTCCAGCCCTGTTCAATGTCTTTATCAATGATCTGGATGAAGGCATCAAGTGCACCCTTAGCAAGTTTGCGGACGACACTAAGCTGGGTGGAAGTGTAGATCTGCTGGAGGGTAGGGAGGCTCTGCAAAGGGACCTGAACAGGCTGGACCACTGGGCTGAGACCAATGGCATGAGGTTTAACAAGGCCAAATGCCGGGTCCTGCACTTGGGGCACAACAACCCTATGCAGTGCTACAGACTGGGAGAAGTCTGTCTAGAAAGCTGCCTGGAGGAGAGGGACCTGGGGGTGTTGGTTGACAGTCGACTGAACATGAGCGAGCAGTGTGCCCAGGTGGCCAAGAAGGCCAATGGCATCTTGGCTTGTATCAGAAATGGTGTGACCAGCAGGTCCAGGGAGGTTATTCTCCCTCTGTACTCGGCACTGGTGAGACCGCTCCTCGAATACTGTGTTCATTTCTGGGCCCCTCACCACAAGAAGGATCTTGAGGGTCTGGAACGAGTCCAGAGAAGAGCAACAAGGCTGGTGAGGGGGCTGGAGAACAATTCCTATGAGGAGTGGCTGAGAGAGCTGGGGTTGTTTAGCCTGGAGAAGAGGAGGCTGAGGGGAGACCTCATTGCTCTCTACAACTACTTGAAAGGAGGTTGTAGAGCGGAGGGTGCTGGCCTCTTCTCCCAAGTGACAGGGGACAGGACAAGAGGGAATGGCCTCAAGCTCCACCAGGGGAGATTTAGGCTGGACATTAGGAAAAAATTCTTCACAGAAAGGGTCATTGGGCACTGGAACAGGCTGCCCAGGGAGGTGGTTGGGTCACCTTCCCTGGAGGTGTTTAAGGCATGGGTGGACGAGGTGCTAAGGGGCATGGTTTAGTGTTTGATAGGAATGGTTGGACTCGATGATCCGGTGGGTCTCTTCCAACCTGGTTATTCTATGATTCTATGATTAATAATCCATTCATATGTAAACACACTGCTACCTTTCACTTAAAGGGTTTTAAATAAATCACAGATTCAGAATTCAGTCATGTGTATATCTTATATTTTAGGCAATGCAGAGTGACCACATTACATATAGTAGCAAAGTGATGATAAATGACAGAGTACTCGGAGCTATTGTGGCACAAACAAGCTTCTGCATTTTTATGAAAAGTAGATGGAAAACTATAACTTTTATATTCTTTCTGCCCATCTTAAGAAAACTGTAAGTTTAATGAAAGAAATGGTACAAGGAAGACAACCAGTTATATCAATTATTTATAAATTTCCATTGAAATGCATGCAGAATTCTTCCCTTATGACCTACACATAGATCTTCATTTGCACCTATTACTTCTGTAGAGTCCTACACTAGTTTAATCCTTCAAACCAAAATCCCTAACTATTGCCTGACTTTATAGTTGGAACCATGTCTGAAGAAGCATTACAGTAAGCAGGTTACAGAAGGCTTTTGCCTTACATGTCTAACTCACTTTCTCATTAATGGACAATATGCTTCCACCAACAGGAAAACTTATCTCCAAGTCTGTGATAAATCAGTCAGATTTTATCTGCTCTGTGTAAAATACAAGCCAACACTGATCAAATGAGCAGTGTAGTGCTCTTTCAATAGCACATCAATGCATTTCAGCACATGGGCATGGAGAGACAGCTCATAGCTATAAATGAAGGAGAATCACGACTTATGTTTTCAGTCACTGGAAGAATTCATTGTAAATATGAACAGACTGATGCAGCTTCCTTTCCTATTCCTGTTCCACATGCCCATTAACATGTTTTTTTGTCATCATTTGATTATGTATGACAATTTGGGGTGCAAAGATTTTTATGTGCAGTACTGTATCATTTTTAAACACTGTAAATGAATTTGGATTATTGTGCAGTGCTATAACATATTTTTAATAAAACATTTTTGTAAAAAATAACTACAGTTCTATTACTCATTCTTGTTATCCCTCTCCCTCAGTGTTCTTCAACCCTTCCACCCTCACTAAGGAAAGAAAAAGTCTTCAGTATTAGATGACCAATATATTTCCTAAAAGACAAATCATAAAAATCAAGAAACATCCAAGTTGAGCGCATCTAGTGATACAGAACAATCTCAATTTATATATCTGACCACTTAAACATCAGAAGTGACCTACTGCTTTTATTCTACAAGCAAATCTACAGGTATCTTGTAGATCCAATGCAGACAACCAATTTTTCTAGTTCTCACTTAGCCTCCCTCTCAAACTGTGAAGCCTCATCACAGTAATAATCAATACACCTGGTCTAAGCAAGCTCCTGTGAGTCCTCATCAGCACATGGCTTCTCTTCCAGAAAGCCAAGAAAAGGCCTGCAGCCTCAGTAGCAGAGTTTGAGGCTGTAGTAAGCAGGAGACTCTTCTTTCTTCACCATTGTTGACATCAAACAAAAAAGGACTGAAGAGAAAAAATATCCAGCAAGTTTGCCAGACAAATTATGCTTTCAGAATTATTTCTGAAGCTGCACAAAACAGATGAGTTCCTACATTTGGCAAAATTGTAGCCAAAACTGACCAAGACAGAGAGGTTCACTTGGCATCTTCAGGAAGATTTATCACATCCATCCCTGACTGAGAAGCTTGATGTGTTCTGGGGTAGGAGCAGGCTGAGAGGACTCTTACATTTCAGAAATGTTCCCTTTGACACATCTACTTGACACAGATGTCCTGGCTAGCACTTAACCCACAGGCTCCTTTCCCTAACTTCTACCTTGTAAGCTTTGGACCTTGTGCATCCTGAGCTGCGAGACCACGTCCTGTTCATAGGCATCCTGGGAGTGGGCATTGCAAGGTCAAACTCATACCACAGTTTTAAGAGCTCAACCACAAAAGAAAAGGAATAGTTGGCATCTGCCAACCCCTTGTAAATCACTCTTTAATTAGAGACAAACTCTAATGTAAAACAATCTCTTGCACTGAGAAGTAGAACATGGAAGTCAATCACAAAATCTGGAGGCAAAGAGAAATGAAATATTGTCTGTTCCTTAACCAGTCCTTTGCTCAAGATCCCACAAAATTTAAGAGCTGTTTTCTGCTAGGGGGACTCCCAAGTCAAGATAACAATGCAGACAAGAATCTTAATTCCTCAAACTTTTTCTCTTCCAATACAACTTTGAGACTGTATTGATAACTCCCCTTTCTTAACAGGGTTGCAGTTGAGTGCTTCCTGGGACTCTCTATATTGATGGTTCATTCAAAGCATTAATTCACATCTTAAGCTAATGAGATCCTGCCTGTTACAGTATCAGTCAGTGTCATAAAAACACCTCTAAAACGCTGCACTCCACTGCAAGGGTCTCAGACAGACTTAAACCCTCTGTGGACTGTATTCAAACATTCACAGATCAAAATGTCCTCCTGGAAGATAAGGGCACAATTACACATAATTTACATAATTTGTCTATTATGAAAAGTTTTATTTGTTGAATCATAGACTGGTTTGGGTTGGAAGGGACCTCAAAGATCATCCAGTTCCAACCCCCCTGGCAGGGAGGACCTAGTGAAAGGTTAGGTTGCTCGAAGCCTGGTCTTGAACACCTCCAGAGATGAGGCACCCACAGCTTCTCTGGACAACCTGTTCCAGTGCTTCACCACCCTCACAGTAACAATTTTCTTACTAATATCTAAATCTCCCCTCTTTCAGCTTAAAATCATTACTCCTCATCCTATCACTGCACTCCCTGAAAAAAAAAGACGCTCCCGAGCTTTCCTATAGACCCCCTTTAAGTACTAGAAGGCTGCTATAAGGTCTCCCTGGAGCCTTCTCTTTAAGCTAAACAAGCCCAACCCTCTCAGCCCATCCTCATATGGGTGATGCTCCAGCCCTCTAATTATCTTATTCCAGAAACAACGTGTTGAGTTGACCCTGGCTGGATGCCAGGTGACCACCAAAGCCACTCTGTCACTCTTCCTCCTCAGCTAGACAGGGGAGAGAGAGTAAAAGTAAAGGCTCATGGGTCAAGATCAGTGCAGGGAGGTCATTCAGCAATTATTGTGATGGGCAAAAAGCAACTCAGTTTGGGGAAATCAATTTAATTTGGTACAAATCAAGGAAGGGTAGTGAAAAATAAAAGCTAAATCTTAAAACACTTACCCTCCACTCCTCCTTTCTTCTTGAGCTCATCTTTACTCCCAAATTCTCCACTTCCCCACCCCACCCCCGAAGCAGTGAAGGGGGTTAGGAAATGGGCACTGTGGTCAGTTCATCACACATTCTTTCTGCCACTCCATTCTCCTTGGGCAGGGAGGACCCTTCACACTTTTCCCCTGCTCCAGCATGGGGTCTTTTCCATGGGAGGCACACCTTCATGAACTTCAACAGGAATTCTTCCCATGGGCTGCAGCAGCTCTTCACTAGCTGCTCCATTGTAGATGCCTTCCATAGGGTGCAGTCCTTCAGGAACAGACTGCTCCAGTATGGGTCTCCCACGGGGTCACAAGTCCTGCCAGCAAACTTGCTGCAGTGTGGGCTCCTATTTCCACATGGCCACGGGCCCTGCCAGGAGCCTGCTCCAGTGTGGGCTTGCCACAGGTTCACAGCCTCCTTTGGGTGCATCCATCTGCTCTGGTGTGGAGGTGATCCAAAGGCTGCATGTGGATATCTGCTCTGGTCCCTGAAGCATCTCCACCCCCTCCTTCTTCACTGACCTTGGTGTCTGCAGAGATGTCTCTCACATTTTTCTCACTCCTCTTTCTACTGCTGTTGTTGCACAATGATTTTTTCCCCCCTTCTTAAATAAGTTATCACAGAAATGCTACCACCATTGGCTCAGCATTGGCCAACAGCAGGTTCATCTTGGAGCTGGCTGGCACTGGCTCTATTGGACAAAGGGAAGGCTTCTAGCAGCTTCTCACAGAAGCCACTCCTGTGGACTCACACACACTTCCCTTCCCACTACAAACACCTTGCCACACAAACCCAATACAAATAGTCATTATAAAATCGCAGAAGATCAAGCAATGGATGTGGCTTGTTATTAGAGCAAAGTTGACAGAAGAGCTTTACACAAATACAAGTTAGGATTAGAATGGCTGGAGACTATTCAGAACACAAGTATTTACAGCCTTAGCAACAAGTGAAGGCATAGGATGTTAAGAAAGTGCAAAAGAAAGGAAAAAGAAAATAAGTAAAGATAGTGAAAATGAAATATTTTGAAAAGAAGGGCTAGAAGAAAAGGGTGAAATTGAGAGGAAGTGGAGAAGAATCAAGTCAAACAACAAATATCCTGACAATAACTTCCATTCATTGGAAATACTCTCTCAGCAACTGAAGAACCACCCCATGACTTGTGATGCTTTTGCTCCAATATCATTGTAATAAGCTCATTAACACTAGAACATCAAAACCTATACTGAACCAAATGCTTAATAATGCAATGCAAGGAGGAAACATTGCATAGACAGAACAATACTTCCACTAACATCACTGTAACAAGCCCTGAATTACTAGGTCCATGTCCTAATCTAGTTTGTGTGTTCTGTGAGGAAGGGGGGCAAAAAGAGATATGAATATGGGAAGGTGATTCAGGAAGAAGAACTTATATCACAGAGAGTAGTAATAATCTTAGTTTCAATATTTAAATTTGAAATTGATAATCTTTTGAAGCTGATAAGGTAGGCATTTGAGGTGAACACTAAGTACCACTCAGCAAAGGAGATCTAGCTTACATTTGTGAAGTATCTTATTTCTTATATATGCTCTCAAATTTTCACTGAAAACAAAAGGGTGTTCCCACATTTATTCTAATGGAAAATTGGATTAGGCCCTAGAATAAACTGGGAATCAACTCTTGAAATTATTTTGACAGCCTTAAGAAACTGGAGGGAAGTATTAAAAAAAAAAAACTACCAATAACAAACCGGGCTGGTTTTGTTTATTTCCTTGCCCAACACTTTGCAGCCCAGAAAAAAAAAAAGTTGCACGAAGTTTGATTCCATTCTCCTTATTCTGCCAAAAGACCATATGACGTCCAGAGCCCTGAACAAAACACAATGTGTGCCAAAGGATGAAAATCCTATGGAAGCATGCATGTCATTTTTCTTGAATGAAACTACATGCGTACAACTAGCACTAAATCAAAGGGATAGTAAACACCTTTACATTGATACATTGAATACACCATCTGAAACATGCCAGAGCACTGCATGTATTGATCCATCCCACGAAGAATCTGACATGTAGAATTGGACAAATGGTCTGAAATCGGATATTTCAGGAATGGCCTAGCAGACACAATACTCAATGAACTTCAAGAAAACATAGAACAGTTTGGGCTGGAAGGACCTTTAAAGATCATTTATTTCAATAACCCTACCATAGCCATGGACACCTTTCACTAGATCAGGTTGCTCAAAGCCCCATCCAACCTGACCTTGAACAATTAGGGGTTCCACACCTTCTCTGGGCAACCTGTTCCAGTGTCGCAGCATCCTCATGGTAAGAATTTTTTCCTTATATCAAATCTAAATCTACCCCAATTTCAATTTAAAATCATTGCTCCTTGTCACTACAGGCATCCTTGGTAAAAACTCTTTCTGTGCCTTTTTTTTAAGCCCCCTTTAAGTATTGAAAGGCTGAAACAAGGTCTCTCCTCTGTTCTCCAGGTTGAACAATCTGAGCTCTCTCAGCCTTTTTTCATACGAGAGGTGTTCCAGACCCATCTTCACAGAAATAACGTCCACAGAGTAACAGACAAAATTTACACTGAAATGACTCCGAATCCTCAAGTGCCCTGATAAATTGGAAGCAAAACCAAAACTGAATCCTGGCAACAGAGATGCATGAATAGCTACAGTAATGCCAGAATGTGTCTCATTAGATGATACTGCGTTCTCTTCTAGTTCTCCTTGCAACGCAAAGTCACCTGCCATTATCTGCTTATGAAAACCAATAATGGCATATGCTCAAGCTGTTTAGCTATCGGGTAGCCAGAGAGCTGCCATCATCAATAGCTGTTTCTTAAACGTGAATTAACACCAGCACAAATGCACTGACTCCAAAAGCTTGAAGTTTATTTTACTTGTCAAACAGCAAAGGTAATGATTATATAGAAGCTATTGCATGGACTTCCTAAGTCTTCCAGTCTTAGTTCTAGGAAAAGCTTTGTTCAACTGGGGCACTACATAAACATACTGGAAAACAGAAGGATTTGGGCCCAAAGAATTTTCATTCTAAATAAATGAAAGAAAATTTGAGTGACACAGAAAGAAAGGAATCAGCAGATAATTCTAGTAAACAGGAAAAGAGCAAAAGTCAGGACTTGAGCAGATCGGCAGCTCACAAGTTGACTTGATCAATTTTGGTTTATTTTTTTTAAAAAGTTATCATGAAAAAGAAAGTATGAAGATAAAGTGTGGATACATTTTTCAAAAACTCTTCCCAAATGGCACAACGTGGAAAGAAAGACAAACATTTATTGAAGCTTTAATATGAAGATTGCAGAAGCTTACATTGTGGGCCACAGAAGAGCAGAAGCTGTATTTCAGAAAGACAGGTGTATTTCAGAGTACGAGACAGTTAAAAACTGGCAGAAGCCCAAAATGCCTTGGGAATGAAGACAAATATCGTACGTACAGTACAATAAGAACAGGAGAGAGAGGAACAACACAGGAAAAGGAACCACTTGGACAAAAACATGGGGTAGTAAATTAATTTTTATATCAGCCTCATGGGTGAATTTAAGTGGATTATTTGTCATGTTATGTTTTCTTGCATATTACACTGTTACATATGTGCTAAACTTATCATTATCTTGTAATTACTGAATCAGTTTTAACTAAGCAAGTACTCTGAAAGAAAAAAAAAAACAAACACGTGGTTGCATGTATTTATGCTATTTCCATTATGTAAAATTCTACAATCTAATTTTTGTAAATGTGTGCTTTTCTATGCTGCACATCACAGAATCACAGAATAACCAGGTTGGAAGAGACCCACCGGATCACCGAGTCCAACCGTTCCTACCAAACACTAAACCATATCCCTCAGCACCTCGTCCACCCGTGCCTTAAACACCTCCAGGGAAGGTGACTCAACCACCTCCCTGGGCAGCCTGTTCCAGTGCCCAATGACCCTTTCTGTAAAGAATTTTTTCCTAACGTCTAGCCTAAACCTCCCCTGGCGCAGCTTGAGGCCATAATCCATGGCTTGAGACATCCTCCATGTCTGACAGAGAAACAGAAAGAGAAGGAGGACAGATTTTTCTGCTTCCAAAATCCCCTCTGAAATCATCACCTATTTGCTTGGGAAAGGTATTCTCATTTCCACAGAAGCAAATGTACTTTAAGAATTCCTCTTGGAAATCCATGCCTTGATGTTCTTTGTTTAAGCAACATGGGGAATGAAGAGAAGTAGCTCCTATTTCTTCAATGAATAAGGTCCTTCATTCATGCTTTTCATAGCACAATATACAGAACTTTAAAAGTTTTAATTAATAGCTTGGTCAAGCAACCAAATCAGAACTCTGATACTAACAACTCAAACTTCTGAAACTAATGAGTCATAGTATAACCATCAGTAACTGTGCTTCACTTGCCATCACCAATCCCAGATTACATTTTTAAGTAATTTAAAATCAAAAAGCACATAAATTTTACTGTTGCATAGGAGTTTTTAAAACTAGAGATGTTGCATCAGGTTAAGGCTTTGCATGTATTAGATGATTGAGCAGCTCCATGTGTAATGATCACTATTAGGTTCTTATACTATGTTGCTGCCTATAGACACAGTTTTGGTGTCTAAAGGAAGGCAAGATGGGTGACAAAAGTATAGGAAATGTAGTCTGGATAATGTGAGCAAGTCAGGGCTACTGTAACAGGAAAGTCTGTCCAGCACATTCTGGTGTAAGTTGTAACAACTTTCATGCTTTTATACTTTACCAGTGGGATTACAAACAAGTAAGTACAAGTATTTTCAGTAAAAACTCTCCAAATTGGGCAACAGCAAGAAATTTCACAAGCTTGTAAATTTCAACGGGATTTATTTTTAATCTAAAAGACTGCCATAAAAGCTAAAAAGAATCAAGTAAATTATTTTTCATCAAGTTTAGTCTTTTATAAACACTTAAAATAGGCTAGTTGAATTTCCAGCGACTGCCAAAGAACTATGTTCAAAACGTAACACTTTCAGCCATTTTCAAGTCCAACTGACAAACATAAAACCTGTTCATACCAATCTAAAATAATTTTCCCTCTCCAAATTTTGGAACAGTGAACAAAAAAAAGAAAAACCAAGCCCCTCAGATGTTCTGCCTAAGTCAAAAACATTCTGAATAAAGAACAGCCTACCCAAACTTAGCAGAGACTTCATTTACAGTATTTTCCTTTGATTCTGAAACTGACTGTCTCCAGATACTCATATCACACACAAAATGGGGTAATACCACAGTTTTAATAAGTTAGAGTTGCCACTGACTTTTTCCCTGGCACTAACAGTTACACCGGGCTTTGTAAAATAAACAGCTGGATCATGTTGTCTTTTATATTACTTACATTGGATACTCTGCAAGAGACAAACTTTTATATCAATGGAAAAGAGCTAAAAAATTGTATTTTTCTATGCAAATGCACTTCTCTGTATAAAGATTTTAGTGAAATTCACATGTACTCCTATAAGTGGAAAAAGAGAGAGCAAGGACTGATTTATAACTTGCTCAGTTCTGCATATTTCTTTTCTATAGGTAAGTTCTGTGTCTTACATCTTATTGTTAACAGAAGCTTAGGAGACAAGTTGAGCATTCTGGACTCCTCCTCTCAAGAAGTCTGGAAGTTCTGTCATTTATAAACTTCCCATACCAAGACACTTCAGTCACAACAAGAGAAATCTGTTCAAATGAAGATGCCTTAATGCTTGTTTGTGGAAGGTCATAACTCCAACTACCACACACAAAAATGAGTACACCAATTGTGAATAACAAAATGGATACCTGAACCAGCAAGTGCGATAACACTTAATATTTAGGGTCATCAACATCCAGCAGCAGCATTGACAGCCAAGGTGGCTGATTTGTGACATCCAAAATCAATATATTCACAACTCATAGCAACATGCCATTCATTCTTCCGAACTAGAGAATGATATTCCAAAAAGCCCAGATTTTTCTCCCATACTCAACTGGAGGCCATGAATTATTTAATTTCTTAGTTAACTTTGTGTGTGTAGGGAGGGGGCCTAGTTTTCATCTGGCTTGACCGTTATATCATGCTGCATTTTTTTTCTCCCAAAGCGTATAAGTGTTCACATAAAGAACTGCAATGCTTTCTGTAGACAACTGTTATTTCAAATTAAAAGCTGGATGAGTTTCTGACAATATTAGACTTTATATTTAATTTTCCCTTCATAGTTCACAAAACAGCTATTTCTATAATTCATTCCATGTAACTTCATAGAGAAGATTACTATTGCAGCGTACACCCATCAAAGTCATCTTTCTCATCAACAAAACATTGTTTGTAGCAGCCACACATCAATGAAACTTCTTCAAGCCTGTGACTATTGCTTTTCATAATTATATTTCCTAATCCCCCTTTACACACGAGAGCTCAGTTCACTTCCTGGTACAATGCATTAGCATCCCCTTCAAATCCATTAGCAGTACCACAAGATTCACAGCATTTCTCGCTCTTCAAAACAATGTGTTATTAAGTTACCCTACAGCAGGCTGAAGACTATGAATATTTTAAGTCCACTGTATGTACAAAATCAGAGAAATCAATCCTAGCCTTTTACCACACTGGCAGTATTCTAAGAGCTTTGTTAAACTTGTGTTGCTGGCACAACGATATATGGTGTATTTAATGGAGAGATTTAAGATGTAATATAATGGTAACAGCATAATCTCTCCAGACATTTTCAGCCTACAGTTCTCAACAGTGGGTGACCTCAGACTATTACCTGGATAAGTCAGGCTCAATATCACAAACACGTCCAGCAAAACAAAGCTAATTCATCTAATGAGTTGCTGCTATGAATATCAGATGCCAAGGATATTATCAAAACAACTAGTAGATCTTTTCAAAGCACTTCATAGAGTCTAAATGTGAGTTGACTTATACCACAGCCCTTTTGGGGGTTTTGTTTTGTCCCATCCCCCCTTAAAAACATGTTCATTTTGAAGGATTTGAGGCATTTTACTGAACCGGTTATTAAACATTCATACTAAAACTCAATCAGTCTTTTCAAATTAATGGTAAAACCTGCAGTTGAAAGGAACAGGGCAAAAAGCACGGATTACCCTTGTTTGTCCCCTTTGCCAGTACAGGTCCAAAACAAGGCTGACAACCTGTTGTCTGCTAGCATATATGCAGAAGATGCAGCTGACGAGTTAATTCCCAGTGTCTTACATGGCTTTTACCTACCTCTCTCAGATACCATGCCTCTCCCATACATTCAATGGTGTATTTCACAGCCCCATTGAGATGGTTCAGATACCCTTAGACATCTAAAATGACACTTATTGTTCACGGTTAGGCAACAGAGACTAGTGGAATATTTGCTACACAGGTACATCAGAAAAGTCTGAGTGAGATGCTACAGACTCCTTTCTAGTAGCATGCAAATAACTTCATTTCTCCTGTTTTCCCTATTTGGGAGGCAAGTGAAATATCATTTCTTTAACACTACATTGTAAATCATTATTTAAACTTCACTTAAGTCCTTTGAAGGAGAAAAGAACCAAGTAAACATTAGTGCCATTATTTTCTCCAGAACCTATTTACAATAGACCTTGGCTGTGGTAACTGAGAACTTTTGTAGCTATTCTCACTCCTTCAGAATATAAAGGCAGACAGACATCAAGGTGCGGATCTTTTGAAAGTATTTAGACACCCAATGCTACACACTCTGGAAGCCTCAGGCTTCCTGAAGCAGTGGTTACTGGCCATCCACCTGTGGTACTGAGAAATTATTTGTAGGCATGCACTGAAAGTCAGATCAGGATTAAAAATAAACACTCACTTCCAGAGGACTACTTAACAGAGCTCACTGAACAGACTAACAGTGCAGGGTCCTACAAACAGTTCTATCAGCACAACTGATGGGGCAAGAGGTTCTGGTTTGGGGTCGGAACTGAGCAGCTCTGGCTGGAAAGCCTCAAGTTTGAATCTCCTCTTCAAGTTACTTAAGCTTTGAGCATACCTGAAAAAGATCGTCCTCTGATTCTTCATAAAAAAATTCATAGAGTAGTTAGAGTTGGAAGGGACCTTAACGATCATCTAGTTTCACCCCCCTGCAACGGGCAGGGACATCCCACTAGATCAGGCTGCCCAAGGCCCCATCCAACCTGCCCTTGAACACCTTGTGGGATAGCCACAACTTCCCTGGGCAACCTGTGCCAGTGTCTCACCACTATCATGGTGGAGAAATTCTTCCGAATGTCCAGTCTAAATCTACCCCTCTCCAGTTTATACCCATTCCCCCTCCTCCAATCACCACAAGCCTTTATAAATAGTCCCGGTCCAGCTTTCTTGTAACCCCTTTCAGGTACTGGAAGGTCACTATAAGGTCTCCTTGGAGCCTTCTTTTCTCCAGGCTGAACAAGCCCAACTCTCTCAGCCTGTCCTTGTATGGAAGGTGCTCCAGCCTTCTAATCATCTTTGTAGCCCTCCTCAATCCATTCTAACAGTTCCATGTCCTTTTTATGTTGAGGATTCCAGCACTGGACACAATATTCCAGATGAAGCCTCACAAGAGAAAAATAGAAGGGCAGAATCACCTCCCTCAACCTGCTGGCCATGCTTCTTTTGATGCAGCCCAGGACACAGTTGGCTTTCTGGGCTGTGAGTGCACATTGCCAGCTCATGTTGAGCTTCTCATCAACCAGTACCCTCAAGTCCTTCTCTGCAGGGCTGTTCTCAATCACATCATCCCCCATCCTGTATTGAAATCGATGATTGCCTCAACCCAGGTGTAGGACCTTGCAGTTGGCCTTGTCGAACCTCATGAGGTTCTCACAGGCCCACTTCTCCAGCCTGTCCAGGCCCCTCTGAATGACATCCCATCCTTCCAGTGTGGCAACTACACCACTCAGCTTGATGTCATCTGCAGACTTGCAGAGGGTGCACTCAGTTTTTCATGAGCTTGAGTTTGCAATGTTTGCAAATGTGCAGAGATTTTTTACAAATGAAATTGCAAACTATGAAACCAACGAAAACTTGTCAGAGTGTGATTGCAGCAAATAGCATGAAGGTATTTCCAATGAAAAGGAACACTTATTAACAGCATTCTGCATGCTGTGTCATTCTGAAAAGTCTGCTAAAAGGGAAATTAATACAATTAAAAGTCTTGTGCTGTTTTCCCTCACTCCCTTCTATCCCCATATAAATCTCTCATACGAAGTAAAAACCAAGAAAGCACAAAATAATAAAGAAAGTAGATCTTACAAAATAGCTGAAGTTTTTAGATTGTCATCCTTTTGCGCCTATAAAAGATAATAAACACTCAGGGAAATCAAAACGTCCTTTCTGTGCCCTTTGAACTTATTTGACACCAGTGTGTATAACTATGCAGATACAAGAAACGTGGATTAGTTTTCAGCTGGTTCAATTATTAGCAGCATGCTGTAATTATCAGCAAGGTGAATCAATAAGCATGAAGTACACTGGTCTGCCTATGTATGACTAATACAGAACAAGTTCTGTTGCACTCAGAACCAAGGAATGTCATACTGTTGCACAGGTCTTCTACTCTATATCCTACCTACTCTATCCAGTGCCAGAAACATCCACTCCTTGCAAAATAGATAACTCTGTTAGAAGAGGGAGCTTGCAAAGCAGAGCTAAGGATTTCATGCCTTTGCCAACTCCCACTGTAGCAAATGGGAATTTCTCTCATTAATTTCAGTGGCTTTGTTTCAAGTGCTTAATGATGAGAGGACTTGTTCTATCTTCAGTGTGTCTTAATGTCACTTCAGCTAAATTGTAAGGCTAAACGATATGTTTGCAGTGTGGTACCTCACCCACTCCTTTCACACCAGCAACAAGAAACAATCATTTTTGCTAATCCAGAAAGCTACTACAGGATATTTCTCTGGAAATTGCCATGCACACGTGTTTTGATCTTAGAATTGGTCCTAAAGGAGCAATGACAGTGACATGCAATAATTACTTTGTCCTTCAGTCACGAACTCCAATGATGTTTAAAATAAAGTGAGTCTAGACCAGCACCTGTTTCAATATTTTATATAACCAAATACAGTATCCTAATTTTCACTGAGCTCTGGTTTTGCATGTAAAGTACTGTACTATAGTAAGGAATTTGCCCTTGCAGTGCTTCCATTCACAGGTCTTCCACAGCCTGCAAGACTACACTGAGGTGTTCACAAACACTTCCACCAGCCCTTGGATAGTATTTTCTTTGTAGTTCAGCTACACTGAATGGAGAAGTGCAGTTCTAGAGAGAAATGCTAAGCAGAAGCATAGCATCCTTTCCAGTGACCAGCCATAACATAATCTGTAAGTTTGTTCATTAGCTACAGAAGAAAAGCTTCTCTAGGCTAAGGTTGAGCAGTGAGAATAGCCTTAAAGCAGCCTATTTTCTCATTTACATTTGGTACATGTTAAAATATAGGAGGTAATTATTTACTCAAAGAGTGCAGTGAAAAGCAAATGAGTGTCCTAAAACTTGTCGTTTGTTGGTCGCAGCTTCTTCATCCTACTGGAAAAGTATGCCACAGTTGCTAAATGACATAGATTTACAAAAAGTCCTGGTCATAAATGTGAGTACCACTTATTGCAATCAAAAGTCATAACAAGTTACAGGCATCCCTGAGTTATAAGAGAGCTTTCCAAATAATGTTAGCTTCCTTCTTCCACAAAAGAAGGTATTTTCTCTTGCCTTCCGTACAAGTTCATAGGCAGTGGCAGCCAAACATAACCAAATGCTGACATCACCTTCTTGAAAAGGCATTTTAACATCAAATTTAGAAGTCAACCAGTCTGCCCCTCTCTCTCAACTTTTGTGATGCCATCAAAGCTGGTACACATGAAAGGACTTATACACATTCTTGAACATCATAAGCCAAATCAACAGTGCCTCAGGCTACCAATCAGCTAAGAAAAGTCAAATCTCTTGGGACTAGTTATTCCTCCTCTTCATTTTTTTTTTTTTAAATGATGCAAGAAGAGTGTTAGATTTGAGAAGTGTTTTAGTTATTTTATGAAGGAGACGGACCACTGAATTTGTACCAAATGCAACTTTACAGCAGTTTTCCACAAAAGTCTATCGTGATACATTTAAGACCAGTTACTTATCACGTGTCAGTTACTCAGCTACCAGAGGACATATTAGACGAGGTAATAAAGCTAATTCAATATGCATTTGTTTGCAATATTTGGTCCTTCATCTCCAAGTTCAATTTTTCTGGTCATGTGTTGGCACTGGACCACGCTAGAGAACTCCTGAATGAATGCACATTTTAAAACTGCTGTTCTAAAGCCTTTGTATTGACTTGTATTGATCAATGCAGAGTTTAACAAGTCCATATCATGTTAGTTATCTTGCAAATAGAGCAACTGGCTCTGCAGCATATTCTCTCTTTTTAAAGATGTACTTAAAGCATCCTCAAACAGCAGCTAGGCCCATAAAGAGAGAACTTGAGGAATACAAAACAAATGAAAAAAGACAGCATCTTAACCTGGATATTTGCAGCAGGACTTAAGATAAGAACGCTGGGGATACTTATGCCTATTCAAGGTTTTTGTCCTTCCTGGTGGGTCTGCTCTACACTACTCAGGCAATCTTATCTCAGTTTAGTTTATCCTTTATTATCTGTTGCCTTGCAGAACTTTGCAATTTTCTCTGGAAAACGAATGAATACCATATACCTTTTCAGCATTATTCTAACTGCTTTGACCTTTTATTTTATCTCTAGCAAATGAGCTACAAAAAAAAGAGCCTGTGCTAGGAAAATCTGAGAATTAATAAATGCTCCTGATTTCAGTAAAGACAGAAGTCAAAATCAAAAAAATCAGAATCACAAAGAAAAATCCTGACAAATAAATAAGATTTTCTTCTCTGTCACAATTTTAACTCTTTTTCAATCTCTACTAAGATTATGTTTCTACATCTAAAGCTGAAACTTTGTTATGAAAATGTCAATGAGATGTTTTGACAGTTCAAAACCTTCCCCTCACACATATTCACAGAATTACAGAATCACCAGGTTGGAAAAGACCTCCAGGATCATCGACAACCATTCCTATCAACCACTATCACATCCCTATTAATATTCAAAAATCTTAAATCTGAAAAGATCATTCAATAAGGCTATTCACAAAGCAATTCATAGCTTGTGAAAGCAGCTATATTTTATCAAGGAAATTAATTTTTCTCATACAATATGGGGCCTAAAGGTCGCAAGTGCCAGACTGTCAGACACAAGGGCATATGGGCTGCCCTTCATTCACAGAGGAAGGCAACCTAAGAATACCTCACCAAATGTAACAGGTATCCATATTTTAAACAAATGTAATCGGAAATGGAGTGTCTATTACCAATTACCTGGAAAGAAATGCTTACCACTCAGATCCTTGTTATTCCCCATGTAATTGTCATCTTGAATTTCTGGCAATGAAAAGCTTTTTAAATACCCACAGCATCACAAATTCTAGAGACAGATGTATCTAGTTTCACTCCTTGTGCTTGAGAGTCTTATCTCTATCACACACCTCACTGCTTTACCTCCTGACAGCTCCTAGGCTGCCAGCACAACACTGCATTCCAGAATCAGGCAGTTGGATGCAGCTGCATGGCTCACAGAGCAGTTCTCAGGTACAGGATTTCCAGCAAGAGTAAAACACTGTACCAGGGAACACAAGCACTCAGCACATGCAGGAAGCCTTAACAAAAAGCAGGTTCTTCCCGGCTGCAGTCCTTTTCATGTCACACAATCCAGTGCAGAGAACACGAAGCAAAGGATAGGACAGAAGTAAAAATATCTTATGGTCACATGAATTGTCATACAGAGCTTCATGTGTCAGGTGAGAAAAATCCCAAGAGGCCTGTGTACTGCTTCATCAGCCACATGTAAATGTGCAGGGTAAGTGAGGAATGCTACGCCACTCTGCCACAGATACTAAAGTAGGCAGTGTGAAACACTCCTGCAGCATTCCACACGTTCCATTTTTTCCTCTTCTTATGGTAGCTGTGCCCATAGCTTTTAAATGCTACTAATTTACCACACTTTCAACATCAACACAGATATTTTGACTGCAAAGCTTACAAATTTGGGTTTGTTTTTTTAAAGTAATTGAATTGTTTCAAAATGAATTGTTTCAAAACCATGCACACAGAAGAGGCTAGAACCTTTCAGAAAACTGTGTTCTCATTCTTAATATCAAGACACAGCAACTGCAAACAGCCACAAAACTAAGTTTATCCTCCTTGCATTATTGCACATACATCAGGCTTGCAAAAAGTTGACATGTAGATGCAAAAAAGTAAGTATTTTTCATCTATCACTTCCAAACAAGAATCTACATAGCTGTGCTTTAATTTAGTTGCTGAGTTTGCACTTATCTACATATATTAGGTATATGCAATGTCCACATATAACTTAGACCATCCCAGCCTTTCAAACATTCCAGTAAGCAACACTAAATTATAGCCCAGCACGATCAGAAAATACTGTGAAAGGCCAAATTAAGAAGAGACATTATTTCTGCTCCACCTGCTTAAATGTTAATAAGGGCTTGCAGTAAAGACGCTTTTCTGAGTGTTGTGATCAAGCTGTATAGGAATTGGAAACACACATTCTGGTACATCAAGCCCCATGAAAAGCATTGATTCTGAAAATGGAGGATAATGCAGTCTTGTCCATGATGTAGTCTATGTTAGAAATTATAAGTACCTTAAAGTGCCTGATAAACAGTATACAGCTTGCACATGCTTAGACAGTAGGGTGGTTAATATTTTATAGTTTATCTGATAAAGTTAACAAAAGAATTTAAGTCAGAGTGGAGGCATACACTGAATATTTCATCACCTTCTTAACTGCAGAATACAGACCAGACAATTTTTTCCCTTTGGGAAAAATAAATGTTAAAAGTTATTACTGATGGGAATCAGTTTGGCAATTAGGTTAAATCCAACTGAAACCAACCAGAATTAGAGTGCTGAAAATATCACAGAGCTAAAACGTATTCAGCCAACTCTATTGATTTACATGATGAAGCAAAAATGTTGATAGCAAAGCTTGTGTAACTCAGCAAGCTGAGGTTACATTAACACAGAAAGAAACACTGCTTTGTGCTTTTTTTCTTATAGTTAATTTGCAGTCTTCTGAAGCTGCTATTCTTTTGCACAGCAGACAATATGATATACCTAAGGCTTTTCATTCCAACTTCTGATTTAAAGGTCTTCAGCTTGTGCTACAGACCCTAGCCTTGAAGCCAAGTGCAAATTAGCTTTAAATCAATGAAGCTGATTAAAGCTTTATTGTGGCAGAGCCTTTTAATAGAAGGAGAAGCAGGGGGAGGGGAAAGACCCACTTGAACGTGGTAAAAGAGCTGCCTCTCAACTTGGAACATATGCAATGCTTTTCAATTCCATTTTACCCTGACAAAACCATGATGGGTTTAAGGCCATTTACCTGCTGACAGGATGAAACCAAAGTCCCAATTCAGTGAGAAAGGCCAAGAATCGGAGATGTTGCTATGCAAGCAGAAAGTAAAAGCTTGCTTAATGGGGGAAGAGAAGAGGGCAGAAGCAAGGAGATGGACATCAAAACATCTCTCCAGGAGGGAATCAAGGAACGAACTTCCCACCCTGCTGTAGAAGCCCTTTTTTTTTTTTTAAAAAAAAAAAAAAAAGGAAAAAAAATACAGAGGTTCCTATTTAGAGAAAGAAGATGTAGGCAAGTCACAATGCTATGAAAGGAACTAGCTTTCATGGAGTTTCATTCTCAAAACAAGACACTTTTCTCCAGGGGCTCTCTTTCACTTGGAATGCAGACAACCTGCCAAATTCACCTTTAAAGACCAATAACAGTACCAGAAGACAACAAGAGAAGATCCTTACGCTGATTTGAATACCATCGTGGGAATCCACATTACACAAATGCTGGATTGCTGTCCTTTCTTTCCTTATCTTTACATTTAGTGCAGCCCAAATATGCGTAGCTTCAATGAAAAGGATGATAGGCTCTTTTTTTTTTTTTTTTAACATACACATTTGGGTATTTTCTACTTCACTTACTCTTCCCTGATGTATTTATTGCACAATCATTCTGAGCAGATGTCAATCTAGCATTAGCACCATACCTTATTAATTTCAAGGAAGTCACAATAAATGGGCAATCTACCAGTTGCAGTATTGAATTCCCTGATGTTACTACCTGTATATTGTGTGCAGAAGTACTCATACTATAGATTACAATTCTAAGCGCTGGTCAACAAGTTGGTGAGTGACTTTTGTAGGCTGTTTTGGTTGCTTGATTTTTATTATCTACTCCAAAACATCAAGATTTGAAGCAAGGCAGTGTATTTGCTGCTCAACATCCATGCTTGTTATCTCACTTTATATATGGTTACTGGGCATCTCATACATGGCAAATTTCACATTACCATAGATTTGGTCAGATTAGCAATAAGAGGCTACTGTAAGTGAAGAGAAACCCTCTTCTTCAGTGGTAGATGTTTTCTCCTTGAAGCATTTCACACTTCGTGTTGCTTTTGTGGGGTTCTGGTTGGGTTTAGGGGCAGGGGCTGGGGAGGAAGGTTTGGTTGGGTTTTTTGTTTTTTTGAGAGGTAGGAGTAGTGGCTGTTGGTTTTAAACACACTAACACTAGTCATGTTGGTGTTCTGTCTGCTAACTTTTCCCATATTTTGAAAAATGTTTAAAGTAGACTTTGTCACCAAAGTTTCCCAAAGTGGAATTTTGCTTTGTCTGCCATTCACGGAATATATTTTGCATATTTTCCTATTTGAGCAAACTGATTAAGTTAATTTCATCTTAACAGCAGTAGGATTTGGGGATATCAGGCTACTTCTCTGTGCAGGTAGGGAGCTGATGAGGGATTAATGTTTTCTGTACTATTAACTAGCTGGCAGGATGTGGAGTCACTATTCATAGCAGTCTGAAAAGGTATTAGTTTGGAAATACATGAAGAAAGAAAACTTTACCATAGAACAGTGCTGATATTTACCTACCAAAATTGCAAGGGAGCTCTCTTTAAGCTTTTAAGACTACTGAGCAAAAGTGGCTACCCTATTTAATACCATAGCAGCAAGTTAGCCATTATAAGCCTGCTCTCCGTACTGCCTGTGATAGGAAACAGACAAATTCATAGGAATCAGTGTTCAGATCAGATCCTAGCTCTTCTTGGTACAGGATTCAGAGACGTCATTTCACATGTAGATGCACTCTACAGAAGTCTCAAAAGTGAGCACCATCATTCCTCCATTTCCAGTCTGGGGATGGCCTCCAGCAGGGAGAAATTCAGCAGACAGAAGAACTGGTCCAAACATAGTGCTCTGGACAGGTTTTTTTTGCACTATCTCTGCTAAGACAAACCTGTTATATCACCCAGGGGCTCAAATCCAGCAGTCTCCTGGTCTCTGTACACCAGGATAAGTGGCATACTGCAGAACGCGGTTTTTAATGACTATGCTAGAGCTGTTACAGACAGGACTTCTAGGCCCTTGGTTCAAGGCATCTTAAGCCTACAAGTTGGACACTGACAGCTCCTCTTCCCTCTCCCAGTTTATGGCTTATGACCCAAATCCTTAAGCACATTAAAATTATTTTGCACTGCACGAAGTATCTCTAAAACCAGAATCGCCACTTATAACATTATGCAGACATCACTTGGTTTTCAAAGTATAAAAAGCTCACCTCTTTACCTATACAATTCTCCAAAATTAATAACTCTAAAATCAAGATAAATTAAGAGGACATAAACCATGGCATAGTTAGTACGACAGATACCATCACCTAGTGTCCATAAAGCTGACAGGAAGGTGTAAGGCTACAAAAAAAGGACAATACGTTTTCTGGTCCATTTGTAATCACCAACTTGTGGAAAATAAACTTGGATTTCTATCGCCTGGAACATATTTATACTTTGCCTAAGATTGCAGAAATGCAAGTACAGAAGTCTGCTGTGAGATTTCTAAATGCAGCCAGAACGCAGGCTTGAGCTTGTTGCTCCTGTTTTTTTGTTTGGTTACTTAGTACTGAACATGAAAAGAAAAGCAGCACTTGAGAAGGTCAAGCACGTTCATCTTTTTTTATATTTTATTTAATAAAACAGGATGAGATAAGAATTTGGCTCATATTCTTATCTCTCAGCATAAAAGTTCACATTATGGTTGTTGAGACAATCCTGGAAAATATAGTCCAAGCAATATTCTCAGTGTGAAATCAATACTAGAAACTAAACATAGTGTCAAAAACAGGTGAGTGGATATAAATCTAATCTGAACAGAAAAGGGTTTGCCACTCTTTGCATACAGTGCATACAGCATAAATTATTTCTAAAGCAGAAATAGCTTAGTTGGAGAATATAGCAAAAGCTTTGTTTTGCCTTGAAAAGCACAAATTATCAATTTTACTATTAACCAATTCAATGAGGGTACATCATATTTGATGACAGTAAAGGAACAAAAGGAATCTTTCTATTGATAACAAAATTCATTCTCCTCCCTGCAACACATAAAAAGAAGGAAAAAACCTGAAGAGTTCAGAGAGAGTATTACCATTGAGAACCAAAGGGACCATAATATGAATCGCAAGAAAAGTGCAACAGGCCATCTATTTGAAATTTGTTTTTCACACAGTTAGTACAAAAACAACAGCTTCTGCAAGAGAGGTCAATCTACCCTTGCATTAATCCCCAATCAAGCAGCACTCTGAATCAAAATGTGATTGCAAGTCTCTCACACGCCAAGATGAAGGAGTTTTTCATTTCAATCCATTGCTACTAGCATTTTACATTCATTATGGTCAGGGGGTGAAGCGAGTACTAGGTACTTGCTGGTTCTGAATGCCAGCACTTTCTTGATTACATTACTAGAAAATTACCATACAGAACCAGCTTTAAAGCAGTACAAATGGGCTTATAGCCACTTCCATAGCTAAAGCATTCATAGCAGTCCTATGTTCCAATCCAGAAGGTTAAAAGGTTAAAAAATAGCTGGAAAACCTATCCATTGCTACAAAGAAGGGTGTAAAAGACCAAGTTTTGAGCACTACAATGACACAAAGGCTGTCTTTGCTTTTGTAAGCATTTCTTCAAAATACCCCTGACTTTCAGGGTGGGGTGTTTGGGGGATTTTTTTCTGGTTTTTTTGTTTGGTTGGTTGTTCTGGGTTTTGTTTTGTTTTTTTAAAGCCATCATTGGGCAGAACAAAATAAAGCTTAAGAAAAAGTTGATATAACCTCCAGATCTTTAGCAGGCTAGCACATGTACTAACTCTTCACAGTAGACTTTGCCATAATGACAAATTACAATGACTCCTATAGGGTTATTACAACCTTCAAACCTGAAGAAGGTCCAGGAAAGAGCTACTGAAGACATTAAAAGGAAAGATGACCTTACCTACAGCAAGAAGTGGCATAAGCAGTGTTAAAAGAGTTTAAAGACTTAATACATTTCTTACGGAACTTCTTTTGTCATTTATGTCATAAATGTACCCCAGACACTCCAAATTAGGGACCAAAGTAGTGAATATTTCTATAGTGGAGTTAGCATTAACTCATCAGTATTAGGAGCTTAGATGTCCAATAAATGCATTGTGGGATGAAAATCAAAGGAAAAGACAGTGACTATTGCACAAATGAGGCGGTGTAACAGATTGTTTAGCTGTTGTTAGTTGTATGAGATTGGTTAGTCCAATTATTCTTTGAGAGTGGCAAGTTTTATGCTGTGTATTCATAGAATCATAGAATCATTAAGGTTGGAAAAGACCTCTAAGATCATCCAGTCCAACCATCAGCCCAACCCCATCATGCCAACTAAACCACATCCAAAAGTGCCACGTCTACACATTTTTCGAGCCCCTCCAGGGATGGAGATTCCCCCACTACCCTGGGCAGCCTCTGCCAGGGCTTCACCACACTTTCCACAAAGAAAGTATTACACAATGATGATAAATAATAACTTTCACCTTATTAAAAAAAAAGTAACATTGTGAAGTTAAGTGTACCTATTTTTTTTCCCATTGGAATTATGTCGCTTCAAGGATAATTCTTTAAAAAAAAAAAAAAGAAAACCAACAACTTGAGCTTGGCATTACATTCATGAAGATTTATTATTTCCAAATTCTAGTTCAGTTGCATATGGTCAGCTCACACAGTGGGCAGAGCAAACTTCAGGGGCTTCTAGGTACAAGAAACAATGAATGCCTATCAGAGTTATAAACTTTGGGGCCACCAGCTTAGCTGGCCCCTTCTTTGCTTTACAGGATCAACCAAAACAATTTACTAATTAAAACAAGAAAACAGATCTAACAGTGTCATAATGCAATCACACATGCCTTGCTGTGAGCAATCAAACACTAAATATGCTTGGACACTACACACAAGTTCTGCTACTAAAACAACTAAATGGGGAAATAGCCTGATTACAGAGCTTCATTTATACAGCTTGATCTTTACTACTGTAGAGTCAGGGCATTCCTTGACATACACTACTATGATCTTATGATAATAAGAATCAGAAAATAAAATAAAATAAATACCTCCACTCAGAAGTTAACCAACTTCACAGAACAAATAACAGGCAGTAGCAAGTTACAAATTCCTCAGAAATAATATTAGACAATATTCTGGATGACAATCTGGTGGTTATTAGTCCAATAATAGCTATTCTAATATCAAGTTTCAGCCATCATCAGCACTAAAAAAAATCATCAGTTTTACAGTCAACCAATAAGTGGTATTGGAAGCCAAATACACACTCCCCTGCTAAACAACATACTTGCTGAGCAAATCAACAAATGCATTAAACTAAGTACAGCAGCTGAACCATGCAGAAATGGCCTCACAAGACGACAAGGGTTTTCACACCCCTAGTACCAATTCCACGCTTCGCAGGCTTTCCTTAGTGGGAGGTTTCACTGAGGTTCAGCCTGTTTTCTGCTTTGCACTTGTATCTTTCACTTGGTTCCTGCTTATAATCTTGCTGTATTTGCTGAAGTTTTAAACAATGTTTTCAAAGCAATCCATAAACTCAACAAATACAAGGTGCATATGGTTGCATTAATTCTAGATAAAAATAAAGGGAAAAACTTCTTTTACAGGGGCTGTTTCCACAGGAGCAGACAAGTCAAGTGTTAATTTAGAAGCCAGATTCTACAAGCATAGAATACTTTATGGGTTCAGAAGACAATTTATAGATAAGAAATTGTCACGAAAGACGTTGATACAGGTCATCCTGCAGGAGGACAGACAGATGGACTGGATAGCGAATTGAGGACCCCTCCACCAATGCTTTCTATGGTTCTCAATTTTCTATCTTCTTGAAAGCTTAGGGAGAATAAACCACCAAGTGCTTGCTTCTCAGTACATAGTTCGTGGCACTAAAAACGGCACTGCAGGGATGCGTGGCACTAGTACAAAGTCTCTTGCAAGAGAACGCAGCCACCTTGCCCAGAAAACAACTGCATTTTGAAACCATTTTCTAAAGCCTTCCACAAAGAAAACTTCTCCCAGAGTGAAGAGTCTACAGCCCTCACCTACTTGTCATTAGTGGAAGCTCATTCATAGGAATGAACATGAAACAATTTGCAGTAGACATTGTATCTCAAAAATTGAGGTCTTGTTTGATTTTAGCCAATGATATTGCCTTGGCAATGTCCTATGCAAGAATATACTCCTCCCTTAGTATCATTAGCTAAAGTTGCCTCTAATGCGCATAAGCCAAGTTCAATCTTGTTTGGGACAAGAAGCAACAGCATCACATTGCTGTTACACCAGCCATAGAAAGGAAAAATACAGAAAAATGCCCAAGGGATTTACAGATACTTTGATGCTACTGAACGTCAATGTGAATGGTGACAAAATAGGCTTTGGAGGAAGGTTCTAACTAACAAAATAAGTGGAAACATCTAGTTGTCAATCAGTATTGTACAACATTAATATTACTTCAGGTTTGTTTCAGACTAAAATAGCAGCAATGGAGAAACATGAATATGCTCACAGTAGGTGTCTTATAGCTTCCATGGAATTGCATCATGAAAGTTGTCACTCCAGAGCATTTTACCGATTAAAAGATCACTAATAGGAGTTTGCACTCAGAGTGAGCAACCAGTTAAGCAAGTTAAACAGAAATCAAGATAGGAAAATACATGAGTTCTGCCCACCTGGAATTCACTCCTGAGCATCAGTACAAGATTTTGGGCAACTACCCACCTGAGTATTAATGAAGCTGATTCCCCAGACCCTGCATGTCCCGTCTTCTGAGGGTACTGGGGAAGGTCATTAGCATCCAAGACATCTGGGGGCTCATTAAACAGCAAGATGCAAATGGCTAGGGGAGAGAGAAATCAGGAGTTTATTTCAGTAAGTCACTTAAAAAAAAAAAAAAACACCATCGTTTATAATGTAGAACTCCCTCCAAAATTAGCTTACACACTGATATAAATTGGTTTTCTTTGTGGTCTAAAATTGACTTGCAGTTCACTACTTAGTCAGAAAATAGCTACTGAAAAGCTCTGGCCTCAGAGCTTTTGGACTGTGGACTCCTTTCATCGTGTAAACAAATGCTTCAGATTTAAAGCTTTCCCATAATTGTTATGCTAACCTTGGAGTGAAACCTCTCCATTTGCATTTGAAGGAGCTAAATATTAGGCAGGAAAGAAAGTAGTCTTTTTAAAAGCATGAGAAAATGTTCCTTCTTTTTGGTCCTCAACCATCTGGGCAGGCCCTGCTCCTCTCTCTCTCACTGGCAAAGGCAGGGAGGAGGAAAAGGGGCACGGATGGCAGTAATCTTGCTGAAAGAGAATTAAGAAATTCCTTCAAAACATGAATGAATGAGACTTCCTATAGGGGAGGGAAGTCTGTTTTCGAAGGAGACGTAAGAGGTTGTAGGCAGGGAAGAGGGAACAGGGACACAAATACAGTGAGCCAGTGGGTGATGTCAGAAGCACCTATGTTTTATTATGTTTTTCTCTCAACAAGTTCTGGAATCCAAAGCCAGATTTCTTTATAGACCCTGTGAGTGAACCCTGTGGCTAATGGGAGGTTAATGTTTCCTCTTTCACCCACCTGAAGCGGAGGAGTCTGCATGTATGTGAGCACGCATACTGCTATGTAAACAGGTGAATGAACATGATTATGTCAAAGAAAAAAGAGCCAAGGATTTCAGTCCCAGGTTTGCGATGAGGGAATTTCATTAAGTTTTTCAGCAAGGGCAAAAAGGACAATACTTGCATGAAACCCCCACCGTTTTGAGTTTTCTAGTAATATGGTTTAAATGCACATTTTCACACGAGGAATCATTCACATTTTCACACGACTCTACGAGGGTGCCTGTCTCTGTCACTGCACAGGTCAAGAGATTACTCCACCGAGTCTGTTCAAAGCTGTAATCAGTAGAATAAATATTTGATATTACCACAGTAAGAATGCAATAGAAAAAAAACAAGACTGAAAATCTTCTTAAAAATAATCTAGGCCAAATTATCTGCTGGCACAACCCTTCTCTTGAAGTCAGGCCAGCATGGAGTTTGGTGTTACATTTTGAGCTGCTAAAGGAAGTTATCACAACACACTTTCTTCTAACAAAAACAAACAAAAATAATTAATTTTACTGGAAGGAAATTGAGAAAGGATTACAAGATTATCACTAGTCAGAACAAAAGAGTTTGTGTAACTGGCTTCTACCTGTTTTCTATACATTTCTTTGCAAAGCAATGGATCAACATTCACATCACATTTTCTGTTATTACCAGCAATAAACTGATGGTTTAACCAGCAAGCCAGATTCACTGCATCTTGGTACTATATAATATGAGAAATAGACTGAATTCCCTTGAGACCTTTCATTTCATATTAACATTCAGGACCGCATTTGAGTAAAGATTCCAATTTCTTGGAAGAGGACAGTATGTGTAATATTATTTCCTCATTTTATTCTGGGATAAAGTAATTGTCATGTTTCATTCCTGGGCTGCACAGGCACCAAGCAAGAGATCTAACTACCACGAATACTGTGTTCAGTTCTGGGCCCCTCACCACAAGAAGGATGTTGAGGCTCTGGAGTGAGTCCAGAGAAGAGCAGCGAAGCTGGTAAAGGGGCTGGAGAACAGGCCTTATGAGGAATGGCTGAGAGAGCTGGGGTTATTTAGCCCAGGAGGAGGCTGAGGGGAGACCTCATTGCTCTCTACAACTACCTGAAAGGAGATTGTAGAGAGGAGGGAGCTGACCTCTTCTCCCAAGTGACAGGGGACAGGACAAGAGGGAATGGCCTCAAGCTCCGCCAGGGGAGGTTTAGGCTAGACGTTAGGAAAAAATTCTTCACAGAAAGGGTCATTGGGCACTGGAACAGGCTGCCCAGGGAGGTGGTTGAGTCACCTTCCCTGGAGGTGTTTAAGGCACGGGTGGACGAGGTGCTAAGGGGCATGGTTTAGTGTTTGATAGGAATGGTTGGACTTGATGATCCGGTGGGTCTCTTCCAACCTGGTTATTCTATGATTCTATGATGACTCCACAAAAGTGTCCTGAAACTACCAGGAATTATTTTAAATGTTAATATGACTTAGGCCCAAGAGGAAATTAAGAATCACCCAAAAGGTAGTCCTGCATTCCTAAGAATCATCTTTGTGCTTGAGTACGCAAAGGGAAATTCATCCCATAAAGTCCAAGGTACAGGACAGGCTTTAAACTCTAATCGGAGAGGTGAAACAAGATACAAAAAGCAGGTAAGACCAAGCCTTAGCTTCATCTGTATAAATACTGGTTGCATACTTGAAGTCTCCCACAAAACTTCACCCAGCAGAAGAGTGGACAGATGTGAGGAAAACTAAGATTCATATAGCCATAAGAGAAAAACTAAGAATCATGTCGACATATTCACTAGACCTTGGGACATGTTTTCCCTACTGACACATTGAAGAGAGTACAAGCTTGAAACTCTTCTTTACTGTGGCATAGAATACAACACTTCTAAGAATTTTTACTGCATACTTTAGATTCTAGCAGCAAATTTTGCAATTTATAAGAAATTATATTTAAACCCTGATTTTCTGTACTTATTTTATTCTGAGAATAACATCAGAATGTAGAATGAGAATTTGCATTTATACAGATTGTGTTGCCTGTACTAAGCAGCATAAATGCACTCAAGTTACTGTTTTTCCAATTGTACTCTTCGACAGCTGCAGATCTTCCGTTTTCTTGGATAGGGCAGGTATGTAAAGTCAACTCTGTCCCATCCATGTCTCACTAGCCTATTGCCACGGGAAGCAGGGGAGGAAGGTATACCATAACAGTTGAAATCTACCATACACCAATACCTAATTCTGATACATCTGAGCTTCAGAGTTTATGGAGAGGATATGAGCTTTCCTTTCTGCACAAAACTTTCTTTCAAACTGACATAAATCCTATTAATGTTTCCAAAAAAGTAAACATTCTAAAAAAGCTAACAACAATTACCCATTTTTTCCAATAGCCTAGGAACTAGTTATAATTAATTCAATATTTATCAGATGAATTATTAAATTTTTGATTCCCAAGCTGTTAAACCCATCACCAGTCCAAGAAGCAGGAAGCTCACTTTTTGTCATTTGTTCTCAATTCCCATTTCTTCCAACTCTGTTCATGCCAGTTCTAGATAGAGGTGCTGGCAGTTCACTGCACACCTGGTCATTAATAAAGCCTTCATTGTATTTGCTGGTGCCCAGTTCCAGGCAAAACGGAAATTCTTTATCTCTTGCACTAAATTCTTTTCCATTGAATGTACTGTAATGAACCCATGGCTACATACACAGAAATTATGATTACCAGCCAAAAAGCAAGCCCATTGGCTCTCACACCAGATGCTTCTGCAGTAGCCCTGGCAGTCAGCAGCATAATCACTTCATGTTGCCCTCTTTGAGCCCACTAGGCTTCTTACCCTATCTGCTATGGTACAGCTTTGGACAGAGATCAACTTCCCCAGCGGCAGAGAGCTGTTCCTCAGGCAGTTAACTATTCCATCCTCCACTTCTCTCCACACCCAGGGATAGTTTTTCCCAGATGCACTAGCCAGCTGCTCACAAACATAACAGATGCTCTGTTTGACTGGTTTTAACCCGAAAGATATAATTAGTGGCAGTTTAACTTAAACACCAAAGAATAGAATTTTTAACAAGATAGCTGAACACAATCACACTTAGATAAACTGTGATACTGAGCACACAGGAATATGTAAGGTTTAAACCTGAGTCCTCAATAGGCTTAAAGGTGTCTGATTTTCAAAATGGTCTCACCTCCTTTCTCCCAACAGCAACAGAAAGATCTTCTCCTTCTGGGGAAAAAGCTGTCCTCATCAGTAAAGACAGACTACCTGCACAGTTCTTTCATATCATTGATTTTTACTGAATAACTATACCCTTGACACAGCATCTATATGCTAACAAAGAGTCAAAGAACATTACTCCATTTCTGGGACTAATTTCTTCTCAGAGCATCAGTTATGCAGCCAACATTCACAGTTATGAGGACAAATCTAAAATATACCATCATATGCTTTCCCATGTAGCTCCTTATTTTCTTTCTCAGTATATTGCATAGTTGCAACCTGACATCTTACAGGATTTCATTAGTGTACAGAGTTAGGCTATTCTGTGAAACATCTAATCAAATAAGGAAACTCCAGTCAAAGCTGTCAAACATTACTGCCTCAAGTTAGGCTCCAGGCTCTTTATCTTCACACCTAAAACAGACATTCAGTTAGCAGAGATGATGAGTGACCCTATTGTATACTACTTTTGCAGTCCCAGTTTTAAGCAACCAGAGGATAGAAGTTTTGCATAGATCCCAATTAAGAATGAAGTTAACAGACTTCAGAGTGTATTTAGAGCCTTTCAGATGAAATTGTTAGACATACCTGCTGCTCAGTGTAACGTGGCACACCCAATAGGTCTTGGAATCTTTAAACTCACACATTTCTGAAAACAACATGGATACACTTCTGAATTTAAGCCTGACAACCACCATTTTTCAGAGAGGGTTCCTACAGGGTTCTTAATATACAGGCCAAATGGCAGATAACAGACATTCTCTATTGCCATTATAGGTGACAGACTCATATTATCAAGCTCTTGGCAGCTATCATAGAAGGAAGGGGACATAATTACACACACTTGAGGCTTCATTTCCTTCACAAGCACACTTCATTAGTACTCACTGGTAAATATACTTGCACATCTTCAGAAAGACAAACACTACTTTTGCAGAATGCCTCATCAATGCACTAATTTGTGGTGGCAAAACACATAGCAAATAGTTTATCAGCATTTCTGTCGTGTCGCCATACGCTCAGGAAGCCACGGGGTAACCCCACATTATCTGCTCATAGCAAGGGCCCAAATGATTTCATATATAGCTTGCTCTGCTTTGTTTCCTGCACATCACATTTAAAACCATCCACCTACCTCCTTGGAACAGAAATGTATGATATGACAACCAAACAGAAAGGTATGATACGATGACCACCTCGCAATATAGTGCTACCTGAGTGCCGTGCAAAACTAGGTAAGGTGGCAAGAGATTCACACATCTCCTGGCTGCGTCAAAGTGGGAGATACCTTATGGGAATCAACATGTTTGAGTCCCACAGAGTGATCCCATTGCTGCCAGTATTGGGTAACCTGCAGTTCTGCAGTGACAGCAAGGTCAGCCACACAATTGTTGAAAGAAGCAGAAGGCAGTGGGATCACCTTCTTCCCAAGGAAGGTCTCCTGCCCTCTCCACGCTCCAGCTGCCAGGCTACTACATTGCAAAACTCTATGCTATGGTGTATGTACCACTACTAAGTACTGATGTACATGCAAGCATACTGTTTTCTTGGGGGGGGGTTGTTTGTTTATTTCTCTAGAAAACCAAAACCCTAAACTCTGCTACTTGCTGTCCTTACTCTTTGGGCAAGGCATTAACTCTTTCTCCTCACACCTAGTCTAGTTCTTTGGAGCAGGAATGCTTTCATATAGCGCTTCGCACAAGAGGTTTTATAAGCACCACAGGGTGTCAGCCAGCTATGGGCTCCTGGCTTAATTTTCCTGTCTGCTGCAAACATCTTGTGGGATAAGAGGCAAGTCAGTAAAGTTATCCACACCTCCACTGAGCCCCTCTAAAATGGACATAGAGTAACTCTGTGTATATTGCCCCATTAGTAGTAGAATTAGTAAGGATTACTTGTTTGCTGAAGCTTCACACAATAGTTCCTCTCCAGCCCTTTCTAAAGCTTTAAATAACAATTTTATTATGCTACTAACTAAATGCTATCATCCCACATGGCTCTCCAAAATCCCGCTTGCAGGTACCTGCTCACAGGTACAAGTGTACATATCATCCTTCTCCCTCTCACACACAAACAAAGAACATTGACATTTTCAGACAGTAATTTTTATGTTCCTGTGTTCCTTTTTCATTTCATTTTCCTTTTAAGGACTCTGTGAAGCTTTGGGACATGACCAGGCTTACAGCAGCAGCTATCTCCTGTCTCTGTTCATTCATAAATTCAGAAGTACCCTGCGCAAAGCAAAACCCTTTTTGTGGGTAATATGATATACATATCATTGCATTAACCATATTTACAAAGCTATAAGCAAATTACGTTTTGCATCATAGCCGTGAAGACAAATATAGTAATAGAATCAGGTACCTTTCCAACCAGATGGAAATTTGCTAATGCAATAGGAAGTTGCTTATTAAATACAATGAACTTCTGGTGTCAGGATGTACAAACTGCAAACACCATCAGGTGAAGGGAAAATGACTACTTTAATGATCCTATACACAGATACATAAATTTCTCCTGATTAGAAAAAAACAACTGTCAATACTTAGACTCTCCTAACTGGGGTTGTTAGTTTTTATCATCATCTTATGTTTGTTTGTTTTTTTTATTTTAATACATCTGTCAATATACTGCTAAAGCAAAGGCTGTTGCCATCTTTCTACAAGTCAAAAAAGAGGATCTTAAGCAAGTCCTGACTTCAGACCAATACTGGAATGGAAAAAAAAATCCTTTCAAGCACTATAACACTAGTTTTTTATGCAGACACTCTAGATTTTCAAGTGGTGAGACATGCTGTACCAATATTTTTAACACGCAACATCTAGAATAAGAGAATTGTGGTTTTACCTATTTTATGAGAAAACATATGAAGAAGTACATGTGAGCTGCAAACAAGCAGAAGAAGAGAATTCGCAACACATTTATCCATATCAGGAGTACTAAAATTTCACCTTTGCCTATAAAATACACCATCTACAAAATGGACTCAGCACCATAAGGCTGTACAAAATTGATATATTCAAAACACAAAACTATGACAAAGCTCCAGAGGAGTAAATGAGTTTTACTTGGGTGCACAAAACCAATTCACTGGAAAATGCCTGAATGAAAGCACCTGGGCTTGAACTACCTGAAGAACTGTCCTGCCACAGAAGCACTGAGAGGGTTAAGTAATTCCTGTTAGAATAGTCCTCCCAGGTGCCTACATAAAGAGCACTGTGAAGTAGGAACTAGCACAGAGCTGCCAATAGATGTTCCATAATTAGAGCTCTACCAATATTTTCTTCTTAATGGGTATTTGGCAATTTTCTAATTCTCTTCCACTTTGAATATCTTGTTTCAGAAGTGCTCTAAACAGCAAATCTTTGCACTGGGGGTGTTCTAAGGGTACTTCTGGGTTTTAGAGGATAAACAAAACCAGTTTTGTTCTGGGTTGCAAAGAGCAGCACACAGGCCTTTGTGCACGATAATCCACCTACTTTTTTCATAAAATAAATAATTATTACAGATCAATATTCAGAGGAGGTTTTGTTTTGTGCTGCTTTTCAGTGACAAAACTGCTTGCTTTTCCTGTCAGAAGATTTCTGCCAGAAGCGTGCATTTTCAGTCCAAGAAACTGTCACATCAACATATTTCAGGGAGACAATAGATGTTAGTTTGTATGCCTTCTCATACTTCTTTCAGAACTCAACACTACAGCCTGTTACCCACCACAGTAATGCAAGAGATAAAACACAGAATCATACAGAATGAGGGGGGCTTGTAAGCAAAACGAAATTAAAAAGACACACACGCTAAGGTTATAACCAAGGATCAACATGCAGCATCACAGCAGGTAATAGCTCAGAAAATGTCCTCCTGAAGTATACTTCTCCTATTCCCAAGTAAACTTACTTAACACAGTACTGCTCGGACCTTCTGCAGAAGGCTTAGGCTCCAAGATCCATTTTCTTGTATCCAAACTCTCCGTAGTAAGAGTACAGTGTTTGCCAACTTAACTGCCTAGGAACCTTGGCCTAAAGACTGCATAAACCTGAGGCTACAAAAACACACTCCACAGTACTTATGGGAAGTAAGAGGTGTCTCTTGCATTTGCTCACGTGATCACAGGGGTGGACTAAATAGGATCAACTAGAAATTAAAGGGATCAAATAGAAGTGAAACTCGGTAGTATGAAATGCAAGGTCATACATTTAAGGTCTAATGCCATTCTTGAGACTACAGATTTATCACTAGAAAAGGAAGAGAACCTAAGAAAACGAAGTGATCACTGGATGAAAATTAGCAACCAGTGTCACAGGGCAGCAAGAAGGAAAGGAAGTCCTAGGGTGTAGTAATGGGAAAAAAAAAAAAAAAGAGACTTCATCTCAAGCTCCAGATGCCAATATCCACTTTTACCTGTTCAAGAAAGGAGAATTAAAATGCAGCTGTGGCAACAGGTCTGTCCTACAGAAACAGATTGCTACAAACCAAGAATACTTAGGGGAAGAGGCCACAATGCATTGGTAACCAACTACAACAACCTTGAAGAGATGCACCTGGATAAGTTAAGCTATGAGACCTACACTGCATAGACAGTTATGCCTTTTAAAGGCTTCATTTTCAAGAAATACCAGCATAGACACATGTCCACCAAGTATTCTTCATATGCCCATTAGTTCCAAACTAACTGACTCACGTTACTGGCTTGGTGTACAAGACGTATAGTTTCTTTCTGGGCACAAGATTCAGGTATTGAGAACACCTATGCATCACAGAGGCTTCAAACCTTCTACAAAACACCATACTATGCTTCTATTCCCTCTTGGCAAACCTTTTCCTAAAGCAGGCATAATACATTACTTTGTATTAGCTTATGTCTACCTTTAACTGTAGAGGTACCTTTGTGCAGGAAAAGACTTCATGGCAGCTTGTGTGGAAAAACACACTTAGTTTTTCCCTATTGACCAAGTCCATTAAAATTATCCAAAAGGTGAATATTTTGTTCTACTAATGAAAGATTGTTGGGCCAGGGCTTCAAATCCAGTCTCATCATTATGTAAAGAAGTTCCAGGCAGCTAGCAAGAATCTAGTTTCACCAAGCAGGGTTTTTTTTACTTTTAACTGCAAAAGCAAAATAACACCAAAGTCAGTCTTTTGGGTGTCATGCTGTTATCTTACCCGTTCCTTCTTTTAAGGTACCAAAAATGCAATAAATAAATAAAAAGTTATTTTTAATTGCTATACTTCGTTTTGTAAGGAGTGAAATTTTGACATCATACTTGGCTTCAGTATCATCCCCAATTAGAAACCCCTAGAAGAGTAAGAACAACAAGAGCCATTAAACATGTCATGACACAGAGTGAAGGGAAGAAGTGCTGTAAGTGCAGGCTTTTCAGAGAAAGCATAGGAAATTGTGCTGCACAAGTGCAGAATAAGTCTCCCCCGCCTGCCCCAGCCTCCACCCTCCTGCCCCCTCCTCTTGACACACACACACATTTTATGGCCTAAAAGCAAACCCAAAAGGATGTGTTCTTTCAGGTTTATAGCCTTGACTAATGGAATTGCTCTAAATAACATTTTGATCTTGTAAGGTCACACAGAGTGCTATACCTTTCCTTTAATGATTCAGGTCTGGACCAAGTATTTCCCAGAATTGAGATGGTAATGAAGTCATTAGTTTCTTCCTACTTGAAGCCCTGGCTAGGAAAGGGAATTCTATGGGTAAAGTCTGAGAGGGTCTTTTTCATAAAGTTCATACCCAGCTGAGTTGTAACACCTGTTACATTTTCCCAGGAGCCTGAGCTGCAGAGCATTTCCAATCTATTTGCTCTTCTTCTCCTGCACCACATTGACAAAAGCTGGGTGAATGTATTTTCTAAGGGATTGCTAATTGAAAAAAACCTATGGCTTGTGCAAATGTTAACTCACACCCCAGCTAATGTTAACTCACACCCCAGCTAAGGCATTGATGATTATTTCCCTGCCTTTTTTTTTTGAAAATACAAGTAATTCCAGACTGATTTTAAATTAAAAATACACATTTAAAACAGATTCCTTAATAATTGTTCACCTTCTGCCTGTGGTATATAGGAGGAATGATGACTCAAAAAAGCCTTTTAGCATACAGTTTTTGATACTAAAATACAGTCACCACTCAGTAGAGAAACACAGCACAATGCACATATTGGTAAATACAGACCTAACAGTTACACATACATATTCTTACAAAAGCAAATAACATTTATTGGAGAAACATTTTTAAAATACGGTTTCTCAAGTAAAGAGAACTATAAGCCTGGAAGATCAAGTTCTACCCCTGATTATCTGTGGGGAGAGAGACATTTTGTTTGTTCCTTTGAAGCAGCAATACATACAGTTTAAGGAAATTCCAAATCACTAAAGAACAACATATCTACAAGTTAGAATCAAAACCGGAATACATTTAGCAAACAGTAAATATCTTGCTTTGCCCTCTCAGATTTCCTTCCAAAGTTAACTCACACGAAAACTATGTTTTACAGAGTAGACTCAGATATTCCAATGTATTTTAGTCTCATCAGCCAATTAGCACACATGCACAAACATACAGAGTTAGAGATCATTAGAAAGAAAACGAATAAGAGGACATTACTTGATTTAGGAATTTGTTTCTCCTATTAGATCAAAAGGACTCAGACATATTGAACCCAAGAACATGCCATTAAAATCAACTCTTCTCGGTGGTGAATGTACTGTTAAAGGTAGGGTATGTCATTTTGATGGAGACCTAGCTGATTGTTGCTGTGATCATTAAGGCTTTATAATTGGAGACAGAATGAGATTCTGAAGAAACGTCTGACTAAATAGTATCTCCAGTGTCCTAAACATAATATTAAAGCTTCAGTACACCTATTAATGGAGCCATAATACTTTGCTGCACCTTGGGTCTTTACTTTTATCTCTGAAAAGCGGTTCTGAAAAGCCTCAAAAGATCTTTTTTTTTTTAATTTACACACCATACTGCACAAATGTGTATTACAAACATGTGGAATATGGTATGGAAATTTGTGAGTATCTTTAATATTTATGAAGTCCATATGTAAGAAAGAAGGAGAATAGCTCCAAAGTATAAAATTAAGATTCACTTTTTAAAAACAGAATGTGCATTCAAGAAATATTACAGTCCTCATTTTTTTGATTGTTATGCCAAAATATCATACTAGAAATAAGTGTTCATTATGACAGGCTAAAGTAGGGGCTTGTTTTCTTACACCTTTCCCCCAGAAACATCAAGCCCAGTTATTATTGTTTCCCTCTTAGTATTGCAGATCTTACTGAACAATCTTGCTCATTTAGGAAGTAGGGAATTATTACAGACTATTTTCTAATACTTTTGCTCACGCTGTCGAGTCTATTCTACACAGCTTTGCTGCCAGGCCTTACTACAAGGTTTTGTTAGTTTCTCAATAAAATGAAGCAGAACAACTTTCTGTCAGCATTTACATCCCCAAAATCACTGGATCCAATCACACTAACATAACACATCAGTAAATGGCCTGCACAAGGAAGCACATCTGAAATTTTATAGTAGAAGCATACTTTTGATTTCCATTGCCTTCACTTTCGGTCAGCCCCAGCCAGGCAGTGAATCACGCCAATGGAGGAAAGACGTGCAAGCAATTAGGAGACAGTACCTCCCAAGCATTTAATCTCAATTCTGATCAACTCTAATAGCTTAAAATTTTCCCATGTCAGATCAGCCTTAATTCTTCACTGTGATGCATAAATTTGATATTCAATGTACCTGAAACATCCCTAATCCCACATTTTAGCCATGTCCCACTAGCCACATCCTTACTGTCCATTGCTTCCATAATTATTTGCTCACTTCCTTCCCAACAACCCCTTCATTCAACATGCAACATGCTGCCCGTACAAAACTATTCCACTTCTTCAACCTATTCAACCAAGAAAAATGTATAATGTCTAGTTCATCCTTTTCTAAACATTTCAGAAGCATCTTTATATATTCCTGCTTTAATCTGGTTATCTCTTCATATTAATACCCACTATCCAGTGCCCCAGTAGGACAACCACATTCTCCATCCACTGCTGAGCTTTCCCAGAAAGAGATGGCTCCTGCACCACCCACCATCAAAACCTGCTGATGCTAAGTTTACAGAGCTTCTATTACCTCTGCTTTTAGAGAACAAAGGCAGACCTTGGGGGAAAAAAAAAAAAAAAAAAGAAAACCAAACCCAACTGTTTAGAAGTGACTGCGGTTCCAAAGACTTCAGAACCTTTGAGCTTCTAGTTGCAACTTTCTCCATATTTACACACAAGTTGGCCAGGGCCTGACATAATGACAAGATGGGAAACTTGGGATTCGGATACTTTAGCTGTACTCTGGAATTCAAAGAGAAGTAGAAAACTGATTCACTTCACCCTTGCATTTAGCACAAATTGTTTTCTACTCTGTATTACATCCAACTATTAAGTAACAGTGAGTTGTTGAAAGTAAAAAACAGCCTTCAGCAATTCTTGCCTGTCCACAGAAGGTGAGCAGTCCAGCAAAAGCTGATGTCCCATGTGCTCTGCTACTCAGACAGAAGCACAAGCTGAAAGATATCACTCAATAGGACTGGGACCTCCTGTGGCATAAGCAGGCCATAGATCTGACCATATGTTTGAATAGTATCAAGAAATATCACAATACAAATGGCATATTAACATGGCCATGAAAGAAAAGTTAAATAACTGGTATTGTAATCAACCACAACCAGCCCACCAACATACTCCACACACAAATGTCTATTGAAGCCTAATAGTCTTACGTATTTTTGCCATCTGGAAGGACTCACTTCTTTGCACTTTTCCCAAAAACAAGAGGATCAACAGCAGTGTGCGACTTCAGGTTGCCTCTAGAAGAAAGCATCAGCAAGACTTGATATCAGAAAGATATTACCCCTAGCCCAGGACTATCTAAGAGCACAAAGTCACGGAAGGCTAAGGAACTATTCTGGGAAAGTATCACTGCGTGCCTGCCCTCATAGTGCTCCTCAGAAATCTGCAGCTGGTCACTGCTGGAGACCAAGCAATAAGCGAGACAAACTTTCAGATGTACTTACATCAGAGCACTGCAACAGAAAAAAACATTTTCAAATGACTCCAGATCTTCCAGCATAACAATATACAAACTTCCCATACTCACACAAGCTGAAGAAATACAATTAAGCTGGTTTTAGAAGTGGGGAACTGAGGAACAGAGCAATTAAGCAAGTTCCCCAAAATGCTGTGAGAAGTTTAAGGGCACCATCTGACCCACAGTTCTGAAGTGAGATCATGGCCAAGACTCTTCTAATGCATGAATACAATCAAACACCTTCATTTCAAGTAGAGATTATAAGGAATGGGATTTTGTAATCTTATTTTTATTTGTCAAAAACCATACTAAAACTTTGACCCTTAAAGCTGAATGTAGGTGGATTTCAATACAGATGGTAGACCAGAGAAAAGGTACCCTCTCAACTGCAAGAAAAAACAGGCAAGCTGGTTTTGAATGTTAAGAAAATATATTAAAAACAACAATTTCTTTCCTTAAGAATGTTCTTGAAATAAGAAATAAAATAAACACAAAATTACACATTTTATTTAGAGATGTACACATTTCATACTTCACTTCCATAACAATATTATATGCAAGTTTATGAAGTCATTCCCTGCCACAGATTTAGTTTGAGGAAAAAAAATCTCAAACATTTTACAATCTTTAGTTACTATAAGAATTCTCTTGCAGAACCACTTGGGCTACATCCTCTCTTTTACCAAACAGTAATTCTACCTTTGAACTAACCTAACCATTAAGATGAACAAGTCATCATAAACACCTTGGTCTTTTCACAAAGTAACTGTCACCTCCCAATGAAGTGCAGTATTTCAGATTAAGGCAATACATACATCCATAATGCAAAACCCACCCATAGACATCAAAATGCATGGAAATCAATGTAAAGACTCCTAAGATTTTTAAAATGAATAATACATCTGAATTACTACAAGGTTTCCCATATATAAAACCTTACCATTAAAATTTTAAGTTTTCCTTTCCATATTAAAGCAAAAAGCTTGAGCCCTGCTGCTTGAGTGCTGAAACCTTAGTAGCAGGGGAAGGAGAGGAAAGGTTCTAGTTGCTCTCAGATATGTCATAAAAATCAAGATAAAATGAGAACCATCAACACTGAACTGGTCAGAGATTTAAAGCTGAAATAGAATAGCTTTAGCATACTCTAAAAGAAATTTGGTTTGAGTAAGTTAACTGCCTTTGAAAAATCCAATACTGAGCAGCACATTTTCATCATTTTCTCCTTCTCTGCTATTCAAAGCATATAGCTCAGGACAAAGAGAAGAATGGAAAGGAACTCAAGCCTGACTGCTGTTTAAGTTGTATGTTATACACAGATTTTTACTGTGAACTAGCTTAGAACAAAGCTTCTGTGAAATTTGCTTACTAAACTCTTATTTTTCATTCAACAAAATGCAGTGTCACTCAGGAGGTGTCACATTCAGATACTTTTCCTAATCAGTAATCTTCCCTGTCATTCCAATCTAGTGATAGCCTAGTCATTTGGAAACTCATCTGGGGCAGATATCCAAATTCAAGTCCCCAGCCTAGCAGCTTGACAGCAAAGCAAAGACCTAACTACTAAGTATCTCCCCTTTAAAGTACTCTTGTTGGAGTTGTTTTACCTTGTAATATTAACAGGCAACATACCACCAAAACGGGGGGGGGGGGGGGGGGGGGGCGGAATGGCAGTCTGGGTCACTTCCCTGGGATTATGGAAGACACCAAAAGTTATGTATCTTCAGCCAGTGTCCTGACCATGGACTCTTCTACAGCACTATAATCCACTCCATCCTTCCCACCTGAAAGAATTTGATACAAAAGGTCAGCATATTCAGAGCAGTGAGGTGAAAACCTAAAGTTGCAGATAGCAGTCTTGCTGGCTTTACAAGCTGGAATCCAAAATCAAAGGGACTTCGACAACACTTAAACCACTTCAGTGTCCTTGAAAAATCCCCATAAGTGCTTATCCTTATGTGTCTTTCTACACTTGAGAATCATGTCCAAGTGCCTTTTATAGGTTCAGTAAGTCAAAGAGAGAGGCAGGCACCTCACGGGCACTGTAGAGAAGACAGCAGTAGATTCCCCAAGACAACCTGTACAGTGTTTACCGACAATAAGGCATCACCACATGGCATATTTTCAAAGTGGTAAGTGTCTCAGATTCTGGGAATGACATTCCTAGAAGTTATTCCCACATCTTCTCCTTTAAACAGTATTAGAAAAATCCATAGGTAAGATTTTAAGTTAAGACACTAGTATGGCACATTGACTTCTCAAATTTAATATCACCATCACAGGATTATTCTTTCTCTTAAATGAGGTATTTACTATGAAAAAATAGTTAATGTCAGGCTGAGATAATATGCTTCAAAGAAAATCTACCTCACTCAAAAGCCTCCTGAAATTTATCATTGATGCTAAAAAAAAATTAATCTGTAAGCTGAAACTTAAGTTACCAGAACAAACAGCACATGTCCCTACCTTTCTTGACAGCTGCAGGATCTTTAGTTGTGATTGCATGTTAGTATTCCACCAAAAATAAGTCTGGTTTAAGTTTGTGTATCCCTTACTTGAGGTTTGTACTCCTACTGAGGGCTACAATCCCTTCAATTATGCCAACTCAAATGTTTACCTAACTGTATACTGGATAAGAGTCTGTTAATATTATTTAAAAAAAAATCAAACAAATATTAAAAAAGAATAATGAAACACAGCCACAAGCAGCTTTTTAAAATATTTAAAAACAGAAAAAAAACCCAAAGGCAGGGAAAAAAAAAAATCACACACCAAACCACCAGATTATTTTAACAGATTTTCCTTAAAGTACCTCAGTGCAAACACTGGAACTGTGTAAAGATAGAAAGCAACTTCTGGAAGTCAATAAAGCTAGGCATGTTGTGTAATCTCTACACTGTATCTGCTCCTGAAAAAACATTAGCCTTAATATTATAAGCTCTTCCTTTGCTTTCTCCTCGCCATCTGTGATCATCTCACACTCTTCCTGCCAAACTTTTCCCTACAGGAACTGTGGTCCCCTCTCCTAGCTTTAAAACTAGTGTTTGAACATGCTATTTCTCATCTGTTTAATATACCACTTTTCAAACATTAATTCAGACAAAGCTTTACGCTAACTCAATTGACTATCCAAAATCAGAGAACTGAAGTAGTAAGTAGCTTACTTTGATTTTTCTTTTTTTTTTTTTTTTTTTTTTTGTGGCTTTGGCATATATTGTCTGAGATCAGTTTGAATAGTCTGCCTAAGCCCCATCATGCCTCTCCCAAATGCTGATCATCTGCCTTGTTGATTTGGACTAGAAAATGTGTTAGGCAGGCATCATTTACACACTGTTCATACACTGTGTAAGGCACTGAAAGCTCCTGCTTGTCATTGGTCTTGAAGGTAAAGAAATAATAAGAAATTAATAATACACACAATTTTACAACTTTTTCCAGTTACTCACAATGAAAACCTTCTTGTTTGTTAAGATCACTAAAGGTTTCTGCTCAGTTAGAACCAATACTAACCATTCCACTCACGAACTTCTGGTAAGAGAGACTGGTCAGAAACAAAAAGTTTAATGCATTCGAACAGACGAAAAAAAAAAGCTGTATCTCTGAAAAAAAAGAGTTATCCTCTAGGTAGCTATATTAATCACCGCATATTGCCATACAAATATAAAAGATTTTTTTTAAAACACCAGAATAAAATATTACAAAATATTAAACAATTATATCTAAAGTTTCTAGAAAGAAGTCATTCAAGAACAGGTAGCGCTCAAAAAATTAAAAAATGTAGTACCAGATATAAAATAGCAAGCATAATTCTGGCTAAGTACACTAACTTAAGCGAAGTCTGAATGTCTGTGTTGGGGTTTGGGTTGGTTGATTTTTAAATCAAACTGTTAAACATGTATTGCAACACAGAAACATAGACTGGTTTGGGTAGGAAAGGACCTTAAAGATTGCCTAGTTCCAACTCACCTGCCATGGGAAGGGACACCTTCCACTGGATCAGGCTGCTCAAAGCCTCATTGAATCTGGCCTTGAACTCCTCCAGGGATGGGGCAGCCACCACCTCTGTGGACAATCTGATCCAGCGCCTCACCACCCTCACAGGAAAAAGATTCTTCCTAATATCCAAGCTAAACCTCCCCTCTTTCAACTTAAAACTATTACCCCTTATCTTATCACTGCACTCCCTGATCAAGAGCCCCTCCCCAGCTTTCCTGTAGGCCCCCTTTAAGTACTAGAAAGCTCCTATAAACTCTCCCTGGAGCCTTCTCCAGGCTGAACAGCCTCAACTCTCTTAGCCTGTCCTCATAGAGGAGGTACTGCAGTCCTCAGGTCATCTTTGTGGCCCTCCTCTGGACTGGCTTCAACAGATCCATCTTTCCTGCGCTGAGGACTTCAGGACTGAATGCAGTGTTCCAGGTGAGGTCTCATGAGAGCAGAGGGGCAGAATCACCACCCTCGACCTGCTGGTCATGCTTCTTTTGATGCAGCCCAGGATATGGTTGGCTTTCAGGGCTGCAATCACACATTTTTGGCTCACGTTGAGCTTCTCATCCACCAGCACCCCCAGAAGTCCTTCTCTTCAGGGCTGCTCTCAATTCATTCTCTGGCCAGCCTGTAAGTGTGCTTGGCACTGCCTCAATATAACCTCTCAACACCACAAGGTAAGACAGGGTCAGGTGCTCAGTTGTTTCCAGAAATTACTACGCTAACTCTGGTTATGGTGAGAAGAGTGCTTCACCTGATGAATATACATGCAACGATACTGAAGACATGGAGAGAGGAGACAAACAATATAATTGAAACTGGTGATGAAATTAAGGAAAATGTTGAGCAGAGATTAAAATAGAGAACAGAGAATGCAGTATGTTATCATGAAATTTCAAGACAAATGTTCTTGTCTGCTAGGAC
This sequence comes from Phaenicophaeus curvirostris, assembly GCF_032191515.1. NCBI lineage: Eukaryota > Metazoa > Chordata > Aves > Cuculiformes > Cuculidae > Phaenicophaeus > Phaenicophaeus curvirostris. The sequence goes on from NC_091394.1 coordinate 38,922,129, forward strand.
ATTACTTCTCAGTTGTTCAGTGATAGCAGCCTACTTCCTCAGCAACTTCTAGGGAAGAAGAGAGTATTCCCACAGTGTTTGCAGACCACTGGCTCCACCTCAAAGATATCCATTACAAAATTTGGGATGGACAGAACAACATCTCAGTAGGAAGGCTCATAATCACTTTGAATCAAACTAAAAAAGTTTACCCATGTTTCCCTGGAAATCACTCTCTTAAAATTGTGTGTTTCCGAGAGATATTCAGTAGTCAGCTTACAGTTATAGGCTCTGAACTAGAATTACCAAGAACAATTCAGCCTTTGTCACAGAGGTTGTTGGACGATGAGTGGTCAAAATAATCTATTCTTGCCTTAAAAATCTACTACATGATCCCTGTGGTCTTTCTCACCTCTGACCACATAAATAATATTAGATGAAAATACATTTCACATTGTAGGACAACCCACTCAAGGTATTATGAGGCCCTGTGAAAAAGCACAGAATTGGGAAGCACATGTAATGCACTTGAGGAATGAGGAAGGATTCATCACTACCTCACATTCAGAGAAGGTAAAAGACAGGAAAAGTGGGGGAGGGTAAGAAAACCAAAATCCCTTCCTGTGATATAGCAAATCTACAGATTACTAGACATGGGGGCAGGGAAGAGTTTAGGCAGCAAGCAGACAGAGCAGCCCTTCCACCCCCTCAAAAATCTAATTCTCCATGAGGATACTCAGCTTCAGTTTACATTTGTTATCAGGTCAGCTTTATTTACAGCCTAAACAATAAAATACATGCAGGAGAGTGGGAGGAAAGCAGACTGAATGCATTCTAATTTATCACATAGAGCACAGACAAATTCATGTAGTATTCCTACCCTCCACACAGGTAAGAAAGAGGAAAAGGGAGGGAAAACTCCAGAAAGAAAAAAACCAAAAAAAAAGCCTTTTTATTTTGCTAAAGGACCCCAGGGAAGGGCCCCTGATGCAGAGGCCCTGCTTTTACAAATGCTTCCCTTTCCTTACACGGTTCCTTTAATGCAAGTAAAAATTCCAAATTCCTCATTTGTTTAGGCTGAAATCCTTTGCACATTTCCCACAAACTACTTCCTTTTCTCTCTTTTTAGCTGGTCTCCCTCTCTTTTTAATGAAGAGAAGTTCAGAGAGTTTTTCCCATGAATGGATGGCGGGCACCTGGGAGTTATGAATTTTAAAGTGATCATTTTCTTTCAGCCCTGCTGGACAATGGGGATCTCCTTTTGACTCACTTTCACAGCTTTGAGAGGCTCTCAGATCAGCCACATTCCAATCAGACTGGAGTCAGATCAGAGCCGGGCTGGACTGCATCAAGGTCTCGCGCACAGAAAGACAAGGAGCAGATGGCCAACACTGAGATCTCCTCCCCTTTTCAGAGTGCAATGGAAGGCAATGTGGGAAAGCGTTCCCCCAGCATTGCCTATTGATTTCTGAATAGGACCACCACATGCCACCAGCCTGTAGGTATGAACCTCTGCTAACAGATGGTGAGATCATTATGAGCAATTAATTCCTTTAATGTATCAGTGGGAACATGTTGGAAAGGGTGATGCAAGCACAGAGTGAATAGCGAACTTCTCATTCCTCAGGGAGAGCTGCAGCTACATCACCGAAGGATGGGAACAGTCTTTCAAGAGACGCTACGTACTGAGAACCAGGGTTAGCCATTTGGTCCACAGAAACAAGGCATGGTTTTTATTAACTAATCATCCCTCCCTCATTGGTATGTGATTAACAACAGATTTCTTTCTAGGTCATTTTTGGAGAGACAAACAATTCAAAACAATGGGAAAAAAATCCCAAACTATCAACACGATACAAACACAGGGAATTGAATCCTAAAGATGATGAAGGAATATAGCTACCAAACTTCTTGTTACATAAAATTTAATTTAGGCTGACTATAAATTAATAGGGAAACAGACTGCTTTGAACACAACTATCTATATAGAAATGAGAGGAATTCATCTTAGCACTGAAAATAGAGACATACAAAAGCCTTTATCAGACTTGTCAGAAAGTTACTACCAAAGGATCTTGCATAGAAATGATAGATGGTACAATTTAACTATAGACATCACATTGAAATGAAAAGAAATGCAAGAAAAATGCTGCATATTTACTGCTATTAATTGTGACCTGGGTAAATTAAAATTCACTGTGCTGTTAACAACTGTAAGAGTAGGACATTCCCGCATCATCTGCTTTATACGCATTTACATGAAAGGCTTTATTTTGGGTTTGGTTATTTTTTCCTTTAGAGACAGAAGTAAAAACTGAAAGAACAATATAGATGGCTAGTTAGCTCTTGGTCTTAAAGATGACAGCAGAATGTGAACAGGAAATACAGGCAACTATTCACTTATTCATATTTAAATGACACTTTTTGCTTGTAATTAAGACACTCAAGTCGTGTCTCTGTTCATGAAATTTACATAACTGTACAATAGCTTGCCTAAGTGAACAGCAAATGGTAGTTAACCTTGAAGTGTATTATCTTAATTGAATAAATCTGGCTATAGTTCAATAAATTTAAACAGAAAGATATCTTTAAATTAGTAAAATAATTTTTATAAACACATTTGCTTTTATATGTTAAGATGGCTCACTGTTTTTCCTCTAGATTTTTTATTTCTGCTGCAACATTGGTTCTTTAAAAAAGAAATCATTGCAGAACACCGAAGACATTGATACATGTTTGCTGTTTTCTCCTTATTGTTTGCAGTTTGAGTCAGTGTCACATTCTGGAAAGCCTTGATAAGAATATCAGAATATTGAATCAAAATGTATAACTTGCCTCTTTGAGATAGTCCCTTACCTACTTTCTCTGTCCTTATTGGACTTGTGTTCTTCCCCTCCCCCACCACACAGCAGCCAAGTATCCCATCACACAGTGAGAAACCTAGGTGGGAGAATATAGATTTTTGCATAGGTTAAATAGGAAAGCCACATTCCACCACTCTCCCATTTAAATCAGATTTACATGGGGTGTAAATCCCCTCAGAATAGAGCCATTCACAAAGGGCTCAGAATGTTCCCCTTACAACAGTGATTGCATTAAATCAGTAGCAATCATGTTTTTTGGATTATATAGTCTCAGTGAGAGAAACTGTGCAGCATATTTATATTTGTGTGGAATAAGTTAATGAAAAGCCACCTGTGTCTTATATCAGTTTACAAGAAAAATAGAGGAACACAGGTGTTTCGGCAATACAGACATGTATTTTTATATGGATTTGCAAACACTAAAAATGAACATATTGTTACTGAATTCAGCAACATACACACTTTGAAGGACAATATTCTGGATTTTGTTTGGGCTGTCTTCATCTTAAAAAGATACAAAAAACTAGTTTCTTGGCCATTAGCAAGAGCTATAATTTGAGCTTTTTTCCCTCTCTCACAATGTTCACAATTGTACCTTATACAACATAGATTGTACATGCTCTGTTCTAACCCACACTGCTGTTGAGAAGCATTCACACTGTGGATTACCATTTTTCCCAGCATCTAGCACTACTCAAAAGACAGCACAATAATACACTAGAAGTGCCTTTGTCTGTTAAAACATTGTTCTTCATTACTAGATGAAAAGCAAATTGTCTTTGTATGGAGGAAGAGTGGCACACAGTAGCTCTGGGAGTAGAAAGAAGGAATTTGTATCACTAGCTGACCACCTCAAAGTTATACACACGCCAGTTTCTTTGTGAATAGCAGACACATTGATATCTCAGATAAAATATTGGCCATACCTTTTTTAATTATTAGTTGTAACAGAATGACTCCAAGGGGATAATTTGCTTTTGCCCTTAAGGGGAACATCCAAGCTTCCCATAAATGGGTTTTGGTCTTTTTTTTCCTTGAGGTTCGGAGAGGAGCACATTAATAAAAAGTGCTTCATTTCTTGACTAGATACACCACATCTAAAATGAAAGCAAATCACAAAACCTCATCCTTCCACTGCAATTAATTCAAGAAGCACATAATGAAATCATGAATCATGCAAATTCAAGAACAACATTTATTTTTGCAATACAGTTGAACAACTGTACTCAGAAGTGATGTGTTCTAATGAGGATTTTGCAAAATGTATTGCTATGGTCTTGAAATCAGGCAAGCTATGGGAAAAATCCTTCAAAGGCTACTCTCAATTCCCCTATGTTTTCTTTTCTCTTTACAAAAAAAAAGAAAAATCAGTATGTACAAAAGAGATTCAGCCTTATAGAACAATTCCAGATGTTCGTGGATTGTAAGAGGAACAGGCATCACAAAAGTGGCTAGGTTCACATCATCTTCCGAAACAGCACTGCTATCCACAGCTGTCAAACACAGAACACTGGATTCAACAGACCATTGATATGGTCCATGGACATTTCCTATATTTTTACGTTCTCCATGGAAGGGAGCTTCTTCCTTTTGGAAAAAAATCTACAAACCACACAAGTTGTTCCTGGTCCACGTAGGACCTGTGAAATCTCATAGCATGTACTACCTGTGAACTTAAAATGTGTAACTGAGTCTTTACTTTGGCCTCCTGCTTAGATTACTCCAGTGCTTCCACCCACAACTGCCCTGCAGAGCATCCTTCCATAGTTCAAAGACAGTGAATAAAAGCAGAGGCTTGTGCCCAGGCCTCCCTGGCTTATCTCCTCTCCATCAAGCGATCCCAAATTTCACAATTTTTGTATGGGATAAATAAACCTGGCCAGCAATTTAGCAAGGTAAGAAGTTCTTGCCTGTACATTTCTCATACTAAAAATAATCTGACCATTTATGTGTTATTTATTTGTTTGTTTGTTTATTTTTAGAGAAGCAAAAAAATTTATCTTGGTTCTCTTAAAAATAAATATTTAATACATATTAATAGTTTCCAAAGTGTTTTAATTACCTTCCTTAATAGACAGTTTCTGTTTTCCATTAATATCTAGGCTCTTTTTAATTATCATGTCTGTAATAGCACTTTTCCATTACATGGGCACAGACATGACATACAACTAGAAATATGAATTACTTTCAATTAGGGAAAGTGAATCAATTTGAATCTGAAAGCAGAGAACATTCTGGGGGTGGCAGTTGTGCAGATGGGGAGAAACTTCAGGGAGCTCCAGGATGTCCAGCCACGCAATTCCGGAAACAAACCACATCCATTGCCGAGAACAAAGCTCCGGTCCAGGCACAGTGCTATGCCACAGTACCAAAAACTAATACAGAACCAATTACCAATAATCCTGTTCATAATATGACTCCTTTTACAAGTGCTGGACACTACCTGGCACAATACAGAAGATGCAAGCTGAGTTTTGCAGCAAGCATAGCAGTCCCAGTCTGCTGTTTGATTAGAAACTAACTTCAGATTACACACAGGTCCTTCCAGGATAATACTGCACTACCCGCTTCCACCAATATTTTCAAATGGAAAATAAATGAGAGTGAAGTAATGGTTCAAGTTCACATTACTTTCTTCTTTTTTTTTAAAAAAAAAAACAACTTACCAGAGTGGATAGCTAGTCTAACAATAACATACCAAGCCATACTGTTCAACTTGAACAGTTACATATAAATCAAGTCATAACAGCAAAATCTTTGGCAACACAGTGATCTGTTGCTTGCATACCATGCGCAGTAGGTACTTGCAAGCGCTCCAACTTTTTGTTCATTTTTGACATCATAAAAATATATCGTCTATAGACACTAGCAACAGCTGTTTCTCAGTAGTTCCATTTGTTTGGAACCAGTCTGTAGAAGATGAGAAGGCAAAGAAATACAAAGTATGAGCACAAATCAAATTCCTCAAGCTCCAAACACAATATGGGTGTTGCAACTTACAATCTCTTCTCCAGAATCAGCTGAAACACAGACCACAAACTACAGGAAAGATGAAATTAAAATCTGGGACATCCAACATTCAGGAATATTTGCATAGGTATTCTCAGTATGACTTTCCGAGTTCAGAGTTGGACTCTTGACACAGAATTTTTGTTTAATCTTATCTGTCATAAACACTGATGTGAAAATGGAAGAGCAGATCTTCCTATCAGGGCTACACAGCCAGGATTCACTTAGGAAAATAGTAAACTCACTCTGCTTACACATTGACTAAAAAGCACCAGGAGTGCTAAAAGGGCTCACAAGTAAGCTTCAAAAACTTAAGCATTAAAATACTGTTCAGAAGATACAGCAAGTATAGAACAGGCATGCGTGCAAGAGCAAAAACATCCAAACAATGAGGTTCTCCAAAAAACACAAGTGAAGGCCAAAATGCGTATCTAAGTGAGAATAAGGCGTGTGGCTTTTAGGGAGAAATGAAAGTTTGTTTGTATTTTAATTCTGAAAGTTTACTTGGTTAGCTCCTATTACCTGTGCGAATATCTAGGGACACAGACCTGGTCAAGTTCCCTAGTCAAAAATGCAAAATATTTGCACTCAAGAATACAGGTAATCTGTGAGCTTCTCTGTGTCTCACCACTTTCCAGTCTCCAAACAACAATGTTTTCCAAATTTAGATCATCTTTGCCCCATAACCTTCCCAAGGGAATAGGGCTTCAGGACTCTATCACTGGGCCCATTCTACCTGGCTGATAAGCTTCCAACCTTTCTATCAGTAAGATGGATTCACAGCCTGGTTGGCAACCTATTTTGCAAAACCAGTTTAGCCACTTCCTTCAGGATATGCATTGACCTGCAAGCATATTTTTAGGCCAAGGGTCTTGATAGCTATCCATTCAATACCCACAATTTTTTTTAACCACACACTAGTCATTTAACTGGCTATCTCCATGTCCTGGAAAGCATCCCTGCAAAGCAGCTGGGGTTCTCCAATGCTACTAGAATCCATACTTCAACACAGAAATAACAGCTCCCAGGTAGACAGGGAGAAAAGGAAACCAAAGCCAAATCACAGCATGCTGCAACCTGCTGCCGCAACTTCAGGTAAAGTAGCGGGAACAATCCCAAAATACTTTTTTTCTCTCTAAGTGTGCATGGATGGTAAACTTTGTCTTACCTTTCTTACAGAAACAACACCTTGCAAGCAGCATACCTGAACACGCTTACTTCACTATTTGCTTTCAGGGCACCTAAAGCTATTAATTACATTTTTATCATGCATCACTGTGCATATGTATTGTGGGGCTCTTATTCACCATGCTCTTGTGTTTGGAAGTACCAATTCTTAAAAAAAAACAACTAAATAAACTGGAAAGCTACCCTTTTTTCTACAATTCAAAAATATACGAACACATTACTCAAAGAGACCCATTAAAGTTCCTGCTAGGCCCAGTGTGGGTATGGGTGATCAAAATGTATTTGAGGTTTAAGCTGACTCTGGGGACCTCAAAAAAAAAAAAAAAGCCAACAGAGGAAACAAGCATCTGCACATCTTTCTAGTCTAGAGTTGCCATTACTGATACTGAGTCATGTTAGAAACACAGATAGCTATGAAAATAGCTATGATATGCTGGCAAAGTGCCCTGTGAGCTCAGTGCCCAGGTTTCATCAAGACATTATCTGTCATCCTCTGAAAGACAAAAAAAAAAAAGAGTCCAGAGTTGCTCAGCAGCATCTTCCCTGACTTGCAGGAAAAGGTGCCAAGCAACTACTGGTGATAAAAGGTGTACTCTTACAGAAGTGATATCATAACAAAAGATTAAAACAAGGCTTTAATTACCTGAGCCTGTTGCAACTTTTGTAGTTTTAAAAGTCTTGGAGAAATCATACACTTACTTAAAATCAACAGATGTTTTTAATAGCATCTACAGAGTCCAGAATTTCAGCCTTAATATACTGCTGGATTTTTAAAGAAAGCAAAAGAATACGGTTCCCAATAGACTGTAGGGCACTTAAAGTCACAGATGTATAACAAGACATTAGAACAGAGTCTGCCCATTGTCACACTACTTTCATGCCTAGAGCCCAGTTCTAATAGCTTTGAGAGTAATAGGAGTTTGACCCAGCTCAAAAACAATGGGTTTGATGAAAGTAATCTTCAAAGATCTTCAATCTAGTGTTGGTCATCTGCCAACTGTCCTTTAGAAGGAAGTCAGCTTCTTTTAATTCCACTTCTGTAAAGGAATGGATGATTAAAATAAAGAATGGAGATTTTGCCTGACCGCTTCCAATTATCAGCTTTTATGCACCTTGTTTCCTATTACAACACAATCAACATTGCAGAGAAACATCTCTCTGTTCCCATAGTTTCAACTAAGACTGCCAAGAACCCCAAGACAGTCCTGCTTATCATGTGGATAAGGTTCAATGAAGGAAGCAAGAAAGTTAGGTGTAAGCATGGAAAAATGCTTCTTAACTGAGGCATATGAATATTAACTGCTGAAGCAACAGTCTAGCCCTCTGCAGAGTAAGATTTTCACAGCATGGATGAGGATTCTAAACCCTACAGTTCTGCCCCCCTCCATAGAGTCTCCTTAAATTTCTAAGCACCTATTCTCTCTGTAGGAATATTGGTAGTCCTTCTGATTTCTAAATTCAGTGCAGACTGTCAGAAAAGACATGCCACGTGCTCTGTAAGGGTCACAAAATTCCCTACCTCTGAAATGAAATTTTCCAACTGAAAGTGTCAGATAGCAAAGAATTCTTTATCTTCATTGGCCACGAGTACCTTTTGCACATCTGAATTTGTCTAGTGTCAGCTGTTAGCTACTTGCTTGTTATGTTTCACACCATAATTCCATAATCCATTTAATCTGTCATTGCTTAGTGCTGCTGATTAAAGAGGCCAGTCCCACCTTCCTCCTCCATATTATCGCCATTCATTCCCACTGTCTCCATTGCATCAGTACTATTGTTTGTGTGAAGAATCAAACCAAAGAACTGAGTAAGCAGAAAACCAAATAATTTTTTGGATTCTGCAGGTTAGGAAATTCATCTGGCAGACTCCTTTCACTTAGGAAGCAAAAAACCCAGATCTGACACAACTAAGCAACTAGGTGACAGTGGGAATGCCCTTTTCAGCAGTCAAATTATGCCAGATAAGACAGATCAAAGAACTACAGCACTAATCTGCTAAATTAATCAGTGTAACACCCCAGTTAGGGAAGGCTGTAGATGATTCTCTGTTAATAGAAGGTGAAATCAAGACTAGTTCTTCAAAACTATATGCTTAGCTCATTCCAGAGACAGGGTGACTGAAGAAAACACCTGGGTAAAACACTATTGTTTCCATTATACAGTGGAGATACGGATTCTAATTATCTCTTCTGGCTGTAAAACCTGCGCAACTTATGTGAGAATAGCCTTAATCTTCTTTGAATCTACTACTGTATATTTGAAATATATCAACCCACTAAGAAATTACTTATATTTCTTAAGAGAAAGAATTTGTGCCTTTTAACCCCTGCCATGAAAACTTTGAGGACAATCGTCCCTGTGCATTTACTGGCAGCCAACCCTCTTCCTTCTGCCAAGTCGGGGTGGGGGGGGGGGGGGCGGCGAAGGAAAAATAAATTACCTACAATTATAGCATTGATTTTACTGTTCCCAGTGCATACAACATCCTAATTCAAGCCACAAGTCCACTTTTTGTCTGCTTTAGAAGATGATGAACTTGTCATTAAATAGAAAGACTCTCAATACATGATGTACGGGATCTGCATAAACACTGATAAGACTTCCACGCTTATGCACCCTGAGTGACAGTGAAAGCAGGTGCACAGGCTGCTTTATTCTAAAGCCACAGAACTTCAGTCAAAAGAGTTGCCTAACTGTCTTAGGGATCTAAGGGGTTTCTACAGCAAGCTACACACTTGTTCCTGTATTGAGTTTTAGCAAGATTCTGAAATACACTTTTATAAAAGACTCATTAAAAGGAAAAAGATTCATTTATCTTTCCATTGAGGAGAAAAAATATTATAATAATGACAATAATAACAACAACAACAGTGAACAATGAAGAGATGTTCTACAGGTTTTCACTGCCTCCTGCTGGCCTTGAAACCAATGTTTTTCTCAGGCATATGGTACCAGGATATCTGCCATTATTTTGCTCACTCTTCCACCAAGACCTATTCTCACAATTGAGGTGCTAAAGAAAGACACACACAGTAGGCTTCCACTAGCTCACACGCTCAGCACTCACCCCTCAGAAACACGCAACAAGCTGCAATGCTGTTGATCGCATCTCCCAAGTGCATGGCTGGACGATCAAACAAATCTTTGATACTGCTGCTTTTAGCACATCAGGATTGAAAATAGGATAGAGGCTGCAAAGGAAGTCCACAGCTCAAGACCCATTATCTAGTAGTGTTTCAGGCTCCTGTGCCTTCTGCTCTGGTGCAGTCTCCCAGCTTGACATCACTTGGCAGCCACGGTCCCTCTCTCAACAGGTGGCTTGAAGTGCCACTGAGGAACTGGCACAATAGTGACATTATGAGAAGCTGGTTCTTAGCTGGGCTAATTAGCCCATGTACAACACTATTAATGCAGCTCTATTGCTTGCAATGCTCAGGCTCTGTTTTCTAAAGTTAGCTCAGACCTTACACAACATTGCATTATCCTGGGTCGACATTGTACAAAAAACTAAGGGCAAACAAATTTTTAGCACTCTGTCATACACACTCTCCCTCCCTTTCAGCAGGTGGCCCATGGGCATTGTTGCTGCACAAGGAAATTCAGGTTCCTAAGATCCCAAGAATTCACAGCTAATGTTTAGCACACATCATCAGAAGCCTGGTATTCAATGCCTCATTTCAAAGGTCTTATATGTTAAATTCTGCTAGAAATCACCCCCTCTGACAAACTTCAGACATCAGCAAACTCCTCCAAAGCACCTAGGTTAGGTTGTGGTCAGAGCAGAAAGCTTTATTCAAAAAGAGACCTGTAAGAATAGGGGAATAAAAATAATAATAACAAAACAGCCAACCAAAAAAAAAACCTAAAAAACAAAAAGAAACCAAACACCACTCACCCCCTCCAAAAAAACCTAACAAACCACCTGCGCATAAATCCAAAGAAGTTCAGCAGGAATACCCAGTAGCTCCTCACAAAACATTCAGGGTTGCAGTTTGAGTTTAAAAGTTCATGATGCTAGTGCCATTTGGAGGCTATGTTTAAATTACTTGTCTCATTTATTTTTAGACCTTGCAACCATTAATTTGACACTCAAGACAAAACCTCTAAAAGAATCTAACAATGAGAAGGTATCTGCTGCTCTATTACACATGCTAAAAAATACGTGGGGTGGTCCCGAAGTACGAGGAAATCTGCAAAAAAAACCACCAAACTAACAAAAATGAAGGTTCTTCCCACATTGTGCAACTTCCCACTAGAACTCAGCCCTTCAGCCAACTATTTCCTTTTTCACTCAAACTTTCCAGACTCTCCAAGGACTTCAAGTCCAACCTCTAAGTTTCTGAAAAGTCAGTGAGATAGAAGAGCAGACCTGGTATTGACTCTGTAAGGTAAAATACTTAACCCTGAGGATTTCAACATTTCTAACAAAAGCAGAACTCCCAACTTCCACAAGGTTCTAGCACTCCTCTCTCCATGATGGGGAACTAGGACTTCAGTGAACAGTATCACAGCCAGAAGACCACTCTTCTTTTTCAGATCCTGCTTTCATGTTGCAATACCATTGGTATGTACTCCTGGTAAGGGTGTTTTGATGTTTGGTTGCATTTTTTTTGGTGCATTTTGTTTTTTTCTTTGGGTTTTTTTTTTTTTTTTAATTTGTGTGTGCGTTTTGTTTATTAAATGGAGAAACACACACTAGAGAAATTCCAACAGTTTCGCTGAGGCAGATGTCCCCGTAAGTACATTCTCAGTTTTAGGAGCAAGGTTTAGGTATATTGTGCCTATTTGTAGATTACAATGTTGCTCTGCTCACACAAGGCTGTTCTCTGAGGTATATTCCTGCTAGCTCTAAGTGCACAGAGGCATCTTCTAAATCTTAACACACTACATAATTTTTTTAAAACATTTAGGAAAAAATGTAAGCATTACACAAAAAATGGAGATCTTCCCTCAAAAGACTAATTCAATCAGGCATGCTACACCGAGGATACCATACAATCTGTTTGCAGTATCTCTGTAGCTATGCAAGCTGCAACCATATGATCCCCTCCCAACACAATGGCAAAGGTTTGGAAACTAAAAATGCAAGACTGCTCTAGAAGAAAGGGTTATGTATGCAGGGTTATTTTCCACCTCAGATCAGTCCCTCATTTCTTATTTATCACAACCCTGCAGCAACAAGATCCCCTGTGGCACATGTATATACTCTCCAAGCAAAAAGAGGAAATAGTCAAGAGAATTTCATTCATCTCAGTATCTTCAGCTGTCTAAAAGTCAGGCATTTAATCTGAACTAGACATCTAGGCTGCCTGAACAGAAAGAAGCATCTCCAGACAATGATTCATCTCATCCTAAAAATAATATTTCATTTACGGGGAGGGGGATATACATAAGTACCTGCATAGTAAAATCACTCTCCCCTGACCAGAAAATGGCCCTTTCAGATGAGCCTTCACAAACTTTTAAACAGCTGAAGTCACAGGACTGCCACATCTCCAGGTGACTCTGCATCACAGCACAAGATGTTTACATCCAAGCAACCTGAAAACTAGGTAGCTGAAGGGCTGACAACAGCCCTGTTGCCACAGGCCACCACTCACAGGCACTATGAAACTAGAAGTCCTGAGAGCTCATACTGTCAGTCCATCTGGTGGTCTACCAATGGCTGGATTGGTTCTTGTTTGTAAAATAGTTAAGGACTGTTGCATAGGCCACCATCATCACTGCCACATCTACCACAGAGATTATAAAATGTTGTTCACAGAGCTTTGTAAAGCAGAGTTCTGTGGTTATTCAATCATTTGAATTTCCCTCTGCAGAAGAGCATGAATACAATGGACCACTGTTGACTGATAAATAAACACCTCATCTACAATTTGTGGGCTAGTCTGCAGAGGTATTAAGAACCCACAACTGCCAAAGCCGCACTATCAGGCACCCTCTGACTATTCAGTTGCAAAGGAATGTCCTGTTTAAGGTGCACTCTTCTGGTAGGTTCCTTTTCCACAGCACATTCAGTAACCTGTAGTCTGAACTTGTAGCCTGAACTCACCATCTCATGTAGAGAACAGGAATTGCAATTATATGAACATTTTTGTTTCCTACAAAGTAGTATTTGACATCCTTAATAATTTAGCAGAATAGATTATCTCCAAATATCACCTTCCCATCCTGAAACACAATTACTAAAATTGCTGCTAGGATCTGTAATTAGCAAAATGCCTGTATCTACCAAGAGACTGGTTATACAAACCATCACAAGAACTTTGTTTGCTGTCTATATTTAAGGACACTTAAGTAAATCTGTGAGCACTAGGTAAACTTGACCTCTCAGAGAAAAAGCAATAGAACAAAATTTTACTCCACAGGTCACAGTTCAAAATTGGCACAGCTCTATACCAACTGGAAGGCAGTACCAAACTGAAGCCTTTATTTTCATATTCATTCCTCAGTATAGAATTAGCCTTTTAGAATAGCATCTGATAGCTCCTCGATTCTTTTTAAGAGGCTAAACTAGCTAAACACCAAGAATCTCCATCATCTAATAGGACTTGATGCAACAAAGACTCTGACATCCCCCAACGAAGAGCATATTGGGTTTGAGTAGTGGAAAATGGAACTTTCAGCAGCTTGTGCTGCTGCTATCACTGAAAACTTCATGGATTTTGATTCTGTGAAGGTAACATGTTCAACAAGCACAGTGTTAAGATTGGACAAAATATGGGAGGAAAAAAAAAAAAAAAAAAAATTTTTAAACATGTAGATATTGTTTCCAAGGGATTGTTGAAGATTAAATGAAGAAGTCAGCTGGACCAGTTGGGCAGCACACTTGGTACAAGCTTCAAAGCTCAGAAAGCTAGAAGTTGCACAACTAGAAGCTAAATATGATTTATTCAGCAGCATTGGCCTGGGAGGGGCACAGCAGCTTCTCAGTATTTCACAATAGGGACTCTTCTTTATTCATCCTGCTTAATTATATACTGACACTGGAAAATTACATTACAAGGGCAGTAACTTCTTCAAATAATTGTCACTCAAAGACATTCTGCAATGTTTTGTGATGTCTCCCAAAGCAGGCTATTTGAAAACTGGAAACAGAATTTCACAGCAGAAAAAATCTGTTCAGACACAAGTGTTTGAGGCATTTTGTTTTCTTCAGCTTTGTGTTACAAAAGCAGCTGCAACACCTGTTGGCTTAAGACATCTCATGTGTGTTTCATTTATGTTTTTGGATCAGACTCTGGAAACCTAGCCTTTACACTGAAACTGAGATTAAGAAAACTGGCCAGAGTTAAGAGCATTTGTGTTTGACTTACTTGGAGTTAACAGAATGTTTTCTTTGACTAAGAAACTAGATGGAAGTTGCAATTTGGGTCTTAAACGCTTGGGTCTTATCTTGCAGTTTAACCCTTCAACAGAACTAATGCAGACTCTACACTACTGGCAGCATTGGAGATTGCACTTTAAGAGCTTGCCACATGATGCTCATGATTCACTGGTCAGACAGACCACTGAGTGGGTCCAAGCATCTGATAAAACATGAGACTGAGGAATGGACACAAGTGGCCACTGATGTCCCATTCTATTAGCAATGCAGCAATTAAATGAATTAAATGCAAAGTTTCCAGCTTTACATATTAGAGAGAGACTGCGACCTACCCAAATTTTCAAGATTATCCATCATTAGATACTTTGATCTCTAGTATGAATGGAAGAATGAACAGAGTGAGGACCTTGAAATCTTACCTGACATCTGAATACTCTGATTTTTCAAGATCAGCCCTTAATATTGGAAAGCATCAGGCAAGAATTTAAAGAAGAGTCACCCACCACCCCCAATCTACCAAAACAACGAGAGAGGCCCTTCCACACAATTACATATAATAGGTCTTGCCAGGCCTCGTTCTGGTTACACAGTCACTTGGTCTAATATTTCTGTGGTAGCAAACAGCAGATTACCTAGACATGTACTAGTATACAGAGCAACTACTCTGTCAAGGCTAGTTTGAAACGTACTTTCAAAGGAAAGAAGTAAAAATCCTGCACTTAGTCTTATTGAAATACTACCTTTCCAGATTTGAAGATGAAAAAAAAGAGCTTATCTGAAAACTTTTGTCGACAAAACATAAGCATGGCTATATAGAAAGAAAGAAAGAAACAAACAGGCAGTCATCTTTGTCTAGTGCTCATTAGCTATTGAGTTAGAGTCCTTCAAGACAATACTGCACAGGTGAACACAGTTAACCTTCCTGACAGAGACAGCGGGAAAGTGTCTGCATATAAAAATAAAGTTTGTGTATAGGCATACACATACACTCTTTTAATAAGCCTCAGCTTCTTCTAGATCAAGGTTTCCAGGTTCTAACTATTGCCTCAAATGTTAAAATAAACAAGCTATAAAATTCTTACCTGAGTTGATATTATCATTTTTCTCTCATTGAATCATCCTTTAAATAAAAGGTTTTCATCACATTCTCTGCAGATCACATGTCCAATTCTCCTTGCTCCCCACGTCACACAATGATGCTCCAGCAATACTCTAAGAATTATGTGACAATATATTGGCATATATCCTTGGAAGAAAAAAAAGTGGAGTAAAAGTATACTTTGTTTAGTTGAATGTTCTGGCTATGCTGACTAATTGCAGTTTGCTCATCTGTGCATATTTGCTAAGAAAGTCCCTAGTATACACTATATATTAGAACTGCTTAACACCAAAAATCAGCTGAGATTATTCCAGTATATTCTTTGATCCCATATGGTCTCCCACAGACTAAACTCCTAGTGACTTCAAATGGAAGTTTATCTCAATTGCACACTGCTAGCCGACACTTGTGCTCAAGCAAAATTGTATAACATGGTAAAAATGAAGTTGCAAAGAGCATAGGCTAAAGAGGAAGACAATTCTATCAGCCTTTATTTGGTAATTTTTTTGCAAAAGATAAAAGTGGTTCCACAGATAAGAGAGAAAGAATAATCAAACTTGCAGATTAAAATATTTTACATACCCACACCTTTCTGAAAATAGCTTACTGATAGCCATTTCTGCCATTGCCTTCTCTTTGTAAAACTCCCTGGTTTAATTACTGAAAATATACAAATTCTGAGTACCCTGCATTAGGGGAATCACACCAAAATGCAGCTGCTTTATGGTCAGTTTTCCATTTCTATGTTCTCTCTGAGCATCTGTGCACAATGTTAGTGATTATGAGTTGTACCATTCAATCCCCAGTAGGAGAAACAGCGCCAGAAATTCTGCTGTGTGTTTTACTTGGAAAAAAAAAACAGAAGTCCCTTTAGAAAAAAAAGGGAAGGAAAATGGGAAGAAAAGAAGACACTTAAGTCTGTTACTTTTCTTTTTTCTTTTTGTCCTTATTCAGAACAAATTTCTAAGTACAAGCAGGTAAGAACAAATCCTACACAGTCCTAAGTTTAAGACAGAACAACAGGAGGATTTAATTATGACCTGAGACAAGATTTTTCAAACCTGCACACCTTGGATAACCTGGTCTGCCCTCACATGATCTTTTTATTAAAAAACTAATC
Source organism: Phaenicophaeus curvirostris (assembly GCF_032191515.1). Classification (NCBI taxonomy): domain Eukaryota; kingdom Metazoa; phylum Chordata; class Aves; order Cuculiformes; family Cuculidae; genus Phaenicophaeus; species Phaenicophaeus curvirostris. Next base: position 38,938,715 of record NC_091394.1, read on the forward strand.
TGTTAAAAGCTCTGTTTGATGGAGTCCACCCTCCACTGAAGTAGAAGGAGAGTAAACCCACCAAGGAGTGTCCAGCCAGCATGGCCAGGCAGCAAATCCCACAGGTGTGAGGGTGCAGAGGGAACCACAGCTGCCCGGACTTGTACTTTGATTCAAAGAAGCAACTACACAGCTTCAAAACAGGGCAACCGATATGGCAGCATAAAAACGCAATTGACTTCTGGCTTCCCCACAGGAAAAGCCTGTCCAGGCCTAAAGAATCAGAGGCCTCTGTGTAATTAGCTGGTTTTCCTCAGTACCCTTTTAATTATTTTTACATGGCAACCTCTAGGATGGCTGCATGGAATTCATATTTCTTTAGGGAAGACAGGTCTTGGGGCCTCTGGCAGCATCCTTCTAGCTTGCTTTCTTCCAGGCTGGTCTCTTTACTAGTAGAATCAGTCAGGAACACGGGAGTTAATCAGCAGTTGGCCAGATGGTGCCTGTCCAAAGGTGTTGGCTTTGTAGACAACTGGAACTTCTCTTTGGGAATAAACCAGTGATACAAGAGAGCCAGGCTGCATTTCAATAAAGCACAAGCAGACGGACTATTAGCAGAGATAATTACCTTTGCTTCTCCTCACCCCCTACACCCCCCTCAAAACTAGTAGATGCAGACCCAGGGAGTGAGAAACAAAGGATCTCTGGGGCTGAATAGAACATTCTTCCAAACGCTCGAAGCAGAAAGCTAAGTGTTATTTATTCAGATGCCATCAGCACTTACACCCCCCACTGCTGAGTTAATACCTATGTAATGACAAAGTGGCATAGAACAATAAAACCTTTTGATATCATAACTTAAAAGACAATTTAAAGGCGTACACTATTGGTCTTGTGGCCTTGTGACCATCACCGTAAGACACTTCAAGTGCTGATGATGCAGCCTGGGACCGTAGCAACAACTATGTTACTAACTTCATCTCTCAACTAACTTCATGTTCCAATATGGAAAATGCTTCAGTGCAGCTCAGTCCTGAAGGAAGAAACCTACTGACACACCCAAACATACAATGTCACTGAGTTTAATTTAGCATCAGAAAAGCATCTACACGGCTACAAAAGAACGTTCCTGCCAACAGAGTATTAAGCAAATAGGATAAGACTGAAGATTTTTTCCTCAGAGAAAAATGACAGTTAAGATAGTAACTAAGAGTTCGAGTTTTTCCTTTTTGACCACAGATGTCACACTACCATGAACTAGTCATTTTTTCTATAGCCCCCACACTCCTGCTCCACCTCTCTAGAAGGCCTAACATAGGTTATCTTATTGTGGTGTCTTAGTGCTAAGCACCTTAAGGATCCTGAGGAATAACAATTATTGAGGCACCAAGAAACTCAACGCTAGGTGCTGATACAAAGTCAAAATAAGGACTTGCACAAGCTTTCTTTACCCATTCCTTGAAACAATCTGGAACCAATTTCTTATTCCAGAAAGTTCCCACTACCTGTAAACACATGCTTTCTTTCAGAAAGCTCCCTTTTTAGGCAACATTGGGCTCTCTTCCAGCTATCCCACTGACACCACTCCACAAAAGGTGTTTGCTGTTGGAGAGACAATGGGTGAGTTCCCTCAGAGCTGCAGCCATCTAACCCCACAGTATAAAAACCACTTCTCTCCATTCCACAGCACAACAATGTAGGTCTGCTATACTTCTATTATTGTTAAGAACATAGATCAATTAAATAGTCCAAAAGCAGCATGTTTGTTCCTCTCAAACAGTGGGAAGTAATTAATTGTTCTTTACTATCTGAAAGTACTGAAAGCAGGTTATTTGAAAACAGACTGCTCTGATAGTATCAAGGCTGACAGGAGAACATATTGGCTCCGATGCATTCCTGCTGTATCATGTATTTAAGTTCCCACATGCAGAGCCTAACTCCAGTGCACCTATCTTTCCAGGAGAAGAAAAGAGAGGCTCCCTCCTCAAGTAACTTGGCAAACAGTTTCATTCCACAGAGTCGGTGTAAGGACTGAACTCCAGATATTTTTATAAAACCTAATTTAAAAGTAATTTTGTGTGTGTGTGTTCATGTAGTATTAGGCCAACATGAACAGTCTTTTCAGAATCTTCACTGAGGAGTGCAACCTGAAAGCCACTTTGTAATCCCCACACTTATACTTCCTAAAAAGCATCTCTCTCATCTAAGAAACTAGAGTGACACTGTTTGCAGTTGAAGCTGTCTTCACTTGAGTTTCTCATGCAAGATTCGTACCAGGTAAACAAATTATCAACTTTTTGTTATGTCCAAAACTGCTATCAGCTAGAATAGAGTTATAAAGAATGTTCCTACACTGAATGCAGAAAATATTTTCTGCAATGTCAAGTAAATCCTCCATGCAGATAACCTATGAATAGCACCATTTGTGAAAAGTACAAAACCAGAAAACCCACTAGCACACTTTCCTATGCTTTCATGGCCTGACACTTCTCTCATCATATCATCTTCTTTTCCCATCTGTGTAATGCCAATCACAGTATAAAAACTCAACTGTAGATAGATCCTTGGAGTCCACATAACAGAATTTTTGCATGATTGCATTAATTTCCAAGTTACAAATCTGTGATTTGTCTTCCTCCTTCCCAACTCTGACAAATGGACATGTCATATGCTCATTAAAGCCATTCGCTCCATTTAAAATTCCCATACAGATTTATCTGCTGTCTTTCTGTTTGCAATTATATCCCTAGCAAACTATGGGTCATGGCCCTTAAATAACAAAATTCAAGCACTAGGGAAAAAAAAAATCACACAGAGAAAAGTATTAAAGACCCTGCAGCAAGACTTGTGTCTTGCTTCTCATCATCTGTAGTTTTCTTTCCTTAACAGCACTTGAGTAACCCCCCCAATGTAAACAGCACTATGGATGCAGACCATCAGGCTTGCATCTTCATGTAATTAAAGTAATGGCTCTGGCTCTGTTTATTCTCTTGGCCATACCGTATATACAAACAGCACAACAACAGGATTAATCTGCCCACCTTTGACATCTGGTACATTATAGAATCATTGAATTAGACTCACTCAGGTGGGAAGGGACATCAGGAAGGCACTAGTCCATCCACCTGCTCAGAAGGTCAGCTATAGTCAGACCAGTTTACTCAGCACTTTATCCAGTTGAGTCCTGAAAGCTTCCAGTTGTGGAGGCTCCATGCCCTTTCCAAGCAACCTATTGTCCTTTCTGTTCTCACAGGGTAAGAGATTTTCCTCAGAGCCAATCCATACTGATGGTTCCAAACCACCATCTCCAACATCTATGCTGCAATGTTGTCCAAGAGGACTCTGTCCATACTTTTCCTACAAAGCAAAGAGGCTGATGATCCTGCAGTTCCCTGCTTTACTCTTTTAACCTTTTCTGAAGACTGGTACAGCATTTGCCTTTCTCCAGTCACTGAGGTTCTTCGCCAACCTCCATGACCATACAAAGGTGACAGAAAATGGACACATGGACCAGGTTTCAGCAGCCTTGGATACAGCCCAATTTGCATGGGTCAAATTATCTCAAATAATTCCTGACTTGATCCTTATCTCCTGAAGGTAACCCTTGTCCTTCTTTAACCTTTTCATTAAGCACTGATATCTGTGAGGCCTCATTAGTGAATACTGAAGCACAAGAAGAACAAGTACCTCAGGCTTACCTGTGGCCCTTGCCGCTAATCCACCCACTCTACTCACCAACAAGCACAAAATTTCCTTGTTTAGCCTTTTCCTATTAAGCAAGTGAGTGGCTGTGTGGTGCCTAGTTGCTGGCTGGGATTAAGTCATGACCTTTCCAGCAGATTTCAGAGATTCAGCTTGTGAGCCAGAGACTTTCCCAAATTGTCTAAAGATTTTCTATGCTTCCTCATCATCAGACAAACTCCCATCATGATACGCCCCATACTGGCCTATCCCCTTATGACCCACAAGCCCTCAATTTTCCTGTCCTCCATCCCACAAAGGCTCATATATTCAAACTGCCCTTTCACTTAGAGGGAAACTCCTTCAATTCTTGTCTTCCCATCTCTTCTGAAGAACCTGTATCCCCTCCATTGCAGCACTCATCATGCAAGCTGTCCCACTGCTGAAGTTATTCCAAGACTGTTGTAGTTGTGTGACCACACACAGTTCCAGTTCCTTTTTTCATCCTGCATATCTGTTCCCAAGATCACTCTTGTAACTGTCACCCTGCACCAACTGCTTCTCAGCCCTGTCTACCATTACCTCACTGTTTACAGCTTTCTTCACCACATTTTCCAGCCTGTTGGCTGATATGCTCTAGCCTCACTTAATTGGGTGGATCTCATCCCTTTCCAGCAGTCTTCAACCCTCATAGGTTTTCATGTCTGCAAAAGCCAAATCCGTCTCAAAGACCCTAGCTGCTGTGAGCCAGATGTTGACTCAGGATCTATCAACTCCTCTCCAAGCCTTTTGTATTCACAGGTAAAAACACACGGAGCCCCACACCCTCCAGCCTAATCCCAAAGCCTCACGGCCATTCTTGGCACACTCAGCACCTCCCTGGCAGTATCACCAGTGCTCAGATCGATGAGCAGTATGAGATGACAATTTAAACGATATAAGCTTCATCAGACTCTCTGCAATATCAAGGATTTAAGTACCTGTAAGCAGCAAACTCCAAGACTTCAGGTCAGTATGGTAGATGGGTGCCTCCATCCTCCACGTGAGAGATTCTCGAACAGTTATCACCCTTCTCTTTCCTTTTGTGCAGAAATATATTTGAAGCACAGTTTTCTTCAACGTCTGCCCTGAAGAGAGGTCCCTTTCCTCCCCTACTTTCAGGAAACTGAGCCTGTCTGTAACAGCAGCATAAGCAACATTTCAGGGCTTTGGGAGAGCATTCCAGAACAGTGCAGAAGATAAGCAACCAATTAAATGAAAGAACTATTTCCCTTAATAGAAGTTTTGTTTTTAAAAAAAATATTTCATCTATGTGTCTAAGGAGCACAAAGGATAGAAGTACTTATTCAATTAGTAGACAAAACACTTGTGGCTCCCAAGATCGTGCACAAATCTCGCCCAATGAGTGATTCTGCAAGAACAGTAATAAAAGATTCCCCCTACCTTAACAAGTCCTAGCAATCACTGTTTGAGTCCCAAGATTTGTTCATCCATTTAGGAAAAGCATTCTCCCCATCTTGCAACAAGTCATAAACAATTGGTTTGTTACACATCAACAAACCCATTATCTTCATAATACATGCTAGGTAACATTACTATAATCATTTTATCTGCAATAAATTCCACAGGTAAAACAAACTGGAACAGAGAAAATACTCCGCTGATGGAAACAGGGAATAAACCCTGTGCTCACTCAACCATGGTCACATTTAGTCCTGGAGTTGCAGCCAGAAAAGTAGTGGCTATCTCACATTGCTGCTACCACCATTAATCATGACTAAAACTACACAGAAACAAATTATTAAGAATATGCCATTTTATACCAGGCCACAGATGCTGGAATTTTATACCCAATCTGGTTACATCATAGACCAAAAATAGTTTCCAGAAGTCTAGGAATTAAACTCTTAACAGAACTGCATTTTTTCAGCTTTTACTTCAGACAATAACCACCACTATATGGCCTCCCAAAGATACTGAATAATTCCTTATGTTTTCTGAGTCGCTATAGTTATCCATGAAGGCTAGATTTCACTACAAGTTCTTCCATCAGACTGTGCAACTGTTAACAAGTCCGGCTAGATAAGCAATGCAATTTTAGTGTACTTCTTTGCTGCACGTTATCCAACGTTTAGATGACATTTTTTGTGCAAAATAATTACATGCAACAGAGCCCTTATTTAGGCACCTATTCTTATGATCATTTAGAAGACAATGTTAGGTACAATATAAAACTATTAAAGTGATGCTACTTATGTGGCTAAAAATTACATAGGTCCAACACACATGAAATGGTCAGAGTAAACCAGGAGAATGATCCAAAAGATCAAAGATCCATTCTGAAACTACCTTAAGACAACTATTGGCATGGCTTTTTGCAGCTAGAGCAGAAACTAGAAGTCTTTTGCTTATCTGTTTGTATATCAGTTTCAACCTGTACAGGGATATCAATTACTTTCCAAGGATAGCTCTCACTTTGTTGTTTTCAGAATGAGGAGTGATAACAGCATATGTTGATTTTCTTATCTTTCTCACAAAAACAGTCACAATTTAAAATAAACACTAACCTTGCATCTCAAAGAAAAGGGCATTTATTTACCAGAATACTCTGAAGGTGTGAAATTAAATTTAATAATAACAACAGATATATTAAATAAAAAAGCTTTAGAAAATATATGTAATTAGATGACAACACAGCCTTTTAAGCAGATATTTTTATTCAGTTTTTGCTAGACTCTGTGCTTGTCACCAAATTAGGTGTTGTCCCATGGTATGCATTATAAATGAGGTGATTCATTTCATGAGGTTTATAACCAGTGACTGGAATTATAATCAACAATGTACATTAGTGTCTTCTAATATTTACAAGATTTTAGAGCCTATTTTGATCTCATCCTAGTTTCATATGACAGTAACACCCCTGTCTTTGTACAGACTGCCCATTTATGCTGGGGTAGGTAAGTAGAAAGCTGGTTTTCTATCAATCACTGTAGGGCTCAAATATGTTTTTAAGGCACACACTAATGTCAGACTATTTGCATACTGCAAAACCAGAAAATTCCTTAATCTTTTTTTTATTTTCTACTGGCTACAATCCTTAGTAAATTGCAATCCTTTCACTTAGTGCAATCTGCAGGTCATTTATTCCCTTAGTCCCCCAGAAACAGCAAAGGAATGAGACTATTTCTTTCCCTATTTGAAGCTACATGCTGCAATATATTACAGCAATGCCGGCTCTCTTCTGTAAGTTTAATAAAAAGACAGATGTGTTTTTCTTACGTTTACCATTAAATCCTACCAAGGAGATTCTCCATTTCTCTCAGTACAGATCCTCACCTCTAACAACTGTAATTATTTAAAATGTATTACATCAAACTTATCACACAGGTACCTACAAAATCTTTCTCCCACACACATCAGGTGCACTCTGTTTCTGTCTCAAAGACACAGTAAAATTAAAGTTCCATACAAGTAACAAGAAAGAACTTCTACAAAGACTTCATCCCTACAGAAACTCAGGGAAAAGGTTCTCATGTGCAATACACTCAGAATTTAGCTTGTATCTAGAGTACCAGAAAAGCAGAGTTTTTTGTTCACAGGAAATGCCAGATGTTAGCATGAGCAAGGCTATAATCTAGGAGTACTACTCTCTCTACAGAGATGTAAAGAAAAATTCAGTCCTATTGCCCAGTGAAGACTTCCGGCACTCTGCAGTATCTCAGTGAAATTAGGCTTTAATAATTTTTCTTCTCCCCCTTAAGTACCTGCTATCATATTAAATACTATTCTTAGTTTTCATGATCAGCTACATAGGATTCCAATATCTACAGCATCCCGTCAGCCTCATTAAGGCATACTGTCCCTGAATCACTGACCTTGTGAATGTCTGCCCTTTCTTAGGTCCTGCCTCCAAGACCCCTGGAACTCCAAGCTCTTCTTTTACAGGGACAAGGCCAAACCTATGTGAGAACCAGTCTTATTTGGTTCATGTCATGGCAGCAGAAAGTGTGGAAATCCAACAGCTCTGCAAAGGTTTCTTTGCTATCTCAGCAAAATTCTTCACTTTTGCCAAGTTGAAAGCTATAGTTAAAAAAAAAAAAGTAAAAAACCCGAACATAATTACATGGTAGAAATCCATAATGATGTCAGTATTTCATAATCAGAATATGAAGGGCAAGGATGACTAAGCATGAAGACAAAGGTAGAGAAAACAAATGCTTACAATTTCTTTAAAAGAGATCAACAACACAGAAGAAGCCAGAACCTTCTGATAAGCCATAAGCCAACCCAGAACAACCAATTCATACTCAATGGCCAAGGTGAAGAAAGAGTAAACGTTTCTGGTTTTAAAGGAGGTTTGCAGCAAACTCATGACCAGTCTGAAACAGGTTGAATATAAAAGCCACTGAAATTTCATACGGAACATAATTACAGAAGGTCAGTTGATCAGAAAAACACAGAAGCTGTTGAGCCATCAGCCGAGTAAAACATCCTCTCCTTCAAGCCATAGATTTAGCTGGAGGAGTAAAAAAAAATTACTTGGTGGCTAGTCCTTGTAAAAAGTGAACAGCAATACAAAAAGTTAAGATGTCACAGCCTTAAAAAGAAGGTTTCAAAACAAAGTCACTGGCATTCAGCAAAAAGAAAACAAAACATTTGACACTATAAGGTCATAAATAAATGGCCAACACATCAACTAAAGTGAAGACCTTTTTGAAGGATATGAGAAAGGCTGAAGGCTATAGTCTAGTCTCATCACAATAAAGAAAATTAGTTTCCTAGAATGTGAACCAATAAAAGATAAGCAAAGCAAAGTCTATGGAAGCATGTGCTGGACTCTCATGTAACTTAGACAGGGACAACTAAGGACTTAAAGAAAAAGGATTTAATTCTTCGCAGACCAATATGATAGGACAACTCCGCTGTCTTCTTGTTTGCTTTCTCTTTGAAACCTCGCATGTTCAATTTGTATCCTTTACCCTAACCCACATAGACACCTGTCTACTTAGTTCTCCAAGCATTTTAAGTTAACACGTATATTCTTATCCAGTCGTCACACTCAAAAGAACACTACTGTTTTTCACGTTCCTTAGCTACTCCCTGTGCACACCGCTCTTCACTTACCACATTAGAAGGGTTTTACTGAAATGTATCTTTGATAATTACATTCAAAGAACCACTGATATGATCTAAGTCACAGCTGCATAGTTGGCTTTACCTGCACATCTGAGTTCCTTGCACACCTATGTCCTCATGATGCCTGGAAACAGCACTGTAACCTTTCCACGTGGCACACTCTTATGAGCTTTTCAAAGTGGTGGATCACAGCAGTATTCTTCACCAGATATTCACTCTCCTTCGCTAAAGAGGCTCTTTTTGATTCCTACACCACCAGGAAAGGGTTTAACACAAATAGCATTTCTTCAGCTGTTTCTTCCTGTGCTCCCTCCCTTTCAAACATTCAGGTCACTCGTCTCACAGGTATTTGTGTATTCCTAGAAAAGGAGGGTTTCTGATTTTATTAGCCCATGCACAGGGTCCAGAGTTCAGAGGGTGTAAGGCAAAACCCTACGTTTTTAAATGAAGGCCTAAAGACTAATTCTGCTCTTACTAGAATCAATTCACTGTGTTGCTGCCAGATTCCACTCTCATTCTCTTGTACCCAGAACTCTGCCAATCACATTTGATAGCATTTCTACGAAGCTGAAAGGGCTGCAGAGAATTTTTTCTGCTGATTTTCAGATAGAATCTGCAATGAACACAACCAACCAGCTATCCTCAATTTCAGCCAACAGAGCTCTCTGATATTACTGACGTATTTGTCCTTGTTGCAGCTGAGATAATTTTCTTCCTGGTAGCTAGTATAGCGCTCATTTGGATTTAGAACGAGAATAATGTTGGCAATACACTGATGTTGCAGTTGTTCATCAATCAAAGAGCCAAGGAGTGACAAGCAAGCTCACTCATAAGCAGTCCCATATGGCCAGCATCACATTCCACTCCTGACCCACTCCTGTGAGAATGGGCATACACGTTCCATTGCCAGCTTGGAAAGTGGGACGGACAAAGGAATCTTAGAATGGTTTGGGTTGGAAGGGACCTTAAAGATCACCCAGTTCCAACACCCCTACCATGGGCAGGGACATCTCCCACTAGATCAGGCTCCCCAAAGCTCCATCCAACCTGGGCTTGAATGCTTCCAGGTAGGGGGAACCCGCAAGGATGGAAAAGGAAAACCGAGTGCTCTCATGTGCCGCCTGGGGCTAAGCAAGGCTACCGTCCAGGAGCCCAGAGGACTGAGACAACAATAACTTTACTAACACTTCACAAGACACTACCAGCCACCAAAAGCGCAGAACACCATCACAACAGTTACTCACAAACAAGTCAGAAAAGAAGCAACTTAACAGGCTCCAGAGCTGCTGGAAAGGTGGTTTCACTTGTTAGAGACCAGCAGAAACAGAGCTTCACTCCGTGCCAGGCTGAATTGCAAAAAAAGAGTGGGAAAGAGAAGAGAAGGAAAAGAAAGGAGAGTGTAGGAAAAATTTCCAGATATGTTGTCATAGCTTCATACTTCACACCATAATCTGAATTTGGAATAACCAGGAATAATGGAATTCCTACAAAATTATTAAATGCTAAATACCATGTTGACAATTGTAGTGTCTCCCTTGCAAGGGGATTTCTAGAAACATTTAGTGTAACACAAAATCATACATATTTAAAAACCTAAGTAAACCCCAAACCAGTTACATAAGATGCATGTTGCAATGTTTATCAGCTCATATGAAACAATACTTGCAGTTCTTGGCTTTTTAAGTCTATGTATCTGGATTGCAGAATTAAGAGGCATTTTATGTATCAAATGCTACCAAACATAAAGGAATAATTTTTAGAAACAAAATAAGAGGACGTTTTACTGCTTCAAAACTAGAAGAAGCAGGGGCATCTCCCTTAAAAATTGTCTTAATTGCATGAGAATAGGTTGTGGCACACTATGAAAAACAAAACAAAAACACAGGTTTTACAAACCAATATTTTAAATAGTTCCTTATTTACCTTCTTTTCCATGCAATTAGTAGTAGTAAGGACTCTCCTGTAGTACTAAGGACTCTCACGTGTGTATAAAGGTCTGAACTCCTACCATTTTTACACAGCTACTGGTCAGATAAACACTTAACTGAACAGAATTTCTTCTACAGTTAGAAAAGCAGAAACTATCCCAGGAAGGGGAAGAAATTAAAATAGAACTAATTTAAGAAGACAACAGAGAGGGAAATCACAAAGGTGCTTAAAACATTGGCTTGTCCTTCACTGTGTTTAGTGAACTGAGTTGCAGTGAGTTTTAATGAGGATTGATGACCAGCTGGGGTTAATGGCCCTCAGCTGCACCTCAGACCATTAACTCCTCCCTATCAGTTATTAATCCCCAGGAAATACTCTCTACCTTTCTCTCTCTTTATTGCTTAATCATAAGTAGTAAGAGATGATCAACCAGTCAAGATTCTGGCATAGTGTGAATGCTCCCAGCTCCTGCCTTTTCACACAGCACATCTTATGTTGTGGAACAAACTATTTAGATATTACCACACTGAGGTTATGAAAGAATGAAGAAATGCATGAACAGAGACAAAAGAAACGTTTTGTCTGGTGATTGCATTTCATATTTCTTCTTTAGAATAAACATAATATCTATAGCTTGTATACTTTGTGACACTATACAAATCTGCAACCTACTGGACTACTGGGGGTTCTTTTCTTTACAGTTCTAGAGCATAAAATGGGGCTAGTGTTCTTATCATTCCTGTTTTTAAAGCAAGAAAGTCCCAAGCAGATATTATAAAAGCACCTAAGACACTGCACCCAAGAAACACGTGGCAGCATAGAATCACAAGGCTGGAACCCCATGCTTTCCCTTGGAAAGCGCAGAGCTGAAAGGAGAGTCAGTCCACCCCTGATTTTCCCCACTCATTGAAACAGCTGGTTTGGCCCAGTATCAAGCCCATATGTTAGGAGAGGATGATCAGAGAGTTTGAGCATGAAGTTAACAGAAGAGCGAGAACACAACCTTTATGCTTTAATTTTGTTGCAGAGAAAGACTGTATCAAATATTGGCTGAAGAAAGAAAAAAGCATTTATATCATGCAGCATCCTACAGACAAAAATTATTTCATCTGTCTTGAATACTTCCACTCCAGAACCAAAAAATCTGAGAAAATGACTATTGATCAGGACATATCTGAGTAACATACAATAATCCATCCTACTTACTTCACCCACTCTGAAAGATGACATGCAAATACACTAATAAGCAATCTGAACATCATCTCTCTTGACTGCATCTTCAGTGAGTAACCCTACATCCTCGTGCAGTGTCATTTTATACAAGTCTCACAGGAAATAGCAAAAAGGGATTATTTTCCATGTCACTCTTTCCCTTCCTAGTGTATTCGGACTGCCCATGTTGTGAGGCTTGTGGGGCACTGACCATTTTTTAATGCATCACTAAATCCTGTCCTCGTGTCTTTGTGAAAACTCTTACAGGTAAAAGAAATTGTAACTTCTGTCCTGTGAACAATCCCATTTATATCCATGGGAACATCAGTGTCAATAAATGCCTGAGAAATTCTAGTCTTTAGGGGCCAAGCAGTACCTCAGTCCCCAAAGGCTACAAGATGTTCATTACTATTATTCTCTTTAAAGGGAATAAGATCACATTGAGCTTCAGACCAAAATACAGATCCTTTCAGGTCACATTTACCAATGATCCATGCTGATATAAATTAAACCAATTACATCTTTTATTTGTATACAAATCATAAATTAAATGAATGTTCTGCTGCCCTACTTAAATATAATTATCTATAAACACACACAACACTTTTGTGCTCCTCCTGACTGTGTCATATTTTTCTTAGTTACAGGCAGGACACATTTTGAACATTCAGTAGAATAACCCCCATTTAGAAAGTGAGATCTAAAAATCAACACTTGCTCAATGAAAGTTCTACCAAGAGCTGGATGCTGTCAAAATTTGCAGAAGAGTCAAGAAAAAGGTTGTAAAAGAGGCAGTGTATTTAATTTCAGAACAGCTTGTTTAGGTCCTTACACCACCTCAGCTGTTACAGCAGCTTTGGATCAGACTGAGTTGGAACAGACGTTGAAGATAATACTAGGAGTGTACTGACTGATGCCCACAAGCTTTGAATTGGTCCATTATTATAGAAGTTATTTACAAAGAATGAATAAGTAATCCATGTTGCGGTATATACATTGCCTCTTTACTCAGAATAATTAGGCTAGTATGGCTGACTCACTGGTTTTGCCATTTGCACAGCCCCTTGATGTCTTGGTGAACATTTTCTAAAACCAATTTTGAAGTCTTTTTAAGTTTGAAAATCCAAAGATTTCCATGGGTTATTAAAGAAAAATACAGTGGGACCTCTCTCCCTCCTACACTAGTTTCTTTTAACCTAACAACCAATCTAATCCTGATGAAAAATCTTTACATCTACTGCTCATGCTTTACAGAATGTTTTTCCCTAATTAATTGAATCATATATATCATAGTCACATTTATTAAATGTTGTCAATTATTAGATACAGTCTCATGCATAAGATTTTAAAGATTTGTTTAATGTCACATCTATATATAGTAGACAATTAAAACGTTATATTCATTAAAGTTACTCATTTAATTCCTTTGCTTGGCAGCAGGAAACAGAACTATGAATATATGTTTCAGTTCGCTTTAATACTAAAAGTACACATTGTACACAAAACGTACAGCAACAAGTGTACATTTTTAAGGATCACTTGTGAAATGTGCTTGACTTATAATGTCAGATTCTGAACCCTTCTGTTCCTATAAAAGATTTACAGAATATAAAAGACTCCCACCCAGCCATTGTGCTTCCCTCTTAGAATGGGGATTAAATAAGCAATTATAGCCATCTTAGCTTTTGCACTACATTTTTTGTAAAATACATACTTCAATTCAACTTCAGAATGGGCTTCTGAAGACACTCATGACTAAAATTTCTTGGTTTATGTTATTTAACACTGGTTCACAATGGTTTCTCTGGTCTTCAAAGAAAATAAATACATTATGAAATCTGTGTTACTGAGTACCAACTATAATATAAACAAGTTTGTTTCCATGGCATTATAATGATCATTCAAACCCATGAGTGAATTGTTCATGCAGACATCTATCAAATATATAATAGATGGTGATCACAAACCACTGCATACGGTCTTTCAGAAACCTATCTTGAGGGGGATTTGATCATTAGCATTCACAATTCACAAACCAGTCAACCTAGGAATTGAAATTATGAGCTGAGAGAGTAAGTTCTAGAAGATAAGTATGATTATTGTTCACAGAAAAAGATGGACATAGGGGCAGTTCAGCCTGAAGATCTTTGGACAATGGTCTGAATACTGGGGAACGGTTCCTAACTCCCAGTTTCAGACACTGTTTTATGCCTTGTTCCTGCTGTGTATCGGGTCAAAATCAGGCACACAATATCTTCTCCCATTCTGCTCTGATTACCACAAGAAGAAATCCTGACCTTCTGTGCAAAAGAAGCACCAGAATATGCTCCAACCAGATTCTCAATTTGTCCAAATCAAACCTATGGCTTGAAAATGTGTCATAGCATATACTCAGAGGTCAGTTAGATACAGCCTTTCTCCTTAAAAGCACAGCCTATAGATAACACACTTGTAAATGAGAGCCTTTAGGTAAATGATTGCAACTGGTTGGTATTAATCCAGTCTTAATAGCTACTTTGTTAATATAATTGCTTATTAATAGCAAAGATTAAGACATATTTATCACTAATTCTCTCAAATACAAACCATAACTTTGGTATAGTCTAACGCTTTTCTGTCTTTCTACAGATGATAGTGACAAAACAGAACAAAATACAACAGCAATATAAAGCTGCACTATAAACAAGATGTATTTTCAACTACAAAACATGCATGCATTTTTAACACTACAAATATGGATCTATATTCAATTCTTTAGAACCTAGCTTGCATCTTGAACATAAATTTGCTTTGCCTTACTCATGGGGAGAAAGAAGAAATCTAATCAAATTCTACTGAGTGTTTTCTCTGCTATAATTTAGTGGTAAAACTGGCAGGCTGCCTAACCATGTCAAAAAGGGATACATTTTAAATGCTGCAACTATAAAATAACAAGGAAGCTTTTAGCCACATTCATATACTGAAGACTACGAAAATGTTTACTTGTAATGTGGTTAGCATATGAAAAGATTAATCTAACAGGAAAATACATTTTAAAGTTGTGAAATTGTCTTGCATGATGTATAAATATTTTATGTAAATAAAAGCGGATTTTAGATTCATATAACACTTATATATTTTTAAAACCAAAGACATAGCAACTGACTCTGCAAAACATTTTTCAGTAATACTCCACTCTGCTATCTACACTAACACCTTTATTTGTTAATGTTAGCTTTTACCCTAATGAAGATGGTGCTGGTGGTTCTGTCTGGCTAAGCTGCTGACAGGACACCATCAACTTCAACGGAAGGCATCACTGAAAGAAAGCAGGCAGTATCTCAGCTCAGTGACTCTGATTGCAGGCTATGGTGAAAGAAAATTGATGCCAACGGCAGGAACAAGGAAAGGTGACTTTTCCTCAAGACTGTGACTGAAGAAGTTTGAGAAAACTGGGGTGACCCACAGGGATGCTGTTCTAAGTACTTTGAACAGCTGAGTTAATTTCCTCGAGTTATTTTCTTTTTGCCACTTTCTTCATTATGTGTGTCACTGGAACATAAAAGTCATCACAAAGACTTGAAGACAGCTTCTAAATTACACACCAGAGAGGAGTAAAGGGATCTAAACATAAATGAAAAGTCAGACATTCTCTTTCAGTTCTGATGCAACTTATCTGGAGCTTATTTTTATTATTTTTGTTATTTGGGACAATTAACAAATTGTCCCCCATTCAAGAAACAAAACAGAACAGCCTGGCAGACTAACAGTCAAGAACAGTGCCAAGTAATTTTCATAAGATGCAGATAGCTGCTACCACAACCATTATTTCTGCAATCTAAGGGTGGGATCCCTTTGTGGAAGAACAAACACTTCCTACTAAACATCAAGTTGTGGCAGACAATGAATGTCTGAATCAAGTCTCAAATCAAAGACCAACAATTTCATTGCCTTGGTAGCTCAAAGTCACCAGTTTATAGGGAACAGAAATGTGTTTGTTAAAGAATCTACAAAATGGCACTTACTGTCTTTGGAAGCCAGTTAGCATCGAAACCCAGCTGAAGAACAAATAGTTCTAACCTAACCTTGGACTATTGGCTTGACCACTCTCCTCAGAATCATTCTGCATCGGGTTCTCAAATTTTTTAAAGGCAGATATGTGAGCCAGTACTGAACTCGAATGGGATGCGTCTGAAAATCAGGTGATGACTTGCCACATATGACTCTGAAAACTCTTTAAGTGGTAAGAAAAGCATAGGTTCCCTCTTGGATCCAGAAATAGAATCAAACAGAAAACTTCAAAATCTCCTGAAGATTCCTACAATAATTTTACCAAAAGGCATACAGTACACAAAAATAGATGCTCATAGGGTGGAGCTCAACACCTGAAGCAGCAAGAGATTAACACAATCTGAAAGCTGCAGTGGGGTGGGGGAGAGGGAAACAACCACTGAAACAAATAAACCAATTTCCAGGTATAGATCTGCACCAGTCAAAACAAAGATTTTGTTATTGATCAGATTAAGAGAATCAAAAACAAAGTAATTTCTTTCTTTTAAATATCAAATGCTTTGAAGCAGCAGTAATTTATTTTTATGTCATTATTTCTTTTGATACTATGCAAAATACCATTTCTAAATGCTGGTTTTCTAAAAACATAACCATTAGGATAGTTGTTACATATTTAATTTCATGCTCCACTCAGCATAAAGCAGTTGAGAGACTGCCAGCCAGAGCAAATTAAGTAACCAGTTAGATAATTTCCTGCTTAATTGAAAGCAGGTAGTTTTTAAAAGTAATAATTGATTTTGTTTCTAACGAGTGTGTTGCTATTTCTTTCTTTTTCTATTCCTGTTATTAAACAAGATCACATTAAACCTTTGTACACTGTTAATGACGGGCACAGGAGGAAAAGAACTGGAAAATACTGCTTATTTAATAATTTAGGTTCCAATCATAGTAAAAAAAAAGCCAGTCATCTCAATATTGGTCCTCCACTTCGAGACCATTGCTTCAACATCTAATCCAGGTCAAAAGTTCTTACCTTCGTGTTCTTCAAGGACCGATAGTGAGCCAGCAATCTCAGTTTAGTTCAATTATCCTAGCAAACAACAACTGACCTCAGGAGGAAAAAAAAAAGCTTCCTGAAATTACTACTCTCCTTTTATTTTTAGAAATGGTCACTCCAAAAGAAAGCTGTGATCCCTAAAGACAACAGGTAAAGAAATCTTTGACTGACACTGTTATATGATTTGGTAGAAAAAGGACTTAATTTTCTGCAACTGCTGAAAGAGCACCTGTCACAAGCAGCTAATTCACTTGAAAATTATATTTAAAAGCAAAAGAATAATTGCTCTGCTAAAATACTTGAACAAAATATTACATTTCCTGATCTAAAAAAAATTTAAGATGACTGTGTCCATCTTTTTTTCTTCTTCTTCTTCTTTGAAAATTAACAAAAGGGAAAGCACATTCTACGTGTGTAGAAAGTATTCCTGCAAGCTTTGTATTACAATTCAATGTTTTGACAAGTTAATATAAGAAATAGTCAAATTCCAGTATGACTCATTTTAGACTCTATCCTCATAACTGTTGAGCACCTGACTGCTTCCCTTACAAAGGTACCTACATATAAGCAACAATTCCCTTAAGTGAGTGATAAAACCAGTAATACATCTGTATAAAAATCAGAAACTATAGCATCCTATCTACATATACACACAGTAGATTTATAACCACTACAAAATGCTGAGATGATTCTCCCAATGAAAAATGATTTCAGGCTTGTATTTTCCATATTGCTATTACTGATCAGTGTGCTGAGACAATTAAGACCTGTACCAGGTAGAGCGAGCAAGAGCCTGTCAGTAGCTTGATTCATGCATTACTGAAAGTATTACATGCAGTTCTAAGTATTTAAATCCGGTATTTAGTATACAAATCCTTCTTTGAATTTAAAGAAAAATGCTCTGTCCTCACAGAACATAATAAAGAGGTATGCAAGGGTATCATAAGATTTGTGGTTATATTCTTTCATTTGTGCTAAGAAAGTACAGTCACTGCTGTTTGTTTGCTAGTATGCCAAACGACAAGCTTTTTTTCAGTTTATCCATACTGACAAATCTCTAAAGCAGCTAATAATCTTAGCAACATTACAATTTTTTTCTGAAAATCACAGTTGCTAACCATCATGAATTCTTCTTTTATTTAAAGGTCGTCAATACATCACTTAGATTTTCCTGTTCATACATAGTAGCACTAAATCATGCCTATATTCTTGATAACACTTCCCACTTTTTCACATGTGACTAAATACGTACAAATAGAGTTTAAACTTATTTACATGTAGACATCTATGAATGCACCTCTATCTGTAACAGTGCAGTCTGGAATGGTTGGGGAGCAAGGTTAAAGAGTTCAAAACAGGTATTTTATTCAAAAAAGAAAAGATATGAATAAGCCATGCACTTTGTTCCAAGCAAATACCTGAAGAGTATCGTGTCATTGTGTACCGCTTTTGCAACATAATCATCACAGGAGAAAAACAGCTCTGAAACTCCCGGAGTTTCTCTACTTTGGAATAGGAGCATCTCACATATCTCACCACTTTTGAAGATAAATGCTGGTTTTGTTCCTGCCAGTTCAAGTTTTCAGTTCTCAGAGTAAAAGAACTCAAACAAAACACACACAAAAATATGGCAAATCCTGACAATAAGCAGTACTCACACAATGAAGTCACACATTTCATGTTTACTGTTATAGTCATTTTCAGTTCAGCAATAGGATTAGGGCTAATTTACAATTTCCCCTTCCAATATTTATAACATCTCATCATCCTCCTTTTGTCTCCTTAGAGATCAAAGAAAATTACCATTAAAACTGCAAATTGTTAGGCTGTTCATCACAGACCTTAGGCCAGAGTCATCTACAGATCAAACTTGTACAAACGGAAGTTGGGGGAAAGGAAGACAGAATAAGAGGAAGAAGTAGAAATATGGTAAGTGGACATAAGAAAACTGGAGGTAGGAGAGGGGAAAATGCTTTACTTCATGACATCCAAATGAATACTTTATGAATGGTCACTCCTGTAAAAAGTTGTGCTGCCTAAGGATAGTGGAAAAACGTCTGGCAGTTGTTTCTCACCACCACCACCCCAAATAAAGAAAGGATTTCATTCCTTATACTTACCTGACTATAACTTATTAAGCAGACGCCCAAATTCTGCTTGAAGTTACTAAGAATTTTTATCAAATGACTTGGTCTTGTTGGACCTGTGGGAAAAAGCTAGCTGATGCTAAAAAGGAACAAAGATGCATGATAAAGACTTTCAGCTTGTGACTGCACTTTTACTATATTACATATACACACGTGCTGGGTAAATACACATATATGTAACTCATACAAATATGCTCCACTAATGTTTAGATTCTGCAGTCTGAAAGAATGCAAATAAAGTACTAAATGCATACTTTACTTCTGATAACTTCACCTTTCCTTTCACTGTTGAAGACAATGGATGTACTGGTATTAGGACAGACTTTAGATGCAACTACGTGTGCTGTAGTTGACCACAACTACATGAGCTATTTTAAAAATCACACCTAATTGACGCCAACTCACAGATTCTCAGTTTTCCACTAAACTTGTGCCAGAAGCTCATAGCCAATTAAACTGTAAATATCATCTTATAAGTAAATCTAATTTCTGATGACTTTGCCTAAGTATTGCAGCGATTTTCCCCCACAAGCTTTAACAAGAAAAAAAAATTGTAACTATAGATTAAGAACTAATAAATCATAATGATACTGAGTAAGAACTCACATTCAAAACATTCATAATTAGAAGAAAAGATATGATCTAAAAATACATGAATGAGCACTGTGAAATATGTTTTATGGACCAACAGAATACCGCACAATGAACTAGGTAAAAAGTTTTCAGGAAAATTAGAGACAAATAGCATAAAATGGTGTCCTTCAGAACTATATTTATGTATATGCAGAAACACACAAATTTCACATTCTACCTTCTTTGTAGTTTCAGATTGCACTTATCTGACTCCTAAGAAGGCTGGGCTGTAAGAGTAATAGTTTCTAGACAAAAGCATTGTTCTAAGTTTGTTTTATCCAGATGACCTCAAGAAGAATTCAACTGAGGTAAGAATTCAGTCAAGTTCTTAGGCAATGAAGTGTCATAGCAGCAAAGAATGGTCTCTCCTTTATCAAATAAAGTATTTGAAGAGGGCAGCCTGGCTGATGGAAAGTCTTTAACAGATCAAGATTCATTACAACTCTTACAAAAGAGAACAATTCTTTGTTCTTGCTCCAGTCTTAAGAGAAACTAGTCTAGAGGAGTCTGCACACAGACTTGCTCTTAAAACACACCATGCTTACACTTATCTTTTTCTGAAAGCTTCTGATCAGGTGACCCTCTGTATCATCTAGACTTGTCCGTCAGTCAGCCCGGAATCAGAGCTGCAATACCTGAAAGGAAGGTAGAGAAGGATAATACAGCTGATTTTCTATAGAAACTTTGGCCAGATCAAACAAACTTCTTTAAAATGTTAAATACAGTTTTTAGTTTAATAGCTAGAAAAATAAAGCTTAACTTCAGACCGTTAAAAACTTCATGAAAATCCAGAGCAAGTTCCACACCAAGGCTCTTATCTTACAAGCTGACTTGTGTGCAAGGTCATATTGAAGGATAAATCAATTTAAAATTAGGCACTATGAGTAGACCTACATTCTCAATGGTTATTACTCTCAAACCACCTACCCTAATCACCCTTATGAATGTCTCCTGCACAAGAGAAAGAGAAGTGGGACATTGGGGGATGACAGGGGGAATAGGAGAAGAGTGCATTAGAGAAGATATGAACTCTAGCACAGCATTTATCATACATTAATGTGACCAGCTATGTAGTTTTCACTTTAGTATCTTACATCTGCATTGGAAATGGTGGTTCCCAGGAAAAAATAGCACATCATGGGCTGGCCAAGCAACAAAAAAAAAAAAGTCTGTATATATGCCATTAGATCCCTGAGGGTTTAAAAAAGGCATCTTTTATCCCCTGAAGAGAGAACAGAAATGTTTATAAAACCCCAAACAAATAAAAAAACTCTTACTGATTAAAATATAGCTGGCAGGAGCAGCTGTGACCCTCTTAAGACAGGACCATAATTACTAGTGGGGCTTTGCTGAAGAGGGTACACTTCATCGTGGTCCCACAGAGTGGTCTTCAGAGTAATCAAGTCAGCTTCTGCCTCAGTGTTACACAGAATTCCTCTCTACAGCTGGCTTCGCTGACCACTCAATAGTTTTCTCTTAGGTGAAATGAAATTTTGGCAATCTATCACATAACCAGAGTCTGTGAACACAGGTACTTCTAGGCATAACCAGGCAGGTGTACAGGAGGCTGCTTGCCTGGCTTTTGTCTGCCTGTACTTTACGTATTACAATAATGGGTTTTATTGACTTCTGCTACAAGGTACCGTACACCATGATAGACCAGACAAAGAGGAAATGGATGTTGTAGGACTGAGTTTCTAACTCAGAATGCACTGAATTGAACAGTGTCATCCTTCTTTCAGGACTGACTGTTTGGCCATGTTACAGGAAGCAGTCTCCTCTCTCCTTGACCTTGGCCAGTACTTTCACATTGCCATTGACCCCTATCTCAGCCACCAAGGCAGGAACTTCCAGGCAATGGTGCTCCAGTTGTTGATGGTCCTGGACATGAATCCATCACCAGAAGGAACTTCCAGCTGGCAGTGCTCTGATTGTAAACATCGCGGATGGCATTCTGTTGCTGAGGGAACCTCCATCTGGTTGTGCTCCAGATGTGAAGGTCCCAGACAGATACCCAATGCATCCATGGCATGCTAACTGGACATGAAGAATGTTGGGAGTGGGGGAACATAAAAAGACGCAGCAGAAGAAAGTAGGTTGGCTATTCCACTGAAGAACCCTATTAACATTGGTGGCCATTTTCCATAATTTGCAAGCCACATATACTACTACTAGCTTTCACCATATTTCAACTCTACCTGTAGGGTTCTTCTTGACCTAGGAAAAAGGAGGCCTGTGTGAATGCTGTAGGAAGGGCAGTAGATAGGACATGAAAAGGGAACTCCATAATGTGTCATCTCCACCTGCTGACATTAACATACCAGCTTTAGTTAGGTGGGCAGTCCATCTTACCTAAAAGGAACCCAAAAATATTGTATGTTCAATAAATAGACTGGAATGTCAAGGTTAGAATGCTTAGTTGCCCGTTGCTGTTCACTAGAAGAAAATGTACATTATTTAGTAGTGGGATTTTTCCACAAATTAATTCCTTTTAATTACATTATTAGTAATCAAATTTGGGAGGGTCGGATACTTTATGTATCCATACATGCATACACCAAAAAAACATTTTTTTCACCTTGAACATTTATGACGTGACTGTGAACATTATGACACCAAACCTTTATGAATATTAACAGCTCATAAAGTTAATACAAACATTCTCATGACTAAGCCCACTCATTGGGCAACTCTAGGGATGCAATGACATGTGACAAAAAAACGTGCTATTTTTCATTTCTTATCCCAGTTTAAAGCCTGGGACATAACTCTCAGCCCAGGGCCTTCTTTCATCTCCTTACTTGCAGCCAACAACAGAGAGATCTACAATCCTGACCATTTCATAAATTCTCTCCAGCCCTACCGTCTCTCTAAGACAAAACAGTGTTCAGACAGACTATGTGGAGCCAAACACAAGAATTCTATGCTTGTTATACTGCATACAACTGTCACAAATTACTAAGTGCACATCTGACAAGCAAATTTGATTTGTATCCTGAAAAGTCTGAAGGAAACATATTTTGAGTAAAGCATGTTAAGCGATTTTGAACTGTATTGTGTCTTCCATGGAAAAGGAACCATGCTACCATACAGGTAACATGGGTCTCGGACAGCGACTGAACTAGTCCTCAAGAAACATTAGGGAAGAGCCTTGTACAGGTTACAGTAGGCCTGCCACTGGAAAGCACAACCAAGTCATCAACTCATGCACCTTGCAGAGAGTTATGTTTTCGCTGTGAACACTCCACTGGAGCTTCTTCATCCATGCTTTTGCTCGTAGCATAGGCTGCCTGAAAGTACATCCATTAGCCCTCTATCTTATTCAATGGGCACAGAGGGCTCATGATAACTTAACCACATAAAAAACATTAACTTTTGATTTACTCACACCCAGCAACCCTCAGCCACTCAGTAAAAATGAAGAGGAAAAAAAGGTTCAGAATAAGATAGCATGTTTGAATATATTCCTGTTATCAGAAACAAAATCCGTGGCGTCTCAATAATGCAAATAAGTTCCAAAGATGAAAAGACATTTCTGAGTCTTAGACAGCTGTCACTGATGTACCCAGGTAAGCATTTTACAGTACAGACAAAGAAAAGCATATCAAAGACTATTTACAAATCAATAAACAGTTTCTAGCACATGAAAAGCTTTCAGTATAATGATTTATTGTATTTTTACACTACGGGATTCTATCCTTCTTGGATAAAGCACATCCTATACAGGCAACTGAAGACAATGCTTCCCATATTTCTTTATCAAGTCGCTGCCACCATCACAATATACAGCTAGTCCTGTTTTGGAAAATGGGAATTGTTTGTTTGTATTTCAAAGGGATGAGAAAAGCATTAAAAAGCTTTGAACATGTCTCATAGGCATACGGCCCACACTACTTCACCAAAAGAAGTCCTCCAAGTTCAAAACTGACTGCCAAGGCTGCATACATGACATTTGCTATTTCAGTTCCTATGGGAGGGTCCAGATAAGATCCTTATGGGCAAGGAATAATGCTAGACAATCTCTAGCCAAATATTTCAGAGAATGTTATAAGCTTTACTTTTTGGAAGGACTGACAATGGCCCTGATCCAGTAAAGCTATAAAGAACATAATTTAAACGCTCTGCTAGATCATAACTGTAGCATGCAATGGGAGAGAACACAAATATCTGACCATTACAAACATTGAAAGAGGGAACGCACAGGCACAGTGCCCATAGCACAGGCTTAAGAAAACTTAACAACAAAGTTTCAGGGTACGGATCTAGTCTTAAACACAATCTCGTTGTGGTACTGAGTCTCTATAACAAAGTTTCCTCTTAATACTTTTAGTGATATTTTCTGCCCAATCGCATTTTAGCTTATGCATCTACACACACACGACCAGATAAAGTCAATCTGCAGATATACCACAGGTGATAAATTGTAGATCAAGAATGCTGAAGCAACAGAGATACTAGAGTGAGCTCCATGCAGAGTCACTCCAGGTCTGATCGAGTTCATTAGTTTTGGCTGCATCCCAGACCACTGCAGATTCACAGCCATACAAATACTTCCATTCAGCATGGAACATGAATGCAATCAAGTTTGCCCAGTTATCCCTGTGCTAGTAGAGAGTTAGGCAGCAAAGTCCAGATGGACTTGAGAGACTCTAGGGTGGAGTTAGTACTATTAACCCCAGACTGGACTCAATCTGAGCCTTTGGTTGAGTACAGCACAAATCCGGCCTGGATCCAGGACTGTAGCTGGGCTCATTTCTGTGCACTATGAGGCCCAGCACACAGGCTTCAAATGGTATTGCAGTTTGCACGGTATCAACCATGCTGACGCAGGGTCAGGCCTCTGTGTAGACACGGGCTGTGCTGAGTTCTTCAGCACACTTGGTTACAGAAACACAGCGTATACACACCCAAACAGGACCAGATCTAGTTCAGCAAGACTTAACACTTTAGTTCCACGGGGCAAGAAAGCAACTGGACTCCATCCAGGCTCATACTCAGTGCTAGATGTTCCAGACTCACACTGGCTTCTGATTAACTAATCAGACATCGTTGCAACACACTCTTTTGTTCACATCAGTTTCCACAGGGCTCCCCTCCCCAGCATCACTTACACGAGTTTGCTGTGCCCTCTTTGTACAAGATCCAGCCCTCCTGGCTGTCCTGAGTCTAGGTGCAGCTCCCTAAGAAAATGCATTGTAAAAAGGTAAGATGTGACTACATAAAAGACTGAGCCTGAGACGTAACTGCATCATAACACCAATGCAACAGAAATACCAAAATTAGCATAAGTTATTCCAAGTAAATCAGAAGGGATACACTATGATTGCATTATACAGAGACCATCTTTTTATCAAGATAGCAGCATACCAGCCTGGTTCTTTGGTATCTGAAGCAGTCGGTTACAATGAGTTATAATTTGTTATAACAATGTTAATAAATTAAAAGCACAAAGGGGCAATTACAATCACATTACAACATTCTGTAATTTTGGAAAATTAATGTTTCACCAAGTCTTTGTTTTTATGGATAAATTGAGTCAGAACTGTGCTGTTCCTATACTGTGCTAACAACTATTAGTGTTAAGCTTTCGGAACCATATGGAAAGCTATCAATTTTTTCTTCTTAAGTAGGTTTCTCATCACTTTGTTTAATATCACTACAGATTACACAGACTAATATTTATAGATGGTTTCATGTAGGAACTGTGAATCAACAAACTCAAAGGCAATAGGTAGCAACTACTAATTCTCAAAGGAAGTGGCATGAACTACCTGCTCGGGCACTGTACAGAAAATCAAGTGGCTCTCTCGCTTCTGATCTCTTATTTGATTCAGTGCCCCTCAGGGACTTTGGGAAGAAACATGGGGCCAAACTGCAGCAGTATCACACTGAAGCATAAACAGTTCCTGAATATAGTAATCATCATCACAGGATTGGCTTCAAAAGTTATAAGATCTTTTAATGTTATACCACAGGTTCATTTTATTTGTCTCCTGGTTCTTCTACTTCAAGCTTCAGTCAAGAGTTCAAAAATTTTCATTATGAACACTATAGAAACATATCTATTTGATCAACGAAAAGGAATGTTTGCAAAGTTTGACATCAGCCCTAGGTCTTTCACAACGACATGGAGGACTTTTAAGTTTCTGGGATGAGTTTAGAAAGCTTACGGCTTTTAAGCTTTCAAAACATTCAGTATTAGATTTTTGTGCACTTGGCCACACTATTGGAGCAAAAGCTGTTCATGCTTGGACAGCTAAAAACAGTTTTGAAAAGCATTCGGCACAGAGCAGTCTTATATGCTGTTTCCATGCAGTCCTTCCACAGTCTCGAAAAATAAATCGCACAGCTACAGAGGTATAGAGAAGAGGACCACAATGACCAGAGTCAGAATGGATTCCACATGTGAGAGATTAAAGGAATATATTTTCTCCAGCATGAAAACACAAAATAGAATATAGTAGAGAACAGCAAAATGAGTAATTGTGTCAAAAGGTGAATATGGAAGTTATTCACTCTCTCAAACCACAAGAATTAGGAGGTGCCAGTTATAATTATCAACTGACATTTTTAGAGCAATTGAAACGAACCTTTTTTTCCTCTAACACCCGATGAAACTGTGGAATTCATTGCCACCAGATGCCATAGACACTAAAGAATAACAGAACATAAGTATCTGCACAGAAAGGTTGATGGATATTTATTAAATACAATGGCTGCCACCTGTGAGCCAGAAATTCCTTTAACTACACATTCCTACAGATGCTGGACCGGGGTAAATCAGGCCAACCTCCTGTGTGCCTTTGCTGGGCAGTTCTCTGGAGGGCACAGGGCAGACAGGCCTGGCCAGCAACTCCTCAAGGGAGGTCCTGAGGTAAGACTGCTAACAACATCCCACAAAACACAGCCATGAGCTGCAGACCAGCATCCCTGCCTCAGAGCATTGCACTTCCTAGCAGAAACCACCTCCTTCCCTTAGCCTTCTGGTTCAAAACCTGCCTGAGGCCGTCAGCCATGGGATTCTGTGGCCCTTTTCCCCCCATGGCTAACAGTCCGCTGAATACCATCCACCCAATCTGTGGCTTGTTTTGGCCACTCAAGCTTCCCAGGACCCAGTACCACCACAACAGCACCACTAGCACCACCACCAGCACCCCCAACATCACTAGCACCTCCACCAGCACCACCAGCACCAGCACCACCAGCACTACCAACAGCACCACTAGCACCACCACTAGCAGCACAATCAGCAGCACTACCACCACACGCACCATATGCACCTCCACCAGCACCACCAGCAGCATCACCAGCAGCACCACCAGTACCACCACTAGCACCACAATCAGCAGCAGCACCACCAGAACTACCAGCAGCAACACCAGCAGCAGCAGCACCAGCACCACCAGGTGCACCACCGGCACCACCACTAGCTCCACAATCAGCACCATCACCACCATGCACACCACACGCATCAACACCAGCAGCATCACCAGCAGCATCACCACCGCCAGCACCCCCACCACCAGCAGCACCACTACCAGCACCAGCAACACTAGCGCCACCACCAATAGCACCACCCCCACCACCAGCAGCACCACAAGCGCCAGCAGCAGCACCACCAGCACAACCACCACCAGCACCACTAGCACCACGACCACAAGCAGCAGCACCACCAGCAGCACTGCCCCCCCACCCCCTCCACCGGCACTGTCCCACCCCCGCCCCCGTGCGCGTCCCCGAGCACGCGGGCAGCCCCGTTTCCCGCCGCGGCGGGGGCGCGCGCGCGCTCCGTTGGGCGGGGGGGGCAGCTGGAAGTCATCGCCCGGAGCCCGGCGTCCCCGTTGCCGCGGCGACCGCCCCGGCGGCGCCAGCTGGGGCCGCGGCGTGAATGGGTGATGTCACGCGCCCGGCGCCGGCCAGTCTGGGCCGCGGCATCAGCTGGGAGAGGCCGGGGGGGGCGGAAGGGGGGGGGCGGGGGCGCCGCCGCGGGGCTGTGCCCGGCGCTGAGGTGGCGTTTCCGCGGGTGGCGCTTCCACTTGGCCTCGAAAGCGCGGTTGGTGGGGGCGGGGGTTCGCTCGGACTTCGCCAGCTCTCTATTGTTTGAATGGCGATGGCTCTGTTTCCATCCTCAATTCATTTGGCTGGCGCTTTAGAAAAGTTCTTTCCTGCAGGAGCGAGGGAGCTTTTCACTCCGCTCCAGCGAGGCTCGGTCTTTGCCAGCGCTCCCAAACTTTCCTCATTCAGCTCCGAAGTTTCCCACTGCTTTCAGCAAAGAGATTCCCACAGTGCAGAATACCTGATTGTATTTATTTAGCTGGTTTCAATAAAATATCTTCTCGAACTTGCGGTGAACGTTTAGTTCATGTCTGAAATGGGACAAAGGGGAATGGCTTTAAATTGGAAGGTGGGGAGAGATTTAGATTAGACGTAAGGAAGAAATTCTTCACGCAGAGGGTGCTGAGGCACTGGCACAGGTTGCCCAGGAAGCTGTGGCTGCCCCATCCCTGGAGGTGTTCAAGGCCAGGCTGGATGGGGCTTTAAACAACACGGTCTGGTGGAAGGTGTCCCTGCCCATGGCAGAGGGGGTGGAACTGGATGGGCTTTAAGGTCCCTTCCAACTCAAACCATTCTATGAAATTCTTCCTTACTTTCTTCCTGGAAGGATACTTTCCTAACTGAGGGACTTAGGCTCAGGGTGAGAAAATCATTGTTCCTTAGTGTAGGTTGTTATTTTACGTAGATAAACTTTTTCATAGAATCATAGAATGGTTAGGTTTGGAAGGGACCGTGAAGTTCATCTAGTTAACCCCCCTACCCCCGCAGTTAGTTTCAGTGGGTTCAGGAGAAACAGCACTCTGCATAAGCCAGTGTAGAAGTTTTTTTGACCTACCAGGAGACGTAGGTTGGGTTTAAACATGAATTTCTCTCAGTAAAGACATTAAACTGTTGCAGAATAAGGGGTTTTTTTTGCAGTGAATGAAATGGCCTCTCATCCATCAGTCAGAAACTACAGCTCCTCCGTATTTTATCTCATCTTCATCACACAGCCCCTCTAGCTGTTGGCCTCAGAACCGGCATGCATGGGAGCTCCTCCAGACTTAGGGGGAGGAGGGGATGCGACTTAGGTTCCCTTATCAGTAAAATCTTGTGTTTTACTTTACTTCGTATTTGCTGAGTAGCTGGTTGCAGCCAGGCAGGTGAGATGCTTGCAGTGGTTTTCATTGGAATTCTGCTTATTTTAATTCTCCCGTTAATAAATTGGTTTAATGCATAAGTTCTCAAGGAAGACAAAAGAGATTGAGTCCAAACCTTTAGGAATAATTACAACCGCTTACAGTCGTACAGAAGCCTTCAAAGGCAGCAGAAACTTGCCGAAATGTCACCCTTCCATTTGCAGAGCCTTAACGTGAACCTTGTCACAGCAAACTCTCAGTCACCTGAGGAAGCAAGAGCAGTGTCTTGGGGGGGGGGGGAGGGTGGGGCGGCAGCGCCTCGACACAGGGCTAGTGTGGGCGAAACACCCTGCGAGGACAGAGCATGGGCTCCCCTGGAGCCACCTGTGAACTGAGGGGACGGGGAGGGGAGCCCTGCCTCCTGCCAGCAGCTCAGCCCTAACGCTGAGGATGGATTTTTAAATCCGTTCAAGCAGTGCAGTGTCAGTCTGCCGGCAAGGTGAATGCTGACACCCAGCAGAAGTCTGCATGCAAAGGGATGTTGTAGTCGGTGTAACATACTAGGACCAATGGTGTACGTGAATGAGGCGTTCGGGCAGGCGTTTGAAGGATTTGCCCTACAAACACTGATTTATCAGAGGTCAGTCAGTAGACACACATGTTGCAGGATCACTCATCTTTCTCTAGTTTGTTCGACACTTTGGAAATTGGAGGGTAGCAAGGAAGCTGAGCTTTTGTAAATAAGATTTTAGTGTGAAGCTCGAGTTAAGTGTTTGTGATTTTAACTGCTCGATATTATATTTAAATCTAAATATATAACCTTTAAAATCTTATTGGGATTTTAACACTGCATGCTTTTGATGACTGCTTAAGGGAAATTAATCTGAGAACAATCATTGACAGTCAGCCGCCTCCATCAGGTAATTTTGCAGTAAAGGAAATAAATTCCAGCTGGTGGGGGAAGGGAGAGAGCGTCCTGAGAAACTCGCTCCTCCACTCCCATTCATCATCACCTGCACTGGACTTCATACCGCAGTTTAATCCTATTCTCTCCCTCAAAGGTTTCAAGCCTCTGCAAGATCCTGACTGCTAGGGAACAAAGACTGGTATGTGGTTCCCTCAAAGGTCAGTCATTAACCTGCCCCAACAACAGTTTTAGGAAGATCAAGGCAACGAAGGAAAACTAAGAAAAAGCACTTTCACTTTGGAATGAATTGTTCAAAATGCCCTTATACATTCAGTTTTATTCCCTTTCAGCTCTGCACTTTTTAGTTCCAGCACGTACTTAGTTCTCGTCAGGAATAATGGCAACACTCACTTTCCCAGAGATTTGACCTTAAGTTTATTCTAGCCACAACACTATAGACCATTTCATCAATTCTGAATGTACTCACGTGTATAGAGGAACTGGTAAGCCAGCTCAGTAATGCTACCTTCTTCTGGAGACTTACCCTTATAAATAAATTAGAGGGATATCTTTATGAAACTCTTGAAAGACACAGAAGATTAAAGAAGAAAAGGAAGAGGGAAAGAAAGGGAGAAGGAAGGAAAGGGAAGAGGAGGGGAGGGGAGAGGAGGGAAGGAAGGAAGGAAGGAAGGAAAATGTAAAATCTAGAAAGCCACATGTTTATAAAGATAAAAGGACAAAGGCCAATATCAAAAGTAGTTTCTCTGTGATTTGTATTTTCTGTGCTTGTGTGTCTGTATGTGAGACAATATACTGGACTTGCAGTAGCCAGACTCTCAGTAAGACATTTGTTTCCATAAGTTATTGATGACCCTTTAGCTCACAAGTGACAGGCCAAAGTAGAGCCACAAGCAGCTTCTGAAAGGTCATCAATAACAACTGAAAATAAATGTTTTATCCAGTGCCTGCCCATTGTGTGTTCTGTTCGTGCAATGCCAGTTTAAGTTTCATCTGGCATAACTTTTAATGGGCTGTAACTACTTTAGTTCTTGTCTGAAGCAACCAGGTCTTCCAGGAATGAAGGAAGAAGAACACATACACACACGTACGTATCTCTACTTGCTTGCTCACAGGCTTCATGGAGTACCTTTTGTCAGATGCAGAGGTAATAGCATATGTCTCCCAGCACATCAGGATGAAACAGTACCCTAAAGAGTGAAAGGAGAGACTCCCACCTTACTAAAACATTAAACGCCACAGAGAATCCTGATGCTGCAAGTGTAAGACCATTCAGAAGAAAGAAGATACAGAAGAGACAGTGAGGGAAAAAAAAGGAGAAGCTGAGATGCAAGGTTGTAAATAAATCATACCTCATGCTAAGATTATAAATACATAATATTCTATTAATGTATCTCTAATAATAATAATTCATATCATTCTGCAAGGAAGATTGATGCATTGTGTGTGTTAAGGAGCTCCTGGAGGTAAAAGAAAGCTCTTTATGTCTATAAGGATTCTCTTAGTCCCAGCGGAAAAAAGACTACAATGGACAATGGATACAACCCAGTGGGGACCAAAAATGTACTCTGAATAACTATCACCACTAACCACAGTGTCTTTTAATTAAACTTTTGTATTTAAAATTTCATTTTTTTTTACTCTCTTGCATTTGCATTTTCATATTTTAAAAGGTATTGTTTTAAGAATCAGTTCTCAGGAGCTTGATGTAGAGTAGCTATTTCAAGAGGCTGGTCTGAAATAAGCTAATGACTTTACATCCAGTTGTGAAACTTCTGCTCACTTGAGCACTCCTTATACCCCATCCTTACTCAGGCAAATAAGCTCATTAACTTCAAGACAAACTTTCTATAGAAGCAAGGATTTGTGCTGCTTTTCAAGTCAATTTCTCCATTGAGGTAAATTAAGAGATTTGCTTGAGTAAAATACATCAATGCTTTAAAGTGTTGAAAGAGCATGTTAGTGGAGTAAAAATTACCAAAATAAATGTCATTAACACTTCAAGGTAAGTATGTGGAAACATACTGGTATTGAAGACAACTTAAAATACCTACTTAGCATAAGCTGTGTGATTACTCAAAATATTCTTATATATGCACATCATTTAGCTTTAAGAAAACAAAGTCAAAACTGTAGGAAAATTTGCATGTTGAAGCATTTTAATGGCAATTTTGAAAATGTCTTTAGAATACTTTTGCATAGTTTGCCCCCTTTTGCACGAGAAGCAAAACCATGAAGAATTGCTATACAATTACTCTAAAATGGAAAATAACATTCATTGCCATTTCTTATAATGGAAAACTAGTAAGACACAAAATATGTTTAACAGTGAAGAATTGCAGTTCATGGATCATTGTCCAATATTCTCCTTACATCCATCTTTTTTTTTCTGCATGTACAGCCATTTGCTCTGTGCAATGTATATCTTGATTTAAATTAACAGTGCTACACAGTGGTTTTAATTAGACAATCTTGTTTTCCTAATAAATATATAAGGTCATGTTAGTATATACTATTGCTGGAATTAAAACCTGTGAGTGTGACCCTGACTTTCTAAAGGAGATATAACCTGTCATCACCTTTTTTCTTGCTTTCTAAACATGAAATCCTGCAAAAGACATTTTCTGTCAACAGAAGCTGAGGGCTCTTGTTTTCTTAAGTAACAACCTTCTCAGAAACCATGCATAATGATCACAGAAAGCATCCTACCACAAATTAATACAAAAATCATCTTTCTGGCAGACTACTTTTTCAAAACACACAAGTTCCTAAGCAAATTAAAATGGTGCTATGATCCTATAAATAATCTCTTACTACTGTTTCTTCTGCAGGATGGAATTGAAGAATGAGGAAGAACCTTTTGTTTCTGTTACTAAGCCCTGGTAGATCCTCACATGTTATGGCAACAGGAACTGTATAACAGGTAAATAAATAGATAATAAGGTTACACAGAATTCAGTATGCATTGGAAGTGCACAGCATGGCCCATAAACAACTGCCGTCAGGGGATTTGAAGATACATTGGAAAGCTCCCCCTCCATACACACAACCACCAGAGTTGAATTTCTAATTCTTCCTAATTTCTGTTCCCAGTAATGACACCAATGTGACTTGAACCAAATCAACAAACGGCATTTTCTGTAGTACTTTAAACATCAGTCAGGCATGAACAAAATGCAGAATTATAAATTAATATTTGTCAAGCAGGTGATATCTAAAAGTGACACCCATAAAAATACTTCGAGAATCAACTGACTGCAGTCACACAAAACATTGATCCATTTGCATCAGTACAGATGAAGCAAAGGTCTTTCCCTCTACCGTGGATGTCTCTCTGCTGTCTTTACTGTCAGGGAGAGAGGTGATTTCTTATTTTAGTTTAAAAAATAAAAATATTTAAAAAACCCTGTCGAATTGCTTAAAAACTCATGGAGAACAAATAACAAATATGTTAATATTAGCTTTCAAAATGTAAAATGTTGTATTAGTTCAAACTATTGCTATTGTTTCTGCAGGGTTTTTTGGTGGCATGAACTTAGACTGAGTTTGCTGATTAAGCTCTGCAGGTCCCCTGAAAAAAAATACCTGTATCATTGGTGTAATGATAACATATGCAGATGAGCATGTACACATCCAGATACTTATTTAATTTAGGTCGATTTGCTTATTGTCCCTGTAGGCTGTATTATTTGTGTGATTATAGAGCTCCTAGTGCAAACCCCTAATAAACATGAAAATAATATGAGGCAGTATCATACCATCAGTTTTCAGGCAGATTGGCTGAGCATCTCTGTCTACAAACAAAGGGCATGACATTGCACATAAATCTGATATAAATCTAGACAAAATAAAATTAAAGTTAAAGTTAAGACTCCAAATTCAATCTGTTACTATGTAACCCAGTTTAATCTAGTGTTCCTCAGGAAGCTGCACCAAATTACTTTCCCCTTCCCCAGAATAAGCATCTTGATTGCTTATATTTGGGCCACACCACTGAAAGTTGTCAAGATGAGTTATCTTACTTGCTACAAGTTTGCTTTGGTCAAAGCAGAAATCTGACATTACCCAACAAACCTAGTGTTTCCAGTCACCTGAACAAAGCAACCTTCTTAAATGACATTAGCCTTCAGTTGACATACAACCAGCAGCAAAATGCCAGGGCGTCTTGTCAGTGACATACCAATGTTGTCTGCTGCCACAGACCTCTTGAAGGGAGGGAGTGGGCTTGCACAAATTTCTACAATATAACCATACTGGAGGCAGCACGGCAAGAAAATCTCTTGTTGATACTAAGCCATTTCAGTTTGGTTTTGGTTTTTTTTGTTCTCTCCAATAATCGAGGTAAAGCATTTCTTTATGCATTTATTTTCATGTTTATGTAAAAACCAGATTGTATAAGTATCAAGCCACAAAGAAGGCTTTATTTTAATCTGTTCTTCATATTTCCAAAATATTTGCTGTCATATGATTTTTTGTGGTATACGAAACCAAAGGAAAGCATAAAGAGGTGGATAGAAGTATGCTCCTGTCTTTGGAAGGATGCTCTAAACTGGATGCTCTGGATAACTATGTGAACATGAAAAAATGAAAAATCTATTTTGTCTGTGAAAGGCTGTTGTGAACAATCAAAAAAAAATTTTTTTTCCTTTTTATTTTATATTAAGCTTAATGCACAGGGGGGAATGGGGAGGTGACAGCCTGGAGAATCTCTTAGGTTTTCTCATTAAACAGAAAATTGTGTCATGACCACAACCAGAGAATGACAAAAAACCCCACCATGTTAAGTGAAGTGTGTAAATTGTATTTAGATTTTGGATTTGAGGAAAATAGGGAGAACAGTACTGAAGATGAATCGCGCTGTTTGGGGAAAAGGTTTGCATTAAGAAGAATCTGGAAGAGCTCTGATGATAAGACATCCCTAGTGAGCAGTAGTACCAGAAGACTGATGGATTTTGGTCTGTTGTTTGACTGCAGAGTGAGGTGACTTCTCTGTACTCAAGTGCCTGATAGGTATTCCCTACCTATTCTGAGGACCCATGGGGTGTCACTGCAAAGAAGCCTGCAGTCTCACCTACAGCCTGGTGTCCAAGGGGACATAGGCATGTAGGAATAATTATCCAGTAAAAGATTTACATATTCTTTCCTCCATCTCTCTCCCACACCCAATTTTTCATTTCATATCACTATCCCCTGTTGCCAAGAGGAGTTTATCTATGGTGTTTGATAAGGGAGCACTAAACACATTATAGTGCTATTTTAAATGACATCACAACTAACTAGATATTTTAATTGAAGGTAAATAACCAACGTTATTGCCTTTTGAATGATAGCAATAGTGGAGAGTAATGGCACCACTGAGGAATCAATTGCTATTTCCCTCATAAACCATAAACCATTCAGAGATTTATAATGCTTTTTTAATGATCAGCCCTTCTAGGTGTTGAGCAGCTCCTCCGAGATCCTGAGTCTTCTGGCTGCCTGCTGAAGTCAACAGGAATAGGAGGCAGGGGAAGTCTGAGTATCATGTATCTTCGTGCCTACCAACATGAAACTTGTCACAGCCATTGTCAGCCTCAAGCAAAGGAAAGTTTTGGATTCTACCACACTGCTCTGATATGGCGTGCCGTAAGCCCCCAGACAGTGACACTTGACTCAACCACTGTTTCGTAATCTGCTTAAGAATAAAAAAAAATGTGGATCTGTGTGCATTTCATGCCCTCTTAAGGTAGGTATAGCAAGTAACTTCACATAAGAAACCACATTGATTGTTTGCTTCCCTCTGCATATCTAAATGCGTTCCCTTCAAATTTTATCTGTCTTGAGACTGTTTAAACTAATGTGGTACTATTCAATCCACCAGTTGGTTCAGTGGCATCGCTTCATGCACAAACATCTGTGGATCCAGAGTGCTGCCAGAGGAAATGTCCCATGTTCTGTGCTTGCAAGGACTGTCGCTGCTCCCTGGTGCCATGTCTCAGGTTTATTTTTTCAGCTGGAGTCAATGGCATATTCATTTACTCAGACCCGTGCTGACAAATTCAGCCTACGTTACTCATCTGCATTAAATTCAGTGGGATTCGTCCTCATGATAAAAGGAATACAAGGCAAATCATTAAGTTTTCATTTTTAACTTGCTTTACTTTGGGTTTGACTCAAAAGCAACTTTTTTAAGCTCCAGAGACCACGTATGATGTGATCTGCCCTCATCAATTCTCTTTTAATTGACCAAAGTGGTCCATTCAAGCATGATTAAGGATCTTGTGATAATGTTGTAAGAGTTGGTTACAGTGGAAATGAGTCTTGACTGGATATGGGAAGAAAGCACAGAAAAACTCAGCCAAGACAGATGAACTCCAGCCAGCCAGGAAGGGACCACATGCTTAAAGATGCACAGGATTTATTTGAAAAATCCAAACTTGGACTGGTGAAAACCAGGAACGTTAATCCTTATATACTCATGTCCTGAAAAATGTTGCTGTTAATAGGACAAAATCATGAACAGTAGCTGTTGTCCCTATCTCTCTGTGTACATCTTCAGGGATGAAGAGTTTCAATATGTCTACTTCCATTGGTAACATTCAGGGCTTTCCAACCCATTTCTAGAGCAATTTACTTAGCATCTGGTGTACATCCAGTCTAAATTTTGAAAAAGCAGCCAACCCAGCCTGCTCCCACTTCAGTCAATGACAAAACTCCCA
Organism: Phaenicophaeus curvirostris; assembly: GCF_032191515.1. NCBI lineage: Eukaryota > Metazoa > Chordata > Aves > Cuculiformes > Cuculidae > Phaenicophaeus > Phaenicophaeus curvirostris. The sequence goes on from NC_091394.1 coordinate 38,975,275, forward strand.
TCGACTTCAAGGAGAGCAAAAGCAGACTGGTTGTTAACAGGGAAGTGATGCCTATTGTTCAGCCAAGCATGTCAGACTAGCATGTATCAACTTCATGAGTATCAAAGGGAGTTACTAGAGGAAATCCCCTGAATATTTATGCTGTGGTTGGAGGGGAGGGCTGTTTTTCCCTCTTCCATATCTCTCTACTGTGACACGTTAGCTACATGAATGCACAGAGTCTTCTCACAATGCTTACAGACCTTTAGATTTCCATTTGTACCTTTTGCGGTGGAAGTAGCCCAATGGAAAACAGAGGCCTATGGCATTTCGTGGTTCTTCACAGGCTTCTAGAAATACTGAATCATCTTCAAGAGCCAATGTGGCCTCAGTGGATTTGCAATAGTGCTGCTACAGTGTATGTGTACGTGTGTGTGAGAGAGAGAGAGTCAGAAAGAGAGAGAGAAAGGTGTGTACAGAAACAACCTGTCCAAATCAGCTGTGGGAAGAGCTAAAGGAGAACCAGTTATACACTGGGTTTTCCCACAGACATCCAGCCAGATCAGACTAGCCCCCAGGAGGGTTTCAATACAAACAGAACAACCCAATATTACAGTGTATCTAGTTTCACACAGATTTTAATTCAATGGGACCAGCAAGATTTGAGCCTGCATGCTCACCATAATTTAGAAGTAACTTGGTTTGGGTTTTTTTTAGGCAGCACATCAACTCTGTCCTTATTACAGAATTCTCGGAAACAGACAAAAGTGTAAACATAATATATGCTGTAAGGCCCACATATATTTCCACCGTGTGAGACTCAGAGACTGTAGGGAGCAGAGTTTCACAGAATAAAAGGAATGACTGCAGCAGAATTGGGATCATCCAGCCCATAGCTAACGGAAATACATCTTCCCGCCACATCATCGTGTTGTAGCATACAAATCTAGGCATCAAAGATTTACATCACACACTTAGTTCTTGTGCCATGGATGGCACTGGTAATGTGGGACAAAATAAGGAAAACAAGCATATTTTTGCAAGCAGAGCCTTAAAACATGTTTTTTAAAGGCTGAGAGAGAATGAAAGTGTGCTTCAGTATACACTTCAGATGATCCAGTCTCACCACTCATTCAAGTTCTGGGTTTGACAGCTTCCCACTGTATCCTTTATATATCACCCATTGTGACTAAGCATTGAGGGGACATGCAATCATTAATCACCTTTATGGATTTCTTCCCTTCTGGTAGGTTTGACTTACAAACTTAGGAAAAGATCCTGCAGCCTTTACTCCTTCCTGCAGTCGTTTGCCCAAACAATCAGCCCTACTTCACCCACGGAGAGCTTGAAGCGCTGCAGCATCTTTAGAATCGAGTGATGAGTTTCTTACAGCCGCATCTCATTCAAATATGCAATGGCTCTTAATCCACCGCAGGAAAGAACAGAGAGTTTGAACACCACATTATTAAATTGAAAGGTTACAATCTGCCACAAGATGACTTAAACAGGACTCCAGGAGTATGTCTGTTAATTTTAATGCCCTGTCTCAAAGTGCAGAACTCTGGACATTTCCAGCATCATATTTAAAACATGGTACATCTACTAATACGTGATCTGGTGCATTAATGGACCAAATTAAGTTACAGGTATGAATTTTACATAAAACAGATTAATATTATATGCCATGGAGGAATTTTAAATACTCCATCTCCATGCATTTTTAATAGTTATGTGCTCTAATTTAATGTTCCCAGGCATCGCTTTGCTTGCGGTCCCTAAGCCTCCTCCTTTCCCATCTCCCCCTTCTCCCTCCCCTTCAAGTTTTCCTTGGGATTTTCCCTGCCTTTAAACCGGAGTCCTGAAGTCCCTCAAAATACGCGTAAAGCCAGGCTGGGTCTCCCACACCGAGACTTCGCGACCCACGGAGATGCTGCCCCCATCCCGGGGGTGGGGTGGGGGCGGACCCCTGCTTCCCCAGGGCAGGCTGCGGGGACCGGGGCTGCGCTCGCCCCCGCGGACCCGCGCGCCGGACCGCGTGGGCGGCACCAGGAGCCGCTGGGTGGCGAGTCCCGCCCGCATTCCCGCACTCTTTCCTCCCAGGGACCGCCTTCCTCCTCCTCCACCGCCGCCACCTCCTCCTCCTCCTCCCCGCGGGCATCAATGCCAGCCGCCCGCCCCCTCCAGCAGCGCCATCGAGGTGGGGGGAGAAACGCGGCGCTCTGATTGGCTGCGGCGCGGCGATGCTGCGCTGTGATTGGCCGCGGCGCCCCTGCTCCCCGCGCCGCGCTCGCTGCGCCCCGCCGCCCGCCGCGCCCCGCGCTATATAGCGGGCGCCACGGGTAGCGGCGGCGGTAGCGGCGGTAGTAGCCGAGCGGGGAGGCGTCTCGTCGGCGCCGCGCCTGCCCGCGAGCTCCTCTCGCTCCGGCTCCGTGGGCGCAGCCGTTAACGCCAGCGAGGCTGCAGCCCTCGGTGCGTGCGCGGCCGCCCGAGGTTGCGGGAGGCGGTGGCGGAGAGGGAGGGCTCCCTCCCTGCGGCAGCATGAAAGCCGTGAGCCCCGTGCGACACCCCGGCCGCAAGGCGCAGCCCGGCGTGGCGGGCGGCGGGGGGCACCCGGCGTTGCGGTGCCTGGCCGAGCACAGCGGCTGCAAGGGGGCCCCGCCGTCGGGCGAGGAGCCGGCGGCGCTGTGCCTGCAGTGCGATATGAATGACTGTTACAGCCGGCTGAGGCGGCTGGTGCCCACCATCCCGCCCAACAAGAGGGTCAGCAAAGTGGAGATCCTGCAACACGTCATCGACTACATCCTCGACCTGCAGCTGGCTCTGGAGACGCACCCGGCGCTGCTCCGGCAGCAGCAGCAGCCGCCCGCCCTGCACCCGGGCAGCTGCCCCGCGGGCGCCCCGAGGACCCCGCTGACCGCCCTCAACACTGACCCGGTAAGAGCTGCGTGCGGCCGGGGGCGCGGGGAACGGCCCCGGAGGGACCGAACCGCCCGGTTGTGGAGACGCGCCGCGCGGCGGGTAGCCGCATCCCCGCGGCGCACGCAGGCATCAGCACGGCGGTTACCGTGTAATGACGGCCTCTCGAGGGAGAGGGGCTCCGATCGGCGTGTTCGCACACGCGGGAGACGGACGCGCCGCTCCTGCGGTTCCCAGCCTTCCGCGGAGCGCAGCTCGGGGGCCGCTGCGCGCCTGTAACGCCCTCGGCGCGGCGTGACCGGGGTGGAGGGAAACGGGGAGCGTCTCCCCGTTACGGGATCTCTCCGTGCCGAGCTCCCCCCGGCGGGGAGGCTCCGTCCCTCGGGGGTCGTGCCCGCCGGGGCTCGGTGGGAGCGCTCCCCGGCGGCGCCGGAGCTGGAGCGTGGGAGCCCCGCGCCGGGGAGCGGGGAGGAATCTCCGTGTCTCTTCCCTCCACCTCTAACTCGCCGTGTTCCGTTGCTGCGCAGGCTGGCTCTGTTAACAAGCCCGGGGACAGCATCCTCTGCCGCTGAGCGCCGCTCCCCAGGTGAGTTCCCGGGCGGGCGGGGGATGCTCAGCCCTCCGGGGCGCCGCGGGGTCGGAGAACCTGAGCCCGACAAGCAAGAGGCTCAGGATTTATTTATTTATTTCGTTTTCATTACCAAGGAGTTATGTTATTTTATTTAATTACCGGGGGGTTGTTTGTTTGTTTTATTGTTTTTTTTGTTTTTTCTTCTCCAAACCGCCCCCCTCCGCCTTTTTCCACCCCCCCAAAGCGCTTCTGGCTGCGGCGTGCAGCTGCGCATCCCTCCGCCTGGCGCAGCCTGGGAGCTGCGGTTGTTGTTTGACCTGGTTTGTTTTGGGTTGTTGATCAAGCATGTCTTGTGTTTTGTTGGTGGCGCCAGTCGGTCTGGAGCGGAGCGGTTCACACACCCCCTCTATTCATTCCTCTCCCACAGGTGTGCGGCGGCGCCGCACGGAGGCACCGCGGGGGGCGGGGGGGGGGGGGGCCCTTCCCGGCCCCCGCCGCACCGGAGCGAGGAGCCGTCCAACCCCCCTCCAGCAGTTCCCATGCCTCATCCAGCCTTTCTCACCGTTTTGCACGTCCGTAGCGGTCCCGTCCCGACCCTCCCCGCCCCGTCCCGTCTCTCCTCTTCTCACCGAGCAGATGCGACCCGAATATCCCGCGGTGGCAGGAGCTTGTCGGACGCGAGAAGGAAAAGTTGCCCCGGGATAGAGGACCGAGCCTAAACCGGACTTTCCAATCGCTAATAACTCTTAAGGGACCGAGCAGCTGAATCTTGAAGCTTTACTAATCTACCAGAGCATTTGTAGATATATTTGACATCTATTGTTTAAAATAGATGGATTTTATTGGGGCCCAGGGAACTTTCTTCTCCCTGCAGGAATGTTACATATTGTATAGATAAATGAGTGACATTTCATACTGTGTATATATAGAGATGTTCTATAAGTGTGAGAAAAGTATATGCTTTAATAGACTGCTGTAATTATAAAATATTTTTAATTAAATATTTTTTTGTAAATATTATAAAGGTGTGTATGTTTTTTTTAAATTTGTGGGAGTATCTCTTTAGAAAAACACAGCTGAAGTACGGAGCTGTTAATATGGAAATATCTTGAATGTTGAGGGCTTTTTATTTTATTTTTTTGTCCCCAAATGTCCCTTAGACGGGGAAGGTTACAGCTATAGCTAGTGGTCCTGCATGATTGCATGAGATGTCTAATTGCAAATAAACTTGTTTGGAGTCCATACAAACGTGTTTTCCTCAATCTAGACTTTAAATGTTTGTAAATGTATTATACATTTTGAGACTACACTTTTGTCATTTAGGCACAGGGGTTTTTAGTGCGTTATATAAAAATAGCAGTAAGATGTAGTGGTTTTGGGTTTTTTTACTGGGAATAGAGAAATTCTATCTAGTTTTCGCATTATGGGGACAATGCTTTAGACCTTTCATCAGCTTTTTTAAAAAAAAATATGCTTTTGCATCAGATCAAGAAAGTTGTTCTGGAACTTAATTTAGCACCAAAAGGTTTTATTGCAAACTTGCGTTCCTACAGCCTATTAATTGCTTAAAAAGTGAAAACAGTTCTGTACTTGTAACCAAAGGGCAAATCATTAACAAAACCAGTTGTTTCCTTCATCCAAAGAGTATTGATACCGAACTGTAGAAAGGCACATGGGCAAAGTCAGTATGATCAGTGATGTAAATTCATCTTAAAATGAACTCGAGTAGACCAAAAATCAGATTTCTCCAACAAGATTATTTTTCTAGTGCAAAATGATTTTCATTTCACTGCAGCTATTGTTACAGTTAAAATCCTGTTTAATCTCTGTGATGTGTAACTCTACTACATGTGAACATTAAACTAGATTTACCTGTCTTTAACTGTGATTCTTCAGCTTATTTCTTCAATCCTCTGGTTTTGCACATTCTCTTTGCTTGTGGGTTTTGGTTTTTTTTGTACATAACACTTGACGGGCAAATTCATTTTACGACAGGCTTTTGTACAATCAAGTCTTAACAGACTATAAACTAAGGTCCAGGCTCAGTGAAGGATGTTCATTTTGTGTGATCAGTAGCCTGCGCGCTAATGAAACGGGATTTTCAGAGTGGAAGAATTAAGTAGGATTTAATTGGGTGCTTTGTAAATAGCTAGCCAACTGTGTGTGTAACATGGTCTGTTTGACTAAAAAAGGATTTATTTCAGATTATAGAAGTGTCAAAAGTACTATAACCCAAGGGACTTCTTCTATTAAGTTAAATATTTATAAGGAAATTAACTACTGGGGTCATTAGCTATTGACTAAAGTGATAATGTCAACAAGATGAACATTTTCTTAATCAAAATAATTGCGCAAAGATCAAATAAAAAAGTGGCTAACACGTCAGCAAACATAAGGCCTGTCACTGCTAATGCATTGAAGGCAGGGGCATTTCATAGGCTGAGCCCTGTCTCGAGGGATGGGGAGTGGGTCCTTGTGTTGTTTTCCAACATCTCAAATGTTATAATAATAGTAGTTTAATGAGAAAAATACATGTTCTTGTAAAATCAAGTCATGAACCTCTCATCCTGCATCTCCCAACTAATTCAGTGACATTAAGAATGCTATCGATATGACTCTACTGCAGTGTGGGAATTCTTGTGTTCGAGAAAAGAAAAGCAACATCTTTCCACAGGAATGGTTTGCATTTATGTTAGTTTTCTTTGCTTATCCTATTCACAGTCCTCCACTTCAGCTTGTATAGCTTAGCTTATTTTGTATACAGTTTTCCAGTAACATTAGTTCTCAATACCCTCATTTGTTTCTGTCCACTGTTGCCAAATTACAGTATTCTATTACACAGAAGAGGAAGCAAGCGGAAGGTGCCATCTTAAATTATGAAACTACCTTGTAGAGTTTCTACGTATAAAAGCTGGTGTATCCTGGGAGAGCTGCTAAGTCACTGAACTTCAAGGGCGAGCATACTAAATCCCAGATTGTTTCAGCTCAGGGCAATCTCCCATTGAGTTTAGCGGATGGAGGATTTGGTTTTGCCTTTTTAAAAAACTATTGCGGTGCAACAAGTTAGGACCTTTAGAAAATTAAGCCTTATTGAAGAGCTGTGAAAGTTTTTCCTGTTACACACTATTCTTGATAATTGTGAAAGCCTGCACGTAACACTCAAAAGAGCTCTCTTGGAGCATAGTAGATGCTGGTCTTGATTTATTCCTTATGCGATGTATGAAGCTGTAAGTGGGGAATATCTACTTGCCCACTTCCTAATGGCTGGAATCAGTACAGTCTTAACTACAGCCGTACTTATTTCTGGTTTTCAAAGATTTTAAAGTCTTTCATTGTATTTTAATCCTATATCTTGTTTAAATCATGTTTTCCATATAGCAAAAGGACAGAAATGTTTGAAAAAAGGCAAATTAAAAGAACTCTTTCTTCTAATGCCTTGGATTTTCTGTTAGTCACAAAAGCATTCCTTAAAAGGAGCTATTTGATTGCGTGATGAGAGTTGTGGTGGAGCTGCCAGATTAGGAATTAGGATACCAAATTCTGTTCCCAGCTCTGCTACTGAGGCTCTTTTGTGACCTTGAGCAACTCACTGTCTGTCAAAGAAACTTCCAGTTTTTCTATTTGCAGTGTACCAGTGGCAACATGTACTCAAATTTATAGAAGCAGGGAGGTGAAACAGACAAAATACATTAGCATTTTTTATTTGATCTTTTTCATGGGGATTATGTTTGAGTAAGAAAAGAAGCGTAGGAAAAGCTGGCATGATTGTCAAGAAAGGCTTCCCTAAGGAGGAGCAGACTGGAAAACACGATACTAGTAGAGGCTGGGAGGACTCTTTTGCTTGGGACACTGAAATTGTAAAGGACTAGAAAATGGTCTGAAGGAGGAATAGATGAGGAATCTGGGTCGTTTCCATCTCTAACTCATATACTGTCTGCAAAGCGCAGTGACAGACACTGCTGATGCTGTGTGTGTGTGTGTTTTGGTTAGCTGCAGTGCTTAGGTCCCAGTCTTTGCAGATGCTGAGACTCCCCTCGGAAATTTCCAAGTGACAAGAGATGTAAAAGCTGAATTCCAGCTTGTGCAGTGATAGCTAGATTTTCCACACCGTTTCACATGGGAACGGTATTTATTTTCACTTTCTGAATCATGTAGTGTTGCTTTTAAGCAGTTGTTGCATTTTCAGCCACGAACAAAGTGGTCATAAGGAATGCCATAGCTGTCCTGCAGGTTGTTCTGAGAGTTAATGAATAAACCGTGTATAGGATAAACAGGTTTATGCAAATACAGAGCACCACTTTACTATAATTTGTATTTTCAATGCTTTAGTAGCTGTAGAAGTCACATTTTTGTAAAACCTTTGCTGCTGGAAAGAAGAAACTGCAGTAAAAGCAATTCAAGTAATTGTTTTAGATGCAACACTATTTACTGGTCTCTCCAATAGTAGGCCTTGCAGTACTAAATAGCATGATTCTGAAACAGTATTGAAAATGTTTTGCTCTCCAGTCCCAGAACATGTGATCTGAAAACACAGGCTAAATATATCCCCCCACCTCCCTACGCCCCCCCCCACCCCGCACAACTGCTTGCTTTCTTGCTTTAGAAAATCCATCTTTTATTCCTGTGTAAGAGAAAACTTGCATGCTGTGCCTACCTGGAGAGCCTGCTTTCCAAAACACCCAAAGTAGGCACACACACTGGTCCTTGGAGCACATCTCAGTTGAGATGGGGACCAGGCATCCCAGGACTGTGAGCAGCTGCCAGTCGAGTGCCAGCATCGTGTGGGCCGGAGCTGGTCTCTCAACCACTATGCCCTGGCTATGCCTCCTTGACAAAAACCCTTTTCCCCTCCACCACCTGGAAAAAAAATAATTGCAGGGAACAAGCTATGGTGCAGGCTGCTGTGCAGTCACAGTAACAGGAGGGGAAGTTGGCATCCCTCTTCCTCAGGAAAACATCTACTGAAGATGAGCTGTGTCACCCACAGAGCACTAGGGAAGGAGTGGTGCAAACCTTGCCACGTGCTGCAGTCAGGCACAAACACAAAGCTGAAGTAATTGGAAAGATGCTGGTGAGCAACAGTCTGACTGCTGGGCACACTGGGCATTGTGAGGCAATGTTTCCCCCCACTTTGCCCCTCTCAAAAGCACGAGGGGTGGCATGGCCCCTTGGCAGCCACCACTAGGCTGCACTGATGTGGTTGAGAACTTGGAAAAATAGCCATAAAAAGCAGCTCCCCGTATACAGAGGTGAAGATAGTACTGATGGGCTTATGGTACTCTGTCTGTCCCCCACCACACTCAGAGGGACAGGGGCAGGGAAAGCAGAGCACTCTTCTGGCAGCTTATTTCAAAGCAGAGGACATGGTGGTGGCTGGAGTGAATTAGTCCCCATTTGTCATTTCTTGGCCTGTAGGGAGAAGTGCTGGCACCCAGGACTTTGGCACGCAGCGGCAGGAGCAGCCCCTCCGCAAGAGTCCTAGGCATGCAGCTCTCGTGGCACAAAGTGCGATGGCAGTGCTGAGCGGGACACAAGGGCTTTTCTTCCTTTGATGGGCACAGAACACACTTGGTCATGGTACGAGGGCTGATTTTTATTTTCTTCCTTCCCCTCCTCCTCCCCCATTTTAACCTTCTTTTAGCCTTGGGTTTGCTTGTCTTTTTTCTTAGATAATGTGTTTATCAACTGGCAGGATACATTCATTTCTGGTAAAAGAAGCACTTTGACAATTTTCACAACATGTATAATTTGCTTAAGGACCATAATAGCTTCTTCTGAGCTGTGTGTCATGTAAATAAATATTCCAATGATTTTTAACATGCATATTATGTACTCCATAGATCAATGGTTCCTTTGAAGCTGCTACAGTTTATCCTGTAAGATCCAATTCAGACATTTTTTAATATGTATTATTTATTCAACAGGCTATTTCTACATTCAGAGATGCTGGTGTTTAAAACAACCTAGCATCTATGTCTTGTTTAGAATATTTCAAAACTAATATTGCTCAGCCTTTTCAGCAGATTGGAAAGATTCCCATGAAAACGTGGAAGTAGGAAACAACAAGACGGTAACATAGATCCATTTTGTATCGGGTTTTTAAGACTCCTTCCTCTGTTCCCCTCTCTCTTCTCCAACAGCCCTGGAAACACGCAGGGCCAGACATGTTATGTGTGTGGGCTGCGGTACACGTAATGAATCACTGGGGAGGGCAGCAGGACCTGACCTCCGAGGGGCAGGAGGACACGGTGTTATGGGCCAAGCATTTTCCTTTAATTTCTGCTGTGTCTGTGCAGGGACTGGTGGATCCCTGCGGGAGCATCACAGGGCTGGGGGAGCAATGGAGCAAAATTATATTGTACCTTCTTTAGTTTTAGAGGAAGCAGTGTCTTGGTCCACATGTGGGACAGGCTTAACAGGTTAGTAGGAGCTAATATACCAGTAAGCGGCCCTAGGGCTCAAAGTGCCAGCAGAGTTTTTTAAGAGTTTGGTGGGTTTTTTTTGTGGAGTGCCTCCGCAGCTCTTAGCCAGGGCAAATACTTTTCTATTCTCAGAGGGTGGGAGAGCAGGCAGAAGTTATATCCCCACCTGACTAGAAAGTTGCAAGGGGAAGCCAGTGAGCTCCCAGGCTCTTGCATCTGCAATACTAGAGGTGGAAACAAAAAAATTGCTATCAAAGTCATTTGCTTGTGGCACGAAGGCTTTTGTCTTGCCTTGTTTAAACAGTCCCACTGCTGTGTTTAGTTTACTTGTGTTAATATCCTCCAGAGTCTTCATCATTTGCTATTGATGAGCATACCAAGCCCCCCCCCCCAAAAAAAAGGAAAATGTTGCTGTTCATGCAATTAATTATCTTTCTAAGTGCTTAAATTCAATGTGTCCCTTTGCTTCCAAAGGTGCTAGGTCTTCAAAACTATCAAGCTGCTCACAGCCAGTTGGGAAACCGTGAGTTGGTTTGGAGGACATAAAAACATTCAGTGCTGATATGTTTTACATCTTCATAATTTGGGATTCCATTACTTGGTATATGCAATAAATAAAACAATAAATAAAACCTGCCTCAAGGACATTTCTCTACATAAGCTGCAGCACAATATACAGTCTTTCCAAACTACTGACCACATCTCCTATTCTAAGTACAGGGATACCTTCTTACAGCTGACTACAAACAATGCTGGTAAAACCATAATGGAAGCAGCTATGGATAAGGGTTTTAATAAGAATGTAAAACAGTAGAAATAGAGCACTGCTTTATCTGGAAAATGGGCAAATTTTTCTCATTAGCCATTTTGATGAAAAATGCTTCTACCTAAAGCACTGGAAACTCCAGTGACTCAGCTCTTGATCCAATTCCCACTGAAGTCTTTCCATCACCTTCAGCAGTTGTCAAATACCAAGTTCATATAGATGAAAGGGGACATTTAGGGCTCTGTAGTGCTCTGCTCCACATGGACAAAATCCTATTATGCCTCATCCAGGCCTCAGATGGGAGCTAGGTTTTACCATTTTTTACCAATTTAGACCAAACCTACACTGTTGCCACTGGCATGAGAAGTTGGACACAGCCTTCGATCAAACAGGACAGTGCCAGTGCTCACAATTTTTAACCTTCTCCTATTCTAAGCCCACAACAACTCACTATGCAGAGAGTTATATGTGACTCAATAGCAGCAGCAGCTCTGACAGGGCTAAACAATGAAGCAAATGTATGATGAGGCCAAACCTGTCCTCTTCTCAGCTTTGGATTTGATCTCCTGTTCATCTCAGTGGTTTCGAGATTGGGGCCCAGTGGAAAAATCAGGGAAGTTAGAAAATCCTTTTTCCTGTTGCAAGGTGGGTTTTGAGTTGAGTTTTGCACTCAGCCATGAGCTTAGTGGGAGCAGCAGGGTTGGATACTCACTGCCAGGGATTGCTTGGAGTGCTTGTGTCCTGTTTGGCTTAAATGCTAAATCTAAAGAGAGATATTAGTCTGTGTTTGCTTAGCTTCATTGAAATATTAAAACAAATGCTTGTGTCTTTGTTGCAGAGCAAGATCTTCTTTATTTTGCTGGGGCAATAGCCATATTGAAACAAACTGTATTTTGTTTTCTTTCAGACAGAAGTGATGGCACACCTGTGGAGCTCAGGCTTGAATAGGAACTCGTAACCTTTGTGGGTAAGGTGGGGGGCAAATCCTGCTTAACAAGGATGTCAAACTGATCTTTGTTCCCTTCTTCTGACCAAGTATCTGTGGCAACAAACTGGAGACAGGTAAACAATCAGCTTCAGCTACCGCAAGCTTTCCATTTACAGTTCACCAGGAGCTCTTATTATATGAAAGGAAAGGGTGGATGTGGTGTCAACACAAGGTAATAGTAATATTATTTGAACAGGTGTGTGGGGTGTTGCTAAAGTGAGAGAACGTTTGAGTGGTAGGGAGCAGTTAGTACAGGGCTGTGCATGTAATAACCAGAGCTCACCACGTTTATTATCATAACAATCATGTGCGGTGATAGGTTTCACAATGAGCTGGTCAGATTTACCTGGTGCATTAAACCAGTTTTGATGTTTCTTGCTTTCTACCTCCCTGCTGGAAAAGTGCCCTAGTAAATACACATGCTAAATATTTGGTGAGCAGATCCACTGTGCATGCAGCTATAGAGAGACAACCCACCAGGCCACAATTATCCCCCATCCTCTGCTCCTCTGCAGACAACTTTGCTGCTGATTTACATCAGTGGAAGAACAAAAGCAGATTAGGTATCTCAGAACTGCATTACAAAGGAATGCCAGGTCTGTTTCCAGTTAAGGCACCTTGCAATAAGGAGAGTCAAGTACCTCAGCAGTTTTGTCTGTATCTCTATTCTCTGTAATGCAGTTAATTTTCATAATGTATTTCCAGTCTGTGATGTGTGTTATATTGATATGTATCTATGATTTGAATGTATATTCATCTGTGTGTGTGTAAAGTTAGATGGATATCCTTTTCAGCAAGAAGACTGTATAGCCACAATAGAGAATGGAAACAGTAAAAGTAATATTTTGGATTTTACTTTTAAGTCGCTGACTGGAATCACATTGGAAAGGATTAATGTAGTAAGTACATACCTTGCTGAAATTTGTTTGTTTCCATTGTGGGAAACTAAGGCAAAAAATACCCTGATGTACTCTCTGGGTAGAGATACATGCTATAATTCACTGAAGACAGCTATGGAGGCTACAAAGCAAAAACTAAGATATATAAATTACGTGAGGGTGCTCTAGATGACTAGACAACTCGTTGGTCCATTTACAATGCTGCTTATAGCTTTCTATCAAATCTGATGAAAACATGGCAAATTCTAAGCAAGGAAATATCACACTCCCTCCTGTCCTTGAGCCCTACTTTGTTTAGTGAGATCTTAATGCATACTCTGGGTATTTTAATAAGAAACTATTGCATGCCACTGGTTTTTGCAAACAGTAGTTTTATTATTACAGGGGATGAATTAATCTTACAGGCGTCCATTTGTGTTACTCAGATCAGGCAGGGTTTATTTGCAAAGGGCTGACCCCGCTTCCTGGCAGGTTCACTTGGAGATGCCGTGCCAGATTCCCTCTAGCTGATGTGAAAGGTTTCGGCTGGCTCATCTTGGGGTCTGTGGTGACAGCCACATAGCAGAGCCTGCCACTCAAGGAAAAGCAGGGCAAGTGGCTCTGGGGACAGTGGCGCCAAGTCCTGGGTTCCATAGGCTCCTTCAGGGACTCTGTAGTGGGTGTTAAAAGTGGGTAGGAAACAAGTATCATCAGGCTTGGGTGTGTATGCTTCTGGTAATGCAGATTTAGCCCAAGATCATGGAAGAAACCTTTATTTCAAGCAGCTTGCTCCTTCTTGAGGAGCTGCAACTTCAACCTTTCCCTGTGTACAGCTTTCGTTAAGTAAATGCTTAATAGCAGAGTGTCTGTCATCTTAGGACAAATAATTTAGAAATCCCTTGCTAGTCACATCAGGTGTGCGCCTTCAATACTGCAACACCTGTTATTTGTTAGATACAAACAGAGAAGGAAAATGTATTTGCCCTGCCCTGGGCTCTTCAGTGGTTTAGCCAGCCTGGCTGAATGTGGCAGAGACAGTGCTGACAGTATGGTTATTTTAGGAGGGTAACATTGCCTCAAATGTTGAATAGGAGGTAAACTAAAAAGTGTTGTATTACACTTGAGTACCCTTTAATTTTTTTACAATCTGGCATGTACTTGAAAGAGTTCTTGTTCTTTAGAAACATTACATGCACTCCTTACAAACAGAAGGTAAGTTTTGATGACAAGGACCCAGACTTCTGTATTAAAATGAGCATTTTGAACTTTCTTTGCATGCTTGAGTACTTCACACTAGAAAATGAATATGTTGGGGCTACATCACAAAACTCTTACTCTTTGCTTTGGGTGAGCTTTGACAGTTTTTGAGCAGATACTGAAGTAATAAAAATTAACAGCTTGGTAACATTTTAGGCATAGTTTGAAGTCAGGACTTTAATGAGAGAGAAGTGGATTTTTTAACTCAGATGAAATTTAACACTACATTCGTATACAGTACTTATCCATGAGGCAGCAGTCTTATTAGTTATTAGCTACTGCAGTCAAAAGTTGGTGGTAAAGTCATTGTGGTGTGCTGAGGAAAAGTGTTATTGTTTGCATATGACAAACTATGCAAAGAATTCCTTGAACATAGATGGGGTATTTTCATTAATATCATTGATCAATTAAGAGTTTTTTCTTTTTTTTCTTTTGTTTTTAGTAAAAAGTCTTAGGAACATGGCATTTCTTCCATTAAAATTAATCGTTCAGAACATGATGCGTGTATTTTCTAACTGGTAGTTTTCAGTTGCTGACGGTCTTCTACACACTTGGAATCGTCCCCCTCCTTTCAAGCAGCCTAAGTAAAATGCTGCCCTCTCTTGAATTTCAGGACGCAATGCACCTCCTGAAAGAGGGAGGGGAGCAGGAGACATCGCATCTGAAAGATGCTGGTGACTCCTGCGGGGCTGATGAACGTCGAGAAAGGCAGCATCGTATTATCTTATGCTATTAAACAGAGTTAGGACAGTTGTTCCGAAAAATGCAAATTCTCTAAACTACAAGTTCACCAACTTATTTTGAAAAATGGGAAAACAAGCAAAGATGCCCTCCTCAGTTATGGAAATATCTTAGGGAAAGTTCATTGTCTGCAGTGCCTGAATAGAAGTGAGAGTAAGTCCTGAAATTGTTTGGACTGTTTCACTGAGTCTTTAGTCAAATTTTAATATCTTACTATTTGAGCTGTGAGTTTTGCTGAATGCCCATTTAAGTCAGAGGAAATCTTTTTTTCTAATAGGCCTTTTCTGAAGGGGAAAGGACATGGCTGGTTGCTGCTGGTCCTCTGCACAACGTAAGAAAAACTTAGGGTTACTCTAGTGTACAGTAACCCCCAAATTTGCCCATTGGTATGGGACCATTGATGTGTTGGCTGTAGAAATTAACATGTCTCTGCCTTGAGCAGCTTTGTGGGCAGATGTGTCTCCAGCCAGGGGAAGGAGGGTATTTCTCCAACTGTTTCTCCTCTTCACTGGCAAGCAGCTGCACAGATAGTGCATACTCTCATGTGTCTTCCTCCGAGGAGGGAATATAAAGACGACCTTGTGGCAAAAGCTATGCTGGAGTAGTTACCACCTCCATTTCTTCAATAGGGGCACTGAAAAAAATCCACTCTCCCTTTCTCCTATACACACTTCCACTTAACACATCTTCTTGCCAGAGGCAAGAGGTGAAAGGGGCCATTACATCATATCAGGGGGACTGCCTGTATGGAGTAGTACAGAAAACTAGCAACCCTAGGAGGGAGGGTGTGCGGGTTTTGGTCCCAGAAGATGCCAGTGCACGCATGAGAACTAGGCCTCCTGGATATCAGATAGTACATGAGAGGAATATGAAGGAGAGCATGCTTTCTGGAAGAAAGGGAGAAAAATACACATGCACACATAAACCCATCTTTTTCTTTCCTGTAATAATAATTTAACAGGCTTTTTCTTAACATACAACTCCCCACCAAGCCCTTTTACAGTTCTTACAAGGTAGAAGACAGGTAGGCAGCAAGGAGTAATATACAGGCAAAATAAGACTAACAATAGCTGTACATCTTGCTAGTTACATGATTTGTGCAGAAGGGCATGCTTAAAATTTATCTCACTTTTCTGCACCTACAGATTTTTTTTTTGACAGAGAAATGAGGGTGACTAATCCCAAATACCATCTAAAAGAGGACAAACAGAAAGGAACTGGGCATGCATATGTCACTGGTAGTGCTATACCATTTCATATATATTAAACAGCAGACAATGTCATAAATATGAACAATACATTATTGTGTCGGTTGCAACTCAGACAGTAACAAAATATTTTTCTTACAAAGCTGGCTGTGTGGTGGCTGGAAAGATCCCTAAAGCTTATAAAGCTCTTATCTTCATACATTTCCCTAAAGAATAATAGATCAGTCAGTGCTCTGATGCTGTTTTAATAATGTACAATTTACAATTCATTTGGTTACCAAGTACTCACACTATAATTAATTTCACAGACCCCTCCTGCACATTCACATGGTTTATGACAGTACAGAGGGGTGGTGGGAAAACTGTCTCAGTGTCATAGGAAAGTGACTGGATGGTGGGTCACCTGGCCAATCTGCAGGTGTTGGGGCTCAATTTACCCTTCCCTTCTGTCCCCAGCTCCCACCTGCTTTTCCCTTTCCCATACACAAACATCTCCATGGGGGATGTTGCTGTGGGGATGAGGCCAGTTCAGTCCACGGTGCCCCAGTAGCATCATGCCAGAGCTGCTCCATCCCTCTGGGATGCAGCAGGTGTGTGGCCCACCCCATCAGCCCTGAGCTGTGCTGCAAGTGCAGGAGCAAAAGCTAAGGTGAGCCAAGGGAAAGTCTCAAGGGAAAAAGGCAGGTGACAAGCCTTCAGTGCTTCTCACCAATGCCTCCCTTCACCTCTGCAGCCAGGGACAGAGGAGTCTGACAAGAATACAGCTATTGCTTTGGTCAGGAGTGACTGTATATCTGAGACTGTTGGTGCATGAACTCACTCCTACTATCATTTCACCGAATCAAGATATTAAAACTGAAGTGAAAAACTCCAGAAGCCATCAAGAATACACATTGTTGGGAAGGTTATTTCCACAATCTCGTTATTTTTCCTTTTATGGGGAATCTGTACAGTTGCCTGAGAGACTTAAATAATGGACTCTCTGCAATGAATGGAGCTGCTGTTCTGTGATGTCTTGCACATAAAAGCAATTTTTTTCAAATCTATGTTTACCTCTTTGATAAAGACAACATTGTGAGGAATTCGGCAGCTACAGAGAACCTGCGAGTCTGCATGTCCACCCAGAGCCTGCTTTGACAGCGGTGCATGAATTGCTATTCAAGTGCTGGTTTTGTTTCCATTATCGAATAAACAGCAGTTTCCTTTTCTGAATTTCCAAAATGTTCTTTTCCTTTCTGAGGTTCACAATTTCCACACATGTACAGTGTATATATACACATCTATATGGATACTCATGTATATGTGTACAGATACACATACATAGTATATATAACCATATATGCCTGAGGGTTGAGGTCTTGGTTTGTTAAAGTTCAGCATGCGATCCTGGATATAAACACTCAAGTACTCACACTGAAGTGCAGCTTAAAGCTAGGCTAACTAACTTTCTACAACTAGAGATGTAGTTTCTTTCTTTTTTTTCCCTAGATATTTAAAAGCTGTGAAGGGTACCATTTTCTTCTGTTGGACTAAAGAACATTGTAAGTCAGAGGAGTAAATGTTTGATTAACCCTATGGGGGGTCTGTGTGATTTTCACAAGGCATTAACTGTAAGAGGTACATCTCTTGCACTGCCTCTGCCGCTGGCTATTCAATCTTCTGGCATTCAGCCTATTGATTGGGTTTCCTGATCTCCACAAAGATGTGGTAAGGCAGAGGCCATGAAATACTGCTTTCACATCTTGTTTCCACATAGGATTTGGCAGCCAATTCACCAACACATTGAAGACTTGCAGCTCTTATTTTTTACATCCATAGAAAGTCAACACTTCCGTGAGTCAGGGCATATATATAAATATAAATGTAACCCAAAAATACGATTAAAGACATCATGTATGTATTTGTAAGAACAACAGCAACAAATGTTGTTATTATTATCATCAATTATTCTTATCTCCAACATAGTCATAATTAAAAGCTGGAGCGGCACGTGTTCCGAAAGGTTCATTTCACAACAGGGCTCACAGTGTCTCCCTAGTAATCAGGTTTGCAGGGGGTTTAAAGCAATACCTGTGTTGCATGGGAAGGCTGATGGAGTCCCAGCCTCCCAGGAGAACATTGGCCTCTTTTCAGCCTGAGAGAAAGTACCTGGTAAAATCTGATGCAAACACTTCCTAAGATGTGGGAAATAGTGAACCTGAAAAATTTTGCTTTTAACCTTTAAATATCAAAGGGTCAAAATCTAGTCTTTGATCCAGGTGAATTTTGCCTACAGTCAAGGAATAAATGAATGCCTGTGTAATTATCTATTATTTCCTTTTTTAGCTGTTTCATTTCTCTCCCATACAATATTCTTCTCAGCATCTTTTCTCTTTTCAGTTAAAAAATATTTCGTTTTGATTTGATGTTGCTCAAGAAATGAACATGAATATGTTCATAAAATTGCAGGCACCAACCCGATTGCAAGACAAAACTATCTAGTTTGACAGAGAAAAAAGAAAGCATAGCATTGCTAGGAAATATTATTTACTTTATTTCAATACTGAAATCAAACAAAAATTTCTCACATGAAAGTAGACTATTTTTAAGCCCACAATGGCTTAACAGCCTTGCACAAATGATCACATTTATCAGGAATACATAGAAAGACATTTTAAAATTTAATCACTTGTTCTTCTTTTCTCTGAAAAAAAAATTAAGTATTTGCAATCAAATCCAAACAACAGCGAAACCGAATCTCTTTCTTTTATGATCACTAGGGAAGAGTCTTGTTTTGTTTCTTAGTCCATACTGAATATGAGGTAGAAATGAGACAGCCTCTGCAGAGGAGAAGTCAGGGGTCCAGGTTGGTATCCACATCATCCCTACTTAGTCCTGTTAGACACCTTCCCTTGGCTTCACGCCTTCTGAACCCCCAGGGACTATTGACAGTAGAAGATTAAATGCACTGTGATGTGAGAGGCCACCTGGCACAAGATGGCCCACATCCATTCTTCTAATCCTCCATCCCTCCCAAAATGCCTGTTGGGAACAGTCCTTGGCCAGTGTTAACACCTGAGCTGTGTCCAGGGATGGCTAAGGAGAGTCGTACTTGACCCAAGCAAGAATCATGCCAGGGACTGCTCTAACAATTAACAATCCAGAAAATTGAGCTTCAGTACCTGGGGACGTTCCCTGGCAGTGTTTCCTTGACTATCTGCCTGTGGCCACACAGACCAAACTGATTTGATAAAATAGCAATATGATGACACTTTCTGTGAAGGGCTGCACATTGAAATGCATGACAGCAGACACTTTGAACATGCTGGCCAAAATATTACATTGAAGATTTGCAAATGAGCTAATAAGTGTCATGATCTGTTTTAAAAGAGAACCTAAAATTTGCTAAAAAGGGAGTCAGATCCCCAAGCTGAAGGGAAGTCAAGATAATACTTAAGTGGCTTGTTCATGAAAAGCTAGCACTTCATTTTCCACAGTGAACTTGCTAATGTAAGGGTCCATGGAAGGAATGCAAAACAACCAGGCAAAGCCCAAAATAAAAAAAGTGCATTTTTAGTCAAGGACAAAATAATCATGTCATCTCGAGATGTGACAGGCCAGCTTATGTAGCTTTGATCTAGCGTAACTACCTGGCGCTTTCTGTGATCAAGATGCCCACAGCTGTAATCTAATGTGATCTGGAGCTTACTCACTGATCACAGCTGTGTAATTTCAGGTAACATGCTTCTCTTGTTTAGTTTTGTTTAACATTGTTAAACATATATTCAGACCATCTGCACAGTATTTTTTTAAATTGGAAATTACAACCATAACTTGCTTTTTATATATCAATAAACTAAATAGCAAAATTTCAAAGGGATCCTTCTCTACCAAACACTGAAGCAGAATGTTTGTCCCACGCCACACCATTGCCTAATTGCACACTAATTGGACAAACGTGATTAAATATTTCAAGATCTTTACTAATTGCCTCTATTTTAGCTTTAAAATTTGCTTGCCACCAACAAATTTAATGACACTGGTGTCTAGTCATCAGCAAAAAGCCCAAGAGTTGCTCTTTAAAATGCACCTAGTCAGAATATTTACTGATTGTGCATTGTTGTTTCCAATGTAGCTTAATTAGAAATCCAATCAGTTCTCTAAGTCTAATTATACTTGATTTGTAGATTCAGACTATGATACATAATGAAGCTAAGCAGCTAACAGTAAACGTGCTTGAAATGTAACAATAAGAGAAATATTTTTAATGCATGCCTTATTATCATTTTAGAAACTCCAAGTAATATATGAGATCAAACACAAAGGGAAATACAGAGATTTATGACTTGATAGATTTTATAAAAAGCCCATGTTTTATCCTGCAGCAATAAAACTGGTGTGTGTTTGGTGTTTAAAAATATTTCCTTTGTTTGTTTACTTATCTGTTTGGACAAAATAGCAGCATATATTTTATGGATACTTTGAAATCTGTACTTGATTGCATGTATCTTACAGCAGTTATTTTTGCCTTATATTTTACATGGCATTGTGTATCAGAAGTTGGAAGCTGGGTTTCTAAGGCAGCAGTTCCCTTGATCTGAGTCCCTACATCTTCAATGCACCCTTAATTTAGTCTTCTCCACGAGAAATATCCTTTAGGGGCCAAGGGCCAGATGTTTCTTTTTATTCCACACTGTGCAGGGAAACACATATGCTCTGTTATTATTTTTTACCTCAGTCCTACAGCCTGAACAATGCAGCTGCATCCTTACACCCGTGTTGTAGAATCAAATTAAGAGTGTGTCACTTTTTGTAGGCAAGGCGATATCCTCCTATTAGTATTTTTGTGTAGTAGCAAACATTTCGACCATGCTTAAGTAATGAGCACCACAAACATTTTCTAAAGAACAGGCAAAGCTTGAGGGAGCAGAGAGGAGAAAGGAAGTCCATCAATGAGTCACCCCAAGACCTATGGTTGCTTCCCTGTGTTTCCATGAAAGGAATCAACAGACAGCCACATTTTACTATTTAGTAAACCATAGAGTTACCCAGGGGCTTTTCAGAAATCAGCATTTTTCATCGCTACCTCTCTAGCTTGTTATCCTTAAAAGTTGTCTACTGTAGTCTTCCTGGGGACTACTTGTTGCTCCTAAAGGGTTTACTAATGGAGAAAATGCTTGCTGCTTGGGAACTTCAGTTTGCTGTAAAAAAACACCCTTTCTCTACCAGAAAATTTTTAGAAGTCTACAGATTAGAAACAGTTAAAAAAAAACCCTCTAAACCTGTGTCAGAAAGCATTATGAACTCACACTCCATATGAGGAGAGGAGGAGCAAGGCAGGTAGCAATCACCTTCAGCACCCTTGGAGCAGGATATTCTGGAGGCTGCAGCAGAAGGAAATTCATGCACCCTGACCCTTTCCTTTTATTAGGGGACTCCTGGGGGCTTTATGCAGCTATGGGTTTTCTTGCCTTGCCTTTTTTATTCTAAATCTCTTAAAGCAAAAAACAGCCTTTTGCTGCAAAGAAAACATATAACCAACTGGACAGTCTTTGTGTGGTGCCTACAGAAGACAAATGTTGAGAGTTCACCCTTCTAATTGCTGCAGCTTTAGAAGAAGCTAATTAATAAAGCAGTTCATGAATAAAAGCTGTTCACCAAGTTGTGGCAACACCACTGAGAATACGAAGGATGAGGAAATGGAGGAAGGGAAGGCAAGAAGGTCAAAATAAGGAAGTAATCAATGAAGTTAACGTCAACTTCTGCTCAGTAAGAAATGCAGTGCATAAAGTAAGCCACTGAGAAAAAAATGAAAAAAAAGTCCTTGGTGAAACTGCATGGCTTAGCTATGGTGACTGCAATCATGCTGCCACATGGTATCATTGTTTTAAACATTTAGGATGCCATTCTGATGGGCTAAGCCACCATGGGGGTAAGTCCCAGCTCACTAGAATCTCAGTCAGCTGTGGAGCCACAAGCCGGCCAGAGGGATAGCCCAGCCTTTCCCTTGGCCCTCCAGCTCTGTTCCTGGTGGCTGAACTGCCTGGCTATGCTATGCTGACCGTCTGCTGCTGGGTTTTGGGGTCTCTGCCAGGAAATACATTGCAAGGCTTTGCCTGGTGGCAATATGACCTGCTGGATGCAGTGTGAAAGGAGCTGGCGGGTGATGTCGGCTTTCACGCTGGCTTCCTCCCTGGCCTCCCTGGCACCAGGGTACGGACTTGGCACTTTCTGCCCAAAATCCAATACTTGCCAGCTTCCCAGAGCACTTGAGCTCTGTAGATGAAGAGCACTGAACAGCAGCTGGCTATTATTGTCAGGCTTCCAGCACAATATTTTGTACCACATTTAATGAGGTAAGTTTTAAATTATATTTTTTTAAAGTAACCACTGCAACACTGTCCTTTGAAAAACACAAACTGTGGTTAAGAATGCAGCTCTGCTTTAACAGCAATGTTTCAAATATTCTTCTGTATTGTTTTACTTTATTTATTGAGTTCAAGAGTATAGTTCCCCCTCCCATCTCTTTTCTTCTCTGCCCTTAAAAATGACAGCAGCAAAGACAATATTTTTAAAAAACGGCAAAATAAAATATTTCAGACACATCTACCACACTAACTAATGTTCAATATTTTATCTTTCTTTACTTTTTTTTTTCATCTGTGTGCAATCAGCCTTGAAAATTTCCTCTGCCTTCAATTCTTTTACCTTTGATAGTATTCAGATTGCAGGCTCTGCCTTGGCCCCTCATGCCACACAGTCTTCTATTTATGTTATTAAAATGCAGCACTTGTTTTTTCATTTTACTCTGTTTACAGGGTATTGCTTTTATTGATTAATGTCTCAGACTCAAGTAAAATGCTAATCACACAGGGAAAAAATGGCAAAAATCTCAATACACTGATCTGTAGTGCTTGGCATTGGAAGTAGCTCACTAACATAGCTCTGATTTAAGTTTCAAATTGGAAGCAGCTGCATCCCACTAATGCGGTGAGTGAAAACCTGGACCTCTTTGGCCAAGGTGCACAACTTGTTCCCATTTGTGTTCACATCATGGGGCTAGTGAGTCCTAGAGAAGAAAAACTAGAAAGTTTGTATATTGAGCTTAATTTGCCTAGAACTATGATTTCAGAGCCATTTGTATTTATCTATTTTCTGCCAAAATGGTGGCTGCCACATACTTCCTTCTTAGGACAAGCCTGACATACGTGTGTGTATGTTCTGTCAGCCGTGACAATAAATAGCAAGCTGGCTTGGAAAAACAAATCAAACCCAGAAATACAAACCTAAAGAAGTAGGAAATCACTCTCTGTTCATGCAACACCAGCAGGTGACTAAAACCTGCTGTGTTTCTTCTGCAATGCCAGCCGCTGAGGGTGTAAAAAGGACTATGACTGGCTCAGGGTCTCTGAGAACTGAAAGCAAGACTGAATTTTGTTGTTGCATCAAAAAGGTGATGAAGTTTCCTTCACTGACCCAAGGAGTCTTTCCACTATCATCTCTTTGAGGAGCATTTCTACGTCCCCTTCACCCCTTCCTAAGCAAGAACACCAACAGCAAGACCATCTCTGACGCAAGCAAATCACAGGCAAAGAAATAATAACTGTGACCAAGAGCTGCCCCTTGCCCACTGGGGAAGCAGCAAGCACTCCAGCTTCCATCTCACAAAGAAGCATTTCTGCACACACCTTTATTTTCCTCACAAGCAGCCCACAAGAAGCTGACAAGACCAACTGCGTGTGCAGTGCAGATGTGTCAGTCTCTGCAGGTTCAGGGCCCGTGTGATTGAGGCTGCCAGCTATGGTAAGCTCTCAAATGTATTTCAAATCTGTCCTTCTCCTCCGCATGTGCTTACAACAGGTGCTTAACTGGGAATAAATGCTCAAATTATATTCACTTCAGTGGGATATAAGCAAGAGCTTCAACTCAAATGTGGGTGTATGTCCTAACTTAAACAGCGATGCTTTCCTGAAGCAGGATGCAAACTGTGACGCACATAAACAGCATAACACATTTAATCATCAAAAAATCCTCCTTGCTGCTGCAGAATGATTGTGAGCAGATTTTCTATGCTCAAAAAATCTTCATATGTAACCTGTCTATCCTGTAGGAAGAAAACACTAAGGCAACTTTAGAAACTGTTCAGAGACTGGAAGAGATTAATTGATGCTTTCAGTTTTCTCCAAACCTGAAAGCTTTCTTTTTTTAAAAAAAGCTATTTTATACTTTTCCCATTACACACACTTTCCCCGTCTCCTTTTCCTCTTATTAATAAGGTCTGGTCCTTTTTAACATGCAAAAAGAGCCTAATGAGCCATACAGGCTTCTGTAATTTCTTCACTGTTGAAAATGTTTGACACTAATCTATGTCATTTATACTAATAAGAGGTGCATCAGCCAATATTTGGTGTAATGAAAACATTTTAAATATATTTTATTGAATTGCAGGTAGAATTACTGACAAAGTTTACTCTGCTGTGGAAATGGAACCCCACAAGTGTCACAGAGCTGTTTGCATTGCACAGTACACAGAGCTGAAAATAAATCTGATACCAAATGATGTATTAGCTTTATATTTTATGTAAACATGTCAAAAAGATACTGCAGGAAAACCATATCCTCTGTTTTTTTCTGTGCAACATGTTTACAGTTTACGTTAACAATGAAGTACTTACCTAAAACATAATGTCACATTTTATACTAAATGGACATTAATTAATGCTAAATTGCAGCAGAACTCATCAGGAGTTTATGCTTTACATATGTATGCATACCACAACAATTCAGCATGATTAATGATGTTCCAGTGAATAGCCAGGATTTACATGTGGAAAAACAGGAGGAAGGAGAAATGCATTCCTTAGAATTATTTTTTCCCCTGTTCATAGTTCTGAACTTCATATGTGCATTTCTCCACTATCTCCTCAACAGCACTTAACTCTGATAGAGCTCCACTAATTCCAGTTGCAGAAGTGCTGGTGCAGCTATGATAGATGAAGGATGTAAGTGAGGCAAGATTCATTGGGAGGGGCAGTATCTCTTACTGAAGCAGCAGATGCAGCTGGAAAAAGCAGACAAGCTTTTGGGCATACAACCTTTTTCACAGGTTCGAAGCAAAGGCTACAAAAGGCTTTCCATGTCAGTTTTGAAGGAAGGCTCTGTGCCTGAAACTTTTTCCAGTTAAATCAGTCATTCTAATGAAAACCACTCATTTTCCTTTCAAATCTCTCTTTCTACATGTATTTTAGAAGGGCAGAAAGTATTATCATCTCTGCTTCAAAGATGCTGAAAAAGAGAAGCTGGGATGGACTGCACTGGAATAAGACATGCTGGCTGCTCAAGTGAGAGCAGCCCAGCTTCCTTCCTCTGCCTGCTCTGCTGCCTGCTACATGAAGACAAAAATATCCAAGAGAGGGTCTGCAATGATTCACACTTCTGAAGATGTGCAGCAGACGCATAGTTACCCTGTGGTTTTGGAAACATAAATTCATACTTCCAATTTAATAGGGAATACAAGCGCACACTGTGGTATCCTATTTAAGCATCCTCCTACCTGCCAAGCATGGAAAATAGAGGTGGTGACTCCCCAGAGTCGGCAAACTCACTCTTTTTGAGAAAGAAGGGATAAAGGAGGAGAAAAGCAAGCCTAGGAGAATGGATAAGGCATAAAAATTCCCCAACCACCTGGCCACAGGGTATGTAGAGGTGAGAGGTGACCAGTGGCTCTGCAGCATATGGACCAGATGGTCTAGCTGGGAGGAATTCCCTAAGGTGATCTTCAGCTGGATTTAGAAACTAGATGGAAGATATTCTCATCTGAGCAGTACGTGACCAAGATGTCCCCCAATTTAGCAATCCTTGTCTAGATGTCACCTCTTCCAAGCACACTCCTGTCCTCCATGTGTCTCTGTTTAGCAGCATGCCTGTCTTCGTCAAGCAAGGTATCCCAACACCAGTGTCAGGGACATGTCTAAAGGCATGTCTCCTGCACTGAGCCACAAGGAGAGCTTTGAAACTCACTGCCTGGGAAGTAAGGAGGCTTGATGAGGTCTCTTATGACTGTGACAAAAGTGAAAAGAAGTCACCATTATACTGCATAAGGCCTCTGGCATCTCCAGGCCGGATTTCCTTTCCAATAGCACCTGCAGTTTTACTGGAGGCCATGTGAAGCGCTGTAGTGGACAGCTGCAGGATCTACTGCTGAAATGTCCTTCTGAGCACTAAAAAAGCAGTTTTGCTCAAATCACAAGTATAGATGTCCTTCAGGAATATCTTCCACCTCAGATGGGAACACTGGGGATGTTAGCCATTTCCACCCATGGGACTAAACCTCAGTCAGGTCTTGTATATTCTACATCCAGAGAGGTCCAGGGGAAGGGAACTCCAAGAACTTATTATGCTGTGGGAAAAGGACTTATCTCTGTTTTTTGTTATCATGGGGTCTTTTTACAAGACCAAGAATACTCATGTTTGTAATTTATGGAACAGTGCTAACAGCAGCGTTATTTTTCCAGCTTCTTTGTTGTTTTGTGACCATGCCTTCCTCTTGTGCTTGTTTTCTCTAAAAGGTAACCGTCATAACCATGGCAATCATCTTCCTCTAAAAAGGTCTAGATCAACTTTTTATTTTTAATTAAATTTAATTATTTTTATAACAGGTTTTCAATAATTTTAAAACATAAAATTGTATTTTTATGTGTCTCTCAGTATGGAGGAAGGGTGGCAGCATCCAGGGGAGTTCAAGAAAACACAGTTAAATTGTAAGGTCTGCATTATTGTTCTTTCTGCCCTTTGTACTTTACACCTTGAGAACAGATTTGCACTGCCTGCCTTCCTCCAACTCCCCCCCAAACAGCAGTCAGATTTTTTTCCTTGCTTATCAAGGCTAATTTAGTACCCAGCAATGTGCATGAGTAGTTCAAATATTTCTCTTAAAATATATTGTTTGGTAATTGTTAAATCTGGATTTTGTGTAATACTGACCTGCCTTTTTGCCGCGTCCCCTCTGAAATTTTCTACTCTCTCCCTGGTCTAGATGGTTGACGGTGATTCCTCACTTGCTCCTTTCTCCATCACTAATGTTTTGCCTGTCTGAGTGTTCTAGATCACACCTAAGAGACCAGGCGTGTTCCAAGGTCCTCCATGGTGCCAGCACTGTGTGAATACACAGCAAGGGTTGCCCTACATGCTCGTATTGCTTGGCCAGATCTACATGGCCAGTGTCCCCCTGTGCCCAGAACACAAGTGAGGCAGCAGCTGTGTGAGAGGGCTGGGCATCCCCTTTGCCAGCAGCACTGGCTCATGTGGGCCAGCTTGGAGCAGGCTTATGGCTACCCACACCTGACCCATGACCCTCCGCATCAGACAAAAGGATAATAACAAATGAAGGCAAGCAGCCTAGCAGGCAGGAAATTCAGCTCACCACTTGTTGTAGTGCTCTCCAAATTGCTGATATTTTCTGCTTGGTACCTTCCCTTAAATATTCAGTGCAGGTCGGGTAATCTGTGTTGTAATGATCCCTCTCCCAGTGCATGCTTTTCCTGACACTGCTGCAGTAACCCTGCTACTTTACCATCACTGAGAAAACGGTTCTGCAGCCCCTCTTTCCTTCCTCAAATTCAGAGGAATGCCCTTTGATTTATCCTCTCAGTGTTTGTAGTGCCAAGGAAAGATTGAATTCTGGGCTGTCTGGATCTGTAACTCATCCCCCGGACAATTACAGGACATACACATCCCAGCACTGCTCTCCTCTTAACCTTCACCAGCCTAAGTGTGTTAACTCCCCAAAGATTATCAGGCTGTCTGAAGGTGTGATTGAAATGAGCTTTGCTCCTCTCAAGAAGCCAGTGCCCTAGCCTATTAAATCACTGGCTCTGATCTCGGGCACTTAAGCAAAAACAAACAAAATAATCTTCCAGGAAACACTAATAGCACAATGTCAATACTCACATCATGTGTGTCAACTGCCCTATTAATTATTATCATTACCTGCCTTCATAAACTGAATGCAACTGCAGTTCTAGCACTGTGGGAAACCAGCATTAATTGGGGAAGAACCTACAGAAGCGCCTTTGTGTATTTGCTTGTTTCTCCTCTCACCCTGCCTACACATATGCACAAAGTATCTTCCTTAGTAGCTTCTTTTGCAAATGTTGCTCTATATTCTTAGCCTGTTGTTCAAATATATGCAAACATACACTCTGTGAGGATACATCGTATGCCCTGCGTCTTGACATTTTCCGACAGATGTTGGCTAATGTAGTTGTAGAAGGTTCACTGTGGATGCAGTGAGCCCAATAAATCTTCCTCTTAAATGCAGGCACTCCACCATCCCAGCATCTTATACCTATAATACATTTTAATTACTTGGCTATTCAAATTATACTAAATTAGATGTGCACGGAGCTGCATCACGGATTTCTCAATTTACATTTAATCCACCACAAACAAAATAAAAAATAAAAAGGCAAGCACACTTTTTATTGGAACTTGCAAGAGCTACTGAAGTCTGATACCTTTAAAATTATTAAGTGACAAAGATTACTAGCACTAAGGTTCTACTTTGCCTCTCCATTAGCTATTTAGGTGACAGCTGCTGTATTACACATAAAGATGAACCATTCCTTGAGGGATGATAGTGGTTCCGCTGTGACACTACTGGCATAAAGCATTATCAGACCATAGCTGTGCTTAGAGCCATCACAGTCTCCTAGGCACCTATCAGTACCCTCATTATCTGCATCACAGAGTGTCTAGAAAGAACACTGCCAGGCTTCACAGCTTTGCAGCTCATTTGAGAAGCGGAAATTAAACGTCCCAGGAGAAAAAACAGGCACATTGTAACAGCACCAGTGCTGTACACCAATAACATGTTGACTGCTGTTGCACTGACTTCTGTCTCATTAATTTAATAGGCTCCTGGATTGGGGATGGGAAAGTGGAGAAGCAGCCTTTACAAACAGATTACTGAGCAGGGCTCTCTGCACTGATTGTGAATCCAGCTCGGAGTGAGAACTTACACTGAGTCATGCCACATTTCAGATACCCGCCCTGACTTCTGCATCTGCTGTGTGGTGAAATTAAGCAGAGAGAGGCTATGGGACAGCAGCAAAATTAGCTCATCACGTATGTAATCTGTGCCTAGATTATCCATAACCCCTGTGGGAAGGAAAAGAAAGCAGCACAGGTGCCTTTGCAGGCAGTAGCTGTAGCTGCATGCCTGTGCAGGCGTTGATATGAGTGTCTTAAACAGATACAACTGCATTCAGACTAGATTGTGTTAGCAGAAGCAGTAAGCAGTCCTATGGCAGCACAATGCAGCTTTACTCATCAAAAGGGGGCATTTGCTTTCTTCCTCTGAAAAAGTAAAATTCACTCATGTGGTGACATCCAGAAAAAAAGCATAGTCCTCGATGAAGCTTCTGTAAGGACTTGAGTGGAGAATACATCTCCTGATTACCATGGGGTGGCTAGTTCCCTGAATCAATACCTTTGAACAGCTCTCACTTACACTGAATTCAATGAGCGTACACCAGGAAATTAAAAAGGACGTGGGTTTCTATTATATTCCCTTGCCAGGTTTTACATGCAAGAGCACCTAAAGGAATTGGAGATTTTAAAATTTTCTATTACATTTCAGTTGCTTACTGCAGGTGATTTTTGTGCATTTCTGTACATTTGTGTTTGTAAGGACATTATAGGGGCTGTCAAAGGAAGCAGGACTGGTCATTAAATATGTACATTTAAAGACATGTCCATTGAAATGACCTCTGTGCCAAAAGTATGCTTGGGTATTTGTGTACATCTATATCCTCACTCTCTCTGTTTGCGTAGATGAGCGATAAAAGAGAAGATAGACATAGAAAGAGGGTGAACTTATCTTTACAGTCTCTGTAAAGCCACTTAACTCATCATATAGGAGCTGAATTCCCTAGATCCCACTGCTCTCTCCCCTTAGATTTTGTAGGGGTTTCTTATGTATTCCAGAGTCCATGTTGAGATCTGGAACAGAAAAAGGAGCCTACAGTACATATGAGTATATATATTATACCTTTATCTTGGCATTCAGTAATGCAGATTTTTTTTTCTGGATTGTGCAACATAAATGTAGAAGCCAGTTTATCTAGAATCATGTGCAAACCAGTGACAACATAAAGAACATGTGCAAACCTTGTTTTGAAGGCCCCATGGAGAATATTGCCAAAGGAATTGAAATTCGTGGGGCTTATTAAATAATACACGCACACAGGTGGTCTTGTTTCCTAAAGACATCCCCACTCCTTGGAAACATCATGGGTCTCTGGGTCTATGCACTTTTTTGTGAGTTCCATAGCCAGTAAGAAAGGAAAGTTTCCTTAAGTGTCTCACCTAACATCATCCAAATAAATACATTAAGATTTTTGAAACTGTGGAAATCAAAAGGGATAAGTATCCCAAGAAAACCTTTCCAGATTTTTTTCACCAAACACTGATACATAGGAAGATTTCCCAAAAGTTGACAGCAATCATAGATACTACTCTTGTACACTTAAACTTTGATCTGTCTTAAAGAAGCCATCATACACAATGTTTTATCTTCCTAGGTTCTTGTACGAGCACTTATTTCAGTAAGCAGTGTACTTTCACCTGCTTCTACATTGCTCCTATGTTTATCTTTTGGGATTACATTCTTCAGATATCCTTGTACAGGACAAGGTTCTTACGGTGTTAAGCAGTGGTTAGGGCTGGAAGAGTGGAAAGGTTGGAATTATCCAATCATTAAAAACAAACTTTCAGCTGCTTATCTTGTGTTAAAACACCTAAAACCTGTTTTTAAAACCTTGGTTCTGACAATGGCCTAAGCTCAGCAGGACATACTATAGAATAACATTTCTAGCATGCCTTGGGAGAATTGACGAGGCTGTGGAGGGTTTGAAGCTCATCCTCTGCCCAAGGGCAGTGGGTGCCTTACCCTTTATTATTCAACAACACATGGAAAAATAGGTATATATAAAGCTTTTATCTGAATGTGTGATGACGTGCTCATTCACATAAGCACACATACAGTAATACCCTGGCTACCTAGAAGATGTTGTGTTCCATGGTATCAGAAACAGGTACTTAATGTAATAGTCAAGGGACCTATATGAGGGGATTTGCTTGAAAGTCACACTTTGCCTTGGTGCTGATTACTGTCTTAAACTGTGGGCTTAGTTTGGTTTCAAAACCACCTCTGGGCAAAGGCAGCTATACAGTTCCTCTGTAGCTGCTGCAAATTCTCGTGCATGGGAGTAGGAAGATAACATGTTTCCATAAATACATGTTCATGAATGCACCTCTCTTTTATTTAGTTATGGAACCAATATCCTCCTCTTTTTCCGTATCAGTCTTCTTTTTTTTTTTCATTGGTTAGGGAAGACTCTTTTTTAAACTAAAAAAGATCACAAGAAATTGTGTGAACTGTGTGTGACACCAGGGGCAACAGGACAATAGTGAGACATACACTTTCCCTGCTGTGTGAGTGACTTGCAGTTCACAAAACCTTTTACCACGAAGGTCTGCATTTTAAGTCTTACAAAATATTTTTACTTAGATGTAACCAACCGAGAGGAAGATTTGGCTGCAAGAAACCTGTGTAAGCCTCAATCCAGATAATACAGCAGAAATCCCTTTGACCTTTGAAAAAAGATCAAAGCAGCTGAGGTACCTGTAGGGACACAGGAGCAGAAGATGTCACCTGGGTCATGGAGTTCAATCCCTCACAGCCATGAGCAAGCTGAATCTCATAGCACTCTGGGATCCAGGAGCATTTCCCAGAACTCTGGTCTGGGAACAAGATATTGTCTCCCATTGGCGATGCCTGCTTCCAGTGCAAACGAAACCTCAGGGCAGCAGGACACAGGCTCCCCAGCACTACTGGCAGCTTCCCAGCCCAGGTTGCAGCCCTGACACTCAATGCTCTGCCCATCTCCTCCTCCAGCACAGATTGCCTCTGCCACACTGATGCCACCCCTACATAGGAGATCACAAGCCATGTCCTCAGGTAATAATCTGTTTGCTCCTACCCTGCTGAACATCATCTTTCACTCCCCTTAGCAGGGCAAGTCAAATGCATCTGCTGCTAAACCAGCTAGCTTGCACAGGACCTGTACGGGTAGCTTCTCAGTTGCAACACACCAGAGGGTCAAACCTCAAGTCCAGAATTTGAGGATACCCTGAAATCTGCCATTTTCACAGACAATATTTAACGTCCAGGACATACTCTACCTCATTGCCTATTGTCTGTAAGATAGAGAACAGGAAATTATTTTTATTTCCATTAGGAATCTGGGAAACCTTATAAGTCCAGTAACCAATGTTGGACCTGTTGCATCTTTGTGTTTTAAAGTTAAGCAAAGGAACATGAGCTGCGGAAAGGAAGACGTTTGTGGAAAAACACTCTTTTTTCCAGACCCAGGGAAACCACCTTGTTCTAAACCCGTAAGCATGGATGTTGTGAAATTGCCAATAGATGGTCCTCTTTCAAGCAAAATACGGCAAGAAACATTTGTATTAACCAGTGTAGTGCTACCTTACATTCATATCTCTTTTTACTTCACTGTATGTATCCTCCCATTAGATAATTTTGGACAATGCACCCTGAGGCAACCATAAGTGTAACACTGTCCAGGAATCTGTGTTCATGGGGTGGATGAAGGTGCCTGGGGCAAGTGTATAGGCTAAGGGTCTCATTGGACATATCTCTGCAGCTTCCAGACCATGCCTCTATTTGGACCCCAATGTCCCCTAACCATTTGGTGGAACTAGGATGCAAGATACTTGCAGAATAACAGAATCACTAGGTTGGAAAAGACCCACAAGATCATTAAGTCTAACCATTCCTATCAACTGCTAAACCATGCCCCTTAGCACCTCATCCACCCATTTTTAAATACCTTCAGGGAAGGTGAATCAGCCACCTCCCTGGGCAGCCTCTGCCAGGGCCAGATGACCCTTTCTGTGAGAAACTTTTATCTAATGTCCAGTCTGAACCTCCCCTGGTGGAGCTTGAGGCCATTTCCTCTTGTCCTGTCCCCTGTCACTTGGCAGAAGAGGCAATAAGGTCTCCTCTCAGCCTTCTCTTCTCTACGCTAAACAAACCCAGTTCTCTCAGCCACTCCTCGTAAGACTTGTTCTCTTCTCTGGACACACTCCAGAGCCTCAACATCCTTCTTGTAGTGAGGGGCCCAGAACTGAACACAGTATTCGTGGAGTGGTCTCACCAGTGCCGAGTACAGAGGGAGAATAAACTCCCTGGACCTGCTGATCACGCCGTTTCTGATACAAGCCAAGATGCCATTGGCCTTCAACACTTCTACCCAGCCTAGTGTCATCCACAAACTCGCTAAGGGTGCACTCAAGGCATTCATCCGGGTCATTGATAAAGACATCGAACAGGGCTGGACCCAGCACTAAGCCCTGGGGACACCACTTGTCACTGGCCTCCAGCTGGAGTTAACTCCATTTACCACCACTCTCTGGGCCTCACCATCCAACCAGTTTTCCACCCAGGAGACAATATTGAGAATAGTTGATTCATTGAGCTCTTAGTTTACAGCTTTTCCTTGGAAGAACTGATTCATTTAAAGCAGGGGCATAACCACTTCTTTTCTCTGCCATCATTTCAAACTCCAAGTCAGAAGGCTTAAGGATTTTGGAAAGAGGGGATAAACATTCCTATGTGCTCTCAAGATATGCAAGGTGGCTTTCACTATTAGCTGGCATCTGATTTGAAATGCACAAGCACTGCTGCAAACCAATAGTCACTGATTTAGGTGGTGATATGGAAGATCTACACAAGCATAACTGAAGGATTCTTTTTTATTTTGTAACTGTACTGGGTCAAAACCTGGAAGAAAACATATAGGGATTAATATGAACTTATCACCCTTCCATTAATTTCCAGTGACAGACCTATTTCTTTCTATTCCAGGTTGCTATTTTTCCCAGGATAGTAAGTTAACAAAGCCAGCTCTGCTCATCTCAGAGGTAAATGAAGTCATGTCTTCTCCAGTCTTGCTTCTTTAGGACTCCAAGGAAATGGTCCATTATTGTGACCACATTATCCAAGAAGACCATAGCAATTCTGACAGAAATTGAAATTGAAAATAATCTTGGCAGTCTGTATATATATGGACTGCACTTTGCCTGCCTAACCAACTAGAATATATCCTGCCTAACCAACCTGTTCTGAGTGCAAGCTCCATTTTGTAAGGCTTGCAGTAAAAGGAGAAAATTTTCTTTACTTATTTTTGCTTTTGACTATGTTACCTGGAGCCCCACATTAATTTTCATCCCCCAGCCCCAAAAATGTCTCTCTCTTTGAAGAATTTCTGCTATATGAATTATGATCTCTGCTGTGAGAGTTAATGATTTTGTCACTTTGTAGCTGTATTCTTATTAATACTAATTGACTTATTTAGAAACACATATTAAACACATGCTTTAAAAACAAAATAAAACAAAACAAAACTATGTACAAATCTTTCAGGAATGGTAAGAAAGCATATAAAGCCAACAAACTTTGCAGTCATCTCTCGAATGCTGGATTCTTCCAGACTCACAGCTGCTCAAATGCCTTCTGCCAGCTGAGTGAAGAGTTTGATGTGATAACAAAAGAGCTTCCCTGGAAAAGCCAAAAATACGTCTGTAGCACAGCAGCTGACCAGCTCAGCAGCACGGGTCACTGCAAGCACAAACTGCCTGTTTCTCTATTCATTTCTCTAACTCCTGACTAAATGCTGAGTCAAGTTTAAGGGCACAGACCATATTCAGACCATTCATCATGAGTGCTAAAACCATTTGTGTGCCTTGATTTTGCAGGAAACCCTGGGAAACAGATACCCTGGGTCATCTATAACTCTCTTGAAATTAAACACAGCAGGGACTGCAAAATATGAGTGCTTAGAGTCACTGTAGAGACATTAGAGTCACTGAATATGGTCCTACATCCTGTTAAGGATCTTTGGTGGCCTGGGGCTCTGGGACCTCTTTTTGCAGGGATGCTGTCTCTGGCTGCATTCCCACAAGTAACAGCAACTGAGATCTTATTTTGTTGAAGCTCAAGCCCTAAACATGCACCCTCAGCTCTGCCTTCCCCCTGCTGTGCCAGCCAGCATTTATCAGAGATAGTGGGAAGAGCATCTTGATTGACACCCCCTCTGGGAAGGAGAGGGGAGAACCGTATGGTATTGGCGGTGAGTCATGCTGCTCAGATATCTTCCCCTCCTAAGATACTAAAGATACCTCAGTGATGTCAGCTGAGGCTGAATAAAATTTCGGGATGACAATGAGAATGGTTTTAAGCCTTCAACACTGGCCGAATGTGTGAACTTTTCAAGAAATCTAGAGAAGAAGGGATGGGAAGGGGGGTGCCTTTAAGGCACTCCAGGTCCTGTGTCTCTCCCATCACCCTCCCATGCCAGGAGTGAAGCTTGCACAGCCATCACAGGGCACACAAAGGAGATCCACACAGAGGATAAAAAGAGCTGCAGGATGGATTGTAAAAGAAAATTATGCCCCAATAATAGAGAAACACGCAGGCCTTTCTCTCGGTTCACAGCCTGCAGTGCTCTAATATTATTAACCTGATTTATTTCAAGGAAAGGGTCATTTTATGAAGCAACTGTGTCTAAACTTTGTTCAGATAAAAGGCTGTTAACAAAAGGCAGGCTTTGAGAAAATAAGCAAAACTCAGGCTGTGCACTCAGTAAGCACATTTTCTAGTTTTCAGTCAAGAAGTCATTGGCAGTGTCAGTGCTTGAAAACTGCATGGCTCAGACATTTCTAAACCCTTTTAATCCATCACAAAGGGATCCCTTGATTGTTGCTTTGTTTTTCTGCTGCTGCCCTACAGTATGGCTGCCAGTGTATATTCCTGATAAGCAATGAGCTGTGCAGATGCTGCTAGGTTTTTCTGCCTTCAGACCCCACAACCTGCCAGTGCCTGTATGAGTGACACAATAGTGTGTCACAAACAACCAGGAGAGGTGATACTCAGTCCTCCCCCTGTAGTCCATGGAACTTAAAAGAATATGAGATTAATTTCCCCAGGCTTTGTGGTGCCACCCATAAAAGTCCCTGTCGCAATAAGCAGGAAGTTCTGCTTAAAACCCAAGGACACAATGAAGCTCCTGCAGTATTAATGCCATTTTAATTCCCCTGGATTCAGTATCTGGCATTACTAATGCAATTATTGGCGATAAAATAGAGAGAGCATCAGCTCTGTGTGTCTGAATATATCCTTCAACACAAAATCCTTCCTGAGAGGTATGGGTCTCTCTTCTCATATGACTGAAACCCCGGCACAGCCTGTCCTGCTGAAAAAAAAACACCACAAAAGTCTTAGGGACATATTCAAAACCATCAGAAGGAAAAAGAGTGAAGCAGGTACAAGGAGGGTCTCAGCACAGCAACAAGGAGACCACCTGTGTAAAACAGCATGTGAAACCCCTGAGAGAATACAGGCCATACCATGTACAAGTGCCTCCTGGACCAAGACACCAGGGAAACAAAGGGGATGTCACTGTTTCCAGCAAGTAGAGCAACGGTCTCTTTTCACAGTTCTGCTTCACCTCATCAATCCCTTTTACATGCAGTGCATTAGGCAATGTCCCTATAAGGTTTTTGGAGGCTTGGGGAGCCCAAGGGCTGGCAAAGCACATGCAGTGCCAGATATAATGTTAACAGAGAAAACATCTGAAATGAGAGACTAGCATGACAGAAGCCCCACCAGCAATTCTATTCACTTAAACCAAACCAAGCACAGATAAGGGAGGGCTACTACACTATCCCAGGTGCAAACCTCCACCAAAAGTCTGAGAAACTAAGGTTTTTTACTCAAAGCACGTGCTTCCCTTGCTGCACCCTGACAGCAAGCACATACATATGCTCAGGATGCTCAGGTTGTCCTTTATTGCTGGCTGCAAAAAGTTGTACTTTTATCTGTCAGACACGATCACCTGCTGAGGTTGACCATGAACAATTCTTTCCTTCCCTTCAGCCCTGGGAAGAGAGAGATTATGTTTTGAACTACAAATATAAGTGGGTTCCTTCAAACTGCAGATACACAAAGAAAGGAAAAACAGCCATGGGACATG
The DNA here is from genome assembly GCF_032191515.1 of Phaenicophaeus curvirostris. Taxonomy (NCBI): domain Eukaryota; kingdom Metazoa; phylum Chordata; class Aves; order Cuculiformes; family Cuculidae; genus Phaenicophaeus; species Phaenicophaeus curvirostris. The sequence continues at coordinate 39,012,096 of NC_091394.1, forward strand.
GCACATGCAGCTCTGCTGTACTCATCTGAGCTGCAGGTCAGAGGACTGAGCAGGGATTGCAGCAGGAAAGCAAGCAGGGACACAGAAGCAGGAAGCAGAGCAGAAAGGCAGAGAAGATGTAAATGAGAAAATGAAATATGATCTGCTGGTCTCTGAAGATCCTAGTGAAACATGAATGGGCCCTGGGTTAAGGAGCATCTGTGGATGGTGAGAGCTGGGTGATACCAGGAATAAGCGCAGCAAAAGAGATGAGAGTGAACACATACATTCAAAATCCAAATGGAAAAACAATTTCATGTCACTATTTTAATACTATATATTAAATCTCCAACATTAGCAATGCGAAACAGCCACTCTATCAATTTTTAATAAGTACTAATGACCTCTTAAATTTCTAAACTGAAAAATATCAGCATCAAACATTTGTGCGATACATGAAATCCTTGAAAATATGTACTAAGGCCACTCACTGCAATACCTGTGATATCTTCTACGGACACTGCTTCTTTGTTTGATTCCCCACTAGCATTTTCACAGCTCTGCTCTCACCACCTCTCCCCTGCAACTATTCCTTCTGCAGCACCATTATTTCCACCCACCTTAAAGCACCAAACACCAAAATACCACAGAGGTGACCAGGACTGCATAGCTCACACCTGGTTGACGTCTTACCAGAGATGAAGGAAAAAAACGGGGTGGGGACGGAGGCAGAAAACCTGAAATGTTGTAACAATCTCATACAACCTTCTGAATGACTGCAGAGCAAAACACCAGATTTAAGAATAACAGCTGGTCTTTACCTTTTCCTTACTAACCATCAGCCTCAGTCTTTAGTACCTCTTCTGTCTTGAAACAGCAGGATGTATTAAAGAGGATGTAAAAATGTTACCAGCATCACTGCAAGAAACGCACAGAAAAGCTGAAGAGTGTCAAACCCCAAGTCTTAATCTTCTCTCACCTTCAAGCGCTCTTACTTTATTTTTCTGTTTGTCTGCTAAATATGTTTGACCTATTACAACTGCAACCTCTTTGAGACAGGAGCTGCATCTTCTTCTATTACATTTTTCTTTCAGACACCCAGGATGAGGTGGTGTGCCTAATTAATATAAAGTCATGATGATATGAAACAGCACAATAAAAATATTTATATAAAGAATAGAAGACAGCAGAATAAAACCACTGAGTAATATAATATTTTCAGCAGAACTTCTTTATTTATTTTCAGAGGAATATTTGTTTTCCCCAGCCTGATCAATGAGTATTGGATGGAATAAAATAGTGTATTCATTTCTCTTCACAATAATTGGAGCAGCCTATGATCCTTGCACTCCTGAGTATATTCCTAAGGTCAGAACAAGAGTATCACAGCCATGTTGCTCTAGTATGCCACTCCCTGCGCATCTCCAGGAAAAACTGCTAATCCACTTAAAAAATTACCTTTCAGAGGAAGAGGGAGAGGACTTTGTATGAGGTTACCTAATGAAAGACTCAGCCTGTGAAATAATTGAAAAGCTTGTGGAGCGAAGAAGTGGAATACAACTATTATCTGACATGTAGCAACAAAGAATAAAATCGTCACCAGACTGAAACTGCTCAGTATTTTTATTCATGTCTGTGCTGCAAAGTGGTTGAAGCCTAAAACTAATGAAGGAAATAATATGTTATTCATCATGTTGTAGAGAGAGAAAGACAGACAAACATAACTCTTGACTCATGTCACATCACTGCCTTTCAAACTTCTCTTTGCAGCAGCTTTCATGAAAAGACCATATTCTCAGTGCTACTTGCCAGCTCACTTTCATCCCATGAAAGAGCCATATCCCAAGCCCTGCTCAGGCTGAGGACAGGAAATCCTGTCTGCTTCTTACTGCTCGCCTTCAACATGCATACAAAATAAGGAAAGATAACCAGTAACCATTCCTGGCTTTAAGTTAATGGGGCATAATATTGGAGGCAAATAGCTAAGTTGCTGTTCCACGTACTGGGGACAGTGCATGCAGACCGCAAACCAGGCATTCGACGTGGACTGCTACTGTGCCTGGTAAGGGATGACAGGACACAGGGAGAGCACTTGCCTATGCTGGGACCACATCACTTCAGGCCAGCTTTCCTGGCTTGCCCAGAGAAATGATCTGAAAGGGGCCTACAAGAAAGCTGGAGAGGGACTGTTCGTAAAGGTTTATGGTGATAGAACAAGGGGGAATGGGAATAAACTGGAGAGGGGCAGATTTAGATTAGGCATTAGGAAGAATTTCTTCACCATGAGAGAAGTGAGACACTGGAACAGGTTACCAATGGAGGCAGTGTATGCTCCATCCCTAGAGGTTTTTAAGGCCACATTGGATGGGGCCTTGGGTAACCTGATCTAGTGGGATGTCCCTGCCCATGGCAGGGGGGTCGGAACTAGATGATCTTTAAGGTCCCTTCCAAACCAAACCATTCTATGATTCTATCTCTCTGGGGAAAAAAAACCCACTCTCCAATGCCCATCATGGACTAGCATCTCTGCTAGCAGGCAAAAGTTCACAGATCACAGAATCACTAGGTTGGAAAAGACACACAGGATCATCAAGTCCAACCATTCCTATCAATCGCTAAACCATGTCCCTCAGCACCTCATCCACCCGTCTTTAAATACCTTCAGGGAAGGTGAATCAGCCACCTCCCTGGGCAGCCTCTGCCAGGGCCAAATGACCCTTTCTGTGAAAAATTTTCTTCTGATGTCAAGCTTGAACCTCCCCTGGTGGAGCTTGAGGCCATTCCCTCTTGTCCTCTGACACTTGGGAGAACAGGCCAGCTCCTTCCTCTCTACAACCTCCTTTCAGGTAGTTGTAGAGAGCAATAAGGTCTCCCCTCAGCCTCCTCTTCTCCAGGCTAAACAACCCCAGCTCTCAGCCACTCCTCGTAAGACTTGTTCTCCAGCCCCTTCACCAGCTTCGATGCTCTTCTCTGGACTCGCTCCAGAGCCTCAACATCCTTCTTGTAATGAGGGGCCCAGAACTGAACACAGTATTCAAGGAGCGGTCTCACCAGTGCCGAGTATGGAGGGAGAATAACCTCCCTGGACCTGCTGGTCACACCGTTTCTGATACAAGCCAAGATGCCATTGGCTTTCTTGGCCACCTGGGCACACTGCTGGCTCATGTTCAGTCGGCTGTCAACCAACACTCCCAGGTCTTTCTCCTCCAGGCATCTTTCCAGCCAGACTTCTCCTAGTCTGTAGCACTGCATAGGGTTGTTGTGTGCCAGTTGCAGGACCCGGCATTTGGCCTCGTTAAACCTCATGCCATTGGTCTCAGCCCAGTGGTCCAGCCTGTTCAGATCCCTTTTGAGAGCCTCCCTACCCTCCAGCAGATCGACACTTCCACCCAGCCTAGTGTCATCCACAGACTTGCTAAGGGTGCACTCAATGCCTTCATCGAGGTCATTGATAAAGACGTTGAACAGGGCTGGACCCAGCACTGAGCCCTGGGGAACCCCACTTGTAAGTGGCCTCCAGCTGGAGTTAACTCCATTTACCACCACTCTGGGCCTGGCCATCCAACCAATTTTCCACCCAGGAGAGTTCCTTCTCCTATCTTCCTGCATCCTGCATGGCACTGGGCAATTACCGGAGGCAGGAGGCGCTGCAGCTAAGTCTTGGGGTGGCATTGATTCTGCACAGCATTCCTGGAGGAGCAGCCTTTGCTATGCCAGCCTTGGAACACTTGTTTTCCCTTTAACTAATGCCATTGCCGGTCTGGAGGGAGGCTACACTCCAGCCTAATACTGCTTTAATATGAAAAGTCACAGGGAAACAGCAGAAGGAAATAACTTGCTTAAAGAAAAACAATGTGTGAATTTGGCTTTAAGAACCCATTTACTATACTCACTGTCAAAAAATCCCAGAGAGTAGACCTGCCCCAAAGCCTGGAACTTCACACCTGTTTCTGATCAGCTCAGGCATCTCAATGGCAGAGCATGCTTTGGGCATGGAGTGACCTCAGAAGACAAGGCTTCTCCCCCAGCTCTACAGTGTCCTCCATGGGGCCAGCCTCTGCCATGCTGGCTGGGCTGTGGTGCCATGGGGGTGCTTTGGACACATGCTCTCCACATGAAGCCTGGCAGTCTCAAGCTGGACCCTGCAGAATAGTTTAGAACAGCCCCATGTAGGGTGGTGGCTTCCTCCTGCCATCATGTAGCACTTACCACCACTTGAGCAGGGCCACTGCCCACGCTCACTATAAGACTCCCTCCCTGGGAGGAATATCCCACCTGGGAACAGCAGCAAGTTGGAACTGTGTGTATGGTGCTAGTGGCAACTTCACAGCAGCCATGCACATTTATGTTAAAATTCTTCTGCATCTTTTAAATAGTCGTACCTGCTGCCTGCCTGGGTATTGGGGGCACTCCCAGTGTGCTTGCAGCTGCAGAATGGTGCTTCTAAGATTTCAGTCATGATCTCAGTCAATTTGCACATTTCCAAAATGGAGCAAAACCTCATAAAGCACAGATCTAATGCATATAATACCAATTTGCTGAATGTCAGTGTATACTGACCTCCTATTACAAATACTGGCAGATGGCCATTCCTTTAGTACTCAAGAGTTGCTTGAATAAAAAAAATCAAGCGATGGCTTAGCCTGCATTTCACCTCTGCATCAGTGCCCATAGCAACACGCAGTGGTAGCCACCTGAATGCAATTACTCTGCCCACCACCAGCTTCTTTCCTGCACAGCAAAGCCTTTGGTGATCCCATAACTCCGATATCCAGCTCTGTCAGAGCTTGAAAATAGCAAGAGGGACCTGCAGAGAAGAAGACAGGAGCATGGAGACTGCTGGGTGGAAAGCCTCAGCTCAGCCACAGTAAAATGCAGGCAGGAGCTGCATGATTCTCCCTAGAGCTGGAATGATGGTTATGCCTGTGGAGCTTTATGGTCTTTTTGGTTATGCCTGTGGAGGTTTATGGGTTTTTTTCACTCTATAATCTGGCATGTGTAGCCAGCCTCTGTGCAAGCACAAGTTTCCACAGATTTTTGAGTCTGTAAAAACTTTGCAGCTACTTTCTAATAACCTCGATTATCTGTGTTTGGGGTCTTTTTCCTACTGATCCCACAAGACCTATTTCTGGAGTTGATACAGCCCTTAAGAGCCTGGTAGTACACAGGTATGGTGTTGTTTCTCCAAGTGCAGGTAACATACTGTGTATCACTCCAAACTTGTTTGTTTCTTTTTGTGCAGCCTGCACATTCTGGAAATTATAAATGTGCTGTGGCTGCTCTTGGAAATTGAAAGTGGCATGGCAAGTCACCAAATGCTGCAGCATCCTCTACTCCTGACCTCTTTTCCTCCAGGACTATTCTTTCTTCCCTCCTATAGAAGGTACTTAGAGGTTCAAGGCCAAACTAGGTGACACTGCTGTTCTGCAAGGAGCAGATAACTAGTCTGGTAGCAGCAGGGCTGAATTCCCACCTCCCAGCTTGTGGGTGCAATCTGCTTGCAAAATAAACTGTGGGTTAAGGAGTTGCATTCCACATATCGGACCAAGCCTGTGATTGAATTTGCGAGCCTTTTGACAGGGCTGACACTGTCTTCCAGGTGTCATTGGTTGGTTTATAGAGATGCAGAGAATTTCAGGGCTATTCCCTGCCAGAGTCTTGAGGTTCTTTTAATAGTCTGTGAAATTTTGGAATCAAACTATTTAAGCCTTCTGACAACACAACACATCTCCAGGTGCCTTACTTAATGATAAGCATCTATTGTATGGCCTTGTCCCTGTACAATGCGGATTAATTTTAACCCTCACAACAGCCTAATGGAAAGAGCGTGCTGCACTCCAAATGCCAAACACTTGCTCAAAGCTTTCCTTTGTTAGCGCCTCCTGGTTTAGTCACCACCAGCTCCTGAAAAGATTCCGCAGAGTTAATGTTTCCATTTCTTTTAATTCGCTTGCAATGATGACACAGCCATAACACAGCTGTGTTCCAGCTCAAAGGAGCCGAGTGTCGATGCTGCCCACTGTTCCTCGGCCCCTGAACCCTCCCTGGCTCACAAGCAGGGCTGAAGCTGTTGGAGAGGATACAGTGACATTTTCCTATCTGAGGTGGGAAAGTTCCTTTAGAGGAAGTCTCTTTTATTTTTCTTTTTCTTTCCTTCTTCCTTTTTTTTTTAATTTGACATTTTCTCTGTGAAAAGTTGACCTAATTTTCTGGGAGTAATGTAAACGGTTACACACTCAAAGTATTGTGCTGGAGAATGTATAGATAAAGCTGAACTATTTTATGGTTCAGTTATCCTAATGTATGGGGATCCTTGTTCCATTAACACTTCATGAAGATTGTACAGTGGGAGCTTCCTTGCTCTTTTCCACGTAAGCAACTTAGGATTTGCCAGCAAAATCTTCACTGCAACTTCGGTACTACAAAAGTCTTTAGCACTGTTAGGTGTGTGTAAAACACATGTTAAAGATATTTTCCATACTGTGTCTGGTGTTAGCATTCATATCAATGTCCCATTCTGGAGGAAGTTAATTTAAACTGCCTATTCTGATGCTCAAAATACAAGGTGGAAAAGAGTAATTCAGGGATGGGAAGAGGCAGAGGAAAGGGGATGAAACAGTGACACAAGAGTTGTCAGTGGCACAAACCTATATCAGTGGCTGGTTGCCACTGGACTGCCTGGACTGATCCTGGGGAGATGATAGGACATTGGTGTCGAGATTATCCTGACATGAGTGGCGTACAGTGAGCTGTCCCTTTCTGCAGCATGATGCGGAGCAAGCTGTGCTGGCAGATCCCTTGTCCCTCTTCTGTGGTCTGTGGAGAAAGCTGTGGGAGACTGCCGTCACCCCTAAACACACCAGTACAACCTGCAAGATTAGGTTGTGGTAATGTGCGTTTCAGACTAAAATATGGTGCAGTAGGTTCACCCCACAAAAGAGTCAAGGTAGTATTTTTAGCTACAAACGTAATGCAGTGTGCACTACACTGAAACTGTGGAACAAGAGGCATCAAATTGTCTGGCCTCCTCTACTTATTAGAGAGTTTCCTCTTTGGCAAATTGGCTGTAGAAATCACTGAGTACTGAGTACACTGAGTACCCTGCTTCAGTACACTTTTCTATTGGCTCAAACAGGCACACAATTCCATGATAGATCTGAGGTTTCAACATCAGTTTTTCTGACATTTCTTGTGTTTTATTCCAAAAGAGCAGTTTTTCACATTTCTTTACATATTCTGCAGGTCACTGCCTTCAGCAAGTTGGAATATGCAAGTGGGTTGTGTAAGAATAGACGCACTGCCATCATCTCCCTTCCACGGCTCGGGTATGTTTCCCAGTTCTCCATCCGTACCTGACTGCTGTAGAGATACAGTTCATATTCTTGAATCCATTGTTCATCTGTTGCTGGTGTGCACTTTCATTTCTATGACAGTCTAATTAGGTTCAATGATTAGGAGTGCTAAGGGGTATAACAATCCTACAGAAATTTACCTTTCGGAAAATGAAGGGCAGCAAAAATATCCAGCAAAACAAGAAAAGGAAAATACTAATTAAAAAAACCCCCACACTATAATTCCATGCCGAATAAAATAAATAAATAAATAAATAAATAGCCACTATACAAATGCCTCTACCTATCTATCAGAGATTGTTGTAAAGACAAATCAGTTAATTGCTGCAAAGTGCTTTGAAAATGAAAAGGGATATATAAGAGGTGATTATAATTATTCACAACAATCTGGTTGGTGAAAGCATCTGTCTATTTTGCTTTATAAATCCCCAGAGCTTTGCCAAAGCAACATTTGAAGAAAGGAAAATACCTAATACAGGAGAAGAACCATCCCAAAAGGGACAGAAAAGGCCTGTGACATTTGTGAATAATAAAAATAATAAGCTACAGATAAGATTTAAAAAATACCATCAGGAGTATAGAGTAAGAATGCTACACTGAGGTGCATTTGAACTGATCTTAATGGATATGGAGATCATTAGCAGTGTGCTGATACTGCTGAACTGACATGGAAAATATTAATCAAAATAGGAATATCTTCCATTACGTCTACTGCTGCATTATGATGCAAATAAGTCAAGCTTCTGCACCCTATGTTTTGGTCTTTTTGATGCTGATCAGAATGTCTGTTTTGTGTGCAAAATCCCGAAACTTATGGAAGGTGAAGTTTTTATTCCATTTGCCTCAGTCTTTAATAGTAAGGTGAGATGTTCCCTGGATACTGAACCCCATGAGCCAGTAAACAGGGAATAAAAGGAGAATAAAGCTCTCTTGATCCAAGAGGGAATGGTGAGAGACCTGCTAGGCAAATTAGACATTCATAAGTCCCTGGGGCCGGATGGGATTCACCTGAGGATATTGAGGGGGCTGGCAGACGTGATTACCTTCTTCGACATGGCGACCAGCTTGATGGATGAGGGAAATGCTGTGGATGTAGTGTCCATGGACTTTAGCAAAGCCTTTGACACAGTTTCTCACAGTGTCCTACTTAAGAAACTGTCAGCCTCTGGTCTGGACAGGCGCACCCTCTGCTGGGTGAAAAACTGGTTGTATGGCCAGGACCAAAGAGTGGTGGTAAATGGAGTTAAATCTATCTGGAGGCTGGTCACGGCTCAATGCTGGGTCCAGTCCTGTTCAATATCTTTATCAATGACCTGGATGAGGGGATTGAGTGCACCCTTAGCAAGTTCACAGATGACACTATATTGTGAGGGTGTCGATCTGCTAGAGGGTGGGGAGACTCTACAGAGGGACCAGGATGGGCTGGATTGATAGGCTGAGACCAATGGGATGAGGTTCAACAAGGCCAAATGCCGAGTCCTGCACTTGGGACACAAAAACCCTGTGCAGCGCTACAGGCCTGGGGAAGAGTGGCTGGAAAGCTGCCTGGTAGAGAAGGGCCAAGGGTGTTGGTTGACAGCCGGCTGAACGTGAGCCAGCAGTGTGCCCAGATGGCCAAGACGGCCAATGGCATCTTGGCTTGTATCAGAAACGGCGTGGCCAGCAGGTCCAGGGAAGTGATTCTGCCTCTGCACTCAGCACTGGTGAGGCCACACCTCAAATCCTGTGTTCAGTTTTGGGCCCCTCACTATATCAAAGACAACGAGGTGCTGGAGGGTGTCCAGAGGAGGGCAATGATACTGGTGGAGGGGCTGGAGCATAAGTCTTACGAGGAGCAGCTGAGGGATCTGGGGCTATTCAGCCTGGAGAAGAGGAGGCTGAAGGGACAACTTATTGCTGCCTACAACTACCTGAAAGGAGGTTGTAGAGAGGTGGGTGTTGGTCTCTTCTCCCAAATGAGAGGTCATAGGACAAGAGGGAATGGCGTCAAGCTGCACCTGAGGAGGTTCAGATTAGATATCAGGAAAAATTTCTTCACTGAAAGGGTTATCAGGCACTTGCAGAAGCTGCCCAAGGAGGTGGTTGAGTCACCATCCCTGGAAGTGTTTAAAAGGTAGGTGGATGAGGTGCCTGGGGACATGAGTTAGTAGTAGGCAAGTACAGTTGGAGTTGATGACCTCTAAGATCTTTTCCAACCTGATTATTCTATGATTCTATGATTACAGGATCTCACGTAATTCTTCAGTCTAAAATGCTCAAGGATGATGTAATGGCATCCATAATTTCAGCTACTACTAAATCACGTTTGTCTACAGAAGTTGTAGAATAGCATCCAAGCCTCTCAATACTTAAGTGTTTACTCCCCTCACATTGGCAGTCCCATGAGACCCCAGGGAGCTAGTCATGTGCTTATGCTAAGCACATGCAAAAGTGCTAGCAAGATCACTACACTAATTTTCAGCATCAGAAAGTAAAATAATGCCTATACTAAGGCAAGACTCCTGATGAGTCTGTGAACTACAGCATTTCATAGCTGTGGAAGAATTAACTCATTTTTCTCTTTCTTTTCCCTTATTCTCAATATAGCAGCTAAATTATCACTTGCCCTAGCTATGAATCACTTCAGAGCTCATTGCTTAAAGGTACCCCAAATTCCCTCAGGTGTTTTGACATAATTCTATTACATCTTATTTCTGTTTAATATTAAATCCTTTCCTGCATGTTTAAATAAACCTGGAAAGCTGTTTAGGGTACACATTTTAATGGTGAACTAAGAACAGGCTCGTCAAATGTCACTATCTTACATATACATTTTATTATTAATGGTAATTCATGCAGAACCAGCCACTTCACAAGGAGACACTAAACACTTACACAGAGCTAGGTGCTTCTCTCTGACCTTAATTTGTTTCTGTACTTGAACAGTGGATTCCCTTTTGACAAATAATTATTCCTATAAAGATTAAAAACCAATAACGCAATCTCTTTCTACGTAAAAAACAAATGCAGGGGCTTGAAAGTGAATACTAGGAATACTTTCTTGGTGGCTATTCCAGTAAACTAGGGGTCAAGAGATCTTCTCCTGGGTCAGGATGTGGGTGTCCTGAGAGAAAGGAGGTGGAGGATGGGGCCTGTTTTTTCCCATGTGTTTCATGGTGTTTTCTCCCTCGTCTGTAATACATGCTTTCTTACAGCTTCTGTGATATGTTCCATTGGAGGGACCAGACAACACCTCATGTTTTCCTATGGTATAGCAGTCTTAGTTAAGTCTCTGGTGACAGTAATTCCATCATTTCTTCTTGATGGCTACTTCATTCCCCCATGTGAAATAGTTGAAGGCTTTAGTACAGCTCCCAGGGAAAACACAACCTTCATACAGCTGACTTTTCTAAGTCAGTCTGTTATTTAGCATGCCTAAGAATAGATGCACCCAAAAAATAAAAATAACCTGATCAAAAGCTCATCAAATCTCATGGAAAAGCTCCTTTACTGGGACGAAAGGCAAGACGTCTGGGATGGTCCTCCAGGGTGAGGAGTTGGGGTCTTCTGCCGTTTGGCATCTTCTGCCTAGAAAGGAGAGATTTTGGTGTGGTCTCTCACTTCTAATGAAGTGGCACATCCACCCAGGCAGGGGCATAGCTTGGGTTTTACCTCCTGCCTGCCAGAACCATAGACCCACAGGGACACTTAGTAGATCATACTCTCTCAAAAGATGTTTGTAATTTGCCCAGAGAAGCAGTATTAGCAGAGGGAAAAGGGACAGGCTATCTGAAACAGAGCTTCGACCTCACTCATTCAACAGTGGTGTCTGCCTGGGAGATTCACTCATTCTTCTGAGCGAGCAGTGAGAATGATAATTGGTATGTGGTGTTTCCCACCAGTGTTCATGAATGATGCATCATTTCAGACATACTAGGCTACAGGCACAGAAAGTGAAGGTTTGGCAGCAAATCCAGATTTACCTTAGCTGAAGTATTTATGTGTTTAACATTGCCATGTAAGCTGGGTATTAACAGTTCTTAGAGTATCTCTCCCCTCTACTGTAAACTGAAGGCAGTTTTTTCCCCAGTTAATCATTTAGCAGTCTGAGCCCAGAGACTGTACGGGACTTGGTCAAGTCAGTGGCAAAGGAGGGCTACCCAAACTGTAGACCATCATGGAAACTATTTTTACACTATTTTTCCCCTATTTTTAGAAAAAAATAGATATGTGCACTCTAGGGAACAACTGAATGTAAACTGACAAGGGTGCCAGAAAACAACAGGAAAGACAAAACAAGGATTCTTGGATTAAAACAACCCTTCCATCAAAAAAAAAAAATAAAATCAGAACAGTGCCTCATGCCTTTTGCAGTCCTTTGATATTACATTGCTGTTGGCATAAAATGGAAAGTTGCCATATAAATCTGAATCTGCTTGTCAAAATGCTGGAATACTATTCTAATAAGGCATCTACTATGATCTTTTTCAGAATCCAGAGACATTCATCAAAGCCGGAGACTGAAAGGGATAGCTTTTATGTTATATTGCTAGACATTGTTTTGGAGAAAATGAATTACATTTTTTCTTTTCCAGGGGCGTGAAGCTGGAATTTGGACAAGAAAGAGTCTGACACTTTCCAAGTACTGGAAGAAGTGCTTGTAGATGTGCTTTGTATTTTCCACCCCATATTTGACTGTGGCATAGTCACAGATACCTGCTTTTCCAACCTGCTGATTCTATGATTCTATGATTCTTAGGATATAGTGTGTAATTCTAGTCTGGCTACCAATTACTGAGCAGTACAAGCTAATATTGTTGAACTAGCATTGTGCACTGACATTTATGTCTCCAAAATTTTGCCCACCCATGTCCAACCTATGCATGGCAGGTGATAAGTAGATTTTTTTTATGTGTAAGAAAAGACAAAACTGGAGGGCTGAGCTAACAAAGATGCACTAAGGATAGTGAGAAAACTTACTGCTGAGGATCCAGCATGAACAGCACAATCAAAAAGAGTCTTGTATGGTAAGCAAGTCCTCATCTAAAACACATTGGAAATTGGGATTAGCATGACTATTCTCCTGCTAATCACAGGAACAGTTTTCAGTTGAGGTAGATCCTCATTCATCGCCTGGGCTCTCTGCCTGCAAAGTTTAAGCAATGTACTGCTTTGTGCCTCCGTTTTTTCACCTGCAAAACTTGCACATTACTTATCCACCTCACAATGACATTACAAGGCTAATTTAATCACAGCTATATAGCTCTTCCGAGATAGCCGGTGAAAAGGTGCTATAGCAGCCATCATGCTTTTTGTTATCATTAGAGGTGGCATTTGAGTGCCAGCTGAGTACTGTGGGAGGCATCAGCTGTGGCTATCCATTGTAATGACTCAGATGATGAGAATGGCTGAATAGGGAACAATTCTGGTGACCTGCAAAACAGCTCCATTAAAAATACAAACTCTTGTGCAGCCAGAATTTAATTCAGTGCTTGGAGAAACCAAAATTTTCTCACATCTTATTATGAAAAGGGAATTAATTAATGCTTTTCCTTCACAAGCACTTTTGCTAAAATAAACCAAGAAAACAAGACTGATAAAATTTCTTGGATGATTTTGTTAGGACAATGGGGGGCAGCAAGGTTGACAGGGAAGCTTCCCACTATTCAGAAGAATGTTGTGACATTTTTGTCTTCTTTGGTGTCTTCACCCTTCTCCCACTCCTCCTGCTAGTGGAACAGCAGCACACAGCCATCCCCACGTCTCTGGCACAAAATCCTTAAGGTCACCTTGTGAAAGTGGGTGGTCCTTCTATCCCCACACTGCAGCCCAGTTGTCCCACCTACTGCCTCCCATTCCACATCTTCCAGAGTATCTCCCGTGACACAGGCATTGAGAGCAGGCAAAGAGATGCTGGAGTTTGCTTCAGGAAATGAGACAGCAGGGGGACCCATGCCTGTGACTGAGTTTGTTTGGAGGCACCTTCCCCCCCCCCAGTTTCTTCCATGGGATCTAACAGGCAGAGCTATGTGAATAAATATTTATACTAAACATAGTCAGGAATGAGAATTCATGATCTAAAACTACACAAATATTTGGGAATCTAGACGCTATAACTTAAGTGGCACTTAATCTCCAAGTGCAACCAAAAATATATAACTCCTTGGTTTACTAGCATTTTCAGCTCCCCAAGTGTGGAGCTAAATAATTAAAGGTGGACAAGAAACAGGGAGTGTTTGAGCAAGGAGTTTGCTGGGGAGGAGAAGAGCTCCCCACCAGCTTCACTGGTGACTTTTCCGGGTCGGGTTGGCAAGGGAGGCTCCAGGTCACCTTCAGGACAATGCCCATAAAGACAGAGAGAAACCAGAACCACACATGCAAACCCAACGACCCTGCATCCTCCTGCCTGCAGGCACAGGGAGAGGAACTGAGGGAGCGTAGGGGTGCGCGGTGCTGGAGCCTTCCCGTGGCAGGGGAGGCTGCATAACACCTGCCACCAGCGAGGCTCAAATCTGAGAGCTACAGCTGTAGCATAAAGGCGGATTATCACCCATCCAAACCAAATTCAATTATCATATCTATGCTGCTTCTCTATTTCTGTAACTGGAAGGCTATTATTAGGCTCCCTCCCTCCCGCTCCCTGTTTTTAATACATCTCCAAGTAATGCCGCTGTAAAACATTCAAAAAAGTAAACATTAGCTTTAGGCCATTTGATTATCAGTTTCCCAGAACACTTCGTTCTGCCTTGCTTTACTCGATATTCCTCTAATACTAAAAAAAAAAAAAAAAAAAGAGCAAAAGAGATGGGCTGAGATGGCGTTAATGAATCTGCATTATAGCTGTTCCCCTCTCTGTCTCCAGTGCTGGCTCTGGCTTGCTGTCACAATGGTGAAAAATATCAGTTTATGCTTGGATGGAAAAGAGGCAAGGAAATAGTTTGGTTTTTTTCCTGGAAAACACTGAAACTATATTCCCCCTGTCCTAATTGCTAAATGGTTTCTTAGCAGGCTTCCCACTTGCACCCTTGTTAACAACTAGTCCATTTTCTATGCTAGGAACAGGAAGCGATCAAGTGGTGAAACAACCTTTGAACAGATGAGGATAAAGCAGCTCATGAGACAGGTGTACCAGACTTCACCAGCCAAACACACCAGGAGCCAAGATACCAGAAAATACCAGAAACATCTTCTGTGCTGCTGTCCTTTCTGACACCACTTCTTTACTCCATGAAGCTCACTAGTTTTCCCTTGAGGTCTTAAGACAAGGACAGGGAAATATCAGTCACGTTTGCCTCCTGCAGAATGCTGTGCCCTCTCACCAAGGGCTGACACTTTGCAGCGATGAGAAGCTTACACGTATGTTTTGAGAGACAATGCTAAGCTTTTTTCTTGTGTTGAACAAACATTCTGAAAAACTCCAGGCTTTGTCCCTCAAAGGCATGGTGAAATAAAGCCATGGAGTGCTTTCTCCATGTATGTGTAAGTTGCAGCAACACAGGAATGAAAGTGTTAGTAAGAGCTGAGTCAATCCTTTGGGACAAAACATGTGCCTTCCAATGGTTTTTAACATGCCCACTCATGAATAAAACACAAAAAGATCCAAATCTTTGCTTAGTTCTTGTGGAGATACTACAATATGAGTAATAAATCGTAATATTATACCCTAGCTTTTGGGTTGTAATGGAGTGATTTTAGCACCACGACTTTCATTTCAGAAGCTTCTGGCTGACTTCAAGTTCCATATCTTTCACACAAATCAGAGTTTCATAGGTAATAAAACATTTGGAGCGGAGTATAGAGACTGAAGAGGTAGGGTATCACTTTTCACAGTCTTGGGAATTAGCTAGGGGAAAAGAGTAGAGCTCTGGCCTTTCTGCCACAAGTTCAACCCCATCATCCATTCAAGACATGCCCCAGGGCCTTGCTGGCTTCAGCAGGACCATAAACCAGGTGTGCTGAGGTCTGGAGTATTAGTCTACTTACAGAAACATCCTTCCTTTACTTCTTATGTGTGCATAGTTGGAAGAATTATGTTCACTGACTTTGCTGGGATGAATCAGCCCACGATCCTGCACACATAGGTTGCTGTCTCTTGCTGTGGTTGATACCTAATGCTCCATATAAAGTCAGGTGTGAGCCTTCTGCTAGCGTCATGCCTCACAAATACAGAAACCTGCTCAGCCCTTTGAAGTCGTAGACAGATCTAAGCTGATAGCGGTGGTTGTGTGTGGAAACTGGGAATCTGAAGATACAGTTATTCCCTGCTTCATTCTGCTCAGCTGCAAATATTGTACAAATACTGTAGCCAGCCTTTTCTAACATTAATTTTAAAAGCTTTCGGATATGGTTCTTACTTGCATCTTTCTGATTGTGTAAAGAGACAGAAATGACCCGAGTTTTTTAATTAATAACTGATCTAGCAGTGAATTCATCAGAAGTGCTTCCTCTCTGTTGTTTTTTGACCACATGCAACCATAACACCATGTAATGTTAATGATAGTTGCATGACTGCAGTACCACGCACCACAGCAAAACCTCCTGGGATGTTAAATGGCTTCTATGATAGGTAGTTGCTACCCTGTTCATGTCTGTAAGCTAGGATAAAGCATGGGGATTATGGCACATGTTATTCATTAAATACTGTGAGACTTTCTTCATTTCCTTTGTTTCGCTACCACTGGTTAAAAATTCAGCAGCGCGGCTCTGCAAAGGTGAACCTACAGGCACTCTATTCAAGAGCCATTTTCAATATCAGAAGCACAGTGAGAGGCTGGGGAGGGTCTGCAGAGGGAAACTGGGACGAGGACCAGGACCTTGGCAGCAGCAGAAAACACCCAAGGAAAAACACAGAAACCATCTCTCGGCGCAGATGAAAGAGAGAAAAAAGTACCAGCCTTTGGAAAAGGAATGAAATAACTGAGAAATGTCATTGTGAGGTGACCTGTCCTGGGGCTCAAGGTGGGCATCGCGGCCTGGGGGAGGAAGGGCTGAGGGATCTGTTACGGTCCTGTGCTTCTCCCCCACTGCCGCCATTCACAGGTCTGCATTGCCCATTCACTTCTCTGCCAACATTGGCCACATCAGACCTAACCGAGATTGGCTGGCCGGCTGCAGATGAGCAAGGACCTGCCCCACAGACGTTATGTCTTGGGTGAATTCATGCTGTTTTCCTTAAATCTCAGAGCTATTTTAATTTCATGCAACAGGAGAGCAACCAGAGAGGCCTAACAGCTGGTGCAGTTTTTCACTTCAGTTGTTTAATGTGGTGGCTGCGACTTGGTTTGCACCGATGCAAATTAGGGTGAGGCCAGAATCAAACCATCGTTGTAAGCAACATCTTCAGGTCACCCTCCAGCATCCCTGCCATGGGGAGAGTTCAGCCCCGCTTGAGCAGCTACACCTCTGCCTGACAAACATACATACTAGTGAATGTACGCTGAAACATGCTGGTTACCTGCTAATGCAAAAGGGAAAAAAACAACAAAAGCAAATGAGCTCAGCACTGTTATTTTGCCATGGTGTTTGTCATTGTCCAGTTTCCTCACTGAGAATGACAGGCAATCATGAAATCAGTAATTCTCAGTGGTATTTCCTCAGCAACATTTCCCACAGAATGTGAACGTCTCTTTTCTTGTAGGCAGATGGACAGAGCCTGCAGGATCACATTTACTGGAGAGAAACCAGCTTTGAAAAGTTTCGACAGCCGGCATGGTATCTGGTCCATCTCTATCAAAACGAGTTCATTATCATTTATTTTTTGCCAACTGCCAATCAGTTCTTAAATCACTTTTCAAATTAGGATGTTGCAAAAAAATCAAAAAAGTCTTTGTGGATACAGTTTCAACATTTACAAGAATATTTTAGAACTATTGTTCCAACAGCTGATGCTATATAATTAATGTGTAAAATAAAACAAAGTGGCAACAGGCCTCTTTAAAAAGCTTTTTTTTTCATAAGAAAACAGCAAAAATTCATTGACCTACTCTTTTACTAATGCATTTTATTTCCAAAAAGATAAAAATTTACGATTCAGAGAGACTGTCCTCACTGCCCATTTGTTTGGCTTTTTTTTTAAAGGGCTACACAGTAGTTCTTCTGCAGAGACTCTGATTTTGGGCTCAGAAATTTATTGTCTTCCTAGTGCTAGTTTTTTTAAAAAAGTGTTTGTCAACATATAGTGAAGAGACCCACATTCAGACTGTCATACTGTTCTACCAGATTAAGGTATTTGCATATTTTTCTGAGAAATAAACCCATTGTCACAGAGGATTAATTGGAAAATAAAGAATTCAAGAAAATGTCTCTTTCTGGTGCAGATTTTAGCATGCAAGCCCATGTCTTTCACCTATTGTATAATTGGTGTGCTTTTGCTGATTAGTGAGTATGCTGTTGTTGGAACACAAAGTTTTCTCACTTTTTCCCCTTTTGATGGTAGCAAATACTCCAATAAAATATAGGAATATCACCTATTATGATCCTCCCCATGAAAAAAATAGTGCAGCAAAATCACAGCCCTTCAGCTTTCTAAAGTATCCTGAAACTTCAGAAAGAAAGAAGCCAGGTATTCAATGCTATTCTCACCATTTGCCTGAGAGAAAGGAAGAAGAAGTGAAAAGAAGAAAAGAAGTGAATTAAAAAAAGAAAAATTGAACTGTTCGTAAGCAAGTGCCTTAAAAACAGACGAGGTCTAGTTAAGGCAGTATGGTTATGGATTTAGAGTCTCCAACTGTGTTCTTTCATGCAGACATTAATGAAGATAAGACATTAAGAGATGTGGTACTTGTTTTTTTTAATTAAAAAAAAAACAAACAAACCCGAAATATGTGAAACCAGGTCTATCCCTGTATGGTGTACAGGGACCATAATTATTTCTTGGTAGACACTCCCTGCTGCCCAGTGTGCCAGTGCTTCACACTGGACACTGCCCTGTTTGCTTTGGCAGGTTGTGCTCGTGGTTCCCGGTAGAGCTGAGATCTTAGGGTGGGAGCAGAGAGAAGAATAAGTTCTCATATGCTAAGAGGTGGTTACCACCGTTTGGATCTACAAAACACAAAAGGCCTCTTCCAGATCTTTCTGGGGACTTTGGGGCTGCTCTTCGTCTCTTCCTGGCACACCAGAGAGTGCCCAGGCTCCAGTTTACATTTGCCAGCTGCTGCAGACCTCTGCATGGCGCTCCTGATGTCCATGTTGGAGGTTGCATCAAAGTAACCGTAATTTTCTGGCCATACTTAAATTCAACCTTCAACCATCTTCTGAGTTCATGCATGTGGGTTCAGTAACATCCCTGATTAGGGGGGTGGGGATGTGTGTATACGCATACACAGAGGTATCAGTATTGCACTAATGGCAGCCTGATTCCTAGGTTTGCTCAGGCTGGCTCTCCAAGTCACAACATGACACAAGTGCATAAGCCACAGCACAACTTTAAGATAAATAACACTGAACCACATGCCAACATAAGAAAAAGCTGTGAAAACTCCTTAAAAGAAATTGATTGTATAAGGAACACCAATGACCAACAGAAGATGCTGTGATACATGGCTGAATTGACCACTCGGACTAATTCAGGTGCTAAAAATCTTTCTAGTAGCTGAAAATCTTCATTCAAAAATAAACAGGATTAAAATGGACTTTTTGCCAACTGAGAAGATTCATGCATTGCTTTTGTTGGCTTTCTTCTCCCCCCATCCTAAAGTTACTATTTTTGCAGGGTGTTCCCTTCTCCCACTGTCTCTGTGATATCTTTTTCCTTCTTCTGCAACTCTCTGCTTTTTTTCTTCCTTTGGTCTCAAGAAAAATAAAAGAAGCAAAACAGTCAAAATGGAGGCAAAAGTATAAAAATCAGGAGAAAGGGATCACTCATTTTATTCCCAACCAGCTGGACACAATTTGAAAGAAAAAAAAATACATACCTTCTTTTAAAATGCTTAAGAGGAAAAAAAAACCTACTGCTTTTCCGTCAGCTCTAACATTTGCACTGATCAACAAGAACACTTGCAAATGTGTTTAAAAGGGATAATGCAGGTTAGCGTTGCATCTCCATGGCATTGGTGTTTCCAAAGTTGCAGTGAGAGTCACAGTGTCTTTCCAATGTAGATTTTGCAATGAAGTCAAATGGTTTCCCCCCACTCTGTTGTTTTCCTTCGAGTGTCACATCTTTCTCCTTTGTTTTGATCCAGCAGTACCTGCATTCGCCTCATGGCATGCCTTGGTGCCATCTATAGTGGCGTCTTTATTTCCTCATTTGTGCTAATAAGGATCATTTAGGAGCAGCTCCAACTCAGGGGCTGCATTAATGAAGCACTAACACTGGTTATGAGAGATTCAGTGATGTTGACAAGTGACTTAGCTGATCAGAGAAACGCGGTTGGGTTGGAGGGAACCTGTGTTCTCCAAATGTGGGAGGTGAATTATCTCAGTATTCAAAAAAATAAACAGAGACAAGTTTGATGAGTTTAAATTCACAGAAGAGCTTTTTAATATTTCCTGAGATCCTAATCAAAGAAGCATCTTAACTGGTCCCAAAGGGAAATGAAAGATGAAAGGAGCTGACACTGATGCCCACTCTACCTTGCCTGGCTGCTACTATTTTTTTTTCTTCTTTTTCTCACTTGTTACTAAAAATATCTCGACTGGTAAGGATTAGAAGTAGGATATTAATGCAAAGTCACAAACAAAAATCCATTGCAAAATGTAGCATACCTTTAAAATTTTAACATCTAATAAATTAAAATCGGGGAAATTGACATAGATTGGATGAAAGAAGATACAGCACCTCTAGCTTATGCCAACTAAAAATAAGAATTATTAATGAAGCTAGGCTTTCTTCTGCTGTGCACATTAATTATTTATGATAATAATACTCCGCACTGCCATATTAAAGAATTTTCTTCACCCAGCTTCCCACAAAACTCCATCTTCTTAAACCCTCAACATGTTAAAAACCACAAAAGAATGAATTCCTTTCAGTGTATTTATTATGCTGGAAGATGAATATAGTCTTGGGTTATTAAACTGGAATGAAAAACACATCTTATTAGAACTTACATGGTGATTTTTATTCTCACTAGTTTCATATAAACTTAATGATGCAGACTGCATTTTTATGCTCATCTATTTTAAAATGGTGCCTGGAGCAAAAAAAAAGCTTCCATTAATGCCAGTTTGGTATTTCAAATACAATTTGATGTAATTTACTTCAAATATATGTGAACAGAGAAGGATAATGTTGAAAGCATTTTCTGGATTCAGATCTGGGTTAGCTCATGGCAGTGATTTGCTAAAAACACAAGTTTTATGCAACAGAAAAGAAAAAGAAAAGGAAAACTAAACTGTTTTCAAAAAATAGGGTAAAATTAATATCTTTATATAAGGTGAGTTTAAAACAGTTGTTTTGAATTGGCAGAGTTTAAATAATTATTCCTGAAATATCATTATTATTACTAATAAATCAACAACAAATAAAATGCATTTAACATGAGTATTGGACCACATTTATTTACAGCTGTTGTATTTGTTATGATAAATCTACAATAGACTGGCTGATTTTTTTCACATATATGCATTTATTTATTTATTACATAATCCTATTTTCACATAACTATGTTTTGTAGCACCATATGAACATTTCCATCTCTTTTAGCCCTGTTCCTGCAAAACATGTATTTTATTTTATTTTGTATTATCTCATACTGCTATTGGAGTTTCTTCTCCTCTTCCAAGAGTTACACTGACAGAGAGACTTATACTTGAATGCACAAAGTAGCATCTGCAGGACCACGTCCTGAGATATCTCACACAAGGAAAAGAGATTTCTACACCTGAGGAATTCACGGCCAAACCCCACCCATTATGGTTAAAACACGTGGTTAAAGTGGTAGAGGGTGTGTATGTGTGTAATGTTGTACTATTAACTGACACGTTCATTACCTGCATATACACAGAGTGTCACACTCGCAGTATGTTGCTGTGTCAAGGATCAGAATCCTGAAACAGAAACCATTACAGTGGGTTCAAGGCACTGGTTTTGCTTTCCGCCTGCAATCTTGGGATACCCTGGCAGGGATTTGCATCCTCTGCTACACTGGGGCACCTGCTGTTTCCATAAGCATAGTTGCTGCCTCTCTGCTTTTATTGAATTTCTGCCTGTGGGATTCCTTTTCCTTTTCCTTTTCCTTTTCCTTTTCCTTTTCCTTTTCCTTTTCCTTTTCCTTTTCCTTTTCCTTTTCCTTTTCCTTTTCCTTTTCCTTTTCCTTTCCCTTTCCCTTTCCCTTTCCCTTTCCCTTTCCCTTTCCCTTTCCCTTTCCCTTTCCCTTTCCCTTCCTCCTCCTGCTCCTTCTTCTTCTTCTTCTTCATCTTTTTTCTTTCCCTGGATGCTTGTAGGGGGTAGGGTGAAACTAGGATCAAGTAACTGGCTTAAGGGTAAGATTATAATAGCACTGGTGAGCTGTAGGCACACAGCTCTCTGTGGATCCTTTGTGCCCCATTCCTCTAGGGCATTTGTTAAAGGTTACTCCTTGTTATGTATTTCCTGGGCCTTTTTCACATTCCATCATCCAGAAGATAAATACTGTCCCTACCAGAGCTCACTTCGTCATAGACCATCAACTGGTGGTCACAGCTCTACCCTCTTCCCATGGGCTGCTGTGGAAGACCGCTGAAAGTTTAGGCATCTTCAGTTTGCTCTGAGTCAGGTTTCTAGGACGGATGCTGCTGAGAGGCACCTTGCCATCCTGTGCAGAACAGTGCCTCTGAGAAAGGGGTAAAGGGTGGGGTCCATGATGTGGAGTAGATGGAGAAGAGAACCGACCACCTCTCCTCTACTTATGAGGCTGGGGAGAGCCCATCCCAGGGATAGAGTTCTCATCCCAGGCAGATTAGAGCTCCTTCTGGATTATTTCCACCAAGGAAATAATCATTGAGGACATTTGTAAAATAATCCAATGGAAAAAAAAGATCCTAATTGTCGACTGGACAAGGAACTGTTTCTGGAGAAAATGTGTTGTCACAACATCATTTGGCAAAGCAATGCCAGATTTATGAACAAGGACATAAGTTTCAGCATACACATCCAAATTGTTATAAGCAAGATGAATGCTTAAGAAAATTAATGAGCATATTTAGTTTGTAGTAACGGACTCTGCTCCTTGTGCCTGTGACAATGAAAAGAACACTGCACATCATCTCATGAGTTACATCATTATGAAGATGCAAAATCATCGGCATTTCAAAGGTTCATGTTAGAATATTTTTAGTTTTTTCAAAATCTAGACATTAGATCTCTCAAACCAGCCAGCCCTGTGACTGGAAATGCATATCTTTAGTTGTGTAGTTCTTTACAGATGCCCTGCCTGTACAACAGCAGAGTTATTGCCTGTGCCAGGAAGATGTTTGGTGTGTATTGGAAAGGAAACAGTCATTAAGATATGTTATGCTATTAAAAAAAAACAAAACAAAACCACCCTATATTCTTGTTGAGTTTAAGATTTCATTTCTGTGCCCATTTTGACCCAAGAGTGTTCCTCATCAGTCAGTGACAGCACACACAGGCAGGGAGCAGGGGCTGTATCCTGTGCAGGGTCCCATCCTCCACTTGCTTGTGCACTTGACAGTGACGGCAAGTCACACATCAACAAATAACTATTGAAGCATGACAGACTTTCTGTACTTAGTGATTGAAGTGTCTTTTGGACATCAAAAGGAGATCACAGCTTGAGTGAAAATGCTGGTGGAGGCCAGCTGTTTTAAGGAACATTAAGAATTAGTACTTCAGAGCTCTTCTTGAAAACAGGGTAGTTGGACTGAGGAATATTTCTGCCTTTTCTAGTTTCCATCTCTCTGTTTCTGATATAACAAGCAGGATGACCTCTGCAAAACTCTTCTCAAGTTGGTATTGGTCTGACACAGATACTGAAAGCAGGAGACGTCTCCTTTCATCTTCTCTGAAATGGTCAGGGTTTAGGACTGCTCTTGGAGAAAACTTCCTCTAGGGTGAATCTCAACTCATCATCACTTCTGTGTCTGATATTTAGAAAACACCTACTCGGGGAGAGCAGAAAGACAGGGACTTTAAGCGACTTGGCCTTTTGGTTAGCATGAGTTGCACTTCAGACAACATGTGGATCCCAGAATAGGTACAGCACCCAAAACATGTAAAGCATCTATTTTTTAAACCAAATGGGAAAGATGAAAAAAATAGATAAACCACTACAGCCATGAAAACAGCCCAGCACATTCCCACCTTATATCCACTATTGCTAGATTAGGTCATAAATATAATGGGTCAGTATCTCAGCTGACACAAATGAATTTCATTGTAGTGTCTCACACAAGCCAAGGTTCTGGTCATCACAAATACTTGTTAGATATTTCCAGTACCCTCATCAGCTAGCATCTACTGTACCACAGAGCGAAACAAACTCATTGGCATTCAGCTAATTTCTAGAAAAAGTAAGGCAATACTAAAGGAAACAAAAAAGCCATGTAACATGTACTTAAATAAATAATACTAAGACTTCTTTGCTAATATGAGGGAAAATGCCGGTATTAAGAGGCTAGGAATGCTCTGGAAAACATATCGTACACAAAACACTTCATCCTTCCATATACTTTGCCAGCTTACTCTAATCCTATGTGTTGTCCTGTCCTTCCAGTGAACTTCTCCATCGCCCACCAGCCTGGTAGCAGCATGCGTAGAAGCAGTTGCTTAGACCCATACTGATGCTTTTGTCCCCTGGAAGGAACTAAACACATCCCAAGTTGGCACGGCGATGAGAGACTTTATGCACCAGGGTTTTCTGAGATTGAAACAGGCGGGAGAACCATACCCGTATGTGAAGATTAATGTTGCATTCTGGACTCTTCTTCATTTTTTCCACCTTTTTTTCTCCTAGTTGTGAAGTTTTCAAATGAACTGGACAGCAGTGGGCAGTTGCACTTGGACCTCAGCAGAGTCCAATGTGAAAGTATAGAAAAGGAGTTGAAACCTGTATAGCTTCCTTCTGCCTGTATTGTTAAATGCTGTACAAGGAAGGGAAAAGGGTGACATTGACATCTGGGTCCTGGAAAATGGGTAAATGTCTCTTCCCCCTTCCTGGAAGATAATTTAAGTAAGAGGTGGGTGAAGGGAGACATACTAAGATATCACTGCTGATTTACAGCACTTGAACACTCTGTTAAAAAAAAAATTAATCTGTGATTTACTAATTCAAATTAAATTTCAGTTCACCTATAACATATTCCACTTTCCAGTGGTACTTAAATAGGGCATGTAGCATGGACAGAACAAACTTCTTGCAGTTGTAAAAATGAATTAAAAAATGGATGTTCTGTCTACCCTACTCTACTACTGCTGTGATTTAGTAAAAGACTAGTTGCTGTCAGATCCAGTAATTTGAGACTCATCTTACAACGAAGTATATATGCTGATGAAAAGCTGCTTTAGCAGCAGAGAGACTGCTAATTGTTTGATTATACAGGTCTTCACATTAATGAAGCACTATTCCATGGATTTGGAGCATGGCGTGCAACCAAATTACCACCCCAGCACTCAAGCTGTGAAATCTGATTATTCATTAGCCAGTCAGTGAGTGGTACAAACATCTTTTCTTTTTTCAAACCGTCAAAGGAGAGTGACTACTTCCCCCCCTTCCCTTCTCTTTAAGAATATGAGGGTTTGGACTTCTGTCAATGTTAGGAGCTTACTCAAGATTTTAAGGGGAAGCATGTTACGTAGAGAAGGTCTTGTTTTTCTCCAAACTCTGCTTTTCTTGTATAATTTATCCTCCATGTTTACTAAGTCCTGGCCTCCCCTGAGCCTGTCACTAACTGACAATTGTGATTCACTTAATGA
Source organism: Phaenicophaeus curvirostris (assembly GCF_032191515.1). Classification (NCBI taxonomy): domain Eukaryota; kingdom Metazoa; phylum Chordata; class Aves; order Cuculiformes; family Cuculidae; genus Phaenicophaeus; species Phaenicophaeus curvirostris. The sequence continues at coordinate 39,037,257 of NC_091394.1, forward strand.
ATTGAGAGTAGACTATATCCTCCCTAATTGACAAGAGTTACTAAAAGGCAAGAAATCAAAGTGAGGAAAGCTCACACTGCATCTGCCTCTACCACACAGACCTGACTGAAGATGGATGGCTGTAAAAGCAATTTCCAGACTTCTTTTATTATTATCTTTTTACAAACCTTGATTTTTTTTTTAAGGGAAAATTTCTCTCTCATGTAAACAATGAGATGAAGAAAAAAATATTAGGCATTGTTAGAAGAAAAGAGTTCCTTCCTTCCTTCCTTCCTTCCTTCCTTCCTTCCTTCCTTCCTTCCTTCCTTCCTTCCTTCCTTCCTTCCTTCCTTCCTTCCTTCCTTCCTTCCTTCCTTCCTTCCTTCGTTCCTTCCCTCCTTCGTTCCTTCCCTCCTTCCTTCCTCTCTCTCTCTCTCTCTCTTTTTCTCTGTGTGTGTCTCTGTCTTTTCTTTCCTCCTTGAATGTCCCTGCCCACAGAAAACCTAACCTAATGAAGATTCCAGTTACAGTCAGTCTATTTTGTACAGTGAATGTAGCTGGGATCACTTACAAAATGAGCTGAGTGGAAATCCTTCCTCACATACTGGGGAAGTACTGACATCTCCAGCAAATGGGATTATCTGTAATGAGATTACATACAAAGAGATTAAGATGTGAACTGACACTCCTAGGAGATACAAAAGAGGCTCCTGAGACAACAGAGAAATGAGGTGTCAGAAGCAGAAGGTGGAATTGCTTCCTAGAGAAGGTTTTTCATGATAATGATAATGATCTTGCCCATATAATAGTGCCTTTCATCCAGGAAGATCCCCAAAGAGCTGTACAAACACTGTAAACCAGTTCTTTTCAGACCATCATGGATATGCTTCCACCTCTGGTTGGAGTACAGCAGCTGTTTAACCACATACAGCCTGACCTCATAGCAGCACTGGGCAGCCACTATCAAGATAAAAGGTGATCACAGGGAAAATTTAGGATGCCAAAATATAACTATATAAATCTCATGTCTGGACGTAGAGTCATTCCACAAAACTATATTTGGGGGTTTGTTTTTGATTTCTTTGGTGTTTTCCTCCTTGTATTTCACCATTTATATTGACATGTTTAAATAAGAATATGGAATTCATTTTTGACATTTTCATTGAAGTCCACCATTTCTCTTTTTAAAAAATTTTGTGGAAAAATTAGGAGACTAAATCAAGTAGGAAAGAACAAAGCTGTTGGCAGTTTTGTTGCATGACATCTTTGGCACCATGTTCAGGTGTGTCTGAAAGTGCAGCATATTGACTGCCCATTGTCAAGCAGGTGACTGACCATTAGACCCCTGCCTGTCTGTTAATGGATGCAGTTTTAAAAATGTGATATCTCACATTTGATTGGCAAAGTTGTGATGGAAGTCACCAGGAACCAGTGGAAATCAAGGAGAGACCTCTCATATAAAGCAACCTTTAACTGAGTCTGGGGTGGTTTGCTTTTCACCTCACAGACCATTGCATTACCTACTGAGCCTTTTAACTTCTCTCCTTAAAGCTGGCTGGCAACAACTTCCTATTGAAAAGCCTGAGAAGACAGGCTGTAGATGTCCAGCAGTAAAAAGTGATAAACCACTCCTGTGGAGGCTCATAGCTCACTAGACGAAATAGTTGTACTTCAGGCATGTCTTGAAGATGTTAGAGCAGTGTAGACAGTCCTCCAATACAGCTCCTCTCTCTCTCTGCATGCTAAATTACCATCATTGTTCTTAGTAGATTTTATTAGTTTCCTTGTCACTTTTATAAATGGAGTTTAACAGGAAAACAAAATGTATTTAGACACTATGGTCTATATGGCTTTGCAGCTAAACGAGTCTCCCTGTCAGATTCTTTCAACTCTCTGGCAATGAGGATAATGAAACATTTTGCTTTCTTCTCTGCTCTCATGTTTGCTCTGCCAGGCAAACCACCAGCACCAATGCCCAAAGGACAAGACAGGGGGCTTAGCACTAGCTCTGGATATTACGCTTCTTCTTTCAGTCTCCAAGCCTAGAAGCCTTAAGTTCCTATTTCATCAGTTGCAATGTACCAGAGGAACTGCTAACTGCTCACAACAGACCCTCATCCTCCAGTGTCGTGTCTCTTCTCCATGAAGGAGGCCTGTGTCCTGGTTTTGCCTTCGTTAATGTCTGGGAGCCCTGCCGTGATTCCATGGCTCTGAGCAAACCTCTCTGCCATCCAGTGTCCCTGTCTGCAGTACGGATAATAACACTACTTATCCTGGTAGGGGTAGCTTTGATTTTTCTTGCAGTCAGAGTGCATACAAAAGAAAACCAGAAATCTTTGTAGCATCTCTCAGATATCACAGATGGTTTTAAACCAATACAAATCACAACTATTTTACCTGCTGCAACTGCCATTTGGTGACCTACTACCAAGCTACTGAGAGCACTGTATACATTGGAGAGCTCTTCTCCTGTGCTCTTTAGAGTTTGAATGGTAACATCTCACCCTGGATGAAAACCACAGGTTTATTGATGTTAACAAGGCTGTCCTCATTAAAAAAAAAATCTTTTTTTTTCCTTTAAAGCTGAACTTTTCAAGCACTAAGATCAGGCCTCTAAAAATGCTTGCATTTAGGAGTTTGGGGACTTTTTTCTCTAACTTTATAATATTGTATTGGCAAAAGCCCTGTGATTGACTCAGTAATCATGGAATAAAGCGGCTTTGACTGAGGTACCTTGTTTTACATGAGCAGCACATCCAAAATTCTGATATCACCTGTTTGGTGTCACAGACTATAGCTAACTGAGAAAGGTTTTCCTTACCTGAGTGTCCTAACAAGGTCCACCCTAGGACTCAGCATGCACTAGTATCTGGGCTATAAGCTTCCCATGCTATGACACTTCTCCAGGAGGAATCAGATAAGGCTACCTCCCTCTTGCCTTATAGAGTTTGGGGAGCCCCAGAGTGTCCCCTGACAGCTCCATCACCATCCAGCCAGACTGACTCTCTTGTACATCTCTTTCCATATGAAGAGGCACATCAAAGAAAGGTGAGCTGAGGATCATCAGGTGTTTCTGAACTAAAGAACTGCCAGGGGCTGCTCACCTGGGTGTAAATGCTGCTGCTGTCAGTAAACAGCTATTCCTGGCAAAACCTACTGTGTCTCAGAATGGACAAGAATCCGTTACCCACTGAAGAGGGTCCTGATTATCACTCTTGCTCTGCAGCATTCAACGATTTTGATCTCTGTCTGGGCTACTGACAAGTGCTTCCAGTCCAAAGCAAGGAATTCAGCAGCTTTCATCACCCGCACAGAAGCTTTCATTTTAAAAATAATGCCTTTCAATGTCAGCTTGGCCAACAGCTGCTTCTAGAAGATTAGAGCTTTTCTCTGCCTTCTCTGGCAACCCAGATGGATTTGTTTGCCTAGCTTACATTGCACTGCATTGTTCAGCTATCTGTAAGCGTGATCAGTGCTGGCTTCCAATATTTCAAAGCCTGTAGCATCATCATCATCTAATACCAATTATGGGGGGGAAAAAAACCTCTCCCAAGTAGCAGCTGTTGGGTTTGGGAGGGGCAGGGTATCCTTTGTGCTCGCACACTTAATCAACCAGACGAGAAGTATCAGCATTCACATGACACAGCACTTTCAGAAAGAGGAGACTACATTCCCAGTATTTTCCTGGCTACCTAACCCAACAGTGTCTGCAGTGACTTTTCCATATCAGGATGATCACAGCTTCCCAGGGATATCCAAGATGATAAGACTAGTGTTTCCTGACTGGCTTCATGTGTTTTTCATGTCATCTTCACACTGCCCTATATCACGTTCTCTTGACAGTGAGTGCACTGGTGTACAGTTGGGTGAGAACAGAAAGGTTACATTGGGAGCATTAGCAACCTTTGCATGCTTCGGCTTTTCCCTCCAATCAGTCTTACACTATGATAAGCATGTACTTGGATGTCTCCTGCCATACACGCAAGAAGGACAAACAAACACAGACTGTCAGATTCCCCCAGACTCCTATGTTTTTGTGCCTGCTAAGTCAATATAGTGAGCACCACCATCAGTGATCTGGGTTTTCTGGAGCTGCTGAGTGCCCACGAGTCCCGTAGACATCATGTACAGATTCTCCCTGCTCAGCTTATTGCCCCAAAGTTTTCACAGCTCTGTTATTATCTTGTTTCTTCCCTAGCCTACATTAACTTATGAGTGTTGACATGTGTACTTCATTGCAGAGCACAAAGTCCACTCACTCTGCATAAACAGTTCCCGACAGATTAAAATGCCTATAACAATACATTTTTTCCTTGACTTCAATTTATGCCACAACAAAGCTCTTCAAGAGTCATTTGGCAGGGACATTGCTCAGTCAAGAAAACATGCCTTAACTCAGGGACAATAGACAGCCCTATGACTTATGCTGCCACTATTTCCTTCATTTTATTTGTAAGATCTTTAACACAAGATTATCAGCTTCTTTGTGAATCTTCATTTTTCTCACTATTATTAGGAATAGTTAATTTCCACCTGCAAATCAACTGTTGGCATGCATGTACATGCAGAGTACCATCTATTTTCCACACACAAATACAAACTGTGAGGAAAACACTTGCTCATGGGAGATACAAATCCTAAATAAGTGGAGCCCACAAAGAGAGATATTATCATTTTGGATAAGAATGAATTGACACTGCCAGATGTCATAAAACTTGTTATTCCACATTCCTTATGCTGGTAAGGGCTACATCTGGCTCAGGAATACATCAAAGTCTATGTCTACACAGCATTTTGCAGGCTGACTCAAGCTTGGGCTGACCACTCTCAAAGCCAGTCAAGAACCATGTGGCCACACCAGTGTGGTGCCAAACCCCAGAGAACCAGTCCAGATGAGAAGAAGTGTATATGAGAACAATCAGAGCTCAGAGCAAGTGCGGCTCCTTGTGAAACTGGTTGTAGATATATCAGGATCCAATTTTCAGGAAAGCTATATAGGGTTTTAAAGTTCTCCATCTACTTGGGTGGTGGCAAATGTAATGAAGTTTCCTTTTATACCTCAAAACCTTTCTCTAAAATCCTTTGCTACAATGACAAAAGATGCTTTTATGAAAAGCCAGGAGATCTTGACAAATAGGCACCTCCTTCATGAGAGCTCATTCAGGAAGACCCATGGATCGCAGCAGTCTGGGACATACCACCTCAGTTGAGAGCAGTGGAAAGAATTAGTGCCTCTGAAACTCTTTGTCCAGGACCTGTCAATTATTTGCATGCTGAAGCTTTCCACATGTTTTTGAACCAGATTATTTTTCCAGAAGCTCAGTTAGTATTCCAGGTTCACTGCTGAAAAATTATCAACGGCTGACACAAGAAGTTGGGCTGTGATGAGTCAGAACAAATTTAGTGTGGATGTTCTGATCTTCACCATAGCTAAATTGCTATTAGCCTTCTTTAAAAAAAAAAAAATGCATTCCAAACACCAATCTCATTCATTTAATAAAAGATTGAAAAGTTATAATTTATACAAATTCATTTACCATATAATATCAGGCAGACTATATTTGTCACTTATTTTCATGTGTTTGCAAGGCAGTTTGTGCTTTCTTTTTCCTTTCAGCTAACTGCATTTGGAGAGGAGTCAAAAGTTTATTTAAAACATGAGAGAAGCACTGAAGAAACACAGAAGCAAAACGGTGTCATGTCCTTAGTTTTGCCATGCATTGATGCAGCTGCCAGCCTTGCAGCAGACAGGGAACATCAGCTTCTGATGCTATTTCGTGGGGTCTACTCATGATAGCAATGAGAGCCAACAGCTTGAGATCCACCTGATCTTTGATCATGCTTCTGCAGTGCTCCCTTCATAGTGGGAGGAACCTTATCCTTCATTTCCATGTGTTGAACAAATGAATGCTGGGCACTTGTTAAGTTCCTTGCAGAAAAACAGTGACCCTGACCCACAAAACAGTTCCTGTATGAATCCAGATCATGAAGCACCAACCAGAGGGGTCATAGTTGAAGACATGCTGGCTTTTCACGGTGATCAAAAGTAGCTGTTTCTGGTCTCTGTATAGGCAAGTCAACAGTGTGATCCCCACAGCTGAGCTTGAGTCAATTTTTGTCTGGTGAAATAAGCTTGGTGTGTGGGTTTGTTTATGCAGACTTGAGCACAACTGGGTTCCTTGGGTGAGAGCTGTTTGCCCAGGCTTAGACAGTACAAATGCATTAGATTTACAACAAATTCAGTGGGAAGTCAGCATCTGGATCTGCGGTATTTCAGATTATTGCTTCATACTGTGAATGATGTGCCTCAGCTTTTAAATTGTTTCATGTAAGATACCCAAAGGAAATTTTCAGGCTACTGAGTTATCATTACTGAGCTACTGCAACTGCTATCTGTCTTAACATTTCACTGGGATGAAGTAATATTTAAGTTACTACCAAGGAGGGTCTTGCAATGCCTCCTTAAGCCAAAAGGTGGGTGAGCAACAGAGATGGTTCCAAATTTTGTCACTCCAGGGACAGATTTTGCAAGTTGCACCTTGAGCCCAACCATCCTGCCACACTGGATAATATAACTTGCACCTCTGTCTGGCATATACTGGCTACCAGCTGTCATAAAACGTGTGGCAACATTTTACCGATCAAATCTTTTGGTAATGTGCCATTCCCAAGTAAAATCTCAGCATGACAGAGGTAGCAGAAAGGAAATAGTTATGCCAAGGCAGAGCAGTTTGGTTGTTTTTCTTAGGGAATCACCATTAACCTACTACTGTCCCCTCTCATCTATATTGCAAATTTAAGATCTCTAAAAACAATGGCAACTAGCAACACATTACCAGAGAGAAGGACTGGTCAGATCTCTCTGGGTGACCCTAAACAGTCCATGTCTATGTTGCACTTGTGGGAACCTTCTTCTAGGCTAGATGTACAGTAATTGCTACCAGTGCCAGTGAAATCCCAGCAAGCACTGAAGATGAAAACAAGCAAGGGAGGGGGAGACCTCTGATGAAACAAAGTGTACAGTGAGGGAATTTGGCCATGCTTTACAGTTGTCATCTGGCATTTATCTCCATGATGCAGGGAGAAAGCATGCTAGCAATGCAAGACTGCTGCCCTGGGTCCAGGCAAGGGGCAAGAAGGAGGTCACAGTGCCTTCCAGCCCAGTACTAGCAATAAAGGTCTGAATGTGGACTTCCTGAAATAGAAGTGTCATAAAAGTAGTGGAGATACTCTGTTCTATTAGGAAAGAGGACTCTTCTGGACAACCAGAAGTTGTCTCGTGTTGAAAGACCTCTTGAGGTCATAGACGATGTCTTGAAGTCTAGGAAGAGGAAAGGGGCTTTTTGCTTCTGCATATGAGAAAAGAAAAGGAAAGGCTACTTGAAAGGCAGTCTTTAATTGTCTCTGGCAAGTAAGGAGTGAGATCTTCTTGAAGCAGAAGACAGCTCTAGTCATACAATACTAATATTGTAAGTCCAACTGCTTCACAGAAAGTTAGGCTCATCAGGTATTTACAGATCTAATTTCTCTCTTTAATTCTTTTTCATCAGGATAAACGTGCTGAACCTTAAGATGTATGAAGTCAGGAGAGTGGGGACAAAAGAAATATAAATGAATTTCAGAGTAAAAACATACACTCCATCCTCAATTCACTTTGCTTAAGTACTTTATGAATATCTGAACAGCTGGTGATTTTGCATATTGTATCATCTGTGCTGTGGTATGGAGGTAGAGGGATGTGTATAATAACAACAGGCTTTGAGGCTTAAGTGAGTATTGCCCAGGATTTTGTTGATATAAATCAGCTATCTTAGTATAAGGGTAGATTTTATGCCAAACTTTTCACTTTTTGCATTTGAATTTTCATTATAAAGCTGATTATTATAATTTCTTTTTTTTAAAAGAAAGAAAGAAAGAAAAAGTCAAGCCATCTCTTCAATAGAAACAAGAACAATGCCTTTTACTGGAGTTTCATGAATCCACTTCAATGTCATTTGAAAGCATCCTGAAGAGTCAAGCTGCTTGGTTTCTATGAAACAGCTCAGGACTCTCTCTCTCTGTCCAGCTCATGCAGCTAAGTTAAGCTCTTATTAAACTCAGTTGTTATTTTTCTAACAGATTCTTAATTACTGTTTTTTGAAGCAACAATCATCCCATGCTTCACACTGGCTTTGCTTCTCCACCTCTTCGTGCGGTGCAAGCATGTGGGCAAAGCGTGGGAGGCTCCAAGAGCCCAAGCAATTGAAAATTGATGTGGTGCTTTAAAATAAAGGAATGATCCTTATTATAAAAGGGGAAAAACAAAGTAGCACACTGAGATAAACAAAGACGCACAGACAATGCAAGGAAAACAATATTAGCAGATGTTGAGCCAGCCATTAATGATCTGGTTTATATTTAAATTTCTTGCTTGAATGTTGGAGCCAGAACACCAAGGAGCGAGAAAGAAGCCTGGCAGCAGACATGCACTTCACTTTTATTGCTCTGACTCCAGTCATTGAGGTTGTCTTTTTAAGTTATCAATATAAATTTTTTGCATGCAAGTTGAGAGGGAATTTTGCATGCTACTGAGAGGGAAGGGCTCTACTTGCAGATTAGACATAGCAAACCTCCTCACATACTCCTCACTACAGCTCCATGCAAGGATTTGGGGCTTGTTCACTTGTAGGACCTGGGTCAAATCCTTGATGCATATGTCATGAAGGAGCCACACAGGTCATAGAATCATAGAACGCCAGGTTGGAAGGGACTTCAAGGGTCATCTGGTTCAACTTTTTAGGTAAAATATATATATAGGCCCAGAACCCTGTCAAGCTGAGCCTTAAATGTGTCCAGTGTAGAGGAAGATACAAATTGCAAGAGGCAGGTGAGACAGGAAAGGCTCCACATTCAGGTTGTAACCAGCCTTCTAAACCATGCACTATCCGCATTTCATCATTCCTTGCAGAAACATTTGCACAGCACAGCTCAGGGTCATTGTGAGTAAAAACTCAGAGCTTCAGCACACCCTGTGAGGAGAGGCAGCCTGGTGAATTGCTGCTCAATTACCTGTGAGGAAAATCTACCTGGTGCTCTCAGCAGCAGACCTGGTGGTGCCACTAGGAGCAGTGACAGCTCCTCCCTGCACATGCTGAGTGCGGGCTCCTTCAGTGCATGGCCAGACCAGAACTTCTTGCTCTGTTGCTTTCCGACCATCCCACCTGTTTTGCCAGTAGCCACTGCTTGCCAGAGGCAAACCCTCTTCTCTGCTTCCATACGCCCATCATGCACCAACAAGCCAAAGACATACTCGAAGTCATAATCCAATCATAAACCAAGGTCTTCCTGAAGAGGTGTTACCTGACATCTGCAATGAGTGGCTCCCTGGTGTTATTATGGCATGTGGGGCAGGCTGGCAGAAAGCTCATCCCTGTTTTCCAGACCAGTACAGGTTGTGCTGGGTAACAGGTGATACAGCTGCCTTTTATACCAACTCCTCCCTGCAAGGGATACCTCCTTTTTCAGCAACATACCACTCCAGACATGTTTATTGCAAAGCAGCATGATGGATAGAAGCTAGGGGGAGAAAAGCACCCTCATGAACCATTCAGTCAGGGTCAAACATTCAATTGCAAACCTGCAAGCAGCTACACAAAACCGAAGTGTCATAATATTGTCTCAAGATCAAACTTCAGCTAATTTAGGCAACATCAGAGAGAGGTGGATCTCATTACATGCTAGAGCAAGACCCCCCTTGAGAGCGCCTGCACCCCTCTGAGGAGGATATCAGGCACATGGGTCTGCATGGGGCTACAGGACCCTTTGATCAAGTCCTTGCCTGAGGCATGGGGACCTGGGACCTGCCATGTTCTGCAGTATGCACCAGCCATTCAGACTAGACACAATCTGACTGAGGCACTCAGCTTGGCTGCTCTTTCAAGGTCGGGCTTCTTCATTTATGCCACAGTCTCTTGCTTTAAGTATCCTCTTGCTTTGCATGACATGGCTGCCATTTCCTCACCCACTCTCTTTCCTGAAAAAAAGCTTCTAATTATCATCTGTCTTCCCCTCTCCTTCATATTTACATTTTCATTTGAATTCCCTAATAAGTATACTGCTTTTGCCTTTCAGAGTAGCATCTCCTGAGTATGCTATTTTCAGGACTTTGGTAAAACTTTGGAATCACAGCTCCCAAGGATCAGATACCACCTAAACAATCCGTTAGTACCAAGTTGTCTGCTTGCTGTGAGCCTGACATAGACAAGGAATGCAATATATAAACATAATAGAAAAAAAATAACCTTAATGGAAAGGGCATTGCTCCAATATTTCACACTTTGTTCCTTGGTACCCAGAAGGGCACTGGGCTGCTTGCAGGTTTTCATCCATCTTGAGACCACCAGGATCAGAGACTGCCATTGTTAACTACCTTCTATCCCTTCAGCAGCTGGGCTGTCCTCACTAGATCCTTTTAAGATCAACTAGATATTGGTCCACCATGAAATTATTGACCTAGAGTAATAATATGGTTGATTTTAGGTTATTTTAAACAGAAAATTTTAATCCATTTTACTTGTGCCATACTGATTTTAGATCAATGCATGTTTTTCAACCAAGACAGGACAATTTCATCCAAGATCTGCTCTGGCTGCACCAAGATTTGGGGTAACTTCCACAGCTCCTGTTCCATCTGGACCACCATGGGCCCCTGCAGCATGACAGTCCTCTGAGCTGATGAAAATGGATCAGGCATCAAGTTAGACCCTTTCTAGATGCCTACCAGTACAGGTACTTTTAGTTATCACCCTTGAAATCTCACTACTGAAGGTATTAAATTTGGGGTTGAGTTAATTAGTCATTATATAGTTTTCATTGATGCTGATTTTACCCTGTACTGATGCCAGTAACAACCCTGATGTTATTGGCCCAGAATCTTCTTCCAGTTAGAGGTAATTTCAATCATCTGGATCAATAAGGAGGCTTTAATACTGACCTTCTCCAGCTTTTTGGGATCTCCCACTCTTTCCAAAGACAAGAAAGGCTCAGCCAACCCTTTAAAGGCTCTTCAGTTCAAGTTATATAAAACTGCTAGTTTTAAAATATTTAGTATTTTTTGATGCTTTTTAACATCCAGCAACACCACTTCTGACCTTACATGTGTACCCTGACAGCCTAGGAAAAATAGACCTCCATCTTTTTGGTATATCCTTTCCTATTGCCCACTAGATATCTGGTTTTGCAATTATCTCCCAGGGAAGAGTCATATAAAGTCAAAAGAAACAGAAAGCAGATCTGAGCTTTGAATCTTGTACTAACCACATTTCCTTGCAAGTTGCTCTTTTGAATGTTAACATTTGGTGGTGAACAATTGGGACAACATTACCGTATCCATTATGTATTAATAGCAGATGCATGTGTATCCTATTTTTACTTCCCTTTTTCTCCTTCCCTCCCTTTTTCATGATAATTAACAAGGTAATAAACATGTAAAACTTAAAAATCACAGAAGTGGAAAACTGATAAAGGCCTCTGAAATGATAACAAGGAGAAGAAGGAACCAGTGAACCAGAAGAACATGTAAAGTTATTGCTCTTGAGCTTTGCAGAGAGCACAAAAATTGAAAGAATAATAAAAAACAAGGACAGGTCATTTTTCCAGCAAGAGCTAAATCAGAGGTGATCTGAGCTAACTTAAATAACCTACACTATGATGCAAACAAAGGGTATATGGCGTGGGGGAAGGAGCCGTATTTTTAAGACACTCAGACTTCCAGGGGTGTGACCAGCCATACTTGGTCACGGCTCCCCCAGCAGCAAAGGTTCTACACAGCCAGGCTCATGGGGACCAGATTCCCCTGCAGACCACATGCCTTTCACACTGTTTTGCGATTAATGAAGCACAACAATAAAAGGTGGAACAGCAACATTACCCTGAGAGTGAGGGGAAATTGAGCTTACACTGTGAAAATGGAAATAACTGAAGAGAGTAGTGGGCTTTTGAGGAACTCTACTGTGATAAGTGTTAGCTTCATTTGTCTTGTTAGCTATTGCCCTGCCATCTCGTCTGCAAGTCTACATGCATTTGCACACACAGACATGCTGGCACACTCAAGCCTATACTTTCTGCCAGCTGAAAGCAGGAGCTCCTAGATAAAGCACGTACACAGATGTACCTCTGAAGAGGTACCAGGCTGAAGAGGCCAGCACCCTCCTCTCTACAACCTCCTTTCAGGTAGTTGTAGAGAGCAATGAGGTCTCCCCTCAGCCTCCTCTTCTCCAGGCTAAACAACCCCAGCTCTCTCAGCCGCTCCTCGTAAGACCTGTTCTCCAGCCCCTTCACCAGCTTTGTTGCTCTTCTCTGGACTCGTTCCAGAGCCTCAACATCCTTCTTGTAATGAGGGGCCCAGAACTGAACACAGTATTTGAGGTGTGGTCTCACCAGTGCTGAGTACAGAGGGAGAATAACCTCCCTGGACCTGCTGGTCACACCGTTTCTGATACAAGCCAAGATGCCATTGGCCTTCTTGGCCACCTGGGCACACTGCTGGCTCATGTTCAGTCGACTGTCAACCAACACCCCCAGATCCCTCTCCTCCAGGCAGCTTTCTAGACAGACTTCTCCTAGTCTGTAGCGCTGCACAGGGTTGTTGTGCCCCAAGTGCAGGACCCGGCATCTGGCCTTGTTAAACCTCATGCCACTGGACTCAGCCCAGTGGTCCAGCCTGTTCAGATCCCTTTGCAGAGCCTCCCGACCCTCCAGCAGATCGACACTTCCACCCAGCTTAGTGTTATCCGCAAACTTGCTAAGGGTGCACTTGATGCCTTCATCCAGGTCATTGATGAAGACATTGAACAGGGCTGGACCCAGCACTGAGCCCTGGGGAACCCCACTTGTCACTGGCCTCCAGCTGGACTTAATGCCATTTACCACCACTCTCTGGGCCCGGCCATCCAACCAGTTTTCCACCCAGGAGAGTGTGCGCCTGTCCAGGCCAGAGGCTGACAGTTTCTCAAGCAGAATGCTGTGAGAAACTGTGTCAAAGGCTTTGCTGAAGTCCAGGAAGACCACATCCACAGCCTTTCCCTCATCCAGCAGCCAATGAACCATCATGACTAAATTTGGCAAGATTTCCTGTCTTGCTTCTTTTCTATACCTCAGACTGGTTTGATCCATTTGTGAGAGATTTAGTGTTGGCAAGTGAAAGTCCTTTATCACTGCCAGTGGTTAATCTACACTGTGACAAAGTCATGCAACCTGAGAAAATACAATATTGACATTTGTACCTTAGGGGGAAAAGAAGTTAAATAAACTCCTGGAGTCTGCCAAGCAAACATATAATACCTATATCATGTATAGGATTTTTCATTCCCTGAGAACTCAGATGTAGGTTTATCACATCTGGACTCCACTATTACTCCATGCAATTGGTCAATTGGATACTGTTGGACACCATCTTGAAGCGTCTCTGATATCCCAACTCAGCTGCTCCAACCATTTGGTGGTCCACTGAGAACTCGCTGTTCACATGTTGCTAAATCTCTTCCTTGTTTCCACCTGCTAAATAGCATTAAAACACAGCTTAAAATACATTGAAACTCTCCCAACATTCATTTCCTCTGTAACCAATTACTATGTTAGCCTCAAGGATGTTTTGCATTTCCAGTAAGAAGGAGATGGTCTGTGCAGCCAGACATTCATACATGGGAAGGACCAACACCACAAGTCTCACTAAATCTTGTTGCCACTGTTAATTTTCATTACTGCTGTGTCAGGCAAAATACCCAGACTCTATTGCACAAGGCAGTGTACAAGCATTAAATGGTGTGAGGCTCCAAAGAGTTCACAGCCTAAAAAGCCCTCATCACCATCTTTCCATCTATTATTAATTCATTCATTTCATTTCTAGACTCAGGTTTAAAAGTTCTGAAAAGTGCTCTTTGTATGTATATGTTGTGCAATGCCTTTATCCATGAACAGTCTCATCAGTTTCAGGAGACCCATTTTTTATTTCTATGCTATTTTTTTGGCACACATCTACATACATTTGTGTACGTATGTACATTCTGTATTTCAGATTATACACAGGCATAAATATGTTGGTCTGGAGAATATTTCGCAGAGTAAGATCAGAGCATACAGTATAAAATTCTCTCTTTCCAAAACTAGCTATGCCTTATCTTGGGTATAGTGCTGCTGAAAATAAGCAGGACTTCTCAAACGTTAAGAGTTTGTGAACATGAACAAAGGTATCAAGAAAATATTGCAATAACAATCAGCATTGACTGGGTTTTAAACCATGATTAAGCCTTGCAAACTGTTTCCCTTCAAAACTTCTTTATGACTAAATTATTTATTTTACTCTTAGTCATTAAAAAAGAACATGGTGGAAAGGTTGGAAGTGACCTGGGATTCAGATTAAGCCAAGTTTAGACAGAAACCTGAGAACCAGACAGGACAGGAAAAAAATCACTATTACCAATTATTCTGACCAGCGACAAACAGAAACTAGGAGCCTTCATACAAACCTAACTTAAAAACTATTAACTGCTGCTTTCCCTACTAGCTAGAACTTCACCTGTTAATAATGAGCCAAACCAAAATTATGTTGCTATCACATAGACTGTCTGGTCACTCTGAACTTACACTGCTTGCCTAAAATATTCGTTACATTTGCTCAAGTCAGTGCTACTCACCCTGCACTTTGCCTATGTAACACAGAAGGGCTAAACATATGACAAAGACAGTAGTGCCAGGAATGGCATCCAGACAACTACATTTTCCTAATATAGTAATTTTGGTCAGGGAGATAACAAAGGAACATAAGGTGAACATCAGAAACTGCTAAACTCAGATGCAGAACTAATTATTAAAAAAAAACCCTTTCACAGCTGTAAATAGGATTTCCATAACAGGGAAGATACCAGCCACATAGAGCTGGAGTAAAGCAATATTCAGTGGGGCTTAGATCAAGGTACGAATGTATCTTTATTGATAAACATTATGGCCAACAATGCTGAGAGAAAACATCACAGAAGTTACACCCAGAATCAGTCAGAGGAAACTGAGCATTGTTTCCCTAGACAACAAGAAAGCTTTTGAGGCAGCATCATGCAAAATGCTGATTGATATGAGAGGATTACTACAATTTATTAGAAAACATAATGTTTTCATTCTCAATTGGGAAATAATTTATTTGATTACAAAAAAAAAAAAATCAAGGTCCTCTCCTGCAAAACTTTCACAGTGGAATCATAGACTCATAGAATAGTTTGGGTTGGAAGAGACCTTAAAGATCATCCAGTTTCAACCCCCCTGCCCTGGGCAGGGACACCTCCTACCAGATCAGGCTGCTCAAGGCCCCATCCAACCTGGCCTTGAACACCTCCAGGGGTGGGGCATCCACAGCTTCCCTGGGCAACCTGTGCCAGTGGCTCACCATGAAGAATTTCTTCCTTATGTCTAATCTAAATCTTCCCCCTTTGAATTTAAAGCCATTCCCCCTCATCCTATCACCACAGGCCTTTGTAAAAAGTCCCTCCCCAGCTTTCTTGCAGGCTCCCTTAAGGTACCGGAAGGCCACTATAAGGTGTCCCTAGAGCCTTCTCTTCTCCAGGCTGAACAACCCCAACTCTCTCAGCCTGTCCTCATATGGAAGGTGCTCCAGCCCTCCAATCATCTTTGTAGCCCTCCTCTGGACCTCTTCCAAGAGTTTCATATCCTTCTTATGTTGGGAATTCCAGGACAGGACACGGTACTCCAGGTGGGGTCTCACAAGAGCAGAGTAAAGGAGGAGAATCACCTCCCTCAACCTGCTGGCCACACTTCTTTTGATGCGGCCCAGGACACATCTGGCCTTCTGGGCTGTGAGTGCACATTGCCACCTGATGTTGAGCTTCTAATTAACCAGCACCCCCAACTCCTTCTCCACAGGGCTGCTCTCAATCACGTCATACCCCATCCTGTATTGAAACTATGGATTGGCTTAAGCCACGAGCAGGACCTCGCACTTGGCCTTGTTGAATCTCATGAGGTTCACCCATGTGCACTCCTCCAGCTTGTCCAGGTCCTTCTGGATGATATCCCATCCTTCTGGTGTGACAACTGCACCACTCAGCTTGGTGTCATCTGCAGAGTTGCTGAGGGTACACTCAGTCTCACTGTCTGTGTCATTAATGAAAATATTAAACAGCACCGGTCCCAGTACAGACGCCTGAGGGACACCACATGTCACGGATCTCCATCTGGACTTTGAGCCATTGACCACTACTCTCTGAATATGACCATCCAATCAATTCCTTATCCACGGAACAGTCCACTCAATAAATCCACATCTCTCCAATTTAGAAAGAAGTATGTTGTGGGGGACTGTGTCAAAGGCTTTACAGAGGTCCAAGTAGATTACATCCATCGTTTTTCCTGTGTCTGGTGGTGTTGTCACCCCATCATAAAAAGCCACTACATTGGTCAGGCAGGACTTGCCTCTGGTGAAGCCATGCTGACTCTCTCAAATCACCTCCCCGCCCTCCACGTGGTGTAGCATGGCTTCTAGAAGGATCTGTTCCATGATCTTCGTAGGCACAGAGGTGAGGCTGTTGGTAGTTCCCAGGGTCATCCTTTTGACCCTTTTTAAAAACGGGCACAATGTTGCCCTACTTCCAGTCACCAGGGACTTCTGACTGCCATGACTTTTCAAATATCATAGAGAGTAGCTTGGCAACTACATCAGCCAATTCCCTCGGGACTCTGGGATGCATCTTATCAGGTCCCATGTTTGGGTTCCTCAGGTGGTCACAAACCTAATCTTCTTCTGCAGTGGGAGAAGCTTTACACCCCTGGTCCTCATCTTGTTGTCCATTGATGCAGGAGGGGCAAGGAGAGTGGTTGCTAGTGAAGACTGGGGCAAAAAAAGTTGTTGAGGAACTCAGCCTTCTCATCTGTTGATACAAGGTCACCATTTTCATCCACCAGTGTGGGTATGTTCTCTTTAACCTACCTTTTCTAATTGACATACCTACAGAAGCCCTTCTTTTTAGTCTTTTCTTACCTTGCCAAGTTCAGCTCCAGCTGTGCTTTGGCCTTCTTGACCCCATCCCTACATAACCAGGCAGCATCCCTATACTCTTCCCAGGTTACCTGTCCTTGCTTGCACTACCTGTGTAGTTCCCTCTTGTTCTTCGGTTTGACCAGCAGGTCTCAACCCAGCCACACTGGTCTCTTCACTTCCCTGCCCAACTTCCTGCATCTGAGGACCGAGCGCTCTTGCACTTTATGGAAAGTATGCTTAAGTATTTGCCAGCTCTGTTCTGCTCTCTCACCCCTTAGGACTGTTTTCTATCTTACTGAGTAACTCCTTGAAGAGATGGAAGTTTGCTTTCCTAAAATTCAGGGTCCTGACTATACACCTCACCTGTCCTATATCCCTCAGGACCTTGAACTCCACCAATGCATGATCATGGCTGCCCAGGCTGTCTCCTATGTTGAGCTCACTTGTATCGGTGACCATCAGGTCATCAGTATTACATCCCCTCAGGTAGGTGTGTCTATTACCTGGGTTAAGAAGTTACCCCTTCTTAACTCAGGTTAAGATGAGTTTCATGGACTCTAGGAGTCTTCTGGATCACCTACAGCTTGCTGTGCTACTTTTCCAGCAGATGTCAGGGTGGTTGAAGTTCCCCAGTAGGATGAGAGCTTGCGAGCATGAAGCTTCTGGTAGCTGGAGGAAGAAGGCTTTATCAGTAGTTTCCCCTTGATCAGGTGGCCTGTCGTAGGCACCAACCACAAGCTTCCCTTTGTTGCCTCAGTCTCTTATTTGAGCTTTCAACCTGTTAATGGTTATTCTTCAGGGGCAGCTCTTCATACTCTATCCATTTCCTGATATAGGGGGCAATGTTTCCATCTCTCCTTCCTGGTTTGTTCCTTCTGAACAGCCTGTAGCCATTTGTAGAAACACTCCAGTCATGGGATTTCAAGGGGCTGCCCTGAGGACCAGCTTATTGTAGCTCAGGTGAAGACATCTGTGACAACAGAAATAGGAAGGAAGGCAATTGGATCTGCCATGCATGCAAGGGGTATTAAGAATCAAAATTATAAAAATGGTTCATTTATGAAACCAGGTCAAATGAGGAATATATAGACATCAATAGAGAGGAGTAGTGGATGAGACTGATACTTGAGGACAAAAACTGAGAGTCCAGAACAGATCAGTGAGAGCATCATGCTGGTGAAATACGGGTGAGACAAGTAGGACACTAACATCCTGTAATGGCACCTAAAAATGATGACAAACTGTGTATTGTGCTAGACATGGGATCTAAAGGACCATAGACCCAAAGCCTTCTGTTTGTGGACACTAAGTAACTATGCACCTGTTCTCAGAGGAGTAAAGAACTGGAAGAACAGACAGAGCCCAAAGTTGCCACAGACAGTGTCCTTGTTGAATATAAAACCGTATTAGGCCATTGAAATCAGTGCTACTACAGTGGGGACTCAGTCATTGTGTTCCTACCCACTGGCTTGGCTACAGCTGGAGGCACTGTCCTCCTCAACCACCCTGGCACAAGCAAGCAGTGGGTCAGAGCTGTCACCTCTTCACTTTATTGTCTCTTCAAGGGAGGCTACATTTCCAGTTTTGCTTGCTTTCACCTTGTCTCCTATGTTTCATATTCACAAGCATGTACAGGTTCTGTGTTGAAGAATATAAATACACATACACATACGCATACACATTTTGGTTTCTATTAGAAATCAAGGATTTTCTTTCACAAGAAAGAAAGTTGTCCCAGTGCCATATAGTTAAAAAGTACCAATGAAATTATATCTAATCCATCCTGTATAACCTGTTCCCTTTAATCTGGAGGCTATTCCAGACATGAAGAGGGTGCATTACCAGCATTACCAGGGTGAGCCTGTATTCCTAGGTACTCAGCAGCTATTAAAACTTCTGTCTTTAGCAGAAAAAGGTTAAGGTTTATTACTATCCCAGAGCTCCTGTTAAATCCGATGCTGCCATGGTTTCCCTCTACCTTTAAGGTTTCTCTTTATGTGCAGGGAGTGTTTATTGCCAGCATCATCTTCACAATCTTGGGATGGAGGCTCATCTGGGCCTAGTGTCTTCCTAATCTTCATTAACTCTAATTTCATTATCACCTGTCCTGGAATGACCCTGAGATCACTCACTACTTCTTTCTTCCTCCTCTGGGAAATGAATTGCCATTTCTGTCCTCAGCTACTGAACTGCTTTTGTGAGCCCTGCGGCAAATAATTAATATCAGCAATATCCCCTTCATCTCTCACCAGTCTGGGTGCCTCACTCCATCTTAAAGCTCTGCTGGTTCCTTGACTCATCTCACTGTTTCTGGTATATGTTTTTGAAAGCCCCTAGAATCTCTGGCTTGGCTCAGTAGACTTATTTCATCACTTGCATGAGCTTTTCACACCTTTTTTTAAAAAAATATCCATTTATTAACCTTTCTATTCCTCCCTTCCCTTCTTGCATTTGATGTTCAGCAGCTCTCAGACGTCTTTTGCATGACATAAGAACCAATTTTTCCTGTTAATTATTCAACCTCTTCTCCTGCCTCTCCCCTCCCCCCCGAGGCAAGAGTAGGGAAGGTGGGCTCAGGATTGCAGAGCATCGCCAGATGAAAGAGACAGGCTGAATTAAAGGTCTTCTAACAAAAGAGAGGTTCTCATCCAAAAAAGCTCAGGGGCCACACCAACTACAGGGAAAAGTTTTGTAAAAAGCAGATGCCCCACCTCCCTCCCCTGGCAGCAGCAGAGGATGTTGTCATTTGACAACGTGGCAGGGCAATAACATTTTATTTCTGCCTTGCACCTAACTAATGGGGCTATTCAGCAGTGAACAGAAACAAATAGGGAGGAAGAATGATGGTGACTGAGAGAGAAGAGAAACAGAAAGAAATCCTTTTTTCAGCTCTGCCTTTGACAAACATCTGAGGTAATAAACAGGGAGTTTTATGAGCTAATTGCATTTTAATCAATTTGAGTTCTTAACTGCATTGGAGAGGCTGCTAACTTATATTAGATTCATGTATGCTTTACACTGCGTCCCTACTGTTAGCAGCTTTATGATAACAAAGCCTCCGCCACCACCATCACCATGGACTATTGCTCCTGAGGAGCACGCAGGCGAGAAAAACTCTCCTGAACAAAAACAAAGAGGAAGAGCAGGATTCTTTGCATAAACAAGGGCAAAATGGAGCGATTGTGCTGCCCAATGTGAGGTGAGAGTGGAAGTTCAGCAGCTGGCAGCAACCCGTGGCCACCAGTCTTTGAAGAAAGAAACCCTGGCACAACGAATTTGGGAGAGTCCAATAAAAATGTAGAAGTGAAGGCAGAAAACTCTCTCTTCCCGGCTGTGTACATGTGTCCACACAACCAGCATATGTTAAGCCTTTAAACAAACATTTGGCTGTGAAACAGTAGCTATGGCAATATGCAGGCATGAATTTATGTACTGTACATACATACCGCATAGAAAAGTGCTCTGTTTCTGAACTGGACTGGCAGCTGCTTGAAATGTTCCCCTTTGCTTTCCCTAAGGTCTCAGGTGTGGGATTCATGAGCCAGTGTCTCAGCTAGAACAGGTGTCTATCGCTGTGTAAATAGCAATTAGGCCCGAATTTCAGACTTTTTTCAAATCCCTATCTGAGGAAAAGCCCAGGAATAAATAGTTGCTGTAACGGCCAGGGGTATTGTGTAGTATTATAGCCTCCAGCTGGGCTATTACATACTATAGACGGGTGAAGAATACAAGCACCTGACAGATGTGTTCTGTTAGCTTCATTAGAAAAGAAACAAAGAAACTCCTCAATTAATAGCAGTGGAGCCAAAGGGAAGGGGGGTGCGGGAGGGAGGAATCATAGCCTGTTATTTAAACAGAGTCAGGGAGCCTTTCACTGATGGCTTAATATGATTCATTAATAAAAACAGCTTTTTGAATGCCCAGTTTAAGTCAAAAGAAATCACTAGCGTGGGTTTTTTTGTTGGTGGTGGGCATTTTTTCCCTGCAAAAGAACGGCAAAGTGACAAACTGGAGTTGCTGAATTCATTTTGCATGAGGCTGGTACATCTCGAAGTCCCCTTTCTCTGGGGTATTTGTCCATTGGGGTGGTGGTGCGGTCCTCAGGATTAAATGGACTCACATCAAGACTTTGAGTGAGAGAGATCTGAGGGGGTAATATAGCAAATTCCATGCCTCAACCAGGAAGCCTTAATGATTTTAAAGTGTCAAAATGGAGCTCTTCCATATAATGGTAGTCAGATGCATCTAGAAAGTCACACTTTTCCATCACAACATATTATTCCTATTTTGATGGTTTGAATGACTGGTAAACCATGTTGAGAGTAGTTCTGTGTGCCACCTTCTTAAAAGCAATATACTTCATGTCTCTTCCTTCAATGCAGTTTTAATCGTAATAAATGTACATACAAAGTATATTGTACTGCAGCTCCATCTTTCGCACAGACACATGACAGGGTTGAGTATCCTGCAGCTAGCTGTAGAGACCACGTCTGTTCTGTTCCTAAAAATAAGATGAAGCCATCACCACCTTTGTATAAGGAACAGCAAAACTCAAATACAAGCTGCAGTGCTTACTGGTGGTGGCAGTAGCAGTAAGAAGTATCTTCCCAACACATATCTGGAAAAGAAGGAGGCATGCAAACATTTGCGGGTTCAGGGAGCTCACAGCATTTAGCTGTGCTGGAGGATTTTGAAGACAAAGAAAAAGGTGCAGCGCCTCCATGGGTTGGTGTAAGATAAGTGGGAGGTAAAGTGTGATTCAGCACCTGAGAGTACAGGAGGAGCCCTACAATGGAGATAGTCATCATTTGTACCTCAACCTGCCAAACAAACTCATGGCCAGAGAATACTCTGCCCAATTTGCCAGCTTCCACCTGGGCAAGGGGACGATGATGGTGTGGCTCTCACATCTCTGGATCCATGTAGTCCAAGTGTGATGGTGGCAAAGTCACTGCACTGAGCTGAGGGGTGCTTTGATAAGATATATCACAGAAAGACTGAGGAGACCAACAAAACCTATCAACTACTTTCATGTATTTCCCTACAAGTGTTTCCCACAGTGTGTTAACTGACGTTTTGTCAAAGCCTGCCTCTAAACATACTAATGACGGTTCTTCCATCACTTCTCAAGGGACAGTCGTCCATGACCAAACAGATCTCACTGAAAAGAATTTTCTTTTATATATTCAGCCTAATTTTTCCTATTTTTAATTTCATTCCATTACTCTTAAACACACTCCTATTGTCCTAAATAATTCACCTCCCTCAGGAATTTGCTTTCTCCATGTATTTGTAGGCTATTCTCTTGTCCCACTGTAGTCTTCACTTGGAAAAGCTATCTATATTTAATTCTTTTAATCTCTCTTCATAAATTAGTCCCTCCAGCCAGTGAGGGGATGGGCATATTTGAGTCTTTATTCAGTGGTGAGTTAGGATGCTCTGTTGCATTCTGGGGATATGTAGAGCATGGAAAATGCCTAGGGGAAGCCTAAACATTCATGTTATTACTTTTTTTTTTTTCTCCAAGTGTTTGAACTGCTGTAGTCAAAGTGATATTTCTGAAGGAGAAAAATACAACTAAAAATGTCTGTTTCATTCTCTCTTTTCTGCCCCACTGTAGTAAATATCTGCTTTGTCCTCGGTTAATAACATCTATCACCAGCTGTCCAGCCCTGGCTTACAAGCTTCACCTTCCTTTACACCCTAACCTAGGACTTTTGTGTCTGGGTGAACAGCAGAGAATCAGACAGTCAATGTGCAAATAGGCTAAACTCTATACAATAATAAACAAATGCACTGCTGCTGCAGCTTGCTGATGCTTTTTCCATTAGGCTTGAAGAAGCTGTTTACCTGTGACAGTTTGTGTACTTGTGACAAAGTTATTGCTTTTCTAATATACATAAATTCTGGATGAATTAGACAGCACCACTGCCTTCTTTTTCTTACTCTACTGACAGAATCAGACAATAGCTGTACTTTGCTTTTCCCACCCCAAATTAATGACTTGGAGGATTGAGTTAGATGCCAATGACTGTTTTATCTGAATTGCTGGTTTCTTTCCTAAGGACAGTTTGTATGACAAAACTAATGGCAAAGTCTTCCTTTCAGGAGAATGCTATATAATTCTGTGTGTTTTATATTTATTTGCTGCAAACCACTGTCTGTCCAATCAAGTTCTACATCTGAAGAAACTGAAGTGACTTATACCAGGAGGGGAGGATGGTGTGATCTTTGAACCCAGCTTTCTAAAATATTAATAGTTCATAGAATCACAGAATAAACAGGTTGGAAGAGACCCACCGGATCATCGAGTCCAACCATTCCTATCAAACACTAAACCATGCCCCCTAGCACCTCGTCCATCCGTGCCTTAAACACCTCCAGGGAAGGTGACTCAACCACCTGTTGAGTCTGTTCCAGGGTAGCCTGTTCCAGTGCCCAATGACCCTTTAAGATGATGATGCTAAGAATAATACTAAGAAAATTAATTCATGGCACTTCTCCTGTGTAGCTCAAATACTCCTCTACCAGCAAGTGGAATTTTATACTAAAACTTACATCCTACCACAATCTTAAGGTAACTATTAGTATTTGTTGAACACTCTGCAATAGTATTTGACTTTCATATTGAAAAGGGATTTTCAATTGCTTTAAATACATCCAAAGACTTGGAATGACTGGGCCTGTGGACTGGAATCATTTAAATATCTAAAGGACAAATGCAGAATCCAACACATGAACCAGTGCCCATAACTGGCTCTGGTACTTAAATAATTCATTTTTCTCTACAGCTGACTTAATACCATAAAATGAATTCAGTACTTGCCAAAATGCCTGTTGCAAAAAAAAAGTCAAACAATTCATATTTGGGTCATACAAACATGAAAAACATTGGAGACCAATAAATGATGTCTTCTGGCGAAAATGAAAATAAACAGACCCACATGTTAATGCAAACCAATGTAGCCTCTAAGTCGTTAGCTCTTCTATTTTTCTCATTATTTTCATTGTGGTAACGCATAGGATCTCTCTTTATGTACTTGGACACTTCTGGCTATAAATCCTGTACAAGCATGAAACCCCAAAAAATCCTTATATCAAGAGTTTTACACTGCAAAAAGTAATTGGATTGGGAGGAAGCACAGGATGTGTGTGCACATGCACAGGAAAAACAAATCAGTGGCACGCACAAAGTGACCTGCGAGTGCCATCTTTCTCTCAAGTATTCTTTTCCACCACAAACCTTGTTTCTCTGTTCAGCAACTAAAGCGACAGCTTAATGTGGCCAGTGGTGGCTATTCCCAGAGTCAGGAGATGCCCACGAAGACTTCATCCAGAGGTTGGAAGAGTCAAAGTGTCTTCCCTCTGGATTCTTAGGTCCAAGATCCTGATCTGGTATTGCCCCACATCTGACGGCTTTGTTCCAAGCAAAGGGAAAAGCACAAGTTTACTTCTCTTGCTATGTTTATGGGTCAACTTGAATGCAAAATGAGAATATACAAAGGCTGGAAAGGCTGTTTTAATCTCTGGGTTTGTTGTATTTTCTTCTTTCATCATACTGCATTGCAAATTATTCTAGTTCTATTTCTCTGGTGTATTAAACTAGTGCATTGCCAAGTCTCAGCTCTCCGTTCAGGTTCTGGCATCAAAGCCTTAGGCCAATTTTATTTCATTTGTATTTGCTGTCAGAGCAATGTCTTTATTCTGAAATGCCCTTCTCGTATCAACTTCTCAGGTGGCATGACAGAAGTAGAAAGTGTGAGGAAGAAAACCCTCCCCCACGCTGCAGTCTGCAGTATTGCTTTTATGTTTTCACCCTCTCTGAGGGGAGATATCTACAACACAGTTCAAGAAAATGGAGTTCAGGATGCCATTTGGCAATGAAGGGGATTTTTTTCTAATCTTAGCTAGGCACTTGACCTGTTCATACACCCTTTCTATTTTATTTATATGTACCTGTATATACACGGGGGAGTGGGGGGTGGGGGGTGGTGTGTGTGTGTGTATATATGTGTGTATATATATATAAAAATATGTACCTATGTATATATAAAGCACGCACACTCATGTTGCTGTAAATAAACAGCATTTATTTTCAACTGCTAGCGGCACACTTACTCAATCACAGACAACATTTTAGTAAAACAGGGTGAAAATCTGTCACATCCAATTATGACAATGCAGTGCTGTGCAGATGAAGGTTAGGCTGGGACCAGCCGTGTTTTGCTTGTGGCCATCAAGGGTTGCAATGAAGCTTTCTTTATGTGAGGGTAGAAAAGCAGTTTAAACTCAATGACAGGAAACCCAAATCATTTTGTCATATTAAAGACTGTCAAGGACCCACCTCAGGATTGAAATGTTTGATATCAAATATAACGCCTGAATTAAGCAAGGCAAGGATGCTGTAAACAGGACTTCTTAAAAATTACAGGATGAGGGGAAGCATACAAAAACTTTATCTTCTGGCATTACACATTAAGTAGTAACAGTACTTGATAATTATGGGTTTTAGTCTTCTGTTTAATATTACCCATCGTGTCTGTCAAAGGAAACTTTGCGTTCTAACAATTTTTATTTGCCAAGCACAAATATGTCCTCTCTCTAAAATTACATGCACTTACGCATATCTAATCAAAGATTAAAAATCCACATTCATACGTATGGATCTGTTTGCAGCATCTGTGCCTTGGTGATGCTAAGGACATGGAAATCCCTGGGTCATCTACTTTTGCAAAGATCTTAGTAAGCAGCAACGTAGCCTGTGGTGCAACAAGAATAGTACAATGTCATCATCCCGCTCACACTGTTTTCATAAATAATGATTCTCACCCCTTTAAAAATAACAATGACTTGAGTTGCACAAAATACAGACACCTCCCTCTGCACAAACACATGCATACATGTTTTGAAGGCTACTCCCCTTTGGTTTTGAACAGTTCAAGCTGTACACTCACTTGTTTAAGGCAGAACGATGGGTTTCTCAAATGAAGAATATGCATGCTAAAAGCAGAGATCAGATGAGACCTCCTCACCAAAGCAATGAGTTTCACCAGGGCATTTGAAATAAATCTGATCTATAGAATTCATCACTACATTTAGAATCCCACAAAATGTTGTGACTTAAGAATGGAGTATTTCAGAAAGTAGTTGAACAGTGCCAATAATTAAACATCAACAGGCAGGAGTTCACTGTATCGCTAAGCAAACACAACTGATTGCTTCCTTGCAAGTGGTGATGACTCAAATCCCTCAAAAACTGTAACAACTTCCAGTAATATTTTCCTTTGACAGCTCTGGGACACCTCTCTTTTCCTTTCATTCACTGTTTTCACTGAAGATTTATGTCAAAATTAGGGGTGGGTAACGCCTGCTTCTTTCCATACTTTCTTCTACTTTTCCCCACAGTTCGATTTTATTTTTTGCTGGAAAAACAAGTTAAGGTGAAAGAAAAAGCAACAACAGAAAACAAAAGTATCAAAGCAGGTCTCAGCTAAATAAAAAAGGAAAAAATGAAAACAAAGGGTGATTTTTTTCCCCCCCATTTTGTCAAAGATGTCTTTTTGCCACAGATTGGGCAAGAGCAGGAACCTCTCTGCAATCTACCTAGATATTACTGTCTGGATGCGTATTTGTATCAGATACTGTAATGACAGACATGACAAGACAGATTTTTTACAGCAACTGTGTGAGAAAAACTATGGGAGCAAATAAAATTTTCTTTCTTTGGGTGTGCAGAAATGGAAATGTAGCATGCACTTACATTATTATCTCTTTATATATTATTCATACAATAATTTATTTAGATTCACAGCAATTTACAGAAGACTTGAAATACTAATTTCAAAAATCCTGCTTTGCCTATCTCTCTCTCTCCCTCGCTCACATATATTTATTTTTTATATGATAACTGCAGTGATCATTAGAGGAATATGCTCTCTGAGTTAGGAAGTTTGAGATGATGCGCTTGAAGGGCCACTCCTGCAGCTACTTCTTCCAGGGTCATACAGAGGTTGCTAGAAATATTTTTGTGGTTTTTTTCTGGCCTTTATGCTTTTCTGTGTGTTGTATTTAAGGCAATATACTCAAGGTGAAATCTAGAAACCACAGATTTGTCTATGTCCCTGGGAAAAAAAAATACCAGTCAGTATTTCTTCACATATACAATACAGGTCCCAGAAGCTATGACTTTAAATGAGCTCAATATCATTATTATACTCAGTCAGATCAAAAGTTTGAGAAGCAGTATCTGGATAATGGAAGTTAGTTGTTGTTATGATACAAATCAACAACTATATTAAACCTAAAATCAGTTTACCACAAAGCCAACTTCCTATCTCCCAAGCATCCTGATACATACAAATGAAACTTATCCAGATCTGAGGTTCTGCATGAAAATTGAGGTTTTTGGAAGTTAAACTAAGTGAAATTTTGCTTCATTAACTCAAGCCCACCATAGAATTGTCTCTGCTAATAACTACATTTCAGTCAAGACTGCTTTTGACATTTCTATAAGTAGCAAACAGGCAACAGCAGCAGTCTCCTCACCTACTTTATGAGAATAAAGTGTTTTGGGGAAACTGGGTATTCATAATTTGGACACAGGATTGTAGAAATGTGGATTTTTTTTTTTTTTGAGGGCAGAGCAACAACCAGGGCAATTGGTCTTATAAAATGTCCAGACGACATCTAAACAGTCTTGATAAGTACCCCCCAAAACATTTACTCTCCACTAGTTCTGCACTAGTTCTGCATGTCCAAACACTCCTGTTACAAGGCAAATAAAGAGTTGTTGTGGAATTCAGTGGAGAAGCAAGATACCATAGGGAATCATGAGTGATGGGAAAAGAAAAATGCTGTGAAAGTAGCCCCTGAACAAGGGATGGGGGGAAGAGTGGCGCTGGGTCAGACACTGATGGGGAAAGGCAGAAGCGGATGCAGAAGGAAACACTTGGGAGTTCCTCAGCTAGAAGCTGACCAGAGACCAGGAGTGGTCCCGAAAAGTTGTGATTCTGAACATGAGAGGAGCAAGAACAGAAGCAATGCCCAGCAGAGGTGTAGGTGATCCTGGGAAAAGTCTTGGGCCAACTATAGCTGAACGTGGAGCTCATACTAATGCCACAGTCACCAGGTTTGTGTTCTCTCCTGAAGTTTGTGAACTTGCACACTGGACAAGCCTGGCTGCTCCAGATGCTGAGGTATCTGCAAGACCAATGTGGCTCTCTGCAATGTTATCAAACAGCCTGGCCAGCACTGCTCCCATGAAGTTCCCATAGCATGCACCAACCTCACTGGGTTAAGAAAGGCAAAAGGCTCAGATAATGCTGGAGTTTCTTAGCCTAATCCTCCTACCAGGAAAAGGAGAGGCAGAACAAACACTGATGAGCCTATCAGAAACAAGAGCTGATTTATTGAGAAACCATTCAACAATTACTTCTTTGAGGGAAGTTTCACATCACCCCTGCAACAGTGCCATTTACCATCCACTCCAAAATTAGATAAGCAAATCCCTTCTGGCCTTTTCCCACCAGGAAGAGAGTTGGTCTACTTCACCCACGAACCATGCATTCTGAGAACTTGATATAAAGTGACAATTGATTGTCTCTAGTATTGGCAGACCCATTCATTGAAGCTAATTGCACAACAGGAACCATCCTGGTTCAGTTCATTATTGTGTAATTCAATACTGTAATATTGGACATATGAGGAAAGTTTCCATAGGAAGAGACATTGAAAAGAACAGTCTTCTAGCTTAGAGAAGTGACAAAAATAGGCTCTCACTAGCCTGCACAACAAAAAACAATCTACTTTTGCACTATCTACTGTTTTTCATAATGAAAGAACAAGAGATAACTAAAAAAAATTGAAAAGCATTCAACTGAAAACTGATAAATGGATTTATTCTTTGTATATAACATGCAAGTAACTTCGGGAGCTGTCAACTGATATAACTGAAGTGAAAAAAAAATCAGTAGGATTAGTAGTTTATCTTGATATTAAGAACATATATCATTACAAAACCAGTTTGCCAAGCTGTGTTTTTCCTTCTTCTCTGGCAGTCAGTAAATATAACTAACAACTTTGTTGAAAATTCTGAGGTAGTTGAGCCAAATATTTAAAGGGACTCACTGAAAATCACTGAAAAATCACAATTGTATCCCATTTGCTGTTTCATAATTCCACCTTACTGAGCATCTGAATCAAATAAGTAGCTGATAAACAAAACAGACTGGGAAAACAGTTTGGTGACAAATACTTAAATGTTCAAACTTTGCTCTCACATTTCATTAGTACAACAGACTCCTGGGGCAATGAAAAATTCTAATCTGTGTCTTCTCAGTTTTTTCCATCATGAAATAGTACTTTATTTTTTTTAAGCATACTTACTTAATAAGCATGTAACTGCTTAGATATCTCAAGTCACGTCTTACCATAGATTTTATCAGATTATTACAAATTATTACTAGTACCCTCTGAAAGCTGGGCCATGCAGAAATTATCCTGATGTCCTCTCTCATCTGGGTTACCTAAAAATGCAGCCAGGCAGTCCACTGTCTATCAGCAAAGATTTTAAACTGAGTTTTTTGATATTTAGTTCATCCTAGTGAATAAACACCAGGTATTTCCTGCGCATAGGAAAAGAGACTGAAATAACATTCAAGAGAGAAGTGTGAAGGTCCTGGTCTACCTGCTGCCACCAGAAAGTAGAAGAGAACCCAAATACATTCATTTTGGATTATACAGGCTTCTGACTCCAATGTCACCTTAGTTTAGGATGTCCCAGCAGAGCTTAACTTGTTTTTCTAATAAGATGCTTGGTTGATGGGTCCTACAGTTTCACCTTTGCAAATGTGTGCCAAATTTAACTTTCAGTCTTGAACTGACCTCTCCCTAAAGTCATCAGGTGAGCTACTGCATGTCTAACTGATTTAAATTCAAAGTCAACAGGATGTGTCTTCCACAGTCTACATCTCACACTTCCAAGACATGACAACGTTGAGACACAGGTTAAAAACGGAGAAAGCTACTAGAAAATAAGCACCACAGATCATTTTATGTGTCTAAGCCTGTGAAATACCTTTGCTAATCCACCTCATACTTTCCATCAAATAGTTCTACCAGATTTGTTAAAAAATTGATATGCAAATTTTTGGTGGAAAGGAGATTTTTTCAGGAAATTGAACATGAGTAGTATCAAAATAAGACTTGATTATAAAAAGACATTAATTCAACTGCAACTGCTTCATAATTCAGAGTATTAGATTAATGCTTTATGAGCACATTATCTACAAGTTAATGTAAGTGCTGTAACAAACTGAAATTTAGAGATAGAGACTTTTCACAGGTTTGGCTTGGACCCCATCCATAGAGGCTTTATTAATCAGCACAGAAAGTTTAGTTTAACCTTTGCCAGTCAGTTCAAGGTAGAGAAGCTTCCTGAAAAACAACAGGAATGTCTTTCATGCTTGCAGACATCTAGCAGCTCCCTCTGCTCTAGCCACAGGGCTAGATCAGACCTCCCCACATCACCTCATCAATGCTGATGTGCTAGACCACCGGAGCCATGACGGAGGCATCGTTGCTGTGGGTGCAAGAGGAAGGCCAGCTGAAAAGCAATCCATATCTATCACATAGAAAGAAACAAAAGCCAAAGCTTTGTATCACTGGTAATGCCCCCAAAGCACTACAAGACATGTATACACTTCACAATGCAATAGAGATGTTTCAGTCCCATGCTTGACCCTCCACCTCAGCCACACTAGTCAGAGCTC
Organism: Phaenicophaeus curvirostris; assembly: GCF_032191515.1. Lineage (NCBI taxonomy): Eukaryota > Metazoa > Chordata > Aves > Cuculiformes > Cuculidae > Phaenicophaeus > Phaenicophaeus curvirostris. The sequence goes on from NC_091394.1 coordinate 39,068,028, forward strand.
ACCATATTCCTGCTTTGCATCCTTTTACTTTTGCATAGTCCAGCACACGCTAGAAGAACAGCTGAATCGGGAACAAGAAGAAAATTGCTTTTTAGCAACATTACAAATGTTAACCCAAACAACCCAATGAACAAAAACCCTGCGCAGCAGTAATAGTGATGAAGCCATGGCACTTTATCATAATCCCATCTAGTGAGACAGGGAATTTTTGCCAGGCTGCTTCATGCTCAGAAAATGTATTGCTCAGCGCTTTGACACTGTGCTAGCCACATGCATTTTCTTTTACAGGGGAGAGGTTCTTTTATTTAAAAGCACATGTTAGATCCAGATGCATGTCCTCCCATACAGAATCCCTGGCTCATTCAAATGGGGACACATGGCTGTGTCCATGTGAATACAGTACACTGGACAAATTGCCAAGTATATGGGCAGAAGTCTTTGAGACAATTTTCTAGGACATTTACATGACAGGATATTAGGAATCTTTTTTAAGAAATTTATTCACTAAGAATCCTTAGAGGTCTGGCACAGAGACATGTAATTTTATCCCATAACAGATCAGCAGTGGAGGCAAGTATCAGGCCTCCACAAGTGACCAGTATGAGCTGCCCCAATAACAAGGCAAAGCAATTTATAGCAGGTAGTTATGTAATATTTTACCCACTTGAAAAATATCTTCTGAAGCTAGACAGTGGGTCTCTGAGTTATGTCATATAACATTAAAGTTTATATCGCTAATTGATTAAATAATCTCTAATACAGTGCAGAGTGTGGCTCTCCTTGCCCTTCAGCCATCCTCTGGGTTGTGCACCCCTGCGAGCACCTTGCACATCTCTGGTCTGCTATGGATTTCACACATCTTTCACAACATCCATAGCTTCCTTTTTTTTTTTTTTTTTTGCATGGTATACTAACTTTCCTTCTCTGGCAGAGGACACTATAAATGCCCATTACTACCTGTGACTATTCCATGGATGTCCTTCACTTTTTATTTCCACTATTTGTATTTGGTTTTGAGCAATCTACCTGTCTGAATTTATCAGGATACCCTGAATTTCCTCACAGTCTTCAGGACCTCTGAATAACTGAAAAATTTTTGCATCAGCTGAAATACTTTTAAATGGTTAATGAAAACATTAAGTATCATCTCTTAAGAAAAGAGCATTAACCAACACATTCCCATGTGCACCTAAGCCAAGTTTAGCAGTGGCAAAGGCAAGCTTTACCATCCACTTTCAGTCTTCTTCCAGTATCAATGGGTCCAGTAAACCAGTCTCATGATGTTGCTGTATCAGCTAACTATAACTGGTAATTTTGATTAGAGTTATTTTGCTGTCTACATTTACTGAACTTGCAAAGTTCTTCCACCCTCCAGTGGTTCAAATGAACAGAAAGGCCCTACTGTGCTGCTGTGGAGGGCAACATTGGGGTGGTAGGATTTGGGCCAAAGGGTGCAAAACCCTGGGAGCGTGGAATTAATTCTGCAAGAAAGCAGCATTAATTCTCAAGCAATCAGCATTAACTATCAAGAAATCACTCCATAACCTCCTGAGAGCTCTGTGGGACCACAAAGGTGAAGCCCTGAGGACAGAGCTGCTGCTCCCTGCCACGTCGACAGCCTTCTGCACAGCTAACAGCCTGCCAAAGAAATGCTTACGTGAGGTAGCCAAAGCCTTTAGAACTGGATAAGAAAGAACAGAAACAGTGTAAAATGTCGCATCCAGACAAGAGAACAAAACAAAGGGATTTTTTCTTTTTCCCCCTCACAGCACAAAAAAAGGACTCATGGAGCTTCTTATCCCTTCCTCAGTCACTTTTTTTCCTCTCAGGCCTCTTCTGTGCAGGGAAGTAATTCTCTCTGTTGACACCTAAGTAACTACAGGCATGTCAGCATGAGCTGACTGGGTGGAAAGGAAAAAAATATTTACACCCAACATTTCTGTGATCTGCCACATTGCCGTTACTGCCATGATTTATCAGGGCCTGTTACATATTTTAGCTTAAGCTTCTCAGCCACCCGAATGGTTTCCTTTCAACAAATGAGAAATACCAGCAAGCTGCACAAGTTTATAGGAAAAAGGGGAGTGGGGGAAATGATCATCTCCCTCATAAATGGGAGCAACAGAGTCACAGAATTGCTAGGTTGGAAAAGACCAATAGAGCTGGGTGCAGGCACCGGGAGATGGGTGCTAAGAGATGCTGGGGAGCGGTGGGATACCCCAAGGCTAAGAAGCATCTCCAGTTTCCCTTCTCACCCCACACAGCCAATGGCATCTTGGCTTGTATCAGAAAGTGCATGACCAGCAGGTCCAGGGAGGTTATTCTCCCTCTGTACTCAGCACTGGTGAGACCGCTCCTTGAGTACTGTGTTCAGTTCTGGGCCCCTCACCACAAGAAGGATGTTGAGGCTCTGGAGAGAGTCCAGAGAAGAGCAATGGAGCTGGTGAGGGGCCTGGAGAACAGGCCTTATGAGGAACGGCTGAGAGAGCTGGGGTTGTTTAGCCTGGAGAAGAGGAGGCTGAGACTTTATTGCTCTCTACAACTACCTGAAAGGAGGTTGTAGAGAGGAGGGAGCTGGCCTCTTCTCCCAAGTGACAGGGGACAGGACAAGAGGAAATGGCCTCAAGCTCCGCCAGGGGAGGTTTAAGCTGGACATTAGGAAAAAAATTTTCACAGAAAGGGTCATTGGGCACTGGAACAGGCTGCCCAGGGAGGTGGTTGATTCACCTTCCCTAGAGGTGTTTGAAGGACAGGTGGCCGAGGCGCTGAGGGGCGTGGTTTAGTGATTGATAGGAATGGTTGGACTCGAGGATCCGGTGGGTCTTTTCCAACCTGGTGATTCTATGATTCTATGATTCTAGGCAGCGGTGCCCGGCTCCCACCGAGGACCTCGGGGTGACCCTGCTAGCGGAGTGGGGGGAGGTTCGGTGGCTGCAGAAATGCAGCGTCAGCAACCGAGATGAGGCTGTCAGCCTCCAGAGCGCTTCCCTGCGAGGGAGCAGATAAGAGGGAAAAAGGTGAATGGGAACACTTGTCACAGCAGATGGTGGCTTTGATTTGCAGAAGAAAGCGAAGGGGGTGGAGGGGCGGGGAGGAGGGAAGGGGAGGACGTCCCTGTCCGTCCCACCCCGCCGCCCTTCGAGCCCCTCCCGGTGCCCCCGGCCCTGCTGCAGCCCCGGGATCGGGGAGGCAACCTGCGGGATTTCGGAGATCCTGGGAGCCCTACACAATTTATTAACGCCATGCTAATTAGCTGGAAAGCCGTGCATTGATTTTCTTGAAAGGATTCAGGGATCAAATACCCGTGAATAGAGCCGGCAAAACCTAATCTACTAATGGATTTAACTTATGAGAAATATAAAGCTCAAAGAAAAATATGATTATTTGGAGGCTACTTAACTAGTACTTATCTTTAAAATACTTTTACAGAATTCCCATATTCCATTGAGGCGGAAAAAAAATGCAGTTATATTTTTAAAACATATTTGGCCAATAGCTCAAAACACTGCTTCCTCTCCCCTCCTCTCCCCTCCCCTCCCTCCCCTCCCTCTCCCCCTCCCCTCCCCCTCCCTCTCCCCCTCCCTCTCCCCCTCCCTCTCCCTCTCCTTTTTCCTCTTTGTCCTTTTCCCCTTTCCCACCTGCTATGAGTTGCTCATGACAGCCACAAGCCCACTGCAACTGCTTCAAAACAGAGGGAGAAACACCCCACATCACTTACACACCTCCAGATAGGCTCATTTTCTGCTGATGTACCGTGGTTGCGTTTCCATTAGCTGAAATGGCATTTTGTCCCTTTGCTCTTTCTCAGCAGTACATCTCTACTTCATATAAACCACCATTGTGTCCAAGAGACAGGCAAGGCTCACGTTGTAGCACAAGAAAATGGTCTAAACTACAGAGAGATGAGGCATAGTGACAGAAAAAAGACCCCAGGCAAATGTAGACCGGAAGGATATACAAGGAAATAACAGGAAAATAATAGTCATCTGGACAGGCAGTCACTCCAGCACACCCACAAGTAGTTGTCCTGCCTTTTATAGATACCATGAAGGATATTTTCAAGGCGAGTTGGACAGCAATAATAGGGTAAGTTTGGATTTGGCTTCAGGGGATGCATCTTGAGCATAAAAGGCAGCAGGAAAGAAAACAGAGACACACTTGTTTGAAACTTTAAGAAGGCAACAAGGAAGAAAATAGAGGCCCTTGTTTGAAAATTAAACGAACGAGCAATAGAAGACCACAAAATTGTCTGACTGGAGGTGAAAGCAGACATTTCATGAGTATACAAAAGATCACGGTGACCCAGTAATGTGCTAGTTGGAGAATCAGGCCTTGAAAATGAAGATACATAACTGATGTTCAATGCAGCATGGGAAGACAAGCAAGTGGAGGGAATCCCTCAAGACAGACTGGCACAGTCAATGTAACAAGCCATGAAAAACTTGGATCATGATGGTTGAGTGATTTGATGTGTTGAGACTTCTGGGTAGGTAAGTGACCTGGTAGACAGCGTGCCCCTGAAATTTCAGAAGGTGGCACAGCTTCAAAACCAAATTTCTAGATCAAGACTACCAAATTTGTTATTCAAGTACATTGACACTGTTGCATTGGTCTCCTCCTAGGCATAAATATGAACTAGCAGACCTGAACGAAGGTACACTGTACTAGGAACAAAATCAAAGCTGGGACAATTTTGAAGCTGGTAACAAGTGAGCAGAAATCCGAAGTGTGAGTCTCTCCTGCCATCACTCTAGAGAGAGCACTGTGCAAGCTGCCTCCACACAGTTTTCTCTCTGTGACTCAAGCAAATGTGCATGGTTCACTAGTAAAAAGACCATTATTTTAACTGTCAGCAAAGCTGCAGCCTGTGCTGCCTTTCTGTCTTATACACCAGTAACAACCAAAGCCATCCAATTTGAAATTAGCTGCCAGTCCTCAGGGTGTTGTGTGTGTTGGAACAAAATCAAGCAGGGCATACCATGTGGAGCTGGGTATTCAGTGCCTTGCTGGACAAAAAGGAGTACACCTTCCATTTCAGTTAGCACAGTGAGCAAATATATCTTTGAGCCTTTACCTTTCACATCTGGGTGATATAATAAGGTGGATTTCTACATCACCACTCTTGACAATCATTCTTGTAAAACTGAAATCTGCTTCTCACGGATTTGTTAGAGTTTCCACGTGTTTGTTTTCTTATTGATAAAATTCCTTTTAATTAATAAGGTCTGCCATCAGATTACGTTGTTGTCTAAACTCTCAGATATAGTGATTTTACTTATTTACCCCAAGAATCATGATTGTTCTCTGTCCCTCAAGAAACGACAGGGGCTGCACCATTACAGGGATTCAGGGCAAGGCATTGTTCCAGGATGAATCAGTGGAGAGAAGTCACTTCAGAAGAGTTACACCAGCCTATAACCTAAGCAATCCGGGATTAGGTCAGACCCCCTGGGTTCATGATAATGCAATTGTCATCTTGGAATTTAATCAGTCTCTTTGGCATCCCTTCCATACATTAGGCACTCACAGTACAGTAGACTTGGGCTCTCAGACCAATGTGTCTCTTGGCCAACGGTAAAGCTTCAACCTAAGCTTCCCACTTCGAGCCACCATTTTCCTCCTAAAAATTCCCTCAGAAAAGTGTTTGCAGTCTTCCTTACTTCTCTAACTAGGGCTAAAATTTGCCAAAATTCTGAATCCTGGTTGTGATAAACCTAGCAATCCTCAAATGGGTTTTGTTCACTGCAGCAAGGAGACCACCACCTTTAAAGCAAACTTTGGAAAGGATCTTCCATAACAGGGCTTCTGCCTCAGAGTACGTATATGCTGGATCCACCTAGTTTATGGTAGAGAAGTTTGGACATGTGAATAAAAAATTGCATTTATTTTGATTTATTAGAGGATTATTTAATTGCTTTTTCCACAGATGGCTTTTGATCCTCACAAAGGAAATCGTCACAGTGCTGGAAAACAATGCCATCAAAATGCTCATGATGTTCAGCTCTGTGACACCTGTTTCATGGGACTTCAGGTTTTGCAGACATTTGGCTTTCTCAGGCTCAAACCAAATCCAGGTTTTGGAAGATAAGAGCTGACTGCACATGAAATCAAAACGATAATGGTGGTAGGAAATAATTGGGGGAGATGGCAAAAGTGGTGCTCACTGTCTGGATGAAGGGAAGCCTTGCCCTTTGTTGCCCGTCTGGAGAAGGCCTCCTGGATTTCCAGATGCTTTTGAATGTTCCAGCAGCAGCAGGAGCTGTGAGTGTTTATTTCCCCTACTCCTAGCCGCTTGGTGAGGAGATTTCTACCTCTTGTCCTGTTGGACTGTGTCGCCATTGTCTGCGCTTTTCTCATCTCCAAACTGGATCACTGCCATGTGGTCTGCTCAGCACTACGTCTGAGGACCACTCAGAAACTTCAGCTAATTGCAGTATGCAGCTGCCTGCTTACATATCCACATTTCAGACACAAACCATAGAGTGCAGATGGTACACAGGCTGCGCCAATTTTCAGTTCATTTCCAGGTGCAATTCAGGCCTCAGTTTCTAAATCTCCTTGTGATTTGAACCTGCCCGTCCCCCAGAGACTACCTCTGCCTACAAATGCTAAGTCCACTGTTGAGATGAGCCGAGGTATTTGAACTGACAGTCCCTGGAGCAGCACATTTGGAAATGGCTTCTTTCCTCAGCAGAAGTCGGACCACAGCTCTTGAATTTTCTTCCTTGTGTGGTGAACCTTCAGGGCACATTGCAAAACTTGTCTCTTTTGTTAAGCTTTCGTTTAATATATCGGGGTGGGCTAAGGAGGGAGCTTTTGATGAGGACACTTTTACTTTCATTGTTGTCATGGCAGTATAATTCAGTAGGGGATATGAATTTTTATTTGTTTTTATTTTAACTGTAGCTAATGCAATCTAAGATTGTGCACTGCGAAAATGAAATCAAATAAATAATTACAATTGCTTCAGGCCAGTGATGTTTACTGGAGAGCCAGGGAAAGAAAGACTAGAGTAGGGTGTTGCTACCTTGGATTAAGTAGGCATGGCCAAACAAAAGGGAATAAGCCAGGTTAACTCCCATAACTCATACTATGGGATGCCCTGATTAGTTTCCATGTGAGGGGGTTCTCAGGGCCTGATGCATCTTTCAAGGTCATAGTGAGAGTTTATTGTGATATGTGACTGCCATTGGTCTAGAAAGCAAAGGACACAGATACCAACCAATACACATCGTCAAAAAAAAAGAAAAGAAAGAATAGACAAACAACAGCAACAAAGCACGGAGTACAATAACAAATCACAACAGCATTAGATTCCAAAGACCATTTTGTCAAATTATTATCCTGTCTTTCTTTTTATTTTAGTCGCCCCATGCTCCCTTTTGTATAGCTGTCTCTGCTCATTTTCTCAGGTTCTTTTCAGCTGGGTTCATACACTGCAAACTTGAACTGAGCCATCAAATTGAATAAGGCTTCTGGAGAAGAAATGAAAACACCTAGAACAAAGAGAAGCAGACTGCTGAAAATAACCAAAGGTCTCAGATGAGAAAGCTGATTCTGTCTAAAGGCACATGTATGTGCATATATGCATACACAGGTAAGTAGATGATGACTGCAAAAAGCATTTGTCTTTAAGTATCCACAGTCTGGAAACACATCTACTCCTTTTATGTACAATTATATCCCTCCTAGCTAGAGATCTGTGTATATTTCTATTTAATAAAATTTTGGGTCGCTTTTGGGTATGCAAAGGCAGCTGTAGACCTTCAGTTTCTGCAGCTGTGTAGGGCAGAGAAGACCTTGCCTAGAGCTCACAGTGCAAAACTGTGGACCGAACACACTGCAGAAAACACACTGCAGAACTCACCCCAAGACTCAGAAAAGAGGGATCCAGGTCCCCAAAACATGTAACTGGGAAAGGGCAGATGTTAGCCCTTTGGAACTGTGCTTTCTTCATCTGTGGAAAAGTTTTGTTAAAAGAGTTTTGTTTTCCAGTGGGGTAAAGAGGACTGAAATCTGCCTCAAATATATGGCAGAGGGTTTGGTTTTTTTCCTAGGATGGGGATTGGCACAGTGCTGGAAGAAACAGTTTTATACCATCTGCTTCCCCCTCTGGTTCAGAGGAGAAGCAAAGGACAAGAATGCCATGCAACACTCTTGGCAGCATGATTTACAACAGACCAATTTAAACTCCTGCCAGTAAAACATTTATACTGCTAGATCATCATGTCTTCTATCATCACGTACATGGCTATGTCTGCAAGCACACAGACGCAGTAAGGTGAGGTATGTATCCATAGGTTCACAGGATTTGTGTTCCAGGCCCTTTTTATTTTTGTGGGGGTTGAGTAACAGCATTCTACTATGATTATTTGTGGCTTGGTTGGAGTTTTTTTCCTTGGTTCTCTTGACAGCTCTTTTTAAGTACTGAAAAATTTCTGAGTGCTATTAACTCCACAGCTCTTGCAACATGCACGTTGTGTTTGGCGAGCTTTCAGCTGTACAGAGATGGCTTTAAAGGATTTTAAAAATCACCTGTCTGGCTCTCAGTCTTGTTTAAAACTCTATCTCATAACACATTTGTAATAGAATCCCCACCTCAGACTAGATCTGTTCCTTCCTTCATGAGAGACTTTCCCCTCCATAACCATAAGCTTATGGGAATTGTATACATCGCAAGCACTCCTGGGCTCACCTACACCATATAAATGGGACTGACATATGTGTGTAATGCACACATCAAGCTGAGCTATGAGTACAATGAACTTGCTGAGGACATAATCCACTGCCATAAAGTAGTCACCAATAATCTCAATGTCTTCCACTAGTTCTGCCTTAAAGACAACTTCAAGGTCAGTTTGCTATTCATACTTAAGAAAGAGAAGTCTGGATTTATAGCTTTTTTTTTTTATAGGTGCAGCTCACAGCCCTTTGAGATCAACGTGATACAACTAGCTCGAATTCACCCATTTGTGATCTAACATCCAGAACTCAGTGGAGGAAAGGAAGCAAAAAACTCACTATGAGATTGACTTGTTACATCAAGAGCAGGAAACCATCTCTACATTTTGCAGTCAGAGATGATCTTACCCCTACAAGCTTCTCTGAAGACTTCCACATCAAAAATCACAAGCAGGTCAAAGGCAGGAAGCATTTCCTGCACCAAGGAGATCAGCATCTGTGTGACACTGACGACTGCAGTCTGGAAATGACATGTTCCTACCTGATAAAGTCTTGCTACCCAAGACAACCTTATTAGCAAAGCTTAATTGGAGAGGCACATGAGCAACAGCAGCAGAAAAGAAAGGCTATTATTTGAGAGTGAATCTCAAAGTCACATTGCGTCTTACTAGCTGCCAGGAGAACACAAGGTAGGTGCCTAGAAGGCAGAGGATGTTGCTTGTGGTGCAAATAGCCTCATGCAGCTTGACTTGTCAAAGCCATATTCCTGCACCACAGATTCTGGCTGCCACACCCGAGCTAGAACAAAAATGGACTTCCCCCGGGAAAAATATTATAGCTTTGGCAGCAGAGGACCTTGTCTGGAGGTGGTATAAGTCAGTCACAGGGGCTTTTGTGTGCATGCACATACGTACGTGTGTGTGTGTGTACAAGGGTGCACATTAACAGAGTATGCTGTCAGGGGCTGATTTTCAATGATGCAAGTCTTCTCTAACTGATAACACTCTAAATAACAGGTGAGTGACTCCTGGCAAGAAGGAGATTGTCTGACCTCATTGTTTGCCTTTTTTTCCCCCTCTTTGTTCTTCACAAATAAAGGTTTTTTAATAAACTGAAAGGTCCTCCGCTCCTGCCTGATGATAAAATGAAAGGAACCAGTGAGGTATGGTACAACGTGGCAGCAAAAAAAGAGAAGCTCATCAGAAAATAACAAAGGTGCAAGTTAAAGATAAGGCAGCTGTCAGAGATTAATCCTGCTGGCCTGATTGTTTTCTTTAATACCAAGGCCTGCAATAGCAAGCGATAAGTTTGCTGAGTAATTTGGTTTTTGGTGAGGAAATAAAATTCAGGTAGGCCTCATAATTGATTTCCTTTTCTTTAGTTTTCTAAACATTAAACAAAAAAAACCCAAAAAAACCCCACCTCTGCTTTGACTACACTTTCCTTTTTTCAATTCCGCTCCGAGGCTGTGTGCTTCCCCCCAAGCAGAGTCTGTGGAAAGATAACTCAGGAGGCAAAAGCACCCTCTTCTCCAGCATCCTCCTGGGAATTCTTTTGTTTCATCCTAAACATTAACCACAACTCTTGAACATGATTAATTCTGTCTAATGTTGATTTCATTTCACTGTCCAGAAGTAGGCAAAATGTGAGGTTGAGTAAAAGGCAAATTTCAAACCAAAGCCAGTCTGCCTGTCACCTGTGAGTTATGGCAATACCCAGCCATGGTGTTGGTCACTGCCTGTGGAGGGAGCAGTGCAGAAGGCTGCTCCAGCAAGCTGGAGAAAAATCATCGTTGTCAAGCCATGGAGGCCATTTGAGGGGTGGCCAGATGGAGCACCCCTCAGTGCAGTGGCACACCAGGATTCCTATCTGGTCCCTGCCCCTGGACGCAGAAGGGGGAAGAGTAGCAGGTAGGAGGCATTATCTACCATTTCATGCTGGTGAAAATTCATTTTCCACCCAAACCTTCCTCATTTAGGGTTGCATGCAGTCAATTGTGGGGCGCCTGGACACTCCACAGGCAGCAGTTGTGGGAGGAAGCAAGAGTGAAAAGGAGTTGAGGGAGGAGAGTCTGTAGTAATGAGGTAAAGTTGCTCTCAAGTGAAGATGATCCTGAGAGAGAGACTGTGAGTGTGAATGTGAATGCACGTGTGAGCATGGGTGCACGTGTGTGTGTGGTGTATGAACACAGGAGGCAGCAGTAGCAGAGCCTTATTTATTGTGACAAAATGAACAGCCCCCAGGATGCTCATCCAGCGGCTAATTTCTCATCTTATCTATTATGTGAATGAGATGGGGAAACAGTTTCCTGTTTTTCACAGATATCACTAACATGAAAGATACAGAATGAATTCCCTTGAAAGCCATGCAGTCAGATCCAGCCACAGACTCGTTTGTTTCAATGGAAGGAATTAATGGAGTCAGGGTTGCCCATTCATGGGAAACAAGTCTATAAAGCTCTCTACAGAAGTAAATATGCTGCCAACGCCTCCATCACAGATGAAGAGCTTGGTGGATGCTTTCTCCCCATCCATTGATAGCACACATGCAGACTCAGGCATGTGCAGCACACAAGCACACACTTGACATTTCCTTGACATTGAACCTTGACGTTTCCCTTATTCAAAACAGGTATTTGTAGTGCTATAATGCTGCACCAGTGCTATGTGAAAAGGGCAGTCTGTACGACAAGTTGCTCCCAGTGAAGGAATCTTCTTCCTCTAGGGAGCTTCTAAGGGCCTTATACCAGGTGTGAGAGCAAGACGTGATGGGTATGCTGAGCCACCAGTACCCAGCAGCCTGAGCTTAGGGTCAGGCTTTGGAAAAAGTCCTGCCTTAGGGGCAAACAGAGGGGCTGGACAAGCCATATTGAGGCCAGGCTGTCATGAAAGAAAGCACTACATCTCTTTTAAAGCATAGACTCACAGGAAAGCCTATTTAAAAAAAAAACAAAAACGTCTGAGTATGTCCACAAGCAGTCAATGGCCATGAGCTTGCTGCAGCTACAGCTATGTAGGTGTGTCATGGAGTAGGAAGTGCAATATCACGTTAACACTTTTCAGGCCGTTTCTGCTTATTTTACGTTGGTTTTCACCTTTTTACTTTCCCCAGCAGAGGGAGCATCGGGGTTTGGATGAAAATGAAAGGCAAGATGTACCAGTCTCATGGAAGAAATCGGGCAAAACCAGGTCCCACAGCTGTGGCACCTGCACTGGTGCTGTCAGCAACGTGGGAAGGCTGCAGGACAGCCAATGAGACGCCAAGCTGGCCCACAGCCTCCCTGGTGGGGGAAGAGGTGGAGGGAGGTGACAGCATAGTGGCCACGGCAGGCATGTGGCTGGCGACAGGCTGCCAGCATGGGCTGGGGGTCCTCTGCTCCTGATGCAGCTCTTGCTCACATCACAGAGCCTTACTGCCACAAAAGCCACATCCCCACAACCTCTGTGTCCGTTGCTTGGAGAGGCCAAAGCTCTGAGAAGCAGCGACTTTTATAAGGCCTCTTTGAAAGTTTCCTTTTGCTTCTTTTTTCTCCTTTAGAGGCACAAATAGGAGCAAGGGGGAAGCAGAGGACCCAACCTCGTTGCAGATGAGACACTTTCTCAAAGGGCAGTCTTGTCCCAGACCCTGGCTGGGGGGGGCGGAATGAGCCTGGACATGAAGTATCTATTTTGGCCACGTCAGGGTAGGATATGCAGAGCTGCATTATGCAAGGCACAGATTCACTCAGCCGAAGGCAATGGACCATGATGTCTGCTTCCAGCGTCCCCACCTGCTTCTCTTCTTTTTTAAATTTGGGCTCTTGCACCTCCTGCTTTTTTACTCCTGGCTCCAAAGGCAGGCTTAAGTGCATCTTCTCACCTGCTATAGCTGAGGGAGGAGGGAGAGGTGCCTGTTGTCTCCAGTGAGATTAGGGTTTGACCTGCAGACCAAGTGATGCACCTAGTGTGCAGGCATCCGTGCCTGATTCCTTTTCATTGCCAGCAGCTTATGAATCCAGATGATTCTTAGTGTCAGAGGCTGGGTGATAGAAGGTTAACAACCTACAAAAGGGAGAGCGAGAAGGAGAAGTGGGAAGAGAAAGCTGAAGAAAGTTAAAAGAAATGAGAAGAGACAACTCAGGTACTTTAGTACACTAAATGGAGATGCTTTGGTTACACAGCAGCAAGACACTAGTGCAGGACAAATGAAAATAAATTCAGCCTACAGTACTAATGAAGTAAATTCCAGAGTGGGCTGAGACCTTAACCGATATAAATGAGGATCATTATCTTCACTCTACTATTCTGCTCAGCACAGGGCAAGGAGTGCGGAGATGGAAGGGGAAGACCAGGGGTGTGACGGTGTGAAGTGCAGCCCTGCCACCTACTACAGTCCTGTGAAAAGGAGACTCCTATGAAGGGCCAGCAACACTCTTCAAGCCATGCAGGCCATTTGCAAGCCTCAGCCATCCCATGGTTTGCCGCAGCTCTCACTTGGGTCAGGAGAAGTGTTTCTGGGTGCCAGGCTGGCAGGAGGAGTGGTGGCTCTCCAGACAGATAAGATGCAAGCAGCTTTAAAGTCATCCCCATGCGTATCCTGCCAGGACACTGGCAGCATTAGCCACCCAGCAAGGAGGCTTGTTCAGCCTCAGCCATCTTTCTGTCCCAGGCAGCGCGCACTTAGGCTGTTGAGCTCAGCCCATGCTATCCTGCAGACTAGGTTGAGCACTGAGAGGTAAGAAATAGCAGATAACGAGCAAAGCACTTCTCCCCTGCCCAGGACAGCTTATTGCTTACCCTCAGAGTGAGTGAGGTTTTGATGTTTCCTGCTGTAATACAAAAAAAAGTGAAACTATGCATTGGTGTGAAGCAGAGCAAAGCAAAGCATGTCTCTGGGAACAAACATCTCCCCTCATCCTGCTTGTGGGATGCAGACTCTGTGCAGCCAGAAAGTGGTTTAAGCTGCCCATTGCTCCTGTGCATGGCCCAGCTGGACTCACCTGGGAGGCCACCTTTACCCACCAGCCATCCATCTCTTCCCGACAGCAGCATACAGCCACTCTCCCACAGACCTGTGATTTATGTGGCATGGAGCTTGCCACCACCAGAACTTAAAGGGACCTCAAGATTTGCCATTTTCAACATTAAACGTAGATGTTTGCTGCCCTAGCTCCTAACCCTGCCTTCTTCTGACCCCTCCTTCAGCTATTTCCATGCTCTGAAGGAGTGATGAAAGGGATATGGTAATATGGCAGGAGCCCTCACTCCATCCTCTCCATCACCATAGCTACATGATAACATCCCATATCATATTTATAATATTATCAGCATCATGGTTTGGCTCGGGTAGGTATGACATATAAGCAGGCAACAGCTTACACAGTTTCTGAGCATTTACTCCTAATGAAAATGGCTGGAGCCCAGAAACATCCAAGAACATAAAAACACAATAACATAAATTCACTGTGGTATTAAATCAAACTCTTTAGAAAGCATCTTTAACATTTCACTAGGATGCAGGTAAAAGCCTCTCATCCACACTTGATGGAAACAACATACCTCACGTTAGTGGCTCTGCTGCAGGTGCAGGGAAGTGGTGAAAGAATTTTAGAGTGAATTTCTAATGAAAAACTGGAGGTTTTACTCAATTCAATCTTTTTTGTAATGATCTGAAAAAGGAGTCTCATTAAAAAGATACTAAATGAAATAGGCATTTTCACCCCAGAACACATTGGCATTTTGAGGTCAGCTTTTAGAGTTCTGAAATGAAATTTGAGACTCCAATGTCAAAATGTTTGTAGGTGGCTTATTTTGGGTTTTGTACTGTTTGTATTACTTACCAATTGTATCAGTGTATTTCTGATAACTGACATCAAGGAATACCATAAAATTATAATAATTATCTCCTAAATTAAGCAAATCACCAAGTGAACTAGTTCTGAAATGCTACAAGGCAAATTTCCAAAAGTGAAATTTCAGAGAAAATATTTAAACAAACATATTTCTGGTTCAACAGGGTAGAAATAACACACCCAGTGAACTGAAAATTCCATTTCAGCCATCTGTAGTGAAGGCTGGCATCTGAGCACTACTACCAAGTAGGCAGGCAGCATGCTCACCTCTCTCTGAGGATGCAGGACAACACACATTGACACAGGAGGTCCTCTGCTTGACCTCTCCCAGTTTGGACTGTGTGTCTGTAGAAAATGGGTGAAGGAAGATGAGTAAAAATTTTAGCAGTCCACCTGTTAAAAAGTCAGTGTTTCATCCTACTTCAGTGTGCAGGACCACAGTGTGCACAGTATGGGTTTTTGCATGCTACAAATCCAACCTAGACACTTATTTTCACCATCTTGGGTAGGAAATTACTCATCTTCAATCTCAGCAAGACCTGGGGATAAGGGTTAGGCCAGAGTTCACAAGAGGTTTGTTTTTCTTCATTTTTCTCAGTGAGGACGGAACAGAGAGATTTGAATTTGGGTGGTGTTTTGTTTGTTTTGGTTTGGTTTTTTGATTGAAAGCATTTGTGTAGCTGTGATGTAGTTTCCTCGATTGCTTCACAGCTAGGTTAGCAACATTTAAGTGCAGTGAAATTTAACTCAAGGTACCACGTCAAATAAACTAATCTTACCCTGGAAAACCTTCTTCTTTGTCCTGCTCTGAGAAAAAGCCATCCACAACACTGTGGTGAAGGTGTATGATCCAAAGGGTTTATAATAAAAGTGCCAAATCCTTCTTGCATTAGGACCTTGCATTAGTACACCTTGCATTAGGACCTCATTAGGTCTCACAGGTGCAGTGGTACATCCTCATTTTCAAAAGCATTGGCAGCTGTTTTGCTTTCAGCACACACTCTTAGTGCCCTATGGAGCAGGTTTTATAGGAAATTTTCTGCTAGAGCTTGCATGGATCAGGTTTACCAGCATTTCCTGGAGCAATTAGCAGACTTCAGGGAAAAGCACTGCAAGCTTCAGAATAGGTGGTACCAAAGTAATCCAAAATACCAGCTTGGGAAAGACCCTATACGAGGCCCCTCTCCTTCACCCAGTCTAGGGAGGAGCCAAGTTTTCCACCTTTCCCACCAGAAACTAGCTTCAGTCTAGCTGACCTCCATGCCAAGAATAGGCAGGAGGATGGCCGTGGCCTCCCTTGAGCTCTGCTCTGAGGGGCTCATGCCACTTCACAAGCCATCTCCAAAATTAGTCTTGTCTGTCAGGTGCCCCTGGAGCAGCCCTCTGGGTACTGTGCCCTGAAGTCCCCCCGACTGTCAGGGAAGCAGCCTGACTTGCATAAGGTGAAGATCTAACTCCTGATACTAAATTTCACTGCTAAGGAATTTTCTGTGTCTCAGGTGCCCAAACAAGAAATGCCACAGAATAGGACATCCCAAAGATGTCCTCATGTCTTTAAATATAATTGTGTTCTCTTTAAATATAGCTTTTGTTTGCTTTAAAATCTAGGCAAAGATGGTTTCAATGCAAGTACTGTGCCTAACCAGCACCAAAAAGAGAAGAGATTGGGAAAGGCTGGTTAAAACCGAACGACCCAGCACTTCTATCTTATTTATTATATTCTGCATGATTTTAGGGGGGATGTGGTAATTTACAAATGTAAGAAGACCAGAACTCTGCCCTGAGGAGCTGTTTTAGCTTAAATAAGGCAAACCAAGCATAAACAAGTCTGGGTAACAAGAACATCTAGAATTTAAATAGCAAATATTTAAAAAAAAAAAAACAACTAGGCCACAAGTCATCCTTTAATTGACAGCAGTTCAAAGGAAACTTTCCCAGGGGTGAGCCATTTCATAACTGCCTGCTGTGGGTTTCTATCCCCCCTCCAAGCATCTGGTGCCAGCAAATACTGTCAACAGGGCTCGAAGCTCGGTGAGCCCATTGCTGAGCCATCTCCTTTGACATCTGACCTCTCCTCTCAGACATCTTTTTTTCTCTCCACTCTGAGCATGAAGGAGGTGGCTTCCCAAAAGCTGATGGAAAATGGGAGGGAAGGCCAGAGGAAAATTGCATCCAACTGCAAACTGCTGAGGAAGGGGTCAGGGTGGGAAAGTCTGGGCCTGTCATGATTCAGGGCCTGGACAAGGACACTGGAAACCTGGATTCCATCTCAGCTTTGACCACTTGGACAAGTTCCTCTGTCTCCATTTGTCTGCTTCCACTCCCAGATGTCATCTGCCTTCATTGTTTTGATTATAAATCTCTTTGGGGCAGCAACTGGCTCCTGCTATATACTTGTGCAATACTGCTCGCAACAGGATCCTAATCCTCGCTCATGTCTGCTGGCATAGCCATATGAAAAAGAAAAAAGAAGAAAAAAAAGGTGTAAGCGCTTCAAAATCTGGAAAAATGTTCAAAGACAGGCAACTACCAGGGGTTCAAATGAATGTAAGCTAAAGATCTGATTTCCAGTGTTGCTACTAATTATTACATGCAACCCCCTTCCCCATAACCCTTAGAAAACCCACATCTGCCTTTGAATGGTAATTCGGAATGGCTGGGACACATGTTTTCACCCAGGAACAATAGAGAATTTTTGCATTAAATACATTTTATTTGGAAATAATTATACTTTTCAGAATTTTCCTTACTTTTTGCAAAAAAAACTTGTTATAATTTTTAACAAAATTAAGATTGAATCCCCCTCTATTCCTCTCTTGTGAGACCCTGCCTGGAGTATTGTGTCCAGTTCCAGAATCCTCAACATAAGAAGGATATGGAACTGTTGGGACAGGTCCAGAGGAGGGCTACAAGGATGATCAGAAGGCTGGAGAATCTCCCATCTGAGGACAGGCTGAGACAGTTGGGGTTGTTCAGCCTGGAGAAGAGAAGGCTCCAAGGAAATCTCACAGCAACCTTCCAGTACCTAAAAGAAAGTTGAAAAAGTACCTACAAGAAAGCTGAGGAGGGACTATTTACAAAGGCTTGTAGTGATAGGACTAGGGGGAATGAGTATAAACTGGAGAGGGGCATATTTAGGCTAGATATAAGGAGGAATTTCTTCACCATGAGGGTGGTGAGGCACTGGCACAGGTTGCCCAGGGAAGCTGTGGATGCCCCACCCCTGGAGGTGTTCAAGACCAGGTTGGATGGGGCCTTGGGCAGCCCGATCTAGTGGGATGTGTCCCTGCCCTTGTCAGGGGGTTTGGAACTATATGATCGTTAAGGTCCCTTCCAACTCAAACTATTCACAGTCATAGTCTATGACTGTATGATTCTGAAGTTACTACTGAGTGGTTTTGCTCTCTGAAAAGATTGCTTTAAGTAAAAGAAATATTTGATGAATTATCCTGCTAAAAATTTCATGAAAGAATGGTGTGACGTACTTTACAGTAAAAAAAATAAAAGTCTGTTCTGGTCCCTGCACAGTGAAAATAACTTTGAAAGTTCAAAATTTGATGAAGCCGTTTTCCTGAATTGAGGCCTGCTCTGTTTTTCATGCAGTGTTGACAAGAGCTAGATGAGAAAGAAATTCAGTTTCCATCCTCTATTCAATCTCTGGTTGCTCTGAAGATTAGCAAGGGTGCCTGTTTCACTGGTGTTTTCTTGTTAAATAGAAACTCATCCCAGAGAAACATAACTTGAAACTATCAAATCATTTCACAATTGACAGATGGTAACAGCTATGTATGCAGCCCTCAACTGGTTTTAACCAGTGATGTGGAGGTAGGAACTGCTCTATCATGATCAAACTCCATACGCCTCGTCCATCCTTTAAGATTTCCTCTCTGAAATATAGGTTCAAAAAGCTGCAGTCACATAAACCCACTGGTAAAGCCAGCTTACACATCATGTTTTACTCTGTCTTGCAATTAACTTCTTAATTAGGAAATATATTTTAAAAAGACATTTTCAAGGCATACTGGATTCCCTGTTTATAGCTCCCCCTTGCTGAATTATCCAGCACACAGAAAAAGGCAAGTAGCAATAGAAAGACTCAATACAGTTTCTGAAATCCAGATGAAGCTGTTCCCCGCCCCAAGGAAGGTTCCTCAGCATTGTCCTGACAGTTTATAAAATTATTTATTTCAAAGCAAACAAGCCAGGAAGGCTGAGGAGCATGGTGGAGAACAAGACCAGGAGGGGCACCCATCACCTCTGGCACCATATCACAGTTTCAGCCTGGCAAGCTACTGACCAAAGATGGCTGCTCTGTAATGGCCTCTCAATAGCCTATTCAGAAGCAATTTATGGCCTTAGTCCTTTGTCGAGACAGGTAGTTTTAATTAGCACCCATGATGGCAGGCTCACGATGGGTGTCATAGAATCATAGAATCACCAGGTTGGAAGAGACCCACCAGATCATCGAGTCCGACCATTCCCACCAATCTCTAAACCACGCCCCTCAGTACCTCATCCACCCGCACCTTAAACACCTCCAGGGAAGGCGAGTCAACCACCTCCCTGGGCAGACCATCCCATTGCCTAATGACCCTTTCAGTGAAGAATTTTTTCCTTATGTGGAGCCTGAACCTCCCCTGGTGGAGCTTGAGGCCATTCCCTCTTGTCCTGTCCCCTGTCATGGTCCCCTGTCATGGAAGTCATGGTTGCCCTCTCTCTGGTCAGGTTGGATGGGGCTTTGAGCAACCTGATCCAGTGGGTGGTGTCTCTGCCCATGGAACTGGATGATCTTTAAAGTCTCTTCCAAGCCAAACCATTCCATGATTCCACGAAAATCATGGAGTTCTTCTAACTAGCCCCAACCCCTTGTCCAAGCATCCCAAGGCACAGACGGTGTGATTATCTTGCATGCAGGTCTGGGGTGCCTCTGCAGGCAAGTGGTGGGAGGGCAGACCCCCTTGCTGCTGTGCTGGCTTTGTGCACAGAGGACTTTCTTCTCAGGGACTCTCTGTCGTGCCTCTGCCATATACCCTGAATTTACCAGGGAGAAAAAGGGCAATGTGCTAAATGGAGGTTAGCTGGCCATGAACTCAGCCTTGCTCTTGTGAAGGATAAGGCCTGTTTGGACTCTTTGGGAAAATTTCTAGCATGGTCTTTGGTTGCCACTTTCAAAGAACCTGAGAGAAAAGGTTTGCAAATGTTCCTAGCTCCCGCTTTCTGTTCAGAAATACAAGCAGCCAGAAAACACACATAGCTTTACAAAACAGCCTTTACACGATGACACCATTCAGCCCCTTCAGTAGTCTGCTTGCACATGCAGCCTTCACATATGTGTGCAGCCCCAAATAGTTTGAATTTAGGAAACTTCCATGTAAACAACCCTGAACTCAAACATTTTCCAGCTTTTGGTAGAGCAACTCTTGTGAAGCTCAGGTATTCAAGCAGGGCTTGTAGAGCTCAAATATATTGTTATCTGGACAATTTTTCTTGTGTGGCATTTTTTTCTGGCTCATTGAAACATTTCTACTGTACTCCTGCCTTTGCTTTAACCTTTGAGGTACTGACAAAAAGCAAACAATGAAAAGTGCATAATGTTATGGAAGTAAAATACAAAAAAAAAGCACTTATGCAAAGGGGAGGAAAAAAAATAAACAAAACATAACCTGAGGTTTTAGGAAAAGCTGCGTAACCTGTCTTTAGGGCCGGAAGAGAAAGAAATGCATTTGCCACAGATTGAGTAGAACTATATTAGTGTACGTGCAAGCTGCAATAATTTATCCCTCTGCAAAATGTAGTGTTAAATACATATTTTTAATGCCTGGCAAACCTGAGAACATACACATGTCTTCTCATATCTAACCTGCTAGAGAGCTGCAGGTCTGTTCACTTTAACTTTTAGGCACAAAAAGGATATCTGCAGGGTTTATTTTAAACACACAGAAAAAAAAGTCAAGGCAAATACGTTTGCGTTTACCTGTGAAAAAGCAGGACAGAAAGGAAAAAGAGTCCCAGTTCTTTGCCCTCGTTTTCGCTTGCTTTTTACACCACATCTGCAAAAAAATCCCTGGTTTTTAGGGTTGAGCGTCAGCTCCCAAATTCTTGAGGGAGCACCGCCACCTCGCGGGCACGGCCGGCAGCGCCGCCGCGGGTACCGGGGTGCTGGGGGATACTGGGGGATGGATACTGGGGGGTACTAGAGGGAACCAGGGTGCTCCTGGGGCTGTCCGGAGGCAGCTGCTCCCCCTCAAATCCTCTCTGCCCCGCACCTCAGAATCACAGACTCACCAGGTTGGAAAAGACCCACTGGATCATCGAGTCCAACCGTTCCTATCAAATACTAAACCATGCCCCTCAGCACCTCACCCACCCGTCCTTTAAACACCTCCAGGGGAGGTGACTCAATCACATCCCTGGGCAGCCTGTTCCAGTGCCCAATGACCCTTTCTGTGAATTTTTTTTTCCTGATGCCAAGCCTGAACCTCCCTTGGTAGAGCTTGAGGTCCTGCGCTTCCTGCACTCACAGGGCATCACGGTGGTATTTGTCAGCACCTGGGTGCGGGGCCTATTCCACTCGTCTTTGACTGAAAGCTTCCTATTCACCTAAGGGTGGAAGAGTAGGATTTTGCCAAGAGGTTGCAACCCTGGAGAAAAAAAAGCAAGGGAGGAGTGCAGGAGCGGCTTGGGTTGCTCAGCTTTTCAGCACATCAGTCCCATTTGATTCCTTTCATCACAATCACATTTTGTGCTTGGCCACTTAGTGGGATTTGGGTTGATTTATTTAATGTAATAAACCTTCCTCGGCACAACTGGCGGATGCCCAGTTATTGCCCACATTGCCTGCTGCCCAGCTCTCATGCTTCTGCCTCAGGACAGGGGGCTGCGAGACAGTGGTACCGCCAGCTACACATTCGGCTGCTTGGGGAGGACGATGGGTGATGTCCTGCAGCCCCGAGAAGGTGAGTGAAACCCTACCACCAGCTGCAGAGGAGTACTCAACTGCTGAAAGTCTGGACTAGGAATGGTAATATAAGAGCTCTGAAAAACTCCTGTTTTCCTCTGAATGTTTGTGTGCGCGCACGTGTGTGTATGTGTGTGTGTGTGTCTAGAATTTCCATAATAATTGTGTCTGTTGTCTGCAGACATGAATTCATTACAGAAGGAGGTAGGAGAACTGCCAGTGTCAATATACATTTCAAATTCCTTGCTACAGCCTTGATTTATAAGACAACCTGAAACACTGACTAGCTGGTTGCCTTTCAATGAACTGAATTTAGCATGATAGCTGAGAGGACTGAAAACAGATGAATTATTATTTTATTTTTTAAAGCATCCTGTCTCAGTATTTTTCATTTTAAGACTTGTTAGCTGTGTTCTGGATATTCCTCTGCTCCCCCTACTCCATCCCCCTCCTTCCTCCTGTGCATGCTCCATCAGCACTTGCATTAATCCAGGCCTGAAAGTACTAAATTGATTCACAGGAATGCGGGCACCCAGGGGCAGAATGTTCGAGGAACAAATGAATTAATCATCTCGGAGCCGCCATGCTAACACACATAAAAGACCACTGCCCAGAGCAGCAGTGATGACAGGTACAGCCTGGCCCTTGGCTGACCACACAACACGAAGTCCCACACCAAGCACCCCATCCTCCCCGGGCACTGCCAGAAGCATGCAAGGAGGCTGCCAGGCACACTCCCGCATGAGACAGCATGTGCGCTCACAAGGGTACTCTTTGAAGAAATCCAGCATATAGAAGTAAGTGTAATAGGAATCAGAAGCCCTGCAGAAAGAAAGAAGTCCACAGTCATTACAAATGGACCTTCACAGCAACAAGAAAAGAAAAAAAAATGCTTGCAGGGAGAAACAGAAAATAATGTTTTGCAATTACAGTCCACAGCTGTTGCAATTCCAGCACGATGCTATACACAGGTGCAGCTATTATAGCTATGAATAGCATGCACTAAAGGTGCCATCCATATGGGTAATAATACAAGGGCTGAAAAGGTATTTTCGTTTGCAGCCTGATGCTGGGAAGGAAAAATAAATAAGTAGGCTATCTATCAGCCACCCAGTTCTCAGCCTTATCTGAGGCTGTGGAATATGAGGTGGGCAGGTGAGCACTGGCAGAGGACCGCTTTTCAGTATCTGACTGGGGAAATCTTCCTGATGTACTAGGTAATGTCTGAGTCGAGACTACAAGGCTTTAGATGGTAGGAAAATTGGCAGCTTTCCCTCTTTCTATGTTGTGAATAGAAAGTTTTTAGAAGTTTCTTCTCTTTCTGGTATTTAAAACACCTGAACTGTGAAAAGTACTTGATAGTAGGGGAAGGGTGAGAGTAGGGGAAGGGTCCCTCCTCTGTTCTCTTCCACTCAACATCCATGCTTTGGCAGTGCCAGTGTGCAACTTCAGCGTCAGAGTCCCTCACTAGCGTGAATGAGGAAGAGCTAGACACAGAAACATGACCCATTCATCAATATTTTGACCTTCCTTCTCCGTCCCCATGTCAGCCACATGCAGCAGGAAGGGTGGCTGGACCATGTCACCTCCAGAGGCTCCCTCCAACCACCGTTATGCTGCTTCTGTGACCTCCCTCTGGTGCAAAGTTACTGAACGCTGTTTGGCAACATCGTGACTTATTACAGCTCATGGCCAGTCTCCAGCAGATCTGTGACTCCAGAGGCACTGGACCATTATTTCTCTGAAGCCTAGTTTAGCCCCCAAAATCCTGTCACCCTTGGATGGCTCTTAGAAAGGAAGAGGGTGTCCTGTGGAAGCACAGACTCAGCAACCCGTTGCAAGCAAGTTGAATGCTTTCCAGATTGTTTTACTGTACTCATCCTTCCTTTCATCAGAAAGGGAACTGTTAAACAGACTTAGCAGATACCTAAGTGAAAAGCAAAGAAAGGTTTACTCACTGCAGTCTGGTATCTTGCTCCATGATGAGCTTTTTTTCCTCTGATCCGAGGGCCACTAAACATTTTGCCACTGGTCTTGAAGATGCCCAAATCACAAATGTAAGGCTAACACTAGGTTTGCCTTTACCTTGCAGAACTCTTGGCATTTGTCCACAGACCCACAAACATCTGCAAGTCATAGACCACAGGCTTGGCATGCAACAGGGATGCTTTCATGGGTACAAGGATGTCCTCATCCCCCCACACCTGTGCCAGTTCCAACACCACAATTAGGTCCATGTTGCTGCAGAGCTGGCTAGTTTAAAGCTAATATACAGAAGTCCACATCACCTGAATCCTTTTGACTTGCAGCCCGGACACAGACTAATTTTTTTTTTTTTTTGACCTTGCATAGGAAAACCATGTCCCTTGTCACTTCAGCCTCAGTGGTCCCCCCAGCTTCTGTGGAACAACTCCTGCTCCAAAAAGCCAACCAAACACAGGGACAGGGGTGTGAAGCTCAGGACCACCCTACTGGGATTGCCCAAGCCAGCACAGTGTAGGGCAGAGGTGTGACATCTGAAGCCTACCCTCAACCCCCGCCCCATGGGGGTGCTGGGGAAGGGTCCGGATATTTTCAGATTGACAGTGCCAGGAATTTGCTGAATGCTGGTGGAGGAACCAGTTACCCCTGGCACCAAGGCAAAAGCATCCTCCGGATTCCTGAACAGGTCCCAGTTCACCAAGGTAGGCAGAATCAAGGTCTTTTTATAGGCCTTAAAATTGAGGGAGGCATTAAAATTAATTTGAAAACTTCACAGGAAGCTAGCATAATGAAAACAAAAGTGGATTGATGCACTGGCTGGCATATCCTCGCCCTGGGAAAGAGCTCAGGCAGCCGCTTCCAGAAAAACTGGAGCCTGCTGGAAGAGAGCACAAAGTAGAAAATACAGCTCAACGGAAGCTCACAGACAGAGTGGCAATGTGGAAGAAATTATAATGATTAATACAGTGCCTGAAGTGTGCAGGGGGCTGCAGAAGATTGAAAAAAAAAGACCCAGAGATTTGATTTTCCACTGCCCTTCAGCAGCAGCAGTCATTCTATACCAGCACAAAGTGGGAGTGCAATCTTCACGCACAGAACAAGTGCACTTTATGTTGCCTTTCTCTCTATTTTCCTGCTGTAAAAAGCCCAGGGAAAGGGGCAATCAAGCCTATTTGTCCCTGACCACTGGGGCTTGGAGCCTAAGCTAGGACATAGACCATAAAACGACAGACAAAGGCACCAGGGGAGAGGAAAGCCACTGAGAAGAGCGCCCACATTTATCACCGGCTAGGATGGAAGAGGGAGTAAGAATAAACTGAGGGCAATGTCCAGTTACCAGCTGCAGAAAAATCACAGAGTTACAGAAAAGAAAAACACATTTCTCCTCTTAATTTGATTGGACTCAATAATTTTGCCACAATCAATCTCTTTTAATATCAAAAGCAAACCCAATTAGAGCCTTAGTTAAAATTTAAAGCCTGTAGTTCAGATGCAACCACCTATATCCTTTACAGCAGGTCACCAGCCATAAGCAAATAAATATAGATTGATAGACAGACAGACAAAACACATATGAAATGCTACCAAGCCCGAACAGCAGCTTTTTGGGGTGGCACCATCATTCAGCAGACCAACAGTGGACCCTCAGGGAATTCTGGCATTGTTCTGTGAGATGCCGCCACATTTCAGGTACCATGGTTTCTCCAGAGTGAAGAGGGTTAAGATTCTAGTTCTTGATTTCTGCTCCCTGAAAAGCTGTCATTTTAATTAAGAGGCTTGTCACTCAGATTTACTATGAATGGGAATATGTTTCTGCTGGCTCTGACTTCAGATTCTCGCTGCAGATGAGCATCAAAACACTGATAAGATTTTCATTGCTGGTAAATTAAGCAACTTTAAAAAGGTCTAGATAACTTTCGGGGTTACAATAATGGGAAAAGGGGCATTTTAGGCATAGGTTTCCCCCAGTAAACTAAAAATACATGCACTTACCTGTGATTCAGTTGCTGCATCAAGTCCAGAGCAGCACCTCACTGTACCACAGAGTTATATCCTGCATTTTTAGTAGATACAATAACTAAATTAGAACTGCTTGATACAGGAGTGACAAAAACTCTAGATGTGCTGAAGAAAAGGAGTAACTGAGCCTGATGTCTGCCCAATACACACAAGTATTCCTTGCCTCTGGTTTGCAGTCCATTAAACAGCATTACCGTGCAGCTAAGCATCTCTCCTGGGCTGTACCTCTGTGACAGAGGAAGTAGGCCCACTCTGTCTAATTTTTGGCTTTATAAGGCTTCATAAAGACATCATGAGGCACAGTAGTTTTATTTTAACGTGCATTTATGTTCTGTGATAATGTTTGGACTAAGCTTCTACCAGGAAAAAAAAAAGGGGGTGCAATATTCAAAGGAATAGGCTGCTTGTACCTTAAACCAAAAGCAAACAAACAAAACCAGAATAAACTTTTATGGATGGATGTTTTCATTTATTGCTTTTAAAATAGGAGTATCCAGAATATTCTTTTAGCTCAGAAATATTTATGTCCTGACTTACACACTCTTGCAGAAGTCTGAATTCCTTTGAGTTATTAAAGGATTTTGTCCTCAAGTCATTCACATTAGGGGAATATTCAGTTTAGAATCTTGCCTCCTGCTCAAAGTTCACATGTGAAACTCATGGTTAAGATCCCTCCTTGCCGAGTTTCAGGTCAGTGCCCTAGCCACTGAAAAGGCAGAGATATTTAGCAATTAAACAGTCCTCTAGGCTACGTCTGTACAAGTCAGTTCAAGAGTGCTCCCCAGCGCAGGGATCTACATGCCTTGTTTTCACTTTAGGAAGGTATGGCCTCACCCCACCTGTCTCCTCATGCTCCCCTTCCCACAGGGGAAGGGAAATTTCCTGCAAAGGTCTGGAAGGACACATGGTGGTCTCCCAGTCCTCTGGATGGGCAACTGGAGTCTCTGGCCACAAAGCCAGCCCTTCAGCCTAGGGCAGCTGAATTCTGCTGAAGAGCTAGGAAAGAGCCCCAAAAGTATCTTCCGGTGCCTAAATACCTTGTATAAATTTGTCCTCCACTTCAGATGCAAACATTAGCACCCAAGAAGTAGGAACAAGTCGAAAGGTGGAAGGGGGTAAGGGCATTGCTTTGCCTGTTCAAAGATAACACAGTTCTGCTTGTAGAAAGCAAGTTATTTTTCCATTCTCAAGCTTTTGATATTAAGAATTATCTATCCACTTTCCAGAAAACAGGGAATTAGTCTTTCCAGACTACGTGTTTAACAGAGAAGAAATGAATCTTCATGAGCTTAAGACATATTCCCTCTTCTTCTCTTAGCCCCTCACCCCCTGCCTCATATCTCTTCTATGCAGTTTTTCAAATAGTTTAATAATATTCACAGGGACATTAGATTAATTGGATTTTAATTCCAAATGACTGTGAAAGCAGAGAAGTGAGTCACCAGTCCATGCTAATGAGAAGATCTATTAAGGACCCTTCTCTGATAGACACATAGTGTAGGGTTATAAATATTTCATATTCAATTAATTGAATTTTGCCCCCTGTTATATGATGCTGCCCTGGAATGTTAATCAACTGGGACCAGAGAGAGAGAGAGAGAGAAAGGAAGAAAGACGGGGAAAAAAACACTAAAAGAGAGGCTTTAAACAACATCAGAGCCATTCCCATCCCCAAATCCTCCCAGTTCACACAGTGCCTGCACATCAGAGTGGAAGCTTTCATACAGACAGCATCTGGTTCCATACAGTGGATAAATTAATGTTAATTAATCAGACAGTCATTTTATGAAGAACTGTGCACAAAAGGTTATTCGAGCCCTGCTGCAAATAGATTTATAGGTATAATTGCCATGTTGAATGACCCTCTGTACATAGGCTCATTAAACTGGCCATCAGTCAAGAAGTATAATTGAGGCAGTCCAATAGCACGCCGCTGGGACCATGCGGCTGGCTGCAAACAAAACCGCTCTGCAGAAGCCAGCTCTCTGAAAGCCAACGATAACTCCATTTCCCATCCTCCAGGCAGTTTCTGCCATTATCCACCCTGCCAGCTGAAGCTCTGGGCAGAAAGGAGCAAGGAGAGCTCCCGTGCCCATTGTGGCTTTACATCATTCACGAAACATGCTGAGGGACTGGGTGCAGTATAGAAATGGTCTTACTGACAGCCACAGTTTCTAAAAGTCTTTCTGGTCTTCACAGCTGGGAGCAGCTTGAATGTGCAGGCTTCAAAGCCACTGAGATCAGAAGGTGAATATAAAGACACTAAATATTCTTGACAACATTTCATGTTTGAAGAGCATCTCTTGATTTCATTGAGGTGGGGAGAAACACAGTAGGGTCCGACCCGGGATTGGAAGAAGCAGGGACTGGCATCGAGCACATGCATGTACCCAGAGAGCAGGGCAGCTAACAAGGCTGCAGTCCTCTCTGTCAGTGACACACAGGTCCTGTGGTTATGCCATGGCAGACAGTTGTTCCCAGTGTGGCTGTGTCTGGCCCTGTAGATACTGCGTCCAGCTTTGACTCCTCCAATAAGGGTAGGCAAACCTTGCCACCATCTCTGGCAGCTGATACATGGAATTGTAGGCTGGCAGTTCAGAAGCTCACTTTTTTGCACACAAGATGCCTGCTCATGGTCCCTTGTCACAATCTCTCTGTACCTCTGGTCCTCACCTATGCAATTACCTCTGCTGTCTGCCGCCCAAAGCTTTCCTAGTCACAATTTGTGTGAGGATCATCTTATTTCATGTACTAGAGGGGCCTTGCATCAGGGTTTGCACATTGAAGGCTGAAGTTGCAAGCAGTCTCTACCTCTTGCACATGCACACCATGAATTGCATGACTGTCCATGGGATAGGAGAAGGAGGAAGTGCAGAGCACCTCAAGCTACTCCAAAGTGTGCTGGGTAGCCCATCACTCAGCTTCCCTGGGGGAGACATGGACCAGGACGATCGGGGGCAGGGGTGGGGGGTGGATGTCAGAAATCGGCTGTTTTGTCCAAGACACCTCCAGGAAAAATCTGCAATACCTGCTTCACTTTGGAAGACGTCATTTGAGAGAGCTGGAGCATAAAACCCACACCAGTGTCACAGAGAGGTAAATAAATTGATGGAATTAGAACTTGTTCGTATTATCTGTTCTTACACTCACATTATTCATCACATCTTTGGAAGTTTCCTTTAGTTGCGTATCTCCCTTATCAGATATTAAATAGCCACATCACACCATCTTTCTCAAACACAAATAAAACAACGAAAGCAGAGGAAATAATGTGCCCTAATACAGAAGCCATGAATGCAAGCATAAATAGAGAAATCCAAGTGTCTCAGAGTGGTGACAATGTCACCATCTGAAAATGTTCCTGATGAAAAGGTGTACCAGTTCCCATCACTGGACAAGGCAAGAGTGCCTTAGCATGTTGGGGCCCTGGCAGTGTTTTCCTTCACCCTGTCCCACAGTGACTGGTTCAGTCTGGGTATGCTCCAAACTCTTTTCCCAGTGTTGCTGGGCATAAATAATATTTACCTGCACAGCATCTGACAGATCTGGAAAACTGACAGTGAGCACAGTACGCCTCTGGCTCTGCTGCGTGCCATTCATGTCAGGAACTTGCAGTTAAGCCACATGGCTCCTCATCCAGGTCTGCAGGGAACCACCCTGCAGTACCAAAGTCTCCAGGCAAGTCCTGGATCTCACTTTCAGAGCTGCTCTGTGGACAGACAATAAATCAGGTCCTGAGGGCAGTCTCAGGCACTCCTCAGAATTGAATTCCCCCATCCCGTGGTTCCCTTCCTCAGACCATATTTGAGTCACATGAACAATAGTGTACCCGAAGTTTTTAACATCTTTGCTACCACCAAGGCAGCACTTCCTCCTACCATAATATTTTTTCCTGTCTACTTAAGTCCTCAGTTTCTCTTGCTTTCCTGCCCCAAAGCAAAACCCATTTGTTACCACACGTGCCAAAATCACCAGCTGCCCTGCAGTCAGTGCAGTTGCACTGCTGCAAAACCCCTCACTTTTGCTGTATTCTCCCACTAAGCATGCTGGAATCTCCACTCGAGTGTTTGCCGAGGTCCAGCCGCCCACAGAGGGCACTGCTCATAAACATAACCATGTGCACTGGCTCCGTATGTCACATCAGCACTCAGAAGGCTGCGCTTTCCATCCAGAGCAAATCCAAGTGCTTCGCGCATATTAGTACTGTCATCTCCATGATGACAGGGAGAGGCAGGCTAATGCTGCACAGAAGGATATATTTTTAAAGCACATACTACTCAGTATGTGCTACAGACATAACGCTTCCACTACAGTGGAAGGCCTCCAGTGCCCAGGAGCTGAAGTGTATCAATTCAGTGGCATAAGGAAAGACAGCGGTACCTCAAAAGATATTTTGATATATCAATATGCCATTTTGCCTTGGACAAGAATGAGAAGAGATGTGGTCTTCCTCTGTCCACAACATGCAGACCATAAGCAATCTGTGTAATACACGCTCAAATGTTAAAGCCAAGTTTCCTGTTAGTCCCTTTACTACTCCAGCCAGAGGAACATTTTTCTGAAGTTCCAAGTTCAGAGAGAGGGAGATAAAGGCTTTAAATATTAGAGACACTGACCTCACTGGTAGCAATTTTACCACTAGACTGCCTCGGGTGTTGGGATTTCAACCTGTAATTTCTAAGAGAGGATCCATATCTACTCTGCTGAGCCTGCTTTTATATATAGAGTTAAGTGCAGGTTTAGGCAAACACTTACCAACAGGGTAAAGGTGTACGGCCTTCTTACCTACCTACCTCATTTTCAGTGATGCAAAAAATCTCAGCTACGTGCGATGTATGCATGTAGAACAGAGCAGCTAAAATGAGAAGAAAAATATCTGCCTACCTTGCATCCCACTGCTGTGCTGCCTCCATTGCTTGGCATGCTCCAAGGGGACATGCAAGAATGTACTCAAGGAGGGGGACAGCTTACAGAACAGTAAAAGAAAGTACTTTGTGCTTCCAGCCTAATGAGGAAATTGCTGAGCTGCTTTTTCTTTAAATACCAGACTCATAGTTAAGCAGAAATGAAGTTTTACTCTTCGTTTAGTCTTCTCTCCTAAACGCACCTCAAATTCTAGTTTAGCTTCAAAGCAGCCAAAGGTGCTGAAAAATAGCACATAGAACTTGCCTTCAATCCAAGAGGGTGATGGTGGTGGTATCTTTTTGGTATTCTCATCTTTAAAATACAACCTTTGTCAATCCTGTACAATCTACCTTTTTCATTTCTATCTGATAGTCCTGTACTTCTCTCTTACAAACCACCAAGACTGGGTTTGCCTTCAAAATCTCTCTAGGAGCTCCACTTTCTCAGCTTTTTGCAGCACACGGAAACCAGAAAAGGATTAGAAACTAATAACATATTGGTAATTACAATCATGCATTTTAATCACTGAAGTACACCCTTAAATCACAGAATTCCAAGTAAAGACCAAGTAATGCTAGGCTAGTACTCAAGGTCCCAACATCACACTTTCATAACCTGAATTTTTCTACTTTGGCTCTTAAGAGTTATAGGCTCCTGTGCAAAGCAGGCAAGCATAAATCTCTTCTAAATAGTAGTGGCCATTTGCAGTCTTTATATATATCCAAATTTTCTCCATCTAAGAAGAAATGGGGAGGAAGACTCAGCACAATGGACTGGGGAAAAAGAAGTCATACCACAGCCAACAGCCTTTTTTCAAAGAACTATTTTACAGCAATCTAAATCCATACCATGTTAGCTTTGCAGGACTGCTACATTTGTCTAGGTAAGCTGCCTAGACCACAGTAACTCAGTACAACAAAGATTTCTTCCTCTCTGAGATTTCAGATAATTCAACCAGCAAGTTTCCCCGCAAATGCAATGTTTCAAACAGACTATTTCAATATTAATTCACGTAACACATCATATTAAAACCATACTACCAGTTCTCATTGAAGTCCAGAATTCTTGTTGTCAGGGATATGTTAGGCTGAAAAGACAACGTGACAGGAAAGCAAGAGTTTGCTCTCTAGCTCTGACTAATTCATCACATTTTAGAAGCTGAAACTACAACAACAGTTGATTACATTTGAGTTAAGGAACTTCCACTTGCCTGAAACACTAGAAAAGAAATCCCACTAATATATGTTCTACAGCTCAGGAAGGTCTGCATCTGGTGCATGGGCTGTGCAAGCAGATCTTGGGGCACAGAGCAGCAGATACAAACCCCCAACCTTAGAATCATAGAATGGGCTGTGTTGGAAGGGACCTTAAAGATCATCCAGTTCCAACCCCCTGCCATGGGCAGGGACACATCCCACTAGATCAGGCTGCTGAAGGCCCCATCCAGCCTGGCCTTGAACACCTCCAGGGACGGGGCAGCCACAACTTCCCTGGGCAACCTGTGCCAGTGCTCACCACCCTCATCGTGAAGAAATTCCTCCTTATGTCTAGCCTAAATCTACCTCTCTCCAGTTTATACTCATTCCCCCTAGTCCTATCACTACGAGCCTTTGCAAACAGTCCCTCCCCAGCTTTCTTGTAGTCTCTTTTAGGTACTGGAAGGTTGCTATAAGATTTCCTTGGAGCCTTCTCTCCTCCAGGCTGAACAACCCCAACTCTCTGAGCCTGTCCTCAACCTTCACTGAGAGCATTTATTTTCTAAGAGGGGGTGCTGAAACCAGCCACCTGCTGGAAACACTTGCCTTCTGCAGACCTGCTGGAGCCAAGAGTTGATGCACATTAAGCTGGCTCTGCCAGCACTTGTTCATTCCAGTTTCTGGAAAGAAAATGCAGGCTGGCTTCAGCCAACGAGATCCCATGGACAGCAGCACCCAAAACCCTGTCCTTCACAAGAACGCATCCTGGTTCTTACCTATGAGCAACATGTCTGGAACAGTCAGACCTCAAGAGAAACATTAGATGCCCAAGATGCAACTGAGGCTGGTGCCAACAAGGAGGAAACATGCATGAGGACAACTAAGTACTGGCCAAGTTAAGGACAAAGCTGCTACAGCATCAAGCGGGGGTGGTTTTGTCTCTGTTTCAGCAGAAGTAGGCTGTAAATTGCAGATAGTCTGTAAAATCCAGCAGGCATGAAGCCGTCCCCTCACAAGTATGAGGGTTCTCACACTTATTCACCTGTTTTCACATGAGACATTCGTGATTAATAATGCCAAGTAGTGACACAAAGCAGTTTGTTTATTCAGATCAACCTTTTAATCCCATCTCACCTTCAAAATAAATTACCAGATAAACTCTTCCATGAACTATGCTCCAAATCATGAGGTGGTCACAGGACAAAAACTACCCAGAAAGAAAAAAAAACAAAAACAACAAAACACAAATTTTTTTTTTGGAACTTATTTTAGTTTTACTTCACAAAATGTTAGGATGCTGCAAAATTTTAATCTGATATAAAATTCAGAATGCAGTAAACAGCAGATTCTTTCCTCAATCACACACCAGTTAAATGAACGTAAAGCAATAACATCACTTTAGCAAGGGAATTTCTTCTATAAAATCCTGATAAAAACATTCCTGGAACAGTGTAATTTTAAAAAAAATTTTAGTTGGTTTTGATGTGTCGTGTTGTACCAGCCTGCTTTACTAGGGTAAGTGAATTTAAGAAAAATGAAATAAAGAAACCACACACAGCATTTTGCAGCCAGTTATCTCAATGTACAAGATCTTCAAAATTAAGCCTCAAAACATCCCTGTAAGCAAGGACTTTACAAGCAGGGAAACTTGCATCAACAGGCTAAGTCACACGTCAAGATCATACAAGGACTAGGACTTGACTCTTATGATGATCAAATCAAACCACAATATTTTGTAGAGAATGATTTATTACAACTCTGACTGCTCAGGTTACATGTTAGTGTTATCCTGCTGAAAAGTAATCCCTCCACAAGATGGGATGTTTTGGACTAGAGCAGTCTGATCCATTGCAAACCTTTTTCAGATTTAACCTGTAACTGTGAGTTTTAAAACACTAAACCTGCACGCCTCCTCAGTTATTTTGATACTGAAATGGGAGTGCTGCATCACTCTAAAAACTGCAGTCAGTCTGATGTAGCAATGAGCACCAGCTGTGTCTTTAGAGAAGTACAATTCTACACATCACAAGGTGTATGTCCCTTCTATTACTTTAAAGGGATTTTTTTGTTGTTGTTTTGCTTTTACTTGGCTTTAGAATTTGGCCTAGCCAGTTGCCAGTGTTCCCAGACACTTATTCCCACGGGACTTGTCTTGCCCTCATTACCAGCAGGTGTCACATTGAAGGATGTGTAATACCCTTGCTGCCAAGCTCAGGCTGCAGTCCCTGCTCTGGGGACTGCCAGAGAAAGTCCCACTCCCTCTTCTCCCTTCTGGGGCAGAAGTCAGCATCTGCAACTTGAACATGCCCATGTCTGTAGCTTGCTACTTGCATCATCTCTCTCTCTAGCCAAGAGATTAAAAGCTTACTCTGCCAGCTGTCCACAGCACCAGGCTATCAGACAGCTGGTCTAACTCTTTACTAGCTGCTTCCTGATCCTCTAATCGCAAGATTATTAATTGTATATTTCTGTAAAAGAGCAAAAAATGTCTCTCAGTGTGAAAATGTTTAAATATATAAACACATTTCATAAAAATATTTATTAAAAAAAAAATCAAAATGCCCCATGAGCCTGTAAACATTGCCTATAAAATCTCTCTTAACTGGAACAATTTGAAATAGTCATTCAGGCTCTTTTCTGCCCAGTCCAGTAAGATTTTAAGATAACCAATAGAAATGCCACTTGTCTTCTACTTCAACCCTCACCCCACCCCTTTTTCTTCTTTTTCCTTTGCTTCCAATATGACAGTTTGATTTCCCAATGTCAACAATTTTGTTTGGAGGCATCACTTGTCTTTCCTTTTAACAGAGTTCTGCATGGCCTGATTCTGAGGCTTTCTTGTGGAATGGGCTTGAGGTCTGATTGGTAACACAAGTAACACCAGGATGCTTAAAATGTGCATGTGAAAATACATAGACCTGGGAACAAAAGAAGAAATAGAATATTATATTTTTATCAGCAATAACATGAATTGTGCAACCTCAGTAAGCCCATGCAGAATTTAGTACTAAGGGATGAATGCAAAAAATATGAACATGACCTACAAAGCACAAAAAAATACCTTTGGATTTCACATAGCCTGTGGTATCTGCTAGCATTGATGAAAATCTTGCCATGGATGTTAATGAGGCAAGGAATCAATTAGAAAGCTCCAGAATCCAAAATCTGATGGCTCATACAAGCCTGTGTAATTCAACCATAGACTTATTCAGCCTGTCTCTTTAATATTAGAGTATATAAGGCTACATTTTGCAGAAACGTCCTTTATGCTTAGGACATAAAACTTGCTACAAGCTTTTTTTTAAAAAAAGAAACAGTGACAGAAAGAAAAAAATTCATTCCAAGTGCTGAGATCTGAAATAAAACATTCAACTTTTAACTAGGAATGTCAGGTAATGATGTTTACATAAGTTTTGTGGTTTTGAAGACAACTACTCAGAAATATATCATATTAAGTATCAAATAGTTTTATTTCAGTTATATTTTTTATACACAAGATTGAACACAAATAAAAAATACTTAAAGCACATGAGGCTCTGGCAGCTTGGGGAGGATTACATTTGGGAGCAGTATTGGTGCAGCTTTTAACCACAAAGATGCATCTTCCCATGGTCTTATTTATGCTTCTTACCATAGTTCTAACACCTTCATAAGGTCCTTAGCTTAAAACCACTGCTAGGTGCGCAGTCCTCCAACTTCCTTGCTTAACAGCCTCTTAAATTTTACTGGTATCTATGCTCAGTGTCACTAGGGCAAACAATATTAAGGTAATGACTTGGGGCAAGGGTGGAAAATCATTTTCTTTGTTCAGAACTCCAATAAAAGTAACATTTATGCCTTCATAGATGCTGGCATAGCAATAGCAAGCCCCTTATATATATTTATTTCTGTAGTTTCAATGTTAGCAATGTAATGTCACAGAATCAAATTAATTTTTACTGCATGGAATGGCCTTTTGTAGCACAAAGGGAACCAACTTCACTTAAGGGGCAAATTTATAAATGAGTTGAATATTTTAGTCTTTTTCTCCCCTTTTCGGTTCTGGTTGTTGTTTGCTTGTTTTGCCTTGAAAGACAGAAAAATTAGGTATTAACAAGGCACTTGGGAAAGCATGGCACTGAACCCAGGAAAGGTTTGGAGTCATTTTTATACGGTAAGTTTTCTGTGTTGGAATCAAATGCGTTAAGAAACAGGAATAGAAAATGTAAAAATTTAACCCCCTTCAAAGAGATTTACTGACAGCAGTTATCCTGACTACCAGTTTTACGTTTTTTATGTTAGAGAAGGGAAATGTCTGTCTTAACCAAAACCTGTTACTCTATGTTGACAGTTCACCCTAGTATGAATGAAAATTAATGTAGTCCGGTCTCCCTTTTCAAATTGTTTTCTCAATTCCTTTATTTCAAACTATTTTTATTAGTGTATATCCAGTATACTCTGCAACACCAATGTTTTCTTATTTCTGAAGAACCTAGGGAAGTATTCGCTTTCTATGGAAGTATTCAAAAAGAAAAGCATACTCATTTCAAGACACAATGCTCTGCCAAGCACTCTTCTTATCTTCTGCTGACCGATCACATCTCCTGTTCTATACATTTGGCAGCTGGAAAGCTGATCTTTTTTCATCGACTCCTTCCTACTGCCAAGTCACGTTATTCCTAACCTCTCTGTTAACGGCTGAGACCTGACTGTTCTGAAAAAGGAAACTGAATATGTAAAAAGTTGCAAGACACAGACTGAGAAGTAGAGGTGAAATGTTCTGACTTGGTAGTAGTATTATTATTATTATTACTATTACTACTACTATCATCTCATTATTTGCATGAGTGCAAAAATCACCCCTTATACACTATTAGACATCCTGTTTGAACTCCTTTCAAATCTGATCAAATGCCAACTGCTTTTCGGTGCGGTTAGAATTATTTAACAAAAGTCTGTGCTGATTGAAGAATAACAGTCAAGAGAAGAGAACTTACTTGTAAAACTTAACCGAGGGCTCAACAGCCAGCATAACAAATGGTGCGACAGTATAGCACACGGCCAGTTGAGTGACGACCCAGGTAACGACATCATAGGCTACCTTGAGAGGCACTGACAAGAGGAAGTAATGTCTGCAATTCTTTCTTATCTGCAGGTCAAGGAAAAGTAAATGGAAAATTAATCTATTTCTTAGGCAGTGTGACATGGACACATTGCAAGTGTATGATGCTCCACCTATCATCACCATTAGCATTACTGTAAAGTTTATGCATCAGTAAGAAAGCCGTGAGACTAGGAAGACAGAAGCATATGGACTGGCACATCCAAGTCCCACAGTCAACCAGCAGCAAACAGAGAAGTGTCCCCTAAGTTCCTGTCATAATCACAGGAGAAGATTCCCATGCTGGGTATCTGGGGAGGGAGTTGCTACCATTTGCTTTATTACTGCTTACAATAAACAGTGAAACAAAGTTACTTTAAATGAACAAATACATGTCTACACCTGCAAGCATATGCTGTTCCCTAGAGATTTTGGTTTAGCTTCACACCTGTGAAATCCTCATAAATGAGAGGCAAAGCACATGTTAGGACCACATGTTCAGCAACCTGCTCTAGCCACAGTGTCTAACACTGATCTCTAGTTTAATTCACCTTTCAAATTGTCCTTCTTGTTTATCCATAGACAAACTCTGAAATGTAATGGTGGTGTTTCCCAGCCCTGTACAACTGGCTGGTTCAGTCTGAAAGACTGAAGTGATAAATTCAACAACAGTGAGACATGAAACCTGTGATCTCTTTGGTGGCTCTACTCAAGATGAGGCCCATAAACACAGGGACCAGTTTACTGTATCAATTGCATCCTCATGAAAGAGTTCAAGTTTGGGCTAATACTCAACCCATAACGATTTATTGTGAAATATTGTGCCCAGAGCAGATTATACATACAGGCAACATGATCAAGAAGTTTTCTAGACTCAAGTTAACCTTGAATAGGAAGCTAATCTGACTGCATGGACATAGTCACTGTCACTACCAACTGCATACTCTCCAGCAAAGTTTCCTCTAACAGCACTGCAGCATGTGCAGAATTGGTGCTGGTTATAACTGCTGGGAATACTTTGTAATTAGCATCAATACAGAACAAAGCTTCAGCGAACATCGAGCCCACAAAGGTATCAAAAAGGGACAAGCTGCTTGACTGTGCCAGGGTGGTCCCAGCAACTGACAGCTGGATAGTATCTAGCATGGACCTTAGAAGAGAACAATGAAAGGTACATACTGCTCTGGCTGCAAGCGTGATAAGGATTCCAGTGAGAAATGTAAAATAATATCCAGGATAGATACCATGCCACAGGGCCGACAGGATAAATGTTAAAGCCGTAGGGTACCTGGGAGCTCTGTCATAGCAAACACTGCAAAGATGAAAACAAAAAAAGAAGCTGAATACAACTGAACAATGGACATTGCACTTGAAATCCTTCTCTGTTTTAAGACCTTATTCTGTTTTCTTAATGGTCTTATCTTTCCTCAGTTACAGATAAGAGCATGTCGTACTCTCCCTTCATTTACTTGGAGCATTAGATGGAAAGAGGAAGCACGCTTTTATGCACAGAGTATCCAAAGAGCATCTGTACAAATATTCCTGGTGCTCATAGCATTTAAATAAACAACAGGGCAAAGGGCAGGCAAGACTTCTCTTTCACCTTTATACCTCTATCTGCAATCGCACACTCCCGTTCAAAACTCTGATGAAGATGCAAGTCTAAAGACAGAGATGTGACTTCACCCTCCCTAGTTGAACAGAGGTATTTTCAGGCAGTTATCTGGCCGATGCTGGGAACAACAGGGACTGTCACAAGCTGTTGCAAAGCCGGGGATTCCTGCTACCTTTAGCAGCCCAAAATCTTACTCCAAAAACCCAAGTGAATGATACCAGTTCAAGAACACATCAACTGGTCTACTTGGCTGTTTAAGGTTTAACTGACATGTTGCGTTACAAAGAAACGAGTTGAGATAATGCACTTCTTATCAGGAACACCATTTCAATTATGGAGGAAAAAAAAGTAACTTTTAAGTGGTATATCTTTAACAACAAAAATAGCTATAATACCCGCAATAAATTTATTCTTGCATTTCAGATCTGACATTGACTGTAAGATGAGCTTTAATCATGCCAAAAAGTGTAACAAGTAACAGAAAACTGTTCAATCTACAAAACTTAGATTAATGCTAGTATTTATAAGTGCCTTAACAGTCATGGGTTAAAATCTGATCTTCTCAGTGCTAGAAGTGCTTCTCTATATCCGAAACAGGGACTCCCTAGCATGTACCTTCTAGTAACTCTAAATGAGACTACACTGGGGCTCTGAAGTTTCGACTTCTCTCCAGTTCTAGCTGAACTGGATTCCAGTGACACAAGGCTCCCTTCCAGTAGTAGCCTGCATGGCAAACGTAACATAGCAAAGTGAAATAGTACAGCAAGAATAATGGAGGCAAACAGCAACCTAAAAGATGCCATCAAAATGCTATTACTCTTTATTATGGAAGATATGAACAGTTCATTTGTGGCTTGCTTCTCATATATATGAGAAATGTGGGCATTTTACATTTGCAGCAATAAAACTTCACAGCACCAAATACCCTTGTATTCCACCAACTGTAACAGACACAGGAAATAAAAAGACAGACGAGGCTATACATTCATGAGATTTACCAGCCTGTTTTTCCAGACCATCTAGAGGTTTTGGGTCTCTCAAGTATGTTACTGTTTCAGTGTTCTTACCGTTTTAGCCAGGCAGCTGTCTGAATATTCCAGTTTTCAATGTACATTTTAAAACTTGTTGCAGTCTAGGAAAGAAATTAAAATGAAAAGTTAGCACTGAAAACCGTAAAATAATGCTTGCATTTAAAGTTACAGAGGAGAAATGTGGAAAATATTAATTCTATTAGCTAACTGTTGTGAAGACTGTGCCACAGTCCATCGTTACACTAATATGTTTTGGAAGAGTTATTAAGTAGGCTGATTGCTCACTGCTAACACTTGGCACTTACTGTAAATTCTCACTTTGTTTTGTAAAATTAAATACAATATTTAGTTATTTTTCAAGTTACGGGAAATCTGAAAAGCTTTCTTGTTTTAAATGCTTGGCCTTCCCTTCAGCTCATTAATAGCTAGATTTTTGGAAGAGATGTCTTGCCACTCTTTACATGCAGTCTGGACTTCCCTGGAATGCTATTAAAACAAAGTATTATAAAAACTAAAAGAAATGCACTATTATTTGGAGAAGGAAGGGGGAAGACTTTAAAACACAGACAAAAAAATTTCGGACTGAATTTAGAAGCCAATTCTCAGCCTACTGCCCAGCTTGAGAAACCAGATTAGACTCCAGGGTCCTGGGAGAACCACCTACACCTCCTCACAGCATCAGTTCTCCCAGCTTTAGGGGACTGCTGGACTCCATCCAGCATCACTTCCCCCAATCCTGGTCAACTTCACCGCTGGTAGGGTCACCGCTGGACCCCGTCCCTGGTCCCCCTTGTTCCTCGCCTGCTGACAGAAACATTTGAGGATCTCCTCACCAAACAGGGATGTGACTCAGTGACACCACATTATCACCCCACATCAGCTGAAGGGAAGAGCACAATGAAAATACATATTGAAGACAAAGGATTACAAGTGGAATACACAGATGTTATTTTACTTCCACACAAAATCTTGAAGGCTAACACTTCATCCTCTGTATTTAAAGAGTTAATATTATTAACAATTTCTAACGCAGAACTGCCACATTTTAATTGCATTACTGCACCAAGAGAAGCCAAGAAAAATTTAATTTCTCTTCCCACTAATATTGTCACTCTTTATTGGGATCCTTAAGTTCCCCTGTTACATTTCCCAGAGAGAAAGTAGTCATTGGTTGTCAAAATACGCACGCTGCCAAGGCTTTCTTCAAGTACCCCACATGCAATTAGCCCCCACCGCATTTTAATGCCCTCACAATTCCTGCCATGTGCTTTTATTTGCTACAAATCAGGTCAATTCCTAGTCACATTTATCACTCAGGTTCCCAACACTTAAGTAATTTTACACATGCAGGTGGCTATGCCTGCTGAAAGTGCACTGTTTACTCACACTTAAACTCCAACTCCTGGAATCCCTGTTGGTGCATAAAGTGACAGTTCAAAGCTTACTTAAAGTAATAGTCTCTGTAGCCTCTTGGATCACATTATAAAATCAATGGGATGTACTCTGTTTTATACTCCTGGTAATAATTTCCCTACCCTGATCTCTATTGCCTGTGTGACCAGTAAAAGAAAATTTTTGAGGGGTCTATAGCTCAGTGGGTAGAGAGGAGCAAAGGCTCCCATTTCCTTATATTGGTTTGACTTCACTTTCCTACAAGCAGAAACTGCCTCAGCCCATCAAGACAGGAATCATCTCCTGCTCTAAAGCTGAATCAGATATTGATTCACAATCTCAGAGTGATATCTGCTGTCATTGAGGAGTATAAAGCACTTTCGGCGGTATATTCTGTACCACTCAGATGATGACTTCCATTTTTAGCATCTTTCAATGAAGAATTATAGGGGCTCTTTCATTTTTGAGAAGAGCTATTAAAGCACATTTGCTTAGTCACAGCTCATTCACCAATAAAGCGGTCAACGTATTTTCATCTGCTTTTCCTTTTAAAACCATAATTCCAGAATTACAGAGGGAAGCTCCTCCTATTTCTAAAGAAAAGGAGCCTTTAGAAAGCAGACTCAGACACAAACATTTCCACATCCCACTGGCATTCACAAAATATTCTTCAAGGTAAACAAATTAGACTGGCCATCTTTTTCACTAGAGAAAAACATATATAGCTTAAAGATTGATAGATGTTAAAAGTATACTGCAGTCACAAGGAACCTGTATGACAGATGTGTTGAGAAACGGTATGGTTTGCTGGATGGAGCTCTAGATCAGCAGCCATCTAAGCTCTATGTGGCCCTGCCAGTTCCCATTCAGGTTGCTTAGTCTGTACCTGTTATCTCTCCCACCCCTGCTTTTCTCCATTTACAAGAGGTACTCCAGGCACGTGCAGGGACACAGCCCCTGCAAGAGTATGCATTGCCTTATCGTGGTGGTCTCTTTCACTACA
Organism: Phaenicophaeus curvirostris; assembly: GCF_032191515.1. Classification (NCBI taxonomy): domain Eukaryota; kingdom Metazoa; phylum Chordata; class Aves; order Cuculiformes; family Cuculidae; genus Phaenicophaeus; species Phaenicophaeus curvirostris. The sequence goes on from NC_091394.1 coordinate 39,109,722, forward strand.
ACCACCCCTCTCAACTGGGTTACAAAAGTGGAAAACTATTATAAATAAATAAACAGAATACACTACAGATGGTGAAGAATCATAGCTACAAGCAATTTATTGACCTACTGAACTCAGCCACAATCTACAGTAATTGACTGCTCATTTATTAATCATCTGATTAATCATTTATTAGCCCTCTATAAACTACTTAGAAATGCAACCACAATATAGAGTGTGACAAAGGCTGTGTGACAGATGCTTTTTACCTGCCCAAGAGATAAAATACAAAACCTCTCCATGTTAAAGAGGGACAGCCTGGTTTCATGTACTTTATTTTCCTTCTAGCAAAGCTTCTCCTCATTATCATGCCCATTTATAGAATTACAGAATTTGTAGAAGGAAGGTGTCCCTTCAGGTTGCTCAAAGCCTCATCCAACCCAGCTCTGAACATCTCCAGGGATGGGACAACCATGACTTCTCTGGGCAACCTGTGCCAGTGCCTCACCACCCTCACAGTAAAAAATTTCTTCCTAATAAAACCTATTACCCATCATCCTATCACTATACGCCCCTCCCCAGCTTTCCTGTAGCCCCCCCCTTTCAGTACTGCAAGGCTGCAATAAGGTCTTCCCTGAGACCTCTATAGGCTGAACAACCCCAACTCTCTCAGCCTGTCCTCATAGCAGAGGTGCTCTAGCCCTCTGATCACCTTCGAGGGCCTCCTCTGGACTGGACAATTACAGAATCACAGAATAACCAGGTTGGAAGAGACCCACCGGATCACCGAGTCCAACCGTTCCTACCAAACACTATACCATATCCCTCAGCACCTCGTCCACCCGTGCCTTAAACACCTCCAGGGAAGGTGACTCAACCACCTCCCTGGGCAGCCTGTTCCAGTGCCCAATGACCCTTTCTGTAAAGAATTTTTTCCTAACGTCTAGCCTAAACCTCCCCTGGCGGAGCTTGAGGCCATTCCCTCTTGTCCTGTCCCCTGTCACTTGGGAGAAGAGGCCAGCACCCTCCTCTCTACAACCTCCTTTCAGGTAGTTGTAGAGAGCAATGAGGTCACCCCTCAGCCTCCTCTTCTCCAGGCTAAACAACCCCAGCTCTCTCAGCCGCTCCTCATAAGGCCTGCTCTCCAGCCCTTTCACCAGCTTTGTTGCTCTTCTCTGGACTCTCTCCAGAGCCTCAACATCCTTCTTGTGGTGAGGGGCCCAGAACTGAACACAGTATTCAAGGAGCGGTCTCACCAGTGCCGAGTACAGAGGCAGCCACTCCTTTAACTCACCTCAATGTTCCAGATATTTAAATTGGACAACAGGTCCCAACGGAAAGTGCCCCTCTCATCAACTCCACTGAATCCATAACCAGCTGCATTGTTGACTGCATCTGCTGCAATGTCAAAACAAAATGAGTCAAGTCAGACTGCTGGTGGAGCCATGTTTTCTTACAAATCACTATGACACCAAATACACATTCAAACCAGCTTTATAGAAATTAGCATTCTCTCTTTCAAAAAGAAGCTTCCTCTTGGCAAAGGGGCATTGCTACAAGGTGACAAAAAGAGTCACTTCCTCCAGAGGAAAGACTAGTTAACTCCTTAGGCAGAAGAAATAAAATAAACAAACAAATAACAATTGACAGAAATAACTTTTCCCATTCTTTTGCTCTTATTATTAATCTGAGATAGATATAAAGAGTTGTCATAAAATGAATTTCCATTTTCCTCAAAAGGGTGTCTGGATGTCACAGCATTCTCCAGAATTCAAAAAAACTGTAGTGCCTCAAATTCATGGTTTCCATTTGTATTGAGTTCCAACATGGTCATTGTAGTTAAGACATTCATTCAGACTTCTGCAGACAAAGGCTTTTGCTAATCCTGTTGCTCAATGCCTCCCTAAGTACCTGAGGTACTCTCTACAAATCAAATATTGAGTCACTTCAATTGAAGTCAACTACTTTAGGTGCAAATAAAAGCTTGGGTAATGCTAGGCATTTCATGTGCTGCACTCGTGCTCTTTCCTAGAGTGCTTGCCTGGGAGCCACATCATCACTAGGTCTCAAGATTCTGCATTTAATGTGCCCTTGACTAAGTGTAGCAAATACTGAGGATTATTGGAAGAAAATGGAAAGCAAAAAATACAGGTAAGGCTTTGCCTTCCTGATTATTTTCAAAATACAAGCCTGGGTGGGCTATGCTTTAAAATAGTCAGCATTTCTTTTCCAAGAAAGAAAATTGATTTTGCTTTGTAAATACTATGATTACAGGAACAAACTCATGAAGAAGCCCTAAAGCACAAAACGAGGAAGAGAACCTGATTAAAGGCAACAAGACTAATAAACAAATAAATGAGCAAACTTCTCCAACCTGATACTTTCCATTTTATTTTCCACTTTATTAAACAAGATAGATTTTACTGATGGAAAGGTCTTTGAAATGAATCATAGAATCCCTAGGTTGGAAAAGACCTTAGAGATCATCAGCTTCAACCGTACCTGTCAACTATCCCCAAGCACCTCACCTACCTGTCTTTTAAACACCTCCAGGGTGGGGACTCAACCACCCCCCTGGGCAGCCACTGCCAGCACCCAATGACCCTTCCTGTAAACAAATTTTTCCTAATGTCCAATCTAAACATCCCCTGATGCAGCTTGACACCATTCGCTCTTGTCCTATCACCTATCATTCGGCAGAAGTCAACAAACAAACAGCAACCCTCCCTGAAACTGGCCCACATGACCCTGCCCAATCTCAGAGACTGGAGCTGCACCTAACTGTCATCCCAGACCAGTGGGCTCCTGGATTTGCTCCCCCTTGACCTAAGGGAGCCAGGGACTGCTTAGTGTTTCTTTGCCAAAAGCAAAAAAAAAAAAAAAAGAAATGCAGGGACATAATAATACAGCAGGCTCGTCAGCTTCTCGCTTCCTGAGCTGCTGTCTGCAGAGCAAGATGTGAAATGCAAAAGAATCTGAATTGTCCAGCCTTCAATTGCTCACAAAACCCCAGTCTCCACAGAACACAGCAGAGGTTTCCCTGCTGGCTTGCACACCTCTGGCATATCACTTTCACACCTCCTTGGGTGCAGGTGCTCAGTCCCAAACTGGTTTCATAGATAGCTCTGAGTTAGGTTTGCAGCCACATTCCCGTGACTGCTGCTAATGCAGCAAGAAGCTGAATTTTCCATCTTTCCATGGGACTGGAGGAATTCAGCAGTGTAGCTCTCACACAATAGTGTGAGTGTCCTTTTCTGAGGACAGGAAGCGTTTATCAGCTGTTCCAGCAAGCACTTTTATCCAGCCCTGTGCGGTGCCACCACGAGCTAGACTGCAGAAAGATAAAGTGTCTGCTGTTCTTCTGGCTGTGAATGTGAATAACAGAGGCCTCACCCTCCAGCATGAAATGTGTCCCCAAATCCTCCTAATTTGTAAGATATTTCTACAGTTTCTATTGCATAATCACATCACAAATCCAAGTTCAGTTTATCTGACTTCTGGTTAACTATAATGCTGGAAAAAATTGAATGAACAATTTAACACTGGATCCCACAAACATAAGTTCCTGAGCAAGCAATTCTTTATTCCAAAGCCCTTCCCAACCCACATATGACAGTTGTGGCTGTCTTCCCTCAATCTGTCTGTTTTATTCCCAGTTTAATCACAGCCTTGCAATGAGTTTCCCTGGCTCTTTCCATCCAGTCTCAATGACGCTTCTCAGTTTCAGGTCTATGCTTTGCCAACTGGGTTTCCCCTACGCACAAAGGCTGTAATACCAGTAAAAAAAAAAAGAAAAAAGAATCAGTCTCTCAATTTTCAGCCTGGCCTAGAAGGATTTGACTTCTCACACATAGGTGGGAAAGATGACTTCTTAAATGAAGAAGGTAAAAACACAAAAAGATTATTTTGAGCACCAGATTAAATGGCTCCCAGGAAAAAAAAATTTGCTTCTCTCTCTAAGAAGCCCTCTTCCTTGTCTTCTCCTTTTCCTTGGGTCCTTCCCATCACCTCCTTCATTCTCCACCTTCCCCAGGGCTTTCCAATTCTTTCTCATGACTGGTCAAAGGGTATAGGATCACACAGTGCCTTTAGAAGCACAGCCTAACTGCAGCCCCAAGACAAGCAGTACAGTTCCTAATAGAGATGCATGTGCTAAAAATGTTCGATAGGAAGAGAGAGGTCTATTTGCATTACAAGATACTTGTAAAGCATGAGCCAGTGTGATCAGTCTTAAGCTCCCAACCCCACTGATGTAAGTGGTAAAGTATGAATATAGCATAAAAATCAAGGTTTACATGAGGCAAACATTTTTTTCCTAAGAATTCCTGTAAAAACTATTTTGATAGAATAACAAAGTTTTAAGTAATAGGAAATTGTTACATTGACTTTACTGACAAGAAGCTGAAAAGCAGATTTGGGTTCAGCCCTGTTCAATGTCTTTATCAATGACCTGGATGAGGGGACCGAATGCACCTTCAGTAAGTTTGCGGATGACACTAAGCTGGGTGGAAGTGTCGATCTGCTGGACGGTAGGGAGGCTCTGCAAAGGGATCTGAACAGGCTGGACCGCTGGGCTGAGACCAATGGCATGAGGTTTAACAAGGCCAAATGCCGGGTCCTGCACTTGGGGCACAACTATCCTATGCAGTGCTACAGACTAGGAGAAGTCTGTCTAGAAAGCTGCCTGGAGGAGAAGAACCTGGGGGTGTTGGTCGACAGCGACTGAACATGAGCCAGCAGTGTGCCCAGGTGGCCAAGAAGGCCAATGGCATCTTGGCTTGTATCAGAAACGGTGTGACCAGCAGGTCCAGGGAGGTTATTCTCCCTCTGTACTCAGCACTGGTGAGACCACACCTCAAATACTGTGTTCATTTTTGGGCCCCTCACCACAAGAAGGATGTTGAGGCTCTGGAGCGAGTCCAGAGAAGAGCAACAAAGCTGGTGAAGGGGCTGGAGAACAAGTCTTACGAGGAGCAGCTGAGAGAGCTGGGGTTGTTTAGCCTTGATAAGAGGAGGCTGAGGGGAGACCTCATTGCTCTCTGTAACTACCTAAAGGAGGTTGTGGAGAGGAAGGAGCTGGCCTGTTCTCCCATGTGACAGGGGACAGGATGAGAGGGAATGGCCTCAAGCTCCGCCAGGGGAGATTTAGGCTGGACATCAGAAAAAACCATTTTCACAGAAAGGGTCACTGGGCACTGGAACAGGCTGCCCAGGGAGGTGGTTGAGTCACCTTCCCTGGAGGTGTTTAAAAGACAGGTGGATGAGTTGCTGAGAGGCATGGTTCAGTGATTGATAGGAATGGTTGGACTCGATGATTCAGTCGGTCCTTTCCAACCTAGTGATTCTGTGGCTCCAGAGGCAGGAGATGTCAGAGAAGCTAGAGGAGATTTTATGTATGCTTTTCAAAAATGTTGACATCTCCTCTGCCTGCAGGAACTTCTCCCACAGGAACTACAGGTCTAGGTACTAATTTATTTTTGTTTCCCCACAATGTTTCAGACCCCCTCCTTCATTTATAAACTTATTTGTTACCTAATAAAATAAGTGATGTAGCCAGACTTACCTAACATCCATGCAAAGTAATACTTTGGTTTTGCTGCCTGTGTTACAACATACAGGTAACCAAGTCTTGACAAGAAGGGTGTTTTATCAAGAAATTCATTATCAATAATATACGCCATGGGAAAGTTCTTGGTAAGTGTCAAGAATAAAATGAGAGAAGCTAGTGTGATACACAGCTTGTACATCACTGCTCCCTAAAAAGCACAAACCATGAAACGCTCATTAGAAATGTTTGCTTAAGGGAAAAAAACAAAAGGCAGTACTCATGACATAAAAAGATGCACTTCAAGAAGCAATAAGGTCAGCAGTGACAAAGTTGATAGTAATTAATTTAGAAGAGGTAACGTAGAAAAGCCATAGTCAAAGCTTTGGTTTAATTTCACAGTATCGTAGAACAGTTTGGGTTGGAAGGGACCTACAACGTAAAGGGGAAATCGTCCCTATGCAGACTGCCTTCTCCTGGAACTAAATTCTGGATTCCTCCTGGAAGCCAAAAGCACCAGTATTCAGTACAATAGTAGGTATCATTGCCCAGATAGCATCTAGAGGACTTGCTAAAAATTGCTTGTTTAAAAAGTGTACATCTTATACACTATACATAACTTGCCATAACATAGTTTGTCTGCTATCTCATACTGTTTTCTATTACCACTTGTTATCTTTCTCTATACTGTTATCGACAATCATGTCAGTAGGCAGAAGCTCAATTTCAAATACACATTGGAAGTAAACTCTCCTTGATAAAGTTATAATTAAAAAGGTAAATCTGGCAACGGGTACCATGTAAAAATTAACTTATGTTCCCAAAGACTAATAGAAGTATAACATATTATTGAAATAACAATGCATTTTTTGATCCCTAGTATTCTTTTTATCTTTTTATTCTTTTTATCTCACACAATATGGTCCTTATTTTGACCTCAATCAGACTGCTATAAGTCAGCAGAAACACTGCTGTAGTCAGTAGAAAGACAACCATGTGCAACAGCAATCAGGTATGTAGAGGCACATACTCAATTCCAGAGGAGACATTCTGCACTCACAAACCTAAAGTCATTCAGTGTCACCTTAGAGAGGGGGCTTTGGTTCTCAAACTACGCTATCCTGTTTACAAGAAGGAAATTTTATAAGGTGTTAAGTAATATTTAAAAATAAATAAAATTAGTGCTAATTGTATGTGGAAAAAATGACCTCCAAGTAATCTTAAAGTGTGAGATTCTCTTGCAAAGTACGTGAACTAGCTACAGCTTCTGATTAGCCATGACTCATGCACTCTAAAATCTCCTGCACTGTGGGTGAGATTTGACTTCCTTTTTTCCTGATATTTCCTCTTCTGTTTGGAGATGAGCTGCAACCCATCATTGCCCCAACCTGCAGACCGCTCCCATCCCTGCACAAAGGACATTCATTAATGAATTACTTGTTTTGCAAGCCAAACACATTTGGGGAAGACACTAGCCCCTTCACCCCTGACCTTGTGATAAAAACAGCAGCCACTTCAGAGAAAAAAAAACCCATCTAAAACATTTACTGGGAAGATAGTCCAAAAATGGTTTTTCTTCTTCATTTTTAATTACAAGAATCATGTACAAAGCTGAACTGTCCTGCCCTTCGCAATAAATTTTTGTCATTTTAAAACTTACAGTTGGAGAAGGATCAGGAAGTCTGTCATAACCCTTCTGCTTCCAGTTCACTTCTAATAGTTTCATGTGTACATGCCTCCCTTCAATGAAGGCTATATAATCTTTGTAATTGCTGCAAGGCCCAGCTATGATGCTCATAAAGTTGAGGAGATAGCTTAAATACTCCAGTAAAGAAGGTCTTGTCCTGTGAAAATCATTAAACGCACACACACGAAAAAAAAAAAACAAAAACAGAAAAACAAAACAAGGTAAAACACAGCAAAGGCTTTCATGAATGATTTTTGGTATATTGCCTGCCTCAGCCCCCAGCTGTCTCCTACCACCCTCCCCCCAGCTGAAATATCACTAGGTCTCTTTTGGAGATGAAGCACAGCCTCTATTACATCCCAGTGATTTCTGGCAGATGGCAGTCACAACAAGGGTAAGACAGAAGTGCTTCAGCTTCAGGTTAATGAGTGCTACTGATCTGAAAAGTCATAATCTTATTATTAGAAACATTTTAGTTAAAAACTGTCATAAATTTAAATACCTACTCTCAAAAAAATTGATGTGCATTTTGAACACGCTAACAGTATCAGAAGAGAGAAGTTTGTAACTGTTTTGGGGCATCTCTGTAATTTGTCAGGGACCAGTAAAGGCTGGCAGATGACAAGTGCAGTGCAATACCTTGCCTTGTTATGTAAGCCACAGAGCAGGGGGCTTTAAGACTAGGACTCTCAGACCTGAGAGGAGCTCTAACCCTCCCTTCAGTTCAGCCTTTTGAAAAATGGTAAGTGTGATGTGAGAAAGGAAGAGAATGAATGAGGCACTCTGTCCTACTGTGCAAATAAAGGAAGTAATTGCCTGTATCACATCATTAACAGGAAAAAGAACTATGGGGAAAAGACACACAAATCAAAAGACAGCTGAAGATGAAAGTCAAAGGAAGTCCACCACGTTCATTGTTTCCGTTTTGCAAATGTATATCTTAAAAGTTCCTTCAGGGGTTTTACATTAGATATAAAACAAAGAAGATACACTGTCCTTGTGACTCTCACTGTTAGAGTAACCTGTAAATTGTTGGGCTTGTTTTATTTATGTGGCAGAAAACACCACCAACAAAATTCTCACTGAGATACAATGCTCTCCGTGAATGTGCTAATAGCCACAATCCAAGTAAACGAGGAGTCCCTAGATGAGAACAGAAATTAGGGCATAGTACTAAAGTCCAAGACACAGATGGACACACAGAAACCAAAACCCACATAAAATTCTTTCAGATCAAAACATGATTTTCTAGCAGAAAAACTAAGCAACAGTTAAACATTTGCTGCTGCCTACTTTTATTCTGAAGTGGAATTAGTTTGAATAAACAGTTAGCTTAGCCAGGATTTGCTGCATCCACCCTGCTGGTTATTGTAGATGTTAGTGCCTGAATGATATGTTCTCTGGTGAAAGCATTTCACAGAAAGATGCAGCAAACAATTTAGGGTAAGGTTCATCTTTCTGTTCTGCAAAATCAGGTCCACGATTTGGGCTTCTGAGCTCTAGTAAGATTAAAAATAAAGACATTAGTTTCAATTTAGATTCTGCACATGGGTGGGTGGGGAGACATGAGCAATGCACAAAGGAATTTAGAGAGGATGAGTGAGAAACAAAACTATACCAAGAACAAGAGGGAAGACAAAAGGCTGTATTAACAAAGGGGATTTAAAACTCTTCAGTTATGACTTGTTTGCCACCAACACTTGAGCTATTGGCATGTTCTTTTCTCTTACGAACTCATTTACAGTACAAGGGTGAGGGGGAAAGCCTGTTTGGTGAGAATTTGAACAGAATTAATCATATGGTCACAAGGGCCCAGTGCCGTTAAACATTATGCTGTGAGTTTTAAAAATAGACACAAAGCTCTGGGTCACAGCAAAAGTTATATGAGTGTCCGTACAGGATTTTTGCTTTTCAAGAAAGTACTCCCTTCTTACTTTTAGAAGCTTACAGGCAGATTTTTTGATGGCTGAATTTTCTGCCTTGGAAATGAAGGAAATAATCTCCTTGGCCTTAAATAAACACTTTACGGTGAAAAGCAATTATGGTTCCACGACTAACTCTGTAACACTAATTCTTCTAAAAAAAAAAAAAGTGCGTCCTGCACTTATATTGAGAGACAAAGTAGAAAAGAAACGAAGTTGCTTACACAATCAACACACTATCTCCCTCTGAAAAATGAGAAGATTAGTTACATAACATGAAGGACTAGGAGTATTAACCTCATGGAATGAGATAGGAAAAACACAATTTCAGTGCCCAAAAATTATGGCAAAAAAAAAGAAGCAGTACTTGAAATGTCAGAATCAAACAAAACCAGATTTTTACCATGCCGTGGTTTGCTGACAGAGGAGTATTCTACTTGGAGAAAAAACATATCAGATAGGATGAAGACAACAACCAGACGGTCCATATAGTACAGTCTTAGCCTAAATATAAGAGTTGATTTCAGCAAAGACTAGTTTTGTAGTATGTGGAGTACATATTTAAGAAAACGGAATGTTGCCAAGTACTTCACTACTTTCCAGACCAGCACAGGGTGATCAGGCCAAATTGCTGGATTGAAGAAATAAGGAATATAGCAGAAAAGCTCTGTTTGTGTAAGGAGGGTGCTGACAGCAGCATTGCAAAACAAAACTGCTCAAGCAAATAAAAATAGCAGGTACGACTTTTGGCTTATCACAGACTGGGAAGAAGCAAGGAACATTTTCATAACTAGGCAAATAAATTGGTCCTGACCTTGCAAAGGAACAAAAAATAAACAAACCTGAACCCTAAATTTCTTTGGATGAAATTGAAGACAAATCACTAGGAGAATGAAATTCTTACTTTACAGCAAGCCGATTTTGCTCAGCAGTGAGTTCCTCAGCTTGTCGCCCTATTCCTAGTGAGAAAGAAAATTCACATTAGATCTTTCTTGAAAGCCAAACAGTAAAAGGCATCCCCAAAGCCTTATGTTTGCATCCCATAGATAACTTTCTAAAGCCATAAGCTTTAAGCTTTCTCTGTCACAGGGAGCTGTAATATGTCTCAATTCCTAACTTCCAGGTTGAGTACATTTATCTTCTATGCTACCTTCCCCCATGCTCACCCTTGCTACGCTTTGAGGAAGAGCAGTCAAAGTATTCCCACACACACTACACAACTCACAATGGCACCAACTGGCAGCAACCCCCAGCAGCCTCTGCTAACAGTCCTGGGCTGGAAAAACCTCTGTTCCCAGAAGCCACTGGCTCATTTAAGCACAAGCCTCCTGCTGGCTCCTTGGTGAGAAATGGAGCATTTCACAGCAGGAGGAGCAGGCAGTGGAAGAGAAATGGGTTCTCAGGAAACAGAAGCTCCACTGGTGTGAACAAGCAGCCCAGCTGCCTGCTGCTGGAGCAAGCCTAAATACACATATCAGTAATAACCTGGAATTGCACATTGTCCAGACTGGAAGGCCAACCTCCTGTTGTGTGCACAAGACCTTTGGGGCCAAAAGTAGTGTCCAAGGAAAACAATTGAGAAATCTTGTATGATGGCCAGTGCATAAACAGATGTTGTTTATAGCAAATACCTCAAAACTTAACCCTGAAGCTTTACCTTCACACACTGTGAGGATCCCCACTGGCTTCAGCAGAACAGCTCACCATGGGATAAGTCACAGGACCTGATGCTGAGCATGCATATATACATCTTCACAAGATATGGGGCTTGGTTTTATTAACACTACTGTTCCAAATCTACTGGCCATAATTACCGATACACACACTCAAGACCCATTACTGCTGGTAAGCCACTCATTTCTATTCTCTCTCTGCTATTTCAGTTTGTAAATACTGGGAAGACATGAGTTCCAGGGAAACAATTAAGCACTTAATTACTTAAAGGGCTGGCTATTTTGTTTGGCTGTTTCCATTTATGGACAGCTGCATTACATTTTTACAGATAGAGATTTGTCACTAATTCTTGAACTACAAGCTGCCTCTATCTAATCAACTGCTCCATATATGGATACTTGCAATATGTATGAGTCTCTTCCACCATCACTCATCTGTTGGATTTCTGGTTTGCTTAAAATGCTCCTGCCTCTGTGGTTATCTTTTCCTTTCTTTTGGTTCATTTACTTTCAATATACTAGGTGTGCATCACCACCACTGTGGCTTGCAGCAATACCTGATATCCAAGCCAGCTAGCTTCAATAACAGAAGCAGAGAAGGACCAGCAACAAGAATGTCAATGACAGAGTCAATTAGCTGAGCTTAAATCACACCCATTCTAACCTGCTAAAAGCAGCTGACTCACTTGTGTAAACCTGACTTGCAAACAATGCCAAGACCCTGCGGTCTGTGGTGTGGCCATCACCTAAATCCTAGATCATAACAACTCTATAGCAGGCTACTTAGTCACTCACACCTTATAATGCAACGGGCTTCAGACCATCAGAAATTCATGCTGCAAAATCAGTAGACATGAGCGATAGCAGTACTGATGACAAATGACATTCCTAACCTTTGCACTGTACAAGACATAGGCATTTTACTGGGATATAATAGTGCTCTTTGTCACAGCACAGCACAAGACTGAAGACAATGTTATTTTGCTTGCAACTTTTTCCCTGCACTGGAAAAAGACTATCAAAATCCATTCCCTCACAACTCATGGAGTACACTATCACTGCATATTAATTCATTAATGACTGAACCTATACATTAAGCACAAGTCATGATTTTTGAAAATCAAGAACAGCTTCAGAGAGCTTAATGAATATGCACTGTAGCATCTGAACAGCAGATAGTGGTACTAACTAAAATCCAGATTGGGCCCCAAGGAAGGAAAGCATCCAAAAGGAAAAACAGTTGTCTTCCTTACTACAAAGACAGTTTGATCCTGGAGAACCCACCAAAACTTAAAGTTTCTCATTTTCCTCCACAAAGAATTATTCTTCTTCATTTGGAACTACTTGCTGAACTACATTCATCCACTCTGGAATACAACCACAGATTGCGCTGGAATAAAAAGCCTCCCTTCAGGACAAGGGAAGAGATTCCTATTCTTACCATCATGTAACTGGCATGCAAGTGTTGTGATCTTCTGTGTAATTATCATCAGAGGACTATAACAAAGACAGAAACAACAGTTACAAGTCTTGTAATACAAATTATTCCCAGCATTTTTACTGAACGTCTCTATTCCTTTAAAAGGCATAACTGCATTAGCAACAAGTGGAAAACATCCAATTAAAACTGAAGGAGGAACTCAGGCATAGACAATTGCCTGGGTTCAAAACAACGCCACAGTAACTTGCACTGGAAATTTTAATTGCTAAGTGCACACAAAGCCTTATTTTATGTCTTCCCATCCTGCAGCACTGCAAACTGTAATTCAGAAGAAAACACACTACTAGGAAATACCAGCTTCTGCAGTCCACTGGGCCTTCTTTCATTCAAAGGCCAAACACAAACTCCATATGATGCAATACTAGAATACCGCAATGCTGTTGGAACATAACTCTGGCTCTTCCGTCACTCTCCTATTGTCTGTCTTCTCAATGCCCTAAAAAAATGTCAGCTCTGCAGACACACATGGTTATTTCCCAACATGAATAGCTCTATCAATTAGGACTGCATGCAAATACAAGAATAGCTGTTAGCACAGCAGTTTCCCACTTGCTTCTTGGCCATGCAACTGCCTTGTGGACAGCTTGTCCAAGATGCACTACCCAACTGGGAGTGGCTGGGTATGTGGAATCTGGAGCCTCTCCAAAATATGAGCTAGCTGTATCTGAGCCACACTTACAGACTACAACCACCCAGCAGCTTTGGGGCCAACCAAACAAGCAGCGTAGGAATAACCACTACATTCAGTAGGGCTGCTTATACTTTCCACAAGCACCTTTACAGTGCTTTTAGCACTGTAGGCATATCTGAGCTGCTGTCGCTAAAGAATAGCAAAAATTAGGCAAAACTCAGGTAGGTGGTATCAGGAGCTGGTGCCCTTGAGGGTAAAAGAATCAGCCAGGAAGAACATGTTCAGAGGAGCATAAGAAAGATGTGGGGGGGAAACCATGGGTACAACCAATCCATCAAGGCAGAGGCTTCAGGGTTAACTGTGGTCCAATATAGCTTCTAAGGGCCGGGGCTGAGCATCTGTAATCAGGAAGCACCCATGGCAGGCAAAGTGAGGGATGAGCATCTGCTTACACTGCCTCTCCCTATCTCTCTGTCACTGACAACACCAGCACAGGGTGCTCAGATCACACACTGCCCACGAGACCTACATAGACACGATAGCCAGAAGGTTGTAACGGGTGATGAAGATACATCATTGTTTTCAAAGCATTAACTGTGATGACTGTAGGTGAAGCCAGTTCCACAGAAGAGATTTGTCTTTGCTGAGAAATAATATAATAGGTTGTTTCTTGATTTGGTAATAAGTTATCAACATAAACTGTACAGAGGTTTCTGCTTGAACAAAAATGATGTCTTCAATATGGAAATTAAAACCTGAGTTTGTATATGTGATGACTCCAAATTTTAAACACTGTAATATTTTTTTCTGGAATCCAATGAAAGAAGAAAAGCTGAACACTTTTTTTACTTCAAGCCCTGTCTTTGCCCAACCAATGTCTCAAGGTAAGAAAAAAGGAAAAAGCTACATTCAATTATATCTACATAAAATAACAGTTAAATATTCATGTTCTGCAGAGATTGTCAAGAGATTCTGAATCATCTTTGACTAAAATTGACCTGGTTACAATCAAATGTAAATCCACTAAGATAAACCACAATCTGATGATAAGCCAAAGAGATTTTCAATATAACTAACACACTGAGCATGGTAAATGCAAGAATACTGGCAAAAGACATTCTTTCATCATAAATTCCTTTGTTGTTTTTTTTTTTTTTTAATACTAAATATGTCTGTCTTTTTCAAGAATCCACGTGTAATGTGGATGGAAAAATTTACATTTTCTACCCAAAACCAGAGAGCACACAATATCAGCCAATTCTTAATCAGAAACAATTTTTATGGTTTCAGCAGTCTCTATTTGAAATGTCAATTAAAAAACCTCACAAATAAAATCCAAAACAAGCTCAAAAATACACAGATCTGGAAAACAACCATCACAAAAGGTTTGTACAGCAGCTCTTCTTGAGTCACTTAGACCTAAGAAATGGACGAATTAATTAATGACTTTTCACATTCCAGATAACTTCAATATTGTGAAAGAATCCTAACTCTTATTTCACCTTTCAAGAAAAGTTATTTATAAACTTGTTTTCACCATTATCTTCAACATCCTATTTCTCAAAGTAGATTTTTCCCATTCAGACAAAACTTAGCTTTGCTTTCAAAGATGCATAAATACCAATCCTTTAAGCATATAAAAACGCAGATTTTTTAATCTTTAAAAGAGACAGGCTGCCAGTGAACCACCAGTTCTACTGTGATAAACACAGATCCTTACTTTGTTAGTGCTTGACCTTCTAGCTTTATGGGTGAACACTAAGACTTGTTACAAAGTAGTTCAATTTAACAAACACGTTTCTTACAGCAAGCACTTATGTCAGTACTGAAGTAGGTAACTTTAAAACTCAGGCTCAGAGCCAAAACTGACTTTAAGTGCCTAAATTTAGATACTTGTCTTAGAAAATGAGACCTCCCCCAATGTAAGCCAGGAAGAACCAAAATGCAAACAATCCTGATGTGCTGATTAACTAAGGGAAACAGAAATGCAGCCTGTACTAAAGACATGCAATGTATAAACACAGAGAAGAGAGACATTCTCTTCATATGTATTAAGAATTCATCACCTTATTGAGGGCACATTGTAACCTGGCAGAACTAGTCAGCTTCTCCTGCATTTTAATCAGAAAAGACAGACAGTCTCCCTCCCTCAAATTCCAACTCCAGCGAAGACAAGAGAGCACAAAAGTAATGCTGTTGATACCGCGGGTGGGAGAAAGACCCACAAAGTGTATCTGAGAGATCTTCAGTTCTCTCTCCTGACATCATTTTGTTACATATCTATATAGCTCTTGTATGCCCAACTCTGGAACGTGGAAACCTGCTGTACAGTGGCAATGGGATGGCACCCTCTAAATCTTTCACAAGATCAGTATCTCATATCATTGAACATTTCACACAAAGCATAAGCAAGGTTTCCGGTAAACAGGGAGCATCTTCCTTGTCTCTCATCCATCTGCCATTCCCCCACCTATTTGATCTCACTGGGAGACCAAGCCTTTGCTGCAAGAAAGGGCAGAGCACAACAAAGCAATAGCAGTGCCGGAGCGCTCTTGTCTTCTGGCAACCCTTTGAGGTGGTGGGGGGCCCACCTTCTTCACACTCACACATGTCCCACTCCTCCCTGAGGACTCAATCTCTCCTCATCACGCACACACACACACAGAGCAAGGGCAAGACTGTTTTAGTTTCTTCTGAATGAAAAACAGTCCTTTCCCTTATGTCTGCAGAGCAATGCATGAGGATGCAAGTCCTTACTCAATAGTAAAAATTAGATAAGAAAAAATACACTTAATTTAGGAGAAAAAAATAAATATCATTATTTCCTCAATACACATGTGAGTTTTGATCATTAAAATTTAGCAATACCAGAGTACTGAATTGTCATTTCTGTTCAGCTTTTCAAGTGACCTCTAATTTTAAATAGCAATAAAATATTGAGCAAGTTAATACATAAAATACAGCATCATATCACATATAGAAAATGGTTTCCATCATGCTAATATTTTAAACCTACTGGAAAAAATACAGAAATGCTACAAACAAGAAATGCAGTTAACAAAGCTATAAAGCTCCCAATAATCTTTCAT
Source organism: Phaenicophaeus curvirostris (assembly GCF_032191515.1). NCBI lineage: Eukaryota > Metazoa > Chordata > Aves > Cuculiformes > Cuculidae > Phaenicophaeus > Phaenicophaeus curvirostris. Next base: position 39,125,749 of record NC_091394.1, read on the forward strand.
TTCCTCAAATTTTCAGAGAGGCACAGCATATTTGGAGTGGGTAAAATTATTAGGCTGCATTAAAAACCTACCCAATATACTTGCACTTAACAGACAAAGCATGACGCACAGGGCATTTGAAATAAAACACGTATTTAAGAAGCCTAAATGATTTGAACTCTACCATATTTTAATATCTTCCAATTGCTTTGCAGCCAGATGCCAAGTGCTATGATTCTACATCACCACAGCCACAATCTATAACAGAAACACAGAATTAGATTTACCTGCAGTGTGATTTTTTCCCCGCTCCTATGTTTTATCTATTAGTTAAGAGTTTAATCTCACGTTGTAGCTGCACTGCAACTCCTATGCAAAACACAGTGGCCAACTTTTAATTAAAGCAAAGAAAAAATACCATCAAGAAATTTTCCCCAAAGAGTCAGTATGAAATATTAAATTTCAGCAAATAAAAATACTCCCAAAACTGTCTTTACCTTACATTAGATGCCTTGAAAAATAACACTAGACAAAGATGCAACAGTTTACAGAAAATGCTCCATAGAGCGTTTTACTGTCTTACTTAAAACTTCCAAATGAAAAAACACCAGTTAACATAATTTTTAAACATAGCCTGCCCCAATGTAATAAACTTGCCCAGAGGCATAGACAAGTGGAAATAAAGATGTCAACATCTGCTGTAGCCTGCCATGGGGATCCTCCCCATATCACAGGCTGGCTTCTGCACTAGCAAGCTTCAGTGCTTACGAGAGGAAAGAGCCTGCCTGACCTTAGGTAATCCCATGGAGGAGTCTGGCACACACTTGCTAGAAATAGTTTCCACTGACCTGATTTCACTAAGAGAGGAGGTGGAGTCAAAACCCTCATTGCAGACAAGACTCCAAAACAGCAAACATTTATTTCAGGTTTAGCTCTTTAACCCTGAAGCCATGACGAGAAGGTCACACAGTCATACTCTGCTATGACATTAAGCATGCTGCTGAGCGAATCGCCACGTCAGAGACACTACAAGAGCTTCACTGGCAGGGAACTCTTACTTCTGCTTTTGAAAGCAAAATGAAGAAGTGTTGAAGCACCCAGAGGAAAAAAACCCCACCAAACGTGTTCGTGTCTCCAAAGTAACTTCTAAATTGCTTCATGTGGGTTTTTTTTTTTGGTGAAAGCTCCCAAAGAGCATTCCTTATTCCTTCATGACAGAAGCATTTCACTTAAAAGAATATTTACTTCTGGAGAAGCATACTGGGATGCACTAGATGTGTGCGGGTTTCTGGTAGTGACTGATTGAATTCTGGCTTATTCCCACATCGTGGCACATGTAAGCAATGATAAGTGATTGCAGTCTAGTTTGAAGTGGACAAATGCCCAGCAGAGCAGCCAGGCAGCAAGTGGGCACAGAGAACGGACTGATCTCCCCTTCCTCACCCTGCACATGTACTGCCGCACTGCCTCTGGGGAGTTGCTGTACAACAGCTACCCAGAGCTGCTGAAACATACGCTACAGACAATATATTCCACTTCAGACAGTTAAACAAAAAAATAAAAACAGCCAACCAAACCCACAGGACCAGTTAATATTTCTGCACTGTGTTTTATCATGGTAACAGAGTAACATCGAAGTTTTTTTCCATCTCTTTGTAGAAAAGGGGTTTGTTCTTCTCTTTGATACTAAAAGACACCGAGAGGGGAAAAAAACAGCAACAAAGCACTGACCACCTGACAAAAAAAATCACTGTCCAAAGTGATACCTTTTACTGAAGTATCTGCTTATATGGCTTTTGAGAGGGCTCTTTCAATGACCACCTCCCTCTAAGCAGTTTGCTGAGAATGCTGCTGCTTTTCTGCATTTGGGATAGAGTGAAGGCTTAAGGACGTCCGTTCTTTCTGGAGACTGACACACACCAAAAGAGGTACAGATTTGAGGTCTGTAGGGAGGAATAGTGCTCAAGTCTACCTCATAATTCTACTGTAGTCTCTCCAAGACCAACAGAATATTGAATGCAATTCCTCTGTGTGTGGTGATTTTCACAAACTGAATTTCTTTTCTGTAAGGAACCTCACCAAGGAAACTCACATAATGCAAAATCATTTCCTGACATTCACTGAATGAGCTGCAGTATTATGAAATTTTGCTCAGACACTGCAAGAATTCAAAGAGAAAACCAAAAAGCTCTATGGTCCTAAACAAGCAAAGGATTAAAGCAGACACAACTTCATATAGATGAGGAGCTCCTCTGAAATCCATCCAGATGATGATACACATACAGCATTTGTTCATGTAGCTTGCTAGATTGAAACTATATCTGCTACTAGTTTCTAAAAATCCCAATCAAGATCCCTGGATTTACTTTAAACTAAAGCCATAGTATTACTATATTAGGTTTGAGTCTGATACCAAGAAAAAAGCCCCAAACTGTATGTTAGTGTTACCATTTTCATGAAGTTGTATAGAAACCAGGCAACTTACCAGCATAATCCTCTTAGCATAAAGAAGAAGAAACGAGAGAGAAAAGGAAAAAGAGTTAGAAGCTAGTTTTCCTAGGTATAATGTATAAATGCCACAGCAAACCAAGTAAAATAAAATATGTATGTTTCTGACAAAACCAGATTTGAATAAAGGGGTAAACATAGCATTCAGTTATTTTACAATTAGTGTTCAAAAATGAATGGTTTTCTTTGAGAAATCAGTCAAAAGGAAATTCCTAAACTATGTCAGCACATTTTTCTGATATAATATCAAGGAAAGAACTTTGATAAAACTTTGATTGTGGGAGTCAGTGACCAAACCTACCCCAGCATGAGTTAAAGGAATTAACTAGCCATCAACGGGGAACAAGTTTCCTCACTTCTTAACCTCAAAGAGATGACTCAGTTTGATCTTCCATTTTCCAGTTTACTTTAGACATGACTCAAAAATTACTCAAAAGAAAAATATTTGCAAGCACATATCAAAAGGGTTATGCATGCAAGCTGTTAAGTGCACAAAGCAGGTCAAAGGAGCAAACAAGGCATGCAGCTTTCAGCACTGACACTAGGAAACACCCATTTAACATCTGGCTCTTCACTTTAGGGAACCAACAAAGGAAAGCTGATGGCACCAGAACTGCTGCATGCCTGTCTGATGTGGATTAAGACTTCCTCCTTCCAATCAGATATCACCAGAAACTTACTTATAGGACACTGAAAGACTCCCCTAAATCCAGTGTTCTGCCTTTTCAGAGTGCATCCCCAGCCATGTTTGGCCAAAAGGGTGGGAGGGTGGAGGAAGGTGGGCATCACTCCACAGATTGTCTCTGTTGTTCATGAAGTCCTGAGGGAGAACTTTAAGGACATCTTTCCAGCCAGAAGCCTGTCTGAATGCTTCCCAGTTACCACATGTAACAGATGCAGAACCAACAAACTTGGGAGTACGAGTAAGAGGAGGTTCAGTTGCTGCTCATACATGGTAAAACTGTGGTGAGGAAGTATATTTCCTGTCTTTGGGTCATCATATCTGTTTAGGTATGTGCATAAAGCCTCAGTGGGCACATATTATTTACAGCTGAGTAAAACACATTCTGAGACAGATTTATGAGGCTAACCTGGGTTCCAGCACTTTGGGTTGCACCTTTTTATTAATACCACTATAATATTTTTTATTTATTCTTAGCATTTAAAATATACCATGAAGTTCATAACTATACTACATTTTCCAGTTGCTTCCAACTTGACACTTTTATGTTTGACTGAAGTCTACGAACTGGTTTGTATCTTGAAGCATCAGGACAAAAATCAAATAACAGAGTCAATTCAGGTATTATTCTTTCAGTACCATTATTATCCTCGAGCTCATCATTCGACAAGAGTAGCTCCTTTTTCATCGACAGTGCAGAAGATGGTACCTAGCCTATAATATCAAGAGCCACCATTCCTCTTTTTCCACCCCCAGTTTCAGCTGTATCTTTATTAAATGTCTTCAGAGAGACAGCTAATACGCCTTATAGAGCATTTCTGAACATTCTTTTCAGAAAAGCATACTCTTTTCCCTCTCTCTCTCTCTGTCTCGTACACAGAGAGCTATAGCATTCCAATTCCATTTATAGGCTTCTTGGTATGTCATGCTTTTTCAGGACACGCTTTTGTGTATTAAAAGAACCACAGAAAAAATTAGAGAACTAAATTTCTCTAAATGTATGTGTTCCCCGCCTCTAATTAAAAAAATACAAACACCAAACTCAAAAGTCTCAGAGGAACTTTCCCCTGTCACCTGAAGTTTAATTAAATGCTTAAACCCACCACCTCACACAGAGCTGCATGCAGACATACGCAATAACCTTCAGTTGCCCCTTCTATGCATATAAGAAGACACAGGCTTGGAAGAGAAATCTACAACTTACTGTGCTAGTCTGCAGAATTTTTTCTTAATATGTTGCTAATTATTCTGTATTTAGACATTCAGTTAAACAAGTGGAATACATATCAGCACGTTGTTTTTAAATCATGTAAAAGTATATCTCTCAAACAAAATACACAGGGTTAACTCTCTGTATTTTTGAAAAGCATTCTCTGCTGCTTCAGTGAAATCAAACAGAGACCATAGTATACAGGGAAAGCATTGTTCCACAGAAATGCACGGCTTATAAAAAGTTGTGCAGCCGCAGTTGTGCAGCCACAACCTGCCCCCACGGCAAAACCTCTGTGACATGCTGAGAGCAAAAGCTGATCCCATGTCACAGTGTAGAAAAAGGGAAACAAAATTGTGGGCAGTCTTGAGATAACAAAAATTATTCTTAAAATGTACTACTTTTAACTAATACTGAGTAACACAGGACACAGCTTGCAGACTCACTCACCCGGAAAAATCTGTAGTGAGAATACCATAATGAAATATGTATATTCGGCTTATGTGGCACAGAGTGAGGTATCCCATAGCTACAACAAAGGAGTACCTAAAAACATAACATACAGAACACAGTTAGCAACAGAAGAGCCAACAAGAACTAGAATCACTCAAATTGGGTTTGGTCTTGTTTAGAAGTGGAGTTTGATTTTTGTGTATTAGGTTGTTAGCAAGTCTGAAGCTATGTTACAAGATTTGGCAGAAATTTTCCAAAAGGACTGATGGCTTCGTGTACCCAGCTGAACCATTGCGGAGGTGTCTCCTCCCACTAGGAGTGGGAGAAAAAGAAAAGAAGAAAGAGGATCACTTTAAGTTGGGCATTTCAGTTTCAAAGTTCCCACCCTCATGTGTTATATTGAAATTTCTAACTCGATTATTTGAAACCAGATAACACTGTATAAGTGCTGCTCAAATTATCCATTGCCTTTTTTATCTGTGAGCATTCTTTATTTATGCATATAACTCTTTCTAAGATCAAATTTAAAATATTTTAGTTTTTGTCAAAGATACTTTTTCTCTTCTGACTTTCTACAAAGGCAGATAATCACAAGCAGCCTAATCTCTTCCCCGCTCTACATGCTGAAATACACCATATTCCAGAAAAATCGTAAAATCATAGAATCATTTAGGTTGGAAAAGGCCTTTAAGATTATAGAGTCCAAGCAAAGAAATATTCCTTAAGTGGAGTGTGACAACTATACTGTTTTTCAAGATCATCACAAAATTATGTTAGGCAGGACAGTAGCATGGCTTTTTCTATTTTCAGAGTTGAACAGTCTGAGGATTGGAAGTATTGCAGTCTGGGGCAGGTGAAGCCTTTCATAGAACTAATTTCTCCCTATATTTACCTGAGCCAGAAAGGGGATACCAGTGAGGTAAGAAGCAGGTGGATATTTGGAAACAGACTGATACATGAAGCAAGTTAGACAGTGCAATGGAGAGCTAAGACACCAGAATGAGAGGCTTGCATCACATGGACTGGCCCAAGACCAGGTCTGATGGTGTCCCCCGCATCAGGAGAAATCAGCCACATTGGGGAGAAGAGGCAAATACCTACAGACAATGGAATGAGATTCCACATCCTAGACACTCGGCAGAACTAAGCCACGGGAGGTCAGGCAGGCTGATAAACAAACATTGCCAAGCAGGTTCCCCCCATATCCATGGGAGGATTGATCATGATGGGGAACTAAATATTAAATCAGACAAGAGGAACAGTCAGCAGACGACTGAAAATGAGCCAAACCTTTGTCAAATCATGGCTGGCTTTAAAAGAAATGAGGTTTTTCTCCTTGGGGACTAATAAACTGCAGTGTGAGTGACAGTGACAGATTGTAAGACAACCTACAGGTCACATGGCCCACAGCAAACAGCTGGATGACAGGCAGACAGAGTAGACATGACAGCTTCTTCAGGAGATTCAGAGCAGAATTTATCTTATTTTATCTGTGTCAGGCATCCAGTCCAGCCTCAGTGAGGTCCTTTTGCTTCCTCTCATCAACAGAGAACAGCAAGCATCCCTCCAAAGGCAAGTCACTCAACTCAGACATGTAACAGTGATAGATGGGATGAAGCATCTAAAATAAGCCTCAATGCTTAAGTGTAAAGCACCTAGATTGAAAGAAGGGCAAGCAGGGACAGATACACTGAATTGCTGTTGTGCCTTGGAGCTTTTCTGATTCTGGATTAGTTTGTTCATTTAGAGGCCTTGAAGGCTGGCACTCCAAACAGAGAGAAAACTAGCAGAAAATAACTAGGGAAACGAGCATGCTGGTTAAAATACATAGTTTCTTTACTTCATTTGTTCACTTCTACTTGCATTTTGGAAGGAAAAAAGTCAAGTCTTCAAGCCCCACTATGGAAGATCCTGTGACCTGTATGAACAAGTCCAGCCCTTAAACTGGCATTTTTCAAGCTTATTCTCAAGCTGTTTGAATACATTGCTATTTTGCCAAAATTAATAACATGGATGTACTTTGAGTCACACTGCTATGGCTAGTGGAATACAGTTGAAAAGTCCTAACCCAATCCTCCCAGGCCTCCGAAGGTTTTTCTGCATGTTGGACTGCTATTTCACATTGATCCAAATCAACACATGACTATCTCACGGCAGTAGGAGACATTATATGAACCTGCTTAATTTGTATTGCAGTATACAGCTACTTTTCCCATTGTGACTAATTGGCTAGATAGTAAGAATAAGGGGGTTTCCTGTTGAAAGTGTGCCCATTTCCCTACTACCACCTCAACGCGTCTAGCAAGACATATCCTCTGTGGACTTGGTTCCTCCAATCTATAAACAGTAACTCCTGCCTTTCCCCACAAAGTGAGGGGCAGGGGCAATGACCAGGATATGGGTAATACACATTTTTAGTGCCTTTTACTTCTGGTCTCTGGATAGCACCTCTTTCATAGACAATGCCCAATTACTTTTAAAAAAATTATTAGTTACCTCTGGACTTTGGACTTTGCCCTTCATGAGTAGGTGGAAAAAACCTTGATCAATATCTATCTTGCTGGTGCAAAACACTAGAGACTGCTATAAACAGGCCTGTTGTTTACAGTTCATGTTTCTAAGCAATTGTAGAGAAATCATAAAGTGATGGTTCCTATCTGGATATCTGAGAGGGTCATCTCAGGAAGTGATAAAGAAGAAGAGGAGATAACTATCTGAGCATCAGATTCTCAGACAGCCCTGGCCTTATAGGTAAGCGAAGTAAGGGCTTCCATTCCCCAGCCCAGAGTAATGTGGGTGTGAGCATTCAGCAGCAGCTACAAGAACAGATATACAGCACAGAGACAAGAATCACCTGTAACACACCCACACCAAAGCACAATACTAAGCACATGCTGTTGGGGAAATCAAAACAAAAGTAAAGAGGGAAGAACTGCCAGCTCGTCCTTCTAGCCTGCTTTAAAGTAGCAGTTTTAGAAATAAAAATTCCTGTTAGTGCAGACTGATAGGAAGCAAATGAACCCAGCTGCAGAATTTTAAGAACTTCCATGTGTTGAACGCTAAAGAAGAGGATGGTACCCACAAGAGAAGGCTCAGTAACTGAGCAGAGAAGTTCTTACACATTAATTTCCTCTTGGTCAGTAAAAGAAGCAGATATAACTACTACATAGTTTTCATATGAAAGTGCTTTTTGTCTTTTGGCCAGGAAGGCACTTGTTTGATAAAGCACTTCAGGAATCTTAGGTGTCTCCCTTCCTCTGAAGTATTTGTATAGTGAAAAGAAAAATCCCATGGTCTAGAACTTCCCATGATGATGCTGTAAGCTTCTATGTCAAAGCAATGACATTTCTGGCACTTTCCACTTTTTCAAGATGAAAGCCCAATACCAAATGCAAGACTTTATTTTGTAGATCATTAAGTTAAGCTAATACAGTGACCTTATTTGAACTACATAACTTAAGAATAAGTGGAAAATACCTAAAGGCCAAACAGCCAGGGGGAAAACACACTAAAAAGCATTATCAAAAGTCACCCTCAAGGACACATGACCAAGGAGAATATGACTTCACTGCATTTAAGAAACCAGAGGTTTGGGCACGAAATATTAAGCCAACATTTTTTTAAAAGCCAACTTTTGAGGTCAGCAATTTCATAAGTTTTAATGCAAAAACCACAAATTGACATTACAGCTCTAACTGAATGAACAAAGCCCCTGCAAGTAACTGGGAAAGAGAAGCAAGAAAGAACAGAAGCTGGTCCTAAAAAACCCTCATGCTTCTCCATGAAAGGACAGAAGTTGCCAGAGGGGCAGCTCCAGACTCGCAGGACATCAGCTCACCTGTGGATGTTGGGAACACTTGCCATATTCATAATGCCATAGTTCATCAACACCAGGACAAAAAGATGAATGGAATACCTTGAAAACACAAAGTGAGTATTTAGATAAGTTCTACATGATCTGGAAGGGCTGGCAGTTCAGACAAGAGGGAATATTTTTCCATGCAAACAACATAAATGCAATGTCCGAACAGGGTATCAGTAAACATGGATTATCACAATGACATCTTTCATAGCTTGAATATCCAGTACAGATTAACACTTATCGACAAGATATTGTCCATGTGTTTGATTGAGAGAAAGAGCAGTCTGGCTTAAAGTGCACATTCAAATTGAGCACATCTTTTACAAAAGAGGTATCTCCACAGAATTCTAGTGTGGCTTTCACTTCCAGAACAAACACCACAGAATAAATAGTTCGCTTATAAATACTTTCATAGCTCATTTGAAGTTTGGGATTATTAAGCAGGTTAGGAATTTCTTTTTTAAGGATAACAGAGAAAGTGGCTTAAGACTAAAAAAAATGTAATCCATAAAAGCTGATACAAAGTTTAAAAGTGTTTTTACCCAAGTCTTTTCTACATGGTGACTAAATACTCACCACCCAAAGCAGAAGACAGCAAAGTATATTCCAAAGAGGGTGGCAAATGCATGACGAACAGCAGAACTGGCATGACTGGGACTCAAATATATCCGAAACCAAAATGCAGCCAAAAGTGCGAAGAGTTGACAGGCTACAAAATTGATCTGTAAAAAACAAACAAAACAAAAAAATGTTTGTGATTGCTGAAGGAGGGGGGTAAGAGTCCCTGGAGCTAGGAAAAGGGCGGGGAGGCAGTGTTTGAGAGCAATAAATCTTTTGTTTCTAAGCATTGTCACCAGTAAGCCCAAGCAGTAACTTGCCTTGGCCAGCAACAGAAGGGATTAAATAAGCATGCAGCCACCCAAAGATCCAGACAGGAACAGCAGGCTCCAGATATCTGAGGTGTGGGCAGGCTCTGGGAAGTTTTCGCTCTCCCCAGGGCAGTGTTGGCACACCAGCCCAACTGAGGTATAGGGGACCTCACCCTCATCCCTGTCCTTTTGGTGGGAGACAGAGGCTAGGAAGAAGACTGGGACTCTAAAGCACCCCACTGCCCCAGTGTCTGACTTTCTCCATGCAAAATCAACAATCCGTATGTGACACTGTTTCACAAGCAATAACTGGACAGTCTTCTCAGCTGAGCACTCCAGCAGTAGTCATCCTAGACTGAGAACAACTAAAGAGATTGCAACAATTCAAGCAACTACTTGGGTTAGAGGATTATCTATGATTATCACTCCAGAACAGAACAGCTTCTTCGGCGGCAGCCGGCAGCAGGATGGTGAGTTCTGTGGTGGGGTGGATTTTTTGAGGCGGTGGGAGCTTCGCTGAGCTGGGAGAATCCCAGAAAACCCCAGGCGGGGGCGGGGCTCCTGACAGCCCCACACGCTGGTCCCGCGGTGCCTGACGGGAGGGGGCGGTCCCGGCGGCTACCGCGGGAGATTTAAACGGTCCCCCTGGGAGCACTGTGAGGAGAGGATTTAGAGATTAGACAGAAGATACCGAGGACCATGGTGACCACCTGGCAGAAGATTAAAGCTGCTCCGTGTGCTGCAGCAGGCAGGGTGGATGCTGCCACTCAGACAGAGCCACAGTGGGTGCAGGCAGCTACACAGACCCTGGGCTGCAGGCAGTGCCCCCTCTCACACCAGCTCGTGCCTCTGTTGCTGGCTCCACTTGTGAAAGCTGCACTCGAGTGGGGGAACTCCTTCACATGGTGGAGGAGTTAAGGGAGGAGGTAAAGAGGCTGAGGACCATCAGAGAGTGTGAGAGGGAGATAGACCAGTGGAGTAGTGCCCTCTCGCTAACTCAGCAGGCTGCTGGAGCTGGTGTGTCCAAACACCATCCACCTGCAAACTGCAAGGCTGGGGTTACAAGAGATGGGGAATGGCAGCAAGTTCCTGCCAGACGAAGGAAACCTGCTCCCCTCAACCAGACACCAAAACCCCAGATCCCCCTGGTGAACAAGTACCAGGTGCTGCAGGTGGAATCCAATCCTGAGGATGAGGATGATGGCTTCCACAGCCTAGAATCCTTCCCTAGGCCGCACCATCCTCAGAAAAAGATAAAAACAGCCTCCATTAAGAATAAGAGGAGGTTGATTGTTGTAGGGGACTCCCTCCTAAAAGGAACGGAGGGACCCATTTGCAGACTGGACCCGCTCCACAGAGAGGTCTGCTGCTTACCGGGACCATCAGCGAAGGAGGTAGCTAGAAAACTTCCTTCCCTGGTCCACGAGACAGACTACTATCCTCTGATAGTAGTCCAAACTGGTAATGATGATCTAGCAAACAAAAAGACCAAAACCATCAAGAATGACTTCAGGGCCATTGGGAAAATGGTGGAGGGCTCTGGGAAACAAATAGTATTCTGCTCCATCCCAAGGCTAAATAGAGAGGAGCTGGAAGCCAGGAAGAAGAATTCAATTAATGCCTGGCTCCGAGCCTGGTGTGAGGAGAAGGGCTTTGGCTTCTTTGATCATGGGGTGGCTCACGCACCCCCAGGCTTTCTTGCTACGGATGGGACATGTGTGTCTCCTAGGGGGACGAAAGCCCTTGCTAAAAACCTAGCTAAGCTCATAAACCAAGCTTTAAACTAGATGTGAAGGGGGAGGGGGTTGAGCCCAGGCTAGACAGGAGCGAGCCTGGACGTGGGGCAATGGTGATACGGAGAGGGTGTGCTGGTGTGGACCGCCAGTACCTCACCACACAGAAAGTGGGGGAGAACACACCTGGGGGTGCTAAGGGAGATATGGACACTCTGGCAGTAGCTACTCCAGTTACCAGGCAATTGGGAATGAACTCTGTTCCCTCTAAGAGGGCTGAAGGCTTGGCAGTTCAGCTGAAGTGCATTTACACCAATGCAGGCAGCATGGGGAACAAGAAGGAAGAGCTGGAAGCTGTCATAGGGCAAGGAGCCTATGATGTCATTGCCATCACGGAAACGAGGTGGGACGACTCATATAACTGGAGTGCAGCTATGGTGGGGTACAAACTCTTCAGGCGGGATAGGAAGGGTAGGAGAGGAGGCGGGGTAGCCCTCTTTGTAAGGGAGGACTTGGACACCATTGAGATGGATTGTGGCAATGAGGAGATTGAGTGCCTGTGGGTTAAAATCAGAGGAGCCCACCAGAAGGTAGATTTTGTGATGGGAGTCTGTTACAGACCACCCAGCCAAGGAGAAGCAGCTGATGAGCTCTTCTATAAACAGCTGGGGTTAATCTCTAGATCCATGCCCCTTGTTCTTGTGGGAGACTTTAATCTTCCTGATATCTGCTGGGAATACAATAGAGCAGAAAGGAAGCAGTCTAGGAGGTTCCTGGATTGCGTGGAAGACAACTTCCTTGCACAGCTGGTGAATGAACCAACAAGGGAGGGTGCCCTCCTGGACCTGCTGTTTGTGAACAGAGAAGGCCTTGTAGGGGATGTGGCAGTAGGTGGACGCCTAGGACAAAGTGATCATGAGATGATAGGGTTTTCTGTTCTAGGTGAAGTGAAGAGGGTGGTTAGTAGGACAGTAGCATTAAATTTCCAGAGGGCAGACTTTGATCTCTTCAGAAGGCTGGTTGGCAAAGTCTCATGGGAGACAGTACTTAAGGGCAAGGGAGCCCATGAGGGCTGGGAGCTCTTCAAAAAGGAAATCCTAGAAGCTCAGGAGAAAGCCATCCCCATGTTCCAGAAAAAAAGCCGGCAGGGGAGAAAACCAGCTTGGTTGAACAGAGAGATCTTGAGTGATATCAAGAAGAAGAAAAATGTTTATGGGCTCTGGAAGAGGGGACAGGCCTCTTGGGTGGACTACAGGAGGGAAGAGAGATTGTGTGGAGAAAAAATCAGAAGGGCTAAGGTTCAACTAGAAATCAGATTGGCCAAGTCTGTGAAAAATAACAAAAAAAAACTTCTACAAATACATAAAAAATAAAAGGAGGACTAGGGAGACCATACAGTCCCTATTGGATGCAGAAGGAACAGTGACAGGGGATGAGGAAAAGGCTGAGGTACTTAATGCCTTCTTTGCCTCAGTCTTTAATTGTAAAGAAAGTTGTTCCATCTGTGTACAAACCCAGGAGCTAGAGGAGCAAAATGAGGCTCCCATGATCCAAGAGGAGGTGGTTAGAGCCTTGCTAGCCAGACTAGACACCCACAAGTCTATGGGGCCGGATGGGATTCATCCAAGGGTATTGAAGAAGCTGGCAGACATGCTGGCCAAACCCCTTTCCATCACCTTCCAACAGTCCTGGAAGACTGGGGAAGTTCCACTGGACTGGAGGCTGGCTCCAGTGTTGTGCCCATCTACAAGAAGGGTCGGAGGGAGGATCCAGAAAACTACAGGCCTGTCAGTCTGACCTCAGTGCCAGGGAAAGTCATGGAACAGGTGATCTTGAGTGTCATCATGAAGCACTTGCAAGAGAACAGAGTGATCACGCCCAGTCAACATGGGTTCACAAAAGGCAGGTCTTGCCAAACTAACCTGATCGCCTTCTATGACAAAGTGACTCGACTGCTGGATGAGGGAAAGGCTGTGGATGTGGTCTTCCTGGACTTCAGTAAAGCTTTTGACACAGTTTCTCACAGCATTCTGCTTGAGAAACTGTCAGCCTCTGGCCTGGAGAGGCACACACTCTCCTGGGTGGAAAACTGGTTGGATGGCCGGGCCCAGAGAGTGGTGGGAAATGGTGTGAAATCCAGCTGGAGGCCAGTTACAAGTGGGGTTCCCTAGGGCTCAGTGCTTGGTCCAGCCCTGTTCAATGTCTTTATCAATGACCTGGATGAAGGCATCAAGTGCACCCTTAGCAAGTTTGCGGATAACACTAAGCTGGGTGGAAGTGTCGATCTGCTGGAGGGTAGGGAGGCTCTGCAAAGGGATCTGAACAGGCTGGACCACTGGGCTGAGTCCAATGGCATGAGGTTTAACAAGGCCAAATGCCGGGTCCTGCACTTGGGGCACAACAACCCTATGCAGTGCTACAGACTGGGAGAAGTCTGTCTAGAAAGCTGCCTGGAGGAGAGGGATCTGGGGGTGTTGGTTGACAGCCGACTGAATATGAGCCAGCAGTGTGCCCAGGTGGCCAAGAAGGCCAATGGCATCTTGGCTTGTATCAGAAACGGTGTGACCAGCAGGTCCAGGGAGGTTATTCTCCCTCTGTACTCAGCACTGGTGAGACCGCTCCTCAAATACTGTGTTCAGTTCTGGGCCCCTCACCACAAGAAGGATGTTGAGGCTCTGGAGCGAGTCCAGAGAAGAGCAACAAAGCTGGTGAAGGGGCTGGAGAACAGGTCTTACGAGGAGTGGCTGAGAGAGCTGGGGTTGTTTAGCCTGGAGAAGAGGAGGCTGAGGGGAGACCTCATTGCTCTCTACAACTACTTGAAAGGAGGTTGTAGAGAGGAGGGTGCTGGCCTCTTCTCCCAAGTGACAGGGGACAGGATGAGAGGGAATGACCTCAAGCTCCGCCAGGGGAGATTTAGGCTGGACATTAGGAAAAAAATCTTCACAGAAAGGGTCATTGGGCACTGGAACAGGCTACCGAGGGAGGTGGTTGAGTCACCTTCCCTGGAGGTGTTTAAGCGACAGGTGGACGAGGTGCTGAGGGGCATGGTTTAGTGTTTGATAGGAATGGTTGGACTTGATGATCTGGTGGGTCTCTTCCAACCTGGTTATTCTATGATTCTATGATTCTATGACATATTTCATTCAGAAATTGTCTGACATATGGCTATGCAGAGGTAGTTGGATTCAACCAGGCTTCTCGTCAAAAACACTTTCAATATGCTTAACAACACACTACAGCCCCACATTGCTTTTACTGTAGTGGATTACATGCAACACAGCACTGTTAAAGCAAATGCTTTCCTTAAAGGTTTGTCAGGTACATCGCTGCAGTTCCCTTATTTCAGTGATGCAGGCAGCCATGCAACAGTGTAATGCAATAGTTCAAAAACTTTAACATGCTGAATTTTAGGTTTTTGGAGCAGAGACAATATTGATTTATTTCTTGTTCATGTAAGCAACCAGTGTTTATAACAGACAGTATCATAAAATGAGGCCCAAAAGGAAGCCATTGGCAATGTCTTATTGTTACAGTACCTTATAGTTTATTCAAGTAAGATAATTCTTATATTCCATGCAAGAGCTAAAAAGCAAGAAAATAAAATTGCACTGGTCTCACAAAACCCATATGACGTAGTACAAATCCCCAAACTCTCATCCGGTCTATTACCATGCAGTTACACTCAAAATGCTAACTCCTTCCTCCCCTCCTTCAACAGCCAGGGGTACCACAGAAGAAGCTGAAGAGAGGACATCCCCTAAGAGGCTGCTCTAATCGCATCCTTTCTAAGCAAGCGTCCAAGAGTGATGGATGCCAATTCATAAATTACAACTCAGTGAACCTTAATCCCACCCCAGCCTGCTCCCACTTCTGGTCATACTAGTACATACAGTGGAGCTCAAGCCTGTGGCATGCAGAGCCCCTCTGATTCAGTATAATAAAGGGAAGTCTAGAGACTCCAAGAAAACCTGATGTGCCAGGTTGTTTAAAAGACAATATCCCCTTCTGTGCAGCATCACTCACGGAAGCTTTACACCAGTAAAAGGCATCAAGATAAGCAAGCATTTGCTTTTGACTTTCATCCAGTTCTTTTACATTCAGTTTGAGATGTCAAAGCTGTTAAACAACATGACTGGTTTTAAAAGATTAATCAGCAGAGGGATTGGGAGAGCAAGAAAGGCAGGTACAACAATTACTTATAAAACCTTTTCAACATCCATCAGGAATGTGGTACCTATTGAACAAAAACATTGATAAGTAATATTGGAGAATACTTCTTCTATGTCCACCTATAAAACTGCACTTAGAATCTGAATGCACCAAGATGACCTCTAATTTCTGAGGATTAAACATAGCTGCACAGAGCTCACTGCCTGTCTAGCACACAGTTTACTTCAAGATTGACTTTAGGAGGTGCTGAATAACTTGCAGAATACTTCTCCAGAGGAGTCCCTTCTGGTTTATCCAGGTTGAAAGCATGGATAAAACATGCCAAATTTTAACTGTAACTAGTCACAGAGGGAAGTTATTTGCTTCCTGGGCTTGAGGAATGTAAAACAAATGTCAGGACACAAGTAAAACTGAGGTGCTCTTTTCCAAGCGCTGAGAAAATCTGTTCTGCCCAACAAACTGAACTCCATATTTAAAACTGAGCACTAACTTTGATACAAGACCAGTTCTGGTCTGTTCTTCGCAGAGTAACAGAGAGTTGTGATAGTTTTTCATATGACTACCACCTCTATTCTAGTGATTTATACGTAACATAAATAGATGCAGCATCCACATGTGCACATACAAAAATTGGCAGTTCATCTGACAGTGACTTTACTGCCCTCCATTTAACATGAATTTTATTGTTCATGCTACATATTTAAGGTACCTAAGTAAACATTTTTTAAGAAACATTGTACTGCAACACAAATGACAAAGTCACACGTTCCTCCTTCTCCCTTCCCAAAGAGGACAGGGTTCACATTATTTCCACTGTTGCTAAAAACACTTTGTAAACACTAAACTGAGGGCTTCTGAGCACTGACCAATGGTGTCCACAGAAAAGTAACATGGAAGTAGAAAAGAAATTATGGAAGAACTAACTATTCTTGTTCCAACCCACCATGACAAGTCATTTCACCCATGTTTTCAGCTAGTCACATCTCTTGAGTGTTGCCATCAAATTTTTTTCCACATCTGGTTTCAACTTTGCTAGCAGAAAAGAAACATCTTTGCTTTTTAAAGTAATTTTCTTCTGCAGTCTAGCCAGTAAGATGTAATAAAATTAGGAATCAGAGCATATGATATGTTGCCAGAACAAGATACTATCTTTCTTTCATCTCCACTATTAAACATTAGAAGAGGGAAAGGCAGTCCCACCACCATATCCTGCATATATACATGTATCTGAGTAAGGGCCAGCTGAAGACAGCCTTGCAATGTCAAAACAAGATATCTACACTTTTGGAGAGAAAACCTGGAACAGCTCCAGCCCAGCTGGGTTGAACGTTACTGTTGTCTGATTAAGGAATCCTTTAATATCTAATAGTTTCAACTTTAAAAGGCTGGAGGGATCCAAAACATGTAAACATCAGGTATGAAGAATGAGGAAAAAAATAAACCATGGTTCCTCCCTTTATCCATTCAAACTATGTAGTAGCAATAACTCAAAGTGATGTTTAAACTGCAAATCTGAGCTGTTTACAAAGCTAGCAATCAGGTCAAACCAACTGACAAACAATCTATGATGTTGACAGAAGAAAAACCAAACATAATGGTTTCAAGATCCCCCTGTGCTATTATGCTAAAATCAAAATACATGAAAGGTTAGTTTCATCTGCCTCAAGTCTTTGCACCTTTTCCTATTTTTAATAGGGTGAAAGTAACTTGACAAGTGTTGGACTGGTACTGCAGGAAGGGAAGACAGTATCATCTAGGAATCTGAAGTTACCTGTTCAGTCTTCTCCACCAACAGGCAACGTTATATGGGAAAGTCATCACTTCAACTTGATAAACATTATCAGAGCAAAAACACAGTGTTTTGCTGTCTTTTATTTTTGTCCTACTAACCATCTGGGGGTGTGCACTTCTAAGGGCCAGTTGGCAAGTCACAAAATAAAAGTTCCAAACACCTAGCATTAAATATGAGGGTCTCAAAATCTCAGCATTTGGAAGACATAAGCTCATTGTCAATAACACTGAGTGGGAACAATTATCATCTTTTGTTCTGTGGGAAAACTGTAAAAAATAAGAACAAAGGGCAGCAATTTGTCAAATTCTCCTAACAGGAAAGTCATGGAGCCATAGGATACTTTAAAAAAAAAAAAAAAAATTTATACAGAGAAAAGTGCTTTCCCAAGCTAAAAGCTCTTGAGGTGGTAAATGGAAAAACAAGAGGAGACAAAATGTTACGTTCCAGAAAAGGAGCCAGCAGGGGAAAAAAAAAAAGCTTGGTTGAGCAGGGAGATCTTGAGGGACATTAGAAAGAAGAGGAATGTCTTTGAACTTTGAAAGAAGGGACAGGTGTCTTGGGTGGACTACAGGGAGGAAATGAGATTGTGCAGAGAAAAAAACAGGAGTGCTAAAGCCCAACAAGAGCTCAGATTGGCCAAGTCTGTGAAAAATAACAAAAAAATCTTTCTATAAATACATTAACAATAAAAGGAGGACTAGGGAGAATATTCAATCCTTATTGGATGCAAATCAAACAACTGTGACAAAGGATGAGGACAAGGCTGAGGTACTTAATGCCTTCTTTGCCTCAGTCTTTAATAGTGAGGGAAGTTGTTCCCTGTGTGTACATCCCCAGGAGTTAGAAGAGCAGAACAAAGCTCCCATGATCCAAGAGGAGGTGGTTAGAGACTTGCTAGCCAGACTAAACAACCACAAGTTCATGGGGCCGGATGGGATTCATCCAAGGGTATTGAAGAAGCTGGCAGACATGCTGGCCAAACCCCTTTCCATCACCTTCCAACAGTCCTGGAAGACTGGGGAAGTTCCACTGGACTGGAGGCTGGCTCCAGTGTTGTGCCCATCTACAAGAAGGGTCGGAGGGAGGATCCAGAAAACTACAGGCCTGTCAGTCTGACCTCAGTGCCAGGGAAAGTCATGGAATAGGTGATCTTGAGTGTCATCATGAAGCACTTGCAAGAGAACAGAGTGATCACGCCCAGTCAACACGGGTTCACTAACCCAAACTAACCTGATCGCCTTCTATGACAAAGTGACCCGCCTACTGTATGAGGGAAAGGCTGTGGATGTATCTTCTTGGACTTCAGCAAAGCCTTTGACACAGTTTCTCACAGCATTCTGTTTGAGAAACTGTCAGCCTCTGGCCTGGAGAGGCACACACTCTCCTGGGTGGAAAACTGGCTGTATGCCCAGGCCCAGAGAGTAGTGGTAAATGGAGTTAACTCCAGCTGGAGGCCACTTACAAGTGGGGTTCCCTAGGGCTCAGTGCTTGGTCCAGCCCTGTTCAATGTCTTTATCAATGACCTGGATGAAGGCATCAAGTGCACCCTTAGCAAGTTTGCGGACAACACTAAGCTGGGTGGAAGTGTCGATCTGCTGGACGGTAGGGAGGCTCTGCAAAGGGATCTGAACAGGCTGGACCACTGGGCTGAAACCAATGGCATGAGGTTTAACAAGGCCAAGTGCCGGGTCCTGCACTTGGGGCACAACAACCCTATGCAGTGCTACAGACTAGGAGAAGTCTGTCTAGAAAGCTGCCTGGAGTGTTGGTTGACAGCCGACTGAACATGAGCCAGCAGTGTGCCCAGGTGGCCAAGAAGGCCAATGGCATCTTGGCTTGTATCAGAAACGGTGTGACCAGCAGGTCCAGGGAGGTTATTGTCCCTCTGTACTTGGCACTGGTGAGACCGCTCCTCAAATACTGTGTTCAGGTCTGGGCCCCTCACCACAAGAAGGATGTTGAGGCTCTGGAGCGAGTCCAGAGAAGAGCAACAAAGCTGATGAAGGGGCTGGTCTTATCAGGAGCGGCTGAGAGAGCCGGGGTTGTTTAGCCTGGAGAAGAGGAGGCTGAGGGGAGACCTCATTGCTCTCTACAACTACCTGGAAGGAGGTTGTGGAGAGGAGGGAGCTGGCCTCTTCTCCCAAGTGACAGGGGACAGGATGAGAGGGAATGGCCTCAAGCTCCACCAGGAGAGGTTCAGGCTTGATATCAGAAAAAAAAATTTCATGGAAAGGGTCATTGGGCACTGGAACAGGCTGCCCAGGGAGGTGGTTGAGGCACCTTCCCTGGAGGTATTTAAAAGACAGGTGGTTGAGTTGCTGAGAGGCGTGGTTCAGTGTTTGATAGGAATGGTTGGACTCAATGATCCAGTCGGTCTTTTCCAACCTAGTGATTCTGTGAAAACCTGGCTTTACACCCTTCCACCATATTATTACAATTAGCCTTGGCCACTGCTCATCAGAGTTTAGGTTAGGCTGCTAACAACCCACTTCAGGAAGTTCAACTCCCCTCATTCCACAAGCCTTGCATCTACAAATCACCCTATTTAAAGAGGTAACCTTTTGAGGGTTACTAGATAACAATCTAGGAAAGGAAAATAAGATTAATCATGTAGTCTGCTATTTTAGTGCTTTCAACATTTTCCTTATAGTTAAGTATCAGGAAGAAAAATCTTGCATTCTGTTTTGACCACAAAAATAGCTTGCTTTTCCTTTACTACTTTTTTCCCCCTCCCTTATGCTAGCAGAAAAACTGATGTCACTTTCGAGAAATCTAGGAGGTATAATAAATTGACCACACAGTTTCCTCTGAAGTCCAAATGGCAATTAAGGTCATCATTTAAACTGGACAGTCCTTCGCAAGCAAAATTCCTATTAATGCTGTAATTCATTCACTGTGAAAATTACTGAGAAATTACACTGCCCATTTGCCATTTTTTTTATGACAAGGTGCTGATGTGTCCCCCACAGCACACAGTCTCTGGACAAAATGGAGGCATGATGCACATTCATACATTTCACAGGCATAGGTACAAGCATGCAGCGGCACAGCCAGACTCCCAAAACATTCCCAGCTGGCATCCAGATCCATGTCCACTTCAACATGCAGCAGATGGTGCAGATCCTCAGATTATAGATATTGCAGAAGACACCTCTACTTTTATACCAGGCTTTGCACTGACCAGCCAAATGAGAGAATAAGGATTCAACACTTGCATTTCATGCTGAAAAAGGGGAAGTGAACTAATAGAGTCACTTTGTACAAAAACAAAGTAGTAGCACATTGTGGAGATACTCTGTATTTGCTGCTGTCTACTAATGAGCTACTAAGCATTAGCTTAGGAGGCCACTACAAGGTTTTTAGCTGGTAAACTACAATTTCTCCTATATTCACTAACTTACCACAGATCACTAAACAACTGTTTTCTGCATTCGGAAATGTGCAAAGAACCATGTTAACAGAAACTACTGACAGCAACAGCAACTCCTTCTCAAGTCAAACCCCTGTCTCTGGAGTCCAACAGTGCTTGGGAAATATTTTGGAAAGGTGATGCTATAATAAAGCATTCCACTAAAGCAGAGATCAGCCCCATCTTCCAGGATGGTGTCATTGTTGCAAAGAATAAAGCAAGAACTACAGAACTGCAGTAACTTGTTTTCTTTGTTTAAAAGATTATTTTGTGCATATAACCAAAGACACCTGGCAAACAACATGTTTAAGTTCACTTTTCTGGAGCCATTTCTGCTCTGATGTTGAAAAATAGACCTGCTGTTATGATAGCATTTCATAATTCAAATTGTGATATTTAAAATGGGTGTGTTAAGAATGAGAGATGGAATATCCTTTCATCAGATCATCTCAAAGATATCTGATGCTTACTGACATTTTTCAAAATATTTTTATCTTCCAGACTATTTTTATGAACCATAAGGACAAATATTCTCTGCAGAGATCACTTGACGCTACACAGGGAGGGCAGAAGCGCCCTCAAAAAGGAGAGCAGTATCAAAGAAACCATGTTGAGTTTCCTGCTGCTAAAATTTTGGCTTAGGCTTCCATGAAAGAAAAGGATTCATGTAACATCATATGTGCAGTTCCCCTTATTGCCCGTAGCAGTATCTCTTTACACAGAACTCAGTGCACTGAGAGCCATTACAAACTGGCATTTGTGCAGAAATCGGGACTGTCACTTGCAAGATGCTGTAGTTTATGTCTACAGCCAGCCAGGCACTGTGAATTGCAAACATCAGGGATCAGAGAGGTGACAAGTTCATTTATGCTGGGGAAATACCAATATGACTACTGAAAAGTCACATCTACAATATTATGCTGAAACAACTAATTCCTCTCACTTTGGATTGTAGGAGTCCCGCAGAAGATTTTGAGGGGAAAGAAGCAAATGTCTGAAAATAGAATTTCTCTCACAGGAAAGAGAAAGCAAAGAGTATATGCATGACTAAAGATTATTGTCCTCTTCAGAAGCAGCACTAGAGTCTCACAGCACTGGCTTTTTTGTTGCTGTTGCATGCAGAATCTGGAGTTGGTAATGCAGAAAATGCCAAATTGACAGTATTTTGGCTTGTTGTTGCTGTTTTCCTGGGTAAATTCTGCTGTTTCCCTGCTTACAGGGTCAAATATCCTTCCATGATTTAGACTACAAACTTGAAACAGATGTTCTTTCTGGATTACTTCTATGAAGCCACTAGCAGAATAACCACTAGCAGGACACAAATATAGCTACAGAACAGATTAAACTCTGAGTCATCAGAAATTTCTAAAGAATAACATTTAAGTCAAAAGTAAGCTTGAGAAGTCAAATCTACATCATAAGGCTGTCACACACCCATATATTTACCTTTGATGGCCGAATTTGTGTTGACCTGATTCAAATACAGCTCTAGCTTGCTAACAACAGCTCTTATATAGAACTGTAATGACTCTGAACAGATGCTTAAGTAGTGATCATTTATGCGCAGCAATGTTCTGCCACAACCTGTAACTCAGTAATTACTGTTCTCTTAGCAATGCCAAAACAAGGCATGATGACCTTGTACCTGAGATAGTCAGTATTCATTCGTACCTGTAATAGAAACAGCAGTAAAATCAAACTACCTGGAGCCTTTAGCCATTCAGGTGCTTTTTTTAAACAAAATGCCTTCAGGTTGTTAGGAAAGATACCTCATTTCTCAGATTACTCAGCAGTGAGGTAGCAACACTAACTCAGTCCCTTTAATCCTTTGTACTTTCCACAGAAATGATGGCATTTTGTACCACCTACCCTCCTCATTTATGCATACTGATGAACAGCCAGACTGACCTTATCACATTACTCTCTCACTCTGGCTTTTCTCATGGGGTCCATGCAGAAGACCTGATTTAAGCTTATGTGAAGTTAGGAGACAGATTCTGAAGTGCAAATCAACAGAAACAAGGAAAACAACAACTCCAGGAGACTAAAATACAACAAAGCAGAGACTTGAGTGCCTGCAAAGCCTCCTCTGGAGACCCCTGGAGCTCTAGGAACCTCCTGTGGCAGGGTCACCACAGCACTGTTTCCCTTCTTTGTCACCCGTAGGGCTCAGGCAACTAACTGGAGCTTAGATCCTTTGTTTTCATAATCATTAGTTAAATACACCAGTTAACCACCTTTTTCTCAGAAATTAATTCTTGGATAATAGATTTTTTCCAATTGGTCTTTTCAGACCTCCAAATCCCAAACACATTTTCACAGAGCCTCTCAATAACATTGCCTAGATCCTGCTCTCCCACACCATCACCTCATCCATCACAGACAGTGGGTCAGCAACAAAAAAGAAACGGGATCAAGACAGGCTTTGCCAGGCATGATCTCGCTTGAATTCACCAGCCTCAAACACTAACTGCCCTGAAGAATTCAGTTTGGTTTCTACTTTTCTATTCTTCAGTAAATAACTTCAAAGTAGCTGTACTAAGAGTAGCATCAACACACATCTGCACTTTGCCCCCAGATATAAAAGTTTAGTTTTTGAAAACTTAGAACACAGCACAGCAAGTCAAGCACCTTTTCACTTTGTTTAACAGAAAGAAGACATTACAGACATACGTGTACACACACAGCCACCCTGCTGGCACATCTTTCTGTGGCTTCAATATAAATTATACTACTCAAATATCATCAGGAGCTGCATGAATGTAGGAAAGGCAGGATCTTTACACCAATGTATCTGAAGTCCCCATTCAGAAACATGCTTAACTTTCAGGCCAGATAAAAGCCTTGCACCTGCACACACTCACCAATTGAAAAATAAAATAGTAGGCTTAAAGTGTAATCCTTCTCTAGGATGGGTACTGGCACATCTAAAATAACTTGCCTCATTATTGCTGTTGCAATGTCTGTGCAATTTTATTTTCAGTTCCTTTCCTATAGAAGAAAAATGTGTCAGTGGTCTTTAAAAATACACATCAACACAAATGGAGCAGCTTTGTTCACTTTCTCCCAGTGATATCCTAGTAAGTGCACACAACAGAAAGGAACAAACATCAGCAAGGGAAAAAAGTGCCAATTTCATATTTCATTTTAAATCAAAAGCAAGTTGGGCTTTTTTTCCCCCCTCACTGTAGAAACTGTCAGCACTGTGTTAAACTTAGGCACATTATCCTTGGAATTAAGTGGCTTGATCAAAGACCAAAACTTCCAGACATTACAATGGTATTATATAAGAAATTATTGGGCCCTTACACACTGAAAATCTGGATCACACTGTCTTTAGGTGCTCAATCATGCTCATAGTAACTTAAAACAAAGGCACTGTAAAAATTAAGAGTACTAGGACATGCCTTAAAAATTTATGCATGAACTTCGCTAGAGGTATGGGTAGAATTTATCTGTTCTAACACTGATAATACCTGAGCTAGTCCATATAAATTTCTTCCATTGTCAATGGGGGGGAAAAAAGGTAATTATAGTTTGTTATTCATCTAATCCTAAATCACAAGTCTAAAATAGGTACTTTCAATAAAAGTAATACAGATGCGTAAATTTAGATGTAGTAATGTACACTGCAGACTTACAAAGATGAACAGTAGCCATACCACATACATTAATTTTAACAAAGTGAAAAGAAATCTCTGGACTTTCATTTGGTTGTAAGAGATTAAATTTTCATAAATGACCCATAGTTCCTGGTGCTCCACTTTTTGGTTTGCAACTTAAAGACACCATCAAATGGTATCCTATTCCAAAAGCTGGTATTCTATAACAAACTCAGCCCACTTCAAGTGCCTGAAATAGAGGTGATGGAGAAATGTGACAATCAGGATGCACTTAAAAAAACCTAAATTACTAGTATATCCACTGCTTGATGCGCGTGGAAGAGTTTCAGGGTAACAATGCTCCTATGTGATGCATGGTGTAGT
Organism: Phaenicophaeus curvirostris; assembly: GCF_032191515.1. Lineage (NCBI taxonomy): Eukaryota > Metazoa > Chordata > Aves > Cuculiformes > Cuculidae > Phaenicophaeus > Phaenicophaeus curvirostris. The sequence goes on from NC_091394.1 coordinate 39,150,402, forward strand.
CAACCCAGTCAGCCCTGGGTGTAGCACCCAGTTTCCTGCTTACGCAAGCAGGTGCTGCGAACCTCAGTTCTTCCTGCCCTCTTCCTTGTCTAAGTAGTTTTGCAACTCTTAAACACCCAGTAATACTTAAAGAAGAAGGGAAGGAAAACCCCCGTGAATGGCAAAAAAAAAATGCTTTTGTTTGAGCTTAAAACGATCACGTCAAGGGACATCTACATGGAGAGGTGAAGATCTGTGTTCTGCCCATGCTCCAAACCTGCTAAACGTGGGGCACAGATCCCAGGATGCCACCATACCCTTTGCAACACTGTAGTCCCGCAGATTTTGCTAAAACTACAGAAAAAATTTCCAGCTACCCCTCAACGTGAAACTCCCTTGCAGGCCAAAGAGGACACACAAAGATTTTGGGAAGACATTACCTAAGGGCCAGGGGAAATCTGCAATAAATCTGCTTAACTCTGGATCCCCAAAAATGAACGAGTTTTCCACCTTCCTTCAGTACCACTGCCTAAGGGTTCTTCTCTCCCCCATGCACCCTAAGCCAGGTTGTATAGAGCTAAACTGACTGCAAAACAACCTTTTATTGTAGAGTTAATTATCAGTGAGTTCAACCTGCACAGATGCACAATTGAGAGTTTTTTCATAAGAGAAGAAAGAGGAATGTGGCACAAGGGGAGGGAGTATACAAACCACCATTTTTATTAGCAAGCTCTAGTCAGAGCCATTTATTTGGCTGGGAAATCACATTTTCAGTTTATATTTTCACAATTTTCTTTGCAAATGTAACAGTTAGTAAATCACTCTTTGTTTCTGTAAACAATGAAAACTTTTCATTCTTCAGTTGCTTGTGGAGTCCCCCATTTCTACTGTGGCCCTTAATTCTGCTGGCAAGCAAATTTTCTAGATAGCTTTTTTCTTCATATTTTAGCTAATTTCCAAAGAAATGCTGTGTATGGTTGTCTTTTTCATCTGTTTTTAGTTTTTTTTCAAATCAAGCACAATTATCTTGCTTTCATTCCTTTGCTATAACAGTGACTGTGTAGAATTAGCAAGCCTCTGTAACTGCCAACTTCAGATACTCGTTATCACAATCATGAGATTTCACAGTTATGAAATACTGCTCTTCCCTATTGTTCTATAGTTTAAAAGGAAAAAAAAGTTATTGCTTTATGCTGTTTAATATATGTTTTTCTAACTTTCATTCATATGGGCTGCAGACTTATTTTTAGTCCCTTCAGAACGGTGGCAGGAAGGGAAGCCACCAATAAAACATGCACAGTGACAACATCCTGTTGTGGCCAATTTTTCTTTCATTATTATGCTCAGAATTTGCAGCATGCTTACTTCATGCTCATTTAGTTTGGATCTTGAATCACACAAGAAGACAAGAACACAACCCCAGCTGTTTAGTTATGCTTGTGTTATAAGTACCTTACATCTACAGCAAATATCTCTGGAAGCTGAACTTCAGAGCATGTCTAATTTTAGGCACTTAACTTCAGACACTTGAAAACAAATAACTTGGCGATGGCAAGCACTAAGGATGTAGTGCAGGTCAAATTTCTCAACCCTCATGGAACAAAAGTATCTGGAAATTATTAGCAACTTTCCAAAAAGTCATGCCCTGAATCAATTCCATGGGTTACCCCCTCAAAAAACCCCATGCTTCCTAGTTTTCAAACTTAGCAACCAAATCAAAACAAAAAATAACAGGAAAACACAGCATGAACAAGTACTAGTGAAAAAGCATAAAGACTTGTAAAGTAAACAAGAAAAATTAGAGGTAGTTGGATTTTGCTATAAATTAATTTCATTTGCACTATATTATATTTGAGGAAAAAAGATTTCATTTCCTTGTCTCATTAAGAGCACGCTGCTTTCTTTATATATTCTCCCACTAGAGTTCCATATTTCTGTTTGCATATAGTACAGCAGTACTTTGGGTTATAACACTGATATTTTCCAAAGAGAACTGCATATCACAAGGGAAAAAAAATGACCTACCTTTATATTACTTAGCCACAGTATTATATTTTTCCCCAGACGTATTCTTGCCATGCTTATGAGTCAGCAATAGCAGAAACTTAACTCGCTTTCCTTTACAAAGGACAGCAATCACCAGGCAATAGGAATAAGTCTCTTTCTTTCCCCTTTAACAGTTCAGAAAAAAGAATGCCATTATATTTTAGAATTATTAAAGTGATGTTCGTACTGTGCAGTGACAGACAACTTATTGTCCAAGAAACAAAGTACAGCAACAAAATTCCAGAAACTCCAAGCGAGCTCTTCTTGGAATACCCTATGAAATTGAACATAGCCAGGGAACAGAAATTCAACAATCCTTTACATTGCATAAATAATTATAACCTCCCTTTCAAACAAGCTCTTTACACATAAAGCCTAAAAAAACCCATGCTTTTAAAGAACTAGGACATTGTATGATCTGCACAGTTGGCTTGCAAAATTGATTTCCACCACTCTTTCTATCGCAAGTTCTTATACAACCAACATTTGGCTATCTCAGAAGCACACTGAGAAAGCATTTCAGGTTAGATTTTTAGCAAACCTAAGATACTTCAAAATGCAGATGGAGTTGTTCCCACTGTTCCTGTAGCACTAAAGTGCAGAATGTGGTAGCATATCAGCTTTCCCGATGCTGGAAGGCACCTGAGCACTAAGCAGCACATAATTCATACAGGATGAGGGAGAGAAGACTTGGAAGGGTATGAACAGGGACCTGGGTCCCCATTGACTTCTCAAAGCCTCTCCAGGGCACAAACCAATCATTCCACTTGATAGCAAATAAATGAGGCCATCGACTCATTGGCAGAAATAGCCAAGGCAATTGCAAAGACCCAGTCCCAGATGCAGGAAATTGAGGCACAACTGATACTCAGGGTTTTGTAAACTGGTCTGATATGCTGCCCTTACTGGTGCCTATGCTCAAAACCTGAAGTCAGAAGGAAAAAGAGGAGGCAGATATGGAATTAATTTTTTCCTAATAATCATTCAAACCCAGACTCAACTCTATCCAGGCCAGAAAACCAGGAAGCCTGGCCAAGATAGTTGGGCAATTGAGGTAATGGCACACATAAAATCTATGATTGATAAATGGTTAGGTAACAGACTACTGATCACGATGTCAGAACCCCATCAAAGGATAAAGGCAGACTACACCAGCTGCCTGCTCGCGTAAGTCTCTTGAAAGAGAACATGAAGATCATCACTCTCCCCCAAATAAAGCATTAACGATGAGCAGCATAAACTGAACAGAGAGGAAGTGCTCAGCACGTGGACAAAAATCCCCCAACAGTTGAAAATCAGAACAGACAAGTAAGATAACCAAAAGTGGAAATACACTGCAAAACATATAAGGTGCCAGTTACTTTCTTTATAAACTAAGGGAACAGTTGTAACTTGGGCTTCTTGGAAGTGGAATGCTGGAGAAGTAACCTCTTTTGGGCATCTGCTGATATTCCCTACAGAGCTCTACTGCTTCCAGCTGTATCACCATGTGAAGAAATGCAAGTGATAAATGCAGTGTCAAGTCAAGTCCTGGGAGGGGATAATGACTCTGGCAGACCAAATCACTCATAATGGGAGCAGCCACGCTTGGGACTGCCAGCAGTGACTTGGGATCCCAAAACCACCAGCAACACAAGAGGTAGAGCTGCCTATGAGACAGAATGGAAGAAGTCCTAGACCTGTCTCATTTATGCTGGCTCCTACGTATTTTCACTGCAATCCCTCTAACAGACACATTTCTAAAGCAAGCAACTCAATTCTTTCACTCTACATTTGCATGTTTACGAAGTCCACCCTGGTTTTTTTTTCTCTTTTATCTTGTTCATATTTTCATTCTGCTTTCACAGCAAAAAACAGCTACAGTCACCTTTCATTGGCAAGAGCAATTACAAAGGGACAGAAATATCATTATGTCATTCATCTCCCTCTGCCCTGGACTCATTACTCTAATCCTTATTTTATTTGCTGGTTAACATCAGCAGAACACCTCTAAAACTTTATTTTTCCAAATTGCTGAGCCCATCTTCCTCTCTGCATCATCACACTTGGAATAGTGAAGTAGCACCTTAGCAAAGAATTAGAAGTTAACATAAAATTACATTCTCTGAATAAAAAACAAACTTCCTCTCTCAAGAGTCTATCATATTTCACAATGCACCACAGCAATAAGTCTACATTTTCAACATACTTGTACAAAATAGGCAAAAAATATCCATACACTGAGTGCAGTGTTATTGTTGCTGCGGCAACTACAGACCACGATTTTTTACATCAAGAGAATTAGCATGAACACAAACATACACACAAAGCCACAGCCGTGGGTGCTAACAGTGCCTACAACTCATTGCAGATGTGTAAAGCTGCCATCAAAAACTGAATCAAAATCAAGGATTAAGTCCTTTAACTTCCCAGTCACTCTCTCCAAACCATTTGTCTACACTTCTTTTTCCTCACCTTCAATACAGTACAGCTGACAAAGCATCCTGAGAAACCCTGCCTCATAAGAAGTATAAATACTTCTCTTAAACTCTGCTTGTGGGTGAACACAGTAATTCTAAAAATCTCTCCTCTGAGTAGAAAAGTCATTGATCTATCAGCTGGAATTTGCTGGTATAAATACTTACTGCAGACCTTAGGAGCCAGTGATTTGAACCTGCCCTCTGTGTGCACACACATGAGATAAACAAAGTCAATACAGTACTACTCTTTAACACTTCCTTGCACTGATAGCAGGAGAAAAAAACTACTTTCACCAGTTTATAATGTCATTTAACCTACGTGTGAGAGTTAATTATTAACTCTTTTCTACTCAGCAGCCCTTAAAAAAAAAGTTTAAAATAAAAATAATACATATAAGCATGAAAACAAGCATGGAAGTTATTTGAGAAATCCTCGGAGTGGGGGTGGGGTGTCCTCAAACGTCTTGGGTTTTGCCCTGTCATTTTGCCTTCCCCATTCCTGCCCTATCTGCATACCAGTGCCAAACTGCACTTGAACAAGAAACCACAAATGAAGAAATTGCTCAAGTCCAATTAGAGCTGTTGTCACAAGACCAGGGCCAGTAGAAGAAGCAAACGCACACCCTGTGCATGACAGCCAGCAGATGATATTTCTTTCTTGGCCTGAAATTGTTATTTAGTTTTTTTTGGATTGCATGTAGAATACTAAAGACTGATCTAAAGGAGTATTTTGTCTTCCACACATCCCAGCCTGACTCACCGCTGAACTGGAAGACTGCTGAATATGATCTGATACTGATCAATAATTTCTAATGTTGCTATACCACAGGAGTGCCAGACGACTGTTTGGGACTTACCAGGTAGAAAGACACAGTCAGGTGCATCTGGCTTTTGCATAAGTCATCTAGGCAGGTATCTCACATGCTTTCAGACAGCATTCCACCTACCATGTTGCAGTTTATACCACAAGAGGCACAGGCAAAGTGCTCATTATCCAGCCACCTATGAAAACCAGGTAAATGTTCAGAATCTTTAAATCCCAGCTGGACAAAGCATCCAGAAAGAGGGGAACCAAGAGTGAGGAACTGTTTGACAATTTAGTATTTCATAGAATCATAGAATGGTTTGTGTTGGAAGGGACCTTAAAGATCACCAAACCCCCTGCCATGGGCAGGGACACGTCCCACTAGATCAGGTTACCCAAGGCCCCATCCAACCTGGCCTTGAACACCTCCAGGTACAGGGCAGCCACAGCTTCCCTGGGCAACCTGTGCCAGTGCATCACCACTCTCATAGTGAAGAAATTCTTCCTAATGTCTAGTCTAAATCTGCCCATCTCCAGTTTATACCCGTTCCTCCTCATCCTGTCACCACAAGCCTTCATGAATAGTCCCTCACCAGTTTTCCTGCAGGCCCCTTTCGGGTACTGGAAGGTCACTAGAAGATCTCCTCTGAGGCTTGCCTTCTCTTCTCCAGGCTGAACAAGCCCAACCCTCTCAGCCTGTCCTCATATGGTAGGTGCTTCAGTCCTCTGATCATCTTCATAGCTCTCCTCTGAACCCATTCCAACAGCTCCATATCCATCTTATGTTGAGGATTCCAGAACTGGACACAGGACTCGAATTTGTTTTGTCTACGGCCAGGTAGCATCTTAACAGTCATGCTATAGACTGACTTCCTTACTAGTTTTCAGAGTAAGGACTACCATTTCCTGTTCAAAGCTGGCAAAGTTGTCAAATTCATATTTTGGTTTAAAAATTAGGTTTCATTTAGGTATCTTACTAAAACTTACAGGAATGACTGAGAACAAACTATTTGGGAATTCGTAAATGTTTCAATTTATATGATTCAATTAATATATGATACATTTAGAAGGTTTTTTTTCTCACATTACTGAGATTTCTTTTTTTAAGCTTGAAATATTGTTATCATGAGGGAAACGCAAAACACGGTAAAAAAAAATCATTTCCCACCCAATTCCATTGAGGATGCAACTTACTGTAAATAGCCCTCCCCCCACCCCAAAAAAAATTCTAAAAAGTCATTTATGTCAGAAATTATTGCTTGTGGTTTTGTTTTTGCTTTGGTGCTCACCTACAATTCTGCAAAAGCGGTTTAAAATGCCTTAAGCCAGAGAAAAAAGGGACTAGTGAAAATGAACATTTCTAAACAAGATCGTAGGAAGGGAAAATGATCAAATCCCACACCTTGTTCTGGGGAGGGACTACTACTACTACTTTCTAACAAATGAAGGACTGAAATCTCCTAGGGCACATCCTTCAGCTCCGTATTTCCAGAAAGCAACCTTGTGCAGATGCTGTGGGGCCAATTCATGCACACAGTATGTTAAGCAGGAAGAGATTCATTCCCAAAGCGCACTTCTGATCCAAACCCCATGTTAATATAAACACTCGCACTATTAGTAAAGGACAGTAGAAATATATGCATCAGGCTGTACTTTTAAGAGCAAGCCTGAGTTTCTGGAAACCCTCCTTAAATACCCTCACTAGGCCACCCAAGCATCCAGGAGATAGATCCTCAAGGTTACCTATAACTGCTAGGTCACACACAGAGGAATTTTTTAACTCTCAAGAGCAACATAGCCGGTGGACACCAGCCTTTTTACTTGGTTTTGGACAAATTCAGAAGGCTGGATTCACCTCTGCACTGATGCTAAGCCCAGCACTGCAGCCTTCCCTGCCCAGGGGTTACCAGCACCATTTAACAGTTTGGCAAGTCTACCCCAAGCAGTGCTTTAACACAAGCCAAGGAGCAGCCAGGGCACTGAATGCCATGTCACGCTGGCCAGCGCACAATAAATCCTAAGCATAAGGGGCTCCCCTAAAAGCACAGAGCCAGGTCTGTGCTTGGTGCTTAGACCCCTAGGCTGGAGCCCAAGAGTCTTCGTCAGTACTTTATATTGTCTCAAAATAGCTACAGAGCACCACTAAAATCAATGCTGGTGTGATTAATGTGCAGAGAGCATTTCAGGAAACTTTAAGCAGCACTTCAGTGTTTATTTCTCCAGATCTCATTTAACACAAACGAAATGGAAGGTGCTTAAAAGGAGGAAAATGGTAAGCAGCTGATTACAGTTGCACTTTTGTCCCTTGCCAAATGAAAAACTTAATAGGACAGACTTTGTTTTCAAGGCATGAAGGGATGTGGAAATATTTACACCCACAGTATCAAGACATCAGCCATGAGGTTCATGACTGCAGTGCCAAATGGAGTGAGAACATGCTGAAAAAGGCAGCATGTGGTTCCAAAGCAGAGGAAAATGTGTATTATTGCAATTGTTAGCAATAGCTGGGCTGAACAGAAATGAATGCGTAGGAGATGACCTTCGTCTCTGGAAAGTACTACACCACCATCCAAGGAACACAGAGAATCTTGGGACCTGCACCAGCAGATGCAACAAGTCAGAGAGTAGCCTTGCTCTAAATGCACAGAGAAGCCGTGCAGCCCACAAGCACTATGAACGACCCTGCTTGCAGACACCCATTTAACTGGGGACCACTGTTCAATCAAGTGCTACGTCCTTCATGGCATTATAGTAAAAAGCTACAGATTTCCTTTAAAGACAGTGGTTTTTCAAAATCTGGGTACTTGAAAGTCAGAAAATATAAAAATTAATTGGTTTTGGCAACCTAAATAACCTGTCCCTGTAAACACGTTTGAAGATGTTGATGTCAAATTCCATTTTTGATTACTGTTTTTCAAGAGATACACAGCTTTATTTTTTGCAGTTGAGAGAGTGTCAGGCAGGGAGACATTAAATCTGACAAATACTGCAGCAATTCAAAATGAAAACACTGAATTTTCAATTGCAGAATGACTGGCATTAGGGAATTAAATGACAGCTTTGTTCATACCAAAAATGGTCAGCTGTTTCTGCTGCCTTAGAGTAGCTTTTTTCGGGTAAAAATCAGATACTAATGCCTTCAGTGAACTTCCATCTTCACTCATCTCACTTCAATATCTAACACTAACAGCTTCTAATGCCCCTATTGACAATTATTAAAGGAAACCAAAGTTCCCAAGTCTGTTGAGTTCCAAGAAAGCTAATTTTTTATTTGGCTTTTCTAATCTACTTTTCAAGCAGTGAAAAGTCTAACAAATCTTGACTAGCTAAACCAGAAAGCACAGAAGTAAAACTGAAGTCAAGCAGCAAAAGAGTTGAAAAATGTGAAATCTAACAAAATAACCCCTGATTTGGGGAATTAATGTTGATTTTTGCAAAAGGAAAAAATATATACATATAGACTTTTCTCCTCTTTCTCCTTCATCTGCATGCTTTGGGAGGAGAGCTATTCAAATGCAAGAAATGGTGAGATCTATCTAATACCTCAGCTATCCCAGGAGTCAGATACACATGCCACAGTCCTTCCCTTTCCCCGCCCAAGTTAGTGTTTGTTTTAAACTGCTGCCTAAACATAAAAATGCAGAACAGCTCCAATGAATGGATTAACATGAAAAAGAAGGTGTACAACCAGCAGCCAAAGCATCCAAAATTAAGTCTGAATGCACATTTTTTCCCCTTTGCAGCAACATGGCTGGCCTCATCAATTAAAACACTGAGCTTAAAAGCCCTCCAATATAAACACGAAAAGATGCTCATACAACATTTTTCTGAGAGAGTCTCCTTGAACATAGAACTTCCCATGAAAATCAGACTTGGTACTATCTGACACAGGTCAAGGTAAGGCCTCTTAAAACATAAGGTTTGCTGTACGGCAGCTGATGATTTGCATTTGGACTGCTACTTCCAAGGCAATGGGTAACCTGGGATATCAAGGGTACTGCAAAATATAAACTTGAGAAGTGAAACTCTCTCTAAACAAATGACTTGACTCTCTGAATCTGAATTGCTTCTAGAGATGCCTAGGAGCTTAGGAAGACAAGGTAAAAACTCCAAAAGGATAAATAATACCACTAAACTTACTTTTAATGTACATTTAAATGGCAAATTTATTTCTTTACTGTATTTATACAGAGACATACTTTGTTTACAGAAAGAAAACTATTCAAAACTTGATCTTTAACTTTCCATATCTCCCTGACTTATGCTGGAGGAGAATGTCCCCAAATTGGTAATTTAGGGCACATATGGCAAGGGGCATATGTGACAAGGAAAAAGAAGAATCCCAAAACTCTTTTCCTAAGGCTGTTGGAGGTGTGTCATTGACCTAGCTAGATATTTTTAGAACACAAGTCAGCTAAATTTCAAAGTCTGCTTTCCTGGGATAGGAGGATGAATTGAACACAGAGTCTTTTCATCCTGCTTCAAGCTCATTAATCTTGTTACTGAACATAGCTCTTCTTAAAAAATAATATTTCAATGCTCAATTCAAAGATAAATCATCCATTAAAGAGACATGCAAATACACACTGAGACATCCAAGATTATTTTAGCATCTAAAGCAGAAAACATCACTATGTTCTCATGCAGCCCACCATCTACTAAATAAAATATGAATGGCGTGCCAAGTCCACAGCGCAGCAAGGAATTGCACTTCATAATTCTGTGCTGGTTTTTAAACCTACCTATATTGTAATTTTTCACAATTAAGAAAACAACCGATGTGAAAAATGACAGTCTTCTAATATTCATCCGTGCTTTCCATCGTGAGCATAGTGAGTGATACAATAGCTGCTTATTAGATAAGGAAATATTTTCCAACTACCACTGGCACAGCTTTTCTGCCTCTGCTATGAAAGGGTAATGATTACAACTTGCACTTTTCAGACCTTCAGTTCAGTATTTTTTCTGGTGTCTCATAGACTGAGCTCGTAGCACAGACCTGATGGAAAACCGTGTGTTTAATGGAGGGACAAGTCCTCTGTCCACTCAACGTAGAGGTACACACACACAGCTATCACATACCACAGTGATCATGAGGGTCTAAACTCCACCTGCACGCCTTTGCCTCTCACTCTTTGGGCACTTCTTGGCATTTTTGAAGGCTCAGGGCCAGGCATGGAGAACTGCCAGCCACACAGATCAGAGGGAGATCCAGGCTGTCACCATCCAACATGCTGAGCATAATGATGCTAATACACAGTGACAAACCTAAGATTGTCACTCTTGCAGCCTAGTCACCAAGTGGAATGCACAAAGAGCCTGTTGGCATTGCAATAAGGGACTCCTATAACATCAGTCTCTGCTACACATGGGATTCATCTCTAGCAAACAGTCTTTCATACACAGAGCTTTGTTCTCTACAGAAGAGCAAGTAAACTTTTTTTAAGCCTCTTGGCAAAAGACCTCTCTCATTCCAGTGAGAAATCTAACCAACTCAGCTGGCAAAAGAGTTCTGTGAAAGTACTACAAGTGGTTTTATTTTGTTTCCGAGAGCACTAGTACTGTAGGCTGGAGTGGAAACTCACATAATTTGAGGGGACAGTGGTAGCACAATGCTTGCACGCAGCAATCTGGCTATTTTCTGCTTCAGAGCGGCAGCAATCTGTGATGCGTGGCAGACTCAAACACACTGCAGTGGGGCAGGAGGGGTGGGGGAAACGTTTCAAAATAAATGACAGCATAATCTCACAGGGACTATTAGGGAGGACCCTAGGGTAAGCAGTGATTTTCAGGTGAGGCCGAGCTGTGCGAGGAACCACAACACAGGGGGTTCCTCCTGGCCCATCACTGATCCATGCTGCTGGAGCCAAGCAGGACCATTTGCAGGGATGACACCTATGCCCACATGACCACTCACACAGCCCCACCACACCACCAACCCCGGCGCAATGTTTATCCCCCTGCTGTGGTCTCAAGATGCAAACCACCAAGCACACAGTTGCCCACCATCAGCACCCATGGGACCAGAGCCCTGGGACAAACACAGCACATAGCCAGATGCAGCAAAGCATCCTCAGGTCTGGAAGAGCATGGGGAAAGTTTTATCCACAGACAACATGGTCTTTGTATCACCTTGGCTGAATGGAAGGACAAGTTTTGTAAAGCTTAGAAAGGAAAACTGCAGTCTGTCAAGTCTCTGCTGTTCAGTGACCCAATCAGCTCAACTCTGTTTACGTGCCACACTGTCCCAAACAACCTGGAACAGCAAACGTCTGCTATTCCTAGTTCTTTTGGTGCTCCCATAGTGATAAATTCTAGCACAGAATACCTTAAAAAAAGAAGCTTTTACTACTCATGCACCTTCTTCCAAACTAATAGTTTATAACTATAAGCCTTTATTATCTGACTGTTATAACGTTGAGCAACAGTTCTCTTTTTTTGTATCAAAGCCTGTTTTCTGTTAAAAAAAACGGAAAACTGGCATGGTTGGATACGGAGATTTACTGTTCAAACCCGATATATTTCTTGCTCAACTTTAAAAACAAACAGTAGTAAAAATACAGGCACAGCACCAGCATCTCTGCAAACAGAAGAAAGTAAATAAATCTCAACCTCCTGTTAGTTTTTAGCACAGCATCCCTACCACCCTGGTCTCTTAGGGCACGGCTCAACCTTCCAGTAGTTTAGTGGAGAATTTTTATGGTCAGCGCAAACTTCCAGCTCCGACTTCCTAGTTGAAGGGAGGCTGCAGGTGCGAGCGAGGCTTAAGACAATGAAAGGTGAGGGGGACACACGTTTTTTCTGACGTTTTGAGGTCAGCTTAACTGGGTGACTATAACTAAGCAGGCTCCTATACCCAAGCAGGCAAAGCCACAGCCGAAAAAAACATTACGGCGCTAAGCGCTTCATCGAAACTCGGTAGCCCATGAAGGCTCGTTCTGTTCGGTGTGCCCGGGAGTTTCACATTATCCCCGTGCAGGCTCTTTGCGGTGCCGAGCCGGGCTGAAAGAGGCTCCCGTGCCTCCTCCGTACGGACCCGCGGCCGCAGAAGCGGCGCCTCAACGCAAGGATTCTTTGCGAAACGCACCGAATCCGCGCCCCCACACCCCGCTACCCCGAGCGGCTAAACCCCAGCCATCCAGCGTTTCAAACTTTGCCGCAGTTAGCCCGGTCCCTCACTGCAGCGGCGGCTCCCCGCAGCGTTCCCGGGGAAAACGAAGGGCTCCGGCCGTCGCGGGGAGCCGCATCCCGCCTTCCCCTCGCCCAAACCCGCTTCCCCGCCGAGGTCCCCCGCGGGGAGGCTCACCTGGTCCAGCGGGATGCCCAGCAAGGCGCTCAGCGGGTGCAGTAAGGTGGAGCCGGTGGTGCGGTGCGGGGAGCCGGGCTGCCCGGCCATGCTGCATCGCGCCCACACCTGTGCCCGCCCCGCCCCGCCCGCCGGCCGCCAGAGGGCGCGATGCGCTGCGGCGGCGACACGGGCCCTCCCCGGCCTCGCCCTCGGCCTCGCCCGTCCCTGTGCCCTTCCCCGTGCCCGTCCTCTTAGCCTTTTCCTTTCCCATCCACTTAGCCCTCCCCTTTCCCGTCCCCATTCCCCATCTCCTTGCCCCTTTCCCATCCCTTCCCCATCTCCTTGCCCCTTTCCCATCCCCATCTCCTGTCCCCTTTCCCATCCCCATCTCCATCCCTGTCCCCGTCCCCTTTTCCCTTCCTCTTCTTCGTCTTCCCCTTTCCCCTCCGCATCCCCTTGCCTCTCCCCGTCCCCCTCCTTCTCCCTTTCCCCATCCCCTCCTTCCCCCTTCCCCATCCCCCTTCCCCTTCCCATCCTCCTTCTCTTTCTCCATGCCCCTCTCCCTCCCCTTCTCACCCCCATCTCCTTCCCCCTTCCCGATTCCTTCCCCCTTCCTCTTTCCCTTCCTCTTCCCTTTCTCCATCCCCTTTCTTCTCCCTCTCCTCCTTCTCATTCCCATCCCCCTCCCCCTTCCCATCCCCATCCCTTTCTCCTCCCTCTTCCCGCATCCCCGAGGTCTCACCTACCGCTTCCCAAGCCCCCAGGAGAAGGGATGGGGATAGGCAGCCGAGCCTCCTGTGGGGACGGTCCCTTATAACAGCTGGCTGCCCCGGCTGGGTTCGAATTGGAAAGGCAATTTGAAATCCCCCCCTCCAGCTGCTACAGTCCTGTTTGTTACCGGAAGCGACCGACATCCTGCCTGTCCCCTCCCGGGTGCCAGGGGAACTCGGGGAACTCGGTGCAACTGGGTACGCGCCAGCGGTCACAGGCTGAGCTGTTGCAGTGTCCCTAACCCAGCTACTGCCCCAGCTTCTTTCCCCAGTACCAGCCTCTCTTACCCTCAGTAAATTCACAGATGACGCTAAGCTGGGAGGCTGGGATCTGCTGGAGAGTATGGAGGCTTTGCAGAGGAACCTGGACACACTGGATCAATGGGCTGAGGCCAACAGGATGATGTTCAACAAGGCCAAATGCTGGAACCTGCACATGGTACACAAAAACCCCGTGCAGCACTACAGGCTTGGGGAAGAGTGGCTGGAAAGCTGCCTGGTGGAGAAAGACCTAGGGGTGTTCGTCAACAGTGGCTGAACATGAGCCAGCAGTGTGCCCAGGTGGCCAAGAAGGCCAATGGCATCTTGGCTTGTATCAGAAACGGTGTGGCCAGCAGGTCCAGGGGAGTCATCCTTCCTCTGCACTCAGCATTGGTGAGACCACACCTCGTATCCTGTGTTCAGTTTTGGGCCCCTCACTGCAACAAAGACATTGATGTCCTGAAGCATGTCTAGAGAAGGGCAACAAAGCTGGTGAAGGAGCTGGAGAACAAGTCTTCTGAGGAGCAGCTGAGGGAACTGTGGCTGTTGAGTCTGGAGAAAAGGAGGCTGAGGGGAGATCTTATCACTGTCTACAACTACCTGAAAGGAAGTTGTAGCAGGGTGGGTGTCAATCTCCTCTCCCAAGCAAGTGATAGGAAGAGAGGAAATGGCCTCAAGTTGCACCAGAGGAGGTTCAGATTAGATATCAGAAAAAATTTCTTAACTGAAGGGGTTATCGAGCACTAGAACAGGCTGCCCAAGGAGGACGTTGAGCCACCATCCCTGGAGGTGTTTAAAAGATGGGTAGATTAGGTGCTTGGGGACGTGGTTTAGTAGTGTGCATGTACTGTTGGACTGGACAATTTCAAAGGTCTTTTCCAACCAAATGATTCTATGATTCTATGAGCTGCAGGGCCGAGCTGCCCATTCCAACTGTGCCAAGCAGAGGGGAGCTGGAGTTTCATAACTGACACTGTTTAAGAAGAATTTTATCTTTTTTTTTTTTCTTTTTAACATGGATACTTTGTTTTCAGTTGTTGCTCTTAGAATTACCAAGCATTTAGCCTACAGTTCACATTGCTGGCAGCTTAAGATTCATGTGATGCAAATAAAGAAATAGGGATAAGGGAAAGAAATAAAGAAATAGGGATAAGGGGAAAAAATGAAAAAGGAGTAGGAGTTTTAAGTGATACATTTATCTCATAAATGAAACATGGCCATTAAAAAGGTACTTCTGCCAAGATCATTTATCTCAGAGGAGTGTTCTTACGCTTGCCCCAGACAATGTAGTATTGTGTTGCAAGCAGAGCTTGGGCAACACTGCAAAACTTTCTGTTCAGCTGTGCTGCTGACGTGCTTAGAACCTGAAATACCCCAAAGGTTCTTTGTGGGCTCAGTTTCAGGCTCTTTAACAGGCCCATCATTTTATCTTTTTCAAATAATTGCCAACTATGGTAGCTGAAACCATAGCAGTGCCTTAAAACAGTAGCGTGACGTGTTTGAGGTGTCTTACAAGTGAGCACTGTGCTGGAAAACTCAGGCAAAAATTGTTCAGTAGGGAAGGATTTTTAGAGCGACAATGTTCTCTTAGTAGTTTTAGTGGTGCTAGTTTTAATATATATGTAAAAGTATGTACATACATATATGCAAGCACATACTTTAAAGTAGGGGCAGTAAGCAGTTTGGAAGGACTGGGTAGCCATTCATAAGGGTTCCTAACATTTTCCATTAGATGTTCTCCTTTCCAGTTGTTTAAATTTTGCCAGCTATCTGGATGGAACTTTTCATGGGCTGTGTCTGCTACAAGCAGGCTGCTTGTTTCACTTCAGCTAAAACCATTGACCTCCTTCAGGAATAGAATAAAAGTGATTTCTTAGAGGCACAATATATATTCTGAAAGCTTTTTCACTGTGGAAATCTTGTACGGCTGGGATGGTGACTTCAAATTCAGACATAGTAGTTTTCCTGGAATCAAGGAAATGCCTTTCACTGTATTTGTGAAACTACTCAAGAGTGACCAACTGCCAGAGTCCTGGGGGAAAAAAAGCCATAAATAATCAATGTGGAGACTCAGGAGGTCAGTACATAGCATCTCTGAAGGCCATAAGCATTATTCATCCCTTGACATTTCCTTCATGTGACTACACTCCCATCTATTTCTGCCACTACTGGAGCAGAGCAGGATATCACAGGGCTCCAGGCACAGGCACTGAGAAGAGTATGCCTGTCTCTCTATAGTCAGTACTCAGCCATCTGGGCTTTGTGCAGTGGTGGTTAACAGCTGCTCTGGAAAACAGCTGGAAAGAGAAAAAGCCATATGGACAAAGCCAAGAGCAAAAGCACAAGGAGGAAGAAGATGGCGATTCTGAAGTTACCACAAAAATACCTGTGAAGGCAACTAGAGCTAAGTTGTTCACAGAAACAAAGGAACAGAAGCAAAGAGATCTATGGTTAGGCAAACAGAATTGGTGAGGGAAGTGTATCAGCAAGAAGGGGGTGGGACAGAAGTTTGAGAAGAAAGGCAAGGTGGTCTTAGGTTGAAAGAAGCACTGAGGAGAGAGACAAGAGAAGCTGAGAGTGGTGAGAGGGGATGAAAGAATATTGGTAGTATTATTGGAGGTATTATTACTCTTGAAAACTACTATTCCTGAATTGCAGTGTTACTTTTCTTATTCAGCTTATAGCTTTGAAACATAAGGAAAATACTGCCAGCTCTACAGCTCACAGTCTGTCAGTCTGACCTCAGTGCCAGGGAAAGTCATGGAGCAGGTGATCTTGAGTGCTATCATGAAGCACATGCAAGAGAACCGGGTGATCAGGCCCAGTCAACATGAGTTCACAAAAGGCAGGTCTTGCCAGACTAACCTGATCGCCTTCTATGACAAAGTCACTCGGCTGCTGGATGACAGAAGGGCTGTGGATGTGGTCTTCCTGGACTTCAGTAAAGCCTTTGACACAGTTTCTCACAGCATTCTGCTTGAGAAGCTGTCAGCCTCTGGCCTGGACAGGCGCACACTCTCCTGGGTGGAAAGCTGGTTGGATGGCCGGGCCCAGAGAGTGGTGGGAAATGGTGTGAAATCCAGCTGGAGGCCAGTTACAAGTGGGGTTCCCCAGGGCTCAGTGCTTGGTCCAGCCCTGTTCAATGTCTTTATCAATGACCTGGATGAAGGCATCAAGTGCACCCTTAGCAAGCTTGCGGACGACACTAAGCTGGGTGGAAGTGTCGACCTGCTGGAGGGTAGAGAAGCTCTGCAAAGGGATCTGGACAGGCTGGACCGCTGGGCTGAGTCCAATGGCATGAGGTTTAACAAGGCCAAATGCCAGGTCCTGCGCTTGGGGCACAACAACCCAACCCAACAACAGTGCTACAGACTAGGAGAAGTCTGTCTAGAAAGCTGCCTGGAGGAGAAGGACCTGGGGGTGTTGGTTGACAGCCGACTGAATATGAGCCAGCAGTGTGCCCAGGTGGCCAAGAAGGCCAATGGCATCTTGGCTTGTATCAGAAACGGCGTGACCAGGAGGTCCAGGGAGGTTATCCTCCCTCTGTACTCGGCACTGGTGAGTCTGCTCCTCGAATACTGTGTTCAGTTCTGGGCCCCTCACCACAAGAAGGATGTTGAGGCTCTGGAACGAGTCCAGAGAAGAGCAACGAAGCTGGTGAGGGGGCTGGAGAACAGGCCTTATGAGGAGCGGCTGAAAGAGCTGGGGTTGTTTAGCCTTGATAAGAGGAGGCTGAGGGGAGACCTCATTGCTCTTTACAACTACCTGAAAGGTGGTTGTGGAGAGGAGGGTGCTGGCCTCTTCTCCCAAGTGACAGGGGACAGGACAAGAGGGAATGGCCTCACGCTCCGCCAGGGGAGGTTTAGGCTGGACATTAGGAAAAAATTCTTTACAGAAAGGGTCATTGGGCACTGGAACAGGCTGCCCAGGGAGGTGGTTGATTCACCTTCCTTGGAGGTGTTTAAGGCGCGGGTGGACGAGGTGCTGAGGGGCATGGTTTAGTGTTTGATAGGAACGGTTGGACTCGATGATCCGGTGGGTCTCTTCCAACCTGGTTATTCTGTGATTCTGTGATTCTGTGATTCTGTGATTCAGTCACAGAAGGCTGGCACAATCCCACAAGAAGGGGAAGGTATATTCCACCTCCAAACCTGACTTGCCAGCAGGAGAGCTTGGTTTGATGTCTCCTTAATAGAGACTTTGTTGCACCTCCTTCTAGGGGAGCTTTACTATCCTGGTTACAGGGTAGTACAGATGTATGGAGCCAGTGGTGCAACGTGTTATGCAGAGTTTGTGCCCTTGGAAAGGGAAGACCTGCTGCAAGAGACACATGAACTGACACTGCATAGAACCAAGTGACATTTGGCAGAGCTAAATCCAACCGAGAGAACACTCCTGGACCCAGACTGGCTCAGCAAAGATACATTCATGATACACCGCACTTAGGTTTAAAAGCTCTCCTACACCCTACCATGCTTGAATGAATGCATCTTGGTTATCTTTGTGCCACTGCTGTATCTGATTTATAAACTCAAAAATATGGAAATCGTACATCATGGAAATTGTACATCGCCATCTGTTGCCTCTTTCTTCAACAGCAGGACCACCTGCAAGGTGTAAAAGTAGCCAATATGTCAGACCAAAATGTTATTTAGGTCTGTTGTCTCTGACAGTGATAATTGTGGATGCTTAGACAAGGTACACAAGAAACATGGCAAATACAGAACAATCCTTTTACTTTGTAATCTCCCAGCTTGTAACCATCAGGAATTCCCAAGACAAAAATTTCATCTGGAATATCATGTTTAATAGCTACTGATGGGCCTATGTTGCGTGTCTAATATTTTTTGAATTCACTTATATTTTTGACCTCCACAGTATCCTGTGGGTTCTGCTATTTAATTATGTGCCATATGAAAAACTACTTCCTTTGGTTTGTTTTAATGCAGCTGTCTTGTAATTTAATTGGGTGCTGTCTTATTCTTGTGCTGAGAAATAAGTGAGTAATCATTGCCTGATCACTTCCCCCATGCTATTGATAACTTATGTACCCTGAGTTGTCTCTGAGGAGTCCAGTTTTATGGAAGTTATCAGCATATTTGTTCTTCTTTTTCACCTCTTTCTGTGTCTATTTTTGAAAGGTAGAGACTATACATTTATGTGGTAAGGTAATGTTTTGTTCTATATTCTTTTACCAGGTATTCGTAACATCATCTCCAGGGATTTCAAAGTCTGTTTTCTCAAAGGTAATAGGTAATTTACAGCTTAATGTGAATATATAATCAAAATTTGCTTTTTCCTGTTTACATTTATCAATATTAAATATTCACAGTATTTAAATTGCAAAAAAATTATGATATTGTGAAATCTGTTGCATCTCTTTAATGAAGCTTTGATTATCCCAGATTATTTCATATCCTTGCTAACTTTGTCTTCTCATCTCCTTTTCCAAAAACTTAATGCATTCAGTGGGACAGATTCCTTTGTATTAATTTCCAACTCTACATTTACTCTCATCCTTTATTTATTTCCTTTTCAAGAGCTATCACTCCAGGAGGCAGTAGTCCTTCCTTTTCTGTGATTATTTTATTTCTGTGGGTGAGACGCCTTACCCCCAACAGTCTGGAAATGCAAATATACTTTCTTGACAGGGTCACCCTTAGTGTTCAGAGAACACTAATGGATTTGTGTGTGACTTCTGTACAGTGGTGACAGTTTCCCCATTATATATCATAATGGCCTGGATGTCAATTCATTTCATCGTTTGCTGTAAAGCTTCCACCAATTTGTACATGAAAGTGAGTGCTGCTTTCTGATTCTCTGACCCTGCTTGGCTGATATGGTTTCACAGAGTAAGTGTGACTATTCAGTGGAAGGTTTTTGTTTTATGATTTAAGTAGTAGAAGGCAATTCATTGGAAAATGTGGTGAAATTGCAAAGACAGTCATTTAATAGTTAGGAAATGCAGGAATGAAGGTTGCCAGTGCAGCACGCAAGCCCAGTATAGCAGCACTGTAAGACAGATAGAATGATCTCATCAAAAGAAATGTTGGCCTGCCCCTAAAAGTCCCTTTTGTCTTTGCAGAGGTGTTTTAAACTCTGGCCCTGCAAACACTAATTTTAGAAGAATCCAGAAAAGGTTGGAAAACGTGGTGATGGGGGGAGAAACCAAGAATTTGATTCCATGGTTAAGGAAATAATGATGTGAAAGTGCCCATAAGGTATCTTGTGTGTGTGAATGAAACTCAGTAAAGATGAGCTAGAAATTACTCCTGGGCTCCTTTTGCTTCTGAATGAAGGTGAATAGGTTTATTTTAAAATCCTGACACCTTTTGACATTAAAAATTTGGGCATAAGGACCATAGTGGCTTGTGAATGAACTGCAGGTCTAGAAGATGCACTATATCACAAGAAACAAAACTGAGCAACAGAGAAGGTGTTTGAGTATTTTTTTCTAAGTAACATCTGTATATCCACATGGCTGTAAAGTTGTAGCACTGATGGCCTTCACCATCATCAAAAGAAAATGCTACATGATCATAAAGAGATCATAGAATAATGGGGTTTGATATTTTCAAATAATAGTGAATTAGAATCAGCATCTATTGACGCAAATTTTAAGACAAGAGAAAACAATGAATGGAGGGTTACAAATCATTTTATAGCTTGAGATTTAGTCTACCAACATGAAGCCTTCTGTGTCTAGACTTGAGACAATTCGACAGCCTAGTTTCTTTTCGTGCTGTGGAGAGCTATCTCTTGGCTTTAGTAAAACCAGTGCTCGTAAGGCAGGCACATGTAAATATACAAGGATTCTTTTTCCCATTTACTGGTGAATTAAAAAAAGGTGGTTTACATGAGATCATTTTGTGAACTCTGCTACTCTTCATTCAGGAACATCTTGACATGTAGAAGACTCTCTGTTAAAGACGTTTGAAACTAAAAGCTTGGAAGGGTGTTTTTGTGCTTTGCAAAATGAGAAATTGCAAAATTTGAAGTTTAGTGAGAATTACTCAGAACTAATATGGAAAAGGTTCACAGAACTAGTTCAGGATCCAGAAAGTAACTATTAGATGCATGAAAATTTCAGTTCAACTACATTTAAGGAAATCAAGAGAAGGATTTTGTAAAGAAAACAGATGTCCAGAAGTATTGAAATAAAGTTTTATATTAGAAACTATTTAATTAATGATGATTGTATTCTTAAGAAAGGATTTTCAGTCACAGAAAGGGAAATCGTAGTGCACAGAAATTTTTGATTGTAACGCTCCTTCAAAATTCCAGGTTTAAGTTTACTAGGAACCATCAGTGTATCCAATGTAACTCTTCTTATCTATGTCAAATGAAAACATAACATAAAGATAATGTAATTTAGCATTACTTTTCAGCTTCTTTGCGTTGTACTTCACTGGCAACATTGTTTTGCATTAGTATCATCTCAGTCTTCACAGTGGGAGTACTTTAGAGTCTGTTCTCTTCTACCATCTAGAGGGGAAACTGCAAAACACAGAGAAAAGTAATTATAACTTTGCCAGAAAGTTAGAGAAATAATTCCATTCTTTATATCATAATTGCCTCCCAGAAATCCTTTTAACAGTAAATATAATAGGTAGGAAGAAATGAGGTTGAAACTAGATAAAGCTTACAGTTAGCAGAAAGATATTCTAGTGTTTTTAAAGCTATAGGTGTAATGCTACAATTTTATATAAAGAAAAATTAAGCTTGCATAAGCAAAGGAGCCCTTTCACTTGTAGATGGAAATCTCATTGAAAAGATTAAATAACATTGAAGGAATCATTCAGTACTGGTGCACAGATTTAGAGGGCCAACATCTACAAAGGTTGTTTTCTAATGCTATCAAATAACACTGTTAGAAATATCCACTGTTCTGCAACATGGTTAGCCTAAATAACATATCTAGTAACACTAGTGTTAGCTGAATGGTTTGTCCTACAGTACACTGTTCAAGATGTCTAATTGTGTGTAGTACTGCCCTAGTTGTTGATGGTAATGACTTTTTCAAATAAAGTCCAAAGGAAAAAATAAATTAAGAGTAAGTATGATCTGAAGCTGATGAGTGTTATTCAAGATGATCAAGGTATTATGTAACTAGAAGAAATTCTGGATTGTAAAGGTTTTCTAATCTATTTGTTTCGTAGAAATTGCCTTTTTCTATTTTAAACTGGTACTTCATTGCTCTATTTGAGTGAATACCTGTAAAGATCTAAGTCAACACATGCTCAGCTAAAATCTCATCCAGGCTCTCATTGTCTCATTTTCATTACTGAAACATTTGTTTCTGCAGCATTAGTAAATTTACCCTTGTCTGATCAGAATGCTACTGCAAAGTGTATTTCCTGAACTATTTGAACATGTCACTCCTATTTTTGCTTATTCTGTTTTGCTCTGCCTTGTGTCATTTTTCCTTTTCTAGGTTTCCCATTATCTGTCTGTCCACCCTAAGACAAGTTAGCTCTTACGTTAGATTTTCAAGCAAGCACTCCTGGGGTTTCTTCTGAGCTTGCTGGTTTTGCAATTAGGAATTGACCTCAATAAGCATGCAAGATTACTATACCGTCCTCTTTTTAGTTACTTCTTATAACTTTTCTTATTGTTTCAAGGGGTACAAAACACTTTTCCTACTGAAAGCTTGTCAACAGAGAGTTGTTATGCTGAGATTACAGCGTATTCACTGATTAGTGCTGTCTTATTGTTTTCTTGGTCTCCTACACCAGCTGGTCTATATCCAGCTTTGAATCCTGCCTCCTACTTAGATCATTAGCCCCTTCAGCTGGGGCCGCCTGCTTTATTCTGTGCTTGTGTAACATCCAGCAAAATAGGGTCTTCATCCATGAATACAGCTGCTTGGTGCAGTGATAATAAACATAATAAACGTATTACTGCTGAGATTATTATTATGATTATAATATTTATATGCATGGTGGAATGTACTGAATTCAACACCCAGTAAGCTCCACCAGAAAGAACATGACCCAATTATCAATGAGACCTTTGAATGTATTTTCATCACTGGCAAAGGCAGGACCCCTGCTGGCTGATCTGTAAAACATTGATGGTGTTTGTTTAAAGGCAGACACTAAACAGACCCTCTTCGGTGGATCAGTTCGTGTCACTAACTCAAGGCAGGATCATCAAAGAAAGATTGTGGAGACTACAAGAAAAAGAAACTGAGACTTTCACCTTCCAAGTCTCCTGTCGATCGCATCTGTCAATGGATATTTTATAAACTTACTGTGGAGGTTGGAACACTTTCTTGTCCCATAAATGTGAGGCTACTTCTGCAGGAAAAAGGAGATCTGGTTAAGGAAAACAATTTAGATGAAGTTGAGCATTGTGTGCTTTAGCAGCTGCTCAGAGAGAATACCATGTCTACAGTATTAAGAGACCATATGTGAACATATTCCACATTTCTCAGCAGCACAGGAAAGTAAAAAAACCAACCAACCAACCAACCAAAAACCCCAAATCATCTGCCCTGCTATAAAGCTGGGCATCCAATAAGTGTTTAGTTTTATTAGTGGTCCAACTAGACTAACCTCATAATACCAGCATGTGTTTCCCACAAGGCTAAGATGATGCGGATGCCTAGAAAACCAGGCCTCCAAGTGCCATTGGAACTGTGCCACAGAAGAGTATACAAATATTATTTGCACTCAGGAGTTTGATGTTATATGGATGACATGATCCCATGTATTGAAAAGATGTTTGGATATTACCCTGTCTACATGAGCCCTACCACTCAGCACCTCTTTCAAAAGTCAGCTCACTCATTGATAGCAACAAAGGACCTCTCTTTTCCCCAGGCTAGCAGAAATGCGCTGGACATTGTTCATTGCATGTTTTATGGGCTCATATAAGAAACGTATTGATCAGCAGTGATGTACTCTGCTAGATTAAGTCAAACTAATGATTTTCAGCAACCATTGTCTTGTTAAGTGAGAAGTCTGTTAATTTCTTAAGGGAATTCTGAAGTCCATCATGAAAGAAGTGATGGAAATGGCTGATGTAGAAGAAAATTCCACTCACGCATCCCTGGCAGTGCAGATCCACTGCCTGTAAGGCTAGAAGTGATCCTGGTGGTCACAAAGTCTGAACTAGTGGGAGAGTTTGGAGAAGCTTAATTTTAGAAGAATTCAACTTTCCTTTTGTCTTCTTACTTTGGCTTTCTTTCCATTAAATCAGTTTTGGACTTCATTCAGGGAACAAGTATATATTTTTGTTGCTTAATCTCAAACTAAGCTATAAGGTGCTTCCCCTACATTTGAGGGGAATAGGCCTTATGAGGAACAGCTGAGAGAGCTGGAGTTGTTTAGCCTGGAGAAGAGGAGGCTGAGGGGAGACCTCATTGCTCTCTATAACTGCCTCAAAGGAGGTTGTAGAGAGGAGGGTGCTGGCCTCTTCTCCCAAGTGACAAGGGGACAGGACAAGAGGGAATGGCCTCAAGCTCCACCAGGGGAGGTTTAGGCTGGACATTAGGAAAAAATTTTTCACAGAAAGGGTCGTTGGGCACTGGAACAGGCTACCCAGGGAGGTGGTTGATTCACCTTCCCTGGAGGTGTTTAAGGCACAGGTGGATGAGGTGCTAAGGGGCATGGTTTAGTGTTTGATAGGAATGGTTGGACTCCATGATCCGGTGGGTCTCTTCCAACCTGGTTATTCTATGATTCTATGAAGTTTCTCAGTTTATTTTTATCCATATACCTATGTCAATGAGAAACTGTTGAGTTTCACTACAAAAAGCTCTTACATAACTTTGTACTGCAGAGGCATCATGGACATCTGAACTCTCAGAAACTCATTCTGTACATGTAGTGAAGGTTTGTCTTAGAAGAGAAAATCAAAAGGTTCGGGGGTTAAAGGCTGAAAAGAATGGCTACTCTGATTAGGTAACACAAGCTTTTTGTTACAATTACTTCTCACTCAAACTAGAGCATTAACTTTAAGAAAGTCATTACACTAGCTCTTAAAATTGTTAGGGACAGAGAAGGAAATAGAAATCAACTCTGTTATTAACTCACCATAAAAAGGAAAAACTAAATAAAAATTGCCACCCTAAAAATTTAAAATACACTGGTACCTTCGCTGTATCTTTTTTTCACAAAGCAGTACCTGGTGTTAACTGAAGTGTGCTGAAGGTGGTGATCTGTAGCACTGGACCGGGAGATAGCTAGTCCTGGCAACCTTCCCTTCAGGTAGGCAAAGTCCCCTCTGTAATGATAACTTCCAGAACCCTTTTCACTGTTTTGCTTCAGCATTGTTTCAGATGTACAATTAGACCTGCTCTAGAGCCTCAGTTGAACACACACCTGCCTCATGGAGGACTGCTGTTTCTAGGCAATTCCATAGGAATATTTTCTTTCCTCTACCCCGCTGTTAGAAGCCCTGGTCAGATACAGGCTTTCTTCACATGAGGTCATTGTTTCTGTTATTACATGGGTGAAACAACTTCTTCTGAATCGGATGACCCACTTACTGTGGTAACAGATGGGCCAGTGTACAATGTGCTTGTAAGCTGACTGCTTGCAAACGTGTTTTTAAATGGATATCATCATAATTTGCTACACGGGAACTGACAGATTGCATTCTACTTGACAGAGTATGATATGGACCTGCTGTAGTAACAGCCTCCTATACAGGTAATCTTCTCCACCCCATGCATAGACAAGGTTGACAATAATGGTAATTGCTGTTATGTAGTTTCCATTGAAGTCTGCTGCTTGCCAGAGTTATCCCTATAAGGAAGCATTTAGGCTTCTGATCTAACCTGAATGTATTTGTTCTAGCTAGGCTGCAGACATGCCTTGTACATTGCTACTCTAACTCACTGCTGAGCATCACTGTGGGCAACAGGTATTTAAGCTATGTGGTTTTTTTCAAACACAGCTGGCAATTTTAGGGGCCTAGGCTAGGATTTTTAGGGAAAACTCCCTGATGTCTTGAAACCAAGCAGTGTAATGATATTGGTTTAAAATCAAACTGCAGAGGATTGCAGTTTATGTCTACCATGTAAACAGAAGGGTGTATCCAAGTGCTGTTTGTCTTGAAAAAGATGAAGCATGGTTCCAGTTCTGCTGCTCAACTGTCTCTACCAACGGGAAGCATCTTCTCCACGTCCACTCTGTGGGACCAGTGAAATGAAGAGGTAGCAGGATGGTATCTGAGAAATAGCAATACTCAGGACTCCAGTCTCAAACTCCCCTGTAGGGAGGCAATGCTCTCTCCTCACCCACTGCAGACGAGCTTGTTCAGTGACAGTGCTGTTGTGATCTGACTCTCCCCATAAGGCACTCAAGCTTCTGCGATATGCAAAAGAAAACAATAGGGTGCAATAGAGAATGAATAGTACTGAAAGTATATTATCTCTGAGTGGTCCTGATTAGCAGTCCCTGCTTCCCCTTCTCTTTGTATTTGCCAGCTTTTCCATGTAGCCCTACTATGTAGATTTGACACCGAAGCACAGAAGGAAAGCAAGGTTATTTGTCCTGTCTGCACTGGCAAGCCATGGCTTTGCACACCAATATTTCCTCCTGCAAGGCTTTTCTGGGCATGGGAGTGGAAGGGCAGGTTGGTAACAGCACCACAGAGCTTTATATTGGAATTTTTGAAGGCTAAAACTAGCCTGTGCTGTACAAGACAGTAAAACATGACCTGATGTTGCAACTCCCAATTTAATTTGCCCCTGCTTAATTCAATTCAGGTTGGGTATGCAGATTATTAAGAGCTGACTGCTTACTCAGACTGTTCCTTTGGTTTCTCATGCGCGCTGGAATCATGAAATAAAAAAATTCTGTCACAAAGTCCAGATTTATTGGTTTAAGACCTCTTCAGATATAGCACTTATCTTTGACTTTTTCATACGGCAGAGAGTGTAAAACACATAGATAATCCTACTACTCCCAAGGGATGCAATGGAAAGAAAACAAGAAAATGGAAATCACTAAATGATAAAAAAATTCATTGTGATGTACAGTCATTCCAGCTCACTAAGGATTCTGAACAAGTTATGGAACCAAAAATCACACTGTTCCTAAAAGCAGGGTCCGTTCAGTGGGTACTAACTCTCAATTGCATAACATACTCCTTGCCATCTGCAAATTGCAATAGTTTTTTACTGGCAGGAATATTCCTTGTAGAGAAACAAGCCATCCTTCACCTCTGCAGGGGATGCCTGAGGCTGTCCTGTTCATCAATGAACAGCTTTCCAAGGTTTTGGCACCATCTTCAGGGTTCCTCTGCCTGAGACAGCTGAGCACAAGAAAAAAACAGCTACTGCTTCATAGGTACAAGGAAATGCCAGGAATTGTTTCTGAAGTATATGGCTATACTTGAAGATTGTGTTTGGCTTATATTTTATACAGTGCAAAGCTCTGACACTTAAGAGGTGGCCTATGTTATTTACTGCTGAAAAGTAAAACTGAATGGCTTTTAGCACTTGAAGTTCATTTCTGAATTCAAGACTGAACAGGAAAAGCAAGAAACTCCATACTTGAGTACTTATTACAAATATTTCAAGAGCCTATTTAACAGCTAAAGCGAAAAGAGGAAAGTCTATTGTAAACACCTGGAATTCTATGATATACATGATCAGGAGTATAACAGTATAAACTTCTAGATGGTTAGCAGGTATGCTGAGAAGCAAATAATTGACCAGCTAGGCTAATAACAAATAGAAATAGATTACTGATTTTTTAGGAAGCTGTGCTACGTGCTTATTTTGATTCTGTATAAAGTATGTGTATGCCTTTGGCCTAGGGCAACTTGAGAACCTTGAACTTCATGGAGGGCTCTACTATGTGTTTGATATATCAGAACAGATGAGGATGAAAGTCTCAATTTCTACTTTACTCCAGACTTATAATCAGACTTCACTCCAGAACTATGACCAGTCATATTCATCAACTGCTACTTGGGTTAAATTGTTTGGGGTTCCCCCCCCCACCCCAGTGCATTTGTTTTTAGAATTAGATTCTCATTAGTCTTTATGTAAGACTGATGATAATACAGAATTGGCCAGGCAAAAATTTCTCCACAATACAGTCTGCATTTTCAAATGCTTTCTTCAGTGCCAGATAGCTCCATTTTGACATTGTCCCCTTGCAGTTTACAGTGAAACTGGCTCCAGGCATTCCCTTATTAAGGCTTTTCTAGTCTTGAGATCTATACTCACAGAAAAAAGTCCAAAAGAATATGATGCTGAAGCCTGAATGTTATTACCGAGCAACTGATTTTAGCAGCTCCTTAAGTACATGCTGGTTTTTTCTAAGAAAAAATCCCATATTAAAACCAAAATGGATGATATTCAAAGAAATGTCTAATAAATGGAAAATGTAGATACAAGATAGTGACCTGATGTAGAATAATAAACAAACAAACAAACAAACAAACAAGAATTAGGAAATAAAGGTCAATGAATTGCTGTTGACAGAAAGATAGGCCTTGTTAGTTTGACACCTTTATTATATTTGTGGTTATTATTAAATGAAGATAGTAAAATTATTTCAAGGCTGTAAATATCACTTCCCATAACATTTGTGGACAATGCAGATTTGCCTGATTAGAGTTACCTGAGCAGACAAGGCACTTGTACAGAGTGATCTGAGTCATTCTGGGATGACCTGGACCTTTTCAAACAAATTGTAGCCAAGAATAAAATTGCACAAGAAACAGAGGCTTTGCCTGCAGCATAGGAGGCTGTGGGCTTGACAGCAGTGGCTCTGAAAACAACTACATGAGACAGTAGCTGAATAAAGTTGCCAAGTGCAATGCTGAGAATTCGCACAGCTTGAAAAACAATGCAGAGATAAATGGTAGGAAGGATGGAGTTGAGAACTAAGACTGGACTAGAAGTCTGCATAACTAGCTATCCTTATTCCAAAGGATGCTGAAAACTAATGTTGGTACAGAAGAGAGCAGCAGTTTTTATTACAGAGCTGTAGAGAATTCCTTATGAACAGAGACATGAAAAACACAATCTGTTATAAAAATCAGGTT
The DNA here is from genome assembly GCF_032191515.1 of Phaenicophaeus curvirostris. Lineage (NCBI taxonomy): Eukaryota > Metazoa > Chordata > Aves > Cuculiformes > Cuculidae > Phaenicophaeus > Phaenicophaeus curvirostris. The sequence continues at coordinate 39,179,022 of NC_091394.1, forward strand.
TGATTACAATGTAAAAGCATCTTCTGAAGATGGAAGTACTGGATGACTGTAGGTTAAGAGAAAAATAAATGAAGTAATAATCAGTGACTGGAAATCGGAGCTGTGTACTTTGAAACAGACAGTAATATCAAATGATTAAGAGAAATAAATTCTCAAAAAAAGTGGAGAATTTTCCATCTCTTTTGATACTGAAATCAAGTTTTAATTTCTTTCCTGGAACTGCAGTTTAGTATTCCAATAAAACACAAGTCATTGGGCCTACTAGTAGACTCATGTATCAATGAAATTTAGGACTCCATAATAGCCTCCAAAACAGGGTGGCCATATTCAAGTGGTTTACAAGGAATGGTCCTGGGCTCGCAGTGACTCCTCAGCTATGCCCAGAACTGTTTCAAGAGATTGGTACATAGTCTGGACTAAAATAATAATCTAAGTTTTTTAAAAAAGAATAATTCAAAATTATTTTTTAAATGTGCAGAAGTCTTCCCTGATGCTCTTCAATTTCTCCATAACACAGTTCTCTGGAAAGATAACCTCAATTAAGATTTCTGCTTCTAGGTTTCTTTGTTCATTTCTCTCTTTCTTGCAGGAAAAGGCACAAATCAGACCATTTTTAAAATTCAGATTTAGAGGAATTAAGGTGCAACTCCACATAATTCAGCAGCACACAAAATTTAAGTTCTTCCTGAGCAAAATTACAACTATCTTCACCAAAACTATCTTCTTCAAGCCAGGGAAGGGAAGGGAAGGGAAGGGAAGGGAAGGGAAGGGAAGGGGAGGGGAGGGGAGGGGAGGGGAGGGGAGGGGAGGGGAGGGGAGGGGAGGGGAGGGGAGGGACACCTCTATTCCAACACCTTCCAACCCCCACTTTATAAATGCATCCTATTTAGGTGGTGAATGTTGCACACATGGTGCCAAAAGATGTTCAGATACACATCATCTGAACATGAATGGTTATTCTTGAAATACAAGATGAAGAAATACCGAAACTCAGAAACAGAGAACAATTTTTGTTCCTTAGCCTGCACCCAATTCCCTGCCTGATAACAGCAGGTTTACTTCTGCTATTCCTTTCATTTACATCCTTATTTAAACTGTTAATGCGTGTATCTCAGTTTGATGTAACCAATTAACTGTATGAAGTGTAACTTCATTTTAACATTGTTGGAGACTATCTTCGGATAGTGATATAGGTGCAATAACAGCTTTAAGTCCTTGTTATAATTTCAATGAAAATGAGAGGATACTCTTTAAACAGGCAGCCCTGTCTTAGGTGGAGAGCCTCAATGGCAGGCAGAAGCAAGCTATATTGCTCAGCACTGACTTTAATAACATCCTCTGCTGGTGTTCCTGTGAAATCAGTGTTCACTAGGTTACTCACTGACCTCATACTAACACAGCCATTTTTTTTTTTAAACCTTAAATCACAATCGGCCTAAACAGGCACCACCAAGGAAACATAGCTATTAAAAAAATCTTCATTGCACTTATTTAATAAGTTTTTAAGTATTTTCTCAGTAGCAATCCTTGTTTTCCTAAGTACACATTAATTTAGAAGGATTGTAAGCTGGTGGTGGATGGAAAGGAATTCTGCGCAACAGCTGAGAAGACTTGGATATGTATCTTTTTGTTTGTTTGTTATTATTTTGCATATCAGGTTTTTGGTAGGCGAGTAGGGCTTTACTAATCGGAAGAGAATAGAGAACTATCAGTGAACTGAGAAAGTGTGCGTAGGTAAGGAAGAAAAATAAAATCTACGATTTGTTATTTGGGAACTGATAATCAGGGACTTGTTCTTGCTGTCTGTCATGACACTTTGATTTCAAGATCACATCTGACTCTATCTAATTAGGCAATAGTCCAGCTTCAAGCAGGAGACTGACCTGCAGAACCTGGCAGCCTTCTCTACTTTTACAGCTCTCCACTATGTTAACACCAGTATCCTCCATCAGCAGTATGTGAACCTGTCAAGTCCATGCACATGATGTTTGGCTCTTTGTTCTGCAACATGGCACCCTTTCAGAAGCTCCAGGCAGCCCTTAGATCAAGAAAGCAATCTTAAGCAGCACATTTTATAACGCTTCTCAGGCTTTTTGTGTATTTCAGTAGTGCTGCCCCACTGGGTAAATTAGGAGTATGCAATTATCCTGTTGTCTTTGCTGCCTCAGAAAGAGATTTCTTCTATCACTGAAGGATTGCATATTTACCTGTGTTGTTTCCTGGAATGCAGGGAGACATAACCTTTGATATAACATTGATGAAGTTGTTGACTAATTCATGAAGATTTCACTAATCTCAGTACAACAGCCTCCAAAGTTTCCAAGCTCCTAAGGTTTCCCATCTGTCTCACAAGCACAGAAATGGCATACTGCAAAATCAAATGAATGTGAGATCTGAAGAGTTCTGCTGCTTCCTAAATGATTTGCTGCCATCTCTTTCCCAGAAAGACAATATCTTCCCAGATGAATCAGGCATAAAAGTGAATTAAGGACCAAAACAAGAATGCTTTTATACCCCAGCACAGCTAACTCAGCTTGCATCATATATTTTCTGAAATTTAAATGCTAAATTGTTTATGAAAAACTGAGCACAAGCCTCTATTTTCTATTATGCTAATTTAGAATTTAAATCTGAGACATGAAGTATCTTTGTTCTGATTATAGTAAGAAAAATATTTCCCACTTTTTTTTTAAAAAAAGAGCTAGAATCAGAGAAGCATTTCCCTTCTACGCACCTTGATAAATAATAACATGCTTTGCAAGTATGTGCTTCTTTCAACAGCTATTCACTTTAATCTCAGAATATTGATGTCTGGCTAATGAGGATTTTCATGGACTTGAAAACTCTTTGTTTTTGTTAAAGATGCATAGCAAGACCGATAATTTTGAGAATTGAATCCTAAAATCTTTATTCATGACCAGGTTGTGCTCAAACCTGGGGATACATAAGGACTAGAAAACATGACAAGAGTTTTTACTTGTGGGCAAGACTGCATCACGACAAATACTGTTCCCTACTACAAGTACAGAGTAATTTTCATCGGTGTCTTCTCTCACAACTGCCCATTCCACAAGCTTCATAATTTTCTAAGACTTTAACAGCCCAAATTTTGCATATGGAAGTTCTCTGGAGGAAGGGAGAAAGATTTGCACATCTTTTTGACATTACTCAGAGTTCCTCCCATCTCATCACTATCACTCACGACCTCAACAGCCAACTACTCTAACACTTAAAAAACTTGTTTTTGCAATGATACCCATGGAGTGCAATGACACTTGATTATGAGAGATTATTTCTGTTTTAAAGAGACAACGACTGATGAGATCAAAGCAAAGTCAACTGTGATGAATCAGTGGCAGGCAACAGCATGGTTTTATGGGAGGAGGTTCTGACAAAGGCCAACCTAAGTAAATAACTAGAAAAGTAAGCAAGTGAGACCTTGCCAAGGATAAGTGTCTTTCTTCGAGTCTGGGGGTAGACAGTATCACCCTTACACACATTTTACACAGAGGAGTCCTGAACAGTGGGACAATGCCAGCTGGTCTCTAATATATCAGCTTTTGCTGCCCGATTTGAGGAAACTTGGATCTGCAGCTGCGCTCCAACAAACCAAGCACAGCCTAGATCCACAGAAACAACAGAAAGTGTCACCCCTGTTAAGATCCCTTCTACAATTAACACAGTACAGAGAGTGCTACTAGGAACATGCAGCGTTAAGCAGTTTGTCCAGCTGTGGTTCAGCCAAGAGGAAGACCGTGTAGGGCTGTTGTGTAGATGGAGCAGAAGCTGTGAGGCCAAAGCTGCTTGCTGAACATCTCAACGGTGGAAGGTGATCTCGTTGGCTGCAATTTTCTCTTTGACCACCAGACTCCACTGTCTTGCCTGGGATGTAGGCAGCTGTTACAGCCATATCTTCACGCTCCCAGCGTCCTTCCTTGGAAAGCAGGAGTGAGAAGAAAAGCCTAAAGAAATGGGAAGTAGTGTATGCAGAGCTGAATGAGGAACAATTGAAACATGGCAAAACAGCAAAAAATGCAACTGACCTCATTAACTGAACTCCTGCAAAGCACAATCAAGGAAAAGGCTGGAGTTTCATGAACTGTTTGAGCTGATGACATCTCAGCCCCCTTTATTCCAGGGACATGGATCATCCCTGCCTTCATGTTGTCCTCTTACTTGTCCTGACAAAAAAAAATTTCTGTGTAGCCCTGCAGTTAAAGAAATCAGGAACTGATAGAAGCTAAGACTAGCCCAGCCCACATGATAGTTGGCTCTGACTCAGATCAGTTCTCCAGCCACAAGCAAAGGGAGGAGTAGCACAGGGACAGAAACAAATGATAAGTAAAAGGACTGCTTCTCCTGGTGGCAGTGACAGCTTCTGCCTGCTCAAGTTGTGCATGGAATTACAGCCGAAAAGCAGAGACTGTTGGAGCCAACGCTCAAGCCTGAATCAGCTAGGTATGATGTTGGAGCAATGTTGGATTACTCTTCCTGTGCCCCATGTTCATATGTCTCCAACAGATACCTAATTTAAACAGCTCTGACAAAACAGAAGGCCAGAAGTCATAAAACAGGATTTCTCCAAATGTTTTCATTAATGTCATGCTCTGTAATCAGCTAGCTTTTGACAGGGAAGGAAGAAGATGGTCCCATACAGATAGTTCTGACTATGTGTGGAAAACTTGGGCTCTCGCTAACTTGTTTTCCACAGCAGTCTAGATAGAATCTGTTTCTGAAGTCTTTGTATACTGAAATAATAGTTAAGGATTATTTGACAGCATTGCTATTTGTTGTAAAAATTTCTGATGCCTCTGAAAGGCATGGCTTGTAGTTACCTTCCTGTAATGATGAAATGCGAGTATGGCAGGTATTGGAATGACAGGTATTGGAAAAGTAAGGCCATATTCCTGAAAAGCTGTGTTGACGACACAATTGAAACCAAGCAAAAATGCTAACTGATGTTATATCCAGGCATACTAAAAAGGAAGATAAGAATGAACAAAACTCTACTTACAGATACGCACTGTGAAGCAAAAGGTGGATTTATTTAAGAAAAATTTTAAAAGCACAGTAAAGAAATGCCTTTTCCCAAGGCACAGAAAACTCTAAATATGATCTCAAAGCAAACTTTATAAAAATTCTTGATGCAACAAGAATTTATGAAATGTTAGGGAAGTTTGAAAGTGAAAGAGAAGGAAGAAAAGGATTTCCACCTCCAAAAATGGTAATGGCTGTACCCGTCAAACCATGGATAGTAGAAATAATGAAAAATTCCAGAACAAAACTTATAAATTTGGTAGCACAGCGTAATTTGTGCAACTCTGCACCTTTCTAAAAGAAAGAGCTGTTGGTTTTCTGGTTAATAAATAATAAATCTAACCATTTTGCCAAAGCCTGTAAATAAAGAGCTGGTTCCAAAAGTCAGCAGATTATGAGAAGCAGCCTCAGTGCATAGACTTTTTAGGCAAGCATTCAAAAAAGTAAATACAGCATGCAATTTATCTGATCTGGATGAATATGAAAAAGAATCCTAATAAACCTGGATTGAATTAAGACATTCTATTAGTGTAACTTTCCTACAAGCCCACTATAGTTAAAGAGGGATAAAGGAGATCTTGTGTACATAGAGACTGAAAATCTTTTAGCTACAGAAGAGACAGTGCCCTAATAAAGTAGTCATGCTCCTCTCTCCTTTAATAGGAGATAATTTTGAGCTGGATTGATGGAGGGGATATAAGCTGAGCATTGTGATGCCTGTCTTGTAGGTCTTGACCCAGTGAAGGCAACAGTCCCCCAGCCACTCAGGCATTGACGCTCTTCCTTGCTCTCTACCACTCCCCTAAACTCATCCCCAGCCCAGGCTCCTGCCATGTCGCTGTGTGCTCAGCAACTCTTAATGTGCCACCTAGGGAAACCTGCGGGTCTCAGCCAAACACCCCAGCTCTTCCTATCCAGCGCATGGAGAGAAACAGGCACCCGAGATTAACAGCTGGCTTTCCACCCTCATGAGAAAAAAAAAACCAAACAACAAACCAACAAACAGAACAGCTCTTCACAGCAAGTTACTGTCTGAGCAGAAGTTGACATTTTTTCTCCTTGTTTGGATCTTAGAGGCCTGGGCTCAAATTTGTCCCTGGAAAATGGGTTTGAACATACCATATACCTCTACCTCTACCCACACTAGAGTGTGCAGGCTGTGGGCACCCTCCAAGAGAGCTGATCCACTGCCTGCCAGATCAACATTAGCGCAGCTCCTCAGTGAGTAATGCCAGGTTATCATTTGAGAGACCTGGATTTGTGTCCTTGCTCCAGTGAAGAAAACTGGAGAGAATTCCAGGAGATAAAATTGGAACAGATTCCTATCAGAATGACCTGGAACTGTCTTTCATCTATGGTCCCTGAATAACTTGCTCTTTAAAAAGAAAGCCTTGAACATAAAAATACACAAAAATATACAAAACATATATTATCAATATTATATGCCTGATCTTAATAACCATTTGAAGCCATCTCTTCACCTGGAGTTTATAGCATGTGAGGTTCAGGCCCTGCACGGTGAGGTGAAGCAACCCCCGCTGGATGCAAAGTCTCTTCACAAACAGTTGTTCAGGCTCCGTTATTGGAAGGGGAAAGTTGGACTGAGCTGACTTCTCACTCTTAGTGAAACCCCTTGCACTGGGCCTTGTACTCAGTAAGTGAGAACTGCGAGGCGTGCCGTCATCTCACAAAAGTAAAGACAGAAATTTGCAACCAAAGGGCCAACAGTCCAGCAAGCAGCTGATCCCCTAATCCTGCAAAACACCGGTGCTTTAAGTCACCTTGTGATAACTAGCCGGCAAAAGGTCAAGTATATGTTTCTGTCTTTCCATGATAGGGGTGTAGCACCCTTCCATCTCCTCAAGCAGACAGTCAGACTTGACCTTCCTCACTGGAATCCTCCCTAAGGCAGAACTGTGCTGACATGGGGAATTTATAATGCACGCATGACTTTTGTTGTGTTTTCTAGAGTATCATTGGCTGCAAATAAAAAATGAGATGTTTACCACTGTAGAGGTACGTACTGTGGAAATGGAAGACATTACCAAGTTTATAGACATTTGCAGGAGTTTTTTAACTTTTTCTTTTTTTGGCAGGCTTGTTTAGCGTAGAGATGAGAAGGCTCCAGGAAGACAGCCTTCCAGTATTCAAAGGGGGTTACAGGAAAGCTGGGGAGGGGCTTTCCCAGGAAGTGCAGGGATAGGGTGAGGGGTAATGGTTTTAAGCTGAAAGAGGGGAGATTTAGATTAAACATTAGGAAGAAGGGTTTTTTTACTGTGAAGGTGATGAGGCTTTGGAACACATTACCCAGAGAAGCAGTGGATGCCTCATCCCTGGAGATGTTCAAGGCCAGGTTGGATAGGGCTTTGAGCAACCTGATCTAGTGGAAGGTGTCCCTGGCCATAGCAAGGGGGTTGGAACTAGATGATCCTTAAGGTCCTTTCCAGCCTGCCATGGTTTAGACCCAGCCCAGACAATTTTGGCAGCTAAAACTGAGCAGTTGGTCTCTGAATTCCCTTCCCCCCCATCCCCAGGAAAAGGGGAGAGGGAAATGAGAGGAAAAGGACTTGCATATTGGAAACTAAAACTACAGCTTTAATGAAATAACATTAACAATAAATATACAGCTATATGAAACCATGCCCACTCCCCCCCCATGACATTGCCACAGAGGCAAATAGACAGGTGAGGTCCTCACTGGATGTCAGCCATCAAAGAAAACAGAGCAAGACCCTTGAGATCTCTCAGTTTTATACCAAGTACAATGTATATGGGACAGAATAATCTGTTGGTTAGTTTGGGGTCATGTCTCTTGCCTGCCCCCCCCCTTGCAGGTGTGACCTTTTTCTCCTCTTTGACTTATGGCACTCCACCAGCTCGAGGATGGCCTTGCTTACTACAGGAATAAGTATAAGCATTGGCCTTTATGCATACCAATACCTGTGTTATCACTTCTAAAGTGAAACATTGTTTGTTTCTTAACAAACTTGTTAACTTTTAGCAGTTAACTTTTAGAAAATGAAGTTACTTGGACAAGACTTAGCTATAATCAGAAAACTGATTCTACTTTGGCTCAAACCACAACACAGCCTAAACCATTCTTTGATTCTATGATGAATACATGACTACAGGCAAAAAGTTGAGATTCTTATGGAATACTAACAGTCTGATGGACTTGCCAACGGTTTATAAAAAAATCATTAACTCCAAAAGATTAATTTACAAAGCAATCATTTTCTCACCACAAAGTTTATTTGGTAACTGAGATTAATGGATGTTACACAGGTATAATGATGACATGCAACCAAATGATGCTGTGTTACTTTATACCCTTGCTCTAGTTAGGATGTCTGCTGCTTTCCCTGAAACTGGTGAAATAGGAGGGATGGCTCATTCGTAAAAAAGATTGTGCCCACATCTAATTACTTTTTTATGGCAAAGTGACATTTCAAGATTGATGCCTTGAGGTGATAGCCCTGTAAATATTTCCAGAAATTGTTAAGTAAATATACCTAGTAACTAGATCACATGCTGCTCAGAGGAGTAATTTCATCCTTAAATTCTCAGATCACCTTCATAGTGGAAATTACAGAATATGGAAGTCAGTTTCGTTTATTTGGTATAATTTCTCTGTTTTTTTTTTTAAATTTGGTCTCTATCTTTGAAAATATCACAGAATCACTAGGTTGGAAAAGACCCACTGGATCTTAAGAGTCCAACCATTCCTATCAACCACTAAACCATGTCCCTGAGCACCTCATCCATCCATCTTTTAAACACCTCCAGGGAAGGTGACTCAACCACCTCTCTGGGCAGCCTCTGCCAGTGCCCTGTGACCCTTTCCATGAAAATTTTTTTTCTGATGTCCAGGCTGAACTTCCCCTGGCAGAGCTTGAGGCCATTCCCTCTTGTCCTGTCCCCTTGTCACTTGGGAGAAGAGGCCAGCTCCCTCCTCTCTACAACTTCCTTTCAGGAGACATTAGGAAGAAATTCTTCATGCTGAAGGTGGTTTGACACTGGCACAGGTTGCCCAGGGAAGTCGTGGCTGCCCCACCCCTGGAGGTGTTCAAGGCCGGGTTGGATGGAGCTTGGAGCAGCCTGATCCAGTGGGAGGTGTCCCTGCCCATGGCAGGAGGGTTGGAACTGAATGGGCTTTAAGATCTACGATTCTACGATGGGTGCTTTCTTTTCGTGGAAGAAAAACCGAAGTAAATGTCTCAGAGACGCTGGTTGGAAGATCTCTGCGAGGACGACTGAAAGTGCTTCTTCAACCACTGGAGCGTGGAATTCCGCGCAGGGACGCCTTTAGATGCCCCGCTCGGTGCTTCACCGGTGCCCTTCGGAGCAGGCCAGGGCAAGAACCCAGGTGACCCTTCCCAGCAGCCGAGGCGCTTGGCGGGAACCCGTCTCGGCGGAGCGGGGGGCGCCAGCCCGTCCCAGCCTCCCCGGAGCGGGGCGGCCCCTGCGGCCGCCGCAGCTGTCACTGTCACGGAGCCGGCGAATCGGGATCCCGGCTCCGCGGAGGGGGGAATCCCCCCCGCCTCCTTCCCCGCCTTGCTCCCCCGTAGCCAGTCGGCGCGCGGTATGCAAATAGAGGCCGCGTTGGGCCAATGGGAAGGGAGAGCGGCGCTGGGGCGGCGCCCCATTGGACGGCGGGGCGGGCGACGGGGGCCAATGAGACGGCGAGGCGGGCGGGGCGCACCTCGGGGGCGCGGCCATGCAAATTTGGTTTGAAAAGAGGGCGGGAAATCCGAGTTTCGCGGGAGGCTCTTGGCGCGTAACCCGTCTCCTTTCCCTTCATTCATTGTCAGCAGCCGCCGCTTCCTGGAGCCATTTTCCAGCCGGCCCCACACAGCGGGAGCGGCCCCGCTCCATCCGCCGCATCTGCCCGCCCCGCCGCCTCCATCCCCCCCCGGCGCCCCGCATCCTGCAGCCGGGTCCCCCCCGGCACCCGCAGCCCCCAGTATTTTGCGCGGGGCCTCGGCATCGAGGCGGAAAGGAACTGGAAAGGCCGAGGGGGGGGCTTGGGGGGAGGGAGGGAGGAGGGACGGAGGGGAGGAGGAGACGCGGCTGCGGGGACAGACCCGGAGGGAAGGATGAGAAGGGGACTCCAGCCGCCGGCAGCTCCGCCGCCCGCACCGTCCGCGGGCTCCAGATCGGCCCCCGCCGCCTTCCCGGCCCGCTTCGCCGCCGGCACCTTCATCCAGATTCGCAGCACCGGCGCGGCGGCGCCTTGTGTTGTCTCCTCCTCCACTGCCGTTTCCCAGGCTCCCGGTGCCTTTGCCCCGGCGGCGGAGGGGGGCCAGCCCGGCGGCGGCTCGCTGTGCTGCACCCCGCACGGACCCGCCGGCAGGACGGCGCTGCTGCAGCCCGCTCTTGGCGGAGGCCGCCCCCCGGTAATGCTTTTTCTCCCCCGTCCCCGCGGGAGGGTGAAGGGGACAGGGCGGGGGCGGGGGGGGAGGGGTGGAGTTTGGGGATCAGCGCCTCTCCCCGCCACCGCCCAGCCCCGGGGAGGGATGGGGGCAGGAGAGGCAGCGCTTTGTTGCAATAAAACTTTCCTGCCTCCTTCAGCTGCCGGGTCTGATTTAAAAGGAGAAAGAGAGAGAGGGAAAGGGGAGGGGGAGTCCCATGCAACGGGACGCAAGATGCCGTCGATGGGGTTGGAGGGGGGAGCGGCGGTGGGGGGGGGGCTGGGGGCAGGCCGTGCCGTGCCCCGCCGGTGTCTCCGCTTCACCCCCGGAGCCGCCGGTGACGTCTGGCACACGTGCGCCGAGGCCGCGGCTGTGACTGGGAGCCGGGGCGGGCGGGGAGGGGGACGCCGCTTCCTCCTCCTCCTCCTCCTCCTCCTCCTCCCTCCCTCCCTCCCTCCCTCTGGCCTGGGACAGCCCGGCCGCCCCCGGCCCCCGCCGCTCTCGGAGATGCCCCTGCAGCAGGTCAGTGCCTCGTGGGGCGGCGGCGCGCACCCGCACCCCCTCCCGACAAATCTGACACATCTCCCCCCCCGGCTCCCCCTTTCTAAAATTTCCATCTCCCCCCCTCCCCCCAAAAAAAAGAAAATTCTACAACCCCCCCCCCCCGTGGGGTTTTCTTTGTCCTCGTGTTCGGGTGCGGGCTTGGCTCGCTGAGTTGGGGAGCCGGGGAGGGCGCGGGGCATCTCCACAGGGCGAGGGGTCGTGGGCGCTGTGTGTGTGTCGCGTGTCACCTGCCTGCCTCCAGGTGACACCCTCGACCCTCCCCCCCACCCCCCTTCCCTCCCCCCCACCCCCCTTCCCTCCCCTTCCCTCCCCCCACTCGCCCGGCAGCGTGGAATCGCAAAACTCCTTCCCACCTCTTCCTCGCCCCGGTGCGCCCCTGCCTGGGCGAGAGGGGTTCTAACACCTCCCCCCCAACCTCCTTCCCCGCATCCAGTCGTGGATGGTCCAGGTATGGGATGCTGCCGTAATTAGAAATACTTTTGCAAGAGCTTGGGAGCAGCATTTGTGGCTTCGTGCGGCTCGGAGACCGCGAGGATGGCAGTTCACGTGGGTTTTTGCAGGTGGTGGTTGCTGAGGTAGTGATGGAATTTTCAAAGCTTGACAAATCCCATCCAAAGCTTTTTTATTCAAAAAAAAGTAAGAATTTTGCTGTAAAGGATAATTTATTTTTCAGTGACCTTGGTCTTCAGCATCTCCGAATGGTGGTGGGTCTCAAGCAAGCTGGTTTGAGCGGCTTTGTAAATATTTTGCTGTCCTGTGCAAAGATTTGCTTCCTAGAAGATGGTGCTAAGCAAATACAAAGAGGAGTACGTGTTATGTGATGATTCTGGGAAGAATAATTGTACAAGTTTTTTCAGCTTAGTGGGAGTGATGTTATTTCTCCCTGCTAGAAAACCATTAAGTATGAATTTAATGCCTTTTTTTTTTTTTTTTTTTTTATAGCTTTCACCTCTCTAGGTGAAGCCTAGAAAGGCTTCTTTCCCTCTTAAAGTTTTGAAAGCAGGAAAGCAGTTTTTGGACTTCACCTGCAAAAAAAGAGTCTCAGTGCAAGTTGTAAATGAATTTGTATGCTCTCAGCCCCTGTGTATACTTTGAGGAGAGATGTGGGATGGGGGAGGAAGAGAATGGTCAGGCCAGCTGTATCTATAGGCTGGGGCTGGCACGCTCCCAGGGCGATAAGCTGTCCATGGCATATACCAGGAAAGGGGTTGCACATCCTGCTCTGCCCTGACAGCTGTGCTCATCCGAGCACCACTCTCAGAACGGTGCTGGTTTGCTGCTTACTTTTGGGAAGTAAGTCTGAAGTACCCTCTTGTTCTGCTTTATCTTCCTGCTCTGCAAACAGCTCAGCAGAGGGATGACCCAGCTCTTTCACAGTTCTCTTGACACCCACCTGTCTTTCCCCAAAATTTGCAGAGGATTTTCTGGAACTGGGAGGTGAGGGTATTTTCCCCATTGGCTCCTACTTTTTGATATCAAAGCTTAGTAAGAAAAACGAGAAAATGCTGGGGAGTTAAGGCAGTGAGTACAGGTAAGCAGCACCAATATAAATTTCATGCATGAGTGGTTGAGTTGCAATTAGTTTGTGGAGACTTAGACCCTCAGCTGAAAACAAGGCCCTTCTATGCAAAAGACTGTAGGAATAAGTATGAAATTTGGCCGTCACCCTTGCACTGGTTAAGGTTATGGAAATACTCTATCTTTGCAGATCTAACTGCATTAGCAACCCCCCCATCACTTCCAGTTATAAACTATGGTATAAGTGGAAAAGAGTCAGCATGGGAGTACAGTTTAGGCTGTTCAGGGAGGTGCTGTACTGTATCAGCAAAACAAGGGGTTTTTTTCCCCCAAGTAAGCTGCTTCCCCCACTGGGAATTAGTTACTTTATCTGAGATTGTGTAAGCGTAATGGTGCTGGGAAAGGCTTGAAAGGTGGCCTAGTCCATAACAACAGGTAGCTCAAGCGCCACAAGGATGAGAATTTGCACACTCCTCTGTCTCCAGGCAAGTGTCTTGATACTGTCCAAAACCTTTTCCTTGCTCTGTCTCTGCCTGTCACAGTGGCACCTGTGCCTGAGGGTTGCTAACATGGCTTTTGTAGCTTGGTGAGCCCAGGCTGCCCACCCTTTCAACCTGAAGGACTTTTCTGTGATTCCAATAGAAAGTGTTACCAGGCAGATCTGAACCCCTGCCATGCTTAAACACAAGCGGTAATGAAGAATTAACCCTTACAAAGCAACCATCAACTCGTGCTGCTGCAGAAAGCCGAGTGATTGGAGACAAGGTCATTGGTCCTGCAAGGGGTAGGCGGTCCTTTGTCCCCTGCCCTCCTGTGCCTATCTGGGGCCTGGTGCCATTTTCCTTCTTCTTGGAACCTCAGGCTTCCCAGTATGGAAAACTAACCCTGACCAAAATAAAAGTTTTCTGCTGAGCAGTAAGCAGAGTGAACTACCTAATGGAAGGCTTGGTAAGTGCCAGGGACCATCAAAAGAAGGCTGTGGCCCAGGGGAGGGCACAGGGCTGGTGACGCTGCCATTTTGGTGGCAGTGAGCTTGTGAATCCACTTAGCTTCTTGTGAAAATGTGGGAGAAATTAATGTCTGACAAGGTACCCCAAAAGCATTCTTGCTGTTGTTGGCTTCTCACTTGGTGTGAGAAAGTCACTACCATTTGCAAATCCCAGTGCTTAAAAATGGGGCTGGTATTAAAGCAAGCTGCTCAAAATGTTTCTAATTCAAATAGTGGAGAATTTCTTACTGTCTTCGGGTTATAAAGATAAGCCTTTAAGAAGAGGGCCATTTTCTTAGCCATGAGAAAATACTTAAATGGAGACACCACCCACATGTTAAGTCCTTTTTAAAAGGGGCTAAATCCTCTTAACAAGAATATCTTTAGAGAACTCCTGTGGCCTTTAGATGACATGAGCAGTGGAGAGCCTGGTTCAGCATACTTCAGAAAGGGGCAGGAGGATTTACAATTCCAAACTGAATACTTACCACCTCTCTACTTTTTCTGGTGGTTTAGAAAGCACCTCTTACTCCCTCCCCTTCTCAGCAAGTCACAGCTGGAAGGGGAGAAGAATGGGTAACTCACTGTCTTTCTCCTAGGTGTTAGGTAATGGAGCAGGCCAAATATGATATAAATACTTTAACGAGGATTTAAGGTACAGGAGAAGAACCTGCAAGTTTCATAAAGGAAGTGGGTAGCTAACTAGGAGTTAACTTCTATATTTTGCAGGAATAAAACGTGGGATTTTTTTCCTGTGGAGACAGGTGTTTTCATATTCAGACCCATTTTTCTATTTATTTGCATGATAGCTTGTATTACTAGGAATGATTGCTAGCATGAGTCTGGGGCCTTTGCGTCTTTGAATAGCATTTAAGGGAGTTTTTTTGTTTAAATCCATCTCCTTGAGCGACAGACAAGTTCTGAATCCAAGGAGGAGCTGCATGGTCCTTTGGCACATCTGTCTGAGGAGCATTCAAAAAGGTATAAATCCTAGCTGCCCTAAACGTGCCAACAAGCATCTAGTGGGAAGCAGGCATCCTAATAAAACCATCCTAGAATAGCCTGTAGCTTGTTGTAAGTGCTGATGGTGGCTTTGCTATCCTGACGCAGAGTCCAGCTGAGCTGGTGTGGCTCTGTTTGCACCAGAACTACTGAAGCAGGGTAGATTTCTTTCCCTGTGATAAGAGTTTCTGGCAGGTTTCCATGAGCAGCTGAGCCACTCAAAGGCTTTACTGTAGCTACTAAGGAGCAGGCTTGCTTATGTCTCACCATCTACTCTGTAGCACCCTACTTCTGTCCCAGCCATGCTGTTCCCTCCCCTTTGTGATTGGGAGCATCCAGCTGCATCGGTGGGTTGACTTTCCTGCTGCTCTAACAAGGTGAAATAGCTGTTTATGAGCATTGGGTCTGGCACATGATAGGTGTTGGACGTATGTAGCCCAAGATGGAGGTAGACAGTTCTCCCATGTGTTGAGGTCTTGGGTTGGCTTACAGGGCCTCAGTTTGCACGAGTTGGTCTTGCCTGTTCTCACTATGAAGATATCTTCCTTACGCCATCAGCCTGCTTGCCAAAGGCTGGATATGGGTCACTTTAGGGCCAGTTTACTGTTCTGTATGGGCTGTTTCAACTGTTTGAGCAATTAAAGGCATTTTCCCTTCACCTCATTTTATCCCAGGTACATTGCTGCTGCTCTGTTAATTTGCACAGCAAGCTTGTTTGTGAGTATGTGCGAGCATTTTAAAAAAAAAAATCTTTAAAATTAGGAACAGCTTTATTTTGCAAGATTAAAGTTTCTCTTGCTACTTCTTTGACTATGGCTGTGGCACGCATTTGAGGAAGAAACACAAGAAAAGGGCTTGCACAGGACAGCTCTTCTGCTGGCTTTGAGAGAGCACTTCCTTGGTCGGGAATTACAATGAGTTTTATAGCTACTAGTGGCCTGTGATTATTGTCTGATCCCTGTTTAAATCTAGTTGTAATTCTGATCTTATGTAGCAACAAGTTCTGTATGAGATTTAGTTGTCATATATGGAAGAAAAAATAATTCTGTTTCTGCTCTTTATTTTTTTTTCCTCTTTTTGAACTTGCTGTCTGTAATGTTATTGGGTGATCCTATTGCGGTAAGGGAATAATCCTCATGTATTTCTCAACACAGTTTATGATATATTATGTCCTCAGTTGCCTTCTCTAAGCTAAAGAGTGATAGAGCATTTAATTTCTCCTGAAACAAAAGCTGTTAATGTTAAAATAGAAGTGTTCTTTTACAAAAGAAACACACGTTTCTTGAAAACAAACAAGTTATTAGTTGTGATTTTGGGGTTTTTTTTTGTGTGGGTTTTTTGTTTGTTTTTTTTTTTACTTGCCATGCTTTTGGGAATTGGTGGCTTCAGAAGACATTTTGAAGACATGGTGGACCCAATTTGTAGGCCTAGCAGGAGCCAGAGACCTTTTCAGAGCCACCTTGTTTAACAAGGTCTTAACCTAGCCTTGGGTGGGAGATGGGAGGTACAGAGCAGAAAGACCAAATGTGCCCGACTACTGTGGAAACAGCTCGTTACAAAATGTAGATTGCAAAATGGAACATGAAGTAGCACCATTGATACCATGTCCTGTGCAAGGCTGTAGGAGGGGAAATCCAGCTCACCCATCCTGTCCAGAGCACCAAGAAGGGAATTAGATAAGAAAGATGTGAACTTTTCTTAGTAGCTTCAAGTGTGCCACCTTTCAAGTGTGTGCTGGACTGATGGTGGCAGGGTTGGTCCTGGTGCTGCTGTGGAGGGGTGAGAGGGTGGCTTGGGCTTTAATCCTGGCTTGTGGAGTAGCTGCCCACTAAGTATGGTTTGGAGACTGCTGACTTCAGTTCAGATGGTCTTCTTGCATGTAGATCCATCTGTGCCCAGCGCAAGGCTTCAGCAGACGGAAAGCTCTTCTTAGTGTGTCTAAATCTCTGGGTTTTACGGTCTCTGCAAATAATCTCATTTACAGCTGGCACCACAGAGTGTGTATATATGGTGGCAACTCTCCTTCACACAAGTGACAAAGTTGGACTTCAGGCTTTTGGTTTGGCTGGCAGAATTAATCACTTCCTGCATTGTTTTTCGAGAGCAGAATTTTATTTGCTGCTGTGGGGAGGAGAAACCCCCATTGCATGCCTGGGGGCAGGGATGTGTAGTGGGAGGGAGGCTGTCATGCCTCCAAGATGTTCTTGCTGTGCCTGGGGTGCTGCTGCTGAAGGATTTGGACTCAGTTTCAATTTCAGTTCCGCCTTCTGTTTGAAGACGGACTTGGCAATATGGCCCAATTTATTGCATCTTTAAAAGGGAGCTATTTCACTTGTGTTTTCCTCAAGTAAGTGCGTCCAAAACCACACTTGGAAGTGCTATGCCTGGCACGCGTGTCTCCTGAAGTACTCTACTGGCTGCTTGGATGGCACTGCTGTTTACTGGATCTCGTGGTATTTGTGGAGTTCTTAATGCCTTGTGGGCTCAACATGAGCTGCAGTAAATATTTCTGTTTGCGAGCCCTGTAAAGAGAGAAGAAAAGAATTTGACCAGTTGTTGATGAAGCTGGGACACACTGAAAATGGCCTCTGCTATGTGGCAGGAGCTTACTACTTTGTGTTTTAGCTTTCCTTTTGTACATATATGAATACAGCTGAAATGTGTTCGTAGTAGTTTGCAAACTGAGCTTGCTTAAGGTTGACAGCACGTGTTGTGTCTCTCGGGTCCTGCTTATGAATGTGAACAGTTGTTGTGTGTTATAGCATGAAAACTAACACACCAGCTCTGTCACCACTGCACCTGCGTGCCCTGCAGCTTCCAGGCATTTGTGCAAAGTTGGGTTTTTTTGCCTGGGGCTAAGCTAGGAAGAAGAGGTGCACCGTTGATCACCTTTTCAGAATCAACTGTCATCTTCTCTGTGACTGTGCTGAGGTATGTGGACAAGTATGGCTTTTGTTTATTCTGCCTCTAGAAGTAAAACCAGTACCTAGTTTTGTCACTTTGTCTAAATAAGAGACTTAATCTGATCACCTGCATCTACTCTCAAGATTTTGTCTGACCTGCATGTGGCTGCATCTGTGCCCAAAAGTGACCACTGTCTAAGGCTAGTGGTGTTTCAAGGTGCCCTACTTCAAGGGTCTAGGACCTACTTTTTGGGAAGATATTGGGTGCTTCTTGTGATATGTGCTTGCAGTATTGCAGATGTTGGGCCATTGGTATCTTGAACTTTATACGAACAAGCCACTATTAAAACCAGAGGCTGCCTTTATTTTGTCTTTCATTTTTATGTCTTTGCAATGAGATTTTAGAGCCTCATCATGTAGACATTGTAAGCGACTAGTTGTTTTTTAAAGATCTGTGAAAACACATAGAAAACAGATAAACAACTATTTTTGGTAAAAATAAATTGTATTGAGAAACAGGATGATAAGAGGTATCTACTTAGCCTTGTGCTCCAGCATTTCTGCTCTGAGTTGCAGCATGTATACATTGGTTAGTATATGCATAGATTCTAGAAGTAATTTTCATTAATAAACTTCTTGAAAGACTTTTTCCTCTTAACAATGTTATTCTGGTTTCGGGTGGGTTTTTTTTTTTTGGCTGTCATACAGCTGTGGTTCAAAGGTTGTTGTGTGTTTCATAACTTCATGCTAGAAAGTGGGGTGGGAGAAGAAACTCATTGGCAAACTTCCTTCCTCAATTAGGGTGACATTAAAAGCCTCTGGTTTTAGGACTCAATGGTACCATGCAAGCGCAGGGTCGAGTTTTTATATACTGTGTCAGACTTATTGATCCACTGTACTGTTTCTGCCCAAGTATGACTTTGTCTTAACTAATGGGTAGAAACAAAGTCTTACTAAAATTGGATTGCAGTAGCAGATATAACTTATTTTTTCTGTAAGCCACTGAATTTGAACTGTATGATTTCATGAATTTTACACCTTTTAAAGTACAGGTGTAATTTTAGAGTGAATCAGTTCTCAGTAGAGTGCATATACTAACTACGCTCTCTAAAGATTAGCTTTCAAATTTGCTTTTCATGTTGTTGAGAATCAAACTGTCATGTAGGCTGGCTTGCATCTCTCCTACTTGGACTCCCATTTAAGTGGTGTCCTCTGGCAAACTTAAGGTCTGGAAGTAGAAAAGTAACCTCTTGGCTCAGCATTTATATCAGTACAGTCCATTTATGCTGACAGTAGGCTTCTGGCTTCTTGGGTGCTACCACAGTGTAAGCAGGCAAGTATAAAATGATGTGTAGAAAGGATCTTACCTTGTACCAAATGTGGAATGATGGTTCCTGTGTATCAGGTTCTGTTTATGATGTACTGGAAAATAGATGCTTTAAGGAGCAGGTCTGAAAGGCTTGCTGCATACTTACTGCTTCTGTAATGGAAAGAGGGCTTTCCTTCACCTTCAGCTTGGGCTCTTTTAACATCTACTTGTTTTAAGGTTGTTTTTCCAACTAGAGATGCCAGAAATGGAATTGGGTGGAATTAAAGTGTATTGAGTGATGCTAGTAACCTAACAGTGGCTTTAGTACTTGGTTTTTGTTTTTTTTTGGTTCTCTTAACTCTGGAACTGCAATTACCATGTATATATGTTCATGTTATTTTGCCTTCCCAGCGTCGTGTTTTTAGGCAGCATTGGTCTTGCACATTGACAGTCACTTTTTTGTCCCTGCACAGTAAGCTAGTTCACACTTTGTCTCATGTCTTTGCATAGCGGGAATTGATGTTGGTTACAGCTCACACAGAAGGCTTTTGTGTGGTGATATCTGAAAGCTGTCTTGTTGGAGCTTTTATCAAGGCTATTGCAATGAGGCCATTATCCCCACTCATGGCAAACACAGATATTCACAGAAAATTTTATAATAATGCTTAGTAAGTGGTACGCTGGTAAAGAGCGACAGTGCTGGAGTGGTACAGAAATAATACCAGAGGTGGCAGCCGTGCTGTGGCAGGGCGTTATCTGTACTTGCAGACCCAGGATAGGGCGGGAAGGGAACCCTGTGTGGGGCAGACGGATGGTGGTGATCTGGGCTATCGCAAGCACGAATAATCCTGGCTGTCGGCTCAGCAGTATGAAGTTTTACTTTTCATGGTAAGACTTTTATCGAGTTGCTCCAAGTAACCTAGATCCAAACTGCTGAATAATAGTTCTGCACCATGTTCTTATTTTTCAGCTGCATGGTATCTGTATCCTGAAACCATCTCTTGGGAGTTATGTAAAACTGAGTTGTGTGAGAGGGAGCTGAAACTTCACAACTCTGCTGTAGTATTCTTTTAAAGCACAAAGCTTTCTAGCCAGTAGAAAAGATAACTTACTACTTGAGGTGGGGGCAGGGAGGGCTTTAAAAATAATAATAGCATTTTCACTGGCTGCTATTTCTTGACAGTGGGAATTTCATTGTATTTATTCTCTTTTTTTCCCCCCCCTCGGGAACTGGGGGTTAGAAAAAGATCTTTCTGTAGAAGACAATGTCCTGAAAGCATAAGCAAGTTGCTCATATTTGTTCTCTGGCTCTTACAATTAAGAGCTGCCTTGATGATTTTTCCCACCTCAAACTAGCAGTTTATTTATAACATGCTAATGTTCTGCATGCCTGTTGGTATTCCTGTTCCATCGTGCTGAGCTGAGAATTGTTCTCCTGAAAAGTGACACTGCGAAGATGACATAAATGAACATGGGAAATTGTATATGATAGTCAGAAAAAATTCAGGTGGCTTTTGGTATGACATTGGTTCACACTTCTTTCCATAAAATTATACGAATTTCCTTGCTGATTTCGATTGCTAGTCACAATTGTTGCTTGTTTTTATCTGTTACTTAAAAAATGCAGACCTTTTGGCATCCTTGTTAACCTTTCATTCCTGTTGGCAAACTTCTCTGTGATCGTCTTCTGCGTGTTGTCACCAGCTGCTTTCTTGCATTGCAGGCAGGGCAGTGAGGAACTGAAGGGGGTATTTTGTCCTCAGG
This sequence comes from Phaenicophaeus curvirostris, assembly GCF_032191515.1. Classification (NCBI taxonomy): domain Eukaryota; kingdom Metazoa; phylum Chordata; class Aves; order Cuculiformes; family Cuculidae; genus Phaenicophaeus; species Phaenicophaeus curvirostris. Next base: position 39,199,518 of record NC_091394.1, read on the forward strand.
GCCCCTGCAACGTTCACTTTGCAACCAAGAGCCTGCAAGGCCCCTGCAGGAATGCTTTTCTAGGTCTACAGGTTATCAGCATCCCTCCCAGTGATCCTCTGCATCATCTGCTCTACAGAAAGACCAGCGAGCATTTGAAGTCCAGACCATGCAACATAGGGAGTCTTGTGCATGGAGAAGGAAATGGGAAAATAAAACCACATCCCATGAGTTGCTGTACTTAGAGCTGTGTGCTTTGTAGGTGTTTACGAGGAAGGTGGTTGAGAAAGGTGCAAGATCATTTGGAAGCCTCAAGCATTGTTTGCTTGTGACACAGTCTCTACAAAAGCTGTTGTTGCTGGGCTTGGGGGCACAGGTTGCATGATATTGGCTATATATTAAGCTTAGGTACAGCCTTCTGTGGCCAGTAATAAGTTAATACTTATAAAGCACATTTTTTTGTTGTTTTATTTTGGGGAGCAGGGCAGAAACCCAATTTGCCGTGAAGGGGAATGTGTAGGGAATTCCGGAGACTCACATATTAAATAAAAAAAAAAAAAGGAAAGAAAAGCAAGCTTGTAGGCAAGCAAATTCCCCTTATTCAGAGAAAGCCATATGTTCAGGATACTGTCCTTAGTGTGATTTATTTGCTTCAGAATTAGGAAAGAGGTTTGCTAGGAAAAGTAAGGTATATCCAATTCTTTCACCTTCGAGAATTTTACAAGGTAATTATGATTTCCCTCTTTTGTCCCTCAGTCCTGGAGAATAATCAATTTAGCGGTAAGTCCAAGCAAGCAAAAATGTGATTGTTCTCTGCAGTGCAGAGATTAAGATGGACTCTCTCTTTGAAATCGGGTATTTCTGCCTCAAAGAGTCAGGAGTTTGTCAAATCATTCAGTGTTCAGTAAGAAAGGATCAGAATTTCAGCTGTTTTATTTTCCCCTTGGAGTTTGTGTAGTTCTTGTTTTCTTGACTATGCTTTAGCTCTTTTGATAGCCTCAGTGCCATTTTGAATCCATTTCCTGACTTCCTCCCAGGAGGGGAAGCAGGGCCAGTTGTACGATACAGGCTTTATGTGTGGCTAGTGATGCAAGAAGTACATTTTTGGTATCACTGAGTACTTCACTTGAAGTGGAGAAATGTGGCTTTCCCAGCTGTTTGAAGAGCTTGGTTGCCTCAGCGTATGAAGAGCAGCCTCTAAATTTTATTCAGCTGGCAGCTAGGAAGGGAGGAGTATCCTTGAGACCTTGCAGGGAGAAAACTCTACACATCTGTGAGATGCTATAGTATATCTAGCTAAAAGTATCAGATATTTGGGCTTGTGTGTTGACTCATTCAATGGTGATACCTCGTTGAAATGGAATAAGCAAACAGATCTGGCACAATGCAATGTAAATGTAAAACTTTTCACAGTAACGTAATAAAAGATCCCAGCAAATGTACTTGGCTTTTTAACCGGTCCTGCAAGCATGGTATGCCTAGAAGATTAGGGACAGCCTGCCTGCCAGCAGCTGTAATGGAAGATTTGCTTTCCTCCTGGAGAGCTGGTATTGGATACTTTGCCTGGGTTGAGACCAAGACCCAGACCTTGTGATTATTGTTGTGCAAACCGTATGAAAATGTATCATTCCTTCTGCTGCAAAGTAATGCTGAACACCTGCTGCAAGTATTTCACCTCTCCCTGAATGTCAGAGATTATTATTTTGTCTCCTCTTTGTTGTTCTGCCCCGTGTTTGAGTGCACCTCCATGACTGCATGGACATGAGTGCCAGCATGGAGCAGATGCAGTGATCTTCCTAGCTAGAACCTTGAATTAAGAGTATCTTGAATTAAGAGTGTGGGAAAGTACATGGTCAACCCTTCTGAGTTAAAATGTGGAGTAAAATTTACTTGTTCAATGTACTTGGATGAGTCTGAACTGAGGTAGGTGTGCAGGTCAGGACTGATGCAACAGCATACTTAGACAAGGGGAGCTCTTCGTGCACCTGTGATGGTAGGTTGATCTGCTTGTGCAGCTGCGCCCCATGGATGCAAGATCAGAATTTTTTGACCGTAATATTGATCAGGGTCATGACTGGTTCTTGTTCTTGTGTGTAACTATATGGAGTGAAGTGACATCGGCTTTCACTTAGCTTCCTATTGCTTTCAGAGCTGGAGTTGAAACTCAGAATTTTAGGTGTGCTTTGACCAGCATCACATGGCTGTGGTATCCTGATAAGATTTTTTTCCCTTCAGAAAAAGGGTCCAAAAACCCAGCATGGTTCAATCTGTCGTTTTCGCAATGAGATGATCTTTTGAAAAAAGGACAAACTTAGAAGCTTCTCTTGTGAGGAACTACAGTTACCAGCAGATGCTTGGAGTACCTGTGAATTTGTGGAGATCATGTCATTTTCAGAGTTGCTGTTTGACAACAAGTTCAGCCACTGGATCAGCCAGCAGCATCTAGCATCTTGGCTACAGCTGAGATTGGACAATTGATTTCAGTGATGTGAACTTCATGCTGCAAAAGAACTGATGAAGGCTTTGGATTGCTTGGACAAAAGACAGGACAGATGCATATACAGCCTTGGGGCTTGTGAGGGCTGAGCAGGAGCCCTTCTTGGGAGCAGTGGAAGCTGGGGATCCTGAGAAGCTGAGCTTCTGCTTCTTTGGATTAATTAACTGCTGGCATCTCCCCTGGCATGGTGAAATTGCATCAGTCCTTTCACTAATAATATTTATCCAGGCTACAAGTTTCAGAAAAGTGGTATTTTAAATTTTTTTCTTTAAGTTTGGTATAAGGATCTTTAAGAAGGCAAGCCAGTGAGGTGATTTGGGTAAAGAACCTTTACAGTCACAAATGGAATTTTTCCACCTGAACAAGCACAGGCAGCGGTTTTAGCATACATCAGTATGCCTTTCCAGAGCTGTGATATGGCTGAACCACAGTGGAAATCTGGAACCATAATGACACAGCTTATAGGAAGTTTGACTCCCTGCATTTAACCACAAATGTGGTCAATCTTAGGAGAAGCAATAACGGAGAGGAGGAAAGGTGGTAGTATTTGATTAGCTTTGTTCTCCTTGTTTTTTGCAGTTCATCTGATGGATGCAGCTCTGGCTGTGAGAAAAGTGATATTACTGACTGATGCTTCCAGTTTCTTCCTTGTTACAATTTATAGCTACCTCAAAAGAGTATCTTAAACAAGCTTTGCTTTCAGCATATTAAATTCAATAGTCACATGCCATTATTAAATGATTCTGCTGCTTGGTGATCTCTTCAGTATTTCTGTAGAAAATAACATGCAGAATAAGATTAAATACCATGTCAAGATCCTTCAAGTGGTCACTAACTTCATGTCGGGACTGAAACACAAAGCCATCCAGTCATGATAAGTATCTGCAGTGGGTGAGTTAGGGACTGAGATCTTCCTGTTGCTCCTTACCATTGTGCCGCAGGCCAACATATTCAATCCATTTGGTTCAGCAGCATGGGAATGTCTGTTTGTCTTGGAAACTAAAATATCTTCCTGCTTCCTATCTGCATGTTCTCAGAAATGATATCCTTTCATAGTCAGGGTAACCTTAATTGCCTGCTGGGATAGGAATGAAAAGGTGAATTGGGGATCAAATCTGTGCTACTAGATGCTCTTCCTGTGATGGAAGAGATTGCCTGAAATCATCCTGGGAGACACTTTGGAGATGTGGTTTCACAGTCAGCTTACAGTGATCAAAGTCAGTGCCACCAGGAACAGGGTCATGCTGCCCTCCCTCCCTGCTCACACAGTCCCCCTGCCCTCGTACCACCCTGTGCTCAGCCAGATCCAGGGACCCACTCCAGCTGAAAGTTAACACTGGGCAAGCAATTAGTTTTCATCCCAGTAAGCTCCCCAGCCTGGCTGGCAGGAGTTGCCCCTCTTGGCAGTGGAGGGCTGAGGTGCATCCTCCAGCCGTGTGCTCTACACACACATGGAATGTCTTGTTTCATGTGGCAGAAGACTGAGAGCCTCACTGCATGTGTGATCTTAGCATCTTCTAGAAGCTGGTGGAGTTGGATGTAATGAGAACCTAACAGATGGCTCTGTAAAAAAGGAAAAGAGGCAGCTTTTGTGCCATTACTTACTGCTTAGGTTACTGAGTGCACGCAGCTGCTGGTGCCTTGCTGGCAGCACCCAAGGGCTGAAGGGATCTTGCATGTTCTCCCTATCTTCAGTTTTCAGCTTTTTAAAGGCTTGGGGGCAGCTGAGGGGTTTTGTGAGCATGGGAAGGAGAAGTCATGGCTGAAAATGTTCTTGATTCACGGAGAAAATACACAGTAGAGAACTGAGAATCTGTGTTTTCTCAGTGCTGTTTGCCCCGTCTAATAAGCTTGGCTTCCAGTCCCTGTCCGAGGCTCCCAGGCTACACTGAATGTAATTACAGTCTGACGGCTGGCAGTGCAGTAGGTGAAGATAAAAATGTAATTTGTGCCTAGAAGTTATGTTTGTGGAGTGAACTGGTCCTGCTGGAAGCCTTCTGCAAAATCGTTGCTATCAGGAAATACCTTCTGTGGAAAGACTGTCTGTGGTGCTTTTGACAGGGACGGTTGCTATGAATAGGGCTTTAACATGACGCATTTTTAAGAGATGAAAGTAAAGATGATACGGTCTTGCATGAGAAGTCACAGAATCCTTGGAGGTAGCAGCTGGGATGGCTTTTACTGCCAATAGCCGTAGCCACAACCGAGGGTCTTGTCTTGCATGGATTATGAATGTGGGAAGGCTCCTAGAGCTTCTAGTCATATAAGCAGTAATGAATGCTAGTCTTATGGAAAGTTCATCAAGGAAGGTTGAGTTCCATGACTGCACTCATAGCCAAGTCTCTTTCTCTGCCCTTGAAGTGAAGAGCTGAAGCCAGTCTGCATGTCAGCAAGAGCACCCCAGGCTCTGCTTATTCCATGCTGTTATAGAATTTGGTTCTTGTGACCAAAATAGACCATTGAATTTTGTCTTTGGCTTAAAAGGGGATATATCATTGTGATCGCAAGGAGACCGCCACACAAGCTCCACTAGTGCAGCACTAGCTCACCACTTCTGGAAATGGCCTGAAACTAGTAGGGTTCCAAAATAAGAGTTATCACTTTAATCTGTTGAATAATTTTTAACATAACTTTTTCATTATTGATTACTTAAGCAAAAACATGCAGATGTGTTTATCTCTCAATCCTTCCACACATTGCCCCCTGCCAGAATCCTCAACTCTCCCCACAGCAGCTGCCAAAATTTCCATCCTTCTCCTGATACTTTCTTTAGCACCATTGTGCACTGAAACATTTGCAGGATAGTCAAATGTGAAAGCTGTGTAGCATTCATATTTATTTTGGAATTCAGTTTTTTACACAAGGAATGCTGTAACTTTGCTGTATTTACTTTCTTGTATTTAATTCAATAAAAAGTATTTACTTGAAGTGGACACAAAATTTCCAGTTTGCTGTGGAAAGTATAGGGCTGTACAGTAGAACTTGTTCCAAGTTAGTGTAGAGTGTGTGAGGGCTTCTTGCCAGTGCAAAGCGTGGGAGGGAAGTTGGGAGTAAGAAGAGTCTTGCTGCTATCATCAACAGGCGCCTGTTGAAAAGGGTAGAAGTTATGGATGTCAAGGCAAGATGACAGGTTTTTAGGTTTGGGGCTTTTAAAGTGTTATACTTCCAAGGCAAACCAATAACTAGCAAAGCAGGTTTCTTCCAAGTTTGTCCTTAAAATGCTTTTGCTTCACTCTGGATAAGAACTTGCAACCTCAGATAGTGAAAAGTAGTCAAGATTTTTTGGGTAATCCTGGCTCTACAGTCTGATATAGTTTGGAATTAAGGTTGGGAAGCAATTAGTGTAGAAAATGAAGAGTTTGGGGGTTTTTTGAGAATCTACCACACTCCAGGCTACCGTTTAGTGGTGGCTTCCCATGATTGCCATGAGTTACCTTACCCTTCCTACTGCTGTTAAGACAATGAGGCTGTCTTTCCTATCCACATACTGTTGAGAAAGGCCATCGTACATGGGCTATTTTTGATCTTGTTTTGTTCCCTAATTATATGTAGCTTTTATAAATCTGTCTAGAGGGAAAGTTCCTATGTATTTTGAAACGGATTGTTTGATCTAAATTTAAGGATGTCTCATGTCCAGTTGTGAAACTTGCTATTTCAGTTTGCCCTACCTACAGCTTTTACTAAAACAAGAGGAAAAGGATGAAAAAGAGAGGCTGAATAGGATGTGTGTGAGAGGAGTGAATGGTGAGTCATAAGTGGGATTGTGTTTGAAAATTAAAAGGATCGAGGTGTACTGATCCTAGAGGAAGTTATGGTTTTTGTGAAGAAGGCATGATTAAATCATGGTCATTTGTCTTCTGAACAGATTAAGGTACGTTTGTGGAAGAACCCATGAGCCTGAATTGAACAGATAATTTTGAAGAGAATAAATCTATTTAAAGAAAGGAATTTTTAGTGCAGCCTCTAATAGGTGATATTTTACTGCTAGATTCCACTGAAAGAGTTCTTCAGGCTTCTGGAAAATCCCATTTAGCTGTCCATTGCCTATGGGATAGTTCTAATAACTACATAGTTATATAGCAAGGCAGGTAGCAAAATGGGAAAGAGGGGGAAGGCAGTTATGCAGGAAGGTAAATAGGCTTTCTCTGAACTTTAGGCTGTAAAAAACAGAAATAGACATAAATAGAGACTTGAGTTTCTGCTTTCATTGTGGATGTTGCCTCTTTTAGCCCTCTGCTAATCTTCTGCTCTTCCAGCTCTGGCATCCATAAAACTTACGGAAAATTTGGAATGTCCAGCAGTCTTGAAATAACCCTTTCTGTAGAGTTTAAGTAGTGTGTAATTACAAGGATGGAGTTTCTCTGTATACAGCATTGCAAAAAGTGCTTGTGGTGTTGATTAAATATTTCAGGAAACAGTATCCAAGAGCCAGGTCAATGCATCTTCATCCTTCTTTTCCTGTCTCTCCTCACCACGAACCAAAAGCTAAAAGATAACCGAGGTGTAGCTGTCCAACATTGAATAAGGCTGATATTTAATTTTGTAAAATTTTTTTTAAAAAAAAAAAACCTGTCAGTATGACATTGGATTAGAAATTTGCAAAGTGACAGCAAAAGGGTCCTTTTGGTTGATTCCAGTGAGTATTTGCACTAATCTTACTACTATGGAGTGCTTTCATCTTTGACCCAGAAGTAAACAAAAAAACTGTTACTGATAGTAATTGCTAGCCGAATAGTAAATGATAATGGAGCTCTCACAACTTGCTCTGTAGGCACATTCAAACACACTGCATCTTTAATGCAGCCAAAGGCAAAGTTATATGCCAGAGAACAGGGAATGCAAGCTATGCCTTATGAAAGAGAGCCTGTATCCTGGAAAGCAGCACTTCTCAGAAGTCTGTAGTGGACAAGCAGCTGCACACCAGCTTCCAGTGCAATGCCAAGGAGCAGCAATGGCACTGGGGCTTGCATCCTGCCATATATCAAAAAAGGAACTGGAGAGGGGATATATACTTTTGCCTCAGTGAAAAGTTTTGGTGCAGCTGATATACACAGTTCAGGGCTAGTGCTTGTAAAAGGAAAATGGTGAAAATGGAAGATGATGTTAAGTAGGGCAGCAAAAATTATTTGAAGTCTGAAGGAAATGCCCTGCACTAGAACTTACTTAAGCGATATTTTGCTTATGAAATTAGTATTAAGGGATGACTTGACTGATACACAGAATTGGCAGGTATAGCTGATGTTTGTACTGCCATCCAGAGGGATCTTAATTGGTTGGAGAAATGGGCTGATGGGAACCTCATGAAATTTGGTGAAGGGAAGCGCAAAATCCAGTCCCTGTGGAGGAACAACACCAGGCACCAGGACAGGCTGAGACCCATCTGCTGGAAAGTAGCCCTGCAGAAAAAGCCCAGGGAGTCCTGGTGGACATCAGGCTGACCATCAGCCAGCAATGCACTCTTATAGCAGAGACCTTCTAGGCTGCATTAGGCATGGCATTTCAAGCAGGTTTAAGATGATCCTTCCCCTCTGCCCAGCCCCAGTGAGACACATCTGGTGTGTTGGGTCCAGTTTTGGGCTCTCCAGTACGTGAGAAACATAGATATACTGGAGCAGGTCCAGTGAAGGGCCACAAAGCTGATTAAGGCCTTGAAGCATCTGATACGCAAGGAGAGGCTGAGAGAGCCTGGAAGAGAGAAGGTATATAAATACCTCATGAGAGGTAGTAAAGAACATGGAGCCAGACTCTTCTCAGTGGTGTCCGGTAAGAGGGCAAAAAGCAATGGGCACAAATTGAAATAGAGGAAATCCCATTTAAACATAAGATTTTACAGCAAGGATGATCAAATGCTGGAATAGGTCTTTTCAGTGATGGAGACTCCACAACCTGAGATATTAAAAACCCAACTGGACACAGGTTTGAGCATTATGCTCCGACTGCCCCTGCTATGAGCAGTGAAGGGTGGACTAGATAATCTCCAGAGGTCCTTTGCCACCTCAACCACTGAGATGATTCTGGTAAATTGTTGAACTTGAGTATATCAAGAACTTACAACTGTAAGCTAAAACAATGCAAACTCAAAATGGAAATTACCTTTTTTTTTTTTCCTCCCCTTAAGTAAGGGGAAAATAATGAGTTGATACCTTCCAGTTTTGACAGAATGAATGCTTTGCTCTTTAATTTATCTGCAGAGTTAGGCTTTGTAATTTTGGCTCTGAACAGCCTTGAGGTAGGCTTTTTTTGGTGGGTGGGAGCAACTGTGTTCACAGTCCTTCCTGACAGGTGCTTGCTCATTTAACTTTCTCATAAGAGGTTCTAAAAATGCCTGGCAATATCTTCCAATCCTTGGCTACAAAATAGTTTAATGTTACTAATTGCATAACTACTAGGGGAGTTGTAGTGGCCTGTGATGTGTAGGAAGTCATGTTAGAAAGTCTGATTTTTTATTTTTTTTTTTTTTAATCAAAGGGCAGTTTAGAGAGAAAATGTGAATTTATTTCATTTTAAGATTTGAGACTTAAAGATAGTATTCTTTTTTTTTTCTGGAGAAACCACTCCAGGTAATTAGTTTAGGAAATACCTAGTAAAGAATGCAAAGTGGAATTGTGGCCTTTCAGTACTTAAAGGGGGCTTATAAGAAAGATGAGGAAAAACTTTTTAGCAGGGCCTGCAGCAATAGCAGAAGGGGTAATAGTTGTAAATCAGTGAAGTTTCGACTGGATATTAGGAAGAAATTTTTTTATGCTGAGAGTGGTGAAACACTGAAACAGGTTGCCCAGAGACATGGTAGACATCTCATCCCTGGAAACTTTTAAGGTCAGGTTGCATGGGGCTCTGAGAAACCTAGTCTAGTTGAAGACCTCACTGCAGATGGATTGGACTAGCTGATCTTCATGGTCTCTTCCAACCCAAGCCATTCTGTGGTTCTACATGGTGTGGTGTGCGTCACTTCTGACATAAAGTCAAGTCCTTGCTTGACTATAAGCTGAAGTGTTTTGCTTTGCCAGAGCCAAAAGGGGATGCTTTTTCAAAATACACCTCATAATATAATAAAGGACAGTAATTTTCTTTCTTCCCCTACAAATTTATTCTCTATGATGACATATCGGTTTTGAATGTTGTCTTGTAAATTAGTCCATCACATCGGCTTTTTAGAGTGCCCCAGCTATGGCATGACAGAATCTACCAAGGTATGAAAAAGACACTTATTCTGTTTACCAAGGCTCATTCACTTTTTTAAATTTAATGTTTTAATTCCCCCTCTGTCACTAGGAATAAGTAATTCTTGCTGTTTGAACTAAATAATTTATCTTCCTTTTGCCCGCACTCCCAGGTTGTTCTGCTCCTTGGTGTGGCTGACGGAGTGATAAAATACTGCCAAGGTCGGGTGTGCATCATAGCAAAAGCTCAGTGGATTAGTTGTTCTTTGTGACATTACACAGTTTAAAACATTACAAACTTGGCTATTTTTGTGCTGTTTCAGCCATGTAAGTTGTCTGCTGTCAAACTGACCAGTGAAATATAAGAGTATATGCAACAGCTGCTTACCTTGACATGGAGAGGGAGGAGAGCATTGGTCCTTAGAGATTAACAACCCTGGTTAGGTGAAAATGAAGTTCAGTTTGTAGTCAAATAAATATGCTAAGAAGAAACTTCTGATGGCAGAACTGTCTCCTGATCTAAGATGAAAGGGCCTGTCAGCCACACGTGGAGTCTTTAGGTCCCTGGTATAGGTGATTCTTTACTTCCCTCTCTTACATGCTTTTTTCTGGTTCTGTGAATTCTGCTGATTTGAAGCCTCCTTTCTGACTGCTTCTAGGAATAGTTGCCTTTGCTTATGTAAGTAGTGTTTCCTGTTTTTTGGGTATTTGTCATGTATTTTTGTTACTCTGAGGTTTGATATGTGGAGGAGGTTATTATGTTAACTTCAAGGTTACTTAAGTTTTTTATTTTCTTAATGTGATACTAGTCATTTTATTTTCAAAACTGTACTTAATTAACTTGTGAATGTTAAATCGATCTTGCCATGCAAAGTCAGCACAATAGTTACTTGTAGGTGCAAATATAACTTCTCAGATATAATCTCATGGGAATTCCTTAAAGTAAACTACCCCCTCTCCCCCAGTTTAAAAACCTTACAGAACTATCTTATATTACGATAAATGTTTAGGACACTACGTTATTTCTCACCATCTGCCTCTATAAAGGCAAATCACTGCATCTCATCTGGGTCTGGTTGTCTCCTCAAAGTTTTTTGTAAACTTTCACAATGTCCTTTGGAATCTATATAACATTTTTATCACCCTAAATGGATTCAAAGTACATTTATTACTTTGAGGGATTCAAACAGTATGTTTTTATACTTGAATGGAACTACGTTAAGGAAGTACTTAAAAATAAAAGGTTTTACTACTTTAGATCTGACTTCTCATAACTAATTAACATTAACTTAGCAAGTAGTTAGGTGGAAGAACCATCATGCTTCAGCCAGGAAGTTGAAATTACAGAGTCAAGATTGGTGTTAACCTTTTTCTAAGAACGGATTCTCATCACGGTGAGAGATGGCACGAGTACTTTACACTAACATGCACGTGCTGCTGACTATTTAAGATTTACTGCCTTCTAGTTTGTAGCCCTGTGCTATAATTTCTGAAGTGTTTGTATATGGATCCTCCTTGCCATTAATTTTTGAAAGCATGCACAAGCTGGTTCCCTGTGAATCACTTGTCAATAAGCAAAGCGATGGAGTCCCTTGGCGCTGCACTAGTGTGACTCGGTATTTTGTGTGGAATGCAGGAAGGCTTGTGGTGCTAGGGTGGGAAATCGTGAACTGCAGACCTGTGCAGACAAGAAAACTTACACTCCAGAAACTTCATTGATGTATTTCCACGTATGCCATCCTTTCTTGCAGGTGTCCCATATCCAAGAAAAACAAAGCTTGAGATGATGTAGCTTAGGCTGGCAATTCAGTGAGCAAACTTCGTGGTGCAAGCCAAATGTTACATCATTATAGTGCTCTTACACCGAGATAACGCTGGTGTGATTTTGCAAGTGCTTCTCCTTCTCCTCCCTTTTAACTTAGCATGTAACAAATGTTACTAAGTCCACCTTCCTAGAGAGTTTGATCACTATATCCTACATGTTCTGTAAGTAAGGAGTAACTCTCCTCTCAATTCCTGTGTCAATATATATGCCCGGTATGCTACTACTTTAGTTTTTAACTTGTGTATACTTTATGGCATTTACTGGAATTTCCTCCAAGGAACATCCTATCCTATCATCTCCTAATGTCCTTCATCCTTCCTCCCAGCGCTTATTTGTTTAGTAGGCAATTTGGCAGACAAGTGGTGGTATCTGAAATTTTTTCGTTTTTAAGTAGTTGTGCTAATTTCTACACACAGTAGAAGCCACTCAGTGGAGCTAATCAAATCATCATCTTATTTTGAAGTTAATGACTTTTTAAAAAGTACTCTTTTAAAGTAGTCTTTAAGTATGAAAGACAAAATAATCTCTAGGATATATATTGAGACTGACTGCTTTGCTGTGGTTGGGACCAGCCTTAATATGATATGGAAGATTTATTTCCCTCAGTCCAGTTCAGTTTTAGCCTCACCAGTAAGGAGGCTGGAAGTCTCCCGAAGAGCTGAAGCATTGCAAATGGCTGTGCCATCACACGCAGAGGTGGTATGCTATCACATGCTCTGTCAACTTAAACTATCACTTTCTGATTTGTCTTACTTTGACCTTGATGGGTAATGTTAAAAATGGACCTGTGTCATTGTATTTATTACATATATATGCAATACAAAGAAGAAGCCTCTTGGGCAGCTTGTCTGTTGTTGTGTCCCGTCTCCTCTTCCCCTTCCCCAGCTTGCTTGTCATCAGTTTGAAAGCTCAGTGTCGGGCCTGTTCTATGACAGTCTTGTTTTCTTCAAAGGATGTCTGTGGTAAGAAATTACTGATGTGAACTGCAACTGAAAAACCCTGAGCTTTGTTCTGGGAGCAGCAGCCTTGCTGACGTGGGTATCTTCGGGAGCAGGGGTAGGTGAATGGCCAGTAGCTTCAACATCAGTTTGCAGGGCCAGGCTGATGTTAGCCTGCTGGTGGCACAGCTAGCCTTGCTGCAATGTCCCTGGCCATGCTCACCATGGGACTGTCCTGCTGCACCTAGCCACACTAAAAACCCACAGTCAGCGTTCCCCCCCAGATGCTGTTTGGTCTTTTTGTGCTTCTGTGTGTGAGTCTTGGCTGTTTGTCACTATGTTGTCTGGAATTTTTGTCTCCAGAGCTCCTACCTTTACTGGACAGGTGCAGCTCAGCCTCCAGCAGCCATTGGGATGCGGGAGTGGCTGTTGCAAGGAGCTGTTTTCGACTGTGCAGGCAGACCTGTGCTCCTCACTTTGGGCAGTTTAGCAGTTGAGATGAAAACTGGGTGTAGTTTCCTGAAAACGTGAAGTGGTAACTGGAGCCTTCAGGCTCAGTACAGTGCAAAGCCATTGCTTCCAGTAAGAAGTAATTGTTTCGTATTCGGTGGGAAAAAAATTGCAATAGAAAGATTTCAGATGATTCATTTCCTGTGCAGCATAGGTGTAATTCTGTTGGTTTGAGGCCTGAAACGTGGCTTATGCTTTGGTTTATTTCTTGCACAACTGTTCTCGTGTTCTTCCCCTTCTAGTGCAAAGAAAATACAAAGTACTGCACCAGTGCAGAAGAACAAGATAAGCTGCATGGTTTTTTTAGCAGTGGCTGCTGTACTGAGCACAAACCTGACGGGGTGTAGGCTGATCCTATGGCATCTGAGTAGACCAATGAGCCAAAAACATTGTCCTTTTACCTCACTGCCCAAGTTACATTGGCACTGGTGACTACAAGATACTCTGACCTGCTAGAAGGTCAGCTCTCCACAGATACGATGATGAAAATTTAAGGGAATTAGCACCCAGAGATTATGATCCCCCTTGAGAAAAAAATTACCTGCTGTGGTTTAGGAAGAAAAACACCATTTTTCATTGCTACTTTTCACTATTTTCTTGGTTTGTTTCAGGTCATCATGTTTCACGGAGGAGCGGTTGAAAATGTTGTTCTGTTTAGACAGGACCAAGATGAGAGAAGTGTGAACTGCCACATGGGGGTGAGGTGCAGGGCATGGATTCACAGTGCTGCCAATGCGGGGACAATGGATCTGTGCTCTAACTGTTGGGCATATCTGAAAGCTAATGTATTCCTTTCAGTGGGTGTTAAAAATGGCATTGTGTGATGTTCTGCAGTAATGACTGAGAGGCACTCATGACAGTTGCATTACCTCTTTCTGCATATTCAGCGTGAGAAGGGAAAGCCATCACAAGGTTCTTCTGTCATGAGTCCTACTGTCAAACACAACTCTGCCACTGAATCTTGGCCACCCACATTTTAACTTTCTTGAGCTAAATATGTCTTACGTTTTGATATTTAAGCATTTGCAGTTCATGGCTTCCTTGACACTCCCAATACTTCTGAGGGAATTGTGAAAATGGAAAATCAATGAAAATTGAATGGTTTAATTAGGCCGTGAAAGAAACTTCACCAGAGTAACACTGTCAGCCTTCAGCTCTTGGAGTCAAATGGCTAATGAGGAGGGGCTGCAGATGATCAGAATCTAGTTTAATGTGGTAATTGTGAGGTGCTTCTTATTGAACTATAAGTTTGATTATGACATACAAGGAAGATTTTCTTCTAATATTCAAATGCATTAAAAAAAAAGCAATCTGAATGAATAATTTCAATGGAGGAACTAAAGAAGAATTTCCCTCAGTCAGAACTGTAATAAGCTGCTACCTGAAAAGCTGAAAGATAAGCTGATAGTTTAGGAAATACAGCTTGGTATAGTGGGAAGGAATTTTTTTTTGTCCCTTTTTACTACAGTTGGTGTTCTCTGAGAAGAAAATTTGGGGCTTTTGTGCTGGAATAGGTTGAGCAGGGTGATTTCTGCAAGGTGTGTTTTCTTTTGATATAAAATCCTTCTTTAAATGTTACTTTAAATACCTGCTGCTTGTCACTCAACTAATAATCCTGACTATTAAGTAACAAGATTTCTAACTCCTTTTTACTGGTTTTACAGTATATTCAATTTTCAAGGCATTATTTTTTGTGTATCTTTTTATATGCTCTTACCTCAGTCTAATGAATAAGCTACATGTAAAACTTAATGAAAACATGACCTCAAGATTAAAGTGCCATTCCTGCACTTGTTCCTCTTTGTGGAGTAGCAAGAGAATGCATCCTTTTGACAGAGAAGTAGTATTTTTGGGAAGAGTTGAGAGGACATTTAGAACCCCCCCTCCTCTAAAGCACATACTTTACTTTATTGTCTGTTACATGTAAGTAGTTTTATTCCCAGCTATTTCTTTATCTTACTGTTCTTTACTTAAACCCCTTTTTAATGGTTTTTATACTGTCAGAATGAACTATTTAAAAACAAGGGTGGTATGGTACATATTACTGGTATCTGTGTAGAACACTGGAGTAAATAATTCTTCATGGAAAACTGAAATCTCTCTCCCTTCCAGGAGTTTGGACTGCAAAATTTTCTCCTCATTGATTAACAGAAACAAGTATGAAATGAGGATTTGTCATTAGGAGCCTGAAGGCAGCCACCCGGGTAGCCCTCTTGCATCTTTTTGATGACCTCAAGTGTTTCCTCACTTACGAGCTCACCTGCAGAGCTCAGCCCCTTCCCTGCTGAGAGCTCCTCTGCTTTCCTCTCTGCACCTTTCCCCATTTTTCTATTTCTCATAGTGTTTGCTGTGCCTTTAGCTGGGTACAGCCCTCTGGCAGGCATTCAGGGCTCTCCACATACCGAAGCTTGTTCATTTGAGCACATTCAAAAGGTACAGCTTGTATCACCTTTTTCAGTGGAGAAGTTTCCCTAGCATAAGAATGTTTTTGTGCATTCACCTTAAGATGTCATTTTTCTTTGCTTCTTCTCTTGTATTCTTTATCAAGTTCCAGCTTTATTTACCATTTCATGTAAGGTGTTTGCTTTCTTCTTTGCAGCTCCTGACCTCCGTAACAGCTTTCTAGAGTTCATGCCTCAGAACCTTTACTTTTAAATTGTATTTTTAAATTACTGCTTAATTTTGAAAAGATGGAGGAAAGTGCATGGCAATTGTTAAAGCATCTGAGCCACAGCTTCCTTGCTGTGGTCAAAATTTATCTGTGCTGTCTGGATAGGCTTGCATCCCCTCCCTAGTAATATCAGCATTGTGGTCACACACAGAAAAGCTGCCATTTTATCTGCCCCTAGCAATTGTAATATCTTCTAGACATTTCACCAGGCTTAGTCATCTGCCTTTGCTCAGCTTGCCCAACTTTCCCTGCTTTCGGGCACTGACGGAGACACAACTGAGCACTAAGACACATTTCTCTGGCTTGCTGTCACTGTCAGCTATCACTTAATACATGCAAGCTATTCCTTGCTATGCTTAGTCATTTCCAGCCTTCTATTTTCCCTGCTCAGTCAACCCTAAACAGGAATTGCTTTCCAAGCCCTCATCCCATTTTTTTTTAATAAGTTATTTTATCTTCTGTCTCCATCTCAGCAGATTTTGTCCCAGTTTCCCTTTGCTGTCATTCAGAGTTCAACATTTGTCCCTTTGTATTTAAATCAGAATGCTACTGCTTTAATATATCCTGAATGCCTGCTGGGGACCAAGGGACTTGCATGTGTGTCATCCTAGACAGGACCTCCCAGGAGATGGCATGTGTATAGCATGGGCAGGCCCAAGAGCTATTGCACTTGCAGTCTGAAATGGAATTTGCCTGTTAATATTTATATTGAAAATGTACCAGCTGTGCTTTTCCAAGTCTCCTTAAATTTGGGATTTTGAGGGACTAGAAAGTCACATGCCTGGCTCAGTTCATCCTGACAAATTTTATATGCCTGCTAAAGCATAACGGGTGCAGCAGTATTTCAGAGAAGGAGTTTTCAGAAAGTAACACAGTAATGCAATATTTTTTTCTTAGATCTGTCTCTTGCAAACAGTGCAACTACCTTGCATCCAGTAATAAAGTTCAGGGAGACATCAAGCAGGAAAAATTTCAAATGCATGTAGTTTGGCAATATTATGCTCCATGGTTTTATCACTGGAAAGAATTAGAGGGCGTTTTACTGCTTCTTCCCTCAAACTTACAAATAAATGCCTCGTAGAAAATGAGGCTTTGGTTTGACACAGTGCAGTCTTCAAAAACTGATGCTCCACCATGGCAATTCCTTCTTTGCTTTCTTGACAAAGCTCTGTGATGGCTGTTATCTAACGCTTGGCGCTTTGCTATCTGCTCTGCTATTGCAAGGTAACACACACTTTTTTTTTTTCTTCTTTAGAATTGGTGCTAGTTTATTTCCCCAAGAACTGAAGTTGCTTGCTGTGTGTCACGAAAGCAAAGCTGCTCGAATGCGAAGCTGATGCCCTAAGAGGAATGAAGCGTGTCCCACTGCTCCTGCTCAGCAGCCCTCAGTCACCTGGGCAAGGGCTAACCTAGAATCATAGATTAGAATGGTTTGAGTTGAAAAGGACCTTAATGATCATCTAATTCCACCCCCCTCTGCTATGGGCAGGGACACCTTCCACTGGACCAGGCTGCTCAAGGCCCCATCCAACCTGCCCTTGAACACCTGCAGGGGTGGGGCATCCACAGCTTCCCTGGGCAACCTGTGCCAGTGCCTCACCACCCTCAGCATGAAGAAATTCCTCCTTATGTCTAGTCTAAATCTGGTCACTAGAAGGTCTCCTCAGAGCCTTCTCTTCTGCAGGCGGAACAACCCTAACTCTCTCAGGCTCGTAAGGGAGGTGCTTCAGCCCTCTGATCATCTTTGTAGCCCTCCTCTGGACCCATTCCAACAGCTCCATATCCTTCTTATGTTGAGGATTCCAGAACTGGACACAATAGTTCAGGTGCGGGACTCACAAGAGAAGAATAGAGGGGCAGGATCACCTCCCTTGACCTGCTGGCCACAAACCTGGCAGAAAACTCATTTTTGTTTTGGAGGAGGCTTAGGTTTCTCCTGGTTCTGACGCTTCAAGCCAGCTCCTTGCAGAATCCAAGAAGGACCTACTGGTCAAGTGCTTCCTGCCCCAGGGGAGCAGGGGTAGCTCAGGGATGGGAGGAGGACGCATCAAAAGAGGTGGTGGTTGCAACTCAGTCTAACAGACTCGGGTAGCTGTGAGGTCAAAAAAGCATGTTAAGAGGCATGGGCTGTAATTTCCTGATTGCACTTTTTCCACCCATGTTTTTTTTCTAGTCTTTTGCAAGCATACCTGCCCCCAATCTCTTCTTAAAAGTTAATCTCTGAGACTGAGTATTGTAAAGTGAATTTTATCAAGTCCTGCCTACTGGAAAATACTTAGTTTATCCTAGTAGATTTTAAAATATTTTCATACAGACACAAGTGTTCTTGTGAAGACATTCTTGTGGTTTGCCTCTGATGTGATTTGTGGTAGCTATCTGGTTTGTTATTTCTTTTTATTCTACAAAGGGGATGAAGCTAAAAGGGCATAACTACGTACGAGTAGATGTGCCACCTCTTTTAGTGGTCTGCACTGAACAGTGGATCCATAGTTGTAGCTACGTCTGCAGGTGTTTGTAGTATTGAAAGGGAAAATGGAGTAAAGGTTGATGCCAAACATTTTGTGCCTTTACCAAAGAGCTAGGTGGGCATCTGGTTCAGATCATAGAATGCTTTGTTGCTGCTTTTGTGTCTTCTGCTGGATGTATCAGTTTCTAGCTTTACATGTCTCATTGCCCCATGTGCTTTATGATCCTTTCACGATCCCCCTTAGGAATCTGACTTCCATTTATTGCACTTAAGTCTCATGTTGCTAAGGAGTTATTAGCCCCTATACTTCCTATCTTTTCCTGTCATTGGGATGCTTTATGCTAGTGTCCTTTGGCTTGCTGCTTCTTAGTAGGTCCCACGTACTGTGTCAGAACACGGCATGCTATGATGGATCAATCGATGCAAATAAAGACAATACAAAAATTCTCCAAAAACTTATACAGATAATGAGTATAGTGTTGTAGCAGAAGTAAATTATGCTAATCAAGACAATTTTTTATTTTTTTAAAGGGTTGCTCTTTTTGTTGATTGCTGAACACAAATCTTGAGATTTCTCAAAGGGAGTCTGATATTAGAAAGCACTGTGAATAACTTTCGAGATGGGGGCAAGAAACTATAAGTCACCTAGGATTTCTAGTGCAAAGAAAAAGGCACTAGAAGAATCTTTGGCCTGTAAGTCAGGGAAGAAGAAATTAACAGACTCTGCCACTTCAGTCCTGTATCTTACTATGAAGTTTGTAAAAACAGGAAGGGGAAGAATGTGCTTGCTGAGTGACATGTAATTTCTGGCAGAAATTAAACATTCCCTAGGGTTTTCTATAGTTGTCTCCCGGTAACTTCACCAACTTCTTTTAAACTCTTTTAAAATATTTTGCTCTGAGTCTTTTTTCAGTTTTTCTGTATGCTTCATGCCCTACAAAATCACTTTTTTGCAGTGCTCTCTGCCATTTAGTATTTCTGAAGAAGCCAGTCAGTAGTCCTGTTCTGCCTATGTTCTGCCATACTATATGTATAGTATGCTGGTGAGACCAACAAGTGCATGGCGTTAGTAACACTCGCTGACCCGCATGGATGGACTTGTGCTGCTGTATACAGCCAAAAGATGCTGGTTTTGTTCTCTCACTACCAAACCTAATTATTTGACATTCACCTGAGAAAGTTTTAAGTGTTTAACCACAAAAACAGGGGCAAAATACCATTGTTTGTCTTGCAAACAAGTTGAGGCAAAAAGTTTTGATGCATAGTTCAAACTAGAGTTTCTCTTCTGATGGAGAAAGCCACTGCAAGTTTCTGAATCTTAAGTCTTTAGCATTTTCCTTCATTCTCACACCTGGTTTTGAGATTCTCTTTTATCTTTAATTGTATACCTTTAGCCTAATCTTCCCATGCCCTGAATTGTTCCACTTTCACCGCTCCTTCCTTTTCTCTTACAGTTATCAGGGTGGAAAAACACTTGAAAAAACTGTGAAATGTATTTCTCCCTCTGGAATAAATGTATCTTAATTTAATCCAATTATGTTGGCTAAACATATTAGCTGGATGCTTTTGTTAACAGTTGACCTTCTTGCAATCTGCATCCTTGGATCACAGAGCTGATGTCTTGGGGAGAGGAGCTGCCACTGATGGGCTGCTGGTAGCATGGTGCCTGCATTGTTAGAAGGATGCAGTTAGTTCAGTTGTGCTCTGTTACCAGTGAATTAGTGCCTCTCCCCCTTGCACAAAATAGAAGAGTGGCTCGAGCACCGTGCCCCTGCTGTTACACCATGGGCTTACACGGGTTTCATGTGCTTTTACTCGCCTTTTAATAAGTTTGAGGTTTGCAAATGGAGTCCAGTACAAAAGATGTTAGTTAGCTATCCATGAATAAATGCATGTAAATTAATTTCTTTAGAGTCTTCTGTTGATCACGGACCCAAAGGGAAAGGTATTAGCTAAATCCACAGTGCAGAAATATCTGTCTACAACTCCATAGTAGAATGTATTACTTCATCTTGTTTCACTGCATATGATCCCACCCTTTGGGATAAGTCTAAAGTGCAAGCAAATAAAACACTGAATTGTTCTACCTAATTGAATAAACAACATCCCTTGGAAACAGCTATTTGACCAAACTTTTATTAGACATAAAACTTATTTTTCTTCCTCTTCCTGTGTCTTCCCAGGTAATGTTCTTTCTATGCTTAGGATAACAAGTATCCCCAGATTTAATTTCAGTAACCTTAGTAGTGTGCCACGGTATGGAATTGTTTCAAAAGACAGTTGATTGTGTTCCTGTCTAGGAACAGAAATCATATTGGTTGTTTTCATTGTAATTTTTCTGTGTTGCATAGTTTAATGATTTCATTCATTGTTGTTTTACAAGATGTACACAGCTTTCCTTCGACCTGAGTGCAACATTTAGCTGACTTTTCAGACATCATGTTTCTGATACTGTTTTTGCTCTATCTTGCTTTTATGTACACAGCTTTGATGCAAACTAGGTAGTTGATGTGAAATAATTGTAGTGGTTGTGCTTTCAATGACGACAAATTCTTGACAAGCAGAGAACAGTTGTCCAATGCTGCTCATGATGTCATGTCTTGTATTTCATTGATGGAAAGCTTATAGTAGTGGTCATTACCGGTCCCTCTCAAAGCCATCCTTTCAAATGGGGAAGGAAGAATGTAATTTGCACTAATACTAGCTGTGCACAAATATATATGGATATGAGGAGTTTTTTAAAAGAACTGGAGCTTTGTGGGTGCGTACCTTTGTGCATGAGCATTTGTCTTTGGTTTTCTTAACTGAAACATTCTTGACTCAAGTGGAGGTTGAAATCTTTCATATGTATTTAAAAAGGCCCAGACTAGACTGAAGTAGGTCATACAGCTGTTACTCAGCTTCTTAAATTTAAAAAAAATTGCCGCGTCTTCCAAACAAAACCACCAATTCAGCCTTTGAGAGTGGAATGTTGAAGTCAACCTTTGGATTCCCATAAATATTGAGATTCTCTTGTGATGAATATGGGGTATGAACCTGTACTGATACAGAACCTTACTGTAAAAAGTTCACTGCTGTCTGCCTTTCCTGTATTTGATAAATTGAAATATGCTTCCTAACAACTCATCAATTAAAAAAACCCCAAAATTACTGTTTTCTTTAACAGGCAAAACGAAGGCTGGAGCTAGGAGAAAGTGGCCACCAGTATCTTGCTGAAGGACTAAAGACTCCAAAGGGGAAAGGAAGAGCTGCAACAAGAAGTCCAGATAGTCCAAAAAGTAAGGGAATTTGTAACATGCTGCATGGCACAGGGATTTTGATTTTTAGTAGCTTGAGATTGGAGTGAATCAGTGCAACAGACTGATATCTAGCTAAAACTGTTTGTTTATTACTGTCCTCACTTGGATGTGTGTGCAACATACTCAACCCCACAGCCAGGTTGTGCACAATGTGTTTGTAGCATGTAGCATGCATCCTGCTGAGCGGCTGTGAAGTCCAGGACCTCCTCTTCAGCCAGGGACATGAAGTTGGGGATGCTTAGGAGAGGTAGGTGCTGGGGGATCAAGATATGATGACAGGATCAAACACACAGTTATTATGCAAGGCTAATCAAGCCAGCCTCTTCCTTCCTTACTAAAGCTCCAGCAGCTGATTAGCAAGGCTTCTTCCTCCAGGCAGGGATTTGCAAAGAATGGTAGCTGCACCGGAGCAGCACTGCATGCTAAATGCTTTCTGTGGGCTCTGAGCTGCCTTCTCTTCCTGCAGTATGACTAGATTATTACTGCCACTGCTTAGTTGCTGCAAGTATTAATCTCTGCACATCTGTGTAGCCTCAAGCAGTAGGTTTCTTGCAACAGGAGCTGGGGTGTAGCTTTGCCAACCAATTTTGGGGATTTCAGGAGAATTGGTCTTGCAGAGAGAGGGGAATGGGGAAAGTGAAGGACTGTGACAGCAGTGGTAGTGGTGGAAGGGCAAGAGATATCAAGGGGTACTTATTTGTCCCTTCTCATCAGTTGAAGAGTTTGGGGTTTTTGAGACAGGTAGGAAAAGTGATATTAGCTGAAGATATGAGCTTGAAGTATTTCAATTAAACTTAAAAAATGTTTTAATTAAACTAAACTTCATTAAGCTAAATAAAGCCTGTTTTAAATTGAAGTGCGTTCACAGAAGTTCAGTACTATTCACAGTATAGAATGCTGCTGCAGTGTTAAGGCAGTTCAGAGAATTTCTTGCTGCGTGACGAAGCACTCTGATCCTCTTATCCCCGTCTAAACCCCAAAGGAAAAACAAACAAACAAGACAGAAACCACCCTGTTCTAAATTCACAAGGTTACCTAACCTATGTGGAAGTTCCTCTGTTTCCCAGTGCAGACAAGACTTGAATCTACCTTAAAAAAAAACAAAACAAAACAAAAAAAACCCACAGGAGGTTTTCTTTGCAAACAGACAATGAATGGTTTGAATTGAAAAGCTATTGTATTTTTAAGGGTAATCTAAAGGCTTGCTTTCAGGTAGGATTTCAGTTTTGCCTGACTGCAATTTAGTGAAAATGATAACCAGAACAGTCTAAGATCCATCCTGAATAATGTTTGACCTGACCTGAAGCAAATGAAGAGTTTTAAATGTACAGTAAAGGTTTTGCTAACAGGGAGACTTCCAGCAGACTTCTAACAATGCCTGGCTCATTTCTTCTGTCACAAAGGCTTTGAACACTTAGAATTTATTCTCATCTATGTATTTAAGCTCTTAAAAGATCATCTATTAAGTACATAGCCACTATGCTTGTACGTGAAAACATCAAGGTGTCTAGTAAGATAAAAGTCATTTGCTGACTTCTAATTTAAAAGAAGTGGTACTGTTGCCCAGTCTGAGCATCGTTTTGTTATGGAGAAATGATGATTTGAAACCGTATCTTACATCAATCTCCTCTAGTTCACTTGAGTTTTCTGTAAGCTTTGGAGTCCGGTGCTGATGGAATCTGTTGTGTTCATGCACTGAAGTCCTGCTTAATTGCATGTGAAACACTTATCTTAAAAGATGGGAAAATCAAACTCTGATGAAAGCTGGCTATCAGTCTGATGGAGTGCCATAGGGGAATTTTTGGTGTTGGTGCCAGGATAAACAGATACTAAAAATACTATGAAGAATTCACACATTGAAAGCCTACACAGAATATTGCTATATGTATCCTTTAGACTAATGGAAATATTTGTACTTTAAAAAAATGTATATATTTGCTCATGTACCTGTGATTTTTTGAAAAGTACATCTTGAAATACAAAGAAATACCCAGTGGTAAGTTGTGTTGTAATGCAGAGGTTTGGGACACTTCTTCAGTAAAAATGTAAGAACTATCTGTAATATATGTATACTTTGATTTCTGGACGCTGCTTTTAGAATAAAAATGAGAAAAGGATTTATTTGAGTGGTTTTTTTTTTTCTTTCCAAGCTCCAAAATCTCCTTCAGAAAAGACTCGGTATGATACATCACTTGGCCTTCTCACAAAGAAGTTCATTCAGTTGCTGAGCCAATCTCCTGATGGGGTCTTAGATTTGAACAGAGCAGCAGAGGTCCTCAAGGTGCAAAAAAGGAGGATTTACGATATCACCAATGTACTGGAAGGCATCCATCTCATTAAGAAAAAGTCCAAAAACAACATTCAATGGATGTGAGTACTCATTATCCTCTTCCATTCCTGCTGGCTGATTGCACTGTCACTGAGCAGTAGTGTTTTTCTTCTCCCACCTTCTATTCTAACACTTTGCTCCAAGCCATCATCCAAAATGCCTTCCCTCAGGATAAAGTTTTCTTCTTCTGTTAAGACAGATTTTCAGTGTATAAATAGTGTTTGTCAGGGAAGTTAGAAACCAGCGTTTTTTCTAAGTACTGGATTAACTCATTTGCATCTGCAAGTGGAGTAAGGTTTTAGGTACACGTCTCTACCTACTGCCTCCCTCATTCTTTTTCAGAGTGCGGTTAGAGGAGAGGGGAGCTAAGAAGCAAGATTTTGGAAGTACTTAGAAATACTCGACTTTCTGTCTTGATGGCAGTTGCAAAATATGGTCATGATAAAACAATGCTTTTTCTGGAAAGCGTAGTTTATGTTGATTTGCTATGAGCAGGTTTAGGGAGAATGGCCGAAGAACTTAATTTGCAGTGTAAAACTCTGCCTTTTCCCTTTCCCGTAGCATAGGGTCAAGTTTTACAAATGATGAAAGGTTGTCTTCCTTGGTATCTGTAGGGGCTGCAGTCTGTCAGAGGATGGTGGCATGCTGGCACAGCGTCAAGGCCTCACAAAGGAGGTGACCGAACTGACTCAGGAAGAGAAGAAACTAGATGACCTAATCCAAAGCTGCACCTTGGACCTCAAGCTGCTAACAGAGGACTCAGAGAATCAGAGATATCCTTTTTCCCAAAACCTCAGAGATGGTTAGTCTCCTTCCTGTGCTCCAGTACTAGGGGAATTCCTTTAAGTAATGTGATACAAAGCATCACATCAGAGATTTCAAGAAGTTGACTAGCAGGGGATTTAATATAGTTCTCCATAAAAGTTACTTAAGCCATTTGCATCTGGAATGTCAAAGAAAAGGCAGCATATGAAGGAGGCTGTTAATATCTGTATTCATGTAAAATAGAACCAATTTAGCTGATGAATGAGAGACAACATCGAACAACCCTGTACTTTTTTGACTAATTTGAGCCTAGAGCAAACCTCATTTTTGTCTGCAGAAACTGTAAAGGCATGCAGACAAAGTCTTTTCTAAGGTAAGAGTTGTATGTGTATGTAGTCATTACTTACTTTTCTTTTCACTTTAAATTGATGTGTCTATAAATTACAGGCGCAGGGAGGAAAATAAGATGGCAGTCAGTTTATTCTGAAACTTAAATGAATTTCCAGATTCCTCTGATTAGTTCACAGAATCACTAGGTTGGAAAAGACCCACAGGATCATCAAGTCCAACCATTCCTATCAACCACTAAACCATGCCTCTCAGCACCTCATCCACCCATCTTTTAAATAACTCCAGGGATGGTGACTCAACCACCTCCCTGGGCAGCTTGTGCCAGTGTCCAGTGACCCTTTCTGTAAAAAGTTTTTCCTAATGTCCAGCCTGAACCTTGCCTGGTGAAGCTTGAGGCTGTTCCCCCTTGTCCTGTCCCCTGTCACTTGGGAGAACAGGCCAGCTCCCTCCTCTCCACAACCTCCTTTCAGGTAGTTACAGAGAGCAATAAGGTCTCCCCTCAGCCTCCTCTTCTCCAGGCTAAACAACCCCAGCTCTCTCAGCCATTCCTCATAAGGCCTGTTCTCCAGCCGCTTCACCAGCTTTGTTGCTCTTCTCTGGACTCGCTCCAGAGCCTCAACATCCTTCTTGTGGTGAGGGGCCCAGAACTGAACACAGTATTTGAGGTGCAGTCTCACCACTGCCGAGTACAGAGCGAGAATAACCTCTCTGGACCTGCTGGTCATGCCGTTTCTGATACAAGCCAAGGTGCCATTGGCCTTCTTGGCCACCTGGGCACACTGCTGGCTCCTGTTCAGTCGGCTGTCAACCAACACCCCCAGGTCCTTCTCCTCCAGGCAGCTTTCTAGACAGACTTCTCCTAGTCTGTAGCACTGCATAGGCCCCAAGTGCAGGACCCGGCATTTGGCCTTGTTAAACCTGCCATTGGACTCAGCCCAGCGGTCCAGCCTGTTCAGATCCCTTTGCAGAGCCTCCCTACCCTCCAGTAGATCGACACTTCCACCCAGCTTAGTGTCATCCGCAAACTTACTTAAGGTGCACTCGGTCCCCTCATCCAGGACATTGAACAGGGCTGGACTAAGCACTGAGCCCTGGAGAACACCACTTGTAACTGGCCTCCGGCTTGATTTAACACCATTTACCACCACTCTCTGGGCCCGGCCATCCAACCAGTTTTCCACCCAGGAGAGTGTGCGCCTGTCCAGGCCAGAGGCTGACAGTTTCCTAAACAGAATGCTGTGAGAAACTGTGTCAAAGGCTTTACTGATGTCCAGGAAGACCACATCCACAGCCTTTCCCTCATCCAGTAGCCGAGTCACTTTGTCATAGTAGGCGATCAGGTTAGTTTGGCAAGACCTGTCTTTTGTGAACCTGTGTTGACTGGGCCTGATCACTCTGTTCTCTTGCATGTGCTTCATGATAGCACTCAAGATCACCTGTTCCATGACTTTCCCTGGCACTGAGGTCAGACTGACAGGCCTGTAGTTCCCTGGGTCCTCCCTGCGACCCTTCTTGTAGATGGACACAACATCAGCCAGCCTCCAGTCCAGTGGAACTTCCCCAGTCTTCCGGGACAGTTGGAAGATGATGGAAAGGGGTTTGGCAAGCACATCCACCAGCTCCTTTAATACTCTTGGGTGGATCCCATCTGGCCCCATAGACTTGTGGATGTCTAGCTGGGCAAGCAAGTCTCTAACTGCCTCCTCAGTTTTATTAAACACTGATGTGAAAACTTTGATTGCTTCATATAATGAGTAGTTGTTAAAGAGCATCTAAAAGGTGGACTTACTATCTATTCTCAAGAATGGGAAATAACTGCAGAAGTGTCAGTAAAACGTTTGTGAGCTATCTAAATATTGTCTTTTGACTAGCTTTCATACAATTTTTGAGATGTAAGCAAAGATCACCAAGTAGCATAGGGAGTAGATTCAGCACTGCCTCCAGCTAAGAGATTGATCCATGAAGAGATTTAAGCAAGACAGAACTTAGAATCTTAGAATCACCAGGTTGGAAAAGACCCATCGGATCATCGAGTCCAACCATTCCTATCAAATACTAAACCATGCCCCTCTGAGCATTACATTTCTTTTTCTGGTGCTGATTACTGTGGTAGAGATCCCTGCCTTGCCATTGATGGCTCCTGTGGGGATGGGTGAAGAAGGATCAGCCTTAGCAGCATGTGGGCTTCATGCTTTTGGATTTAGGAGAGCGTATTCCCTAAATCCTTCTGTGACTCTGAAGTTTACTGATAATACTAGTCTTTATTGAGGAAGGAATGCTGAAGTGTGAAATCTGGAGATGAATCTGATTGTGTCCCAGTACAGTCTTTGACTCACCTCACTGGAGTTTGATGTGAGATGACCTGCTGAATACTAGAGAGCTGAGAAGCCTTTTCCATTGCATGATCTTGATTCAGCTTTTGAATATTTTTTTCTTTTCCCACGCGACTGGGTAATGCTGAAGCATTGCTTGTGCCCTGGCTGTGTGCTTCTTTGTCTCCCGTACAAATACAGTCAGAAACTAACTAATCACTACCTTCACCATGTTAGGATATGCCCAGTGTGAGTGGGGGGAGCTTTTAGCTACAGCAATGAAGATTGTTGTTGTTTTATTAAAAAGCATGCAATCCTTGCCTTTGTTTGTACAGTGACAGCCACTGCTGCTGTGAAGTGTACTCTGCCTTTGCAAACCTTAACAAACCAGTGGCAAGATCCTTGATAAAAGCTATTTGGGTGAAAGCTGACCTACCTATCATTTTGGTCGAAGTTAGATGCGAGATGCATTGGTGTTTTGAGCTTGGACAGTCTGTCATTTACCAAAATTGTTCCCGTTTACACCCAAAAAAAGTAAAAGGATAAATTAGACTCTTGGTGTAAACGTTATGCTAGATACTTAACAGGTGACAAAAATGAAGAGCTGGAAGTGCTTGCATGTGATCAAGGCTGTTTCGCAGTTTTTTTCACAACTGAAAGCACTGTGATACCTCAGTTACGTGGGTCAGTATGTGGGACACCACTGTGCCGTAACCCACCAAAACGCTCACTTTGATTTCGACATATTCATGTTGAACAGCAAAGTATTCGTGCTCATTCTGTGCGTACAACAAAATCTTTCTGCACTGTCAAGTTGTTTAAATTAGTAGTTTAAGCAGTTTTTTAAAATAACTTTGTATATAAATGAATATATAAATATATTAATGCTTAAAAAACCTCAAATGAAAATTGAAATTATTTTATTGATGACTTCAAAAATGTATTATGTATCTGCATCTATAATATGCATCTGTAAACTGCTATATTTTTTCCTGTGATTTCCTGTGATTTCCTCTGAATTTTGAGAGCAAGTATGTAAAAAAAATTATATATATATATATATAATATTATCTGTAAGCAATAGGGAGTTGTTGAGCTTAAGGTTAACAGAGAATCTCTTTTGCCACTCGGTAGTGGCCCCACCTCTTAAAGCAAAGGGAAGTTCTCACACTGATTACAGATGCAACCAATCTAGAGAGTAGAAAACTTTGGTCTAAGAGCAATGTATATGGAAAAAATGGAAAAATGATTTAAAAACTTCTGCCTTTTCTAGTAGTTTCAATGTATTATAACCTGGTTGGAAAATTCCTTAACAGTGATTACATTAGCTTATGTGACGTATCAAGATATACGAAAAATTAGTGGCCTTAAAGACCAAACTGTTATAGTTGTGAAAGCTCCTCCAGAAACAAGACTTGAAGTGCCTGACCCAGTGGAGGTAAGGAGAGCCTGTTTTTTCCTGCCAGGTTAGGTATCTTTTTTCTATATATGGAGCACGTGTTATGAGTCCTTACTGTGTGGTAATTGATGTCCATGTCAGATTATAGTGGCGTACAGTCCTATATTCATCTGTCTTACATACTTTGGAAGTGTTTTTTTAAAGAAGTATGGGGAATCTTTAAAAACCATTTTACACAAAGCAATCGTTATTTGTTATCTTTCATTTCCAGTTTTCCTTCAGAGTAATCCATGCTATTTAAAGATTATTCTCTTTAACCATACTTTAAATAAAAACCAACTTTTTTGTTGACAGTTGAAACCTCCTGTTTGTAACTATGTAAAATCTTTTCCTTAAGATATTCAGCTCTTAATTTTTTTAGCTTTGTGTAGATTTACTTCATAAAGTTGATAACTCAATGCCTAAGCATCTTGATGACTCTTATTACTGATATCCTAATTAATTGAGACATATTTTCATGTAGGATTTTTTCTGAAGTGTTAACAGTTACTGTAAAAACTTCTGTTTTATTCCTAGAAGTCCATTCTTGCCCTACCTTCTTCCATTGCCTTTGCTTCACTGACACTGATTTTACACATCTGTGTAAAACTTTGTATGTTCTGCTAA
Organism: Phaenicophaeus curvirostris; assembly: GCF_032191515.1. Classification (NCBI taxonomy): domain Eukaryota; kingdom Metazoa; phylum Chordata; class Aves; order Cuculiformes; family Cuculidae; genus Phaenicophaeus; species Phaenicophaeus curvirostris. The sequence continues at coordinate 39,228,686 of NC_091394.1, forward strand.
AGGACTTTCTATTTGCTATTGTGGAGTCTGTAGGTGATGGGGATTTCCCTTCCCATTTTATAAGTAGTTCTGTTTCTGAAGCTGTCTCTGTTCACCTGTTTCCCTCTTCTGTTGCCCCTTGCTACTCGAGCCTGAGTCTGTCTCTGTGCCAGCTTTCGTGTATGAGATGTCTGGCTCTTGTTCTTTTGTCTTCATTTTGTTTCTTTTCCCTATCTCAGGTAGATGTCTACTGTAACTTAGCTCCTTTCTTTACCTATGTCACAATTGCAGAATAAAGTGCTTCAGGTGGCTTTTCTTTCATTTCATTTCATTTTCAAGATATCATCAGGGAGCAGCTTTGCTTTACTTCATTCCTCGTGTGGTTTATGAACCACATGGTTTGGCTTTTCCTGGGGGTTTTATCTCTTGGTGGCAAAAATGAGCTGCTTAACCATTCCCAGTTACAATTACAGATGCAAGTATGTTGGGCAAACATAAATAACTTGCATGAGCCACTGCTTTAGAGCATCAAAAATGTACGTAATTTCTTCTCTTAAGTAGCAGTTAGACACAGGGCTAAACTCCAGAATCCTCCATGCTCTGTGTTATTTTTTCATCCCTACTGTTGGGCTGGTTCCACTGAGCCTACGGCCACTTGCTACCAGGCAATCAGGAGTAGACTCCTGATTCATAAAGTCAAAGAATAGTTTGGGTTGGAAGGGACCTTAAAGATCATCTACTTCCAACCCCCCTGCCGTGGGCAGGGACACCTCCGACTAGATCCAGCTTCTTTTCCAAAGATTATTCTTTATTTGCTTAGGATCCTTAAATTTTCCATCCTTTTTTTTCCTGCCTTTGTCCTTAATCTCCCCTTTGAACCTCAGTGCAGGTTTTTGAAGAATAAATCATTTTGCTGAAGTGAGGAAGGAATATCTTTTATCAGTCTCCATAAATATATACTGTTATCATTGCTTGGTTTCCTGTTCCTTTCCCCACGGCATTATGCTTTGATTTTTAATTCAGTGAATTCAGCCGGGTAGAGAGAGATGCACACAATCATTAGGATGAGTGCTGAAACCTCCCCTTATCCACTATACCAAACTTATTCATTTAATTTTCAGCTTTGGGCAGCAAAGTCCTATTTCTTTCTCTCATTTGCAGTTACATTCCAATGTCTTTTTTCACATGTCTCACTCACTCAACAGTACTTTCCCCAACTCCTATTCTTCCCATTTCCTTTTTATAATTATCTGCAGTATTGCCCTGGGGCATTCCTGTTCATTTGTTGTTCTCTATTTGTAAATGTTGTCTATTATGCTACATAACTGTCAGAACGCAAATGATATGATGAACTTTTTGTCAAAAGGGACAATAAGACTTACTTGAAAGAGAACCACAAAAAGGTATACAATGCCTGTATTCGTGCTTTTTCAAGCTATTCATGCAAAAATAAACCTGCTTCTGGTGTGTTAACTGGAGTAATTTAGGATTTTCCATTGTAACACCAAAAGCAACATTGCATGTTTTCTGTCTGCCTGTATATGTCATCTTCTTGTAATGCATCAGTGTCTTGAGATGAATTAAGAGTTCCTGCTATTCAGAAACACTATGAAAATTAAAGTTGCTGCCTTGAGGGGGCAGAAGGACTTATATAAACAACATTGGGTGAAGAAAATTGAGTCTTTTTTCTGGCTTTTGTTATTTGGAAATATTTTTGTGACAAACAGAGGAACTTGCATACAACTCCTTGAGTTCAGTGCCAATTAGAGCTGATTGTTTTGGGTGAATGAGAAGGATCGTCTGACATTCTTTTAAAGCAGAAACACACAATACATCTGGTAATATTGTCGTAAGTAATACAAAGCTTGGGACTTGAATGTTGTAGTTCCATTCCATCAGAATGTTACAGCTTATTAAGCTTGTAAGAAAACGTTAGGACTTTAGTCCATTATACCTCCCTGGTTATGATACAACACCTAAAGTGGTCAGCTGCTGAGATTTGTGCATCACAGACAGTGGCAAAGGCTTTAATACTCTCTTCCAGTCTACAAGATACATCAGCTGAGTCTTTCACATCTTAAAAAAAATGCATGGGGGATTTCAGGTTCTCTTGATCAGTAACAAATTTATTCACACACTTGCACACCAATAAGCACTTGCTCCATATGATCAATATTCTGTTATGTTCAACATTATAATGCCTTACTGATGTTTGTTTTGTTAGCAGAGTGCATTGATACATTTATCTAGTACTCAAGGACCTATTGAAGTTTATCTGTGCCCAGAGGAAAACGATGGCCTCAGTCCAATGAAAACCTATAGTCAGGACCACAATGGAAATATTTCCAAAACCATTTCCAAAGGTAAAATTTTTTTTCTGTAATACTAATGGCCTTCCTTCATACTCTTATTCAAGGTTTCATTTTGAACTTCTGATATCCAGCTCTTTTTTTGCTTTATTTTTCTAAGTGAATAGCTAAAGTATCCATTTTCCACTGTGCCTTTCTAGTGCATATAGAGGCAAATACGTTTTCCTCTGCATCATTTGTTTAAAATATGTTTCCTATTTGCCATAAGATAGGTTACCAAAGTATAAGCAATACTGAAGAAAGAAACAAGTTTGTTTCCTTTTGTATTTTCAAATAGGACAGTAACAGTGAAGATCTGTCTCAGTACAAGAGGCAGAAGTTTCTCAGTATGGGTATATGCAGCTATGCAGTGTCATGGATGGTGTCTGTTACCTAGAAAGTTTTCACTTTGACTATTAACTCCACCAAAAAATGGGCATCTCACTACAATTGATTTTAATTTTTTTCCCCCAATTAGTTGTTTGAACCTCGTAAAATAATTTGTTAGTCGAAAAGTCAGTGGTGATAGTAACCTAAGTATTTTTGAGAATCCCTTTAACATACCTAAAAGAATTATCTGGAGGACTTATTGTTGAAATGATGCTTTATTAAAGGCCCTTTATGCAGCAGCTTCTTTATTTCATCCGTGTATAATATTTATAATGAGATTAAATCATAGAATCATAGAATCATAGAATAACCAGGTTGGAAAAGACCCACCGGATCATCGAGTCCAATGTGTCATCTTTATTCCTATTCCCTACCCCCTTACAGAAGTGGCTTCTGCTAACTCAGGACAAGGTGACTGCTCTGTAAATATGGCAACTATCTCTCCACTGGCTTCTCCAGCCAACCTTCTCCAGCAGACAGAGGACCAAATTCCCTCAAACTTTGAAGGACCATTTGTGAATTTGCTGCCGCCTCTGCTTCAGGAAGATTATTTGCTGAGCCTTGGGGATGAAGAAGGCATCAGTGACCTCTTTGATGCTTATGATTTAGAGAAGCTTCCTTCATTGGTGGATGAATTTATATACAGCTGATTCTTAAATGCTGTCCATATCTATATTATGTTTTTAATGGAATCAAAAAAACTGCCATCATTCAGAGTTGTCCACTCCATACTATGAAATAGCATTTTTAAATAAACTAGGCCCTTGAACAGTGCTGATATTTTAACTGAATACTCCCTAAAATACTACAAACACCAAGTGAAGGCTTTTACAGCAAGGCCTTCTCCTTGACCCTGAGCTCCAGCACCTTGTGCATCAGCAAGTGCAAGCAGGTGACCATAAACATTCTGTCTTCACACTCCCCCGAGTCTCTGCTTACTGTGACTAGTGGGCTTACGGAGAAGGGCTCAATGAACTGGTTTAGTCCTCAGTAACAATTTTCTAATAGTATTTCAGGTCGTGCCTTCTGCAGAGAATGCATGTCTTTTGAGTGTCACAACATGGATTGTACCTGCAGTGAACGTAAATATGAAGTAATGCAAAAGTATGAAATGGGAATTCTTCAGCTACTTGTGGGAATGTTAAAATTGCTGTCATAATGCTCATTTTGAGCTGTGTATGTGTCTCATTATGAGGTCAAATACATTTGTCCTTAAAAGCTTTTAATAAAAAAAAAAATACACTGTAAATGTAGTGTATATTGCAAATATTGAAAAGTATAAAGTTCTACCACTTATCGTAGTGATTACAGATTTTTAAAAAAGTTTGTGTGCGTGTGTGAAAGTAGTTGTTGTTGGTTGTTTTTTTAAACTAGAATGAAGATGCACAGTTCAATTTTACTGCCCCCAGTGTGCATTAGAACTGGTACATGAATTTTTGTGGTACTAAGTGGGGCTTTGTGTTAAGTGCCTACTAGAGATGCACTGTGGGTTTTTCCCTCTATGGAAAACACTTATGCCAAGCTTTGTTCAATATATCATATTTATCTCAGTGGGTTAGCTTCCTCTGCTTACAGCTTTTTATAATTCTCTTCGCCAGCAAAGTGGAACTAATTTTTTTCCAAAGTACGTAACTAAGTACCACATCAACTGAATTGCATTTATTTTTTGAAGATCTTTAGTAGTATAGTATAGTACCAATATTTATTTTTTGAACATGAGAGGAATTCTAAGAAGTCTTAAAATTTTTTTTTTTTGAGTGTAAAATACGTTGCCATGTTCTGGGCTAAATTAATATAGTGCTGATTAGAAGGTGCCTGTATAATCCTTTTGTTTGCATTACTGTTGTGTTTATCTGACATACTCAGAAAATTAGTACTATTTGTACTGTAGTAGAATATTATATATACAGGTTTTCTGGTACCATTGAGTTGCTGCTATGAAAGCTCACACATGAAAAGGCAAGAAGTCTAATAAGAAAACTGTATGACTGTGTGAGTTTTGGAATATAACAAATGTATAAAGGGCAACACATAAAGAACTGTTAAACAGTGTTAAGTGTGTGTTTATATGTACAAATGTGTGCATAGATCATTCAGTAGTTGTATTTAAGTTGATGTATGTTCTCAACTCACACTTTAGTTATCTAGCAGTTTTGTACAATAGAATTAATTTGTAAACACTGCCAGAATATTTTCTAGCTGGTTTGTAATTTTTTAAGAGTTTTTTTAGATGTGGATCTGTAAATAAAATTGTAGTATTTAAAGTTTTTGTCTTGTGGAAGAGGAAAGTAAAAGTTGTGTGAGCATGAAGAGTAGCAAGACAAAGGGGCACTTTTGCAGGGGAAGAGAAAAAGAAGACTAACGCAGACCATCTTTGTACAAATTAAACACTTGTCCCAGTGTGCATGGGCAAAATACTATTCTAATTTAGCTTTGCATTGTATGCTAGTTTAAAAAAACTCTGTAAAATAATGTAAAAAAAAAAAAAAAAGAAAAAATGCAACAAAAAAAGCTTTTATGGTGAATTTTGTAAATAGGTTTATTAAAGGATGACCTGTTCTCTAGCTGTGATCTTACCACTTCAGATGGATGTAATTTGAATAAATTTTGTATGGTAATGAATCAATAAAAAGGATTTTTTAAAGAATTTAGATTTGTATATAGCTATCTTCTCTAATTCTTGGTCCCTATCATGTTGCTTCTTGGAACCTATCTGTTACTATTTTCATTATTAGTGCTCCCACTCATTTGATACCAGATGTTTCAATCCTATTTTTTTAATTGCACTAACAAGTTCAGTGTTTGTGGTTTTTTAAGCCAGAGTGAAACAAGAAGAAAAGATATATAAAAAGACGTAGGAGATCCAGAGGTTGGGGTAGTAGGGTAATAGGGGTTTATTTTTATTTATCCCCTCCCATATGAATTATGAACGGTATTCTTGCAGACTTCATAGAAACTGGATTATTCTAGGATTAAACGACATGAAAGCAGTAGTTGAGGATCTGTTTAACCTTCCTACTGATAAGTCTCCAGAAGTCTCCTAATAGTAGCTTTATAAAGGAGTTCTGTTTACTTATGTAATCTGCAACAGTCGCTTGTAGCAGATGTGCATTCGCAAACTTGTACTCCCTTTCTGGTCATGCTGCTGCACTTTCCAGATGCGTGCCCTTCTGTTACTAAAAGAAAATAAACTATCTGGTTAATAAAATCACTGTAATACGGCTGTTTGCTTAAATGCTGTACTTCTAAGCAAGTCTTTTCTCTTGTCATACTCCCTGCACACAAGGAAAAGGCTACTATTTTCTCTCTTGTAAGCACCTGTCCAGACTAACTTCTTCATGCAGCAGTACGGAAAGGAAGATTATGGTGAAGATCCTTTGTTCTATATTCCCAATAAATAATAAAGGAAGGCTAGAGGACTATGTTCTCTGATCTCCTTTTGAAGCAGAGACGACAGCAGATGTCCTCCTAACTGTTAAAGCTCCTTGGCCTCTTCTCATTTTCTTCTATGGCTTCCATAAGCACTTTCTTATTTGCCTCTAGAATCTGCTACCACTTGCCAGTTTTCATGTCATTTTTCTTTTCCTTCTGCTCTTTGAATCTCCTTTGTAAACTTTGGATGTAAGGAGTTGCAGGAGAAAAAACCTCACACAGTTGAAATACTTAATTCTGCTGCCCTGATCTAGCATAGTGTACCTCAACATTATTCAGCATAAAAGCATTAGTTTCAGGGAAATTTTATTGAGGCCTGTATGTGTTGAATTCCTTGGCTCCCAGCAGATGGAAAAAGATTCTCAGAAATCTGTCAAAACTGGCCTGAATTATAGGCTGCTATGCATTCCTTTACACTCGAGTTTTTGTTAAATAAAGGGGAGTTCCTGCCTTTGAGAACCTACTGTTCCTCTACAGTGAGAACTTGTTCACCTACAAATGACAGACACCATCACTTTCTATTATTTTCTGAGTTATATCTGACGGAATCTTCATACAGACGTGGGCATTGCTGTTGTGGAAAGGAAGTACGTAAGGTACTTTTTGTAGCATGACATGTTTTCTGTATGTGGCACGGTTAACTCACAATGTCATTGGTGCTCCTGGAGCCAATAATTCTCCGCATCAGGTGAACCAAGAAGTTTTATAGCAGAGTGAATGGAGTGATAGTCACAAAAGCATAATCAAGTAGAATTCATTTCCCCATTTTGCTTTTCTTGCTGAACTGAGATCTGTCTGGACATTACAGCTAAGCACAAATGCTTTGATTTCATTAAGACTGGGGATTTCATTACCCATTTTTTACTTTCTAAAACTTGACATGGAGAAAGTGTCATATCTAACAGAAAAAAAAACCGAGTTGCTATCAATTCCAAGTAGAGCTGAATATTGCTGACAAATGAGCAGCCAGATTCTCCTAAATTGTAGGAAGAAAGAAAGCTAATTTCTCGTATCTAACTTTAGGACTCACTATTTTTTTTTTCCTGCATGCCTTCCCACTTACTTTTCCACCCACAACTGCATGTTAGTTATCAGAGATTAAGGTCATAAAAACTGGGCCCTCTCTTCCCTAAGGATGTTAGCTGAGATGCTCTAAAACAACTAACCATGAGCTAAAATTAAGTTTTGTATTTTATTTTCCTAGTAGTTTTTGCATTTTCTAGCTACCTACTCCTGTAAAACCTGTAATGACTTAAGATGATAGCGCAGCCTGAGGCTGCCCTCTTCAAGTACGCCACCCCTCAGGAGCAGGAAGTATGGTATGCAGGTGACTTGGAAAGGGTGGATTCTAACGCTGTCCTTTGGACATTCGAGGAACTGGAGCATGTTTATTGCCCGTCTGTAAAAGGCTAGTACTGGGACTTGTTCCGACAGCCACTGTCTCTTAAAAAGCGGTTTTCCCAGGGAGCTATAGGTGAGCTTTCTTCCTGCAGTCAGGAGGTGGCAGGGAATCACCTGCTTTCTTTGCTACCTGCTGCACTGCCAGCAGGCTGCGTGCAGCTTGATGTGTTATTATGAATATGCTACAAAGCAATTTAGATTTGTGCCTTCTATATTGTGGCTACATCCTAGGACTGAACAGGACTGTGCTGGCATAAGGGCTGCTTGATATTAGGAATTCTTGGCAGTGGGACAAAGTAAGGATTGACGGATCATGATGATCAGCATGGCCTATTTATGTCACTAGGTATGGACTCATGGGTTATTCCTGCCTAGAAGCTGCTCTTGGTGCTCACTGCCTCCCCCTAACACACAGCGTTTTGTCAGTCTTGGCCATCTGGAGATTTTTGGCTTTGTCTAGCAAGCTATCTGTGTTTTGCTTTTTCAGTCAACCATAAAACAGCACTGATGTCTGCCTAGTTTTGTTTAACCAGAGAGGTAACACTTGGCTAGTCAAGATAATTATGGGTTAGTGCAATGGTCTCAGAACAGAAATGTTGAATTAATGGACTGCACGTGAAATACTTGGAAAACTGAAAAGGGAGACAATTGTTAACCTTATCAGGAAGCAGTTAAAATACCGATTGGTAATATATATAAATATCATTACTTACTGACACACTAAGGACAACTTATACCATACTATGGAGGAATATGCCTGAAACAGATTAATGTAACTACTGATTTCAGGATGTTTTCCTCCATTTTTTTTTCTCAGCTAAAAATCCTACAAAAATAATGAATTACACATCACTCACTGTCTAACTGAGAGTATGTCTGAAAAGTACTTGTGTGCTTAAACAAAGGCCAATCACAAAGGCAAATGTATCTTAAGCTCTAATGATGACACTGTCATGAGGCCAGGGTGGTGGTATTAGCGCTCAGTCCTGGCTAGAATGATTTGTTCTCAAAGACTGATTTAAATGAAGCACTTGTTTCTTTCTGCCCTAATCTTCCTCTTCAAATCTCTCCTATTACTTTGTTCGCATTGCTCTCCTTTTTTTGGCCTATGAACATTATCAGATGAGTGTCAGATATAACACAAGCACCAGTTTTTAAGAAAAAGGAGAGGGGGGAGGTGATATTCATAGCTAGAAGTTGCCAAGTTTTATCTGCTAGCAGACCAGTAGGCCCAGCATGGAATACATTCAGGGCTTTCATTCACTTTCCCTCCAGTTCAAGGGGACTATGATCTGACATCTGGAGAATAAAATAATGATTCCAAAGGCTTCTTCTAAAGAGAGTAACTTAATGTTCAAAAAGCAATTACAAGCCATGATGATTCTTATCTTCCAAAGCAGGATACCCCAATATAAAATAAAAGATGTTAAAGATGCAATTTAAAAAACTTCTAAGGTTAACTGTGTATATTAAAATCAAAGCAATAATATTATGCTCACCCTATGTAATGCTTTTTATTTCAGTAAGAAAATTCTACAGTTAACAATCCATCTGCTCAGAGCCCCTGCATTAGCCAGACTAGTTTAAAAACCCAGACTAATATCTTCCAAAATATTGATCAGAAAAAATGCTACTAGCCCTAAATTGGAGGAAAACAATGCCAGAAAATTTAGCCATCTCATTTTAAATATTTTGACCAATGTCTTCCAGGCAAAACAACAAAATTGCTCCTAGCATTGTATTTTGAAGAAATTAATGATTAAAAATAAAAAACCGTTGTGATCATGACAAGAATAAATAGCTCATAATTATTTGGATCAGATACATCAGAATCCAACTGTTTTAACTGGCTATGTACTAGCGTGCCTAGTTTTCAATTAAGATAGAGGTTAGACTCCAAAGATTTGGAGAAATGAAACTCAAGCAGAGGAGACACAGCCTTGGTGCTCAACAGATGCCCTGGTGCCAGTTAATCTGTTCTTCAAACACAGCCATGGTGCACTGCTGAAGAGAATGCCATTTCCAGCTCCATGCCTTCACCTCCAGTCTCACCACAGCCGACATTTCCAGTACAGCAGCAGCAGCCTGGCAACCTGAGCTGTGTGGATCTCAATTCCTGACGTGCTTCTGGAGCACAGCCTCTGACAGCGACCTGAGTGCTTGGCTCAAGCCAGCAGGACTGTGCTGGCCGACTGACAGGCACCCTCTGATCTGAGAGGGCAGCAAGCCTGCTGCTGCTGCTTTCATAGAATCATAAAGTCTGGAAAAGACCTCTAAGATCATCAGGTCCAACCATCAGCCCAACACCACTGTGCCTACTAAACTACGCTACACAGTGCCATGTCAACATGTTTTTTTGAACACCTCCAGGCATGCTTTTTCCCAGTATCCAATCTAAACCTCCCCTGGAACAACCTGGGCCATTTCCTCTCATCCTATCACTTGTTACTTGGGAGAAGAGACCAACACCACCTCACTACCTCTCTGGTAGCTGTAGAGAGTGATAAGTTCTTCCCTTGGCCTCCTTTTGTCCAGACCAAATGATCTTGGTTCCTCCAGCTGTTCCTCGTAAGACTTGTATTCCAGCTCTTTCACCAGCTTCGTTGATGTCCTCTGGACATGCTCCAGCACCTCAATGTCCTTCTTGTAGTGAGGGGCCCCAAACAGTATTTGAGATGCAGCCTTTCTTCTCTAAGAAGCATGCAGATGGTAAAGCGTCATTTCAAATAGACCAAATATGATGTTTGACTTCACAATTTTTCTTCTCTAGGATAATGAACACTCTAGAAGATAAGCAAAAAGCAGTGTCCAGTCACAACAAATGAAGAATATTAGCCACTGCTGCCGTCTGGAGAGACGTGACCCCAGATGGCTGCCTCATGGATTCCATGGGATGGAGGCAGGGCTGCTCCCCACTGCCCCTCCCCATCTTTTCTCAGAGCAGGATGAGCGATGCTTCTCCCCATTTATCCCCCAATCCCTTCCCCACTGAGTGCCAGGGGGGCCTGCATGGCAGCTTCAGCTCTACTCTTCTCCTATACAGAGCAGTCCAAAGACAAAAGGAGTGGGCTGTCAAACATCTATTAAATAAATTAATCGATTATTTAATTCACCTATTTAAAATAATTAGGCCACAGATTACTAGCTTCTTTCCCTAACTTTCCCTGTAGTCCTTCTCTCAGCTTTTCTTGCTTCCCAACTTACTCTTCTCCTAAAGCCCCTGGAACTTCTCATATTTAAATTTTCCCAAGTCCCATTAAGTCCAAGACAAGCCACTAATTATCTTTTTTTCTATCTGTTAAACTTTCCCTCTTCTAGTTTTGATTTCTAAGGGGAAACAGTTCCAGCCATCAGTTCTGTGAAAGATAATTCAAAACTATTTTCATTAAAATTTTTTTTTCTAATTTCCTGAAAGCTTTGTTCCCATGAAATCACAGAATCATAGAATGGTCTGTGCTGGAAAGGACCTTAAAGATCATCCAGTTCCAACCCCCCTGCCATGGGCAGGGACATGTCCCACTAGATCAGGCTGCCCAAGGCCCCATCCAGCCTGTCCTTGAACACCTCCAGGGATGGGGCAGCCACAGCTTCCCTGGGCAACCTGTGCCAGTGCCTCACCACTCTCACGGGGAAGAAATTCCTCCTTATGCCCAGCATAAATCTGCCCCTCTCCAGTTTATACCCATTGCCCCTAGTCCTATCACTACAAGCCTTTGTAAAAAGTCCCTCCCCAGCTTTCTTGTAGCCCCTTCAGGTACCGGAAGGTTGCTATAAGGTCTCCTTAGAGCCTTCTCTTCTCCAGGGTCAACAAGCCCAACTCTCTCAGCCTGTCCTCATCTGGGAGGTGCTCCAGAGCTCTGATCATCCTTGTAGCCCTCCTCTGGACCTGTTCCAACAGCTCCATATCCTTCTTATGTTGAGGATTCCAGAACTGGACACAGTAATCCAGATGAGGTCTCACAGGGGAGGAACAGAGGTGCAGAATCACCTCCCTTGACCTACTGGCCACGCTCTTCTCAATGCAGCCCAGGACACACTGGTTTCTGGGCTGTGAGCACACACTGCCAGCTCACATTGAGCTTCTCGTCCATGAGCACCCCCAAGTCCTTCTTTGCAGGGCAATCACCCTGCTTCTGCAGCTGCATCATATTTATGAAGGAGTAGCAATAAATAACAAATGAGATGCTATATATATTATGCTACGATTAAGTTGGGTTTTTTAATTATTTTTTACACCTTTAATTGGTGCTCGCTGAATGACATATGAATAAATTCGGAAATCTTCCTGTCCTTCTGGCGGAGCAACTGGTATCTACAGGAAGACCAAAGCGAAGACAATCAAGCGTTTTACGTCTTTTCGACTACGGTTCAGGGCTGTCTACGAGCGGAGCCTTTTGGCCGCTGCCGGCCGCCGTGGCTCCGCGCTGCCCGGGGCGGTTTGGCCGCTGCCGGCCGCCGTCGTTGCTGCCGCTGCTGCGCGCGTGGGCGGCCGCGAAGGAGGAGCCCAGCTGAGCGGCGGCGCGGGTGAGCGTGGGGCGCGCCGCCAGCCCTCCCCGGCGCCTTCCCTCTCCTGGCCGGGTTGGGGGCGGCCGGCTTCCCTCCTCCCCTGCCCGGCGCTGCCGCTGTCCCCGCGCGGCCTCCCGTAAAAGCCGGAAGAGGGAGGCGGCCCCGGGCGGGAACCCCCGCGGGTACCGGCGGCCGCGTCGCTGCTCGGGGCTCGGGTGCCCGCGGGTTGGGGGGCGCTGCGGGGCCCGGGGCGGGGGGGCGGGAGTTTGTGTCTGAGCGTGGGGATCCCTGTCTGTGCGAGTGTGTGTGTGTGTGTCTGTGCGTGGGGGGGGGGGGTCTGTGTATGTGTGTGCGTGCATCTCTGCGTGCGTGTCCGCGTGGGTGTCTGTGTGCGTGTCTGTGTGTGTGTGTCTGTGTCTGCACGTGTGTGTATGTGTGTGGGTTTCTGTGTCTGCATGTGTGTCTGTGTGTGTATATATTCAATGTCTTTATTAATAACCTGGATGAAGGCATTGAGTACACCCTTAGCAAGTTTGCGGATGATACTAATCTGGGTGGAGGTGTGGATCTGCTGGCGGGTAGGGAGCCTCTGCTGGACCGGTGGGCTGAGTCCAATGGCATGAGGTTTAACAAGGCCAAGTGTTGGGTCCTGCACTTGGGGCACAACAGCCCTGTGCAGTGCTACAGACTAGGAGAAGTCTGTCTAGAAAGCTGCCTGGAGGAGAAGGAGCTGGGGGTGTTGGTTGACAGGTAACTGAACATGAGCCAGCAGTGTGCCCAGGTGGCCAAGAAGGCCAATGGCATCTTGGCTTGTATCAGAAACGGTGTGACCAGCAGGTCCAGGGAGGTTATTCTCCCTCTGTACTTGGCACTGGTGAGACCGCTCCTTGAATCCTGTGTTCAGTTCTGGGCCCCTCCCCACAAGAAGGATGTTGAGGCTCTGGAGCGAGTCCAGAGAAGAGCAACAAAGCTGGTGAAGGGGCTGGAGAACAGGCCTTATGAGGAATGGCTGAGAGAGCTGGGGATGTTTAGCCTGGAGAAAAGGAGGCTGAGGGGAGACCTTACTGCTCTCTACAACTACCTGAAAGGAGGTTGTAGAGAGGTGGGAGCTGGCCTCTTCTCCCAAGTGGCAGGGGACAGGACAAGAGGGAATGGCCTCAAGCTCTGCCAGGGGAGGTTCAGGCTGGACATTAGGAAAAAATTTTTCACAGAAAGGGTCATTGGGCACTGGAACAGGCTGCCCAGGGAGGTGGTTGAGTCACCCTCCCTGGAGGTGTTTAAGGCACGGGTGGATGAGGTGCTGAGGGGCGTGGTTTAGTGATTGATAGGAATGGTTGGACTCAATGATCTGGTGGGTCTTTTCCAACCTCCTCTCCACAACTTCCTTTTAGGTAGTTGTAGAGAGCAGTGAGGTCTCCCCTCAGCCTCCTCTTCTCCAGGCTAAACAACCCCAGCTCTCTCAGCCGTTCCTCATAAGGTCTGTTCTCCAGCCCCTTCACCAGCTTTGTTGCTCTTCTCTGGACTCACTCCAGAGCCTCAACATCCACATGTGTGGCTGTGCATGTGTGGGTGTCTGTGTGTGTCTATGTGTGCCCGTGTGTCTGTGCAAGTGTGTTTGTCTGTGCATGCGGGTGCATGTGTCTCTGCATGTGTGTCTGCGTGCATGTGTATGTGTGTCTTTGTGTGTGTGTCTGTGTGCGCACATGTGTGTCTCTCTGTCAGTGCGTTTATCTACATGTGTGTCTATGTGTGTGTGTGTCTCTGTATGTCTGGGTGGGTGGGTGTGTCTCTGAGTGGGTGTCTGGGTGGGTGATTTGGTGTCTCTGGGTGGATTTGGGTGTGTATCTGTGTGTGTGTGTGCCTGTGCACGTGTGTCTGTGTCTTATATTAGATATAGTTTTGCTCTGCTCTGTGTGAGTTTGTGGATAAAAGGCCCAGGCTTTGCCAGAGACACCTGTTGGTAAATAGCAGAAAGAGCAGCTCTCTTCCATCTGGGTGGGAGTTTTCTCAGTGGAAAGAAGCACACTGTTGGCATCTTTAAGAAGATTGAGGAGGGCTGTTGAAATAGACTGGGGCAAGGGAAGTTTTGTTTGTGTCAAGAGCTAAAGATACTTTTACTGTTTTTTTGTTTACTAACATTAATTTTTAAAGAGAAATGTCAAGTTCTGTAAGTAGAACTTGGCAGTATAAGATGAATATGTTAACTTGCACCTCGAATACTGTGTTCAGTTTTGGACCCCTCAGTCCAAGAAGGATGTTGAGGTGCTGGAGCAGGTCCAGAAAAGGGCAATGAAGCTGGTGAAGGGGCTGGAGAACAAGCCTCATGAGAGGTGGCAGAGGGAACTGGGGTTGTTTAGCCTAGAGAATAGGAGGCTGAGGGGAGACCATATAACTGTCTACAACTGCCTGAAAGGAGGTTGTAGGGAGGTGGGTGTTGGTCTCTCCTCCCAAGTAACAAGTGATAGGATGAGAGGAAACGGCCTCAAGTTGCGCTAGGGGTAGTTCTGTTTTGATATTGGGAAAAATAATTCTTAACTGAAAGGGTTATCAGGCACTGGAACAGGTTGCCCAGGAAAGTGGTTGAGTCACCAGCCCTGGAGGCATTTAGACGATGAGTAGATGAAGTGCTTAGGGATATGGTTTAGTAGTGGGCAGGTATGGTTGGACTTGATCTCAAAGGTCTTTTTCAATTGGACTCTTCTGTGATTTTATAATTTTATTATTGCCTCTAATTTCAATCAATCTGTCAGAGTGGCTGCAGGAAACTGTACTTATTTATTTGTGAAGAAGAGATCTCATGCACGCGTATGGTGCTACTGCAGATATCGAGTAATCTGCTGTCTTTGTAATTAAAAAAAAAAGTTGAGAATGTCTTTAGATAAAAGTTACTGTTAATCTCTTGAAGGAAATGAAACTTAAGAATCTGCATTCTCCTTGTCAGTCAGTCTCTTCCTTTCATTCATTCAAAAATTTAAGCTCTTAATAGAATACAGAAATCTGGAGGAGGAGGAGTCTGACAGAAGTTAAATACGTTAGACTATGACAGAAAAGACTGTCACAGAAGGATAAAAAGATGAGTGCCTCTGCTCAGAGAAGAACAGAAAATATGTGGCCACTGTTGCACCTTCTCAGTCAGTCAGCAGTGTACCCAGTCTTAGCGAGGTCAAACTGAGCAAGAAACAAATTTCTGCAGAGGGGGAAAAGGATACTTGTTGGACAATAACACGAACTCATGTTTTTTTGTCTGCGAGTTCTGTTTGTTCATGCCATATCTTTTTTTTTTTTCTTCTTTTTTCCACCCTCAGGATTTTTATCCAATGGGAGTTAGACCACACTTAAAAAGGTGAAAGGTATGAATTTTTATTTTGTCTGTATTCTTTCTTTTGTAGGCCACTGAAATAAACTAAGCTTATTTGTTTTGCTAGCTGCTTCATTATATCAGTTATTTTTCTGGGAGAAAAAACCAACAAATCAAACCCTTTTTTTCCTTTCCTATATTGAGTTGGTAACTTTGTGTATTTGTACATACTATTAGTGGTATAAAGTAGTGTAAGGGATGTCACTTCCCCTCCAATATTCTTTATTGCTAGACTTTTCACAGGTTTTTGTTTCTGTTCATTCCTTTGCTGTGTTTTTTATAGATTCCGGGATTTTTGATCAAGAAGAATGCTAAATGCTTAAATATCTGTCATGTGCATTCGCTTTGTGATGTTGTATTCCTTTATAAGTTAAATGCAGATGTGTAATGGTTCAGGTTATATGAAGTTTTATTTTGATGTCTATTTTGCAAGATTGACTGAAGCACTCCTATTAGGAAAATGCACAGGTGTTTAACTTCTTAAGCTCTTGAATAATTCAGTTGCAACATCTGAAGATATTTTGTATGCCAGTAGCCTGAATTTTATGTTCCTGAAATCTGGTTTTAAAGCAACTAAAGCCTTGTTTGTTTTGTTCTTCACTGTCACTTAGACAAATGTTTATCTATGCCTATAAACCCTGTGAAATGTCCTTATGTTATTTCCTTAGTAAGCTGTTGAGAAATATACAAACCCAAGTTTCTGATGGAAACCAGTCTTTGTTCTCATTTAAAATTGCATACAAGTGTGTGAGGCATGTAATTAATACAGTAACATTTTTAATAGGCTCCTTTTGCATCTAAGTCTTTAAATTTCCTTTCATGAATGCTCATCTAGATCTTCAGATCTGCTGGGAGATATGTATGGAGAGATATATATATAGAGAGAGATATATATATATGGTGGAAAGCATGTCTATTACATAACATGAATTAATTATTTCACTATGGTGCTTGATGTGACTAAGAATACTTGTTTCTTGGATATGTCATGTCATAGGAGCTGCAGGATTTTTGAGTTAAAAGATGACAAGGTACTGATTATTAAAAAAAATAAATCTGTTTTGTGGCTTTCTCTCTGCCTGTGTTTGAGGGATCACAGGGGAAAAGGGCATCAGGAATATCTCTGACTAGTTGCTTGTTTTTATGTGCTTGGTATCAGTTATATGTATGGTATATTGGAGGAATATGTAGAAATATATCTGACTTTTTTTGTGAGAACATATGCAGTAGATAGTACGCCTTGGTTTTGTATTCAAATGCTTGCTAATACCAGCCTTCTCTAAGGCCTCGTGAAGATGCCTGCTGCCTGTGATTCAGTGCTCGAAGATATTGAAGATATTGTGTCAGCAGAAGATTTGAAACCACATGATCGGGAGTTTGTAAGAAAGAATGTTTTTCCAAAAGTGCGAAAACGCAATTCACGAAAAAACGTTGAGACAGATGATGATCCCCCAAGTGACAGGTAAATTCTTCCCTTGACCCTATCTTGTTGCTTTTATCACATCTTGGGCATACTGTCAGCTTCTGAAAATAAGGTGAAAGTTGTCATTGTGTCAATGTAAAAGACAAAAATGAGTAAAATAGAGTTTATAAAACCTCATAATAATGAGTAATAAATCCTAAGCAAATTTCAATCCTAAGCAACTTTCTATAGAAATCAGTTATGACTGAGGTATTTATTAGTGAAGTAACCAGACTAGAAAAATGGTTCCTGTTACTTAAGCTTTTATGTGTAAAGCATTTCTGAAAAATTGTCTGCTTCACTTTAATTATGTAAATATAAGCAGAGTTCTTCAAAATTCAGTCTTGGAATAGCCTTTTGACATCTGGAATGAAAAATACAAACAAAATTCTGAGAATCACAAAAGTGTTGGGGTTGTCAGGGGCATCAGTAATGTTATCTTATCCAAACTCCTGCTCAAGCAAGATTATCTGGGGACCTAGCCAGTGACTGAACAGCCACCCAGCCAACTGCTTACCTCTCTTCCCAGAAGTCTGGCAGAGAGATTAGGAAGAGCAGAAGTGAGATGGGTGGTTTAAGTGAAGGAAAGAGTTCGGAAAACCTTCAGGTGATGCAAGAGCAATCACCCTCATAAGCAAACTGATGCTCAACCAGTCTCTGAACAGTGGCTACTTTAGAGAGAACAAACCCCCAGTTTTTATTGCTGAGCATAATATCATCTGGTATGGATTACCCTTTTGGCCATTTTGGGTCAGCTGTTCTGTCCATGTTTCTTCCCAACTTGTTGCTCAGTTCCAGCCTACTTGTGGTGGAGTGGAGCACAGTGGGAAACAAAGTTTGATGCTGTGTGTCATGCCTCGAATCCAGGAGCTGCACGCTCATGCCTGGGCTTCTTTAGACCTGCACAGTCAAATGATGGAAAATATCACTTATCAGTGCAGAGATTCAGAGGCTGACAAGGTCACCCTCGGGGTGAAAAGCAAAAGCAAAATTTATTCTGGCTATGACCGAAGTAAACGGATCATAACACTCAGGTACACAGCTGAGATATGGGAGTGCAACTTCCCAAAGTTGCAGGAAAACAGATTTTCATCTGTTCACATCATAGTCTGATTCCCGAACACAGCCAAAGTCACTCGAATTTGACCCGACACACACTGATGCTGGTCAAGAAAAGTGTAAGGTAAATGAGAAAGAGAGAGAAAGAAAGGGTGAGAGAGAAGGGAAAAAGAAAGTGTCACCACATTGATGGGCAACAGGAGTTCCTTGGGAACACATGGTTGCTGCAGCAGCAGCTTCTTCCAGGCTACGTGGTCCATGCTGATCCCACTGAAGTGATGGTCAAGTGTCCCCTGCATGGCTCCTTGCGAGTTTTTTTGTAAGGGCAGTCTGTGCCCGAGCAGCACGTGAAAGGGCTCTTGCCACTTGTATGCATAAGTGCCTTTGGGAGGGTCTGGCCAGGGCACTCAGGCAGGCGTTGGGAGGTGGGGACAGCACCTGCTGCTGCATCTCCTTCCCCAGTAACAGCCGGATCAGGACCATGAGCTTGGCCAGGCAAGGGGGAGCAGTGCTTGCTCCTGCACCTCGCCTCCCATAGAACTCGGTGCCACAGATGAGGCCCTCAAGCAATATCCTAAGATGAGTCTCTGGGGAGTGCCTGTTGCTGCACCCCCTCTGCCATTCATTGCTGGGCCACAAAACAAGGGCACAGATGGCCAGCCTTCAGATGAAATGTCTGAGGCAAAGAAAGAAGTAAAGGCAGGCTTTACGCTCTGCAACCGCTGTTCAGCAATAGCTTAAGCATAGGTGTGTTGCCAACACTGTTATAGTCACAAATGCAAAGCACAGCACCATAGGGATTGCTTTTGAGAAAATTAAATCTGTCCCAGCCAGACCTGATGCCCACTACACTAAAATCACATACTTATGATATTTTTCTCCAGTTCTTTTGTGAGTTGTTAGTGTTTGTTTTGCTTATTTTATACTTGGGGAATTAGAATTAATTTGGTCTGTTCAGTGAGCTTAAAGGAGACGGTCATCTTTTAACTTGCCATTTTCATTCGTTTTTACTTAACAGCATTATTCCTGGTACTCAGAAAATCTGGATTCGTACATGGGGATGTTCTCACAATAATTCAGATGGTGAATATATGGCTGGACAGCTGGCTGCATATGGATACAAAATTACAGGTAACAATATCAGACAAGTTGTATAATCCAGTTTTTTTGAGTGAATGTTCAGAGCTGTCAAGTTGCCATTAAATGTTTTTGGTCTTAGTTACACTTTTAAGAATTCCGCTTTGATCTCTTTCTGATTTGAAGGTGAGGAGGTAAGGTGTTTTGGCATTAAGCAGAGTGATTACAAGATGAGTGCTTTCAGAACGGTTAGATTTTCCTGACAGGGCAGGCAGATGTGAGGCAGTGCCTTTTGTGGGTATTTTGCTTACTCAGCTTAATTGGAAACTTTTCGTAAGAGTAGAAGTGAAAGATTAATTCTTGGGCAGAATCTAGCTGGTTGTCCGATTGTAAAGTGAGAGAGAGAAGTAGTGTGTTATCACTTAGTGGTTTGTGTGTTTGCTGCTGAAACAGAGGTGAACTACTCTGTGTGAATGATCCTTTGTTTCAGGAGGGATGATCAGTGTGATGGAGGTGGGATGGTACAGGATTATGTCTTGTACATTTGAAAGAGCTGAAAATGCTGTTCTCCTTTCCTTCCAAGTATCTTAAAACACTCGTTTTCATCTTGGTCTGCCTCCCCAACCCTAAACAAAGCCCATGAACTTGTGGTTGTCCTAGTCACTTTTCATCTCCCTAATGCAAAACGTTTTGAAAGAAAAGCTGTAGAAAGCCAAAAATGTGGACTGGTGTAATGTTTCAATAGAGAATTATTATCTGAATACTTCTATGTATCTTATGACTAGTCAAAATCAAAATTTAAACTTTATTCATTAATTCAAGTTTTGGTCTGCCTTGCATTTAAACTTCCATTCTGCTCCCACTGAAACACTGCAAAGTTGTCTTTCCTTATGTTTTGCTTCAAGTATTTTATTCCTGATTTCACAAAATGCTTGTTTCTGTTCTTGAACACCTCATGACACTGTTAAATAATTATACCTATTTTTTTTTCATTTTTGTAGTTGATCTTTCTATATTTATCTAAGTAGAAACTAGATACTGAATTATTCAAGTGCTGAACTGTTTGAGGGAATGCAGGTGATTCTTTCATTAGTGGTGCAACTCTGGAGTAGAAATGCTCTTTTCACAGACAAACACAGTGCTGGTACAGAAAGCCTTACTTGTGACAGCTGTTTGTGTAAGACTACAAATGACTTCTCAGTTCTGTTATGGTTTCTTTAAGTTTACCTTCTCTTTACCATAATTTCTCTAATGCACAGTATCCCAGAAGCTACTTCTGGCTTAGCAAGATTTGGATGCTGTCCTGTGCGTTTGGAACTTTATTGGGAGAAATGTGGGAAAGGTGGAGTGCAGCGAAGGAAGGAACTGCTCCATATGATACTTGTGAGGCAGTGTTTGGATTGCTGTGTCCAGTAGTCCAGCCTGGGCCCAGTTGTGGGCTCCCCAGGGAAAGAGAGAGGTTGATCTAGTGGACTGAGTGCAGTGGAAGTCCACCAAGATGGTTTTAGAGCACATGATCACAGAATCACAGAATAACCAGGTTGGAAGAGACCCGCCGGATCATCGAGTCCAACCGTTCCTATCAAACACTATACCATATCCCTGAGCACCTCGTCCACCCGTGCCTTAAACACCTCCAGGGAAGGTGACTCAACCACCTCCCTGGGCAGCCTGTTCCAGTGCCCAATGACCCTTTCTGTGAAGAATTTTTTCCTAACGTCTAGCCTAAACCTCCCCTGGCGGAGCTTGAGGCCATTCCCTCTTGTCCTGTCCCCTGTCACTTGGGAGAAGAGGCCAGCACCCTCCTCTCTACAACGTCCTTTCAGGTAGTTGTAGAGAGCAATGAGGTCACCCCTCAGCCTCCTCTTCTCCAGGCTAAACAACCCCAGCTCTCTCAGCCGCTCCTCATAAGGCCTGTTCTCCAGCCCCTTCACCAGCTTTGTTGCTCTTCTCTGGACTCTCTCCAGAGCCTCAACATCCTTCTTGTGGTGAGGGGCCCAGAACTGAACACAGGATTCGAGGAGCGGTCTCACCAGTGCTGAGTACAGAGGGAGAATAACCTCCCAGGATGTGCTGGTCACACCGTTTCTGATACAAGCCAAGATGCCATTGGCCTTCTTGGCCACCTGGGCACACTGCTGGCTCATATTCAGTCGGCTGTCAACCAACACACCCAGGTCCCTCTCCTCCAGGCAGGAGAAACTGCGAAGACTGTATTTCTGCAGCCTTAAGAAGAGAAGGTTCCTGGAAGATCCTAGTCACAGGCAGACATGTTCAGTAGGAGGGTACGGAGAAGATGTCACTTGTCTAAAGGTGTGCAGTGAGACAAAAGACAACAGTCTTGCTCTTGACAAATTAGCAGTTAAGTTGTGCACCAGATGCTAAATATCTTATTTCTCATGCTGTCTGTCTCTGTAGAGAGAAAGTTTCCCAGCATTTCTTGAGTATCTCTTGTCAAGCCCTTTTTAAAGAAAGCATGCTGTTTTGTTTGGGGGTTTTTGTTGGTTTTTTTTTTATAGTAAGTCTTCTGGGAAGTTCAGATAGAATGTCAATAAGAGTTTTAATCTTTTTGTTATATACTGTGAAGTAGTTACTCAGTAGTAGTGGGTACTGCTTAACATAATCCAAATTTCAAGTGTTTCTTGTTTGAGTATTAAATAATTTTATTATTCAATATTAAGTCTATTTATAGCTTACTATTTGTACATTGTGCATGAAATAAAAAAATGTTTTGCAAGAGTTATTTTCGATGTCAATACCTCTTGCTAGGATTTCTTAGTTTAATGTAAAACTGTTACAAACTTGAGGAAAACATATAAATATTCACTAAGGTGAGAGATTATTTGTTGTCACAGTATGCTGGATAACTATTATTTAAATAGAAGTGTTTGGATTAGCGTCTTTCCTACATTTTCCTAAGCTTTTGAGTCAACACCACTTATTGAAGAGCTGCTGGAATAAAGTTCTGGTTCTAGGAAATAAAATGTGACCTTTACTTGCAGTTAGTGCTCCATTATTAAGGAAATGGTCAAGCACTGTTTCTAGTCCCTTCTATCTAATTGCAAGATTTAAAAAAAAATACAAGGAAGAAAAGCAGTATCAGGCAGGCTTTTATTGCTAACTAGAAGCTGTTACAATGCAGCTTGCCTTTTAAATTGACTTAGGTGAAGCTGAACATTGATATAATGATGTCTTCTAATTATAAAAATAAATTCTTAAGACTTATAAGATATTGCAACACTACACCTTAGCCCCATTCGTTGCATAGATTCTACCCTGTTCTTGATTTGAACTCTCTCTGTTCAGGAAAGGCAGAAGTTTGGGTTTTTCTGTTTCTTTCATCTGTTTAAAAAATGTTTCTTCTGTACAGGCAGCCTTTGTTGCTTTCAGGAGTGGCTACCTCTGAAGGTAAAAAGTGGGGGCTGTGCTACACTTTTTTACAGCAGAGACTACCTGTCTCTGGGGAGGGAGCACAGTGTGAATTGCCAATATACAAATATTGCAATAACAGCAATGCTGATTAAAAATAGGGAACTGCAGCAGCTTAAAAAAGGTAAAGGGAAACCAGCAGAAGAGTTGAACCTATTTTTGTATCTGCTTTTATAGCGTGAAGGTAGGCAGTATTCTGAACAAATCTTGCATACCATCCTGTGGGAATACAAAGCTCCTTTGTTAGTCTGAGCCACACAGAAATGTGTGGACCAGCTGCTGTCAGTGTAGGGCTGTGCCATGCTACTTGTTCTGAAAATGATATAGTTAGCTGATGGTGGCTTTTCTAGTTCTAAAACTAGTTTTGGTTTCTTGGCAGCATGACTTGCTGTGTAATTTAGATATGCCTGCAGACCTACTAGAGTCTTCCCTTTGCGATAGGAAGGAACTCATGGAACATACAAGTAATGCCTAAAAGGAAGTGAGCGAGCTGGGAGCTCAAATACTGTGAGCCAGATATTTGTTTGGGAAGGGAATTCAGCATGTGAGCTACTTAGCAGTGCTATCTCTCTGAAAAATGGAACCAAACACGGTAGTCAGGCATAGAAGGAATTGACTTCTAAAGCAGGTAGTCATATCAGCATTTGTTGGCATCTCTAGGTTTCTGGCTCTGTGGAACAAATGTTTTTTGGCCCACTCTTCTTGAATCATTTTGATGGATCAAGCAGTTAAGTATGCTTGTTGTTTTGTGACAATTGATTTTGGCTTGAGGCTGTTCAGGTCCAAAACATTCCCTCAGTCATTGTAAAACATGCTAGGGGAGAGAACATTTAGTAATTACAAATACCAGAAGAATGAGCAGTAACTTTTCCTTTGATGAATAGGAAGCAAAACCTGTTATTAAATATTCAGCAAAGCTAAACCAGTAGAAGCTTATCTGCACTACAGTGTTTTGGGTTTTTTTTCTTTAGACGCAAATGCTAGCGTGGAACCTTTCCCTCCTGTAGTATGAGATTCCAGAAACAAAAATGGCTGTAGTTGTTTTTTTGCTAATTCAGTGGGCTTGGCCTTGATTTAGCACGTAGAAAATAGGTTGCATTACAGACCCCCATTACCAATGCAATTTTAGGCTACTCTTCGTTAAGATATCCTTTTCACTGTCTCATGCAGTTGGCTGCAAGCTTTTTGGAATGAAAGATGTCATGTTTTTCATGGGTTTCTTCCTGTGCCTCTTTCTGTTACTGTGAATATGATATCTGTTGGCAGGACTTGTATCACTGAGATTTGCCAGTTGGTATTGAAGTTTAATGCTTATAGTCCATGTTATGCCTTACAATTCTGAAATTCTCTTTGTGAAGTATTTATAAATTTCTCTAAATAATATTTTGAAATACTGCTAAAGAAATTATCTGATTTTTATTGCCTCTTCTACTTGTTAACTTTCTAAACATTTGTCAGTTTTGTTTACTAGTGGATATAGCTGAGAGATCCTTAAGACTGTATGTCTGCTCAAACAGGAAATTTGAGTACACGAAAGATGGAAAAAGACGAAGAACAATAAATGCTGTGATCTACTTAAGACCTCATGTTGAAAATAAGACATAAAAGGAAACTTATTTAATCTGCTGTTGGAAAAGCAGATGAGGTGGTACAAACTAATGTAGAATTCAGTGTTCAAAGGCATTGCCTAGTGTTCATTGTGTTGCATAAACTATGATTTCTTAGACTTTAGCCATCTTCATACAGCAAAGCATGAATCCCTTTTATTCATCCAAGTAGAAAATAAAGAAAATTACTTTGTACTGACTCATGGTTTGTGAATGACAATTCAGAATCTGGTGCTTTAAGTATTGTTTTAAAAGTACTTATCTACTGCACAATAATATTGTAATAATTTAACATTTTGGTTTATTTTGTTGTCCTAAAGTAGAGATCTCTCAACAGGTTACTGTATTCTGTACATTTGTTAATTTAAAGTAAGCTTTTTGAGCCCATGTAGTGGCTGATGAAGTATTTGGACAAAACTTTCTGCTCATTTCCTATGTATGCTTTTAGTTGCTCAGGATCAGCAGTTGGTCTTACCATTTTTCTCTCTCCAATCTGCTGGTAATTCTCTGTTGCATCATAAGTACTATGTAAAATAAACCATAGTTATTACTGTGTAATTTTGGAGTACTATGAACCATCCTCATTGTGAGGTATTTTTAGTCTTCTTTTTTAATCTAAAAGACAAATCTTTATTAGCTGCTCATTGAGAGCTTGATATTTAGCCTTATCAATTGGAGAACTCAAGCTGAGTCCACTTTCAAATTGTACTTCTCAAATGGTTGTGATTGCAGTGCCAATTTAGAACAAAGGTACTGTACAACCTTTTTTTAGTTAAAATACACAAAATAACCCAAACTACTTTTCTGTTGATGAGAAGGCCTTTCTGTTTTCTCTGAGAACACTACAGTCATGAAACATTCGCTGAGGAAGCAGCGGATCAGTGTAGAAAAGTGACCAAAGGTGTAAATGTTGTGGTGTTTTGTACCCTTGCTGAAGAATTCCTGTCATCTGTAATTTGTAGAACCACAGTCTTCTATGGTATTTGCATTGCTTAATGACCTTGCTTATCTGCATAACTAGTCCTGGAAAAGATTTCATTTTCAAATTCAAACTGATTGTTAATCTGGGTGTAAACTTTTGGTTGTTGATACCAAGTAGACTTATTTATATACCTATTATTAAAGCAAGCTTAATAGTTCCAGCAATATGGTCTCTTGCTTTCAGAGGGTCTAGGTTGATGCTTGTCACAAAATTGCTTTTTGTTTTTGTTCTTGGTGCCTCGGCCTGAAAAGCCTGTTCTGTCATGCACAGTTAGTATGTGAATGCTTGGGATGTGGGTATGGTGGTTTTTGTTATATTTATTCTCCTTCTTTCAGTGCAGCTGAAATAATTGTTACAGTTGGACATATGAAGAACCACCTTCAAAGGAGTTCTAAGAGCTCTTGTCATCTGTTTAGAATCTGAAACTTTTGTGGTGAGATGGTGAAGGGGATAAGGTGAATGGGGACATAGAGGAAAAATGAAAGGTGACAATGGAATAGAACAGAGGGGGTGGCACAAATGTAGATGGTCAAGATCTCATAGTTCTTTGGAGAACTAGAGGTATTCCCAGTATAGCCTGAAGTGTTCTAATAAGGCATCATGGGTCTGGGTATTGTTGGGTTGCTTTTTTGCCTTTTAAAGTTAATACAACATCATGCTGTGAACCCTCTGCAGCAGTGCACATTCCCCAGGTCTCTGTAAACTGGCATATAATTGTGGTTTTGCCAGCTGTGTATTACTGCTCCTGTGTTCCCTGTAAAACTTCCTAGTGTGTGTGTGTGGCTGGAGTTCTGTTACGTTATCACCTCTGACTTCTAGCACAGTGCAGGATATATGACCTCTTTGCGGTGAATTTCTCCTACCTCAGCTTCCCTCAGCATCAACTTCTTATTCCCGTTAGGCAACTTTTAAGTGTAGTATCTAGCTTTGAGGATGTTGTCTCTATTACAGGATGGAACTCCTCTAATTCTCAAACTAGGATATGTTTCCCCTACTTACGGGTGAACTAGAAATAACTAGTGTGTGTTTTCCTCTCATAACGCTTCCTGTATCACTCATTAGAGCTTGATCTGACACATGAGCACTGTCTTCTTTATCCCACTTAAAATCTCTCGGTGTACGGTCCATCTAAATGGAATCGATTTTTTTGTTTGTTTGTTTGTTTTCTTTTAGTGTTTTGTTTTCACAGTCGCAGAGCTGGCAACTGAAAGCTGGAGCAGGCCCGAAACCCTAATTAAACCTGACATGCACCACATCTTCAGAGACACTTGTAGAGAGATTACATAAGTAAATTCAAGCATGCATGCATGTTCAGGGTTAAATCTAGTGGCAAAGCAATTGGCTGTGTGCTCTAGAGGTTGTTCAATAGAGTTTAGTTCTGGCACTGCTGAACTTCATGTAATCCAGGAGAATGAGTTTGAAAAGGATCGAACCATGAAATGTAAATTTCAGCTTCTGGTAACGTGCATCCTCCTGTCTGTGGATGTATCCCTGTAGCAGACGGTTAAGCAATCAGTAAACGACACAGAAATAGCAATGATGAAGGAAGTTCGACATAGACATAGAGGTGATGTGGAGTTTTCCACAGTGCTCTACTGAGACAGGAGTTTTGAGTATCTCATGATTCTTTGTGCTACAAGTAATTTATAGAAGATTTATAAAAACTAGTGGGAAAACAGACTAAATTTTTATAATCTGCAGAGATTTTTGATCATATGCTCTTAGAGGTAGGACCAAGATCATGTTTTGATCAGAGTAGTTATGGGAGCACCTGAAAGAGCCTAGTCTGTCATGCTAGGTAACTAGGAATAGCGGAGGAGGGTTAATGTTTACTGCAGGCTCTTGCTGTAACTAGGTTTTCATTTGTTAGGAAGGATGCAACTTAGCTGCAATTTCCTTGGTTTTGAGATATTGCTGGTCTAGAGGAAGTTCTCTAAACTCGCCATGGGCAGCCTTTGCTGTGCAGCTTTGCATTAAGCTGCTTTAATACACATTGGGAATGCTTTTTTTGACAATTGCAGTGTAGGTGCCTGTGCACGTGAGAGTTGCTATTGCTTTATGTTACTGTGGGGAGGCAAGGCAAGCCTCAGTGAGTTAGTTTCTGCCTTGTTCCTGATGAGAATTTTGGATGTAGCACAAGTGATCTCAAACTGTGCAGTGTTTCCAAATTCAGAGCATTAACCTATATTGTTCCCTTTCTGCCAGGCAAGAGGATATGTTAAGAGACAAGACTGTCATGGGATTATGGAGGCTGACTGGAGAAAGTAGAAATTCACTCAGCAGATAAAAGACACAAATTGGTTTTGATGTTTTTTCCTCATCGATGGGAGCAAATAAAATACTGCTTCTGTCTTTTTTTTTTGTGCCCAACAGAGCTGAGTGTAATTTCTGTTTCCTCCTTGCTGGCCAACTTGGGTCATATTCATGCAAGCCTGATAAACGTTCCCATGGGTTTCAGGTGTAAAAACAGGTCCTATTACTGAGCAAAGAAGTAATAATGCATGTAGATATTTTACTATCTCCCAGAATTTATCTGTTGCTGTCTTAGATTGTCTGCGCTTTTCTTTATGCCTTTTTTTGTTTAGGTTTTTTTTGTTTGTTTTTCTTCATGGTATGCATTTTGCCTCCCTTGGCCTGGTTGGCGTGTTGTTATGTACCCTTCTGATTTCTTTATGTCAAAATATTTTTTGGTTGCACAGCAGTCACATGCACACAGAGGATATGGTAATGCATGCAGCAGTTCAGACTTGTAACTCTTAAAGCTGAGGGTGGTTTGAAATCCACTTATGTTCAAGTGCCAAGGCCCTGCACCTCTCTGGTGGAAGCTGGGTGCTGTATGGGTGGTAGCTGACAGGGGGCAGCATAGCATCATAGAATCACTAGTTTGGAAAAGACCTTTCAGATCATCAAGTCCAACCGTACCTGTCCACTACCAAACCATATCCCTAAGCACTACATCTACCTGTCTTTAAAATACCTCCAGGGATGGTGACTCAACCACCTCCCTGGGCAGCCTCTGCCAGTGCCTGATAAGCCTGTTGGTGAACAAATTTTTCCTAACGTCCAGTCTGAACCTCCCCCGATACAACTTGAGGCCATTCCCTCTTGTCCTGTCACTTGGGAGAAAAGACCAACACCTACAATCTCCTTTCAGGTAGTTGTAAACAGTGATAAGGTCTCCCCTCAGCCTCCTGTTCTCCAAGCTAAACAACCCCAGGTCCCTCAGCTGTTCCTTGTAAGACTTGTTCTCCAGCCCCTTCACTAGCTTTGTTGCTCTTCTCTGGACATGCTCCAGCACCTCAATGTCTTCCTTACAGTGAGGGGCCCAAAACTGAACACAGGATTTGAGGTGTGGCCTCACCAGTGCTGAGTGCAGAATCGCTTTCCAGGTCCTGCTTGTCATGCTGTTTCTGGTACAAGCCAAGATGCCACTGGCCTTTTTGTTCACCTGGGCACACTGCTGGCTCATGTTCAGTCGCTGTCAACCAACACCCCCAGATCCTTCTCCACCAGGCTGCTTTCTAGCCACTCTTCCCCTAGTCTGTAGCACTGCATAGGGTTGTTGGGGCCCCAGTGCAGGTCCTGGCACCTGGCCTTGTTGAACTTCATCCCACTGGTCTGAGTTCATCAATCCAACCTCTCCAGATCTCTCTGTAGAGTCTCCCTACCCTCCAATAGTGAAGTACAGTTATGTGCATTGAAATTAAGTGGCTTTAATTTAAATTACTTGCTATTATTCTAGTCTTGTGTTCATTTAGTTGGCAACTTTGCTATTGGATATTGGGTAAGTCTGTGTTTTGTATTTCTATTTTGTGTCAGTTACCACTTTTTAGCTTAAATAATGTTTTGTGTTGGACTCATTGGTTCCCCTTTCAAAGAGGCTATGTTATGGGTTTGAGATTCATAAAGCGTAATTGCTAAACTCACCTTTTTAAGGAACTGTTCCATTTGTAAGCCCCTTTCTGCTTGTATTTTTTTGGTCTGGGGAGGTTGATTTATGTAACAACTCTTTGAGTAATTAATTGAGGGTTTATAATGAACAACATGATCCCCTGCTTCTTTTCATTAAAGAATGATTTAAAAATTCTGTTTTATCTTATGTAGACTGTTTTACAGTGCGTGTTGCATCAAGACACTGAAAATTGTAAGGACTGGAACAAAGTTACCTGTAGGAATGCATGGCTACAGCGTAAGTAAAAGTCAGTTTAGCTGGTACAGTGAAGGCAGATGGTGTTCAGGTTGCATGTCAGTAATTGTTACAGGTTATTAGGGCTAGCATTTCAGGTAGATGGTAATCATTGCCATTAGTGCAGTGCTATCCTAAGCTTCCAAAACTAGGTTCTTCATTTGTTCAAGCAAATTCTAAGCAAAGTACAGGATCTGATTTAATGTGTGTTTTCGAAGGAAAGTGCCACTTGCTGTGAATTAACATTCTAAGTTGAATGTGGGTGAGGCCTAGCTACGTACTTGGCTTGTGAAGTTTTTATGGTTAGCTTAGGATTTGTGCAAATAATTTTTTTAAATTTCCCTGTGGTGATTATATATAATGTTCTTGGGCTTCAGGAACTTCTGGGTTGCATTTTGAAATTTTTTTCAGCTAATTATTTTTTAAACTTAATTCTGTAAAATATTTTATTGTGAGTGATGTTTAAAATAGTGGAGATAATCAAGTTGTCAAAAGGCTGGCTGTCTTGTGTTGGAAGCAGTAGTGCTGTGCTCTTGGAACCATCTGAGTTTGCAGGCAAAGAGCATCTTCTTGTTAGTGGAATGGCATTCTGCCAGGTTGAAGCAAAGGTGGTGCAGACTTCCATGCTGTTTGTAGCCTCCTGGTGGTGAATATGGAATAACCAATGGATCCTCAATCCTCCTGCTCTTCTCTGTCGCCCTACTACACTCAAAAGCCTATTCTGAAATGAAACAGGTTATGCACAGGCTCTTAATGTTTCACAGAAACTGAATCATTATTTGATCTCAGCAGTACTACAGACCATGATACCTTTCACTCTAAGAGAAGTGGTAGCAGCTCTGCGTCTTGGAGATACAGAGAAATGGTTTTATTGTATCATAAAACTCTGTTTTAGCATGTTGTGTGCTGCCATAACCTACTTCTGTAGTGCATAGGAAATTTCCACCTCATCCTAGCCAATTCCTGTGATTTTTGAGCTCACTACCAGTACTTGAGGAAAGTGGGATAGATCCTGTGACCAAACAGCCTGGCCCCTGTGGGGACCTTAAGCTGACTTAGCTAGCACAGCCTTTACAGCAGTCATGCTTAGCCAGGGTATGTTGTCTCTGCAGAAATGCACATCCATGAAGCCTGTGTGCACTTCATGAGTCTTGTAGTATTTGGAGTTAGCACGTTAAGTGTTAGGGCTCAGGAACATGCTTTGGAATTTGCTTACAGAAGGAAACTAAGCAGAAAAACAGAAACTTTGTCTTGGAAAACTATAAATAGGCTTTGAGTTAATTGTGCCAAAATTGAATTGCTGTTGATTGGTGCAAGATGCTGGTGTATAGAAAAGTGAGGTTTTTGGCTTGCAATTTGATAGAAGACAGATCACTTGGCTGTTGATTTTATTAGGCATTTTGGACCCTCAGCTTTCGTTGGCCAGGCTTTAAGGGTAAAAGGATGCTTGTAATTGATTACCTGATAGTTGACTTTTGAAATTCTGTTCTTTGTAGGTTGGCATTTTTCTGTTTGTCTTTATCATACTTTGAAAAATTCAGTTACCACTGGTAAATGTTAATCTTCCTTTGTGTATGTGAAGATGCAGACCATCAGATGATGTTAGATATGAACACCCGGTATTTGTTTAACTAGAAGTTTGAGTTGTTATTAGTGGTAATGATGAGAGGAGAATATAGACTGAATATACTTTAGAAATCTACTAACAAGAAAATAAAAAAGCAAGAAGTTTAAGCCTGCCCTTGTAACATTGCAGTAGAACAGGAAAAACCTTAAATTTTTTTGGTTAATGGAGAAAAATATTGTTAAGCTAAAACAAAAAAACCCAAACCCAGTAAACTTACAGGAGGAAGGAGGAATTTCTGCACAAACTGTTTTGCTGTGATACTTAATGTCTTTTTGTAAAAAAAAAAAATCCAAGAACACGCGTATTTTCTGAATTATCTTTGGGTCTGTCCATGATTTTCCAAACACAAAGACAACAGAGCAGGAGAACGAGGATTTTATTCTGTAGGTGGCTGACAGTTCATGTACAGCTGTGGCTTTTCAGTGCTCTCAGTGGTTCCTCACCTTACTGAGGCAGAAATACCTTTGAGTGGAGGGGGCTGTGAGTTCGCAGCTCTGCTTTTCAGTGACCTGAGGAGAAGTTCTCATAGTTTATCAGTACCTTAGAGTGGTGCTGCTTACCTGCTGGCAGGCAGTCAGGCACCAGGTGCAGGATGAGGATTTTATTTCTAGGGTTTAAACTGATGGAGAGGAGGACCTGGGAGAGGAATTTTAAGTAAGATTGTTTTCCCTGACCACCTGTAGGGAGTAGGTTGTGTTAATAACTGGAAGGGCCTCCTCTTAGGCTGCTGCAGTCTGTCATAGATCATAGGCCAAAAGGCACCTGCCTGGCTGAGCTTTCCTTCCCAGAGCTGGGGAGTTCACTGGTGTTTGTTTTAACTGATTGTCAAAAGTCTCCAATGATGGACAATTTGTAACTCCTTTTGGGTGATTAACGACCTTTCTGGTTGAAAAGTATTTCCAAACTATAACCCAAATCTTTTAGCACAGTTCAAGCCTATAGCCGCTTGTTTTTTCTTTAGTGGATATGGAGAACATCTGCTTCTTCTCTTCATAGCAACCTTTCATATACTTGAATGCTGTTATCACTTCTCCCCATAGGCATCTTGTGTCTAGGCTAAATAGACCTAATTCCTCAAAGCTTCTCTCATAGGTCATGTTCTCTAGATCTCTGACCTTTCTTGTTCCTCTCCTTTGGACGTTATCCAGTTTATTTGCATCGGTCTTCAAGTGCATTAGTCTATTCATCTAGTGTGTATGGTTCTGATAAATAGGTAGAAGTGGACTTTTGATTCCTTATTCAAAATACGGTTTATGAAACCTTTGAATTTAGGTTCCAGGACAGCTGAAATATGGATCAAAGTCTATTAGAGAATAAATTTGTCATAATGGACATAATATTTTTGAAGTAAAATGGAGAATACATAGAAACTTCCGCAGAAAAATACTTGTGGGAGGTGGTTTTATAATAAAACTGTTCATCATGGGGAAGTTGAAGTCTGTTGCTAGCTTGTGTACTTTTCTGAACAGAATGCTTTATTTTTCTGCATTCATAATTAACGTAGCTTATCTGAATGCTACTAATAGATAGAGCTTCATATTTTTTAAGGATTTGCTTTTGTGACTTATTTCAGGACTCTGCTGTTGTTCATAATGGCAGTATTCTAGCTTTGTTAATATTAAAAATTCTGAATTGCTAGGCCAAAGATCAACATCACACTTGTGCTTGCCTTTAATTTTTTTTTTTCTGCTGTAATTTCAAAAATAGTCTGGCACCATTTGTTTTATTTTTTGGCCATTTTAGTGTAAAACCAGATTAGTTCCTTGGTTTGGTTTACTGCGAAGTTGGACAAATCTTTGGAAGTGTCTCTGTATGTGTATATTAAGATGCTGCAAAAGGGAGAGAATAGAGTTTGATAGGACGGAGTCCTTAAGAGATGGCTCTTCTTTTGTTTAGCACTAGGGCTTACTTAGGCTGAGTTAAAGTATGCGCTTGCGAAACTGGAGCTTTAGACTTGAAACACTTCAGTGTTTTTGTGCAGTAATTGATTCCTTCAGGTATTTTGTGCAACGTGATCTGGTAAAGAATCTGTCTTGATGCCAATTTTTTTGGGCCTCAAAGTATCTTTCTCCCACCCTCCAGTGTGGTAGAAAACTTGAATTTATTAGTGTATGTAAGTTTAGATGTTTCAACAGTTTTAGAGTCATGACAAGCAGAGAAATCTTGGCCATTTGAGTTCAGTGAAGGAAAAACTTTAGATAAATATGTGGTTTTGGTATCAGACTTGAGATAAAAGCAATACAGGGCTCCATTATAAGAATAGTTCTGCTAATGCTCCCTTACCTTCTCCAGAACACTTTTAGAAAGCTTTTTTTGCAGAAGTAACAGGCTATCAAAGAAAAGTGTTTTAAACACCGCCTTCCCCCATTTTGATGAGGCCAGAGGTCA
Source organism: Phaenicophaeus curvirostris (assembly GCF_032191515.1). Taxonomy (NCBI): domain Eukaryota; kingdom Metazoa; phylum Chordata; class Aves; order Cuculiformes; family Cuculidae; genus Phaenicophaeus; species Phaenicophaeus curvirostris. Next base: position 39,261,917 of record NC_091394.1, read on the forward strand.
GTGGGAAGAGAATTGTAGCAGTTAGTATAGATGCAATCTGTTAAGTTTCAACTTTAGTTTTGATTATAACAATTGGATGGGTCACTTCATTGCTTTCTCTGAATTTAAAGGACTTTACAAACTGTTCAATGTGTCAAACAAATTGGCATAACTGCTGTACTGCAAGTCACTGCTAGATGGCACTGTGTAACCATGCTTTCACCATAATTATTATTGAAACTTACTATTGAGAGCCGTTTAAATTAACAGTTAGGTTAAAAATGGCATTTTATTGAATTTTATGTTCAATTTAGTCACTTAAATGGTCATACTACAGGGACTTATTTTGTGTTGTTTGAAAGGACACAGAAGTTCAGAGGCAGCCCTAGCAAGTGAGGTAAATTTTTCCTGTGTTTTCCGCGCAATTATTAATAATGCAGAAGCATTGAATACATTAGGCTTGTGTAAATAGCCTTTAAGGCTCTTCAGAAAAAGATGAGATCCATTGTCAGGTCGAATATGGTCACAAAGGAAATGAAGCAGTGATTAGTATAAAAGTCTTTTGAGATTAGAGGGATTTTTATGATTTTTCTTAATTGATCATCATGCTATGCTCGTGCTAGTTACGTGAACTCTTTATTTTCAGAATCTTAGCTAGGAAAGCTTAAAATTGTAACTTTCTCTTCCTTCTGTAAAATTGGGGGTTTGGCTTCAGAGTGGCTGTACCATATTATTGTAAGCAGAGTGGTTGTTCATTCATGGAAAAGACCATATCGAAATAAAGCTTATGGGTGTGGTTTTAAGACGTTTGCTATGTGATGCAGCCAGGGTTTTCTGTGTCCAATCAGGATGGTGTAAGGTTTTTTCATAATGATTAGCGTTAGCAAGTGCTTTTCACTGTCTGGGAAGTACAGTATCCCAAGCAGTTGGTTTCCTTTACTTTAATGGTTAAAAACAATTTAGAAATTTTGGCAAAGCAGATTTTCATGGTTCTCAGATATGTAAATGAGGAAAGTTTGCATCTCTTAAAGATGTGAATTCTTCCAACAAAAGAAGAAAATTTGCTTCAGCTGCAGTTTGTGCTATGTTATCATTAAACAAACAAACTTTGGTCCACAGAGTCTGTGAAGTGCAAAAATGGCATGTATGTTACAAGACTGCATGTTTTCTGTGTGTGTGTATGATTTTTTGGCCTTATTAAGTGTTATTCACTTGTTTTTGAGGAAGGAGGGAACAAATGTAGTTGCTGAATGCTGTAGTTGTCTCTTACTGTAATGATTATGTGGCTCTATTTAATCATTAGGGTATGCTCCTCATTCACTTCCTGAGGTCTTTCTGATTACTGCCTTTATTCATACCTGTACTGGTGTATCAGTGATGATTTGCATTGTATGTACACAACATTTCCAATTTGACTCCGCTTCCTGGCACTAATTGGAATAATTTGATAAGTTTATGCTTGGAGTTGCAAGTGTGCTACCTAGCATACACTAAAGAGAAAATGGAAGATTTGGCATAACACTTGATTCTTTTAAAAAACAAACAAATGAAAAATATTAACAGATATTGGCACATGGACTTTCCTTATAGGAAGATTCTGAGGAAATACTGAGCGGCTAGTTTTACTTTCTTTAACTGCAAAACTTTATTAAAACCCTTAAAACCTTTTTTTTCTTTTTTCCCCATTCAGTTGTTAGGCAAACCTCATTTGTATTGAAGAAATGTTCTTACAAGACTGCATACCAGAAGAACACCTAAAACAGTTTCTAGCTGTATATAATTTTCAGGACATTGAAATCATGATGATCCTACTTAGTTTGTTACATGAGACCGGATGGCAAAAGTTAAGTGATTGTGCCTGTGAACAGGAAAAGCTAAGAAGATCTGTTGTCTTAGGTAAAAGTTTCCTCAGCTTAGGAAAAATACATAACACTATACCCATAGTTGCTTCTCCCTAATTGTAAAGTTTGTTTCAGATATGAAAGAAATAGTTTAATGTAAATCTCTTTCTTATTTTGCAGGTTTTCACAGCCTTTGATTTGAAGCAGTGAGGCAGCTTCTAGGATGAATTAGTAACATGTAGTTGATTCAAGCTGAGATCTTTCCTCCTGTATCTCAATTAATTTGATTCTGCAAGAAAATGATTTAATGATGAAAACATTGTTTTTGTATGAACTGATTTATAGGTTCTTATTCCTTTGGGAGAAGAACCTGTTGAAGGACCATTTTTTTTTCTTCTATAGACCTGTGCCCAAATTGTGATTCAAGAAGGTATTTGTGATTTAAAGGGTCTGCCTTTCTCGTACTTACTGTTAATGGATACACAAAGAAGGCAAATTAATACAAGCAGGAAACATTTTTCTAAGCTTCAGTTAAAAAAAAAATTTAAAAAAAATTGAAAACTCATGTGGACAAGGGTTGGGTTTGTTTTTGTAAGATACAAGATACTAAGAAATGCCTGTTAGTCAGACCTCGCCCCTGTGAGACTTTGCTTTAAGCTTTCATAGATGTATTTTTTCCTTTTCATTAATACAGTCAAGCTCCTTGTAAAAGTAATTCTGTTCCCGTTAGCATCTACTTCAGGTACCAAGAACTAAATCAAGAATACACTTTGATGTATAGAAAGTGTGGAACTAGTTAGTCACACTAACATCAAGGATTGTGTGGCTTAAGAAACAAACTGTGTAGTATTTGATACCAGGTTGTACCCAATTAATTTGGACACATTTCAGTATTGAAAATGCATGTGCCATCTAGGTTGCGATCCATGTTCTCAATAAGCTGATTCCTGAAACGAAAGATTTAAAGCCTGATGATTGAGGTGGATTTAAGATATCTTTTAAATGGAAGTATTCCTGTGTCTTTCTATATGCTAAAATACATTTTTTAGCCTCTACAGATAGTGATTTTCACCATTGCTTTCTCTAGCATTGTTTCACAAGTGTTTTCAAAGTTATCCTTTGAAAACAGAATAGTGTGTTTTAAGGAGTCATTCCGGAATAAACATTAAAGGGACTTTATTGGCAAAAAGCCGCAAGCAAGCAACTGTTTAAATGTGACTTTCTGTCCTTGCTGTAAGATAGGTTTTAGCTGCTACATCAAAGTGATGATAAAGTAAGGACTACCTTGGGAATGCTTAAATATCTGACAAAACAGGTGTTCAAAAACTGGTTTTACCATACATCTTTAGATGCATAGTTTAAGTTCCTAAGTTAAGTCTAATTAGCTAAGTGAAAAGATATTTGCTTTCCTGAAGTACTCCCTGGAGGTAAGGAGTTCAATGGTGTTGGCTTTTTTTCCCTTTGATTATATAGGGAGCTCTGCTCCTTACTCAGGCACCTAAGAGAGGTGCAGAATCATTGGTATGAATACTTTTATTCTTTCCACCCTAGTTATTAACGCAAGAAGACCAAGTCTTTTGGTTTTTTTGAGGTTTTTTTTTTGAACCTTATCTCCCCTCAAATTGCATAAATCCCTCCAACATTTAGTCAACTGTACAGTTCTTCAGGGTTTTTGTGTGTATAGGTAAGCATGTGAAGTGTGTTAATAAGTTACATTGGAAAGTCACATGCTCAGGCCAACAATATAATTTCAAGTTCAGTTGAACTTTCAAGTTTTGTATTTTTTGTTAGTTGAGATTGTATTTGTTGGGAGGGCTCCTGAGTTGGTTTCAAGTTCAGTGCTTCTACAACATTCTTAACCTAACTGTGAATTACTTGATAAAAATGGTACTTGTTCCAGTTCTGTTTTAGCAAGTGTGAGATAATTTTGTCTTTGGATCCACGTATCACCATTAAAGCAGAGAAGCAGGTGTATAGTTTTTTCACGCATCCTATAAACTTTGCTGCAGAGCTGTTCATGCTTCTGGCAGTAGATGTTTACTTATTGGACTGTCTTGCAGGGTGCTGTTAAATTACTGTCTTTGTCTGGAAAGATACAGATTTAGTCCAGTTCTGTAATAATGTTTATACATCAAGTACTATCCTATTCGCTAAGAGAAGCAAATCAAAAGTTGCGAGAACCACTTGGTGGAATGACATTCATGTTATATCTTGTGCTACTATGTGATGGACTTGTGAATGTGGCTGTCTGGTAAACCAGTGCTCTGTTTCACTGAATTCAATCCAGGATGTCAAAATTCACAAATGCTTTCTTTGTGTCTTGTGAAAAGAATACATCTGTTAACATTTTTCCCCTATTATAACTAATTTTAAGTATTAGTGATGTCCATGTATGTTAGGACGTATATTGATAGGATGTTTAGTACTGTAAATGACTATACAAACCAGAACATCTATCTTTGTGACAAAAGTTCAAAGCAACATGAGTCCATAACCATTATACGCAGATTTTCATACTGCTTTGCTGTGGATCTTTCTCAATAGGAACCAAAATGGTTTAAAAAAAAAAGTGCATGATAAGGTTATATGTTACTAGGAGAAAGATGCAGGTTAAATATGCTTAGATATGTTTTTAGCTTTGTAAAGCTAAAATCTTTTGCAAAGATTAATTTCTATGTGATGAAAAGCTTCACAGGCATCTAAAGCTTCTTCTAAAATAGATGTTCATCTTAAACTCATGTGTCACTTATTGTTTATAATATTTGAGTTTATAATTCTAAAGCAGCACTTGTTGTTGGTGTCACTCAGTATTGTTTGGCTGACATGTACAATTCAAACTTGTACCATGTATACACAGGAAACTTATTAAATATAATAAATTCTATGTGGGATGTAACATTCATTATGTTTGTCCTTGGCTAGAGTGTTCATCAGTTTCATCTGATCTTATTGCCCAGTAAAAAGGGGGTGAGAGAGGTCTAAGGATGTCTGCTATGGGTGTTTTCAAGAGAGAAGATATTAGGCCACACTTCAAATCTCTCTTCATGAGACAGCAGCAAGATTGCAGAGAAACAGGTGGTTTCTGAAACATGGAGAGAGAATATTTTTTGAGTTGTCATCATCTTGATGCTTCCTAGGAGAAAGTCTAGTGCCTTTAAAATAAGATTCTGTTCTTGCCATCAGTAATAGAATAGTTCTTCACTTTATTCCTGGTCTCTTTCAAATCTGAGGAAGAATCTGAGGACTTCTGTCTTCTGAGTCAAGACAGATATCGCTGTTTCCTTGCAATTTATTTAATGCAGTTATCAGTTGCCCTTGAGGAACAAAATGCATTCACTGTTGAAAAGTTTGCTCTAAATGCTCCATATTGGGATTTTTTTAGTATTTCCCTATCCAAATCATTTGCTGTGTGATTGCCGTATTGCCATAAAATTCAAGCTTTTGCTTGCAGTCAGCCTGGTGGTCACGTCATTATTTCATGCAGCAGTGGGATTGAGATGCACTAACTGAGGCTAATAGATTGCTTGCTTGTGATATGCTGCATTATAGACAGCTACTGCCGTCTGTTTCTTCGTAGGAAACACTGAACTTTTTGCATTGTAAAATGTCAGGTTATTTCTGGACTTCAGTCCAGTACAAAGTGACTGCAAATGAAAAAACCCACTCAAAGAATTAGTACTAAAATGTTAAGTTAAAAAAATGCAAACTACATGCAAGTTCATGTTTACCCTAAAACTGTGACTAAATCAGTATCTTATCAGGTAATCTGGGCTGAGACTGCCTTGGATTTTGTGCTGTTCTCAAATGTATCACTTGGAAAAGGCACTCAGTTTCTGAAGTGATCAGAGACAAATATCTAATAGAGAAAGAGATTAGCTTATGTCTTCTTATTACTTTAATATCTGAATGTGAGATAATTTTGAAGTATTTTGGTTCCTTTCTTAGTATCTAACTGTAGGTTGTGAAATCTTTGGTGAGCTGCCCTGAAAATATCTGTTGGTAGGATGAAAAAGAAGTTCTGAAAGAGACATAATTGGTGATTTACGTGAGGGGCAGTTCAGTTTTCTTCAGGCTCGAGTAAAGGTGGTCTAAGTACTCTAGATTGCAGTGATGTTTCTCTGTGGGAGCTGTTCAGAATAGATTGCCCATTGTGAACTTTTAAATATAGATTTTAATTAGTCTGCTACTCCTACCACCTGCTGAAGTAGATTTGGAATGTCGACCAGAAATGAATGCACGTGTTCAGTATTAATACAGACAGCAATCTTTCATTTTGACATGCATGTAGTCAAAGTAAATTAACATTTAAAATCTGAGTGCCTGAAGTTCAGCTAGGGTGTGTGTTCATAAGGGTCTTTAGACTAGTTTAAATAAAAATGCATAGTTCTTTTTTTTTATTCTTTGTAGCATGTGCAGATAAAATTTGCAATAAGTTGATAGTAGGTAAGTTGATTATGTTGACTTGTTTTCCTCCTACTCGTGAACAGTATTTATTAAAAAACTTTTAAAACAGTTCAGTTATAGGATTTATATTCTACATGGTTCAGTATATACTTTTTCATGTATCTTGAACAACTAATTTCAACTTTGTATTTTCTAGTTGACTAGTTGACATGCGATTGGTCTTAAATATTATTATTTTGTTACAGGAAGGTCTAAGTCATTGTAAATTTTCTGGTCAGTCAAACCCCTGCTCTTCTGTCTTAGAAGAAATGTTTTCCAATGACCAGTATCATGACCTTTCAGAGCCGCTTGAACAGCGCAAACATTTTTATACTAATTTTTGTTTGATTATAAGGCAAGTGAAGTTCAAGCACTGAAGTACAGCTCAGTCAGGACAAAAAACTTAAAAATGCTGTGTACTAAGGTTCCTATGTTTATCTGCAGAAATGACAATTATTATCAAGAAACCTAAGTGATAAATACTTCTGATATACTGCTGTGTTCATTACTTTTTGCAACAATATGATAACACAAAATCTTCCTAGTGATTCTTTTCTTTTTGCTTGTTCAAGAATTAATAAATAACTCTACTGCTTGATGGAGGTCACATTCACTGATTAGAAGACTCAAAAGGCTATTGGTGCATCATTTATCTTATTTCTTACATTAAGACTGTAATAAACTGCGGCCCAAAGCAGTTACCTGTAGAGCTGTTTTCAGCTTTAGGTAGTTTAGATAAGCTGACGGTGCTTTTAAAACTGAAAATTATCAAGCACATAAATGTGTAAATATCAAACAGAAAAAAGGACAAATCCATCCCTCCAAAACCATCCCAATCTATATAGAATTGTAAATGAGCATAAAAATGTTTTGTGTTGGTGTAAATGCATCTGCATGTGGATTGTGTTTGGATCTGAAAGAAATGTCATCCCGATACTGGTTTGGTTTTTTTAAGTGTCTTACTAGTGGACTCACAGGAGAGAAATGTAAGCACTGATAACCTGTAATAGCTTAGCTCTGAGTGGGGAATTTTGCTGCTGACCAGTGAAGAATCTTTTTTTTTTCTTTTGAACTCGTGATTGATAGCTGCTGGCTAAATAAAGAATGATCACATGGATTTCTCATACTTAATCTTTCTTTCATTAGGTAACTATCTAGCTTGAATTCAAGTTTTGCTGACTAATTGTAGAATGTCTTGTGTATGCAGATTTCTTACTAAATTATCTGCTCCAGTCTTTTATTGTGTCCTATTTATAGTGTTTGTGGGTTCATCTGATACCTTCCTTCTGGAAAGATTCAGCTGTGGGGAATCTCAACGGTATTTTTTCCTTGTTTAGTGGTTGACTGTGAATCAGGGCAAAAAAAGGTTTCTCACTTTTATTATTGTCTTACCTGCCTCTAGAAAGAAAGAAATATTGCTCTCTATGATTTTTATGGCAGAATATTCATATGTGTGATTGCAGCGCCAAGTATTTTTGAGTAATGTCCTTTTCATTGTATTATGCCTTGAAATGCTTATTTTTCTTACCTATGTGGTTTTTTAGATCTTCAGGTGAGAAACTAGCTGTGTTTCTAATCTCTTGGTTGTCAAGAAATTTTTCTTTTTTATGTTACTTGTGCAAGTAATAAAAAAATCAGCCACAGATGAGGCTGTTGGTATGAGTACTTCCATTATGCTGTCTCGTGTTCTTCTGTCTGTATACACATCTGAAGTGTCTGTATACACGTCCCCCTTTCTATGGGGTTTTTGTTCTGAGAAAAAAATTCCTGGATCACAGACTGAAAATGTAGAGCAAGGGAAGTGAACACTGCAGATGTCTGGAGTAATAATACTCAAGGTTAACACTGTTTCTCATCTCAATAATTAGGTAATTCAAATATTCAGCTTAATATGGCATAAATCAGCAGAAACTAGTGTTTCTAAACCACTTCTTGGGCCTGCTTCTCCCTTGGTCCCCCAGCCCCTGGTGTAAAACAAACATCACTTTTAAAGAGAAATTTTTCTTCTGTGTGACAACTTTATGAAGAGAAAAGCATATAAGGTGTGATGTGTTATAAAGAATGTTTCATGACTCTTATTGTTAAATTCAGTACAGCTATCTTCAGTGCAGCTTTTCTTTCCTCCTTTTCTTAAGCATCAGATAGTGATCACACATGTGTAACTATTAGTGTCTGCCTGTGGAGTAGATTTTCGTGTACAATAATAACTCAGGGTTCTCTTTAGCAAATGTTACTGTGCCTTTTGCTATGGTCTGACAGGCATGACCTACATTTAAGAAAGCCCTCTGGGTCTGTCTGGTTCATTACTGTCTACTTGCAGATGCTTCTTCATAGATGGTTAGTTGAGATGCTTTTGCCAGCCTCTAGGTTTTTTTGCAACATTTTGTTGTAGTGGTTTTGTAAATTCATGCTCTTAAGTAGTAAGAAGACTTAATACAATTGGTGGAGCTTAGTTTTAAGCATCTTTCTGTGTTAAGCAATATTGAGAGTATTTTGACTTTTATGTTAGTGAGCTTCAGATTGTGTTGGGGTGTTGGATGAAAGTAAATGTATTTACATCTGAAATGTCTAGTCTCTTCTGAATTCTGCTTGAGAGTTTGTTTTCAGTAAACTGTTGGAAATAGTTTTGAGTATAATTTAAAGGTATTTCCCAGACTGTGAGGGTGTGTGTTAGTAAGGGAGACCACCTCATATTTTCTCCTTCAGTAGTAGGAGGCTGGTTGCTGTAACTGGTGTGTAACTTTTAAAGGCAGTAATGATCTTTAAATTAACCAGTGCTGCTTGTGTTTGAAATGCTAATTGAACAGACTGTATGGCTTGTACAATTAGTACGCTTTCTCTATGTTGCTTAGTAGTTAAGAGGTTAAGCAGTTCATGGGGGGAACAAAAGCAGTTTGTTTTGTCAATTTTCAACTTCAGATATCAGTAAATCATTGCAGCAGCTTTTCTTATCAGTTGTTTGCACAAAAAAAAGGTGGAATGGGGGAGTGGAGAAAACCTGTTAGAGTTGTGTCTGAGGGGACCATCTGCTGTGGTTCTCAGCGTTGTCAGTGTGATAAGGTATAAGCTGTGTAAACAGAGGTACCACAAAAAAAGGCAGGCCCCCTTTTAGGGAGGCATATGTATGATTTGGATTTGGGTTGATAACGGCCTTAGAAAGTCAGGGGACTTAGAGTAAAGTCTGTTCAGCAGAGGAGTAATGTATGTAATCTGAAACTCCAGATGTAGTTTATTAGCATGAGTTTGCCTTTGGATGAACTTCTGTAGCTTTGTTATGATTTATTGGAACTCCTACAAACAGAAAATATGCATGAGTTGCAATTATATAATACTGACAGATTTTTTGTGTTTTAGAAACCTTCATTAGCTGATGAATTAGTGCTTAATGAGTGAAAATAGAGAAAAATTTGAAAAATGATGGGCATTGGTGTTAAATGGCTAGTTTTTGTGGAAAAAATAGCCAGGTGGTCTCTTGGCAGAGTGAGGCCATATGAACAGAAATCATTAGAGAAAATTGGTGACTACTTACCTATCCATGAGTGTCCCTAGTTGATCTTGATTTGATGTGTCCATCTCATATCTTTGGAAAAATGTGAAATAGAAACAGACTTCCTCTTGAAGTAGGGAGGGGGTTTTCTGAGCCTTTTGTTGGTCACGTGTTGGATGCTTATTACAGAAGGGTGGGGTAGAGATGTATTTTGCTGGCTGTCTGTCCACCTGCAGTGTAGAGTATGCTGCACAGAATCATAGAATCATGTGGTTGGAAAAGACCTTTGAGGTCATCAAGCCCAACCATCCATGTTTCAAAGAACCTTAGATCTGTTTGAACTGAGAGAGAGATTTGTTGCTAAAGCCCCTGTAAGTCGCTAGTTCCAGTTTAAATGTCTGTATTAGGGTCACTAATGTGTCTGGTTTTATGGTGAGTGAGGTACTGGAAAATGGGGAGGAGGTTTGCATTAAAAATAAAGTTATACTTTTCACCAGTCAGTTTCTGGCTACTTATGATAGTGGTTAGGGGAAATATATGCATGACTTGGAAATTTTCATTAATGTTTTGAGGCTTTTGCTACTAAGATTCCTGCAGCCATCTGTAACAGCTGCTAGGGACTAACTCTTTGGGAAGGAAGCATGTAGAATAATGTTCTGAGGGAAGAAGGGTATAACAAGCTGCCTACTACTCATCCAGGACTATCTCCCTTTCCATCATGCAAACTTTTCTCTCTAGTAGGTATATCGAGAAGGTAATGACTTTTTTTTCAGTCAATCATGATGTGTGGAAACTGAAGAGGTGCCAATGTCTTTGCCTTGCTGACTTCTGGAATGTGATACGCCACATTTGATGAGAGTTAGTGTGAGTGGATGCTGGCCAGCAGATACATGGTATTGCTTCTTTGGGGAAGGAATAGTTGCTGTGAACTGTTACCCTCTGTGAGGGGGTTGGTGCCTGGAGTTGGAGGTGCAGAGGTTTGGAACAGGCTGTAAGCTGGGGTCCTTATGTGGGAAGAGAAAGTGGAGGTAGGAGCTGTCAAACCTTTATGGAAAATAAATAAAGCATGGCTGACCTACAATTCAGCTTTCTTGTGACTACTTAAGATATGAGTCTTTATATTGTGTATTAGTGAGCCAGTAACAGTATAAATATAATATTTTCCCAACTTTGGGATCTGTCAGCAGTTTTATAATAGTGCTGTTTAAAACATATTTGTGATGCTTTCTCTAATGAATGCTTAGATATTTCTGTGCTGGGCTTGACTGATGTCCCTGCTGCACATGCAAATAAATGTTGCCAGTATATGGTGAGATTTATGTGTGACAAGGACAAGAAGTAATGGGGGTAAATTCGAGTATAAGAAGTTCAGTTTAAACGTAAGAAAAGAGAAAAGACTTTTTAAATTTTTTTTTGTTTGTTTTCCAGTGAGGTTGATCAAATGCTGTAATGTGTCTGTTGATGTGTGGAGTCTGGATCCTTGAAGATATTCAAAACCCAACTAGCTTTAGCCCTGAGCAACCTGCTCTACTTGCCCTTGCTTTGAGGTTGGGAGTTGGACTAGACAATCTCCAGAGGTGCCTTCCCACCTCAGCAACTCTGTGATTCTCAAAAAACCTGTGCGCTTCAGAAGCTTTTCCAGATGAGAAGGAAGATTATGTTAGGGAGGGGGAAAAAAGACTTTTTTTCTTGTTATATGAAATTAGCTGAGGCTGTTTTTCTTCTGATTAACTTCTTCTCAAAATTTTCTTTGGTGTTTCTGTCTCTATTGTTTTTCTGTCTATGAGTTTGCACTCAGGATACTAGGGTTTGACAAGGTGTCTTTACCCCTCTTGTGGAGGAAGGGGGAAAGATTTCTTGCACTTGTGGGAAGTGGGGGAAGGCAGAAGAGAATTTCACAACACTTTCCTTTGTCCCATGGGAAGTATTTCGAACTAGTTTTCTAGGTAGGTCTTACTAAGGTGAATTCTACTCTAACCTAGCGTTACTGTCTTTATCACTTTCTTTTTTTAACTGAAATTGCCCAAGTCCCAAGTAATAGTAAAGGGAAATGTAATTCTGTTACCATTTTCTATAATGGAAACTATGATCAGAACTTGAGAAATGACATACCTGTTTGAAGAATTGTTTCAATTTTTTCACTCTGAGTACCGACTCAGATATTGATTATGTGTGAAATACTGTCAAGGGATAGAAAAGAACTCAAAGTGAGCGTAAAGTGCTTCTTAAAAATAAACTTTCAAGACTCTGAATGCAGCACTTCTTCTTTATTAAACCAACTGGTGTTTCTTTTATTCTGTTTTCAGTTTTGTGAAGATTTTCCTATTTTTCTGACAGCCTTTTTTCTTCTTGCTATAAGGACCTTCACTTTTTATTGTCAGGGATTAGTTATACTTTTATCGATTTTCATCTTGGTGGAATATTATACTTTGCAGAAGGTGTTTCGCATGTAAGTTTTCCACACAGGACTTTGACTGAAAGTAGTAGGATACTTGCTAGGTGGCAGAAGTTGCTGGCTTTTCTTGAATGTTGCATGAAGAAGACTTAAAAAGCTTATCTTTGCTGTAGATGATGTGTAGGAAATAGCTCACTGCTGGTCTTATCCCTGTAAAAAGAGGAAGAGTAAAGTTAGATTGGGTGCATAAAATGAAAGTCAGAGAATTTCATGTACGTTGTCATCTGAACAAGTTGAATTATGTGGATGTATTTCTGTTTTTTGCTTAAAATACTGATTTAGTGTATTTTCTTCCTCATCAGCAAACATCTGGTATGCTGCAAATAACCCACTCTCCTTTGGATTTAAAAAAAAAAAAAGGGCCTTAAATTACTGAGATTCTGCTTGTAAATACTTATGAATAAATTGGTGATTTAATTAATGATGTTTTAATAATTCCCAAACAATTAGATTGAGAGGTAGAAAGCATTTGCAAGCTGAATTAACTGGGGAGTTATTTTACAGATTGTGCCTGTCATCTACTGCATGTGTTTCTTAATGTTTGCTTTTGTTATAATTTCATCTTCATTTAGTATTTCCTTATTATTTACTTGAAATTCCATGCATTACAAAATGGTTGATTCTGTTTTGTATGGATAGGAGAACAATATTTTACATCTGTTCTCCTCTCTGGTCTGCTGCATTAAAACATTAAATGCCAGAGGAAAATGTAGATCAGATGCAATTTTTTAAAAATTTGACCTACCATGGACTCTTCAGCTTTTGTTGAGGGTTTGAAAGTCTGCTTACCTGCAGTAGCATATGTTAGATGTTTGTTTCCTCTTAAACACGTTTGTCCTAATTATGTTTTATTCTTTTCATGTTTTGAAACAAAATATTTGAAGCCAATGTATTAGCCAAAACCTGTACGCAAGCTTCTGTCTGCTTTTTCTCACTCAAAGCAATAAAGTTAAACTCTCTGGGCATTATTTAATGTGTTGGAGACCTTTGAATATTTCAATGTTGAGTTCTGCTTTCTGTTTACCTTTTTACACAGTTTCTGCAATTGCTCTGAGATTTGCTGCTTCAAATAATAAAACTAATTAAAATTTGAAGAGTGCGAGCTTTGCTTTTACAACTGATTAACTTTGTTTCTATTGAAACTATTTTCCAAGTGAATGGTATCTGTCAGCCTGCTGTATACCTGGAATACTCTGACAATATAAGTTGATATAAGTTAACTCGGATAATGTAAGATGAGTCATGTGTGGAGAAGGACCACCTGTCTTTGCCTGACTTGACTGGTGGAGAGGTGTAAAAATAGAGGGGATTGCAGATTGATAGAGGAATAATCTTTGGTATGGCTCCTTTTTAATATTCTTTCCCCTTTTAAGGCATCTTTTCTTTGTGCTGACTTTAAAAATTGGTGTTCGAAAGATATCACAAAATGTTACTCATTGGCTTCTTCAGTAAGACTGACCGAAAAAGCTTTTATTGACAGAACAGTTTTAAAGGAGTAATGATTATCAAACTGAAAAGTTTTCTGATCTTGAATTTTGATCTGTTTCAAAATTGGTTTAAGTTACTGTGGTCTAGGACAACTCTTTGCAGGACAACCCTAAGCCTGACCATAACTCTAATGGCTCTCCACAGGCAGTTGTCCCTTCCTGAAGTTACTCAGTTACTCTGCGCTGACATAAGCAGCATATTGAGAGCTTTGACCAACAGAGGAAAAAAAATGATCAGATAGTGAAAATGTGTGGACATAGGCTTTCCTTCAGTGCTGTTCCAAATCATGGCCTAATGGACTGAAAGGAGGAAGTGATTGGCACACAGATAGTTTGTTGTGTGGTAACACAGCTCCGGTTTTCAGTACAAATGTAAAGAGCAGTGTGGACTGCTGAAGTGATTGTTGAGGGGTTAAGCAGACAGATTCTGTGTTGCTGGGGTGCAGCCTCAGTGTAGAGGGGCAGGCAGCTCCCTGTGCAGTGTTGGGCATCGGCTGTGGGGGAGTTTCTTGAATGTTACTGCTTTGCTTCACAGCAACCTGTCTGTCTATCAGCCCTCGAAAAACTAGGCAGAAGGGCTTATTTTTAAACTTTGGCCCTGGATCTTCAACCTTCGTGGAAAACAAAGTATTTTTGAATCATATTTTTGTTCTAGAATGTGAATCTCTGCTTCTGTGCTTTCTGAGGCTGATGGATGAATAGGGCATGTAAGGTCCTGTTACTTTGATTAAAACACATGGAAACAGTTTCTGGGAAATCTGGAAAACCATTTATAGTTTTTATTTGTCTTTTTTTTCTTTAATGTATCTTAATTAAATAGCAGCATAAAGAACGTGATTAATGCCTCATTCACAGTCTACCACAGTGGGCAGTTTCCTAAAAATCTAGCAATGTTTGATTAGAAATTTTATTTTGTGTTTAAAAATAAAATGTTGAAGAGGGATTCTTTTAAAATATTTGTTGCTTCTGCAGGAACAGGAGGGCGAATTTGATAACGAAAATAGAGGGCAGCTCTGTACTGGTGGCCAGTTTGTGAGTGAACTATTTGTGGGGTGTATCTCAGTGGAGACAGCTACCTCCACGTGGCCCTATACACGGACAGTGACTTATATCTGATTTGGGGAATAAGAGGAAGCAAGCAGGGTGAAAGTGGCTATGACTAGGAAATGGAAGAACAGGATCTGGTGACTTGTTTATGTAACTTGGAGTGTCCTAGTGCTGTCAGCCTCACCAGCTCTTGCACCAGTGCAGTTCTGCCATTGCACAGGAATTTCTCTTTAACTGTGAGCTGTGTGGTGCTAAAAGCCAGAGCTTTAGATACTACTGTTTCAGAATGCACCAATTCTTAAGAAGCGTGGCATAACTAAATTGTTCATGTTTTGAATGATACAGGATTTTAACAGTAATGACAGCATTGTGGTCTGGTTCCTTCATTTCATGCCATATGTCACACTTGCAATTTAATTCTGAAAAGTGCTTGGATAATGATTTAGAAGTGCTGTAAGTACTTGACAGCACATCATCAGTGGGGAAGAAGTCAGTTACTGTCTGTGTGAATTCCCTTCTAGCCCTTTTGACTAGATTATTCAGCACCTTGTTTTAAAGACAGATGACATGCAAGTGCCTTCTGAAAGTCAATTGCATAACTAGAAATTAGAAAGTAGTACATGAGTATTAGTGATAGTACGAGACAGAAGGTTGTGTTGTATGACACAGTGTGAAAGAGTTGTACCTCATGCATGCTCGCATTGCCACAGGGCCTTTGCAGTGTCACAGCTCCACTGTTAATTTCCAGCAGACACATCCAGACACATTCCAGCCCCTATGGCTTCAGCTGAGTTCCTAAGGCCAACACACAAAAAGCTCAGTTAGTTTTTGGACTTTCTCTTGGACTCTCCCAACCTTATCAGCAGTTCTAGGGGAGTAGAGGTGGTGACAGCTGTAATTAAACATAGTCTTCCTTTCTTTGTCCCCCTCAGTGTTAGATAAAGGGCAGGGAAAAGGATTCATTTTGGTGATCTAATAGGGGATTTGTTTTGATCATGAAACTGTAGATTGCATAGAGCTAAGCTTTCAGGGACCTATTTAAGCATGTTATTTGAAAGGTAAGGTATACACACTCTTATTTCTAACTCTTGAAGAAATCTGCCTTAGGTTTTTCTTCTGTATAGTATGAGCTCAGAGTTAAAACAAATGAACAAAAGCTCAAACAGAAAAAACACCCAAACCCACTGTTACTGAAATCTGCACTGGTAGATTGGGATTTGAGGCCTTGCTGGCACTGGCAGTTTTTGTGGGAGCTGAGCACTGTTTAAGAGGAGGTATTTCAGTTTTAGAGCTCTTACTTGTGTATTTATATATAATACATGACAAGTGTCTTCTGAAATTGCACAGTTTTTATCAATTATGCACCAAACCTCAGATCATGCCACAGGATTTGCTTCTTTCTGGTTAATGCCTTAGACATCTTAGTGGGGTGTCTGTCTGTAGCAATACTGTGCATTTTTTATAATTCTATAATAAATTAACTTCCTTATTTGTAAAATATCATTACTTAAATAAAAAAGCAGCATGGGGGAAACTTGCTATTTTGGAGAGTTCATCTTTAGTGTGTGTTGTCTGAACTGTTTTTTGAATAGCTAAATAATGAATGGCTCTAAAATCAGATGGTGATTGTTGTTATTAAAATTTCAGTCTTGTAGTTTCCAGTTCTGAAAACAGTTGCTGTTTCAGTTGTGCGAATTTTGACCACACTTTCTAAGGTTTAATCAAATAAAAGACTATTGAAAATCTGGTTTGCTAATGCACTAACAATTCAGGCAAACCCCCATATTTCTCGTTTTTCCATTGTGCCAAGCTATTAGTGTTATTTGTTATTGAAGAAATTCTGCCTGTTTTCTGTACTTTGAAGCAAGTGTTTATTGGGTTGTTTTGGAGATGTGCACATCTTCAGGTTTTTCCATGGCTAGATGGGTTTTCTTTATATCAAGTGGAAGGACAGAGGCTTTCAGTGCTAATTAGCTAATATTCTCTGAAATTTTGATGTTAACTGTTTACTTTACAGATTTTGCTGTGAGATGCTGTCTATCCAGAGATTGGCACAAAAGACTTTTATATTGCTGTATTAAATAATTCGAGGTCTAAAATAATTCATTTTGTGTACCCATAAAAAAAAGAAAAAAAAATCCTCCATTTATTCTGTTGTAAGTAGATGTTCTCTGTTTGCTAACATTCACCGGTTTTTTTTCCAATTAAACGTAACTTGTTTATCTGCAGGATTTCTCCTGCAAGGTATCATAAGCATGTGAGAGTTTTACTTGGTTTGTTTTCTTCTGGATTAATAAGCCCTGAGATAATAGCGTAAAAGACTTCTTCTCTTCATAGTTAAGGCATCCAAACACAAAGTAGTAAAAACAAGGAATAGTTGGCCCCCCGCTTGCCATCTGTGATAGCCAGCTGCCGGGCTGCAGTGCTTTGTGTTGGAGGAAAGGCAGGCGTCTGTCTTATTTTGAGTTGAAAAGCTGGTGATGGGAGCACTGCTCTCCAGGAACGTGTGGCCTGACTTGTTGTACTTGGTGCAGGTATTTTCTAATTTAGTGTACAGAATGTGAAGAGTTAAATACGTGGTGTTTACTTTGACCTACAGAGAGGCGATAGACTGTCCAAGGGGGAGCTGTAAGGAAATGCCCCTTTCCATTTCTGTGCCTTTGGTTCTAGTGTTCAGAAGCAGGTAAGTGGCTGTCACTTGTGCACACATAAAGGCTTTTCCATGCGTGTTCATAGAGCTCATGAGTGGTCTTCAGGAGTATCCGCCTAACCTGCCGCTTTGCCTGAGCAGAGCTTCTGGTCTTCTGCCAGAGCTCTCCGCTGTGTCAGTGTGGGACCAGCAAGTAAGAGCACTGGAATAGTCATCCACCAAAGATGTCATCATATTACTACTTCCCACAGATTGGAGTATCAAGAAAAGGTAGTGGTGGGGGGAAACAACGAAGTAATCCGTTGGGTTTTTTTTTTCTGATTGGTGGTTCCTGCTGAGGTACAGTAATGAATAGTTAGAGGCAGTAATTTCTTAATTTATCTTAGATAATCTCTCAAAAGAGTGCAGTTGTAGGTTTTGGTTGTTTTTTTTTTTTTTTTTTTTTTTTTTTAAACAACTGTATTGTTGATGGATTGGACTCGATGATCCTGTGGGTCTTTTCCAACCTTGTGATTCTGTGGATGGTCTCTTTAGTATATTCAGACAGAAGTTGCATAAGCAATGTGAGGGCTTGTTTGGAAGAAAGTTATGGGATTGCTGGGGAGGCCCAGAGGGAAGAGAGGCAGAAGGAGCATTTTGAAGAGGAGTGTTTGCTTTGCACTGACCAAGAGCCTGAAACTGTTGGGTTTGCATGGAATCTGTCAGTTTTGAAAGATGGTGACAGGAAAAGAGTAAAGCCTTCTTGAAAGTTGTGCTTTTATTGCCTGCCTAATATAGTATCCCAATGATTTGGATTATCAAGGAAAAAAGCTACATTTTCCTTTTCTATAAATAGTAACAACAATAATAATAAAAATCAGATTTATCAGAGCGGTGATTTGTGTGTAGTCGTTTGTATTTATAGTTTGATTGTATTTGGTTATTTTCTGTTAACGCATGTGGCTCACTTGTACTGTGAAAAGACTTAAGTCTCTTTGTGGTGCTTTTTTGGCCTTATGAATGCTCTCTTATTTAATTTAAAGTGGACCCTATTATTAAAGTGGTGGTATGAGCAGTGTTTTCTGAGTCATTGGCCAGAAACAGCTAATTAAGGGAGCTGTGAAAATGAAGTGGTTGGATGTAGGGAATGATCAGTGAGATAACGCTCAGTGAGGATTTCACCTCTTACTACGGTAGAAACATTGAAAGGAAAATGACTTGTTATACAATTGTGTGGCTACTGTTGTAGCAGGCAACTAAGGTAAAACCACAGAAAGCTGCTGTGTAAATACAATGCTCTGTATGTGCTGTGAACTTCATTATATCTTCAGGGCCAGAGATTCAGGAATGAATTCTGTGTTCATAAATAACAAAGTATTTTCCTAACTCATAAATTAGGTGAGACATCATTACCTAAGGCACTGGAAGCAGATTCTTTTGTAATTTGCTTGCTCTTATGTTTCTGTCACCTTCTTCTGAAAAAGCCCATGTGCCCCTCTGCCCATGAAACAGCTAGACAAGAGAGACTGGCCTTGACCAGCGTGTTAGAGAAAAGATCTTTCTACTTAGCAAGTTCTAGCCTATTACAATTTTTTTTACATCAGTTAACTATCCAAAGAGTACGTAGTAGAAGTTGAAAGGACTGTCTGTTATTCGGATAATATTCTTGTAATTTTTGCTGATCTCAGTGTTGGAAAGCGTGCTTGTTTTATCGAATCATAAACAGAAAACATATCAAGAAAACAAACTAGCAGAAAACATATCAAGAAAACAAAATAACCGTGTTTTCTTATGTGAAAATTCACAAGAAAATATATTTTCTTTAAGTGCTTGTTGGACAGTTTCAGAATGATTTCTGTAACTTCTGTAAATGTAATGCCTGGCTATTGAGAAGTTAAAGCTCTTCATAATGTTTAATATTTGCAAGCTATGCACAATCTCTGTTTTATACTGTACTGCCTTTTCTTTCTTCATTCAGCAGTTAGATGTTGGACTATAATTTTTGGCTTTTGTATTCATAAAACATACGGCTATGTGTAAAATACAGTAGACTTACATTGTTTCTGCCTGATCCCAAAGCCTGCTAGGGAGATTTGCGGGTATCTTTCCTTGTATTCTTTGTACCTGTACTTCTCTGTATGAAAATACTACTAAGTAAAATTTAAGGTAGTGAATCTGCTAAGTGCATTCTATCATTCTGTGTTTGATATAGAAGTAATTTCAAACTGCACAAATAATTAAGTACATAAAGTATATTTTATTGTTAGCAAAGGTAGATTTTGGTATAGAGATTATAACTTCTTTTGAGACTGACGTTTAAGGCAGACTGCTATTTTATTACATGAGTTAGAAGTTGTTATTAATTTGTGCTTCTCCACTACAGTAAAATAGAAAGCAATTAGCTTTTTGTAACTGTTCTTAGCCTTGAATCCTAGCGTCTTACTTTTCAAACCAAGCTGATGTTCAAAGCTCCCTCAAAGCAGCAGAGTTATCCTAAAGATAACATTAAATGTCTGCAAGTGTTGAGTGGTAACACGTTTTGTGGCTAGTCTTGAAAAACTGTAATGGTTCAGATCTTGCTGCTATTTCTGTGGTGGCATAAAGTTCAGTGTGTTACTTTATCTGTTTTGTCAGAAGCTACTGCTAACAATCAAAATTGTTTAAAGAAAAACTGATGTACTTCCTAGCATTTTTTTGTTCTAACTGAAATGTTCCCTCACGTAAAATGTTACAACTTGATTAGAAGAGAAATGCAGACTTTGATCAGAGGAGCAAAATATCCATTCTTCATCAATTAAGTGTTAATTCAGGTTTTTAATGTGTTTGGGTCCATTTTTTTAGCTTCATCAAGCTGCTAGTCTCAAATTAATAGGACATTAAGATTGGAATAGGAGATAGTTCATAGTTTAGTTAAGGATGATGTAGAAAAATTATTGTTTTTCTTTATAATAAAACAGTAACTTAAAACATTTCCACTGATATTTAGTTAGATTTTTTTGATTATAGCATAGAAGGGGGGAGAAATTCTATTTAGAAACCACTGAAAGCATAGTTCCTAACTCTATAAGGATCATTTTCACTTTTTTTGTGATGTGATATGTAATGTAATTAAGTGTTTCGGTTGCTCTATTTTCTTCAAATGGAAGATAGATTTTCTGTTGAACTTCGGTGTCCAGGTGTTTGAAATAAGTTATTACTGAATTTTAAAATGAAACAATTTGAAACTTAAATAGGTTTGTTTTTTTTTTTTTTTAAGTAGGGAAATTAAGCTTGTAGCACCATGAGGTAAACAATTTGCTAGTGCAGACTTGATACAAATTAAATTGAATGGCTTTTCCTGCTAGCTGATGGATGAGGTGGTTTTTGTACTCAAAGGTCTGCTAGAGTTACTGTGCTATAATGACCTACTAATGGAAGCTGAGCTATAGTAATGTGCCTGCACATTTGCCTGTAGCAAACATATATAAAACACCACCTTGAACTGTAATGGCATGCTGCTAGCTAGGGGATGCATCTGTCCTGCCTGTTGATGTATAGCTTTACTGCCAATAATCTACTTTGGTGGAGCCAGTTGTTCTCTGTAAACAGCATTGAAGGTGAGATGACACCTTCAGTAAATCAGTTATCATGGGAGAGAGTTTGAAAAGTTTCAAGTGCAGGTTTGAGATTGCCTTTTGACATTAAGTTACAACAGATGTTGGATTTATTCCAGATCCCTAATAAGAGATGGGGGTTATAGTTTCCACTTGGCATGTTACCAGCCTAAAGAAAAAGGCTTCTATTCATGCTGCTATAATGGAAACTATTCTCTTTACCTTAGTCTTCCACCAATGCAGCTCCTTTAGGGGATAAAAATATCTCTTCATATTCATGGATTTCAGTCTCCTGGTTATTCATAGCTAGACGCGTTTGTTGTAGTTTCAGAGGTCTTGGGCAATACAGGCAGATTTATACAATAGTGAGAAAGCCTCCTTTGAGGCTTGACTAATACCATCTTGTGAAGTAAAAGGAGCTGAAGTGAAGAGAAATCTGTTAGTGGATTTAGCAAGTTATTTGTCCTTTAAGCAGGAGTATAAAATTAATGTTGCCGCATTGTCTGCTGCACTTGGTTAACGGGGACAGCTACAGGACGGCAGCCCTCGTGCCTGTGTTATGACTCCTGGGCTGCTTGGTTTGTGCAGTAGGGCCAGGTTACTGGAATGTTAAGAAGAGAAAGATATACTATTCTTTTTGGCAACTTCATTGACAACAGTTGTTTTTAATTCCATACATCTATTTTTATT
Organism: Phaenicophaeus curvirostris; assembly: GCF_032191515.1. Taxonomy (NCBI): domain Eukaryota; kingdom Metazoa; phylum Chordata; class Aves; order Cuculiformes; family Cuculidae; genus Phaenicophaeus; species Phaenicophaeus curvirostris. The sequence goes on from NC_091394.1 coordinate 39,283,568, forward strand.
TTTCAGAGCAAACCTCCGCCAAGGGCTAAACTAGGCTTGCATGGTGCACCAGGCCTTTGTGAGGATATTGGTGCCTCCTCAATAATTGATGTAGCAGTGGCTCGTGAAGGCATATGTATCTTTTACTATGATAAGAATAGCAAGCAGAGATGTAGATGTTCTTCAAGCATGTTTTTCCTTTATACATCTCATGACTTTTCTCGAGTCAGAAAAGTGTACAGATACAGGTGAGATGTAGGTGTCTCTATGGGTATGTTGAAAATTCCATTTGTTTTTGGTGGCGCTATTTAGGCTGTGTTATTGAGACATGACCAAATTTTATCTGACTGCTGTGAAGGTCAGCAGGGTATTGATCACTGGGTCTACTGGATAACAAAAATGAAGAATGACAGAAGATCAAAACTTTGCTAGTAAATGACTTAAATTTATCTTGAGGGGAGGCTGGGACTCAAAGCTGTCTAAACTTTCTACTCCTCAGTAGCATAAATGAAAAAGAAAAGCAAATATGCCTACAAAAAACCCAAACCAAAACAAAAAAAAACCCAACAAGGCCAAAATATTAAAGCATGCATCAAGTGTGTTCGATAAAGACAGGAAAAAAATGTGACTCTTATTCCTAATTAGTCGATACTAAGCAGTATGAATGCAGACAAATGAAGTCATATACATATAGCATCCTGGAAACAAATTAAATTTGCTCATTTATATTTTGGAACAGCATGCTTTAGCAGGAAGGAGATCATTAAAAGTGAGATACAGTTCTGAATTACAACCTTCTAACAACAGCTGTTAAACAAAATTCAGTGCAAAATGACACAGAAAGCAGAAGAGCTTTTGAACCACTTGTTACAGGACATTTAAATATCAGATTTTATTTCAAACTTTTCAGTGCAGTGCACTTCTGCAGAGGCCAAACTCGCCTCAGCTCTGGAATATCAGAGTACTATAGTTAATAATCGCTTTCATGATGTTTACACTAGTGTCTAAAAGTAGGTCATTGTTTTAAAAACAACAGTACACTTGCAGCCTACATTATTTATAACTGCATTGCATTGCCTGCATAGCACATCTTGGCAAAACGCAAGTCAGTAATGACAGATCTCTCGTGTCACAGAATAAGCCAAACATGAAGCTAATGTGTAATGTTTAAGAAACCCTTAATAGCAAAATGCATGACTTCAGTAATAATCTGTACAAACTGGTCTGGATGATTCATATACAAATCTTCATTTTCAAGTTTTCATCACTTCCCAAATTTTAACCTTTATTGAGTCTGTTTGCTTTGTTCTAGAAGATGTTAAACATGCATGCTCTCACTTTCTGACGTTTTAATAATACTAGAAGGCAGTTCCTTTATTCCTCTGAAGTAGGAGGCACAGCAAATGTAAGGAAAAATTAGTAAAATTGAAGTCTGTAATTCTAATCCTGCCACCCCTAGCACTCCCCTGCTGAAAACTGGTTCAAAGGAGCCCACCACTTCCAAAGTCTACTGTTTTCTTAGTTACAGGGTGATTATTCCTCTTTGCTGAGAATATGTTCTTTCAGGTTGAATTCTGTCCTTTTCCGATATTTACTGAAGAAGTCTCAGTTACAATTTTGTAATTGGTTAAAATAGAAACAGGTTTTTTTCATACTTGTTAATGTATGGAGACTGATACTAAGTGCTTAATAAAAAATTATAAATGGATTTAATTAGCTTGAAAAGTCATGACTTGAGAAAATTCTTTGATATTTCAGTAACTCTGCAATGCTGCTTGGTGCTACAGTAAGCCTACTAACTTGAGGCTTGCATGGAATTTTAGGAATACATTTTGTTCTTGTGCTGTCTTGTACTGATATACTTATTGCACTGTGTACTCAGGTCATGTTGTTTACAAGGGCTTCAGGAGGTGACGTTACATGTGCTTAATTTTGGAAAAAAAAAAAAAAAGTGTGCAGCGAACACAGTCTTACAAATCTAATTCCAGCATTAGTACATTCTCATGGAGGAAGCATCAGTGTGTTTCAGTTTGACGTAGCCCATGCAAACTTAAGTTCATATGCAAATAGTGTGTGTGTTATATGACTTCCTTTATTGTTGTTTGATGTTTCTCGAATCATTTTTGTAGAATTTGCCTAATGGCTTGACTCACTTAGTATTTTGTATTGTCAGATGTTATGGATATGGGGAATATTACAGTGTGCACAAAACACAGCAAGGCAATGTGGCAGACAGGGTTCCCAGGTTAACATCTTTCATCGGTATTTGCATGCATTTTGAATAGTGAATGTTCCCAGGTTAATATCTTACCACAGGTATTTGCATGGATTTTGCATAGTGAAGCATTCATGTGCTTATTAGCCCCACGCTGTACTTGCAGTTAAGGTATTTGCATATGACTTGCTTTCTGTTCAGTGAAATATGCTTTACACAGAATTCAGTGTATTAATTCTTTTTATGCATGACCTATTACTGGGTGGAAGGCACTTGGAAAAAAAAATCTGGTACTACTTAGCATTTTGTAACAAATGCAACATTTAAAAGGGGAATGTGAGCATGAAGTGTTTTTGTCAATAGGACCTTTCAGTAACTCATGCATATGCTGGGTGGTGTGTTTCCAGATTTCATGTCATTTGTGCCCTACAAAGGACTTAAATCTGAAGCTTATTCTTCATAGCAGATGCAGAAAAAAGGTATAGGGGATATTGTTTTGTTGTATGTCCTCCCCCACCCTATGTTCTTTTATTCATTTGTTGCAGAAGCACTGATTTGTTGCCAGTTTCATGATTGATAACGTGAGCTGTCGATTTTGTGTTCCTGACAGTAAATTGCCTTTTGTGTTGAGACTATTTCCTGGTATATTAATTTTGACTTTCTTCTGAAGCATAATCAATATTCATTGTTCTTTCAGATCTACAGGCTTGAATTGAGATTACTCAAATCCTTGAAAAGTTAATAAAATTCTACGCTTTGACAGTGCCTAGAGGAAGATAATAGTATTCAAAGCCTGACTGTCAGTAGCCTCTAACACATTTTCCTGTGAGGTGCTCCCTAGTTCAAGAGCATGTGTGTAAAAATCCCACTTCCATGTGTCAAAGTAACCCAACTGTGTGTGTATGACTGTTTATTTCTTGAACTGGAATTGCTTTCACTAAATTTTAATATGTGGTAACTTTATTACCTTGGTAATTACAAGTGTGCTTGCTAAAGAGTAACTAATTTACCTATTAGCATATTCATATAGGACAGTCAACTTTTAAAACATTTTTACAGGTCCTAATTCCCTTACCTGCATCTTCACAGAACTGGGAAGTGATTTCTGCTGCTTGTATTCTCCCAAGATGAGAACAGGTCAATGCAAAGGTGCTATGCAAAGATACAATTGGTTGTACTTTCTGAGAGCAGAAATGACAATCCCCACCCCTTTGATTACTTATGAAATAAAATTGGCACCGTGTTAGTTTTATGCTGTTGTTAAGCATCGAATGTCTCTTCAACACTGCCTGATAGTTTTCTTCATCTGTAAAATGGAAGAATTAAAAAAATGAGATAAGGTAAAAGTATTTAGTGCTTTGAGAAATCCAAAGTGCTGATTTGCATTCCAAGGTGTGTTTGGATATGAAGAGCACAGCAGACCAATGCTAAGGTAAAAGAACCTGCAGATGTTCCTTCTTCATCTTTGAAACTTGGAGATTGTCCCAGTTGTGTCACTCGTTGGTGTTACATTTTGGTCACTAAATACTGCATAGTGTGGGCTGCATCACCAGCGTGAGCTGCTGCTGCTGTGTTCCCTTTGCGTGCTTTGGCTGGGCCAGTGCAGATGTGCTATGTGGAGCAGTTCAGTACCAAAACAAGTTATCTTTTTGCCTGGTACTTTGTGGTTTTTTGGGGTTTCTTTTTGGTTTTTTTTGTTGTCCCAGATCAGTTATCTTGCTAATTTTGTAGCCACAAACAGTTGTATCATTACAGTGAGAAGATCGTATGAGAAAGAGAAGGAAGCTGCTGAAGCTTCAAAGTAGATCTGATTATGCAACAAAACCATATTATGTAGTCTGTTGGTGTACCTTGAAAGGAAAATGTGTTTTGAAACTGTTACCAACCAGATAAATATGCATTTTCTCTTAGAAATAATCTTTAACTTTGATATCTAACAGTCATTGTTAATGATTTCAGAATAAGTTTCATACCTGTAGTAAAAATGCTTTGGTAATAAGTCTGAAATATAACTACTGAGATATAAGAGTTACTTTTGTCCAGCTTGATAGCCATTTTTAATGATTGGGTAGTAGTGTTTCTGGTCCCATTGAAGCAGTATGTACAAAAGATATTAATTGGTAGGGGTGTTTAAAAATGGTTCATTGCCTTGATTGTACTAAAAATAATAGCAACAGTGAATGAAAGAGCTGACCAAAAATCACCAAAGCCTTTTTTTGTTCCATTTCTATCGATTCCCTCAACTGACTTTTGTTAGTAACTCTGTTAGGTAGGCATGGCTGGCCAGGCTGCTTTGTGTTCTGTTCTGTGAGCATGGGAGAAAAACCAAAAGAGGATTTGATGTAGTTGTTTGTTTAGTTTGGGACAGTTATATTTACACATTATATTTAAGTAGAGGCAGATTGAATGGTGTCATAGAAGGCAAAAATTTACAACAGTAGGGTTAGCATAAGCAAAAAACTGTTTTATCGTGAGAAAGTTCTTTGGGCTAGACCTTGGTTTATATATCTTCTTCTCAGATACCTGTACACTTTGTTTAAAGCCTCTGAACATCACACCTCTGTTCAGGTAGTGTTTTGGGAGCTGGTTCATGCTTCCTCACATATACTGTTGTCTTGGTATTTTTGAACTCATTCTGAAGTGTCAACGGAAGGCAATAGATAAGGAAACTGTTTTGGACTTTCCCATATACTTTCTTGACTGACTACTCTCCTAGGAGTTAGAAATTGTCTCACCTTTTAGAAAATGTGAAGGCTTTCTTTTATCCTCCTGCACTATGTAAAATTTTGTATCTTGGAAGAGAAGCTGAGCAAGTTTTTAAGTTAATCACACAGATTAACTTAGTCTTCACTGCATAGACCAAATGTGTATTGTGTATTTTAGTATTACAGTTCATCTCATGTAGAGTCAAAAAAGATACAAATAATCATCTGCCATTTCCTGCTGTGGCCGAACATGGCTTGGTGAGCATTACAAATGCCTTAGTCTACTTAAACGTATCTGTTTTTTGGCTGATGGCACTAGTGCAAGAGCAGGGACCACTTCAGTTGTGTTTGTAGCCAGTTATGTTTTAAAAATACTGGGCTGTCTGGGATCTGGCTTACAAACAACTTGGATATCCAGACTTTGAGAAGAGGGTAACTAGCCAGGGAGGGTGTCTCAGAATAAGTTGTCTGTATGAGTAAGAGCCCTATGACTGAATTACTTTTTTCTGTGGTGTTTAGCATCTACTCCATAAGACTAAGTAGCTGTTCCATTTTTCATTATAGACATATGATTGCAACTATTTCTTCATCAGTCCTATAGCTTTTTAAGGCTTGTTTCACATTGTAGAAATGTAATTGAAAGGATCGTGAAAGTATTGTTCTAACCAGTCATACCTATGACCCTCTATTATAGAGCTAATAAACTTAATTTAAACAACTTCCTTGCATGGGAGACAACTTCCTTGCACAGCTGGTGAATGAACCAACAAGGGAGGGTGCCCTCCTGGACCTGCTGTTGGTGAACAGAGAAGGCCTTGTAGGGGATGTGGCGGTAGGTGGACGCCTAGGACTAAGCGACCATGAGATGATAAAATTTTCTGTTCTAGGTGAAGTGAAGAGGGTGGTTAGCAAGACAGTAGCATTAAATTTCCAGAGGGCAGACTTTGATCTCTTCAGAAGGCTGGTTGGTGAAGTCTCATGGGAGACAGTACTTAAGGGCAAGGAAGCCCACGAGGGCTGGGAGCTCTTCAAAAAGGAAATCCTAGCAGCTCAGGAGAAAGCCATCCCTGTGTTCCGGAAAAAAAGCCGGCAGGGGAGAAAGCCAGCTTGGTTGAATAGAGAGATCTTGAGGGATATCAAGAAGAAGAAAAATGTTTATGGGCTCTGGAAGAAGGGACAGGCTTCTTGGGTGGACTACAGGAGGGAAGTGAGATTGTGTAGGGAAAAAAATCAGAAGGGCTAAGGCTCAGCTAGAAATTGGATTGGCCAAGTCAGTGAAAGATAACAAAAAATCTTTCTACAAATATATAAATAATAAAAGGCGGACTAGGGAGACCATACAGTCCCTATTGGACACAGAAGGAACAACAGTAACAGGGGATGAGGAAAAGGCTGAGGTACTTAATGCCTTCTTTGCCTCAGTCTTTAGTTGTAAGGAGGGTCGTTCCGTCTGTGTACTAACCCAGGAGCTAGAGGAGCATAATGAGGCTCCCATGATCCAAGAGGAGGTGGTCAGAGCCTTGCTAGCCTGACTGGACAGTCACAAGTCTATGGGGCCGGACGGGATTCACCCTAGGGTACTGAAGGAGCTGGCGGATGTGCTGGCCAAACCCCTTTCTATCATCTTCCAACAGTCCTGGAAGACTGGGGAAGTCCCACTGGACTGGAGGCTGGCTGATGTTGTGCCCATCTACAAAAAGGGCCGCAGGGAGGATCCAGGGAACTACAGGCCTGTCATTCTGACCTCAGTGCCAGGGAAAGTCATGGAGCAGGTGATCTTGAGTGCTATCATGAAGCACATGCAAGAGAACCGGGTGATCAGGCCCAGTCAACATGGGTTCACAAAAGGCAGGTCTTGCCAGACTAACCTGATCGCCTTCTATGACAAAGTGACTCGGCTGCTGGATGAGGGAAAGGCTGTGGATGTGGTCTTCCTGGACTTCAGTAAAGCCTTTGACACAGTTTCTCACAGCATTCTGCTTGAGAAGCTGTCAGCCTCTGGCCTGGACAGGCGCACACTCTCCTGGGTGGAAAACTGGTTGGATGGCCGGGCCCAGAGAGTGGTGGTAAATGGTGTGAAATCCAGCTGGAGGCCAGTGACAAGTGGGGTTCCCCAGGGCTCAGTGCTGGGTCCAGCCCTGTTCAATATCTTCATCAATGACCTGGATGCAGGCATTGAGTGCACCCTTAGCAAGTTTGTGGATGACACTAAGCTGGGTGGAAGTGTCGATCTGCTGGAGGGTAGGGAGGCTCTGCAAAGGGATCTGGACAGGCTGGACCACTGGGCAGAGTCCAATGGCATGAGGTTGAACAAGGCCAAATGCTGGGTCCTGCACTTGGGGCACAACAACCCTATGCAGTGCTACAGACTAGGAGAAGTCTGTCTAGAAAGCTGCCTGGAGGAGAGGGACCTGGGGGTGTTGGTTGACAGCCGACTGAACATGAGCCAGCAGTGTGCCCAGGGGGCCAAGAAGACCAATGGCATCTTGGCTTGTATCAGAAACGGTGTGACCAGCACATCCTGGGAGGTTATTCTCCCTCTGTACTCGGCACTGGTGAGACCGCTCCTCGAATCCTGTGTTCAGTTCTGGGCCCCTCACCACAAGAAGGATGTTGAGGCTCTGGAGCGAGTCCAGAGAAGAGCAACAAAGCTGGTGAAGGGGCTGGAGAACAGACCTTATGAGGAGCGGCTGAGAGAGCTGGGGTTCTTTAGCCTTGATAAGAGGAGGCTGAGGGGAGACCTCATTGCTCTCTACAACTACCTGAAAGGACGTTGTAGAGAGGAGGGTGCTGGCCTGTTCTCCCAAGTGACAGGGGACAGGACAAGAGGGAATGGCCTCAAGCTTCGCCAGGGGAGGTTTAGGCTAGACGTTAGGAAAAAATTCTTCACAGAAAGGGTCATTGGGCACTGGAACAGGCTGCCCAGGGAGGTGGTTGAGTCACCTTCCCTGGAGGTGTTTAAGGCACGGGTGGATGAGGTGCTGAGGGATATGGTTTAGTGTTTGATGGGAACGGTTGGACTCGATGATCCGGTGGGTCTCTTCCAACCTGGTTATTCTGTGATTCTGTGATTCTGTAATTAAAAAGAAGAAAAAATTGATAGCTTCTTAAGTGGATTTTAAGGTATGGTTTAAGTTAGCATTTTACCTATGTCCCAATGAGTTCCTGCAACTTACATGTCTTACTAATACCGTAGTTGCACATTGATGTTCTGATGGTGGGAACCTATGTACTTCTGTCCCTCCATCCTTTTGTGCTAGTTTATCATTTCCTTGGTTGAGCCACTTCATCTCTTTCTACATCTGCTTTCTAATTTGTATCTGTGCCAAGATGTTTGTGGAAAATTGAATGTCTATAACAATGTAAGCCAATCTCAGTGTGGCAAAGAGTTGTCCCACATTCCCCCAGCTGCAAGCTACCTGCCTGCACTGCTGCACTGATCCCTGAGCCTGCTCGCTTTACCAAGTGGGATTATGATTACCTGGGGCAGAAATGATTGTTGTTGCTAAGAAGGAAGACTTGCCTCTGGTGGAAAAGGATAGGGTTAGGTAATACTGAGACAAAGTGGAAATACATAATTCCATGGGTCCTGGTGGGATGCATCCACAAGTGCTGAGGGAACCAGCAAATGTCATTGTGAGGCTGTTCTCAATCATCTTTGAAAGACTGTGGTGATGGAGAGGTGCCTGATGACTGGAGGTAAGCAAATGTCACTCCAACCTTAAAGATGGGCAAGGATGAGGACCCAGGGAACTATAGGCCAGTCAGCCCCACCTCAGTCTGTGGGAAGGTCATGGACTAGCTAATCCTGGAAACCATTTCCAGACATGTGAAGGACAAAAACATTGACTAGGAGTAGTCAACGTGGCTTCACCAAGGCAAAAGTGAGCAACCTAGTGACTGGCTTGATAGATGAGAGGTGAACGGTTGATGCTGTCTACCTGGACTTCAGTACACACTTCAGTACACCTGGACTTTCAACACACCTCATAGAGAAGCTGATGAAGTCCAGGCTAAATATGCAGATGGTGAAATAGATTTAAAACTGACAGAATCACTGTGCAAAGGCCTTAGGGGTCCTTGGCTGCAATGCACCCTTCCACCAAAGAATGCTAATGATATCCTGGCCTGTGTTAGACAAAGTGCTGTCAACAGGTGGAGGAGGTGATCCTTCCCCTCTTGTCAGGCCACATCTGGAGTCCTGTGCCCAGTTCTGGGCTCCCCATTAGGAGATACATGGACATACTGGAGACAGTGCAGCAAAGGACCACAAAGATGGCTAAGGGACTGGAACATGTCAGAAGAGGCTGAGAGACCTGGCGCTTTTCAACCTGGAGAAGAGAAGGGTCAGGGGGGATCATATCAATGTGTATAAACACCTGCCGGGAGAGTGCATAGAGCCAGGCTTTTTTCAGTGATGCCCAGGGACAGACTGGGAAGCAGTGGGTGTAGACTGACACACAGAAGGTTCCCTCTGAATGTCAGGAAACAGATTTTTACTGTGAGGGTGACTGAGCACTGGCACAGGTTGCCCAGGAAGGTGGTAGAGTCTCCATCCTGGAGATATTCAAAAGCCATCTGGACATGATCCCACACAGTCTGCTCTGGGTGGCCCTGCTTGATCAAGGGACCAGATGACTTCCAGAAGTCCCTTCCAAACTCAACTGTGTTGATTTTTAGCCATGGGGGAAGCTCTTGTGCTGCTGCTTCATTGCGTTGCTTCATAGCATGGAATTTGGATCAGAGGATCTGTTTATTCTATATCAAAGTAATCACCCTAAACTGGTGTGTGGTAAATGAGCTTCCAGTGAGTTCTGTGATGATGTGGCTAGCCTTTTCAAGCATCTGCAGCAGTTGGTTTAATGACAGTTCAGAGGTCTGTACAAGCCTGTATTTATAGTCTCACCTAGAGCAATACACAATCTGGTGAGGTTCATTGTGAGCTCTGGTCATGCTCATCGTGAAAGCAATTATCTTTTAGCAGTGTATTATAATAAAGTGAAAATAGTTCTGCAAAACACATTGAAAACATCCTACAGCAGATATATTCTACAGCAGAAAGTAAATATTATTTATTTCAATAAAATATTTATTTCCCATTTTGCCTTTTCCTTGCAACTTGAATTTTAGTATTCAATGTAGCTTTGGTCTGAATTTAAGGGTTTGCTTTTTTGCTGTTTGCTGTGGAGTTGGTATGCACTTAGGTGACGCAAGCTGAGTATATGTGAATTACAAATATTTTTAAACCAAAGTATATGTTTCTTTTTGTTTTGCATCCATCAGCTCCCCTATTTTTTGGGGGCAGAAAGGCAAATATTTGTTTTGGGATTCAAGAACCGAAATGCGTTGTCAGAAGCAATCTCCAGTTGAATTGTAATGTGCTACACAGCTTGTGCGTTTTTGGCTTCCATGACATAATATTCCATGATGTATTGTAACCTGATGTAACGCCAGATATCTGGGGGGCAGATGACCGATTATCTGGAGCAGATAGCAACCTGTTCTTGACATTTGTGAGCTGGCTCATTAATCAACCAAACAGCACACTCATAGCTCAGCAACTCTCTAGCATCTTAAATATTAATTTCAAATGACAGAAGAGCAATGAGAATAGGAATAAGGTTTTAATGATGTATCTGAAAGAGTGACTTGTTTTCAGGTAATAGTAGATAAACACTGGTTTTAATCTAATTATATTTCATACATTTTAAAGGCTGCTGTATCTTCTTAGGATGCTTTCTGACTTGGTGAATGATCTCGTTTGTGTTCACCCTCACCAGATTGAACTACTATTAGTATGAAGAATCTTGGTGGCTGTTCCTGTTTTTATTTTGGTTCCAAGGTGGTTAATCACCTTTGAAGTGCTAGCAGTAGATTTGGAAAATACACCCCATGGAAGTATTTTTTAACCTGTACAGTGTTTATAAGTAAGGCTGAATTTGTTTTATTAGATATTCAACTGTGGCTGAAGATGATGTGCTTTTGGATACACAGACATAAGCTCTGAAATAGAAGCAGTTCTCTTCAGAGGTAAATACAGGTTGAGAACTGCTGCTTAGTCACGCATCCCTGAAGATAAAGGACAGCTGTGTGGACAGGTGATAAGGCTGGTAAAATAGTTATCTTTGGAGAAAGGAGAGAAACTAGTTTGTTTCTTGCAGATGATGATTTGAAATTCTCGCATGGAGTGAAATGTGTGTGGTAGCATGGGGCTCACTTTTCTGTGAGGTAGATAGTAGCTGGTCTGCCTTCCAGAGCTAATAGGCTGCCACACCTGAAGGTGAGGCAACAAGGTGTTGTGAGGTGGCTGATTTAGCTTTTCTGGTGTGTACAAGGGTACTCTGTTAGGTAGGCATGGCTGACCAGTAGCGCTGGTTTAAATATCTGGAAATATTGGTAGACAATAGGTAGCTCAGGGGACTGATGAAATAGGGCTTTTTGGAAGATTCTGCTAGCTTTTAGGGTTGCTAAGTATCCTTAGCATTTAAAGTTTTGTCAGAATTTTTTTTCCAAAGGGAATTCCTGCAAATTCTGCACTACTTTGGGTATGTTTTCAGTAATCTATATTTTGCCATTCCTTCATATAATAATCCCCCAGTAGGCTTCATATATGTGTGAAACCTATATGCTTTATATTACAGTTTGTGTTTATTCTTAGTATCTGTTGAAAGTTATTATTGGTTTGCCCTTTGCTTGCAGACTTTTCATTACCTTTTACTGCACCCTCAACAGCGGGATTGTTTTTCCAAATATTTATTCCTTAGGTCAAAGTCACTCCTATTCTTGTATAATCTAAACACTACCATTTGCAATTTTTCATCATCGTTTCTTGACCACAGAGAGAATGCATTTCTTGCAAGACTCCTCTAGTTGCTCATATACTTGTAGAGCAGCTCTGCAAAGTATTTATGGTAGTGCTTTGTGTTATGAGGCTGAGAACACCAAACTTGACACTTTGAGGAAAACCAGTGTACTGTAAAATGTAGGGTTGCACGTATTTTCAATTTTTTCACAGGATTATTTAGTATATCAGAAATAAAACAAACTGAAGACAATACTCTGGATATGTGACAATACATGCCACAAAAATAAGAAAGTATTTAAGGTTTTCCTTTAGAATTTTTCCTTTAAATGCAGTGGCAGTTTCTTTGAAGGGATTTAAAAAAAACCAAACAAACCCACACAAAACAAACCAAAACTGAAACAACCTTACAGTTCATATTAGAATTTAGCTCTAGATTGACACGTGGTGATTATTTGTACTTAATTCTTTCCCCCCATATATTGGCAACAGATATCAATAATTGCTGGTTAGGATTACTTGGGCTACTAAAACTCCTTTAAATTTTCATGCACAGTAAAAGGACATTGGATGAGCAATTACCAAGTAAACAGGGAAACAAGCAACTGGAAGATTTTCGTACAATAGTATTTGCAGTATATTATTAAAATGAAGTAGTAAACATTCATGAATAGTGACTTTTTAAGGGAATGATACCCACTTTTTTTTTTAAAAGTAATTTTTATTAGAATCATAGAATCATAGAATAACCAAGTTGGAAGAGACCCACCGGATCGTCAAGTCCAACCACTCCTATCAAACACTAAACCATGCCTTTTAGCACCTTGTGCACTCGTGCCTTAAACACCTCCAGGGAAGATGACTCAACCACCTCCCTGGGCAGCCTGTTCCAGTGCCCAATGACCCTTTCTGTGAAAATTTTTTTCCTAATGTCCAGCCTAAACCTCCCCTGGCAGAGCTTGAGGCCGTTCCCTCTTGTCCTGTCCCCTGTCACTTGGGAGAAGAGGCCAGCACCTTCCTCTCCACAACCACCTTTCAGGTAGTTGTAGAGAGCAATGAGGTCTCCCCTCAGCCTCCTCTTCTCCAGGCTAAACAACCCCAGCTCTCTCAGCCATTCCTCATAAGGCCTGTTCTCCAGCCGCTTCACCAGCTTTGTTGCTCTTCTCTGGACTCTCTCCAGAGCCTCAACATCCTTCTTGTGGTGAGGGGCCCAGAACTGAACACAGGATTCGAGGAGTGGTCTCACCAGTGCCGAGTACAGAGGGAGAATAACCTCCCAGGACGTGCTGGTCACACCGTTTCTGATACAAGCCAAGATGCCATTGGCCTTCTTGGCCCCCTGGGCACACTGCTGGCTCCTGTTCAGTCGGCTGTCAACCAACACCCCCAGGTCCTTCTCCTCCAGGCAGCTTTCTAGACAGACTTCTCCTAGTCTGTAGCACTGCACAGGGTTGTTGTGCCCCAAGTGCAGGACCCGGCACTTGGCCTTGTTAAACCTCATGCCATTGGACTCTGCCCAGTGGTCCAGCCTGTTCAGGTCCCTTTGCAGAGCCTCCCTACCCTCCAGCAGATCAACACCTCCACCCAGCTTAGTGTTGTCTACAAACTTGCTAAGGGTGCACTCAATGCCTGCATCCAGGTCGTTGATGAAGACATTGAACAGGGCTGGACCCAGCACTGAGCCCTGGGGAACCCCACTTGTCACTGGCCTCCAGCTGGATTTCACACCATTTACCACCACTCTCTGGGCCCGGCCATCCAACCAGTTTTCCGCCCAGGAGAGTGTGTGCCTGTCCAGGCCAGAGGCTGACAGTTTCTCAAGCAGAATGCTGTGAGAAACTGTGTCAAAGGCTTTACTGAAGTCCAGGAAGACCACATCCACAGCCTTTCCCTCATCCAGCAGGCGAGTCATTTTGTCATAGAAGGCGATCAGGTTAGTTTGGCAAGACCTGCCTTTTGTGAACCTGTGTTGACTGGGCCTGATCACTCTGTTCTCTTGCATGTGCTTCATGATAGCACTCAAGATCACCTGCTCCATGACTTTCCCTGGCACTGAGGTCAGACTGACAGGCCTGTAGTTCCCTGGATCCTCCCTGCGATTGTTCTTCTAGATGGGCACAACATCAGCCAGCCTCCAGTCCAGTGGGACTTCCCCAGTCTTCCAGGACTGTTGGAAGATGATAGAAAGGGGTTTGGCCAGCACATCCGCCAGCTCCTTCAGTACCCTAGGGTGAATCCCGTCCGGCCCCATAGACTTGTGAATGTCTAGTCGGGCTAGCAAGGCTCTGACCACCTCCTCTTGGATCATGGGAGCCTCATTTTGCTCTTCTAGCTCCTGGGTTTGTACACAGAGGGAACAACTTTCTTTACAATTAAAGACTGAGGCAAAGAAGGCATTAAGTACCTCAGCCTTTTCCTCATCCCCTGTCACTGTTGTTCCCTCTGCTTCCAATATGGACTGTATGGTCTCCCTAGTCCTCCTTTTATTATTTATATATTTATAGAAGGATTTTTTGTTATCTTTCACAGACTTTGCCAATCTGATTTCTAGTTGAGCCTTAGCCCTTCTGATTTTTTTCCCTACACAATCTCACTTCCCTCCTGTAGTCCACCCAAGAAGCCTGTCCCCTCTTCCAGAGCCCATAAACATTTTACTTCTTCTTGATATCACTCAAGATCTCTCTGTTCAACCAAGCTGGTTTTCTCCCCTGCCGGCTTTTTTTCTGGAACATGGGGATGGCTTTCTCCTGAGCTGCTAGGATTTCCTTTTTGAAGAGCTCCCAGCCCTCGTGGGCTCCCTTGCCCTTATGTACTGTCTCCCATGAGACTTTGCCAACCAGCCTTCTGAAGAGATCAAAGTCTGCCCTCTGGAAATTTAATGCTCCCACCACAAAATCTACCTTCTGGTGGGCTCCTCTGATTTTAACCCACAGGCAATCAATCTCCTCATTGCCACAATCCATCTCAATGGTGTCCAAGTCCTCCCTTACAAAGAGGGCTACCCCGCCTCCTCTCCTACCCTTCCTATCCCGCCTGAAGAGTTTGTACCCCACCATAGCTGTACTCCAGTTATATGAGTCGTCCCACCTCGTTTCCGTGATGGCAGCGACATCATAGGCTCCTTGCCCTATGACAGCTTCCAGCTCTTCCTTCTTGTTCCCTATGCTGCCTGCATTGGTGTAAATGCACTTCAGCTGAACTGCCAAGCCTTCAGCCCTCTTAGAGGGAACAGAGTTCATTCCCAATTGCCTGGTAACTGGAGTAGCTACTGCCAGAGTGTCCATATCTCCCTTAGCACCCCCAGGTGTGTTCTCCCCCACTTTCTGTGTGGTGAGGTACTGGCGGTCCACACCAGCACACCCTCTCTGAATCACCATTGCCCCACGTCCAGGCTCGCTCCTGTCTAGACTGGGCTCAACCCCCTCCCCCTTCACATCTAGTTTAAAGCTTGGTTTATGAGCTTAGCTAGGTTTTTAGCAAGGGCTTTAGTCCCCCTAGGAGACACACGCGTCCCATCCTTAGCAAGAAAGCCTGGGGGTGCGTGAGCCACCCCATGATCAAAGAAGCCAAATCCCCTCTCCTCACACCAGGCTCGGAGCCAGGCACTAATTGAATTCTTCTTCCTGGCTTCCAGCTCCTCTCTATTTAGCCTTGGGATGGAGCAGAATACTATTTGTGCCCCAGAGCCCTCCACCATTTTCCCAATGGCCCTGAAGTCATTCTTGATGGTTTTGGTCTTTTTGTTTGCTAGATCATCGTTACCAGTTTGGACTACTATCAGAGGATAGTAGTCTGTCTCGTGGACCAGGGAAGGAAGTTTTCTAGCTACCTCCTTCGCTGATGGCCCCGGTAAGCAGCAGACCTCTCTGTGGAGCGGGTCCAGTCTGCAAATGGGTCCCTCAGTTCCTTTTAGGAGGGAGTCCCCTACAACAATCACCCTCCTCTTGTTCTTAATGGAGGCTGTTTTTATCTTTTTCTGAGGATGGTGCGGCCTAGGGAAGGATTCTAGGCTGTGGGAGCCATCATCCTCATCCTCATTGGATTCCACCTGCAGCACCTGGTACTTGTTCACCAGGGGGATCTGGGGTTTTGGTGTCTGGTTGAGGGGAGCAGGTTCCTTCGTCTGGCAGGAACTTGCTGCCATTCCCCATCTCTTGTAACCCCAGCCTTGCAGTTTGCAGGTGGATGGTGTTTGGACACACCAGCTCCAGCAGCCTGCTGAGTTAGTGAGAGGGCAATTAAATGTGTGCCTGCTTGAAAGAGGTGTAGTATTTTTCTATTTGAGGTAGTCATTGTAACACTGTATATAAAGCTTTTTTTTTGTATTGCAATAGAGATCACTTCAGTGCATACGTTGAAATGGAATTCTTCCTGTTAAACGCACAGGTTATCTGCATTTGACAGAGATTTACAAGTTTTGATTTCCTGGCAAATACTCAACTCTTCATGCTTTGCAGAAGATTTCTGTGTGTCAGTGGAAGGGGAATGTTATGCTTGGCTTTTACTTATTTTAGTAAATGGATTTAAGCAATTAAATTCTACCACTTAATTGTCTATTTCACTAATCATCTGTTTCAAATGGATCGGATGGTAGGCATGCCTCTTGATATACTCTAGTGGCATTTTTTTGTAGTCATTAATTTTGTACTGCTTTTACTGTAGCTAGGAATGCGTTGAAAGAAGGGCACCCTTCTGTGGTTTTATTGTGTGCTTCCAAAACATGGTCTTAAGTTGAGAGTTCTTTCATCCTAATCTTGGAGACCTTATGAAAATTCAGAAGCTGTGGTACATCTTTGATGTATTTTTGACATGCAGTTACTGTCCATACTTAATTTAAATCTTCGACCTGAGTGTAGTGATGAAAGATCTGTACCTTTTCAGTGCATGCCTTAAGTTTTTGAGTATTTTAAGCATTGCAAGAATTTCTTGAAGTTATGAACTGCCTGAAAGAACAGGCCTTCAATAAGTGTCCTCAAACAGCTAAATCTTTTGATTAGCCAGTATCTAGAAATAATGTTTTAAAAATGCAGAAGCAGCACATCTGTAGCAATTACTGATAAGACTTCAAAAACTGCTGTGTGTTTGAAAGTGAAAGAAAAGCACGTCAGCTGTTTATTTTATGACGCCTAATATGGTTCTACTTCTAATATTAATTTTTATTTGTAGGGAAAAATAATTATATATTATTCTGTAAAAAAAAAGGGGAACAGAGGAAGTCAACTAAAGGTTTTGCATGGGGTGTAATTATTTATTTGTCATAAGTGCCCAGTGCTGCTTTTAAAAGTAAGTGTAATGCTAGATCTCAAGTTCCTCAGCAAAGACTGAAAATGTTGTAAGAATCTTGACTCTGTTGGGAGCTGCAAACATTTCCTTTTAAGATGTTTCTTGCAGTATTCAAAAATCTGTTTTCTTCAATCTATCTGTTGTAGAATGGTCTTGTTTCTCTTCATAACATGGGCTAACTTGCAAATAATTAATATGCTTTCAGGCAGGACGTTTTCCAGGAAATTAGGCATGTTATCTTGAGTGTTTGCTTTGGTCTGAAGATTTACTTGTGCTTGATGCATGCAAGTAATTGCATTTGGGGAGTTTGGGCTGTGTGTGCAGTTTAAAATCAAATACAGGAACTGTACTGATTATTTTGATTATCCTGTGCTGATTGAGGATTTAAGGATGATGCAGAATGTGACAAAGATATATGGCTCAGTGTGAGGAATATAAATAAAATTCAATTAGTTTTGAAACAAGACACAGCAAGTTACTAAAACGAGCATTTATATTGCTGTGAAAATGGACCTGTTGTTGATCACTCTCTATTTGCAAGAAAGGTAAAAGAAAAGTCCTACTTGGTATGGACCCAACTGGGGCAAAAGCTATATTTTCAGGTTTGGTTTTTTTTTCCCCTAGAAGTAAAGCAGAAGCTAAGGCAATGTCATTGTTTAGAAAACAGCACTATGGGATGATTCTGAAAAAAGAGGTTATGCGGGACTGGCAGCTTTGGTGTGAAATCAGGAATTGCGCTCATTGTTGATATAGGGTCCCCAGTATCTCTGTTGGCAGCCAGAATGCATGGATGGTCCCAGGCCGTTCAGGTCTTCTGAATTCAAGGGCAGCTGGTGGTTTTACCTGTTGGCTGGGGATACAGGCAGGGCAGAGTGTCAGTGATCTGGAGAGTCTAGAAGAACTGAAGTCATCCCTTCTGGGGCTGTCTTGGAGCTGCAGATGTTTGGGTCTCATCACAGGGCTTCCAGGATCTAAGTCTTGGACATGGAGCTTTGGACTAGAAGTTCTCAAAGTCTGCTGACTATCTCAGAGCTGAAAATGGCTTTTCTTACTGAGAGATGCCAGGAGCCTGGCACAGTTGGGTGGTTGTGAAGTGGGATCCTGAAAGCACCTGTGGTGCAGGTGAGGGTCTTGATAAAGGAGCTTTGGAGTGGCAAGTACAAGAACTTCTGCCATGAAGCAGATGTTTTCTTAGTTTTGCCGAAATTTATCTGTTGAAAGCCATTTCCAACATTGTTTGTTAAGTGCCAGATGATTAATGGAAAATACATTGCATCTGTTTGCAAGGCCAAGTGATGATTAATAACTACTAAAATCCTGTTATAAATAAAGGGCTGTGGTGTCTATTTTGTGAATGTACGATTAATGTACATTTGAATACACATATTTTTATTTATTATTATCTTTAAGAAGAAGTCTTGACAGATTATATCCAGAATTTAACAAATACACTGCTTTTCAAACAGGAAAAAGTACTCTTGTCTTGGGGTAGTAGTGCTTTTAGTGATTTTATGTCCTGAATTTTCTGTCAGTCTCTATACTGCTGTATACTGTGTACAGTCTATATACTGTACCTCCTCTATTACAGTTGCCTCTTCCCCATACTGTGACATGTATATACCCTCTCTCCTTCATGGCATCGGTTTTAACTGTGGAGGTCAGTGCTTATACTGTTCAATAGGCTTGTGAAGTAAAATATCAAAAGTGACTCTAAATACCTATTGAGGGTAGACTTCAGTCAACTTTTTAAAGTACGACATCACCTTAGCTTCTGGTTTACTTGTAGGGAAAATAACCCTGGAAATAAAGCTTTTACCCCAGTTGTCTCCAAACCAAGTAGGATTTTTCTTTTACCTTTCTTACAAATGGAGATTGATCAGTTGGTCCATTTTCACAAAGTACTGTCAGACACTTCTTTCTCTGTGGGCAATCGCCAGTCGTCTGTAGCTCACTCTGACTTCTGTGATTCCTTAGGTTGGGAGGAGAATTCTCCTAACTGTGTCTAACTGAAAGCATCACAATGTTTCCCAAGCACTTGCTGTCAAATGAAACGCTATGGCAATTGTAAAGGTTTTTCACATAACAGTATTCTTATGAATCTGAGTTAAATAAAAATAAAGGATGACGTGAGGTTTCTAATCTCTGGCATTTGGAGGAAATTTAATTTTAAATTTTGTTTTAAATCAAGCATGTGATTTTTTTTTTCTGCAGTTACATTTAGCTGTGAAAGTAATTGCACAGCCATTTTTTCCCACAGTTGGAAGAAGAGCAGCTGCGGAGTGTTTGAAGTACTTGTAACTTCACAGTCATTTATTTTCACTAAGAGAAGGGAGTAGTAGGCAGGGTGCCATATACATTGTCAGACATCCTCCAAGATTAAAAAAGAACTCAACTGCACACAGCTTATGTATATAGAGCTTAACTTCAATGGGCACTACAGCCTTGGTGGCTAAATACCTCTGTTGACAGAGCTGTAAAGAAGGGAGCTGGTGTGACTGAGGAAGAGGACAAAGTAAAAATGTGAACTGAACATTATTGTCTTGTGGTGACTCTGTTTTCCTCATTTTATAAATAGAACAGTAGTAAACAATTTTACCTGAGTTCAATTTTAGTTGAAAGAGCTTAAAGCAGGACCTTTAGTTAAATGCAAGGGGTTAAGCACTTTGTGGTGGTTAACTTCTGTGTGTTCTGCAGGTTGAATGTGTCAATGAGCCCAAAATAGTAGATGGGGCAGTTCCAAACACAAGATGTCTGCTTTACCTGTTCTTGCAGGGGAACTTGATGGTTCCACATGGTTTGTGGCTGTGGCTCTCTGATGCATGATCTATGCTGTGTTCATAGACTCAATTACCAAGCTGTATTTCAGTTTAGAAAAATCTTCATTGCTAAGCTGTGCTGATGACTCTAAAGCTGAGCCAATACCTTTGTTTCTTTATGCTGCTGGATACATTCTGGCAAGCAGCTCAAGGCTTATTTTTTTCCTTCTTACCTAGGGAGGTCTCTTAATGCACTTGTAGGTTGTACTGTTTTCTTTGAGTTACTGTTTCAGGGCTGACTGAAATAAGTAAAACTAGTCACAAACCAATACCCTGTAACTTTATGAACTTAAGGTAAGTAGCCTAGGCTTTCCATGTAGTCATGCATCTGCTGGTGTCCTCTGTTGCCACTGTACCATTTCTCTTGATATGTAGCAATGTTTTATTAATTTCTATTAAGCATTATTCTTCTGAAATTTGAAAAGTCCTAAGGTGTGGTAGCAAAAACAGCTTATGTCTTCTCCCACTGAGGTAATCATTACTCTTTAGCAAAGGGTGGTTATGACCATAAGCTTTTTTACCTTTGTATGTATATGAGAAGTAAAAAAAATAAAAATAAAAATAAAAATCTTGTTTGCATTTGATTTTTTGCCCTTTTTAAAAAATTATTCTTTTGGTTTAAGGTTTACCACTAGGGTTCACCAAAAGATTTCTAAAAGGATAATGTCAGTTTAAAGCAGCTGAGTGGATAATGTTCTAGAGCAGAGTGGGTTGTGCCACTTACAGGAACTTGGTATGATATTTTTAAAATTCATCTTTGAAAGCAAAGAAAAGGTAAATTAGAAAATGTGTGCTAAATTAAAACAGCTGTAAAGATAGTGAAGTAATAAACTATAAATGTACAAAGGAAGATAGTAATCATAGGAGATACCAGATTGAACTTTAGTCATCAACATGAAGAAAGAGGTCTTTGCATGAAGATCCTGCTTACAATAGAAAATCGTGGGTAACTACATAGGCAAGTAAATGTTGGAGAAATGGAGTGAGAGAGCCATGAGAATGCAGAAGTGCTTGTAACTACCATAGTAGCTGCTTGGGGCTGGTGTGTCTGTTCAGTGTGAGTCAGCGCTTGGAGAACGGGCAGGAGGGGCAGGGATGCATGTTCTCACATCTGCCAGTGCTTGGTCTTTGTTTTTCCTTCCCAGTGCATCTTTGCTTTCTTCTTCTCCCATGAAAAGGCTTCCTTCCTATTCTGGACAAACAGGCAGAGGGGTAAAACTGTTTCGTCCTACAGGTTTATAAGCAAAATGCAATCAAAACCCGTTGGTGGGATTTTGTGAAGAAGCTTGCACTGCTGATTGCGGTGCTGCATCTGTCTGTGGTGTGCCTAAGGAGTGAACTTCAATTTCCGCTGCGCTCAGTGTGGAGCTTTCACAAGCACTAAATCCTATTGACAATCTGAACTGGGGATGATGGCTGGGAATTAACCACAGCAAAGGCTTATCTGACTGCTGGGTATCTGACTGCTGGGACCTTAAACCCATATCTCCTGCTTTTCTGGAAACTGATGAAGTAGCAAACAGACGAGGTGTGAAGGTAGTTCAGAGTAAATCAATAAATAGCCAGAAGTTACAATTTAATAACTGTTTGGAAACATCTGACTCAAATAGCTTATATATTTTAACTTTCTTAAAAGGGATAAATGGAACCTCAATCCATATTCCCTGTGGCATTAGGTATCAGGAGAAATAAGTGGAAGCAAGGCATTTTGCAGTCAATAAATTGCTTCTAGGTACAACTTCATGCAGACAGAATTTACAGAAAAAAGATTGTGAAACAGATACAGGAGTAAAATTCAGCTTTAATTTGCAGACTAAGCAAAACCCTAATCCTCGTTGTTGTGAAAATGAATAGAGATCAGGAAGTTATGGGAGTGAGGAAGTTCAGTGCTGTGGGCCAGCTTGAGCAGAAATATACCGAAGTAGTAACAAATCTGAGGAGCAAAGCTGCTGCCTAAATTAACATGATGCAGGTCTCATTTAAGGCATGTAATTACATAAGATTTATTATGTATTATACTTGAAGCAAAGATTATTTCTCATTTTATGGGATTTTTGCTGTGCTTGAGAATATTCACTGCATTGCTCTTCCTTTTGTTGGACGTACGTGCAGCTAGCAGGGGCTAGAAGTGCAAGAGGCCTCGCGGCATAGGTAGTTGAAGTGATGCCATTGCACTTTAATTAAGGCCTTTGATTTCTGTCTGCTGTGCCCAGCCCAGCAGGTTCTTACCTGGCTGTGTGATAGGATTAAAGAAGTCTTCAATCTTCAATTTTTCTTCTTTCTTCCCCAGAGACGTAGTGAGGGAGGACAGTTAACATTTCATTAGGTCTGCAGAAGAAGCATTTGTTTAAGTGAGGCTTGTCAGAGATTAAAATGATCTTCCTGGGGCAGGTTCCAGTCAATCTTTCTTGATTCTGAAATATTTATTACTGTTTACAGCAAATTCATATGGAATCACATGATGTGAATAGAAAACCATAAAATTTTCATTTTTCTATCACCTGTGGCTTTGCTGTCAGCATATGAAATTAGCTGCTTATGCTTGACTACTGTGGTTTTTTGTATCTTAATATGCATTACAGTATGTGATTTTTTTCAGATAAATAGTTTAGAAAACACTTCTGACTTACATTTTCTTGTGAATCTCAACATCATCAGCTTCATTTAAACTTTACCAGTTGTTTAGAAACTCTGATCAATAAAACATAATACTTTAAATCACTTTTACTAACTGAGGTTCCTTCTGATACTATAGATAAAGCAAATGGGGATTTCTAAAGTGTTGTATAAAAAATGAGAATGCAATTTTTTTTCTTAGAGCTCTAAGACAGTTGGTAGTGCATCTTTAAGAGCTGTGTTTGAGCACTCACGGTGAGTTAGTACAGTTATTGTAATATGATTTTGTTTGGGTTTTTGGTTTTTTATCTTGTCCCACAGAAAATATTCAACTTAATCTGCTGTTCAGTGTTTTCTATCATTTTGTTATGACACTGAATTACTGAAGGGACTTTCTTTTAAAACTTGTTGACAAAAAATTATTGGATATCACTGGTCTGGCCTATCAATGATGTAGACTAAAATAGTTTGTGCATATGAATCTAAGCAGTGGCTCTTGTGTTTAGGAACAGGCGTGAAGTCACAGACAACTTGGCTAAGACCTTGGTTTATTTGCGTAGACATCGTATGTGGCTTGTTCAAATTATAGAAACTGAAAATACTTGTCTACACTTACAAGATCAAAAGAAATAGGTATAGGGCTTGGTGCATGTTTAATACGTGGATGTTGAGGATAAATCACTTAATATTTGCAATGTGTTTTGAAACTTTAGTTGAATGGTATTGTGTAAGACTTTTTTGTCGGTGGTTGACTTTGGACTGTTAGTGACTAAGACAAACAATCACTTTGTATTTTCTCATTTGAATAACTTGTGTTTTGCGTATGAAGCTGTATGTGGGGAGCAGAGAGAGACAAAGAAGCACTGAATCATACTATGTTTGCTATTTCTAGGAGATCAAGAAGGCTTAAGACTTAAAGGAAGAGGAATTGCTGGGATGTTTCCAAATTCTGTCAACAAAACAAATTCTACCTGTGTTAATCATCAGAATGAACTGTTAGAATTATTTATATGTCAGTGTAGTGTAGCCTGGCTAAATCAGGCTACTTGACCTTGCTTCTAATGTAGTGGGACTTTCCCTGCAAGTTTGAGAAAGCATTCATTAGTACTCTTCATATTGAAGTTATTAACACTGATCATAAGTCTTCAGTGAAGCAAAGGGAGCTGTTGGCTCTCGGAATGAGTTGAGACTGTGCTTGCGCTCAAGAGCAGGATGAAATGCACACCTTAGGGCACCATGGTATGGCATGCATCTGCTGCTGCCCAGGATAAGGATGCCTTAACATTAGGTGGTGCTGTGCTAATCAGACCCTGACTGTGCTTAGGCTTTGTGCCTACTCACCTCTTAGTGCTGTTTCCTCAGGCTGCTCCAAGAAGGAGTACAGCTGCAGTAGCTTGTTAAGTCTGACATAGATGTGTGGAAAGTGTGAGAAAACAGGTAGTAATCCAAGGATCATCTAGGACCCAGACTGCAGCGTAGGCTGTATCTAGAGCAAGAGGTGGAAGGTATTTGGAGAATAGATTAATCACCCCAAAATCCCTACGTAAATAAGACTCTGTGCTACTGATGGTCACTCAGCAGAAGGGGAATGCCATGTTTTTTGTAGTCGGTGTTTTGAAGCAAAATTTGTTCTTTCATGTGCCTTTTCTTCTGTGTTATGTCCTGTGTTCAGCACAATTGTGGCAGGCCTGACACATGCTGTTGACGTGCATGTTCCAAAATAGAGATTATTTTGTTTACTGTTTATAAAAATAGTAATCTTGCTTCAAGTGTTCAGTTATTGTATTCTTTTAGATTCTAGTTAAAAGATTCTTTCTGAATAACCTCGAAGTTGCCCTTTAGTTTCGGTGATAGGAGTAAATTCCATTAGCTGTTCTGCTGGCCTTGGCTAACTGCAGCCACAAACTTACTCTATTTTGAAGGAGTTTGTTTGGAGGAAGCGATAAGGCATGGTTCTGGATCATTAGTAGATGGAATGGGTCACCAAATGGTAATTCAGCAGTTTGTCTCGGACAGCTGCATGCTACCACCTAAATAGCTGAAGAGAGGGAGGTGTGTTACAGTCTGCTTCTTATTTCGGAACAGGCTTTCAGAAGTGACAGGAAATGTAACATTTCTATTTAAAAAATGTCCCAGACAGACCTGAAGAAGTAAATAAAATTCATTTATTTGTTTATCATACTGAAATAAAGAGAGGTAAGGATTTAACATGTAGTATTTTGGATCTTGTCAATAGTGTATTTGAATCAATAGTGTATTTGAATCAATAGTGTATTATGGGTTTTATTTTTTTTCCTCCACTTAGTTGAACTAGCTAGATTTTATATGTCCAAACGTGCTCAGTTCCTACTGATTTGATGTCTTCAGTGGACAGTCCTGTGCACCTCTGTTTCAGTGCTGGACAGAGCTTTTGACAGCGGACATAGCATCCTCTTCTGGAAGGCTTTGTAAAACCTGTCTGTACTCCAGCAGTAGCTGGTTTTGTGGTATCTACCCATTCAAGAATGAATTTACTGAAAATACACAGTTTCTTAAAAACAAGAGGAGACAGAAAAGCTTACTTGCATAATTAGCTCAGTAATGGAAATGTTAGTGGAGAATAAAAGTAGTAGTGTTGTGTATTTGCAGTTTAAATTAGGACAAGAGGCATTAATGAAGCCCTGTCCATACTACCAGATTTGATAAGCAGCGTGTCTTCCTTTGTGGAGCTTTAAACAACATACTACAAACTGGTTCACCTTGTGAGTATTTTCATCGATTGTGGATGAAGTAACTTGTTATGAACAGAGTATCTCAGAAATTCAACAGGAAAACAGAAGCTATGTTGAAGTTGAGTTGACCCTTTTATCAGCAGTATTAGTATGTAAAATATAAGAGAAGAATGGGGCTGTTTTGAAAGACAAAGTTAGTACTTAGGGCATGTGTTTGAGAGTTTTTTATCATTGGTAAGTGCATGGTATGTCTTTGGAGGTGGGAACTGATAATGTGGCTTTCAGATTTCAAAGAAATGCTATATGGAAGTTCATGGTAACATGTGGTAGCATGTTCATGGTAACATGTGGATTTGTAGTTGCTGTTGCTGGAGTCAGCAAAAGAAAAGTGCTTGTTTGGAACTAGCAAATGGTAACTAAGTATTTTGTGTGCCAAGGTAAGGTCCAGAAAGAAAAAGCAAAAAGAAAAATTTGCTTTCTCCTGCTCTTCCCAACCTTGTTGTGTGTTTTTCCTCTGCTAAGCAAAGACTATTGTCTAGAAGCAAATAACTGAACTTAATGTCCCCAAAGGAAGATGTAGCTTCCTTCTGCACACATGACTCATGGCATTTCTGATCCTAGTATTTCTGAAAGAGATTATTTCCCAATACTTGCTGAGGTCCCTTGATACCCAGTGATCCAAGAAATCATTAAATTAACCAGCACCTTATTTCAATAATGCAGGGCATAAGAATGGATTTCTGTGACACAGGGATGTTGAAAGAAAATAAGAGAACTTTGGTAACTTTGTTCCAGTCAAACGCTGGATGACCTTTATAATTGGCTGTGAGATGTCATCATGCCTAGATTTATGTGTCTTTTGCATTTTTGAGATGATTCCCATGAAGTCTGGTTGTGAGCACGTGCTCCACATATATAACTTAGGTGTTAACTGGACCTGGCTCTGGAACATAAAATGCCAAGCAGGGGATCAATGGAAATGGGCAGAGCTGTTTTAGAAGTGTGAACACAGGGGATGAAGTGTTAGTAGAGAGGAGCTTAACTGGGAACAAAAGCTAGAATACAACACATGAAAAACAAGAAATTCAGAGTATTTGTTGTACTGTAGAGTTAGAAGAAATGGCAAATCGGGAAAGATAAGAAAGAAGACTCACAGGGGGCTTAGAGACAGGGTAAGGAGAGCTGAAAGGAAAGGCCACCAGAGAGCCCTCTGTGGTTGTACAGAAAGATCTCCTTTCAGATTGAAGTTACACAGATTGATGTACAGGATTTAAAAGGATGTTATAAAAATTTTGAGTTGCATTTTTTGAGCAAGCAGTGATGAGCAAATGGGGTAGTGGTTTCAGTGCAGAGAAGAATGATGTGCTGAAGGAAGTAAAGAAAGGCTTTTCTTTTAGGGCTTCACTATCTTCTGCTTCAATGCGCTGCGTGTGTTTTGATTTTTCAAGGAGATGTGGTTTGTTGGAGACTGGAAGAAAACAAAGTTTTGACAACAAAAAAAAAGAGGCGGAAGAAAATAGACTCAACTTAAACCACCAAGGCAATATCAAGTCAATTGTTTAATTTTCAACTGATAGTATTACTACAGCCTTTGCAAAAAGTTATGCTGATTTATGATTTCTAAGATAACAAACCCTGAAGTGCTAGTTAGAAAAGAATTGTAAATGTTGTTTTCCTCTGTAGGTAAACTGATGTTTCAGACTCTTGCCATTTTATCCTCTTAGTATTGCATAATGCAGCCAATTTGTGTTTTCCAGAGCTTCCCAATTAAGTCAAGTGTTCAGAATTTTCCATGACCTTTAGGTTTCTTTGTATTCTATGTTGTTTTCAAGACAGCAATGATAGACTTTGTGGTTTATTTCAGTGTAGCCTTTCTTTTATGGAAAAGATGTCACAACGCAAGAAGGCCATGGTTTTGAGTTTTATATTTGAGCATTTAATACAATGTTGATTTGACATAACTGACATAACTTTTTTATAAAAATGTTTTAACATATAGGATGTTTAAGCATCTCATCACAAAATCACCAGCAAAATAACATAATTTCAAAACTATCATTAAGCTGAATATATGGAAAAAAACAAGTTGAAGAAGTAAGATCCCCTTAGAGAAGTTTGTTGCAGGATGTGGAAAAGGAAACCTATATCTCATAAACCGTAATTTATTTTCATTGTGCATGTGGTTCTTACTTCAGTTTTGCCTTTCACAGTGTATGTATGACTTGCTAGAAAACTTTCCGTAAAGGTTAGATTGTCTTCTTCAGTTGGGTCTATGAGATTTCCCGAACACAAGCCTCTGTTCTTCACTGAAATTTTGCAGGTTTCTCCAAAACCTTATGGTCTAATGGAGTTTTCTGAGGGTGGTGGGCATCAGCCTGCTGAATGAATGAATCCCAGCTTCACTGTGACCTTGAAAGGTGGAAGCTGGAAATGGAAAGGGTGGCATGTGGAGAACTTCCAAGGAAGGGTGCATGGACTGCCTTACTGCATGCACAGCACTTACATTTGTATGGTGTTTACCCTCCAGATCTAAACACTTCTGTTTCCCTGGAGTATAAACAGAGAAACCCTAGGTATGTCCGCCTCTGCCTATGTAGGTATGTATTTAGAAGCCTGAGCTTATTTGTCAGAGCTTCTTTGAGCACTCGCTGGACACAAGTGACTACTCATATCAGAACACTGATTAGTATACATATATATATATGCATAGGTATTTACACGTACACATATTTTTGTGTGTATATATGTATTTTTATATATATATAAAGCAAATCCCTCCAACTCCCCAGCCCTTAGTAAAGAACCCTTACCCTTGGTGTTGCTTGATATTTAGCAATTTTGAAGCCTCAAGATGTTGTTTATACATGCCAACTTGAATCTGGATATTTTGGTCCATGTTTGTTTCAACACATCCATCAAGTCCTTGCATTTAGTGTAAGTGCAGCAAATGTTCTGTAAGCAAAGTGTGACCATGGACAAGTTGGCCCCTCAATGTTGTAAACTCGTGTATTTTCCCGCGTCCTGATTAAAAAAATGCCCTGTATGTAAATAAATGTTTTTTAAACTGAAATTTACTTGAGAAAATACAGTGCATGATAGTGAATCTGCACCAGTGCATCTAATTCTTTTACATATGAACAATGTAGTAGAGGACTAAGAATATTCAGCAATAATTTGAAAGAGTTGTGGTATGGACTCTCATTAGTAAATACATAGAACACAGACGTAATTTTTTTAATATCAGCATATATATATATACAAAATCAAAACTACGGAAATAAAATAAGAGAGAATGAGAGTTAATAAGAAAAAATTAGTAAAGAATAAACACAAGAATAGAACAACTAAATATAATAATACTACTGCTGTAATGAGAGGATGAGTGTCTGCTACCCTTCCATCTTTCTTAAACAATTTTTGATACATAGATTAATGAAACTTCTTGAAACTACTTAGAAGATTCAGTTCAACAGAAAACTGTTCTACTCCCTCTGTTCTGCAGAGGGTGAAACCTCTGAAGAAAAAGATTTGAACATACTTGGGAGATTTTTTTTCTCTGTGTAAGGTATGTGCAAATGTTATCCCTTAGACTCTCAAGCAGAGAGCTGATATATTAATTGCCTGGAATCCAGATTGCTGTATGAAATGGTTTCTGTTGGGTTAGTGTGTAAGGTCTTTCTAAACTTGAATGTGTTAGTTTTTCCAGTGCTGTTTTGAAGGGAGGGTGTTTTGTTCTATAATAGCTTTAGGGACAAGTATTGTCACAGCAAGGCTGTTGCTCCCTTCGTACTTGAAGACCTTGGTACAGGGAGGAACTGAAACCAAACCTGGAACTGGTGTTCTGTGCATTAAGGTATCTCTCCTCTGAATAGAGACATCTGTAGCTGGAAAACTGTTGTGCTTTACAATGATGTATGACTGCTACTGGAACTCTTCTCTTGTCTATTAAATGTATTCACAGCCTCCTGGCAGGACATTCGCAATGTCAGACTGTCGTTATCCCTGTGATTCTTGACTGGGTGTATTATGAGTGCAGAGCTGAATTTATAAACATTTTATGTTGCTGGAAAAAATAAGAAATACTAAGTTTTGGCAGTGTTATTGGAAAACTGTTTTAAACATCTGTTGTTTCTCATATTTGGTGTATTTGATTGGGCCAAGAATTACCCTTGTACTGTATTTGAAACTGTACTTTTCCTTACTTTTCTGTACATCATTCCTATACAGTGATACTATGTCCATTGGTCTGAAAATATTGTTTTTATTCAGCCTGGGTTGAAGGAGAGAGTTTTTGGCTCGTTCCATTTTTGTTTTGACTTCTCTATAGGCTAAAATTAAACTTTTTTCTCTCTCCCAACCTGATCTTGGTACATTCACTTTGTTTAAAATAGCTAAAGGTCTGAGTGTTATTTTTGATGACTGCTTGGTAGCCTTTCCTCCTTGTAGAAGTGGCCAGTGTTTGACCCAAGTTAGTGTTGTAATCTCTGTCAACAAAGACAAGAATCCTTCTGAATGTTTTCTCTTGCTTAATGTAAGAACTCCTTCAGTTGCTAGCTTATGTGTTATTTTCATTTTACCTACTCCTTAAGTTAACTGACTGATAGTTAATTGTAAAGCAGAGTTTCTTTGGAGAAGATAGCAATGGAGACAGGAAAGATTTTTCACTTTTAGTGTTTAAAGTAGTAAATATGTGTGTAGTAGAAAAGAATATTCACGCAAATGTGGATACGTTCATGATGAGTGCATATATAAACATGCTTAAGTCTTTGCAAGCATTCTTGTGCTTTAGCTGGATGTTAATGTAAATAAAGCATACTAAAATAGTGTTTTAACTCTTTAATTTTTTTATCAGCTTATGTTTTTTAAAGATACTTCAGTCAGTACTTTAATAATCAGGGTGTACTGAATAGTAGGAAGAGTAGCATATATTTTATTTTCCAAACTAATGTAAGCTATTCTGATGAATGCTAGGACACTGGAATATTTGAGATGGATTATCTTCATACCTTTATTTGAATAAAGCAACTGTAACTTGACAAGAAATATAGCTACACTACTAATTCTGTACTATAGGTAACGTTGTACAGTACTGGAGTTCACGTATGTACTTATGGAAATAATTCTGGGGTTCAGTTCTGTTAATGCATTTAGCTATCAATATGTTTTGAAGACACGGAAAAGTTTGGTTTCGGAAGAAAACTATGTGCTTATCTCAGTGGAGGCAGGTATTTGTTGCATGAATACCTTTTGTCTGAAAATTGCTGAACTATAATTATACTGTAATTAAGATATAATCTAGAAATATGCGTGTTTCTTTCCAAATCAACTACGTTGACTTTTCAGTAGAGATTTATGCTTTATAAAATCTGATTTCTTTCATAGTACTATTTCACAATAGAGCTGAAGCAGGGATTTGGTTTTGTTAGTGAAACCTGCTTTTGTTGACCACCTGATTTAAAAAATGCACTTTGTGCATTTTGGTGAACTTTCTGCTTTTGTATAGGTCAGATCTTTCTGTTGGGGGTATGCTTTTTTTGGGAGTAGTAACCACTTTTCTTAACTCTGTTTTCTATAACATGCAGGCTATCTCAACTGATAAATGATAACTGTTCATTCTTCTTCTACAAAAATAAAAAATAAAAAAGTTCAATGCCATTGCTCATGTGTGGGGGTTTGGGTTGTTTTTCTTTTTTAAAAAACCAACAAAACAACAAGCAATGAAGGAACAAAAAAACCCTTCCAAGAATTTAATTGTTTTAAAAGTTGACTATAAAGTCATTTTGTAACTAGTCAACTTAAGGGCTAAGTATGGTCTTTAAATATGTGATGTAAAGTAGGAGTTGATAAGTTGAATAACTTCTAATGTTGATTTGTATATTTGTATCTTTGTGTCTTCTAGACAACTCTGATGAAGCAGATCTATGGTTGCTGAATAGTTGTACAGTAAAAAATCCCGCTGAGGACCACTTCAGAAACTCAATCAAGTAAGTTGTTTCCTTGAAAATATACTTAATTATAAATGAAAAGTGCTGGTTTTTAAGCTACACACTTAAAGGTATTTCACTATACACCTTCTTAAAAGGTGAACTGATTAGCCCATAGCAGAAATTTTGTGGAGAAGTCTGGTTTTACTTCTCTGTGACATTCCATGATATTGAAGAATATGATATGAAGAGTATGACTTTGGCCTCTGACTTCTGCAGAAGTATAGTTGTGATGAGAATAATTGGAAAACCTGTACACTTACAGCTGTCATTGCCCAGTATAAGTAATTATTATGGTATGTTTCTTGTAGATTTTACCTTTAGTAAACAAGTGTGTCTATTTAAGCAGTCATTTCTTTAGGGTGGTCCACTGGGATGGACTGTGTTGAGCTCCAATTTGGTTAGAAAAACGTAGTTTTTAGTAAGCAGTTGGCATGCTCAGGAGAAGGCAGAGAGGTATGGGAGCTGAATAGAAACTGCTTGCAGTGCTGGACTTCCTAACAGTGTCCTGGAGCTGTAACCTGGAGTGAAAACTGTTTGACTGCTGTAGGTGGACCACTAGAAGCTTCCTCCGCCTCTCAGAGGGCTTCATTTCTTGACTGCTGGTGTTGCACTTGGTGAAAAGACTGACTCTTTGGCCTTTTTTTATTGTTGCCAAAAAAACCCAACATATTCCCAGAATACTTCCAATTAACATGTGTTGGCCAACAGAACTGATGACAAGATCTTTTCCAGTTCAGTTGTGGCCATCTTTCTATTTTAATAATCCTATTGCAGAATTGATGTGGTATGGTGTGTGTGTCCTTTGACCAGTAGAATAGAGTTGATTAAGAAAGAGAGTCTAACTAAAAGCAAATGACCAAAAAAATTTCTTTGAACTTCATGTTTCTGTTACCACTGTATTAGTGAGCCTGATGTTATTTATATCCTAGATTTACTCTTCTTTTTCCCTGCTTCTCCCTATATTCTTTCTGTTCTGACACACAGATGTTCTGTTCTGCATGTCTTCTCTTTGAGAGTTGCTCCTTTCTTTTAGCTTGCATTATTTGTTTTCTGCTCTCAGATCCTGGCAATTCCTAATCATGGAGAAGGACAACTTTTGTATTGTTTCTGACAATTTTTATGACATTCATTAAGTATAGGGGAGAGAACCATATGTGGGTGCCCTTTCCTGGGCATTGGAGGATCTTTAATCTTTTAGTTTGTACTGGTTTTGGCTGGGAAAGAGTTAGTTTTCCTCATAGCAGCTAGTATGGGGCTGTGTTGCACAACATCAAGGCCTTTTCTGCTTCTCACACTGCCCCACCAAGCAGGGTGGGTGTGCAAAAGTTGGGAGGGGACACAGCCAGGATAGCTGATCCCACTGACCACAGGGGTATTCTGTAGCATGTAAGTTATGGGAAGAAGAAAGGAAGAGATGTTTGAAGGGATGGTATTGTTTTTTCCAAGTAACTGTTGCATGTATTGGAGTCCTGCTTTCCTGGACATGGCTCAACAGCTGCCTTCAGATGGGAAGCAGCAAATGAATTGCTTGTTTTGCTTTGCTTGTGCATGCAACATTTTGCTTTACCTGTTATATTGTCTTTATCTCAACCCATCGGTTTTCTCACTTACACTCTTCTGATTCTCACCCCTATCCCAGCCAGCGAGAGTGAGCGAGCATCTATGTGGTTAGGTGCTGGCTGGGGTTAAACCATGACACACTTCCATCTCGGTAACTGTCTTTGGGTTTTTTAATAGTGAGAAGAGATTTTATTCCTGAAGAGCACAATTTCTCCCAAATACATCTTAATTTGTTACAGCAACAAATGCAATGGATGAAGTTTGCATTTACAAGAAGGGTCAGAGGGAGGATCCAGGGAACTACAGGCCTGTCAGTCGGACTTCAGTGCCAGGGAAAGTCATGGAACAGGTGATCTTGAGTGTCATCATGAAGCACATGCAAGAGAACAGAGTGATCAGGCCCAGTCTACACAGGTTCACAAAAGGCAGGTCTTGCCAAACAAACCTGATCGCCTTCTATGACAAAGTGACTCGCTTACTGAGTGAGGGAAAGGCTGTGGTTGTAGTAGTCTTCCTGGACTTCAGTAAAACCTTTGACACAGTTTCTCACAGCATTCTGCTTGAGAAACTGTCAGCCTCTGGCCTGGACAGGCGCACGCTCTCCTGGGTGGAAAACTGGTTGGATGGCCGGGCCCAGAGAGTGGTGGGAAATGGCATTAAATCCAGCTGAAGGCCGATCACAAGTGCTGTTCCCCAGGGCTCAGTGCTGGGTCCAGCCCTGTTCAATGTCTTTATCAATGACTTGGATGAAGGCATTGAGTGCACCCTTAGCAAGTTTGTAGATGACACTAAGCTGTGAGGAAGTGTCGATCTGCTGGAGGGTAGGGAGGCTCTGCAAAGGGATCTGAACCGGCTGGACCACTGGGCAGAGTCCAGTGGCATGAGGTTGAACAAGGCCAAATGCCGGGTCCTGCACTTGGGGCACAACAACCCTATGCAGTGCTACAGACTAGGAGAAGTCTGTCTAGAAAGCTGCCTGGAGGAGAGGGACCTGGGGGTGTTGGTTGACAGCCGACTGAATATGAGCCAGCAGTGTGCCCAGGTGGCCAAGAAGGCCAATGGCATCTTGGCTTGTATCAGAAGCGGCGTGACCCGCAGGTCCAGGGAGGTTATCCTCCCTCTGTACTTGGCACTGGTGAGACCGCTCCTCAAATCCTGTGTTCAGTTCTGGGCCCCTCACCATAAGAAGGATGTTGAGGCTCTGGAGTGTGTCCAGAGAAGAGCAACGAAGCTGGTGAGGGTGCTGGAGAACAAGTCTTACGAGGAGCGGCTGAGAGAGTTAGGGTTGTTCAGCTTGGAGAAGAGGAGGCTGAGGGGAGACCTTGCTCTCTATAACTACCTGAAAGGAGGTTGTAGAGAGGAGGGTGCTGGCCTGTTCTCCCAAGTGACAGGGGACGGGACAAGAGGGAATGGCCTCAAGCTGTGCCAGAGGAGGTTCAGACTGGATATGAGAAAGAAATTTTTCCCAGAAGGGGTCATTGGGCACTGGAACAGGCTGCCCAGGGAGGTGGTTTAGTCACCTTCCCTGGAGGTGCTTAAGGCACAAGTGCACAAGGTGCTGAGGGGCATGGTTTAGTGTTTGATAGGAAGGTTGGACTCGATGATCCTGGAGGTCTTTTCCAGCCTGGTGATTCTATGATTCTAAGTTTAGGTGATAGAACAGTAGCTGCCATTTTATCCTGTCATAACAACTTGTTGGTTGCTATGGAGATCTTTGTTTTTCTTGGTTGAGTAACAAATGTTAAGTGTGTGGATTTTCAAAGCAGGCTTCCTTTGGGTTGAAAAATTAATACTCAGCACAGTAACATTCTTTTAATTTAAAAAAAATAATTGCAGGCTGAAAGTGTTACATAGGATTATGAATGTCACATGGTTGAAGTATTTCAGTTTTGTTTATTCTCTGCCCTCTGCAACAGTTTCTACTACATAACTTTCCTTGTGTATGTGACTTCAAAATGCACTGATTCGAACAAGCAGTTTTGTGTTCATTCTTGTGGTTGAAGAATGACTGACAAGCTGATCTCTCAATAATACTGTGTGCCAAAGGAACCTAACAAATATTGAAGGTTCAACAATTTTTGATCTGATGTTCTTTTAAAAACGGAACCAAACCACTCCAATCTCCAGGCCTTTGCATTGGATGTGCAGATGTATATATAGCTGATACAAGCCAAATGACAATAAAATCTTTGTGCCTTTTTGTACAGCTCTTGGAAGTAGTCTGCTGCTCCTCAATACTGGTAATGTTGGAGCTGCTGAGTCGAGGTGATGATACAGAGAAAAGCATTGCTAAAAACCCATTAGTATGGATGAGAATTGAGAGCTTTCCTGCGCAGATTTTATTCTCAGTGGTTTAATCTTATTATAAGATAGGTGATAGTAATAAAGAATTCCCAGGTTAATTAAGTAGGTGGAATTTAAAAAATAATAATTAGTTATTATTATAAAAAGTGGAGGGTAATTCAAGGAAAAGTAGGAAATAAAGAGAATTAACTAAAGCAGTTAACTTCCATCAAGCGATTTATGTTTACGAAGACTAAGATGACTGTGTAAAGCAAATAGCTTGACAAAGAAAAATAATGCCTTGAAGAATTAGAAAGATGCAAAAGAAGGAAGAAACTAATATTAAAAAGTGAGGTAAAGAATGCCACAGGGATACAGTATAGGTATAGGTATAGGGGGGCTCAGTTATATTGCAGCAATTCTGTTCTCCTGTTGTAATGCTTTGCTAAATATCTCAGAACACGCGTTATCCCCAGCCCTAACTTCCCAGAATTCTAAGCACATGTAACCCCATGGCTGAAAATGCTTGGGCTGAAAGATGTGCTAGCAGCTGGTGTTGGCAGGATCCTACCTTAGGATAGGAGCAACAGGAGATGGTCTGTTGCTCAAATGGCTCCAGTTTGCAGCTGTTATGAAATAAGAACATGTGCTTCTTGGAAGACGGAAGCAAGAGCATAGGGTACAGGGAAGAAAGGGAGATGAGGGCCCTGGTGCTTGTGTGGATGTGTGGTATTGCTTGTGGAGTTGATAAACAATCAGTTATTCCATGTTATAAGCTGAAATGAATGAATTATGCCCCTTTGTATATCCCTACCGTTTAACAGTACAGTACAGATAGAACTACATACACAGAGCCACAGAATGGCTGAGATTGTCAGGGTCCTCTGGAGACTGTCTTGTTCAACCCTGCTCAAAGCACAATGTGAGCGCCGTGTGCAGGCAGGGTCTGAGTATCTTCAACCGATACCACAAATGCTCTGGGCAACCTGTTCTAGTGTTAGTCCATCCTTATAGTCAAAAGGGGTTGTCTTAGTTTTAAATTTGTCTGTTGCCTTTTGTCCTGTCACTGGGCACCACTGACAGGCTCTTTCTCCCATCTGCTTCCTCATCAGGTGTTTATACACATTGTTGGATTCCCCAGACCTTTCTCTTCTCCAGGCTGAACAGTCTCAGCTCTCTTGGACTCTGCTTGTATGGTGGATGATCCAAAACTTTGATTACCTTTGTGGCCCTTCCCTAGACCTCTTCCAGTTTGCCCCTGTCTCAACTGTATTGGGGAGCCCAGAACTGGGCTCAGAGCTCCAGATGTGACCCTTACCAGGGCTGAGCGGATCACCTCCCTCCACTTGCTGATGATGCAATGCCTAATCCTGGCCAGTAGGTTGCTGCAAGAACACATTGCTGGCTTGTGGTCAGCGCAATGAACACCAGGACCCCCAGGGCCTCTTCTGCTAAACTGCTTTATAGCAGGTCAGCCCCAGCTC
Organism: Phaenicophaeus curvirostris; assembly: GCF_032191515.1. Classification (NCBI taxonomy): domain Eukaryota; kingdom Metazoa; phylum Chordata; class Aves; order Cuculiformes; family Cuculidae; genus Phaenicophaeus; species Phaenicophaeus curvirostris. The sequence continues at coordinate 39,320,009 of NC_091394.1, forward strand.
ATTGCTCGTGCCTGGGATTATTCCTCCCCAGAGGCTGGACTTCACGCTATCCATTTGTTGAACTTTATGAGACTTACACATTACATAAATCTTGTTTTCATTAAAATTGACATTAAAGTAAACTTTATGAAGTAATTAATTTGGGTTAACTCAGTGTTTATTGTGAGTGACCTACTTGTCCTCCTAAAGATGTAACCACTCTTGAGTATATAGTGTAGGCATTTAGAAATACATTATTGCAATGAATTTCTCTCCTGAAAGAACAAGAAGTGCTTTTGTTCTGTCAAGAGCCTGTATTTTGGTTGGTGATGGATACATATATTGTGCTTTAGTGTAGTAGGTGAAGTAGTTGCTGGAATTCAGCAGTTTTTGGAGTCCAGGAGTGTGAATCCCTCTAATTTTTTAAATTATTTTTTTTTCCTAGTGATATTGAACTTTTGCTGAAGTGGTGGGTTTCCCTGGCAGGGAGAGCATGCTGTACAAGATACCTCTCTATTCTGGCCTGTTCTTACAGTCTTGAGTATCTGTTGAATGGCTACAATCCCAAATAGAGTGTTAGTTTATTGGTCCTTGATTTGATGCTTTTTAATTGACCTGCGTACACTGATTTAAGCAGAAGGATTTCTGACGTTAAGTTACAGTTCAGAAAACCCTGACAAACCTGAAATACAACCATTAGTTTCCTTGCTGTAGTCTTTACACAGAAAACATATAGTTCAAGCTGTTATGTTGAACAGAGCGACAGTGATGTTTTTAAAGCTTGTAATGATACAGTACCTCAAATACAGTTTTATGGAATAAAGTGCATTCAGGTGGGTTGGATTCAAGGACCTTTACCTTGCCTGGAGATACTTTTTGACTGCTACCACAACTGGTTCTGTCAGTGCTGGTTTTTTCAGTCCTATAGCTCAGTTAGTTAGAAGTTAAAGATATTTTATGAAACAGGGTATGTTTTCACTTTCACGTTACTTCTTTTAATAGTAGCAGATATTATCTTTTTCCAGTCACTTCTCAGATACAGTCTGGCAAGTGTCCTTTGGCGAGTGCATTCCTTCACTAAAGGCAGCAAAGTGCTTGGGGTGCTTCACTGACGGAGTTTGCCCTTGTGGGACAGCGTTGCCTTGAAAACAACTTACTGTGTCCTGTGATCTTGGCTGGCTTTTTTACCCTTGCAATGGGCAGGGCTAGGATATTACTGTCTTAAAGTCCTGTAGGATAGTATGTAATAACATTAAATTGACTTAAATAAACTTCTTAAGTACTTGGTTATAGCATTCTGTGAAGTTTGCTTTACTTTACTTTAGAATTTAGAATGAAATAATACTTTAAGGGTAGCCTGCAATCTGTATTTAAAAGTCAGTCACATCCTTTTTGTTGATAATGTTTTGGAATGATATCTTTGTTCTGGATCTGATCATCTGTCAGTGTGACCAACTTATGTGAGTTATGTATACATGCAGGTTTTTTATAACAGTATAAATAATAAAGAAAAAGAAAAAAAATCATTAATATCCTTACAGGGATATGCCACTGTATTTATTTTTGGGGTATAGTGTGGTTCTGTGATGGTTGCTTTCAGTATGTCTCCTTAGTCTTGTTTATTTTTTCAGTGGCAGAAGGTTTTCAGCTAACATTTTCTGCTATCACTTGTTTTATTCAAGAGCAGCTTTCTTAAACCTGAGCAGCAGCTAGAATAAGCATTCAACAAGTAGGTTGCTATCCTTAAATTCTATGAACCATAATAAATCTCTTAAAGCTGTTTGAAGAGAATTAAGTGCAAGAACATGCTCTAGAGGAGCTTGCTTCCTTTAAAATAGAGTTACTTTGCTCTTTGGTCTCATGCTTAATTGGTCTTTATGTGCTCTGATACTCTTTTTGACTGTTATGTCTCAGATAGATAACGTAGTTTTCCTAATAAGCTCTGAAAAGTTGTGTGCTTCTATCTAGCCATCTTCCCTCTTGCTTAATCCTTTCTGAGGTGCTGTTACAAGTTGTGTGTTCAAGGACTTCGGCTTTTCCTAAGGAGTTCTCCTGCTGGTTCCAGTGTTATAGATAGGATTCTGGCATCTGTCTTATCTAAACAGCGAGAAGGATGCCATTTGGGAAGCATGGTGTGGTTATGCTGTTGAGGTGTTCACGGCTTATCTCATGTTATGGAATGAGTTTGACCACTATAATAATCTTTGTTACTACATGCAGTTAATACATTAACATATATTCTGTTATGACCATGTTGCTACATTGATTTTACAGCACACTCCAGTGTGTATTGAACCCTTTTCTTTCTGATAACTATGAGTTGTGACAGAAATGTGAGGGCTTTTAGCACTGAAGTAGCACTGCGGGGCTCCCAGTTTCGTCCTTGCTTCTGTTTTCACCAATTTATGAACAAACGCTGTGTGTGGGATCTCACTTTTATGCTAGAAGGAACACTGAAACTTGCAGAATTTGTGGAAATGGTACTTTAAAAGGCCTTTGATCTTAGATCATGCAGGTTGTTTAAGGCTCTCAGGACCAAGTGGACTAAGTTGAAGAGTAAAAGGAACAAGTACCTCCTGTATACTACAGAATTTCTGTTCACCAAATGCAATTGGGTTGATGTCAAGTACAGGAGGTAGTTATTCTCTAAGAAATACATAAGCTTGTTCAAAGATAAAAGTAACTTTCTGCTGCTTGTCATCTGGCAGAAGGCAGTTATTTTTGGTTAACACTTGCATATGTAGTTTATATGATGCATTTTGCAAACTGAGCAAGTGCAAAAGCAGCACACTGAATTAGAAAGCAGTTACTGCTTTCTTTAAAGCAGCTTATAGCCTTTTGCTTTTACTAATGTGTTTCCAGTGTACAAGTGGACTGTGATTTACACTTGTTTATGCTGTTCATACAATAAAGTTTAAGCTGTGAAGTACCTCTGGAAGTGGAAACATAACTATTTCAAAGCTATTTATTTTATAGATCCTGTTAGCATCACTTCCACTGCATTTGAGATGAATGTCATAGCCTTGCTATTTATCGAATTTTATAGAGTTCATATGTTGCTATGATTTTCAGTGTTTATATCAGAGTGGTTAAGGTAGCAGGACAGCTCTAAGAACTGTAGCTAGGAGTACTGCTATTTTTGACTCTTCTTGTATTAAAGAAATTTGGAGAAGAGTGGGATTCTCGGAATTAAAATACTCGTGAACAGGCTTCATTGGGTGGGAGGACACTTGGCACTTGAGTTTTTTAAAAAGTTGCTGATAATATTCTTTTTTTGGTTAGTCCCCCTAAACTGGTCCAGATAACATTGATAAAAATCTGTTGTTTTGCCGTTATGAACGGCTCACAGATTGAGAAAATACTTGTATTCAAGATATGTAGCATATTTGCTGTGCAAGAGAAGCATATTGCCCAGATAACAGGAGTTACTGAGGTTTGAGTAGAGGCTACAAATCTATTAACTAGAAATGTAAACCACAGTTCTTTTCCAAGAAGAACTAGAGAAGCCCGTGTGACTACTGTACTCTGCACTCGGACTTCATCTAAGCCTCAGCTGGGATAGATTTATGCACAATACTTACATTTTTACAGTTATGGGAGATCTGTAAAGATCTCTGCAATTACACATCATTAATTAAAATTAGTTTTGTGTTGTAACATAGCTCGTTGTTTAGTAAAATTTTTTTTTTGTTTAGAAAGCACTCATCTTTGAATAAAGTGTGCAAATTAGATAGCTGAAAACACCGAATACTTTTCTTGTGTTTGGATTTTTTTTCTGAGGTTCAGCATTTTTCTGGCAAAAATTCCTAGAAAAGGAAAGTTCTTTTTTTCAGCATTTGAGATTTCTTTTTTGGTATAACTATGCCCCTCTGTATTACAAAACTCTTCAATGAATTTTATTTTCATGTTCATTTTACTAGGTAATGTTTCTCAATTAATGCAATGCCAGTTTCACTGTTATATAGTTGACTGAGCTTTACCATGGAGGGTAGTGTTGTGGTCTCTGGCTTACCAATATTGTGCAAGAATTTTATATATTAGAACAAAAATTTTAATAAACTGGAAGTCCTAATTTAAAGACTTCATGATCTGGTAGGTTTTCTTTCTTTTTTCTTAAAACTTACTGAATGTTTTCACCCATGCTTTTAATGTCTCAAGTTGATGGAGACACAACTGTTGTGTCTCCACACACAGTGGAAGGCACAGCTGTTGGCAAAGGATCTGTGACTTAAATGATTTTTGTTAGTGGAAAGTTTTTTTGCTGCATTTGAGTGCATTCCTTTTCTTGTACCCATCTCTGCCGTAAAAGAGTGTTAAAAGCTGCTTGTCACGATGCTGTAAAATGCAGAGAAAAAGCAGACCCTATAGAACAGAGTGGTTTCCATTGTATAGTGCTTAGAAGATAAAAGGATTACAGACTGCTTGTGATTAACTTGTGTTACATGACTGTTTTGCAGAGGAGATTTGCAAAAGCCTGGGTTATAAATTTGTGCACAGTTTAGTATTTAAAAAGGTAAAAAAATGTAGTATAAAATCAGGGTCTGTTAAAATCAACTTTTAAACACAACTCTGGAAATCTTTGAGTTTAACATGAACACGTTTGAGACTATTTTAAGTACTCCATGGTGCTGATACTTTGAGAGGTTAGATAGTGCCCTTAGTTCCATGCTGCCTGTTAAGCCTTGGATGCTTTAGGAGGCTAATCCCTTTTAGTGATGCTTTAAACCTTGAGCCAGATCATTAGGGTCTGATGTATATTTGATTGCCATTTTAAAGAAGAAAATATCAACAGGACATGGGAGACCAACCCTAATTAAATGATTTCATACACACATACAAACACACATATACGTATATGAACTTTTTGATCTGGCTGTAGTTCCAGGTCCCCAGCTATGTAGGCTTCTGGAGCCCTGGTGCGTTACAAGCTGTGTTTACAGACATTGAAAATCAGTTAAGTTCATTGCTAAACATACAGGATACACTTTTCTTTGGCAACAGATGTAAATTTACTACATTGCAGTGATATCAGTAAACAAGGCAGGCTTCTGACTTAGAAAGTGCAGCTCCTGGTATTTTATGGAATAGCACTACCACCTTTCTCCCTCATCAACCAAAACAGGGACACAGCTACGCTCAGGCTTTTTTCCAGCATTTTAGGACAAGAATTTGCATGCATCTGAAAGCTGTTTTAAGAAAATGAGCAAGTCTTGAAAAGGAGATCTAATTCTCTTTAGACTGCATTGCTTATGCTATCTTCAGTTGAAAGACAAAGCGGTTCTTCTTCCCCCTCCTCTCAGGCTTGGTCAAACTGCATAGTTTTAGGAAACTGCTCCAACCAAACAGACTTAGTAAAATTAGCAAAGTTATTAGACTTTCTCAGTCTTTCTCATGCTATTCTGCCATATGCTTGCTTTGGGGATGTGATGCTGCTGTTGAGTTCTTAGTGCTGGCTTGCTCGCTCTTTGCCCAGACCAGGCTCAGAAATAAGAGGAAAGATCAGGAAAATGGAGGCATTGTTTTGGGTTAGAAGTTTCAGGTTTGTTTTACTACTTAATCTAAGGCTTTTAAGAAGAGGCTTTTTGAGACATCGGTGAAATTTGTAGAAAGTTATGTTTGGTCTTGCATTATGGGCATTTACATGAAAAGCATGTTAAAATCTAATGGAAAATGCCTCCCCTATTTTAGCAGGATAATGACAATGATTTTTCTTCACATAAGGAGACCTCATTCTGAATACAGTAGTACTGAATTTCTAACACATTGGTTAAAGTTCCTCCCTTGTTTAGATTCACACTTCAAGTTAGCAGGTTAATCTTTAGTTTGTACTTACTAGTCAGAGTGTTTTCTGTTCATGGTTCAAAAAACAGGCTATTAATTAAAGATTTTAAAAATCTAGTTTGGGTTACGGTGTAAATATAAATAAAAACAGAATAAAGCCCCCTCTGCTTATATGAATTTAATGAGTGAGTGGTGGAATGAGATTAGAATATTAACGGTTTGAAATTCAGCATGACTGAAGGTGGGAAATGCTCCTGCTGAATTTTCTGTAGCAAATAGCTGGCAATGATTCACTACGGGATTGTGGTTTGCGTGGTGATGAGATAGGGGAGAACTCCTGTAAATGGAAGCTGTTTGAGACATTGTCATGTGGGATTCTTTTATGACTTCTAACAGTAGGCTAGGTGCAGTTTCTTTTCCTTGGAAAAATATCTGTGACTAATCCAAGCAGACCATGACCTGCAGTGGGCTACTTCTGGGCTGCAGTTTATTCAGGGTTGTGTGGTCGGGGTTCTCGCTGCCTCTGCCACCTGATGTTCCTCTCCCTTATGTTTGGGGATCTCTTTTTCTTTCTCATGAGGGGTAACCAAATCAATTACTCCAGCAGTAGTGCACCAAGAGTCTAAGACATCTTAGATCTGCATCAAATATGTAATAGCATTGCTGAGAGAGGATATAATATTGATAGAGGGGCATGGAAAGTGTGTGGGACAGAATCAGGACAGAGCTCCAATTGGTTTGGTTTTCTTTGCTTGCATACAGAGAGTACAATCATAAGTGGTGAAAAAGGCTTTAGAATGTTGATTGTTTTTTTTTGTTTGTTTCAACTTGCTTTTCTAAGGGTGTATAAAAAATGATTACTGATTCCAGCAAAGCTAGTGCTTTACTGTTCAATGGGGTAGGTGTTGGGCTAAGTTGAAAATTAAACTTTCCACACTAAGTGATCACTACTGTTTTAAAGTTTCATTATGAAAGTCATAGAAAGTAGTGGAGATTGGGAGTTCTCTTTAAGATTGGTAAAACCAGAGATCTGTTGCCTGCATGTATATATTGAATTTTAGAGCAACAACAAGGTATGGTTCAGTAATATGAAGAGGAGCTCTCATTAGCTGGCTTTAAGATGGGTTATATGAGCTTTAGCGAATCAATGCTTTGCATACTATGTGACACCCTCTATTAACAGGTGTTTTGTTTTACTGTCTCAGGGCAGATGAATTGAGCAGAAAAGGTTAATGCTGTGAATGCTGGAAGCAGGTGGTTGATAGCTTTGAATATTTGTCTAACTGCACGTTGGCTGTTGTCCTAGCAGGCTTGACTTTTCCTGGGGAGGGAGCACAGGAAAGCATGCAGAAACTTGCTGTAGCAGGACGAATGCAGAAGTCAATACAGTCTAAACTTGTTCTTACTGACAAGTGTGGTTTTTATTTGTTTCTGGTTCAAAGGACCAACTACTAATACTTAACGTTTGTTTGTCCTAAACCAGAGAATGCTTTCTTGTCTGGGTGAGCTTGAGTGGAAAAAACATCCTCTCTCATACTTCTTCAAGGGTTTCATCACATGGTTATGTTAGACGCTAACTCAGGAAGGGCAAAAATAATGTTGGGTATTTTTCTGTTTTGTCTGTATTTGACAAAACTCTTCCTTTTTGTTGCTTCTGTTTTGTTGCAATTTGTCTGTCTAATGCACATCTGTAAAGACTGTGTGGTATACTGAGATTTTATTTTGGCATATTTAGTCAAGGCAAGCTGGGATATTGCCAGTGCAATACAGTGGTTTGCATCTGGTATTGAATACCTCAGCTGCTGTTTTGACCCTTGGTGCACTGCTCCTCTGAGGGACAAGAACATGGACAGCTATTTCTTGTTAGCCAACATTTCCTCTTATTTGTAAACTTTTTTTAACTTTTGTGAAGAAACAGCAGAAGAACAGGCCAGCAGCAAGAAACTGTTGACCACAGAATTGTTTAACTCCAAGTATGTGTTTGAATTTGAAACTTTGCTAAGTGGTAATGTCTGATAACTGCTTCTAACTGGATGAGTACTTATTTCATTTATTGGTTTTACAGCCCAGAGCACAATGGAAAATGACCCTCGTTAGTGCCTCCAGCTACCAGTATAACACAACAGACTGTATACACATTTTCTCCCAACAGGAAAAAAGACTATTGTTTTTCTTGGGTGTGTTGTAGTTTATTAGCATGACCTCAAGGGAAATTAATAGTGAAGATGCAGAGGCTCATTTTTTACAAAAGAACAAGGTTAAATAAAATCATCTAAAATACAGCAAAACTCATTGCTTCAATTTATGAATATCTCTTATCATAGTGGTAGCATGGGTTTTTCTCATGGAAATCAACTATGCCTCTAGTTTTTACTTTGCCTTTGCCTGAGGGTTTTTTTTTCCATTAAAATAATATCCTTCAAGCAGTCTGTTTCTGTGATAGACAAATAGCTTCTATGCAATTACGTTACACCCGGCATCAAGCGAGATATTCTCATCTGTGAAGCTGTTGATTATGATACCCATAACTTAAAAAGGGCAAGAGATCACAAATGGAGTCAGAAAAAATGCAACCAGGGATATATCTTAACTACAATGAAGACTTCTCTTTCACATTATTCCAGAAAATAAATACCATGTTTAACTTGAAACCTGAATCCAGGTCCTGTAACTTCTTACACAAGATAAACAGCAGGAAATGGAATCTTCACTTCAAGTTATACTGACTTTCAGATTCTGACACTTTGAACTTCTATATTTGAACTCAAAATTATTCTTTCAGAGATTTCCTTTTTTCATATTTTATTTCTTGCCATTAGTAGCTGTTACTGGGCACGTGCTAACTTTGTTACATGAATTGTGTTGGGCTTAACCACTGAAGACATTTGATACAGGAAGCTCTTTCATGATAGAGACAATAAAACTTAAGGATTTGTGAAATGTGAATTGTAATGGCTGAACTTTTTACATGGGAAATAGAAGCTATGATTATTTTGTTTCTGTACATATGAAAGTTATATGCCCTTTTTTGGTCCTATTGCATGTATTTATGTTTGTAGCCTGTGAATTTGACTGCATCAGTATGTATGCTTGTAACATATTCAAGCATTCTAGAGAATAGGCTAAATATGTGCTTTTTCATGGGCTTTATTTTGACCTTCCACCCATGGTTCAGTAGAGTTGTTTCTGATTTAGTCTTGAACTGATAGAAATCACAGAAACATGGAATGATAGAATGGTTTGGGTCGGAAGGGACCTTAAAGACCATCCACTTCCAACCCCCCTGTGACAGGCAGGTATGTGTCCCACTAGATCAGGTTGCCCAAGGCCTCATCCAGCCTGGCCTTGAACACCTCCAGGGACGGTGCATCCACAACTTCCCAGGGCAACCAGTTCCAGTGGCTCACCACTCTCATCGTGAAGAAATTCCTCCTTATGTCTAGTCTAAATCTTCCCCTCTCCAGTTTATACTCATTCACCCTTGTCCTATCACTACAAGTCTTTGTGAACAGTCCCTCCCCAGCTTTCTTGTAGCCCCTTGAGGTACTGGAAGGTCGCTTTGAGATCTCCCCTCAGAGCCTCTCTCTTCTCCAGGCTGAACAGCCCCAACTCTCTCAGCCTGTCCTCATCTGGGAGATGTTCCAGTCCTCTGATCACCTCTGTAGCCCTCCTCTGGACCTGTTCCAACAGCTCCATATCCTTCTTATGTTGAGGATTCCAGAAGTGGACACAATTCTCCAGATGAGGTCTCACAAGAGAGGAATAGAGAGGCAGAATCACCTCCCTTGACTGGCCACGCTTCTTTTGATACAGCCCATGACATACGGTTGTCCTTCTGGACTGCGAGTGCACATTGCCGGCTCCTATCAAGCTTCTCATCAACCAGCACCCCAAGTCCTTCTCTGCAGGGCTGCTCTCAATCACATCATCCCCCATCCTGTACTGAAATCATGGACTGCCCTGACCCAGGTGCAGGTCCTTGTACTTGGCCTTGTTGAACCTCATGAGGTTCACACAGACCCAGTTCTCCAGCCTGTCCAGGTCCCTCTGAGTGACATCCTGTCCTTCCAGTGTGGCATAGTTGGTCCCTTCTGCCAAGCTAATGCACCTGCAGTTTTTCAGAAACATGCAAGTTGGCCAGATCTGAGCCTTTTTTCCATTGTGTTGGCAGAAAGCACGTCTGTCATGAAAACCTGTTCTATTTGCCTGTCTTGAAATCTGGCTATTAAAAGAAGTCATCCTAACTTTTAAAAATCTTTGGCAAAACACTGTGTATCATTGTACTGGGTCTTTGGTCTTATTCTTGGAAGAGAGCTATGGCTTCTGCAGAGTTATGTTTTCTTGCTGGAGATTCCAGAACTAATTAAATACTTTGGAAAACTCAACCTTCTGGAGAGGAGGGGTTTTGAGCTGAAAAATAAGTTATTGGCCAGCTGTCAGAATAGGCTCTTTGCAAGCAATCTAAGAAATGCAGCAGCTGAGTAGTACCTGACTTCAGTTTGGCAATCCTAAAATTCTTCTAAAATGACAACTAATAAAACAGTTGTATATCTACAGGGAAAAACGTTGAAGTATATAACATTGCATGTTCAGTGATTTTGATGAAGGAAAACAAAACAAAGCTAGTCTTACACGATTCAGGCTCAAAAGGGTAAATTACAGAAACTAGTAAATCTTCTGCGCCTTGTTTGCTAACAGTTGGTATAGGCTTATCTAATGTGATGAGCTCTGAGCTTGTTTAGGCAGATTGCAGGAGGTGTGCCCGGGAGTGACAAGTGGTTAGGTATGAATCCTGTGTCACTCTGCCCAGTGCTGTCTTTCAGCAGAGGTAAGGCCAAGAGGTGGGGAGATGTAAGAATCCCTCCAGCCATCTCTCCTGCCTCTGCCCCAGCAAGATGTGAACCCAACTGCTTGACAGGTGGTGGAGGGAGGTAACCAGGTTTGTATGTTTCCCTGCAGATGGATTGCAGTTACCAGATACTCCTTGTTTACCAAATGTTAATGGCTTCTTAAGGAAATAACTTTATGACTTCTGGAGCAAAGTTTTATAACTGAGTGGAATAGTTAAAGCTCAACAGATTGTACTTTTAAATGCTGTCTTGGTTATGACTAATTAATAGGCTGGCTAACTCACATTGCCAGCAACAACCGTAGCCACAGTGGTTTAAAGCATACCTGCAGAGCTAGTTGTTGTGGTCCGTGTAGATCATAAAATGGTTAAAGAAAGTGGGATAGGTTCTAGTTTTACCCTGATAATTTTGAACTGTCATGTTATTTTAAGGTTAAAATCAAGAAATGCTCCCTATGTCATTGCTGACACTTTGCAAATGGAACTGACAGGTACAGCTCAAGTTTTAATCATAAAAATTAACGACTACTTGATACACTTATCGCAGTAATTTTAAGGACAACATTTAGTATGTTTTGGTTTTTTTCTGCCTTAGTTGCACATCTGTGTGGAAGGCTCACTGAGCTTAAACAATGAGAGAAAATCCATCTCACCTTTCACAAGTTAAAGTTTAAACAGCTAGAGTTAACTATCTACAGACTGGGAGGAAAAAGGAGTGTTTTTTAGATTTGCACCTGTCAAGTGCTGCAAATAAGTACTGTTCTAAAGCGAAAAACCCAAAACACAAACTGTACAACAGCTGTGAAGCCCAGTGTGTCAGCTATATGCAGGTACCCGGGCTGAGCAAGTTGAGGAAGACTGAGATTTTTGGTGTGCAAGGTTGAGATGTGTTTTGTGGTGTGGAAACCATGGGATACAGGTGTGGTATTTGCACTGGAGGCAATAGCTCAAGTAGTCACAAGGGGAGCTTGCAGTCAGGTAGGGAAAGCTTTACTGCAACTTGAGTTAAAAATGACTTAAAATGTTTTTCCGACCATCTCAGCTGGTTGCGTAACAGGCATTCTCTACCCACATGGACCTGCCCTTGGTTTTGTATTCAGGTCTTCCTCCCTCCGTTGTAATAAGCCACATTAGGAAAATAATATATTTTCTCTACTCTCATGTAACAAGAACGAGGGAACATCACAGTAACATTTTTTTGTAGACATGAATTGGCCCCCTTGTTTTGCTGAAATTAATTAGCCATATGGTACGTCGTATTGCTAGAAATCCATTATTGAGCACTTCAGAACTAAGAAAAAAAATGCAGGCACTGGAATTTGAATGCTGCTCATGGTTTAGTTCAGCCCTAATTCATAAGATTTTTAAAGATAGAAAGTCTTTTGTGACTTCCAGAAGTTTCTGTGTCAGTTGGAGAACCAAAAATTACTGTAACCCCTTAATGTTGAAAGAAAATCTAAACTTAAAATGACGGGATTGGTAGTAATTTACGTGTGGTGGGACTGAAGACTAAAGTACCCACAGGAGTCCTTGGTTAAGTTATGTGTTTGCAGCAGCTTACACTTTGTCCTGATAATTTGTGTTGATATTAAGCTTCTTTGGTAACTAATTTTCTATTTCCTTTGCCAATACAGGTAATTTTAGGAAGCTTGTGCTTTTCATTATTTAAAAAAAAATGAAATTGTCTGATAGATCTGTGGCATTTACCCATACTAAAGAAAGCAGTAGCAAACTGCATCGAGGTTTAGGAATAAGCTGTTAATCCGCTACCTCCACTAGGGCTTGCTTTTTTTACCATGGAAAATTTTAGTAAGTAATGAAACCTGGACTCTTTGAGTGGCCTGAGGACACCTGGACCCCTAAAATGAGGTGGCCCAAAAAATATTGGTTCTCCATGTGAATTTTCTTACTGTATCTTGGAAAGCCTGGCTTCTAGGATTGATAAAAAAATTAAACTGTGGGTTTCTGCTGTTGTGACTGGAGGCGAGGAAAAGCTGTGCTTCTAAAGGACTTTTAGTTATAAATGTCCCAACTATAGGTGATTTGGGAACAAGGCAAACATCCAATGCTGTACAGTCACCAATGTTTTACCAAGGTGCTAAGCTGTAGCTTTGTCTGTTAGGCTTCTTGGGGCATCTTTCATGGAGTAGTTCATCTTTGCAGCTAGCATAAGTTTTAAAAATGAAGATACTGATAGAATTACATGAGACCTTCAGAAAGAAAACTGTACTTGTGTACTTTAATTGCATTTTGTTGAATCATTGTCTTAACAGATATTAATGAAATTAATCTGCTCTGTGAGGAACGAACTTATCAGTTTTATTTTAAGAGGATCAAGGAATTAGGAGACCTGACAAAGGTCCCATAGGTGACAGAGCTAGGAAGTGGGCCTAGCTTATCAGAGTTCCACTGCAATGCTTAATCCAGCAGCATTAAGGTTTGGGGTTTTTTACTCTTCTGTGTGCCAGGGCTTGCAGCTGAATCCAGTCATGTTTTTAAGACTCTGAATTGTATTGTTTATTCTAATTTTGAAAGAAAAACATAAACATGGGAGAAATGCCTTTGTCTTTCCTAATGTATATTGAAGGATCTTGTATTTACTTCATGCTAAGAAAAAAACACTTTTTATGGCAGGTTGCTTGGCTAGTATTCATTATCATGTTAATATTGTGCATCTTGTTAAATTGGGAGTAGTTAAACTCATACAGAAGCTGAATGTAGACATATCTAGAAGAGCAAAGCAGCATGCTGCCATTGGTCAGTGCAATTATGTGTCTCTGTCTGCTGACTTTTACATCCTGTTTCTTTCTGTTTTAAGTTAGTTTGTTATTTTTTCTTTACACGGTAATCCCTATAAGATGAGCATGCTGTGTTTCAATATGTTCATGCAGTTCAAGGACAGTGGAGTCCTGCTCTGCTTTGGTGCTGTTGCTGCGTGTCTCCATGCAGTAAAGAGAGGCGTGAAGCCCAACACTCTTAATCTCCTCTTCATCCTTGGTTGACTTCAATTATTGTTATATTAGAGAACTCAAATGTGTGTCAGAATTGTACCTTTTCACCATAGAGTTAGTATTTCAGTGTTAAGCAGTTTATCTAGGTCTGTGAACATAGTCTTAGTTAGATATGGGTGAAGGTTTTTGCTCCTCTGTCTTTGTTTTAGGACCAGATGGTCTGTGTGCACCATTCTTGTGTTATAATAACAACAAGGCAGCCTTGCCTGCATACTGACGCTTTCACTGCACCAACCCACAGTTTTTGGTTATACAGATAACAAATATCGGTTGAAGATTATTAATTTTTAATTGATGGTATTGAACGCTTCATGTCTGGCTCTTTACTATCTGTTTTTTTACACAGAGAATTTAACATAATAGTTAGCTGGTCCAAATCTTTCATACTTGCAACAGTGTGGGACCTTCTAACTCTGTGCATGTAGGCAAAGATATACTGCCTACTGTAAATCTTATTGAGCTTTCTAGTTTTGTAATTAATAGTGACAGCCTGGTCACTCTAAGTGGTTCTTTGAAGGTGAGTCATAATGCATGTATCACTGGGGCTTCTTGGGTGTTAATATTACTAGCCTTTTTTTAATTGATGCTGGTGATGGGATGAAATCCATCCTTACCAGGTTTGTAGATGACAACAAGGGGAGGATAGCGTTTGATGGCACAGCAGCCTGTTATTAGGTGGGACATTTGCAAGCTGGAGGAATGAGCCCACGGATTCAGTGAAGATGCTATACCTTGAACAGAACAGCTCCAAGTAACAGTGTGGGCTAGGGACTTACAGTTTAGGGACCAGCTTTGTTTGGAGAAGTTTTTGTGGTTTTTGAAAGAAAACAAACCTGTTGTCCACCAGCTTGAGTCATCAACAATAAAGGCCAGTGGCTTGGCTGCGTTAGCAAGAGTTTAGCCAGGAAACTGATGGAACTGATTATTCTTGCTTACTGTTTGGGAGAGTGGAGCTGGAAAAAACTGCCCAATTTGGGACTCCTGAAGACAAAAAGGTTATCAACAAGCTGCAGGGAATCTGACTAATAGCTGCCAAGATAACTGGAAGGCTGAAGATAAGATCTCATTGCTGTCTTCAACTGCCTAATTTGTAGCTACAGAGAAAATGGAAACCAAATTGTCAGAAGAGCCCAGTGATAGGACAGGAGGCAGTGGTCTGGCAGCAAGATCTTGGTGTAATAATGGAAACAATGGGAGTAACGATTTTATTGTGATTCTGACTAGTTATAAAGAAAAACATTCATGGTCAGGGGGTTAAGAAGCAGGAACAGTTTGCCTGGAGAGGCAGGTATCCATCTTTGGGGAGTCTCCATCCTTGGATATACTCAAAACTCACAGGGCAACTTTGTTTTATTATTGAAATTTGGATTTAGCCCACCTTTAAGCAGGTATTGGAACTAAATGGGAAGTTAAGGTGGGGGACTCTGGAGATCCTGTATGAGCAGAGTTTTTCCTATGGTTCTATACAGCTACCTTGTGGATGTGCAGGGTTTTTGAAGACATCATTTTATATGACATGAACCTTTTTTATACAAAGGCAGATGTAACAAACTTGTTTTTTGAGGCCAGGAGACTGCCAGTCGAACTCTGAAGTATGTGTATGTATGTGATTTCAATCAATTTTTTTGGGAAAAGCTTAGTTGACTGGACACAAGGGGTTTTTGTTTTCTTTTGGCTTCTCTAGTGTCAAGGGCAAAGCCAGCAAGAGCTGTTTTGGAAAATGATGCTCTTACAAATAGATGCTTTAGTGACAAACTACTTGTTTGCTCACACAGCTAGTCTGGAGCACTACTTTTCCCTTGTTTGTTTTTGTTCAAAAGTCTAGATATTTGTAAATATTGTCTTTGTCTTTTTCTTAAGAAAAGAGGGTAGCAGGATAGAAGCATATACACTTTTGAATGCTTTCATTATCAAGTAAGGCCAGAGTGCCATGTTTATGTTGGCTAAGAGGCATGATGATAAAATAGGGGGAAAAAAAAAACAAACCAGAAAAAGCAAAAAGAAAAAAACATAAAAGGAAAGTGAGTGGGATTGGTCAACAAGGTCTTTGTTAACTGTTTACAGACATTTTCTTCATAAAAGTATGTCTAAAATAAAATTAGTTAATCATTAAAGCAGGAATTTCAGAGAATAATTTGAGAATTTATTACTTTCTAGATTTTTGCTTCTTGAATGTTTGAGTGCTTTCCATCCTAATTTTGAGAAGAGGCATTAATAGCTCTAAAGGAGGCAGCTGGACCAGATGATCATCATAGGTCTCTTCCAACTGAACTACTCTAAAATTTTCAATACATCCTTAACCCTTTATAAGCTTGTTTCTGCATCTGTGGCTACAGAATTTGTTTCCTTAAATGCTAACAGGTTCTTCTCCCATGTTTTGTTACTTAAAAATAAGGCTTACAAGGAAAAAAAATGGTGTGTATCCATCCCTTAAGGACAAGTGGCTTATCTGATCTGACATGTATTTAATAACTTAAATGCAGTGAGTGACTGATAAGCTTGACCTGAGGCTAAAAACTCAAAGCTGGCCTTCCACCTCCATTTCCTTGTAGGCACAGTCAGACTGCAGCTGGGCCCCAGACCACATTTTGGAGTCAGCATGTATGTAATTAGCTACACATATGCCCCTGCGAGAGGTGCAGGGATACGAGTCACTTGGCAGGAGTAGAGAATATGTCCTTTACATTTTTCTTTATCTGGACTAAACATTCTTAAAGGTACTACCACATTTCTCACTTTTTTCCTTATGCCTTTATGCATGAAAATGCTTTGCTGTAACTTCTATGCATTTGTACAACTTACTAAAGCTTATCTACAGAATACAGTTAAAAATGACTCTTCAGAATCAAATAAAGATATTTTTGTGCACCTCAAGCTACAATCTAGGCAAGCAGTTCTAAGCCCTGTGTCTTCTAAGCAAGTGTCCTCTTGTTTTTGTCCAGCTAGTGCATGTCTAGCCTTCCAGCTGCAGGGGATAAAAGGCAATGTTGGGCTGAATTTGCACAGGTGTGCAAACACAGTATTTGCTTAGTAGCCAGAATCCTTCACTACACAAAGTATTTGTTTTCCCTGGAAAACTACATTGTAGTGTAATGTGTATAACACCATGTTAAATGTCACGTAATAGGTAGGCTGGCTGATCCCTACAAGAAAAAGAAGTGGTTCTTCTTTGCCAGGAAGAGTAACTAGCTAACAGACTGCAAGACCACCCCACCTTGAAATATAACTGACAAAATCTACACTGAATAAACACTAATGCACATGTTGTATTCACTGGATTTTTTTCTTGCTATCATCACCTTGCCTTGGGGAAAAATGACCCTTGCTATGGCTCAAGAAATGCAAGAATTGCATTGACCCCTGCAGCTAAGGTTTGATAGTCACAACAGGTGGGCTCTGGCCAGTGTATAAATACATCGGGGTCAGTTACTGTTAGCTTCAAAGAGGTTGTACTGTACTGTTTTTCATCAAGTACGTGAAAACAGTGAAATTGGGATGAGCTACTATACCTACTACTGGTAGGCATGAGCATCTGTTTCCTCCCTCATACTGCATCAGTGCTACAAGAGTGGGCCCTGAAAGTTCACGAAGGTGATGGTGTGTCCTCGAAGTGCATTCCTTTCATCAGTCTTAGGTCTTCCTTGCCTGACTCCCAAAGGGGGAGTTGTGGAGAAAAGACTAGGTCTTCTCCAGGGCTCATAGTTAGGGCTGCAGAAATACAGCCTCTTTGTTCTCACGTAACTCTTGCAACCCTTGTTTTATAGAATCTTGTACAATTTCTCCCAGTTGTCAGGAAGTAGCAATCCTAGATGTACCCATGCAACACAGAGATATTAATGTCTTGGCGAGACAAAAAAAATGGATATTAACTGTGGTTTTTTTCTTTTTAACTTGGAGAAAGATAAGTGCTATATGAGTTGAAATAAGTACAGTCTTTTTTTGTGCTTGACATTTGTATGTGATCAGAGGAGTCTGGTAGTGTAATGTAATAATATAGTAAATAATAGTGTACTGTAATAAACATTCTATAATGTTCGATTTTACTCTACTGCACTCTTAAAAATGCTGTAGCACACATCTGGATACCGAAACCATGTACAAATTTCTTATTAAAATAACAGTTGAAATGTATATAAATATTTTATCTGGAACAGGTGAAGAATTGAAGAATATGATTAAGCAACTGTTTTTAATTATCCTTCTGGGCTAATACCTCTTCTACTGAGATAGGAAGCTGCTACAGTAAAAGGAATGGAAATTAATAGTACAGCAAGAGGAAGACAACAGATTGAAGAGATCTAAACCTACAGGAAATGCTGGTGACAATGTTCTTTTTCTGATGCCATGGAATTTTACATATTCTTAGTGCCTCTGCATGTGAAAAAGGTTTTGTGTGGTCTCAGATGACCAAATTTATTTTTGGAAAAAAATCAACAAACCCGTAATGTATATTTAGGAGTGTAAAAAGGCTTAAAGCTTTTGCTGCTGGCTTTCCATCCTTTAGCCCTTTTTCCTAGGTAGCTAAGCTGTTTAGTTCATGGAATTTTTGCTTCTGCAAGTGGTGATGTCCTTTATTTAAAAATAAATAAATAAAGGGGAAAAAATATCAAGAGAACAAAATCCCAGATGTGACAGTACCTTGTAACTGGGGATTGAGGTTATTTTTAGGCATATCTGACTTTTGTCACGTCAGTTCAGCAATGTCACCTAACAAAAAATATCACAAGCATACTATTAATTTTGCAACATAGATCTGAAATTCTGTTTCAGGTTTCAGAAAAAAAATGCTGGCATGAAACTGGAAGATGTTTTTCCTAAGTCCCTGTTTGAGAACTCCTAGGAGTAGAAAGGGGGAACGTGGACGTGTGGCAGCTGGGGTGGCCTCTGTGTTGTCCCCTTCCCCCTTGAATGACCTGGCAGGGAGTATTGCAGTATGCATTTCAGGTGCAAGTCTGTTGGAATTAAATTACCAGTGAGAAGTGCATTGAAGTAACAGTATTTAGTGCTGGTTTTTTTTCTGGTTAGTTCTCTCTTTCTGTTTATTAAGACTAGCATAATTGTAATGACTGCATGTTTCTCTTCACTTCAGATGAACCAAGTAGTCTTCCTTTATGGTGCACAGCAAAGCGTTTGAGCAAAAAAATTCTTTTTGTAGTTAAAAGTAGCGGATCACAGTTGCTTTGAATATGGACAGGTAAGGCAATAAGCAAGTAAAAGTAGTTAAAATAATACTGTGTTTCAATATATGAGGCATAGGTTGCGTATTGTAGCTTTTTTTTCTAGAACCAGTATTTCCCAAGTTTCTTGTCTGAAATGGCTAGTGTTGGGTTTTCTCCCAGGGCTCCACTGTCAAGATGGCTGAGAAGGGGAGAGGGAGCAGGCAGGGAGGCCTTGCTTTCTTCAGGAGCTGGGGCCCTGGCTCAGGTGAGCGGCTGTCAGGACTTCCCATGTTAGTTGCTGTTGTTATATAAAGAAGTAACTGAAAGATGGCCTGACTAGCAATAGTCCCATGTCTGTTTGTTATAAAATGTTTGAGCCATCTGTTGACAGAAAACCTACTCCAGTCTACCACCTGGTGTTTCACTGAGCCTAGGGATTTATTCCAGATAAGCACTGGTTTACTTTATAAATATTGAAAGGGGAAAAAATGGAGAACAGGAGGAAAAAGATGCAATAGTTTTTCTCTGTTTTATTGAGTGTTGAATAATACCATTTGGATCATTGTCTCCTTCCATGGTTTGTGTGTCACTAAAACCCATTTTCTTTTCATTTTGAAAATTGAGACTGAAGTGTAGCATTGAACAAATACAACGCTACTCAGGGATTCGTATAAAGTTCTGAGTGGTGTATGATTTAATTTGGAGTTGGGCATGGCCACCTGCTGTACTTTTGTTCTTGTGGCAATCTGGCAAGTGGCTGTGCTATTCTGGTGCTTTTATTTGTTTGGTAAGTTAGGAACTGTCCAGAAGAGCTGCAGGCTGGCACAGACTGGTGGAGTGCTTGGCTGTGCTAGCACATTGAAAGCAAATGAAAACCTCTCAAACTCCTAAGACTTTATTTGAGTAATGACAAAATAATCACAAAATTAGTCACTGTGCTACCACCACATACAGGTAATTAATACCTTCAATATAGGTTTGCTTATTTCCCTTTGCTAATCTTTATGATAAAAGGAAGGGTCTGTTCTTCCCTGGGGTAGAGCAATTTCCATTGCTGTGCCAGAACCTGCTGCCTGTGCTCCCTGGATCTGTATTGCCAGGGAGGTACAAGAGTAGTCGACTTCTGTGTTGAGGTGTCCGGAGTGGGCTCAGCTCAGAGCAGGACATGTCTCTTTACATGAGGGTTATTTTGTTTTCTTGTTATTTTTTTTAACTCAGATTAGTTATGATACATCCTGCAGAGAAAGCAGGTAACGCTGTTCTCCAAGAAATTCAGATAAAAACCCAGCCTAGATCTGGCAGCTGCAGTCTCCTGGTGTAGACTTGAGCTTCTTCCCACTTTATTCTTTCACAGGCAAGTTTAAGGTTGAGTACTAGTAAGAAAGCTGAAGGTGGGAAGAAGCATCTGATGGTGGAACTTGCTGAAAACTTTATCATGAAGCATGAGATATAGAATAGTTTTGGTTTTTTTGTGGTGTCTTATGTTTAAGTTTGTATAAGAAGGGAAAGCATTTACCGCAAAACACACTGAAGGAAGAATATACACTCCTTGCAATAAATAACACAGTTTCAACCTAATGGTTTGGTTTTTAAATACATGGGCAGTATTTTGCAGGCTGCATTCCAGTCCTGATAATTTGAAATGAGTCTTCTTCATTTAGTTGTCTTGTAGGCTATAGAAACAATGTTTTGACTACAGAGGCTAATACTGTTTTTCAAGCAAGTGCAGTCAGAAACAATGAGGAAGACGGTACAATATGTACTCCTATTGCCACTGGAAAACTTACTGTCACTTGCCTGTTGTGAATTTTAAACGTGAATCATTGACAGATTTCAGTAATTTTAAAAGCAGCAGCAAACTACTTTTGTGAGTTTTTTTTTTTCTTGCTTACAGGGACCAAAATTAGATACTTAAAAAAATATAATAAAAAAAAATCATGTGTTGAGCAACTATCAAAAATTCGTTCCTGTGTCAGCTTGTTAACTGACAACTGCTGGCCGTTTAGTATTCTTGTTTCCAACAGTATTTGACGCATCATGGAATCTGCTTAACTTGAGTCAGTTCTGTCAGCAATGAACTAGTAGGCATTTAAGTAGCTTTCAGTTCTTGTGAGGATATGGATTGTATAAAAAATGATGTTTTAGGCTTGCATAGGATGTAGAGGCATTTCACAAATTGCCCATTAGAAGTTTGGAAGTATCACATTTGTAGATTATTAGATCAAGATCATGCCCCTTGCTACTGTTCTTACTCTGCACCGCGTTTCCTAGCTTTGGAATGCAGTGAGTGGGATAAGTGGCTGTAAGAATGGACTTTTGACACTCAATGCTGGTGGCATTACAACTACTTCTGTGCTAGAAATGCTGTACCTTGAATTATAACAGCTCCCCAGCTACTAGTTAAATCACTCTGTAGGGCTTTTTTTTTGTAACAGAAGATAGTGTAGCCAGGGGTATCTCAGCTTGTATCAAAAGGAGTTGACTTATGAACTGAGGGCAATCAGGTGCAGCAAAATCATGCCCTGCTTCTCAAGATAATTTAGCCTACCTGGAGCATATTGATGTTATGGGTGGGCTGCTTCCAGTATCTGTATCGTGGTTTAGCCCCAGTCGGCCAAATTTCAGCAGCTAAAAACTGTGCAGTTGAGCTTCCAAAATCCTTGCTTGCCACCAGCCTCGATAAAAAGGGAGAGGGAAATGAGAGGAAAAAAACTTACTGGTTGGAAACTAAACTACAGCTTTAATGAAATGATAATGATAAGGAAAATATAATTATAAAGTAATAAAATATATACAAATATGTTAGATTGTGCCCTCCACCCCTTGATGACTATATGTCATAACAAATGCTGCAGAGCAGACATGAAGGAATGGATCCACAGCCAGGAAGGAGCTGGGCTCAGGAACTGGATTCAGGAATGCACAGGTCCAGAATCAGGAACAACCAGCCAGATGAGGTCCTCACTGGTCGTTGGCCATCGCAGAAGAGAGCAAGATCCTTGTGCTCTCTCAAGTTTATGCTGAGTTTGATGTATATTGGATGGAACACTGTTGATCAGGTTGGGGTCAGCTGTCCTATCTGCCCCTTCTCATAGGTGCAGCTTTTTTTCCACCAGCTTGAAGATGACCTTGGTTAAGTATAAGCATTGGCCTTTCTGCATGCCAATGCCCTGTGTTATCACTTCAGAAAAGAACACTGTCTCCAAAACATGCAGTTAGCTTTCAGAAAAATTAAGTTACTTACAGCAACTGAGTTAGTCACAATATTGACTCTACTTTACCTCAAACTACAACAACCTGCTGTAGCCCTGTCAAACCTAGGTCGCCTTGCTTTTTTTATCTGGCTTGATAACATGACTTCTGTGGCCCCCGATGCGTTTCACACTACGAACTAGAGTGCACGAAAACCAGCAAAATATTGTTGTGGAAATAAATCCTAACTAAACTCTGTTTCTCACAGCTTGAACTCATTAGTTTTCCTTAAAATTAAAACTGAGAATATGTTCAAACAAGAATTTCTTTTTTTTGTGGTAATAGTTTTGTTTTGTAAATGATGAGTATGGTTAGGTGCAGTACAAGTATTGTATGGGTAGGAGACTAAAATTTTAAGGTGTAGGTAGCTAACATTTCCGTTGGCAGAAAATTTGATCATTTTCTTAAATTACATGTTGAACAAAACCCCTGTGTTCTGAGGATTATTTAAGTTGGAGAAATCTGTCAAATGCACTTGAAGTCCACTGGGGTGGATATGGAAAAATGGGCTTTACTTTGACTACAAGTTAGTTCAAAACAAAAATTTATTAACAAATTGATAATGAAGACCCACACCCTGTTCTCCAGTGCCGAACTGAAACTCTCTTTTAAAATGTCTGATTATTTTGAGGAAAAAGAACTAACTGTGAAAACTCTTCCTTTTGATTGATACTGACATCTTGGAAATGCCTGAGTGAAGTTAAATCCATACTGCAGTTAAATCCAGTCTTCATTGGAGCAGCACATGCGTGAAGAGTGTACATTTGATACACGCTCAGCATCTTTCAGGACAATTTACCATTGAGAGTTCATGGTCAGTTGTCTAAAAAAACACTGGGAAGTGTGCAAGCAGCATGGCTGGGCTCAGCTGGAGTGTGTTGTGTAAACATTATTAATAAGCTCCACGGAGTTGTTGACGTGTGTAGACTCTGGGAGGAGAACAGGCCTGTCTATTTTCTGGGTGCTTCTCTGAGTTTTGCCTCAGGTGGTTGTGAGTTTTCTGTCTTGGACCTGTTGAGCTCAAGATTTGGCCTGGGGGATTCAGATTGATCAGCTGGCTGGAGCCAGACGATTCACAACTCCTCCTTTGCTCTCTTACATATTATTGGTATTTTCTCTGAAAATGAGAATGTCTCTGACTCTGTGTTATTTCCTAAAAGGTTGCTTTGATTAAACCTTGTGAAGTTCAATCAGTCATGTGAGGCAGGTAAAATGAAGTCCCAAGTTACTGAAAACCAAGCTCACTCCCTCTTAAATGCAAGGAGTTTCTTTTGCCCCTCACACGGTATCAGAGATGGCACACTGAGGGAGATTGGGTTACTCATCAGTTTGAACGTTTGCCAGTTGTCTTTCTGAGGCTGAGGGTTTGTGCAAGACTCGAGCAGTGAAAGTCTGAATGTGGTTCATTTTGTGTTAGGCAGTTTTTTGGCTCTAGTGGCTCCAATGTTGTAACACACTTAAAGGGAAAGCTTTGTCCACTGAACTGGAAAGTGTTGTAGCCAGTCTGTCTCTTGTTTCCCACCATGTGAGGCTGGCTAAATTTTGACAACAGGATGATGGTCAGGATTTTGGAACATGGTTTTGGTTTTACTGCTCGAGTGACTTTGAACAAGTCACTCTCTACTTTTTGAGGTTGTAAAATTGCGGTAAAGAAGGATATCCATCTTGTGAATATGAGGTTAGAAAAAAGGTTCTTGGTGAAATGAAAGGATTTATGATCCTTAGATGAAAGCTGATATGTTAAAATGCAAAGCAGCATTATTCTGAGCCTTTTTTTTTAATAAAAAGTTTATTCTAGCATGCAGTGAGGTAGTCAGTTGTAGTATATCATGACATGCTTAAACATCTGTGTGCTATGTATGCTTACTAAGCTAGCTCCCATGTACGCATAATGATAATGAAGTAGAGCAATCTGGTAGGGGTCGTAGTGAGCCAGAAGGGTATCAGGTTGGTCACAGATATTGTGACTTGTCAAGGGGTGTTTCAAGAGATTGTTAAAATTTTTATTGTTTTTAACAAGGTGTGTATTATGTGCAGCAGTTAAGTCTTTTACAAATAGTGAAATTCATTAAGCTTAACAGCAAACTGTAGATAGCTGAAAAGATAATTATAGTCTTCTTGGGAACAGAGCAAATAGCCTTCAGAAGAGGGCTTTTCAGGTGCTGACTTGATTATATTTCCACTTGCCTCTGGCATGGTTTCTAGCAGAATTTTTTTTTTATTATCATGCCAGAAAACAGTCTTTGAAATATGCAATTTTATGTTAGCTTAGCAGTTTCCCCATCTGTCCTACTGTTCAAATTTGAATTAATTAACTCTTCCAAAATAAAAGTTCATAGCTTCCATTAGTACACCTGTATTCTCCAAAGGTAAACTATCAAACTGGGCAGATAAAGTTGAGATTGGTGATTTTTATATCAAGATTATCTATGTAAATTCCTGTATTTGTAGATAAGTTCAGTGAAAGTTGCAGATACAATGATGGCTCTGCATCAACACTTTCACTGTGAACAATTACACAAATCTTAAATTATGTTTATTGTGCTTTTTTCCTCACTAATACTAATAACACTTACAAAACTGTGGAGTTCTCGTTAAAGCTTCTGGCAAACTTATGGATAAGAAGGCCAAATCCTTTTTGAATTGATATTAAGATCAAGGGTTACTGTGATGCATAAATTCAAATGCATCCAGAAGACGACCCATGCATAAATTGCCAGAGATGAGAGCTGGCCATTGATCTGTTGGTCACCCTTCTATTTTGCAAGCCAGAATTGCTTATGGTCAAGAAATGCATTCTTTCCTATGCACTACCTCCATCTCATGTATGATGCTTTGTGGGTCTTCTATTTACTTGCTCAGCTGATTTCCAGCAAACAAAGACAGAAGACCTTACTTTATGGAAGTAATCTGAAAGACCTCTTCTTCTACCCTCTGCTTTCTCCTTACTGATAATCCACAGAGTCTAGAAATGCAGATCTCCAGAGGCCAGCTTTTCAAATCTGCAAGACTAACTTTTAAGCACTCATAAATTCCCGATGTCCCATGTTTTCAACTGTGCTCTTCACCTGATTTTTTTTTTTTTTCTTATGGATTTGTTTTCAAGCCACACAAATAACAAACATGATCCATTTGAAAACGGTTACTCCTGGGTATGACTCTCAGCAGCTGTCCCTGTTGGCAATTTCAGATTTGCATATGTACCACCCGTGTGTTGACTTAATACATGGTCTTCATAGTGTCTCTCGTTTTTAAGTTCTGACTTACAACTAATTAGAATTATTGATTTTGGCCACTGTTGAATGGGAGTGAAGAGAATGTAGGAGGCAAGTGTACAGCAGAGAGATCAGCAACTGGATAAAAATTGTGGGTTTCTCTAAGTTTAAAAACAAACAAAAACCTGTATACCGAGGAGGTCAAAAGGAAATAACCAGCCACCCTGTCTTTCAGTTTTAAGAAGTTACTGTTCCTCCTTCATTTGAATGCCTCATTTAGGCATCTGTTCTACTTTAGTTCTTAGTCTTTACTTAGTTCTTTGCTCTGAGCGTAATTGTTTTCTTGGAGTGGAGTGCTGACAGCTGCAGCTCAGGGGCTGGGCAGGGCCAGCCTTGGTGCAGAAGGGCAATCTCCAGCACAAAAGGTGCACAGAGAGTTTGTTGGCTTGTCAACAGACATAGGAGTAAATATATTTCTTTGTTCAACAGCAGAAAGCATTTCATTGTTGTAACCAAGATGAGACCACATATATTTTTGAACTGTTTTGGGTAAAGATGAAATCATAAATGGATTTCAAACTGTTAGTTTTGTAAGGATTATGACTGCGTAAAGCTGATTCTCTTCAGTGGGGATTATTCACTGAATAATGTGTTTAACATTCAGAAAGAACTAGAACAGGTAAAATTATCTGAGAAGAAATATTTAGACTAAGTCGAGGCTTGTGTGGGAATGGTCCAATTCTGTAATCAAGAAGAGTGTTGAGAATATGGAATAAAGGTCTAATCAGGTAATGTTAAGGCAGCTTATTTAGATATATGAAGGAAATGGGGGGGGGGGAGGTGACAATTATATAAAATGAGGATTATATAATCTAGATATTTGACAAAGAGAAGCTAATGTTAATAATGGAATATCTATAGTGGGATCCCTAAGCATAAGGGGAAGCTGTATACATTGGAAGTAAAAAGGGAGGTCCTATCAATTTTGAAATGGCATTAAGGATGTATAAAAATACACATCCTTTGTACATCCTATACATATTTATATAAAGCATATAAATCTGCTAACTTTTTCAAACGCTATAGGAAATGGGAATAGTATGTAGCATACTAGTTAAACTGGATCGTGAATTGAAAATGTGAGGAGTATTGTTGCCCATTTTGGTGTCAAGGTCAAATGCACACACTTCAGAATACAGAACATGGAATGAAGAAGTTGGTTTCTTAACACTTACAACTTTTGAGAGTTATGTACAAACTCTCAAATTATTCATATACTTACAAGAGCTTGAGCAGTCCTAGCGATTGTTATAACTCATTGTGAACATCACACACGCTCTGGTTTTGTGCTGTAAAATTGACAAACCTAATGTATGAATAGTAAAATATTTATCTGCTTACTTTTCCTGTGGTTTAGTTAGAGGCATGGTTTGAGATGAGTTTCCAGCAGCAGATAATTATTTTCTATTTTTGTGTTTTCTGATTGGGTATCTATATTATTGATATTATGATTTTCTGATGCTGAAGACATTGCAGAATGGGTGGAAACACAACTTACCCATCTCAGATTTATTTTAGATACAACTATTTCCACAGAGACGAAATAATTTAGAAAATAAGTATAATAGCACCCTATCTCTTTAAGCTAGCCTTGCTTTACACATAGGGTCTTGTCTGACCCTGCCTAATTCCTGTGAGGGGGAAGATGCTCCTGCATATAACATCTGGTAGTGTTTTCAGAAAGTGGCAAATACTGGAAGAAATCATAGAGTAAGTGGATATTCCATAACTTGGTATATGTAGTGAACAGAGGCGGAAAATAAGAGTCGTTCTTGGTATGCTCATGGAAGTAGGGAGGGAGAATGTAGCTATAACAACATTTTAGGGAGAGTGCATTGGGAAAGAAGGCCTTCATGGACCACAGGTCAGGGCACAGAAGAGAGTAAGAGCTTTAATTTTAAAAAAGAAAAAAAAAAGGGGGGGAAAAAGAACAAATAAGCAGTGCTACACTGTCTAGCTCTATGGAAAGGGATTAATAAAACCGGGTAAGCAACCTAAGATGTTCACTCCTTAGTGTTTTATGCTGTGAAATCTAAGATGCCTTAAAAAAAAAATCCATCAAGTTGAGCTGCTAGTGACAGCAATGAAGAACTTGCCTTTTTATGCCTGTAGTTCTGTGGTGTATTTAAAAAAAATGCACATGTAACATGTTTAAGTACACGCTTACTGTCCCTTAGTGAAGAATTTAACCTGCCTTCTGCTCGTATAGATGGGCCTATGCCCTACAGATAGAGTTTTGTATCATCTTAAGTAAGGGTAACACAGACTTTGCTCCCCCAAGTTCTAGAAAAAACGGAATGTGTTGTACAGTAGCAAGAGATGCAAAAAGTTCATAAATGGGGCTTGGATTTTAAGAGGAGCTTCAGAGAGAGAGCATGGTGGTGAGCTTCCCAATTTGAGCCTTATTTAAAAGAGAAGGTCTGATTTCCTCTGGTACCTGTTTAAAGACAAACTTATGCTTCATGACAGTGAATACCTTCTTGTATGTAGACTGTTCAGAATAAAGGCTCAATCCATTTAACACTTTGCATTCTTGTATATAGGCTATAGTAGGAAAAAATTGATGCTTATTAATGAAGTAGTATTTCAAAGAAAACTTAATATATGCTTAGTGCAAGCAGTGTCTAAAAAATGTACTTGAGTCAATATGGAAATTTGGAAGAAAAATGAGAAGTCTTTTAGAGCAAATTGCAGAGGTGTAAGTTGTGCAGTTAGCAGTTCTCCTGTCCTCTCAAATTGTGCATTGTTTGAGAAAGGAGGAAGAGTTTTCTTGAAACTTATGGTCAGAACAGATGGATTCCTTTCTCCATTCAATGGTGAGATGATAATTTCCAGTTAGATTCAATACAATTCTGATGTGCGTTAAGTGGCTTTAATGTAAAGCATTGTGTTATTTAGTATCATATCCTGGTGTGAGGTGTATTGAAGTCTGCACAGATGTATATTGTATTAAAAATAGAAACTAATTAAAAATATGAAGTGATTACATACAGAATGTTGTTTGAGCAATTTAGAGGTGCTTAAAGATTGATGATATTTTTGTTAATATTGGAGATCATTACAGAAACTTTATCTGTAAAGTACATAGCTTGTTTTGCATAAGACTTGCAGAGTAACCTTTAATTATTCATTAATCTCAGATTATTTCCTTTATTTAGAGAGCCATTGATCAATGGCATTGTGCAATGAGGCCTTTCTCCTGACATTTCTGATGATGGGATGGAGGATAGAACTGTGAAATCTTGGTGGGGTAGTATATATGGTTTACTGGGCTGAGGTAGTTAATGCTTCTAATGTTACACTTCAAACTTTCTATTACACGTAGTACTATGTAGTATTAGAGTTTGCTTATTCTTCAAAAGTATATACTGCTTAGGTTACATCAATGGGTATGTATAGGTAAAGAGGTTCTATAAAGATGGTGGTATTAATGTATGAGAATTAAAGTTCATGGGAAGCTTGAGGGAAGGGGTGGAATTAGAAGTTGTCACATGCATATATTTTTATTGAAGCCACATTGGATTGTTGTTTGGTAGAAATATTTTAGTGTTAACATGTAGGAGCTCATGTTCATTGCATGAATCCTTTAAGTTCTCCTGACCTTTGAGATGTGCATGTGACCTGAGACTTTCATGACTCCATGCATTTATTGCTATCCCTATGAAATGCTGGCAGTGGATTAAACTTGTAGAATATTAGCTACTGTTAAAACTATTAGAATGATATCTTGGTTATTCTAGGAGACGTTTTTATGCAAGCTAATATGCTTACAGAAATTACTCCTGCAGTTCTGATGAAGTTACAATTTTTAGCTCTTAAAATAATACATTTTGAACTAGATTTAGGTGACTGGTATTAATTTCTTTGAGCTGCTTCTAGGGCTTGTCTGTCTGTCTCTCTTCTCCCTTCTCTCAGCTACCCTTTCCCATGTAATAAAGTTTTCCCAATCATTCGCATCAAAAAGCCTAATCAAGAATGGAAGCAAGTATTCTGCGTAAATTGTTAGTGAACTGAGCAGATGTAGTTATTCTGATCCATCCCATTTCACAGTGGGAGTGCACTGAAGTAACCTTACACTGCTTGATGCGCTTTTGAGCTTCCTGCTTTCTGATAGCATCTTCTCCATTCCCATGCTTAAGCATTAGTAATGACAACCAAGTGGAGAATTTTTCCACCAGTGTGCAGGCAAAAGCAAAGTGCAGTTGTTATACAAGTCACCTGGGAATTTCATTTTTGTAAGGCCTTTATTACAGTTTGCCATATATGATGGCTAGTGATGCCTAGTTTTCCACCCTTGGCTGAGTAATGATGTTGTCGGTATACCACTTGTTAGTGGGAGATTAGGCTAGGTGACCTCTAGAAGACCTTTCCAACCTATATTTTCCTGATTCTATAAAAACAAGGTTAAACGAAGGTAAGACACAGCATACTGTGTAGTTTGTTGCTTCTATTGATATTCAGATACTATGATCATGAATAGGAATTAAATAAAAAGGTTCTCATTTCTTTAGATTAGGAAGAGTTTACTGGACTTGACCAAAATCATTTAGTGATTTGAAACAAAACAAAATAAAAAAGAGTAAAAGGTTAACTAAAATGTGTTACAGTGCAATTTGAGCAGAGGGAAGGTTCTGGCATTTAGGAACTAAGCCTCCTTCTTTTTTTGTTTCTGCTCTGTTCTTTGTTGCTTCCTTATTTCATCATATCATGCTGTAGTCCTTAGCTTTGCAGAATGCTTGACAAAAACTAGGCACAATGTGGCTGCTTATACAGTGTTTCCATGCAGCTTACTGTTTTGAAAAATAACTACCTTGAATTTTGTTCCCTTTTCTTTGTTTGCTAGCTTCTGACAGTCTGTGCACATATGTTGAAAACTAAATTTGTGGCTCTTGAAGATTTTTATATTTTTTTGTCTCTAATAGTAGTCAGACCTACCTGATTTTGAGTAACAAAAAGCCTTGATGATCAGAATTTTGGCTACCTTTCAGGCCTGTGGCTTTTCTTTCTCAGCTGGATGGTGGTCAAAGAGAAAATGAGTTGGTTCTCAGCTCCTTTGTAACCCTTGACTTATTTTATTTTATTTTATTTTATTTTATTTTATTTTATTTTATTTTATTTTATTTTATTTTATTTTATTTTATTTTATTTTATTTTATTTTATTTTATTTTTTCTTTTTTTTTTTTCCCCCAGTCAGAATGTCCCATGTCAGATACAACATAGAACCCTTCAGGGGTTTTGTTGTGATGACTCAG
Source organism: Phaenicophaeus curvirostris (assembly GCF_032191515.1). NCBI lineage: Eukaryota > Metazoa > Chordata > Aves > Cuculiformes > Cuculidae > Phaenicophaeus > Phaenicophaeus curvirostris. The sequence continues at coordinate 39,350,568 of NC_091394.1, forward strand.
TAGAACAATATTGTTGGTACCATGTATTGCTTTGTGTGTTCAATCTATGTAAATTCTGTACCCTTTTTTAATCTTCACCTTCCTTACCTGCTGTGAAAATTTTCCTGGTGTGTTATACATAACAAAAAAAAAAAATAGTACTTATAACAGCCTCTAGAACAGCAACTTCTCTTGAGGATCTTTGTGTAATTTTGTACATTCTGTGTTACTGAGAAGCACACTATGCCTCTGGGGAATAAAATCGGATTATTTAATTTTCATTCAACGCTAATTTCATTTTTTAGCCATTATATCAACAAGGTTTTGTATTACAGCTATTGGCCATGCATGTATGTAACTTGAAGCCTGCCTGGACTTTGAACCTGAGAGGCAGTGTAGTATTTCACAAATTAATTAGAATAATAGTATGCCCTAAACTGTACTTCTTTTATGTTTAAACAGATGAATAGAACTAAGAATGGGGAGATAGGGTAGAAAAAATGGTTAGCTAACAAAACATAAAGGAGAGAGATACCACAAATACTACAACAGAATATTATAGCTCCTACAGGAAATTGTGTAGAAAGACCAGAGAAATCGAGAAAGAGTCAAGTGGATTATATAAAAGTTCACTATAATGATACTGATTTCCATTTCTTTAACCTGTCAGAAATTTAATGCCCCTTCCCAAGTGAATTTACAGGAGATTTTCTTTCACTGGTTTTGAGACAAGTATGTCTGATTAAACAGTACATCTATAATATATGTAAAAGTAAATTCAGAATGGGATTAACTTCTCAAGTTCAGAGGAGAAGAATGAAGTTGTGCTTTTTTCAAAGTAGTAGAAAGAATGCAAAAATGCTTGCACTGGAATGGTTTTAAACTAAAAGAAAGTAGATTTGGACTAGATATAAAGAAGATACTTCTTACAATGAGAATGAGGAAACACTGGAACAGGTAACCCAGAGATGTGGTAGATGCTCCATCCCTGGAAACACTCAAGGTCAGGGTGGACAGGGCTCTGAGCAACCTTGTCTAGCTGAAGATGTCCCTGCTCATTGCAGGGGAGTTGGACTAGATGAGCCTTAAAAGGCCCCTTCCTACCCAAACTGTTGTGTGATTCTATGATAATAAGAAGTCAGTGAAGGAGCTCAGGAAACACAGCAATGCATCCTGCCAATAATGTGAATTAAAAAAAAAAAAGTCATAAAACCAAAAGATTGTAGAGCAACAAAGGTGAATACACTACCATTTAATCTGATGAAGAATAGTAGGAGCCTGAACAGTTGTGAGGTATTGCAGAAAGAAGGTATGTCTCAATGTTTTAGCAAATACTTTCTGCAAACCATAGATACCACCTGTGTTAGTGAAGGTTTGATGGCATCTAACAAACCCTGGCAGACTGTTCTGTTCACTTGACTAGAGGTGGAGGGAGGTTTGAACCAGTGAGTGGGTGTGTTGGCACCTGGTTTGATATCTACTTTCTAGATTGCCAGGTCCCAGGCTGTTTAACAGTCTAAGAGGACAAACGCTGTTGCTAACAGACAGGGATGTAGTGAAATCTATATGCCTTATGATGTGTTTTTATCACTGATACAATCCGTGGGGGAGTACCACCAACTTGTAATTTGATGCATGGGAAACTCTCTTCCAGGGCTCTTTCATAGTTGGAGAGGAACTCTTGCAGAGAGTGCTTGAAGCATCTTAATTTTTCTTCCATTCAGAAATACTTTTTGGAAGAATGTTTCTCTTAACTAGAGAGGTAATTATTTTTTCTTTCCTGGTGTATCTTTAACTTACCTACCACTCCTAGAAATAATTTCCCATGTAGTTAGTGCACTTTTTCCACTAAAAAGACCACTGTTCAGGGAGAATTTCTTATGAGATTTTTTTTTTTGTTCATTCTAGAGGAAAAGAAAAAGTGATAGAAATAGGAACAAATGTTCAAGGTAGCACCTAAATCACTGACTGCTCTAGATGAAATTTCTTAAAATTGGTCTCTTCTTAAGGCACTAGGCTGTGCACTTGAAATAAAGTAAAAAAATTTGATTCAAGTGAGATTAGGGCCAAAACCACTATCTGCAAATTCAACCCCTTCTTCCACAGATCTGCAAGCAGGTCTAGATATGAGTTGTGGGAAAAGCTTGCCCAAGAGTGCTTATCATTTGGATGGAAGAGCTTTAATTTGAATAGCAGTAGCCCCAAAAGCTATGGCATCTGCTCAGGAGTTTGTGTCCTTGTTAATAATATAATATCAGAAGCAGGGCAAACTCCTTCTGAAATTTGAATTTTTTTAACTGAAATTTGAAGTTTTTAACTGAATTTCTGTTTTTTTCTGTTGTATGGGAAGGTCCCTCTATGATTTACATAAACACAAAAACCCCCAAACTTGACTTCTTAGCAATAATAATAAAAAATAAGAAAATATTTATGCTTTTTAGCAAACAAGTAAAAATCTGTTCACCACCAGCCAAGATGAATTTTTTTGAGGAACAGTTTGCTATTAATTATGCTTTGAATTTTTAAACAACTTTATTGTTGTAAGGCTGGAAAGTTTCAATTACTGGTTTTGCAGGTTCATTTTCAAGTTATGGTACATTGGTTTTCTTAATCATCTGGAAAGACAGTAACTGGTCTGCAACCATTCTTGTCTCACCTGCCCAAAGGCCGTCCTGGTGGGTCTCTGTTCTTGGGAAAGGAGTTTCCCTCTGAAATTGGTCAATTCAACCTTGATTGGGGCTGCGAAACCCACAACCTTGATTGGGGCTGCAGAGCCAAGAGAGGATTTAGGATTTATTCCTTCGATCCTTTTCCTGAGTTCATCTTGGTATGATTTTTCAATTTGGCGAAATCTTTGTGCTGTTACTTTGAAAGTCCTTACAGAAAAAGAAATATGCATTATTGCCACTAAAATACCGTATTGGTTTCAGTAATTACTGCTCAAGAATAACTGCTTTATTAAGATTAAAATCTTCAATTGCTGCCTGTGAAGTTAGGTTTACAGTGATCTGACGGGGTCTAGAGTTTCAAATGGGATTGCCTTTTGCTGACAAACCTGCAGTCACTTCACTTGCATGCCTGGCAGCTGGATGGAAACAAGTTTTTATTCAAACCAAGATACTAGAGCTAAGGCAATAAGCTGTGTTGGAGAGATTCCCTGTTGTTTGGAGGCAGCTGCTAACCTATAGTTTTGGAGCATGATGGACACAAGTGTCTGCCAGAAAAGCCTGGATGGATCTATTGTAGTTGTGAAAAGCAGGAGTTTGAGTAGTCTATTCAAATGGATTTTTTGCTGAGAGCAGGAAAGATGCAAGAAATATAACAGCTGTTCATGAAGGCACTGCGAGTATCCTAATGTCAATGAAATACACTTTTTTCTTCCTGAGGTATGTCCTCTCAGAAACTTAGTGAATTATTTGATATGCAGCATGCGAGTGTTGGGGTTATTCTTAGAGCTGACATTTTGCCTCCTGTGAAAAGCGCTGTTAGAAGAGGATATTTTTATGCTTTTATTTTTGTTTGGAGCACATCTCTACAACCTCAGTTTGGAGTCTGATGGAGCAAACCTTTATGTCTCTTCATAGTCTTTTTAGAAAAATTGTGCATGCTTTTATCAGGAGGAGAACATGGAACTTACACTCCAGGGAGAAAAAATCTGTCATCTGATCATTTTTACTAATGGAGACAAGTTCAGAGGATGCAGCATGGTAACTAGAGGGCTGCTTTGGTAGAGATTGGCCCTCAAAGAGCAGTTGAGTGAACTCTAATAATTAGCCTAAGCATCCATAAATGAACATCATCTTCAGGTGCCTCACAAGGAAAATACAGTTGTTCTTTTGGCGGGATGTGGAAGAGTACAAGGAAGCTGACAGGCCTAAGTAGATTCAAGTGATTCTGCTCTAATTAATTATGTTAACAAGCTTCCCTCAGTTTTTCCACAGCTTTTAACTATGAGATTCTCCCTTACCTTGAAAGCACAACATATATAAATTTCTTATGTCCTTTTTGCTTCTTACTCACTTGTGTTACTCAGCATATTACAACCTTAAAGGTTTTGTGAAGCTTGTCAAGCTCACCATAGATGAAACAAGGAGTTCCTATATCCTTCTCTTGTTCTGTTTCCTTCCCAACATCTTTCCCTTCCCTTCACTTTTTTTTTTTTTTTGGTTCTGCTGCAGCTGTTTTCCCATGAGCTAATTTAATGGAATAAAATGTTAAAATAAGCCCCAAACTCTGCTCAGTACGTGTTTCCTATATCAATGCTTTAAATAAGGCCCTGGAAGGATCCAGTGAGCTGCAAATCTTAGAGCAGAGGAGGAGTGATACCAGATTGGCCAGAAATGAGAAGGAGGAGGCGTTGGAGAAAGGTAGGAGCAGCAATAGCAGACAAGGAGAATGGGAAGCAAGCCTTGGGGAAGTAATGAGACCTTAGATTGCCTCAAAGCCTGTAAAGCCACATTTTAGGTTATCATTTGTAATTTTTCAGACAGAAAATAGCTATATGATTTTATGGATTTTCAGGAATGTATTCCAGATGTTGTACAGGCGCCGTCTTTTCATTCCAAGGATGCGGTGCTCTCTTTAAAACTTGTTGCTTCCTACCGATTAATTCAGCAGATGAGACAGTTGGAAGATCCTTCAAACATTTGAATCTTTAGCCAAATAGCATTTCTTTTTCCCCAGAGACATCACGACATAATTTCTACAGCCTGTGAAGTAGTATCCCATCAATTTTGATTTTTATAACCTTTGACAGTCTGATCTCATCACATACCCAGTTCATACTGTATTCAACTAGTGCTGCCTTAGCAGAATTTTTTTTGTGTCTACTAACATTTATTTGAGAATTTCTAGAGACAAACCTCCCACTGACTTCTGGCTTCACACCTTTCTAAAATACCTGATAAAGGGGTGTTGTGGCTTTTGTGTAACAGAAGGCCTTGAGAATGGCATGGATAGACTACATTGGTGCATTGCACAGCTGGATTTAACTACACATGTTTAATGGGAAGGTTGCTAGGTATGTGCTGCTACAACAATGTCAAGGTAGTGTATTTGGTAGAAATGGCTCATTGATGTAAAAACTTGATAGTATGGTCAGTTGTCATCTACCTAGTAAGGTTCAGGTTGAAGTACTCAATTTCAGCTAACAAGGATGCTTCTTCTTGTACTTCAGCATTCCAAATAGTTTCTGTTATCATTTTATGAACATTTCCCAATAGCTGTCAATGTGAAACTTGACAAGCTCGCTGTAAAGCACTTTCCCCCATCTCGTTTCTGCTCTTGCATGTATTTGACTGTTACTCCATCCTTCTGCTGCAGGGAGCATTCTGCTTATTGTTTAAATACTCCTTCATTATTTAATTCTGCCAACTATGGGTTTTGGAGGAAAAAAATTGGGCTTTGTTGATATAGTACTTGGTTCCACAGATCTGGTAGAAGAGAGACAGTTTACAAACTGCATGTTTCATGCTGACCGGTCTGTAGTTTGCTAGCTCTGCTTTCTGCAGAACAGACTGCCTTTGATTTCAGCTGCCTGCCATGCCTTCCTGTGCCGCTGGGATACCTTGGTGAATATTAATGGTGGCTCTCTGGAAGCTGAGTCATTCACTTAAGAGTTTACAACATAAAAGTCCAGTAGGCAGCTCTGCTTATGTAAGGGGAAGCAAGCAGGTGAGCAGTGATAATCTGACTTCTCTTGTCTATCATCTCTAGCAAAAAGCAAATTAGCCCTTACTTTTGATATCACAGGTTGTCTTGCATTGAATTTAGCCTATCTTCTATGCTTTCACTTTTTTCTTAGATTTGAACCTAAGAGGTCCTAACTTTTTTTTTCCTGTGGTGATTCCACCTGAGTAGCTGTGTGAGTCCTGAAGACGTGGGACAGCTTCCTGCACTGGCTGCCGTGGTATCCAACAGTGCTGCTACACTCATAGTGCTGATGTAGCAAACACATTGGGAGGCTTTTCTGGAGTCTGGGTGCTCGTTCTTTCTTTGTTGTGTTCCTGACCATATTTTCTTGAAGTTTAAAAGATAAAAAGTAGAGGAACCATATAAAAAATGTTATATAAGTTTGTAAGCAGAATATTCTTGTTAGTGCAGGTTCTTAACAACATAAATAGAAGTACACATAAAAGGCAGAAGTTTCTCCCTATCCTAGTTTCATTCTCAAATTTGCTTTGTGAAAAATAAAATACGTTGAACATAATTTTCATTAACTCTGATGGTACAATTATAGTTGCAGTGGCTATATCTGTGCAATGGAGCATGGTCTATGATCTCCCTACAGATCTTGAGTCCTATACTGTATCCAGTACTTTTTTCATGCCCTTGTTGTTTCTCACTTGTTTTTTGTTCCCCACCCATTACTTAGGAAGTAGCTTAAATAATTCCTTTCTTTAAAAAAGAATTGCTACAATTAAATTTCTCTTCAGATGTATATCTTGCAAGTAGTTTTTAGAAAAGAGTGTATTCCTAGAAAATGTTTCCTGAGTCAATTAAATGGCAAGTTCAAGATAAGGTTCATGTAATTGAAAAATATAAAGGTTGTCTGAAAGTGAAGATGTATTTATTCATGCCACCTACTAGATTCCATGAGGTATTATTCTCATTACTATTCATGTTTTTGAAGGATAAAGACTTTTCTAATATAGATGCTGGGCTAGCTAGACTTATGAAGAATAATTTTTGTAGGCTTTTGTTAATATGAGGAGGGCTCATTAAACAATATTAAAAGGAAGTGACAATAGTACTGGAATGTGTGTTTTGACAAGTAGTTTCTTATAAATGTGGCAAAAATTTTCATAATTTCATTGCAATGGCTTTTCATTTATGGCAGGTTTCGTGAACTGTGCTGTGTATTATGGATGTAATGAAAATTGGCTATGATTGAAAATTGAGTTCTGACATTTCCACTTAATTGCATTTTAAAGGAAAAAACCTCAGTGTACAAAATTCTTTATTCTGTAGAGACCTGTACAACTTTAAGAAAGTTAAGCGAGGGCACTGCTTATTATGAAGAATATTCAGTTTAACTTTTTCCCCCGTAGCTCCAGTTATAGTCCCAGAAGATATGGCAAAATGGTAAAGCTGTGAAATAACATTAAAATGCCATTTAATGTGTCAAGGGAAACTTTGTTTATTTTTTTCCTCCTCAGATAAAAAGACTTGAATAAAAGCTTTTTCTTCTCTAGTGCTCACAGGTTTTCAAGTAGATGGAGATGGCTGTTGCTAGCAGCAGATTATACCAGATGCGGAATTGCCTAGGGAATGTGTGCTTCGTTTGCTGGAGACAGGTCTTATTGTCTTGCCTTGAGGCATTAGGTTGAGTCTGTTAGACTATATAAGTAGTAGTCTTCATCGTTTGAGTTAGTGGAGTGTCACATGGTGCTGTGTGGTGTGACATTTTTAGGTAATGCATGAAGCAGGATTTTTTATTTTTTTTAAACCTGACTGTGTAGAAGTAGGTGACCTCTACTGAAGTTTTGCAAAACCCTCAAATATTTACCACTGAAATAAAAGAAAGATTGGAGATTCTGGAGACAGGTTGTTAGGTTCCCTGCCCAAGAAATAGACTAGATTAGCATTTCATCATAGTTCTTTATCCACAGAAATATTATCAAGGAAGACATGAAAGGATTTTCACTTATGTTGTACATTTTAGCATACAAGTAGAGGACCAGTGAGGCTCTGAATGATAAATATCTGAAGATTTTCTGAAAATCCCACTAAACCAAACTTGGATGTTTTAGAGATTTGCTGCTCTTGTGTTGGATATGAGGTAACGGGCATTTTACGTTTTCCTGTTATTTCATACTTGTCTGTGTATAGGATATTTTATTTTTTCTTCTGAAATACTTCATTTTAGTGCAGCAGCCAACAAAAGGTATTTGGCAAGTTGGCCTGTGATCTCCTTTAATATTGCAGTTTGTGTGTTCTTGTGAGATTTCATTTGTAAATAAATTTGTCCATATTATGAGCGTGAACTGAAAATTGTGGGTAGTGGAACTGCATGTGGTACCAGTCTGGTTTTCTTTCTTCGTTGAATTTGTGTTTGCTGAAGACCTCCACATACTCAATGTAGCATCATTGTGCTTGTTGACCATCACTTTCTCTGGCGTGTTCAGGTTGGAGGCAGCTTAAACAAGCTGAAGAGTATAATATTGTCTAAGCAAATATGTATTTTGGATAAGATGATTTTTCTGAAAAATGTTATGTCACGTTTTAGTCTGTTCCAACATAACAGTAAACATTTCATGAATCCATATATTGCTGGAGAAAATATGGATTTACAAGGTTACAGTTTGACAGAAGTCTGCCAGAAGGTTGTGATACAGCATGCAACTGTGAAAGATGGTTCTCAGAGCAACTCGTAATATGTCAGACCTAGCAAATCTGCTGAAACTCTTCAGTGCTTCTCTTCTTTACTGTTTTGCACATTATAATTCAGTAGTAGTAGTTAATGTGTTAACGGAGGATCTTCAAAGTTTAATGAACATAAGCAAGTTTTGCATCTCCCTGTTTTGAATGCAGCCGATAGTTTTGCTTAGGGCTTCATGCAGTTTCAAGAATCTGTGATGGGTTGATATTCAGTGTTGAATTCAAAGTGAGTAAAAATATTACTAACAAAATGAACAGTGGTAACCATTTAATCTTAGTATTTTGGTTTCCTAGGTGGTGCTATGGTAGCATCAAAGCTACATAAGTTACATAAATTAATATCCAGGCAAATGACTCTCTGCCCAAGACAAGCAGTTAAAGCTTGAGAATGCTCAGTATGATATTGAGTAAACATTTACTAAAACATTTTTAAGTAAACAGACATTTAAAATTAAATAAACATTTTAAAGTAAACAATGGAAGACTGATATAACTGGTAATTTCTGACAATTTCATAACTGCATATGTTCTGAGCCAGCAGTTCCTATCTGTGTAGGCTGTCCCTTGCATTTTATGTAACTTTTCTTGAATTGCGCTTAGTATCTCAGTCCCATCTTTCTTGACCAGATTGTCTGCTATTATTGTGTCAATTAAAGGTTAACTGACCTTGATTAGGGCTTTCAAGGTCATACTTTTGTCTAAGAGACACAGTGGGCATGGTCTCTTTAGATACTGCCCAAAGTGAGCCATGTGTGCTGTAGCCTGATAGCTTGATATGAGGTTCTTTTGGTATGTCTGTTTTGTTTCCGAAGTTTAAATGTGCAGGTTGCTTTTGATTTGGGAATGTTTTCATTGTGGCTGCTTTCCAGTGTCACATGTGCCATGTAGCTTCTTTGAAGCTGAAAAGGATCAATTTTGATAATATTAACACATGATCTATCTGACCTTATTTAGGCAAGCCCAAGAAGGGAAGAAGAAAGTGGTTCTAGCAGGCTGTGTGCCACAAGCCCAACCTCGTCAGGACTACTTGAAAGGCTTGAGTGTTATAGGGGTATGTATTTTTATCAACTAGAAAACAAAGTGTTTCATTAATGTTTTCAACAGGTCAATGTCAATATATAGACTTTGTTTCCTTTCTCTTGGAAAAAGCAGCAGAAAAGCTTGGTACTGCTCCTACCACTGTAATATTCTTACATTATACAGCACTTAACCTTTCTTTCATCCGGTGTGATTTGGTTTGGTTGTGGCATGAGGGGAGGAGGAAAGTGATACTGTTGGTGGAATTGACTTCCTGTGCCCTTTGTAGCCTTAAAATATCCAGACTTCATCTAGGATAATGAAGATACCCATTATCATATTCTTTAAAATATCACAAGTTATTTGCTTTACGACAAAATCACGCACCCTTTGTTAAGATCAGTGAAAGAAGTGTAAAAGAATAGAGCATATGAATAGCATGGGTACAGCTGAGGTCGTTGATTTTTCACTTCACCCTATTAAACAGAATGGCAAATGGTAGTGATTATTTTGTTTAAATTTGAGGCGCTCTGAAGAGTTAAATCCACCAGTGACTGAGTTGTTAAACAGTTACCAACCTTTACCTTGAAAATGTAATCAGAGTGCTTTTGACTTCATTCAGTTAGTAAAGTGCCTTCAGTATCCTTTGGGATGAAATACTACTATTGAATAAGCTTTGTAAAATAGTCATGAAAATCTAGGAGTCAAAGCACAAACTAAAAAAGATTCTTCATTGTTCAAGCCTTTACATTAAAACTTGATGAATTTGTAAAAACCATTTTTGAGGTGAAGCACTACCACTGAATTCAGTACGTGGAATGAATTACAGTGAAACTGTCCTGAATTATGTTAAGTCATAGCAGATAACTGTGTGGCATTTTTTCTGCGTTAAAAATGTAGAGGTCATTGTGTTTCTGCTTCAGTGTCATGAACACAGGTTAAAATTAAGATTTTATAGGAACAACAACAACAATAATGTTCCAAAGCTTTCACTTTCATTAGAAGATTTTACAAGATGTAGTTATGCAAAGTAATTTAGGAGTAAAATAATAGTTTGTTTGGAATTTGGAAGAAGATGGCCTCATTTTAATTTAATTTGACTTAGGTTGCTTCATTTCCAACTTAACACACATTTAACCAGTATCTGGCAAGCAATGGTTTTAATTGTGTGTGTATTGTAGCAATTTAAACATCACTCAGAACAAGCTGTCAATTAAGTACTCAGGACAATTTGCCTTATTTATTCTGTACAAACCAGCAAACTCTTGAAGGACTAGTCATACGTACTTGTGATATTGCAGTTTCAGTGCTGTAGTGCAGTGAATCGACTGGCCAAACAGCAGACCTGAAAACCTTTCATTTGGAGAAAATAGGTGACTGTAGACAGAGACCTTCCAAGCATGGAATTAATCTGTGGCTCAACATCAGGGAGAAGTTTTGGAAACATTCTTGAATGTATCACCTCCTACCTTTCTACTCACAGGAGTGCTTGCCACTGTTTTTAATATTGGGATACTAGAAGAAAATTCTTCACAGAAAGGATTCTCAGGCTCTGGAACGGCTGCCCAGGGATGTGATGGAGTCCCCATCCCGGGAGGGATTTAAGAGAAAGGCAGACGATGTGCTCGGAGATACAGTTTTAGTTGTGGACAAGAACAGTTGGACTCGATGATCTCAAAGGTCTTTTCCAACTGAACAATTCTATGATTCTATGATTCTATGATTAACTGATTTATTGAAATTCTTTATAAAGATGGGCTTTGTTAATTGAATTTTTAATTAATTACTGCTGTCACTCAGAATGTTTTATTGTACCCTTTTTTTCCCAGCTTCCATTCTTAGATACGTTAATGCTTATAAATTATCTCAGTGCCTAAAAATGATATTCGGCATCTCTAAAATGTGACACTATTCTGTAAAGATGACACAGCATTGATAGTTACAGTTTAAATGAAGAAACAAACTTTCCATTCCACTCTGTATTCTTATGTTACACAAATATAATCAAGAGAATTGTGGTCTGTCATCTCTAAGACACCAACTAATGATGTGCAACTTACTTTGTGCAGCAGGGTAGGAAAAGTCAGAAAAAGAAATAGTAAATGGATTCCTCTTGGCGCAGAGGCAACATAGTTATGTGATCTGTAGCTGGTTGTTGTAGTGAATATAACAATATCTACGCGTATGAAGACGGAAGTGAAAAATTGATGTCTTGCTGTCCTTTGACCCAGACTGTAATTCGATGTTTGTTTTGATGGATTTAATTTTGGAAAATGTGGGGACCTGAAGTTGGACTATTTTTAAAAAAAAATGTTTTCTTTCCTATTTTTTTAAACAAACCCAAAGGCCCAAGCGCATAACTTTTCTTTTTAGATAATGTGATTTCTGAAATTTAGCCTCTTGTATTCGTCTTCATTTAAGTATCTAGAATCAGTGCTTAGTGAAAAATATTTGTTTGAAGTTGTATTAGGCTTGCAGTGATAGGATGAGGGGGAATGGGTATAAACTGGAAAGGGGTGGATTTAGCCTAGACATAAGGAGGAATTTCTTCATGATGAGAGTGATGAGGCACTGGCACAGGTTGCCCAGGGAAGTTGTGGCTGCCCCATCCCTGGAGGTCTTCAAGGCCAGGTTGGATGGGGCCTTGGGCCACCTGATCTAGTGGGACGTGTCCCTGCCCATGGCAGGGCAGTTGGAACTGGATGATGTTTAAGGTCCCTTCCAACCCAGACAATTCTATGATTCTTTGATTCTATTAATGCAGTGTTCCCAAGTACTTTTTTACTGGAGCAGAAAATACTGACGTGATCTTCTCAATAAGGATACTGTCATCTCAGAAGGGCCTTAAACGTTAGGCCTAACTTTTAACCAAAGCAAAGCTAAGAGCAGATATTGTCCATATTTTCAGTTTATATATTTAAGAAGATTTTCTTGACAAAGAGTGTGAGGGTGTGACTGTATTAAAGTTTTACCTTTAATTAAAGGAGTTACTTTACGATTGCAAAATATTTTTGAAAGGCAGTTTTGACAGAATTGAGAAATAGAAAATGATCTGTTGGCAGTAGGATATTGATTCTGCTTTAAGATTTTAGGCATTAAGAGTACATTTTTTGGAAAACTTGCTTTACCACCAGGTCAGTCTCATCTTCAACTTGGCTGAGAAATACAGTTGATTTATTGCTGCTTATGTAAGTTCTGCTATTTTCTTCCTTTCTTTTTTTTTCCTTTTCTTTTAAAGAACAGTGTTGTCTGAGACTGTGGTTATTTACCAGCAATTATAACTCCCTTGGGGCTGCTTTCTGAAGGCAGAGTGTGTCAGATGGCTCTTCGGCTCATCTTGTTATAACGGTGGAGGAAGTTGCAATGTAACTACCAGAGAATTTCCAGTAACTCAGGGCTTGTTTTGATTTGCTGTTGAGAAATACAGGACTGAACTTCCACTGTTCTTTCTTTATTACGTGATTTTAGCAGAATGGAAGCAAGAGCAACTTCATGTCCCTGTTTATCATTTGTGATGTTACCATGCTTTTGTGTTTCTTTAAAGTCATTGCTGTTTTTTAATAATAATGTGGGTTGGGGCATTGCCACGGGCTGCATGTAAGCAAACCACAGCACAGCATGGCAAGGTAAAAGAGGTGTTTTCTGGAAGGAGGAAGTTCTAGGTAATAATAAACCTGCCAAGTGTGAAAAGTAAGTCAAATGCATAGTGATGCATTAAACAGGTTCACAGCCATTTACACCCAGGTGGATGTAATCTTCCTCCTCTATGCTTGGAGTAATGTACACACTTCAAACTCACATGCACATATGGTATTGCTAAGAGAAATATCAGCTCTCGTAGTTAGAATTGTCCCTCCCTTTTCATTGTCAGTTGCTAAAAAGGAGGGTATGTGGCTTTGTCTATGCTGATTATTTTGAGGGGATAAAAGGGAAGGGAAAGGAGGGACAAGGTGTAGTGGCAGATTTAGCAGTCTGGTTATGTTCTGGGGCTTGTGAATGGCTGTTGGTAGCTGTAGTGCTTCCTCACTTCCTGAGTTGCATACAAGGGCACACAAACCCCTAGTTCCCAGTGATAAGTTGAGCTATTGTAATGAGATGAGATGATTTTTTCTTTGAAACTTGTCTAGAGTTTTAAGTTATTTGGCGTCCAAATGATGCGACGTGTTGGAACTCCTGATGAGTTTGCTAAGGGTTTGTGGACCTTAAGATGCTTCAGAAGCCCTCTTTATCTGTACTTTGAAATCCTGGATATATTGAAAGCATGAGGCCTAATGCAGATATGTATCCTGTTAAAGGCATGCTGTAGCTCTGCAGATGAGTGAATCTTTTCACTGAGAATGTCAACTGCAGTTCTCTTTCCTTCTCTTCCCCATCTTCCCAATGTAAAATCTAGCATCAAAGGTCTGCTATCTTCTGCCATACATCCGTTTCCCAAGGGAAGAATTTCAGCCCACTCTGCACAAAATATATCCAGTGTCACCAAAGCTGTAATCTTCTGTGCTGCCGCATTCTGAGACAGAAGGTGTGGGTCCTGTGCATGGTGGTTACTGCAGGCTCTCTGACCAGAGTTGAGCCTGAAGCCCCTGCTTTGCAAACCCCCCTGCAGGGGCTCCCTGCATTCCCCTGACTTCTGAATAACCTTTTCTGTGGTTGTTCTACTCTATAAGACAAGCTTTAGTTAATTTATTTTAACATCCAGTTTGATACTGTGTAGTGTGATTAGTTATAGTTAAAGTGCTGAACGCTGCTGGTAGCAGCATGTATCACTAGAAGCACTGCTGTAAAAGTAGGTGGTCTGGTGTAAGAAATGCTAAATACATTCAAAAAAATAGACCCTTGACTTCTCAACCTGTACATCTATAATTAGTATACATTTTTCAATTGAGTGCCTCTGTTCTCGACTTGTAAAAGCCTTGTGACCAGAGCTTTCACAGTTGCATTGTGAAAGAAAATCAGTGTAACCTTCCCAAGATGCCAGATGCCTGTACATTCCTACCACTGTCATATTCTAAATGAGAATGGTATGTTGTATGATATTTCTGTTCATACAAGTTTCTATAATGTTTGCAAAACATAGATAATGATATGTCCATACCTTGCAGTGTTTGTAAGGTCAGACTGCATTAAATATTGCAAGCCTCTCTGTTAACTGCCCTTAAACTGGAGCTTTGCAGAAATGCAAATATCCAATGTGTACTTCTGGAAAGGCAAATTTGATGGATTTTTAATTATTTCACTTAACAGAACTTCTTGGAAAGTGTTCCAAAAGCCTGGGAACTGATATGCCATTCTTCTGTAACTTACAGACAAGAATGTTTTCATGCAAAATTCAAGCTCAGTCAGTACCACGCAGCTGGTTAACTTTGGCTTTTGAATTGTCGTGCTGATATTCAGATATCATAGAATCATAGAATCATAGAATAACCAGGTTGGAAGGGACCCACCGGATCATCGAGTCCAACCATTCTTATCAAACACTAAACCACGCCCCGTTAGCACCTCGTCCACCTGCGCCTTAAACACCTCCAGGGACGGTGACTCAACCACCTCCCTGGGCAGCCTCTGCCAGTGCCCAATGACCCTTTCTGTGAAGAATTTTTTCCTAATGTCCAGCCCAAATCTACCCTGGCGGAGCTTGAGGCCATTCCCTCTTGTCCAAGTCAGGAAAGAATTGCTGTTAAGCACCTGCATTTAAACTCAAAATTGGAGTTGCAAATAGAAACTATTAATTTCTATAGCAGCTACCTACTGCCCTGTGAATCAAAAGGTGTAGGAATGAATTTAGATAAGAATTATACTTGAGCTGTCATTTTTAGCAATGAAAATCAGTTGTTTACATGCTTTTCTGGGGTACTCTCCTTCCCCTTACAGTTTATGTAAAGCCTGCTGTCAAAATACATTCTTAAACCAGAATATTGTCCATTACTATGGTCAATGTTGTCAGCAAATGCTTTAAACGCAGATGTTATCCCTCTGAAGCTGAAATGTCTAGTCACATGCCTTTTGAAGTTATGTTTTAAGGCCTGGCTTTACACAGCCTAAGTACTGTAATTTGAGAGTCTGTTTTGCTCAGCTCCCTTTATGATCCATGAAGATAAATATCTTTAAGGTAGTTTAGATTTTTAGAAGATCTGAAGCTGTGTATTTCCCTTTTACTGGCTTTAGAGAGAGGATAGGCTGAGTAGCCTTTTAGCATCCAACATCCGACAGCTTCTCAAACAAGGTGAGATAAAACTGAGAGTTGGTGGACTGGAGTTAAAATCGTTAGTATTATGAACAGTGGGTTGTAATCACCTATAATTATTTTATCTGTGTAGTAACTGATTTATTTTTATCTATATGAATGAAAATCAAAGATAGGTAGGGCTTTCCACAGATGAGAAAAAAACATTGTTTTGCTTGAAGTACTTATGTATATGTATGTATGCTCACTCCCAGGGTCTTCGTAAGCAGCTGTGTGCTGACAGTTTTTGCTTCAGCAGTAGCTTCATGCAGTATGAGCAAGCTGCTGCCTTGTCCTATACTGTGGGTACCCTGGCCTCAGTTTCTCCCAACCATTGGCTAAGTTTTTTGTTTTGTGGGTTTTTTTTTTAGTAAATGTTTCTAGTCTTCAGTATTTCTGGTCTTTATTCCTGCTTCTCTGACTTCAAGATCTTTTTTTGGTAGTCACTTTCTGACACTTGATGCCCTTACACATTGCTTATGTTACTTCTGAGAGATTTCTCTTGGAAGGGCAGTGGGGGAAGGCTCAGGAAGTAATTTCTTGAGAGAGTTGTCAATGTTCTGTCAACATTAGAGGAGCTTTAAGCTTCAGACCTTCTGTGGTGGAAATACATTTCCTTCTATGGCTGAAAGGAAGAAGATTGTGGGGAGCAACTATATTTGCTTTGGGGGAAGATTCCTGAGAAGGCTGGTTATGACGAGGACCTAGCTGCCGTTTTTAACTAGCAGTGGAAAGTGTGTCAGCAGCTGTGAGAGCTGAGACAACTTGGAGTGTGAAACCACAAACTTGTTGACCAAAAGATGGTGACTGGTGGCAGGGGTCAGAGATGGCATGCTTTCTCTGGTTTATTTTTGTTTGCTGCTGATTCTACCAGGTTAACTGCAGTCTCCCGGCAGAAACAACAGTGGTGAGCCAGGTGATGGGGACCCCTTGCAACCACTTTGAGGAAGTGGTGTGTCAGGTGCAGGAATTATTTTGCAATCTCACAATTTGGAGACAGCAAAGAGTGTGATGTATTGCACGCTCATGTTTTGATGTATCACTGTACTGAGAATCAAAACATAATTGGAGGGCAACTGCTGATTTGAATGCCAAGATGCTTGCTAACTTCTACAGTGATTTTTTTTCTTAACATCTTTTTTTTTCTTAATCACCTAGTAGGCACTCTCTTCTGAGACAGAGACAGTTCAAGTCTTAATATGTGGTGATATTTTCTAAAGGAATTGAAATGCTTGCTTTGTAGGATTTAATCTTCTTTAGTGGGACAAAATGGCCATTATCTAACAGACAGTGGCATAACTCCAGA
Source organism: Phaenicophaeus curvirostris (assembly GCF_032191515.1). Taxonomy (NCBI): domain Eukaryota; kingdom Metazoa; phylum Chordata; class Aves; order Cuculiformes; family Cuculidae; genus Phaenicophaeus; species Phaenicophaeus curvirostris. The sequence continues at coordinate 39,367,472 of NC_091394.1, forward strand.
AAGCACAAGCACTGTGGCAGTTGGCAAAGGGCAGTGTGCCTCTGGTGTAATTATGCTCCCTGCAGCTGACTCCATCTGAGATGATCTGTGGGCTGTATTAAAAGGAGAGAAAATGAATACTTTTTCTTTTACCACATAGATTGCCAGGAAGTATTATGCATTCGCACCTTTCTTGCAATACATAGTGGGGCCAGATAATTCCTCAGTTTCTTCAGTGGTGCAGCTTGAATCGGACAGATGTTCTGTGGTGCCTTAGAAGCCCATGTGGCAGACTGTTAAAGGGCAATCTGCATCTTCCAGAAAATATTGGACATTTATTAATTGCTTATTTTCACAGGCATCCTCTGTTTTCTTATCATGGCTTCACCCACAGAAAGAAGCACACAGAGGCTTCTCTCTTAGAAAAGACCATTAAGACACTGGATATCTTCACTAAAAAGAGCAGTTTGCTTCTTTGAACTGTAGCACTTTTTACCCAGCTTTGGTTGTAAGGGACATCTGAAGACCGTCCGTCCTGCTTTGTGTTGGTCCTGTCATGTCACAAAAGAGGTTGGTCCAAATACCTTTACACACAAAATGTTTCTGTCCATATTTCAGTGGATACATTAAACTGAGAGTATATTTATTTCACTGTAAATTTTGTATAAGCTTATGTCTTCCCAGATGGCAATGCAGGGTCTTTACAGAGATCTTTGTGCTTCCCTGAAGAGAATGTCAGAAAGTTCCTTGATAGGTTCATGGTTGCACATTTCTAGATAGCTTTCTCAGGTCTGAGGCTCAGTGACTTCTACAGAGTACTAAATCTCAGGGTAAATACGCAATCTCACTTATCTGACTGTTAATAGTATTCAGAATTGTAAGGACTGGCTTAGCTGTTATGTTTTTTGAAGAGTTCATCTCTTGCAGAACAGTTTCAGGATGTTAATACTGGTTCTGAGACAACTTGAGTCATTTGTGTGATGGTCCTCACCATGCATGTCTGTCTGCACTCACAGATCACCCAGTGTGAGACTGCAGATGTAGCACATTACAAGTGTGTCTTTAGGCTGTTTACACCTAGCTGTTATCTGTTGAATGTGATAATGACGCTACAAAGGGAACTGAGGGACCTTCTCTGATGACAAATGGACAATGTGTGCATTTCTGTACTCATCTTCCTAATTAATGGTGCTTAGTTGAAGAGCTCAGGGCTTCTGTCTCCCAGTGAAGTACAGGAGTGTCCTGGGAAGCACATGGTTTGAAATGTGACAGGGTCATATTTGCATGGTGAGGAATGACCTGCAGCTTCAGCCCCAGCGTGGATTGCCTCATGTCTGCTTTGTGTGTATAACGGTTGGATACATATGATCACTAAGCTATAACTGTGCCTAGCTCTGACCTCACCAAGAAGGCTCATAGATTCTTCCTAGTCTTTGTTTCAACTCAAGCTTCGTGCTTTGAAACAGTTCTTTTTCCTTGCTTTCTGACCAGCCAGTTTCCTGCTTTGGCTACTCCTTCATCCCACGGGCCCTGCTTGTGCTCTTGTCCTATCTCAGACCAGACTTCTGCATCAGCCTTGATCTGTAGGTTTGAGGGAGGGATGGGGAGTTGGCGTGGTTCTGTTTAGCTGCTTTTAGCTTTTGTTCTACCCAAGTCCCAATGGAGAACTGTTTGTAATGGACCATGTGCATGCTTCTATTATAAACAAGATCTCACAAGATCTGTGGAGGCAAGTACGGTGCACAAACTAGTACAGCAGTAAGGTACCCACTGTCAGTCCTGAAGGTTTGGGTTACTGAGACTCATTTCAAAGAAAAGTTGAGGAATGGTGTCTTTTCCCTTCATACACCACTAAGAACTTATAAGTCTCTGTGCTTATGGGCTTCCAGGTGTCTGATGGTGACACTATTGAATCTCTGCTCAAGAAGATTTATGGATGCCTTTGACACCACTTCAAAACAGAATTATCCATAAAGTTAGTGAGATGTGGGGAAAAGGAATCCTCCAGGCCTCTCTATACCCAAGAAAATGTCATTACCATGACTCTGTGATTTTTTTTTCTTTTTCTTCTTTTTTTTTTCCCAAACATGAATCTTCTAAACCCTTCCCTCTTCCTACTCTAGATTCATCCCAGTTTTATGAAGATACTTAGGTCTTCATAAATGAAAATTGGAAGCATTCCATATTTTCTTCTTGAGCACTCATGGCTTTAGCCAAACAATTCCCAATAATTTCAAATAAAAAATTTAATTTAAGTTATTACATGAACTGTCTTCTTGATAGACATATTCCGAATAATTTAGTTTATCCAATAAAAAGAAAATAAAAGATACTGATTGTTTGTTTGTTTGTTTTTTATTTAGCAGGGGTTTTAGAGCTATGCTAAAATTCCCCAGGTGCACAACACAGAAAGCAATCAGAGGTGGTTCAAGTTATGAACCAACTAGATTTCTTTTCTTTTAAAATGATTCCAAACTTACAGTTTAGTGTTGAGATATGTAGCAGTAATATTTTAGACAATGTATTTGGCACAGACTCTATTCTGTGACTGAATTTAATGTCGTAAATGTGTACACATCTGTTTTCAAGTTGCATTTTTTATTTATTTAAAAAAAATTAAGTCTATATGTAAGAACCTTAGGTCATAGTTTTTAAATTTTTATCTAGAAAGGATATATATGCAAGTTTGTAAAGATGGATGTGTTCCACACAGCTGCTTAAGTGTGCTTTATTTGCAAGTAGATCACTAAATATTGACATATATATAATATGAATGCTTCTAATCCAGGAAAGGATTTAAAGGTGTATCTTTTTGTAAGGTTATAAAAATGCCAGTATTAGTGATTCTTTAAATAACTGAATTTCCAGAATTCATACTAATATGCTACATTCAGAAATCTGAAGTTGTAAAGATTTCTGTTTTGAAAAGGCTGTATTTCAAAAGTTGTTTGTTTTTTTTTTTTTTTAAAAAAAATAAAATTGGAGTTTAATATGGACTTGATCCAACTCCCAGACAAGAAAAGGAACATACTCCCACTGACTTTAGTTGGGAACTCTAGATCAGACACCAGCTACAGATGAGCTTTTTCTTTTTTAGCTGTTATTAGATGGATTGGAAAATGGATGTGAAATAGAGATGATTGTGCAGACATTTCTTTACAGGAAATGGCAAACTTGGTGGTTTAAAGGCACAGAGGCTTAATGGGGAAAGTCTTGGAAATCGAATTTTTCTACTGTGGAAAAATTATAAACTAGTGTAAAAGTGCAAAGCAGGGCTTTCTGTATTTGGCTTTCCTGCAATATGTGTAAGTATATATATAGGACATTACACAGAATACGCAGTTTGGGTGAACATTGGAGGAAGATCTTGAATTTAAGAATTTCTGAGTGTTTAGTTTTTCATTATTGATACTGATTCCTTCTACTTAATGTACAAAAATATCTATATTAATTGGCCATTAACTTTAAATAAAGAATAATACATCCAATAATTGAACTCTTTATTACATTATGAGTGAATTGTGGCAAGTGTAACACTAAAGCACAAATTTGTTGTCTTTGTTAGAAAAGTTATGTCATGGTCGTTAAATACTACTTTTGTCTTGAGTAAAGCATTTCTCCCCCCTGCTCTCCATTTCTGAACACTGCCTGCAGTAAGTCCAGGACTGTAAGTCTTGTTCTTTTAAACTTGACTGCATTGTTTTTGATTTCTTCCCATGCTCCCGTGTCTTTCCCCTACAATACTTCCTTAATTTTCTCCCCTATAGTCTGCCCTCACGATATCCTCAGCTTCTTGTTGTGTTCTCCACCATCTGCTGTTTTGGTATTGAGACTGGGGAGAGGAAGCACTTGGGGAGTGTTAGAGCTGCCCTGGTGCTGAGTGCCTGGGTGACCACTGCCTTTCAAAGACCAAGAACAGGAGTTAAGGCATGAAATCTTTTCTAGGATCCCTCTTTTCTAGCCATTTGGAGATTTTTGCCAAACTTACATGAACTTGATGGTTTTGAGGACAAAATCTGGTTTAAGTTACGAGTTGAGTTTTAAAGTTACTTTTAGCAGACGAACCAAGATACACAGAAAAAAACTGGCTAAAAACATAGTCCCAGACTCTGTACTCTCCCTTAATACAGAAGAACACACTTTTGAAAGAAGAGATAATATATAGTATTGTCTAGTTGTTGACTACTTAGACATTGACCTTCTGACTTTTTTTAGGTTCAGCAGATAGATCGTGTAGTAGAAGTTGTGGAGGAAACTATTAAAGGTAAGCATCACACTTGAAATAATTGCAGCTAGTCTGAAAGCAGTAAGCATTAACTGGAAGAAGTGCTGCTGTTATGTTCTTGATCAACCTAATGCTTGCTTTTTCCTCTAGCTAAATGTTTGGGCAGTGTAGTACTTTTTCGTTTATGCTTTATGTAGCTTTGTGTAGGTGGTAATTCTGGAGATCTTTTCTGGCAGGAGCTCTGTGGCCTTTTTGATTTAAGTGATCCAGGGGATACTTCAAGAAATCATTTATGTTGCATCAATGTAGGTGTATGTAGAGTATTGTTTAAAGTTTCTGCACTATCTTAATTCGGTGCTATATCTCTACTTTCTTACATTTACTCCTCTTGTGTTTTCTTCTTTTGACATGTTTTGGCTCACTTCCCCAAGTTCTCCTCAGCAGGAGAGATAAATTGTCTACTGGTTTAATGTTCTTTAACTGTGTTCCTTGTTCTCTCTGGCTGCGTTCATGTGTGTGTACGCACAGTACTTTGCAGGGGAGTGGGGGAAAAGACAGCATTGTTTCTGCAGCCTGACTGGTAAACATTTGCTATTAAATAAATATGTTTGTCTGGGTCTTTCTGGGTTACCTAAGTTTGTCTCCATTACTTATCAGGCCATAAAAATTACTGTCCCGTGAAGCTTTAAATTACAAGGCTTAGTTTAACTGTCTGTACTTTCAATATAAACAAGTGGCTAGTCTGCAAGACATTGCCTGTAACTTTAATGATGGAGCATGGCATTTTTGAAGTACAGCGTGCAAATGTAGAAACAGTGCAAAATTTTAAAAGAAAGAAAAGTTTCTATCAAAAAATTGTGTAGTGTGGTGTAGAGCTTCTAGAGTTTGTGCTTTGAAGGCCTTAAGATTTCATATGGCTTTGAATGCTTTCAAAAATAGAACCTGTACTCCTATGTATTCCCAGCCAGAACTTGTCCCAGTTTCTGGCATCTATTTTTGGGGGGTGCAACCTACTGTTCTGTACAAACAAAGAAGAAATATATTCTGCTTATTCATATTTCTTATTAAACAAGCCAAACTGTTTTCCTCGAAGCATTGTGGCATTTATGACAATGTGTTGGAAATGGGGATGCTTCCTAATTTTTACAGTAGTACAGTATTTCAGATCCCTATCTGATTTTCTTCAGTTTTATTTATCCTTAAGTGAGTAAGATGATAACCTGGGTCAGCATGCCCTCCCTTTACAAAAATGGGCTCTGCAATATTTATACGGACTCCAGACATTACTGCTTTTTTGATAATAGAGTTACTTAGGTTATTGTGACTAAATATTATATGACTACACAATCTAGTACAGTTGTTAGAATTGCACTTTTCATTGAATTAATTATAAGATTGTGTTTTGCATGTGGATATAATTCTGGAAAATAATTTCCATAGACATGTTAAGGAACATTTAAACTTTAAAAAGCATGAGTTTGGGGAAAGATTTTTCCTCTCTAGCTTACCGCTAAGTGATTTGAATAAAAAGTAGTAAGCAGGCTGCTGAATTGCACACATGGTTCCTTCAGGGATTTCTCAAAAGGTGATGGAACACAGGATTTCTCAAGTTTTACAGGAAAAAAAACCCAAAAATGGCTTGCCAGTGCAAGGGAAAGATGAACATACTAGAGGGAGTCCAACAAAGGGCTACAAAGAGACTGTGACTGAAGCATCTCTCCTCACAGGACAGACAGCCTGAGAGAGCTGGTGCTGTTCAGCCTGGAGAAGTCTAAGAGGAATCTTATCAACGTATAGAAACACCTGAAGAGAGGGGGCAAAGATGTGCCCAGTGACAGGACCAGAGGCAATGGCCACAAACTGAAACACTGGAGGTTCCCTCTGAACATTAGTAAACATTTATTTGACTGTGAGGATGTTTGAGCACTGGCACAGGTTGCCAGTCCAGGGAGTCTCCATCCGTGGATGTGTTAAAAAGCTATCTAAACATGGTCTCAGACAACTGGCTGTAGGTGACCCTGCTTGTTGCACGTGATGACCTCCAGAAGTCCCTTCCAGCTGTAACTGTTTGTGAAAACAAAAGTTCAGTTGGAAAGGGAATCAACAAATTGACAGGGGTCATAGCATATGATGTCATACTTTCGAAAAAGCCAACCATAAAAATAGAACGTTTTACTTATATTTTTTTAAATTTATATTTGTTTAAAGAGAATGCATTAATTTATGCATTTGGGAATCACCTCCCACTAAGGGAGAACAACTTGAAACTCTTTCATTGTGTTTTATGAAAGAACCTAACCAGGAACTTTCTTTATCCAACGGAAGTGCTGTAGATAAATAAGATTGTTGGTTAAGAATATTTTATACTGTAAGACAGATAAATAGTAAATTAATGTAAAACCATATGAAATGTAACCCTGTATCTTCATAAGTCTGCATCATCATAACAACATCTCAAGCTGCCAAATTGTTCAGGAGACGGAATTGATGCGGGACGGGGGATTAAATGCAAATTCTAAATTGAGAGCCACCTTACATTAGTGAGTTTTAAGTGGGGTATCTGTCAGATTTGTATGATACAATTTCCTTTACCTTTTTTTTTTTCTAAAAGAAAATCTAAAGGTTGTATGGGTGGCATGCTCTTGTAGTGGGCTGTGTGTACTGAAGTATATATAGAAAATTTTAAAAATACTGTATATTTAAAGTTTTAAAACATGGTTTTGACTGAATATTTACAATGAGAGAAATTAAAACGGTATAGTGTCTGTACTCTGTAGGGCAGCTGTCTCTGCAGACTGGTCAGCCTGACTGAGTTGTCCTGATTTTCTGTCCAGATTCATAGAATCATAGAATAACCAGGTTGGAAGAGACCCACCGGATCAAGTACAACCATTCCTATCAAACACTAAACCATGCCCCTTAGCACCTTGTGCACTCGTGCCTTAAACGCCTCCAGGGAAGGTGAATCAACCACCTCCCTGGGCAGCCTGTTCCAGTGCCCAATCACCCTTTCTGTGAAAATTTTTTTCCTAACTTTCAGCCTAATCCTCCCCTGGTGGAGCTTGAGGCCATTTCCTCTTGTCCTGTCCCCTGTCACTTGGGAGAAGAGGCCAGCACCCTCCTCTCCACAACCTCATTTCAGGTAGTTACAGAGAGCAATGAGGTCTCCCCTCAGCCTCCTCTTCTCCAGGCTAAACAACCCCAGCTCCCTCAGCCGCTCCTCATAAGGCCTGTTCTCCAGTCCCTTCACCAGCTTTGTTGCTCTTCTCTGGACTCGCTCCAGAGCCTCAACATCCTTCTTGTGGTGAGGGGCCCAGAAATGAACACAGGATTCAAGGAGCTTGAAGCCCCTTGCGGTGCTAAGGGGCATGGTTTAGTGTTTGATAGGAATGGTTGGACTTGATGATCCAGTGGGTCTCTTACAACCTGGTTATTCTATGACTCTATGATTCTATGAGCGGTCTCACCAATGCTGAGTACAGAGGGAGAATAACCTCCCAGGTCACGCTGTTTCTGATACAAGCCAAGATGCCATTGGCCTTCTTGGCCACCTGGGCACACTGCTGGCTCATGTTCAGTTGGCTGTCAACCAACACCTCCAGGTCCCTCTCCTCCAGGCAGCTTTCCAGCCACACTTCTCCTGGTCTGTAGCACTGCATAGGGTTGTTATGCCCAAAGTGCAGGACCCAGCATTTGGCTTTGTTCAACCTCATGCTGTTGGTCTCAGCCCAGCGGTCCAGCCTGTTCAGATCCCTTTGCAGAGCCTCCCGACCCTCCAGCAGATCGACACTTCCACCCAGCTTAGTGTCATCCACAAACTTGCTAAGGGTGCACTCAATGCCTTCATCCAGGTCATTAATAAAGACATTGAACAGGGCTGGACCCAGCACAGAGCCCTGGGGAACAGCACTTGTGACCAGCCTTCAGCTGGATTTAATGCCATTTCCCACCACTCTCTGGGCCTGGCCATCCAACCAGTTTTCCACCCACGAGAGTGTGCGCCTGTCCAGGCCAGAGGCTGACAGTTTCTCAAGCAGAATGCTGTGAGAAACTGTGTCAAAGGCTTTACTGAAGTCCAGGAAGACTACATCCACATCCTTTCCCTCATCCGGTAGGCGAGTCCATGATGTTTATCCTAGTTGTTAGTTGTAAGCCTTGAAGTCTAGTTTTCCTTGGGTTCCTCTGTCTTAAGGAGTATCTTAGATTCTTCCTGGATGCTTGAATCTTTTAGTGCACAGTTTACAAAGAGGGAAACTTTGTAAAAAGAATTTACCTTCTCCTAATTTTTTTTTTCCTAACAGTCATATTTCTAGTTTTCCAAGGAAATGGCCTTGGAATCCTCCTTGGATTTGGTTGAAAGCTTGCTGTTCTCCCCAGAAAAATTACTTCCTTGGAATTCTAAAGAGATCTCTCTGTATGAGGTATAAAGGGGTTTCTTCTTGCTTTATGTCTTAAGGACATTGTCAGGAAACCCTCTTCAGAACAAGGTCAGTCTGATGGTTGAAGAGATGGTTTCAAGAGGCAGATCTTTATGGTGATCTTTACCTTGTCTGTCTGCAAACAGTTTTGCCAGTTCCCAACTCTCCATTGAGATAATTCTCATAAACACTTTCTATGTGACTTTACCTTTCTTATCCTTCTTCACGAGAAAATGGAAAAGAAGGATGCTGTTTTTATTATTGCACTAACTGCAAAAAATGAGAGTCTTCTTAAGAGACCCTGTGATGTTTCATTTTTTATTATATATCACTCTAACTTTTGTCATGAGTCTTATGGAGCTTTGAAACTGTTATTTCCAAAAGTGATCTTTAATTACTGTGCAGTATTTGTACACAGGCCATATGAGAGTCTTATTTGTACTCTGTCCCAACATGTATTTTAACTGGAAGCATCTTCAGGTGCTTTTACTATGCTATTGTAGCGTAATTTAAAACCTCTATGCTACCTACTAGGAGCTACATAAATTAATTTGATCTCAGCCTCAGAATTAGGTTTCGCAAAGTGACAGCCACAATCGTGTAGCCAGAGTGTGTCAATCTTGCTGATGTATAGAACAGTTTAATCATGCAAGGCTCAGACTTAACAGCTTAGTAAACCTTGCTTCATCTGCACATTATTCAAATTATAAGACTGGATAACAGCAATTTTTACATCGTTGGGGCATTGATGTCCACTTACGTGCTTAGTTTCCTGGTAATGTGTTACGATGGCATAATATGTTCGGGAATTATTGCTGAGGAGTTGCAGTGTCTGTGACCTAGGAGAAAACAGGGCTATAAATAATTTAAGTTCCACCATTAAGTAAAATTTCTGTACAGAATTTAAAAGCTGTTTTGGGCTGGTCAGTCCCTATAGCATGTCCCAATATGATGAAGATTTGTCTTTCATGGAAACCACAGAATGTCTTTACGGTGATTGCTCAAGTTGGCATTTTTGTACCACTTCAAAAGCTGTCTGTTAAAAAAACTCCACATACAGTGCTTGTGTGTGTGTGTACAAGCTTGGATAGAAACAATTTACAGTAGGCAAGACAATACATTTATTCTGTAATTTAAAGGAGAAATTTAAACTGTTTAGTGTAGAAATTCTTCTTTTGTTGGCTTTTAATTTAGGCCTTTAGAGATTTGAGTCTCTTCTACATTTTCTAGACATGCTAACTCTCAAATCCCATGTTTTTAAAGTTTTCTTAGGGTTGGAGGCTTGGAACCAGAGTATTTGTGTGCACTCAGCTTTTAGCTAAGGCCTTAGGGAGATGAGGAACACAGGTTGAATTGAGTTTAGTCCATATTGTGTCTGTCTAATGCTTTCACAAAACATAGTTTTACAATGGGTCATTAGACTTGATTGTGAAAAATAACCGAAGGAAATTACTTCAAGGTTGAGCCTTTTATACTTTGCATAACCTCTCTTGATTTCAGTCACGTTGGCCTGTCTGGTGAAGTTGCCCATTCATTCCGAGTTTAAACATTAACCAATGTTTACTAAATGTTAAATTGTCCTCCTGTTTAGTAATTATGGATTGTTGATAGTTGCGCTGTCAGTCTATGAAAATGACCTGATGAATTGTACCTATATTATACATAGGCTAAAGCGTAGATTTTAGACTAGATTGCCTACCTTTGAGTGAGTGTGTGTGTGTGTGTGTGTAGGTATGTGTATGAATGCCAGCATATTAAACAGTATTTGTATGTGCTGTTTGATTTTATTATAATCTGTTGATAACAGTAGATTAAATATTCTCTTTCCAATTTCTGTGATTGTGGGAGGAGTAGCCTTGACTTAAGAAGCTGATGACAAGCCAAATGAGGAATAAAAATTGGAGGAGTCAGGAGTTCCTTTTTGAGGAGAAGTATCATCTGGCTCCCAGTCAGGGAACTGACTGTGCCAAAGTGCAGATTGAAGAGAGTCAGAGGGAGGGTAGTGGCCTCACTGAATCCCTATTTCTGTTTCTGCGTTCTTTGAAAGGACATTGGCAGGGGATGGGACGGGACGCCAATTTTGGATGGGCTATTTTCTTTATTTCAGTGTGTGGTGGCTTGACCTTGGCTAGCTGCTAGACTCCCACCCAGCCACTCTCTTGCTCCCCTCTCCTCAACAGAACAGGGGGGGAAATAAACTGGAAAAGCTTGTGGGTCATGATAAGGACAGGGAGATCACTTACCACTTACCGTCACAGGCAAACCAGACTCAACTTGGGGAAAATGAATTTAATTTATCGCCCATTAAAATTAGAGTAGGATGGTGAGAAACAAAGAAAAAACTATAAAATTACCTTCCTCTCCCCCCTGTTCTCCAGGCTCAGCTTCACCCTTTCATTGCAGATGCAGCTACTTTGACCCTCTGAGTGGTGCAGGAGGATGGTGGAACGGAGGTTGTGGTCAGTCCATAACATCTCCTCTCTGCTGCTCCTGCTTCCCCATGCTGTTCTCCTGTTCCAACCTGGGGGCCCTCCTCCACCGCTCCACTGTGGATCCTGTCCACGGGGCACAGTCTACTCCAACATGGGGCCTCCACAGGCTACGTGCAGTAACTGCCAGAAAATACACTCCTGCTGAACACTTAAACGAGCCCCAGGTTGCATTTTGATTGGCTGTTTCTGACTCCTTAGGAACAGTGAGGTGTACTGAAGGACTGAGTTTGAAATAGTAATACCATTATCTGTCCCAGAATCAGTTCTGTGAGTTTAGCATTGTAGTCTGTAATTTAAAGAAAACAATAGAGCACAATGAGGAGTATACAGTAATCATGGAGAAACTACTTCTGCAAAGACGGATTTTAATTGCTTTTGTAAAACATAAATAATTATGTGACTCAACATAAAAATCTTATCTGCTGGAGCAAGAGATTTCCATTGCTATCAGTTGGTTTCTGTTCTTACACCAAAGTTTGTTATAGTTTTTGCTGGGCCTGTACAAATGCTTTTTGGGCATGCAGTGACTATTAGGTGTGAGAGACGATCAAGGAAAGGTGTTTGTAATTTTTTTTATTAATGTAGTTATTTCATTGTTTTGGTTTAGAAAACTGTTAGGAGTGACCATCTTTGTTATGATTGTCATTGTTAGGACTTTTTTTTACTGAGTAATTCACAGAAACCAAATGGGAGATTAATAGTGCTGCAGAAGAAGAAAACAGGCAAAGGGGGAGGGGAACATTGAAAGTCTTAGTCAAAAAATTTTGATTGCTTATTGTTAAGTGAGCCTGTAATGTGTATGGAAAAGATGACTTTTCTTTCATACCCTTATGTGCTCTTTTCCACACCTTCAAAGAATGACCATCTTGAAGCATCCCTATTTTAATATCCTATTCACAGCAGTTAGACTCAGTTGGATTTAGACAATCCTCATGGCTGGTAAATGCAAGGAGTACCTTGTTCAAACCAGTACAATTTAGTTATCCACAGGGACAGTACAAAGAGATGGTGAAGGAGTGGAGATGAAAGTAAAAGCTCGGTTTTGCACATAGTGACAGATTCAGCTCAGCATTTCACTCTAAGGCTAAATTTGTTCTTTTCAACCTGCATACCCCAAAACATTTGGCAAGTTATTTGTACTGCTGTAGCTGGCTCTGACAACCCGCCCTTCAGCATATTCCTTCCTCAGAATACTGCCTGTTTAATCTGATCCAAAACTTCTTTTCCTTGAAAATTTCTATCTAAAATCTCCCAAGGTTTTGAGCAGTAGCCTTGATCCTGATCAAATGCATTTCTTCATAGAGACGTGAAGACAGAGGGTCAGGGGAACTCTTCCTATAGTCAATTCTCAGTGGTGTTTTTCTGAGCTGTCAAGTTGTAGGCAACATTTTGAATTCACAGCAGATTTAATGTTTAGTCAATTTTTCTGAAGACAGTAACATCACATGATCTCAGAATAAGAAGGCTGAAGCTATTGAATCATGAAAAGGAAATATAGTGCCTTAAAAGGGCGTTTCAAGCACCTTTCTGAGAGAGGAAAGTACTGTGGATATATAAAAAATGTTCTTGAATACTTATAAGTATGTTCTTAATTTAATTCAATGAAATTTTTATATAAACAGTAATACCTTTTTAAGTTATCTCCTTTTCTATTTTAAATGATACACTCTACTGTTTTACTCCTTAGAAATATTGTTACAGTTGAAGGATGCATTGGAGAAATACCAAGAATAGGAGATATTGTATATTTAATGGAAAGAAAGTGGTGTATGAATTTTAGTAATCTCGAGCCAACTGTAGAGTTTTTTTCTGCAGTTTGTGAACTGCCCCACTGCATTCAATAGCTTGGTTTTAATATTAAATAAAATGGATTTTTAAAAGTCCCTGTCCTCACCCATGTGATACGTTCTGGAGTCTTCCGAAACAGAATTGTTGTTGGATGCTAATTCCAAGTGCAAGTCTTAATAGTCTTTCTAGCTAGTAAAATATGTGCTTAGTAATACCCGCACCTTTCACTGAAGCTTTTTTGAGTTGGTATAGGATGAAAGGCAATCTTTGTATGAAAATGCTCTGAATTGCAAAGATAGGATCACCCACTATCAGCAACCTTATGGGACTAATTGCCTGGCACTGGACATGTTTTTTGCTGTGATGCTGTGACACACAGGGTAAGATCAGCATTAGTCTGAATTCTTCTCTGTCCCAGTTCCTGCCTATACCACTGAAGGAGGAGTTTCACTATTACACAACATCCCCACCTTTGCTGATCTAGAGGAGGAGTGATTTATATTAATTGCTTGGCCAGGATGAAGGCATGTATCTTCCAGTTAGTTTTGGTGTTTCTTTGCTCCCTCTACTTACTTGAGCCAGCAAGTCCCATGGATGACACTCAGACATGCCTTCACTACATAGCTAATGTGCTGCTGGCCAGCTGGAGTTGGTTTGCTTGGGAGCATTCACACACAAGGCTCTAAACTGATTACTGTCCTTGTTTCTGCACTCGTGTGTGTCTGGCAGCATGTGATTGCTCTGTGGAGCTCAGGGATTCCTTTGCAATCACTCATGTCTGCTGTGGGACGGCTTGTTTGTGCTGCAGGGCAGGGAGGAAAAGATGGGAGAGGAGCTTTGGGTCTGGCCTTGCTACACACAGGCTGCTTCCACAGAGATAGGCCAGAACTTGGGCTTTCAGCCTGCCTGTCCACTGCGAGTTCACCAAGTCTGGGTTTAAAGTGCCTCCAAACTGGTGAGGTTTAGGCTCAAATATGAGCAACACTCCAGGTTAGCTGTACAGTGTTAAGTAATTTCTGTTGAATCCTTATGTTTCAGATGCTTTTTTTTGTATCAGTCCTGCCAGAAGATCCAAAGTAACTTGTTTAGAGAGTTGTTTTTACCCAGTGGTTACAGAATTAGAAGAATACAGCCCTGGAAATAAATCAAATATTGACATTTTGTAGTAGCTCCTGATTTGCCTTTCCTGCCTCTACATATTTTTTATTCATCTTTGTTGGCTGTCTTTCCTCTTGACTAGGAAACAAAGTTCCTGACTTTTGTTACTTTCACTTAAGTTTTTTGTAATTTCTTTATGTTTACTTGATTCTCCTTTTGGTCTTTTTCACTGCTTTTGGTGGTTCTTTACACTTCTTCCTTTTTTTTTTATTTGGGGAAATTTACTACTTCGTTTTCCCTTCATATAGTTTTGCCTTATTTATCTACACTGCTCCCATGTGCCATGTTTTCCAGTGTTAGCCGTAAGGAAAGGAAGATCTGTATCCATTAAGAAGTGAGTAATGGTAGAAGGAAATGTGTGTGAGTGTACATGAAATAGTGCTTAATCCTTTTCCCTGAGTATGCTGGAGAAGATCAAACAGGTTGGTGAGAGACATCTGACAAGTACAGAATGGTATATTGGCAGCCTAGTTGGGAGGAAAAAAGTGTCTTGATGATGAATAACCTTTAGGTATAGTGATATAACTGGGAAAGGGTGGCAGAGAAAATGGAAACAATGGGAGTTGTTGCTTGCCAAAGCTAGGGTTTCTTACATCTTTTAGGATTTTCTTTAAACTCATGGTTTTGGGCTCCTTGATGCCTGCACTGAACTTTAGAGCTAACAGCTAAGAAATACTGTGCTGTGTCTGGCTGTTTCAGTGGCACATTATGTAGCCCCAGCTAGATACGTGAGGATGGGGAAAGGCCCCTCAATGGATGCCTGTTTCCATCTTTCAAGTAGACATTATTTCCCAGCAGCTGCTGAGGGGTGCCAGCCTGTGCAATTAAACTATTTCTGAAATACAGTAGGTCTATTAATATCTGACAGACATTAGCAACACTGATAGGCAGTTGTTAAAGTTAACTAAACATGACTAAACCAGGCCATTCCTCCTCACTTATCCTTCTATTGAACTAGAAAAATACCAGTCCAATTTAAATCTATTTGCTCTCTAATTGTTGATATGCATCTGTGAGTCTAGGTCGCGGGGGTCTGGTAATAGCCTGAGGTTCACAGCACATTTAAAGTTGTTATAGTCCTATGGCAAAGAAATTCCATTACTTGTTTCTTTCATATATATATGTATTCCAACATCAGGCATTCTGTATCACACTCCTGAAGCAAATTCATCTACCATTAAAGGTATACGCAAGAACTTTTAATATCACAATCCTTTTTTGTATCCTTTTTAACAAGTGGAAATGCCTTGAAAATATTTTCATTCTACACACTGGTTTATCAAAGTGACACATTTAGAAGTCCTTTTTCAGACTAACAATAGGATTTAATATCCTGATTAATTCATTCCAATCTCATCCTCTCTGTGAACAATGATAAGTAACGTGAATTTTGTATACTGACTTGTATGTAAAGATTAGTTTAATTTTAAGCAGTCATTTCTGAAAACTGGAGAGCTCTGATTATTTTTAATTTGATTTTATTTATGCTTGCTGTGAGCGATTATGCTCTATAAGCCTCCTCGCTGGACTTGGTTAATA
Source organism: Phaenicophaeus curvirostris (assembly GCF_032191515.1). Classification (NCBI taxonomy): domain Eukaryota; kingdom Metazoa; phylum Chordata; class Aves; order Cuculiformes; family Cuculidae; genus Phaenicophaeus; species Phaenicophaeus curvirostris. The sequence goes on from NC_091394.1 coordinate 39,383,071, forward strand.
CTACTTGTGCATTAAATATCTATTAATTAGTAAAAACCTGCTCTGAAGTATGACCTAAATTGCTAATTAACCTTTTTGGTTTAATAGAATTTTGTCTGCTGGTAGACAATGTGGAAGTAGAAAATTTATCTTCGTGGCAGAAGAGGTTTATTGAACTAGAATGTTTAGACTCTCAAATGTAACTTGACTAGGTCTGTTTGTCATTAAGCTTTATGTTTCAAAGCTTGCTTCTTTCAGTGAACCATGGGTTTCATTTGATACCTGACATAGAACACTCATCATTATGGAAATAGAATTGGATTAACTCAGTTTTCAAAAAATGTTTTTGTACCCAACTTAAAAAAAGAAAAGAAAGAAAACAAATACACACACAAAAAGACCTCGTAAGTTTGGGACAACTGTTTTCCTTAGTTAAGTTATTATCCAACCTATAAAGTCGGAGAAAAGGTAACTTAATCAGATAAAACGCTTTAGAAGTAAAACTTGATTGCAATGTTTTGCCCCACTCTAAGCTTTGAAAGGAGAATAGAAACAAGATTTGAAATTGCTGTTTTTTCTGTTATGCTTGATGTTGGTGTGGGCTTAATAATACTGATTAGACAGTTTTAAAAAAAAGTTTCTTAGCCTTTTCCTTATGGAAGATGACAAAATATTTCTTTTAAAGTTTTCTTGAAATAAGTATGGGAAAAAAAAGAGACTTACAGTATGTGAAAAAGTATGATTCAGTGTTTATCAAGTTATGTTTTATTAATAGCAACACTGCTGTAAACAGATGTTTTAGTGATTACTTAAAATGAAACAAAATAATCCTTGTATGGAGTAGAGGAAAAAAGGATTTAAGGTCACAAATACTGTAACTAAGGGTTGTTTTTTTAAAAATTTTTATTTTTTTTTTAAATTGAATTAAATGTGTCTGCAGCACACATCACTGTAGTAGGATATTCCTGTACTGCTTGCTCTCTGGAAGCATTAAACTCTTTACAACTAATCCCCCAGTTCTACCTTTTATATTCTCTGGTATCTGGAGTGAAAAGTACAGGGATGTTATCGTTATTGAGTGGCACATGGGGTTTGCAAGCCTCAGATTAACTTGAGCTGTAGTGTCCTTCAGTAGGGATATGGGAAAAACTGTGGTCATCTGAAAAGTAGTTACCATAATTGATTGCCAGGCCATAGGTTTCCAGAGCTGTGGTGTGAGGTTGGGGTGGGTGTTACCGTTCAGTGGGTCATGTCAAAGAGCTGGATTTTCTTTCCTGCATAAAGAAAGTCTCTGAATGTAAGAGAGGCTAGGTCTTACACTCTCTAATGAGTTATATGTGCAAGAGTGCTAGATGGTTATTTTTTTTTCTTTCTTTTCTAATATATGTGGTAACTTACCTAGAATCTAAAAGACAAAGACTTTTGGTTAACAAGATTTTCTAGACTGTGTAGTATTTATTTTTTTCCTAAGAAAACACTGATTATAAAGTTGTGCCTCCTGCACAGCCCTGTCATTATCTCCATTTCCCTCCCTTCTTCCTTTTTGTAAGTCCTTTGACAAATTTCAGATGGATTTGTGACAAGTTTTGTAGTCTTTCCAGGAGATGCATAAAAAAGTTCACCTCTGATTAATTCTCCCAGTCTGAGAAAGGGAGAGCATGAGCTACATTCTTGTTACAGAGCAGTCATTTACGTGGCTGTTCATTGTGAGGGTAAGCATTCAGAGGCGATCAGGCAAGCTTTACCGATTCTGAACTCTTAAGATTGTTACTTGATGGGGGGAGGAGGAGTCAGGGGTCTTTTGTGGTTTATTGGGTTTGTTTGGATTTTTAAACTTCAGAATGGTGGCTTGACCCCAATTTTAAATGTATGAATTTTAGATTTGGGAAGCTTGTTATGTTGTTAAGCTTGATTGTTTTAAGAAAACTGTAAATCCTTCCACTGTATTTTCAGCCACAAATCAAAATATAGTTTTAATATGATAATGCTGCTTAATATTTAAAAAAATGGGTAAAGTGGTTTATTCCAAATAAACCACAATATTAGGAAATATGAAAAGGAATGTACTCTGCTTCTGGTTTAGTTTTTATGCCAGCCATAATGCAATCACTCTTGTTATACAAGTAAGTAAAATAGTGCCATGTTTGTGACTCCTTAATGAAGATTGGAAAACAGCTGATTGCATTGTGAGGCAAAGATATTGCTGTTATTGTCACGAAAAGATAGAAGTGAATAATTTAGCAGATGTTAATAGCGCAAGTACCATATTACTAAATCCACAGCACGTTGTAATGAACTTTTTTTGCAAATGCAACTGCAAAAATAATACGTTTTAGCTCCTGTTAGTGTTATGATGTCTCCTTTTAGTATTAACCGTTATGGTATCGGGCCAGTCCTGCTCACTTCTTCATTAGATTACATTTTTGACTGAGAATTTTCTCGTATCTTAAAAAAACATGAGAAACGTGGTTTGCTAAAAGTAGTTATTTCCCAGCTATTGCTGTATCACAGAAATAAATTCAGAGTATGAATGCTGCTTTATTTAAAAATTGATTAATGACTCCTCAAAACAAGTACTGGCGAAAGACTTCAACTGATGGATGAATTAGTTTTGTAAATAGCTGTTGGTATTGTAAGTTAGGAAATTTGGTTGAATGTGGTTTTTAATTGATCTGAATTGGTTATCTACTTCGCTGTGCTAGATGTAGCTCAGGTAGTACTTCATAGTTTCATGCTTTCCTTTTACCCTCACCACCCTTTCTCTGTTTAGGGTAGATTTTTTCTTCTCTGAAATATTTGACAGATTATAGATTTAGTTTCATGTACTAGGGGACAGTTTTCCAACCTCAACAGATACATGCTTTCTCTCTTTCCTCCACTCAGTGTAGAGGTTACTTTTGACATCTTTTCAGTTATCTAGCATTAGCTTTCACTTACCATCTCCTATACATAAGTCAGGGCAATCCATGGTTACAGTAGAGGATGGGGGATCCTGGGCTGCATCAAAAAACACGTGGCCAGCAGGTCGAGGAAGGTGATTCTGCCTCTCTGTTCCTCCCTTGTGAGACCTCATCCGGAGTATTGTGTCCATTTCTGGAATCCTCAACATAAGAAGGATATGGAGCTGTTGGAAGGGGTCCAGAGGAGGGCTACAAAGATGATCAGAGGGCTGGAGCACCTCCCAGATGAGGACAGGCTGAGAGAGTTGGGGTTGTTCAGCCTGGAGAAGAGAAGGCTTGGAGGAGATTTTATAGCAACCTTCCAGTACCTTAAGGGAGCCTGCAAGAAAGCTGGGGAGGGACTGTTTAAAAAGGCTTGTAGTGATAGGACCAGGGGGAATGACTATAAATTGGAGAGGGGCAGATTTAGACTAGATATAAGGAGAATTTCTTCAACATGAGGGTGGTGAGGCACTGGCACAGGTTGCCCAGGGAAGCTGTGGATGCCCCATCCTTGGAGGTGTTCAAGGCAAGACTGGATGGGGCTTGGGCAGGGGGCTTGGAGCTGGATGATCTTTAAGGTTCCTTCCAACCCAAACTATTCTGTGATTCTATGATCTGGCTATTCTAGACTTTATGGAATAAACGTTACAAGTATTATGTTTATAACTTGGGCAAATTTTACACTACTTTTTATGATAACATATACTTAATTGGTTTTATTCTTCATTGTTGCATCTTGCTTCTGAATATTAGCAAACCCTGTTATTTGTGCTACTTAAATATAGGACTTCATTATCACCTACTGTTGTAGCCAGCAGGTTATAGTATTTGTATTTTACTGTCTGAATGTTACTTGCTTCAGGAGGCAGCTAGAGGCAGCTTTATGACCTGCAGTCTCCTTGGTGTAGAAGGAACCTACATAAACCTTTGTAGTCATTTTAGCCATGAACGTGTTATCAGAATATACTTCAAAGTGGTTTTGCTCAGACTTACGTAGCCAGGTAACTGACTCAAATGTGTTGTTTCTCCATATAAAAAGCTAAAAAATATTTAGTTGTTTATTAACTTCCAATTTAGGTTTGAATGAAATTCTGGGGAAAATATTTTAATCCTGCCATACAAGTTATTTAAATACTGTTATGTTGATATTTGCTTGATAATCTGAAAATTAAACTACTTAGGTAATTTTAGTTGAATAAACCAGAAAATGCAAGTGTGAAAACATAATTGGATGAAATAACTTTTTTAATTTTAGTATGATTTATTATATCTTGTCAGTATCTCTCTTTAAATGTTCCAGCTGATGGAGAAACATTATTACATCTCAGTCTCATTTTTAGTCTTTAATGTATAAACACTATTTCTGAAGAAAACCAAATCAAAACAGATATGATGGGACTTGCGTGTTGTGTTGACTGCATTGTTGTGCTTCATTTGAAGGTCATTCAGTGAGACTACTGGGTCAGAAAAAGGACAATGGAAAACGTTTGGGGGGAGCACGACTGGATTTGCCAAAGATTAGGAAGAATCCACTGATAGAAATCATTTCCATCAACACAGGGTAAGAATCTTCCAGACTTATAAAACGTTCAGCAGTGCAGTGAAATTCCATTTGTCTCTTTCTGCAGGCTTGTTGTGTTACTCCTAAGTTACACAAAAGGAGGCAGGATGACCACTTTTAAATAGTAAAAGATTTTAAATGGCATTCTTTGTTTGTAAAGAATTATCATGCATATATTAAGTCTTTTCTTTGTTTGAATAAGCTACCCTTTGCTTATCAAGCAGCTCTGGGTGTCCATTTCTCCATAAGACTATAAGCATTTGTCTGTTCTATATTTCTACTTTGAGGAATTATATTTTAGTTTTTCTTCCTTTGATGCTTTTCTTTTCTTAAATCCACTTTGTCATCTCCACTTTGGTCTGTTTCCTAAAGTCCCTGAAACAAAACAAATTAAAAAACCGTCCCACACAAGTCCTCTTCTGATTTTCCTGTCTTCTTGAACTTATGTAACAGTTTCCCTGGTGGTAAAATATGAAATGCATTGCTCTAGGCATCACAGGTAGGTGTCAACTTTTACTGCCTAGGGGAAAAAAGTATGATAAGTTTTAGATCTTTTTTGAGTTTAGTCTAGCACTTCCATAAATATTTTGAGCGTTTTGCTACTGTCCTCTTATTTCCCTCTCTCTAAGTAGTCTTGCCTTCATAATTTGCTGTAAAAATGAGTGTTCTGTTTAGGTCAGAGTACCAGTTCAAGACTCACTGTGGGTACTTTTTCTGCCTCTCACTTACAGTAAACACATGGGTGACATTTTGTCATATTTCTGAATTATTATAGCTTTTTTAAACTGCTCTTTCAGACGCTGATTGTTTTTGAAGTCTGGATCTGAGCTGTTCTGGTGTAATTACTTCAAGTGATATATATTTTTTCACTTATTGGCTTTCCTATTGAGATCTTGTTTGTGCTCATGTGATCAAAATCCTTTTCATGATTAAAAGTAAGCAAATAATTATTTTACATTTAGTTGTGTCTGTTTCACATGGCATAAATTTTTATTTTCCTATAGTATTTATCATAATCTAATATATAGTATCTTTCTAGTTGTAAATGTTATCAAGGTTATAAACTGATAGAAGAATGGTCTCATTTATATGCCTTTTGATTGGCAGTAGTGCATTTAAGATAGTAAAATGTAGTGCTAGTTCCAGGACCAGGTTATTGCTAGCCTGATTACAGAGGTTAATACAAGCAGGATACTGAAGGGTGTATATGGTTGGCATTAGGTGGCTGATGAGAGTAACAACCCTTTGAATTTTTTTTAATGTATTTTGAACATAGGTATTTTCTTACTGGGTTTTAACAAGATTATTTCCCAAGCTGAGCAAACTGCAGGCAATTAACATCTCCCTAAGATGTTACCATTGGAAAACTTTTCATTTAAGACGAGACAGCTCGCAAACACTAATTACTTTGCTCAGTAATTGCTGCTGTTCTCGGGTCAATAGAATATATATTTTGTACCATAGGATAATTTGAAATATACTATAGACCACAATAATATATATTTATTTCATGGAGAATAATGTCAAATATGTCTTGATAAGACTGGAGTATTCTGAAAACCTTGTACAAGTGTGTAAGACATTTAAATTAACTAATGTCCCATTCTATGTTGTATTGCATGCTCAAGGAATTCTGTCTTCCTTGAAGTAAAGGTTATTGTGTTTTTCTGTCATTTTCTTCCCTTTTCCCCTCCTCAACATCTCCACTGGGTTTTTCAGATGACTCTTCTGATTACTACTCTGGGTTTGAAAATTAACATGTAGTTTTACAAAAGCAGCAGTTTTGAAAACATAAAAATATAATCAGTGAAGAAGAGGACACAGTACATGCTACCTACTATGAGTTGTCTGCATTCATTTTTTTATTCAGCTTTGCCTTAGTAGTCTGGCTATGGCCGTTTTTAGTACCAACGCCACATTTGATCTGAGATTTTTTTCTCAGACTGGAGAAAACTTTGATGTTTAGTTTTTGGTACAGTACTCTTTACTGAGAGATTAATTTGGATCAGACTAGAAGGTCTTAACATAGTAAGAAATACTTAGCTAAAAACAGTGATTTCTTCCGTGGAAATGTATTTTTCTGATGCTATTAAGTGGTAGTGTCCAGGAGCAGCACCAGCAGGGCTGCTTCTTGAAGGAAGGACAAGAAGGGAGCTTAAGGTGCCACCAGCTAAGACAGTGCCCTCAACAAGGGGGCACTCTGTGCCACAGAGCCAAAGCGTGTTGGGGAAAAGCTAGAGTCTGGTAGTAGAACCCATAGACAGTCCCAGATGTGGCATGTGACCAACAAAGGCTTGAGGCTGTCAAGGGTCTTCAGCCAGGATCAGAAGGAAATGAGCTGGAGACAGGACTGGTGAGAAAGCTACTTGTAATCCAGGTCTGAGGTCCATGCTGGAACTGAACGCAGGGCTGGTGGCAGGCAGGCAGGCTCAAGCCAGGTCTGGGGACATGGGGCCTGAGCTTAACTGGGACTCCTGTCCCAGAGGGGGCTGCTGGAGACATCAGCTGAGGTTGCGCCTGATGGTGCCCACAGGGCTTGACGGGTGGTGTTATATTGCCATTTACATGTAGGGTCTCAGTGAACTACTGGCCTCTTCTTTAAGTCTGCAGGGAAAGGAAAGGCTTGTTGGAGCATGTGTGTTCCTCTGCCCCAGAGTGCTGGAATCTTTGATGGTTCATGCTAACTCATTTCCCTCTCCAGCAGTACAGATAAATTTATGTACGTGGACATTTGCCAGCTGGAACTATTCTTCTGAGAATTCAGTAGGACCAGTTTATTTCCAGGAGCCTTCAAATATGCTGATTGTTAAGATATCTCTCATTCTCATACAACTGTGTCTGAGAATGTGAGTGCAATTGAAATGCAACACTAGAATAAGATCTGTTTCTTAACTCAAGATGGTGTCAGATTCTCCTCAGTAATTTTGACTTGAGGCTCGTTATTGACTCCTCCTTTTCTCAGTCACAGAGGAAAAATATTTCCTGTCCTGAAGGATTCTATCCCTGTATAACTGTGAACTTTTTCCTTACTTGCCCATGCACAAACACGTGCTTATCCTTGTGTGTTTTGCCCACACTGCTGCAATACATGAGCCTCCTCAGCTGTTCCTTTGCATGAATCAAGTCTGTCCTATCAAGAGAGAAACTTACTGTGTCTCCACTACAATATGCAGTCTGTAATAACAATAATTTTAAACAAACCAAAACGAAACCCCAGTAGGTATGGAATATCTGTGAAGATAAGTGCTGCTTCTGTCCATTGTAAGCCAGCTCGGTTTTCACACAGTGGTATGTTTGTCTCTAAAAACTGTACCCTTAGAGGAACCTGGATCTTGTTCAATGTTTAACTGCTTTTTTGGCAGTAATGAGCAGTTTTTTCTGCTGTTAATTTCGATGCTTTAAGGTTTGCTGTTTTCTCATTTAGAAACCCAGGCTATAGTTAGCTGTTTCATTTACCATGTCAGCTAGTGGTTTCTTGTCAGCAGACTGTGACTCTAGAGAAAACCGTCCACCCCACGAGCAACATGTATCAGAGTTTCTAAGTATGTTTGCAGAGACTATGGTGAGTACCAGAACAGGGGCACAAGAGACTTATCAGACTTCTCTGACTCACAAAGATACATCAGTGAATCTCAATTTTCCTATGAGACACATGCATAAAGAATCCTTACCATACCAGAATCCCATATAATCTGTAGATTGATATCTCTAATTTTTCCCTAAGGAATAAGTGACCCTTTCTTCCAGTATTGCTTGCTTTCTCTGTTACCACTTAGAAAGTGGGGTTTTTGGTGTTTTTTTCAATTTTTTCAAATAAATCATTATATTTTTTTAATAGAATAAGCAGTAAATAAAAATTGGTGCTTCCAGCAGAGCCTGGATAATTATCTTAGTATCTAATAAGTTCTGTGGTGCTGTTAGTGGATCTGAAACAGTGATTTGTTCTTGCCTTCCAAAATAATTTTCTACTTTGAATTAAGGGCATTTGGTTCAATCTCTTTCACTTTTATTTATGTCCTAAGCATGTATTGTACAGATCATCTTACTGGAACAAGCAAGGTAATAGTTGTAGAATAGCATGATAAATGCTGTTTGGAGAAAATGCATAAAGTTTTTCGCTAATCTCCTAATATGATTATTGTATCTCTTAGGTTGAAGTAAGAGAAATGCTCTCAAATCCATTTTGCATTACAGCTTTGTTTTGATCTAGAGAAAAATCTTTTCTCCTCGTAGTCTAATCTTCATTAGTACCAATCTCATAACCTGTGTGGCAACTGAGACAGTTCTCTTTAATGGGATCAAGACTTGGTCTTCCAGATTTAATTAAATAACTCTGTATCTTGAATTCTCTACTTTAGCTTGACTGTTACTTACTGATATAGCTGTGTTGGTGGCATGGCTTGAGCTCCCTTATATCCTAGCTGTTACCACTCACATAGGTTTCAAATACGATTTTATTTGTGGTTTGCCGGGATGTTTTGAGACACCTGAGAGGAATGCAGTATGAGCTGAATATGAGCTGAATGTGAGCCCATGCTAGAACTTACTGTTGGGTGGGTTTACACACAGATTCACTGAGTGCTTTCTGTGTTCTTTCTGAAGTTTCTGCCTTTCTCTTTCCTTTTAGAGCTGGGAAGTTATTGTATTGCTTATGTGGCTGGCTAGAGAAGGAATCAAAACACACATTATACAGGGGATTGAAAACCAAAAGGAACTTAGCAGTGTGCATGTGTGCATTAGACAGTCTTGACAGTGATGATCTGATGTAACTCATGTTAAATTTGCAGTATGAACATACGCAAAGGGCCAAGTCTCTATCCACGTTTTCCTGTTGGTCTCCCTCATCTGAAGACACTGCATGAATACCACATAGTCTCATTCTCTTGTTACTTTTATAGATTCCCTTGTTAATGTACTTAGAGGTCAGGGAGACGTTTAAGGTTCAGCCCACCAAAACTGAGCACCTGAATTCGAATATAGTTCTGAGGGAGTATAGAACCACAGTTGTATTGAGAGGACCATGTAATTTAGTTAAAGCACTGTTGAATTCTCAGTCTGCCCATCCATGTATGTTTCCTTGTGGGAGAAGGGCTTTTAAAAGCATCATTAAAATGAAAATTAAATTTAAATTACCTGTCCAACCAAGCTTGATAGATTATTCCTGTTGTGCTAGAGCATCTCACTGAAGATCAGCATGTTACTTGATCTCAGAAAGATTTTCAGGTCTACTTTTGAATCTTTTAAACACATTTTAATCATTGCTGTGGCTTAAGTCTCAGAGCTTATGAAATCGTTGCCTTCCTGTGCTGAAATTAGTGGGATATTTCAGCAATAATCTAATCAGTTCAGCAGAAGAACCACTATTTTTTTGGCTTTCCGTCCTTACTGATGTGAACTCAAATCTATTCTCTACTGCAACGTTATCTCTAGATGAAAGTAGAGAAAGAGGTGGAAAATGGAATCTTTCTGGTATGTGAAATATTGGGTTACCTACTGATTGACAGTGATAAAATTTATTGTTTTGGCAACTGCTTATATACTTTTTCTATCCAACTTTGCCACAATATTTTCAACATTTCCACCTTCTCCTAAAAGACTGCTGTCCTCATCTTTCATGAGTCTGAATCACAAATACATTCATACTTTGTAAAAATCTTTGACTAAATACTTAAAAGGATGAATTCCATGTGTTTGGTTTACTTGATGTAGTTTGTTCATTACTAACATATAGATTGTCTATATTTTAATGTTTAACTTCTCAAGATACTCATGTAAGTGACACTGCAGTTGAAAGATTTTGATTTTAGATTACAAGATCAATACATGTTTTGATTTGCATTCAGTATTATGCTTGAGGAGTCGAAAAATAATTACTTCAGATTATAATAATATAGTTATTATATAATTACATATTACATTACCACATATTATATTTACATTTACTTGAATTAATGATAAATGCTTAGAATGAGCTCCCCAGAAAATATAATGTGATATAATTACTTTGGACCTGTCTCAGCTTATAATATTTAAATGGTCATTTTTAATAACTGTTAAGGTCTAACAATCTATGACATGCCAGATTCTGTCATAGAATTATAGAATGGTTATTATAGCCGTGGGCAGGGACACCTCCCACTGGATCAGGCTGCTCAAAGCCCCAGCCTGGCCTTGAACATCTACAGGGATGGGGCATCCACAACTTCTCTAAGCAACCTGTTCCAGTGCCTCACCACCCTCACAGTAAAAAATTTCCTCCTAATATCTTCTCTAAATCTCCCCTCTTTCAGCTTAAAACCATTACCCTCATCCTATGACTGCACTTCCTGATAAAGAGCACACCCCCCTCCCCCTGCAGCTTTGATGTAGCCCCCTCTAAGTACTGGAAGGCTGCTGTAAGGTCTCCACAGAAGCCTTCTTTTCTCTAGGCTAAATAAGCCCAACTCTCTCAGCCTGTCTTCACAGGAGAGGGGCTCCAGCCCTCTGAACATCTGTGTGGCCTCCTCTGGACTGGCTTTAGCAGCTCTAGGTCCTTCCTGTGTTGAGGACTCCAGAACTGAATGCAGTACTCCAACTGAGGTCTCGTGAGAGTAGAGGAGAGAGGGAGAGTCACCTCCCTTGACTTGCTGGCAACACTTTTTTTTGATTCAGCCCAGGATACAGTTGGCTTTCTGGGCTGCAGGCACATATTGCGGGCTCATGTTGAGCTTCTCATCCACCAGCACTGCCAAGTCATCCTCCTCAGAGTTGCTCTCACTCCCCTCTCTGTTAACGCTTGTGTCCTGCTGGGTTGTTCCTCCAACAGGTATCGGGGTGGCTTAATTCCCCCAGGGCTTGTGAACATGAGTCTGTGCCTATCCGTCTATAGAGAGCCTCATTCGCTCCCTCTTCCTGGTCTGATGACCTGTAGCAGACCGCTTCTATAATGTCATCTGTCCCTGCCCTCCCTTTAATACTGACGCACAAGCTCTTGGTTGGCTCCTCATCCATCCCTAAGTCATCATGTCAATTGTCTTTAGAAAACAGAGAAGGTAGAAAGCCTGGAAAGACTGCATGTGGTTTTGAAAGGAAGACTCTGCATTGGGCTTTTCTGTTTATATTTCAATGAATATATTTGCATATACATAAATGTAGGTTCTAGCTATACTACATACTAAGCCTGTATTTCAACTAGGCATGTAACAGATATTCATCTGTTCCTCTTGGCACACTTCACAAAAAAATTTCTGGAATGAAAATGATAGATGGCACAGTTGTGTGTGTGTGTATATAGAGGGCATTTTAATTTTAATCATAAAATTTTAAAAGCTAGTATTCCAAAGCTTGCAGAAACCACACTGTTGTAACAAGAGGAACAGGAAAAACCGTTGTTTACAACAGAAAGTTTTAACAGTCTTTTTTGCCTAAGGTCTCTTTCCACTGTAACTTACTGTAACTCACATCCAAGGTTATTATTTCCTAATTAGATATTTAAATAGCATATTGATGAGACTTTCTGAAAGACTGCTTTTTTTCCAGTTGTAACTAAGTTCTTGCAATTATAATAATTCACATTTGAAGAATGGAATATAAAATTATTTATAACAGTCTACTGCAAAATCTCTAGGTACTACATACTAACAATGTCACTGAGAACATGGAAAAAATGTATCATTTATCACAAAGAGATAATACATCAATGTTGCTCATATTCTCATGTTAACAACTGTTGCGCTTGTAGGTGTTTTTGTTCTCTGTGTGTCTGTCTTGTTCTGTGTCCCTGTTGCTGAGAACGTGCCTGCTCAATTATGCTTCCTCATACACTAAAAGCAGAAATATTGCCTTTTACTAGTTAGTTTCCTTGAGTAGCTTATGTAGAAATGTGATTTAAGAAAGCAGAAAACAAAGTGGTTGGATTTGGGCCAGGAAAGAAGTGTTTTCTCCCTTCTGAGTAGGTTGACCTGTCTTTCCCCAAACATGAAAGTTTGCTACAGCTGATTGTGTGGGGTAGGCTTGTGCTTCCTTCAGTGCCAAACTCCTCCAGCTTCTAGTGTCAATTTATGGAGATTGCTCATTGAAATCAACAGCTGAGGACTGGAGGACCTTTGGCTATACTGGTGTTGGTGGCTATGGTCCTCTTCATTACAGTAGTATTAGGACTGGTCAACTTGGTTGGACTTCCTGGACTTCGGTATAGTAAATTCTCTTCTGCTGCTGAGGAGGAGGTGGAATCTGTTGAAGACTTCCGTTTTTCTTACTGTATGCATGTGGTGATTCTGCCATTTGGGCTGATCTGTATTATACTGTATATCTGTATATATTATTCTTTAAGGCACGGGTGGATGAGGTGCTGAGGGGTATGGTTTAGTGTTTGATGGGAACGGTTGGACTCGATGATCCGGTGGGTCTCTTCCAACCTGGTTATTCTGTGATTCTGTGATTCTGTGATACAAGATGGCTTTGAGTAGTGCATGTGATATAGATGTTTTGCACATTCTTCTTGAGTAAACGTCTGCTACCATGCTAGCCTAAGAGGATGATTCAGGATGATCCCTCACAAAAAGCAAGATGTGTATATATATATAAAGTTTATTACATGCCTGTAAACGCTGTATTATTATAGTATAATCTTTTCACGAAGTATTCACCTGAAACCTCATAATTTTTTATCTTTTGCTTTACGACTGTTGTTTTTCAGCTTTATACTTGTCTTCGTGACTTCTGCTGTTGTTACTCTCTTTCTGATAAAACTTCTCTCTCATTTTTTTGTGTTTTCACTGCTTGAACTCACTTCTTTGAACTTCAGTTCTGTCCAGAACTTGTACAGAACTTTTGAAAGCCTTTAGCTACAACATCTGAGTTTCTCTGATGTGATGTTGTTTTAATTCAATGACAAAGTAATCCTGAAATGGGCTTCTTTACTTTCCATATAGGGATTAGAGCATGGTTCCCTGCTGAGAGTAATTTTGAGAGAAAAGAGAATTTTAAAAGTTTAAAGGGTCTTTAAAAAACTTTTACACTAGTACATAAAATACCTGCAGTTGTGACATCATTTGTGGTATGACTTGAGGACTATTATTCATTTCTTGGATTATATTTTTCATTGCTGTTCTTAAAGGCTCTTTGAATGGATCTAGGACAGGCATGTTTTTAATGAACAGCATATGTTGTGGCCTGTTCCAAGAGATGTTCAGCCAATCCTTCATTATTTTACTGGCATATGACACCTAAAAGTTATTCCAGTAAATAGTTGTTTCTTTGGCATTATTCTACTATTCAAGATGACATACAATGGTAATTCCATACTATCTGCTACTACTGCCAACTGTGCTATAACACATATTTTTCAATTCACTGTTCTTATCATGATGGATTTTGTACCTCTTTTTTCAATGGTGCTGTTTGACGACATGTCAAAGTAAATAGGCTTCTCATCTGCGTCATCCACTTGGCTCTTTGCGTAGCCCAATCATATGCTGTTCACGTGCAGTGAAGTTCTTCAGTGGAGTCAGAAGGTACATGTTGGTAAAGTTCTTTGCCATAGGCACAAATCATTACGACACACTGTTTGCACACACCAAGCATTACTGGCCTTCAGTTCCTGCGGTGCAACATTTTACATTCATGCTATTTCTTGAGCTCTCAGTTTTTAAGAAATGCTGTTTTAAGTACACATCAATTCTACAATTTTTTTTCTGGGTCATAAAAGCCTCCTCTTTTGAGTCTGCTGAATGACTTCTGCGTTGAGTTAAAAGAAAATAGTTTGTTTTGATTGTTTCCATTTTTTGGGGCATTTGCCTCCCTTATGTGATTTCTTCACGTCTCACAAATTGTAACTTTTTCTTCATATAGTGCCATCATGAATTTAAAATTTGCATCAAATGTTCTTATACATTTTGATACATTTCCTTTTGCTCTTGTACATCTCATCTGCAGAAAATTTGCTATTTCACGGTTCAATTAGAAGGTTCAGGAAGACTCATAAAACTTGCCAGAAATCACTGTGCAATTCTTTGAACTCCAGTACACCACAAAAGTTGCAAGTCAGTGAGAAAAACAGCAGTAATAACATGCTCCAACTGCGTCATCTGGTTAAAACTTTGGGCAACTTCAGGCATATTTATGCTCCTTCGTCACTAGGTGGCTTCCCACACTACACAGTTCTGTTACTCTGTTAACCCAAGAGGAAGATCACCAGAATTTAACACAATCACCAATTTTCAAGTTAAACTGCATGGGTTGTGATGGAGAAAACGAGCTTGATATCATTTTGTGTAACTATGATATATAGTTTCCTGCAGTCTCAGGTGATTCTTCCCAGTGTGACATTCCTGATTGTTTTGAAGATTAAGAAAATGAGTCAGTTTTGATATCCTGGAACCTGATTTCAGGTTAGCACACTATATTGTAAGGTAACTTCCTGCTTGCTTTTTTGGCAGATGCTTACATACAGAAGTGGTTTTGGATCACACAACAAGCTACGTGTTCTCGTCTGCTTGAATGAGACAAGATAATTTTGAAGTTGTTTGCAATTTCATATTTCCATAATTCTGACATCAATATGCTTTTAGAGGTTGGAGATAAATTCCTCCTTGTTGGGAAAAGCATTAATTTGTGTCAGTTCTCTTAAGACTCATGTATTTCCTAAAGAAATCTGGATAGAATCCTGAGAAACATTTTATTCATTTTTCAGATTACAGTAAATATGAGCAATAACCTCATACGTCATAGTTATTAGTGATACTGTATTGCCTTTAGTCCCAGATTTTCATATAAAAAAAGCCCAAACTAGAAAAACAAGACAAGGACTAGAGAAGCCATTGTTCTGAAAAAATTACTCTCTTGCAGAATGTCAGTGTGAGAAATATTTGTGCTTTTAGATCATCATATTTCTGGGGGTTTAAATGACCTATTTTAAAGTGTTATACAATTTAAGTGTTTAAAGTGAAGTGTCCATGTCTTTACTGCCCATCAGCAGAATTGCATAATTTTTAGTTGCCTAATAATAACAACCTCTTTTGCTGGTGTTAGTGTGGCTTCTTAAATGTGACTCAAAACGAAAACAACTTGTCAAAGGGTCTGATTTGAAGTATCAATTGTGCCCTTTTAGATGAAGATAGAATTTTTTTTTTTTGAGATCTGGCAGGGAAATGTGTTAAGGGATGTCTAAAAAGATTTTTCCCAATTTTAATTAATCTCATGCTTGAATTTGTTCTTAGACTTGACCTAGAGATGATTTTAATGGAAAAACATTTTTCTGAAAAAGATTGGTAGGCTGAAAGAAATTTATATTTTGCATTATCTACCAGGGTACATAAAGGCTTGTTTTTATGGTATTCTTATTGACTTGTGTGAATTGGTAAGAATTAAAAAATAGAGAGGAATAGGACACTTTAATTATGATCATCAGTGTGGAACATACAAGCAAAATCACTGAAGTAGAGGTACTTTAAAAAACAAATAATAACTGAAGAGTTGAATATTAAGATTGGCCTTGGCAGGTAACATAAGCGACACAAAATTCAATGTAACGTGTTCCAAGACTATTTAATGTTATTTTCAAGTGTTTTCTATGTGATAGTATCTTTCTTTATGCTGCTCATTTATGTGAGGGAGAAAAACCTTGAACCTTAACACTGTCAGTTCTGCTGTTTATGCTGATATTCAAATAAACTATGAGTTTTTAGCTGTTAATTTACAAGTGCCCTATTTTTAAGATTATTTACATGATCTCTGTTATAATTGCAGTGTATATTCTTTTATCTGTTTGTATAGCAAATACATTTTGAAATTTTTATTTTTGGCTGTTTTTTTCTCAAAAATTTTGAAATTTTTCCCATTGAAAAGTGAAAAATTTTGTGTTGATTTTATTGAAAAATCTCACAATTTGCATGTTTTTCTGCATTATTATTCTTGACTGTCATTCTTGAAAAATGATATAATCTTTTAAAAAATCAAGTTACACTGAATTGCATAATAGCATTATTTGCACTTCAAGTAGTCAAAAAATATATAAAATTCTTAGAGCAGATTTTTGTGCTCCTCCTTTTGTTTTTGCTACAAGATGCATATTAGAAGAGTTAGTATTTATATCAAGAATAAATAAGCTTAAAAGACGAACTTGAAGGGTCCCTGTCCTGGTTTCAGTGGGGATAGAGTTAATTTTCTTCCTAGTAGCTGGTATAGTGCTGTGTTTTGGATTTAGAATGAGAATAGTGTTGATGACACACTGATGTGTTTAGTTGTTGCTAAACAGTGCTTATACTAAGCACTATACTTTTCAGCTTCCCCTGCTCTGCCTGCGAGGGGCCGGGGATGGATGGGGTACACAAGAAGCTGGGAGGGAGCATAGCCAGGACAGCTGACCCAAACTGGCCCAAGGGGTATTCCACACCATGTAATGTCATGCTCCATATATAACCTGAGGAGTTGGCCTGGGAAGGTTGGGGCGGTGATCATTGCTTGGGGACAGGCAGACAATCCCCTAGCCCCAACTGTGAAATTCAGGCAATAAAATTGTCAATTTTTGTGGCTTAATAAAAAGCTGGTTGGCTTAATGAAAAGCTGTTGAAATATTTGCTTCAAATTTTCTTTTGACTAGTTCTTTCAGCTTTTCCATTGCATCAAGACCAATCATCCAGTACATCAAATGTACTAAGTATCTGTTAGTACAAATGAGATTGAACTCCTTAGTTTCTGGTCCCTTTAGAATCAACAGATTTCTCTGCAAGTTGCTCCTTTAGGATCTGAGGATACTCAGTAGATTCCCCAAAATGCTGAGGTTTCTTTGCACTGCTATGCTGCAGAGCATCATGCAGAACTCCCCCATTAGATGGGGAGAGTGGTGACAAACAAAAGGTAATCCCTTACTCTGTCCACTGGGTGCAAATGATTAAATGACATGAAGAACTATGTCTGTTTTGGCTTTTTATCTAGAAGGTTGTTTCTTTTTGAGTAGAAGAATACAAATACACAAGTGAGGATTTGAGAAGTGCCTCACTGACTAGAGAGGATCTTCCATGTTTCCTCTCTGTTTACAGAGATCCCCTTTATCTGAGTCATCATCCTTGTTATTCTAAAATCCAGACTCAACTGAAAGGAAGAAAAAACAAGTGGTAAAATAAAATCTTAGATCCATATTTAGACTGTAATAAGAAACAGTTATGGATTTTTTTCAGTGTGCTAGTACCTGTTATATTCTGTTGAGGTGTATGAAATGAGGCTTGTGCAAGTTTTCTGTGTTCCTTCTGCTCTGATGTGCAGTAATATTCTAAGATGTACAGAGAGCTTCAGTCCAATGAGCACTGAGTGCTGTGTCTTGAAAAATAAGATCAGATATGTCTTTCTATCCCTATGAAATGTGTCAATAGTCTGTAAAAATTCCAAAAGTAAAAGCTGCCATCAGTATCTCCAGTACTGTTCCCAAGTGTTTCATCAGTCTGATGGAGCTTCTGACTCATCATGGCATAAAACGTCTCTACAAACGTGAAAAGGCTAAATAATGAGCCTAAATATGACAGTTACAGTCAACATTAACTCATGTATACAATCATGTCAAGGAGCCAGGTCTCTTTAGACATTCATTTAATCTGTTCATTTTTCTTTAGCTTTATTTCCTTCTTCAGGAACTCAGCTTGTTGTCCTGTATAGCAAGAATATGAATCCAGATGAAACACCCTTGCCAGAGGGTGCTTATGTGATGAAAAGTGGAACTGTGTGTGTGATTTCTGTTAGTTTCCTTTCTTGCAGATGCACCTGGAAGTCTGAAAGCTGGTGCTTTCCTGTTTGAGTATCATTGCCAAGGAGTTGAGAAACTAGGCCATCCTGCTTGTGGGATTGAGTCAGTGTTACTTAAAACAGGATTTATCCTTACAAGTAGAATTTAGTTGTCTGACTTTTTTGAGGTAGAAAGAAATTTTCTCTGCCATTGCTGCATTTGGTTTTGATTTCAGGCAAAAGAATGGTTACTCTGAGAGAGGTGGTGGTAAGAAGTGAAAAATCAATGTTTTAATTTTTAACCTCTTTCGGTCATGATCAGTTACAATGATTTATTGCTCTTCTCAGAATTACTGTTGGTTGCCACCTTTTATGGAGATTTTCAGTCCATGCAACAGGAACGGTTGGGGGCTTGAGGACTTTACTCTGTATCTTGAATATACTGAACAAAGCTTAGGAATACTAAAAGAATACTTTGTGCTGCTCAGAATATGGTTAACAGCTTTTCTCACCTCAGACTCTCTGTGATTCTGTGATATTTAAAAAAATATAAGCAGCAACAGAAAAAAATAGCAGGAGTTGGATACACTATGGATGTTAGTGCAGTTGCTTAGTATTGGTGAAGACCTTCACTCCAGAGGTAAGCGTTGTAGTCTGACACTTTAAAAAGTAATAGACTAAGGGCTCCCCATCCCATGCAGAATGCATCCCCATTTCCCAACTTAAAAGCATTTCCTGTGCAATCCTGTTGGCTTATTCAGGAACTCTGATACCAAACTCCTTGCCTACTAGGCAAAGTAAAATATTCCCACTGGAAATACACACCCCAAGCTTCTGTCCCTGTAACTTAGCATATTAAATTTCATCACCTTGATTTACAAGAAGGCTTAAATGATGCTTTTCTTTTAAATTTTCTTTTTCTGAATTCCTCCTGCAAAACATATGTTTTTGTTTTGGTTTTTCTTTTCCCCTGAAGCAATACTGTTTTGTTTTTAGAGTTTATCTTCAAGACACTGGATGAGAAGTAACATTTCAGCATAATTTTAGGAATTTTGTTGAGATGTGTGTGGACTTTGTGAAAAGGAACTATTTAAGCAAAGGTCAAGTACAAAATTGTCACTCATCACATGCTTATCTAGCTTATTTTTAAACTAATACACAAGTGTCTAAGTATCACATGGTCTTTCTTGCATTGCAGACTGATGCCAGACTTGGTGTCTTCTCTGTTTTTAAAAGATAGATATCTAGTGGTTTTTGTTTTCAGTGAGTACATTTGTGAATCATGTGTATCATATGGAGTCTCCACTTTTTAAGTTAATACTAGGCTGAAAACTGCAGCTGGAGAATTTTTACTGAAGAGTCATTCATGTTCCTGTGTTTCAACCTTAATGAAGTCCCTGTACTTTTGGTACAGAGGGTTTTTTTCTGCAAGCTGGGTTTTTCAGATTGTTTCCAAAACTCTGTATCAGTTACTTTTCTAAATAGCAGATATGGCTAAAATAGTGTACTGATTTAGCATAACTAGTCAGATACATATTGAAACCTTTGTCATTTGCTTTAGGAATAATTCTTTAGCAAAGTAAAATGTAATAACTTCTGAAATTTTGTTTTTTAATTTACCACTTAAATGAGGAATAATCTAAATGAAAGTTTTAAGCAATAGGGGGAAAATATTATTGCAGATTATTTAAGTAAGTATCAACATCTTTAGGAAAGTTTAGCACTTTTTAATGAATTAACTTATGATTGTGCATTTCACAAGAATATAGTGATGTCTCTTCACCAACCACACTGCAAGCTCCAACTGAAGGATTAGTAGTGGTGTCTCTGCTAAGCTTATCCATTTTGCTTGAACAGAAGGCATAATGTTGTGCTTATTGGCATGTAACTGCAGTTCGTAGGGAAATAGTTGGTTTGCAAGGCAGCTTTGCTGTGTTTGCAAGGGAGTCTTACTGTTTTTGCAGCTGATCTCAGAAGTGTTTCTTGGATGTGTTCAAATCTTAATCCAGCAATTTGTTGTGAAAACAGGCCGCATACTCCAAGTTTAGAAATATGTTGATGTGAAAGCACCAAAGTAATATAGAACCTACACTGAGTGCTGTTTAGTTTCTACCCTTGCTAGTAAAGGTTCCCTTCTCCTGTAAATGTTCTGCTCCTGCAGTAGGTATACATCCCTTGTGTCTGTACTGAAAGCCTAGCTAGTGAAGGCACTTTATAACCAACTAATATCCAGCAAACACATTCTTTCTGATTCAGACAGATGCTGAATTTATTGCAAAGGCTATAATGGGAATTTAAATTATTAAACTAGGCCCAATTCTTATATTACCAGTTCATTCAAGCAGCTTATGTACTTCATTTAGAACAGTTGCTTCTTTGAGTGGAAATACAGTGATGAGGCATATTTTGTAGCGTTAAAGTCAAATATGGGTGTGAAGCCATATCTCTTAATAAAACAGCAGTCAACTAGAAGGAACAGAAAGTTTGTGAGATGCTATAAAAATATTTTGAAACATGGAAGTAGGTGTAAAGTGATGATACTTGCTGTGGGTTTTTTTACATGCTATGCTTCTGTGATGGCAAAAGGGATGGTCTGAAGGATTGTGTTTTACAATGGTATCTTCATTCTTTCACACTATCTCCTTTACTGAATATGATAGCTGTAGTTTAGGGTTCATTTTCTTGTACCTTGTTCTCTATAAACAGTTAGTTTAAACACAGCCTGTATCTAAGCTTTCTTAAGTATCAAAAATGCCATCTATTGGAAAGGCAGAATTGCTAGATGAGATAAGCATGAGTTACAAGTAATGCAGGTAAAATAACACATTTTAAATAGTATTTTTTCTTAGGACTTGTAGCTGAAAACTTTTGTTTTAACAAACATTGTTCAAAAAAAGTTCCATAAATGTTTATGATTGGAAAAATACCATCAGGCTGCCAACTGAATTTCAAATTCTACAAAAATTCTACTAGTTTTGTGTCTTTAGCTATATTTTAGGTTTTCTTGAGTGTTCACATTTATTACAAAGCCTTTTTGCTTTTAGAATATTCAGCTGCATAGGTTGATCCAGTTTATGTTATCTTCTGCAAATTAAGAATAAGATTTTGTATTCTTTATGATTTAATGAATTTCATACATACTATTTACAAGACTTATAGAGGAAGATATTCTTGGCAAAACAACTAGTACCTGATTTATGTATATTCTTTTAAATAGCACTTACTGCTAATTATGTCTCATAAAGGTCAAGTTACTATACCTTATTCCACTTAGAACTGGTATCTGCTGTCCTCCTAGTCTTCTTTCTTTAGGAGTGTCTAGGGTTTATCTTAGGTCTATGTTGAATATTTTGAATGTTGAATTATTTTTTAATGCAATCAGTATGTGGATAAAAGTCATGGTGCTTTTTGATATGAAATTATGAAGTTAATACCATAAATACTCAATAAATACAGTGGCTTTTTAATGTGATTCTAGATCAGCTGAGTATCTCTCTTTTCCCAATGGAATAATGCTCTTTTGAGAAACGAAGCATAAAGACAGACCTATCTCCATCAAGCTAGTAAGACTAGAAACTTGGATTCTATTGTTTCAATAAACTGCCTTAGACATGAACACACCTAACAGGTCATTGCACATCTAGTCACTGAAGGACTCTTTTTTTTTTTTTCCTGTGAACTCTTGTGTAGATGTAGCTACAATAGCATGCTTTGGAACATTTAGTTCATGACTGACTACTGGCTCCAAAAAATCTGCCGTACTTGTTTCTCTGTTAAAGTTAGCCCTCAAAGTGCTGTGGTGTATTTATGGACAGCATGTGAGTATCAGGTTAGTATCACACCCTAGATGTATTTGATGACAAGTGGAATGAAAATTATTATATGTTGATACCGATTGTATTATCTTTCATTTAGTGTTCTTCTCTGTTTATCCTTGTACAGGCCATACTTGGTCCTTCTTTGCATTCATTTCTCATCTCCTAGGTTTTCTTACCTCTGTAGTGGAATCTAATCTTCCTGCGGTGCTGTGTCTCACACTTAAGTGTGCAAACACTCATCCATGTAGATACATGTAATCCTGAAGCACAGCAAGTCTTTGGGGCTCTAGGAAGGTATAGTGTTCTTGTTAGGATCTAGCATCTCCAAGAGGTGAGATCAGCTGTGGTGCAGCCTGTTCCAGTACTTGACAACTGTCATGGTAAAATACTTTCTTCAATCTAATTGCAGTTTTCTGTATTACAAGTTGTATCCGTTGCTTCTAATCCTGTGACCTTGAACCTCCAAGAAAAGCCGGTCTATCTTCCCTGCATTCTCTCATCAGCTGTAGTAGTAAAACATTCTCATCCTAACAGTGAGTACACCAGTTCTCTCAGCCTCTCCTTGTGTCACGTGCATAAGCTCCATAATGATCTTGGTGTCCTTCCTGTCTACTTGTTACGTTATGTCAATGTCTGCCTTGTTCCAGGGAGCTCAAAACTGGACACAGTACTACAGTTGCAGTCTTACAAGTGCCAAACAGAGGCCACTTATAATTTCAATCTCTTGGTTTCATTCTTGAGAGTACAGTTCAGTTGCACTGTACAAAGCATTTGACCCTTTTAACTATGAAGCACATACTGCTGGCTCACGTT
The DNA here is from genome assembly GCF_032191515.1 of Phaenicophaeus curvirostris. Taxonomy (NCBI): domain Eukaryota; kingdom Metazoa; phylum Chordata; class Aves; order Cuculiformes; family Cuculidae; genus Phaenicophaeus; species Phaenicophaeus curvirostris. The sequence continues at coordinate 39,405,879 of NC_091394.1, forward strand.
TACTTTTGTTGCCCCAAAGTCCTCATCCACAAACCTGCTTTCTAGCAAGTCGATTCCCTCCCCATCTGCACTTTTGCCTGGAGTTACTCTATCTTAAACATGGGGCTTCTTACTTGCTATTGTTGAACTTCATGAGGTTCCAGCGCATTTCTGCAGGCTGTTGATATCCCTTGGAATAGCAACCTTGCCCTCCAGCACATAAACTGCTGCCCTCACCTCCAGCTTGGGATTTGCTGCCAGATGCATTATATCTCTTCACCTCTGTCATTAATGAAGTCAGGCAATAATAGTGGGCCCAGTGCCAGTCCCTTAGGAACCCCAATACCAACCAGGCACCGGATAGATTTTGCACTGCTCACCACAACCCAGCAGTCTCGCAAGGTTTTAACCCAACTTGTTGGCCACTTGTTCAGTACTTATTGCAGCAATTTGACTTTAAGGATTCTACAGGGGTCTGTGGCAAAGGCCTGCCTAAAATCCAGGTATGTGACATCTCCAGCCCACCCCTCCCCACAGGTTCACTCTTGTCTTTATAGTAGGTAGGTAAGGTCAGGTCATGTCATTTTCTTCAGACAGCTCAGCCTCACAAGGAAAATGTCATTTTAACCTGTTTTTATGAAAGCAAATAAACATTTTGTAGTATAATATCACTGACCCTATCTGTGACAGTGTTTCTGCAGGGAAGTTGTTGAGTGATGCTTATGGAACAAAATGGTAACATTGGCTTGTTGGGGCTGTTCTACAGCCCACGTGCAGCCAGTGCAAAACACCCATCATCCAAAAGGCTGTGTATTTTTAAGAACTTAGTTAAAGTTAAAAAACTAGTCAAGTCAGCCATTGCAAAGATAATGTTGAAACCAGATGTAGCTGTAGAAATATGGAGAAAACTTCCATTTCAATGTTGACTAAGGCCTGTAAACAACTCAATTGCTGAGCTACTTCGTGTGTCCATTTCGTTTTCTTGTTAAGTCTTGCTTTTGATGACTAGAGCTGCCTCTTGTGTATTTTTCAGCCTGTAATGTCTAGAATGCTGTTTAGATCCTGAAACCCCAAGGGATTCTGTGGCTTGTTTTTAATGCTCTAATTTGTGCATAAAGTGCTTTAGTCACTGTCATTCTGATTTTCTTTTAAAGGATTGACCATAACTATCTGAGTTGCAGTAGAAGTGACCAAAAAAAAAAATAAAATTCATCAGCTTAAGCCTAACCAGATAAAAGCCAGTTTTCTGTCTTTGTGCTTTAATTTAATAAAAAAAAAAAAAAAAAAGCTAGCAAGTTAGTTTCAGTTAAAGCTGGCAGCAGTGGCACTGGAAAGGTTTCAGACTCACCACAGACTTGAGTGGTTAAAGAGGAAATTAAAGCTTACAAACACCGGCCAACTAGCTTGGAAGAAAGTGAGACCATTCCAGTCACTGGGACATGAGGACACCACAGGAGAGTTACAAACATAATGGTCACAGAATGCAAGACAAAAGAGAAAAACTGAGAAAATGGCAGGAAAAAAATGTAAAATAGAAGAAAAGAGCTGAGAAATCATTAGAAGGGGAGAATTTTAGAGAAGTAAAGGAGGTGGAGAAGCTAAGGATCATTAGTTTAGTAACAAAAGGCCAATGTTTCCTGGTTTTCTGCAGTGTCACTATGCTTTCAAATTTTATAAAATATATTTAAATACATTAAAACAACAATGTAAAATAATGAAAAGAAAATATTTTATAAATGTTTGCTTGCCTAATTCAAATTACTTTTCCTAATTATTCAAAAGTCAGCACCTTAACTTCCATTTTCTTTAAGAGGGCCTTAAGAGGTACATGGGCAGTAAGGAAGATATGTCCATGAAGATAATCTGACTGACTCAGCTCTGTAACTGTTTAAAGGAGATTAATTTGCTTTTGAAAATCCCCTTGGAGACTCCCAAAGGCAAACATAAGGCCCTTGGTTTAAATTTCTATTTTTAAAATAAATCAGTCATTGGATTCTTATAAGAATAACTGTGTAAATCAGTCTGTTAAATTGCCTGGAAGATCTCAGACAGATTTAGGATTGGGCAATCACGTTGCAATGTGTGGTCTTTCATTTTCAGTTGACAGAGTAGGATGTGACAAAGAGTATGTACTTAAAGCATGTGTATCTGTCTTTACCGCTACACATACTCTTTTTTTTTTTTTCAGCAAGACTAAGAAATTTGTCACATGACAGAGATGACATTTAAAAGCAACAACACAGTGTTAATTGTAGGTAATGCTTAAAACCTTGTCCACATTGGAGCTTTTAACATTTCTACTGCTGCCACAACCAGCAGGGCATTTTGGGGTTGAAAGCTTTGTGTGGACACCCTTACTGGGAGGAGGGATTCTTTCTAGATTATAAATGGCGAGTTTGTTTATTATGCACTTTATTTCCATTATTTTACCCAGACAATTCAGATCCACTTTTCCAGAGACGTTTTACAAATACTTTTTTTGAAACTGGTCTGATGGCAATCTCAGATAAATTCTAAATTAAGCCTAGTAGTTTCAGCGTGGCTGGAATGTGACACTCCTTCCCACCCAGCACCCCACCCCACCCCCACCCGCCCCCGGATGTTTTGACCAGTGCAAAAACAATGCCTTTTATCCCAAGAATCTGCGTGGTACCTGCTGTATGTTACAGAATTAACTGCAGCCTAATGTTTCCTGTGAGAATTCACCACTGTAAAAGGGTCTGTCCCAAAAGCCATTCAGGAAGTAGAAACAATAGCTCTTATCACAGGCACTGCTCTACTTTTCAACCCTGTTTGCTGTGTGGATGATTCAGGAGCTGCTAATGTTGTGAAGGCACATGGTAAATGAAGTGGATTGCTTGTAGAAGGACACTTCACTCTCCTTACCCTTCTCCTCTCACTCACGAAGGTCTGCTGAGAGGCTTCATTCCTGAAACAACTTTAAATGTATTCATCAACTCCCCTCTGCTAAGTAGAAATCACAGTTTGAATTTAATCCTTAATATTTTGTTAAAAAACTTTGAAAGCTGGATTTTTTAAAGCTTCCAAAATTGTTCATTACTCACCTAATTAGGTTTTGCAGCACATCCTGTGTATGTTATGCTAAGTTGTCTGCCCCTGGTAGATTTTAAAAAAATAAAATAATGCTACTTGATGATTTAAATACTTAGGCATTTGCCAATTCCCAACTCTCCAGAACTTCATAAATTAAAGCAAACCTCCAAGAATCCTGTTGTCAGTGGTAATTTCCCAGTCACCGCTGTTCATTGGAAGGGATTTGAGAATAATAGTTGCTTATGCATGCTGAAATAGTTATGCTGAGGTGTTCTGCCACTATGTATCTGGGATTACCTGTGGTCAGATTTCTAAGAAACTATCTTTTCCATCTAAGGGTTTTCTGTCATAACTCTTTATTTGTACCACCTTCATTAATGCTGTTTGACTGAGACCAGGAATAGTAGTCTTTCAAATATTGTGCTTTTTATGAAGTGTTGAAAGAATTGATTACTTGCAGTTACAATGTGATGGCATTTTCTGCTTTGCGCTACCACAGAACCTAATTTATCTACTTGTGCTATTTCAGCTGAGTCACTTTCTTGATATTAATGACTGTCATAATCTGTCCTCAAAGTTGTGGTCTGCATAGCCAAGCAGCTATTTGGAAATGCTTCTAAAAGAATTTTATATGTCTGTGTATCATACAGCTTTAGTTTAAATTGCAGAGGAAAGAACATTGCAGTTGACAGTAAGCAACTAGCGGTGCACCATTTTGGCTCAGGTGGGGAATGCAGATCTATGCAACTTAGCAATGGAACATTTTACCTTACAATATCTGTTCAGAATCCCAAATGAATTAATGTAAACAATTGCAGAACTATGTAGGCAGAATAATTAATCCTGAGTTCTTTAGACAAACACTAAGAAGTGCCACTGATGCACTGATGCCACACTGATTTTTGCTGGTGTTAAATCATTGGTGTTAAAGTCAGAGAGTTGACTCTACGATGATATAACTACATAGCCATGACCTTTGAATCACCTGCACTTGACTGCAGGAATTCAGTTTCACAAAATGCAAATATTTAAAGTACAAAAGTAAATCATACTATAGCTTATTGAACTAACTGAACTGCCTTATCTTCAAATTCCTTTTGATTAGTACCTAGTGAGACATTACCAAATAAAACACTGGCTTGAAAGGTCTTTGGAAGCACAAAATTATAATGCGCTTTGTTTACATCTTGCTGAGCATGCAGTGGGTTGGAGAATTTAAAAATAGCATCCCTTAGTCGCATCCTACTTTGAGGAAAATGTGTACAGTCCCATACATTATGTACTGTTCCTTGAAAGGTCATCCTGCTTTCTGCTAAAACTTCTTTGGGAAGCTTTTTCTTTTGATTGTATTGCACTTTCAGAGCAGTTCCTAAAATAGTTGACTAAAAATATAATTTAGAGATGTCCTGGTTTTATCATATAAAAAGTTGTATATCATTGAGTGCATCTATGTAGCATCACTCCTGCAGCTGGTGTCCAAGCTCAGTCTGAACAAGCTGAGATAGTAGAAACAGTATTTCTGTAATAATGTGGTTTGCTGCTTAGACTAATTAGTCTCGATGAGCAACATCTTGCTGCTGTTTCAAAAGTATTTTAAATCCTGAATATTTTTAAAGTGAAAACAACTTCTCATGTCCCACATTTTTGTCAGAAATTATCTTCCCTGTCATAGTTGAAAAACTTTATTGTAAAATGTGCAAACTTCCAGCAAATGAACAGTTTCCTGAAAACAAGTCAGGCATATCAGGTGTGTTTTCTTTTCTGTAAAATACTTTTTTCCTGATCCATTGTAATTATGTTCAATGGAATTTAGAAATTTTGGAAGTACAAAATAGTATGTATAGAGGTAAAATAGTAAGAAATTTTCATGGCATTTAACTCTATAAATATAATGTAATATTTAACTATAAACGTAATACAAATGCTGTTGTTAGGTTTACAAAACTTTGTATCCTAAGGAGGAGAAATATTTGTTGAATTCTACTAGTTCTTATTTAGTAAGTTGTGACTAGCAGCATCTCTTTTTCATCTGCTGGGAGTATGTATTTCTGATATTTCTTTTGCTCAGTCAAGCCTGCAAAGGGAGTTTTCTCTTTATTCACACTACAAAGCATTTTTATCAAAATTACATTTGATGGACTCTAAAAATACCTTATAAAAGCCTACATCTCTTCTGTAAACTGAATTTTTAAACAAGCAAATTATGCTCCCCTTTCCAGAAAGCCACTTTTTGTGAATACAAAATATTCTTAGGCCGGAACTACTCCTTCTAAGGAAGTCTGGCGGTAGGTGCAAAGAGATGGTGTGGGTGACTGTGATGAGCAATCTTTCTATATTTGTGTTGATGTGATGTTCCAGTGATGTTAGGGGCACTGCACTACTGATAGAATTTATTTTTCTATTTTTTTTTAATAGGACAAACTTTATAAAATCTTGAATTTGTATAATCAGATCCCATAAAGGTGGATGTTAGTGATAAGACTGAATTGCGATTAGTGATATTTTACTTTATACCTGCAAATTTCTAATGTGGCAGAAGACCATGTTAGGACTGGGTTCTGGTTGGGGTCTTTTTGTGTATTTTTACAGCTCATTAGGTTGATACCAAGCAAGAATTTACTGGATTATTCAGGAAATTAAGGGGGCACTGCTGCTCCCCATCCCCAAAATTAACCACCTGCCGAGTAGCAGGGATCTTCTGTCATATGATACTGTTGCAGCTATTCAGCTCTCCCATGTTGCTCACAGATGTCTGGTTGGTCTTGGTCAATCACATTAAATGTGAGTGACTAGCACACTAATTACACATCACAGTCTGTAATTCTGTTGTTTTCTGATCATTGACCGAAAGTTGGTTTATACTTTTCATATCTGAGGTTGGAATCCTGTCTTCACTAAACTTAGTGGCACAAGTCCCATGAAGAGGAACCAGGATTTTGCTCCTCATGTCTGTGTTCATTCTCATCTGCTGCTAAAATCCACTGATTAATTTCACTGAAGAAGGGTCTTTGTCTGCTGTGTCATACGTCTTCTTTCTCATAATTAGCTCCATCTGTAAGGGGTAGCCTTTCATGTTAAAGATGTTTTATTAGGAATATTACTCTTTTGAAAATGAAGAGTCTGCTTAATCTAATGTACAATATGAGCAGACACTAGCTAAACAATGTGAAGACCACTGTTTCTTAAGTCCACAACAAAATTCCAGGCACTTGACTGGAATGTTGATGATGTTCAGTTTGGTAACATGTTCAGAAAGTTCTTAATCATGCACATGGTAGTAATTTATCTGTGGATGATATTTTAGCTTGCTGTGAAAACAAGTTTAATGATTCAAAGCAAAAGGTTAATAATTCCAAGTACTTCAATCAGTTTAGTATGTTGGAAAACCAGGACTTGGTGTTTTATGTTCTGGAATCTATCCAGAAACAAAATCTATCCAGAATGTCTTGGCAATTACAAACACAATGACCACTAATAATTGTTTCTATAGATATCTGTAATTTTTTTGTGCAAAGAAGCTTTGACCTGTATTAATACAAGCTAACATTTACAAACCAACTTTAAATGCTTAAAGAAGGCTTCCAGCTTAACAGAAAGCAAAATACTCTTGTAACTCTTGCAAAAGCATGTCAGCTTTTTAGTGCTTTATATTTGAGTTTTATTTGTAATAAAGGCTGATTTTTTCAAGCAGAGCTTTACCTGCTGGGCTGGTTTTAGATGATCCACTTGCTAGTGAATGCCACTAAGAGGCAATGCTCAGGTTCTCAGACTTTCCAACAGCCTTTTTCCACTTGATCATTTGTGGTCTGACTATGTGGCAACATAGACATATGAATAATTTGTTATGCTGGAAATTTGGAGTAGAGGCTGGCTTACTGGGGAAAAAAACACTACATATGCTTAATTATACTTACAGTTTGGTTTAAATTTATATTTTCAAGAATAGCTGATTCTCAAATCTGTGGAAAGCGGTTAGTTCAGCACATTTACAAGTCTTTGAAATCTGCATACTTTTTTTGGTCAGCTGTAGCCCAAAAGACTATTTTCTTCCCGAGTTGAAATTTAGAAATATAGTACAAATAGCATTTAAAGGTTTTGTCCTTTTTGGTTTACTTTCTATAGTTGATCCTTTTCTATTTTATCTTAATATCTGTCTCTTGGTTTTGTTATATAATCTACTTAAGTACCCCCAAAAAAATAGAAAACTAAATATGAATAGTTTGTTATGCTGGAAACTTGGATTAGAGGCGGGCTTACTGGGGAAAAATTAGCAAAAGTTAGTTTTAGTTACTTAGTGCAGCAAAACTTGATAAAGTGTCTGCCTCCAAAATCCAACTTTCAACTTCTACCCCAAAATACATCAACAAACTCCCTGATGCTGTACTTAAAGACCATAGTAATAAAGCTCTTGGAAACATTCCCACATAATACTATGAATATTTGGAGAATAATTTCCCCTTCTCTCTTCCCTGCATATTTCCATTCCCTTTTTATGACCAAGTTTATTGCAGTATCAGATTAAAAACTGCTGTTACTGTATCTTTTCAGGTAGGCCAGGGCTTGGTTTAAAGAATATTTGCCCAGACAGCAACTCTGAAGATGCAGGAGAAACCTTTATTAGAAAGTAGGCTTTGTAGGAAATGAACATTGATTGAAGATATGAAACTATATATTTTTGTATTCAGTACTGTTTCTTAGTACTCCTACTATTTAGTTCTCTTATTATAGAGCTTTACCAATAAATATTTCAGCAATATAGGTAATTGGGTTTTTTTGCCTTTGTTAGAAGTTTATTAGAAGTTTAAATGCATTAGCCTATAAAAAACTGTCGGGCACTATCAGCTTTAAAAAGGGGGAAAAAATGTGCAACAAACTCATTTTAATTTTCTGCTTGTTACATTCATGGCACTACCAGGCTCCAAAGGCTAATCCTAGTAAAACGTGCAACAAGTGGTAGTTCTTGGTTGGTTTGATCTCTCTATCCTTCTACTTTGAATTAGTCTGCCTTTACTACATTATCAGGTAAATTAAAACCATCCACTTTGTGACTTCAGTTTCTTGGGAGGGCTGGGGGAGGAAGAGATTGTGTTAATTAGCTCCCCAGTCTGTTGTGCCAAGCTGTCTTTCTAGTTGGTGTTTTGTCTGCATTATGTTATTTGTTTTGTTTATACAAGCCAAATGAAAAGAAGGAAAAAGGAACTCAAATGTCTTTTCAAGAATACACACTGTTTTTAAAATCTACTTTTAATCTTTCAGGACTTTTTTTTCCTATATTTCCCTGTTCAGGTTGGGGTTTTGTTTGTATTAGCAGGATTAGAACCCCAAAGATTCATCTTTAGCAATGAACAATTAACAACTCTGTTGTAGCTTTCTGAAAATACGCGTATTTCTACTGTTGGATTTTGTATGTTATTTCAACCTTTTGTGTAGATGTGAAAGATACCTTAAGAAAGTAGGAGGATGGAAGACTTTTCAAACTACTTCATTGATTTTAAAACAGCATACCATCTTTCCTACTTACGTATACAAAAGTTTATTTTTCCCTGATGTACTCAATAAATATAGCTACGCACATAAAGGCCTTCTTGGATAGAAACTGACTATTTTCATTTTCTATACAGGTGTCTCAATGCATGTACCTACTGCAAAACTAAGCATGCTAGAGGAGATCTAGCAAGTTATCCTATTGAAGAACTAGTGGATAGAGTCAAACAGTCTTTTCAAGGTAAGGTGTTTTATTCCTACAATAAAAGTCAGTCTCTGAAGTGTACCGGGTCTTTTCACACATAATGATACAATATGTCTCTATTAGAGTAATTGATGTTCTTGATAGTTACAACTGTGTCTTGTGATGCCTTTGTAAGCAGAAAGCCATGCCTTTGTTATGTTATGTGCTGCTATTTGCAAAATGTAGTCCTACGATATGAAGTATTTAAATGTGATTTTGGGCTTGCTCAAATGAAGTTCCATGCAATCATTTTGTTGGGACGATGGGGAAACTGTAATGTTTGGTTATTTTACTCTGTCTCCAATTTCTTAAAGGAGAAGGCAGTAACATTTTTCATCCACTAGTAAAAGTAAATTTCATGAACCTCCCTAGGATTCCTAGAACCCTGTTTAAGGTTGCATTGATTTTTCTGGTAATTGATTTCCTGGAGGAGTTTTAGTATGTTTCTGAGAACCATCCAAAGCTTATGAGCTTTTAAGTTCAATAGGATATTTGTAATGTCACATGAATCCACACATCAGAAGGTTTTTCTGCAGTACAATACTCTGCAAGTATCTGCCTAAAGCTTGTACAGCTGGTAGTTGTGATAGCTTTATTGTAACTTAATATTTATTCTTTATATCTAAATTTTGCCCATATTTCAAAACCACGGACTTGCTGTATTCGTTTCTGATGCAATCTCTGTGAAGGCACATGTGATGTTTTTCAGGTTTGTGTGTCATACTGAACGAGTAAAAGTATATTTAAAAAGTACTCAGGTAATTCAGGGCTAGCATCTTCTTCCATCTTTGTGTCAAATGCTTTAAATCAAATGTAAAGGAATAAATACAATATGTAATGTCACATCCTCTGTGCAGGTACAAACAGTACATGTGTTGGATTCCACTTATGGATTTGAGTGTTGTAAATAACATGTAGGTAAAAATGGAACACTACATTCTTTTCCTTTCCTCCAGGTGTAACTCTGAAGAACTTCTATATTATGAGTAGCATAAGAATAGTGTTATTATTCAGCACTATATAGCTGTTGAAATGTTTCAAAGAAACAACAGTTCAGCTAAGGAGTATGGCAAAAAGAAGATACAGGTAATGCAGTTGAGGTTATGATCTTACTTAGGTAAACTGTTTAAATTTTATTTAGTTTTATTGTATGTATGTAAAGAAAAAGAATTCAGACTTGCCTGTCCTGCTATAGTTGTATTTACATGCCATAAAGTCAATTAAAGATATATTTAGTTGATATATCAAGAAAGAAAACTCTGAAGTTTTGTTTGTCTTTTCAGACAATAAATGTGGAATCCTGGAAAGTATTTTGAACTTCAAGTATTGTATATTTGAATTGAAAATTCAGTAATTCAATTCATCTGCTCTACTGTGGCCTTTATAATAAATATTGACTCTTTAAAAAAAAAACTTGATTTCTAATGGAAAAACTTCTCCTTAAGCTATTGTTTTGAAATTTCTTGAAGAAATGCTGTAATGTGTCTCACAGCAGGCATCTCCAGGGGGTTCTATTCTTATTTGGCCTTACACTAGTACCTTTGTTAGAGGACATAAGGAAAGCAGCAAGTACTGAGTTGTAAAATGACAGGCTTTGCCTCCAGCTTTCACATACTTAGAAACAGGCATGAAATAGTCAGATACTTAGTTTGCAGTGTATAGACAATTTATTGCTGCGAGCTTGCTGCAGTTGGGCTGCAGAAACTTAATCAATCCAAGGAAAGACTTAAGCAATCTAAAGTTATTAATAATATTAGCAAAAGCTTTAATAATGTATGTAATGTATCATAATGTGATATCTATGTGACAGCAGCTGGAAGGGGGTGTCTGGCAGTAATGACTTCTTCTGAATGACTTCTGAAGATGTTTGAAACTCTTAAGCTTTTTAGTCAAAGTTTAGCTCCATGACTTTACATAGGTGTTGGGTTTTGAAAGTTTGTGTAGGTAAGTAGATATTTATTTCAGTGTAGTTTAAGGTCCAAACCTTTACCTTTTTGGTCTACATTACAGTTTTGTAAAAAGAAAATTTAATACTCTGCTGAGAGTGGTTACTATATGACAGCAGATGACAAGCTATAGTAATTTATATATGTGTTTGGATGATTTGTGTAAGCGTAAAATGACTTAAATCAATGGATTAGAAAGAGATGGCTGAAATGATCATGACTGAACAGATACTAGCCTACAACTTGTACTTCTCCAACCACTAAAGTTATTCTTTTTTTTTTCTATTTGGATTTTATTTTAATAAATTAATACAATGTGCACAAAACCATTGTATGCTGTGGGTTTCTAGTACAGGCTGCGTACTTTCGTAATACATTGGACTAAGTGCTAAGGTGTACTGAAGCTGAGGGAGTTTGCATACTTTGTATGAGTTTGTCTTCTGTCTGACCTTCACAGCAGTTTTGAAGTTACAACTGTCATCAACTTTAATAATTAAAGAAGTTTTGTTAACAAAATAATATACCTGAAGTCGAAAATAGACTAGTGATGGTTTTACTTTTTTAGTTTTAATGTTTTTTTTCTGTAAATTTCAACTTTTACTTTAGTATCAATTTTTTTACATGAACAGCCTTGTTAAAACATATGGCAGAATTGCATCAGACAGCTATTAAAAGAAAAAGTATTGGCAAGTATCATAAAATGGTCTTTGAGTAGAGAACAAATGCCTTCTATAAGGATGTCTATGCAAAGAGGTTTTCTATAGCTGATAGGACAGCACATTCTTTGTGCTGTCAATTTAGTAGTATACTTTTCTCAGAATTTGATATATCATTTTCATTGCTGTATATTAGGATATTGCATTTGGACTTATGAGAGAGCTCTTTCTTTCCTTCCAAGAGCTATTTTATGTATAACAATGTGGTTTTGCTTAGTATATGAAGTAGAAGGCTGAGGTAGCTGCCATTGGTGAGCAGTGTTGCAAAGAGACACAGAAGTTAAACAAGCCTGTGCTTTGAATGGTGTGTGGGGTGGTGTTCTGCTTTGGCTGCATTGCAAGACTTTAAAAGGGGTTTTGTTGTGTTTGGTTTTTTGTTTGTTTATTTTTTTAAAATGGGATTTTAGTGATCATAAAAATATACATAACTGATAGTATTATCCGGTGAATTGTTACCTCTACATATTGTGTGAGACTTTCTAGGCAACGATAACACTTTGTATTGCCGACCATATTTGCTGACTCGGCAAATTAGCTTAAAAATATAAAAGGTTTTCTGGAATTAGTTGTTATTTCATTCTAGTTAAGAATGAACATCTTCTGCATGTACCAGTACAAAATTACATGTTTTAATATTGCATGCCTGTCGCAGAATGCAGGGAATATACTGCTATTTGAACATACACTGTGTACTTACTACTATATTAGCTTATTTTACAGAGCAACAAAGGACTCAAATATAACTGAATTTGTAGAATCATAGAATGTTTTGGGTTGGAAGGATCATCTTAAAGATCACCCTGTTCCAACCCCCCTGGTAAGGGCAAGATCACCTTCCACTAGACCAGGCTGCTCAAAACCTCATCCAACCCGGCCTTGAACACCTCCAGCAATGGGGCATCCACAACTTCTCTGGGCAACCTGCGCCAGTCCCTCACCACCCTCAACAGTAAAAAAATTTCTTCCCAATACCTAATCTAAATCTTCCCTCTTTCAGCTTAAAACTTTTAACCCTTCCTCCTGTCATTGCACTCCCTGATCAAGAGCCCCTCCCCAGCTTTTCTGTAGCCCTCTTTAAGTACTGAAAGGCTGCTATGAGATCTCCCCGGAGCCTTCTCTTCTCCAGGATGAAAAGTGCCCTGTCTCAGCCCCAGCTCTCTCATAGGGGAGGTGCTCCAGCCCTCTGAACATGTTTGTGGCCTCTTCTAGACTCACTCTCATAGATCCATGTCCTTCCTATGCTGAGGACTGCAGAACTGAATGCAGGGCTCCAGGTGGGGTCTCAGGAGTGCAGAGCAGAGGGGGAGAGTCACCTCTCTTGACTTGCTGGTCACACTGCTTTTTGGTGCAGCCCATGATATGGTTAGCTTTTGGGGCTGCAAACACACGTTGACAGCTCATGTCGATCTTTTCATCCACCATTGCACTTAAGTCCTTCTCCTCAGGGCTGCTCTCAGTCTGTTCTCTGCCCAGCCTATATTTGTGCTTGGGATTGGCCTGACCCGGGTGCAGTACCTTGCACATGGCTGCTTTGAACTTCTTGATATTTGCACAGGCCCACTTCTCAAGCCTGTCAAGGTCCCTCTGGATGGTATCCCTTCCCTCCAGCGTGTCAACTGCTCCTCACAGTGTGGTGAGGGTTCACTCAATCCCACTCTCCATGTCTCCAGCAAAGATGTTAAGTAGCACCGATCCTCGAGTCCTGTTGGGAAACATTTTTCTTGTATCCTGAAGCTATGTGGAACAATTGATTCTGTATGAATAATTGCAGTAGCAAAATATAGTTTATTCCATTATTTGCGTGGTGGTTTACTGACATGCGTGGGGTTGAACTCCAGATAACACTTCTGTTTAGGAAATGTTGGAGAAAATGTAGCATTACAAAACACAGGAGCTATCTAAATGAAGATTCTGAGTTTTGACTTTAATTTGTTGCGTTTAGCAATTTTATACATTTTTGAAGTGTTTTAAGTTTAAAGGTTAACGTTAAATATTTCTCTTTCTACAAGTGTTACTATAAACAGATGTTTATGCATAATGATAAGGATTGATTTTATATGATGTGACTGGTTTCCAGAACTTTTCAGGTCACTGTGAACTTTGCTAAGGATCTCTGGTTTTAGTTGATCTGATGAGGTGCTGTCAAGACTGTCTGATTTATTAATTGGTAACTGTTTTTCTTCCTGCATCATACAAGGAAGTTCTCTGTATGTTTTCAGAGCAGCTGCCATTCAAGAAAGGACAAATATTAGGTATCAGCAATGTTTTCAGTTTCCCATTAATTGGAAGCAGCAGTACCAAATTAGGTCGCATGTCTTCTTGGCAGTGGATTTGGTCTTCGAACATGCTGCAAGGGACTGGGTGCCCAGTTACCCAGATGGAGAGCTGGTATGTGTACTAAGGGTTCTTCTAGGGTGAAACTAAGACTGTAGAGAGAGCAGTTGTTGTATATGCAGCTTTTACCTTGATGTGAGATAAACACTCACTTGGAGCCTGAACATGGACGCAGGAGTGAGTAAGCTGTCTTAGTGATTTCAACACTACCTTTGTTATTGACCTTAAGCACACCCTGGGAAAACTTTCTTAACTACTCTTAATTCTTTGCTCAGTAATATTTTTGCCTTCCTAGCAGCAATGTTCTGTCAAGTAAGTATATCTGTCTATTATATACACACACCAATGTTTTTCTTCTGTATCTTAGCAGCATTGTCAGAAGTCAAGCATTTTCTTGTGCTTCTTTGTCCTAAATTTTATTCAGCAGTTTCTGCAAAGGTTCCAAAAGAAAGCTAAGTCTTCTTCCATACTAACCATGTGATGAAGAGACTTTGTTGAGAAACCTGTTGGAAAACAAATTCAGTAATAAAAACAAAGTGCACTGGTGTTACCTACTGATAGCCGAGAACTGAGTTACCATTGTTCATAAAAACCCCAAATCTTTGCAATATACAAACTGACACTTGGTGTTGATTGTGTGGCTGTCAATTAATTTCTATTGGAGTTTTGCTTGAAAATGCTTGGAAATACCCTGAAATAATCTATGCTGTATGGCGCAAACACATAGTCCAAAACTATGACTCTGTTAAAAGAATAGGTTGGGATGTACTTTGTGGGAGAGAAGGAAGAAACTCATTCATTATATGTATATTGTTAAATACCAAGAAAATCTAAACTGAATAATGTTAATGGCAGACGAGTACTCAATTAGTTGAATTAGATGGATGTGTCCTTTGGAAGTATCATTTAGATATTTTTTTTCAGTTGTCATTTGGAAAGATAAGGAAATCTGCTTTGCATAGAATGGAAATGTGATTGCTTGGCTGTCCTTGGAGTAAAAGGGGTTGTTTGATTTTGCTTGAATTAAATATTTAGATCAACTCGAACATTTTGTTTGGTTTTCAGAGTACCCTTTGGCTTTCAATATAGGTCAACTGAAACCAAACATAACAATTGTGAGTGGGGTATGTTTTTTCTATTTTTTTGTTTTAAGGGAATGGTTTACTATGAAGAATGTTTACACTGAAACATTTCAATTTATTCAATCTGAAGTACCTCACTATTTTGAAACTTTGCTAAATTTTTTTTTTTGAAGTTTGATGATTTCAATACAGATGTAATGCTTGTTCCCCAAAAGCTGTAAGCTAAACTTTGGCAAACATCTATTTCTGTTCAGCAAAACAGCTTTAAAAAAAGTGAAATTGTTAGCATTACTTACCAGCCATTGCCTAGGGCTGCATAACAAAAATTTATGCATAAAATCAAGAAAGTTAGGCTCAAGGTTCTTTTTCCTGCTGTGTCCTTTATAGCAAAAAGAAACCAAAGATAAAGACAAATTTTACCAGTAAATGCAGACCAAAGCTTTAAAGTGAGAAGACAGATGTTAGTATGCTTTAGACACCTCAAAAAGGGGTTGCAAAAGTCAAACAAAACCTTCTATTAAGGGGAATGTAATGAAGTAATGTGTAACTTAGGTGCTAGTTGGCTATTTCTTGAGTTTTGCCATAGTATTGCTGCGCTATGCATTACCCCATAAAATCCTCAGAAGGAATATCTGAAACAAAGTGATGTGTTGAAGCTATAGCACATATTGGCTTCAACTTGCTCTCTTTTAGCAGCATGAATGACCTTCCCCATTGTAACTGGTTTTGAATTATCTTGTGGAATGCCTTTTCTACCAGAAGAGACAAATTCTGGAAATGCTGAATTTTTGACAGGGATATATTGAAATTTTGTGGAAAAGAAAAAGCTGTGTGTTCCATTTAGCATTGTATAAACTAAATCTCAAAGATAAAGCCCTCAGCTGGAATCAGAAAGTACTCTGGAACTGAATGGTTGCAAACCTTTTAGAGGTGAGCAAGACCTGTACATTTCCCTGTGAATTTGTTTTCTCCTTGTACTCATTTTTAGATATGCGTAGGCTGTTTCCTTTGGAAAAACATGCTAAACCAACAGAACCAGAGAACAACAGTGTTTCATCAGACCAAAGGTCCATCTGGCCCAGTACTCTTTTCTACAAACTGGCCAACTGTAAACATCTCAAGGAGAGCATATGAGCAGTGCAGGTCTGCTTCTGCTCGGGCCCTGGCGATGCTCCTAGGCCTCAATAACTGGCACGGGCCTCTCCTGGGACCCTCGCACCCCACCATCTCCTGCCAATGGCCCAAGGGACGTGGTGTCTCAGCTGAGCCTGAGGGCTTTATTGACTCCCTGAGAGATGTTGTAGGTGTGATCATCTCTGCCCCTCTGTCCAGGATGGGCTTGGGACCTGCTCTGTGGAGAGCTGCTGTCCTGCATGGACACCTCAGGCCTAGATCATAGCTTGTGATGCAGAACTATAGGTCTAACTGTTCTGTTCTGTTCTCTGCACTTGCTATAAGTCAAATGTTGATGAGACTGTCAATTGCCTGAAATGCTAGGATTTTTTTCAGCTCCAAAAACACTTTCAAGGACACAAATCACAATGGTTACAAGTGGAAGCAGGATCTTATTTTTCTGTTATTTTATGTTATTTTTTCAGAGTCTGTTTCAGAGCAACCATTAACACAATGCACATGTGTGGCCAGAAGCAGGCTGATGTACTCTTCAGTTTAGCTTGGAAGTGCATCCCTTGCAGCCTGGCAAAGGCAAGTCACAGAGCAGCAGGAACACAGGCCAAGTATCCCCTGTTTCCTGAAGGGGGAGAACTTGAAGGATGGCGATTAGGACCAGCCACACGCTGAAGAGGTGTGTGATACCATGGAGTATTTTTCAAAGTTGGACACATATTGATGACAACCATCCTTTTTGCCTTCCAAAACTTACTCTGTTGTGCTTTTTGGCCAGTGATGCCAGTGATTTCCCTGTTCAATGTCTTTATTCCCTGTTCAATGTCTTCATAAATGACCTGGATGAAGGCATTGACTGCACCCTTAGCAAGTTTGCGGATGACACTAAGCTGGTGGAAGTGTGGATCTGCTGGAGGGTAGGGCAGCTCTGCAAAGGGATCTGAGCAGGCTGGACCGCTGGGCTGAGTCCAATGGCATGAGGTTTAACAAGGCCAAATGCCGAGTCCTGCACTTGGGGCACAACAACCCTATGCAGTGCTACAGACTAGGAGAAGTCTGGCTAGAAAGCTGCCTGGAGGAGAAGGACCTGGGGGTGTTGGTTGACAACCGACTGAACATGAGCCAGCAGTGTGCCCAGGTGGCCAAGAAGGCCAATGACATCTTGGCTTGTATCAGAAATGGCGTGACCAGCAGGTCCAGGGAGGTTATTGTCCCTCTGTACTCGGCACTGGTGAGACCGCTCCTTGAATACTGTGTTCAGTTCTGGGCCCCTCACCACAAGAAGGATGTTGAGGCTCTGGAACGAGTCCAGAGAAGAGCAACAAAGCTGGTGAAAGGGCTGGAGAACAGGCCTTATGAGGAACAGCTGAGAGAGCTGGGGTTGTTTAGCCTGGAGAAGAGGAGGCTGAGGGGAGACCTCATTGCTCTCTACAAGTACCTGAAAGGAGGTTGTAGAGAGGAGGGAGCTGGCCTCTTCTCCCAAGTGACAGGGGACAGGACAAGAGGGAATGGCCTCAAGCTCCACCAATGGAGGCTCAGACTTGACATCAGAAAAAAAAAAAATCATGGAAAAGGTCATTGGGCACTGGAACAGGCTGCCCAGGGAGGTGGTTGAGTCACCTTCCCTGGAGGTGTTTAAGAGAGGGGTTGATGAGGTGCTGAGGGGCATGGTTTAGTAATTGATGGGAATGGTTGGACTTGATGATCCTGTGGGTCTTTTCCAACTTTGCGATTCTGTGATTCTGTGAAAAGTGCTCTCATATCTGCCCAGTGTGAGTATCGCATGCAAGGAGAGCTGAAAAGTGGCAGCTCCTGATGGTGTAGCAAGCTTGCAAGCGCAGACTGTTTTACACAACCAAGGACCAATGGGTAAATGGAGCCAAGGGAAAAGCAGAGCTCACTCCCACTAGAAATAATGGGAAAGAGAGCCCAGGCACAAGTAGTGCTTTAGATTTCGAAAAGCAGCAGGCCAGAATGGCCCCTGAAGAGGGGCTGTCCTAAGTGCTACAGAGGAAAAGAAGCAACCCCCCCAAGGCCCAGATGTGGGGCACGAGGGCCACCTTCATGGAGCACGAGCAGCAGGCACCTGGCTGGAATGGCCCAGAGGAGACCCATGCTCAGTGCTGCAGAGGAAGACAAAAAATCCTGGGGACCTCTGCCAGTTTGCCCTGCAGGAAAATTATGTCCTGACCCCAGCACTGGTTATCAACTATTCCTTGAGCATGTGAGCAAACCTGCCTCCTCATCCCACAGGCTAGGCACACCTCCCAGGAGATGTCCAAGCCCTATTCTTCTTCAACCTGGCAGCATTTCAGGGGCTTCTGAGTGTGGCTAAATTCCTAATTGGCTTTGGAGGCCAGAATTCCTCCTGCAAGGCACCAGTAAGTCCTCTAAAGCACTGCGCACCCCACCCCACCCCACGCCCCCCCCCCCCCCCCCCACCCCCCCCCCCCCACCCCCCCCCCACCCCCCCCCCCCGCCATCCCCCGATGACATCTCTACATCCCATTTCTTGTAACTGCTGCCCCTGACTCCGGAGGGGATGAGGACTGAGCTCTGCAGTGCTCCTCAAAAAGGCATTCCTTTGGTGTTGCCAAAGCTTTCCATCTGAAAGGGCCCAGTGGCCTCAGGCACCCTAGCTGTTGCTGTTTTTTCTCATCTCCAGCAGCCTTGTCCAGCCTCCAGTCTTCCTCCACCAGGCCCTCCAAGTAATTCCACCAGCTCCTCGATGATTTCCTCTCTACCTCCTTTATCCTCACTGGCGCTTTGTGACTGCTGAGTTGCTGGGTGGTGACAGTGTGCCATGGGGATGATAGAGCTCCCCATGCACATCGCCACCCACTGCCCTTCTGCCCAACATCGTGGGGGAGGGAAGTGGAGAGGGAGGTGCTGATCTCTCCTCCATGGAATCCTGTACCAGGATGCGTGGGAATGGCTCGTAGCTGTGTTCCCTGGGGGAGTTTTGGACTTGCCATGAGAAAACATTCCTTTAACAAGAGGATGCTCAAACCCTGCAACAGGCTTCCTGGAGAGGTGGTGTTCCATGCCAGTCGGTGTTGAAGAGTCATTTGGACAACACCGTTATTAATATGTTTTAACTTGTGGGCAGCCCTGAAGTGGTCAGGCTGTTGGACTTCCAACTGACGTCTTGGATTATATTCCAGGTTGTTTGACTTGCTGCACTCTGAATTTATGTATTAGAATACTTGAGCAGAGATCTGTGCTAGCGCTTCTTACATGTGGGGAAACATTAATCTTGCTGTATAGTTACAGAAAGTTTTAGGCAAGTTTGGATCAAGACAGAAAGTAATATATACTCCATTGGATGACTGAACTGAACTGTTTCTTCTAATCTGATCAAAGGTGTTCCCCTTCCTGTTCCCTCCTGAATGTCTCAAAACTGTATTATGACAGTGAGTTTCCCTTGATTTCAGACATATTTTCACAATAATGCGCTTTCCATTTGTTCCTTTTTAAAAATCATATTTACTCATTAGTTCTGTAAGATGAGAGTGTATTTACATTCCTGTTTGCTGTATGGTGACTGAGTTTCTACTTCCATGTACTCCCGCACCTAGCCTTAGTGAATAGGTCATTTCCTCCATTCATTTCATTATGACCTTTGATGAGTCTTAAAATATATCTCCGTTTCTTATGCCACTGTTTTATTTTATTAAAAATAATTGCATTTTGGAAAGCTATTGCTTCTCTGCATGTTTTTGCTTTGTTTTGCAAGTTTTTACTTGGTCTTTTGGAATGAAAGTCTCCTCCTAACATGGCCAGACTTTGGTCTAAAAAATATGTAATCATTTTTGTGCATTTGTAGTGTATTACATCTGTAGTCAGTCCGCTGCTGTCAAGAAGCTTCAAAACTATTGCATATGCTGTATATGTGATAGACTAGTGCAGAATAAATTTGGTGTTTTAACATCTGTTTCCAAAGCCTGATCACTCTGCAGTACACTTGTGGTATGATTGATGTTGCCATCAAAGTATTAAATACACTGATCATCTTTGTGCCCTGTGGCCACAAAGGATTCTGGCATTCACAACATGCCACTGCTTTTCACAGAAGTGCTAAGGATCAGCAGAAGGCTCAGATTTAGTTTAAAATGTTGTTAATATCTTCATTAAGGGTGTAGATTATCGCATCTTCTAATTTATACTTGCCAAGAACTTTCCATAATGCAATCTTGCTTCCATTTCCTTATAACTCTGGCAAACTTTAATTGATACTTCTAGTTAAAATCATTTAACTAGTTGCAAAAATTGTATTAGGGAAAATATGTTATTCTAGGCAATTTAGAAACAAAAGCTTCTTATTGAAAGGCTCTGAAGGCCTTCATGCTTTAGTGTGGAACATTTGCCACAGGTTACTTTCTTTTTTAACATTTTGTGCTTGGGGCAAATGGATTTTGTGGAGGCTCAGTAGATTCTGGCTGTTAGATTTTACAGGTGTCCTCCATACCTTGGGCTGATTCGATGCCTTTCTTTTTTCCCTCCTCCTTATTGCCCGGTCTGCCATAATTTTAGGCATCAGAACCTAGGAAGGGGAACCTCTTTTATTCCATGTGTTAATGCCTCCTTCTGGTGTTAAGGGAGGCCTCACTCCAGTTTAATTATCCATATTGCAGCCTGATATTAGAAACATGCCTTAACAATTAATTTGCAAAAAAGTCTTGTCAGTGCCACGCTTGGGACACAAATGGATCGCACAAGATTCTACAAGTATGCAGTGTAGTGTGCAAGACTGTAAGTGAGCTCTTCTCCTGCAAAGAAAACCACTTAGGCACTGTTTACAGTTTGTATAACTGGGATTCTACTGTTTAAGTACTGTGTATCTTTTTTTTTTTTTTAAAAAGGAGGTGGCCCCAACGAACTTAGAATGTTGTGATGTAAACAATTGAAGAGAAGTACATAATACATGATTGCATTCAAGATAATAAGTGACTGGTCACTGTATTTACTACTAAGATGTTGTCCAGGGTCTTGAATGGGGTGACAGAGGAAAGATCATTATTGAGGAAAGATAGGAACAAAGATAATGCGGTAATGAGGAATGGTTATTCATTTGAGAAGGAACTCTCCTCCTAAATTTTTCAAAAATTTGTGTTCCCATAAAGTTTTTCATCAAGAGTTGAAGTCTGTATGTGCTGCCTTGTTTCTGGAATTAGAAACTTCTTCTTTATGGGGATTGTTACAGTAATTTTGAATAGCTTTTAATGGATTCCTTTAATGTCTTTGGAATGTTGTTCATGTCATGTTTGTCTGTTCCAAAATATAAAGCTCATTAATGCTGTAATATGAAATAAAATACATATTTTCTGAAAATCCAGACAGTTGATGGTTTAGGGTGCTGTCTTCTCTCTAAGTTGTTGTCAATGGTGCATAGGCATTGTCCAGAGGATAACTTGCCAGATGTATTGACACTGTTGACAAAGTTTCTCATAGCACGACAAGATTACCTTTTTGTCTCTATTGAACCTAGTCTAGTAGTTGCCATTTTATAGTGTTTCTGACTGTGTTGTTGCAGCTTAGAGTACTTGAAAGAAGAAAATAACATGAATGTGAATACTTATTTTGCAAGTCTGAGAATTTTACAGACAATAAGACTCCGTTAGTCTCTTAGCTTTAGTAGTTTAAAAAAACAGAGGAGTCTGTTTAACAAAGGTTGTATTCTTTTCTTTAACAGAAGAAACCCCAAGTTTTGATCACATTTGCTGTGTGTAATTCAGTCTTCTCATTCCTTTTTTATATTCCTTTATTTGCATTTGTGCTGTTTAAATCCTTGAATGACAACAAATCTGTTCGATTTTGCGGTTTTATGAAAAAAGTGTATCTTATTTTTGTTGGAAATAGAGGTTTAATAGAAAAGAGACAATGCATATAGCAGTTAAAAATACTACTTGATTTTCAGCTATAGTTGCAGTTATATTTTAAACAAACACTGCAATTAAAAGAAGTGTTTCTTTGCCATATTCACAGAATCACAGAGTCACTAGGTTGGAAAAGACCCACTGGATCAAGTCCAAACATTCCTATTAATCACTAAACCATGCCCCTCAGCACCTCATTCACCCATCCTTTAAACACCTCCAGGGATTATGACTCAACCACCTCCCTGGGCAGCCTGTTCCAGTGCCCAGTGACCTTTTCCATGAAAAATTTTTTCCTGATGTCAAGCCTGAACCTCCCCTGGCAGAGCTTGAGGCCGTTCCCTCTTGTCCTGTCCCCTGTCACTTGGGAGAAGAGGTCAGCACTCTCCTCTCTACAACCTCCTTTCAGGTAGTTATAGAGAGCAATAAGGTCTCCCCTCAGGCTCCGTTTCTCTAGGCTAAACAACCCCAGCTCACTCAGCTGTTCCTCATAAGGCCTGTTCTCCAGCCCCTTCACCAGCTTTGTTGCTCTTCTCTGGACTCGTTCCAGAGCCTCAACATCCTTCTTATGGTGAGGGGCCCAGAACTGAACACAGTATTCAAGATACAGTCTCACCAGTGCTGAGTACAGAGGGAGAATAACCTCCCAGGACGTGCTGGTCACACCGTTTCTGATACAAGCCAAGATGCCATTGGCCTTCTGTGAAGCAGGCTGGAGAACTGATCTGGGGCAAAATTGAATGTGGGTCACTCTGCCTCAACCATATCCTGCCAGCCACCCATTTTAACTTGGATTGGTTCTCCAGTCTGGTTTGCCTTGGGACTACATAAACACTTGAATTAGCTGAATGGGGGAAAAACAGTGTGTATCATGTAGGGAATAAGCAACTGAGGACAATAGAAGATGGGACTGACGCTCTCATTAACAGTGTTAGCTTATGCTGCTTGAAAAGTGCAAGAGAAACTGGACTTACAGAATGATCAGATCTTGCTTTATGGGAAAGGATGCAGAGCTGTGTATGTATCCTCTTGAGGGGGTACTTTTGTGATTAGATGTGGTAAAATCTGTTCTAGTTTCCATGTTTTTTTCAGAACATAATTTTGCTGTGTTTTAGAATGAAAAAATAGAAAGCTGGAAGGAGGCTATTTATTTCTGTGTTTGTAGAAACCTTGACGTGTGACAGTAATATTACAAATGGTACCTTGAAATTACTTTTTAATCATGTTATTAAATGTTGGATGTAAGAATGGAAATTCTTAGAGGAAATTCTAGTTACTATCCATAGCTATGTCTTGTTTTGGAGAAAGGGTAAGCACTAAGGTTGCTGTTGTATAAAAAAATCTCACAAATGCAAATTGATGGGTAGTTATTATGATTTTATTTGGAATTGCCCTATTGTCTTTGTATTTCCCTTGTAGTTTTTAATTTTGAGCTTGTGCTTAGATTATAGATAATAAAGTTTTTATTTCTTTTAAAGCGTTGTCAGCCAGTTTTATGCCACTTTCAGTTTTGTTGTGAATTGTAATGGCTTGCAAATGTAATTTACTGTTTAGTAGACTTACTTTTGTTAAGTTTGCATTATTTGAAATGGAGTGTAAAACATAATCTTTTAGTAATGCCAGTAGTTGAAGCCTTTACCATACAAATTAAGTTGCTTTTGTGTGTATTTAGTGTTGAATTTTTAAGCAGTTCAAATTAAAGCATAGTGTATAATTTGATTGATCTTGCTCCCAGGGGAAAAAAAGTCCATATCTTTAATTTTATTTCAAAATAAAAGTTTGATTTTACATGGCTTCTTAGTCACAGGGATATTGGAGCTTTTCCATTAGTTTTTTTATTGCTCATAAACATTTGTTCAGCTGTGGGAACGTGTGTTTCTTTGTTGGTAATACTTGTTTGACTCTTCTATTTACTGCTAGTTTTGTAAAACCTAGACTAGGAATATTTTCAAGACATTGTAAGAGTGTTATCATAGCTGACCTTGCATATTATGCAGCACACAGCTAATTCCTGTTACTTCTGTGAAAATATCACAAGCAATTCCTATGATAGAACAGATACGGTAACCAGAATCCAAGTCGTTAATTTAGCAGATCAGATGCAGTTTGTTGCACCAGCTACCTTACAAGTACAGTATTGGTCCTTATTATTATGTCCAAAGGTAGTTTATTTGAATATGACAATGATCTATGTTATCATTTGGTAAGTAGTCTCCTCTGGCCTTCTGGAAGAATGATTGAATAATGGAATCAATAGGTTGGAAAAGACATTTGAGATCATCAAGCCCAACCGTACCTACCTGTCCACAACTAAATCATATCCCTAAGCACTTCATCTACCCATCTTTTAAATACCTCCAAGGAAGGTGACTCAACCACCTCCCTGGGCAGCCTGTTCCACTGCCTGATAACCCTTTCAGTGAAGAAACTTTTCCTAGTGTCCAATCTGAACCTCCCCTGGTGCAACTTGAGGCTGTTCCCTCTTGTCCTATCACCTATCGCTTGGGAGAAGAGACCAACACCCACCTCTCTACAACCTCCTTTCAGGCAGTTGTAGATAGTGATAAGGTCTCCACTCAGCCTCCTCTTCTCTAGGCTAAAGAACCCCAGATCCCTGGGGAAATGTTAGTTATTCTGTGCCAGTGAAACATCTGACCCACAAGGCTAATCAAGGTGATATTCTGCTAACTTTTCTTTCTTTGCTGCAAGGATTATGGAGGAGAGCGCTGCTTCCTGGAGAATAAAGGATTTAACAGAACTAGGATCTCTCAGAATGAAGTTTTCACAGAACTTTTCTGCATTTCTCTTTGTGGCCTAAATGAGTTGTGTCACATACGCCCTGCTACCCCTTCCACTTACAGGTGATCAGTGTGCCAACTGCTTCTCAAAATGAAGAGAAATGTGATATGATATCTCATCTCAAATGAGGTTTCAGGGCATTATGTGAAACTAGCAAAGGCCAGGTTTAGAACAAATCCAAATGGGATTCTTAATCCCATAATGTGATTAAAGCTGAGAAACACTCTAGCATGGGACATAGTGAAAGTCTGCATGTTTGGATGAGATCAGACAGGTGCATGGAAGAAGAATCCATTTTCTTTAAATAGGAAGAAGTCTGTAAGACAAGGAAGTGTTGCAATTTGCTGAATAGTAAGGAAATACTTTGAGGTCTATATTTATACTTTCCATTAAGGATCCCTTGTGAGAGTACACTAGGCTAAACTGACCAGTGGTCTTACTCATGGCTATTCTTAAGCTATATTTCATCAAATACCTTATTTTTCCCCCATTTTACAATTGTGCGTTATTGTTTTAGTATTGCTGTATACCTCCTTTTGTAATGGTGGCTTACATTCCTTGTTTAGGCTGTTTTTTGCAGAGGTGATGCTTCTGTTGTGTTGTGCAATACCATTGTGACTCAAGTCCGCATAATCTCATATGTAATGAATCTCATATGTAATGAAACTTTTGAAATTAATTTAATAGGAAACTAAGAGCTCATCTGATCAAGTCTGAGTTAAAGAAATTTGGAAGAAAATTAGAAGTGCTAAGTGATTAAATGAAAAAGATGCAGTTTACAGAAGCAAGAGACTCCAGCGTCAAATAGGTCACAGCAGTCACAGCATATGTCAAGTGTAAACATTCTGCAAGTTATAAAAAGAAATTGTCTAATCTTTCATGCTGTATTCACTGAAGTCATAGTGATAGCATAACTCTGGATGGTGACAAGCCAAATAGTGACAGTGAGAAAATGCTGTAAGAATACTAAATATATCTTATGAAAAAATAAATTTACATGCTCGGTCTCTGAGATTTGATTGGTCTCTCTCATGGTTAACTGTTATCCCTTCTTTTTTTTACCTTCCCTTGAGTATTTCCTGCTATGATAAGACAAAAGTCAGTACGAGTTAAAGTATTCTTAAGTCAGGTTTAGATATAATGCTACAGTGATGGCAGTTGCTCATGAAATAATGGTTCAGGACTAGGTAGAAGAAAACATTGCTTTCAGGCTGCCCTGGCATTATTAATATAAAGTCAAACTGGTCAGTCAGTGCTTCTTTTAAACAAAATGTATTAATGTCACTTTTAGAAGCCTTCTAAGGGAACCTAGTTAGGTTGTATGGACCCGTTAATGGGTCTCTTCATTGGTCAAAGCATGGCTGTTCTTGTCTTACAACCCCCTCATGTACACAAGTGTCTCATATTTAAAGATTTAATCTTGTTATTAAAGTGTTATGGAAGTGATAATTTAGACATATGAGGTCCAACACAAATGAGATTGTGCCTGCAACTCTTAAGAAACTCAGAAAATCAACTATGATCATCTTCAAAATAGTTCCCTTCTGAGTTGACTCACAGTTGCTTATGGTGCTGCCAAGGTTCAAAGCAATTCCACAAATCATTTTCTGAAAGGCTCTTGAGGATCTTGTGTTTTTACTTCCACATCTACCGACAAGAAATGGGTTCCTTTGAGCATTGGCTTAATCTTTGGGATCTCTTTGCTGTAAGCCTCAGTCAATAATTTAATAATTTCCCTTGTAAATTTCTTAAGTTTCTTGATGCTACCTCACTGTTCAATGTTTTCCACAAAGGGTAAGAAAACTTCTACATTGTAATGTCTGTATTCCTGCCGAGTGAAGAAATGAGTGAGCCTTATCTCATTGCAACAGGTCAGAACATGTTCTATAACCATCTCTGTCTCTCCCCTCCCACTCTTGCTTCCTGAGCTATGGAATTAGTCTCTTTCTCTTGCCCCCACCCCCTTCCCGTGTCAGACCTTGTAATTTGCACCTGTACATTTTAGAGAGCTCTGTTGTGTCTCTTATCTAAATTGAAAGCAAATAGATCTTAAAATACATGTTGTAAGAGTTTGGTACAACTTGCTAAGTTTGGATGTTAGAGATGCGGCTTTTATACACAATTTGGTTGTATGTGAAATTAGATTGCAAGTAATCATGTTGAATGATACAGAAAAATTGTTTCTACGCTAGTGTCCCATGAAAATAAGAGCGATGATTTGCACAGATACGTGGGACTCCTGGTGTGCACACTAGGGTGTCTTGGTAGCTTAAATAGATGTCTTTTTAATGCTGTGTATATTATGTTAAAGTACTAATATCTGACATTCAAATATTGCATGTAAGCTAGGTCTAAGAGCTGTTAGCAAGGGTTCAGGATACTCCAGAACCTTTAGGAAGATACCTGGTGTACCTGTGAAGACCAGTTGTTTCTGCTTTAATTTAGGGTAATTGGATTTATGACCTGTTCATGGCTTGTTTTCATGTATGGGCTTAATGCCCCGAAGAAAAAAATAAAAATAACATTCTTGGTTTTAGTTTATTTGTAAATCAGGTCAAATACCCTTGATTAGCTCTCAGCTGGAGTATCATTTAAATCCTGGGAGACTGAACCTGAACAGCAGGCTTTTTTCAGATTAGCCAAAAGATAGGGAGAGAAAAATAAAAGCTATTTCCAGTTCACAAGCAGTACAACAGTGCTGAATAAATCTGCAACTGTTAATGAATAGCTATTTCAAATATTTACAGGAGGCAAAAGAAAAGAAGATTGGCATCCAAGGCAGCTGTGCCCAGGGAGAGCTATTAAAAAAAAACATGATAAATGATGTTCAAGTGCTCATATAGTTGTCAAATATCAGAGGTGCTCAAAAGTGGAAAGTGTTTATAGTCTGTGGCCGCGCTGATAGGCATTCTGGACAGCCATACTTTTTTCTTACATTTCTCACAAAACTAAAATATAGCTGATCAAGAGGGGAGAGATGATCTCATGTAAAAACCTTGAACTTCTTGCTACATTAAAATGCACAAAAGCTTATTTGCTTTATAGGTGAAAATAAAATTGGTTTATACTTTCAATTATTTCCACACTTGAACTAATTTCTTTAGTCTCAATTCTTAATTAAAAAATATGATGCTTCTATACACTTAGCTTTTTTCAGGTTGTCTGGAAAGTATTTTACATCAATTTTCAGTTCTGAGTTCAATGTATGCCAATAGACTGCAAACTTTAGCAAAGACACTTTATTTTTGTACTTTGCTGTGAAGCTGGGTTCCCAAAAGCTGTGAATGCTGGTGAATTTCCCCGCCAGCACAAAAAAAAAAAAGAAAAAAAAAATTAAGCCTTATATACCAGAGATAAACCAAGTAAAAAGGACCTAAGAAATATGTCATTATTTATGGATGCTATTGTAGAAATCGTGTTTGTCATGCATAGACTTTACTTTCTTTCCTCTTCTAATTCTTTTTTCCTCTTTCAAAAATGAATTAGACAAAATGATGCAAAAATACTAATACTAATCCAGCATTTCTTAGCAACTATTTCAGGTTCTGTGTCTGAGGGATAAGCTAATGTGGAGTAAATTTATTTTCACTGAAACTCTGCAGGAGACCCATGTGTTAGTTACATGGATATGTTGTCTTGTTTGTGTATAAACTCCTGTCCTTTTAGCACTGAAATCCACTTTGAAATGGATATGAGCTGAGCTATCTGAATCTGTTATGGAGAGCAGCCTAAATAATGTCAGTTTTCTATTTGGTGTCTTGAGGTTTTGAAGCAATTCTTAAATGAAGTGTATGCTGATGTCACAATGAAAAGGAATAAGAAAATTGAAAGCATCTCTTTCCTTAACCTGCACGCATCTTTATTTTTATGGAAATGGCTTAGTGGTTTCCTCAGAAAGTAACTTCTGGCAAAATCTGCCAGATCCACTTCTTGACCATTTGTGGTGATGTAAGAAGCTCAGTGATAACAGGAAAAGATGGGACCTCCCAAGCCTGAAGACAGTACAAGCCTGAAAGATTACCTCTCTTTTCCAGCTTTATCTTTCCATGTCATGGCAGGTGTTACCTTTCAATACACCATTGCATAACAACATAGTTCCTGGAAATGGTCAAAGGACACAGCAGATTCTATACCAGTTTCCTTTATATGGAGGCTTTGTAAGTTACTGGGCGCTGATTTGAAAGAAAACACAATGTTAAATATTGAAATTATTATAGCTGCCATGGCCCAACACACTTTGAGGCACCTTTAGGTAAGCATGCCTGTTGCCTGATATTCTTAATGGTTCCAATTATAATTACATGAATTTTATTGTTTCAGGATTATAATGCTGTGCTGCATTGACAGAGTCATTTTAGGAAACTTGTGTATTGTTGTATCTTTCTTGAGTGAAATTTTTTAGTTGTGCTGTGTAAAGCGGACCTCAGAAATCTGAGACGTGTTTTGTAGATTTTAAAGGTGAAATCTGAGTTGTCTGTGTCACTCTTGAAAGGTCCTTGCAATTGGAGTAAGCGCCTCTTTCCTACCTAAGTAATACTGCCTAGCTAGGAGCAGCTTTTGGTTTGGATATTTTCTGCTTCTGGGAGTGGAACAAGGTGTTCTGTCTTAATTAGATTTTTTTGAAGGCTTGCTTTGCTTTTAGCTCACCAGAATCTAGATTGCTTGTTCTTCCATATGTAGTAAAAACCCCACAACTTTCGAAGTTATTTAAGGAAAGGCATAGATGATGGCAAAGGAAAGGAAGCTGTTTTAAAGGCTTGATACCTATGTGCATATAGAAATAAAATTTGCTGTATATAGATAAAAGATATATGTTTTTTAAAATCTGTATGAATACTCTGCAAAGCAGGTAAATGCAGTTTCTCCAGCCTTATTTTTTTTCCAAAACCCTTTTCAGTTGCACATTAGAAATCATACTCATTACAGAATAGGGCTTTTCATTGGTTTGGACAAACAGCAAGCTGACATACTTTCCAGACAAGAACTGACCATTAATGATAACGCTTTTTAAAATAATCTTATTTTTAACGTGCTGAGTCTCACTGGAAGAAATAAGATACTTGTAGCATTCATTTAACAGAGATTTAGCTAATGCAGTTAGTGCATAAAACTATTCAAATAGTCCTTCTTATGAATAAAGCTTACATTTATGTATTTAAACTAAAATCTGTATGGACACAAATGTGTATTCACACAAGCTAATGTAATATTATGATATTCTTTTTCAGCTGTGCTACTGTTATTTAAACACTGGTAACATGGGCAGAGTTTTGAGTAGAACACATTAAATTATAGCAAAGCTTAATAAGTAGAGTTTCTGGTTGGAGGATAGGAAAGAGAAGGGGTTAATGGGAGAGTTCAGTAGAGTTTAATGTGCATTACTGGTAGAGAAAACAGGCTTGCTCAGAAATTCAGGGTCTTTAAAAGAACTGGTTAATATATGAAGGTATATTTCATGTTCTCTGGAAACAAAAGTACTCTGGGACTACTTTAGTTAGTTACTGAAAATAAATACAGTTTCTGCTAAATCCTATAAACTGCTGGAAGGGTGTAACAGACCTATCTTTTCGTCCTCCTTTAGTGCTTTCCAGTTTCTGCAAGTAGAGAAGATTTGGCTGCCTTCCATACAGGGAGAAACTTAACATTCTTGGGCATAGAAAGGAGTGAGATTCAAATGGCATGTCCAGACAAAATTTGCTTGCCACAACTTGCACGAGTGATTTCTTTGGGCAAGTCTGCAGCAGCCTCCTGCTGCCATACCTCATACTGAAGGCAGCATACAGCATCTCGGCTAGTCTGTCACATCTGTGGTGGACAGACTGCAACAGCCTAACCTGACTTCAGAAACATTACACAGAGCACTGTTGTAAAAATAATCACTGTCATCCTACCCTAGATCTTCTGCAAACTGTGCAGAGGGCAAGGATACTCCGATTATTTTACTGTTCTCCAGGACAGTTTCTTTTTCTTTCTTTGTAAATATGCTAGTACCTGTATCTGCTCATTTTTTTCCCAGCAATGAGACAGAATAATCTTGTTGCAGAAAACCCTTAGTATCCTCAGCAGAAGCAGAGAAGCTCGTGAAAGTAGCATTAATTTCTATGTTACTGCTCTTCCAAAGATGTGAGAGAAGTAGTAGCTGGATGGACCTAAAGATGCAGGGAGATATAACTTCAGCTACTCAAATTTCCACTTTTGGGTGAAAAGTTGTTTGCAAACATAGGGACAGAAATTTCCTTTGCAGGTTTAATCGACCAGATATCATTGTTTGCCTATCCATGAGAGTTTGATAAAGGAGTAATAAGCAAATGGATTTTTTTAACATTTTTTTACAGAACAATATTAAGTCCTTTTTTTGAAGATGGATAAATAAAACAGAATTTATATCTTCTATATTAAGTACAGTGTTTTGTCCTTTAAATATTCCAAGCAGTAAAGTTGACATAAAAGAAATAACATTTTTACATTTCTAGTATTCTGTGGCAAAATATATCTTCACAGCAAGTAATAAAATGGAAATTCTCTAAGGATTTTAAAGTTGCTTTCATGCTTGATTAATATAAACTGCAGTATCCTTCACTGTAACTTAATTTTGAAAGTATCTGAGCATAGAGTAGGTATTATAATGTTAAAATTTCTGTGACATGGGTAATTTTATAGTTTACAGGAATTTTATTTAGATGTAATAACATTAGAGATGTGAAGCTTATCTTTTCTTTCTCAGCCCCTTCCCTCCTTTATGGAGAGCTGGAAGTCTTGCTTTATAAGCTTTGTGCTCAATTCTTATATGTATTTTAATGGGGTTTTTTGTATTTAATTATTTTAATTTGCATATTGGGCTTTTGTAATCTTCTTAAGTTAATTGTTTCATTCCTCCAGCTGTTCCTAAATAGCCATTGTACTGATCAAGCACTTACTTCAGTATGTCCTTGATAAAATTAATGAAAGCATCTGTAGAAACAGCGACAGCAGCTGCAGTGCCTTATGGAAGCCAACTTCTGCTTAACAGTCTGATAAAAGAAATAGTTCTGTACTTGGGCTGGAAGCTAATGCTGGCTGGCTTACTTCTAGCATAAAAAGAGTTGCACCTGCCACAGCTAGACCAAGCACTGAGGCTTGCTGATTACATGTTCTTGTTAGTGTAATTGTTATTGGTAAAATGGGAGTGATGTCATCCTTATCAAGCCCTACTGGCACCCTACAGTGTGACAAATAATTTGCCCACTGATATTTATCAGCATGGGCCTTGTTTTAGAAGTGACGAGAGTGCTGAATTTTCACAGTTGAATGCTGTACAACTGCAGAGGTGTATGAAAATGAAAAGGATTGATACTTGTAATCAGTGCACATAGTGATGGTTAAAGTGTAATGAAACAAGTGCACATTTAGGATAATTATATTGCTACCAGGTGGGGCCCTGGGGCTTTGTATGTATAGAAGTGGCTTGAGGTGGCAGATATGCAGGAAGAAGTACTGCAGCACCATCTGGTTTTTTCTCATTTCCTCTGTAATTTTCTATCCTCCAAGCCTGGACTGCCCTGAGTTTGAACAACACTTGGACTGTTACTGTTCAGTATCTTCTCTCCTAGTTGGGTATAGCCTCAAACACTGGAGTGGATGTGATGCAAAGCAGCAGCTCTTGTGAGTAAAATATATTAGAGCTCTCCAAGACATAGCTGGCATACTTCTCCTCTTTAATCTTCTCTCAAAATGGCATGTAGCAAAATCTGCTCTTGTTGTATTTTAAGGCAATAACAATATTTTAATATTTTCTGCATGTATTGATTGTATATGCTTACATGTATATGTCTTAAGTGAGTAATGAAAAATACTAGGAATTCCTCCAGATAGGCAACTATGTTTTCTATTTACTTTAGTGCAAATTTGGAAGCCTTAAGCTACTTGCATTTCTTCTGAGTAAGTAATGGGAATGAATGATCGGTAGTTGAAAACAGTATGACTGCCTTTTGCTCCTTTGGATTACCGTGCAAGCTGAAAAATGAGAAATTGTCATTCGTGGTAATTACTATGGGAAATGGGAATGTGTATTTTTCCAATTTAGAAAGGGAATAGGAGCCTAGTGCCTTCAAAGACACTGCTCACAAAAGCACACCAAGTGTCTCAAATGTGATAGATGTGCCACAAGTCCAGTTTGGTTGCACATCTTGCGTAGAATAGGTTTGATGTATCTCAGATGCATTGTATTCATCTGCACTTGTTGATAGCTAATTTGTGCACATGCATTTACTTGTCTGGGAGTATGTTATAAAAACAGTATTTTCAAAGCAGTTTCTGAACTGATGGCCATATTCAGATTGTATTATTGCGAAATGCTCTGTAATTTATATAGCTTTTCTGTTATAATGCATCTTTTATACATCTCTGACACTTTTATTTATCTCAGTTTTTCCCCACTGAATGTAGTTCATTTTATAATTTGCACTATTTGTTCCCAAATAAAAGAAAGAACGTTGTTGAATCTATCTGAGTCTTTTTTTTCAGTGGGGTGTGCCAGGGTCAGGCTTGTACTTGGTGTAACTGCAGGGATGTCAGTAGAGTAATACCTTGGATAAATTTCACCCAGCTTTTACTAGAGCATCCAAGTTTTAACTGAAGCCTGCCCTGTTAGAGTTTAAAAACAACAAAAAACCCCAACATGTGAGAGCTGAATAGGTATAAAAACATGTCTATATGTCTGAGGTGGCTCCTGGTAGCTATTTAACATACATTGCCAAATAAACCCAGATTTTGGAAGTAAGTGCTGATTTATGGAAGCTGATGATGATTTACAGAGGTAAACACAAAAAGCTATGATGTTGTAAACTGATTACTTTAGTGAGAGAAACGATGGAAATTTTGAAAATAGATGTGTGTGCAAATGGGATGAAAACCTGTGGTGCATGTGGAAAACATAATAGGTTAATCATTGTAAACTTTGAATGAAAAAAGTATTTATGGATGGCAAAGCCATTCAATTTTATCAGATTGACAAAAGCCAGTCAATTCTGAATGTTATTAAGACCTTTATGCTACTTCTGGGAACCCTTGCATAAAAGCATGAGTGATCCATTTTTTAGAATTAATTTGGTGACAGTCTTTTACCAGAGGAATGCATCTCCTGGCCTGGTGGATAAATTATTTCTGCAGCCTGTGACCTCGGAAGCTGCACAACTCTTCGACTGGCTGCTCTCGGTATACTTGAAATAGTTCTTTTGATTAGAATACTGGAGTGTTGTGTTTATCCCATTGATCTCACTGAGGTGGAACATTTTGTAACACTCAAGGAAAACAACGAACAGTCGATGTTTTTTTTTTGTCTTACTACCACATATATTTGTTTTTCTCTTTGTTCGGGGTATGGGGTCCAAGACAATTATCATCATCATGTTTCTTTCTCTGACAGCAACCATAAGACAGATATGCTGTTCCTATGAATTAATCTTTTGAATGGGTATTAGAGCTGGTGATACTGTAATGTACAAAAACTCTGGAGTCCATATACCAACTTAGCTTATCTACATTGTTACGCTGTTGATAATCATAGCTTCAGGGACTCTGAACAACAGTGGCATTTTAATTGTCCCCATAAGCTATCCTTAGGGTAGTAAATTTTATGCCTGATGTGGACTTAGTATTCAGTTACCTTTTCCTTCTTCTTTCTCTCTGTTTCATACCCAGTGAGAAAGACCAAGTGCATTCTGTTTACGAACTTCATCTTAGAAGTAGTTTGATTTGGAGGTAGAGGGTGAAACTGCATTTTTAAATCAGCAATTGAAATGCAAAGGGTTGGTGTTTTGGGGTTTTTTGATAGAAAGCTTTAGTAGTGAATGCTAGAGCACCTCCCATACAAGGTCTTGCTGAGAGAGTTTGGCTTGTTCGGCCTGGAGAAGGTGAGGCTCTGAGGAGACCTTATAGCAACCTTCCAGTACCTGAAAGAGCTGCAAGAAAGCTGAGGAGGCACTTTGTAAAAGACTTGTAGCGATAAGACTAGGGGAAATGGGTATAAACTGGAAAGGAGCAGATTTAGACTAGACATAAGGAGGAATTTCTTCACTATGAGAGTGGTGAGGCACTGGCACAGGTTGCCCAGGGAAGTTGTGGCTGCTCCATCCCTGGAGGTGTTCAAGGCCAGGTTGGATGGGGACTTGGGCAGCCTGGTCTAGTGGGATGTGTCCCTGCCCATGGCAGGGGCTTTGGAACTGGATGATCTTTAAGGTCCCTTCCAATTCAAACCGTTCTATGATTCTACGACATGCTGGAAATAAGTGTTTCTTTCCTAACTCATGGGAAGTTTAGTTTTATTCTACCACTTTTGGATAGAGGGGGTAAAAATAGCAGCACATCTGTCTTGTGTAAGACCTTAGTTTGCCAGATTTTTTAGTATGTGTTTTATTTGTCTTTTAAACATGGTTTCTGCCTCTACCTCGGCCCTCTCTGACATACTTGCCTAGACAAACACGTCTCCTTCTTGAGAAAATCAGATTATTTTTCACTTGCAGGCATAAACCTCTGGTGCTGTTTGTGTTGGCCTTCTCTTTGCTTGTGATATGAGGTGGCAACTGTTGGTTGCAATGGTGTTTCCATGGAAGCAGCAGCCCTCAAGCTCCAGGGATCTGCTACATTTTTAAAGATCAAGATGTATCCTTTAAATCAATAAGACCTGATGAAAGAGCTGTCAAAACCAACCAAATTGAAAAAAAGACATAGCATCAAAAGATAGTAGATTCTAGGCAAATGTCTATATTGAACTGTAGTGGCTTTCACTCATATAATTTGTGTTGTTAGGACAAAACCAGCTGTTATATTGAAAACTTTTGGCATGAGAAATTTAACTTGAATACTGAAAAAGAAAGGGGATTTATTTTTGCTTAAAATCTGTAGGTTATTACAAGTGAAATAGCCATTACTGTGCAACTTTTCTGTGTGGGTAATGGCTTGACTGCTATAAATAGTTGGTGGCCCTAGTAAAAAAGTTGTAATAAATTAATTTATACTTGCCTGATAATGCATATACATTTATCTGTTTTCAGTAGAATAATTATATGAATAGTACAGATAAAGCTCATGAAATGATCTGACAGTAAATGAAACCATAATCGTCTGCTTTAGAGGAGAAAGAAGTACTACAAAGGTGATGTTAAATCTGCAACATAGAGTTCTCCTGATTTCAGAGCTACACACAAAGCTGTTGTGATATGTTGTTCTTTAAAACTGCTGTGAGGAGCATATTTTAGGCAAAAGGTGAGAGGTTATGATGCAGTTGCCAAGTTAGTGGGAGGCAAGATGGTTGTAGCAACCAGGGAGGGAGTGGTCGATGCTAAGTATGTTGTGAAGTCAGAATATGCTGAATTGCACCAGCCCTTGAACAGTACGTGAACTTGCACTAACTGTTTTTAATTTGGAATTCAGTACTGAGATGTTTGGTATTTTGACAGGAAAGAGGGGTAAATATTATTTATGTCTGCCTAGTTGTCTGGATGCTGGCAATATGAAAAGTGCTTAGTTCACAATAAAAAAAGTGAGCTTTAATTGTGAATTACTGTGTTTCTATTGAATTGTATTTATTGCATATATATCTGTATCAGGGAGAGTAAAACCTCTGTGCCTGAATATATAAAATCTGATTCTATCTTATCCCAACACCTTTTTGAATAAGTTAAAATGCTTCTGTTGGTTTTCTGTTTTCTTGTAGTCCTTAAACTGACATCTGTCATGATGTCAAAGCTGACTCCTCTACTTCAGATCAACAGTTCATTCTTAGAAATGATACTGGCAATCCATTTTAATAGCAAAATCCACAACTCTCAAATTATAACTTAAAGGTGCATATGACTCCTAGTATTCCAAAACTGCTTGTGGAATAGAGTTGTGAATGTATTCTATGTAAATGAAATGCAATTAGCTGCAATATTTTAGTTAACGTATGAAATATGGAGAATGAGAAATTTTAAACCAGAAGGGGGCAGCAATGCTATAAAAAATAATTTTGGCTCAATTATCTCCCTTTTTCTGTTTTGCCAGGAAGTCACATGTATGTGCTCTGCCAATTTCTTGGACAGACTTTAAGATAAGTGGCATGAAAAAAGTCTGTTAATACCATTGCAGTGGTTATTATTTCAGTTATATTTCTTTGAACAGCTTCTTCCTGCCAAAAGGTATTAACTTGAAGATGTACATGTAAAGGACCTATTGACTTTTTTCTTTAGCATATGAAAATTGAATTTATGATGTTGTCGTGATTTCTGCTTTTGCTCTGTCTGTTCTTAGATGACTCAGAATAAAATTTTTCATTTTCTAGTTGTCACAATCATATTCATTTTAGGGAATTGAATATCAAGCTGGGTGCTTTTTGATTTACATGTTGTACACAATAAGCTCTGCTAGCCAAATAGATTGTGTTGTATTTTACCACCTTTACTGTAATCAGAATGTGACTGTAGAAACACTAGTCTACTGCACAAATGTATATAAAGCAGTACCAAATATTTGCGCAATAAACTGGCCATATTAAACATGAGGTAGTCCCTAGATATGCAGGACTAAAATTTAGTTGATTCTTTATTTCTGTGCATCAGTTGTAGGAAAAAAAGTGGTGTCTTCTTTCTGGGATATGTCCTAAGAGATAGTGTAAGGGGAGAGGAATAGTTTCAATACATTCTCCATATGTACAGGAAAGCAGATCTTTTGAGGAAGGTGATGTCCCACATATTGTTATTATAGAACAGAGCTACTCCTTGGCACTCAAAAGTGCTGATATAGTTCTGTAAGTGAAGGGGAAGAGGAGATAGACACACGTCTGCATTGCTTATTTTGGTGCTGAGAGAACCTCTGAAAAATAACTGCAGCTATTTTTATGGCATTAGCAATGTGTGAGTACTAAGAATTGTGGAAATGCAGATGTTGTGTACAATTACATTTGTGGAAATGTAAGGCTTCTTTCTTCCTTCTTTCTTCCTGGTGCTGATTCAGACAGGAAAGAAATACCCAAAATCTGTTCAAGGGTCCACACTGGTCTGTAGTCTGAAAGAATAAACCCCAATGTTCACATGCTACAAAAAACTGGATTAAACACAGCATGTTGCTTCACCATCTGGGGAAAAATTAGCATTTCATTTGTATTAGCTGCTTCTGTTCTGGTTTTAGAAGCTGACTCACTGTCTGAACACACTAGAGGGCTTCTCCCAACATGTTAATTTTAAGCTAGTCTGTGTGCTGATTAGTATCCTTAATAGTTTCCTGAATGCAATGCACAATGCATTCTGATTGGGGTTTGTTAAATAGCACTGTACATCTAGGTTGCTGTTGGGTATGCCCACTGGAAAAAGATAGGCAAAACTTAGCCTTCTATTATTTGTGTATATATGATTATCTATACTTCTTTCTGGCTAGACGTGTCTTAGTCCTGTGTCAGTTTTGACTAAGGCATGACTAAGGGGAAATTCAGAAATCAAGAAATCTTTGAAGATGTTAAGATGACGACATTGTTTAAGAATACCTGAGTTCTGTTACTTATCTCACCGCCATTCTGATGTTTACTTATGGGGAGTTTCCAGTTCCAGATTTCCACTGCAGATGAGGCTGTAGAAGGCAGAAATATATGCTAGTATGGGACAAAATCTCCTCCCAGTGGGCTGCCCCCCTCAACCTAGCTACCCACTAAAGATGAAATCATTTAATGTTAACCATAATGTATGCACAGTAAGACAAACTGAGCACTAATACAAGTAACTATTGAGTGGCTGAAGTCTCATATATTACTTCATGTGAAAGGCATGAATTCTTCTAAAAAGGTGTACCCATAAGTATGTCTTGCAGCTTTTAATTAAATGCTGCAAAATCTCAGCAAGACTTAAATGTTTCTACTGTTCTACGAATCTTGCTTTTCCACTGAAAATAGTGTTTTGGTTTTTAATTCTGAACACAGAGATGTAAGCTTGAATTCTTGCTGTTAAATTAGTTTGGAAATGCTAGATAATGTTAGTAGGCTTCATCTGATCCTGTGCGTTTTGGTTTTGTTTGACTTTAGAGGTGTAATTGAGCAGCTTTGACTTGATGCACATGAGTCAGTATCTTGCAGAGTTTTTTAAGTTTTTTGGCAAACTGACAGAAAACAGCACAAGAAAACAGGATTTCAAACCCCTTGGAAGTTGTTTTCCATAATTTCTTTTTTTAAAATGAGATATTTTGTTCCAAGATACAAGATAATTGCTTCCTAGTTTCCCTTAGTATACTATGCACTTAGGTTACCTACCAAAGATGTAGGAGTTAAGAACTGAAGTCCAGTTTCTGTCAACTATATAGGGTAATAGTGTCCTCATTTGGACACCTAAATGCCATACTCAAAATCAGTGTGAATACATCTGTTTTCCCCAAAGTAGTCAGAAATTTCCCTAGCATAGTTTATAGATGAAGGTATACATACCTTTGTAGCATTCTGCTAAAATTCAAACAACACCTTAGCTGATGTCATGTTATCTCATGTGGAAGCCGGGACAATTTTATTTCCTAGAATGACAGAAGAGTCGAAGCTGGAAGGCATCTCTGGAGGTCCTCCAGTCCCACCCACCTGCTCAGGCAGGGACAGATTTGTGATGGTCTTACGTCAAGGGATTTTTTTATTGCTCATTGGCCTAATTTAACAGGTGTCCTAGTTTTTACCTTCAGTGCAGGCCACAAAGCATGTTAACTTTTTCAGTTGTAAGAGGTATCTGGTAGGATATGCCTCCCCACACCCTTGGCCACCTAACTGCCAGAAATGTATAAATTACAGTTAATTGGATATTATTAAGTAGGAGGAGTTTCTCTATATTGTTATGAAATAGTGTTAAGAAAAGAGTGTATGTTACTACTATGTAATATGAATAAATGTAAACAAAATTTATATAATCTGATTTCTATAAACTTCCTTTTTCCAGAGGGGTTGCTGAATGCAATATTCAGATTTAATTGCAAAATTACTTTTGGATTTCCTTTAAAACATTGCACGTTTTGTATTTGTTGTCTCCATATGAAGTACTGCTGGACATTTTGACCCTCTTTTCCTGTTCTCACAGTAGTAGTGGATAAATTTCAGTTTATAATTTAAAGTACTCTGTGGCAAATGTAATCTAGTTTTAGTTTGATTAGGCTGTGCCGTTATCAGCTGCTTTTGGTAACTTAGTCATTCACAATTATTCATGCAGTTGTGACCATGCTGCATCTATTATATACGTAACAGAAGTGCTGAATCTTACATGCAATACTTCAAAGTGTTGGCTTGTTAATTTAGTATTAGTACTGATTACACTATTTCGAGTAAGGTGTGTTCTTAAACTAAATAGGTGTCATATTTTTATCACCATGTTGCAAAATCTCTCCTTGTATTCCGAGTGTTTTTTATAGGGTTTGCTTAATTGCATTCTTCTAACAGTAAAAGTATTTCTGTGTGCTTATAGAGATTTATTTACTATTTAGCTTTTCCACAGAGTTCTTGTGCTTCCACAGTTTTTTCTCTTCTTTCTTTTTGTAGGTGCATGTTTTTTTTCATCTGGAATATCAGTTATGAAATTATTTACTTTTGTCTTTTGGGTCAGGGACTGATTGAAATGCGTACATTTTATAATTAACATGCTGGACAAGGTGGTCAAATGCACCCAGGATGAGCTGGGTTTACTACCTATGCCTTTACCACTCTGCCCAACTGTTTTTCAGATGACCTGTGCTGCCCAGCCACCAGGTATAAGCACTTATTGCTCCCTCTTATTTTGTAAAACTCATAAAACTCATAGCTGGTTGTGAGCATGGAGGGGATTTTTAGGAACTCCATTTTTAGGATGTTTTTTGTTTTAAAGCCAGCAGCTTTTTACTTTCTCCCTCCCTCTCTCTCTCCTTTCTCTCTTTCTCTCTCTCTTTTTTTTTTTTTTAAGCTGTGATGATAGAAGTGTGAGATACCAGATCAAAAGACCTTGGCTTCTGTTTCTTAATCTGGAGAAACTTGCCCTGTGATTCCTCTGTAGAAAACGATCAGGCTTTTTTCAGTTACTTGCACAATAAATTAGCTCATGGACTTTAAGGCAAAGTGAAAGGTTTGGAACTGTATGTGAAATTAGTTTAGTTTATTAAATGACATACGTGAAAACATCATTCCATGGAGTTATATAAAAGTGGCACCTGTGGCCACAATATCTGCTTTTGGGTTTTGTTGTTGTTTTTGTTGTTTTTTCCCCTTCTCGTTCCTAGACCTGTTTATTGCCTTAGCTCTGCACCTTGTAGTGTTTAGGCCTGGTCATTCGTTACGCTATTTTTCCCCTTCCTGCACATTGCTGTTTTACCTATGAAAGGGGATAAAAGGCTGTTAGCTGTGTAGTTCAAGGACTGTTGATCATGGCTCTCTGGAACCTATTTGGATGTATTATTGGCTCTAAAATTGCATTATCAGTAATATTTCATATAAAAAGAAATCTTTGGGCAGATAGTGCATTAAAGGGGCACCAAAGTGAGCACAAGATAATGATAATTAAGTGAATGACTTTGGACAAGGAATGGTGCCATCTCCAGCCCTCTGACTATTGTATCTACATTACTATTATGTCTCCTTGAGGGTTTGTTCCAAAAATTGTGCTCTCTGTGCCCTTTAGGTAAAGCCAAAAGCCTCCTGTGGTTTTTAAAACAGAGCCAAAGGAAATTAATGAGCACCAGCAGCTGGATTTCCCTTTTTTCCCCCTCACCTCGCCCCCAAATGGAGTGATTCTGAGTGTGTTTTGTAGGAGGCACTGGGGAGCCATGGTGCACTGGGAATTCCTACATGCCAGTGGCTAGTGAAGAGTTGGGGGAGCTGCCCCAGCCACCATGTGCAGTGGAGGAAGCCCTTTCGGGAGAGGGCATTGTGCCTCATCCCGAATGGGGTGAGAACCAGCAAAGCTGACTGCTCCCTTTCAGCCAGGTGTCACAGGCTGCTTCACCAGCTGGTCCGCTGCACCTGGCAAGCCAAGGGCAGGGTCGTGGCCGCTTGCCTTGGAAGCCATGGTCTGGGCAGCGCATGGCAAGGGTGGCAGGCAATGCCCTGTGGAGGTGCTGGGCACTGCCCTGTGGTCCGAGCAGGGGTGGAGGCGGCAGGTGCAGGGCTGTGGGAGCCTTTTGTCCTGCACCTGCTGCACATCAGGTAAGTATAAACAGCTGTCAGATGTAAACTGGGATTATCCGGTAGGTGGGCTGGACCTGGCCCAAATATATACTTTTCTTCTTTCCTTCTTGTGCAGTTCAGCTTTATGAGCTGTTCTGAACCAGTCTGCAGTGCAGGCAGGCGGTGGGAGGAAAGGGTGCTGGTGCTGCCTACTCGGACTGGAAATGTTCATGCTAACACACGCAACAGGGTTTAACCTGGAGCCCTTATGTTCTGCAGGGTTGCTAGGCATTGTGCTCGCTCTAAGGTAGCTGGAAGTTGCACCACAGTTAAGTTTTCAGATAAGCAGACAGACCCTTGTTTAACTTAGAAAACATTAACTTCTTTGTGTGGCTTGTGGCAGTGTAGCAATAAGTTGAAGGGTAAAGACAACAGAATAGAAAGTAATAACTGCCTTATTGTTTTTATAAGGACTGTGATTGCTTTGTTATCAATACCGAATTACAGATGAGACTTTCTTGCTGTTACCTTCCTCTATGGAACAGAAGTACATTAATGATAAACATTTACAGTGGAGAATTTAAGATACAAATATACCACTGCACTGTGTGTACAAAGCATAGGAAATACCACTGTAGGTCAGCACCGTGGCATAGTAAATGTTTACTTTTAAAGGGCATACTCTTTTTACAACTTTTTTTTTAAGACATAGTTGTGTACAAAGTGTTTACATAGAAATAGTGCTGTTTAGGGAAGAGTCAAGTGAAGAGAGTAGATAAACCACAGCAAAACTTATTATGCTTCAGCTTTCTAATTTTCATTTCTTTGTCACTGGGACTCAGTAGGCTCTTGTGCATCATTAATATGGTAAAGGAGCTATAGTTGTAATTAGCTACAGTGAGAATAAACGTAACTCAAAACAAATTGTCTTCTTCTTGAATGTCCTTGAACTTCTGAGAGATCTGTAAATGGAGAATTTTGAAGCAACCAGGAGTGAATGGCCTAGATTATTAAACCTGTCTAGTGTCTTTGATGTAATCTCCTTCAGTATATGCATAAAATCTGAGGGAGACAATGATTCTGGGTAGGGTAGATGCTATTGGCAGGTGCAAGTAAGGAACCTAGACAGATCAGAACAGTAATCTAGAAAATCCAACAGCTGTCCTGAATTTTGAAACAGAAGCTCTTGAAATTAGAGTATGGACTTGTCAAAACGATGTAATTGCTGAAATATGGTTGGAACTTACTGAAAATTGGATCTGATTTCACAATATGCATCTAACCGTCTATCTGGTTAGAAAGAGTGTAGTATTTACACTCAGAGTTGCTAGTCTTATTTGTAGGCCTATTGGAAGTAGATCTGAATAATCAGTGTAGAGTAAAAATGTCTAGGGCGTTTGAGAGATTCAAATAGATGAAAGAAACAGCTACATTTATGTTAATTTTTAGCAAACAGTCTTGGTAGAGAGAGAGTCCCCAGAGGACCTGGGTGGGGGGAGAGGAAGGCAAGAATAAGGAAGTTAAATTTTCCATTTGGATTGTTTTGTCAATCTAAGTAGAAAAGGAAGGAGGGACTGGTTCAAGTTAAAATTGATTTTTATTAGCATGAAATCAGGTGTATGCCCAGACGGATAGGATGTACTGTTGGGGGTGAGGGGTGACTAGGGGATCTTTTTATGCAAAGAAGCTACATATATGCAGACACACAAAACATTCCATTTACTTTGGCTCTGTCTGGATTTGTTGGTTCCTCAAGATGAACTGAAACAATGTTCTGTAACAATGGATGTTTTACATATTCACAGTATAGTTACAAGCAAACATTGTTTGTCAGTGTAAGGTAGCAGAAACATCTAAAATGATGGTAATGACATTGTATTACATCTCCTTCTATATACACTACTGACAGTAATGGTTGAAATTTAAAATGAATTTTAGGCAACTCGTTGTGCCATGTGAATTGCCAAGGTTTATTGTGAGCAGGATAGTAATTTGTTCAGCATTGTTTGTGACCTGTTGTGTCGTCTTGCTTTAATAAAAATGCGCATTGAACTGTGGAAGTGTAATATATTCAAGCACTTGCAGGTGCAATAAATACATGTGATGCCAAAATCAAGTAACTTGTATATTTGAGAGAAAGACAGTTGCTTTCAAATACAGTAGTAAGACTGATTATGGAGCCATGTGCTTACTTGAATTGTTTCTTTTCAAGCATCTGCTCCCTTACTGAAATGTGTTTTTGAACACCTGCAGAGCACAACCATTTTCCATTTCCTTCCCATATAATGGAGTTGTATTTGCTAATGGTTCAGAATCCAGCACACCCCCAGGGAGAAGGGAAAAGCACGTGGATTTCTCGGGTTTTTCTTAATCACTGCAAGCTCTACTGTGAGCATTCTGTAATAATCTCCCTGTGCAAATGGTAGAAGTCTTTGTGAGGTGTTTGTTGGGGGTAGCTGCAGGGTTTAGCATCTAAAACAATCCATTTGTAGGTGCAGATTTATTTTATCCGAACTTTAAAATGTATTGAGCTACTTGAGGATCATGCACGTATTCTAATGTAAAACACAGGGAATTGTTTGAATATATACTGAAGTCCCATTGTATCCATATTTCCGAAAACTTGAATAAATAATTACGCATACTGGTAGAAAGAAAGGAAAATGATCTATAGTTCAATTCTGCAACTGCCGGAAAATAAATGAGAAATCAGCTGTCTTCGTTTTTGTTTTAGACAAGCAGCCATGTAAATAGGTTTTACTGTTTATAAGCGGTGAATAACTGGTATAGGTAAAGTGGCAAAAGATGTACTTGTTTGTTTTATA
Source organism: Phaenicophaeus curvirostris (assembly GCF_032191515.1). Classification (NCBI taxonomy): domain Eukaryota; kingdom Metazoa; phylum Chordata; class Aves; order Cuculiformes; family Cuculidae; genus Phaenicophaeus; species Phaenicophaeus curvirostris. The sequence goes on from NC_091394.1 coordinate 39,450,444, forward strand.
GAGTGATGGTATTTAAATTGCTGTGGTTCAGTGTGCTACGAAGTTATTAGCAAGTTTTTTCTGTATTCCGTTGTTTGGGGTTTTTTGGTTTGGTCTTCTTGTTCTGGCAGCTTTTTTTGCTCTCCTGGAACCTTGTGTTTAAGAATGTGGTTTCACTGGAAGTTGCGTGGGGTTTGTTCCCTGCGGTACTGGCAGACTTTCCCTCAGTTGCTATTATCCCAGGTGGTATGATACAGACCTTTTTGTTCTAGTGACATTGGTACACCAACTGGAAGTTTCTTTACCATGTAACTTCATAGAGAAAGCAGTTGTAGTTTGCAGAAACATTTTTGTTAGTATTTCTTTAGCAAAAGACATCTCTGGTCACTGTGCTTAAAATCTTAGAAGCCTAATTAAAGTATGTAGATTTTATACAGTAAGCTTCATGTTAAAATATTTTGAAAGCATTTCTAAATTAATAGCTATCCAGTAATTTTTTCCCAACCTTTCCTATGAGAATGTATTTATTAAAACTGTTTAGTTGCAATTGATGTTTTTGGACAAGAGAATATCGAAACTGTAGAAGAAAGTAGAGTGTACAGGACTTATATCCACTTTGTTTTTTACCGTAATGTAGAGTTTGTAATGGCTAATAGTTTTTCAGTGTTCTGCTTTGAATCTCCAGAGACAGTCTGTCTTTACCTGCCTTTTAGTTTTAAAGGTTTTATTGTGTCCTTTGTACTCATGTTATAAGTCCTTGTCAGTCCCCAGTTTATGCTGTTCAAAACAAATCAACCAACCTACACATCTTTGGCTGCACCAAAACCCCAAATCTGTTGTTACAAACAGACAAAAGTAATTTTGATAGAAACAGCAATAAAAAGCTTCAACTTCTGTATAAACTACTCATTACTGTTGAAGACTTCAGTTCTGCATAGTCCTCTCAGGTGTGACTGACACTAGCGTACGTACTAGAGTAAACAATAATTTTATCATTATTACCTTGCAATAATAAATTGCAATTAATGTAAGACCTTATAAGCACAACAAGAAAAGCACAAGATATGTCATCTATAGTTCTGCCCATTTTCCCAGAATAGAAACTTTATGTAATTCATATGTTTATATTCAATATTAAATGTAGTGATTTAACATTTCTGTTTCCAAAAGAAGGTGTTGAAATACATATGCGAGTTTTCTTGGTAGTTCTTCATAAACATATTAGCTTTGCACGTATAAATAGACTAGAACTCCAGTGTAGTATAAGCAGATACAGAATTCAGACTGTCCTGTTGCAGATAAAGCTAAATTGAATTAACTTGCTCTTGCCTTGGACTGACTTCTCGCAAATGAGAATTGCAGCTGATGAGGTAACTCTGATATTTGTCTGAGTCCTGACAGAGCACATACACTTCCAATTGCATTTACATGCTGCATAGATAGTTTCTTTGGTGACTTTTTGATTCCTTGTGCACCTTTATTAGTTTCATTTCTGCAGAAAGTATGTATCAATAATTTGGAAATTGCAAATACCAGTGGCACTAAGTATGTTTCCAATTAACACCAACAATTTTCCAAAAGGCTTTATATGGTGTAGTTTTCTCTACTGCTTCAAAATAGTAAAACCTTGATTTTGGGGAGGTAACTTCAATTCTGCTAGGAATATATGGCATATATTCTGTTACAGCAATAAACAGCTCAAACATGGATCTGTGGCTGTTTTTTCAAGAGTATTTATTTTCGTATGTCCCAGATTCTACTTGGTAGGCAGCAATTTCATAAACCCTCCTCTTTCTTTCTTTGTGTTTGTACAGTCTTCCAGGACTTTCTGCAGCTGTGCATAATGCGTGGTAGTTGTACTGCTGTCCATTTTACGGGGTTTGCATTTTAAATTGCAATTTCCACAAGCTTTCCTTTCTGAATTTTCCTTTTCAGGCAAGTTTTCCTCTCTTGTTTTGAGTAGCAGGAGGGTTTCTACTGGAGTGCTGTGAGTCAACTTGAGGATTCCCAGGCTCAGAAGCAGATCCCCTGCCCCTTCTCAGTTCTAGAGGTTTTCTTTGAACTTTCAAGTAAATAATCAAGGGCTCTTGCAATTGCACTGCCAACTGTAGTGCTCTATGAGCAATTTTGTGGGCCTCTCCTTCAAGTAGAAAGGACTTCCTGAAAAAACTTTGATAATTTTTAATAATTAATTTTTTTTTCTGTAGTGTTCTGTTTACACATATGTAAAATGTCTTATCTGTATCTGATAATTACGCACCTTGCTGGAATTAAAAGTAAGTATAAAAGGCTTCTTCATACAGATCTGCTGAGCTGAAAGATTTTCCAAAATAAATATTTCTATAATTCTGCTGTATTTGCGTATAAAGTATGTCAGACTTCAGTTTCGTTCAGTAAGAACCTTCTTTAAGACTGGATCTTGACATGCCGTTCTCCATATTGTTTCTGTTGCTTCTGTTGTATAGAATGCCTTTAATCAGAGTTCAGCTGTTAAGCCAAATATTCTCTTGCCACATTGGTTCATCACTTTCTACTCAGGAGAGTGTTCTCTCTTTAGAAAACTGTGGCCAGTTCCTTACTAAAATGTAACAGTCATATTCACCTGCTGTTAAGAAATTTCTCGTCCATGCTCTGCTTTTCATCTTAGAAAAATAAATTTCAGGAGAAATCTTTTTTTTTTTCCTCCTGAACATACAGACTTACTTATAGAGAGTGTGTGTGTGTTTGGTGTTTTTTCCCTGAGTGAACTGGATACTTAATACCAGAAGGACAAAATATTACAATAGAAGGTATTCTGAGTTCTTAATTACAGTGTTGATTATATTCAATTTATAAACTTCTGGGTATGAACGAGATGAAGTCTGTATGGTTTTTGGACACTGAAAATTAGATGTAAAATTAACCTGTTAATGTCATTATTAAAATAGTCTTTCCTTTTCTGTACTAATCAATGCTAAAACCAGAAAGTTCTGCCTTCAAATGTAATTATGATCATACCATTTGTGACCCAGCATTTTTAGTGCTAATTTGTCACTTTGTGCCACTGGAAAGAAACAATTTTCATTGGAGATTATCTTCTGGACTGGAAAGTTGCGTGGCTTTGTGTTTTATTATTTTACAGGGTGGAGAAGTTTTCCTGGTCTGTTTCTGAAAGAGAAAAAAAAAGATCAAAGTGAAATGCTTTGACATTTTCCTGAGAAGAGACCACCCTACGGCTTCATAGGTTTTATGTGTTTCTCTTGCTTGATGATTGATGCTTCTCTGGCACACCGACATGTGTCTCAGGAGTAAAAACGTTAGGGGAGGATGGTGCTAATATTACATATCATTTGAAAGGACACTGTGTAGTTGTTTCAACACGTTTTGTTTTAGTGTCCATTGTTTACCATATTTTTTGAAGCATGGAAAGCTCTCATGTTCCATTGGATGAATATTTTCCCCGCATGTTTCTCATTGAGTTGAAACAGCTTGTCTGGTTAGTTCCTCGTCTATCATTCTAAAATATTTCTTGTTAGCTACAGCAGCGGTTTCTGCTCCCTACTGGCATGTAGGCCTCCAAGGGATTTTTTAACATATCTAAAGTGACTCTTTGGTGCCAGAAGCTATTTGTATGTGTTATGAAAAGTGAACAATTTTAGTATAAACAAGTTAATGAAAATGAAGTATTGGGTAAAAGTTTCAGAACCATCTGTAATGGCTTACCAACTTACACCATTAATGATTTAAAAGGGGAGAAGTACTTCTGAAAGCCTCTCAAATTGTTACTCTGTATCCTTCAATACAAAAAGCATCAGAAGTTGTTGGGAATACTCTATGTATTAAAAATAGTTATGGAAAAATGACCACTACAATGTCAAAAACATAAGCAATCATGATAAAGAAACATTGAATGTCGCAAATTTGATAGTCGTGTGCATGGGTTTTTTTGTTGTAGAAACAGGTTTTGAATAGCAGTTGTGGATTCCATTTTGCATTGCATGAGCATGTGCATCCATGTGTTAGGTCAGTGGACATGCTGATATCCTGTACAAATCTGAAAGCTGCTTCTAGCTCATTCAGTCTTTTTTGAGCTGTTTCTTCCATCATCTGCCCTTCTAACTGCATTAGTTAAAACTGCATGTTTTGTTGTAAGTCTGTGAGGTTTCTTTCTCATATGTAAGTGTCCATGCTCCCCAAATTATGGCAGTACCAGCAGTTCAGGTTTGTAAATCCCAGTAATGCAAATTCATCAGATGGCAACTGTAGTAATGTTTATACCTAAGGAAATACTGTACAGGGCTTTAGAGAGCATAACGTTTGCAATATGTACATCTGAAGACTGTTCCTGTAGTTGTGCTAATTCTCTGTCTCAGAAAGCTGATGGATTTTCATGGATGTGGCTGAGGGATGAAATGGCCATACAAAAGAGAGAGAGAGAAAAACAAGAGGGCTTGGCGAGGCAAGGGAGAAGTAAAGTTGTGTTAGACCGCTGTAGTTTAATTGTGTTAGTTTAGCTTTACTGAAAGGAGGAGGGAATTAAAATAATAGAAACTTACGACTCTATTTCACTTTAGAGTAGGGCTTATTACAATTGCTTCTAAATAAACAGAAAATGAAACCACCAGAGGGAGATGCAGGGTAAAAGTAAGGTCACTTTTCCAAGTTAGTAGTAAATCGAAAACATTAATTAAGAAGGGGAGGGGATGGGAGACTGTTTGCTCAGAACTAGTTTAAAATTTATCAAGCAGAAACCAACAAGTTATTCAGTGGCAACTTATTAGTAAAGAATTCTATTATTTTTCTGAAGTTAGTGTATTGTAGTTTTTATTGGTGATTATTCTTAAGTCTCTTGGGAAATCTATTTTATTAGCATCACTTTCATTTACAGAATATATAATTTCATAGTAGTAAATATTGTGAATTTATAGGTCTGTTGAGGAGCTCCACTACTCCACAAGTCTGATAAAACATTTCTGTGCTGGATATTGACCTGAAGGGAAAAGTTAGGCTTTGATTCATAAGTCAGCAAAATTTAATAGACACCTGATATTATTCAGGCCAGAAATAGCTTCAGAATATATGTGTTTTTCCAGTTGCTCTGAGAAAGATTTAATACGTTTTGGTCATTAAGAATACCAACAAATGCCTTTGCCTTTGATCTTCCTGCTATGTTACTGTCTTATTCTTCGGTACCATTTTTAATTTTCATCAGTACTGGTGATTTTTCATAAATAAACATTTTTTTGAAATTTGTTGGCACCTAGGTGCCTCAGATTCACCACTGAATCTGTTTTTTTCTAACTTATTACAAAAGGAACAATTCGCTTTTTTATGATCTAGAACATAATATTTGTATAGCCTTTGGAATGGCAGAATTGCATAAGGAAGCAGTCATGGTATATACTAGTGTATATATATAGTCCTTCTAGTAGAAGTAACATCCAGCTTCTTTTCTTCTTGGAATAGAATTAACTACAACTTAGCATTTATGCATTACTTTTTCTGTAAATTGTTGTCTACAGGCACTGCTTATGAACACTTCTTTAACTGGCCTATGCTGCCAGGAGTAAGGATATTAAACTTTGTGCCTTCACTGTCAGTCTTCATCCCTCCCAGTGTGGAAAATCTCTACCAGCAAGAGAACAAACCTATTTTTCACGTTACTCATTTGGGAGCTTTGCTTGGGTTGCCTGTTAACTTTTGTGAATAAAAGAATGGCTTCATTCTCAAAAATGATATTTAATTATATCACTTCAAAGGAAGGAAAAGTTAATAGGTGTTGAGGCAATGTAACTTTTCTTTTAAAAAACATAATTTCATAATTTCTGGCACTGAAAACAATTAACTTCTTACAAATATCTTTAAAAGGAAATAAGATATGTGATATTCTTTGATATCACGAACATGTGTATTTTGAATATCAATATGTTGGTAGTTGTAGCTAGGTACTTACTTATTGTCAGTGCATAGGAGACTCATCCCAAATGAATGTTGCTAGATAGTTTTCTGGGGCCAGATCATTAGCTTTAGATAAGAGAAAAGCAAGGCTCTTCTTCCAAAAAGAAGACATTAAGCAGAAAAAACTGTTAACAAGGTAATGAAATAAGGAGTTGTATCTATTGTAAAATTAATGAGTTTTCTGGATTTTCTTGTCAGCAATGCAAATTAAGCCACTGGTATCTAATATTGTAATCTCTTCTCGAAAGGGGTAATTTCTTAGTTCACAGACTTCTTTAAATATTTTGAATTAATTGCAGTGAAGATGATAAAGAGCAGTTGCCCTTATAAGTAGGGCCTTCTCCATAGATCTTAGTTTTTATGATCTGCTTGATGGATCTGAACAACTGGAGAATATTTTTACTCTCCAGGGTCAGCAGTAAATTCAGATTTAGTAGTCTGAGCCGCTCTGAAACACCAGAATCATAACCTTTGTTATTCTGTGACTTTTGCATTCCTCTTACTCAGTCTCCTCTTAAATTTAATGCAAGTTCAGTTATTCTTTTTTTTTATTCTCTTTCTTCCAAAGATTAATATGATTTTGTTCCTTTCTCTATTCTCCCCTTTTTGACCAACAGCCCATCAATACATGCTTGTGATTAAAACTGAAGAACAGACATTTCCAATTATTCCATATGGCTCTGTATTGTATTAGAATCTACTGCTGCTTCTGGCTGAACTCAAATTTGGAAAGCGTTTTAAAGTACTGTCTTGCTTATCATCCTGAGACCTGTCACACATTCATCTCTGTCCCAAAAACTCCTGTCTATTAAAGATCTGTATCATCATACATACATATACATACGTCTATGTTTTATGTAGAGATGTCTGTGTAAGAGAACCGGTTATCAACGCATGTTTAGTAGGATTTTTTCATTTGTTTTTGTGTCTTTGAACCAAAAGTGATTATAAACCTTATTTAGATGATACACGTAGTTCCCAAACTATGGTTTGCATACCATGTAGAAAATACGTTTAGTGTAGTAATCTCAGTAAGTGAGGTTTTTTTAGAATCAGGTTTGTGTGTGTCCAGAGGGAGAGTATAATAAAGTAAATTTCTGAGAATTTTTGAGAAAATGAAATGTATGGAGATTTAGAAATGTATCTAAATTTGTAATGAATTGTAGTTTAAATAATTTACATCTCAACAGTTTAATTCGGAAGACTTGTGTTTTGCAGTACTTAGGTATCAGTTTGATCTGTAACTTTTTTCTTAAATAAAATTCAGTTACTTTTTCATAGAGCATTAATGTTTTGAGCTTTAAAAATGAGAAATGGAGCCTCTCCTGATATTATAGGCAAGCAGGAATCAAAATAATAAAAAAAACACCCCTAAAAGTTGTCATCTGATAGAGCCATTTGTTATACTAAAATTTATATGCTTTAAAATTAATTTTTGATCCATTTTAAAAACAAGTATGTGAGGTTACTATAAAAATTAGAACTGTAATTCCAATGTTTTACTATCATGTGTATGTCTTTATTGGCATTTTCACAGAATTATGAGATGCTGCATTTGAGTAATTTTCAAAAAAACACAGGTATAAACATGTCACATGAACATGTATATAAGTAATGTTAGGGGTCGTTTCTTCAGTGAATTCCAATATTTGTGTCTTCACAAAGTTAAGCCTTATCTAGAATTACATTTCCATTTAGAATTAAGAAGGAAATATTCACTTGTTATTTTCAGATAAACAAATACTCCTTAATATTGAAGTGGAAAAGTGTATTCTGAGGTTCTATACCAGAGATGCATTGCAAAAAAATTAAATGTTGTAATTTTGGGTGAAAACATGCAAATATTAGTAATATTGGTAATATTTGTAATATTTGTGCTTTTATGTATAGTTGTTTCTGGTATTATAAGGGATCAAAATAGTGAATGTGGCAGCGTAAACATAAACAGATCTTTTGCTATATAGGTGTGTATATATGTATCATAGAATCATTGAATAGTTCAGGTTGGAAGGGACCTTAAAGATCATCTAGTTCCAACCCCCCTGCCAAGGGCAGGGGCACCTCCCACTGGATCAGCCTGCCCCAAGGCCCCATCCAACCTGGCCTTGAACACCACCAGGGATGGGGCAGCCACATGTATCCATATATTAATATCAGACACAGGCACACAGAGCAGGCAGAATATGTTGCTAAGCGCCTTATGAATGCTTATATTTGGAAATTTTATAAATACATAAAACTGCTTTTCCAGAAAGCCACAGCTGCATATAGTGCAAATCAATGAAAAAAATGCTGGGATGTGCTTTGTTGACAGGTTTGCTAATGCAGTCGTCTCAGTGTGTATTGGCTAAGGTTGTACACTGGGCAGCCTGCAAAGCATTTGCTATGGTTTTAGTGCTGTATCATGTCTAGTATTTTTCAAAATTGGGTCATTTAACAATGCACCCAACTTAAAATCTTTGGCAGACTTTGTCTTGCCAGCTTTATCATAGCAGCTCTTTAAAGAGGCTTGGTGGGAAGTCTGTACCAACTTGCAAAGAAGCAATTCAGAAAAAGGAAAAGATTCTGTATATGCCTTCTCTGCAGCTGACAGGCAATTGTGTGCCCGTGCACATACAAGATTAGGAACATGATCTGTATTAAGGCTGTTGTACAAGCTTGCTTTATCTTTAAGAAGCGTATCATGAAATTCGCCTTCACATTCCTTTCTGATTCATTTAGCTGAAGAGCAGAAGAGAAGTGTGTGGCTCTGCCTGTGGTTTCTCTACCATTGTTTACTGTGTATTATATCGTGTAATCCATCAGCCAACTTTAATTTCACAAGCTATTCATTGTGTTTAAACAGTGCATTTCTGATATTAAATATTTATGGAAGTCTTCGGGAAGAATACATTAAAATGGCAGATGGAGGTCGTTTCAAGCATTTTCTTGATTGAAGGCTGGGGACCCCTGTGAATTTGAAGTCTGCTTTCAAGGAAAGTTCACAATGTCTGATTATAACCCAGGCAGGCAAGAATTCCACCAATTCCCTGCACTGTGATTTCAAAAAGCAATGGCTGCCTACAGCCTTCATGCTTCAGCACCTTTCATTTTGAAGTCATTTGCAAGTGCACTGAAGAATGGTGAACAAAAGCATTTACAGTTGTATTGCTTATTAATAATTCAGCAGACCTGCAACTTTTGCACATTAAGATTACTTTACTCATTGATTTTTAACTAAGGAGAAAATTTGGCTTTTGATGACAGTCCAGTTGAGACATGCGTGTTCGGACTCACACCAGTAACCTGGGATTTTTCTTAGCCAGGTATAAAATGAGCCAGGCAGAAGGGATATTAGGTCAGGCAAGCAAGGTGTCCTAGGCCCTCAAAAGAGAGGGCAGATGATGGTGTCTGCTGCCTTGCCTCGGCCAGCTGACCTACTGTTTCATATTGCTGTTTGTCCCAAAGATACCATGAGCATCTCTGCTTCTGTAATAAAACTGATTGGCAAGCACATTTCATTTTTAATACTTGTGAATTTCACTAGTTTGTCAAGTACAGTAACTGATGATTTTAATTCATATGACTTCATGTCAAAATAACATTTGTATATGTTTTTTCTTGGCTTTTCTTTCTTGTCTTTGATCATGAGCTACTTCGAATGATGACTGCAAACTCAGAACCTAGCTTTTTTCTTGCTAGAAGCTTGTACTCAAACTCTTTTTCCTTTATTCTCATGGAAACATTTTCAATACCTATATACATGAGAAAATAAATCTTAAGATTATATTGTTTTTCAAAATACAAACATAGTATAAGAGGTGCAGGTTTTTTACATACAGTTTAATTTATATGACTAAAGGCATTTTCAGCATTATCTTTTTCGTTAACAACTTTACATTTGCAAAAAATATTTCAACTGTAAAAATAGTAGAGAAGCATTTAGATAAGTCCACTAGCATATATTAACCACAGTTAAAAAAACCCCAGCCAACCAAACGTAAACTCCCTTCATTGGTGAAGGCATTGTTTTAATCAAGCTTTACAAAAAAAGCATGTAATGTAGCTATGTTTCTTTGGGAAAAATATAAAAAGTAGTATGTTACCATCAAGAATAACCTCCCTTTTGCTTTTGTTCTTTGCTAGACTAGCTCTATTGCTTTCTCATTGCAAAGTATGTTTCTCTCTGTCACTTGGACTCAACATTTTCCACTTAAACTATATTTATGCTTTTGTGATCTATAAATTTTGGAAAGTTCAAGTATGAAAAGATGAGTTTTCTCACTAAGCATTACATTACAAAAATGTATACACTGTGTAATAGCTATTTATTACATATTGGGAGTATTGTACCCACCACTTCATGGGTAGATAAAAAGATAAAATTCTTGCTGCAGAGAGGGCTGTAAGAGCGAAAAGCATTCAACCTCAGCAAAAATAACTATATCCTAAACACCACAAAATGCAGTGAATGGATCAACCCTTCCACGTTTTATATAGACAAATTAGATATTCCTATTAGTTCTGCAACTATAAATTTGAGTTCATTTTTTAAAAATTATTCTGTCATTCTCTGTCCATGTGAATCGCCATAACAGCTGTCTAGTCTGTGCAGGTTGGGTGGCTTAATCATATCTCTTGACCTCAACTAATACTGCTACCAAAGAGGATGTGCTGATGGTGGAGGCTCTTATTGGTAACCGGACAGTTTTGGAGACAGTTTACTTCCTTAGAAGTTCTTCTATCTTAAAATTTGATTCAAGTTTAGGAATCTCATACATTTTTCTGAAAAGTTACAAGTTATGTATACACTAGATTTTCAGTTTTGTCTGTCAAACTTTTTTTTTGGTGATGTGAACATAGATTTTTTTAAAAAAAAAACTTAAAAACTTGTGAGTTTGCATTTAATTTCTTCTAAACATGACATATTGGGTGTTTTGAAGCTTCCTGAACACAAGGATGATAAGGTTAAGTCTAAATTCCAACTTAGAGAAAGTTATTTCCATAGAAAATTGAGAGAGAAGTTCCTTATGCATGAAATTTCAGCTGTGATTCTATCATTGTTTGACCATGTTGCTATAATATATTCACTGTAAAAAACTAGAAGCTGTGTAAATAAGTGAGTGGCAGTTGCCCCAGGCAGAAATTTTTACTGATGCAATGAGATAAAAGTAATTAAGAAACATGTAGACTGATGGGTAATTAAATCCATGGGAAGCATTTTGTAACTAATTACTACGTTCTAATCACAGATTACTTTCTGTTTGTCAAGGTAAGTGTATATAATTACACAGTTCCCATTTTCTTTCATCTAAAATCATCCCAGTAGGATAAGTACTTTTTAAAGTTAGCCCAGACCTCTTAGTTTTGGCAGTTCTTTTTCCTTGGAATAAACCAAAGTGGTGGTCATCTTATTGCTGGAATCTAGGTGGCACAGCTGTCTCCACTTCACCGTCGATGCTTTCTGCCATACTTGCATCATGTCATGCTTTGTGACATTGTGACACATCATTCTCATTGGTTTTGCATGATCCTACTCTGTTTAGATGCCTAATGACATTCTGATACATGTCACTAGATTGAATTCAAACACCAACATCTTAATTGCATGTCTTCATATGCCTCGATTTTTCAAGTGTTTTGCTCCTTGAAATAGAAAGATTTCCTTTTCTTAGGAAGAATGATATAGTTTAAACAAGGCTCTGTTAGTATGTGCTTACGTAGACCTTGTCTACTCCATTTAGACTTCCTCTAATGTGACATTTTAGTTTGACTTTAAATTGTTTTATGTTTTCAGCTTAACAAGATGTTTTAGGAAAATCTAACCCTGTGTCTTTACTTGATTTTGCCTTAGAATACACGTTTCTCCAGTATGTCTTATCTAAGCCCAGATTTTCCTTGAATCAAGTCAAAACCATAAAACAGCTAGGATATGAAAACTGTAGCCATCTTTGGAATTGCAATGCAGTATGCAGTCTTTTAGTATTGGATTCATCTGTAATCAGTTAACTTGGCATTTTCTCCTGCCTCATTTAGACCTTGAGAAATGACTGAAGTAGGTAATGTGAATAATTTTTGTTCCATTGTGCCAAGGAACTACCATGAATATGCAGCATGCTTTGTTCTACTTTTTCCTGTCATGGTCAGTACTGGATTCTTTTGGAATAATGAAATAAGTGGGGCAGCTCAAGGTGAGGCTTAAATTTAAGCCTTTGTAGCCTTCCAACTTCTAGGGCACTCCCATTCCAGAGATTGTAGCCTGAAAGTCATGTTTAATAGCCTCTTCTTCTACAAATTTGCCTCAAGACTCTTACAGTTCCAGTCTCTGCAGCAGCCTTTAGCAGTGTTTCATAGCTTCTGTAATCAATAATCAGGTACTGTGAGAGAACTTTTCTTTCTACTGAAGGCTAGTGTCTGAGAGATTCACTGGTTAAACTACATTTTGGATTGAAAGTAGTCAATCCAAATTTGATCCAAATAGTTTGGAGTGAAAGTAGTCATTTCCCTGATCATCTTTTCCAGAAGTTCATGATTTTGTAGATCTTCTTTGTATTCTTCCATCATGTTTGTCCTTCTCAAACTGAGTTGTGGATTATTTAGTTCGTTTTTGTGTGTCAACTTTATTACAGTCTTCGCTATGATAACTTTTATGAAAGAATGTCACGATGGAATCCTGGACTTTGGAATACCAAGCATGTGTGAAGAGGCATAGCATTCAATTTCCCTTAGTTATGTATTTTTCTTTATGTGCTAACATTCTGCCAGCTTTTTTTTGATTGGTTATTTAGTTATTTTATATATATACATAGTTATATACAGTTACATTAGTAGTTTATATAGTTGTATTAGCTAATTAGGCAGATAATGTTTTCAAGAAATGTCTAGCCCATGCTTCTCAGGGCTCCTTTTTTGGTTTTTGGTTGGGGTTTTTTGTTTTGTTTTAAAATGGTGTTATTTTGTGTTTCTCTACTTAGGGTTTCATTGGCTGTGTTGTTGTCATCTCTTAATTCAGTATAGTTTCTGCAATTTGTTAGAGTGAATTTAATTTTGACTTCCTTGGGGTAATTTTATTGGGAAAATTTTTCTTGTGTTCCTACTTCATACTTTTTTCAGATTGTTTGTCAGTTGAAAGCACCAATCCTAGTATGAATCTGGTAGTTTCTCTATATCAAAAGCTGGCAAATTATTCCTAATGGTTGCCTCCTGCCTGTAGCAAGGCAATCCCCAAGGGGCCTCAGGCCCTCTCTCCTATGAGATATTACTTTCTCTGAAAATTGTTGGTGAAGGGCATTTGCCAACTGTTTGGGAATCCAAGTTTTCTCAATAGATTTTGGGTTTTTTGAAATAAACTATAATAAATGTGTGAATTCACACAGGTGTAAGGAGATGTAATTAACATTGACATAAATACCAGTGGCGTGGAGTTGCATTAAAAATGTAGATACAATGGTATCAGAATAAAATCTAAGACTCACCTACATATAACGTGCAATTTTGGGCTCAAAGGTATTTAATCTCTTATGTTTTAAATTCTTCATAGTATTTTAAACACTTAGTTTAAATACTTAATAGGTGCATTCTTTATGCAGAATGTTTTTGCGGCATATCAATTATTTAAACAAACCACACTAAATCTCGACAAGGCTTGTGCTCTTACATCAGAAATGGAGAAGTTAAATACCATTTGTGTCCTTTGGCATAGTGCAGGTCTGATTTGATTTGCCCCATCCTAGGTTTAAACTTGGAGTTGTAGCTGTTGCAGAACTTTTCCTAGATCCTCTTTAGCAACTTTTTATGTATAGAGAAAACTGCTTTGTAGCACTTGTGACAGCTGAAATTTCAGAGTCTGTAAGTGGAACAGGGTAGCTGTTTCTGTTGCTGAACAGCGACTGACCTGGTCTAGTGCAATATGAAGTTGATTTAAGAGGAAAGAAGCCTTAAAATGAACAGGCTTTATGTGAAATTTTACCTTCAAAGCTCAGAGAAGCCAGCAGTGGACTTAGGGAGGCAGCATTAGCCCCCTCCTACTCCTGGCCCTTTATGCCAGCTCCTATACTGCCCTCTCCCTTGAGATATGATGTATGTATGGCTGCTCTGTGAACATCTGGAGAGCTAGTCTGGATTAAATGTAGCCTTATGAAGATGAGAGATGTTCGATTTAATGGGTATTAATACATCAGTTTCTTTATCCTTTTCACTGCAGAATGAAAGGGACAAAAAGTAGGTGGCTGGAGAAAAGTTGTGACTGTTTAAGATCATTTTTTGTTTGGGGAGGATGGGGTCTGGGTGGATGGGTTGTCGGTTTTTTATTATTATTGCTTTTCCCCTGAATACATCTTCTAGCTCTTGCTGAGGGTGCTTATCTGCAGCAGTTTACATTGAGCAGTGTCAGTGCTGTCCCCTGGCACATACTCTTCCTTCTGACTACCTTTTCTAATTCCATTGCTGATTGAGCAGCCAAACAGAAAGAGTGCTGTTTTTCTAAAGAAAGCTGTAATTAGGAAAGCAAAACCAACAACAACAAAAAAGAGCTTGACTCCTTAGCTTGTGCTTTGGCTTTGTGCAAATGTAAGGTGGGGACAGAAACATGCAGCAGATGGGAAAGTGGACCGTTGTAGATCCAATACAGATCCTATTATGCTTCCTGTAGGACAGGACCCTTAGAAGCAAAATAAGAGCTTGGAAGAAGCAGAATAGACTTACCAATGCAAGTTGACTTGATTATCAGACTTGGTCTGCAAAGGAATGTGAGTAGTTGATGATGGTCTTACCAAGATCTGCCTTTAGGTTGAAGCAGTACTGAAAGTTTTGTGTCATAATTTCAGTCTATAAAGGTGCTTAGAAGGAAGGGGTAAAGGAGAAATCTCACATTAAGTAACTGCTCCAGATGAATGTGTGGAGGAGCCATTGTGTATATGCTTTTTATTTCCAATATCCAAACAGGTGACTTAAGAGTGGGATTTTTATAAAGGATGCATTGGGTTGATGTTTATAGGGTATGTGGCACAATGAAGACTCGTATTCATTCCTACCTCATTAGAACTAATTATGGTAAGAAGAAAACCTACCTACTGACTTTCTAGTTACAGAAACAGAAACAAGATGAAGTACGCTCTTTCAAAAAAACCACTTTATTTTCTTATTTTTAAAATGCATTCATTATTTGAAATAAAACCTGTATCTTCAATGGGTGACATAGCCATGGAGTGTCTGCAATTTAGAAGAGAGCTACTTAAGTGCACTTTGTAGCATAACATGAATGTTACTTATTTACTGAGATCATTCGGGCATCAACAAATAACGTTAATATTACAGAACATGTTGTGACTTAGAGAAACATTTTTAAAGAAATTAAGTATGACCAAACTACAGGCACATCTGTACTTCTAGCTCATGTGAGCATACACAATCTTGTCTTGACATAAGACAGCGTTTTTATTAGTAGTACAATAACTTCAGGTCACCGAAATATTTGTCAAGATTCTCTAACAAGTTTCTGCTAAGTTCTGTGCCTTTACTCCTCCTATAAATGTAAATGCTTGGGATAGCTGTTTCAAGCCAGTGTATGTGGCCGTGTTCAAGCTACCACAGTAATGCACTACAATGTGCCAGTTTGTATTATTTCTTTAAATTAACACTTGTTTTAGAACTTGATGAAGGCAGCAAACTGGTGATATATAAGCAATCAAACATCTTTTGAGTTTTTAGTCACCTCTAAATTGGATTGTATTTGAGTTACTACTGAATCTGAGAAGAAATGCATTATTGCCATTACATGGAATTGTCGTGTCCCTCATGTTTCATAAATCTGACTGCAAGAAATTTATTCAGTAATTACAGCTATGGTGAAGTTGTTTACATTTTCTCCCACTGACTTAAACAACGCTAATTTTCTCATGCTGGCTCTTGTGAAATTATGTAGAAATAGAAGTTCCTTAATATATGTTGTAAATGTGGAATATACATTTTAAGTATACATTGGATTTGATGATAATGCTTTGGGTTAGAAACCACTGCGTAGCCTTTCCCAAAGGCCAGATACTTAAGTAAAATACCGTTTCCTACCGAACAGAGAGGCAGGGATTAACACTTTGAGATGGACTCTACAAGCTCACAGAATGTCATTAGAGTTCTTTAATGTGCAGAAATGGTTTCAACCAGTCTTTTAGTGTATTTTTTTCCTGGATAGTGAAGTTCAATCCTTATAACTCCTGTAAGATTACCGGTCCTGGTAAAGATTTCTTTGGAAACTTTGTGCTTAATTTTGTTTTTACAATACCTGAACTCTTGAAATGCCAATGCACTTGCATTTGTTAGAATATATTTTTAATAGGAAATACAACTTTTGAATGAAAACATGTATCATTCTGCTTCTCTGTGCAATTTAAGTTTGGCTAAACAACGTGCTTGCATCTTGTTATCTGACAGATAGTTAGATGGTCCTCTATGTTCTGTTCTTCCTAGAAAATAATTTGAATTGCAAAAAATATTTTACTGGCAGTCTGCAACTTGGCTAATTGGCGTTGAGGATGTCACTAGTCAGGTCTGAGTGACCTCCTGCTGCTGGTTTCCCAAGTTACAAATCAGAATTAACTGCTGACAGCCAGCCAAGTAACTTCAGCAAATACCTAGGACAATGGGCACTGAAAGGCACCAAGTCTGTGAAGTCAGTCAGTGGTTTATAGACACTGAAGCATTTCTGAGGATCTCTTAAGCTGAGCCACATGGTGCTCAGCTTGGAAGCTGATTGATGGTTTTACAAAGAAAAAAGTGTTTATGAAAGAATGCTTTTCTTACAGATTATCCTGCATTAATATATATCTGATGTGCCTGGCAATGTTTCAGCCGCTGGATTTTTGCCAAAACTTGACACTCCTGCAAGTCACAATACAGTTTGTGTCTAGCAGCACAGAGCTTTTTGTTTTATGATCCTGTTTTAAATGAGGCAGGCACTTTCATATGAATTTTCTTTCTCTAAATCAATAACACTTCTCCGTTGTGGTCATTACATGTTAAAGTGTTTATCTGGGCTAGAGTGGAGTCCGTTTTGCAAGTTTTTACTTCTTATCTGGAATTTCAGTCTATCGTATCATTCTGTTTCAGTGATTGGAATAAACACAAAAGGTACCAGTAGTGTGTGAGGTTGAAGAAGAATTACGAACTCCACACAAAATGTACTACGTAGGTTCCCTGTTCATATATCCCTAACATAAGCTCAGAGGCATTTAAATACCTTTATAAAGTAAAGATTGGTGCTTTAGGATATCTGCGGGAGCTGGGAGCTATTTGTAGATCTGTCTGTAATTATTTCAGAGAATTTGAGAAAAGTTCAGTATTAAATATCATTATTGGACTTATAAGTGAATTTCATGGGTTCTTTTGTGTAATTTGTGCTGCTAATTTTGTGTATTTTATGTGCTGCTCTATACAGAGAAAAAAAGGCATTGATATGCAGTGGAGATCCGGGTGAGCCACAGAACTTAGTCATTCTCAAACTGCTGCAGAAATTTCTCAGTCTGATTCCCTTATGTTACATTTATAATTAAGGGCTGGAACAAATATATTATTTTACTTTGAACTTTCACTTACAATCCAGCTTTCCTAACATCACTAGTGTATGATTTTTTTTTTCAAGCCGAGAAGTCCTCATATGATTCAAAATGATTGAAAAGATGCGTGTGGTTTCTTTTATGAGAGAGGCTTTAACAAACCATCTTTGAGGCTGTATTATTTCTCATTGCTAGCAAAGGGTCATTTATTTAAATTGAGTTTAAGGTCATTGACAGGGCAGGTTGAAGGTGGGGGCAGGGGGGTGGGGGGTAGGAGAGGAGATATGCGTTGTGGTTAAATGTGTTGGAACAGACCTGTAAAATAAAATAGGGACTGTCAGAGTGTCTCAATATTTGTTCTCTCGTGCATAGAAACATATACAGAGAGAATATGCAGGAAAACTATTGCTCCAGTGGCTTGCATTCAACCATATGGTATGATGAATTGCTTGGAGCCCTAGTGATAAAGAATATTAACAACCTGAAGACAGAGAATAATTCATCTGTCCAATACTATTGATTATTGTTGCATACTATGCTTTATGTATAAGTAGAGGTAGACTAAAATAGTTGGACAAGCAACTGTAATGACAAGTTAGATATTCTCGTGAGTCTATACTTTACTTATGCAATGCTTGCAGTATTTATTTGGAGACCAACTCTTTCATGATGTGCTAGAAGCCTGCTTTCTTAAAATTTGATGCCCTGTGATGCTGATGCTCTTCTGCATCAGTACAAACCGCACTTCCTTCCTCGCATAGCCTGTGATATCCCTGTTGATGACTTGTAGCTAATCCATCCTGGTGGCTGCAGCCAAATAAACTGAGTAGTGACAGAGTCCTGCCTGCCTTCCCTTAAGTGGGACACTCATTTGAGCGATGCTTCCTGAACTGGTTAGTAGTGTTCATTTAACTTGTGGGAACTTAGTGATGCTGAGAGTTGTAGTTTTCTGCCAGATCCGAAATTGGCCGATTACTTCAGAAGCTACTGGGGTAGAATGATACATGCAAGGATGATCAAGCCTTGTTTTCTTAGCTATCCTGATTAAAGATATATTTCTTAAATACTGGCCTAAGGAATGTGAGTCCACGTTCAGAACTTGAATAGGAGGATTCAGTTAGCAGTATTTGGATCTATGAACACAATTCTTGGTAAATGCAAAGCATTATTGTTTTAAAAAATAGAAGCTCAACCTTGTCAATTCTTCTGTATTCCTACAGACCAATGTAGATTTACACTAGTAATTTACAAAAAAGCATAGCAACAAGTCTTGTTGGAATAGTAACTCTAAACCTAACAAAATGAAGGCGAACTTCACTGTAATCCCAAGATGAGTTGGTATTTTTTTCAACATGAGGAAGGGAATGTATTTATTTTGAAAATTTTCTTTTAAGAGGTTTCAGTTTATTTTTCCGCGCCAGTCTGTATTTAATACTGTATGGTGTTATTTAACACAGTGTTGCTCATTTTGCTGCTTTATGTTTGCATTCATGCTCATTCTTAAGAGGCTTCTTTCCCATGGCTGAGCCTTGAACAATATCTGAGCTGAGATATTGCAGGTACGTCTAGAGGTTCTCTGTAGGTTTCAGGGAAGTGTTTTTATCATGTGCGTCATTTTTTGTTGTTTGCTCACATGTTTCACTGCCTCTGTAATACTTATCTTGAATTTGCAACATCGTTTTAATTTTCCTTGGAGGCAAAATGTTGAAATAGATCATTGCGTTATGTATTTTACTAAAAGTTTGGGTAGGAGAGGAGAAATACTAGAAAGGAATCTTTCAGAAAATATGCTAAACTCAAGAGGCCACTTTATTCTCACTCTATTAAGCAACTGTTTCCCTTCCTAGAAAAAAAAAAGAAAGAAAAGGTATTTAGCACATTCTGAGTTGCAGGCAAATTGTTGTTTTTATGTAGGGGCAAAAAGATGTGTAATGCTATGATGAAGAATCACTGTAAACTTTTGCTAGATTATTTGGAAATTACAGGACATGACCCAGGGCTAAAACTCATGTTGTTAAAAAAGAATTATCGGCAGTCAAAACGTGCTGTGTAAGAAATGATTTCTTCCATTTCAGAAACAGGGAAAACAGAATTCCTATTAGATTTCTTCTTGTTTCCAGCATTGCTAAAGCTTGTTTCCATATGCAGAAGTGACAAATGGCAAATTTATATGCAGCATTTCCTCTGCAGCACTGCAGAGTGTATACTAGTATACATCTTTAGGTTTTTAGTCATGCTTTGGCTTAGATATTTGATGACTTCGTGGTGCATTTTATGCATTTTATTTCTTCATCCAAAGTAGTGATATGCACTTCAGCATTTTAGTAAAACTACTCTACAAAATATCCTATCTATCATTATCAGAAAATACAAACATATGCAAAGAAGTGCTTCTTTAACTATTGGATCATATTTCTTTCAGGAAAACAAGGAATGTTTTTGAATAGCATATGTGTTTGATTTGTGATTCTGCTGCAAAGTTTAGGGTTGGAGTTCACGTTCAAGGTTCATAGTTTTCTCAGTATCACTGCCAGTTGCAGCTTCTATAACCAAATTGAACAAAATCATGTTATGTGAATAGCAGTTAGCAGTAAAATAATACACATGATTTTCATGCTTATTCAGAAAAGACATACCTGATTGTTATGCTCTTCAAATTATTTTTCTTTTTATGCTTGACTTGTGAAGATTTTATGTAAGGCTGACTGAACTGCTGCTGCCTGGGAGATTTTTTCTCCAAACTGATTTTCCCTTGAAACATCTGATAAGCAGCAGTCATTGGCAAGAGTACCATACCAGACAACTTGCACCCTAGCTGCTGTGGTGTTTTTTTATGCTCCTGTCCCAGTGACATGTTCCTGCAGCATACATGTACACACATGGGAGTCAGGCTTTAGAACCCAACCTTCCTTCCATGCTCCTCTCCTTTCTAAAATCAAATGCACGTTCTCTCCTTAATCATCTATAAACTGGTGCTTTGACATGCCCACTGCAGGTTGGATGAGTCTCCTGAAACTGAACTCTGTGAAATGATGAAAAGTACCTCTGACGGAAAAGCCATCTTGAGAAACAAAAGAACAAGTCATAACAACACTGTTCCTCAACCATTAAAACTGCTGTGCAGAGAAGTAGTATTTGAAATGCAATTACCTGGTTTGAAGGGAAATGTGATCTCCTAGTGTTAGGGATAACTCATTAAAGAAGTCTTTAAAGCAAATGTAGGTTTTTTTGTCATGATTTCCCTAATGAACCCTTTCTAGCAGTTAATGCAGCTGAGCAGCTGTTGTAAGATTTGTGAAGTTCAATACCTTTATAATTTTTTTCCTCAAATTACATCTCTGGGTTGTGTCTTTCAAAGCTAAATATAGGATATAGAGGTGTTGGTAAAAGGTATAAGGAACACATTACAGAAGATTTTAAATGAAGATAAAGGTAAACTTGTATAACATGGATTTCTACCAAGTATTTTAAAAAACTATTTAACAAATAGGGATAGTATTAGATTATTTCATTTTTTTTTGGTTTTTTTAATAGTTATAATAATAAACTGTTTTTCTGAGTAATTTGGCTTCTGTTCAAATTGTGGTGTTGGAAAGATTCAGTAATTGCACTTTGGATATTCTTTTGATAAACTTTTATTTAATTTGTATTTCTATATAGACATCTAATAAAGGTCATCAAAAGGTAAACTATTATTTAGAAAGAGACCTTAATGGGCGTTAATCTCTATGAGAAAAATACATTAGTATCCCTCAAAGGTCTTGAATGGTTTCACTTCGACCTCCCTGTGGATGTCTCCAGCAGATTTTAATTGCATTCCGATAATGATATATTTTGGTGGTATATCACTGAATACGTCAAATAAATTTTGATTATGGTGGTTACACACCAAAGAGGCTCTGGGTACTCAGTGAGAATTCAGTAGAAATACTTTAATGACTTCATGATTTAGAATTAGGGAAACTACATTACTAGCATTGTACAAGCATTCTCTGTTTTGGTCAAGGTGACCCATTTGGAGTTGCAGAGAAAATACCATCCATTTGAGAAAATATTTTAAGTAATACTGAACATTAGAGGAGGGTTTTGGTGTAAATTGAGGGATTATAATCTTATTTCTATCTGTAGACTCTCTAAATTTTAATGTGTATTTTCCTGATTATTGTTTTTCTGTTAAAAAAAGAAAAAAAAAAAAGAGGAACTACCTCTAGTTTTTGAGGTTAATTATTGACTTGCACTGAACTGTTTTAACTTTTGGTTGGATACAGCAACAAATTTATACCCTTGCAGATTGGCCATATTATTCTTAATGGAGGAACAGTGTTATCTACACTATCATGAGGAGGTAACTTTAGACATCATCCTTGAAAATTATATTTACACATTAAGCCTCTGTATTGCTGGCTTATGGAATTGGGGTCCCCTAAATGCATTCTGTGCTTAGCCAACCACCGTGCCCTTCCACATGCTGTTTTCCTTGCTTTCTTTTATTGTTGTATAGCAGTTTGCGAGATTCTTGAGCTATTTTCCCACTTTATACAAAGAATAATTGTAGTTAAAATCACTTTTATATTTGTTGCTTCGGTCAGTACTTCCTTATTAATTCTGAGTTAGTTTTTTTATTTTGTGAGCAGAACATGTAATACCCTAAAAGGTGTCTCCCCTAATCCTGAGATATGTAGCAAGAGCAGAGATTATTTATTCATTCTTGTTAGCTTTTCACTGAAAGACAGACATAAGCTATATTCTTTCTTTGATTGCATTTTTAAATTTAAATATTTTACTGTAACCCAAATTATTTCCAACTAATTTTCAGGTAATTTTTACAATGTCATCTGTAAATACCCCAAATGTGGTTTCTTTCTACTGTTGCTGCTCATATATTAAAGAAAATAAGAAGTCAGAAACATTGAATGAAATAGAACTATAGCGTTCAGCTCTCAAAAATGCAAGAAATCTGGGCATGCTTTCTGGGGGATAGGTTTTCATAACAAATATCTATAACATAAGCTCCTGTTGTAGAATTTGTAAGTTTTTCTCTGTTTCTGACCTCAGATTCAAAATGTTATTGAGCTTGGCTGCAAGCATTTTTAATGGTTGAAACTTGGTATGCCATGTTGCTTCCCAAGAATAAATCAGTTTCAATGAAAACATGTTTTTTAAATTAATACAAACTCATTAGCACTATAGCAATAGATACTCACTAAAAGCCTCCATTAATTAGCACTGTATCCTGTAATATGCCTACAGCTCATGACCGTTTCCTTGAATTTGTGGAGTGTGTGAGCCTTTACATCTGATACTGCAGCTACAGCAGACCGATAGCCTATGCTTTGGTTTTAAACCAGCAAGCATATGTTCTAATCAGTGGCACATTATCCTTTTTTTTTCCAAATGAATTCCCAAATCTCAAACAAGATTTCTCGTATTCATAATTTTTAATTCAGAGTTTGAAGCAGATTTTTTAGTTGTTAACTTAGTCAGTTGATGTTCACCGTCTCTGAAAACCAACTTAATTCTTATATGGAATGGAAAATTTCAGCTTTATCTTTTTGTCAGCAGGCAAGTGTAATGATAAAGTGGGTTTTTCTTTTCTTTTTTTCATTTGTGCAGGAGCTAAACTTCAAAGCAGGCCATTGTGTAGGTAACACAAGTGCCTGGAAACAGGAGGATCATAGGCAGGTGGCCAGCAGAAAAAGCACAGGCTTCTCCCTTAAAGAGCAACTTCCTCATCCCTCAACCGAAGAAACAGGACCAACTAATGAAATTCAACTACCCTTTTTTCCCCCCCTCCATTTCTTTCTGAAATCCTTTCCTCCCCTTTCATTTTAAATAGCTGCAGAACCCAATTTATCATCATGATGTATGATATCACTAATCCTCCTTGAAAGCAAGATGCATAATGCTGCAGTTGGCACCAAGCAAACTTCTGCAGGCTGACGGTCTTGATGCCCTTTTGAGCCTCTCTTGTTCTAGCACAATAAAACTGGACTCATAATATGTTTAGCTATCATGCTGTTTGCAGCAGCAAGTAACCTATTATAACGTCCCCATCTCTTCCCCCTCCTTCTTCTCCCTTTCGCTAACACAGTATATCTGCAAACTGAGCAAGACAGGGCTGCTAGTTTATGCTCTAGCAGTAAGCTATTAGGAGCAGAAGTCCCTATGGGGGTAGAATGACCTTCTTTATAAGCAAGGACAAAAGTTTGGTTTGTGGAAGAGAGAAACCTCTTATGCTGTCTTTGGTATTTAATGATTGGTTGACCCTATCTGCTGAATGCTTTTTATTGGGAATTCTCTACTTCTGACATTTTTGTTTGTTTGTTTATTAATGCCATAGAAAGAAGGAGTCCTTTTAACTAAACCTTTACTGCTGACAGGGGCTTTTTTATTCCTTGTTTCAGAGTACTCTTTGTAGCAAAATACTTTACATTGCTTATCAATCTAGTCACGGAAGTGGGCAAAAGAAACAATATATGGTATAAACTCTAAGACTGCTAAACGCTACAGCAGTTACGGGGTAGTAAATGTTCTTTGTAAATGCCTTGATGGTGAAGCATTTACTGCAGAAGAATTTAGACAAACAAGTTCAGTGAACCCATGTTCTAAACAGTTTTCACAGAATGACTAGGTTGGAAAAGACCTCCAGGATCATCAAATCCAACCATTCCTATCAACCACTAAACCACGTCGCTGAGCACCTCATCCATCCGTCTTCTAAATACCTCCAGGGATGGTGACTCAGCCACCTCCCTGGGCAGCCTGTTCCAGTGCCCGATGACCCTTCCTGTGAAAATTTTTTTCTGATATTCAGTCTGAACCTCCACTGGTGCAGCTTGAGGCCATTGCTCCTTGTCCTGTCCCCTGTCACTTGGGAGAAGAGGCCAGCTCCCTCCTCTCTACAACCTCCTTTCAGGTAGTTGTAGAGAGCAATAAGGTCACCCCTCAGCCTCCTCTTCTCCAGGCTAAACAATCCCAGCTCCCTCAGCTGCTCCTATTAAGACTTGTTCTCCAGCCCCTTCACCAGCTTCATTGCTCTTCTCTGGACTCGCTCCAGAGCCTCAACATTCTTCTTGTAGTGAGGGGGCTCTGAACTGAACACAGTTTTGTTAGTTTCATTTCTCATAGAATAGTTTGGGTAAGAAGGAACCTTTAAAAGTAATCCAGTCCAACCCACCTGCTATGGGCAGGTGCATCTTCAAGAATATCAGGTTGCTCAGAGCCCTCTCAAGCATGACACTTAATGTTTACAGAGATGGGGCGTTTACCACTTCTCTGTGACCAGTGTTTCACTACTTTTACTGTAAAAAAAATCTCTAGTCAAAATCCACCCTCTTTTAGTTACCTCAACAACCCTAACTTTCTCAGCCCGTCTTCATATGAGAGGCATTCCATCCCTCTGGTGGCCATCCTCTGGACCTCCCCCAGCAGATCCATGTATTTGCTGTTGATCAGTCAGGACTTACCACGCTGGCTTTCTTGAATCACCTCCCTCTACTCCATGTGCCTTAGAATAGCTTCTAGGAACGTCTGTTCCATGATCTTCCCGGGCACAGAGTTGAGGTGGAGAGGTTAGTAGTTCCCAGGGTCATTCCTCCTGTCTTTTTCAAAACTGGGTGCAATGTTTCCCCTTTTTTCCAGTCACTAGGGATTTCCCCTGAGATTGCTAAGACTTTTCAAATATCATGGAAACTGGCTTGGCTGCTACATCAGCCAATTCCCTCAGGACTCCGGGATGCATCTTGTGAGATCCTGTAGATTTACAAGTATTCAAGTTCCTTAGGTGGTCACAAACCTGATCTTCTCTTATAGTGGGAGGGACTTTGTTCCTCCAGTCCCCATCTTGCAGTTTATCTGCTCCAGAGGTGTGGGAAGAGAGGCTGCCAATGAAGACTGAGGAAAACAATTTGCTGAGTACCTCAGCCTTCTCATTGTCTGTTGGTACTGATTTGCTAGTTATGTTCATTAGGGGGAGTACGCTTTCTTTGACCCTCTTTTTCTGGCTGACATTCCTGTAGAAGCCCTGCTTATTATTCTTTACATTGCTTACCAAGTCCAGCTCCAGCCATGCCTTGGCCTTCCTAACCCAATCCCTATACAACTAGGTAGTGTCCCTGTATTCTTCCCAGGATACCTGACCCTGCTTCCGCTGCCTGTGCATTTCTTTTTGTTCTTTAGTTTCACCAGCAGGTCTCCACTCAGTCATGCTGGTCTCTTCCCTTGTTTTCCTGATTTCTTACACTTGGGAGAGCTCTTGTGCTCCATGTGCTCATCCTTAAAAATCTGCCAGCTCTGTTCTGCTCCCCTGTCCCTAAAGGTAGTTACCCAGGGGGTCCTACTGACTAATTCCTTGAAAAGCTGGAAGTCTCGACTCTTAAAAAAGAAAACTTTGAATAAATCTGTTTGTAGCTTCTGCTTTCATAGCTACAAAAGATACAATGGAAAGCCACTGTTAGTCATATGGCTATTAGATTCTTCTATCAGACTTCATGTCTAAATGGATGGTAAAGTTTCCTTGCATTAAAGTTAGCTTAATCTTATTGAAGAGTAGATAGGTAGCTGAACCGGAACTCTTCACTTCAAAGTGCAGCTGTTTTGCTAAAATCTCCAAAGTAATCATAAAAATTAATGTGAAAAGTGGTTGTAAAAGAGTGTGCATATGTTTTATTGTTGGGGGGAGGGGTAGTTTTTGGGTTTTTTTTTAAATTTTGTGCAAAATGTTTTGTTATTGTAACTGAAATCCAGTAAAGAAAATATTTTACTGACCAGTTCTAGTGCTTGTTATTTTTTCATTGTGGTCCAGCTCTGATTTGACTCTGAGTTACAGAAGAAATCTAAATGCACTTTGAGGGGAAAAAAATGTATAAACCATAATATTTTAAAAATACATGAACACATTTTTATTGAAATAGAATTAAGCTGTTTCTTGAACTCTTTTGCATTCAGATTTATAAGCTTTTTCTTGAGCTGTTTTGCATCAAAGTTCATTTAAGCTCTGATTACAACTTATAAGTGAGATAGCAAATTTTAATTGTGGAAAGATAAGATAATCTAGCCAAAAGTCAAGGAATGTCTCATACTTTTGAAAAAGGAATTGACGAAACAGTTACAGAGGTCCAAGGCATGATCAATGTTTCTGTTGCTGGAATTTGCAAATATAGCTTAAATTTTTCCATTAGTTAGTATGTATTAGTTAGTATGTATTAGTTAGTATCAGGAATTAGTTTTAAGTATCTACATCACATCTGTGGTAAATGATCTTTTAACTCATGTTCCTGTCCTGACTATATACAGTTTGAGAATTTCATACCATGAATTTATACTGATGTATAGCATGTGTGTAAATACATGAGAATTTGAATAATTTGTGCATGCAAACATTTATTTAAATTAGGCATCTTGACAAAGGGAAAGAAAAAAATCTTGAATTTCATTACTGAGTGTAGCAGACAACACTGCCGAACAGAATCTTCCAAAATGATATTGTTGAGTGTTCTAGTTTTGAAATAATACGATATCTTGTGTAGGTGGAATAATCTGAGTCAGTGTTAACTTGGTCTGTATGTCACTTCATGTTAGTTCTCAAACACATTTGTTCTCAAAAATATGTAGACCATATTAGTGTGTTCATTTCTTAAGCACTCCAATATATATGTTATCACACAGGTAGTAGAAACCACAGCTGCTTTAAAGACTTGTACTGAATTAAGCAATTGTGAAACGTAGCTGTAGATTTCAAACTGCAGTCTGACACGTAGAAGTGATAGAAATAATCCTGCAATGAGAGGCATCCTAGTGTGCTGAGAGTGCTGGCTGATGAGGCTGTTCTTTCTTATCATTCAAAGGTCGTGACAATCAGGGAAGGCTCTCTGTGACTGGAAAAAGAAAAATGTCATGCTGCCCTTCAGGAAGGGCAAGAAGGGGGATCTAGGTAACTACAGAGCATTTGAACCTCACTCTCTGTGGGGCAAACCCACTTGGAAGCCAATTATAGGCACAGAAAGAACAAGAGTGTGATTTGGAACCTCTAGCCTGGATTTACCAATGGCAAATCACATGACTGACCTGGCTGACGTCTCTGACAGAGTGTCTGGCTTTGTGGAAGAGAGGAAAACAATGGAGTTTTAGTGCTTTGTGGGGGTTGATTTGAGAGTCTTGTGGTGGTTGGGGAGGGGACATTGATTTTCTGGTTTTGTTTTGGGGGTTTTTGGGTAGGGTTTTGTCAGGGGGTCTGTTTTGATTTGGTGATTGTTGTTTTTTTCACCTTGAATTTAGCTAGGTCTTCAGCATAGTCTCCTGTAATATTCTTAGATTGGTGAGATATGGGTAAGTGGATGGTAAGGTGATGAAAGAATTGGCTGGACTGCCAGGCTTACAGGGTGGTGAACCATGATCTAAAGTCTGGCTAGCAGTTACTTCTGGTGTTGGCCAGGGTCCCAGTATCTGGTGTTGATATTGGGACCAGTATTTCATGGCTTGTTAGCAACGTGGACAGTGAAATAGATTGCATTTTGAGCAATATTGTAGATGATCCCAAACTGGTGGACTGTTCGACAGGCTTGAGGGTAGGGCTTGTATTCCAAGGACCTTAACCATCTGGAGAAACGGACTGATAGTAGCTTCATGACATTCAACAAAGGCAAGTAAATCCAGGACAAAATAACACCATGTTACAGTATAGATGTGGAGAATGAAGTGGCAGGAAAGCAACTTTGTGGGTTTTGGAGTTCCTCTGGACAAGCATGAGTCAGCAGTGAAACCATTTCAATTATCAGCTGCATCCTAGATGCTATTAGCAAGAGTGCAGCTGCAGGCCTGAAGGAGTGACTAGTGCCTTGTATTTGGCAATTGTGAGACTATATCCAGAGTGCTCTGTCCAGTTTTTGGTGCCTCAGGGCAAGGCTGACTGACGTACTGGATAATTTCAGCAGAGGGCTACTGAAATCATTAGGAGGATAGAGCACATCGCATAAATGAAATAAGTTTTTGAAGAGAGAGCTAGGAGGAGATCTTATTGCTGTCTACAGCTGACTAATGGTAAGGTATGGAGACCATCTTATAGTCAGACAGAGAGGATGAGAGGTTACAGGACAAGCTGAAACATAGGACATTACAATTAGATGCAAGGAAAAATATTTTACCCTAAGGGTGGTGAAATACTGGAACAGATTGCCCAAATTGGCTGTGGTATTTCTGTCCTTGGAAATACTTAAAACATAACTGCACAACGAGCTGAGCAATATTGTCTAATTGGTCCTGATTTGATCAAGAAATTGGATTAGATGATCTCCGGAGGTCCCTTGCAACCTCAGGTATATTGTGATCCCATAAAATGAAATGTTTACTGTGTACACAGAATTGTCTTTACCTTTTGGCTTTCCTGATGACCGTGTAAAATGGAATTTGTTCAGGCTTTTAAATTAAGTCAGTGAGTGTAGCAGGTCTTTATGTAATACTCAGCAATGCTTCAAAGCAATTTACGCTATGTAAGAGATATTTAAAAGCCATTGATTATGACTCTAATAGTGACAATTCAGTGAAATATTTTTCTGGTCCTCAATTATGCTAATTCTGAACAGACTTTTCTTGCCATTCAACCAGCCATTCCTTCTTCCTATGTTGTGAAAGGTTGGTTAAGCCAATTGACCTGTTGCTCAGCTTTCTTTTTTAAAAGGAGTTTTGTAGGTCTAGCAATTTCTCCATTTGTTGCTTTCTATTATAGATAAGCCAACGTTCATGATTCCATTCAGATCTTGTTCTGCTGTTTGTACTAAGCATTAGGAAAGCAAGGCTGGACAATTATCTTTCACTTCCTTAAGAATATCCAGGAGAGTAAAGAATAGATCTTTTGAAAAGAGGAGATGTTTAGGCATAATAAAGATCCTGTAGAAAGTCAGGCTATGAGACACTTACGTAGAACTTTTTCCCTCTAAGTAAAAATGAGACTATGACGGGATCAGTTTATGTAGAGTGTCTTGAGCAAGCTGCAGTACTGCATTCCTCTGAATGACGTGTTACTGAATCATAAGCTGACCTGCACTTTCCGAAGTACAGAAAAACCATTGATCCTTTAGATCATAACCTGACAGCTTGCCTCTTTCACCAGCTCTTGACCTAGACCTGTCTTCTTTCTTCAGTCTTGCTAGATATCATACTGTTTGTGACTCTGACAGTTAAGTGTGAGTTACTTTTTGATTCTGGGAAGCTCGTCGTATATGTAAATCAAAAAAGGATTTATTGGGGAACTGGAAACTAATCCTTCCAAACCTCCATTAGCGCCAGTGAGTTGCTCCCAGTTTGATATACTCTTTCAAGTAGTCCCTGCAATGTGATCTTACAGTGGTGATCCATGTGGTTGAGCTGACCATCCAAGAAGAGGCCTGGACTCTTATGTGATGAATCAATTCTTGCAGAGTACTTTTAGAAGTATAGGAGGAATTTGTTTCCTCAATCTCAGTTTCTGTTTAAACTTGCATGATATTCAGGTTGATACAGTGATATGGTAGGTACAGAGATATTTTCATAGTTTCTCAATCAAGGCACTGATTCCGCAAAGTAATCTGGCATGTGCCCTGCATCAAGTATGTAAATAGCAACTGTAAAATCCGTGTGGAACAGATAAGGGGAAACTCAAGTAATTGAAGAAAGAAATGAATTTATGTAGGTAAGCTCATTCTGAATGAAGAACATATTTAAAGCTCCTTTTTCTGTCCTTGGCTGTGTTTGGTTGGTTGGTTGTTTTTTTAATTCTAAGGGTGTGAATGGCAGGGTCAGACTGATTGTTCTCAGGTCTGCAGACACTTTTTGACAAGCATTTGAGTCAGACCTCCCCTTGGCTGATCATCGTTCAGGTTTCCGTGGTGCAGTGGGAGAGTTATTTCTATGGTCTGTACAGCACTGCAGGTTGCTGTAAGAATTCACCATTGGGAAACAAATAGCAAGGAGCTCAGGCAGCTCAAAGGTCAGCATCGAGAGTCTCCCACCGAAGCAGCCCGCAGAGAATGGTGCTGCTGCGGCGGCCACTCCTGTTTGCATTAGAAAATCTCACAGAAATGAGAAGAACAGGAAGAGGGGAAGGAGAACCGGAGAACCAAAAAATAATGGGATTTTGTGACTAAATTTCATTTGGACAAATACAGCAGGTTAACAAATTGGAAAATTTCAGTGGGATTAGTGTCTTATATTTTAACATCTTCAGGCATTTTTGTAGATTGAAGTAAATTGATTTTTCAGATGGAGTAGATTTCCCTTCAATTTAAAAGATGTGTGCTATTGCTGAAAACAGTGTTTACGATAGTGGCATGAAAAGAAAGCAAAATAAAAAATGTTAGGCTTTTTTTTTAATGAAAGAAATTAATCATTTCAAGTGGTGTCTAAAACAGAAATGCACATAAAAAAGTGAAAACTGTAGGATTTCTTGCCTTCTTTATGACAAGGGTTGTTTAGAGTACCCCACAAAAATGAAAATGAAATTAAAACCAATGTCAAATAATGTGCAATGAGTATTCTTTGTATTGAGATGTTGGAGAAGGAATGGGCTGAGAACCTCCATCATTTACTTGCAACCTGTCCTTTTGCCAACATTTTTCATTCTCGGTCATCTCCAATTACAGTCAAGCAGAGATCAGAAGCCAGCTGTTGATGTTACCCTTTTCTTCGGGGTTAGAAATAAACTATGAGCTGTGACCAAAAGCAGACATGTAATTACTTGAGTATAATGATAATTGGCCTTAATGCTGTGACAAATGCTCTGCATTTGCACATCCAAACTCTGTAGTTTGGATCAATTTTCTAGTTTACAAAATCAGCTTGATTTAATAGCACCAAAATTGTCCAGTAACAAAATGGTGAATGATCTAGTGAGGTTCAGTGCATAAGAAAGGACAAAAATACTGTATGTGATTAGATGGTGTATTTAAATAGGTAACTACATAGAGCTGGAGTTTGGAGGGAAAGGGGTTGAGTGAAAGCAGGAAGTGCTAGTTCACTTCATTAGTACTATTCGGGAGGTCTATTGTTTTTCTCCTCTTACCTCATGTAAGATTAGACCCCTAAACTCAGGATACAACGAGCTAGAATAAACAGCCTAACAACAGCTGACAACCAAAACTCTATCACACACCACTGCATGCAAATTTGATTGAAAATACTTAAAACTCATGGCAGATCCATTTTGTCAGCCTGAAATTGGGAAGCAAACATTCTCCCAAATTACAGGTGTTCCCCAGCTCCCTTTTCCCCCCATGTTAAGGCCACAGCCTTGGATCTTTTAATGGATTGTTCTCATTGCTTGTTGTTCAACACCCTGATCAGAGAGCAGATAAGACGGTTATTCCTGTTGTTGCTGATTTACTATTACAGCTGCTTCCTCTTCTTGTGATTTAATTTGAAGTTTCAGCCCACCAGGGGGTTAATGGTCCCCACCTCTGCAGCTTTAAAAGCTCACTGCTGTTTTCCAAGGGCATGTTATTTCCATTCCTAGCCAGGGATTTATCTTTTTTTCCTAAACGTTCAGCTAGTAACTGTGAGGCAGTATTCCATTAGACATTTCCATTTAAAAAAAAAAAAAAAGTAAAACAAAACAAAGCATACAAACCCCAAACGCATGCAACTATTAAGGCTGAAAGCTTAAAAATGAGAATTGCTCTGTTTCAGTAGAAACACAGTAAGTAAATTACTGTGTTTTGCAGTGTTCTAGTGGCTATTGGAGACTGATCTAAAAAGAACAAAACCCAAAACAACTCAACAACAGGACATGAGCCATCATTTAGATCCTCTACAGTTCTCTTATTTTTAAAATGTAACATATGTTTGTCAGGGGTTTTTTTTCTGCGTCTCAGGAAAATGTAGGGCATGCAGCAAACCCTAGAGTATGTTTTATAGTGTGGTGCTGCCTTGTGGTGAGATTAATTCCATAATCTTTAGCAACCATAGTGAAATCCAAGGTGTGATTGTGGTGTTCTAACAAATTCTGCATACCTGATCAGGCATGGGGCAGCTCAGTTTGAGTGTGACTGCAAGCTAGATAACCAAAGAGCAGTACTTCAGGAATACTTTCTACCAGGCTTCTTACAAGAATTGCACATCTCTCTCACTAAGTTATTCTTGAACCAAAACTTAAGAAGTGATGAGTTTCTTGTTTACTTTTAGTTTTTAAGTATTCTTAGTTGTAAAAAGTAAATGACCTTGAAAACCCTTCTGAGCAAACAGAATTGACTTTGATGCTCAGCATAGCCTAAATGTCCACATTTATCGTTATACTGTGAAGTTAAGGGTGGCACTCATGAGTTTACATTTTTTAAAAGCTTCTAGGTTTCTGTTTTTATTACTTTTACATGATTAAATCTGTATACATGTTCATGCTACTTCTTAAGTAGAAATTTGTAAAAAAACCTTTTACATTTTGTGATATACTCTTTACTGGTCCAAGGAGTGCTTTGATGTGTGTTTAGATGGTTTCTTTTCTGGTTCATCATCAGTATTGGAAATTTAGCTTTTCACTGAGTTAATGGTATCTTATCTTGCTGGGAATCACAGGAGTCTTCCTCCTAGCCACGCTGTTTTCCATGGCTTATTTCTTGCTTTGGGGTGGTGAGAAGAGGGAGATGAATTGCATTGCAGAAAGGATGGACCTGGACAGACTGATAGAAGTGGCTGCGTGAAACCTCATTATTTGCAACTATTATTAAAGGGTGGTGCAGTTTTCCCCTCTTTGAGCAGGAGTGTATTATTACCAAATATTAGTGTTCAAGGTCACTACTCTTTACAATATAAATCAAATATACTACTTCCTGAGGCCCTGTTTGATGGAAAATAAAGTATTAACTGCCAGGAAACAGGTTTTCCGACATTATCACTTAGTCATGCATTGGTGACTAACCTGTTCAATATAACCTTAATATTGCTTTGCTAATTTAAAGAATACAAGTTTTTAATAGTTATTCCAGAACAAATGTTAATCACTATGCTTTAGAGCTATTTTTGCTTATTGGAGGCTTACCAATTAATAAGTTAACTGCTAGTAGCAACCATTAATGCAAACTCTTTGCTTGGGTAATGTCATTTATGGTGTTTAATGAATTAGGCTTACAAAATAGAGTAGAGTACTAGACTTGACTGACTTGTTGTAAAGGCAGCACAGAATTAGTCATTGGCTGTGAATGTTAATCACTCCACAGCAATGATAATTTACAGCATTGTTGTAACACTCTTGTACTCATAAAATGGACTTAATAACCTACTGCTACCCATGGGATAAGCCTTCCTCCTCCTTCCCTCCCCCTTGCAATTGAATACCCAGTCTGTCTGCATAATAGCCTTGTGAAATACTGCATTAAAAAGAGTGAGCAGCTGTATGATAAAATAAACAGCTCTAAAACAGATTCGTTAATTATCTCTTTCTTTTATTCACAGAGGGTGTTTGTGAGATATGGCTGACCAGTGAAGACACAGGGGCTTATGGCAGAGACATTGGCACAGACCTCCCTACGCTTCTGTGGAAGCTGGTTGATGCTATTCCTGAGGGAGCTATGCTGAGGCTTGGCATGACAAACCCTCCCTATATTTTAGAGCATCTGGAGGTAAGGAAGAATAGAGAATCATTTATATGCCAATATAGATATTCATTGAGTGAGTCAGCATGGAGCCTTTTGTATAGTCTGTTTCATTTTAAATGGTAGCTTAGAAAATTATGGATTTCAAGTAAATTTATAGAATTAGACTAATAGTGTTAAGCCATTTGCCTGACACAGCAAGTTATTGAGATAGCAAGATACTCAGATCATTTTTGAATGACAATCTTACTGGGGTCTCCGACCTGTGGAGCATTATGTCTTTAGCCTGCAATCAACTGTGGAATTGAATTTGTCTTCTTGCTACACATCAGACCAACATTTCTAGAAACGCTTATGTGCTGCTCTCACTCAATATTGTATTTGTTATCCTGTGTAAAATGCTATTCTGAGAGTTTGTAGGGCTTCCATGATACGAAATGGAAATTCTAAGCTTATATCTGTGTAAAATAGTTGTAACAAAATAGTTCAGTGAGGTCAGAAGCAACAATTTGTACAACAATGTCAATTTAAAGAATATGAGATGTATGCAGAGCAGGAAGTGAGAGTTTTGTCTCAAAGATCAGTTGATCTCATTGGAATCTTTCACCAAGTGAATTTGGTGAAGTTCGTAGGAACTGTTTATAGAAAGAACCTAAATTTAAAGAGGAGGAAAAAGCAGGGAGGTATATATCTTAGGGTTAATTTTGTAACCATGTGCATCAACAGTATCCAGATAAGCAGCTGATGTCCATGCTGGTTTCCCAAAGATATTATGGAATTAATTGTTGCACTGATATTTTCTTAAGACGTCAACAACAGTATTTTCTCAACAGACTCCTCAAGCGCATGGGCTAGAGGAATCTCGTCTTGATACAGGAATAAGCAGTTTTTCATTTCACCAGCTAAAGACGACAAGCTGGAGAAAACAGCAAGAAATTTCCCAGGCTGTTATTTCATTTTTTAGCTTAGCATACACTTCACTAAGAGTCTTAACATCACCCTAAGTAGAAAACCTTGGGAAGTAGTTTGGTTGTGTTTCTTCAAGCTTTTGTATTCTGTCTCGAGCTCTGATATCTGTCACAAGTTTTTCTTCTTTTTTTCTTTTACCATTTTTTCAGCATCTTATGCGAAAGCAAATCAAGCTTTTAGAAATTTTCACTGTTATTGTCTTTGCTTTAATTTTTAACTTATATCATTAAAAGTGTTTTGACATAGATTGCTGCTCTTTTTTTCGTTGTTGCTCATCTTATGAGTACTCTGAAAAGAGTCTCAGAAGACCTGCTCATTTCATAAGAAGCTGCTCTGCCCATCTAAGGGTCACTATAGTAATCTTAATTTGATATAAACTGAGCAAGGTAGAAAGTATGTGACTTTTGTTCACTCAGGGGCCATCTTAGCAAGTATAAGCATGTCACAAATATATGAATGGTTTTGATATACGATCTCTGCTTAGGGGTATGATTTAGTAGTGGACGGGTATGGTTTGGCTTGATGATCTCAAAGGTCTTTTCCAAACTAGGGTTTCTATGATTGATTCTAATCTTCATCTTTTTAAATTTTCTAGGAAGTACTGTAAGTAGGAGTCTCTTTGACTTGAGTCTTTTTCAGGAATAGTACTCTAAATCTCTTTAAGATCAGGAAGTGTATCGGCAGAGTGAAAGGAATTCATGAAAGCCTATTGAAAATTCGTATCTTGAATGTTGCCCTGTAGAACATGCGTTACATGTATACCAGCCTTTTGTACAATCGTGACTGCTGTCGCTTGTCCTCTTCAGTGTTTCATACAATTTCCAGTTTCTATTATGTATTTTAAGGATTATTTAAGGAAATTTCTGTGTTTCATGTGTGACTGAGAATTTCTGAGCTTGTAATTTGGTGAAATAATTTTGATGATTTTTCAAACTAAGTTTGCAAAAATTTTTTTTACCTTCTGCATTTTTGTCTGGTTCCCTCTTACAGGCTTACCAGACTTGTATCTGAAAGATCACTCGGGAATGTCGCCAGTGTTCTGTATACATTTTCACCAGACAAAATAAACTTTTTTATGGGGAATGTGCTTTTAACTTTCCAGTTGAGCAAAGGTGATTTGTTTAAAGAACAGAATAAATGACATGAGAAGTTGATTAACCTTCATGTCAGTTGATTAGGATAAAGTCCAGATGTAGTTCTGCTATCTTCTAAGAAAGGTATGAAGCTCTATTTTATTAATTTATTTTGCAAGAAGTCATGTTGCTAACTAGGATGATATTTAGCTTTGTGTGAAAAAAAAATTTGCATGGGAAAGTGTACTAATCGTGTTTCACTTTTTATATCCAATGAAAAGGAAAAAGTTGTTCCAGTCATGTGTCTTTTTTAGAAATCAGATATTTTCAGCAATTGCATACAACTGTACTTACACAACTGCTAGGCAAGGGTTTATTTCACTTTAGTAATAAACGCATGTGTGATAAATGGCATAGAGCAACAGCAGTCATGGAAAAGCATAAAGTAGTTTTAAGATCTGGACAGAGCTTCCCTAGAGAATCAGCCTAAAAGCAATGGGATTTATTCATTTACGGGTTTTGCAGTATTTATTGGAGTTTACCTGCAGGTGAGAGGTTTGGTTAGTTTTATATCTGTCTTAATTTGGTAACCTCCACAGCTACTAACAACATTTAATATAAATACATTTGTTTTCTCCAGTAACACTCAGTTGTACGTTAGATGTTTTACAAATACCAGTTTCCAAAACCATTATATATTTTTTTTAAATACTGATTTGTAGTATTACATGAACTCTTCTTTTATGAGGATTGCTTTTGTACTTAAATATGAGTCTTTGAAATGTTTCAGAAATATTTGTTTTCCTTCCAATAGCCATGTATTGCAATCTCTGATAATTCGAAGTGTCAGGTCACTAGTTTAACTGTGTGCTTGAAATTCACAGATTTCTTGTACTGTTTGTTGGATGTTCTATACCTTTCAGTTGTCAAAATGGGAGGACATTGAAAATAAAAAGAACAGGGATGTGCAGATTAATACCATGAGTTGTACCGCAGCTGCAGTAGAAGCAAAGAATTCCTCAAACCACAATGACAGTGCTAATGTCTTCAATGAATGAGGAAAAAGCTGCGCTTATGGATAATATGACTGAATAAAGAACTAAAAATTTAAAAATGTATCACTCCGTATACAATTGAAGCCCAAGTTGCACATACTGTTCTAGCAGCACGTGGAGTCATCCCCTTCATGGTTGTCTTGAGTGCTGGGTTTTGCTCCCCTTGCCCCGCACCTCAGTCCTTAGAAACATGACCAGCTTGTATTCTTTGTGTTGCTCAGGCGGATCTTTAAGATGCAGCTAGACACGAGGTACTTCAGTTATGTGTTAATTATTGTCTTGATGGTTCTCAGAAAAATAGATTTGTATCCACTGACTGAAATAATACAACTTTTTCATTGTATGTGTATTTTCTATATGGAGGTGGAATAGCCTTCTCCTTCATTAAAAGATACTTAGCCCACTTTTTGATAAACTACTTGATAAATTACTTATAGATTGAAATTTATGTGCAAGTGCCAAGAGGTGAGTACTTAATTTTTCCTCAGAAAAATTATTGCATAAACATGCTCTTAGATATTGTCCGCTTAGAAAGTATATAGTGGATGGAATTGTGACCAGAGATCTGTTTAAGCTGTTGGCAATGTTTCCTTTGTACTGTGCACCCAGGTCTGTGTCTTCTGACTCATTAATATAGTGGCCACATTCACAGGTTCCCTGGAAATAAAAATGGAGGAACAGAAAATGCCACTCATCTCGGGAGTGTTTCATCTGCCTGTCTATCTGGGAATCAGTCTCTTAGTATCCATTCAGAAGTGCCAGCTAACAGCTCTGCTGTTCTGCTAATTCTGGAGACTAACACAAGGGGAGGAGGACAAGAAGAAGGGGGAGGAGGACAAGAAGAAGGAGGAGGAGAGCTTCCCTTGTGTCAGGAATGGAGGAACTAGAGCAGAGGAAGGTGGCAAAGGAAAGCTATGGGTGCTTGTGACTGGCCTTGAGGCTCTGGAAGGCTTGGTAGATCTGGGTACCTGGGCAGTGGTCATTCGCACTGAGGCTTATTGTAGGTAAGGAGTCAGTTTAAATTTTCATATGATTTAAAATACCGAGCATACCTAGTGCCTTCAGATACTACTGTCCAGTAAGTGCCATTCTGTCCTTAAAGATATTTTTCATTTCAGGGAAGGCCACTAATCTCATGAAAATCATCACTATGCTTGTGTGGTACGATCTGACAATTTAGTATTTTTGGGGTTTTTTATTTAGTGAAGATGTTGGCGGTAGTGCCTTATGTACTTACAGATACATCTAGCACGAACAGTTTTGGGATGAGAAGCAATGATATGTTTTCAAATGATAAGTTCTGCATTCAGTTGGGCCTTCCTGTTTGTAAAGAAGGAGTTATTTGGAGCCATGCAGTATTTTATAGTCTTGCAAAATATTAAGCACTTTTTGATACACTGCTTACTGAGTTAACTCATTAGAAAAAGAGTATTTATCACAATTTTTCAGGGTATAATCTTAAAAAACTGACTTGTTTTTATCTATTGCAGATGATGTCTGCTCTTACATTAGTGAGTAGTATGGGGTGATAAAAGCAGATAGGAAACTGTAGAATCTGGAAATGAAACCACATTATCTACATTATCTGCATTTTGGAGTCTGTACTTCAAAGTAAAATAAATCCCATCAACCAAAGTTTCCTAATACTCATGGTCCAAAAGCGTTTCAAAGGCAGATCGTTGGTTTGAATCTCTCTGTTCCCACCAGGGGCTTGGAGCACATTTGCTGTGAACCTGGAGTATGGCAATATAGTTTGCCCAGTCAATTGCACTTCACAGTTTCACTGTTGCTTTCAAACAGCACATTAATATGAAGGCAGGCACTGCTAGTGTCGCTTTCCCTGTGTGAGGTTTGTTGGTGTGGTTTGGTGAATGTAAAAGAGCTGAAGGACCTGAGACTCCAAAGTTGTTTCTCTTAGTCATGGTACTAAGACTGAGAAACAAGTTGGAGTTTGCAGTTTAGCTGGAGAAGATAACCTTGGTTTTCCCCTCAGAGAAAATCTGGCCAATTGATGGAAATAGTATTGTGTTTTCCAAGGTGCTCTCTCACAGCTTAGCAGTCTGTTTGAATATATACGTCATGAAGCATATAGCTTGCTTATTTTAAGTTTGGTCTCAAACTGAGATTTTGAGATATTTGTTCTTGTCTAGTGTCTGTCCTGTCTTAATATGTTGATACCACGTGGCACTAAGGAAAACAGGATTTTATCTACATGGCAGAAAATTTTAGTAAACAGACTTGAACTTTGGTCAGGGAAAAATGTTTTAGCTCAGAAGTATTATTTTTATTTAATAAAATGACAAAAGGAATGTGAAGAAAAGGTTAGTATTAGGATCCATTTTATAGTTCTGGCAAAACCTGTAATGAATGCACATGTG
The DNA here is from genome assembly GCF_032191515.1 of Phaenicophaeus curvirostris. NCBI lineage: Eukaryota > Metazoa > Chordata > Aves > Cuculiformes > Cuculidae > Phaenicophaeus > Phaenicophaeus curvirostris. The sequence continues at coordinate 39,489,916 of NC_091394.1, forward strand.
TACAGTTACCTCGTGTACTCTTACCCATACGTATTTGCACAGCGCTACTGTTCAAATTACACAGACTGCCAGATGGCAAAGATGTTATTGTCCTACAATATCAACAAATATCGTAAGTGACATAAGGTGTACATCCTACTTAAGGAGTAACCTCCAGGCATTTATTCTATAATCATATTATGGAGTTACTGGCTCATGCTCTAGTAAGACAGTGCATTTGCACTAACTGATGGAGCGGGAGTGTTGGGAATATTTCATTTAAACAGCAGTAGCAGATAAACTTGCACCCTTAGCAAGTTTGCGGACGACACTAAGCTGGGTGGAAGTGTTGATCTGCTGGAGGGTAGGAAAGCTCTGCAAAGGGATCTGGACAGGCTGGGCCTCTGGGCTGAGTCCAATGGCATGAGGTTTAACAAGGCCAAATGCCGGGTCCTGCACTTGGGGCACAACAACCCTATGCAGTGCTACAGACTAGAAGTCTGTCTAGAAAGCTGCCTGGAGGAGAGGGACCTGGGGGTGTTGGTTAACAGCCGACTGAATATGAGCCAGCAGTGTGCCCAGGTGGCCAAGAAGGCCAATGGCATCTTGGCTTGTATCAGAAACGGTGTGACCAGCAGGTCCAGGGAGGTTATTGTCCCTCTGTACTCGGCACTGGTGAGACCGCTCCTTGAGTACTGTGTTCATTTCTGGGCCCCTTGCCACAAGAAGGATGTTGAGGCTCTGGAGTGAGTCCAGAGAAGAGCAACAAAGCTGGTGAAGGGGCTGGAGAACGAGTCTTACGAGGAGCGGCTGAGAGAGCTGGGGTTGTTTAGCCTGGAGAAGAGGAGGCTGAGGGGTGACCTCATTGCTCTCTCCAACTACCTGAAAGGCGGTTGTAGAGAGGAGGGAGCTGGCCTGTTCTCCCAAGTGACAGGGGACAGGACAAGAGGGAATGGCCTCAAGCTCCGCCAGGGGAGATTTAGGCTGGACATTAGGAAAAAATTTTTCCCAGAAGGGGTCATTGGGCACTGGAACAGGCTACCCAGGGAGGTGGTTGAGTCACCTTCCCTGGAGGTGTTTAAGGCATGGGTGGATGAGGTGCTAAGGGGCGTGGTTTAGTGTTTGATAGGAATGGTTGGACTCGATGATCTGGTGGGTCTCTTCCAACCTTGTTATTCTATGATTCTGTGATTCTATGAAATGATGAACAGGAGGTTGTCTGAAAAGTCCAAAATGAGGCCAAATGTGTAGGGGACTTAAATGTTAGGGGCATAATGTTCAAGACTAGTTTTTACCTGGAATATAATTCACTTCTTCTTAGATTTTTAACTTAATTTTTTTTGTTCAGAGTCTAGGGTTCTGTCCAAATCAGAAAGGAATGCAGATCAGCCAAGCTGTAAAAGGACGGGGCACTCATTTCAGTCTTAACTTTCCTCCCCTGCAGATTTAAAACTAACTGTAGTTCCAGAGTTGTCTGGGATTTTAGTACAGCACTTTCTGTGAATGATGGGACGCTTCCAAATCTGTATAAAGGAGGCAGTTCACACCTGCCATTCCCGTAAGTGCTTAATTTCACATGACTAGATGAGTAGTCATCTTTGTCACCTGTCAAAATGAGTCTGTCTCAAACCATACCATATGCCATCTGTGGGCTTTATCTTTGTTATTAATTCAGGACATTTGAGTGATGCACCAACCATTGAGATGGAGCCTGCATGGTGTCACTGTCTTTAAATGCATAAAGAGTGCCAAATGCCACTGTACCATGAGTCACAATAGTATTTCTTTGCTCTTTTGCTTTGATTTTTCGTGTCATCTTGGTGTTTACACCCCTTAACCTCATTGAAGCTGATACTGTACAGATGGCTTCCTCAAACATGCCGTGACACAGCACATAGATACGTATTACAGTAAAATTATTAATTCAGTTTTCTTTTTCCATATTGATCTTTTTTCCTCTGAGTGCAGCAAACATTTTTGAGCATAGTGCATAAACTAAAGTTTTGAATAGGCTATAGTGTAAGCTGATTGCAAATGCATTTAAAAAGGGAATAATATGCGCATATTCTTCAATGGCAAATAAAAGGGCAGCGTGATTTCAGGAATTAAAAGGCCTTTGAGGCATGTATTTGCTTGGTTTCTAATATTATTTTTGTCATTTTTGTAGGCTGCTGTGTTTGAAAGAGCCAATTAAAATCTGTTGATTTGACCAGAAAAAAAATGAAAACTGTGGCATACATTTAAATAAATGAATAATTAAGCTCCCAACCTCTCATTACTCTGAGTTTTGTGGTGTTTTGTAGTCGGTGGACCATGCAACTTTCCCTTGCTGTAATTGCATAGTTGTCTTGCTACAAACTGTGTTTGTCTTGCTAGCAGTAAAATTGAACAAAATCTCAGATACTAAGTCGGGGGCGGGGGGGAGGGAGGAGGGCACCAGTTGGATCTGGTCTTCTAAAAAGAGAAAAAAAAAGGAGGGAGGGTTACTTACTGTTTCCTTTAATATTACATTAAATTTTAATACTTATTTGTCTCTGGAAGCTGTGTGTGCATCTTTGCTTATTCTGTGTATTCCAGCTTTTTATTTTTCTTAGCACTAACATACTCTTTCTCCCATGGTCTTCCTCTTAAAGTGTTCTTTGGGGGTACCAAGTATGGCACATTTCCTTGAAATGACTCCTTAAGACATAGTGTCATGGAAACTTTTTCAGTGGCGAACTCACCCTGGAGTGAACATATATTTGGATATTATGGCAGTAGGAAACGGATGAATCTCTGCCATGCTTTGAGATACATTTTGCCACACCACTTTCTCTAATCCAGAATTTTTAAGATCTCGGATTCAGCAGGTCACCATGCTTGGTGACATATTTGCTGCCAAACTCTTTTACTCTTCTTGAAGGTTGTATGTTGTCTTTATGAATCCTGGGTGTTATCAAAAACCTTAACAACTTTATTGTGTTGGGGACTTTGATGAACAATATTTTGCTTCCAGATAATGTAGAAGGGCATATTTATGTTGCTAGGAATGTAACTCCTATTCTTTGTAACACTGGAAGAAAAAGTGCTTTGAGAAACACAGAGAAAGAACTACGTTTTTTATGCAAGATTCCATTCTCCGTGAAGACAGAATATTTTATGCATGCATCTACTGCTCTCCTGTATTTGATAATCTATGCATAAAAATTGGTTGCAAAAAGAGGTTAACATTAAGTAGCATATTGCTTGACCAGTTAAAGCTGTGCATGTTAACTGTACCTTAATTATCATTTGCTGATATGAAGGTTTCTCTTGCTTGATGGACATTACAAGAATGAGAGGTATTTAAATGCAGACAGATCCACTCTCTCTCTTGGGTTGAGTGTCAGGTTGTCTGTCAATTACTTATAATACTGTCTCATCCCAGCAGACCTTTTTGAGCTGTGGCTTACTTCATTGGTGGGTTACTAACAAAAAGTAAAAATCACCATTAATTGAGCAGTTTGTTCAAAGTACAAAGATACTATGTATATGGGAAATTGCATTTTTGTTAAATAAAGAGGGAATTTTAGGAGTTGCCATGCATTTCAAGGCATTGGAGTAGAAGCTGTTGTCAAATATACAGCTTGTGTAACAAACTGTGCCATCTTCTGTTAATATTTTTGCCTTCAATGAAAAACAAATAAGATTTCACTTTCCTAGTTATTTGTATTATCCTAAGTAAAGTTCTACCAGCTCCTCTCCATGCTGTTTCAAACACTTTTATTTAGTTTAGATGCATAAACCCCTTTATTTCCTTCAATAGATGAGCTGTCATATTCACTGTGCTTTGCAACTTCATCTGCATAATCTTCAGCAAGACTGCTTGCCTCATTAGACTTTGGCATTCATTTTAAAAAAAATTGATTTTTTCATATTAGTATTCTTTAGAAATGAAAACAAGGAAATACAGTGTGTGCTAGAAAGTGTAATAAAACTGTACATAATGTTAGCTTTGGGTTTCTGTATTGTGAATTGAGGAAAAGATGTAAATTTCTTCTACTCCGTCTTTGAATTCAATTAATTCAGTCATGTTAAATGTGTGAGAGCTGCTGAAGAAAATAAATTCTATAATATCGATCTTGTCATTATGTTTTTTAGTATTTTTATTCTGTTTTTCTGTGAAATTTAGCTCAGGAAATTGGGTATCTACAAAAGACAGAAAGTGATTGCACTTGCCTGAAATTTTACGTTTTGATTAAAACCTTCAACTGTTTCTCTTCCATTGTAACCTGCTAAAGCGGGTGGTAGTTTAGGTATTGTACTTGCTTGTTTGAAATAGAGGGAAACAATAGGGAGGCTTCCTCGTACTGATCTATCTCGGTGAAGCTGAACTCTTATAGGGTGTGCTTTCATCATTCTATGACTTCCCTCTGAGCAGAAACCATCAGTTCTTTATATCATATGGGATTCTTATTTTTGACCTAGTGAACAAATACATAATGTTTCACTCATCCAGGTTTCTGAAGACAAAAAGGTAGCGTAACGGTTCTACTCTCCTATTTTAAGTGTGTGCTTCTCTATGCTTTAATTTATTTTTCAAGGTTAAATTAGCATAAAATATGATTGAGACAGAATTTTATATAAAGTAGCAGTGTGCCGTTGCAATAAATCACCTTTCTAGGGAACTTTCCAATATGTGTTTCTAATACACACTGCAAAGGGGAGTATTAATTTACTTACTTTACCGTTAGCTTGTCCTCATTTTCAATAAAAGAAGACGTGGCAAGTTTTTGAAGGCATGTAGATGTTTTTTGTTTGGCTTGGTTTGGTTTTTAAGAGATTAGGCATAATATGTAACCACAAGGGAGAAAAAATTGCTTAGCTAGCTAGGGTTGTCTGTTTTATGAGATTGGAAGCAATACAGAGATCCCACACCTAGAATAACAGCTGGGAACAGCTAGGGCTGAACATATGGCTCTCATAGCTCTTTCTCCTATCAGCAAATCCACGGCTTGCAGTCTGGTTTAGTAGGCTGTCCACTTGTATATCACTTCTCAGTGCGGCCTGAGCTAATACCATTTTTTTCTTTAGTAGTGTAGAAGTAGAAGTAGAATGCATTTTTCCCATATGACAAAACAGATTTTTGCCCTCCATCTGGCAACCCAAATATTTGATTTTAAGGTTCAAGTTACATTGTGGGCTTATAATTGCTCCAGTGTGACATCACTTTATCCTACTGACAGGATAAAGACTGGGGCATAAGTCATGTCATATAGTACATGGGGTATGGGTTGCTGCTAAGCTTATCCATCATATGGCTTCATTATATCTCCCCCACTTCATATACAGAGGAAAGAGAGGCATTGCTTTCCAACCGGTGTCCTTGGAAAGGCATATAATTAAAAGACGTGTAGATGTAGTGCTTAGGGACCTGGATTAGTTGTGAACTTGGAAGTGTTACATTTACAGTTGGACTATGATCTTAAAGGCCTTTTCCAGCATAAATGGTTCTGTGGTTATATGTCCTACATGTTCTTCATTTTTTACAGCTCCATTACTCATGGGGGGCAGGAAACAAGGGGAAGGTTCCCTGTTCATTAATTTTCACAAAACTGTTGTGGGCTTTCCAGACTCAATCATACTGTGTCATTGTTGCCATGCCTGCATCACTACATCACATCTGTTTCTGAACTGCACTGCAGCAGAGGAATTTGTAAAATGGACCACAGTCACTTGACCTTTTTCCAGACCGTGCTGGTGGTGGCACCACTGGGCTTCTGAAAGGCAACAGTCAGTGGACACCCCTCATGACATATTCCAAACTAACATCTGCCACAAGGAGAAGTTTTGAGGAAGTGCCATTCTGTCATGTTTCCATATGGACGAGCATTTATTCGGGCTTTGCTGTTGGCAGAAGACAAAATCCTTTTGCTAGGAAGCAAGTTATTTGGATCGTCATGACTCAAACATGAGGCAGAATTCAAATACTGGATTTTTGCCTAGTTTAGGTTAGCAGAAAGGAATCGCTATCTGAACAGCTTGCTGGTACTGACATGAAGATGCACAGATATTGATATTTACTGTCTTTGTGATTCTCTATGGTTGCACATGGTGTCATTAAAAACAGAAGGATTGATTTTCTGGTTAGGTGGTTAAATTTGTGTGTTGTAATTGCTAGGATAAAATATACTGACTAGATAAAATCTTTCTGGTAATGTGCCTTGTGTTCTGATGTACTCCAGCTGCTAAGAACTAGAAAAATTATTCAGTAATTTAGGATCAGAATCCTAAAGGATATTTCACATACATTATTAGATTCCAAATGGATATGACTTTTATTTTTTGTAAAGTCATCTTAAAACAAATTGTGCTACTCTTTGACCTTTTCATTCCTATATGAAATGTCATTTTTGTGTAGTGCTTCCCTTTGTTCATATATGCATTATTAGATTCCAAGGTATAGGGGGGAAAATGGCAATCAGCTGTTTTAGTCACGATTGAAGACAGAAGTTTTTTTTCACAGTCATATAATTTCAAAAAGTTGTTCCTTTATTATTTCCAGATGGAAATAAAATTCTATATTACATTTTTTTCTTCTAACTGAAATACATAATTATATCTAGTAATGCAAAGCACTTTGTAAAAAAAAATTATATATATATTTATAAAAAAATCAGAAACAGATGTTAAGCTTAGAATATTGAAACACTGTAAAGTGCAATTGTGCATTAGCCCATGTTGTTCTTCAGATTCTCTCTGGGATATTAACTAATAGTTTTATTAAGTGATGAAATCTAGTATTCTGTGTGCAATCTGTGGTGTGGGAAAATCTGTCAGTATTGACTAAATATGAATGTTCAGTGCATGGCTGTCATTTAATCAAACCTATGTGGTGAATTACTTCAGTGTAGATGTAGGGAGGATAATAGGTAGGACTGGAAGGATCTTACCTGAAGGTTCTGGGTTAGTCTGTGGTATTTATATCTGAACACTTAAAAAGTTTGGAAGATTGATTTATCTAGATATCTGGATTAATGATGCAAAACTTTTGTTTACTTCATTGTCCTGTTTCAGTCTGATCTGCTCACTCCTAAGTTTCCGGTTTTAAAAGACAAATTAAAGAACACTAGTGGTACTTAGAAACCATCTAAGAGATGGTACTTAGCAACCGTCTATGGTCAAAGAAACCATAAGTCATCACATATTTCTGTCCTGTGTTTGTTTGGTTTATATTAAAAATTTATATTCTGTCAAATTCACCAAATTAATAATTATGAAGCTGAAGTACTTGATGGCAAATCAGTTTATCATTGGGGCCTTAGATTCAGGTCTATGCTTGAAAATACTCAACTGGAATTCAGTGCTTAAAAGTGCATGTATCATAGTTTGTCTAGCTTTAGATATAGAAAGTAAGCAAAGAAAGGAATCCACAGTACAAAGCATTGTTTGCAACCTCCTCTTCTCTAGAAGGACCATTGAGTGTCCAGCACATACCTGAAACCTATGACCACAATGACTAGGCTGTATTAGGCTTTCCAGTACCTAATGTGTGTTGTACGTGAATTTCTGATAATGTATGACAAGCAATTTACTTTCTAAAGAATGCATATTGTTTGGTATCAAGGGACTGAAGTGCATTTTTGAAAACAAAAAGGTGCAATGGAATTATCAGTAATATTTTTGAGTTTACTTTCATGACTCTTACTGCATACAGGGACCTGTAGTGATAGTTGAAAAGTTAACTGCTGCCAGGCATTTTGTGTCCTATTAGTAAAGAACCAAGGGAAGTGACTGTAAATTATAACAGTTGTGTTCTTAATTCTGAAAGATATCAACAACAGTGATTGCAGAAGCCATATGATTTCTTCTTTTTTCAAATGGTTTATAACTAGAAGAAGCAGTTCTGACTGGAGGCTTGTTGAGCTGACTGCTGAATGCTGTCGGTTAGTGTTTTTTAGTATGAATGCCATGATGAAAGAATATAATCTTAAATTTTTAAATGTAATATTCCCTGTGTTTGCTTTCAATAGAAATCTGATTATTTTCCTGTCAAATGAATGTAGGCCTTACAAAAACTGGAATAAAATAATACTTTTGTAGTTAGAAATTCTGATAAATAGTTTATTACCTTCAAAAAGAATTCATAAAGTGATCACATATTGAAGAGACTTATTCAGAAGATGCCAAATCTGAGAAACAGTCTTTTTCTATGCTGTAGGGTGAGTTATTTTTAAGACCTTGGCAGATTCAGAAATATGCTATGAAACTTAACTTTTATTGGTTTCTTATATCATAAATCTGTTCTTGAAAATTGAATGAAGTTCTTTGAACTAAAAGATAAGTGGAATAGTAGGATTGTGGTACATAGCTTAGGTTCCAGCCTTTTCTTGTCTTTTAGAAACATATTTTATTACTGATAAGCAAAAGATCACAGATGTCTAATAGTATGCTTCATATAAACTGCATTTACAGTGTTTTCTAAAGCTTAAAGTAGAAGGGAATTTTCCCTCATTTTGTTACTTTATTTTACAGAACTTGCTCTACGCTGTTCCATTTTGAAAATATACTCTGGCTGAAATTATTAAGGGCATGGGCAAATGGTTCCATTTGAAGTGGACACGTAAAATTTCTGTGGATGCGTGGTGGCCTTTTCTTTACTCTTTAATTCATGAAGCCAGCCACCTCCAACTTCCACTGGGAGCCAGGTTCACTGCACACAGCCTGTCTGTGCATCAAATTGTATGCCCTTCATTATCAGTATAGTTATTACTGTAATGTTTAGTTTACACACCTGAGACAGAGTAGATATTCCACTGAATAATGTCACCACTTCTCTTAGGCGTTTATGTTACAGGACCTCAGACAGAGACTTTCAAAACTGCTTTCAAAAGTGATTTGAGAGTTCAGGTGTTGCACACATACGTTTGTCAGACGGAAGGTGTGTGTTAGAAAGCGTTTTTTTTTCTTCTTGCTCTAAAACTCAGTGCTTTTAAAAGGCAGTTACCTGAAAGTTAAAAGGCAAAAGGGTGTCTACCTTCTCTAAAACAATCTAGACCAGCCTTGCAGAAATACAGAGAGAAAATCTATATGAGTGTCTAATAACTGCTGATGAATGGTCTGGAAAGAATTTGTAAAAAGTTGTGATGTAACACATACTGCTGCCAGATTCAGCTGTTGTCAGACAGAGTATCTACACTGTCAAGGAGAGCCAGAGAAATGGTCTGCATGAGCCTGACTGGAGCGTGCGGAATGCACATGGCAGAGGACCAGGCAGTGCAGTGCTGCATCCCAGGTGGTGTCCTGTTTGCTCATTGCATGGGGAGAAAGGGGAAACCTTAAATAAGAACTTGGCTGTGTGTTAAACAGTTCTTTGTCCAAGTTCACTTATATTTTGCTGGGTAAAGGTTAACAGACCATATTGTACTATACTGAATGCACTCTAGGTGCTGTTTTGTCTCAACATTTAAAATTATTTAAACTTTATTGCAAGACTGTATGTCCTTAATTATGTAAATAATAAAAATGAAAGAAATGTGACTGCCATAGTCTATTCCTGATCTCATGTTCTGTCAACCTGCTGAGCCTCAGCCTGGGGTTTGATTTGGCTTTGAACTGGGGGGTTTGTTTGCAATTTGCTATTACCTTTATTTTGTTTTCTTCCTGACCTTTTGTATTCCTACAAAATGTATAGCACCCTCTGCCTCTTTCCAAGCTGTCACTCTGCTTTTAGCTGCCCCTTGATTAATTCTGTCCATTTTATAGCCAAACACTTAATTACTGGAGTCTTATCTCTGAAGTAACGCAGGTAATATATTTCAGAGCAGTACTAGAGCAGGTTCGCAAATGGCCAATATTAAGGATACTCTAATTAAGGACATTCTCCTATTGGTATCCAAGAGCTTATTTGACTCTGACAAGAAAGCAACTAACTCTTGCCATCTTCTGAAATTGAAAACTGACATTGTCTGAAAGGACCAACTTTTACAATGCTTTGCCTCTTAGATTTTCTCTTAGTTGGATAACCAGTACTAGGTAGGGAATGTCATCCCTATCTCAAAGGAAATGCAATGCCATAGCTTTCTTCATATTTACATTAAAAATAAAATTGCTTGAAAATGTTTTCACCTGTCCCTGCTGTTTTGAACTGGGCCACTGTGACTCAGTATTGTTTGTGTTTAAGAAGTGTTACTTACCCCAAATATTGAAGTTTTGTGTATTGTTTTCATGATGCTGTAAAGCTCTTTTTTTCTTTTTGAATAACTCTTAGGAAATGGCGAAGATTCTCAATCATCCAAGAGTATATGCTTTTCTCCACATACCAGTCCAGTCAGCCTCTGACAGTGTACTAATGGACATGAAAAGAGAATACTGTGTGGCAGACTTCAAACAAGTAGTGGATTTCCTTAAAGAAAAGTAAGTCTACTAATATTTGAGAAAATAATAGTGTTGGGTTTTTTGCAATGTCAAGAACATGTGGCTGAAAGCACGATTACTTGCAACTTCATAATTAAGGTATGAAAAAGAATGAGCTGCTTCAAGCTTTCGAAGTCTTTGAGTTTTCTATAAGCCCCTTGATGTGGTTTACCCCTCTGCTTGAGCTTTTATGAGCATCTCTGCATGACATGCTTTTAATTTGTCAATATACTCCTAATCTTTTTCAAATAATACAGTCTTAAATTATTTTTTATGCTTAAATTACTGTATGCAGACTGCTTGAAGTGAAGATTATTGAAGTCTTCTTTAATGTGGCTTTTGAACGTTGTATACTTTGTGTACTGGAGATGATCCAGCTCCAGCAAATGTGAATGAATTGGGTTTTTTCATATTTTTTTTTTAATAGGAAATATTTTCTGTCCAAGAGATGATGTCCATTTACATCAATATAGTAATACTCTAATCTTGCTTATGAGTCTGATGATTTCTAGGATAATTTCAAAATAATTTTCCCTAACAACAGAGCTCATTGAGAAATTAGAAGAGTGTATTGTAATATGTTTATTATGCTGATGTGAAAACGAATATTCCATTCACCTGCAAAGCTTTTGTAACTGCAAGTAGTAATTCAATATCCAAGGAACTATTTTCTTAGCCTTCGAAATTTAATAGCGACGTATTTTGATGGATAGGTCTGCACTGACTGTCCGAAAAACAGGTGTCTGGAGAATCCTTTTTGTCACCTTGTTTTACTACTTTGTCTCTGTATCTGCTTGTTTGAAGGAACTAAGGGCAGTGGAGTTGTACCATTGAGTCTTAAATTGCATTAAAATACTTGTACATAAAGTAATCAAGTTTTCATAATAATTTTCATAATCAATTTGTGATGAACATTGAAAAATCCAACAGTGTAGCTATGTAAAACATACAATGCAAGAGCTGCATGTGAATTATGATATGTAAGAAAGAAGCAAACTGCAATACAATAGAATCTATTTTGCAAACTGTGTGTGTAGTTTATAGGAAATTCCTGTGCATCTGGGACAAAAGATGAAAATGGAGCTGCCTGTCTTTCTACAAGTTGATTGGGTGTTAATTTTCCACCCTGATCAATGCACATGAATTCTTGGCACTTCATTTTCATGTGACTATGGATCAGTGCTAGTTTTTAATATCTTAAATGGGAACTGTGTCAGTTTATGTCTTAGTTGACTTGAAGCTGATTCATTACTCTCTTCAGTAGTTTTAGCATTGGCAGCTATTATCATAACAGCAGCTGGATTTTCGATAACCTAGTATAGCTGGCACATGTTGGGGCATATGGGAATTTATTAAATCATTCAGCTCTTGCACATGGAAAAGAGTGAATTACTTAATATACAAATTTAAAACAGCTGGTCATTGAATATAGAGTAATCTATGACATACATCTTTTTCCACAGGCTTTTTTAAGTGAACTTAACAAGGAAGGAATAATTGGTTTGATGTTTTAATTTTAAATAATAATAAACTTTATTTATTCTGTGTACTAAGAGACTACCAAATTATCTAGTAGTTCCTGTTAGAAAACACTCTCCAAATATTAAGATGGAAAATTCTTTCTACCATATGGCAGCAGGATGAGGAAGGCTGTGCAAGGCAGAGAAAATCTTTTGGATATTTGAACATGTGCACATCTGTAAAACTATTTTTTCTTTTTTCTTTTGCACTTAACAGCATAGTGTCTTCATTTGTAGTCTCTCCTCTCACGGCAGCAGCCAGCTATTACATTCCCATATAGATATTCCCATAAAGATCTTGGCACAAAGTTTGCCAGGACATAACAGCTCCTGAGCCTAGAGCCAGAACAGCTAAAATTAAATGTGTGTTTGAACTACTTTAATAGCCAAATTTCCATCTTACATTTATCAGAAAGGAAAAATAAACCAAAAGTAGAATCTCCTATATCTCCTTTCTCTATTCCTAGGGCCATAAAGTCATTCAGAAACTTCCTACACAAAATGCACGAGGTCTTATTGGTAGATTCCAAATGGCACCCTAATCTCTAAAACATGACATCTGCTCTGATAGTATCTTTGTCTAAAACTCTATTAAACCAATAGGGCTGATCTGCAGAAGAAGGTCACACATCAAGGAATTATGCGTTAGTTATCAGTTAAGTGCTTGATAACAGGAATTCAAACATCTAAGCAAATAAAAATGGAGAACAGCATGTGAAAAAGGAAAAGAATGAGCCGTGTCATCTTTTTGGTTTTGGAAGCCCAAAGATACCAAGTGATTCCTGACTCTTCCTTTTCTCAGTCATTCCGACAAAACACTCTGGGAGTTTTTTCTCCCAGAAGAGGAAGCATATCCTGCTGAGCACACAATGCCTTACAGAGAAGCTAAAGTTCTACAAAGCAATTACTTTTTGTGTTAAAACTCACTTCTTAAAAGAATGGAGCACTTTTAGACCCTGTGAGACAGTGAGGTGAGACACATCACTTTTTTCTTTTCTTTGAGGACTCTTTCTTCAGGCAGGAACCCTAAAAATGAATTTTAAAAAACAATATTGATGTTCTAGTGCAGTCTTTTGATATGCAGCACTTTGGTTTTTAGAGGTACTTTCCTCAGTCAGGTGATAACATCTTTAGTTTATTATGAAGATCAAAAGCCACAAACACCAATCCATTACGCTGCTGAATGGAGAGTTGTTTTTCATGTGATCTCAGCTTTCAAGATTCAGCATCAATTATATTTCTAAAAGGTGACGTTTGTAGTTGCAAAAAGCAAGACCATTTTAATTATCTTGAAGTTTTGAAACTTAATCCCCTGTAATTTACTTTTGCTGATAAAATCAAACAGTTGGAATCTATTTTAGTTAAACCTGAGATCTGAATGTCATCTTCTGTAATTACTTGAATAATCAACAATGTGAATATATACCAATTAAAAAATCCTTAGACTGGTAATGTGTTTTCCAAATTTCTTGTTTGCCACTATTGACCAAACTACATTCTCTTACCTTTCTGGTTTTTGAAGCAATTATGTTGTTCATCAAAGTCTATGTTAAACTTTCCCTATTGCTGCCGCTTGATAAGATAATTGTAAAACCAGATTCTAAAGAAACAAAAAAAAGTAGAGAAATTTAGAGCTAGGCTGAAACCCTGTATCGTTCTGTTTTGAGGAACAGCACAATACTGTGGAAAAGCTGAATTTCCCTCACAGTTTGTTTTTGTTTGCAGACAGACATGTAACAATTGTGGGTGGCTGCTGCTGTTCACTTGAGGTTGTCTCATCATTTATACTGGAATGCTCTGAGCTTTTTGATATAATCTGAAAACCAGCAAACTTGGGCTGCCAGAGGAGAGAGCCACAGCTCTGTTAGGCAGAGTTCTGTTCTTTTTTTACACTATTTGTCTCTTCTCCATTAAAATCAGACTTAGTGTGAGTGTGCCTGTCGTAGCCTTCATTAATTTTAGTGGTAATAAGTACTCATTTTTCAGCCTGTGTAAGTAAGTAATTACATGCAGTTGAAAAAAAGAAAAGAAACTACCGAAAGTAAACGAGCGCAGTGGGAAATAAACCACAGCCTTGGAAGCTTAGTTGCTCAGGTGTAAACTCAAATATTAGTCGCCTAGCAGTTACAGACAGCTGCTGAAGGTCTTAAGAAACTGGAGATACTGTCCAAATGGAGTGAAGTTGTTCAATAGTCCTTCAGGACAGCTGGCTTCAGGGAGGCTCCCTTCTTCCCTGTTGCTTTACAGGGAGTTAAGCCTACAAATGGTAGCTTTCAGCAGCTTCCCAGGCAGCCTCTTAATTCTGCTTTAAGGATTTCGGGGGATTCAGCAGTGACTGTCTCATGTTTCTTTTCATCTGCTCTGACTTTTGCCTCTTCTTTTGCAGTGGCAGCCAAGCTGCATCTGCTTCCATGTGTAGATAGGCTGCTTCAGCTTAAAATAGCATGGCTGGCAGCAAAATGGACTCGGCTACTGTCTCCTCCCCATCATGTTAGATCCATGTTAGTCTTGCTTTTTATAGCAATATTTGAGTGTCTGAATTAAAGTTTTCATGTTCCACTTCCTCAGAATTGTTTTATCTGGTAAGTTTCAGTATGGCTGCTCTTGCCTTTCTGAGCAATTTCACAAGCAATAATTTGTTTACCCAGGTTCCAGTCGTCTTATTCTGGGCATCATAACCCATACCTGTAAAAGCTTCTGTGGGTAATCAGCTGTTTCTCATGGTCTCTGTCTGTATTTCTTGTGCAAGTTAGTATCTTGCCAAAAGTCTTCCACTTAAAAAATTTCTGTAATTTCTAAAGCTGTTTTTTAACTGAATTAACTGTAATAATGAACAGGGAAGAAATATCTCCCCAAAAGCTTGTTTCTAAATACTGTTATTTGGATGATCAAGAAAATTCTGAAAACTGTGAATAATTGTAATTGTAAATAATTTTCTTCTGAAAGATGTCCACATAAATAAATGGCTAAATTAGTCATCGCCAAGTTTGCTGCTATTCCAGACAACCAGCAGTTTTGAAACTATCCCAGTCCTTGTGGCAGTAGTTTTGTCTTTATCACCTTATTTTACCAGTTATTGAAACTAGAATTTGGAGGTGATGAATAGAATGATTTAAAAATAACCATTTACTACTTTTGCATACATGTTTTTACTCACTTTCAAAATGCAGGTAATTATGAAGTAGACTACAACAATTCCCTTACGTTTTTTTTTCACAGCATAAATGTGTTTCATTTGCTTTCTGAAAATACTCTTCTTGTTTCTCAGTGAGAGACATCATTGAGCTCATTTTGCAGATGTGCAAATTGTGGCCCTAAAAAACTGTGACAAGTCTTTCAGATTTAGGCTTTTCAAAATGGTTTTTAATACATCTGTTCTGTCAGTCTAACTACTGCAAATGCAAATATCATCTGTTTAAAATCTTTATGACGTTTTCTGCTAAGTAATTGCTGAGAGTATTTGGTACTTATCTGTAATTTTATATTTCAGTTTCTAGACTCTACTCTGTGTTTTGTCTGCACTTGCAGTCTGACCCAGTCACTCTACCAAATGTATTGCTCTTTTTTCAAGTGTTTTAAATTAATTGAGCATTTGTGAAAAGTATTGAATTAGCACCGAAAATTAAAATGTGAGGGTTTTTTCACCAAACAGGCAGCACAAAAGTGGATTCAAGTTTGTGTCTAGATTTCACCCTAGTGATCAGTGCTGTCGTGTTTGGTGGACTACAAGTTCCTTTCTCTGCAGTATTAGTTGTATTTAGGTGTGATGAAAATTAAATTTGGGCTTATATAAAGCAGTTGCTAAATTTAGAAATCTTCCTGTCTTGTATTTGATTCACAAGGTCATGTAAAGAGATACAAGTAGGTGGGAGGTTTCAAAGATGCTGAACACTTGCAGATCCATTCATTTCATTGGGATATTTTCAATATTTAGTGTTCAACTACCTAAATTTTGAAAGTATGTTTTTCTTTGGTACTGATTGGGGAGAAATAAATATTAGACATTCTAGGATAGCTTTTTTTTTACTGTAACATTAGTCCAAGCAAGGTGAATATCATTTTAGGAGGGCATTCTTTCCATTTTGGCTTTTATAGCACTTCTTTGCCCTTTTCTCCAGTACGCTTATTTTCTGTCCAGGAAATATACTGAGGATAACTCCTGGAGAAAGAATGGAAGGAGGGAAGGAAGGTCACGTACAAATATCTGCATCTTTTTAATCTTCTGTCTTTACAGTTCTACAGATTGTTGAATCAGATTTCAATTGGTTCATGGAGAGACCTCTTACTGACATGATTTGCATAATTAGATCTGTTGCCACTTTATAAATGGCTAGTCACCATTTTATCGCATAGTCCTTCATAACAAATGCTTCAAGAATATTAAGATTTTCTGGACTCTTAGTTATTCTATGCCTTGTATGTCAGGATGGTGGCTGCCAGAAGTGCCTGCTTTTTTCTGCTTTTGATTATCTTGTGTCTTGTAAAGTGCTGTTAAACTTTCTGTAACACTGCTGGGCTGAAATGTCATTTGCTAGCTGGTTAGCAGTGGATCATCTGTATTAATAACATGAATGTTTGTCAAGTTCACTTTACAGATTTCACTTCCTTATATGTGCGCATAGATAAAGTGTCTGGCGGTTTGACTGTAAAAACCCAGCCTTATGTCTGTTAACTCTAGTTTGACAGAAGTCTTCTGAAAACACAGAGCATAGCAAAAGTTTTTCTGACAGTGGTCAGTCTCTGGATGTTCTGATTTTCTTGTTTTAGAAGTCTAAAGTCAACAAAACCCATTTACCTTGCAGTACTGTGACTTTCTTATACTTGGGACAACATTTTGTGTCTTAGTACACAGGGAGCTATTTACTCTAGAGTGTACAAATAATGGTGTAGAAGATTCTCTGAAGTTTGTAGGATGATTTCATAAAACTACTGTTACTTAGGTTTTACTTAGTCATGTACCCACAAGAAGAATTTGGAGTAAAGCCTGTGTAGTATTTTTACACTGGATTCTGTGCTCAGCAACTGTAATATAAAAGACAAGTTTTAATTCCCATAAGTTATTTTTTTTTAAAAAAAAATATTTGATGTTTCATTGTCATGCTCATCCTTGCTTAGCTTTTCCTTTCAGTTGTTTCTTTAACCAAATGAATTCTGGTTTAAAGGAGATTGTAAAATTCATGGGCTTTGGACTGTTTCGTGAGGAATGTGATTAACAGTCAACTTGGAGGACTATAAGCATGTTGTAGTATGGTTATAACTAATTAGGGGTAGTACAAAAATGAGTAATATATAACTGGCTTGAAAAAAATTGCTCTTTGATATGTGTAGTAAAATAATGACGAAAGCCTGTGGGGTGCCTCTTTGATCGTTCACAATACTCATTTTTCAGAAGCTGTCTTTGTTAAAGAGGATCATACCTTTTTTGAGCAGGATACTTAGAGTTCCAATGCATGACATGTTAACAGTACTGTTTGTAATAAAGGTGTATTTGTTTTCTGTATATGCATATTCTACAGCTCCAGTATGTTGCCCAAATTCACAGTAAGAGTATGGCTGCAATCCCCATTTTCCTGTGACTTTCTGTGTTACTGGTACATCTGTCAGACTTATTCATGTGCTGGTCATGTTTAGCCTGAGGATGTACATATGCAAATACTGAAGTCGAAATTGAGTCACGAGATGTGATGTTAACATAAAGTAATTCTAAAGTTACAGACTACTTTGAAGATTATATGACACTAAATTTATCTTCCAACTATTATATTTATTTCTTTATAAGGTACTGTTTACCGATCTTAGATTTCAAAATTTCTATATGCTCTATAATTTTTGATATGAAGTATCTTCACCTTGTGGAACAATTCAGTTCTACACGCTGTCCCAGTTAAGCAGGATGTACACGGTGCTCCTGTTTTATGTGGTTTTCTTCTAAGTAATGCATATATATTTTTGGTAATAAAAAAATCATCATGGGGCGGAAGGGGGCTTCTGGCTATCTTGCTGCTGTTCCACTCTGATAGGAATGCATAGAAATTGGAGGGTGAAGCCTGGGAAATAAAGTGCCCAGGATGAGTGCAGCTTGCTGGGTGCAGGCTTAGTTAGGCACACAGGACACTAGCTCTTCAGATGCTTTGAGGTCACAACACTGTGATGTTCTGCTTTAGCCAAAGTTTGAAGGAATAATTTTTGGAATGTTTGCTGGAGAGAGAAGATATGCCCCTTTATTAGAAGTAAAAATGATTAAGTCTTATTATTACACTTGTCATAGCTGCTGGCTTATTTTTTTTAATAAATATAGCTAGTAAAGTTGTTTGGAGTGATAATTTCTCTATGTAGATATGGTTAGGCTTTTTCTGGGCAGTCTTATCTGCAGTTTTGTTCTACAAAATCCCAATGGGAGTACTGTTAGACAATAGAGTAGGAATGAATAATGTGTGTCCAGTTCCCAGTTTCTTAAGTGAAAAAAGATGGTATCTATTTTCTTTTTCCTTCTTCCCATGAGGGCATGTGAATAGGGTTTTTTGGAAGTAATGATATAAAATTTGTAGTAAGGTTAAAAGGAAGGAATTGCAAGCATCATGCAGTATCAGAAATGAGTTTTCATGAAAAATTTAATATTTATGATTTTTAAATGCTTTGTTTTACTTACTGAGATACTTACTCTAGGTTTTTTTTTAAACAGTTACTGACATTGCTTTGATTTTCTGTATAGGTATTCTCATTGTGTGTCAATGTCTAGGTCAGAACTTAGAATGGAATTGGGAAGAGAGTCTAATTTGTTTTTAAACCAATAATAACTAATTCGTGTTTACTTGCATAATAACAGATTGATTTGACACGTAATTCTCTGTTATAATTTGCTCCTGAGATTTTAAGCATATCCAAACATATGTTAAGATACATTAAAGATACATTAAAGAAATAAGTATTTGTTTATTTACATGTGTACATTTTTCTGGCTTTTGGGATAGTACTAGATAGTAACTTAATTTTGTAAGCCACATAATTTTGATCATGTAGAACAATATATCATGTATATATCAACAATATATGATGTATATATCAACAATAATATCATGTAGAACCCGGTGCAAGAGAACCGGGTGATAAGGCCCAGTCAACATGAGTTCACAAAAGGCAGGTCTTGCCAGACTAACCTGATCGCCTTCTATGACAAAGTGACTCGGCTGCTGGATGAGGGAAAGGCTGTGGATGTGGTCTTCCTGGACTTCAGCAAAGCCTTTGACACAGTTTCTCACAGCGTTCTGCTTGAGAAACTGTCAGCCTCTGGCCTGGAGAGGCGCACACTCTCCTGGGTGGAAAACTGGTTGGATGGCCGGGCCCAGAGAGTGGTGGGAAATGGTGTGAAATCCAGCTGCAGACCAGTGACAACTGGGGTTCCCCAGGGCTCAGTGCTGGGTCCAACCCTGTTCAATGTCTTCATCAATGATCTGGATGAAGGCATTGAGTGCACCCTTAGCAAGTTTGCGGACGACACTAAGCTGGGTGGAAGTGTCGATCTGCTGGAGGGTAGGGAGGCTCTGCAAAGGGATCTGGACAGGCTGGACCGCTGGGCAGAGTCCAATGGCATGAGGTTTAACAAGGCCAAATGCCGGGTCCTGCACTTGAGGCACAACAACCCTATGCAGTGCTACAGACTAGGAGAAGTCTGTCTAGAAAGCTGCCTGGAGGAGAGGGACCTGGGTGTGTTGGTTGACAGCCGACTGAATATGAGCCAGCAGTGTGCCCAGGTGGCCAAGAAGGCCAATGGCATCTTGGCTTGTATCAGAAACTGCATGACCAGCAGGTCCAGGGAGGTTATCCTCCCTCTGTACTCGGCACTGGTGAGACCGCTCCTCGAATACTGTGTTCAGTTCTGGGCCCCTCACCACAAGAAGGATGTTGAGGCTCTGGAACGAGTCCAGAGAAGAGCAACAAAGCTGGTGAAAGGGCTGGAGAACAGGCCTTATGAGGAGCGGCTGAGAGAGCTGGGGTTGTTTAGCCTGGAGAAGAGGAGGCTGAGGGGTGACCTCATTGCTCTCTACAACTACCTGAAAGGACGTTGTAGAGAGGAGGGTGCTGGCCTCTTCTCCCAAGTGACAGGGGACAGGACAAGAGGGAATGGCCTCAAGCTCCGCCAGGGGAGGTTTAGGCTAGACGTTAGGAAAAAATTCTTTACAGAAAGGGTCATTGGGCACTGGAACAGGCTGCCCAGGGAGGTGGTTGAGTCACCTTCCCTGGAGGTGTTTAAGGCACGGGTGGACGAGGTGCTGAGGGATATGGTTTAGTGTTTGATAGGAACGGTTGGACTTGATGATCCGGTGGGTCTCTTCCAACCTGGTTATTCTGTGATTCTGTGATTCTGTAATATGGCACAAAAGAATTTGCTTAAGGCAGTAGTTGGCCAACTGATAAGCACTGATTGAAGTTACATTTATGTTAAGCTTTCAGGGAAAATATGTTGGAAAGATTGATTGAAGAAATAAAAAATGCAATACTTCTGTAGCTGGTCAGTACCTATAACGGTTATTATCTTTAAACCTAATATGTTTACATGAAGAAAACTGTTAAGGGGAAATAAGCAAAAGCTGTTTACACTTTTTAAAAGTGTAGCTATATAATTAAAACACCATTGCATTTAAACAACACAATGATTCTGCTACCCAGAAGTTTGCTGTATACATTCATTTGGGGACTATGATACAGATGACTTCAGGGAAGCTAAATTTTGTATTCACGTTCATCTTACATTAGTCTGTAAATTGTACTCATGAGTTGATGATTCACCTCCTTATAACAAGAATGAAATTTATAGTTTTCAACTTATTTTTTACATGGCAAAGTAAGTGTAAACCCGGTATTTTAAAAGTTTTGTGCATAGGAGGAATGGCTATAACAGACTAAAATTTATTATCCACAGCTGAATCATTTCTCTCTTTCACTTGGAATTTTTTTGTCTTTTTAATAGTTTTCTCCTCATGGTGATATAGAGCTCTTGTTTTGCTCAGTAGGAGAAATTGCCACAATACAGCTGTTAAATTACCTTAAAACAGGAAGGCAGTTTTCAAATACAGTTATACATAAAGGCAGAAGAAACAATGGCAGGTCTTCTCAATCCACTCACCAGAAAATTGTGATTCAGATGCAAGTTCAAGCTGGAAAATAAGTTGTTGTGTCCAAACACCTTATACATAGGAGAATAGAAAGCCAGAATGTCTCCATTTCTTTTTAAATCTGGAGAAAATAACTATTGGCAACAGATGCCTCCCTGATTGGCCTTGAATAAGCCATGAAGCTGTGACCCTTAGCAGGAGAGATGACTTCCGAGATCAGAAAGTGATTCCATACATACTCACAGTTAGCTCTGTAGTAATGAGGTTTGGACATGAGTAACCCTGATAGGGTTTAATCAGTCTCCTACAAAAGCTTTGTATTAAAAAAAACCCAAACAAACAAACCAAAACCCAATCCACCTGATCTCTCTGCACTATCTAATCTGCATTGGAGGATTTTTATTGACTGTAGTCACAAATTATGAACTCAAACACAGCAGTGATATTAACTCAAGTTCTTCTAAGACTAGAAGAAATGGAGTATGTTTTGGAAATCTGATTCTCAGTGCAGTAGCTCTTATAACAAAACTTGAAAAGCTGGCTTGAAATGTTAAAGTATACTTAAGTCACTATATAGGTATCACCCAAAGTTATTTTCTGTCTCTCAAACAAGAGCCGATATTTCTAGCCCTATTTTCCAGAGCACTGTTTTATAGTGAAGAGCACTATTTCAGCATTGACCACTTCAGGTAATTGAAGCCAAATACCTTTGTGAGACATTCCACTTCCTAATCAGTGCTATTCACACATGCCATAGATCTGGAAAACAAAGTTTGGCTTTTGAATTTTATTTATTTATGTACTTTCTTTATGCATTTTTAACGTGTACTCATACATATGATTATCATCTTCCCTCAGTTTAATGTTACGGCCTGCATGACTATATGTATGTACCTGGGAGACTGTTGAGAGTCATGGTTTCTCTGTCTCACAGCACAGGGTAATTTTAACTTTGTATTCTCCTATGGGTGTATGCCTATGATCCCTAGGCAGTTAACATCAATTAGAAATTAGCAGGGAGCAATTATACATCCCTCGGAGGATCATTTTTAGCAAAGATTTAAAACGAATGAAAATGAGAAGCTGTGTTACTGCCACTCGTTTGGATTATTTCGTACGATGGTAAATTATCATCAAATACTTGTTAAACTCCTGAACAAAACTATTACAAGATTTGTTAACAGTTTTTGAATGTAAACAAGTTTGATGAATTTTGCTGAAATTTAACTATATTTTCATATTTTTTATAGGTGACTTTTTGTTAACCCCTCTCGGCACGTCGTCTAAACAGAATATAGATTAAACTTCACTGCTTTTTTTTTTTTTTTTTTTTGGCTGTCCAAATAAGCAAGATAGTTCTAAAATCTGAATACAAACTAGATTAGAGATAGGATTGTTCCTCCATTCAGTACATATCTAATTGAGCCCATCTGCTCTAAGAGTTGACAGGTTATACCTACCAGCTTCCTATCAATTTTCTCTATATTAGATTTAAGTTTTAACTTGAAGCAGAATGACTGTATATCAATAGTAAGACATAAAAAAAAAAAAAAAAAAATTGGAGCTACAGGAAAAAAAATAATTCATAGAATCATAGAATAACCAGGTTGGAAGAGACCCACCGGATCATCAAGTCCAACCATTCCTATCAAACACTAAACCATGCCCCTTAGCACCTCATCCACCTGTGCCTTAAACACCTCCAGGGAAGGTGACTCAACCACCTCCCTGGGCAGCCTGTTCCAGTGCCCAGTGACCCTTTCTGTGAAAAACTTTTTCCTAATGTCCAGCCTAAATCTCCCCTGGCGGAGCTTGAGGCCATTCCCTCTTGTCCTGTCCCCTGTCACTTGGGAGAAGAGGCCAGCACCCTCCTCTCTACAACCTCCTTTCAGGTAGTTGTAGAGAGCAATGAGGTCTCCCCTCAGCCTCCTCTTCTCCAGGCTAAACAACGCCAGCTCTCTCAGCTGTTCCTTGTAAGGCCTGTTCTCCAGCCCCTTCACCAGCTTTGTTGCTCTTCTCTGGACTCTCTCCAGAGCGTCAACATCCTTCTTGTGGTGAGAGGTCCAGAACTGAACACAATGCTTGTCATTTTCGCTAGGTCACAAGCAGGGTCACAGACAATATTAAAAAGCATATGCAAAAGACTGCCAGGAATTGCATTGCTTTTCTCACCTTTTCAGAAAGCCTTCCATCAACCAAAGTATACCAATATTCCTTTTATTTTTCAGTAAAAATCATATGCTTAAAGGTAGAACAAATATTCCAAGGCTTTAATAGATTGAGGCCTTGGACATCAGTGATGTGCCCACAGATGTGTCCTGTTGACTCCTGTTTTGGTTAGTAGTTTCTGAATAATAGAAGAAACTTTATATTAAAGCACAAGAAGGTTTGCAGTATAGACAGTTTTAGGCTGCTTAGCACATCTTTTGTCTCACTTTTAACACCTTTCCTGCCTCTCTGGGCCACTTGCTGATTCAGTGGAAACCAGGCTTGCAGGGTTGAATTCCCATCCTTGGCCTATCTCAAACTGCTGTGCCTGGGAAAAGACTCCCTCATCACCTCAATAAGGGAGCTTATTATTGGTCATCTTAACCAGGCACATTGAGAATATCCATTGTCATGATGCAGTGATCCAGAGCACTTGGGCACCTCAGTGTTCTTATTCTTAAAGCTTTAAAGATCCTGTATGGTTGGGAAAAGACCCCCCACACTGCGTGAGAAAGATTGATCAACAAACAGTTGCCAAACTATGCATTCACAATAAAAGTAAGAAACACAGATATATGGAAAACATTGCTTCTAGTAAAGAGAAGTTCACATATGTTGCTTAATTCAAAATCCAGTGGACATAGTAAACAAAAGTCATAAGGAGTGACGTAATTTTACTGTTAGTAACTGATTTTTTATACATTTACCTTTCTAGATCACTGTAGATATATGACACAGCGTATGTCCTTTTTGCAGAGGAAAAGGCCCTATTGTTACTAATCCTAACCCACTTTGCACTTCAGTGAACAGAATAGTGCCTTGCCCAGAGTGTTTGAGTGCTGTATGAAGAGAATATTGAGTCTGTTTTTTCTTTTCAAAAATCTTTCCATTTGATGTAATATCAGACAAAATTGTGTTAAAATTTATGTTCCTGATTGGTTTACATCTTAAATATTCTATAGAGTTATGTCCTAATAAGTCATAACATGATTCTATGATGCTGGCTACCTGATTACTTAGTCATACTTTATATGTAATGGAAAATAATGTCAGCTCTTTTGAGCAATTTTACCATTAAAAGAATAGCAAAAGCTGAAGTCTGTCTTTTAACATATGTTTTCACAAAATACAGCTTTTACTTGGCAATATTAAAGTGAAGTATGGTAATTATCACATTAAGTGAGAAAATTCTTTTCATGTTTTCATCAATAATACAAATAAACATTTTTTTCCTAAAGAAAATATGCAGCTAATTCTTTAGAACGAAAAATTGTTTCATTGATTGAACTACGTGTGCATTAAAACTGTGGTTATGTTTATGCAGCAATAGTGCCTGGAGTTTTTTGTTCATTTTTTATGTAAAGTAGCATCTGTAGGCAATATGCCTCAAGCATCCTATCCCTTGCATAGAGTTGGCAGAGAAATTTATTGTTCTTTCCATTTGTCATAAAATCATAGAATAGTTTGGGTTGGAAGGGATCTTAAAGATCATCTAGTTACAACCCCCCTGCCATGGGCAGGGACACCTCCCACCAGACCAGGCTGCCCAAGGCCCCATCCAACCTGGCCTTGAACACCTCCAGGGATGGGGCATCCACAGCTTCCCTGGGCAACCTGTGCCAGTGCCTCACCACTCTCATTGTGAAGAATTTCTTCCTTATGTCTAGTCTAAATCTGCCCCCCTCCAGTTTATGGCTATTCCCCCAGTCCTATTCCTTTGTGAACAGTCCCTCCCCAGCTTTCTTGTAGGTTCACCTTCAGCCAGTGGAACGTTGCTATAAGGTCTCCTCAGAGCCTTCTCTTCTCCAGGATGAACAACTCCAGCTCTCTCAGCCTGTCCTCATATGGGAGATGCACCAGCCCTCTGATCATCTTTGTAGCCCTCCTCTGGACCCCTTCCAACAGTTCCATATCCTTCTTATGTTCAGGATTACGAAACTGGACACAATACACCAGATGAGGTCTCACAAGAGAGGAATAGAGGGGCAAAATCCCCTCCCTCAACCTTCCGGTCACACTTCTTTTGATGCAGCCCAGGATATGGTTGGCCTTCTGGGCTGCAAGTGCATGTTGCTGGCTCGTGTCAAGCTTCTCATCAGCCAGCACCCTCAACTCCTCCTCTGCAGGGCTGCTCTCAATCACATCATCGTCCTTCCCATATTGAAATCAGGGATTAGGCCGACCCAGGTGTAGGACCTTTCCTATCCAGGTCCCTCTGGATGACATCCTGTCCTTCCAGTGTGGCAACTGTACTACTCAGTTTGGTGTCATCTGCAAACTTGCTGGGAGTGCACTCAATCTCGCTGTCGATAGCATTGATGAAGATATTAAACAGCACCAGTCTCTGTACAGACCCCTGAAGGATACCAGTTGTCAGGGATCTCCATCTGGACTTTGAACCATTGACCACTATTCTCTGAATATGACGATCCAATCAATTTCTGATCCAATCAATTTTCTGGTCCACGCATCAAATCCATATCTTTACAACTTAGAGAGAAGGATGTTGTGAGGGACCATGTCAAAGGCTTTACAGAAGTCCAGATAGGTCATGTCCTTTGGTTTTCTTGTGTCCACTGCTGTGGTTACCCCATCATAGAAAGCCCCTAGGGAAAAAGGGAATTTGGACTTTAATAGCTGATTCTCCATTTATTATTTTTCTGCTAAGGTGAAACTCTATAAAACCTTTGGTGACATGCTTAACTACTCTGTCTTCTACTCAGCTGTAAACCCAACCTACTGAAATCCCTGGAACTTCAGTACTGGCAGTGGAAGTGGAAGAAGGAGATGCTGTCAGTTATAAAACCTTACAACAGATGAGAGGATGAAACATTTTCAATTAATGGGCTCAAAAATTACATCAATAAATAATGTCTAAAGATATTCAGTTTTTTCTACCTACTTAAAACACATCTGCATCTACTACGCACGTGATATAAGCATTTTTGTAATGCATAAATTGTCCAAAGTACAGCTTGTTTCGTCCTCAATGATCCTAGTTTGCCACTTCCCTTAAACCTCCCTTTATACCATATCTTCTTTTTTTATCAAAGTGACAAAGCTGGTGTGCATTTTAGGCCCTCCAAGTTATACCCAGACACTTGATTTCAGCTTGAGGATTTACAGTGTTTACACCTATGTTATGAATAGTCCATATTTCTGCCTAAGGATTCTTCATGTCTCATGAAGAATTGCAGAGCCAAAGGGTACTCTCTTGCCTGGCAGGCATTTGGCAGACTTTCCTCGTTCTTTAAATGGATGCCCAAAGGCCAATGTGAAACATTATGTGATTTGACAAAATTTATTTCAGTGATGTGGTCTGAGTGTGAACACTCCTGCAAAATTGAATATATATATATAACTCTCTGATTCCATTAATTTGAAACATTTTTCAGGTCTTTCAGTATGGATTTAGTTTAATTTTGCACCTTAAGCTTGTTCCAGTAGTAACAAGTGAGAAGTTTTTCAGAACCTGCTATGGAGAGATTGCAAATTATAGTGTGACTCCCTGATTAGAGTGTTGGAAACCCCAAAAATGACATTTATTTCATCTCTGTCAGTCTTGCTGTGGAGGTGTTCTCTCTTAGTTTCTATAATTGCCTATTTAGTAATAGAAGTTTTCCATTTTTTCCTTTGGCAGAATATTGCATTTGATATTTCTGTCTGAGGACACCACTGATGTCCTTTTCTAATTATGTTTTTAGAGATTTTTGAGTTCTGTTTGAGCTCTTTATAAAATTTCATGTATATGTATTTCTATGTGTATGTTAGCATCTGAACATTCTTTCTTCAAAACTTTTCAAGGAATGCATGTATTATTTCCATTGACTTTGCCTTTTACAAAGAAAAGTTCTTAAATTACTCATAATTCCAGACAGATGAAACTGTTTCTAAATTGTAACAAACAAAAGAGTGTTAGCTGAGACTGTCTTTCTGAAAGGTGAATTAGGAAATTTTGGAACCATTTTCCTGAAGATGTTTTTTTTTCCTGCCTGATTCCTCACCTGAATAGTGAAGTAAGCCTATTCTTCCTTTTGGAAGTGAAGCTGCAATATTTTGCTCTAAATTATGTTTAGCTGATACATAAATTAATATTTAGTTGTTATGGGCTAATCCTGTGTATTTATGGAAGTCTTTTCTCTTCTGAACTCACCTGCTGTTTGGGTGTAGCTGAGAACAAAACAGATACTTCCACAGTCATTCTACTTCCTTCCAATTAGCCGAGTGATCTGTGCTTGCTCATAAAGATTGATACTTTTCTTTAAACTGAGGTCGTTATCAAAACATGTGATGAATGAGATGAGACAGAGTGATCTACAGGCAGTATTTGTTGTGTGCAGTGATGTCCGTTAGCTGAACTGTCATGCCCACCTCTTTCTGTATAACATTCTATTTTTTTTACACAAAATAATAATTCTTTATACACACTTTGGAAAATTTGCTTCATAATACCTTTAAACTAATTCTTGTAAGGCAAATTCTCTGTTTCTGAATGATCCAACTTATATTGTGTTGTGTTGATTGAGAACATAATTTCTCTTCTCTTACCACACTTTCATTAGTAAAGCACACTCTATGTCTTGGAAATTAAGCTCATGAGTTTAGACTTAATAAGGAAATAGCATTGCTTGCAAATCTGAATATTGAATTCTGAAGCTATATAGGTTTGTGCTTCAAGCACATAATAGCACTTGTGTCACATTTTGTTCTGATGTTTTAAGACTGCATCACCTTTGCCAGTGTAGGGTGGAGTAAAACTGAAAAACTTTAAGGTTACATCATAGGAGCTTTGAATCTTTGTGGGCTGGAGAAGGCATATATGTGGAATTCTGAGCAGAATATTACACTTACTCTTAGAATTAAGAAATTTTTTATTATTATTCAAACTTGCTTTATATGTTGCCCACAAAAGCAGTAGGTCCTTATACAACCTTTTTCCAGTATGTTCATGCACAAATATTACTCCTTAAGGAAAAAAAAGAAGAGTATTAGAGCAGTAACAGTAATAAGTTTTTGACCCACCTGATCTTCCTTTTATAAAGCCATAAATCATGAGCCTATCTGGAAACATTGTCCAGTCCCGTATATCCTCTGTGCAGCTGTTGGTTCTAGAAGCTGTCTGGGGAACAGGTATTAAGTCTACAGATAATATCTCTGAACAGGGATGCAGAAATACAGCTATCATAACGTCACTATCCAGAATGCTCTTCTGTTTTGATATTTTTCTGTTCTGTTCTTAATTTCAAAATCCATCCTCTTAAATATAACATTAACTTCGTAAACCATTAATCTTTTCTTCTAGATTCAGAAATTCAAAGCCTGTCGCTTTCAGAGGTAGTAGTGGCCTACAGCTGTAAGCAGAAAGTATCTCTAAAAATTGGACCATTTACATTTCGGGAGGGATACTGCCTGTGAAAAATTCACATTTAGGAATGTAGAGCAAAACCTGTCTGATGTAAAACCACAGCACTTTTTAGTTACAGTAAGAGTACATGAATTGTTTTAAAAATCTCTACTAACATTCAGAGAAACTGCTTATGGCTGCTAAAACTGTGCCTCAGCTGACCTGCCTGCTTCTCCCTCTTTCTCTCTTGAATCTGTGTTTCTGATATTTAATCGTACCAATGCCTTTTGTAAATACTATGTCAATGAATATGTAGCATATAAGCTGCTGTGTTTTGGATGGTCGACTAATATGATGAAAGCTGTATTAGGTACTTTGAAAATGGAGTGGAGGTTATGTTAAATTTAGTGCACATCATGCATGTGTTAGCCACTGTTTCCTTCACAACCTCGATCCTTCCCATGTAGATGTTTGCAGCTGGAGAAAATTTTGTTTGATGATTTCTGACGAAGGAATAGGACAGAAAAAATCCAGTTTGTGATGTGAGAGAATTAAGTCTCTCTTAAAGCTCTCAGCTGTTTCAGGGTAACTCTTTTGAGCTTAGCATGTTTACCTCAGAATCTTCTTAACCTTAATGTCCGTCTTGCCAGGAGCCATTCTTCTGTCTTTCTCTCTGCTGCAGAAGTTCTTAATTTAAATGATCTTCAAGCAAAATCTTGGAATAAAACATCTCTGTCCCGTTAGCAATTCTAGTTCTTCATTTTCTTCCTTAATCCATTCTTGGTTCTGGTTCAGATAGAGATCTTAATTCTCTTCTGAAGTCTTACAACTTATCATACCACTACTTCTTTGACACCTTTTTCTGTTCCCCCCGCTTTACTTTGCTGACTTTGCCTTGCCTTTGAAACGTGCTCTGTCTTCCTTTTGTTGCTTGTTCTAGTCTATTTATTCTTCAAAAACTTTTGTTTCTGCAAAAAGTTAATCACTTCCATCAGATTCATACCGTAAGGGGAAATAATTTAATAAACAGAGGGCTACTGCTCCCTAACTATTTAATATTCATCTAAAGTCAGTGGTGTAGTCCTTGCCTTTTTCAGACAACGTCTCTGCTCTGCTTTATTTTTGAGATGACATATTCATCAATCAGTCTCTTTTAATGACAGTAATGTTTTTCTGAATTGCTGTTCAGTAATAGCTCAGAAAGAGGCAGATACTGATATCGATTTGAAGCAGATGTAGATAGGCTGCTAATCCCAAGCTTCTCATATGAAGCCTCTGGGATGGGACTGAGTGTAGCGTTTGCATCTTTGTGGACAAGAAAACTTGTTTTCTCCATCTTTTGTTTGACAATTTCTTTTCAATAGCAGGGGAAGGCAATTGTATGAGTCCCATTTTCCTGAATTTTAACATTGATGATATTTTACCAGTTTGTTCAAGGGATTTTTACCAGTTTGTTGTTCCTGTTGCAGACTCTCCTCTCAAAGAAAATTTCAAAATATGGCTGTCTTAAAGGGATTTAAATTATTTTGGGGTGTAAAACTTCTCTACGTGTGGAATATTTACCGATGTTGTACTTGCATGTTCATTGGTGTTTCTTTCTTGTCCCTTACCTTATGTAAAGTCTGTTACCTTTTGATGCCTTCTTACTAGAAAACAATTGAACCCAAAACTGAAAGAAAAATGAAAAAAAAGCAGACTATTTCTCTAAATTCTACAAATACTTCAAGAGATTCTTATTCACTGTGCCTGTATTGTTAAATGCTGCCAACACCCCTTACATAAAGGATATTTTTACAGTGGGTAATGCCACTGCAAAGACTAACAGAAATTATCAGAGGCATGACAGATCTGTCACACAAAGGAAATTAATAACTCTTCAGTCTGCAAAAGTGAGAATTAAGAAGGACTAGAACAAAGTTCAATAAAATTGTGAAGGGTACTGAGAAAGTGAACAGAGTGGTTACTGGTCTCTTCCATCATAACAATTAAGGGACATAAAATGGAATTAGCAAGTGGCAGGCTCAGAAGAGAGAGATGATTTTTTTTTTCTTTTCTTTCAAGTGTTTATAATAAGGAAGGCTATAGATTCGCAAGGGAACTGGTTACAAATTGATGGACAAGTCCATTATGGGCTACTGGTTACAAAAACAACTCTGAGAAAATGTAGTTGTTGGAAGGAGGAAGGGATTCTGGGGAACCCTATGTCTTAAACGCTTGCCTGGGCTTCTGCGGCTGCCCATTGCTAGCCATAGCCTTCTGGGCTTAGGTGGACCTTTGGTCTGGTATGCGTTATCTTCAAAGTCTCTGAAACATTGCAGGACTTTAGATTGTAGAGGGGGGAAAACACAAGTTCAGAAAGATTATTTTTTTTTTTAAATTGGCATTTGTTAATGGTGCACTGCTTACAATTTTCTCATTCGGTTTCATCATGCCAAAAAGGCATGTTAATAATTTTGGTTTGTATGTCTGATTTCTGTGTCAGAGTGAAGAGCTAAATTACTGTCACTGAAACAGACAGGGATGTGGCCTCAGAGCCCAAGATGTTTAGTATTGGTGATAAGCATTGTGTCAGACTAAAAAAAAGTGTGTAATATTCTGAACTGCTCATGGCTGAGATCATATTATTTCTGACCATGCCTGACAGCTTTAAAGTTAAACAGTGAAGGGTCATAGAAAATTAGTGTAATTTCAGTGGCTGCTTTAGTGCAGTGAACATTAAGTCAGTTCCCAAGAACACAGTTCCCTGGTGCAGCCCTTAATAAATTCAAACTTTATTTTTAGTGATGACCTTTAGTAATGTGAGCCTTGATCCATTGAGATGCTGTTCACTTTTGATGCATCTCCAAATCCCTTTTTTATGCATTTTAAATCAACACACGCTTATTCTGAATTTATGCGTGTGGATAGGCAGAGAGATGTAATTTAAACACATCTGTTCAAATATGCATTTCAGATCAACTTGGTGCCGGTTCTCATAATACGGCTGAGTTTTTGACGGGTATTATATCCCTAAAGTACACAGCAGATGGTATTTATTAGAGAGTGAATGGAAATGAAGTTTAAGGATGTTGAGCTTTTTGTCTTAAGTCGCTCATTTTTTAATCATAAAACAATAATGATCTGAAGTTATAAATCTGTAATGAAGTTCTGTAAAATGTTTCATTTTTATGGAAAGAGTAGAACACCTTATATTTAAATCAAGTTAGTCCAAGCCTTAACTGTTTGGTTTTTTAAAGAAAATTGATGATGAGAAATATTATAATGTTTCTTATAAAACATTTGGGCTGCATCTAGTAGAAGCTCTAGCAACCTGCACTGTAATTGGTTAAAGAGAGAAAAACTGTTTGTACTCTTTCATCATCAGACAGTGAGATGTGCTAATTATGAAATATACTTTTTATCTAGGTCACTATTCCCCAGCAACAAGGACTGACCCAGTCCCTGCTCATACGTAGTCCTCCATACCTACTCCTTCTTAAGTAGAATTCTGGAAATCAGGTCTCCTAGCTGCCTCCAGCTGTCATTCAGTCCTGCTTCTGAAGGAGCTCTTTTGGAGGCAGGAGGTGGGCTTGAAAAAGAACAGTCATAAAAATACCCATTCTCACTCTCAGTTAAATTCTGAGAGCCGTTAGATTCTCTGTTTTGATCACAGCTATGGCCTTTGTAAGGTGACTTGCATCAAACCCCCTAATAACTCCAAAGTTCAGAACCAATCTCCTAAAGTTGTACTTGCAAATCAGTTGGAAGTTGCTGCAGATCATGAAGTTCAGGTGTAACGTTCTCTGTGGGAATCACCACCATGAGCAGCCTTCAGTGTTCTATAAGGTGTGGAATGCACGCGGTGACTCTGTAGCTGTAAGGCTGGGCTTAATATGTAGTTTCTGCTGCCCTTGAAATCTGAAGTGTTTCACTGTGAATCACTTCCAAATTGAATGGTAGAATTTATGGTCTTGCCCATTATTCTCCCATGTGTGTACGTGCATACACATTTCTTCAGGGAAATCTGCAAGGACACAGAAGAAAAACTCTGTGGTCATGGCTGGGGTTTGTTTGTTCCTTTTGTTATTTTTTAAAAAACCCAGCATATAAGCAGTACAGCATTACAATTTCTTGGTCTCATTTGTTGTGTCTTAGACATCAGTTTCAGAGAGATAGGATACAAGCTGTGAAAACATTTTTTTAAAAAAAAAGTCTTAAAATTATGCATTTTACATGCATAAACAAAATACGATTTACTTAAATATCTGCTAGTATTCAGAGTATCAGTAGTGAAGTGAAAGTAAACAAATGAGTTGACTTTTAAATAGAGCCATTATAGACTTCTATTAATAATTACAGTATAAAGTTCTCTTCACTTTGATGCAGGCAACTGCAAGGTGAAGGAGAACTGACTTGTGAGACAACCTGGAGTTGTGTTAGGGCAGTAATAGACAACATTCTGTAATATTTTATATAATACAATTGTTTTGCAGTGAGAACACGTACATGGATAAAAAATGTTAGTTGGTGTCCTGCCGGGGTGGAATCTCATGCTATTATAAATTGGGTAAATGTAATCAAAACAGAAGGTTTGAATAACTAATATGCGTTTATTGTTAGTTTATTAAAAAAAATAATTTTTGCACTGAATACTGTTGGCCTTTTTCTTTTAGAGAGCGAGGCCCCAGCTTTCACCTGTTTCTCTCAGTATGTGATTGTATCTGACACTATTGAATGTAGCATACATTTAGGCTTTTTACAATGCAGTTTATTACACTTTTAATAGAAATCCAATCAAAATGCAGTAAATTCAACTTTTCAATTGGCTTGATCTGATGGAAGCAAACATAAAGTCCCTCAGACCAAAACAAAGCTTGGAGTCAAAGATATTAACTATAGAAAAGTAGAAATGGTTACTACTTCTACATTATTGGATCTTCCCTGCTTATTCTGCATTCAGTTGCAAAACCTATTGTCCCAATAATTTCATTTATGTCATTACGTGTCTAGAGCAACTGAACACTGGAAAAAGAAATGGCAGCATTAAATAGAATTTCGTGTAAGAACTAATAAGTTCTGTGATGAACTTGAGAGTGCTGCATGTTTTCTTACATTATTTTCTTAAATATTCGTGTTCATGATACATATAGCTGCATTTATGTTTGTATTGTAAGCAGTCTTACCAAATTGTAGTTTCTATCTAGCCATAAGGCTCGGTCTGTTATCACTTGAAAGACTTAACACAGACCTGTTAATGAAATGCCTACTGTCATTGAACTGAGGTACTTTGCAGTTTCACTCCATGTGTAAATCAGTTGAGCATTTGATATGAGGCTTTAAAAGAGCTCTTTTTTCTGTCACAAAGGTTTTGAACTTTTGCATCTTGGACTACTTTTAAATGCATATGGAACAGATTACTAAGAAAAACATCATCAATGGGTATTCTTTTATTATAAGTCTGTTTACCCATTGCATAACTTAGGGTAAATAATAAACTGAACAGAATGGAAAACCTCAGCTTCAGAAATTATGTTCAAGCTTGCTTCCCTAACTCCAGACACTTAAATTAGGAGAATGTTATGCTGTGCTCCATTCATAGTCCATGAGGACAGAAGTGTAGGAGGATTTCAGATCAGAACTAGGCTGAATCTAAATTTTTTCTAATTTTTTCTAAAATGTGAGGATCTTCCCATGGCTTAATTCTCAGGTTATTCTCCATGTAGTCAAGAGAGGCAGGATGAAATTTTGTGCTCCTACTAGCCTTTGAAAAAGGCGGTGCTTCCAACTGAGCAGTCTGTTTCTCTTGTGCTAGCTCCAGCTCATGTGACTCCTCAGTGAGCCATTCAAGTTTAAGTCAGAAGTCCCACAAGACTAGGCCTTGTAGAGAAAAAAAGAAAGAGGGGATAAAGGGCTTCTGGAAGACTGTATATGGTCACCAGGAGGATCCAAACATCTCCTTCAGCTCCAACACAAAATGGCATGTTGAGATTCTTAGGTTCTGTAAATATGCTTGAAAGACCATCTCTCATATACCTTCAAATGATTTCATCCATTAACTTAATTTCATTTACAGGTTCCCTAAACAGACGTATACTGCAGAAAGGTTCTAAAATATGAAATAACATGTGAGGCGGAAATAACATTTCAAAGAAGACTGAGTTTATTTTCATAAGAATTCCACTTTTTTTTTCCGAACTTTTTTTTCAATGTATATTTCTATCTTATGAATCAAAAAATTGTTAGGTCATTGTAGTTTTGTTTTGACCTTAATTACTCGTGATTTCCCAGGCAGTTCTTGTACTCTTCTATAAGAACATATAGTGTTTTAAATATTTTCATATTGCTGTTTATTCTAGTTATTATTTTGTTATACTAAGAGAACTGGAGGTGGGGATCTTGGTTAAGAGCGAGTTGGTGGCTTTAAGTAATTTCTAGATTTAAGTGTTAATTGCTGAAGGGGAAGTAGGAAAAATATGTGATCATGCAAAAGAATTTCAGGTGGTCACATGAATAGGTGAAGGTGGTGGTGAATTTTAGCTCCTTTACGTAATTTCTTCCCTGAGCGTGGATTGGTTTGTAGCTCTTATTACTAAAGGAAATGTTTTCTATAACTAAAGCCACATGAAATGACCCATGTGACATCTGAATCCTAGCAAGAATTAACACTTTTGCTGCTGGTTTTCTTAGACATCTTGCTCCATGAAAATGGGGGTAGGTAGTGTTACTGTTTTATTTTTGACAGATTGATGATTTTATCTCTTTCCTAAATCAAATGACCACAGATTTTGCATTTAACTCCCAACTTATCTTCCATCAGGAATTCTCAGAGTTCTCTATCTTCCCTTTTTTGGTGAATTGGTCTGCTGTAACTGACCCTGCTATACTTTCCTGTTACTGCTAGTCCAGTTTCTGTTTTCTCTAATACTGGTTGCTACGTCCCCTGAGTAGAAAAGATCTGAAACCTTATTGCTGCGAGAGTACGCCTAGTCTGCTTGCTGGTTAGTAATATTCAGCAAAGATACTTGAGTAAACAGAGCCCTGGGAACTGCTTAGCTGTAGTGGCACAGAATTCACCTCAGACTGATATATTCTTCTGGACTTTAGAGCCAACTCAATTACCTATGAGCTGAGCGAGACAAGTCTCAGGACCATGGTTACCCTAAGCATATCCTTTACTTGCCCACAACTTTACTTCCAAGCATCAGCCACTCTTTTGGGAGGTAGAACACATTTTTTCTTTACCCAAGAGGCTAACATGTGTCCTTTTCAAGTAGAGAGTAAGACATTGTATTTCTTCTGTGTCCTTTCAAACACATTCATTCCTCACTTCTGTGAGGTTTTGGATAGCTGTCCACTAAGCACTTGTTCATGATCATTTCTAGGTGGGCTGGACCTTACAGTGTCACACTCAAGTGAACAATTTTGTACTGTAAGATGAAGTAGTTGCTTTTTTTGACTGCCCAAGATGATGATAATTCTATTGCTGGTCTGGTTCAGGATGAAAGAGCATAAATCTGCTTGAGTAGATGGAGGGAATTTATCAATGTAGAGGGGTATAAAGGAGAGAATGTTGAGGAACCCTAAGTATTAGGACTGTATTATGTTATACATGGCATTGAGTATTCCTCAAATTCATCTTTTTCTGAAATGCCACAATTTTATTGTAAAATGTTCCAATTGAGGGTCGACTTGAGACACTCTTTTCTTGGTTTCAAAAGTTGAGTGAATGGAGACAGTAGTAATCGTCATCATACAAGATTTACAGTTGCACACAATCTCTCTAGGATTTGTCAGGATTATGAGGGTTTAAAATATCTGTCGAAGTTTAAGTCAGTTTACACTCAGAAGTACTGAAACAGACTGAACCATGTCCATTAGCTGGGCTATAAAGAGCACCCAGACCTCCGTGTGTTTGACATAACTTCCTGCTTTTGTAAAAATAATTTTATCTTTCGTAATGATCACTGTGTATTCTTGGTGCATTGAACTATGTGTTGTCAAGCTTCTCTACTGACCTAGAAAACACTTGCTGCAATTGAATTTTCAGACTCAGTATCAATGCATTTTTGTAATAAATGTTACAACATGCTTACTGGGGATGTTCAGCAGTTTTTTCTTCACTTCCTTACGAATAGATAAATGACATTTCAGTTCAAAAAACAATTTAATATTGGCTGTTGCATAAGAAATTGTTTTTGTGTAGTTTAGCGTCATATCTCATAGCTGGGACAGTTTTCTAAACATCTGAGTCTACATGATAAGGAATTTTGTGCTGCTTTCTTTCAGATTGCCAGAGCAAAGGTCGCTTTAATTTTCAAGTGTATATGTGGCTTACATTTTTCTGCAATTATACTTTTTTTTACTTCTTTTTTCTTTTAAGAAATGTTGTTTCACATGTGTAACTAATTGTACTTATTTTTGTTCATCAGTGCTTTGGGAAAGCCTTGATTTTTGTCAGTATCTGGGTTTTGTTCTGAGTACAATCTCATGCTTTTCTCCCCTTTTAAAAAGTACTTTTTAAAAAATGTAATCAACAGTGGTATGAAAATGCACTACACAATGTCATTTTAGGCAGTCATACTGGATTGAACTGTAATTAATTGCTGTTGCTGAATACACTGTGGTCCTTATTCGCTTTTCATGCTCTGGCTTTTCTTTGTGCGTAATAATTCCATCCAGGAAGAAATCTAATTACTAAGATAATTAACGCCTTATCACCAAATGGAGTTCAGACATTTGTAGGGTTTATGAATTTTTAAAATATGTAATTTCCTTTTAACTGAATGACAACTGGTGTTATGGAGAAAAGGAGCATATTTTATTGTGTCTAGCTTGATTGGACTTTATAATTCATGTTGCTATAGAAACAACCAAATCTTTATAAAGGATGGTATTACTACTACCACTGGTAATATATGCCTTGACTGTTGCCAATAGTGTAATTAAAATGGTTAAAATAACTTCATTATAATGGTTTTGTCAAATATAATGAATGTGCTGTTCATGATCTGAGAAATGGCAGCTGACAGTATGTGATATTGATTTATAAAGTAATGTACTTTTTCTTCCCTAAGCTTACAACTACTGCACAAGATATTTGCAATGTGAACAAAGTGTCGTTGCACAATACAGTGCCTCTCTGTTCGGTCAGTGCTTAAAGCTAACAGAATTTAATGTTACTTGATATCAAGCAGAACTTCATATCTTGCAATTTGTCAGTCTTAAAAAAACAATGGTAACTGAGGCTGTTTAGTCAACTGGGGATTTTTGCTGTTCTGTACAATATTTAGCTTGTGTTTCCCATTTATGATCATTGGACAAAGTCCTTGAAAATGTTCAGTTTCGTACTGGTTTTGATTTGGCATTCAAATGCCATGTTTTAACTTCATCTCAAATGATGGAGTCTCAAGTCATGAACTCTAAAAGGAATTGAAAGAATTTGATTTCTTCTGTCTGGATTTTTCATAAGGAAAAGGTAAAAGCAGATTGTAATAATTTATTAAATTCCCATGCAGCTAACTATATATACAGACACATGTAAAAAGGAGGCCAAGATACTTGCTCTCATATTAAGCTTATTGCCAGTACTTAAATCAAAATAAATATTTAAGTTTAAAAAAGCCTCAAAAGATATTTACTGCCATACACTGTTTGAATGAAGGCTGCTGTGGTGAATAACATAGAATCATAGAATAGTTAGGGTTGAAAGGGGCCTTAAAGATCACCTAGTTCCAATTCCCCTGCCATGGGCAGGGACATCTCACTAGGTCAGGCTGCCCTTAAACATCCTTAAACACCTCCAGGGATGGGTCATCCACAGCTTCCCTCGGCAACCTGTTCCAGTGTCTCACCACTCTCATGGTGAAGAAGTTCTTCCTAATGTCTAGTCTAAATCTGCCCCTCTCCAGTTTATACCCATTCCCCCTTGTCCTATCACTGCAAGCCTTTATGAATAGTCCTTCTCCAGCTTTCTTGTAGGCTCCTTTCAGGTACTGGAAGGTCGCTGTAAGATCTCATTGGAGCCTTCTCTTCTCTAGGCTGAACAACCCCAACTCTCTCAGCCTGTCCTCATACGGAAGGTGCTCCAGCCCTCAGATCATCTTTGTAGCCCTCCTCTGGACCCATTTGAACAGCTCCATATCCTTCTTACACTGAGGATTCCAGAACTGGACACAATATTCCAGATGAGGTCTCACAAGAGAGGAATAGAGAGGCAGAATCACCTCCTTCGACCTGCTGGCCACGCTTCTTTTGATGCAGCCCAGGGTACGGTTTGCCTTCTAGGCTGTGAGTGCATGTTGCTGGCTCATGTTGAGCTTCTCATTGACCAGCACCCCCAAGTCCTTCTCGGCAGGGCAGCTCTCAATCTCATCATTCCCCCACTGTGTACTGAAAACGGGGATTGCCCTGACCCAGGTGCATGACCTTGCACTTGGCTTTGTTGAACCTCATGAGGTTCTCATGGGCCCACTTCTCCAGCCTGCCCAGGTCCGTCTGGATGACATCCCGTCCTTCCAGTGTGGCAACTACACCACTCAACTTTCTGGGGGTGCACTCGATCTCGCTGTCCGTATAATTGATGAAGATATTAAACAGCACTGGTCCCTGTACGGACCCCTGAGGGACACCACTTATCACAGGTGTCCATCTGACCTTCACACCATTGACCACTGCTCTTTGAATATGACCCTCCAACTAGTTTCTTGTCCACCGTACCATCCAACCATCAACTCCATATCTCTCCAGTTTAGAGGGGAGGATGTTGTGGGGGACCGGTCAAAGGCTTTACAGAAGTCTAGATAGATCACATCTGTCAGTTTACCTGTGTCCACTGCTCCGGTCACCCCATCCTAGAAAGCCACTAAGTTGGTCATACAGGATTTGTCCCTGGTGAAGCTGTGCTGGCTGCCATCCTCCATGTGCTTTAGCATGGCTTCTAGGAGGTTCTGTTCCATGATCTTCCCAGGCACAGAGGTGAGGCTGACAGGTTGGTACTTCCCAGCATTGTCTTTTCTGCACTTTTTAAAACTGGGAATGTTACCCTTCTTCCAGTCACCAAGGACTTCTCCTGATTGCCATGACTTTTCAAATATTATGGAGAGTGGCTTGGCAACCACATCTGCCAGTTCCCTCAGGACTCTAGGATGCATCTCATCAGGTCCCATAGACATACAAATGTTCAGGTTCCTCAGGTGGGCACGAACCCACCTGTTAAGTACTTCAGCCTTCTCCTCGTCTGTTGATACGTGATCACCATTCCCAACCATCAGTGGGGGTACGTTCTCCTTGACCTTCCTCTTTTCATTGACATACCTGTAGAAGCCTTTCTTGTTAGTCTTCACCTCCCTTGGCAAGTTTAGCTCCAGCTGCACTTTGGCCTTCTTGACCTCATCCCTACACAACCAGGCAGCATCCCTATACATGTCCCAGGATACCTGTCCCTGTTTGCACTGCCTGCGTAGTTCCCTCTTCTTTAGTTTAATCAGCAGGTTTCGACTCAGCCACACTGGTCTCTTCCCTTCCCTGCCTGATTTTCTACATGGAGGGACTGAGCACTCTTACACTTTTTTTTTTTTCTCTCTCCTTTTCATCCTTGAATATTTTCCAGCTCTGTTCTGCTCCCTTGTCTCAGAGGACCACGTCCCAGGGGATCCTACTGAGTAATGCCTTGAAGAGCTGGAAGCCTGAAATATAAGCAACTCATGTTCCAAGAGTGCGCCTAATCAAATTACTAAGAACAATATTCTCTGCTTTCCATTTACTGGGTCTTTTACCAACAGATTCTCCTGTTCCAGTATAGCTCGTTGTTTCAGGAAGTTTTTTTCAGCTATTCATACTCAAGTTTCTTCACCCACTGTAACCACAGATTTATTTTTTCTGTGGTACTGCACTGTCTAATAAGACATGGTAGCTCTCTTTGGACGTTCAAATGTTTTATAAATGTAATTTAGATTTATATGTATTTACTGTTCTACTGTGTCATATCCTGATGAGGGGAAGAGAAGACTTCCAGCCATTTCTTTAGGCTGGAGACAGTCTTGGAGACCCCTTCTTAAGCTTAGGTGTGAGCTTTGCTTTGACAGTGGTCTTTGTACCATTCACCCCTAAAAGAATCTGTTTCAGCTGTTCACTTGCCTGTAGTCTGCTTAAGAATTATTTAAGTTGGAAGAGAACTCGGAAAGTCACCTCATCTATTTCCCCCGCTTGAAATACGGCCAGCTTTAAGTCAGATACCACCTATATATCTTTATAGAGTTCTTACTTTTCCTTCTAAATCGTGTATTCTCCAGTTCATCGTTACTGATAGTGTATAATCAATTCTGTGTTGTAGAAACAGTCTCATTTGTGTCAGTAGGGAGCACTGAACACTTCTGAGTACTGTACATTTCTTCCTCTCTGCGGAAGAGGTTTATCATCATTTCCACTTTACACAAGCAGGCTGAATGGAAAACGGTGCTGTGGTTTCACAGTTTCTCATAGGGCAACAGTAATACAGCTGGCTCTCCAGATGGTTGCTTGGGTCAACAGATGGATGCCTGTGTTCCCTACAGCAGGGAATCACCCATTTTGATGGCTTGCTGCTTCTTTCTGGTAGTCTTGGGTGGTTTAGGGATTGGAAGGACCAGATATTTTGCTTGTTGGCACATCTGGCTCTTCTTTGACTTTGAGAGCAGTGAACCTATTTTGCAACTGTAAGCCCTTAGGTGGGGTGAGATCATTCCTTCTTGGTGTCAGAAGTCACCAGCTTCCATCCTTCTCTAGAGGTTTCACTTCCGTTGGTAGTGGAGGTTGACACTGCCAGCTTCTCTACTGCAGGGCTGGGGGGTGGAGGTAGGGGTGGCTGAGGCTCTTCAAACTGTTGAGTTGCAGAGAAAATTCTATCTCTCTCCTTTTCATCTTCTCTGATGCTGCACAGCCTGCTCACTTCCTCCTGTAACTCCTCCACCTGAAGGCACAACTCCTCCAACACAGCACAGTTCCCACAGAAGAGGACCCTATCTCTCTCCTAGCTTCAGAGAGAGACTCTGAGGAATCTCTGCAGTCTGAGACTTGGAAGGCTGCATCCAACCATCTGAAGCTCAGTCTGGGTGCAAACTTTGACCTAGCAGGGACAGCTGCTCTGACATCTAATAGATATCTTGTTCTACTTTGATAGCAACATTATGAAACATTAAATTGTTTACAAATTCTAGTGGCTAAGTCTCAGAAGTTACAAATTTTGTGAATTAAGCAACCAGAATTCAAGAAATTAACAAGCTTTGCCAATCACCTGCAACTTTGAAAGAAGGAGGAGTTGGTCCAGATGATTTCACACTTCTGTCAGAATCCTAATCCAAGATTTGCTGCAATAGCATTCTTCTATCCTGTGTGCTATCACCTGAGTACCAAATGCTTTATTCATTATCAAGCAGTGTTATTAAAACATCTTTTGTTTTGTCCAAAGATCGTTTGAAGTTTCAGTTTCTGCAGGTAAAGTTGAAGAGTTACGAGTCTATATGCACTAGCTTTTAAAACAGCAAGATTTTTACATGTCCTTGCTTCAGTGTTCCTTTCTACTTTCATTACAGAGTGCCTGGAATAACAATTGCTACAGACATCATCTGTGGTTTTCCAGGAGAGACAGATGAAGATTTTCAAGAAACAATGAAACTTGTAGAACAGTACAGGTTTCCAAGTTTGTTTATTAACCAATTTTACCCACGCCCAGGAACCCCAGCTGCAAAAATGCGTCAAGTTCCAGCTGCAGTGGTAAGATCCATTTTCTTGTGCCACTGTACACGGTGTGCTTGGAATGTCTTAAAATACATAAAGGGTGTACACGGAAATGTAGATTCTGTGTTAAAATATGCTACAATTCAATTAAAGGGTTGGGGGTTTTTGTATAAAAAGTGCTGTTCAGATTGTTAGGAATGATAAAATAGAAGTTGTATTGAAGTCATGTCTTCTTTCTATCAAGTTTTGGCTGAATGAGTACCAAGAACGGTAGCTGATGATTATGCATATTATTTTTTTTCCATTTTAAGACTTTTGTAACTCCAGTTATCTCAAGCTTATTGTGAATAATTATGCAAAGCATTAATAATAAGGTGATGATAATCTCTGATTTATTTGTCAAATATCAAATTTGCAGGTGACTTCTTCTAGACACTCCCTTATAAACTGCTTATAAACTCTGCTTCCTTCAGCCTGCATGTTAAAGGCCATTGATAACATTTAATCTTCCAATTTTCAGATGTTTTCTTTATTTCTTTCTAATTTTGAGTTAGAAGTGTAACCCTTCCTGACTACTAACATTCTTATCTCAAATTCCCATGAGGAAAATGGTCCTTTTTCTACCTCATATAGGAGATAGATTACTATTGACTGTATTTTGCTATTTATAAGGAGGAATAACAGCAATCACATCTGAAGGCATGGCTTGATTTATTTTTAAAAAATTGAATTTGTAATTTTTGTAAGCTGAATCTCAAAATGAGAAAGTGTACAAGACTAATGCTTGCACAATAATGCAACTCACTATTATCTTATTATTATGGGCATAAACAACATTTATATTTCTTTTCAGTGTAAGAATGAAAGTCAGCCAACAATGTAAATCAGTTTGAATAAAACATTTCTTTTAATTTATATATCCTGGTACACTAACATGAAGTCAAAACTGTGTATCAGTATTTGTATCCCTTCACTTACACATCTGAAAGCTAAACAAGTATTTCTGCTTACTCTCAGTATATACCACAAATTCCATGGTATGTGTCAGCTGCTGAAGACAAAACTATGTTGTATTTGCCTTCTTCAGTTTATTGTTTAGAGAAGTACAGCTTGAGCAGTGACTGCTCAATACTGAGTTTTCAAATATAGATAGCTGCTGTTGAAACAGTCCACTAAATGTAACCAACTCACACTGTTGAATTATTTTTATTAGCTTCAAATGCTTTTTACAAATTTTTGTAAATGAAAAAAAAAAGCAGAAATTTAATTTTTGGATG
Organism: Phaenicophaeus curvirostris; assembly: GCF_032191515.1. Classification (NCBI taxonomy): domain Eukaryota; kingdom Metazoa; phylum Chordata; class Aves; order Cuculiformes; family Cuculidae; genus Phaenicophaeus; species Phaenicophaeus curvirostris. Next base: position 39,533,423 of record NC_091394.1, read on the forward strand.
TTATGAGGCTTAAAAATCAAAACATTGATTTATGGTTTTGTTTTGCATTCTTTCATCCACAAGTTTTTAAGAGCACTATTTTCACAGGAGCTGCAAAGAGCTTAAGTTTATTTGCCCTCTTCTGTTTAACTGGGTGCCATGGGAAGACAATACGTGAAGAGCTAAATTATTAAAAGAACATTATCTGTTCTACGGTTAGGAGTATTACTTGGAAAATGTTAACGTCATTTTAACCCAGTTTTACATTCTTTCTTCTTATTTGTAGCACTAGTACTTATTGCATTCAGTGAATTAGAACCTTCAAGGAAGAGGTGTCTAATCTAGGGCTGATGAAAATCTGTAATTAATAGATTTTTTTTTTCCCATGGTCCTTCAAAAATCCTGTGTTATAAGATCTTTTTCTTTTATCTCTTTGTAGAAATAGAGAGTAACTTGTCAAACAGAGCAGGAAGAGCTTGTGCTAATCTGTTATATTTTATATTCACAGTGATTCAGTGATTCTGCCCAAGTGTCACAGCTGCAATAATAATGTATTTGTCTTGTCAGTTACCGTTAAGTTAGCTCATTATAGGAAGGCTGTATGACTTTTAGGAACAGTGTGTGGAGTATAAAGCATACAAACATTTAGTGCTTTCACATTTTTAGCAGATAGTTTTGATGGAAGTCGTAAATATAATTGCCTTTTTGTAGAAAAACTTCATTTGAGTTTATCCTCATAGCAAAAAAAAATTCAGTAGGTCAACATGGAATCTTCCCTTCACATAGATAATTTATCTTTGAAAGCCTTACAGGCACTGATATTCTTTGAAAAGGGCAGGTGACGTTAATCCAGATGGACAGTTCTGCCACCATAAATTCAGAAAAGACAGTTAAGACTGCAGCCATTTCTTATTTCTTCTGGAGAAAAAATGTCCATGGAGAATCAAATATCTGTCTAAATAGTCTCATCATTTCATAACCATCCATTAGATTAAGCTTACCATAAATGCTGTCTCCAGTTTAAAGTTAGAGCACAGTTAAGCAAAACTGGGCATGTTTTTTTTTTGTTGTTTGGGGTTTTTTATAAGCAATTTCAGTGATGCTGAGTCATGGACATGAAAAAATCAAGTCAAAACGTTGCTCAGAACTTAAATGCTACCTCAGATTTCTGCGGGATCTTTTGGCTTTTATCCCCATTTTATCCAGCTACTGCTAACTACATTGTTTCGGAGATGAGTCTAGAGTTATCTCCAGTGAGCTGTCTGTAGAAACTTCTCACTCTGATGTGTGTTAACTATGAAATGCTATTTTCTAGATGATAATGATTATTATTATTATAGTTCTGGATTTTTCCATTTCTTTATTGCATTCAGTCATAACAGTGATAGCGCTGATAACTTTATAACTCAAATTACAGATTCTAGTGAGACGAATGTTTTAAAAAGCAATTTAAGTGAACATATGTAGACATATCTGGTAGGGATTTTACATTTAGCTGTGTTGCAAAGGATCTGAATGCTTTGATTCTAAATGTAAAAGTTACTCGAAAAAAATGAACTAAAATTAAGGATCTGTAGCACTTCATGCTCTTGATTATTTTAAATTCTCTATCCTTTATTTTTTCAAGGTAGCTATTACTTATCTGAGGACTCCCGAGGAGGTTTCTCTCTCTGTCCTTGAGCTTGGGTCCATCACAATTTCTGAAAGCGTTAGGGGATGTTATCTTCTAAGGATCAGCTTGATTTTCTTCACATGGAATGTGAGGGAGTGGCCATTTTGAAAACAGGGACCATTGTAAGGTGCAGTTAGATTCATTTCTACTGAGCATAGGAGATGGCAGCTGTTTTGAGAGCAGTAATGTGACTGCAGCTTTATGATTACACTGTCCTCAACTGCAGTGTGGATTCCAATCTTTCTGTTATGTGCTTTCAATAGTGTAAGCAATTCAGTTTCAATTTTTGGTGTATCAGGTTGTTTTTTAAAAAGTATTATGATGTTTAGATAAAAGACTATTCACTTTCTTTTACAAACTCTTTCTATCTCTCATTCTATCTATCATCAAATAATTACCTTGCCCCCAACTAGCAAATTTTGTGTCTATCAGCTACTGAACCTTTCCTTTAATTCCTCTGAAGGTCATCTCCGTAATTTTTTCTCTCTGTATTAGTTGAATGAAACAGTATGCTTACTATACTAAGGTGAATAACCAAGTTGCAAACTGGTTACTCTTTGATCTCAAACATAATTTGCTTCCGGTACGTATGTACAGGATATTTTCGTTTGTGGTGTGTAGTGGGGAGTTACTGAAGGTTTACAGTACATGAAGGGAATGGCAGGCATGCCATGTCCATCGTGGACAAAGTGCCTACCCAGTCTCTGAAAGCTGTTTTCAACAGCCTTCATCCCAGGAAGTAGTGGCCCTAGGCTAGCGATTGCTTTTGGTTCAAGGACAGCCAGGCCTAGTTTCTGTTTCTTCTCTGTAGGAATGTGCCACAGCCATCCAACCGCACTGCAACCATAAAAACACCTATGCCATCCATCCACCCCTAAACATTGTGTCCAGGCAAAACTCCTTGAACCTAAAACTGCATCCATTTATATGCTGGACATTTTATCTGTTAAACACACCCATCATTATGAGGAAGAAAAAAAAAATCTTTGATCAGACATTGTATCCCCCTCCATTTAGTCAAACCATCACTTAGACATGTCACTATGTTTACCAGTTGTAGGACCAGTACACAATGCAGTAAGAGATATTTTTCCGTAAGGATAGCTTGATCCCATGTGCACCTTCTCAGTGTTGTCTGCCAGACAAGATGCATTAGGCCATTTCAGTGCCTTTATTCTATGATGGCTACTTATCTTTCTTAGTCTTCTTTGCTTTTCCTTCCCTCTAAGAGGGAAGGAAACATTCATGACTGAGTGATTGCAGGTCCTCTATATCTCTCTTCACCAATTAAAATTTTATAGGACACTAAAACAGATATTCTTTGGTACCAGGAGATACATTATGATGTTTAATTCCTCCTTTGCTGGGGGGGTATAGGTTTTGTAGTTCTGAATTTCCACACACAATCAGCTGCATCTTCTGTGGTAGCTCATGTGCACTTACCTATTTGAAATAAATACTTAGCTATGAGTCACCTGACTGATTGAGAAATATCCTGCATCAAGCAATATTAGCTGTCCTCTCCTTCAGCAATTTGTAACTCCAAGCAGCAAGGCAAGTAACTGAAATAGCATTGTTTGTGCAAGGGTCACCTTCTGCTCTCTTTACAACTCTAAAGGGAGTATAGCTGAAACTTGTGGTTGTACCATCAAAGAAAAGGCTAGTAAGCTCCTTGTTGAGCAGACAGTAGGGAAAGATGACAATGGAGGGCTGCTCTTGCCTTTGAGCAGGTGTTTCAGGCATGTGAGGGTAGTGATGTGGCACAATGTGCCTAGGGAATCCAGGGTTGGAGCTATGGCAAGGAAAGAATTAATCTGCTGTCTGGGATGGATTTAAGGAATAAGTTTAAAGAGCTTCATGTACTGTGAACCAATTTCACTGGTAAGCAAATGCAAGTGAGAGACTGCAACCTTGGATGTTGTTAATTGGTTAAATTAGATTTAAATACCCAGAAAGGAAAAAACTTTCTCCCTTATTTTCTAATACTCATAGGCAAGGAAGAATCAGTAATAATTCTTGCCTTAGCTTAACAGTGGCCAATCCAAAGATCAAACAACAGGAATATGTAGGGATATTCTTCTAAAATTAAGGAAGAGAGCAGTGGAGGTCAGGAAGTGGGAGAAAAAGAAAGAAGTGATTAGGAAAAGGAACAGTGAACAATGCTGATACTCTGGTCTATCGTAACAACCTTTGAGGTCCCTTGTTAAGTGCTGTGACTAAATGGCATTACATGCCCTGGGAATTAGATGTATGCATTATGATGACTGCTTTAGAGGTATCAAAGGTGCTTCGCCCCAGCACATGCAGTAATGCATGGTGTAAAATGCAGAATGTACTTTATGTGTAAGGGAAGCCAAGACTGATTAATGTCTGAGTGGAACTGCTGAACCTCTGTGTACTACACTTTGTTTTTTCAGCAGTACATTTCTATTTACTGCTTGCTACTCTGCCAGAATAAAGGCCTCAGTGAAGACTTTTACAGCAAGTTTGGGACCAGAGAGTTAAAAATGTGAAGGCTAGAGGGAGAGGTGGAAAGGAAATGTGAAGGAAAAATTGATATACAACCCTCCATATTTGTCACTAAACTGTTAAGTATTCCAAGTTAACCATATTTCCTTATGTTTTTTATTAAAACAACATGAGAGGTCCTGCAGAAAGCCTTATAAAACATTCAAGATAGCTATGATTTCTCTTATCTACAAACCCATTTATTCTCTGATGGGATTCACAATGATTGATATAGGTATTGATTAGTGGCAAATCAGTGATGTCTCATTGTGTTACTTTCTGGATGCTTAAAAATAGTTTTGCATATTTTCCTCTGTATTTTTCTAGGAACTATACAAACTGACTGATCTATGAAAGCCTGGTTCCTCCTTTTTCCCTGTTTTAAAGATGATCAAAACATTTGACTTCTTTTATGTTATAGCTTTAAATCTACCACAGTGTTCACCATACAGTGTGCAGCCAGAATTGTGGGTTTATGCGATGAGGGAGCTACTTACCTGTGAATAGGATTTTTGTGGTTAGACAAAGCTACTAAATAGAATTCTACAGATGTTTAAAGACAGTTTTATTTTAGAACTAGATTCAGCTCAATTTCTAACCACTTTAAGTTATTTGACCAGGTGCTGAAATGAAAATCTGTTTTTGTTGTTGTGGGAGACAGTTGAGGCTGTAGATTTTAAAATAGGTTGTACCCTTTTGGAAAGGTATAAATGCTCTGCCTGTGGAGGTGCTGAAAAATCCGTTCATAGCTGAGTCTGGAAAATGAGTTAAACTGCACAGTCACAGTTGGGCTGTGCGAAGTCAGACCCCTGAGAAGGGACAAGAATATTTTCACTCCAGCCTGGAGCCATGGCTCTTAAATCTTGTCACAGTGTACTTTAGACATCTTGTCGCATACAAGTCTTATGCTTTCAAGGAACATGACTATCTGGCTTGAGAAAGCAGTCAAAATTCAAAGCCAGGCTGGAAATACACTTGGGGAACCAAGTTGGTGTTCTACTTACTTGAATTTTGCTTTGTTTTTACAGCAGAAACTGATTGGAATGAAAATTACCAACTCCTTCCTCATAAGTTTTATACAAATTCGTTTTGAATTTGAGCCTCTTAAAGTAAACATACAGCTATGGGTGCAATCTAGGCCATGCTGTTAAGAAAAAAGAATTAATGGACACTGGAAAATAAAATGTGGAGAATGTTCAGGTGAAGGAAGAGGCAGAGTTCTTTCTGAACTTTACTGTCAAGCCTGAAATAGCTAGAGATTGCAAGGATGCTGAAAGTCAAATTTTGGGGGTCAATTTTGATCATCCAATATTAAAAAAATGCTTATAGGAAAGAGTAGTCCTATGAGTTTTGTACTGGCCATGAGCATTCATTACTCATCCTCCTTCCCCTGTGAGTCCATCTGGAAACCCTCATGGAATTCTGAGTTTTCAGTTGCAAGGAAGCTGAAATAGCATCAGTATTTTTGTGTACCACATACTTCTGCACTGACTAGAAGGGAAGGAAGTTACTATCTACAGATAAGGTGGAATAGTCTTTAATTTTAAGGGAGAAAACATTATTACCTGCAATAAAAATAGATATGTAATCAGCCTCTCTGGTAAATTCCTCCATTGACTATGAATTTTTTTCTCAGAGATAGTTAGAAGTCAAAAAATGGAAATGTAATTCAGTGTTTTAGTGGTGCCATGGAATTTTTTTGGGTTTTTGTTTTGTTTTGGGGTTTTTTGTAGGCTTTACTAGTGATTATGAATTGTGTACTCCTATCTGGTGTTTCAAGTTAGAATGTCACAGGAAGTTTAAAGACTGTTTTGTAAATTCACTTTTCTCTGATAAAGAATTGAAGTGAGGCAGAGAGAGAAACAAAAATTTCTCAAGCACCTTTTACTTATTAAGCTGTTGTTATTAGTGGAACCAAGCCACTGTTGTTGAAAGCAGATAACTATTTGTCCAACACATTTCTTTGGTCACTGGCATTCATTCACATGCTTACCTGTGGTTACCAGTGGAGCAGCAGCTATGAGGCCATCCCCGGCTATATGTCCCGATGTGGAGGATTAACATGTGGCTTTGAGATAGGTGCTTGGTCCTCAGAGGGACCTTTAGGTTCAAATGTAATTCTGAAGTCTTCATTTGCATATAGGAGTCACCACTCTCTTGGATGTGGTCTAATGCTGTTTGTCCATTGTTGATTCCAATGGCCTTGGGCAGATTAAACAGGCTGTTGTTGTTCTGACATTTAGTTATTGCAGATTCAGCATGAGTACGAGTCTTCAGAGCTTCATAGTCCTTGGAAAATTTTCATATGCTGCATTTTTAGTAGGTAATGTTACCATTTTTGAAAATGTATTTTTCTATAAATAAGAATTTCTACTTAAAATATGAGATAGACTAAACCATGACTATTTGTGTTGCCATAATCCTGAAGACAGAATCACTTTGATGTTTGCGATCATTTTCTAGATTAATATAAATAGTAAAGGGGCATAAAGTTTTGTATATTTCCTTCTGTCAGACAAAAGGACATTGCACAGGCTCATAAAACCTTTTTCTAAAATTTTTAGGAAAAAATCAGTAAGTATACAAAAGACTAAAGAGTATGCAAAATATGAATTATGAATGTATAGTTCTCTTGTTAATTGGAGTTGGAAAAAATGTCCACCATCCTGGAACATTGAGGTAAACTGCTGAATATAACACTTTGGACACAAAGTGACATTTTCCATGTACGAATCATATGTATGGACCAAGAATTATAAGAAAATAATTTCTTAAACCAAACTAAATAGTAAAGTAATACACATGTATCAATAGTTGAAGTAGAACCATAAGTCTATTTTAAGATAGTAATTCAGGTAGGCCAGGTCAAAAAGACTAGCTAATCCCCAAATGATTTTGTATGCTTCACTGTAGATGTCATTAGAAAGACAAGAATAGTATCAGTAGGAGTGAATTAGTGGTGGGAAGTTGAAAACTTGTCAGGCTTGTATTGTCACTTTTGCCCTTTCAGACCTTAGCAGGGCACAGACACAAGAGCAAAATGAACACCAGTTAGGATTTTATCAAGAAATCTGGCTGGGGCACAACATTTTTTTCAGGATCATTTCTAAGAGGGTGATGCACTGAATAACTCAAGGTCAAAGAGAACAGTTCACTGATTTCTAATGACTTCTTTAAAGGTTGTTTTGCAGAACAAAAATCAATCTGTAAACTTTGATAACGTGGCAGTTTCAGTGGCTTGGCTTACAGCCCTGTGGTGGCTATAGGTGCATAGATTTAAGGCTTTATGGATTGAATCTCCAAGCAAGGATTTTAAATGTACCTTGGTGGGAGTAATCACTACATCCCTCTCTGGTGGCTCGCCAAATAACTTTTCAGAGAATAAAGTTAGGCCAGTGAGTGTCTTTAGAAAGAGTGCTCCCGAATCCATTCTGTTTTATATAAGTTTGGAGTTTGGAACTACCCAAGACCTTTGTAGTTTTGAGATCACAGGTATAATGTGAAGGAAAAGACAGATATAGCTTAATTGTTATTCAGAAAACACATTACTGATGTTAGAGAATGCTGTAACACAAAATGTCATGCTGTTTCAGAAAAGAAAAGTCCAGTCTCATGGTTTTTGCTCTGGAACCTCTGTGCTTTTGGGGAAGTAAAATGTGAAAGTACTTGCAAAGCTGCTTCATTCTTCTTCTGAAGTCTGTCAAAGTCATAGTCAAATTCTACTTTGGCTCACTAAATAATGTAATTCATTAGATACCACACAAGCAGGTAATGTGGTTTTCCAGACTTGTTTGGAAGAAAAACAATGTTGCTATTGGTTGTTAGCATTCTCAAATATGTGAGGTGCTTTATAAACTCTAAGTTAAATGAAGTACCTGTGGCAAAATATAATTATATGTTAATTCTGAGCAGCAGTACATAAAAGAGAAATGAGGGACAAGATGGTAGGTGAGGGAAGAGAACTGAAATAAAGATATTCATCTGGTTGCCTTTCTATTCACTGTGACCATGAAGGAAAAGAAGACTGGGTAAGAGTATTGCAAGTTACCAAGAGTAACTTGGTTCAAGGAAATGTTCCGCGGTCACTTGACATAGGCTGCATCAAAATATGGCAAGCCTGAGTGAAGTACGGAAATAAGCTATGAGACTGATGCTGCTATGAGACTCCTAAGACACCTTTTCACTTTTGGCAGCCCTTGGACACTTCTTGCATGATTCCACCTTAAATTAGTTTTTCAAGTAACCTTTATAATAATAATTTTGATATCTCTGTTCAATTTTTATCAAATTACTCCAGATCCCTTTTGTAGTATTTTAAGCACTTTCACTGTGTACAACTGTACTACAAGGAAAGAAGTCATTGTAGGGTGGCAATGGAATTTAGGTTTTGCTACCTGATACTTTCATTTGAGTGGGGTTTTTTTTCCCATTGGAAGTAAAATAGGTGTTAATGGGGATTAAAGGGCAAAGTTTCCTCTGCTAAGGGAGATCTTTTTTTTGGCAAAGGCATGTTCGACTGCTCAGAAAGTCTATGCTGACAGAAACGTCTTTTTTTAATAACATTTTTTTCATTTTAAAGCCCCTTAGTAAGCAGGAAAACAAGTCCTGTTAGGTTTTACTTATAGTAATTTAGTAAATTGTTTATGACAGAAGGAAACTTGTCATAGTTAAACAAAATTTACTGTTCTTGTTTCAAGAGGGATGGTGAGAAAAAATTATTGTCTTGACTCTTCAGCGGTTGTAACTAAAACCACGACAATAGGTAGGGACCTCACAGAAGTGGTAATATTGATCTGATACCTTTAATGACTCAGAACTATCCAGCTGTCATAAATTTGTGCTAGAAACTAAAGTTATAGCTTTTATGTTTAAGTTGCTGTATCTGAACATATCACTGAAATAAAAATCATGTAAAGAAAGGAAATACATAGTTCCTTTTGCATAGTAAAAAATGAGTAAATTGTCCTATAGTTTCCAGAAGTTAAATAGTGCAGCCATGCAGCTGTGTAGTTAGTTACCAGCATTTTGGAAACATGAAGATATCCTACCAGTTTAGTTGGAAAACTACTTTCACAGTATGGCTATAATAAGGCAATGGTACAGACTACAAGCAAGGGGTTCTTATAGTTCATTTTCCAGCATGTAATGCTTTGCCTTCCCAAGCTGTGAGATAAGTCAGTGTCAGTTTTGATGTAACGAAACTTTGAACTTATTAGTGACTCATCCCTGCATTAAAGATGAAGGGCGTTTTTCTCCCCTCCCTGCCCCCCCTCCATAGGATGCAGCCGAGAGATTCTATTTAACATCTGCTGAAATCACTGAAAGCTCTTTCAGTAGGAGCTGGATTAAGCAGGTTTTGTCTTTGAACTTTGGTCTTAACAGAAGGAGGTTTTTCCCCTTTGCCTCGGCATTAAATAGCATACCACCTAGTAATTTTCCACAATCAAAGCAATGAGAGTATGAGCATCAAAAGAAATCGAAAAATAAGAAATTATTCTTCTTTAAACTGACTTCCTTTAAACCTAATCTGCTATAATGCATGACTGCGTGTACATGCTAGAATACTAGACAAGTCTTTGCAAGACTGGAGCCTAATCTTCAAGTTTTGTTATCTGTATTCTAAGACATTATTTGTGATGTATTGTGCAGAAATTAAACCAAATCTGAATTGTTTACACATTCCACTGATATCCCATAGATTACTGTTTATTATTTATTAAGGATATGTTCTTAACATAGTTAATATATATGTTAATTACTTCCTTAATCTGCATACACTGCTCTTCTTACCTACAGTTCCATTTACAAAGTGGGGAGAGAATGTGTTTGTACCTGCATACAGCTTTCTAAATCAGTAGTCTCTTTCTTCTCTTTTAACCTTACTAATACAGTATATTTATTAATATCACTTTTCAGAAAAAACAGAGAACAAAGGATCTGTCCCAGCTGTTTCATTCATACAATCCATATGATCACAAGGTAAGAAAAAATATACGTCTTACGTTTTATTGTTAAGAATAATTCCAAACTGGAGTGATAACTCTATTTCATATTTAATATGCAAAAATGAGAGGAAATTATAAAACTGAAAGTGCTAGGGTATTCATGTTGTTTAAATTATGCTATCATATAAATGTTTCTTTGTTTCTTCAAGCTAAGCTTGAAAAGCTGCATTTTCTGATTTGTGAAACCAATGACTCACATTAACCTCATAGAAGTATGATTTATAGACTGACACTAAATCCTGCAAAGTGACCATATGTGGTATCAGATTCCCCTCTTTATTACTCTCTGTTTAGAAACTGTGTTACCCTTGAGTATGTTGCTTAGCCTGTTTTGTCAATTAGGCCCTGAGATACATGATACTAATGAATTATCTATTGATTTTGAAAGCAACAGTAGAAGAGGCTGCTTTGCTAATACCCTGATGGTTGTCTGGGAGAAGAAGAAATACACATCATCGTTATAACTTGATCTTTGTTTGTAAGGTCTGGGAGCCCTGGTAAAAGTTGTTTATTATGTCCCATACTATAGGGTAAGAGAAGATCACTTCTTTAAAGACACTGCAGTGTGAAACAAAAAAAATAAAGTTGGCACGAGAAGATTATGAAGAACCAGGAGACAGAAATCACAGCATTTTTATGCTATAACTTTTTGTCATGAGGTTTTAGTAGAGATTGTGCAAAAGACAGCATTAATCAGCAGACTGAAGGAGAGTTAAGTAGATTTGTAAATATTTTCAGGGAGTTCTTGGATGCACCTTGGATGCATCTGTGGGCATGCTTTTTTAAAAAAAATTGTCGGCAGTGTGATATCACTCTTTGCTGCTTCTGTTTTGCAAAATGCATGTGATTATGTAAATATCTTTTTTTTTTCAAAAAAAAAAGAAAGATTTGAAACTTCTTTTGTTTAGACATTACAAAGGAAAGTTCTGATCCCTGGCCCTTCTTTTCCTGGCCATGCACCACATAGCAATACATTGGAAAAGTTAGCTAGATTTTATATTTGGAGGAAGAAGGTAGCAGAAGTGTGTCTGTATGTGCACGTTTCTGTATGCATGAACATATGCATGTATGTGTAAATATAGATATGTCTATAAGAGAGAAATACATTGTGTAAATATTAATGGATTAAGTTTATCAGGTAGGCTGTTGCTATGAGAGTTCTGTAACTCCCAACAACATGAAAATTTATGGTTTCAGAAAAAAAACATTGTCAAAAAGTAGGTGTATTCTATAATTTTAATAATTATATACAATTTTAAGCTAAATCCATTACTTCAAATTTTTTTTTTATTGGTAGACTTGCATTATTTACAAGGATTGGTGAAGTAGATACTAAGGGTCAGTGAAAACTGGGAAACATGAAGAATAAAGGGAATTAGTGTGACAAGACTTTGAATGGGATCATTGCTTTTTTAAGTTGAAACATTTCAAGGTATATGTAATAGTAAGTCAATTAAGATCTAATAAGGCGAAGCAACTGATGAACCAGAAGCATTGATATTCCTCTCTATGTCTAAAGTCTTCTGTGCCAAACAGTTTTTATTCATAGTTAAAGGAGATTCCATTTTTCTTTTATTAGCACTTTTAATGGAGCTTGGCCATTTGTAACTCCTGCTGCCTTCCTGCTCATATTCTCTGTGGCATTATATCAAAGTATCCTCAAACGGTTTTGGCTTCAGTTGTGAAGACTTGTGCACTCTTTACAAATTAGTCATCAGGCAATGCGGAATTCAATATAAATGCTTAGATACATTCCTTTTTGATCATTGTTTTAGGACTTTTAATAAATTATTAAAAGTAGCACAATTGTTTGAGTGATTTTTGAAGCTCCGCTCTTTTGCTGCTTCCAAGCACATTTTGCTTATATATCAGAGAGTAAAAGCGGCAAAAAAGGACAAGTGAAAGTTTATTAAAAAGATGGTCTTCCCTTATTTTCCATTTAACAGTGAAGTTTTTCCTTTTGCTGACTACTGCTTATTTGTAGTGGCTGTGAATGTTCTCCCTCTGTACTCGGCACTGGTGAGACCGCTCCTCAAATACTGTGCTCAGTTCTGGGCCCCTCACCACAAGAAGAATGTTGAGGCTCTGGAGCGAGTCCAGAGAAGAGCAACAAAGCTGGTGAAGGGGCTGGAGAACAAGTCTTACAAGGAGCGGCTGAGGGAGCTGGGGTTGTTTAGCCTGGAGAAGAGGAGGCTGAGGGGAGACCTCATTGCTCTCTACAACTACCTGAAAGGACGTTGTAGAGAGGAGGGAGCTGGCCTCTTCTCCCAAGTGACAGGGGACAGGACAAGAGGGAATGGCCTCAAGCTCTGCCAGGGGAGATTTAGGCTGGATATTAGGAAAAAATTTTTCACAAAAAGGGTCATTGGGCACTGGAACAGGCTGCCCAGGGAGGTGGTTGAGTCACCTTCCCTGGAGGTGTTTAAGGCACAGGTGGATGAGGTGCTAAGGGGCATGGTTTAGTGTTTGATAGGAATGGTTGGACTTGATGATCCGGTGGGTCTCTTCCAACCTGGTCATTCTATGATTCTATGAATGAATTAATTGCAGATTTCCTGCTCTGTGCTTTTAATTGCCACCTCAGCTGCCAATTTCAAAATTGTTGCAGTCTGGGGGAGGGACTTCTATTTTAATGTTAAATCTAACACTACTCAACGTTAGTTGAAAGTATAGTTATTTCAAGTGGAGGGCTGTATTGCTTTTACACTGGTTCTGTTTTGTCTAATTTACATGGCCAAAGGGTTGGTTTAGGGTGGTGGGTTTTTGCTATTTGTAGATTATTTTCAGTAAGTGTAAAAAGGAGATTTTGTGATGACTTTGTGAAAGTGTTTGTGATGCAGGATCATGGCATGAATGACTTGAAATACTGGCTTTCAGAATTCTTAGTTGATTGATAAAAAGTTTTTTTTCTGAGAACCTGAAGTAGAAAAGAGATAACCTTTAGGGATAAGTTGAAGCTCGGTAGTTATAGTTAAAACAGATGTACAAAGGAAGCTCATAAACTACAGTGGCTGCAACGGGACTGTCTGTGGAAATTTGATAGTACTTCATCCTTTTGTGATAGGATATCATGTAGAAAAGAGAAAAACTAATCAAAAAATGTTCATTCTTCCAAGATGCTACTTCATTCACTAAACCAGAGAGTTATTTATTCATGGAGCAACTACACTAATGTTGCTATCCTTATTACTATTCCTGTCTGGTCAGGAGACGACCTAGTAGCTATTAGTAGTAGCTATTCCTGGAAATTTCACCATGATATGTATTTGTCTATCTAATGCGTTTACTGCAGCCTGATAGACATTCTAGATGTCTATAGTTCTGCATTCCCAGGTAAAAAGTCAGCTCTTTTATGGAGGTGGAAAGCAGGGATTTCCTTTACCTTCCACTTCCAGGTGCAGAGTTTTATCCGGTGAGGCCTTAATTCAGCAGCAGAAGGGGCACTGCTTTTAAATTCTTCTGTGCAAAAGGGGTGGAAAAGTGGAACATTCTGGCTCTGCTGATAGCAGAGGACAGTAGTTAAGCTCCTTTGTTCTTTAATGCCTAAATATGTACAGTTTACCATCTAGTTGCCCTTCTCATTGTTCAGATAAAGCCATAAAACTGCAAATCTCAAAAATTGCCCTTTACTTGTATATTTATCCTATTCAGGGCATTTGATCCTATTTTCTTTCACCTGATGTCACCATAATGGTTGCAGAGCCTCCAACTATGGAACCTGTGAGTCTTTCAGATACCATGCCTCTGAAAAAAAGCTCATTGTAGTGTCTGTCTTGAATGCCTGGCAAATATATTGAATTCTTGATGTCAGATGCATATAAAAAGCTCACTGTTCTCAGATTATTTTTTTGTTGTTGTTAAATAAATAGCTTCTAAAATTCATTCTTTCCAAAACTAAATAATTATTTAGGAAATGCTAAGATATATCTTGATTGTGAAAAGCCATTCCAGATGGGTGTTTGATTGCCATTTGTTCAAACTTATTTTGGTTAACAAGTGTAAAAATACATAGAACTATTTGTAGACGAAGCCATTCCTTGTTCTGAAATACTTTTTCCTCTGTCTGTGCAGAGTAGGAGTATGTATAGTCTGGCTTTCTTGAGAGTCAAGTTCTGACTGATGTTTAACTTTTCTCTAGTTAGCAATAAAACAGCTCTTCCAATTACATGTGCAGTTTATCTTATTCTAGAAGCATGAGAAAAATAAGATAAAAGTTACATCTCTCATAAAGCTGTATCAACAACAGTTTTAGTGATTTAAAATTAAGAAGAAGATATTTGTGGAGCACTCTTTTTACCCTTAGCTATAATCTGGCCAGTTTTCTACCTGCTCATTAAATGAAAGATTGTGTTTGCACACTGGTAATTTCTGCTGAATCTTTTTCATACGTACACTGTAAGGTTCCACACCACATTCTGTCTGCAGTGGATGTTTAACTCCCATAGTATCTTTCTCCCAAATGAAGTTTGCCCTTTAGAACTTGTTACCCAGTTTGTTGAAAGCTATGAAGGCAGTTGTTATAGCAGGTTACCTGGTCAAAACAACAGGTTTGAGAAGCTTAATATGAGTTTCAGGATCCAATATGCAATAAGTGTCCAAATTCAGCAGCACAAAGCCCTAGTTTCTTTTCTTCTTTTTGTCTGATGAGTTAAGTATTCAGTCTAGCCCTGGAGGAGTTGTTTAAAACTATAATCCTCAATTTTTGCTGTGCAAAAGAATGTTTTTACATATAGTAAACACAGTATAGCAGAGCTGCTGTTCATTTTGCTGCTCTGCCTTGAGGGGAGAGCCAGAGAGAGAGAGACACCTTAGGGCACGTCCATACATGCCTCTGGCAGCATCGTGCTGTTACAGTGAGAAATCCTGTGAGTTGTGCTTAAAACTCAGCTTTGAATTCCTTTCTGCCTTTTGCAACCTGAATCTCTTGCTCAAGGATAGGGCATGATCTATGAAAAAATAAGGTCATGTCTTACAGTGTTAGTGATTTGTTTTAGCGAATGCTGTGTCCAGCCAAGTAAGAAATAAAGTCAATGTTATGTGAATTGAAAATTTTTTGAGAGATTTTTTTCCCAAGCTGGAAGCGTTCAAGATGAAAAACATAAATTACAATTTCAAAGTGTGCTCTAATTGATGCAGTATCACTGAAACAGTTATAAAAGCTTTAAGACGCATGCTTTAAAATATTACTTATTAATGTGTTCTGGAACTGTTAAAGCACTCAAAAAACTAAAATCCTATAGACAATGCCTGTGTGATTGGTGAGATATGGACCATTATATCAAGATACATGATTAAGTGACAAAAGCTTTTTTTTTTTTTTTTTTGGCTAGCTCTTAGCCCAGTGAACAATTTTGAGAGGCAAAGGAGTGATGTCCTGTATTCCACTGCCTTTGATAAAGGTAGATGTGTGCATAACTGTTTCAAGGAAGATTAATAACAAGATGTATGCCTATCCTTAAAGTTAAGGTGCTAATGGCGCCTGTCGCTTACGGACTTAGCACGATAATTGTTTTCAACCAATTATTTCAATAATGCACAGACTCTTACTGCAATTTTTAATGGAAAATAAATAAACTAATGCCAGGATTCTTAAATTTCGGTTGCAGGGCACGTATTTCTTCTGCTGGGTTCTGTAACTTCTCTGGAGATTTTGAGGCATTTGTAAATAAAACAAACAAACAAACAAACCCAAAACCTATACTACTAGACAGAAGCTGTAAGTAACGAGAAGGTAAAACTGTATTTTCATAATGAAGCGGACATGAGCCACTAGCAAACAGGTAGATCTTTTTTGGCACTACCTGTCGAGGCTTATCTGTGTGATCTAACTCGTTTTCGTTGCCAATAACATAAAGTATCCAAAAGCAAGAGAAAAGTCCTGGGTAAGGGGTAAGGAGTTAGAGTCAGTTGGCTTCTCGTAGCAAAATCTGTCAAGTCCTGCACTCCTTCCAGTGCCTGGGCTGGCGCTCATTGCCTCTGGGGACTGTAGGCTCTGGCAGGGCAGTGGAGGATGTGGTACTGGCACCAAGAACCAGTGAAACCATCTTCACCATGGTGAGGATTGCTTAGTTAAACAGCAGAAACAAGGAGATTGGAAGTTAAGCACTTCTGTTGGGACCAGTTTTTCTACTAGTGAGCTGCTTTCTTTCCTTTTTCTCCCATGTTCAGGGAAGCTGGAACTTCTGTGGATCCTTTACATATATTCTTGTTATTTTTCCTAAGGATAGTAATATTTCTCAGCTATTAACTGTTTTGTAAGATGTGTGTGTGCACTGCAAGTGCCATGAATGTGTAGGTTTTACTTTTGAAGCAGAAAAAAAAGAAAGTAGTTCAAGATACTGTCTCAGCCTTCATATTTTTTGGGTAATGACTTGGGTATATGATTCTGGAAAATAACAAAAATCCTTTTAACCTGCTTTCCATTTATTCCAGAAACAGCATTGTACTAAATCATAAGGCGGCTGTGAGGTTGCTGTGCCTGTGATATAAGCCATAGTCTGAATTTCCTAAAGCAGGTGCTTTGAATTGTTCTTCCTTAAGATGAAAAAATTTCTAGGTTATTGCTGAAAAGAGACAGAGCCTTTTGCTATCTCCTTCCTTAAAATAGATTTCAGGTTTAATTTAATAGCTGAGATGTCAGATATGACCACATTTTATGGAAATATTCTTATTGTAACCTACATCCATTCTTCTTTTTTCCCTTCCTTCGTGTTCAGAACTGCTTTTTGGAGGAGGTTACATAAAACTGTTTTGTGCTCTTGATAGGATGTGAGGCTTCAAAGAAGACTACTGAAAGAGAAAAGCAATTTCTATTTGGAAGAGCAATGCAGTGGCCTTCTGCTAATGGCACACTTGAACATTACTTGATGATAGCAAAGATAATCTAATGGCCTGAAAAGCTTCTGCTTTTTCTTGACTTAACTCTTAGCTGCATTGAAGTTTATGCCATCTGTAACACAGAATGAGCTAATATATAGCCAGTTTATAAACAGCTGTTCAAATACCAGCAATAGTTCCAGGGTTTTGTAGAGAATAGGCGAATAAACAAGGAAAGCAATGCAACGAAAGAGCTTGCTTCTCTGTTGAATAAGCTGTATAGAAAAAGATATATCTGCTCTGTCTTAATTCTGCAGCTGAAATATTGGGATAAAAGAAGTACAATCTTATTTGGAGTGTACATGGGGAGGGGTGGACGCCAAACACAACAAACAACCCAATTCATGAATCGGTTGCTGTAACACCAATAGTTTGTTTATTGGTTTTGTTTTACAAAAAAACCCTAAAATGTAACAGGTAGAGTATATATGCTTAATGCTTTGGTTAAAACTGTTTTCAATGCTGGTGACTTTTGCTATAATTTGGTAAAGCATCTAACCCTGTCTGATGCTAACTGAATTTTTTGGGATCATTACCCTAATTATCAACTAGAAGGGAAGCTTTTCCTTTTAAAATGATCTTTCTAGCATCTTTTAGCAATAGTCTGTCGAATCATGTTTGCTTCTATAAAAAAGGTAATGCTGTGTGATGATGTATGAGCTTAGATGGTTAATGATGTTTCACATGTACCAATGTATTATTGAAATGTCTTAATTAAAGATCTTAAGAACAGTTTTAAGAAATTAGCTGATGAAATCCACATATATCCCTCCCCCTTCATGTAAAACCAACTATACATTTTTTCAGTTAGATAATTGTGCAAATAGTGGTCGTTTACTTCAGTTTTTCTTCCTGGTACAGCATGCAAATGCTACCTGGTATAGCAAATTGCCTCAAATTAGTATTTTCTACCTCCAAACCATTAGTGAAATATAATTTCAATATAGAGAGACAAGTTTTATGGGGATATTAAATATCTGTCATATGAACTCAAGTAAAACAAATTGTTTGAGGTGTATTACTCCTCTTGTTGTTTTCAAGAGAAAGGCATTACCTTTTGCTGCGTGTGTTGTATTGCTTGTGTACTTTGTCCATCATTACTGTGGTACTGACACGAAAGTCTGAACCTCCCCTGGTGCAGCTTGAGGCCTGTCTTCTCACTGAAGAGCAATAGTTGGTTTCTCTCATGAAATTGTTCGAGTTTTTCTGTGTAGTTGAATTAATTTGACTTGTTATTTAAAGTTCTGGATGTTAACCAAGTTGCCAGCAATGCTTTTATTACTTTCATCTTCTGGTACCCAATCTTGGGTAAGATTTTTACTATATTTTAGGGAGTGATCATATTCCATTTACTTTTCTTTTTCCTCATTCCTATTTAAAAGCTTGTTTTAATGACCCTTTGATATAAAGCCTTAAAACGGGAGTGTATTTTCTGGCTTTGTGTCTGATAATAAGAGTATGGAAGAGTCAATCTCTTTATCTTGTCTTAATACTCTTCTTCACAGCCATACACATGCACAGAGAAACCCATCAACAACAAAAGTTTTTATTTTATATTAATTCCAAGTATCATCCAGAAACAGTCTGGTTTTTCAAGCATCATGTTTCTCCCAGTTTGTAAAAATGTCAACACTGACTACATTTTCTGCTGGAACACTCTTGGAACTAGAAATGCTCCCTTTTCTTTTTATTTTGTTATAATTTCATCTGTGTACTATATCCCACTTAAAATAGTCTGGAAAGGTTAGCTATCATACAGTTGAAAAGACAAGTCTAAGTAAAGTGTCTGAGTAAAACTATAGACAGAATTTGGACTTAAGATTTTCCTACACAGGAAGCTTGTTCTGCTGTCTATCAGCAGAACACATACTCACAACTCTCATCATGAGCTCAAGTGCTCTGCTTTGAAGGGAAGCTGAAGTAGGAGTCTCAGAATCTGCTGGCAAACGATGTGGATTTTGCATAGTTAATTCAGGGGATCATCACCTGCAGCAAAACATCTGTCTTAGCTGCATGTGAAATTTAGAGTTCTTGCAAATGTATTCTCAGTGGTCTTGCACTA
Source organism: Phaenicophaeus curvirostris (assembly GCF_032191515.1). Taxonomy (NCBI): domain Eukaryota; kingdom Metazoa; phylum Chordata; class Aves; order Cuculiformes; family Cuculidae; genus Phaenicophaeus; species Phaenicophaeus curvirostris. Next base: position 39,552,525 of record NC_091394.1, read on the forward strand.
TTTGCCTGTGTCTGAGGGAAGGGCTCATGGTCTTAGGGGAGAGAAGGTGTTTGTATTCAGATGTAACTAGAAAAGCATCCTATGGTTTTAACAGTTGCTCATCCTTTTCAAGAATTGTGGGATGAGCACTGAAGGAAGTTAGTGCTCTAGTGATTTAGCATGCGTACTTGCAAATACAATTAGCAATGTTCAGTTAAATTACCCAGATACCTAGTATGCTCTACTCATGTAAATAAGGATAGCCTTAAAAGACTTCCAAACCTAGTTCAGGTGTGGAGGCTCAGAGTCAGTAGACCTTGAGTTCACTCTGCAGTGTAGACATACCATGGAGGTTTAGGTCCCAATCCAGAGCAAAAGAAAGCATCTAAAACACATGATTTGATTTCAGCTGTACTTGAGTGTTAGTGTAGGAGGTGCTAGAAGGCACAGAAGTACTGGTGCTGTCAGTAGGAAGAGAGGTACAAACCTGGATTTTGTTATGAATGCACATTAACAGAGCATATTTCCTTCCCTAAATATTATATACTCTTCATATTGTTTTTCCTCTGTATTATGGTATTTTATGAACATAAAATAGTTTTCATCCAAAAGACTGTATCCATCCAAATGTGGATAAAATAAATTATCCATCCTTCCATGCAATTTTTGAGAGAAAGGCTCTAGCTTGAGAGACTTGTATGGCAGCCATCTTCTTTGGAATTTACTATATAATTTCAAATTCTGGCAAGATTCCAATGTCAAGAAAAATCATCTTTCCAAGCTTCTTCCTGTGATTCTAGAGACTGCCTCTATTTGATTTGCAGTGTCTGAAATATAAGAGGCTTGTGAAGCCAATGGTGAATTTCAGGTTTGGTATCTCATGGTCCATCAGGATAAAAATGGGGAGTTTATGTCTCCTTAAAGGAACAAGAGCATTACAATTCCTTTGTGATAAATGTGTCATTTTCTAATATCACTGAAAGCAACTAAGAGGTTGAACTTTAAAGATGGCATTTTAGTTCATATAAATGCTGCTTAAGGTCATGTATGTTTTTTTCTTTCACCCTTTCCTCATAATCATGATAGTCATATCTAGTCATTGAGCCTTACAGAAAAGAGAAGATGGGTTTGCAAGTAGTTGACAGAAGTCTTTGAAACATAGCATGAGATAATTTTTTTTCCAAAGTATACTTCTGCGAAATTATAATATATATATGTAGCACACATAAGAGAAGTGTTGTGATAAAACATTTCAGGTTGCAAATACAAGCAGTCATGCTGACAAATGCTTTTTTTTCATACTATTGTGTTTTTTTCAGGGAAGAGTACCTATTTATTCTTAATGCTGCTGATTTTCACATCTCCTTTAATATTGCTGACATCATTTATGAGGCATGTGTATGGCAAATTGTGCTCCTTCATGCCTTTTATTTTTACAAGCTTGTTTTTTTATATGAAGGGCCTGCTTGGTACAAAACCATACAAGACTTAAACATCACTGTTTTACATTGCAAATGCCAACCTTGTTTTCCATAGAACATTTGCAGAAAATGTGTAATATAAAGCTAAAAATATGAACCATTTGTAAGTTTTGTATGGGAACAGACATTAAATACCAATTCTTGTGTAAGACAGACAGTGGCAGCTGCTTTGTTAATCTATGGCGCAATCCCATGTTAAATCAAATGGCAAGTGAACAGTTTGACAGATACTGTCATCAGTGCAAACATTATTAAACTCAGTAAAGAGCTTGCTTTTAATTTTTTTATTTAAAGTACATCTATTTGGTTTGCAGAGCCTTTCTCAGACAGAAACTGCAGCAGCAAGTACTACTTCTCCAGGTTTTTTGCCTAACAAAACCTCATGTGTTTCTGGCCGTTCCTCAGGGGCAGTGCCGCGATGTTTATGGCTTCTCCTGCGCATTACATGTTAGGGTCTGTGACCAGAAATTCCATTTGAGAGCACATCACTCTGTATAGCACTCAGTGGTCTTTTCATTTTGATTGATGGCTCTGGTTTTGCACCATCTGGCTTCTGATAGGCTGCATTAATCATATTCTGAACGAAAAAAATTTAGACAGGACTTTTTAATAAGTACATGTATATGGAAAAGAAGAGTGCACATACGTATGTGTTTGTGTATTTAATTCCTATAGGTTCCAGTGATACAAAAGAGAGCAACAGTCCTGTCATACAGTTTGTGTTGGGAGTGCCTGTAATGCAATTTTACTCTTACTATTTTAATTTTAATGTATTTTGCCTTCTATTGGGAACAATGCACTTGTCTAAAGTATTTGAGTTGTATCTCAGCTGGTTTAATTAAATCTTAATTTCTCTTTCTTTTGCCTTGAGGATATGCCAAAGTTCCCTGCTTCTTTGTAAACATATCTTGAAACAGAATGTCATCCGGTTTTAAATTCTATACATGTAGAACATTTTAAAATTATTATGTTTAAATTCACATCTTGGGGAAAGTTAAAGAATTTGAATTTTACACATAATATAGAAAAGTTAGTAATTGGCCATATTGAGTGCTTTTGATAGAGTTTGACAACAGTTGGATTGTTGGATTAGCAAAATTAATAGTCTCCCAATATGTATGTAGAAATTAATCAGCCAACATGCAGTTGTTAAACAGTCCGGATTTTTTTTTAATTTATAATTTACAAATAAGCAGCTATCTGTACTCCTTCTCATTAGGTGGCTTGCATTCTGTGATATTTTACAATATGCCTTAAGGGAAAAATTTATCCTATGATATAGAACATGTTACAGCCATGAGCCAGATGCTACCTTTCCTTCACCTTTTAAATTTTCAAAGACCATTGTATGAGAAGCTGCCCTGGATTCCCTTCCACCTATACTGCTATGGATGTGACACTCTATGAAATGGTGGGCAAATACCAGTACTTTATCCTCTTAAAAGAACTCCAGTAGGTGAATCTGTATAGCTCCAAGTCCAGCATTTTCTAGTCACACTGGTTGTGCTTTCGTAAGTGTTCCTCACCAATCGAATGGTATGGAAATATTTCAGCCACTAATTTTTCATTGACAGCTATAAATTGAATTATTGTGTGATTGGGGGGGGCTGGAAGGGGGAGGCGGTCTCTTGTATTTTACTTTTTCTCTCAGTTTTCCTCAATATTCTCATTAGTAGAGCTTGCAGGTATTTTAGAATTTTTTTTTTTATTTAATTTAATATTCTTTCTGCGATGCTTGTGAAAGTACCTTAAGAATCAGGTACAGAAGAATTCCGTGTCTAACATAGGAGGAGTAATGTTTGTCCAAAACCCCATCAACTACAGCAAAACTTACTGTTCTAATTTTATTTCTGCCAGGCTTGATAATATCTCTGTTGAGTAGATGAGGTTTATTTTGAGACATCTGGCATGAATTCTTTATAATTTAAAGCTATACTTAGGGTTCAAAACTAATAGCGTGTTAGAAAGTTGTTTGATGTACTACAGCAAGAAACAATTATTGTGAAAGATTTTTTTAAAATCAATCACCATATTTAATAAAGTTATAAAATTCCTTCAGTTCTAGTACGGTCTGGGTCCTGAGAGCACCCTGTCTCACATTTGTTTGTTTCCACAATTTTCTGCAAAACTTTGCTTTTTCTGTTGTCTTCCTCAAACACATTCATGTTTTCTTATACATTTCTTTTAAAGACAAAGCTTGTTTGTTTGTCTACAGTCTCACAGCTTTTTAAAACAGATATCTGAGTTTAAGAGAATCATAATCCACCAATAATTTGTGTTAAATTAAGTATAGATGCTGAAAAGTAGAATAAACAAAACCTGCTTAATCATTATTACAAAAGCACCATCTTCACTTGTGTGCCAAGGAGGACTTAAAAAAAAATCTTCATAGCCAAACTACTGCTCAGACTGTGCCCAGTGTTGAATTACAGTTCTCTAGTAAATCAACAAATAATCCTGAGTAATTTTGCCTCCCACCTTATTTTGCCTGAATGATTGCAATTATAGTTTACCTCAGAGACGTTATGGAAGTTAAAAAGATAAAGTCTTGCCATCAGGCATAATTGGTATCTTCTCTTAAGCTTCCTGTTGGTTATTCATAAAAGCCTGGATCCTCAAGCTTGGAAGAAGCCTTTGGTATCCATACTACTCCCCGGTGTTTTCATTATCCAGCTTCCAACTTAGAACAGCAGTATCACCATAGAGGCTTGTGGAAGCTGGAGCAGCCCGATACCTTGCTGGAAGCAAAGGTCTGCAGTGAAAATGACAGTTGCTTATAGTAGCATTCTGCAAAGGATCCTCTGAACTTACATGAGATATAAACAAGATATATTCACTCCTGTATTTCACTTCAAATCATGGAGAAAAAGGTAGAATATATTTGCAAGTATCTTGCTGAGAACTGAAGAAGCATTGATATTGTCATTTAAACACTGGGAAGTAGTGTCAAAGGGTGAGCTCAGGGCTTGCAGGATGATTAGAAGAAATCCCTAATTCTATGATAAGGTTAGAATCATTAAGGTTAGAAAAGACCTCTAAGGTCATCAAGTCCAATCATCAGCCCAGTATCACCATGCATACTGAACCATGTCCTGCAGTGCCACATCTACTCATTTTTTACCTCTAGGGATGGAGACTCCACCACTTCCCTGGGCTGCCTGTTCCAATGCTTCACCGCTCTCACTAAAGCAATTCCTCCTAACAACCAACCTAAACCTCCCCTGATGCAACTTGAGCCCAATTCCTCTCATCCTGTCACTTGGTATGTGGGAGAAGAGACTAACACCCACCTTGCTACAACTTCCTTTCAGGTAGTTGTAGAGAGTGATAAGGTGTCCCCTCAGCCTCTTCTTCTCCAGTTCCCTTAAATACTCCTCATAAGACTTGTCCTCCAGCCCCTTCACCAGCTTCGTTGCCCTCCTCCGGACACACTCTAGCACCTCAATGTCTTTCTTGTAGTGAGGGACTCAAAACTGAACAAAGGATTTGCCTCACCAGCACTGAGTACAGGGGCAGAATCACTTCCCTACTCCTGCTGGCCAGGCCATTTCTGATACAAGCCATGATACTGTTAGCCTTCGTGGCCACTTGAGCTGGCTGCTGGCTTATCAGTCAGGTATCAACCAGCATCCCCAGGTCCTTTTCCACTGGGCATCTTTCCGGCTACACTTCCCCAGGCCTGTAGAGTTGCATGGGGTTGTTGAGACCCAAGCGCAAGACCAGGCACTTAGCCTTGTTGAACCCCATACAATTTACCTCAGCCCACTGATCTAGCCTGTCTAGATCCTCAAGCAGATCAACACTGATGCCCAGTCTGGCATCATCTGCAAACTTATTGGGGCAGCAATCAATCCCCTCATCTAGATCTCTGATAAAGATATCAAACAAGACTCACCCCAAAACTGAGCCCTGAGCAGCAGTGGTTGTGAACGGCCACCAACTGGATTTAGCTCCATTCACCAAAACTCTCTGGGCTCATTCAGCCAGCCAGTTTTTAACCCAGTGAAGAGTACACCTGTCTAAGCCAGCTTCTCTAGGAGAATGCTGTGGCAGACTGTGTCAAAGGCTTTACTAAATTCTAGGTAGACAACATCCACAGGCTTACCCTCATCCACTAGGCAGGTCACCTGGTCATAGAAGGAGATCAAGTTGGTCAAGCAGGACCTGCCTTTTCTAAACCTATGCTGTCTGTCCTGATCCCCTGGTTGTCTTGGACATGCCTGCTGAGCACAGTCAATATGAACTTCTTCATAATCTTCCCCAGTACCAAGGTCAGACTGACAGACCCGTAGTTCCCTGGACATATTTCTGGCTGTTCTTGTAGACAGACATCACATTGTAAAGCCTCCAGTTGTCTGAGATGTCCCATGTTAACCAGGACTGCTGATAAATGATGGAGAGTGGCTTGGCAAGCTCCTCCACCAGCTCCCTCAGTACTCTCAGGTGTATGCCATCCAACCCCACAGACTTGTAAGTGTCTAGGTGGCACAGCAGATCATTAACCATTTCCTCCTGGATTATGGGGTGTTTATTCTGCTAAACCTTTTAACGGATTCCTTTCCATGGCTATTTAATATACTAGTATCTGGTTTTGTTATTATTTTAGAAATGTTGTGTCAAAGGATAATGTCAATTTATTGTAGAATGTTTGGGTTTTGAAAACAGATACCATTGGTAGTTATTTTTAAGAGTTCTGCTTGTTCGTATTTAAAACCCTACAGGATTTGATATCATAATAATCTGGAAGACTATGCAAGACATTAAAAATTCTTTCTTACTTCTTTGAGACTACATACAGGGTTTTGGTGCTTTTAAACTCTTTTATAAATACTGTCGTTGAGTAATTCCTTTTCTTGTGACTGGTGTAGTTTTAAGAGGATGGGGAGTCCTTTATCGATTGTATTCTGTGGGTAGGTAGCATACATTTCTCTGTTAATGTTTGGCAACCATGTAGACTGTGCAAGCTCTGTGTGTCTACTAAGAAATTACATCAAAACATTTTATGGAAGTAGGGGAAGTGGAAGTACTTACTGTAAAACCTTTGTAATGCCTCATACCTAAATCAAAGTAATGCAGTTATTCATATTGGAAATAGGATAATGTTATTGCCAAGAAAGCAATTTTGTCTTTAGTGGTAGATAATATGCTGTTATATCACAGGCATATACGTAATATTTGTTGAGAATGCTCTCGGATTTATCTTTAGAAAGAGATCTGCTGTGCTTTGCTGTACATTTTTCCTTCACTGCAGCTTATCATAGTTCTGAGATCATAATTCCATGAAAAGAAAAACCTAGAGTGAATGAGAAGAGATAGTTACTTACCAATGAATATGTGTTTATGTGCACTTTGTGGTGGTAGTAGGGGTTTGTCTCCTCTTTCAGAATCTTGCCAAAATCCTGCTTCTGCTGAATATTTAAAAATAAGGTATCAGCCTGTTTTCTTCTTGGAAGTACAATAGCTTTCGACTTCTAAGCTGAAGCCTATAAATTATCCATAATTAAAAGTGACTAGCAGCTAATTTGTGGGGGAAAAAAATGTATTCCGTAGGAAAAATATCAGGCACGTGGGAATGTATGAATGTATGGAGAAGGCTTGGCTGACATGCATTTGTGTGTCTGAGTCAAATACCAGTCAGAAGTCATTGTTCTGCTGTATTTCCTCAGCAGTGAACAACAAAGTGACAACTGCTGTGGTACTCAGGCACCATCTGTCTTGTGAACCTTGCCATTCTGTTCTCGCTGAATATGATAAATTCTACCTTATTTCTCCAAGAAAATAAAAGTAGTACTTAATCTACAGTTCAAAAGCTGGATAAATTCCAAGTGAGGCTCTGTTAGTAGTGATATCCTTTGTCTCTAGGGGTGTAAATTTAGGCTTACACCTAAGTGTGTGTATATAAATATTACAGATTTATTGCTGTGTGTGCTGTACCATGCCACAAATACAAGTCTGTATACAGACAGACCACATAACAAAAAAAAAAAATCTTTTTAACAAGCACAGTAATTTGTATCCACAATAAAGTAATTATTTTTAACAAATGCATTTACAATTGATGATTTTAAAGGTATTCCAATGATCAGGGAAGTAAGGGGGGATCAAGGTGGACTTTTATTTGTTTAAGTATTTTGAACTCCTCTTTGCTCTTGGTATGTTGCGGACAATGCCTTTAGGTACTTTTTATTTTAATTTCAGCATGGCAGGTTTGGAAATTACTGGATAATTTTTCAAATGCAACCTTTTTGGTTTTTTTCCATGTAAACAAAATTCATTTAGGGAAAATTGCTTTTTTCCAGAGTGCCTGGTAAAAGTGCCAGACTGCTGCTTTTTACACTTTCAAATGATTTCATCTTCTTCAGTTTTGATAGTGTTTAACTGTACTTGTGGTCTCAGCCTCTGAATTATTATTCTGCACCACTTTCACAGTTTAATACATTGGACAGCAGCAGAAGTACCTGAAAGCCAGCTGGCTCTGTGCACGGCTTTGTCTTACAAAGAGTCTAATGAATAGGCGCTTAAAAATCCTAACCAAAAGTCTGCACATGTCTCTGCAGAAACTTGAAGCACCTGCTTCACTTTTTAATTTTAGCACTTTCATAAAGTCTACACTTTCATACTTTTTCCATCAGAGACACAGGATCTCCAGCATTAGTTAAAGATCACATTCTGCCTTGAGAAAAGTTGACCTCACATAAAAGACTTAATTATTTTTAAACACTTTATTTTAAGAAAGTGATACCCTCACTGAAACTGTTTGCAGTGAGCATGCATAATGAAAGCACAGTGTGTGAAGCACGAATCTCAATTATATGGTACCAAATATGTACCAAATGACAGCAAACTGTAACTTAGAACTGAACACAATCTTATGAAAATAGATACCCTATACATAAAGCAAAGAAGGCTTTTGTAGTAACAGAAATATGCAAGTTGGGGCATCATTATCTTCATTACCTTTTTCAGTCACTTAGAATTTTTTTCTGAAAAATTTGTGGTTACTTTTTCGTCTTGAAAGTGTCTGTTTAGCATAATTAAATTTTTTTTTACACAAGTGAAAGAAGTCCTTTGTTGTTCCTGAAAATTTACAAAAATATTTAAAGAATTTTGTACAGGAATTGCTGGGGGAGCAGCTAGCTTCAAAGGACAGTAGGTATTTTCTTGCTTTGCACACTCAGTCATGTAGCTACAGTTGGTGCTGTTCCCAGTGGAACATGGAGGGCAAGGAGAGAGGTAGAGTTGGTACATGTTTGTTTCTGGATATCCATAAAAAGGCCTGACAGCAATTGGCTGAATAAAATTTCCACTTTAAAGAGATAGAATAAAAAGGAGGGTAGAAATAGGAGGTCTTATGTCCCTTCAGATCCTGCAAACCTTGCGTTCATGCAGCATTGGGCAGAGTCCAGATGGGTTTTTCCATACCATGTTGCACACATCCTGACTATGGAGAGGTTCCCTCTGGGGTCCATAAAGGAGCAAAACCTGCTCCTTTAATATACTTAGATCTCCTGTTTTTAAAAAAATGCAAGAGTCTTGCCACCTTTTACTGCTTTTCCTCTAATACATTCTACAGAGGAGAACTTGTGCCCATGTATGTTGGATGCTGTCTCTGCTCTCGATGAAATATTCCAGGTATGGGAACCCTAGAAAAAGTAATGAAAGGAGCAGTGTTACAAATGCAGTCAGGTAGGAAGGAAAAAAAAAAACAAAGGACTTTTTCAAAGTCTGCCCTTTCTCCTGAAGAAGTTATATGAGTGGGGCAGTGCCCTTGTAAATGGTGCGACTGGTCTAAATATTTTTTATGAAAACCAAGGTGAATGTGCCTTCAGATATACCTCGAGAAACTTATGAGAAAACCAGCAAGTGAAGAAACAAATGCTTAAAAAAAGAAACAACAGTCCTACCAGACTCAGTGTCTGCTTTGCTTGGAGGAAAGATATAAATATTGTTTGCCACATAACACTGAAAAATGTGTGATGAATGTAGCAACTGTAAAACCTTCTTTGTTCCTTCAGCTTAAATGAACAGAATGTGTAATTAGTTGGCTGCTTCTGCCTAATCCCAAATCCCAAGAAGATTACATACAGTTTTAATCATCATCTCTCTACCTGTTTTTTACAGATGTATTTCAGTCGTTCTAAATCATCTGCATGTTTGTATGCACCAAACCTCAACAAAGCAATACAAAACAGTTAATGGTGCCCTGACATGCTGCATTTAGATAGTTAAAGGGGGGCTTCCTGCTGTGCTTGTATTATATTTTATTGACTTAAAGCCATACCAGTGATTTCCACATGTTTATAGTATTTTTGTCATGACCTTCAACTTTGTTTATACACTTGGTTTTATAGATGAATCTCGGTACTAATTTTATTTTGGTGGGGTTTTGTTTATTCCTGCTTGATCAGGCAGTTAGTCCATTGTAATTTGTATCTCCTGAAGTAAAATACACTTCCAGTAAAATATTTTGGGTTTATGTTTGTGAGGTGAAATTAAAAATGAAGTCTTTTTGCAGATGCATAGTAAACTATCGATTTTATTTCTGTGTCAGAATGAGAGAAATATTGCGTTAGGACTAATATAATGTGAAATTTTGTTTTAACTGGAAGGACTTTTGAACAAGATCTTTTAAGTCGTTGCTTGGGGGGTTTTGTCTTTTTATATCAGAACTTCCATGGAAGTCCATTTTCCTCTTCTGTACCATCTTGTCCAATTTTAACCATTGTATATTTTAATGAGTAGTCATATGTTTGCTGCATCAGAAGAGCCCAGGGTAGTTCACTCATGCAGAAAACATATGAACACGGCACAGCACTGATTGTTTTCACAAACAGTGTCATGGAAGAGGAAGTTTGCTGAAGTCATGTATCAAATGTCAAATATGCAGGTCAAAGCAATAGTTCTGAGTTTGGTCACAGTTGCCTGAAAACCTCAGCTAAATGCCACTGTGGAGTTGCAGGTCACTGTATAGGACACATGCAGCAGTCCCACAATTTCCACACATTTCCACAGAATGGATTGAGGATATGGGTAAGTCCATCAAAGCCAATGAAGTTCACATCTGTAGAAACGATATTAAATCAGCCCCATCCTGGTCAGGCCGTGTGCCTTGTGCTGTTCTGGAAAGCACTCTTGGTAAAGACTGACTTCAAAGTATGTAGAGACAGTCTGCATGCAGAGAGAATGTCTTCTATAAGATAAATTACTACTGTTAGAAAAAACAGACAAATCAGGCTGTTGAAAGCTCCTGTTTCTCCCAATTATATCAGCTAATCTCATTTTATTTTAAAAAAAATAAAATTACCCTATTAGCTTTGCTTTTCTTTTATCCTTAGACCATTGTGGCTATACCACCATTGTTTTTAAATCAACAGAGGGATAGAGTATTGCTACCCATTCCACTTACTTCAGTGTTCTGAGCCATCTTGGATCTCTGAGCTATGCTATATCTTAAGATGACAATACTAAATTTTAGTGGAGCGAGGAGGATTATCTGATTCCTGCCTTGCTGCTTTTCTTGTGAAGTATCAAAGTGTGGCATATACAACAAACTTTTTGTAGCTTTTTTCTTTCCTTTTCTTCTTGCAGTACTGAAAGAAAAACAGCTACCTTTGTGGCTGACAGGGAGGAAGAGTTTGTAAATTGTGCAGGGCTGAAGCTGGACAGTGGGTCAGATGATTAAGAAGGAGGCATGATGAGAGGAAACATTTAGAAGCAAGTGGAAAGACAAATTCTAGCCAAAGAAAGCATGATAATTTTGTATTTTCTTCAAGGGATATTTGGATTATTTTTATTTGATTAGTATTGTGATTTATAGATATATCTGGATTTTTTTTCCTGGATAGAAGCAACTCTACACAAATACATAGCTTCTCCTATCATCAAGTATAATTAAGCTGGTCTCAGATTTGCATGTTATGAAGTTGTATGAGCTTATTCAAGCTGACAAAAAGAGGTCTGTCTTGCAAGGGTAGAGCATCATGCTTGAGTGCATTAATGTTTTGCATGTAGTTCTAAGAGATATGTGCAGCTGGGTGGCATAGGTTGAATTATTGGAATGATTCATGACACCGGCTTCCATGCAGTCACCTTTTCCTTCTTTACTAAATGAATAAAGTGTCAACTCAGTAGAAATCCAGGCTTTCTTTGCACTGTATCACAAGTATTGTTTGTTCTTTATAGTAAAGATCAAAGGATATATTTTTTTCAAATAGCAGCAGGAACCACAGATCATAACTCATTGAAATTACTTCTTCCCCCCTTTTTAATCTTAGAAGTATACTATTGTGGAATATTTATTGTTTTATTGTGGAATATAGATGTCACTGACTGCAGTTATGTTGATTCAATATGGGCTTTTGTATATGTTTTTCAGAGTTACAAATGATTGCATTTAATTAAAACTCACACATTAGACCATATGCTCCTTTAAGTGGAAAAACTCATAATATGAGCAAGGAAGCCTCCCCATGTTTCCATGTAGGAAATTTTCCTCCCAGGAAAACACTTGAAATGAGCAGGGGTGGTATAAACACAAGTGGTATTCTGAAAGCTAAAAAAACCTTCCTTTGGTTTTAGCAGCCTCCTTCCAGACTTCTGTAAAGATTTCTCTTTCCCCCGTGTAGCGGGGTTTTACTGTGCCAAGGCAAAACCCTGACTGTTGCACTAGCAGCAGCCTTCTCTTGTTGTCTGTTGAAGAAATAGGTGGAGGAATTTAGAATCTAACATGATGGGAGATCCACACAAGCCGTAAAGCAGGGGATTCAGTGTTACGTGGGAACAAAGTCAGCAACTGGCTTCCATACTCCTTGTTCTTTTTTATAACCATATCCTGACCATACTAGTTTTGTTCTTGGGCATTAGTAGAAGGACGTATGAAGGGGGGAGCAAAGTTAAGAGCTTTTCCCTGTAGCTCAACTTGCCTCTTATCAGCAAATGGAAGCTGAAGGACTGAACTTTTGTTATCAGGCTCGTGGGACTGCTCACGCATTGGGGACTGAAGGGACTGGAAAGATATATGTTTTCCAGGCAGAGTCAGTACCCTGCAGTGCTGCTCTTTGCTCTAGCTGCTTCTGGTTATGCTCCATATTTGTCATTCCCACACACCCACTGCAGCGGGCCATGTCTCTCCCCTTCACCATGCACATAAAGCACGTTTTGTAAATCCCTGTGGGCCATCTTATTTCTATGTTACAGGTAAGGAAGGAGAAAATTAAACTATGCTTTGTTTAAATACAGGATTAATTTCCTGCTTTGAATTAATTTTTGAAATACTCTCTTGTAAACTTTTTACTCTTCCCATACTTGATTATTTCTTATCTGACTACTTTATCTTCTGCCTTTTGTGCTAAAAAAGACGTTTCTTCTGTCCAACACCCCTCCCCCCTTTTATTTTCAGAAGTTATGCTTAAGGGAGGAATAAGAAAAACACTTTTTCTCCCCCAGGTTATTCCCATGCTTTAGTGCCAATAATACCCTCCTACACTCCTGTTTTATGTGAAATTATCATGTTGGCATTGGGTCAAAGAAGCTAGAAACTCTCAAAAGGGCGGTGGGTGGTAGGGAATTTAGTTTCTAAATAGTCTCCCCCCCTCCAAGTTTGGAATTGATACTAGCATATGCACTGGAAGATATGTCCAGAACTAGAAAACAGATCTGTTGTTTAAATCATGTTGAAAAATATGGAAACAACTTGGCTCGATTTGCCGTTTCTTTTTCTTGGGGTAGAAACCAAATGTTTATCTTCAGTGTGTTCTCTCATACTTGCCAACTTCTGAAGCTGTGAAGGTGAATATTTATGGTGATAACTTAGGACGTTCAGTACTGTAGTTTGGTTTCAAAAGAGACCTTTAAGCAGATCAAATGAGAAATGTTAAAAAATGGATGGAGGAGGAACTTGTCCTTGAATATTTGTCATAGATGTATACTCCTTTCCCACTTGTTTCTACAAGTAATACACAAGAGAAATGTGATAGTGCTAACAGAGCTCTCCTGGCAGGAGAGCGATGATAGTGAGAGTGCCACGATTCTGTCTCTTGGAGGCTGAGAGTCTTCTATGATTCTCATCTCTTTCATCTACGTCTCCTCAAAAGCTTCCTCTTACCCTCGTAGAGTTGAGGATAAGAGAAGCAGGAAGAAAGAAGTGGGATGGGCACATTGGGGAAGTGGAAAGAAAGAGCCAGACTGCAAAGCAGAATTCTGCATCAGAAGATTGCTTTCAAGAGGGTGTTGCTGAACATCGAGTTATCAAATCCTCTCTGGCACAAAACTCAGGACTCTGCAGGCTTGCTTGTGTCTCCAGTACTGGTCTGTGTAGAGACTGGAGTGAATTTCTTGCCATTGTTGCAGCTTTGCTTCCCATATTAATAGTGTCTACTTGTTGCTGTGTTTATCCATCTAAAAAGGAAAAGAGGCTTTACCCTGCATCCACCTGGTTCTTGCAAGGCACAAGAAGTAAGCAAATGCGATCACAACTGCTCATCCCTGTTAACTTGGTCAGTTATTTCTACTAACAGTAAAAAAATGAGGTAAATTACATAGAATTGTTGGGATTTTCAAGTACCTTTGGATCCAGATGTTTCAAGGGCATTGGATATTTGCTTAAAATAATAGCAGTAACACCTCACATAGCAGGATTTTGAATGAAAGTGGTTATTAATGGTGTGGTGTTATGGTATTAATCTCCTTCAAATGGTATTTCTTAAAAGTTAGGTATATTGGCTTAGAGCTTAATCTACCATTGGCTACCCAAGTGCTGTTCTGCTGCCCAATATGACATGAACGATGAGTTGGATTTACACTTTTATATCTTAAAGTCTTGCCCTGACTACAAAAAGTTACTGTCCCAAGGTCTAATTCAGCCATGTTCTTTGTGAATAGACGTCAACATGCAGAATGCTGTACTAGTTAGATACATCAAACGGAAGAGACTGAAACAATCTTATCATATAAAAATATTTTTTTATAAATAAAAAGGGTTGATTGAGTAAGTAAGAGAGATGGTACTGGAGCGGCCGAAGTCAGGCTTCTGACGCTGCAGACAGGTTCAGAAAAAGAAACTGATTTTAATAAGACAGTGAAATCTTTCCTCATTTTTATCATTTATTTTCAGGAATTGTTTTGATAGTGAGCAGTACTGGACTTCTGTAAAACAAGTCAAGGAAGTGTTGAAGCTGTTCTTTCTTAACCTTCTGGCAAATGCAGTATAACTCTAATACTTAACACAGTTCCACTTGCAGCTGCATGGTACCATGATTTTTTCTGAGTTGAAGAATGCTACTGTTTTTTTTTATTTGCAGCATCAACAAGGGCAGTTGTTTAATGGGTGAAATTTGTAAGTCTTTGTAACATGTCTTTTTACTATTATTCTCTTTTCATTGTTTTTTTTGTTGTCTGTATAATGTGAGGCTGACAGTGAAGACGGCAGGAACTCTCAATTAGCCTTGAGGTCAGGCATATAGAGTGAAAATCTTGACACATTCCTTTATCATTTCACCCCAATTTTAAAAGGGCAGTTTATTTTTCATTGTATTTAATACCTTGTTTCTTTTGGGGGATACACAAAGATGAGCTTATTTTAGTGCATTTTGGAACTGGGTTTATGATCAAGACTGGTGCAAATGCCAGTGCTCCTAGAAGGCCTATTTCCTTGAGGTGCGAAGTATCATTTTATTAAGCTGTGTGCTTGAAAGTTAACTTTGTTGTTGTATTAAACCAGTGCTAACTAGCCTTTCTACTTCTGTATAATGGACAAAGCTTGATTCTGAGCAAATGTTGAAATGGTAGATGTGGCTAATGGACAGCTGGAGGCCTGTGTTTTGTTTACAAAATAGGTGCAAAATAGTTTTTCTCAGATCTCCAATCTCAACCTGTTTGAGCCACCCTGAGTGGGATTCTGCATCTGGACTTCTGCTTATCCACCTGCTGGCTAAAGTAGCTTTGGACTTCATGATGTCAATGCTTTTTATTTCCTCCAATACCACCATCCTCATACCAGAAGTGGGAATATGATTCTCTGCTTATGACAATGTATTTTCATGATTTTCACTCCTAGAATGTAGCAACACTGTGTGTTTGTAAAAAATTCTGAAAACTGAGAAAATATCATCTCTCTTTTTAATTTAAAATTTGGTTTAAAAAATGGTTGCTATTTTTGCAATTTATTACTAAAATTTAAGCACGATATTTTAACTGCTAATTACAGTTAAATTAATTAATTCTGAGGTTTATGAGGATGACACAACAGATCTACTGTTGAGATTTTAATATCCTTTGAAAGAAGAAATATTTCTAAAATACATCAGAAATCAGCATACATCTCTGAACACCACTATTCAGCTTTCTATCTCTCTGTAGCTCATTATTTTCATATTCACACTTGGAGAAAATGCAGCACAGGATTTGGAAATTACTTCCTGAAGGGGACAGTCCTAAAGACATTGCTCTGACACATGAAGACTTCCATTAAAAAAAAAAAAAAGGCGCAAAATTCCAACGCAGCAGGATTTAAAGGAAACTACACTGAGGGGATGAGTCCTTGTTTTGTGTACAGGAATACCTTTTAACCACATCTTCCAGAGTTTTTATCCTATTATGCTAATCTTTTATACAAGTTAGTTTTTATCACAGAAATACTACTTTTTTTTTACCCTTGTGTTCTCTCTCACTTGGTAAAGATTGTCGCCTGTTTTTGTGTTTTTTTATAAATGGTGAAAAGAATTAGTATACTTTCAGGAGGTATGTGGATAAACACTGTTCCAAAATACTAATTCTGATAGTTACAACAAGCATTTAAAATGTCATATCTGGAGTTGATTTGCTATGTTCCAAACTCTACAAGGACCAGAACATTGCTAGTACCATTATTTTCATAAAATCATTCTCATATTTATAAGAAAAAGTGTTCAACTAATTTGTTCTTCTTATATAAGGTCATCTAGACAGGTCTGTTAAATTTAATGGCTGTTTCGTGATTAAGGGAGAGTGAGAAGTTTTTAATTGAGGAACAGATAAAAAGCAAGCTAATTAACTCCAATACATTTCTGTAGCAGGATCCAAACAGCCATTTCCAAGATGAACTTGGGTTACTCTTCTTTTGAGCTTTTAATCATATTTTTAGATTGCGTTTTTACACCATCTGTACAACAAAAATGACTGTCATTTCTGTCACAGTTGGAAGCATCAGTTAATAAATGTTTTCTGTTTTGATCTAGGGAGATGTTTGAATTGAGGGAAAAAATACTCTTAATGTAATTGGGTTAATTTACAGTAGATAGAGGGACACTAGAGTGGTAAAGGTTTATTCATACCTGTACCTGCTTTTCTTCCAACTCCCACCTTACTTTTTTTTTTACTTAAATGCTGTCCCAGATGAAGCCTTAGCTCCAGCCCTCTGATCTTTTGTAAATTGCTGCAGGTATTGGGAAGCCATTGGCAATGCATCCATGTTCTGTCACACTGTTTACAAGATACTTATCAGTTCAAACCATCAACTGGAGTTTAGGTCCGATCAGGATCTGAGGGACTAATGCAGTAGCATTAAGCACTGATGTGTTGACTATTACCTATAGTCTACATTAATAGCTCCTTGGCGTAGTGAATGAAAATAATATAGTAAGTCATGTTATGGCTAATGGATAGCCTGCGAAACTGACTGTTCAAGGAGTGCTTTTGGTCAGAAAATTTTTCTACTGTGTGAATGTACGTACTAGAATAAAAACAGCGCTGTCTATGTGCAAAGCATGTACAACATATAGATAATTTTGCATATGTATGTGTGAACAATATTATAGATGTCATACACTAGTACTAATAACTAGCTAAGCATTCTTTAGGGTTCTCTAGGAATTTATTTTCATTTCTGTGACAGACATAGGGCATATGGATTCCCAACAGGCAGGTAGTATTAAGATCACTTAAGCATATTAATATTTCACTATCCTAATTTATTCAGTCATAGAACATTGTTAGCAAACTTCAGGTTTCATTGTATAGATACCACTTTATGCTTTTATGTGTTCTAATTTTATTTGCTTTTATGTATTTAATATGTCTATTTTCTGCAATTTAGTGGGAGGCAGTGTGTTTCAGTGTAATCCTATTGTTATTCTGAAGAACTGAGATTTTTTCTGTGATGTCTGAAACATTTTGCAGTGGAAACAGTGGAGTTTCTGTGTTTATAAGGCACAACACATCCAAAAGGTTTTGTTTTTTTTGTTGAGGGTTTTTTGCTTTGTCCAAATTATTAGCATGTTCACAGTTTACAAGCAAGTTAGCTAGGGAGTACTGATGATTACACAGATACCTTGGCAGACCTGTACTGATGTTAGACAAAGCAGTGAATGTAGTATGTTAATATAGAAAATGAGATTGAAACAAAAGTAAAAATAGTTTGCCAGCATCTTCCACTGAATGTTACAGTTAATGGTAACTTTTGTTGAAAAAAGGAAGAGAGAAAGGACATATCTTGAAGTTGTTTGAGATATCAAATTGACATCACTAGCCAAAGGACTTTTTCATGTGACAGCAATGATCTTAAAATATAGATAATTTTGAAAATTATTAGAGACACCTATTGCATTCTTAATGTATATTTATGTGTATTTTACTCTGGCCTGAATGACAAACTACTTTATTTTTTGAGGCAGAAGTGATAAAGCTGTATTGATGAAGGAAAATAGCCCAAGGGTATCTACCGAAGTCTATTTTTCATCTTTATAAATAAAAGAATTTGGTGGCTATTAGTTAACTAACTCAGCTACTGTGAAACCATTGAGTTACGTTTCTCGATGATAATTTTAGTTATATTGGTTGCTCAGAACAATATTTCTTTTTTTCATTTGATTTTAATCCTGCAGAACATTTAGGCATCATCTTAAACCTGTGTAAGATGATGTACCAAGCCTGCTGTAAGGATTCTTGATAAGAGACCTTTAGGAAAAAATATTTTTGTCATATTTGGATCTCCTCTGTACCACGTGCATAGATGCTCTTAAATACTTCAGTTTATGTGATTAGTAAGAGATGCCTTGCAGGTCATTATTAGTTCAGAGGCACTGCTTGGAAATGCTAGATTAAAAGCAAATGAAAATAGAAGAATGGTATCATCTGTAATATGAATTTTAAGGCCCTAAAAATATCTATGTTCCATTATCCTTTCTGAACTCTAATGAAGATGAGTCATTTAAGTAGCAGTTAAGCATGTAAATATCCTTGTGAATATGTTCCGGAGTCCGTATTTTGTCATCAGTTCTAGTTCATGCTAGTGTTGGGATTTGTTGAATAAAAGTTGCATACATAAAATATACCACACAATTATACCTGTCTCCTATAACAGCTCTTCATTTTTAAGACTGCCTCTTGATTCTTCTAAGAAATCATGTTGTTGAGTGTTTTCTTAAGATAGCAAGTTGAGCTTCCTAGCTCTGTCTGAAAAAGCAGCATCTACTGAGGCTGCATATACAGCCTCAATTTTCTTGTTGCTACTAAAATCATAGTTATCAATTTCCATATACTGATTTTAGCCATTAGATTTGTTTTTCTTTACCGGTAATGGTATGGTTTGTTTTCTCAGCTATAAGCATGCTTTTATGGATCATTTCCTATTATTCTGTAGTGAGATCATGTCAATTCAGAGCATTGCGGTGGATTTGCCAATGAATTTTCAGAATGGCCAGCATGGCTACTGTGCTGCATAAGAGTCTGTTGACTTAGCAGCATTTATTTTAATTGCATAAATGTGAGAGATGTTAATTAATGCAGTGTTAATGATGAGAAATCAAGTCTGCAAGAGATGACAGTCCAGAAGCATTGATTTTGTATTGTGCATCTTCTAATACACATTATATAAATCACATAAACAACAATTTTGAAAGATTCAGTGTTAAGAACAACAGTGGTAATTTTTCCTGTAATAGACCTTGTATGTATCCTGTGAACACCAGAACTTCATTGAGAACAGTGACCACTAGAATATTTTTGCAGATTTGCAGGCCAAACAAAGCAAGGGATCATCGTTCCAGTTATGTTTGTGAAGCTTCTCAATCTTCTCAAAGAATGCTTTGCACTCTTGTTAGTCTTTCCATTTTTCTTTCACTTGTTGTCTAAATTATGAAAGTGAATTTCAGTGTGTGAGGATAATTTAGAAACTGGTCCTCGTCTTGAGGTGCTTTTACCTTTATTAACATGTTCAAGTTGTAAAATAAACCAGCAAGGCAAAATCTGTACAATGCCAATCAGTGTAAAACTATGACTGTGTTAGGCATATGTAGAGGTAACTTTTCATTCCTGAGCTTCTTATTTCCAGCAGGTGTACCATTCCCCAAACCTATTTAAAAGTGAGTATGTTTCTCTAATAAAAAAAATGAAGTGGGTTATACTGGTCAGTGAGTGCATTCAGGGGTGGTTCATAAATCTTGCAAGTTTTCAGAGTGCCTTTCTGTGCCACCAGATTTGTGTCATTTTGAGACATACACGTTAATATTTTGAAGGGCATATTTAGCAGTAAAGCTGCAAGGTTTGAATAAGTACGATGAAGTTAAATCTTTTTAGGAATACCATAGATATTAAATTGGGATGTTAATCACAAGCTTATGGATCAGTCATAGCAGTTATATACTTGCTAATTCCGTTTTACTGAAGATTAAAAAAAAACCCAAACCTTTAAAACTCCACAGTTGACAGCATAAATTTATCGAAGGAATGCGATGACATTTGTTTTAAGTGTCACATTCTGCATTCTTCATAGTCCTAAGAAAAAAAAAAAAAAAAGCTGTATCTCCATATCCTCACATCGCAGTTATTGATTTGTCAGTGACACAATAAGCGCAATGATGTCTTGTCACCTTTTCTCCCCTCCATTTTCTATTTGTCTGTTTAAAAAATTATTTTTAAGTGATATTGACTGCCTTGTACAATATGGGATTAAGGGTGAAAAATGTAAATTTTACTGCTGATGGCTTTTTGTTTGTTTGTTTTGGAGTGGATTTTTTTTTTCTTTCCAAGCATGTTTCAGGCCAGTGCTTCTGTCGCTTAAAGAATGAGTATGTGACTGACAGGATACTATTTGGGAAGTGATGTGCAGTCTCAGAGTAATATGACATTTTATGAGCAGCTTGACTGTTTTCATTACTTGAATTCATACTTTTATTTCTGTGTGCTGAGGAATAAGTGAGCAAGGCAGCTGTGGGAAATAGAAAAGCTGTCAGGATGAAGTTGATAGGACAGCCTTGAAATTATGCCATTGTGTCTAATAAGACATTATGGCTGTTAACTTTAAACCCTTTAAATACAAAATCTGATAGAGCAGCTTGGATCATTGTTTTAAGCATTGTTAGGGTTTTTAATAGGTTAATCTGAAAGATTCAGGAAAAATTGAAACAAAGTTTTAAGAATCTTGTTAGTAGGTTGCCTATCCTGGCCATTTTTCTTGTTTCATAAATAGAGCTATTTTACTACTAGCGTTGGTGTGTAATAGGACTTCTAAGGGGTTTTTTTGTCTGTTTTCTAGCATCAGGAGCAATTTAATGGAAGATCAAGATTTTAACGTAAATATTTTGAGGCAGCCCATTGTACTTCTAATTATGAACCATGCTCTTTTTCATTTGCAGGCTTAAGTACTAAATTTCTTTTCCTTCGTTCTTACAAGTTTAATTTGTCATAGTAGCACAATAGTTCTCATTCTTGCATGTCTAAGAACTGAAGCACCTTTGTGACTTTCAGGTATTCCTGACGCTGATTCTCCTCCCTAGTTCAGTAAGGTCTGTTCTGTGTAAAAACTTCAAAGGCTCAGAGGTTTGCAATCTTGGTTCCTCTAGCAAACTGACAGCTTGCTAGTTGGACACCATTCATTCAATGAGCAGTTTTCATGATCTGTCAAGTGAAACTAGGAATGATCATAAAATACATGATTTCTTACAATAAGTGCTCTATGAACTGATAAGGAATTTTCCCTCCAGAGTCTAAAGCTGTCTATGAAGGCTTTGCTTGGCTGCAGTTGGTAAAACTCCATTGGTTCTGTTGAGTGAAAACATAAGAGCAGCCCTAGGCACCTTTGGACATCCCAGTGAAAGGCCTTGGTTCAAAGGTATGTCCCAGTGCTTTCCTATAGATGCTCAATAATTGCACCTCTGAAGCACTTGGTACAGGCTTCAGAGTGGTTTTCTGACAGCTAGCGAAAAAATAGATTGTTATTAGATGTGTACAACTTTGAAAGACTGGTGTGATTTCAACAAAGAGGAGAAAAGTGATATAAATTTAATTAAACACATGCATAAGCAATTAAATCATGATAAGTGGTTCATGGTGATTTATCTTACCGTGCATTGGGAAAAATGTTCAACTGCATTGACATAGCATTAAGGAATCTGGCAAGAAAAACTGTGCTTGCAGAAGAAATACAGGGTTTGAGACACCAAGTGCTTTTTTTGTTTTTTCTAATTAGAGGTAACTATAACATTGTTACAAATTGCAGTGCTTTATCAGCAGCAAATATATTCTGGCTAGTAAGAACTAAACTTAAAATAAATATCATTTCAATTGCAGCAAGGTTTTCTGTTCTAGGTGAAGTGAAGAGGGAGGTTAGCAGGACAGTAGCATTAAACTTCCAGAGGGCAGACTTTGATCTCTTCAGAAGGCTGGTTGGCAAAGTCTCATGGGAGACAGTACTTAAGGGCAAGGGAGCCCACGAGGGCTGGGAGCTCTTCAAAAAGGAAATCCTAGCAGCTCAGGGGAAAGCCATCCCCATGTTCTGGAAAAAACGCCGGCAGGGGAAAAAACCAGCTTGGTTGAACAGAGAGATCTTGAGTGATATCAAGAAGAAGAGAAATGTTTATGGGCTCTGGAAGAGGGGACAGGCCTCTTGGGTGGACTACAGGAGGGAAGAGAGATTGTGTAGGGAAAAAATCAGAAGGGCTAAGGCTCAACTAGAAATCAGATTGGCAAAGTCTGTGAAAGATAACAAAAAATCCTCCTATAAATATATAAATAATAAAAGGCGGACTAGGGAGACCATACAGTCCCTATTGGACGCAGAAGGAACAACAGTGACAGGGGATGAGGAAAAGGCTGAGGTACTTAATGCCTTCTTTGCCTCAGTCTTTAATTGTAAAGAAAGTTCCGTCTGTGTACTAACCCAGGAGCTAGAGGAGCAAAATGAGGCTCCCATGATCCAAGAGGAGGTGGTTAGAGACTTGCTAGCCCGACTAGACACCCACAAGTCTATGGGGCCAGATGGGATTCATCCAAGGGTATTGAAGGAGCTGGCGGATGTGCTAGCCAAGCCTCTTTCCATCATCTTCCAACAGTCCTGGAAGACTGGGGAAGTCCCACTGGACTGGAGGCTGGCTGATGTTGTGCCCATCTGCAAAAACGATTACAGGGAGGATCCAGGGAACTACAGGCCTGTCAGTCTGACCTCAGTGCCAGGGAAAGTCATGGAACAGGTGATCTTGAGTGCTATCATGAAGCACATGCAAGAGAACCGGGTGATCAGGCCCAGTCAACATGGGTTCACAAAAGACAGGTCTTGCCAAACTAACCTGATCGCCTTCTATGACAAAGTGACTCGGCTGCTGGATGAGGGAAAGGCTGTGGATGTGGTCTTCCTGGACTCCAGTAAAGCCTTTGACACAGTTTCTCACAGCATTCTGTTTGAGAAACTGTCAGCCTCTGGGCTGGACAGGCGCACACTCTCCTGGGTGGAAAACTGGTTGGATGGCCGGGCCCAGAGAGTGGTGGGAAATGGCGTTA
This sequence comes from Phaenicophaeus curvirostris, assembly GCF_032191515.1. Classification (NCBI taxonomy): domain Eukaryota; kingdom Metazoa; phylum Chordata; class Aves; order Cuculiformes; family Cuculidae; genus Phaenicophaeus; species Phaenicophaeus curvirostris. The sequence continues at coordinate 39,575,732 of NC_091394.1, forward strand.
AGTCCAGCCGGAGGCCAGTTACAAGTGGTGTTCCCCAGGGCTCAGTGCTGGGTCCAGCCCTGTTCAGTGTCTTTATCAATGACCTGGATGAAGGCATCGAGTGCACCCTTAGCAAGTTTGCAGATGACACTAAGCTGGGTGGAAGTGTTGATCTGCCGGAGGGTAGGAAGGCTCTCGAAAGGGATCTGAACAGGCTGGACCACTGGGCAGAGTCAAATGGCATGAGGTTCAACAAGGCCACGTGCTGGGTCCTGCACTTGAGGCACAACAACCCTATGCAGTGCAACAGACTAGGAGAAGTCTGTCTAGAAAGCTGCCTGGAGGAGAGGGACCTGGGGGTGTTGGTTGACAGCCGACTGAATATGAGCCAGCAGTGTGCCCAGGTGGCCAAGAAGGCCAATGGCATCTTGGCTTGTATCAGAAATGGTGTGACCAGAAGGTCCAGGGAGGTTATTCTCCCTCTGTACTCGGCACCGGTGAGACTGCTCCTTGAATACTGTGTTCATTTCTGGGCCCCTCACCACAAGAAGGATGTTGAGGCTCTGGAGTGAGTCCAGAGAAAAGCAACAAAGCTGGTGAGGGGGCTGGAGAACAGGCCTTACGAGGAGCAGCTGAGTGAGCTGGGGTTCTTTAGCCTGGAGAAGAGGAGGCTGAGGGGAGACCTCATTGCTCTCTGTAACTACCTGAAAGGAGGTTGTAGAGAGGAGGGTGCTGGCCTCTTCTCCCAAGTGACAGGGGACAGGACAAGAGGGAATGGCCTCAAGCTCCACCAGGGAGATTTAGGCTGGACATTAGGAAAAAAATTTTCACAGAAAGGGTCATTGGGCACTGGAACAGGCTACCCAGGGAGGTGGTTGATTCACCTTCCCTGGAGGTGTTTAAGGCACGGGTGGATGAGGTGCTAAGGGGCATGGTTTAGTGTTTGATAAGAATGGTTGGACTTGATGATCCGGTGGGTCTCTTCCAAGGTGGGTATTCTATGATTCTATGGTTCTATGATAAGACAACTCTTTGACTATTAACCTGGCAGTGGTATAAATGTTATGTCCTTGCTAACACATATAGTATACAAATCTCTTCTAGTGCTTTCAAAACTGTGATGACATTTTTGGTGAAAATATGCAGAAGCAGATATTTTAGCAGAATCCAGTGGATTATACTTAATAAAAATAAAAAATGAAAAGCACAGCCATGTACTTACAAAGACTAATGTTTTCTCTACTTTTAATGAAGAAAAAAACCCCACAAAAGTACTAAAATCTATTAACAAAAGATCAACTAAAAATACAGTATTCCATAGTGGAAGTGAACTGTATTTGTTTATAACTTATGGCGAAAGACATCTTGTGCTGAAAGGTTTTTTTAATCTTCCTTGTCTATCAAGGCAAAGATTGAAGTTATCAGGTAGTGCTACCTTCCTCCAAAATTTACAGTAGTGGTAAGGGCGCCCCAAAAATTATTTTGGCCAGGATCATCTGAAACCTTTCTCCTTTCCAAAATGTACATAAGTTGATGGGTCAGGGGCTGCTAAAGCTTCCCTTGGCAGTTGCAGTAGTGCAGAAGTTTGCTAGCAACAAGGTTAGTGACAAAGGTGAAACCTGAATGATAAATCAATCTCAATTTGTAATTGGATAGTTTACCTTATACACACTTCAACCATTCACTTCATCCATTCCCCAGCTAATATATCACCCAATTTTCTCAAAGCAGATTGGTCCTGTACTCTGCAGCACTGTTAGGTACCATATTCTGGCAAAAGACACCAGGTGTATCAAGCAGGATAAGCAGACAAAACTTGTTTGTGTTATAGTGGCTGATGGTAGATCTAGACCTAGGAGGCAACTGTGGGAGGATGTTTTTGTTTGCTTTGCTATGGTTAATTCTCCCACCTTATCACAGAGCTGTACCAGGTGCTTATGGTACAAAATTAGGTGAATACTCCCTCTGAGTAAAAATGAAATTAATTAAAATGAAATTTTAATTGCTCACAAGCTGTTTTTATCATGGAGTTACAGCATTTCAGATTTATTCTGAGAGATCAAAGAGCAGCATAAAGCTCTTAGCAAGATGTATCTTCCACTCTGATCTAGGTCTATTATGGGACACTTTGGGTGCCAGCATAGATAATGTGAAAAAAAGCATTATGATACTAGGAAAAATGATTTGTGTAAAGCTGGCAGGTTAATCAAAGGAGAACAACAAGTAATTACAATAACAGCAGTTACAAATCTAGTGAAAGAAAACTGGTTATAAGTAAGGGTCATGCCAGTATGTGTGTAGTATTGATAGGGGTCATAACTGGCCAAGCGTTTGTATTCTATATGTGCGATGTAATGACATTTCTCTGTTCAGAGCCTTGTATGTCACTAACAAATTTTGAATGTGGCATCTGATCACGTCAAGGGATTTTTTAGGCTTTGGAGGACTGAACTCTATTATTTCAGTTAAAATTGGAAAGGAAAAAGTAGGACGTATTGAAGTACTGATGCATAATTAGCAGATAAACATCTCACCCCTGTAGTTGCCTGTAGAGGAAAGACCTCATTGATAGCAGCTATTAACACCTTCATGATTTGAAGATGAGTGCTTGGAAAGCTTGTCTTTTACCCTGATGTGTCCTTTGGTCCACTTTCACCTAGATTGTTCCTTGTTTATATCTGCTAGTAAACTCCCGCAGCTCAGTTCTGTTCATTATTTCAGGATTTTTTGTAATGGCAGTTCCCTGGAAGAGAAGAAACAAAATAATGACTTTGGGAGAAAAAAGTAACAATTATGTGGATGGGGTGTACAAAAAAGCTCTTGGAATAGCAGAGGTTTGGGTAGAAAATGGATGGAAAGATACCAGCATGTGAAGGTAAAAGCAGTGATATGTGGTAAGAAGGAGTAAGAGAAATAATATCCTAAAAGGGAGACCTGGGAATGGTACCAAGAGAGCTTGTAGGAAAAATATGAAATACAAGGAACTTCTCACATGTACAATAAATTTGGCCAAAAGAAACATGCATTTTCTTTTTTTCTTTCTTGGTACATCTATGTAAATATAACGTATAAACACATACATTTCTTTCTAAAACTATGTCACCAGTCCTTTGTCATGCCTTAAAGTAATTGCTCAGAAATACTTAAGTTGCACAACTTTGTGGCTACTTCTTATTAAAATTTGTTTCTTCAGGGCTGGACAATCTTTTAATCTAACAAACGTGGACATTATAAAGGTTCCAAATGCCAGACTTTTTATGTAAGTAGTATACAAGCCTAGGCAAAGTAATAAATGGCAGCCTCCATTTCACAGCTTCTTTTTACTTACCACACTTGAGTGAAGAATCACATTATTGAACTCAGAGTTTCTTCTCTTGCATATTCATTCGTTCTTACTGTCATGAAATATGCCCTTATCTCTCATCTGATTTTAACCAGTTGCTTTCATCTCTGTTTGATCGTACTGTTAGATTAGATGCCTTTGCCAAAAGAGTGTGACCTACTCTTCCTCTCCCTTACCTGAGGTTTATTTCTTTTTTTTTTAGTTCTCATGCATTCTTTCTAAGTCTCTTGGGTCCCTTGAGGTATAGGATCCAGCCGTAGCATATAGGCTTTTTTCTGCTTTTAAGTGCAGTCCAATACTCCAGACTTCCTCCTCTTCAGGCAAGCTTGGCTGGCCAGCTTTTCCAACTTCCCACTGTTTAACCAAGCTTGCACTTGAATGGATAGCCTTCAGGGTTTAGTAAGTCTCAGTTTTGTGGGAGATGTGTAAAAGGAGTCCTAAGACCACATACCTGACTTAGGTGTTCACTAATGCAGCAGGTAATCTCCTCTGCTTGGTTCTGTACAAAGTCTGGTTCCCTGAATCAGCAAGACCCAAGTTCATGGTTGCCTGACAACTTTTAATTCTACTCCCTCGTACATTTGAATTATGACGCTGCCTTTTGATTATGTGATCACATGCTTCATAGGATGCACAGTATTTGTTAAACAAAGAAATCGATGCATTCATTTTTTTATCATCCATGATCAGCATATGGTCTCCTACCTATTTCTAATGAACAACAGCTAAATCTGCATTCACAAGTTTTTCACAAATACTGCCTTAAAACCAGGGATCTGAAGTACAGGGAACTAATGATGAAAACTTACAGAAAAGCCTCAGCTCATTGCCTCAAAGCAGGAGTACTCTCTTATAGCTGTCCAAAGCCCGCTTTTTTGGGGAATTTATTTGCATATGTGTATGGAGTAGTATTTTATAAATTGAAAGTTAATGTAAGAAACCTTAGTCCTGAAAGAGTTTTTAAAAAGTGAAGTGCATAAATGGTATTAATTCCTTACAGAATTAAAAGTGATTCACAGTAGCATTTGGCAGGGAATCAGTTATTCACAAAAGATAAAACTTCTGTCTGCTGAGTAGGTGGAAAATGCAGTGGTTGTTTTTATTCATCTGTCAAACCTCAGTGATAGCTAAATAAGGTCTTTAATACTTAACAAATGAAAATCTTAATGACACTCAGCACCATTTTCCTCTGCTACTGTCTTTATTTAGGGAAGAGAAAGTTCAGCAGAAAATCCTAAATCACTCTCTAGTTTTGGTTCAGTCCTGGAATGGTGTGGACTAGGTAACTTTTGAATATTTGATTTTTGCTCCCTAGTATAGTTAAGCAATGTTAAGTAAACAAGCAATCTGTCAATGTTGCATTTTTGGGGGAAGCTGTGTAACGTGAGTTCTGTGTGCTTTAAGAAGTGAAGTGATTAAAAGTGTAATTTCCTTAAACTTGTTTATGTCCAGCTGCTCTTTGTATAAAAAAAAATGTTGAAGAAGCTTCTGATTCTTTTTTTTTAAATATTTGCCACTTAAGAAGTCTCTAAAATGTTTCTCAAAACTTGAGTTTGAATGCTTTATATAAATTGCAGGTTGGCATTGGGCTGTTGAAGTTGAGTATTAGGTCTCCGAGAAGGCAATGTAGCCATGTTGCTTATCTCATCATCTATTATATATATATATATATATATACTGGCTTAAGTATATGTGAAGGTGATATTTTGTTGTTTTTCAGCTATTCAATAAGTTACAGGTGAGACATAAAAAATGGTTGACTATTTTGCAAAATTACACTAAAAGTTCTTATTTGCAAACAGTTGCTGAAAGGGAGATACAGGAACGTGTATGTCCCATACAGAAGGGAGACTCAGTTCTTCAACAATCTGTAAGCAAGGGTATAACCTTAGCTAGAATATTCATCTCATGAGTAATTTTTCCCAACCTGGAAATTTTGAACTGAAGTGATGAAAGAAACATATCTAGAGAATTATTCTTCTTGGGTTGACATCTCAGGATGTTCCTAACAAATGAAGTGTAACATTTATTTTTGAATACTTTTCTGGTCAGAGTGCTCTGAAATATCTTATTTCCCTTGTGGTACTGGTTTTGACCATAAATCAAGTGCTGAAATTTGAAAATTCTGGCAAGCCTCTTCAGCAAAGAGTGGATAGCAAGTTTTTGGAGGGAGAAGTGGATCTAGTAGTTGTGGGACAATTAGTCATTATTAATACATTTTTTGGAAAATGTATTGTCAATGAATTTATGATATTGTCCTTTTGCTGTCAAGTGGTTTTATTGCCCACATATTTAGCGGTTGAAAAGCTAGGACTCTGTCCATTCTGACATCATTCAAGATGGAATTCTTGTTTTATTTTTATTTTACCAATTTCCAGCTTTCTTGATGTAGGCAAGTATTTATCTGGTATGATTGCTGATGAAAGAACGTATTAATGATGACGTTTGGCAAACAGCTGTTTCTTGTGAGTGTACTGCTGGGTTGTTGTAAAGCAGAAGAGAAACTTTAAACAGTCATGTTCACGTGGTTCCATGAAATGTCCTACAAGGATTTGATGTGTTCCAAGTCTGGCCATTTAGGCAACACCTAGTATCAGTTATATTTCCCTGAGTGAATGAGGTCTGTCTCATTTCTTGTCTTGAATTTCTACTGCAGTATGACAATGTAGGGTTAAACATTTGATATGCTTCTTTAGGGGATAACAGTGTTTTTAGGGAGTCATATCTGGTTTGCAGTGCGTGTTTTTCATTTTCCCTTAAAATGTGTGAAGGGCCTTTGAGTTGAAACTCACAATATGAGTTAATAGTAAGTATTAATATTAAAATTATTGTGTTAACCCAGAAGAACGCTGTATTTAAAATTCTGTATCACAAGGGAAAATTCAAACGTCAGTAAACATTGTAGATATCGAGTGCTATACACATGGGCTAGTCCAGGTATTCAATAAGATGATCCTTGCCTCTTGGGTTTTTATTTGCAGGAACAGAGACAATCCTGTCAGACTCAGAAAAACCTTTTTTTTAACCTCTAAAATTACCCACAATGCTCATTATACTTTTAAGTGTGCTGTAAGTCTGGGCCTCACAATTTTTCTGTCATTCCAGAGGGACAGCTTCCCTGTGTGCTTACCCACAGCTTCCCTGTGTGTGGAATATCATTAAGGAACTACATCCAGAACAGATGGACTGAGCCTAACAGGCATGGGTTAACAAGTTGTTATTTATGGAAAGTAATCCAGCAGTGTGCAGTTGTCCTGTGAATCTAAGTATGTGCCAATAAAAGGGGCCAATTTCCAGAGCAACCTAGCTCCACTCATGGATTTGAGAGTGTAGATGCTGAACTGCCATAATAAGGTATGCAGCTGGGGCTTTACACAGATTTAAAAATGTATACAGAAATTTTAAATCTACTTTTGTAAATCTGATTACTGAAGACAGGAGGATAAGGTGTTTTTATGCAGGTTTGCTGGTTTTTATTTGGTTGGAAGTTTTTGTTTTCTTTTGCACTGGCTGTGCAACAATGTAATATAAAATGATTAAACATTGATTAGAAACATTGATTGTTTCCATCTGCAGAGCATATGACCTTAACATGAATCCTCTTAAAAGCTGAGGAGTGGGAAAAGATTTTTTGTTTGTGGGATTTTGCAGTGGGTTTTTTTGTTTGTTTGTTTTAAAAAGAGCAGGTGGATTATTTCTTCCACATTCACACAGAGGTTCCTTTTTCTTAGTTTCACACAACAACACTCTATTCAATGAAGTAATTGCTGTCCCCTTATCTCACATCCCAAGCTGAGTTCAGCATCTGGAAAAGCTTAAGAACTCAATGCATCGAATTATCCTGCTCAAACTGTTGTTTATTGCAGGCCATTTTGTCCTGTCATCTCCATGACAGAATGTCAAAGCTTTTCTTTCTGTTGCCTTCAGTTTCCAGCATCTGCAGGGATCTGATATGCTACCTCTGCATTACACAGGGGGAAATCGTCAAACAGTTGATTAAGGCAGCAAGCCAGACAACTGCAGGCATTGGTAACTTCTGGTACTGCATTGCAGTGGTGCCTTCTGTTAGAGATGAGATTTCACCCTTTTCAGTCACTCAGCCATTTTGGTGGGTTTCCTAGACCTTCTGAATTCCCATGTGATGGACTATTCTTGCTCATCTTTTACTAAAATGTTTCAAGGTGTGATGACATAGAATTTTATGGCTTTGTTGGTGTGCACCAACATTACTTCCTCTCTCTCCACTTAAAGGTTTACATAGTGGTTTCCCCTAGATGACATAAACTTTTTTTTTACATACGTTAACAAAGCTACAGAGAACTTTTGAGGGGGAAAATTCTGCCACAGTATTCCTAGTTTTAAACTGTTCTGTTTTATTGTATTTCCTTAATCTACCTTTTTCTTTTTTTCCAGTAATATTAATTGGAATGTCTATTCAGTTATCCAGTCTTCTTAAAGCTGAGACCCATCAGTGGGGATCCACAGTGTCACAGTTTCTCTATTGTTGTAGCTTTAACCTAATGAAAAATAGTGTGTGCATTTAAAAAAATTGATTTCATATACATTTGTACAGATTTTATCTATATGCGTGTGTCCAGTTAGACCTTTCTGTGTATAGGTCTTCTGCTATAAAAATGTCCTGAAATATAAAGACTCAAAATCTTCAAGCGCCTGCTAAGATTGTAGGTTTGTCACTAAATAAATCATCATCATGTTCTGACTCATTCAGAAGTTCTGACTCAGCCTCCCTCCACTGACTGTATAGTGAGCTTACATCCTGAATGCTGGCGCTTCAAAGCACTGCTTGTGTCCACAGTGGGTGTTAAACTGCTCTGTATCCCTGCCCAACAACTTGTCTATATTTTTTGCTTGTGTAATACCATAATATTTTGAGTCTTAGAGAAGTACTTAACAAGTGACTTGTTTATCTTCTCTAGACCTCAATAATCTGTGGCTTGAGGGGTTTACCAGGTTGTTCTTTGTTATGCAAATAAGTGCAGCATGGCTTAATTTGAATTTTCCATATACTACTTAAACTAGTATGACCATATTGTATGTGGATAAGTATAAACTGAATTTGAATGAAACAATTCCTTTGCCTAAAAATATCAAAGAACTGGTAATAATTAGTTTATTCTTCAATGTAGATTGATTTAGAAATGTGTCATGTAGTTCTTGCTAAGGTTCTTAAAGAGATTCTTCCTAACAGTAATATCTGAAACATGTTCTACTGCTCTCTAGTTATCTACTGAGAATAGTAAAGTAAAACTATATTTGGACACTAGAATCTAAAGAATTACCTTAAAATTTCTCTGGTAGTATAATTATGACCATAGGGCCTGATTTGAGAAATCTTGAGCTTAATTGGTCAGCACAAAAAAAGCCAGATTTCTCTTTCATTATGGAGCTTGATTTGATACGTAACTGAGTTCGAGATCCAAGATCAGTTTAAAGTTGGAAGTTCTCTTATGAAATTTTGAGAGGTTATTTCACTAGTTTAGCAGTTTCAGAGGTGACAAAGATTCGCTTCTTTCTATTTGCTTTTGGTACAAGGTCTTAGACATCACTGCTGTAAGAAATGCACTATAGAAAACAATTCAACAAATGTAATGCTTTGTTTATTAATTCTGGGGCTCCATGAAATTAAATCATCAGATGTTAGAGCACCAAGGAAGATTACATTTCACAGTTGAATGTGATTTGGCACTCTAAGAAGTAGCTAAGTAAATTTGCCGTATACTAATAATGTTTTTTTCTTTCTACATTCGCTAAAATTAAACTTTGCCTTTCTATAGTGTGAAATTGGGTGGCAGAGGGGGTGTAGTATTAAATAACACCAGACCAAAAAAAGAGTGTAAGTGATTATCATGGTAACTTTTGACATTCTGGAATAGTTGATATTCTGAATAGGATTTCATTGTTATTGTCTGAGTAGAGAATGCTGAGCTAGAAGTTGTTTCCTGCCAAGCGTTATATGTTAAGATTTGCTCTTGCTGCTTTTTTTTTTTCCTAGCCTTAGCTAGGAAGACAATTCCGAAATTTAGTCAAAATACAGCATGCTAGCAACACAAAAACTACTTTCCAGCATATAAACCAAATAAAAATAAGCAATGTGATTAGGTACCATAACATATACTCACTGCCTGTAACTGAAGGGGTTCATATAAGAAGTAAGAATTTAAAGTCTACTTTGTCACTGATCATTGCCTGATGTGTGAATGGAGCAGCCAGGGCATCAAGTATGTGTTGCATGGAGAACAGATATTTGAGGGTAGAAGTCCCCTACCGTCTGTGGAGGGGTTTTTGATAAAAACAGGGAACTGGTATTTCACACGCGCTGTTCAGTCTAATATATCGGCTCTGTTCTTGTGTTATGGTGACTGAAGCTGCATAGCATGTTGGAGGGGGAGTAGAGCCTCCTTATGCTCAGCACACAAAAACCTGATGCACCTGATTTCCTCTTTTGCGGCTTTCTGCTGCAAGGTAATATGTAAAAAATAATGTGCTTTTGTGGCTTTTTTGTTTGTTTTCTTAGGGGCTTTTTTTTTTTTTTTTTTTTTTGCTCACTGGAGGCTGCGTATGGTATGTGAGCTACCTTGAAGAGAGATTGGTATTCCAGGACCATATAATAAATATACTTTTGGGGTGGGATTTAGAGTGCGTGTCTATGTGTGCCTGATTGTACCTATATACACAGCAAAGGAAATTCAAATTATGGCTGATCAGTTGTATGTATATATATACGTGTCTTAAAGAGAAGGTACCTGAAAACAAAAAAAAATATTTTACGTTTGTAGAAATGATTATGAATAAATCTAGCACTTTTAATAAAAAGCAAATCTGACATTACCTTCTATGTATCTTAATAAGATTGTGTAGTATGTCACTTAAAAGAATTTTTTGCTCTTTAATAAATCTTTATGGACTTTATTTGTTAGCAACATGTAGCAAAATGTGCGTTTAGAGGGACAAAAAGTAGTAGGGTTAAAGGAAAGAATATTTTCATTTAAAAGCAAAAGCAAATGCAGAACACCTTTTTTTGCTAATTGAACACGGAAATGCAAAAGTCTACCCTGCCTACAAAGCTTCCAATAAGAGAGAGAGGAATTGTTTGTACAGATTAATTTATGACTTTTTTCTTGAATTACTTTTCATGGGGGGTTGCTTCACTCTCTGTTTTATCAGACTATTTGAAGTCTTGGCAACCATGCTTTTTGGTTAGTTAGGTTATAATCAAAATAAGTAGTAGGTGTTTTCATAGAATCATAGAATCATAGAATAACCAGGCTGGAAGAGACCCACCGGATCATCGAGTCCAACCATTCCTATCAAACACTAAACCATGCCCCTTAGCACCTCGTCCATCCGTGCCTTAAACACCTCCAGGGAAGGTGAATCAACCACCTCCCTGGGCAGCCTGTTCCAGTGCCCAATGACCCTTTCTGTGAAAATTTTTTCCTAATGTCCAGCCTAAATCTCCCCTGGTGGAGCTTGAGGCCATTCCCTCTTGTCCTGTCCCCTGTCACTTGGGAGAAGAGGCCAGCACCCTCCTCTCCACAACCTCATTTCAGGTAGTTACAGAGAGCAATGAGGTCTCCCCTCAGCCTCCTCTTCTCCAGGCTAAACAACCGCAGCTCTCTCAGCCGCTCCTTGTAAGACTTGTTCTCCAGCCCCCTCACCAGCTTTGTTGCTCTTCTCTGGACTCACTCCAGAGCCTCAACATCCTTCTTGTGGTGAGGGGCCCAGAACTGAACACAGTATTCAAGGAGTGGTCTCACCAGTGCCGAGTGAGGAGAAGAGGAGGCTGAGGGGTGACCTCATCGCTCTCTACAACTACCTGAAAGGACGTTGTAGAGAGGAGGGTGCTGGCCTCTTCTCCCAAGTGACAGGGGACAGGACAAGAGGGAATGGCCTCAAGCTCCGACAGGGGAGGTTTAGGCTAGACGTTAGGAAAAAATTCTTTACAGAAAGGGTCATTGGGCACTGGAACAGGCTGCCCAGGGAGGTGGTTGAGTCCCCTTCCCTGGAGGTGTTTAAGGCACGGGTGGACGAGGTGCTGAGGGATATGGTTTAGTGTTTGGTAGGAACGGTTGGACTCGGTGATCCGGTGGGTCTCTTCCAACCTGGTTATTCTGTGATTCTGTGATTCTGTGATTCTGTGATTCTGTGATTCTGTGAGTACAGAGGGAGAATAACTTCCCTGGACCTGCTGGTCACGCCGTTTCTGATACAAGCCAAGATGCCGTTGGCCTTCTTGGCCACCTGGGCACACTGCTGGCTCATGTTCAGTCGGCTGTCAACCAACACCCCCAGGTCCCTCTCCTCCAGGCAGCTTTCTAGACAGACTTCTCCTAGTCTGTTGCACTGCATAGGGTTGTTGTGCCTCAAGTGCAGGACCCAGCACGTGGCCTTGTTAAACCTCATGCCATTTGACTCTGCCCAGCAGTCCAGCCTGTTCAGATCCCTTTCGAGAGCCTCCCTACCCTCCAGCAGATCGACACTTCCACCCAGCTTAGTGTCATCTGCAAACTTGCTAAAGGTGCACTCGATGCCTTCATCCAGGTCATTGATAAAGACATTGAACAGGGCTGGACCCAGCACTGAGCCCTGGGGAACACCACTTGTAACTGGCCTCCGGCTGGACTTAACGCCATTTCCCACCACTCTCTGGGCCTGGCCATCCAACCAGTTTTCCACCCAGGAGAGTGTGCGCCTGTCCAGGCCAGAGGCTGACAGTTTCTCAAGCAGAATGCTGTGAGAAACCATGTCAAAGGCTTTACTGATGTCCAGGAAGACCACATCCACAGCCTTTCCCTCATCCAGCAGCCGAGTCACTTTGTCATAGAAGGCGATCAGGTTAGTTTGGCAAGACCTGTCTTTTGTGAACCCATGTTGACTGGGCCTGATCACCCGGTTCTCTTGCATGTGCTTCATGATAGCACTCAAGATCACCTGTTCCATGACTTTCCCTGGCACTGAGGTCAGACTGACAGGCCTGTAGTTCCCTGGATCCTCCCTGTGATCATTTTTGCAGATGGGCACAACATCAGCCAGCCTCCAGTCCAGTGGGACTTCCCCAGTCTTCCAGGACTGTTGGAAGATGATGGAAAGAGGCTTGGCCAGCACATCCACCAGTTCCTTCAATACCCTTGGATGAATCCCATCTGGCCCCATAGACTTGTGGGTGTCTAGTCGGGCTAGCAAGGCTCTGACCACCTCCTCTTGGATCATGGGAGCCTCATTTTGCTCTTCTAGCTCCTGGGTTTGTACACAGACGGAACAACTTTCTTTACAATTAAAGACTGAGGCAAAGAAGGCATTAAGTACCTCAGCCTTTTCCTCATCCCCTGTCACTGTTGTTCCTTCTGCGTTCTTCCTTTTTTGTTATCTTGCACAGGCTTAGCCAATCTGATTTCTAGTTGAGCCTTAGCCCTTCTGATTTTTTCCCTACACAATCTCTCTTCCCTCCTGTAGTCCACCCAAGAGGCCTGTCCCCTCTTCCAGAGCCCATAAACATTTCTCTTCTTCTTGATATCACTCAAGATCTCTCTGTTCAACCAAGCTGGTTTTTTCCCCTGCCGGCGTTTTTTCCAGAACATGGGGATAGCTTTCTCCTGAGCTGCTAGGATTTCCTTTTTGAAGAGCTCCCAGCCCTCGTGGGCTCCCTTGTCCTTAAGTACTGTCTCCCATGAGACTTTACCAACCAGCCTTCTGAAGAGTTCAAAGTCTGCCCTCTGGAAATTTAATGCTACTGTCCAACTAACCTCCCTCTTCACTTCACCTAGAACAGAAAACCCTATCATCTCGTGATCACTTTGTCCTAGGCATCCACCTACTGCCACATCCCCTACAAGGCCTTCTCTGTTCACAAACAGCAGGTCCAGGAGGGCACCCTCCCTTGTTGGTTCATTCACCAGCTGTGCAAGGAAGTTGTCTTGCACGCAATTCAGGAACCTCCTAGACTGCTTCCTTTCTGCTCTGTTGTACTTCCAGCAGATGTGAGGAAGATTGAAATCTCCCACAAGAACAAGAGGCATGGATCTAGAGATTAACCCCAGCTGTTTATAGAAGAGCTCATCAGCTGCTTCTCCTTGGCTGGGTGGTCTGTAACAGACTCCCATCACAAAATCTACCTTCTTATGGGCTCCTCTGATTTTAACCTACAGGCACTCAATCTCCTCATCGCCACAATCCATCTCAATGGTGTCCAAGTCCTCCCTTACAAAGAGGGCTACCCCGCCTCCTCTCCTACCCTTCCTATCCCGCCTGAAGAGTTTGTACCCCACCATAGCTGCACTCCAGTTATATGAGTCGTCCCACCAGGTTTCCGTGATGGCAATGACATCATAGGCTCCTTGCCCTATGACAGCTTCCAGCTCTTCCTTCTTATTCCCCATGCTGCCTGCATTGGTGTAAATGCACTTCAGCTGAGCTGCCGAGCCTTCAGCCCTCTTAGAGGGAACAGAGTTCATTCCCAATTGCCTGGTAACTGGAGTAGCTACTGCCAGAGTGTCCATATCTCCCTTAGCACCCCCAGGTGTGTTCTCCCCCACTTTCTGTGTGGTGAGGTATTGGTGGTCCACACCAGCACACCCTCTCTGAATCACCATTGCCCCACGTCCAGCCTCGTTCCTGTCTAGACTGGGCTCAACCCCCTCCCCCTTCACATCTAGTTTAAAGCTTGGTTTATGAGCTTAGCTAGGTTTTTAGCAAGGGCTTTAGTCCCCCTAGGAGACACACGTGTCCCATCCTTAGCAAGAAAGCCTGGGGGTGCGTGAGCCACCCCATGATCAAAGAAGCCAAAGCCCCTCTCCTCACACCAGGCTCGGAGCCAGGCACTAATGGAATTCTTCTTCCTGGCTTCCCGCTCCTCTCTATTTAGCCTTGGAATGGAGCAGAATACTATTTGTGCCCCAGAGCCCTCCACCATTTTCCCAATGGCCCTGAAGTCATTCTTGATGGTTTTGGTCTTTTTGTTTGCTATAACATCGTTACCAGTTTGGACTACTATCAGAGGATAGTAGTCTGTCTCGTGGACCAGGGAAGGAAGTTTTCTAGCTACCTCCTTCGCTGATGGCCCCGGTAAGCAGCAGACCTCTCTGTGGAGCGGGTCCAGTCTGCAAATGGGTCCCTCCGTTCCTTTTAGGAGGGAGTCCCCTACAACAATCACCCTCCTCTTGTTCTTAATGGAGGCTGTTTTTATCTTTTTCTGAGGATGGTGCGGCCTAGGGAAGGATTCTAGGCTGTGGGAGCCATCATCCTCAGGGTCGGATTCCACCTGCAGCACCTGGTACTTGTTCACCAGGGGGATCTGGGGTTTTGGTGTCTGGGTGAGGGGAGCAAGTTTCTTACATCTGGTAGGAACTTGCTGCCATTCCCCATCTCTTGTAACCCCAGCCTTGCAGTTTGCAGGTGGATGGTGTTTGGACACACCAGCTCCAGCAGCCTGCTGAGTTAGCGAGAGGGCACTACTCCACTGGTCTATCTCCCTCTCACACTCTCTGATGGTCCTCAGCCTCTTTACCTCCTCCCTTAACTCCTCCACCATGTGAAGGAGTTCCCCCACTCGAGTGCAGCTTTCACAAGTGGAGCCAGCAACAAAGGCACGAGCTGGTGTGAGAGGGGGCACTGCCTGCAGCCCAGGGTCTATGTAGCTGCCTGCACCCACTGTGGCTCTGTCTGGGTCGCAGCATCTACCCTGCCTGCTGCAGCACACGGAGCAGCTTTAATCTTCTGCCAGCTGGCCACCATGGTCCTTGGTGTCTTCTGTCTACTCTCTAGGTCCTCTCTGCGCCCTGCCTTCGCGCCCTGCCCGCTTGAACTGCCGCTCAAACTGCCCCGCACCTCTTTGCCATGCTCCTCTAAAATTGCCCTGCACGTCTTTGCCATGCTTCTCTTTGCCATGCTCCAGGTCGCGGTGCTCCCAGGGGGCCTATTGACTGTTTAAGAGCAACCTAGTGATTATGAAATAAACTCTGTGGTGTATTGAGCACTGCTAAAAGGATAATAAATAGCATCTGACTGACAAGAGCGACCTCAAATTATCTTATGTAGTTTATGCCTCATATGTCAGTTTTATGTCAGTTTTCCATTGAGTGATAATTTAGAAGTGGAAAAGAGCAATTCACATATACAGAAAATCTGAATCTAATCCAGGTTATCCCATTACTCTGCCTAGCCAAATGCTATGTATGTAAACTATTAGTAGTAAACAATTTCCATCAATATTAACTGTGAAGAATCCAGTTGCCTTGCAGACTCTTACAAATTAAATCATTTTGAGAATGGCAGTATGTCTTCATTGAAGGTATCTGTTTTAATTGAAAATACCTACTGTAGCATTCTGAATATGTTCAGCATGGTTTTCTAATAAGGAAATTATGTTCATTTCTGTTGCTGTATTTCTGAAATCTGAGCCTGTGGAGGCACATTCTTCACAGATCTTACTCCTTTGGGAGAATGACAGAGGTTCATCAAACTTTGATGTCCAAGGTTTCAAACAGCTTGAAACCAGTTGTTACTGGGTTCTGTTAAAGGCGATGGGGTCAGATCAATCCAACAATATAAATGTTGACTTGGAAGTAGAGGTTATCAGCTCTGGTTAGATTTTTAAGGTTAAAGATGAGAGTGAACTGTGAGCATAAATGGACAGAAACATGTCTTGTTTGGACACAAACTGAATGGAGATGTGGGGGTACAGATCAGGAAATACAGGAATATTTATCATGGGCTTGTTACTGTAACTAAATAGGTAGTTTCCCTGAATGTAGGCTAGATCATTAAGAAACATAATTAAGAGAGAGATCGGACACTTCCAAGTAATTTTTCTATTATTTTGTTACCATGTCTTTTTCTACCTCAAAGCGGGATTTTGACAGTACCTTCAAAGTAAATAATTTGTAAAACATTTTCAGCTGCATATCAGGTGTTCTAAAAATGTTTTTAGTCATTGTAGTTTGAGATTAAATAGACTAAAAGGACTGATATTAAAAGATAGGTCAGAAGAACTTTGTTTATTGTCAAAGAGTTTGTTAGGACACAGGTTTCGGATAGTGAGACTTAGAAGTAGTTCTGTATTCCAGGAGGGCAAGCTACTGTATGATTCTGAGATTGGCTGTTCTTAACATACCTATGGAGTCAAAAGCTTGTGAAGCTCTATCTGGGCTTTCTTTCTTAGTCATTATGTATTTGTTCTCAGCCTGTCACAGCTTTTCCGTCTGTAAAATGAGAAAAATGGCAACATGGTATTGATATTTGCTAGTGATAAGGCCATTTTGGTTACTTGGATTGCAAGCAGGCTGAAGTTCCAAAATATTCCTTAGTTTATTTATAATCTGGGCTAGAGGACAGTTTGTGAATGCAGAGCTGGCAAGAGTAAACACAGCCAATTATGTCTTTAGCAACTTTCCAAGAGTGGTTGCAGTCTTTTGCCAACTAAGGATTACTGTTAGCTGCTCCCTGAAGTATACAAATATATATCTTGAGGATACAGCTAGGTTGTCAGCTGGGACAGAGTAAGTTGTGTTGAAGATGACTCTTGCAAATTTTCCCAATATCGGTTCAGTGAATCCAAACTGTAGATTCTAGCTGCTTGAGAACTTGAACCTTTCATTGTCTGAGTACTGGCTAATGTCAGCGAGGAAAATAATACTAGACTGGATCTTCCTTTTACCCCCAGAATCCAGAAAGTTGACTTTTGCAGCTGCAGATTAGCATTAGAAATGCCAGAATATGTATTTCTTCCACTGTTACTCTTATTATAATCTAAGCAGCTGAATGAATACATGATCTAAAAGTTGGAACAGCTTGGCTGATTGACATCTTATAATGCTCCTGTCATCCAACTGTGTATTCATAACACATCAGAGAATATTTACCAGTACTGCCTGAAAAACTGCATGTGTAATGCAAACTCACAACAAGCCTCATTTATGCTAATTTCTTTGAAAGATATGGTTAAAGGAGAAGCATTGATATTAAAGGATGGGTCATTAAAGATGAGTGCATACCACTGACTTTCCTTCTCATTGCTGTTTTATACTTGCTAAACATCCTTATATATTTAAGCTGAAAAATTCATTACTTATTATTTTTACATAATAGCATAGGGGTTTTAGTGTCCACTCAACATTTAATTGTGAAGCTAAGCAAGGTAGGTCAAAATATGTTGGGATTAGACATCCATTTCTCACCTAAAGGAACTTCTGAGAAATGCACTGAATGTATTTGATTATTTTTAACATAAACTCTTCATGTCAATTTAAGGCTGATAAAAATTAGTGCTATGTAAAACAGTCTTGGCCAGTTTTCTTTTGGACAGAATTCCAAGGCCTTTTTCTGATCTCTTGTACTGAAGTGATATCAGACACCAACCAGACTAGGTAGCATACTGATATTTTCTTCGAAATTGATTTAATTATTACACAGACTCAAATGGGGATGAAAACAATTGCATCTGGTGTTTCTTCAATGTAAGAAAGAAAGAAAAGTTACTTTTATTTAAAAAAAAATAAGACAAGCAGACTGCTAATGCAAGTGAAGAGAATGGTCGATAGGCTTCAGGTACTAGGCAACATGGTTGAAGTTGATGGCACTGAAGAGAGTAAAAAGAAAAGGTTTTCCTTAAAATATAACAATCCAGTTTTGTGAAATTGGACGTTCTTTCTCAGAGCCATCATTACTACCTGGCATTCAAAGGCATGACATGCTACAGCTGAAACCCTCATTAGGGGTTAACCAAAATAGCAGTAATTTTAATAACATTTTTTAAGCATGCTGAGAGGACTTTTGTTTTTGAAATGTCATTCTTATTCAAGCCAAAGAATCCTAAAATGAAGCTACAGATGGAAAGAAAATTTATGTAGTGTATCATGCAACAACAAAGGCTCACGTTGCAAAGGGTGTTCTTCTAATATCTTGATTGATCTGCTTTTAACTGACCATTACCCTGAGGTTCCTTGACAGGTGGTTTTGCCTTACTGCATCTTCCAAAGGGGCTGTGCAGCCTCATTACTTCTTGTTATTCTTTTTCGCTTGTCTTTGTCAGTCTTGTGATCTTTCCTCTTTGCTTGTCTTCTCTAGATTCCCAGTGTTAATTGTTCTTCTCAGAGTTGAAAAATCTTTGTTTAATTTTACATCCAGGTCCAGTGATTAGAAAGCTTCCATCTGATTATCCATTTTTCTGTGCATTTTGTTGTTTTCAGTGCAGACAAAATACATGCTAGAAAATTGCAGACATTTCTAGTTGAGTGTAGATTTAACATAGTAAAACTTTCAAACAGTGAGGTGGAGGGATGATATAATGTTAGTAGTTTTGGTTTTCAGGGTAAGAAAATACAACTATTTTTTCCAGGACCCTGAAGGAATGTTTAGGCTCAAGGGCCCAGTGACATACTCGTGATATAAATGCTATGCGTGTTTATTCTGAAATAATACAGACCTGTGTTATTTTCCACTACTGTATCATGTTACAAATTCATGTCCAGTGTTCTATTCTCCCAACAATCTTTTTCAGCTTTTTTACTGCCCAAGTTTCCCAGAGAGCATCCGTGTTTCAGATTACGTTTTTCCAAATAGATTAGTTAATGTTTTCAGAATGGGGATCTTGTTTTTCTGTGCATAGGTCAATTTGTTTTGTCTTACTAGTGTTTGCATATCCCCTCAATTTCAATTTTCTCCGTGAATTTCAATGCTATATTGCTTACTCCCTTTTCCAGATCATGTATGTATATATTAAATAAAGATGGATGCATAACTGATAGCTGAAATTTTCCATCTGATACTTGCAACAAACCTGAGACACTGCGGCTTGTCTCTTATAAACAATTTTCCTTGCATTACTAGGACATGCCAATTTTCTTGTCCCCAAAAGATATATACAAAATCTTATTCAAGGATAATTTATGCAATATTGTATAAAGTGGTTTACTTTTACAAGTATTTATGGTAGTTCTGACTTCTCTCTTACCCCCTGATTTTTGGTAGCTGTTTAAAAAAAAGAAAAAAATGCAACAGCAAACATACCATACCCCTCCCTCCCAAATCCCACTCCTTAGTCAAAAGAAAACAATTGTCTGCTAAGCTTTCTTTTTCTAATTGAGCATGCTGCTTTTTTTTAAGGCATAAGTTCTGATAATCTGCATTCCAAAGCTGCTGCTTGTGATGACCAACTTCCATCTGAAGGTTTCCATTAGTGACAAGAGACAGACAATCCTTCAAAGGACTGCTGAACTGGGTTTTCATAGACCTTCGAATCTTTTTTCAGCTGTTTTAAGAGAAAAATTTGATTTAGAAGTTGTTTGGTCGGAGCATCTTGCTTTTCTTTTGAAAACTGCTACCAAGTTTTCTCTTCTCTTCCAAGACATTTTAGGATCTGATTATTTTTTTAGGTGAATTATTAGGTAGAAAACCAAACGAATAATTTTCTAGTATGCTAAGCACTCCATGATTGTGAGTGGATATTTAATTGTGAATTTTTTTACATGCTGTAATTTTACAAGTACTTCTTGCAGAACAGTTATCTAAATAAAGTCTCTATTAGTCCAACCAGTCCAGTCCTTTTTTAATTTTTCTTAATTGTTTTTAAATGTGTAGCTGAAGAGGATTTCCGTATCACCTAAGCATTGAGATGCTTGCAAAAAGTTTGGCTGCTTTTCATCCCTGGACTCCAGAGGCAGTACATATTACTAAGAAGTGGTGGGTGCATTACTTAAAATGAATTTAATTTGCTGTCTTTAAACAGAAGAGAACTTCCAAACGCATGTCTCCTTAATTCATTCTTGATCATTCATCATGATGTTTTAGTAGGAAACTTGTTTTCTTTTTTTTCTCCAGCAATTACATATCCACTCTGAGCCTGCAGTGGAGGTTGGCCAAAGCAAGTACATTTGTATTACATTATCTATAGAGAGCATAATCTCTCTGTACACTTAGCAGTCTCTCTTTTATAATACTGGTCCATTATTGCATGCAGCTCTAAGGGTGTTTGAAATAGCATGTATTCTGCTTGAAACTGTATGAAGTTTTTGTACCCAATTTGCCTTCTAAGTTTCTTAACACTGCCACTGGGATATAAATAGCAAATCTCACATTCTGTCAAAGTCAGTGAGGTGTGCCTTATCATAGAATCATAGAACTGTTTGGGTTGGAAGGGACCTTAAAGGTCATCTAATTCCAACCCTTATCGTCAATCTCTCCAGGAAAATCCAGGGATAGCTCATGGGTTCTGAACCGAGCCCTTGGTCCAGGACTCATTTTTGTTCTATTACTCTAAAGAGTGAAATTTACATCCCAAATGAGTGCACCTACAGAGTTTATTCTCTTTAAAAATCTGTAGCAGGCTTGCTGACTACAGCTAAAGTCTTTTCATAGTTAATAGTTACGCATAATCTTTTTAAATTACCAAAATTATTAATTACTTTGAAAGATTTCATCTAGTAAAAAGTAGATAGCTTCCATGCGATATGACTATACTGGCAGTAATCAGTTCCCACAGATAAGTTAAATGGTTCAGAGTTTAGTCAGCATGCAGACACCCATCACTGCTGCATGTACTTAGATGGAATGGAAGTTATTGCTTAATTATTCCATTTAAGACTGAATGGAAAAGGGGTCATTACAGGTTTAAAGCTTTACTTTCGATTTATATGCCTAGGAATTATACTTGCAAAGACAAGAGCTTTCCTCTTTGCATAAATTATTTAAAAATAATAGACTTTTGAGTGCTCTTCAGAAAGTAAATGGGATTCTGATTAATTTTAGTTCTGCAGTTGCAGGACTTAGTAATGAAGTAAATGTAGACTGATATCATGGGGAAGTTGAAGAGATCTTTTGAAATATGTGTGAAAAAGTCAGATGGATCTGCTGAACATGTGTTTCTATCATATGATGTAACCAAATGTTTAGGTTTCCAGCCTATATAATAAATTGTGTGCAATGCCTCCCTCAGCCTTCTGTGGCATGTGTTCAAGGTGTGAAACCCATTATTCTAAAAGCTTTAAGTTGTCAGTAGAATTCTAGGAAATCGAGGAAATATGTGGTATTACATTTTGTAAAGAAGCAATCTGTCTACTTTTGAGTGTCACATTTTTGTGTCTGATTTATTGCCATTGCATCCATATGTACAGCTTATGTGCAGCTCTGGGATACTTGTACTGAGAAATCCTACATTCTTCAAATCAAATAATTGTTTAGGGCGTCCTTCTGGTTTTAAATAGATTCCTTTTGAGTAAACTCATAGTCATGGATATTTGTTGTGCAGTCGAATGTCAGGTGTATGCAAGGTAAAATATTGAAAGACACAACAGTCTTCCTGCTTTAATCTGAGTATTTCCTAGTGAGAATTTTGTACTCACTATCCATTTTCCCTGGTGTATCGTACAACTTCTTTACAAGTAATATGATCTTTAAGGAAAATAATTCTAAGTAAGGTTGCTAATTTTTTCATTAGTTATTCATAAAATTATAATTAATTTTATTTTTTTAGTATGTATTTACTGAAATTCTCTTCAGAATATATTTAAATTCTGAATATTAAGTCCATCTTTCTATCTGTTTTTCTTTTCAAACTGTTTATTTGAACTGATCATTTATCTTTGACTAACTCAAGCAAATGCACGAAAAATAGAAATCTATTTCAAACGACGAGAGGAGTGAAAACAAGTAGGTACTGCTTTGATCTTGGTTCAGACTGATTTTATGAAAACATTGGCTCTTCTGACTTGTGATATCTTATCCCATCTTGTCCTAAATGACAAAAATGTTACTGAGACTTAAATGGCTAACACCAACTCAGTTTTTCTGTGTGGTCTGTTATTTCAGTAATACACATATGAATCATAATACAGTACTTTAAGAATTTCATTTAACAATGAGCTCAGAGATAACTGTTGACTTTTAGTGTGGGTCTTGGAGCAGAGGGAGCTCGGCTAGAGCAGTCAGAAAGGCAATAGCTGTCACTGTAATCAGGAATAGTTGAGGGCCATGTAGTGTCACCCGATCAACTGCACACTTGTGGTCTCCAGACTACACTCAAGTTTGGCTTTGTTTGTCTGTAGTTTACACTGCTGGTTTTAGATATAAAACTGCACTGAGTGGATAAGCTGCAGTAACATTTCAGAATGCTGTGCCCAAGGAGGAGACACAGCAGTTTGTGAAAAGAGCAGTCTGTGGAAGATGGGCTACAGTCAAGGGGACCAAATCGACTAAGTGGAAGTCTACAAAGATCAGAGAACTATTTTTTCTCTTTTAAAATATAATACCATGGGATTGAAAACAGAAAGTACCTTATATTCAACAAAGCTAAAAAATTATCTGTGTTAAGGACTAAAAAAAAAAAACAAACTCCGTGATGCACAACTGGATTCAGTCTCTTAAAAAGGCCACCCAGCTGTAGTGTTCTTCTGGAATAGTATCTTGTATACGAAGCATCCAAATTTACTGTTAACCTCTCACTGACTTTAGATAACGTTTCTGGACACATGTATGGTATATTGTAGCCCAGTTGCCCATATGAACACTTAAAGATATTTTCTCAAATGATACAGTTCTGGCCACCTGGCAGACAGCCAACTCTTATCTGTAAACCCAGTTTGAAGAGCAATGGCAGCTATTTTGTAGATATTAGCCGACACCTTTAAACTAAATCTTTTGCTTCACTGATCATCAGTCTCTGTGTTAAACAAGCCAAAAAAACAAGCAGATAAAGGAGAGATTTGAGATTACTGTAAAAACTGCAACAATAAAAGGATTTGCCAGTTCAGAGTCATCTGCCATTTGCTGAGGCAATATAACAGCAAACTGATATTTTCTTTACCATCATTGCTCTTTATTTTCAACCAATGTCCTGTGCACCATTCCATGCATAGCAGAATAATCGTTTTCTTTCTAATACCTGAGGCAGCTGGTGTGTCCTGAGTAAGAAGATTACATTTGCAATGGCAAGACAAGTATCTAAACACATTAAATTAATCTCCCCATCCTCCCATAACTGCAGAATCTGGTTGTTGAAATTTTGCTGCCTGATGGAGAATTTCAAAACCATGGAAAGGCTGGAGTCAGACTCTGATGGCCTTGCAGTTATGTCATTATCCCTCATGCAAGTCATGGTGTAAGAAAGGGCTCAGGTGGCAGGGACAGAAAAAATCCTTATTACTGTATCTGCCAATCTCACTCAGACTGGCCTTCTCCTAAGAAGACAGTGTGCCGTTTGATACTGAAACAGAAACTATACTTAAAAACATTTCCTTAGCTGTTTTCTTGCCACTTCACTAGTTGAATATATTATTACCTCTACGGGCAATAGGGTAGGTTTCCTAGTAGAGGCAAAAACATTGTATAAATACAAGCCCTCCTGACAAATGTTCATAAATAATCAGTTCTTTATGCTTCTGAGCTACTTGGAGTCTTTTTGTCTTTTACCACATTTTTTAAGCTGTATATTGTAGTATAAAGGTGAAGGCAACTGTAGTCTGCATGTATCCAAATGGCCTGTGTATTTTAGGTCTTATCTATAGGAATAAGAAAAGTACTGCTACCCTAGACTGAGTCTCCTTTTCCATTCTAAAACCTCAGGAAAGTGTTTTTTGAGATTTTCCTGATGAGTTGTGAATTTCTTACTCTGTGAACACCAAAGAACAAACAAATAGAACCTGTGAAACAAGTAGCCCAAGGTTCCATGATGCCTTAGAGGTTTAGACTATATTCTAGCAATTGGTTTTATCTATGTAGTTTTTTCAAAAAAATTGTTAAATGTTGAATTGCTAAAATGCAGCAAAACTGTTTAACAAATTAATTTGTTTAGCAAAACAAATTAAAGTGAAAATAAAGAGCAGTTTTCCACAGTTCCCTGGCTCCATTATCTTTGGATTTTCTATCTGTGTCTACCATAAGATTTCTTTATTAGCTTCTTCAAAGGTCTGCTTTTTAGGAAAAATATGTTCCCTTCACATTGTTGGCCGTGTTTTCAATATTGCTGCTAAAATTATGGTAGTACTTATGAAGTTACATAAGAACAGAACAGTTACAATGAATCAAGGACAGGTATATTCTAATGCTAAAATAAAAAAATATATCCACTTAAGACTGACTAATATTATTGCTAGTGTAGAAACTAGCAAAATTATGAACAACTAAATACAAGGAGAAAGGCTATAAAATGGAAAAGCACTCTGCTTGAATAACAGATTGCCCCTATTTTACAGATGTGAAAACTGGGGCGCGCAGAGAACTTAATTGACTCCCCTAGTGTCACCCTATAAATCATTGATGTGACAAGGCCTAAAGCTGATTCTGTCTGAGAGCTGTGCAGCTAACTCTTTGCCTGACTCTCTTCAATAAACAGATTCTGAAAGCATGTTCTCTTCCATGCAATAATTTATACTTGATGCATGAGAAGCCTGAAGTATGAGCAGATAATGCTATTTGATCTGTATTTTGCAAAAGGCTCTTCCAGATACTCTGTTCTACTTGATCTACTTCTTTCATAAACAGATTTTTATGTTGCCGCCTTCTTTCCTTGTTCAATCTCCTTTCTCCT
This sequence comes from Phaenicophaeus curvirostris, assembly GCF_032191515.1. Taxonomy (NCBI): domain Eukaryota; kingdom Metazoa; phylum Chordata; class Aves; order Cuculiformes; family Cuculidae; genus Phaenicophaeus; species Phaenicophaeus curvirostris. Next base: position 39,600,589 of record NC_091394.1, read on the forward strand.
TGTGCAAATGAAATGGCATATCCTCTCTCCCAGGTTCTTCATTTATTTCATGCTCTCTTGAGTTTGGATCGCATAACTCATCTAGAGCTCTCTAAGAGTCTAACCTCCTGTTCACTGAAGCTGGGTCATGAATAATTTCCTAGAAAGGGAGGCATTACCTCTTTTTCAACCCTGGAGCAGAGGGAATATCAACTATGAGCAATTATTACCATTACCAACCATCTAAAAAGGTAAACCTGTGAGTCCTAAAGTTCCTTACTTAGCAGTGGACTCTATACGACATAAAAATTAATACATAACTTACCAGGCCCCCTCATTTTCCTTGCCTCTGTATTAAAGTCCTTCTTTCCTTTTAATCAGTGCCATTTGTAAATACTGGATTTCAGCAGTCAGTGTCAGGCCCCTGTTTTGCGAATATTGCTAGGTACTAGCAGTCATGAGCCTTTCTATCTCTTCCCTTGCCATCTGGCCATGACAAAAGGAAAAAAACCTAGGACAAACCTAGTTTGAGTTCTTGGTTTGGGAGCATTTTCTCTGCCTTTAGAAGGACCTTCAGGTCACTTGAGGCCCATGCTCTGGCTTATCTCACTGCCTTGTAGCTTAGAGGAATTTGGGAAAATATTAAAAAATGGGTTTTTTGAAGTGCTTCATATACAAATGTAACCAGTTGTCTCATACTATCTCAAGAAATTTTGTCCTTGATTATATGAAAGGGCAGATATTTCCTTTATGAGAAGCATTCTTCAGAGATAAAGTTTAACAACATTCCTCTAAAAAAGGGAAAAAGCTCTACTCTTTCTACTGCCATTTGAACATAAAGGAATATAACAAAATCTACTATATAAAATGAGGGAGGGCAAACATGTCTGTAAGCTGTTTTAATCTATGATCTTGAAAAAAGAAAAAAAACCCAACGAAACAACATAAGGATATACTCAACTTCATTTTGACTTAACGATGAAGCTGCTGATAATCACAGTTAAAGTGTTGTTTTGAAGGTTGAGTGGAGTTTCTGTTTGTTTGCACAAAAACTCTGTTTCATGACTTCTTAAGGCAAGGAAAGTCTTTTCACTTAAGTAATAGGTTTTGAACCAAGTATATTAAGAGTTGGGAGGTATCTGTTTTATTATTTATATCCATCTAGAATTCTAAGGCTGTGCTAGAAATGTAGGCTTTCCAAGCCATGATCTATTTTCATATTAATACTGCCTTTTCTAACACTTGTAAGAGGCATACTTATTAAAGATAAAATACACATGTAGTAAATATTCATGTACTATGCCTGTGTAGTTTAAATAACCATGTAATGAACAGAAGAGCTAGGAAAAAAGATGACCCTGCCCTAACTGCATAATATGGATAAAAGTTGCGAAAAGTTTTTTGGTGGCATATGGTAGTACACAACATCCACTAAGTTCAAGGGGTCATTACAATGGCTTCCAAAGCATGGCGTGGTTTCTTCTGACAATCCTTCCGCATATATCATGTCCCTTGCTATGACAGCCTCTCACTATCAGCTACCAGTCTGGCTCACTGAAAACAATTGGGAATTAGCACAGCCTCCTTTCCTCTCCCATCAGATGAGGAATGTCCCTGAGTGTGCCCCAGGTTGATAGAAACACTGGGGAAATGTGCATGGTCAATCACATTGCTTCTGATCATATAGAGATTTAAGATCTGATCTTTGATATCCAAAGCAGTAGATTTACCATATCTCTAACAATGTAGAAATATGTTCCTGTTGTGTCTGAAACTGGCACTGTTACGTGATTTGCTGAACTAGCTGATTGTGGTGATGAGGTTGGTGAGGATTGCCCTTTAATTCCATGACACTGGTGCAAAGCCTTTGTGTTGCCAGGTTCTGCTATTTCTGTTTTCTGGCTCTTAACCACTAATCCTGTAACCAGCCTCTGATATTCATACTTGAGCTGTGTTCTAAAATCTTGATATTCAGGTCTGACAATATTAACTTTGTCCAAGTATAAATATGAAGAAATTATGTATTTCATTTTTTGGTAATATTTAATGAAGAACCGAGAACCTTTTAAAAAAAAAGTAGTAAGAAGCAATTACATTGATCAGTTCCTCTTGTTTCAAAGCTCTGCAATTATAAATATTTAACTAAAATTTCCAGTAATTCACAATTGTTTTTTTGCGCAGTTTTCCATACTGATCCCTATCTTTACTGTAACCCGTGTCAAGTTTCTAGAGCTTGAGAAACCTTAGTTTGTATCATTTTTACTGTGATAGCTAGGAATAACAGAAGGCAGATGATGTAAATAGATAGTCAGTTGGATGAATGTCTAAAATTTTACATTAACTAGAACGGATCCAAATAATTAGTTTATGTGAATATATAGCATTTTAAATGTGTTAAATTGTGGTGCTGTTTCTACCACATCCTAAAGATAAGAGAAACAGTCTTAAAACCATTTAGCCAGGAGCCTTCATAGTTTCAGACAATAAGCTTCATTCCCTTTTCTTTAGTATGCTATAGTAAAACTCTAGACAGGCTTTCTTGGTAATCTTTTTCACTTGTGCAATATGAAGAGTGCATCAGCCCAGACCTGTTCACCAGCGTAGCTGATGAACCTACAGCTAGTATGCCAAGCTACTTTTTCTTTCCAATTGCATGGAACAGTTCAAAATCTAAATATCATTCTTTTTTCCTGTCTTACATACCTGTTCTGTGTGATCACCTTGCAGAAACTAGTTTATGTTCTTGATACTGCTTCTGACATAAAGAGGTAAATGACAAATGATAAGCGGCTGATTCTGATCCAGAATTCTCTTTGGAGAATTCATAGTTAGCAGTTACAGTATAAGAATGATTAAGAGGACCTAGGACTGCCTTATTTTGTGTCTTGTCTCAGTTGTTTAAAAAGCAATTGAGGGTTAATTACAGGCATTTTGCCTTTGAAAACCAACTGCTTATTGTGTTGTTGCCTTTACTGTTGTACAGTAGAGAGGTGTAAAAGGGGAAAGGGGCATAGATTTTGAAAGTGGAAAATAAGCTTTATTTATTTCATGGGAACATTTTCTCCTTCATTCTTGGAGCATCTCAATATGGATGAAACTAAAGCAATGACTAATGTTTCCTCTTGCACGTGAGGCACGTTCATAGAGTCCCTTATGGAGCAGAGCAATTTTCAGGGAAAATAAAAACAATTGTCCCAAGCTGAGTGTGTTAGAAAGATAAGATAAAATTACTGATATGATTCTGATATAATCCAGGACTGAATGAAGGCAATGTTGAAAGCAAATGAATGGATTTTTCTCACAAGTATTTCCATATAATTTTGGAAATTCATACGTCTGGCTTTGAGACTATTAGAATACAGGATTGACAGCAGCTATGGGAATACAACAGTGATTTCTGTCTCATATGCCCTATTCATTAATACTTTTCTTTTAATAAATGGTGATTTGTTTCCTATGTGTCTGATTTTATGTTGCATTTTGACCGTGATTAATTACAGATTACTTACTGCCGCGAATAAGAGACGGGATGATAGCCTGATGCAAGCAAGTGTCCGGTTTATTGCGTTTAAAGCACACATATTTATAGTGATTACAAGAAGCGTGTTTCAAACTAATTGGTTCTTACAATACACTAAGCAATCACGGATTGGTTAATACAAATGAGCCTTTTTTAAGCATCTACTTGCTTTTAGCAACAACAGCAGTTTCTCTTATCTACTTGCTTTCAGCAACGGCAGCAGCTCCTCTCATCAAGGCCACTGCCTCGCAACCACAGACACCCGTGCTCATCCGCACGGAGCCAGCAGTCTCCATTCCTCTCTAAACAAAAGCCCTATCTCACTCCTCCCAGGGTCTCCGACTAACAAGTTCCAACACGTCCTATCCTACAACTTACAAAAGGGAAAGACCATAAACAGAAGTTTGAAATTATACTTTTTATTTGGCGAATTGTATTCACATGGCACATTCTATTTGTACATGCAGGCTTTTAGCACAGAGGCGTAAGAAGATACTTTATTCTTGAGGCCCTTTTTCACAGCTGTCAGGGCTCTGTTGCGGATGGTCAGCAAAGACTGTAAAGACAAGCATCCCAGACATCAACTGTAATTTTTTGTTTAAAATTAGTTTTTTAGAATGGTTTATCATATGGTCTTAACATCTGCATTAGAGATTATAGGGTGTTTCTTCTTGATCCATCTCAATAATTAATGTGATTAAGTTGTACAGCTTTGCCTTGCTAAAATTCAACTACAGCATAGAATGCTGCAACTTAGTTTGAAAGACTATAGAATCCCCCAGTGTCTTCCAGTTTTTAAGTATTTCTTTTTATCTAGCTAAGTAAAGATTTTCTTGAAGAGGAGAATGTTGGACGCAGTGGTATAGGTGTTGAAGGAACTTACGGAGTAGTGGGACCTTTAATTTAACATATTTATTATTGATATAATGCAAAAAGTGCTGTGCTGATGCATATATAACAGCACACAGTTGAGATTTGTGTGCTTATATTTATAGCCTGGGAATTGAGTGGGTTATGAAGAAGAAACATTAGAAAGAAAAACTTGGTCCATAGCGTTTTTTTTCTTTTTCTTCCAGAACAAAAAGGATTTATCTTATAATTTTCTGGAACTCATCTCTGTTAACTTCCTTTAATGGAAAATAAAGAATTAGTCAGAATTATTGTTCTAGTATGCTAATGCAGAGGTGCTTACTTGATTATATGCATGTAATCGGCATACTGTTTAAAAATAGTAAAATACATCACAACTAGTTTGGTAGTAGTGATTATTAAAGTCTAAGCAACATGAAGTCACACTACATTTATCACTCTTTAATGAATGGTCCCTCTTTAATGAACTTTGGTCCCTCTGTAAGCCCTTGATGTTATTTGTTATTCAGCACTGTATCTCTAGAAGTGTCAGCAGATCTAGGGTCTTACCTTGCATTATATTGAAAAAAACACCCGAAGTGTATTGGCTACACTTGGTCATGTATTGGCTACCTTCAAAATAAAAGAGTATAATGTCATTATCCTATCCTCATTATCAGCTTCTGAAGATGTTCAGATGCTTTTGTGGTAGCCTGTGTTTCATGTATGCAAAGGGAATTTTATTATTCTTTTGGAAAGAAAGCTGATACATATTTATGCTCTTTTTTTTCTTAACTCTTTCAGTTAATGCCACCGTTTTGTATGTTATGTTACCTATTTTATGTGTTGCTATATGCATTAATACAGATTTTAATAGATTTTGGGGAAGAGCTGGGTTTGGGTTTGCATATGGGGTCATTTAGGACCTTTGCTTTTCTGTTTTATCCCATCTGCTCTTCCTTTGTTCTCAGATGAGATGAAAAGAGAACATTAGCTTCAATTGTAGGATATGCAGAAACATTATATTGGTATTTTGGAGAGAAGCCCAACTTTTTGGAACAGTCTTCTTGGTGTATTTTATTGAAAAATATCAGGCTGTAGATGTTCTAAGAGCATCCAGTCTTCCTGTGGGAATTCCAGTATCGCATGAGGGAAGATGGTGTTGATTGTTGATTTGTGTTGATGCTGTCTTCACTTTGTCATCTGTGTTCTTGCGTCCAGTATTTTCATCTACTCCCAACTCTTTCCTGCTTTCTCCTGTCTATGAGGAAGGAACATGCAGTTCCACCTGCAATTTGCTGACATTACGCTTATGTTAGGGCCTTTTATTATTACTGACAATTCTCTCCAGCAGCTGGTGATCCTGATTCTGTGCTAAACACAGGATTACATTGGTCTGCTCTATATCAGCACCCTTCTGACAGAACCACTGGTGAGCAGTTTTCTTTCCATAGCGTAGACAAGACTTTAGTCTGAGGAAACAGGTTGGTATTGCAAGTTCTGAAAGTAATTTCTGGAGAAGTTATTTGACAGGGTATTTACCAAGATGATTTATAAATTCTCATATAACTGATACTTATCTGGGCTTATGCAGCTGTTAAAAGAGATCACTGAAACAGGAATTGCATATTGTTGCCTTAGCAACTGCCACTTCATATTGTGCGTAAATCACTTGGAAATATGCACTGTATCTTAAGGAATTGCTTCCAACAGAAACAGCCAATCTTAAATAATTTTAATAATTTCACAGTAGAAGCTGAAAGGATGGCCTTTCCTAACGAGTACCATCATAGTTTTAAGCTTGGTGTCCTCACTTCACCAGAGGTTTAGCTTGTTAAAAAAAGTATTTTACTCATGCCACCAGAATCCATATGATTGCCAAATGGGCTGGAAGTTGCAAATATTTTTAATATTCCTCTAAACTCTATCTTCTATTGAAAAACATCAGCATTAATAGTATAGTTTCCTATATTTTTATTTTAAATGCCAAGTTTACTTAAGGGCACGTTATTTGTCTAGGTTTTTTTGTGTTGTTTGTGAACTCTTATGAGCGTGAAAGGAAGACTAAACATACTTCGCCAACTCAAATGTTTTTTATTCCTATTTTGAACTTATCTTTTCTTTTAGACTTTTTCTGTAGATATTTGCTGCAGTTTTAGCAGGGGGTTATGGGCTTTTATGCCACAGTTTTATGGGGATCATCAATAAAAAGAGGGGAGAGGCTTTTGCCAGTATTACATTAAGGCAGTTGCTTGAGTGCTCATGCTACATGATAGTCTCAAATACTAGTGCTGCGTAGAGTATTTTATATAGCAACTTTGTGGTCACTACTCTCTGGGCTGTAACAAACAGAATTGCATTTTACACATATGGGAGCAGAGAACAGAAGGAAACAGCCAGAGTGCCTTAGCAATGTTGTGCCAGATCCAGAATAAAAGCTGATTCTGCCACCTCATTCTTTTCTTGTGTAAGCCCAGGTGTACAACAGAAAGATCGAAGTAAGAGAGGCTGCTTTAAGAAGCAATATATATCTCCCACTTCAGAAAACTTTTTTCCCTTTTATGATATTGTACACAGATAATAAAATCTAGAGAGGTAATATGACAGAGTTGTCAACATGCTACTTCTATTACCTCTTTACTAGGTGATGAGAAGGAGAGACAAGCAAAATGCAAACTTACAGAATTTAAAAGCAATCAGATATGTTGAGCACCAGTTGTCATTTTTAGGTCACCGCTTACATCTCTGAATATGATTTTTGTGTTAGCTGCATGGCAGGGTTTGTATGTGCTGGAAGAAGCTACATTTTCACAGCAGGAGACCAAATCAAAATGAAGCAGTCAGATGCAGGTGCACAGTAATAGAAAGGATTTATTTACCCTGAAGCATGAGCAATGGGCCAAGAAAGCAGAAGCAGTCTACTTCCATATCATGCCCTCTTCTCTCCTTACCTTATCCCTCCCCCATACCTATGCCAACAAATTTGTAAGGGGACCAAAGAGAAGCTGTTCACTTGCTTTTAATGAGCTGCATTGCCTGCTGTTGAGGCACTTTTTTGTTATGCTGATTGTGTACTATTAGAGCTGGCTGTCTTAAATTTATACCTAATCCTTCCTGCTTGCACAGCCTCGGGCCAGCCTGGAAAATGGTTGAAAGTTTGTCTTGTGGGCATCTGTTGCCTGTGTCCATTCTGAATTATTGAATAATGCCATGGAAAGAGCAATATGTCTGAAGCATGCATGCCTGGAACAAAAAAACAGGAAATTTACTCAGATATTGTTTTGTAAATCTTACATTTTATGTAATACTTTTAAATAAAATTCCTGCAGCTTTGTTTAAAGATGAGCAGTTTAATAATGGTGGTGTGGCAAAGTCAGCTGTGTTAGTTGACAGTGAAATCATAAACCTTGTTGAATATTGGCTGCTTTTCAGTTGGGATTCTGCAGTTCTGTGCTTAAGAGATAAGTACTTTCCTGAGTGTAAAGATGCTTTTTCCAAGGCTGTGAAAATCTCAGCAATGTAAGTAAGGGAAAAACACTAACTCAGAGCAAGTGTGAAATCAAAAAAAATTTAGCCACACTGGATGTAAGTACGAAATAACCTCAAACGGATAGTGGGACTGGCAATATCCACTGTTTTACAAGAGATTTATTTGTTGTTCTTACATAGCTCTGTTATCTGTGTAAGTAACTTAGAGGGTTTTTTCCTTGCTAATTAGTGGTATTGTGGGACTGAGGCAGAATCTCTAGGTTTGGGAGGTGGAAATAGAAATACATGAAATCTGTGTGGTGAATTCTGCCACTTACTCTGCACAACTGGAGCGGTCAGGTTCTCTGTTTCTTTCCTCAGGTGTAAAATGGGCCAGACAGATATTGTAAAGATTAATCTGATCCATGCTTGTATAATGTAAAAGATAAAGGACTCTGAATAGTAATGGCACTCTGTTGCTGCATTTCTGTACAGGGTTATGCACTAATCATAACATAATAAAAAGGAGGCACCTGTCTGTCTGGAATTAGACAGTTATGGTAGCATAAGACCTGGTAAAGTGGCAGCTGTCTATGCTGTGTGCTAGTAAAGTATTTTTATCCTGGCATAAAAACTGCTCCTGATGTATTGTTTTAATGTTACTGCTTTCCGATCTCCACATTTAAAACCTTAACAGCTCTCTAGAAAAACAGTGAGACAAGTCCATTCTTTGTCTTACAATCAAAAAGGAAATATGTATGCACCCTAAATGCTGGAGGAGCGGTGCTGAATAGCAGAAAAAAAAAGTAGTATAAGGCAGAGTTTGGAAAAAGATATGTTCTGAAAACTTAAAAATGGGACTATGTCGTAAATTTCTACAAACTGTCTTTTTCACAAGGAGGTTGTGGCACACCTAGACTTGCTGTCTGGAGGAAAACACAATGCATAAATAGAAGGCTTAGGGAATACTTGACTATCATTTTCAAGAAATTTGGTTTCTAATTACAGAAGGATTCATGTGATTCATGAAAAGTAGATCTAGCAGTTCTTCACTGCTTTATGGACAAGGACACATCATCTGCATAATTATTAACATTTATTTTAAAGAATTAGACCACAACTGAAAATCAGGAGAGAAGTATGCAAAAATTTATGCAGAATGAACACTTTCTAAATTACTCTTGCTTAAACTTTGTTTAAGTAAAGGTCAAAATATACATGTTTACTGGTAATATTGTATACATACACACATAAACAGTAACAGTGTGTGTTTTTTATTGCCTGCTTTACAATGCATTTAAATAACAAATAAAGGGAAGTAGCATTTTGTACCAAGTATACTCCATAATCCAAGCCAGCCTTCTTCAACATGAATGGAGAGGTGCTCGTCAATTCCACTATGAATTGAACTCAGCCTGACAGAAGGCTTTGGTAACTGTCTCTAAATCAGTGGAGATGGCTGTGTGTTCAGTGTGCTACCTCTGCGGGAGAATTACAGAAATACAATGGTTAATAATAATTTTTTTTAGCCAAACAGAAACTCTTAAAAACAAAAGTAGCAAAATTTGGGGGGGAAAAAGAACAATAAGGAAATGGTGAGAAAGATTACACGCCACATGATCTTTCTGTAATGAGTAATGAATTGAACTGGAACAGCTATAACTTGCATTAACTACAAAGAAAAGATTAGGAGCATATGTTTTCTGAGTGGAATTACAGTGGACCATTGTTGATGTTATGCAGCAATATTCTATCAAAGCATGTAAACTGGGCCTGTCTTTTGCACCCATACTGTTGTAGAATTTAAAAAATCACCCTTGTGTTTCATGTGATTCAGTCAGTTTTTATTTAAAAAACAAAGTTAATTTAACTGCAGCCAAGAAATATGCTTGACACTGCTTACTGTTCATTCATTTTAGAAAATCAGCCGTCTGGAAAAGCTGCTTTTTATGGTATTCAGTAAAGGAAAAACTGAGTTATGGAATTATGATGTTAGAATTTCCTGTACAATAAATGAAAATGAAATGAAAGTTCGTAAGTGTTTCGATTACTAATTCTGGTATTTACAAACTACTTTGCAACTGTTGCAGTGTAGGAAGTGATAGGACCAGCAGTGATTGTTGCATTAATTTCAGTGAAAGCAAATTCTCCTTGTGACCAGTCCATCTTGGAATGGGGGAGGTTGCCAGGCAAGTTTTTCACTCACTCATTATTATTTTTGTGCTATCCTCCATAAAGAAAAAAATCCTTGTTCTATAGGACTGTTCCCAAACTGAGATGCCAGGGCTGAGTTTCCTCCATTCCAGATGCCTTGTCAGAACTGTAGTTCCCTGAGAGCAGGAACTCGTGCATACCTGCGGAAACAGATGAAAGATTAAGAATAAAAATAAGATACTGAATTACTTCTGCTGGTACATGCTTGGAAAAAAATCATCAAAGGTTATTGTAATTATGACTGCTATTAGATATCATGTCTGGTTTCTGTATATTTAAATTCTTTCTGAGAGAGGTGAAACTTAGGCACTTAAAGATCCCAGGGGAAAAAATGCAGAAATGATGACATATTCTACTTCTTGAACAAATTTCAATACCAAAGCTGCATTCTGTGTGCTTATATTTCTTCTTAATTATACTTGGATGCAGGACAGATATTTTCTGTTTCATAAATGCATGTAGCCAATTAATCTTGTAGATCACGAATATCCAATTGCCTAACTCATCAAACGGAGTTTTCCTTTTCAGTTGTTATGGCAAAAGAGTCTGCAAATAGCTGAATATCATCTTTCTCTGTGAGCTCAGCCTTGGCCAAGGCTACAAATCCAGTAACTTGAGCAAGTGAACAGTTACTGGGGTTACCTGTACTCCTTACAGTATGCCATCTTTGTCTTGTGCATATATGTGAAAGTATATGTGTAATGTAAATTGACACGGACTGGTTGGCTCCTCTGCGCGTCTAATACTCAATTTTAATTCCATAATTTTTATGTGATGTGAGGAATTTAGTCTTCCTCATTTCCTCTCATTCCCTGGAAATTCTGAGCCCAGAAGCTCTGTCTGGCCCACTGAGACAGGAAGACCTAAGCTCTTTTTGCTCATGGAAGCAGAGAGAAAACATGGCTATGTGTCTCTGAATAAATCACTGCTATATCAAATCATCAAACACAAGTGTTCTTTTCTTCTTCCTTCTGAATAATTGCTATTGTTATCATCATCATTATCATCATCATCATACCATGTTTGCCACTGTCACATGAGAGTATGAAGATAACAAGTATAGCTTAGCCTACCTCATAGGCAGGGTTCATAGAGATGGTGAAGGCGGAATGTTATGACTAGAGAGAATCAGGGATCCACAAAACAATGTGAAATGAGTTACAGACCTAATATTGCTTTGAGCCAGTTTTGCTAACTTATGGTATCGGTAAATAATGAATACAATGTGAGGACATGATTTGGCAATTGGACTTGGTGCTTTCAGTGGTAACATGTTTCCCCCAGGGTGAATGTTGCTTATCTAACATTTCATCCTCCTCTTTTTCATAATATTGCTTGACTTCTGAGACTTTCTACTGCAGAACTACAGTACCATGCTAGGTTTTGATTTTAAAAGCAATGGTCTGAAATATTATAGAAACAACAAATTCTCTCTGTTCAGGGGAAATGTTCCCTGTAATCTTACTACTGGCATAGTTATCTCTAGTGCCTTCTTGACATGGATTTGCCAAACTCCTCTGGAGATTTGAGTTGAGTAACTATTCTCTTGAAAGCAAAAAACACCTTACCCTTTGGGGGAACGGTAAATGGTTACACTGGATTTAGGTCACTAAAATTTGTGTATATTGTATCTGTTGTTATTTGTAATTGCAGACATCACAGAGAAACATTAATGGAAATTTTAAATCTGCTATAAACAACTCTTGAACACCTCTTAAAAGTACACAAAAATATACCTCTTTTCTACTATTAGGATTCTGTTACTGGGTGTGTAAATTGAGGCTTATGCCCCTTCTGCTGTCTACCCCATACTTGTGGTCCTGGGGAATTAACACTAACTGCTTTTGGGGAGGTTAGCTGCGTTAGCTCACTCTGTCCTCTGCTCTCCAGTGTTTGCTTTGGGGATGTTCCAGATACATGCACAGGGAAGGGCCAGCAAGAGTTATTCCATTAAGTCTTTCTGTTTAATGAGTGCAGAACTATATATATGTATATCCATATATATAAAGCTTATGTTTATACATATATACACGCACTCTATCGTGTGGTATTGTTGTTCTTATTTCTTCATGTTCATTTTCCTACCAGTGACTGTTAGAGGAAATCCTAATCTTATCTTTTACTTGTTCTTTAAAGAATCAAAACATTATTATCTGATCTTCATCTTCTTGCTAATTTACATAGACCTTATGATGGAGGCCTTAAAACTTCTACATAGCAGCCGCCACTAGGATGTGTTGGAAGCCTTTCAAGGCGGTGAAAGAGTATTGAGTGCTGCTTTGCTTACAAATATTAAGTTTGGAGTAAAACTCGAAACCATTTTTGATTCTCAAAATAGCGACAGCAATAAAAGCAGTGAGTAAACTTAACTTCCCAGACAGCTGTAATTTGCAGAATGCATTTGTGAAATAGTTTGGAAATAATCCAGGGCACATTTAGATGAAAAAAAATAGAGAAGCACTCAAACTAAAAATGTGAGCTAGGTTTACAGCAAAGTTTGCAGAAATTAAGCCATAAACTTTGTTATGCAACTCAGTAATGGACAGAATCAAAAGGAGTTGTGCAGGGCATTTTGAACTTTGGGGAAAGTCAGATTTTGATTCATATCTACTGCAGCTGATTTCTGTAGACTGGTTTGGGTTTGAAGGGACCTTAAAGATCATCTAGTTCCAACCTCCCACTATAGGCAGGGACACCTTCCACTAGACCAGGCTGCTCAAAGCTTCATCCAACCTGGTCTTGAACACCTCCAGATATGGGCCATCTACTGGTTCTCTGGGCAACCTGTTCCAGTGCCTCACCACCCTAACAGTAAAAAAATTCTTCCTAATATCTAATCTACATCTCCCTTCTTTCAGCTTAAAACCATTCCCCCTTGTCCTATCACTGCACTCCCTGATAAAAAGCCCTTCCCCAGCTTTCTTGTAGGCCCCCTTTAACTACTGGAAGGCTGCTATAAGGTCTCTCTGGAGCCTTCATTTCTCCAGGCTGGACAAGCCCAATTCCCTCAGTCCATTCTCATATGGGAGGTGCTCTAGCCCTCTGATCACCTTTGTGGCCCTCCTCTGCACTCACCCCATCAGAGCTGTGTCTTTCCTGTGTTGAGGACTCCATAACAGAATACAGTGCTCCAGGTGAGGTCTGATGAGAACAGAGTGAAGGAGCAGAATTACCTTCCTCAACCTGCTGGTTACACTTCTTCTGATGCATCCCAGGATATAGTTGGCTTTCTGAGCTGCAAGTGCATATTGCTTGCTCATATTGAGCCTCTCATCCACCTGCACTCTCAAGTCATTCTCTTCAGGGCTACTCTCAATGCATTCTCCACATGACCTGCAATTGTTCTTGGGATTGCTCCAACCCAGGTGCAGGTCCCTGCATTTGGCTTTGTTGATCTTCGTGAAGTTAGCACAGGTGTACCTCTCAGGCTTGTTAGGGGCCCTCTGGATGGCATCCATTCCCTCCAGCATGTCAGCCATGCCACACAGTTTGTTGTCATCAGCAAGTTTGCTGAAGGTGCACTCAATCCCACTGTCCATGTCTGTGACAAATTTAAACATCACTGGTCCCAATACTAACCCCTGAGGAACTTCACTCATCACTGGTCTCCGCTTGGATGCTGAGTGGTTGATAACAACTGTTTAGGTGTGACCATCCAGTCAATCCCTTATCCACCTAATGGTCTGTCCATCAAATCCATACCTCCCCAATTTATTGACCTGAATGTTGTGTGGGACAGTGTCAAAAGTTTTGCACGTGTTGGCTACTCTTCCCTTATCCACCAGTGCTGTAGCCCCATTGTAGAAGGCCACCAAATTTGGCAGGCACGATTTTTCTTGAGGTCTTCCATTTAACTAACTATAAAACTGGTGCTTCCTTTAAACTGTGTTAGTACATTTGGAAATTGAGAAATATAATTGAAACACTGGGCTTTTTAGCCCAGTATTTGTTTTGCCTTTAATACCACTGTGTCTGTGAGTTCTTAAAAGCTCTTTTTTATTGACTGTTTCTAATATGCAGTGTTGACTCCACTGTTGTAGAAATCAGTGTGATCTCATGAGTACAGCTTAGTGAAATCACCAAGAAGAGATAAAGATATGCCCTATCATTCTAAATAGCAAGTATGGCTTTATTTAAAAAAAAGATGGCAAATAGATGAGCTTGATGGCATCAAGAAATTGTGCAGTGTGCTACTATTCCCTGCTTCTCTCAGGTGCCATTGCTGGGGGTGTTAGCATTTTTTTGATTGCAGAATTTTATGCTGAAAGGGAGCTTTTTCATTAGATGGATGAAGCTGTAATGGACTCCGGGCACATCTGACATTTTTATTTGTTATTGTAGTAAGAAATAAAAATTAGTTCATATTTCTGAACTGTTTCATTTGGGGGATTTTTTGTTAAGCCACAGTTACAGCTACTGTGTAGAGTATCACAGTTGCAGCCCTCAATTCTGATTTTTAATGCTGTCAATGATAGACAGTTTGGACTGGAGCTTTCTTTTCCCTGTTTTCTTGCTGACACAGAATTTCCTCAGCGAAGTTGATTATTTCTGCTAAGAGTGTTTGTAGTTGAAGCACTCTTCTAAATGTAATTTGTTATATTTGTTTTCTGAGTCATCTCTCTCATCTTTTATTTTCCAGGTTGGTGAGAGGCAGAGAGTTCTGGTAACAGAAGAATCCTTTGATTCCAATTACTATGTTGCTCACAATCCTTTCTATGAGCAGGTACAGTTAAATAAACAAAATGACATCCTTTTCTTTTATCTTTGCTTTCTGATAATCCCAGGAATACAGTATGCCATAGTGAAGTAAACAAGTAAAGAAATAAGAAACATTTTCCAAGAAAGTTGTGATCATCAAGATTTGATTACAAGATATTTTGTTTCTGTATTGTAAATACTATTTACCTGAAATTATGTTAAGAAATGCAGCTGTGTGAGAATGCAGAATGTGGAGGATACATGGTATATATCCGAATAACATTATTTGAATGCCTTAAAAAGCTGTTAATCATTGTAATAATTTTAATTTCTCTGTCTCCCAAACATTATTTTCTTAATAGTTAAATCTTAATAATTTCCATGCATCTTTCAGAAAATCCTTTTAGGCCATGCACTTGGAAAAAAAAAAAATCAAACAATATCAAGGGTCAGAAACTTCTTTAGATTAAAACTTTAAAACTTCAGCCTGATATGTTGCATTTCCTTATATGTACTTTCTATAAATGAATTCTTTCCACATAGAAACATTATCTTTGAGCTGGGAAGGAAGCACAGCATCTGTTTCACAAAATCAGTATTTTTGCTCAAAAGCAGATGACTTGCTGAAAACCAATAAAATTGGCTTTTTTGAATCATCAGGATTTAATTCTGCTTTTGCCTTTGGCTTGTTCTCCATTTTCTTGCACTGAGCTGTCTACAGTCTGGTTTTGCTACCTTTAGTTTTTCATTTGTCTGAACCTGGAGAGGCTATTGATGATGGCTGTGTTTATGTAGTCACCAATGGTGCTTTATTTCAGTTCCAGCTTATGTTAGAGCATTTATTTCTTTTCACTTAGTAGTAAATGACATTACTGCTCTTGAAATCTCTATTTCTGGTTCACTAATTATTTTCTTCTCCATTTCTTTATTTCTTTTTTTGCTAAACCTCTTTTTTTCTTTTGTTATATCTTTAATCTTTGAGTAAGTCTTGTATGTCACTGTTCCTTGCTTTTGTACCTTATCAGTCAGATTTGAGGAACATGGTTTTCTATATAGAGATTAAAAAGAAATTGCTTGGGGCTTTCTAGTGTTCAATGCTTGTTTTATTAAAGCAAAAGAATATATGCAAAAAAAAATGTGTTGATTTTTTTTTGGGTATTTATATATCACCTAATACAGTTCCTTATTGGGACAGTTAAAGAATACACAAAGTACAAATAATAACATAGGGAGTAACTTTAAATTTTATTGTGGAGGACATACTTTCCATTTTTAAAACGTGTGTCTTTTTCCTAAAAATCTTATGTGTGGCATGTTTGACAAATGCAAAGTCCTACTGTTTGCGTAAGTAAGCACAAGACTTAGCGCTAGTGGTTATCTTAAACAACAGTTAAATTAATGATAAGTAAGTTGAAACCACTCAGGTCACTAAATATTGGAACCTATTAGAAGCTGAAGCTTCTAATGTTCTGTTAGCTCAAATTGTTATCAAACCTAGGTCATCTATATTAAAAGAGTTTGCTATTAAAGCCATATCAATAGAGCTACGCTGAGAGGCTTCCTGGTAGACCTCCAGCTTAGATGTCTAGATGGTTTGGTGATGCAGTTTAAGGTAGTTCTCTGAACAGAGTAGTCTGAACTGACCAATGGGGGCTTTGCAGAACCACAGTCAAGGTGAGGGTTTCTGTTCATATAACTTCATTTTGATTGGGGATTTTTTCCCAATAAATACTTACATCAGAAAAATGTATGAGTGTATGCCAAGCATGGCTGCTTCATTTTTTACAGTACCTCCCATATATTTTCATTCAACCTCTGCCTTTTTCTTAAATAGTAGTCACATACCCATGTCTGTCCCTAAGGACTGCTATTTAGTTGCTGCCCTTTTGCCTGTGGAGATGCCAGGATCTACAGAGGTCACAGGCCCAGTGATACTTAATTACCTAGTTTTCCTTTGAATTAAATTTGCCTGATATTAAGTATGTGGGAAGAACAGTGATCTAGTTGCATTATAATACTGTCTTAGCATTAGGATCCTAGCTTTGTCTTTGCTGTTTGGTTCTGATAAGTCCCAGCTTGCCCGTCTCTGAAAGGCAAAGGTGTCTGCTTTTCTTGGGCGATGCTTACGAAGCTCGGCAGAATCCTGGGATCTGGAAGCTCCTATGGTCATGAACACCTTGAGCTTTTAGGGGAAAAAGGGAAACTACTGGTGGTATCTTGCTCCAAGTGGGACAACCAACACTTGCGATAGGTGAAGATGGAGAGACACTATTTAGCAACAAAACATGCTCCAAATATGGCTGACATGGAGCTTACTTCTGTAAATCCTTCTGTAAATCTTTGACTAAAAATGAAACCATTTCAAGACATTTCAATTTCAACACCTAAAAATCAAAATAAATGTCTGTGCCCATCACTTTTGTAAAGCTTGCATTTGTGTGTGGGTGAGCTTAAAGTAAATGTTATTAAGTCCCTGTAATTCTATTTTTTCTGTTTAACAGGGAAATTACACTACTTTTCATTTTTAATTGATTCTCTACTTTAAAGCCTTTTTATGCCATTTGTTCTTTTAGTAAAAGATGTTACTCCTGTACATTGGATTCTTTCTTTTATAACATGTATGACCTAGGAACATCTGCTATGTGGTGTCTTTTTTGTGAAGTACTTATGGGACTGCCTGATACCATGGTTGTGCAGTATCAGGAAAGGGTGGCATTAGTTGCTGACCCAGGAAGCATTCATCCGTTTTTACAAACATTCATTGTCAATCATGCATCTCAGCTGCAAAAGACCCACACAATCAAAATAAGGGCTTGGGCAAAGAGAAACAAAGGCATAGTTTCTGTCCTGAAGCATTTGCAGACTAAAAAACCTTTTTTTCTTTTTTTTCTTTTTTCTTTTGTTTTTAAGGAAGGGCTATGGGATAAACATGAAAATAGGGAGGTTTGCAGCAGTCTGTTAGAATTGTGTAGTGTACAAATGCCCTTGGGAACTGTTTGGGTCTAGATTCAAATACTGCAATTCAGACCCAACTTTCTCATCAATGAAAAATTACGACTCAAGGAATTGGTTGGAGTCAAAAAGGCCTAAGCTAACACTGCAATGCTCTTGAAGAATGCAACCTGGAGAGGCTACTAGTCAAGTATGGCAAGGGCTATTGTGTATGTTGGTTGCTAAAATTTTAAAATTTTAGGATTTGCTCTGATGTTTATCAAAAATCTGTTCTCTGTGTGGAAGCTGGAGACATTGATGTCCTTTGTGGTATTTAGTGACTATATCTTTATTTGAAAGGTTCTTGTGCCAAAGGATCCTCTGCTAATGGGTAAGATGGTAGAAGTGAATATTTATGAAACTGGGAAACATTTCATGAAGGGGCAACCAGTGTCAGATGCCAGAGTTTACACTGCATCCATCACCAGACCATTAGCAAAAGGAGAAGTTTCTGGTTTAACAGAGGTAAGTAAAGCCCTTTACTGCTTTACTACACTGGTAAAACAGCAGCTGTTCAAGCATAATGATTCCGTGCTATGTATCTGTTATAGTTTTATAGTTCCCCTTTTATGTATGCATGAAGCTTTAATCTTTGCTGACAGATTGAAATCTGAATTTAAAAGAAGTTTTTGCTGATGCCCGTAGCTTTACTTTGCTGACTCTAAAGTCAATAATACATTTGTTTCTTGTTCCACAGTGCAAGATAAGGAAAGAACTTACTAGTATTGGAAAGATTTAACACCGATGAGTATATAATTCAGTGTATTTTGGTTCTAGTTTAGTGGAAGGATGAATCTATTTATTTTACTTTACAAAGCTATTTTTTTTTAAAATTTGTATTGATTACATGTCTGTTAAAAAGGTCAAAATTGTGTTCAGAGATTCAAAATTAATTGATGGGTAGAGGTACAGAATATTTACAGTATGTTTTGGAAAAAGGTCAGCATCTGATTTAGTCATGTAAAGAAAATGAAACTCTCTTAAAAAGAGATCTGATCCTTATTTTACACCTCAGTAGATATGGCTCTTAGCCAAGTTTTCTCATATATTTCAGTTTGTAAAAACTGATGGAGTGTGAAATGAAAATGTGTATCACATTTCTAAGCAACATTTGATGTCCTTTCTCTAGCACTGTTGTTAGGATCTCCAAAAATATGTAGCAATAATTTAGTGCAGGGAAGAAGGATAATTGGCAGTTTATCAGCCACCTTGCTGCTTTTACCATAATTTCATGACAAGTTTTAAAGTATATATATGCATCCTTGTTAAAGTTCTAAGTAGTCATATTGAAGAGAAATAATCAGTGCATACCTTATATGCCTAGTGTTAAGCTAAGCTACTTGATCTCTTGAATAAACCCAGCTATGGAAACGCAGAGCAACAATAGTACACCTACTCTAATGTGTTTGGCAGATCATGACACTTAAGTACAAGCACACTGCTAAACTGTCCTTTGAGTATTGTCTGTATGTATGTGTACATTGGCTCTCAGATGGTCAGATTCTGCCATGTAGCTACTCAAATGCAGCTGATTTCTTCATCAGAACAGAAGAGGGTTACAAAGGAGGAGGGCTGGAGCACCTCCCATACGAGGACAGGCTGAGAGAGTTGGGCTTGTTCAGCCTGGAGAAATGAAGGCTCCAGAGACACCTCACAGCAACCTTCCAGTACCTGAATGGGGCCTATAAGAAAGCTGGGGAGGCATTTTTTACAAAGGCTTATAGTGATAGGACTAGGGGCAATGGCTGTAAACTGGAGAGGGACAGATTTAGATTAGACATAAGGAGGAATTTCTTCACCATGAGAGTGTTGAAGCACTGGCACAGCTTGCCAAAGGAAGTTGTGGATGCCCCATCCCTGGAGATGTTTAAGGCAAGTTTGGATGGGGCCTTGGGCAGCCTGATCTAATGGGATGTCCCTGCCCATGGCAGGGGGGTTGGAACTAGATAATCTTTAAGGTGCCTTCCAACCCAAACCATTCTGTGATTCTATGATATTTTTTAATAATCTGCCAGGACAGACCCAAGCCTCTCATTCACAGAATCACAGAATCACAGAACAACCAGGTTGGAAGAGACCCACCGGATCATCGAGTCCAACCGTTCCCATCAAACACTAAACCATATCCCTCAGCACCTCATCCACCCGTGCCTTAAACACCTCCAGGGAAGGTGACTCAACCACCTCCCTGGGCAGCCTGTTCCAGTGCCCAATGACCCTTTCTGTAAAGAATTTTTTCCTAATGTCTAGCCTAAACCTCCCCTGGCAGAGCTTGAGGCCATTCCCTCTTGTCCTGTCCCCTGTCACTTGGGAGAAGAGGCCAGCACCCTCCTCTCTACAACGTCCTTTCAGGTAGTTGTAGAGAGCAATGAGGTCTCCCCTCAGAGTACATGCTGCCAGGGGCCTGTAACATGGGAACAAGCAAGCAGACTGAAATGTTCTGTGTTAAAAATTACAGATATAGTTATTAAAATCAAGGATACAGATGATTTCCATAAGAGCTCATTGAGATGTATAGGTCTGCACCTGCCCTTTGAGTAGATATGAACAAGTGCCTGGAATGTCTAAGTAAATGGCTACAACAAGCAAACAATAAGGCAAATTGCTTTTCATTACATTTGTGGCTGCCAGTGCTCCTTCAAGGGAGTATCTTACTTATGTTTTGTCCACTGGACAATTTATGAACTTTCACTTCCTGAAAAAAACTATCATCTCACTACTTCAGTAAATGAGACATGCTTTATACAGGGGAGCTAAAGCCAAAAACTTTTAGTTATGCTTGGCCAATGTGTAATATATAGAACATGAACTGAAATTGTTAGTGGGACATTCCTCCTCACAAATCTTATGTAAGTGGCAAATCAGGAGTTTTCTTTAGCTTCCCAGAAAAATAAGTCTGTTTGTCACAGAAGTCACCATTGGGTTTTCGCTGAGTGAAAGACTGTCTTTATCAGGAAATGTTTCCTGGTAGATGTACTCAGGACATGTAATTCTAACTTAAGATGATTATGAGCAAGATAAAAGGGGCAACATATGTCATAGGACTCTTTGTAAAGCTTGTTATGTGCACAGATGTCAGTTTGGGGAAAGAACACTTCGGAACGAATAAATTCAGATACTCCCTCAAAAATAACAATCACAGAATCACAGAACCAACATCTTGGGACTTCAACAAGTTTGCAAGAGTCTCTGCCAGATCTTCAGAAGGGCAGCATGCAGAACTGAAAAGTTGGATAATTTTATGTTAAGTAAAATTATCAAACTGTATAATGGAGAGAAGGAATAGTTACCTAAATTGATTATAAAAGCAAAAATGAAAACACAAGGTCCTTTCACTTTCTCCTTCCAATTTTGCACACAAATGAGCAAGAAGTAGGGCCTGCTTTATATTCCAGGCTTGAAAGGACAGGTAGCCAGCTGCCAAGTGACTCTCTTGATACCAGAAAGGTTTCTGTTGCTCAGCACAGCTGTCCTCTGGGCAGAAGCTCTTTTAGGCACTGACCAGCATCTTGCAGCTGGCATATTTTCTGAAGTGCCCAGGAAGATTCTAGTGGACCTCTAGTCTCACCCTTTCAGTGGTGTGACTTCCTCTCAACTCCTTTATGTTTGCTGGCCCACAGTGAGAGCCAGTTCAGAGAAGCATATAAATTTAATTCTAGATCAAGGTAATCTGGATCAAAAGAACATGATAATGGGCTATACTGCAGTAAAACATTTATATGCTTCAGTCCATTCCCATTCAACAAAGCACTTGTCTCTTTCTTAATGATCATGTAAATTATTTGGGCTGCACTGCACACGTTACAGTTCAGCATGTTGCACGAGTACTATGATGAAGAGGGATAGATTGCTGAGTCAGGGCTGTAATGTGGTTGTAGACAGTCTACAGCAGTTCAAAAGTTGCTATTTCTATAGTGTATTCTAGACGTCACTTGCTATTGTTAACAGGATTTTCATTAGCTTGCATAGGACACAATAAAAGATGTTTCAAAATACATCACAGCTATACTTCTTCACAGTGATGAAAGTTCATGGAAAGAGTGAAAGTTCTCAAAACTGTACTTTTTTAAAGGAAATTAATCATATGGTTAAAGAAGTAAAGTTATAAAATTTGAGAGCACCATAATGTGAGGATATCAAAGCAAGCCACAAACCCATGCTAAGAAAGAAGAAACTTCTGTAAATGCTGTGATGAGGACTACCTCCAAAGGATTAGAACTTATCTGCAATTGTGTGCTGTCTTTCTCATCTACTGCATGTCCCTCAATAATTCTTTCTGATTTGTTCAGAGGGAGCACCACAAGCAACATGGAACTACTGTACACCTCTTTTTTTTTCTTTTTATCTTTTCATCTACATGACTGGGTTGAAATACTGATCCAAAGAAATACAATAAATAGATCACTGACTGGAATCAAACATTTTGACTGGTAGAGGAAATGGAAAATGTCACACAAATGACAATTCACAGACTCCATAAAATCTTCACACGTATATCTGTGCCAAATAAGAAGCAGACAAATATCAATAGAATTAATGTGGAATATTTCTAGGATATCTTTTTATCGTGCTTTTTCAATACACAAAAGACACCAAAAATTACGTAGAATTTCTCAGTGTGTCTTATAATCTCTAAGGAAAAAACAGATTAAATCTAGAATAAGGCCTTGACATTCAGTGATGTTAGGCTATGCAACAGAAGTAGGGGCAGGGAGGACAGAGGAGTGTTGGAGTCAGTGGCTCAAGTTAAAAAGCTATCAAACCAACCAGAGTTACTGATTGTAGTGAACATATTAAGTATTGAAATGCACAGGTGTTTGCCAGGGTTTTTATTTTACTTCAGTGTGAATTTTTTTATAAAAGCCACTCAAAAGCGAATGCTATCTCCAAATTGGTGTTTTACAGAAGGACTGTTTTTGGAGGCAAATACACTTGGACATTTCAATTATTTCAGAAATCTAAACCTACCCTAGATTTATTTGGGTTTAAAATGTGCAGTTGCTGATTCAGTAATAGAAAAAGCTTAGAAGATATGTTGCAGAGGATATATAGGTGTAAATTGAAACCAGTAAAGCATGAACACACACGCAAAGGCAGATTTGATTCTAGTGAATCTAACATAGGACATACATGTACCAGGCATTAAAAAGTATTAACAATAACATTAAAAATTATCATTCAGACCAAACAAGCATATCACAAGTTACTGACTGCAATTACAAATAACAGTGAATAAATACTTCAAACTTTTGATAAAGAACTAGTTGTACCAAGTTTTGCAGGAAAAAAACAAGTTGTAAATGTTACAGGTGTGCTATCCTTTCGCTGAGGTAGGCTCAGAGCTGACAAGGCATTGAGGATGTAGATCAGCATTTTCAGATTCAGTAAAGCAATTTAGCATGTCCGCTATGTTCTTAAACAATCTGGTAAAATAGTCTAAGATTTTGGAGGTGAGTTTGCAAGGCAGATAGTACTGGGTGCATTTTCACTGGATAGTAAATATTTTTGAACAGTCAGCAGTGTGTGTCAATAGTCTGAATGTCATTTAATATTAAAGTATTTTAATGCTTTATTGTTATTAATGTTATTTAGCCATGTTTAGGGATCTCAAAAGTTTGTCAGTGGCATAAAGTAAAATGCCTAATAAATATATCCTGTTTACAGACACATGTTTGCCCAAACATAGCCATTGAAAAAAACCAAGAATCTCAAGAATATTATCTCTTGTTAGAAACAGAAACAGAGTATGTTATGCTTCCATACCCCCAAAAATAATTCTACTTATTTACTTATATTCTGTGACTAGAGGAAAAAACAATATTGCAAGGTGAGAAATATGTGAAGACGAGACCAAAGAACTGAGGAATAAAAATAAAAGTAAAAATCATAGAATCATAGAATAGTTTGGGTTGGAAGGGACCTTAAAGATCATCTAGTTCCAATCCCCTTACCATGGGTAGGGACATCGCACCAGACCAGGCTGCTCAAGTCCCCATCCAATCTGGCCTTGAACACCTCCAGGGATGGGGCATCCACACTTTCCCTGGGCAGCCTGTTCCAGTGTCTCACCACTCTCATGGGAAAGAAATTCTTCCATATATCAAGCCTAAATCTGCCCCTCTCTGGTTTACATCCATTCCCCCTCACCCTGTCACCACAAGCCTTTATGAATAGTTCCTCTCCAGCTTCCTTGTAGGCCCCCTTCAAGTACTGGAAGGTTGCTATAAGTTCTCCTTGGAGACTTCTCCAGGCTGAACAAGCCCAATTCTCTCAACCATAAAAATAAAGATAAAAATAAAAATAAAAGGCTGGCTACCTGCCAGAATTTTAATGCATTGCCAAAATTGAAGGCCTATTGGTCTGAAGGCTTTCAGTGGGAAATTTTTAGCAAGGTATTTAATTATGTAGTCATGATTATTTTATGTTCATAATTCCTGTTTCTATAATGTGTCTATGACTGGCTTGCTTTTCAAATATAGGCATGTCTTTCAGTTATCTGGTTTCCTCTGTTAAATATTATAACATTCTCTATGTCTAAGTCTTCCCCTGGGAAGGACTCCTGCTGGCAGTCCCCATTTGCAGTATCGCCTTTTGTGAGTCAGAATGTTGGTGCACATCTCTATGTCTCCCAGACCATAGTAATATCAACAATTGCCCTGTTAATAGTTATTCAAGTCATTGGGAACTAAGGAGAAAATGAGGAGTGAGCCACTGATTTTCAGTGAGCAAGTAATTGCTTGGTCAGTCTGCTTATTCCTTTTTCTCTGCATCCTGCCTTCATTTTTTGCAGTAGGTTATTGTAGCATTGTACTTCTGGATACTACCGAAGAAGCTTTGTGCTCCTGGTCTCCCAGTTAGCCACATTTTCTGCTTACATGAGCAAAAGATGATCTCTAAACATTTCCCAGCCTTTTTTCTGATGTTAGGAAAAAGGAAAGGTACACACATCAAACACTTCTTTATAGCCTGCCAGAAAGAAGAATGAACAAAGAATAGCTTAAAGGGAACTTTCTGATCTCAGGTAGCAAGGGTGCTTCACTTGCAGGCAACATATAATAGAGAAGGGGGAAGAAAGTATCTTCTGCTGGAATAAAAATGAAAGAAATCGTGGTAGAATCAAGATCTCTGTACTGGAAACTTCCTTCAAGGACTTGGGAGGAAATGTGGAAGATGTGCATAACACTGAAGTAATTATGAGGCATGGTTTTTACATACACTGGAGTTTCAAAGTGGTTGAAAACTTGATTCCTGAACAGGAACTAGAAATTTTGGAAGAAAAAGAGAATGAGGAAGCAAATTGTGGATCAAAAAATGACACAGAGAAGTGAAGAGAGGAATCTTTCATAAAATTGCAGAAATAGAAACTATAGAAAGTATGATAAATGCTAATGAAAGATCAGAATTTACAAAGAAGAAAGATAAAGTAAAATAAAATGCACCTTTTATCTCTCTTGGAAAGTACTTTGCAAAGAGATCTTTGCATCACAGTGTCCAAGAAGGGGCAGTTTAAGAAATATGTGGGGAAGTTTATGTTTAAGAGAAACATAGTGACAAAAAGAAAATGAACATTTTCTATGTAACATTGTTTTCAGGTAGTACTTCATGAAAATATGGTGCACTATTTGGTGTTCTTCCATTCTGTTCTTGCATTCTTAGGAACATACCATTTGTTAGCTCAATTGCTCTCTCTCTGTCTGTCTGAAACAACTGATTGTAGTTCAAGGTGTACAAATAGTGCTTTTGCATGTATTAATCTGTTTTATTTAATGTGTTACTCATGTTCACTGCTGGTCTTAAATAGAGGTCATAAAAGATGGCATTAAATCCTTCTTAATATTTCTTCTTATGTTTCCTTCAATTATTTTACTGATGTCACTATAAAGCTAATGTAAGAAAAAAGAAACTTTTTCTCTAAGAGTGAAGTTCATTGCCATCTGTGGATGTTTTTAGAAAGGACCTTCAATTGTCTAATTTTTCCTGAAAACAATGACAAAATTTTATAAAATGCTATTCCTTAGACCTACACAATATCTACATGCCATGTTGGCTTTGTTTATTTAGGGATTTGGGTTGATTTGCATTTTTCTTCTGCTTGAAAGTCTGATACTTAGCAGCTTAGAATCTGAAATTTAAGACGGAGGCTTTCTTATGGGTAGAATATATTTTTCTTCCTTATTTTTCTTGTTTAGATAAGCCATAGATTGGATCGCTAGTCATGGCTGGTGAATTTTAATTAATGCTGTTCTTCAGGAACATGCTCAGCAAATGTCTGTGAGAAATGCTTGAGATGTAGGACATCCACTTTGGGTCATGGGTATGGGTTGGGTGACCTCTTATGTTGGTTTCCAGTCTTATCTTCTGTAATTCTGTGGATGTTTTAATTTAGCCAACAATCACTTGATAGCTAGCAAACTGGCATGGAAGGTTGCTCATTAATCCAAAACATTTCTCTGCATTGTGTAGAGGATTAAAATACTTATAGATGATTTAAGGCAGCAAACCCATGAGCTAGCACAAGACCTTCACCAAGTAGTTTTATCCTGAGGTCTTTAATTTAGTAGGTATGTTGTCTTTCTGCCCATCCCTCTGCTGGGCTGAATTTCAACTACAATGATGAAAGCTCAGCTGAAACAACACATATTACATAGCCGCTTTTCAAACAAATGCTCTCTTAAGTCCATTTCAGCTGAAAAGATCTGAACTTTAGTTTATTTACTTTTTATTTCCCCAACAGACAGTGTGATTTGGGTGAATGTCACTGTCTAATCACTTTTAATTACATAAGTATATTAATCCTGTGCAGTGCATGCAATAAATGGACATAGTAATTACTGGGGTGATTCAACTGTTAGTCATTTTCTGGAGGATGAGATTAGCAGAAGCGTTCTAACTCTCCTACCTCAATAAGTAAAACTCAAAGTGCTAAAAAAAAAAGTTCTGCCATTTTTGTGCATTACTTCTAGTACTTGACCTGCTGATGCTGCATTGCAGGATGAGTGGGTGGGTTCTGCTCTCTTTTGGCACAGGGACAAATTGGAATTGTGTAGCCATAGTAATTTTAACTACTTGACAGTCCCTGTAATATTTAGGACTTCCTTTTGAAATACTTTTTCTTTTTAATCAGAGCTTTAACAAACAGACTTTTTTGAAAGAATCAAAAGGCATTTGGTTTTAGCAGTGCTCTATTATTTAATATACCAGGTTATAAAGTCACTACATTTTAATTGCTTTTCAGGAAAAAAAAAATGCAGCAGCAACAATTTTTCTCATTTTTTGTGTTATTATGAAGGTCATCTATTTCCAACTCATTGTGCTAGCTAAAATCATTATGGGTTTGACTTTTATACCTCTCCGGTAGTGTTTAATACAAAGGTAGGTGAAGAGTATTAGGCCCATGTATGTTGTAATTTTGCTTGTAGTATTTAGTCATGGCTTTTCTTTTTATTACTGCTCTAGATCACCAAAAAGCTCATGTAGGCAGTATTAATCTCTCCATTCCTTCTCATTTCCCTGCAAGTAAACACACAAAGGCATGAGACATTTATGTCTTGAATGCTTGATTTTTCTTCCTGTTTCTCATCTATTGAAGCTGTAATTGTAGTAGTCTTTCTACATGAATATTTAAATGGAACAGCACGAAAAAGACATGTGGAGCTCATGAGAAGAAACAGGTTCAGAAGGGTGATATAGCTTTCCCCATCACCAAATGAAAGGTCAGTAGCAGATTTGATTTTATGCATACAAGGTATTGGAATGTTGACCTTCTCCCCTTTTAGAAATACATTTGTTGCCAAAACCGTTGAAGTAAGAGGGTTCATTAGCTTTGAGATTGTTTTGAGGGCAAATAAAGATTACAGTCATGAGATTAAGCTATTTTTTTTCCTTAAGACCATTTCAAAAGTGAATCTCATTCCAAAGAAATTAGCAAACCACGTTAAAGGCAAATAAGGGTGTTCAGTATCCTTTAATAGTATTATATGTTCAAAACTTTTATTAGATTGTCTCTCAGTAGATTAATGGTTTTGTAATATTCTGAAAATCATCTTTTGTATTCTTGTTGATTCTCTTCATGATAATGAGAATTTACTAAGTTACATATGTATTTTGCAAATAACATGTTTTATTCTGACAAATCTATTAAAACGGTGTCAAAATTATTATGCAATATTAAGATTAATCGTGAATCGTAGTAGAATACCAACATCCATTCATAATCGTAGTTTTACACTCAGGCTTTGATAACATTTTGATTTACATTTGCATTTTCAGTATACTTGTCAGTATACTTTAGATTAGAGATTTTTTGTGGAGTCAAGGGTAATAAGATAGAGGGGGAAAAGATTTTAAGTAGGAGAAAGAAACTAATTTTTAAAGCTTTATCAGCATTAAATTATGTTTTGTGCATGGGGATGTCTCCATATAAAAATTCAAAGGCAAATTTATAGTGGCTACATCTTTAGCTGAAATTAAATTCCAGCTAAGTAATAAGATGAGGCTGGTTTTGGTGGCTATATTGGATAGATATCCAAATGCTATTCTTCAGTGAAGTGGATGTGAAATTCAGAACCTTACATTTAGTCTGTCAAGGATATACTCCTAACTACACTAGAATATCCAAAGGACTGTGACCCTATTCAATATATTAGAATATGTTAAAATCGTTAAATACAGTTCACTGAAAGTTGTAATATCTAAGCAAGCTAAGTAACCTGCTGCTTCTTCAAAGGCTGCATAAAGTAATTTTGTGTTTATACAGCCTGTATTCCATATAAAATTTAACATTCGCTCTAGATCCTTGTCAGGTAATCAAAGCCCTGATCATGCCATTAGCCATTAAAACACATTGGTGCAGATTTACTGGACCAAATAACAGAAACCCTTGCCCTCCATCTACAATCTCTCCCCCAGTCTAAGGGTTTTTTTTAAAAAAGATTCCTTTCAAACTACAAGGGGAATAATGGCTTTAAAAATTTGTGTTCTACTGCTAAGAAATTTGGCTTGTCGCCTATTACATTGAAGGTTTTCATGAGACCCAACTCTTAAATTTACTTAACCTTAGTTTTAGTCCTGATTTGTAACAAGTTCCAAAGCAAGCTGTTTCTGTGGCCCTTATCAAAAATCATTAAGTAAAAGAAACATTTAGAAAAGTAACTAATTATTTAAGCACTTCATTAAAGCTATTCAAAGACAGATTAACTGTGATTAGCGTACAGTACACCAATCTTGATAACCTTCCTCTGACCACTTCCCGTTGTATATTTAAATGTCTTGAAGGATTTCCTTACCTCGAATTTATTACTTCAGATGTTAGAACCTTGATTAAAAATGAAGAAAGTTTTTCTACTGACTTACTCCAATGCCAGGCTAAGCCACTCATACTGTCTAAAATCCAGAAAGTATGATTGGATTTGATGTAATTGTCTGATCCAGCACTGGAAAGGAGGAATATTGCACTGAATGATCTAGGTAGCATAGCATGAGAGGTTGTGGTCGTGATGTGTTATGGTTGGTGTAGATAGCCCAAATTTCATTAAAATTTCACTAAAGTAAAATTAGCACTCTGTCTGTTGGCATGGTCCTTTTTGGTATCGTGCCTTTCTTTTTCTTCAGAACAGCTTCCAAAACTTGTTCGTAATTTTCACTGTGAGTTTGCTTTAAGCAGATTTGCAGGTGTGCATCAGAAACAGTTCATATTTTGAGGTTCCAAAAGAGTCAGAGGGCTTCAAGCAGAGTTTTCCTGTGTTTGAAACTCAAGCCCACAGATTATTAAAATTTAAGCATATTTACTTTCATTTCTTTTACTGGAGTCAGGACCACAAACCATAATAAAACTGTGATCTTAGGAAAACTAGGACATGCTTCGTCTATCCTAGATAATATTAAAATGTGAGACTTTGGAATTGTGGTGAGGAAGACATAAATACTTCAGTGGTGCTCCAGCTTTTAACTGACAAGGTCACAAGCAGTGATATGAAGTCATTTTTAATTAAGATAAACCAGTGTAAAGTCAAAACCAAAGTTGAACTACATGGCAATCTAAGCCATCAAGGTATGCAAGAAATAATATGTATTTTTCTCATGTAGTCTTTGGGCTGAGCAAACATTTGTAAAATAAAAACATGAATTTAAAATTTTTTCAGTGATAAACATTTTGTAAAAACAAATGTGCATTTTTAGTTGTTCTTCGTGATGGCAATCACATGGAATAATTAAGGACCTGATAACAGACCATGTTTTACCTACATCGCTCATTATTCCATAGGAAAATAGTTATTTCCCAGCTTCTGGCTCAATGTAAGTCAACAAAAGTTGTAATGAATGTTGATGGTGCTGTGCTATCAAGATTTTCTTTATGATACTTCTTGTTTTGCATTTTTACCTGACCTTACCAGTAGAAAGACTGTTTTGTGGGACTTGGCCTGTAAAGAGGCCATCTCCACAGATGCATGAGCATGTTGTCATAATAACAATACAGAGAAGATTAGCATGGCCTCTGCACAAAGATGACATGCAAATTCGTAAGTGTTCCATACTTTTTGTCCTGCACTTAGGGCACAACAACCCTATGCAGTGCTACAGACTAGGAGAAGTCTGTCTAGAAAGCTGCCCGGATGAGAAGGACCTGGGGGTGTTGGTTGACAGTGACTGAGCATTAGCCAGCAGTGTGCCCAGGTGGCCAAGAAGGCCAATGGCATCTTGGCTTGTATCAGAAATGGTGTGACCAGCAGGTCCAGGGAGGTTATTCTCCCTCTGTACTCGGCACTGGTGAGACCACACCTTAAATACTGTGTTCATTTCTGGGCTCCTCACCACAAGAAGGATGTTGAGGCTCTGGAGTGTGTCCAGAGAAGAGCAACAAAGCTGGTGAAGGGGCTGGAGAACAAGTCTTATGAGGAGTTGCTGAGAGAGCTGGGGTTGTTTAGCCTGGAGAAGAGGAGGTTGAGGGGAGACCTTATTGTTCTCTAGAACTACCTGAAAGGAGGGGGTGGAGAGGAGGGTGCTGGCCTCTTCTCCCAAGGGACAGGACAAGAGGGAATGGCCTCAAGCTCCACCAGGGGGGGTTCAGACTTGACGTCAGAAAAGAATTTTTCACAGAAAGGGTCATTGGGCACCGGAACAGGCTGCCCAGGGAAGTGGCTGAATCACCATCCCTGGAGGCATTTAAAAGACGGGTGGATGAGGTGCTGAGGGGCATGGTTCAGTGGTTGATAGGAATGGTTGGACTCTATGATCCTGTGGGTCTTTTCCAACCTAGTGATTCTGTGATTCGGTGCTAATACTAGTGCAGAAATGGCCAGCCTCTGGCATGAGACAACATGCAGCTACTAGAAGAGTTCACCTACTTCACTAGACACTATTCAACACTTTCTTTTCCAATGGCTACCCGGTCAGGGTCATACCTGTTGTAACACGTGGTGTATGGAGAAGGAAAGGTAGAAGCTATTAATCACTTGGTGAATTTATGTCTAGTTGTGTGATTGGCAAGGCATGGCAGTGCCTTGAGTAAACTCGTGTGGCCTATCAGAAGGGATTGACCACCCGTGTACTACAACATGAGATGAGTGTGTGATTGATAAATAGTGAAAGGAATAAAAATTTGACTGGCTGGAGGCAAAATAAAAAGTCACATGGAAATTAATATTCTTTTTCTGTAGTCTCAGTGTAACCACGAGATCCTTGAAACAATATTCTATGAGAAAATCATTCACTAAATATCTTAACTTTAAAAATAATGGATGCCTCTTCATAGCTATATATATGGTGAAGCAGAACTTTAGCAAATACTCCTTTTTGGTTTGGGGTGGCTTGGACATATTTGTGAAAATACTTTTGATGTAACAAAGAAGTGTACACATTACATTTAAGCTCTTTTTGTCAAAACATCACATGGCTACAGAAACTACCTATGCATAATATCAACCAGATGGATTTCTGGTCCTCAAGAAAGGGTCTTGTTATCAAGACTAGAGGATTTTTTTTTTAAATCTTGTCTTTGTTTTGACACTGCTTCATATGTGACTGTAAGTCACTTCAATCAGTCTGACTGTGATTTCTCTTAACCGTATGGAATCTGTTTTGCAATTCTCACATACAAAATCTCTGATAAGTGCAGATAACATAATTATCATACAAAAAGGATGGCTGTGAATATCCATTTCTGACACTGGTATTTTTTCTAAATAAAAGAACTTGAATTTGGTTAAGTAATAGAAGTAGTGCTTAGAATGACAGGAATTCTTTTCCTCTTTCAACTATTCAACATGTATCTCTGTCCAAAGAAACATTAGTTCATTATTTTTTTCAGTGAGGAGCGCTTAATCACACTTTGTCACAGAACCACAGGGGAAAGCCAGATATGTAGCTCTTAATAGCTGGAGAAGAATTAGTTAAGAGTTGTACTTGGGAGAGTATCTTGTGGGATAAAAATCTTGTTGTAGTGCTGTTGAGCTTTAGTATGGTGACACAAAGCATTTTAAAATCCAAAGCCATCCATATATTACAGACTAGGTTAGGTCCCATAGTTATCTCACTGGTGTAGGCACCTTGTCTATGTTTGCTGCCTTCAGGTTGTCTTCTGTTTTATTTGTATTTATGTCAGATTTTCTCAATTTATTTTCCTAAAAGAGGTTTATTTTAGTATTACCTAATTTTATGAAAGATTTTATGGGTTTCAGAAAAATAGAGATGAGCAAAATTACTTTCAAGGACTGTGATTTTGTCATAAGAACCTCACCTTTTCCTCACTTACAAGGAAACGGCCTACAACTGCTGAAACTGTGTGTGATATAAAGTCACTGCAATTTTAATTTAGGCTTAACATGGCAAATCTGAAAAGTAGAAGAAATATCTTTGCAACAGTTGAATATGTAAAATCATTCTCAAATCCTGCATCGCAATGTGATGGTGGCATCCAATCAAATAGGTCCCTCAGCTGTGAAAAAGGGTGGGGAGAAGTGAAAACTGCAGACTTTTCATACTTGAGAGCAAGCTAGTCTGTCGAAACCACATTTCTTCCCCGTGCTAAGCAGTACCACCTCCCTCCTTTTTGTGTTTCTTTTTTATGCAGTCTTCATCTGGTTTTGCATTTAATTTTGTACCAACACAAATCAGAGGCAGTCCTTGTACAAGAAAGGGGTCCTCTGGTTCCTTCCATGTTTCTAGAGCAAACACTACATCTTACTCTCCACATCTTCTCTATCTTCGATGACTGCCCTATGGACAAAACTGTGTTAAAGTTAATATTCACCTGTAGACAAAAGCAACAACAAAATAACAAAGCAAAGTGTATTAAAATTTTATGGGTATGTTCTATAGACCAGTGTCCTTTTCTAAAGAGAGGAAATGCAATGACAGCGAGGACCTACATTATGTGGTAACATGAAGAAAAATAGAATTATATTTCTCATGTACCTGTATGCACATATTATTAAGTGTAAAGATAAGTACTCTGAACTAAGAAAATGCTAGAGTTTCAGTTCCTCTTTTCCATGTCAATGCCAACCATATTACGTTTTAGCCTTTAATTATGTGCTTATGCACTACTTTCACACACACAGACATAGATTTGTTTCCTTCTGTGCACAGAGCTGAGACTATTAATTTAATAAGGTATTGTTAGATATTTTTCCTCTTCATTGTTCATTGTGTAGTAGCAGTTTTATTTGCTACATGCTGTTTAAACCTCACTCTCAAAGAATTTATTAAATTCTTTCTAAGCTTTCCTATGATACCTGTGACTACATTTCTTACTGTTTCAGAAACAGTAATAAGTTTATTTTTACATTCCCCTCTGGAAATGCAACTTTCATCTTTTTATTTCACAGATGAAGATGAGGCAGATGTTCAAAGTGTCCACTAGAATGTTAGTGTAGTGAACAAATTTGATAGTGGTCAGTTTAAAATGCTTGGAACTAGATATTTACAAATTATTAAAATTTTGTAGCATGTGTTCAGGCAAATTGTAACGATGACTGTTCAGCTTTGAAGAGAAACTAACTGAAGGGTATGAAGTCTCAAAGAAAAAGACAATATTAGTACTTGTTACTTCCTGGTTAATTCCAGAGGAATTGATTTTCTCCTCATGAGCTAATTGTAAGAATTATCAAATTAGATTATCAGTTGGAAGGGGTCCAGAGGAGTGCTGCAAAGATGATTCGAGGGCTGGAGCACCTCCCATAGGAGGACAGGCTGAGAGGATTGGGCTTGTTCAGCCTGGAAAAGAAAAGGCTCCAAAGAGACCTTATAGTGACCTTCCAGTACCTGAAAGGGACCTACAAGGAAGCTGGGGAGGGACTGTTTATAAAGTCTTGTAGTGATAGGCTATGGGACTACGGGCAGTGGCCATAAACTGGAGAGGGGCAGATTTAGCCTAGACATAAGGAGGAATTTCTTCACAGTGAGAGTGTTGAGGCACAGGAACTGGTTGCCCAGGGAAGCTGTGGATGCCCCATCCCTGGAGGTGTTCAAGGCCAGGTTGGATGGGCCTGATCTAGTGGGATGTGTCTCTGCCCATGGCAGGAGGGTTGGAATTAGATGATCTTTAAGGTCCCTTCCAACCCAAACTATTATGTGATTCTACATAACCTGATAGAGCACACCTCATAAAATCTGCATTGGAGAAGACTGAGGTCCACTGAATTCATTGGGGGCTATCAGCTGAGGTACAAATTGCCAGTAGTTGAGTATGATAAGCAAGTTTGTGCTTATGCACCTCAATCCTTCACAGATGCAGAAGTTCGTTGTCTGGTCAGACCACCCTCTGAATGATATAAATGCTCTCCAGAGGGTAGATATTCATTACAGCCTGTAGATTGGATACTTACTGTTCTTTGATGTCTTAGACAGAGTGCCAAGGTGCTATCATGATTATCTAACATAAAATACACAGCAAGCCAAATAAGATTTTTCTCATGTAATCTTTACTGCGGAGAAGGGCTGACAAATCATTTGTAGAGACTGGGGATACAGATGTCGTGTTAGAGCAGTTAGGCTTGCTAATCACAGAAAGTAACCATTGTTTGATGTTTCCATGAGAGAGTCCTTCATTAACTGCAGTTGAAATTGACTGAGTGTGAAATTGAAAGAGAGACTCCAATTTCAAGACGCTCCCTCAGGTGCTTAAAAGTATGCCAAACAGCACTGTGGGAGACTTCCTAAAACAACGAAGGATACTTAAAAGAAAGATTCCACGACAATATGAAAAGAAAACTTTTGTATGATCACTGAACTCACAAAACTGGTCAAGATTAGTCACAAATTATTAACTGTTAAATATCAGGCTTTCATAAAATGCTCTTTTTTGCCAAGATCTCTGATTCCAATTGTGCTTGGTGAGCATCTACAGTTCCAGGAACTGGAGGTGTTTAATACTAGGCAGAAAGGTCTGTGAAAATGAACACAGAAGAAGTTGTCAAGAGACTACATATTAAAGCATTGCCTAGCTCTAAGAAAGTGTATTTAAAACTTAAATTTGAGAGAGATAAAAGGTTTTAGAGGTTACACTGACTTCTGATGACAACTGCCATCTGAGACAGGAACTGCAGAGACCTGATTGCTGGCTTGCATTATGGCACTGGAGACACTTTGATTTTTTTTGTTCCTCTACCTGTAAAATGAGGGAGGCATATATATTCCACGGTTACCTACTGGTAGGGAAACTAGTATCATTCTTATATATTAAAAATGCTCATTTTATGCCATGTTTATTATCCCTGAGGCTGGAGTGTAAGAAGGTGGTTGTTCTTTGTCTCTCTAACTGTCATATAATACAATACTGAAGTCTCCTTAGAATATTCCAATTGTAATGCTTAGTTCTGCAGGAATACATGAAAACACCATAAATTCAGGATTATGGCGTATTCTAGGATTGAGGGGAAGGCTTTAAACAAGAATATGTACATGTATCAGTTTATTCTAATTTACCTCATGTGAAAGAACTTTAAAAGGTTTTCTTCACTTTGAGAGAGAATGTCCCTTGAGATATTTCTTGGATATTTATCACAGTGTTCTTTGCAAATATCAGTGGTTAGAAAGGCTTTTAGTATTTTATGCTTTCTACCATTTGGGAGTATAGAATTCCTCTTAAAAATAGTTTTTTAATATATACTCAGAGAGTTCACTTCCAATTAAAAGCAGCATTACTCATTTAACTGTTGATAGGTGAATATCATTCAGTTATACTGAATATGGTGTTCTTGTGGTGTGAATATATTTTTTTGGATCTGGCTATACATTTTAGTGGAGTGCTCTTTCTGGTTGAAGTCTTTTGTGTCTTTGCCTACAGTTACCGTTGACCTCCGTATAATTGTCATTGTTATTTCAAGATTTAAAAGGAAAGCAAAAAAGTGATGGCTTCTGAAGGCTTGTACTATTAAAAAAAGTTTATCTCATTTCAATTAATAATTTTATTTGTAGAATAATCTTTGAACATTCACATGCTTTGAACATTCACCTGGCAGCAAGACGGTGAGTTCTGTGGTGGAGTAGACGTTTTGAGGCGGTGGGAGTTTCCCTGAGGCGGGAAAATCCCAGAAAAACCCAGGCGGGGGCGGGGCTCCCGACAGCCCCACACGCTGGTCCCGCGCGGTGCCTGACGGGAGGGGGCGGTCCCGGTGGCTACCGCGGGAGATGTAAACAGACCCCCTGGGAGCACAGCAAAGAGAAGCGTGGTGAAGAGGCGCGGGGCAGTTTGAGCGGGCAGGGTGCAGAGAGGACCTAGAGACTAGACAGAAGGCACCAAGGATCATGGTGGCCACCCGGCAGAAGATCCGTGTGCTGCAGCAGGCAGGGTGGGTGCTGCCACTCAGACAGAGCCACAGTGGGTGCAGGCAGCTACATAGACCCTGGGCTGCAGGCAGTGCCCCCTCTCACACCAGCTCGTGCCTCTGTTGCTGGCTCCACTTGTGAAAGCTGCACTCGAGTGGGGGAACTCCTTCACATGGTGGAGGAGTTAAGGGAGGAGGTAAAGAGGCTGAGGACCATCAGAGAGTGTGAGAGGGAGATAGACCAGTGGAGTAGTGCCCTCTCGCTAACTCAGCAGGCTGCTGGAGCTGGTGTGTCCAAACACCATCCACCTGCAAACTGCAAGGCTGGGGTTACAAGAGATGGGGAATGGCAGCAAGTTCCTACCAGACGTAAGAAACTTGCTCCCCTCACCCAGACACCAAAACCCCAGATCCCCCTGGTGAACAAGTACCAGGTGCTGCAGGTGGAATCCGACCCTGAGGATGATGGCTCCCACAGCCTAGAATCCTTCCCTAGGCCGCACCATCCTCAGAAAAAGATAAAAACAGCCTCCATTAAGAACAAGAGGAGGGTGATTGTTGTAGGGGACTCCCTCCTAAAAGGAACGGAGGGACCCATTTGCAGACTGGACCCGCTCCACAGAGAGGTCTGCTGCTTACCGGGGCCATCAGCGAAGGAGGTAGCTAGAAAACTTCCTTCCCTGGTCCACGAGACAGACTACTATCCTCTGATAGTAGTCCAAACTGGTAACGATGTTCTAGCAAACAAAAAGACCAAAACCATCAAGAATGACTTCAGGGCCATTGGGAAAATGGTGGAGGGCTCTGGGGCACAAATAGTATTCTGCTCCATTCCAAGGCTAAATAGAGAGGAGTGGGAAGCCAGGAAGAAGAATTCAATTAGTGCCTGGCTTCGAGCCTGGTGTGAGGAGAGGGGCTTTGGCTTCTTTGATCATGGGGTGGCTCACGCACCCCCAGGCTTTCTTGCTAAGGATGGGACACGTGTGTCTCCTAGGGGGACTAAAGCCCTTGCTAAAAACCTAGCTAAGCTCATAAACCAAGCTTTAAACTAGATGTGAAGGGGGAGGGGGTTGAGCCCAGTCTAGACAGGAACGAGGCTGGACGTGGGGCAATGGTGATTCAGAGAGGGTGTGCTGGTGTGGACCACCAGTACCTCACCACACAGAAAGTGGGGGAGAACACACCTGGGGGTGCTAAGGGAGATATGGACACTCTGGCAGTAGCTACTCCAGTTACCAGGCAATTGGGAATGAACTCTGTTCCCTCTAAGAGGGCTGAAGGCTCGGCAGCTCAGCTGAAGTGCATTTACACCAATGCAGGCAGCATGGGGAATAAGAAGGAAGAGCTGAAAGCTGTCATAGGGCAAGGAGCCTATGATGTCATTGCCATCACGGAAACCTGGTGGGACGACTCATATAACTGGAGTACAGCTATGGTGGGGTACAAACTCTTCAGGCGGGATAGGAAGGGTAGGAGAGGAGGCGGGGTAGCCCTCTTTGTAAGGGAGGACTTGGACACCATTGAGATGGATTGTGGCGATGAGGAGATTGAGTGCCTGTAGGTTAAAATCAGAGGAGCCCATAAGAAGGTAGATTTTGTGATGGGAGTCTGTTACAGACCACCCAGCCAAGGAGAAGCAGCTGATGAGCTCTTCTATAAACAGCTGGGGTTAATCTCTAGATCCATGCCTCTTGTTCTTGTGGGAGATTTCAATCTTCCTCATATCTGCTGGAAGTACAATAGAGCAGAAAGGAAGCAGTCTAGGAGGTTCCTGAAGTGCATGGAAGGCAACTTCCTTGCACAGCTGGTGAATGAACCAACAAGGGAGGGTGCCCTCCTGGACCTGCTGTTTGTGAACAGAGAAGGCCTTGTAGGGGATGTGGCAGTAGGTGGATGCCTAGGACAAAGTGATCACGAGATGATAGGGTTTTCTGTTCTAGGTGAAGTGAAGAGGGTGGTTAGCAAGACAGTAGCATTAAATTTCCAGAGGGCAGACTTTGAACTCTTCAGAAGGCTGGTTGGCAAAGTCTCATGGGAGACAGTACTTAAGGGCAAGGAAGCCCATGAGGGCTGGGAGCTCTTCAAAAAGGAAATCCTAGAAGCTCAGGAGAAAGCCATCCCCATGTTCTGGAAAAAAAGCCGGCACAGGAAAAAACCAGCTTGGTTGAACAGAGAGATCTTGAGTGATATCAAGAAGAAGAGAAACGTTTATGGGCTCTGGAAGAGGGGACAGGCCTCTTGGGTGGACTACAGGAGGGAAGTGAGATTGTGTAGAGAAAAAATCAGAAGGGCTAAGGCTCAACTAGAAATCAGATTGGCAAAGTCTGTGAAAGATAACAAAAAATCTTTCTATAAATATATAAATAATAAAAGGCGGACTAGGGAGACCATACAGTCCCTATTGGACGCAGAAGGAACAACAGTGACAGGGGATGAGGAAAAGGCTGAGGTACTTAATACCTTCTTTGCCTCAGTCTTTAATTGTAAAGAATGTTGTTCCGTCTGTGTACAAACCCAGGAGCTAGAGGAGCAAAATGAGGCTCCCGTGATCCAAGAGGAGGTGGTCAGAGCCTTGCTAGCCCGACTAGACACCCACAAGTCTATGGGCCAGATGGGATTCATCCAAGGGTATTGAAGGAACTGGTGGATGTGCTGGCCAAGCCCCTTTCTATCATCTTCCAACAGTCCTGGAAGACTGGGGAAGTCCCACTGGACTGGAGGCTGGCTGATGTTGTGCCCATCTACAAGAAGGGTCGGAGGGAGGATCCAGGAAACTACAGGCCTGTCAGTCTGACCTCAGTGCCAGGGAAAGTCATGGAACAGGTGATCTTGAGTGCTATCATGAAGCACATGCAAGAGAACCGGGTGATCAGGCCCAGTCAACATGGGTTCACAAAAGACAGGTCTTGCCAAACTAACCTGATCGCCTTCTATGACAAAGTGACTCGGCTGCTGGATGAGGGAAAGGCTGTGGATGTGGTCTTCCTGGACATCAGTAAAGCCTTTGACATGGTTTCTCACAGCATTCTGCTTGAGAAACTGTCAGCCTCTGGCCTGGACAGGCACACACTCTCCTGGGTGGAAAACTGGTTGGATGGCCGGGCCCAGAGAGTGGTGGTAAATGGTGTGAAATCCAGCTGGAGGCCAGTGACAAGTGGGGTTCCCCAGGGCTCAGTGCTGGGTCCAGCCCTGTTCAATGTCTTTATCAATGACCTGGATGAAGGTATCGAGTGCACCCTTAGCAAGTTTGCAGACGACACTAAGCTGGGTGGAAGTGTCGATCTGCTGGAGGGTAGGGAGGCTCTCGAAAGGGATCTGAACCGGCTGGACCGCTGGGCAGAGTCCAATGGCATGAGGTTTAACAAGGCCAAATGCCGGGTCCTGCACTTGAGGCACAACAACCCTATGCAGTGCTACAGACTAGGAGAAGTCTGTCTAGAAAGCTGCCTGGAGGAGAGGGACCTGGGGGTGTTGGTTGACAGCTGACTGAACATGAGCCAGCAGTGTGCCCAGGTGGCCAAGAAGGCCAATGGCATCTTGGCTTGTATCAGAAACGGTGTGACCAGCAGGTCCAGGGAGGTTATTCTCCCTCCGTACTCGGCACTGGTGAGACCGCTCCTTGAATACTGTGTTCAGTTCTGGGCCCCTCACCACAAGAAGGATGTTGAGGCTCTGGAGTGTGTCCAGAGAAGAGCAATGAAGCTGGTGAAGGGGCTGGAGAACAGGCCTTACGAGGAGTGGCTGAGAGAGCTGGGGTTGTTTAGCCTGGAGAAGAGGAGGCTGAGGGGAGACCTCATTGCTCTCTATAACTACCTGAAAGGACATTGTAGAGAGGAGGGTGCTGGCCTCCCAAGTGACAGGGGACAGGACAAGAGGGAATGGCCTCAAGCTCCGCCAGGGGAGATTTAGGCTGGACATTAGAAAAAAATTTTTCAAGGAAGGGGTCATTGGGCACTGGAACAGGCTGCCCAGGGAGGTGGTTGAGTCACCTTCCCTGGAGGTGTTTAAGGCACGGGTGGACAAGGTGCTGAGGGTCATGGTTTAGTGTTTGATAGAAATGGTTGGACTCAATGATCCGGTGGATCTCTTCCAACCTGGTTATTCTATGATTCTATGCTGCTAGCTTTTTGTCATTCTTTCATCAATCAACAAAATAAACTGGGAAAGTTGTCCTTTTGTAAATACAACCTTAAAATACTTATGAAAAAAAAAAAAAACCAAAGAAGCACTAAAAAAATCTCTATGATCCTTTGAAGAAGGATCAGGCTGGAATCCTGTGGAATGATGACTACTAAGACTGGCCATGGTATGCACACTGAAAAATGGTATCTGGTGTTATTACGAGTAAATGTACATCCTGTAATTCACTGTAATGCATTTTCAAAGCCATAAAACCTGTGCTGGTGTTCTCTAGGAAACAGATTTGTCTGTTAGCCAACTAATTATCAGATAAGTGCCCAGAGCAAGCACCTGCCATCTTCTTCATAAAACTGTGTTGCACACAGGGAAATAAATAGTGACAGATCCCCATCCTGAATTGGTCCACATTGTGCTGATAGGTTCATTCTTCATTTAAAGACATTACTTAGACAACTGTGATTTTTGAATTACAAACTTTTACTGCTTAAAAGACCTCACAATTCTATTGTGGTTGCAAGTGCTAACTGGAATGCTGGCTAGCATGTCACTTGTTTCTGGCATAGTGATTGACAACCTCCCCACCTTATTTTATTTTTATTTTTTTTTTAAAAAAAGCAGCTCAGAATCCAGACATCACACTGACTATTTTTCAAAATGTTGCTTCTGACATTGAATGACAGGTTATTTATGACAATGCATTATTTGTATAGCAGGAGGATACTGAGTCACTAAGTTTAATAGCGGCATAAAATACAAATCTGTAAAAAAGAGTTGACTCCTGGCATTTATAGGTAAAGATAAAGAAGGAAGCTAAAACAACTGAGTATAACAGAAAGCAGCACAAGGCTGTGTTTCAGGCATTTTGGAGGTGGTTTTGGTTTGTGTTTTCTTGGTTGGTTGTTTCTCTTCTTTTTGTTTCTTAGTTGATCTTTTTGGTGTTTCCCTCCTCCTCAGAAGTGTACATCAAAAAGGAAGTAATTTAATAATCCTCAGTTACTCAAGCCTTCTGTCTAGCTTTTAACTGTATTATGAATTTCGAGGTCTTATTGAGGAAAGAAGCCTTAAGTCTTTAAGGCTATTTGGAGGAGGAAAAAGGGGTAGTTAGGCAAGGGAGAGGATAGATGAGCAGAGAGAAGAGAGCAGAGAGATGTCTGTCAAGAAAAATACCACTGGAGACTTACAGTAATGGTGGGAAGTTCAGGTACAGTAATTTAAAGAGAGAGAATTGATTTCTTTTATACTCTTACATGGGAATATTAAAGTTTGAATTTAATGTCAATGTAGGAGGAGGAATTTGCAGAGGTGGGTCAGATGGCACAAGAGAGAAATTGGGAGAACTACAAGGAAAACAGAAC
Source organism: Phaenicophaeus curvirostris (assembly GCF_032191515.1). Classification (NCBI taxonomy): domain Eukaryota; kingdom Metazoa; phylum Chordata; class Aves; order Cuculiformes; family Cuculidae; genus Phaenicophaeus; species Phaenicophaeus curvirostris. The sequence goes on from NC_091394.1 coordinate 39,642,567, forward strand.
AGATAGGAGAAGATTGTCATAGTAATCAAGGTGAGAGGTAGTTGAGTAATAGGAAAGGTTTTTTTCTACACTGACCAAAGGAATCAGTCATATCATATAAGTGTTACTGGGAAAGAAAAAAGATTTTCCCGACTTGCTGTGCAGGTTAGGGGTAGGCCCTTGCTAAAGATTCATATATTCACCAGGTTGGAAAAGACCTTTTGGATCATTGAGTCCAACCATCCCTATCTGCTCCTAAACCATGTCCCTGAGCACCTCATCTACCCATCTTCTAAACACCTCTAGGGATGGTGACTCAACCACCTCCCTGGGCAACCTGTTCCAGTGCCCAGTGACCCTTTCCTTGAAAAATTTCTTTCTGATATCTAGTCTGAACCTCCCCTGGCACAGCTTGAGGCCGTTGCCCCTTGTCCTGTCCCCTGTCACTTGGGAGAAGAGGCCAGCTCCCTCCTCTCTACAACCTCCTTTCAGGTAGTTGTAGAGAACAATAAGGTCTCCCCTCAACCTCCTCTTCTCCAGGCTAAACAACCCCAGCTCTCTCAGCAACTCCTCATAAGACTTGTTCTCCAGCCCCTTCACCAGCTTTGTTGCTCTTCTCTGGACACACTCCAGAGCCTCAACATCCTTCTTGTGGTGAGGAGCCCAGAACTGAACACAGTATTCAAGGAGCGGTCTCACCAGTGCCGAGTACAGAGGAAGAATAACCTCCCTGGACCTGCTGGTCACACTGTTTCTGATACAAGCCAAGATGCCATTGGTCTTCTTGGCTACCTGGGCACACTGCTGGCTCATGCACAGTCGGCTGTCAACCAACACCTCCAGGTCCTTTTCCTCCAGGCAGCTTTCTAGACACTCTTCTTCTAGTCTGTAGCACTGCACAGGGCAATTTCCTAAGCAGAATGCTGTGAGAAACTATGTCAAAGGCTTTACTGAAGTCCAAGAAGACTACATCCACAGCCTTTCCCTCATCCAGTAAGCGGGTCACCTTGTCATAGAAGGCAATCAGGTTAGTTTGGCAGGAAAAAATGATGATCTCCAGAAGGGCTGACAAACCTAGAAGAAGCTGTCAGATTTGATGCAGCTGAGTGTAAGTCAAATCAATCTCTATAACCGTCCATTATTAAAAGTGGTTTATGTTTCTGTTTGCCCACGGTCCCACTGCTAGGGGTATTGCTGACCTGACTTGACTGCATAATTTGTAGTGATCTTGATATAAATTAAGAATTGGTAACTCTAAGGATGTCAGCACAGAAATGGTTAAGGGCTGGAGCACTTTGCCTGTGAGGAGAGCCTGAGGGACCAGGACTATTCAAGCCTGGAGAAGGGGTGGCTTCAGGAGATCCTAACAGAAACCCTCCTTAGTGTCTATATGAAGGTTATTGAGAAGACCAAGCCAAGTGTTTCACAGTGGTGTACCTGGGAGGATGAGAGAGAGTGGGGATAAGTTGAAATAAGAAGTTCAGACTACACATGAAGAGAAACGTCTTCCCCATGAAGGCTGTGGAGTCTTAATCCCTGGTGGTTTTCAAAGCCCAGCTAATTAAATCCCTGAACAACCTAAGCCAGAGCTGACCCTTCTTTGAGCAGGAGGATGGGCCAGAGGCAGCCTGAATTACTGTAGGATCCTATGACAAGGATCAAGACAGTTTTAGTGACTACGGCTATTTGCAAGATGCTATTACACAAGTGGTACTGATGTGGTGTTAACAGTTGAAGAATTCCAATTATTACTAAGACTCTGACCACTTACTGAGAAATTAATAAATCTATTAATAAATTAATAAATTTATCCTTCTCAGTTCTGTCCCCTCACTTTTATATATAAGTATACAATCATACATCACACACACATATGTATATACACATACAAAAAGAAGAAACAATATGAAATCCCTTTGCAAAGGTGCTTGGCTCCTTTTTTTTTCAAGGTTTTCCAGCTCTTAAAATGACTAAGTAGACTTCGTTTGTATTTGGCATCAGTGAATTCCTAGGAATGGTGAGCAGCTGATAACATCTGACAGAAGCATGCCTGCAGACAGCATTTTCTCTTAACAACATGGCACTGTGTGTTCGTTGGAATACATGGTGGCAGGGTTGCTTCTTATGGGAATTACCATTTTAATTCCATTAGGAAAAAATATTTTGTATAGCATTGTTTTTCTAATTTAAGATCCACATTCCACATTTGCATAAGGCTGGTAGAATTTCATAAGTAATAAATCAAAGGAGCTCTCTTAATACCTACAGAACTAAATGTGTCTTCTGAAACTTCAATAAAGTTTAATTTACATGCATTTTGGATATGTAACCTATGTGACCTTCAGAAACTGTTTGTTTTTTAAATCTGAAAAATGCCACTGAAGTGCAATAGCCCAGAGTTTAAAATGGCGCAGTAGGATATGTAATGAATATTTTAACATGTTTTCTTTTAATTTGTCACACAGACTTGTTGTGCATGATTATATAAAAGTCCGTATTTTTAAACCCAGTAGTACAAGTGTGTAAGATGTACTTGGTTGGGCTAAAAAATTCGGAAGTCTAATTTATCTTAAGATCTGCTCAGTCAAGTAGTTTTTCACAGCAGTTAGCTAACACTTCAGCTCTAAAAGTGCCCCTGAGCTGTAAAAGAAATTTGCATGTAAGAAATGTTTTGAATCAATTAAAACCTCAGCTCAGAGCTAAAGAGTTGCTCTCATGTCTTTGTTGACTAACATGAAGTGAGATCTTACGAAAAGCTAAGCTGTGATCGACAGGTGCCAAAGCTTAGGTTTTGATGTGATTATATATTTCTTTCGTGCACAGCAGTTTAAGTCTGGGACTGGAGCTTCAGAAAGACAGTAATCAATGGGTCTGTGCAAAAGTACACAAAATATATTACTCCTGGCAGTCGTCAAGGCAGAATTATTAAAAAAAAAATCTGAAATGCATTTGATCATGCACTAGATGGTTTAATAATTTATATTATACCTTATTAGCAAAGTCTTGTGTTTACTTTGTGGCTGCCAAAACAAGATGAAAGGCTCCCTCCGTGGAAATACAAGATGCTTAGCTCAAAGTGTCCGTCTTTGCAATTCAGTTTGATAATTTCCCTCCCTCCCCTCATTTGATTAATAGTATATAGGTTTATAGAGTATCTTTTGCTTAATTGCAGTCCTTTTTAGTGAGAGCAATGCTCCCTATTAACAAGTCTGCCAAGAAGTTTATGGCCTATCAAGACCTGAATTAGTATAAGCAAATATTTCTGGAGACTAGTTTCGGATTTCCTTCAAATATTTTTTGGGTAAAAGAGGCTTTGGATTTAGTACTGAATTTCACTGAACTGAATAATTATGCTAGTCTTTTCAAGCCTTGCAGCTACAAAAGTGTGGTTTCTGAGCTCAGCTTAAGGAACTCTTGCACATTGACTAGGGATTGTGTATAGTAAATATCACTAGTTGCATCAGCTCAGAATATTATGGAAATATCTTGAAGATTTCCTTGAAAGTCTAATGCACTGCAAATATCTTATCTACAGTTACAAATAAGGGCCTTTTTAGAATTAATACTTCTAACAACTGAGAGTACAGAGAGTGGACCAGGGTAACTGCTAGTTCAACAATTGAGATCTTTGTCTCTACCTTTTAGACCAAAGGCACATAAAAGAGCTCTGATAAACTGTTTTCTGTGGAGAACTTCTCTCCCCACAAAACATGAAAGATCTTTTCTGTAGGTGTTTTGGATAGCTTTTCAAGCAAAGTATGTGGAAGGATCTCAGAATGTAGCACAACAGTATTGCAAACTCTGAAGCTCATATGACAGCCCAAAGAAGTTCTTGTGTTTGGTCTGTCTACCCTAGAAGGCCTAATTGTAGTTTTAGTTTCTGCAACTTTATCCTCTCTTTGCCTGTGCACACAATGTACACTACAATATATGCTGTATACTTTACTTGAAAACTAGTTCTTTGAACAGAGCCTACAGAAGGACATTTTGCCCAAATAAAAATTTGTATATGATGTTTTTCACTAGCACAGCTGTTAATATGATACTTGTATGTTAGTAGGAACTGGTTATATTCTAGACAGGCATTTCACTGTTGTCCACTCAGCCCTTAGCTCAAATTTAAGACAGCGACAAGGTGGTAAGCTTAGCAGAGCTCTTCCTTTTCCCATTGAGAGCTTTGTGCTGTATTTTGCAGAGCTGCACAACAAACTCTAAGGAAGAGGCATCTACCTGCAGGTGTCTCTGAGAGATTATCCTGCTTTTAAAAGCTGTTGTACAAATTGTAGGGGAGACAAAAGACTGCCATTTTCTAAAGGAGCCTTTCAGTTGCAGGGCACCAGATGTACCCTATTTTACAAATGCTTCTTCTGTGACAGTAATGATGGAAATTTTCAAGGAAGATGGTGGTGTTACCCATGCATCAATGTTGCAAGGCAGAATTTTGAGGCAAACTAGAGCATGATTCTTGGAAAACATGGATCTGATGAACATATTCATTAGTTTTATTGAAAGAAAATATTTGGCAGGGTCATCTGAAGATACACATTATCAGATAGAAATGCAGTAGTATTTTAAGTAATGAACTGTGAAATATATCTTTTAAAAAAACCACTTCAGTTTGCAAATTTTGATCTTTTTGTCTCTATAAGAACAGTTTAATCTGTTAGAAAAATCTTTAAATAGTTCGGGTTAGCAAGGTAGTAGTAGTAGTATTTCATGTATGCATCTACTCAAAGAAGAACTTATGGGTTTGTTTGTTTGACAGTCTCCTGTATGATCTAAGATACTGTGAAAAATCTGAAAGTTTTGAGCCGTTTAGAAAATGTGACTGCCAGTAGAAACAAGTGCATCAGAGTCCAAAATATAAGATAGAAGGAAAACAAAAGCAGAGTGGAATTGTGAGAATTTTACATCCAACCCAGTTAAGTTTCAATATTAGTAAAATACTGTAAGAGAAAATCTCATTTATGGAGAGAAAATTTAAATTATGAGTGTAGTGCATCAGTATGATCATCTAATTTATGAGGAATATGATAAAATAAGGAAGGAAATGATGCTCACAACTTCACAGGCTTTCTTACTCAGATGAAATAGCACTGGGACAACTGGCCATGGGGCCAGTGGTGTTACCCACTGCTGGAACTTTATAAACCTTGCCAAAATCTTTTGCCATTCTGTCCTGCTAGCAGTATACAGCACTACCTAATGCATATGTATTCCATGTTGCCATAGAGGTTTAAGAAAAAAATATGGTACAAAAAACCAGCATAGACCGTTCATGATCAAAATCATGACAAGATGAGACTATTTGGTTGTGTTGGAAAGCAAATATCTGTAAAACAGAAATGATGAACCAGTGGTATCACTACTGAAAACTACTGCACAGGGACATGAATGTATGCATCAAACACTAATGTATTTAACTGTTAGTAAAGGTGAGGAAAAAAATCCCTTGAAACTTTTCAAGAGTTGTAACTTGTGTTTGGGGTGTTTTGCCGATTACAGCCAGTCTTGCAGGGACAAGTGTAGGGGAACTGAGGCTGAACATGAACGGGGAGAATTGAGAAAGTTACAAATTCATTTATGAAGTACTGGCCCTTTTTATCTGTTTTCTAAGGGATAGTATCTCGTCTTGTACAACTAAATAGTCAGGACTTTACCGATAATCAGGCTATGCAGAAATAAGGAGTTAGGAGTCTGATTGTAGTCAGACATGAATTGGTGAAAATTAGATATCAGAAGAAATCAGTCTTTAGTTGTATTGATATTTTACATCTTTATCTATTCTTTTAAATCACTCTAGCCTTAGTGTCAATGTGTGAACAACAGAAGTAAACACAGGTCATGACTACAAATTATGCAACTTAGATTCGTAGAGATTTGTGAGACCTGCAAAGAAAACAAAGGCTTTTTAAAAGTCTAAAAAGAATAAATTGTAAGTTAATTTTGATTCATATATAAAAAAACCCTTAATACTGTATGGTTTCCAGTTTATTCTATAGGCAAAGTTTAATCAGCTTTGATTTTCAGGGATAAAACAGGTGTGGCCAGTTACTAAAATTTCAGATGCCTTAGAAGTTGATTTTAATTCATAACTTAACAATATGAAGCAGTTTTGTAGTTTTTGATCAAGCTAACATACTCTGCACAATATAGACTGAGTAGTGTTGTTATAGTACCTTATGCTGTAGAGAACTACACCCCAATTTGCTTACCTGTTTACTTCTCTTTTGTTTACCCAGTTGATGGTCTTCTGGGTGCAGCACATGTAAGAAGCCATCCTCATTTCATAGGTCACTTGTTCAGTAATCCTTTACCTGTGTAAATTGTGTTCTAAATCAACAATACCTCATATATTAGAATAGCAATTACTCAAGGCTGTCATTTGCCCTTTTGATGCTTACTTACCTAAGCAGTAGTAATCATTATTTTCTTTCTACAATTACTATAATGGAGCTGATTCCTGAAATGGAAAACAAGTCGCAGTTACAGACATTTTGAATTGTGTTGTCACACTTACATGGGCATGCAGCTTTCTTGGAGCACTGGAATTTCTTTGTGTTTGCCCAGAAATACACTTGGTAAAAGAGGGAGTCAATTATCTGGTCTGTATTTTCATATGACCCCATTTCAGCTACTTGGAAATACAAGATTACCCAGAATAGGTACTTTCTGGGTCCCTGACTTATTTTAAATGAAATATGAAGGGAAAGCTATAAAAGGGATTAATCAAAAACCATTTTTTAACTTAAAAATTTAAAACCAATTAAAAATCCAGCTGAGCTCCATGGAATTCCTAAGAGATTATTGAAATAGAGGGAGAAAATAGAAATTATGAACCAAGATCAGTACACCTTTGTTTAATTACACCTTTACCACTTATGCCTCTTGCAAATGTCACCATATTACTGTTTTAATAGATGTTTTTACTTTTTAGTATCAACAATGTTAGCCTACAGATCTGAACAAGGTTGCAAGAGAGAATCATTTCTTACTCTTTCCACTTGAATTTTCAGCTGAAATAGCATCTCAGCATCTGTAACTTGTGCTGCAGTTATAAGTCCTTATGTTCTGGGGGCTCTTGATGCTTGCAGTCATGTTGAGAATGGTAACGGCAGGCACAGCAGGAACTCTGATTCAATATGCTGAACTAGAAGGTGAGTGTTTTAGCTCAGCTGCCTCTTGAGGGTCAGAGGAAAGGAAAAGCCCTGTGGGTGGATTTTCAAGCACTGCTGAGCTGCCCCACCAGGATTGGCTTTGGAAGAGCCCTGCTGTGCTAAGGATTGTTGTGTTGTGGTCCTCTTTATCACCAGTTAAACATTTGTTTTGAAGAAGCCTAAAATGGGAGAGTAATGAAATAGTAGCAAAACAAACATATAATCTTCAAATACTTCTCTTAGATGATTTTGAGGTTTGGAGATTTGTTTCTCTTGCTAATGGCTTCATTGATTTTGCAGTTAATTTCATTAGAAGGATTGAATATAGCACTGGTAAAATTTCTGTGTGAAAAACTGATGGAAAAAAACAGGTTGAATTGTGATTTGTCTTGAAAATTTGAATTTGAACCTCAATATAAAGAGGAGATTTTATTTGTATTTGGTATGTACAATCAGAAATACATAAAATAGTTTAAATCTTAATACATGCATTTCTTCACAGGTGTTCAGACATGAACCACAGAATGGCACAAACTGGAAAGCACGCGCTTCTGCTGAGATCCCAGTGAAAACACCATTCAGCTTGTGGATGGCTTTGCAGCTGCCATGGCAACAAGGAGGTGGACTGAAGATACTGTCTGTCAGCCTGGCTCTACTGGCAGTTCTTGTTATGTTTTACTGTGGAGGATTCAAAGCTAGACTGTGAACTGAATGAGGCTTTTATGAAAACAATAAAACTGCTGCTTATAATCTTCAAAGGAAATATTTCTACAAAGAGTTCTCTTCTTTTTTTAAAAAGAAAAGCTAATATAGATTGGGCAATAGTTTGTACTCACCCTATGCCTTCCCTGTCACTCATAGGAGAAAATGTTAATAAGCTCTAGGGAGACTTGTCTTGCCAAAATTTGTGATCCTTGGTTGGCAGAACAATTTATTGCATCTCTCCTTTTCTTTTTTCTAAAATTATGCAATGTTTGCATTGCTTAATTTTTTCATAACTGCTTTAGCAAGTAAAATTGCATGCAGGAATTTCGTGAAATTCATAGGAAATCTTTCCATTGAGTGATGTTGGTAATCTTTTATGGGTAGAACATTTAAAGCTTTCTTAAAGATTTTGCTTAATGCAGTGTCATGGTTTGATGTGTGTCTTTTTACGTTGGAATCAAACACTGCTGGGCCATTAAAGTTTGTCATTTGTTGCTATTGATTTTGTTGTCACATCTGAAAGAGTTTTTGGCCTGCCATCTTGCCTCCCTCAACTTCATAGTGAGACACTGGGCTTTGTTAATGCAGCAAGAATTATTTTTTACATAGAAATAGTTTTAAAGTTTTTTTTTATCACTGAATGGGAAGATGGAGTTCTTGTGGTAGAGTTCTGTTAAAAGATGGATTTAACACAGTCTCTGTAGATTTAGAATAATAATCAGAGAACTAAATGTGTATCTTGTATTAGCTGTGCATTGGATCATGCTGTGTATAAGACAGTATTGCTCTGTTAGCGGGTAGGGTTTTATTTTCCACACTGCAAATTTCTGATTATTTTCTTGAAGCCATTTTTGTCATGACAGAATCTCCACACATCTTGAGATTGTGCTGGTCAGTCAGGGACTGAACTCTGTGCCCAGTTCTGCCAGCAGCTGACTGTGTGATACTGTTTGTCTGTTCATACCTTGTCACTTTTCTGGATCTTCCTCCAAACTTCAACTTACAAAATCTGTTTGAAATATTAAGAGGAACACCAGCACTCCTAATGTTCCCCCTCCTTCCTCTTTTCCTCCAGCTTTATATTGCTGAGCGTGATGCCATATGTTGTGGAAAATCCCTTTGGTCAGTTGGGATCAGCTGTCCTACCTGTATTCTCTCCCAGCTTCTTGTACAATTCCAGCCTGCTTGCTGGTGGGGCAGTGTGAGAAGCAGAAAAGGACTTGATGCTGTGCAAGCACTGTTCAGCCCTAACTAAAACATCCCCGTGTTTGGTCACAAATCCAAAACATAGCCCCATATCAGCTACAATGAAGAAAATTAAGTCTGTTCCAGCCCAAACTGGTACAGTGGCTCCACAGTGCAAATAAATAATTCTCTAGGAAGAATGCTTTGTACTCTATAGACTGAGGATTCATAGTAGTTACAGGCAATTAATCAGGAAGTTCCACCGTGATGCTTTCAGTACAGCCTGTAAATTATAACAACAAATGTAACTGTCTTCAGGAAATTAGGTGTGTAATTACTTTAATCATTTGAATGTTATATTTCTTATTGCAGCCTCTGAGAGTCATAAGCCAAGACTCAAAATTCGTGAGATTTAAAAAAAACCAAAAAACCACAAACCCCCATGCTCTTAATTTGCTTCTGTTTGGGTTTTTTCAAGCTTTTCTTTACAACAAGGTATATGTAACAATGAATAATGTACATTTTTAACAAATGTGATATTCTCAAAAAACCCTACTTGTCTCTGGGAGCTGAAATTTTCAGGGAAGTAGCACATATCACAAGATTCTCAGGAAAACTATGAGTTGACAAAATCATTATAGCTGAGCAAATTTTTTGCATTTGATGGGTTTAAACTATGGAGATATGTTCTATGCCTCTGGCACTCTCTCTGTCAGCCACTCTAGCTTATCTAATCATAGCAATTACAGACTCATTGCATCAGCTGTTACAGAGATTTATGAAGCTCGAAATTTAGATTCTGTGCATCATTTATTTTAATGGGACCAGCTTATTTTCTTAGAAATAATGCAATATACACAAAGAGGCTGAAGAAGACTACATAAATGACATTGCCCACGGAGGCAGTATATTTTAAACTGAACTTTAATCTGATAAGTAGGAACTGTTGTTTATCAAGTATTTTATTATATTCCTTTAGATATTGAGAGGGCTTTTTGGCATCTTGTATTGCAGAGCAGGAGAGTGTCATTTGTTTCTGTTTATTTACAACTAAAGCTTTCAAAGCCACTGAGCTGAACAACTCAGTTCTGGTCAAACAGCTTAGCTCATCTGGACCTTCAGGCAAAACCTGAACTTACACGCTGCCTGGGGCTACTGTTGAAATCTGGGAAACCTCAGTGAGGATATCGTGAACTTTAGAAGTATTATCTACTTCATTGGACAGGTTCACCTGAACACATTTAATCTGTGATTTTTGCTCCTATTTGGCTCCCTGAATGCTTCTAATTGCTGTGCCAGGTGGCATTTTTGATTTTTACATCAGCATTATGTTTAAGGCCTACTTCCAGCAAGTATTCTCTCTTTACAAGCCATCGGGATGGGTGAGAAATCTACTGCACTCCAAGTTAATGAGGTCATTGCCGGAGAAGTTTCCCCACAGTCAATTGATCTCACTCTTACACGTGCATGAACACACTCATCTCTAGAGAATGTGTCTGCTAATAAGCAATCTGCATTCAATGCAAGGTACCAAGGAAGCCTCAATTGTTTTTCTAAATTTCTGTGGTAGCTTTGAGTTCCATTTGGCTGTTTTCAGTGAGGAATCTTGCAGACCACAAGACCTGAACAGCAAAGATGTCTTAAATCCCTTCTAAACAACATTAAGTGCACATTTTTTATGTCCTACTTGTGCATGCGTTTGAATACTGGAGGATTTCATAATTTCATTTTTTCATTGTAGCTTTCTATGAATGGTATACTTGTTTTGTAAAAGTATATGAAATAAAATAAGTGATTTATGTAAAGCTTGTTCTATGAAGTAGGAGAGAAAAAGGAGAAGGTACCTTTTGAGGAGAGTTCATCCACCTCTGTCACATCATTGCCTGCACATCTCTGAACATCTGACAGTTTCTGTTAATTTAGTTTCGCTCTCCAGTTCAACTTCCCATATGGAAAGCTGGAGTGATTTTTGAATAACAGCAAGTAATATCTGAAGTGGCAGCAACTGGCAACTCTGACATTGAGCTTGGCTGTGGCCATTACCCAGAATCCTTCCGCTCTTCTTGAGAAGCAATTACAATTTCACAGGTTGGAATTAAAATTCCCTGTGGTATGCAATAGAGTAACTGAAACTGTCAAAGTGATTTCAAGCTGCTAATCTCTTGCTGCTTGAAGAGTGAAAATAGAGCCCCTCTTACCCAGACACAGATCTGACAACTTAAAAACTCCAGCCATCCACTGTTTAAATACATATGGAGGGTGGCTTGATCACAGAAGATATCTGTAAAGATGTTATGTCTATGAACATTTGTGTGTTATTGACAAGTCTATCTTTTTTAGTTTTAATATGTGTGTAACTTAAAGGACTAAAACAAATATAAAAGAAGTCCTGTGCAAGAGCTCTGATGATTTGGAGGAATGAGTAGTATGTGCCTGTTTGTGTGAGGCTTATTAAAATCTTCATTTATGTATTTTTGAACATGCAGTATTTTTTTGTTGGAATAATTGCTTGCAACTTTCCCAAATTTTATTTTCACATATTTATATCCCACATTTTATTTTGAGTGCACTGTGTTTGATTGTATAGATAGGAGCAAAGAGCATTCAGCAATCATAAACAGAGGAAAAAAAAATGACAGGCTGTAAAGCTGGGGTGCAAAATCAAAAATACTAGTGCAAAAGCTGCAAAGCAGGTTTGAACTAGGAGAGAGAGCCTGCAGGGTTAGGGACAGGGTGCAAAACAGCATTTGACTTGTTCAGAGGCAGGGTTCATCCACAAGATAATTAAAATTAGAATGATTGATGGAAAGTATTTGTTCAAATATCATCAGATGTCTTTTAGCTGCATATTTCATATTTCATTCATACATGTGCTTAACTTTGAAGTGAATGCTTTTTTCTTTAAATGACGATGCTTCCGGAGCTAGTGATGGGGAGATTAATTATGAGTAGTTCTATCTTAGTTTTAAAGAAGCCAAATAAAAAAAGAAATGTAACTAATAATCATGTCCCTGTACCTGTTGGTATCCCAAAGCCTGTTAACTCTCACTTAGGAAGCTATGGTTATGGATTTGGATCTTTTATGCTGTAGATCTTGTGCTATGTTGTGACAAGTTGAGCGTTTGAAACATCATGGAAGTGCCTCTGTTCCAGTCAAATAGCTAGTCAGGTTGATGGCAGGACATATCTTCACATCTCTTTGTTTCTGCTTTCCACACCTCTCTCTCACACCTTTTCACCATCTGTGCATAGACTTATCTCTGCTCCCTAACTCTCTTTTCATTCAAATCTCCTTTATCAGGAGTTTAAAGAACAGTTAGATAATGTGTTTAAGTTATTTATGGAAAATAGGAAAGTAAGGACATGTGGTCCATTGATGAACATGGTGTGAGGATCAAAGAGCATGAGAAACTCTTTTTCCCAAAGATGAGAGCTACATCATCACCTGAAGCGGATTACAAGGTCTGTCTTCTGTATCCTTGTCTTCCTCCACCTGAAATCATTAATTGCTCCCATTTGTTTTACCACTCAGAGTACACCGCATTTCATATGTATGGCTGGAAAAATCCAGATTGACTAAATTACATGTACTAGGGCAGATTGAAGTACAGCAGTAATGTAAACTAAGATGTGCAGGTATATGTAGTCCTAAAAAAACAGCAGCCAGTGCAACATCATACACCTCTGGTACTCAGAGCTGAAGTTTTTCAGTCCTTGTTATTAATATACAAGTTACAGGTATCACAATCCTTCTGTGTGCAGAGAGCTACTATTGAACAAAAAAGGAGAGGAAAGAGGGAGAGGGGGAAAAAAAAATAAAAAGTCCTCAATTGTGACTAGTTAGGTTTGAATACAAGAGGATGTTGTTTAGTAGCTGCATCATCAGAGAAATGCAGTAGCAGTTCAGAAGGAAGCTGAATACCACACAGTGGCATCTCAAATGTCTTCTTTGCACTTTGCGCTTCTTTTTCCTAAACACTTAACCTACATTACAGACAGATGAATATTCTTCAGGTAAAACCAAACCAGATCAAGAGGGGGAAAGTCTGCATTTTGATTGTGGTGATTTAGCGCTTTTTTCACTGTGAGGGACAGGCAAGGTGTGTGAATCAGGTCCCATGAATAGAGAAAGAATAATACTTAAGTATCTTTTGACAATTTATTTCATTGGAAACTATTTAGCAATGTTAGCTGTTCCTCTTGAAATGTGGTGTTAAGATCATGTTTTATAGAACACAAACTGTCTTAGATGGTTTGCTGAATGCTGGCTGTAGGTAATGGAGTTGAATTCTATGCTGGTGACCAGTGCGATGTTGATTTGTGCCTACACTTGCATGCTTTAAATGTTCCATCTGTCACTGGAGTGTGAGGACAGGCTAGTTGTGCTCAACTGAGCGTAAAATGTTGTGTCTACTTCCTTCGTTGATGGTGTTTGTGGAGACTGGTTTACAAATGGTTAGTTGGCAATGTGTTATGGATTACAGGAGAAGCTTGGAGACGTGATTGTTTGACTCATAATGTGAGTTGGAGGTCTGACAGAAACTAACATCATGAAATCATAACATCGTTGTAAGTTTGACTTTGCATAGTTAGGATCTCATTGTAGTATATAATCTGAAGAGTAAAACTGTTCTAAGGTGCTTGAAAGGCTTTGCTGTACAGACACCCTTCCCAACTGCTTGTAACTTCTGGGGTTGCTGTGGTGTGTTAGGGCAATCAGCTTCACCACACTAGCTACTGCCCACCAGTATCACGGTCAGAGAAGAGCAGTCCAGCTCACCTGGTCTCTGACTGCAAGCTGGGCACACACAGTTTTATTGGGGGGGGTGGGGGCTTCAACAACTTATCACCTGTCACCTGGTTTTGTCAAAGCATTGCATTTCTTATTGCAGGGTACGGAAAGTGGGTGAACTCTGACTGGCAAAGAAACTTGGTCAGTCCAATGGCATTCAGTAAATACATGCTATTTAATGACTGCAAGCTTCTACTGTTTGTTTTTTCAAGTACCTCCTTTCCATTCCTTCCCTGTAAAGATGCATTCGCTCTTATCCATTCTTCCAGCTACTTCACCCAAGCTATCAACATCTCATTTTGTTTTATGGAAGATGGTGTGTCTTCAGAAGGGTAAGTATTAGTCTGGCTATTTCCTTGAAAACAAGAATGCTGCTTCTCCCATGGAGCTGATTTGTTAGAGGTGTCCTGCTTAGAAGCTATTTTGTTGCAGTGTCTCTCCTTTAACTGTGTAGTGTGTGGTTGCCTTAGCCTTTGGATTGTATCAGAAACTTCTGTTTGCTAGTAAGCAGTATTAAAAGGCCTCTTCTGTTGAGCTATGGTTTTAGTCCTTCAGACCCCAGAAATCTAGTCATTCAAAGCAATACATAAAATACATCATTGATGTCAGTTGAATGTATTAAATTTGATATCCGCTAGTGACTTTATGAGCCATAAAAGTCAACATCCAACAATCATTAACTACAAGATCTCTCTACAAGAGATAATAAAGGGCCATGTGTGACATGATCTGCGGAGTATTACTATGAGATGGCAGAAGGAAACAAGCGAGCAAGTTACTGAGTCAACCACGCAGATAACCAAGGACAGAGAGAAGGATGTTCACATTCAAGAGACAGCTTAATCTCCATGTATATTATGTAATATTAAGGAAATAAAAAAGGACAGATTGCTTATGTTGCAGCACCTTTAATTTGCTTCTATCCTGCTTGGATTGTTTAGTAGGCAGAAAGGGCAATCTGAACAACAGTCTCCAGCAGAGCCTAATGTCTTTGGCTTTGTGAAAAAGAAATTATTTGGTACAAATGTGAACTTTCTGCACTCTCATATCTCCTCCTCCCTTAACTCTAAAAAAAGAGACGTTCTCTTCTGTGTTTGGTTTGCTTTGGAATTTTTTTCTGCAAACACGTTTTTGTTCCCAAACCCTATTACATCTGACTCTGAAATAACAGTGAACAAAATCATTCAATCCTTACACTTTTAAGTTGAAGCTTGTTTGTGTTTTGTTACATCACTTGTGAGACTGAATCAACTGCCACCTGACTTGTACGGGGATGGGATTAATTTTCATGTTGATTTGAACCTAAACAGGAAGTTTTCAGATGGTACTTGTGGAGCACTACTAAGCAGATCAAGAAAATCAAGCCTAGCTGGCTCTGAGTTTCCTGTATTTACTGTCTCTATGTACAAATTTACTAGGATTGCATGCTGAAAGTTGTTGAAGCTGACTAATCTAAATCCACTGATAAATTTTCAGTTTCTACCAATCTGCAGTGACATTTAAATCAAGCACACACATAATTGCCTTGCTCCAGTATATATCTGCTGAAGAATTACTGCTACAGGACAGTAGTATATACATTGCTCTCACCACCTCCTCCATAGAAACTCTGCTACGCAAGAAGAAAACCAAACCATAAATATCAGATAAGAGGAAGTTCCTAAGCTTTATAAAGAAGTAGCTGTCTTACACCGCTGTACAAATATTCATGAAAAAAATGTAGTAAATGAGTAGTAGTTTCTGAGTTCAGAAAGTTTGTTCTGGAATAGCTATCAGATGTGTTTCAACGTATATTCTGCTTTTGGGTTAATAGGTTTAAAACAAGAAGAAAAATCACTATCGAATGTAATAAGTTTATAGAAGGTGGAGGATCTCCTCTCTTTCCCTGCTTTGTAGCAACATCAGTCTGCCACTGTAGAGGTGTGTGAGCCTTAGATGTGTTGCATGTCAGTGACAGTTTCTGGGCCAGTCTTTTGTTGCCTGTGTTTCTTTCTATAGTCTTTGAAAGACATTTACTTTACCATGTACCCTGCAGAAACCTTGTATTCTCTGATGTCTTTAATGAGCTCAGAAGCTCTTTTGAGTATATTCTGCAGAAATCCAGGATTACAGTTCCAGCATTCTGAATCACAGCAGGGAGAACAAGCCATGTTGGTCTTTCACATCAAAGTTGTTGTCATCTGAGGGTTCAATAGTATATTTCCTGTTCTTGCTGCTACAGTGCTGCAAAAGTTGAGTCATCAGCATATAAATACTTTCTTGGGCTCAGAATATCTGATTTCTTTTTGTGTCAATTAGCTGCCTATTTCATTTCTCTTTCCACACTTCCTGAGTTATCTAACTATGAATACTGAAATCAGGTTGCCACCAGTTGTACTTCATAATGATGCAAATTCAGGAAAGCAGAGGCAATTCAGAAATAATATCTTGAAACCCATGAAACTTAAATTCTAGTGATCCCCATTCACAACAGTCGCTTAAGCAAAAGACCTGGAGTAGTTTCGGTAATAAAGTCTAGTCCTGAGGACAGTCGTGAGCAGTGGTCTCTAATGGCATGCTTGTAAGCAAGGAAAGTAAATGAAAGTCTACTCCATGGAGGGAATATGTTTTATTCTATTTTCTTGACATGTTTAACAATCTGGCCCAAACTCACTTGACAGGTAGAATTGACAAGGTCTTCTTGCTTAAATAAAATGACAGTGTACTAACTAGTCTGATTTTCCAATTGTCAGAGTTATCTAGACATGCTATTCCTGTTTAAGGCAGCACAGACAAGCTGCTGTGATGGCCACTGACAAGCATAAAACTTTTCTCCTCTTTTCTTAAGCACTTCAGAGTTAGTTGGGATGCAAATATTCTGGCCTTAGGGAGAAGGAATGGTATAGATGGTTCTTCCCATATCTTGTAATTGTCAATATGGGACAAGCTTGAAATAATAAAAAGACCTAAGCAAAGGAAGAATTTTAAATAAACAACAATTTTTAAGTAAGCTACTTTAAGAGTTATTTCCATGGAAAGCCAATTATAGTATTTTACTCACTTTTTCTTTCCTTTTCTTTCCTTATCTTCCTCTTCTCTTAAGTTCCTTTCCAGTTTTGGGGTAATTAAACATTGTCATTTCAAACTACAATAGCTGCAGCTCATGTGGCCCTCTTACAAAACCAAGTTTTGAGTCACAGTAGTTCCTATAGGCTTAAGCTAAATTCCAGAATCCTGAATTAACATGGTAGCCTCAGGGAGTGGCTAGGGTGTCCCAAACAGATTTAAACTGAGGCTGTGGCCTTTCTGTCCTACCTCCTTCTATCAACAGCTCTTGCTTCCACCAGCAGTAATGCTGTGAGGTTGCTCAAGTAGCTGTTCAGGTAGCCCATCTAACTGAAACATATTTTTTGGCAGGGTTTGTTTTGAGCTGTCTCATGTTGCTGAACAGCCTCACTATGCTGTTGCACGAGCATTGTGGCAAGGAAAGGGCTGATTTGCACTGGCTTGAGCTGCCAGAGAGCCACACTTCAGGCCAAAGTCAAGGATTGCATGAGGCTGAACTGCTTCTTGCTAGTATAGCTTTGGAAAGGTCCTTGTTCCAACACTTTATTTCAGTTACAGAGTTGCAGTAGCATGCTGTGGCCACAGAATTATGTGACTGAAAACAGAGTACTGTTGTGCAAGTGCTGTAGAGCAGAGCCATAAAGTTGTTTCTGACATAGCTTCAGAGGTAAGGTTTGCTCAGGAATTGAGGAGCTAAGGTCATGGCCCGCAAGGCAGGCAGGATGGCGCTGAACTATAGGGTTTCACAGTACTTGAGTGATCTGTTCTGTTCAGCTCAGGATTAGATCATAAAGGCCATATAAAATTACTGATCTTTCCCTTAGGCTAGTAACTGTCCTTTTGATCTCTAGAAGCACGTACACAATATGGCTTTTCTTCTCATTACTTTTTTTTTTCATGGAAATACAAGGTGCTGGTTGCCTCCCAGGAGGTGCTGTTTATGTGGGTAGAACAGATTTCATGTTTCAGACTCCTAATCTGTCCCTTCTGTCAGCTGTAGAAATCGCTTTAAAAACCAACTTGCCTGTGAGTGAGTGGTTTGGGTTGGTTGTGGTTTTGGAGATTCTTTTCTTATGTCGCATTACTTTCCTTATGCACGTGCTACAGAATATCTATTTGTTAAGGAAGTACAAAGGAGGAAAAAAGTAAGTTCTGTGTCATTTCAGTTTGCCTTTGTGCTGAGATCTGGTCAGAACCAGCCAAATTCTGGGCAGTCAGCAATGTCAGCAAACAGAAAGCAGCTATCTAGAAAAGGACTTGGAGCTTTAAAGTCACATTAAGTCTTTGTTATAAACTTCTGCTTTGAAGACATTTAGTATGACACATGCAAAAAAACATTAACTCTCATGAGATTCGTTACCAAATGTTAGGAGAAACTCAGCGGGACATTTCAAGGGGTACATTCCAAAACCTTTTATCATGTATACGATGAAAGCATCTTTTAAAAAAAACAATTAGTGCAAAGGAGGAAAACCTGTACTAGCACTGGGTTAATATTAAATGCAAATTTGTTTTCTGGGAGCAATTTAGGATAACAACGGCATTTAGTGAGAACTTAGTGGAAATGTCTAAGAATAGAAATGGTCTTTGACCTTCTGTCCACTGCTGCAAAGTGTGTACAAAGCAAGTGACTGGACATTTAAATGGTGAAACACCAGGGAAAAAAGCAGTTTATCATCAGTATCCTCCATGGAGTATTACAGGCATCCTGCTATTTCTAACACTATGTTTTTTTATAAGTCTTTCCCATGGATTAGCTTGCAATCATTTAAGAGCATATACATTGTTTATGTACGTATTCTAGTATATTTTTGTCTTTCTCCTGTTTATTCTGTAATCAGTGGCTTGAGAAGTCTTGCCTGAGTTTAGGAAGAGGAAAGTAAGGTTTAAAAAAGTGATATCGTGTCTTGTTCTAAGGCTCTGAAATTCAGTAATTTTGATTTCTTCAAATAATTGCCCCATTTGGGGCCAGCAAGGGAGAGAGGGCTGTCTACCCTGTGCCCAGCCCTGCTTGCAAGACAAATGGCTCCATTGTTTCTGTGGTGTGTAAATATCACCAGACTTGGGAGGTCAGGACTGCATGCACTGAGTGGGTGCTTAAAGAACTTGGATCAAATACACGTAGAAGATTTTGAAGATAAGGCGTCAGTAATGATAAGGCTTGTGTACTCTCTGACCATGTTTTGGTGGCAGAGTAAAAACACAAAGCACTGAGCTCATGTAAACTTACTCACTCTGCTAGTTCAAAATATGTTGAGGAGTTAGCTTTCCACCAGTAGGCTTTATGCCAGATAAGGTATCATTTTTCCTTCCACAGCCAGCCTAAAAACCTAATGCTGCCATAAGTTTCTATCATTTACTTGAGCAAATTCCACAGAAAAATAGTTATGTACCTATGCCTAACACAACACACGTGTGTTGTAGGTGACCTGGTGCTGTGTGGGTGTGGAAATCGTGAGCTGGGAGACTGCTGATATCTAAAGCTGGGGTGGGACTAGGTGAAGCTGGGTTGTGAAGGCTTCCCAGGGGACTTCACAACTCTTCAGGAGTTTGGGCCTATGTTGGGGCTGAAGACAAGCTGTAAAGTAGTCTATATATTTTTAATTTTTAGTGCTATAAAGATGATGATTTTTATTTCCAATTTAAAAACAGGAATTGCCTTAGACATAAGGTCTGAAATAGTAGCCAGCAGGCTGATCAGATATTACAGAAGAGCACAACAGTGCCAGTGAGCTGGTGAACTTTGCTTTGGCTGTCATTGGCATTGTTGCTGCTTTAGGCTGAAACAGTTCTTCACAGAAGGTCAGTCATTATGGAGTTTGGCAAACTCTGAAGCTACTGATGTTCCTAACAAAAAAAAATAATAAAACAAACTGGAAAATTCTTCCTGATGTATGTTATACCACTGCCTGTTCCTCTGAACGCATTCAGGAAATAAAAAGCCGTGTGCTATTCTTGAATTACACAGACGGTTTGTATGTAGTGTCCTTCATAATTAGCTGTCACAGAATTGGAGCAGAACCATGCTAAAAAGTTTGGCATTTTAAGATGCCATATAATCTCATAAGGTTTTGGAAGGACAGTTCTGTCTCCCTTGGTCTTAGGAGGAGGAACACTTCTCTCTGTTGTCCTGCACTTGTGCAGTGTGAATTCTCCCTTTTGTTGTGTCTACTATAAATGACACTTTACTGATATCTGGGACCTTTATTGACTTTTATATTGCAGACAATAAAAAATCACTCAGAAACAGACTTCATTGTTGTGGTGATGTTTGGCATCTATTTCATATACAGTTGGATGAGTTTTAGTGACTCATCAATGGCTGTGCTTAGCATGAGGCTCTGTAAACAGCAGTTGCTGCTGGAAATTGTTAGTAGAACAAGACAATCTTGAAGGGAGAACTGAGTAGGCTTGTGTAATTTCAATGTAACAAAGCGATTTAAGAGCCTGCTTCCCTCCTATTCTGAAGTTGGATTTATCTGACTCAATGATTCCTACAGTGACTAGATTCCTGGCATAGAGAGGCAGCACTAGAAATGCATGCAAAGCTATTTTTTTAAAATACTAATTTATCTGTATTTTTTTGTACATCTGCCAATTTCTTATTTCTTCTGCCCACCAGACAGTTAAATCATGTTTTCATAATTTTTTCTTTACAAATATCCATTGCAATAGTGGATTCTTTCTAAGGCATTTTCAAAACCTTGCACATACTTTTCTTATTAAAAAAAAGGAAGATTAATTCCTTTCTCCCTATTATTTTATCACTCCTTTTGTTTTAATTTATAAGGTCACTGCAGCCATATTTTTTTTATAAGTGGGTTTTCTGGCCTTTTTTTAAGGGCTTGGAGGTAGGGAAAAAACAATTCTGTAAGAGAATGACTCTCATTCCACAAATGTTGATTCACTTGGCTCGTAAGAAGAGCTTATTACTTTGTTTACTTGGAAAGAATGAATATCAACACATAAATGATCAGCTGAGAACTAGATTTCCAGACGGAAGAATTTTCCTATTCACTTTTCTGTTGATTCAAAGCAATATATTTTAAAATGGATGTAACTCTCAGCCTTATGATAGTCACATTGCATTCCCTTAGGAGCAAACACAGGCAAAAGTGTCTGCTTAGTTTCCAAGCTAGAGAGCAGTTGTTGCCTCAGGTACTCAAGTTTCCATAGAAAAAATCCTTCTGTAGCCCTTATAGTCATACATGCTGAATATATCAATGTACCTGGGGACTTCCATGCCAACTTTTAAGAAATATTAGAAACTCCTCTTCAGAAAGACATGGAAAAACAATTTACTGAACAAGCTTCCCAAAAGTGCTTTTTGCAGACACTGTTTCACCTAGGTGAAGTACTCAGACTTGACATATTACAGCTGAAAGAAACTAACCATATCATATAATTTCTGAAGTAATTTTTCCCTTCCTCTCACTCTTGGAAAGATATGTAACCTGACAGGATAACAATTAAGACACTTTCTTCAGACCTTGCTGCAGTGCAGTTCTTTAACCACCTTCTGGAAAATCCTCTTGGGCTAATACATTGCAATCCCACTTTTCAGAGTTTGCAAAACCTAATGTATTTATCTTGTTAACAGCATCCCGCAGAATCTCAGGTCACAGGGACAATTCATGTCCTTCACAGCTCATGGGATTTTGTAAAACTCAATTGCAGTAAGAGATTTGTTTGAGAGGATGGACTGGACTGCTAGTCATGTATGCCATCTACGCCATTGTCTGTTTCAGCAATATGGCTTCATTTTTAAAGCTTATAGTGGAAAGTGTATTACTTACATTATGCATAAGTCATCAGGTGCTTTATCAAGTACTTCAGCTGTTCCAGATTACAAGCATGTTTGTGGGCTACGTACATTTATTGGCTTATTTCTATATGATGGTTTCATAATGCTGAAAATAGAGAAAGAAGCAAATTCATTTTCTTTAAACTGCTTGATGTGAGAAAATTATCCTCATAGTTCGTACTGTTATAGAAGGTTGCTGTGACCTGGAGATATACCATTTAGGTTATCACTTTCCAGATTTAAAAGAATAAGCTGTCAGCAACAGAAACTTTCTTCCTGCTTGCTTTTACAGCACTTTGCAGAATGCAATGCTGATCCATTTCAACAGACATTGAATAGTACACAGTAACACTTGGAAGTAAATTCAAGTAACCAGTCGTCATATTGACTTCCAATTATTTACAGTAACAGTGCCTAGATCCCCCCTTCAGACACTGGACTTACATACCTAATGAGGCAGGAGGTGCCAACAATTAAGAGACCTGAAGGATAAAAAGTTGGAGACAGAAACTGCAAGAGAAGCCTTAAAAGCATACCTTGAATGCACTTATTAGGGCATTTGAGGGATGAGGAGTTGTTGGCTGTGCATAATACCTGAACAGATCTGCTAGTTTGTGAGTCAGCAGAGCATTACCAACTTTACAGCCTTTTCTACCCAGACTAAATCAAATGCAAAACCAACTTGAGTTTTATGTGATGAGAATTGTGTGCGAATATTTAAAAATAGTGATCTTCCTGAGCTGTATTTTCATAATGGGAAAATATTAGTCCTTTCTGGTGGTACTTGTTAGTAGCCAGAATCTCTTGTTCAGCTGTTTTTTGGACATGGTTCAGGACAGACATCCTTGGGGATGATTGAGCTAAAGAGTTGTTGTAGGTAGACAGTTGTCTGAGTTACTAGTAAACCTACTGTTTAATGCTAAAATGAAATCACAGTGTCAGCATTGTACTGGAACTCTCCATTTTTAATTACTATTCAATTACAATTAAAAAGAAAAATCTGGTCTTATTCTTCAACTTGTTAGTGAAGCAGCAGAGGCTGTGGTATAGTCAGGCATATTTGGTATGACACCTTTTTCCCCATAAATGAGCTTTGTGTTCATTTGCATCTGACATTACAAAGCATAAATGTAAAATACTGCTAAGTCATGGGTTTAACAAATCTGCACCTACTTGCACGTAAAGTGGTCAGAAATGAGGCCCAGGAACACTTACTCCCTGCTGATTGTCAGTACTCTGACAAAATATGAGTACACGCCCATATCCAGAATAATGTTGGGGCCTCATTCATGTTTAGCTTCATCTACTTTGGAAAAGGAAATACCTTGTGACATTCTGCAGTGGCCTCTATGGACAAATAAATAAAAGATTTAATGGAGCCTGCACAGCAGGACATTGGCAACCAACGAGGACCCTGAGAATAGGTTGTATAAATTAGACAGGACTTGGGATATTTTCAGAGCTCCAGAAGGGACAAGAAGAAAGGTCTTTCATCCACCCAAGTTCCTGGGGCTCTGTGGAAAAAAACCTGCACTGTGTTTAGCACAGGGAATAGCCATTTCTCATGAGTGTTTTGAGGCTGTATCATATAATCTGGCCTCATTCCATCAAATGCATTTCTCTGAATTGGATGTTAGATGGTCACGGCTTTTAGTATGTCACCAGGTAATTAATTACGATATACATGCAAATCGTGTACTGTCTCAATAGGCTGTGCCTCTAAGCTGCACAGAGCCAACAGGGTGCACGTGACTAAAAATATACTGATTAAAGGTCTGCAGTAGTAATGAGCACTGCGGCAGTTTAGCACACTGAGTCACTAAGGGCTGTGCTGTCAATTACCTGTGGATTAAGGACCAATGCGATTTTAACCAGATCCCTCATGACCTGAATGGAAAGCCCCAAAGGATTCTGTGGCACTGCCTCTTACAAATGCACCATGACAGATCAGTTTTCAATTTTTATTCTTTCTTTTATTAAAAATATTTTTCTTTCTTTTTTTTTTAATGAAATGGAACTTCAAAGTAACAGCCTAACTTATGATTAATATACCTCACAGTATTTATTCTATGACTTTTTTCACTTGTTCTGTCCATTAGCCTTCACTGTAGCTTCTGCACCTGGATGCTGAAGGGTAGGAGAGGGCTGTAGGGGGAACAGATGATGCATGTGAAAATAAAAAGTAATTGTGATAATAAGGAGTTTTAGCAGCTTGAAGAATCCTTTCCCTCACAATTTTCCAACCTCTTTTTAGCTTTCATGCTAGCTTTTCATCGTTACTTGTGTGTGCATGCACACATATGTGTGTGTGCACATATTATGCACACTGTTATATGTAAAGAGGATAGATCTTCACATCAACACATGAAGAAGAACTCAGAACTGCTTTGTCAACAGACATAAACTATTAGACTATCCACAACTGATGTCTTTGAGGTCATCTTCTGCAGCCAGAATAAATTTCTCTTTAGCAGTACAGATGGATACTAGGAAAGCCAGCAGATGCATAGGAGCTAATCAGAAAGCAGCTCAGCAGGGTAACTAAAATCTCTACTAGAATTCATATCCCTTCACGGAGTTTAATTAAAGAGCTGTGTGTGCATCCTTTTGTTTTATCTGTTGCCAGTGCTTTGTCTCCTATTGTGGCAGTTCCTTCAAATAACTACCAATTTGCTGTGATAATCTAATGAGGAGAACGAGCGGCACTGTTTAATTATACAAAAATTATAACGAGCTTTGGCTGCCGAAGAGTTAAGGAGCTGCTGCTTGCCACTGGAATACAAAAGAGCTGGTACCAAAGGGGTCCCTGGAAGTCTGTGGCACTTCAGACTTCATTGCTGAGCAGTGGTAACTGGCATGAGCAAGCTGCAGGCTAGCGGAGCTTCCTTCGGGGAGAGATAACTGAATTATTGAGCAGCCTCCTAACAGCAGGAAGCAGAACAGGCATGGACAGATTTCTGTTTCACACCCCACCAAAATATACAAGGCAATCAAAAGAAAGATCTCCAGTTCTATGTAAGTACAATGCCTTTGGCACTGTACTCTGTTCCTCATCCTCACAGCCGAAGTTGCAGTTTGGGCATAACCAGGTCTCATCTGGTGCCATTTTGCTGCAGGAGGTAGCAGAACTTGGAGAAATAGGGTTCTGGCTGCTGGGGAAACATGAGCCAAGGTGCAAATAACTCAGGTATGTCTGTGCTCTGTCCAAGAGTAGTGTGGTGGATTCAAGTTTATCAAGACATAACTCTTCTAGAAGGTAAAAACTTTCCATTTTCCCTTTTTTTTTTCTTTTTTTATCAAGAGGTAAGTAATATGTGCAGCCTCTTTATTTTACATCCAAACTATTTAGTCATTGAAGTTCTTGTTTTCCCTTTTCTGTTTTCTCTAGCTGGGATAATGCGGAAGTAAGCATGGAGTGGGGAGCTTTGGAAAACAGGAACTCTAATGGACAGATTGCTGGAAACTGTTTCTTGAAGCAGAGAACCAAGTCTCCAGAATTCAGCTTAATATTGATGTGACTGACTACAATGTGCATACTGTCCTTATTAATCACAACACTAATGAACTCCTAAGGTATACAGTGCCCATGGGGGCATACAAGCCAGGTCTCCTGGCATAGAACCACTTGGCTGGAACATGTATAACGGAGCTGGCAATAACACATCCAGAACCAAAGATATCTGTGAATGCAACAAAACATGGCAGGGCCTGCGTTTCCTCTTTCAGTGTACAGCCTGGCCACACCACTGTGGGAAAGGAGGTGTGGAAATGCAAGGGCATCAGCACAATTGAAGTAAGCTGGGGTGAAACTTATGACAGACCAATGCTGCTAGAATTCTGATGTGAACAGGGCTGTGATGGTACCACTTCTGACCGGTGCTGCTATGCCACTAATACCCAGAAAATGGAAAAAAATTGAGGACTACTCTGTTTTTACCAGCATGTGTGTTAGTTGTATGTAAGGAAGACTGGCATGGGAACAGGCAGTACTGAGTTGATAAGAGATCTGTGTTTGCCTTTATTGCAGCATTCATTGTACAGTACACTGTTCTATGTATTGGCATTTCTGTATCAGGAGAGGTGTGCTGGGATAGATACAGCTGTAAAACAAAGAAGTTAAGGTAAGCTTATATTAGGAACACTTTACAGGTATAGGACTGCAATCTCATTACACAGGCAAAACATTTCTGTTGCTACTGATAGTCTTTCAGACGCTGGCCCCTTTGACCATGTCCTTTGTTCACCTGTGGTTCTGCAAATTTCTTATAAGGGCAAGTGAGGACATATGCCATCCTTTGCCCCTGGCTTTTTTGGATTCTAGTGGCCAGCAAAGACATCTCCTGCACAACCAAGGCACATTAACATTTTTACATGAAGAGTACTAGGCAACTTCCTCATTAGGAAAGATATGAATCTGAATTACCTCTTCCCCTTTTAGCCTCACGCCCCCTTCCAACTAAAACCCAGGGTCATAAGTTCATTCTGCATGCCATCTATGTAATACATCCTTTTTCTCTAGCCAGACATCTACAACTTTGCTATTACAGCTTCAGCTCTTGTTATCTTATGGATCAATCACTGTATTCATCCTGCCATAAATCTGACAGGTGTATGCTACCCATTCCCAGTGCTCCTGCGAAGGTAACCTTCCCAACACTTAATCGCATTGTCTGTTCTCTGTGCGTTCCCATTGCCTTACTCTAGAAAGTTAAGCTACTTGTATTTAATTCAAGGCATATTATGGCATATCTTCTCTCTACCTATCATCACCTCCTCAATATTGAAGCGTTAGCTGTCACCTCTAATAGCACACAGTTCTGGCCTCCTCTGAGTACTCATTCAATTTTTAAATGTTCTTCATACTTGGAAGGAGTGTCCCATGAAGCTGTGCAAAGCAGCTTCTTTTGGCTCTTAGCATTCATTTATAAGTCTCTTCCTTTCCACATTGCTTCTTTAAAGACTTTGTATAGCTAATGTGCTGGCTGACCTTGCTTTATTTCGCTCCCTTCCCTGGACCTACAACCCCAACATTTTATGTGAATGTCGTGAATGCTTTAGGATGGGCACTATCACGTACAGCACATAGCACGAGGGGAATGTGGCCTGTGAAAAGGGCTCCCACACGTTTCAGCAGGAGTGCACCTGTAAAAGCAAAGATGGCAATAGCATAGTAACCTTGTCACCTCCGCCTTCTACCCCTACCCTGGGTGAAATAAGCAATCCCGGAGAAAAGCAGCATGGCTGATATCTTTACATACTCAGCTCATCCACACTTGAAAGAGATCATATTTCTTACTGCTCCGACCTGACAGAATTTACGGTGAAACCTGAGGATGTGAGTTTTAGTAATATCACCTGAAGAACACCTCTAGCTAGACTGTGTATTGGGAGAGCCATCTGTGAGCACACAGCACTTCCCAGCCTAACTAGTGTAGCTAAGGGCTTGGCAGCTGCCCCCCACCCCCTCCCAACCTCCCAGCTGTGCTGATCAAACGGGTGGTGTGAGCACTCTTTCATCTCTTTCAGCAGAGATTCATCCGATTATCTCAAACTACTTTATTGGTAGCTTAATCTGGCTCTGCTGAGTGTGTACAGTTGCAGACTGGGAGGCACGCGTGGACCCTCTGGGGCGCCTCTGGGGCAGTAAATCCTGGCAATGAGGTGGTGGCAAACAGCCATGGGGTAGCAGAGGAGGAGCAGCTGTGGTGTCTTCAGCTCTTGCAGCTGTGTGTAGTCTAAGCATGTATCTACAGCATCACTGTACTTGCTAGCACTTCAGAAAAAGTAGTCCTTTCCTTTTGAGGAGACTCAGGAAAACATTGCCTTATTTCTGTATGAGCTAAAATCCTATGTTTTCCATGGAGTTTGCCTAGTATCACATTGAAATGAACTTTGAAACAAATTCACACTGAAACTGCTACAGACAATTTTTGCTTGGTTTTGAAACAAAACATGAAAAATCACCTCAGGATAGCTGGCAATGCTTGTGACAAGCAAATCTGTTGGTGAAACAAGAGAAGGCTTCCAGTTTCTAATGAAATCCACCGCCACCTCCAACCCAGTGAGCATTTACATGATTTTCTTGTGAACATTTCACACAACTTTGAAAATTAAATGCTTCCTTACAGGAGATGCTTTTAGTCTGTTCTGCATCTTTTGTGGATAGCTGCCAGGAGATCCTGATCCAACAGCCAGCTGTGCTTCTATGACCAGCTTTTTGTGACCATGGATTATCATTGTTTTACTTGTGCATCCTCCGTTTTCTTCTCTGTTAGGTATGTATAAATAAGTTAGAAATCAGAGCCTGCATATTCTTTGCAGCCATACTGGGCAGAAACACAATAGCAAAAGGTTAGGGTTCTTATGATCTTAGAAAGACTCTGAGAAGTAAAATAGTTAAGCATAAACATTTTTTAACTTAATAAAAATTATTTTCTATTCTCAAGGTGAGAGCTATGCAATACTTCAATGTACAAATGTAAGTCAAAATTGTCAGTGACAAAATGCTTACCCTATATTAAGTGGGAATAAAGATCTTGCAAAGAGTATGCTAGGAAAAGAGTTTCTTTTTCTGGAAAACATATTCTACTGGGATGCATCCTTTTATACTGTCATTAGGCATTCTGAAGTAACAAGGTTGCAAAAGGAATCTCTTTTAGCTGCATACTGACTTAAACGATGAGGTAATTACTAATATGGTAATTCCATGTGGGCAGATTGGTGAAAACCGAGAAAGAGACCCTGCTTTACACTTATGCAATTGTAAACGAGTGTTGCAGTTATAAATATTTAAAAAAAAAAAAAAAAGAAAAGGGGAGAAAGGGGACATGGGGAACAGGAGCAGGCTTGGCAAAAAATCTGGGCTTTATACAGCCAAAGCCCTTCATTTACACCCTGGAAGTAGGGCCAAGTCAAGTTAACAAATGCAAGGACATTAAACCATTATGGCTAGCAGAATACTTCATTGACTGCCATGTTAAAGTGACTGTAAAGCCTGTCCCTGGCAAGCAATATGTACACGCCGCATTCATACATGGGGCATCACTGCACCAGGGACATGAAGATTCAGCAGTGGAGGCTTTTGGATGGTGTTTAGCTAGATGCCAGCAGGAGCCCATTTGGCCCTCACTGGGATTTCTTTCACACGTTACAAATCAGGGATACAGCTAATATGGAGACAGAATTCTCATTTTGATCGGGGAAACAGATGCAGTCTTGAATATATGCGAAATGCAATACGCCATCCTAGGAAAAATTTAACTTTATTCCTTAATCTTTATTTTTTAAATAACATTGTGGACAGTGCTCTGTGTTCAAAAATAACGTGCTTGGATAGGATGACATCTTTCCTAAGATAATCACAACAAAATAGCATTAAAAATAAACATATTTCCTTTTGAATTATCATTATTTGGTTTGGAGTATTCAAGATTTGTTCTTCCAGTTTCATCATCATCATCTCTGGCACTAGGTTTGATGTATGGTTCCTTTCTTGTCAGTGAAAGCTGAGGCTTCCTCTGACTGCAAAACTGGATTCCCCATCTATCCCTCCAGTCCATTAGCTGGCCTGAAACAGTGGTTTATAGTTCAATTTCAGATTTCTGAAAACAATTGTTAAAGAAAATTGCTTTCCTTTTTATCTTTAAGATTTACTTCCATTTTTTTCTTACAATTGTTCTTATACTGTAGTCGGTAAAACTTACCGGACGTCATCATGAAGATGATCTACCCATGCTAAAATGGCCTTTCTGATCATCATCCCTGCATTTCATTCAGCTTTCTTGTGAAACGGAATCCTCACAATGGTAATGCAAATGGTTCCTTTGGAGAACTGTTTTTCACCTATTTGCCTCAGTGACATGGCACTGAGGAAGTAGTTATGGCTGTACTCCTGGTCTTATGTTTCTCCAATAGAAGTCCACCTACAATATACTGGGCATATTTGATCTTCTGAAGATTCCCTGTTCTTCTGACATCCAAAAGATAGGACTTCATGTTGTAAGGAAGGTGAATAAATGTTGTAGTCTGCTTCTGAAGAGAGCGGAGTAGAGCATGATTTGTTCCTGACTCTCAGTGTGGTGTTATCCAGATCTTTCCATTATCTGAGGATGAAAGGGTAGCTTTACTTCCACCCTTACTTCCTGCCTCCTTGTGCCCAGGTAAGTCCTGCTTACAGGCACAGTTTCTGTCAGAGATGTTAAAAAAGTCTATATCAACAACAGTTACTGTTGGGGGACTGTAGAACCTGTGAGGGGGGAAGCCTGCTTGCATTGTGCAGTTTTCTGACACAACAAAAAAAGCACTATCTACCTGAGAATAGCCTAGTCAGTAACCTTTAAGTCAATCAGGATCACAGTTAAAGTAACCTACCAACCCACCACAAAAAAACAAAACCAAAAAAACCCCAAAACAACACCTAAAATTTTAGCCTGTGATTGCTCCTGTCTCTTAGGAGTTATTTTTTCTTTCTATCCTGTGTTTTCATCTTCATTAAAATAAACAGAAGTAGAAAAAATCGAGTTTTTCCAGCAAAGGATCTTTAGAAAATTCAGCAAGGCCTTAAAAATTTTTTTTCAATACAGGAGATGCTTCCTGAGGACTGATGTGCTGCACTGTCCATTTAGGAAGGCTGCTGTGGTGTCCTCAATAAGCAGTTCAGAGGTGTCATTGATTAGTGAGAGGTGCTGAGAGGTCATTCTTACTCTGCTGTATTGTCCTCAGTTTTGGCCCCTGGGGCCACTGGGGCAGCTGCAACACTGATGGACTCTTTACTTGCTCTGTGCAGTCCAAATGGCTGTTTTACCTTATCCAAGTTTGCAACTCAAATCATTTTGCTCAATAAGAAAGTCATAGTACTTCCTGGTGATCGGGGAAGCTTGGGCTGATATTGCCACTGCAGTTCTGTTGGATTTTTACAAAATGTTTTTAACAAGGTGAGTAAGCTTTCTAAACAGCGTAACAGGAACATCTCCATGTGCTTGAATCTCAGCACTGAGGGTGTTTCTATGGGGACGGAAGTGATGTAACCTGTGGGATGAATATGAGGGTTTGCTCTGCCTGGATAGGAGAAGAAGAAACTGAATTCTTTTCTAGGTGAAGGGTGTTAGAGGAGTTGGGTTTTGTAGTTATTCCCTCTGTAAGTGCATCACATTTCCTTGCAAGCTTGGATTAATTCAGAATCTTTTTGACCAAGTCCCAGTACCTATCACCTAAATGTATGAGGATCTTAGCTTGCACTTTCTTGAAGCATGTTTCCTTGCCTTATGGTTGCCAAGAAATACTTGGAAACACTGCTGACATGACTACGTAAGAGTTCTTTCCTTTCTTTTAAAGTAAATTAATAAAAAAAAGTACAAAACCACAACGTAATTACATTTTACATTTAATGAAATCTTACCATTTTAGAGAGACTGACTCATAATATTTGAATGTCAGGTGTTGGCAATAGTGCTAGATGAGGTGTTAAATCACTTCAAGATCTGCCCTGATGATCAACTTTATTTCACAAAGAACAGTGGGGAGACAATATAACCAAAAAGTAAAGCTCATGCAAAGGTGTCATTATCAGATGCTCAAAGCAGTGTATTCTCTCGCTGAAAGAATTTTGACCTGAGAATGTATATGTTAATAGCCACTCATGTATAACCTTCCAAGATCCAGGCAAAAAATATGTTTGAGCACTTATTTCAAGACGATACTGTACTACTCGAATGTATCCCCTTACCTTATGCTGCAACATATTACTGGAAAGATTGATTACATTTAAATAGTTCTGCTCACATAGCACAGCCCATCCCCACCTAATTTGGATATTGTTTCCCACTTCTAAAAATCTGAAGGGAAGGCAAAAATGTTTTAAACTAAATATTGGCCCCTGTGCTGGTCTTATCACTTCTACTTCTCGCTCTCTCCCTGAACACAAAAACCTTTTACATTTGCAGTTTATGTATGGTCTTGTGATATTTTCTCTTGCTATTTGACTAGTTCTACGTTTATGTGTTATGCTCATCCCTCTAGGATAGAGCACAATGGAGGAGGATGTTTAAGATTACGTGCAAAATTATAAATATGTGATAAAATGCTGATAAATCTTTATGTACTGTGTATTTAAGCTCACTCAAAATCAAGAAATCATGTTGACAAAACACAAGTCAGCAGTGCTGTTTCTTGCCTGTTGGAAGAGAATAAGATGGATTTGGATTTTCTGTCAAAAGCTTCCTTGTTTCTAGATCCCACAGCCCTGTGAACAGAACATAAAGTAACCATTTAAATTATAAAGTAAAATAAATATTATTAGATGTTATTAGGACATTTTCAGCTAAAATTGTTTTGCCAGCATGAGAAGCATATCAAGAGACACATGGGAGGTGGGATGTGTAGGACATAACCTGTGTTGTACAAAGAACGAGCTTCTTGCTGTGGAAGCTGTATTGTGCCTTAGAAGCATGTACAGTGCCCTCTGCTAATAAACTGGAGAAATAAGCTCTGCTTACCATAAGTGGGTGAAAAGGGTGTAAATCACAAACATATTTCAATGTATGTTAATAAAAAATTAAACCATTTAGAAGCTGGGTCACTGGTTAATCAGAAATGCCATGGAAACAGCATCAGCATTAGAAGCAACGATGAGATCATAGGCAAGGGCATTAAAAACCACACTGAATGATTCTGTGACTTTCTTGCCTGCTGTGCTTAATATTTTAAAGCTAAAATTGCTAATAAAGATATCTGTTGCTCTGGCAGTTTTCAGGCATATGTTCCCAACATGAGGGGTAAAGCAAATGTCCTACTATCCAATGCAAAGGCAAAGATGTGCCATATTTTTCATAGGTATTTAAGGCCAAGAGGGATCATTACAGCCATGTAGTTTGACATTCTACATAACACAGACCAGAGAATTTAACTCAGTGATTGCTGCCCTTGGGCTAGTTTTCAAAAGTTGAGAAAAATTTATTCCTTTCTGTTTTTCCTTTGATCTCTCAGTGTGTTCAGCTGCCTGAATCTGGCTCCTCGTTAAAATTAAGAGACTGTAATTTTAATTTATGTTTTGTTTTCAGAATATGTATGTGTATATATAGATAAATAACATGGGGGGGGTGCAGGCACACATTTTAAATAGTTTTTATTTGTAATAATAGTTGGCACTGCCAAAGAGATGACCTCAGACTTAAAAGGATATATAGACTCATAGGAAAACTGGGAGAGTAAAAGGGTGGCAGAAGGTAGTATGACCTTTACATGCAACTCATCAAGGGTCTCTGTGCTGCCATGTTTATACTTCATGTTAACTCAGCACAGGGAGGGACTAGAGGCCTGCAGAGAGAAACAACTTGCCTCACCCTGAAGAGATTGCCAACAATGTAACGCAGGACAGAGACTTCTCAGATGGGGATTGTTTTAAAAAGGCAGAAACAGGCCAAGGCTCTCAGCCCTTTGCAGGGAAGTTGAAAACTCCTTCCCTGTGCTTACTGTGGGAACAGGCTGGGTAGAAACAGGCATGCTGAGAAGCAAGTGTGGAGATGCCTGCTTTGCCACTCATTGTGTCTGTGCTGGACTCATTTTTCTCTTTGGCTTCAAAACTTTTCTAGTGGAAGCTCTGTTGAGACTAGGAATGTTTTACTTTACCTTACTTAGGTAAAAAATATTTCTTTTAAAATCCTGTAATGACTTTACTTACCCTAAGGGAGGTGGTAAACATGATAGGATTCTATGCAGACCTTCACCTTTTGGTGTTCACTGCCAGTGAAGACACTTGGTCACCCTCAGAGAAACAATTTCCGTTAAGTGGTCCGTTAAGTGCTCTAGTTTCATTAATGAAGCAGACTTACTTAATGTCACTGGAAGTTGACCTACAAGCTTATTTTATAGCAAAACTGCAATCAAAATCTATCATATTTGGGCAGGTAAAACTTGAGAATATATAAAAATAATTTTTTGTTAGGATAGCTACCCTTACTTTCACAGTTCCCATAATAACCATGACCAGTCTGAATGACCTCCCAATGGGCGTTTTTATTGATATGTCCCAGCAGGAGTTTCAGTCTGATAAGTGGGTCAGGATTCAGTTGGTCTGATTTCCATTTGAATGCATGACAAAACAGGAGGATTTCAGCTTTGTTCTCGAAAAGGTTTCTCTCTTTCATGTTCAGGTTATCTAGTATCTAGAGGGCAGGTGCAGGCATTAAAAAAAAAAAGTCACAGTGGGGAGAAACATAGTAAGGAAAAGAAAGTATTAAAATTTAAACTTCTGAGTGATAGCATGACTAATGACTCTACAATCTCTACTCTGCCATTTCCCATCTTCAAACGAGTCATCCTGCTGTAGATGGTACTTAATGTCCCAAAATATTTTGTAGCTACCTTTAATTTATGAAGTAATCTCCCACTTATCACCCTAGCACTATCTTTTTGGAGTGGAAGAGAGGGTGCGTTTATATATTCTACCCTCCTCCACAAAAATGCAGAAGGTCCAGGGGGCAAAACTGAACTTGCTCTGACAATTCCTGCTTCTCTCTTTTCTCCACACATCCTGTCCTGGGAAGGCAGTTCATGCAAATTTCTCAGTGCCCCTCTGGCACTGGGAAAGGAAATTTAATCTAATTTATTAATTCACCCATAGGCTTATGATGAATAGAAAATTAAGAGGTGTGTCATCTTGTCCGGTGAAGCTAGGGGTGATGAGCTGAAACCAACAAATGTATTACAAAAAACATAGCAAGCTGGACTATAACCAAGGTCTTATTGATGAATTATTAGTCCACTGTTCATTATGATGTTTAGATTCAATCCTAACGAGGTGGAACTTGACAAGATAATTACTTTGAACTATAGGATTCTGTTTGCCCACAACAAAAGCTTGTAGTATGATATCATCTAATCAAGCCCTTCCCTTTTTCTCAGAAGTTATTAGTTTTCTTTTAAATGGGATATCTGTCTTTCCTCCTTTAGTGAAAATGGCAGTTACTGGAGATATCTGGGTCCTATCAGGATTTATCTAAAGGTAACCACCATCTGCAGATTTTTCCTACTCAGTCTGGTAGAGAAGAATCTCAAAGACAGAATGTCAGGGGGGTATTTACTGGCAGATCTGTTACAAAGGTGGTGCTGTGTGTATTGTCTGGTACCAAAAAGATGAAGTGAAGTAGTATTACTAAAGCATTTTCTGCCTCATATCTTTCACAGGGAATAGAGCTAATAATTTCATTTCCATGGGTGGGTTGCAGTGTATGGAGGCTGCAGCTTCACCTGACTATCTCACAATATCATAGGTGGATAGTAAGGATGCTTCAGCTCTCTCTTGCATCCCAACTTTGCTGATCCTTTGCTTCAGCCTAGAATTTAGGAGCATTTGTGAGTATGTGAATGAAAGAGTTCCTACATTTTATTGCTTTGGCCCATGGTGTTAGGTTATATATTATATTTTACCATGCAATTACTCAAAGTTAAGGGAGTTTAAAATCTTTTTTCCAAAAGGGTTTCCAAAAAGGATGTGTTGTGCTGGTTGAGCTTCCTCACTTTGTTCAGGAAGATAGATCGTTGGATTTACCATCATTCAGTAAGGAAAGGGAATGAAGGAAACTACCTTCAGACTAAAAAAAATTTTTCTGTGAGTTCCAGTTTGAAGGTTGCAGCAATATGTTGTATACAGAGACCAGGGCAAGCAGTTTGGGACCTGCTTCTCTTTTCCTCCAAAAATATTAAAGATTTGAATGAGATACTTATTTTTCTCTAATGAAAACTTAGTTATAAAATTGGATTGACACAATACAAATCTCATGGAAATGTCAAAGGGCCCAATATATTCAAAGTTTGGTCTGAGAAGAGTCTAACTTTGAAGAAGCTCTAGAAGAGCTGTGTTTATAGCAGTCACAAGAGACTCATTGAGGGAATGGGAGTTTGTGTTGTGATATCATAGAACTAAGGAATAGTAAGGAAAAGTAGTAAACTGAACTAGTAGGTAGGATGGAAAGAAAATTTAGCAAATTAAGAAAGGAATTATCAAAAATTAAAATACAATCTTATGCAAGTTGTGTTAATCCCACTCATTCATATCTCACAGCGGTCATGGTGTCAGTATAGAATTGCGGCTTGTTGTGCTATGAAGTCCTTGTTTGTCTCCACAGACACACAGACAGGGCATGGAATAGTTCCATACTGAGAACATAGGAACTACTGTGCTGGGTCAGACTAACTTGTCTCCACATCCCTTCTTGGCCTTTTAGTCAAAATCAAGTGTAGTATACATTCTTGTCAATTTTATTCCAGACATATCTTGAGTTTGAACGCTTGGCATTAAATGCATGTAGGTAGTGGAGGTAGCTTTG
This sequence comes from Phaenicophaeus curvirostris, assembly GCF_032191515.1. Classification (NCBI taxonomy): domain Eukaryota; kingdom Metazoa; phylum Chordata; class Aves; order Cuculiformes; family Cuculidae; genus Phaenicophaeus; species Phaenicophaeus curvirostris. Next base: position 39,678,558 of record NC_091394.1, read on the forward strand.
GAGCTTGCTCTGTGCCTTGACAGCAAAGCAGTGCCTCTAGGAAAAGAGCTGGATGATGGGAGGAATGAGCACTAACCAGCAGGTGCCGGGTGAAAAGTTTGTAAGCAAGACATGTATGCAGCAATATTTTACAGTAATTTTTTACCAGCCCCCATTGACTTGTAGGTCAAAGACTTTCTGTGCTCAAGCAGGTCTTTGCGTAAATTCTTTTCCACTGATTTTCCCAGTTTTTCTAAGCTGAGTATGTTTTAATATTCTGCAGCAAGAAGGATACAGCAACTGTCTTTACGCACCATGTGAAGTAGAAACCCTTCTCTTGGGTCTGAAACTGTGATCTGTCTTTTCTGCTGATGCTCCCCAAGTTATTTTTTTGAAAGACATAGGACAACCCTTCTTCCATTCACCTTCTTCGTGGGCCATTTATGATTTTAAAGAACTGTGTCATGTCTCTTTAAAAAGTTGTAAATTATAGTTACAGTATGAATACAAATAATTTTGTTTAATAGCAGTCTGTGCAAGAAAAAAGCTAGCAGGAAGTTAAAACAATGATACATCCTTCAACAGACATTTTAGTGTGATTAAGAGACAATACAGGAGCTATTAACTGTCAGATTGCAATGAAGTTAAATGGTTTGATTTGTTTTTACTGGAAAGTAGAAGGACTATAAAGAATTTTAAATGTCTTTCAGATCAGGGCAAAGGAATTGCTAAGAAGCTATTTCCTCACATAAAAAAAGTTACTGAAAGGTCTGAGGAGCCTGAACCTCCTGAACTATTTTCCAACAGGATAGGTAGAAGAGTTGTGTAGAGAAACCAGTTGTAGCTCTAAAACTGTTTTTAGTTTGAAGTTTTGTCCTGTTCTTACAATTCAAACGGATGGTACTGTGGTAGTTGCTCTTTGTTAATAGAACAAAGGGGAAAATGGGAAGTACTGAACCCTGTCAGATCCACATGGGTTAAGCCCTGTTGACATCTAGGCCATTGTAACCCATGTCTGGGCCTAAGCAGAGAATAACTTGGAAGTTCACAGGAGAACTGATGAAGGTTCAGGTTTTGTCAGTTAAGTAGATGCAATGAGGACACCATGGAGGCCATCAGTCTTCGGGAAGACCTCCAGGCATTGTTTTCATTTTCATATATTTTCAGTGGTTTCAGGTTTTTGCCTTCAGGATAGATATGGTTTAGTGAACTCATGGAAGCATGCAACATCTTTCAGAAACCCTGGTCTACATTTCTTTAGAGTTTAATACCTTTGTTGGCATTGATATTTTTTTATTAAATGATGTTTTGAGTTTTTGTTTGTCTGCATGCTCTGGTTATATTGAATAAAATACTGTTTCTGTAATCAAGACTTCTTATGTATAAATTATATTTTCTGCTTGAAACAGAGCTGTTAAAGCAAGATGTAGCTGACTAGCTGCAGGTACTTTTTGATACTATTGTCTCCTAACTAATCTTCTGAATGGTGGCAGTATTGAATTTGTAGATGTTTAACTGTGAGTCCCAAAGGTTGTGTTCCTTGCTGTAGAAATGTCCTGTATCTATTACAGCACAGGACTGTGAGCGTAAAATTAAAGCTCCACTTCCAGGGTCTCTCACTGACTTGCTTTGTTTTATTTGCTGGGGATGAGAGGTATTTTTAGCCTCCATGAAACAAGTATGTAAGTCTCTCACTGTGGTGTGGCCCGATGTACTACTTGGAAACTCAGTAAGATTCAGCAGTGAAAGAAATGTCTGAATGACACCATCAGTAGTAAAATTGGTGCTTAAAAACTTCACAATAGAGTGACTATACCAAATATTTTTATAGTTCTCACTTTATTTGGACTGTCTCCCGACCAAAGGAGCTGAGCTAAATCCATGAATTACTTCTTTGCATGCAGCAAAATATTACTGCTGTGGATAGGTCATAATCATCTGTGGAGGAGGTGATGCCAGCATTTGCTGAGCTCTGAAGTGCTCTACCAATGCTTTTCGTTCTCCCCTTTCTTGCCCCTGCTTTGGGCTCTGTGGAGAAATTACTTAGGGAGCTGTTGAAACATCTACTTCTGTAAATTCAAGCCTGTAGTCCTCAGTCTTAATTTCTTCAATTAGTGCAACTAGTAGTGGTCAAATGTACCCCTGGCATCCATAGATGGCAGCAGCCACAGATACCACGTGAGGTGACTGGCCCAGTAACTCCTGCCATTATTGCATGTTCATGAGATGTTCCTCACCCTTTTCTGTCACATCCGTTCCCCAAAACTGGATCACAGCCAATGTATTTGCCTCATGCAATAAGAGGACCTTAACGTCATATTCCCATCTACCTCTTCCATCCTTACAAACCATCATAGTCACATCTGTGTACTAAATGTCTTTTTTTTAAAATTCACAGACTAAGCTCATGTTTGCTTTATGTCAAAATATACTTGTGGACGCTTCCTGAAAGTCTGTAGCCATGATACTATTCTCTCTGTATTGCAAATATTGCCAGACATTTAAATTAGAGATGATAGGGAGTGATAGCCATTGCTTCTAGCAGTAGCTAGAGAAGCCAGGCTTGAGATCCTTGGCCGAGTGCTTGCCACTAAACCTGCACTTCCTTCACCCAGCTTCCTGCACAGCTGAGAGCAGTTCTTAATTGGGCAACAATCAAGTTAGTGCACTGATTGTTGACTCAAATGTCTGCCTCTAATTCTTGGTTGATTCACCAAGTGTTTCCATGCTGCGATATGCTGACTGCTTGTGGCACACAAGTGTGTTCAAAATGCTACCTGGCTGGAGAAGACATCAATGCTTCCTTCCCAGGGGCAGTCCCTGCTGCTGCAGGAACTGTGATAGGTTAAAAGTCCATGTGTCTGTAGCTTTTAGTCTCTCCTGAGCAGAGCCATCTCATGCAAAGCCTTTCTTTGGCCATTATTCCAACTGGGAGAGTTTAGAAAACAGTCTGGCAGTGGCTTCCATGAGTCTTTCATATCCAGCAGGCTGGACCAGGTGGACCATTTCACTCAGGAGCTCATGTGCTTTGCCAGCCAACTTCTTTTATATGCTCAGTGGCTTTTGCAACACACTCTGGGCAGCTCCAGTTAATCTCATCCTTTCATCCTCCTGCTTTCTCACTCAGTTTCTTGGAGACTGAAGTGTGAAGGTTCAGTTGGCCTCTTCTGTACTCCAAACCCTCAGGCTGTCAGTGTTGGAAAGGGGAGCACATGGTAGCGCTACAGCTCAGGCTTAATTCTTGAATGGCTCTATGACTAGAGAAATATCTATCCTTGCAGAGATTTGTCCTCCATTGGAGAAATCTGGATGGCATTGATATTTCAATGCAAATTTTAAATTATAAACTCTGGCCTGTATATACTAAACCATTCATCCAGTTACATGAAGAATTTATGCAGGATTTTTTCAAAAAAAAAAACAATATAGAAAAACCTGCAAATATTCATAAAGAATAAACGGGCAATTACTAAATTTCTTATGTAAATAGAATATAGAATATACAGATGTCTGCTTTAGTGTCTACCATTGTATTGGCATATGCAGATAGATGTTTCATGTGCATATGTGTTACAGTAACTGAATATTAAAATCAAACATTCATGTAGCACTCTGTATGTTTTCCCTCATTTAAAAAAAATCTGGCCTCATTTACTTTGGCAATGTATTACTATTCTTTTTGGAATATTTACTGAATTCATAAGGGAAAATATGAATTCAGTTTTTACAATTTGAAGCATACTTACCATTTCTGTGGTTTCATCTTGTTTGCATTTAATAGAAAATTCACGAGATGAATAATAAATTTTGAGAGAGAAAAACATTTCACAAAGGAAGTTCATAAAGATGTCTAACACAGAGAAGATATATCAGATGGAAAAGTCCTCAATATGCTGGAATGATTACAAACTCCTTTTAATAAAATTTATTAATGGGATTTTTCAGATGTGGCTTAGGATACTCACATGGAGCATTTAATAATCAAATGTCTATAAACACTCCATCTAGGGACTGGAATCATTATTTGGACCATCTTTAAAAGTTCTGCCATTTATTCAATAGTCTATAATGGGCTTTGTGAGCTGTCGGAGTTCATTATGCAAATACCTATTTAAGATTTGTATGGATCATAATTAAAAATATTGCTAGAGAAAATGTGTTGGTTTTTACATGCCCAGCAGGCAGGCTCCAAACTGAAGTATCTCCACTACTTCAAATCATTTTACTACCAAGCAAACTTGAAAAATTTTCCATCTTCACCATGAATACCTGTGTTGCCCTACTTTCCCTCTGTGATTTTGTTTCCAAGCCTAACAGTTGAAGGTCTGCCATTGAAACGGGACAGGGAATGTCCTACGTGTATACCTACGTGTATAAACCTAAAAAGGCCAAATTCGGCAAGCTATTTTTAAAAAGTAACCTGTCAAGCCTGGGGTGTCAGTAAATTCTGTCCTTGAATTATTAGGAAACTGGACTTGTGGCAAGGGTTAATTTTGCAAATGCCAGCAAAGATCTTAGCAACTACTTGACTTCATTTTTCCTTTTGCCTAGAGTGTGATCTGATCAAAAAGAGGAGTACAAAGGAGCACTGTCCCTTTCCACTGTTTTTAATGTAAGCTGCCCATACAGAATCTCCTCTGACATTGACCATGAAAGACTCAAGGCTTTCCTTGCCTTGCATTTGTCGTCAGTGGAGGAGGCATTTTCTGTCACCTGTGAAGTGCAAATAAAGGCTGTAAGAGTCTTTTCAGGACATTAATATATAAATTCTTCACCCCACGAATTATCATTCTAGTGTTAAGTTGCAAATGAAGTGGAAAATCTTCTGTGATAACAAGACATAATAGTGAAGCAATTAGACTGGGGGCTTTGTGCCCTATTTTTTGTGTTTTACGAGAAATCATTACTTGTATGAAATGGAGACCATTTTCTTTTCTTTCGTGGCAGTGGTATGAATTTTATTTTGCAGAGATTATTGTTATTGCATTAAGCTTGTCCACATTCTTACCTCAAAACATTAGCAGTAATAGTACATCTGATATTTGTATTCTTTATCTGTAGATCCCACAACAATATGGGATGAAATTACCCTTGTGGCAGAAACTAACAGCATATTTTGTATCCCCTCCCCTACTGTTGCCAGACTGTATTAATCATAAATGTCAATGAAGTCTCCAGATGACTTCCTGACTTTCGACAAAAAGGGGCCTTCATCTCAGCCTCTTAAATTCCAGGGTCAAGGAGAATGTAACATTTAGAATAATTATTAGCTTTATTTTACCTTGACATTTCAGCCCTGCTTTCAGTTTAGCATTTCAACCCAGCAATGAAGATGAATGTCATCTTTCGATTCACTGGAGGGAATTGCCCCAATTAAACCTGACTTTAAGGATATCTAAAGCCCTGTATTAATGTACTGTCCTGTTTTTTAGCAAGAAATACTTCATGAAGGAGAGAAACCTTCATTAAAAGCATTCAAGATTTACTGTGACAAGAACAAGCAATTTTTGAATTGCAGCTTTCCCCCTAGGCTAGGATAATAATCAGTTCTTCTCATTTTCAGAGGAGTCAGTGGTTGCGCTGCACTAAAGATTCTTTTTCCTTTTGTTTCAGCTGAAAGGTCAGCATTATAATTTTATCTCATCATGAACTAATAGTGGTACCTTGTCAAAACCTTGTTATATGTCCAGAGTCTTGCTCCTGTCCTTTGTATATGCCTGTATTTACTTGATATTTTTTACATCCTATCAGGTAATAGGGACAGAATACACTGTTTGTGAGTTGTTTTCACCAAAGCATAGATGAAAAGAAGACTCAACCACAGTGCCATACAAAACCCCATAGCTACTTGACCTTGACTGGGTGGAGAGCTGGCAGTCTGGTTCAGTCACACGGTTTTACTTACTTCCTCCAAACTTTTGATGACACTTGAGATTCTGGAAGTCTGTTTTAATAATGAGGTAAATAACTATATAAAGGTCCTTCACTGTAAACTGGTTAGAAAGCAGGTGCATACAGATGAATGACAGATGTGAGTTGGTCTTCAGACAGCAGGCCTTTTTTGGTACAGTACAGAGAATAAATTGAGTTCCTGTGATGAGCAACATTTATCTCAGTAGTGTTGTTCCAATTTTATCTGTGGCAAAGCTTTGCTGTAGAGAAAAAAAGTAGAGTCACGCTGCAAGAGGATATACAAGACTGTAACTTTATCTTCCTGTTCCTTTTAGTTGCTTTTCCTGCTACACTGTGCTTTTCTGTGAAACACTGAAGATAAAATTGTTTGACATGTTTTGGGCTGTAAGTCATGGCTACTCTCAAGCTGGTAGCCAATTGCTATTTGCATCTGTTATGGTACTTTGCCCAGTGTGTGATTTTACACAACTGCTGTGGCCTGGACTGTTTTAATGGAAGTGAAATTTATTGACTTCTAGTTAAATTTGACTTTGGGACTTCACCTAACTGGAAGCAAATTGCTTCATGCTGACATTCCTTCTCTTCTAACCTCTGTCTTCATGCAGATTCATACTTGACATGCTTTTGTCTCCAGCAAAATGATGCTCTTTCTCTAGAACTCTAGACTAGACAGAGTCTAGTCTCTAGACTAGAAATTTTGCATAACTGTCATATGAACATACAGTTCACTCTACAGATGTGTAACAATCTGCAATGTTTTTCCCCCAAAAATTTTTAAGCCCATTTGACATTGCTTTCTACTTAAATGCTATAAATTTTGACATGGCTTATAGATACAAGTTTAATTATATGCAAATGTCAGAACACTTTCTATGAAAATTTGGTTAAGCAATGCACTTCTGGAATTTATCACGGAAGTCCATAGGGTTTCAAATCCTTTTGCGATTTTCATTTCCTTCCCTGCTTCCTCCTATTAGATATTTACTGACAATAGCTGACTGATCTTTAGTGAGTTTATGGCCAACAGTTCCTGACTGGTTTTAGCTAGCTATCATTGACTTAAGCAGTGTGATGTTTAATTACACTGATAAGAGAAGTGGAAGCTTCTTTCCTCCTGCCCATCAAGCTTAACAAAAGCAGTGAATCTGAAGAACATGGCAGAGATAAAGAATTGATACTGAACCTTGTGGTAATGATCCTGTAATGTCTCAGTTAAGGATATGGCCCATTATGTGAAATAGAATTAAATTAATTAACTTATTACTTCATTACATATGTGCTGTAGTAAAACACATATGTGGTATGCATAAATACTTGTAAGGATATAACTGTTGCTGGTCTTTTGCACAGTAATTTTTACTGAATATTATCTGGTGCTGGAAGAGGGTGTAAAAAGCATTCCATTGAACTTCTATTTTTTCCTCTTTTTTTTCCTTTCCCCACATTTAAAAAGCACTTATTAATTTTGTAACAGGGGTTTTGCAGCTATGTGAATGTCTCCTTAATGCTGAATTACCAGATGGGACCCTGGAGAGTGGAAAAGAGAGATTCAAAAGAGCTAGCTGTAACCCAGTAAAGCAAAGTTTTCTAGATACCCTGTCATCCAGCTGCTTTATATAACCTTTACACAGGTTATACAAAGGGAAGGGCTGTCTTCCTGGGGTTTCTTCTGTGTTCCTTCAGGATTACTTTATGCCATAAATTTAGGCTTTCTCATACTAACATTTCTCTTCCATGTCTCCAAGCATGCTTCCTGGTGGTTTTGAGGGATAAGAACATAAATCTATCACTTTCCAGCAGTGCGTGTTCTTTCCTAGCAAAGCACTGCAGCCCACAAATTTATCTTTTCAGGACACCATGTTCTGATGCCATTTCTAATTTAATTAGTTCTTTGTACAGCCCACTTCTAAGCCCTGTGAACCTAAAGCTTGGGAGGATAATTATTTCCATCCCTGAAGAGGGGTCTTTCAACATCCCTTTGCATCTTGTGGGTTAAGTGTTCAATGTTTCAGCTGGAAATTGGTAAGCATGAGAACAAAAAGTGAATGGAATACATTGTGTCCAGTGCCCATCCATTTTAAATAATACCCTTTTCAGCCCTAAACTTTCATTTTTAATATAAAAAATACCTTTGGAGTTTTCAGTGATAGAGGAAGTAGAGCTTATTTTTCTCCCTCTCAAATGAAATGAATACAGAAGGAGTATCTGGTTGATAATGGATCTGCAGCACCACAACTCCAAGCCCCTTGTTCTCTCTTCATTAAATATCTTCACAGTAATATAGATATGCTAAGAAAGTAATATAGATATGCTAAGAAAGGAATACTATTAAGTGTGGAGGAGCAAATAGATTCAAATCTATTTTTGGAGTAAAATAAATTTTCTTGAAACACAAAAAATAAAAAATTAGTGCATTCTGACAAGAAGTCTTAAAAAAATCTGTCAGTTGAGGTAATTTATGTGTGTGTACACACAGACAGGTATTCTGGTCTGGCTTTTTAGTCTGAAACTGTTATTAAAGTGGTTGAAAACAAAGGGAGTTGTTTAAGGGCACTGCCTCAGTGAATCAAAACTATTAGGGATTTTACTGTTGTGAAAACAGGGTTTATTTAATAGGCCTCTCCAAAGTTTTTTTCTTCCTCTGCCTCCAAGCCAGAATGGACACTGGCATGTGAGATGATTGCAGGCTGTGAATTTTCAAAGAGGTTTAAAGTAACAAGACCACCCCAGTTGCTCTGCTAATGCTTCTGCTGCCCTTAGAATGAATTTTGTGTTTGAATTGCAAAGGCAGCAAAGTAATTGAGGAGATTTGTTCAGGAAGCAGCTTATGAATGTTTCCTTACACGAGAGCTCCTTGGTCAAGAACATGAAAGCAAACGTAACTGAAAGAAGCCTAGTAAAATCTTAATGTAACAGCATTGATTTTCTGATTTGTGTTTTTCTGTTGTTTTCTTCCCCCCTCTTCTTCTGTTTTAATATATTCTCTGTGCCTTTTTTATCAAATTACAGTATTCCATCCATTGCCTAAGAAGTTTAAAAAAAAAGTTGAGCAATTATACAGGTTTCCAGCAGCTTTGGTTACAAAGCCATCAGGCTGCATAGAGAATATGCTGGCAACAAACAACTGATATAATTTAATGAGGTGTAACTGAGTAATTTGGGGCATTCAGCAGGTTTTTGCTATAAAGGGCTACATCAGAAGGCCTCTTTAATAAGTATCCTGTGACTGGCTTTTGGTGTTGTCCTCACAGAGCTGTTATGAAATGCATTGTTCTGATACTGATCTATGAGCCCTGAGCTCCTGCTTTTCACCTATTTAATTAATTAGAGAAAAACAGAGCCAGAGGATAAGTGACTCTGAGGTCTCATAGTTTCTTTTCACATTGTATTACTTAAAAAGAATTTGAACAGAAAGAAGGTGACCTTGCTTGTAATTATAACATTCCTTACTTTTTATTTAATATGAGCAAAAATCTTTTGTTCTTTACATTCACATTTACTGTTAGAGTTTTGGGTAGTGAGTTGTTTTAGATTTAGATCCTTCTGTAAGAAGGAGTGTGTCCATCATTCATTGCAGTAATGGTCATCAGGATTCCTGAGTTTGTGTCTCATTACTGTAATAGTGCTATTTCAAGAGAAGCTACTGTTGCACACTTTGTGACAGTGTTTATCTACTCTGTTTATGGGTCTGAATAACTCTGTGATAGGAATATTAAAAGGACAGTAATAGCCACTAAATTTTTAGGTGTTGTGCTTTGCTTTTTTTTTTTTTTACTAATAGATTTAAACAATCTTGCCTTCATTGGCAAGACGACAGAGAGCTGTGGAGATGCTGCAAGAGCAATGCTGCAGCACATGCAATGGACAGGTGCTCTGAGGTGTCTGCTGCCCCTTGGAGCACCACTTGCAAGCGACCTGCGACTGAGCACCCACATCCACTGCCCGCCGAGGTGAGCTGCTGGGCTGCACTGTTCCCCCCACCAGCTGAGGAGGAGCGAGGCAGCAATGAGGGAACGTCTACCATGGGCAAGTGTGAAATATGAGTTCAATGTATGGTGTCTGCTACTGGTTGTTAGTTTATTGAGGGGGGACAAGAGGGAAGGAGTGTACTGGAAGGCTCCTGTGTCCCATATTTTTAACCCCTGCCAGGGGGTGCCTGTGACTGAAAAAAGGTGCTATTTCTTCCTTGAAATATTGAAGTAAGCTTCAAATTGCTGCAGTGAGCAAAGGTGACACTTCTAAAATATCAGAAGCCATCCAAACACATCACAATGACCAGCAGGTAGCTAGTAGGAGTGCTCTCCACAAAATGCTAGCTTTCAGTCCTAGTAATGCAACATTGGTTTGATCAGTTTGCTACAAAAAATGCCTTCCACTTCCAAAATGCACCCAGTAGTTTGAATCATTATGCTACCGTGACTTCTTCATCAGTTCGCACTAATATTTGAAGCATTTTGTTTCTAAAATTTACACTGTTGCCTTTTGACAATGGTTTGTTGGGTTTTATTTACTGCTGCATGTCAACCTGATTGCCTTCCAAGCCCTGACTGTTTTGTGAATGATTCTTACTGCTGCTTTACAGGAAAGCTCCATAGACAGTTTTCCGTCGTATTCATGAAGATGTGATTAATAATCCATTAACTTAAAGAGTTGGAGGATGAAAGCAGATCTGGTACTTTTGACACTGTGCTCAAAATGCCAGCTAGGATAAAGCAATTCTGAATGAGACTAGGTGGCTATGTCTCTTTACCTCTGAGGAATCCACTTTAAAGTCATTGTATTTCAGTCAAATAGTAAAACAATAAAGATCTACATCTGTTTGCAGGCATAGACCACTATGGAAACTGCTGGAAAGTTGCTTGGCAGTTAGCCTGATGATGTTTGGTTGCTTGGTTGATTTTGAGAGAGTTTCTGTTCAGGTGTAGATGCTCAATTTGAGTTCAGATAAAAATGCGGTTATAAGCATTGTAGTCAGGCAGCTGAAATTTTGCACATAGTGTAGCTAGGGAATATGTTTTGCATGGGTAACTACTTGAAATGTTTTGCAAGTGCTTCTTAGGCATCTATGGAAAAAAAAGCTAACAGAAAAACAAAAGTCTGGCATTGCTCACTCTAAGAGCTGAAAGTCTGAGTTTTGAGCCAAAGGTCTAAAATAGAAATGGGCAACGTAACAGTCTTTTTTGGTGATTACTATACAGCCTCTGTTACAGTTCCTAACTCAGATTAGTCCTAAATATAATAGCAGGTGACCTGGGAAATACTGGAGAGAAACTTGTGAGAGAAAGAGCAAATGAGCTGCATTTTTCTTAATAAACTTTATCAGACGACTGACTCTCTGACTAAAACTGGTTAAACCAGGATGCCTAAGCCTTCAGGAGTTAGATGCCTTCACAGGCATCTGTTTAAGGAAAGCCCACACCTTTAATTTAATAAAAAAAAAGCTATTCTACATTAATGGGCCAAGTTGGCTTATCCAGAAATCTTTGATCAAAAACTTTGGTATTTATTCAAAGCTGATCCTAACCACTGTGGGTAGAAAGCCAAAGTAAAAAGTATGTGAAGGTTTTTCATACCTCCTGCTTTCCTTTTAGTTAGAAATGCCAGAAGAGGGACTTTCTCACTTCCCATGCGGTTGTTTCCCCTGTTTCTCATCATACTTGGAGTCGTTGGTGAAAAGGTGATTGTGGTTCATGATTGTGAAACCCCTTTGTGGTTCCTAGAGCAATGTTACATGAGTGAAAGGGTGATCAGAACTAAGAAATAAGTGATATTATTATTACTCCTTTGGTCTTTTTCCACTACTAGCACAAACTTGGGCTTAGCAGTAAGAAGTACTGAGACTGTGGTCTTTAGTACAAAGAGTAATGAGTGCCTTCATCTCATCTATACCTAACGGAAGTTCATGATGCTCAGCATCTCATAGGACTTGCCTTCATACCCTGGTTTAAAAGAGAGGTTATGTAGGTTACAGGAGTCATTTCTGCTGTCTTTTTCTTAAACATTGTATTTCCCAACCCCCTGCCTCAGAGATAAACTAATTTGGGAAAAGTCTTGAGTGGTAATAAAGAGAGACGTAACTGTACCCAGTTGAGCCTCCATCTGTAAAGTCAAGAAAAGCATGTTGGCATGTGAAGTGAATCAGTTCAAGGGGGAGTTTAAGTGCTCTCCACTCATCCAAAACTGTCTTGGGAAGTTTTATGAAACTCCATAAAGGCAGTTGTAAGACTGTAGTGGGTGGGAAGACCCAAGAAACTGGGTGGAGTGGTGAGAAAATGTTAAGAATAGCTGGCAATTAATCTTAGCTCCTGGGACTTCGGGACTTTCCAGTGCTGGCAGGTCTCAGTATGTGTGTTGCTGTTCAGGCTACATGCCAAGAATATTTAATGCTGACTGCTGAGTGTGTTGGAGAAAAGTCATTGTGCAGGCACTGTCACTCAAAGGAAATACGCCACACTAATAATCATTGGTTTAAAAGCCATTTTGCAGACAATGAACACTGGCATTTGGACAGCAAATGGAACAAGCAGTAGAAAAAGGGTGAGTGGGTGGGGAAACCTTTGTCTTTTTGGTACTTAAGATCATTAAATTTGTTATGTCTGCATATGGGCCCTGAGATGCCATTGCATTTGTGATCAACACAGTGCTGCAAGAGGCTGTTAGGGCACACCAGCAAAAACTGATTGCTGAAATAACAATGGCTCTTTGTGGTGAAAAAAAACCCTATCTCTGTCCTGAAAAAGATGTAGTTAAAATACAAAGTAAAGCAGCAAAACCAGAGAAAAATTAATAAAGGGTGACAGAGAAGAGAAGAACTTAGTTTGGGTGTGATATAAAGATGTGAGTTGCCCTGCAGATTTCTACTGGGGCTGAGGCTGGACTTCAGACCTTATTTTATGTAATGTGTGACCTGTTAGTTATGACAGGCTGGGATGTGCCCTTCCCACTGCAATATGTCAGTGAGTGTTTATGAATGAATGTATTTAGAGAGCTGAGCTCAGTGAGTAGTCTGACTGAGTGAATGAAGACATGGGGGTCTTCTCAGCTGAGCGGAACAAAGACACACAGCTGCCTGTGCTGTACCCCTCATGCTAGAGAATGATGCTACTGCTCCCTGGTATCTTGCCCACACCATGTGCATGCTGCACCCACCACATCCAGTCTGTCACACTTCAGATGCGCCAGCATGCTGAGACAGCTCCAGCTGAAGGGAAGAAGCAGGAGGCAGGCAGAAAGGCAAACACACCACAACAAGCAGCAGCCTCTCAGTGGCTGCCTTATCTTTGGGACGTGGTAACCCTGGCGCCAGCACAGGTCTCTTGCAGATTATTGGCTAGTCAGTGCCTTAGATGTGCAGGACAGTATCGCTGCCACACTTTGTCATAGTCCTTGAGGGAATACACATAGTGCTCTAGGGCACTTTGAGAATGGCCTCAATTATTAATAACCACTATGATTTTTTTCTGTCAGACTCTAAAGTCTTGCTGATCATCATAGATTATTTATACACCCTAGTGCTGATTGCACTAGCTCATATCATCAGCCCTCCAGCAACTACCTCTCTGGCTGGCATCTTTTTTCCCATGCAGTACAGCCTGTTACGATGTAAGTGTAGCAAACTGTCTGATCAATTGTTGTGCTCCCTGTTCCCCTCCACTGTGAATGCAGACTAAATCCAGTGACTTCAGAAAGTTCAATCATGTCCTTAGTTTATCCAAGATGTGTTAGGGGCAAAGCGTAGGCTGGGCTCAACTTTGGTGACTCAAGGGTGTGGCCCATGGTGGCGGTTGTGGTCTTAATGGTGTTTTTCACCCTACCCTTTCTGATGTTCAATACATCCCTCTCCTCATCCTGCTGGTGATGAGGTTTCCCCCTTCCCACCACCCTGCTGCTTTTCAATGATAGCTTGATGCACATCCATCAGCATTTTGGCTTCCTTCCCAAAGACAGTATGAGACATCTTGTTCTGAAGGCAGGATCACATCTACCTTGCAGAACTACCATTCCTGGTCTTGTGAAAGCTATCTCTTCTAGCTATTATTGGAATTCACCGTGTATGTATTCTTTTGACAGCTTTTCCCTCTCAGAGAGATCACAGTTCTACCTGAAAAATACTGCCAAACTAGAACCAGACAGGTGATATATAGATGTGGCCACTGCAAGTTGCCTGTCTGAAGCTGCAGCCCTGTGCACACTGCATGGATATGTTAATGCAGGCCCTGCCCATTTCCACTGTTCACCACACAAGCTGACTAACAGTAGGCTCTGTGGGAGGCAGTCTTAAATGTGAGTTGTCTGGAATGCCAGTTATGTGGAGCCTTCATGGAGGTCCCACATGGGACAATATGCTCCTGAGGTTTAATCCGTTGATGGAGCAGTGGAGGCCCCTCCATGTCTTTGTCACTGTGGGTGGATGATCTTGTACCTCCTTGATGCCACCAGAGCACTCTGCAGAAGCCGCTGTGGAAACCAGTCCTAGCAAGAACAATAACACAGGAGAAGCTTAAGTTAAAGAAAATGAGCAAGCAACAGATTAATAAGAGATTGGAGAAAATGGTCAATGTGCAAAGCCTCCAAACTGAGATCTAGGCACCGAACTGTGCAGATGAAGTGAATAAGCAAAGAGGAGAACTGTCACAGGTACTGAGAGTGATAAATATCTGTCTAAATATGTATGTCATCTGTTGCTTATTAAAAACAGAAAGAAAGATGGAAAGAGAGAGAGAGAAAGAAAGAAAGAAAGAAAGAAAGAAAGAAAGAAAGAAAGAAAGAAAGAAAGAAAGAAAGAAAGAAAGAAAGAAAGAAAGAAAGAAAGAAAGAAAGAAAGAAAGAAAGAAAGAAAGAAAGAAAGAAAGAAAGAAAGAAAGAAAGAAAGAGAAAGAAAGAAAGAGAAAGAAAGAAAGAAAGAAAGAAAGAAAGAAAGAAAGAAAGAAAGAAAGAAAGAAAGAAAGAAAGAAAGAAAGAAAGAAAGAAAGAAAGAAAGAAAGAAAGAAAGAAAGAAAGAAAGAAAGAAAGAAAGAAAGAAAGAAAGAAAGAAAGAAAGAAAGAAAGAAAGAAAGAAAGAAAGAAAGAAAGAAAGAAAGAAAGGAAGAAAGGAAGAAAGAAAGAAAGAAAGAAAGGAAGATTTACCCATCCTTTCCTCTTCCTGGAAGTGAAAAATAAATGTATCTCCTGTTTTAAAATGTAGAATTGCACTGCAGGAAAAACAAGCATAAAATCCCTTGCACTGCCTACCTCTGAGTAGCTAAATTTGCAGTGTAGGGCTGCACTGGGGAGAAATCTCCTGGGACAGAGGCCTTGAAAAAGGACTAAGTCCACAATGGGTTGAGGGTGCACTTTGTGGATAATGCGAAACCAGACTAAAGGGTTAGGTCCTTCACCCTGTGTGCTTTGTGGTATATATAAAGTTCATTGAATGCTTGTATAAAACCAGCATCTGGTATCACCAACAAGAGAAGATTACAGACAGAGATTAGACAGTGATATTATTAATGGTACTGACATGAAAGAAGAAGCGGCAGGAATTCTTCCCTTTTGTGTCACCAAAATCTAAGCACATGGTTAAAGCCAGTGAAAAGTGTGTTTGACACAAGAGAATGGTGATTTTCTGCAATATTTCCAATGTTTTTCCCTTTTATTTTCTTCCACAGAGATTGATTTGTTTAGCCTTGAGGCTGAAGATGGCTGTAATTTCCATGGATAGCAAATTTTGCATGTGTGGTACATGCAATATTATTTTCCCAAAAATATGCTTGCCAGGCTTGTGAGTAGTGAGTACAAGAATTCAAAGATGCTAGTTTTTGGGGCCTGTAGTAACAGTGTCAGTGGAATCAGTATTCAAAATTCAGTTAGAGTAAATATGGCCTCACCCTGCAGCCCTTATGAGAAAACCCCGGTATTTTGTGTTGTATGTACAGGCAGCCTAACACTACCCGAAGAGATTCGATCTTAACCTGAGTTTTGGGTATCTTTTAAATGAACTCTTGTTTCTGAGCCATAATGCATGACCTACCCAAGCGTATCTTCTGCTTTAAGTGCTGTGCTGTCTAGCAGTAAAGGAGAAGGAAGTAGCTTGCTGAGGACAGGAGGTTAAGGAGTAACCTAGTTGGGAAAGAAGCCAAACTAAACAAAGGTTTAGATCTATAGCTGAAAATAGTATAACTTACCGTTTTCCTTTGCCAGGGGCTGACACACCACATTTTTTGTTTTCTAAAACCACAGTGAACCATTCCCAAAAAAGGAAGTGCAACCTATGTTTTCTACACTCTTGTCCTTCCCCTCATCTGGGGAAACCCTTTTTTTTCTGTATTTCTCATGACACATTTGACTGGAGGTTTTCTTCACAGCATTTTTTCTGGGGGCTGTTTGTTTTATCTTGCATTTTGCAGTAGATAACAGACCTGTATGCTGCATAGATTAGAGTTGGCAAATTTTGCCACTGATTTCTTTAAGTACAGATAAAATGCCTTAGTCTCCCCCTCATGCCTATACTTAAAGCAAAATTTTAAAATGTCAGTTAATGGGAGTGCTGAGTGATTTCTGTGTTTCCTTTGGTTCTCAGCTGGCCACGTGTGCACACTAATGAGACACATTACTATTAAAAGTGGAATTTGGAATACAGCAGGGGCCAGCCTAATAAATCCGCTATTAGTTCAGGCTCTGCGGTGATGTTACAACACCCAGAGGGGGGAAGGGCAGAAGTTAGGCATTGAGCATGAGTGACAGAAAAGGAAAGCAGCTGTAGGCAGGCAGAGAGGCAGGATTTCTGTTGCTGAGGGCTGGAGGCAGAAAGCATCTTCTGCAGGAGTGCTGGGGGCACTAGGGTGTGCAAAAGACATGCTGTGGAAATTTCATTTCAGGAGGTGGCTGTGCTGCAATGAGAGGTTAAGTGATTTTGGAGTAAAATGTTCTTTATACCTGGGACTGCGTAACAGAGGAAAAAAATTAATAAAATTTGGGCTTATTTTGGAAGCCTCTTCTGGGAAGAAAAAGTAATCCACTTTTCTTCCTCTACTAATACAGCCAAGATTTCATGATGACCAATCTCTGACTTCAAATTTGGCCTTTTGCTGAGCAGGGGTCTGGGCCCACTGACTGTGGGAGATCCCCCCCCAAACCTGTCTGTTCAGTAATTCTATGATTTTAAGCACCAAAGGTGAAATCTCTGCTCCATTCACCCCTGACATCAGTGAAATGGCAATCTTACCCTGAAAGCGCTGATTGTGGAAGTCATGGCCAAGATAGAAAAAGCAACTTGGATGTGAAAGGCCCTTTATGTTCCATGATGTATGTCAGCTACGGTAGCTTGTTTGCTGTGTTAGAGACCTTGAATCCCATGAAACAGACTGATAATATATATCTGCTTCCCACTGAACAGAAGTCCTCACCAAACAGCACTTATTTAGAAACTGGTGGATAACTCACTTGCAGAACCAAAGATTTGAGTTGTATAGTGACATGGTGGCATCACCACTTGCTTGTATTTCTTCCTGCAATGTGCAAGTGTAAAGAATGCTTTAAAGAGCTAAATTATTTTTGTTATGGATTTCACTCTCATCCAGGCCAGGCAGGTGAGCAGGCTGGAGATAGCTATGTCTGTTTAGCACACAGAGAGGGACATTTGGTTTAAAGAACTGTAAGTTTATGCTGTCATTAGCATCAAATTCATACAAGAAAAAGGCTGTTGGAAGAGATCAGTCATTCTCCAGAAGGGCCACTGGCTTGGACTGAAAAATCCTATTAAAGGCAGAGCATATATATCTGTTAATGTGAAAAGCTATGGAATAGCTCTAAACCTATGATGAATTGGTGGGCACCAGAGTCTCTGAAAAATTACTTGAAAATGCTACATTTCACTATCCCTCTCTCACTAAGTGGCTGGATTTTTATTGTGCCTTCTGTAAGATAATCGTGAGTTGTACCTATCCAGAATAGTTTATATCTTCGAAGTTATTTAATTCCAATTATTTCTCCTCAATCACATTCAGAAGACACTTTGTAGAGGGAGGACTAGCAAAATTCTGGAAAACATATCTGAACATCTGTACCTCATCACTTTGTGAAAGATTAGGAAGGGATGAAACCTCAGGCTTCTGGCTGAAGTTGGCCAAAATAAATATTAAGAGGAATCCTTAGGGGCTGTTATGAAATTAAGAGTAGCAAACAAGTAAAGCCATCAAACATGTTCAAATCGTAGGCTACACAGGATATTTTCCTTCCCTAAACTTGATTGAGTTAAGCCAAGCCATCATCTTTTTTGGGGCAAATAAGGTCCTTTATTTCACGAGTAGTCCTGACAGCAGTGGAATTATTTATATTAAAAATATTATTCTTTAATGTGAGTGGAAGTATTACAATCTAGTCCTATGTTTAGACGTTATGTCCAGATCTAGTTTTCTTGTCCATTTACACTTGGAGCTCCCTAAAAACTGACCTCTTCATATGTACAATGTACAACTGCTTGTGATTTCCCCCTCAGTCCCATGTCACTTATACTAAAGAGCTTAAATGTCAAATGAAATATTTTGACTATTATAAGAATACCTATTTTTATATAATTTCCTCTGAATTTTGACACGATGAATACATTTCTATGAAATAGTTTAATTGTGCCCAAATTAGTATTTCCCATTTTGCTAGCTCTACTCTAAAGAGACTTGGTGAACAGAAAGTCACTGGGAATAAGCAGAACTGTGGGTCTAATGTTTCTTACTGACATTTCTATCTTAAATTAAAGGTTATTCCATGTTATATCTGTTGGAGTTTCTGCATACAATTGAGTTTAAGGATGAGTGAATTTGAATAATACAGGAAGAAGTGACATGTATATGGATCCATGTTAAAAGGCAAGAAAGTTAGTGGCATAGATCTGTGACAAGTTCATTTTGAAAAGGAGTGGGAGAGATTGTGGGGAAAGGTTATGCTATGGAAAATATCTCTTCATCTTATATCACAGTGAACTTGCCGAGAATTTTGAGGGAATTTCTATACTCCAAACTACTTTCAGTGCCAAAGCTCAATTAGTGGAAGCAAACTCTCCTGAGTGTCTTGGCTGGGCAGATGTACCTGGCACTCCAAAGTTCCATGGTCTGAGCTGGCTTGGCTACCACCATTTTCAACTGCAGCTCGCAAGCTCTGTTGTGGAACAGCTAAAGGAAGTGCAAGCCACCTCCAGTAGGTCCCTTCAGTGTTTCTGTAATTAGCCTTTATGAGGGTGACAAGGGTAGCCCAAGTGTAACCACCCAAGAAGTTGAGCACTGTAAGGGGTAGAGCACCATTAGTTTTCTCCAGTGAGTCTTGACTTAGAACAACCTGGAGATCTTTGCTTTTGGGAGCACTGACAAACTGTGAGAACAAGTGCTGCTTTGGCAAAGGCATATGTCTCTAATGGGGTTACTGAGATGAACTAGATGTTATTCATTTTGGGAAATGTATGCAAATTTTTAAATCATTGCTGTTCTCAGATTGCTAGAAGCATGACAAGTCAGACCAGTTATTTAACGAAAAGCTTTCTTGTTGACAGTGAGCAGGACAATATTTTATTTTTTACTTTTTTTTCTCCAGTAAAGCTGTAGTCAGTAATAAACAGCTGGATTTTGAATATATTTTTGGGTTGTTATATACATGCCACTTTACAGTACAGTTCTTTGTTGCTCAACAAAATTTCCCAAAGTATTTATTTACCACTACTCTTGAATTGCTGTGACATTCCTCCTAGAGGAGTGATGAATGCATTTGATGAGAACTATGAAATTCTTTAGAGAATTGTTTGGATTGGAAGGAACCTCCAAAGATTATCTAGTCCAACCTCCCTGAAATGAGCAAGGACTAGATCAGGTTGCTCAGAGCCCTGTCCAACTTGACCCTCTCTGGGCAACCTGTGCCAGGGCTTCACTACTCTCATTGTAAAAATTCTCTTCCTTATATCTAGTGTAAATCTACTCTCTTAATGTTTAATGTTTAAAACATTATCCATTGTCCTACAGCTACAAGCCCTGCTACAAAGTCTATCCCCATCTTTCTTATAAGCCCCCTTTAATTACTGAAAAGCCACAATAAGGTCTCCCAAGAGCCTTCACTTCTCCAGGCTGAACAACTCTAAGTCTCTCGGCCTTTCCTCATAGGAGAGGTATTCCATCCCTCTGATCATGTTTGTGGCCCTCCTCTGGACATGCTTCAACAGGTCCATGTCTTTTCTGTGCTAAGAGCTCCAGAGATGGATGCAGTACTCCAGATAGGATCTTACCCTGAGCAGAGTGGAGGGGCATGATCATAGAATCATAGAATGGTTTGGTTGAGAAAGGACCTTAAAGATCATCCAGTTCCAACACCCCTGCCATAAGCAGGGATGCCTCCCACTAGGTCAGGCTGCTCAAAGCCCCATCGAAGATGGCCTTGAACACCTCCAGGGAGGGGACATCCACAACTTCCCATGGCAACCTGTTCCAGTGCCTCACCACCCTCAGCATGAAGAATCTCTTCCTAATGTCTAATCTAAATCTTTCCCCTTCCAATTTAAAGCCACTACCCCTCATCCTGTCACTAGGAAGTCCATCCCCAGCATTCTTGTAGGCCCTTTCAGGTACTGGAAGGCCTCTATAAGGTCGCCCCAGAGCCCTCTCTTCTGCAGGCTGAATAACCCCGGCTCTCTCAGACTGTCCCCATAGCAGAGGCGCTCCAGCCCTCTGGTCATCTTCGTAGCCCTCATCTGGACCCATTCCAATAGTTCCACACCTTTCTTATGTTGAGGATTCCAGAACTAGACACAATACTCCAGGTGGGGTTTCACAAGAGGAGAGTAGAAGGGGAGAATCACCTCCCTTGACCTGCTGGCCACATTTCTCTTGATGCAGCCCAGGATGTGGCTGGCCTTCTGGGCTGTGAGTGCACACTGCTGTCTCATGTCAAGCTTCTCATCCACCAGCACGCCGAAGCCCTTCTCTGCAGGGCTGATCTGAACCACGTCATCCCCCATCCTGTATTGAAGTAGCAGATTGTTCCAACCCAGGTGTAGGACCTTGCACTTGGTCTTGTTGAACCTGATGATGTTCAAATAAGCGTACTTCTCCAGCTTGTCCAGGTTCCTCTGG
The DNA here is from genome assembly GCF_032191515.1 of Phaenicophaeus curvirostris. Lineage (NCBI taxonomy): Eukaryota > Metazoa > Chordata > Aves > Cuculiformes > Cuculidae > Phaenicophaeus > Phaenicophaeus curvirostris. The sequence goes on from NC_091394.1 coordinate 39,699,536, forward strand.
ATGACATTTCATCCTTTTGGTGTGACAACTGCACCGCTCAGCTTGATGTCATCTGCAAACTTGCTGAGGGTGCAATTGATTTTGTTGTCGATATCATCAATGAAAATATTAAACAGCAGTCATCCCAGTTTGGACCCCTGAAGGACACTACTCATCATAGATCTCCCTCTGGACACCAAGCTGTTGACCACTATTCTCTGGATGCTACCATCCAACCAATTCTTTATCCACCAAACAGTCCACTCATCAAATCCACACCTTTCTAATTTAGAGAGAAGGATGTTGCAGGAAATTATGTCAAAGACTTTACAGAAGTCCAGATAGATTACATCCATTTCTTTTTGTGTGTCCACCAATGTGGTCACCCCATCATGAAAAGCCATTAGGTTGGTCAGGCAGGGTCTTATTGAACCTCATGATGTTCTTGTCTCATTGAATGTCAGTGCCTACAGGTATTCCCATGGTCATCATACTTGCATGGCCTCTTCGTTAGGCATGTGTTCTTGAGCCATGATTACCTCACTGCATGCTGGCTATTATGAAGCTGCTGTGTATTGGTTCTCCAAGAAATGCAATCAGGTGGATCTCTCCTTATTTTATGTTTCATTTTTAAGAGTACACAGGGAAAAGGAAAAAAAAGTGTGTTCTTTTTACTATTCAGATTTAACCACACCGCTTGGGAACGATGCATGACAGCTTCAAGCTTAAGGTGTTAACATTGTTTCATAAACACACAGTTATTTTGTCCAAACAAACTGCTTCATCAAAATGTTGAAAAATGCACTGTACCACTGGGACAGTTCTGCCATAGACAGCTTTATTCCTCTCTCTTCTCTTATTTGTGCTTTAGGAAAAAAAAAACAAAACCAAAAAAAACCCTAAAAAAACAAAAGCGACAATATAATCACTTTTATTTTTATTACTCAAATGTTTGCTCTGGAGCCTGGAGAAGAGAAACAGTTATTATACATTATGTAAATGATATCTTTAAAGAAAGCAGGCTTACAAACCATGCTACATTAACCCTTTGGCAACACCTTGCACCTCATTCTTCTTCGGCTGTTGACAAACAAGGCCAATTAACTTCAGCAAGATAATTAACTACAGCTCCAGGTAGCATTTGCATCCAGTCTATTGCTGTTTGGAAGCTGTCTGTTCTCTTTACCTCTTGCAGATTGAAGGTGCTAATTTTAATACCTGCAAAGTATGGAGTTTGGATGTAGTTGAGAAGAGAGCAAGACTGCTTTTTTTTTTTTATTATTAAAACTTTAGATGAATAATTATAATAGTGAAGTGACTCAGATTCTGCTATTTTTTTCTCCATAATAACTTGCACATTTCAGAATGTTTTTTAAAATTCTTTGTCTTCCATATGGCAAATTATTCTTTTAAAATATCTTGTATTTAGAATGAGAATACTTTGGGGATGGACTTAACTGGTGGTCCAAACCCAGGGTAATTATGTTTGTTGCCAAGGAAAAAAGAATATTATTCCTGGAGACACAGCAGGCATTTTATTAAATGATTGTACCAGCTGGAAACAAATTATTGCCTTTATTTTAAACTACCATTTAGAAGTCTAATGCTTTTATTTCAGTGGGAAACAAATGTTTAGGAAGATTACAGCTCACATGTTCTTGTGATTTTACTGGAGTAGGCTAGGTTCACATTATGATCCATGATAGTGTTATTTGATTTGGTTTTGATGAGGCTGTTATTACCTGCAAGTAAAAAGTTGATCCTACTGCTATTTCCCTTCTGTCTGATACCCCAGCTAATTTGGGAGTGAGGAAGAACGTATGCAGCAGGTGGGCTGTGTTTCTAATGATTAGTTTCTTAAACATGTTATAAAAAGCCTTGCCAAGAAAATATCGCTGCAGCATTTTGAGCCCAGCTGGCACTGTACTGGAGCCTGGAGAGGAGAGCAGAGAACAGCAGACTGAGCCGTATTCATCTGTGGAGTCTCTCAGACTATAGGTGAATTTGGCTCTGCCTGGGCTCTAGTAAATGTTTTTGCCTGGGATTTTGTAGAAAGAAACAGAGGTACACAGCTTGTGCACAGCTTGCATTGTGAATGTGCACATTTGTCTTTCCCTCTTACTGAAGTCCTTAGGATAGTATCAAACATAGTTTCAGTTAAACAAGGAGCTCTTGAGGTTAAGAGGAACTGCACAGCTTGTTTCTTTGGCTTAATACCTAGAGTGTATGGGCAGCCAGAACAAGAACATGCTAATGGACAACAAAGTCTGAACAAAAGCCTTATGAGCCTTCCTTTCCCAGCTTTCCAAGACAAAATTTGTAGGAGATGGTTAAGAGCAATCGCAGAAGAGGTGCAGTATGGGCCTGTGTTTTGGCAGTAAGTCTGATTTTGCAGTCTAGATAAAAAAAATGCCTCAGCCATGTAATGCAGAGTTTTGACTCAGTATTAACTCATGCTAGCACTTCAGATTTGTTCCAAAATTTGGAGGGGTTATTATTTCTACTGCTGGCCTTGCTATCAGATCAAGTCATTGTCTGTCTTCCTGCAGCAAGCATAAATTCCATGTGATTTGGCTAATCAAATGGAAATATGATCTTGGGCCTGTTCCTGAACTGAATTAAATTTCTGTTGCTGAATTAAATTCATCAGGCAGTGCACTGGCTGTGCAGTACCATTGTGTTCCTCTCCCTTCTCCCAGAGATATGGGAAAACAGCAAGGCTGGAGCAGTCTCCCTTAGCATTTTCACAAAGATTGCTGAGCTGTTTTGGCTGGACCACACAAATAAATTAATTTTTATGAAACATGGAAGAGTTCAGTAAGGTTATGTGCATTTGTAAAGTGCCGGGTGTCCTATATAACAAGTCAGTCCCAGAATATATATAGCTCTTCAGGTGGCTATGACTAGCAGACGGGTGGTGTGGCACTCAGCTTATTTTAAAACTTCGTGCTAACTAAACACGGTCATACAAGTGAGCTTCTTTTCTCCAAAGGAAAGTTGACTATTTGGTAGGGGAAAAAATACCTAGTTTTAAAGGTTTAGTCTCTTCTAGGTCTTTATTTAAGAAAACAAATTAAGGACCTCTTCTATGTCTTTGTGACATTACTTTGATGGGAGCTCGATGTAGAACATGCTAACGTCCCCGGTAAAAGCATGTCTTTTATATCTGGTGTGGCATATATGTAAGAGACACATAATTTCTGTAGCATAGTGCTATAGTCTCCTGACAGCATCTGCAAAAAAAGAATGTATGTTGCAGTAGGGTAATGCTGAAAACGTTGCTAGGATGCAACCATCTACCTCAAACTATTGCTAGAGGCACTTTAGCAGCAAGGCCTATTTGTGCAGTAAAAGCTCTGTGATGAATTTAATACACATGAAGCACTGAATTCCCTAGGGAAAGCAGAAACAGGATCAGAGAAGATAATCACAGAGTCTGAAAGCTTCAGGAGGGCAAACAGGTGTTGTCTGTGCAGTGTTGCCTCCCACTTTGCATCTCAGTCTGGAGGATACATTATTTTCTTCTTTGACATTCAGGACTTTTGCTTCAGGAAGATTATTTTCTTTTAGTGAAGTCTGACTCCTGATGAATGAGCTAAAAGCCATCTGTGTACCTTTTTCTTTTATTTCCCCTTTTGGATGTTAGTGTTCTAACTGACTCTCTGCAGTCCACAGTTATGAAAAGACTGAACAAGAAAGCAAAAATCTGAAAATACTCTTTGGGGAAAGGAACATATATTCAGTCACTTCAAGGTCATATAAAGTACAATGGCTTATGCACTGTTGCAGGCTGAATTAGTTGTTTCATTAATCAAAACTCACACTGGTTTTGCATAGAATAATTGACATTAACAGAGCTAGGTTACTTAGGAATCCAATATTAACCTCTCTGTTTAATTATGTTGAGTTTTAAAGCAGAAAATAGCCTTTGCTTATTCAGAACAAACAGTGTCTCTTTTATTAACAGAACATACCTTTTCTCATGTTATATATGAAAAAAATTGTATTTTTAGCAATGAAATAAATACCAAGTTACTGTGTCTGTGATTTGGTAGGGGTGAATGTCAGATTCTGAAATGGAGCTGCACTCCAATGACAGTTTTGTGCAGTTTAGTGGGGGGAACCAGAAAGAAACCTTTCAAAGACTAGCACAATATTTTCAAAATATATGTGTATTTTTTTCAAAGAGGAAGTGAATAGCAGAGGTAAAAGAGAGGTCTCGGGACAGGGAGGATGTGTTGGGGAGAGGAAGGCATTAAGTACTGGCTGAATGGGAAATGAAAGCAATAAAAATTATATCAATATGTATTCAAAGGAAAATAGGGATGATTAAATTTTTCTCTATTAAAATAAAAGCAATAATATTTGATCATGATCTAACAATTGCATGTTGTGGCTGTGGCTCATGCTGCAAATTTGTTAATACCGATGTTCTACCCAGGCATCTGTATTTACCAGGGTTTCTGCAAATATTCAACTAGCAGCTCATCGGGTGAGCTTTGTGGTTTGTTTGCTCAATGCCTAGTATAATGCAGCTTTGATCTGTTAAGCATCCATAAATATTGCTGCAACCCACATGGCTGTGATGTCCTAGTCCACACTTTCTGTCTTTCTGCTGCTAAGTGTTATCTGTCCTCTGAGAAAATCCTGGTGAAATCAATGGGTCTACAAAGTTGTTGCTCAGTTTAACTAAGATGGCAAAATCATCTTCTCCTAAATTTAATTCTTCATTGTAGACATCTACAGCAGGAGCACCCACAGCAGGATGTGATCTCTTTGGCCTACTAGGGTCATTTTTTCCTCCTCTTCTTTCCGTAATCTGGTTAAATGTGTTGTTCCAGTGAAAGTGAGCACCCCTCTCTAACCACCACCGTCCTCCTGGGGACTTCTTCCCTGACTGCTTGACAGACTTTCAGCCAGTCACGCTGGGGTGAAGTGAGCTTGGGAAAGATCCGAGCTGAAATAAGGCAATTTATATTCCCCACATAGATCTCAAAAGCAACTGCAAAGGTGGTGGTGGTTAAAAGAAAGATCATGAATTGCTGTTTTGCTTACAACAGCTAAGTCCTTCTCTTGTTCTTGGATAACTCCTGCGTAAAGATCTGGCTGTCCTTCAGCTTCCGCATGCATGTGCCTGGCTGGGCTTTCTGACCAAGGCTGGTGACCTGATGGACGTTCAGAAAAGTCATACCATGCAGGTTCAAAGATTTTGTCATGGCATGGGAAAAGGACTGTGGTGCTTTCCTTCATGTTCTCAGTGGAGAGGGGCAGCCTAGAATTAAACAGCTTGGTACTACCATCATGCAGGGTTCTTTATTTTGCCATGGTAATTGCCCTCAGGCATCAGGTTGTAGATTGACTCTTCTAGCAAGAGAGCTGGTCTCAAATGAGTAGTGTTCCTTCTGCAGAGCACTCTAAAAACAGAGTGGCACACAGCCATGCTATGACACACCTTTCTGTGTACTTAGTCAAGGAGTCCCACAACAAAGGAAGGACTTCTTCCCACTCTAGTTCTGTTCATTTCTGTTGCCTCCATTCCCCATTTTCCCCATTTTTAATTTTCTTGAATAAATGTACACTTTCAAATCGGTTTTGCTTGTCTGCTCTTTGACCCAGATGTTTTTTACTAAGTTTTGTAGCTAAAAACCCCTAAACTACTACCTGGTTCTTTTTGGTTCTCCTCTTCACAAATTGAATCAGCCAGGGAAAACAATGCTCTTTCTAACTGTAGCTGTTGTGTTGCCCTGACAGAACTAATTTTGACTGAAAGTGCTAATAATGTCTTGCTTTTCCTGCCACTGCTCTGCATTTTTCCAGCACTGCAGATGTTTTTACTGAAAGCTTATCCAACATCTCTTCCTCAGTTTGCTGTGTCAGGTCAGGGTGCATCGATAATGTCAATGTAGCTTTGGCGTTTTTCCAGTATTGGCTGCCTGTTCACTTCAGGATTCAGCCTCATCACCTCTGCATTGTTGACCTCTGAAGCTATTGATTTCTGTAGCTGGAATACGTTCAAGTTGCTGAAGGAAAAGTCTGCTTTCTCTTATCAGCAAAAAAATGTTTGGTCCTTGTTTAAGCTGCATTTTTTATTTTCTGATTTACTGCATGAAACTGTTGTAGATAGTGTTTCTTTATGGATAGCATCTTATTCATTATTTGCTTTCCAGATACTTAATAAAAAGCAAGTATCAAGATTTATTTATTTTTTTACAGATGATAAACTTAGGCACAAATCTGTTCATCCAGTGGCAGAGTTCAATGGGGTTTTACAGAACCTCCTGATTTTCATCCTTCTCCACATCAAATAGATGCATTCCTCACATATGGGAGGATAATCAAGGGCATCTGGAAAAGCTTGTGCAAAAAAGTAGTGCATTCACCCTCCCCACCTTAAATGGAAGAGCACGTACTTCTCCAGGCAGCACTGACTATGGAGAAATGTGCCTCGTTCTTTAGGAACACAGGAGTTCTTTGTTGCCAAAATTCAATTGTTCTTGTGTTCTAGCCTTTTTTTCTCCTCATTTGTTTTTAATGGTATCTAGCCAGTGACTGCTGTTTCTCATGCTTGGAAAATGTAATTAAAGACACCTGTATGTCATAGACAGTATAGAATCATTTCCATCATTCTTTGCAAGTTATGGATTGTTGATGAATTCTCAGCAGTGACTTGGCTCACGAGGAGCAAAGTGTGTCTGATTTCACTGGCCTTCTCGTTTGCACCAAGTCTGCTTCACACTGTTGTGCTAAAAGGGGCCTTAAATTAACAGCAAAATTTGTTTACTATCACTGCTACCTCCCGTCACAATCTAAGGAGATCTAGCATTGATATATTTGTTAGTTGTGCTTAGACAGAGTGGATTTGTTACATTTTATACTTTTAGGCCACCATAAAAAGGGGGACAGGTTACACACCATGCCTTTATCTTTCTTCAGGGCAGTTTCGATTTCTTGGTTGCCTGGGTTTCACTGTGTTTTCTTATAGTTTCTCAATTAAGTGGTTTTGTGGGACAGCTTCAGTAGCTGTGGTTGCAGGAGTCTGAGAAAAATGGGCAACTGCTGATCTTGCAGCTGTGTGTTTGTCTGTGTACCTGTAGGACGAGGGCAATATTATTTCTTGAAACATTCAGATCAGCAGAAACACAAAGCTTGCTTTCATGAAAACTGCAAATATGAAATCTAAATGTGTATTTTAGTCTTTAAAACAATATTTATTGATGTCAAACAAAACTATAAATTTTATATGTCTAAACCAAATTAAATGTTCAATCTTCCCAACACGAGATGTTATTCTTTTTAATTCTCTTCCGAGACTCACAGGCTCATACAACTGGTTTAATTCTTCCCTCTGGAGCTTGTTATCCATCCGTTAAACAGACTGATACAAACTGCTATTTCCTGATCCTGGTCTTTACTAGTTTTCTTTTTTAATTAATTTTTTTTTTCATTTTCATTTAATTTTTTATACTCTGCTCATCTTTCTCATAGAAAGATATAAAGCCTGATAATTTTCACAATTGTTAACCAAAGTGTGCACGTGTGTGTGTGTGTGTGTGTGTGTGTGTGTGTGTGTGTAAGGTGGGGTGGGAGAGTCTTTTATTTACTATCAAGTGCCTCGTGTCTTATTTGTGGACTTGCACACTGTTTTTTCATATACTTTATCAGCAGGTGCTTCAGATGGAGAGGCAGTATCTATTGCAGTTGTGCCAGCTTCCCTGCTAAATATTTGGCAGAGAAAGGTGTAATAATCTATTCATGAACAGTGAGTATCAAGATCTAAAAGCAAATTCCCTTAGTGACCAGATTTTACACCTCCTCCCCACTCCTCTGCTTTCATATCATTTTGAAGTCTGAGTTCCTAAGTGGAAATCATTTACTGAATAAGTAGGGATTCAATGTAGAGAAAAGGGTATTTTTTTAAGTTTTCATATCTTATAAGGGGTTTGATTTCTAAGAATGTTTATTGTAATTTGATATTATCAAATACCAAATTTATATGTATGTATATATATATAATTTGATTTGATATTATCAAGCACTGAGTGGGTAACGAAGTCGGGCTTTAGTCTCCACACTACAGCCACCAAAGATTTATGTACCTGCTCTGGCAGCTCTGTCCTTCCAAGTCTTTTATTTCATTGCTGTAAAGACTTGGCAGGATCCCTGTCCCCTAAAATCTGATATTATCTTTTCAACTGAGATGACAAAATGTTTACACACATTCACACAGAAATATCAAATTTACATTTTTCTTCCCATGAATCTCTACATGCTCTCCCCGGCAACTGTAAAAGCTCTTTGCCACTCTTTTCCTCTCTCTTCAATCACATCCAAATGTCTGACTTCCAGGTGTCGTCCCTTTCCTTCTTGTTAGCAATACAGGCTTACTTTAAAATCACTACTTACAAAAGTTCAACATGAAGGTTTTTTGTTCCAGTGGCATAGAACTTCCTTCCACCCACACTGGAAATCACGTTGCTTTTTCAAGAGCTCCACTTGGACACAAGTAATAAGGTGTACCCTTCAAAATTCAACAAAACGGGGCATTAAAATCATTTGCAATGACCCACATCTTAATAAATTATGATTGGGAATCTGAAGAGAATAACTTTGCTCATGTGTCCCACCCAGATTTACAGACTAAAGATGAGTCTTTTGAGCAATATACCACACTTTTTGACGAGTTCAGCAGAGTGGTGGCACCCTTGACACCACTGGCACGAGAGAATTCTCTGTGCTATACATGCTCAGATATTTACAGAATGGGGTTCAGCTCAGTAAATCTTTTAATATATTTGTTTTCAATGTAAGCTGTGTTTTCAATGTAAGCTGTCTGCCAGGTGGGTCATGTTTCAGCAACAAGATTAGCAATGATGAGCAATTGGCATTGGTGCTGAGTTTTGCACTTATGAAGGCTGTGACTGACTCCTATGGTTTACAATCATTTTTGAAATAAACTCCTCAGCAGATGCCAAAACCAATCACTAGCACTGCTTCAAATATCAAATTCTTCTTCTTTGATGTGTATTTTTGTACTGGAGTTGCTGAATTTTTGCTTAGTTCAGTTTTTAAATAAACTGTTTTCTGGTATGTGAAATAGAATATGATATATATGTTCGATCTCTTTGGCCAAAATCAGCTAGAATTGCTTTGCGCTTCTTCTCACCAGCAGAAAAAAAAAGAGCTAAACAAGGACATAATTGAAAAAAAAAAAAAGAAGAAAACAAAATGTTTCGCTTTGGCAGCTAGGTTGGAACCTGTATGTTGGCATGAATGAACACTGAACACTAGTAAAGGTAGTGCTTTCATAAAATCCAACCTTTTCTTTTTTTTTTCTAAAATCTAACTAGTTAATAAAATTGAAGCTCTGTGGCTATGCAAAACTACTCCAAATAGTATGTTTCCCCCTGCTTCTAAAATCAAGTGTATATGGGAGTTACTATATCTAGGTTTAATCTTAAAAATAAATAGGGTTTTCTTTAAAAAATGTTTTGCATCTGTTGCACTGGTGACATTCTCTAATTTTTGTGAACTACCTATTCATGATGTAGGCCACTTATATGAAGCAGGAATAAAGCATAATCTCCTTGGATGTGGATGAAACCTAGTAAGAAGAAGTATTGCCAAAATCTGACAAAAATGCCTTTAGATCAGTTGCCTCACACTGGCTACCACTAGGAGACAAGGCTTTTGGATTCCTGATACCCAAAATGATTATTCACTCTTGGCTTCCCCACACATCATACAAGAAAAAGGGAATTATAAATCATACCTTGCAAAGCTTGGTCAGGCTTTGGTGCCTCATACTTGCCAAGTCTGTCTTATTATCAACTGGCTGTTTCATACACTAAAGTAAATAGTAAAAATTAAGTTTTTGACTATAAAGGAAGGGAAAGAGGGTAAAATGGTGGACTGACAGCAGAGATGGTTCCAGTATATGTAGCTCTGAAGGGACAGTTATTTCCCTAGTATGTGGTAGTAAGAATTGCCTGCTTTTTTCAACAGGCTGGTTGTGATTAATATTCAAATTAAACCACAGACAAGGAGAAGCAAAGATTTCCCTCATTCTGGTGAACTGTCGTTTATGCGTCATCCACCATACACATTGTCATTGGCTTTTATGGTTTCAGGGCAGCAGGGTGCACTAGCTTGTACTTATTTACTTTGGAGTTAAGTGTGCTTTGGCAGCTCATAGGGAAATAAGCTGGGGGTCCAGTTATAATACAGGTCTTGTGACTACTATCTCTGCTCTTCCCAAAGCAAGGCCCCGGATCTCACATGGCCACCTCCTTCAACAGGAATAAGTCAAGTCATCGTTGGATCTGGTAGGGTTTTCCGCCAGTTTTTTGCTTCCAAAGATATTGCTTACAAGACATGTAAACTGGAGGGAATTACAATAGCAAAATGGGAAATCCATATAGTTGGCAGGGCTGTGGTTGACTGGTTTGTCTTCTTGGCTTACAGCATAGTGACATTTAATCTGTCAACCACATCTAAATTGAATTTAAATGAAAGTGACTCCAAACTGGTATGTAAAATTCAATTAAATCACTATGTCAGCTCCTGTATTTGCATTCTGAGGATTGTGACTAAAATAGGTGAAATGCTATATATTATTACAAAATAATTTCTGGGGCCAGTTTTCAGGTGGAAGATGAACAATAAAGATACAAATGTAATGAAACTTCATTCTGAAATGCAAAGCAGGTGTTGTATCTAGCAGAAGATTAAGTTAATTAACAAACCAATTTGATATTATAAATTCTGAGTAAAGGCTATGCATTGGGCAGATTTAATGCAGTTTGAAAGATACTGTAAATTATTAATAACATAACTGGGTTGAATATATCTATCCATTCATTCATCCCAACAGTGTTGAACTTGCTCCTAAATATTTAACTAGAGTTGTAACAAACTGGCTTATTTTCTTCCTTTCTAGCATGTAGGAGGAATAGAATCATAGAATCGTAGAATATCATAGAATCATAGAATAACCAGGTTGGAACAGACCCACCGGATCATCGAGTCCAAACATTCCTATCAAACACTAAACCATGCCCCTTAGCACCTCATCCATCCATGCCTTAAACACCTCCTGGGATATTTTCATTCATATGAGGATATTTTCATATCAGGGATATTTTCATATCAGGGATACTTTCAGGAATAATTTCATTAATTTGTGTCACTTTTATTTGCATATAGAATCATAGAATCACCAGGTTGGAAAAGACCCACCGGGTCATTGAGTCCAACCATTCCTATCAAACACTAAACCATGCCCCTCAGCGCCTCGTCAACCTGTGCCTTAAACACCTCCAGGGAAGGTGACTCAACCACCTCCCTGGGCAGCCTGTTCCAGTGCCCAATGACCCTTTCCGTGAAAAATTTTTTCGTAATGTCCAGCCTAAATCTCCCCTGGCGGAGCTTGAGGCCGATCCCTCTTGTCCTGTCCCTTGTCACATGGGAGAAGAGGCCAGCACCCTCCTCTCCACAACGTCCTTTCAGGTAGTTATAGAGAGCAATGAGGTTTCCCCTCAGCCTCCTCTTCTCCAGGCTAAACAACCCCAGCTCACTCAGCTGCTCCTCATAAGGCCTGTTCTCCAGCCCCTTCACCAGCTTTGTTGCTCTTCTCTGGACACACTCCAGAGCCTCAACATCCTTCTTGTGGTGAGGGGCCCAGAAATGAACATAGGATTCGAGGAGCAGTCTCACCAGTGCCGAGTACAGGGGGAGAATAACCTCCCTGGACCTGCTGGTCACGCCATTTCTGATACAAGCCAAGATGCCATTGGCCTTCTTGGCCACCTGGGCACACTGCTGGCTCATGTTCAGTCAGCCAACACCCCCAGGTCTTTTTTCTCCAGGCAGCTCTCCAGCCAGACTTCTCCCAGTCTATAGCACTGCGTAGGGTTGCTGTGCCCCAAGTGCAGGACCCGGCATTTGGCCTTGTTAAACCTCATGCCATTGGACTCAGCTCTGTGGTCCAGCCTGTTCAGATCCCTTTGCAGAGCCTCCCGACCCTCCAGCAGATCCACGCTTCCACCCAGCTTAGTGTCGTCCACAAACTTGCTAAGGGTGCACTCAATGCCTTCATCCAGGTCATTGATAAAGACATTGAAGAGGGCTGGACCCAGCACTGAGCCCTGGGGAACCCCACTTGTCACTGGCCTCCGGCTGGATTTAACTCCATTTAGCACCACTCTCTGGGCCCAGCCATCCAACCAGTTTTCCAACCAGGAGAGTGTGCGCCTGTCCAGTCCAGAAGCTGACAGTTTCCGAAGCAGAATGCTGTGAGAAACTGTGTCAAAGGCTTTACTAATGTCCAGGAAGACTACATCCACAGCCTTTCCTTCATCCAGTAGTCGAGTCACTTTGTCATAGAAGGCGATCAGGTTAGTTTGGCAAGACCTGCCTTTTGTGAACCCATGTTGACTGGTGTTTAAGGGAATTTAAGCTGGAGAAACATATGTCAATCAATGCTGTGGTTGCAGCTTTGTGTTGGCAATTGTACTACTAAATCTTGTGAGGCAAGACCAGAGTCTTTGCAGCCTCTGTCTGCTATGTCTCCTACATTTGGTGATGGGTTTGTTTTTATAGCAAAACACAGATGTTGTGGGTGGTCACACAGTGATAGTCCTTCTTATAGACCTGGCACAAAATATCACTGTAGACACCCCAATTCCATTATATTGATGGAAAGCAGTGAGAAGGGCACTCACAAGTTAAGTGGATGGGGTTTCTCTAGGTATATGGCTTAATATAATAGCCCTGATCCTATGTAGAGAGCAGCATAGACAAAGCTGCCTTCCTACCACTTCAGCATGCCCATTCCTGCTTGTAAATAGGGCATACTCACTGCTCTCAGTTCACCAAAGCATGCACAGAAGTCTATAAAACATTTTGGTAGCACAAGGTTACCAGAATTATTAAAGTATTCTTCTTACACCAACATAGGAGTCAGGAGAAGTTACTCAGTCTCTTACACCTTCTGGACTGCATGGCAAAACAGAGTGAAGGATACTTGGTCCACAGCATTGCACCAATAAAACCTGGAGTTCACAGATGAGTGAAGTGAGTTTGTATATGACTGGCGGGCTGAGGATCCACATCTCAGAGTGGTCAAGAAATTCCTAACTGAAGAGAGAATGAGGTCTCATTTTCTTTCTTTCTGGTATTTTTTAATTTTGCAGTGCTCTTCTGACCAGTCAGTATTGTCTACCTCAGTAGTCTTTTACTTGATAAATAATTCTGTATCTTTACTGTTTTGCAGAAAATTATTCTTTCTGCCTGATTTTCTGACTCATTTCTCTTTTTTTGCAGTACTGCGATTGTCATCCACATGCTCTCCTTCACTTGAGTCTGAAGGTCTCAATCTCTCCTTTCCCATCTTGTACGTATATATTTCATTCTTCATAAACTATTTCCAGAATAAGCTATTCTGACTGCTGTGAAAATCTGGAGTCTAATATCTCAGAAATATACACAGATGGATGGCAGAAGAAAATTAAGTGAACAGGTAAAAGAATCTGTTAAGAGACAAGGTGAGAAAAAGATCAACTGAACAGTAATACTTATGGTTCACGGCGATACATGGGCTAAAGCAATGAATCCTTGCTGTAGCATCTAAATACAATTGACCCTTCTTCCACTATAACTGATTTTTATATAATCTTCTATTTTTCTGACCTCAGACTATATGAAGACAACCTTTCAAATTTACAGATTTCAAGAAAATACAAGTCCAGTTTTACCAACCTCCTCAGCTTCTTACATCTCCATATGGGAATCTGCATTTGTAATAGTGTCCCAGGACCCTGTAATGCTAAAGTCATTGTATATCATCACTGCATCTCTAAGACAGATTAGTCTTGTTGGCCTTTGTCAGCTTAAAACTGTACAAAATTCTGCTTTGACTCTCAGGGTGTTTTTTGGCCAGTCAGCCATTATATTAATTTCTTTCCACGCATAAAATAGTTCATGCCTCCTTAGGTGCAGAGGTCGTTTTGCACACTGGGTGTAGCTCCTAAAATGAGCCAGAGAGGAGGGGATGAATGGGGGAACAGCTTCAGGAACTATTAGGGAACCACTCCCAGCTAGTTAAAAAATTATTTCCATGTGAGCTAATACTACTCCTAAAGCTCTTAGTGGAAACAGAGTTCAGTATTATCTAGCTACATCTGGAAAGGCTTTTTTACTCTGAGTAAAATTTTTATAACATGGCTATTCTAGAACCAAAGAGTTAGCTTTCAGTCTAGTTCCCAGAATGCTCTTAGAACTGTCAGGTTTTTATCTAGCTCTGCTAGCATGTGAATTATAAGAACATATCAAAGATTTAGATACAACCATACAGGCCTTGTAATTTTTATGAGTCTTTTAAATAACCATAATGAATATGTTTCCCACATGGACAGTTTGTGTTTACATGTACGTGTTATGATAAATGTGTCTTATGGAAAGCATTAGAGTACTGAAGGCATATATACTTCACATAAAACCCTTTCTCAGTTTGCTTATGATTTAACAGCAATACAGCTTGAAGTAGCACAGAGGAGTTTATGAATACAGATACACAGGGCATAGATACCTCTGTATCTTTGTTAAAGGTAGCATGTGCCTGTTTGTATGTGTATTGGCATTGATTTTTGTAAGGAGCTGAGCACAGACAACTTTAGCTGACATTACTGATCACCACAAATGACTGATTAAAACTGTGCATCTTCTCCATTCTAATAATTGTTTTGCTTGTATAAGAATGTCTAAAAAAGAGGTAGATGACAGGTGGAGAAGCACAGGCTTGTATAGGCTTGTTGGCCATATCAATCTGAGAAATATCAGACAAAACAGTTTCTGGCTTTTCTGATTTCTATGGAGAAACTTCAGAAGGTCTGAGTGAGGTTTATCATGGGCATAGTTGCCCTTATTAAATCTAATTAAAATGCGTATCTTTTTCTCAAGGTCCCATCTTTCAATCCTTCTGTAGGTCTCCACATACTGTGGAATTTTCCATTGCAGACAGGGCTGCTGTTTTGAATGTAAAATAGTCTGGGAAAAACACACCCCGTTTTCAGTGGCTTTTCTCCATGATGAATAAATCCATAGAGGGGAACAGGCTTATGCTTTTCCTCTCCTCTATTTTCTGAAGCATTACATACAACCTTCAGTGCCAACAGGTAGCCAGCCCCTCTGTACTCGGCGTAAGTGGGAAGCTTAGAAAACAGTTGTTAGAAGTGACTCTTTAGCAAAGATCTCCAGCCATTTCTGTTATCTAAATAACAGCTATTTTGCTATTTTTTATTGCTCTTATCTTAAATCTCTAGTCAGTGAATCTTCCTGAGAACGGTTTATGTTCTAAACAGCTCATTTACATATGTACATACATGTTAGAGTAGACAGCCACCAGACTCAGTGCTTCCAGAAACTTTGTAGGTGGCTCTTTAGAAATAACAGAGCAAATATAAACTAAAGCAGAAATGAGATGCACAATTTTGAGTAGGTGTTAAGCTCAAGTACTGCATGATTGACCTATGAAATGAGGCAAAGCAGCTACTTCATCAAAAGTTGTGCCGTTGTATACTTCTGCCTGAATTCAAGCCTTCAAATAATATAATTAACTCACTGGATGTAAAAAACAGAGGGAAATTCATTATGTGACAAGTGTATAATTCCCAAACACATCAGTAAATGCTCCATCATTGATAAACTGGTTTTACTTGAACGCTTGTTTAGAAAATGTGGAAGAACTGCATTTGGAAAGCACAGCGAAGACAAAAACATATTCCAAGTGTTTATTTTTGTTATTATTCTTGCTATGTTTAATTTGTAGGAATTTGTAGGAAAATTAGAGCAATGTATTGCCTTTCTTCCCAAAATCAGAGGAGAAGACTGGGGTTTGCTAACCACTAACCAACTGTTGATTCTGTATTTTCCTTTGATGCTCTGCCCTGGCCCACGCAGGACTGGCTAGCAGAGAGGTACTCATCTCCAGGCACTCCCAGGAGATAAGTAGACATATCATGAAGATAGTGAACATGGGGGCAAGATCACTTTGCTAGCATTGCTTGTCATTTTTACCAGGTTTCTGAATAGCTCAGGTCAATGGGAGTCTTACAAAACAAACATACCAAAGAACAACCCCAAACCAACCAATAACAACAACAACAAAAAAACCCCACAAACTTATTATGAGAGGAAGGAGTCTATGTGCTGTGATAAGAGCCAGAGTTAAGATACGGTGACAGTGAAATCCTCGATTAGATTTTATATGCAAGATTTTCAAAGATGAGGGAGGCCAGGATAGGGTAGTACCAAAAAGGAGAGCCTAACTTTAACACTAAATTTAATCCGGCCTAAATGTTTGGAAGCATCAGGCTTAATATCTCTTGCTGGTTCTGTGTGTGTGCATATGTTGTAATCTCAGGACAGCATCTGGTTATTCTAGAGGGCCCAGTTTTCACAGGTGTTCTTCCATGCATGAAGAGGTGCAGTTTCTGTATGTGAAATCTGTGACTTTTGAAGATGATACAGCTTTTATAGGCAAGGCTTTGATAAACTTACTTTTAGGATGGGGCCATTTTTTCAATTATAATCTTAAGAAAAAACAGAGAAGGAAAGCTTAGTTTGGCTGTCAGTTACATTGGATGTTTAAGGCCTTTAATTCTACCCCATCACTGAGGCTCATTACTAGAATCTGAGCATTGGAAATGGAAAATTGCACCTTCCATCCTATTTTTATGCTCTCTTTTAAGTGCTTTCAGTTTTTGGGAATCCTGACAAGCAAAGTATAGGTCAACATTGATTGTTGTCATGTGTGGGATTTCCTTTTACCGTGTTCTCAGCAGTATCAGGAGTATGGTCTGTTTTCTTTCAGTGCGTTCAGGTGCTAAGTCCAATAAAATACGAAATTTTGTTAATGTTTTCATGTTAGAAACAGGGTTGATTTTCCAGACCCAAAAATAAGTAGCCATGCTTTCCTTTCCATGACTGCTTTCTATAACATCTCCAGGTTTGTGCCATTCAAATATTTTTAAAATTTAAAGAGAAATCAGAATGAAAAAGAGTCTGAGTTACGCTTTTCTTTCAGCATTCTCTTTTTTTTTTGTACAAACATTATGCAGCTGTTTAAACTGCAGTGACGAGGCCATGATTTCAAAGGTACCCCAGGAGTTTGGGAGTAAAGAAAATTATTTGGTTTAATTTTTTTCCATTCTCCCACAGGATAGCCTTTTGGAATTGAGATCTAGATAGAGAAATTCAGTGCAGATAGAAGCTTAGGCAGTAATACCGTAGAGAATGTGTAAATGTTTTGCTCCACTTGAAACATCCCAGTAGTACCAGCTGTAGCTGTACCCAGACTTGTTGCTTAAATCCAGGCTGTGGTCCACTGTTAGCACTTCATGGTTACACCACATAACATTTAGTTTAGGCACAACTACTTTAGAAAGCCCACTACTGAGCTGTGATTTAGTGCCCAGTATTGTTTCTTACTCTGGGATATATAATTGAAAGGGAAACATCTACACTCTCTGACTAATTAACATAAAGAATTTATATAAATTATTTATACCAATATCTTTACGGCCAGGAGTGAAATTTCAGAAAAGGAGAGGGGAAAACCAAAGAAACCATGTAGTGATATTCAGAAGAAAAGACACAATTGTTCCTATAAGCAATGAAAATAAGAAAAAACCCAACAAAACCATAATGTCATATATGTATCAAGACATGTTTTTGTCACAGCTCTGTCAATAGCACCTTCGTTGTGATCTGCAAATGCAGATAATGTAGTCATGTCAGGGCACCTTTGCATTATTACCAATACTTATGGACCACTTGTTTATCCTGGAGGAGACTGAGGGGAGACCTTATCACTGTCTACAACTACTTGAAAGGAGATTGTAGCAAGGTGGGTGTTGGTCTCTTCACCCAAGTGACAGGTGATAGGACCACAGGGAATAGCCTCAAGCTGCACTGGGGTGGTTCCAAATGGACATTAGGAAAAACTTCTTCACCAAGATGGTTATCAAGCACTGGCAGAGGCTGCCCAGGGAGGTGATTGAGTCACCATGAAGGGATATGATTTAGTAGTAGACAGATATGGTCGGAGTCAATGACCTCAAAGGTCTTTTCCAACCTAGAGATTCTATGATTCTGTGATTTACCTAAAGTGTCTGTGGAGTGGGGGGTCTGCAGGCATCTGGGCTGGTTTTGGTGTAACTGGTTTGCATGGATTTCAAAGGGAAGACATGGCATTTAAAAATAAAAAAACAGCATATGAAAAATGCAAATATTTTGTGGAAATGGGAGAGTGGGAATCTGTGTTACAGCATACTCCTTAGTGGAACTGAGTTAGCCCCATCTGTGCAAGCAGGCAGTTCACTAGAAGGTATGAGCAATAGTGAGGACAGAGGTTTTTCAGGCTGGTGATGGCAGGTTCAACATATTCACTGTTCCAGCTGATGTCAGTATTTCTCAGCCTGAGGGAAAATGCAGCCTGATGCAAACTGCATTAGGGCTGAAGCACTCAAATGGGAAGCATTTTTATAATCAGTCTATTTCATGCAATGAAAGGAGAAGACTCACTGTGACATGCTGGGATATATGTTGTTAATTGCTCGTCATAACAATTCTGTTTCTTCAGTAAGATCTCTCTCCTCACTTACCTCCTTTCCCTCTGAAATGATCTTGTCAATATGGAGAGAGCAACCTTGCAGAATCTATAATGTAATGAAAAATTGCTGTTGCCATGGCATAGAGAGAGTTCTGATTTTATATTGAAAGAATATCTCAGTCTTCATTTGCATTCCCTGACTCTCTAAACAGTTATATCAGCTGTTACAATTCAAACAATTAAAAATGCTTTATTATTAAGAAGAAATTAAAAGAAGTAATCAGCTTAACACAATTTCAGCTCAAAAAAAACCTTCCCTCCTAGCTCACAGGAAAAGCATATTTGTATGCAGTTAACATCCCAAATTGGCTTAAACTAAAATACACCGGGACAAGATTAAACTGAAGCAAAGACAGTAGAAAAAGTACTACTGTTTTCTTTTCAGTGTGAACAAAGTGAAATTTCATCACTTTTTGTTGTTAGTGTGTCATATAAAAATAATGCACTGAAGCCTACTATGCAGGCTGTTATAATCTTCTAAGTGAGACTCTTAAGTATAAATTTCTTGACATCTACTGAATTTCCCTGTTTATTTGAGTGAAATGTTTGTACTAGGCTTGTTCTTGTTCCATCTTCAGTGTCTGAACAAGAGAGAACTTTTTCCTCTTCTTTTTTAAAATTCCCTGGCTTTGTGGGTAGGTGTAATAAGGTTTTATAATCCCAACAAACTGACAGTAACTGGATTGAACTCAACACAAGAAGGTGCAGATGGTACCTACAGCTTCTTTGCTATTCCTAAGACACCCATTGCCATCGTACAGCAGCTTCCACTGTTATCATCTTGGATGTCTGCAGGATCAATGCTGCAAGCTGCAGTGCAGCTCATCAGATGATTTTGTGCCACATGGGGTGGTGCAATCTGTTTCACAACCACCAAGAGCATTGGCCAGCTTTCATGCCCCAGGTTGAAAGAGCCTAAAACCATAAAAATTTGGATCCTGACTCTTTAAATATCCTGCGCAAAACTTCAGGGAAGTACAGCTCAGGAATAAGAATTTGGGTTTCCTTTTTATTTCCATTGCTGAAGATTTTAACTCAGAGTACCAGACACAGGCAGGAGGTCCAGGCCTTCTTAGCATGCCCGACATCAAACCTTAAAGCCATGCAGCTTCTCTGCCTGACTGTGTACTTTCTTTGGTGTTCTCTCTCACTGTTCCCTGGTACGCTAGTGATATTTTTAGTTTTTTCCTTCCTCTTCCCTTCCTTTTCCAAATTATCCATTTCACTGTGTAGTAAACACTAGGTCACTTCCACATCTGTGTGCAAAATTTACCTTTAGAAGAAATTCCAAACACCAACTTGGACACCAAGCACTTCCAGGCACTCCTAAACTTTAAGAGAATCTAATCATGTCTGTCTTTTGTGGTCTGGGGCTGTACTGAATGACATCATTGACCTTGTTTCAATGATTTCATTCCTATGTGGGTGAACCTCCAAACCACTGTTTTGAAAATGAAACTTATTTTGCTCATAAGGAGGCTTTTTACCCTTACCATGTGGCATACCACATAGCGTCCATATACCTAGCATGGAAGTCCTAGTGCTTTTTCAACTTAGTGAATTATGTGCCTCTGAATCTCATTCCATGTACAGCCAAAACAGCTTTTAAGGAAAGACACTATTGTCACTGTTCTCTAGTTGTCTCATTGATACACGAGTTATTGTCCCATCTATCTCTTTCTGCACTGGAATTAAGAGTGAACTGTGCTCATTACAGCATCATTACAGTTTATAAGGTGGGTGTCTCATAACTGTATCTCCAAATCAGTATTAAATCCTTGAATTGGAGTGTAGCTGGGCAAAAAGCTTAACCAGTTCAAAGACTAAGTGTGCTTACTTGCAAGGTAATATTTCAAGATTAGAGTTTTTTTCTGACTTCTCATTCCTATTCCCCAATTTACTTCCCAGGATGATAGGCCAGCTGCTATACAGACAGTTCTTTTATCATCTGCTTAAGACATGACTTCATTATATCAGATATGGTCTCCTTCCCATTGTAGGATGTCTCTTCAAGAAAGTCTGTGTGCTTACTTGGTATCTCGGTATAAGATTATTTTTCTAGCCCATGGCAGTCTTGAAGGCTTGTTTTTCTGGTTATTGCTTTTTCTTTCTCCTATCCTGCTACACATCACGAGTAGGAAAAGATGCAGGTGAAAGTCTTTTCATCTCTACTGTTTGAGGTAAAGTGAGTTTTGTTATTCTAACCTCCTGCATGCACCTTCAGGTTAACGAAGGGATGGAAAAATACAGAAGTAGTTTAATAATAAAAATAATAAAATTCTCTGCTCTACCCAGTTAATCTGTGCATTCCTTCAGTGTCAAAATATATATTGCTACTTCTGTTTCCTATTCCCTAGTGTCTGAGTCACTAGATATTGATGACTGAATTCATGGTGATTGATGTGGTTAAAATAAAAAAAAACCCAACAGTATACCACCACTTGCTTGGAGATACTGTTTTCACTTCCGTACCAAACATTGGCTTGTATCAAAAATGGTGTGGCCAGCAGGACCAGGGAAGTTATTCTGCCCCTGTACTCTGCACTGGTGAGGCGACACCTCCAACTCTGTGTTCAGTTTTGAGCCCCTCACTACAAGAAAGACATTAAGGTCCTGGAGTGTGTCCAGAGAAAAGCAATGAAGCAGGTGAAGGGGTTGGAGAACAAGCCTTATGAGGAGTGTCTGAGGGAACTGGGGCTGTTTAGTCTGGAGAAGAGGAGGCTGAGGGGAGACCTTTTCGTGCTATAGAACTACCTGAAAGAAGGTTGTAGAGAGGAGGGTGTTGGTCTCTTCTCCCAAGTGATAGGTGATAGGATGAGAGGGAATGGTCTCAAGTTGCACCCAGGGGAAGTTTAGATTAGACATTAGGAAAAATTCCTTCACAGAAAGGGTTGTCAAGCACTAGCAGAGGCTGCCCAGGGTGGTGGTTGAGTCCCCATCCCTGGAAGTGTTTAAAAGGCAGGTAAATGAGGTGCTTGGGGACATGATATAGTAGTGGACAGGTACAGTAGGAGCTGATGATCTCAAAGGTCTTTTCCAACCTAATGATTCTATGATTCTATATCCCAAGCTTTTAACTCTTCTTGTAAATCCAGTTGTAACTTCCTGGGCAACGCCGTACACAATGGTAGTTGACGTTCCAGCTGTTTTGGCACGTTGGCTCAGCAACATGCTGTGACTGAAACAGATTATTCATCAGTCATTTGAGAAAAATATTTTTACTCCTTACAGCTTCAAAGCTGAGATAGTTAAATAAAATATTTTACTTGAGCCTGATGAGTTACTGTAAAAATGTGTGACAAACTCCCAAGATGTGGCTGATGTCTAATAAAAAAAAATCTTGATTTTTTTCTCTCATAAGAAATTTGTTCACTGAACATGCTCATGCTCAAGTGTTGAAATATATGTAATGTCCTAGGCAGGATCCAAAGGCTGCCCAGTAACGGTTGTGCATTCTGAATTTCTCTTCAAGACCTTGACTTCCTGTTGGGTCCGACAGAAACATAAATTATTCCTGGAAAAACAATATGGACAGCTAGAACTAATAAGTGCATACGTACATGGGTCAGATACCTATCTTTATAAACATGAGTTTGGATTTTCGGTGCTGGTTAAAGAAACTAAACTTTCCTAGGGAACCAGTTCATTGGTGAAAAGTTTTTTTGTAGAAAACACTTTAAGTGGAATTACTGGGTTTGTTTCTCTTCTAACACTGATGAAAACCTCCCAGAAATTTTCTGACAATGTTTGTCTGTAAGAGAACCTAAGTTGTATCCAAGAGCTAAACTGACTTTTGATCTCTCAGAATTATCTTCTAAGAGCTCTTCTTGATTGCCTCAGCAAAATCAGATTTTATGTTCTGCCTCCAAAGTCCTTCTTACCTTCTGGTACATGAGTAAATTCAATTATTTTACATAGGTAAATATCACCCTTTCATAAGAACAAAAAAAAAGCAGACTATTGTGAGCACCTGATCCTCCTTTTAGACTTTTTTCCCCATTTCTCAGTGAAGCAAACAAAACCATATGAATCTCAAATACTCATGGAAGAGGAGAAAAAGGGAGAGACTGACGCTTCTCTTTTTTGGATCAAGGAGTAGTGCCCAGAGACACTGAAGAGAAAGAGGCTCCCATTGTGCACAGACATGTGAAAGAAGCAGCTTGTTCTTTTAACATTACTGTAATAAATATGTGTATATATTTGGTAAGTCTATAGAATGCTGCTCCAAAAATGTTAGTTGTCTCCCAGCAGTCTTCCAGGAAATGTGTTAATACATTTGCATCTCTTGTGCACATCACTCAAGCTTAGAGCTGCTGCCTTACTAAGCAGAGGAACATGAAGGTGAATTTAATCTGTTTGGGAAGCTGACTCAAATGTGTCTTCCTCCTGTTTGTCTGGTATCAGTTCTTGCTGACAGTGTTCTACAAGGAAATTTCCCTCAGGAAGTAAGGTTTTTATTGGACTAGTGCTTCTCTGAGAAGAAGAGGAATAGAGTACAGAGGATGTTAACACTGGTAACGTTAGGCAGGAAAAAATAACTCCTTAAGAGCTCCGTGCCTCCTTAAATATTATCACATGATGTATAATACAGGGAATAATAAAAATAAGTAGCAATTATAGATAAATAGATTTTATATGTTTTTGTTACCCGTAAAGCCAGTATTATATTGAAAAAGGCCCTCACATACAACGCAAAATTCATATTTTACCTTTTGTATGTCAGCACCAAATTTGATAGCTGTGTAATGCAGAAATATGGTAATCAGCTGCTTAAATATTTAAATAAGGAAAAGCTGTTGATAACATGGCGAGCAATGTTCACATACTATATGAAAAGTAGCAGAAAATCTGCAGGAAATGTATAATTACACAATTTGTTAAGTCTTTGTATTTTGCACTGACAAGTCATCATCTTGTGTATATATATATGTTTGCAAACGAAATCAGATGTTCATCATTTGATGCTTCATTTGCTAATTATAATGTAGGATCCAATACAGCAATAAGCATCTATAATGAATAGAGACTGACTGCAGCTCAGGAGTAAGCTTTTTGCACGTTTGAATCTCATTTCTATGTGGACATGATCCCATTTTTCTTTATTGTCTCTCCAAAATTTTGACTTCTTGTTACAGTTCCACCTATCAGCCCAGCAGTCACTCTTAACTCATGTAGCTTAGGTTTGAGTCTTACCCCATGAGGAGTGTCAGACTTTATCATAGCTGTTGAACCACAGTCTGTTTTAGTGAGACATTGAAAATCAGTGTAGAAAGGGCACATCAGATCTACTACTTCAGATTTTGACGGATAGGGACAGGCAACAAGGAGAGAAATCTCCCTCTCACCTTCTATCTCTGCTCGTACATTAGCTCCATTCAAAACCTTTGGACTCTGTCTACTTCCTTAGGCTCTCTGCGTCTTTTCTCTGTACTTCCTCCGAATGGCTGTTCCCTCTGACGTATTTCAGTCCCTAAATTTAGAAAGATCAGCAACCCAGACTGTTGTTTATCCTGTTAGCAGGGATGCAAAGAGATGGAAATATTCTTCTTTTTTTCATTCTTACATCACCTTGAAAGTCCATTTAAAATTACATTTGTAATGTGGGAATGCTACACTTATTTTTCTCTTTCCCCAACTTGCCTGTCATTTCTTCACTAGCCTGTTAATGTAAGAAGCCTGGAGATTTTTCTTCTTGTTTTCAGTGAGTAGGCTCCAATACTCCTGGAAACAGAGGTACACACGTTAATCAGAATGTGACTTTGAACAATTATCAGTACATCAAGATTCCTGGGCTACTGTGGAGCATTTAATCCAATTTTTGCCTTCACAGGCAAAAGTACAGTTACTTTAGCTGGACAATCCAATGTAGGTGGAGTTAAGAGTGAGCTTTCTGTGATTTTATTAACATGCTTTCAGTTTAGATCCTCAGGAACCCTCCAACCAGTATCTCTTTAAAGTTGTCTCTGACCAGGATAATATTGTGATTAGAATCAAAAGAAGAAGGAAAATACCCAAGTTTTCTTATTGAAACAAAGTGAAGAATGTTTTTTTACTTCCCCAGAGTAAAGAATCTCTGGAAGAGTAACCAAAGATAGGACTTGGCAAGTACTTACTATGCCCTCTGCCAAGTAACGGCTAGAGATCTAGCAAATCTAGTTATTAAATGAGCTGAGCAGGATGAGCCTGTTTGAAACTGCTTAGAAATAATAGCACTATGTCCAGCAGAGGAAAAAAGACATGGGGAATTATGAATTGCAATTGCTAAGGCCTCATGTCAATTGGGTAAGACTAGAGTCAACAGTGGATACAGCACTCTGGGAGAAGCAGGGCAGGGTAGTGTTGTTGAGGCTCATATGCTGTTCTTGGCACAAGACCTACTCTTGTTATTATTACTTTGTTTGGCTTTTAGCTGATAAATAAAATATGGAGTAGTGTCTAGAAATGCAGACAGAAGAGAGTTCAACTACTGCCTAACTGCTGTGTGGTGCAGTTGCCACGTAAGAGCTATCTTTTTGGAACTATAATGGGAACCAGTGGCATTTCACGGACTGGAACTAGCAGTAATGCTTTATATTAACAGGCCATTAATATGGTGGTTAGGGGAAGTATAAAGGCTCTATTCCTAGGCAGATCCTGGGAATGGCATTTAGACAGTCCAGAGTGTTTGGTCTGTAATTGAACTGAACTGGCACCAGTTGCTAGAGAAGATTGCATAAGTGACCCAAAAGGGATGGCAGAGAATAGTTTTCCAAGTCCCAAGAGCAGAGGGATCCTATTCAGGGAAGCCATCTCACTTTTCAGGGCAGTTCTTCCATGCCAATGGACTGAAAAATATCTCTACTTTTCCTTTTGCAATGAAAAGCAAAAGCTGACTTTTGAAAAACTATTTTAAAAGCGGAAGAACTTCAGGCTTCTGAGGGTTTAATCTCCCAAAATTTTAATGGTGGCTCATAAAAGCTAGTGTTCTGCAGAGAGGCGCTGTACAATTTTATCTTGCATCCTTCTAAAAGGTGAGTGCTAACTCAATATGGAGAATAATCCACTTGCTATTTTAAAGCTGGAGAAGGTGCAACTTCATTTAATTCTGTAACTGTGTGATCTCTCTGCTTCAGTATTGAGGAGGATGTACTGCTTCTGCACACTGAAACCTTGTATATGCATGATGGACAGAAATCTTTCCAGGAGCAGTGTGGCTGGGCTTCTCTTGGGTAGGTTTTTGGTGACTTCTCTACCAGGTCTTCTCAGAATGATGCTCATTTTGTGGTAGTGTGCTTGGCAAAGGGTGTGAGCCCTGACTGACTAAGCCATGCTGTGGCTTGAAGAAAACAGCAGAGAGCAGCAACTTGTATTCATTAGGGTTTCTGGGGCCAGTAGACAAGCAGGGGTCTCCTACATCTTTTGTACAGCCTGCCTTGGCTTCCTTTTCTTGTCTGGTGAAGGGGGCCCTCCACCTGCTTGGGACTTGACTCTGAGCTCAGAGGCTGGGTTTGTGAATGACTTTCAAACGTTAGCCAAAATATTAGTCTGTGCATGTGTATGTGGGGGCATGGGGGAGGGAGCATTGCTTCCTTGTGCAGTCGCACAGAACAAGCCGCAATCTGGCATGCTTTTGGTTATTAATAGCTAGAATATGGAAGTAGGACAAATATCCATCCTGATCTATCCTGACCTGAATAATCCACATAGTCTTCAGGCCATAGACTAGCGATTCTGTCTCTTGCTGTCACATTCCTGAATTTTAGGAAGTGGTATCTGTGACCATTTTGTGTCATGATGATCAATGTCACATTAAAGAGAGAAGCCTGCAGGCAAGCACATGAGCTGTGTGAGCACTGCTTGATTAGAGGAGCTCTGGGGTGTGGAGCCTGCTCGCTGTCACTCCACACTGTCAGAGAAGACGAGACAAAAAATCCCAAGGGAGAGGTCACCCTGGCCTGGGGCTGCTCTGCTGGGTAAGGAAGGGAAGAGAAGATGCTCTAAGAGGCAGGGCACAGGCAGAGGAGAGGAATCAAAGAGCTGTGAACCAGCACTGACAGAGGCAGGAGATGTTTGATTCAGAAGCAGGGAGGAGGGGAGAGAAAGAGGGAGAAATGTGTAAAATCCCATATGCCTCTGGTTAACCATTCCTAGGCAATAATCTGGGTGTTTTGTGGGAGCGCAAACTGATAGAGGAATATTGGGCTGTTGCAATTCCAGGAATTAAAATTAAAATATCGAGTGATGAGACTCAAGAAAGATGCTTTGGTGTTACTGGAAATTTGGCTTTTTTTCTCCTCTTTGTTTCTAAAAATCACAAATACATTGAATCTCATATTGTATCTCCTCCCTGCTTGCAACATGGTGTTTTTCACACCTATTTTTGAAATCAGAGCAGTGTTTTTGACCAAATGTGCAGGTTCGCCATTTTGGCCTGCTTACATTCCTACCAGGTGAAGAGAGACAAATAAAAGGGCATCGACTATGATAAATCCAGCAAAAAGATGGCTGGGACATGAATCATAAGTCCTCATTTGGTCAGGTTTCCCACTGACTTCCACATGAACTGGCACGATTCTGGAGTAAAGCATGTGAGCTGAAAGAATAGGGTGCACATTTGCATCCTGTTATTGTTCTGAGTGTTATTCTGGTAGCAACTTTCTTTTTCTCGATGGGCACACAAAAAAGCAATAAATATTGTTGCTGATTGTATTTTAGAAACTGCAGGCATTAGTTGGAACATAGAATGGCAATATAGAACGGCTATATGGGGAAACAAATCCTTGACCAGAAGTATTTAAAGCCTAATATTAAATCAAGACACAATGTAAGAAACAAGAGTAGCATGAAATTAAGATGGCTGTGCTAACAGACTGCTGTTGGGTAAGCCAGCTAATGAACAATTCGATAGCTTTAAATCATCTAGCATTTTGTGTGTTTGTGATATGTTTCTGTTTGGCTTTAAAGCAGATAAGTAAATATAAGAATGGTTTCTACCAAAATAATTTCTGGAGTTACAGCATTTGTATGCATTTGAGTTATACCCAGGACAGGTTAGTCCACTTGTAAACACTGTGCTTCTGTGTGACAATAATTTTTTTTTAACCTTAAATGCCAGTATGAAACCTGACCGATAGCCCTCCGTGCTGCAGCAAGTAGACAGTTATGCACCTTCTCCTTGTGCCTCTTTTTCTAAGCCAGAGCAGACAAGGAAGCACTACAGGTCCCCTGGCTCTTCCCTCTAGATTTCCCACTCTTTCCCCAGCAAACATGAGCTTCACATTTCCTTGCAGAAAACTCTCGGCAGAAGAAGGCAGCACAGCAAGACATGTCTCCTTACAGCAACAAACACATTGGTGCTCCTGCAGAAGGGGCTGAGATGGCACCCTCATGTTTCAAGAGAGCCAAAGCTGGGCAGGCAAGGCTACTGGCAGGCAGCACCACTGCACATGGGCAGCCCCAGCTGCCACCTTTCCAGGACCCAGACCTTGCTTGGAACCAGAAGGCTGCTATGGCAGTGCTCCCTTTCCTCTCATGGCCAGGGAAACCACAGGGCCCCAGATCCCAACCCAGTCAGGGAGGCTGAGATTCTCACAAGTGGGGAAGAGAGACCATACTGGGATTTTCCTGTTTGCTTTTGAAACACAGATGCTGGCTATCCGGGTGTTTCTCTGTATGTCTGATGGGAATTGTGCACCAGCATTTGAGGCTTTGTGGCTTGGGCTTGTGGTGTTCGTGAGCCTGGTTTGTCAGCGTTATTCTTGTCAGGTTTCCAAGTGAACAGCAGACAGATACTTACCCCTCTGAGCTGTTACAGTTTGCCAAGAAAACTGTCTGACCTTTGAAATTTCTCCTTTTATTTTCTGCCTTCCTGACCCTGCCTCCACGGACAGCAGGTCCCTCTTCCCAGGGGAATGTCCTCCAGGCACAACACAGGGAAACAGGAAGAGAATTTTCACTCCCAGAAATCCTGTTTGGCAAGACAAGGATGTCTGGGCCTGTGAGAAGGACTGCAGAGGGCGGCTCCATGCAGTTAGGACTCATCGATGAGACTTTCTCTGAGACTGAACAAGATAATTTCTCTTGTGGGAGAGGACAGGGTAGGAGTGTGCACATAATAACAGCAACTCTGTTGAGAGGTGATAGCTCACTAAGCTGTCATAGCTCTATGGTAATGGCATGTATGGCATACACATCTAAAGCACACACACTGACTTTGATCAAGTTTGCTTTTATTATACTTTTGGAGTTCAGTCCAGCCTGGGCTCCTCAGGAGCTGGGGACTTTGCAGCTTGCAGAATAATACCTGTCTCTGCCTCTGCAGGGACGTTTTCAGCAGGTTTCTTATTGCTGTGCCCAACCCCTATCCAGGGCTGATGCAGAGGGTCAGCTTTGACATCCTCTGAAGCTACGTGCAGGCAGTAGCCTGGCCTCTAGGTTGCCTTCTCTACCACAGCCCCCTTAATGAGGTTCTCAGAGGCCCTGTCCTAATGCTGTGTGCACTCAGTGAAGTGAAGACTTTGTGGCCTGTGGAAGGAGCAGGGTTTGAACAAGTCCTATTGAGTTATTTTTGCACAATCCGAACATGTTTTGGGCTTACATAGAGTCTGTTTATGACTAGGATAAAACATAAAAAATGCTGAAATATCACATACATCTGCTTGTTTTCCTTTTTAAGATAGGAAATAAATTGCATAAAGCTAATAGCCTGAATTCTGGAATAAAGAGTATTAGCCACACTCCATAACATATCGCCTTTTGCTTCATGAAATGAACAACTCAACAAACAACAAACTCAGTGATGCTTGAAGACAGTTTTGTATCATACACTTAAGATGCTGCCAGCAAGGTATTTATTAATTACATATTATTGTTCTGCTTTGGTCTGTGGAAGGAGAGGGGAATTCTGGCCTCCAGGCATTTCTTTGAGGAATAAATGATGCAGCTCTGCTGAATCAATGGGTTTTCTTCCACTGACTTTACACATTTTTGCTCATGTCCTGTCTGACTACCATCAGTTTCTGTCTGGATGACTGAACCGTTAAATCATTTTTGGCAGCTAGTAACGTATTTTTTAAATTTTTTTATACCAAAGTGAATATCGATGTTCAGCAGGTTATCAAAACACAAGCTTACATTACTGCAAAGAAAACATTGCTGTTCACTTTTCAAAGCCCAGTCTTGAATTTCTTCTCATCCTAGAGACCAGCACAGTAAACAATGCAGGGGAATGGAAGCATGACGCAAATACACCCTGAGAGTGAGCAGGTCTGTAAATACAGATGTTTTAGAAAAGAATCTTTGTCAAGGATCTGTTTCACAGGGGCTTCCCAAAAGTTGCAGTGGGTTGAATATTTTGTATGCCTTGAAGGTCAGATACTCAATAAAAGTGTCATTTTTCTTGCAATTTGTAAAACTTAAAACTTCTTCCCCAAGCATGTGCTTCTTCCTTCATCTAAGTGTGCAAGCTCTCTGCGCCACAGAGGCTTCTACTCATGGAGCAATTCCTGCTGGTTCCAGGTTAGACTTGTGTTCTGCCCATCTCTTCTCTTTTTCCTTAGAAGATGGCCATGTGAGGAAGTCAATCTGCAACTGAGGGCCTATGAAGAGTTGTTAGAGCTGCACTTGCAGGCATTAGTGTAGTTAATTGAAGTGAGACTGGACCAACCTAAAGGGTATGCTGAACATATCCCAGTTCCCTGTCATGACATATAGTGTATACCATGCTGACAACCATTTGTTTTTAGCATAGGTAATCACTGATATGTTCTTTTAAGTGGGATTCATAGATGCTGATTACACTTAGTGCATAAATTGCTTCATTATTAAAATCAGGTCATTTGAGCCCCAAAACCATTAACATGCAAACTATTAGCATAATTTCATAAGCTAATAAATCAAGCACAGGAAAAGAATTAAGCAGTTCCTAGTGATAAGTGTTTCTTCAGAGATTAAGAAACACAATTTTCTTATGCATATATTAACATTTTAAAAGGGAATTCATGTAAAAGCAATTTTTCTGCATACATAAAAATTATGTTTAATAATCTTTATACTCAGCCTCCAGAGCTGTTTCAAAGTTGATGTTTTTTTTTCTTAGATCACTGTACAGGAATTTTGATGTTTAACTAGCTAGCCTGTTTTGATACTCTACCTGTAAAATGTTTTATGCCTTTATGAAAGAGTCAAAGTTAAGAAAAAAAAAGTCAAGATATGATTTAGTAGAAAAATAGCTTGGATTCATCTTGGATAATGAACTGTTCATCCAAGGTAAATTTAGTATTCTTAAGCAGTACCAATGAAATTGTAATTATCTCCATAATTGCAATATAGAACTATGGTTATCGTCTTATGAAAGTGGTGCATAAAAATTGATTCAATTCCCATTTCTTATGCAATAGAATGCGATATTGGCCAGAATAATGCAGAGATAGGTTCTTCTATTCACTTTGCTGAATATATTTAAAATAATACAGTAACACAACTGTAATTATTTCGATACACAAAAGTTGCAGGGAAACAAAGAAAATTCCAATGCAAATGAAACTGTAATAAGCAACAGATGACAATGCTCAAGAATTTTACTATGTTAGGAGAGTCCATGATTTATTTATGTTTAGCTGGTTTTGTTTTCCAGTTCCTAACCTAATGTTTTATTTTTTTGAGTATATTTCTTTCTCAATACGAGGCACCCAAAGCTTTCCTCCAAGGAATAAGACAATATAATGTTTTCTGAGTGGTGCTCACCATATTGAGTATTTGGGGTCTTTTGGTTCCTACAGCAATACTGCAGCCTGTTTCATTTCTAGCCCACATTTGAAAAAGCACTCAGATATCTTTTAGCAGTTGTTTATGCTTGCTACTGTTTAATGACTAACTTAGGTAAAAAAACACCACCCTGAGAACTACGTCTTTGGGGAGGGTCGGGTTGTTGCTGTCCATCTCTCTGAGCCAGTTCACAAGCTAAAGACCTTCCAGGAGCAGCTGTAATTCAGTATCTGCTTTAAAAAGAATATAAAAGAGACCATAACTGAGGAATGAGGCACTGAATCCTCCAACAGGGGAAAAGGTGAGTAGAACACTAATAACGTGGAGGACTTACAACATCTCTGTATTTCCTGATGTGGAAAAAAGTGAGAAAAGAGCACAGAAGAAGGATTGTTTGAAGAACAGGTATGGAAAGCTGCACGTCAACAGTGCTCTGCTGCTTCCTTATAAGGCATCCAAAGCTTTGCTCCAAGGAATAAGACAATGTAATGTTTTCTGAATGGTGCTCACCATACTGAGTATTTTGAGTCTCTTGGTTCCTACAGCAATATTGCAGCCTTTCTTTTCTAGCCCACATGTGAAAAAACCCACTCAGATATCTTTTAGCAGTTGTTTGTGCTTGCTACTGTTTAATGACTGATTTAGCTAAACCAACAGCACCCTGAGAACTACCTCTTTGGAGAGGGTTGGGTTGTTGCTGTCCATCTCCCTGAGCCAGTTCCCCCCAGGGCCAGACAAGGAGCATCTCTGGTGTTAGGGAGGTGATGGCAACATGAAAGAGGACACCTGTGGGGCCATCTCTTTGCAGCTGATTGCTGTGTCAACTTGCTGCAATTTGAAACCACAATTTCAGCCACTGGAGAACCAGTGTTGCTCCAACCACAAACAAGGTAGTGGGAGAGTCAGCAGATGGCTTATGCAGAAGAGGAGGCAAAAAAAGAATGCATTACGGTCATAGTTGATGTGGTGGTGTAGCTCATACTGTGGGTGGGTCAAAAGACCAAATATTAATTTCCTAAATAAGGAAGCAAAGCACTGTTGAGGTGCAATTTTTCCACATCTGTTGTCCAAACAATTCTTCTTCTGTGCTCTTTCCTCACATTTTTGCATATCAGGAAATACAGAGATGATGTAAGTTGCCCACATTATTAGTGTTCTACTCACCTTTTCCCCTGTTGGAGGAATCAGTGCCTCATTCCTCAGTTATGGTCTCTTTTAAATACTTCCCTTTTAAGCAGATGTTGAATTACTGCTGCTCCTGACAGGTCTTTAGCTTGTTTGGAGGTTGTGCTTGCTATTGTATGTGCATAAATGATTTGTATCTGTTGAGGAATCTCCAGGGCTGTGTTTCAAGTATATCTTCAGAAGGGTTTATTGAAACTACATTCCAGGTCATAAACTCATTTTTCAATGTTTGTGTAACTAATTGCTCAGAGGAGATGTTGTATCTAGTGCAGGGCAAGTGACAACACCCATGTGAAATAGTATTCATGAGAATTTTCTAATCAAAATGTAAGCAATTGTCGTAGACTGGTTATGGAGTATCTCACAGTGTTGCTTTCTGTATTACTGAAGCTGAATATTAAAAAGGAGATTTGAAATCTCATCTGGACAAATTGGCATGATTTAGGAGTTTTTACAACTTGCAGTCAAATGGAGTCTACTGTGCATGTGCAAAACCTGACTTGATTGCTTTGTTCATATATAGTAGAATGCCATTGAAGTCAAAGGCATATTGCTCACCTGGATAAAATTTCTGTGTCAGGTTCTGCATTTGCATGAATGAATCTGTGTAAAGACAAGCATTTGAATTTCCAGGAGTCTGTAATAATTCTTCTTAGGCATCGATATTTCTCAGGTAATAATTCTCAGGTAATAATTATTCTCTGCTATCTTCCTTTTTAAAATGCTAACAAATCTTTTTAATGTGAACTACCTAAGGTAAAATACTTCACTTAGCCAGGCAGTGTCCTAATTTTCAGCAGAGTGTGAAGAGGAAGGTTCCTCCAGGTAATGTTCATCACACCTAACTCAGGCTCTTACTGCCTCTTGGAGGACTGCATTCCAGTGCTGAGGGAAAACTTCAGAAGACATCAAGCAGGCAAAACAAAGGAATTTCTGCCCAGGTTTAATTAATGTTTTTCCAGGAGAACAACAGAGAAACTCATTTGAACCACAGAATTTATGTTTCACTGTTGGGTTTTTTTCACTGTTGTTGTTCATATTGCCATCTTCTCTTTTTCAACATATTTATGTGCTTTTTTTTTTTTCCGATAAACTGCAGCCCCTCTGATGAATTGGTAAATTCAGCTTGGAACTAATTTCTAGTATAAACTGGTTTCTGGTATACCTGTTTATCAAGGCTCACTGAGTAGTGGAAAATTGCATAGGAGGTAATATCCTCCTGCATTTGAGGAACAGTCTAGGAAATCAGCACTCTTTCTCTGGGGTACATATAATCATAAGAAACACAACAACTTTTCTCCTTCTTTCCCAGGAATCCAAAAATATTATGGAAATCCTGATCTATTGCAGATTTTCTTCCAGGAAAACTATAATGTCAGCAAGATCTTTTGGATGGCAAGAATGGCTGCTGCTTTGTGTTTTGTTTTTGTTGGTTAGTTTGTTGTTTGTTGGAGTTCTTTTTATCTCTGTCTACAGCACAAAATGAATGCTGATTTATTTATTCAGCATGGAGAATTTATTTATTTATTCAGCATAGAGAATTCTGGTGAGGAGGGAATGCTGTGTAAGAAGCAGTGCTATACTGCTCCTCTAAGATGTTCAGAAGTAGGCTCATTCTTCAGAATTAAAATTGCAATTTGCCTCTTTTTAGGTTTATTATTTTCCCAGTTAACCACCACATACAGCATTTTAATTAGAAGTAAGTAGCTTCAGATGGCTGAGGTGGAAACTGAAGCATCTACCAGAGGTTCTTCCAGAGGAGAAGGCACTTCCAATGTCCTTTGGGACCTCCACAGAAAATTCTGTGGCCATTTCAGCAACTTGCATTCTTACCAAATCTGCTCATTTAATAAACTAGCTGCTCAGCTTGATCATTGTTCCATTTCTGAATTGGCAAATAATTCTTTCAGAACAGAAAAGATGCATAGTATCTGTCACTTTAACAAAAAAAAAAAACCTACAAACAACATGGAAGTGTTTGCTGAAGACCAAAGCTTTTGTGTCAGAAAAGTGTTCAAGAAAACTAGGGTGCACATAGTACTCTTGCTTCATCATAGGTCCTCTGCTGCAAATTTGAAATCGCAGTATTGAAGGCGACTGTGGAGTTTGTGTAAGCACCTGCTGAAGATCTCTGATATGATGTAAAATGGCCTTGGATTATCAAAACGTTACCCTCATGCATTGCGTTGACACCATTTTCATTATTGAGAGTATATGAAATGTATGCACTGTTGAAGGATAAAAACCAGTTCACATAAATGGTTCTCCCTTAGTTACACATCACGAGTCATGCATCGTCTTCATTTTCTTACATAACTTTAAACAGAAAAATAATCTTTAAATTTTTATAAATGCATTTGAACTTTTCAGTGGGGGAGGACTTAAATTTCAAGATATCTGAAAAATTATAAGACTAAGAACACAGTTGGTATTTGTAAAGGTTAATTTTATTTAAATGGAATCCAGAGGCTTACTAGAGACCTTAAGAATTTCTGTAAAAATTTGTGCAAACCGGTGTGATTCAATGTTTTTAAGTTTATCTTCAAAATTTGCCTGTGCTGTACTTACTCTTCTGTGAACAACTCACTACGGTTGGTGGAGAAAGTCTTTTCTTTTTATGGCAGATGACCCATGGCTCCAGTCACTTCCTCGTGAAAAATTCTAAGAAGTTATCAATAAAATTAGAAGATTTTAAAGTAAAACATAAGAACAAAAAGAACTGCTCAAATAAGGCCAAAATTGAGTCCAGAGGAATTAGGTGAATGGCTGTAATCTGTCTCCCAAGGAAGAATAGCAGTGTTGGTTATTCTTAATGTATGTTAGCTCATCTTTGTTGACTCATCCATCATGAACACTATAAAGGAGAATTATGCATAATAGTATATATTTAGGATATTCTGGAATTGCTGTCAGAAGTGGGCCTCCAAAACTTATGTCAAAATCTACCTGTGGCTTATATTCCAAATGAACAGATCATTTGGAATTACTCTAACATTGCAGAGTGTTTATAAACTGACTGATGTTTACAATTAGCTCATCATCCTCTTGTTTCAGCTCGCTGTCTGGGCATTTGACACCCATATTTGAATGAAGGCAATTCCTCCTTGCTTTCCCAATACCCCTGGAGTTTTCCAGGGGTGTCATCCAGAGTGCAGAGATGGTCAAATCTTGACACTGTGGCTTGGCTCAGAGCTGACTGACTCTGGTCACTGAAGTGTTTCAGTGTGCTAAGCCAGCAGGAATCTGACCCAGCAGAGAGAGACCTTGTGGTTTTCCGGTGGGTGACCGTGCAGAAATGTCTCAATACTGAATGTCAAAGGTGGTGCAAAGATGAAGATCAGACAACTCTGTCAGTAGAGAGGAGGGAGCTGGCTGGTCACCTAGTAGTTAAAGTCACCTGAAGGGGGACATGGAACTGCAGCCTAGTAGGGGCAGCTACTATATGGTTTTCCACACCCAGCTTAGATATGTTCTACTGGTAATATGCACTTTATGCTCTCTTTTGAGAAACCTGTTTATCAGCATGGGTTATCATATTACATTTGAATGATTTAATGCTTAAATGAAAATATGAGATGTCTATGCATTATAATGGCAGAGAAAGTCTAATCTTGCACTATGGGTAGATATTACTTGCAACACAGAACTACCTTTTAGGAAATCCGAAGAGAAGTTTGAGTGATGAGCTTACTGTAACTGATGTGTAGTGGTTTTACTCTTCTGAGTACATAGATTTTATTAAAGTGGACCAACATGGCCTAAATTTGTTTACCAATTTGATGTCCTTTCTTTCTCTTTAAGTCTTGCACATGGACAACTGCACCACTGAACAAGAAAACTTTATTTCCAGACACTTCTAAGTAAGGAGAGCCAAGAAAGTTAAGGTAAATCAAGTAAGGAATTTGAATGCAACTTCCATAAATTAAAGTGCATTAAAAGGCTTGTGTGGTGTAGTTCCTTCAGGTGTATTGCAGCTGTAGACTTGCCCAAGCACTGAGATCACTTCTTGTTATTGATTGCTCTTAAATTTCATGAACTTTAGAAAAACCCCAAGAGAGAGATAAAAAAGGTTGAAATGTGTCTATTCTAATTAAACACTTGGGGGAAGAGAAGAATGTCTTACTAAATGATTTACCTAGGTACATTACTGAAGTAAGGAATCCTGCTGCAGGAGATGAAACTTCTAACAACAAAGGCAGTTGCCTAAAAAGTTTCTTGAGAGCTATATCCAATGTGGGAATCATGGAATCAGGGAAGATACATCTGAAGTGCTTCCAAAGTAAGTAAACATGTACTTTTAAATATTTGATTCATGTTTTACTAATATTTATTAATATATTATCCTTGCGAAGAGAAGTCTTAAGGGGGTCTCGTCCATGTGTATAAATACCACGTAGGAGGGAGCAGAGAAGATAGAGACAGGGTCTTCTCACTATGATCCAGGGAAGGAATAACAGACAATGGGCACAAACTGAAACAAAGGAAATTCCACTTAGAAGGGTTTTTTTCCTGTGAAGTTGGTCAAAAACTGTAACAGGTTTCCCACAGAGGCTGTGGAGTCTAAGTCTTTGGAGATAATTCCTGGACATTGTCCTGGATAACCTGCTCCATTGTGGACCCTGCTTTGAGAAGAGGGTTGGACGTGTCAGTCTCCAGAGGTCCCTTCTCACCCCAGACTTCTGTGGTTCTGGGTGGACAGCATGTAATTAGCAAGCTGCTAGTGAAGAGATATGAGCAAAATTTTAATCTATAAAATTTCCTGTGATGTTACCTTATTTACAGAAATGAATACATTAAGATGGGGGTTTTAATTACTGAATTATCCTTTCTGTAATACAGCGAAAAAATACAATGAAAAGGGATATTCAAATGTAAGTGGTCCTTTTGAGTAGCAATGGGAAATTAAAATGTTATGCCAATGATTCCTTGGAAGAATTCAGGTTCAGTTGTCAGTGATCTGGACATTGATTTTATCTTTGGTCTACAAGAAATGTTCTCTCCAGATTGTCACTGATTTTTCATTTTGGATGATTCATGACATATTCCTTCTGACAGTACTTACTCTCATCTTCTTTTTTCACCTGTGCTAGTTCCAGTATACTGTAATATGCTAAAAATGGAATACAACCATAAATGATTTCTGCATTTTCAGTAGTGTCAGCATTTTGCCCAAACTGGCTTGTTTGAGGTCTCTGTTCAAATGTTCTGAATTTACTGTCTTGCTAAATAATCCAGATATTCAAACACCATTTTAAGAAGAGCTGTATACTCTTAATGAAAGCATGCAAAGATCCAGAACAGTGGAAATCAGCGGAACATCTCCTAATTCTGTCTACTGTCTATATTTATTGCTGTTCATTCATCTATGTACCTTCTCTCCCACCCCAGCTGCCATCACACAGATGGCATTCCCAGCAAAATAAACAGTTCAGATTCAGTACGCTAGTTGCTGTCTGCAAATGTTAGCAGATGACAGGGATAGGGGAGGAAAAGAAGGGATAGCTCTATGTTTTTCAGGTCAAGTTTTGCCTTGCATTCTACTCAGTCACTGCGTGGATATGTCCTAGGGATTACCACAGGGGAAGGAAGTGAAAGTTTGATACTGTGCATATAGTGACCTCTGATACATTCCGAGGCTTGCTGGATTTAAGTTTCTGTACTACACAGTTATGTACTTCTAACTCTGTAACAGCTTTAATTTATTAAAGGGCTGAAAAAATTGATTTGTTTGCCCTAGAAACCAAGTGAAAACAATGAGGAAGAAGGCATCCGTACAAAGTTGTTGCTATTAAACCGAGACACAAAGCAGAATGTTTGCAATGTCTATGAGTAGATGTCTAAAGCCAAGCAAAAAAAGCCAATTATTCTTAAGTAATGATTTATTCCTGTTTTATTTTTTAAATGCCTTTTATTCAGTCCTTTCATATTACTCATTTCTATATGCTTCTAGTGTTGTACACTGGCCTGAACGTTATTGAGAAAAATATGGTGGTCTGGGGTTTGATATAAGAGGAAAGGATAGACATGGTAACTTCTTAGACTAAAGTATAACGTAGCTACAGGTGTCCAGCATTTGTCTTCAACTATCAGGTGCCATTAACTGGGCTAAATTTTCATTCTGGGGGACAAAATCTCCAAAGCTAATGTATACCTCAGAGTGAAAAGTTTCAGATAAAATTATTTTGTTGAACAAGGATAAGGGAAAATGTTGCTGATTTTGGCATCTTAAAAATATTTTTGCAACTGTTTTGCTGTGGTACCTCTGTGTGTTGTAACAAGGACCTGATATTCTGCACATCTGACAGCAGGAGGTTTTTGGGCTGCCTTGAAAAAATTCATTCAAAATATTCCTAGGAGTTTCTTAAAAATGTGCCCTCATAAATACACAGAAGAGGTCTTGCTGCCCAGCTGCAGTGGGGTCACTGAGACACCCAGCCTGAGACCACAGACAGGTGTCCTTTCCACTGACTTGAACTAGAGCATCTTCAACAGGTATTGGCCCATCTGCATTGTACCACTCCCATACCTCAGATGTCACAGCTGATTATCTGAACACTCAAGCTCTGTTACAGAGCAAATTCGGGGAAGAAATTCCATTCACTGACAATGCCATCTTAACAGCCCCCAGCTGCTCATTCCCAGCCTATGCCCTCCTTCAGTTATTCTAGTAAAATTGTTTAGGGGGCATTGCCACAACCTGGATATAAACCCTGCCATTCCACACCTGCAAAAAAAGCCTGCAGAAAAGCTCTGGTTATTTTTAACCTGAAGCAGCTCTCACAACACAGGGATGACTACGGCTAAATTTACTAGAGGACAACTAGCTGTCTTTACCCTGCAGCCGGGGATATGGTCTTTTCCAGGCACTTAGCTTTCCTCTTGCTTTTTATGTGTGGGTGTCATAAGGAGACCCAACTGTGTTTGTCCACACTCTTTCATCAGAAAAGCAGTGGGAGCAGCTGAGGGCGGACATCCCCTCCACACCCTAGCAGAAGGCAGACAGCTTGAACTGCCATTGTAGGGTTTAATAAACCCACTGAGGCAGAGCACTTCAAGCTCTATGCTTGGTTTCCTAACACTTTAAAAGGTAACTGAGTCTTAATAAAGCTTCTGTATAAAGTCAATGTCTCTGCTGATGCCATGAGCACTTCATTATGCCCAAGAAATATAGTAACATTTCTATTTTGTACCAGAAGCACAAATCTTTACTGAGTGGGAGAGAATCTTTCTTAGACTGGTTGAGTAAAATCTCTTGATTTAGAACCATAAAACACAGGACTATGGGACTATATAATCAATCATCTTTCTAATGATACTCCATCAATCTCCTGTCACCACCTGGACAAGTCACTTACAAACACACATCTGTAACTAGAAATTAGATGAACTGGAAAAATGTGGATTTTTTGAAAGAGGTATAAAGGTATTTCAGAGTCTTTGTGAACTGTAGAGTGCTGTTGCTGGTATTGCTTTCACATGTAGTCCATGGATCCTGAAGGTCTGTGAGCTTTTTATAAGAGGTCTGTGAAAGTATACCTAGGAAGAGACAGGGAGCTTTGATTTGCTGCATAAAACTGCACTTCCACTGGGGTGAAAAAGAAAACTAGGAGCCTGCAGACTGCTATAGACTGAAAGACACTGATATGATGAAGTATACATTTATACTGTGAATGACTGCACACTAATTTTCCATGCAGGCAAGCATGTGTGTTCATCCTTGATGGATTTACTCATTGCTTGGATCCTCAAGTGGGTTTCTCTGTGACCTGAATTCTTGGGATGCCAATAAAACAAAATTCTAGGTGAATTCAGATAGTACATGACAAAGCCTGCAAGCAGTTGTGGAGCAATCAGTGGATTAGGTGAATATATGTGGTTTAAATAGATATTTTAAATGGGAAAAAAAATGGAAATACTTTTTTTTTAAAAAGCAAGCTTTGTTTCTTTCTCCTGTCTAATTAAATTTTAAGACCTCTCTTTTTAAACAGCATATAGGACACAGATTTCCTTGTCATCTGGGGATCAGTTAGATATGTGTCTGCATGTTATTTGAGTTCCAGCTGATTAAGCCATTGCATATACCAGAAGTTTTCTGTGATATTTGCGTGGACTACCATGGACAGCAAAGCTAGCTTGGAATTTTTTGACCAAATGAGTTTCATCCAAAAATGCACCTATTTGTCTAAGCCAAAACCTTGTAGGAAATAGGTCAAGTCAGATTTTCAAAGCTTTGAAAAATTAAATCTGATAAAACATGGTTTTGACACTTCAAACTGAAGATTTTGATTTTCTGTAAAATGGCTTTTAGTTACAAAACACAAGCTAATTCTAGTACAATCCAAATGATTTAAAATCACCTAAATAAAATATTTCCTTTGACATTTTTGACACTATTATTATTATAATACTGTTTCGTACAAGGACGATTTGAGAGAGTTGAGGCTGTTCAGCCTGGAGAAGAGAAAGCTCTGAGGAGACCTTACAGCAACCTTGCAGTACCTGAAAGGGGCCTACAAGAAAGCTGAGGAGGGACTGTTTACAAAGGCTTGTAGCAATAAGACTAGGAGCAATGGTTAGAAACTGGAGAGGGGCAGATTTAGACTAGACATAAGGAAGAATTTCTTCACTATGAGAGTGGTGAGGCACTGGCACAGGTTGCCAGAGAAGCTGTGGATGCCTCATCCCTGGAGTTGTTCAAGACCAGGCGGGATGGGGCCCTGGGCAGTCTGGTCTGTGGGAGATGTCCCTGCCCATGGCAGGGAGGTTGGAACTAGATGATCTTTAAGGTCCCTTCCAACCCCAACTGTTCTATGATTCTATGATTCTTTTTAGTTCATAAACTTTGTCAAGGTTTTGATCCTTTTTTTTTCGCTGTTCAAGAAAGAGAGCTTTCCACAAGATGGTAAAGAGTCCACCTTCAGTCCTAGTTCAGTCCATTATATCACAGAGATCTGAAAGTGAAACTCAGCAGAAGAAAATGGAAGAGAACTGCATAACCATCTCCATAAAAAAAAACAAATGAGGTATTGTTCTACTTTCCCTTCACATCTGCTCTCTAGTCTTTAATAATTCATTAACAGCTACAGTTCTGGTATGATTCTTATCAGGTATCTATTCCAAAGCATAATAGTAATGAATAATCAGGATCTATTATTTTAGTGACTGTTCCTGACTCTATTTAATGACTAAATGAATACAGAATGTTTACTCTTCCTTCTAGGAGGTCTTTTTAATTTAGACATACTATAGATAAATGCTTACAGAAGTAATTCCCTATAACAACAGGAAACATTTGCATGTTTACAACCGGCACAAAACACTGAAATACTTTTTGTATTTTTTTCAAGGTTACACAGAAGGCAACCTTGCATATTAACTAGGTTCATTGGGGAATTGCATTG
This sequence comes from Phaenicophaeus curvirostris, assembly GCF_032191515.1. Lineage (NCBI taxonomy): Eukaryota > Metazoa > Chordata > Aves > Cuculiformes > Cuculidae > Phaenicophaeus > Phaenicophaeus curvirostris. The sequence goes on from NC_091394.1 coordinate 39,741,512, forward strand.
TGATGGAAAAATTCTCTCAAGCTGTACATTCTGAAAAAAAGTACTGTTAACTACAAGTTATGATGTCTGTTAAATTACTACAATTCTTCTTCAGTGGTTGAAAATACAAAAAAAATTACATTTTATTTCAAAGCAAAACGTTTACTATAAATTTTAAAATTGAAATTATTTTATGCAATTATGTGACCTAGAAATTAGAGTGATGGAAAATGTAGGTGGACAATTGGAAACCAATTATTTAAGTCTCAGATGTTTCACTGGGAAGAAATGTAGAACCAGCACGTATCATCAGGGATATTCTCTTGAATGTTCGGGAAAAAGGGAACAGAAGATTTCTGTCCTTCTTCAGAAAGCTCTATGAGAATTTTTGCTAGTGGGAGTTGAAAGAAAAATAAATATGAGGGTTAAGATTAACAGGATCACTGAATTTGGCCAAGGAATTCATACAGAAATAGCAAATTCTTGGATAGACTGGGAATGATAATTAAAGGATGAGTTTCTTAGGGGGCTTTAAAATTGCAATGGGCTTAATTTCTGGTCACTTTGAGGAAAATTATGGATCTCATGAGAACATCCTATCGCAGTCTCTCAGGTGGAAGAACCTCTGAAGGTGACTGAGAGGGAAAGACACTGAGCAGCAGCTCAGTCCTATCTTTGCTGTCAGCTGAGATAATTTTATGATGACAGTCAATTTAGAAAACATTAGTGTTTAACTGTGAATAAGTCTTCCAGCATTTCACTAAGGAGGGGGCTGACAAAGGCTACAGAACCCACAGATGCATTGGCTTACTTTATTGCTTTATTATGGAGGTCTTAGGAGGCCCCTTTGAGCAAAGGGCTGCAAGAAAGGAAAACTGCAAGCTCTATACCATTGCTTCCCTTTTCACCTTCCCTTCTGCCTGTAGAGGTTGGTGTACGAGAATCTCAGTAAAGGGTCACTTAACAGTCTCATGTGAAATGAGCTCACTGAAAACTTCAGTTTTGTCAAGGTTGGATGTACAACTTTGCTGTGTCAGCCAACATGGCACGTGCTGGGCAGATTCTCAGCTGCTGTGACTTGTCATAGTTCTGTGGAAGTCAGTGAACCCTGGGCAATTTGTACCATGTGAAGATTTCACTTATTGAATATGAACATTTTATATTCAGTCATTTTTCATGACAGAGGACTGAGATGACAAAGAACATTTTTTATGGGTTATATAGCTATGGGATTACCTCAGCTGGTAAAAAAAAAAGATAATTCTAAGTTTCTATGATTTTTGCACTTCTGAATGCTCATATATTCTTCATTTTCTATGTATACTTATTCATCTACTTGCAGAGGTATCTTTTTTTTTTTCAATTGTGTTGATATAGATTTGATCTGAGAATTAAGCTGCTTTCAGTTTAAGGACACATGGTAATTTTCTTGTCATTTCACCTGCTGGGAGGAAGAGAGTATTTTTGTCTTTTACAGGGATGAAGAATTATTTTCCATCATCATATGTGTGATGCCACATTTTAATTTAAGAGTTAAAAACTATATGCAAGTTTAATTCTGCTTTATCTTTAATTTGTATTACTTGCTAATCCTGCTGTCTTAATTACCTCTTCCTGGTATTTTCAGTCTTAATTCTGCCTAGAGTCCTTTATCTGACTGTTGTTTGGGAATGAATCACACAGAAAGCTCTTCATAAACTGCATGGGCTACTTAAAAGCAGGATATAAGAAGGGCTGTCCCAGCTCAGGACAAAAAAGATCCACCTAGCCCAGTATCCTGGCTTCAAAAGTGATGAAAAGTGGTGCAAAGAGGAGGATGATTAGTAAAGATTAATACAAAATGACAGTCATGTAGTGATAGCAACCTGCCTTATATTCCCAGCTTCTAGTGTCCAATGTCAGAGGTAAGAGTCTTTCTGTTTAGTAGGTCCTGACGGATGTGTCTGTCCAAGAGATCTTTAACTTACATCAAATTCTGTAAATCACATTTTGTGGCAAGAAAATTAAAAGTTTCCAACAGGCAATATGAAGAAATACTTCTGGTTTTATTTGTTTTGAATCAACTAACAATTCAATGCATCCCGTTTTTACTGCCTCTCATGATACAAAAACTTCCATGCCCTATTTGTTCTGTCATTGTTACTCATGATTTCAGAGAGCTCTCTTCTTTATCTTCCCTTTTCCATGTACACTAATCCTAGTTTTGGTTATTGTTTGAAATTTTTACTATTTAGCTTCTCTGTTTTTTAGAAACTTACTGTTTCATAGTTTGCAGTGATCTCTCCAATCAATGCTATATAAAGAAGGCTTCCAACAAAGGAACTTGAGAGTTTATAGAAAGCAGGGATGCAAAGAATTCGTACAATCCACTGCCATGGACTTCTCTCCTGTGTGATCCTTTTACATCTTAGCAAGCTCCTGTTCCTGCTAACATTTTTACAGGTGTTCTGCTTGCTACAGAAGAGGATTAACTAAAGGTTTTTGGTGACCATCAATGTCTCCTTGGGCATATAATGTGTTTGTGTTTTATGTCCAATTTCCACCTTCAACTTCTTGAGGGATGTAATCATAACTTCCTCAGTTATCCATGGCAGCTTTTTCTAAAGTATTTACTCTAAAATTTCAAGCTGCTGGGCAGTATCTTCCTCTTGGTATAGTCATTTTTCATGTGTATTTTTCAAGCTTCCACTTTCTTTTTCTTAAACTTCATCACTACTGTAGTGGAATTCTAGTTTGGGGTTTTTTTTGTTGTTGCTCATGTATGCATAATAAGTCTAATTTCATTACAGTTGCTGTTAACATGGCTGTTTGATACAGAAAGACTCAAATGACAGGTCAGATATCTTTTCTGGCCTGCTTCAAATATTATGGCTGTGGATGGGGTTTTCCTCAATTATTTTTCCTTTTATTTAAGATGACATGACTGTCTGTGTTTTGCAAGTTGTTCTGAAGAAAGTTTTAAAATGAAGATGTTACTTTTCCTGTTAATGCATTACCTCTGTTTATTGGTATAATTGTTACAATTTACAATATTTGTCTATTCTAAGGTAAGAGGAGGGTGTTCAAGTTCTTTCACACAACTAGCAGCTGGCAAATGTCAGTAACTTAACCTGCAGGGCAGAGACTAGAGCATCATCTGGCAATGCCCTGCAGCTGCTGTTCTGTGAGCTGCATAGGCTGACATCGCATGGGATTCTCAGCCACCCACTGCAGTATTTTGGAACAAAAGCATGGGAACACCTGCCTTTCAGGGAGGCCAGGGTTTACAGTTTCCCTCTGACCAAATTCTCTGGGACAAGTACCATCCAGAACTCCTTCCTGAAATTGCAGTACACATTAATAATAACCTAGAGACATATGGGAACTGGGCAGGATGTTACATGAGGCATGCTAACTGCAAAAAGCCAAACTCAAGGAAGTAACTTGTGAAAGTGCTACAAAAATGCATTTGTCTTCTTAAAATATAATTCCCTAATGCTTTTTCACTTGATTAATGGACTTACATTACCTGAAATCTGCCCTGAAAGTCTCTGGCAGTTCAGTAGGCAAGACAGCTTCAGCTAAAAGATATGTACTTGTAGCTGTATCTGCAGCAATGAGAGCTAAAGGGAAGGAAAAGGCAGTGAATTATTATAAGCTTCTGAAGGAAGTTAAAACTTAAAAAAAATACTTCTTTTTTTCTGAATACACATATTGGATATGCCAGGGGAAATGTATAATTATGATAATAGTGTGGTTGTTTGGCTGGGGGCCTGCTAACAAAATGCACAATCTATTTCATCATCAGCCTTTACATTAAGCATTACAACAGCAGTAAGCAGGCAAATCACACTATCCTCATTTTCCTTGGAATGTGTGCTGCACTATCAAGTACAGTCAAGTACGTAAAGGAGCCACTACTGTGTTCACTGAATTGTCTAAGACAGCTTTAACAGGTGAACAGGCTCAGTTCTGTCTTGGGGCAGTGCAAGGCTATACTGTCCCCTTTATGAAACATAATGGGAAAGTCACAAGTGCCATCAACCTCAGAGCATTTGAAACACTAGTACAATCACAATAATGTACAAATGAGTGAAATTCTTGTTTTAAAAGACTTCCTTCTCTTCTCCCATGCTCCAGTTTAGCAAGAGCCTTTATGTCTAGAGAAGCAAAGACTAGAAGCCTGGCTTTATCCTGATAAATTTGCTTGTCTTGCTCCTTAAAGACTTTAAGAAATCTTAGTAAAGAAATCAAGAAAGAAATCAAGTAAAATTCTTTTTTGAACTTGTAATTCTTTGATGCTGACCCATCCTGGAATACATGCAGAAATAATCCTCTGCCAAGGTATGGGATCCAACACGTCTGTAATTCCCTCAGACTTCAAGTTACCTGGAAACTGAGAAAGATGTTCTTAAATGTTCTTAAACATGATGAGAACACCCTTTCTGTTTCAGCAGAAATTAAAGCTTACAGTCAAAGCTGGAACTGGAGAGAAAACATACCCTGTACACATTTTAAATCAGATATTCTCAGTGCAGGAAATGTATCTGGCTAAGCTTAGAGCTTTAGGTGGCTGCTTTTTTTCTCTTTGGAATGCTAGTGTTTTTGTTTCCTGCCAGAGGCCATCATTCCTCATTTGCTAAGGACTGGACCTAAGTTACCATTTGCTAATCTTTGTCCAGTCTATCCTGTGGACAAGGACAAAAGGCACATGACTGAGAGCCGAGTCTTTTGAGGTATTTTGTGTCTTTATCTCCCAGTGACATCAGACTAAAATGCACCTATATATCTGCTTCAATGTTTTCCTTAGGACTTTCAAAGTTGTTCCTAAGTAGCACGGTCCAGAGCACCTGCATAGTCAGTAAGTGACTTAAATTGTGTTTAATACTCTAAAAAAGGTTTATTGCAACATTGCAGTGATACCATCCAGACTGAGGTCTCTATAGTAAAGTGCAGTATCGTTTGCCAGACTGATGTTAACATGTATGATTTAAATGATGACCCAAGCAAAACTTCTCCTTTAAGATGGAGATATTAAAGATAACAGAATATTATCTTTCCTCTTGCCAATGGGAACAGCTGGCAGGATTGGTTTACTGAACAAAAACTTTGGACAGCAGACACAGGTTATCATTTTCACAGGCTTTCCCTCTGAAACGCAGGATTAACAAAACATACTATTTTTTTATTTCAAAATTGGAGGGTTTGTGTCTTTCATCTGGTCAAATTTAGCATAAAAGTGAAAATAATATCAAAGTTACAGGCACCATAGGGAGACCGTTAATGTGGTAACAAAGGGCATTTGGCCAGTTAAAATAATAAAAGACTATACAGCTTCCCAGTGATGGCTGAAGCCCAATTAGTACTTTCCAAGCAGAGCCACAATATTCCTTCCCAGATTATGTGGTTTGGCACAATTCAGAATGAGTAAACTTACTTTCCTACAAGGGAAAAATACAATTAACAGAAAAAACAAGGTCATGCAGTATTGCGCTTTAAGTAAGTAATAATACTCCATGGAGTACACATTAAAGAGTCGATAGTCATAAACCTTGGGCAGGCTGAGGCAGAGGCAAAGCAATGGTTCAGCATACGAAAAGATACATATATTATATTAAGAAACCCATGTGCAAGAGTAAAATGCAAATGGCTATCTTATTTCCTTACTAGATACTTCTAAGGGAATGTATTCAACACTTGTGCATATAGCACACACGTATTTCTTCAAAAGTACCCTTTCTGTTAACATTTTATACTTTTAATTACTGGATTTGCTATTTCCTTTTTGTTTGAGCACCTGGGGGTTTTGTGCTGCTACTAAAGGCATGCTGGTTTGGAAGATTCTTTTTTTCTTAATTAAACAGATTAAATTTGTTAAAAGGGATACTCACACCAAAAGCCTCTAAGAGTCTTTTCTTATTTAGTGTAATCCACTTTCTTGGACTCTGGAAGTGACACAAAGTCTGCAGAGGCTCAACAAAGATGAAAATAAAGTCACAGGATTGGAAGAAAGAGAGAACAAATTCCCATGTGAAAGTGAGCTTGCAAGTGGATAAGTTTTTTCTTCTCTCTTGATTTTGATAGTGTTTTTAAAATGAACAGACTGTTCAGCTGAAGCTCAGACAGAGAGGAAAACATCTAATGCAGAAGAAAGCATGGTAATCCAAGGTAAGTATGTACTATGGTAGCAAAAGGAAAACAGCCCTGCTGAGATAGCTGGTTATTGCTTTACTAGTGACACCATTTATGAGAAAGCAGTGTAATATGCCAGGAGGAAGACAAAAAAAGAAGAAAAGGTAAAATGTCAAAAAGCATGAAACCATTCCCATCACCTGAAGCATAGACCACACACCTGAAAGGGAGTAACCCACATCTAGCTCGAGAGCAGAGTCTGAACTGCCTTATCAACCTTTCAACTCCACCATTTTGCAGATGTCTCATACACTTCTATGAAGTGCTTGTTTATGAATTGCTTATTTATTTCCAGTTTCTTTAATATCACTATCACAGTAACCTGTGATAGTATAAAGCTCCACGGGCTGCAGCGTCTCCCCACAGCTCCTTCATTACTGCCTTTTGGCTCCTGGCTTGTACAGTTTCCTTCTCTTCTCAGCTCCACCCGGGACTACTTGCTGCTAAGATCCCAAACAGCCTCCTAATGCAGCCTTGCCTACTGCAGTTCTGTGTATGAAGAAGCAAGAAATGTGTGGACAGTGGATATGGGAGCATATTTGTGCTGCTGCGTCATTTCAATAGTCACCTACTTGTACTGTGCACAATACACTTACTGTCTTCTCTTCAGTTAATCCACAAGTCAACAACTAATCACATACAACACTGCACTGTCATCTATACAAGTTAAAATATGCCCTGGAACACCTGATTTTAAGCAGTTACTTGAAAAACAGGAAAATCCTCACTAGGAACAGAGTTGCACTAAGTATTAAACTACTTTGAAGCAGGAACAAATTGCCAAAAGTCTTACATTGTAGACTCTGTTCTTCAAAATCACTCCTGCCTCAGGCTGAAGCAGAAGTTACTGCTGGGGCAAGGTGCAGGAGGGCTGTCCCATAGACTGCCACATGCCTATGCAGCCTGCATTAGCCTGTGTGGCACCTGAGTGTGCATGCTGACGCACAGCCCCTAATACCCAGAGTGGTTTTACTTTCCACTTCTGCTCTTGAATCAGCACGGTTTTCCTTACAATGTGAAATTGAAATTTATCATATCCTCCTGCTGTACATGTGGTGGAACATGTATTTTTGCTCTTCAGAGTTTCATCATACATTCCGCCTGTACCCTTTTATCTAAAAAACATCTTAACCATTTATCTTCATAAAGCAGATTAATCTCATTAATGTTAGGGTACTGAGGTATCTGATTAGGTGGTCTAACAGATTGATATCACAGAATCACAGAATCACAGAATAACCAGGTTGGAAGAGACCCACCGGATCACCGAGTCCAACCGTTCCTACCAAACACTAAACCATATCCCTCAGCACCTCGTCCACCCGTGCCTTAAACACCTCCAGGGAAGGTGACTCAACCACCTCCCTGGGCAGTCTATTCCAGTGCCCAATGACCCTTTCTGTGAAAAATTTTTTCCTAACGTCCAGCCTAAACCTCCCCTGGTGGAGCTTGAGGCCATTCCCTCTTGTCCTGTCCCCTGTCACTTGGGAGAAGAGGCCATCACCTCCTTTCAGGTAGTTGTAGAGAGCAATAAGGTCTCCCCTCAGCCTCCTCTTCTCCAGGCTAAACAACCCCAGCTCTCTCAGCAACTCCTCATAAGGCCTGTTCTCCAGCCCCTTCACCAGCTTTGTTGCTCTTCTCTGGACTCGCTCCAGAGCCTCAACATCCTTCTTGTGGGGAGGGGCCCAGAACTGAACACAGTATTTGAGGTGCGGTCTCACCAGTGCTGAGTACAGAGGGAGAATAACCTCCCTGGACCTGCTGGTCACGCCATTTCTGATACAAGCCAAGATGCCATTGGCCTTCTTGGCCACCTGGGCACACTGCTGGCTCATGTTCAGTCAGCTGTCAACCAACACCCCAGGTCTTTCTCCTCCAGGCGGCTTTCCAGCCAGACTTCTCCTAGTCTGTAGTTCTGCACAGGGTTGTTGTGCCCCAAGTGCAGGACCCGGCACTTGGCCTCGTTAAGCCTCATGCCATTGGACTCTGCCCAGCAGTCCAGCCTGTTCAAATCCCTTTGCAGAGCCTCCCCACCCTCCAGCAGATCGACACTTCCACCCAGCTTAGTGTCGTCCGCAAACTTGCTAAGGGTGCACTCAATGCCTTCATCCAGGTCATTGATAAAGACATTGAACAGGGCTGGACCCAGCACTGAGCCCTGGGGAACCCCACTTGTCACTGGCCTGCAGCTGGATTTCACACCGTTTACCACCACTCTCTGGACCTGGCCATCCAACCAGTTTTCCAAACAGGAGAGTGTGCGCCTGTCCAGGCCAGAGACTGACAGTTTCTCAAGCAGAATGCTGTGAGAAACTGTGTCAAAGGCTTTACTGAAGTCCAGGAAGACTACATCCACAGCCTTTCCCTCATCCAGTAGCCAAGTCACTTTGTCATAGAAGGAGATCAGGTTAGTTTGGCAAGACCTGCCTTTTGTGAACCTGTGTTGACTGGGCCTGATCACCCAGTTCTTTTGCATGTGCTTCATGATAGCACTCAAGATCACCTGTTTCATGACTAGCAGTCAAGATCACCTGTTCCATGACTTATTGATCAGGCCAGCTTCTCATAGACACACAGATTTTCTTAGCTTGGAAAACTGTCATTGATTTTAATTTTTAAATGGCACTAGAAGGTCTGGCATGAAAGGAAAAATTACTATTTTTTATTAAGGGAGTAATACAAATATTTCCCATATATAAAGAACTGCTGAAGTGTGATTCCCTGCTCTTCACTGACCCATGACCAAGCAAGTTATAATAACTTAACATATATTTTCTATATAGACTGTGTAATAATGGCAAAATTATGCTTTGTAGAATATCTTGTCAAACAAGTATACCATGTTTACCTGCAAAACCCACTATACTTAAATGCAGCAATTGCATTTTGCATCTCTTCTATTTATGATCTTGCAATGCTTTCACCGTCCCTGCAGTTCTGTGTATCCCCCAGCAGTATATTAAGCAATATGACTGATATACATCATGTGTAGTTTAATTCTTTCTTAATTAGCCTAACACCTCTATCAGATTAAAATCAGTAGGATAATATTACTATCCACTACATGTTTTACTTTCTGTGACATCTTTCTCCTTGTAAGGTACTTTGCAAGTAGCTTTCCTCTAGCAATAAAATAAGTCTATCATTGTCTGAAGAGAAGAGACTAATGACAAAGCTTTATGCCAGTTTGGCAAATGCTTTTACTAATTACAGCTAGCAAAAAGAGAGTCAATTTAGGGGAAAAACCGCTTTTAAATTAATCTTCTCAAGTCATTATGATCATTTGGCTGGACCTTGTTGCAGTGGAGGCCTGCAATTTTCTGAAGTTTGAACATGTCTCAAATATTTCTAACAAGATAGTGAATAATGGGTCAAGAGAAATATACTCTTCTGACAGAATTATCAATTCTTTTACTTTTTGAAGCCACTACTTGCATATGATAGGCTTACTTAAGATCTGCTAGGCACAGATCTTGGTATTTATAAAATCAAAGTCTTACAAACTCAGCTTAACAAAATAAAAACTATCAAGACTTCCTCCTTTAGTGAAAGTCACTATGTTGTCATTGAAAGACATTCAAAGCTTACCTGCTTAGTGTATTAGTCATTAGTCTACAGCTATCAGCTCCATAGGGATGCCCTAAACAGAATACAACATATTACACATGACTAATAATGCACCAAAAAGTTAGTATGCTCACTTCATCACATCAACATCAAATAAGGTATTATATAGCAATTGTCAAGGAGCACACATTAAGTAAAACTATCTTTTAATTACTTAATAAAATAATCCTGACTAGATCCAAATCCCCCTCCCAACAAGCACACTCCCATCAAATTTAAAACTGACAAAAAGATATTTTCAAGAATTCTGTAAAGCCATGCCATAGCAGATAACTCCTTTGAATAAATTTTCCCATTCCAGCACTCTTATGCAAAATACAGAAAAATAATCTGTCACATGATTTTAAAAGGTTAATCTTTATCCCTCTAAAAAAAACCCTCAAAAACCTATTTCATCTTTCTAATAAATAGTGAAGTTCTTGATAGTATACTAGTCTTCTGCTCTCTATTATTGTACAACTAAAGGTGTTTTATAAATTGCTGGCTTCCATGACAAAATAACAAAATTCCAACCCTTTTCTTAAGGATTCAAAGTTACCAATTTCCTACCTAGTTGAACTTGCAGTCCAAAATCATAAGATTATATATAAAGTTGAGAGTTCTATATTCTTCATTCAAAAATGTATGGGAATTAAATGGAACCCCTACAACCACATAGTATCAAAGCTTTCTTACTGTGTACAGCTCTAGAAGTATTGATGTAATGATCCTAATTATTTTGAAACACTCATGTTAAGAAAATACTGCACTGCTGCTTCAAAGATACACAGTCTGGAAGGTCTCAAGCCTTTAACTGTTATGCTAACTTAAAAAAATAATGAATACCAAGTAAAAAGACAGATCTTCAGTGATACGATTTCTAGGAAATGGCTTGTGAATACTACTACCACTACAGAGCATTCTAATACAGAGATTGTACAAATTAATTTGCTTTAGATACCACCATCATTTTCTTGTCTATTGCTGCGGTAGATGTAGTAGCTGCTATGAGCCAGCTGTGGGCTGAGCTTCAGATAACCACCAGAAAAGATATTTGGCTGTTTAGGCAGCAAATACAACCCAGAAGTCTTTTCCCCAGCTTCTCTTGGATGCACATTCCCCCACGGTTGTTTCATGCCATGTTGAAAGATTCTGTAGGTGCTTTTGGAAGCTTCTGATCGAATGAATCCAAGAAACGTTTTCCCCAAGACAATCAATTTAAGCAGCTAAGATGATACAAGACACCAAAGAAGTTCCTAAGGTACTGAATGCACCATATCTTGTTAAGCCATCATGTTCTATCATATTACAGTAAACCACTTCTGAAAATATTTTAGTCCTGAATACATCATGCCCAGGGCTCTCAGCAGGCTAAGGATCTCCCTTTATTTCCAAACACTACTCCTTTTTGTTTTACTATCATCTTTGATATCAAATTATCCAAAAGATGTTATCCTTGGAAAAAGCACATTAAGAATATACACTGCTAAATTCACCTTTCAACATGTAGTGTTGGCAGTGGAGACAGACACTCAAAGATTAATAAATACAAAATCTGCTACAAACTAGAGACACCTCAGTTGTAAAAAACATAGGAGATGGACCTAGGTAGCATATTAACAGCCTGCAGAGTTATTAAGTTTCTGATGTGTTACAGCCATGAAAAAGCAAATACCATCCAAGCACAAACCAGTTAAACTATTTCTTAGCAGAGAAAAAAAATATATGTGCTGTTGCTTAAGGCACCTGAGAGAACTCATGCAGACCTTTTTCATCATGTTCATGGAAGATGAAACAGGTAAAGAAAAGAGCTGCAGAAATTACCAGAGACAAGTCATTTTAAGAGCAAGGCTGCAAAAATTTTGTTTAGTCTAGGAGAAACAAAAGCTGATACAGGAAATAATTATTCTCTAAAAACACAATAGAATGGTAAACAGTAGGTAAGGAAAAGAACTATTTACTCTAGCAGACAATGTTGGCACAAGAATAAATGGGTGTAATATGGCCACGAATTAATTTAGGCTGGAAATTAGAAGGTCTCTGACTATAAAAGTGGTGAGGTTCTAGAGTAGTTTTTTTTAATACAAATAGCTTAGACTGCTGTTTAATGATGAAGATAGTTAAGTTCATGGAAAATGCTACAGGCATAGTTTCCTGCGTAAGTAAAGCACTGCATTTTGATCATCCAAGACATAGTTTCCAGCATTATGTTTGCCTATTTTCTGAAAGCATGGGATTTTAAAAAAAGAAAATATTTATGCATAAGTCATTAGAAATATTGCTTAAGCAAAAGCCATCCATATGTAAATGATCTTTGTAATTAATTTTGTGCTTTGCAACAAGAAAACAATTTAACTTAATAGGTTGTACTTCAGTGGTTGGAAGCTAGTTCTTCCTAGTGGGAAGATGCAATTTGTCACATGCTAATTTTCTTGGGATTTATAGTGTTTCTACTACTTTTATTTTGCTTTGTTGTCTTCTTTTAGTCTTTAAAGTTCTAGGCAACAGTTTTATCAGTGTGTGTGGACAGCAATGGGAGACAGCTGTAAAACAATGTCTGATTATTTATTTATGCCAATCTGGCTACCAGGTTCCTCAGATGAGCATTTGCTGTTAGTCTAAAACAGTATAAAGAAAAAGGGAGAAACTGATGATGACTGTGGAAAGATAGAATCTGAATATCAAAAAGGAAGAAGCAAACATAAACCAAACTTATTTGAGTTAGAAAAATAACTTAAAATTCAGGAAGGGCGTCCAAAGAAAATAAGGAAAATGTTACAAAACTAACTTGCACAAACATAGAAAGAATTTGCTGAGATTGCAGTGAAGAGTTTAGCCTAGAGACCCATTAAAATACTTCTTAAGGTTTGCTTGTGCAGCCCCTAATGGCTGAGGTAGTTGCACAGTTAATAGCTAATAAACAGGGCTCACCCAACACTGTAGTGACTCTTGAAATCCAGATCTGTGCTATAATACTATGCCACCTGAAGAATTATTTATTTGGAAACTAATCTACGTTCTCTCCTCAGCAAAGCCAAGCAGCATAAAGAAAAACAAAAACCTGCAAAGGCAAAATAGAGATATTCCCTTGCAGATGTCAAAATATCAACAAGAGACAGAACTCTGCTGAAAACCAAAGTCAAATGATTGCATATGTGTAGCTTAAAGTCATGTTAAGAACTCTGACTTGCAAGTATATATGTACACGTATTTAAGTATAAATAGATATAGATAAACAAGCAAATATAGAGATTTACGTATTTTCCAGTTTTCTTGTTCACCAAGTTAGGCAAAGACCTAGTAAAATTAATGCAAAACAGTTTAAGTATGAAACTCAATTTTTGGTCCACTTTAATTCACCTTTGTTTTCTCTTCTTCCTTTTAGCCCCTTCTTACTTACAGCTACTAGCTAGTATATTCAGTGGCTTTTGCAACTAACAGCCTAGTTTTTAAGAATAAAAGGAGCTCACATCATTAATAATGCAATTTCAAATCCTTTGTATCTGAAATTGCCACTCAGACACCAGCTATGACACTTACGAGACAGCTGCCAATTTTCACTTTTCTGGGTTTTTTCTTTCCTTTTTACTTCTGTTTGGGGAGTACAAATGAGTTTTTTAACAGTGTTATGGTCTGGTTTAGAAGGGCACATTTCTGATGAGGAATTGTTATTTCTCCTCACATGTAGCTCTCAGGAGAATGCCATGACCTGTCTGTTGAACAAGTGACAAGAGACTCCTGAGGAATGTGTTTTCTCTCTGTGAAAACCAGTCTCTGCTTCCCAATAGCACCGAGTCAGTAGGTGGGACTTTGTAAAGTTTTACCACTGCTTGTAAATTAATAGCTCTTGATTTAGCTTTTGAAAGTGAAAGTGCAATTTCCAGAGACAAGAAACAAAGAAAATTTACTCTAAGTGCCAGGTTATTGTGTGTTTCTGAGGTCTGTACACAATGATAATGCAGCTGCAATATGGAAAGAAATTTAACACATTGTGTATGGCCAATGGTCAGTAGAGCTCAGGTAGATGAAAGAAAACAGTCTCTCAGTTAAGTTTTACACTTTGCTGATGATAAAAGAGGTCATGAGCAGAAGCTAGAAGATTGGCGGGGATTTGAAAAGATTATTTGGCTTAAACTAGGTAGAGTACACTGACAAGGATTATTAAGAAGCAGCAAAGATCAGAGTTTATTCACATCCCTTCTAAGTTCTGCCTCATTTCTCAATCCTGCATCCCATGTTCCATTTCTAGTGTTCTCTTTACTATAGTTAGATTTTATCTAAATTGATAATCTCTAGGTTTTACTTATGACTCTCTCATGTCTGTGCTGTGATGCAAAGGGACAGGCAAGATCCAAAGTTATGCTTCAAGTAGTTTTCCAACTCCGAAAGGATTCATGATTTAGCTAACAAACTGAGCTTCAAAAAACAAAATTGCTAGCAAGGCTCCTATTGGTCATCACCATTGAAAATATCATGAAAAAGAGTCAATAACCCATGATTTCCGATTTCTCTTTTTATCAGACTAGTTTGAATTTCTGACAGGTCCTTCTCCTGTCTCTGCCATTTGGATGTACTGATTTCGAAGTAAGTTTTCCCAATGGACTACATTTTAATTCAACAAGAAAATTTAGTATTTGGGAGGCTTTTAAATACAGTTTCAATTGCCTCTGTAGTTTCTATTATCATAAAATGGAATAAACCTATCTGGAAGCAGTGAAAAGTATGAAATGGAAGTACTTCGCAAATGGCAATAAATCTTTAAAGATGGGGAGAAGGAATAAATGTATCATGCTATTTAGAAACCTGGTGACAGGCACTTCTAAAATATCTATATATATGAACACCGTCAATGAAAATTATGTTCCTAATTGTGCAAAACCTACTATGTTCCTTTATTTAATTTCAGTTTGAGATTGCTGATTTAAGTAGACTTTTTATGCAGACATAGCAATATTAACTAAACCCGGATTGTAAAGGAATTTAAATAAGCTCAGAACTTTGATGCAGTCCATAATGACCTCTTTAAAACCAAAAAGCAAAACAAAACACCAACCCAACCTTTATGCTTACAGTTACAATAATTAAAAAAACTGAAACACATAATAGGAATACCTGCAATTTCTTATAGTCAAATTGTATGTCTTGTCTAAACCAACGAGTTTTTCTACCCCAGTATTCCAGATTACAATAGTTTATTTTCTAGACTTTCCTATTTCAAATCTGTCTTTTATAAATGCAATGTTCTGTCTGTGAGTAATGACAATGAGCAACTTACTGTGAGTTATTTAAATGCAAATCCAGGAAAATCTCTGTCTACACAGTAGGTTGTTACATGGACATGAAAGCTTTGTTTGCATTATACTTAAGTGACCACTGATAAATATACAGAATGTTGGCTACCTCATTTCTGGAAGTTACTCAAATCCAAGCTTGATAAGTTCTTAAATCCATGTAGAAGACACAGGGAGCTTTAAATCTGGTGCTGGCAGATGGGAGTCTGTTCAAGACTTGTATGCAAATTAAATTACAGTCTAGTACATGTAAGTTTATGAATGTTCCAAGAGTATTGGTTAGGTGGTAGTATTATTATTGTTATTATTTAAAACTTTTTTTCAGGGCCTGAAACAACAGGTAGTGTTCAAGGGGGAGGGGGCTTTCCTTTGTATGCAATTATCAATTCATAATTACAAGTTCATTTGCATTTTTTATAAAAATAGACAAGAGAATTGCAATGAAGTAAAAAAATGGGTTGCATATATAATGTGAATCTCTCAGTTTACTGTTTATAGGTTCACATTTTCTGTGTTTTCTAAAAATTATCTTTATATATCTCAAAATGGCACATTGCTTTCTCAAGCGATTAATGATTGTTCAGATAAAAATTCAACTCAGTCAGATAAAAATTCAACTCCAAAGTGTAGATTTGTTTTCCCTTGATACAGTGCTTTGCACAATGATATTGTTTTTTTCTTGACAGATACAGTGACTAAGTAGATAATAATGCAAATATCTTCCAGCCTATTGTTATGAATGTGCAGAAACTGTGGAAAAAAGTGGACTACTCATCTAGAAATAAGATAAACTATCTGTTCAGAAGTATGTAGCTGCCAAGACTCCCTAGGCCACTGCTGTAATGGAAGATGAAACGACCTGTACAAACCCGTGACAGTAGAAAGGTTGGGAATTTTTTAGTACCAAGTTAAGACAACATTTTAATGCTCTATAAATAAACAAACAGAAAATATGGTTAGATATCCAGTCTTTTTCATACATTTATGATACCCCTTGACAACTATATTTTATTTTTTCCCCTTGGCACCCCCAAAGTATCACTGAAACTCGAAATCCTTTGGAGTAGTCCATGTCCTAAGTTTTGTGCATTAGCGAGTCATCAAAATTCCCCCCAGTTATGTGCATATATTTTCCAAGTACAGAATTATAATACCATTCTTCTCCCGGTTATGTGAAGGTATAAACATACAAATCTGTATGTAGCATGGGAAGTATGTGCAGGTTACTGACTGTGCTAAAGCTTCTCAGCACTTTTCATTTACATGACCTCGTTCTCTGATGCTTATAATTCTGCCAGATTTTAACCACTCAGCTGTTATTTTCCACACAGGGCATTTGTATCAGGAGACTTTTTTCCTTCCTTATTTCTACTGTTGATGTTTCTGTTGTTGTTATTCCCCTATCTGTGAGCTCCTTGCCTTATCCCTGTTTAAAAAATACAAGAGATGTTCTTGTGCTGCTGTACCTTGGAGAAGTCAGCAGAGATGGAGATCAATGAAGGAGTCGTTGTCCCTGGGAGATGTGCCTATTGCTCCCTCTGTGAAAACCCACCCACATTTGGGTGTCTGAAGCTTCCTGCACTTTGAAGACCAGAACAATAAAAAAACGGTCTGATGCCAGGCTACTGGAAACAGAAGCTCAACTGGAGGGCAGAAAGGAAAGTGGGACACTAAAGAAAAGCCTGTTAGGAGAGGATTAGGATCGACTAGCCAAAGACTGGGACTTAGAGTGGGAAGAGGTAGGAATGCAAAACTCTTGGGGAAAGGGTAGGAAGCCTGGGGAAAGGCGGATTGAGTAGGCAGCGAGATCGTGACAAGAAGGTTACTTTCCAAAATGGGCAAATGCTGAGATAGACAGAACCAATAGCATAGGGCAGAAAACTTACCTTGTGCTTAAGAAAAACTCTGTTTCTTGAAGAGCCTGCTCCTAATTTACCACCCACAGCACTGATCATGGGAGCACAGATTTCCAGCAGGATTTTCCCCTAATGCTTATCTATTAACTGTCTGACTTAGATTTGTTATTGTAGTTAATTTCATAAAGTAGCCTATAAGGTGAAAGAATTGTGTTTAGAGAGTCTTATTTAGAAAAATAGAATAAAGCCACAGAGATTAATGTCACAAGTACTGTCTAAACTGGGGCAGATAATCTGAAGTACCAGAAAAATTGTATTTTTTATTCCTTTACAGAGAAATTAATGCTAAGTGTACTCCCATAGACTCCAGATACTGTTACGAGGACTCAGCACTTCATCAAGTCACACATAACTGTCAGGCATTCAGAAGATGAAGCACATACTATTAAAAAGTTTGTTTTAAGTAACTGCCTAGCATCAAGTTCTGTGGCAGAGGAAAGGATGAACTCCACCCCTCCAATATAATAAAACAAACGTAGAATACCAAAGAAGCTGAAACTATAAGCAATTCATATCTCTATCAAGCCCATCAGCTTGCCAAAGACAGAGCCAGCCCTCACAAAAGTTAAGCGATAAGTTTAATATGAAGAAAATAATCCCTTTTTTGAAAAGGAATTACAATAATCCATGCTAAATCCATACAGGCCATGCTATGTTACTCAAAGTAAAGGCAAAAATGCCATTTTGGCTTGCCATTTTAAATGGGATGTAGCTGTTTAAACTAATACAAAATATATGATCAGCTTACAGATATTAGAGATGCAGTGGCATAGGAAGCTACATTTAAATGCAAATAAAAAGACGTTAAAAAAGTTTTGAGGAGTAATGCTGGGACTACGTGTATATATATGTAGTTAAACATTATTGTGATGTATTGGGTCATGGAAACTCTTTTTCCTCAGTCACAATATTGATTGACAAGTTAAATTTTCTGGGCGACTTGGAGTTTCAATAGATGACCCTCATACTAGGTATAAATACAAGTTTACAGAAGACCTGCCTGTGAAAACATGGAAACTAAATATATTGCTATGCCTTTTTAATTACATGATAGTAACATTTTTCTGGTATTGTTTTCATATAGGAATCAGAAGTCTCTCTGCATACATCCCTCTTCCCTAGATCTGCCAACCAGGGCATTGCCATTAGGAACTGAGTATGTGGGATCTCATCTGTTTCCCATTCTCAGTAAAAATTTTTACCATCACTTGCTACCCACCAGTCAGAGGAGTGGCCAGTTGCTGTGACTGTTCTAGTATTGGAGTTGGAGTTCTAGTTCTGTTCTAGTGACTGTTCTAGTATTGGAGTTATGAACACAGGAGGCAGAAGAAACAGAAATAGGTAAATATGAGAAAAAGGTTTTCTATTGAATGTTTCACAATGCATAACTGTGTACACTTTACCTGCACATTCACTTCTGCACAATCTTCGTGAAATACTGAGTACAAGTGAACGGTACAATGGTGATCCTATAGTCTATAAATATTTTTTTTCCATTTTAACAGCCTAATTTGCTTTTTTCACAGTTGATA
Organism: Phaenicophaeus curvirostris; assembly: GCF_032191515.1. Classification (NCBI taxonomy): domain Eukaryota; kingdom Metazoa; phylum Chordata; class Aves; order Cuculiformes; family Cuculidae; genus Phaenicophaeus; species Phaenicophaeus curvirostris. The sequence goes on from NC_091394.1 coordinate 39,760,007, forward strand.
ATTCATTGTCTGTGCTTGTCTATGCATGACTAGCTATGAATGAGGTATATTGTTGCAAATATACTTTTGTATACAATTCTCTGATAATCATTGAGATGGGACCTGTGGCAGGAAGAGTACAAAATGTAGTTTAAAAAAAAAGGAGGCAAGTTTTCAGGCACAAATGGGGCCATATTTTGAATTTCCGCTAATTTTTAACTTTGTGTTTGTTAAGACAAATTCTAATACAATAAGGAGTTTCACCTGATCTAGAAAACCCAAAACAGGAAGCTCTGTTGGCATGAGACCTGGGAGACAAATTGCCTGCACTGCAATTTCCATTTTGGAATGAATTGCTCCTTTTTGACTGGTCAGAAATCATTCAGTTTTAAGAACTTTTAGTTAGGTTACAGCTGTGCAGCTAAAAGCACAGAGCAAGTGTACATCTATAGTCCATAAAGAAACTGAATTTATAGTGTGAAACGCGATGCAAATTCTTCTAAAGCCAATGGTGGGGTTTTATCATATCTATATAATATAAACTGAAATGGTAAAATTGCTTACCTCTGTGACATCCTGCGGTTATCACATGGCATCAAAAAGGGAGCAAGCTGCTTAAGTATTTTTATTGTATTTTTTAACTCATTTGGATTTTCTTATGTTTATGTCTGAATTTCCTACGTGGAAATGGTTGGTTTGGAAATGTTGCTGTTATCCTTTCAAGGTACTTCAGCCTTGCTTTACAGCAAAGATTTTTATATGGGAATAATGGTATGAATTTCATAGCAGCAAGAGTGCAGAGGAATCTGGAGATGCTTTATACATACTTATCAATAATGCATTTCTCTGCATTCTTAGGGGATTGTATTTCCATAGGCACTTGCAATTAACTCAAAGCGACTGGAAGGTGAAAAAAAGAAACAAACCCGCAGCAGACTCTCCTGTCCTCAGGGCTCTTGTCCAAATAGATACAACCATTACACATCAGAACTTGTGTGTTTTATAGGAGCTGATAAGAATGCAGAATTGTCAAGCAAGTGAGCACAAATATTATCAACAAAACCACAGGCAAGAAGGCCCCTTCCATTTGCAAATAAACCCATCCTGTGTTGCTGGTTTCAGTGTATGTTTAGTTAGGTCATGCATTCTGAAATGAATGAACAGAAAGCATCTTCTATTCAACATTGTGTAAGCTATATTGGACTCATAATCAAGAACAAAACCAGCAACAACTTTCACGGGAAAGCTGTAATGGAAGGAACTTAAATTATCCATCTTTTATGTTGATGGCACAGGGAGTCTCGCTTTTAACTTCAGTGTCAGTAGAGTGGGCTCCAGTATGTTTTTCATATGTGCAACTGCATTATAACCACTGGTTGGCGGCAGATGAGGGCATGGGTCTACCAGGTGCATAGAAGGAATTTTACCCAACTGAATAATTTCATTTACTTGGGAACTCATGTAAAGAAGTGGTTTGGCCCTTACTTTGCCATTGCACATTCATTTATAGACAAGCAACACACAGTGAAAAACAGAGGCACAAAACTAGACTAACATTTTGTGATATAATGTACATTAACCATTGAATCACTGTTGATAAAATTAGTGGCTTTATGTCAGAAGTTTAATATTGTACAGTCTGGCATTTAGTTCTGCACATACAAGTATACAACTTAAGCTGTTCAACAGTTAGCTATAGCCATATCATAAAATACATAGATGATACAGTTGACTATATTTTAGAGCTTTTTATGAGGTAATATTGCTAATAGTCACTTTATGATCCTGTGAAAATGTTTTAATGCTTTTTTCCCCATTTGCATGTGCATTACTTCCATTACTGCCAGACTGTAGTTCTCCCTTCTTTGAAACACACACCAGCCCAAAAGGCAGACTTTACTTCCTGTAGGTTTTCAGACTTTGAAATTTCAGAGTACTTTATAAGGGAGTCCCATAGATAACCTCAATTCTTGAGGGCACCATCATAATGTCCTCTGGCAACTACGCAGTGACTTACATTGAGAAATAGTGTTAGGCCTGACCACCATTACTTATTCTGAAATGTGAGGCTAGTATAAAGCAGTGGGACAAAGCCAGTGGCACATTAAAAATTTGATAATACAAACACAAAATAAGTTAGAGGACTCTAGAGTGGATCCACAGTATGATTTTGACCAGGCCCTTAAATGAAGTCATCAAGAGCATTTAAACTCTATATTAGATCTGCTCTGCAGTTGTTAATGAAGACATCTAGCATTACATGATCAGCCACTCTCTACAGACTGTTGTGGCAGATAACACTGGTAAAAAAAACCCTGAATGCAAATACACTGAAGAATCAAAATGGTTAACAGACCATGATTTCAAAACAGTATGTGATACTAGAAGTAATAATAATAATGTTAATGCTAACAAGTACTGATATGTTATTTTGCAAACACTCACATTTCTGTTTGTCTGATCCTTGCAGTATAGTAGTTACATCAGAATATGTTATATTTGCATACACAAAAGCATAAAATGCTCATCACAAGCCAGTTAAGCCAGAACACCTAATTCTCTTTAGAGAAGTTTGATCTGCATCTCTTGATTTTATTATCACAAAAATAGAATATAGGTTTTACGCTTTCACCAGAGTTTCAGGCTATGCTCTATACAAGGATTTTTCTTTGTTAATTTTTGAATATTATGTGAAAATGAAGAATATAAACATAGCACTGAATAGAATAATTAATTCCAGATAGTGCAATAACTTGAGAGCATGCTGTCTAAGAAAAACAGCCTGCTAAATCATATTAGAGAATAATTTAAACTCAAGATTTGTGTATAATCATATTTTGTGCCCTCTCAGATTCCTTTGTTATCACAGCTCTAGCTGCAAAATCTTCTGTCTTTTCTCCCTCTAGAGAATGGTCTCCACTCACATATAGGAAATTTAGTACAGTAAATTGTGTTTTAAGAAGACAAAAATATTTAAAATCCAAAGGTTTCAAGAACATTATTATTCAGGTGTAATAGCTCTTATTTGAGAATGTTAGAGATTCAAAGCTGAATACAAACCTAATCTTTAAATTAATTTTGCATAGCATTTCTACAAGTGTATTTTGAATAAAAAGCCATATTTTAAATGTTTTCTTGTCCAGTTTTAATGTGAACAAACACTGAAACACTGAATTGGATGTCATGAGATCATGCTGTATTATAGAACTACATGCTATAAACATGCATTTTCCCCAAAGGAAATACAACACAGTCACATAAATAAGAGGAAATATTGCTTACCTTCCTCCCTTAGAAAATGTTTCCTGAAGGCAGTGAAAATCTGGTTATAAAATGAAAAGCAAGCCTGAAGTGTACAACTCACACACATACAGACAGCAGATACAGTCGTCTCCATGAAGAATGCCTGTTTCCAGCCTTCTATACATGTTTCTCACTTCTCCCCATTGTAGTTATACTGCAAGGAGTCAAACTATGCTTAAAATACTATTCTGTAGTGTAGCTACAGGCACGAACATATTGCCTTAATAGTACTTACTGTTCCAGAAGTCACGCATCATCCTATAGGAAATTCAGACCTCCAAAACAGGGATTTGTTGCAGTTGAGCAGAATGTGGCAAAACACTGCACCTGGTTTGTCAGGAAAAGTTGTTACTTTCAGTCATCAGCACATATTCACAAAGCACAGTATCTTTACATTTACAAACATGCATGTGTACCTTACATTCACACACCTACAGGAGTTGCAGCCTGTCTCTCACAACCCCAAGCTAATTGCTGAATAGGGGGGAAATCTTGTTAGTATCACATGCGATCGTTTTTCTTGACCATGGCTTTTGCATACATTTTTCATGTACTACAACCACAACTGGTGATGCTAGAAAGCATTTGTAAACCAGACACAAGTAATTATTCACATAAGGCACCGAACTCATTTTGGCTTCCCCTGCGAGAGCGCTGCTACCGCAGCAGCAGTGCAGGGTCTCTCTGCTGGTACTCATTTGCTGCAGTCTTTATGCATGAGTATACATTATAAACAAATTAATAACACAATGACATCCAACACTCAGGAACTAAAGAAAATCATGGAGAATCAATCAGATCCTACAACAGGCATGTAGAATGGCTGTAAAAACATTTAGCAGCAAATAGATTTTTCCTGTGCTGTCAAAGTTAAAGGTACCAAAAAGAAGCACACACTAAGGCATTTTTGTTCCACTGTGATATTGATCCAATGCCAGACGTAGTGAAACACAATGGGCACACATTCAGCCTTGGTAAATTAGGTAAATTAGGGATCATTTGATGGTATTCTATTGTTGCTATTGTAATCACAGTAATTTTCACTGGTAATGGTGCTTCGTGATGAAGTGCGGTTCTCACAGAATAATTGTGAAAGGTATCGAAAGATTCAGGGTGTAGCATCTGGTTTTAAAAGCTCTTCAGATTCAAATTGGCATTTTACTTTATCTTGAAAATTTATTAGAGATTCAGATCATGCCATTTTAAATGGAAAGGTGAAAGCAGGGTAATTTCAATCTATGAATTATTCAGATTCAGACTGGTGAAATTGCCATCCATGAACTGATTCTCTGACAGTCTCTTTTGCAGAGCCTCCATTACGCTTGTCATTTTTGTTTCTTTATCTACAATCCCTTTCTCAGTTACTGAGCTCGTCCCTTAGGGCTGTGCTTCACAAACCAAGTATTTCAAATTGGCAATAACCTAAATGTGTTGCTGTCTCAAACCGCAGTCTCCACAGGCTGTCTTTTCCAAATCATTAGAAACCACATCCACAATGGTGCCTGTTCGGCTCTCCGATTAGATGAATTTAAAAAAAAAAAAAAAAAAAACAGCAAAAAGAGACCAAGGCGTCGTATCGAAGACTTAATGTTCCTGTAACAGTCCAGCAGAGAAACTGGTGCTTTGTGCTTGTTCCTTTGTTGTCAGTGTAACCCACTGTAGCTGCATAGCATCACGCAGAAAGAAACAACTGTTAAAGCAGGCTGACTTCATGCCCTGATTTCCAGCAGGAGCAGATAAGGACTGCATTATAGACAGACTAATCCAGGCAAATATACGCTCAGAGACCAAGAACAATTAATAGCTTCTTACAGGCAAGAAAAACAGAAGTAGTAGTAGTTGTAATTGTAGTATTAGAAGAAGCAGAAGCGACCGCATAACCGAAAGGGTTTCATTCTCTCAGACTCCAACTGATACAGATTGCAATCCCAGAGACTCTCCACTTGATGGCTGGTAGTGTCATTGCTAGTCGACTGCTGCCCTGTATCCAGAAGGACTGGAACTGATTTAGGTCAGAGAGTCTGTTTTCTTGTTTGAGCTTTGCTTTAACTGATGTAAGAAGTTGCAGCAATCTATATTACCGACCTATAGAACCTTGGGACGCTGGCACAGCTTCGGCAGTGGAGTGCCGTCAAAGGCCCCAGTCGGACAAAAAGTGACAAGTACCATCTCCTTTGTCCTATTGCAGCAGGTATATCACTGTGGCACAGAAAAAAATGCTCTTAGTACACGAAGCGGGAAACCAGGCATTCTTCCTCAGAGGCAATTTGGGTACAGAGCTCCAAGCAGTCCCAGCTTAGCTAAAAATGCTGCCAGGCTGAAGCCAATACATCCAGGCTGCGTGTCTATTCCTACGCTAACACCAGGAACATTTCCTTCGTATGAAAAAGATAAGAATAAAAAAAATCTATGCTGCTTTGTGCCTGGTTCTATGCATCTTCTTTGCCGCACTGCGACTAGAAAACTGCAGCAGTAAGAGCTCTGGCAGTTGCGATAATGTAGAAAGCAGCAGCTCTGTGACACAGCAGTCAGCTGACTTGCAGTGTTATCATTCAATGTCCTCTATAGAATAAGGCCAGTTTCTAAGGTAGCACCAGAAGGATGACCTTGCATACAAAAATTGGGCAAGAAGGAGTGACCAGACTCATGTACACCTGCAAGTGATTTGGGGGTGAATTACAGCATTATCATCAGGAGCTTGTAGGTCTTTAATGGTCTCTTTTCCCTTCCTCCTTTCCTTCTTCTTTACAAATCATAACTTGACATTTATTGAACAGTTTTTCTTCTATCATTAAATCATCCATGTGGTCATGTACAGCTGATGTACAGTTACCATTAATAACAGCGGTTAGGTAACCTATGCTAAAATAATTGCTTGTAAACCACATTTCTACAAGAAAACCTGTTGGGGTTTGGTTAACTGCCCCCTCCCTGTGATGATGAACACACTCCAAGAGAGAAAGTAATCCAGTGAACACTACTGAAAGGCAAGTCCTAATTGATGAGAACACCTTTCTTAGTTCTCATTGAGGCACCTAACTGCCTAGACTGATTTTCATGGCTCTTTGTAACTCCCCACTAAATTCACTGGGAACATTTTGTTGCTTATGACTGTGGGAAATCAGAGGGGAGAACTTTAAAGTTGTGGCTGGCAAAGATGGGAGCTGATTAAAGTTCAGAGTCAATGGGAGTCAAGTGTCCCACCACCACCTCCAACTTTGCAAGTTCCTCTAGGGAGCATCAGGCACGCTCTTGAAGAACATCACCATGCGTCTACCTACTTAAATTATACCTAAAAGTAGAGAAACTCCTTTAGAAATTGCCATAAATCAACTTGTGAGTCACTTACCAAAAGAATTTATATTATATTGTGTTCCCCTTGGCCTAGGAGAGATCAGCTTCCTTTCATCTCGGTCTACTACTGTAGACCATGCATTTCAATAGGACACATTATAAGTTCATTGTGAAGTACTCAGAAACTCTTAGCCTGAAATATAGCAACAGCCAAGTGAGCCAGAAAGCACCAAGTTGGCATTCCCTGTAAAAACTCTACCTGTGCTAAATTACATCAGCTTTAAAGTGGTCATAAATCAGAATTCTGTTATTACACAGCTATCTCCACCAAAACCCAAACAAGCTGTAGTAGAGCCATAAAAATGGTAAAAGCTATGCTTTATCTTTAGGGTGCAATTCCCTCAGACATCACAAAGAGCAGAGCACCCATACAAAGACTATGTGCATTGCTATATTGCCTCAGGGGGAGAAATGCCTATTCTCATGCATAGATGAGTAATATAGCCCCAGTCCTGCCTCTCCCTTAATAATTTTTTATTAAATGCCCCAAAGGCCATTGTTCCTGCAATCAGCAAAATCAGCACAGACAGCGGAGAGATGCCTGTGCCCTCCTCCTCCGCCTTACAATCAACCGACCGACCACACTCCTCGATTACAGGCTGTGCCTCCACACTTGATATTGTGGCATGAAGTCTAAGCAAACCCTAGAAAGTTTTCCTGCCTTAAATATTTACTGAATGACTAGTGTTGTCTTGTATGTGCTAACAAAGTCTCCTTTTCTGGTGAGCTCCTCTCCATGGCCTCACTTTCTGGCCTCAAGATAAACTAGATGACCTCCAATAGGGATCTTATCAAGCAGCATCTCTTTGCAAGCAAAAGGTGGTCTGTAGATGGCAAATGTGTTTCCAACAGCCATGACAGCCGTGAGAAGACTAGAGGAAGCATTCCTCTCCTCTTCCCCAACCACCAACTCTGTGGGCCCAGCTGCAGCTACAGCAATCACAAACCAAAAGTTTCTCCCAAGGCTTTTCCCTGTAATCCCATCGTCTCTTTGGGGACAGACGGAGGCATTTTATACCCCTAAAGCCCTGCAAAGCTGCAGCATATATCTTGCAGCCTTTGCTGAGGAAAGGGTGAGGAAGGCCAGCTGGCTTTGGCAGTGGTGCTCTGGGGAGTCAGTGAGGTGTGAAACACAGGACAGGGCATATCTGCTGACTACAGTTCAGGAGCTTTCCTACAACCCATATTAGGGTTTGGTTCCGAGATCAACTTCACAGTTTAGTTTTCTGGTGTTGAAGAAGGCTAATGCAATTTCCTGAAAAGTGTGCATAGCTCCTTTTCTAGTCATTGACACACACATCTCCCCCCATGAACAAGATACTAATTTGGTTTTTTTAAAGTCTGTTGAAGAAGGTTCGAAGTTGAGTGTTTTGATTAGTTCTTGGCTATGGATGCATGTGTATGTACTATATTGTACTACATTGCATTATGTTGTAAGAAATCAACGTGGACAAATTTGGGAAAAGTGAAATACTGAAAACTTTTATCTCATTTACCATTTAATAATTCTGGGAACAGAACAGATCAAAATTTTGCCTTTTTTCTTCCATTTTCTTTTTTACTGAAAAGAAAATTGCATTCAAACCCATAAACTGTATGCCAAGTTTTAGCTGAACACAATTAGAAACAGCTAAAATATTAAGCTGAAAGCTGAAGGGCCAATGACATTAAAGGGATGTTCTCTGACAGGGTCTTATCTGTAGCACTGCTGACAGGATGCTGTATGAGAGCTGAATTTTTAAGGCATCACCAAATATATCCCACGTATTATGTGAAACTACAAACTCAAAACCTTTTACAAGTCTTTTGGATGCTGTGTTCTTCCTTCCTAAACATGTCCAACACCACGTTCATTCAATTAGTGTTACTTTAAAATCTCACAGCATCACTGCAAATTAGTAAGGCTCTCATATGTTCTATGCTTTTTCTCTGTTTCTTATGTTGGTTATGATTTTTAGTTAATGCATACACTTAAATACTGCCTTTTCACAGCACACAGAACAACCAGGTTGGAAGAGACCCGCCGGATCATCGAGTCCAACCGTTCCTATCAAACACTAAACCATATCCCTCAGCACCTCGTCCACCTGTGCCTTAAACACCTCCAGGGAAGGTGACTCAACCACCTCACTGGGCAGCCTGTTCCAGTGCCCAATGACCCTTTCTGTAAAGAATTTTTTCCTAACGTCCAGCCTAAACCTCCCCTGGTGGAGCTTGAGGCCATTCCTTCTTGTCCTGTCCCCTGTCACTTGGGAGAAGAGGCCAGCACCCTCCTCTCCACAACGTCCTTTCAGGTAGTTGTAGAGAGCAATGAGGTTTCCCCTCAGCCTCCTCTTCTCTAGGCTAAACAACCCCAGCTCTCTCAGCCGCTCCTCATAAGGCCTGTTCTCCAGCCCTTTCACCAGCTTTGTTGCTCTTCTCTGGACTCTCTGCAGAGCCTCAACATCCTTCTTGTGGGGAGGGGCCCAGAACTGAACACAGTATTCGAGGAGCGGTCTCACCAGTGCCGAGTACAGAGGGAGGATAACCTCCCTGGACCTGCTGGTCACACCGTTTCTGATACAAGCCAAGATGCCATTGGCCTTCTTGGCCACCTGGGCACACTGCTGGCTCATATTCAGTCGGCTGTCAACCAACACACCCAGGTCCCTCTCCTCCAGGCAGCTTTCTAGACAGACTTCTCCTAGTCTGTAGCACTGCATAGGGTTGTTGTGCCCCAAGTGCAGGACCCGGCATTTGGCCTTGTTAAACCTCATGCCATTGGACTCTGCCCAGCGGTCCAGCCTGTTCAGATCCCTTTGCAGAGCCTCCCTGCCCTCCAGCAGATCGACACTTCCACCCAGCTTAGTGTCGTCCGCAAACTTGCTAAGGGTGCACTCAATGCCTTCATCCAGGTCATTGATGAAGACATTGAACAGGGCTGGACCCAGCACTGAGCTCTGGGGAACCCCACTTGTCACTGGTCTGCAGCTGGATTTCACACCATTTATCACCACTCTCTGGGCCTGGCCATCCAACCAGTTTTCCACCCAGGAGAGTGTGCGCCTGTCCAGGCCAGAGGCTGACAGTTTCTCAAGCAGAATGCTGTGAGAAACCATGTCAAAGGCTTTACTGAAGGCTTTACTTATTAGTTTTAAATCAACTAATATTTATTTCAAATTATTATTTTTAGTTTTTTGTTTTTACTTCTCAGATTTTAGTAAATCAAATTGCTTTGATTTTAATGATACTATTGTGTACCCAAGACACTGGGTACGCATTATTCTACAGTTTTTTCCTGTCCATTATTAGAAAATCTAGGTTTTTTATTCCTTCCCAAAGTACAGACTTTGGGCTTTCAAGAATTTAAAATAAATATCTTCCCAACAGATGGTACTCTTAAGAGCTCAGTGAAGTAGAATATTCACAGACATCCCCTACTCCCTACCTATCTTCAATAACCTTTATGTAATCAAATCTACTGGGAGAAAAGAAAATCCAAAACTCTTACTTTTCCTCAACAGAATTCATCAAGAATTTTTAAAGACTTGGAAAGTTTCAGAACTACTCCCCAAACAGACATAGAAAATATCCTTATCAAGTGGGATGCAAACAAGGTACAGAATTAAATTTTTACAAGCTGCCCTTGGAAGACAAAGAGGGACTAATTAAAAATATAACTCTTGTCACAGAAGTGAAAGAGAATTTTCTGTATTTCCCAATCCTGCTTCTGCAAATCCTTCCTGCTGAAACAGCTGAGTCAGAACAAATTGCTTGTGTGCAAGTTACTTCAGCCATACCGTGAAAAAGGGCCACGTGCCTCCTTGGCTTTGTAGTAAATAGGAACTACCTCCATGTGGTTTTACACATTTATAGCTAATGTGGAGATCTAAACGTGAAACCAGGGAAATGAAGTGAATTTGTGAGTGTCCCTCCAGGACTTAGGCTTATAACCTATTAAAAAGATGATATTCATCCAAGTACATATAAATATGTATTGACATATTGCAATGTTGATTATTCTGCTATGAAAAAAAACTTTTTCATTCAGGTGATTAAAATACAAACAAAACTGTGAAAAATAGAACAAAATGGTGATTGTGTGTAAACCACTAACAATAACATGGAAATTTTTTGATTCAAAGCACAAGAGGATCACTGCACAAAGTAGGTGAATAGGATGCGACAAGAATGTCAGTAAAGGACAGGCACAAAAGAGACATCTTGCTGTCTGTGGCACATCATTGGTGTCAGTCATTAATGATTTCCTTGACATGTTGAGTACGTGGCTCAGAATGTATCAACATTACTTCTTTTTTCTGTCATTATTAATGGAATTCAGTTTGAACTTTCTGTGATAGAAACCAAGGCTTGTGATAGAAAACAAAGCTTGTGCAAAGGGGTGGCTGCATGTCTTGAGAAAGATTAAAATTAAGCTTTTGACCTTACTTGGATGTGGCATTTGATAAATCTGGGATAATTAATTATGGAATAATCTTTGAGATTATCCATTTAGGGACCCAGTTTTTTCAGCTTTTGTTTGTGCTTCAGTTGATATTTCTGTTTGCTAAGAAAGACTGCCACAATGACAGAGATGAAATAAAAAGAAAAAAATACGGGACAAAGCAGGGGAACATCTATAAAAGGACAAAACTGAGTGACTGCACTGAACATATTGGCAAAAGGCAGCAGGCTGCAGATAAAAAGCCATCAATATGTTACAGCCCACCCAGAAAACTGAAATACTGAAATTCTCCCCAAATTTTCAGGACCCTAATCATCTAAAACCAAAAAATCACACCTTAATTCAGAACCCTAAGCTCTTATCATGTTCACATGATTGTGTATTTTTGTATGTCTGATATGTAATGATTTTATTTGAAATTAGCATGCTGCTAATAGATGCAATTTTAACAAAAAGTATGGCTTGCAATTAGAAAATAAATAAATTTGTTCATTTAAACCTTTAAGATACACACAGATAAAAATAAAAAATGGAATTAAAAATTGCAAATGGAAAAAAAAACCATGCAGGAAAGTGCTGAAGTGAATGCAATCAGTTCCAGATTTAAAACAGCCTCCCCACTCTTGCACCCCCTCCTTCCCACTACTAGGTGGTCACAGAGTCATGGCTGTTACTAGTGGTTTTCTTTAGAATCATTCCAGACTTCTATTTTTCACTCACTTAAAAATAGGAAGAAACAGAGGTATTGACTTAATTTTCTACATGCTCTGCATTAAGTTTTAAAATCTGTCCCTAATGAGCAGGCTCCTGAAATGCTGAGGGAGTATTCATAATCAGTGGAGCAATAGGAATCTGGAAGAGGCTTGCAGTCAGGAGAATCTGGGTTAAAAAAAAAAACAAACCTACTATCCTTCAGGGTGAAACTTGCTAGGTTTACAGAGGGTGGTACATGATGTACAGGCTGTGACAGGCAAAGGCTGGGCTCCTGGCCATTTGCAAGTGATGCAGCCCACTAGCAGCTGAGTGACAGAACAAAACAGTTGACACCAAACACCCTGTATTGGCCCTGTATTAGCACTAGTCTGATGCCATGGAGCAGATGGGTGTTAGTTAGGTGAGCTTCTGGAGCATGTCTTCCAGGTCAGAGTAATCCAGAAAGAAGCCAATGTGCATGCTGCAAAGGGGCTCCATTATGTGAACATCAGCTGTGTAAATGGAAACAACAGAAAGATGTCCTTCAAAAGTACTGTCTCGATCCAAGATGAAGTGATATTAGCGCCACAGACAAAGATTCCCCTCCCATCTTCCAGTCAGCAGTAAAACTGAGCAATTTTTATGAAACAGCCGCTGAAGATCAGCCATTCTAACCTCTACTCCCATGCCAACCCTCATCCCCAGTGTGTTCAGAATCAAGTTTTGTATAATAAAATATAAATAATGTAAAATGTAAAAATAAAATATAAAACAATAAAACTGCTTAGGATGGTATTCAATACCCAAAAGAATATCGGTGTCTGGGATTTTGTATAATTATTTTTTAAATATCTCTGTAAAAATAGTACATGTGCCAGTGTAATATAACTAGATAATCAATTAACGCAGTTAATTGTTTTCTGTTCTCATTAAATTATTAAATAAGCACTTAAAAAGCTATTGTATTTCTTCTCACTTTAATTTGCATATTTCTTACCTTTTCCTGTCTCGTGCCTTGTGGCCTATTTCATTTTCCTATTCTCAAGCACAACTGTGACTTGGTCTGACCTCGCCTACCTAGCAGGGCAAGAGCTCAGATTTGTGTCCCATCCATCCAGGTTCATTGCCTTGGTAAGCCCCAGCTTTAAGTTCTCTTACATGTATGCAGTGTTCAGGGTCAGAATATCCTGCCTTGCAGAGCATCAAGACAAGCACCTAGCTGCAAGGCAAGCAAGGAATCCACGCCTCCTCAGAGGAAAAGATCAAAGAGTCAGAAGAAAATGTCCTGAGAGGTTTTTGGCTTATCTGCAAGTAAACTTGCCAGAGCCTCCTGCACAATCCTCCATTCTGGACACAGGGCTTGCCTTACCCTGGACATCAACTTAGCTTTCCTAACACTAAAATATGTATTTTTAATGAGCTTTAGCAAGCTTTCTCTGCAAATAATCTTTCTGTCATTCTAGAATAACAGGGCAGTAAATCTTTATGTAAAGCAGGTCTCATGTTTGGTCTGCCGTGACCTGTGAAGCTGTGGCAATGCAGTCACTTAGCTAGAATTAAGGAAATCATCAGTTTGTTTGCTAGCTTAATATAAGCCATTTTACTTGCAGATTGTTAACTAGTTTTACTGTTCAACCATAAGAGTATTTGCACATGTATACAACTTTTATACTACATAGAGCATAGTTCACTTTTCTGAAGCTAAGTAGCCTGTAGAATTACTAAGATTATTAAAACTGATTTCAATATAGCTGCTGAAAGCAACCACTCTGATTTAGTTTTTAAATTGCATATGCAATTTAAAATCTAAAGAGGTGGTAGGCTTAAGCTCCTGTAAAAAGGAATAAACGTTTTCCCAACAATAATTTGCTTTCATCAGAGGTCAATCAATTATTAATATAAAAGTTTAATTGAACTGTCATCTTTCGTGTAAATACAGTAGCTTAGTAGAAGAGCACAACCAAACTCATCCTTAAAGGTCTTTTGTGCAGGTCCACCAGATGGTACTGTCTGGAGGACCAGCTTGCATACATGTATGTGGATTTTTGATAGGCACACATATGCAGAAAAGTTCAGACTTGAGTGCCTGGGGCACTGACGGCTGCTGCGAAGAGAAGAATCACATACCCAGTGACCTTCACTCCCTATTTCATCCTTCACCCAAGAACCTTCCACCTTTTTGGTGATGGTAAACCACATATACATTTGGTAGAGACACAAATGCAAGCAGGCAAACTCACCACTCTCCATGTAGGCCAAGCAAACTGCCGATTGCTAGGGCTGAGGGGACGTATATGTGGGAAAACCCCCCTAGGCTCATCCTGCTTCTTATGCTTTGTTTTTTTATCTGCATCTGCTGCTGGGAAACAGGAAACCATGCCTTATGGACTCTCACCCACTCAGAGGAACTCTAGCACAATTGTATTATGCATATAGCAAGCACACACCAGTTAGCAGATGTGCATTTAAATCTACATCTCTCTTACGAGCAATGTCGAAGTGTTTCACAGGTACAGACAGCTTATGGAAATTGCTTTGAATTTTCAATATCATGTAATTCTATGAAATGATTTCTGTAGGTTTATATAGCCCTTGTTTCTCTTTCTATCTGTAAATCAAATATAGCTCAATCAAAAAGAAAACAGAATTTAAGTCTCTTTTGCGGAGAAAAAAAAAAGTGCCATTCTGTTTTGAAACCTGAAGTGAATGATAGTGGTTATATTTTCCCATTGATTTAATACAGCCAGGATTTTACATGCACTATTTCCTTTGCTCTCCAAGCTTTGAGGATGAGTATCAGATTTCAGTGTGTTTTGACAGACCACAAAATGTAGTGTATCTCTGATCCTATCTGAAACAGTAAAGTGCTGTAATGCTAAACAACAATATAACGAATAATTAAAAAAAAAATCAGCAAATGAAGCTCAACCAGTTGTTCTAGTTGCACTATTAGGTGCAATCAACATTTATCTTGAACTTATCCCCTTTTCCATTCTGGAATAGTTTAAAAACTTAACTGAATGACTTCAGAAATAACAGAAGCCTCATTTTAAAAATTTAAAGAAAAAAATTAGTTTAACATGTTTAAACATCTCCCTAAAACATGTCTTAAAACCCTTTTCTGAAGAGGTTTTTCTGATCTCTGTTTACTGTTTTCATGAAAGTTCATTCACGTTCCTTGATGGCATTATTCATAAGCCACATGAACTTTTTTTCTGCTGTCAATGGTCTAATTCCTCAACAGCTGAAACACAACAGTAATAAGGGTGGCCCCAGACCCACATCGGCGGGCACATCCACATAGTCCCAGACAGGCAGAGATTGCTGACGCAAGACTTTGACCATTTGAAAAAAGAGTGAGTTTGTTTTCCAGTTTCATTTTCCAGACTCCACAGGCCTCGAGCTATTTTTTGTTTGTGAGTTTGCTATATGGTTATTATTTATTTGGGAATAAGATTAAGCAGTCTAATGAGTCAAATTGGAGGCCTTTAGGTCTGAAATCTAATGTGCATTGATTAATGTGTAAACAAAATCCTGTATATTTACCATATAAAGAAACTAATCATAATCCATATAAAAACATGACCTCTTAATCTGTGCAAGAATAAGCTATTCCAATATTTATGATTTTTTTCCTGATGCAAAGTCCTTTTTTTCTTTATTTTATTGTTGCAAAACTTAAACCTACTTAGGCTGAAAAGATCCATGGCACACATCTAGCTAAGACTGCTATTTTATTGAAAGGTATTGGTTAAATCTGTTTTGATATTGTGATCAAGGAAAAACATGTCTTGCCCACATTAACAGCACCACCACATTTCACAAGCAGCTCTGCTGGGAAGCTGATTTGTTGAAGCATGGACTGGAAATCAGGTAGCCTAAAGAACTGCATTGCTGTCAAAATCTGTAATAACGTGACTAAGATGAATTTCTGAATGATTGAAGTTCACATGTGTTTGGGGTTTAAGGTCTGCTATTCAGTATTTTGAAAGATTAGGCACTGCCCACCAGGCTCTGCTTGCTCAACCTCCAGAGTGACTGACAGTGTTTCAATTCAGCCTGGGGCTACAGCATTTCCCTGTACTTGGAATTCTTGACTGCAGAAGGCTGCTGCAACACCATGAACAGTGGCATACTATCTGGCAGGAGAAAATATTTTTTCTTATATATTAAAAATGTATATTTTAAGTAAATACGTGCAAAAAGTGGTGTTTTTCAGAATGCCCAGCTTAAGGTTAAAATAAAAGAAACTCTTTATTAATATAGTCTAAAGACGGCTGGGCAGGCATTTTTAATTATGATTTAAATAGTCCTACTCTCTCCATATAATTTCATCATATGGAACCGTGGATTTAATAATTACTTCTCAGTTTTCTCATAGCTGTTTTTTAGCCGTTTAATCTTTTGATAACTCCATTCTTAGCTTACTTGGTTTACAGCTGTTTTCCCTAGTTGCTGTTTTTTTTTAATTAGGCAGAAGTACAATCCCCTCTCCATCTTTAGTCTGCCAAAATAAAGAAGCCTGTCTTTGCTAGCCTCCACATCAGATTTCTTTACTCCCTTGGAAAGTAACTCTTCTCTACACCTGTACTAGTCTGAGCTAAGCTTTACTGAAAATGGATTACTAGTATCCCAGGTTTTTCATTATCTTACCAAAGCTTTGTATTAATAATTTTATTAATAATATTAATAATTCCCACAACCTCAATTGAAAAAAAAAACTAAATTGGTCTTAAAATCGTTCTGATGTATTAAATTATTAAATGTATGGCCTCTGTGGCTGCAGCACATTGATAGATGATAATCTTGCTGTGACAGACTTGTATATCCAGACTGCTCCATCTGCCTTTGTCATTTATAACCACTGTGCACTGATCCCACAGGACCAATGATTACTAGCAATCTCTACCACCTTGGATTTACACTTTGTACTTCCTTATCCCACTTTGCCTGTCCCGTTCATACAGTAATCCAGTTGTCTTTCTATGTTATCCCAGTCCTCCTCTCTATCGGCTCATAACACAAAGAGGCACTGCTGATTTCCTTATGTGCTTCCAAATTAATGAAAATACTAAATCAAAACAATGCCAAGACAAGTCCTTGCATGACTTCACTATGAGCTTCTCTCTAGCCCAAACATTTCCACTTCAGCAGCCCCTAGAGCTGATCTCCTTGACCCCATGCCTCACTGACTTCACAAACCCTATGCAGTTCCCCATCTTCTCCAGTTTAATTAATAATTTCCTATGTGACATTACATCAAATACTTAACTGACCTCTAAATATTTCTGTTTGTTTTTCTAGAGAATTTTTATCTTATTAATGCAGCATTTGAGTTACTTAGCCACAATACACCTTCTGTTAGAGCGTATTTTTCCTATCCACCATTTACTTCCGTCTATGCACTATACCATCTGAATTGATTAGGATCAGACATTGGTTTTAACCCTTCTGATCTAATTCTGTTTGGAAACCTTTATTAGTAGTAGTAGTACCAAAGGTACAAATGTATCCTCTGTACCTTCAGTGTGTCAGGGGTTGAGACCTGTCACTGTGTCAAAACTGAAGGTCGGTTCTTGGCTCCGCTGGCTTGGCTGGTCTTTCCCTTCATATTTCCAGCAGAGGATTTTGATGACATGATGAGGTCTGGAGCACATATAGAAGAGATCCAGCTATGGAATATCTGTGAGGTTTATTATAGTTTTATAGATCAGTAGGAGCCACTTTTCCTCGCACAATTACCTTGGGCAACAAATGGTGCAGAGTCCAGGAGGAAGTGTCTCTTCTAAACAGTTTTGCTCTGAATGGGAAATGAAGTTCCTGCATCCTTCAAGAGACAGCATTCACTTCCTTCCACTGAGGCTAAGATTAATTTCATGCCCATTTTCTTCAGAGGCAGTATCTGACACCGGTAACATCCTCTTTAAGGCTCAAAATCTAGGTGTCTCTTAACAGATTAAGGAAGGAAAGATCTTTTCTTATCCCTCATCATAAACCTCCCCCCCAAGCCAAGGGAGAGAAGATTACCTCTCAAATCCAAATGCCGTATTTCCAACAAAACGGTCCTTAATAAAACATAATATTCTATGAGGATAAAAAAAAGTCAGTTGTACTTGCTTGCTCCAAAGTCTGCCAGAACACATGTTTAGTAATGTAGTCTGAGCTGGATAAGCTCACCTGTAGACTATCAGAAATAATTAATACTTTGGTGCCTGAACTACCATTATTAAAATAATAGTGTGCTTAGTCATTAAAAAAAATTAACCCAATTCCATTTCAAGTTCTAAATTGGATAATTTGCAGAAAGACTTGAGAAGACTATTTGATACAAGTAATGTAAGTTCTGAACTGATGAACTCTTAGGGCCAAGACATCCCTATCTACCTACAGTAAAAGATCAAAAGTCAAAAGTCTCATGGCTCAGGAAAGCCTGGTGAATTCAAGAACACTACTGCTGCTATAATGGAGTATGGGCTTTGAGGATTGACTACATGAGCCAAGAGTCAGACCTATGCTCTGCATTAACAAAGTCAAAAGAAAATAAAACACTTCCTAGAGAACACATCAGATTAGGCACATTGGGCAGTCTTATGAAGTATTGTCTCACAATTAGAAAGCAGCTTACATTCAATTACTAGGAGAATAGATGGACATGAAGGGGACAATAAGCATTCTAGTACCTGGTGGTTTGTTCTGTGCTCAAAACTGGCACGGGGAGACAGAGAGCAGCACTTCTTTCCAACATTGCATCAATTTCTGCTGTGCAGTCAACTATGTTTCTAAAGAAAATTGTATGAACTCTGCACTTCCTAAGACTAAATACTCCTTCAGTAGATTAATTTTTACTAGGACTTTGGACCACAGAGGTCAAAAATAGCAATACAATAAGAAGTGAATAGAATCCCAATTCTCACAGACCTGTGTTGGAGCGTGAAGCTCGGCATTTGCTTGGCTGAACATAAAGGTTCTCACTCTCCTTGTTTGGGTAGAAAAAAAAAAAAAAAAGGTGAAAACATGACCTAAGTATTAAAGATGCTGAGGTGCATGCTTAGGTCAGCAAGCAGATATCATAAGAATTAGGAAGCTCCAATATATCACCCTGGTCCCCAGAGAAGAGGTTGATCTCCAGTGGGGAACAGACTGGCTCAGAGTCATGGCACTCCTGCAGTTCATTTCCCTTCAGTGCATGGCTGATGAAAACCTCTGATGTCCTAAGCTTCTCCCTAGGGTGTACTGTTCCACAGATTGACCCGGGCAGAGAACAGCAGCATTTGCTCAAACATCTGCCTACCGTAGCACTGAAATGGGACACTGCTCCTGGGCTGCTTCTTTGCTTTGCTCAGCAGTAAAACCATTACTAGTATCAACACTGAAATCAAATTGATGGGCGCTAGAGATAGAGCCAAGATAAGAAAAGTGCATTGTAGTCCTCACTGCTGATGGCAGCAGGCTTTGCTAAAGAGAAGATTCAGGCTTTTTTCTCCAGCCTTTCAGAGTTTTCTTTAAAATCATTCAGTATTATAGCCATTTTTTCTCCCTTTGTAATGAATAAAACGGGATAAAAAGCTGTAAGTCATGCCATGTTCAGAACCTCAAGGGCAGTGCCATCCAGAATGGTCAGCTGGGCCTGAATGGGTTACTGTGGACTTAGTACACACAGGCATTGTGCAATCATGGACTGTTAAAAATTATTATTGTCACTAACGCATTGCTATTGAAATTTTATTTCAAATGTTTCTGCTATTCTACATGCACTGTGTAGAAAGGACCTGTAGAATAAACGTCTTGGAAAAAAGCTGTGAAAAGACGTGCCACAAGAACCACACCGAATGCTTTCCCCCATGGACCAGAAGGGTGGCTGTTGTTCTTGCAGGCACAATCACCCTTGCTAGTGCTGGGGTCAGCAGTACTGCTGGGGTAACACTTTGTCTCCCTGTGCCGGCATTTCTGAGCGGTGCCACTCACACTGCACACTGGGCAGACTACCCAGGAGTTGAGCCCCAGGCCTGTGGCATGAGGCCAGATGAACTCCCATCTCCACACTGCAGTGCAGACAGTGAACAAATTCAGTATGAAGTACAAAACATTACAGTGGGTAGACATATGTACATGCATTAATATCTTCTGCTTTAGACTGGAATTAGCGTGTGTAACCAGGCATAAGCTGTCAACTATTCAAATATTCAGCTACTGAAGGTTAAATTCAGATTTAGCAAGTTAAATTAGGTAAGGCAATAGCTTCACCTTCCTGCAACAAAAGCTCCTTAAGTTGGAAGCTTAAAATTTGCTATTATGGCACTATTTGCCTAACTGTAAATTCATACATTTTACAATGCATTATTCAGTCTAGGTAATCTTATCTCCAACCCAAATGACACAGTAACAGTAACACATATATAAATGGAAAGATTTTAGCCTTAGCTGGAGAAGAGTGTTCCCACCTATAATAATATGATGAGCAATAAGAAGAAGCATGAACACCAAAGCCTTTGAAATCAGGCCAGTAGAGAAAAGAGGCCAGTTTCTTCAAAATCTTCACATGTATCCACTCATTTATATCAAGTTACAAATATTTTGAAGCCTTCACCTTAGATTCTCAATCTATGAACAACTAATAATAGGCTTTATAAACAAACTTTTCTATGTTTATACAGCAATGCAAATATGGTGCTAGGATTAAGTAGCAGATCAACAAAAATGCATTAAAAAGTAAAAATGTAATTCAGAACAAAAAGTCAGATGGAATTCCAATCCACTTCAAAACAATGTGTGCAGAGAAAGGGGCTAATCTGAATAGGCAAATTATTCCCTGTAATTATTTGTTCAGCTCCACTAAGTAATATGTTTAACGGTTGCTGATTACTACTCATATACGCTGCCTTATGCCAGTGGTAAGATACTGCTGGCCATGCATTTTAAAACCATAATCAGGATCAAAACCTGGATTCTTTGCTCTTCGGTTATCTTTTTTTTTTTTTTTTTTTTTGTTAAGCTCACCTACATGAGCAACTTTATAAGTCAGTATTCTGGAATGTAATAGACACATTGATATGTGCTAATAGCTGTACTCTTTATTATTAAAATTCCTTTCATTGGGAAGCAGATCTGAGTGTACATGTAAGCCAAATGTATGTAAGTGTGTAAGTAATAAAGGAATTATTACTGTACCACCCTTTACCTAACACATCTTGATGTAAGTGAAAGCAAAACTATGACACAACTGAGACTGCCACACAAGTACAAGAAATGAAAAAGGCTCCTTGATAAGGTCTAAATACATTTATCACCTCGAGGGAGGTGATTCTGCCCCTCTATTCTGCTCTGGTGAGAATTCATCTGGTATACTGTGTACAATTCTCAACATAAGAATCCTCAACATAAGAGGGATATGGAACTGTTGGAACGGGTCTAGAGGAGGGCTACAAAGATGATCCAAGGGCTTGTGCACCTCTCATATGAGGATAGGCTGAGACAGTTGGGGTTGTTCAGCCTGGAGAAGAAAGAGGCTCTGAGGAGACCTTTTAGCAAACTTCCATTACCTGAAAGGAGCCTACAAGAAAGCTGAGGATGGGCTTTTTAGAAAGGCATGTAGTGGCAGGACAAGGGGGAATGGCTATAAACTGGAGAGGGAAAGGTTTAGACTAGACATAAGGAGGAAATTCTTCACAACCAGGGTGGTGAGGCACTGGCACAGGTTGCCCAGGAAAGCTGTGGATGCCCCATCCCTGGAAATGTTCAAGGTCAGGTTGGATGGGGCCTTGAGCAGCCTGGTCTGGTGGGAGGTGTCCCTGCCTATCACAGGGGGGTAGGAACTGGACGATCTTTAAGGTCCCTTCCAACTCCAACCATTCTATGATTCAAAGATTCTATGATTCTATGATTTATTTTAAACAGGCTGTTTAATTTTGTACCAGAATATGGAGTTCTTCAGAAATTATCTGTTTGGTTTACTGCTGTGTATTTACCTATGCATCCCAGTATCCAAAGTGTGATCCATAAAGCTAAGAAGATAATTTAATCCTTAATTTTTTATGAATACTATTAAAAATTCAGCTTATACAGATTGTGACTGATTACCTGAAAGGGCTGACAGTGAATCCAGCATATGGCTTGATGAAACTAAACAGGCAAAACTAAGCCTTCCTTGATGACAAATTATTCTTGAAAAACACACACACATACACAAATTTATACTTGACAAATAACTTGCATTCTACTTTACATTAGAAACCTGGGGATCATACATGTGGTTTTAAAGTTTTTTTTAAAGGTTTTTATCAACATAAAAAGAAACAGATCAAATTAAACAAAATGGATTCTATGAAAGACATTTTAATTTTATTCCTAAATGGCAAAACCTAAATAACAAAAAAGCCATGAGCACAAAAAATAAATGTAATTCAACAGCTAGGACTGCTTACAAATCACTTCTGTGGCCCTGAAGCAGGATAAAAGGAAATAAATATACTTCATGGTTGGTAACCTATTAACTGACACCAACTGTTGCAGCTGCGAATAAAACAAATGCATGATAAGATTAGATATGTTGATTGCACCTGGCCATCTGTAAATTGCTGCTTAACATAAGAATCACATGCTTTCTACTAGTCACTGTGATAAATACAGAGTAACTGGTGGTGGTGGTGGTTTTTTCTCTTTGGTAAATAATAGAGGAAATAATAAGGAAAAACCTGTATGTATTGGATTTGTTTTTCTAGTTTGTGCAAAGTCTGCGCAGTGATTTCCTGATTTGAAAGGGTGAAGGAATAAGTAAAATAAATGAGACTATCTCACCAATGTGAACTGAACAAACTCCATTTTTTTGTTTCAGATAGAGAGTGAGGAAAAGTACTCTGTAATTAAATTGCTTCCAAGACTGCAAAGGCCTTGGCAAGACAAGATTTTGAACAAAAATACCATATAAACATAAGTTACATACCAGCAGCTATAGCAGTCACTTTTTTCGCCTTGAGGAAGTCACAAACAGCTCCTGAATAACAGCTCACTTGATTTCTAGGCTAGAAAAATTACATAAAAAGGATGAGGCTTATTGCATGAGCAGCTTTTGCATCCTCTTTGCTTATTCATAAGTGGGCATCAAAAACTTGAAGCACGTGGCTGCTGTGAAGAATGGTATGTCATAGGGATCAAGGCATGCAAACATATAGCACACAAACCTAAGGCACTCCCCCAAAAAGCAAGCCCTTTCCCCACACACAAACACACACTCCTCAGAGCTGCTCTCCTGCTCCCCATGTCACTGCTGCTGTCGGTGTCTCCCCAGGAAGGGCAGCTGAGTGCCCCATGGGGCAGCAAACCTATTTCAGCCAGGGAAGGTCCCGATGAGCGCTCGCTCCTCTGTGACCAGGCAGGCTGTAACTGGCCACCACTCCCAGGTGCAAGACAGCAGGGTACCACTCCCCAAACCAACAGGAAGTTTTCCTGCTTTATCATGTGATAAACGTAGTGCAACCTAGTGCCGCTGCCAGGGCAGTGTTCAAAGGATCATCAGCCCTGGACAGACTTTCCATATCTGCAACCTGATCACATACTCACAAGTTGATTTGAATAATTAAAAACCAGAATGGTACATAAGGAACTCTCCAAATATGATGGTTTGACTTTTTTTTTACTCCAGCTAGATACTATTCTGTACTGTACTAACTAAATCTGAAAAACTTCTCTACCATCTCGCTGAAAATTTACTTGTGCTATAACTTGTCCTTGTTACAAATGACGATAAATGTCAGTTATGCAAGTCTCTTTTTTAAGTAATGGCCTATCATATGCAGCCAGTTTGTGTATGCATGCAATATTACAGTCCTCATTAAACAACAGATTCCGCTGCTCCTGTCAGTGTGTGTGCTTAATATAGTGCTGTTGCCCTGTGTTCCAAAAGAAGAACAATTGCAGGCAAAAAACTGTAAATACAATCAAATGTCTGTGTTGAAGGCTTACCATAGCTGTGAGATAGTTGGGTGTCATACCCTTTCACGGCTGGATGCTTAGAAATCTGTGAACAATCTGAACAACAGACACCACTTCTGCTCCCCTCATTTGCAATAATTTTGGCATTACGTATTGGGCTTTTCTGAGAAGTAGTTTTAAGCCTGTTTAACACCAGGATGTACAGCAGCAGGCATTTCAAAATTTCAGTTACTGAACATAGACATATAAAGTATATAAGACTTCAAAATACTTCAGCATATATCTATGTAAGAAGAGCAGATCTTCTTCCATTTATAGCAGTAAAGATTGCATTATATTTCTGGGATAAGAAAATGGAAAAACAAAAACAGATTACTTGAGAAAGTTTAAATGATGGATGATTTTTATCTTCATCAGTAGGTGGGCAATTTATCTGCTCACTTGTTCCACGTGACTCCAAAGATTAAATCAATAAGCTTCCCATAGGTAATTTTTTTGCACAATTGGACTAAATGTGAGTTATGTGTTGGGTGAATGCTGTTTAAATTTCCTTCACCTGATTAAAAAAAAATGAATGCAAAAGTTATACTACAGCAACACCGAGAGCAGCTTTGGGCTGGTGAGGCTATGCAAAGGAGCCAGAAGTCTGCTGGCACCTGCCTTGCTGAGCCTTTCCTCCCAGGAGGGAGCTGGGAACAGAGCTGCGCATAGACAAGTAGTAGGACAAGAGTGAGATAGCATACCTGCACGACAGCCCACTCCCAGCTGCTGTATAAATACATCAGAGAATTGGAGCCACCCTTGACTCACAGCTGATGGGACACCATTAATCAAGGGGGAAAAACATCTACTGTTGTTTCTGGTACCTAAGATGGCTCATTTATAGCTAGCTCAGGTATTTTTACACCACCATCTGCAGTGTATATCTATCCTAAAAAGCAAGTGTGTCCAGCGTCTATTTCTATAGGAACTGGATATTCTTCTTTTTACCTCTGTAGTCTAAATATTGTTTTTTTTTCCCAGTGGTCTCACTACTTGTGTCTGTCAGTGATTTTTTTCCCTTTATATATACAGGGAGAAAAGGTCATACACAGAAGTCTTCAGTACAATGCTTGTGCACATGCATGTGCTCCCATTAGCAACACGCTGTGGTGCCTCAGAGATGTTTCTTGACAGCCATACACCTCCAGAATGAGCATTATTTGCACAGCAGGTGTAAGACACACAAGATGCAGTGCTGTATCCTTGTCACTTCCACCCCGTGCAAAACAACAACCCAGGGAACCATGTAACTTCCACACCCGCAGAGGCACGAGGAGGCATTCTGTGTCACAGGGGTGAGAGCATGAGGAAAACCATAAGATCTGCATTGAGACAATGTGTGCGCCTCAAAAGCCCATCACTGGGGCACACGTGGGCAGCTGCTGTTTATTCCAGCCCTGAGGTTAAAACAGTCAGCATGTGGGTATGTTGCAGCAACCACACACCCATTGGCACCTTTACTTTCCACCTCAGAGCCTCCACAATGACCAGTTTTCAGGGTGAATGCATGAAGGACCAAGTCTCAGGCTCATAGTGGAAACAGATTCCATGAAGTCTGACCAAAGCTGCTCTAGATGCTTTCTATATTATATGGGCGATACTTGGGTTGTAAGGCTTTTAAATCACCTTCTTTCATACCTAATGGTTTAACTTACTAGTAATTCTGAGCAGAGTGTTAACTTGGGGAAGTCACCCCACAGTCAAATATTAAAATAAATGGGTATTTTCCTTCAAATGAAATGGGAGCAAGAACAGACTAATTGGATATACATAGTCTTTCCTGAAGGCAAGGGTGTTTTCTGATAAATCAACAAGATTTCCACCTCAGATTTCAAAGACAGTCCTGGTAAGTCAGATTAAGTGTTTACAGACTACCTTTCTGTGCAAGTACTTTGGTTATCAGGAATGCAATATTTTTCACACTTTTCAACTTGTATACTTATAAATCACAAAATTCCTCAATACCAGCATCCTCTTATACAATATTCAACAAACTGATAATATTATAAAGCAAAAATTCAACTGTTTGGGTTTTTTTTTAAATCAATTTCTGATCCTCAGATGAGACATCAGACTTCCTGTATTGGTGAAACACAAGAGCTGAGGACTGAAATTTTGGAATAATACATGGAAAATGACTGATTCTTGTACTGTCAGTGTATAATACTCTAGCTTCCTGAGGTTCCATACAGACTATTTATTTCTGATGGGAGTTAATCAATGTTAAATACAGACTTTATAAAGCAATGCAAATTCAGACATCCTGCCTCACTTGAGCACACCTGCACATTGAGATTGCTCATATATACCCTTCTTGAGTGTGACAACTAGATTGGGATTACAGAGTACAGTAAAATTCTACCATCTTTTTTCTGACATTTGGCTCAAAAAGATAAAATCATTAGAGAAAAAATAGATTTGAAAATATTTTTTAAAATAATATTTAATATTAAACCAGTAACCTTATTCTGCACAAGCAGCATATGCAAGGTAAGTGACAAAGCTGTAGAACAGACCTTGTCAAGTACAGAATGGTATCATCTGAGCAATCTATTCAGAAAAGATTAAAAAAACCCTTCCCTTACTAATTGTCACACCACCACCATCATTAAGAACAATTATATAGAAGGAAACTAGGAAGAAAGCCAGAGTTGTATTTGTCCTGAGCACAAAAGGGAAAAAGATGGTAAGAAAACTACTTTTTCTCTCATTCATTTTAGGTTAAAATATATCTTGCGTCTTCCCACCAGAACCTGCTGTTGCTTTTTTGATCTCTGCATCAGAAACAACAAATCAGAAAAATTAAGTGAAATTTGTTTGACAGAAACTAATCTCTCATATCTGAAGACCACAAGGCTGATTGAATGGGATGAACCTTTGAGTAAAAAAGGCAAGTTTATGATAAAAAATACTAAATGTTGCTAAAGTTGAAATATCAGAAAATGATAAGCCACTCTTAAGACTGGTCTTAATGGCATGACATTGCTTCTTTTAGTGACAGTTATTTCCATGCCTCAGGAGTTCCTAAAACTAAAGACATTTAAGATAATCACAGTTATTACCTTGACCATTCTGTTCTGAACAGTATCAGTGTTGTTTGATGACAGGCTCTTCTGGACTTTCTGCAGAAAGCCTCCAGAAAGTTTACACCCCAACTCTGGCTCTGCCTGCATGACACTCTTCTGGGGAGTCAAAAGCCAGGTGCGGCTCCAGAGTTTCTCTACCTCAGCCAGTACAGCCTTAGAGTACTTGGATAACCCAAAGTGTCCACAGGTTGCTGAAGGCATTTGCTGTCCTTAAAGTTGGATCCTGTGGATAAGCATCCATGAATAACCCAGACTTCACACACAAAAAAAAAAAAAAAAAAAAGACATTGATTACAACTAAATCCTAGGCAGGAGAGTTTTTTTAAAAAAAGAAATCATTATTTGATTGTCTTCAATATATTGCTTCAGAAATTGACTTGCAAGAAACAAATTAGAAGACTTAAATTTTGGAATAATCCTTTCTTTCTGTGTGCATGGGGATTACCTTATGCCTTCTTTCCAGGAGTACTAAGTATAAGCAGTATTTTGTTTAACACAAGAAGTCAATCATATACTGAATTAAATCATATGCAACATCCCACTAAATTATATTTAAAACCAATCCAAATTTACTTCAGTGTACTGTGGCTTTGTAGCCCTATCTTATCATCGATGCTCAAGTCTGAGTGACATGACATTGTGGAAGTGGGTGGAAATATTACTTCGCTCTTAGTACTATGTGGTCTTCTGTCGAACTGCCTTCCTGCAGCTGTTTTCTTGCTCATAGAGATTGCAGGAAAAGATGAGCTGAACGTTACGAGAGTGGTAGTGATAAGCTTGTAGGAGAAGGCACGGAAAGACAAGAGCAAGCAGGAAGGATAAGTATGAATGACTGGGAGGGAGCTCAACGGGCAGAAGAGAGGAGCACACTTGAACAGTGCGGTGGACAGAAGGAATAGGGCAATCCTTCCCTAATCCTGCTGGAGGGAGAAAAGCTCAGCCCTGCCAGACGACTGGCAACAGGCACACACCAGCGGCTGCCTCTCTCCGCTGGCTCTCCTCTTGAGCTACCCTTCATGGGGTAGCCCTGATGGCAGCTGCAGCTCATGAATATGCAATCTGCTGATATACATGCAGCAGACCAGTAATTCCCCTTCAACCTTGTGGCTATGTTGCTTTTCACTTTGCAGAAAAGGCTTGCCAAAACAGCTTTAAAAAATAAAAAATAAAAAAATAAAGTAAAAGCTTGTCTTAGACAAAGCCTTACTTAAAAAAAAAAAAAAGTTTACCAAGTCTTTAGGGTTTACAATTCTCCTTTTAAGTAAATGCATGCAATGTTTTCAAAGCTTCTTTTTTATTTTTTTGACAGAGCTTTTTGAACTGTTATTATTCTTAGAGAACAAGTTTAAACTTAAAAAGTCACCGAAGTGGATAAAGGAGAGAAGGTATTATCATATTTTCTTATTAAAAATCTCTGGAGAGGTGTTTCTGCCTTCCCAAACCAAACATTTCCATATAAGTGATTAATATCTGAATTAATATAAATATGCATATGAAAATGCCTTCTTGCCTACTTATTGCATTAAACAAGCTAGAAATGTCTCAACGTTCTCACAACAAGAGCACTGGGTATCTACTCAAAGGCTCGTATTCAACTAAAATATAAGGGAACATACATTTTTGAAGGAGACAATACCATACAACTTTAGGTAACAGATTTTTCACACCTAAGTAAATAATATCCTCTATAAAGCAATTCTCAGTAATAAAAGTTCGTCTCAACAAAGCTGTAGGGGAGAGTTCAAAGTGTTTATGAATCACATTGAATAAAGTTACTCTGTGAATCAGAGTGATGCAATTGTACAAAGGAGATTTCTTCTTGCAAATGGGACAAAGAAGGAGGGCCTGCTTTTATGTCTCAGTTTACACCTCTGATCCTTTAGCAGACTCTTCTTCGATCATTAATATCTGCTGTTATCATATTATTTTTAAAAATGGGGCTTTTTCCCCCCTCAATGGCAAGTATCTCATCAACAACTTTTCCTTGGGTCAAAATAGGCAACAGGAAGATGGTGAAGAAGGTGCTCTTTAGCAGTGCATCTCTGGTGTGGCCTTGTCATTTGCAATTCAGGGAGGCTAAAATCACCCTGACACAACTATGTGGCCTCAAGCTGCACCAGGGGAGGTTCAGATTTGACATTAGGAAAGATTTCTTCACTGAAAGTGCTATTAGGCACTGGCAGAGGCTGCCCAGGGAGACAGTTAAGTCACCATCCCTAGAGGTGTTTAAAAGATAGGTAGATGTAGTGCTTAGGGATATGATTTAGTAGTGGACAGGTAGGTATGGTTGGGCTTTAGGATCATAAAGGTCTTTTCCAACCTAGGGATTCTATGATTCTATTTAAAATGCAGCACAGGATGTCAAAGCAAAATATACGTTACAGAGGTGAATTTCGCACACAGACAGAAACACACTTAGAAGTAACACAAGGGATTTTTTAAGGGAAATAAGGTGACACCTTTCCCCACCATGTGGATGCCTGTCACAGAGTGAGGGAAAGCAAGATGTTCTGAGAACCGCCTTAGCTATCTGCAGTATTTCCACACCTTGTGTGTCCAGGTGGCCAAGAAGTCCAATAGCATCTTGGCCTATATCAGAAACAGCATGGCCAGCAGGACCAGGGAAGTGATTCTCCCCCTGTACTCTGCACTGGTGGGGCCGTAACTCAAATACTGTGTTCGGTTTTGGGCCCCTCACTACAAGAAAGACATTGAGGTTCTGGACCGTTTCCAGAGAAGACAATGAAGCTGGTGAGGGGGCTGGAGTACAAGTCTTACAAGGAGCATCTGAGGGAACTGGGGTTGTTTAGCCTGGAGAAGAGGAAGCTGAGGGGAGATCTTATCACTCTTTACAACTACCTGAAAGGAGGTTGTAGTGAGGTGGAGGTTGTAGTGAGGTGGGTGTTGGTCTCTTCTCCCAAGTGATAGGTGATAGGATGAGAGGAAATGGCCTCAAGTTGCATCAGGGGAGGTTTAGATTGGATATTAGCAAATATTTCTTCACAGAAAGGGTTGTCAAGTGCTGGAGGTATTTAAAAGATGGGTAGATGAAGTGCCTAGGGATATGATTTAGTAGCGGGCAGGTATGGTTGGGCTTGTTGATCTTGGAGGTGTTTTCCAACATAGTGATTCTATGATTCCTCTCGGATCACCAAGTGCCCGCTGATGTCATTGCTCAAGACATGCCCAGGTGAGGTCCCTGCCTCTCCCGTGCAGGTGAACACGGCCAAGGTGGGCTCAGTCCCTCCGTGGAGATCCCGGTTCGGCGGGAAGGACGCGGGGAGCTGCGAGCTGCCAGGCACTGCTGCTCCCTCCCTTCGCCTGCGGCTCCGCGCACCCCCTGCGGGGCTGGGAGGGTGAGCATGGAGCCATCCGAAAGGATGGTCGGGTTGTGCCCACCCGCGTTTATCGCTGTGCGCGGCGCGGGGCTCGGAGCTGAGCTGGGCAGGGGCGGATGGTTAGAGAGCGGGGTGCGTTTCGTGCACAGCGCAGAGGGGGTGTCTGCCGAGGAATTAAGGTGCATTAATTAACCCCCTCACCCCGGCGGAGGGATGAGGATGCCTGTCCCCGGGGGCTGCGCGGGGGGGTGCCGAGGGCAGAAAGCGGCTGGTGGAGCTGGGAAGGCTCTGCCCGCGGCTCTGGCTGCCCCGGGAGAGAAGCGCTCGGTGCCGACAGGGGCACGCAGGAACACATTTGGCAGGAGGGAAGGTTTGCCTCTCGAAAGCTCAGCCGGAGTCGGCTCCACGGTGTTTCTCACAGCCTACAGAGCTGGGGGTGTGGAAAAGATCAACCACGAGGGCTGCACTTAAATAAGCCTGAGCTAGTAATCCTCCTCTTAAGAGGGAGAAAAATCTGCCGCGGTGCTAAATCGGCGCGTTCTTAAGGCATTTTAACCAGTGAGGAACGATTCCCACAGAAAACATTGAACCGGTGCTCGCAGCGCCCAGTGCTGCTGAGGATTTGTCCACAGGCTTTGCCTCGCGACAAGCCCTTTGAAACACGCTCCTGCTCCATCTGCCAGGCGAACCGCAGGTTCCGATTCTCAGCCATACGTGTGCGATTTGTGTTATTAATGACCATTAATCCTCACGATGAGGTTTACGGTCAACCGTGCAGCGTTTCAGTAGCGCACAGGCGAGTGCTGGCATTGCCGCTCTGACAGCGCTTGTACGCAAACCTGCTGAATCTCAGGTAGAAACTTGCAGCGCTATGCTGCTCAGTAAAAACATTGGGGGAGGGGGGAGGAGAGGGGAAGAAGCAATAATAATTAAAAAAATCCCGGGGTTCGGTAGCTGCGCGCTTTCCCACGTGCAGCAGACGAGGCTCAGCGCTGCCACCTCGCGTCCCTTTCCGCACTCCCGGCCTTCCAAAGCCTGCAGGAAACGGAACGAAGTTTCGAGGCTTTTTAAATTGTAAAACGTTGAGAAATCTTGCCAGTGGGCTTAAAACTGCGTTTTAGATGGAACCTGAGTGATCATGCTTTACACCTAGGTTTGAAAATGTGAGGAGCTGGAAGGCACTTCCAATCCGGCACTGGAGGATTAGGGGTGGAAGTAATTAACTACAAGGAAACTGCCAAGAAATTGTAGTAAAACACTTTTATAGAGTTTCCCATCATATTCTGACAATTGTTTTATTAAGCAGTTCTAAAATTGCGCTTTCTTAAAGTTTTCATTCAGGAAATAATACTCTTCTGTCCACCCCACATACACAGTTTTTCAGCCAAGACTAAACTGATGTGACTGCTTATATCAAGTTAACACCTAACTCACCTTGGAGATAATTTTTGTTCATGGCAGCCAAAACCTTGCATACCATAACACAGCTAAGGGAAAAGCTTTTCTAAAGCTTTTTCCTTTACTGTTTCTGCCTACCATTTTCTGTTTTACTTCCTCTGCTTTAACCTGTGTGTAGAAACATGAGAATATTTTACTTTCTTTGTAGTTTAAACAAATTGATACTTATACGTAAAATATGATAGCTGGGGGTTGAAATCCTTTTGGATACCGTGCTAACAGGTGAAGCAGCCGGAAGGTACTGACTGCTCCCAGTCTCAGTTTCTCACACCACTGCACATGAATACAAAGGGTGTAAATAAATCCAGTACTTGCACCTGACACCAAAACCACTGTGACTTCCATTTCTATATATATTGGTGGTATATGGTAGAACAGATTTGATGTTATCTTTGGGACTCCGGGGAAAAAACACAGAATGATTTAATACTGACCGACTGTAAAGGTGAGAAACTCCACTGATGTCACTGGATGTCTTCAACCCAGCAAAAAAGCAATATTTTATCCAATGATTAACCAGGCACTGAAAGAAGAAACAATGTGTTGGTTTTGCAAGTAAAGCAATAATTTACATTGTATCTTCTTCTGGCAATGCCTTTGACCTACCAAGGAGGTAGTAAGAATTCAAGATTTTTCTCAGCACTTCGTGACAGTGTAATAGTTGGAGTGCAAAGTGGGATTTTAATATTTAAAGCTTGTTCTCAAACCAACTACAACCCTACTGAAGGATCCTACCATACTTTTTCTTGCAAAACCATGTAACTTATTTTTAGACTGCTTTCTTAGAGATTTCAGCTGTTTCCAACCATTATTTTCCGATCTGAAAAGTGGTTTTAATTGGTGGTGTGCAGAACAAAAAATTTCACAGCTGTTTCATCTAATAGCTTTGTTTGGTCCCTGGTCTGATGAACAACTTGAGGAATCTTTTTTTTTTTTTAATGGCTTTTCTATCCCCTTTACCTGAGTATTTGGGGTGGTTTGAATGCCACGAGCCGCTTCACAGCACATATCGCCACTGTTCTACCTCATTGTCGATCATCGCAGGGAGGGGAGAAATGAGATTAAACAGCAATCCCCAAAACGCACCCTGCGCTCTAGGAAGGGGCCCGAAGAAGGGGCGGGAGGGGAGGTGGGGGACACAGACACGGGTCCCGCTCGGTGGGGCAGAGGGAGAGGCGAGGCGCAGGGGAGAGGTGGGGGATGGTGAAGAGGCGCTATAAGGGCAGCACCTCTCCCTTCGCACCTCGCCAGGGTAGGTGAGGTGGGTGGCAGCGATCCAGGAGCGCTGTCCCCCGCGGGAGGGACGTGTCCCACCCCCGGCGCCGCTCGGATCCAGCTCCGCCGCCGAGGGGGCGTGACGGCAGCGCTCGCCGCCGCTTCCCGAGAGCCGGCGACCCCTCCGTGACACCGGGGAGGGGGAGGGGGTCGCGTACGCGCCGGCATCCTCTCCGCAGGGACGTCGCGCCCCCTCGCCCCTTTGTGGGGGCAGGTGTCCTCGCTCTCCGAGCGCCTCCTCCCGCACGCACCGGGTTACTTTTCTCCCCCTCCCTCCTTCTCCTCCTCCCTCCTCCCTATAATTATGACGATTTTTGCCGATTTCCTAATTTTCCCCCGGCCGGGAGGCAGGGGTGGGGGGTGTGGCGTGGGGGGCAGCGGGCACGTGCGCGGCGGGGCGCGGGGCTGTCCTCCTGCCCCTTTTAAAAAGTTCGCCCCGCCGCCGGGAATGAGGTCAGCGCCGGCGCTTCTCATTGCACGCGGCGCCCATCACCGCGCCGCGGCGGCCGCCAATGGCCGGGGAGCGGGCGGGGCTTGGCAGGCGGAGGCGTTGGATACAGCACGCGATTGGCGGCGGGGCGGGCGGCGAAAGGATAAAGCGGCGCGGGGCGGGCGCGGGGTCCGCTCTCGGCTGCAGCCGGCAGAGTGCGGGGGGCATCGCCCGGCGGGCGGGGGGCGGCGGCACCACCGGACGAGGACGGGCGCCCGGCTCGCCGCTCTTCCTGCCGGGGACGTTTACACTCGCTCATGCACGAGCGCTTTTCTTCTTTTTGTTTTTTTTTTTTTTTTCCTCCTCTCTCTACGGGATTTTTTCTCCAATTATTTTTTGTCGTCTTTTTCCCCCTCCCCGCAAGGGTTTTCTTTTCGCTCGTTACCTCTCAACTGCCAAATCCTACCTGCACAAACTCCTGGCCGCCGATCCCGCCGCCACCGCCACCACCACGAGTCCTGGAGCTGGGGTTTTCGGGGCGCTCCGGGGGGCGCGGCGCCTCCCCCCTCCCCCGCGGCGGCGCACGCTGGCCGTGCCCAGCGCCCAGAGACTTCTGCTCTCCTGAAACGCCGGCAGCAGCCGAAAAGCATTCGTGAACCGGACCAGCTGCTTCGGGGAGGGGGGAGGCGACGTGAGGGGGGGGGGGGGGGGAAACAAAAAACAAACCCTAAACAGACCGATACCCCAATACCAAGCGACAGAAAAAAAACCCCCACCCTAAGCACCCCAAGGGAAAAGAAAAAAAAACCCCAACTTGGACAGGCGCTGCTTTTGCAGAAACTCGGCGGCCCCGCCGCTTTCCGGAGGGGGAGAGGATCGAGGCGCCGGTGTGGAAGTACAAGCGTCGCGGGGAGCGGGGGGCTGCGCCGCCCCGGTGAGAAGTTGCGCGCCCTGCCCCGCGCCGGAGCGGCGCTGAGCCCCGGCGGAGCCGCCGCCGTGATGGTGCAGCAGACCAACTCGTCGGAGAACACGGAGGCGCTGCTGGCCGCCGAGACCTCCGACTCCGGCGCCGGCATCGAGTTGGGCATCGCCTCCTCCCCCACGCCGGGCACCACCGCCTCCACGGGGGGGAAGGCGGACGACCCGAGCTGGTGCAAGACGCCCAGCGGGCACATCAAGCGCCCCATGAACGCCTTCATGGTGTGGTCGCAGATCGAGCGGCGGAAGATCATGGAGCAGTCCCCGGACATGCACAACGCCGAGATCTCCAAGCGCCTGGGCAAACGCTGGAAGCTGCTCAAGGACAGCGACAAGATTCCCTTCATCCGGGAGGCGGAGCGGCTACGCCTCAAGCACATGGCGGACTACCCCGACTACAAGTACCGGCCCAGGAAGAAGGTGAAGTCGGGCAACAGCTCCGCCAAGCCCGGCGACAAGGCGGACAAGGGCGGCGCGGGCGGCGGCCCCGGCGGCCCCGCTGCCCCGGCCAGGCCCGCCCCGAAGAAGGGCGGCGGTGGCGGCGGCGGCTCCAAGCCCTCCCCCGCGGGCGCGAAGCCGCACGGTAAGGCGGCGGGCGGCAAGGCCGCCCCGTTCCCCGGGGAGCCGCCGGCCGCGCTGCTGCCGCCCGAGCACCAGGCGCTGTACAAGCCCCGCGGGGCGCCGGGCGGATCGCCCTCGGGGGCCGGCAAGCCGCTGGCGGAGAAGAAGCTGAAGCGGGTGTACGTCTTCGGAAGCGGGCAGGCGGCCTCCGCCTCCCCCGGCGGCGCCGTACCCGGCAGCCCCACACTGAGCAGCTCGGCGGAGGCCGGCGACCCCCTGAGCCTCTACGAGGAGGGGGGCGGCGGGGCGGGACGGCCCGACGGGGACTGCGACGGTGCTGCCTGCCCCTCGCCCTCGGGCTCGCCCTCGGACCACCGCAGCTACACCAGCCTGCGCGCCCCCTCCCCGGCACCCTCGACGGCGCATTCCTCCTCCGCCTCCTCCTCCTCCTCTTCCTCCTCCGGCTCCTCTTCGTCGGACGACGAGTTCGAGGACGACCTCTTGGACCTCACCCCCAGCCCCGGCTTTGAGAGCATGTCCCTGGGCAGCTTCAGCTCCTCGGTGCTCGACCGGGACCTGGATTTTAACTTCGAGCCCGGCTCGGGCTCGCACTTTGAGTTCCCGGACTACTGCACGCCGGAGGTAAGTGAGATGATCTCGGGGGACTGGCTGGAGTCCAGCATCTCCAACCTTGTCTTCACTTACTGAGCCGAGAGCCGGGCCCTGCTGGAGGAGGCACAGACGCGCGTTGTCGGCAGGACTCGCCCATCCCGCCGGGACGCTTTGGTTTCGGGGTTGCTTTGGTTTGTGGTGTTTTTTTGTTTGTTTCTTTCTTTCTTTGGGGGAAGGGGCTGCCGAGACTGCCTCTTTTGCTAGGGGAGAGCGGGAACGGGATCGCCCTCTGCTCGCAGAAAGGCCAGTAGGCTCCTTCCTCCGGCTGGAGACGGACCCGCACGCACCCCCTCCGAGAGCCGAGCCTGGCGGTGCTTTCTCAGAGACCGGTGGGAGCGAAAGACGTTGTCTTTTTCCTTTTTATTTCCTGAAAAGAGAGGAGGGGGGAGGGGGAACCACACACAAACCTCTGGGTTCTTTGTTATTCCCCACTTTATACGAGTAAAGAGAAGGGGGAGCGACGGATTGTGCCGAGCGCACGCTGGATGTCTTGGGCTTTCGCTCTTTGGTGTGAAAGAGCGATCGCAACTGCTTGGGAAAAAAAGGAGGAAAACAAACAAAAAAAAAATCCACCCAAGCCCTTGCAAGGCTCACGTTTGGGAGGAGAAATCCTGTCCCGGTTTTTTCTGCGATGAGAGGAGGCGACGATGGTGGGAGGAAGAGGCGGCGAATGGACCTGGGAGCTGGACTGAGATCCTAGTTAAGCGTGGAGAACTTAAACTTGAGAGCTGTCTTGGAAATACGGTGGAGAGAAGATAATAAACTGAAACGGATTTGCACGTACAGACGCGGCAGCGCTCTTCTCAGTCACCTTACGTCATGTGTAGAGAGAAAAATCAAGCTGAATCTTCAAGAACATTGAAAACTTCTGTTGAAACAGAGGTCGAATGGGAACAATTTCTGTCCTGATGTGGTACAGCAGAAATAGAGGGTGATGGCTTTTGGAAAAAAACAAAAACAAAAACAAAAAAAAACAAAAAAAGAAAATACGAAAAAAAAGTAGTTTTTTTCTTCTTACTAAGAATCGTGGTGGTGTTGGATTATTTCACTGGTGGGGTTTAATATAGCATGTTATCCTGTCTATCTTTTTAAGATTTCTGTAAGACTGTTGAACAGTTTAAAAACCTAGCGTTAGGATAATGTACAAGCAGATAGATGGCGCTATGTTTGATTCCTACAAAAATATCACCAGCTTTTTTTCATTCTTAACTCTTTAAAGGATTCAAACGCAACTCAAATCTGTGCTGGACTTTTTTAAAAAAAAGAAAATTCAGGACCAAATTTTTTTCTCAGAGTATGTATGTGTGTGTTCCTTATAGCTGTAAATGAAAAGACTTTTCTCACCGATGCTCCATCCTCGTATTGTTTTTTTTTTTTTTCCCTTGTAGATGTAATCGGATGCCATTTTATAAGTGGACCTATTTATACTGGCCAAACATTTTTGACTTGTATTTCTTTGTCCTTTTTTTGGTAGTTCTCGTTGTTACCCGCACCATTTTTATGTCTCCTTCACTGAAGGGCTAGAGTTTTAACTTTTAATTTTTTTATATTTAAATGTAGACTTTTGACACTTTTAAAAACAAAAAGAGAAGAGAGATGAAAACGTTTGATTATTTTCTCAGTGTATTTTTGTAAAAAATATATAAAGGGGGTGTAAATCGGTGTAAATCGCTGTTTGGATTTCCTGATTTTAACAACAGGGCCGCTGGTTAGTCTCACTCGCGTGTGCGCGCTCACTCACTCACACACACCCGCGAATCAGCCCCTATTTTGTCCATGTTTACACTCCAATCTGCAGGCATCTTAAAGCGACAGCATCCCTCGCCGTCAGTGTCGCTCTGTAGCATCCCTGCCTTTCAGGAAACGGGGGAAAGGCAAGGCTAAGGTGTATCCACTGTGTGCTGCCCGGTTTGGGAGAAACCTGTCCCGAAATGAAGTGAAGCAACTGGTGCATTTACACAGAAGGGATCCTGTACCTTTAACTTGTAAACCACATCTTTTGCACTTTTTTTTTTGGAAGCAAAAACATGCCGTTTAATCCACTGGATCTATCTAAATGCCGGTTTGAGTTCGCGACACTCTGTACTGCGTTTTTCATTCTTGTATTTGACTATTTAATCCTTTCTACTTGTCGCTAAATATAATTGTTTTAGTCTCTTATGGCATGATGATAGCATATGTATTCAGGTTTATAGCTGTTGTGTTTAAGATGAAGAAAGTGAAAACATCTTTGTACATTTAAGTCTGTATTATAAGCAAAAAAGAAGATTGTGTGTTTATGTATGTTAATATAACATGACAGGCACTAGGACGTCTGCCTAATAAGGTGGTTCCGTTAATGGTTTAACTTTTTATGTTCTTTTTTGGTCATCCATCCTGTGCAATACGCTGTGTAGAATTTTTTTGTGTGTGTCTTATCGATCACCCACAACGCAACGCTGGGAAAGGAAAAAAAAATCATGCCAGCTAACCATGTCAAATTCACTGCCTGTCAGATTGTTGATATACCTTCTGTAAATAATCTTTTTTTTTGTTGTTTGTTTGGTTTTTTTATTTTGTTTTTTTTTTTTTTTCTTCGGGAAGGAAATAAAATCAGCTGGAACTGAACCCTAACCCTGGGTGGCTCTTGTCCTCCTTGCTGCGCTGCTGTCCCGGGCTGCGGGCGGTGGGGCGGACGGAGCCGGGGCTGGGTAGCTGCGACGGGGCGGGGGCTGCTTCTCTCCGGCTCCCAGCGGTGCTTCCTTCCCGGGGCGGCTCGCTCTGGCACCGCACACTTGAGTTTATTTTACCCCTTATGAGATTTTTTTTTTTTTTTTCATTCTTTCCGCTCTGGCTTTTCGGGTAAGAACCAAAGAAGCCAGCGAGCCACAGGGGCCAAGCAGCAGCGGGGCCCCCGCCGCCCATCCCCCATCCGAAATAGTTTCTCCGGGGCACTTTTAATGAAGCCTTTCTAATGCAAAAGAGGCCATCAGCCGTTTGAATGCGCGGGGCTGAGGCCCTGGGGGCTCACGGGCACGGAGGGAGGGACGACGGCACCCTACTCCCACCGCCGAGGTGGGGGGAGCCCCAGCGGGGGCCACTGACCCCTTCGGGCTTCGATCTTGGCGTCCCGGGTGGCTGCTTGCGTTCCCCTTCTGCCTACGAATATGCATCTTTACCTCGAACAGTGTTTTCTAAACCGATTAAAGTGTGCCGCCAGCGTAATGATTTCACGTAGGTGTTAATGTACAGATGGCTTTGAGCCATAAACCCTTTTCCGTGAGAAAGGAGCGGCAAACGAAAAGTGGTACCGGCTGGTTTTGCGAAGACATCGGGACTGGAGGTTAATGTTTGCCTTGCCTTATCTCCGTGAATTCGTGTTATGTTTGCCATGCAAAAATCCCCTCTCAGCCGCCCTGCGCCACCCATCGCCGGGGAGGTTTCCTGGTCAGCCTCTTTGCATACCGCACCTTATTCTTTCCGAGGCTACTTGCAACTCCAATTTCTCTGCCCGTGGCCTCGGCGCACCCTCGGGTCTCACCAGCCCAGGGGTCGCATCTCCCTCCCGGGCGGTGCTGGCGGCAGGTGAGCGGGCACCCGGACCCTCACACCTCGAGGAACTTGCTGTGCCTGGGTGGTGTGGTTAACGATAACCTTTGGGATTGAGCACAGGTCAAAATCAGGGAAGAAAAAGGCTGGGGTGCGATACATCAGCACAATCAGGGAAGAAAAACGTGGTGATGGGGCAGGTGACAACATCAAACTGCAGCCACTTGCAGGCAACAGGCTTAGAGCTCCAGGCCTGACTACCGTTGGCTACAGTTAACTTGGGGGTTTTTATGGTTTCCTGTGCAAGTTTTTTTTGTTCTCTGTTATAATAAAAGTCCAGCGTTGCCAAAAGGATTGTTTCTCTGGGGACTCTTTAGTGACACCAGTTGTTGCCTCCAGAGAACTAAAGGAAGTCAGACTAATATATATGTGTGTGTGTGTAAATATATATATACACACACAACTTTACATATATGTGTATATATGTACATATATAAATGCAAAATGTTCCTTTCATATACTTATATGCTCCTTGCTGTCTACTTGCAAAGCAAGTCTCTCACTAGAAGTACTCCAAAATAAACGACAAAAGAGTATATAGACAAATGCACTATTTTTTTTTTCACATGGATTATATTTCTAATAGAATTGTTTTGGAAGAAAAACTAGGAGGCCATTCGCAAAGGTGAAAGCAAGCAAATTTATTGCAGGGTTTTTTAATGAAGATCTATGTTGCAATAAAAGAAAACTCAATTTTAGGAATCAGAACTGGTGTCTGACCATAAGTTTGCCCAACTTATCCTGTCTTGGACAAGTGCCACAGTGGTGAGTGCCTATAAAGAGGTGTATTTCCACAGCATCATGAAATCTCTGACTTGAGATTGCTGTAGCTGTCGTTTCCTCCCACTGCTGGGGCCTTTGCCCCAGCTGGTGTGACAGACCTTAGTCCGGTTCCTGGAAGCTACAGCTGTACTCAAGCAGACAAAGCAAAGCAAAATTGCTCCTTCCCTGCTGTGCCTTCACCTGGCCTCTGTTAATCAGCATTTTAAAGGCTTTTACAGCCACACATGGCCATTGTCATCAGTGAAACTCACTCCACTAATTTATTCTATCCTCTTCTTGCTTGTAGCCTCTGTAACAAAGAAGTTTCTGTTTTCTATTTTAACTTTAGTATAGATAATCTTGTCCATTCTTATACTGTGACAACTGTGTCTCTTCTTTATCTTTTACTAAGCCACTCATTATTATAGTTCTTTGCTGTTTCTCCATCAGTTCATCTCATCGTGTACAGAGATACAGAAAAGCATTGAACTAGAAGACTTAAATGCAAAATCACCATAAATAGGATGCACATGTCTGTTGCTAAAATTTATTTTAATAGACCATGCTTCTTTGTAAATCATTAATTTACCTGCAAATTAAAGACCATTCACCTCAAGAGCATATATACAATTCTCCATAATCAGATCTGCCTCCTCTGTGTATCATTTTGTTTCCTTCCCTTCCCTTTCTTGTGAAGCAGCATGCGATGTGACTGCATGCATAGAGCGCATTGCATTTTCTTTCTTTTCTAACACCAAAGTAGAGTTCCCTGGGAGTCAGTGATGCTGAACGCATTTGCAGGCTTTGCACTCCCACGTTACACTTCCAGCAGGTATGGTCTGATAGAGCAGAAAGGACAGTATTGAGCTAGAAGCTTCCCCAGCCTCTCCGTTAGCTGATGTGACATATGCTTACACAACACATGACACAGTAGCAGCCATGTGAGTGCAAAGCTTTCATGCTGGCCAGCCCCTCCCCTATCACATCTACTTCCACAAGAAAGTGGGAAAAGTAGCAGATTAAAGCTTAACCCACTTCTCAAGGGCTTATTTTATTCTGTGTGTTGTATCTAGTATTTGCACGTATATATTAGAGTTAATTTTTCATGCTAGTTTTTGCACGTATATATTGGGGTTAATTTTTCATATAGAATCGCCATAAAGATCTCTGAAAATCTCTGAAGATACTAACAAGGTATTACAATGTCGCCTCCTTGGTCTACACATGCTGCGGTTATCTTGATATGCCAGAGTTCAAAAATGGTTATTTGCCTCCTACCATTTCAACTTCTCCTCTCCAGGGTCCTCAAATGAGCTCTAAACATCAGCTATGACTTTTGTCCCACACACAAGGAAAAGAAGTGTGATTGTCTCCAGGATGGACAAACCATGGCACAAAAGGTAAGTAACTTATTCAGTAATTACCTGGTCCGTGACTGCTCTGTTTCATACATTGTACATGCATCTCAAAGCAAGGAGTAGCATTTCCTGAACTTGTAGTAACTGACTTATAAACCACCAAAAGAATTGTATCCAATGGAATGTGATTTAGGCATAACTCATAGGCATGCCTAAGCAACATTTCCTAATATATCTTTGGCTAGATTATACTATTCTGAGTCACTTCCTATGCTTCTCTTCCTAGCAGTGCAGTAACTACTGGTATTCTTTCACACCCTTTACTAGCTCCTCCATGTTTTTCAAAAACAAAATTTAATTCTCCTCCTGTGTGACAGAAAAATATCTCCAACCTCCAATGGCTCCCGTTATATATTCCCTTTTAAGTGAGTTTATTTGAAGCAAAGGACGACATAATGGTGTCTGCTGGTGGGGTGATGTTTATTGGTTTGCGCTAGAGGAGATTAGCTGTCCGTAACCTGTCCTTGATGCCACTTATTAACAGCTAACAAATGCTGACCAGTCTCTTTGTACACCCTTATTTGTCCTGTCCTTATCGTAGGCAGCATTAGCTTGCTTGTACAGGAGGAGGAAGAGGGCTTGCAGAAATAAGAGCAAGACTGGCAGGTGAGTTGCAAGGGGCCCACGTAGGTCCTTGAAAATAATAAGTAGAAGTAGAAACTCAGACCTGGCTTCAGCCAGGGGATCTGTGGACTTCCAGTCCTTTTTGGCACTGTTATGTCAGCAAAATAATAGATAAAATGCACATTGTACTGATTGGTCTTTCTTATCTTTCCTTTTTTGCTCTCTTAGTAATTCACTCTGTTTCTTCCTGGGATCCCCCCACCACATCTCTAGTTTACATTCCTTTCTCTGACCTTGCTTCTTCCTGAGTGTCTTCCTAACCTTCTTCAAGAAGAGTTTTGTTAATAACATGTTAGAGATGTAAATTCACATTCTGTGGGCGCAGAACGTTATGTCTTTCCTGCTTCCCAGACAGCGTTTTTCTTCTGTTTCAGCATTCATCTCCTTCCCTTGCAAAAGGCATGCTGCCTAATGTGTGGTAACAGAATGAAAAGAAATCTAATTTAAGATGTATCTAAGATGTACCCATGCTATGTTATCATCCTGAGCTTAGTCCAAGGCTTGCAGATGAGTGTATCTCTGCACATTTTCTACCTCAAAAATAGCGCCAATCTGGGTACAAACTGTGACGGTGTTTCTGAAAGCTAAATGTAAACAACTGGTATCTAACTGAATAATTTAAAAGGCATTTGCTCAGGCTGGCTGTTTTGAACAAGTGGGATTGCTATGAAACCAGACAAGATCTGACTGCGTGATCTCAGCACAGCTCACCAAAACCTGTATACTCACATTAAAGTCCACTCACATCTTTCAAATGTGCAAATTCTTGATACGTCAGAGAAAACAGAGTAGTCACCTGTTGCGATAGCAGCCTGCCTGAAGTTTGTGTCTGCATGCAACTAGGAGTCTGCCTTTCTCAAGAAAGTGAAGCAAATATCCAAATCTTTCTAGGCCCCTGGAACTGCTGAAGCTGTAATTACTGCTGCAATGGGATGGTTGCTAATGCGGGCACATCAACTGGACATAAAGCAACTCATATGCTGAAACAGCAGGTTACGCAGGATGGTGAGTGAACCAGTGAGTGGCAAAGGGAATGGCAGTTTAGAGGGGAATCTGGACCTGTATCTGAATTGGTTTGCTTCCATGAAAGCAAATTCAGATGTTCTCAGACTTGACACAGTTTATGCTGGGGACTGGTATGATTCAGAAATGTGGCATTTGAGGTACAGCTCCTCACATGACGCCATTGAATCAGAGTTACTCAGTGTACGAAGAAAGGCAAAGCGATTTAATATTATGTGAGGTAGGTTCTGTTAACCTGTGAGTACTTATGTGCTCTAATTGTAGATAACGTTAGGGCTTACTTTCTAGGGAGGGACATATTTTCTGTAAATATTCATTTGCTGCAGAAAGCAATTTCTTTCTTTCACAAGAAAACAACATGATTATTTTCTAATGAAAGAACTTGCATAGTTCTAGCTGTAGGGAAATGAGTGTTGCAGTGGATAAAACAAGAGGTTGGAAACAGGCTTCTTCAGTTTAATTCCTGGTCTTCCTGCAAACTTTGTCTAAGACTCAATGTGATTTGGAAAATCTTGTTATGCTGCTTTCCTTTTAATTGCCTTCTCATGCTGTGGAATATGAGCTATACATAAAAGCAGATATATTGAAATGTAATTGTTTCACCAGGTATGCAGGTTGTTGATTTTTTTTTTTATTAATACATTAACAATGTAGGGAGTTTCTAGAAAACAGAGTAATAGAAAAGAATAAGAGTAAAGTTTTACATTCTCCTTCAAAAAAAAGGAAGAAGCCTGGGTATTCTAAAATTCTTTGGTTTTCTTCTCTTGGATCAGCTTTGGGAGAAGAAAGTGTGAAAATGTTCTTTGCTTAGGCTCTATTCTCACTTTTAAGAACTCAGACATGAAACCTTTTAAATGGAGACTTTTGCTTCCCTTTTGCTATCCCAGAATGAAAATACACACTATTCCTCTGGAGCCAGTCGCAAATGGAGGGTCATAAATTCCAGCTCAGCTTATCTAAACAGTGTATTTTATGCAGTTCTAAAATACAATATTATCACAGTGAAAGATACATAGTGAGTTATATTTGGCTGATACACTCACTCATAATTACATCAAGGAAGCTTCCTAATTCCATTAACAAATTGTTCCAGACTTAGATAGAAATGAAATCATAGTCTCTTCTCCTCTTCTATTATATTATTATTGTTGTTACGTAGTTGTTCATGACCTTAATCACAGATCAGAAGCTCATGTCCTTGGTAGACTATTAGTACAGGGCAAAAAGAAAAGATATGCTTCAGATTGTTCATAGTTTAAAAGCAATTATAAAACCAGCCACGGTTATGAGCAGAATAAGTAATATTATAGTAATATAAGTAATATTACCATTCAGTTTGGCAGCACTGATGTCACTAGAGCAGCAGCCTGAGTTAGCCCCATGTTATTCTTTGCAGGTATAACAAAGACAGGTATTAATGAGGGATTTGGAAGAATACAAAGTTACATTTGTGTTGGTGAACAGGGACCGCTTCTGCAGTAATTGTGATGATGAGAGAAAATACAAAACACAACAAGCAAACAGCTAAGAAGCTGGAATTGTGAGGTGATCATAGCTAACTCATTGCTGCCATGCGGGAATGATAAGATACTTAATAAGCAGGTGGTGCCAGAAAGAAGCATGATATAGGCATACTTTCGAATGAAGATGCAGGGAGAAAATCAGAGATTAGGTTATTGTCACCAAACCTGTGGGCCAGGAAAATGATCTTGAATCAGGTGTGTGGGAAGAAGGGAGAAAGAAACTACTGCAGTAGTTGGGGCCCAAGGTGATGTGAACTTCAAGAAGAGAAGTCTAGAAAGAAACAGTG
The DNA here is from genome assembly GCF_032191515.1 of Phaenicophaeus curvirostris. Classification (NCBI taxonomy): domain Eukaryota; kingdom Metazoa; phylum Chordata; class Aves; order Cuculiformes; family Cuculidae; genus Phaenicophaeus; species Phaenicophaeus curvirostris. The sequence continues at coordinate 39,804,773 of NC_091394.1, forward strand.
CCGTTAAAGCATAGCCTGGATATTAAAGTTGAATTATTGCTCATTGCTAACAAAAAGCTTGTGTCATGTGGCAGTAATTGAGAAAGAGGTAGAAGGAAGTCTTTAAGAGCCTAGTGGAGACAAAACCATGTATCTTTGTTTAATTCAGGCAGAACATGCAATCTGGGTGGCGCATTATCCACAGGCAACATCAGAGACGAAGGCTGAGGTTTTAATTTCTTCTGAGGGGAGGATATCAGCAAATCATTGTGTGAGACAATGGAGCCTGGTTTCTACAGATCCACATCCCAGGAGGGCTCCACTGGGCAAACTTGCTGATACCTACTTGGTGCACCACTACCTGTGGAATGTATCTCATTTCCCTGGCCAGCGCCACCTGGAACACCCACCTGCCCCTCAAGCAATCATTTAAGCTGAGGCCCAGGCCTCCATCCTTTCTTCTAGGCAATTCTCTTTGTAAAGCCTGCAGAAATGTAGTGTCTCTAGGACCTCAGCTTCCCTCTGTAAAAGTTATGGGTGGGTGGAGAATGGAGGCGTGTACAACAAATCTTCAGAAAGGCAGGTAAAAAAGGCAAGTCTGAAGAGCTTTTTGCCTGTCACAATCTCTAGCTGACAAAATGGGCAGTGGAGGCATTGGAGAGTTGTGCTTGTGTTACTCTGGGTGACCCTAGCATTCAAGGTAGGATTTAGTGTCCTATGGCCTTGTGAATCAGCTGTGGGGTTGGTAGGCTTCTCTGAAGGATACTGGATGCCAAATGGCAGGTCTAAAGCTTTTGTGACTCTGATTGTGACTGGCAAGTCTGTTGGTGACCTGAAACATAGTTAATTCTAAATTGTCCTGTAAAAATGACAATGTTAAGAAAGAATGGGTGGTGTTATCACTTAGAAAAGAAAATTTCCATTTCATAATATTTCTTGGTGAAAAGAGTTGTGTCATAGGTATGCTAAGTTGAACTTAATGCTCTTCCTGTCATAAATGAATTGCAAATGTGTAAAGCAAAGTGTATTCATAAGGAAATTTCCACATGTGCACATTTACAAATAATTTTTTCATCAGGGTGCTCCAAGAAAGGGTGCCTCCAAGTTGAGGCTCTGGAGCGAGTCCAGAGAAGAGCAACAAAGCTGGTGAAGGGGCTGGAGAACAGGTCTTATAAGGAACGGCTGAGAGAGCTGGGGTTGTTTAGCCTGGAGAAGAGGAGGCTGAGGGAAGACCTCATTGCTCTCTACAACTACCTGAAAGGAGGTTGTAGAGAGGAGGGTGATGGCCTCTTCTCCCAGGTGACAGGGGACAGGACAAGAGGGAATGGCCTCAAGCTCCACCAGGGGAGATTTAGGCTGGACATTAGGAAAAAGTTTTTCACAGAAAGGGTCATTGGACACTGGAACAGGCTACCCAGGGAGATGGTTGATTCACCTTCCCTGGAGGTGTTTAAGGCACGGGTGGACGAGGTGCTAAGGGGCATGGTTTAGTGTTTGATAGGAATGGTTGGACTCGATGATCCGGTGGGTCTCTTCCAACCTGGTTATTCCATGATTCTATGAAGAACAATAATGATAACAAACAAAATGGGCTGGTTTCACATCGAGGATGTTGATTTAGATTAAAGTCATTTAAATTGCCAATTTTAATCATGATTTAAATTGCCAGATTGGAAACCTTGATTTAAATAATTGATTTTCATCTTGTTTTGCATTTACGCTTCCTAGGTATTTTTCTAAATAGAGGTTGATTCTCATTGGCTGATATAACTCAGTATTTACTTTTCATAGTATTTACATACTATGTCTGTATATACTTACGTAGTTTAACATATATTTAGGCAGATTCTTAATTTATGCACTTTTACCATACTAGAAAGATAATTAATGAATATTTTCTGACTTTCTAAATGATGTTTATTTTTATTCATGCATTGCTTTAAACTATATTTGGATGGTTATTAGACTTTCATTAGCAATACATAAAATCTGGTCGGGAAAGAAAAGGGAATGTTAGTTAAAATATGCTGGGTAACTAAAAAGTAGTTTTGTTAGAATGCATTTATTTGGAAAAGCAAGGTCTGGATCTGCCACAGACTTGCAGCTTTGATCAGTTATTTTAATGAGATATTAGTTGTCCGTGTCACTGAGCCAGGAAGGGCTATGTTGCTTAGAACTTAAAGGACCTTTTTTTTAGAGTCCAAGAACTGTTTGATGACGCTAGGGTTTAGGCTAGGAGAATGAACAGGAAGCCACTGAGAAAAGAAGCTCCTACAAGGAAGGTCAGTGGTGGCTTCTCCATCCAAGCTGGTGTCAGTGGAGAGTGTGGGAAAGAAGAAAAGCCACCAGCCAGGCTGAGTGTCCAGAACAAGGTGCCCCACTTCAGAGCTTGCTGGAGGCAGCTTGTAGCAGTGGTTTTGACCAAAGCAAGGAGGTTGTAGAGGGGAGGTTTAGGCTGGACATTAGGAAAAAGTTTTTCACAGAAAGGGTCATTGGGCACTGGAACAGGCTGCCCAGGGAGGTGGTTGAGTCACCTTCCCTGGAGGTGTTCAAGGCACAGGTGGACGAGGTGCTAAGGGGCATGGTTTAGTGATACGAATGGTTGACTCGATGATCCGGTGGGTCTCTTCCAACCTGGTTATTCTATGTTTCTATGATTTCTACCTCTACACCGTCGTGCAGTTTAGTGCCAAAGTGCTTCTGCAGAGTGAGTCCTAACTGACTGTTACATTAGCAGGCTGGTCTGTGGTTAATGAGCTGAACTACCACTGTGTCTTTCAATATTTAGAAACAGATTTCAGTGTCTCATGACGCGTTTTAGCTGAGAAATTGATTGTTCTACTTTAAATGTCTGTTGTTTGCTTTGTGTGTCTTGGCACGTGATGCTTTCCTGGAAGACCTGGTCGTTGGAGAAGGTCCTTGATTTGCTGTACCAGGAAGTAGAATTTGCTTCATTTTTGGCACTGAAGAAGTTATTTATATTTATTAATCACCAAAAAGTTAAAATTTTACGATACGTTCTTCTTTAGATTTCAATACATTTACAGAGTCTCTACTGATCTTTTGGGTATGAGGTAATGAGGAAGATATAGTTCTTCCTTTGATAATTGGCATAACTAGAGTATGTTGATTTAATAAACTAAACAATAAAGAATTTATTTTTTTTACCCTTTATTCTATTGGTTAAAAAAAGTGACTTCTGAGTGCAGGCTTTTTCACCACTGACTGTTCCTTTAGGTGTGTGACAAAACTAAATACAGCAAAGGTGACCTAGATTTATTCCAAAAGATGTAAGATGTATGTGAACTAGATGGTTTGATTTATAAAAGGACGAACTTAACTAAAATTGTTCGACGCCTTCCCTAAAATGATCTTCCTAAAATCTGTTGGTATTTTTTATTCTGCTTGGCAGAGGCTGTTTTAAGTATGAAGAAGGTAAGAAATTGCCAGAATTCTTTTTTTGGTTTTGTCTCATTTTGGTGAAGGGGTTTTTTGGTGGTGTTTTTTTGTGGTTTTTTTTTTTTTTGGTGTTTTTTTGTTTGTTCTTTAAAGTGAAACACTGTTAACTCTACTTCTCGAGTTCTGCCTAAGTAAGGGGTTTTTTTTATTATTAATCATTTTGATGTGAAAGTCACATCTAGGAAAAAAAAAGTACTAATTAAGTCATATCTAATTTCAGTCTTATCTGGCCACCCACACTCATAATGAGTTTCTCGAGTTTAAAGGCACTAAGTCATTTAACAAAGCCAATAGTGTAAATTGAAATTTAGGAACTATTAATTCCGCATTTGTAGAACAAGCTACTAATTTCACTTATTTGTGCTAGCATTTCTGTCACTGTGGTTACAAGTGTCTGGTAGTGCCTTATCTCTGTAAAGGCAGGAGCACATAATGCTTGGCCCTTCAATCTCAAATATGCAGCAGTATGCCAATATAGAAAGAGACATGCAGAAAATTACTAAAGAAAACAAGACAAAATTCCCCTTTATATTTATATGGTGATGAAAATTACATTAATGGGACTGTCTTGATGCATCATAGCCATGACTAAGTCTCTCCAATTTGAGGATAATGATTCCGTACTTTGTGGTTTTGGTGGTCCCAATACTAAATTTAAACTGGTTAATTTTTAAAAGAAGATTTGTTAATTTTCCTGTGTGTGGTATGTTGTTTTAAGAAATACATCGCGCTATTGTATCCTTCTTGCCTTACAAAGCTGGAAAATTACCTCCCTTCCTCCAGCAAAGTCCATTATTTTTATACTTCACAGAGGAATAAACATAGTCCTTTTCACTTCAAAACATCCCTTTCCTCTGATCCTCAAATAGCTTTTCTTAGAGAATTTCTTCCCTTTTGCTGAAGATCTTGATTTATTTCCAGCTTTGCCTATCTTTACAAGCAACACCTCGGAGCTCTCACACTGTTTCTTTTCTTCTCTCTCTCTCTAGTTCAAAGTTGGCTGCAAATATTTCTCTGTAACTAACTAGTGTACCCAACATGAGTTGTAAGGATAGAATTTCCTAAGATCTTCTGCACAGGTGGAATATAAATTCCTTTAATACATACACAAAGAGAAGATAGGAAAAGTTTAAATTTCTGAGAGTGCCCTGCTTGTAGGGTGAGTTCTGATTAGCAGCTGATAAATAACGTTGTAAGGTTTCCTGCCATATGTAATAATATAGGAGATGAAAGAAGATATAAATTGCTTTAGTCCTTGTTCGTTTTACTGAATGCCACATCAGGCATTAGCTTTAATTTATGTAAAGAATGTTTTTAATTAAGTAGCAGTTCAGATTAAAGATAAATAAATACATTATTCTACAGTAATAAATGTTAAATTCAACAATGCATTACCTCGGATAGCATCACAGAAATTACTTATGGTGATAAAATGTTGCTTCTCAGTTCATTGGAATATAAGTATGTCCTAGAAACTGCATTCCCAAAATTAAGAAGGAAGAGAGTGTAGTTTTGGCTCTGTTCTAGAAGTCTTGTTGCCTAAATGGAACAAGACAAATTTCTCAAACACATGCAAGAGCAAAGTGAACCTGTTGCATTCCATAGCTAAGGCAGCAGCTGAGAGAAAGATAACAAAAACTTCATAAAGCAATGGATTTCTGTATTCTAGCCCTGTCATCTTATGCTGACTTGAAGCTGAAGTGACAGGGCCTGATTGACAGGCCTGGAGCAATGTGGGTGACCCATGGATGATTTGTATTGCATTGCCATGTGTACTGTGCAGTCTGCAACTTCTCACATTGCTGTTATCAGTGTGATTGTGCTCTGCTATTCTTGGTGCAGAAAGCATGTGAGAGAGAGGTAGCAAGCAGCCGAGGCCAGAGACACCATGTTTTTGGGATGATGTAATTTGTTTATTCAACAATATAAAAGCTGAATTCATCGGCAATGGTTGGAGACCTCGCCTACAGGTGAATGCACTGTGCAGGCCCTTCAGTTATCCAGGGACAGGCTCTCCAAATCCTCAGTGCAAAAGATAAAGGCACTCCCAGATGACTGTGGATGTGAATGATGATAAATGGGACAATTGGTGATGTATCTTTCTTAATCACTATATTTATCCTCCTGTAGTAATGATTAGATACATTGCTTTTAAAAGCTGTTATTGTTAACTTGTTGTTGATCACTATTAATCATTTGTTACCTCTCTTGCTGTGATAAGTTGAGTAAAACTTGATTTCACAGAGTACTTGAGAGTTTGGGCTTTTATGCTGATCATGCTTTGTGCTAAAAGCGTTGTGGTAAAACAAAGCTGGGCTTGAGTTGACAGTAGCTATTTGAAATAGCATAATTTATTAATAAAAAAAATCTTAATCCCTTGCTCCTGAGGGAGAGTGGCTTTGTCTGAAGAATTCTTGGTAGGCTCAGGAGGAGCAAGAAGCAATACCTGTCCCAGATCTACCTTGTCCTTCCTGCAGAGCTGAAGGCCTTTTTTGCTCTTTTTGTTCTATTTTGTACTTTAGCTGAGGCACTGTGAGACCCAGAAATTGCTTAAGTAGCAATACCAGAGACAGGAAAATGAAGAGTGGCTCACATGTTAATTAACCAGCTTCACCTTGTCATCCACAATGCGCTCTAAGACTGTAAAAATACGCCTTGGTGTTTCTAGTTGGTTTTTAATTTTTCATACTTCTCTAATGAGAACACCTGAAGTGATATTTTATTAAATTTGATGCAAAGTGCACTGAACCCAAGTAGAAAAGGCATCAGTAATTTAAACGTGCTCTGCAATATGTCCATAGTGGGAGCTGAAGTAATCTTTTTTCCTACTCTGGTATTCCCCTTCTGAAACAGTTCTCTTAAATTTCTGAACTTGACTTCATTGTCCAGTAGGCCTTCTTCATGCCTGCACGTTCTGATTTCAAAGGTGTTTTTTTGTAAGTAAAGGCTGAGATAATTCTCTTCATGAATGGTTTCAAAACCGAGGAATAAATTAAAAGAAGAGCTTCCTGGAGGACTTGAGATATAATATAAGCCACCTGATGGTTCTAGCTAGGGCTGTGTGTGTCAGCAGAAAAGGGAGTGCTAAAGCTAGAAAGAACAGGAGTGTTCAGAAAGAAATCTTGATTATAATTTTTGTTTCCATTTTAATAGATCCTATTGCATAATTTAAGCAACTGTTGTAAATGCCTTCTGTACCTCTGCCAGACAGGAGGAGGCCACAATCCCGTGACTCCAAGAATCCTAGTCATTCCCTTTTAAAATCCAGCACAATGAAGAGTTGTAACAACCTGCAATAATAACCATTTTCTGCCAGTTGACCAGCTCTGTGCACCTACACACAGGATTAACATGAATGGAGACCATGAAGTCAGGTAGCAGCACTTGGACCATCCTGCAGCATCAGTTGCAGGCTTTTGACCAGTCATAGAATCATAGAATCACCAGGTTGGAGAAAACCCACCAGATCATCGAGTCCAACCATTCCTATTAAATACTAAACCATAAGGTCATCTGTCCCATCCCGGAGTGAAGGTGCTGTGTGGGCTCAGGGTGCCTGTATACTGTGTAAAGAGAGAGCCAGGTGCTCATTAGGGAGCACTGGATTGACTGTGTTGGTGTTTTGCTTCTGCAAAGGTCTGGACAGGGTTCACAATGTGCACTGTATGATGGAGGGGGCAGTAAAAGTCATCACATGAGAGTCCTCTCTAATGCAGAAAGTCTTGAATAAGCAGTCTTGACTGCCAAAAAGGATGGACTCAATGGGTTTCAGATGCTTGCCAATAAATCCCATTTCTCTAATTTTTTGCCCTCGGAATATGTCTCCTAGTGGCAGCCCTCCTCTAGGTGCCTAGAGATGACAGCAGCTTTTCACAATGGAAAATAATGGCTAAGGCAAATTAATCACACCATTGCTTCATGCTACTATTTTGTCCTCTCTCAGTATTTGTGTTTCTAAGTGTGGAGATAATTTGGTAAGACTGAGTTGTTTGGGCTGCTGTTGCATCTAAATACTTCTCTGCCTTATAAGTTCTTACTTATAAGAACCATAAAAACCATAGAATGGTTTGAGTTGAAAGGTGTCTTAAAGATCATCTAGTGTTTCATGACTGTCTGGGGTGTGCATATAATAATGCTTTATATGCAGAGATCAGCACAGGCCTGGCTAAGGATCTACCTTGTCTGCAGCTCATTTGCTCTCTCATCTATCTGTGTGGTTAGTCTTATGATGTAAACCGTCTCCTGGTTACGATATCTAGAAAGTCATGGTATCTGTGGTCACTTCAAAGGACATTTTCTTTATCAGATAGATTTATTAGTAGTTTAAATCAAGACTTTCAAAAAAAAATTTTTGAATATTTAAATAAGTCATGAAGTTAGAACATCTGTTATTTTTTCCTTGATGATAAAGCAAGGAAAGGATCTCTTTCCATACTGATTTTAACTTGAATTTTTATTTTTCTTAGAATTCTTTATTAGGATACTAACTAGATTCATACTGGGTATATAAAAAGTCCTGTCTACGTGGTTTTTCAGAAAAAAATGTGGGAAGCAAACAATGTAACTAGATGCATTCAGTAACTAAAATAGGTTAAAAATAGTCTGGTGATCCTATGGTGGCTAGAAGCTCAGCAACAGTATTTTAATAATTGCTCTGCAGACTGTGATTGTTGTTAGCAATTGGCATGATTTCCAGGAATTTCAGTTTTTCACAGCTATTTGTTCATTTTATGTGATTACATATAATGAACTAAACTTTTCACTGTGCAGTTGTCTGCGAGCTTTATTTTAAAAAAATGCTTTCGATTCCCTGCAATTCATATTCTGAATTGGCAGAAGCTGGTTGTTGGGTTTTTTTTGTTCTGGAATGGAAATGTCAGTTTCTGTTTTTCTGTGAAGATGGGAGATGTATGTTTGTTTGTTTGTTTGTTTGTTTAAAAGTAGCAGTGGAAATGCAAACCTCATTCTGTGTTGTTGATGCAACAGTAGATGATTTAAGAGCAAAGGAAATTTCCCAGAAGTGCATTTAAACTGACCTTTTCAGTACAGTATGTCTGTATGAAACAAACCACCACAAGAAATACTTTCTTCTCAGTATCTGTATGGAGGTATTTCTGATATATGCATTAGAATATAATATCTATGTATTCAACCATCAGTAAAGCTGAATTGCTGAAACAACTCTCACATGCACATCACATCCTTAGGTGGCTTAATGCCTGAATAATGCAAACCAAATTCTAGAGTTTTCACTAAAGAAAAGAGAAATGAGGCTTCCTATCAATATTTAGGACCTGACTCTTCTCCAACTCAGATATTCCATGAGCATTTATATCTGTGTGAAGTAAGCTTAAGAAGAATTAAAAAAAAAATGTGCTGCTGGAATTTACATGGCTCAGGAGGCTTGTAATAGGATGAGTGTCTTTACCTCAGGTCACTGATTTAAATCTCAGTTAGAAATAGCCAGAAGTCATTACAATCTGACGGTGGGTTGGTGACCTATGAAATGAGCTGGTGATGGGAGCCACCAGTTGCCATCCGGATGTGGCTATGGATTGCACCAATGCATGAAACTGCAGCCAGGGAAGCAAATTTAGGAGCCTGCAAATAGAGAAACCAGAGTTTTTCTTTTCCTTAAGGAGTACCTTGTTTCTCACTGCCCAGACCACACTGAACAGTGTACAGTTTAGTTTTATCCATTGATACGAGATTTTCTTAGAATTACAGCCTTGGTAGCTGATCCTTTAAATCTGCAGAGAAAACCAGCTGCAGGCTTTGGATAGTAACTTCCTCTCTGCCTGGCCTTTATGTGGTAAAGATTTGCCTGTTTTAATGCATATGGTGATTTCTTCAGGCTTTTCCTGTCAACACTGAAGAGGCAGCCTCTCTTTGCCCTCTCCCACACTTTATTTCAGTTCAGAAAAAAAAAAATTGCTGTCCCTGTGGATGTATTATTGAAAATATTTATATACATATAGTTGGAACCTAATATAAAATAAAATAGCTATTGACTGATGGACCCCGTAAATTACCCAGTGTATGTGGAGGCAGTATCTGGAAATGTAGAGTGTTTATGTGCAATAAACAGAGAATTTGTAATTTGACCTTACAGGCAGAGGTTACTGACAGATTATGGGTCTCTCTAATCTGATTCCAAACCATCATACATTATGACATTTTCATTTCATGACACCCTTGGTATTGTGGAAAGCATCAGATTTTAAGAGAATAGGCTTATTTGATCTTCATTATTTTTCAATTTGACACATTTTCTTAAAAAAATAACACCAGACATAGAAAAGACGGGGGGAAAAAAACGAGGCTCAGGATAAGTTTTAATGCTTCAAGCTGCTGCCTTTGGAGCTTGCCATGTGATGGACTGGGACTCTCAAAGCACAACTTTCATGCAGTAGTCCGACACATGCATAAAGTCACTTGCATGGGACACTGCAAGAATGGGGCTGCTTTTCTTTATGTGCTAGTTGCATATTACGTTTGAAGTTGCAGGAAGATGGGCATTATCCATACTGGTGTCAATGACTTTTTCAGCCATTCCACTGGAATCCAGCTGGATTGAATCCTTACTTAGAAATCATGCTTTTAAGGAAAATTACTTACTGTTTTATCAATATTGAGTGATACACACCTCAATTTTCTTGAGGGAGCACAACAAATACCTCATTGAGACTGTATATATTCTATCTTCTTACGCATTAAATACAGACTGACATTGTTATTACATGTATTTCATTCCCGCCAAGTAACCTTATTCAAGACTGGGACTCCTCCAGATGCTGGTTTTCAGTGTACAATTTGTATTTTAATTAGTACTAATTAAAACAAGGGTTTACTTTGAAAAGTGTTAGCAGGGTAGGTAAATTATTTTGAGTAAACAGTGACAAAAGGAAAATAAATTAGTAAGACTGAATAGCTACCCCTTTATGAATATGGATCTACTACTGGGAAAAAGTATTCTATATTAGTCAAAGGCACGATCTTTTTAATAAGTCACAAACAGGATAGGTTTGTAACTTTCCAGATGAGGTTTCATTTAAAAAATTTGAAAGCAGTGGCAGTGTTGAGACTGATAATCGTGTTGACCCAAAGGACAAAAAGACAATTATAGAGGTTATAGGCAAAGGAACAAAGAACAGTAATAGAGGTCACAAGCAAATGGAAAAACAGACAGTTATTTTATCTCATGTCTATATCTACTAGGGTGGTTTTACTAGAGCTGGTAGAGTATTTCTGTGCTTAGGATGACCTTGGTATCTCTTGCAAAACCAAATTATATTCCATTGTCCTTCACAATGGCAGATATATGTCCACATTTTTACCATACCTCTTTCTGTAAAAAAGGGTCAAACTCATATGACCTAAAGATACAGGAGGTCAATACTCACACAGGCCAAAACTGAAGCAGGGGGGCTGGGCTGACTTGCCAGATATGAGGCCAGAAGAACATGTTATTATGCACCTTTTGTGTGGGTGTGGGCTGAATTTGCAGGGCAGACCTTTGGTGTGGCAGCCTCATGCTCAGAGGAAGCTTTCCTGCTTGCATGGCCTCTGATGGGATGGTGGAGAAAAGTCTGTCCTTCATCCTTTTCCCTTTCCTCAAGCAAGCAAGCAGCTTGCTTGCTCACTCCCTTGTTTATCTGGAGCTTTTCAGCTGACCCAACAAGAGCCAACCCCTCTGGGTGCATAAGCCTCCTGTGCCCCATGCCTTGCTCACACCTGGGGATGCCCAGAGTTGGGAGCATCTTTGCTCTTTCTGGGTTGGTTCTTCCTCCTGTCATTTCATGCATGCAGGGGAAGCATGTGTTGTGTCACAGACTGATATTTTTTTCTTTTTTTCTCTTAAGGTCTGCAGACTGTGTAACCGCACTCAGACCACATGAAGCAGAAGCGTGCATTTTTGGAGGACTGCCCACAGCTGTGGACATGGGCAAGTCCCGAGTTAGATTTTGGGCTGGCTCCAAAAACCCTGTCTACTATCTGTCCATCTGTCTATCTGGTCATATTATAATGTATTATTAAGCTGCAAGCAGGTGTTTTGTTCAACCAGGCCAAGATTGTATAACTCCAATCCTTTTCCTGGCTTTGTCCCTCTATATGAGGGAATTCAGACAAGGATTTTACAGTCTCTGTGCTTCACAGGTATTCAGCTGGCTGTTCAAACACATTTACGAACCAAAGACATCATGTTGACTATGATTCTAGTTCAGTGCCTTTATCAGTACTGTGAGGTGTTTTCTTAAAGAAGTGATTAACCAGAAAGGCTGGTATTTTCAAGGGAAGCTGGAGAGGAGGATAATTAATTAAATCCATTTAAAAGCAACTAGAAACAACTTTAGTGTATCTGAAGGTGAGAAGAAAGGATGTTATCAAACAATATATTCAGAATATTAGTCTTAAATGTTCAAATTAAGCTGCCATTTCTTTCCAACAATTTTGAAGGTATGTGTACATTAATCTTTATACAATATCTCATTTTTGTTGCTATATTTAAACTTAATATATCTCACAAAATTTTCAGGAAGGAAGAGGTCCAACTTTGTGTTTCAAAACTTTAAAGAAGGGATGGGATGACATCCAGAGGGACCTGGACAAGCCTGAGAAGTAGGGCCATGTGAATCTCATGAGGTTCAACAGGGTGAAGTAGGAGGTCCTGCACCTGGGTCAGGGTAACTCCCAAGTATCAATACAGGCTGGGAGATGAAGAGATGGAGAGCAGCCCTGAAGAGAAGGACTCGGGGGTACTGCTGCATGAAAAGCTAGGTGTGAGCTGTCAATGTGCACTCTCAACCAAGAAAACCAGCTGTATCCTGGACTACATCAAAACAAGCATGATCAGCAGGTCAAGAGAGGTGATTCTGCCTCTCTGTTTTGTTCTGGTGGGACCACACCTGGAGCACTGGATCCAGCTCTGGAATTATTAGCATGTGAAAGACAGGGACCTGTTGGAGCAGGTCCAGAGGAAGGCCACAAACATCATCAGAGGGATAGAACACCCCTCCTATGAAAACAGGCTGAGAGACTTCAGGTTGTTCAGCCTGGAGAAGAGAGAGAAGGCTCCGGTGAGACCTTGTGGTGGCCTTTCATCTCTTAAAGGGGACCTGCAAGAATGATGGGGACAAACTTTTCAGCAGGGCCTGTAGTGGTAGGACAAGGGGTAATGGTTGTAAACTAAAAGAGGGTAGATTTACACTAGATATAAGGAAGAGTAAGGAAGAGTTTTTTGTTTTTTTTTTATAATGAGGATTGTGAAACACAGGCACAGGTTGCCCGGAGAGGTGAGATATGCCCTATCCCTGGCAACATTCAAGGCCAGGTTGGATGGGGCTCTGAGCAACCTGATCTAGTTGATGTCCCTGCTCATTGCAGGGCAGTTGTACTAGATGACCTTTGGAAGTCCCTTCCAACCCAAACTGTTTTGATTCTATAAGAAAGTAAGGATGAAATCAGAACTCCCTGAACTTAGTCTAAAATAAGACTATAAAAATCTTCTATTTGAGTAGTACTCATAATTGTGTATAGAGTAAATGGGAACAGTAATATAGAAAAGTAATCTTTTTGCTCCTATCTTGTAAAAAGGTCATAAAATGGGCCTGTTCATTTGTTTAGCTTGCAATGGAGCTTTCATTCTTCATAATAAATATTTTCCCTTGTGAGGAATAGCAGCTGCAGTCGGACCCATCATATATGAACATATTGCTGAACTGAACACTTTGAATTTGTTTGATAATTATCTATTTCTCTAGGGATTCTTCAGTTTCTATAAGATCTGCTGGAAGAACCACAGAATCTGGAGGGAAAAGTGGAAGAAACAGTTAAAACATAACCAGGTCTGTGTTGTGCTACTGATTTGCCAAATAAAAAAGGGTGGGTTAAATGGGACAACACCCCTCCCTGTAAAGAACAAGATATAATGGGAGGTGACTAGGAGGCTCTGGTGTACATCTCTAAAAAGAATAAAAAAGTTATGTTAATAGGGTCTTTGAGCTAAGACTTTCCTTGTCTTGATCAAGATAGACTTGCTACCCTGTTTCTGGCGTAGGGGAAGACACAAAGAAAACACAAGTTGTTGAGAATCAATTACAAATCATAATTTCTTTCTCTACAGAACAGATGTTGTGAATAACCTTTAGCTGTTTCCAAAGAATGTAGTGCTGGAAAGCTGATGTTTTTCTACCCTTTCAGAAGAATGCTTTTTGGGGGTTTGTCTTTTGGGGTTTTTTTGTTTGTTTGGGATTTTTTTTTAAAGAAACAAGTGTTTCCAGTATATGCATTTCCAAAATAAACATCCTGTGATTGTTTTGAGTATGTGTCTCCAGACAAGAATATATCCATGCCAAAACAATTCTTTACATTTGCAGGCTTGTCTGTCTTGGTCTTTACATTTACTGGACTGGATTTACCCAACGATTTGATTCGTATGTCTAAAAATGAGACTTATGGTGAAATTGGCCTTTGTGTATGGAAGAATAAAACAAAAGAGGAAGCAAAACATTGCTAGGAATCTGGAACCCAGAAGGTGTTCTGAATTATCTGCTAAAAAACCACCTGTTGCTAATCTTCTGCTGTGTTAACTGTTTATCTTTACACGGCAACATCCAAATTGAAATGCAGTTAATTTCTCAGTGAAACGCAGTTAATTTCTCAGTGAAATACTGAATAATTTTTTGCACAGTCTTTTCCCACAGTAAAAGCAGATATATGCTAACTTTTCTTTGACTTCCCTCCTGCAGTTTGTCATTTCCTCTGTGACATAAAAAGAACTGAAACCAGTCCTCCACTTCTGGGGCACTCTGTGGATCTTGCATAGTCTCAATTTCTTCTGCACAGCCAGGGACAAGGATCAGAAGGGTTTATGTGCGTCTTCAAATCTAGCCTCTTGAAAACCACAGGTAACTGGCCACTGGCTGTTTAGTCTGGAGAAGTCTACAGATGATGTGCTTTGAACTCCCCCAATTTCCAGCATAACAAAACTTATATAGGAAGTAAAAAAGCCACATGTAGGGTGTTTAATGGGAGTGAGACATCGTCAGCGCCTCAGTTCACCACTGCAGGCTGGGCTGCCCTTTGTGTTGGTCTGCATAGTAGGGGCTCACAACATCTGCATGAAATTCTGGGCCTTAGGCAATGCCAGTCTTCAAATTACAGCTATGGCACTGATATGTGCTTCAAAATGACCATTGCCATCAGTGTGGCAACAAAATGTTAAATGAGTGTCACATCCCCAAAAAACACTCTGCTGGTGATCTTGAAGCATTTCTATGTTTTCTCTGTAAATGTAATGGTACCTAGACAAGTTAATGTAAGTAATCTCTCAAAGAGATTAAAACAATCCTGTAAGTGCATTAGCTTTGCAGGAAGGTTTCCTCCCCTGCGTGGCCAGTCTTCCTTTCAGGCCCCTGTTTATAAAATTAGCTGTATGCTAATTTAAAGTAGAGGTGAGACATAAAATAATTGAGAAAAAAGTAATGAGAAGCTAAAGCCAAACATCTTTTCGTCTGAAGTGAAGCAAAGCATCTGTTGCCATTTTTTCAACAGCAAGGGGTATACTTGACTTAGTTCTTAAGGCAAGTGATTGACTCTGTATCACTTCATGTTGTAGCAAAATGGAAAACCTTTCTGGAAGATCAGCTTCAGAAGATTATGGCCAACCAGGATAAATACAGGAGGATTACATTCTCTGTCCAGTTTGACCTTTTATATGATGCTTTAATGACTTTTGCAGATCTTATAAGTCCTGAATTTATGTCTAGAGTGGATTTCATTGAAGGCTTACCTCAAGCAGGCCTAGGAAGCATGGAGATAGAAAGAGACCAGATAGCTGAGACTGAAAAAATTAAGAAGAATGTGATTGTGCAATGGAGGAATCAAGGATCTAAAAAAACTAAAACCAAGTAGTTTAGGCCACTTATCCCCATTATTTGGTACTCAGAAGACACTAGGTCACTACCATTTGGAAATGTTTAAAAATTGGCACACTATAGGCATTTACTTCACCATTGTGTTTTTCTTCAAACCAGACAGCAGCATGTAGTGCTGTCAGTTGATCTGCACTTAGATCCCACCTACAGCTGTAGTGAAACCTGACTACAAAGGCAAAAATAAAATCCTGCTAAGAGTGGTCCTTTGTGTTTGCTGGTTTTGCCACATCCTTCTACCAGATTTGGGGCCGTCTGGGAAAAAGACCTAGCCGAAAACTATGTATGTGTTAGCAGAATAGTGTTGGTTGGACATTAATGTGCGTTAGCACAATTATGCACATGAAAAGCAGAGAAAATAAGGAGGGAAGTAGTGCAAGGGCTATGGTGCAGTCAACATTCCTCTTACCCCCATGAAACTCAAGGATTAGGAATACAAAAGAAAGGAGGTAGAAAAAGGATAAAACAACCATAGAAATAGTGTAGATTGAAAGAATAAAAATCAAGGATTAGTGAAAATGCTGACAATTGAGGGAAATGAGAAACAGTCTGTAGAAAATAATTTAGGAAGAAATTTTGAAAGTGTTATGGTAGTTGCTCCAGAGCACGCAAAGCAGAAAGGCAGAAATAAGGTGAAAGGAGCAGCAAAGAAGAATGGATATAAGGAGGCATTTCATATGCTTTGTTTTACACTACAGTATGTGTTATCATTTCATATTAGAAAGTTAGAATGAAAAGCAACAGCAAAGTGCATTGTAGCTGCAGGAAGACACAGTTTGAGGGCAACACACATCACGTGCTGAATGAAGAGGTAGGGGCACAAGGGAGGAGCTGGATAAAAAGGTTGATCCTGGGATGGGATTTATTAAGCATTTAAAAGAACAAGGCTTTGAGGTTCACAGCATTGGGAAAGAGGGAATGGTGTGAAAGCGCCCAAACTTAGGGAAGATGGGCAAGGGGGAAAGGAACTTTCTAATTCTAGAAGGCCAAGTTGGGCTGCTGGCCTGGACTAAAGGGAAATGGGAAGGAATGTAGGTGACCAGGGGCTGTAGGAGGTGTCAAAAGGACACCAAAGGGTAAGTATTGTGCCCTTACTGCCTAGTTTTTGCCACTTCTAAAAGGATACATCTCAGGATCATCCCATTTCTTCACTTTGCTGCTATTCCTTACAAACTCCTGGTAACTTCTTCCAGCAGAGCACACCATGCACGCTCACAGTGCACACCCCCACAGAGTGCACACACCATATGCACATCTTGCATACACTCGTGGTGTGTACACTCCCATGAAGAGCACACGTGCGTTCTGTGTGCCCACACACTGTGCTTGCACAGGCACTCTCGACAACCCCCTCAACGTATGCACAGACCTGGCACACTCACAGTGCACAGAGCGTGCACACCATACACTCACCGCATGCACACCTTGCACACTCACAATGCACACATACACATGAGTGTGCACACCTTGCATACACTCATGGTCTGTACCCACCCAAGGGGTGCGCACATGCGTTATGCATGCTCACGTGGTGCACGCACACACAGTGCACAACGTGCTTGCATGGGACACTTTAGACGCCCCTCAACGTGCACACACCTTGCACTGTGCACGCACCTCACAGACACTCGCAGTATACACACTCCTGAGGTGCCCAGGCACATTATGGGATGCCCAGTGCACACTGTGCTATTGAGGGGGCTGGGGATCAAGTCTTATGAGGAGCGGCTGAGAGAGCTGGGGTTGTTTAGCCTGGAGAAGAGGAGGCTGAGGGAAGACCTCATTGCTCTCTACAGCTACCTGAAAAGAGGTTGTGGAGAGGAGGGAGCTGGCCTCTTCTCCCAAGTGACAGGGGACAGGACAAGGGGGAATGGCCTCAAACTCCACTAGGGGAGGTTTAAGCTGGACAGTAGAAAAAAATCTTTCACAGAAAGGGTCATTGGGCACTGGAACAGGCTGCTCAGGGAGGTTGTTGAGTTACCTTCCCTGGAGGTGTTTGAGGGACCGGTGGATGAGGCGCTGATGGACATGGTTTAGTGTTTGATAGGAATGGTTGGACTCGATGACCCGGTGGGTCTTTTCCAACCTGGTGATTCTATGAATCTCTGACGCGCAGACACCGGCACACGAGGAAGACAAAGGGCGGCAGGTCCCTCGCCCTCCCCCGGCCGCTCCAGCCCCGCCGCGGGGTCCCGCTGCCCTCGGGCAGGGCCGGGACGCTGGAGAGCGGGGCGGGCACCGCCAAGTTCGGCTCCGGGGTGGGGCGGCCGCTCCCCCCGCGCCTTTGTTCGGCGCCGGGGAAAGGACCCTCGGCGGTGCCGAGCTGGGCGTCCCGCGGTATCAGCCTCATCCCGTGGCCTCGCCCTCGCACCGAGCCGGGAGGTGTGGGGAAAAAAAAAGGAGGAGGAGAAAGGCGTCTCTCTAGTCTCTCTCCCTCCAAGGTGAGTCGCAACTCTCCTCCGCTCTTCTTTTGTCCTCGGTCGAGGCGGCCGCGCCCCCCTGCCCCGCCCCGCTAAACTTTTGGCGGCGACCCGGCCGCCCCGGGGTGCGGAGAAGCCCCGGGGGGGGGGGGAGGGAGCCGGGGGACAGGTGGTCGGTCGGTCCCCTCGGTCGGTCCCCTCGGTCCTTGTCGGTTTCCTCGGGACGGATGCGGCTGGCTCCGTCTTCGCGCTTTACGCAACAGGTAGGGATGCCCACAGCTGCGGCAGCGCAGCCTGCCGAGGGCTTTTTGTTGCCGTGTCTGGAAAAGTGCAAAGGCGAGGGAGGAGAGAAGCAAAAGTCTTCCCAAATTTCCTTTCTGTTGTTTATTTATGTACTTCCCGTGTCCGTGCAGAAAGGGTTCGTTTCGCAGGTCCGGAGATTTTTCTTTTTATTGTTTCTATTTATTTATTTATTTAAAACTTCTTTTTCTTTATGCTCTGCGTTTGCTCGTCTCGTTTTCTCTTAATCGTTTTTATTTATCTATATTTATTTATTTATTTTAAACTTTCTTTCTTGCCTGCGTTTGCTCGTCTCGTTTTCTTTTTTTTTTTCTTTACGTCCTGCTTTTGCTCGTCTCATTCTGGGAGATCAAACTGACCGAAACCAGATACCCAGAGGCTTGTCCTCACTGCCAGTCGGGGGAATCCAAACAAAGAGGTGCATCTACCGGAAATAATGATTTGAGAGATGTTTCTTTCCCTTTCCACCCCCCTCTTTCCCCGCCTTGAATTAAATTGGGTGTTTATTTATTTATTTAATTATTTTTTTTCCTGGGAGGTTCAGTTCAAGGGAAGTTTAGCGCCGGAGCCAGGATCCGGGCTGAGGAGGGATGGAGAAGACGGAAAGTTGCGAGGGGCGAGGGCAGTGCGGGACCCCGGGACGCGGGGGGAGCGGGGGACCTGCAGCCGCTGCCGGCTCTTTGTCTGCTCGGGCAACTTGAACAAAAGGAGAAACTCGGATGAACTCTCCATCTCTCCCTCTCCTCTCCCGGGTTATCTCATCTTCGGCAACTTTATCCGCAGAGATTTACTCAACTTTCTCCGAGCTCTCCCGCCGCTTCAAAGCCAACAGCCCCGCTGGAGGCTCGTAAGAAAATCGGGTTTCGCGGTTGAAAGGCAGGAGAAGGTACGTTTGGACTTGGGCTTTATTGTTCTTTCTCGGTTCCCTCGTCGCCCGCTCCCCTCCCGCGGGCTCAGATGGCGCGGAGGCTGCGGGCCAGTCGAGCCCTTTCTTTGTACTTTTCGGAGCACATGCAGGTATTTTTGGGGAGGGTAACGGCAGTCATTCCACTCCAGGTCCGGTAATGCAGGTTGGGGAGCGCTACTCCAGGGGGTTCTCGCCTCCTCGTTGTGCTTACTTTGCATTTTATTGTAGTGTTTTATGTTATTTCGTTGTAGTTTTTTTTGGATGGGAGGGGAGCGGGCTCGTTGAACTTGCTTGGGTAAGTTGCGTTTTTTAAGAGTTGGGACAGAGGAAAACTAAACACAGGGAAAACTTATTGGATTGTAGGGAGTTCCGGCCAAGGAGTGGGGTGTGAGGCTGGGCAGGGCAGCCTGCAGCCCCCGCAGGCAAGGTGGGGGCTCCGCTGGGTGCCAGCCTGGGCTGGGGGGAACGGGGACACCAGCGAGGGTCACACATTTTTGCTCTGGGAGCTACCCAGGGGGGCCCGGTGCGCAGAAGAGTGGAGGGACAGTTCTAGGAGGGAAGGAACCAGAGAGAGGACTTTGTTCTTCCTAACGCATTGATTATAGTGGAGGGGGGCAGTGAGAAGGGTCACTCCAGGCTGGATCTTCCTTGTCTTGTCTTCCCCTGCACAGTGTACTCTGCTTAGACCCTTTGAAACAGGGATAGTAGCCTTGGGGTTTGTTCCTTTCTATTTGGTATTTGTGCTTCCTAGAGTAAGCGTCGCAACTTCAGAAAACTTACTCACGTGCTCTTTGTCTTAACTATCTCAATTAATTTAGTGTCTTCTTATTTCCCCTTCCATTTTTCTGTGCCATGTAACAACCTCCACTTTTCCTCTTTTTTTCATCCTGGTCCACTACTTTCCCTTTCCTATGTTATTCTCTTGTCCTAATTTGCCAGTCGTCCCTCTCCCTCCTTAGATCTATCAGTTTCAGAATTTTTGAAGTCCCTACTTTTCTTTGTACTGTCAAATATTCTACTCATTTCCTGGTCCTTTTACACCTACTTTTCTACCTATATGCTTGTTTGCATTTCACATGAAAAGCTCCTTTTGCCAGAATCTTCCTTTTTGTGTATGTATAGATACGCTCAGGTTTCCCCTGATGTGAAGCAAACATGAAAGTTTATTTTCATTCCCTCTTCTAAAATTACTGTCCTGTGGTCTGCCCTACATGTAAGTTACTTATGCAGACAGAGCTTCTAACAAAAATTCTTGTGTGTCCACTAATGCTCACCTCCTTTCTTCTTGTCTTCATCTCTATGCATATGCCTCTTCCAGTCCCTAATAGCTTATTCTAGTTCCTCTCCCTCTCCTTGGTACGGAAGTTTGTTCCTTCCCCTTTTCCCCACTCCAGCTTGGCAGATCTGGCACTGCTCTTAAATTGTTATTCCCTCTTGTATAGAGTACTCAGACTTTTCTCTTGGATCCTCATATTCCCGTTCCCAACCTAAGCAAAAGATGGCTGTTGATACTCCTGAAGGAATGGCACAGCAGGAGTAATGGCATAGAGTTGCAGGGTTTGGTTGCTTTGACTTGCTCCTTGCCGGCTAAGTGTCCCCATTGCCCAAGCCCCAGCTGCAGTAGCTGGTGGAGGTGCCATGGTGGGTGACACTTAGCTGGGTCTAAGTGGGAGAGAAAAAATTGTTATTAAGTTCTCTCCTCCACGATCCTGATATGTTTCTTACAGAAGGGTTAACGAGTTTTGTTTTTGCTGCTTAGGGCTTTTTTTATCGACTTATTCTCTTCATAAGTTTTGAAATACCTGTGAGGGCATTTGAGAAGTCTTTAATATTGCTTTCCTTTCCTGGCACTTCAGCGCTTCCTGTAGTGCAAGAGTGTACAATGTGTAGAGAAATACGAAAGACTTTCTTAAAGCATCGAAAGTACAAGAGCGACAGCATCTAGCTTGATTCTTCTATTACACTCCAGTCTGGTGATATTTTCAGAATGAAATGCTGTCACTAGGCCTTGAGTTTAGGATGTGTCTAAATCTGTGAAGGAGTACGTGTTTGAAATTATTCAGAAGAATGTAACTATAGATTTGTATGTTATTCCCTGAGTGGTGCAGCAGAGTTACTGTGCTGAACTAACAGTTCTTCCTCGTATTTTAACAGGTCAAAACAAGGTTGCCAAGAAAATGGGTTGGTTGCCAAAACATCAATCGGGGATGAGTGCCATATCGCATTATTCTTGGAGTAGTGGAATACAGCTTGGAGTTCTTCAAAGGTGGTTAACATGGTACAAACTGTTTTGTACAGCTGCTGAACATCTTAATTACATGGATTTGTACATGGGCTCTGAAGAAGTGGAAGAGTCTCTTGCAGAAACTCCAGGATATTGTGGAAAATGCTGCTGAGACCCATTTGGATTATATTGCCATCTGACATTAAGGTTCGGCTGCTAATGAAAGGTATGCTTCTTCCCTGTTGAGAAAATACTGTATCTTGTACATCAGAATACTAAGGGCATCATTTTCATTTTAAACAAACTTGCTTTAGAACATTTAGCTTTTATCTTTACCTTGCTGCTGATGCCTACCAATAGTTTTGAGTGGTGTAATCTGACAGAAATGCCTTACTAATGGTTTGGCAACGTTTATGTCTTAAAAATGTAGAAGGAAAAACTGAACATGAAAGTACTTTTATTTTCAGAAGTAATTGATATTTTTCAAGGTACTGTCTTCATTAGGTTCAGCAGTGCTTAGCAGCTTTAGAAAATCAGACTAGTTAACTCCTAAGAAACATAAGTTAAAACCAATTTAAACCAAATCTTTTTCCAAATAGGCAACTTTATTTAAAGACATGTCAGTCTTTTGAGCTGAGCACAAGAAAACAACCTTCTATGATTTAACATCTCCTCTTCCAAAGAGTAACAAAAATCTTGTTGGGGGGAGAGAGCACGTATAAGTATTTCACTTAAAAACTGAAGGAATTCTTCTGTTCCATATTTCTCTAAAGTTTTGATTTAACGCTTCTTGCAGAGTGTGTTTGTATCCTGAATGTCCTAATACTGTGAAAGTGTATTGAGTGCAGATAGTGCTCAGCATTTTTTTAATTGAATGAGATAATCAATGTATAAAAAAAGAAATGAAAACTAGTGGAGAAAATAAGCCATTGAAGAGGTATTAATGACTAACAAATTATTCCTGAATCTAGATTAAGTGATCATCCAATGGTGAGGAAATCATTGACCCCCATAGTGAACAATGAAAATTGCAAAGCAAATTTTAGGACTTAAAAATCTGCTAAGTTTATACCTGTTTTGCACACTTCTTATTTATTATTAAAAATGAATGACATGAAAATAACTGGTTTTGCTGCATATTTCAGCTCATCTGATTGGTTCCAGCCTGTACCATATGTAGGGCAGACAAATATTCATAATCTTAAGAAAAGTGCTGAGCTGGCTGGCCTACTTTAGAGCAAAATAGAAATCTGAACCAATAATCACTTGTTATCCTTTCCAGTTGTAAACGGAGGTAGAGAAGCAATACAGTCCTGATTTCCTGGTTCTGACTGTGTTTTAATGAAGACCTACTCTTAATTTTCTTGATTATTGAGGATAATACCAAAGGCAATTAATGTATGGTTAGATTTCCATTTTCAAAGCCCTTCTGCATTTATACTGTTTTTGAACTTTGCATTACTTAAGTTAGCTGCATGAAAGTCTTTATTTTGAAGACTGAAGTAAGAAAGTTGTAGGCTGCATGTGGAAAAAGGAGAAAAAGAAAAGGACTGTGCTAGATAAAAATATTTAGAGCTGCTATCTAGTATAATCTTGGGAAAGAAGCCCAGTCATTATGTTTCTGTATTTAAAGGAGAGCAAAACAGTGACCTTTTTTTTCTTTCTGTGTGGATTTTCTTCTTGTTCATTTTTTTTCTGAAAACTAAGGAAACTAACTTAGGAAAACTAAACTGGACAGAAAAGATACCTTTATTCATCTGCACGAAAGCTATTCTTTTAATCAACACTGATAACTGGAGTTTTACTTACAGTTGATGTAAGCAGAGACAACTCCTTATCATAGTTTAATATGAGAGTTTGTGTAAATTGAATTTAATCATTGGCATAGGATTCAGGATATATTATGCAAATTATTAGATATATTTGTGTATGTTTATGGCTGGAACTTTTAATAGTTTAATAAACTGATGACAAAACTGTTAAGATTTAAAGAGGGGGAGCACAATTTATCTGTCTTCAAATGTCTTTGGACAACTTCCAGTTAAACAAAAAGAAGCATTCTTGTATTTTTAGGTAAGATCTGTGGAGAGAGGTAAAGTAGGGGCAGCTAGGAAATATTTAGCACGGTAGTTCCCAGCCGGTAGGTGTGGTGCATTAGAGGGGAGCAAGACCCTTGCAGGGTTCCCAGAGACAGAGAAAATGCTTTTTGCAGGACCTGGCTGGAGCACCCCTGTACCTTTCTTCTGGGAGCAGTTCCAGCAAAACGGGCAGCGACAGCAGGTGAGGCAGGGGGTGGGTGGAGGCTGAGTGCAGCGGGGAAGGAGCAGCATCTGGGTCCTAGGAGGGGTGATGGGCAGCACCTGCCTTAACTGGGTCAGGAAGTAGCCCTGCTATCTGCTGTGGGGGTTGGCTGTGAGGAGTTTGGAAGCTTCTTTGTTTCAGATGGGTGAGGTCTAAGAATGTAGTTCTATGAAAGTGTGTGAAAACAGTTGTTTCTGTGGTTTGTCTCTGGTTACAATTGAACCATTGCTTGCTTTGCTTGTGACTTTCCTAGAAGGTGATGAAAGTCCTTGCAGTTGTCCTGGGCAATATGGGCTTGGGGATGAGCTTGGAGCTCCCTCTCACAAGCCTACCCTGGATGTGTGGTTAAGCTGGTAGCAGACCTTACACTTAAGACAAATTAAACCAAATCCAGACAGTGGTTCCTCCTTTGAACTGTGCACTCAGTTAAGAAGTTCCTCCAGCCAGTGTATTTTGTTGCATGAGAAGGTGTCCTGCTCCAAGTAACTGAGGTGAGAGAAACCATGGGAGTGTCTCAGGCCAACAGAGTGCAAGTGTAGAAGGGATTTAACAGGCTGCAAGAAGTGCTTTTACAGTGTGTTGTGGGTAAGTGAATTGCAGTGTTGGGGCTGTGCATGGTGGGGAGTGGGCAGAAGAGAAAAGGGCAGGCTTTATAACTTCTGGATTTTTAGGCAGCAGGCAGAGGAGGTGGTATATCGAATAACTTCCTATCAGTGAGCATCTAGGAAGGTAGAAAGGAAAATATGATAAGGACTTTATTTCTTTGATTATTCCTTCCCTTTAGTTTATGTGGTTTTTTGGGGGCATGAACTCCAGAATTCACAAGTGAGGTGGAAATTTCTGTAGACCTGTACATCCCCACTGGTTCCTGTACAAAATGGAGATAGGGATGCTTTCCATTGGACCTTCCTCCAGTGGGAGGCCCTGCTCCTGGCAGTGCAGGACAAAGGAACTTCCTTTACCAGAGGGTCCTTCTTGAGATGCAGAGGTCCAGTTTGACTCTTGAGTAAAATTTTGGGAGAAAGCTTTTGGAAATAAGATTGCTAGTCCCTGAAAGGGCTCCCTAACAGTCAGTAGACTATTGTACAATTATGAGGAGAAGGGTATGGTAAGCAGTGACTTTGTGCTTCTCACCAGGAAGGTGAGGTGGAAGCTGTGGGACAGGGCATATTTCTAGAATGGAGATGGAGATTGTAACTTTAGTTCCGTAGAAAATAGTATTGACAAGTGTCTTTTTTTTTTTTCTCTCTCATTTGCTCAATGCTCATTAAATCTTATGAAGCTACACGATTATGTGTATATAGTAGCTATCATAATTGCAAAAGTGGCATTTTCTTGTTTTATTTCTCTGCTTTTACTTGTTTGTCACTTTATCAAGTAACTTGTGGTTCAACACTCTTACAGAATCAATATAAGCATTGGAGTATGGTTTGTTTCTTTTTAGCTTGTGTGAGTAAATTTCATGAGAGAAGTGGAAGAAAGTCTACCAAGGCTGGAAGGAGAGAGTTCCCACTTGAAATCTGGAGGTGGGGTGTACCCTATAATATTCTATTATAGTTATGATTGGGAGATACTTGAATGAAAACTTATAATGAAAAGGAAGCTTCTAATATGGGAGCTACTTTCTGTAAAAGGCTAATCAGTTATGTCAGGATAGAGGCATATGGTGCCTGGAATAGTATTTTTTCCTCTCTTCATTGGATTTATATTATGTAGTGAGAGGCTTTCCAACTAGCTCATGGATTTTGCTTTGATTTTTTTTTTATTCTTTTAAATTTGTAACAAACTATTTGTGAAGCCTGACATAGGGTACTATTGTGCTTGATGCCTTGACCTTTCCTTGATTAAAATGCATAGATGTGTTTGGGTTTGGTAAGGGAGAAATGGATAAGCTAGGGGGATCAAGAATATTTTAATACAAAATGAATTTGGTCTTCATATGAGAATGGGGACAGTACTTCCCCTGGAAGGTTATGAGAGTACTGCAATTGTGGATTCTGTGTTCATATCCATGAATGTCATAGATTAGTGAGAACATATTGCATTTAATTCTGTACAAAGGAGAAAGAAGAGTTCTCATACCTCATCTAGATGTGCACGTTCCTGCTAAAAATAGAAAAGTGATTACATTTTATTTAATTAAAAAGAACCTACACAGCTTCTGTTCAGGGACAATGTTGCTACCTTATGAAGTAAACTGCTTCTTGATGCTTCTTAAACTTTGAATATCAATTTTTCTGTCAGTTTTCTGCATGTGGGTATTTTTATTTAAACAGTTCCTAAAGCATTTAGTACATGAAATGAGTTGTTTTAAGTCCTACACGAGGAGACGAATGTGGTATTTCTCTAGATGTCAGCATTACTTCTTCAGAGATAAGGGAGAGCAGTGAAGTAGGACCATGGATGTTTGCATGAGAGGTGGGTGAGTGTGGAGGGGGAAGGCATGCGGTTGTCATAAAACTTAATAAATAGGCAATGGGAGCGGGTATTCTGGGCCAGTAAGGGTGCAGTCTGACTTGGTTGTGAGCCAGTAATGATGGGTGAGGCATCTTGAAAACAAGGGTTTGTTGCTAATGATTGATGTGATAGAGAAAGGAGAAGTGGATTTTGTGGGAATGGAAGAGACGCTGCTTGTCATAGTTTAGGAGTCTGGAGGTGTGTGTCCTTGGAGCATTTCTAATGGGAAAAGTAGTGAAATCTTTAAATGACCATAGCATAGTTTATAAATATCTCGGGGATTAGTATTATTGGCTTCTTTTTGGTGTGTGATAAATTTATTTCTGTTTAATACTGTCCTAGGAAACAAAGTTAATCTTAGCTTTGCATGTTTTGAATTACTTTTGCTTGCAAAATAACTGCAGTCTTCAATTGAGGATAAAAGTTAGCCTCTTCCATCTAGTTTTGCAATACTGTGCGATGCAGAAATTCATTTAGGCGAGTGTTTCGGGAATTGCGTATGTTGTTTGATATTATCTTACAAGTGAGATTTTGTGTGGCTTCTTGTTCAGTTATCTTTCAGAATTTGCAAATGGGTTTTTGGTTAGTATTAGTGTTGCTCTGTGCATATGCTCTGAAAATAATAAAAGTTGTGATGGCTTCAGAATACCTAACAAGGTACCCTAGATTACGCAGCAAACACTGAGATGTATCTAAGCAACTCACAGCTTTTATGCAGGCTAATATAGTGCCACACAAGGTGTTAATTTAGGCCTGTAAGCTGCTTGAACTGTATAATGGTGCTACTGGACTTGATCTGTTAATTGTTACTTCTCAGCTGAGCTTTGCATATGATGTGGCTTCAGCTCTGCTGGTGTTGGAGCTGACTTAAGGTGGTGGTACCTCAGGGAGCTCTTTCCTGGGCTCCTGTGTAGGATGTGAATGTGGAATCAGTTGTGCTTTGTAGAGAGGATGTTGTTTAAAGGCTTTGGACTTCAAGGAAGAGACACTCTTCTGTTTACAGAAGTTGAGTAGCCTTATTGGTAAAAGATATGAGATAAGATAGGCGATGAAAAGTGTGCTATCTCTCTGTTTTTTGTTTGCCATATTCAAACTTTTATGATTCAATATAGGCAGTAGCTTTATTCATTTGAGTTGTGGACTGGACCTGTGGAGCATGTTTAGGCATGGGTCCTTACTGAAAACCAGACGCGGGAAGGAAAGGTGATTCTGGTTCACAACTTCATGTTTTCAGTGCCTTACTTTTTTGATTTATTGAAATACATTGCAGTTACAAAAGAAGGAATAAAAGTAACATCATTCTAAACCCCAAACCTTGTTCCTTACCATGTAGACATCTTTCAGCTTCAGAATTTGTATATGTTGGTTTTTTATTAAATATGCATAATATGGCTTTATTATTTTCAAACTTCCCTTTTGCATATGATTAAAACCTGTGTCCTGGATCATGACTTGGTTTATCAGATTTGGAAGATTTAGATTAACTGCCATTTCTCCTTTTCAAATAGCTTATTTTTCATGGTATCAACGCCTTATATTTGACTGTTATGATCCATCTTCAGGACTTTGATGCATGAGCATTTCTAGCCTAATTTAGTTGGGGATTTGACTGTATTGTGAAAAGCTTTGTTTAATTTGAGAGAAAACTTGATAATTAATGCTTTTAAAGCATAAATGTAAGCACAGCTTGCAAAAGCAAATTAACTGTCTCTGTGAAAATCTGTATTGTTAACTTAGTTACTCTCCATACATTAACTATGGGAGTTAGCTGGAGAGGGTTTGTATGTCTCCTGCAGAATTTCCAGCACTTGGGCAGTGGAAGAATGGGAGCTATAATCTGGTGTACGTTCATGACAGCAGTTCACCTAGTAATGGGACTGAAAAGGACATTTTAAAGGTAACAGTAAGAGGAAATTGCTCCCTCTCCCAAATAAATGAACAGACAATTTGCTTAATGTCAGTTGAGATTGGTTTTGGACCACAAAATGCATCTAGATGCAAGATTAATTAGATACTAGTTTATTGTAGTGGTCTTAAACTTATATTTAACACCTTCCTTGTATGCATTTTAATCACCTTAAAAGTGATACCTGAAAAATTTTTCATCAGACAATTTGAGTTACCCAATGCTTCTTTTTCCTGCTTAGCCACCAACATCTGAGCTGCCATGTCTAAATCCAGTCATCTAGGTCAATTTTCAGCAGAGCCAAATAATAGCCATTGGCTTCAGTGATGATATGGACCACTGGGGCTTTTGGAAAAGCAAGTTGGATGCCAGAGCCTCTGTGT
Source organism: Phaenicophaeus curvirostris (assembly GCF_032191515.1). Taxonomy (NCBI): domain Eukaryota; kingdom Metazoa; phylum Chordata; class Aves; order Cuculiformes; family Cuculidae; genus Phaenicophaeus; species Phaenicophaeus curvirostris. The sequence goes on from NC_091394.1 coordinate 39,833,042, forward strand.
GTGTATCTACACATTTGTTACATGCTTATATCTTAGATATAAATATATACATAGACAGAGATATATACACGTGCACTGTACAGTCCAAAACCAAAGATGTGGTGCATGAGGCAGTTTTGTGAAGGAGATGGGTGGGTTTTCCTCTCAATTTGAAGCAGTGTCTAGTGCATTTCCAAACTTTGCTTCTGTTATATTGTGCTGGTGGTCTTCAATGCTGTGTCCTCTTTTTGTTTTGTTTTTTAGCTACTCAAAATTAAATAGTGCCCTGTTCCAATTTACCAATTTGTTTCTTAAAAATACATCCTGCATGTCAATTCTGATTATTCAAAAATATATAATAGAAGTGTCTATTGAATTAGTAGTGATCAGATGTATACTAAAAGAAATCACTGTAATTAGTTGTAAACCGCTTTGTCTCAATCTTGGGCATACTCCTCACTCTTTCCCTTTCCCCTAATGTTAATTAGTTTAACATAACACTCATAAAAGATGAAATAGTTGAGTCATGGTGTAAGTAACAAATCTTGAACTGGCTAGCAAAGAAGAAATAATATCTCTATCAAAACCAACACTTAAACCATGGAGTTGGTAAGGACTCAAGACATTTTGCATTCATCCAGCTTAATGCATTTTAATGCCTTTAGTGGTGTGAGGTTTTTTTGGGGGGATGTGTGCGTGGGACCAGCAAGTGAGGCAGAGCTTTCAGATTATGTATTAACAGTATATTGTGTAGCCAGTGTCAACTGAGAAACCTGGTAGAAATGCTGGCTGAGGCTGGAGTTAGGGCTGGAGACTGTAAACCTATGTAACCTTAAAAAGTCTGTCCAGTGTTTGGTTGCCAAAAGAAAACATACAAAACCAATGATAAAAAAGCTCAAATCTGCTTGTGTTCAGGAGCCAAGTAATTTGATATTAACAACACAGATAAACATTTAGGGTCATAGAATCACTAGGTTGGAAAAGACCTTTGAGATCATCAAGTCCAACTGCACCTGTTCACCACTAAATCATATACCTAAGCACCTCATCTACCTGTCTTTTAAATACCTCCAAGGATGGTGTCTCAATCACCTCCCTGGGCAGCCTGTTCCAGTGCTTGATAACCCTTTTGGGGAAGATATTTTTCCTAACGTCCAATCTGAACCTCCCCTGGTGCAAATTGAGGCCGTTCCCTCTTGTCCTACCACTTGGGAGAAGAGTCCAACACTCACCGCACTACAACCTCCTTTCAGGTAGTTGTGGAGTGATAAGGTCTCACTCAGCCTTCTCTTCTCCAGGTTAAACAACCCCAGTTCCCTCAGACACTCCTTATAAGACAGGAGTGTTCTTCTGCCTCCTTTGAAATAGTGTGAGCATTTGAGCTCCTTTGGACCATCTGTACTTCTGTACCCGGAAGAAAGTGGAGCTGATGATTATTTGTTTTTATGTGTGATTCACTGAAACTTTGTTCATAAAAATGTACCATTCTTTGACATCCTGCTTTACTGCACATAGCATTGGCATATCTGTTGAGTGTCTCGGCATAGTTAGGTATGACATAAGACAATTATCCTTTATGACTGTTTCCCCCCCCACTTTCCTTGAAGGACAGATTTTTCTCAGTTCTTTTTTTTTTGCTGCTAATATATTTATAGAAACATTTTTTTGTTGTCTTTTACAGCAGTAGCCACATTAAGGGCTTTGGCCCTTCTAATTTTTTCCCTGCGTAACCTTACAATATCTTTGTAGTCCTCAATCTTCAATGTGTTGCACCAATTTTTTAATAAGATACTTGCTGTTGTGTATGCAACTGAACACTGGATTTTTCTGTAACTGAAGAAGACCTCTTTCTATGAGCAGATTGCTTTTAAGGTGCTTTTCTTTCCTGAGGTGGTTTTACTTTTAGCTTTCTTAGCCATTTGCTTCTTCATTTGCAATTATAAATTCTGGTTACCACAAGAGTTGAAAAATTGTAGCAAATGAGTAACTTCGTTCTGAATTTGCTTTTCACCTTGGATTTGCATTAAGCTTTCAGACTTGCTTTAATTTTTAACTATGAAAACTGAATATATTACAGTAATTTTATTAACATCAAAAGCCTTCAAATTGTTCACGTGTAGCTCTTAAAATTTATAAAGCAGCAGTTTAAGACTTTGAAATTCTTAACAGATGTTCAGCTGTGTTCTCAGTATTTGAGCTTAGAGCAGAAAGAATTTAACTCAATTATAATAATGTAAACCTTTCCCCTTTGCTTTGCATAATTAAATATTTTCATTTACATAGCACAGAAGTTTAACATTCCAAACGGGATAGATAAGCAGAAGAAAAAGGGAGACAAAGATGCATCTTTGATGCATGCAGGGTAGTAATGCAATTGTTGATAATCTTACTGTGCTTATTAATAAAAACTTTGACTACAAATGGATATGCAAATTCCTGTGAATATGAATTATATTTAACATGTGATTTGATTTTTTTTTTTTAAATTGGGTGCATCTCCTGAAATACTCAGTAAACTGGAACTGGGGCAGGAATATACTAACCTTGATGTCTTCTTGTAGTTGTTTAACATATTAGTGGAACAGATCTGGGAAAATTAAGGCTTCCTTTATTTGTCTGGCCAATCTGTGTGGATTCATGAGATGGCTTGAGTGCCTGTGTGGAAGTATGTAATCGTCTATTCCTCTGGTTTCCAGCTGGTGTAGGAAAAACTATGCAAGAGGTGCTTATTACTGTCTCTTTGAGTGATGCTGTGTATCAGATTAACCAGCCTGCTGTCAGAATAGTATCTCCATAGTATAAATTTGAGGCATCGGGTGTTTTAAGTGCTACAGAATAGACCTGAGATTTGCAAATAAATAGCTGCACTTCATTAAACTACTGCGGTTTGTCATGTCCATATCAGCAAGATAATAGAATTGTTTGGTTGGAAAAGACCTTTGAGATCATCAACACCAACTGTACCTGTCCACTACTAAATCATGTCCCCAAGCACTTTATCTTACCTGTCTTCTCAACACCTCCAGGTATCGTGACACAATTGCTTCCCTGAGCAGCCTGTTCCAGTGCTTGATAACCCTTTCAGGGAAGAAATTTTTCCTAATGTCCAATCTAAATGTCCCCTGATGCAGCTTAAGGCCAGATGTATCAGAATGAAATGAATCTCCGATATGTTTCTGAAGCAATTTAGGGCAACTTTTGTGGGTTAGTTTAATGTCATGCTTGCGTCTACTTTGGAAGTAGGAGGCTCAGTGATGTTTCCTTGTGACAAGAAGCACTTCTGATTCTTATATTCCTAAATTCTTAAATTATGTATTATATTACAGATTATGTCAAACAACATGTAATTAAATACAAGTGTGTAAAAGAAGAGAAAAATGATTTTTTTTTTTGTAGTGCCTTTTTGTTTGCTTGTCTGGTGAAGTTTCATGTCATACATCAAAGCAGTTTGGAGGTGGTTTTTAATTTACGTTTATAACGTGCTTTAAATCTCAGATTCTAAGTGTCAATACACAGGATACACATAAAATTTCTTTACATTATAATTAAGAGAGGATGCATTTTTAGAGAAGGCTTAGATTACATTAAACACTATTTTTAGGATATGGATTTTATGGCTTATATTGAAACATAAAATCAAGTGGAAATCCAAGGAAAAGGTAAGAGCATCTGTGTGTGTGTGCATGTATGTGCACGCATGCATTGTGGGGTGTGGGTGGTGCAAGGGATCTTAAGGGAAGCTTGTATATTTATCTTTGACTTTTTATTCACATTTCCTGCAGGGATCTTTAGTTGATGAGGTTTGGGAAATTGTATCAGTGGTACTTACCTTTCTGAGAGTTTCTGTCATCTGTCTGAGTTTCTTCCATTTGTAGACAGATTTTCTGGCGCACTATGGAAACCTCTGTTGTCTCTTTTGCATTGTTTGATGAGGTGAAGTTAAGAGAGCAGGATGCAGATGAAAAAGAATGAGAATTTAATTTCCAGTGTAGCAAAACTTCATGTCTGAAAGCTGCTTCTGATAGCAGTCCTTTTAATATAATGAGGGTGGCTGCTTACTAAATAGAAATCCAAAAGTGTAGGTTACTTGCTTAAAGGACAAATGAAGCTACAAGATTCTCAGTAATTTTCATTTTCATATAATCCCAAAAGCTTGTAACAATATGCATTCTTCCTTTCTTTCCTCTAGGGAATACTTACATATTCTAAGAAGTCTTTGGAACCTCTGGGCGCCTTAACGATAATTTTATTGGTAGAAATGCAACTGGAAGCTCACTGTGGTGTTCTCTTAGTTTTCATTATTTCTTTTTGCTTTGGCTGGTAAATACTTTGGCAGTTCTTTCTTCCATTCTTGCTTTGTTAGATTTGTACTACGTCTCTGAAAGGTTGTGAGAAGTTTGCTTAGCTCAGGATATAATAGTATTCTCTAGATTTTTGAGATGTTTTGATGCTTAGGAAGAAAAGGTATTTTTTTGGTTTACATTGAGTTAAATATAGTGAATGTATTGAAAAATTGTAGTCAGATTAGATAAGTTGGTTTTGTATACGAGGAATAAACATGGTTCTGGTTTTTTGGTTTCTTACCTGGATTTCTTAAATGTGTTGCCCTCCAGCTGGTTTTCTATGTTATCATATTATTTCTGCCTCTCTTTCTGTTAATTTACAACTGGATTTTATCATACTGATGCCTCTGTTTCAGGTAAGATAGGGAATTGTTTCAAGTATATAGAGTTAGGCACTTATCTAATTCTCTAAATGTATGAGGTAGGATTTGGTTTCTTTTGGTAGTAAAAATCCAGTGCAGAAAGCTGTGGAAGATGAAGAAATATCTTTCTTGCGTTCTGGACTTTGTTCAAAATCAGTTTATGCTATGTGGCTTCATTTATTACAAAATTAGAGTTTTGCTGCTTTACTAAGCCTTTTTCCCCTTTGCTTATTCTTGATATTGTCAGAGACTCTTAAAGTAATTGTCTGCCTGTTTCTCATTTGAAAACTGAACAATCCCCCCCATACTTGACATTCTGAAAATAATATTGGAATATTTAGGGAGTGTTTATGCACTTTCCACTTCCCAAGTCATTAGTAATTTGTGTATGATTGGGTCCAAGTTTAACTATTTGCCAATAATCTTTAGGGATTAGAATACCTAGATGTTTTAATACGAGGGACTGCTGTTAGCAACTGCAGTGAATAAGCAAGTTGTGATTTATGTGCATTTAATTAATCCCCATGCTTGGGACTTATCCCAGTAAATTCATGTATATAGGCAAGCGCCAAATGTTTTCAATGAGTTCTTATAATTTGGGTATTGATCTCCGAGGGTTGGATTCTAGGGTCAGGGTATCATCTGCATAAAATCTATAGGACCTCTTTTAGTACTTTAGTGTCTCTCAGACCATGGGTCTGATTATGTTGAAGAGGGGCAGGGTGAGCAGCAACTCTTGCTCTGTTCTTCGATGAGAAGTATAATTTTTTTTTTTTTTTTTTGGAATGCAGTTTGATAAACAAACCCCTCCACAGCAGTTTAATCCAATTGGGAGATGATCAGTGTATCTCATTTTCTTAAGGACTCTGGGATAATCCCAGGTAACCCCATCATAAGCTCTTTTCAGCATCTGGCAATATCACTGATGAGTGCTGTGATACTGCAGGTGACTTGATTAGTTGCTTGAGGTTACCTGGTCCAGGCCTATGAAATAAGCCTAACGCAGTGTATCTTAATAATTTTGAGTGCAGACTTATTTAACTTTAAAAGGTGATGATAAGGAGGAAGCTTTGATATGGAATCTCTCAATCGTGGGACTTTGGCTGTGCACTGGAGGAGTGAAGTATGTCCACAGTAGAGAAAGATCGTGTTAGGCAATAGTTAAACTGGACACACCAATCTATGGGACTGTGAGAATTAAATTTGTGATAATTAAATTTGCAATTTTTTTGAAACACTCTCAATTGATGGCACCTGTTCCTGGCTCGGTTATAGTGGATATAGCTGTTTTTTTTTTTTTTTCTGGCTGTAGGAATTAGGTATCCTATCCCTAGGATGTTTGCTTTGCTTTCAGCACTGCGTAGTATTTTTTTATGTTGCTTCTGTATTTGGATCCTTTTTCCTCTGAACCAAGAGGTGCTTCTGAAATGCAAGGCAATGAAGTACCAGGAAGTACCCTCCCTTCGACTGCATCAGCTGTGTCAATTGGAATGGGAATGACATTTCAGATTTGTCTCTATAGAGTATCTGGGCAGAGTGTGTTTACATCCCTTTTTAATTATTTTTTTTTTAACTGCCTGGGAGGTAGGAATTTGTTTTCTTCCTTCTGATCATTTTGCCCTAAGAAGTAATAGACTGTCCTCTCTTGTGTATCTTGTGTATAATTTCTGCGTGGGTGCTGTTTAATCATTATACCAGGATTTGGGCTGGGTATTTGACAGGGTCAACTTGTGCACTCTACAGTCAGGATTTTTGGGTGTTGTGTGGTGCATCTTGTTGTTTTTTTTTTGTTCTGTTGTTGTTTCCTTTCTTGTTTGTTTGTGGTGTGTGTGTATTTTGGTAATATTATTGTTTGATCTAGAATCCTTGAAGGTCTCTGGTTTGCTGTCAATGAAATCCACGAAGTCAGTACTTGGGATGAGTGAGTGTCAATTCTCCCCAGCCTTCCTTGTCCTTTGGCAGAGGAAATGTTGGTGAACATATGCATTGGGGATTGCATTGTTTAGCCCTTGACAAACTTTACGTGATTATTTGTATCTACAACTGCTCTGTTGGTGTGAATTTGAAAATTATATTTCGCCTACCTATAAAAGGAAGGATTTACAGTATTAGAAAGGAAGGGGAAGAGTTCAGGGGCAGAAATGGTGAAACTTGATCAAAGTCAGTTTGTCTCTTGGAAGAAAATATGAATAATAAATGCATTAAAACTTCTTTTTTTATGACACATACAAGTGCAACAGTGTGCACAAAGACAATGACAATGTAATGGGTAGGTCAGGAGCTTGATTGTAGGGGATATAAGTGGTCTGATTAAAGGCTGATATACTCAAAATCCTCTCTGGGTTGTTGTGGGCGCTTCAGGAAGAGCGTGAGAATAGGGCAAGTTTGTATTTATGCTTTCACAGTTTCTAGTGATTTATGGCTTGTGAGCCTTGGACTTGTCTGAGTGAAAATGTCTTTCTAGTTAATAATCATCTGAGGATTTTTATTCCCATTATTTTTTGAACCAATCTGGGCTGGTACTATTCACTGCACCCAGTGGCATTGTGAATTCCACAGTGGACTTCACGTGTAGAAACCTACTTCTGTTTAGTTTGAACCTGCTACAAGCTGAGTTTCTCCAATGTCCCTCTCCTGTTGTAACAGGAAAGTGAATTGTTTCCTGCTTGCCTTCCCCTGCCAGAACTCCACTCAATGATCTTTTTAAAGAGGTTATGAGCTACATATAGGAGCTATCTCTTTCCTTTGATTACTTCGGACTTTATTCTGGGATTTCTAGTTCTGTTATGTCCTGTTGAGAGAAGAAACCAGCAGCCTTTTTGTTATGTTCTTCTGTATGCATTCCACTGTAATAATAATTGATAGCGTTTTGCTTCCTCTTTATTTTCCTTTTGGATTGCTACACAAAACAAAACTATCTATTAGAATAACCTATTGCCCTAAGACTTTGTTGCCTACTGGTAGAACTCTTGACTGCTTATATAAAGGAATACTAGGCGTTCCCTGTTACGCTCCCACTCAATATATGTGTTTTATTGTTTTTATTTAATTCAGTTTCACCTGTAAATTAAATGCCATGGTCACTGAAGATGCTGAAAATATTTTTTTTCCAGAGGTTAAAGCAACACTCATCAGAATAAAGCTGTGGCCCTTCCAGAGCTGTCCCAGCTAACAGTACAGGCCAAAGAAGAGCTAGAAGGGCTCATTCCTCTGTGAGTCAGATAGCAAGTACAAGAATCAGTAACGGAGGTATAGTCTGCCCTTGTCGTACCCTGAAAATACAGAAACTGTTGGTTTTTATTTTTGTATCTAGTATAACTAACAAAAAAATAGTGTTCAGTACCTACTAAGAGGTATTGGTGGAACAGAGGATTTAAAGCAAATCTTATTATTGCATCGTTAGCATCTTGACAAGTAATTGCAGCAGAAAGTTAGTGGCTAGCAAGCTAAGATACCTGCTACATTTTTTTTTTAAATAGTTATTTCTCTGAGAGTCATAGATTTGGATTTGGTTTTGGTTCCTGATAGTTTCACTGCAAAAAAAAAGCAAAATAACTGGCATGGTAACAGTCAACAAAAATCTTTCATGTGTGTCCTGAGGATGAGGGAAAAAGAAAGGAACTAGATGCTTCAAATGCATTTGGAAAGAGCTGGTTGTGCTGTCCTAAAACTGTGCCAGACACAACGAAAATGCCTTATTTATTCTCTGTTACTGTGCTATACCTATACATCTTGCTCAGCTAAAATGGAGGCTGCTGTCACCATGCATGGAAACAGACTCGACAGACAAGGAAGGGTTCAGGGTTTAACAGGAACTGTAATGTAGCGGCTGAGAGGAGAGGCATTCAGAACAGGGAGCATCCCCTTGTGTATTACAGATATTTTTATTGTCAGTTTTCAGTGTATGACCTGCAAATTGCATACAGACTGAGGTGATATCTTGTATTAGCAGATGTATTTGCTATGATTAATGACTAAATGAAAGCAAAAAAAAAAATCGGTGAAGTTGTATGTTACATTCTGTTTAAAGTAAAAATTAAGAAATTGCACCTCCGGTGTTGTTAAATGTAGATTTCAATCACTAGAGGTACTTCAAAGAGTTATACAGAGGACAGCCAGGCTTTGTGTTCCTATCCTATCTTACCAATTTAACTGTCTACATTCTAGGCAGGATTTTAATACAAGGCATTTGAATTGTGATTTCTAAGATGTTAAACTTTTTGAAGGAGGGATATGACAGTCCATTAGGATCAAAAAAGTTAGGAGATTAGAGCTCTTCTGAACTAGTCCCAGAGAAATGGAGTGGCTGAAAGAGCTATTAATTCTTCTTGTGGATCCCAAAACTAAAATACAAGTGAAGTATATATGTAGAATACATATGCATATATGTACACATACATATATATACATATATATACGTATACATAGTATATATGAAGAATACATGGTGAAGAGCCCATCCTGGTTGTGTAGTGGAAAAACTAAGCCCTGTGAACAAAATGAGCAGAAGTTAAACCAATACTAGTTAAACCAATATTCCTAAAAATACTCTTCCCCTGTAGAGATGATATAGCTGATGGTAATGTATACAAATGGGCTTTATAGGTCTCAGGCATTGTGGATTTAAATATGTAATGACTAGCCTTTGGGAGCCACGTCTGATGGGCTGGTGCATCTGTGTCAAAATTGGAAAGTACCTGTTAAAAAGGATATGGAATCAGATTGACCTGTATTAGCCATGTTAAATTATTGAACAGTACCAACAGTGCATGGGTCATCACTTGCTGATACTCTCTTCAAGAAGTGGCAAAAGAAAGTCTGTCTGCGCTGTGAGGATCTGATGTCAGTCACCAGGGGTTTGTAGACGAGTAAAGAGAAAAGTAAGGGAAAACAAAAATCCAGTTCTGACATGTTTCCGCTGCATGATGAAAATGATACTTTGCTTGGCTATAAATGGCTATAAAGATGCAACACCAGGGTGGTATTTTAAGAAAATTTTGTTAAATGTGTATAAATTCAGTGAAAATAGGCATAATCTCTTTAGATCTTAAAACAGCAGGAGAGAAAGAGCACTTAACTTTATTTAGTTGTTCTGCCCAAGAAGACCTTGGGGAATAACTGTAACAAATTGGGAAGGGAAAAGTAGAGAGTTAGTAAACTTCTCTTATATTATACTAGTGATGCTGATCTTGTGTAGGACATGCAGGGGTCTGTTTCATTGCACAGGACATGTCAAAACTGAACATTGGTTATCCAGTTAGAAGTACTGGAAACTGTTTGTCAGTGATAATGGTCGTGTATTTCTGTCTGGCTTGAGAAGACTGATACGAGGAACTATACTGACCTTAGCATGAACTGCTCAGAATTAGTTGTGTTTAGCAGTGCTAATAGAGTAATGTGAGTGGTATTTCTTTCATGTCAAGCAGGTTCTTGAATGGTAAGCTCTTTGTGCTCTGTAGGACATCCTTTTATTTGGGTGAATGAGGTTGTAATGCTCCCACAGGCATCATCCTCTGGCACCTCCTTTGCAAATTCCACGTGTGCAGTTTAATTGGCATGAGCTGCAAAACTGGGCCTATTCATAAAGAAATCTGTTTAGTACCAGGAATCATTCACACAGATATTTAATTTCTTCATTTTCTAGTCACTGTCCTGTAGCCAGTAGACTCAAAAAAAATAGGGGCAGAACTCAGCAAGGGGTGTGAAAACTCTTTGTCTCACGTCACTCTGGAGCCTGAGTTCCTAGAAATATGCCTCTGTTTTTGAGTTGATGAATTTTGCAAGAGCAGCTTAGTTATGCTTGTTGTGCTGGGTTGTTTTCTTTTTCCTTTTCTTTTCTTCCCCGCCCCGCCCCCCCCCCCGTCCCGCCCCCCGATGTCAAATGGAAGAGCAAGTCACAAACGTGTTTCCCTTTTGCCACGGTGCTTGGCTCAGAGTGTAAATGGCATACTCCAGGCTATCTGTGTTGGAAGTCTGCCTAAGAGGAGTGGCTGCGTTCGAAATTCTTGTTAAGGAAAGTGATGGATAGCTTTGCTGCAAACTGCTCTTTCCCCTTCTGAATGAGCCTGGGAAGGTGAGGGCTTCTGAAAAGTTGTCAGCAGGAGATAGCCATGCAGGAACCTCTGTGTGCAATTGCTGGAGCAATGCTGAAAGGGGAAAATGAGAATAATCTAAAGCCCTACCTGTTCAAGCAGTACCTGCTAAAATTGCCGTAACGCAGATAGTACCAAACATGTCTAATGAATCGGGTCTTGTCTCTGGTATCAGATGGGAGTTGGATATTGCATAAATATCAGATTTATTAAGAGCTCTTTTTTTTTTTTGTTCGGTGAATATTAAAGAATAATTCCTCTTGTGTTGAATAAAGGGTAATCTGCTGATAACAGTCTCTCTGAATCCAATGAATCCAAAGATATTGGGATTGCATTTTCCTAAGAAATGGATAAGTTGAGAGAATGATATTTCTTGTAATTTCTCTTCAGTGAGAAAAGAGATATTAGCTGAGTGTTTTTAAAAAAGATACTACTTGAGAGTAATTTCTCTGTCTAGTTAAAAGTACCTGGGGGAGATTTATGTTGGTCTTTTTTAAAAAAAAAAAAAAAGTAAAGGAATCCAAATCAAAAGTTTATTTTTGATCATTGAAGCATACTGGTTGACTGATGTGTTTTGGTCCAGTGCTTTAACATGTGCATCATGGTGCTATTCCAGTAAGTGATCATACTTTTATCACTAGCTCTGTTTTTTTATATTCATGTAATGCTTTATTTCTCAACACTGCAGTTAATGCTTAAATAATCTAGAAGGGTATTTCTACTTGTCATTCCTTTCCCTTGTCTGAGAAGAACAATCTACTTTGCAAGCAAGCACACTTAAATTGAAATCTGTCCTCTTGTTTCCAGCACTTGTCTATATCTAGCTGGAGCATTTACATATTGACATGTGTCTGAGATTAGAAATAATGAGATGGTGTTAAGTTTACATCTCTGCAGCTATATCTGGTACTTAAAGTGGACATCATTCTTTTTTGCTGTGTGTAAATAATATATATTCTGGAGCATTTAGAAATGTGTTAGTTTACTTGAGCTAAAAATAATGGAATCGTAAATACGGGTCATTAAACTATTTAGAAAATGAGTCAGACTTCTGGTTCCAAGTGTTTTCTAACAAAATTACCTAGCTCAAACTGAGATTTTTTTTTTCTGAATTTACTAGTCTTTACTGTGTGGTGTTCTTGTACAATGGGAAAATTTCTTCAGAAGAAGGTGAAGAAATGTTTTAGCTTAGAGTTTGACGGAGTTGTTAGTTCTTTTCTTAAAAACAGCTGTCCTTTTATGTGGTTTCCCCAGGTCATAGTAATCCTGCTGTCACCTTCGGCTCTGCCATGAAAGAGGAGCCTTATTTTTTTTAAACCATGGTGTGATGAGTCTTGGTACAACTGAAAGATCTCCAATCTGCATTTAACCAGGTTAGGTGTTTAAATCTACACTGAAAGAGCTGGTGGTGTCTGGGCTGGTGAAAGAGAGGAGCTTCTGTGCTGTGTAGACGGGGACTGTTAGCCTGGAGAGCACTGGATTTGTTAGTGCTCCTGCTGCCCTCGAGGTTGGCCTGTCTTAGGCTCTACCCCTCCACTTCGTGGTGGGAGTGGGACTAGGATGGGTTGTCGGCATTTTGTTTGCTATTTAATCTGTCTTCTCAGAAGGCTTTAGTGCTGCTCTGCAAATTTACTTCTCATTTTCTGGATTTGGTGATTTTAAAAATTTTTTTCTTGTAACGACCTTGAAATGAAAATCCTGCAGAGCAGCATGTGACGCCTTTCCTTGCTCCTATCCAGGCTGCTGTCCACAAGATTTCCATTTTTTTTTTTGTTGTTGTGTTCATGAAAAGCCTGGTTTTACCATGTCTACAGGGAAATAAGGATACATACAATATACGGTATCTGTAGTGGCAGAAGATTTTGATGTTAGGAGTGAAGTCAAGATATTAAGTGTGTTGCACTATTGTGGAGACGTGGGTGGGATGGCGTTGCCTGTTCTGGGTTCACCTTCTTTAAAATGTTAATGCACCTACTCTGCATTTTTGTTACTTTTATTAGTTTTGTGTTAGACTTTTTTTTTGTTGGCCTTATGAAACTAGTGAAATGATAGTTTTGTTTCATTTGCTCTTGTTTTAAGTAAATATTTCTGCATTAAAGTAAAAAAAGACTAAGCTAGTGTAGAATTAGGAAGAAAGGTTACCCAGAGAAACAAGATGAGGAATTGTTGGTAATTGGTCCTGAGGTTTGGGTGTTTTTTGTACAAAATGATTGGGTAGGCTTCTCTTCTTCCTGTTTCTGTTAAATATCCAAATGCAAATAAAATCACAACAGTTGATTGTATAAGCAGAGAGATAAAAGCTGCAAAATATATACCTGCACTTTTATTTAGAGATAAACCCCAAATCTATTATATTTACAAATAATCCTTTCTGAAAGATCAAATTGATGAAATTACTTTATTTTGAAAAAGCATGTTCGATATTTCCTTGAAACAATGTTGAGTTTGAAACTGACTGGAGAGAAGCATGAGCTTATTTAGGCTTCAGGAAATTATAATAAGTAAAAAAATATACATGCGTTGTAAATTTACTGTTGAACTTTTTAAAGAAAATCAACTCGCTGAGTGGTGGGAGGCTGCTGGATTTATGCCTGAGGTGCAAACATTTGATAAAGGCAATCTGCTTATACAGAGGGAATATTTTCTTTCTTTTTTTTTTTTTCCTTTAGTAGTAGTAGCCATTCCATTCAAAATTAAAAGCCAATTGGAAGAGAAGACAGGAGAGCTTGTTTTTCAATTTCTGGTGTAAGACTGCAGTGGATGTAGTAGGTGAAGATCTATTAATTCTAAACACTGTGGAGCACAGTCGCCTACAGTGTCAATCACATTCACTAATTATAAACAAAATTTCTGGCAAAATGCTGGAATTTATGTGAGAATAATTTCAAATGAAAAAGTCTTGAGGATCACTAATATATGAGAATTAAGGTTTTTTTGTGGAAAATAACTAAGCACAAATAAAAATCACGCTTGATTTTTTGTTTTTTAGATTGATGCAAATGATGATTAAAACTTGATTAAAACTGTTTTTAAGACACTTGATTTAAAAAATCTTAATGTGATTGAGGTAAGAGTCTATGAAGGGTGATTCCTTTTTATTTTATTTTATCAGTGTTGGAAAAGATGACATAAGGCCATAGAATATGCACTATTTGTTTCATTGCCTTTAGCTGCTTTTTATTCTCTCCCCCTGGAGGTTAGAGACCCATTTCAATGACTTCAGAGATGAACAAAATGTGTATCCTAAAGTCTGTATTTTGTAATTGCTTATGGAAGCTTGTTAACATAGTGACATTAATAATAGGGTAGAAATTAGGAATCTGTAAAAATATTTGAATGATATGAACATAGTTTCTTTCTCTTTGCTTAGAAAGACGTTTTTCTGTTGGACAAGGCAGATTAGTCTGGTGTCCCAGCTTTCTGAGGAATAAACACTTTCTGTGTGTGTATAGGCATTTCCTTTACCTCCACTGTGTCAATAAAGGAATTTCTTCTTATTGAGCAGCATTTTATCTATGATTTTTCAATTAATGGAATGTTTTCTTTTGAGTGTTTGTTTAATTTTCTGTAGTTCAGGGTCAGAAATGGTAAGTGGTGTTAGTTTTTAAGAAAACTTTTCTTAGAAACAGTGTGTTAAAAACTGAATCCTCCCAACAAAACCACAGACGGGTCTCTTTTTCGGTCTCTTTTCCTGTCTTCTACTTCACTCTCTTTTTCTTTCCCTTCACAACTCAAAAGGTCAAATGAAGTCAAACCCTCCCCCACACTCCATGAAAAGAAGAGAAAAACCTTAATTTCTTTATCCATTGCCTTGCTGCATGCTGGAAGACCTGTCCTGCAGTGAAAATAAGTATCGACCCTAATTTTAGCAGATTATTTAAATGTGTCGCTTCTAAGGCAAATATTGAGGTCTAGGTTTTCTTCTGAATAAAATGCACTTTCCTGAATTGGAGTATAGGGTGCAAAGTATTTGGCATTAGTCATAGCTGGTAGATGAATGTGTACTCTGTCCTGAGATTGTATTTCTGATACTTGACTGACTGCGAATGTGATTCTGACAGTGTGCTGTATACTTAGGTATTCTGCACACCCAAAGAAGGCAGCAAGGCAGTCATTCAAAAGAAAAAGGGCTGGTAATAATTGTTTTGAATAGAGACAAAAGTAATTTGAAGGCTGGTAAACCTAACATTGTTAGAAATTAGCCTTATGCTTGTGTGGGAGTCTAGACACCATTAAAATGTTTCAATGCTGTTGAAATGATAAAAAAATTTGTTGCTGGCCAGTTAAACTGAAAACATCAAATTGCTTTTCAGATATCAAATTGTTCCTCAGTGGATATTTTCTTTAGGTCAAAGAAAAAGAGAATCAGAGTCGATTTAATGAAGCACATGGTAATCTACTAAGCAATCCTGCTTCTTGCACCTCTGTTATACCAGTATGGCCTGTGATTAATATAGATTAAAAATGCAGTTCAGCGCCATACCCAAGGCCTGTGCTTTTTGTGTGGAAGGGTTTCCCCTCTGTATGAGGAAGGAAGATGACTGTATTTTGTAGTTGTTTCTCTGGTCTCTTGGCAGAGTATCAGGGTAGCTTCTGGTTGGGTCATGTTTTGCTGTGTCTGTTTTGCAAGAAAATATTTTGGCAGTCTATTATGTGTGGTTCGGTCCAGCGGAAGAGCATGTGGGATGTGTAATCTTCAATTGGAAATCTTGTAGGAGTGTTTATTTTAATCAATTTTTAAACATGCATCACGGCATGTCTAAAAATACCTGAGTACTTTGGTAGAGTGGAGAAAAGCACTGTAAATATAAATGTAGGTGGTGTGAATGGCTGAGAACTGGGTAACATTTGCTGTAGTTGTCTAAGGGCTTTCCTTAGAGGAAGAATAAAAATTGCATGTGAATAACAGGCCATTGAAATTATTTTTTTATTGATATGTTTGTGAACAGATGAATTGGAATATAGAGATAATGAACCAACATTGTGTTTTATTAATTATATTGGATGAGGTCAGGAGCACTAACTGCACCATTCAGCTCTGACTCATTCTGTTTGGCTGCGATGAATATGATGAAACTACAAAGGCAGTTTTCAAACATATGGCTACAAATAACTTGTCAGTGTATGTTGATGCAGAGTCCACATAAATCTCTACATCTGTAATGTGTGAGCCCACAAGTATCTTCTCTTAATTATGCTGTTTGACATTTCTAAAACTAAATAAGAATGATGGTTAGTTATGAATGATATCTTGCTATGCTGAAATGCCAAGCTTCGTTTTATTGCAATAGAGATTAGGGCCAGCAGAGTAGTAGTTACTGTCAGCATCAGAATTTTTGCTACTGTTAAACTGCTGATGCAGCATTCACTTAATACAAATGAACCTTTGCAACTTTATAAAGTACTTTAAATCTAGAAAAATTTACACCTTATCAAAAGGTTAATCCTGACAAATTATTGTAAATTGTCTCCTGTCTGTGCAGTGCAGGTGCAATGAAACTATTTCTCTGCTGTACAGTCCAGTGCCTATTTTGAAAGCCTGGAGAGCATCATTACAGCTACTAGCAGCACTGAGTTGGCTATCAGGAGTAGCTGGAGGATGGTCTCGCAGCACTTTTACTCGGTCAAGTCTTTGAGTACCAGTTATGCATAGGGTTAACAAGCTTTATTTCTGCTGTCCAGCATTATTGATGGACTGTGTACTAGCATTGTTCCGGCAAAATATGGAAAATACATGCTTAAATAGCATCAAACTTCAGTGGCATGGAAATACTTCAATGAATCAGGGCCTCAGGTTTTTTTTTTTTTCTCTGTAGGATAGCATCCACTTTCTTTCTAAAGTGCTTGCTGCATTCTGAGTCCTGCTGTTAATGTAGTGTGGGGGAAAAAAATAGCTTTCTAAAGCAATGAGTGCTGGGTAGCCCTCTTGTCACCAATAAAAAAAATAACCCAACTGCAGCTAATTGAGCACCGTGTGCTTAACCAACCACATAGCTCAGTTTTAAGGAAGTTCATAAGCTCCAACACCTGTCACTTTATTTTATTTCTGTTTTGACTGAGAAATATGAAGTCATCAATCTGAACGCTGTGTTTATAATCAGCATAAAGTCACACAAAGATGCAGGCTTGTATTTGCGTAACCACTGCATCTGCATTCACATTTTGTAATTTCTGTTACAACATATAGAATAAAGTATTTGTCTAAGTACATGATGGGGGTACATTACATTACATTGAGGTAAATGCCTGTAAATTGTTGGTTTTATGGTAGCTCCCACATAACTATAGTGGCATGCAAGCTTTCTGTGCAGGACACAGCACTGCTTCCTCTCTTATGTAAGCAGCTGCTGTGCTCCTGGGCAATAAAACGGGTCAAGAAGTGAAGTACTTTCCACCTGATCACTGTCCTGTATCATGTGTTGATAAGCATTAAATAACCTTTAAACAAGAATACCCACTCAAGAACATTGCAACACAGGATTTTTTTGCTGTTATTTATTAATAACATCTTTTGCAAGTGTGAGACCTGATTGTTGGATAGCTCAGAAATGTAGGTATTCACTGAGAACTACCCTTTTTCTTCTTTCTGAGGCAAGATGCATGTAAGAGGCAATTGTGATGTTTTGACAAAAGCTTTGTTTTAACATCTTGCAGTTGATAGAATCCAGACTGTGACCAGTACAGGGGTTCAATATCGAACCATATAAACTGAGCTGGGGCCTGTTTTCCTCTAAAACCATCCCTTTTGAATGCTCAGTGGTTCAGTGCTCTCTTTCACTAGAGAAACAGCCAAGCTTCCATTTCCCACCTCCTCGAAGAGAGTCTTACCCACCCACCCGCACGGGTTGTTTTTGTGGGGGATGTCCTTTCTTCTGAGGTAGTGCCAGCCTGGAGAAGGGAGAGTGAAAGGGAGCCCCTGCCATGGTGCAGGCCTGTGCTCGGGATGCTGCATGGCCAAGGCTATAGTGAATTCCTCCTCTCCTTAGTCCAGCAACTGTTTATAAATTTTGATCTATTTTTTATTGAACACCTGTTCCAGGTTTTTGCTCCCTGCTCGTCTGGCTGGTGACTTCTCCCTTCTCTTTTGCATTACCTTTTTTTTTCCCTTTCCTCTTGACTGAAGTCCTCTCTTAACCTCCTGTTGTATCTATCAAATTCCATAAATTCTTCTTCTGAATTCCTATTACTTTCCCACAAAAAGCCCCTTATTCTCAGAGGGGAGCGTGTTTTTGCTTGGCCTCTGGACAGCTGTTCTATTCAAAACCTCTCCCCTGAAGTAAGAGGCATCCCACAATTCATCGCTTTCTTCTTTGCCATGGTAAAAGCAAAAAAGAATGTTTAACAAAGACCTACAATTTGTGGGGGGGTGAGAAATGTGAGTGTGACTTAATAGTTTCAGAAAACTGCTGAATAATATAGCTGCTGAATAATATAACCCTTCAGAGGACCTTTTTGAAAGCTTTATCCCTGTTCATATCCTGCTGATAAAGCAATAAACTTACAGAATTTGATGCAAACATCTTATTTGGACCTCAGTGGTGAGTATTTGAATGATTTAGTATTTCAAAGAACCCCACTCTACCCCCCCCCTTTTTTTTTTTTGCCAAGGCAAGGTGGCATGGATTTAAAGCACATACTACATGGTAAGGGTTGATAATTGGTAAGCATTTAAAAGTATGCAATACAAATTGAGGGCAATACATTTGTAAAAAGTTAGGTTTTTTTCTTTTAGTTCCATTTATCCCTTAAAGCTGTTACATGCACAAATCCTTAAAAGAAAAAGTTTGATAAACACTATTTTGATCTTGGTAAGCATTTGGAGTATGCAGTTAGATCATTATCTAAACAAATTTGTCACAGAATGATGTGCTGAAATTGGTGTTTACAAGGAATGTAATGAAGTTAAAAATTACAGTTTTACCACTGTTTGCAGAACAAAATATTTTAACCTGCTCTCACTTGCAGTGTGTAACTCTTATCCCAAAGCAAGATGAGGAATAAAATACTTTACACTTAATTTTTTCCTAGTTTAGTGGGTGCCTTTGAGAGCCTCTGTTGCGTGTTGGGTCCTGCTGTGTTCTCACGGTGGTCACTCGCTTTGCTTTTTTTGTCCAAGAGGCCTTTCAGTGGTGGCTGGGTGCCTAGTGAAAAATGCTTCTGGGTTTGAATGTATTTAATTTCAAAAGCAAATTTGCTGGTCAAATTAGACGGGGGATGAGCCTGCCATTTTGAAATGTTGGTGTTTCTCAGCTCACAGTGGACGTGTTTCTGTCTCTGTACTGTGGCACCGGTGTGTACAAACCCACTTTGGCTTGATACTGAAAATCACGGCAAATAGAACTCTCTAAGGCACCCTTTATCAGGCTTGGGCAACACGCGGGAGTGATCTCTGTCAATCATGTGCAACAAGAGGAAGGCTGGTTACAGAACATATTTCCCACTTACATGCATATGTATAAATTTTCCCGGAAATCTTATGCATATTCTAATCCTTTCCAAAGTCTAATTTTAGCGTTAAGAAACTTCGCAACAGTCAAAGCTCTTGCTCACTTGGAGCTGGCTCCAGCTCTCTGCTTGACCTTGGCTTTAAGATAGGAAGTACTGCAAACAGAAGTGATTACAGAAGAAAAGACATCTGTTCAGCACAGATCGTACTTCACGCAAGGCACTGTCATCTTCAAAGAACAAACAATTGTCTGGAAAACACCATTTTAAAGAAAACCTGCTCTCAGAGGGACTTTCTGTCTAACTTCCAGAAAAACATAACTACTTAGATGAAAGTTAACTGTAGTTTAGCTTTAATCAAAATATTCTGCTTTGAAATATTCCACTTTGTGAAGTTTCAAAATATTCCCCATCCTGTATGGAGCTGCTGTGGGGACCTTGGAGCGCCGCAGCCCATCAGTTCCTGTTCTATGAGATGTCTCGCATGCATACCCAGCATATTCCGGCCTCGCACACATGCCCGACTTGTATTTTATACGGATTGGTGGCCTCTCCGGAGGAGCCGTGGCTTCACTCGTTAGCTTGCTGAGGGGCTGAGCCTGTGGACAAAGGATTCCCTCGGGCTGGGACTGGGCTGGCCGCGGCGGCCCCATTGTGAGGGTGTCCATATGCATATGAAAAGCCCTTTAAAGAGGCATTTGCGCTGCCCGTTACCCCTTTGTCACCGGCTCCTGTAATGAAGAGTCCCGAGGTATTCATTAACGTGCCTTGTTTCATAAACATTTCTTGTACAGAATTCTTAGCAGGCGCTATTTCCGTGGAATAAACAATATACCAAGAATAAGTGGGTTTTTTTCTTTCTTTTTTTTTTTTTCATAACAACCAATTAATGTTTAGAAAAACCTTAAGTCAGGGTGGACTGGATAATGCAAAATATTCATTGCAAGGGTATGCATACTTAAAACTGTCCTCTGGTGTTGTGGCAGTGGTTATTTTTCCACCGGTGATGGAACAAGCATTTCAGTGAAAGACGGGCTTTTCTGTTCACAACTCCAATTTTTTTTTTTTTTTTGCTGCTCTGTGGTGTATTCGCAACTACTAATTTAATTGACCAAGCTTCTTCAGCAATTTTGCAAATACATCCTGAAGTGTATTGTTTTCTTATTGCGAGGTATGACAAACCATATTTTAACCGTTACTAAGGTTTTAAATTCTTTAGAGCTCCATTCTGCGATGGTTGCATGGCGGGTTGTGTTGTGTCAGTTGTAGCTAGAGAAGTCACACCACTAGCTTCTCTGTCTGAGAAGGAGCTTTTGTGAAAGATGACATTTGACTGCCAGATCCTTTAAAAACCAGGGCTGCCGAGCGTTACTTTATCTGCTTTGCGCAGAGCAACAGGGCTTTTTAGTGCCTGCGTATTCATTATATAGAGGGAGTGGCTACATGTTTAATACAGGTCCTCAGTAATTTTGTGTAGTCCACTAGAGTTCTTTGGTGTAAGTGTGAGGCAATAAAACTCATAATGGTCTCATTTGTTCCCTTAGCTTGTATCTGTTCCACAGGATCCTCACCAGGGTTTTCTGTTGTAATTTTCTTTTCTTTTTTTTCCCTCTCCAGTTGTCTTGTGTGTTACGTCTGGCCTTGGCCTCCGGCTGTAATCGGAAGCCCTCGGAAATCACATGAATGTTACTCTACCTGGGCAACAAGGACCTGGATGCCAGGCAGGGGACTGGAAACTTTGTGAAATTATATTCTTGCTGTGCTTCTTGAGGGTGCGTGGCCAGCTGGCGCCAGGTGGGCTGCTGCTGGAGTAGCAGGGAATGTGAAAATCCGGACCTTGCTTTCTAAAGTGCCTAGGCAGTATCTCTCCTCCTGGGCTTGCAGTTTATTATCTCCACTCCAGTGAGTGCCGGAGGATTTCCGTGGTTTGAAGGGGTAGCCAGTGGTGAGTTCCTAGTACCCTTAGAGGGCTTTGGAAAAGTGTGTGAACAGCCCCCAGAGGCTTGAAAGCAGTCTCTGACATGCAAATGCAATTCTCATCACCTCATTTTCCCATCAGTGCCAAGGTCTTCCAGGTCTCAGCATGTAGGCATTGGTCCTGCTGTAGTGTAGTATTTAAATACTTACGGTGTTAGTCCCTTCTAAAGCCCCGGGGGTGAAAGAAACAGGCGCAGAGCCTCATGCAAGAAGATATGTGGTCGTGAATTTTCTAACAAATTACTAGTGAGTTTGAAACAGCCAGAGGCACTTCTGTATCTTTGGTTATCTTTAGAAGTGTGGTGTGTGGTGTATTTTGAATATTGGTTTAAAGTCCTAAATAATTTGTGTGATAGCTGAAGGTCTTTTAGCCGTTTAACACAGAATTCTTTATTTTCTTACTGTTCAGTGCCTGTGGAGGTTGCTGTCACTGAGACAGCAAAATTATTTCTACTGTGAAAGAGCTGGAGTATGAAGCCTTTGGGTAGGACGCCGGAGTCGGGTTGTGAGTTCCTGTTTAATCTTCATTCCTGACCTGTAATAGCAGCTGAGGATGAGGGGGAGGGGCGTGCTGGCTCCCAGAGCTCACCAGATCAAGATGCATTCAATGCTTCTCTATAGGTCGCTGACCTGCTCTCATTTTGTGCATTTCCTGGCTGACCTGCTCTCATTTCGTGCATTTCCTGGCTTGGAGGGTGTTGGTAGAGATGACAATGTTGCAAAACCCAGAAGCTGAAAAATTCTTTTCTTCTTTTGACCTGCTACTTTGGGTAGTACCTGCAAAAGAAAGACTGTTTTTCAGTAGCATGCATTAATTTGAGTTTAGATTGGCAGGGCAAAACCTGTAGATTGCTAGCTTTTAAAGTGAGGTACAAAAAAAGAAGTTGCTTTTATGTACTATTGTGGTAAATATGCCATTGATGGTCATTATTTTCTGAAGGTGAATCAATATAAAATGCAGGAAATTCTTATCTATCCTAGGACTTAGCATTATGGTGCCTTCATTGATAGTTTAAATTAATATGCTGAGTGTGAACTGTGGCGAGGGTTGAAAGGGCATGCGTTCTCTTCTGCCGGCTCAGCTACACAGATGGCAGTCCTTGGGCAGGAGTGGAGTGGGGGTGGGAGAGGACGATGTCCTACCCCCTGGCACAAAACTGCTGTGGCTTCCTTGTCAAAGTCCTCATTTACTGCTATAAACCCCTTCCTCTCCTCTCGTTTATGTGGAGAGACAAGCTTTCAGGCTTCATCTGCTGGATTATCCCACTGATTTTTTTAGTAAGACAACTTATGTGAGTAGCGCTGCTTGCCTGCAGATGTCACAAAATATGTGATGAAAGTAAGAGAGGGGAAAAATCCTATGGAAATAGCATGAGCTGAAATCTATTTACACACAACCAATGTGCAAACATATTAAAGAAAACTGCACCAAATCAACTTTAAAGTGTTGGGCAAATGATACAGGCTGTGATAGTTATCAACCTTTATCAGGGGTTAACCTAAAACCTAGGCATAGTATAAGCTTACCCTAAGGTGCATCTCTTGATTTCTGTGCATATTGTGGAATGGGTATTTACATTTCACCATTCCCTTGTTATTCCTTTGTTTACATTTACACTCTCCTGTTTTGTGAATATAGGTCACAACCATAGACTATTTTGCACTGCTTTTAATCATGAAAAATTCATGATGGACCTCGAGGAAAAAAGGCTTCCTGTGTAGTGAGTATTATTTGTAATAAGTAAAAGACACTTCAGTGCCTTCTCTGGGTGAAGAAGTAATCCCTCTGTATTGGGAGGAAAATAGAGCATTAAGTGAATTTTATAAGATCTTTGTTGTGTCTGATGTCTTCAAATCTGTGATGCTGATTGGCTGGAGTGCAAGCCAGTCCATTAAAGAAATGTCAAGTGTAATTTTGGAAGAGATATGTTTTAAAACAATACATGCATAAAAAAGTAGCATAAGGAATTTGCCTTTGGGCTGCTGTGAGAGTGACACATTAATTGTCACAGATGAAGAGGTAGACCCCCTTTGGAGCTCCTGATTTCACTGTTTGTGATTTATTAGTCTTGCCACTCATTAGTAAGGGGACACATGTGCTGTTCTCACAGCATTTAAAAGATGGTCTGTCTTATCTAAATATTTTAGCAACAAACTTGTAACTTTCTAAGATCTAGTAGTGCCTTCATATTATTTCTCCAAACATGTGCTTTCATTTAGTTTTTAACTGCAGAACAGTAAGTGCTGCTTGGGTTTTGGTGTTTTTTTTTTTTTTTTTAAGAACCGTTGCTTTATGATAAATATTGATTTTTTTTCTCTCTTTGTTAAAATGTACAGAAATGTGGCCAGTTAAACCAGTGATTCTTGTATAGTAGCTAATAAATCATATCTTGTCTATTTTTTCCTTATACTTCCTGTTTAGTTTATTCATTTCAGCTCTGTAGTGAGATCAGCTAGATGCTGCTGTTGCAGCAGAAGCAAGATGGTGATGCTGTGGCAAGTACTCCCCCTTTCCCCCCATGTGTTTATCGCAGCTCAGTTGGTTTCTCTGCCAGTGTTCATCTTGGTCTGCACACTTTTTTTTTTCTTTTTTTTTTTTAAAAAAAAAAAAGCACGAGCACTCTTTGCTTTTTAGCTGAGAAATTGTGCTCTTCTGATTGTGGTGATGGTCCTAACTTGTGAGTAACTGCAAGAAAAGCAAGTGATGTTGAACAAGGAACAGGAATGAAAGTCTTTCACATAGTTCTGTTCTTCAAGCCTTGGAACTGACTGGCTGGAGGTATTTTTCTGCCGCTTGTAGGCATTTCTGTTGAAATTCTAGTGGTGTAACAATGCACTGAATTTTAGATCGCCCCAGCAAACTCTGCCTTCTGTCTGTTAGTGATTTATTCCTTCTCTTCAGCAGGAGAAGAGGGTGTAGGGGGTGTGGATTTGTGTATATTTGTTTAATGGCTTTTCTATGTAAACTTCTCAACTCTTTCCCAGGGTCTGTAAAGGAATGGTGCAAATTTTAATCATTAATGCCTTCAATTAGTCAATATAAAAGCCAACAGGATTAGACTTTAAGAATATTTTGTGGTTTAGAGCCAATACGTGTAGATTCAAACTTGCCTTACCTTAGAAATTGCCTGCAAAACTGCATTGTCTGTGTGTTATTTCTAGGAGCTACTTATTTTTATTTTATATGTTAGTCTTCTGAGACAGGAAGCTCATAACAATCGCTGCTGAACTGGAATGTGTGAAGAGTGGCAAGTGATGTAATCACGCATTTTCCTGGTGGTGCAGCTTCCTGAAAAGTTGCCGAGTCTGATATGGGCATATTACTTGTGACTGATCAGTGATTCATTTTTAGTCCCTTTATTAATTTTAAGGGATTTTTAAAAATGAGCTTGTTTTCATATTTTTTCCATTTTTTTTCTTCAGATACCTAAACTTAGCTTTATTTACTCTGAATCTGTAATGTGATTCCACTTTACGTCTGCTTTTCAATGACTGTTATGTGTTTTGTTTAACTTTTTTTTTTAAAGTCTTCGTAAGTGTATGAAATACATTAAATAACTAACTCTGAATCAGGGTAATGCTCCTACCACAATGATATCACGATGTTATAAACTACGTCAGTTTACTTTGATTTCTGGGACGTCAAGAAATACTGCACTTCATGGTATAGAAGTGTTTATGCTTTTATTAAATCTTGCTTATATTGTCCATTAGGAGTTAAATTGAATAAAACTAATTATCTGTTATAAAGCATTTCCCAATTTAAACAAAACTCCTTAGTTGATGCCACATATAGCATGAGGTGTTACCTAGGTTTTAAAAACAAATCTAAAGTACTTGTTTATGCAGGGAGTGTATGTTTAGACAGAATGCATTGGTAGTATTGTGTCCTCCTTTTGACCTTGATTTAATCACAAAGTATGATTTTCGCTATAAGTGGCAAAAGGTGGTGATCTGTAAGAGTTGCAGAGATTGAGATGAGGTCCAGGTTTGTTTCTGTGTTGTTTATGCCAGGTAAATGTGGTGAGTGGTACATGTGTTTGGTGTTACTGCTACAGAAGTATTCTGTTAGTGAACTTAAATCTTTAAATAGGTACACCTAACCTTGTTAGTGATCTTGGGTACTGTTATTTATAAACATTGGGGGTCTTTGTCATCAGCAGAGACCCGGTTTTGCTAGAACTTTGCAAATTTAAAGCTAACTCTTGTCCCACAGATGTTACAGTGTAAATATTGTTGCTGCATTTGCAACTGTTTGGGAGCTTGCCAGGAAGGGGTTATTTTTTTGTTTATGCAGGGGTCTCTTGGAAAGTCTGGCTTTCTATAAATACCATACTCAACTGATGAACACTTCTATGCAAGCCAATGTTATGGTAGCAATGCTCCTCTCCTTTTCCCCAGAAAGTAGCCAGTACACAATGAATAATGCAAAAAAAATTAATCAACATTAGTGCTTGTTTTTAACTTTCTGCTATGTATTTTTTTTCTAGTTTGTTTCTGTCTCTGTTACAAAGCCCAGGAAATAGCTTGTTGTGAAGCAGCCACTCAAAAATCTGCAGCTGGAGCCTAAAGCTTTGCCTCCTCTTAAGTTGTGGGGTTCGACAGTTTCCCAGTTTGCTGCAGAATGGGCTGGCATGGCTTGTTTCTTGCATGATTGTGGTGCTTTCGCTGACTTAAGACAGCCGTGAGATTAAAAATAGTGGTGAGATTTGTGGTCCATTGTCCTTTTGAGTTTCCAGTGCTGCATGCACCTCTTTTCCCTAGCTACAGCTTCCTGAGGAGAGTGTCTCAGTTTCAGGCTTGGGGTGGTGAGCTGGCAGAGTGTTTTTTTTTGTTTGTGTTTTTTTTGTTGTTGTTTTTTTTTTTTTTTAATTTTCACAGTTGCTGCCATGAGACATGTGAGTGATGGGTATTTGTGACACTTACATTTCTGTCCTAAGCTAGAAAGAGAGACCAAAATACCATTTTTCTATCTAAGAAGTACTTGTAATTTATTTGTTCTGCTTCTGGTCATCTAAGTGGATGACACACAGTTATACCATTTCCATTTGAAAATATGACAAGATCGTACTGATACTACTAAAGGTAATATAAATATTATGTAATTGCTTTGGAAGGACTTGTGAACTGTTTTCTCAAGGCAGTGGGAGAAGTATTCATGTTGCAGGAAGTCAACTATGGTTCCAAGTTCAAATAGCTCATACTGTTAGAGGGAAACAGTGTTCTATGGAAACAATGCTTTTTTGTTTTTATCTTTAAAAAAAGAGTAAGAGGATTTAAAGGGTGCGGGGAAAAAGCCTGGTATAAACAAGGTAAAGTAGGCTATGTCATTCCCAAGAATCAATTTGTTTTAGACCACTTCCTACATTGTGTATTCTAGTTGCATGTTGAGAAAGGCCTGCAGACTGGGGAGCCACATAGTGGAAATGTTTTGAGCCTTTGTAGGTTGTTCAACTGAAATTCTCTTTCACAGATATAGGGAATATATATCTTTTCATGAGGCACAACTGCATCTTTAAATTGAACATCAACCTTAGTAGATAAATAAAGCCATGTATATATGGAGCACACAGAGAAGAACAAATAGCATACAGAGTAAGATTAGTTTGATTATGCCATTACTCTTCTTAGAATCATAGAACAGTTTGGGTTGCAAGGCACTTTAAAGATAATCCCATGCCATGGGCAGGGACACCTCCCACCACACCAGGCTGCCCAAGGCCCCATCCAGCCTGGCCTTGAACACCTTCAGGGGTGGGGCAGCCACAACTTCACTGGGAAACCTATGCCAGTGCCTCACCACTCTCATCGCAAAGAATTTCCTCCTTATGTCTAGTCTAAATCTTACTCCCTCCAGTTTATAGCCATTGCCCCTAGTCGTATCGCTGCATGACTTTCTACAAAGTCCCTCCCCAGCTTTCTTGTAGCCCCTTCAGATGCTGGAAGGTCGATATAAGTTCTTCTTGGAGCCTTCTCTTCTCCAGGCTGACTAACCCCAACTCTCTCAGCCTGTCCTTGTATGGGAGGTGCTCCAGCCCTCTGATTATCCTTGTAGCCCTGCTCTGGATCTGTTCCAGCAGGTCCAGAGGACCTTGCTGCTACCAGCTTGTTTGTGGCCCATTTTTAAAGACTTAGCTGCTAGAACTGTTAATACAGAAAACGAGAACTTTACCTTTTTCTTCTAAAAGTGTGCTGAAAAAAATGCCATGTGGCCTACAACACCTGTTACCCTCTGCATTTTTTTTAGAGACCGTGCTCTAAAATGTTAAAGTAATGAGGCAGGAAGAGAGGATGCGAGAGAAATGAGGAGGTAAGATAAGGTGTGAACTTAAGGTGATAAGTTTCTGACTGAATTAAGAAACCCTTCGATCTGATGTGAAGGCATGGAGGTCCAGTACCTTTGTCTGATACAAGCCGTAACTGGGGATTAAGCCCTCAGTTTCATTTAATCTCTTCTTCTCTGAGGATGAGTTCGTTAAGACTTATATAAAAGCTATTTTAAAACTTTATTTTTAACTTTTGATTATAGGTGTGCTATGTACACTAAACATGTTTTGAAAGGGCTCTCCTGCAGATGCGGAAGTGAGAGGTGAGGAATAAGCAGAGCTGAGCCTGCCCAAGCACATTACATTCCCATAGACATTTTTGAATCCCTTGCTGCAGCATGGGATCCGAACGTTTTTACCTGGAGAGCACCAGTGCTACAGGTGGCATTTGTTTTTGCTTGGAGGCTTTGCTGCACTTTATTCAGCTTATTTCCTACCTCTGCTCTTGATTTCTGGAGCAAGCAGAGCACTAATGTTAACTAGGATGACTTCTTACATGTCCTGTTCCCAGTTATAATTTCTGTCTTTCAAATCCCTTTGCTTCCTTTGCAAACTCAATCATTGCAAAGCTATTTTTATTGAAAAATAATAATGATGCTCAACAGATAGTATGGATTTACACTTCTGTGATAGGCTGGACCTGTGATAAAATGGCCTTCACAAATTACAAATATACTTTTTTTTTTTTGCCGAACATACTTTTGTTTTCCTATTCTCTTTTGCCAAAAAGTTGGCACTGTAGTTTCATTGTAGTGCAAGGTACATCTTTAATTTCCAGGTATTTGATGGTGTTTCTATATCTTAACCATGGTGTATTGCAGCCTTTCATATTGACAGCTCACTGTTTTGTATAAATTAATAGAGGAAACCTACATACTTTGGCAAATCAGAACAAGGTAAATTGTGTTTTGACAGTTGTAGAGCCTTTGAAAGATGCTTTGGAGTGTGGTGAATTTTAATGACTGAGATGGCTAAGGCAATTCATACTTCAGCTGATTGCTTCCAACTCCATACCTGCAGCCCTAGGAATACAACTATATCAATTTGCAGTTATCTATTATTTTAAAGTTACCTCTGCAACTGAGTGCAATGTACAAATGGAGTTTTTCTGCCTGATGAAGTCGAAGTCAGGGGATGTCAAAGTTATTAACGTTAAATGAGTAACTTGTTGTATGATTTTGTGGTGTTTCATTATTTTAAGTTTGCATGCATATTGTGTGTGTAATTGGAAGTACCAGATCCATGATTTTGTCTCTCTTGAGAAACACTAGTGCTGTGGCAATTTTTATATTACTGATTTTAAAATAGGTACTTTAAGGCTTTATTGTATTCAAGGAAAGGTGGTTGACTCATGGGGGGTGATAACATCTAGTAAGAATCTCATATATGGTGGTCCCTCTGTTAAAATAGTCTGCTATTTTTATATGTTCCCTATCTTACTGCTTGAAAAATACAAGTGATTTATTACTTGATTTTTTTTTTTTTCTTGGTACCACAAGGGAGCCCTAATATCCCTAATATCCTAATTTCAGGCCAGGATGCTTAGTTGACAGTGAGAGTAGGGAAGAACTTGTCCCTTCTATTTGAAAATTTCAGTTTGAGCATTGGCAATCATATCTGTGGGGGTCCCAAAAGAAGCTGCTAAATTTTTTGTTGGCTAAACTCTTCTGTAACTATCTTACACATTGAGGGGTACTTATGATTGCTTTAAAATAAAAATGTAAGCCCATAATTTATATGATTTCTAGTTAAAAAGAAAAAAATCATGTATTCCTCTAAGCCTCAAACCAAAAAGTATTGCATAGGCTGATGCTCCTAAATGTGGCAAATGAAGGTAGAGTGAAAATTAGACCATCTCCCAATAGCTTGCTTATGCTTTTATCAACTCTTTTTAAAAATATCTTTGAATTCTAAGTGTGAACATATTTTATTTAACAACATGTGACAGAAGGCACAGGCTTTTCTTTCTGTTTTCTAGCAACCCGCGCTTCTCATATGCTAGTGAATATTAGTATGAAATGTGGTTTCCACTGTAGGAGAATAATTCCCAGCAGTAATTGAGGGGAGAAGGGAAGAAAGGATCTGAATGGATGTATTCCATTTTAGTTGAAGGACTGACTATTTAATTTTCCTTTTTGCATTTGGCTAAAATGAGTATCATTTTTCCAGTTCTTCAAAGTATCTTTGATTTATCCCATATTGATCCATAGTGGATGTAGTGCTTTGCCGCTGAAGTTACGAAGTACAGTTGTTCATTGCCACGTTAACATTTTAGTTTGACTCAGGAGCTCAGTTTTGGTGTGCAGCCAGGGCACTGGGAGTTGGGGCTGATCATGCCCACTCTGGTTCATGTTGTGGGGTAATCCTGAAAGCATAAATTTGTATTCATTTTGGATAGCACCGAGCCCGAGGATTCTCACCCAGAATGTACTTAAAGCACTTCACATACCAGTCCCTTTTCCTTCACAGAGATGTATTGGTGCTAATCTGAAATAAATCTCTTGAAAGATGCACGTGCAAATGTTGAGTCTTTAACACCAGCTGTGGTGCTCTACTCATCTCCTTTTAGTGGGCAACCTGACATGATAACATAGGTGTAGCCATGAGGCCTTCTGAGTGGTCTAGAAATAGAGTAAGAGGATCAATATAGATTGGGATTTCTTCTCCATCTTGGATGAACTCTCTGGAAACTAGAATTGTCTAGCCTTTATGGAGATTTTTGTGAAGTTCTTTGGATGTGCTTGGAATATTCCCTTGTTTTGAGTAACAATATTTAAATTAAACAACATTTTCTTATTTTATTTGAATTCACTAGATTGTGAGGTTTTTGGCATTCCTCTCACTGAATTTTGGTAGTTGCCAGCTGGCACCTGTTCTGTAATGGTGGATATAATGTGTTTTACTTCTGACTTTTTTTTTTTTTTTAAAGTTCATTACTAAGTTCATTATTAAATTGAGTGGTTTAAAGTTTAACACTGTAGCTGCTACAGTAATGCAGATAAAGTACCAAATATTCTTTATTAATAACCATTTAAGCATAGTTAACATTTCTCTTGCTTTGTTTTCAGGTAAGACTCATGCAGATCCTGCCTTGAATACTTTTTACATCAGTTCTTTCAAAGCCTTCTGGTTATGAGCTTTGCTTTTTGTTGGTCTTGTGACTCCAGATACCATTATAAACAAGTGTACTTCTGTTGAGCTCATGACCCCAGTAATAACTGCTGTGACACTACTTGGAGGTCAAGACCCCTTGTTTGGGACTTGCTGCATTAGAACAAAATGAAAGAGTTGTCTTATGCTGATGCTTTAGTAGGCGAATGCAAATAACTGTCAAGAAAGCAGTGAAACAGATTAATCACACCGAGGGTTGTTGTCTTCCGAAGTAAAACTGAAAAAGATAGAGATAGCTTTAAGATGTTCAGTGTCTTAGGAACAAGTTAATAATAGTTCCCTACTGATTGATTATGTACCTCTCATTTAAGAACAAAATACCAAGAACATACACATGTTAAGCATATTTATGAAAATACATAAAAATCAACCAGCATTAATTTTATGTAAATGCTTGTATTTTCTCTGGAAAGTAAAATAAAGGCTTTAAACTTACCATCCCGTGAAAAGCCATTCCCACACAATCTTCCCCAACTCCATTAGCCCTTCAAAGATAGAGATGCTATCTCATATTGAGAGCTTGCATCAAAGTTCAGCCTGAGAAGACTTGTTTTATAGTCCTCAAATCAGCAGTTTGTAATGAAAATATTGATGGTGCTGCATTTTTAATGCCAGAAGTGTAACTCTATCTTTTTGAAGAAAGAAACTTAAGTATATGTTCTGATTTCCTTCAGTGTTTTCATACCACAATAGGGAATCAGGAAGTCCAGCTCTTTTGGTCTGCAGGTGTATTTTTAGTCCTCTTCTGGATTAATTATGCCATATGTGCTCAGCTTTTTAAGTTAATGAAGCTTCGTTACTTGAGAAAGATGACTGTGTCACTGTCTAGAGAAAAATTGTTCTTTTGAAAAAATAGAATTAATGTTGATCCAGGTTGGTGGTACTGTCTGTGTTATTTCACCTCTCCGATCTTAAAAGTATTTTGAGGCTTCTAACTAGTGAAACCTGGAAGTTAAAAATCATAAACTGTTACACTGAAAATACCATTGAAAATGGCCTTTTTAGCTCTTCATGACTCTAAATGCCTTACTGTGATGGCAGCACTTTTAAGTAGGCAGCCTGAAATACTTCATACCCAACCACATAATATTTGTAAGCAGCCTAAAATGGTATCCTTTCTGTCTTTATTAATAGGAAATGTTGTGATCTGTGGACAAGCAGAATTCACACCATTCAGACATGACTTAGTCCTCAGCAGTGTGTCCTCCACAGAAACATCTTCCATGTCCTCTGGATGGCAAACAAAATGTAGGAAGGAGGTCTGCAGTTCCGTGAACACATCTGAAACTCCTGGCTTATGTGCCTGTCTGTTAGTGACACTCTTGGGCAGGTCTTGCTTTACCTGTTATAGATAATAGCACATAAAATGGTTTGGATATGGTTTGGATTGGAAGGGACCTTAAAGATAGTCTAGTTCCAAACTCCCTGCCACTGGCAGGGACATCTCCCACTAGATCAGGTTGCTCAAAGCCCCATCCCACCTAGACTTGAACACTTCCAGGGAGGGGGCATACACAGCTTCTTTGGGCAACCTGTGCCAGTGCCTCACCACCCTTATATTGTTAGAATTTCTTCCTAATGTCTAATCTAAATCTACCCTCTTTCAATTTAAAGCCATTGCCCCTTGTCCTATCACTATATACCCTTGTAAAAAGTCCCTCTTCAGCTTCTTGTAGGCTTCTTTTATGTACTGAAAGGCTGCAGTAAGGTTTCCACTCAGCTTTCTCCAGACTGAACAACCCTAGCTCTCTCAGCCTGGAGACTGGTGAGGTGCTCTAGTCCTCTGATCATCTTTGTGATGTCTAGACTCACTCCAATGGGTCTATGTCCTTTCTTATGCTATTGGCCCCAGAGCTGGATGCAGTATTCCAGGTGGGGTCTTATGAGTGATCTTTGTATGTTGCATGGATGCAGGGCTAGTATCTTTTAACTGCCTTGAGAATCACCCCTGTCAGTAACGTGTTGCTTTACTGTAGTTTCTGTTCAGTGTTTCATAGTACTCAGTGATATTGGCATCCATCAGTGGTCTCCTTTGTGCTAGTTACTGTTTAAAGGTATGATTCTCAGATGAGAACTCTCCTTCATCCTTTTAAAACTTGGTAGTCTTCTCCAAGCCAACTATTGTAGTGCATATAAGCCTTTAAGGCTATAGTCCTATCACAGAGATCCATTGAGCGTACTCTGGCTGGTGCTGGTTTGCTTTATACCTTTTCTCTAAGGACAAGGTCAGGCTGAAGAAGTATCTTAAATTCCTTCTAGGGATGACCTTAGGACCCACTCTGCCGCACGCATTAGGAAGGCCATCTTGGTTTCCTGGAAGTAAATTCAGTTCTTCAAAGTTTTTCCTGTTGCACATAGATTCCTGATCTGCTCCTTGACCTTGATTTCAAACCGTTTAATAACTAAGGTGTAAATTGTAAGGGAAGGGAGAGAGACAGACCTGTGCTTTATTCCCTTGTGAAACACCGTGGCACACTGACCAAACTTGTGAGTTGAAATGCTGTGTGGGAAGTGACTGGCATTTAAGTTCAGAACTGGGAGATTTCCCTTTAACAGCTCCAAATACATCAGGTTTATAGGACACTGGAGTAGTTAAAATGTCTCAGAGAAAATATTAGCACTTAGAATGGCAGTCTTAAGAACTACTAAGTTGTGTCTGCTGTGCAGTGCATAAGGTGTAGGGTGCTGTATACAGACTGTCTTCATGGCTGTTACACTCTTAGTCTTGCTGCTTGCTTGTTCTGTAACTGTCTGATACTTAATGTATTTTAATTTAAATTTGAATGTGCTTGTTAGGCTACCTTTGCAAGCCTCTAATAATTTTCAGTTTTACCAGTTAAAATGAGAGGACAATTACAGCTGTGGAAAAAAGGCATATTATTATGGCTTCCTATCTCATGATGTAATTCTGCTCATATATTAGCTTCAGTTTCACTGAAGTACTTCAACTGTTGAATGCAGCTAACCACTCTTACAGGGAGCAAGCGTGCTCAGATGTGGTATCGGCCTGACTGGCTTTGCCTTGGCTTTATGGTGAAATGTTATTCAGATGCATAATTCTTCTCTATCTTGTTTCATCATGCAGAAGATAATTGGTCATATATTCTTCTCTGCCTTGACAAGTGGTTTATCATAGCCTCAGATATCTGTGCTTGTAGGCAAGTAGTTTTTCTATCCAAAGCATCCGTTCTGAGACAGACCTGCTAAAGAGGCAAAAAGCATCCTCATGGAAGTCTCATCAGTACTTTGATATGTAACTGCACTGGCTTGAAGTGGCAGGTGTCTTTGTAGAAGTTAAACAGAAACTGTAGTAAAACAGTACATTGCTCTAAGAAGAATTTAATGACATTAGTTTCTTCCGTGCCCGAAAGACTGCAAACATTGCATCTTTGAAACACTGAAATACAGTGCCAATTTGTTGAAAGGGAACAATGTAATTAGCATTTTCAAAAGGTAATGAATGAATGCTTGGTTTTTACAGGCTGTGCATAAGTTGACTGAACATTTTGTCTTCTAACTTATTCTCCATGCATTCTCTAAAACTGTAAAGAATAGTAGCATCTTCTCAAATTATTTAATGAAATGTCAGTGGAAAGTTTTAGTATTCTGAATTTCAGAAGGAATTGCATTTTTTCATATTACCTACATGATTGGTAGGCAGTCATTTTCATTGTGCACTAAGCTTCTGAATAGACTTCTGGGGATTTAAAGATTGTAACATTCTGTGAAGATATGCAAGCAAGACTTTACTTAATGCAAGCTAGTTAGATATTCACAGTTGTTAGGTTAGCAAAGCAATTTAAACTGTTAGCCCTCCCCTTACAAATTTTAAGACCTTGGAGGGACCCCTGGCATTCATATAGGCCTTCTGGAAGGGAAAAATAGAGTGTTTAATGGTTTTGTAGTTTCTGGCAAACCATCTATGTAGACAGTTATCAAAAAAGGTACTGCTAATAGCTTGATGAAATACTGAGTAACATTTACGTTCATTCGCAAGGAAGATTAGAGTGTCTATAAGAATAAATTTTATCTGAGTCTATAATGACAACTTGGACAATTTTAGTCAGGGTCAGGGTAATAGTATACATGGGTTGCACTGTCTGAATAAGGGATTGCTTTTCTTTATTGAGAAGCGGCAGCAGAAAAAAAAAAAGGTATGTGTGATGTTTATAAATATGGCAGTTAAATGTAAAATTGCCGGTAGAATCTGTTGCTATTTCCTCTGTTGGTCTCTGTAAGTCCTTCCCGGCAGAGTATTAAGAGGATTAAAAAAAAAAAAATAATTAACTTTAAGCTTGAAGTATCTTCTGAGAGCAATTAGTTTCTTAATATTGAGAGATGAAGTATATGGTACTTAATTTTGATAAATGTTCTTGTTTTCAGTAATTTTATCGGTGATTGTTTAAAGTAGAGACCTGATATAACTTGAGATACGAGATGGGCAGAAAACTTCCTCCTTTCTGCTATCAGTGGTGTTGACAAAACAAAATCCTGTAGAGATACTAAAATAATTAAAAATTGAGCTAGTTATTTTTTTCTCATGTTTCCAGAAAAGCTAGAATTGCCAGTGATAAATGTCTTTGAGAACCTCCCTCCCCTCCCCTTTGGAATCTATCACATTGTAAGATAAGGACTAGTCTATGCCCTGTTAAGGCAATTACATTTGTGTGTTATTATGCAGAAAGGTAATGGCTTCCCAGAATATGAAAATTAAAAATAAAAAATAAGAGGTGCTGAGGACAGTGCATTGTGCAGCTTGTGTTTCCCAGTCCTAGTTTTGTTTCTCTTTTTCAGTGTTGTTGTGGGGACCACGAAGAATTTATTTGTTGGCTATCAACCTTCAGTGGCAGTAGCTGCATTTTCCTAGGAATACCTGTGTGGCCCATGAATAGAGGCAGATATTGATGTATTTAGAGCCAAGCCTCTGGAAATCCCTGAAGGCTAAGACTGAAAACTTGAGCTAGTCTGGGAGCCAGTGGAGCTGCACCTACTGACATGCTCTTTCTTTGTGGGGCTTCCTGCTCACTGAGTACTCACACATAAGATGGAGCTTCTGATTCTTTCACTCTGTCCCACACAACAGCAAGCCCAGTGGCACCTTATTTCCTGGCAAGCTGGAGACAGGAGAAACGTATTGTTGTTGACAGGACATGGTTAGTGTTGCCAGGAACACTAATCAAATAAGGTTCAAGGTTTCATACTGATAAAATCAATGCAGTGCATGTGGCTTAGCTTGAGGGGAAAGTTGATTTTTGGGCTTGGTTGTCTGTTTCCTCTGTTTTTATCAGTGTGACTTCTCTTGTGCCGGTTTCTTTCCACAGGGACACAGTTCTCTTGCTGTTCTGTTGACATTTTCATGATGGGTTGGGTGTGCTCTCCAACAAGGAGAAATAAAGCTGGATGGCATGTGTTAGTATTGCTACCAGATGTGACTTTCGGCAGCTGCACAATAGCATCCAGAAATCTGAGGGTGGAGTAGATCATCAAAGACTATTCCTTCCCTCTGCACTTCCTCTACAAAGCAGCAACTGATGATGTTTGGGTTGTGTGTGGTGGGTTTCTCTTTTCCCCCCTTCTCCCATTTGGAGATGCTAAGTATCTGGAAACACTTTTTCTAGCTTTCCTATTTGGCACCTGGTTAGCAGGCATTAATTTAGTCCCTCAGCTTCTGCTTGTCTTGATTCCGGGTGCCCCCCGCCCCAACTAATTCTGGTATGTGAAATGGTTGGCAGCTATTCTGTGAGCCTTATTCTTTCTTCAACTAGCTTGTTGAAGTTATGATTTGTGGTGTGGGCTTTTTTTTTTCCTTAATTTAAGCTAGCTAAGGTGTTGGGATGGGAATGAGTGAGTGCTGAGGACCACAGGAATGAAAAATTCCTGGAACCCAAAGCACAGAACAGTTGATGCACTTGTAGCTCCAAGATGTCATGTAAATTAAAGAACTGGAGGCCCTTATTTCTAACTGATGGGGATTTGGAAGTGTCATCCACAGTGATCTGTGCAAGTGACACATTCTCAGGAACTCCTAAAACTTGAAAAGATCTTTGTCATTATTAGATTAGCAGAGAACCTGAACTTCTTTCCCTTTCCTTAAAAACAAAAGAGCATGGATATGGCCTTACTGGCCAAATTTAATCACAGTCCTGGAATCAGTTTGTGTATATGTTTATAATGTAAACATAGAGCAGATAAATAAGACAGCGTTTTGTTCAGGCTTTTAGACTGCAGAAGTTAGTGTTATTTCCATTTCCTTTAATAGAAAACCATTTTTCTGTTGATGATCTGTGTTTAAATAAATACATATTGCAGCATTAGCAACAGAATAGCTGTGTGTTTCAAATTAAAGCTGTGCTATTAGGTAAGGAAAAAATATTCTGCTACTCACCTAAGCGTTTTTTCCCAGCAAGTAGTAAGTGGCAATATCAACACATACTCTTAAAATGTGTAATGTACTGCAGAATTGCTTTTTAAAAATTACTATTTTATTAGTGAAAGGGACTTCCTAAATGGTTGTTGATTGTATGGAGTAAGAATTGTGAAGAGAATCAACAGTTAAGCATCACATTCTGCTATGTTTTCTTCAGGGAAGTTGTTACCACATTCCTCCTTCCCCAGCTTGAGGCAGTGGCTTGGGTGATGGTATCACGCTTGAGAATGCCAACCAACTAATGCAGATTTAGAAGCTGCTTGTTGTTACACCCCTCTTTTGGGGTCACTGCAGAGAGACCACGGCTTGCAAATGCATCTGAACTGCTTCAGTGTGATGTCTGGTCTTTAGCTTGACTAGCAGCTGGTGGTGATGAAGAGCACATGCAGCTGCTTCCAGGGCTTGGCTTGCTGGTCTGGCAAATGGTAACAGGCAAGAAAGGAAGAGGAGGTTGGGAGAGATATTAAAGCCTTAAATCACTGCAGCTGTTTAAATGAGTGCATGTCAAAAGCTCTTGAAATTAAAAACAGAGGACACAACAGTGGGCGGTGTGCCTGTTAGTTGGTAGTACTGTGGGTTTCCCACATTGAAACACCTCTCTCTGTATGGTGATTGGTAGAAGCATCCCCTGCATGGAGTGCTTCACAGGACCAAAGCTGGAGGCCTGAAGCATATGATGTGCAATGTGGCCACTCTGCTGCTTCTTTGTCACCAAACAAGTACCATAACTAGATAGACATGGGCTGAACATTAAAGGAGATGACCAGAGTAGGCTAAAGCAGGCAAAGCAGAGCTCCTTTAGCAAGTGAGGTTGTAAATGCTCCTTAGCTGTCTCAAAAGCACCATGTGTGGTCGTCACAAATTGCAAAGCAGTTATATTGGAGGGAGAAAGAACTGTTTTGGGGTTAAGGCACTGGGTTGGTATCAGGAGATTTGGTTTCACTGCTGTAAACTTCCTGTTTATCTTGATCCTGTGCTCCTATGTTCCTTTCTGAAACAGAGGTGATCATGCTTCTCCCCTTCCTTGCCTGTTTTGCCGGCACTCTGGGGCAAGGAGTGTTTTGTAGGACAACAGGGCTCTTGTGGTCAGTAATGTTGTATTACTACCTGACAATGCGGGTGTCCAGGCTGGCCAGCCTGGTAAGAAGAGTGTTCATACAAGAAAGGGAAGTATAGTCTCCAATTTATGTACTGAAACACATGCAGCCTGGGAAACAAGCAGGAGAGAGCACTGCATATGTGGTAATGACTGTAACTCTGCTGAGTAACTGCAGCATGGTGGGACTTCATGCAGAACTGGGGTGCTGTGGTGGACAGATGCGGAATTTTAGGATAGATGGGAATGTAAGGATTGAGGTTTTTTCCCTCTAAGTGAAGAAACAGTTTGAATGTATGGAGCTCTTGCGTAGGACAGATGGCAGGCAAGTAAAGAGCTTGCTGGCCATGATCTGGGATAGGTGAGTAAAGGGTACTTCATGATGGGATTCTCTTAAGATCTCATGATGATGATTAGGAAGCAGACAAAGTCTCTAGGCGGTTTGAGAAAGTTTCAGGCTCACAGCCTGTGGTTCTTATAGGTGACTTAAAAGTCTTTGACATTTACTGAAAGAGTAACATAATTGGATGCAAATTAGCCAGGATATTTCTTGATGGTATCAGGATTAACTTCTTGATGTGGGCCTTGGACGGGTCAAACAGGTGTGACACACGATTGCTTCTTCTCTTCACAAAGAATCAGAAATGATTGCGAGTTTGGTAATGGCAGCCTTGGCTGTAGCCAGCATGAAACCAGCGGAGTTCAAAATCCTCAGGGGAGTGAGAAATGCAGGTAGCTGGGTGAGAGACTTCAAGCAAGCAGGATTCAGCTTATTCAGGCAACTGGTACTAGGTAATATTGGAGCTCTAAAGAGCAACTGAGCTCATGAAAGCTAGACATGTTTTGAAGGACAATCTTTTTTAAGTGTAGGACCAGCCCATACTTGGGGAAAATGAGCAAGTGTACAGGGAGGCCAGATTTGGCTAAGCAGGAAGCACATGATGCAGCTCCAATGCACAAAGGACATATACAGGAAGAGGAGAAGGCAGTAATAGAGGAATTTTGAAACGTTGTCTAAGTGTGCAGAGCTATTGTTGCAAAAGCTCAACTGGTGTTGATGCTGGGCGTAGTGTTAAGGACCACAAGAAAAGTTTCTACCATATAGAAACTAGTAGGAAAAGGCTGAATGAGGGACGTGTGGGCCTGCTGCTGAGTGGGGTGGGTGTATTATTGATGGTGGACACAGGTAAGACTGAAGTACTTGTGCCTCTTGCACCTTAGTTTTCACCAATGAGGCCTCAGGGGCCTCTGTACTTAGTGAAGGGATTCAAGGAGAACAAGAAGTCTCACCAGGGGACAAAGACATCAGAGTTCAGCCTATACAAGCCCTGGGAGACTGTGCCATCTCCACTCTTTGAGGTTGTCAAGGCCCACCTGGATAAAAACCTGAGCAAACAGATTCCACAGCTGGCCCTGTTTCGAGCAGGTGGCTGAACCTGACCCCTGAAGGTCCATTCCAGCCTGAACAGGTCTGTTGGTATTGTGTAATGCATGTAGTTAAGAAGGTTGTCTGCAACCATTTAGCTCACATTTTAATTTTGACTGTGTTATAACTCCTTGTGTAGAGGATAAATTGCTTTGGCTATTTGTATAGGAGAAAGCAAATTCTATAGTATGTCACAATAGGTGTTTGGCCTTCCCCTACAGAAGCTGTGTCAGTGTGTGGAGTTAAGCATTGTTGGAGTAATCTATCCTTTAGAGAGGTGAGTACTGTGATCTCTTGAGTGGTACGGTCAGTTCATTGGGAGGCTGTTCCCTGTGGTCACCACTGACTGTAAAAACCATTGCTGTGCTGAGGTGAGCTCCACGTTAAGCCTCTCCACTTGTGCTTATGACCACTTGTCAATAAAAGATTGATCAGTTGACAGCAGCAGTTGATCTGCCCAAATCTTCTTGTCTGATGGAGAGTCTCAGCGCAAGGAGGGGAGTGCTGCTACAACTGATCTCTCCTTTGAGTCTTACTTGTGTGATTCTGTAGTCATCTAGCTTCTTGTCCTGAACTTCTTGGTTGACAGCCGTCTGAACATGAGTCGGCAGTGTGCTCAGATGGCCAAGATGGCCAACAGCATCTTGGCTTGTATCAGAAATGGTGTGGCCAGCAGGACCAGGTAAGTGATTCTCCCCCTGTACTCAGCATTGTTGAGGCTGTACCTCGAATACTGTCTTCAGTTTTGGGCCCATCACTGTAAGAAAGACATTGAGGTCCTGGAGTGTGTCCAGAGAAGAGTGACAAAGTTGGTGAAGGGGCTGGAAAACAAGTCTTACAAGGAGTGTCTGAGGGAACTGGGTTTAGAGGCTGCCCAAGGAGGTAGTTGAGTCACCATCCCTGGAGGTGTTTAAAAAGTAGGTAGATGAGTTGCTTGGTGACATGATTTAGTAGGAGACAGATAGGTTTGGAGTTGATGATCTCAGAGGTCTTTTCCAACCTAATAATTTTATGATTCTCCAAGCTGTTCCTCTTTGTTGTTGAGAAGCTTCTGACTCTTGCTGCAAAGAACTGTGTTTCAGTGATGAATGAGGTTTGTACTGATAGTTTGCTTGTAAAATGCTTTGAGAGTCTTCTCAGTGAGAGGCTCTCTATCAGTATGTGAGAAGCTGAAGTGTGAATTACTGCTTTGTGTTCTCTTGCCAAGCTTCCTGCGTTGAGACTTTGGGGCTTAAATTCCAAATTGTTCCATTTTTTCTCAATGGGCTTGTGAAGAACTGTTGCTGTTTTTTGCATGAGTAGCTATGAAGGAGTTGCACATATCAGGTTATAGATAAGGCACTCTCCTGGTTTCGGGATAGGTTTTAAAACCTAGTTTTAAATTGCAAGGCCTTTAAAGATTCTTTGTGGGATTGTGTAATAATGAGAAGCTCTCTTTCTTGTCAAGGGAAGTATGAAAGAGGAAGACTGTGAGTCAGATCTCCCTTGGGACTATAACATTCCTGCCTGTATGCAATTTGCAACAAAAATCTGTATTGGAAGTGTGTTTTCCTGGTACTTCCTTTCTCCACATGCTGATTTATTATTTTATTATTTGAATGTTGTCTAGCTGACTGTAGCTTCTCACAGTGCTTCCTGATAGATTTGAAAGCATTGTATCTGTTAATATATTTTTAAATGTTTCTTTCCTTGTGTGTGATTACAGTCTTGGGAATTTTCTTCTGGTGTTCTGCCAGTGTCTTTAACATGTGTTTTACTCTTTAAAAATTCATAACGGATGTATTTCCTGGTTTTAAACTCTGTTAATGGGAAGAAAGGAACAACAGTTTTCCTATCTCATTGGTAGCCTGAAGCAGGATGTGTGGCATATGGGCATACAACAGACTTTCACCAGGAGGAAGAAATTAACTGGCTACAAATTAGGAAAAATTCATCAGGAGTTATAGCATTGTAGCATCATTTGGTTGGAAAAGACCTTTGAGATTACAGAGTCCAGCCGTACCTGTCCACTACTAAACCATAGTCCTGAACACCTCGTTTACCTGTCTTCTGAATAACTCCAGGGGTGGTGATTCAACCAGCTCCCTGGCTAGGCTGTTCCAATACTCTATAAGCCTTTCAGTGAAGAATTTTTTCCTAATATCTAATCTGAACCTTCTGTGGTGCACCTTGAGGCCACTTCTTCTTTTCCTATCACAAGTAATTGCACTTAATATTTTTTTTTTTGGCAACAATTTGAATTTCTAGGCAAAAGGACAGATTATATAAATAATGGAGTCTCCTTGCTTATTAAAGTGCAGTATTTAGATACCTATGTTAGCTGCAACTGTGGTAAGGTTTTGCAGCCTCATATATATTAAGTGTTATCATTGAGCTCTGTCTCTTCTCCTTTCTTTTTATTTAAAGAATGATGTTCTAATGCTATTAAATGAAGTACTGATGCATGTTCCCATGGCCAGATTCTGCTGTGCTTCCATGTGATGTGTAGTGGGAGTGTGCATAATTTACCCAGACATGTCCTGTCAGCTTTTTGGTCCTTATTCTTTTTGATGCCTGGAGGTGTGAGATAAAGCATCTAATCTTCTTTGAGACATGTGCTGCACTCAAAGCTGCTTCAGAAAAGAAAATGAACCTTTAACATTTTTTCTAAAGTTAATATAGACTAATAGCAAAACAGTCATGGTCAGAAGCATTACTGTTAATGAGGCCTGAAATATATTTCACTCTGAAGTATCTGCAGACTAGTGGAGGGAAGGGAAAGGTGTAACAACTTGAATAGCCTAGTACTTTGGAAAAAACAACTTTTCTTTTTAAATAAACTTCAGTTGCAATGTTTCTTTTCCATAGTTTGCTGATTGTGTGGTGCTGAGTGCCTATAGGCAATGCATTGAAATCTGTATTTATGAACCCCTCCCCCCCATTTCAGCTGTTATTTTTAAATGTGAATGTAGTAGGAAAGGAGTGAGGCTTTTGTTTCCTGCTGTATTTTTTTTTCCTCTGCTTTTGATTCAGATTTCATTTAGGGTATGCTTTATGAGGCCTTATGTTCTAGCAACTTTTTGTACCTTAATTCCTCACTTGTAAAATGGTACTAATGTTTGCTCTTCCTTCCGTGGTATCTTTCCCCCTTATTTTTGCTGTGCTACTTATTTTTGTGTTGAAGACCTAATTTTCATCCTAGCTTAGAATTTGCATTGCTTATTACGTAGAAACACAGTGGGTGCTCTCCTGACAGGTTTTACTTAAATGGTCATAGAATCATAGAATCGTTTAGGTTGGAAAAGAGCTTTAAGATTGAGTTCAACCTAGCACTGCCAAGCCACAACTAAACCTTGTCCCTAAGCACCACAGCTACGTCTTCCAAATACCTGCAGGGATGGTGACTCAATCACTTCCCTGGGCAGCCCATTCCAATGTTTGACCACTTTTTCTGTGAAGAAATTTTTCCCAATATCCAGTCTAAACCTCCCCTGGTACAACTTGAGGCTGTTTCATCCTGTCCTATTGCTTGTTACTTGGAAGAAGAGACTGACATCTGCCCCTCCAC
The DNA here is from genome assembly GCF_032191515.1 of Phaenicophaeus curvirostris. Lineage (NCBI taxonomy): Eukaryota > Metazoa > Chordata > Aves > Cuculiformes > Cuculidae > Phaenicophaeus > Phaenicophaeus curvirostris. Next base: position 39,876,233 of record NC_091394.1, read on the forward strand.
AGCCTCCTTTCAGTAGTTGCAGAGATTGATAAGGTCTCCCCTCAGCCTCCTTTCTCCAGGCTAAACAGACCCAGTTTCCCTCAGCTGCTCCTCATCAGACTTAGTTTCTAGACCCTTCACCAGATTCATTGCTCTTCTCTGAACATGCTCCAGCACCTCAATGTCTTTCTTGTAGTGAGGGGCCCAAAACTGAACAGCTGTCTGTTGATCCATCCCATCCCTGCCCCCCCCCGCCCCAACCTTTTCTGTCTATCTGACCATTCTTCCCCAAGCTTTTAGCATTGCATGGGGTAGTTCTGGCCTAAGTGCAGGGCCCAACACTTAGGCTTGTTGAATCTCATACAATTTGGCTTGTCCCATTGAACCAACCTGTCCAGATACCTCTGTTGAGAGCCTTCCTACTCTTAAGCATATCAACATTCCCATAGAACTTGGCGTTGTCGTCAAAACTCCTGAGTGTACACTCAATTGCCTAGTCCAGATCATTGATAAAGATATTAAACAGAACTGGGCCCAACACTGGGCCCTGGGCAACACCACTTGCGACTGGCTGCCAAGTGGATTTAATTAACTCCATTCACCACTATACTCTGGGCCTGGCCATCCAGGCAATTTTTTACCCAGCAAAGAGTACATTTGTCCAAGCCATGAGCAAATAGTTTTTCCAGGAGAATGCTCTGGGAAACGCTGTCAAAGGCATTGCTGATGTCCAGGTAAACAGCATCCACAGCCATTTCCGTGTCCACAAAGTGGGTCACCTTGTAACAGGAGGAGATCTGATTAGTCAGACAGGATCTGCCTTTTCTAAGCTTGTGCTGCCTGGCCTGATCACTTTGTTGTCTTGTACATGCTGTATGATGGCACTTGAGATGATCTTCTACTTAGCCTTCCCTGGCATTGAAGTCTGGCTAACAGGCCTGTAGTTCCTGAAATCCTCCTTCTGGCCCTTTTGTGGTCCTCTTGAGTTACCTACCCTTCTTCCAAAGGTCATTTTTTTTTTTTTTCTCCTGAGTTCCAGCCAAAGCTCTCTATTCAGCCTGACTGATCTTCATCCCCGCTGGCTCATCTTTGGGCACATGGGGATGGCCTGCACTTGTACCTTTAAGATTTCCTTCTTGAAGAATGTCCAATCTTCCGGTATTCCTTTGCCCTTCACGACTGCCTCCCAAGGATCATTCAGTTTCCTAAACAGGGCAAAGCCTACCTTTTGGAAGTCCAAGTTGGGAAATCTGTTGACCTGCCACCCTACTTCTCCAATAATTGAATACTCTTTATCATTTTGTGATTGCTGTGCTCAAGATGGCCTCCATCCATCACATCACCCACAAGTCCTTCTCTGTTTGCAGACATGTCCAGCATTGTGCCTTCCCTGGTTGGCTTACTTGCCAGCTGTCCACCCAGCCAAGGAGAAGCAGCTGATGAGCTCTTCTATAAACAGCTGGGGTTTATCTCTAGATCAATACCTCTCGTTCTTGTGGGAGACTTCTATCTGCCTGATATCTGCTGGGAGTACAATAGAGCAGAAAGGAAGCAGTCTAGGAGGTTCCTGGAGTGCGTGGAAGACAACTTCCTTGCACAGTTGGTGAATGAACCGACAAGGGAAGGTGCCCTCCTGGACCTGCTGTTTGTGAACAGAGAAGGCCTTGTGGGGGATGTGGCAGTAGGTGGACGCCCAGGACTAAGTGACCATGAGATGATAGGGTTTTCTGTTCTAGGTGAAGTGAAGACGGTTGTTAGTAGGATGGTAGCATTAAATTTCCAGAGGGCAGACTTTGATCTCTTCAGAAGGCTGGTTGGCAAAGTCTCATGGGAGACAGTACTCAAGGACAAGGGAGCCCATGAGGGCTGGGAGCTCTTCAAAAAGGAAATCCTAGCAGCTCAGGAGAAAGCCATCCCCATGTTCTGGAAAAAAAGCTAGCAGGGGAGAAAGCCAGCTTGGTTGAACAGAGAGATCTTGAGTGATATCAAGAAGAAGAGAAACGTTTATGGGCTCTGGAAGAGGGGACAGGCCTCTTGGGAGGACTACAGGAGGGAAGTGAGATTGTGTAGAGAAAAAATCAGAAGGGCTAAGGCTCAACTAGAATTCAGATTGGCCAAGTCTGTGAAAGATAATAAAAAATCCTCCTATAAATATATAAATAATAAAAGGAGGACTAGGGAGACCATACAGTCCCTATTGGACGCAGAAGGAACAACAGTGACAGGGGATGAGGAAAAGGCTGAGGTACTTAATGCCTTCTTTGCCTCAGTCTTTAGTTGTAAGGAGGGTTGTTCCATCTGTGTACAATCCCAGGAGCTAGAGGAGCAAAATGAGGCTCCCATGATCCAAGAGGAGGTGGTCAGAGCCTTGCTGGCCCAACTAGACTCCCATAAGTCTATGGGGCCGGATGGGATTCATCCAAGAGTATTGAAGGAGCTGGCGGATGTGCTGGCGAAACCCCTTTCCATCATCTTCCAACAGTCCTGGAAGACTGGGGAAGTCCCACTGGACTGGAGGCTGGCTGATGTTGTGCCCATCTACAAGAAGGGTTGCAGGGAGGACCCAGGAAACTACAGGCCTGTCAGTCTGACCTCAGTGCTAGGGAAAGTCATGGAACAGGTGATCTTGAGTGCTATCATGAAGCACATGCAAGAGAACCGGGTGATCAGGCCCAGACAACACGGGTTCACAAAAGGCAGGTCTTGCCAAACTAACCTGATCGCCTTCTATGACAAAGTGACTCGGCTGCTGGATGAGGGAAAGGCTGTGGATGTGGTCTTCCTGGACATCAGTAAAGCCTTTGACATGGTTTCTCACAGCATTCTGCTTGAGAAACTGTCAGCCTCTGGCCTGGACCGGCGCACACTCTCCTGGTTGGAAAACTGGTTGGATGGCCAGGCCCAGAGAGTGGTGGGAAATGGTGTTAAATGCAGCTGGAGGCCAGTGACAAGCGGGGTTCCCTAGGGCTCAGTGCTGGGTCCAGCCCTGTTCAATGTCTTTATCAATGACCTGGATGAAGGCATTGAGTGCACCCTTAGCAAGTTTGCGGACGACACTAAGCTGGGTGGAAGTGTCGATCTGCTGGAGGGTAGGGAGGCTCTGCAAAGGGATCTGAACAGGCTGGACCACTGGGCAGAGTCCAATGGCATGAGGTTTAACAAGGCCAAATTCCGGGTCGTGCACTTGGGGCACAACAACCCTATGCAGTGCTACAGACTAGGAGAAGTCTGTCTAGAAAGCTGCCTGGAGGAGAGGGACCTGGGGGTGTTGATTGACAGCCGACTGAATATGAGCCAGCAGTGTGCCCAGGTGGCCAAGAAGGCCAATGGCATCTTGGCTTGTATCAGAAACGGTGTGACCAGCAGGTCCAGGGAGGTTATTCTCCCTCTGTACTCAGCACTGGTGAGACCGCTCCTCGAATACTGTGTTCATTTCTGGGCCTCTCCCCACAAGAAGGATGTTGAGGCTCTGGAGCGAGTCCAGAGAAGAGCAACAAAGCTGGTTAAAGGGCTGGAGAACAGGCCTTATGAGGAGCGGCTGAGAGAGCTGGGGTTGTTTAGCCTGGAGAAGAGGAGGCTGAGGGGAGACCTCACTGCTCTCTACAACTACCTGAAAGGACGTTGTAGAGAGGAGGGAGCTGGCCTCTTCTTCCAAGTGGCAGGGGACAGGGCAAGAGGGAATGGCCTCAAGCTCCACCAGGGGAGGTTTAGGCTGGACATTAGGAAAAAAATTCTTCACAGAAAGGGTCATTGGGCACTGGAACAGGCTGCCCAGGGAGATGGTTGATTCACCTTCCCTGGAGGTGTTTAAGGCACGGGTGGACGAGGTGCTGAGGGATATGGTTTAGTGTTTGATAGGAATGGTTGGACTCGATGACCTAACGGGTCTCTTCCAACCTGGTTATTCTATGATTCTATGAAGTTATCTTCCACATAATCCAGGAATCTCCTAGATGGTTTCCTCTCTGTTGTATTGTATTTCCAGGAGGCATCTGGTAGGTTGAAGACCCCCACAACGACAAGGGCTAGCAACAGTGATACTTCTCCCAGCTGCTTATGTAATAGTTAGTCTATCTCTTCATCCTGGTTGAGTGGCCTATAATAGGCTCCCATCATGATATCTGCCTTGTTGGCCTTCCACCTGATTCTTACCCATAAACACTCAACCTTATCATCAACATCATTAAGGCTTAGACTCCTAAAATACAAGGCTACCTCACTGCCTCCCCTTCCTTGCCTGTATGTTCTGAAGAGTTTATAGCCATCCATTGTAGCACTCCAGTTCTTTGTGTCGCCCCACTATGTTTCAGTGATTGCAAATAGCTTTCCTGCTGTACAGTGGATTCCAACTCTTCCTGTTTGTTGCTCATGCTATGTGCATTGGTGTAAACGCACTTCATTTGGGCTAATGAACCTGCCACCTTTTCAGGGGAGAAGCCCTAATTCCTATGTGGCATTTCTCAGGTGCTTCTGTTATTTCTAACCCCTTCTTCCACTGAGATGGCAGACTGAATGACCTCCTTAGCACACCATCCCTAGTTGTCACCCCTAGATTTATCTTCAGCAATCCTCCATTCAAATTTGGTTTAAAGCACTTTCAATGAGCCCTGCTAACTTCTGTGCAAAAATTCTTTTCCCTATTTGAGATAGCTGTACCCTGTCTGTTGCCAGCAGGCCTGGTGTCATGTAGATTGAGCTGTGATCAAAAAACCGAAATTCTGCTGGTGGCACCAGGCTTAGAGCCAGGTATTTTTCTGCACTCTTGCTGTTTCTTCCCTCATAATTCACTGCAACTTGAGGGATAGAGGAAAAGGCTATTTGTGCTCCTAATCCCTTAACCAATCACCCTAAGGCTCTGGATTGCCTTTACATTTCTTGTTGCAACTTCATTACTACCTACCGGAAAAATAAATAATATGGATAATAATCTGAGGGTTGTATTGGTGTAGGAAGTTTTCTTTTTACGTCTTCAACCCAGGCCCCAGGAAGGCAACAGATGTCCCTAGGAGATGGGTCTGGCCTGCATATTGGGCCTTTTATTCCTTTCAGAAGGGAGTCTCCTATAACAATGATCCATCTTTTTTTTTTTCCTTTATCGAAGTGTATAGTTGTTTTATGATGGTTGAATATTAATTTCAATGTTTTTGTAAAAGTGGCAGAATTCTGACAAAGGTATGCGAAGGAGTGATTTCCAGTGAGAATGGCTCAGGAAACAATTCTCAGTTGTGTTTATCAAGTCTGTCCGTGTTTTTTCTCAGTTTAGCTATATATCTGGGGTTGGGTGATATGTATAGCAATAGCGTGTTTTTATATGCATTAATATTTTGAAATATTTCAACTGTGGGACTCCAACGAGTCCTTTCAGTAATTTTAATAACACTAATATAATGGTGTAGAAATCTTAATATGGGTACAGTTTACTGAATTTTTATGATGTCCTGTTAGTAACATTTCAAAAAGGTCATATTACCAGTGAGATATGGTCTGTAGAAATATGTATACGTAGAATAAAAAATTTCAAGGAGATCTTTCGCAATGCGAGTGAAATATCTTTAGTAGAAGTATTTCTGTTTGAGAATCTTGTTTTGTTTGTGCTGTGTTTTAGCATACACAAGTGAAAGGAGGTTGGCTTTTTGAGTTTGTGTTCCTTCTCTGCCATGTGTCATCAAGCATATGTGACATGTTTCTGCCATCTCCATGGGAAATTCTGGAGAGCAGCTGGGAATGCCCCAAGGAAGCCCGTTGATGCTCCTATTGATTTATTTCCCAATATTTTTGTCCTTTAAAAGTGAAGTACATCCGATAAATGTGAGAGAGAATTAATTCCAGTAGCCATGTTGTTAGCTGGAAGGAACATTGGAAGAGTAAAATGTCAACATATCTCTCGCATACAGGACTTAGCCTGTCAAAGCTTATAAATTAGATGCCCCTGGAAAAGCTTTTGCCAAGTACTCATTTCAATACTTTAAATGTGGGGGGTTGTAATTCATGTATACAATCATCTCAACCAGAGCTGTAGGCTGTTTTGGTCTTAGTTTGGGGAGGGTTTTTTTTGTGGGGATGGGGTGGTGGTGGTGTGGTGTATTGTTATAATAAAATTCTACAATCAAAATTATTATTCTCTTACTATGTGATGTAATAAGACTTATTAATGAAAAACCCAAACTGTTAAAAAATGTTTTATATGTACATCCACACATGTATTAAAAATGTTCTTATATATTTTAAAAAAATTGAGAACAGTATGCTACTTTTCATTGAATTCTAACCTTTGTCTTATGGGCAACTGATTGGAACAAGTAACACACTGAGTAATATCACACTAATGTATAGCTTAATCTTTTAACTCTTTTAACTTCCCGTGACCCAATATAGAGTGAGGATTTCATGTGAGACTTGTTTCTTACCAAATGTGGGTTCACTGTCACGGTGGTTGATTGTGAAGTGGATGTAGAGCTTCTTGGGTGCTAGTTTTACATTTAGTCCAGACATGCAGTGAAGAAGTAGTTGTCCCAGGGGCTTTGTTCCTTCCCTCAGGTTGGTTTCTATATTCTTATATTTAACTATCATTTGATTAAAACCCACGAGCAGTTAGATAGTGGAAACTATGTTGTCTTCTTCTCAGGGAGTGTCCTGACTTGATAAAGCAGAGTGTTTTTCTTTGGTTGAGTTAATACTGGGTGCAATTCTGTAAAATGGCACAGTATCAGAAAGTACTACTCTGAGGTATTGTTGAGGGGAGGAGCGTGGGGTTGAGAAGCTTGTGTGGCATCTGTGAACCACAGGCATCCCACACTGTTGGCAGGACTGTTTGTGTGTGTCGGGTTGTTTTGCAGGGTGTTGGGTTTTTTTTATTTCATTTGCGTGGGGTTTCTTTGGGAGGGTTATGTGTGTATTTAATGAAAATTCAAATTGCTGCGTGTTCTCCCTGAAGCTCCAGGTATGGCTGAACAGCACATGTTGAATGCTTCTACAGCTTCCATTTTCCCCCTTCCCACTCCTGGCAGTTGGCTTGCACAGCTTCCCTTCAGCTGGCACTCCTCACACCCTCTTCTAGCTGCCTTGCTGTGCAAAATGTGTGGAAGAGGAATCCCTGAGAAATAGCTCAGTGCGTCTTCTGCTGCTGCTGTAGTGAGTTGGTGCCTTGTGGAGCAGACAGGCAGTGTGAGTGTAGGGTGAGGGTAGCAGGGGAACAGGGCTGCTAGTTTTGGGGGAGGAAGAAAAAGGGAAAGGGCCTTTCTTTTCCCAGCAGCAGGCAGCTATGGGTCTGTGGCCATGCCTGTGAATCAGTCTTCCAGTCCTCTTGATATGTGTTGAGTGGAAGTTAACGGTGGAAACACCAGTGCCTGAGCACTTCTAGGCACAGCGGGCACCGTCTGGGAGATATGTGGGCTTACATCAGGCCTTTGAATTCTGTCTGAGCTCTGTTCGAGGTGTACAAGCCCAGCCTTCAAGGGTTTCCCAAGTGTTTTCCAGCACCTTGGTTTAAAAGGCTTGCGCAAAGAATGCAAAAAAAAAATTTGTGGGTGGGAGGGACTGTAGGCTTTCCTGAGTCCTGGAGGTGAATAACCAACAGCTAGAACTTCTTTCCTCTCGAAATGTGTGCCTTTGATAAGAGTGTGAACTCAGCTTGGTAGAGATGCCGAACAGGCATAAGAGCCATTTGTAACCGGACGACCATGAAATTAGGAAGCATGACTGGAAAGGATGCAAATATGCAAGTGATGGAGGTTGAACACTGTCATATTCTGCACTCACTTCGTTTTATAGTCATAACCTGTAGCAATGACTTACATTTTCAGGCTATGCTAATTTGATTTCTTTTTTTTTTTTTTTTATTCTCCCCATGAGCTTTCAACTTCTGGAATAGCAAGAATAAGCAACTTCTAGCCATTACTACATTCTGCCACCATTCCCAACCAATTTTTGCAGTGGCATGTAGTCAGTGCCTATGGTCAGTGCCATAGAGATTTGGAGTTCAGATTAAGGGACGAAAGCAACGTGTCCAATCCGAACAAGACAACACTGCTTTTCCTTCCTGGTGTTAAGGCAAAGCAGACAAATCTTTCAACTTCCAGGTTTCTTTACAACTGTTACATGAATACTTGCTTATTGGATTTTTTTGGTTTATTTTATTCCCAGGATTTGGCAGCCCTGTAGGGGTTTCTGGCTCTGTGTCAATGTAACTGCTTGTAGACACAAATAGTGTCAGGCTTTGGAGGTGCAGGTGACACAGTAGTAATAACGTAACGTGTTTGTAAACACCGACAGGTATTTATCTGTGTTTCCTTTAATGATTTTGAATATGGCTTGCTTTAAAACAGCAGTTTGGGTAACATGTGCGAGTTTTGACACTGCTGGGCTTACCTGAAGAAATGTAGTCTCTTTCAACAGCATGGGTTTTGTAGAGCCTAAAATACCAGCAGAATAAATAAGTATATAACAGGGAAAGCAAATGAAAAAAAAAAAAAGGTGAAAGATGCAACCCAGTAAAAAAGCATGTTACAAGAATAGGTAGTAGGAGAAACCAGGAGCATTTTGACTCCTCACTGTGTGGTTGGTCCAATTTGATGTGTTTCTTCCTTTTCCTTCTCCCACTGTAGTGTGCCCATTGTCTTTCAACGTTAACCTTCAGTCTGTGTTGTGTGTTACTACTCCATGAGTCCTGCAGGATTCTGCCCTTGCTGTGCAACCCTGCTGAACTTGGGGCTGGCAGCAGGGGGAAATTGTGTGATTTGGAGCTATGAAGTGCTGTATCAGCACGTGGGAGATTAAGTTTTTTAGTAAATTTTTCTCTTACTGGGAGAGGGAATTAGTGAGCTCCCAAATTCAGTGGATTTATTGGAAATCTGTGCCCCCTGAATGTATTTATTTTGCCGTGTTGCTGGTTGTACTCTTGACAGATGCTGAGAGGAGATTTATAGAAAAAGCAAATATTTGCCAGAGTGTCTGAAATATCCGAGGATTATTTAGATGTGACTGCATATTATCACCTCTCTTAGTTCTCTTTCAATAATTAAATGCATAGGCTTTGGAAATTTTTAATCTATGTCTGTGTTGGATTTCATACAGGTTTTGTGACTAAATTCTTCTACCAGTGGCCTGTTACAGGTCCAATACATAGACTTTGAGGGTAACTTTTTTATGGTATTTATTTTTGGTGAAGTAAAATTATGGGTAGAGCAGAATATGACTACAGATGGATGCTGCTCATCACAGTAGAACAACTTGGGTTGGGTTTTGAGCTGACTCAAAAGTAATTCTGAAAAAAACTTCTGAAGAAAAATTTCTGTATTAGTCTCCTTCTGTCTGTATTCCTATAGAGCTCCTTTTTGCAAAATTTTCTTTTTTTAAACAAAAAATACATCCTTTTGTAGATAATTTGTACATAACTAGCTTTTAGAAGAGGTAGAAGAGAATGAGAAAACAAAACCAAAACACTTGGATAACTCATTCTGGATGTCTAGATAAATAACTGTTGAAGGAAACAACAATAAGAGCAAACCATTAACCTTCCTTCAGATTTCTAGTGACATACATGGAAACTGCTGTCAGCTTTGCAGTTATTGGAGAGATTAACAAATACATGGTCTGATACACCAGGCCTGGAAGAGGGGCCAGAACTGGTGTCCTGTATGGAAATGTTTGCTCCAATGAAACCTGCACTATTTTGCTCATCTGTTTGCAAATTCTTCCACCTTTATCACTGTTCCTGACCCTAGTTTTGACTGTGTAGAGAAGCAGATGATTTCTGAGGTAGCAAAGTCCACAACTGTTAAACCAACATCTTTGCAATTTGCCAGTGGTATTCAGCAGAGAGCAAAGGCTGTTTGGGACTCTGTGCCACCTGTCCTGTGTTTTTAGGGTTTGTCAGAATCAAGTAGCTGAATTTAATTTGATTAGGGTAAAGATGAAGCTGGGTGGTTGATAGTAAACTAGGCAGAGAAATCAGAGCTTTCTTCCTATTCCTGCTGATTGTTGTACATCATCTTGTCCAGCCCCACAAAGTTTTCCATCTACAGGTGCACTGCTTGGAACATTGTGCTATGAAGTGCTTCGATGGCATAAGAGCTATTACTGTGTTTTTCTAGTCCATCCTTGGTGAAGAAGCTGAGCTGATTTTGCTTCTTTACAATTCTTAATGCAGTTGTCAGCTCCTGCCATTAGATGTTCTATTAACGCACTCGATCTAGGGTTACTTACTGTGATTTCCACAGGAGGATGCTACTGTAAAATGTGTATATTTACAAATGTGTGTTTTCTGTTTGGTTTCTGATTTTTTTTTTTGACCATCTACTTCTGAGTACCATTCAAGGTAGATTTAAAAATCATTGTCCCTTTTCTCTGCCTTTTTACAGCAAGTAGATTATGTTTGGTTTCATTTTGAGAGCCCAATTCAGCTGGAGGTGGCATAGTTTTAGTGCAGGTGCTGTGTTCTTGAATTGACTTTTTTCTGAGCCTTGGGGAAGGCATAAATTTATTGACCTTCATGGCCTGGTGCAAAGCCCATTTCTTGGAGGGCGTGGAGTTTGAGGCTGGAAGCACCAGTCACATCTGTTCAGTTGATGCATGGATGTGTTTTTGCAGTAATTTTTATACATGCACCTTGGTCATGGGAGGCATGAGCTTAGACATTGAAGGAATGAAGTTTTGTGAATGAAAGTATTTCAAAATGTTTTTGATTAACTGATTACAGAGTTATTATTCTAGGAGAATCTGAGACTATTCAATCTAAGCTGAAATTAATAAAATGAAGTAAGGTCTGATGAGAGGTCACAACCTGAAAAGTTGACTTGCAGCCATAGCAACACTGGATTTTAATTTCAGTTTTGTATTCACATAAAAACATTCAAATGCATTAAAGAACTTGGGGGTATTCTTTTTTTTGAATCAGGATATAGCATGTCTTCTCTTTCCTTAGGTTTTCAATTTCACCTACAGCTTCTCTTTCAATCCTTGACAAGTTTGAGTAGCCATACTTAGTAAACATGCAACCACATCTCTTTATTTTGGGGCCTTTTGACCTATCAAACTAGCACCAGTGAAAGTACTCATTTTTGGCAAAAGGATATTCTGTGTTAGCTTCTGCCAGCTGGCAGTTCTGTTTGTATTGTGCTCTGTGTCAGGTATTATTGGACAAGGCTTATAGGAATGGTTTAGTTAGTAACAAGGAACTATTTGGCCTTCCAGTACCTGAAGGGGGCCTACAAGAAAGCTGAGGAGGGACTTATACAAGGGCATATAGTGATAGGAAGGGTAAAGATTTAGATCAGACATTAGGAAGAAATTCCTAATTTCTAACGAGGGTGGTGAGGCACTGGCACAAGTTGCCCAGGAGAGTTGTGGAGGCCTCCCCTGGAATTGTTCAAGGCTGAATGGAACCTTGGGCGGCCTGGTCCTTTGCAAGGCATCCCTGCCCATGGCAGGGGATTTGGAACTAGATGTGATCTTTGAGGTCCTTTCCAACCCAAACCATTCTATGATTCTATGAATATGGAACCACACTGTTCAAAATTAAGCTTCAGTACTTCTAATTCCATGTACTTACGTGTTTTCCTAACATCATAAAAAAAAAAAGCTTGTCATCTAACTGCTGGCATTAGTCTCCTGTGTCTTTAAAAGATTCAAAACTCAAGCCATGCCTCTCTGCACATACTGCTAAATCTAGATTTGTCTAATAAACTAATACATTTCAGTTATGAAGAGGGTGAAGTGTAGAGATAAATATTATGGGTACTGTACCTGTAATAAAATAAGATAGAAGAAGAACCTATTGCTCCATAGAGGCTGCTAGTGCAGTTTTCTTTCCCTTGTTTCATAGTACTCAGTGAAGAAGAGAAGTTATGACTTACAGTTATGGAAAAATCTATTTAGAGTAACTTTCTCTGGGTCCTGTGGGCTCATGCTTGGCAGGAAATGCGTGGGAGAAGATGCAGCAGATTGTTTTGTTCAGAGGAGTAGCGAGAGCCCACTGCGAGCATCAGAAATACCCTGGCAGTTGCCACGCTGAGCCTGTGACCTGCTGAGGCTTTCAACTTGACTGCCTCTGCCTGTCTTTTGTGTAATGATAGAAATGGTTAGGCGGTGGTCATCTTTCACCTTTCCACTTCTAAAATAGTCTTTGTGTGTCATTTACAGCACTTTAATCTGCTTGACTGCTTAGCACTGTGTGAAACACTACAGTCCAGTGCAACTGGACTTCCTGCCCTTTTTCTGTACCTAATGGGTGCGAAATGTTTCTAGAGTAATTGCTTTAGTTGAATTAATAGGCTGCGTAGATATAAATCTGAATTATTCTAGGGAGGAGGGGTTCCTCTGCCCCCCTCCCTGGGTTTCTGCTACGCCCACACCTGGCTGCCAGTGCCCCTGAGCCAGTCAGCAGCCAAAGTGAAAATCCAGGAGTCATACTTACACATGGCAGACTCATTTTTGGTTGTCTGGGCTGGGTTCCCTTCAGCTGAGCTTCTCTCCTCTTTTACAATTTCAACACTTCTTACCCTTGGGACATTGTCTTCTTTCCTAATTAATCTTTTTGTTCTTAGTAGCGTCTGGACTTCTTCTGTTGAAAGCGTTTATTCATCTGAACAACTCTCCAATCTTTCCTTACCATTTTTTGCCTCCTGCTTGGAATGGGAACGTGAATAATATTTGTATTTTTCAAATGACATATTTCTGTGTTTGAGCACAACCTCACTAATGTCCTTGGTTTCTCAAAATGTACGGTTTTGAGATCATCAAACAACAGCATTTGCTGTTGTCTGTTTGATTCTTGTCGCTAAATTATGGCATGCAGTAACTTTTGACAGTCAGCTCTCTGTCCAGTCTGTGCTTCTCACTAAGAAAATGACTAGAATAGATTAATCTCATGTCTATTGGTGTTGTTTATGAAAATAATCTCCTCAATATTAGGAAAGAAAAATCTCTCATATTTTCTGGGCAGCACTTATCAAACAAGTTGAAAAAAGCAAGGTGTTGTAGCATCAAAAAGGGAAACCCAAAGAGTTTGTCCCATATAGATGTGACTGTTTTCCAGTGAGATTCTTTGCTTCTCCAACTTGTATGTATCCACTCAACTCACCAGCTGCTGCAGGCCTGAACTCATTCAATATTAAGAGACTGTAGGTTAGCCTAGACCTCTGTGTGTCTGGTGGCCTTTTGGTGGATGAAGGAGATCTCTAAAACAGTTTCCATCAGGCTTTTTTATTAAAAGCTGGTAGCCTTTCTGAGGACTAGGACATACACTTTCTAATTCCTAGACCAAAAAGTCCTTGAGAGAAAAGGGGAAAGAAATGGTATCGTAGAGATTATAGAATCATAGAATCACCAGGTTGGAAAAGACCTCTTGGATCATCAAGTCCAACCATTCCTATCTGCCACTAAACCATGTCCCTGAGCACCTCATCCACCTGTCTTTTAAATACCTCCACCTATGGTGACTCAACCACCTCCCTTGGTAGCTTGTTTCAATGCCTGATGACCCTTTCTGTGAAAAATTTCTTTCTGATACCAGAAATTTCTTTCTTATACCAGACCAGGGGAGGTCTGAACCTCACCTGGTGGTGGTTGAGGCTATTCCCGCTTGTCCTGTCACCTGGGAGAAGAGGCCAGCTCCCTCCTCTCTACAACCTCCTTTCAGGTAGTTGTAGAGAGCAGTGAGGTCTCCCCTCAGCCTCCTCTTCTCAAGGCTAAACAACCCCAGATCCCTCAGCCGCTACTCATAAGGCCTGTTCTCCAGTCCTTTCACCAGCTTTGCTGCTCTTCTCTGGACGTGCTCCAGAGCCTCAACATCCTTGTGGTGAGGGGCCCAGAAATGAACACAGTATTCAAGGAGCGGTCTTACAAATGTTGAGTACAGAGGGAGAATAACCTCCCTGGACCTGCTGGTCATGCCGTTTCTGATACAAGCCAAGATGCCATTGGCCTTCTTGGCCACCTGGGCACACTGCTGGCTCATGTTCAGTCGGCTGTCAATCAACACCCCCAGGTCCTCCTCTGGGCAGCTTTCTAGCCAGTCTTCCCTTAGTCTGTAGCACTGCATAGGGTTGTTGTGCCCCAAGTGCAGGACCCAGCATTTGGCCTTGTTGAACCTCATGCCATTGGACTCTGCCCAGTGGTCCAGCCTGTTCAGATCCCTTTGCAGAGCCTCCCCACCCTCCAGCAGATCGACACTTCCACCCAGCTTGGTGTCATCCGCAAACTTGCTAAGGGTGCACTCGATGCCTTCATCCAGGTCATTGATAAAGACATTGAACAGGGCTGGACCCAGCACCAAGCCCTTGTGACTGGCCTCCAGCTGGGCTTAATGCCATTTAGCACTACTCTCTGGGCCCGGCCATCCAACCAGTTTTCCACCCAGGAGAGTGTGTGCCTGTCCAGGCCAGAGGCTGACAGTTTCCTAAGCAGAATGCTGTGAGAAACTGTGTCAAAGGCTTTACTGAAGTCCAGGAAGACTACATCCACAGCCTTTCCCTCATCCAGTAAGCAGGTCACCTTGTTGTAGCAGGCAATCAGGTTAGTTTGACAGGACCTGCCTTTTGTGAACCCGTGTTAACTGGGCCTGATCATCTGGTTCTCTTGCATGTGCTGTATGATATGTTCTATGGAACAATTTTGGTGCTTTCTTAGTAAGTATCCTTCTCTTTCTCATGTGAACCAAGATTACCCATGCTTCAAATAAAGGCATTATTTTTCGGGAACCAATATGCCATATTTATTTTTATCCAATAATTTTAGGACTAAGCTTAATACACTGACACCACTGGGAATAGAATTCATGTGGCATGCACCTGGGGTATAGTGACTTATTAATAACATTATGACCATAAACTGTGACAACTTTTTCCTAGTGTCCTTTTTCATTATTGCTGTGTATGCACTCAAACCTGAGTGCCCATTTCCTCTGTGAAGATGTTTTGTGCCAAGCATGTGGATTTATCCAAGCATAATAAAAAACAGCATAATAAAACAGTGTAAAATCAGTGAGAGCAATGCTATTAAGTGCACAAGGTTGGAAATGTGAAAAGGTTGAACAGAGTTTAGAAATTTGGCCTTGGACATGCATCAGAATTGTCTTTGTGTGGGTTTCCCCAAATTTTTTCCCCTGGAGATGTAAATGTCTGTGTGGAAAACCTCCTTAGTCTTTGCATTTCATTTCTTTCTGTTGCTGAAAGAAATCCAGGTTCACATAGTTCACATAAAATGGATTCGGTCCAGGGAGATCGCTGCCCTGTTCTCATTATTAATCTGGAAGACTTCATACTTGCAGCTTGTCGCTGCGCTGTCAAGAATACTGGGAGGGCAGAGGCGCTTGCCTGGGGGATGAGGGGAGAGGTGATGTGCCTCCCCTCTGGAACCAAGCAGCCTTTGCAGTGGTGATTTCATGCCGATTTGAGCATGAACTAGTGTAGAGCTGGGCCAGGCTAAGCTGTTCTCACGGGTTGGGGTGGGAAGGCAAGCCCTGACGGTATCTGCAGCCAGAGGCCACGAGACCCCAAACTGAGTCACACACCCTGTATTTAGTTTGCAATAAACATGTAAAGCATGTTTTTTTTCTTTAGGACCCTCTTGAGCGAGCCTTATTAAATGCCGGTGGTTAGAAGGGATATTTTTGCTTAAAGCTATACACCATCACTGACTAGGGTTCATAACTCTGTTACTAATGACTCTTCCTGATGACCTGGTCTGAAGATTCCCGAACGGCGATCCCATAGATCACTTCAGGTCTGTGGGGAGCTGACACACTGTGGCAGCTGCTGTTAGGCTTCTTTCCAGAGATCAGATCATGCAAAAAGCAGCTGAAACTGCACTGAGTGCTTGCTACTTATTTGTGAGTTGGAGGGAGAACTGCTGAGGAAACCAAGGCTGTGAAGCCGTGATCCGTGGCAGCTCTTTCCAGAGGAATCATTGCCACTCCTTTTCCTGCAAATAAAAGGTTAATTATTTTTCTGGGGCACAGGAAAGGAAAAGGTTTCTTCAAATTATGGTAATATTTATTTTTATCATATTGGCAGGGATGATGGGATAAAACAAATGCCTTTCTTTAAAGGCAGCAGCTGGTTCCAGCCTCTAGGTTTGAAGTATTTTCAGTCTTGTCTGCTCACAATTGTCTGGAAGCAAGCCTATATGGGTTGCTTATTTAAGAGGTTGGTGTACTTCCTATGAGGAATGCAGAACTGGATCTCACAGAAAGGAATATATTAATGTTATCAGTGATGAGTTTAAAGAAATGGAGTTTACACCAAGAGCCTTTGACAAAGTGCTTTACTATGAAAGTCCTTTTGCTTGTAAATAAAAATACTGAGTGCTTCCTGGTGGCCAGATTGCATTTGTCAATGGTAGTTCAGTTATTTTAGATTTGTTGGTTGATTTAGTTATTTTAGAAGAATTTGAAATAAATGTTCCAGTAAAAGAAAATTTTCGGGGATGGAAGAATACTTTTTAATTCCAGTTACTGGTAAGGGAAGGAATGCCTTTAAATAGCCAAAAAGGACTTCCTAATTCATAGTATGTGTATGACAATTTTCCCTACCCTGTACAACTGGTATCTGGCACCATATAAGTCAGTAGCAGAAAAAAGATTCAGTTTGAAAGGTGACCATTAAATATCTTTGTTGAGATGATGTGCGTCGTTCAGCTGATGTATTGCTTTACAGAGAATATGTAGTAAGTGAGGAGGCATTATTTTCACTTGAAATGTTCGCATGATGGAGGGAAGATGAGGCAGCAGGAAAGTGGGTCACGCTGAATCCACCATTATTTATGCAGAATTAAAATAAAAATGTAGATTTTGAGAAATGGACAAGTTTAGGTCCTTCTTTCTTTGCTGTGAGCATATTCTGTGTTTTCTGTTTTTAAGAAAACTGGGAAATCTGTTGAGTATCTTCAGTTCTCAGCAGTTAACATTGTTTTGCGGAATCAAACTCTATAACTCCGTTAAGGGTTATAAGGCAGGTATGTGTTTATTCGCCAGCGGGTGCAAGGGGGTAATCCTCCTAACTCACACACAGTATGGTCTAACAAGCAGATAGGTATAGTGTAAAGACATGCCTATTCATAAGCGGCTATTACATATTCATGACCTTTCCCCCACTTCTTATTATGATTAGATTTGAGAAGCTTCTCCCATACTCGCGCAGGCGCGGTGTCGTAGTCTGGGGCTCAGGGCTGAAGTAGCCTTCATCTTCCTCATGAATCGTCCCTGAACCCAGTCTGTGCGCAGGCGCATTCTCATCCTGGTCGAGCTCCAAAACTGCAGAGATAGGTGCAGTCAGCTTTCTGCTGTTGTGCACATTTCAGCTTTCCCTTATCAGTGAATGTCTGTGGATGAGCTCCTCCCTTATCAACATCCAGGGTCTTCAAGGCCTTTACTAGCAGACAATGCATATTTCAGCGAGCTAAGCCTTCTAAGTTTTTCCAACTTTTCCCCTATATCATATGCCCACACATCAATTCCCCCCAGTCTTTTAAACTCAGGCAAATTCGTTTGCCTCACATATGATCTACTTTTTGAAGGGGGACGGGATAGTATTTTGCTTGAAAAATACCTTTCAACGCATTCTCATGAGCACTAGACATAGAGGTCAAAATTGTTAGTCACTGTAGCATTCTCCAATTCCAAACAAACAACACAGTAGAGAAAACAAAGCTAACTATAACTAACATCAATAGGACAATAATGGGGTGACAAAACTTATTTAGAATGCCAGTCGCAGTGGGGGACTATCCAAATAGCATGTCCTACCAATGATGGTTCGCATCTTCTCTTTACCCTTTTCAGGACTCTGTTCATTTCCTCTGTGTCATGGTGAGCTGTTTTCAGGGTCTTTCTCCCACTTTTCATGGACTTCATCCAAGATCTTGATCAAATCCTGATGTTTCATTAATTGTTTTACCAATATAAGATTCATTACATAGTGTATCGACTGGTAACATATGACTGGTGCTAAGTAAGGAAAGTCACACCCGACAATCTAAACAAAATTGCAAATGCAAAAATTAGAATGATTCTTGCTATCTATAATTGTCTCATCTATTACTGTAGAAATACAAGCAGTTCTTAAACATATACAACCTAGGCCAATATATACAAGTACGGTCTTCTGATTAGTGTCCGGATGGATCTCAAAGTGACAGATGGGTCACTGGAAACCCAAAACAGTGTATTATCTCTTGTATTAATGTTCTGGTTACCTCTCGAGCCTTGGCTGTTCTGGTAGAGAATGCCTCTGGCCAACCTGAAAAGGTATCGGTTAGTACTCACAAATATCAATACCCCCCTTTTCTTGGAAGTTCTAAAATAATCAATTTGCCATTGTCGTCCAGGCCTATTGCCTCTCCTGATCTGGCCCATTTCCAGTGTGGGGGTATTTTTGGGATTAGTCTGGAGGCAAATATCACACTGCTGAGTTACTTGTCTCACAGTAATGCATACATTTCTAGCTACAGTTTCTCTAATTAGGCATTTCTACAGGGCCTCTGCTCCCCAGTGCCTTTTTCTATGCTTCTCTTTTACTAAAACCCATATGATTAATTTACCTTGTGGGGTGAGAACTCATCCCTCCTCATTATATGACCCTTCCAAATCTCCAGTGAGCTTTTGATCTTCTTTGGTATATTGGGGGCTCTCCTTCCAGATTGCTCCATGCGCAGGTACAACTCCGAATGCATACTTCGAATCTGTACAGATATTTGCAGCTTTGCCTTTAGCCAATTCCAAGACATGGGTCAGAGCAATTATCTCTGCCTTTTGTGCAGAGGTGTTCATGGGTAAAGGTCCTAACTCTGTTATGTCTCAACTAGCGATCATGGCATATCCAGCATGTCTTTTACCACTTAGGACATAACTGCTTCCATCCATGAACCAATCTTCAGCACTTCCCATAGGACTATCCTTTAAGTCTGGATGGCTCTAGTATGTCGCCTCAATAGTTTCCAGTCAGTCATGATGTACTGGTTCCCCTGTGTTTCCGCTAAGAAAAGAGGCTGAATTGACAATGTTAGTAATTACAATTTTCTACCATTGCAGTCTGGTATTTCAAGAACCTTTGTATGGAAAGCCAGTTTCCACCTTTCACTTCCAATACAGCAGATATAGTATGGGACACCAACGTAATCATTCTCTGGCACAGGGTGAATTTTCGGGCTTCCTGGATATCTAGTATTATGGCCGTAACCACTCGCAGGCATCCAGGCCAACCTTTTGCAGTTGTGGCCGATTTCTTGGAGAAGCAGGCAACTGCTTGGTGATACGGGCCCAGATCCTGTGCCAATACTAGAGGAGAAAAAAAATGGCTTACTCACATCTGGGAGTCCAAGGCCGGAGCTGACATCAAGGCCTTTTCCAGTAGTTCAGAGGCCTGTATAGCTTCTTTATTCCTTTGAAGGTGTTTCTGTTCAGTGGTTGTTAGTGTGTACAGGAGTTTAACAAGCAGTCCCTCCGCAGTCAGCACCATCCAGTCATTTCCCCTATATCATATGTCTGCACATCAACATGTATATAAGATGTTTCCTTTAGGAAAGTTTTTCTCTTTCCGTATGCTAACTAGGGAACTGTAAGCAGCACTGGCTTGAGCAGTGTCTGGTGAGGCACGAATGCCAATGGTAGACAGCAAAGGGGAAAAAAGATGACAGTAGTGTTTTCCTAGTACCATGTTTGCTCACACAGTGAGGTACTTGCATCACTACTTTCTCTCACTTTTGACATGACCTATATTATATGTGCATACCATACTGTTTCATTGCAGGAATGGTACGTCTAACAGCCTATTTCTTCTTCTCTGTTCAAGAACCTTGGTTTTCTGTACCTCGAGACTATATGGCGACTTCTGCAATTCTTTTGGCCTATATATTGCCACTATTGCCTCCCTTTCTGACATGAGACGCAGATCTGCTTTCACAGCAAACCTTTGCTGCTTTTATGTATGGCAAAGACTGCTTGAGTAGCAGGAAGATCTAGTAGCAAGATATGAGCAAACTGGAGCAGGCAACTGAGTTTTCTCAACAGTACTGCTCTGCTTGTAGCCTCTAGAGGAGGGATCTAGTGTGTATATCTGTATACAGATATGCAGACTAGTATACAGCATTCCTTTCTCTAAACAAGTGAACAAACAAAAACCTAGCCCTAGGATGCAGGTACTGCAGTACGTAAATGGAGATCATAGAGTGTCATGTCATGAAGAGATGCTATCAAATCAGAAGGCACAAGAAAAGGAGAATAGTAGCCACAATCTGGGGTGCTTCCTCTCAAGACATGTCCTTTTTTTAATTTTCTGAAGTTTTAGGTTGCTTATACAGTGCAATTTTTCCTCATCTTTTCTTTTTTTTATATTGGCAGTTTGAGGAGTGTGCAATAGGTGGACCAGAGTTCCACATATCTATCTATTAGAACAGTGACAGAAATGTGCTTTGCAACTTTCATACAAATATAAAGAAAAGCCTAAGCTGGTAGTATAGGACTGATATATATCCATATGTCTTGATCAGTTTTTCTTCCTGTTTCTTCTCGGAGTGTTTCAGCATGAGCATTATTACAGTATGTGTTTGCAATTAATAATTCTTATTAAGCTTTAATATGTTATAGTCATGTACTTCTAAGTATTCTTTGAAAAGTGATTTTGAAATGCAATTGTGGGACGGTTAAGATAAATGTTGTTAAATGACTATAACACAACTACATGTGAGAGTTTGAAATACCTAAAAGTTACGGGTAGTTTTTAATAAGAAAAATCACAGAAGAATAATTTTTGTGTTTGTAAGTTTTCCTAGAGTGGCGTAACTTTTGTAGTAAAAATAAATTATGTCCAAATTTTCTTTTGAAGTAACCTGTACTGTACTTCAGGGATTCCAGAAACTTTAGGCAGCCGCTCCTTGGTGGTTGATCCTGCTTCTCTTGGTTTTCAACACCCTGGCCCTGTATACAGCATGCTCTGGGTATCATGACTTGATCATTCTTGCAAGCGTCCATGTCCGTCACAGGTTGACATGTCTCCAGGGAATGCACTTTTAGGAGAGGTGTCAAAGTTAGGATAGTACTTCCTGCTTATCTGAGAGATCCGTCACTTTTAGAATTCTTGTCTAAACACTGAAAAAGATTTTCTGCTTGTTTTGGTTTTACTCTGCTAAATTGATGAACGCTGCCTGTTATTCAAGTTGATTAATGAACATCTTAACATATTGATTAGATTAAAGCAGCTTTATATTTCATTAGAAAAATATTATGTAATGATTATATTTGGACATCATCATCTTTTTCTTTTTCCCTATTAATATTATTCTGTGGTGGCCTTCAAAGAAGGGATCCTGTTAGAATCTCACTGGGTGGCCAAAAAGCAGAACATTGCAAGAGCTGTAAAGATTCGTGTTTGTTTTGGGTGGAGGCTTCAAAGGCTCACAGGCTGTCTTACACAAGGATGCAGTCAGGAAATGGGAAAGCAGGAAAAAGAATCTGAATCTGTTTTATATAAAATGGGGATCATAGAGCCACCATCCTTGCTTAGCTTCAGTGGAAAGGCAGTACAGTCGTGGATTTCTTTGTACTACATGTCTTTGTGTTAGGTACCATCGATAAAGCTTTCTTTTATTTTTTCCTTTACACGTACACTTTATTAATGTAAAATACAGTGATACATTCATAAGGCAGATGGTAAATAGTGCACTAAAGCTTAGTGGCTTAATGTGTATCATTTGAGGTGCTGGATGATAGGATGTATGCCAGTCCATATGTTCTGCAGCTTCCAGTTAGTAAGACCCTCCTGCTGCTCTGTGGGGTAAAGTGTGAGTTAGGATTTAAAGCTGTATCGTTTTTTTGATAAGTTATTGAAGGAATTACCTCATCAGTTCCTTCCAGTCCTAAAGATAACTCACTCAAGTGGCTTGCCCAGGCTGGTCTGTATTTGTAGGGCTTGTAATTTTGTTATGCATCCCTTGCATTAGTCATTTTATTAGATGATATTAAGATGTGGACATAAATCAGAATTCAAACATGGTATTATGTATGTCTGCAGGAACAGAGGTCTTTACATAGCATATCATACTATTGGCCTACAAAAAATTGTGCACTGATGTGTACTAATGATGGATGAAAATAGAGAGAAGAAATTATTTCTTATCCCATTCAATCAACTCCTTTCATTCAATCGACTCCTTAATGTGCAGTAAATTACATATGCGGTTAGTGGTGTTATCTGTTACGTTTGAAATATCTGGTGGTCTTGGTCAAGAAGAAAATCTTATCTGTGTGCTTTCTAGCTGTAATTTTTTCTCAGATCTCCTCCTCCCCCCACTTCCCTTTCGCTTTTCTTTTAGGAGGCTTCCAGTTAATGAAGTTGCACACCGGAAGTGATTCAGATTGTAGAATGGACACAGACAGCATACATATGCATAAGGAGATGCAGTGGGATAGTCAAGACTTTCAAAGTTACCGTGGAGCAGAAATTCCACAGAGGAATGATTCAAGGGGACTCAGTGTACTTTGAAATTGTCACTTTGAAATTGTTACCCTTTGTCAATATTTGCCTATATAGGCATTATTGTTTGTGTTCTTTATGTTCATTAATAGTTTGAACTTTACATTGCTTTTGTGGTGAAGCAGCTTTCTGTTTAAGTAGGAAATTAAAGTTACAGGCCGTTCAAGCAATGCTTCAGTTTGCTGTCAGGGGCATGCTGCAGAGCACCACAGAACCCTAACCCTGTTAGGGGTATTTTTGAGCTCCATCTGGGTCTGTGGAAACTAGGATATATGGAAAAAACAGGAGCCTTGTCCTGTCCCAGTGTTGGGATGTAGCTGGAGGCTTCTCTAGGTGAGAAGATGATGTGCAGCTGAGCTCGGTAATGAGACGTAACCTAATGCTGACTTACCCAAGGCTGCCTGGGCAGCCAGGACAGGGCAGGAAGCCGAGATCTCACCCATGCTGTTACTGGTTGGCCAAATGACTACATGACAGAATCTGACCAGTCTAGGAAACTTAATTTTAAATTTTAACTTGTACACTCACCCACTGATTTAATAAAACTCATTTAATAAAATATAAATTCATTTAATAAGACAGAAACTGAAGAGTGGCAGCAGACACTGCAGTGTTACAAAATGATCAGAACCCAAGCTGGTTAACTGAACGTTAAACTGCACTACATGGGAAAAATCAAGCAAGCTTAGTTTTCTTGGCAATAGTTACCCTTGTGTTCCATTTCAGGATGATCTAGTGCTCTGTGAAATATAACTAGAGATTGTCATTGTAAGTCCTGCTCAAGTCAGCTTCCCAAGACCTTTCATGCTCAGCACAGACTCCAAAATCAGCTCAAAAAATTCTGTAGATTACTAAATATAGATATGACAGTCTTTGATTGTTGGAAGATTAATGTTATGGATTCTATGGATGTAACAGCTGCATTTGGGAAAGTTTACTTGTCTAAATCCTATATCGATACCTTCAAGAAATATTAAAGTGAGGGGTGGTGGTGGATTATTTTGTTTATTTTGTATTTCTTTTGGAATACTTGTTCTAAGAACTGACTTCAGTTGAACTATAGTGGCAGAAAATGAAGTCTGATATAGTTTCCACTAATGGAGGAGAAGGTCAAAGCAGTTTTGGAAATGAAACCCAAACCTGAAATCTCTGCCAAGTTTGTCATTCAAAGGTGCTCCATTAATTCAATGAGCATCCTTGTCACAATACATTTGGAGATGAAAGGCCTTACAAATTGAAGCTGTTATGACCATTAGACCAACAAAAATATTTTTTGTCTCTGAAATATCAGGTGTTCAGTTTTCCTTTCCTACTGCCCTGCCTCAGAGTTACTTCTGTAAAACTCAGAAACCTCTGATGATTATATATGCTTAGGCATCCTTATGCTGCTGTGGTGGTACCGAGGGATGCTTATCTGATGATGCTTGCTATAGTATGAACTACAGTAATATGATCATGCTGTTGTTTCTAGTTCTTCACTGAAGTAACTGATTTTATCAGGGATTAGAATAAGATCTTTTAAAAATAGGCAACAATTCTGCCTTCTGAATTTGCTGACAGTATTATTTGCGTTCATATATTCTTAGTGTTAATGTGACTGAAAGCTGGATTTCTGATTATGATGATATTTTCTTTCTGTGTTCTAGAAATATATTTAAAACGTTTTAGAGAAAGTGGTAAAAAGTGAATGACTGCCTGTTGATACACAGATGAAAAATAGGAACTCGAATATAATGTCTTCTTCCCCTGTATTTTCTGTCTTTCTGTTTTATGTGTGTTTGGTTTTGTTTGGTTTTGGTTTTTGGTGGGTTTTTTTTTGGTTTATTTTTAAATAGAGGTTTTTTTGATTCCTGTGTTGTTATGTACATGGGAATTCTCTAAAGTCTGAGTTCATCAACTGTTTTGTAGTGAATGTTGCAACATCATTGCATGGTTACAGTTATTCACAGAAACTGTAATCCATAAGAAGAAAACTCCAAGTCAATATTTGCATTACTGCTATTTTTGGAAAAAAAGGTATTTGGCAGTGTAGAATGTATATATGTAATAAAGTCTGGAATTTTAAATGTAATGAGAAGGATATAAGAGGAAAATGCCCTCATTTTTTATGAGTGTAGCTCATAAGAAATAAGTATGCGATGGTTAATATCCATTGTTTTTTGCCTGCCTGAAATATAATGTCCTACGTGCACAGAACTCCTTCACTTGGGTGATCTCTGGCCTTGACTTGTTTTTGTTTGATCTCTACTGACTAAAGACAGAGACAGTTTTATTTTCCTAGTGTATACCAAGGGTAAGTGCTGCCTCTGTGCACTTAGGCCAGATTCCCTCACTGTTTCTTATCTTTGCACCATGGCATGTGGAAGTGGATGCTCCCCAACCCTGCCTAAACACACAGTTCTGAAACTAGCCAAAATGACTGGTTTGGTATATGTCCCAGCAAGCAAGCACAAGCTGTATATGCTAATTGCACCGTCAATGATGACAGTCTTGCAGTATTGTCCCTCCAAGCTTGATGTAGAGTCCCATGAGACACCACTTTCTGAGCACTCAACACTGGGATGTACAGGACCGTGGCATGCAGCACAGGAGTGCTTCCTGCTGGCTTGTATGGGTAGATAGACCCCAAACTGGGGTCTCAGGAGGAGGAGGAGGAATGTGAAAGTCTAGAAGGGGTTGGCTGGAACAACACAGGGGAGCTCTGTCTTGCTTTTTTTGAAATGGATGTTAGTGTTATTTAAAGACAAAATATCCAACAAGCCAGTTTACAACAAAAACATACCCCATCCTTCAGATTTCAGCTCTTTGTCTCCCAGCATTAGATCTGCAGTTTCAGAGGAGAAGGCAGTGTGAAGGTGGTGGCTTGTCAACAGAAGGGAAAGCTCTCAAGCCTCTGGGAAGCCCAATAAGAAAAGTATGTGAAATACACCTGCCATCCTAAGTGACTTCATTATTTTAGAGGAAGAATGCAGTTGATGCATATATTTGTATTATGGCAGTACTGGTGTTGGTACTGGTATTATTTCTGTTCTGTGTCATCATAGACATCTTTTAATATGCAAATGTCACTATGTACTAGAAACTCAAAGCAAGTTAAGTATAGAACTAAAGCCATCTGGTAGTTCAGGCAGCAAAGTTAGATAATTAGCTGTTCTTGTCAAGGGACTGTGATTAAAATAGGCCATCTTCATAATAGTGGATGGTTTGCAGGGACTTTCTGAAAGCCACCTGGGATAATGATAATGAAAATAATAAAATTAAAAAGGAGGGGGAGGTGGTGCCATTATAGCTTATGATGACTTTTATAAGTGAATTAAGTCAGTTTTTAATTTGAAGAACGGTAGTTATTTTGGTACTTTGGAAAGAAACATAGATTGAATGTTCTGGCTTTGTTTGGCAATATGATGCAACTAGGTCAGCCAGGTTACTGCTGGGGATCCTTAATATTGCTGCCTAAAGTTCTGGTTTCATTGCTCACACCCTGATTAACTTATGAGTGCTGTTGGCACAGTTCATCTTCAAAGACAGCTCTCACCTGTGTAACCTGGTGTGTTCTGCTGAGGAAATTTGTTCCGTTTGTGGAATTAGCACTACTGAGAAAAGCTAGATGAGGAAAAGCATCAGAACACCTTTACTTCATCATTCTTTATCAGGTGATGATAATAAAATATACAGCCATGTCAGTTTAATATGAATTTATACTGACAGATATGTTTTAGGGAAATAGCTGATTAGCAAGTAATACATAAAAGTAACCTGATTGTATAGTGGGACTAAGTATCTCTGTAGCTTTGGCAGCTCCAGCCTCCTCTTCACTCTTCTTTGGAGGGGTTCTGTGTTCACTTCAGCCTTTCCTACTGAAATATTCCTCTCATCCAAGAAAATAGCAGGGGAACCTCCAAAGGCTGAATATAGCTTGCTCTTGCCTTCATATGGATTCCTTAGTGGATACCCTATGCCAACACGATAGAGTAATTTTAATCAGTGAAGTCTGACCTGAATCTTCCAAGTCAAGTCTCTCTGGGAACACAGTGTTAAGGGCAACTATGCTAAATGGACTAGTAGAATAAAATAAATGGATAGTGAAATGGCAAAGGGAGAATGTTTCATCATTGGTATGATCTAATTAAATATATTTTCACTTCAGATGGATAAAAATGCTAGATCTAAGTGAGATTAATTGAAATTTATTTGGCTTTGCTCTTTTTTTTTAATTTTGTTTTGCTTTTTTTTTTCTTTTACCCCCGCCAACAGTTGCTACTTACTTAACAGGAGCTGCTCATGCTGTTTCAGATAGAGGTTTGTCACAGTTCCAGTGTGACTATAGTGTTTTCTCATTTAGAATGTGCTCCAAATTTCTTTTGAAAATATAAGGATGTTGCATGCATAAATAAAGTGTGGGGAAGAAATAAAAGTACTCTGGCTTTTCTATGCTTAGATTCGCCTAGCAAAAAAATCTGCTTCTGACTTGTTTTCATTAAGTGAAGCTTTTATGTCCCTGTATTCCTTGATTAGGAAAGAAATTATTTGAAAAATTCAAGATATTGAGGTCTTAAAAGTGTCAGGGATACTCAGCTTTTAGAAAATGTTAGCAAACGTTTCAGTCCAGTATGCTTAAAATAAATTGCTGTGAACATTTGTGGATGCACAAATGTTTCTGAGCAGTTTAATGAGTGAAACTTTGTATTATTAAAAAGGTGATAAATGTACACAGGTATGACCAAGTGAACAGACCTCTCTAAATGCATTTTGTGTGGAGCAGCAATGTGATGCATCTAGTGAGTACTTATCTAAAGGTTATTGTAAAAAGTGTTGAGTCTGAACTGTCTAAGGATTTTTTTTTAATATTGAGAAAATCAAACTATTAAAAAATAACTTTTGAGGTATCTTCTTGAAAACTATCAAACATGGAAGATCCAGATTTTAGCTTCTGAGTGCAGGTTGTCACTCGTACTTTAAGTTCTGCCTCCTCAGTAGTTGTTTCAATGGCCGCCGACACTGGGTGACCTGATGGCTGCAGTTCTGCTTTGCAGTGGTTTATCTTTTCTTGGTTTGTGGCAAACTGTTGTGTTATACCCAAACAATCTGCCTTTCAAGCATTCTTCACGTTTTTTATTGTTATTTACTTTCATGGGAAAAATGGACCGAGAAGCTGACAAAAAAGCTGAAGTAAGAACAGACTTTTTACTCCTTACTGTTGTAACTATACAGACAACTTGCAAGTGACTCAAAGGCATGCGACTAAAGAAAGTCTGAGTGGCTGGGGCTGGGCATAGTTAAGCCTGAGTGCTCGCTTAATGGCAGTTCATTGGGGTTGAATATAATCTGGTTTTAAAATTCAGATTTTTTTTTTGTGCTTGTTTTGTGGTGTGACAGACTTTTAGATTTCCCCCCCACTCCCCCAAATTGTATTTCTCTAATGTAACAGTTTTTCCACATCTGCTTTCATGGTTAGGTGTCTGATTATGTGTTTTGGCTTCATCCTGTTCTTTGTGCAAAACAGTGAAATTCAGATTTTCTTGTAGATAAGCCTTTAGCCCTTCAGTTGCTTCTGCTCTGAAAGGAAATTAATTCCTTCAAGCCAGTGAGTGCAGCTCCAGCTGTGACTGTAGATGAATGTTATTGCGGGGTCATGTATTGTAGCTCTGAAGCTAAATAAAAGGATTAACAAGAGTTCACTTGGAGGAAAAACGCTTCATTTCACCATAGCAACTATGAGAATCCATTGGGAAAACCAAAAAAGCTTTACCATTAAAACTGTCAACAAATGATTATTCCACCTCAACCCCCCTTCCCACTGTTATTGTACTTTTGGAACAGTAGCAAAGGATGGGATTGAGCTGGTTCATGGTAGTAATTTAGTCCTTGGCCTACAAATGATCTTTTTCTTGAAAAAATAATTCCTAGACTAGTTCCTTTAGGAGACAATAATGCTGTTTATGAAGGAAAGAGTGTTTTCTGATAAGTTTCATGCAATCTTCTGCCCCAGAAATTTGGTGCAAAGGAAGAAGGAAGATCATTTAGATAGTTATGCTGGTACTGAGCCTGACAGCCAGCAATGCCCAGATGAGCACATCTCATTGTTCCAGAAGAGCGCGTATGTTTTCCACAACTAGTGCACACTGCTTTTAATGATTCCAGAGGGAAAAGGAAGGAATTTCAGGGTTCCTCTCTCTAGCTGCATAAACAGACATCATCATATAGTGCTCATGAGTCAGGGAGAGCATGGAGGCTGTGGGCAGGGGGAAATTCCTCACTCAGTAGTTTCTCTGTTGGCTGTTGATGGCTGTTGCCATTACTCAGGGCAATAAACTGGTTGTTGAGGGCTCTCCTGTCTCAAATGGACATGTTGTGAAGAGAAGATGGAAAGAGTTTTATCATAGTGATCTCAACTCTTTCCTCCCAGCATTTTAGGACTGCTAGCTTCAGGCAGCTCTATTATATGAATAGTCAAACCAATACTTGTATTCATTTCCCAGGGAAGGAAAACAAGTAATTAAAATTGACTAATGTGACTGCCCTGCTTGGTTTGAGAAATCAAACAGATGAAAGTAATCTAATTTTAAAGATTCAAGATTGATATTAGCTTTGTATTTTGCTCTGTCTGGGCTGTAGAGGTGGTTAGTGAGTCCTGTTTTCTTGGCCAGTGACCCTGTTGACCCCCTAGCGAGAAAATGCCACAGCCCCCACTGCTGGGAGCTCCTGGTGTTGAAGCCAGGGCATAAACAGGTCTCCCCTGTAATGGTCCAAAGTGCTGCTTGAGCACACACTTAGCACCAAGAATTGGAAAACGTTTTGGCTTCTGCCATGTGCTTTTCTGTCCTTTACTTCTATTTCAAAGACTTTGCCCCATGAGACATGTTTGTGTTGTGTATACATCTGCAAAGAAATAAAACCTGTAAAAGTATTCCATAATATTTTTTTCATCATAGGGCCACCTAATGCTTTTTTTTCCAAGAAAAGAAAAATATGTGGATGACATTGCCCAGTGTTTCAGTGATGGTTTTCATTTGTGACCAGATGAGAATCATGCTAAACTTAGAATGTTCAACTACTCTTTTTATTTCTCTCCTGTTGTTTTCTTGTTTGCGTGCTCAGGAACGTGGTTTCAATTTCTCCTCACGGTTATTTTGCAGACCAGCTTCTGAAAGTGTAGAGACCACCTGTGGTCCATAGGGATGATTGAGGAGCCATAGTCTGCATAGGTTCCCCATGAACTTTTGTTCTTTTCTGTAGTCTTTCTCCAGCTCTCATTGAGCCAAATGTTTCTGATGATCTCTTGTTTAATACTCAGTGTGGCTTTAATTAGTCACAAATGGCAAGTATCTTCTGAAGGCAGATAAATTAGGCACGCTCTTTTGGCAACTTAATTTTGTCCTTTTTTTTTATTTGTTTTGTTTGGGGTTTTTTTGTGGCTGTGCATTCAAGAAAGCAGGCTGCACATTCAAGGTGTTCTCTTTTTCCTGCATTCTTCAGTGATATTAGTGAAAGAGCTCACCTTGCAGAAACTGCAGAAACTGTTGCAAGACATTTGAGTTTTAATAGCACATTTTGTGCTGGTTTGGAAATCTAGTCAGACTAAACTGGAAAACTTAGTTTGTTGTAAGGCGAAAATTTTAGACCAAGGCAATGGTCAGGTCTTTTCTGTTTACGTATTGTTTTTCATTGTTGCATTGATAAGTTTACACTAACAAGGAACTGTAATGTGGACAGGGAACTGCAATTTAGGTTGATGATTTCCTGATTCCCCCACCTTGTAAAAGCCACTTAAGAACTTGAGTGCACACCAAGTTTATAGGATGCATTCTGGATAAAGCTAATTTACATTAGCAATTAAAATGCTTTATATTCTGTAGCTGAAAAATGCTTCTAACTCAGTGTCCACTTGGGAAGGTGAGCTGAGTTCTTTATTTCACGTCTTATCTCATGCAGAGATTGTAATCAACCACATTGTGTACTCAAGCTTCACCTGGGTAACAGTTCATTGCCCTTTAACCTTCCTCTCCACTATATCTGGGCTGTTTCACTGAAGGCTGAGCAGGTTGTGTAGTTTTAAGGAAAGCAGTGTTAGCCAAGACAGGCTGTTGCTTCTGCTACACTGTGAGAGTGGAAGGAGCACAACTTGACTTTTTATTTAAAGGCAAGTTTGATCTGAGAGCTAATTATTTCATTTTTTAAAATGTAGTTTGTAAGCAGAGCAAAAATGAGAGGAATCGGTAGTGAAATAAGAATATCCCCGGATCATACCATTTTTCAAGTTATTTCTTAACACACAGTTGCACTGAAGCCTCTGCTGTGTAGGAGGTGATGAGGTTTTGTAGACTTTTAAGACAGTTATGTAAATCTGATGATGTGAAAGGATGTAAATTAGAAAAATGATAGCAAATCTATTTTTCCTGGCATTAATTACAGTAACACCTAATTTTTATGAAAGCATTTATGTGCATAAATGAGTGCTAGATTAGCCATTTTAAATTCTGTAGGTGGTGATACAGTTATCTACATGTGGGTTTCGTAAGCTTTGTCTCATAGTAAGCGGAGTATAGTAAAAAACCATTGTAGCAATATCCTGAATGATGCTTTGCTAGCCTTATTTACTGCAGCAGGTTGCTGAGCTGTCCATGAAAAGCAACTGTATTGAAGCAGCCGGAGTGTTCTTTCATGGACTGCAGTTTGCTAGAAATTGGGTGGGACTGAGATTGCATCTGATTACCGAGAGATTGTCTTGCACTTTAGATTTTATTAAGATAATTTTATGATGTTTGTAAGGGAGAAAATGTGTGATATAGGTATAATTCACAATAAAATGTATGTCCTTCAAAAAAGAAAACTTGTTGGCATACTGTTATGAAGAAGTACTTTTCCTGTGTCCCAGAAAGCATGTTTTGCCCATGAAGTTTATGGTGATGTGCCAGCAGACATGGAAGGTGAATGAAATAGAAAACAAATGAAAAATATTAAGTAGAGAGACATGTTTCATATTTAGCATAAGTCATTCTTTCTGTAAAATATAACCACAATTTGGAAATGCTATTTGCTTTCCTGTGAGAACTGAAAAACTTCTCTGTATACAGTGTGAATTAGTATCAACAAGTGAATATGTGGATACAGCATAACTGCCAAGTCGTTAGAGCTGCCAGAGATGACTGCTTCTCTTTTGATACTTCTATTTTTACGTATCATGTTGATTTGCCATCTGTAATTAGTCTTGCTAGTAATTGTGTTTGTTACAGTTCTGGTTTTGTCTCAGGTGAATGTACCACAACTTTGTTAGAATTCATGGAGAAAAACTCTAAATAAAAAATTAGATTAAAAAAAAAATCACCTGAACAAAACAATCCTTGCAAGTGCAGCGCAAGTCTGAACTCTGAAGTATTGTTGTTCTACTTGCTCTGGATTTGGTGGCTTTTGTATTGGATAACATGCTTGTATTTCTTTTTAAACATTTAGGAGTTCACCAGATCTCTTTGTTATACAGTTGCTGAAGCATTATCCTGGTACAGCAGTAATGATTGATGAACACATTCAGGTAAGAAATCAGCATGTATGACGTTTGATAAGGTTGTACATTAACTTGTCCTCACGCTGTTTTGGATAAGCTTCAATAATGGCATTCTTTAACATTACAGCATCAGAATTCATGGAATATGATATATAAATCTCTTGTCTACATGAATGTTTACATGTTCTTTCTAAATCATTATGAACAAGCTTTGTTTTTTTTCTCTTCTAGATTTAGTAACTCTGGCAGCAGATGATATTACATGATATATTGGGTTCTAATGATCAAAAGATTATAATAAAATACGGTCTATAATTTCTAGTTCTTCTATCAACCCACCTTCTCTTGCAGGGATCTGTTCCATCTCTTTTAAATTATACCAGATTAGAGCATCTATTCCAGAAGGCTTTACTTCTCTAAGCCATGCTTGGCCTGCTAAAAAATTTTGAGATTTTTCCGTTACCTAACTTTTTACCAGTTCATCTGCTAATACTTTGGTAATGATGTCTCCATGAAAAGGAAGACAAAACGCTTCTTTTGCTTTGTTTTTATAGTGAATTCCTGCTGTATCCCATGGGAGAGATTCTGGCTCTCCAGTGAATTCTGTTCTTTTGTCCCTCGTGATCCAATTTCATTCACTCAAATTTTACACTTGGATCTGTAGTGGTCGTGACCAGTCTGGTGCAGTTTCTGCTATGCCTCCATGTTTCTCAGTTTATTAAATAGAGATGTAATAAGATTAATTTTTCTCAATAAATCCTCTTCAATCAAAGATATGAATGTGATTGGAAAAAAATGCGCTGACACGCATAAAATTTACCTGTTGCTGATAAACAGTAAGATTATTAGTAATACATAGTTATCATATGTAATTGGTTAGAATGGTGGGAACAAACAAGCTGTGCCTGTAATAGTCTTCACCCTTGCCACTGTATAGAAGCATTTTCTTAACTTGGTTTTGAATTTTATTTTGCATTAGTAGTTGCCACTGTAGGCCTGAATATAAGGACAATTTCAGCATTCCTTGCGTAGGTAGCTTAATGTTTTCTTTTCAGGCTGTGCCAATTCAAGATATAGTTGTCAAGTTGTTGGTACCCTTGGAAGTTAACCCAAGCTTTTTAAGCCTGCACAAAGGCAAGCAAACGTTGGTCTTGATTCGATTCTTTGTCACTAGATTCCTGAGAAACATGGACATGATCTTTAGTTCCTACATCACTAGGAAGTAAGTGCCTATATACCTAGGTGCTTGCATTTCTGATAGAGAAGTGTCCAGAGTACATTTTTGCCACAACTCTGTGTCCAGGCCTACGTTGAGCTTTCAGTGCACATGAGGATCACCTTGTTGTGCTATTAACGTAGAGCTGCTAGGCAGCCAATGCTCAAAAGTGAATGTGATTACTGACAAGTATACATTTCAGCTAAAGTAAAAGACTTGGACTTACCTGTAAGTGGTGTATTAGTACGTGCATGGGCATTAGTATCTCTGAGCTTCCAATTGCCGCCTTCTTTTCTTCCTTTAAGTGTATTCTGAAGATAAATATGATGTATTGTGTTCAGGTTGGAGCTGGATGTATATCTAATATAGGCACACTGTTAAAGAGGTGTCTTAAGGCAAGGGCACAAAATATACAAACGGGTCACCCTGGAGTTTACTTTATTCTGCAACTTGCAGGCTGTAAGAGCATAAATGAAGCAAACATCAAAATGTCAAGATCTGGTAGATCAAGGGACCAGGTTAAACCTAGACCTTTAAGGAAGGCATAACAGCCGCCTGTCCCAGAGAGTGATTGGTAACTGATGCCAAGATTGGTAACTGTGCAGGTTAAAAATCAGGAGGGCTAAGGCCCAACTAGAAATCAGATTGGCAAAGTCTGTGAAAGATAACAAAAAATCCTCCTATAAATATATAAATAATAAAAGGAGGACTAAGGAGACTATGCAGTCCCTATTGGACGCAGAAGGAACAACAGTGACAGGGATTGAGGAAAAGGCTGAGGTACTTAATGTCTTCTTTGCCTCAGTCTTTAGTTGTAAGGAGGGTTGTTCCATCTGTGTACTAACCCAGGAATTAGAGGAACAAAATGAGGCTCCCATGATCCAAGAGGAGGCAGTTAGAGACTTGCTTGCCCAGCTAGAAACCCACAAGTTTATGGGTCTGGATGGGATCCACCCACGGGTAATAAAGGATCTGGCAGATGTGCTTGCCAAACCCCTTTCCATCATCTCCCAACTGTCCTGGAAGACTGGGGAAGTCCCACTGGACTGGAGGCTGGCTGATGTTGTGCCCATCTACAAGAAGGGTTGCAGGGAGGAACCAGGGAACTACAGGCCTGTCAGTTTGACCTCAGTGCCAGGGAAAGTCATGGAACAGGTGATCTTGAGTGCTATCATGAAGCACATGCAAGAGAACCGGGTGATCAGGCCCAGTCAATACAGGTTCACAAAAGGCAGGTCTTGCCAAACTAACCTGATCGCCTTCTATGACAAAGTGACTCGGCTGCTGGATGAGGGGAAGGCTGTGGATGTGGTCTTCCTGGACATCAGTAAAGCCTTTGACATGGTTTCTCACAGCATTCTGTTTGAGAAACTGTCAGCCTCTGGCCTGGACAGACGCACACTCTCCTGGCCTCAAACTCCTCCAGGGGAGGTTTAGGCTGGACATTAGGAATAAATTTTTCTTGGAAAGGGTCATTGGACACTGGCAGAGACTGCCTAGGGCGGTTGTTGACTCACCTTCCCTGGAGGTGTTTAAGGCACAGGTGGATGAGGTACTGAGGGGCATGGTTTAGTATTTGATAGGAATGGTTGGACTCGATGATCCGGTGGGTCTCTTCCAACTTGGTGATTCTGTGATTCTAAGAGGGGATCACAGAATGACGGGGGTTGGAAGGAGCCTCTGGAGATCATCTAGTCCAACCCTCAAGGACCTCTGAGTCAGCAGTTGCTTCTATGTAGAGTGGTCTTGGGCATACATTCCCCTTCTCTTAATTTATCAGGATATGTTTTGAACCCAGGCAAAACTTCAGGTTCTGCAACTTTCTGCTGCTCAGAATTCCTCCACCTGAATGCCGGGGGAGGGGGGGAGTGAGGGAATAAAGTTTCCCTTAAATTAAGTTTTGAACCTCATACTTGCTAACTTCATTTAACTTGAGGACAAGGATTACATGCTGGGAGGGTCAGGAGTGCCTTTCCTGCTCCAGTGGGGTAGTGGGAAAGGATGGTGGGTGCTAAGCTTTAAAGAAGCCATGTTTTCAAATAACTAGATCAAAATCTTCCTGAAATGAAATGAAACTGAAGGCTTCTGTTGTTCTTCCACTGCTGGTGCCTTTACTAATGTGTAGATTTAAGCAGCTGCTCAGGCATGTCTTGCTTTTGTCTTTGAGCTCATTTCCCATAATTTTTAATAATAATCTGGGGACTGAGTGGCCTTTGTGTTCTGTACCCCTAGAGTTTCAGAAAGCAACAGAGAAGATGCTCTGTTTCCTGAGCTGTGAGACAGGCATCCTGGCCATGTTTTTCTCCTGACAGAATTCAAGATTGTGTTGAAGAAACAATCATAAGTTTAAAATATCCTGGGGACATGACACTAAATGGGTTGAGCCTTCCAGGGCAACACATTAAAATGTAGGACCATTAATCAGCATGAATTTTTGCTTATTGTTTCCCTTTTCCACATTTAAAACATTCCTTTTGGGTTCACAGAAACTATAGATGGGTTAAAAAGAAAAAATATATTACCCAATAGTGCCTTTGCTGCAAACTCATTACACTGAGGACCTGACTGCACCTATTACAACTAATGCATCAAGACTATTGAAGGAAGTGTGAATATTGCATAAATCTACCTGACTTACTTAGATGGAGTCACAAAAAATGCATTGCAATATATGCAATGTTAACAATTGTGGTAGGACTGCCAAACTGGAAGAGGCTATGTCTTTGCTGAACGTGAGTCTCTCTGAAGAGGTAAAATTTGATACTGTGTGTGTGCTAAGTACAGAATAGGGCGTACTACACTTTTAAGAGGAAAGGCTTTTGAAATTCTGTAAAAGCAAGCAGAACCAAAGCAAACTCTTCGCTAAAATCTTATAGCCTGTTGAAGGAGAATAATTGAATTATATTGATTCTTCTTGTTGACAGAGAATATTTGTGAGGCAGAACTTATGCAGCTGGGTAAAAGTTGGGTTTATTTTTGCTCTCCATTTTTATTTTCTTCAAAAGACAGTGCAAATATAGGACTTAATATCTGTTGCTGGTTATAGAACCAACTTAATATTGTACACTTATTTCCATTCTATCTGCCCTTATTTTCCCTTCTGTGCCTATATTTGGGACAGAAAGTCATAACACTTTCTAAGAGCTGCCTTACCTTGGAATGCAAGAATTTCAGCTGAAGCCTTATGAGATACAAAGCAACTTGGATGTAGCATATCATTTAAGGCTTTTTAAGTTGAAGGTGGCC
Organism: Phaenicophaeus curvirostris; assembly: GCF_032191515.1. NCBI lineage: Eukaryota > Metazoa > Chordata > Aves > Cuculiformes > Cuculidae > Phaenicophaeus > Phaenicophaeus curvirostris. Next base: position 39,912,639 of record NC_091394.1, read on the forward strand.
CAACTGTGTTTGTTTTGATGGCTCATGGAAAAGCACTTATAAGACTGCCAAGACAGCTTTATCACTTAGAGGAAAATGTTGAATGCCGTATTTCTCAGGTCTCCAGAAAATGGACAAAGGTTTGCCCCTGAATCCTTCAGGGAGGCTATTGAATCATAGAACCACGAGGTTGGAAAAGACCTTTGAGATCATCAATGGACACTGAACTTGCCTGTGGTACAAAATGACCAGCTATTTAATGGAGAACAAAAGAGGACGAGCCTCAAATGAGAAAGCCTTGTAATATATTAGAACTGTGGTGGAAGTATTGGCTACTGTTTTAAGCCTTCAAAAAGGCATGGTGGTAGGGAGGAAGAGCAAATCCTCTGCTTTGCTTCCCTGTGCAGGAAAGCTGAGAAAAATGTGTTTGGGAGAGGAAAAAGTGAGTTGGCCAATTTAATTAGATTAATAAGATTTATCCACAGATCATCTGGATGCATGTGAATATATGGAGGTGGATTGTTGCTTGCTGGAGACTTGCATAAAATTGGAAAAACAGAGCAGGGTTGTTTTTTTTTTCTGTGGCAGGATATACCTAGATTGTAAACTTAGGCAGGACTCTTAACATCTGATTGCTTCTTGAAACCGACAGTGTTTTTGTAAAACTGATTCTGGAACTGAGATAAGTGATAAAGTTTTCTATATTTTTCCTCATGTTAATTAAGTGAGACAGCAAGTTTTATGTTTTTCCAGAAAGAGGTCAAAGCAAGGAAGAAATTGAGAATGGAGGAGCCAAATAAGGATAAGTAATGAGCCAATTTCTCAAACTGGCAATGACATACCAAGAGTTGGGAAAAAGTACACTTGCAAGCTTCCTTTATTATTATAACCTCTTGAACAGAATAATCCAGTCCAAATGGCTATAAACACTTTCCAGTAGAGATGTTTATGACCTAGTTTCTGACTGAAACACAGTATCACAGTGTGTGGAAAGAACTTAAATGAAGATGCTGGTGGCAGTGCCTCTAGGGTGTCGGTTAGAAACTCAGTGTATTTAGGCATTCCTGCCCTTTGCAAATACCTGCTACGTGGAGTGAAGTGGAGTGAGCTTCAAACATTAGGGTTTTTTACAGGAGGTGTAGACATTTAAATGCCTGGGTTGGTATGCAGAATTTTCATAGGATGTCTGATTTTTTGTAGTTGAGCACTAATAATAAATAAGTCTCTCCTAGACTTATTTCAACAGGAATTCAGCAATTACAGAATACCTTTCTAGATCCTGTGTTCCTCTAGAGCAGTGCAGGGGGGAAAATGGTGCATTTAGTCTCTTGAGAATCATAAGTCTATTGTGGAGAGAGGCAGAGAAAACTGACTAGGCTTTATTCAATTCATGGCCCTCCTGTGAGGAGCAGGGCAAGGACTGAGGGGAATGTGCTGGAAGGGGGCGGGAACAAAAATGTGGAACTTACAGTTTGAACAGCAAATTCTCTTAAATTGGAGAAATATTTCTCTTCTTCTATATATCCTTGCAGGAGGCATCAGAATAGGCCAGGTTTCAATTAGCTGTCCTGGTGAGAGGCTGACTGACATGGCACTTCCATGATGGCGAGTGAAAAATACAGAAGTACATTAGATGAGCTGTTACAACTTGGGGGATTTTGGGTTTGCTCCCTTTTCCTGCTTTTTCTGTGACTTTCTGATGCCATGGAAAGCAAGGGAGCTGTGCTATTTCCATCAGCTGCAGCTGTGACCAGCACCATCAATCCCTTTCTTCTGGCTTTTCAAGGAGGTTGGGAGCGATCTTGAAAGCACAGAACATTAGTGTCTCAGCCAAAAAGAGTTTCTGAATGCTGTTGAAATACATTAAATAACACTTGGTTAACATAGCAAGAGCTACAGTTAAAATTCTCGCAATGTTTCAATTATAAGTCTTTATTGTGCCAGTTGCTTATAACTTCCTGAAATGCTCATGTCTCAAGTTGAAATTTTTTGGACTTGACAGTGACCTTTCTTCCCTTTTCTTCTTTGTTTCTCTTTTCTCTGTGGGATTAAGTGAATACAGCTTGAGTGTTTAATTTGTACTGAGAAGAAAATAGTAGCAAATACAATTCAGCTATTACTTTAAAACTCTTGAGACTGAATAGCTCAAGTGGTGCAGTGGTTAGAGAAATGGTGCTGAAAATTATCATGAATCTTACCAGAATCTGTGAGAGGGGGCACTCAGAGGACTGTTACCTTTAGGTCTTACATTTTAACTTTCTCTCCATCATGCACTTGCATTGCACTCCTTTGTAGTTCTCGCATGCAGTTATTTTGGCCTGATCAATCATGAGCTGAACGAAGCAGTAGTTCTCGGTGAAAGACAAGGTCTGTTTTTCACTCCATGCCATGGCCCTGACAGGGCAGGGTTTGTAATCCAAGAACAGAGCAGCACAGCTGGCATGCACTGTGCTGGCATGTGTGTGTATGTGCAATGGGAGCCCTCTGGCACTTCTGTCCCACAGTTCAGGTTGAAAATGTTGAAGTTTTCAGAAACTCTTCTCCCAAGAAAACTGTTAAACAAAACAGAAATTTAAAATAAGCTTTTTGACCAGCTCTACTCAAGCTGTAGGCTACAGTATTTTAAGTCCAAACACAGTTAGTTGTCTTGGGGGATGGGATTTATACCTGGGATGGACAGGGCAGAAAGAGATTGTCAAGTGCTTTCCTTTAAATTAATGCTGTTATCGTATCTATTTGTAAACTTGGGTAAAGACTGCTGATGATAGTGGTGATGTTGCTAAACTTCAAATTGTGGGATTTTACTTCTTGACTCATAAGAAGTGTTTCAAGAAGAGAGAGTGTGCCTGGCTTGTACACGGGCATGCATTTCTTTAAAGAATGTGTTTTTTGCCAAGGACAATCAGTGTGTTTCTATACAATATTATAAGCAACTTTTCATTTCTAGAATTGGTGTCTCCTGAATGCTGTTCAGCCACTGCTTCAGCAGCACTGCCAGCTGCTGGGTAGAAGTAAGGTACTTGAGGCCTAAGCCCAGATTTTCATATTGCTGGAGAATACTTATTTATTGTTGGCAAGTTGTACTATATGTCTGGTTTTCTTAAGATTTAAGGATGTCAGCATTTAAAATTCCGTCAGTAAGTACAGAAGTCTCATTACAACCACTTTCACCTCTAAGAATTAATCAGAACATACCTGCTGCACCACAGAGTGAAGCTGCTATCTTAAAGTTGCATTGATCTGTCATAAAAAGCAGAGTGTAATACCAGAACTTTACAGTAGATTCTTCTGTGTCACAAGTTTGTCTTCAGGATTATTTTCTTTAAGTCAGCCACCAGATTTTTGTCTGGCTTGCTTTCTCTTGATGGAGATCTTGTTAAGTGTGGCATCTTTCTGACCTATCCTTGAGTGAGTCATGAACTTCATAACTGTGTTAAGGGCATCTGTCAAAGAAAAAATGTTTGGGCTTGTTTTCCAGGAAAAAAAAATGGATTCTGAATTCTTCTAGGCTTGGTAATACATGGCATATTACTGAAATGGAATTGCTTGGAACAGGTACAGTAAACTTCAGGTTCAGAAACTATACAGGCTTGTCCTTAAGGCTAGGCCTTGCTCATCCTAATGGGAACAAGTGAAGCACACTTTGGTATTGGCAGCAGGTAGTGGCTACTGCTGCAGATGCGGGTACCTGAGTTTATGTGCAAGAAGTTTTTGGTGAAGTGAAGTAATCAAAACTTTCTTCAAAATTACAAACTTCTGTTTCTGTGATGCTTTCTTTACTGTTTTTCTCTGTCATTGAAACTACTGGTTTAGGTTTCCTCTCTCCCATGCTGTGTTTTGGGCTTATACTTTCAGTTAAATTTTTCAATGTCAGAATTTTGAAAGATAAGCATCAGTTTCCATCACAAAAGCCTCAATTATTAAGAGTATCCAGAAATTTCTTGTTTTGAGACTTTTGGTCCAGCCTGCCTAAACTTTGATGACTGTGGTTTTGCAGAGTTACAGCTAAGACATTAGTTCTTTTGTCACTTGTAGGATATTTAGGGTGGATTACTAATAGGAGCGTGGAGCTAATTGTTTCCTGTTGATTTTGTGTTCAGTGGTTTCTGCATCGGTCTTTCCATTAACTGTAGACGTAAGTATTTTGCCATCCAGAATGGATGTTAGTTTTAAAAACTTCAGTAACAAAAGCCTTCCTGTCCTGGAGTATTAAAAAACTTATGGATCATCCTTCAACCTGTTAAATCAAGTTTAATGGGGACTGACAGTCTTGATTGCAAAAACCACCCCATCAGTTACTTTATTGCTAAAATGTATGTGGTGAGAGTACTTCAGAAAAAGTTGTTTGACTCTAGAAATGCCAATCTGGTTATCACCCATGCTTTGTCACTCTCCCAGACCCCACATGCTTCCTCTTGTATGCATGCTCTGTAAGTTAATAAAAGACATACCAGACAGAAAACCCAGTATGGGCAGAAAAAGCTCCCTGAGAGTGCTGAAGCACTCCCACACAGTAAATTCATGGCTTGCTGAATGCTGCTGCTGTTCTGCTGAAGGAGGGATCAGAATAACACTTTTTATTTTTAATTTTTTTGTGCCTGGATAATTGTGTGAATGAGCCATGGGTGCCTGACCTCCCACCCCCACCTTCTCAGGCCTTGGAAAGTAACCACAGCCTCCCAGCTCCCATTTCCTCTGCCAGAAGCACACATCAGCTCTTAGCTGGGTTTGCCAGAAGCACACATCAGCTCTTAGCTGGGAAAACGTCCTGCTTTGGAGATGTGCTCTGTCGTGGGGAGTATGACCCTCTCCCAGGCTGAATGCTCCTCAGGTCAGCTGTGTGACAGCATCTCTTCTTGGTCCTCATGGAAATGATTAGTTCTGGTTACATTTCTGCTCTGTATTTAGTTGGGGCAGTCTATTTTCTTATTCTGGGAATCAGCGTAGGAGGACTGTGCTGCAGATCGCATACCATTGCTTTTGGACATAGGGTACGTAGATTGACTCATGGGTTTAGTCTGTATGTCAACTGAAAATTGAACTTGAAAGTTTAAACTTGTTTTAGGATGCTTAGAACTCAAAGTTTTAAAATATTTTTAAATTTTTTTTTTCTTAGCATGTAGACTCTTGCAGGAAGAGGTTAAGCTGAGGTGGAAATACTTTTATTTTGCAAAAAAGTGAAGAGGGTGGTGGCTTATTGCTGCTGGGCAGGCAACTGGGTCTCTGTTGGAGAAGAGGGAAGGGGGTGTACCCTTATGTATCACTGGCCCAAGTGGGCTGTCTGGAAAAGCTGAGCCTCCGCTGTGTGCCCCAGCATGAATAAGCTTTGTATTTGGCAGATAGAAGGAATGAAATAGAAAACATTCAATGTCTGTGTAAAAAAGTAGCAGTCTAGCTGTGACCATATACTGGAAAAGGCAGCATGGGGCTGGCCAGTCAGGAAATCTTCAGGCGTAGAGGCATCAGTGGGATGACAGACCTAGAGAAACCAGCAGTCTGGAAACCAAGAGGTGGGAATTTTGCTGTGATCATAGCAGAACCAAGCAGGATTACTATCTTGTCAGCAAGTTTGTGTTGCCAGTGCCTGATAGAGATGGTGCCTCGGCTTCCACCAGCACCCATCCCAGCCAGCCATACTGTGCTTTCCCAGGACAGAAATATTGGTGCAAGAGATTTCCATGTGCAATTCAAACACTCTGGTTGGACCACCCTTGATTAGGCAGATTACAGTCAGTCGAAACTACGTTGGTGGCAGCACTGTGTCTGTGCTGTCTTTATGTTCAGATATGCTGGAGATTAGGCCTGTTTCAAACTGTCTCTTTCATGGCCATACCCCTCTTCTGATCCCAGTCATTAAGAGATCAGGTTTCTTGAAACATCAGCATTTGTTGGCCCCCCTGGCTGGAGCAAACCACTTAGCCTACAGATGTGAGAAAGTTTAAATACATTTTCAGTGTGAAAGAAATGCTGAGCTCCTAAGATGTGTAATTTATACAGCAGAATAGTCTTTCACCTGCAGAGTGCTGGTAAATACTGTCTTTTATACTGTGGTCAAAGGCATGCACTGATGATAAACTGGTGGAAAAAGGAACACAGTGATGGTAGTAGGTGTTTCTTTAAGGGAATGAATACAGTAAAAGTAGGAGTATGCATTAGAGGTGGAGAGTGCTGGCTTCTCAGAGTTTCCCAAAAGTGTGCTGGTTTTAAAACTTTCTTGTTATTTTCTTTGGGGGCTCTGTTGCAGGTTTCGACCCTTGTATTTTTCGAAGTAGAGCCTTTGTCATAAGGAAGATTTGAGTACTTGCTACCCCAACATCTATTTAAAAATACCCATATAGTTGGCAAAGTGGAGAGTTTTTGATTAATATGCTGTGCTTTCTGAGGAAGAGTCTGAAAATGACAAAAAAAAAAAAAAGAGGGTTTTGGTGCTTTGGCAATTAAGGGTTTGGCCAAAGCTTTGTAAAAGGACCACTGCCCAGCTTGATTGCTTTGTGTGACAAACACCAAATTTCAGTTTATAAACACTGTAATGTTTTGCCACTGTAAAGAAAAAAGGCAAAACTCTGAGTCCTGTATCTGAAATCAGTTCCTGGACTTGTGGTGTGGAGCCTTCTGACAGTGCTGGTGTCCTGGCATGGGCTGGGAATTCCCTTGATTTTATGCTCTGAGCAGGGATCTAAACGTAGAGGTGTGTGAATCTCTGCAACAAGGCTATAAGCATTCATGGTAAAGCTTAGCGTGGCCAGAACATGTGTAGTTTTTTATCAGGGAAATAGTTGATGATTGCTGACATGCTTTGAAAAGCTTTCAAATTCTGGTTAACCCTTTGCTTTCCCTGTTTCGTCAGATCTTGCTGAAAAATACTCCCCGTCCTCCCCCCAGTGACATAAAATGTTCTTGTCTTTTTTTTGCAGAGGCTGTTTATAAGAAAGCATAATATGTTCTCTAAGTACAAAGATAAGTTCTTTCGTTTATTCAGAGAATCATAGAATAGTTTGGGTTGGAAGAGACCTTTAAGATCATCTAGTCCAACATCCTTGTTGTGGGCAGGGGCATCTTTCACTAGATCAGGTTGCTCAATGCCCTCTCCAACTCAAATTTCAACACTTTCCTAGGACAAACACTAAGCTGTATTAGCTCCTTTGGATATTCCCTGCATTAAGGTAATAAGAGAGTAGTTCACATTATCATATACAATTATTTTGAGTTATATTGAAATGTGGAGAATATTTCCTATATAAATGATAGGACATGAGCATTTTACAGATATATAGGTTGTCTTATTTTCACCAGTTAACATGCAAAGGCATATTTTCCTCTTAGAAAAGGGTTTTTAGACAAGTTTGGTATTTTAAAATACAGAGAGTTGTAACACAGTTCCGCTGCTTTCTCTGCAATGAGTTCAGATTTTTCCTTGTATGACTGAGAGGAGACTGAGCTATAGCTATACAAAAAGTATGCATTTTACTCTTATTTTAAATATCCCAAACTTTCAATGCTGAAAAATTACTATTTTAAATACACATCATTTTTTCTCATGTACAAATCCTCCCACATAATTTAGTTTAAGTTTTAAGACAGCTGTGATAGCCTTTTCTTACTTGCAGCTGTTCCCCCCCTTGTTTGTTTTTTTTTTAAGTTTAGACTGACTGAAGCAGTTGTTCTAGACATTGTTGATTTAATTCAGGGGGAACTTGCTCACTGATCTTTTGGTGTTAACCGTAGAAAATGTGTATGTACACACATACTTACAGTATGTGATACCTACATTTAAAAGTGCCTTCATCGTGTGGTTTGTTCTACAAAGCCAAGGAGGAGAACAAGGCTGTTTTTGCAGGAATACCTCACCAAATGCAATTATCTGAAACTCCAGTTCCACTAGCTGTATGCATCTGGCTGCCTTGGGAGGTAACTCAGCAGTTAAGCCAAGCAAAGCAAGGACTGGATTGCAGTTTATATTTTTTGCACTTGAAATTCCCTGTTTAACTTTATAAGTGGGTTGGAAACTTATAACTTGGGCTACAAAAGGGGGGATCTCCAAACCTTGTTGTCTGACATGGATTCTTGAACTTAAAAAATAACTGTTATCAAGTTTGAAATTCAACCCATAAATTAGGAGGCTAAGATTCTCTGGGGACAGTGGTACAGGGTTATGCTGTGTAAACTGAGTTCTTGGCAGGATTGATTTTTGTGCATTTGTACAGGAGGTATGGGGATACAAGGAATCTAACTCCAAACAAATCAGTCCTTTTGAGAAGAAAATGTTTATTGAAGTTGGCTTTAATATAAGTGCCATAGTAGAAGTGCGGTGGTATTTAAGCATAATATTGGCTTGAATGCAATGCTGTGTAGCTTCCCTTACATTTGTGAGGTTGCACTGGATGTGCTGTGTGTTGCTGCAGCCAAGGTCAGATATGGGTCATGGGTGTGTAAAGACTATCTTATAGCACTATAAAGCAGAAGCATCTGCAAGCTGTAGAGCTTCGCCAATATCACATCGTGATTTGAAATACCACTAGGCTTAATAAAAAAAAGCACACTTTCTCATACTGTTGGCTGTTCAAGTGTGTAATGGATATTCCTAACCGCAACAGGAAAACGCGTACAGTAATTAAAACACAGGGCAGAAGAACCAGTCAAATTTGGCAGAAGTGCCTGAGAAAGTGTCTGCTTTAGCTGTATATATAAATGAAGCACTACCCAAAGTTATTTTCAAAGGTTTTATTTTCATCTGTTTTAATTTAGAATGTAAAATGCAGGATATTATTTTTAATATAAATTTAATTCATGATTGCAGTATCTTTCCAGTAGGAGTGGTATGCTTTGAGGGTGATAATTGAAATCTTTCCTTTTGAGCTGTTTGTTAGTCTGTGACAGAGCATGATGTCCACAGCTGTGTGTTCTCTGTATATTTGCAACTAGTGGTGGTGGATCATTTAACAAAAAAAATAAAGCAACACTGGATATTAATGGAAATGCATTATTATAAATTAAGCTGTTCGTGCTGCAGTCATCAATACCCAATATCTTTTCTTTAGTCTTTTTTTTCCCCTGAATTGCACACAGTAGGACTGGAGAGTAGTAATTCTCAAAGTATTTTAAAACTGACTGCTTGTAAATGAGAAAAATAACATGCTTGAGTTCTTAAATGTTTTTTTTTCTCTAATTAACCTTTTCCAAATGAGAAAGGGACCGTGTGTGTGTGCATGTGTTTGCTTGCATTTTCTGTGCTGCTTGATGGCTGTAGGAGTCACGTGCCAGTAAAGGGTGAGTTCAAAATGCTCCTAATGAGAGACAGTGCAAGGTCCAGATGGGGGAAGGACTATCAGTCTTGCAAACCCGATTGCTCGTAGAAGGGATTTTAAGAATGCCGCTTGAAAATTATCAGCAAGTTCATATTATCTAGATCTGAAGGATTTGGGAAGATTATCTGAATGAATTTCAAATAGTACTGGCCACTCTACTGGATGAGTTGTGAAATAACTCATGAATTGGGCAAAAGAAGCAAGATGAAAAGATTATCTGCTGCCCTTCCACACAGACGGGCAAAGGAAGGAGAACCAGGAACTTCTGCTCAGTGAGCCTTGATTTTAGCCCTCATGTAAACACATACACCAATGAATAAGGTGATAGATTTAAAAACAGAATATGCGTGTATCTGAAAAAAAGAAACCAGTTAGAAAATATATATCTGGGTAACAGGATCATAAATGTTAAATAGTTTAGGTAGTTAAATCTGGAAATCGGGCCAGAAAAAATAGGAAAGTGTGCTTTTATTTTGTCAAAATTATATTACAAGGAGGAGGAAGAGACTGCAGTTCATATAACGTGACTTGATTTTGGGCGAGTAACATATAAGATTGTCTTTTGAAACCTTAGCATAAAACACCATTGTAATCAACTTTAGTTTGTGAAAGTTAGCATACTGACTGAAATTGAAAACTGGTAAAAGTAAACTGAAAAAACCTCTATCAAACTCAGAAATGGATGGCAGTTAATAACATGTAAGGTTAGGTGGTTTTATCAAGTGGGCATTGTAATGCTTTTCTTACCTTGTTTTAAAATATTTTAACATACAGATTTGGCACACTGATGTGCAGTGACAAAGTCTACAAGCTGTCTTCCCATTCATTATATTTTCTTCTACACACAAGGATAATCAGCTCTTCACCTACTGCTTAGCCTCATCCTACTCAGAGCAAAAGGATGTGTGTTTTTAGCAGGGTGTTGGATTTTTATTGGAGGAGTTGCTGCACTGGTGACTTCAGTATCAAGTCTGAGAAGAGTTTGATCCATTTTGTGAGTGTGCATGTTAGGGTTGCAGTGGAGCATCAATTTTTAAATCCAAAGCAAAACTTTGATCAGATGGTGATATGCTGGAGGTCTTTATTGTTAGAACTTCCCTTCATAAATGAGAGGCTTGGGAGAGCTGTTTCTCAAGTAATTTATGTGACTGCTGAGTTAGCTGTTTAAGTATGTAAGAAAACCCCACCAAATCCATAAAACTTGTGATAAAATTTTGAGCATGTGGCAACACTACCCCTTCATGCATCTTTTTTCCCATGATTTTAACTTCACGTGATACCCAGTATCTTAGTAACTGCAGATAGTATCACTGTGATAGCAGGCAATCATTTCTCTGCTTGGTCTTCAAAAATATTACTAAAAGTTTAGTCCTGTTACTTGTAGACGCTGCCTTTCACCATTGCCGAAAAATGGCCTAGGACTCACATTTAGGCAAAGAAGAGAATCTGCTGTGCCAAAGGGAAGAATGAAGATTCGGTGAGTTTGTTGATCATGTTCCTCGCTTTCTGAAGACACATGCTCAAAGTGAGGCCCACTGATTTATTCTCCAGACTTTAATTATGAAATCAAGGAAATATTGGATGTGCACTTCAATTTTTCTGTTACATCTCGGGGTCTTCAGGTTCAGTTTTATTAGCTGATGGAGATTCAGAAACTTGGAAGCCTTTACTGCTTGGAAGAAGTTATTTGGAAAGGATAAACAGTCATAGTAGAAAAATGAGTTAAAATAACTGTCTCTGGTTGTCAAATGTGTCTTTGGCTCGTAACTAGTTGCTGAGTTTAATAGCAGTGAAAGACAGATCAAAGCCCACCTGTCTTTCCTTACTCTATTGCCTAAATCCTGAATAGACTGCTTTAGTCTAGCCCTTGGAAGCTCAAAGCTATTGTAATACTACTGCATCCTCTGGCAGGAGTTTCAACATCGCACAGCTTGAAGAAGACCCCCTAGACCATCATTTTAAAGCCAGTTCCCTCCATAAGGTGACAAACAGTCTAGTGTTGTATGTTGAAAGTAACTAGAAAGAAAAAAATGTTATCTAGAGAAAATTGAAAGGAATTGGCAAAGACCACTGAAGAACCACCAAAAATCAAATAAACACTTCTTCCAGATTAATACTCTGTGAAGTCAGTGTCCCCAAGAAAGGAAGGAGACCAGAAGATCCTAAGTAACAGGGTACACAGAAATTTTGACTTCTAACAGTACATCTGTAAGTGTGCTGCCTGCAAGTGCCCAGAAGCTTGGCTGTCTGATATGCAGGTGGTGTGCACCTGGCCTCCAAGCTACCTGTTCTGACAAGTTTTTGTTGGTTCTTCCATCTGCATCTCAGATATCCACTTCTAGAAAAATACAGAAAGTATTTGAGTATACTCCATTAGTGTCTTTTTTCTATGAAGAAGTCTACTGCATAATTTTCAGGCAAAGTGGGTATTGCTTTAGTTTTTGATCTCTGTGGTCCCCCCTCGCTGATAGACTCTGCTTCTATCAGTTTTGCAACAGAAGAAATGAAATGGAATGTCCCAAAGTTTGACCACTTTTGAACAAGTAGCATGCAGCTAAATGCATTTAAATAGGCAAATAGATTGTTAAAAATATGATCCCTACCCAGACATTATTTTATTCTTACTGCAGTGATCTGTACATGTGCATAGATTAGGCGTGGGCAGCCTGATCTAGTGGGACATGTCCCAGCCCATTGCAGGGGTGCTGGAATTAGATGATCTTTAAGGTCCCTTCCAACCCAAACTATTCTATGCTTCTATGACAGATAAAGATCAGGATCCCTTCTATGTATGAAGCTAAACAGACTATAGCCAAATAAGCCTACTTTCAGTTGCCAAACAGTACATTACTGGGTGATCTGCTAATTTTTTTCTATTAGTGTGCTCTATGAATTTCCTGTATCCTTCTTGTTTAATAAACCGTAGAATTTAAAAAGCCCTCATAGAGTAAAACAAAATGTCACAAGTAATCTCCCTTCATCCTTGTTCCCCATTTCTTTAAAAGGATGAACTGCCATTGGTGTAAAAGTATGATGTAAAAACATGGGAAAGTCTGTTGCACTATTGAAATGTTTAATACTAAATGCAACTCAAAGATTTCACTGTGGTGTTGTTCTGTATTTACCTTGCTTTGCCTGTTGTTACATTGCCTCTTGTTGCACACATACACATCAAACAGAAGGCTTTTTTAGTAAAAAAGCAAGTAACTTGCCCATTATAATCAGGTGTGTCCTAAATTTTTACATATATTTATTATTCTATGTATTTATTTAACTATCACAATCTCTTATAAAAATAGTGTTGAAGAAGAATATGTTAGAATAGTTTCTCAGCATCCAAGAACTGCTGAGACATTCTGGCTTGAAATTTTCATTTCTCAATGATCATAATTTCCTTTTGGTGAAAAAGAAGTTGCTGCTGCTACCTAAGCTGAGAATAGCTTGTGGATGTTAATGATCTTTTAGAGCATCATAGGCCATAAACAAAAAGAACTCTGAAAAAGAAGTCTTCTGACTGAATAATACAAGAAATAACCAACAAATAATTAAAATAACAGATGAGGCTCCTATGTTAGGCCTCTTCTGGCTATGGTGATGTGTTGTTATTTTGCTTCAGTGCATTATTTCAGACATGCTTGTCTACACCTCTTCAAAGTTGAAAGGCTGCTTTACGTAAGCCAACACAACTGCTTCACTGTCCATTGCTCCTGCTTGAATTCAGTCTTTGAACTCATCTCATTTCTTTTGCATTTCATGTCACCAAATGCAAAGGTGACAGAGGCGATCTCCAGTGTACTGGAGGCAATTCTATTGCTAGAAGAGGCCAAAAGATTGAGGGTCACACAAGGTGCGGGGGAGCTCTGAACTTCTGGATCTGAATGTCATTGCAAGTGCAGGGAGATACTGATGGTGTGGGGCAATATTCAGCGGTGGTCTCGAACTGCTGCTTTTCTGCATTTGTCTTGTTGGATAAATAATTGGTTAAGGTAATGGCTGGCATAATTCTTGTTGCCTCTATGTTACCATCTGCATGCTATTATTACAGTAGACGGTGCATTTGCTGCGTGCCTCATGTCAGCTTGGGATCACAGCAGAGTTCAGCCTTTCCTATCCCAGGGAGATCTCCTTTTCAGCTAGAAAACCCTCCTGTGAAATAACTTCTTTGACAAAGTAGCTCACAGCTTCGCAGATCCAGGACAGCATTTTTATGCTCAGAGTAGCCTTCTATTCAGGCCTGCCTAGCCTGTTGCTGGGTGGGCAGCCTCTGGGCACAAAAATGAGCTTGTGTCAAGGGAATAACCACTGCAGTCCTCTGTGTTCATCGTGCCTGGGTTCAGATGTGGCTGCCTTCAGCATCTCTTTGCAGGAATACAATGTTTTGAAACTTGTTAGTTGTCCTGAAGAAAGAAAACACAAACCAAGCACAGCTGCACTGCATGTTTTGAAAGTCATGGAAATGCCAATACTTTACAAAGTAGAGTGCATGCCATTTTTAATGCTTTTTTTTGCAAGGAATCATAGAAAATATTGATTTAGAGATGAACAAACAGATCTGAGAAACAATCCATGCTTTTTAACGTTTTCGTTAACCTGACTGTAAGATTTATGGCTTTGAAATTTGTCACTTTTGAATGGTTAGGAAGACAGGACTCAAAATCTTCTTCTTTTTTTCATTCTTTCTGAAATACTTCAGCTTTTTTTTTTAATTATTATTTTTCTTAATAGAAAGTCTTGAACTTGGTAGTTGCTCCAGTTTTCTAGAGTAGACAGAACTTTAGGCTGCTCTCCTAGTTTTGTTAAGTAGGTTACAAAGCTTTGTGAATTTTGGAATTCCTTATTTGGTTTTAGAATAGGTTGTTTTTGGTCAGTTAACACAATTCAGAAATGGATCATAAACACAAAGCATTCTATGGGAACCAACATTTGATACTTACTCTTTTTAATCTAATGGTTTTTTTTATTTGCACAGGCAAAATGTTAGAAAATAATTAACTGGTTAAACTTACACAAGAAGCTTAAACTGTTTTCTTTTTAGTTTCTTATAGAAAAGAGAATGTATGCTATAATAACTTGACAGGATTAATCATTACTCTAAGGTGATTTAAAGTTAAGTCAGAAAAGTCTTGGTTAAGGAATGGAAAGGAGGTAAAAGAGGATATATATCTTTCCCTTGTAACATTCATTAGGTCCTGATTTTGATTTTTGTTCTTATATTTTGGGAATCCCTTTCCTTCTCTCTGTCACATATACATATGTGTGTGTATATATATGAAACCTATTTTGATGGTATGAAGCATAATTTTTTAAAAATAATCCTGTCTGCCTGTGAAATTATATTCTGGCTTTGTTCCATTTGTATTTTATCATTTGTTGAGTCTGCTGAGCACTGACAAATACAGGCGAGACGTGAAGCCTTTACTTGCAGTAACTCTGTCAGTGCAGGTCGCTTGCTTATTCTGTATTTATCTGTCCGTTTCTCCTAGCTCATTAATCCGTCAGTATGACACAATCCTTCCAATGAGATTGTGCCAAATGTTACAGTAGCAAACAAGCAGAAACCTGTGTACCATTTATTTTTCCAGAGATTAAATAAGTTCATTTTCCTGTCATCTAGTATTTATACCCAGTGCATTCAAAATAACCAATGTCTTGTTTTTTAATAGGAAATAGCATTACCATTCAATAGTATTGCCTGAAAACTTAGCTCAGGCTTTGCATACTTATTGCCTGACCCTGCAACACTTCACTTCAAAGCAGAAGGGTAATGGTGGGGTGAGCATGGGATAAGCCCCACTGGGAGGGAGATCTCAGCATGTGTGATTCAAGTGGCTTTTAAGACTGAGCTTCAGAGCTGCTCAAGAATTACTGCTGCTTCTGACTGTTTGACCTAGTGACTGTGAGAGCTATTAGCTTCAGAATAACATACCCTTAAATAAAATACTGTGGATGGAGGGAGGAGAGGGAAGGGGCTTTTTCCTTTTTCTGAAAATAATGCCTCATTGACATAATTTATTGAAAGAGAAATGGCTTCTGCTTGTAGTATGGGGCTTCCACAGTTCTCGGTGATGTATAAAAATAGCTGGGAATGTGGAGCATCCAGGAGAACCTCGGGATCTCATTTTGGCTTCTTAAAGCTTTCAAAGCCTCATAATACTGCAGTTTGCCTTGTGCTGGCCTTGTAGCCATGCCTCCAAATCATCTGAATTCCTTCAGATCACTCACGCTTTCCTCCTCACCCCCTCTGCTAATTCCAGTGTATGTGTTGTTCTTCTATATGATGTTTAGTAAAAGCAAAACAAAATCCACCCTCTTCCTACACTGCTTAAAATATTATGCTTACCTGTAATGACCTGGAACTTCAGTTTCATATGCTGTTTTTTTTGTGAGCATATGGGCAGAAAATGACTCATGCAGAGTACTTTGATTACTTGTGAATCTCTCCATCTTGGTTTGAAAGCACCCTAGCATCACTTAGTCATTTTGGATGATGGTGGTATTTATTAACATGAAATCTGAAACACAAGCCATGTTTTCTTGCAATTGAGACAGGCAGATTAAAGAAAGTCCTTTGTTAATTTCAGGATTTACCCCAGAACAAGCAGCTGTTTGACAACAAAGCTGGTGAAAGGGCTGGAGAACAGGCCTTATGAGGAGCGGCTGAGAGAGCTGGGGTTGTTTAGCCTGGAGAAGAGGAGGCTGAGGGGTGACCTCATTGCTCTCTACAACTACTTGAAAGGACGTTGTAGAGAGGAGGGTGCTGGCCTCTTCTCCCAAGTGACAGGGGACAGGACAAGAGGGAATGGCTTCAAGCTCCGCCAGGGGAGGTTTAGGCTAGACGTTAGGAAAAAATTCTTTACAGAAAGGGTCGTTGGGCACTGGAACAGGCTGCCCAGGGAGGTGGTTGAGTCACCTTCCCTGGAGGTGTTTAAGGCACGGGTGGACGAGGTGCTGAGGGATATGGTTTAGTGTTTGGTAGGAACGGTTGGACTCGGTGATCCGGTGGGTCTCTTCCAACCTGGTTATTCTGTGATTCTGTGATTCTGTGACTTTAGCTGAAAGTGCAAAATGTTTTGGTCACCTCTTTCCTGGCATTGACAGGTGACAGAATTTTTGGACTTTTGCCAGAGGAATGCAGCACAATTGAATGCACAGAGAAAGATACAAACCCCCCAACCAGATACCAGTAGTATGCTTTTTGAATCTGATTCTTTTCTTTTTATGCTGCCTAACCTCTCCTTTTTGTCTAAGCAATGTGTTCCTATTAAGTTTGTATTAAAAATACTTTTTCTTTCTTCTCTTTTCCAGTTCTTTGTTTCTGTTTGCTCTGCTGTCTCCTGTGCTCTTGTTCTCTTATGTGTTTTTCCTGTTCTTTCATGAACATGGATTTTCTTTTCCACTTCTTCCTCTCTTGAGATCAGTTTTTCTTGTCCCTGTTACTCTTCTCCTATTTCTTACATTCTTCAAACTGTATATTCATTCTTCTTTCTGTTCTTCCTTGTATATGTGCCTTAATTAGATCTCTTCCCTGTACTCTTCCAAAATAGTCGACCTTCTAAAAAAACAACCCAAAACCCAAACCAAAAACAACAGCCAAAAGATAAAAATCCCAAACCTGGGCTATCCTACTGATCAAGTACTTCAGGTTCTTGACAAAGTGGGAATGGCTGTACATATGCAAAGCCTTTGACTTCCAATTTGAGTGAATCTTAAGCTCCTAGGAATAGGTTAACGGGGGATAACTAATGTATTAGAAGAGTGTCATCTGTGCTGTTAGCTATAGCTGTTTCTGTGTCAGGATTTCCATTATAAATTTTTGCTTTCAAGGGTTTAATAACTCAGCCATTTAAATTCACTGCCAACTGAAACTTGGCATATGAGGCCTAAGCCTGGAGCAAACTTCCCCCCTCTTAAAATAACTTTTTCTAGCCAAAGGAATGCCTTGAAAGCCATTAGTCTAATGATTAGAAAGGCAGCATTATTGCAATTAAGAAACTACTTCATTTACTTATTTTCTATGTTATTCTTGAGTGTGGACTTGTGCTTTTAGGTATTTTGAAACAGAAGATGAATGGTCCAATAAAAAATATAAGAAAATAATCTGCCTTTTTGATAATGCTTTCATGATAGCTCTTGGAATGAATTTCAGTAGGGTATTTATTGCACAGCTCTACCGCTGCAAAAATAAATGCCTTAAATTTTTTATACATTGAGCCATGTGACTATAGATCATCATATGCCTCAAGAGAAATAAAATAACATTGTATAGAAATTGGGAGACTGAATATTCCAGGTCTTTGGGTGCAAGGTGCTGAATGCTTCAAACCTACTCCAGTCAGAGCAAACAGAATGGGGCTTCCCTGGGCGAGCTGCAGGCATGGGGGCTCTGCTGTCCTTGAAGAGGTGTTTTCAGCTGTTGACCTGCACCAGACAGGCTGCCTTGTTAATCTGTCATCACTGAGGAGATGCCTCATTTCTGGGGTGATAAAGTTGAGACAAGCAGGATCCTGTTCTTAATGAGGTAATTTAGGTCACCCAGCACCCACCTGATGTGGGGCAAATTTCTTCTGTCTGATTGCCTGTGGGCAAATACCTATGCATACAGCCTGCAGCCAGAGCACTCGGTATTAATTGACACCTTTTCTTGTCTCCTTGCAGGGAAGTCTTAATGGGAAGGTAGCCCTTTTCTCCTTCTAAAAGTAGATGGGAGGATTCAGGCTGCTGCAGTGTTTGGGAGTTAACTGTATAGCTGTTCTTGAGTAAGTCTATATCAGTGCAGGTGTATCTGTAGCTTGTGTATCTCACCAACTCTGCTGCCACATGTGAAGTAAAAAATATGAATGGAAAAAGTGTTGGGAATGAAAGAGATTTTTCTTTTCTTTCTTGAAAAATAATTGCTTAGTGACCAAAGCAAGAGTTTTGATCTGTCACAGTAATTTGCCTTTTAAGGATGTACTAAATAATGCTTAGTCTTGGAAGTCAGAGGGTCAAAGATTTGTCAGCCAAAATATGTAACCGTTGATTACAATAACAAATTATTCATTTGAATGGGAACAGGGAGATAAACTGATCAGCAGAATTGCCCGTGTTTCCTCTTATAGGATTGAATTCTGGTAACTAACATAAAACAGCAAATTGGTATTTTAGGTCTGTTAAAAATTACTTTGACTTCTGAGAATGAACTGTGTTAGAGGTATATCTGTCAATGGTTTGTCAATTTTTTTACACTTTTTTTTTGGTGGAAAAGGGCTTATAAGATGAAAAGTTAGGGCTTAGTCTATTCAAAGCCAGCAGCGTGAACGATGGTCACAGCAAAACACCAGGGCCAGCCACTGAATCACTTTTTCCACCACCCTCAGGCTGAAGGGAGCCTTAAGGATGTGAGGGTGAGGGAGCTGGTCAGTTATTCACAGGGGTGGCAGGGGAGCGATGGGGGAGGTTCACTGCCTCTGTCAGTTTGAGCCCTCAGGGAAGGAGCAGAGGCTTCCTTCCTCCTCTGGACCACCTGCCAAGTAACACTGCAGACTTTTGGGTGCCTTATTTGGCTGCAGTGCAGTCAGCCTGGTGAGAAGACACACAAGGAGTGTGTGCACATGCGAGTGTGTTGTGTGTTTGTGTGCGCGTGTCACCAGCTTCTGGCTGAGCAGTGCCAAAGCATGCCTGTGCTGCCTGTGCCTTTGGTGTGATGGAGAGGTTCTGGCTGCTGGCTTGCCTCCAGAAGGGCTTGCCCATGCTTGTGCAGTAGCTGTCCTTCAGGGAGCAGTTATGAATAAACAGCTGGATAAATTGCTTATTTTTTACCCTGTCTCTGAATGCTGATGCTTTAACATATGCCCTCAAATTGGCTTAGATAATAGGAGGAAATGATTGGTTACAAATATGAGAAGATTTATTAATGCTTTTAAATGACCTCAGACATTTTTGTAGGAATGGGAATAGTCTTCCTACCTTTCACATTACTTTCTGCTTTAGAGTGGGTGCTTGTGAACCCAGAACTACTTCTCTCACGTAGTCTCGCCCTTCTTTCTTTTCCAACACAGCAAATAATTGAAGCTACAATTGCTCCCCCTTTGCTGTGGTGGTGAATTTGTGATGTGTGTTCATGTGAGAAGGGGAGAAAGCAGGCTTGCCAGCAGAATCTTTTTTACCATGTGATTTTAATCAGAGGCATTTTTTAATAAAAGTTTATAGAAGCTGGTTCAAAACATTATAAATAAAAGAACTGAGATTCTGCTCTGGTATGTAACTTAAAATAATAATGACTGTGATTCTTCATTCTTTTCAGTGTTAGAGGAACTGCTCAGCCTTATGTCCAGGCTTCCTGTCTCTTATGAAAGCTTGTTCAGGAAATGGCAAAATGCACAAAAAGGGTCTTTGTCATTAAAAAAGTTTGTTATTGTGCAGTTGAAGTACAGCTGTTACATATTTCCTTACTCAAATTTGGACCCTTCCTGAGGCTTCAGTCTTCTAATTATTCTGCCCAGGTCACTGGTCTATA
Source organism: Phaenicophaeus curvirostris (assembly GCF_032191515.1). NCBI lineage: Eukaryota > Metazoa > Chordata > Aves > Cuculiformes > Cuculidae > Phaenicophaeus > Phaenicophaeus curvirostris. The sequence continues at coordinate 39,932,418 of NC_091394.1, forward strand.
GTGTCTATATTTAGCATATTACAAAAGTTTTCTAGTCATCTGAAGACTGAGGAGCCTTTCTATAAATCTCTGCTCCACCAAGTATTAACTACAGATTTTCTGTTGGAGTAAATAATATGAAATATGGAAACTGGAAAGATTTCTAAAGAAATTTGAATGCATAAACTACATCACTATTTCTGTATTTTGTGGGTTTTTGCAGGTTCTGAGAACTGTAGAGCTTGCTCTTATTCACCCTCAAAAAGTAGAGAAACAAAATGTACTGTCTGCTGCCTCCCCTCTTCCCCACCTCCGAAAACTTGCCCTCTCTATTGCAGTTAATCTTGTAGAGTGGCTGTAAGGCCTATGGTAGCTAGAAGTACTGTATTTCATCTAGTTATTAAGTTTATTTCACTCTTGTGTGATGGTAGTCCAAATGTTCTACTCTTAACTTACTGAGTATATTTGAGATTTATAAATGCTTCAACAATTTATAAATGCTTTCAACAATGCTCTTGTGAAAAAACACAGAAGTTGAGTAATTATTGGCCAGCAGTGGTAACTGACAAGTAAGCCAGATTTTACATTTCCATGGTTTGTTTTTAGATCCTGAAAACAAAAATAAGCAGTAGTGCTGTGAGTATGGTGAAAAGAATATCTCTGGATGGAGTTCTCTAATTGATCTCATAAATCATCGTGATCGTTCAAGTTTAGCTCATCCCTGTATGAGTGGAGCTTTTTACTAGTGCATCTTCCCGGAGTGAGCTGGTAACTTCTGAGAAAGTAGCTGTATTCTTTGGAAGTAGAGCCCGTAATAGAAAGCAGGCTTATACTGTATTTAAGCATGTTTTTTGAAACAAATTCCCTTCTTCCAGAAAACTTCCATGCCATGTCAGGTACCTAAAATCTCCCTCATGGGTTTTGGACCACAACTGTGGGCCTACCACCTGACATGCATTTGTTTTTTCCCCTTCAAGCTTCTTTTGCAAAAATATTCCTATTTATTCTGTAATACTTAGTGTATAGGGCTGAGCGACCACCTGAGTAGCAGACACAGGTAGAGTTTCTGTACCTTTATCCATTAATAGCTCACACAAAGGAGCTATAGATAAAGCCTGGCAAGAGTCTGGAATTTCCTTTCCTGCAGCAATAAAACTATCTTGATTGGCTGTCCAATGTGGACTCCTGGACTAGCAGAGAATGTCTTGGAGGACAGAAGGCACATGTATATGATAATGTGATGCGCTTCAGTTATATTTGTTTCTAATGTGGTGCTATTTAGATGTAAAGAATATATAGCTGAACAAAAAGTAGTTAAATGGCAGAACCAGCTTACCAGGCTTTAGCTCTGAGCAATATAATACAACTAAAATGACTGGGGTTTGATTAAGTGGCAGCAGGATACAACACTCGCCAATTAAAACTGTGGTTTTGCATTATATTCTGCCTTTTAAGTCAGTTCATTACCTTTATATTTACGTTGCACCCTCTGCTCCTTTGAGCCATGTTAATTGTAAGATGGTGCATAAGATAATCAGAATGCTTACAAATGTATTTTGTATGAGCAGAGAGATTAAGTGTTTCAAAATACCTGGAAGAGATATATATAGAGTTGGCTTTGGCCATTTCTTTTTTCTTTAGAAAATTTTCTAAGTCTATTGATGAGAATGGGATATCAGTCTGAGAGATGCCAGTTCACCTCAAAGGCAGTGTGCTCAACTTGGCCTTACGTTTGCTTCCAGCTGAGGCTGCTGTGTCAGAAATCCTGCTTTTGCAGTGAAGGTTTGGAAGTTGAAAAAGGATTGTGTTAGGAGGCTTGTGTAAACTTGGAGACGCGTGTGTGTGTGTCTATACGTATACCTTCACACGTGACTTAGGGTGGCCAGTTCATGCGCTAAGGTGTGTTTATGGGAAAGGATTGTGGCAGATTGGTTTTAGTTTTGCTTGACACCATAAGAAGCTTCCCAAATTTTTCTTTTGGAAATAATACTACTGCTGCTAAGGAAGGAAAAACTTCCTCATTAGCCCTGTTACACTATTGGCTTTGCCAGAGCAGCAAGCTGCTAAAGGCTCAAGCTTTGGCAAGAGCCAGCTTGGGAGTATGTAGGTTCTTAGGATTACAGATGTGCAGGTTGCTAGCTCTTTCCTCTGCCCCTAGAGCCAGCTGTGAAAGCCTGGGTGCTGGTGTGAGTATCCATAGCCTGTCATGGTCTGCCCAAACTATTCTCGCCTCACCTACCTGGGATTGTGTGTTATCTCAGCGAGCAATAGGCTTCAATTCATGCCTTAAAATAGCTCTTCCCCCATTCTCCTCCCCTGCCCCCAATAAGTCAGAGGAGACAGTGATATTGGAGGAAAAGGAACAGTACTTCACTTGTTCAGATAGTTTAAAATGCCTTAGATGGAAATAACAATTGCGTTCATTTTTTCAGTGACAACGGAAGCTGTGACCCAGTGTTTGACCCTATGTGCATTTTTTCTCTTGTTTCTGCATCTTCTAACCAAGGAGGAGAGGAGCTGAAGCTCTGGGCTGCCTACAGGTTTTCAGGAAGCTTGGACACGTAGCTCCAGCTGCTCTCTGCCCTGCTTTCCACGTATTGTTTTTAGATTTGTCAGAGAACATGCCGAGATTAGAGGCTGCTATGTTTTGATATTTTATTTTATTTTATCAGGTCTGATGCTGAAGTAGCTGCTTTATTTAGAATGTGATGGGGAAGAAAAACACAGCTTAGGGTTAACACCTTCCTGGTGTTTATCCATAAATATGAAATAGTGCAAGAACACCAGATACACATGAAGCACTGTGATTGGCTGCTGCTGATGTCATACTGATGTCACTCTGCCCAGTAAATGAACAGATCAGCTTTCCTTATTTGTTTGTATAAAGTCTTTTTCATAGCAACATAGTTTTAGGGCATTATTTCACTACTTAGGTGACGGAGGACAGCTAGGCCTTTTCTTGAGCCTGTAAGTATTTTGTCTCACTACACATAAATTTGTGCACCTGTGCCCTCCGTATTTGCTTTTTCTTTTAACACTTGTATGTGAGCAGTTGACTCTTTGAATTAAATGCTAATGAGTTAGGTGGGATGTTCAAACCAGCTTTTAAGCCTCACACACTCTGATTGTAAATTTAGGGAGGATGGATAGCTGCAGATGAGTGGAATTGCAGGGCAGGGAGAAATAAAAGGTAGCTTTGAGGAAATGATCAGGTTTCCATCCACGTGTTCCTCTTAAATCTAGGGCAGTGTGTGAGTACTGCAATGTTTTTCTACGCAGTGTTGGTGTATTGTAAGAGTATCAATACATTTCAGGGTTGTTTTGTTGAGATGCCAATATTCCATGACATGCATATCAAATCTGTCAATATTTTTAACTCTGAAGTGGAAATAGAAATTCTAGAAAGTGATAACCTGCCCTTAATAAAGAATATGAAGAGCATAAGGAAAGAAAATCCTGGCATTATTTGGACTTTCTCACATTCTGAGGCTCTTTCTCTAACCTACAAATAACATTAGTTTTCTTTTCTGAAAATTGGGAAACACTACTTCCAAGCAAATCCTTTAAGTAGAATGCATTTGCTTATTAATTGAAACATATGGGAAAATAGTTACTGGAATATTTGTCTTTAATTTCTTTTTAGTAAAAACTTTCTGTCTGTAATCTGTGTCCCTCAACTGACCATAAGTGACTCTTAAACTGATGTGGTAGCCCCTTGCGTAGTTATTTGGAAATGCAGGTCCTGCAAGCAGAAATATCATTGTTATCTCAACTGATGTTGACTGCTCAGGGATATTTTGAATGGTATGATGTTACAAATTGGTTTTTAGATTAGGAAAATTTGAAGCAAACAGATTGGCTGACACATTAGACACATTAGACACTTTCTTAGTGCTAAATCTCCTCTACCCATATAGTTCTGAATTTCAAATGGCTGGTGACCATAAATTCAAAAGGAGATGAGAAAGTGATTACAAAATGCAGTAGGGTTTTAGCCTGGAAATCAGAAATAACCCATTAGATCCATGTCTCTGACAGGCTGTAATTATGGGTGAGCTGCAATCAACACTGATCCAAACATACATAAGAATTTCATGCGTGGACTTTTAACAGGTGGTGCCCTGGACAAGTCTAGCAACCTAAATCAGGATTATTGCTTATTCTGTCCAGGTGGAAAGGCATTGCTCTGCTCTTTCTGCTGCTTTGCCTTCCTCCTCCTCCTGCTCTTTGATCTGGTGAAAGCTGTTTCAGACCGAGCTGGCAAGGGTATCACTCGGTATCAGGATACTTAATCCCCCTCAGGTGCAGTTTAAGCAACTATACAGGGCCTCAAGGTCATGCTGGCTGCAGAGCTGGGCAGAGCAGAGATCTTGCAGATCACTCAGGTGGGAGGTACGACAGTCAATAACATTTCATATCTGGAGCTTCCATGCTCCTCTGCTATTTCCTCCCCCATCTCCTCTCTCCCCCCTCCCCTTCATGGCCTTTCACAAGGCTTTCCTGCAGTGCTGCAGCAGCTCTGGGGAGCAGCAAAGGTGAAAATTTGTTTGCAAGCAATGTAAGCAACTGAAAGGAAACTGTAGACAAGTAGACATCTTTTCTTTCATTATTGTTGGTGGTCTAAGCTTCAAGCCAGTTCTTTTATTTGCTTTCTCTCTCTACCCTGTTATTTTAAGCCTACTTAAAAAAAAAAAAAAGGTCAGGATGTTGCCACAGGCTACCTCTCTGCTCCAAATCCAGCCCTTCCCCTTCTGAAGGGTTGAGTTTGCCAGACTCGTCCACCTCATTCCAGTCGTAGCAATCCATTCTTGCCCCATCCTTGTGTTAAAAGCTACTTATGTTTCTTCTCTGAGAGGTCTTTCCTGTTTTGGTGCTATTACAATTCTGTGAACTGTTTAAACTGCCATGTTTCTCTTACGTCCCTCCACTGATAAACACGTCAGAGACAGCCTTCACAGGGATTTCTTACAAGAAAAGACCTGAGAGAAAGAATTTAGGAAGTGTTGGCAAGGGAAAAAAATGACCTGTGGTAAAAGAGAATCTGGGCACTGAATAAAGGATCCTTAAAATCCTTATTGAATTTTAACTTAATAAAAGTCTCCACAGAAGTTAGATGGGGTTTTGCGGGAGGATTTTTAACCTCAGAGTCATTGCTGCTAAGAACTGCTGCTTCCCTTGTGTCTTCAGGCTGGAGCATGGATTTCCACAATTATACTGTGAACATGAGCACGAGACTATATTTAGGACACAAGACTTTGTGGTGAAAAGCTACATATGGCATATGAGCACCCACTTATGAGCTAAAAATACACTTTGCCACCCCAGTTTGCCTTCAGATGAAGTCATGCTTAGGACTGCAGTGCTTAAGCATAGTTTGCTTCCCCTCCCCATCCCCCTCTTATTATTATTGCATTTTTAAAAAGCTTTATTCAGTGAAAAATTGCCTGCTCAGATTTTCAGTATGTGGCTGCCTCCACACTAGGCCATATGCAACCTGTACATCATTCTAGGAAGGTTTTATGTGAATTTCTGTATGGCTGAGTTTTTGGTTTATTTTCAGACCAAAGCTACCCCTTTTTTTCTCTTCAATCTCCAAACTTCCTGCATGGTAAAAAAAGGAGGAAATAAAAATGCATTGTGGTAAAATGCTGTCCTTCAACAATTGTATGTATTACTGGGGTGGAAGAGGACAATGCTTGCTGCACTTGCCAGTTTTCATTTAGCTTTGAAACATTCCTCAGTTGGTGACAAAATTAAAAGCAGTCTTACTACCTTTCTTTTAAAGAGGAAGGAATATTACCAGTGGTTTGGAATATCATGTGAAAATTAATGAAAGTTCTTAAATTTGCCCTTCAGCAGGAGGCTTTCTGTGACTCTGCCACCCCTCTGTGTGGTGGCATTGGCAGTATTTCCTCAGTGGGGGTCAGGCAATGGTCAGATCTTCCAGCTGGGGCATATAAGGAAAGACTAAGACGTAGATTAAACTCTCTAGGTACTGTGAAGTATTGTACATTGATGTCTTGCGGGTGCAGTATGAACATGTGTTGCATGCATTGAATCTTAATTTTTAATATATCATTGGATACTACTGCTTTATTCTGCCAGTAGAGATTCTTTTCCTTCAAGAACACAGAAAGCAATCTTTTATATGCAGAACACTTAGGATGTTAAATGAGCTATCTTATTTCTTCCTTGCTTCAAAGCATCCCTGTTTAGATTCAGAAGGGGAATAATGGAATCTTAATTCCCTCAGTTTGAAAATGTTAGTATTAAAAAAGAAGATATGCTGTTTGTTCTTCATTCTTTCAGTGCTGCCACAAGCAGCATTTCTCCAACTTGATCACTCTTCAAGAGAAGGCTGCAAATGAAATATCTGCATGCTTTCCAAAATTAAGCTAGATTAAAGAAGAAGTTGTTTTTCTTCTCTCTCTCTCTTCTTATCCAGAAAGCAGAATGTTCTTCCTGTTCTTTGAAACACTTATTCCAGTGATAAGTATATTATTATGTAGCTCCTCAGTGCTTATGTAAATACATTCATCCACACATTTTGGAAACTGGACTTGTGCTCTGTCAGTCTTCATTGCCACATTTTGTTTAAACTAGAGAGGCTCTTTTGACTTTGCTCTTCAAAAAGCACAGGGCAGGAAAGCTTATGATTTTCACCAATAATATCATATATTGATGGCACTGGTAGATTTCCAAGATTTTTTTTTCTGGAGAGACAAGGGCAAAATGTCTGCCCAAACATTGTGGCAATATTGGGGTGGAGAGCACACTCAGAATTGTGTATATGGATTTTTTTGAGATTAGAAGTTTCTAGGCACACTTGGGGTGTGGGTTATGGGTGACATAGGCAGGTGCAATTGTTCTACTTTTTGCAAGGAATGGGATGCAGACCTTATTGCTATGCAGACCTGGGGCTGGTTGCATGCAGACCCCAAATCTGCATTTTGAGTTGGCAGCTCCTGGCTCTCTTCTGGAGAGAAAAAGTGAAATAAAGTTATTGCTTTGCATATACATTTGAAGTAGCTTGTACGCCATACTTTGGGGATTCCTTGGTTAGAAGAAACCAGAGAGGAAAGAAAATATTTATACTTTGAATTTGAATTCAATTTCTCAAGAAGTATCTGGTGTTTTTCTCTGGCATTTTCCCCTACTTTTGAGACAAGCTTTAAGTATCCATTCTGAGACCATAGGGTTCTCTTAGCCTGGGTGCTTCCAGCTCATCATTTACTGCAGTGGCAAGTTATCCTCAGGTACCCCATCTTGTTTGCTTGAATTGCACTTGGTTAATTTCTTTTCTGGATTCATGTTCAGAATGAGAAGAAAATTATGTGCCCCAGTCAGTTTTTGGCAGCTGATCTTATTTAAAGTGCTTCCACATTTCTCTTCAGATGCCATTTTGCAGGCTGTAAATTGTGGATACATAATACCAGAGTATCTGTTTTATATGTCACCATGCAGGAAAATAAACCTATTCTAGTTATGAACTTCAGATTGCAACATAAGAAGGTTTTGCTAAGAAGAAGCCCTCCAGCTTCTAACACTGTCATTGAGAGTCAGCTTGCAGAATTATATGCTTTGTTATATAAACACATTCACACTAAAATGTCTTTTAAAGTTGAATTTAGATTTGGACTTTTGAAACTTTGTGGAGTCTGCTAAAAACAATGGAAAAATGAATGTTCAGCTCATTGGTGAACTGAATTGAGAAAGGAGTTTGAAGTCCAGTGCTATCTGTTTTACTGGACCCTGCCTTCATCAGACAGACTGTGTCAGACATCAACAGACTGTGTCAATCTCAAAACACAGCTTGATAGATTTTTAGTGTCCACAGAACAATCTATTCGTGAATCCTCCTATTTGTATTTCTGGGGAAATACCTTCTCACCCAAGAAAAGGGAAAATGTTACACATAAAATTAAACTATGCTGGAATGTAATAGATCTTTGAATCTTCAAGCATAATATTTTTGGGGATGTGATAGTATATCAAAGAGAAAATTAATTTTGTAGTGACTTTTCCTAACACCTGGAGCTCATGCTGTTACTGTTTCTGCTGCTGGCTAGCTGCTGTTGTTTTTCATAAATCACTGTGTAGGAAAAAGATTAAATCCAATGAAATGATGGAAAAAAGAAGTCATGGCTAGGAAAGAGGAGAGCAACATCTAAATATTTAACTACCACCCAACAAGTTTAGAATCTTCAGGAATTTCCATTTTCCTTAGCTTACTTCTTTGGCTTACAGTTTGGAAAAGAGACTTGCCTCGGTATCTGGGGTTGAAAAATAATAGTCTCAGCCTGTGTTCAGTATACTTTAACAATGCCCCCACCCCCCCACCCCAATCAAACAGACTCCTCCCCCACTCCAACCCACCCCCTGACAAACTGATGAATAAATTAAACCAGAAATGCCTCTAATTATGTGCTTTATGATTTCATCTCTGACTTTAATGAAGACCTTTTATCCACTCAAGGGACTTTCATTGATGCGTGCAAATGAGGCCATTCAGCAAGATCTGTGATCACGATATTTTCTTTCGATTATATTTTGGTCCTGCCAGCTCTCATTTTGGCATTTGGTTTGCACATACAGGCTCTGGGGAGCTACTGTAGCTGAAATGTGAAGTAAGCGGCGGCATTATTTTGTAGATATTTTTTCCAAGTCAGAGACCGCAGAGTTTGTGAGCAGGAGTGCTGTCAGTTTTTATGCCCATAATAACCAATATTTACAAATGATTTTTGCATGCTGTGGTATTTGACTTATGAAAGTACTGAGGAATCAAGGTGTAAGAAAGTAACAAAATAAAACTTCTAATACCATGTTTGTTTTCTCTACTTGGGTTTTTCAGCAAACTTTACTACCTCTAATGCATTTTTGTATCAACGCTAACTAAGTGGCTAGTTGTTGTTGTTTTCAAATATCTTTCAAGGAATGTAAATGCAAACATCAAGAACTGTGATAGCTTTTCTAGGTGGTTCCTCTGTTGTCATCTTTTCTGTGACATTTTCCGCAATTATTTTTATTATTGATTTTACCATGTGTATTGTTGGTCCCTTTGAGAGCGCTGCCATAAATACATTCATTCATTTCAGTGGGTTAAATGCAGTCTTTACCTATGTAAAGAAAGAAAATGCTCATAAATGTCTTTTATAGTGGAGCATGGGTATTTTTTGAAGTTTATTATGCTGGAGAGTTAGGAGGCAATGTTAATGTCTTTTCCTGCTGCTAGAATAAACACCTGAATTTATCAAAGCGTTTGTTCTAATCGGCAGGAGTTGTTTATCTACAAAGAAGTTCTGTTGTCTTACGTATTTTCAAGCTGAGTGGTGCAGTTGTCACACCAGGAGGACAAGATATCGTCTAGAGGAACCTGGACAAGCTGGAGAACTGGGCCTGTGTGAACCTCATGAGGTTCAACAAGGCCAAGTACAAGGTCCTGCACCTAGGGCGGGGCAATCCACGTTATCAATAGAGTATGGAGGATGATGTTGAGAAGAAGCCCCGCAGAGAAGGACTTTGGGGTGCTGGTCAATGAGAAGCTCAACATGAGCCAGCATTGTGCGCTCGCAGCCCAAGAAGGCCGACCGTATTCTGGGCTGCATTAAAAGAAGTGTGGCCAGCAGGGTGAGGAGGTGATTCTGCCCCTCTATTCCTCTCTTGTGAGACCCCACCTGGAGTATTGTGTCCAGTTCTTGATCCTCAACATAAGAAGGATATGGAACTGTTGGAATAGGTCCAGAAGAGGGACACAAAGATTATCAGAGGAATGGAGCACTTCCCATATGAGGACAGTCTGAGAGATTTGGGGTTGTTCAGCCTGGAGAAAAGAAGGCTCTGTGAAGACCTAATAGCAGCCTTGCAGTAACTGAAGGGGCCCTACAAGAAAGCTGGGGAGGGATTTTTTACAAAGGCATGTAGTGATCAGACAAAAGTGTAATGGCTTTAAAGTGGAAGGGTGAAGACTTAGATTAGGCTTGAGGAAGTTTTTCACGCTGTGGGTGGTGAGGTGCTGGCACAGGTTGCCCAGGGTAGGTGCGGACGTCCCATTGCTGGAGGTGTTCATGGTCAGTTTGGATGGGACTTCGAGCAGTCTGATTTGGTAGGAGGTGTCCCTGCCCACATCAGGGGGTGTGGAACTAAAAGATTTTTAAGGTCCTTCCTACACAAACCATTCTGTGATTGTGTGATTCTAAGTATATATACCTCTACTGTGTGTGTAGGAAACATCGTTCTGTTCCACTGCTTGAGATGAATGCTCTGTGCTTCAGCATTCCTGTATAGGGCTTATTCTGTGGTCATGTGGGAGACAAGTTCTTATTCTCTTTCAGTCTGAATGCTTTGGATTTCCTTTCGATGCAAGTCAGGTCAGGTTGGTCTAAGGTTTGGGGAGCTGATGTGTTCTGGGGCTTGACCAGCCAAACGGTTGGACAGCAGGTGTGGTGGGCATGCAAACCCTGAAAGTCTAATTGTTCTTATTTCCTTAGTTTGGAGATAAACTGGAATTGCAGATTGTCCATCTGCATTTTTGTTCCACTTTTTCTGGGCATTAGGTGTGGAGGATCTAGAGGATACTGCAAAAAGCACTTTAATACCCATGGGCAGTGGATCTTGCTTACCGTGGAAGGAAAAACACATGCTGTCGTGTACTGAAGTGCAATATGCTACTGTTTTTCATGGAGCCTGAATTACCTCATTGAAATTATACCAGCTTGAGAAGTGGAGGCAGTGTGTCATGGGAGATGAAAGCTTTTCCTGGGGATTCTCTCTTTGAGGAGAGAAAGGACTTGAAATACCAGAATGACATTTTTCTCTGAGCTTTTGAATGCTCTTTTCTTACCAAGAGATCCCACAGCATTTCACATGTACTGGACTGGTTTTGTTGGAAGCCTAATAGTCTCTTGTAAAAAGGTTCAGAAGGGCAGCTGTTTTAAAAGCCTGCACTGGGCTCATCCTGCGAAAAGGTGGCGTAGAGTACTTTAGCCATGTGCCACGGGTTTTGTTGTGACAGGGTGTTCTCCACTGAATCGGTTATTAAAGTGCACGGCATCAAGTGCTATCTACTCCTTACATAAGAGATGTTGTACGTAGTTATTAGGCTTCATTACCTAGGTTTTAAATAGATGTGTAAGGCATTTGGATTAGTTGTCACCATCTAAGAACAACTCTTAAAATGAAGGCAAGCAATTTGTGCTTAATGTAGCAGAAAAAGGGGGAGCCAGTAGGAGGACTGGCAGGAAGAAATAGGGGGAATGTGCTTGAGGTGGTAATCCAGAAAGATGATTTTTGCATTTGCATTTTGAATGTATTTCAGGGGGGCAAGATTGCTTCTGTCAGGGCCAGAAGGAAGGATATTATCTTGCATCTCAGCAACAGTAATTGAGGGCCTGGATGAGCATTTTGGTTTTATGAATAGAAAGGGGAGGCAAGGCACTAAAGATGTTAAGGCAGGCGGGATTTTGAGCCGGTTCTGGGTGTATGGATGTGGGCAGCATTCAAATGTCTCAAACTTGACATTGTTTGTAGTGTTTTCTTAGATTTTTTTTAAGTTCTTCAATATGTTTACAAACTCAGATCTGCAACTTGCTGCAGCCATGGCACATGGGAACGTAGCTCGCTCTTTCTCTATAGATTAGGATGCTGATCAGACTGCACCTTCAGTGAAGCATTGCATTTCATGCCCCTGGTAGAGGAAACGGTCTGTATGAAAATTTAATGTACTGGAGTGGAGCCTAGGCTGTTGAAAAAGATGGGCTGCTACTTGGTAGTACAAAACATGAACATACAAAACATGAACTTCTGTATGCAAACATGTTGGGTTCTGCTTAAAATACTGTTTTTTTTTTAAATTGTCTAAAAGAAAAACTGAAAAATTTCATAGACAGCGGCACCGGCTGCGAGCGCAGCAGCCTGGCTGCTCGGGAATCCCCGGCATAAGGAGGAGATGGAGCCGGTGGAACGGGTCTGGAGGAGGTGATAAGGGTTATCCGAGAGCTGGAGCACCTCCGATACAGGACGGGCTGAGAGAGAGTTGGGGTTGCTCAGCCTGGAGAAGGAGAAGGCTCCGAGGAGACCTTCTAGTGACCTTCCAGACCTGAAGGGACTACAAGAAAGCTGGGGAGGGACCGTTCACAGAGGCTTGTGGTGACAGGGCTGGGGGCAATGGGTGTGAACAGGAGAGGGGCAGATTTAGATTAAACACACGGAGGAATTTCTTCACTGTAAGAGTGGTGAGGCACTGGCACAGGTTGCCCAGGGAAACTGTGGCTGCCCCACCCCTGGAGGTGTTCAAGGCCAGGCTGGATGGGCCTTGGGCAGCCTGGTGTGGTCGGAGGTGTCCCTGCCCATGGCAGGGGGATTGGAACTGGATGATCTTTAAGGTCCCTTACAACCCAAACAATTTTATGATTCTATATTCTGTGAAAAACCTTACTTACAAAGAAGCTCATTTTTTCTGTTAAAGAGAGTTAAAAGTCTTTTTCTGCCCATCCTATTTTAGTCTCCAGTTCCTGTTTGTTTTCATTATTTGTAGACTGGGAAGGAAGCTACTGTGTCTTATGGATTTTCCACACTAATATTTCTATTTCTGCTGAGAAATTAGCCTTAAAAGCAGTGTAGCAAAACACCTTTTTGCACTGATTTTGGTGAGCTACAAAGAAGTTGGAAGCAAGAGAGAAAAATGAAGATCAGAACAGTAATTTCTCTCAAAGATCTTGACAACTAGGAAATGGAATAGAAATTGTGTGTTACAGAAGGCTTTTCACTCTGCTGCTAATATGATAAGCCCTGGACAAACACATGGTAAAGATGATGCCTGTGAGGGAACTTCTCCACTAAAGCTGGTTCTTGTTTTGGATAGAATGCTGATATAAATTTATATCTTAAGAGATATATATATTCACTATTAAATTTGTTTGCTGAAAATTCTTTTGACTTATCAAAAGGAAATATTTTACCTGCTGGCTTACCTTTTACCTGTTGGCAGCTGGGACTAAGAGATTTGACCGGTTCTGCTTTATGGCTTCCCCCCACCCCTCGCAGAACAGTGCCCTTTTGTTTGGGATCTTAGCACTTCAGGTGAAAGGTTTTAAATTCCTACAAACCTGCCTTTCCACTTATTGGAACCGTTTGTGAAAATATTACTTCTCATGGTAAGATTTTATAATTACAGTGTATTTACTTTCTCTGTTTTCTCTCCTTTTTTTCAAAGTATTCATTTCTTCCATAGGGGAATACTTTCAGTGATAGATGTGCTGTTTTTTGTGTAGTAGCAGGTCTTTGATCACCTTGCGTATATGAGGAGCAGCTCCAGCAATGTGTAGCCCAGGGCTGAAATCTGTATGTGACAGGCCTGCTCTGTTTTTTCCTGTTTTGGGCTTATTTAGGGCTTGCAAACTAGCAGAAAATCTGGGTGCCATCTGGACTCGGTTTCTCTACTCAGTCGAGGTCTTGGAGGCTGGGAATCCTGCATCACTTCTAGAGGGAGTGTTGGCTTTTTTTTTTTTCAATTGTAATGTGGGACAATCCCAAGTTTTTCCCAGGATTGTGAAGACACACAGTCTGCCTTTCCCAAATTCTTTGAAGTTGTCTTTTTTTTCCTGAGGAAGGCCATGAAAATCACTGCATGATGGGCTTGGTTAAAACATTAATGTCAGATGTGACTTCAGTAAACTCTGGAGCTAACCTCACATGAAGCCTCCTTATTTACTTAAACTGCGTGAAGAGTTAATAAAATGATAAGTTGATTTCACTGAGGTTTTCTCTGAAGTTGAAAATATTTCTTTTTTGCTGGGATGATAATGAATAGTTGCAGAGAATCATTCCGAATGCTTTTGCATTTTCTCCTCCCAGAAGAGAAAATCATAAGTACAAGGACAGCACATAAAGAAAAGAAACAGTGTCCAAATGTGTAATTATTGAAAAAATATTAATATTTAAACAAATAAAATATTCACCTTTTCCTGAATGTTTGCTTTGGAAGTTGTACATATATGTTCACTGTTTCTATGTCACAAGCACAAATACGCTAAAGACTTTTTCTTGCTTAACCCCATACAGCTGAGGACTTAGCCTCCTTGAGAAAATTATGATAGACATGTTTCCCTTATTGGTTGAAAGAAATCAACGTTTATCATTTACGTGTGGAGGAGAGATTGCTATTCCAAACGCTCGACCGTATTCATTTTCTGCAGAACGTTGAGTAGCAGAGTTGAGATGCGTTGAGTGAGAAAGCACAGTAGTGAAGGCTGTGCCTTTCCTGTCCTTTCTCCTTCTCTCCGCATCCCCCCACCCCCCCCCCCCCCCGCCAAAATACCATGAATTAATTAACGTGCATTACTTATCAGCTGGCAAAATCAGCGCTGGTACAAAGCACTTAATTTACTTTACAGTAAAACAGTGTTTACCTCACAGTAAAGTGTAGATGGCAGTAAGTAAACTGTAGACTTCATCCTGCTACTTTATTAGCTTAAGTGTCCTGTGTCCCATGGATTTACGGTGAATTTTTAACTGATGACCTCCCTCTCAGTAATCTGGATAACAAAAAAGCAAATTACCTTTCTGTTTCTGAGGTCAAAGCTGGGGAATTCCTGACTCACCCCTAATGAATATTGATTTATTTTCTTTTTCCCTGAAGCTGGAGCATGGAGGTCATCACAGCTTGGAGCAGCTGCCCTCTGATAATGGCAGTGGTGTTTCCTATTGCTTAGAGTGGGAGTGAGGTTGGTGGGACTGAATTTTTTTTTTTTATTATTCAATGAAAATGGAACAAAAATAGTTTTGGAAATAAACCTATAGAGATATTTCATCCAGTCAAGGTACTCACACTATCCTTTTGATGCTTCATTATAATTTATGATGATACTTTAAATATTTTGACTCTTAGAACATTCAAAACATGGCAATTATTTCTGGTGCTAAATTTCCAGACCTCAAATATCATTGAAGAGAAGTGTTCAAGTGTCCACTTCCAATGTGCTAATGTAGCACACTCATTCTGGTGTGTTAATCTTATCGCACTGATGTGTGAAGTGTCAGACTGATAGGTGAAGGTATTTTCTGTAATCTGAAGGGTTGTCTTTGTTTTTTGATGTACACATCTAGTTTTTAGTATGTATGTTTAAGAGGTTCCTCACTCTTTTCAAATGGCTGACACTGTCCTTTAGTGGGACAGCGCTGCTGGCTTCCTTTGCAGCAGCAAAGCTTTGCACATCACAGCATTATCATATTGCACTGAGCAAGGCAGTGAGCATTAGGATGTGATCTGCTAATATATTCAAACAGAAGGCTCTTCCATACATAGAATACTAATTGTCAAAATGAAAGCTAGTGGTTTTTGCTTCCTGTTTCTTAACGCTCTCCAGAAGCTTTTGTGACACTGACCATGCAGTTATACCCAAAGGAGAGATGTCCTAATTTGCCATTGAGGTAGCGTGCTGTAGCATTTCATTTGGTAAGTTTTAAGTGATGGCTTCTAGTGATCCACCAGGTTTTTACCTAGACTTGGAATGTTTTGCAACACTGTAGCTTACATCAGATTCCTTCCCTACTAAGAGTTGAAGAGATGGTGGTGGTGTGTATTTGCCAAGATCTTGTTTTCTGAGGAGACTCTTGCGAAAATTGCATGTTCTTTTTTTTCTTTTTTTTTTTCTCTTGCTGCAGGCTGAGGAGGGGTGCTAACATTTTTGAGTAGTTGATTATTCAGTGTTCAGAGCTATTAATTTGGGGTTGATGAGGCATTAGTAAGGCTAAATATTACTAGTTATCAGATGATAAGCTAGCAATATGATAAAAAGGAATAGATCAGCCAAGGTTCCTCTGGCTTCTATTTTTAGGATCTGAATCTTCATCTGTTTTAAAACTTTTTCTGTTGTTGCTCTGATTTTTGTTGTTTGATTTGGAAGGTTATGCTGTTGCATGTTTAGTTTCTGTGCCTATGAGTTAATTTCTCTTCCTTTACATTTTTCTGGTGTTTAAAGGTGGAGTGAGTCAGTGTTTTGCAGGTGAAGGTTTAGACAAGTTATGGATAAAATAATAATAAAGGCTCTGTCTAGATTTTTATCTCAGTGCAGTAGGGGCAGATGGTTGAGAGACAAAGATGAATCTGGGTGGTCCTGATGTCAGAGACTGCCATAAGGATGGATGTTCACAGCTGCGGGATAGGAGAGAAAAAAGATCTTGAAATTCTGAAATAAGTGTACTACTCCTTAGTTTTGCTGTACATGAAACCTATCTTATTTGAAAAGTAATCCATCCAGCTATTTTAGCATGGCTTATTTTAAAAGCAGCAGCAGATAACAGTAATGCTGTCAGGAGTACCTCACTTACTGAGGAGGTAGAAAAACTGATGCAAGAGCAAAGATCTGCTGGAAGCTGGGCCTCATCTCAGCTCCCACACATTTTATTTTTTTTTTAACCAAATCAAGTCTTTAACAAATGAGATTTGCAGCATTTTTGTGATACGAAGAAGCTTATGGAAAAGTGCATTACTAGAGCTGTAACTGAAGTGATTTCATAGTTTATTTTTAGACCTTTTGGATTGAAGCTTGCTAATTGAGGGTGGGGGTGAGAAGGGAGGGCTTGCCTGGAACTGAGTAAAGTTGAGGTTATCTGCATTTTCTTCAAGCCTGGAAGAGCTGGCAGGAGAACTGACTACATTTTTTGTGAATCTGCATAGCCCTGGCCCTTAGCACACATGTACATACACATACACACGTGTCCTTGAATGCTTTCTTGGCCTTCCACAACAGCCAACTTCTCTAACAATTATACCACAATCCTTTCCAGCCCATGCTAGGAGGACCTTAAATACTTTTTAACCTAAAAAGTCCTGCTGCCTCCTCCTCTTTAACTTTCTCGTCCACCCCCTGCATGCTCCCACTGCGGGAGTGGGGAGTGCCGTTTTCTCTTATCTCACTGGCTATAAGAGGAGTTTCACAACTGTTTCAGTGTTGTTTCAGTTTTTCACCTACCACAGACTTAATGTATTAAAGTGGGCCAAATCTGGCACTCCTTATCCCAGACAAAGCTTTTATTGAAGTCTTTGGGAACTGTGCCTGGGACTCAGTGAGACTGCAGGCAGTGGTATTTGAAAGAGGTTTCCACAGTTGCTTGATTCGATTGAAGTTTGGGGGGTTTTTTTTTGTGGTTTTTTTTTTTTTTTTTTTTAGGTAGCTTAATCAAGACAGTGCTTTCAAGTCTTGAAATTGTCTTTTATGAAGTTACCTGGGAAGAGGTTTGAAATGTCTCCCTTAAGATTTTCACATCTCAGTGCATCAGTTCTCAGCCATTTCCACTCTTTATCTTCTGTTTGAAGGCAAATTTTAACAGAAATTCCATTTATTTTTATCTTGCCCCTTCCAGGTTAGGGTGGACAGTTTTTGAAGGGATAGCGACAAGACAAGCTAGTATCCTTCTGACAAGAAAAGCTGTGACAGGCTGTTATTGGGTACAACTGATTGTTGTGAGGGATGTGATGAAAGCAGCAGCCTGGTTGATACTCTGACTTTACAGCACAAATAAAAGAGTTTGGGACACTTAAACCTCCCTCACATGCACTCAAGTACATGTGCATTCTTTCAGGCTGTGATTGATGAAACAGTAGTAAGGTAAAAATTACTTTTTTTTTAACAGTTGCTGATTCACTGGAGGCAAAGTAGCATTGGGGTGAATTTCCAATGGAGACGGAATGGCTCTTTGGAGTTAGTACTGATACCGTTGTGTGGGTTTGGGCAGGAAATGTTCTCCTGACCATAAAGCACCAAGTTTGCTAGAAAACACATAGCCGGGAGTCAACCTATTACCTGTAGTGCATCCTGTGCAGGGTGGTGCTGCTGTAAACCACCCAAAAAGAGAAATTTAGAGAATCTAAGTATAGCAGGTATACTGGTTTCCCATCAAGCAGTTAAAAGAAAATATTAAAATAAAGCCTTCTCTAAGAAAGAAGGAAATTGTGAAATGGTGCCTCCACTGATAAGACATTTGTTTCTGTCTGAGGTACCATTCATTATGAAGTTACAGGAAAGGCCACACCACTGTCATATTATTTCATGCTTTGCTTTTTTACTGATGCTGATGAGCCAAGTGTCTCTGTAAGAGCCTTGTGCTCGGGTCAGAGCTGCAGACCTGGCCCTCCTGATCTGTTTCAACTTGTGGGCTGCAGCAAGAGATTTACCATCTAGAGTGGGAACTCCTTTTCTCTCAGACTTGAAGGCAACTGGGAAAACTGGTGTACTACTTGTATTTAGAGAGAAGCTGGAGAGCAAATTACTACTAGTTAGATGGTGGTGAGGCTGCAAACTCATCTAGCATTTAGCGAAAGGATTTTGTGATGGGAGGAGGTGGTGGCAGGAGCTGAGGATTTAGCCCAGTGAAGAGACCACAACATTGCAGCTGTGGCAGGTTGCTGTAACGAATTCTCTAATTTATTGGTGCTGTGTGTGTATCTTTTCCACTGAGCTTAAAATGGTTTGCCTCTAACTACTGGGTCTCCCAGAAGAAACCACTTCAGTTCTTCTTGTTTTTAACTTGTGGAAGCCTTGGTGAGTCTCTTCTGTCTTGTTTGTTGACTCTGCTAGTCCTCTAGGCATTGCTGCCTTGTCTTCAGCTACTTGATGACTTATTCCTGCTAGCAGCTGCCCTTACAACCCCTCCAATGAGTGTATGACTAAAATAGCATTCTTGGACACTTACATGTCCTTTTAACTGAAGTTCATAAAGGTCCATGGAGTGGAGTTACCAGAACTATACTATCAAAATGTACCTTTTGTTTTCTTCTTGTTTTTTATTTGTTCCCCCGCCCAGAGAGAAACATTTTAATTATTGAGTCATGTCTGGACATGTGTTGGGTGGTTTTTGTGTTGTTTTGGGTTGGTTTTTTTTTTTACTAATGGTTCTTTCCATAGTGTGTACATATAAGAAGAAGCCAGAGTAAATGCCTAATATAACAATAAGGAAAAACAAAGCTATTGGGTTGGGATGAACTGTGGGTTTTTTTTGAAACAGACATATCTATGTCTTTTGGAGTTTAATCTGTGACAAGATTTCTGTTTGTGGAGTTTTTTTGTACGTGCATTGTGCAATTTAATCTCCAGAGTTTTGCCATATTCAACTTTTTATTTCAGTAGTGTTACATTTTTCCTCTTCTTCCTGCCTAAAACATCTGTTTTTATTTGTCTTATTTTTTCAGTGATGGAAAGGTGGGAATGGAGCTGAATATGTTAGACTAGAGGCTGAGATTCTGTTGCTCAGCTCTTTTTTTTTTTTTTTATGACATGCATTTTTACAGTGTAATTTCTACAACAAGTAACATTCCTCCAGGCTGAGAATAGCTCTAATGGAAGCCTGTGAGCTGAGAGCAGCAGAAGTGGTCTGGGAGTAGAAAGCTCAAACAGCGAGGTTAAACAGGTCAAATGAGAAGAAACAGTCAGTTGAAAGAAATGAATAGTACAGGGGATTAGAAAAAGAGATGCAGCTTAATGGCAAAGATTTTGCAGTGAGGTTGTTAGTTACGCATAGGTAAATTCTCTTTGTTTTGACATCAATATTCAGAAGTTTGGTTTTGTCTCCAAAGCTCAAATGTTATTTTGTAGAAATACAAAAAGTCTGATTTCTTGCATATCATCTTTCCCATAGAGGTAGTTCTTTCTAAACTTCTGTTCACTGAAAAAGAAAATACCTTCAGTTGGCAAAGATGGGTAGTGGTTTGCAGTTTGCCTGTCGCTGTCTCACTTGTGCACACAAACTCAATTTCAATAGTAAGACACCACAAATCTTATCAGCTTGTTTTTCCTTGCCATGTATTTTTCCATCATGCATTAGCATAAATGAATGTAATGGAAGATCGCTACAACTCTGGGAAGAATTGTTCTGCTGTCCATGTCTTGAAAAAATAGTGATAAGCTAAATTTTCCTGGTACTCTTTGTGGCTGAAATACATTAGCAGTGGAATACAGGAAGGTGCAAAGTTGAAATATGTATCACCCTGATTTCCTCTATTTTTTTTGTAGATGACTTACCCATGTTTAAATGTAAGAGGGCAAACAAAGCATCAATATGTGCTGTGTATTGACATAAGAGTGAGAATGGGAGGGTGCAGGCTGGCTGATTGCCTTGGTTTCCCTCTGAGAGGAGCTCTGTCCAGTCCAGTGGAAGTTTTGCAGAGGATGTTCAGGGTTGTTGCTATAGTTCACCTTCAGTGGTGTGTAAAGTTTTTTTTCTCTAGTGAACAGAAGTAAGAATCAGTTTTTTAAAAATTCATTGAACTTTTGCTGATTTCTGATTCTATGCTAATGATTTTCCATTTTGTGTAGAAACATCTTTCCTTGTCTTGTTATGTATACAGATAACGAGTAATGAGGAAATGGCTTTATAGGTGATAAAGGAAATTACGAAGTCCTGCTGTGAGTTAACTGTAAGCTAAATTGTGTTCAAATCATCAACTCTGGGCACAGCTCTCCTGCTGTGTTTCATCCTTCCTTCCTCCATTCTCTGCTTTCTTATAGGTTTTGCAGTCATTGCCAAGAAAGTATAAAGCATTGGAAGGAAAATGGGAGTTAATTGTATTTAATGGTGGGTCTGGAAGGGGGAAAGGGAGATAAGGTTTTAACATCAAGAGCCAGTGTTGTTTCTGAATATACACATGCTTTTAAGCTCATGTCATTAAAATGATTTAAAAACCAGCTCCTTTAGAAATATGGTCATCTTGGCAAAGTACCATAATGTTTTTTTTCTTCAATGTGAGATCTAGAGGAGCTAACACTGAGACCATTAAAAAACCCTTTCTTTTTACTTCCTTGTATCTCTCTCCTCCCTTTGCCTCCTAAACAACCAACTGATAAGCAAAAACCTCAAAACTAGCTGTTCTTGCCTTGGTGGTTGGAATAGCTTTTCCTGCTTTAGTATACATTAAGCTCTGTCTGTGCTGACCTTTGAGGAAGACATCTCTTGTGGATCTCCATCTCTGCCGGTGCTTGGAGTGGTAGCAGATCCACATACACCACAGTGGATTCTCTTCTGCTCCCTTGGCCTTTTGGCAACACAGGTGTTCTCTGGTCTGTCTCCTATACAGTGTTGGGGCCACGGTGTAGGTTATGTAGAGTAAGGTAGAAATATCAACTTGGGTTCCAAGAAGTGGGGCTGGATCACAGCTCAGAGGCAGTACAGGGCTGACATGGCTGTTAGCAGTGCTGGAGCCAAGTCAGTTGTTGTGCATTCAAAAATCAAGTCATATTTGATACTAATCTCTAACCTGCGTCATGCAGAGCTGCAAACACACTGCTTCTCCACCTCTGTGCTGGTGGGCAGGTTTTGGCATACCACAAAAGATGCCTACTGTCCTGCTGCCACCTTTGCTCAAACTAGCTGCTTGGTACATGATCTGTATCTGCAGCACATTGTATCTCACAAGCTAGGGGTGTCTGTCTCTAAATCCCCTTGGTCATGTTCTCCCCAGACCATGCACCAGCTTGGTTTGGGGTGCTGTGTGCTGCAGATCCTAGAGATGCAGGTTTTTCAGGCCTGGGAGGTTGGGCCCCTCCTTGGCTTGCAAGGGGAAGCCAGTGGGAACCAGGGTATTAGGATCTCACCAGCTATTTGAATCTGTTATATTTTCATGAAACATTTTAAACATTTTTGTTCAGCTGGTGAGGATTTTTTTTTTCTTACTTTGCGAAATGAGATTCTTGTCAGAAAATACCAGTCAGAGATGGGAAAGGAGTTAAATAGAAATATAATGTTATAATAATATCAGAGAAAATTTCCAAGCATGATCTGAATGCAAGTCTTGATTTCTTTTGCTGTGGGTCAGAAGTATGTAAACTGCCCTTTTCATCTGTGTAGTGCTGGATTCTGAGACAGAAGTGCTTGGTATTTGATATTTGGTATTTTATTTTAACTGCTTCTCTGCTGAGAAGTAATAAAGGTCCAAATAGTGTTCATTTTTATAGTAGTATAGTGGCTGGTCCACTCTCAGAGGTAACAAGGCTCTCAGCAGTTAAAGGCTGCGAACTTTTATCTCTGGCAATTTTTAGTCTAGCTATGTAAATTATAGCAGAAGATGATATTCAGTATGACATAGGTTAAGTAAAATTTGATGTATTAAGTAATGCAAGAAGTATTATAGAGACTTTTTCAGTTGTGGTTTTCAATGGAAGAAAATGAAATTTACTTAGATTTTAAGTCTACAGTGCGCAATGCTCTGGAGGCTTAGTATCCAAGGGATTTAACTGAATGTTTTGTTTCAAATATTATGCATAAATGGTCTACTAAATAAATATGGGATAAGGAGTTTTGGATAATGCAGGACAACTTCCTTAGTAGTGTCAAAATATGGAACCTATTCCTATTTGCATCTTGTTGACTTCTAACCCACGTCATAGGTTGGCTATGTTAGAAGCTTATACCCAAAATTAATTTGCTTTTCTGAAGCTGATGGTGTATTCCTGAGGTCAAGATGTTTTAATAATGTTAATTCTTTATATTTTAGGAATGGTACTTAGTTCATTTATAGTCATTATTCAGATTATATTTAGAATATCTTATAAAATATTTAGAAACTGAAACAGACATTTAGCTGGCAAGTTGTGGAGGCTGTACAACTCTTCCCCAGACAGAGATGCTAGGTTTTAATTTGAAGGGAACAAACATCTAAATTCTACTCCCAGATTTCTATTCTGACTGATTTAGTGACCTGCACTCAATGAACTTTCATGTGAAAATATATTTAAAATATTTTTCAGTCTTTTTGTAATTTAAATGAAATTTCAGTTGCCAAGATTGCATTACAGTTAATGACTAGCTTTACAGCTTATTTTCTAGGAATGTGTGTGTTTTCATGTGTATTGTGGTTGTATTAAAAAAAAGAAATGAGATTTTCATATCAAGAAGAAAATAAGCAAAACTGAAATATTAACTTCTCCCAACCTGAGTTGATTCTGATGCAAAGCTAGTTAATATGAAGATTGTCAATTCAGGGCTGTGGCCTGCAAGTAAGTGGCAGATGACCTCAGTTATGCACTTATTTATATCTGCGTAACAGGCCAATTTAGAAATAGTGAACTGCTGAAAATTGTTTCTTCAACCTACTGGGCATACATACCTTTCTTTCAGCCTTAAGCTTCCCATGGAGAAGTCCAGGAGAAGTGAACCTCTTCCTGCAGCAGTGGAGTTGAATAAGTGGGACTGCAGCAGAGCCAGACATGAGATCTAGAGGCCGCTGCATGGGGTCAGAGGAGAGCTCTGGTGTGGGATTGTCTTCGGGCTGGTTTTCACATACAGGTGTTTGCAAGCTGGGTCCCTGGGTATCTGCCTCAGCTCCTTTAGCAGCTGTAGCCGACGAGCTTTGGGCTTGGTTAGGGTATAGCATGTCCATAGGAAAGCGCTTCTGAAAGTTATGTAGAGTTGTTGGAATATAAATATATCCTTTTTCCCATTTGAAAGAGGGGGTGGGTGGGTAGGAAATGGGAGTGTTTTGGGATGTTGTATTAAAAACCTGAGGTAACAAAGTATAGGATGTCTGCCTGGAGGCACTTTCGACTTAGTGGCAGCTGTGAGGGTCAAATTACAGCTTTCATCTCTCCTGCATGGAGGAGATGAGGATGTCCTGCAGCCTTGACTTGCTTGCCAAAGCAATGGTCAGCCCCCACTTTATATGCGCCTCTATGCTTTATCTTTTAGCCCTAACTCGAACTTTGCACTGAGACCTTGACTGGGTCCCTCAGCCACATCCCATACAAGGAGTTTCTGCAGCCCTGTTTTCTCGGCATCTAGCCTGGGCAAGTCCCTATCCAGCCCTACTCCCTGTAGGCTGTTATGGTTTCTTGTTAATCATGAACCCAAGTTTTAGGTTGAGCTCAGAACTAAGGGCATAAATAACAGGCATCTTCTCTTTTCTCCTATGGGAGATAGCACAACATGGTAATCTTGATGCTACTTTTTGTCTGTGATAAGGGATGAAGGGATTCCTGCTGCTGCTGTTCCTCTCCTCTTCTACTCCAGTGGGGGATGATAGTGATTACAGCATGAAATAGGGCAGTGGGGTTGATTGTCACAGTGTATATGGGCTTTGGATTGATGTGACCCAGATTTGTATGGTTTGCCTCCTCCTGTATTGTCTTTCTTGGTGAGGTGAGAGGGGAGTTTCAAACCATCTACTGTCTTGAGTTGCCCATGGCTCACATTAGGTATGGTCTTTATTATGAAAATAAGCCCTAAAATCTCTCTCCTTGCCCCTTAAAAAAGCAGTGGCAGAATTGGATAGGATTGGAATAGGTATAAGAAAATATGAATTACTGTTCTAAGGGCTCGAGGCTAAATTTGCTACTTCTTTGATAATATCTTTGGAAGCAATACAGCCAGACTCTGGGTTGTTTCAGCATCATGTTGACAAAGTAATACGATTTTAAGAGTTAAAGTAACAGTCCAAAGATTGTTAGTGGTAGTGATTGCTGGGACAGTAACCTTTAAGGAAATTTGGTTATGGGGACACTCTTTGGAGGAGGGAAGAACATCAAGAATGATTTCTAGAAATGTGTTTGCATTTCTGGGAAAACATCACAACCAGTTGATTTTTAACTTACACGGGTTTTTTTTCTGCAAGAGTGCTGTTCTGTAAAGCAACTGGTTTTTGCTGACTTTCTGCATCTGAAGCTATTTCTTTTGGGCATTTGAACTGTTTTCATGCTTCCTGGCATATTCCTATCTGTAGCCTGGCCTCAGCTAACACTTCCAGTGCAAACACCTTGCAGCTCTGCATGCCCAGGGTGCAAAGGCAGCACTGTGTCAAATGTGGTGCTATGGGAGAGGAGTCAGAATGGAGGGTTCCTGTGCAGGCACCTCCTGTCTTGCTCATGTGTGAAGCCATTCTGCATGACAGTAAGACCATGCTGCCTGTCAGCTGCCTACTGACTTCAACTGCAGGCCCAAGGTGGGCTGGATCCTTACTTTGGTTTGCTTGCATTAAAAGCAGGGAAAAGGGGAATTTAATGGTCCTGCCTGGGCAGTGGGGTGATTGGTAGCCAAATCTGTTTTGTCAGTACTGGATCCCACCCCTTCACAGATGCACAACTCTGTGTGTGCACATAGACTTGGATGAACGTTTTGTAGGAAGATCCAGTGAAGGAAGATACATACATGTATGCATTTAAGTGGTCAGATTTATTCTGTTGTGTTTTACTTGAAAATTTCTGTCCTCCTCCTCTCTTCCTCATGCTTTCCCAAATTCTAGGAAGGTCCTCCATTTTTCTTTGCTATGCATGTTTGACAAATGTGTTTCAGATGACTTCAGCAGGCTTTTGAAAAGAAGGATTGAGCTTCTATGGCTATTCTCTTTTTTTTCCTCATATATAAAAGTATTAGAAGATACTTACTGTTGGTTGCTTGAATAGTAGAGCTTATGCAAAGAAGAGGATTTTTTCTTCAGTATCTCAACCGCGTATCTTGCTTTAATTATTCCGTTAGCTCGTTCATGAAATCTAAGCACATGGTTACATGAAAAATAAAATGAAGGATTCTGTCTGGCCATCTTGAATCTTAAATGAAGATGGTACTGTTTTGGATGTGTTAAAAATAACATAACTTTCTTTTCCTATTTACAGAGATTATGATAAACATTAAATCAGATAACTGAGAATTACATACCTGAAACTAGGCAGACTTTCAGACCCAAATTTCTGAGATAAATGGAAGATATATTTCAGCGATTTCATGTATTTTTATGAAGTCCTTTGTTCGCTTTGGTTTGTGAAAATATATGAGGAAATGTAATATGGTTGATTTGTGTGTGCAGGTTTGTGTTTACAAAAAGGAGGCAAATCCTGTGGCCTGTAGTTTGCTGTTGCAACTTAAGGCTTCAAGAAATCCCACTACCCTTTGGTTTCAGTTTCAGTGGGTCCAAGCTTGAGAATAAACCTCAAGGTCTGCCCATTAAACAGCTTATCTGTATTTTGTTGCCTGCCCATTTTTATTTTTAACTTTTGAGCAACAAAGCATGCATTTCAAATGATTCTTCCAGAGCTGTCTGAGACTTCTGGCTTTCCTTGTTCACACAAGCTGCTGTTATAATTTAAGAGGGGGTGTGTGTGTTTGAAGAAGCTATCGTAGATGACAGCTGGGCTTTGAAATGTTCTTTGCAGCCAGCACAAAATGCATGTGGAGAGAGTAATTATGAACATTTACAGACCGTACTTGCTTCATGTGTTAGTCTTCTAATAATGAGCTCTTCTGTTTGAGCTAGGGAAGCTAGAGGACTCCTGATGGTCAATAAAAAACAATTCGGTCATTAGAGTCAAGGGTCTGAACGCCTTTTTTATGATACTAGGTTTAATCAATCAAATTTAGGTTTCATCTTTTCTGTGACTGCCGCAGTTGCCCAAACTCATGTGATTTCCACCCCCAGGGGCTTCCATGGGTATCTTTCCTTTTTTTTTGGAGTTCTAAATGCTTAGGTTAGAAAACATGAGGCTGTATGTTTTGAAGGACTTCTCAATTATGAAGTTCACTGATCCTTTCTCCATGACTAGTTTAATTTGCAGTGCATTCCTCAGCAAGGTGATTGGATGCAGCATTTTATGTTTACTCAAATACAATCAGGTAGGAAGAGATTTGTGTTCATATGTGCTGTATCTGCTCCAGGTATAAACTGAACCACCAGAGGTTTGTGAAGGAAAACCTCTCCAAGCCCCATACAGTTACTCTGGACATGTTTCCAGCATGTGTGGAGAACTTTACTCTACACATACATCATAATTATACAAAAATTAATTGCAAATTCCCAGAACAGCTATTTGCATACACCACAGACTGTGGATTGTCAAGCCACGCTGCGTGTGTATGTGTAGCGTGGGATCTTTCTGATCTGTTGCAGTGGTCAAAATACTGTATCTGTGCTTTTGAGAGTGTTTCTTAGTATGGGCTACAGAACCTCTCCATATGAGCTGGTGACAAATGGCTGCTTTGGCTGTGAAGCCTTAATCCAAAACTGAGTGTTATTCACCACCTGTCTTTTTTTTCCCCTCCCATGAAGATTTTTAATTTTGTAATTTCCTTTATTGTAACTCATAAACTTTTAATTTTGATGAGGATTATACTGTCTAGGTAGCTAAGACTTGAACTTTTCCTGACTGTTGTCAACGCCAATGTGTTTTATTCATAGTATTAAAAAAAGTAAAGGTGCACTTAACATTCTTAGGTATTAGAAAAGTTTATTGCAGACAAAATCTCCTTTTTTCTCTTCTTCCTAGGATTTTCAGAATGTTATGCAGTAGTGAACTTTTATTTGACTTTCTGAACATTGGAAGATTTTCTAACGCAGTTTACAAGACAAAAACTGCCTGGCATCGCTGTCTTTAGTTCATGCTGTGTTGTTCAGTGTTTCAGACATGTACTTTTAAACTTGGTGATTTCAGACTGCTTTATGTTGATTTTCTTTCAAGGTTATAGAAGCAGATGCTACACACATGTGTATGCACACACAAATCCACTCATTATAACTGAGAAAACTGGTATTTATAGTAATGCTATATAAAATTAAGTATAAACATAGCAATAAGAAATGAATGTCATGAGAACATGTTTTTATGAGAATATACTTGCATGAGTGATATGCAAATATGGATGGAGTTTTCTGTACTTAATCTTAGCTACTGTGTTGATTCTTTTATTACTTAGTAAGACTTAAGTCTTGGTCTTTTGGCTATTAAAACTGTAATTGCCATCCCACTGCAGCATGTGTTTCCAAGATGGGCAGGAGTTATTGAGTGTGCCTCAGGTAGTGGCAGAAGGTGTGATGTGAAGAGTGCGCTGGAAGGCTGCCCACAGGATTCTGCAGCGTTACAGGGACATCGCCTTTGTCCTGTGTTCAGCCCTGATTTGGTAAAATAAATAAAAGCACTGAGAGCTAGCAACTGTAGAGGCTGCAGAGAACAAGAAAATGTGCTTCTGAGGGTGGATTTGCCTTCCATTGATACAATTTGGTTTCCATTTTGTAGCATGAAAGTTCAATAAATTTTGTTTCTCAAGGCTGTGTTTTAAGAACACATTCCAGGTTGTGTGTCTGCTCAAAAAAGTTCTTAATAAGGAAACATACTGACAGAAATTTTGGACTTCTTCCAATAAGTGAAGAGCTTGTGGTGCCTAACTGAGTTTTATTGCAACTAAACAGGAAAAATCCTGAAATCTAGAACTGTGTAGTTTTATAAAAGCATTGTGTTTTCTGTCATCTTACAGTCATTTGACCTTGAATTAGAGCAACGTCTTTGACTTGAACGTTTGCAAGACATAATACGGTATAAAGTAATTGTTTCAAAGCACTTATTGTAGTGGTTTTTTATTTTTTTTAATTGATGCATTACATGAAGCTTCTAAGTGCTTCTGTTCTGTTCTTTATTTTCAGGCTTGAATAACAGAGCAGCACAGGGATTTACACTTCTGGAGTAGAAGCGTGAATGGGACTGAAGGATTTACATGGAAGATTCTGAACTCTCCTCCTGCCTGCTCCAGGAGAGACAGGTGTGTGAATTATGGGTTAATTTGTAATTACTTCAGTCCTTACTCAGAAGATCTGTAATCAAAATAGGAAGATAAAATTCAGATGAGATGGCTGTGTGTAGGAATGGAAGAAATTTCAGATACTACAGATACACCTCTTAATTACAAACATCAGCTGTTCAGTGGTTAGAGGGTTTCCATAAAAAGTGGTGTGAATTTTCTATAAATCTCACTGCCATCCCAGCCCTCAACTCTCTCTGATGTAAAACTTTTTATATTTGGAAGCTTTTCACCCGACATCAATGAAAGCTGCGCCGGCCAAATGAATTTAGCCTTTCTCAAAGCAATTCTTCTTGGGCTGCCACTGGAGAAGAGCTGAAGGTGGAGCTTTATTAGACACTGCATGTATTTGTTAGTAAACCAGACAGGTCGGCATCACCATTAGATATATCCATACTGCATCTGGGTGGCTTGTGAAGCCTGTTAGAGTGGAGGTGATGTGTAAGTTAGTTCCAATGGCAGCAAACCCAACCTGGGTATCTCCCTGACTTCCTCTCTCACTGATTCCTTGCCTTCAGAGGGTAAGACAGAAGCTAGAGGCCAGACCCAGTAAAGGGTATAGATAGGAGTTCACTTCTGGTTGCCTTTCTTTGAGTCTTACTCTAAATATGTGGGACCATCATTAGAAAAGGGCATGTGATCTTTTTGTGGAAATCAAAATCTTGATGTTCTTATTTTTTCCAACTTTGGGAGTACCTAGCATATATCGTCTTCAGATACTGACCAGTGAATAAGATCTGTGCTGCTTAGTATGATCTGTTCAAAGTAAATTGATCTAGTTCCTATTGGAAAAGCAAAAGATATTGAAACTGTGGCTTTTACCAGGGGATCCTCATTTCTGCATCTACACAGACCCATTGGGAGCATGTGTGTGGTTCTGTGTAATTAGCAATGCTGAGCAGCACGTAACAGGACAAGCGTTTGATTGCAGGTATTGCTAGCCAGGCAGCTCTTACACCAAGGTATGACATGACAATAGTTAAGAACAGATGAGCTCTAACACTGGCAGAGTAGCTGCAGCATCTTTGTATTAATTAAAACCTTCTTGTACCTTAGATATATTTTGTGTCTTTAAGCCATCTGTAGAGTTGAAAGTGGAGGCTGCACTATCTAGGGCAGCTTGGGATGACTTCCTGAGTCTTCCCATTATTCACATGGGAGCAGGCAATGCGTAAAAGAAGAGGTGGGTCTGGACAGGACTCTGTCAGCTTCAGGGAACCAATACTAAGATATTGTCATGCTACTTACAACCCTGCAACCCAAGACAAATGCCTCGTGGTGTAGGAAGAAACGACAATGAGGCAATGACATTATTGTGTCGAAGGTGTCAGGGAGGAAGTCTGAGGCTTTGCCTGAAGCAGCATATGTAAGTGTATGCCAGACAGGAAGGGAAGGTACATAGTGAGGTGGAACATGCTGCACTGAGATACAGGAACCCCACCCCTTGGAGGGGGAGAAGGGTAGGCAGCAGAGCAAAGTGGGTGTCAGTGGTGTATCAAAGCAACTGGAGTTCCATGGGTGAAGGAGGGAAGCAAATGGGACTAATAACTTGTGTGTGGATTCTCCAGAGCAAGGAGTGGGATGAAAGGATGCAGTATAGAGTGAAGTGAGTGGGAATATTTCTGTTGAACTGGGTAGACCAAACGTTATTTTTTTTTTTTCTCCAGAGATGTTCCTTGGGAGGCTGTACTTCAGAGCAAGTATGAAAGTCTGCCTTGCAACTGGGGAGAGACAAAAGGTAAAGACAAAGTTGAAGAACCAGAAATAAGTCCTTTTTGAATAGGAGGAAAGAACAAAGGGGTGAGAAATCAGAAGGCGATAATGAGAAAATGTGTTTTGAGAGGGAGTTTTGGAATGTAATGGGAAAGCAGGGATCTGCATCAGGAAAGACACAGGAGTACGATTCAGTTTCCAAGTATTTCATTTTTGTTCACCAGTATAATGTGAATGGCAGCTCCAAAGAGAAAAAAATCAACTTTCCTCAGCAGGGAAATGAAAAAGCTCACTACCTTGGCTTGCATACACAAAGAATGCTTTAATGTAAGTGTGGGAAAGCAACAGAAACATTTTTATAGTACTTTCTGTGTTTTCTACTTTTTGAAGAGTGTCACACAGTTGAGTAACCTCGAGCCTACAAACCCACACCTGAGTGTCTTGTGGTTCTTTCTAAAAACATGCTGGTTTTCCCAATATTTCATATATAGGCTTGCCTAGAAAAAATGTTCTTCAACTTTATTCTGAAATTTGTCACAAGTAAGTCTAATTACATGCTGGCCTGCATATTCACTGCTGAGGGTAAGATTAGAATAGTTGTGAATGTGTTTAAGATTCAGGCTATGCATGAGTTGGTCCTGTAGTGGGTAGGTGGGCTGCCACTTGGTGAGATGTAGTGGCTGCCTGAAACTAGAGCAGGTCTGGAGCTGCCCGTACAGCTCATAAATTGGCATAGTCTCTCAAAACAGTGATCAGCTTGGCAAGGTATATGGCACTTTCTGTGTAGCTTGTGGCTGTAGTCAGTTTTACCTCATGCCTGCTTTTCTTTTGGTTACAGCTGTGCTTATGAAGTGTTTGTGGTATATTGGTTTTATCAGGAGGAGGCTGGAAGTGCCAAATATATGCCAGAAAAGTACTTGTACCCTGATTTGTCCTCTTGTAGTCC
The DNA here is from genome assembly GCF_032191515.1 of Phaenicophaeus curvirostris. Classification (NCBI taxonomy): domain Eukaryota; kingdom Metazoa; phylum Chordata; class Aves; order Cuculiformes; family Cuculidae; genus Phaenicophaeus; species Phaenicophaeus curvirostris. The sequence continues at coordinate 39,963,598 of NC_091394.1, forward strand.
CTATGTGGTGTCATATGGAGAGGGAATTTTCATATTTTAGCAATTGCTTAAATATGTTGGTAACATTTTCTTCTAGGAGGTCATTACATTTTCCTGGACATGACTTGTTCTTCCTCTTTCTACCTTGGTCTGAATCATTCTGAGGGCTTTGTGAACTTGTTCTGGTTTCCCAGGTACCTGGTAGTGATAAGATGGAGTTGCAGATGGCTGATCTGTAAATGGACAGGCCTGGCATGCCCAGCACCATGGCACGGTAAGGGTAATGCTTGTCCAGCGGTAGTGGTACTGATCTTTCCGGGAGCATTGCATTTACCCTGTATGGTACTATCCTGGTGCTTTCTCAGCTGTGTGGCCAAGCTGGTGTTGGTCAGGCTGACACTAAAGCAACATGGCTGCACCTTTGCAACTTTCCACTGCTGGAAGCAAGTATTGGAAACCTCCTTTTATGTCTAGGAGTGTTTCCATTCCCAGACGTGCTAGCTAAGGATCTTGTCCTTCATATGTTGCCTGATGTGTTGCATTGTGTTTTTTTCTCACCCTGCACATTCATGAATTTTTTTTTTTTTTTTCAAAATGTAGGTAGAGCAAGCATTCCGTTGTATCTGTAAAGATGCTGACCTAGCATCAAATGGAGGAGTATGATGAAGTGATAAATGTTTCAAGCCCGTGGCCTTTTGTCTCTGGTGTTTTTAGTTTTTTCTTTCTTCCTGCCTCCTCCCTTCCCCACCCCCCCCATGCTTCTCAAACTTAAGTGATTGAAAAGCTTTCCAGATCTGATAATTGTGATGATTTCAAGTGAAACTTTTGGCTCCTATCCTGGTATGAGATCATACAAAATGATATTGGCTGAATTTGTGCTGGAGTTTGAAAAGATCATGAAAACACATTACTGTTAGCCTCTCTTAGCTGTTTTTCAGCTCTGACAAGTAAATACTGTCTCACTGGTTAAATTATGTGTACCGTTTTAAAGGTTTCTAAATACATATGTGTGTATATACATATTTTCTCCACTAATAATGTATTTAATTTATACTATTTTGGTCTTTTATTCTTGCTAGCAGGACTCGTTGGATTTTTTTTAATAGATTTGTTAAAATTTAGTGTTGCTCAGAAAAGTCACTATGGGAGAAAGGATGTACTGAAGCCCTGTTTCTGCTCCAGAATTTCCTTAAAACAAAGTAGAGCTGGGGTATCTCTTCTTTAACCTGTCTTTTTGTCAGGCTGCTGTGCTAGGTGTCAGTGAAAGCAATGGTCCTGTACCTAAAAAGGGTAAAAGTGTGTCAACTGCATGTATTCTCTGAGTTTCCTGTATAGAGTTAAAATAAGATAAATAATGCCTTAAGTTAGGCCTTTAGATTACTGAGCAGGGCTGAAGCTCAAGGCAAGCAATTGGAGACTAGAAGATCCTGCAATTAAAGCTACTCATTTGTTTTCCTGGTAAATATCTGTTTTGATAGCCTTTAATGAGAGGATTGCATACTACTTTCCCCCCCCGCCGCCAGCCCCCCAAGGCCTGTGTATCATTCCGTGCACAGCACGTCTTATTCTTAATGAGTGGTAGGTTGTTGATGTTTTGTTTCTCACCATTTCTTGTACGGCCTTATTTGCTGCGTGGTTGGCAGATGGTGCACTGAATACAGAACTACTCATTTCCTCATGGAGTTAACACCATAAAGAGTTACTTTGCTGCGTATTTTCCAGGGAATCTTAATCAGGAATGCAAAATAAGGTGTATGTGTATATTTAACTAGTCTCTGAGCCTTGACTGTTAATTTTCTGGGGAGATACAGTTACCACACAGTTGTAGAATCATAGAATCACCAGGTTGGAAAAGACCCACCGGATCATCGAGGCCAACCATTCCTAACAAATACTATAACCATGCCCCTCAGCACCTCGTCCACCCATCCCTTAAACATCTCCAGGAAAGGTGATTCAACCACCTCCTTGGGCAGCCTGTTCCAGTGCCCAACGGACCTTTCCGTGAAAAATTTATTCCTAATGTTGAGCCTGAACCTCCCCTGGCAGAGCTTGAGGCCATGCCCTCTTGTCCTGTCCCCCGTCACTTGGGAGAAGAGGCCAGCTCCCTCCTCTCCACAACCTCCTTTCAGGTAGTTGTAGAGAGCAATAAAGTCTCTCCTCAGCCTCCTCTTCTCCAGGCTAAACAACCCCAGCTCTCTCAGACGTTCCTCGTAAGACTTGTTCACCAGCTTTGTCGCTCTTCTCCGGACTTGCTCCAGAGCCTCAATGTCCTTCTTGTGGTGAGGGGCCCAGAACTGAACACAGTATTTGAGGAGCGATCTCACCAGTGACAAGTACAGAGGGAGAATAACCTCCCTGGACCTGCAGGTCACGTCATTTCTGATACAAGCCAAGATACCATTGGCCTTCTTGGCCACCTGGGCACACTGCTGGCTCATGTTCAGTCGGCTGTCAACCAACACCCCCAGGTCCTTCTCCTCCAAGCAGCTTTCCAGCCAGACTTCTCCTAGTCTGTAGCACTGCATAGGGTTGTTGTGTCCCAAGTGCAGGACCCAGCATTTGGCCTTGTTAAACCTCGTGCCATTGGACTCTGCCCAGCGGTCCAGCCTGTTCAGATCCCTTTGCAGAGCCTCCCTACCCTCCAGCAGATTGACACTTCCACCCAGCTTGGTGTCATCCGCAAACTTGCTAAGGGTGCACTCAATGCCTTCATCCAGGTCATTGATAAAGACATTGAACAGGGCTGGACCCAGCACTGAGCCCTGGGGAACCCCACTTGTGACTGGCCTCCAGCTGGATTTAACTCCATTTAGCACCACTCTCTGGGCCCGCCCATCCAACCAGTTTTTCACCCAGGAGAGTGTGTGCCTGTCCAGTCCAGAGGCTGACAGTTTCTGAAGCAGAATGCTGTGAGAAACCATGTCAAAGGCTTTACTGATGTCCAGGAAGACCACATCCACAGCCTTTCCCTCATCCAGTAGTCAAGTCACTTTGTCATAGAAGGCGATCAGGTTAGTTTGGCAAGACCTGTCTTTTGTGAACCTGTGTTGACTGGGCCTGATCACCCGGTTCTCTTGCATGTGCTTCATGATAGCACTCAAGATCACCTGTTCCATGACTTTCCCTGGCACTGAGGTCAGACTGACAGGCGTGTAGTTTCCTGGGTCCTCCTTCCGACCCTTCTTGTAGATGGGCACGACATCAGCCAGCCTCCAGTCCAGTGGGACTTCCCCAGTCTTCCAGGACTGTTGGAAGATGATGGAAAGGGGTTTGGCAAGCACATTTGCCAGATCCTTTATTACCCGTGGGTGGATCCCATCCGGACCCATAAACTTGTGGGTTTCTAGCTGGGCAAGCAAGTCTCTAACTGCCTCCTCTTGGATCATGGGAGCCTCATTCTGTTCCTCCAACTCCTGGGTTTGTACACAGAGGGAACAACTTTCCTTACTATTAAAGGTTGAGGCAAAGAAGGCATTAAGTACCTCAGCCTTTTCCTCATCCCCTGTCACTATTGTTCCTTCAGCATCCAATAGGGACTGTATATTCTCCCTAGTCCTCCTTTTATTATTTATATATTTATAGGAGGATTTTTTGTTATCTTTCACAGACTTTGCCAATCTGATTTCTAGTTGGGCCTTAGCCCTCCTGATTTTTTCCCTGCATGATCTCACTTCCCTCCTGTGTTCCACCCAAGACGCCTGTCCCTTCTTCCAAAGCTCATAGACGTTTGTCTTCTTTTTGATATCCCTCAAGATTTCCCTGATTGACCAAGCTGTTTTTTTTCTCCCACCGGCTCGTTTTCCGGAACATGGGGATGGCTTTCTCCTGAGCTGCTAGGATTTCCTTTTTGAAGTGCTCCCAGCCCTCATGGGCTGCCTTGCCCTTAAGGACTGTCTCCCATGAGACTTTGCCAACCAGCCTTCTGAACAGTCCGGAGTCTGTCCTCTGGAAATTTAATGCGACTGTCCTCCTAACCACCGTCTTCACCTCACCTAGAACTGAAAACCTTATCATCTTGTGATCGCTTTGTCCCAGGCGTCCTCCTACCGCCACATCCCCCACAAGGCCTTCTCTGTTCACAAACAGCAGGTCCAGGAGGGCACCTTCCCTTGTTGGTTCATTCACCTGCTGTGCGAGGAAGTTGTCTTCCACGCACTCCAGGAACCTCCTGAACTACTTCCTTTCTGCTATATTGTACTTCCAGCAGATATCTGGAAGACTGAAGTCTCGCGCAAGAACAAGAGGCATCGATCTAGGTAGTCTAGAGACTATCTCCAGCTGTTTGTAAGAGAGCTCATCAGCTGCTTCTTCTTGACTGGGTGGTCTGTAACATACTCCATCACAAAATCTGCCTTCTTGTGGGCTCCTCTGATTTTAACCCACAGGCACTCGATCTCTTCATCAACATAATCAAGCTCAGTGGTATCCAAGTCCTCTCTCACATAGAGGGCTACCCCGCCTCCTCTCCTACCCGTCCTGTCCCGCCTGAAGAGTTTGTACCCCACCATAGCTGCACTCCAGCTATATGAGTCATCCCACCACTTCTCTGTAACGGCAGCAACATCATAGCCTCCTTGCCCTATGACAGCTTCCAGGTCCTTTTTATTACCCATGCTGCTTGCATTGATATAAATGCACTTCAGTCACCTTGGTGGAAGACTTTAGTGGAAGAACTAGCAGGTTATACTGACTGTCCCTCACTTTTCTGTAGCAGCAGACAACAGTGGGTGAAAGCTCACACTGGAACACAAGATATCTTCAAAACTGAAGGAATTTGGTGGAAATGATTTAAACAGCTATACCTTCCTTCCATCCCACTAGTGTTTGAATCTTCCTGTCGTTGACTATGTGTAGGAACATAGACTTGCCGTATTGGAAATCCTCTTCTGTAATAGCAGGTAACCATGCAGTAGATATTTTGAAGTCCAGCAAGCTTAGAGTACTCACTCAGCAACCCGCTTTCCAGCATTCAGTGCATATTTAAGACCTGATGGAAATAAGCAAAGCTTCAAAACCTATGACAAGCTATGGGAAGAGAACACTATTCATCTGGTTTCTGTCTTTGAGACTGTAAGGTCTTTGGGCTGGAGACTGTGCCTTCCCATACATCAATAAATCATTTCAAGTACTACATTAGTATAAACACCAGTGGATGAGATCATCATATATCAAACAACATAATTAAATCAGTACTTTATTCACTGTCTGTCTCTCATTATGGCTGCCTCCAAGGTCACTGCAGCCTTGAAGATCATGTAAGAACTTGAATGCTATAACAGCACTCACAGAAACATTTGCTTTGAAGCTGGTGCTATTCGTTTAGAAACGAATCTTCAGAAAAAAGTACTTTTGAAAAATGTGGTCCTGTTTTGAAAAAAAGCCATGTACAAGGGAAACACTGATTTTCATCATAACTTGCCAGGCATGAATGTCAGCCCACAGCTGCTGATCACATGATTGTTATGGGATTTCTTGCTTGATTTGAGTTCTGAAAGCAATTGAGTGGATGGTGTATTAGAAAGGACTGTATTTCTCATAAGGGAACATGAGCTTGAAGGGGTACCTACCAAGTAACCAAACTAAGAGCATCAGCATGAATCTCTGGCAGTTTTAAAATTTAAGTGGTGTTTGCTTTTCCTGCTGCTTTGAAGTGCACTAGTTTTAAAACAGCGTAGGAAGATATTTTAAGATCCTCCTTCCCCCCTTCACAGTTCTGGTACTCTCGCTTTAACTCTCATGTTCTATCAGCACCTGTGTGTGTTTTATAGAAATAGATCCTTATGTGTGTTTTACAAGGAGGTAGGCTACCAGTTTTGTCTGAGCAATAAGGTACTTTGAAGTCTGAAGTCATAGTCGTAGATATGCACATAAGCCTCATGCCTCACCAAGTACAATGCCTTGGGCATGTGTTATTGCTTACCTATGCCATAATTACTGTATACATGTAGCTACAGGAATATGCCATACAGTTTTCCTACTGTAAACTTTCAGGTGACTTGCTAATCTAGGCCAGTACTCTGAAACAAAGGCTTGTCTGAGATCTTAATAATTACAAAGCCGGCATACAAACTTAAGCATTAAGGCTTTCCCAGATCCACTGATCCATTTCCCAGATCATATTCTGTCTTGTTTTTTGAAGAGCAGCCCAACAGCATGTGAAGTTGTGATATTGTTGCTTGACCTGCTCTTTCTCAGTCTTGCTGGCAAGGGAAAGAGAAGGAAAAATATTTAGGGTTTATATTCTCCTGGCTTTACCATAAATGAAGGAGATTCTTTTCCTTTCCCCCCGCTTCTTTTTTGCTTTTTTGTTTTTTTTCCTGGGGGCTTCCTGAATTAATTCATATTAACTAATGAATTCATTGGCATAATAAATATTCTTCCTCCCTAATATTTATCTGTTTGTCTCTAGTGTTTTTCTGCAGTACCAGTAACGACATTGGAGAATGGTGAATAATTGCTGTGTGTTGTGGTCTGCTCTTTGGTAAGTTTGAGCACAAAAGCAGGAAAGTGAAGAGAGAGCAAAGAGACATCTCTTTAGTGTTCTGCAGGACAGACGGGCTCCAGAAGTGAAAGTTAAAAGCAAGATTTTGCAGCTTACCAAATAGCCACATTGAGAGTTAAGGGCATTTGTCGGCTCTTCAAAGCACTTCCATGGACCTGCTGCTGCAAAGACGGGAGGTGGAGGACAATGATGCCCCATCCCTGGCATTATTCATGGCCTGGTCGGATAAGGCTTTGAGCAGCCTGAGCCTAGTGGAAGGTGTCTGTGCCCATGGCAGTGGGATTGGGACTGGATGATCTGTAAGGTCCCTTCCAGCCCAAGCCATTCTATGATTGTATGACTTGCTGGTTTCTGCTGGAGGCTGGAGTCCGTAATTGCAGCTAGGTAGCTCCTGTACTTGGAAAAGCTGCCCTCCTGGCAGAGTAGGAGGAGATCTGTGGGAGAGCAGGGAAGGCTTCTTGACCCCAGGCTAGAGCTGGAAATCACCTGGCTCCTGCTCAGCTAGTGAAACAACAGCAAAGAGAAAAGTATGTTTTCCTGCCTGAAGATGTGGTTCCTGTCTTCATGTGGCTCTAGGATGCTAGAGGAGTCGAGCTCTCCCATGCTTAATCTGCCTTTGAGAACCCTGCTGTTCTTAGCCTTTTCATGTTTTCCTCTTCAAGAACAGCATTTGAGCAGGGGTTAAAAAAAGGTCATTGTCAGGCAGTGGACATGTAGGATGCTCAATACTTAAATTTCCAGTGTCTTCAAAAAATTAATTTTGTCTTGTCTTAGTAGCTTGATTGTTGACAGGTTAGGCACTTGGTGAACCTCCTAGTAAAAAGAATAGACACTTTTGTTGGTTTTACACCCATTTTTCTATGTTCCAGTTAACGTTCTGTTATTTTGCTATGATTATTTTTTAAAATAGCTAGAGTATAACAAAAGTGGTAAACCCTAATTTAGAGATGTTAGCAAAAGCTGGCTCATTCTGATAAGGGTCAGCCAGGCTTCACTGGTTCTTTATTATGATCCTCTACCCGCTGTGGTTTATCCTCTCCAATTATTACTCCTCTGTTATACTTGCTATCATCTTTGCACAGATGATAGCTTAGTACTTGCAAATGACCTAAATATAACAAACAGCAAGCCAGAAAAACTCTAAAAACATACCTCTATCAGAAGACAAGGGCAATACTGGCAAACTTGTTTTTGTTAGGACATGTGTGAACAAGTGTTGGATAAAAAAAAAGAGTTTCTGTTCTCTTTGCCTTGCTACAGGGGCGCAATTCGTATTTCTGTTTGCAGTCACATAGTCAAGCTTAGATGTTTTGAGTGGCAGGGCCTATTTGCTTGTGTAGAGCATACTGTGCCTACAATATAAAGCAATATACAGCTTTCAACCAGGAGCCAGTTCAGAGCACATGCAGGGCAAGCTCAGGTCTGTCTGTACCTGCCGGCATGCGGAGATCTTTAGAAGAAAGCAGAGGCTCTCATTTTCTCTTTAGTGCATTACACCAGAGGCAAATGCTCTAATTAAAATTTGCAGTTAGTGGCAGTTTGTTATAATTGTGGTAAATTACAGTCATGTTAAGACTTCCAGGTGATGGGAGAGAGGCACGGAGAAGCTGGTTAGTGCAAACAAGGGCTGCCATGTAGTTGGCTATAGCAGCCTGGTCCCCATCTTCCATATGTTTTGTTAAGGCATCACCTATGGCACTTTGTACCAAGAAAATTACTCAATAGCTTAAGAGAAAATATGACTAGTGCTGTACAGTGAAGGAGCTAAGATCTGTCTTGTAATAGGTGCTAGTCACATCCTGCTTTCTGCTAGGCTGGGATGGAGAAAGGTGTTTGACAAAGTTCAAAACAGCCTTGCTGCTGCTGTTGTCTTTGCCCTGGTGTACTGCTTCCAATGGTCTGACACAGTGGGAGAAACTAGGAACTCTAATAACAAGGATGATAAGATTAAGAAATATGCACTTTGATAAAGGAATTAGAGAATGATTTTGCATAGGTACAACTAGGGAAATAGAAACTTCGAAAATGAGTATCTTTCTGAGCGTGTCCCAGTTTTTACCTTCTTTTGTTACTGTGTTCATCTACTTTGGCTGTCCTGATGGCTACTCAAGCATGGTGTCAGGTTACTGCCTTCTGCTTGTTTTTATGAGCTGGTTGGCTGAAAATGTATTCCTTCCAAATATTTATTAGCTGTCCTACACTGTACTGTTTCCACCATGGCACCTAGACCAAGGAACAATGCCCAGTTCATTTCTGTTCTGGGGTGGGAGGACTTGATTGTATGAGAGCTATCAAAAGAGGGGAAGTCTGGCATGTAGTTACCTTTTTGCTTCTACAAGGGTGCTTTTCTCCAGGGCAGCTGAGCAGAAAACTGTGTGTCTGGGCATGCTTTCTCCATTGAGCATTGTTTAAGAGTCTGTGTTTGGGATTGAGGAACAGAACGGCACCGAGTTGATAGGATTGTATTAGCATGTAGCCCCTGCACTGTATTTGACCTGACATAAGTAGCTGATATAACATCACAACAAGTGTTGCCAATGTTTTCTTCTTTTAATATTAATTTTTGGGGAAAAAGTAATAAATGTTTTCTTTTTAAAAAGAAGGAGAAAACCCAGAAGGATCTTGGCTGGCTCTGTGTGCCCTATAGGCATGTCTGATTGTTTTTAATGAGCAAGGTACTGTCCTCCTGTTTACCTTTCTCAAAGGAAGTGTTTGTTGATGTAGTCTGTGTTTCAATCATCTTTATTATACAATGCTCTGGGAAGCCTTCGGGGCAAGCTGAGACAGCCCTAAAAGCAGTGCCTTGTCACAAAGGGAGATGAGCCTCACCACATGCCCACAATTCGTATTTCTTTATTTGCAGAGATTCATGCCCTGATAACCTCAGACCCTGCAGCAGCTGAGGTCATCTTAATTTGGAGTGGTGCAAAAGGGGCAGTGGACAGGTATCTCAGTGACTGAGGGTAGAGTTTTCCTGCAGGGAGTGCTAGGTGAGTGATGCTGGTCTTGGGGGCAGCTCAAAGGCATCCTTCTCAGTTACCTTCCCTCTGTCCCGTGCATTTTCTGTGTGTGCTTTCACCATAGTGTGCTGCTTAGTGCTTGTCACACTTGCTGTGGCTCAGATGTTCACAGGACTTGATGTGCCACACAAGTCTCATTGCTGAACAGCATCCAAAGTATTGTGTAGTGTGAGTTTGTGTCTGGACAGCTGGTCCCAGCATTCATTAGAGAACTTCTGTCATTAATGATTGGCCATGTCGTCATAGCTGTCTGGTAGTGCTTGTACGAAGAGAGAATTTTGCTTCAGATTTAGGCATCAGCGCTGAACTGTTGTGGGCAAGCAAGCTGTAGATGATTTGCATGACATTATGGTAGTATCTGGTGTTATTCTGTACACTTGTAAGTCTTTCAAATAGGTGAAGTTAGCTTTGGTTTGGATCAATGTTGTATTTCCCTCTAGTGCTCAGAGATGAGTTTTAGGTAGACACTCATGAAAATGGTGCTATGCGAAGAGCATCCATCATTTCAGTAAAAGGTGGGGCCTTGACTTGCCATGGTGTAACCTTGAGGCCTCTACTTCCAGATCTGCACAGCTGCCTGGAACATCTAAAGGGCTAAAGCCATCTGTCTTTTGAAAGAGGAATGGTTTTATACTGTCCTAATAGAAAGAGTTACAAACCTTCCCCTCTCAAGGGAACTTTATCTTCGATAGTTCATACCTCAAGATGGTTGCAATCTCTATCAAAAGTTGTTACCCAGGAAGGCCGAGTTAAGAAAGATGATTAAGAAACAGGGTATGAATGACCCGATTGTCAAGTGTAAGGCACTTCTTGTGGGGCATGGAGAGCTGCCTAACAGCTAAGTATTAAAATATCAATTAAAATAATCTGCAGAGTCATGTAATAATGAAAGTAGCTTGTGCCTTCATTGCAGCCAAAGATTTCAAGGGCCAAATTCACCACAAATATGAACAGTGGTGCAAATTATATGTTACAGCCCAATTGTTCCCATGCAGGCTATAAATAACTCCTCTTTTAAATCACTGGGGGTTATTTGTCTCCTCTGGGGCAGACTGTAGTCTGTGGTGTAGCTGACCAGAAAATGGTTGTTAGTGATAAAGCGGTGTAATTTGCATTGATTTATTATTCATTGGCTATACAGATCAAGTGCAGCTTACCCAGCAAGAGGGATTGACATGAAATTCTTTTGTCACTTGAATAAATTTCCCTGCTGAGTATAACTGAGAGATGCTATTGTAACAGAGTAGTTTATCACACACCTTCTAGGTTGTTACTCTCCAAAATCTGAATCAGACTTCAGTAAGAGGTGACTTCACGCATAATTTTGCAGTATCTTGTAAACTGGGGTTGATAAATGTAGAAATAGATATACATAAAAAATAAAAGACAATTCCTTGAATTTATCTAAATTTCCTCTAAGTGATAACATGGGCATCCTGCTCTAGAAGCTCTAGTGCTTTTATCTAGCATCCTGCGTCCAAAAGAATAGGTCTTTATTGGCTATAGAAAGGATGAATTTGTGCTTAATCCAGAGAAAATTAGCTTAAAGATGGCTCAAGATCATTCTTTTAAGGTTTTCTTCTGAAAGTGTTGGCTTCAGAACTTCCAGGTATTATGAGACGTATTATGATTGACATGAAGATGATGTTATCAGTGTCTACCTTGGGGTTTCCTCTGAAAACTGTAGCTCTTGGAAGAAAACAGCTGCTAAAGACTGCTTGTTGGATTTCTCATCTCTTGCTCCTCACCTTTTAAGTCATCTTTCTGTTTCTGGTGGTCTTGGTAAAAAACCTGCAAATATGAATCTAATTCTTCTTCAGACTTGAAAATGAGAGAGCAGAATAAAGACTATACCCGTTAACTGCTATTTTTAAGTCAGTCTTGGGGGAGGGAAGGTGTTTATGTTCAGATTTGTTGTTTTTAAGTGTATGTGACCACTGAGTCTCATCCCATTCCTTTCTGGGCTATAAGCAGCACTGTTTTTATGCCTGGCACGTGTGCAATTGGTGCCTAACAGACTGTGGCACTGGTCACTGCAAGCACAGGTACCAAAGTTGGCCATTTGACAATTCAGCCTCACTGGCCACTCTTCAGCTAGCTTTTTTCTGCCGTGGTCTTTGAGATGTCACACCTGCCAGCTCTGCATGAAACTCCTCATGGAGGTGTGGCTGTGGGTTGCAGACTGGTGTGTGATGAATGTGCTTGCAGCCCTGGGGCAAGAAGGAGCCTACTGGTAGCCACCTGCTGGGACCTTTCCAGCCTTTTGTGACTCTGCTGATGTTCACCATGTTTCATGGACTATTTGCAGTTCCACTGTGATTTCGGCTGCAAAAAAGTAGTTTGTAAGATAGGGGAAGCAGTGCTGGAGGAATTCCTTAGAGGCTTTCTGATAATTCGTTTTGCTTTGTACATTGTCTTAGCATCATCCTCCCTCAATGAGTCCCCATCTAGAATCTGCCTTAGAAGAAATACTCTGTGACCTGCCATCATTGTTGACAGCTTGGAATGAACTTGTGGAAAGGAGTGCTTTAAGTATAAATTGCTCTTTTGGGGCCAATTTTTCTGGAAAAATCTGAATAATATAATAATCTTGGAACTTAACTCTTCTCCTAGAAGGAGCATGTTCTGTTCATTTAAAGCTGAACCATTTTGCAGCATATTCCCTCACATTTTTGTTAAAAGTAAACAAAATTGTTTAGACAGCTCTAGTGGCTGCACATCAATCTGCGATAGCCAGCTGATTACTGTGACTGATTTCTGCAATGAATTTCTCTAATCACTTCTTATTTACAAACTGAGGTGAGTTTGTTTAAAACAGCTATGCTGTAAGTGTTCATCCATCTTAAAAGTTCATTCCTCGACTGAAGTAAGTTTAGGAAAAACAAGTCTAATGAACCTCTGTGATAAATGCCTATAAAAGAAATTGTATGCAAAGTCTCTGGTAATGTTAATCCATCCCTCTTGCCATCTCCTACAGATGAAGTAAAACCCATAAATTTTTCTTGAAGTATAGAAAGGAAGTGAGTGTGGGCAAATAAGAGAGAAACCAGTATTCTGAAGCCTGCAAGGAAGTGTGTGGGGAGCCAGGAGACTGTGGATTTCCATTATCCAGGCTATTGGCTGACAGCTGGTGATTTGAAGTAATCTACAGCTTTTTTGGGGGGGAACCTATTTAGACCTTGTAGACTTAGTCTACCAGGAAATAGAGAGTTTCCCCCTTTAGAAATAAGGTAAAATTATATAGTCTTTCTTCAAGTGGAGCTAGGCACTGAGCTGATGCTGTGTTATGTTGTGCTTCATTATAGAATGCAAGTGCTGAATCCTTCTGTGTGTTTATTCTGTTGATAAATGTAATTCTAAGTGATACTACACAAACTGTTTACCATGGTAAATATAAGACATACTTAGCAGCTGTGTCCCTGTAGGGAACAAAATTGGACAGACATCCCTGAGGTATTGGGATGCAGGAGTATAAGGAAAGTCAGCACACTTCATAGACAAGTCAGTATAACTCCATTGAACTGTGGCATGGCACAAGAGAATCTCCGAGGAGGTTTCAAATGGTCACATTGATTACATAGGATGTCAGGAAAAGTTGTGGCACACAAGGCATGGCTGATTGGGGTGTGGGGGGCAATCATATAAATGGATATATGAATATTTTGTTCGGTATTTAGGGGCCACTAAGAATTGTTAGTCACCTTTAGCAGTCACTATGCTTTTTATTTTTAAAGCAGGCATATTTTCCCTACATCTTCAAGAATTTTCTGTTTCCTTCTAATACTCTATGTCTGAGAGGAAATTTTACATATGGCTTTCAGGGTAGGAATGATTTTGCAGGTTTCCCTGTACCCTGTGTACCTTCTATTCTGGTGGCTCAGTTATGTCTGTATGTGAGTCCTGTCTGAAGAAAATACATGATATTTCCTAGTGATGGTCTCATTTTTTCTAGACTCCCTTTACAAAGTGGAATTCTGTCTAATATCACCTTTGGTTTGGCTTTTCTTTTAGCTTCTCTTGCTAAAAGTTACCTGATGTTTTTGGATACTTGTGGACTTCTGAAGGAAAGGCATTTCTCATCTCTATGTACCACTAAAGCTCTTGTCCAGTCCCATATCACCTTATGATTGTTTCTATCTGCCACGTTACTTTTACTGGCTTTTGCATGTGCTCTCTTATCTTGTTAATATCACTTTACGCTGCTCCTACAAAAGGTCTTACAATTATATCATCTTTAAAGTTATCCTTTTCTCTCTATATTTCCCTTTACTTTCCTCTACCTTAAACAAAAATCAACTTTAATTTAAAAGCACCTAGCAGTCTACGTCTATTCTGTGTGTAATTTGTACAGTTTTTGGAGACTGGCTCTTGCTGTCCATGAGTGTTAACAGTGTGAGAGGTCATTTAGAAAAAACAACAACCATGACCTCAACAAACAAAAACCCCAGTAATGAAGGACATCCTGAATAAAAGTGTATCTGTTCTAGTTTAAGCAGCTAATGATGATAGAAGAGCTAGACATGGGAAGCAACGTTGGATCAAATGATCAGGTATTTATTTAATTAAAATGAAGGGATGATTAGAAGTATGTGCTTAATGAAAAATTGTCTTTGAAAGATAGCAAACTTGAGTTTGTCAAACTGCTAGCAAGGCAAATCAGCTGCACTGGAGGGCTCAGGGACCTGAACAGTGTGGAAACTGGGAGGTTTTGCAGGTACGCCAGCAGTCTGGATTTTGTGTCCCAAGGAAGGAGAAAAAGTTATAAGGAAAGAGTGAAGGTTTGAGTTGGCAGAATTCAGACTGAATGGAAGCTGGCAAGTAATGCTTAGACCCACAGAAAAAAGACATGGAGTCATAAAAATAACTTCCAAACAGCAGGAGGGCTACTGCATAATGGTACTGCTTGTGCAGGGATTAAGCATGATTTAGATGTGGGCTCAACTAACTCGAATGCACATAATCCTGAAGGAGGGAAAACTCTGGTGGAAGCAAAGCTTGACTATCACAGTGCTCTTGAGTTGCACAGAAATAGCTAACTTCTATAACGACTCACTTGGAAATTGAACATATGACTGCAAGCATTTTTAGCAAGTTCTACAACATCCACTGTCCATCTCTGAGCTCTATGCTTTGTACTTAATTGTATTTGCTATCTGGAACAGGAGTAGTTTGGTGTTGTCACACTGCTTCACCTTGTGGTTCTTGAAGATCAAAGTATATAAGATTCAAAGGATGGTTCAAAGTATATAAAACTTAGAAAAAAATTTAAAGAAGGGGATGCGAGAAGAACTTTGCATGTGATGCCTTGTTAGGAAATTACTTAAAGGGTTCATTTGGGTCTTTTTGAATGAGCAGAGTGATGAGTTCAGCAGTTGTACCTTTTGTGCCCTGACAAGAAAGCAGTGGCATTTTTGGGACACTCAAGGGGAGAATGTTGTCAGACTAGTCAGAATAAAGTATGGAGTGAGAGATTTAAGCTGCTGAGATCGGAAGAAAGGGCCTGATAAGAGAGTGAGTGGACTTGATACTCAGAAGGGGAGAAAGAAATGTCACAAGTGACTTTGAGTGTGCTGTTGTGTGCATTGAAAATCCAGTGTTGGCATCAGTTTCAGGGAGAGGAGGAAGTTTTTTAGGGAAAGCATTTAGCATGAGGGTGAGTTAATTTATGTTGATGGCAAAATGTAAAACTTGAAAATTTGGAGGGTAAAATGAGGCATGTGTATAAGTGCCAAAGACATGGCTTAGAAGGGGGAAAGATGGCTGACAACATGGTTCCATGAGCTTCTTGATCTGATTCAAGACTCCTGGCCCACACCTGTCTCCTGTCATTCCAGGCATTCTTACCATTGCCTTTGCGTCAGGTCACCTCAGGCTGCTTCAGCAATTTTAAATTGGCACCTGAACAATCAAGGCGGGGGGAGTGCTAAATTCATGAGCTAAAGAGATCATCCAAATGCGTTGAACTGAGAAGAGGAGCATGCCATTGGCAGAGCTTTCAGAAGGGCCCATCGATATGGTGAGCTGCCCAAAACAGAGAATGATCATTGACAGGAAAAACAGTGGCTGATTTGAAACCTATTATTTGAAGATAATGATATATATTTATATGTGAGACTGCTCCTCGAATACTGTGTTCAGTTCTGGGCCCCTCACCACAAGAAGAATGTTGAGGCTCTGGAGGGAGTCCAGAAAAGAGCAACGAAGCTGGTGAAGGGGCTGGAGAACAGGCCTTATGAGGAGCGGCTGAGAGAGCTGGGGTTGTTTAGCCTGGAGAAGAGGAGGCTCAGGGGAGACCTCATTGCTCTCTACAACTACCTGAAAGGTGGTTGTAGAGAGGAGGGTGCTGGCCTCTTCTCCCAAGTGACAGGGGACAGGACAAGAGGGAATGGCCTCAAGCTCCACCAGGGGAGGTTTAGGCTGGATATTAGGAAAAAATTCTTTACAGAAAGGGTCATTGGGCACTGGAACAGGCTGCCCAGGGAGGTGGTTGATTCACCTTCCCTGGAGGTGTTTAAGGCACGGGTGGACGAGGCGCTGAGGGGCATGGTTTAGTGTTTGATAGGAATGGTTGGACTCGATGATCTGGTGGGTCTCTTCCAACCTGGTTATTCTATGATTCTATGATATAGATGAGGGAAGGGAAGAAAGGAGTGAAAGCTGAGATACGTAGGGCTGTTGTCTTGTGTGTAGTGGAATGGGGTACAAAGTGAAAAGTCAGAGGGACTAAAGTTGACTAAGATGGAAATGTGCTGTTGAAGATGAGGAGGAGATTAAAGAATTTCAGACAGAGAAAGGTCAATGGTCTGTAGGCTCTGTATGGTGGTATATTAGCAAACTGGTTTTTTTTTTCTGGTCAGAATTAGCAAAGAGCAATGAGAGAATTCAGTTGCAAAACCCAAGCAGCTTCATGCTTAATGAAAAAGAAAAGGACCAAATCATCGTTTTCTTCAGGTAGTTGTAACTATTTTGAAGAAGCAGCATGCTGCAGTTTTCCTTTTCTTCTTTCCACCCCCATGGCCGTGGCAGATGGTGGGGCATGGTGCTGACATGTGCCGGTGTTACAGGGGCTGCTATAGAGTTTGCTTGGCTCTGGAAGGAGAGCAATGCATCCAGACTTAAGGGGCCTGGCTCTGGTCCAGCTGCTGATTGACCCAATAAAATCTAATGAATCTGGATTCCTGCAGTCTTATTTGCTTCCTCTCCCCGTTATGTACCTTTCTCAGTCCATGAAGAGCTGAAACCTGAGTGCTGCCTTTGACAAAGGGAGTGAGAGAGGGGGGAAGAAGGAGAAGAAAAAGCAGATAACAGCCGAATGTAATCAGTGTTTTATTACCATCCTCAGGAAGTGGGAATGGCTTTAAAAAAAAAAAAAATAGTAGTAGACTGGAGCAAGGAAAGTTAATTATGGTGAGGTTATTTGACAGGAAATTACAAAATACAAACAGACAGAAGAAACACATTTTAAAACAGGGTAGGAAATCTCAGGTTACTTTACCATGTATATTCAAAACCCCCAAAGCACAGGCCGAAAATAGCAGTTTAAACAAAAGCTATCTTATCTGATAAAGGCATTTCAAGCACAAAAGGAAATTTATATATTGGGTTGATAGTCTTAAAATAAATGGATTGTCTTGATAACAGCATAGATTTCATTGTGGGAAAAAACTGTGTTCATCTGTATGACCTACACAGAATCACTAGGTTGGAAAAGACCCCCAGGAGCATCCAGTCCAACCATTAAGCCATGCCCCTCAGCACATCATCCACCCATATTTTAAATACCTCCAGGCATGGTGACTCACCACCTCCCTGGGCAGCCTATTCCAGTGCCCAATGACCCTTTCTGTGAAAAATTCTTTTCTGATGTCCAGCCTGAACCTCCCCTGGCAGCGGTTGAAGCTATTCCCCCTTGTCCTGTCCCCTGTCACTTGGGAGAAGAGGCCAGCTCCCTCCTCTCCACAACGTCCTTTCAAGTAGTTGTAGAGAGCAATAAGGTCTCTTCCGCAGGCTGAACAACACCAGCTCCCTCAGCCGCTCCTCATAAGGCCTGTTCTCCAGCCCCTTCACCAGCTTCGTTGCTCTTTTCTGGACTTGCTCCAGAGCCTCAACATCCTTCTTGTGGTGAGGGGCCCAGAAATGAACATAGTATTTGAGGTGCGGTCTCACCAGTGCCAAGTACAGAGGGAGAATAACCTCCCTGGACCTGCAGGTCACACCATTTCTGATACAAGCCAAGATGCCATTGGCCTTCTTGGCCACCTGGGCACACTGCTGGCTCATGTTCAGTCGGCTGTCAACCAACACCCCCAGGTCCTTCTCCTCCAAGCAGCTTTCCAGCCAGACTTCTCCTAGTCTGTAGCACTGCATAGGGTTGTTGTGTCCCAAGTGCAGGACCCAGCATTTGGCCTTGTTAAACCTCATGCCATTGGACTCTGCCCAGCGGTCCAGCCTGTTCAGATCCCTTTGCAGAGCCTCCCTACCCTCCAGCAGATCGACACTTCCACCCAGCTTAGTGTCGTCCGCAAACTTGCTAAGGGTGCACTCAATGCCTTCATCCAGGTCATTGATAAAGACATTGAACAGGGCTGGACCCAGCACTGAGCCCTGGGGAACCCCACTTGTGACTGGCCTCCAGCTGGATTTAACTCCATTTAGCACCACTCTCTGGGCCCGCCCATCTAACCAGTTTTTCACCCAGGAGAGTGTGTGCCTGTCCAGTCCAGAGGCTGACAGTTTCTGAAGCAGAATGCTGTGAGAAACCATGTCAAAGGCTTTACTGATGTCCAGGAAGACTACATCCACAGCCTTTCCCTCATCCAGTAGTCAAGTCACTTTGTCATAGAAGGCGATCAGGTTAGTTTGGCAAGACCTGTCTTTTGTGAACCTGTGTTGACTGGGCCTGATCACCCGGTTCTCTTGCATGTGCTTCATGATAGCACTCAAGATCACCTGTTCCATGACTTCCCTGGCACTGAGGTCAAACTGACAGGCCTGTAGTTCCCTGGTTCCTCCCTGCAGCCCCTCTTGTCGATGGGCACCACACCAGCCAGCCTCCAGTCAAGTGGAATTTCCCCCTTCAGCCAGAACTGCTGGAAGATGATGGAAAGGTATTTGGCAAGCACATCCCCCAGCTCCCGCGATACTCTTGGATGGAGTAAATTCCCATGTAAATTCATTCGTTTTCATTCTTTGTACGTTTCTTATCTCCTAAACAGTGTTTATCAGTGTTTTCCGGGAATTGTAAAAGTTAATTTATGCATGTAGGACAAGACTGATAAATGCGTGCATATTTTAAAGACTTCCGTGCAAACCAGGTGCGATTCCTTTCCTGTGCTGCTGTATGGAAACATATTAATGGCACTTCAGCAAGTGCCATTCAGATTTGGAAAGGTTTGGGCAGAAATTCCCTGTTATGGGATGAGGATCGAGTTTTCATTCCTAGTGATCAGAATTACTATTTTATTCATTTTGCTGTTAGTATACTTGCAATACGCTCTTGAATACTTGGTGTGTCTTTTCACTTTCTGTATGGAAAGGAAGTCATTCTACTGCTGCTTCACCTTTATCCTGACTCTGTAAAGCATTTACAGGTGAGAGGAGAGCAAAACTCACTTGCTAGCATGATTCTCTTGTAACCCTACTGTAAATACCAAAGCTGCAAAGAACAGCAAGGAGGATGTTTTTGGTACCTGGCCTGTCAATGAGTCTTTTTTTATGAACAAATCTACCCTCAAAGAATGGCGCTGATTTTTTTTGTTGTTGTTGTTTTTTAAGCAAAAGCTGTTCAATTGCCAATATTCTCCTTACTGTTTTTCTTTGAAGTTTACTGCTGAGATTTTGAATAAATGTGGCATCCATATAGATATGTGGCCTTCTGGTGAGAGAGGATATAAATTATGTAGGGTTGATAAACTTGATTTGCTGGGAAGGAGGCAACAAGGAGAAGGGGAGGAAATAACTCAGTTTTGCAAATGTTATGCTAGATTATCTCTGTTTAGATCAAAGACTTAGAACAGTCTGGAGCAAATAACTTGCTTGCTTTTGACTGAAGCAGTAACAAGAAGCATTAAGAGGTTTATAGGTACACCTGCCTGGCTGTGACAACTTATAACTTTGTGTTCCTCCACTCTCCTCGCTCCTCAGGATGCATATCTTACAGTGCATTACAGTGCAACAGGCACATCTGCAACTTGGTTCCTCATCATTCCTGCTCAGTCCTGGGAAACACACTAAGTTTGTTTTTTTTTCCCCAATTAATTTGTCCACTGTGCCTGTGACTCCCTGTTGCTAACATTGGTGAGCCTTCATAATGTATGGACCCAGCAAAATAAAGTCTGGTAGGAGGGCACTGACTTATTGAGTGCTACATTGGAAGTTAATGGTAGGTAATGTTTTCCTTGGCTGAAGTGCAACATGGCATCCTTGTTGCTAAGTCAGGTAAGTGTGTGGTTTCATCTGCACTCAAATCTTTTCCTTTTACACGTAACCGAGGTATGCCTGGAGATCTCTTGAAGATCCTAGTGCTCTGAATTATCTGACCTCATAAAGCTCAGAGAGTATCACTGAAGTACAGCACAAAGATGAGTTCACATCAGTGTGTGATGAAGAACACAAGACTACGAGGCCCAGTGTGCCCTATTACTGGAAAATCTTGCTATACCTGTAAAACTGTCAAGACCTGATGTGTCCATAAGGGTTTTTGGTCTATTTAACTAAGAAATATCAGTTGTCAATGGACCATGAAGACTGGCTTGCAATATAAATATGCTGAACTTGTGATCTTAGACATTTGCACTCAAAATAAATAGAAAGTGACACCTGTGCAGGACAGAAGCAGAACTTTTTTCTCTTGATTAATGCATCTTTTAAATGACCTCCTACTTTCACAGGATTCCATAACTCAACTGGGAGACTTCATGAGGGAAAATTGTAGGAGGAAAGCGAGGAGATGCGACCACACGCTGAATCTTAACAACGTGGCATATAGTTTTAGAGACTTTGAAAGAGATGCGTGCAGATCATAAAATAGGTGAGGCGATGAGGGAAAATTTATGGAAAGATTGTGTAATAGAAGGTACTGATGCTGGAGGAAATTCTGAAGGAAAGGAACCTTCTTGGTTGGTGGTTGTACAAGCTGCAGATAGCGAGCAGTCCGCTTCAGAGACAGGAACAATGATCTCTAGTGTCAGCAATGAAACAATGAGAATTCAAAATCAGAAACCAAAAATTTTGGTGTGAATATTTTTGTGAGATATGAACAAAAAGGGAGATGGAAAAGAAATAGAAATGTTAGTTGACACCGGAGCTGATGTCACTGTGATAGCAAAATCACACTGGCCTTCTGATTGGCCTTTATTGGCATCAGATGGGACATTGACATGAGTCGGAGGTTTTGCAGGTGAAACAAAATTGAGCCAAAAAACTATGGCTTTTGTGTTGCCTCATGGTGGGTGTTGTTTTACCAGACCCTATGTGGTTGCAATCCCCATGAACCTCATGGGGAGGGATCTGTTATCGCAATTGAAATGTGTCGTCACTACACCAGCAAAGGCTCCTTTTCAATGATGGCCGCTGGTCAGCGACTGACACTCAAGCTAAAATGGAAAACAGATAAACCAGTTTGGGTAGATCAGTGGCCATTATCAAAAGAAAAGGTCACAATTTTACAGCAACTAGTTTTAGAGCAATTAGAACTTGGACATGTTAAAGAGTCTGTCAGTCCGTGGAATACACCAGTGTTCATGATTCCGACGCAATCAGGAAATTGGAGGCTACTACATGATTTACGAAAGATCAACAAGGTAATGGAAGATATGGGAGCATTGCAGCCAGGACTATCATCACCGACAATGATTCCGAGACATTGGAACATTTTGATCATAGATCTCAAAGATTGTTTTTTCTCTATACCTATTTGTCCAGTGGACAGCGATAAATTTGCCTTTTCAGTACCAGAAGTAAATAAGCAAGCACCTATGAAAAGATATCAATGGGTAGTATTGCCACAAGGTATGAAAAATTCACCAACAATTTGTCAGCAATACGTGGCAAGAGAACTGGAACCTTTCCGACAACAACATCAACATCTAAAAATCCTTCGTTACATGGATGACATTTTGATAGCAGGACAAGATCAGCTTGAACAATGTCAAATTGAGCTTTTAAATTACTTGCAACAATTAGGGTTATCCATAGCCCTAGAAAAGGTGCAGACTCAACCACCATGGAAATATTTAGGTTGGAAAATATTTTACCAAATTGTTGTACCACAAAAGTTGACAGTACGGATTGACATCAAAACACTGAACGATGTGCAAAAGATGTTGGGAAATATCAACTGGGTGCGATCATTGTTGGGAATAGATAACCAGATTTTAAAACCTTTATTTGATTTATTAAAGGGTGACACAGGTTTGAGTACCCCACGAAAATTGACAAAAGAGGCAGAATGGGCATTAGAACAAATTGAAAGGGCCATTGAGCAGCAACAAGCACATTGAGTGGTGTTTGAACAGCCTGTGCATTTACTGTTAATTAATAATGAAGTTCAACCTGTGGGAATTATAATGCAATGGCTGGAAGATAGAATGGAGAATGATAAATTGGGGATTATAGAATGGTTATTTCTTAAACATCAGATGAACAAAACAATAGTAACCAGAGCTGAAGCTTTGGCCACACTGATAATTAGAGGTAGAGAAAGAATTTTAGAGTTGAGAAGGTATGAACCAGACAGCATTATAATTCCCATGAAAGAATACTTACAATGGTGTTTGCAAAACAGTTTAGCATTGCAAGTGGCATTGGGAAGTTACATAGGGCAATTAAAAATGCATCATCCTAGCGGTAAACTCATAACTTTTTTAGAGAATCAAGTTATTGAAGAAAAATCAAAACTAAGCCCAGCGCCGGTGCAAGGCCAGACTGTTTTTACAGATGGAAGTGGAAGAATGGGGAAAGCAGTAATTGTATGGTTGGAGGGAAAAAAATGGAGAAACATAACTTTTATAATACAAGCGTCTCCACAAATTGTAGAGTTAAAAGCAGTGGTCGAGGCTTTTAATAAATAACTCAACTAACCTTTGAACGTCATCACTAATTCAATTTATTTAGCAAGGATTGTGCAAAGAATAGAAAGATCACTTTTAAAAGAGGTTTCAAATCAACAATTATTCGAGTTATTAAAGCAACTACTACAGTTGTTAAATCAGCGAAGGGCAATGTATTATGTATGTCATCATAGGAGTCACACCAGTTTGCCAGGGTTCTGTGCAGAAGGAAATGCTAGAGCGGACAAATTAACACAACCTGTTTTTTAACATTGCAACCAACACCCGATTTATGGCAGCAGGCACGGATTTCTCATGATTTTTTCCATCAATCAGCAAAAGTTTTAAAGAGACAGTTCAATTTACTTATTGCAGAGGCAAAAGCAATTGTGCAAGCCTGTTCAGATTGCCAACAAATTACTAAAGGTCCATCCTTCATGGTCGTCCCATGAAGAGTAAAGTTGTTACAGTTGTAGCAAACTGATGTGACTCACATTGCAGAGTTTGGAAGATTAAAATATGTACATGTTTCCATAGATACCTATTCAATGGCAGTTGTACTGACCGCATTATCAGGAGAGACATCACATCATGTACAAACCCCCTTTAAGCAAGCTTTTGCCGCTTTAGGAATTGCACAGGTAATTTAGACGGACAATAGACCAGCATATGTTTCACAAGGTACGCAGACCTTTTTAAGAAAATGCGGTGTATCACATAAAATGGGAATCCCACATTCCCCCACTGGCCAGGGTATTGTTGAACATACCCATCAAGTGGTAAAAATGTTGATAGCAAAATATAAAAGGGGGGAATCAAGGGAGACACCGCAAAACAGATTGATGAAGGTGCAATATGTGATCAATTTTTTGCAATTTATAGGAGATGATCAAATCATACCTATATTGAAACATATGCAAACCATGTCATCAAAAACAGAACAGGTGCAAGACTGTGAAAGTGCTGTTGAAAAACAGAGAAGGACAATGGATGGGTCTATATAAGTTATTAACATGGGGACGAGGTTATGCTTGTGTTTTAACAGATGCGAGACCCGTTTGGGCACCAGCGAAATGGATCCGACCAGCATTATCGTCACCTTGACAGGAACCTGCCTGTTAGCCAGCTTGGTTTTCACTTATCCTGAAATACCCCCAACTTGGCATGGTCAGAATGTTTGGTTTACGCTTATGAATGAGTTAGATGAATCGAGCTTTTGCGCTTCGCTTGCACAACCATATTCACCTTTTTATACATGCTTGGTGGGAGCACCTTTAAATGACAGCAAGGCTCATTTGATCACTCAAGGGATAGGGAAGGAAACCAAAAAATATTGGTGTGTTAGCAGCATGGAGAACTGTGTAAAGGAAATAGGGACGTGGAGCAAAAAACTCATTGAAGCTCCAAATTCAGGACCTGAAGAATTAGAAATACTGGGCTCAGTAGCCGCTAAGTCATGTTTCTTTTTTGGAAATCATTACAAGCAGCATGACAGGAAATGGGTAAGCCCTGTTCAAAATACATCTGTATGGCCTGTGAACAAAGTGTGGCTCAACCAGACTTTCTGGTGTCAGTTGCCAGAACAAGATCCTGAATATCATTTGACCTCTTATCACTTTATGTACCCTAACAAAAAAACCCTAAAACTTCCAAGGGGAATTTTTCTTATTTGTGGTGATAGAGTGTGGGCTGGAATTACGGCTAGTCCAATAGGAAAACCTTGTATATTTGGATGGCTATCAGCGATCTTGCCCACTCACAAGATTCTGATGAATCTCACACAACTTCATCACTCCTGTCAAAAAAAAGCTATAACTAAATTAGATAACACCTGTGATGATGACATAGTTTTGATGAACAAAGCACAGCACATTGCTCTGAGTCTTTTTTTACCCTGGGTATCTGCTTCTAGTGCACATGCAAAGATTAATTGTCTAACATGCTGCGTTGCAAAAAATGCCAATTTAACCTCTAAGGCAATATCGCTGATGGCAGAAGATTTGAGTGTTGTGAAACATGCTTCGCTACAAAATCATGCTGCTATTGATTTTTTGTTCCTTGCACATGACCACAGATGTGAAGATTTTGATGGAATGTGCTGTATGGATCTCAAGGGTAACTCAGAGTCCATACATGCTACTTTACAGCTACTTGATAAACAGACCCAGAAGATCAAGCAAAGCACTGGGTTTTTTTGGTTTAGAAAATCTGTTCGGGCAATGGGGCATCACAGGGTGGTCGTGACACCTTGTGAAATTAGGGCTTTTAATCATTGGTATTATATTTGTTGGCTGTTTGTTTTTACCATGTTTATTAAGTTTTTTACAGAAAACAATGCAAAAAATGATTCACAGTGCTTTTCTTGTGCAACAAAAAGAAGGGGTAATTGTGGAAATCTTCTTGATCGAAAACACCTTGGAGGGAGGAAGTTATGTGGAGCTCCTCCAGCCATGAGCTGCAAGCAGGAGAAGGATTGAGCAAGTCTGTGGTTTAACGCTACAAGAGGGGTCTGCACAAGAAACACTGGCTCAGCAAAAAACAAGTCTGGCCCAAGACAGACTATCTTGTGATGAATATTATAAGCACTTTTTGGACAGAATAATAACTTAAACTGACGTAACTATAAACCAACTGAAAGTAAGAAAGGATATTACATTATCGGTTACTAACGCTTAACCAGAGATTTGACCAATCATATAACGTTTTGTGTCTTATGGTCAGTTTAGAATGGTATATAAAGACACAGTTAACACAATAAAAGGTCTTTGATCCATCACATTGGAGTCCGTGTCTCAATCCCCTTGGCATGAATGAGATTTAAGGAGGTGCCTTCATCACAGGTGATCTTGATGACACATGAAGCTCATTGTGACTACTAGATGTAAATAAAGGCTAGATAAAGAAATACAGTGTTATTGGCTCCTGGGTTTGGTTATATGAGTTACTTGAGCAAGTCGGTGACATCAAGTGTGTTTTTTTGGTGACAGAACTGAGACACTGTGTGTGGATGACTGACTTAAGAGCAGACTGATGAGAACCGGGGTGAGGACCCAGCTCCCTGACAGTGTTACTCATGCCTAATCCACTGAGAAGTGCTCCAGCCAGGAAGGGTGCTTCTGCAAGACTGAAAGATCTCTCAGTTAGATTTTAATATTTTTTTTTAAGATCTGTTCAGCATGCTAAAATACAAGTAATTTATTTAACTAGTGTCCCTGCATCTTCGAAACTCCATTGTGTGTGAAGTTTGAACTAATTAACTAGTAACAGATGTAAGCCATGTTAGTATCTAAACCATATGTTATCCTTTAGTTTATCTATAGTTGTTTCCTTTGAAAACGATGAAGGCTGAACATATAGGTTGCATGTATATGGTTTTAGTTTTGCAAATTTTTTATGGTTTCCAAACATAGACAGTAGCGAAGTTTGTTTCAAGGTGTTTTGAAAAGAGTACCTGGTGCATTTCCAGCTTCTTTCTAAGTAGTCATTGGCTGCTTTTTTTTTTTTTAGTTTTTTTAAATTAATTTAAAATACAAAGAAGTGAACATTTTGCAGAAACAGTAAATACAGCTTCAATCTGTGGCTGGAGTCTCTAGAGATTGGGTGATATTTGTGATCTTTGCTCCTGGAGAAAATGACTTCTGTGAAATCTTGTTACTTTTTGTTACTAAAAACAAAGTTTCTTTTGAGTGCTTTTAGAGAGAGGGGGCAAATAAAGGTTGATAATAAGACTGAATTTTGTTTTGAAGCTTTAGGAGAGAGAAGATAAATTGATGTTCCACAGGCAGCTACAGGGGAACTGGTATTTGCTAATGTTCTTTTTTGTCTGTGTCCTCATTTGTTCCTGTTAAAATTACGTACTGATAATCTTTGTGCTACCAGTTTACAGTGAGTCTAGAAGTGCTCCACCTTTCTCTTTTCTCTCGAGCTTAAGGACAGGCTTTAGTGTTTGGGATCTCAGTCTTCTTATAGAACCCTCAAATAATTTTTACTGCATTGGCTTCCACATTGTTGTTCTGGGTGGGAGATGTTCAGGACTGGGTTTGTTCCTGAGTTTGCTCACAGGTGGCGCATGTTGATTTTACTCTGCTTCTGAAATGGTCAAATATATAAAACAAATAGTGTTTGAAATATCCCCATGGTCTCTTAACAAGCAAAAAGCTTGTATAAGTGTCAGACTTGTGTGTTGTATTAAAATCAGGCTGAGCTGAATTTTTGAGGTAAGTTTATTTCCCCACGCATTTTTTTTAATCTACTTAAGCTGAAGCGTCTTTTAGTTTAGTGTAATATGTAATGAGAAGAAACTGGGTAGGATATTATATATGAAGACACAGCTACTGTGAGTGATACAAATTATTAAATCTCAGATGTGAGCTGAAATTCTGAGCAGAAAAGACGAGTGTTTATTTTCTATGCAGTCTCTGCTCTAGCAGATTTAACATCAGAGTAATCTGATGTCTGACCTGTAGCTTAACAGTGGTCAGCATTTTAAACGCAGCCTCTTTAAAACCAGTGACTGATGGAAATTGAAGTATTGGACTTGAGCAAATGATAACAAATGAAGACCAGGATATTGGCTTATGTGCCTCCCTGCTCAGTTTTTTTGTAACTTCTTCTCTCAGGCATTCTGCCCACCCACAAGGGAAAGCACTTTCCACCAGACCTTGATTCAGACTTACTTCATGCATAAATCTGCTTGTAATGTCAGCTGTGTGACAAACATTCCAGGTGTTTTCAAGAGTCTTCGTCAGATGACTGAAACCCCAAAGTAACTGGTTTCTGGTGTGGTAGCACCTTGGGAATGAGAAAGGAAGACTGAGCTTCACTGTACCACTGCTGTTAGTGATGAATCCCATTTTCCTTAATGATGAGTATAGGGAGGCCTGCAAAGACCAGAGGAGCATCTGGGTTTGCAACCAATGCAAGGAGATTTCTGAATTCAAAGGGGACTTTTCCAGACTGCCTGGAAAGCCGTGAAGAAAAATTAGCGTCAAGGAATGAATGATACTGCAAGCCTGAGTATAGGGCGGACTTGCTTGTCCTTGCTGTATGTATTGAATTGGGTTGCAGCAACTGAATCTGATTTTTGAAAGCATGGAGGAAGACATCTTCCAATAACATGTTCACAGTCTCTGAGAGACTTTTTGCAGAACTGGGAACAGATTATGGGTCACTTCCGAAAAACAGATCCAGCAAGCAGCCTGTTTGGATACAACTGCTGAGCACAACATATGCTGCCCTGTGTATGGTAAGGCTATATCCATCTGTGTTTCTCATGGAAATACTATGAATATTGGAATAAAAGGAAAAAAACCTTTACTTTTGTAGTACAGTAATTATGAAAGGATTTTTTCCACTACAGCAGCTGTCTCCATGCCTGCCCCTTTGGAATGCTTAACAAAATTTGGAACTGTTTTCACTTGTAGTCTAAGGTAAATCCTGTGTAAAGAATAGACATTTATTTGAAGGCTAAGTAAGATGCCAGGTGGTCTGTGTGTACAATTTTGTCTGGTTTAGGTGCTGGGGAAAGGATCAAACTGTGGAAGAAGTTGTCATAGTGAAAAATGTATAAATACATACAACTAGGATTCCATTGGCCGTCTTGGCTACCTGGGCACGCTGCTAGCTCATACTCAGCCAGCTGTCAACCAACAACCACAAGTCATTTTCCTCTGGGCAGCTTTCCGACTGGGATTGTTGTGACCCAAATATGGGGCCCAACACTTAGTTTCATCAAACCCCATACAGCTGACCATCAATCCCTCCTGTCCAGATCCTTCTGTAGAGCCTTTCTGTCTGCAAGCAGATCAGCACTCCTGCACCACTTGGTGTTGTTTGCAAACTTACTAAGGGTGCCCTCAATTCCCTCATCCAGAACATTCATGAAGATATTAAACAGAACTGGCCCCAACACTGAGCCGTGGGGAGCACCACTTGTGACTGATCACCAACTGGATTTAACTCATTCACTACAACTCTTTGGGCCTGACCGTCCATCCAGTTTTGATACGATGAAGTGTACACCTGTCCAAGCCACAAGCAGACATGTTTTTCCAGGAGAATGCTGTGGGAAATGGTGTCAAAGGCTTTACTAAAGTCTAGGTAGACAATATCCATAGGCTTCCGCTCATTCACGGAGTGGATCACCTCGTTATAGAAGGAGATCAAGTTAGTCAGGCACCACCTGCCTTTCCTCAGCCCATACAGATGGGACCTGATTGCCTGGTTATCCTGTAAATGCCATGTGATGGCACTTAAGGCAATCCACTCCGTAACCTTCCCCAGCACTGAGGTAATGCTGACAGGCCTATAGTTCCGTATGCCCTTCTGGCCTTTCTTGTAGATGAGTGTCATATTATCTAACTTCCAGTCAAGTGGCATCTCCCCAGTCAGTCAAGACTACTGATAAGTGATTGAAGGAGCCTTGGTGAGCACTTCTGCCAGCTCCTTCAGTATCCTTGGGTGGATTCCATCTGGCCCTGTAGACCTGTGTGTGTCTAAGTGGTATAGCAGGTCACTAACCATTTCCTCTTGGATTATGATCCCTGTCCCTATCTTCTAACTCTTGGGGCTGGGTACTCTGAGATTGACTGGGTTTTGCTATTAAAGACTGAGGAGAAGTTGGCATCAAGTACCTCGGCCTTTTCCTCATGCTTTGTTACTATGTTTCCCCCTGTATCCAGGGAAGGATAGGTGTTTTCTGAAAGGTTGCATTCTCTGGAAGCAGCATGGCAAAAATCTTTATTATGCTTCGGTGCCTCTGCTGTTATATCAGAATTTTTGCTGCTTCCCTTCTTTTACACCTCTGGAATGTAGTTGCTTATTCAGAGGATTTCTTTCCTTCTACCATCAACATTTTTGTCTCTTGACATCTTATGTGCAATATAATTTAAATGCAAAGTGTTTTCAGGGGATCATAATTATACTCATTTTGTAGGGGCCTGCTCTGAGACTGTGAGTATGATCTGCATTTGCACACTTGGAATCAACAGATACTTTAGTATCCCCGTATCATGCACCCCCTTCTGTAATGTGCATACAATGATATAATTCACTTCATTGCACGAAGATGATGTGAAAATGAATTGTTTAATGTTTGTAATGCATTCAGATGTGTTGTGATGAACAGTGTAGGAAAACCCACAAGCAAATGAATAATTCATTGTTCAAATCAGGCTCTGAATAGTACACAATAAACAAGACATGGGACTTCACACTGAATAGTAAGAGTAATGCCAAGTAATTAATGATCACTTGTACAATTGTCACTGTCTGTTCGGAGTATTGAAAGGGAAAGAGATCCTTTGGAAAGGGTGTGGTCATGTCCTAAGGGATTGCATGTTAATGCATGTATGAGAAGAATAGTAAGGATAAAATAGCTCTTTTTTTCCTTTTCTTTCTCCCAGTGACCTTCAGTATTATTTATGATGTCTGTTTTGGAACAAAGATGAAGGGTGTTAGGCTTTCTAAATTGCCTGATGTTAAGTCTATAGGTCTCCCCGTACAATGCTGTGATGGTATTTGGGAATACTAATCTCTTCTTTAATTCCGTTGTCATCATTTTCTGGCACTCAGTGAATCCTTTTGGTACCTGGTGTTTAAGCATCAAATGAAGGCTGTAATGTGCTCTCTGATCACTGTAGAACACACTCTGGATATAGCTTTTTGGTTTGGATTTTACGTCTTGATATGAAATGTTCTCAAGAGAAGCTAATGGAAGAGGAGAGTTAAACTTTCCCCTGCATACTGGCAGCAAGATAAGAGTTTAGTTTTGATGGATTCGCAGGTACTGGAATAGCTTTGTTCCTGTGTTCAACCTCGTGACCTTCCTTTGGGATGGTAGCTCTGAATGTTTACAGTTTGAGGGTGAAAAAGAAAACCAAGGGAGATATTTGAAGCTACACTACACAAAAATATGTCAGTAATTCAGACTGACTGATAGCTCATTGCGTAACCAAAGACACTAGCAATTTTTTATAGTTCTAGAGCATAAGCCATCCATAACATATAATCAATTCCACTCAGCAGATGTAACTGATGTTTTTTTCCCAGGCATCCCCTCCCTACTTCCCTAAGCTGAATCTTTAAAAATCAATTCATATAATTTAATCAATTTAGAATACTGAACACACTGAGGTAATGATACCAAACTTCTTGCATTTCATTGCTTCCAGTGACAGAAAAACTATTGACAGTGCAGCATTAAAGATAAACCAGCGTTTCCATGAAAACAGTTGTGATTTACGTTTGCCACTTTTAAACCTTGTAAGTGTTTTTGAAGTAGCTTTTACAGAATGATGATTTATAGTTTAAAATTGAGGGCTTCAGCTTTTTCTCTTGAAGTGAACCATAGTAAGTCTTTTTATTGGTCCCTAAAGATGAATTTGGTGTTTAAAAGAACCCTAAGGTGCTGAGCTGTTGTTTTAATTGAGCAAAAGTGTGTATCAGCTCAGCTTTCTATTTCTAGTAAAAGTCTTTTTGCAGATTTTGAATGTACATGTTGAAAAAGATGTGGTTAATCATTGCAGTGGTGATGAGTCCAAAATATGATTTGAGTTGTCGCTAATGTCCGTTGAGTGTTTCCATAAAGCTGTTTATCAAAGCACTTGGGGAGAGTTCTGTAACTGGGAGAAAGTCTTAGGGTTTAGTTTTTCAGAAATACTGAGGTTTAACCATGTCATAAAATCTTTTGTCCATGCATAGCAGTCACCTTCAGGGGAATGCTGATTTTTTTCTTGACACTACTTCCCCTTATGAATTTATTTGCATTCTCAATGAAGTTTCTAAATATATTCCATTTATGTCTGATTTAAGGTATCCTTTCTGCTTAGGTAAGTGTTAATTTAATCTACATGCATAATTAAAGCAATCTGGAATGACCACTTACTCAGGTGTAGATGTGCTCTAAGAATGTTGCAGCTTCATGTGAAATTAATGAATCGGGAATCACTGTTGTACAAGACCTCACAAAACTCCTGAAAACAGATAATTTTTCTTCTTTTGTAGCTTTTGTTCCTGTTCTCTTCCCCTCTTTGGCTTCACAATTTAAGTGCAAGACTACTGAGCACAAACATGTCCAAGAGACCGCCACAGTCCATGGTGCTAAGATACCACTACTAAATGTGATGAATAGCAGCTGTGGCACACCCTTGTTTAAAACCAAAACCAAAGCATGTTTGAAAAGCAATTCTGTATTTAATGCTTCTGAAACAACTGAACAAAATGCTGGTACTTCAAAACATGAGGGTAGATTTTGATGAAACACTCTGCAAGACAGCTGAGTGACTGGAAGCAAATGCAGAATCCAATATAAAAGGATAAATTTGCATTTTAGGATTTTGGAGAAATAAGAATCTTAAGTACATTAGCAAGCTGGGAAATGTAATGGAAGGAGGAGACTGTCTTTCCTAGATGCCAAAGCTGGCAAAGAAGAGTAAACACACCTTTTACGTTTTTTACTTTAAAGTATGCAATCCTTTCTACTCTGTGTCAAATAGAAAACTTGCAAATGATGAACTTAATTTATCAAAGATGAACCAGATTATTACAACTCAAGCTTGATATATTGAGGCAGTTAGTTCTAAGAGTAGTATCTCTGGCTTTATTTAAGAATTGAATTTTGGAGGTTAAATGGTGTTTACTTCTCTCTCTGTCAGCATTTTCTTAGGGTCTTCATAATTTTAATCTGAGTTTGTTCTGAGTGGGCAGGTGTTTTCTTCTCCCAAGTAACAAGTGATAGGATGAGAGGAAATGGCTTTAAGTTGCACTAGGGAGGGTTTAAACCAGATATTAGGAAATATTACTTCATTGAAAGAGTTGTTAAGCACTTGAACATGCTGCCCAGGGAAGTGGTGAGTCACCATCCCTGGAGGTAATTGAAATGTGCAGATGTGGCACCTAGGGACTTAGCAGTGTTAGGTTTACAGTTGGACTCGATGATGAGTTAGAAACTACCAACTTAGTTTTTTTCATTTTTACTCTGGGATCTTGAAGCATATTGTAACTAATTAATTAATCTTGGCCTCAATAATGCAGGTAAGCTGTTATGGGCTTATTTTGGGCCTGCATGAGTGGAAACATAAGTCAATTTGGCTGGCAGTGCATGCAGAAGTAGTGTCAGGAAGAGGCACCAAAGGTTCCCTTTCTCTTCTTGCTCAGATGACGCAAGAGTATGAGAAAGCTCATTCACACATGCAGAATACTGCTTGCTATCAAAATTATTTCTGTGCTCTGTCATTAGCCTAATTCCAAAAGAAAATAAGACTTTTGCATTTCTTTTTTCTGTCACCTCCCCTGCCTCATCTCTTCACCTAATAACCTTTCATAGTCTTGGCTAGTTAAAGGGTGGCTTGGGCAGGGCTTGAAGTGGAAGCACTAAGAATGTTATGAAATAAGAGACTGGCTAGAGGAGGAAGGTAAATTAGTTCTTTCTGAGAGAGGAGTGGGCCTACCAGGTCTTTACTCCATTTGGCCTGAGAGCTTGGCTGAACCTCTTGAAGCATGATTCAGGACTTGCCATAGCAGGGTCTGCCTCTGCCCAACCAGGGGTTAGCTAATGCAGGAGGGATGTGTGGAACGTCTTTGAAATGGTGTCATTGGGTTAAGGGTCGCTGGAAAGTATAATTGACTATAAATTAGAATGAAACTGGGGTTTTCTTACTGGCATTGCTTACAGGAGATCTTGGAGCTATTCTTTCTATATGTAATAATACGTTTAGCCTAGTTAGTAATGTATTGTTATGATTTTCATCAGCTTGGCAATTAAAAAAACATTTGATTTCCAACTAGAGTTGATAAAAGCACAAAATTCTTTAAAATATTGTAGTCTAAGCCCCATCAAGGGAATGTTTCTTTAGATAAATGCATAACAGCATCTCAGACTCCAAGAGGTTTTTTGGGTTTTTTTTAATCTTCTAAGTAAGTGTCCTTTGCAGTTATGTCTTTCATCTCATGGGAACTGCCTACTCCTTGTTTTAATCCCAAAACATTGTCAAAGTCAGTGGGAAAGAAGGAAAAAAAAAATAGCTGCAACCTCCAAAACAAAAGCTCAGTGCATTGTGATTGAGCTGGGTAAAATTCTATCCTGGTACTTTCACATTTTGTATAAAGAAAATGGAGTGTTAGAAGAAAAGAATTTTCAGAGTTGGACATTTGAACTGCATTTGTATAATGATCTAGAGTGCTTGTTCTTTTCACCAAGTATTACATGTGAAATGTGTGAGGGACGTGCAGGGTGATGTCTAATATTAACCTCCATGATAGTACAACATAGTAGCTCTTTATAGAAGGAAATCAGAAGTATACATCTGAAATATCTCCTAAGTCCATTGGAAAAGAAAAATTGAAATTGTCCCCTTTCCAGTCCCCAGGAAAATCCTCTAACTTGATGTTCTTTAGTCTGAGTGAGGTCTAAAGGTCATCAAAGTAAATTTTTTTTAAGCCTGTGGCCTTAGTATTCTTATAGATAACAGCATCAGGCCCATTATCTCATACTCCTCAATCTTTTTTTTGCTTCCTGCAATTTACATCCCATTTTCCACTATTATTTTCTGTGTTCTTTTAAAATAAATCAAATAATACTTCCTATGTTGGCTCTGGCCTTAATAAAAATCAGACATGCAGCATTTGGGACTCTTAAAATAACACGTTTTAATACAAAGATGCAAGATATCTTTTGAAATCTGTGGTGGATGTCTGTTTCCTGCTGGGCTTAATTTAGGAATCTGGTTTTAGCATTAAACCAAGGGGAAAAATGTTTGTGCTTTCATCTGTGTGCCACATCCCATCCAAAATCACAAACAGCTCCTTTAAATTTCTGATCTTTGTCCCCTGCTGGATGTGCATAATACACGTGTCTGTCTGACATACGAGACAGCCAGAGTCTTTGAAAAAAATGAAAATAAAAATTTGCAAAGCACTGCTTATACTTCTTGTCCTAGTCCTCAAAATCATCTGCAGTGTGGGAGAATGACAAGTGTCTGAATCTGCTTCCTTTTTCTGAAGAAACTTTTTTCTTACCAAGTCAAACCTCCTGATTTTGTTGGTAAAACAAAGGCAGATAAAAATGCTTTGGCATATTTACCTACCACAGCAGGGGAACATTTCATAGAATCATAGAGTGGTTTGGGTTGGAAGGGACCTTAAAGATCATCTAGTTCCAGCCCCCCTGCAACGGGCAGGGACACCTCCCACCAGATCAGGCTGCCCCTTATTTTCATGCTGCTTTTGAGTACAGAAGCAAATATCTTCAGGTACGTCACCTTAAAATTACAACATTTACTAAGGTCAAACCCAGATGTGAATCTCAGTCTCTTAACACCTGGCTGTACACAGCTGTTCTCATAAACCATACCATATAACCTGCAGAAGAATTTCTAGTTTTGTGCAAGCTTGTATGAAACTGTGTAACTTCAGAGTTCAGCTCTTGGATCACATCAAATGGCTGGGATCAGTGTTTAAAGAAAGTTTCCACTTTTTGTTTGATAGAAGTCCATCTCTGTTTGAAAAATCATCTTGGGCCCATTGTACTATAATAGAGATTACACATGAAAACCATATTTTAAAAGAATGTTATGAAATTATAAAATGTAACAGTGAAAAGTTTGATGCTAGAATCAATATTGGTCCTGTAATCTCAGTTGGTATGTTGTGTGTAGGCATTATGATACAGATTTTAATTATATGCTTGCATTTTTTTTTTTCTGTGGTTTCTGTGCCTCATTTACATAAACATCCCTTCTCACCTCTCTTTCCTCTCAAACAGAAAGTACTCTTTAAACTGACAAGCTATTTGATGTTTTGTTTTCCCTTTATGCAGCATATGAGCAAGCTGCACTAACTGGATGCTGTTCCAGCCCTGATATGAGGGCAAAATAATTAACTTTTTCCAGCAATTCTCTGTGGTACTTCACCAGCTGAGGAGCAGAGAAATCGTGATTACCTAACAGCGGCTTTTTAGTTGCAATTGCAAGGGAAGCCCTGTCAGCGTAAACTTAGAGAATATGTATATTGAAATGTTAAGGTTAATACAAGGTATGTGTGATTTTCTACTAGGCAGAGAGATCCAGTACCTGAAGGGGGCCTACAAGAAAACTGGGGAGGGACTTTTTGCAAAGGCTTGTGATGATAGGACTAAGGGCAATGGCTATAAACTGAAGAGGGGAAGATTTAGACTAGACATAAGGAGGAATTTCTTCATGATGAGAGTGGTGAGACACTGGCACAGGTTGCCCAGGGAACTTGTGAGTGCCCCATCCCTGGGGTGTTGGATGGGGCCTCGGGCAGCCTGGTCTAGTGGGAGGTGTCCCTGCCTGTGGCAGGAGGGTTGGAACTGGATTATCTTTAAGGTGCCTTGCAACCCAAACTACTCTATGATTCTATGATCTGGGAAAATTCTGAGTGGAAAGAAACCAACATGTTTGTAACTAACAGATCTTTCGTTGACATGTTGCCAGTTCCTGATCCAAAGCAAGTGTGTTCTAAAGCTTCTCAAAGGAAAGGCCACCAGGACTTTACAGTGTGCATTCTTTGATTCATTTGTTTGTGAAAACTAAAGTTTATAGGAAAGGAAAATTTCATCCCAAACAGTTTAATTTTGCTGGAAACAGTGTCTTTGTAACTAAAAATATCTGACCCACTTGATAATTAGGGATGCTGTTTAGATAAAATATGGATTTTGTAGAAGGTTGAGAAAATGTATTAGAACTTTGATTTTCTTCAAAATGTCTTGTTGTTAGCATGTTCAAAATACTGTGCACGTAGTGGACAATAATCAGCTGTGCTGCCATAGTAAGAGTGTGCGGGCCATGAGCTTCAGTTATGTCAGGATGGGATGAAGGAATGAGGCTGTGCTGTGAAAATGGTCTGAGTTGTGCTGGGTCCTGGGCTCTCCATCCTGATTGAAGGCTTTACAGATATGCCTTGGATCTGGCCTGCCTTCTGCATTTCAGATTCCTCTGTGTGCCTTGTATAATCACACTTTTCTTTCTTTTTTTTTTTTTTTTAATGGTGTCCAGTAGCAGAAACAAACTAGAAATTATTCTGAAGCAGTGTGAGAGTTTGTTTACTTAGTGGTCTTCAAAGGTAGCCTTGTCAATAGGGATTTCAGGGTTTTTCAGAGGCCCTAAACTTTGGCTAACAGTTAAGATCAAAAGAGCAGAAATAAAGGAGCAGACCTTTGGAGCAGATATTTAACTTTATTGAGATTTATCTGTTTTTCCAAAGTCTTGGTATCAACCTTAAGCAAAATGATGAAGCTTGAAAGGAGCAAACTGTTAGAAGGGACTGCTCCCAGGCATTTGCCCACCTGGCACTCTTAAAAAAACTATTTAAACCATAGTGTATTTCAAAAAATCCACTCAGCCTTCTTTCTTTTCCTCCTGGGCACATCATTTCATGACTGAGATGTGGATATACAACCCATATGCAAAAGGGAGGGTTGTCTTTTTACAGTTTGATGAATTTAAACAAAATAATGGAGCAGAGAGCATTCAGTTGTAAGCACGTGTGCAGATACAAAAGGAACTTGGTGTTGGTCTCAGTGATGTGATACTGTATCTGCGAAACCATTTTACTGATCTCCTTTTGATATATTATGTTGATTGCCCACATGAAGTTGTAATTTCTCATAATGATACCAAATCTCATGTAGGCAAAATTTCACTCATTTGGCAGTTGAGGTGGAAAGGTAAGCATCGTGAAAGGGCTATGCAAGAACCAGATCTCTTTCTTATCGTAATAGTAAACTGTCATGAGGTTGAATTGTCGTAATGATGAGTTGTTGTTAGTATATTACCTCCAATAAGGTCTGTATTTGATAACCTAGATTATCAGTGATATAATAATGCCAGAAAATGGTGCCAAAATGGTACATGGCAGAATTCAAAACATGCAAATGAACTGGAATGAACTGGTTTTGTGTTTTTTTTTTTTTACAAAAAAAATAGGAACTGATTTATCATAAATCAGCTAACCCCCACATACTTTCTGTTATTGTCTTTTTGACCTGTTTATTCAATAGAAGCAGTCCTTCAGATGTTTTTTATAGGAAGATAAAAGAGAAGAAAAACTTCTAGGTTGGAGATTAATCTCTTTGTCATTCTTGAAATTTTAAATCCTCTAGGGCCAATGTTTTATAAAATTGTTTGGTCACTGAAATCTGCTTCACTGACTTCCAGTGAGAAACTGAACTTAGTTATAAAGGAAAGTCTTAAAAGGTAAAATGTTTTGGGAATTTTGAAAATACTACCTTCAATTTTTACATGCTGTAATAAAGCCAAATTTTAGGCAATGAGGGCAAAGGAATGTCGTACTGGCTGTGTGCATTCCTGCTTTTAGTTTAGTTGGAGGCTAGGAAATAAGAAATAGAAATTCTAACTATGGAGAAAGCACAAGGCTTGTATTAAATACAGAAATACAAATATCTTCACATAAAAAGGTCTTATCTTATTTTTTTTTTATCCTGAGAATTACCATAGTATGTAATGTGAATTATATATGGAATTGTCATGTAATTTAGTTTGTGTCACATGTGTAATTGAAAATGTGGGTGTTGCATGGCTCTAGTTGTTATTTTTACTGTAGTACTTCCTACACTTAGAAAGAGAAATATGCTGGCAAATTTAGGTTCTAATGAATGCTGTCTAGAATTTTGTTCACAACTGGCATTTTTTGCTTTATTGCCCGTTTTCTTAACTGAAAAAAAATCCACCATGAATTCTTAGCCTCAGTTTCTCAAGTGGTTGTATTTTTGTTGTAGTAAGTTAATTACTTGTGCATCAGTATTTGTTATGACGGATCTCTTCTCTTCCAGGACCTCACTGCTCATTGCTTTGATGTCTCTTATAAAAGTTCCAAGAGAGATGAGAATGTGCTTGCCTCTTATATAATGGCATATACAGTCAAATATGATAAAGATGAAGCTGGCAGTGGTTATACTTCTGTATTTTACTGTGGTATTTAAGTAACACTTGGGGATATTGTGCTGATATTTCAGATGTTTCAGTTTCTCCTCATCACTGATATCCTTAAAATTGTTTCTGTAGATAGTGGGCCAGCAAGCAGGAGATGCAACAAAGCTTTTTTGTGATCTTAACAGGGATCTTCTGGATTTCATCTCTACAGAAAAGGTGTTTGGCTTTCAGCCCTGTACGTTCTTTAAACATGCAATTACAACTCATGTTCATCTTTTGTCTATAATGAAATACTTGATTCAGATTTTACAGTTCATGTGCACAAACTATCCATGAAGGTCTCTGATGCTTCATGTCTGACTAGGCAAAGTTTAGGTTTGGTAGCTACCCAGGTTGATAGACTAAAGGAAGAGGCCCACAGTTAAATATTGAGGCTTGTGCAGCATGGCAAGATAAATAGACCTGGATCATACTATGCCAGAGGTTACTGGCATGCACAGGCACAATGCATACTTTGAGTTAGTATTTATTTTGCCTGTGAATGTGTTTAAATGTGTATAATTTGTAAATGGTTGTTGAGGGTGGATATGCTACTCTAGCATGCTAATGGAGAAAAAGGGTGGGAATCAGAAATGGCTCTGCTTACCTAGGATGATTGAGTGCTGTCCTCTTAACTACCTCTTAACTTGATTCAGCTGTTCCCATTCTTTTCTACATTAATGTGCTCTTACGTTAGCCTTCAAGCAGTAGGAAAAAAATATTTTCAACAAAGCATTAAATTATTAATTAGTAACTGTTTGTATGTTTTTGCTTTTGGCATCTTTTTCTCTATTATTTTTTCCTGATATTTTTCTTACTTTAAAAAATATTTTTAATCACCAAATATAATTTGCTTGGTTTTTTGTTTAATAAATCCAAATTCATGGCCAACTTTGTGACATTTCATGCTAAAAATTCCAGGTGCTTTAGGTAGAGTCACAGATTCACAGGATGGTAGTGGTTGGAAGAGGCCTCTAGAGATCACCTAGTCCAACTCCCCTGCTAAAGCAGGTTCACCTAGAGCAGGTTCCACAGGTACAATCCAGGTGGGTTTTGAATATCCCCAGAGAAGAAGACTTGACAACCTCCCTGTACAGTCTGTTCCAGTGCACCATCACCCTTGCAGTAAAGCAGCTTGCCCTCATGCTCAGGTGGAACTCCCTGTGTTCCAGTTGCTGCCCATTGCCCCTTGTCCTGTCACTGAGCACCACTGAAAAAAGTCTGTCCCCATCCTCTTGACACCCATCCCTTACATACTTGTAAGCATTGATAAGATCCCCTCTTAGTCTTCTCTTTTCCAGGATAAACAGACCAAGGTCTCTCAGCCTGTCCTCAGAGGAGAGATACTCCAGTCCCCTGATCATTTTGTAGTTTTTGCATTTTAAGTGGAAAAATAGACATAAAAAAGGAGCAAAAGTTGATTGGCAGGGAAGAACAAGTACAAAAACTAATTAGAAAATTGATTGAAGAATTTTTTGACCTACCTGTGTAAATAGTATTTTAAAGTACCATATAAATATAAAATGAGTGAATCTGACTGCAACATACTTTTTCAATGTATCTAAGAAAGGCTTAAGGTTCAGTGTCATTAAGTTTCCTTAAATGGGGATGTGATTTGGAATGACTGTTTATAAACATGCAGATGTACTTAAGCCAAATAACTGTTAAGTATTTGCATGTTAATGAAGTGTTAATGCACTAAGTAGTGGATAACCAGCCAGAACTCTGGAGATAGGTTTTATCCTGAGGATCTCAAGGAAATTGCCATACAGTGTAAACAGAAGATAGGGCTCCTATTTACTGCCAGGGATGTTGTTCACTATCAACATTTGTTTTCTTGGATTCTATCAGATGCACAGTAAAATTAAGTTCCTGCTGTCTCCAACCTTTCTGGGTTTTTTTGCCAAAATAAGTCAATTCTGAGGACAGGAATGAATACCCTTCTTTCTCAGATAGACAGCAGAATTCATAAGGGAATAATTACAAGTCTAATTCAGCTCTTTTAATGACATCAGCTGAATGGTTCTTGGATTCAAAGTCCCAGGTGAGTTCCTAAGCTTTTTAACTTTAAGCTTCTAGGCTGAAATAGAATGACTTTTAAATTTTGTTTTCATTGGAAGATCAAAGAAATTACTGCAGTATTAATTGTGTGTATTTCTGTTTGCATAGCCTGCTGAAAGAAACTTGGGTGTTTAATAGCATCCATTTGCTAGGTGAGATAAGGAAGGGAAGGAAGGCTGGTATGTTGGGCCTAAAGAAGGAATTGTCTCCAGGGCTGACAAAAGTTTCTAGAAGTTGGTCACCCATGTATGCATTCTCTAGAAGATTTTTCTGTCAGATCTAATCTGATAATCCTGACATGAGCTTTCCTAATGGGTTGGATTCCAAATGGATTGCTTGTTGTCACTATTTGTTTTATCTTGTGCACATTTTGAGCACATGAAGTTTTTTTTTATTTTGTACAAAAATCACAAATACGTAGTTGGGAATGTGGAGGGAATGCCATGTTTTTACATTGTTTTCTTTTTGTTAGTGTACCAGCATCCATAGCTTCCCTTTGTGTAGCCATACAATGAAGCAGTGCTGATGCCCTGGTTTTATGAGTACAAGCTGCACTCCTGCAGTCAGGGCAGCTGTCCCTTCTACTTGTTCTTTACTATCAAACAGCAAATATGTACAGGGTAAGTATAGCAGGCATCCAGGACCAAATTAGTTCTTGCCTTAATCCTTTATCTCTATTCAGTCTGCAAGTCTTGAATGGTCTGCTCTTTATTTGTACGACAGAAACATTGATTTTGTCCTTGAAAAGTCCCAGTTAATAAAGACTGTGACAGATGTGTTTTAAAACTATATCTGGGAAAGGCAGGGAGAGGAAATGGATGCTGGATGCAAGAATTAAGTGGATATTATGTGCTCTGACTGGAATGTACCTATCTTTCACTTCAGACAAATGCACATGAGGAATAACTGCAGGAGGCTGTAGCGCAGAAGTCTTAAACACACAGGTCTGGCTCAGCTCCTCTAGGCTGAAGCTACAGCAGGATGGGTTCATTGCAGTAAAAGGTGTTGTTGCAAAACAAGTAAATATGTTTCATTCAGCAAGCCTGGATTCTCATAGAAATACAGATGCATCAGCATGGGTTTTGGTGGTGCTGGTAACTGAAGTGTGCAGACTTTCCAGGAACGTTTGGCTGTAAGGGAATCTACTGTGCAAGATTTCTGCCACATGCATACCTTGAGTCAAGCTAGTGCTAGCAACGTACAATTATTTTCTTGGTTATTTAATTCCTAATCCAGGCAGAAGTGTGAATGTTACAAATTATTTCTATGCCTTAAGGTACCATCTACATCTGATTGTTAGTAACATGGGTGCTTTTAAAGGGGTGCCCTGACAGAAAAGAACCAGGTGAATGCTGAATTCTCATTATGAGAAGGGATAACCA
Source organism: Phaenicophaeus curvirostris (assembly GCF_032191515.1). Lineage (NCBI taxonomy): Eukaryota > Metazoa > Chordata > Aves > Cuculiformes > Cuculidae > Phaenicophaeus > Phaenicophaeus curvirostris. Next base: position 40,005,541 of record NC_091394.1, read on the forward strand.
GTGGAATGACAAAGTGTGGTACTGGTAGCCGGCTGCTGCCTTGGAAGCTTAAAGCAAAAGAGAATGGTGTGATAAATCTTGAGGGTGATTAGTGCAGCTTTCTGCTCAAGGCAGGGGCAGTTATGGGATCAGACCAGTTTGCTCTGGGCTTTATCTAGTTGGGTCTTGAAAATCTGCAAGAGTGGAGATGGCACTGTTTCTCTGTCTGGGCCCGTGTTACACTGCTTATCTACCCTCATGGGGAAATGGTTTCTCCATACAGCTGATCTGAAAAACCTCTCTTTTCAAGTTATGCTCATTGTCTTTTATAATCATATTGTGCCCCACTATGAAGAGCCTAGCTCATAATCACCTTGTAGATACTGGGGGCTGCTATTATAGCCCCAAAGCTGTCTCCTCCCCGGGCTAAACAGGCCTTGGTTCCTCACTCAACTTCTCTTCACAGGACAAGTACTCCAGCCCCTGACCATCCCTGTGGCCCTCTACTGCCCTTCTCCTGGTAATCAGTATCTGTCTTGCATTGGGGTCCCACAACTGACCAAGTAGAAAGGGGTTAATTGCTATCTTTGAGCTCCTGGTGGTGCATCTGCAAATATAGCTCAGGAAGCTGTGTTTGTCTCTGATTCCAGACGGAGCCTTTTCCACACTGCTGCTCCCCAGCCAGTTTGTCCTCAGCCTGCCTCTGAACCCATTAATCCACCCAGTGGTTTACTGATCAGGATGTCCACCCGTTCAAACCATGATGTCCCAACTTGGATGCAAGCATATTGTGGTAGACAGTGTTGAAAGCCTTGCTAAAATTTATGTAAATGATACCCACTGCTTTGTCTTTGTCCTCAGATCCAGATGTTTCATCACAGACAGCAGTCAGAATTTACCCTTGCTCGGTCAATGTTGACTGTTACCAACCAGCTTCTTCATAGGCTTGGAGATGTACCACAAAGCAAAGTGAGACTGACCTGCTGATAACTCCCTTGTATTATCCTTTTGGCCTTTTCTGGAAGTAGATGCAGTACTTGGCTTTCTCCAGGTGTGAGATACCTTTGTTGGTCTCTGTGACTTTTCAAAGATGGGAAAAGATGCGCTAGTACAGCAACCACTTCTTCAGCACCCATGGATGCAGCCAGTCTCTAATAATTATCCTCACAGCAGCTAAGTTCCCACTGTAACAAAATGGAGAGTGCTTCTGATGCACTGAGTTAGTGCAGAACTGAACTGATCGTTTACATGCTATCAGAAAATGTCCTTGGTTAACACTTAGTTTCTTTTTCCTTGCTGTACTGTAAGGAAGGGAAACTGTGCTGATCATGTACTAAAATGATGCTATTTGATCTGGTTTACTCAGAAATAGGACAGAGGAGTTGTGCAAAGCAGCTGCCACACACAGGGGAGAAAGAAACCTGGTATTTTGCTGAGAAGAAATGTTAAAGGAAAGCATGCCCCCATCTACTAGTTCTTTTTTTTTTTTTTAATTTTAGTATACAGATATTTTTTGTTAATTAAAACAAGTAATAGATATCTGCCTGGTTGTTGAAAGCAACCTGCCTGTATGCTGTCTCTGGGTCAGGAGCCGGGCTACAAGGAGGGAGTAGGGTGTGCTTGCCTACTGGCTCCCAGTGGCCTCTCCAATCCTGTGTTGGGTCCTTTGAACAAGTGTTGGATCAGAAAAAGGGTTGTATGTGAGAATAATTGATTTACTGAATACTGAAGCTAGTTCTGTCATTGCAAGCTGTCTTCAGCTGCATGCTTTACGCTGCACCCAAGGTGTAGCTCTTCTGCTCTGCCTTCTTATTGTTTGAGAAATGAGTGCTTTAACACACGGCATGTAAGAGCAGGCACCCATGGAGTGCTTCTGTAGGAGATGCTAGTCAACTGGAGCTTAGTCCAACCTGTTTCTTCCAGTACTGCAAGTACTGCAAGTACTGTGTTGCATTTGTCCACTGTTTGTAACATCTGGGCAAGGGCTGCCCTTGTGTCTGGCATTTTTTTGAGGGATAAGGATGAGAAAGCAGAAGGCTGCTACAGAACTGAAAAGGGGGTTACATTGTAATTTTTCTCCTTCTATCTCTTTCTTTCTCCTTCTCTTCAAAATAAATCCCACCTTTTCCTTATTAGTGCTGCACAAAAGGATGAACTCGGTCTGTCTCAGTTTGGGCAAGAAAGGGAAAAAAACCCACCATGACAACAAAGTTATGTTCTGTGTAATTTTAGATGTTAGACTGAAAATCTGCTGGTCAGGGATCATTTTCTAGCATAAGTCTAGGCCTACAATTAGAGTCGCAATCGTGCTTAAATAACGGTGGGCAAAGGAGAGTAATGAAGTTGGGGCCTAGAGAACAAGTCTTATGAGGACTGGCTGAGGGAACTGGGGCTGTTTAGTCTGGAGAAAAGGAGGCTGAAGGGAGACATTATTGCTCTACCTGAAAGGAGGTTGTAGTGAGGCAGATGTTGATCTCTTTTCCCAAGCAACAAGCAATAGGGTGAGAGGAAGTGGCATCAAGTTGCACCAGGAGAGGTTTAGACTGTATATTAGGAAAAAAATTACTGGACTGAAAGGGTTGTCAAGCATTGGCACAGGCTGTCCAGAGAAGTGATTGAATCACCATCCCTGGAAGTATTTGAAAGACATGTAGATGTGGCACCTAGGGGCGTGGTTTAATGGTGGATTTGGTAGTATTAGCTTTATAGTTGGACTCAATGATCTTAAAGGTCTTTTCCAGCCTAAGTGATTCTGTGTATAAGTTTTCTGTTGCTCTCACTGTTCCATTAGGAAGTCTTTCTAGGACCCAGTGAGCTCAGGAGAGCTATGTTTGTTCATGTTGTCATTTCTTCTGCTGTTCCTTCACTTTCCATTTTTTGTTTGTATCTTATGAATGATACTGTGGGTGCAAAGGCTGTTAAATGCAGATTGTCAGACTGTGAATATATACAGCAGAGAAGCCTTTGACTGCTTCATTTTGGCTAGCTTCAATTTGCCTCCATTGTCCACACCTGTAGTCAGCTATTGACGTGGTGTGGGAAAGCCTTGACAATGCATCCTGTCCTTATATGCACATCACAGGAACAGCAAGTTTCAAAGAGATCTTTGAGCTGTTTTCATAAGATGAAAAAGTTGGTTCTGCAGAGTGAGATGGAGAAGAGTGTGGCTAGCAGGTAAAGGGAGGTTGTCCTCCCCCTCTACTCCGCCCTGGGGAGGCCACATCTGTAGTACCGTGTCCAGTTCTGGGCTTCCCGGCTCAAGAAAGACAAGGAACTACTGGAGAGAGGAAGTTCCACGTGAGCATAAAAGTAAACCTCTTTACTGTGACGGTGATGGAGCAATGGAGCAGGTGACCTGTGGAGGTTGTGGAGTCCTCTCTGGAGATATTCAAACCCCACCTGGACATGTTCCTGCGCAACTGCTCTAGGTGAACCTTCTTTAGCAAGGGTGTTGTACTAGATGATCTCCAGAGGTCCCTTCCAGCCCCTAGCATCCTGTGATTCTCTGTCAGTTTTGTAGCCAGAGTGTATTACAGGTGTAAGCAGAGAACAACACTTTAGTTTTAATTTGTGTAGTTCAAAAAATATCTTGCCTTGACTTGCACCTCTAGTTGTCAATTGTAGTCATGTCCCCATAACAAACAGTAATGGCTTCAGTTGTCTGTTTTACTTAAAAACCTGCTGTGTGTCAAAACCAAAGGAATCCTTTTTCCCCTCAGAACACTGATAGCTTCTGGCAATTCTGTGCAGGACATAAACTCATTAAAAGCCCCAAATTAGTTCTTAACCAATGTTTATACAATAGCTCAATACAAATTATGTTTACACAATAGCATAATGCAAAATTGTGCTATTTTCATTTCAAGAAATCTTTATATGCTGTGGAAGCCACAGGGTTTTGGGGAGGAGGAAGAAGATGCCTTTGAGGGGAATCCAGCATTGGTTATTCAGATGGTATGGGAACTTTGAGATCAATTTTTCTTCTTTTTTTGCTCCAGAAGGCAAGCATTGCTGTATGTTTTTAAGTAATGGTTTTCTCAGTTGCATGCTTGCCTGGGGGTGACTTTCTCTGCCATAAGTACCTTATTCTTGCTAGTCATCCCTTCAAGCTCAGTGTACTGGTGTTTAGCAAAGTGAACAAACTTCCACAAACCAGAAGAGCAGGGTTGCCACTCCTGTTGGCCAGTGCAAGCTCAAGTCAGCTGCAATTTGTAAAGAGCTCACCAAGCTTGGACTAGGCTCCTCAGGAGACAAGTTGCCTCTTTCTTACCAACAGAAATGATGAGATATGCCAAGGTCTGCTGTCCTGAATTGATTGAATGAGCTGATACCCTGACACCCTTTGAAGACTCCAGGCACATCTAGTACTTGGAGCATGCCTCCAAGCTGCTTTGCTTATCCTGAGCCTTCTTGAAACCGTGTGTCTATGACTCATGGGGCATTGAGCCTGAGCTAATCAAATATTTGGACAGGCCCAATAATATTGGGCCTAATGCCACCTTAATATAGTCACGCAGTTTCCAGAATACTTTCTGTGGATAATGCCCATAATCAGAGAAGCTTGAAGTGCCTCTAAATTTGTCTTTGTCCACAGGGACGCAAGAGGAGTAGAGTCAAAGTAAGCACCAGAGAGGAAAGAGGGAAGGAAAGGAAGAAGCAGAAATAGCAGTGGGAATCTGTCAGGTGCAGAGAAGACTTTTTTAGGCATACTCTTATTTCTTATAACACTTAGCAAATGTTTAGGTACAACAGTAAAATGAAACTTTCTGACCCTGAGAGATGTTATGTTTACATTTGCAGTACGCTCCTGCTGCGAAGATGATATACCATATTTGAGCTGTAGGAAACTGGGATTGTTTTGTAGGAACCAAATTTTGTAACAGATTTGTGTTTTAAAATCTGAAACATCTTACTGCTTGTTCTCACCTAGGTTCATGTATTTAACAAAAATAAATAAGATTTTTTTTTTTTTAAAGGCAGTGTGAGCAGGCTGCAGGTGTGCTACAGAGTTGCATCCCTATTTGGCTCGCTACTTTTTGAGAGCATGTTGAACACATGCTGTCATGCTGCTGGAAGGCCCCATAAGAGGCAGGAGCTGATTGAAAGATCTCAGTTATGCCAAAGAGGGTGGCCAAAGTGCAGGAATGGAACAGCTGCTATAAACTTGCTGAACTTTGTTGTTTATAAATTATTTTGCATGCCATCTGGAACAAGAATGGTGCAATAGTTTACGAAATCTGTAGCTGAGGTTCACATTGAACAGTAAGTGTGAAATATTGTTAAGTGATTATCATATTTTAAAGACTTCTCTGAGTAGCCTAAAGACAGATTCCTAGGTTACAGTGGTTTTAATTGAAACATGTTGCTAGTTTTTCTTTCCTTGCAATGTGTTTATCTAAATTACATTTGAGTTTCCCATTAAGTCCTTAACAATACCCAATAATCACACTGTGATTGAACCTAGGGCAAAACATCTGTTAGATATGAGGTTCATTTTGCTTTATGGGTGGGAGATGATACTCCTGTCTCTGACAAAGTTTCCCCCAGAAAATGTTCCCCATGTACATGGCTGATGTCAAACACGACTGACCAACAGATTACTAATGTTTCAGGTGGAATAAAGCTACTTAATACATGAGCCCATTTCCCAAATCTTGCTGAGGTATCCCAGTGCCTCCTGTTGGGACGAGGGTGCAAGGACCGTGCAATGTGGCCAGGCTATAACCTTTTGCCTGCCTCCTGCTTGCTTGGCTTGTGCGTCTTTGGATTTTTCCTTTGATGGCAGAACAGTGAATAGGTTCTGCAACTGAACAAGTATGGGCTGGATGAGGAAACCCGGCCACTTTTGGGTAACCTGGAAAAGCATCTCTCCCATGTAAAGCCATAATTCGACTCTTCCAAATGGTGATTTTACCTGGGTCCATGAGTTTGGGAATCTTTGAATTTTCAAACTCTTTCTTCTATGAATATGAGATGGAGATTTGCTTGTTATCTTAACAAATTCATATTTAAAAGGCATAGGGTGAATGTGCTGTGATGGTCACTCGTCCTTTACTCTGTGAGCAAGCAGGGATGTAGTTGAAGTGAATCAACATGTGGATGCTCAGTGCATGCTGGCTCAGGTACTTAATGGTAAATGTTACAGGAGAAAGACCATAATACATGAACTGTTGCTATTTCTGTGTTTTGTGCATGGACCTGCTGGTGCATTGACATACACCTTTTTATTATAGTTAAGTGCATAGCAGCTTAAGCTCTTTCTGCAAAGTTGGTAGTGCAGTCAGGTAGAATAGAAAAGTTCAGATGTTTGTCAGGTATAAAGCATTGATTGACAAATGGGGCAGATATTAATACAAACATAATACAATAAAGGAGTACCTTTCTCTTCTGTTGAAGTAAGTGGAAAGCTTATGTTCTTGTTAGTGTGAAACAGGTGGCTGTCAATGGAAAGCAGCAATAAAGGCTTTCTGGTCAATTTATAATGCTGAACAAGCAGTTCTCTCATACAACACTATCTTGGTTTTTGGCGTTCTGTACAAGGAATTAAATATAACTTGCCTTCTTTTGTGCTGGCTGCTAAAATGCAGTCTCAAAATGTGATATAGGGGCTTGGCTTAATGATATTTGTACTTTGAGAGTGTGACGACTCCAATATGGTCTTATTACTTCTTCAACATACTAACAGCCTATGAAAGAGTTGCCTAAGTATTATAGTTGCTTTTCAGACTTCAGTTTGTACTTTCCTCTGAAAACTCAAATTTGTGTGCAAGGTTTTCTGTGTTGCTTGAGATGCTAAGGAGAAGGGAACCTTAAATTCTGAAGCATTAAAGCCAATGAAACGAGGATTTTTGAGAACAGATGCTGATTGATACATGAGTTCTGACTGCTACTTTTCCCCTTATTGGTAATCCTACAAGCCAGGGTGTCTGTGTGTGTGTCTGCCTCCCAGGCTCCTTGGCTATCTTGTTTTCCCCAACTGGGTGTAATTCTCAAGTGCCTATTGCTGCAGAGCCCATTCTGCTGCCTTCTGCTCTATCAAAGCACTAAATACATCTCACTTGCATGTACACACCTGCATATTTTCACAAAATCTGTAGGAATTACTGGCTTTGAGAGCCTTAGTCCTTTGTCAAACACATCTGAATTTAGTCAGCATGTTCAAAAATTGCTGGGAACATGGACAGACAGACTGTGTACGTGTGTGCACACAGGTAATTAACCCGTAAGCTTCACATGTGTAGGATCACATGTACTAAGTACTGCATGTGCTTTTTTTTCTTACCTGGTGAAATTTCAGAAGGTCTGAAAATGAAATCCGACTTTAAGAAATGATTGATTTGCCTTCAGGGTTTTTTTTTTTTCTGGGCATGTTATTTTTTTATTTAGTTTGCTTCTCTCTAATCCATCCTCTTAAGTGGTATAAGAGAAATGCTGACACACTCTTACTTCTGCCATCACCAGTGGGTGCTGCTCTAAAAGTACCTAATGATTTTAATAAATTTTGTGGCTGAAAGTTGGATATTGAAGCTGATTTGAAAGCATTCACCAGTGAAAAAAGGATAAGCTTTTATTGATAGATGGTCAGAAGTGACGACTTAGCTGTAATTATTTACAAACCAATTAATGGACCTCTCCTCTAACACCCTATCAGTCAAAGACTGGCTAAGAGCAGAAGAGAACATTGATAAGAATACACCATGAAACAAAACCAATTGTCTTTTGTCATTCTGACTGAAGTGAGCTGTACACGTGGACTAACCCTGAATGCAACAGGAAAATGTCCACCGGCTGGAAGATAACCCAATTTTGTAAAACCAAGGTTGTAATAAGAATCTTTCATAATTGATGGTGAGATTAGAACTTATCTAGCATCCCAGTGGTAAGAATAAAACAGCTTCTGGTGCAGCATTGCAACATTTTAAAGACAGATTAGTATCCTCAGCCCTGGAATCTGTCCTTGATGTCAGCTAATTTGAAGAAACTACACATGTAGCTTGTACTTTGAGGTCATACTTTTATCACTGAGGTCATGTGTTTATGATTGTATCTGGCAGTGCATTGTTAGCTATTATGCAGTTCTTGGAAAGCTAGTGTATGTTTTTGATGCAATAGGAAAGCTGTCAATGTATTTTCTCATATCTTTTTGAAAGAAGTATGTTTAATGAATGTGTTCTTTTGTACAGAATCTTTGGTTCAGATGTGTTTGCCTGAATGTGAAGTTGTGCTGATATTCAGATCGTAATCCTGGCTGTAGTGTGCCTCTGCAAAAGGACAACAGGAAAAAGAATCCTAGTATTTCCTCAAAATGGCTTTTGGAAAAAAAACAGAAATGTTTCTTTAATTATTACTAGAGTCCTGAGATGCTATTGGGGTAATTTATTTAAATTACAAAATTTAAGACTATGAGTTTTAGCAAATATTAGTTCTCTGTGTGATTGCACAATGTGAAATTCTCAAGACATTTTTAGGCTTGTACCTAGATTTTTTTTCTCATTGTACTCAAATCAATAAAAGCAGTACTCTGATTTCTGCTTCCAGCTGGGCAGTACATATTTCATAGCCTCACAATTAGCATGACTTCATTACACTTGAGCATTCCTTGTGAGTGTGTGCCAGCTTCAGCTCCCCAAGCTGCTTTTGGGAAATCCTAGTAAAAGAGATCACATGCTTCCCCTTTTCTCCCTCCACTCAACATGTTTTGTGGATTCCAGCTGCAATGTACTTTTCTGCATTTCTGCAAATCATCCAAAGAGCATAACTGTTGCCCTGCTTGACTATTCAATTGATTTTTCAGCCTAAGGTAACTCTAATGGCATCTCTGAGGTTTAGTGCAACAACTCTTCCTCCCTAAACAGTACAACTAGTCACTGGTGAATACAAGAGCAGGAATACTTGAGAATTATTTAAATAAACAGCAGGTCAAACCTAGAAGCAAAACCCAAACAAAATAATGAATCAAAATGAGGATTATCAGTAATGTTTTGTGACTGAGACCAAAGGTCAGCACAACAACCTTTCAGTAATGCATGGTACAGTCATGCAAAAGACCTGCTTTGTGTTCTCAGGCTTGGTCTGAACAAACTGTGTAGTTTGCTTATCCTCCACAGCTTTGCATTGCTTGTTGATTTCAAGAGTGACCATATCGATGGAAGTATTTGCCCTTCTGTCAAATGTTTGGGTCCAGAAATGGGATAATTTTTCAGAAAGCAAGTTTCTAGGGACTTTCAGTTGGCTAGAAGTATGCAATGAATGTTAGAAAGAAACATATGGACTTCTAGATTTTAAAACATTTTAATGTTGTAAAACCATGAGAAGGTAAAAGTTTATGTATTAAGTCTGACAACTCCATTCTGAAAATACAGGATTCCCAAAGAAGCTTTCTAGGCTCCAGGGTGCTCTGTCTGTACCTATAGAGATGCTTAAGTTTTTGAGCCACTAAAAAGAAAAGAATTTTCAGTGCAAAATTAAATGAACTAAAAGAACGAAATTTACAGGAGCTGTGGTTGCCCTAGTAAATGTAGCTCTGATATTAATTAGTATGTCAGTTGGTTTTAGCTGCAGACATCTTAATATTTCCCTCTACTTGTTTGCAGAAGTAATTTTTAAATTCTATGGGTTTTTTCTCTGCTTTATTTCATATTTATTTATCTTTGATAGTTTTGTCCTCACCCTCACTGAATTGTCCAAAGACAACCTTTTTCTCCTCTTTTCCTCACATGCTCATCTCTCTTCAAGTAGGAGCAGAGTGAAAGGGGCAGATGAGGAAGTCAACCAAAGTCAACACCCTAGCATCTTCCCTGGAATAAATAATTTTAAGAAAATCATTGTCTTGTATGCAAGAAATGGAACTCTTCTTTTAAACTTATTATACTTCTCATGTATCAGAATAACACAATGATGTGACCATGATGTACACAAGTAGTAACATGAGTAAAACAAAAGAACTGTTGTTTCCAGCACATTTTTTTAAATATCAAAAGAACTTTACGTATGTTTTCTGACACATGTTATAACCTTGGCATTGGTTCAGGAGCATGTTGACATTAGTTGGGATTGTGAGATACTTTCTGTTCTTTCTCGTCCTGATTAGGCTTATGGTTATGGACTGACATACTCTCTTTGAAAAAAAGCTTTTAATAATACGTTTTCAGGCAAGAACCAATTTTCTTCAGGGAAAATGCAACTTTGGGTGAAAACAAGGTGAGTAGAAAAGGAGATGGAAGTACAAAGTCAGCTTTAAATAGCTGTCTGCCACCATCTTGAACTATTTTTCTCGCTTGCCTTTGGGAGAGGAACATTTGGAAATATTCATAGCACAGCAGCAGTAATCAGCAGTGATTATCTTGTGTAGTAGAATTTTCCTTGGAGGTATACATGTTCTAGGTGATTTACTTCTTGCAGCTTAAAACCATGCTATTCTTCAAATATTTAATTTTCTTTTGCCTGTTATTCCATAGTAAATATTGTGGAAAAAAACGCTTGTGTCTCTGCAAAACTGTTCTTTGAAGTATGTTTTAAGTCTTTCTGCTTTAGATACTGTTCATTTGGTTTTGGTGATTTTTAAAACACAAAACACGGTGAAGGGTGCTCTCACTGGCTACTTTAGGTATTAGATGTAGCTGTTATTTCTGAAGGCCAAATTTAAAATCTGAAGTCAGTGAAGAAAGGCTGGTGTCACAAGTTTTAACTGGGGCTAGAATAGCCGCAAAATAAATGGTACAAATACTTAAGCAAAGCAATTTCAAAGTACTAAAAGGCAGTTCCCTTCACATGTATATATGGAATATAGTGCTGTTTAGGTAAGTGCAACAGCCTCCGTTCTTCTGAAGCAACTCTTATTTACTGATGATTTTATCTGGTTTTTATGATTTAGATCTATTTTGCAATTAAGATCGATTTACGCTGCCCTCGTACAGAATCGTAGAACCATAGAATAGCCCAGGTTGGAAGGGATCTTGAAAGATCATCTGGTCCAACCTGTCACAGAAAAGGAAAGCCTAGATGAGATTATCTAGCACCCTGTCTGCTTGCAACCTGAAAAAACATCAGTGGGGGCTCTAGTATGTTCCTGTGGAGATTGTGCCAGTGAATGTCTGTTTTTACTGTAAAAAAACTTAGTTCTTACATCTAGGAGCAACACACTGTTAGGCAGCTAATGTTGAACTTCTATTTTGAGAGGAGGGGATTACATGATCTTTGTGTGTTTGAGAGATGGAGGAATTTCAATGTAAGTAGACAGATGCATTTGACCAAAGTTTTAAGGTCCTTTTATTCTTTTTTTGAGTGGGAATAAAAATATCTGAGAACCAGTTCCAAATCTAGCTTTGTTGCTTCAGAAATGGTTGGACTGAGATAATTTTGTCTTGGCTTCACTCTTTGTGAAATTAATCCTGAAGCTTTCAACCCAAAGCATTACATAGACAGTTGGACATCAGAAGTATGTGTGTGTGGAGCACATTTAGATCTACCTCAGATCTGTATCCTTCTGATGGGTTAAGCTAAGCAGTCTAATAATATCACAGCACATCGTGACAACGTGAAACCCAGCTGACCAGGTGGTACATTTGGCATCTGCAACAGCACTGTTTTTTTAACTCATAATCTCTGCAGGCATTTCCGCCAAATTACTATGTGAGTATGAAACTTCAAAATAAACTCTAAAAAGTATGTCTGCCAACAAACATCTTAATCCATATTTTAGTGCCTGTGTAAAATATTTTGGTATTCAAATTTGCAGATGAAGTCAACACATTTAAATTTCATTATATTTCTGATGAAGAAGATATTAGAAGTCCAGACCCAGGTGTCGATGAGTTTAGTCAGCTGTTCCTCAAGCAGATCACTCTCTGTCAGACTCCTGTGTTTGCATTTCGGGTATCTGCTTACTCATAGAATCATGAAATAGTTTGGGTTGGAAGGGACCTTAAAGATCATCTAGTTCCAACCCCTGCCATGGGCCTGAACACGTCCCACTAGATCAGGCTGCCCAAGGCCCCATCCAACCTGGCCTTGAACACCTCCAGGGATGGGGTAGCCACAACTTCCCTGGGCAACCTGTTCCACCAGTTTCTCACCACTCTCATTGTGAAGAAATTCACTCAACCCCCTTGATTTGTCAAAAACATGTAAGTGATGGTATTTCATGTGGAAAGCCCTGGAGATATCCTGCATCTTGCTTCAACAGCCCAAGGAAGAAATATTGCTGGCAGCAGACCAGGAAAGTGAAATATAAACTTGCATCTTAAATTGAATACAAGTTGCAAACTGGTTTTATGTGATGTAACACCTTTTCTTTCCTACTAAATGAAGTAAGGAGGGAAGATTTTAACTATTATATAGCTAAAAAAAGTGACATGTGATTAAGAATAGCTTTTTTTTTATCAAAATAACTCTAAAATTGTATTATGTTTTACACCTCAATATTTGCTTACAAACAAAACCTAGCTTAAGGATAGCTTCTGTACAAAGGAAACCAACTTTATTTTTCCTCTAACAAAATTCCCTAGTTGTGTGTATTTTAGTCAGTGTTGCTATTAGTGACAGAAGAATTGTTTTGCTGAAACCCACTTGGATAATGTTGGCTCATCTAAATGTTAACTACAGCTTGACTTCTCAGGCCTGCTCAGTAAGAGACACACCAATACAGATGTGGAAGATGGGAGCAGAGCATAGGTGTGTGAAAAATAAGAACAAAAATACTGTGGAAGTGCAAAAAGAAGTTAGAAAGTCAAGATGAAGTAGAAAGTATACAGAGATTATGGAAAATGTGCATGAAGGAATAAAAGGAAGGGCAAAAATAAAATTTAAACATTCTGACGAAATAAATTATGCTGTAGGCTGCTCTACCTTTGCCATTTGGGTTAAGGAGAATGTTCCTGTTGCTAATATATGGACTATCAGGCAGTCTTAAGAACACTGATACTTCAAAAAGTTGAATCAAATGAAGAAATGCGGAACAGATCTTAATCATTAAGTTTAGGGAAGTGTTACAAGATTAAAACAGAGCTTGAGGATTACAGATCCTCAGACTTGCTGAGATGTATACAAGTGTCGCTTCACAGAGTTTGTACAGCAGTCCCAGTTGTCACCGTTACAGTTCTTTTTATTGTTGACTTAAACTTTAGGGAACAACCTCTTCAAGCAAGGACAGCGTGCTTTTACTGTCACTAGCTGTAGCCTTGTATGAGGGTAAGGGTGCTGGCAGACATCTGCGCACATAGTGCAATGGTGGTATTTGTTATGTAGGATTTTTCTGTGTTGTTGCACTGTCAAAATATAGGAAGGCAAACATGACAAAGTTTCTCTAGAACTGTGCAATGCATTTTCATCCCACAGGACAAATATGAACAGGTGGAATGACATCAACAATAAATTAACAGACAGTAAGGAACCAGCCCAGCTCTGGTACCCATAAGGGTGACTGTGGGTCACAAATTACTGCATGTGGCTTCATTGTAAATTCATAGTGTTGGTTACTGCCTCAGTACATGTTTTTGACCTCTGGTTAACATGAAGTAGTGTGAGGTATTTCCTGCACACCAGAAATGTGTATCTAGGCAATTGTTGAGAGTACCTGTTGGTCTGTGAATTGATATGATCCTCTCCCTTCTGTATATGTTCTTATCATAGCAGATAGCAGAATGAACCTGACATCTTAATAAGTTTCATGACTTGAATGAGCAGGTATGTTTCAAATTATGTTTAACGTGATAAAGACATAGTTCTGTCATGACTGCACCGTTTTGTTTTATATCTTAAAATCAGGGATAAACACTAAGTTTCAAATGCAGAATAGACAATAAGGTGGGTGTATACTCTGCTGTCAAAAACTGGTGAAGCTCGCTTTGGTCTGACCCTTATTTTGCTGACCAGCAGTAACTTTGTTGACATAAATTAAAGTGTGCAAATACCTGCTTCACCTGAGGCTGCAGTAGGCAGTTAGGTATCTTCTCTAGAAACCCTTTATCTGTACCTATTTCTTTGAGAACAGGAATAAAAGTAGAAGGGGGGTTAGAAAGTAAACGGTGGTTTAAATAATGCTGTGACACTGTGCTGGCCCCTGCATTCACACAAAATTGTTTCGCGTTGGTAGCTGGACATGGACAGCATGATCCAAAGATCTCTCTTTTCATCTCTGCACAAGTAAATAGTATTTCCTCATGACTTTCAGTTTTTTCTGTCTTTTCTGACAGTTTACCTGGAGAAGAATAAAGATATCACTGGTAGTGTGATTAGGTTACATAAAGCGAATGAAAAGATCTTAAAAGTAGTTATTGTAAGTTTTTGACAAATGTCATTATTTAAATATAAAGATATGAAGGAATAAATTTTCAAAGCGTGCCTGCAGGATTGGGTGTAATTCTTTCTTTGTAGGGAGAGGAATAGTACATATTAGACTTCGTCCTTTCTTTGAAAGAGCTCAGTAGATGAGATCTGAGGGCCTGTGAGTTTAGAAAACTTTGCTTTAGGAGGTCCATAGCCCTCAGAGCCTGGCCTGCATATTCACTTTCTTTGTAATTTCAAGGTGAGGAGAACATTGTGTGCTTGCAGTCGTTTCATTAATGTTGAAGGGAAATTGGCTCTTGTGATGGTTTGAATTTCTTTTTGTAACAATTCGTGTAAATAGGTGTGCATATGCAAACCAGATATAGCTTTAGGGGTGCTGTGAAGTTGCCAGTGTATATGCCAGTTGCATTAAAATCAGACGGCTCTGGGTTATGTGCAGCACTTTTAGTTGTGGAAGTAACATTTAGAGATGCCCTTTCCTCTTTCTGGAACTAAGGGCTAGATACCAAGAGGATGGACTAACAGTTTGGACTAGAGGGGCGGGGAGCTGGGGAAGCCATAGAGAACTGATCCTCTTTATTTCTTATGAACTGTTTTCACCTCAGGATTGCTCTTAAATTATTATGCAAAAAACTAAACAGTGTCTTTTAGCCGGCTGCGTTAGTCATTCTTCTTTAAGCAGGTGTGCCATGCACGTCTGTTGGCACTTTCAGACATCAGTGAGCTTTATTTGTGTGCTTTTGACTGGTAAAGAGTGATGATTGCTAACGACTCTTCATTTTTTTAAAGAAGAGGTACTATAATGCAGGTCATTTTTGTCTGCTAAGGCAGAAAGAAGTACAAAATAAGCTGAACTTCTACCTGAATATGGAGGACCACAATGAATCAGGACATTTCCCTGTGCAACAAACCAAGAGTGAGAGCTAATTGCAAATCCTTAAAAGGATCAAGGGCTTATCAAGTTGAATGCTGTTGAGTATTAAGTAACCTCTTTTGAGTAGCCGTGGCTGACGAGATAGAAATTTCAACTTTATTTCATCACTGTTAGCTATGAATGACTGACCTCGTCTAAGGTGGTTACCCAGCTATGAGTCTGGCTGAGCTGGTTTCTTACTTATTCTGCTTGCTGGTGCCCAGTGCGATGAACTGTGTTGATTCTGCATTTTTGGCTGGCAATGGAAGAAGTGACAAGTTCAGATAGAAATGTGGTTGCTCATGGGAAGCATGCTTTGTTCACAGTGACAGCTGTGGGTGCTGGGGCATCACATCTGAGGAACAAGTAGTATGGAAGCAACAGCTTTCTGTCAAGCACTGACACAGGCACTGATGCTACTGGGACAGTTAAGCTGCTGTAAATCACAGTACCAGAGTTAGAGGTCAGTGGTATTTGGGACAGAAGGAAATCTTGGCTGTACATCCTTTGCCATGAGGTGCTGATGCCATGATGCAAACGAGCCCGGTCTGCAGGTAGATGTCCACAGTGCATGTATATCAAAGAAGGGTTATGAAGATATGCAGATGTTTCCCAGACATACATGGGAGCCTTAGTGAACAGCTGTATCATGCTCTAAAACAACAGGCACAATCGAAGTGCAAACCATTGAAAATAAATACTCTGGACCGAATATGTGTTATTTAGTGCTGATATTGACCTGATAGGCTATTGAAGCTCACTGTTATCAGCCATCATAGTATTGTATCCCACTTTTGAGCTATTCATGCCAGGTGTCTGCCTTCTCCTAATATTTACAGGGCCATTTTTGCTTCCAGCAGCAATCAGTGCACCATGGTGTAGTTTCCAGCTACACAGAGATCGATATCGATTTGTTTACTACAGCTAGAAGTCAGTGACACTCCCCGTGTGAGTGGATATACCCACGTGCCCTCGGTTGTAAGGAGGTTGATTCTGTATGGAGGAAGGGTGGTAGATGTTTCTGCTGGGGAGTAAGGTGGGTGAAGATTGTATACACTAAATATGCTTGGCTTTTGTGCCAGTGAAATGTATAATGCTACAAAATAATACTTTGGCTATTCTTTCAAGGTGTGGATAGTAGGATATTAAGAAAATATGAATTTTAAAAGGTTCTTTAATGATGCTTTCAAACACACAGTATCTTTGCACTTAACTGCTGAAAATCTGTGTTACAGAGAATCAAAGTAGAAGAGGTGTTGAAATCCGTGGGAGTAAACAAATAGACTGTCTAGGCCTATGCAGTCCTGTGAGTAAATCAGAAATTGTTTATTGGGAGGTTATATCCTCAAAGCAGCTGTTCACAATAGCTTGTTGTACCAGTTCTACAAGATTTTCTGAAAGAAAATCAAGATATGAATCTTGCTGTTTGCTTGCCAACAGTTTGTTTCACACAAGAGTCCTGCATCTTTTTACCCTGTGCTGCAAGTACTTTTGCTTTGAGAAGGAGCTCTCTTTCTCTCTTGATCAGGAATAAATTGGGCTGAAGTCCAGGAGATAAAGGAGAAAAAAAAAATTCTATATTTCCATTTTTGTTTTCCTTTCATGAGCTGAGAGTTAGGATGAAGGGAGAAATGCTAGAAATGGAGAGATGTTAAGAGTGGGCTTGAGAACACGTGTTTAGTTATAATTGTTCTTATACACCCATGCGTCTCTCTTCTTTTATTACCAGCCCTCCCTGAAATGTGAAGATTAGCACTAGTCATGCGGAAGTGCTTAAAAATTCAAGCACTAACAATAGGAAGTGTCAGACAAGTAATGGAATAAGTACAGCAAAATTACAAAGACAGCAGCTATTCATTAATAAATTAAAGCCTTGTAGGGTTTTTTAAAACTGAAAGGCATCTAACTTAGAAATGATATTCTTGTGGATGCAACTTTATAATTTCCCTTCCACCCCATTTGGGTGAAAAAAAAATCCCTTTTTAATCATAGACCAAATCATGTGTTAATACTCCCCTTTTCACATTCAGAAGTAAATTTAGTATGAGGAATTAGAGCCACAGCTGCCTCCAGGGGACATGTGGGGGGCTATAAGGTGTAACCCTGGACATGGAGCTATAAAGATGGGGTAAGAAAGATTTCATAGAGCAAGCCCTGGCATGTGATGCTTTTCTCATGCTCTCTGCTTACTGAAAACATTAGTGTCATCAGAGACAGCCAAAAAAAAGATGCAGGAAAAGTCTAGCTAAAGCATATGTTACACTTGGGTAGTTGTGGTGGATGTTACAGGGAGATTAGCAGTGGTGTTTCCTTGAAGTGCAGCCCAGCTCAGCTCTGCACTGTGGTGCACAGTGCTCTGCATGGGCTTTGCATGGGATTCCCTGGCACAGGACTGTGATTCAGTGTGTGGCAGGGAACAGCCCCACCTCCCCCTCATTTTCAGGCCACTGTACTCATAACACCACCCAGAGCTCTGTGTTCATGTTTTCCATTTAAAAGCATTCAGGGTGGCTGAAGGGAAGGGCCACCCAGCGCTTTGAGTGAGCAGCTGCAGTAGTGGCTCATATTGGCCAGAGCAGAGTGTGTTCTCACTTATCTGCATTAAATATGGGTGGCCACGGGTCCCTTGGAAAGCACGCTTTCTCGCTATCTGGAGGTGGCAACTATTGTCTGCCTTCCCAGATTTGCTGTTCGAAATAGTTTTCTTCTGCTTCCTTTGTCTGTGGACCTGCATGTGTTCAATAGTCTTGAAAAACACCACATGGAAGAAAACCTATTGAATATGCTGCTCTGGTATAGAGGGACCAGCTTAATGAAAAATGCTTCTCTTTAAAAAGTTTTTATTCAATAAAATCCCTTTCTCCTTTCTCTATCCTCTGCCTCTTTTGTTCCCTCCTCTTTTCCAGCTCAGGACTGGAAGTGACTCTTGAGCATAATATATTTTTCTGATCAGCTGTTTGAAGGTCAAGGCCCTTGCTGTTCTCTGCAAATTCTTTTTTATGAACTGAGCTTATTGACCTGCCTTTCATTTTGTGTAAACTGTAATTAAAATGTAGTAACAATTTCACTTGCAGAGTGCCTTTCTGGGTCTGTTGTTGAGTGTGCCTTAGCTGCATGAATCAAGAATACACTGAGACAATGATTGTTATTGTTTTAAAAGGGAGGCTTGTGTCATTTCATGGGGACACTTGGAATCTTCAAGTAAGGAACCCAGGAATGCCTTTTCCATGGCAGGTACCAGTATAAATCTCTGGCTGAAAATTCAAAGAATGAGCTCAGATCACAGTCATCTCTAGGAAAGTCAATGCATTCCTGATCTCCAAATAGTTGTTTTATTAGGTGAGGCTTTAAATTTCCTTCCTGCCTTTCCTGGGGATATTGGTGAAGGAGTTACAAGGCAGTGAGATAATCTGTGACCATGCTTGAAATATTACTAATGCAAAGTGAAAATTGTTGTTTTTCTGTGTAACCAATGAAGACAAATTTGGTGGGATCCCAGGAAGGCTGCTGGGTTTTGGAAATCTGAGATGGTGTCAGGTTACTGGGCATACAGTGTAGTTTTGTTTCTGCACTTTTGACAGTTACCTCGACATTTTGAACATTTCTTCCCGTTGTTCTTAGATCAATATAGTTGTTGTAACAGTTGACCACGACTGTAGATAAATCTATGACAAAAGACTTTTATCTGCCTTTACACACGCCCAAAGGCATGCCAGTCATCAGAGAATCACACTGTCAGGAGGTGGCAATTTCCCCTGTTTTAATTTAGTCATTCCGAGGGTTGTTTTCTTCCTTTTTTTGATGGGTGATCTGACTAGCTCTGCTTCTGCCTTTTCACACTGCAGTGTTGTTGCCCTCGTAGTTTTCATCTCCTTATTGCCCAGGTTTTCTTATTGACATCTTGTGGTCTTTGCTCTGTGGCTAAGGTACCATGAGGCAATGCAGAGTTTAATGGGAGATGTCCACTTTTTCCATAGCAGTCTGAAAATGGCCTTTCACAATGCCAGTGTTTTCCCAGATGTGACCAAATGGAGTCTGATGAGGGGCTCTGGACCAGCCTGTCATTTCAGTAGAGTTGTGTTTTTGCACTCAGATTGCTTCTGGTATGTGCCTTAATTAATTAAATTGTATAATCTGCCCAAATAAACCTCCTCCTCTTTCCTCAGATAGTGGCTTGCTCAGATGATTTCTCATTTAAAACCCCTAGTAATACTGTTTCTTTTGATGCTATTCTCCTTCTTTCCCTTGTGTGGGGGTAAGCCAGCTTCATTATAAAGGCAGTGTAGTCAGGCAGTTTGTTAGCTGTGGATAAATAGCGAGACCTTTGAGCAAAGTCATTCCAGATGACCTAAGATGAATCAGGCTGCATTCCTAGTGAGGGCACCTCTTTATCTAAGCAGATGAAAAGCTGCCTTTTAAGCACACATGTGCATATAACTTGTTTGGGGTCAGATGTTTTTCAGTGTTGCTTTTTGCTTTCCTGAGAATATAGCTTAAAGTTAGCAAAATGTTTAAACTGTAACACAGTCATAGACTGAGTGCACAAGGTTTATTTAAGGGAGGAGAGTGCTATTTTTGGAAATCATGTGGTTTGCAAAATTTTTTCCCCCAAAGTGGGAATGTTTCTGTGGGTTATAGCATGCTTTTTAATGTGAAGAAGCATGTGAAAGGAAGGTTTTTGGAAACTACTTCAAAAAATATATATTCATGTCCACTTTCTCATGCCAGGTGTGGAAGTTTACTGATTATTGTATCTTGTGTGTTTGTATTTTACTTCCTAGTTTTTGAGCAGTATGTTTAATCTTTTCTTTAACAGCCAAATGGTGCAATTTTCTCTCCATTATAGTATTGGTACATTGATAATCTGAATTAAGTGAAAATTATGGATGCTGATTGGGAGCATTATCAGAAGAAAACATTATGGCTCTTGCAAATGTTTCATTATACTAAACTGACAATTTTAAAGTTCATTTCATTGTGTTTAAAGTGAGATGTTTAAAGGAAGTGTGGATAGCTGGAAAGGTTGCCACACTGCTTAAAAAAACATTATATGATGACATGAGATACTTGGTTGTTGTGTCAGTTATGGCTTGTCAAGCAGGATTAGTCTTTGATGTTTGACATTTGTGGAAGGCATTTACTGAGACTACTAAAAAGCCTTGAAAAATATGTTTGTTAGTTGCAGGGTTGGGTGAGATACTCAGCTCTGGTAAAGGGGCTTTACAGTCCAATATCAGCAAGACAATTAAATTTTTTTAATGACTCAAGAAAGTGTTGTATCAATTCTTTGCCTGATTGTGGAGGAGGCAAATCCAAATCCAATGGCAAATCCAAAAATGGGACTTGAAGAATGGTGACTTTCTATGCAGTGTACAGGATCACAAGCTCTTGCACGAAATACTATATGCCCTAAATTTAGAAACCTATGTTTGTCTCCAAGGAGTGTCTCAAACCCCATTAAGAGCAGTCATGCCTTCCCTTCTCTCAGTGGAGCATGCATTATCTCTCATCAGGAGTGAGGCAGGAAGATGGTGGAGCTGAGGGACATCCCATGCAATGTGAGTTTTATGCCCTACCATAACCTTAGGAAATGATTAGCTATCAGATGCTACACCCATGCTGGAGGTTTGAAACCCTTAGATTTTTGTTCAAACCATTGGGCACTTTGATCTAATGAAAATCACTTTCTTTAAAAACGGAAAACATTAAAACAAATGATAACTATTTGTTTTCCTGGTGACTTTTTTTGATCTAATAGCTTTCAGAGTGCTTAGCCTTGCAGGCTCAGATTTTTTTTTTTTTTTTTTAAATTGCTCTACAAAATCACAGGATGTTTCTATGGTGAACATACATCTGTGCTGGCTTTTGCTGAGCTTTGGAAATAGGTCAGGAGTTAAAGCTCCAGCTTTGTGGTTCTGAGGAAAGCCCTTAAGAAACTCTCTCAGACATAAGAGGGTAAAAAGGGGTCACTGGAAATACTGTTTGACCATATATAGATGGCATGGTCTCTCTTGTCTGCATGTATGTACAACTAATCTCTATACACCCACACATACGTATGAGCTGTTGAAACTGGTGCTTTTCAATGCTTGCTTAGAAAGGACAGATTGCTGCAGGAAGAAAGAGGTATCATGGGAAAACATTAAGAGGAATGCTCTGCCTGTATGTACCGGTGGTAGTGCCTTAAGCTTAGGTATATGTCCTAAGTTTAGCTCTATTGTTTCGTGTGTCTCTGTGAAAAAAAAACCCTAAGCGAAAAAAAACCCCTTTGCTGTGTAGTTGCATTGCCATGGAAACCAGCACCAAACCTCATTCACACATCCGTGCTTGACTACAGACAGATAGAGGACGTGGGCTGGCATCTGCCCTGTGCTGCCTTCAGGTCTTTCTCAAGCTATCCTACAATGGATGGAGTGAGAGGAGAAATGGTATCTTGCAGGAGAAGGGAGGAGGAAACAAATCGCACACAGAGTGAGAATGGCCAGTAAAGCATGAAAATTTAACCCTTTTGCCCTTCTCCCAAATATTATTGGTTTGCTGTAGTTCGATGATGTTGCTTTTTTTAATCTCAGAATAACAGTGGAAATGAATAATCACTGCAATATTAGTGGGAGGTGCTTGGGTCATTTCTTCTTCCCTCACACTGGGCCTCATTAGGCTGGTGTGGAGGAGCTCTGGATGAGTGAGGTGTGCACTGAAGGAGAAGGGTGTGAAGCATAGAGGTTGAGAGCTTTGACATAGGAATTAAATTTGGACATGATTTTTGTAGCTTTTCCTGAAGCATTTATTTAAAAAAAAAATTCAAAGCCTTTAGAAAAAAAATAATCAAGCTAAAGAGACATGGAATAAAACAGAATCTCTCCTTTAGGATAAATGGAATTCCCCTATGCTTGTCGTTCCCTTAACGGTGGGAATCTTTTAGCAGCTTTACTGTATGTGAAGCTTTTTCTTTGCTGTAGAGCAGGGAGGCAAAAGGGCAAAAGGGTTTCCTCCAAACCACATTTTTCCTTTCCTTTGGCGTAAGCGGCTTCTTCCATCTCTCCCTAAGTCCCTTATTTATTAGACCTGCAGGTGGCCTTTAGACAACCTTATAACAGTGTGGCCTTTCGCTATCCTAAAACATTAATTTCTAAGCATGCTGTATAGGCAGCCTGCCTTCATGGCATGCACAGTTGTTCATTTCTCCTGTGCCAAGGTTAGGGTAAGCAGCTACTTCTTTCCGACCCCAGCCTCCTGCCCTCTGCCTCTCCTCAGAGCCCTCTGTGTGTGCTGAGGACTCAGCACAGCCAGGAGAGCCCTCCTAGCCCCAAATACTGCTTTCAGATGAAGGAAGCAAATCACATTACAGCCACTGTAAAGAGGACTGGCTTCTTTGTTGTGGACATTGCTGAGTTTAACTAGCAAAAGGTTAGCCTGGCTAGAAGGACTAGAAATCTGAGCACAGTACAAACCATGGATAAATGCATCAAATCAGTGCAGCTTTAAAGGTACTTCTCCCTCTCTTTACCTTGCATTATCTCTTTCCTGAGGCTGCTGAATCACACCAAACTAGGTGGTAGGGAAGATGGACATAATAGCAAAATCTTTGCTACACATTTATTTTTCCTCCTTCTGCTCTCCAAGCAACATGTGCGGCCTGTGGGCAGTGTGCCATAGTGTCAAAATATTTTAAGCATTAAGGCATTTCTTTGGGAGTTGATATTTATCTGAAACTCTATGCACTTAATCTCAGAGTGCTGTACATTTAAGATACCTTTTATTACATTTAAATACTTTCAGATCTGGGACCTGCCTTGCATAAATGTGCAATAACAAACTTAGACTTGGCCCACGAGAGGGGCTGGCTGTAGTTAGGCAGTTGTTTAACAACTTGCTGAGGGAAAACTGAACACCAGTGCAAGGTGAAGCCTGGTGCTGGCTGGGGAGCTGCACTGTGCCTGCTGCTATCTCCTTGCTGCATTTTTCCATGCAGCAGCCCTGCTCCATGCCTGTTCCCATAGAGACATGTCAAGGACACAGGCCATGGAGGCAGAAACAGAAGTGAAGTTTGTGCTGTTCTTCAGCAAAGCAAAAAGATGTTTTCAGGAGGCTTTGTACTTGGTCAGTTTCATGGTGTGGGGTGCCCATGGTCACAACTGGGATCCCTGATGGCTTCGTATCAAATCCTTTACTTTTGTGAGAAACCAGGTACGTGTAAATCCTTTACCTCAGCATCCTCTGATGCTGCTCGTATGGGTGCAGTACAGACATGTCTTGATCTGTGGCCTCTTTGCAACTTGCTGTACCCAGTTGTTTCTCTTCTGCCTTCAGTTATGTCAGTAATAGTAACATTAATGCAATGACAGTCCTGCAAGATTCCTGATTGTGCCTGTATGCCAAAAACTGACCACAATTATCCACCCCACTTATGTGATCCCAGGCAGCAGGGTGAGATCATTGCCATGAAATCACTGAGCTGCAATACCATGTGGGTCCAGCTCCAGAATATTCAAGCTGTGCGTGGCTTATTGTCACGTACATGTGTAATTGCTAACTGGGTCTTCATGTGGTGGTGCCCTGAAAATGAATTGCTGTCATTTTCTCTTTGATTAGTCTCCTCTCTAATTGAAAAGTAGTCTTCGCTTGTGGGATGTTTTTCTTCATTTATTTTGTTAGTGTATATTTTTTTTTCTGAACTTCCTTCCCTGTATATTTCCTACAAGAAAGAAATGGACTGACAATAATTAAATAACATGAGACTGACGATATTCAAATTTTAAAAAACCTCATAAATCTGGAAGCTTTTGGTCTTTTCTTGCAGCTTTTAAAACGTCACTGCCAGGAGAAATGACCACAGTGGTGATTGAAGCTATGGAAAAAACAGAGCTGTATCTCTTTTTTTCACAATGATGTTTCTAGTCCCCTCTTTTGAAAAGGCAAGTCAGGGAAAAGCATGGACTGAAGTTCAGAAACAAACACTTGGGCTCCTTTTTGCATTGAAGTACTTGGAATATATCAAGATTACCTTGATAGACATACTTGGTCATTAAATGAATTGGTGAATTTTGGTGTGCTTCTTAAAAAGGCCTTTTGCCAGTCTTTCCCCATATTCTTAGCTCATTCCTTTGCATAATGATGTGATCCATGGTGGGCAGGAATAGTTCAGCCTAGTGATGAATAATGGTAGCATTTGCGGTCAACTAGTCATGACATTCTCACTTAAATATTTCTTTTTGCGAACTGTGTCTTTGAGTCATGAGACTTGCAATAATGTCGAGAGTGAGAGCAGCACAGGAACAAACTGTGTGGGGGAGAAAGGGGACACTTGTTTTACAGGGTCTACTGCAGGGGGGAAAAAAAAGATGGAACAAAAAGTCTTCCTTGAAATACTTGTATGTTTACAATCACCTCTTTGTGACACTTCCTGAACCCCCAAGTAATTTTGTATATATCTGTAGCCCTATGCACAAAGCCCACTGGAGGCACAGTGAGGAAAAAACACCCTGTAAGAAAGGAGGTGAAGTGAGGTGAGTAGAGAAAGATAGCAAAAGCATTAAGGTGGGGAGAATTGGCCTTGAACAAGCAAGGACAAAGAAGAGCAGATCTTTCAAATGTGCTGAAATCGGTCATGCTGCCCCCGATTTTGATCCTCCTGGGCAGAAGAAGTAGGGCAGTGTTTTAAACCCATGGATCATGTTCAAATGGGGGCATGATATAAACACATTACACGTTATAGCCAGAATGAGCTACTTCCATCATGTGTCAGTAGTTTCTAAGTCTTAGGTATTAGGTATCTTTGAAGGATAAATTTATAGGGATAAATTATTGATTGCTAAGTAGATAGGGATGTGTTAAAAATGCATTTTCACACTGCAACCTAAATGCAAAGAAGCTCTTATGGGCACATGCTTGTGGTAGCTGTATATATAGGAATATTTTGGACAATATAGTTTTGATTAAAGGCAGGTTTGAAGTGTTGTGGTCATGCTGATTACATGTGTAGTATGCAACTGCTTTGTGTTGAGGCAAAAAAATGTATTTGCAGGAAGACAGATAAATGGGAAAGGAGTATCTGTGGTTCAATGGAGAAGAATTATTAATGTTCCAATGACTTTTGCAACTGAAAGTCTGAGAAGTTGGTTGTGGGCTAAGAAAACCACAAGTACTCAGGCTTGGTTTAAATTCAGTCCCTCAAAATTTGTTTGAATGTGTAAGTAGGAATCCAAATATTGTGGTGATAGAGGAGCTGACACCCTTTCTATCCTTCAGATGCCATTTACAGGACACTTTGGTGTAGCTTTCTGTTTCTCAACCATTCTTCTGCAGTGTAAAATACTACTGAAAATCATCAAGAAGAAAAGAAACTTGACTTGGAGTTTTGAATAGAGTGTCACTAAGAGAACATGTGCCACCTTGTCACATGTTACTTAAGACATTCTGCCAATGTGCACAAAGAAACCCTTTCCTCAAAGAGGACAAAAGAAAGTATGATGCCAAAAGATGATTTTCAAAAGAAAATATCAAATCTTCTGATGTGTGGCAGTAGCTGTGAATTTCTATAAATATTTTAAACACAAAATAACGTATTCCAAAAAGCAGTGGCCTCATGCAAGATGTTACAACTGAAGTAAAACAAAGCATGCCAAAATCATACACTTTATGCTGAAGTCTGACTAATGTACAGCTGAAAGGGTTGAAGCAAACTTGTGCATCAGAGGTATATTATTATTAGTATTAGCAACTCTCAAATGGTTTTCAGGACACTTTGGAAAAGTATTTTTAAACAGTACATGCCCAAAGGTTTTTTTTTAAACTATCCTTTGCGTTATATCTAAGTTGTGTAAGAATTTATAACCAGAGACTATAGACTAATTACCCATCCAAAGTAAGGCATGGATATTAGCTGGAGCAGAAGAAACAACAACCAGCTTAAACTGTTGAAATATTTTATTTCATTTGCATGACAATGACAAATAAAAGTTCCAGCAGATATTGGTTGATATTATGCAAAAGCAGAGTGCTGTGTGTGGAGAGAGAGAACAGAGAGTACACACGGTAAAAATCTGACCTGGGAAAGCTGTATGAAGAATTTTGTCAAGAAGGAGGAGGAATAATGATGTTAAATTGATTTTGCTGTAGTTAAAAGAAAAACATATGGAGATTTTCTTAAATTCCTCTGATTTTGCTTTTTTTTTGAGGAGAAGGGCATGAGAAGCTTCATTTTAAGCTGGAGCAACCTGAAGGAGCTCCATTATTTTGAGATTCTCTTACTTTAAGGCACTGTATGTAATACAGTAATCTATGACAAGGAAAAATTTAGTTCAATCACAGGCCAGAAATAGCAAATGTTCCCTTGACAAATACCACCAAAGTCTTTATTGACCCCATAGAGCTGTCTTTTCTTAATCAGACAGTTAAGCTTCTCAGAATACTGTGTGTAATGTTGTACAGTAACATTTACATGCAGAAAACGGGTAATTGAACACTTGAGATGATTTCAGAGCTGATGCAGTGGGTTTAACTTCTTTGAAGTCAGATGGTTTGCACATGCCTGCATCATGGCTGAGTGCGATTTCTTCAGACTTTCAAAGTTAGGTTGCAGGAGTTACTAAGGTGACTGCTTGGGAAATGGATTTCCTCATCGTAGCATTTGTTTTCCACTAAGAATGTGGCTTTGATGAATTATTTGCTTACACAGCCTTCAACAGAACTACACTTTTCAAGACTTTTGTTTGTTCAGTTTGTACCCAAACTGCATGTCCTCTGTATCGGCTTCTGCAGAAAGTCTGAGGCAAGCAATGACTGCGATTCCATGCAACTCTGAAAGATAAAGCAACATGAAGGAACCAGTCACATTGTCTGAATTTATCTCCTTATGTTATGTGAATGCTCCCTGCATTAGAATATCCTCATCAGCAACCCCTCTGCAGTTACCAAATATCTTAGCTTTGTTCCAGTGCTTAACCAGCTATAAAAGATGACTTATTGCCTTGTATATTCTTTGACCTTAAAACTTATCATTTAAGTAAATCACTACAGTATTAATTTATACATGACTCTAAAATGGAGAGCTTTTGAAAGTTTATTGTGACTAGTGGCCAGGTATGCATAGGAACCAGTACATTTAGAGCAAGGAGCAACCTGCATTGCAGTATTTGTAGTGGGAGTATTCCACGAGTAATGCAAATGATTGACGTACCATGCTGCAGAAGACCTGCCGGCTGCTGGCTGCTACCAGAGCTGGTTGCCAGTAGATATGGCTCATTAGGGGCCTAGTTGCAGCATGTAACATTTTTCCAGTCAGTTAACAATGCTGCTCTTTAAAATGTCCAGATCCTTCCTGATTCAGCAAAGCACTAATACATGTTCAAAGTTAAATGCTTGATTAAAGTTTTGTGTAATAAAGAGGTGGTCTTGTGCTTGAGGTTAAACAGGTAAGCACATTTCCAAATCAGGGCCTGACATGTTACGATTCTTGGAAGGTTCCAGGAATCTTGATTATCCTGAAATACTGACTTTGCTTATTTCCAAGCTGAATATAACCTACAACTGATAAACAAATCCAAACCACATTACTGTGAAGCGTGAAGGAAAGACATCTGAAATCTGTTTCCTGGTCATCACTGATGCTTGTCTAGTCAAAGAAATTCTAGCAGACTGTTTACATTTCGTAACTTTAAAATAAATAAATAATAAAAATATTATACAGGCCTTGTTTTCTGGAAATGGAGCTAAAAAGAAAAGAAATATTTGGTAAAATGGATGTATTCTTTGTAGAAAGAAGCAATAAGAGTAATTGAGTAGTTACACGTCTTGTATCTGTAATATCTCTTACTGTACAAGATGATATTTTATAGCCTGCTCCCTGTGGTCAAGTAAAGAAGTGAGGATTAGGAGTACCAAAATGCAAGTTTTTTCCTTGGTATATGTATGTATTGTGTGTGTCACTTTTCTACAATTATTTTCTGGCATATAACATTCACTTATGTATTGTAATACCTTCTGATAAATCATTATAGTATTTATTAGGAAAATGTCTTTGCTTTGGTTCAGTGGTTTAACAGCAGCATCAAAGCTATTCTCTCACTGAATGTGAATTACTTATAAACGTAATTGCTATGTTGCTTGTGGACCGGGTCTAAACACCTCAGTATAAGATTTAAACTTGACATTTTGTGTAATAATATATTGAATTGTTATAGCTTACTGCTTAATCTTCTACATTGTTTGATCTTCTTCATATGTTCACACTGGTATGGTACAAAGCTCCAGCTGACTGCAATGAGTGTAGACCAAAGCCCCAAGTAATTTTTAAGCACAATTTGTTGTTAAGTGATTAATTCGTGAAGCATGCTATGAAAACTGGCTGTTTCATTCTTCCTCTTACTTACTTTGTTCTGTTAGAGAACAAGTTGAAATAAGTTTTCTGGTGTTTGTGACATCTTGCTCTTATGTTTTTGACTTTTGATTTCAGTCTGAATTGGACTGAAGTAGTATTTTGGTTTTAATATGTTATTTGGACCTGAAACTTAAAACTGGATAGCCAAAACAAACACATTCCCTGTACAGAGACCACCTAGAAGTAGCTGGAACTTGGTCACAGCCAGCAAGGCAGGCACAGCACCTACTGTTGGGGGGCTAGGATGTCACCCGTCCCCATGGGACTGGAGCTGGCTGCCCTGGAGACAATGGCTTCTGGCAGCCCAAGAGGTAACCCAGGAGTCAGATTACAGAGGTCTGTCTCCTGTTTCCACTCTCAGATTCACTGGATCTGTTCAGGGGTAAGGCTCTGAGGCTTCAGAAGCTACCATATTTTGGACACGTTGGGAAAATTTTTGGTTTAGTTTGTGTAATGCTTGAATGCTCCAGAGATGGAGGTTCTGCAAGCAGTGAAGTCCAGAGAGCTGGGACAAACTCTGACCAGCCTCTATAATCCACATCTGTCACAGCCCAGTAGAAATCCACATGAAAGTTCCGTGAGAGCTCAGCCTTTCTTTGCCTTGTCCCAAATTTCCATGCATTTCAGATGAAGCGCTTTGGGTTCAATGATGAATCCTTTTTAGATGGAAGCATTCACAGCAAATTGTCCAGCCCCTCCCAGGGTACAAGCCTGAGATGGGAGGATGCATCAGAAAATGGGCAAACTATGGAACTGTTCGGACCACATGTGAACTTTGCCACTGATGAAATATAAGTAAATCTGCTCAGACCCTAAGAGCTGAGTTGAAGCAGAGCTTTTGAAAAGATTGAACTTGGATCACAGTTTCATGTCTGTCTCTGAAATATTTTATTGCTGTTTTATGACACCAGAGTGTAAACTATGGCGGTCTAAAGACATGCAGTGTGAAAGTTTTATCCTACATAAATAGTACTCTTCTGGTTTTAGGGAAATACATATTTAAAAGTACAGCTTAGGAAGCCATGTGTGTTGGTAAGAACAACATCTTAGTATTTTTTAGAAAACTGGGGGTACTTTATTTTTATTAGTTGATAGTGTGTAATTATTTTCAGACCATTGATGTAGGTCAAACAGAAAAAGGAGATGGGAGATAGTGTGCTTTGTATGAATGTAAATACTACTGGAGAGTATGTGACACTGTAAGAATCAGAGAGGAATATCTTTTTTAGATTAATTAATAGAAGAAAATGTCTTTCCCAGGCCTGAAACATACTGTATGCAGTTTGTGTGTAAGTATAATGAATTGGCTTATGCTGTGTGTGTACACATATGTGTCTACACAAATGCAGTTACATAGGTACATCAACAGCTACTGTATTGATTCAGTTTTGTTAAAAGTGCATGGCTATGTTTTCCATTTTTAGGATAGGAATGGTAACAAATAAAGATGTTTAGTCTCCTGTTATATTTTTAAAAGTAATATAAAACTATGTAATCCAAGAGGTGTTGTATTTCATAATCAAAGGGATTAAAGATCAATTAATTTTGGTTGTGACTTCATTGGGATTCATCAGTAGCTTACCCTGGCCTTTATCTCTAGGGTTTTGTATCTGGAGCTCCTTCAGCTTTTGCTCCATCCCATGCTGAGATGGTTCACTGTCATTTCCTTCCCCTATCTCACACTGAGTGACCATAAGCAGAAAAACAGTTTTTGTCTGCTCCTTTTAGTTAACATTCTTGTTCCAGTAGACTCACCCAGATAATTTTTTCACAAGTTATGAAATGGTTTTTTTATATCTGTGAATGCCATGTTATTCTCCTTCCCCCAACCTTGGCACCAGTGTCCTTTTCTGTCTCTGTGAATAAGTTTGGTCTGTGCTGATTAAGATGAAACTGAGGTGTGAAGTGCGGTTGTCCCATTCTCCAAGACTGAAAGGACTATAATGTGACATGGATGTTTTATTAGAGGTGTGAAAATACATGTTTTTACTGTTTCTAAATTGTTATTATTGAAATTTCTTAGAAATAACGTATTTATTCTGCTAGGAGATTCTGATGGATCACTGTGCCAGCCGTCAAGGAAAATATCCTGTATTATCCTTGCTCTCAGCAGCATCTTCAGTGTCCTGGTGATGGGGTGCCTTGGAAGGATTGTGCAGAATAAGCTTAATATTTACTCTGTCCATCAGAGACTGTGCTGTAAGTGCATGTTGTGGCTATCACTTGACATTTCCAAGTTGGTTAACTGAGAGTGCTTTGACTTAACATCTTTATTATGGTTTTTATAATTTTGATGGGTTTATGCTATTTAGGTGGATGAAACTTTGTATCTGGCTCAAGTAAATACGAAAGGTGCTTTTACGTCGACTTATTAGTTTGTATAATCAGCGGCAGTTTCCATGATTGTTAGAGAAATCAATATTTTTCTTGTAGTGCATTACAAAAATGCTGTAAAATGCATAAAGACTGTAGTTGTCTAGCAGCATCTGATAAAATTCATTCTTCTGCTGCTGTGCATAACAAGAAAGGGAGAAGATGCTTTTGGATATTTTGAAGATATATTCCCTAGGAGATATATGTCTAGTGGAATCTGTATATATGGAGAGATGGATGTTGAACCAATGTTCTGTATAGGGTGTACGTTTTCCAGCTGTAAGAAAGATGTTTCTGCAACCTAACTGCACTCACTGAAATAAACACTTTTGGGAAGAATTTAGCTGAATGGTTATTTTTGGTCTGGCAAAGGGGAAACGAACTGAGTGACTGTCATTACTCTGATGCTGATTACTGGAACTGACCAGCTTAAAGACAATTTGCTAACTGTTTAAAAACAAGCTTGTCTTTCTGGGTCCAACTGTGATTTAGAAAGGGAAGAGTTTTAGACCACTTCTTTTTTAAAATTTTCTTTCTTTTTTTTTAAAATAAATATAAATTAGCTTTTTAAAAACGTTTTCTAGTCAAAAACTTCCTCAAACCCCACATGCTGTGGGATTTAGGGAATTAACAGGGTGATTCAGACATACAAACCTCACATTCATTCCTACTCTTGAGACTTTTCCTTAAGGAATAAAACATAAAGATCTTTCCTGCACTTGGTCAGAAACAAAACCCAACCCTCTTATTTTTTTTTGACTAGGAAGTAAGAAAACTAATAAACCTAAGGTTAAGCTCTAGTGCACACTGTAGTCCAGGATATGAGTGATGTGACTTCAGCAGGTGTTTGCAGCACTCCTCCCTGTGACCTCTTGACTGATATATTGTTTGATTGCTCCTTCCCTTTCCCGTCCCCTGCTCCATACAGAGCCCCAGTAGGGTCTAAAGAGTGCTTCAAAGTGTCCCTTCTACAATTTTTCTTAGGGAGGGGAAGAGAAAGCACTGAGAGCACTGCCGTGTGCATTAGTTTGCATCTCTGTAGAAGACAGACCAATGGCATTGCCTGAGCTCTGCCCCGAGTAGTAGAAAGATGGGATCTTGCAGCCCTACTGCTCTCTTGATGTAAGTCCGGTTTCCTTTTCCTGTGGGGGTAGGGTTGGGAAAGGTCATATAAGCTGCAGTGACTGTCTTTCTGCAGCAGGAATTGAGGGTACTCAGAATGTGTATAATTCCCAAGTTGCACACAAAAAAATCATTATATCATGGATTGGTTTCACATGGTTTTCCCCTTCATTCCGCCTTAACAAAACCAACAAACTCAAACAAAATATATCCTTCCATTTATGCAGGAAATTAAGCTAGTGAGACTCGGTGCTTGTCCATACTGCAGTTTAGTTTAAGTGCCCATATGCACGTGTATTTTCTTGCTTTCTCCCTCTTAGGACTGCTTGCCTTGGTGCTCCACCTGCAAATTTGATTTAAATGTCCTACTGACATAATGTTTAATTTTAAATTTATAGTATGTGTTTGTCTCTGCCTTGGTCATTGTTGCTCAATACCCAGCAACTTCTTTATCCATTGCCCTCTTTGTCTCCTTGAATCAGGAAAAGTTTTCTCTTCTTTTATTATGCATTCACAAGCTGAATCAAGTAGCACAGAATCAAGCTGAATCAGGAATCAATCCCCCAAATTCTTGATTTTGTTTTTATATATATATATATATATAAATCGCCCCCCCGCCAACTTTTTTGTTCTATTATTTTTATTACTGGGCTTCCTTGCCAAATTCAGGCCATGTTGGTCAATCTGTCCAGCTTGTGTCTCTTCCATCTTAGTTCATAGAGTCTCTATGGGCTTTGTTTAAAATTTGCCTGGGTTAATTTGATTGTTTAAAACTTCTCTGCTGTTCTGATCCTTTTTCACAAGTGCTCTTCTTACTGTGTCTTCAGTCTGGGATTAATCCCAAATCAGGGCAAGTTTACTAAATACCTTGCAGGATTTTCCCATTCACTGGCACAATTCTAGGCAATTAGATACATAGCTACATTAATTACTGCATTTCAAAGACAAATCCAGCCTAATAGGAGGTTCAGGGTGGCTGCCTGCAGTATGTTGCCTTCCACCACATTCCTGATTCCCATTTTGCTACACCAGATGCAGTCAACATCCTTGTCTCTTAAGCACTTCTGTAGTCCTTTGTATCTCCTCCCTTTCCTTTGGCTAATATTTCACTGGTGTTTAAATCCACATCCAGTTGTGTTTTTATTACACAGAGATGGAAACTTTGCCCAGTGATTCCTTTTCATTCTCTGCCTTCCTTCTGTTTTATCTTAAGTATATTGAAAGGGAAACAGGAGGAGGGATGGAAAAGGAAGTGTTCAGTCTAGACTTCCAAATCAATTTCCTTTTCCCTACATAGCATAGCTCATTTCCTTCCAGAGCAGCATGGCTGGGAAGTTCCACATTTCTTCTTCTCAGCACTGACTTTCCTGAAGTTTGTTGAGTCAAAGCACAGCTACTAGGAGTGGTCCAGAGGACTGTATACACGAGCGTGTGAGTGTTCCTCCCTCTCTTGCTGCTGAACCAAAGAATAATCAGAGATTAATGTGGAAAGGAGAGGGCAGTCTAGATAAGCAGCCACAGGGTGGAAATGTTGAAAGAAAATAGACAAATATCCATAGACACACCTGCACTTGGGCGTTTCTGCATCGTGGGGCCTCACTTGTTTTTGCTTGTTTTTCCCATAAATGTCTGAAGGACAGAAAACTGAGCAGAGTGGGGGTTGATGATTTGCTTGAGGGTTAATTACAAGGTTTTGCCTTTGCAAAAAAAAAAAATAAAAGTCATAGTTTACGGTTGTAACTTTAACTCTTCATATGCTGAATTTAGCCAAAGACAGGAGGGTTTTTTTCTTTAAAGTGCGTTTATATTTGCTGTTTTCAAATAGCATCCCACTTAGTAATGTTGCATCCAATCTTACCACCCTTCTGTGTTTGCTTTAAATCAAATTAATAAATCTTTTTAGGTCAAATTAAAATTCATGACTAAGCAACTTTCCTCCTATTGGTTCAAGATACTCTGTTTCAGATTTTCAGGTGAATTAAACTCAGTTTGGACAGGAAATGCTTCCAAAAAGGAAAAAAATGATGAGATCATAGTCTGTCGACTCCATGGAGTTTCTTACTTAGTTGGTGCCTTTATGTGTTTGTTTACTTAAGAGCTGAAATTTCTTCTGTGTTGGGTGCGTGGAGACATGAATGAGAAGATGAGCTGGAATCTGACTACAGGCTTGATTTAAGATAATTATTTTGTCTGTTCAGTTTGGCCTTTGCTTAGCAAGACAAAGCTACGTGGTATTTATTGTTCTGCCCCTGGTAACTGCAGATTCGTGTTGAATATCTGACACTTATTCCTGAGTCTCACAAAGCTCCTAGCTGATTTCTTGTGTTAATTGTCAGAAAATGCACTCTAAAACCTTAGAGGAGTACTTCCAGACTACTAGGTATAGCAGTTACACGGGAAGTTGAGTTGATTGATCTTTCTTTTTAATAGAGGAGTAGATAAAGAAGCTATCTTTACATTTAATCTCAAAAATGTTCAACAAACTCTATAAGCAAAGGAAAAGATGTCCTGCTTCCCAGACCGTTTGCCTTTAATTCTCAACTACAGAAGACCCTCCTCCTGTTAGGCGTAAGGTAAAACACTGTAGTATTCTCTCCAGGCTGATGACTTTTCTTCATGTGTAGGAAATCCCCTGGCTTGGGAAGAGATCATGTATGGGTAGGCATGCTGGTGGAGAGTGATTAGTACATCAATTTGATCATCCACACTGGACAGTGTCAAGGTATTGGGGTCCCAGAATTTGGGAGTTGCTTTCTGGCATGGGAGACTTTGTAAGAGCAAACAAGGGATGTTATGGTATGTGAAGTAATATAATGACACTGTTAAGGAGTTCATGCTGCAAATTACAGATCTTTTTGTGAGGGTAGGGGATGCTGCTTCTTGCTTGCTTCAGCTAGGTTGCAAGTGGCCAGACTGCTACAAGGAGATGCAAATTTTCTGTTTGTAGAGGTGCATCTGTAGTGAATAGATATGTAGTTGGTAGCTGAAGGTGCATGAGTTATTTACAACCTTATTATAATCCATTCAGCTGTGTTGGACTGGTTTGTTCAAGTTTTTGACATCTGTGACTGGCAGGAAGATGTCTGTTCTATTAAAGAGAACTCTAAAGGGAACCCAGCAGTGCCAGGTATTCAAGATTAAAGGGAGGAGGGGCAGGGAAGAAGTTGGCTATGATATTTCTCCTGATATTATCTGCCAGTAAGTGATCACTGTGAGCTTTTTTTTCTACCTGAAATGTGTCACTTTGTTTGGATTGTTTTTGGCCTCTGTGCTGTCTATAGTAGGTGCTAAGGCTGTATTTAGTAGAGGTGAGGGTGAGAGGTAAAGGTGCTGCTTTCTAAGAGGGAGAATGGATACACCACAATACAAATGATTTAGAAAATGCTACTTTTGTATCTGTGATCAGGGCATGGCTAGGGGCTTTCAATACTCAAAGCAATGTCAATGTACTCTGATCAAGGGGAGAAACTGCAATAGTAAGTAAAATTTTTACTCTGCCAGGAAAAGACGGGCCAGTATCTCATGTTTTCAAGTAATTTTTAGTCTCATTTTTCCAATTATGCACTCTAATGGAGGGGTAGGGAAGACTGACCTTTCTGGCACAAATTGATGTTGTGAGTGTCTTTGTGTATGTAGTTGCTTAGTCTTGAAGGACATAGGGCAGTTCCAGAGAAAAAAACAGTTGTGTTTCTGGAAAGTCAGGATTTGAAGCAGTGCTGTGCTAAATGCTGAATGAGGCAGGTCAAAATACATGGAGGCATAGGTGGAAATTAAAAGAAGGGAAAAAACCCAAGGTATCTAGTTTTGTTGCCTGCCAGCTGGTAGGACTATAGAGCTTAAACTGTGTCCTAGGGGTCTGGCAATGGCATATTGTATGGCCTTAAGAAAGTAACTGTGCCTGAAAGTTCCTGAGGTCTTTGATTTGTGAAATAGGGGCAATAAGCAAGGTGCCTTGAGTTCTAGGGATAAAATGGTGCTATGCAAAAATTGAGTTCTATCACTTTTAATAATATTATGATTATTGAAGTATTCTCACTATAATTTTTACATCAGACATAATTACTGTTTTTCTGTGAACAGTCTAAGATTACTTAAAGGTGCAAAAATATTTCAGTTTCTCTGAAGGTATTGCTTGGAGGCAATCTGTGAAGATTTAGTGTTTTTTGCTTTGTCCTGGTATGTAATGTAGCCTGTAGCGTTAGAGTCTTTTCAGATCAATGCATTTTAGCAGAATTATTAAGTGCTTTCCCAGTAAATTATAAACAAATAAAACACTCTTGAAAAGGAGACCAGCATTTACTTTGTTTTTTTAAATTTGTCTCATATTTTGTAAAGCAAAATGGAAGAGACTAGATCTTATATAACATCCACATCTAAAGAGCAGTGCATCTTATGCTTAACTGACATTAGCAGAAGAAAATATATATGAGTTACATGTCTTATTCTCACCATTGCACCTTGGTTACTGCTGTTGTAGCTGATTCTTACGCAGAAGGTGTGTAAGAATGCATGATCATCTCTTGGCATCAGGAATGGCAGTGTTCAAGTCTTATCTCTAGACTAGTAATACTTTTCCTATCACATGCCTCCTTTTCAGTTTTGCTGGATGAAAGAAAATAAAGTGCGTTTACATTGGAAAACTTAAGTGTGCTCTCAGCAGATTCTAGATTTGGAAAAAAAATGGTAGCTGGCTTGTTTAATGAACAACCCTTGACTGCAATCTCTAATCTCAGGACTGGTTGCTGGGCTCACCTGCCTTCTTGCAGTGCTGTTACTGAGCTCAAAGGGGCCAAACTCAGGCAAAAACCCGTGACACTGAGTAGAACTGAAAATGTGTATGTAAACATTATTTTTGGCTAGCACTTTTTTTCCCCCTGCTTTGGTACTGATGTTGTGAATAATGACCATCACTACATTCGTTAGAAGCAGGTGGAATAACACATTACACCATAGACAGAAATTATTTTCAGTGTGAGAGAAGTCTTGGATTTTCCAAAAGGCTTGCAGGAGGAATATTTTCCTCCTGAAACTTCAGGATATAGATGAAGACTTACTGGACTGTGTATCGCTTGACTTTTGCTACCTTTCATTAAGCATTTAGTAGATACTACAGAAATACATGTGATCAGAGAACTATAATGCTTCTCAGAAAATAGCTTTTTGACATGCAGTGCTGTCCATATTGTGTCACTCTGGTAGCCCTGCTAAAGCAGCTCACAGTGAATCCCCCCACCACAAATGTGTAAAATGGGTTGAGGTTGGAGAATAAATGTTCCTCTCCCTTCCACATCACTGAATTCTCCTTTTCCTCTTTCTTACCCGCTACTTTTTGGATTACAAAAATTACTGGATGTAAATCTGGAAAATCAGCAGAATGTTTGTTTTTATTTTTTTCAAAGGGTTTTCATGCTTTTAGGCGAATGTTTGACTTACGGTTGTTGGCCCTTGCACAAGAGACTATGAAAGCTATTTCCTTTTTCCTTAATTAAACCATGCAGAATATCAGGTTTCTGAGCAGTGAATTTCCTCTCAGGAGATAGGTGAGCATATGTGGTAAAAGCGGCTGGTTTTGTAGGCTTTAGAAATTGATCCTTCTATACTTTCCATATACTTTCTGAAGCCAAACTTGTACTTTTCATATAGACAGAAGTGCAGTCTTCCCCATCCTCCCCTTTTTAAAAAAAAATCTCAGAGTTAAATAGACAAGTAGATAGTTAGAAATAACTGAGGAAATTTCTAAGGGTGTGGTAGTAGGACCGTGGTAGCAAACATGGTGATAGCAATGGGCCAGACTAGTTTGTGTGTGTAACTTGATTTGAATCAGCAGATCTCCATAGGAACTAAAGCCAGCCCTCTGCTTTTATGCTGATGTTTTTGTGCATGACTTGCTTGCAGTGCTGGTGAGAAAGGGAAGAAAAAGTAAACGGGAATGACATTTCCGTCACTTTTCTTGTATCCTGGTTTTTAAGGTCATGTATTTTTATACCTACCAGTTTGTCTGTGTAGGTGGGCATGTACGAGTCGTGGTCTGTCTTCTCCTTGTGCAATGTCAGGGGGAAGTTCAGGTCGGTGCGCTGCTGGGGCCAGCCCACATCCTTCACCCACGCAGCCCCTTGAAGCAGTTGCACACATCAATCAGGGAAAGCCCTCATCTCTGTGCACTGTTGGAGCAGGTGTGTGAGCTCATGATGACATTAGATGACTGTCATGTTGCCACAGGGTGGCCACCATTGCCTAGTGCGTGTTCTTTGTGCAAAAGGTCTGAAATAAATGATTGTCTTTGATGCAAAACATACTGCTCCAACACTTACACCACTGATACCCATACTTTCCTCTCAGAGATGCTCTGGGGTAGAGCAGAGGGAAAGAAAAGTGAGGAAAGTGATTTGGCAAAAAGTTGCAAATGTCTGTACAAAAAATCCCACCTAGTGCCATGCTTTTAAAATTGTCACCCAGTTACAAGCATGGCAGAGGTTGGAAATGACCAAGGCTGTACACAGCCAAACAGAAGCTGGCTGGCTAAATCATGACCCAAGGATTGGAGAGTTCTTGAAGCACAGATGGATGCTATGCTGGGAAGAAAAGTTCTTGCAAAGCTATTGCTTTCACATCCATTTAGTGTTGTTGTTTTGATTTTTTTGGGGTTTTTTTGTTTTGTTTTTTCTTTTCAAAGTACCAATGCTGCTCCTTGTTTTTTTTCCTTGAAAGATGAACCCAAAATAAATGCACTCTCACCCTAACCAACCCTCTTTTATTTTGTAGTATGTAGTATGCAACACCCAGCTGTAAATAAATTGACTATATGAAGTGAAAATACTCTGTGTTTCCTCAGGTGGGAGGTGTTGGCTTCTTCCAAGTCCTGTTTACTTGGACCATCTCTGTTACAGTGTGTGTGAGACAAACTGTCCTTCTGTGCCCAGGTAAGGTTGGAAGTGCTTTACTGATTTAATTTGCCCCTGCGACTTCAGTAAAGTAGCTCTGGGTTTTGTAAGTACACGAGAGATGAATTTGGTGTCAGCTTCTGACACTTCAAATACATAGCTTTGTTTTGATAAATTAATGGAGTATATTGAAACAAGTTATTCTTGGGGCATGTGCCAGTAGGCATAAGTAGGAAATCCAAGGATTACTGAGATCTTAAGTGCCTCCAGTCTGGGAATTCTCTTAAACAGTTAGCAGAGTGACATCATCACCTTGTGGGGTTGGGGTTTCAGAAGTTCAGTATCTCAAAAAAATGGAGTTTTAGGGTGTCTTTCAATCTGCCTGAACACTCTACTCCCTCAGTGCCCTGGGGACAGAATGCATATGTGCCTACCTGCCAATTGCACTCCAAACCTTGTTTATGAATGAGTATATGAAGAAATTCAGAGAATTTGTTTTAAATGAAATGGTCTATCCAATTATTTTATCTTTAAATGTAGGCAGGACAAACCAATATTTTAAGACAGAGTGGTGTTAATCACTATAGACATCTCTTCCATAAAAAAACCCCACACTTTTCCATCCATTAAAATATTGAAGCCTTCCTAATTCAGTGTATTCACAGACATGTAAAAATTACAGGATAGGGGTCTGGTTAAGAACAAATTCTCCTTGTATTGCCATGTCAACAGTGTTCATGCTGCTCCACTTCACCCACAGATAATACTGGAGACAGGTGCCTAGACCCAGGAAAGGAAGTGGCTTTAGCTGTGCTGTGCACAGTTCTTAGATGTAGAAGAGCAATTCTGACTCCTACAAAAAATCTCCAGCTTTACCACACTGGTGGGTTTGCAGATGAAAGTGTATGATTGAATATTGCAATGAGTGTTAGTTTCCATAGACGACGAGACCATCTCCAGCTATGCTATGTAAGTTGATGTGACTTCTGCAAAAGGGGTCCAAATCTTTTTCTGCTTTGAGATGTGAACTCACCACTGCTGAATATTTGAGAGGAATCTCCCTGCAGAGAGAAGTCTCCTCTTTCCCCACCCTGTTCCTTTGATTTTATTTTCTGCCAATAGCCTCCCTTGAAAATGAACTCCTAAACAAGTTGCTTCATTGTTATGATTTTTACCTTTCCTGTAGAAGCCAATCCCTGCTTGTTTCACATTCAGGAACTGCATAGATAGTGGTGGTCTTAGTTTAAGGTGCAGGAACTGCTTTCTGAGCGCTTTGATTACACTGCACAGATGCTGACCCATAGACCAAAGCACAGGAGAATAACCATGCGATGTTCACGGATGGGTCACAGCACACTTGGCCTTACCAGCTCTGTTTTGCTACTTTATCATACAAATCAGCTCACACTGGTGTTCACACAGTGAGGGTGGAACAGGCTGGTGCACATGGCAGTAGAACTTAAGGGGGTGGGGAGAGGAAGAGAAGACTTGCCAGACTTGATAGTGTTAATGAAAAAATAAAGAAAGAAAGGAGAGAAAC
This sequence comes from Phaenicophaeus curvirostris, assembly GCF_032191515.1. Classification (NCBI taxonomy): domain Eukaryota; kingdom Metazoa; phylum Chordata; class Aves; order Cuculiformes; family Cuculidae; genus Phaenicophaeus; species Phaenicophaeus curvirostris. The sequence continues at coordinate 40,046,013 of NC_091394.1, forward strand.
AATGTTTGAGAGCAGAGAGTGACCTGACAAATGTGACCTCTGTTTTTCCCAAGAGCTTCTGACTTTGAAACCAAAGCTGGCTTTAATGTCCACCAGGTGCCATCAGGGTGTTTTGATGCCCTGTAAGGAAGGGAATTAGCCTTATAGTTTCAGCATCTGCACTTCAGTAAATTTCAGTGACAGGGTGTATTCCTGTTCAGATCATAACCTTTGAGGTTCAAAGGCCATAAGCAGCTCAATCATTAATTCTGTTACTTCCACAGGAGGTGATGAACACCAACTTGTACTTCACACAGGTTTTGCCACAGGAGCCTTTCCAGTCCTATCCCTCTTTGAACAGGGTCTGCCTGAGCATCTCTGAGCCACCAGTCAGAGCAATCAGAAAGGTAGGCAGATGCAGCACAGAAGCAGTGCTGGTAGTAAGAGTATTCCTCATGCTAAAATAATACTTTAAAGTTCATATTCTGTCAGCTGAGATTATAGTTCAATTTCTTGGATGAAGTGAGCTGTTATTTTGCTCAAGTTATATGACTCTTTGTGCCCCATTGCTATATAAGCAAATTGTTGTTACTTATTATCTTCTTCCAGGCTGCTTCCTCTATGGGTAATTGTGCCTCTGATATTATTTAGATATCTCAGCCTTGCTTATGGCCTGAGTGTCACATGTAGAGTTTAGCTTTTCAGGTGATTGTCTTGTCCTGCAGAAGCTGGATTTATAGGAATATTGTATATTGTCAGCCAGAGGAAACAACCAACTGATTGGTGTCTTTGCTTCCTCCACCCCTCTCCCCTTTCCTTTGAGAGGCCCAAAAGCCAGCCATTCCTGGACAGTTACCCTTCTGTTTGTGGGGCCTGGGAGATTCAAGCAGCTCATCTGATCTCCTGCCACAGAGGCTGTGTTGTGGCAGGGAAGAAGGGGGTGTAGGCAGCGTGCCTACAACAGAAGATTTGCTGGGGGAGAAGGACCTAGGGCTATCCAAGGAACAGCTCAGGACCATTGACTTACTGATCACCGGAGTGGGCAAGATAAGATGGCCTTGAGAGGTCATTTCCAAGGATAACTGCACCATCTATGCAGTCTTGCTACTGTAGCAAGTGGATGCTTAGGAACACAATAGAAGATTATATCTAACACCTCTGGTTGTACTGCAATACACTGTGGGTCCGAAAGTGCAACAGGACGACCTCACCTTCTGCTTCACAGTACAGTCACCTCCTGCACCCAATTATCTGTTCTACAGTCCATTAGTTTAAAAGCGTAGGACCAAAGTAATTTCAACAAGAAATCTGGGATGCTGTTGTGCCCCAAGGATCCAAGACAACTGGCATTTGCTGAAGTCAACATAGTGATGTTGTTGTTATTAATAATTGCATTTCATATTGTGGCACAAAATACAGCTTGTTTTTATCTTATGTAGGTTATATTGTAGGAGTGCTTCTTATCAAAGATTAAAATTGCTGCACAAAGTTGTATTTGCATCCAGAGAGAGCATTTATTAATTAGCAAATAATGATGTGATGAGATTGAAGCATACTGCCTTTTCTTTTTCAGTCTTACTTTGAGACATGCGTACTATAAAAGCGTATGTACAAATAAATGGTTGTCCCTGTGTCTGTAAAAACCTAGGCAGACATGTTACAGTGTAATTAAATTTTATTGGGAGTGACAGTTTAGAAAGGAAATGCTGCCCAAAGATAGACAAGGAGTATAGCAATAAGAATGTACATTTATGAGTTTACAATAAAATATTAGAAACATATTCCTATAAAATAGAATCAATATTAGCATGCAGCTGTATAGATACATATTAATTCCTTTTTAACATTAAAATATGTTTGGAAATTGTTTTGAAAATTTCCAACCCAGGCACAAAGTCTAGATACCTATTCCTTCTACTTCATGGTAGGATAAAAATGTAGATGGTGAGTAGGATTTAGCAATGCTACGGGCATTGCTGTGGGTTTCGGGGCAAATTATAATCACCGTGGAGACTGAAGTGTATTGAAAATCAGAAAACCTCAACAAACCTTTTAAATGAATTGCTGAAGTCTTCTAAGAGGATTTTAGAATAAAGGTATCTAAATGCATTCACACATGTCAGGGAAACCTGAGTGCCTGTGTGCATTGTGGGGCCCTCATTTAATTTTGTGTAGTACTACGATGAACTAAGCCTGTTTTACTGCATGTTAGTTTGTGTAGTGCCTCCTGAATCAATTCAGAGCCCTTACTAGTATAAGGATGCTTCTGCTGGAGAACGTGGGTCTTCTTCAATTGCATTGAATGACTTCTAAGGATGCCTCAAAAATGGGCACTGGCTAACGGGGCCTGGAGGACAATGTTTCAAAGTTGATTTGAATAAGCAAGAAGAACCAATCCGTCTTGCAAATAATACTGACTTTTTTGGGTTTTTTTGTATTTAAGTTGTTTTTCATGTACTTAGAAATAGTATTTTAGTATTTTATTTTAGTATAAATAGTATTTCTGAAGTCTTTTCTAGTTTGTGTTCAGCAGTAAATTCTGGAAAGCTCATGAGCAGCTGTAGAAATAACAGGAGAGTAGTAACTCAGGAGGAAGCTGCCTCAGTATTCACAGCTGAAAGGTTCTCCTGCTGTATTCCTAAATTTAACCTTCAGTTTCACTTCCCTGTAGCATAGTTCTGATTATATTGTGTAATGAAAAATATCTTATATAATCTTTGATACTTTTTTTCCTTTTTGCATAAAGAAAAGAATTTTGTTGTTAAGAAGAAAATGTTCTGAAGTGTTTCCACTAAGGCACAGCTAGAAAGAAAAAAGAAAAGGTAGAGAAAAATTTTCATTAGTTGTGTTAAGAAAATGTAAAATAAATCAAATATACACATTTAGAAAAGTTCTTTGGAAACTTCAGCTGTGCTTCTAGTTATCACTTGAACCAGTTATTGGTGATGGATCTTTGTATGAGTGAACAGAAGAATGGTCACACTGGAATAGCCTTAAGTTAGTGTTCTGGATGAGTATTGCCTGGTTGGTTTTGCATTTATTTTACTACTGCTGTGAATCACACTAGCTACAAATCAGACTTCAGTGTTATGAAGACATAAGTAAACCAATGAGTTCATGAGTTTGAAATACTACACCTATAGTTTTCTGTGTAATTTTTTCATGTTGTAAAGTGGATATGAATTGCCAGTGACCGCGATAGTAAGTCAAGTTTACATAATCAATTATTTTGTGTCTTTTAGATATTCTGAATATCACGTATATTTCTTTTATATATATAAAAATATATTTGAAGAGGCCTGTAGTGGTTTTCTTTGCACATAGCTGATATGAAAATTTTGTTTACAAACAACAGCTCTTTCTCTTGTTGTCCAGCTGTCCACAAATGAAAAGCAAAACTGGAGAGAGAGCTAATCATTATTATTTACTAAATTCAGCATGTTTACTGCATCTGCCTTTTTGTTCATGTTAGCAATTCACTGCTAGTGACAACCTGCTCCCTAAGCACTAATTCCACCTGCAGTCTTGAGTATGAAAAAGAAGATACTGGGCTAGGTGTAATTAAACTTCAAAATCTGGAACAGTTGTTCATTTTAGTGGCTGCTTCCCTTGAAAATTCTATTAAGACTAGTAGGATGTTAAGACCTATGGAAGTGAGAATGCATTTCATGACCTCGGGGACAAGAGAAGACCAGCATGGTCACTAGATGGGTGATGTGGGAGATGACAAAGCTCTTGAGGAGATAGCCTTGCTACAATTACTGCGTACCAAGTGCAGCAACTTAAAAAAAATAAATCCGAAAGTCCTTTGGATCATCCCTTAAATAAAATAAGATTGTGGTGATGATGCCCAGGGTGTTTTGTTTTCTTTTTAAGTTGGCTATTGACCTGTGGCTTCCTAAAGGGAGGGAAAAGAAAGTTTGGATAGGGAAATGCTAGCATACCTTTGTATAGAGCCTGTTGATGGGCTTTAGATGTAACAATATTGTAGCACACTATATGAAGAAGAGGTAGAGTAGACAGGTACATCTGCTGGCAATCTTTCTTTTTAATTTGGAGCCACGTGAAGTAGCTGCCTTCAGGCCTATGGCTTCTGTTCTTTCAGATTAATAGTGTGCAGGTAGTGGTGGTGTTGGGGGAAAGTCTACTTTTACCTCTAGCTTCTGTTTGCCTGTTTGTGAGCCTGAGAACATTTCCTGTCTGCTCGGTAATGGGAAATGTAACCAAACATTGGTGAGTGATATTTCTCATGCTTGGCATTATGCATTGGATTTTCTGTACCACCTGAGATATGTTGCAACGTGCATGAAGAGGGAAAGTGGCTGGATCATTAGTATGATTTGCAGCTAACTTACTGTAATATTTTACCTTGTTGGCTTCTCAGCATATATTGTACTGTGTCTAAAATATATTTCCCAATTATAATTCCTTACAGTCCAGTATTGCAAAAAGCATGTGAATATTGTTCTTTAAAGTACATGTAGTTTTGTGAGTGGCACACTTTGAAATGAAAAGTTTTGCTTTGGTCTAGAATTTATACATCAGCTCTCTACTTATATTTTTCTCATTTTTGCTTCTGCATTTCCCCATACTTTCCTTCCTGTCTGTGTTTTATTTATTTCCTCTCTAAAATATAGATACGTGGGAACAAGCATTTTCATTCACTTTTGGGGATAGTCTATGGCCATTTTAAGAAAGGTCAGCAGTTCACAAGACTGTTTCCGAACATGGATTATATGAAATGTGGTTTAGGAAAAAGAAAACAAAATCAACAGTGCTTAGTATCCTGCAGTTTTCAGATGAATAATGCTACTAAGAAATGCCCATCCTGCTTGTTCTTGCCCTGATTCTGTGAAAAATAAGTTTTGTGATGCAAATTCACTCATCAACTGAAGGGCAAGGTAAGAAAAGGAAGATGAGAGAGTGCAGAAAGGAACAGCAGAGAGAGAATTTGTACTTTGGATGTGTTTGTTATTGATATTATGCTAAATTATTGTAAACATAGGTTAGGATTACTGATTGGGAAGCAGTATTGATATTGGCATCTTTACTAATATCTGTGGCCCTATTAAATTGTTTAGTTGCTTTAATGAGAGAATGTGAAGGTATGTGACTCTTTAGGAAGAATTTGAGGAGACAGACAAGTCACCTTTTTTTGGCCTATGTGCAAACAAGATGAGAATTCAAGGCTATGGATTCAGTACCTCTCCCTACATAGGCATGAACAACACTTAGAAGTTTCTGCAGTGTTGTGAGTGCTAAGGTGTTTAAGTTGTATGAGTTCAGTATATGTTTATCTATCCGTAACTTTTTTTAAAATGACATAGGCTTGATATAGAATCATAGAATCATAGAATAGTTTGGGTTGGAAGGGACCTTAATGATCATCTAGTTCCAATCCCCCTGTCATGGGCAGGGAAGCCTCTAGATCAGGCTGCTTGAGGCCCCATCCAACCTGGCCTTGAACACTTCCAGGGAGAGGGCATCCACAACTTCTGTGGGCAACCTATGCCAGTGCCTCACCACACTCATTGTGAAGAAATTCCTCCTTATGTCTAGTCTAAATCTCCACCTCTCCAATTTATAGCTATTCTCCCTTGTCCTGTCGGTACATGCCTTTGTAGAAATTCTCTCCCTGTCTTTCTTGTAGGCCCTCTTCAGGTACTTGGAGGTCACTATAAGGTCTCCTCAGCAGCTTCTCTTCTCCCAGCTGGACAACCCTGAATCTCTCATACGGTTCTCATCTGGGAGGTGCTCTAGCCATCTGAGCATCTTTGTAGCACTCCTCTGAACCCATTCCAACAGTTCCATGTCCTTCTTATGTTGAGGATTCCAGAACTGGACACAATGCTCCAGGTGGGGTCTCACAAGAGTGGAATAGAGGGTCAGAATCACCTCCCTCAACCTACTGGCCAAGCTTCTTTTGATGCAGCCCAGGATATGATTAACCTTCTGGGCTGTGAGGGCATATTGCCAGCTCATGTTGAGCTTCTCATCAACCAGCACCCCCAAGTCCTCTACAGGGCTGGTCTCAATCATGTCATCCCCCATCCTGTATTGAAACCATAGATTGCCCTGACCCAGGTGTAGGATCTTGCACTTGGCCTTGTTGAACCTCATGAGATACGCACAGGCCCTCTTTTTCAGCCTGTCCAGGTCCCTCTGGATGACATTCCATCCTTCCAGTGTGGCAACTGTACCACTTAGCTTGGTGTCATCCACATTCAATGCCTTTGTGCTCCTCTAGATCTTGCTTGCAGGGTCAGTTTTGCTGTTAATGTTTTATCTTTTGAGAATGTTGGAATGTTGCATTGGATATGGCTAGTTCTTTCTTTTCTGTATATTGTCTAGTTGGAAGTTTCTCACAAAGCGGTATGGTGAAGCTAAGCCCAGTTTCTCCTGGTGTGGAACGTAGTATAATTCTAGTTGGAAATAATGATACTATGATGTTATTCCATGTTTGAGAGAGATCTGGTACCTGTATTAAACCAGAAAGACTGGTGGACACAAGGGCTATGTCTGTACTAAGTTGTTAAATGTACCTGTGAATATCCACTGGCACTGAGGTTTTGGACAGCCCATGTCCATATCACACAACTCTTACTCTCCAAAAGAAGGTGTCTGCGACCAAACTGCCTTACGGTGTTTATCCCTGGGCTGTGTTTTTCCTATGTGGTGCCAGGGAGGGTGCTGGCAAGCTTGTGCCAGACCTGTGCCAAAGACTATTCTAATAACTGAAATAGAGTGAGAATTAAAGTATACCCTCTGGGATTGCTTCATGGCACTGTTTAATTTACTGATGTAGAAGCGGCCAATGAGGAATGTCTGGTTCTCCAGTTATCCTCTTCACTGAGGATCAGCACTCCAACTGGATGTTTCATGCATTTGTGAACTCATTTTTGTCTTAGCACTGCTCAAGACTGTTATGATTTTGCCTTGAAATGACATCTGTGTTACTTCTGCATATCTCTTAATGAAAAAAGATGAAGAAGTGAACGTAACACTGGCCACTGTACATGAGGCCAGTAATGATGGGAGTAAATGAGCTTGCCTTTTCCCTGAGGTCTTTTTTTGCTCTTCAAGATTTCAGGGAATGATAGTGATTTCTTGTCATCATAATATGTAGTGCATTTCTGCTGCGTGCTTCAAGTGCATGCCTGGTGTGTGTGTGTATATATATATGCATAGACACACATATATACATTGCCCATTTATAGAGGAGATGTGTAGTAGCTGTGTATGATTTTGGGGTGGTTGTATTAAATGATAGTGACAGGTCATGTGAATGCTGAGGGTCGGACCCAGCAGGAGGCAGTGCATATGCATCTTCAGCATTAACACAATTGACATCCAGTCAACAGAAGGGTGGCTGGGCCTTTCCTTAGGAAACATATGCCAAAACTATTATCAGAGACTGCGTCACGGCCTGCAGCAAACTGGACAGGATGTTAATGAAGAGGGAATTGTGGAAGAAGGAATCTGAGTGCATCTCATATTATCAAAACAGAATGCTGAATAAACAGATTATTTCAATTACTGTGCCCTTTCAGCAATTTTGGTATTTTCGTCTTTATCAGGATTATGCTGATATAAGTTTATTTTTCATTACTTAGTTGATACAGATTTGGGGATGTTTTAAGTGCAACAAATAAATAAATAAATAAATGCAAACATCTGGGTGGCTATAAATATGCTGTAGACCCAGGACAATTCATTATTTCTCCTTGACAAAGAAATCTCTAGTGCATACTGTGATGTGTGTGACAGTGTGTAAGGAGGGACTCCACTATGTCAAGCCAAGCAATAATGAGACTTTCTGAAGCATTGAACTCAGCAGAAGATAGAGATGTAGAGAAAATGGTTTGTGTTTTGCAACTATTTACAGCAATTGGAGAGCAGGGATTTGAACTTGTTATTTTTTCATTTGAAGACCATGCATCAGAACCTGAACTTAAGAATTAAGTTGTGTTGATTCCAACAATGTCTAATGTTAATTTAATTTAATATTTGGTAATTTTCTTCTATAGTCCTTGATTGACGGTTCAATAATTTATTGCTTACTTTGCTTCTAAAAAGTTGTTTACCTTTATCTTTTTCTTCATGTTCCTCTCACCTTCTGTAAAGGTTTGCCTGAGTAGCAAGAGTGAGGTAGCAAGAATAAATACCTTTGAGGATAACAGTTGTCTATTTAAAGGTTTTTTTTGTCTATGTTTTAGAAAGCAAAATACCCAAACAATATCAAACCATCAAACCCCATATTTTTTTCCAAGACGGCAAATGTTAAGAGCTGGCATTTTTATGGATTATATTGATTAGAAGTTCAACATTAACATTAGTTTCATCTCCCTTGAAATGTTAAGTTGGTTCTCTGTTTATTCATAAATTAAATTAAATGTGGCCAATGTCACAGCGAGTTCATCTTATCATTAATTTTCAGCTGCCTTGTTTTCACCAGACAGTGAATGTATTTTTTCCTACTTAGCTAATGTGCAGTAACGAACATGAGGTAACCTGTAGTTGTAATACAAGTTATCAGGATGACGTGGCTCTTGGCCTCTTGGCAAAGTATTCACAAACTCCCTTGTCTTTGTTACAGTTTTACCAAATGTCAGCTAATATGTGCTAAGAATAGGTCTTGCTGCCTGCTGCCCCAACAGGAATGACCTCAGCCCTGACCTGGAGCTTCCCTGTCTCAGGGTGCAGAGATAGCTTGCATCCTGGAGCCATTCCAGCCTCATCCCCTCATCCCCCTGAAGTGCATATCTGTGCCCTATTCTGCTAGAAATTAGATGTTCGGTGTTGTAAACCCATCAAACAGACCTCAATTGGCAGCCACTGTCACTTTTTATCAATCTGAGTTTGGTTTGAAGAACCAGCTATTGGAAAAGGGCCATCTAAAACATTTTCCTTAGCAAAGAAAATGCCTCTAAATATCAGGTACTTAAGAAAGGGAGAAGTTGGATTAGGTCTGTTTGTTTATATACCATAGCATCATTCCAAGTGACCTAGTTTAGGATTGTGATGAGATCTGAAGAGCAGAGTATTGAAAATGTTGTTTGTGAGAGGCTGTATGTCAGAATAATATAGGGTAAAATCATCTTAATGAGATGCTAGATCATCTGCAGAGTGCATCTCTCTGCAAATGCAGTGCATTTGTTTTTCTTAAGAGGAACACAATGAGCAGGAATGTACTTTCATAAGACTGCGTGAAAACATGTAAAGATTTTGGTTCTATTAAAGCTTGACGAGAAACAATTTTCTGCAGTACCCCACAGCTGCAGCCGTCGTGATTAAATAGTTGTTATTGACAGCCTGCTCTAGATTCAGGCATAATGATGGGAAATCGAGCAAAAAAACTTCTGTCACACTCCAGAAATAAAATAGCTGTTCTAAGTTTGTTTGGCAAAATAAGTATGGAGATGTTGTTTTATTATTGTAAACCAAGATCCAGAACCTAAGAGTCCAAAATAGTACTGTAGCTTGCAGCTAAAAATCAAGGCCTGTCAGGCGGTATCACATCCACCCCCTTTTCAGCTTTATTTGACCCAAGAGGAAATTTGTTGAAATGCTTGCTAACCTTTACAGAACAAGAGGAGTGACTTAATAAACATGATTTTTCCCTAGGGAATTTTACTGCCTGGCCTAGGTTTAGGCAAGGTTTCCCCCTTGACATTATTCTACTTGTGTTCTGAGTCTTCTTAGGAACCACAGCAGCAGCTCTCATGAAGACAAGTTACATTGGTGTTTCCCTGGAGGAAGTGTAATATTTATTGACTAGAGCCTTAGCAAAAATATTAGACTACGTATAAGCCATCAGGAAATCCAGATTTTTACAGTTCTGAATTTGCAAGTGGATTCTCTTAAACCTCAAGAGTTTTCATTATCTCATTCTTTATAGGAAAAGGTAAAGGTATGTACAATGGCTGGGAAACAGAATGTATCTTGCTTTTTCTTAACGTATCCTGCTTATAAACTTGTACTGACTGTAGATTATGTTACAAAATGAATGAATAAAAGATAATGAGTAAAGGTTATTTACAGAATGGGAATTGCCTTACTGTATGTCTGCCAATCCTAATTCTGGTTGATAACATCCTCTGGTTAATTGATTAACGTTATTGTGTAGAACTCACAATAGCCTGTTAGTTATTCAGAATATTTTAAAAAAGAAGAGATTTTCTTACTTCTGTCCTTGCTTAGAGTGAAAGCCACAATGCTCAAACTGAATACATGCAAGATTATTGATTTCTCTCCTTTTGGTCTACAACTATCAACCAGAATAAATTCCATATTGAAATGGCACTGCATTCCTTTTCACTTCCAGACATTAATATTTATTTGTGCTTATTTCTTTGCTGTTTCAGAACTGAAGAACATGTTAACATTTCTCTGGGGAGACCTAATAGCAGCCTTTGAGTACTTTTCCCACAGGAATGATGAGGTAGGGCTCTTTATCAGAGTAGGATTGAGGGGTAATGGTTTTAAGCTGAAAGAGGGGAGATTTAAATTAGATATTAGGAAGAGATGTTTGACTGTGAGGGCCCAGGTTGTCCAGAGAAGTCATGGATGCCCCATCCCTGGACGTGTTCAAGGCCAGCTTGGATGAGGCTTTGAGCAACCTGATCTGGTGGAATGTGTTCCTGCCCACAGCAGGTGGGTTGGAACTGGGTGATCTTTAGGGTCCCTTCCAGCTAAGACCATTATGGCTCTATTATTTCTTTGCAACTTGTGCCACCAAAAAGACTCATTTCTTCATAGCATTCCTCCACTTCTTAGTACCACTACTGCCTGAGTCACTGTAAATTAACATCTCACTCTGAGGGTGTATACTTAGTAATGCAACTGATAACCTGCAAATTTATTAAGTAAGCTATAATTAAAAAGCACAGCTACATCAGTAAGAGGCGCAAATTCAGCCACAATTTTAAAGATGTATTGGTGTGGCTGCTGTTTACATTTTTCATTGTTTTAAAGCCATTATTTTGAGAAACATACATATACATGTACATATACATATGTATATGAGTATCACAGAATCACAGAATCACTAGGTTGGAAAAGACCCACAGGATCATGGAGTCCAAACATTCCTATCAACCACTAAACCATGCCCCTCAGCATCTCGTCCACCTGTCTTTTAAATACCTCCAGGGAAGGTGACTCAACCACCTCTCTGGGCAGCCTGTTCCAGTGCCCAATGACCCTAGCAGACAATAATTCATTTTCATTGATTGGATATCTAATTCTTTGCAGAAAACAATGATAATGAACATGAATCCATTATTTGTCAAGTCATTTTAACTTAGTTTTGTATTATATCTGGATTTATCTCTGCTCTGCATTCTTATGTGTACACCACGTAATTTTGCTCATCGCTGCTTAATTATCGTGCAAATGCTACCCATCCTTGTACCATTATTTGATGTGAAATTTATAGAGCACAGGTTGTTATCCAAATAAGTTCACTGTTGTGATTTTTAATATCGGAAAGTGAAATAGGGTTAATATGTGATGGTGTAGTATTTTTAAATTATTCCTTTGGCTTTTAAAGACCGTAGTACACTCTTCTGGGGCAAACAAGTTACTTAATCATTAGTACTTCATACTTGATTTTTAGAAGAGTTACTTAGCTGTGGAAAGAGTTTGGTTTTCTTGACTCAGTATCCTTTCAAATATAGCATTGAAGGATTTTTTTCCCCCTTATTATTCTTTCTGGAAATAATTTCTTTAGAGATAATTGTAGCATTGTAGCTTAAATTAACACGGCATGGGGTGATACTTTATTGCTTTAATTTTGATGTAAATAAAATTGAGGATTATTGTTGATCATTTGCATAAGTACTACTTAATTGTACTCCTCTGAAGCCTTTTTTAGCTGATAATTGGAAGGTGGACACAGGAAAAACTTACAGCTATCAAGTTCTGACTAGCGTATTTTAGAATTCCAGTTTGCATCACCTCATCTACATCTTATTACCTTGATTAAGATTCATTTCCCACCATGCTACATTTTGATCAGCCTAAGATGTGTTGAAGTATACATGTACAACCCTGAAAGACTTGTAGTGTATGCATTAGTTAAGGCATGCTAACAGCTTACTTTTAAATCTTAGGCTAGAAAAAGTCTGTGACACTATTTCCATTAACTTGTGTACAAATAAGGGAAGACCTTTAACTGTCCTTGGACACTTGGCCTTCCAATGGCACATCAACCTGTCTTTTTTGATGTTTCATTGTCTAATGAATAATTTCATTCCCCATGGGTCAATCAGAAAAAGCGCAATTCTGTTCTTTTGGAGTTGCATTGTTAAGTGGGAAGTCATAAAACTGAGTCTTATGGAGGTGAATTATCATAGTAAATGTACTCACTGATGCTTAAGCTAAGAAATGAATTTGTTTGCTTGCAAGAAACGGTGACAAAATTTTCCTGGAAAATTGTTCTGCGCTTATTGTCCTGCTAACTGTACTATTCACAGTGCGCAGTCTGTTTTCATTAATTATACATGCATAGCATGCGCATTATATGTATTGTGGAACAGCGCACAGATTTTGTATTACTAAAATTGACGTGGTAATAGTGTACTCTTCAGTAGTTTGTGGCAATTTTACATTGGTAGAAATAACTGCTACTTCAACCTGGCATTAATCTCTTCTGGAGTATATTTCTGTCCCCCTCCCCGTTCCTTTGAATGACACTTAGAGGCCTTTATAATTATGTGGGGATACAAAGCAAGCATTAGGAGAGAAGATAAAGTAGGAGATAACACTGATTCTTACCAAGCACTGATGATGCTTCTGAGAGCTGGGTCTTAGTGGTTAAATACCTTAAGCCCCAAGGGGAGTTTTGTAACTCTTGTTGATTTATTGTATTTGATATACTGAAAGAAGGAATTCTGGCTAATGCAGTGTATGTAGCGCTGATAGTCCTTTACAAATCAAAATGTAATGTATGTTTAGGTCTGAAATTAGGACATTTTGATCAATAGCAGTGCAAATGTATTGTTATTGAATAGCAGTAATAACCAATAAAACAAGAGCGAGAGTGGCTGAAGAAAAAAAGATCTCTTTTTTCCCCCCAAAGAACACTATTTGAATACACTTGCTCCTCAAAGAATATTATTGATAGGACTTTTGTTAACAGTGAAAATCACATCCTGCTCTGGTCCTAGAAGACCATCTTTTTTATAGTCATCTTTCTTTCCAGATTCCTGAAGTAGTAAGGGGTTTATAGTTAATATATGAGAACAGAAATGTTCTGATTTCTAGGGCTGAAGAAGAGTTATTTACACACATATAGCCCGTTAAACTGGGCGATTAAGAGATTTTGGTCAGTTAAATTGCTTTACATCATGCTGAGTTAATTAGTTAATATTAGGAGGGAAAACAAATAAGGTACAAATGTAATAAGAAGCAAGTAAGTAAAAGAATTATTGTGGTCTGCTGTGACTGAAAGATATTACAGAAATTAGGAAGTGGAAGCACTTAGGGATTTTCCATTGATAATCTTATAGAAACAAAACCAGAGGATATTTGAGTCAATGATAAACCATATGGTTACCCATATGTCTGAGATACTGTTCTGGCCCTGAAGGAGACCCAGTAATTTGAGCTGAACCCGAGTACCAACTATTTTTTAAGTGACTGGTCAGTACTCCAAGAAAATGCACAAAACATATGTGTGTAAGCGTCACAGCAAGACAAAATAATCCTATAAAGCTGTATAATATTTTTAAGCCTTCAGATACATTTTGCATCAAAAATTCCATTCCCTCCCATTATTTTCTCTATAACCAGTCTTGGCTTATTTATTTTTTTTATTGGCAGGATTAAGGAATAAATTTCTACTCGTTACTTTACACATATTTTCAAATACTGCTGTTAAAACAAGTGTTCAAGTAAAATACTGAGGAAACATTTTGCATGTGCTTAAGAAAAGACACAAAACAGAGTTTCTTTCCACACTGCTCTGTCATACAATTGAACACATCTTGAGACTATTTTATCTTCCGTTATTGAGGCTCATCCTAGACCACTGAGTAATGCAACTCATGAAAGTCTTGGGACATTGGAATTAAGGCTGGATCAATGTGTCTTACTGCAAAATGACAGAAGAAAGGCATATCAGTGCTCTGACAAATATAGTTGGAGTTGGATGGAGGTGGTTGGGGGAACCCTTGCCCTCCTTAGTTTTCTCTCCAGCCTCTGATGTGTGTTGCAATCTACAACTGGAGCTGTTTGTAAGCAGGACCCTGTGTATGACCAAATAGCGTAAATATGTAAGTAAAGTAGTAACTCATTTAATTTGGAGTAGAGTTAGGGCAGATAATGTGGCTTCCAACTAAATTTCATTGCCAAAATATATCTTATTGGTTAGTAAAAGGATCCTTTACCAGCTGATTTTGTGCTGACTGGAGCTGTGAGTATAGGGTTTATGCTGGGTATCATGGCTCTTCGATTTGTATCCATTCCACTTTGCTAAAAAGGAAAGTGTACTTAAAACTCTTGTGTCATTAGGCCTTCTAGCATAAAAAAAGATTTCACACTCTGTTGGCAGCACTGTTTTTCATTTATTATAGCCCATGTTGGTATTATAATCAGGAAAGGTAAGTTTGGTTTTTTGTGGAATTCAAGCACTGTCTTGAAAAAGGATTGATTTTAGTGTATGCTTAATACTTCTTCAGTATGCATCATGGTGTGCAGCTGAACAAAGCCTGTAATTTAGAATGGTCTATAGATGAGGTCATTGAGCAGATAAAACTTGAGAAATTTGTGACATTGCCTGTAAAATACAAAATTTATAAATAGATTAAAATATACTGTAGAAAATGGAGTAGAAAAACAATCTTAACTTTAAAGTAATCTTAACTGAGTGCAGTACTCCTATGTAGACACCTAGAAAATGTAAACTAAATATCTAAGCAATGTATTTTTTCTCATCCCTCATTATTTTTAAACTGCAGATTGAGATGAAATGGTGAGAAACAGTTGTAGAGCACGTGAAATCCTCACTGTGATATAAAGCAGATAAAGTCTTCTTGACGACCTGCACACCATATCCATAGTTTGCTGTTTGATACTTTGGGAAAAGTTTGTGTGCCTCAAGCTCCTTTGTTTTGTGTTTGGGTTTTTAATTATGTTTTATGTTCACTGCAACATGACTTTGTCATATTACCACCTGAATAGTTGCCTCCTTAACCTCAGTCACAACAGCACGATATCTGTAATATTTTAAAATTCATGTGCTGGCAATGGTAGAGCCCTACGAACAATGCTTAGTATTATTATTTATTTACACCATACAATTCACCTTATACAATAAAACTGTTACGCTTTAGGTTTGACTTTTATTTTCTTCCTCCTCCTTTGAATTGGATGTTGATGTCCTTAGAAGTCAAGACCCAATGATCTGGAGGGAAGGCCTGTAGTTCCAGCATGCATTTCTCTGTTGTATCCCTGCCCCTGTTGGTTCCCAACATGGGTTTGCGAAACTTACTCTCCTTTCCAGTATTTGCCCTATTTGTTACAGTTGTAAACCTCTGATATCTTCACTGGCATCTTCAAGTGAATTCCCTTGGTATTCTGGAATATTACTTTACATAATAATGACAGGTGCACGTTGTGCTCCCTTGGCAGTCTAAAAAGCCAAATAATATGTAGTTTAGAAATTCAGGGTATTGCTCTCTGTCTTGCACAGTATTTTCCTGTAGTTGGTTTTTTTTTTTCCTAAGCCTAAACTGAAGAGTTTATTGTTTCTAAAAACAATTTGCAACTGTTCGTATTAAAAAAAAGGGAGAGACAAGTGCTTACAAGAATCCTTTCTTGGTCACACTCAATAGCTGTTTGCAGACACTCAGTTTTGCAATGACCCTACTGGACAGCTAGAAGGACAGAGATTAGATTTGCAAAAGCAAATAAATGCTGTTAGATTACAGGTATGAAAATTAAAGTAAATGGAATGAGTAGCTTTAGAAAGGGGACTTCACGTTCTTTTGACTGTTTGCTTTTAATCTTTCAACAAGGACAAATCCTTGGGAATAGTTCAGTATGGCTAAGACTTGGGTTTAGATACAGCTATTTAACTTTATCAGGATAGCCTGGGGAACTTTATAGTTCCTGGCTTCATGAAGGATGGTGTCTATTATAAGTGATAACACAGAAGTGGCTGTAGTTCTATTTGTCTGTCTGTCCAGTCTCCTTTAAATCTTGAGTCCTGTGAGTAACACATTATCGGACTGATTCTACTTTCCTGTTTATATAGGGTCTGGCTTTGATATGAGTACAACAGATTAAGAAGCAGAGTTCCTGTGTTAGTAATTTCTCTTTAAGATGTATGTAAGTCAAATGACACTGCTGACAATTACTAAAAACATCGAACTGTTGCGCACATACTTTTACATCAGCACCAAAGATTTAAAGGCACAACAACTCAGTAGCATCCCCACTATTTCATCTTTGATCAAAGCCACTGATTAAAAAGAAATTTTGCAAGTTGCTTTACATGTGTTTTTAGCTAAGGAAGATCATACTGAAAAGGCTGATTCGTCCATACAAGAGAATTTAAGTGACTAATTCCTTCAGTAAATTAAATCCCACAGTTCTTATCTGAAGTTCTTTTATCAACCAAAGTGATCTGGAACCTATTGATTTTCTAGCAATTTCTTAGTTGCATTTTACATTGAGAAGTAATAATATATTTGTAGTTTCAATTTCTTTAGTTTTTTGCCATTATCTGTTGCTATGTCTTTGATAAATTATAGCTCTCACTACAGAACTCATCATCCTTGGGATTGGGATACAGTAACCCGTTGCCCCGGCTCTTGCCATTGTGTTAATGGTTTGTTTGGCAGCCACAAATTTTTGTTTTGATGTGGAATTTTGTTATTTTTTGCATAAAGTAGTTTTCTGTTGACAAGTTGCCTGGTACAGCAATACACTTTATCCAGAGTGTTCTGTAAACCACATATTCTTCTTAGAACCATAGAACCATAGAATCACAGGTTGGGAAAGACCTCCTGGATCATCGAGCCCAACCATGTCGTGTTACACTATGTCACGCCCCATTCCATCGTGTTACACCCCAAAATACCGCCTTTTGGCTCCCTCAGGCCGCGTTGCGCCGTCCTACGGCCCCGCACCCGCGTTAAGAGCCCCACAGCCCTCGCCGCGCCGCATTACAGCGCTCTCAGACCTCCTTTAACCCCCTCACTCCACATCGTGCTGCGTGCAGACCCGCACTGGGCATTAAGAGCCCCTCAACCCCACACCGCACCCTCGCATCCCACGTTAACCCCTCCCCGTGCACGTTACAGCCCCGCACCCCCCACTGCACCGCGTCAGGGCCCAATGCGCCGCGTTACAACCCGCGCCCCCCCTTAAGGGACGCCCTCGCCCCACCTTGTGGCCCGTTCGTCCCGCATTGAGGCCTCTCACCTCGTGCTACGGTGCCCTCACCCTGTATTCACAGGCCCCTCGCCCCGTTTTACGGCCCCGCATCACCCCCACTACCCACCGCGTTGCGCCCCTTCACCCCACATTAATGGCCCCCTCCCCACCTTAGGGCCCATTCACCCTACATTAAAAGCTCCCTCCCCCTGTTCTTGTTCGAAAACAAGCGGTAGAACACCACTCATTTTATTTAAAATAAATAAATAAATACTATATTTAAATATATTTCCTTGTGTTTATAAATAGACTTAAATATCCTAAGTTAAGTGATGTTAAACCTATCCCTGCAAAAGAAATGTGGTAATTCAGAATAAACTTGTGATGAACTCTTCAAGAAGATGGACTCTATATCAAGTCCCAGCTACTTCATGTGGAACTTCATGTGAGCAGGCCAGGACATTTTTTTTCCCCTTAGTCTGTGGCTTCTCTTGGAAGAAGGTTTGCAATGGCCCTGTTCCACCTTACCTTTTCCTGAGTTAATTTTCCAAGTTGAGTAGCGATACTGAAGTGTCTATTGTAATAGGATTTGTCTGTAGTAAGTATCCACCTGAGGTAACTTTGGAAAACTGCCTCAGTTCTTCTCTCCATTAACACTGGCTGTAAAAATCAGAGCAATGCAATTCTTTTCAAGCCAGATTTTGGGTTAACTAGTTTTCTAATCTTATAGTTTAATTGGCATGTGAATTTAACACACCATTTTCTCTTTATGAGTAGTTGACGTGATATAAACCCCTGTTATTTTCTATTTTCCTTCTTTGGGATTTTCATCAAGAAACGATAAATATGCCTATGCATGTGAATTCAATTATATGCGATGTAATTCCTGTATCTGTGATAACTGTACCATGACAATAACAGAAAGTTCATACTTACAGCTATTTAAGTAATCACTTCACTACCTTTTTATGTTTGAAGTATAGAACTGGTTAGATTTAATTTCTGCTCTGGTGTATGTTTATCCTTTTCTGACTTTCTGCTACTTGTGGTTGTGTAATTTACATTTATGTAGTGAACCAGAGTGTTTAGAAAATAGAAAAAGGATCATCTGCTATAAAAGTACTGCCATCAGAAAAGGGTTAGTTGTCAAAAGATAAAACTAAATAACATCTAATTGGGCATAATTAAACCAGGTCTTGCACTTCATAAGGTACATACATGAACATTGGAACTGCTGAATTCAGAGGTAGACTGGGTTCTTCTTATATTAGTTTTGAAGGAATTAGCTCTTGAAAAAAAGAACTTAAAATGAAGATGGATTATTAGGCTCAGTTCTGCTATCTTTAGTGAGATGCCGTGAGACTTTCATGGAAGCTTCCTTCTCTCCTCCCATCCCCAGTAAAATCAGAGCAATTTAGGTCTTTTTAGAAAGGGCCCCCAATGGATTTTTTTTTAAATTACATTTACTGCATTTGCTTATGGAACTATGTGAAAGTCAAACTTATCATATTATTGAAATCTTATGTGTGTTTATATAATCTCCCTACCAATGGAATATTCAGTATGTCTAAGCAATCTCTGTGAACATCAGATTATGTTATCAATAGAGAAAACAATGTATTGGTCAATATAATTCCAAGATTTATTATTGCTAAAATACCAGGATTTTGATTTTACTCCTCTTTGGATGTCAGCTTGCTGAACTGACATGTAGGGAACTTGTAAGTTTATTGAAGAACCAAATGCTTCTTAAGACAAATCCTTATATCTTCTGTGCATTGCATGAGTGTATTCATAGAGTTAAATTCCTTAGAAGGACTTTAAACTGTGTAAGGGAGGCTAATAGGATTTAATAGCTATAAAGTTGGTTAGCACAGTTTATAGCCTACTTGGATGGGTATGGTCTATATTTCTTTTCAGGCCATGGTATAAATGGTGCTGTAAAAACTTCCTCTGAATAACTGTAAAAGTTACCTGCTGATTGAGGAAAGACACTTTTTGCCAGAGGCTAGACCATAGCTCTTGAGTTTGGGTGGGGTTTGTGTTTGGGGTTTTTTTAATTGCTTTCACATAATATCACTTTTTGGAGAATTTTTTTTTTCCTCTCTGGGAATCATAGTTGATGACGAAAAGAGGACATTTACTTTCCTGGATTGTTTGGGCTGATGTCTCTGGGTGCAGAATGGGACTTCTTTTTCTGAAGTGGATTGTACAAAAATTTCTACTAGCAGCCACTTACTGCCATAGTCATAAGACCACTTAATGCAGTCTTTGACCAACTACTTTTGAAAGCAATGAAAATATTGTGAGCCAGTTATTGTGACATGTAAATGACATATTGAGATAAGACCATACCCGCATTCCATGAATGTAACAAGGTGGGGGCTTGTATTTTGAAACCCTGTGACTACCTTGCTTAATTGCCTGTTTTCTCTTCTGCAAGAGGATCTGTGGGACACAACTGCTTCTTGTGGGATGCCTGCAGGCAGCTGTTGGAAGCAGGTATTGCCAGCACACTGGTGCCAGTGTTTAGAAATTGTTGTACTACCACTTGGGACTGGGTAAAGGGAGTCATCAGTTATGTATCCAAATGTTGCATCCATTTACCCCTGCCTCTTAGGTCCTCTCTATCCTCTTAACACAAGTGCACATTGAATTTCAGTCAGCCAAGAAATGTAGGCCTGTGAGGCTGGGCCTGTGCCAAGGCTTATTTGGATCTGGCATGCTGTACGTTCAGGCTGTTACGGGGGTGCCCTCAGCCGATGAGGAGTGACTGAAATGGTAAGCCTGCATGCCTTGGTTAAATACAGTCAGCATATAGGTAGTGTTTATACTTGCTTAAATTTATTCCAATATTTATTTCCATTGCAACAATGTTTTATTCTGCTTTAAATCCAGCATGGGAGAGATACAGTATGACTAGAGATGTAGGTGCTCTGTAGGTCTGCTCTGTAACTGGCATGTCTTTGTTGACACTAGATCTATAAAGTGCTCAGGAAAACACAAAAATTGAAGCTTTGCTCATATTTGTACTTCTTTCTGTTCTCGGTGTGATGTTGTGAGCAAAGCTGAATCTATACAGTTACATGGAGTAACTCTGAAGTCCACCAGGGAGCAGCTGCATGGATAGGCCACCACAGCAGCTAGCAGACCTGCCATTTGCAGTGCAGGGTGGTGTTTATATCTGAGCACAGTCTCCATGGAAAGTCTTCATTATTACTTTCTTCTCTATAGTATCTGTGAGAGCCTTCCTAAAGAGAAGGTGGCAGTCCTGGGTTGACATGCTCTTTCAAGCCTGACAAGAGATTGTTAGTACAGCTGCCTTTCTGTTACCAGGGGTGAAATTCTGCTCCTAACTCATGGACATGTTCTCACAGCATTCTGCTTCTGCTTCAGAAACTGTCAGCCTCTGACCTGGACAGGTGCACACTCTCCTGGGTGGAAAATTGGTGTGATGGCTGGGCCCAGAGAGTGGTGCTAAATGGAGTTAAATCCAGCTGGAGGCCAGTTACAAGTCGTGTTCCCCACGGCTCAGCGCTGGATCCAGCCCTGTTCAATGTCTTTATCAATGACCTGGATGAAGGCATTGAGTGCACCCTTACCAAGCTGGCGGACGACACTAAGCTGGGTGGAAGTGTTGATCTGCTGGAGGGTCGGGAGGCTCTGCAAAGGGATCTAAACAGGCTGGACCGCTGGGCAGAGTCCAATGGCATGAGGTTTAACAAGGCCAAGTGCCGGGTCCTGCACTTGGGACACAACAACCCTATGCAGTGCTACAGACTAGGAGAAGTCTGGCCGGAGAGCTGCCTGGAGGAGAGGGACCTGGGGGTGTTGATTGACAGCCGACTGAACATGAGCCAGCAGTGTGCCCAGGTGGCCAAGAAGGCCAATGGTATCTTGGCTTGTATCAGAAAAGGTGTGACCAGCAGGTCCAGGGTGGTTATCCTCCCTCTGTACTCAGCACTGGTGAGGCTGCATCTCAAATACTGTGTTCAGTTCTGGGCCCCTCACCACAAGAAGGATGTTGAGGCTCTGGAACGAGTCCAGAAAAGAGCAACAAAGCTGGTGAAGGGGCTGGAGAATAGGCCTTATGAGGAACGGCTGAGAGAGCTGGGGTTGTTTAGCCTGGAGAAGAGGAGGCTGAGGGGAGACCTTATTGCTCTCTACAAGTACCTGAAAGGAGTTTGTGGAGAGGAGGGAGCTGGCCTCTTCTCCCAAGTGACAGGACAAGAGGTAATGGCTTCAAGCTCTGCCAGGGG
Source organism: Phaenicophaeus curvirostris (assembly GCF_032191515.1). NCBI lineage: Eukaryota > Metazoa > Chordata > Aves > Cuculiformes > Cuculidae > Phaenicophaeus > Phaenicophaeus curvirostris. The sequence goes on from NC_091394.1 coordinate 40,067,633, forward strand.
AGATTTAGGCTGGACATTAGGAAAATTTTTTCACAGAAAGGGTCATTGGGCACTGGCAGAGGCTGCCCAGGGAGGTGGTTGGGTCACCTTCCCTGGAGGTGTTTAAGGCACAGGTGGCTGAAGTGCAGAGGGGCATGGTTTAGTGTTTGATAGGAAGGGTTGGCCTTGATGATCCGGTGGGTCTCTTCCAACCTGGTTATTCTATGATTCTATGTTTACTGTGCTCCTTCTTTTCATGCAGCATTTAAATATCATGTCAATGGACATGTAATAAAACTTGAAGATCAGTAAACAGACACTTTGTGCGGCATTGAATATGTAGAAATGGAGCAGCCAGCAGCTATGTCAGCAACACCATTACCACCATCCCCAACAGGTCTACCTAACTACTGTTGCCTGAATGGATTTAGCAGCTTGTAAAAGAAGTTCTTCCTGCACCAGTCGGGTGTTGTCGGGTGTTGCACAGCTGGTGAATGAACCAACAAGGGAGGGTGCCCTCCTGGACCTGCTGTTTGTGAACAGAGAAGGCCTTGTAGGGGATGTGGCAGTAGGTGGACGCCCAGGACTAAGTGACCATGAGATGATAGGGTTTTCTGTTCTAGGTGAAGTGAAGAGGGTGGTTAGCAAGACGGTAGCATTAAATTTCCAGAGGGCAGACTTTGATCTCTTCAGAAGGCTGGTTGGCAACGTCTCATGGGAGACAGTACTCAAGGGCAAGGGAGCCCAGGAGGGCTGGGAGCTCTTCAAAAAGGAAATCCTAGCAGCCCAGGAGAAAGCCATCCGCGTGGTCCGGAAAAAAAGCTAGCAGGGGAGAAAGCCAGCTTGGTTGAACAGAGAGATCTTGAGGGATATAAAGAAGAAGAGAAATGTTTATGGGCTCTGGAAGAAGGGACAGGCCTCTTGGGTGGACTACAGGAGGGAAGTGAGATTGTGTAGGGAAAAAATCAAAAGGGCTAAGGCTCAGCTAGAAATCGGATTGGCCAAGTCTGTGAAAGATAATAAAAAATCCTTCTACAAATATATAAATAATAAAAGGAGGACTATGGAGACCATACAGTCCCTATTGTACGCAGAAGGAACAACAGTGACAGGGGATGAGGAAAAGGCTGAGGTACTTAATGCCTTCTTTGCCTCAGTCTTTAGTTGTAAGGAGGGTCGTTCAGTCTGTGTACAAACCCAGGAGCTAGAGGAGCATAATGAGGCTCCCATGATCCAAGAGGAGGTGGTCAGAGCCTTGCTAGCCCAACTAGACAGTCACAAGTCTATGGGACCAGACGGGATTCACCCTAGGGTACTGAAGGAGCTGGCGGATGTGCTGGCCAAACCCCTTTCCATCATCTTCCAACAGTCCTGGAAGACTGGGGAAGTCCCACTGGACTGGAGGCTGGCTGATGTCGTGCCCATCTACAAGAAGGGTTGCAGGGAGGACCCAGGAAACTACAGGCCTGTCAGTCTGACCTCAGTGCCAGGGAAAGTCATGGAGCAGGTGATCTTGAGTGCTATCATGAAGCACATGCAAGAGAACCGGGTGATCAGGCCCAGTCAACATGGGTTCACAAAAGGCAGGTCTTGCCAAACTAACCTGATCGCCTTCTATGACAAAGTGACTCGGCTGCTGGATGAGGGAAAGGCTGTGGATGTGGTCTTCCTGGACTTCAGTAAAGCCCTTGACACAGTTTCTCACAGCATTCTGCTTGAGAAACTGTCAGCCTCTGGACTGGACAGGCACACACTCTCCTGGGTGGAAAACTGGTTGGATGGCCGGGCCCAGAGAGTGGTGGTAAATGGTGTGAAATCCAGCTGGAGGCCAGTGACAAGTGGGGTTCCCCAGGGCTCAGTGCTGGGTCCAGCTCTGTTCAATGTATTTATCAATGACCTGGATGAAGGCATTGAGTGTACCCTTAGCAAGGTTACGGACGACACTAAGCTGGGTGGAGGTGTTGATCTGCTGGAGGGTAGAGAAGCTCTGCAAAGGGATCTGGACAGGCTGGACCGCTGGGCTGAGTCCAACGGCATGAGGTTTAACAAGACCAAATGCCGGGTCCTGCACTTGGGGCACAACAACCCTATGCAGTGCAACAGACTAGGAGAAGTCTCTCTAGAAAGCTGCCTGGAGGAGAGGGACCTGGGTATGTTGGTTGACAACCGACTGAATATGAGCCAGCAGTGTGCCCAGGTGGCCAAGAAGGCCAATGGCATCTTGGCTTGTATCAGAAACGGTGTGACCAGCAGGTCCAGGGAGGTTATTCTCCCTCTGTACTCGGCACTGGTGAGACCACTCCTCGAATCCTATGTTCATTTCTGGGCCCCTCACCACAAGAAGGATGTTGAGGCTCTGGAGCGAGTCCAGAGAAGAGCAACAAAGCTGGTGAGGGGGCTGGAGAACAGGCCTTATGAGGAGCGGCTGAGAGAGCTGGGGTTGTTTAGCCTGGAGAAGAGGAGGCTGAGGGGAGACCTTATTGCTCTCTACAAGTACCTGAAAGGAGTTTGTGGAGAGGAGGGAGCTGGCCTCTTCTCCCAAGTGACAGGACAAGAGGTAATGGCTTCAAGCTCTGCCAGGGGAGATTAAGGCTGGACATTAGGAAAATTTTTTCACAGAAAGGGTCATTGGGCACTGGCAGAGGCTGCCCAGGGAGGTGGTTGGGTCACCTTCCCTGGAGGTGTTTAAGGCACAGGTGGCTGAAGTGCAGAGGGGCATGGTTTAGTGTTTGATAGGAAGGGTTGGCCTTGATGATCCGGTGGGTCTCTTCCAACCTGGTGATTCTGTGACCTTGAAGAAAAAATAGAAAATAAATAAATTGATAGATAAATAAATAAATAAATTAATAAAACAATTTAAAAAGCCTAACCACAACAACACAGTACCTCTGTTTTTAACAGTGTGATATCAAAAGCTTACAATGGTGCTTTTCTAGTTGGCTGTTGCAGTCACTCAAGGAGAGTTTCAAGAAGTTGCAAATTCAGTGTTTCAGGCAGGAAAAAAACCCCAACAAACCAAACAGTCCAAACAAACTTCTCATACAGGAAGAAAAAAATAATCTAAGGTTTAAAATAGTAGTTGAAAGAGAGAAAAACAAATCCTAAAGCTTATCATTCCCTTGCAAAATATCTGTAGGTAGAGCTAAGGCCCTTTTCCCCCACATAGGCCTCTTTCCAAGTAGAGAGGGCCTGAGTGGCAGGCAGTTTTGCAAACTATCCCATTACTTTGGAGCGCATTTAGCCGTCAGATTTTCATGCATTGTGGGCAGCTTCAGTTTTAAGCTTGAAGCTAATGTATATGTGATTTGTATTTTAGAAATGTATATAGGACAAAGAGGAGATATTTTATTGGTGGTAGTTACTGGGGTTTGTTTCTGTGCAAAGGTATAGGTGTAGAGATGCAGTTTTGCTTAGTATTAAATATTTAAGGCCTGAGTTACATGGGATAATTGGGATATAAAGCAGGACATTTTTTGCATCTTTGCTGTTTTTTTCTGTAGACCAGTGAAAGAACTTGGCAGTGTTTGTTTATCATTTCTGGAATATGTCACACTTCCTAATGCACATGTTTTCCAGGTGCTAAAAATGTAGACACTCGGGGTTTGGGATTTTTATCCAGCTGCAATGGCCTTGGAATGAGTGACATTCAATCAATAAGTTATATTTTCTCTTATTATCATTGTAGCTGTAAGAGTATGATATAGAGAAAAGAACGGCAACTGTGTGAACTGCAGTTTGTACAAGGAATTATTGTCACAACTCCTAATGCCAAGTGCTCTGGGCTGGAATAAGCAGAGCTGGAATAAAATAGAAATTCTGAAAAAAAAAAAAAAGTTAACTCCCTGCCTTTAATCAGTAAGCAGTACTGTGACCTCTGTAAGTATGAAATAACCGGTAAAAGAGCTCATGTTGAAACAACTGTTTGGAAAACTACATGTAATTAAGATATTTGCGTCTCTGAAGAGGCTGTTTTTTTATAAGATGCATGTTTTGCTCTGCTTGGAGGCATGTATGCTGTCTTCAGCTGTGTGTTATTGTGCTGCATAATATTTGTCCTGTTTGTTGGGAAAGTTTAATTTAGGAAGTTTAACTGTGGACAAATATCAAATGTATGCTGTGATTAAGCTTTGGGTTTGTCTATGATACCAGTATTTTGAGTTCTAGACAGAAAACTATGTAAAGCTCTCTAATGGCTCTTAAAGGAAACCACAAACTGTTTCTTGAGTTGGTTATACAAGGAGTCACTCCAAGGGACTTGGTCCTGCAGCCCTTGAATTCAATAGCTGAACTCCCATGGATTTTTGTGGTGCAGGCATGGAGCGCGCTGTCATGTGCAGGAGCCAGCTGAAATCAGCCCTCATGTTCCATCAGGCAGTTCAAAGCTGTCATCATTCCTGGCAAGTCCAAGGGGTAAAGCGAGGACAGGACACAGTTGCTGGAGCAGTTCCCAGCGCTGAACTCTACCAGGTCACTCCTCCAGTACTCACTCCAGTGGAGGTGAAGGCAGCAACAGGGATGAGAATCCAGCAGCCACCCTGGAGCTGGCTTCAGTTGATGGGCTCTAGATAGTGCTGGCCTTTGGGGCTTGTGTGCTGCAAGCTGTGCCTTGTTTTTTCAAAGGCCAGCTTCTCTTATGTGTGTATTTCATCTGAACATTGAAAATTTCAAGCGTGTGCATAAGTGTTGGGGTGTGCAGATACCACTGGAGGCAGGACAATCTTGCAGAACTGTTGCTGGCCAAAGAGTGCTTGTGTGTGCAGATGCAAGGACTGAATACCATTTCTGCAAAATCTTGTACCTGCATTTGATGTGAAATGTCATGCACTTGCTCTGTGCACACACAGGCTCAAAAGAAGCCCTGCTGAAGTTTTACCTTTGCTGCAGTCACACAAAGTAACTAAAAACCCAGCACATACATTTTCAGTTAAATGTAATCTTTTTAGCCCATGTATATTCAAAGGAAGCCTGTGTTATGGAGAGTCTTATTATTCAACTGATTGCATTAAATATTGATTTAAAGGCTTAAATAAAAGAAATAGTTACTCTCTTCCACCATGTCTGAACTATTTCATTGTGTAAGTGCTTGTGTGCACATGCATGCATGGGTATATGTGATTTCATGGCCCACATTAAATCTTAAAGCATACACTAGTAGTTCCATTATAAGTAGGCTCACTCAGGATGTGCTTTTTTTTTTTGACAGTGCCATGTAGTAGTGTCTTGATTAATATTATTATGCTAAGGAATACAATAAAAAAAATCCAGCTGAGCAAGAAAATTATTGTTACAATAAAAGCCATTGAAATGAACATGCTTATTAGCATGCCTCTCAATTGCACAGGAGAGAGGGAGTGCATTCTTCTCTTCCACATTGCTTTGCATATTTTGTCATTATGCTGCAGAGCTGTCGCGACGGCTGTCTCCTGGTTATGATTTTCAAATCCCAGTTGATAATTAATACCTTCATCTCAGACAACTGTAAAAGGCCAGTGCTGTAGCTGCATACATTTTCACACTGCTCTGGCAGTAGTGATGTGCATTGCAATGTGGAGGGGCATGGGGTGTAGAAGGGAACTGATAAAGAGGAAGAAAGAGGGTGTCAACCAAGAAATAATATTTGCTATGTGTTTTCCTTATTTCACAAGTCAGCACTCAGGTTGTACTAGAAAGTGCAATGCATGAATACTTTGCATTTCTGTGGCACCTTTTACTTAGAAGCATCCTAAAGGTTTGCATGGGGAGATACAAAATCTAAGATTCACAGATAAAGTCATTCAGTGTCCTCAGGTGAAGAGGAAGAGTAGACAAGATGCAGGATTTCAGCCAGGTTTTGCTGAAAGCTATACCATTGCCAGGGCAAGTGTCCCTTGGGCTGACCATGTAGGGTCACACAAAAACTTAGAGGGAAGGCGGCAGGTACACTTTGTGGTGATAACAAAGTTAAATCTCAAAACTACTGCTTAAGATACATAAATGTAAACATGAGCTGTGAATGAATGAGAAATTCATGAAAGCTTTATGGGATCCCTGAGATTCCTCATTCTGTTTTCTAGAACTGCTCTATCTCTTCTTTCTCCCATCATCATATGCTCTCTGTGTATTCACCTTTCCTTTTGGTATTTTCTGTTCCACTGTGCCATCCACCCATCCCTTCTCAAGTACCCTTTCCTCTCAGTTCCTACTGCCTCTTGCCTGACTATTTAGGCAAAAGCATTTATGAAATTTTAGGGCATAGATAATTATCCAAAACATATCTAACACACATGTAAACTAGTTTGGGGAACCTGTACACACACTGCTGTGTGGTGTGTTATACACTGGTGAGTGTGCGATGCCTGACCCTTATGTTGTTATGTAAATTTGTCAGTCTGTGGAAAATAAAACATCAGCCTCTTTTGGGCAGAGATGCTGAGTGAGCTGGATATTTGTGAACAAAACCGTTATGAGTCGCAGCCTTCCCCTTTGTCACTGAGGATGTTTGCTCAGTTTTAAGTATTGTTTTTGTTTTGGCAGAGGCCAAAACCTTGGAGCAGGAAGCGGCTGCACCCTGATGACTGTCATTTCCCCTGCGTGTGACTCCTGTTTACTGCCAGCTGCGTTCTTACAGACACATCACTTGGGCTTTGATACCAGCAGGCCTGCCGCTGACTCAGAGCTAGTAAACTTTCTGTGGCTTTCTGCTCGTTTGTGCTGTTCTTCACAAACGATAGGGTCAGCCAAGAGGAAATATTAAATAAATAAATAAATAAATAAACAAATAAATGGAATAATTGTAGGATCTTTCACAATCCTCTGCTTGGATTAAGGCACGTGTTCCCACTGCGTCAGTAAATGGTGATGGACAGGAATGTCTCAAGTAGACAGTAGGGAGCTGGGCAGACCTCTGATGCAGAAGCTGCTTTTCCAGCAGGATGCAGAGAACATCCTGGTAGACAGATGGCTGGCTGCCCAGTTTACAGTGTATGCTTTCAGGCCTCAATCTGAATTCCCACCCACGCTCTCCACTCCAAAGCTTTCATTACGTTTGTCACTTGATACATTAGTTTGTTTTAATGCACTGGAACCCTGCATACGTTTAACAGTCTCTTTCTGCTTGTTTTATGGGGCTCCACTGTGTTTGGAAACGAATTAAAGCGTCTGAAAGTCTTGGCAGTTTCATTAGAGAAGGACAGTCCAATCCAAATTACTGTAACTCACTTAAAATTGAAATAAAATGTTTTAAGGAGAGTGATCTGATAAATATTGGCTTAAACTAATTGGATTTTCAATAGACAAATTACTGCATTTTTCTCATTACTTAGTGCTCTGTAAGGCTTTTACATTGCATGGGAGAGTAGTTCCCTGCTATGGAGCTGAGGAGGATAAGTGAAATCACTGACTGAGTTTGCTGAGTTCTCCTGGCTGCTGGAGAGACTGGGTGGTTCAGGGATGCTGTGCAGCTTAGTCCTCTTGTCTGCTTGGCTCGCTGTTGAAGGGATAGTGCCATTTATCAGTGTGCTTGCACAAGTTTTCTAACCCTCATGCTCATTGCATCTCACCCTCATGGGTGAGATGATTGGCAGGCTGCCACTGACCTCTCTGAAATAAGCACTCACCAGGATAAGCACAGCATAAAGCCTCATGTTAGGTATAGGGTAGCATTTTTTTATTTAATATGAGCAAAGGCAATGCTATTGCCAGTTAAGTGTGAGGGGAAACAGTACATGTACTTTCCAAATAACTTCTGTATTCCAATACGCTATTAATTACAACTAAAAAGGATCTAAATAAATGTGCAGTTATATAGATTTTTTTTTTTTGGTAAGTATTAATATCTCCGATAGTAAAGGAAAATAAGCAACAATTCTTAAAACCTTGTCTAATGTTGGAAGCACCAATATTTGATTTCTTCCAAACTATGTTTTCTGCAAAATGCTACCATGCATTTACTTGATTGCAGGTGCTCATTCAAGAATTCTCTTTTCATGAATGTCAGAGCAGACATCCTATGGAGAAAGGTGCTGCTGCTCCAAAGTGTTTTCAGTGAAGTACAAGAGGATGTGGCCTTAGAGGTGGTGTAGAGAAGTGAAACATCTTCATGTTCATTAGTACTGGAATGATTTGTATGAGCAGCAATAGAAATAGCGTATTTCAGTATCTATCTAGTACAAAACTGGTTGCAATTATGTAATATCGACATTCACTGTAGTGAGTATGTAAATAATATTATGCTGCTGCAAAAATAATTGCCATTTTTGTCATTGCAAACTGTGATGCTTATTTTGGATTAAACTTTTACTTAACTGTGTTCATGTAGTATACCGTTTTAAGGCACAAAATTCTCTCTATGCATTAATGCTAACAGGTTTGCTTTCAGTATTTATTCCATTTTGTATTATGCTGTCAAATTACAGATGGAAAAAATGATTTTGTTACATGAGTTCAAAAGGGAATATAAAGCAGCAGAAACTGCTGGCAATATCAACCAAGCATTAGGCCATAAGACCATCAACAAAGCAACAGCTCAGTATTGGTCGCAAAAATTCTATAATGGAAATGAGAGCCTTGAAGATGAGGAGGATCACAGATGTCCTTCTTCAATAGATGACAATGAGTTGAGGGCCATTATACTTCCTGTGTAGGGAAAAGTAGAGTTGGAAAATGGTACAGTGCTGTGAAGAGATACTGAGCCATTTATTTTTCTAATGCAAAAATACCCTAAGACAAAGTTTGTCTGTGGGATATTTGTTCTCTCAGTTTAGGAAAGTCAGTAATTGACTACATGGCTGAGGTATGCAGGTATGTATTTGGTGTATCTTATATGCAAGCCTGACCATCCCAAGTCCAGTATCCCAGCTGAAAACAGTTTCTGTGCAGTCAGTGCACTGCATTTCCATATGATTATGCTGGTGTGCTTATTGTTTTGTTACCTTTTGAACAGATAATTTTTGAACAGATAATTTAACATTGCTTTCTGTAGGGTGTTCTCTGTGTCTGTCTGTGTATCAGTCTTTGTATCTGAATGCAGAAGTATTTGATTAGTGTATTTAAAGTAATAAAGATGTCAACAGTAGTGTCATATAGATTGATGCTAATTATAAGTCTTTAATGGCTTCTCTGGTTTGGCCACTCTCCTTGCAGATTGTGACTTTATGGCTAAAATAATGCCCTGCCGTCCGCAGACTGAGTCATAAATTGTGGTCTATCTTTCTTTAATGACTCCACATGCAGTGGATATAATCCCAATAACATACATTATCTTTGGTAAAAGGAAGGCAGTGACTTTCATAGAGGTGATGGATGGAGTTATAAGGACTAGCTAACAGACTGACAGGGATGACACCAGAGGCAAGGCTGATAGTTCTGCTTGTGCATTGCCATAGGCAGAAACATCAGGCAGGCAGTCTTGGATAACTGATGATTTTCATTCAGTTCCTCTCTTTCCACTCCATAGCATTAAAGAAAATACTGAGGTGCAACTTAAAGTCTCCTATCGAAAGCCTGACTAATTAACAAGAGGAAAAAAAGTCTTCTGTAAGCATCTCTCAGCTATACTGAACAAAAAGCAATCCAGATTCTTGCTTTGTGGGCATTCTCTTTAAAGCACATAATGAATGGTCAACAAATGCATGTTCACCTTACAAAAGTGCATTGCTACCAAGAGGAAAATGCAAGAGCTGTGAGGGAGGTCTCACCATTTCTGGGGAAGTTTAATAATTTTATGCATATGTGAAAGTGGAATTGCAGAGGACCATGAAGGGATGCCTGCATACATATGGATGTGTAGTGAGTTATATGTGTCCATTCTTAAGTGTCATAACTGGCACCATGGAGCCCCGGCACAGCATGGAGAATCCTGTAATGCTGTGTGCGTATGGATAGGTTCACACAGATGCTTTCAGAGCTATCTGACCCTTATAGGGTCTGTAGTAATATAACTAATCAACCTGGTAAAAAGCAAGATATGTTTCCTTAGCAATAAAAAGCTAGGAATTAAAGTTAATTTGGAAAACATACAGTTACAAAAAGTAATTTGTTGGCACCCTAATCCTAGCCTTTACTGCTTGGTACCTCACTAGAGCTGTGCAATAGTGCGTAATCATCAGCAATGGAGTCCAAGGTGGGGGCTGTTTGGGTGTATGTGTGTGTGGTTGGTTTTGTTGGTGTTGATGGAGTAAGATGGGATTCATAAAATTAATTCTGAACAGAACTGTAGCACAGAGAATTGAAAAAACTATTGCAGTCTGCTAGTTCCTATACTGCTTTCTATGAGTAGATGTTTTATACAGCTACTGCTGGAAACCCTTTTTGCGTTTGTTTACTAAGCTTTTTCACAGCACAATATGGATATCCTTAAACAGTGGGAAAGCCAACAAATGAAAAAAATTCCCCGAAACCCAAGGCAAAGAAGGATTTGGATAAAAGGCTGTTAGTCACTTGCTACCAAATTTTACTGACTCCTACAAAGCAGCAGTAGTCCTTTGCCATGTTGTGAAGTGTATGCTTACCGAAGCCACATCAGCTAGACAGTATCTGGCTGGCTGATGAACATATCCGGCAGCTGTACAACATGCATTCTCAAAGTTCCTTCTGATTCTGCCATCAGAGACCTTGTTGATGGGATGATGGGAGTATATTATCATAGAATAGTTTAGGTTGGAAGGGACCTTAAAGATTGTATAGTTCCAGCATCCCTGCCACGGGCAGGGACACCTCCCACTGGATCAGATTGCTCAAAGCCCATCCAACCTTCAGGGATGGAGCACCCATAACTTCTTTGGGCAACCTGTTCCAGTGCCTCTCAACCCTCACAGTAAAAATTATTCTGTCACTACAATCCCTGATAAAGAGTCCTTCCCCAGCTATCCTTCCCCTTTCCTATTATCCATGTGAATGGTTCAGGTTAGTTTGGTTTTGGGATGGAAACATGTTTGAACTGGGGTTTGTTTTTTTATTCTAATTGTTTTAATTTAATCTTTAATTGAGCAGAATATTTTTCTTTTGCCACATGTGCTGGAGTTGGGTTCTGCATTCCCGTGGAGCTTTGTCCCAGGTTCTCAAAAGGGCATAGTTCCTTTTGTCCCAGCCTCTACCTCTTCATCCTGCTCCTGTCCTGCACCCAGCTGATTCGCAGCATCGGTGCTTCTCTGAGATTCGAGATGAATGTGCTGTGTGTCAAGGTGTTACCAGAGACATACACTTCATATAAGCACAGCCTTTATTCTCCAGGCAGAGGAGTCCCTGAAGCAGCGCCTGTGCACAGAGATCAGCTTATGCATGGAAACTTGCACTGGCCAGAGGAAGTGGCAGCAGTATTGTTTTTTCTCTCTCAATTTGATTATTTCTCTTTTTTGTTTATGATAGTTTAGTGCTAGCTCATGTGTTGGATGTGAAATGGAAAAAAAAAAAAAAATCACAGAATCACAGAATCACAAAATAACCAGGTTGGAAGAGACCCACCGGATCACCGAGTCCAACCGTTCCTACCAAACACCAAACCATATCCCTCAGCACCTCGTCCACCCGTGCCTTAAACACCTCCAGGGAAGGTGACTCAACCACCTCCCTGGGCAGCCTGTTCCAGTGCCCAATGACCCTTTCTGTAAAGAATTTTTTCCTAACGTCTAGCCTAAACCTCCCCTGGCGGAGCTTGAGGCCATTCCCTCTTGTCCTGTCCCCTGTCACTTGGGAGAAGAGGCCAGCACCCTCCTCTCTACAACGTCCTTTCAGAGAGCAATGAGGTCACCCCTCAGCCTCCTCTTCTCCAGGCTAAACAACCCCAGCTCCCTCAGCCGCTCCTCATAAGGCCTGTTCTCCAGCCCTTTCACCAGCCTCGTTGCTCTTCTCTGGACTCTCTCCAGAGCCTCAACATCCTTCTTGTGGTGAGGGGCCCAGAACTGAACACAGTATTCGAGGAGCGGTCTCACCAGTGCCGAGTACAGAGGGAGGATAACCTCCCTGGACCTGCTGGTCACGCCGTTTCTGATACAAGCCAAGATGCCATTGGCCTTCTTGGCCACCTGGGCACACTGCTGGCTCATATTCAGTCGGCTGTCAACCAACACCCCCAGGTCCCTCTCCTCCAGGCAGCTTTCTAGACAGACTTCTCCCAGTCTGTAGCACTGCATAGGGTTGTTGTGTCCCAAGTGCAGGACCCGGCATTTGGCCTTGTTAAACCTCATGCCATTGGACTCTGCCCAGCAGTCCAGCCTGTTCAGATCCCTTTGCAGAGCCTCCCGACCCTCCAGCAGATCGACACTTCCACCCAGCTTAGTGTCGTCCGCAAACTTGCTAAGGCTGCACTCGATGCCTTCATCCAGGTCATTGATGAAGACATTGAACAGGGCTGGACCCAGCACTGAGCCCTGGGGAACCCCACTTGTGACTGGCCTCCAGCTGGATTTCACACCATTTACCACCACTCTCTGGGCCCGGCTATCCAACCAGTTTTCCACCCAGGAGAGTGTGTGCCTGTCCAGCCCAGAGGCTGACAGTTTCTCAAGCAGAATGCTGTGAGAAACTGTGTCAAAGGCTTTGCTGAAGTCCAGGAAGACCACATCCACAGCCTTTCCCTCATCCAGTAGCCGGGTCACTTTGTCATAGAAGGCGATCAGGTTAGTCTGGCAAGACCTGCCTTTTGTGAACCCATGTTGACTGGGCCTGATCACCCGGTTCTCTTGCATGTGCTTCATGATAGCACTCAAGATCACCTGTTCTATGACTTTCCCTGGCACTGAGGTCAGACTGACAGGCCTGTAGTTTCCTGGGTCCTCCCTGCGACCCTTCTTGTAGATGGGCACAACATCAGCCAGCCTCCAGTCCAGTGGGACTTCCCCAGTCTTCCAGGACTGTTGGAAGATGATGGAAAGGGGTTTGGCCAGCACATCCGCCAGCTCCTTCAGTACCCTAGGGTGAATCCCGTCCGGCCCCATAGACTTGTGACTGTCCAGTTGGGCTAGCAAGTCTCTGACCACCTCCTCTTGGATCATGGGAGCCTCATTATGCTCCTCTAGCTCCTGGGTTTGTACACAGACGGAACGACCCTCCTTACGACTAAAGATCAGCCCCAGAGCTTCTGTTTAAAAATGCAGTTTAATCCTCTGTGGCTTTCAGAAGCATTTCTGTAGCATGCCACTAATTAAGATAAGGTTATCTTCTTAAGTTATACTGGGAATGCAATTAGAACTTTTACTAAGAACTGTAGCAATCAATTTTATACAAATTATTAAGACCTGGTAAGGTCGAATGCAGTTTTAATAGGACAAGAGAACACACTGTGGTTTTATTAAATACAATATAGGTTTAAATTACAGCTGAATGTTATACAGCCATTCATTTGGCAGGAAACCATGAACCCATTTCTAAAAAAATCTTTGCTTAGGTAGGATTAATTCGAGTGGGATTTTTCTCTTTTTCCATATACAGTTTCAACTGATTTTTTTTTTAATCTTGAAAAAAGCCCTTTAAAAGCATGTACTGTAAAACCAGCAATGAATGTATACAAGTATTTGATATGCTCACCAAAGAATATGTATTTTATGTGTAAATAGATACGAGTTGATGTCAGATGCCAATTAAGGATCTGTGTGGCTTGTAGATGTATGTATTTTCTGCAGATACTGTAGACAGGGTATCAAATTCAGCCCCTTTTTAGGTAAGTGAAGAAAGCAGAGCAGACAGGAGAGTGGGCTCTACTCCCACTAGGCCTTCTGTGCACCAAACAAATTGGCATGTCTCCATATCTTTGCACTTTGGCCAAACCTCAAAGTTGAAGAGAATGAAGTGGAAAGCCTATACTTATCTGCTTTTGCATTTGTGTGTTTATTCATTAAAGTATACCTATACTCTGAGAAAGTATGTGCCATAGACATAAACTGTACAAATATGCTGTCGTGGAAGGGTTTTACAGTCTTGTGCATACAATGTGGTATTTTTATCTCTGCATAGTGTCTTCCTGGCTCTGTTTTTCAAGCAGAGAATGCTTGCCCTTTAGGTTTTCCTGGAATAGTTGTCTTTTACATAATCACCACTTGTTATCTTGCACTGGTTACCTCTTTCTTTTGGAGCTGTGCAAATTTATATTCCTTGAGTTATACTCATGTTTTACAGGTGCCTTTTCCTACATTCTTAATGTGGACAGTGTTCAACTGTCCACTGTCAACTGTTAATCAATAAGCTAAAGTGGAAACATTAAAAAAATGACTGTTCCTCAAGTGTGATAAAAACTCAGTAAATTCAGAAGAAAAGCTTTATCTAAAAGGGAATAAACATGTGGAATGTGGGTGAATGCACACTCAACATAAATTCTCTGATGTAACAACTCAGTGATCAGTGACTAAAATTGTCTGTAAGTACAGGTTAGAAGAAAATTATTTATAAAAATTAGATTATTTCTTTTTTTACCTTTTTTCAAAGAGATGCTAAGACAGTTTAGTATTCTATTTTAGATGTCTTTTATAAAAGAAAATTTTCCTTAGCATTTGTAACTTACTTTCTCTTGAAATGCATACTAGAAGTGTTTTAGTGAGAATTATACAGTCCTGTATAAAGAAATAAAAGCCTGTAACTTCTGCGTAGAGTATTTTTGCACCGGGTTGTCCATCTTAAAAGAGCAGTGTCTAATTAACTCTTTGGTAAAATGTTCAGTATGTGGGCCGATAGCAAACATATTCAGCTATCTGTGTTTATTCCAGCCACAGTACTGGGCATCTCAGAGTCCCTGTTATCTGCTTTTATTTTCTGGGCTGTACTTATCAGCCTCACTGACTTTGAAGTAAGTATTGCTGTACAGCATTTTAGCAAGGATGATACAAATGGCATACTTCTGTTTTGGGGCTAGTTTTCCTTTCAATATGCAACTGCAATGAAAATTGCTATTTAACGCGGAATCTGTTAGGTTTGAAGGAATACTGCATGAAAAGACTAGTTGTCATGTTTTTGCAGTTAATTTGTTTATTGGCATGTTATATTAAGAGAGCAATAGTGAATGTTTCTGTGGATGCAAGTCATTCCTTTCTATCAGCTGGAGAAACTCCAGCCTGTGATAGAGGGTATTATGTGATATTACTCTTCTTATGAGGATAACCTTTAATTTCAGTCTGCTAACATGGGAAGCTGGAACAGGAAGATGGAGCTCTTTGAGACTAAGAAGGTGTCTCTGGTCAATAAAAGGACAGTGAAGCAGCACAAGTAAACATCCATATTAACCTTTGTGCTTAAGTATATATGTATATAAAATCATAGAAACATAGAATAGTTTGGGTTGGAAGGGACCTTAAAGATCACCTAGTTCCAACCCCCCTGCGACAGACAGGGACACCTCCCCGTAGATCAGGCTGCCCAAGGCCCCATACAACCTGGCCTTGAGCACCTCCAGGGATAGGGCACCCACAACTTCCCTGGGCAGCCTGTGTCAGTGCCTCCACCACCCTCAGCGTGAAGAAATTCTTCCTTATGTCTAGTTTAAATCTACCACCCTTCAGTTAGTTATATTTGACAGTTATTTGTTGCAGCTTAGACCCAGATTGTCTGTAACTGAAGTGCTTATTTTAAATTGGTTATCTTAACAATAGGAATTGGCATTAGGGTGCTATGACTGAGCTGAGAGCTGAGCTGCAGGATGGCCTGTTGCTGGCACAGTGAACACAAGCGTTTCTCTCATCCTACCCATTTGTTTAAAAAAAAAAAAAGTTATTTTTGTTTGGTTGGTTTGGGTTGGGTCTTTGGGAATTTTGTGTTTCTTGGGGAGAGTGCTTTTAAAAAAGTAATTCTAGGAAAGAAAAGAATATACCAATGTTACCCATTTAGAGACAAATCTGTCACACTGGTACCTCTGACAAGAATTGGATGTTCGAAAATATTTTCATGTTACAGGCAACTGGCCATTCATTTTGTAAAACTGAGAAACACAGTGATATTTTTCTTTTAAAAGAAATCAAGTCTGGACAGAGCAAGTCAATCAAGTTTGCAAGAGCAGCTTGGTAGTTGGTTTCAGTATAAGCAAAGAGGCTCTTGCATTACATGTATGCAGATGTTTTGATGCTATATGGTGCCATATGTGAAATTCAAATTCATTAAAGTCCGAATAATTTTTTTGCTAGTTTAAGGGGGGCAAAGGCAGTAAATAAGTAACTTGAGTAGGCTTTGTTGGAAAAGTACACCCATAAATAATGTGTCTTTTTTATTTAGGCAATGTGGTGAAGATAGTTGGAGTAAGAAGGCATAGTTTAGGGAAAAAATACCAACCCTGCTTTCATGGAGATCATTCTCTGTAGTTTGGGGGAAGGAAGATGTAATTTAGGATTTATTGCCACTGGTACAGTATAAAACAAAGAACACACTACAGACACTGCATATTGTTCTCATTTCATTCTTCCAGGAGTTTACTTTTCATGTTTCCTTTTAATCAAAGTTATGAGTAGGATTAGGTCTGGGGATGTGTGTTGTGAGGGGTGACCACTACAGAGCAGAAGCCACCACTGCTTGTTGCAACCAGGCTATCACAAGGAGCCTGTAGCTGTGGAAGGCTTTGTTACCTGCACCATTGTTTATACAGATACTGTATTCTGCAGGGCTTGTTTAGGATTATCAAGAGAAGGCTCAGTAGCAGTGATCACGGCCCTAATTTTTGTGTCTGTAAGCTTACAAGTAAAGGTTATTTTGTCATATGCAGAGATAAAGAGTGTTTGTGGGATTCCTATGTGCTAAATCTAAATGGTCAACTTTCATTAGCAATAAAAAAGGTATGTGACCTCGTGACCTGGTGTGTATCACCTTAACTTATTGTTAAGCTTACAGTAAAGGCTGGCTTAGTCAAAACGTCTTTTAACAATGTCTAGTCTGGTTTACACAATGATAATGTTTTCATAGATCATATTTCATTCTAGTAAGTCAAAAGGTTTTGCCTTGAGATACTTTCAAATGCTTAAAAATGCAGGACAACATGCTAACGATGAGAGAAAACAGATATTTGAAAGCTGAGTCTAGTCACAGATGTCAGAGTCAGAGGAACCAAATCAACTTTTTAAATGGCAATTGAGTGCAGAAAACATTTTCAAATGATGACTTGACATCAGATGCAAGACAAAGAAACTCTCACCCTGTTGGTCATATGTATTTTTAGAGCTCCTCAAAGTTTCTCACAATTTGTTTACAATTAAATGTATCTGCAGTTCACAAATTAATAATGTGCATCTGAGGCTTTTATGTTGCTTAGCTAGTATAGCATCTGTACTCTGGATGCTGTAGTCCTGATTCAGAAAATGTTCTTTACCAGCAAAGTCCAGTTAAATGTACTTATATCATACGGGAGATAGTAGAATGTAAGCAAGTGCTTAGTACTTGAGCTTAAATATATCTAATTTTAGAGCTTTTTAATAATCTGAGATGTTGCTATTCATCTTCAGTTTGTTCTTTTGATTTTGTTTTCATTCCTGATAACACTTGGTCTTCTAATCTTCCCTCTTAATCTGTGTTGTTACTTTGCTTTTAATCCCAGAGGTTGTACTTCTGTGATAAATATTGCTTGTTTAGTACAGTAGCTGATTCGGTGGACTGCCATATAGGAAGTGTTTGTTAAAATAATTGAAAGATTAAATTTTATAGTTCAACAGAAATATCCACCCAGCTACTTCCTGTGGCATAGATAATGACCTAAAGTGTATGGTATTACACGCATAGGTAAGGTAGAAGAACTTTTATAAGGTTCCAGGCACAAATACTTAAACATGAAGAAACACCAGCCATAAAATTGTCACCTAGCAGTGTGTACATGATCATTCACTGTCTGTGTGCCTGATCATATATGCTTTCTTTTCCTAGAAGTTCCCATTTCTTTCCTTGAGCAGGATGTAGACCCACCCCTTTGTTTTCAGTCTTTCTGTTTACTGCACTCTGAGGTCTCTACTCCAAAGAGAGATGTGTTCTGTCATCAGCTAATGCGTGCATTATGTTACTGATCCACAATCTGATTAATCTTTGTCACATGCCCATGAGATGAAGGGCAGATATCATCCTTGTTATACAGACAAAGCTGAAGTATAGATGCAGTAGTGCAGAGTCTCCACCAGTTTAGGGTATTCAATTTGGGATGCACTATGTGATACTAATCACAACACAACTTCTACTGACTTCAGTTGTACTTGTAAATACTCATCTGTTGAACCTCATCTTGGGGGCCTGGAGACAAAAATGCAGATACAGAATTTGTGTATAGTTAGGTAATGTTACAAGCCTCACATAAGGGCAGAAGGAGGTGAATTCTGTTCAATAAAATAATATTCAGCTTTTGAAAAGAGATTCAGATGTTAAAAAAAAAAGTTACAACATTGGCAAATCTGGGCTCATACCTTAGGAACAGCAAAAAGTAACACCATCATGAACAAGATATATGTTTATGAAATTATAACTTCTGGCTACAACCCTTGGAAATGCTAATGCTTTACAAAGAAACTATCAATAGAAATGCTATTGCTTGGGGAGAAGGACTTTTCTCAGAAATGCCTAATGTTATTTTGCTGTAACTTTACAATGTGTGGAAAAATAAAGCCAAGCAGAAGTGGGATTGAGGTTGGACAGAGATGAAAGCACCTGTTAACATTGCCTTCCGTCCACTTTTTAATTACAATGATGCTACTGGCTCTTCTCCCTGCCTGTTCAGTTGCTATTTCAGCCAGATATGCGCCCTATATATGTGTGATGTAGATATGTGTGTGTATATATATTATGTAAGTATACATATATGAGATCTGACAAAAAAAATGAGACCGTGCCTGTAACTATCTTTATTAACAAATTAAGAAAACCAACTGCAATCACTTTCAAAACGGTTCCCTTCTGAGCTGGCACACAGCTGCATACGATGCTGCCAACTTTCAAAGCAATTCAGCAGATCATTTTCTGAACGGCTGTTGAGAATCTCCATCGCTGTTGCCTTCACATCTTTTGCTGACAAAAACTGAGTTCCTTTGAGCACTGACTTGATCTTTGGAATCTCTTCACTGTAAACCTCAGTCAATAACTGAAAAGTTTCTGTCATGAATTTCTTCAGTTTCACAACAGACTTTATATTAATTTGCTGTTCTCTCTTGCACACCAACATTTTCTGACTGAAGGGAATAAAACATCTATATTTGAGGACATGCCCACTCATACTGAGTGAAATGATCAAGCTGAGCCTTGTCTCACTGTGACAGGCTAAAATGTGTTCTATAACCACTTCTTCGTCAGTCCTTTTGCAGTCTTGTTTCCTGAGCTATAAGGTTAGTATCATTCTTTTCTGTGTGAGACATCGCCTGTAAGTATGTGTATTTGTATAAATATGTATAAAAAAAGGTATGTGTTGCTGCATTTGTATGTGTTCATTGCACTGTTCAAGCAACTGAGGGATGAGAACATAAAACAGGGTTTAAATGTTTGGTTACTCTCACTTCGGTGTTGTGACTGGTTTCTGGAAGCAGTCTGTCGCTCTTGCAGTTTGGTCCTTGACCTTCTAGCACTTTTGGAGACCAGCCATATAACCTTTGTTTACATTTACAAGCATGGAAAAACTGACTTCCTGATGGTAATGCTGAAGTCTAAGTTGAAACCACTAACAGGTGAAAAAACATAGTTCTTCTACTTTGAACTTGTAGTGTGTTTCATGTAAAATACCCATCTGAAACTGGGCAACCAACAAAAGGAAACCAGTCCTTTGCCCAAGACCAAAAATTAACTGCTTTGTCAGCAGTTTCACTAAGGAGTTGGTTGTAATATGTTTCTGTATGTTTTTCCCTGAGTAGCATATAATTTATAATCTTAAACACAACCCCCAAAGTTTAATTTCTATATAGGTATGATATTAATTGATTGAGTGGCTCAGGGCCATTCACAGACTTCTAGCCATTGCGTGTGCAACTCTGATCTCAATGTAACCTCTTTTTCGCACAGCTTTCTCACAGGTTGATTAGAATTTGTAGATTTTTTTTTTGTATGAAGAACCAATAGGTCACACAACTTCCTTGTTTTCCAGCATTTGCATCACCTTTCCTAAGTGTTCTGTGTTCACCAAACCAAAAATAGCAGCTGTAATATTTTTAAAGGCAAATTGGATATTTACATGAGGCATTTGTGTGTTAAGACTAGATTCTCTTCTTACTGAAGGTTTACTAAACAAAGCAACATTTGAGTTTTGGAGTCAAAAAAAGTCCTGATGTAAAATTAATGTAAATCTACTGGAATATTTGTGACCCAGTTCTGTGGTGATTTTTTTGGTGATTTAAGTTAGGTGATGTGTTTTGTAGCAATTAAACATTCCACAATTATGTCAAAAGAGTGTTATTTTACACTCCCAGGAAATTAGAAGGGAACATTAAGAAGAGAGGAAGTTAAATGAAGAGTGGGCCAGTAAAGCATTCCTGTTTTTGTGCAGCTTATGTGCTCAAGGGATATGTGTTTTAGTGCACAATTCCAAATCCTCTGTACAAATTCTATTTTCTTTTTTACGTCATTACACTAATTACAATACTCTACATTAACTCATGACCTGACCCCTTTTACCCTGGCGTGTACATTGTATCAGTTGCTTTTGAACCGTGGGAACAGTTTGGTCCCAGGGCTAACTTAACTGGAGAAAACAGTTTTTAGTAAGTCAGAATAATAACGGGCATATTAAGCTTAGGAAGCTTCCACAAATGTAGAGAAAATTACATATTTTTTCAGTGTTAGTTATCATTTGGTGACATTTTCATGCATGTATCACATTCTGCTCTGTTGAATGCCCACATTTCTGTTACCTTCCAGGACTGCTGCCGAAGTCTTCATGCAAACAGTGTGCAGGGGTCCAACAGCACAGGGCTTAAGATATGTAGACTCAGTCCTTTAAAGTACATCGGCATTTCCAAGCATATGACGATCAAACATGAGTGAATAGTGGGAATACATCACTCAAATTTTAAACATAGCATTTGTACTCACATTGGAAACAGAATCTCAAATATTTTAATTAAGAGCTGGCAAATGGAAATGTATGTGGTCAGTGCTATCATCTGGAAGAGCTGAAACTCTAAGAGGCTAATGTATTTGTAAATACTGGAGGGTCTCGTTTTCGGGTCTATTTGAAAAGTATGTGTTCTGAATAAATGAGCACTTTCGAGGTACCATGTTGATTCAGCCCTAATTCTGACTTCTAAGAGTAGTTCAAGTTTCTTACACATCTGGTCTGTTTTTTTCTCCTGTTTCTCATGGGTAACACATGGCAGAACACTGGAATCATTACTAGAGTGTTCACTCAGGGTTTAGTGGTTTCACTTATAGTTGAACTGGAAGTATCTGGATATCAAAATGATCATCAGATCGTGGCAATTTGGAGGTTTGAGCTGAACTTTGTTAAATGGGTATGAAAAGTCTCTTCATTCCTTGAGCACTTCTCTTTGGTTTTAGTGTTTAATCTAGGAAAATGTATGCAATTCAGTATTTCGCACTAGCAAAGCAGTGAATGTAAGAAACAGAAAGAACATTTATTTCCTGTACATTTGTTTTCCCAGGGAGGGAGATGCAGCACTGGAAGAAGTTACTCAGACAGGTTATGGCATTTCCATTTCTGAAGGTTTTCAGGATGAATTTGCAGCTAACATGATGTAATGTTAATGATAGCCAGGGGGTTCACTAAGTGACCTCCAGAGTACCCTTCCAATCAATAAATCTGTGATTTTAAGTCAGAATAGACAAATGAGCTATTAATACCAAATGGGGAAATTCTTCATCTCACAGATTCAAGAACTCCTGCAGCTCTGTCTTAAAAACTAGTGAGAACAGGTGAGAAGCTGTTCTGAGCCATGCTGTTATAATTGTTATAGGTTAGGAACAATGAGACTGGTCACTAGGACAGCTCCTCTTACCTTGTAATCCTAAGCCGTGAAGATACTTATTTTGCTGCACTGAGCCCCCCCTTCAGTAAGGTTTATCTTTTGGACTGAGAAAAAGTCATCTGTAGCCTTTCTTCTCCAGATTAGTTGGCACTGCATCTGAAAAGACAGTGTTGAATGAATCCTCTACGATACAAGTTTGGGTGTACCAATATCATTTTCCAGCAGACTTTCAAATCCTGAAATCATTGACCCCACAGGTGAAAATGTCTTTGCATGACTCTGGTAATCTCGTTATTTGTGTACATGCAATCCCACAGCTCTCCTGGACACTGGCTGCATGATGAGGGTGAATGCTACAACTAGATTTTATGTGGAATTTAAGCAACTCCTAGGTGCAGCCCATTGCAAAACCCCTTTGTGATAGTAGCCAATGAAAACAAGCTACCACTGCCTTGTGCAAATTTTTGCAATCTGCGATTGCGTGAACAGTTGGGAAGGTTGAAATCAGCATGGAAGAGCACTCAGGTTTTGCTCCAATTGCACTTCCCTGTGTGAGTGCTAGGCATCTCTCTCTCTTCTGGGGAATTCTGTACTTGATCCCCATCATATAACTTTGGAGCTTGCAAAGGGATCCTGTGCAAAACAGCTGTGCACATTCACGACAGCTATCTTCTTACATTTTTCTGACACCGTGTATGGTTTGACTGTAAAGAGCCAGAGAGCACAGCATTGTGAGGTGTTGCCGGGCTTTTGGAAACAAAGGGAATGGAGGACTCTGTGCCACCTACTCTGTCACTTGAACAAATGTTAAGAGTAAAACAAACTTCAAACCGCTAACTGTTTGTTGGATAATAACTTTGTGAAGCAGCAATTCCATCGATCACCAAGGTCAGCTTTTTTTCTTTTGTTTCTCAAGTAAACCTCGGTTCCATGCGCCTATAAGCAAGATGGTAAAGCAGCCAAGAATGTTAACTGCTTGGTGCCCTGACAGTGAACAGCATTACGGAGCTGCACACTCTTGTTCAGAGACTGCCAAGGTGTCCAGATGTTTCTGCGTTTAACAGTGTGGCACAACACCTCTGCAGGAATTGGCAGGCAAGAGTGTTTGCATCTTGACTTGGATTCAAAGCTTTTGAGTCAGCGATGACAGGGAAGTGTTGCTACTGTCTGCAAACCAGAAATTATGTTGTGTCCATACATGAGGAGAAAGCCCTTCTGCTCATTTTTTTCCTGATTATTTTGTGGGACAATGAATTTCCTAAAATTACCAGTTATGAAAAAGGTGAATGCCCCTCTGTTTCTTGCTATAGTCACTCATGAACCTGGGACTGAGTGGAAAAAGGAGTGGTTGTAGCAAATGTCTTATTAGTCTCAAATAAATTATTCAGAACACGAGTTTAGATACAGATTGCAGGGAACGATACTGGAGTTGGTTTTCTGAGCCTGTTTATGTTATGGAGTATGGAGTATGCTTTTCAGGAATTCACTTGAGTGGAATCAGGTTTGAATAATGTAGCCTGGAAGTAATATTGCTGCCATCCAGCTAGTGTCTGTGGAACAGCATTTTCCTGCCTTCTGAAGCATTAGTGCTGAAGACAGATAGAAAGGGAGATATTTATTTTCTGTCTTTTTTAATTTTTTTTCCTTAAAGGGAAATTCTTTCTAACCATTAGAGAGGGGCATGTTTCGGTTGAGATTTTTTTCCCCCTTGAGTGATATTGTGGACTGCATCAGCATCCAATTTGGGTGCGTCATGTGGTTTCTCATGTGATGCTGGTCTCACTGCGCTTTGGAGAGTGAGCCTTTGTGACTCTGCACTGTTGGACAGTAGCATCCAGCAATACAGGAGACTTTGGGGAGGGAGAGGGAAGAGACACCCCCCTGAAAATCCCAAAAGCCCAGAAAAATAAAGTTGCAATCATTTACTATAGCTATTATTTTTTCTTAACTGTTTTGGCTTTTGTTTTTAATTCTGGGTCTTGCTTTTTCTCCATTTCTGCAGGCATAAAGCTGCATCATTTTGAAGAAGAGTCCTTCCTTACAGCTACAATGCTGCACCACTCTCAACACCGCCTGCTTTTCCTCCATTTACCTGGGCGACTGCTGCTGTTTCTGCTGCAGCTGAGGCTGCTACAGTTTTGCTGCCTGTGCTTCACCCCGGCTTGGCTGACTTGAAACTCACTCGTCTGCACATTGCTAAGGAAGAAGAGCGATGGAGCCACATTTTTTCTGTTGGTTCTGGAAGCAAAGGGTTGCAATGAGTGATGATTTCCGGTTTTTTGGGGGGAGGGTGGCTGAAGGAGAAAGGAGGGTTGTTAATCTAGGATGGGGTGGGTGCAAGCTTAAAGAAATGTTATGTAAAGCAATCTAGCACTCAACAAGGGCATCAGCAGCAAGAATCCAGCCTCTGCTGCTCCAGAGGATTAACATGGGGAAGCCACAGTGCTGCAGTCGGGTTTCACCTCAGCGTTGAGCTGGAGATGGATAAATAAGGTATTGGTTGTGTCTGCCTGTCAAGGCAAAGCCATGGGAGAAAGAGCGAGTGAGCGAATGCAAATGCAAAGGAAGAAGAAATGCTGCATGCTGTTTGTCTGATTCTGTGCATTCTCATTGCAGAGAGGGTGGTATGATTAACAAAGCAATATGTGGATGGAGGGACTGTAAATTGTAGCTCGAACACTCCTGATGCTGTCAAGGAGTGAACTGATGAGCTAGGTGGCTGCAGTGATATCCCCGGGAAAAAAGCAGCCATGCACTCTGTGTGTGTATGTATATGTATACATGTGCTTCTGTATGTGCGTGAGCAAATAGACATGACATAAAGACATTTCTGACCAATTTACAGAGGAAGGTTGTCACTTTGCTGGGTCAGACTTGCTTGCAGCTTGTGTTTTCAGCTATAGCTCTATACCCATATCCTGACTGAAGTGACACTTTGTGAAAACAGTTCTATGTAGAATTTTATTAAGAAATGTTAAACTTTCTGCTTAACACCTTGAAGCACTGAATCTCTTCGTCACTGTGCTGAGAAAAACTGGGGGGTGTCTTTTTCTCTGTTGTAAAATCTTCATAAACACAGCTGTATTCGGTATGGTGAAAAATTCTATACTGTAAATAGAAATGTGATCAATCTAATCAAAATAAATGCATCCCAGATGACTTCTAGACCAGCTGGCTACCACAGTCATCAGATGGCTAAATGCTCAACTGAGCTTTTATATTCAGTGTTATATTTACGTTTTTTTTTTTTAAAGAATTTCAAAACCAGCCGTTAATTAAAAAGGATTATTCATCTCTTGAAAAAAGCCAATGCTCGCATTTGGCAGTAGATTGCTACGAAATGTACCTCAGTGTATTCTTTGTTGCCAAACATGCATGGGAGAGGCTGTGCGTTTGGAGCAGGTAGGCTTTTCATAGTACAGGCATATTTAGTTTGGTAGGCAACTAGGCTTGGCCATGTCTGAACAATGCAGAAACAGGCAAAATACGTGCTGCATTCAGCTAGCAGGGCTTGGCGTGGCTTCTAGCAGCTGCCTACTGGGAAAGGTTTTTTTTTTTTTTCCTCCTTTTTTCTTCCTTTCATATAAATCCATAGACCATAATGTCAACCTAAAATGTGTATGAGGGAATTTCCCAATAGTCATGGTGAGCTACCCTGTCTGGCCCTTCCACTATTTGTTACCCAGCCTACAAAGGCAGCCCTGTATGTTGGATTATATTTCGTCAGCTGTTGGATAACATACTTCTGCTGTGGGCAGGGGAGGCTTATTATTTCCAAACTGTAGTTTTCTGTTTGCTTAAAGAAAAAATAACTTTGGCAATATGGCAGGCTCTGCAAAGGGCTTTATGCCACTTCCATACCTTTCTGAAACTGTCATGTACTTCTAACACAGGCAGTTTAAAGCAAGCAAGGAGGAGGAAGAGAGACTCTTAACTCAAAGAGTCAAAGCTGCAGAGACAAGCAAAATGTCAGCAGCTTGCAATTAGAAATCCACGATTACGTCAGTGACTCTGTCTTTCCAAGAACAGCTATGAGATGTGTGCCACAATGCAATGGAAGACAGTTATAACCTGGTTCAAACAAGAAAGGGCAAAATAGATTAATAAATCTACATTCTTCCTGATGTGAATGGATTACATGTACAAGGCTTGCTGAATTCTGCAGCAGTGGAGGCTGAATTATCAGTTTGTCAGAGGGCACATGTTCACTGAGTGAAAGTGTGAATCTTTCCAAAAAAATGCAGATGAGTCATCTATCCTAGAAAATGTCTTTCCCAACTGTATCATGTACAGGGAGCTGTGTGTCATGGGGGCATGCTCTGATGGGAGCAACTGCACGGAGGTGTTTAAAATGAAGGGTCTAATTAAACACAAAGCAAGCATGCTGAAATTCTGTTCTGGCATTGCAGATTTGATACTGAACTACCACCCCTGAGGAGACTCGCTGGGGTCTCCTGTGGTTTATATTAAGGCTTCTGTGGTTAAGAATGAGGAGGGAAGGGAAAGGGCTTCCTGCAGCATCTTGCAGCCACACAGAAGTCCCCAGGGTTGTGTGAGGAAGAGGGATGCATGGGGCTATGTGCTCTTAAAGGCACATGCCTAGACCGCTCCAGGAGATTTCCAACCTCTGCTATTATTGCTATTAAGTCTGTACAGGCAACTCAGCAGTGCAAAGGTTTTATCAATACCACTCCACAATATTCAGTGTGCATGTCTGTCCGTGTTCATGCTGCCCAGTTGCTAGAAGCCTGGCATGGTTGCCTGCTCCCAGCAGAAGTCGTTTGCAGTTCAGCTCTGTTTATGTCAGTCTTTAATTTACCAGGATAGGTAGATTGTATTATGCTAACAGTGAGGTGGGTTTTTGGTGGGGGGCTGGGGGGGGCTGTGAACACAAATTTGTAGGAGGAGATGACTTTGTATATTAAACCAATAGCTCTTTGAATTGTGTGTTGAATAATTTAAATATACTTACTTTAATTAATAGAAGGTTACAAAAGCTGGCATTGCCTAGGGCTGTTTAATTTACAACTTAGGCTTAGTCAATGAGCATAACCTGCCTGATTAGAATAGTGTATTTTGTGCAGCCAACACAAAGAACATTATGGAAAACATTATTTTGTTTGTGTTTGTTCAAACAGCTGGTCATTAATGCAGGCCCCATCTCCAAAGTGAAATGCTAGTGGACATGAATGGCTGCCTGATTAATGCTGCCCCTTGACGGGTCCTTCATCCAGCAGTGATGCTTGCAGCAGAATAATGTGGCGTGATTTGATTGCACTCTAACAGGGTAGTATGTCATTGTGTCACTGAGCAATCGAGGTTATTATGGGGCAGGGCAGACAGACGGGACAGTGGGGTTACTAGACCGTGGCATTTTTAGAAATGCAGGCCTGACCTACTTAGAGTTATTCTTGCTGGCTGGCAGCTGCCTGGTGCAGGCTCCCCCTGATAGGCTGCGGCTGTTGCTAGGGGGAATTAGCATGAATTTTTCCACATGCAGACTTGGTGATTGAATGATAAAAGCTGACTGGAATTAAAGAGATTCTGTTCAGTATTATGCAGATTTATCTCCCTCATTTTTTTTCTCCCTCTCAAATGCATAAAAAGGAGCAGAAGACAGTTTGTTTCCATTTATTTTTGACCTGTTTTTTTTTTCCCCCGCCCCCTGGGGAGGGCAGCAGTATTGTGAATTTTTGATCATCATTTACTAGTTACGGTGTTGAAATGATGTGGCAGTGGGCATGCATCTTTAATGTATGGGCGATTCAAATGCTTCCCTTCTCTCTGGAAGGGAATTAAATGAATGTATTGTTGAGCTCTGCTCAGACAGCCACCTCTTACTGTTTGAAGCTATGCCAGATTCTTTCATGTGCAAAGGGGAAACATATACCAGGTTTTATTGCATAACATTACTCTTGGCTATTTTTAGCTACCTGTACTTCACAAAATTAGTCCTATGTTTATGTTGGTGGATGAAATTAAGCCCCAGACTATGTCTCCTGTATGCAGACAGACGCCCAGGGTATGCTGCAGTTTTGTGTGTCATGTTCATCTGAAAATGTGTTTTCATATTACAGATGTATCAGCAATTCATTCCTAGCAAAGAACTGCTGCCTGGCCTGTAGTGAGATTGGTTAGAGAACCTCTTCTGGATTTGGAGTATTTTTCAGGCTTTGGTTTGAAGTTGAATTCTCTAGATGGCTTTTTTTTATTTATCCACATCAGCTTAAAATAGTGTTATCATTTCAGAGAACTTTGTGCTTCCTCAGGAAGCAAATAAAAACAATATTCAGTGGAGAATCCTTTGATGTAATTTTGAATATTTCTTTTCTTATTTTCACTAAATATAGAGGGGTTTTGTTTATAATTCCCATCTGTGTGACACTTTATCATCCAAAGAAGTTACAATGTAATGCATATAATTTTAAGTTAATTTTTCATGCTAACGCATCACAACTTCACACTGGAAGAACTGGGACGTTTCAAAGCAAGAGGCAGCTGGGGATGAGGGAGAGGGACCCAAAAGTCTCTGGAGTTGCAAAATAAAGATATGACTTAATGGTGAAAAGTAGTGAGCTCATTTGTGTCTGAAATGGCTTCGTGTGCTGTACTTGGATGAAAGAGATACCTTTTAGAGTGGTGGGAGCAGCCTGCATGCCTGTCTGGATGACTGGCAGCCTACCTGCAATTGTCTGGTTTGATTCTTGCACTTGTTAATTGTAGCGAGTTGCAGTTTCACCCAGTTCACTTGGAATATTAGCTAACTTGGACTTAAACAAATCGAAAAGAACATGCAACATTATACTAATTTCAGCGGATACTTATTTTCTAGAAAAATTATTTGAGTGTTGTTCTGTTTTGGTATATTCCTGCTGAGAAAAAGGGAATCCAAAGAAAAGCAACAAGCAACGTAAAGCACATACTCTATGGAAAAGAGTTATATCCTTGATGTGTGGGATTTCAGTACTGTGAACATTTATAACCGATATCAAATCAGACACTTTAACAGCCATCAGGTAACATATTAAATATAAAAAATGTAGTGCATCATAATTTGTATTCAACATTAGGTTACTTTTCTTGAAAATCTCTTTAACGGGAATCATTCCAAATAAATGGATGCATGAATAATCTGATCATAATGCTTTGGGAAATTATAAGTAATAGAAATATGGGGTTAATGAAACAAACCCTAAATCTGAGCTCTGTGTGTGTGTGTATAAAGCATAAGAAACAGGATGCCAGAGGAGTTTGAAATATATGTCTGTGTTGAAAATATTGTCATTTGTGCATATTCCTTTGAAAAAACATGTTAATCATTTTCTCATAATCTCTGAGATTTCTATTGTTACAACAATGTACACCTCCTGCAGAAAATTATGTTGTTCAACATTCTTGTACCATGACCTCTCCTGTGAGCTATGAAAGCTCTAGGGTGGCTAAGCAAGTGCTGATTTACTGGCAGCATATGCAAGCAATAATTTTTATTTTTATTCTTTTCCCCCCAGCAAAAGACCCAGAATCCTTCTCCATTTACAGCTGTGAGATGGCTGTGCTGTTTGGTGTATTCCTGACATCAAAGTCTTGGCTGGTTGAGGGTTTCTTGCGCATTTTGTGAAGTTATTGCAACATTCTGTTTTTCTGAAAGCGGTCAGAGGATGCAAGATATACAGTGACAATTTTAGTTTCCCCTGAAGGTATTACAGCTGCCAGGAGTGAGGTGACTCCCAGCCTTCACCTCCTACCAGGGGCCATAAAGATCAGTTCTTCTGCAGTAAATGTGCTTCAGTTCCAATTTCAAACCAAAAGGACAAGGAACTGTATTATATTTCTTAAAAGACTGTCAGTTGGCCCATTCCTTTTATTGCAATACAATAGGGAATAAAAATATTTTACAAATTAAAATGATCCTTACAAGATTTTTTTCTGTGATCCTTTAGCATGGAAACAAATTCTGTGACATACTACCATCAGCCCAGAGTAGTGTTACTGTGGCTTCCACAATTATCCTTTTCCTGCGTCCATGGATGTACGTGCCTACAGAGTCAGACACACTCTATACATGTAACGTATGTGACTGTGTATACAAGACATGAGCATAACTTTCACAAATACAGCTCTGAAGCTTGTAGTATGTAGTTACAATTGTCTCAGGGTAGTACCAAAGCCTGTGCCTATAGATGTATGATCTGGTTTGTGTATGATGAAAAGTGACTTGCCACAAGATTCACGCAGTTCTGGTGCATAGCATAACCATTGTCTTAAAGCTGTCATCCCATTCACCACCAGCAACAGCAAAAAATCATGACAGTGTGTAATACAAAGATGGCAAAAAGGACAGTGTGGTGAAAAGCAGAGTGTGCCTAGATAGATGTGTTTCATAATGGCTCATGCACTTTTTGTAGTCAATAGCAATGCAAGATGAAATGCAAGATGGGCTGTTTAAGAGGGAGAGATATATTTCATATTATCGTTAATTCTTCCCTCCTGCTCCTAGGCCACACCTACTTCAAAAGTGAATCCAGACTCAGATCGTGACAGAGATCATGACCCTGTTGAAACCAATGGCTGTTTTATCCTGGAATTCAGTGGAGCCAGGCTTTCATCTCTTGTATTTTCCCCCCGAACATGTCAGGTTTTGTGCTTGTTCTCCAAAGTGTATTCTACCTTTTTTTTTGTTTAACTCTGTTGCTCTGAAAATGCTTTGAATGCTTGCTCTTTTTGAGCAATATACTATAAATCTGCTCTTGAGTCTGAGAAAATGTGGGGAAATATTACTTCACTGCCAAGCAGATAAGGTTGAGTTGTAGTTAGTCTCCATAGTTATGCTTTTCTGTATACTTCTTTCATCATAAAATGCCTTTAGTTTTGATGAAATGGAACAAGTAAAAATACAAATATGCCAAGGAGAGTCTGCTTTTTAACAGACTACAGAAACTCAGATAATGAGATGTCTTGTATCTCAACCTAGAAAGCTAGGGCTCATAGAAATGTAGAGGGAGGCAGAACTTAACAATCTTTAAAAAGAAAGGCTTTCTAGCTTTCTAGCACCTTACACTGTTATCATAATTGACATATGGTGGATTCCTTTGGCTTTGTGTTTTTATACTTTAGTGTTGCATAAACAGTATTCACACTAATATTCAATGGAGTTATTCATTTGGAGGTAGGTATACCACAGTTGTGTTTGGGTTTGCCCTGTTCTCTTTGTTCTATACAGACACAGTAATTAGGCTTTAGGTCAACGTTTTATTGACATTTCAAGGTTGGAGGCATCTGAAATAATGACAGTGGTGGACATCGGTGGTAGATTTTGTGCAATATTTATATCATTCAGAAAACCTGTGGAATGGAGGAGGGGGTGCATTGTGCTGCATGCTTGGCTTGGTTATAGTTGAAACAAATGGCTGATGATTATTAGTTTAAATTTCCTGTTCATGACCTTTAATTATGGCAGTATACTATAGCTCTCACCTGCAATTTCTGTGTTTACGCACAGGCACATATTTAGCTGATATAAAATTGCTAATGAGGTCATCTTTAGCAGCTCTTCATATTATTCCTTTGAAACTCAAACTTACAGTTGAGTTCAAGTTATAGATGAGACCACAAGTTCCATTCTTTCCCCCAACCCTTTCCAGTGGTGTGAGTGTTATGGATACATCCTTTAAATAAAGGAGCAGACTTTCCTGTGCACTTCAGTGCACAGTGCACTATACTCACTATTCCCAACTTTTTTGTGATTGTGAAGTACTTGCAAATGTAAAAAATAGTCTCCTCTGATGCTTACAGTTGTAGTGTCAGCTCATATTTGATATGAGTTTAGCTGAACATGAGACATGAAGAATAAGCCCTGCCCTCTGAAATGTTTTCCACTGTTTTATGAGAGTAAACTAATTTCTTTTTGAAGAAGCAGGCCAAGGACCCCAATTGGAAAGATGATGATGACATTATGATGTGTTCCTAAGAAGCAGGACAGGGAACTAATGCTGAAAACACTTGATTGTGTGTTTTTAAACAGTAGGTAATCTGAAATTAGAGCTATAAGATCAAGTGAAAACCTGGTACTGTTGGAGCCTTTGGAGAACTGGGACATGGTACCTGCTTGTACCACTCTCCAAAGGGATTCTCCAGAGTGCTGTTGACAGGTAGTTACTTTCTTTGCTCAGCCTCACTGATGTTGGTTTCAGCTTAGTGGTGATTGTAAGGAGAGGTAATACTCTTTATTTAAACAAGTTCTCTCCCATAAACCTTGGCTTCTTGATAGCATTAGGTAGTCTTGGCCGCCTTATATTAATGTTGACTTTAACAGGAGTTTGGGTCATACCAAAAAATGGGAAGGTGGCCAGGAATTTGGAACAGTAGTGTCCTGTGGTTGAAGATTTCTAGATAGGTTGATCATTTCTGTTGCAGAGAAAGACAGAAGAAATGCAAGGCAATGAAGTTTTGGCTGTACTCCAGTGCTGCATAATGATGGAGACAAATAAAGTAAATCAAAACTCTAGGCTTGCTGCAATCACTTGCCCGTTACACTGCAAACCACATCAGGAGGAGAACAAAACAGAAGAAAAAGAGCACTGTTTTCTTAGGGAGAAACATCTTTTTAATAAATATGGTTTTACGGGTTTTGTTTCACCCTTGATGAGTCAGCTCAATGCTCCTTTGTATGTTTATGATGTATGCATGTACTCACTGGTCTTTAGTGTTTTGATTTGCCAAAACGTTTTTTGTACCCCAAACCTTATATTGTAGGCTCTAAGGCAGATGTAAGCAATCAGAACATTGAACATATGATTCCTCCTGAAAAACATTTTTATTTTAAGGCATTTTAGAGTCACAGAATCATACAATCATTATGGTTGGAAAGCATACTTAGACATACAGGCAGATTTGAAAAACTTTAGAAGAAAATAACATCACCTGATATTAATTATGAGGAATTGATGTATTATTGAAAAAAAAGTCATTCCATGAAGTGGCTTTTTTTTTTTTACATTATTATTGCGGTGATTATAGTTTCTTAGATTGAATGAAAAGAACTGAGCAAAGTCACAAATACCAATTCAGTAATAAATGTCCCTGTGGAAAACTGAAGTTCCTGAAAAGCAGTTTTTTTATTGTTTTCCAAAGTAAAATGAAGAGGTTTTTACAGATTTTATTATTATTTATAAAAGTTATGATCTTGTATGTAAAAGTTATTATTTGGGCAGAAAATGTGTATTTTTAATATATACTTATATTTCTTTTTAGGCCAAAGTTGCATGGTCAGAATTCAGCAGCTGACAAGTAGTTCCATATGAGCGAGTGACTGGTAATAGAAGTTAAATCTATTTTTGGGGCAGTTTTGCAGCAATGTTCATACAGAACATGTATGCAATTTTACTTCCCTGGATGTAGGCAAAAATCATCTAAGAGCTGTTTTTTTGTTTTCCAGAAATACCCTAAATGGGCATAACTACAAGTGATGGTCAAAAGAAGCTCTGTTTTTCCAATGTAGTCTTTTGGTTTGTTCCCACTTGCCCATTACTTGCTTTGTCGGAAATTATCTTCCTCTGTTGGTCTACAACCAGAACTGTCTCCTCCTCATCTTCTTTTCATCAACTAGATTCACTTTAGCACAGGCTCCAAGGAGTTTGTCTTGGGTTGTCAATGCCTATTTTGTGCAAATTCTTTTAAACTTTTGGTTTCCCTTGTCATTGAGCCATAAGGGATTAACATACATGCTGGCATTTATGAGGTCTATAATTATTTCTGGGTTCTAGGTGGTACACACACTTTCCTGACAGCCACTAGAATACAGAGAATATTCAAGCATGCACATATGCCTTTTTTTTTAGAAATAATGAAATAGCGTTTTGTCACTCCTTAATCCTATGTCAAAGGGTACAAAATGCAGGGTTTTTTTCCTCTGTAAGCTGGATGGACATCAGAGACTTCTCTTTCTTTAGGTCCCACATCCCTGCTTTGAAATGCCTTTTAAAGAGATGAAAAGGGTGTAGTTGTAGCTTTAAAACCATGAACTTTGCACATTACTGAAATAAGTTGGTCTCTTTATTCTGGGGTCTAGATTGACATAATATATAGAAGTGAAAAAATATGGATGTCTTCTATTTTATTGTGTCCTGACTTTCCCCCCGCCTTTTAATTTATTTTTTGAGTTTGAAAAGAAAAGCATGCCAAAAAGGCCCAGAGTATTGATGTGTGAAATTGAAGGAGTCACTCATTCTTAAGATTCAGACACTGTGCCCTTTGACAGAGTTAACATAAAAAGAAACACACTGGAAAACATGCACCTAAGTATGAAAAATTCCTTAAATTCAGAGTGTGTTCATACAAAGTGAAATTTCTACAGCATGGAAAGCATTAAACCTGATCCAGAAAAAATGTGAGGTGCCCCAGCCACTGAGATGTGAATCTCTTTAATCCGCACAAGCGTTAGAAAAATCTGAAACATGTGAAAGTTCAAAAGCTGTAAAACCATTACATGACTTCTTATTCATTGCTAAAATATTGTGCCTTTCTATAGAACTGTGAAAAGGCTTTTTCTTGTATTTCTTTTTCTTTTGATAAGCAATAGATCAGTCACTTACTAATATATTATTGCACATTCTGAAGCTGAAAGTGAGTTTGACTTGGTTATATCTACTTGGATATAAATTCTTGATTTATTTTAGACCATTTATGTAGCATTTCAGTAGCTGGTAACATGCACTTTTTCAGCAGTTGCTGTTAGGGACAGGAAAAAGGGCAAGACTGAGTGCAATTTTTATGTTTTTTTAAGATTCCAATCAATTTTTCAGTAGGTTTAAAGGTAATTTCAATGACTACCTCTAACTTTACAGGCAGGCTTTTTAATTCTTTGTGTGCTAATTAATAAAAAGAAAGAACCCTAAAAAAATGAAAACCAAAGCAATGCAAAATACCTTTTTCAGCTTAACTTTACATCTTTGAAGTATGCCAAGAGGACCTTCAAATTTGGTGAAAACTTGCTTCAGAGAAAATGGTAAGTTACCATTAGTAAAGGACAGACCTGGTTGGTAACAGAAATACTCAGCCCAAGGGTTTCGCCACTGTCAACAACCCTTTAAACAGCTTATAAGCCTAGTCTTCATGACTGGCCCTAGGCTGTCTTTGTGCTGCCACAGCAGCCAAATTGCCTGTGGAGGCTTGGTCAGCCTGGCAGATGTGGCTTTCTCTCTAAGGGAGTATTAATTAGTTTTGCATCTGCAATTGTAGTCTTAGACTTGTTTTTTTATACATTTGCCCTTGCCCTGGTCAGTTATAGCAGCCCTCAGATTTTCAAATAGTTGTCTCTCACTTAGTTGACTCTCACTGGGATATGAGTCATGCTTTAGGCTGTTTCCTTAAACGAAGTACTTGTTGAGATAAAGTTGGTGGGAAGGAAGGGTCCCATGTGTCTAATGGTTTTGTTCCAGGAGCTGCCAGGGTTGTAGTGTTAATGCAATGCCTGAAATAAAAATAGATCTTAATATACAGGGTCAGAAGCTTTCTTAAGGACAGGAAAAATACTGTCTCATATTGATTTGGTATTTGAAAATCAGCCACAATTTTTTGCCAGTGAAACTCCTGTGAGAAGACAGCACAGTGACAAAGCCCAGTTGGATTTAGTTTTCTTAAATTCCATGCAGAATCTGACAAAAAGACTTCTTGAGTCCCCTCCCCACAAAAAAAATGTTTTCTACACTTAAAAAGACGAGGAGAGGCCTGCTTTCCACACGAAAATAGTTGGCAACCTGACTTCCATTGACTTGCCAAAAGATGTATCAGAAGAGCTGAGGTAATCCACTAGTTTCTGAGGTGGTGAAGCAGAAAAGTACAAGTACTTTGTGGGCTATAGATGAGGGTGACTGCCAGAGCAGAGGAGCAGTAGGCTGAAAACTCAGGGATTTCTGGAGAAGAAATGCTCATCATTTAGTTATAAAACCTAAACAAAAAAAATGTCTCAAATCTGTGCCAAGACCCAAAATGTTTAAAGGTAAACATTAGACAAAGATTAGCTGTAGTCGTTCAGTCCACTGCTGCCAAGGCCTTGCAGCAAAACAAAGGACTATTGATCAAAAAATCATGTAGAAGAGGGCAAGGTTTGAAGAAACTGATTTCTTTTTCAAAAAAAGGCAAGACCAAATAACATAAATACAAAAATAGTAACTTGGAAATGAATGGAGTTCTGTATATCAGGCGTTTCTCAAACACATTCTTTTATTTGTGCAGATCCAGTGAATATTTATATAATTGTCTTGGTTAGTACAGTGGCATCCCCCTATATTATTCAGAGCTTGAAATGGTGAGTAATTACATGTGTCCCTCTAAATAAAATCAAAAAGTGACAAAAGAAACATGATGCTGTGCCTGAGTATTCAACTTGCTGCCATTCTACTCTAGATGTCTTGTAGGGACACTTAAATCTGATACCACACATGATGGTAGCCAGTGGTTACTGACTTACAACTCCAGTATTTAGACATTCACATGGTAGCAGCAGCTGCTAAGGGAGATGATATGAACAACCTGCTGTTATCTTGATCTTCACCAAAAAGCTTCCCCCTCCTCTCTGCCTCAAGATTGTGGGAAAGGGGAATAATTGTGTCTGGGATCAATCTGCAAGTTGTCAGCCTCTCATATCCTGAAAAATATATATAAAGGGCAATTTATTCTTGTGAGGCTGCTATTAAAAGATTCTAAAATACAGAGATTCTAGTGTAATCCACAGATGACAATCTACTAAGTGTGTTTGTGTTTTGGGGGCAAGCATAAAAGGAGCATTCCCTGTGAATGACAAGTGCCAATCTCATAATGTCATATTACTGTTACGGCTGAATAAAGAAAAAGGCCCATTTTGTTATATCTAACTAGAAAGAAACCAAACAAAGAAATACACTGTGGTGTTAGTGACAGGAAGGATAGTCTTGTCGTTAGGGCACAGGAGATATGTACAAATTTCTAGCTCTCCAAGAGATTTCCTCTGTGACCTTGGGTGACTTGTGTACTGCCATGTTTCAAAGCAGCAGTAGCTCCCAGACTAGAAGAGAGATTTCCTAGAGAGATAAGTTCCAATTTAGGCACTCAAATGGATGTCTAAGTGACCAGACCTTCAAGATGGGCAAAAAGGTCTTTTGAAAATCTACAATAAAAGTATGAAGTACAGGGCTTGTACCCTTTTTTCCTTCTTTGTTTTTTTCCCCCCTTTTATTTATTTTCTTCTCTTTCTCCTATGAAAGTGTGGCTCTGATGCTGATTATTGAGCATTTGAGAATCTGATCCTTGACCTCCCTTGGGATTATGGCTTTTAGTCATCTTCAGGCATGTTTTCCCAGCTGTAAATGGCTATAACAATACACCCTTTATCTGTCAGCCAGTTTTGTCTGTTAAGTTGTCAAAGCTTTGGAGAGAGGGACTGCTTTTTACAATATACAGGTATTTGACACTAGTGTTGAGATGTATTGGGAGAAACAGGGACTTTATACACCAGTGTGATGAAAAGGAACACTTTAATAATGGTAAAACCAATGATTTTTAATAAGTGATGAACTCAGCTCAGTAGTATTGAAATTGGTTTAGCTTGGTATATCACAGAATCACAGAAGAACCAGGTTGGAAGAGACCCACCGGATCACCGAGTCCAACCGTTCCCATCAAACACTAAACCATATCCCTCAGCACCTCATCCACCTGTGCCTTAAACACCTCCAGGGAAGGTGACTCAACCACCTCCCTGGGCAGCCTGTTCCAGTGCCCAATGACCCTTTCTGTAAAGAATTTTTTCCTAACGTCTAGCCTAAACCTCCCCTGGCGGAGCTTGAGGCCATTCCTTCTTGTCCTGTCCCCTGTCACTTGGGAGAAGAGGCCAGCTCCCTCCTCTCCACAACGTCCTTTCAGGTAGTTGTAGAGAGCAATGAGGTCTCCCCTCAGCCTCCTCTTCTCCAGGCTAAACAACCCCAGCTCTCTCAGCCGCTCCTCATAAGGCCTGTTCTCCAGCCCCTTCACCAGCTTTGTTGCTCTTCTCTGGACTCGTTCCAGAGCCTCAACATCCTTCTTATGGTGAGGGGCCCAGAACTGAACACAGTATAGATAGAGAAGACAATTTGAGTCAGAGTTGAGATTTCTTCAAGACGTGGGAATGCTGAGATCCAGAATTGTGGATTGAACACATCTCTACCCAGTCTTCGATTAGAGTCTGTGCTGAAGTATGTTTTCAATTATATTCTGTTAGAAAAGTAATGCTGAAATTTATCTTAAGTTGTCAGAGTGCTTCAAAGCATAGGATTTTCTTCTAAGTCCTTGAACAAATACAGGATGTGTTGAGGTAAAACTGTTTCCAATTAAGTTGATGCATTCTGTTCTTTAATGTTTTAGGATTTCAAGTTTAAGTTAAAGAAAAATCCTGTAGGCAGAGTTCAGAAGGATGACTCAGATAAAATTGCCTGGAAAGCAGTTATTTGCTGAATTTCTGTGGCTGTGCCATGGTGGATCCTTAGACAGCACAGTGACACATAGCCATGAAATTCACTGAAACTCTGCTGACTAACACTGACTGGGGATCCAACTATTCTCTGGGTCAAGTCACTGAATATGTAAGAGGGGCTTGAATCATCTAGATTAAGGAAAATAAAACTTATTCCAGCAAATTTCTCTGTTGCTTGTATTTGATGTAAATTTTTGCTGAAGTAAGTGTACCTAGTTCAGGAGAACAAAGTTTTGTAGTTCCAGGAGTTTTGCCTCCCTAACTAATTGAAGCATTCCTGTTCATCACCCATTATTTGTGGAATGCTATCCTGCAAACTTCTGTCACGTTCAGGATTAAAAAGGGAATAAGAGTGAGTAATGTGCTTTTCAGGTAAATTTTTCTATGTAAAAAGTACATTAATTATTTAGGTTCAGTTCTTCAGCTCAAGACAAATACTTGCATGTTTACTTTTGATACTGTTATTGTTCAATTCTTGAGCTGCTGCTGCAGGAATCCTTGAAAAAAATCACCTTAGTAGTCTTCTGTATTTTCCTCTATGTGCCACCTCCATTTCTGCTCCCCCTGCACAAACACTTCCCTGCTTGATGCTAGCCAGCAAGGTTGTGCCAGAACTTAATTTGACTCACCGATGTTGACTGCATTGCAATGCCCGGCCTGCTCAATTTTGTTTTCCCTCAAGGCCAAGCTTAACAATGCTCAGAACACATATTCAAATTGGTTTTGGCAACAGAAAAGCATATATGGAAATGACGATAAGAATAAATCCTTCCATTTTCGTGATACTAAATAAGGAACAAAAATGATGCAACATAAGAACAAATGGCCAGCTTCTCACTTTGGCCAATATCCTGCTGAAAGATTATGTGCGACTGGGAGTCAGTGCTAAATGATTTTTGAATTTTTTAAACTTTACAAAAAAAACATTTTTTTAAAAAATCAAGATTTAAAAATGAGGTTTCTCGCGGGCAAAGATGCTACTGAACTAATGCATTGTCCCAAGCTGGAAGAAGTTTGTGCAGGTATTCAGTAATGCAACCATCTGTAGCTAGCTATAACTCTTCATAAATTACTGAAGAGTTTGGCTGAAGATCAGAATGTTTCTACAACTTCTCTCCATAAAAAGAATCTTATCTGTGGGATCCTCGGTAGTCTTTTCAGCATTAATGTGATGTGTCATGCATTGTGTAAGGGACTATGTAGTGACAGGAGTTAGAAGAAGAGAAAATATTGGATTTCACTTTCGTACCTGGTTTTGGTTTAATACCTGTGTTAAACAATTAGGTAATTTAGAAGTTGAAATATTGAGATAGGTTATGGATCCATGTTATCTAGTTAGCTCTAACCGTGAAGCTATTTACACTTGGTTCTTTTAAAACTAGGTACAACTTATTCTGGTAAAAAAGATCACTTTGAAATCCAGCCCTTGAAAGTACAAGAAAACATTTAACATAACTTTAACCACACTGTAATTCAGAGCGGTGTTCTTATTTAGGCTTTTCCTTGAAGTACGGTCAAACCTATCTTCCATCTAAACTTTTTAAATTTTTTAATTGGAAGCTGTTTTAAATGAACAACCTGGACTCAGAAGATACTAGAATTTTGATGTATTTTGATGTATGCACCACACAATAATTGTTCCATTTCAGGATGATATTTGGTGATATTATCCATGACAAGTATACTGTTTCCCTTGTCTGTGTTTGTAATCTTAGCAGTACGTTCTTTTCATAGAAAGAGGGTATGCTTGTCTCTTGGTATATGTTAGGAAATCCAAGAAAAATAATCATGTGGGTCCTCTTCGAGGTGGGGATAATATTATGGATAACCTCTTAATAAGAGATATAAAAAAAAGACATTTATTTTGCTTTGGAAAAATGTGGAATATTAGATCTCGCTCTGGAAATCTCGGCTGTGACTACTTTCTGCCTAGTAGGGTGCAAATTTTATGTTCTGTGTAGAACTGTATCTGGTCACCACTTTGAATTAATTATTGACTGGCTAAGTAAGTCCTGTCCATTCTCTAAACCATAGCTGAAATATATTTCAGTGAGATGTCATGCTGAGACTATTCAAATGAGCAGATTTTAAAAAAGGAAAAAGAGATTAAACATATTTAATGACACAGTAGCAAAATAATTTGCTCTAAATGGACCGGTGCCTGACTTAAAAAGAATGAAGAAATCTCCTCCCAAACCAATGAGCCTAAGATATTTTTATTTCAAGTCTAACATGTATTCAAGAGTTTAATTAACATGCCTCATTATTTACTCTAAGAATCTAGTCTGAAATTACTGTGTTGCTCCTGTAAGTGTACTATTTTTCTCCAAAAAAAGGACTAAATTACTTTTATAACTATATGCATTGCCCAGTGCAGGCATCATGAAAGAATGCAACATGTTTATATCATACTTTTCTTTCTACAATCCTTAAAAGTTATTTAGAGGATAAATCACAGCTGCTTTTGTCTGAAGAGCATCAGTCTTTTTATGACTGGCAAATATCATAAAATCATAGAATCACCAGGTTGGAAGAGACCCACCGGATCATTGAGTCCAACCATTCCTACATGACTGATGACAGCTTTAATAACAGTGACTTTGATCTTGCAATAGCGGGCGTTTTCTCAGTAGTTGCAGTGGAGACATTTGAATGCTTCAGTCTCCCATAAATGAGACTGTGTGCAGATAGATTATACCACAGTAAGCAGATAGATCCCTAATAGTTAGAACTGCTGAGCTGTATTGAATATACAGTTTGAGAAAGATAAGTTAAATATTATCAGGAGGTTTTCAAGGGCAAATCGGTAAGTGGTACGGATGAGATAGTGAAGTTATGGATTTTAACTAAAATGAGACTATTTTCCCATCTGCTAATTGCTATTCATGGTACTAATTTGATCTCAAGCTTATTTTTGTCGGAAAAGCCTGTCTGTTGTGACAAAAGCACCTTTGCACAAGGAATTTGTGGCCAACACGTTAATACTGGAAGTGTGGGGTCCAGTTCTGAAGATTGACTGATGACTCTGACTTTAGCTAGCTAGCACTGTATTAATTCAGTGAGCTATTCAGGTTCCTAAAGTTACACATGCATCAGAAAAACTTTGATGAGTCAGAGATTAAATTGCTTTCCTACCTCTCTCTTGGCCTTCTTTCTTTCCTTCCCCTCTCCATGCTCTTTCTGGATTTCCAATGAAAGTGTATT
This sequence comes from Phaenicophaeus curvirostris, assembly GCF_032191515.1. Taxonomy (NCBI): domain Eukaryota; kingdom Metazoa; phylum Chordata; class Aves; order Cuculiformes; family Cuculidae; genus Phaenicophaeus; species Phaenicophaeus curvirostris. The sequence goes on from NC_091394.1 coordinate 40,109,123, forward strand.
GCTTTTTGGTCCTAAATTATCACTGAGACAATGATGGACAAAGAATTTCAATGTGGCATCATTGTGTACTGGTCTGATTTTTCTATACTTTTTCTAACAAATAACACTGCTGCTGTCATGTTTTGATCGTTTAAGCAGAGGGTAACATGCAGAGGGTAACAACTCAGCATTTTAAGGTGATCAGGATATTAGCATTAATTTAACAATGTATAAATGAATGCTATCTTGCATCAAAAAATGCTTACTTGTCAACAGAGTTAGGACTGCATCTAAAGAAGTGAAAAGAGATGCTAAGGGCTTTAAGTTGAATCTTTACATGAATTCATAGATAAATTTACTTGGGAAACATTGGCTGGCACTGGAAAACAGAAGCGACAAAATTAACAGCAAATCGTCCCAGTAAAGTAGATCTGTTGACTGTCAGCTGCCCTAGATTTTAGAGTACAAAACCTCTCAGATGGTTGCAGGACATCAATGGCTCAGTGAGTTGGGGAAATTAGCCTCTGGTTGTGAGAATAGTTGGATTCCATTTGGGGAGCTTTCAAACTTTTACTATTTTAAATACTTCAGTGAAGGAAATGTAGTTTCTTTTCATTAGTGTATTTGAAGGACTGATGAATATGTTTGTTCTCTAGTGTTAATGTCTGATTCTCCTCTGAGGATCTTGGCATACATGTTGCTTTATAAAGGCCACCATTTGTGGTCCTTACTGAAGAATCTCTCTCTTTACTTGTCTTCCCTCCCCAGAACCACCCTGTTAGGTGGGTCAATAACATTGACAGAGTGAGAGCAATAGCTCCACATGGACAAACTGATGTAACATCCAAACATCCCAAAAGCACGTATCCCACTTCAACATCTCTCCCTTTTATCATGGGTAAGGTTTCAGTGAGGCTTGAGAATATCAGAAGAGGAAAACCAGTATTATTAAAAAACAAAAATGTCATTAAAATACTCCCACTACTTCCTCTTGAGGATCTCTCATGTTTCCTGCATGTCAGTAAAAGGGCTGTATTGGCAGCAGTATGTGCATTTGTTTTTATCTCAGATATAGTGCTAAACAAAGTGATTCTTTTTCTCTTTTATCCTTCTAAACTGATTTTATGGGAGGCATCTCTTTTTCTCTCAGCCCCAAACTGATACAGATAATAATTCACATCCTTTATAAGCATCCTTTCCAATACTTCATGAACAGCTGTTAATCTTAATAATCCTTCAGTCCTACATTTAAATAGACCACTACCCATTCCCCATACATTCTGGAGGACGTATGTCAGGGCATACATGTTAATTAGGCGGAATTGTGTAAGCAGTTTTTTCCAAAAGCACCAGGGACAGTTAGTCATCCAGATATTACATAATAAAAGTTCATAAGTTAAAAAGGTACAAAAGGAAATTAGATTTCCTGAAAAGCAGAACTGAAACATTCCCCTTAAAAGTAACACAAACTACTACAATTAATATTTTAACTGAAAAAGTTCGTAGAAATGTGGATATACATGCATACGTATTTGTCTTTATTTACCTCTGCATTTCCTAGAAGTCAGTTTAGGAGCTTAGATTGGAACAAAATCTGTCTGCTAGAGAAAGCTCTCCTGCATTTAGTGAGACACCGCATGACCACAAATGCTAATCAGCACAGCTAAGAGCATCACACTTCAGTGGCCACAAAAGAATTCAGTTTTGATGTGAGGTGTGGAAGTAGAAGAACTGCATTTGGGTGTCAGTGAGACTATAAAGTTCAGTGTATAATGCACTGCAAAGGAGAAGTGATGAAAAAGACACTTGCAGATGTAACATTCACAGGGACAAACTGAGTGATCCAGAAGGAAATATCAAGTAGAAAGCTATGGAAAATACTTGCAGGCCTGGAAAAGACTCTAAATGATTATTCAGAAGCATGTATTTTCTTCCTTGTCCAATATAAACAGCAGAGGGAATGTTGAAGACTGATTTCTAGGTGTGTGGAAAACCTGATCAGTTATTCCTGCTTACCTTGCTATAACTCATGCTATGTGGGTTAGAAACACACCTTGTGTCAGAAAGAGAATGTTTAATTAAGTCAATCTGATTAAAAGCTATTGCATTGTAACAATTAAAATAACTAAAACATCAGTTAAAAATATAATTAATAATTTTAATGTGCTAAAGATGTCAGGGTTCATTATTTGATTTTTAAGGTCAAAATCCAAGTGCATTCTATCATTCAGCTTCCCCTTTTATGGAGATTTCATTGAAGAAAAGGTGTGAGGGGGGGTTAGGCAGCAGGATAGATGGGGGGGAATGGTGCTTCCAGGAGACCCCATAAAATTGTGCACTCTTTTCTCAAAGGTTGAGGTTAATTTTTGTAGTTATACTTTATCTTAAGCTGACTTGATTTATAAAAGGTAATAAGTTTTCTTTTCTTAACTGATCCCTGTACTATTAGTATAAAAATTTACGTTTTTTTCAGACCTGGATAATTTCATTTCCCACCTCCATACATAGAACAAACAGCAAAGATTAGACTGACAGAGCATCACTGTTTGCTCAGCAACAATACCAATTCACCCCAAACTCTTCCTTAGCAAATCTGAAACCATTGCATTATATACTTCTGCTTTGTATTATCTACCCTCCAATACAGGGTAATGCCACTTTCTAAAATGCGCCCAAGGTATGTGAAAAGTTCAATTCAGCATTCTGGCTTGAAATTAAACCATGATTCTTTCAAATTCTTTTTCTTTGGGAGAAAAACTAAATCATAGAATCATCAGGTTGGAAAAGACTTCTGAGATCTGAGTCCAACCATGCCTGTCTGCCACTAAACCATATCCTTAAGTACTTTGTCTACCCATCTTTTAAATACTTCTAGGCATGGTGACTCAACCACCTCCTTGGGCAGCCTCTGCCAGTGCCTGATGACATTTTTGGTGAAAAATATTTTCCTAATGTCCAATCTGAATCTCCTGTGATGCAGCTTAAGGCCATTCCTCCTTGTCCTATCACCTGTCACTTGGGAGAAGAGACCAGCACTCACCTCTCTACAGCCTCCTTTCAGGTAGTTCTAGAGCGTGATAAGGTCTGCTCTCAGCCTCCTCCTCTCAAGGCTAAACAACCTCAGTTTCCTCAGCTGCTCCACATAAGACTTGTTCTCCAGCCCCTTCACCAGCTTTGTCTCACTTCTCTCAATATGCTCCAGAACCTCAACATCCTTCTTGTAGCGAGGTCCCAGAACTGAACACAGTATTCAAGGAGCGGTCTCACCAGTGCTGAGTACATGGACACAATCACTTCCCTGGTCCTGCTGGCCACACTGTTTCTGATACAGACCAAGATGTTACTGGCCTTCCTGGGCACCTGGGCACACTACTGGCTCAAGATTCCTCTAATGAAAGTTTATAATGGCAATTGATTTAATGATGAAAATGCTAAAATTGTAGAAAAATTACCTATTGTTAAAAATGCATCCGAGCAATTTTTTCAAAAGTCTAAAGTCATCTTAGCTTCTGCAGATAAAACCAAGCTTCTCCGCTGTTACTGGATTTAAGAAAAATGAGGGTTTTTTTCTTTTTGGTCAAATAAATATGCTTGTTACTTGAGGTTACTTGTCAATAATGAAATGTGAGAGTGAGACATGCTTTTACATGTATATCAGGAAGGTAAATGGGTGTTTGTAGCAAAGATTTTACTGGTATCTCCATCCCCCAGCATTTCTATTATTCTACAGGGCATTCTATGACAGATTTAGATCAATAGTACACTTCCCAAGATGTTTGTTCTTCATCCACTTTTACATGCAGAAAAGTTTGGAAGGTGTGGACACTAAAGGGAAACAAACAGTGACGCTAATTTCTTAATTTGTAAATGAAACTTTATTTTGCATAAGTCTTTTTACATTCGCTCTTTGCAAACACTAATGTACTATTTAAATGTGTGTTTTAAGTGTCTGTGATTTAACTGCAAATATTGTCCTAATGACTTCTGTATATAAAGTGGAGAGCTAAATGATGGAGCTTTGGTTTGGAAAGTCTGTTGTATTTTGTTCTGGCTTAGTAAGTGTAGCAACAGCTCATGAAGTGTTCACAAGATTTAGAAAAACTGTATATGGTTCTATGTATAGCTAGAAGGATTACTGGTAGGTTTTCAGACATTATGGGTCATACTACTCCTGTTTCAAAATCCAGTTTTGATTTTTTGCTGCCTAGGTTAATTTCGAAAAAAACAGTGCTGTTAGGAATAGTTGTACAAGAGTCTTGAAATAATATAATCTCATTCCCCCTGAATTTCATAGAAAATAAATTCTTGCCTTTTTAATTCGCTAAGTAACTTTTGGTTTCCTGGTAACTCTTTTAATCACTTCACAATGTGCAGAGCTGATGGGTAGGGGTCTAAGAATATTTCCCCATCCCCATAGAAATTTTCACAGTGCAGCTGTTTATCATGTGAACATATTTAAGTTTCCTTCACAGCTGAAACCCTGCAAATGTCTGGTGTGCCTGGAGATGGTAAACGTGTTCAGAGCAAATGGAGCTTTCTTCTTATAGGGACAGCGTGTCAGTTCTCTAAAGGGTAAGGGAATTAGAAGTGAAAAGAAGGGTTTCTTCAAATGCATTAAGATAATGCAGACCACGAGAAGAAAGTTTGTTTTGCTGGAGTATTGATCCATCAGGAAAACAAACAATCCTTTTTATTTTTGTTTTCTTAAAAGTAAAGGGTTTCAGAGCAAAAAAACCAGATTTTAGATTTTTAGTTTGTCTCACCTCACTTTTTTGTAAGACATTTTCCTTAGCTGCCTATTTAAAACTCTCTTTTGCTGTGAAGTTTATTAAAATTTTGACAGCTGTCAGACTAGGGGTGTGCTGAGAATGCCGACTATCACACTGACCAACTGTGTCACTGCTTCTTCGTTCTTCAATCTGTCCTGTCTATTGCCATTTGTTATTTTTTGTCCTACTCTTATACCGTAAATGCCTTTGAGAAAAGTAATGTTTTTGCAAAGTCTTTTCTACAGCACCTACACAAATGCTCCTGATGCACGTTATCCAATTGTGTTTTGTTCATCTTACTCTGTTCTCTTTTCTACCTGAAAAACCCCTACCAGGACAAAAAATATCAACCCCACATTATTCTAAATACAGGAAATCTTATATGAATGCAATTATAATTTTAACAAGTGTCTAAAATTTTTAAAGGAGAATCTCCAAGGCATTAACTTATGTCAGTTGTTGCTTCTTCATCAAAGTGGAGCTCATGCCTTCATGCAAGGATTGAATAATCCAGTCAACTAATTAACTATAAAGTCTGTCTTTTTTTTTTCGAACCCTTTCATTTGAAAGTCCATGAAAGTTTCCCCCTGTAACCTAGTGAACCTGATATAAAGCATTGAATTGTCATTTAAGCTAATCTAATCATATTCTTTTTTCTTATTTAAGGAAATAATAAGACTATAAGGACACATTTATTGCATACCAAATTATTCAGGTCTTTTATGTTCACTGAAGCTCATTTAAACAAATATCTGCTTAAGAAATAAATATATAATGATGGGTAAAATAATGCATACTGGTTATAGAACACATCTAATTCTAATGTTAATGGACTTAGTGCCAGAAGATAGGCATTTATTCTTCTGTATTCTAGATTGCATAAATCACCTGACTGAGTATGTTAGGTTTATATGCCAGCACAGCTGTGTTTAAGGTTAACCCTTAGAACATATATCTGCTCTCATAAATTTCTCTTCTTCTGGTAGTGCATGCTCCATAACTACCTCTGAACTACTCATCTTTCTCAGTTTTTTTCAACAGGAAGGATCCAGTCTGCTATTGGCCTTCTGCTTGCCCACTGTCTTGCTGAAGTCCAGCCTTCTTGGTACTTCCAACACCAGTCTTCTTCAGCTGTTCCAGACAGTAAGCCAGCTGACTGCTCTATAAAAACACTATGTACCTTGTCGAATCATGAAGATACCTCATCTTTTGTACTACTGCTCTCTGGGTGGATGAGGCTATTAAGATGAGCATCAGTATCTGGGAACAGTATTTGCTAGAGTCATATAAGGCACAAAGATACATGGACAAATTGATTGCCTCTCCAGTGGATGTCTTGTCCTCAGAGCTCATCTTGGAAAGTGTCTCTGGTATTTCAAGTAATATTTCCCCATTTCTTAGGTATATTGTATTTGTCAAACATAGCCCAGCTACAGAATAGACAGTTTCTAAGCATTCTTCTGTGCTGCAGGCCTCTCAAGCCGTAGGGAAATGGATTGTCATCATCTGTGAAAGTTTGTATTTTGCTATATTATTAAAACAAAACAAACCCACACACAAACAAACAAAACCCTAGCACTCCCAGCTTCCACCACCTTACAATATTAAAAATAAAGCCAAACTCTTCTCTTATACCATAACAGATCTTACATTTCTTTCTTGCAGGTTGTATTTTTAGAGAGGGAGGGAAGAAAGAGATGTCAGTCTGTAAATAACATTTTTTTTTCCTATGTAAAAGTTCCTCAAGAATGGAATAAACACATTTTACCAAGTTATTATGAAGCTGAAGTTAAAATTGTGAAGTAGCTCTGTGGAATGTTTATAGTAGTTGTATTTGTTTTATTTTGATTTTTTTTTTTGTTAAACAGTAGCATGTTAGAAGTAGCGAGAGAGACTTTACTCTAGATGCTAACATGTTAGGACTGCTCTGTCTCTTGCTTGGCAGAGTGTGAAAACCCACTGGAGGAACAACTACTCTCAGTATAATTTGGTGCTTCAGTGTGAAACAGATACATACCTTCTTATATATTTTAATAAGAAAATACATATTTAAGAAAATATATATTTCCTTATACATGTATTAAGGCGTGAGACCTGGCCTTGCTTGCACAAACACTTATTTGTGTGTCTAATCTACACTTCTTAAGTCATTTCATAGCATTGAGGGAAAAACTATGTGTAGATGACTGACATTTTTGAGGCTTGAACATGTTAGCAAGAATAAGCCACTTTAACATTGTGCATTAGTGAAATAGAATGAAAATAAATGTCAGATGAAAGCAAGTCCCATTTATGCACCAGTGCAGTATGAATGAATCAGGGAGGACAGCAGCGACCACAGCAGTTACCACAGATGTTATGGCTTCATTCTGTCTCCAAGCAGTCATTTAATAACACTGTGAGACAGGAACACAGAAATTCCTTTCAGTACATTACCATAGCATGATCTGCTAAGCATTAAAAGGAGTTCTTTAGTGATTATTTTTGTCAACTTCTAGCTTTACGTTCTACTTTGTATCAATGAGGATAGGGAATTTTATACAGATCTATCAGGGAAAGGACTTTTATTTATTTATTTACTTATTTTTAATGTTCACAGTAACAGGACTGCTAAGCTTGTGTGTGCATGAGATGAACTGTATTTTGCATTGTTGTCTTCACCTTCATATCTAGGGTTCTTGCCTTCACCTCCCTCTGTTACTAGCCCTAAGGCACATGTTATCTCAAATCCACATGAATTCTGTCATGTCTCACTCTTTGGTTGAAGAAAAAACATGTTCAGAATATGTGAAATGAAGGGCTGGATTGAATTCTGTACATATGCATGGAAGAGGCACTCTTCATGCAGATGTCCCCCTTCCTGCATCTAGGTGGTGATTGTGGGAGACAGCTGCCTTAATTTTTTCCATCTTTTTTTTTTTGCGGAAACCATATAGAATCATAGAATAACCAGGTTGGAAGAGACCCACCGGATCATCGAGTCCAACCATTCCTATCAAACACTAAACCATTCCCCTTAGAATCATAGAATCATAGAATAACCAGGTTGGAAGAGACCCACCGGATCATCGAGTCCAACCATTCCTATCAAACACTAAACCATGCCCCTCAGCACCTCGTCCACCCGTGCCTTAAACACCTCCAGGGAAGGTGACTCAACCACCTCCCTGGGCAGCCTGTTCCAATGCCCAATGACCCTTTCTGTGAAGAATTTTTTCCTAATGTCCAGCCTTTATGCAAGTCTATTTATGCCTCACCTCCTGTATGTAATACCACGTTTACCTCCAACTTTAAGGGAGGAGATTGTGTCTACCACAACAGGCATAAGTATGGATTCAGTAACAGGACACCACCAAGCAGCTTAGATGGACGTCAGCTGGGTACTCCAAAATCAGCAATGCTGTAAGAGGTGGAACTTTGGCTCAGAAATTTTTGTCTTCTCTCTGGGGGTACTGTGGTGACAATCACCTGTTTTCTGTAAGAGTGTGAATGAATTTCAGCACATAGTGCTTTTCTTTACACGTCCTTTATTTGGAAAAGGTCATGAAATCCTTCTAAATAAATGAGTACTATATGTATTTTCACACAAAGACATTTCCAGAAGAGCTGTGTTTACCATTTGAGCTACTGATTAGGAAAACTCTTCAGTATCTATTAGCAATGACAGAGATAGATTTAGAGCCAGGAATTTTTTTTTTACAGTTTGGACCTTGAGTATGTTTATTAAAATTTATTGCAGTATAAAAGGTCTCTGCAGGGACCTACTCTCAAGTATTGTGGTTTTGCATACCATCTAAACTTGTCTTTGCTTGCTTTTACTTGAGAGAATGGATATCTCTGCGCTGCAGTTCTGTACTTCCTGGCAATTTTACATCTGCTGTACTATGGCAAGTTGATATCATTACCACCAGCCCAAAGGAGTTGCACAAGGTGAATGAGGGTACTTGTATGTTAGCATCTAGTCTGTCAAGATGGAGGATAATCTCAGCGCAGAACCTCATATAAGTAATGCTGTAGGTGAAGTCCTAGTGAAGTATATACATCAGATTTCTTTGCGATTTCTTTCTTTCTCTGAACCTTCAGTGGACCCAGCCAATCTTTGGGTTATATGTAGAGTGCACTGAGAGACAGAATATTAATTATACTGATGGGATAATTCTGCTCCCCACTTTACTCAATTCTGCTCTGAGAAAGTATATAGGGCTTTCCTCTCATGAATCATCTAGCCTGTATTATGCCAATTTTTGCATAGCAGATGGTTCAGTTTCTACTTTGTGCTGAAACCTGTGATGCAGTTAGCTGATGCAAGGCAATTGGAGCTGCAAAGAACAAAACTTTCCTCATTTCTGTTTTCAAGTCAGGTCAGTGTTACTACCAATAATACTCTGTTCTGTGATTTTTATAGCCATAAGTGGTTTCTTCGGCGGCATCCTGCAGCAGGACGGCGAGTTCAGCGGTGGGGTGGACATTTGAGGCGGTGGGGGCTGCCCTCAGCCGGGAAAATCCCATAAAACCCCAGGCGGCAGCGGGGCAGGTGGCGCTGAACTCCTGACAACCGGGAAACGCTGAGCCCGCGCGGGGCCTGGCGGGGGGGCGGTGCCGGCGGTCCCGCGGGAGATTTAAACGGCCCCTTGGGAGCGTGTCACGTTATTGTCACGGGGCAGTCCGAGCGGCAGTTCGAGAGGGCAGGGCGCAGAGAGGGTCTAGAGACTAGCCAGAAGACACCGAGGACCATGGTGGCCACCCGGCAGAAGATTAAAGCCGCACCGGGTGCTGCAGCAGACAGGATGGATGCTGCCACCCAGACAGAGCCACAGTGGGTGCAGGCAGCTACCCAGACCCTGGGCTGCAGGCAGTGCCCCCGCCCACACCAGCTCGTGCCTCTGGTCCTGGCTCCACGTGTGGAAGCTGTGCTTGTGTGTGTGGGGGGGAACTCCTTTGCATGGTGGAGGAGCTAAGGGAGGAGGTAAAGATCCTGAGGACCATCAGGGAATGTGAGAGGGAGATAGACCAGTGGCACAGTGCCCTCTCACTAACTCAGCAGCCTGCTGGAGCTGGTGTGTCCAAACACCACCCACCTGCAAACTGCAAGGTTAGGGGAACAAGAGATGGGGAATGGCAGCAAGTTCCTGCCCAGCGAAGGAAACCTGCTCCCCTCACCCCGACAACAAAACCCCAGGTCCCCCTGAAGAAGAAATACAAGCACTGCAGGTGGAATCCACCCCCAAGGATGAGGATGATGGCTCCCACAGCCTAGAATCTTTCCCTAGGCTGCACCATCCTCAGAAAAACATAAAACCATACTCCATTAAGAAAAGGAGAGTGATTCTCGTAGGGGATTCCCTTCTAAAAGGAATGGAGGGACCAATCCGCAGACTGGACCCTCTCCACAGAGAGGTCTGCTGCTTACCGGGAGCATCAGTGAAGGACGTAACTAGAAAGCTTCCTTCCCTGGTCCAAGAGATGGACTATTATCCTCTGATAGTATTCCAAATTGGTAGTGATGACATAGAGAACAGAAAGCCCAAAGCCATTAAGAGAGACTTCAGGGCTCTAGGGAAAATGATGGAGGGCCCTGGGCCTCAAATAGTATTTAGCTCCATTCCAATGCTAAATACAGAGGAGCAAGTAGTCAAAAAGAAGAAATTGATTAATGCCTGGCGCCAAGCCTGGTGTGAGGAGAGGGGCTTCGGTTCCTTTGATCATGGGATGGCCCACGCACCCCCAGGCTTTCTTACTAGGGATGGGACACACGTGTCTCCTAGGGGGGCTACAGCCCTTGCTAGAAATCTAGTCAGGCTCATTAACCGAGCTTTAAACTAGATGTGAAGGAGGAGGGGATTGAAACCAGGCTAGATGGGAGTGAGCCTGGAAGTGGGACGCCAGTGACTGAGAGATGATGTGCTGGTGAAGACCACCAGTACATCACCACAGAACAAGTGGGGGTAATTACACTTGGTGACGGTGAGGAAGAAACTGGCACTCTGGAGTTAGCTACCCCAATGACCAGCCAATTGGAAATAAACTATATTCCCTCTATGAAGGCTGAAGTGCATTTACACCAATGCATGCAGCATGGGTAATAAGAAGGAGGAGTTGGAAGCTGTCATAGGGCAAGGAGGTTATGATGTCGTTGCCATCATGGAAACGTGGTGGGATGACTCATAGCTGGAGCGCAGCTATGGTGGGGTGCAAACTCTTCAGGCGGGACAGGAAGTGTAGGAGAGGAGGCGGGGTAGCCCTCTATGTAAGAGAGGACTTTGATACCATTGAGCTTGATTATGGTGATGAGGAGATTGAGTGCCTGTGAGTTAAAATCAGAGGAGCCCACAAGAAGGTAGATTTTGCAATGGGAGTCTGTTACAGACCACCCAGTCAAGAAGAAGCAGCTGATGAGCTCTTCTATAAACAGCTGGGGATAGTCTCAAAATTGATGCCTCTTGTTCTTGTGGGAGACTTCAGTCTTCCAGATATCTGCTGGAAGAACAATACAGCAGAAAGGAAGCAGTCCAGGAGGTTCCTGGAGAAGAAGGAACCTCGCACAACTGGTGAGCGAACTGACAAGGGAAGGTGCCCTCCTGGACCTACTGTTTGTGAACAGAGGAAGCCTTGTGGGGGATGTGGCAGTAGGAGGATGCCTGGGACAAAGTGATCAGGAGATGATAAGGTTTTCAGTTCTAGGTGAGTTCAGAGGACAGACTTTGGACTGTTCAGAAGGCTGGTTGGCAAAGTCCCATGGGAGACAGTCCTTAAGGGCAAGGGAGCCCACGAGGGCTGGGAGCTCTTCAAAAAGGAAATCCTAGCAGCTCAGGAGAAAGCCATCCCCATGTTCTGGAAAAAGAGCCGGTGGGGGAAAAATCAGCTTGGTTGAGCAGGGAGATCTTGAGAGATATCAAAAAGAAGAGAAATGTATATGAGCTTTGGAAGAAGGGACAGGTGTCTTGGGTGGAACACAGAGAGGAAGTGAGATCTTGCAGAGAAAAAAATCAGGAGGACTAAGGCCCTCCTAGAAGTCAGATTGGCTAAGTCTGTGAAAGATAATAAAAAATCTTTCTATAAATATATTAACAATAAAAGGAGGACTAGGGAGAATATACAGTCCCTGCTGGATGTTGAAGGAACAACAGTGACAGGGGGCGAGGAAAAGGCTGAGGTACTTAATGCCTTCTTTGCCTCAATCTTTAATAGTAAGGAAGGTTGTTCCGTCTGTGTACAAACCCAGGAGCTAGAGGAGCAGAATGAGGCTCCCATGATCCAAGAGGAGGCAGTTAGAGACTTGCTTGCCCAGCTAGAAACCCACAAGTTTATGAGGCCGGATGGGATCCATCCAAGAGTATTGAGAGAGCTGGCGGATGTGCTTGCCAAACCCCTTTCCATCATCTTCCAGCTGTCCTGGAAGACTGGGGAAGTCCCACTGGACAGGAGGCTGGCTGATGTTATGCCCATCTACAAGAAGGGTTGCAGGGAGGATCCAGGAAACTACAGGCCTGTCAGACTGACCTCAGTGCCAGGGAAAGTCATGGAACAGGTTGAGTGCTATCATGAAGCACATGCAAGAGAACCGGGTGATCAGGCCCAGTCAACATGGGTTCACAAAAGGCAGGTCTTGCCAAACAAACCTTATCACCTTCTATGACAAAGTGACTCGGCTGCTGGATGAGGGAAAGGCTGTGGATGTGGTCTTCCTGGACTTCAGTAAAGCCTTTGACACAGTTTCTCACAGCATTCTGCTTAGGAAACTGTGAGCCTCTGGCCTGGACCGGCGCACACTCTCCTGGGTGGAAAACTGGTTGGATGGCCGGGCCCAGAGAGTGGTGGGAAATGGTGTGAAATCCAGCTGGAGGCCAGTGACAAGTGGGGTTCCCCAGGGCTCAGTGCTGGGTCCAGTCCTGTTCAATGTCTTTATCAATGACCTGGATGAAGGCATTGAGTGCACCCTTAGCAAGTTTGCAGACGATACTAAACTAGGTGAAACCATGGATCTGCTGGAGGGTAGGGAGGCTCTGCAAAGGGATCTGAACAGGCTGGACTGCTGGGCAGAGTCCAATGGCACGAGGTTTAACAAGGCCAAATGCCAGGTCCTGCACTTGGGGCACAACAACCCTATGCAGTGCTACAGACTAGGAGAAGTCTGTCTAGAAAGCTGCCTGGAGGAGAGGGACCTGGGGGTGTTGGTTAACAGCCGACTGAATATGAGTCAGCAGTGTGCCCAGGTGGCCAAGAAGGCCAATGGCATCTTGGCTTGTGTCAGAAACGGTGTGACCAGCAGGTCCAGGGAGGTTATTCTCCCTCTGTACTCGGCACTGGTGAGACCGCTCCTCGAATACTGTGTTCAGTTCTGGGCCCCTCACCACAAGAAGGATGTTGAGGCTCTGGAAGGGGTCCAGAGAAGAGCAACAAAGCTGGTGAGGGGGCTGGAGAACAGGCCTTATGAGGAGCGGCTGAGAGAGCTGGGGTTGTTTAGCCTGGAGAAGAGGAGGCTGAGGGGAGGCCTCATGGCTCTCTACAAGTACCTGAAAGGAGGTTGTGGAGAGGAGGGTGCTGGCCTCTTCTTCCAAGTGTCAGGGGACAGGACAAGAGGGAATGACCTCAAACTCTGCCGGGGGTGGTTCAGGCTGAACATTAGGAAAAAATTTTTCACAGAAAGGGTCATCGGGCACTGGCAGAGGCTGCCCAGGGAGGTGGTTGAGTCACCTTCCCTGGAGATGTTTAAGGGATGGGTTGACGATGCACTGAGGGGGGTGGTTTAGTATTTGATAGGAATAGTTGGACTTGATGATCCGGTGGGTCTTTTCCAACCTGGTGATTCTATGGTTCTATGTCCAATGTGGATAATAACCCTCTACTTGGAAGTCAATCTTCAAGGATTAATTGGGCAGATATGTAAATCCCAACAGTTTCCCTAAATAATATATGTCTTTAAACTGTGACCTTATGCATGTAGATGTGCAGGGGGTAACTTGTACATGGAAGAACCCATTTATGATTAAACAATTTGTGTGTGGAAAATAAAATAATGTGTGTAAACAAGTGTGCATTTTGGCATGTACAGACTTTACCAGAGTAATTGATGCAATGAATATTGAATACTACACCTAAGGAGGCAAAAATACAGAGCTCCCTAAAGTGATGAAAAAGGAGCAGAGAGCAAAGGATTTCTATATTTTTTTTCCCTTTTACAGTATTTTCTTCTGTGCACTGTCTTGCTTAACCCTGATGGAATAACGGGAAAGCGTGAATATTCTTTTTATTATTATTATTGCTGAGGAAATTGTAAATAGCTGGAGTTAAGGTTTGGAAGTATTTAACTACTCTATTTCCATCTGAATTAACATATAATACCATATTTAATTCTGTATTTTACTCAGGAAATTTTTTGCTTAAAAGATATACTTCTGGGAATATGTTAATTGTCCTGTGCCGTAATATCACTTCTGAAAGGAATAAGTCTTTAGATATTACTGTTCAGTAGGACTGTTCTTAATCTTTGCTATAATAATAAATATTGAATGTCAGACCTTTTCAAAGATCCAGATTGGACGTCTCTTATCTCACTAAAATGAATGGAAGCTCCACATGTGTTCTTATGAAAGTAGGGAATTGTTACCCCAAATATGCCCTGCAAGGATAATTGGAAAGGATTAATTTAGTTCATGTGGCTTTGAGGGAGACGAGTCTGCTATGTTCCCCGGAAATAAAGAATTCATAATTCTTTACTTTTGCAAGTGCAGAATTGTCTGCAAAGATGGCGTGCTCAAATAGTTTTAGTTGTATCTGTCCTTGAACAAATAATTCAAACCAAAGCCTCAGGTTTTGCCTCTCTGAAGCTTACTTATGTTGCTATGTCCTTTTTTATACGAAATTTTGAATACTGAAAATCTTTCATCCCTTTGTTTTTAATATTCATACAATAGAATTTCTTCTAAGTGTTAAATATATATATACACAACAAGATTTAGAAGCTTATGCCAGTAGAATTATCCCATGTTAAGATTGGTTTAGATGTGGGCTAGCAGGTACAGATTGAAGCAGAGAGGCTCAGTCTGAGAGGCTTTTTTTCAGTCCTGCATGGGAAGCTGGTTAGTTGAGCTCTTGTACTATTCATCTGCTCACACAGTTTTACCTGAGTTGCATTTTCCTTGCTTAGGTTCCCCCATCTTATGCAAAATCTCTGGGTCAGCAGTCTAATTTTGACTTATTTGACCTTGCTTATTTCCTTTCCACTGCATGGCAGTTCAATAAAAGGTGCTATGCAAGCAATCCCCTTTTCAGCGTATTGCGAACTGGACAAGAGCTGGCATGAACCTTCTAGGAAAGGTGAGATGCTGTGTTAATATCCCAATTCACCTGCAGTCAACAATTTTAAGGTGTTATCTCTGTAAAGCAGAGGGGATTGAGTGGATGTACCATGAAAATATTAATGGAATATCCACTTTAATGTTCTCCTAACAACGAAGGTGTGTTCTGCAGAAATCCAGCCCAGCATGTGTGCTAACACAGCAGCATTTGGGTCAGCTGGGCCTCCCATATAGTGAGACTCTGCAGAGCTTCTATGGTCTGCTGTAAGTATCTGATGGCTATCTCCCCCTTCAACAGACAGATTCTCTAGAAATAAAATCTCCAGGAGCTATATTTACATATACAGATTCAGGAGGAAAGAAATCCCAGAACCTTATTAGGAAACTGTTTATTTGTAGAGCTGCAAGAGTGTTGGATGGGGTGGGAACATCTACTGCACTAGTTCGTAGTAAGGTACTGCCACTCAACTTTTACAGATGCAATTCATAAGTCTGCATTTCTCCCTTCCTCTTAGGTGGAAGGGAAACTACTCGAAACTAGAGAGTATGTTGTTTATCAGCTGGTATGGTGAGGCATAGAGTCAGCCTCAGCTGCAGACTCAAGAAACCATGAAATAGATGAGTTTTATAAAGTATGTAATTTTGTGAGGCAGTGTAAAATAACAGTGGCAGCTATTCAAGAGTGGCTATATAGTGGCTGTAGAAAAAATTCTTTCCACCTATGAAACATTAGAAGCTAAGTAGTACATCAGTAGTTGTGCCCATCTACAAGAAGGGTCGCAGGGAGGACCCAGGAAACTACAGGCCTGTCAGACTGACCTCAGTGCCACGGAGCAGGTGATCTTGAGTGCTATCATGAAGCACATGCAAGAGAACCGGGTGATCAGGCCCAGTCAACATGGGTTCACAAAAGGCAGGTCTTGCCAGACTAACCTGATCGCCTTCTATGACAAAGTGACTCGGCTGCTGGATGAGGGAAAGGCTGTGGATGTGGTCTTCCTGGACTTCAGTAAAGCCTCTGGCCTGGACAGGCGCACACTCTCCTGGGTGGAAAACTGGTTGGATGGCCGGGCCCAGAGAGTGGTGGGAAATGGAGTTAAATCCAGCTGGAGGCCAGTGACAAGTGGGGTTCCCCAGGGCTCAGTGCTGGGTCCAGCCCTGTTCAATGTCTTCATCAATGACCTGGATGAAGGCATCGAGTGCACCCTTAGCAAGTTTGCGGATGACACTAAGCTTGGTGGAAGTGTTGATCTGCTGGAGGGTAGGGAGGCTCTGCAAAGGGATCTGAACAGGTTGGACCGCTGGGCAGAGTCCAATGGCATGAGGTTTAACAAGGCCAAATGCTGGGTCCTGCACTTGAGGCACAACAACCCTATGCAGTGCTACAGACTAGGGGAAGTCTGTATAGAAAGCTGCCTGGAGGAGAGGGACCTGGGGGTGTTGGTTAACAGCCGACTGAATATGAGTCAGCAGTGTGCCCAGGTGGCCAAGAAGGCCAATGGCATCTTGGCTTGTATCAGAAACGGTGTGACCAGCAGGTCCAGGGAGGTTATTCTCCCTCTGTACTCGGCACTGGTGAGACCGCTTCTCGAATACTGTGTTCAGTTCTGGGCCCCTCACCACAAGAAGGATGTTGAGGCTCTGGAACGAGTCCAGAGAAGAGCAACAAAGCTGGTGAAGGGGCTGGAGAACAGGCCCTATGAGGAGCGGCTGAGAGAGCTGGGGTTGTTTAGCCTGGAGAAGAGGAGGCTGAGGGGAGACCTCATTGCTCTCTACAAGTACCTGAAAGGAGGTTGTAGAGAGGAGGGTGCTGGCCTCTTCTCCCAAGTGTCAGGGGACAGGACAAGAGGGGATGGCCTCAAGCTCTGCCAGGGGAGATTTAGGCTGGATATTAGGAAAAAATTCTTCACAGAAAGGGTCATTGGGCACTGGAACAGGCTGCCCAGGGAAGTGGTTGAGTCACCTTCCCTGGAGATGTTTAAGGCACAGGTGGACGAGGTGCTGAGGGGCATGGTTTAGTGTTTGATAGGAATGGTTGGACTCGATGATCCGGTGGGTCTCTTCCAGCCTGGTTATTCTATGATTCTATGATTCTAATTTATGTTTTTCAGTGGGAAAATATACTAGGGATAGATTCTATGATGCTTAATGCAATAATGTAAAAGGTGTTAACTTTGTTTTAGTTATGCAGGTGTCTTCTCAGTCAATGGATCTATGCATTGCAGAGCTCTGTCTTGAGCTGAAAGTTCAAAAATTAAAAAATAATTGTGTTTTCACTCCTTTGAACACGGAAGGTCATTAGACAACTAATTTTGAGGAAAAACATGCAAAGCCACACCCATTCACAGAAATGGATTCACACAGCATGAGAAATGCCTCATATCCTCAGAAATCCAAATAACCAAGCATTTGTCAGATGCCTGGCCTGTGTATTACTGTGCCACCAGCAAGACTATTTATTCTGTGGAAAACTGCCTGCCTGCCTCTTGTTCAGAGCAGGGTCTAAACTCATTTCTTCTTTCCAGTGGTGGCTTCCTGTCTTTTTCTCCAACTGCTGCTTTCTGATTCTGGACCTTCTCCATTTCCATGTTTGTTTGGAACATGCATGACTAAAGTGGTATATTTGTATTTCAGTGTAGTCGGGGCCCCTTAAAGCCGAGGGTTGCAAGTGTGAAAGAGAGATATGTTGTTCCCTAATGGCTCATTACCATCCAATTTGCAATTCAGATCAGCTCTAAATTGACTGAAATTTTTAAACACATAGAAGGCAGTTTAAACTAATGATTGTCTGCAGGTTCACATCTGACATGAACTAAGCTTCCGTTCAAAACAAATTGCAAATAATTCCTTCCTTAGAGTCAAAATGTCACTTTTTACACAGTGCCTTGTTGCCAGATTTTGTCAGTTGCATTGAAAAAACCCAAAACAAAAAAACCCAAAAAAACCACCCCCAAAAACCCCTGCTACCCATTGAATGTTCTGAACTTGATAGTGGAGTGACACTGGTTGTTCCCCACCCCCGACCCTATTTATTTACCATGAAGTATATACACGCCTGGCTCTCTGTAGCCTGATGAAGGATCCTTGCGCCGGCTCAGCTCCCCCAAACCTCTCAGCCTGCATGGGAGGCCCTGGGGGCAGCAGTAGGCATGAGTTTTCTTGCAACCCCCAGCAGGCAGTTTGGCCCACCAGCTTCTCCCCATTTCTACCAGGGTTAATAGCTAACCTGCCTTCATTCAAACCAGGCTCTTGTCCCTGGTCCCCTTCCCTGGCTTGCTTGCCCAGGCCTACGCAGCCATGGTGCTGGAAAGCAAGGGTGCTCAGGGTGTCTGCAGTGTGTTGGAGAAGTAATGAGGGCTGTGCAGGTTAGGCACTGTGTGTCTGGATGGGTCATGCTGAGTGTTGTGCTTTTTGGTGAACAATGCCTAGTGCTGGCATAGAGCTTCAGTGTGGCCTTTTCTTCCAGCCATGGAGCTGTATTAAATCAGGCTCAGTCCTTCACTGTTTCCAGTTTTCAGCACCCTACATTCTTGTAATGGCTACTTATACAAGTGATTCAGAGTTTGGGTTCAGATTCATTAGGATTTCAAAATCCACTAGTTTGCTGATGATAAAAGGGCAGGCATTTTTTTCAGCTGTCCTTAACTTTATGATCTTTTTGGGAATATCTACCTGCTTATAACTAGCTTTAGGAAAGATTTATTCAATTTTCCTTATGCCTTCAATATGTACAATAGGATTGTGATATTCTTTATATTTTATAAAAAACCAACAACAATTTTACAAGTCTCAGCTTCCTGATTATGGATTAATATAAAATAAGTTTCTACTTTCAAGACAACCTTATAAGTGCTCCCTTTTTCAATGTATAAATCTATTATGTTGAGGACTAAGTTTTAATACAGTTTGCCTTGGCTACAATTCAAGATACATAAAATAAGCCTTGCTGACTGGTTTTAGGTTAGAATTCTGTCAAAATAATGTTTAATCTGTGAAAAATGAAAACTAATTTTTCATCTTTTGATTTGTTGGAAGGAAGGGATACCATCCAGAAGGACCTTAATGGGCTGGAGGGGAAGGCCCATGCAAGAAGGCCAAATGCAAGGTCCTGCACCTGATTCAGGGCAATCCACAGCATCAGTCCAAACTGGGGGATAATTAAATTTGGAGAAAGCCTTGGGGGTAGTGGTGGATAAAAAGTTGGACATGAGCCAGCAATGTGTGCTTTCAGACCTGAAAGTCAATCACACTCTGTATAAACACCAAAGCTGTTGTTCTCCAGGGCAGCATAAAAAGAAGCATGGCCAACAAGTTGAGGGAGGTGATTCTCTTCCTCTAGCTGCTCTTGTGAGATGCTGCCTATATTGTGTCCAGTTCTGGGCTGCCCAGTACAAGGAAGACATGGACCTGTTAGAGCATATCCAGAGCAAAGCTACAAAAATGGGGGCTGGAACTCCTCTGCTATGAAGAAAGGCTGAGAGAGTTGGAGTTGTTTTTCAGCCTGGAGAGGTGATGACTCCAGGGGAAGCTCATTGTGACCTTTCAGTATATAAAGGATGAGTCTTGTCCTATATTAACAAGAGGGAACAGTTTTAAACCTAAAAAGGATCAATTTAGATTGGATAAAAGGAAGAAGTTTTTAACAGTGAGAGTGATGAGATACTGCAACAGGTTGGCCTGAGAAGTTGCGGATGCCCCATCATCACAAATGTTCATGGCCATGTTGGATGAAGCTTGAAGAACTTGAGTGGAAGGTAGCCCTGCCCATGGCAGGAGAGTTAAACTAGATAATCTTTAAAGATCCCTTCCAACCCAAACCACTCTATGATTCTATGATTAAGTACATAGCTTGGATGATAGCAGATGGTCTTTGTTGACCATCTCCCAAAACTGTGTTGTGCATGTTCAAGACTGTAGCGCCAGCATTCTGCTGTTTTATCGCTAGTCAGATTTATGCCATGACAACAGGTATATAATATTACCCTTAATTTGGACCAGGACAGAATTCATAATCCCTTTGATATAGAGGCTATACCAGGCATGCCATGCTTTAATACCAGTTGGCTTCAAGATTTACTTTTGTATGAGTTTTCTAATGTCTTATATTCACTTAAACCTTGCTTTCACTTAGGTGCAATCTCAAGTGAAAATAAAAATGCATGGGTATCCTAAACTTCTTGCAAACGATTTCTGATTTTTTTGTGCTTTACATTTTTTAAGGGCTATCCATCAAAAACTAGTGTTTCGATAAACTCAACTTGGCATTAGTTTCTTCCTTCACATAACCCTTGAGAGAGCATGAGAGGATTTTCTAATATGATGTTGTATTTTCTAGTACAAGATGCTAAAGAACAGAATCTGTTTTTTTCTCACCTTGCTGCAGCATGGATGCAGAGGAACAGATTCCTTTCAAATAACACAAAAGCCACTTTAAAGAATAGCTGAGCTGCTCATTACATTGACATTGACATGAGAACACATGGTCTCTGTCACATGCGTTTCATGAAGATACCGTGCAAATCAAATTAATTCAAGTAGCTTTCATCTGTTAAGTTATAGTACACATGCTGTAGGTCCAGAACGCTAGAACATCCAAAAGGTTCTGAGGCTTTAGTTAGGCTTGGATAATCATCAAAAGTCTTGAAAACTCTTTTGAATTAGATGAACTATTTTTGTCCATGAAATTAGGCTGGAAATCTCCCAAGAATGGCTCCTGGGGAAGATTGTTGTTATTTCAATCATCTGGCTAAAGAAAGAGCTTATTGTTGTGTATGATTATAGGCCTAGTCCTGCAAATCATGCGCGGTGCTTTCAAACGTGAAGTCAGTGAAGTTAAGCATAGTATCCACATATATTTCAGGAATTATTTCTACTTTAACAACAAAGTGAAAAGAATCTCAGAGAGACAAGTTATGTTGTATACCACGCCTTACATGTTTCTGATTCCTACTTGTTCGAATTATAACTTCTACAAGAAGGGTCGCAGGGAGGACCCAGGGAACTACAGGCCTGTCAGTCTGACCTCAGTGCCAGGGAAAGTCATGGAGCAGGTGATCTTGAGTGCTATCATGAAGCACATGCAAGAGAACTGGGTGATCAGGCCCAGTCAACATGGGTTCACAAAAGGCAGGTCTTGCCAGACTAACCTGATCGCCTTCTATGACAAAGTGACTCGGCTGCTGGATGAGGGAAAGGCTGTGGATGTGGTCTTCCTGGACTTCAGTAAAGCCTTTGACATGGTTTCTCACAGCATTCTGCTTGAGAAACTGTGAGCCTCTGGCCTGGACCGGCGCACACTCTCTTGGGTGGAAAACTGGTTGGATGGCCGGGCCCAGAGAGTGGTGGGAAATGGTGTGAAATCCAGCTGGAGGCCAGTGACAAGTGGGGTTCCCCAGGGCTCAGTGCTGGGTCCAGCCCTGTTCAGTGTCTTCATCAATGACCTGGATGAAGGCATCGAGTGCACCCTTAGCAAGTTTGCGGACGACACTAAGCTGGGTGGAAGTGTCGATCTGCTGGAGGGTAGAGAAGCTCTGCAAAGGGATCTGGACAGGCTGGACCGCTGGGCTGAGTCCAAAGGCATGAGGTTTAACAAGGCCAAGTGCCGGGTCGTGCACTTGGGGCACAACAACCCTATGCAGTGCAACAGACTAGGAGAAGTCTGTCTAGAAAGCTGCCTGGAGGAGAGGGACCTGGGGGTGTTGGTTGACAACCGACTGAACATGAGCCAGCAGTGTGCCCAGGTGGCCAAGAAGGCCAATGGCATCTTGGCTTGTATCAGAAACGGTGTGACCAGCAGGTCCAGGGAGGTTATTCTCCCTCTGTACTCGGCACTGGTGAGACCGCTCCTCGAATACTGTGTTCAGTTCTGGGCCCCTTACCACAAGAAGGATGTTGAGGCTCTGGAAGGGGTCCAGAGAAGAGCAACAAAGCTGGTGAGGGGGCTGGAGAACAGGCCTTATGAGGAGCGGCTAAGAGAGCTGGGGTTGTTTAGCCTGGAGAAGAGGAGGCTGAGGGGAGACCTCATTGCTCTCTACAACTACCTGAAAGGACGTTGTAGAGAGGAGGGTGCTGGCCTCTTCTTCCAAGTGACAGGGGACAGGACAAGAAGGAATGGCCTCAAGCTCCGCCAGGGGAGGTTTAGGCTAGACGTTAGGAAAAAATTCTTCACAGAAAGGGTCATTGGGCACTGGAACAGGCTGCCCAGGGAGGTGGTTGAGTCACCTTCCCTGGAGGTGTTTAAGGCACGGGTGGATGAGGTGCTGAGGGATATGGTTTAGTGTTTGATAGGAACGGTTGGACTCGATGATCCGGTGGGTGTCTTCCAACCTGATTGTTCTGTGATTCTGTGATTCTGTGTGATAAGCAAACAGCAGGACCTTGCTAGGAAGGGACCCCCTTTTTTTATTTTCAAATTAATTCTTATTCACTGAATATACATGCATATTATATATTTTGTATCCCACAAATTCCTTTGCAACATGTTGTAAGTGGTACAAATGATATGAGTTTTATAGCTTCTTTGATATGCCAGGGTTAGTGCTCTTAGCATTTTTGATGATTCACACTGTCACTCACGTGAACTAATAAGTCATCTGAACTCTTCAGTGTAATGAACTCTTTCATTTATTAAAAAGGGAAAATTGTTCCCATAATTAGTGTTTGACAGGAAAAGTGAATTTTTGAGGGACTACTACTATTAAATATAGTTGGTAAATACTGATCATTTTTATGCTTGGCAAAACACTTTCTGGTAGCAGACTGGATGAAACGTGATGAAGTGTTTGTTTAAAAAGTGTTTGATGAGTGTCTATGCCATAATTTTTTAAGTGGTTATGAAATATAGGAATTGCCAGTAAAGGACTCCGTTTGAGACTTACCTTCAGGACTTTTAGTGGGGCTCAGTGTCAACAGTAGGTAAAAAATGAACATTCATCTTCCAATACATCAGTACTTCTGGAGCCAGAAACCAAGTATCTCTGTGACCCTGAATGTCTTTTTATAACCTCCTTTCACTTAGTTTGTTACCACTTGCACTGCATACTGAGGACAAAGAAGATAATATATGCTGGGCAATACTGATATAAAATGTTGCCACTCAATGAAAGAACTTCAGAACTTCTTCATGAGGAAAAGAACAAAAAGCGATTACATCCTGCAACTCTTTTTTGGACACATAAATTAGAAGGCAATATGCCATAGCAATATATTCTTCCCACCAAAACCAGAATGTTAGCATGAGATTCTTGTGCTTCTTGGATTAGTAAAAGAGCATAAACATAGTGATATGAAAAAAAATTAGTAACAAAGTCAGAAACAGGGTTTGTTTTTTCCCCTAGTGCACGATAAAATTATAGATTGAAAGGTGGATTCTGTATTTTCCTTTAAAATGGCATTGTATTTTCTCTGTGATCTGCAGAATGTGTCTAAGGGATCATAAAACCAAACAAACGAATGAACGAACAAACAAAGAAACAATACAGTTCAGAGGACATTAGGTGCTGTTACTCATCTGTTTTCATTTCCCCCTCATAACTTAATACATGAAAGAAAATGAAAAAGCCCTATGAGAAACTGTACAATTTTACTGTTCACTTATAGAGGTATATATCTATACATAGCCTTAAAATCCCAATGATAGTAGATACTGTTGAAATGTTATCAGATAGTAATTGAGTTGTTTGGGGGAAAAAAGTTGAAAAACCTTGGCTGACATTCCCGCTGTTTTCTAAGACCGATGTTTATTTGAGTTCAGCTCCATTCCTAATGACTGATATTAGCATAAGGAACGTCAAAAAGGTGTCGTTATGTTTCAAAAGTAGTTTTAAACCTCTATTTAACACTTATAATAAACTATGGGTAGTTAGTCTTGAATTTCAATGTAATTGAACACTGAGTCTCAGCTTCAGTCTTCAAGATTTATCAAAGTAATTTGCAGGCAGAAGTTTTTAAGAGCTTGAGATAGAAATAGCCATATGTGTAAATAGCTTTACAGATCAGTAAACTCAGTAATTCCAGTGGGAATGTGTCTGCCTGTGATGTTATTCCCATGCATGATTGTAGTATTTCATTTCTGTACTGTATGGGCATATACATAAGCATCATTACTGATTTTACATCTCTGACATAATTTATTGTTTGTAAACATTTCATTTATTATAAGCAGACTTAGTTTAAAATGTAGCCCTCAGAGAATTTATCTTGTTCAGAGGTGAAACTTAGATGGTTCATGTGGTTTCTCCACCACATCCCTTGTTATTAGAATTGTTAGTGGCCTTTGAAATGATATTGTGCAAGTGTTGTACAGATGAGTTGCTGAGTTACAATATCTTTTTTTTTCCTTCTGGATGTTAAACCACTGGAGAATTTTTGTAGTTAAGCAGCTGATTCCAAATGACATATACGGTCAGTAAAATCTTCCCTTACTGGCTTTAAAATCATCCTCAAAATTATTTGTTTTCTCAAATGGTTGGATATAGTCCTAGAGTCTAGACATAAGTTATGAACAGCAAGTTCGATTTTTGTTTTGTAT
The DNA here is from genome assembly GCF_032191515.1 of Phaenicophaeus curvirostris. Lineage (NCBI taxonomy): Eukaryota > Metazoa > Chordata > Aves > Cuculiformes > Cuculidae > Phaenicophaeus > Phaenicophaeus curvirostris. The sequence continues at coordinate 40,133,698 of NC_091394.1, forward strand.
ATCTCTACTACTGTGTTGTGTTCAGTGATGAATGTTTCCAATGATGATTTGGTTTGAACTTCTTACCACTTAGGTTTGGTGTCACAAGGTCTTATCTTAAATCTAGTGCCATCTATGTTAATTTAAATACCATTTTCAACAGAACTGAGCCTATATTTCAGCCATGTGGATCTTCCCATTCCCATCACTAAGTAATCTTAAAGGAAGGTAGCTAGAAAACTTCCTTCCCTGGTCCACGAGACAGACTACTATCCTCTGATAGTAGTCCAAAGTGGTAACGATGGTTGAGCAAACAAAAAGGCCAAAACCATCAAGAATGACTTCAGGGCCATTGGGAAAGTGATGGAGGGCTCTGGGGCACAAGTAGTACTCTGTTCCACCCCAATGCTAAATAGAGAGGAGCGGGAAGCCAGGAAGAAGAATTTGATTAATGCCTGGCTCCGAGCCTGGTGCGAGGAGAGGGGCTTTGGATTCTTTGATCATGGGGTGGCTCACGCACCCCCAGGCTTTCTTGATAAGGACGGAACACGTGGGTCTCCTAGGGTAACTAAAGCCCTTGCGAGAAACCTAGCTAAGCTCATAAATCGAGCTTTAAAATAGATGTGAAGGGGGAGGGGGTTGAGCCCAGGCTAGACAGGAACAAGCCTGAATGTGGGGCACTGGTGATTGGGAGAGGGTGTGCTGGTGTGGACCACCTGTACCTCACCACACAGAAAGTGGGGGAGAACACACCTCGGGGTGCTAAGGGAGATACGGGCACTCTGGAACTAGCTACTCCAGTTACCAGGCAATTGGGAATGAACTCTGTTCCCTCTAAGAGGGCTGAAGGCTTGGCAGCTCAGCTGAAGTGCATTTACACCAATGCAGGCAGCATGGGGAATAAGAAGGAAGAGCTGGAAGCTGTCGCAGGGCAAGGAGCCTATGATGTCGCTGCCATCACGGAAACGTGGTGGGACGACTCACATAACTGGAGTGCAGCTATGGTGGGGTACAAGCTCTTCAGGCGGGACAGGAAGGGTAAGAGAAGAGGCGGGGTAGCCCTCTTTGTAAGGGAGGACTTGGACTCCGTTGAGATGGAGTGTGGTGATCAGGAGGTTCAGTGCCTGTGGGTTAAAATCAGAGGAGCCCATAACAAGGTAGGTTTTGTGATGGGAGTCTGTACCCAGCCAAGGAGAAGCAGCTGATGAGCTCTTCTATAAACAGCTGGGGTTAATCTCTAGATCCATGCCTCTTGTTCTTGTGGGAGACTTCAATCTGCCTGATATCTGCTGGGAGTACAATAGAGCAGAAAGGAAGCAGTCTAGGAGGTTCCTGGAGGGCGTGGAAGACAACTTCCTTCCACAGCTGGTGAATGAACCAACAAGGGAGGGTGCCCTCCTGGACCTGCTGTTTGTGAACAGAGAAGGCCTTGTAGGGGATGTGGCAGTAGGTGGACGCCTAGGACTAAGTGACCATGAGATGATAGGGTTTTCTGTTCTAGGAGAAGTGAAGAGGGTTGTTAGTAGGGCGGTAGCATTAAATTTCCAGAGGGCAGACTTTGATCTCTTCAGAAGGCTGGTTGGCAAAGTCTCATGGGAGACAGTACTTCAGGGCAAGGGAGCCCAGGAGGGCTGGGAGCTCTTCAAAAAGGAAATCCTAGCAGCTCAGGAGAAAGCCATCCCTGTGTTCCAGAAAAAAAGCCGGCAGGGGAGAAAGCCAGCTTGGTTGAATAGAGAGACCTTGAGTGATATCAAGAGGAAGAGAAATGTTTATGGGCTCTGGAAGAGGGGACAGGCCTCTTGGGTGGATTACAGTAGGCAAGTGAGATTGTGTAGGGGAAAAGTCAGAAGGGCTAAGGCTCAGCTAGAAATCAGATTGGCAAAGTCTGTGAAAGATAACAAAAAATCCTTCTATAAATATATAAATAATAACAGGAGGACTAGGGAGACCATACAGTCCCTATTGGACACAGAAGGAACAACAGTGACAGGGGATGAGGAAAAGACTGAGGTACTTAATGCCTTCTTTGCCTCAGTCTTTAATTGCAAAGAAAGTCATTCCGTCTGTGTACAAACCCAGGTGCTAGAAGAGCAAAATGAGGCTCCCGTGATCCAAGAGGAGGTGGTCAGAGCCTTGCTAGCCCAACAAGACACTCACAAGTCTATGGGGCCGGACGGGATTCACCCTACGGTATTGAAGGAGCTGGCGGATGTGCTGGCCAAACCCCTTTCCATCATCTTCCAGCTGTCCTGGAAGACTGGGGAAGTCCCACTGGACTGGAGGCTGGCTGATGTTGTGCCCATCTACAAGAAGGGTCGCAGGGAGGACCCAGGAAACTACAGGCCTGTCAGTCTGACCTCAGTGCCAGGGAAAGTCATGGAGCAGGTGATCTTGAGTGCTATCATGAAGCACATGCAAGAGAACCGGGTGATCAGGCCCAGTCAACAAGGGTTCACAAAAGGCAGGTCTTGCCAAACTAACCTGATCGCCTTCTATGACAAAGTGACTCGGCTGCTGGATGAGGGAAAGGCTGTGGATGTGGTCTTCCTGGACTTCAGTAAAGCCTTTGACACAGTTTCTCACAGCATTCTGCTTGAGAAACTGTGAGCCTCTGGCCTGGACCGGCGCACACTCTCTTGGGTGGAAAACTGGTTGGATGGCCAGGCCCAGAGAGTGGTGGGAAATGGAGTTAAATCCAGCTGGAGGCCAGTGACAAGTGGGGTTCCCCAGGGCTCAGTGCTGGGTCCAGCCCTGTTCAATGTCTTCATCAATGACCTGGATGAAGGCATTGAGTGCACCTTTAGCAAGTTTGCAGATGGCACTAAGCTGGGTGGAAGTGTCGATCTGCTGGAGGGTAGAGAAGCTCTGCAAAGGGATCTGGACAGGCTGGACCGCTGGGCTGAGTCCAAAGGCATGAGGTTTAACAAGGCCAAGTGCCGGGTCGTGCACTTGGGGCACAACAACCCTATGCAGTGCAACAGACTAGGAGAAGTCTGTCTAGAAAGCTGCCTGGAGGAGAGGGACCTGGGGGTGTTGGTTGACAACCGACTGAACATGAGCCAGCAGTGTGCCCAGGTGGCCAAGAAGGCCAATGGCATCTTGGCTTGTATCAGAAACGGTGTGACCAGCAGGTCCAGGGAGGTTATTCTCCCTCTGTACTCGGCACTGGTGAGACCGCTCCTCGAATACTGTGTTCAGTTCTGGGCCCCTTACCACAAGAAGGATGTTGAGGCTCTGGAAGGGGTCCAGAGAAGAGCAACAAAGCTGGTGAGGGGGCTGGAGAACAGGCCTTATGAGGAGCGGCTAAGAGAGCTGGGGTTGTTTAGCCTGGAGAAGAGGAGGCTGAGGGGAGACCTCATTGCTCTCTACAACTACCTGAAAGGACGTTGTAGAGAGGAGGGTGCTGGCCTCTTCTTCCAAGTGACAGGGGACAGGACAAGAAGGAATGGCCTCAAGCTCCGCCAGGGGAGGTTTAGGCTAGACGTTAGGAAAAAATTCTTCACAGAAAGCGTCATTGGGCACTGGAACAGGCTGCCCAGGGAGGTGGTTGAGTCACCTTCCCTGGAGGTGTTTAAGGCACGGGTGGACGAGATGCTGATGGGCATGGTTTAGTGTTTGATAGGAATGGTTGGACTCGATGATCCGGTGGGTCTCTTCCAACCTGGTTATTCTATGATTCTATGAATAGAAGTAAAAAATCCAACAGAGATTTATATATGGTAAATTAGGGTATTGAATAAATAATTAGAAATCAAGCCATTTTTGATTCTGGGAAAGATGAAGTAGCCAGAAATTAAAGCACTTGGAATAAAATTCTTATTGATATCAGTTGCTTTCATTTAGAAAGAACGTGCTTGTTCTCAATTCAGTTTTGTATAAAATAAAAGGTTGAATACAAAACTATTTTTATTGGATGAAAGACAATAGTTGCATAGGTCTTATAAACATGCACTAAATAATAAAATATCAGTGAGATAAAAATGGAGTGTACCTATTAGCAGCTGAAAAAAAAGAGACTTTCTAGTTGGCCTGTATTGTGTCTTGAACATTTCGAGTCTGTAGTCATTGTCTGAACCAGGACACTTAAAAATGAAGGTGTAGCTTTGAATGCATTCATAGGATTCAGTGTCTTTCTCTGTGACATCTGTGATGACTCAAGAATGTTAACCAGATCACTTTTAAATACCCCTTAGCTAAACAGCTGCAAGCCCAATAGCTTTTCAGTTGTTTAGAATCTTTTTTGTCACTCTCTTCCATTTCTCTTTATAAAATTCATAGTTGTACTAAACCAGGCTACGATAAGACCAGTGCATGCAAGTTTTAAACAATCGTAATTTATAAACAGTTAATGAAAGTAATCGTTTTAAATCTAGTCATGTAAGTGTAAAATTATGAATGTCTGCCGTATAAATCAAGTTCATTTTGAATTGTAAAGAGATTCTGAGGTAGGAGTTTACTCAGTGAGGCATAACAATTTTTTCCAGCTCAGTACAGACTAGTCTCGTTATTCATTATTTTTTTAATAAGAACTCATACTGTAATTCTGAGCATTTGTGAAAATTATAGACAATATTTTTTCTCCCTCCTAAATACTTTTTTTTGCCATTGACATTATAAGAGAAAACTGAATATTGTGATCAGGTTTAATTCTAGTCTGAGTGTTTGCATTTTGCCTGACACATTTTACCCATTATCTACCTTGACTGTGGTGTTGTACAGCTGTGTGTTGTTAAACTGCTGTTGCATATGCCCCAAATTTTGTGTATTTCAGAGCTGATGAAAGATATCAGTTATGACTGTCCAACAAGGAATTTGTTTGCTGTACAGGTGATTTTAGATGTTAAAAATGGACTCATACATTTATCCAGATGGTCTGAGGCAATTCATAATTGAAAACATGGAGTTATTAAAAGCCCATTTAATATACACACACACACGCACATAATTAAAAGTGTAAGTATAATTACATCCTTATAGAGGTGGCTGAAATGAGACCTTTCTAGAAGGTTATGTTACCTAATCTCATATGTAAATACCTATTATGACTGTGCTTATTCTGTTATGGTAAACCTTCAAACCTATCTTCTTTGGTGTTTGGCTCTTTCTTCAAGCTGGCTCAACTCTGGAGCAATGTAATAGTCTTGCCTAGTAGGCAGCCAAACCCATGAAGAACTGGTTTGCTTTTAAGCTCCTCTTTCCTGAAGCTGTGTGAAGAAGCCAAGACTGGATTTGTTTATGATTTGCAGAGACAGTATATAGATATAGTCAATGGCTCCAGCTGCTCTTTGGCTTCTTACTTGTTGTGTGACTAAGCCAGATTATTTCAAAGTAGTCAATTATTTTAGTCTCTCCAATTTCCCAGTGCTTAACTGTACTGTTATGAGTGAATGGAGACACTTTGGGGTTAGAACAGCAGATGCTTTAGCTCAGCTAGTGCCTTTTTGTAGCTTGAAATTTTCAGAGGAACTGCAACAACCACACCACATGCAAGGAATGGGAAGAGTAGGTGTATATGATCCTGAATGGATGCCCAGCACTTCCCATTGGGACCTACTGAAATCTCTTGGTTCCTTTGCCCTTAGTTAGTTACCTCAAATGTGATGAACCTTCCTTTGGAAATACCTCTTATCAAAACAGTCAATGATATAGCTGTACAGTTATACCTATATCTCTGTCCTTAAAATTCCAGATGTGTCTTCTCTGTCCATGGACTGCATGGGGAATCAATGGCTATGTTAGCCAGGATGGATTTCCTACCTTTCTTTCTCCTACAGAGACAGTTTTTGCACAGAGTAAATGCATCAATCCAAGTAGGTTAGATTTCAGACTGTACTTTAGTTTAGGGTAATTTAGTGTAATATGTAAATAACCTGCTTTTTGATGTCCCTCTTTTTTTTTTTCTCCTCTTCTTTTTTTTGGAGGTGTGATAGAGGGCCATGGAAGTAAGATAGCCTGTCATGTATCAGTAACTGGAGACTGAGATCCAAAATGAGAAGTTAATACTGAAGGTATAAACTGTACCAGCTATTTTTCATTCACTGATATCACTGAATACCACTTTTGGATTTAATAGCATTTTTATTTGTATCTGCATCATCTGGTTACGGCTGATATGCTACTGGGTGAGGAGATTAGGCAGAAAAGTATATTCTTGTGATACAAGTTATTCATAACATTTTAAAACATGAAGATAAATGGTGCTAATAGTTGCAGCCAGAATTCACACAAACATGCCTGAAAGTTACTGCTGATGCTGTGCTGAAAAGTGTGACTTTTCTTCATGTTTGCAATGAAAAGGGGCAAAGCAACAAGAACACCATGATGAATGATTTCATTAAGTGTTTATGCCCTTGAGTACCTAGCAATTGCTACCATGGATTAGGCGACACTTCAAAAGCTTGAGATAGTTGTCAATTTTGTGGGAATCTCTGTGGAAGCAATGCAGCAGGTTGTAAAAGGCAGAGAGTCTGGAGTCCTCATCAGCGAGTTGCAGGGATGGAAGGCCTTCCCACTGAGAATAAATTTCATTTCCAACTTCACCAGAATGAACCTAAAGACAGAAAATGATACTGTAGTACATGATAGTGAATTTAACTGGATTTAAAAAACTGGCCTTAAGGAATGCTGGTTGCTAGTGTATGGCTTGTAAAGTGTTTCCTGTTATGGTTCTCACTATTCTGAATAATATTCAGTGTCTTCATGAGAATTTTGAATGAATTTGTCATATTTTTCTGTTTATTTCCCTAAAATACGTAAAAAGCTTAACTGTGTCAGTAGTATTTTAAGAGAACTAGCGTGTTAACCAATGTCCAGTGGAATCTGACTTTGCAGAGAAATCAAACCTTCTTTCATGCATAGACTCATCAGTGACTTGGTTTTTTTTGTTCCTTCCACCTGGAAATATTTGTTAGCACTTGTGCCTGGAACTTCGTTATGTGTAGAGACACATAGGTTTGTCTCGACCATTCTCTTAGGTGGTCTCTCTGATACAGGCAGCTTCAAGAACATGTTACCAGGCAAACCTCTCTACAGCAGAACTGCAGATTCATTGTACCTCATATTCCATTAAAAAAATAAATTGCTGAGTGATGCAGTGACATCGAATTTTACAAAGCTACGTGTAGGAGCTCATGAACTCAGGTAGTGCATTAATATCTGAAGTTTAATTGGTTTAGGTCTCCTTGTTTGAAAGAGGCAGTCATTAATTTTGTCAGATCACAGAAACCTACCTTTCATAGCAGGAACTAAGTCTGTGTCTACTGGTGCTTCTGCATTTTCCTTTATTTCCCACAGAATCATTTAAAGAATCACAGAATCATTTAGATTGGAAAACACCTTTAAAATTATTGAGTCCATCCTCACAACCACCAGTTGTACTTTGTAAAAGCACATAGAAGAGTTTTTGTGGAGCCTCTATGACTCAGTTTAAGCAACAGGCAAAAAAAAAAAAAAGGTCAACCTACTATCAGTCAAAAACGTGCTTTCATTCTAATAAATATTCCAGTTCTACCTTCAAACTCCTAAAGTAAATAATGTGAATGAGATGGTGGTGACAGGGTAACTGTAGCAGCGCTTGACTTCTACTGTTAGCTTGGATCCTTACCTGCACCCTTTTTACACATGGATATGGGATAAAGATGTATAAATGCATTTGTGGCCTGGATGGACTAAGATTGCTGAGTAATGAGACACCTAACTGAGAGAGAGGGAGGCCATGTGTGATCTGTTTTATATGTCCTTTTTATACTCCCTCTAACTACTCTCCAGTAACTTTTAAGTCTATTGACTGATTTCACCCAGAACTAATAGGGGACAGAGGCCTTGAAAAGATTTAGTTACTTCAGTTTTAGTAAAAATCTCTCTCCTTTACCTGGTTATCCATAGAAAGTATCCACCAGAGGAAAGTGGCGGATACAGTGATCCTGTTTAATTGCCCAGATCCTAAGCAAAAGCCAGTAAAGTCTCTTGTTAACCTCTAGTTTACTGACAGAATGATATATGCAGGAATTAACAGAGCCCCCTTTAAAAATAAACAAGCTAGTGCTGATTTTATTCAGGGAAGCTTTCAATAAATTACTGATAACAAGGGATATTTGAGTATGGGTTTTGTTGTCTAACCTTACGAGTGTAGGGGAAACCAAATCAAAGAAGGAGTTTCAGGGGAACCACTACGGTGTGAAAAGAGAAATGAAAGATACCATGATTACTTTTCTCTGGGCCATGTCTTTGCAATAGTCCAGACTTCCAGGATAATATTAAACACAGTATCTGTTTCTGAAAACTATACACAATACCTATATGTATACTAATGTGTATAAATATGCTAAAATATACCTATAAATACTTGCATGGGAAAAAACACAGATGGAGCCTTAAAAAATCAGGATTTCAAATTCAAAATATTCAAAGGTAGAATAATGATTACCAATCCTGATGATTACACCTGTCTTTGAAGCAGGAGTGGGAGTATGTTGGATGATGCTATGCCAGTCACATCACATAGTCTCTTTAGAAATTGCAAGATAGCAGAAGAGAAGAAAGCTGAAAGAAGAAAGCTGAAAAGTTGTCAGATTCAGCTATCTTGGGTCCTTTTTTCTTTCACATCTGCTGTTTCCCTTCCTATTACAGGTAGAGAGGGCCTATTGCTGCAAATGTCTTCCTTATGGGTTAAAATCCTTGTGGGTTAAAATCAGAGGAGCCTGTGGGGTAAAATCAGAGGAGCCCACCAGAAGTTAGATTTTGTGATGGGAGTCTGTTACAGAACACCCAGCCAAGGAGAAGCAGCAGATGAGCTCTTCTACAAACAACTAGGGATAGTCTCTAGATCAATGCCTCTCGTTCTTGTGGGAGACTTCAATCTGTCTGATATCTGCTGGGAGTACAATAGAGCAGAAAGGAAGCAGTCTAGGAGGTTCCTGGAGGGCGTGGAAGACAACTTCCTTCCACAGCTGGTGAATGAACCAACAAGGGAGGGTGCCCTCCTGGACCTGCTGTTTGTGAACAGAGAAGGCCTTGTGGGGGATGTGGCAGTAGGTGGACGCCTAGGACAAAGTGATCACGAGATGATAGGGTTTTCTGTTCTAGGAGAAGTGAAGTGGGTGGTTAGCAGGACAGTAGCATTAAATTTCCAGAGGGCAGACTTTGAACTCTTCAGAAGGCTGGTTGGCAAAGTCTCATGGGAGACAGTACTTAAGGGCAAGGGAGCCCAGGAGGGCTGGGAGCTCTTCAAAAAGGAAATCCTAGCAGCTCAGGAGAAAGCCATCCCCATGTTCCAGAAAAAAAGCCGGCAGGGGAGAAAGCCAGCTTGGTTGAACAGAGAGATCTTGAGTGATATCAAGAAGAAGAGAAATGTTTATGGGCTCTGGAAGAGGGGACAGGCCTCTTGGGTGGATTACAGGAGGCAAGTGAGATTGTGTAGAGAAAAAATCAGAAGGGCTAAGGCTCAGTTAAAAATCGAATTGGCCAAGTCTGTGAAAGATAATAAAAAATCCTTCTATAAATACATAAATAATAAAAGGAGGACTAGGGAGACCATACAGTCCCTATTGGACACAGAAGGAACAACAGTGACAGGGGATGAGGAAAAGACTGAGGTACTTAATGCCTTCTTTGCCTCAGTCTTTAATTGCAAAGAAAGTCATTCTGTCTGTGACAATCCCAGGAGATAGAGGAGCAAAATGAGGCTACCATGATCCAAGAGGAGGTGGTCAGAGCCTTGCTAGCCTGACTAGATACCCACAAGTCTATGGGGCCGGACGGCATTCACCCTACGGTATTGAAGGAGCTGGCGGATGTGCTGGCCAAACCCCTTTCCATCATCTTCCAGCTGTCCTGGAAGACTGGGGAAGTCCCACTGGACTGGAGGCTGGCTGATGTTGTGCCCATCTACAAGAAGGGTCGCAGGGAGGACCCAGGAAACTACAGGCCTGTCAGTCTGACCTCAGTGCCAAGGAAAGTCATGGAGCAGGTGATCTTGAGTGCTATCATGAAGCACATGCAAGAGAACTGGGTGATCAGGCCCAGTCAACATGGGTTCACAAAAGGCAGGTCTTGCCAAACTAACCTGATCGCCTTCTATGACAAAGTGACTCGGCTGCTGGATGAGGGAAAGGCTGTGGATGTGGTCTTCCTGGAATTCAATAAAGCCTTTGACATGGTTTCTCACAGCATTCTGCTTGAGAAACTGTGAGCCTCTGGGCTGGACCGGCGCACACTCTCTTGGGTGGAAAACTGGTTGGATGGCCGGGCCCAGAGAGTGGTGGGAAATGGTGTGAAATCCAGCTGGAGGCCAGTGACAAGTGGGGTTCCCCAGGGCTCAGTGCTGGGTCCAGCCCTGTTCAATGTCTTTATCAATGACCTGGATGAAGGCATTGAGTGCACCCTTAGCAAGTTTGCGGACGACACTAAGCTTGGTGGAAGTGTTGATCTGCTGGAGGGTAGGGAGGCTCTGCAAAGGGATCTGAACAGGCTGGACCACTGGGCAGAGTCCAATGGCATGAGGTTTAACAAGGCCAAATTCCGGGTCGTGCACTTGGGGCACAACAACCCTATGCAGTGCTACAGACTAGGAGAAGTCTGTCTAGAAAGCTGCCTGGAGGAGAGGGACCTGGGGGTGTTGGTTGACAGCAGACTGAACATGAGCCAGCAGTATGCCCAACTGGCCAAGAAGGCCAATGGCATCTTGGCTTGTATCAGAAACGGTGTGACCAGCAGGTCCAGGGAGGTTATTCTCCCTCTGTACTCGGCACTGGTGAGACCGCTCCTCGAATACTGTGTTCAGTTCTGGGCCCCTCACCACAAGAAGGATGTTGAGGCTCTGGAGCGAGTCCAGAGAAGAGCAACAAAACTGGTGAAGGGGCTGGAGAACAGGCCCTATGAGGAGCAGCTAAGGGAGCTGGGGTTGTTTAGCCTGGAGAAGAGGAGGCTGAGGGGAGACCTCATTGCTCTCTACAAGTACCTGAAAGGAGGTTGTAGAGAGGAGGGTGCTGGCCTCTTCTCCTAAGGGACAGAATCACACAGAATCACAGAATAACCAGGTTGGAAGAGACCCACCGGATCATCGAGTCCAAGAGGGGATGGCCTCAAGCTCCACCAGGGGAGATTTAGGCTGGACATTAGGAAAAAATTCTTCACAGAAAGGGTCATTGGGCACTGGAACAGGCTGCCCAGGGAGGTGGTTGAGTCACCTTCCCTGGAGGTGTTTAAGGCACAGGTGGACGAGGTGCTAAGGGGCATGGTTTAGTGTTTGATAGGAATGGTTGGACTCGATGATCCAGTGTGTCTCTTCCAACCTGGTTATTCTATGATTCTATGATTCTTATAGCAACAGGCTAGAAGGATGTTAAAGATGTAATGCTTACCCGCCCAACTATTTTCTCCATTCCTTCCAGAAGCCGCTTGTTTTGTTCTTCAATCTCTACAGCCTTCCGGAGGATGGTGTCTGGAGCTTCTTTGATTCTTTGTACTTCAGAAGCCAAATGGATCAGGGGATCATTCCAGGAGCGTAGGATTCCCAGAATTAAATTCAGCAGGGCTTCATGCTACTCACCCATGTTAAGAAAAAGTAGTTAGAGTAGGAAGACTAAGTACTGGCAGCAATAGGAAGCATTTAGAGCAATGTCCTCAGACATAGTGATTTGATTATTCCAGCACCTACCACTGAATATTCTATAGCCCTGTCTTACAAACCTTTTGTGCAATTGCGTTTTTGAAGTTTATCATTGTTGTCATCACGTTTTACAATACTAGCACAACCAGTTACACTATTGTAACAGAAAATTATGATATTGGGATTGCAAGGCTGTCACCACCTGAAATTGATAAAGTTCTCTCCCTGGCACACCCTTATTCATAAACCTGTGCTTGTTTTTTTCTCCAGAATATTTTCAAATTGTATCAGTGAGCGTAGGCTGAACAAGATGATCTTCAACTTCACTTAGGTTTATAATTATTAAATTGATTTATGTAGTATGTTTTGCAGTATTTTGCACTGGAGTCTTTGTATTTGGATGATGATATGATCTGCTTTGCCTGCAGACAACAGCAAGAATATATTTTGCATTTGTTTCATAGTATTAGTGTTTTCATTTACTAGAAAACTATTTATCTCTACCTATGTACCCTAGTCACTATATAGCGATTTTTTATGTTTGTTAATATAATAGGTGTCTATAAGATGCTTTAAGATAATGTTCAAAGGCTGTAGTGTTCTCTGTGCTGTACAAGCATGGTAACTGGCATTACTCTGTGGTTTTATAATGTAATTGGAAATAAGATGCAATGACTGAATCTAACATACGGGAAACTGAAGGGAAGAAAGTTACTGATACTTGTGTATTCTGTATAGTCTATAACTTAGTATTAGCAAATGTTAAATCAACTTTTCTTGACTGGTGCTTTCTTTTTCCTGTTTTTTTTTCAGATTGCTTTCTCCCTCTCTCTGCCTGCTGTCACTCTATTCCTTAACCTACCACCACCACCCCACACTCTACCTCACACTGAATGACATCAGAAATTGCACTTACGTGAATCTGCTGAGCTTGCTCCTTATCTTCAGGAGTGGTTAAGGAGGAGGTATGGCAGCTATTAATAGCTTTTGCAATAAAATGTCGGCCCTGACCATAATGTTCATCCTGCAGATCAGCAAGGACAGGCATTATTGAAATAGATAGGCAGGAACAGCTTCAATTCAAACACCGTATTAACTAATTGTTCCATTGCTTTTATCACTGCTTTTGTGTTGTAAAGGTCAAAAGTTTCTGGTGAGTCTTTAGAGTGAAACTGGCATCCAGCAAACACAAACTTGTCCCACAGATAAAGAATGCTGGGAAAATGGTATTTTTTAATAGAGATGTTGGGAATATTGTTGATCATCAGCACTACACAGAGATTTTATTGCCATTGAGACTGTCACTGCACAGTCATATTAATTTACTTCTTTAAAGATTTTTTATGCTAACATGTTTGTGCTTAAAAAGTACTAACTTGCGTTTTTATATGTTCTCATTCTCAGGAAAAGGCTGAGTACTTACAAATTCATTGAATATTTCCGAAGAGAGGAAGTGGATGTAGTGTGAAAGTTTAACTGCCCGGTCAAAAAGTTCCCCAAGGGAAACTTGGCAATTAACGGATCCGTTGGAGCAGATTGGCAAGGATGTCACTCCTTCCTTTGTCAGGAGCATGTTGGACACTAGAAGGACCACCACCAACAAATCTGTCCAGGTTTAAAATAAAGCAAAATGGAATCACATTGACTTGTGTTCATTTAGAATTAGCTGTCAGAGCCAGGTGTAACTGACTGGGTTACTGGGTTATTTTATCTATACTGTCATATGGCTCAGAATATACCCTGTGCTGGCTGCTGAAAATCAATGAAGGAGGGAAGCGCTGTAATTCTGTTATCCTTTCTCCCCTCTGTCATCCTGACTGCGTGTCAGAGCCTGATAGAGATTTTGAGGAGACAGAGTAACCTGTGCTGTACTGTACACTGTATTCTGAAGTCTCTTACTATTGTGCCTGATTTTATTTCATAGTGATAAATGGAAGTAAAAAATCAAACTTCTTCACAGTGTAAATATAGGTACATAAGATATATAATTATATCTGCACAGGTATATAAGTTTGGAAAATATATTGGCCTTTTTCTTTTTTTCTTCCTCCTTCCCACTCGTAATTTTCTTCTTTGCAGACATTTGGAGTTTAAATTAATTTTCTAGGAGGGTGGTTATGTGGCTCTCTTAAGGTTTTGATTGTCCTGGGAGTTCCTTCACACAATTTCCAGCAGCTGTGCTGCTTTCCTGTTTAGAGTTTAACCCTAAATTGCCTACTGCTAAGAAATCAGAGAGGATATTTGGCTTTTCTCCTGAGCTTCTGAAACTGATATAGAGGACTTCTTATTATTTAAAACACACAACCTCATCTGTTTAAAACTTTTAATATAAACTTAACAAAACCAAGTTTTTATTCAGTGAAATAAAATATGCACAGAAGAACAATGGAAAAAATTAAACTCAAATATTTTATAATAAATATACTTATTCAAAGAACACTGCTTTGCGCTCTCAGAGTTTTTGTTGTGGAGATTGGCCTGCTACCTGTATTGGCTCACTAGACTGATTTTAAATGCTAAATTAAAATGTACTTCCATAAATCAGGAGAGCTGTCCCTAATGTTATCCTGTGATAAGTTTCTTTCTAGCTCTAAATTCAAGAGAAGTGTATTTACATAGTACTGAGATAAGCCTTCCCCCTCCCCAATGAACAAGGCACATGCTGCATGCTGCAGCCAAGAAAGTAGTCAGGGGAATAATTCTAGGAATAAGAAAACCTGAGACTTGTAGGCCTAGAAAGTTGAAGATGATTATGAAAACATTAATTTCAAAATTACTACATAACTTCTAGACTTGTGCATAATGACTTTTAGTCATTGCCTGAGTCATTCTGAGTGTTGTAGCAAAGCAGTCTGAATCCAGGCTTTTGTGCACAGGTGGCATGTTCTTTAAACCAATTTTCTATGACGCTGCTTAATGCAAAGGTAGTCTTCAGAAACAGAAGTCTGAGTAAAGAAGGTATCAAGCTGCCTTCTAATTCCAAACTTTGGAGACTAAAAATTTTAGGTGGAGGCAGGTTCCACCATTAGTGGAAGACTGAGCTCCTGGAAGACGTCAGTTTCTACAGCTATTCTATTTCAGTTCCTAATTCAATCTAAATTTAGGGAAATGTTAAAGTTATCAGCAAGAGAATGGCAAAAATGTTACCTTTCAGTGAAGCGTCCTTGCTGCTCATGGTAGGGAACCTGTATGAGGCCTTACTCTCCCAGAAAGAAGACTCAATACTTGCTTTTATTCTCTGCTCATGCTACTTTTATATGCACCATCCATGGTCCATTTTGCATACATTCAGCAGGTCGTGGAGTTTACCTTGATAATTACAAACATCAAATTGCCTTTCTTCCACATTCATATTCAGTATTTTTTGCTTTTTTTTTAATTTTTAACTGTGAGAGGGAATTTCATTAATAAGTTCAGCTGTGGGCTCCTAAGTATGTCTGAATGATAAGATCACCAACATTTTGCCCTGAATGAGGTGCAAATGCCATTGATCCTAGAAAGCTCCAGTTGTCAGTTCTGAGACAGGTATTCTCAATGTTTCTCAACAGCTGTTGCCCATCTCCACAGGTGTCTTCTTGTCCTTCCTTCTTCAGCCATCCAAGCCTGGTTAAAGCATAAATTGTACTGACATTTATCCAGAGAAAGGGAGTAGAGGCTCCTGGAAAGGCAGGTTGCTATTTGTAAAGTTATAGGTGTGACATTCTGTGTATATAGTTAAAAATGGTATTACATAGCACACATCATGACAAAATTGATTCTCAGTTTGAGAGATGTTTAGAGAAATAGGGGCAGTTCTTGTACTAGAAGAGCAGTATTTTGCAACAATCAAAGAAGAAAAAGGAATATGTCTTACAAATGCTGCATGAATAGGTCAGCATTATAAAAAAAACCCAATCCTTCTAAAAAAACCATGAGGCTGTTTTCTATACTTGAAAACTCTCTGCATAAAAGATGTGCATTTCCACCATACACTGTCGTAGTTAGTGGGATTTGTTTCCAGATCTGATGTACCTGTCGTAATCTACAAACTAGACTCAGCAGGTTGGCTCTGTTTTCTTGTTGAGTGAATCTAATCTGTATGAATATATTAGCAAATGTGTAATCTCTCATCTGTTTTTCAGGTTCATTTACTCATGAAAAGACTTTCCAAATTAGATTATTATAATGAATAAGATATACAGTGTTAATGAATTTTCTTGCCCTTAGACAATTTGTTCCGTACTTACAGAACAGGTATGCATGTAACATTTAATCCTTTATTATTTCATCACTATGGACATGATTCTTGAAGCAATCATAAACAACAAAGAAGAAAGGGAGTATTTAGGGGGTAAACCATGGAAGGCTTTCCTTGTAGAGTAGTAAAAGGTGATGCTTCAACAATATACCAGAACGTGTAGCAAGTGATCTACATCTGATATGTTCTAGGATGATTGGTAAGAACAGTTTGTTCCACTTGGAGGCTACAACTTGTTTGGAAATTGAGGTTGTGATGAATAAATGAAGTAGTTTTTGCCTGCAGCAGGGAAAAGTGGCAATCAGATGAAGGCAGTAAAATTAGACTAGGGCCGCAACCAAAACTGTAGAATGGATGGTAGAAAAACAGTTATCTTCTACAGCACAGCCACATGGCTTATGATCTTGATTTAGTTCAGATTAATTTAAAAATCTTCTACTCTGCTTTTCTTGGCATTTTGAGAAGTTGGTAGTGAGGCCAAAATAAGGCAAGCAGTTAATATTAGGGGCTAGATAACAAAGAAAGATATTCACAAAGGCAGCAGGTAAAATCCATAGGCTCCATTTGCCATAACTGGGAAAGGAAGCTTCTCTCAGGCCTGAACGCATCAGCTAAATCAAGGTGCTCACACGACTTATCTTTGAGAACAGCCTGTCTTTTCCTGTATAAGGGTAGACAGGCACCTTAAACACAGATCATAGGAAAGAGTGGTTTATGTGAAACCATTGCATGATGTTTTAATTAAAGCATTCACCACAAAATAATATACTTTTCTCTTACACCTTTCATCCTGAAATCCTCAAATACCTCGCTTACATGAATGGATTAAAATTGTCAGCAATTATGAATCATAGGCAGGTAGAGAGAAGAAACTCTCTGTAAAGTAGATAAATGCAAATGTAAAACTCTTTCATCAGGTGTGAGAACTGATGCAGAGGTTAAGGTGTTTATTTGTGGCTGCACAGAGGTCTTGGGGGGGCAGGGAAAGAAACCCAAATTCCTGATTCCCAGACCTGCACTTGAAGTGAAGACCGTAATTTCTTATTAGTACCAAGAAGAAAACAAAGGTGAGAGAAGAGAGGAATAGTTACAATAATCAGAAATAAGTAGGTCAAAACTAATTTTCTTTCATGAATTAGGGAATGAGTTCTGCTTAAATGTTTTAAAGCTTTAAAAGTAGCTGAAAGTGTTCATCTTTTCCTTTTGAAAGTGGTCTGGTTTTGTATCCTCCAAAGATGTAATATAGAACTTGTCAACCATTCTTATCTGACTGTTTTGTGAACCTTGGTAAAGGAAGCTGATCCTAGACCTTAGTAGCATCCTAATTCTGACAGTAGAATCATAGAATCATAGGATCAGCAGGTTGGAAAAGACCTCTTGGGTCACTGAGTCCAACCATTCCTGTCTGCCCCTAAACCATGTCCATGAGCACCTTGTCTACCCATCTTTTAAATACTTCCATAGATGGTGACTCAACCACCCCCTCGGGCAGCTTGTTCCAGAGCCTGATGACACTTTCTGTGAAAATTTTCTTTCTGATATCTAGTCTGAATCTCCCCTGGTGCAGCTTGAGGCCATTCCCCCTTGTTCAGTCCCCTGTCACTTGGGAGAAGAGGCCATCTCCTCCCTCTCTACAACCTCCTTTCAGGTAGATGTAGAGAGCAATAAGGTCTCCCCCCAGCCTCCTCTTTTCGGGGCTTAAACAACCCCAGCTCTCTTGGCTGCTCCTTGTAAGACTTGTTCTCCAGCTCTTTCACCAGCTTTGTTGCTCTTCTCCGGACATGCTCCAGAGCCTCAATATCCTTCTTGTAGCAAGGGGCCCAGACCTGAACACAGTATTCAAGGAGCGGTCTCACCAGTGCTGAGTACAGGGGCAGAAGAGGAGAACAACCTCCCTGGACCTGCTGGCCACGCCGTTTCTACTGCAAGTAGTTCAAGACAGCACTGTAAATAGCCGGACAGTCATCAGTACAGAGGAGAAAGCTCATGGAACAACTTCAGGAACAACAAAGCACAGGTTGGTTGATGTTTGTTTCTTCTTCTTTTTTTAATATTAGCAATTTGTTTCCATCTCCCTTTGTCTTTTACTTAGGAATTTAGTTGTGGTTTGTTGGTGTGTGTGTGTGGTTTTTTTTATTAAGTTATTGCATTTGTTTCAAGAACTTTTCTGGAAGTAAAATTGTTATCAACCATTGTAAGCAATGTGCTGAAGGAAGGACTTTCTATATGTAGATTTTATTATTAAATGCAGACTCTATAGCTTTTTGCTCATTACTCATGCTTCATAGGCATTACATGTGACATATCAGTAATACAGATAACAGCATTTAGTGCTTGTTTCTCAATAATCTTATCTTTATACATCATATCATGTTGCAGACCATGAGTTAGACTGTCATACTTTGATTAAGAACTGTTGATCAGTACCTGCAGATCAAATATTCCTATTCCATTTTATTTTACTTAAAGTTTTTGCTATATGCAAAGTGTTGTGTCTGATTGATAGCTACTGCAGAGGAATTAAATATCTTTTCTAATAGAGTAGTTCTCCATGGAATTCTTATTTCAAGTGGGTGAATTGAAGACTGGGTAATATCACTTGATTTTGTCTTTTGCTTACCTGGAAATGTCTGTATTGAATAACAGAACACTAGTTAATGCAGAAGTTGCAAATGCCTTTTTTTGTGCTGTCTTTTTCTAAGATTATCCTCAGGTTATGTGTGCAGATGATTGAGCATGCAAAAGTGAATGGGCAGAAAAATATTCCCATGTGTGGTCTGATTGTCTGACCTTTCAGATACACAATGAAACAAAAGTTTTTATGTGTTCGTGTTCTGCATATGTAAGTTGCAGTACAATTCTGAAAATACGGTTGCTCTTGACTTCCTTTTATAGAATAGTTTACACAGTTATCCAGTCAACTTCATTTAATGGCTGGCTTTGGAAAGATGCTGAATTATTTAATCTGGATCAAAACCAAATCCTCAGAGCACTTTGACTTCTCAAACATATAAAAAATGCATTTTGAGGAGGAATATAAACAGAATATTTTAGCAATCTAGATAGCTTCAAATGACAAATATTTTGTCTTTTCTGATTACTCCCTATAATCTCCACGAAACTTCTGTGAAAAATTCAACTGATTTTCTGGGATTCTGTAAAACAAGGGCCCTTCCTCTCCATCTTCTTCATAAAGGGAACAGAAGAATTCAAAAAGCATTTTCTCCAAATGTTTTTCTCAGCAAAACCAGTAAAATAGGGATTGAGTATTTTCTTAGTGTGATCTCTACATAAAGGCTGGTAAAAAATAGGTAAGAATATAAGGGAAAATGATCCCCTTATAAAAAAAAGGTGGGAAAAAAAAGCTGGGAAAAAAGAAGGTGGAAATCTTTGGAAGCTTTTCAGTTTACTTTAAGTACCAGTGTGGTTTCTTACAATTTCAGAAGTAGACAGAGAAATAAAATGGCAGAACATGTTTCAAAAATAATTTATCAACATTAGCAGTATGATGACCTTTGCCCAAGTGCACCATGAAATATTAAGTGTGAATCCCAAGCAGAATTCCAGCTAATGACAGCAAAAAAACCCCAGGGGAATTTGCAAAGAACAGAGTAAAAGCTAGCTGGTATATATATTTGTCCTGATACTTGAAATTGTCTGAAACCTGTGACTCTGTGTTCACTAATGTTATGTCTGTGTATTATCAAATAACTTGGCAGTATGGATTTGATCTGGGTCACACATAACTGTATTATGGCAATCCAGTTGAATTAATGAGAGACCATGTTATGGTACTTAATCTTGGCTTGATACTTGATACCGAATTTATCTGACTGGTGAAGGTTGGATGATAATGATCTGACATCTGCTAGGGCAAAGATATCCTACAAAACTTCTTGTATAAATGTGAAGTGACAGAGTGAGCCTCTGCTGGTTCAGCATTTCATGTCATATGGCAGCAGTATTATTTATCCTAAACATGAAATAAGTTTTTCCTTTCTCAGAGCTTGAAAACTAATTACTTTAAAAGTTAATCTCCAGCCTCCAAAAAAACTTTAGAATAGATTCCTGGCAGCATTGCTGTACAGTTGAGGATCTGAACAGTCATAATAGCTTCTTCTGTCTATCTAGTTTGAGACATTCTACTTCTGGGATGGTGGAATTACATACTGGGCCATACTTGGCCTGTTCTTCAAAGCTTCAAGCTACAATACAGTCCAAACAGAGAAATATTGCAAGCATGTAAGTATTTACACACTTTGACCTGTAAGATATGTCTACTGCTATAAAAGCGTCACTGAAATGGTACAGGAAAAAGTATGATGATTCTGAGGCATATTGAGCATCATAATTCTAAAGGCTGAAGACCTAACCATTTAAACACTTTGTATGTTTTTTTGCTTATTTTCCCATACACTTACTTTTACTTCGGCTTTAATTGCCTTGACCATGTTCTGCCTTGACCATGTTCTGCTACAATCAGTAAGTTATTTTCCATGAAATCCTGGTTTCAGCTGATTATCCTTCAGGATAAATGAATGAGTTTCAAGAATTTCCTTAAGGTAGGCATGCCATGAACTTGCTAATGGACTCTGTAATCATTGGTATTGTTTTAAGTATTATATGTATGTAATTCATTAACAGCAAAATTGCTATGAGAAGGCTACAATTTTCCTCCTAGTGGAGAGCAGGAAAATAGGAACCTGGTTTGAATATTTGCATATTTTTAATACTATGGATAAATGAATCACTAGAAGAATATTTCCTTAAGTGTTCTGTGGAACTAGAGTCTGTAGAACTAAGAGGATGTATTTTTTTAAAATTACAAATACAATGAAAAGGGCACTGAAGTGTACACAGAGATTTTGAGCCAAGGGTTGTGGTAAATATACTTCTGTTTTAGCTTGCAGTGTTTGATTTTACTAATAGTAAGTGCTAACAGTATCCTGAAATGGCAAATAAAGATTTTGCCCCGTGTTTTAGAAAAAGTGCACCATACTAAAGATGGACTTTTTCTTCTTATATGAAATACTTTTTGGTCAGATAATCTCCTCCAGGTACATAAGGATTGAATGGAGAGGAAAAGGTGAGTAGAAATTTTTTTTTGAAGGTGTGGTATTAGCTGAAAGCCAAATAGCAGGCAGAGATCAGTGCTAACATCCTTACTTCTTTGGGAGAATCTCACCTTTAGTTGTTCACCTATCAGAGGGAGCAATGCATACTGCTGCTCAAAATTCTGTTTCATAATGGGATAGAAGTGCTACTGAAACAATGTGACCTATTCTTAATTGTCTTTAGGGAAGCGTTCAGTGTCAAAAGTTTCTCTTACTTATTCCAAAATCTAGCACATTTTCTTTTCTTCATTTGTTTGTTACTGTCTCTAATCCTAATACATAAACAAAATTAAACAATTAAAAATACTGAAGGAATTAGGGGTGTGTGTGTTGGGCATTCCCTGACCCACAGGAAATTTGGAACATTAGAACTATTTTTCCAGTCTACTACATTTTATATATTTTAATTAACCTTGTCATATTTATTAAACCCAGGCTAGAAGTTAATAGTGAAAGATTTTTGGAAGACATGTTAAATAATTTTAGTAAAATGTATTCACTGCCTTCTTAAAGCTAATATTTTTTCCTTCGAGGAAAAAAATGTGAAAGGAGTTATTATGTGGTTATATATTCAGCGTTGTTAAAAAGAAATTTATGTTACAAGGTGAAAAATGTGTGGAAATGCATACTGATGTATATTGCAGGCACAACCCGTGTTATATTCAGTTCCGAGGTTGTCAGCTATCTCAGGGTATCTGGTATGATTCTCTTATACCTTAAATACAATAAAATAATAGATATTCTGGAAAGAATAAGATAAGAAGAAATAAATGTGTGTTAATAAAAACTAAAACAGCCAAATAGTTTGAAGTAGATATTTTAAACTGAAATAGAAAAAAACAAGTCAATAAAACATTTTTGGTAGCAAGCATTGCTACCAATACCTTATAAAGGTCAAATACATTAAACTGCACACCTACAACACATTTCTATGTTTAAAAATTCGTTTAAAAATTCATTAAAAAATATTGAAGAGGCATTTCTGTTCAATCTCTTCCTTAATGAATATATTTGCATGTAATCACAGCTTTTTTACTTTAGAGCTTTCTTACCAATTTCCTAAGTCCTCAGTCTGTAACCTGATCTTGGATTTACAAAGCGGAGGCCAAAGTTGTCATGGAAATGTCACTGACACTATCAGAAGTGCCCAGTCATTATGTAATAAATGGCTGACTTGCCTCATGACTGAGCAAGAGCAGTAATGTCAGATGTACTGAGTGACTTTTTACATTAGCCATATATTTTTGTAGTCAGGAAGAGGTAAATGAATCGTTGCTTGTTTTCCTCCAGACCCTTTGCTAATGCCATCTGGTACAGTGTATTCATTAAACTTGAAGACATAGAATCATAGGATCACAGAATCATAGAATGGTTTGGGTAGGAAGGGACCTTAAAGATCATCCAGTTCTAAGATCAGACTGCCCCAGACCCCATCCTACCTGGACTTGAACACCTTCACATATGGGGTGTCCACAGCTTCCCTGAGCAGCCTGTTCCAGTGCTTCACCACCTTCATCATGAAGAATTTCTTCCTTATGTCTAGTCTAAATCTCCCCTCTCTAATTTGCAGCCACTTCCCTTCATCCTATCATTATATGCCTTTGTAAAAAGTCCCACTCCAGCTTTCTTGTAGGCCCTTTTCAGGTACTGGAAGGTTGCTATAAGGTCTTCTTGGAGCCTTCTCTTCTCCAGGCTGAACAGTCCCAACTGTCTCAGCCTGTCCTCATAGCAGAGGTGCTCCAGCCCCCTTTGTGGCCTTCTCTGGACCTGTTCCAACAGTTCCATATCTTTCTTATGTTGGGGATTCCAGAACTGGACACAATACTCCAGGTGGGGTCTCACAAGAGTGGTATAGAGGGGCAGAATTGCCTACCTCGACCTGCTGGCCACGCTTCTTTTGATGCAGCCCAGGATATTGTTAGCCTTGTGGGCTGTAAGCATTCAACCCATCAATTTCTTGTTAAAGATATGGCTATTATAAATATGCATACAAAATCTGTGATTTTCTATTGCAAAAGCATAATGTATAGTCTTGTTTAACTGTGTTTAAAAATTCCACTGAAGTATGTGTGTTTGTGTTTGAATATTTGAGAAGGTGCCTCTGAATAATGAAAGATTGACACAAGACATGGCAGTTTACGTATTCCCAGCCGTGATGTCTTTATCCTTTTTGGTTGTTATCTGTGCATTTGACTTTAGTTTTTTTGAAGTGTGATTTTAAAATGATTATTTGAGATACTTCAAACACAGCTCTTCCTAAGGGATGAAGGCTTTGATGTTGTTACAGTATTCTCTAGGGGACACCCCATAACACCCCCCCCCCCCCCCCAACAAACTGATAGGAGGGAGTGGAGTGCAGCGCAATCTTTGCATCGCTTTTTCCTTATAGCTTTTCTATTTTCACTCCAGTTTCAAAGCTGGGGGACAGTATTCCTTGTGGACCATATTTCAAGAGTGTTGGCTTTATGCCTGTGAAAAATATCAATATCATTCTACATTGTAGACACCAGAAAAGATCAATTGTTCATAGTGAATAAAATTAATCCTTCATAAAAAATAATAGACAGAGGTAATTTTTTAACATTATAGACTAGAAGTCATTAATATTAAAAGACTGAAGATTTACTCAGATTATGACATTCTTTCCTTTAAAAATAATCCCCTGCCACAAATTTTCTACAAAAATTCTGCTTTGCTGAGCATATATCCTCTCAAACTCGTTAACCTTATGAGTCTTTAAATCAACCTTCAAGAAGTGGAGGCCACAACTATATGAAAAGTAACATAATTTGCATTTCTTGTGAGGGATGAAATCATAATGTTAAGTATTTCTAATCTGTAATATTTCTCTAAATCTTATAATTAAATAATATTTAATATATGCATGAGAGAAAGGGAGCCAGATTACAGCTAAAGATTATCAAAGAACAGAAGCTCTCATTTCTTAACTATTTCTTTCTTGTCTTTATAACACTGGAGCAAAAAGGTATTGCACGCTGGCTTGCAAAAGTTTCTGAGAGAAACAGTGTGGTATCAGATTGCAGCACATTTTGCCATTATGGCTCCTGAGCATGTGTATAGACAGATCCTGTAGCTGGATCCATTATTTGCAGGAGGCTGTGAGATGAGGATTCCAAATGATTGAAATAGGATGACCAAGTAGCAGAAGTTTTTTTTTCTGTTTACACCAAACTTATTCTGGAGATGAGATAAATATTTTTTAGGTAAATCGGATAAAGAAATCTCAAACATTCTTCCTGGGGTAGTCAATTTATCTTCTACAAAATCTTCTTTCCTACATGTTTGGATGCATGCCAGAAATCTATGAGTGTTAAAAAAATAACCAAACAATGTTCCTTCTAAACAGTGTCAGTAGAAATAAACCTTGTTAGAAATAGTGATGGTCACAAGAATGGAAAGGCAATGGCCAGACATTTTTGCTGTGCTCCAGTTTTGCTGTGCTCTCTACCATGTATGGACAAGTTTGAAGGTTCTTAGCTACACTGACAGTAATGAAAGCTGCAGGTATTTGGTTTAGTAAAGAGTTCATTAATTATATAAATCCTCAGTGTGAGGTAGAGCTGCTGTTAACTCTTCTAACTGAGCTAGATATGAAGGACCTTCCAAGCCTGTAAACTTGCCAGCAGTAACTGACTATTCTTGCTCAATCCTTCGAGCCATCTTTCACTTCACAAAGGTTTCTAATTTAGATCCCTCATCTTTTAAAGTTGGGTATTTTTTAAAAAAAAATTCTATTTGTCTTATTTTTGTCTCTATATTCTTTGATTCAGAACATGCGTCTGGGATAGGGGAAAAGGCAACAAAAATCCTTGACATCTGGAGAGAATCTCAAATTGCCTTTTGCCTTCTGAAATGAAATCTGCAGTTTGTTTTTTTTTTTTTAAAATATGAGTAAAAGGATCAATCGGCAAGAAACAGAGTGAACTTGTTTGACAGGCCTGTGGTCTCTACTGATGATTTTGTGGAGGCAAATGATTAGACTGAAGGTTTTTTTCCTAATAATGTCAGGTCAGAAAGGCCTACTCATCTCTGAATAGAAGCAGACACAATTGCTCTCACACTCTCCAGGATTGCATTTTGCATACGTGCCTTAAAATGACAGTGGAAGAAAAAAGTCTTTAGTTAGTATAAATCTCTTAAGAAAAATATACTACTAATGTTTCTGTTTGTTGTGTTTTCTGGAGGGAGACGACCCTAACGTTTCCATTCTGTGATAAATCTAAGGGATTGTGCATCTAGAGGTTTAGGATAAAATCAATAGTGCACGTCTCCATTTCTGCAGGAAGAATTTTAGCACTATGTCTTCTAATACCTTTGGAAATGGGACTGTTTCTGTGACCTTAATGGGGTATGACTTCCCTGTATCTAAACTCATAGGTCATGCCCATAAACTCTGTACATAAAATATACGTTCCATCCTACATCTCTATTTTAAGTTCTGTAGAATCATCCATGGATCATACAACCCTATTGCATTTGTACTGGTTTTGGTTTTCCTTTCTGAGCTCCATATACCTTCTGTTCCTACCCTGCTGTGACACCAGATGAGGAGTATACTACTTTCTCCTGCAAGACAAAGATTGTTTACCCTCCCCAAATCCCTTAGTCTGCCACCAGTCTTCATGTATCTAGATGTAATAATGCATATACTTGCATGCAACTCACACACATACCTCATTTGCTTCCAGACAAATGATCTATATCAGTCCAGAAATTTGTTGCACAGACACATCTAGCCATATGCGTACCTAGAAACATCCCATACATGCATGTGTGCATATAAACCCAGCTGAGAGGTTCACTCCACATAACAGCTGTCAGACTCAGTTAAAGGTACAGGAAAAATTAGTAGGCCACTCCATGTTGATCTGTAATGCTTTTGACAGAGTAAGGTTTTACGCAAACAATGAAATGAGTCCTCTAGCTGCTTATATTGCCATTACTTGGACTCTTGTTGCTTTCATACTGTATTTTGTGTTAATGGGAGACCAGCTACCATTAGCACATTGTCAAGTAAACTTAGACCAGGTTTTTCAATACATCATGATACATGTAGGATACATGATGCTATGGCTAGTGTTAGATAAATGCTGTGATTTTTCCTGGGAGAGTCTCAATATGATACTGAATTATTGGAATCTGTGAGGTACAGCTTGATACATCTCCCCTTCTAAAGTGATGTTCTGTAGATCTAAGAAAGAACTAACTTTCAGATCCTTACTTTGAAATGGTAGCCAAACCTACTGGTTTGAACAATGCTGAGAGGGTTTGGCAAAGAAATGACAGAAAGAATTATTGAAGAGATAAGTACTTTTTGCAACATTTATAATCTTTATTTAACCTGAGAGATGTTTTTCAATAAAACCAATAATTCTTAGTGATACAGGATCAAGAAAACAATACTTTTAACAGTCATGAGTTAGCAGAAGACTGGATACAGGTTTTGTAGGAGCTATGGTAGAAATTAATAACTTCTCTCTCATGCTGTCCACTATGCTGGAAAATTTTAAGTGTAGTGTTTGTCATTGCTAACAACCTAAGTTTAGGTCTATTGTCTACCAGTTGCCTGCTCTTCTGTTTCTTCTCCTGGAGTTCAACACAGAATCAGAGCTAGCTCTAGGGAGCAAGTGAAGAAAGATGGAATCTCTCTATTACTTTGATGGCTGTAGACAGCAAATACTTGCAGTGTTTCAATTTTGTAGCCATTAACTGTCACCTAATTTCGTGGATACTCATTGATCTCCAGCAGAGAATTTTGAAATTATAATCAATATGAAGATGCTGCAGGGGAATGATAATAAACCTCTCAGGAGCTGGAAATACATTTAATGAATCAGGAGGCTGAGTAAATAACACCACATATATGTGGTGGGAGCTGTCTGGATAACTGTAGTTACAGCCTCAAATGGCTCCTAAATAGCCTACAAAATAAAAGAAGATTCAGTTGTTATTATTGGACGGTCTGCACATGGGACAGTATCAATGCAGTTACAACAGCATAAAATATGAGAAACATGAAAGCTTTTCTTGTTTTCCTTTAAAAAACAAAGCAATTGCTTTATTTGGTTTTCTGGCAAAGAATATGTGAGGTGGATAAAGACACGGGATGAATGTGAGTGAAAGAAAGCTCCAACAAAATGTCAGGAAAACTTATTTGAGACAAAACAGTATCGCCCAGCTGAAGGATCAGCAAACAATGCTTGATACCTTGCTGGTATCTAAAGTACTGTTTCACCTAGCTTCATGTATCTGGGCCTGTGCCATACCTCATCAGATAGCATGGCTTAGGAAACAGAGATGGGTAGTTGAATAATCTGAACCACAGAAGGGGCTAGAGCGCTTAGGCCAAGCCTCTGCTACGTAATCCCAATTGTGATACTGATCTAGGCTTCCTATATGGCCTTGGTCACATTCCACAACAATTTTGCCTCATTAGCTTCATAGGTAAAAGTGGGTGACATATATCTGAAGGCTTAATTCACAGGAATGGTATTATTACGAAGTCTTGCTTAAGGACATGTAAAGCAATTTCTATACTGAATCTGACAAGACAACAACCTCACCCATCAAGTTGCTGGAGATTTAATAACCTAACCTTACCCAAATCTGTGACGCTGTTGGACAGTTCTGTGTGATCTGTCTCTACCGAGCTATGTGTGGGTCCCTAGTGGTTCCACAGCTGTTTTGTAAGTCTGCCCTCTGTGCTGCCTTTATGCAGGAGAACTTGTGGATCAGAGGTAGCAGCCTGCTGTCAGGGGTTTGACTAGGTGACCTCTGAGACCTTTCCAACCTGAGTGATTTTGTTATTGTATGATTTGAAGCATGTGTGAAAGTGAGTTGTTTTTAGAGGTGTAATTAGGAAAGAAGCTGAAAGACTATGACCATAATTTCTGCTTTAATTTCGGGCAGTTTCAGAAGATCAGAGGACCATTTGTTTATGTGTATCCTGATTAGAGAGTAGCAACTAAATGAACGGTACCCGGTCTTTTTGGCTGACTTCTTTTAATGGTAAGGAGGATTGCATATGGTAGTGCTGCTCTTCTCACATCACAGAGAGTATAGAAGGCTTGGTGCTTCCTGGAAGTTTACTGCTCACACGCTCCACTGTATCCATGCACAGGTAAACCTCTATATGCTCCTGCAAACAGAACAGCTGCCGGCAGGTTCTGGCTGCAAGAAGAGATCACGCTGTGCTTGACAGCTGCCTTTCTCGGTGGCCATTCACATACAGCAGAAGCAAAGGTGCAGGGCAGGTGATTTGCTCTGGTTACAGCAGAAGTTTATTCCCAGCTGCCATCTTTCATGAAGATAAGCCATCTGTGACTTATCTGACTTCAAAACCCCAACCTGTGCCTGGCAGTCTCCCAAGTTACCCCATAGGACTGATGTATTGCCCTGGTGGACTGTATGTAGGCCATAGGCTGTAGGTTGAGGAAACTGATGGATATTCTGCTTTGGTTATTATTACTGTTACTGTTTTAAAGGCCCAAGCAGTGAGGAGAACAGATTCACTGAACGCTTGAATTCTTTCTACTCTTTTAAGCAACATTACAGGCAGTGTTTAAAAATAGAAACCACAGCTCCCCTGTGCAGCCCCATTCCAAGCGATTCCTCCCGTCAGATGAAGTCATGCCCGCAGCCTGCTGCCCCATGAATGGGCAGCCAGTCTCCGGCAGTGTCAGCAGGAGCTGACACGGCGGGCTTAAAAGGCTGTCACGGGTTGGCAGGTCATCTGCCAAAAGGCAGGAAATAGAGGAGAGGAGGGAATGAGAAAAATTGAAAAATAACCACAAAGAAAAAAAATCTCTTTTTTGAAATTGGAAACTCTATAGGAAAGATTTATGAACCTTTGGGTTTATGAAACCACCTGGTGCTTTGGAGTTTGCTGCTGGTTAAATTTGGCAGTTCAAAGTTTGGTAGTTGTTTCCTTCCATTAAAAAAACAAAAGACATCTAAAATAGTCTAATTCCACATGTGCATTGATCTTTTAAAACTCATGCCCCCTTGACTTTGAGCTCAACTTGTAAAAATCAGAAAGATTTAAGGGGAAAAATCCTGTTATTCTTTAAGGGTGGTTTTACTGTTTGCCGTATACATTAAGAAGTGCAGCCCCAGAACTCTGCCTTTGCTGTCTGCTTACTTTCCTTGCTGGCGTACGGTGTGACTTGTGCTGTGTTTTGACAGTTGGTGACCTCTGATTCCCTGCTCCATAAAATGTTTAGACTGAGGACGCCTGAGAGGAGCTCTCAGACATGATGGCTGGGTGCTCCTTTGAGACAGGCCCATCACCTTTTCCCCCAGACATATAGCAGACATATAGCAGCAGTGTTTAGCCTGTAGGTATTGCTTGTGCAGCAGTTCAGGTCAGACGTTCTCCCATGCCTTTGGTTCTGGGTTTCCAAAGAGAAGGGGGGAAAAAAATGAGAGGAGGGGAAAATAAGTGTCTCACTGCTTTTAAGTTTAGAAGATGACTTAGCTGTATGAGTCTCCACCATGATGCACAGCAGCAAACATAGTTAAAGCTTTGCTCTTGCAGTGGCATCTGCAGCTAGGAAGGTTTCCAGAGCATTATGAAGTCTGACCTTCAGCACTGAAACTGCCGTTTCTGTGGCTCATTTCTTTCTCATGTTTTATGCTAGCTGATTATGCCTTACGACAATATTCATGGAGATGGATAGTTATTAGGTCTGGATGAATAATTCAGAATGAACAGTTTATTCAGCATATTACTTATTTTTCCCTTCATAAGTTTGCAATTAAAAACTGTTACTCTTAAATGCATTCATTACTTCAAAATGAGTAGTCAGTTACATGAGTGAATATTCTTGTTCTGGTTAATTTGCAGTCATTTCCATGAAAAACATTTTTAATTTCCACTGCTTAGGCTAGCTTTGGGATTCAGGTTAGGCCATTTCTGTTCCCTTGTTGGTGATGCAAGTATTTAACCAGCAACAATGCTATTCCAGCACTGTGTATCTGACTCTCAAAATCAAACCTAAAATCACACTGTTAAGGCTTAATTGTATGCTTGAAAACCTGCAATAGATTTATTTGCACATAATCAGTTGTTTGAGCTGAAAGTTACTCTCTTCCCAAGATTTCACTGAAGTGTTTATAAGCGTGCTGGCCTTTAAGAAGAGCTGACTTGTTAAAGAATGTATATGAACGCATGAAAGCCTCAGTTTTATAATTGGGAAAACATATCATCTAGTTCTTCTTTCTTTCGTTAATTCTCTTTTGATATGGCCAACCTTGTAGCATGAATGAGAGCATTTTTTATCACGGCCTAATTTATGTCTACGGCAGGAGCTGAAAGAGTTGTTATAGCTTAAGCAAAACTTAAGCTGTATTTTTTTGTTTCCAGGAGGAAAGAAATAGATTAGGCAGAGCTCATCAGTCCTGTAGCCCAGTGAGAAGGCTTAGAGAGCCAGTCTGTTCCTAGATTTGCTCTGTGACTCCTGACCCTTCTGTCAAAGGTCATACTTGGTAGTGTTAGCTTGTCCTGTGCCTTATTAATTCCTACCATCACCTCATATACCTTGCTCTGCACAGTTTGAATTAAGCTGGTTCGGAACTTACTGACTCAGTTCCTAATTGCCAAGATTCATACGTAAAAAACCAAATATGTGCCTGTGAAATAAAGCTTTAAATGGCATGGAATTCAATTTTTAGCTCAGTACTAATCCACATGCTAATTCTGTATTTTTGCTCTTCACTTGGCAGCTTAGAGCTCTTCAAAGACAGTATTATGTGCTCTGCCCTTGTTATTTCAGAATAAATAGGAGTTTTGCTGCTTGTTCAGGCTTATGCCAAAAGTCTGCAATAGAGATAAAAGTTTTTTCTCCGTAGTAACACACTCCATGGTGAAAGAACTGAAGTGGTATCACGGAGATCTAGGCTAAATTCCTGACTCTCCCACAAACTCCTATATGTTCCTATGCAGGCAAGTTTCTGCTGCAGTTCTCTGTCTGCAGAGAAATTGAACTTACCAGTCTTCTCTGTCACCCTTTACATTGCTAACTAAAACTGCAAAATATTTAATCTGAGGGTCGCATCAACTATGTGCTGTTGTAGTGCTTAGCACGTGAAGATAATAACCTTGTTTGGAGTCACACTTTTAGTCTTCCTAGGAAGTGGACAGATTTATACCCATTTTTCTGGTGGGGAAGTTGAGGAATAGGAGAGGTAAGACTTCATTAGGAGTAAGAAGGTAGAAATAGTTCTGGGTATATCCTCATTCAGTTCTTTGCTTCACTTGCATCTCAGGCCATCTTTAGGCACAGGCAAAAAAGTAGGCACTGAACTTGGAGCTCTGACTACAGGTGGATAGCCCTATGAGCCTTCCTTCCGCTACTAAGATGCTGGTTCCCTATCATGGAGACAACAGAAGTTAATTTGACCTATGCTGCTAATCCTTTGATCCAGTTCTACTCATCTTGCTTGCCTAAGAGCAAAGTTAGGCTTCTCAGAAAACTGCACATTCCCTATGGGCATGTAATTCCTGCAACATAGAAGTGAGGTAGTTATACATTTTCACATCCACTTCCATGATAGAATTGCATATGCCAAAGCTTGAAAATACTGGAGTATTTTGTGGATCCTTTTGCTGTAATATTTTCATATATAAATCTAGGTGCCACAGAAGAAAATACTTCTGCATTATCCAACTCTAAGAAATTTAGTGGAAGAAAAATGAGAAAAAAGAAAGGTGAAAAACTGATCAGTGTTGAAGGAACTGCTCACACCTTCTGCGCTGCTCTGGAAGCCTAAACTAAAATTTCTGGCTGTTTGGAGTCAGTGAGAGATTTGTCATTCAGTTCCATAGACCCAAGATGTCATCCTCTTTTTATTCAATCTCAGACTCCTTGTGTGAGACTACCAGGAACCAACTGTGGAAAAAAATATCTCAGCTGTTGGAGCTATCAAGTAATCAAGATATTACTCAAGAGGCTAAAGCTCTTTTGACTTTCAACCTGGGGTCTGAGACTGGTGTGAAAGAATACTTTCTCCACCTGTGGCTAATTAATTAAACCAAAGTGAAACAGAACCCAGGACCAGTAATAATTTATTTCCATTGCAAAAGTACTCCTCCCCTGCCTTCTCCTTCCCCCAGAAAAGAAAAAGAAAAAAGAAAAAAATAGATGCACCAGGCAACAGCTTTGTTGGGGAACAGTTACATTGTGGTATACAGTACAAATTCCTCCCCCACTGCTGTAGGCTCAGGTCATAAGTGCAAGCATATGTGAGGAGTGATGGGAGGATAGGTCTGGAATGAAAAAACATATGCATCCTGCTACAGTGTTAAGATCTGTATGCTTCTGTTACTCCCTCAAAGGCTACTTCTGGGTGGTTCCTAGGACAACTTTGTACCCCAGGCTCCTGATGGAATTATTTCTGAGATCTAGAAGTGGTTTAGATATGGTCTACAGGCAGACAAATGTATATCATGTGGCAATAACATATTACAGGAATAATGCAACCAGAATATAAAGGAAAATGTTTCTGTATTACTATTAATTAATTAACATTATGGTTTCTCTTACTTTGCTTTACAGATGCAAGTACACATTCAATGTTTACAAACTGAAATCATGACTTTGTGAAACATTTGACAGCACAATTCAACTTAATGTGCCTTATATTTATGCATAATAGATACAATAATATAGATTGTGAAACTGTGTACGGCTTTACTTTGTGCACATCTATACTTACCAACAGATATATGTGAAAACAAGTCAATGAGCTTTGCTCAACTTGTTTCTGGTATATGTACCTAGTAAAGATCTTACAAAATATTAAATGTTATGTTAGATGACACAGATTTCACTGTCTCAGTATAGTATAGAAGGAGAATGATGTGAAACTATATCAAGAATATTGAACTATGGACTAAACAAATTATGATGGGTATCTAGGAGAATTTCCCAAGTGAATCTTACCTATTGCTCACAGCTATGCTGATTTGCCTTTTAAAATTATTTTCATCGAGGCTAAGCTAGTCCTTTCCTTTCTGGTCTCTTCACCTAGTGTTTATATGATCCAGCAGGGGCTGTTTCATGGAATCTTTGAACTTGATCTCATGGGATAGGACCTTGAGAAATGCAACTTCTCTTTTATTTCCAGTACTGACATCCTCTAGAAATTTGGTCTACCTGTTTTGGGGTTTTTTTTAGTTTGTTTGGTTTTGGTTTTTTTTTAAACATAGCGCCTAGTGCCCTACTGCCTGGGTTTTGTGTTTGTTGTTCTTTATGTATCAATGATATATGGGCACCTGTGGTTGCAAATTACACATATGTTTACAATTAATAAATGAAGCAAGGCCTTCAACATACACTGGTTAATAAAAAAAGAATGTTTATGGACACGTACTGTAGTGGGACAACTAAACCCAAATCAAATAATAATTTTTTTCCCCGTTTGAGAATAACTTTTCTTAAAGAGTAAGAAGAATCATTTATCTCTTACTTCTCTGTCTCTATAGCACCTAGCTTGATTATGATAATAAAGTAGTAAACTCTTGGCTAAACCATTTTCTAGGATGATTAAGTGCAACTCATACTCAGAGAAGCCTGGCTTCGTGCAGTATACGGTAGGAATATGACACTGTCATTTGGCTTTCTTTTCAGATATGCCAAATCAAGAAAAATAATTTATTTTCTTACAGCATATACATTTGGAATGTCTTTGCAAAACTACAGAGAAAATTAGTATCTCTGTATAGGTGATATTTAAGGGTTTATGAAGATTTATGTGTATACATTTTGATTCAACAAGGAACTGATTGTATATGTCATCATGTTCTTGAATAAATGGGAGTGAGTCCATGCAATAAATGGAAACTACTGTCCTCAGTTAAAAACATCCTCTTTTGTGGTAATCGGTTTCTGTTGATAAGTTCAGAAGTCTATGTACCCACAGGTACATACCAATAAAAAAAGGTAGGGATTAAAAAAGTTTAAGAGTGACTTGTATAAGCAAACAGTTATGCCCTATATATCCTAATGCAATCATGGTAAACATCTGATTTACCATCTGCTTTTGTTTATATCAGGTAAGCAGAGTTGAAATTTTCAAACCGTGATTTGTGGCTAAAGGAAAAATATTTAGTCACATCGTGCTGGCTCCTGTTCTGTTTCTCAGTGGGAGAACCTGTGTGGAAAGGGTAGATGAAGTACAGAGTAAAATTAGGCCACCTCAATTGTTTGAAAAAAAGCAGAAATATTTAACTAATTCTTTTTTAATCTTCATCAAAACATAAACTCAGAAATGCTTTCCAGTTAACACTTCTCTGTGAACACTGTTGCTATAAACTGCAAGTTCACTGCCGTTTTATGTGTTATTATAAAAGAGAGGAGAGATGTGTTTGCAACAAGAGTTTGTCAGAGTGATAGTGAACAGTGTTTGCAAATCAGTTTTCCAGAAAAATCCATTCTCTTAGAAGTTTTGAAAGGTATTGAGCTGATCAATTTGAGCAACAAGGAGTCTCAGAGTATTTTTTCTTCTAAAATTTTCTTCTGGCTACAAGGCTTTTGGAACTCATGGTACATAACTACAATTCACTGAGGTTTAGCTAGTCACTACTATTCCTATTTTACTCATTCAAAGAAGCCAGGGTCTGAAATTGCCTTTGCACATATGAGCAAGGAGTATTTCCTCTCTGATGTCATGTAATCTAAGATAGAAAGCACCAATTCCCTTTCTCTGTTTTCACATCACAACTGAAGTTTTTTATTTCAACATCGAGCAAAGTATAAAGCATGTTAGAATGATAGGATTTTTTTCTAGTTTCCACTGAGATAAAGGAGAGACTTTTGTTTTCTTTCACAGGCCAACCTGTTGCTTTCCCTGTAATCTTCATTTGTGTAAATTCAGCGATGTGGTCTGTGAATTGATTACATTTCCTGATGATTAGCTGGGGAATAAGTATTACTAAGTCTGTGTGGTTGGGGATAGAATAACTTCATCTCATTCCAGGAAAGGTGTCACTGTTTTGCATCATTTCATTTGAGACTATGATGAAAATATCTGAGTAATGATGCAATTTAAATATTTCTCAAATCAATTTGAAAACTGTGAATAGCTGGAGTTGATGCAAGAGTTCCTCTTATACAGAAAGATAATTGGTCACCTGCTGAACATGATCTTTTCTCCTCCCCCTTTATTTTGTTTCCCATATTCTCTGGTGAATTATGTTAAGTAGACATTGTAGTTTATGATATTGTTTCATCAGATTTATAAAGAGATAGTAATAAACATTGCTCATTCTCTTACCTCTAAAGTGCTCATGCAGATGTGTTATTAGGAAATTTCCATTAATACAATGCTACTTGCACTTATTTCTGAATATGCATTATTAGCCCACAACTGCTTAAAAGAAAAAAAAAATCCTTCTAAT
Source organism: Phaenicophaeus curvirostris (assembly GCF_032191515.1). Taxonomy (NCBI): domain Eukaryota; kingdom Metazoa; phylum Chordata; class Aves; order Cuculiformes; family Cuculidae; genus Phaenicophaeus; species Phaenicophaeus curvirostris. The sequence continues at coordinate 40,169,055 of NC_091394.1, forward strand.
GACTTGCAAAAATACAGAAGGCTGCTCTTAAGTTAGAGGATTAACTGGCTAGGATTGACTTTGCATATGGAATGGCAGGAGGAAAAGGGCAGCCTGAGTCATGTAACTGACCTTGTTTATCTCAGTTAGAGAGAGAGGAAAATTTAATTCAGTGCATGCAATTTAGCATGCAAAAGGTCAAACTGGTGCATGGCTGCAGGTAGTTAAAAAACTGCCAGAATTGCCAACCCAAACAATGCTAGGCTATAGAAATGCAAATATTGGCCAGTGCTCTGTGAGGCTGATTTCAGGTGATATTCATAAACCCTTACAAGTTATTTTAATTAAAAAAAGACGTTGTCTTTCCACCCTTAGTTCTCCCATGTCTCCATAGGGTTGGAGGAAAGAGTACATGAGAGCAGAAGTGCAGTCGAAGCAGGAAAAATTATTAAAAATATATTGTCTGACACCTGGCATGTGCCATCTGAGAGGACAAAAAACCTCCAATCAGTGACAGCTGAGATGGAAAAAAGATCGTGACTGGATCAGATGAAAGCAGTTCTTAGTGAAGGTGAGTGAAGCATGTGTGCGCAGGAGTTGATGGCAAGTCTTTTGTAACAGAACACTTCCCTCATCTCTCCTCTCTTTTTCCTTTCTCCCCTTTATTTTACAGTCTCTATCACTTTAAGGTTCCACTTTCAACCCAATGCAGACAATCGTGGGCTACTGTAGTGTTTGAGTTCATCATTGTGCCTGCTTTTTGTTTTACGGGCTAGTAACCTGGGAAACATATTGCTTTTCTTTCTTAAGAGGCTAAACATATTTTGTTCTTTTCAATTTCTCAGATATATGGTGCAATTAGCCAAAAGATACCATTCTTCTGTTCCATTTTTCATTTTGTATATATACGCTAAGTAGCCTTTTTTCCCCCTCCCTCCAAGGTCTCACAGGAAAACTACTTCCCTTCCAAGCCTAATCTACATATACATTTCTATTCATATTGCAGTGCTGCTCTCTGATACTCAGTTGTGTCCTTTTCAAAATAATAAACCTCAATTTCAAAGTAAGTTGGACTCAGATCAAGTAGTGCTGTTAAATTTTAGATGTGATTGGGACCCTATATGCGGCAAGCTTGGAATTCACATTTCCCTCCCAGATGTCAGAAAATGGTGTCTGCCTGCAAAACTTGAATGTCTTAGAGTCAGTTGTACAAATACAGCTGCTTTCTTGTTTAGCAGAACTGGTCACAGGCAGCATATTCTTTTCATTTTCCAAAGTCTGCCCTGGCTCACAGAGTTGCTTCAGGACATAAAGTGTTGATTTTGATCTCACGTGTGGATTTTAGGTGCTGACTCTCTGAGAATCGTCCTTTCACATACTGAGTGCCTAGTGGGAGATGCCAAGTTCCTTCAGCTGACGTTTTATTTAAGGTAAGTGTGAGGTAAATAGAAAGAAGCAGTAGAGACCTTGAGAAAACCTCCCTTCTCTGTGCAGTTTTGTAATAGACTTGAGCTTTTCTGGGCACTTGCAGTCTCCAAACATTTGGCAACTGAACTAGTCAGAAATAATCTAATGTAAACCTCATTTATATCTGTTCCCAGAAGGAAACAGATGAGGAGACTGGAGTAGTTTTAATGATCTTGACCTGTGTATAGATGTCAAGGAGATAATACCATTGTTTGCTGTAGCATGTGTTTTAAATTTTAAACGACAAATGTGTACCCAGACAGGGCACATCCAGGGCTGCTGCATGACTGTAGTATGCAATGGCTGGTAAAGGGCAAGCACAGGTAAAGGGCTGTTCCTCTGCTTCTTTCTCTCACCCCTTGCTAGTAGCAGGGTTGAGCAAATGAAGTCTTATATCCTGGCTGATCTGTGGGACAAAAGAACACCACTCACAGGAGCTCTGCAGTTGCTCAGGCTGATGAGTGGGCAGCTGGTGATTTCCTGCCTGACTGGTGGATTTTGCTTACTGGTATGTGAAGCAGTGAGCGGTACATTCACCTCTTCCTCTGCTTTCCTGTACTTTCCTACTGATAAATTAACATGTAGGAAAAAACCCAAAACCTGAGGAAAAGAATTTATTGGGAGGGAGGGAGATGAACAAATGAAAATTTCCATACTCTTTTCATAAATTCCTTGGATCTGACCCAAAAGATCTAGCAAGTATTGACTATTTTCTGTGCCCCGCTTAGTAAAAAAAAAAAAAAAGAAAAAAAAATTAATTTAATTGAAAATACAAGTGCAGTTACGTAATGGGATTTCCACTATTGTTGTTAAGGTATCTTCTGTCCCATAAACAAATAAAGGCTCTGGTTCAGCATCAGAAAAGTTCTACTCCAAATTCCACTGAGAATGACAACAGAGCCCTGGACTGAGGAAGGAAGGAGCCGGAAAGGTAAAGTGGCAGTTGTAGACTCATATTTGCTCCTGGAAAGAGTCAAGTGTTTAAACTTAAGACCACAAATAACTGCTTTGATATAACTTAGGTGAAGAAACTTCATTGAGAAAGTTGTTATGTGTAAAATGAACCACATACATAAGCCTGCAGCACAGCTTAAGCCACACTCAATAGTCTGTCATGATTTTGTAGTTAATTTTTTATGCCACTTTCTGTAGGCTTAAGGGCAGACTATGAGCTCTGAATAAGAAAATGGTTTGTCTACTGTTCCTCAGTTTACTTTTTTTTTCAATCCTGTAATTTTCATAAACAGGAGAGACCTTTTGAAGGCCGTAACAAGTTACATTTGTGAAAGCAGATTTCACCACCCAGCCAAATTTCCTCATGAAGGTGCTCATTGTATTCCTAAATCCATAGCTCTCATAATAGGCTTGAGTTTCTGCCCAGGAAAGAAAAGGATTGAGTCACTTGCAAAGAGGTTATGAAGCCTTGAACTGTGAAGCAGAGAGTTATCACCTAGGACTGTCACCTTCCCTCTAAGAGACTCAGAGCTGAGTGTGCATTGTGCTGCTGAGGTTCTAGGCAATCAAGCAAAGCTATGGCTGTTGGAGAATGTTAAAACACGAACATATGAATATGACAAAAGACTGACGTATTTAGGAAACAGTTTTCGAAAAGTATCATTTTCCTAGTGTTTCTCATCTTTCCCAGGAATGGTCAGTTGCACAGGGAGCAGCACTAGGAGTGTAATGTATGATTTTTGTTATGTTTATGGAAAATTGCAAATGAAGAGAGTAATGGATTAATTCAGAAAACCTTTCTGTTCCTGGAATACTAAGGAGCAAAACTAAAAAAAAACAAAAAACCCCTGCATCTTCCCTTAAGCAGAGCTCCAAAGATGTGTTCTTCTTGCTGGTAACTTGTCACTAAGGCCTGATAAAATTCACACACACACACACACACACACACAAAACCTGCATGTGGACTGGTTAAATTTGACTCCAGCTCTGATTTTGATGACTGAATTACAAGGTTAAGTATGCTGGCAGTGAAGGCTTGGAAACAACTGAGTACTGAGAAGTTGTGTGGTGAGGAATAAGGAAGACACTCTCCCCCGCAGGCATGAGGAATGGTTCCAGGTGCCTGGTGGAACTTCAGCCTGTTACCTAAGGTAGCAATGCACATATCAAATTCAGCTTTCTCATGGATGTTTGAATGGGTGGGGTGGGGTGGAGACCCACACAACTGTGGATACCTAACTCTGCACTCCTTAAATAAGTCATGACCATGTCTCCATCTGGTATAGTCCAGTGCCCATAGTTATCCCAAAGAGATGTCTAAAGACTCAAGAAACGTGTGATACTTGCACACTCTCCTTTAAAAAAAGGCAAATTCTCCTTTAAAATGTGTGCTGCTAAACCTCTGAAGAGCTGGCCATGTAATATGTGTTTGCCTCAGTATTACCAGTGAAAGAAACGCACATCTAAACAATAGAGACAGAAAGAATTGATTAATATTGTGTAGCTATGATGAGTGGATTTGCCTAACAGCTTTTTGCCAAATTTACAATACTGACCTTCCCACAGCGAAGCTCTCTCTGATTACAACCGGTAGATCAATAGCTTTTAACCAGTCCCCTAACTATTACTCAGACCTGTGCTGTGGCTAGCAGGCATATAAATGCCACAAGCATTTAATCTTAATTTTTTAGAAACTGAACACATTACTCTGTAGTTTGGCTGATTGCTCAAAGAGATGTTCATAGGATAATCAGTCTGCTTACCATCATTCTGATTATATTGTGAGTCCTTTGACCAAATGCCTGAATATCTTAGTGACTTGGAGGAATGCTAAACAAAATGGTCACTTGATCGCATTATAAGGACATTTCATTTTCTTATTAGTTTAGTATTTATTAGCGCTGTACATGCAGATAGTGCTTTATATGATCTGTCTCTAAAGAAAGAAGGTAAGAATTTTAATGCATTTGACATTATGACTCATTTAGCTGTGTCATATACACTAGGATTAATAATTGCTGAGCAGGAGGGCAGAGAAGTTATGTACTTCTACTGTTCCTTAGCATATGTTATTTAGAAAATATTTTGTCTTTATTAATAACACAAAAATTTATTAAAATTTTGGAAAACAGAGGAATACAAGACACATTAGATGACACAAATAAAAGTTCATCAAGGGAGTCTCAGGAAAGGCAATAAAGCAATGCATCATAGAAAAACAAGGTGACACCAAAACAACACAGTATGCTTGGAATAAACTGTCAACAGAAAGAAGATAGTCCCAGGTGTTTCTTGAGTGATGCATCCTGCTTCTTTTGAAATTTTTGTTTTTCCTGGTTGTGTAGAGAAAGAACTGTGAGCACTGTGCACTGAAGCTGTAAAGCCAGGATTTTAGGAGTTATGGAAGTTACTACTCCCACTCACGTACTCTACTTGAACAGACAATACACATGTTGTTTTGCTACAGAACACTTGACTAGACATTATGGAATATTAAGGGAGCTCAGACTAAATTTTACAGGTGGAACTGCATATAAGAATGTTATATAGGGAGCAAGCGTGTTTCACAAGTTTTTGAAGATGGTGGAAATCAATGTGTTAATCAAAGCACATTTCTATGATTTTAAATATTATAGGAATACTAGTAAAATATGGGTGCATTGAAGTTTAAATTCCAACTTCACCTTAGTGAGCACTGAAGTAAAAATCCAAATTCTGTCCTAAGCCTAATCCAGAAGGATATCCTGATGTAAACTGAGTTTGCATAGCTGAGTTAAGGTCAGCCAAAATCAGAGATGAGGGCATAAACGTAAAGTGTCCTTGGAAGACACAAGGAATGCAGTGGGAATGTTCATGGAGCTATTCTGATATGAAAGTAATGGAAATCAGTGAAGGATTAAATCTATCATGTTCTCAGTTTTTGTTGTTAAAATCATTACGAAGGCAAATGGGTGATTTTTGTTTTTAATTGTGGAAGAACTTGAAGGATTTGGTCCATAAACAAGGAGAGGAAATCAGAAATAGGCTGCAATCTGAATTTAGGACATTATAGAGAATTTCTCAAGAATCTGTGTTGGCAATGTGATCATAAGAAATGAAGAAAGGATTTTATTTATCTGAGGTAGAAATAAGCTACACCTAATTAAAAAATTATGTTAATAATTCCAAGAACAATAAACATGTGAATTACAATCAGGCATCAATTGATTCTTATGCAGTATTAAATAGAAACACATGCTTTGTACTAGGAACTAGTTCAGGGTGAGAGGAGGAGGTGGCAAGAAGTCTTAGACTCCTTTTCATTTCAGGGTTTTACTCAATTATGGTCACTGTCAAAAGAGCTCGTACAGAAGAGCCACTTCAAAACCATTTAGTTCAAGGCCGAAACATCTCTCCTTCCCTCCTTAACTTTGTTCATAAACATGCTTCATGTGTTAATTACAATCCCTAGTAAAGCCTCACAGCTGCACGGATCCTCCTGGGGAAAATGACTGGACTCAGTGCTTTACAGATCTGCTTATTTTACTTTACTGCACTTCAGTTACCCCAGCTGGCTTGCTACGCACAGAGAAGAGAGGAGAAAGCCCAGCATACAGAGGAATCCAGGGAAAGAAAAGATTATCACTCTTCCAAAGTGAACAGCTTACAAAAGAATTGCTTGCCTGCAGTGTGTTGATTGGGTGTTGAAGTGTCCTTTCTCTGGGGACCTGACCTTCCAATATCAGGAAAAGTCTGCTTCTTGCCAGGTCATTCCAAGCCATCTTCTCTTGTCTCATGCTTCACAGGCGAAAGTAAAGTGTGAGAGCATCTTGCCACATATTATTTATTATTGTTAATATTAAGAATTATTTGCTAATCTCTAATGATGTGATCAGCACTGAACACGACACAGATAAGCACAGAGCACACCCTGAGGAGTTTATAATTTCAAAGACAAATACAGATGAAGCAACATGTGCTTGAAAGACCCTGAAGTGGATGCTGACCTATGAAGAATTTAGAATGAATTAACTGAGAGTGGGAGATGATTTCTTTCTGATTCAGCCTGTCTTAAAGAACAGACTTTTTTACTTGGGATATAGCAAGAAAATGCTGTCATGAAGAGCATGCACGTGCTACCTTACTATGCCCTCTCGGAAATAAATAAGGCCATACTCTTACATATCTAAATTGCCAGACTATTGTTGAAGCAGATGGATCTCTGTTAAATTACATCAGGATTGCTTCTGGCCACAGAGGTACACAGGCACCTGCATATTTTAAGACATGCCAACAAGCTGATTGTTCTGAGTTCACAGAGTACTGAATATGAATTTGAAACATTGTGTATTAGCTTCCTTGCTAATTCTTGGAATGTGCATTTTCCTTAGGCAGAGAAATGCTGTTGTACAAGTGAGGAGTAATTCCAGATACTGAATTATACTACCTAAACTGTGCAAACCGGAACAATTGGTTCATAAGTAAAGCTTGTTTAGACAGCAAATTAATTTCACTTCTAATAGTGGCTATCTAGGTACACATGTAACAACAAAAGTATATCTTTTCATTAAGAGAAGCAATACTTTCTTTTGGGTAATTTTTATTCCTGTTGACGTTTTAAAAATACTTGATTTTTTTAATTGTTGGCCATTGCTTTCTAGAAATCAGGCAAATTCACACCACAAAGGCTTGTCTATACAGGTAAGTTACCAGCAGTAAACTAAGATGTGGAATGATGCTGCACTAGCTGCTCTGCACTAAAACCTCCTATGAACATTGAGAGTGCACGCTAAGAATTCCTTTGTATGAAGTGGCTTCCTCAGCTGCATGTAAAAGTACACATAAAGGGTAGAGACACCATGGTGTAAATTCATACTGTAGCTTGTAAATTCACACGCTGCTTTCCTTGTATAAGCAAACTCATGGTCAAGGCTTTGCATTCATTCCACTGGCATAAACCTGAATGAACAGATGAACCTTACACTTTACCCTGAAGATAAACATGTTTGGGCTAATGTGATGAATAATGGAGGGAATGCTGTCAGAAGCCAGGGCACAGCCATAGAGAGTTAGTAAAAGTACTTCAGAAATTCTCAGTGGCCATAAGGGAGAGAGGACAGTCTCAGTGTCAGAGGGACAAGGTCATCTGACAGTCCTGAAGAACATGAGCATGACTTGAAATATAGCTACAGACTTCTTGTCCTGTGTGTTGTTTCTTAGTTTCTTCAGGTTGTATTCATTGTTGAACAGTAGATTTCTCTACCATTTCAGGCAGAACTAGTATTATTTATTTAGTATCTTTGGCAGTGAAAGTTATAGGAGTGCAGCTGAGCTCAGGTGTGACAAGTTTCATGGAGCTGAAAAAGAGACTTTCTCACAACAATCTCTGGGCCTTTCCTAGAAGTTTCTTTTTCTAATGAGTATTCCTCAAGGTGTTTCAATGAGATGTTCAAAATCTTTTTCAAGTACAATCTTCAAGTACAATCTTTCAATCTTTTTCAAATCTTTTTCAAGCATCCTTTCAAACTGCCACTACTTTACAGTCTGTAAGATGCATTCATCCAAGACTGAGCTGATTCCCATCTGCAGTACAGTAGCAACCATGATCTCATCTGCTCAGGTTTCACTGAAGGTCAAAATCAGTCTAAAGATCATGGGGCCCTCCCTGAGAGGAATGAGCATATCCCTTTCCTCCTGCCACTCTTACTTTTACAGGAATACACACAAAGCTGCCTTTCACATTTTATGAGATTCCTATGTGAAAAAAGTATCTCTGTCCAAACATGCATGAGCCATCAGGCTGTTTTTCCAACCTCTGTTATGTGATGGCCTCAGGAACCCATTTGCAGAATGTAATTTTAACCAAACATGAATGTTTTAGTGTGAATTATTTACCTTTCACTAACAGCCTAAGAAATTACACATGCTCAAAAATCCACTCGATTGTCAACAACTGGGGCTACAGAGCTTTTGTTAAAACTACTTTCTTTCTTGTGTTTTGACCATAAAGCTTAAGGAAGCTGTAAAAAAAGGCATAGTGACCAAAACCTTCTCTCTGCAACCTTGAACATATGCCTACAAAGTGAATCGATGTTGATTGCAGACTAGGGGGTGACAAGCTTGAACTAGCCACTATAGTAATAGAGACAGAAGGCTGCTGTGGGCTTCAAAATGGGCAATACACAATTGCTCCTGAAAGCTGTGTATATGGTTACTAGCTCATGCCAAAGATCACATCTTCTATACTATAATTAGCCAAGTAAGACAGAGTAATTCTTGCACAAATTTATGCTTTTTAACTTTGCTTTGCAATTAATGCTTTTAACAAGCTCATTTTACTGTCTACACATCCATTTTTCTAACTTCAGAATTGGATATCTCATCTGAGGAAGCTTTAGTTATCTTCTGTAATGCTCATGGGGCACATCCAGAGGACAATGCAAGCTACTCGTCTCAGACATATCTTACAATGGATTGAGTACTATGGAAATTTCTCTTGCTTCCTCCCTTCCTCTAATAGAGATGGATCTTAGATAACTAGCTTGAGCCTAATGGTTAGCTCTTAGCAGTTTTAGATGAGATCGAATCAGACCCAGAGGGTAAGCACAGACTTTATGATCACATACCTGACAGATTTGGAGTGCAAGAAATGTAGACTGCCATATATTCATTATCAGTCTGAATTCTAATAATTTTATATACCTTGGAATTTATTATTATTATTGGGCTTTGACCTACATGCTACATAGAGAAAAAGCCCCCTCATTTTAATGTGTGGTAAATAGAGTAGTACTATTGGTGATGGCTTCCCAGAACTGTAATGCATTCCTGAGTACCAGGCTAGCCCCTTGAGCTTCTAGTGCACCTGCTCCAGAACTGACCAACGACAGCATAGGCACTATGACAGTATTTATCAATTTATCCTGGGAATAAACTAAGAGTAATGTAAGTTTTGGATACCGAGCCCCTGAAGACTGCCATTAAATTATGCCCCTATCACAGGATGTTAGAATTTATGACTGGCTGCAGAGGTGCTTTTCCACAAAGGATCTGCCAACAGAACAGCACTTCATGTGAAGAAGAAAGACCAAAAAATACTTCCATTTTAGTAAGTGCTGGATCCGTGACAATTTCTGTTGTAGCCATATCATGCTGCCTAACACGTGAAAATACAAAAAACGGAGATGCTGGAGCCACTTTGTGACAGTGCTTCGTTTTGCCTAGATATGCAGGATACCATAACCCAAGCTTAGGTTTTCCTCTTGGGACATCTCTCCACATTGCAGCTAATTATGCACTGCCTATATTTCACAGCAACCTGCAGCCCAGCTCTCCTCAGTATCCTTGTATTTGTGCTTTTATTGTGGAGTTCTGAGGTCGTTTTTAATCAGAGCACAAGTTGCATGAAACCGAGTTGTCTATTCTGTTTTGGTAACTGGCAGAAGTGAGCTCTTGGTGGTAATGCAGAGCATGTTGTGGGTCAGCCTTGAATATGACACCACAGTTCAAGGGAACTCCAGGGAGCTTCGCAATCTCTTCTCTATTTTGACCTTCATGAGAGAGCAAGTTGTGCCTCGTGGTTACATTAACAAAGCATTTGAGCTAGAAGTTTGTATTCCAGGTTAACTTTAGGTAATTCCCACCCAAATTTCTTCAGCTTTATAAAATATTGTTATTTAATTGCTTAATATGTGAATAAGTCAATAAAATAATTTACTACGTCAGATCAGAATGGCCAGAGGCCAGCATAACATGGTTCAGCACCTGGCCAATGCCTCCACATAGCCTGGCCACTGGGACATGTTGTACTGAGAAAGGAAGTATTTGGTTGAAATGCCAGCATTATTTCTCACTGTTTCTGTAAATACCAGAGAATCTGTAACTGGTAGCTGGTTGGCCATGGGATACCTGAGAAGGTATGTCCGTTTTAGTGTGTCAAATGCTCTTGCTCCCTGAACATTGTGTTGTTTAACTCTTTGGATATAGAAGTCAAAGGCTGACATATTGAGATCATTAATTAGATGTAAATGTTTTGAAAAGAAAATAGCCCATATTAGTATTATTTTTAAGGAAACATGAAGTAATATAATGCAATTAGAAGCATTTGAAGTACAGCTGGTTTGTTGAGAGGCACCATATTTGGCTTCAGCTGAAAAAACCTTGGAAGTAAGAAACACAATGGAGCTACTTTTGGTTTAAAAAATACTTAATGTGAAATACAGGTTTTGGTAATAGTAACACAAATTCTGTTTTCATTCAAACATATGTGACTTAGTTAATTATGTGTGGGCAGAATCTAGTCCTCTTATTTATTTATTTTTTTCAGCCTAGGGCACACTTCTCGATCACAATGCTGCAAGTTTGGGTAAAGTGTGTTTCCCCATATTTGCCTATGGCTTAAATTGTCCCAAATGGAACAACTTGAGAAGAATTAGTTTGTTTTTACTCTTTTGTTCTCTTGAACATTCTGAATTGTAACTGAAAAGGAAATGGAAAAGGTGTCATGTGGCCTGAAAGAAAAGCTGCTTCTATGACACCTCCAGACTACAAAGGTTTAAATAAAATTTTTGTAATACTTACCAAGCTCAAACTGTGTTGTGTGCACTTTGCTGTTCGACAGATTTTTTAAGTCACTGAGAAATCACTACAATAAACTAGCCAGTCCTTGGCCATGTTAGCATCATTCTATTTTACATGATTCTTCCTGTGTTAAGGTCATACAAAGGTATGACTAAACTTTTGTATATCTTTAGAAATTTAGAATTTATGTCTAGAAGTCAATCTTTCACTCTTCTTCTAAGTATTTTTAATAACAGTAAAAGGCTTTCTAACCAAAGAACAGAGGGCATTTTCATTTTTTTTCCTCTGAAGTCCAGGGGTGAGGAGAGAAAGCTGTATTGCAGAGTCCTGGGTTCAGGTCTTCTTTGTCACTGGCTGAGAACGTGAGTTTGAAGGAGGGACTCTCCTGTAGGAATACCTTGATGGTAAGGTTGAAAGATATGTCTGTATTACCACATTAAAATTCGTTTAGAGGATAATATAATGTAAGTGCTTAGCTGAAACCTTACTGGTTAGTATTTTAATGGTGATTTTAAAAATCCCTCTCAGAATGCCACATGACACAGTATTTAGGGTACTTCACTGGGGATTATGCATTCAGAAGCGAAGAACTGAATTCAGATTTTTCATTTCTCTGGAGAGTATTTCAACTTTTAGGAAAAATAGGTACCTGTCATCACACCATCTGTTCACTAATATTTTTTTTCACTAGCTAAAACCTTTAAGAAAATCACCTAGACAGCTTCAATCATATTTTTTTTTCCTTTCACTTAGAACCCTGAAAATACATTAGGAATATTTTAGATTTATCTTATCATTTTACTTTAAGTTCCTACTCTGGCAAAATGGATTTCTATGTAGAACAAAGGAGGGGTTTTGCGAGTTGATCTTGTATAAATTGTGTGAGTTCCTTGTGTAGCCTGATGTCAGATAAATGCTCAGGACAGTTATAAGGTTTTATGATATATCCACAGTGCAATTAGAGAGAAGTGCATTTATTCTGGTTACTTTCTGAAATGGCTGCTGTGAACCAAAATCTATGTCACCACTAGTCTATTCTGCCTATGATAACTGATCCAGAAATTACCTTGTCCGCTATGACAGGATCATGCCTTAGACTGAAACACATCAGCTAATTGTAAGATTTGCTAAGTATTTAACTGGTATCTTTCAAACCTACTACTTACTTCCCTCCTAAGGAATCTTGTGTTTATTAAATACATTTATTAAATTCTCTACCTTGATCACCTCTATGTCTTTCTATCACCTAAGTTCAGCTAAGACACTGTTAAAAGCATAAGCATTCTGTGCTCTTTCAGTGGAGAGTGAAATCTTGAAAGCTCATCTAAGAGTGATAACAGAGGGTGACACCAAGCTTATGTGCCAGCATTCATTGTCTAAAACAAAGCAGGTCTCCTTCTGTTGCTGTAAATAACACAATAGGTAAATAACACTGATACACAGTGTTTCAGGAAAGTCTGTTCAGATGCTTTCCACAAAAAAAGATGTAGTCCAAGTGTCAGCAACTACAACCTGCCCTTCTGTCGAAGTGTGTAAGTGGCCAGGTTTTAAAGTATAGTCATACCTCTCAGTGCAAAAATGTACATCTGTCTGTTGAATCTGTAGTCCCCTTTGATTCTACCCACTAATAATTTTTCTTCTCTCTACCCATCTATTTCAATTTTCTGTCACTTTAAAAAAGAGATGTCTAAGCAACACCAGTTTCCAAATGACAAAATCTGTGAGCAGAACTACCCTGCTGCATCACCTCTGTCTTAACGGCGGTTTTTCTACAACACCATATGAAACCTTAATACTTAGGTAAGGCAGAAGAAAAGAATAAGAGAGCATGTGTGTGGAAGATATACCCAGAAATCAGAACCATGCCATGTAAAATTGCTACAGCTGTTTCTGGTTTTACTGATCGTTTCTTTTGGATTCATTTCTCTGACAACTGCTGCTCATATGAGCAGGAAGGCATGCAGCATGACATTGCTGTGGAGTCCTAGGGCCAGGAGTAGGTGGAAAGTGGAGGGAAAGGAAGAGGGTGTGATGGTGAGGACATTTATGTGGGACACATCAAAGCACATCCTTGTAATACATTGCAGTAACCCAGGAAATTCAGCGCAGATGGACTGAATAACCTCATGGCCATCCAGGGTTTACAATGATTTTTGGTATTTCAGTGAGCCACTTCTTCCCCTGCTCTCTCATACATGTCAGTTCTCTTCACTTTTCTCTATAGAACAGTCTTGCTACACACTAAGTCATGCAAATGAAAATGGATGTGCTACAAATGAATTAAGATGTGCCTCTTATAAGCTGCGAAGGAGTGAAGAAAGGGATTATTATAGCCTTTTTTGATTTACTTGGATATGACATTATAGAGACTGTTCAACCATGAGATAGTGAATTAGATAATTCTGTATATGGAGGGAAATAGCAAGAGAGATTTTTTTCCATGTGGGTAGACATTAATAATTTTTTGGACAATATGTATTGTCTCCCTCCTTTGATAGAACCACTACAGATCGAAGCTGAAAGGAATGAAATGCAGTTTCAGGTGCTCAACTCAGTTAACTGACCAAAGAGAGGAAATTCTAGGAAGAAGTGTGAGAAGCTCAGTTAACTGTTTTTCTGCTCTATATACCTTGGAGTTACTCCATCATAATAATGCTCCCTAAGGAACTGGGGTAGATCTTGCTATTTTTTGTTCCATATGCAAAATGCACATATACCCATAAGTCTGTATATTTGGTTTGGAATATACACACACCCTTCATACATCTTACTTGGCTACTATGCTGTTATATCCCATGGATTCATGTATCAGTGACTTAGGTTTTAAAAAAAACCAACCTTGCAATGTTAAGTTTTTATTTTGCTAACCAATGTAAAGAAACAAAACAATAAATGAAGGGAAAATGCAGCTTGTGATGTATATTCTTTTCAGATGAAAAAAACCCCTGCAAATAAATGTACCGTATAATAGATAAATGCATTATATGTTATTTCACATTACTTCTTGCTCAGCAATTTGTACTGTAACTCCTTCTCCCATCTGTCCCTGGTTTTCTTCCATATGTGGTGCCTCAGCATGTCCCTTATATTTGTCAATGTGTCAAAACTTTGGCACAAGGAGGAGGAAAATAGACTGAAAACTGGAATCTTCACTCAGAGTACACTGAAGTCAGATAGACTGGATTCAAATCCCGAAATCAGTCATATATCTTCAGCTTTTGATTAGAAGGTAAACTCAAAATGGAAGGGCACATAGCTCTAAGGTTCATTGCAGCTTTAGCTAAAATCAAGAGCAGAACCATAGACCTGCTTTGAAAGAAGCCGTACTTGATTCAAATATGAAGAGTTGACATAAGTCACTGTTAACAAAAGCAGCATCTAAATACAAATATCAGGTAAGTTTGTTCTCACTGTGATGACACTGGTTCAGAGTGGTACAAAACTTCACTGTTTTGATGTGCTGATCATGCCAATTTTATTTGAACTATGCAGTGACTGTTAGAACTGGGGTCCACGTGCATAATGCTAGTTTTTCCAGAAATTCATAGGTTTGCATGTACAAATAATATTTCTGCCCAGCAACATATCCCATAACATGCAGTTATCTGCTTTTGCCTATGTCTGTTTACCTATGACATTACTTGTAAAGGATTTCTAACCAGCAACTCACTGTGAAATACTGGTACTTTATGAGCAACGGAGATGCACGGTGAGATGCCTAAGACTTGCCCAGAGCAAATCATTAATGAAACATAAGCGTTCTTTTAAACACTGGGAGCAGAATTAGGCTATAAAAATAACCAATGATGTATCTTTTATGACTATGCATTTTCAAACTATTACCTTCTCTGTTAGATATTCTCCATACAATTGACTGAAAAAAAGCAGACGGGGTATAATGGGAGAAAAATACTTTCAAAATGAGATTTCAAGTATTTCTTGGCTATGGATGGATCAGAAATACTAGTATAATTGGGATTTTTTTTGCAGAATTTTGGGATGTTAGTTTCAGGTCATGTAGAAGTGTTTGAATAAACAAGAGGAAAGTTTGAATAAACAAATCAAATCCCCTTCAGACATGAAATAACTGCTTCTTCTGAACTTCATTCATGTTGGGTAGCAACATACAATGAGCAGCCCAAGCACTGTGGCTGGGAGGAGCTGGGAAGCCATAGCCAGGATCCTCAAGGTTATAAAAGGTTACAACGACTGTGTTGTGTTATGCAAATTAGGAAGGTAACTGTTGAAGGCGGGCTAAAGTTAAACAAGTTTGTAAAAGCAGAACGAACCGTAAATAAAACGGCTTCACTTGGATCACATTGATCGGTGTGTGTCGTCCCGTATTTTCTTCCGTCAAATGGCGCCCGAACAGGGACCCTCAGATGGCCTGCCGAAGTTGCCTTGAACGACTGAAGACGCGGCAGAGGGTACGGAAAAGCCGACCGTAGGCGAGTGCTGTCCCCGGCACTCGGGAAAAAAAATTTCCAAAGCTGCGCAGATCAAAGAATTGAGGAAACTCACCACTGGCCAGGCGAGCGGTCGGGGAGGAGATGGGGCAGGCGCGGATAGAATCTGCGCAGAAGCTCCTCCAACATATGCTCTCCATGAGAGTAAATACTTACGGAAAAACTGCATTGCAGTCTATGTTAACATGGGCTTATAAAAGCGGCGTCGTAACAACGACCACTGCCCTATTCGAAGAAGAAACTTGGGAGAGAATGGGACAGAGACTGTTTGATGAATGCTCGAAAGGAAATAAGAGCCTTTGGCAGTATCTTACTCTTTGGCGGTTAGTTAAAGAGACGTTATGTGATATGAAAGTCGAGCGAGAAGTTGCGGCATTGGCTTATGCTGCTATGCATAGGAATCAAGAGAACAGTGGTGGTTCATTTGCATCTGCCTTATCGTTCCATGAAAGTAATTTACCCACGAAGGCACCATCACCACCACCTTCCAAAGATTGGCCTTCTCCTCCATTTCCCCCAGTGGAAGAACATGAGGAGGTTCATGCTACCGAAAGTGAAGGACATAAAGGTCCTCCTTGGCCTCCCCCTCCAGAAAGTCCTTCAATTAATTCCTTTGAGGATTCGTTTAGTGAAGACTCTGAACGTCCTGGGTCGCCCTCTCCTGAGTGCTCCAATTTCAGACGAGAATTTGATAAACTGCTGGCAAAGCTGGAAGAAATTCGACTTCGTCAGGAAAAGGAGAGCCAACCATCTCCGCCCGGTCACCCAGGAATGCAGCCACGGCCTGACCCGACTGCAGCGGCTCCATCATCGATGGGATTTGATACCGGGACTGGGGGAACCAGGTGGCGGGGGGCGGGAGCGCGTTGGCAGGGGGTAACTAGGGACGCGGTTTTAGAAGGGGTAACTGTGGAAGCGTATCCTGTATTGTTAAATACACAGACAGGAGCGAGTGAATGGGAACCATTCGATTGGAAATTACTAAAAGAAGTCAAGGCTGCTTGTACACCACATGATTTGCAATCACCATTTACACAGGGTTTATTAGATTTTATATTTACGGGTCATACCCTTTGTCCTGCAGATATTCGGCAATTAGTTATGTTAATATTATCCCCATCTCAGCGCCTTGCCTTCTATCAAGCTTGGGAACATTTGTGTGATCAGGAAGCGGCCACTTATTGTTGGGATGAGAGGGTGCGGCCTCATCGTGCCCCTGAGCTCCGAACCCTGTTTGAAACAGAGGTTGCTTATGAGGGAGAGGACAGGATTAGAGTTTCTCAGCAAGAACTTGAGGGACCTTACAGTCCGTTGAATGCAGCCCCAGAGTCCGAGCGGGTGGCTCGAGCGGGTCCTGTTGGTGAAACAGAAGGCATCACATCCCTGCTTTTAAACGGCAGTGGGGGGTGTTGTCAGACGGGTTTTTCTAGTTCGCAGCATGAAGCTCATTGTTTTTGGGAGGATGCGGTGATGAAATCGGATCCTATTCCCGATTCTAATGCCGAACTCCAACCCCTGATCATTATTAATGACGGGGTGGCAGAGCCTGATCTTGCTCTTGATGCAGATCCTGATTTCAAGCTCCAGCCCCCAATTGTTATTGATAAGGGGGAGAAGTCTGAAACCTCTACTGTAGGGAAAGCAAATGCATGTGCCCTAAGGGAGCTGGCTGGATTGCAGGAGCTCGAGGGAGCACTGTGCTTTGTGATTCAAGCAGGATTCTGCTGGGGTAGAGGAAATAGATTTTGGGAGCAGAATGATGAGATTGAAATCCCTATTCCTGGAATAGGAGAGGGGTTTCCCCGATATTTAATGCCTGGCCTGCCCCTATCTGACCTATGTTGGTTGGCAAAAAAGCGGCAGCCCCTAGACAAAAGCTGCCCCCCCCATTCGAGAAAAGAAAATGCCTGCAGCCGCTTTGACAAAGGGACTAATAGCCGCTACTATAGCTCCTGTTGGAAAGAGGACCAGCCCCCCCAGGCTGAGAAAACCAGTGGAGCTATCGTTAGCCTAGCCAAAAAGCAGCCACTGGGCTTACTTTGCACTGCTCACAAAAAACAAACAGGGAGATTTATTGGCTACTTTCTCCCTCAGCAAAGCGTTATTAGGACAAGACGTGTTGTCTCAAATGGGGACAGGATTGGTATCAAATTTTGGGCAATGACCACTGATGGGCAGCTGGACAAAATCATAGAAAAAATTTTAAAAGCTAATGTAACTCGTTATGTGGCAGATAAGCCCTTGGAGCTAGTATTGGTTAACTCTGCTCAAGATCGAAAACATCCTTTGGCCTTTTGGGACAGACAGAACAAAAATTTCAAATCATAGAATGGATATTTTTGCCGTATCAACCGAAAAATACTATAACCACTAGACTCGAGCTGTTTGGTCAATTAATAATGAAAGGCAGGAAAAGATGTTTGGCCTTCACGAATTTACCTGCCAGTTAATAAGGGATATTTGGATTGGCTTACGGGACATTCAGAACCTATTGGGATTGCATTAGCAGATTTTATGGGAGAGGTTAGCAACACGTATCCAATTAGCAAATTGATTCCTTTGATACAAAACCAAACCTTTGAACAGATACCGATGCGTTCTGAAACGCCAGTGAAAGGCATTACATTTTTTACAGATGCAGGAAAGAAATCTGGTAAGGCTGCTATTACCTGGCAAAAGCGAGGACAATGGAACCAGAAGTTAATATTTACGCAGCCAGGTGATTCATTACAAACTATGGAGCTACGAGCAGTGGTTTGGGTATTTCAACAATATACATCACAGCCTATTAATATAGTTTCTGATTCATTATATGTTGTAGGTACTGTTTGTAGAATAGAACGGGCTATGACAAAAGAAGTTAAAAATGCAGTTTTGTATGCATTATTGTTACAATTGCTGTACCTGTTGGAGCAATGAGAGCATAAGTATTTTATTACTCATATACGAAGCCATCAACCTAATTTTGGCCTGGCAATCAGGAATAATCATGCCGATCGCCTTGTTGCTGCAGTTTGGAATGATCCTCGAACAAATCTCTTTTTACAAGCCAAAGCCTCACATGAATCATTTCACAAGGTATAATCAATTCTTGTCCAGATTGTCAAAAACAAGGTATGGGGTTAGGATTTGGAATAAACCCCAGAGGGCTTCAAGCCTTACAATTATGGCAAATGGATGTGACCCATATTCCAGAGTTTGGGTGATTGAAATATGTGCATGTCTCAGTAGATACTTTTTCTATGGCCATATGGGCCATGGCACAGACCGGGGAATCTGCAAAACACGTAATTAAACACATGTATGCTGCTATAATGGCATTAGGGATACCTCAAATGATAAAAACAGATAATGGGCCAGCTTATGTCTCTCAAAAATTTAAACATTTTTGTGTTCAATGGGGAATCCATCATAATACGGGTATCCCACATTCTCCAACGGGTCAGGCAATCATTGAGTGTTCTCATCGAACCTTGAAGTCCCTTTTGCAAAAACAAAAAGGGGGAGGAGATGTATTACCCCCTAGTGAAAGAATTGCAAAAACGACTTATGTGTTAAATTTTTTGCTCCTTACTGGAACTAGGAATAGCCCTCCAGTCGTAATCCATCATCGATCACTGGAATCAGGATTGAATAACCAGGACCAGCAAGGTATCAAGGTACAATATAAAGACTGGGACTCAGGTGAATAGAAAGAACCTGTTGAACTAAAAATGACAGGAAGAGGTTCTGCTTGTGTCCTAACAGATACTGGACCTCGCTGGGTGCCACAAAAGTGGATCAAGCCCTGGAAAGAAAGGAAGACGACGGAGCAAGAGGACCTCACATCGGAAGAAGAAACTGGGGTGGTCTTTTGACAGAAAAGGGAATTTGGAATAACGGTTCTGGAAAGACTCTTCCACCCGGATACTTTCTAATCTGTGGTGACAGAGCATGGGGCGGAATACCCAGCAAACCAGTTCATGTACCTTGTTATTTGGGAAAGTTAACGTTGTTTACACCAAGTGTACAATATGTTTTTGGAGTTTTGAGGAAAAATTTTTCGGTTTTGGAGTTTTGAGGAAAAAGTTTTTGCCGGTGTATTAGCCCCAGGAGTTGCAGCTCTTGAAGCTGTGTCACAAGTCAAGGAAGTGGCTTGTTGGAGCGTTAAAGCAAGGATTGTTTATCTTGATTGCCATTATTGTAGTGCTTGGGTCGCTCAAAAAGAAAACGGGGGAATTGTTGGGTAGCAACATACAATGAGCAGCCCAAGCACTGTGGCTGGAAGGAGCTGGGAAGCCATAGCCAGGATCCTCAAGGTTATAAAAGGTTACAACGACTGTGTTGTGTTATGCAAATTAGGAAGGTAACTGTTGAAGGCGGGCTAAAGTTAAACAAGTTTATAAAAGCAGAACGAACCGTAAATAAAACGGCTTCACTTGGATCACATTGATCGGTGTGTGTCGTCCCGTATTTTCTTCCGTCACATTCATTGAGGTAACTTTCGAGTTTCCTTTATATAAACTGTATTTGATTATTTATTCCTAGGCATAAATGCCTGCATCTCTGGACATCCTTGCAATGATAAGATAAAAATATTATCATTGTGAGGGTAAAATACAAATTAGTGACAGAAAAAAATATATGAGAATCCTCTGTTTTTCATTTATTCTTTCATGGAGTTAATGGGATGGAATACTTTCCCATACAGTCTGTAAATCCAAAGTCCTGACTGCCACAAGCATGCAGCTACTGGCATACATGCATTCATTTTGTTTTATGTTGATCAGCATAAATCTTCCTCTGGGTTTTCTTCTTGTTTGGTTTTTTAATAAGACAAATGTCCAAAGGTGGAAAAAAAATTTAAAAGGCCTTTTTTTGGTTTTTGCTTGAAAAAAATTTCAAAGAAGAAAATAATTTTATCACTCAAGGATGTTGGGCCTCCTTTTGTCCCTGTCGTGTTTATGTCATACTCTCTACTTGCTCTTTTTTGCATCCTTTGACTTTTCACTTCTCCCTGCTAGGAGAATTTCCCTACACCAAGACAATAATTTCTACTGTGTTTACAAATTCAGGAATTTTAATAATTTGAAGTTTTTTATTTTCTGACTGTTTTTTCAGTATTTCCTCTCAGATCGTTATGACTTAATTTCTGGTCTTCAGAATATTGTTATTTCCCCCCCTGCTATTTTTTTTTATAAGTTCCTTGTGTTTCTAACTTGCAATGAATTATATAAAATCTCCGCCTCACCTCAGCTAAGTCACTTCAAATTTTACTGTTTGGCTGTCTTCTGATGATTAGTAAGTGCCAATTTTATCTATTGGTGCGACTTATGTGAACCTCATGAGGTTCAACAAGGCCAAGTGCAAGGTCCTACACCTGGACAATGTGCAGTTTCAATATAGGATGGGGATGACGTTATTGAGAGCAGCCCTGTGGAGAAGGACTTAGGTGTACTGATTGATGAGAAGCTTGTTATGAGCTGGCAATGTGCACTTGCAGCCCAGAAGGCCAACCGTCTTCTGGGCTTCATCAAAAGAAGTGTGGCCAGCAGGTCAAGCGAGGTGATTCTGCCCTTCTATTCCTCTCTTGTGAGACCTCATCCCGAGTAAAGTGCCCAGTTCTGAAATCCTCAACATAAAAAGGATATGGAACTGTTGGAATGAGTCCAGAGGAGGGCTACAAGGTTGATCAGAGGGCTCGAGCACCTCTGCAGTTAGGACAGGCTGAGACAGTTGGGACTGTTCAGCCTGGACAAGAGAAGGCTCCAAGGAGACCTTATAGTGACCTTCCAGTATCTGAAGGGGGCCTGCAAGAAAGCTGGAGAGGGATGTTTTACAAAGAATTATAGTGATTGTTCTAGGAGCAATGACTATCAGCTGGAGAGGGGCAGATTTAGGCTAGACATAAGGAAGAAATTCTTCACGATGAGGGTGGTGAAACACTGGAACAGGTTGCCCAGGGAAGTTGTGGATGCCCCATCCCTGGAGGTGTTCAAGTCCAGGTTGGATGGGGTCTTGGGCAGCCTGATCTAGTGGGATGTCTCCCTGTCTGTGGCAGGGGGGTTGGAACTAGATAATCTTTAAGGTCCCTTCCAACCCTTTAAGGTCCCTTCTATCACTTATTGAATTAACTAAACTAACCTTGTGTATAGTGCACTAGGAATGAAGCTGTTACAGAGTATGCATCTCCGAGAGTCCCATTTTAACAGAAATAAAATTCACATGCCTAAATGCCTTGGAAAATCTGAGGTATAAGCCTCAGCTTCCACTTATAGTTTGTTTTGTTCCCAAATCATGTATTGCAGGTCAAAAAAAAGACTTGCTAAGAAAGAGAACAATCCTATTTTTGCTCCTTTCTGGGACAGTGGAAGATGTCAAATAGGCAGGTAGTGTTGGACCTGGAAAACACAGGATTTTTGGGGGACTAAAGCCAGTTACTATACTAACTTTTATTGAAAGAATGTGGATGCCTGCTAGTAAAAGAAGTTGGCAATTCCTGTCATGCAGGAGGAAAGCTGGGGACTAGTGGGGGCAGGGTCTGACCCTGCACATCAAGCTGGTTTATTTGAATATAAACTGGTGTCTCTTGTGCACAAATTTCTAAATATTATCTGTTTGATAATTTCCTTATTAAATCAAAACAAAGTACTGAATACAGGACAAAATAATTCTCTGTGCCTAATATTGAATTATGCCTGATTTGCCTTGGCACGTGGATACCAAAAATACTGCTGTTTGTTCAAAGTCCATTCCCAGGTTTACATTCCTTTCCATGGGAAAAAGGGAGAACTGGGGACTAATCCACAAACTGTGATACATTTTCACAAGATCTGGAAGCTGTGGCTTTCGTGCTGCTTATTATGTTGAAGAGTCTTGCCCACAGGAATCTGCTGTCTCTGATACAAAGTCAGAATGTGTATATCTTGGGATTACCTCAACAGTGACTCTAGCTACCTCCTGCTTCAGTAGACCCATGAGGTCACTGTGATCGTGACTAGACTGGGCAAAGTTAATTATAAGCTGACCATGAGCAGATTTGTGTTTTACTTTCTTAAAACTTCATTGCCAGTAAAATTGCCTAGCAGCTGTTGGAAGAAAACTGCAGTCAGAGAATATGTTAGAGCTGATTACTTCTCTGTGTCTGAATAAAAATAGTTTGCTCAGAGCTTTTTTTTATAATTCAAACAATATAACTAATATTATGGTTGTGGATTAGTCTTGTGGGCCAAAGATTTAAAAGTTGGCTTCAGTGTAGCTAAGGGATAAACACAATTGTTTTGTTGAAAAAAACAGTTTGATCAAGCTAAAGGTATAATCTGCAAAGAGAGCCATAGAAAATTTTGACTGATGCTAATCAATCAATAAAACATACATTTGGGATGAAATAAACTAACCAGAGTTAGGAATTAGAGTAAAGGTGTAATTTAATTAGAATAGCTCTTCTATATTCTGCAATGGAAGAAGGTCAGGTTTCTTTCAAGACCTCTCTAAGCTTATGTTTCTACTCTATAGTGGTTTATTTAATTTTTATTACCTTGGAAGTGCAAGTCGCCTTTTGAACAGAGCTGCAGTTTTTACTGCTGCCTTTTATAGTGTGTTCCACAAGTTAACCCTTTCAGAACACATAGTTTTTCAGCCAACCTTAGGATATAAAAAACTCTCAAAACTATAGTGGAATTTTTCAAACCAGAAAGGCTTAAAACGTATCTAATGAATTAGGAACAAGAAGCCTGACAGTTCACTTATTAAAGCAGGGGATGGGGAAAGGGAAGAGAATCATGATTTATGTTCCCTTTTTTTTCCAGTTTGTTCATATAATGCAAGTTCTAGAATTGATTTAATTTCTGGCAGTCCTTACGTTCATGTATTCAACAATATCACAGCCAGACAACAACAGGAGGATAAAATAATCCAGATGTCTTCAGTTCGTGCAGAAAATAGTGACTGTTCTCTTTCACATTTGCAAGTAACTGTATGTAAGATTAATTTTCTTTAAAAAAGAGTATCTGTGTGCTTTTTAGTTAAGGCTGTTTTTAAAATCTGAAGATAAAGATATAGGCCTTAACAATATCTGTAAGTATGCCAGTAAGTGGCTATTACAGACATACATTTTTTGGTATGCATTTCTGAGTAATTTTCATGTGTGAAGGCCGTTAAAGAAACACATACGAAAATGACATAAAGATCAGTATTTTGCTTCCCTTTTAATCAATACCCATACATTTCTCCAGACTTCTTGCTGACAAGATGATTTCCCTGTATTTATTGATGCATCTGTTGTGATATGTGTTTTATGTGAATTAGTCCATTTCTTAGAACTTAGTTGAAGCTTTTTCGTTTCTTTTTATTTTTCCTTGTTTGCAGGTCTCAAAACCAGTGTGAAGTCTTATCTGGTTGCCTTCACAGAGGCAAGAGGGTCAGGGCCTTTCTCTCAGCTTACTGTGGCCTCCTCTGCAGGGAGAAGCTAATGAATGTATTGCAGCAGTGCCTCATTCAGCTGCACGTAACACATAGTGATTGTGTTTCTTGAATGCTGCCTGGAGCTGTGACTAGTGTGTTACCTTGAGCTCTTAGAAGTCTTCTTAGCCCAGATCTACTGATGAGGGAATTATGAACACTGCTCTGCTACAGATCAAAAGCAATTCTTTGAGTCTACCTTGTTTAGCATGTGAACAATGTGTGAATTTGAGTACTTTGATTTAATATGTATGACACCACGTAATAACTAGCTAATACCAAAATATGCTCTGCTTTGATGTTCCTGGTACACAAAACACTGTCCATGAATCTCCTCAATCAGCAGTTGTTTATCAGTTTCTCTGTTGCTCGAAGGACTAGTAACTTTTGCTGATTTATTATAGCTGTCTAAAGCACCTCTCATGAGCACTATTTCTGTGTTTGTGTGCAGATGTAAGAGGAGCAGGCATAGGAGGGAGCAGTGACTTTTGTTGTCTTCTGCCCATTTGTGACGGAGTGGGATACTTCCCGACAAATCCATTTACAATCTGAATCAGGATCTTGCTGCTAAACTTACAGCTAGGAATAGCTGTATTACAGAATTTCTTCATGACATTATCCTCTGCTGAACTTCAAGTCACAACTTCTATCACACTTAATGTCATTGAGTGCAGGGACAAATTGCTTCATAGAGGCAAGTATTTTGTTATGGAATTTTTCATCTCTTATGTTAGTGCTCTTTTTGACATATGTGGTCTGTGGAATGATATCTAGGATTGCTGTTTGAAAATGGTTCAGTTGGCTTGATTTGAGAAACTTCCACTTTCATGTGCTTTAACAAAATTTCTGAAGTAAATTATAGCCCTGTGGAGCTATAAGTGGAGAAAAGAGCAACCTTCAGACGACATTTTGGTAGTTAAAGGGCCTATTGCTCTTGTATTACTTGCAGCACTGATTATTTCTGTTTCTCTGTTTATGACTATAAAATTGTTAGCTTTGCAAAGGAGAACATGCCTCAAGTGAAAAATAATGATTCTTAGTTAAGGCTGGACCCAGAGGGAGTGAGAATTTCTCAGAGAAAACATAACCACATT
The DNA here is from genome assembly GCF_032191515.1 of Phaenicophaeus curvirostris. Taxonomy (NCBI): domain Eukaryota; kingdom Metazoa; phylum Chordata; class Aves; order Cuculiformes; family Cuculidae; genus Phaenicophaeus; species Phaenicophaeus curvirostris. The sequence continues at coordinate 40,194,013 of NC_091394.1, forward strand.
TTGTGCTCTACTTTTGTATCTACTTGATACAATCTAACATGCAGAAAAATGGAGGTAAAACCAGTACTTAAATGTGCATGTTAAACCCTTGCCAAAAGCTACAGTCATTAAATAATACCAGGATCTTCCCCAGACTTCTGCTAGAACAGTTGGAGCTGACTGCCAGGCTCATGTTTTCTCTGCAGATTATTACAATCCTTCGGGAAAAGGAGAGCCACTCTAAGAAGCTAATACCTCTGGGGCAGTATATTGGAAAGCTTCATTTGATCTTCTCTGACATATATGACAGTATCTCATTTTCAAGCCGAAAAAGTCCCATCTACGGGTTATGCCACAACCAACATGCATAAATAAGGCTGCAAGTAGAAAAGGAAGAGTGATAGGATATTGGAATGAGTGGCAAATGCTATATCTAAAGCTCTTATTTGAATCCCATCATTGAAAAACATGCTGACAAAGCTGTCTGGCATAACTGTGCTAGGCTGCTGGTTTATTTGTGCTGTTTGGCTGAGTGGATGGTAATTATCAGCACAGGAATGGTGTCAGTAACCAGTGAGCACTAGCATTTTAAACCTCTCTGGCCAGATCTGTAAAACAACAGCTCACTGAGATCATAGTCCTCTCCATCCATTAACCATGTCTTACAATTCATCAGTGTGAATGGCACTAGTTTTACTGTGATCCAGTGTATGGAAAATATATGTTTTCCTCCAAGAATCCCTGAGGAAGTTTTTGTATAGACCTAGCGACAGAAAAAATAAAAAAAGGATGGACATGCAGAAAAGAAAGGATCTCCTTCCACAGTCCACAGGAGACATTAAGAAACTATTAAAAAATGCTGCAGGTCTTCTCTGGGTGCTAGAGCTGTGCTCAAAACTGGCTGTTGCACAATAGTTTAAGCAAATTGAGATACAGAGGCAGACGGGGGAAATTTCTTGCAAATCATTGACTGCCTTGGACATGTGGTCGTCCTGGAGAACGATATTTTCACACATGTTTTTAACAGTAAGACAGAATTGCTGGACTATTCTGTTGATTCCAATTACAACACTATGTTTGAAAAAAAATCTTTAAAGGCAGCGTCTACGTCTCCTTGTTTATTCAGATCTCTAAATCTTTTTGATACTGTTTGCTCTGAAATAGGTTGACTGGGACAATGGGAAACAGCATTTAAAAATCCTTCATTGTGCAAGGTTTTCTGTGTTTGGGGATTTTTTTTTTGTGTTTTTTCCTATTGCAAGTAACAGCAGCTATGTGATCTGCCACCTTGGCAGTATAATAGTTGATTCAAACTGAAATGAGAAAATTGGGTCCATTAGGGCAAAAGTCAATCTATGATGCAGATTTCTTATCAGTAGTGGGAACAAGATATTCTAAGATGGACGCTGCTTCTAAGGGCTGGTGTTCCTTCCTAATTCTTAATTCACAAAAACGTCCTTCTTTCTAAGAAGGAAATCCTTTTCAGCATTTTGTTCTTGCCTTTCATTGAGAAGTTGTCAGAAGATAGATTCTGTGTTTAAAGACTGGAAACTGGGTGTTTTTTTTGATAGTTCTGTTAAAGCCTCTCTGACTTTGAGAAAACCATTTTTCTTCAGTTACCCCTTTGCAAAACAGAGCAAATTGCACATCTGCTTTTCATGTCTCTTGGGAGACATGTTTGATGACTGTCATGGGCTCATTGCTTCTCAAATAGAAGGTATTACAATGGCACCAACTCAGGGGTCAGTGTGTAAAATTCCAGAGTAAAGGACTATTCCAGAGTAAAGGCTCCTTCCAGAGTAAAGGACAAATCTACTGCTATAACCTAGAATTTATCTGACCGGTATGCTCACTGTGTGCTGATTTAAACTGTGCAGGACTATCTTCATTAGAAAGGAGCAACTGGTCATGGCAAAATTCTCCCTGTAGAATGGATTTAAAAACTACTTAACTTCACTGACTTTTGGTTTCTCACTGTGAAGAGGAGGGTTGACAGAGCTACTGATATGGACTGATGAAGTTCCACTATGGCCAATGGTGCAAGGGCAAAAATTGGTGATACTTGGTCTAAAGCTTTCAAGGCTTGTATTAGGAAAAAATAAAATAAAATTAAAAAAAAGACACCTCCCCCCGCCCTGAAAGCTACATGTCTATTGGATAGTATTATTAAACAGAGCAAATGAAAGGAACATTAAATATTTTAAAAATGAATAATGTAGTAACATAGCATGTAGTTTTAAGGTGTATTGACCTGGATATATCAGACCTAAGCAATCATATCTTGACTCTTGCGAGATCACTGCTTGACTCTGAAATTAGAATCATTTCATGAGTATGTGGAAACAAGAATGAGGTCACCTCCATCTTAATTAGAAAAGGATAGATTGACTATCCGAGGCATACTTCTTGTTTGCTGTTATCTGACTTAGAGTGGTGTGATATAGTCCTGAGGCAGTATTTTATGACAGCCTATTTTCCTGCCATATGTATTGTACTTCATTTAGCGTTTCTTTCTTGTGATAACATAGGGTTAATTATGCTTAAAAACCAGTTACATTAATTCTGTTTCTATAGGAAATAAGGAATGAGGTGAATGAAATATTCAGATGAATAGCATTTAATGCAGACTTTATAGAAGCCAGAGGTTTTGATAAAATTTTAAATCGTTTTAGTCAGCTATTCTAATTACTTTTTATTTCTTCTCTGCTGGAAGAGCTGTATACAATGAACTTTTAGGTCTTTATTTCACATTAATGTGTCCAATAAAATAAAATGATACAGTTGAGTAATATGGATCACAAACTAATTTATATAAACATTGATTGTCTCAGATACCAGAGAACTACTTCGTCTTTGTATGCCAGCATTTTGGTAAACCTGAAGCATACTTCTTTTTTGTGACCACATTTTTTCATCTTTAAAAACTCTGATATGCAAGGCATTGATTGACAACTGTTTCTGCCACATTCCTCCTTCCTAGACTAATGAAATAATAACTTCAAAATGAGATACGTGACTACTGCCTTTCCTGTTTTTTTCACAGAGTGCCTGAGTCAGTGCTGTGCAATCCAGTAATCATCTTTCACTGACAACAGTATTGTACGAGCCATTTTGGGACTAAAAATCACATACAAATACTTCTAAACTAAAAAAAAAAAAAAAGTAGAAGAGTATTCTTTATATTAAGCATGAGACTGGGTCTATGCACGTTGAAGCCTGTTATGAAACTATGGTACATAATGAACTGTCATGCCTCTGCATCACCCTAAAACAGAGAATCATAAACGGTTTTGTTTGGAAGGGACCTTAAAGATCATCCAGTTCCAAACTCCCTGCCATGGGCAGGGACTCCTCCCACTGGACCAGCCTGCTCAAGGTCCCATCCAACTTGGCCTTGAACACTTGAACAGGGCCTTGAACAGGGAGGAGGCATCCACAACTTCCCTGGGCAACCTGTTCCAGTGTTTCACCACCCTCATTGTGAAGAATTTCTAAGTAACGTCTAATCTAAATCTTCTCCCTTCCAATTTAAAGGCACTCTCCCTCATCCTACTATGACATGCCCTTGTAAGATAAACCCATGTAAAGTGAGGCCAAAAGCTGTGGTTTCAGTTTTGCCATTGATGTCAGTGTGTCCGTAGTTTCTTGGCAACTACTAATCAATGGAATCTGAGTTGTGTTTAAACTGGCACTTGAATCATCTGTCTTCCAAGATATGTGTATATCTGGGATTTCAATTTTATTTAGAGATGGTTGTTAGAAACCTTAAAGCAAGGCCACAAAATCTGGAATTCAATCAGAATATTCAGACCCCAAATTTCCAAGTGTAGGGTATTAGTCTGACAATAAGACAACACTGAGATTTAGTAATCCATAGCAAAGTTACAATGAGAGCACAACACCTGTTTGGGTCCAGAATCACAGGCAGGCTCATCTACCTAACAGCAATCATTCAATATGGTCATTGTCTCTGTAAAGCTAGAGTTCAGTCAAACATACAGTTAATAAAATTTCCTGCTGCCTGGAAAACGTACTGTATGATAGCCAAGACCCTTATCACCCACAAGCACCAATTCCACCAGGTGAGATATTGTGAGAAGAAATCTTGCAGGTGTTAGAGTAAAGCTTTTCTTGGTTAAGAGATGATCCAACTTTTTGTTGTTGAATGTTGTGTCAGCCAGTCCACTTAGATTTATCCAAGTTCACATGAAGTTACTTACACATGCATCAAGTGACACTTCTAGTATGCTTTGTGGTACCTGTGATTTTTAATGTTCACAGAAAAAAGACAAGTAGAACAAAAGACTCAAATGACAATTGCAGCTACATAGGAAACAGTAAACTGTTTTTCAACAGGAGTGACTTGAAAAGAATGAGCATATTTCATGTTATGGATTTATGCCACAGATTTCTTGATTTTTGTGAATGGTTCGGACCATCACTTCCCTATGAAGTTCACTCTGAGTTCTCACCAAGCTGGGCATCAGCACCTTACAGGTAGAAACATGGAAAGGCAGCAGTAACTAAACTTTGCAAATGACCACAGGCTGGAGAGCAGGTAGATGGGGTGGGGGCGAAATCTGAGCCCACTCTTTGGAAGTGTGGATTTTGCTTCTGAATATGCTTCATCATATCCATTTCTAAATTGTTCCTGTGGGATACATAGAAGTTGTCTGGAAGGAAAATACATTTAAAAATAATGTAGGATGAGGTTTTTCTTGCTATATTTTCAAGGAGATGGCGGGGAAGGGAGATGTGGCCTCGAGTGTGAGTGCAAAACTATATGATTTGCATGAGTAGATTCCATTTTCTGTTTCTATCATTTAAATGGTACAAAATGTCAAGACTCATAGGACATAAGTATGAAGAGAAAATGAAAGCTTTTATATTGCTTTCTGGGAACATAAATTGCCCTAAGATGGAGTTTAATACTTGATTCAGGCATGCAGTCACTTGGAATAGTAAGCTGGATTGCAGCAATGTACCTAATCTTAGAGGATGGGGGACGTCTTAGGAAAGTGCTGAAACATAAATCAGGTAGAGAACGATTTTAGGTAAAGGAATTCTGGGCTGAGCAAATCCAAACTTGCACAAACCCATAAAAAAAAAGTGGTTTATTGTCCAATGTATTGTCCAATCCTCCTATGATTAATGTGAATGGGAAGGGTGTCATGGTGTGTGTGATATGCATGCATGCTGCAAATCCATTAATAACAAAGCTTATATGATTTATTTGTATTAGTGTCAAATTAAATGCTAAAAACAGACTTGATGTTAAAGCACAGGTGCAATCCAATAAAAACAAGAACAATTTGACTTTGGACCTTTACATCAGTTTTACTCAGTCCCAACAGTTTAGTAATGCAGCATCTACACTGTGAAAACCCCTAGGCATAGTAGGTTCTCTTCCAAGTGTGCACGGAGAGTAGGAACACTTTGATGTGGTAAAGTTTTCAGAGAATTTAGCTTCCTACAAAAACACATTTAGAAACTAAATAAATTTCTCCACTTCTTTCTTTCTTTAGTTTAATTCATGTATTTATGCAGATCACAACGCAGATTTGAAACACTGTATTTTTAAAGCTGGCTTTAAACCCCTCTAAAACGTGTCTTAATAGTTGATCATGTAGAACCACTTGTTTATGCAACACACACTACATTCCCAAGGGATCAAGCCTGTGCTTTCATGCTAAGCCTTCTTTTTAGATAACCAGCAAAACAAGGCAAAACAGAAAGGCTGCTCTGAAAGCATTGTGTAAATACTAACAAATTTGTTCTTAGAAATCCTCTGAAAAGTATTACTACCACTTTGAGCATTGCATTAGATTAGTATATGGGCCACACTTTATTTTAGAAACTCCTTTTGGGTGGAATGTGACAAAATCTATGCAGAGACTACTTTTTGTGTAATGATCCTTATTCATTTTAAAAGTAACTTTTTTTCTTCCTGTGACAGAGGAAAAATACTTTTCTTTCTGTGAATCCTGGAGGTAAAATCAAACCTGTGGAAGGATTGCATGAAAATCTCAACTAAAAGGGAAACTAGAAAAATGGGCTAGCTCCACAAGGAGTACAGGATGATACAACAAATTAAGAAGGTTTGTGCTTAAATCAAAATGTAGAATCATTACTAAGCACTTTTGCTAAGCAGTTTCATTTATGAGGGAACATAATTTGCAAAGCCACTATTCTGTAAGACTCAAAATATGACAGCAGTTTTAGAATGAAAAAAAGATGTACTAAACCCATACATCCCCAGCCCAAAATATTCTGTATCCCACAGCAACATGGCTTCAGTGTGGCATCTCTATGTCTTGTAGTGTATGATTATAATCCTTTGGAATCAATTGACACTGACTGCTGTAATGTTTTAAAGTTATTTAGGCAGCACATACAAATTGAGAAAATATATTACAGCCTGTGTCCAAGATTTCAACAGTATAATTTTTTAAGTGATATATCTCCTTAGGCATAGTGAATTCAACTGGGAAATATTTCTTTTAGGACAAGATTTAGGGACACATTGAAAAGACCAAATCTTTTCTTTGAAGAGAATTCAGATTACCTATAGAATGTATCTGTGACAGCTTGGTCACTATAAACACCTCTAAATCAGACCTGGATATCTTCTTAACTCAAGTGGGCCATTCTGCCAAAAGGCATTTGAGGTTTTTGAACTCTGAGCAAAAATGACACCAGAGCCAGAGCTTCAGGTACAACTTGGTGCCAGGCACCAATTGTGCTTGCTGTAGATATTTTTGGGCCACTGTGATTTAACAGTTCAGTATATGCCTGTGTATGTAGCTACTTGTAGTGAGCTCTTAATTATCAATAGTCACTTAGTGTGGGATGCAACTTACTTTTGCCATACATGGAGCACGCATTCAAATCTGACAGGTGCAGCACTATTAAAATAAGAGTGTATTTGCCAGGACGCCTCAAGTCAAGAAGCAATTTGAGCTATTTTTGTGTGATCTGAAATGCAAACTAACATACTACAATGGAGGAAAGCAAGGTAGAGCTTGCTTTGCTCTCCAGGAATTGGGATGCTGGGCACTGCAGTGCAGGGGCATATCACTCCCCAGAATGAAGCGTGAGATTTTGGGGCTTGCTGGTTCATCCATGGCCGTGTCACTGCTAGCCCCAAACCATCTGCATGTGGAGCTAGTTAATAGCTGTGCGGGATTCTTCTTCTCTCTCCTCTCCCTCTATCCTTCTCCTTCTCCTACTCCTCCTTTTCCTCCCCCTTCCCCTCTCCTCTTCCTTCCCCTCCTCTTCCCTCTTCAACCCCTTCCCCTTCTCCTTCCCCATCCCCTTCTCTCTCTCTTTTGTGTTCCATTTTTTTTGTTTTATGATTTTTTTTTAGTTTTATTTTATTCCAATTCTGACAAGGTATTAACTGATCTGATTCACCCACACTGCTGCACTCTGCTTCAGGTCAAAAGCGGACCACAGGATTTTGGGGAGCATTTACACAGTTGAGGGAGTTCCAAACTCATCCTGTGCCAAGCTGAAAATGAAGCTGTCATCAGTCCAGGGTCAGCTCAGCATAAGGGGAGAGGACCTCCTTTGTCTTGCTTTATTTCCTTCTAGTCCGTGGTCCACTTCTGTTGCTGGAGAACGTTTTCAAGGGTAGTGAAACCCTTATCCAGTACCTCTTGGCTTCAGATCTCAGATATATAAAGGGAACTTCTTATATTTGTGCACTTGGCTTGAAATTGTTTCTCCAAAGGAATGACAGTTATTAACTGCTTGGTGTTGTTTTCATGTACACTAATTCTCTTGTATTCACGGAGATTTTACAGCAGAATTTTAGGAATGGAAACCTTAAGCTAATGTGGGCCTATGGTGGGAGATCCAGCCTTTAACTAAAGAGCTGTTGTTCAACACTGCTTCAGTACTTCTTGCTTTTTTTTTATTCAAAGACCACATTGGAGTAGGATGTGGTAGTTACTACTCAGACATCAATTGTGTTGCCTTTATTTCCTAATTAGTAGCCCAGCTGTGCAAATAATTGCCTTTTTTTTTTTTTCTTTCCCTCTGGTTTAATCAAGAGTGTGGCGGGCTCTTCCAGGTTAAACATTTGGTTTCATTTTAATTTGCTGTTGAATAATAAGTAAAATGCAATATTCTGTTTGGAAAAATCTTGAAATGAATTCTGTCATACAAGGCAGCTTGAGCTGCCAGTAGCTGAAAACTCGACCACTTGCTGAGATCTGTCTTTCATTTGTTTTATCTGCTCGCCCACATTTAAGTCTTGTGACGTGGTAGGCTGAAGAAAGAAAGTTGAGAAGGTCAGTCTATTGTGTTGCCTCTGGAGCCTGTGTATTTGCCCTTCCTGAGTCTGTTTGTTCTCTGAATCATTTGACACACTGCACGTTCTGCTCTGACCTTCTGCCTGTTGCTAACTTTATTGCCTTGTTTGAAAGCCAGGATTCTGCAATGCAAGAAACAAACTCTAGGGTGTCTCTTTCCAGACTGAAATCCCCCTTACTTACAGCTCCAGTCCAGTTTAAACTCACGTTGCTGAATCAACATTGCTCAAAAAAAAAAAATTTCAGCTGAATTGCATGCTGGCAAAGTTCATAGTTTTCTTGCCTTGTGCTCCAGCTAGCATCTGATTAAACCTCAGTTGGTTGCTGCAGTGGAAAATCTGACAAGGCAGGCAGACATGGTTGTGATTGGTTCCACTCGGAGCTGAGTTATGTTGCTGGCAATTAATGTTGCTGGCAGACAGGTGAAACAGATTGCCTTCCTACCATGTATGTCTTGACTTAATACTTCTTAGAAATGAAATGGCACTGTTTCACAATAGTCTAAAATGCTATGCTAACAGTATTATAGAAAGCTATTTGGAGCTTTTATTGTAGAATAATTTTTAGGTTTTTTTATGGGGGAAATTTATATAGTAAGCATTTCCACACTATGAGATGGGAGAAGAAAAACTCTCCCTGTTCATTATCTGGACCGGTTTTGTTGCTGGAAAATCCTTTACTTGAGTTAACATACCTTAGTCTTTTACATTGGCTAGAATTTGTTCGCTCTTGCTTTTTCCATGCATAGTAATGTTTGTTTTAATAACACCTGCTTTCCTGTAATTACGATGTGAGATTTGGCTGCACTAGAGATATTACATGGAAAACACCCAAAGATACTCTTCATGTGTCCTCTTAAAAATGAGAAAAGTGGCAAGGACTGAATGATAACCCCAGGCTCCTATTTTATGTGGTCAGTCTTACAGCCTGAAGATTGCATTGAATTGTGCTCTACCATACTATGACAACTTGAGTGAAATAAACATATCTGAAAGGAAAAATAAGTAAAAAGATGTTGAAACCAAAGATACTTGTAAGTGGACATATGCTGTTGCCTCACAAATCTTTCCTGCTCTAGCATGGTAGGGCTCTTATTCCATCTACCAAAGGGCATCTGTGAAAAAGTAAGCTAATATTTAAAAAGAAATGCTTAGAATAGCATTAGCAGGGAGAATAAATAAATCACTGTGTCTTTTGATTCAAAAATAGGCTTTAATTTTGCAAATCTGTATCATGATTTGCTATGTTTTCCATTCATATTTCCCACTGGAAATGAACCTAAATTCCATAGATTTCCAGTAAGTATGTGGGATTTCAAATTTGCCCATAGCCTCTCCCATGCAGCTCTGCTTGTTTCTGTGCCATGCTCCATCCACTGCTTCTGAGGTGTCTTTCCTCTGAAGCAGAGAGTGGTACAGTAATTTGCCTGAACTCATGCCATTTTTACTACAGAACTGAGAGAGCTTCTTCCCAGAAAGCTGGCAGGAGGAGTACTGTGACAGTGCCATCTGTTTCAGTGCTGCCTGCTAGAATTCTCCCCTCATTTGATGTGCTGTCACCGTCTAATCAAGATATGGAAGTAGTTAATGTTAAAGGGGCTGTCAGGAAAAACACTCTTTCTAGCCTGAAGAGCTGTCAGAAGCTTTAGCCATGACTGTTCTTCAGCTGCTGGTTGTCTTGTCGTTATTTTCCATACCTACGTTTTGAAAGACTTTGCTGTCCTGCTGATCCATGACACACTGTGTGTAACTATAGATCTATATGCTCAGAGAAATTGTTGTGTGAGCTGAAAGCATAAGATAATCTCTGTTTTTTTCAAGTCTTGTAACATCATCCTGAGGTACATACAGGAACTGATTACCTCATACAACACAAATGTGAACTCCCTCCTCCCATCTCCCATAATCTTCCACACAACTGTAAACACTGACATGTTTATCTATGGACCACAAAGGCTGAGGTCTTTGGCAGCATCTGGGAGTGAAAAACTAAAGAAAAAAAAGATGCAGTGTTACTTTCTACCTCTTCCCCATTTTACAGGGACTTACCTGGCTGTAGGCCACTGAATAATGCTGAGTACACCTTCCAGGCAAGTCATTCTTTCATACAAACAAAGTACAGACATTCACATTTGGGCACACAATAAATTCATTATCTTATTGTCTTTTCCAGGTTATAGGAGCCCCAGTTTGGATATTTGACAGCTACTTTAATACAGAAATGTGCTACAGAGTAGTTAGCTCATCAGAGAGAATAAAAGCGTGTAAGCCAGGAGATTCCCTTGGTCTTTGGAGTAGGAAACAGATTACATGGCAAAGCAGGTCAGTTGTCTAGACATCCTTATAACCAATAACCTGGAGGTGGGGTTGAAAGTTAACCTTTCCAACAGACCAGTGTTTTGCACCTACTGCCAGGGACATGAATCACCTGCATGTATCACCTGCAAAATTGACAACAATAATTAATTTTTTTTTTGTAGCCTCACATCCTGAAGAAATCAGTATATATCCAATATTGGGGGGGCACCATCTGTGAATTCTTAATCTGTTAATTATTTAAAGATAATATGTCTCTAATTGTACTTATTGCCAAACAACTTAGATGGGAGTTTCTGTATGACAGTGTAGTGTAACATGAAATGAGCATGGCAGGGTGGCTACCACTGACTAGAGTTGGAAAGACTTTTGATATCATCAATTGAAACCATACCTGTCCACTACTAAATCACATCCTTAAGCACTTTATCCATCTGCCTTTTGAATACCTCCAGGGATGGTGACTCAACCACCTCCCTGAGCATCCTCTGCCAGTGCTTGATAACCCTTTCTGTGAAGAAATTTTTCCTAGTGTCGCAGAATCACAGAATCACTAGATTGGAAAAGACCCACAAGATCACCACAAGACCCTCTGCACCTCAGCCACCCATCTTTTAAATACCTCCAGGATTGTGACTCAACCACACCCCTGGGCAGCCTCCAGCCTCTGCCAGTGCCCAATGACCCTTTCCATGAATTTTTTTTTTCTGATGTCCAGCCTGAACCGCCCCTGGTGGAGCTTGGGGCCATTCTCTCTTGTCCTGTTACCTACCACTTGGGAGAAGAGGCCAGCACCCTCCTCTCTACAATCTCCTTTCAGGTAGTTGTAGAGAGCAATAAGGTCTCCCTTTAGCCTTCTCTTCTCCAGGCTAAACAACCCCAGCTCCCTCAGCTGCTCCTCATAAGACTTTTTCTTCAGCCCCCTCACCAACTTTGTCACTCTTCTCTGGACTCACTCCAGAGTCTCAACATCCTTCTTGTGCCCAGAAATGAACACAGTATTTGAGGTGCAGTCTCACCAGTGCCGAGTACAGAGAGAGAATAACCTCCCTGGACCTGCTGGTCACGTCATTTCTGATACAAGCCAAGATGCCATTGGCCCTCTTGGCCACCTGGGCACACTGCTGGCTCATGTTCTGTCGGCTGTCAACCAACACCCCCAGATCCTTCTCCTCTGGGCAGCATTTTAGCCAAACTTCTCCAATCTAAACTTCCCCTGACACAGCTTAAGGCCATTCCTTCTTTTCCTATCACCTATGATGTGAGAGAAGAGATCAACACTCACCTCTCTACAACCTCCTTTTAAGCCCTGTAGAGGGCAATAAGGTCTTCCCTCAGCGTACTCTTATCCGGGCTAAACAACCTAAGTTTCCTCAGCAGCTCCTCATAAGACTTGTTCTCCAGCCCCTTCTCCAGCTTCATTGCTCTTCTCTGGACATGCTAATGGTCCTCAGTGTCTTTCTTATAGTGAGTGGCCCAAAACTGAACACAGCATTTGAGGTGTGGCCTCACCAGTGCCGAGTACAAGGGCAGAATCACTTCCCAGGTCCTGCTGGTCAATCCATTTCTGATACAAACCAAGATGCTATTGGCTTTCTTGGCCACCTGGGTACACTGCTGGCTCATATTCAGTTGGCTGTTGACCCCAGGTCTTTCTCTGCCAGGCAGCTTTCCAGCCACTCTTCCCTAAGCCTGTAGTGCTGCATGGAGTTTTTGTGTCCCAAGTGCAGGACTCTGCACAAGGCCTTCTTAACATCATCACATTGGCCTCATCCCATCAATCCAGCCTGTTCAGATTCCTCTGTAGAGCTTCTCTATCCTCCAGCAGATCAGCACTTCCTCCCAGTTTAGCATTGTCCACAAACTTGCTAAGGATGCATTCAGTCCGCTCATCCAGGTAATTGATAAAGATATTGAACAGCACAGGACCCAGCACCAAGCCCTGGGAAACACCGCTTGTGACCAGTCTCCAGTTAGATTTAACTCTATTCACCGCTAGCATCCATCAGGTGAAAAATGTAGAATTAAAAAATGTAACTTCCTTTCTATAGATTAAAACAATTCACCACTCATTATCTTGATCTATTGAATTTTTGAAAAGAAATTGGTAACTTTTAAAGTGTAAGGCTCTAGTACCTGTCAGAACGTTATCACAACATTAAGTCATTTCCCAAGATGCTAAATGGAGGAGCATCTGAGATAAAATGGGAAAAGGAAGGATTACGGAATAGCCAAGGTCTGCTCTGACAGGAGGCTAAGGGTAGATACAAGTGCTCTCCAAAGTGAGAGGTCATTGTTTCTCAATGGGATGACTTGGACAATGTCATGGCAATTAGGCTGAGCCATTAAGAAAGTGCATACTGCAACTAGGGCTGTCTTTGATAACCATCACATTTTACTGATGGTTTTCTGCCAGTCAGCCACATAAATCTGTCATAATGCAGATTGAAGTGGAATGAAGGGTACTTCATGGTGGTGGAGAAATCTGAGGAAGCAGGGTGAGGACTTTGAGAGCTGTTGCTATACATTTGAGGAGTTAAATTGGATCCACTTTTGTCAAAGGGTCTTCATTAGGAAATGCAGCAAACCAATTCTAATAACAATTTTCTTTTGTGCTTAATATCATTCCATTTGATGTAGAAACCTTCTAGAGAAAAAGGTCTTGATCCTGCTATGCTTCTGTTTTCTTTAAACGAAGAGTCACTGTTCTGTGGCTTTTGAGCTACTGTACCAAATGGTTTGAGTATAGTTCAAAGTTGCTTGCATGTAAAATGCTACTAAATGCCAGAGAGTTAAAAGCATTGTATTATCATCTAGAGGCCAGACATAAACTACAGTGCAGTGTTAGATAGTCTTTCTGTTGACTAAAGTACACAGACAGATGTTAAAAGATGTGATTACAAGCAGGATTTTCCAAAGACTATAAATACCAGAAAATAAGGGTATTTCAATTAATTTCTTACCAGCTGAGTTTCAGTGCATAAAAAAAATATACTATGTATTAGTAGCTTTTTTTTAAGAAATCTGCATTTCCCCCCTACATGCGTAAATAAATGATAAAGGTGGTAGAATAATTCACAATCTGAGTTCCATCTTTACAAATTTGATGGACAGCTGACAACTGGAATGAAAAGACAAGAACACATGCCCTGTTGTACAGTTGCAGCATGTGATAGATTCAATAGCAGCTACGTGATCCAAAGTTCACATTTTATTTAATATATGAGGAATAAACCTCCTTGTTTCTATCTGCTAGTTATAACTTTGTCTTTTTCTGGATGTATTTACTAGCCAGAGTGCAAATGGCCTGTTTGAGAGCTTAATGAGGAATGTCTTGCCTGCGAAGTGCAGAGGTTTGTGAAGTTCAGAAGTGTGTGACTATGGTTGGGCAGGAAAAGTGACTTCAATAAAGAAGCCAGAAAGATTTGGGTATTCAAGTTCCACTGCTGTACAATGGGATTTGGAAGATATTCCTGAAACTTATTTGAAATTTGTTTAAAATCAACTTTTAAAGCCAGTCTCTCTTCATTTAAGTTACTGAGAGTGCCTTACAAATGTCAGAAAGTTATGTAATCTCCAGTTTGTAGAATTGAAAACGGGGCAGTCTGCAAATTTATTCAAACTGATTTGCTCAAATTGATATGACGAGAGGGCAATGTTGAAAATGAAGCTAGTTCCATTGTGTCTTATCCCTGTGTACTGAGGCCTGCTGACCCCTCAAAGAGAAAAGATGATGTGGCTGACCAATTTAATCATCTCTAGATTTATATGAGGCTAGAGACACAGGTGCAGAAGTACTGGCCTCTTGCATAGATTTACTGCCCTTTAAAGTGAATGTTTCTTTCTGGGACATAATGTCTGGCTCAAATTAGAAAAACTAATGAGAAGTCAGTGCTGCAGATTGTTACATTGCACTGGCAATCTCCTGAGAAGATGGGCTTTTTCAGTCAGAACAAACAAAATAAGCCAGTTGAGATAGTAACCAATGAGCGATTGCCAGCTATAAGGAACTAGGTAGAAAAGAGACAGAATAGCTAAAGAGCTCTCCTAAGCATGTTTTTGCTTTGTGTGCTGCTAGTAGTTTTGGTGAATACCTCTGAAAGTGTCAGTGGCAGGGGAGCTTCTTCTGCCTAAGCCTCAGCAGTCACTAGGCATGTCAGTGCAGGAATAGGATTATGGATTTTTTTGGAAGCCTATGACCTGTCTCTGAAACATTCTTCTCTCAAAAGGCACAGTTTTCTTCAAAACAAATCTCAGCAACTGACACTATGTCTACATCTCCCCAAAATGCAAGGTCTTGAGTTCAGATTTCACATGTAAAAACCTTCTGTTTGGGACTTGTTTCCCAGCAGGGATATGTGCTTGTGCATGTGTGCATGTTTGTTGAGCAACAGATATTTGGCTTATATCTTGTGTGATGTTAATTTGCCTAAAGTTTCAAGCATTAGTATAAAAGCTCTGAAAGCACTAGAATTCAGCAAACTGAGTGTATTAAACAAGCAGTCATAGTTCAACTGAAGAGTTCAGAAGCCTGAGTTTATGGAAGATAGAGAGAATTTGAGCTTGTTACACATAATTACATCTATTTATAATTAAAATGACACATGCAAGTCTTTAGATATTAATGATAATACAGAGCAGATAGGCAATCAAAAATGTATATGTATTTGAAGTGAAGTGGTAAGAAGTATACAAAGGACTGAAACAACTATCAGTGTTTCATAAACACATGCATATAGATTATTACTTTCAAATTTTATGAGCTCTATTGGTTTGAAATTTTTAAGTCTGTAATATGAAACCTCTATATGGAAACAGGAGAATGGTCCAATTAGAAATGGACTATGATTTCATCCTGGAGTAAAATTCAGATATCTGCTTGTGATGTCAGTTTGAGCCTGTTTTTACAATGGCCTAATCCCGCAGTGTAGCAATCAGCCTGACCTTTGTGGAAATTATTGATTTGTAGCTTTAGTTTCTACTGGCAGTTTTGGGAAGAAGGATGCAGGATTTTGGTCTCAGCATTCAGATTTCTGTGAAGAAAGGTGCTGGAAATCCATTGGCAATTGGTTTTAATGACAGACTTTACAATTACACCTGTGTATTACTTAGATGAGTAATAGTTTCAGAAATGCCTGAAGCACTGCCCAGGTTTAAGGGTTTCTATTGTTGATTCCCTCAATATACACAGGCATTGTTGAAGTCTCTTAATATTATTGTTTCCTGCCACTCCAATTTATCTTATCTCTAGGGGGTCAGAAGGCTATTTTCCTATTTGGAGCTAAAAGTTAGACCAAAATTAAGATGCTGTGCAAATATTTCAATTCTTTTAAAAATAAATGAGGAAAGGAAAGAATCATGCATGCACACACACATACAAGCACGTGTATACATATATAGCCATACATGCCCACACAAGCACAAAGTAAACCATAAGGCTATGTTTTCTGTATCTATCAACACAGCTTTCTTAGGAGTACAGTACTGGGGTACATTATTAGAAAACTACTGAAGTCATATTACAGTTTGTGACTTCACTGAAGAAGTGCTTCTCTCTTTCAGAAATGAAATTCTAATCAGCTGGTGTCTTTACTTAGTCTTTCCTGAATTTATTTTAAAATATCAGCACCAGAAATTGCCATTGCTTGTGAGGTAACACATTGTTGATTGGATACAAGCAAGTATACCAGATGCAAGGACATTAGCCTTCCAGAACAAAACACAGTGTAAACTCTCCATCCCAGTTCCTGGTGGCTTAAATGACTATTACATTTTTATTTACCTACTCTAATACTTTTGGCCAGTTCATTTTTTGATACTATGAAATCTTTCTTCTCTACAATCTCCTAGTATGTTTCTCTTTGCAGAAATTACATTCTCTAGCTTTACAACTTCAAATCCTACATCAATTTAGCTAGACTGAGACTTCTGAGAGAATTTAATAATACTGGGAGGTCCTTGAATAGGTATGTATTTGTGGTGATTTTTTTTTTTTTTTAATATTGGTGTAAAGGATAGTGCTGAAACATTCTTCTGCAGGACCTTATTATCAAATAGGCTGGAACTGTGGAACATGTAAATATATATGTTAGTTAAGAACAAACTTTCCAATGTTGCTAAAACAATTAGATTAATATAGAACAACTGTAACACAGATGTGTTGAATGACATTGACCTTAGATGGTTATAAATAATATTCCCTTCTATACACACACATACACAGAAAAAAATATAGTAGCATTTCCAATCATTGGAGGATTTGGTTAAAAGTACAGACATCTGCTACTGTACTTATGGTGTTTAAAACTCAAAGGACACATAAAACATTTTGTAGCCTTGGGAACATTTTTGGGAAAAAATGAATTACTTCAAATAGAGAATGTAACGTTTCTCTGTTTTCATCTTATTTTCTAGGCATTTTATTTTTAGAAGTCCCTGCTTCCCTCTTAATGTAACTCTGCTGTCTCCAGCTAAACATAATACTTTTGCAAGAAATGACTGTCCTGCTCTCTGAAGTCCCGATGCAACAAGTTCAGTATAAATATTTCTCTTGCTGTGTTTTAAGAGCTGTAAAACCTGGCTCATGAGGCCATTAGCCAATCTTTAACTAGAATACGTGTTCCCTTTGGGCATAGTTACTTATTGCTAGCTTCTAACAAATAACCAAAAAGATACATTCAGCTGAGTGCAAGGGAATCTGAAATAGGAAACATCTTAAAAATGTTCCTTTTTTTCCCATCTCCTTTTTACTCATGGACTTTAAGCCGTTTGAGCACTATATGTCCTGTTCATAACAGGCTTGGGCATTGGTAACTCTCCACCCTGTGTACCATTCATGATGTCCCTATGAAGTAGACAGAAACAAATAGAAACCCTTGTATGTAGGTTATTTTAATGAATGTGTTTTTGATGGAGCTTTGCACCTGGTGGAGTAGTTACTTGTGTTAAAATGTTCTTGACTGTTGTGCTCGATATTTGTAGATATTGTCTTAAGTGAGACTGCTCATAAGTTTAAGCTGAACATATGTTTGCACCTCTTAAGAAAAAGAAAGTAGTTAGGAATTACAAAGAAAGTTTCAGGTATGAGTGTTGAGTAGGGATGTGTCTTCCATTCTTCAATACCTGTTCTTGTGACACTGAAGTCAACAGCACTATTCTCCATGTGAGCAGAAGTGGAATGTTTTACCACAGTAGCATAGCATCATAGAGCAAGACTAACATTGTGAAGGACTCATTCCCTGTTACTCCTTAAATATCTTAAACAGTATCTGTGAATTTGTGGTGTAGCTGTTTAAATTATATTTATAACTGACATAAGTTGATGAATCAATGCATTCCATTAAAGATCAGTAATATGTACCAAAGTAAACAAAATCGAAATCTCAATGTACATCCATTACTTCATGACTAATGCTGAGTTAATACAAAGTGTAAAATAGCACAGAAAAAATAGCTTGTACTTTGTGGGAGAACAATACTACCTGAAGAATTATACTTAAAATCTTATTTTTCCAAGTTGTTAGATGACTAATATTATGTTTTACAATATCTAGAGAATTAAACAGAGGCTTCTTAACAATTAAGATAAAATACATCAATGAGAAAAATTCTTCAGCTGATTATTAAAAAAATAAAATTGGAAGAGAATGGTACCAAAACTGTTTTAAATACATGAGCTGGATCATGTAATGGAAAACTACATAAAAATGGGATCTTACTCTTATTGCTACATATCATTCCAAACATGCGTTTCCCATTTCTAAGATTCACGTCATAAAATATTAATGAGGGAATGAAGTGATTCCTTGAGGGAAGGAAGGGCATTCCGTATGAGAATGAACTTTACAATGCTGTATGTGAGTCCCTGGGGGCAGTTTTGCCCCTGACTTCACATGAGTAGGTCCTTGACAAGGCCTTTCTGAGGGCTGCTGAGTTCAGCAATCTCTTTTGCACGAAGCAAACTACAAGATCAATAACCTGCAGTAGAAAAATAAGGAACAAAGTTTGCTGATTTTTATAGGCATCAAGAGAGGTGTAGGGTCTTTGACTTCTAAATACTGTAATAATAGATACTAATATAATTTATATCTTAGTGGTATAACCCCTTGATCTTTTATGTGTCTGGGTTATTCCAGACATGGATTTAGAAGTAGCTTCTGTTGTCAGTGTTCTTCATATAATTGCTACTGTTTAACGAAGGCACTCACTGCAGAACACCAGCAAGCTTCAAGCTGTACTAGCTTTCTCTAACTGAAGCCTGCGCTCCATGGGAGGTAGCTGACTGTGAACATTTATACTTTGGAGCATTCTGAAAAGGAAAAAATTGCTCATTCCTCTGAAATGCTGTGTTTTTACCTGGGGATTAAATATCTTTCTTTTTATTTTAGAATTATATGAGTATCTTTATTGAGATCTATTTAATAAGAAGACAGTTCTAGACACCTTCAGATTTTACTCACTGCATGTTGCTATGCTTTCCTTTTGCTCAAAAAAAAAAAATCATCAAGACAGTTCCCATGGGAAATAAGATGTAAATTACCAAGAATGAACCAATGGGCCAGATTATACAAATTTATCATCTTTTGGAATTCCTAATATGGTCATAAAAAATAAAAAGTCTGTGGAGATAACTCTAGTTCTAGTCAGTTGATCGTAATTGTCTCATTATCATAATACTCCCTACAGGGCCCTGTGGTAGTCATAACCTGCACTTTCTGTAATACAAAACTTGCATCCCTCAATGGATGCCTTCTGTGTAGTGGTGGTACTATAAATAATCCTTCATCTCAGTGCAGTGCTGCATTAGAGGATGCTTCCATGCCTTCAGTATAACGTGAAAAAACTTTGAGGTCTGAAAATGCTATTATCGAACTTTTAAACAGGAAAAGACATTCAGTATTCTTACATACTTGAATTATGCATTCTCAGTATAGCAAATGGGTATATGAATTGTACTTAACTCTGTGATTATTATTTTAAAGAGATAAATTCCATAATGTTTTAAAATAAATAAATTCCGTAATTGTATTAAAGAGATAAATTCATAATGGTGCCCTAGAAGTAATTTCTTAGGCTGGTTCTAATTATACTTAGATGAGATTTATAGTGTTGATTACTATCATTTTAAATTTTCAAAGGAACTGACATGAGCAATCAACACATCCCATACTGTAGATTGATCTTGCTGTTGTAAAAACTACCTGCCAATTGCTTGTCTGCAGGTTGATGTGCCATGGTACATATATTATTTCAGGAATTAGTGCTACATGTGCATAATATATGCATTTTGTTCAATGCTAAGACATAAAACCTGAATACTATCTAAGAGGTGAATTTAAATTTTTCAGTCCTATAATTTTTTTTCCTTTAGATATTTTTTTGTCTTTTTGGGAATTTTCCAACCAAATTATTACACAGGACTTGGTGTCCCCATATGAATTACACAACACACAGGCAACTGGTGTTAAAAGCACACTATTAAAGCTTCAAATACAGGTACATTTATCTGGAAACATCAGTTCTGAAGATGCTATGCTATGTGTACATTGTGACAGTTTTTTATTGACATAACATGAACTTCTCTCATGTAATTCTGGTCTTAGTCATTACAGGTAGTCTACTAAATGAAAAAGGGAAGGTATATGAGCTAAAGCATGGGACTGCAGTTCTCCATACTGTGTGAATTTTAGCATGACCCCTTTGGCATGCTTTTTTATTCAAACAGAAGAACACCTGCATAGTTATGCCTGAACACAAGCTGGGGACCCAGGTCATTTCCTAATAGGTAGTTGAGATGCAACCAGTCTGTTTTGGAGAGAGAAGAGTTTAGCTATGGAGATCTAGACTGGGCTGCCACCATCTTTCTGCCAAAGACAAAACCTGCTTATTTTTTTTTCAGTAGCATGAACACAGGCGCACACATTATTTTTGAGAATTAATGAGGATGCTTACAGGAAAAGGTGTTGGTTTATAGAATTTTGCCCTTTCTCCTCTGCATCTGCTACAAGAGTATAAAATGAACAAGAAAAAGAAAAGATAATAGTCATCTGCAAGAAACAAGAAATGCAAAATATTGAAGGGTAGTGTGTTAGTTTAGGTCTGATGCATCATGATTCTTGATTAAGACAAAGGCAGCCTTGAAACATTGTATGTTTGTCTTATGCATCTGTGAGAGGCTTACACAAGACAGGCATAGCCTTGATTTCCCTGCCCATGGCAGGGTGATTGGAACTAGATGATCTTTAAGGTCCCTTCTAACCCAAACTGTTCTATGATTCTATGATTTGATTCTAGCAATCTCTTTTTCCTAAATGTTTGACTTCACAAATTAAGCAATGCTCATTCTTTGTGTAGATGTATATTTTCTCCTTGTTTGGAATATGAGACCATGGCCTTCTGGAATGTTTATGCATAATGTTTTAGGTGAACTGCTAAGATTTCTTCTGCTTAAGGTGAGTAATAATTGTAAAAAGTGTTCCTGTGTGAATGATCATAGCTAGATAAGCACAAGATATTTTGATAATATCATTTGTAGTGGTCAAACAACGTGGGATGCTGTGCTCCATTTCAGTATTTGCAGGATCACATTCTCTGCTGGACACAAACTTTTCTACTTGTTCCCTTTCCATCTTGATGCCTTTTACTGTTTCTTTTCTAAACTGTTTCTGTCATGTCTCCATTTCCTTGCCAGGCATCTTCTCCAACCTCCAGCTCCCTTACCTTATGGGAATAATTTTCTCCATTTTTGCTTCCCCACATTCTCCCAATTCATAATGTATTTGACTAGACATATCTTTATGCCTGTTTTTCTTCTTCCCCACTCACTGATTTTACTATTCAGTTTTTCCTCTTATCCTCCCTACATCAGAATGACATGGTTTCCTGCCATATACTGCTAACAGGGGGATTACCAAGAGGGGTGGAGAGACAGTTTCTTGGTCACAGTTCCAATCATTACAGTGAAATTCTAGCTCTGCCAGCTGCAGCAGCCTAGGTCTGGCACGTACCTGTTTGGGTTCTACATGTGCAGCCCGGCGAGCCTGGGGAGCTCTGAGGGAATGGAACATACTCACACTTGGGGAAGGCACATGTGCAGCCTGAGAAGCAGTTGCTACTGGGAATGATGAGACCCTTAAGCACATTTAAGGAAGAGAAGGTTTTCAGGGACTTTCAGCTGAGAGAATCCAAGGGCCCTGTGCAAGCTGTGGTTTTTATTCTTTCTCCAACCTCAGCACCGTATCTTTGTTGAAGCAACAATAGAGGGCATACTATTCCAGAGAGTGTGGCCCACTTAAAAAAATAAATATATATATATATCTCCCCAGGGTGTTTTAATATTGCAAATGATTTTCTTTATTGCTGGAAGCAGCTAAATATTTTTAGGGTAACTTCCCATTCTGTCCTTCCTTCAAGTATTATGGCTGGACTTTACTACATTCCATATGGGGAAAACTTTATTTCCTGGCCTTGTCAGCCTATAAACTTCTTTCTCATAAACTTTTAAAGGGATTTAATTAAGTAACTTTGTTCTCATAATAAAATTACCTAACTTCCTTCATGTCCTCCCATCAAATTTCAGTGTGCTCTCAGATTTCTCACATGCTGCCACTCTTTAGGCTCTGTGGTCACAAGTAGAGGTGATGTATTGGTATGATTAAGTGAAATGTACATAGTTGATTAGCTTTTCATTGGGCAGCAACCCAGAGCACTGAAACTATAGAGTGGGAATACAATGCTGAGGAAAACTTTGCCTAGATATTCCAAAATGGAGTAAAGGAGCTGCCAAGTGTAAATGAAAAACATTTGGTCTGAATACTGGCGATAATTATCTTCTTCATTCACCAGGTTTAGATATAGTCTGCATGGCTTTGATATTTATTTTGTATCATATTCTGGTTCCACTATTAGGCTATTATGTGCAAGTCTCATCGAGCATACTTGTTGAATAGTCTTACTCACCCTTGTGGAATGAACCTTCAGATTGTTTCTCTGTTCAAGTCCGTTTTATACTGCTGTCATTTTGATGCATTCACTGCTACATGTAGATGTAAATGACACAAGAACTACCCTGTCACATTTATTTTTATACCTCTCTAAACCTGCTGCACTTTGGGACAAAAATGTGGGCAAGAATACCATCTTTATCCCTGAATGCCACTCTCCCTACATGCTCCAACCTTTTGTACTATTGAGGTTCAACGGAGGGAAATCTTTCTTAAATACTTTTAAAACTAAATTTCAGACAGCTAATGATACCACATTTGCATAAGAATGTGTATAAACACAGGCTTGTACATGTAGCACACATGTATGTAGGAGCGCACATATGTGAAGGTAAGTACACTCTCACACAGAAAGTTATGTAAGTTCACACACACACTCTCTCAAAGACTCAGAGAAGATGCCCATCTGACGCTTTTTATTTTACCTTCTTCCACACTTAGCAGAGGAGAGGAGATCTTTTACAGCTCTTCTGACAAAAGGTGAAGAATGCCATTCTTTTCTCATATGTTCAGAAACACAACAGCAAAAAGAGACCATAAGATCTTACTTGTTTATCTCCAATGCTAAAAAAGTTTCTTCTTATAGAGTTCTCTACCTTCTTTCTCTATTTTTTTAACACCTTATTATTAGCAACGTTTTCCTGAATGTGAAAAGTGAGAGGATTCCTTAAGTTGTGTTTCTTATAATGCTCCTATTTTGACATCTTTAACTCGTGTATTGTATATTTTTGAAACAGCCCGACTTAGTTGACTCATATGCAGTTTGGAATCCCCCAGATCCTCTTCTCCAAAGCCAAGCATCAACTGGATTTCCCCCCTACTATTTTTATGGAGTTGCTAATTCACATTTAAGTGGAGGAGTTTGTACTACTCCTTTCTGACCTCATCAGTATTTCAGAGTATTTCATCTGTATTTCAGTGCTCTGGTGGACAAAGATCTTTTGCATTCTAGTGTTCTTATTAGAAGTGCTGTTGCTCACCCTGTTTGATACTGTTTTCAGAGGTCACAAGGATATTCTTTACTACATTTGTTAGTGAAACTATATAATACCATGGATTTCGGGAGATTATCTTTAATAAATGTCCTGTTTGACTGTGAATGCTAATAACCACGTTCTAAATACAATTTTCAGTTAACTGCTCATCTCAGATGCATTTCATCTAGATGGTATTCAATAGTGCAGTTGAAAGAGTTTAGTAAGAGATTGACAAAGGTTTAACCAAAGGTGAGATTTGTGGCTTTTTACAGGCATTTGTGGAGACAATGTCTGTTGCCTGACAATCTATCAGAAACCATTGATCTGTTTGTCACCAAGTGGTGGGTGCATTACCAAAGGCTTTCATTATTGATATGAATAATTCAGTAGCCTCATTGCCAAAACTGGAAAAAATAATTTCAGTGATTTTGTAATATCTGTGTTTATTAACAGAACCAACTTCGCAATTTCAGTACTTAAATGCATGTGTTGTTTCATGTAAGGGATACCGTTGGGCTAGGCATTGAGAATATTTCCACTGGTGTTCTTTCAGCAACATTAAATTGCCATACACCTAGCTTTGAAATCATTGCTGGATTTGATTCAGTTACTCATGGAGTACCAGCATTGTAGAGTGGTCTAGTTATTACTGTCTTTTCAAGAATTCTTGGTAGGATTAGAGAAGTAAATGTGTCAGTGTCACAGGAGAAACTCCTACTACTGTCAGAGACAATCCTATCTGTGGAGAACTCTTAGGTAAGGACCTTTCTCTTGATAAGTGAATTAAGAATACTTCAGTTAGGATGTGCTAAAAATAGTAAAAAAATCACATCACTAGAGGGGGAGGGAAGGAGTATTCTGCCCTTGTTCAATGTCTCCATTTTTTTCTTTGAATTAAGAATTGAAAAATTTAAGATACTTAGAGGGGCCTATGAAAGGACAAAATGCAAACACTAGATATTGCAGAAGAGTGGTTTTGTTTGTTGTTTTTTTACTCAATGAGGCTTGGATTCACTAGTTTCATTCACATTGAAATTCATTGCTGAGTTGTGCAAAACATTTGATACTGTTCCACATGACTTCCCTGTCTCTAAATTGCAGAGGCATTGGTTTGACAGATAGATCAGTTGGTGGATAAGGAATTGGCTGGGTGGTCACACTCAAGATGTTGTGGTTAATGGCTTGCTGCCCAAGCAGATACAAGTGATGAGTAGCGTTTCTCAGGTGTCAGTAGTGGGACCAGTGGAGTTTAACATCTTTGTTTGTGGAGAGTGGGACTGAGTGCGCCTTCAGCAAGTGAATCCAGACTGTGTGGTGCAGTTGACACACTGGAGGGAAGGGTTGCCATCCAAAGGGACCTTGAGAAACTTGAGAGGTGGTTCTATGCAAATCCCATGAACTTCAACAAGGGAAAGTGTAAGGTCTTGCACCGAGGTCTGGGCAATCCCAAGCATAGATACTGGCTGATGAAAGAATGGATTGAGAGTAACTGTGCTGAGAAGGATTTGGGGTTCTGGTGGATGAGAAGCTCAACATGAGCTGGCAAAGTTTGCTTGCAGCCCAGAAAGCCAACTAGCAAATTGGGGTAGGTGATTCTGCTAATGTGAGACCCCACTTGGAGTACTGCTTTGAGCTTGAGAGCCCTTAACATAAGGACCTGGACCTGTTGGAATGAGTCGAGACAAGGGCCACAAAAGCGATCAGAGAGCTAGAGTATCTTTCCTATGAAGACAGGTTGAGAGAGTTGGGGTTGTTCAGCCTGGAGAAGATAAAGGCTCCAGGGAGATCTTATAACATCCTTGCAATACCCCAAGGGCGTCTACAAGAAGCAGGAGAGGGACTTTATACAACAGCATGTAGTGACCGGTCAAGGGGTCTTTAAGCTGAAAGAGAGTGGGTTCAGATTTGCTATGAGGAAGAAATTCTAACACTGTTAGGGTTGTGAGGCACTGGAACAGGCTGCCCAGAGAAGCTGTAGATGTCCCATCCCTGGAGGTGTTCAAGCCTTGGTAAGGCTTTGAGCAAGTGGAATGTGTCTCTGTCCATGGCAGGAGAGTTGGAACCAGATGATCTTTAAAGTCCCTTCCAACCCAAACCATTCTATGATTACATTCCTGTAATAAACTCCTATGCTGATATTAATAATTGCAGGTGGAAGTGAAACTGCTTTGTCTTCTATTTCTTATGCAGGTATAAATGCAAAAAGAATGAGATGGCTCTTTTTTTTTTCTTTTTTTAAAAAAAACACCCATTTTTCTGCAGGGCTCACTAAATGTGGGCCTTTTGTAGTTAAATATACAAGTAACACCTGACAACTCTTATTCAGGCTCATTTGTTGCAAATTGGGAAGTCTGATTCAGCAAACTGAGACCTTGATTTTGTGAAGTGTTTTAATTTGTGCATCATTTAAGGTCTGTGAATAGGCTAATTTTCCCCAGTGGGTTTATTTGTTTTTTAAATGTTGCTAAGTATGTCTTCCTTCATGTGCTTTCTTTCTTGGGTTAAATATTGTTTTTCTCAAATGAGACTGAAATTAGACATTTTGTTTATAAAGCAGAAATTTGATTGTAGAAACGCTCTCATATTCTTGATCACTTTGAAGCTTATTTGTGTGCCCGCTGATGAAAGTTCAATCTTTTTTTTAATGAAATGTGCTCTGCAGGGTAACAATGGGATAATTTTAACTCCTTTGTTTTCTGTTCCTCAAATTCTTTTAGGTGGTGCATAGCCCTTTCTTAGTTCTGTGAAGGCATAGTCTCTACTAGAGAGGCCTAATTTTCACATGCCTTTCTTTATGTCTTCACTTTGCCACCTGCAGTGCACTAAGCCCATTGCATGGCTGGTGTAACATTTTGTTTAAATTTGTTGGTTCCTGGGCTGAATTTCAGTGTGACTCAAAAATGCTTTGTCTGGGGACTTTGAGTCACTTTTTCTTTATGGCTTCCGCAATTGTATTCTTGACTGCTCATTCTGTATTTTTGGAGAGCAGGAGATCAAGCACTGGACATGTAATTTAAATGTACTAGATATTTCGGATGCAAGTCCTAGTAGTGTACTTCCTGCTATTCATAAGAAGATTATGGTGCATTTATGGATGATGTAACTATTTTCTATCTCCTTGACTGTATTCCGTTGTTCCGGGGGAGCATCTTCAGATGCTGAGTTTCCCTTCTTTCTTCGTGCTGTAATATTTCATTGCTTCTCATAATTGAGATAAATTACCTCAGGAAAAAAAAAAGATTTATTGTTAGGAACAAACTATTTTTAGATCATAAATTGGAATAACTAATGGTTTCCTAGTGATAGCTAAAGATTCTTTATCTTCCTGGAAGTACTGGATACAGTGAACAGCTGGGACCTCTTCTAGGGAATTCAGTGGCAGACTTGGTCAAGTTTTCTTTTGAAATTCAGTTAGTCATGAAAGGCCACTTGGTGTTCTTGTTCTATGTTATTGCTCAGTAGAAATTCTTGTTGTGTTACAGCCTTTCACGTTCTATTCCAAAACTGCTTTAGACATGGAAAGTGTTACCATTCTGGTCATGCAACTTTGGCATTTGCACGGCTATTCTATTCTCCTTAGAACCCAAAGCTGCTAGCAGAGTGTCAAAATGCCCCAAAATCTAGCGAGCACAAGATGAAGTTTCTATTTTCATGTTGTTTTCAGCTGAAAAATGAAAGAATTGTCTTCTTTTGCCTTTCAAAAACATTTTTATTTTCAGGTGTGGACCTAAATTTATTAAGAAGACGAACTGAAAGATCTGCGCCAAACGCATATCAGATGCACTACAACCCCAAGGACTAGTCCTTTTGGTAGTGTTGAACAATGTACATGGAAGAGTCATTTGGTTCATGAGATCAGACAAAGTCTGAAATAAAACCTCTGAACTCTGTATAGGGCAGAGGTACCAGCAACGACTGCTTCCATCTATTGTCTGCTCTGTCAGACTACTTGCTAACATAGATATAGCTGATGACTGATGCTTTCTCATTCTTATAAGCTCTTCTTTTTGTTGATTATAACATGCTATTACCTTGATAGCTCTGAGAATCAGTAAGGTTCTGATGTCCACCAAGTTTTGTTAAATAATAGCCAAATATGACATACTTTAGAAAACTCAAATGATTTGAGACTGTTCACATGTGTATAAAATACTTTAACAAGGATCACACAAGCCCTGAAGTGTGAGTTAGCTTTAGCCACTGTCAGTTAAATCTATTAAAATTCTAGGTGATCAAATCAACTTTGTTAAGACTGTATCAGAGAGTTTTCTTTAATCTTGTTTTCTTGTCATTCCCTTTGGTATCACTTTATTGATAAATCTTTGAGGATTCTTCTTGAAGTTCTTAAAGAGTTCATTATTCATGGAGGTCAGGCAGGCTTCCTCAGAGTGGAGAGATCCTGCTTCCAGAACAGAAAATTTATACAAGCATTTTAAAGTGGTGCAGTCATGGTCTTTTGTGTGCTGGAAATTAAACACCATTTTATAAGACACTGCCATAGATACTTTGCCGTGTTTTAACCATGAAAGAGGATGATGGCATGCTTCCTACATTTGAGTTAAGATGACTGTAACATTTTTGCAACAGGTAGTGTACAGTACAGAACTGAAGTTTATAAATTTGTGATAGGGCTCACACTGTGCTGGGGCTTAAGCGGGAGGATGTGTATCTAAAGAAGAACAGTAATACAGCTTTCAAAGAAGAGGGAACTGGCTGCCCTACTTATGACCCTTCCCTGTTGGCTGGGTGAGGAGAAGTAACTTATAAAGCCTACCTTTCTAACTGCAAAGTAGAAAGGAACTTGGAAAAGGACAGAAAAAGGAAAAATGAAACACAGGAATTAAAGTGAGCGCCCAAATGTATTCAAAATGCTGCTCCTCGCCTTTGGGAACTTGTTTTACTGCCTTGGTTAGCTGAATCATGAGGTTGCTTTTATATATTCCCCCAAGATATTCAAGCTCTTAAAAATTCTTGGCAGAATTCCCGTTATTCTCCAGAAATCTTTTCCACTCTGCCTCTAGGATTTCAGCATGGGATTTGCTGTTAATTTTTTAGGGCCTGATTCATAGCAAATTTTTACATCCCTTGTGTAGGACACTTTAAGAATTTGCCCAGAGAGGGTGAGAGTGTGGATATATCTAGGGCAGCAGCAGGAGACAGAACTTTCTCAACTTTGTTTAGAGATGAGAGGGAGGGGAATTTACTTATTTATTGACTTCTGTACTACTCAATACCTGTGCAAGTCCTCACTGCATGGTGAGTGTGCAGTGCCTTAACTGCATTATTAAAGAAGAGGAGAATCTCTCCACAGCTGGAAAGCATGAAGACTTGCAAGGATCTTATATTGTTTAAAAGGTATTTGATACCTTAGTTCTGCAATTATTTGCCTTTCCTGCTGGAAGGCTCACTATAACTTTTTCTTAGACAACTCAGTATTTCTCTACTTTAAACCTCACATCAACTTCTGACATATATGGTCTGAACTTGCAGTCAAACTTCTGCCATGGAAAGCTATCAGTCTCACTTTCAAGTATCTTAGCTGAAGGTTCATCTGTCTTGTCAGAGTTCAAAGGAGCACCATGTTGCTTTTTTCCCCTCTTGCTCTTGCCTTACTTAAAACCCATTCCTTGTAATTCTGCTTGAATTCTTAACTCTCTGAGAGAGGGTCCTGATATTGTCAGTACAGTCTTTTTCTCTATTGCCAAAATAGATGAGGAAAAGAAACCTGGAGGTATTAATTTTTTAAAAAAATAAATCTGAACTATCTGTCTCTGTGACTCCAGGCTACTGAAATTAATGAATGTTGACAGAAATATATAATAAAGCTTAACTGAACATTTGCACCTGCAATACATGTTGAATGCTTCCCCCATACCCCGCATTTGTTCTGTGTAACTGTTTTTTCTGTTCCCAGTGACTGCTTTTTGGAGGAATAATATCTTTTATGAAGTACACAGGCAGACACGGTGTGAACTGGGATTAAAAGGAGTGTGATAACTCTTGGAATCCAGCTGACCAAACTGGATCTATATTCTTTCATATGTGAAAATGAGTCTCTGCATGTGAACCCCAAACATAAAATAAAAAAATGATAAAGTGATGTCTGGGATTTTATATTACAGTGTAAACTCATTCTCTAAGGACAAATAACATTACCTTAGCTTTGTGGAAAACATTCTTCTAACTTCATTGTTTTTTTCACTTTCTAGGGTCTTTTAGAGTGACTTCATAGAATCATAGAATAACCAGGTTGGAAGAGACCCACCGGATCACCGAGTCCAACCATTCCTATCAAACACTAAACCATGCCCCTTAGCACCTCATCCACCCATGCCTTAAACACCTCCAGAGTTTTCTCTGATGTGCACAGAAAAAATTCCAACATAAGGTAAGTGAAAGTTATATCACACTTTTCATCATCACTGTCCTTAATAGACAGTGGTGGTGTGTTGTTTTTTTTACAAGCAGGAAAGTTACACAGACCTCTCTCCACGTGCTGTTCCCATATCCACACCTACACAAAATCTGTTGTCATGTTTTGACCAGGAAATATCCATTTTCCAGTTGTTTGAGGCTCACAGTTCATTTGAGTTGTAAGTAAATTGCAGACCATTAGTATTACCAGCATAGATCCTTGCCAATCCCTATCACAAACCACACACTCCATCACAGCAAGTAGGCAGAAATTAGGGGACAGGTGAGGGGTCACTGTTAATGTTAAAGTTAAATAACAGGTGTCAAATTTCTACAGTTAAAAAGACCAGTCAGTTGCACATTCAGAGGTTTGATTTACCTTACAGTTCTCTACCTGGGTTATAGCCAGGTTGCAATACATTTCTTTCAGGTCCTGTGTAGTATCTGTTATTCCTACCTGGATACATCCCAGGACATCCTAAATATCCTAGGCACTATATGCCATGTGTGGAAAGCTGAAACAGGTCCTCAGTGTTCAGAATTCTGAAAATATGAGAAATTATTTCTTAATGTATTACAATCTGTATGCTCTATATTAGCATATGAGATACTTCACTCTATAGGCCTTCAAAACTTTCTGGGAGCCAGTATGTTTTATATCCACCTCCAGAGTGAAACATATAAATATATCAGATGCCATCTGTGGCATCCTAGCATCTAAAACATTCCTGTGTGACTGACAGATGAGATGTAAGACCTACATACGTTTTCTGGATTGGTGGTGGGATGCCCTTGGGTGTCTAAAATAAAACTATGTTTAGGCAGCTGGATCCCATTGAACAGCCTGACCTAAGAAGAATTCAGGCCCCTGAATTAGGAGTCATTCACAAGATCTTGTCTGTGGCTTAGTAGTTCAAAGGGTGGTATAGTGTGAGTATTACCTCATGCCCCTGGGATACCCTCTGTCTACGCACTCTCAAGTAATTGTTCTGTCTTCTTTTTAAGAAATTGTCCTGATAAGACATAGGAAGGATCTTCTGGGTCACAAAATCTGATGCCTGCTAAGCTCAGAGCATGGTGTCATGCGATCCATTTCTGAAGCTGTGTGGTCCTTTTCATGGACCTGAGAAACTGTTCTCTTTCTCTCCCCTTTACTCTGTTCAGCTGCGGCCCTCTCTTTATTTTCCCACTCCACTCAGCTTCCAGGACTCCTTCCCCAAAACACAACCCCCCCAAACTCTTTAGCAGTTAAATTCAGAAGGTCAGCTCACAGTGTAAATATTTACACAGTAAACTTTGCTCTTTCTATGCTTAAAGATAACTCTCTGTGTTTTTAACCTCCTAGTGAACCTCACAATGTTACCAAGAAAGGTCTGTCTTCTTAGTGAGGCCTAGAAAAAAGAAGAGAAATATGTAGGTCAGGCTGTTTTAGAGAACCTTTTCCAATTTTCCTGCACTAGCAAATCTGATTATTTGCATCATGAGGTTTGTGGTATTTGATGCGTTTGTTGAAGTTTCCCCTCCTGGAGTCCTGTGATGTTGCTTTCCATCAAAAAAAAAAATTAAATTCTTAGCCTTCATTCTTGTACAGGAAAGCTGGAAGATGTAAAACTAAGAGGGTCAAGATTTTGAAAACTTGAAGAGACAATTTAATTGTTAGTATTTTGTGAAGTGTAGAGTCAGACAAGACTGAGTCAAGATTTTCTAAATTGACAAGATATCTCTTTTCCTTATGTTTTTCTAGTAAGCCTAAGCTCATTCAACATTTTTTTTTAATGGAAATAGCCACTATATATTTTACACATTTCTTTGTTCAATGTACTAAATTTTTATTTTCCTGTCTAAAATTGTCTTACTTTTAGGGTTTTTTTGCTTTGCACATAGTAACAAAGAATATTTTCAAGGTGAGATTTGAAAACAGATAATACATAAGTACTGTTGGTGTTGACAGGAAGTCTCTTACATGTGAAGGGCAGCATAAGATAAAATAGTTGCCTTTTTCTGTTTTCAAACAAGTAGCTGATAGAGGCTGGTATCTCATACTGAAGGGAGGTAGAAGTTGGTGTGATTTTAAAACACAGTTGATGGAGGAGATGGTTGAGTTTCAGCTTAAGATAGAAAGCTATGTTTTAAGCACTCTGAGATTGAGTATAGCTATTCATGAACTGGGAGGTGTCAGAAGGACAGCTCAAGACAGAAAAGGAAAAGATCTAGGTTCTTCCCAGAAGACTAATCTAGGTTAACAAAGATTAAAAATAGCTATCAGAACAAAATAGTCAGTAGGCCTGCTTTTGTACTTTGATGCAAGTTTGCAAACAACTACTGTTGCAATGGACTCCAGGTGGTTGGAGCAGGGTTTGGGGGAAATCAAAGAGCATACAGAAGGGACTACCTGTTCATTCATTGAGCTCATTCTGCAGAGGTGCAGTTATGGAAGTCTGTGTTCTGTTGACTGTATAGATAAAATCAGGACTTGTGCTTCCAAATCTCCTTTTCCAGCACTTCCCATGAATGCTGTTTTCATGTAGGAACAGGTGAAGACAAAGAATGCCATGCATGTTTGTCTTTGCTTATGGGTAAAGTTATTTTGAGTTAGTTATTTTTCATGTGTTAGCAGGATATCCAAGTTAGTTTTCTATCATTTATAGTGGGATTTTTATATAAAAAGCCACATTATTTCTGTAAGGTATTATATGTTTCCTTTAGGGAAGGCTAAATCAGCCATATTAGATCAGCTAAATTCAGACTTCTGCAATAAAGGAGGGAAATATGTTTTAGATAGTCAGGAAATCTATCCAGCAGTGTTGTGATGGACAAATAAGAAAGAATTGGGTGAGGCTGAATAATAAAGAGTCTGTCACAGCAGTATAATATAGTGGCAAACAAGGAAAACAAATGTGTTTATTTTGAGAAGTTACTATAAATCACCAGTAGACCCAGAAACATTTCTCTGAAGAGGGCACAGAAAGAAGTAAAGTTGCACAAAAACATATATGTAACAGGTTGAAGCAAATCAAAGGTTTTGAACCAAAGAGGAGGAGCTGTAGCAAAGCTTCAGGGAATTGTTGCCCTATTGTACTCTCTGTAGTTTCTTGGACCATATGGTTTTATAAGGCATCACTTCTGTATGTGCTAATGAAAAACCTAAAAGAGAATTTGAAGTTTCTATTTGTGAACACATAACATCTTAACTATATGAATGTGAAAACCCAGGACAGTAAGAAATACAAGTGCAAAACTACTACAGTGTACTTCTTGTTAACTACTGATATAAGAATGCTTATTTTTTTTCCTGTTGTTATCAAGTTTCATGTGGTTTCATTACATGTAGAAAAAGTGCAGTTATCAGAAACTTGATACAGCTGGTACATTGCATGTACGAAATTAGCCCAGGCTTCATTCTCGTTGGAATTGTCCTTTGCTACGATGTGGCTCTGTGCTGCAATCCTGTTCTGCATATTATGAGCTCACTACTGGTGATATTAGGAGAAGATGGTTGTATAGCATGAAGGCAGTGGGTTATACTAATCCTGGGCTTCTGAAGTGCCTGAGAATTATTTTATTCTAGTTCTTGTAATACTATCATGACACGATACAGGAGATGAGTGAGATTAATGCTTTTTATGGGATGTGACATGCTCATGTACTCCTGCTACCTATAGGTACACACTCTTAGCTCAATGTCTGCTGTTTGGTCACTGTAATGGCAGAGAGGACACAGAGCTCTTGAGAGAGAGAGGTTGTCAGGTGCAGTGAGTCAGAACTTAGTTGAGTAATTTTGGCATGAAGGATTTGGCCTGCAGGTCAAGCAGTCCTGATGTAAAACATAGTGGAGAACTGCAAGATTTAGAAATGCGAGGTTTCTAGGTGAAATCTGAAACTGGAAGGTAAACAAGAGCAAAAAAAAGTAATTTATAGAAGTTGGGAGCTAGAATAACATGAGGAGTACAGTTTCAAGAGCAAAAAAAAGTAATTTATAGAAGTTGGGAGCTAGAATAACATGAGGAGTACAGTTTCTTGAAGTTACTTCTGGAAACAATATTCCAAATTATAACTGAGTCTCTTGATACTGAATTTGTGTCTAGCAGGGATAGCTGATATCTGTATAAATCTGAAAGCTGTTAAATATCTTAAATTGCTAATCTGCAAGTTAATGAGAACAGGAAAGGTAAATTTATCCTGCTATCCTGGTTCAGCCTCAACCTCTGGCTTCGGTGGCAGGTAAATGCGGACAATTGTGATGAAGTGTACCCTTCCCCTCGGTAAGGTAAAGGGAAAGGTAAACGAGGGAGAGAGACTTGTGAGCTAGAAACTAAAACTAAAACAGCTTTAATGAAACAATAATAATAATAAGGAAAATAATATTAATAAGAAAATAATAAATACATACTAATATACAAAATCAAACCCACTGATGACTGTGTCACCACTGACACTGCAGGGCAGGCATGCATAAAGTTCTGAGCTGAACTCATGGCAGACAGGAGCTGGATTCAGAAACTGGATTCAGGAAGGCACAGATTCACATTGGAGCAGACAGATGGATGAGGTCCTTACTGGATACTGGCCATCAAAGAAGAGACCTTGACCCTCGTGGTCCCTAAGCTTTATACTGGGTATGATTTGTATTGAATAGAACAACTTGTTCGTCAGTTTTTGGTCACCTGTCCTGTCTGCTCCTCCCTGCATATGAGACTCTTTTTTACCCTTTGGACTAATGACATTCTACAAACTCAAGGATGACCTTCATCTCCATAGGGATAGATGAAAACAATGGCATTTCTGCATACCAATGCCCCGTTAGTTTAATCATAACTAAAACAATCAGATGTTATCACCCAAAGAGAAAAATACTGCCTGAAAGGCATGTTGTTAACTTTCAGAAAATTAAGTTACTTAGGTGAGGCTTAGATGAAAAGTTAAAAACTGTTTCTGCATTAGCTCAGAAGTGATCACGTACTGAATTTTTCAAAATTCAGAAATATTCTTGTTGCACTTTGAAATTTTAGATGATTCCGTAGAGTAGGAAAAAAAGCAGCATCTAGGATGTTGCCTCAGCTAGAAGTCCCCACTCTGAATGAAGCAGAGCTGGCATTTTTGTAACTTCCCTGAGCAGCAGGTGAATAGCTGCTCTCACTGTATGTAATGGTCTCCTTTACCCCAAATAGATGCTTTGTACATAGCTGACAAGGTGTGGTCCATTACCATACAATGTTTTGGTTCTGATGAACAGAAATTGTGTTCACGAAGAATAAAGAAGGAAAAAAAACCACCAGAAAGTATTTCCTGAGACTTTTACCAATTGCCTCTGTGGAGAAGTTTTAATTTCAACACCCACCAGAACGATTTTTAATATATGCCACCCAACAAGAAACACAGGAGAAAGAAAAGAAGAATGGCTCTGTGTGATGCATGTTAATGGCTAGAGCATCCCAGGCTTAAATGGGGAGTCCAAACAATATGAGCATGGAGCAGCAATATAAAAAGCTGGTTGTCACATGCTCTGTATTGGTGTCCTTAAAATTAACCATAAAAGAAATTTAGGAGCCTACAGAATTTAGGAAAGTTTTGTGCTTGTTGTGCAAGAAGGTGAGAGCTTTTCACATAAAATTAATTTTGTGCAATAGTGTTCGATTTACCTCTGCATATTTTGACTTTGTCGTAGTTAATTTCTAGGGGTAAGGCTTGTGTTTCCTTTCTGAATGCCCAAATATTCTGAAAAGAATGAAGAGTAGTTGCAGAAGAATATTTTTGCAAAGAAACATCGTGGCTGAAATTCCACTCCCTTGGCCTAATGCAGTTTCTTTGCAGGGCTAATGCTGGGCTAGCATGGAGGTGAGAGGCCTTTTAAAGATGCCTATCTGCTCACACCATGATTGAAAGTACTTGTTTGGTGGCTGCATACCCTGGTCACTCAGTTCTCCAGTATCTTTTGGCTCCCTGTTGCTGCCGAGGCAGTCTACAGACCCAGTGCATAGTGGGTGGGACCTTTGCTATAGGTAAGCTTCAGTAGCCACTCAACTGGCCTTCATCACCGCTGTGAAGGGAGAAGGAAAAACCCCTCACATTTGGCATAGCTCTGTGTGATGTTTGAAAAGTCCCAATGTTACCAAGTTCTAGGGTTTCTTATCTCCACTTGGAAAAAAGTGAGTCTGTAGCCTTGGTGTTTGTGAACGAGAGCTTTGAAAACCTGACCTTGACTCACCCTGCACTGAAAGGCTAATAAGCCACACAAATGTAATTATTCATTTTTCAGTAACTCATGTTACAGCTAATCTCATGATGTTTTGTGGCTGGACTCATGGGTTTCAAAAGCTTGAGGCTGGCAATAGTAAGTAATACATATAATGTCCCATACAAAGCAAAATCAGTTTGTATGCCTTTTTCTTCCAGAACAGATTCTGCTGTGGGCTGGAATTTTCTGCCATAGGAACTGTAATTGACAGTCCAGGACTCTGGCTTTGGTAAGTATAGTTTGAATCTCAATAACTACACCCTATCTACAAGAGAGTAACAGTTCTGTAAGCCATATTTCATTTGGAAATAAGACTAAAAATAAAAGCTCCATATGTGAAGATGTTAAAACCAGGCACGGAGAAAAAATTGAAGCAATTAATTAATTAATTCTGTTGCCAATCTCATGAGGTATACTTCAACTATAATTTGTGGGTGTTTTCTCTTTTGTATTTGCTGATTTTGCACTAGGATTTAGTATGAGAAAATGGGCAAAAAGTATATTCTGGAAGGAATTCTGATGTATTTTAAAATTACTTATTTGCCAGATCACCTATTATGATTTTATTAAAACCATGGCTCAACTTCTATAGCATAGAGACAGGCTTTCAGCATATAGCGTTGGGGAAAGAGCAAATTAATTTTCTTAGCTGCCATTTTGATATACTTAGTAGTACTAATTTTGATTTTCTGCAAAAGAATGCATTAACACTACATTATTATCACTACTAGAGGATTCTCAATTTGGACATACAGAGGTGTTGAACATTACTACATTGCTGCTGGTTATTGCAGTGTGTTGCCACTGATCATTTCTAAATGATTTACCCCCTGGGAGCGTAGCAACTTTTGTGAATCCCCATCTGCGCAGGCAGAGAAGGGCTGGTTATCTCATGCTGCATGCAGGGAGCATAGTTGTCTCTCGGCCTATTTACAGGGATTAATCTCCAGTCTGTATCCATAACTAGTGAGGTAATTAACTCTTTAATTATTGATTCAGACTTTGTGTTGTGCACACATACAATAATTACCTCCTTGTTTTTTTTCTATTCCGTTGTCACAGTGTGGAGCTGCTTTTATCTAGCCGGTGTCTTCCACAACCATTCAAGGGAATGGACTCTGAATACTGGGATGTCTGTCCCTTGTGAGCCCCACTGGTATAAAAATCAGACGCTTTTTTCCTCCTATCAGTAAATGTAGAACATTAGGTTGGTGAAAAAGATTGATTATGCGAAATTTTATTACACTTGCAAAGCAAAGCAAAACAAAAAAATACTATAACTTCGGGAAAATCCTTCCTTCAACCTAAGTATGTCATTGAAAAACATATATTCATGTGTTTTTTATTAAACGTCTAAAAATTTCTGCATTTTTACTATTAAGAATAAACTTCTGTTGCTTTTTTAAAAATTATTTTTAAAAGTCTAACTAAGCCATATTGCTAACTAATGTTGTCAGAAGACATACACAGATTATTCTGGTGTCTTTTTATGTCTGCATGATGAGTACTTTCAAATACCCTCCCTTCTCCCATTAGCAGTTGGATTTCATTTAAAAACTGAGTAATAATAGTAACAGTTCTCAGCAGACCCGTTGAAGCCCTCCCTCTGGAGGCTGCTATAAGGTGAAATTTGCAGTCCACATTTCAACTGTAGAGGTATACATGGCAAGATTATTTTTCCATAGTAATTGAAAAGCTAGGGAATTGCAGGCAAAGCTAGCTGCAGGATGTCTTCTCAGGTAGAGGGTTGCAGAAGTTGCTCAGAGGTCAAGATCTCATGGACCTTTCCATACTCATTTCTTAATGTATCAGCAAGACATTTGTCTTGTATAATTTCTGTCCCATCCCCTCCCAGCATTAAATCTTAAATTTCTTGTGTTTGTATCTATGGTCACACTTCCCCTCCCTTTCCTGCCTCATTTTCCTTTTCCTTTTCCTGGTAGTGACAATGATATATACTGCATATTTCATTTTCACAGTGTAAATATCAGGTAGGAAGTCTACTTGTATTTGCAGAGCAGCTGTATCTAGACAGTACTCTTTATTAGGTTGCTCCTCTGTTATTGTTTATATAACCTACATGTCAGTGGTTGACTTGGCTGGGGCTTTTCTCTCACTCACACAAGACGTGTTGGACATCATTATGCATTTAACTATAAGTCTTCATTCTTCTAATGGAAGAAGTTAATATTAATTTCATGTGTTAGTTTGACTTCTTGAGTGTGATTTTAGTTGATAATCAAATGCCATCTGTGGGAACTATGGTGTGGGTTTTTTTGCTAGTATTTTGCATAGATTATTAGGAGTCTATGCACCACAGTAATTTTTCTATAAGGCTCGGCTTGAGATTTGAAATTTATCATCCTTGTGGACACCTATGTTAAGTAGCTGACTTCCCACCACTGAATTTGCACAAGATCTGCTTATTTCAATGGAAGGAGGATCAGATCTTTCTATTTTTAGTACTATAGGAGGCTTTTAATAATCCAGATGGACAATACTCATGGTAGTTTACACAATTAGTGAAAAAACATTTTCAGTCATTTTCTATATTGTCTGCTTTGAGCTAAGATTTATGTTATTGGTGACTGCACAATCCTTGTACTTGTTAGATAATCTACAGTAAACACACATCCTTTTAATTACATCATAGTAGCTTAAACAGATTTGTAGAACCATTAAAAGATCAATACTTAGCTTTTAAGTGATGAATTAATTAATGGAGTGTGAATGCTGAAAGTTTGCTTTATCCAGCATGTACTACGACTTTTCATAGCTTCAGCACCAATAGGAAGAAGTGCAAAACTACATGAAGTTAATAGGTTGAAAATGCTTATATAAATATTTCACTTTCATTTAAGCCTAGTGACCATTCCTGTAAACTTTTGTGTTAGTCCAGAAAATTGGCAGATTTTTTTTTATATAAAAGTGGCATATGTAAAACGTACATGCAAATCTATTGCACCCTGCTTTAAGGCTATGATTTTAACTTTTTCTTTGTGACCAATCTCAGCTGGAGTCAAGGTGAATTTTATGCAAGTACTTAGTTTGTAAGGGTAACTTGATCAGCTTTCCAGCAAGAAAATCACAAACTCAAAGCAAGCTTAAAGGTATATCTAACACAAGTTCAAATACATAATAAAACAAAGAAAGTGACAAAATAAATGTTTTTATTCTTCTTCTTTCCCCCAATCTTCCTGCATTACAACTAGATATAAAAGCAGAAAAGCCACATATTGAGAAGAATAAGTATGTTCTCATATTGTTTCTTGGGCAACTGTGGATTGATTTCAAACAACTCTCTAAAAGCAATTCATAGGATCATTTATAAGTTTGTTACTGATTCTTTGTTCTAAATTGAGATGAGATAGAACATGCTGAGACTGCTTTTTTTTTTCTAAATCCATTCAGCATTGGTTAAAACAAATAGGCTACAAGATCATACTAAACAAAAGCTCTACAGCTGGCATCAGCCTGACTAGCTTGTAATTCTCAGGAGTCTAAGTAAGTCTAAATATTCACAGTCCTACATACATAATAAGAGTCTTACCTACCAAAATGCCTACTGCTGTCTTCTGTTACTGTCCTTTCTTTATGCAGTGAAGTCCCTTTACAAATATTTCTTTTGTAAATGCTTCATGTCCTTGATTTGTAGTGACACAGGGCAAGAAACAGGAATGATTTTGAATGATTGTAAGTAGTGTATTCAATTGATCCAAGTAATGTGTTAAATGGTTACACCAGGAAAAAAAAGCTGGAAATCCAGAATCATAGAATCACGGAATGGTCTTAGATGGAAGGGACCTTAAAGATCATCCGATTCCAACCCACCTGCCATGGGCAGGAACACCTTCCACCAGATCAGGTTTCTCAAAGCCTCATCCAACCTGCCCTTGAACACCTCCAGGGTTGGGACATCCGTGACTTCTCTGGGCAATCTGTTCCAGTGCCTCACCATACTCACAATAAAACATTTCTCCCTAATATCTCATCTACCCTCTTTCAGCTTAAAACTATTACTTTTCATCCTATCCCTGCACTCCCTGATAAAGAGCCCCTCCCCAGCATTCCTGTAGCCCCCTTTAAGCACTGGAGAATGGCTTTAAGGTCTCCCTGGAGTCTTCTCTTCTCTAAGCTAAACTAGCCCACCTCTCTCAGCCTGTCCTCATATAAGAGGTGCTCTGGTCCTCTGATCATCTTAGTGGCCTCCTCTGGTCTTGCTCTAACACATCCATGTCCTTCCTATGCTGTTAGTTTAGAGGACGTTCTGATTGAGTTTTAGGTGTCAATTGGATAACAGACTTCAGCATTTGGAAAACAACCTAAGCAGATACAGAAACAAATCTATTTTAGATATTGTCTTTCTGGAATATTCACTCCAATGGGTGTTCACAACAGGAGCTGATCTAGGATGTGGACTGAAGTTTCCAGGGAACAGGGAGTGCTTTTTGAGATCAGCTCCTGTTGAGCGTCTCGACTGCCAACACCCACAAGTCCTTCTCTTCAGAGTTGCTCTCAATCCATTCTCCTCCTAGCCTCCCTGTGTGCTTAGGATTGTCATGGTCATGGTGTAAGACGTTGCACTCGGCCTTTTTAAACTTCATGAGGTTTACACATATCCACCTCTCAAGCTTGTCAAGGTTCCTCTGGGTGACATCTCTTCCATCCAGCATGTTGACCACACCACACAGCTTGGTGTCAGCAAACTTGCTGAGTGTGCATTCAATCCCACTCTCCATGTCTGACAAAGACAGTAAACAACGCTGGTTCTAGCAGTGTCCACTAAGGAATGCCACTCATCACTGGTCCCCACTTGGACATTGAACTATTGTCAATAACTCTTTGAGTGCGACCATCCAGCCAATTTCTTATCCACTCAGAGGCCTGTCAGTCAATCTATGACTCACAAATTTAGACACAGGAACGTCATGTGGGATATTGTCAAATGCTTTGTACTTAAAACCCCTTGAACAGAAGTGGGTCAATTGTGCTGTAGAAAGGGATTTTTCACTTAGCTTTCAGGTTTGGGAATAAAACATGCCAGCTCTGAAGTGTTTGGACTTTCATTTGTCTCTTGGAAGGCAGACTGTTCTTTCCTCATTTGGCTGGATTTCATGCTTCTACTGTATATACAAATAAAACAGAAAATATCAGAACTTTTTTATTTAATTAAAAGTGGTGGCAGAACTGGAGATATGGCAGTATTACTTGATTTTAAAGCTGTGCTAGTGACAGGCATGCTACTTTGTGTTTGAAGTCTCTTCTCTGTATTACTGGCTATCTTGCATATGTGCTTCGTGTTTTATTCTTAGCCTCACTCTTCTGTTTTGTGTTTACAGATATTCTTCAGGAACAGGCAAACCTGCTCAGATAAAATATGAACTGCCACATCCTGACTATGGCATTTGCTGGCATTCAAACTTAGAATGAAATAAATATATATATTTTTTTAAATCAAATAAGAAGAGAAAGCTCAACATAAGAAAAAAATCTTTTGAGGTATTTAGTTCTGCATACAAACAAGAAAATCCTAAAACCACACATATTTTCCTCGTGGATGCTCCGTGCAATTTTCCACACTCGAAGATACAGTTAAGTTTTTATTAAAACTAGGCTTTAGAGTGCTCGTTGAAATGTAACTGAACTGAATCAGATTAAATATCCAATGTGAACAGTGTTTCAGATTCCAAAGGACTCTAACTTATTTTATCTCTTCTTGCTTCTCATTGAACAAAGACAGTGGAATAAACTTTCCTGATACTTCCATCAATTTCTTCTGTCTTTTCCTTCTCTTTATATTGATTTTGAATGTGTTTTGATGTTTAAGGTCTTGTACAATTGGGCCATATCCTTCCTTTCTGGGATACTATTTATACGGGGATCAGAAAGTGGAGCAAATATGATTAAGGCTTCACGTGTATGTCTATAACTAAAGAGATACCTGAAAGCTAATATTTTGCACACAAAAACTTCCTGTATTTTTAGTTTTCACTGTTTGTCCACATCTACATGTTAATCTTCCTTTTTCATCATTGCATGACGTAGCTTGTTAGTTTTCATCTGGAAATTTGGTTTTACCTTCAGCTCTTACCCCCCTGCCTTCTTTTCTACTGTCCCCTGTTTCCAGTGACCCATCAGCCCTCCCTCAGCTTGCCAGTATCTTCTCT
Source organism: Phaenicophaeus curvirostris (assembly GCF_032191515.1). NCBI lineage: Eukaryota > Metazoa > Chordata > Aves > Cuculiformes > Cuculidae > Phaenicophaeus > Phaenicophaeus curvirostris. Next base: position 40,236,417 of record NC_091394.1, read on the forward strand.
GCTTTGGTATCCCTCCTGTGGCTCCAAGTCTTTACAAACCCCATTTCAATCCCACTTCCACTCCAGTCAATCTGACTTTCATTCCTATGTTTTGTAGGAGGAAGGTAAAAGGGTATTTCAGTTCTCAGCTTCCCTAACACCACTGAAACAATAACCAGTTCATCATGTCTTTTATATCAAAGTTCATTTGCATCACTCTCTACCAGAATAGTATTGTTATCAGCAGAAGAAATAGTAATAGTGATCTTTCTAAATCTTGTTTTTAGAGAGTGTCCTTCCACATTCTGCAAAGCATTTGTTTACTTAATAATGCAGTAACATTTCTGGGAATATAAAAATCTTAAGAACAACCACTCAAGGCTTACACACAATGTCAGATGTAAGATTTGTTTGTTTAGGTCTGCTGATTCTGCTGGGAATGGGGGAATAATGACAGACACATTGCCATGCAGGGAATTTCAGGAACATGAGACCACACTCTCTAACAAAGCAAAGTGTGATGCACACAGCACCTCATTAAAAAATATATTGCTTTAGTTGGGAGTTCATTGCCATGGGCCCACATTTTTCTAAGACTACTCTATTTTGCAAAACTGGTTCGTCTTTTCTCAGAAAATTGGACCATGTTTTTTTTTAACGTATCAATTAAACTGAAAATAATAATAACTTATTTCCCATTTTTCTGTGATATAATTAAGCCATTAAATTCAGTTAAAATAATAAAACAGATAAACAATAATACTTCTATGTCACTACCTTATTATTGTTAAGCAGTTATATTGTTGAAATGTTCATAATTTTTTTCAAGATGTGTTGTCAACTTCTGATGGGAAGATCAGGAGGTGTTCTGACATATTCTGTTTTAATAATACTGAAAGGATGAATTGAAAAATTAAATCATTTCCAGCTCTCCAAAGAGATTTTGGAGTTCACTGGTTGACAAGTAAAGCAATCATTTCCTAATAGTTTCCAAAACTCTTTCCCGTATAGTTATAAATTCTTTCAATGTGCAGGAGCTATTTCATGCTCCACATGTGAAGTAATGAGAACTGTTATTGCATATTTCACATTTCACATGCACATTCACATTCACATTCACATTCACATTCACATTCACATTCACATTCGCATACAGAAGGGGAGTTTCCATTTTTTTGGTTTAGTTTTTCTTTTTTTTTTTTCCCTCTGGCATGCAGCCATGATGCAGAGGAAAGAATTTCAGTGTAAGCTTCTTTTAAAGGCCCCATAATTTTCATTTTAAACCTCTTTTTCTCTGCTCTCTATTCTTTTTCAGTTTCAGACTTACTAGTTAATGCTTCCTCAAAACCAATGTAAAATTGGAGTTTTAAAAAAGAACTGGTGAGGCTGGGATCCATGTCATTCAGTGAAGCCAATGTCAACAGTGCCAAGTCCTCATCAGACTGGCTATGTGCTATAAAGGAAGATTTTTCCAGTGAATTTCTGGCAAATGTATCTGTTGAAGAGAAAAGCATCTTATGATTGAAACTGTAGCCTTACAGCAGGCTAAGCAGGTCTTCAAAATAAATTGAACTGCTGAACACATTTATTTTTATGCTCTGTGTGATTAAGTTGCTCCTAAATAAAGTGTGCAGCAATTAATCTGACAAAAAACCCCTACTGACAGTACCTTTTTCTAATAGTCACACATGTACGCAGCTACTGACTACAAAATGACATCTTGGAAGGGCAGGTCATAGGGAAGAAGCAGACCTTGACCCTGACATCCTCTACTTGAACTTTTCCTGACATGATACTGCAACCTTCAGTGCAGAGCCATTTCCCATCCATCTTATTTGCTTTTCAGCTGCCACCTCATTGCTGTTTCAATGACAAAGGAGGCAGAGCAGGCAGCTGATAATGTTTCCGATGCTGTTTCTGCTGTACATTTCAGCAGGTGAGTGACCCTGTGTGCTTCTTGCATTGGTGAAGAGTTGCTATCATTTTCGCCAAACTGATGGGAAGAAGTGAGGTAAGGGAAAGCTAGAGAATTTACAGTTTGAAGTCAAACAAAGGGAGAGGAGTAGAAGATGTTATTGTTATTTTTTTCTCTCTTTTCTTTTTTTTTTCCCCATCAAACTGATCTAGTAAAGCTTATATTTTAGTATCAGAAGAAAGGGCTCTTCTTTGATGATTTCCATTGATAGGCAACCATGTGCATTGCTTTCTGTGTTACACATGGTTGAACAACTTGATTTAGAAACTGAAAATTGTGATTGTCCTAGCTGGATTAACTCCCAGACTGAACTTGCTTACTGTTTAGAAAACAGGAGAATCCCTTAAAGGTTCCCCACCACAGAGCCATGGAAATGGCCTATCTGCAGTGTTTTGTCTAGGCCTAAGTTTGGTTGCCTGGGAAGAGCCCTTTGGCTTAACTGACTTTCCCACTAATGGAGGGATCAATGTTGAGGAATATCCAAGAGAAGGTTTTTGCAATTACCAGCTCTCTAGGGCTTTCTGTAAGACAAGGTTGTCTGGCCTGGGGTGAGTATGATTGGCATACAAATTATGATACACATCACTCCCTGTATATAGATTTACTAGGATGACAGCAACCTGAAGTGGGAAAGGAAAAACTGGTGAAGGATGCCTGTTTCTAATAGTTAACAATCCCTGAGATTTAGTACAGTAACCTATAAGAAGCAAAAGGGCATACCAGTTCCACTTCTGCTCCCCATACATTATGCTAGGATTGCTTTTTTTTATTGTGCCAAACCCTGTTTGTTTATGCTAAATAATTTTTATGCAGGTGAAAACACAGAGAGTGTCTTACCTTCCGTGTTTGCAACTTTAATTTTTCAAGAGGCTCTTCGTGTTACATCTTCATACTTCATTACAACCCCTTCTTTCATGACACACCTTAATGTTTCCATTTCTTCTGTAATTCTGAAATAAAACAACATGTCTGATGCCAGTGGGTGCCATTGTTTTGCAGCTTTGGTCGATATCAATTTTATGTCCCTGTGGTTAGTTAGCTTACATCTCTTTTCACGTATATTCCTGCTTTGGCGGCTCTTTGTTTCCATTCTCCTCTGTTCTCTGCTTTGATCTAACTTAGCTGCTGTCGGATACCTGTGTAACAGTTGTAAGAACAATAGCAAACTCAATTTTTCTACTTGCCTTTCATCACAGGTGGCTTGTCTGCTGATTTCTGTGTTCTGATTAAAGGCAGCAGAAAAAACACCCCTCTAAAACTATTGAATATTACTAAACTAGTGGATCTTATTATCTATTTCCTGCTGTGCAAGCTCCTCTGGCCACATAATGTCCTGGTGATTGCATAGTATAATAATAATAATATAAAACATATATTTTTCAGGTGGTCCATAAAGACATGCTTCCTGGGAAAACATTCAGCACTTCTATTTGAAATGGAAATTGAAAACTTCCATTGTTTCTTTGTTGTTATTGGGGTTTTTTTGTTCTTTCTTCTCCTCAGCATTTCTCCCTCTTCTTGCTCTTCTGTTCCTCTATTTTGAATTTGTTGATTCCTTTGTGTACCACCTGATCCAGACCAAGCATAGCTGGGCTGGAGCTTCAGCTGATGTGGAAAGACCTCTGTGGAAAGACTGGGAAAGTCTCCTTTAGTAGCTTTTAATACTTCTAATACTTTATAGCTGACAAGATGGGTGTGGTAGCAGAAATTACAACAAAAATGGATCTGCTCATCCTGCTGTTTCATCAGCTCACTGTACTGTTAGTGCTTTCTTCACAGGACATCTGTAAAGCCAGATTTGAACTAGGTCAACCCCTCCCCCCCACCACGCTCTATACCTGCTCATCTATCCTACTTTCTCCCTTTGAGATTACCTTGCATTTTTAATCAATGCCAGTTGATTCCAGATTAAATGTGGCTGTGATGATCAAGATAAACAAGCAGTTAAGTGTAAACTGTCTATGTTTGAGATTTCTGTGTGGATTTCATTGTCACTTGAAACAAAGATCATTGGATTCTTACCTGAAATATAAGACTTGGGAAATGGACTTAGAAAGAACTGTGATCAGAAATGGATCATATGATTAACTAAAAATCCAATTGCTTAATGAATTAAAACCACAGAAACAAAGAAATAAGGTCATAACCCTCTTCAGTAATTTTAAGTTGCTTCATGAATTTCTATGCCTAGCCTTTGTGTAACAATTTGTTAAGTTGGGAGACATTAATATCTCTTAATTTTTTATGACATAACTCATAGGCCATGAAACTTGAGAAATTTTCTTTGAAACCAAACTTCGTATTTAATCTCAAGTTTAGTAGGATGTGGCTTGTCATGCTGGAAGGATCTCAAATTCTGTTGTAAAGGAAATTTTTAATTGTATATTTATACAGCCCTTTCTTCTAATTTTGTGGCAAGGTTGGATGATGTTCTCAGAACTCAGAACCATCTTCTCTTCCACCGCAAGACAAAAATGACAAGTCTAAATTCCTAATACTTCCATTCATCTTATCTGATGAGAGCAGCCAGACTCAGATATGTTGCAGTGATTTTAGTAGCACTTTTATTCTGTAAAATACTGTTTACACAGAGTAATATTTCTGCATTGTGGGCCACTGGTTCTTCAGCGTGTTTTGTCTGTGTTTCCAGTACAAATGAACTTCAATTTGTAAAGGTACCTTATTTTTAATACACACACACACACACACACACGCACACACACGCACACACATGCACACACGCACACACATGCACACATACTTACAGGCCTAGAAAAACCATGGGGAAGTGGCATAAATTTTTTTCTGTTTTTTTCTGTGTGAATAGTGGAACATGTATTTTTCCCTACTTTTATACTGCACCCTGACCTTCTACAGATACCTTCTATAGATGAGTTTTCTTTCATTCCTGATCTACCTCAGAGTTTATATTTAGCATCTCTGCAGATAAACATATCCTGTTCCTTGTCATCCTTGAACACCCACCACAAACTTCCTTTGCCTTTGTCACTGTCAAACAACCACTAGCTATTTTAGACATACTTAATTTTTTTTTAACGCAACCTAACAATGCTCCTGCTTCTTGCTTTCTTTCCCATTAAAATTGACACTGCACGCAAGCATGGTACTGCCTTTTTGGTGGTAGATCTGTCCCCCCAGCTCTCCAGAGGGACACTGATGTTGTGGACATGGAGTAGAATGAGCAGTAAAAGATGCCCAGTGCTCCTACAGGGGTGTGAAAGTATTCAGACATCCAACCAATGAAGCACATCCTGTCTTTCCCTGTTGAGTTGCTGCTAGCTATGATGTAAGGACTGGCTTAACTAAATGTCCTATCCCTCACTGTCTGAAGGAAACCTGGTAAAAGCCAGAAGGCAGAAAACTTACTATCTGTGTTTACTGCTATTGATATTGTCATCTACTTCTGTGGAGCACTTAAAACATAAGACATCATGACACACTCTTTCAGATGAATACCTGTTACCTTGTGAGGACTGTCTAGTGCACTTATGCATTAATTACATTGAAATTAGCTGAGTAGGTGCATTCAGCTGCGTTGCTTAACCAAGACCTGAAGATAAGAAGAGTAATAGAGCACTAGCATTTTCAGAAGTTTTCTCTGGGAGTGAGGGAGTTGGTATGAGGTAGGACTTTTGTTTCTTTAAATTTGTTCATACTTATTAATAATGTGCTACCTTAACAAGCTGTGCAATCCTTGCAGCACTAACAGCACTAAAAGTTATCTGAGTGGTCCAAGTAGTTCACCTTTTTTTCTCAGAAGCTATCTTATCTTGTGTTTCACTCCTTTCCTGAGTTTCCCAAATGTCATCTTAATCAACATTTTTCACACCCTTGGGCAGGTCATCAGCACAGTCATTATCCAACCTCTTGAGCTGATCTACTTAACACCTCATTAAAAAAAATATGTTCAGTTCATCGCTTACTGCTCCTCACTTGTCAACAAGTCCTGTTTTTTTCCCTTTCACATGCAGTCCTTTTGGTGCTTAGTATTTGTCAATCATGAGTTTTTACCCCCTGGTGCATTTTCTCATGCTTTTGTTACCAGCCTTCTCATCTGTATTACATACTGCTGCCTTTTTGGCTTGCATTGTATATATGTATTTTTTTTTGTTCTTGTTTATCCTTTAGCTTGGATGCTAAAGCCAAGGCATAATAGCATACTCAAATGTATTTTCTGCCATTATTTTTTTTTAAAAATAAGTATTTTTATGACTATATTGCAATTGCTTTGTTGCAGCTGTCAGAAACTTGTTGGTTGACATTTTTAGTTGAAATTATTTTCTTACTTGTCTGGATGGTTCAATATTTCTTTAAAGAATCCACAACTATTTCTGAAGGAAACTTGTTAAATTTAAGCTCTCAAATAAAGATACTAGAAATTGGATTATTTATTACTTTTTACTGTGAAACAGTTAAAACCAGAAAATTAGCAGACAATTTTTCTATTTTTTAACTCAATAGAAAACAATTAGGATGCAGCTAAATGGAACATGGCATCCTTACTTGCAGATGAATTCTTGACTTAGTAAAGCTGACCATTGTGTGTTTGAGTAACTAGAGAAATAGTAGTAAAGTTTGTGGCTGTCATATGAACATGAGACCAGTAAGGTGTCTGAGAAACAGGAATGGCCTAACAAAGTCCAATTAGTCCCTGCCCCTCAAATATAAACAATAGTTTTTCTTTCATGAAGAATTCAGGATAAATTTTGTTTTACCACATTGCCTGTGTGAATATTACAAAGGTGAACAAAACTGAGAATCACAGGACTAGATAAGAAAAATCGTAACCCACCCTTGAATATTTCAAAGTATTTTCAAAGACAAGCATGGCTTCAACATGCTTGATATCCTAGTGGCTTCTTTAGTTCCTCCAACGCTTGATAGCTTGATATAGTGAAATGTTTTTATATAGGGAGATTGCTTTTCAAGGAGATAGTCTAAGCAGTTCTGCATTTGACATACTGACATTGTAAAACTTTGAAGTTCTAGAGACAGACTACAGTCCTGGATCAAACTATTGAATTATGTGGAAATTTTTCCTGCAGAATCAGCTTAGCTGAGGTCTCTGGTATGACTAGAACTGTTCCCATGCTGATGTTACTGTGAACCTCAATTTTAAGTTCAGGCCTTTATTACCCCCATTAGCCTGAGCAAGACAGAGCTGCTTTTGAGTATACACCAAAACGAGAAATGAGGAAGAAGAAATGCCAAAGTACACTCTATATACCTGCTGAAGCCTTTCCAATTTACTCTCTGAATTTTAGCTAGAACTGAAAATTTGGCCTTCATTTTCAATACTCTGGAAAAAGGGCAGTACAGACAATTTGACCTCAAAGAATATGTTCTTTCATTGTTTTCCATCTCACAGACCATTACCTTTACAAGTCCTCAACAGGAAAACATCTAGAAAAGGGGGAAGTCCTCAGGCAGAGGCTGCTTGGAGGAAAAAAACTTTCACCGTAATAAAACCAATATGTTTGGAACAAGCTATGAAATCTCCATAGTGCCTGAAAGCAGAATATGATAATTTGGATATGATAACATAAGTGTGCCACTAAATAATTTTGTGTCATAGTCAAAAAGTGAAGAATAATGAAAAAGGTGAATGGGAATGATGGAGAACAATATTCTGACTATGTCCATCATCTCTTAGCTGTACCTGTCTGTTTATGCGTGCCACATGGTCATAACAGCAACTGTCTTCAGAGAGGTGTGCCTAATGAATCCTTTAGGTTGACATTCTACTGGAGGCAACTGTTTATTCTTTTTCTCATTTTTTTTTAAAAAGCACTTTAAATTACTGATGACTCCACTTTTATGCTTAGGGTACTATTAACTGTATCAGCATAAATAGTTCATTGCTGCAGCTATGCTGGGGCTCTGAAAAAAAAGAGGAAAAATTAATAACACTGCAAATGTCTCAAGGGCTGAATTATTTTTTCCTTCCATAACTTGCTCAAGAGTGGGAGCTACAAAGTACTATACTGCTACCATTGCCGTCACCTCACTGCCATAGCTCTCATTATTCATAGGAGGGCAGCTGAAGTTGCTTCCACGCGTTTTGTGCAAGGAACTCTACTGTACCACTCTTACAGTTCTCTAGGCTGAGAACTGTAGCAAATAGATAAGGGGAAACAGTCTACTCCATCTCCATGAGACATAGATTTGACTTTGAGTTGTCCTGGTGTCTTCTCATGCAATCTTACAAATATCATGAGCAAGACTTTTAAGCAGCTCTAAAAGCATAAGAAGAAAGAGCTTTATTTTTTATCGGATAAAAAATATATATATAGGAAGACTAAACATCTGCTGGATTGTGGGAAGCTTCAAACACGTTCGTAGAAGACTGCAGCTTAAGGGCTTTCACTGAAGCATAAACATAATTTATTCTTAGCACTTAGATGGAAACCAGCCATACTTCAAATTTGACATAAAAATGGAATGTCCGCCACATCAAATGACTTTGTAGCCTTGGAATACCTGGTGTGTTGCATGAAATGTTTTCTTGTCTCTTTCTTTTCAGCCTCAAAACTCTGATCTATAAATGCATAGCTAGGCAGCCACAGTGACAAAAGACAATGTCAATTCTTCAGATAATTGATGCTGAATAGAATGATGAAATATCAACTAAATTTCTGGATCTTCTGTTTGGTGGTGGGTACTTTGGAGCTCTGTGTTTCCTTAGCTTCAAGTTAGTAAAGGATTTGTAGGGCAGATGCAGAGAACACTTTGCAAATCAAAAGAAATGTCCCTGAACTACAATTATTTGTATTATTTATGAAAAAGTTAAGGAGGATCTTGGGCTCCTTAACTGAAAAGCTGCAATAATTTGGTTTTACAATGTGTGGAATACATGATTTGCTGTGTTCATTATTGATGAGGTGATCTGGAATACTTCATGAACAAAGTGAAGCTATAAATAAGAAGTGATCTTTGGTTTGGTTTTGTTTTTATTCAGGACTGCAGAGCATATCATTCAGTCAACACAGTGAAAAGGCTGATAGAGAACATGCAAGCATATTTCAACAGTGGCAACAAAGGAGACAATAACATAGTACTTAATAAAGCTTGCTGAACTGTTAGTTTTCTTAGAGCTGCTTAAGTTTCACAGGGGCACTGCTTCTCCCACTTTGGCCACATCTACTTGGCTTTTCAGCAGCAATATGCTACTCTGTATCCATTACACCTACCTACATTATGGTTTACCCTTGCTTGCATTAAAACCCATATGAGATATTCATTAGAAGAATGTGGAAAACAGACACATAGGCACTTCTTAAAGCAAATGGTATTCTGCTACCTCATCTGGAATACAGAGTCATATTAAACCTTTACTCTTTCAGATATGACCTGAAGCTATAGGAGGATTACACTTCACATTTAAAATGCAGTAAATAATTTGTCTTTGAAACGATTGATTACAAAATTTATTCTTAAAAATCAGTTTCCCTAGGGAAAAAGAAGAAAAAGTGTCAGTCTGGAAATCCAGAGCATACAGAGAAAGAATGTACACCGTGAATATTTTAGAAAGTTGGAAGTATTACAGAGGGAATTATCAGAAGTGATAGTCTGTTGGCTTGTATAAACAATCCCATAATACATGCCACTCCTCTTACTTTATGACCTGGTCCCTAGTAATATGCAATTAAATACTGTAAAATTGCTTCAGCATGCAATGTTATCATGTTTATAGCCTGCTCTTCTGCTACTGAGTCTTAAAGCAGAGACAGTACCATCTCCCTGAGTGTTCCCTTCTTAGAAATGTGTCAACCACAGTAGTAGATCCAAATCACAAATCTGTTTTAACTCTGAGAGTTTTACATGAGTGGGGTCACCAGATTTAATTTTGGAAGAGTAAATGGTACTATTATACAAGAATCATTCACTTACAGAACCCCGGAGTGAAGCTATGAAATGAATCACAGCTTTCATGTCTTACTGAATGAGAGAAGTATTTTGCCCAGTCTTTAATTTTGCAGGTAACAGTAATAGTTGTAGTGTATACTTGTTCCTTGTTGGTACAAGTGTCACATCTTTTAATGATTCCTTTGTTTTGGACAATGTTTTCTCCCTATGAAAGCTGGATAAAGCAATTTGGAAAGCAAACTGGAAGAATACTGATATCCTTCCCACTGGCAAGTGGAAAAGTTTGACTCCTTCAGATCTCTTTGAAGGCTCCAGAAATAGCTTGTGTGACCTCTCGGTTTATGTTTGTGACACAGAGAGCATGATAAACTTCGCACTGGATCATGAAAGAGAAAGTAAACTGCAGATATCTACAGTAATGTGATTTCAAGAATTTTTTTTTATCAGACCATTCCTTGGGCTTCTATGCCACAAGTCTTACTTTTTCTTTCTTCTTAAAACAGAAATCTCATTTTTCTGGTTGGAATAATAAATCCAACTTTGGTATTTTTTATCTGAACTACTAGTTTTAATGCTCAGGTCAGTGACTTGCTTGGGGCCCTGAATAATCTCAAAATACTTTAACTTTTGCTCTCACAGAATCATAGAATCACCAGGTTGGAAAAGACTTTTTGGATCATCGAGTCCAACCATTCCTGTCTGCCACTGCACCATGCCCCTGAGCACCTCGTCTACCCATCTTTTAAATACCTCCAGGGATGGTGACCAACTCTTTGTGCAGCCTGTTCCAGTGCCTGATGACCCTTCTGTGAAAAATATTTTCCTGATATCCAGTCTGAACCTCCCCTGGTGCAGCTTGAGGCTATTCCCCCTTGTCCTATCACCTGTCACTTGGGAGAAGAGGCCAGCACCCTCCTTTCTATAACTTTACTTTCAGGTAGTTGTAGAAAGCAATAAGGTCTCCACTTAGCCTCCACTTCTCCAGGCTAAACAACCCCAGCTCCCTCAGCTGCTCCTCATAAGACTTGTTCTCCAGCCCCTTCACCAGCTTCGTTGCTCTTCTCTGGACACGATTCAGAGCCTCAACATTGTTCTTGTAGTGAGGGGCCCAGAACTGAACACAGTATTCAAAGTGTGGACTCACCAGTCCTGAGTACAGAGGTAGAATAACCTCCATGGATCTGCTGGCCACACCATTTCTGATACAAGCCAAGATGCCATTGGCCTTCTTGGCCACCTGGGCACACTACTGGCTCATGTTCAGTTGGCCGTCAATCAACACACCCTGGTCCTTCTCCTCTGGGCAGCATTCTAGGCACTCTTTCCCTAGTCTGTTGCACTGCATAGGGTTGTTGTGCCCCAAGTGCATGGGCTGGAGATGGATGGAGTTAGCCTGGGGCATTGAGATGGGCTTAGGCATAGAGATGGGGTGGGAAAAGGAAGTGGAGATGCAGGTCAGACTGGGGACGGTAGGAGGCAGGCTGGGGCATCATCTCTGGAGATGTGTGTTGGCTGGGAACATGTGCACTCATGGGACACGCACCCCCAGCAGACATGGATACCCACCAATGGGAACCCCCCGATAACATATGGACACCCACAGCCCCTCCCCAGCAGACATGGATGATATAGCCAGATCTGCATGCTGAAGGTTAAATGATACTAAATTTTTAAGGAACCTGTAGATCTGAATATCATACTGAGTTTAATCCTATAGTTAACAACATCCCCATCTCTCAAAAAGACCTCACAAACCTCTGGAGAGAAAGCTTGCAGAATACAATATGTTCTGATAACCTTTATTATTGCTTTCTAAGCCTGCTGAGAGCCTGGATGCTCTGGAGAGAGAAGCATAGAGCCTTGGAAAATACAGGTAGCTGGGAGAAGTGGTAATTCATTGTCGTTGGACTCGATGAGCCGATAGGTCTTTTCCAACCTGGTGATTCTATGATTCTATGGTTTTAGAGGATGTACCTGTACTACTATAAGCTCTTACTTCAGCTAGCTCCTGATACCCTGGTTCTGACAAGGCTTGAGCTGTGAGCTATAATGAATGCTACAACATGATTGAGAGCTTCAGCAGTGCAGCTTCTGTTATCCTCTTGGGTGCTCTGCCTGCATCACTCCCTGCAGTTGGTTTTCCTTGTCTCAACCGAACCTCCTGTTCTCCTGGAGGGAGATGGAGCAAGTGGCCTTGAGAGGGTGGTGCCTGTTTTTTGCTCTCTACAGACACTCGATACTGTAATCCCTGCAGGTCTCAGAAGCTTTATCTGTAAAATTATAGTAGTAACAATTCCTATTATTAATAATCTGAGATTAATATTCTTATTTCATATAGCTAGAAGTACTCATTGGTCAAAATATTACACTTTAAAAAAGTAAATAACCAAATATTCAGGGAAAATACATTTAATTTTGATGCATACAGAAGTAAGGGACACATGAGTGTTGATAAATGGCACTGGAGGATATTCTTATAAGGTGTGTCTCTTCTAGAATCTTGGTACTCCCTAAGGCATCCTGGGCTGGCAATTGCTATCCAGAAGAAAGTTGAATGCCTCTGTGGTTCAGTTTTGCTGAGCTCATGAAAAATGAGGACAATGTTTGTGGAACCTTAACATCGCATCTGCTCTGTGCAAAAAAATCTGATTTTTGCCTTAAAACTAAATGCTTCTCAGAACAAATCAGAACACTGCAATGTCTCACAATCACAGGGCATCAGCTGATAAATTGATTCTAGCAAGGGCAGGCTTTCCATTAACTACTGAAACTCCAGTTTTCAAAGGTATAGCACTGGATATAGTAGGTTATGCTGAAGGACAGCAAATAGTTTGTGAACCAATGTGCACTGCTTGTACTATCTGTAGGATGTCTGAAAGCATTAAATGTACGTGATCTTTTAACAAGGAACTACAGCAGCAACATCTTCAAGGAATGGTTTACAGGTTAGTGCTTTGAAATATTTATTTTGTCTGATTTTAAAATGTTTAGTCTGGAACATTTCAAATTATACTTTCCCACTGTATATATTTGGCTTGTGGAGCCTGTCTCCCTGACTGTGGACAAGTATGGACTACAAGTTTCTGTATTTTATTATTTAGAAACCTAGTCTGTGGTTGAAGCCTTGAAGCCTAATGTAAAAAGCCAAATGGCCTTTTGAGAATGCTAGGGTCCAAATGCAAGGCCAAAAAAAAAAAAAAAAAAAAGAGAAAATGAGATAATAGGAATCTGTGAGATTTTAGTGCTGGGAATAAAGACTTCTGAAATCCAAACGCAGTAGAAAGTTATAAAATAGTGTCCAAATGCATGTGCTAACAGAAAAAAAATCTTCTGCAAAGTATCATGATTGAGTTCTAAAATTAATTAAATAAAATAATAAAATAATAATCTCTTAATTGCTTAACAGACTTGGCCTTTGTTATGACCAATGAGATATTAAAAGTCAATTTTAATATTTTAGTGAGAACAAACAAACTGAGGCAACAGCTTTTTACCTTAAAACCCGAAGCTGAGTCAAGTAGATTATTTATGACAGCTCTGTTCATTCAGTTTGAATTCACGTTGACATGTTGATAGCTATCACCTTCCTTTAATACTACACTTTGGCTACACTTTGACTTCCACCACCCATATTCCCTTGTTGCTAGAGAGGAAAGAATTGGGATGTCTTATAGAAAGCTTGCCTGTTGTTGACTAGATTTTGAAAGTCTAGCAAAGAAACTAGATTGCAAACAACAGAAATATTCAGAACCAAGTTAAAAGGAACATAGAAATGTCACAGTAAAATACAAGGAAAATGAACAATTAAGGCTTCCTGCTTTTAGGACTGAATGTATTGGTACGTATATGAGGTATAAACACAGAGGTTGATGTATATACTTGATGACTAGACAGTGAGTCATATGGGATGGGAATGAAATGTTTCAATAGATGGGGACAGGTTCTTAATTCAATCACAGCCATGTCAGTAGGAATGAGAGAAACTTCCTGATTAGGCATCATCAGCTAGAGAAAAAGTGAGACTTTTTTTTCTGTGTCCCATTTTCATGCTTTCCTAAGCTACTTGCATTTCTCTGAAATTTTTTTGCCTTGCTTTCTTTTCCTGTTAAGGGCTGACTCTGGTTTTACTGATAAATGGAAGGTACATCTGTTGGAGTGAGAGCAGGAATTGGCTCTGTTCTCAGGAGGTAAGTTACAGTTATGCATCTAATGGTATTTTCGCTTATAACAATAACAAGTAATATGGCCAGTCTTCCACACAGAGGGGATGTTTTAGCTGGATTTAAAAGTCATTTACTGTTTTTATCTGAAGATTCTAATGCTAACTCTCCAGGGCACATCATAATAGAACTTACACTGATGGCAGACCTGCTCTAGTTTAAAACTGTGTCCAGCTACAACCAGTTCTCATACGTATTTGTTTTTCAAAATAAAGATGGCCTTCACCAGTATTTTTGGTACTCTGGAGACATGATGACATTTAATCATGAAAAAAGCTTTAGGCACAGCATGGGAAAGTTCTTTATTTTCTCTCACAATTTCCCTTCAATTATGATGTAAGTGAAACCAGATAGAATCCAAAATAAAATCCACTTAACTGAAATATTTGCAGCCGTCATATATAAAGACTCTCCCACATTCTGGTAGAAGTCTCTATCTCTCTTTTGTCTCCCAATTTTAACAAGATCTTTAGAGCTAATCACATCTCTGAAGGCTTTTCTTTATTATTTCTTCTCAGACAAATAGCTAAGTAACCGCATTATTTAAAACAACTTATAACACTCAATAGGCAGTGGTGACTGCTGTAAAAATGAAAAAGAATGAGTGGATACTGTCCTGGAATTAGAAGAATTATACTTATTATATATGAAGGTATTTATGTAACATATTGCCTTATCTATAATTAGCTGTAGCTTTTTGGCCAGTGATTCCCCAGTATCCATTTCTCAAGCGTAAAAAATCCAAAAGCATGCTATACTGTTTTTTCCCCATATAAATACAATATAAAATCATAGCAGACTCTACAAATATGACAGTTCATTTCTCAGCTCAGAGTCTACTATATTATCCTGAATTAACCGGTTTTATGAAAGCTTGAAAGCTGTGCAGTGAATTGCCTACAATTATATAAACGCTCCCAGACATTGGCTTTTAACTGTCTGGTGTCCCTATGAGTGGGAAGATTATTTAAGTGCATAAAGTTACGGATTGCTTTCAATTTACAGGAACTTCAAAGACCTCTATGGTCTCCAGGGACAGGACTGCATCCTTGTGACTCAATACACTATCTGAAGAAAAACTGATATAACATGGAAATGTATTGTCAAGGATTTATCCATTATTTACTGTTGATCGATGCTGGAAGTTGAAGTTTGAAAGTTGAGGTCAGCAGTGCTTTGTTGCAGGTAGTTAACAGAAAACAATTAGAAGAGTTGGAGCTGGGAGGACAAGGGGTCCCTTTGGTGAAGTGCCAATTGATCATGTAAAGACTTCTCCATTTGGGAGTGACTGTGTGACGGAAGTTTGATTCATCATCTGTTCTGTAGAGAAGGGGAGTAGTGAATGCTTTGTTATCATGTCCACATTTGTTTGATTAAGCACTGGGGACTGTTAGGTCAAATGAAAGGAGCAGACAGGAGTGTAAACAATAAAGAACATACATGGGGTTGAGGCAACTTTCAGATGAGCATGAATATTTAGCATTAAGCCTGGTTACATAGGATTTAATGCAATATCATGAACTGAACAATCCCTGTATGTGAAAGAGAGGGTATTCTCTGTATTGTGCTGAAAGCAATGGCAAGAAAGGCAACGGGTGACTTACTATCCCTTGAAAAGGGTATCTGTGGTTATGGTATGCTTCTAATGTAAGTCTTTGGGAAATGAAGCATGTACAAAACTTCACAGAATCACTGGACTGTTTCAGACCTTTAAGATCATCAAGTCCAACCTAAAACTGCCATGTTCATCACTGAGCCATGTCCCCAAGCACTACATATACATGTCTTGTAAACATCTCCAGGGACGGTGACTCAATCACTTCTCTGAGCATCCTGTTACAATTCTTGACAACCCTTTTGGTGAAGTAATATTTCCTAATATCTAAATCTCCCCTGGTGCAACTTCAGGCCATTTTCACTCATCCTATCACTTTTCACATGGGAGAAGAGATCAGCACCCATCTTGTTACAATGTCATTTCAGGCAGCTGTAAAGAGTAATAAAGTCTCCCCTCAGGTTCCTTTTCTCCAGACTAAACAATCCCAGTTCCCTCAGCTGATCCTCAGAAGACCTGTGCTCCAGACCTTTAACCAGTTTTGTAGCCCTTCTCTGGACACACTCCAGACCTCAATGTCTTTGTTGTAGTGAGGGACCCAAAACTGAACACATTATTCAAGGTGCACTCGAGGTGCAGTGCCAAGTACAGGTAGACAATAACTTTTCAAGTCCTACTGGCCACATTATTTCTGATACAAGGCAGGATCATGCTGACCTCCTTGGCCACCTGGGCACACTGATGGCTCATATTCAGCTGGCTATTTACCAACACCTTTTCTGCCGAGCAGCTTTCCAGCCATTCGTCCCCAAGCCTGTAGCATTGTATGGGGTTGTTGTGGCCAAGTGCAGGACCTGACACTGAGTTATTGAACCCTGTGCAGTTGGTGTCAGCCTAGTGATCTTGCCTGTCCAGATCACTCCGCAGAGACTTCCTTCCCTCAAGCAGATCAGTAGTCCCACTTAACTTGGTGTCATCTGCAAACTTACTGAGGATGTTCTCAATTCCCTCAGCCAGATCCTTGATAAAGATGTTAAACAGAACCAGGCCAAACCCTGAACACCACTCGTGACCAGCCACCAGCTGCATTTAACTCCATTCACCACACCTCTCTGGACCCAGCCATCCAGTCAGTTTTTTTCCTAGAGAAGACCTGTCCAATCCATTAGCAGCCAATTTTTCCAGGAGAATGCTGTGGGAAACATGAAATCATAAACAAAATGACGCTTTTAATATTATAATAGGTTTTAGTCTCGTGCTTGCTATTTTTTTTTTCAAAATTATGTCCTTGTGAAAGAGTGAAGTTAATCATATTTAGTTTAAGGGTCAACAGAAATTCATTGCTGATACTGGAGTTATTAATGATATCTAATTAATATAACCAGTAAAAGTTTTCAAGATTAATATATTAAGTAAATTGTAACAAAGTTTATATTGGAATATCCTTTAAAATTGGTTTTCTACACTTTTAAGAAGGATTTTAAATAGAAATGCTGTAGTTAATAAGAAATCCCAGGCAGTATAATATATATGAACTAGCAGGCTGAGGGACTGATAACAGGATGCTGAATCTTTTTTCTTTACCTTAGCACTGTAACTGTAATACTTAGTGATTTTAATGAATAATTCTTACAATCTGTTGACTATTTGTGAAGATATGTAAAATTTCTAAGTTCTGGATCAGATCAGCTGGGCATCTAGCCATGTTGTAGAAAGAGTTGGTGTTACCTGACATGGATCATTAATGGAATGAGTGCCAACCTCCCCGAAGGATGCAGAGGATAGTGTATGGATTGAAGGGAAGGAGAACAAAGAAGATCACTGGGATTGTGACCAAGCTACTCAATAAAAAACAAAACCAGGTGGCATAGATTGGGCTGTGCATATGCTCTTTGGGGATAAGTCCCTGTAGAATTCCAGAGCATTTTGTTCCATCTCTCTTTTTGGCATCAGAGAGTGCCCATCTGGCCTCACATCACCATTAAAGTTTTTGTGTGTATTTTCTTTTTCAGTTCAAAGATTCTGAAAAAAAGTTGGAGGACTTTGTTGCTGCCAGTCATCAAATGTTTCTATAACACAAATTTGAAGGTATGTGTTGCATGTATGAATGTGGCTTGTTCCAAGAGTGTTTCAAGGAGTCCATAGTGGTTAAAGACTTGTGATACACTGTTCAGAAATATGTATAGTAATTCAGACACTGAGATTATTTTTACAGTGAACAGCAATGTTTTTATCTGTCTAGGCCTGGCATGTGTCTTAAGCCAGAGAGAAGCTGCAAGGATAGAAGTGTTAAATTTTTTTTCAGATTTACATGTTTTCTTGGGGGGCTAAGCTAGTCATGTTAGTGAAGCCTGGATTTCTGGACTGAAACAGCTTTTTGGACTAAATTACTCTATTTGCTTCCTTGAGTATGAACCTCTGATTCTCTTTGATTTTTTGTTGTTTTTTTTCCCCCCTTTGACAATAAGTAGTTAGTTTCAGTTGTCTGATAAAAATGAGAATTGCAAAATAAAGTGTGTTTTTTGGCTGCTGGATGAGGGAAAGGCTGTGGATGTGGTCTTCCTGGACTTCAGTAAAGCCTTTGACACGGTTTCTCACAGCATTCTGCTTCAGAAACTGTCAGCCTCTGGCCTGGACAGGCGCACACTCTCCTGAGTGGAAAACTGTTTGGATGGCCAGGCCCAGAGAGTGGTGGGAAATGGTGTTAAATCCAGCTGGAGGCCAGTTACAAGAGGGGTTCCCCAGGGCTCAGTGCTGGGTCCAGCCCTGTTCAATGTCTTCATCAATGACCTGGATGAAGGCATCGAGTGCACCCTTAGCAAGTTGGCGGACGACACTAAGCTGGGTGGAAGTGTCGATCTGCTGGAGGGTAGAGAAGCTCTGCAAAGGGATCTGGACAGACTGGACCGCTGGGCTGAGTCCAAAGGCATGAGGTTTAACAAGGCCAAGTGCCGGGTCGTGCACTTGGGGCACAACAACCCTATGCAGTGCTACAGACTAGGAGAAGTCTGTCTAGAAAGCTGCCTGGAGGAGAGGGACCTGGGGGTGTTGGTTGACAGCTGACTGAATATGAGCCAGCAGTGTGCCCAGGTGGCCAAGAAGGCCAATGGCATCTTGGCTTGTATCAGAAACGGCGTGACCAGCAGGTCCAGGGAGGTTATCTTCCCTCTGTTCTCGGCACTGGTGAGACCGCTCCTCGAATACTGTGTTCATTTCTGGGCCCCTCACCACAAGAAGGATGTTGAGGCTCTGGAAGGGGTCCAGAGAAGAGCAACAAAGCTTGTGAAGGGGCTGGAGAACAGGCCTTATGAGGAGCGGCTGAGAGAGCTGGGGTTGTTTAGCCTGGAGAAGAGGAGGCTGAGGGGAGACCTCATTGCTCTCTACAACTACCTGAAAGGAGGTTGTAGAGAGGAGGGTGCTGGCCTCTTCTTCCAAGTGACAGGGGACAGGACAAGAGGGAATGGCCTCAAGCTCCGCCAGGGGAGGTTTAGGCTGGACGTTAGGAAAAAATTCTTTACAGAAAGGGTCATTGGGCACTGGAACAGGCTGCCCAGGGAGGTGGTTGATTCACCTTTCCTGGAGGTGTTTAAGGCACGGGTGGACGAGGTGCTGAGGGATATGGTTTAGTGTTTGATAGGAATGGTTGGACTCGATGACCTGGTGGGTCTCTTCCAACCTGGTTATTCTGTGATTCTGTGATTCTAAAACCAGCCATGGCATAAGACTAATTTGTTACTAATTAGGCATAAAACTAACAAGTCCCAGGCATGGAAAGAAGGTGGGTTGCAAGACTTGCAGCTTGGTCAGAATGGCCTGTGGGGACACGTAAAGTTATGTGATTTGCTTTGGTGGGTACAGAGCAAAAGCCTGCAGCCTCTCAAGTATTCAGCTGAATTGCCAAAGGAATGCTTATTTGTGCTTAAGTACCAAACTGGGTTTCTGTTGGAGCTTTTTTTGGCAAACATAAATTTTATGTACATGGCCTCATGTGATGTGGTTATGGTTGCACAGAGAATATGTCACAATGACCTGAATGCATTCCTAGGTGTATAATTACTGGGTTGCATCTTATTAGTCACCAAACTCACTGAAATCAGATTAATCTCTTTTTGTATTACAGAATTTTGTGTTAGGCAAGCAATGAAGTCACCATGGTTTATACAATTATTGTACCTTCTGCTGAATATTAGTAATTCTTTAGTGAAAAAGCTGGTATAATGGGCACATTCAGAATCTAACGAAAGGATCTGGTGACATGTCATTGCAGCATTTTTACTTATCATATATTTGGACAAGCAGTGCAGGTGGAAATCCCAGCTAGATGAGGAATAACATGCAATTGTCAGCAGGAACAATTTCTTAGCATGCTGTTGCTCAGCTTCTTGAGAATACATTAGAGCAAGGTTAGACACATTTAATGATATCCTGCCAAAACTACCACGTTACAAAATTTCAGAAAACTTCTCCATTTGTAGATGTACAAGCAGGTGAAATGAAATACAAGGAAACTCTATTCATATTTTTCATAAGGCTATGTTATTAGCTAATCGTTGACAAGATATAACCTTTTTGAGTGGATCTTCTTGTAAATGCAAAATTCCCCAGGTGTTTGGGAAAGATTACCATGACTTCTAACTACCTATTTCTTTTATTCATGTTCCCACTAACACATGCATTTTGTTTCAAGCAGTGCACCCTCCATATCACGTGTTGGTAAAATTAGATCAATTATGTAGAACTGCATTTATGGAATTCCAGCTTTTCAGCTGTTATGTTATGCTGTAATAGTATCTGGGACAGAAAGTGATTTGTGTTTATATTCTTATGGAAATAGCCTCCCCCCCCCCCGCCTTTTTCCCTACATGTCTCCAATTTTCCCTGGAAAATCTGAAAAGAATTCGCTTTGACCATGTCTCTCTCTTTTGACACTGTGTTTTGACATCCCTGTGTACCTAGAGACCTCTGGTATATCTTCATTAATAGTGATGATACTACTGAACAGGTTGTTTTATAACTAGTTAAAAACCAAGAGGAATTAGAAAGAAAGGAAAAAAAAATCTCCACACAGAGCCATTCTTTGTGCAGTACAATTCTGTAATTTAAAAATAACAGCTATATTTTCTTTACAGTAATTGAAAGCTGGAATATATCCCTGGATTTTGGAAGTAATTTCTTTGTAAAATCTTAAGCCAATGATCATTAGTATCAGTCTAAAAACTTGAGTGGGAGTTATCTGAAGGAGGTGCAAAATTTGATGTGTTTCACCCACTTTTCTTCCCTGTGTTTTAGTATAACGTTTAATACTAATTTAAATGTGGGAGGTGAAATGTAGAAGGCAGCAGGTATTAGAGATTTTCATAAATTGTTGTTTGATTCTTTTTTACCAGTGACTGCTTTAGTTAGTGTAAGATACTCTGATCTATATTGTACCTGAACATTGATTACATCATGTCAAATTGGTTGTATTTTATTAAGGAAGATGACAGAAGTAAGTAACTTTCATAAAATCGAAATCAAACATTTCCTCATGATTACAATGTATCTGACACAGGTCTAAGTGGAAGGAAAGATAACAACTTACATATTTTAATCTGGAGGTTGGAGACCTAGTCAGAGTAACAGCCAGTCTAGTTCAGACAGAAAAAACAGAGAGGGGAAAAGTAATTGAAAAAGCAGTTCACAATAAAATGAAATTTGTCTCATTGTCACTTAAGGTTATCTTTATGTTTGCCTGTAGGAGAGAGGTCAGCTTCGGAATGAAGGGGTGAAGGGAACAAATATGTCCTACTAAGGACCAAAAGGCAATTTTCTTTTCCTTAGTAATGGGAGCATTTGTAATATATATTTATGAAGAATACTAGGGAAGAGACCACATGGCATGTCTCCATGACAAAACGCCAGGTGTTCTTTTACTAGCAGCACTGCAGACAGCAGACATATCTAGAAGATACCTTCAAAGATGAGCTGTGTACAGAGCATGAGGAATACTTAACGAAATAACTCACTATGACATATTGATTTTGAAAGTAGATTGCAGGAAAGGATTTTCAGCAAGACTGAGATTCCTCATTTGAAACAGTTTCAGTAGTGGGGCTCAAATAAGCCCTTTTACAGTATCAAGGCCAAACCGAAAGTTTTCTCCTCTCCTGAACTATTGGGATGTCAAATGTAAAATGACAAAGTGAACTTTTCTGTTGGGGGCCACCTATAAATTCCACTGTTCAATATTGCTGAGGAAACAGTAACATTGTGGAAGACCTTCACATTAACTGTGGTGGCTGAACATACATGCGTTTAAATTCTTAGTATCATATATTTTCAGTTGGATTCTGCATTAACCAGTCCATGGCAACGGCAAGAGATGGGGAAAGAGATGAAGGCAGGAGAATGTTACTTTGGACTTAGGAAGATTTTAGTGAAGATTGTAATCTTGGTCCATCATCTCTCACAGGAAACAGGAGAGCTCCTGTTTTCTTCATAAACAGGCCACAGATGCTGCCTCTGAGTGGTGCAGAACCCTGCCTCTGAGCAATATTGGAGGGATATGCCTCTCTTCAAAAAGGATTTGACAACCTTGCTAGTCATGGGAGCTCAATGTGTTTGCTTGTGCTGCATCTGTGAGGGGGCTGGAGAGCAGGTCTTATGAGGAGCAGCTGAGAGAGCTGGGGTTGTTTAGCCTGGAGAAGAGGAGGCTGAGGGGAGACCTCATTGCTCTCTCCAACTACCTGAAAGGACGTTGTAGAGAGGAGGGTGCTGGCCTCTTCTCCCAAGTGACAGGGGACAGGACAAGAGGGAATGGCCTCAAGCTCTGCCAGGGGAGATTTAGGCTGGACATTAGGAAAAAATTCTTCACAGAAAGGGTCATTGGGCACTGGAACAGGCTGCCCAGGGAGGTGGTTGAGTCACCTTCCCTGGAGGTGTTTAAGGCATGGGTGGACGAGGTGCTAAGGGGCATGGTTTAGTGTTTGATAGGAATGGTTGGACTCGATGATCTGGTGGGTCTCTTCCAACCTGGTTATTCTATGATTCTATGATTCTATGATCTTTGTAAAGTGCTAGGGAAGCCTCTGCCACTCAAAGGATTGAGATTCTCTCCACTCTCCGCTGGTCCACTTCCAGCAAGAAGGTAGCGTTTAGGTCCCTTCATGAGTAATGAGGCAGAGCAAAACTTAGCAGATATATCATTGTGTGGTTTCCCACTCACTGGAACTCCTGAACTATTATTAAATGCACTGTTTTCAGCCTTTAGTGTTCCCAGTACTTCTTGTATTCAGTGAATACAGACTTTCTGACTGCATTTTACAACTGATAGGTTTTAAAAGATTGAGTGGATCCTCAAAAGTTTTGTGTCTAAGCAATAGTATTAGCAGAGCAACCAGTTTCATCCTTCCCGTCCACATTAACTAATCAAATCCCTTTACATCAGCATGGAAGACAGAAAGAGTAAGTCTTGACTGAACTGGGAATCTTTTGAAAAAAGGCAGGGGGTACATGTGAAAATGCTGTTATTTTTGAAACTTTTCTTTTGAACATGTAATTGCACAGAAAATGTCTGATGAAAGGACAACATTGCAGCTGCATATCCAGCTCACCGAAGAGAGGTATTTCGTTCTGTGTATGAGATAATTCTAGAAAGTAGAATTATATTTGTCTCAAAATTGTGCTGTGATAGTCAAGCTAATAATAATATATTCTGTGGCAGAATGGGACAAGTAAGATGATGGTGTCATTGTGTCAACAATGGTAGAAGTACCGACTATTGTGTCTGGCCCCAAACGCCTATGATTGAAACACGATTGAGTACAGACTATGTTGACAGTGTATCTTTAACAGTTTAACCTATCTGTATGTATGAGCAGCTGACAATTTTTACTCTTCCTTTGCTCGCCTTGGTAAAAGGGGGAAATTATATTCTCTCTGTGTTCCCCTATCTGGTTAATGATCTTTATGAGACCAGAAATCAATGGCCAAGCTGAAACTGTAGCTTTGGTCTCCAAGGGATAATGCCCTCATCATTGGACCACTCTTCTTCTATGTGTATGTACCCCTCTACAGTTTAGGTTTAAATCAAAATTGATAGGATTCATCTGTGGATAATAAGAAGTGATCAAATGAGCTGAAAAGCAGGAACCTAGTCAGCTGAAACAGCAGAATTGTGAAGGTACACATGGTGTGCTCTAGTTTGCTCTAATACTCATATAAATTAGGATAAAAAAGAGGTTTATGTTGCTGATGAAGATATGATGTTTCCTTATCCTCCTACCACAAAGCCCTTGTACCACTTTGTCATGCTACAAATAAATAGTGGACTACCTCTCAGGATTAGAAATGGAATACTCAGTTCTAGGCAGGCCGCTCTGTTTCAGCTTTACTTGTTAGAGCCTGAAGCTGTTGCTTTCTGCTGTCTTGTTCATCAGACTGTTGCAAAATGTATTAGCATAATTTTCAGTGCACAGATTTCCATGTTTCGAAGACCATCCCTAGTTAACTAGGGTGCTAGGGTGGATTATGTGCACTCATGAATCACCAAATGTCTTCTAGATGTGTCTAATATCTTCCTGTCTTGCTAAGCTGCACTTGTGTTTAGTTCAATTTCAGGACAAAACTGCATTACGTCTGAATAGATGCATCACTCAGTTATGATGGCAAATACTTTCCTGTTTGTTGTGCTTTTCCACAGGCAAAGCTGCAGTGCTGCCAAGACTTATTCAAGCTTCCCCAGGGCTCCTTTGAGTATATGCAGTTGTGCTAGCCAAGGCATGCTTTTAATTGCATATCTTGATATAAACTTTTTCTTGTTGGGGTTTTTTTTGTTTGGTTGGGTTTTTTTTTTGGTAACAGTATGAAGAGGAGAAACCTTTGACCAACTGATCTCTGTCAGCAAAATAGGTACTCTAAATCTGTTTTCACCTACAAGAATCCTGAATTAAAAGTAACTTTTTGGATATAGAATAGATAATGGCTTGTGTAGCTTTCTAAAGGAGTGGTAAGATACTTATTGTATTCATACAAGTGTTACTGTGGGCCACAAAGTGTATGTCCATTTTTTAACTTCTCCAGTTTCAAAATATAGGCCTTTAGTTTTGTTTCATTTTTCTATCTCTCTGGTCCAGCAAAACTGATACCAAACCTCACACTTCCAAACAAGCAAATACAAATCTAGGGGAAGACCCTCAATAAACTACTTTTTCATATTTTTATCTTAAGCAGAGACTGCAGGTTTTCAGTGACTGCAGCCTTTACTCTAGAAGATGGCTAAGCAAATAACTCAATTCTGGTTTAACCTTGATGCCATGAAGCTACTGGAAGCACGGAGAGGTTAAATTACATTTAACCTAAGCTGCTATCAGCAGGATGAAATGTTCTAAGACATTTATGTCTTATTTATGAACCAAATATTTATATTGCACAACTTTTTTCAACTAATTATGTGGCTAGTGAGGTAAAACTTCAGGATATTTATATTCAATTAATGATGTGGCAATAGAGCAGTCTCCTGTTATTTCACCACTTCAGATGACATATTTATAAAAGGTTGTTCTACAGTTCAAGGAATTTTTTTAAAATAGCGTAAGATCTAACATATGTTCTAAGATGGAAATTAAAAAAAAATGTTTGCACACAGGGAGTTGCAAGAGATTTGCTCACTTGTTTGTAGCAAAATGTTACTTCAGGATTAAAATTTCCACATTGCACATTGCCTTGTTGGCTATATTTCTGGCAGGAATTTCTAGCCTAGCTGCAAATTCTTGCCCACCTCCCCAGCTCTCTCTGCTGTTAATACTATTGGTATTGGTACTAAGTTAATAACTTAAGTTATTTATAATTAACTTAAGTTTGTTATTTATTTTTATTTATTTATTATTAACTTTTAAAATATTTTTTATTTATTTTATTTTTATATTTTTTATTTATTTATAATTAACTTAAGTTAATACTATTGGTAATACTATTGCTGTGCGGTTAATACTATTGGTATCATTTGAGTAAAAATTACTATTATCTGACCTGTTTGTTTCCATGCTAAACTGTCAGGATACCCAGTCTATAAGGCATGTGTATATATGATGGATGCATACATCTGATGTGAGTTCTTGGAATGGAAGGCTCAAAGTCAACTCTGTGCACTACTAGGAGGATCTTTTGCTACCATGTGTGCAGTAGTCATCCAGCAGGTGAGGGAGGAAATACTTTATTCTGAGGGCATGAACTAAAAGCTGGAGCCAGTATTTTGTATCTTCATTGATGACCTCAATGATGGGACAGAGCATATCCTCAGCAGGATTGCAGATGACAAAAAAACCTGGGAGGAGTAGTAAACACACCTGATGGTTATGCTATCATCCAAAGGTACATGAACAGGCTAAAGAAATAGATGACAGGAAGGTTCAAGAAAGGAACATATCAAGTCCTGCCCCTGGAGAGGAATAACTCCATGAACCAGACCAGGCAGGGGCCGCCTGGTCAGAAATTAGCATGATCAAAAAAAGCCTTGGGAGTCTTGGAAGTCACCAATTTGACCGTGAGCCAGCAATGTGCTATTGTAACAAAGAAAACCAACAGCATCCTGGAATCCATTAGGAAGAGCATTGCCAGCAGGTCAAGAGAGGTGGTCTTTCCCCCGTATTTCACCCTGATGAGATGCATGTGGAGTGCTGTGTGCAGATATGGGCTTCCAAGGGCAAGAGAGACATAGGCACTCTGGAGTGGGTCCAGAGAAATGCCACAAAGGTGATAAAGGCCTTGGAGCATCTGACATGCAGAGAGAGTCTGAGAGCTTGGATTGTTCAGCCTGGAGGAGAAGGCTCTGGGAGATCTTACCAATGCATATAAATGCTTAACAAGGAGAATTGAAGAGATGGAGACAAGCTTTTCATAGCAGTACTCAGTGATAGGAAGAGGGGCAATGGGCTCTAACTGAGGTAAATTCCATTTAAAGATTAAAACCCCCCTTTTTTAAGAGTGAGGATGGTCAAGCACTGAAACAGGTTGCCCAGAAAAGTTATGGAGTCTCCATCCGTGATGATATTCAAAACCAGAAAATGCCCTGAGCAACATGCTCTTGCTGACAACCATTGGGTATACCAACTTCTCCCAGTTTTCTGTCATCTGTGATCTTGGATGTCCAGAGGTCCCTTCTCACCTCAAACATTCGGTGATCCTATGCCAAAACTCTCCACTGCCAGCCACTAATTTCTTAACTGCAGTTAAGAGATAAGTGAGGAACTGTGGCAGAGACAGTTTTTGAGAAGGAAACAAATATTGTATTTCACAGAAATTATTTGCACTTGCTGTTCTTTTATTGCATTCTAGCTCCCTCTCTTACCCCGCATACATATACATATGCCCACAAACACACACACATACACATATACTCTCTTCTTTCCTATTCTGCTAACATGGAGCAAAACAAAATGGGAGAGAAGTGTGATTTTGCATGTTCACTGTGGTCCATGTACATGTCCAGGTCTTGGGTTTAGGCTTTCTTTACTGTAAGTAAAGAAATGATGTTTTTAATCTCTCATCTCCAATTCAGTGGCACTCTACACTGTTGGCAGTTTAATCTGACAGTGGAACAGACAATAGTTATAAGGAGAAAGGGAATTACATTTTGCGCCCCTTTAGTTTAGGCAAATTTTCAAAATCAGGTGTTAAAATGCAAAAGCACTGTAAGAATGAATTAAAATACAGAAATCGCCACTCAGAGGAAGCCTGCACAATTCTAATTCTAAACATAATTAGAAAAAAAATAACATTCTGTGTCTAACGATGTTTTTTTCAGAGAGGAGGGTGGAATGGTTAATTTGAATTACAAAAAAGCCTTGATAACCCCCCCCACATCAATTTACCTGTGAACAAAAAGATTCACACAGAGAAAATGGGACTTGGGACTATTTGATAAATTACTGCAGACTGCTTGAATATTCCATTAGCAAAATAATAGCTTGTTATGGAACCCAGAAGAATGTAGTATAATTATGATAGTACCATCCCCCCCACACACTGTGGGGTAAGAGGAATGCAAATGTTAGAAATGATAGCTGCTTAACCACAGCTTGGAGATAGGCCTGAAAATAAATGGAAGGGTTATATGATCTCAGACATTCATAAGGATTTCTCCAGTGTCAATGCCTTAAATTGTTGAATACATTCCAGCTCGCTGAAGGTCATATTATTAATAGTTATCCTTATTGTGGTAGAATGCAAGAGCCCACAAAATAGGAGGAGGTCCTTTAGCAGATGAGATGTAAACAAAGAGCAATTGAGATCCTTGGCCCCAAAGTTCTTGCAACCTTGAGCTAAACAAACTAAGCAAAACAAAGGGCTGCTGAAATGACACAAAATAGCATTTTAGGCCCACATCTGGTTTTGGTTTTCTGGGGCTTGTGGGGTCACTTTGGAAGTAAATGGAACAGGAAACCAATCAGAGCAAGAAACAACAGGGAGGAGCGAGGTGAGGGGATAATCCATGACAAATAAAAGTCATTTCAGGTTTAGAAACTTATGTGAATCTTAATTGCTACTGCACTTGTGCCGGTGGTCAGAGCTCCTGGCATATGTAGATAAACATGGTGTATTGATATTGTCCCACATCCAGTGTGCAGGATGCTTTGCATATGGTGCGAAGAATGAAAAAGGGGTCTGCCTAATTTACTCAGAGTTTGACTTTGCTGCTCCCACCATTGTAGTTTGAGCTCCTCCAGACAGCACACTTCATGCAGTGCCCTCACCCCTGTGCTCTGTTGTCATGCAGACATAGCCCCTCCTCTATGGGCATTTATATGTTTTTGTGAGTACAAACTGGAACAAATAGCATATTTCTAAGACTAGCTGCCTCTGGATTCAAAGACAGGACCTCTTATTTACCTCTTATTGTATTCTAAAATTATAGTTGGCCTCTACATTATTTCTTCTTTCTTTCTTTAAGTAAGTGGCTGGTCAGTTGTCTTTATGTTTTCTTGGAGATAGAAAACACATGAAAAGAAACCTTATAACATTTTTTTAAAAGTTCTTAAAACTTCAGAATCTGAAAAGGTGTTGAAAAACATAGATTAAATTGTTTTACAACGATGGTTTTTTAAAAGTACTTTCAGCTAGCTAGGTAGCTACCCAGGTTAGTCTTTAAGGGTAGGAGGGAAAAGGGAGAAAGCTGTTTGCAAGCACAGTCTGTGTGTGTTAAGGGTAGGGCTGTTTTGGTTTTTTTTGTTTCACAGCAATGCCACATCAGCCTTCTGGCTTTAGATACTGGTCCAATGCAAACATTGGGATAGCCATCATCCGAAGGTTGGCTCAAAATTCAGTTGAGCAGAGAGCTTTAGAATTTGGCTGTTTGGCAATTTGAAAACAAAATTCTTGGCACTAACTTAACCAGTCATTCATGGAGTCATATCAAAGATCTGTTATGGTGAAGTATTGATTTTGTCTCATGGGCATAGGTACAGTTGTATAAGCTGCACCAAGATGAAGAATTAAATGCTCCTTATCCAATGAATTATGTACTTCATTGAATTCTTTTCTACATGCTTCCGAGAAGGTAAAAGAGTTAGAAAAATCATGTGAGAATATTCTGTTGACTCTAAGGTTTCCACAAATTTCTGTAACCCTCTTAGTCACTGCTTTTAGGAAAAAAATTCCAGGAGGTGTTTCCAAGAGAGCTAAGTATAAACATTTATAAATAACTTACAGTCTAGGATAGGCTATGTGTTTGTGAGAGTGTGTTAAAGAATAAATAGACATGTCCAATGTCATGTGTTGATAAATATGTAACGAATGCCCTTCTCTCACTCTCTGGGAAAAAAAAAGTCATATTTCTTCAAGGCTCCAAGAATTTAGCTTCATCTGTGAGGTGCCAGAATATTAAACATGATATTCAATAAACCACCTAGGAAAAGCTAAACAGTGCTAATCAATCCATTTAATCTTTTAGAGTTAGGAGCTGCACTAGGAGAATAAAAGGTATAATTAATAACTCCAGCTGGGGAAGTAAGTCAGAGTAAAAACAGGAGCTAAAGGCAAACATCTGGTC
This sequence comes from Phaenicophaeus curvirostris, assembly GCF_032191515.1. Taxonomy (NCBI): domain Eukaryota; kingdom Metazoa; phylum Chordata; class Aves; order Cuculiformes; family Cuculidae; genus Phaenicophaeus; species Phaenicophaeus curvirostris. The sequence continues at coordinate 40,266,059 of NC_091394.1, forward strand.
TTTGTTTCACGAAATATTTACCATGAAATCAAAACTTTTTTACACCCTTGTGAAATGTGTAATATTTCCTGATTTGTAAGCCTTAACACTGGAAAATGTTTGCACCTGCAAATAAAAATGAGCACTTCACATACACCTGAGCTTGCACTTGCAAATGAATGCATGGATGTGTGTGTGTGTGCCTGCATCTCTGTCTCTCTGAATCTGTCCTAATGTAAACTTTCAAATTATAGAAATTTTTGAAGTTCTTGCAAGATTTGCCCTCATGAACAATCAAAGTTTAATGCACAACAAAGCATTTAACGAAGTAGTTTAGCTACTTTGTGTTTAGTTGCTTTTCTTACCTCTTCTGCCCAGGCTTCTGAGTGCCTTGCTCTGTGTTAGGTATGTACCTTCACAGAACTTATAAAATAGGTAAGTGCTGACCTCTTTTTATAGATGGGGATCTCTGGTAAGTGTAAACAAAATACCTTGTCAAAGGTCGCTGAGGAAATCTTAGTGGAGAGAAAGACAAAACATATGTTAGGATCCTGACATGATTTATAGGTCATTAAAACCCTAAGGAAAGATTATCAGATGAGTTAGTCTTACAACTGGAACAGGCTAGGAAGATACCTGCACAATTGCCAGCTGTAACTGGCAATAGCTGGTAGCTGGTAGTACAGTCACAACTTGTTCAGTGCTGCGAGCTCCCATTTGAGCACCCTATTCACTGGAGCTAGTTTGTAGCTCTCCTCTTTGAGATTCTTGGTGGTAGTATACAGACTGCCAGAGTTCAGTGCCCACTTGAACCTAAAACTGCATGCCTTCTCATGAAATTCTGTGGTCAGCAGAGCACTGCAATTTATGTAGATGCTGAACACATCTTTCTTACTCTCTCAGTCTGTTGCAAAAGCTGTCTATATGTTTGTCACACTTGCACTGCAGGGAATGGTATTTTTATGCTGAATGTATGGGTCCTGCATATCACAGAATCACAGAATAACCAGGTTGGAAGAGACCCACCGGATCACCGAGTCCAACCGTTCCTACCAAACACTAAACCATATCCCTCAGCACCTCGTCCACCCGTGCCTTAAACACCTCCAGGGAAGGTGAATCAACCACCTCCCTGGGCAGCCTGTTCCAGTGCCCAATGACCCTTTCTGTAAAGAATTTTTTCCTAACGTCTAGCCTAAACCTCCCCTGGCGGAGCTTGAGGCCATTCCCTCTTGTCCTGTCCCCTGTCACTTGGGAGAAGAGGCCAGCACCCTCCTCTCTACAATCTCCTTTCAGGTAGGTGTAGAGAGCAATGAGGTCACCCCTCAGCCTCCTCTTCTCCAGGCTAAACAACCCCAGCTCTCTCAGCCGCTCCTCATAAGGCCTGTTCTCCAGCCCTTTCACCAGCTTTGTGAATATCCTTATGTGAAGAAGAAATGTAGAATTTCCAATGTAGTTTGGGCTTTGCCTGTCTGGGAAACTGGAGTGTGACAGCAAAACCAACATGCATGACTGGCTGCGGAAAGATGAAAGTCCAAGGGAATCTGTGTTCTCACAGCCACATGTTGTACATCTGACGCACAGTGCAGTATCAGTTTTATAATTACATCTCTGGGCAGAAGATGGAATCTAGACTCTGGCCAAATTAATGAGAACAAATACTTTTGTATTTTAATACAGGAAACCTGGAATAATTTCTGTGACATGTACTAAAAATCCAGTGATTTTGGCAGTCTGAAGATGGCCACAGTTTCTGTTCCCATCCTAGAAATCTAACTGCAAATTGGGATGACATGCAGCAAAAGGAAGGGAATAAGTATCCGGAGTGAGAAAGCATTGCGGCCATTGTTAAGATCTATGTGGGGTATTCTCTTGAAAGAATCTTTATTAAATTATTGAAAGGATGCAAAAGGCATGCTGAATTGATCAGAGGAATCAAGAAAGCTCGGTAACAGCTGGGGTTTTCAATTCGTTGTTTCTTTTATACTGTACCACAATAAAAACAAAAGTATAAACTTTTTTTTTAATTTAAAATTGTTAAAACAATCAATTTGGGGTTTCATGGCACATTAAATTATTTAAAAAGGTTCTTAAAAATCAAAATATTACTTTGTGGTTTTGTTTTGCAATGTAGAAATTACCAATAAGAATTAATTTCAGGAGAGATAAATTAAATGTGCCATTCTGAACAGCTTGGATTGGAACATTTTGACTTTATGAAAAACTTTAAAAATAATTTTTTCCTTTCCTTTGGAAAGTATGTGTTTCAAAGACAGAATATATCATTTTTGTTGCTCTTATGAACCTATAATAGAAAGACATTTCACTGAACTTTTTTTCTAACTATCTCTATTTTGTGTTTCAGAACAAAATAATTTGGTCAAAATTCTTGCTGTTTTCCAGGGAAGTTTGCAAAGCAATGAAGCTGGATTGGCAGAATTTCTTTTGTCTGGGTGATTTTTATGGGCCCATGCATCCATTAAGGCCATTTGCTCTCTTTACACTCCCACTTCCGTGGCCTAAAACACATGAATAGGAGACAAGGAAACAAGTCTTGCCAATAGAGGTTCATTGCCTAGTCCTTCCCGTTTCACTCACACAGAAAAGGGGCGGCATACCCAGCATTCAAGGGGGGATATCCTCTGTCTTCAAAAGAAGGTGATCCCCAAACAAACTCTGATTTCTGCCTTACCAAGAGAAACATGACTACCATGGAATATTTCCACTTTGAGACCAAACTGTCTTCCTAAATGTCTTGGTGCATCCTCCACAGAGAATAAGGCACAGAAAGAGACTGGCTGTCTCATCATGTCTGATATTTTGGGAGATGAGGACAAAATTGTGGGATGGATGGGAGCCTGATAACTATGATCCCCATGTTATAGAATCATAGAATCACCAGGTTGGAAAAGACCTCTGAGATCATCCAGTCCAACCATGCCTATCTGAAACTAAACCATATCCTTAAGTACCTACCCATCTCTTGAATACCTCTAGGGATGGTGACTCAACCACCTCCCTGTGCAGATTGTTCCAGTGCCTGATGATCCTTTTGGTGAATTTTTTTTTCCTTTTGAACCTCTCCTGGTGCAGCTTGAGGCCATTCCCCCTTGTCCTATCACCTGTCACTTGGGAAAAAAGACCAGCACCCACCTCTCCACAACCTCTTTTCAGGTAGTGGTAGACAGTGATAAGGTCTCCCCTCAGTTTCCTATTCTCCAGGCTAAACAACCCCTGTTCCCTCAGCTGCTCCTGGTAAAACTTGTCCTCCATGTCACAGGCATGTCCAGAACTAGCTACTATGGACAAACGGGTTGAGTGAAGTTCTATTGTCTTATAGCATAAGGTTAGTATGAAAGTACCCCCAAAATATAATATAGGTTTCCATATGCCAGTGATCCTTCTAGTCCGCCTCCTCCTTTCCTTAATTCTGTGTGATCCAAATTGAGTTTCACAGCCCTGGTTTTCGCGCTGTTCCTCCCAAGGCCTTCCCTTTTTGACCCAAGAAGAAGATTTGATGATGACTCAGAACTGAGTTATGTCCTTCTTGGGGCTGCATGATAATTTTGTCTTAAATTGCTGAGAAACTATAGGTGACTCTGTTTTCAGTGACTTTTTTATTTCTTTTTTTGTTTTCTTTTTTTTTTTTTCTAGTGTAATGGACTTTCTTGTTTGTCTTATTAAATTATACCAATACTAATTTTTTAGAAAACAGTCCAAGTATTGACAAAAATAATTTCTGCAGATATTCATGGCCTGGAAAAAAAGTTCATTTTCCCTAATTTGTGAGGCAACAAGTTATCAGAAGTAGATTTCAACAGCAAATCAGACAGAAAGTGGTTCACAATCAAGTCACAAATTCTCCACTGATGATTAATTATTCATCATCCAGTAATAAAGGAGAGGAAAGTCAGATGAGCTGTGGAAGTGTTAGTTTTTGCAGGCTTTGGGTTGGACCCACATACTTAGCCTCAGCTGGATTTGTAAATGTGATTTTTTTATATTGTTATTCCTATTATGCATGAAATAAGATTATTTGCTTTGTTGTCAGGACTCCCAGCAAAGACCATAAAAACATGGACGGCTTCAATTGCCATATTTATTTTTGTAGTCATACTTCACAGAAGACACACATGATTTGGTGTGTAGGAAAACAACCAGTCTCTTTTAGCTTTATAGAGCTATTTGTGACAAAGAACAGACTCACTTAAGTAAATCACTAAAGCTTGTCCTTCCCTTGGCTCCAGTAGACATGGAGTTTCCCCAGTTTAGCAGGACTGTGTATCTGAAAATCACCTGGATGGGCACAAAAGGGTTGAAATACTGCAGAGAAGGTGAAGCCAGCGTACCCTGCTTTTTTATTCTTCCTTGCCTAGACAAAATTATTGTTCATCTTTTTGTTTGAGTGGTATCTGCATGAGCAGTTTTGTTTGGCTTATGTATACCCTCTAGAAGCAAGTCTCCAGACTGTACCCACTTCTTGTGCAGCGCTTTCCATTGCACAGATGTCTCGGGCACTGTAGCCGGATTCTGTTCAAACTAAACTAAACTAAACCAAAAGATGTATTATATGAGCAGATAAGACCTCCTTCCATTACTAACCACAGTTCAACCTGCTAGATGAGTAAGTATGTAAGATAAAACCCCCCTTGAACTATGTATATTCTGGGTTCTCAGTACCGACAATCTTTTGGTCTGTACTAAATCCTAATATAGACATAGCTTGTATACATGGCTGAGAAGCAGGTACTCTGCAAGCACTGCCATTATCAAGATTACCATTGTCATTAACAGATTTGGAAGACTTCTAATTTCCATTGTGACTGCTGGGAATTTTCTGAATTTTCAGTTGTAAAAATTTTCAGGACGCCAGTTTCATTCAACAGTTGCAAGTTCTATGGCGTTTTCATTTATGGAAAAATGTATTAATTTTGATAATGTTCAAATAAAAACTAAATCATGAAAAAGAGATGTCTTTTTACTCTGTGTACTAGTCATAGAGGTTTTTTTGGCTAAACTGTATTTCAGCTTGCTTGGGACTGAAACTTGAGGTAGAGCCATTTTTCATTAAAAGAATTTTCTTTGAAAAGAATTGTGAACAGTGTGGCATGGAAATGTTTTTTATTCCTTGGGGTACAAGATCTTTTACAATTTTCCATTTTGTCTTAACTTGGGAATCTTTAAAGGGAAGGGACAGGGTATCTTGCCTTGCGTCTTGGTAGAATATGCAACACTGAAGAAGCTGAAGGTCTTTTGTCACCAATGGAACAGTCTTTTCATACTTAATATTTGAAGAACAGATCAAAACCTCCTATTTTTTCCCATAATAATTTCTAACCATAAAATACTAAGCAAGTCTTGCATGGGCAACGTCTGTCTTTCTTTCCTCGAGTTAGGATATGTGCGCTATATACAGTTGGAGTATAATCTGTTAGGTTATATGTAAGGTTGTCTCTTCTTTGTATCCATTAAATCCTTAGATTCTTTGTTGCCAATACAAATGCTGATTAGTTTTATTCATGATGATAGGGTGCCCCATTTCTTTATGTAGACACTTTGTTGAGTGAATATGATCCTTTTTTTAAGACTGCAAATGATCCAGAGGTCTGAAAGCTTTTGTTCTTAACAACCCAAGGCCATCAATGGGACCTTTCTATTAACAGAAGGAGCCCTCATTTCTTCCCTGTGTATTTTGCTGTTATTTCCTTGGAAGTAACACTACTCTCAGTAGTGGGGAGTTAATTAAATATTGGGATGTAAAAAGAGCCATCCTATCTGATACTTAAAGAACTCAGACCAGAAGGAACTGGAAGAGTAATCATAGAATCATAGAATCATAGAATAACCAGGTTGGAAGAGACCCACCGGATCATCGAGTCCAACCATTCCTATCAAACACTAAACCATGCCCCTCAGCACCTCGTCCACCCGTGCCTTAAACACTTCCAGGGAAGGTGAATCCACCACCTCCCTAGGCAGCCTGTTCCAGTGCCCAATGACCCTTTCTGTGAAGAATTTTTTCCTAATGTCCAGCCTAAACCTCCCCTGGCGGAGCTTGAGGCCATTCCCTCTTGTCCTATCCCCCGTCACTTGGGAGAAGAGGCCAGCACCCTCCTCTCTACAACCTCCTTTCAGGTAGTTACAGAGAGCAATGAGGTCTCCCCTCAGCCTCCTCTTCTCCAGGCTAAACAGCTCTCTCAGCCGCTCCTTGTAAGACCTGCTCTCCAGCTCCCTCACCAGCTTTGTTGCTCTTCACTGGACTCGCTCCAGAGCCTCAACATCCTTCTTGTGGTGAGGGGCCCAGAAATGAACACAGTATTCGAGGAGTGGTCTCACCAGTGCCGAGTACAGAGGGAGAATAACCTCCCTGGACCTGCTGGTCACACCATTTCTGATACAAGCCAAGATGCCATTGGCCTTCTTGGCCACCTGGGCACACTGCTAGCTCATGTTCAGTTGGCTGTCAACCAACACCCCCAGGTCCCTCTCCTCCAGGCAGCTTTCTAAACAGACTTCTCCTAATCTGTTGCACTGCATAGGGTTGTTGTGCCCCAAGTGCAGGACCTAGCATTTGGCCTTGTTAAACCTCATGCCATTTGACTCTGAATACTCAGAATGCCCCTGTTGTCATTGATTGTTAGTCCCCCTAGCCCCGTATCACTAAACAGTCTCTAAAGATTTGTGAGTATGATGCTATACACTAAATGTTTAGTGACCCTTGGTTTCTCTGGGATGTCAGTTCCCTATGTAGTCTCAAGGAAAAATAAATATATTTTTCTAATTTTGCCTCTTGGTAAAACATCCACAAATCTGCCTGACTGCTAGTTCATTAATATTGTGCTTACTTTATGCTTTCTTCTATAATGTATGCCCACAGTCCTGTGTCAAAACGAACTACACAAGTAGTGACCTTGTGCTTTCAGCCTGATTGTAACTATCAGAGCCTCTTGAGCTATGGGGTAAAGTTCACACAAAATGAAATTCTTGTGGGTTTTTGGGGGGCAAGGGAAGGGTTTTTTTGAAGTGCTTAGATCCTGCCAGATCTTTGCAAGAAGCACTGGAAAGAACTGAACTGCTGCCAGGCTGCAAGAGATCACTCAAGAGCCGCCTCCCTTGTCATCTAGCTTGGACTGATGATGAGTGAGGTGAACCACCTGCTCCACACAATTTGCCTCATTGTGCCACAAGCAGAGATGGGCCAAAGTATTGCACTGAAATCCAACTGTGTAGGATGAAAGAAACAGATTACTTCAATCTGTTTAATAGAACTATGCAGTTCTGGCAAAATAACATGTTGAGTAGTCCTCTAGCTGGCCTCTGAGGCATTTGGTTCCAGTCCTTCTCAAAGAAAACTGTGCGGTGCATCAGGCAGAGTTTTGAAAATACCCTGGGTATGTAACAATGACAGCATTTTTATGACAGGAGCTATTGCTCACAAGCATATATTTCTCCTAAAAGAGAATGTTACAGCAGCAGTACTCTGTTCTCATACTGATTGTTCATTTGTGCAACACATGAAGTGCCTCTCTCTTACAACCTTACAGAACTACAGCATTTTAGATGGCATGCATGGCATACAAATCTTCATGAACATTTGTACCACTTAGAGGTTTTTATGCCATCCAGAAAATAATATAAATTGCTACTACATTTGTGGAGGAAAACCGATAGAAGCTATTGAGATGGTCTTTGCCACCCTTATTTACTGCTGGTAGAGGTAAAGAAGGGAAATCATAGAACCATAGAATCACCAGGTTGGAAAAGACCCACCGGATCATCAAGTCCAACCATTCCTATCAACACTAAACCATGCTCCTGTGCACCTCATCCATCCATCTTCTAAATACCTCCAGGGATGGTGACTCAACCACCTCCCTGGGCAGCCTCTGCCAGTGCCCAGTGATCCTTCCTGTGAAAAATTTCTTCCTAACATCCAGCCTAAACCTCCCCTGGCAGAGTTTGAGGCCGTTGGCCCTTGTCCTGTCCCCTGACACTTGGGAGAAGAGGCCAGCACCCTCCTCTCTACAACCTCCTTTCAGGTAGTTGGAGAGAGCAATGAGGTCTACCCTCAGCCTCCTCTTCTCCAGGCTAAACAACCCCAGCTCCCTCAGCCGTTCCTCATAAGACTTGTTCTCCAGCCCCCTCATCAGCTTCGTTGCTTTTCTCTGGACTTGCTCCAGAGCCTCAACATCCTTCTTGTGGTGAGGGGCCCAGAAATGAACACAGTATTCGAGGAGTGGTCTCACCAGTGCCGAGTACAGAGGGAGAATAACCTCCCTGGACCTGCTGGTCACACCGTTTCTGATACAAGCCAAGATGCCATTGGCCTTCTTGGCCACCTGGGCACACTGCTGGCTCATATTCAGTTGGCTGTCAACCAACACCCCCAGGTCCCTCTCCTCCAGGCAGCTTTCTAGACAGACTTCTCCTAGTCTGTTGCACTGCATAGGGTTGTTGTGCCCCAAGTGCAGGACCCGGCATTTGGCCTTGTTAAACCTCCTGCCATTGGACTCAGCCCAGCGGTCCAGCCTGTTCAGACCCCTTTTCAGAGCCTCCCTACCCTCCAGCAGATCGACACTTCCACCCAGCTTAGTGTCGTCCGCAAACTTGCTAAGGGTGCACTTGATGCCTTCATCCAGGTCATTGATAAAGACATTAAACAGGGCTGGACCCAGCACTGAGCCCTGGGGAACCCCTCTTGTAACTGGCCTCCAGCTGGATTTAATGCCATTTACCACTGCGCTCTGGGCCTGGCTAAAATAGGTTAGGCTTTTTCTTTTAAGTTGGAGAGAGACAATAGCTGTGTGACAAATCCTCTGTTTGGAGATAAGGCCCAGCCCAAAGCTTACTGAAGCCATAGTCTTCAGCCATCATTTTGTGTTTGGTGCCCTTTTAGGCAGTACCTGCACCTTGCTGTTGTCTCCCTACACTCTCACTCCCTGTGAGTAAAGATCGACATGGAAAAAAAAAAAAATTTCAGTGAGCATGAAATTGTAATTGGTTATGGCTATTTGTTTTTTCAGAGCGGTGCTTTAGGCTCTTTGTTTCTGCTTGGACAGTTTGTTTGCTTAGGGTGGGATTTTTTTAATTATTTAGGTACATGAAGTTATGACTTTCAGTGTGGGCCATTTTTCTGGCATAAATCTGGATATTGTATCCAGGAGGAACGTGGGTAGCTCCAGAAGGCTTTTTGCTACCTTTTTTTCCTTCATGTTCCCTCTCTTAGATACTCACATATAGTACATAAAACAAGGAACAACAACATCTGTTATGTGTTTTCCAGGAAGAGATTCTACTTTTGAAACTTTTGACCTGATAAAGACTATTGAGCAGCATATGTTTCAGAAGACTTTAATCCATCACTTTAAAACCTCACAGAGGTCCTTTGATCCAAATTTTCAAGGCTTCTTTGAATTATTTCTTGTTTATTTTTATTGGATGACAGTTTTTTAAGGAGTGGATCGAAACATACATATTTTCAAAAAAACTAAGAGAATTACCTCGCTTTTTATTATTAAATTTAAACTAAGCCAAATATTAAAACGAACCCAACAATATGTCAAAGCTGACAATCCTTAGATGCAAGATATCACATTCTGTTATAAAGTAGAAAATGAAGCCTTAATTTTGACATGGATAGAGTTGTATTGTCTGCCTGAGGTGTGCACTGAAGCAGAAATTTGTGAATTTCTTTGGTAGATGAACTAAAGCTTATTAGAGAGTTTCTTTTAATCTCACAGTTTTTCATGAGTGTAGTTTCCTTGACTGACACGTGCTTGTATTATGTTGCTGCACATAGGTGCTGCCTGCCTGCCCAAAACATTAAATGACTGTGCTCGTAAATGAGAAACAGAGCTGGACCTAAGGGAAAATCCCAAATTGTCCCTGAAAGTGTAGGAAGTTTAAATCTCTAACTTGGCCTATACCTCTGTAATGACTTCAGTCCAACTCCCTGATTCAAACACTGCTGAAGTTTGGAAATGTTTGGATGATGTTCCAAAGTCTGTAGCTTGAATCCAGCTATACCTAGGAGGACAGATCTGTAAAACTGATGTTTTCCCACTGGAAGTTTGTACATGAATCCTATTAGCAAAACAAAAGGGGTTGTCCTGAAAACATGTCTGAAATATTCCCTAATGCACTCAGTGTAAAGAAAAGTTTATTATCTGGACATTAAGCTATTGTATCTCTCGGAGTCAATTTGAAAATCTTCCAGTATGGCCGGCATCTCTCACCACATTGAAATGAACCCAGTGGCTTTGAGGAGTATCATAGAAACACATTACGTCCTGTTTGACTTGAGGGAATGGTTAGAAATCAAATGAAGTATCAAGAGGTTATTGTCTCATCCAGAGGTGAAACCCAAGCCCTACCAAAATTTGTGGAATAATTCCCATTTATTTCCGTAGGGTTAGGATTTCATGCCAAGTCTTCAACACTACAACAGGACTTGCCTATTTCATTGTACAGAACTGAAGAATCTGCATACATGCAAACTAGTCAGTGTTACTTGAAGAAGATAATTCCAAGCACCTGTTATAGCTGAAAGCTGTATAGTACAAAGGGTATTTACTAAACTAAGAGAAAGAGTCAAAGCCTCATCACAATTGTGATCTTTACTGATAGAAATGCACCGCCACTTTGAGTTTCTGACAGTTGGTAAAATGTCAAAGAACAATTTGATATTACCCAACTACGTCTTTTATTCTGTGTTTTAGCTTACATTTTTTTTGTATTTTTTATGTCTCAGAACCAAGTAATTACGTATCTAAATGTGATCCTTCATTTACTTTGGCAAGGGATTGTCATCTGTCAACGTTTTAATCCATCTACTAAGGGAAATGATCAAGACTGCCATACCTATGAAACAAAGAATGTTATCTCAGATTTCTCTGTGCTTGAAATATTTCAACGGATGCCATTTTGTGTCATGCCTCAGAGCAGCCTCTTTATCTGAACTCTGAATACTGCTATTTATCTCATAAATATTTTCTAGCATTTAATTACCGTGTATTTGACTTTTTGAATGACAGACTGTAATTCCTCTTGGGCTATAGTAGCCTGTCAAGTTGACTATTTCAATTTTACACTGTGTTTCTTTTATCACTCCTTTCGGGACTTGTGAGGTTGCAGTCTGATATATTTAGTGCATTGAAGAAAACAATTATTTTGCAGTTACATGAAATAATTAAAAAATTCTTCAAATTACAGGGACAGATGCTCTGAACAGTGTCACCATTAGAAGACTCTTCTGTACAACGCATGAAAAAAGAAATAAATGAAAGTGCACAGCAAGGGATAGTCCCTCCATAAACTCTCTAGTAGCTAATACAAGGTGGAGGAAGGAAAGCAAAGAGATGAAAAGATAAAAAGGACTTGCCCATTGTTTTCCTATTGCTTTACTATAGAATCAGGGCTAGAACCCAGACCCATTATTTCAAGTGCCTTTGCCCTATGTGTTGAACAGAATTTCTTTGTGACAGGCAGATATCAAATTCCTTTCCAATACTATCCAAGTAGACAAGTGCTCATATTAATTCTAGAGGTGGGAAATCTGAGCTACTAAGAAGTGAAAAGGTGTGGATGACATTAACATTGCAAAAGGTAGGAGTCTTTTTAGTAAGAACTTGAAGTCTGTTCCATATGCTGAGTCCTGCTGGGTGTCTTTCCTTTTCAACTACACTGCAGAGCGTGGGGCAGCTGTCAGCCATGGAACCAGCCTGAACACCTTGGTATTCAATTTTGCAATCACAGTACACAACATGAAAAGAAGTTTAACATAGCCTCTTGCATTTCCATTCAAATGAACAAGGAAAAAAAAATGTTATCTTGGCAATCTTAACTTTTACATTAACATGTGATATTGGGTATATCCACAGGCAGCTGCCTGAATACTATTTAAGCTGGGTGCTGAACTAGGTGCGTGCAATGACAGGCAGTAGTTAAGCTGCTCTTATCTTTTTTTCTTCATGTCATTGATAATGATACTCTAATTCTTTTCAAACTGTGTTCCTTTGGCTATGTTTTGACAGCATGGTTGTTATTCCAGTGGTGTATGTTATTCTCTGACAGTGTCATTTATGCCAGAGAATTTTCCCCTAAATTTCATTTTTGAGCACCTTTACGAAAAAATATTGTTCTTTGTATTTTCTAATGATCATTATTGCTCTAAGCCACAAGGCTGTTCTTAGGGACAGTGGTGCAAATCAGTATAGCTTTTCTAGAGTTTCTGACAATGTTTGCAGCTTGTATAAGTGAAGATATTCTTTTCCATTACTTGAAATGTAAGATGTTAGATATTTTTTCTTTTAAAAGTAGGAATTTTATTATTTTAGTGGAAAAAAAAGGAAATTTTCAGTGTTCTATGACATAATATCTTATCTGAACTTGAAAGCACAATATTTTTGGATCTACAGTAATAAATCAAACCTATAAATTCTTGCTTTATTAGAAAATTTCCTGTATTCAAGTCAAATTCATATAGTAGCCAAACCTATTGTAAACAGTTGAAGACTAAAGGTGCTTTTGTCTATGTTCATATATCTGAAGAATGATTTTCAGGGAATAATCATTACATGTTGATAACATTTCTTATGCAGTATTTTCCTTTGCATCTTTTAATGGGAGCACTCTTGAAGTAAGAAAACCTGAAGTGTAAGAAAATGAAAATCTATTTCAAAAGCAGTAAATAAGCATTTTTTTTTTAAAAAAAACCAAACACTCCCTCCCAAACTTGCTCTTTGAACTTATTAGTTTGCTAAAGAGAACAGCATTGCTAAAATAGCACAGGTAATTTACCAAGAAAATTACTGTTTTTTCAATCTCTATTCTTCATTTGTTTGTAGCTACCCTATTATCTAGGTGTCATCGATGATCCTGACAAATGCATTCTTGAAATGTCACCCATTTGATGACAAAAACTTTTGGTCTGTACACAACAATTGCTCAAAGCCAATGTAAAAAAAAAATAAATAAAATCAGTCATGAAAGTAGATTGGCTTCATCTAAACCAAATCTGATGTGAAGGAAATAAGGCACCTCTATGCTTTGGAGGAGTCATTTGAAATGTGAAATTTGTCCAAATTTGGTGACATGTTCAGTCTAAAGAACTGCATTTTCAACAAATTTGGCATAAATTCTGTATTCCTCAGATGTTTTATTGTCTGCAATTGCCCTTGCTTTTTCAAGGAGCAGGGAGGAAAAACTAGAGCAGGATGGGACAGAGACTGAACTCAGGCCTGTACGGATGAGGATGGATAGCATAGATGTTAGGGAGACAGGAACACAAAGAGACATGGGAGAAAACAGCAGGAAGCTTTCTACACTGTACTTTCATGGGTTTGGAAAAGCACATGAGGTTCCTGAATTGCAACATTACTTCAAGTTGTGAAGCAAGTAGTTGTCAAAGACACTGTCAAGCTTTGTTCTCATCCCATCGCTAAAGGCAAATAACTGAGGTTAACAGTCTCCTGCTTCCTGTTGCTGTTGGTTACTCAGTTTAATCAGTAAAAGACAATGTAGTGGAGGGAAAGACTGCTGCCCCATCATTTTTCCACTCGATGCAGTTTTATGTATTCATTTTTAACATAATGTTCACGTATTTTTGTTTGATTTTTAACTCAGGTTGCATTATTGTGTTGTCAGAAGCCAAGGGTATTAGCCCTCAAGTTGTCAATGAAATTTGAATTTGAGTCCTTTTACAGGTTCATGTTGCTTATGCATGTGATCATGAGTTTCCTCACATTGCTTCTGTGTTATTCAATAGGACTGAATAAACCTGTTCAAGGAACTAAACGTTTACCAGAACATTTGTGTCTCTCTGATAGCACAATTTGGAAATTGTGCAGTGAGTGTGACAAGATGACAGGAAGAAATTGCAAGACTTCATGGCAAAGGCAGAGTAACAATTGCCATCAAGATGCATTCTACCCTTTTTATTAGGACACAGTTTCTGCACAATTCTGGGAAATACATGGAAACAAATATGCATTTTGTCAGTGGTGTCTCATTTTCTTCCAATGTCGGCTTCTGGCACCCCATGGTAGCTTTGTAAGGTGTTAAGCACTAACAGCTGAATTTTAATTTTTCTGAATCTGTCAGTGTGTAGAATGACATAACAGGTGAAAGAACCTGAAAAATTAGATCTTAGGTTTTCCAGCTCATGAATGAAGAACTCCTCTGAACTTCTGTATATGCCTAATCTATTAATGGGGAAAATCCTACGCTCGCCTCCCACTGAGGTGTTTGGAAGATTGAACCTTTAATACCTGAGAACAGTAAAAATATCAAAATGCTAACCATCAATGAAGATATTGATATGTAGAAGAAGACTGATGTGCTGTCTTCTGCTCCGAAGTTAGCATATGGGGCACTGTGGAGAGAATATTGATTCCCATTGTGGAGGCATTTTCTTTCCTATACTCTGGGTGAGGCAGGGAGCATTGAGAAAATAGTACCTGACTTGAGTGATTAAATACACACAGCTGGTCTCAGTTAAATATTCACTGTCTTGACTTTGTGGCCTAAATTTTCTAACGCACTTGATATTTTGGAACAGTAAGAGTATAGACATTGTCTTACGAGATGCCTATAACCCTGTGTAACATCTATTACTCATGTCTGTGTTGTAACAACTATTAGTCAAATATTAACTTTTAATAAGCCCTCTATAAGTGGGTCCTTAAGATGATGTGCTGTGAAACGTTTCCCTGATGTGAAAAAGTCTCCCTAATTTTCTTCAGCCAAATCTCACATTCCCAGGGACTTCTCAGGCCCCGAAACAGTATTTAACAGGTTCGAGTCTCAAAACACATTGAGTACTGCATACATTATAAGAACGGTAGTGTGCTGAAGGCAGCTTTGGCATCATTCATCCAAATGATCAAAAGTTACTTCCAAGTTTCTTCGCTCATTTCCAGGTTCAGAAAAGTTCATCCCATGGGAATGAATTTCCTGACCATTTTTTTTTCTGCAAATAGCTAGCATAGCCAATCAAAGTCAGATCCAGCCAATCAATGGTGAGGCAGAACCTCCTGAAATAATCTGAACAATCTTAAAATAGTAGCCTTTATTTACACTTAAAACAGAAATGACATACTGTTTTTTCTTTCCTTTCTTTTCACAGAATCACAGAATAACCAGGTTGGAAGAGACCCAACGGATCACCGAGTCCAACCGTTCCTACCAAACACTAAACCATATCCCTCAGCACCTCGTCCACCCGTGCCTTAAACACCTCCAGGGAAGGTGACTCAACCACCTCCCTGGGCAGCCTGTTCCAGTGCCCAATGACCCTTTCTGTAAAGAATTTTTTCCTAACGTCTAGCCTAAACCTCCCCTGGCGGAGCTTGAAGCCATTCCCTCTTGTCCTGTCCCCTGTCACTTGGGAGAAGAGGCCAGCACCCTCCTCTCTACAACGTCCTTTCAAGTAGTTGTAGAGAGCAATGAGGTCACCCCTCAGCCTCCTCTTCTCCAGGCTAAACAACCCCAGCTCTCTCAGCCGCTCCTCATAAGGCCTGTTCTCCAGCCCTTTCACCAGCTTTGTTGCTCTTCTCTGGACTCTCTCCAGAGCCTCAACATCCTTCTTGTGGTGAGGGGCCCAGAACTGAACACAGTATTCGAGGAGCGGTCTCACCAGTGCCGAGTACAGAGGGAGAATAACCTCCCTGGACCTGCTGGTCACGCCGTTTCTGATACAAGCCAAGATGCCATTGGCCTTCTTGGCCACCTGGGCACACTGCTGGCTCATATTCAGTCGGCTGTCAACCAACACACCCAGGTCCCTCTCCTCCAGGCAGCTTTCTAGACAGACTTCTCCTAGTCTGTAGCACTGCATAGGGTTGTTGTGCCCCAAGTGCAGGACCCGGCATTTGGCCTTGTTAAACCTCATGCCATTGGACTCTGCCCAGCGGTCCAGCCTGTTCAGATCCCTTTGCAGAGCCTCCCGACCCTCCAGCAGATCGACACTTCCACCCAGCTTAGTGTCGTCCGCAAACTTGCTCAGGGTGCACTCGATGCCTTCATCCAGATCATTGATGAAGACATTGAACAGGGCTGGACCCAGCACTGAGCCCTGGGGAACCCCACTTGTCACTGGCCTCCAGCTGGATTTCACACCATTTACCACCACTCTCTGGGCCCGGCCATCCAACCAGTTTTCCACCCAGGAGAGTGTGTGCCTGTCCAGCCCAGAGGCTGACAGTTTCTCAAGCAGAACGCTGTGAGAAACTGTGTCAAAGGCTTTGCTGAAGTCCAGGAAGACCACATCCACAGCCTTTCCCTCATCCAGTAGCCGGGTCACTTTGTCATAGAAGGCGATCAGGTTAGTCTGGCAAGACCTGCCTTTTGTGAACCCATGTTGACTGGGCCTGATCACCCGGTTCTCTTACATGTGCTTCATGATAGCACTCAAGATCACCTGCTCCATGACTTTCCCTGGCACTGAGGTCAGACTGACAGGCCTGTAGTTTCCTGGGTCCTCCCTGCGGCCCTTTTTGTAGATGGGCACAACATCAGCCAGCCTCCAGTCCAGTGGGACTTCCCCAGTCTTCCAGGACTGTTGGAAGATGATGGAAAGGGGTTTGGCCAGCACATCCGCCAGCTCCTTCAGTACCCTTGGGTGAATCCCGTCCGGCCCCATAGACTTGTGACTGTCCAGTCGGGCTAGCAAGGCTCTGACCACCTCCTCTTGGATCACGGGAACCTCATTATGCTCCTCTAGCTCCTGGGTTTGTACACAGACGGAACGACCCTCCTTACGACTAAAGACTGAGGCAAAGAAGGCATTAAGTACCTCAGCCTTTTCCTCATCCCCTGTTACTGTTGTCCCTTCTGTGTCCAATAGGGACTGTATGGTCTCCCTAGTCCGCCTTTTATTATTTATATATTTGTAGAAAGATTTTTTGTTATCTTTCACTGACTTGGCCAATCCAATTTCTAGCTGAGCCTTAGCCCTTCTGATTTTTTCCCTACACAATCTCACTTCCCTCCTGTAGTCCACCCAAGAGGCCTGTCCCTTCTTCCAGAGGCCATAAACATTTCTTTTCTTCTTGATATCCCTCAAGATCTCTCTATTCAACCAAGCTGGCTTTCTCCCCTGCCGGCTTTTTTTCCGGACCACAGGGATGGCTTTCTCCTGAGCTGCTAGGACCACCCCTTTGAAGAGCTCCCAGCCCTCCTGGGCTCCCTTGCCCTTTTCTCAAGATAAACTGAAAAACTTATGTGAGTTTCACACTTCTGTTATTTTCAGAATCCCAGGCTGAGTCTCTTGACCTGCTGTGTCTGAAACCCACTCTAGCTAGGCTTTCCAAGCCTTCATTAACTACTGTTTAAGACTTCTGTTTAACACTTCTGTTATTTTCAGAATCCCAGGCTGAGTCTCTTGACCTGCTGTGTCTGAAACCCACTCTAGCTAGGCTTTCCAAGCCTTCATTAACTACTGTTTAAGAGGGATGGAGTTTCTCAGAACTTTACGAATGACTATCCAAATAAAAGCAGCAACCAGATTCAATGTTAAGATTTATATTTTTTAGAAGTGTCTATTACTTGCTACCACTATACTCTACCTAACTAAAAAATCTTCCTTTATGTCAGTGCTTTGTAATTTATGTCTCAGCCTTTATAACGTTAGTGAGATATTAATATATGCATGAAGAGCAGGAGTGAGTGTAGTTACAGTGGCAAGGTGATAAATGCATAGCCATTTTTCCTGGAAATATTGTGTATTTAACAGGTTTATTTGTTCAACAGTTCTTACTTTAATTATATTATACCATTTGGGAATTTTAGGCATATAACAATCATACTTCTTCCATGAATATCATTCTTAAAATAAGTGTTCATGCAATATTAAAAATACTTGTAATTTTGCTTACTTATTTATTTACAGTGGTTTTTTCCCTCTTTTTAAAAAAACACTGAATTTTTAATTTTTCTAATAAACTTGGAAAGAAAAAAAGCAACCCATCTGCTGGAAGGAAGGATATGAGGAAAGATATAAGACAAGTTCCTCGCTGTGGCCAAGCTCTAATTAGGTCTTTCAGAAATTTCCATTGGTCCTGTGAAAAAAGTAGAGAAAGAAAATAAACAAGAAACTTGTATTCCAATGAATGGATGGACATAACAGGGCAGTGTTAAAGAAACCGGTTGATTTTATTGCTGTTGGGCTCAATTGTGAGAAAATACTCCCTTGGAATATTTGCACATTCCGAGTGAAGTTTTGGGGTAAACCTATCTGGGATGGAATTCACCAAACATACAGACAGTTATAATACAGGCACTGATTACACTTTCACCTCCTTGTACAGAATACGGGAGCATACTCCAGTTCTTGAGGAACATAGAAAAATACCCATCAACAGGTAACTTGCACAGTTGTTGGAGTATATGGACTGTTGAAATTAGACACAAAACCCAGATTCTCAGTTGATATAAGTTGGTATAGCAAAAGAGCAGTTAAACTTGTGTTAGAAAATCCTTATGTGGATTGTGACCTTTATGGAGAGAGCTTTTGTGATTTTTTTGTCATGAGTCTCACAGTATGCTTTCTGTATCTCCATCTCTTTGAGTTACAGAATTTCAAAGGACTTGTAGCTGTTGCTCAAGGAACTGTAAATCAAGATTCAGATGTTGATAGTCAAAAAGCTTCACAGCACATATCTTAATGATTTAAAGCTGAGAGGACAAACACAGCAATAACATTGCACCCAAAAATTGTTAACAATTTCTATGTAAATCTCTTTCTAGAGCTTGGATTCATTACTTTTGAATGGTGATGACTGGAAATATGGTCATCCTTGGCTTTTCAGAGCACTGTTACCTTCAGTGCTGGGGACATTTCCCTAAAGCTCAGCAGACTGAGTTTCAGAATATTTCCTTCTTGAAACCTGATGGATAGGAAGGCAATGAGCTTCAGACTGGCAGTGATGGGGGTTTGTTTGCTGGATCTGAAATCCTTAGTGAACAGTCCATTCCAGCTCTAATTATAAAAACATTACAGTTTTAACAGTTGCCTGACCATGAATTATTCTGACAATGTTTAACCTGCAGATAAGAAACCACTATCAACCTGCCACATTTCCCCCACTAAAGAGTTCAGCATCAGTTTAAAAGGAAGTGCAACTCATGAAGCAATGGTTCTGTGTCATAAATTATAGGTATCTGGCACGCATTACAAAGACAAAAACAGTAAAATAGCATGGGGCTCTTTATTATACATTCTGACAGTGATAGAAAAACAGCACTCCACAGTGTTTAATCTACCACAGCTTGTTTATTCCCTTCCACATCCATACCAGTTTTGAAACACTCAGTGGTGCATTCTGCTGCTATCCACAGTTAGCACAAGTATTTATT
This sequence comes from Phaenicophaeus curvirostris, assembly GCF_032191515.1. Taxonomy (NCBI): domain Eukaryota; kingdom Metazoa; phylum Chordata; class Aves; order Cuculiformes; family Cuculidae; genus Phaenicophaeus; species Phaenicophaeus curvirostris. The sequence goes on from NC_091394.1 coordinate 40,285,391, forward strand.
TAAAGCTCGAAGCGGGAGAAAGAAGTTGTCTTTGATAAAAAGCATTGGAATCTCTGATTGCCTATACAATGGAAAATGGTGCTGTCACAGAAGGTTTAATCTCATTCATTGCTTTGTGCATGTATATGTGTATGTCTGTTACTTTAGGTAAGTTTCATGTTTTGTCCTTAATGAAGTACACAATCCTCTTTTGAAACAAAATCTTATGTGATCTATGTTATTAAAAAAGCCACAGTGTACACAATCAGGAGGAAAACAAACTGAACCAATCAACAAACCAACCTGTGGTGATACCTTGTCCTGCTAATGAAATAAAGAAAAGTGGGCTAGACTAGACATAAAAAGGAATTTCATCATTGTTAGAGTGGTGAGGCACTGGAACAGGTTGCTCAGGGAGACTGTGGCTGCCCCATTCCTGAAGGTGTTCAAGGCCAGGTTGGATGGGGCCTTGGGCAGTCTGGTCTGGTGATAGGTGTCCCTGCCCATGGCAGGAAGGGTTGGAACTAGATGATATTTAAGGTTCCTTCCAACCCAAACTGTTCTATGAGTCTAAGATTCTATTACACTGAAAAATGGAGAGATAATTGCACAAATAGTTGCAGCTGTGTAAAGTGCATGAGTCATGTCTGCGAGCATGAATGGGCATGATATGGTGGCAGGAATATAGGAGAACATTCTTAAAAAAAATTCCCACTTCTGTCATTATTCTTGTACATGTCCTTCCTCTCTTCGTTCCCTCTTCTGATAACTAGTTAAGAAAAGTATGTATCTACCTTTATCACAGTAGTATTTGTGACCTAATTACATAGAGTAGGATTATGGTATTTCTTTTGTAAATTTGCACATAAGCATGAGGAGAAGAAGATTCTTCTGCCAATGGGACAGCTAGCTGTGTAGACAGAGCAGACCACAAAAAAATAAATAAATGAGAGGATGGGTCAATGGTTACAAAGAAATGCTGAAGTGTTAGAAGATACTCATCATTAAAAATGTTTGCCTGCTTTATCTGTCTTCCTAAACTAATCCACAATGTTGTTTCTGATGGCTCATACCTCTTTACCCTAGGGATTTTTGCTTAGGGTACATCTGCAATTTGTCTCAGGGGAGAAAAAAATGGAGTGGAGGGTGGTAGATGCAGGCTGGCCAAAGAGGTCTACCAGTTGATGAGCCTTAAGCAAAAAGAAAGCTGACTATGTATGTTGGGAAATGTTGTGGCAGTACATTTCAAATCATTATATTTTCCACTTTGGTCAAGGTATTTCCATTTTTTTAGACATCTGAGTCTTTTACCACCCCCAAAAAGAAAACCAAAGCAAATGAACTGTAAAACAACATAGAAAACATGTATTTCTATGTACAATTTTAACCTGTTGAAGACCGACATATTTGTTGATGGTTTTATGGACATTTTTGACCATTTGCAGTACCAGTAGATGGTGCTTAAGAATATGTTCCAGTTTCTAAACTTTTTGGAATCAATAACCCTTCTGGTGATTCCAGGTCCTTGTGAGTAGTTTATCTGGTGTTGTTTTAACAACCCCTTCATACCCTGATGGAACGGGTATCTCATGCAGAAACTCTTCTGCAAAAATACATAAAACATAAATGACTTAATTGTAGTAACTAAGTATCATCACATCACTATGATGTAAATTTAAAACCTCATCCCATTTTATGGGTCACCTAAATAAGGAGTATATTTTCTCTGACATGATTAAGATTACACTGAAAATCCGCGGAAGAGCCAGATGTAGATACAAATGTATTTCAAATTCTTGTTGCTTGTTCTCAAAATCCACAGATATTTATATGCACCCGTAGCACCTGTAAACAGAAGCACTGTTAATTTCACATTGTGCAATTATCAAGGCAAGGAAGGAATATAGATGAGACATACTTAGAAATAACAGCATTCCGTCCTTCCTTATTTATTAGTGAATAATAAATTCTACAGCATTATACTTACCAGACATAGAAATACATATTTATACATAGATGTACATTCAATATTTTTAGTTAATGGTATTTCCAACTTTATGCAATTCCTTTAACTGGTAGCAAGTGTAGATCTAAATATGATGCACTGAATGTAAAGGAAATGTACTTTTATGAGGGTGCATGTAGAAAAATAATACAAGTAACATGAAAATTATTACAGGATATTTTTCTTTTAAATCTGAAATTATACACTTACTACAGCTAAAGACCATCCACGTGTATTAAGGATGGAAAGTACAATATTCAAGAATTTTGAAACAAACTCTTAACTCATCCCTCAAGCAATATCTGTTTGATATGAGGAAGTGCTGGTTTTGTATTTATTCTGTGTGTGTTATTGATGTTCTCTGCAGCACTTCTGCATATGATGGTCTGTGGAATGGGAAAAAGTTGTAAGTGTAGCTTCAGTTGTGAATTTTATGCATATTTAGTATTTATGATGGCACTGCTTGAGTAAGCCTGTGATTAATGATCAGCATAACCCCTCTTTGCATAGAAAAAAGGCTTCCTCTGTGGTAGAAATGAAGTGTATGCAGTGGTGCAAATTTGAGATGACAATAACAACCAAGGTCCAGTCTGGCTTTTTTACTTTCATGCTACTTGTAGCATGCAACAGCAAAAGTCATTATCAAAAAAGCTTAGTTGTTTACATGGTGTAGGAAAAATTCCCTTAGGGTTTTCCTAGGATGTGTCTTAAATCTTACTTTCAGTGTATCACAGGTCTCTTCTGAAAATCCGTGTTTTATTTTCTGGAGTCCTGGCACAATGTTTTGTCCCCAACCACTTTCACATTTTAAGCTGTGTAACCGTTTCTTAAAGCCTGGAATGCAGCTGTTTGAAGACTGAGATGAGCTATGGGAAGAGATCAAATCTAAATAAATATAGTAAAACTCTGAATGCATAGTTAATTGGGTTCTCATAACTGTCACTGTAGTAAATAATGTTATAAATATTGTGCAGTAAGACATTTAAGCATTGCCTACTCTCCTATGATTTAAAGTATATTGAGGTTTCCTTTCTCCTACAGCAAACAAACAAAAAGGAGCCTCCCTGTGGCTAAGGCATTCAATGCTGTGCCAAGCTGTTTGTCAGCTAGAAGTGGCTTTTTCCATGTCTTCACAATGTCATATGAATTGTTTTCTTTTCCAAAGGGTGTGAAATATTTGGGTCAGCCCGTATAGTAGAAAAGCAAATGGAAAAAAAAATCTATTTTTGCAACTTCTAAGCCCCATTCCCAAGAAGTTATTGGAATAAGGTGTCGTGCAGGCATTGATTTCAGACCTATGGTAAAGTTGTCAAACTTTGCTCAGCAGAAATTATTGACATTTTTTTCAGATCTGCTCTTCTTATATCAACGTGGCCTCCAGAACAAGAATTCAGCACAGAGTGAAATGTATTTCAGACTCCTGGGCACCTGCTGATGCATCTCCTGCCTTTAAGCTTGGAGAGAATGGAAGGTTTCATGCAATCACGATATCAGCGATATGCTGGACTTGCTTGCTTTACGCTTTACTTTTTTGCAATTCTGATTTCTTTTGTGATGATTTAACCCTGTCCCCTATCTGATATTGAACTCTGGTGACACTAATGCAGGAGTGGCAAACAACACACTATAGTGAGAGAAAAGACTGTTTTTCAGTGCTTTCAGCAATGTGACCTTAAGTATTGATTTATAGCCTGCTGCAGTACTCCAGTGCAGAAGGGAACTGTGGTAATTAAGTTAGTATCTGCACTTTCTAAAATAATGCTGAGCTGCAACAAAAAAAAGACCCTTTATTTTTCTTTGCCACTTCTCAGTGAATGCAGATGCAGGCACTGCCCTTTGACCTTGCTCAGCTTTTCCCAGCTGCAGGTTATTTTTCTCTCTCTGTCCCTTTAGGTGCTAATAGAGTTGGACCCATTAATTCTTGTGCCTGACTTTAATTTTTAGTGTAGGCAACTGAGCAAATTTCTACATTTGTAGCTGACTTTCAAAATATTGTGTGTCCTTATGTGGGTAACAAAAGAGCAGTGGCTAAAGAAATATAGGCAGCGTTTGAGAATTCAGCAGGGTGGGTTGTAACAAAGTGGCTCAGGCTTAAAAGCAAAACCGTTTGCATGAAAATTCCCACTTCTCATGAAACTCATGTATAAGATAACAGGGTAAACACAATGAGAGATCTCTTTTGTATTCTATTACAGTCATTAGAGAAATAGGCCACAAAAGGTAATGGCAATAAAAAGGGATACCTTGAAGTAAGCATGTAAATTACATGCTAATATATGCAAATTATCACACCATGTTCAATATCCATAAAGCTACAAAATATAGCTAATTAATGGTAGGCAAGCTGCTTCATTTTATATTCACAGAGTTACAGGGAAGGTAGTATATTTTTATAATTGTGGAACATTAGCCTTGGGGAATGCATCAAACATTCTGTTCCTCTCCTCTGGCAAATTCATCTCGTATACTGGAAGTAATTGCCTTTCCACTTTCTCACCCAAGGTCTTACTCTGAGACCAGACTGCAAAATTAGAAGTAAAACAAAACAAAATGCCTCCCAGTTTTACTATAACTTTCTTGTTGAAATAGTTCTTATTAATGTTAATATAGTCTCTGTTCTGCAAAGTACCTAAATGCATTTGATACCATTGGCATATCTAAAGGGATTTAATGTGTGAATCCCCAAATGGATACAGGCTTTGTAAAGCCCAGCTTTTTTAGGCAATCCTCTCCCAGCAGAAGCCACAGTTCAAGCTCCCAGTGCAATGCAAGGAGAAAATAGACCATTTGAGAACCAGTTCAGCAAAAGCAATGAACTGAGCACAGGGCAAAGTAACTCATCCAGAAAAAAAGGCAGAGGGAGCATATGGGTCAAGCCCAGCATCTGGCAGAGACTGATAGCATAAGCAGATGCAACCTCCTCTGCCCAATTTTGTGAATTCTGCCCGAGAAACAGCTCTGGTTTGAAAACTGTATCTGTCCTATGCCTGAAATTAATACTCCCATCTTTCAGACTTTCCAGCCGACAGAGTGAAGGGGGCCAGGTGGAGTGAAGCTCTGTTAAAGGCATATGTGAGTGTGCAGCCTGAGAGAAAGCTACGATGTGAGTTGAATGGAAAAATGGGTCTTTGAAGGTACACCTAAATCTCAGTACAAACAATGAGTAGCAGTGGGTGGAAACCCCAATAGAAGCTCTTCTAAGCAATCTTCAGCTGTAAAAGTGCTCACACTGCAACTTTGAAGAAGCTCTCTGGGTGGCTATCTGGGTGGCTTTCTTCTGCAGGTTCACAGTGAGAAGCTCTACTGAGCCTGTGTGAAGGCAACACAGCTTAGCTGTTTTGCAGAGCTTCAGGCATCATCTAAGTGAGCAGACTGGGTGGAAAACTGGTTGAATGGCCGAGCCCAGAGAGTGGTGGTAAATGGTGTGAAATCCAGATGGAGGCCAGTGACAAGTGGGGTTCCCCAGGGCTCAGTGCTGGGTCCAGCCCTGTTTAATGTCTTTATCAATGACCTGGATGAAGGCATCAAGTGCACCCTTAGCAAGTTTGTGGATGACACTAAGCTGGGTGGGAGTGTCGATCTGCTGGAGGGTAGGGAGGCTCTGCAAAGGGATCTGAACAGGCTGGACCGCTGGGCAGAGTCCAATGGCAGGAGGTTTAACAAGGCCAAATACCGGGTCCTGCACTTGGGGCACAACAACCCTATGCAGTGCTACAGACTAGGAGAAGTCTGTTTAGAAAGCTGCCTGGAGGAGAGGGACCTGGGTGTGTTGGTTGACAGCCAACTGAACATGAGCCAGCAGTGTGCCCAGGTGGCCAAGAAGGCCAATGGCATCTTGGCTTGTATCAGAAACAGTGTGACCAGGGAGGTCCAGGGAGGTTATTCTCCCTCTGTATTCGGCACTGGTGAGACCGCTCCTCGAACACTGTGTTCATTTCTGGGCCCCTCACCACAAGAAGGATGTTGAGGCTCTGGAGCGAGTCCAGTGAAGAGCAACAAAGCTGGTGAGGGGGCTGGAGAGCAGGTCTTATGAGGAGCGGCTGAGAGAGCTGAGGTTGTTTAGCCTGGAGAAGAGGAGGCTGAGGGGAGACCTCATTGCTCTCTCCAACTACCTGAAAAGAGGTTGTAGAGAGGAGGGTGCTGGCCTCTTCTCCCAAGTGACGGGGGACAGGACAAGAGGGAATGGCCTCAAGCTCCGCCAGGGGAGGTTTAGGCTGGACATTAGGAAAAAATTCTTCACAGAAAGGGTCATTGGGCACTGGAACAGGCTGCCCAGGGAGGTGGTTGATTCACCTTCCCTGGAGGTGTTTAAGGCACAGGTGGACGAGGTGCTAAGGGGCATGGTTTAGTGTTTGATAGGAATGGTTGGACTCGATGATCCGGTGGGTCTCTTCCAACCTGGTTATTCTATGATTCTATGATTCTATGACATGTTCTAGATATAATACCTATGGCCTGGTGCCAGAGCAATTCTAGGATGTCCTTCTTCCTCTTGCTGTCCTGCTGCTCCTCGGCCAGGTGTCCTTCCACTGCAGTGGCTGCTTCACTCTGCAAAGGTCCAGTACAGCAGAGGAATGAACAAACAGTTTGGGAAGAACCCCCAGTCTGTGTGTACGGATGAAGAGACAGTGTGTTTTATGCAGGGTCTTATTTGATGATAGTGAGATGCATGATGGTGATGAATGTAATATGTCTTAGATATCCAAGATGGGGGTTATAATTTGCCAAATACTTTCCATGAGCTAGCAGTTGTCCTTGTGGAAAACTGTTCAGTTTCAAACCAGGACACTTATCTTATATGCATGTATGTATATCTAATGCATCTCTATCTCTATCTCTATCTCTATCTCTATCTCTATCTCTATCTCTATCTCTATCTCTATCTCTATCTCTATCTCTATCTCTATCTCTATCTCTATCTCTGTCTCTGTCTCTGTCTCTGTCTCTGTCTCTATCTCTATCTCTATCTCTATCTCTATCTCTATCTCTATCTCTATCTCTACATATATAAAATCTACACCTGTTTGGCAGAGCAGATGAACTTATTTCAGCTTCAGGTAACTGCTTACCCTTGTACTTCATGTCAAAATTAACCCCAGGGCTAAACATGTTCTTAAGTTTTTCTGACTTATGATGGTTTTCAGGGTCAAGACCCTCAGGGAAAAAAATTTTTGCAGCTGTCTCAGATTCAAGAAAATAAAGACTGACAGAAAAGAGACATTGCAAAGCAGAAAAAGTATGTTAAATGCTATTGTGACTTTTAAGTAGAACATCTGAAAATAGAAGTCAGAATAATAGAATGAGCAAAAAAATAATGTAAATAGAAAGTGGAAATTGGGACTACTGCAACATTAATTTAAGACTGATCACCTCCTCTTAAGTTTGTAATCTAACAACATGCTTGATGGATACTCACAAATTCAGCTTCAACTCTTAGCTGTACCTATACTACTTCTTAATTTATCATGTTTCCTCATGCTAGAGAGCTTTGAGCGAACGTGCTTGTAAGCATTATTTTGCAGGGGGTCCCAACTGCAGGAGGGATGCAGAGACTACTCAGAGTGCAGACCTTTATTTTCTAAAGAATAAAAGGAATAATTTGTGGTCATCTGAGGAATGTAGTATCTAAGGAATATTTTTGCTCAAGAGCAAAAGTTTAACTGTATATAAGGTGTTTTTCAGGCTGTCAAGAAACTAAAACTGCCTTGCCACCTCTAAGCATTGGTGCCTGTCATGGAGAGTGCTGTTTGGAGGGCTGTTGATTCAGCACGTGATGTGCAGAGGGATTCAGCTGATGCGATCTAGTGACAACTATAAACGGTCTTTAATGCTATACATGCTGTAGTTTGATAGAAGAAGGAAGAGTGAGAGGGAAGAGTAGAAGGGTTTGACCATAACCTCCTCCAATAAAATATTATGGTTGGACTCGATGATCCTGTGGGTCTTTTCCAACCTGGTGATTCTGTGATTCTTGTACTAAGAGGTTTTAAATATCTTCAGAGGGCTTCAGGCTAATTGGATACATGAGTTATTTGCAGCAGTTATTTACTTCAGAGACAATCTGGAACTCAACCTTTTTCTCTTCATCCCTGTCACCTTTTCACCCCGAACTAAAACTATTAGAAAAGTCAAAGGTCCTTACTCACGTTGTGACTGTTAACATGGTCTTTTTCTCCTCTCCTCTTGCTTTTCTCTACTGCCCCGTGTTATATATCTTGGATAGACCACAGCAAATCTAAGACTGATGGCCTTGTTTCTTCTGCTTTTTTGGCCCAGTACAAACTCAATACCTGAACAAGAAGGGAGCAGGATCAACTTGGGAAAGAAAACAAAAAGGCCTTCGCCAAAATAATAATCATAACATTAGCACACAGCTGTAGGGAGACATTTTTGGCATTCAGAGCAAATGCTACCATTCTCTCCCCTCCCTCTGTGACCCCATTTCTGCTTTTTAGCTTTCCACTGGCTACCAAATTCTCTGCTTCCCTCAGTCACCTGTCTCCTCAGTCCTGCAATTGCTCGTTGGTGGCAGTGGCAGCAGAAGCATCTGAAGGGACTTGGGCACATCAAGCCTGTTACATCTAAAGCTCTGTATCCATGAGCACCTTTTTGTGTATACACACGAGTACAACATTCCACAAACTTGAAAAGTGCTTCAAGGATCTGAATAGAATTTTCTTGATCTTAATCTCATTAGTTTGGAGGGAGGAGGGAAAAAATGAGGGGGAGAGAGAGGGAATGCTGCTCTTGGCAGAAGATAGAGGCAATAGGCTGCTTTATGGCTTTGCCTTGATGTGTGTTTAATAAACAGTCCAAAATTTGGCACAGAGATGTTTTTCCCACTTGTTTTACTTCTAAATATTCTTCAAAAGCTTTCATGGGGTATATAGCACTGCTTTGATCAGAAGTATATACTTTGTGCTGAAGTTTCTAGTTAATACTAACTTCAATTCAGATTCTGCCAGTTCTTTTTAAATTTCAGATATGATTTCAAATTTTGTCTAGTCTGTAGACAATAGAAATATATGACAATTTCCACTGTGGATCATGTTATTTTAGTGATTTGGGCTGAAGTTTCAGAAAATTGGGAAAGAAGGAGTGAAGAAAATATTACCATACTTGCATCTTCAGTAAAATACAAGCATGACCAAAAGGCTGAACATGACCAAAAAACAAGGCATGTACCCCAGCTTAAGGTATTTTGGAAAAGATTCACAGCTTGAGTTTCAGATGAAACCCCTGAATTTGTTATCTAAGTCTTATCTGAACAATTTGAGCTACTCACATTAGCAAAATTTTCTAGAAATGTCCAGGTATGGATTGTCATGTGTGAGTCACCATGTTTCCTGTTTCTGCTCAGTCATGAAACACCTCCTACAATAGCTTAGGACACTTATGAGCTCATTTGAATCCTAGAATGTAAACACATTGGTTTTGTCCCCCTATTAATGCTGGCTTTTAAGTATTTATGTGACCCAACGTCCATTAAAAGTTAATAACAAAAATAATCTCCAATATTTAAATAGACTTTACTTGTGACACAGAAAGTCTGAGCTACAAATGCAGAACTTAGGTATATGGGACAGTATTTAATGCATGTTTCCCTGCCCTCCAGGCTGCGCTAGTCACATTTCTCACTTTGGATGCTCTGGGAGTCTGAGGAAGATTTACCCTCAAACAGTGTTTTTTTTCATTTATTTAATAATGTCAGCATTGAAGTTTGTTTTTCACTTGCTCTTTTCAGTCCATCACAAATTTAATGTAGCAGTCACATACTGTTCATAGGCTGCCGCAGTTGACAAAATGCTGTTTCTTCTTGCTGCAGTCCCAGAGACCAGGTGGAATAGAAAAACAGCACTTTCAGAGAAGGATTTTGGATTGTGGACCTCCCTAATCCAGAGCTGAGAATCCTTAGGGAAAGAGGGACTTTTATTTATTTATTTTGTCTTAGGCAGTTACATATGTGTTTGTTTATTTAGCTGTGACATCAGTTAGTAATTTGTGTAAAGCCATAGTATTGTAACCTGAGAACTGTAGGTCTGCGCTGGGTTTCTTCAGTGCTAAAGGTCTAAGAGGGAAGAACAGAGGCAGGAGAGCACCAATACTAAAAGAGAATCTGCTCCAGAAAACTTCACTCTGGCTTCTTAAGGAGGAGAATCAGAGTTTAAATGTGTGAACTTGTGTCTTGAAACGAGCGGGAGGTAAATTACTGGCCTCAGCTGAAGAAGGATCAAGCTCAGATGAAAAATCTCTGGCTGTATCTGCTAGCTCTGCTAGGCTAATCCTAAGGAGCTTCCTCACAGAAGAATGTAGGGTATGTGCCATCCAGCCTGTAAGATTTTCATGAGTCTACAGGCAAGCTTATGCACATTACAAAGGGCTGCTCCAAACGTCTGTACCCGACAAGCCCTTTGGAACTTCTAGATACAAGCCCTAGACCTAATTCGTATCGATCCCACACATCCTACAGACAGACAGCTGCCTCTCATTGCTTGTGTCTTACAGTTCCATGCTGACCTCCTTGTCTAGAATACAACCTATAAAGACTGGAGGGTGAATTGAAGGAACAGAGGGCTGCCAGGTACTCTGCCTGAAGGAGAAATGAACTGACTACCAAGATAGTCAAGGGTAAGATAGTTCCCTTTGGCTATATTAACACAGGGGCTGTGATTCGAGACTTATGTCCTCAGTGAACACCTTGTGACAGGAAACAGTTTGATCTTATGTATGTTACAGTCTCCCACAGGGGGAAGTCTATTGTCCTCTGAACATGGAAAAGCAGAGACCAAGGAGCTAATTCCACATAAAAGCCCCACTCAATGGCCCTTTACAGCAACTTCTGCATAAGGCTGGAGAGGAAAGTGCATCCACTCCTTAGCTGTCATCCTGATCTCGTCTAGACATGTGCCACAGCGGTTCAGCATTGACAAACACACCGTTATTTTTATCCTGGAGGTCTGTAATGTCATGTGCTTATGATCTGTCCTCAGTTGCTAGACTGAGACAAGTTGACTTGTTTGGGGAGCACAGTGGCAGTAGAGAAGCCCAGCTGTACCAGGGCCATAATTCATCTTATTTACTAATATTTCACTGTATGTGAGGACTTCAATGGTCAGTCCATGAGCACCACCTTGTGCTTTCCATTACAGCTGTATGGAATACAGATGACGGGTATGCAGAGTACACCTTCTAGCTGAACGCATCCCATGAAGGAAAGTGATTTCTGCCCGGGAATGTGAGCGGTGAGGGGCATCCTGTGCAAACATGTTGAGAAGTGGAGGACACTCCAGGCACTGGTATCCAACCAGGTGATTTAGCCAGATGATGTGTGAGGGATACTTTGGTGGGTGCTGTGAGAACTGAGTGCTCCTGGTATTTCCCATGTGGTCAAGGCAACTCAGGCAAGCTGGGAATATAAACCAGGAATCAAAACAGCTTTGGATGCTCAGACCCCAAACCTTTTTCCTGAGGTGCTTTAATAAGGTGGTGTAGATACAGGCAGCTGTTTGCTCCCAGAGGGCATTGAATATTGCCTTTAACTCTGTTTGTACTAGGAGTTTCTGCTATGGCAGCATAATACATATTTCAAAGCCAAAGATATGTCACAGAAATGTCCTAGTTCCCCTGCCACCCAGTTTCAAGCTGTGATGACCTCAGAGAGCATGAGACAGTGTTTTTTATTTTTTTTTAATCTTTGTGAAAGGAGTCTTGTTTGCTTGCTGGCCCTTACATACCAATGCACTGTTATGTTATTTAAAATTGTAAATTATGTCTGTTTAAGAAAATGTCAGTGTTTTTTAAAACAGAATAACAGAACTCAAAAAGACTTGGCTGAGCTGTTTGTTACACAAGTTACATGCAGGCAGAATGATGCATTCATCATTATGAGCAGATTCAAGGGGACTAATGACTGCTTTACAATATAACTTCAGTTCTTTCAAGTAACATGATAGTTGTTTCTTTGCTTGCCAGCAAGATTATCTGACCGATGTTAACGCTTATGCACTGACGTATAGAGTAGACATCAATATGGGGCTGTGCTTACCAACAATAATTCCCTGCCTGCTGTTGCTAATTAAAATGACCTTTCTATTAAAAAAGCAGATTGTAAGATAAATACAGCTTTGACAGAGGGATATGATTTCTCTGGCACCTATAATTTTGCACATGGTTATATCTTGTACATTCCCAGGAGTTCTGTAAAGCAGTTATTCAGCATTAGGGCAGGAATAACTTATGATGAGTTTTCTTTTTTGCCAGCTCTTCACAGCATGCTAGGAGGCTCTCTCGTACTAAATAATAACTGGTAAATGCTCAACAGCTGGGTCAGTTCCAGCATGGGTACTCACTACAAACCCCAGATCCTTTTGGGTAGGAAAGAGAATGAAGGGGTCAGGGGAGGGGGAAGGGTTTTCTGTCTCACCACTGTCACCTGTCCTCAAAGAAACCTTTCTTCTCTCATCCCAAAAGGAGATTTTCCATTCCTCAAAACAGCAATAACAAACTAAAAAGCAGTGGGACCTTTGCTGTCAGTAACTACTCTGTGTAGAACAATACACAAACACTGAGGAGCTTAGAGAAGGAATTGTTCTTCACACTTCTTTATCATGAAATGCAAAAAGAAAATGGCCTAAACATCTGGACTGTTTCCCTGTGGCTGCATGAGCATCTGGCTTGGCTTAAATATCCAGAAGAAATGAGAAGAGATGCACCGACTTTGTAGTGGTTCCTTTGTATATTTTTGTTCACTTGTTTGGAAATATTGCTCAATTATTCTACTCTGTTCCTCAGGGGAGGTGCTGCCTTTCCTGTGTTTTTTTTTTTTTTTAACCAGAATTTGAGGATAGACTCCACTCTTCAGTGGTGTCATTTTGGAAGCCTCTAAGATGACTTCAGCCACAAGAAAATTAAAAAGATTGTATTTATATATGTATTTCCTTACTAAATAAGGAGATAAACTAAGAGGGTTGTAAACTGCATTTGTCTGTGTGGGTGGACCATGTTCGATGTGAAACATGTTTACCAAAGTTTTTCCTATGAGAACCAAAATTTTCCCAATCTGACCTCTAGGTTTCTCGTCAGAGGAATTGTGCAAATATGCTGCTTCAGCCACCGTTTTGGTGACTCAGAGCTCTGGCCCCTCAAAAGTAACGGGTCTGAACTCTGATTGCCCTTTCGCCTTTCACACTTGGGCACCAAGGACTAAATTCCTGGGCTTTCTTTTTGCAGCTGTATATTTTGAAAACTTAAGGTTTTCAGAAGAGACATGAAATCTTGGAGATCTAATGCAATAGACTCAGAAAGGAGAAGGGGGCCTGATTTTTACAGAATGGCTAGTAATTATTCTTGAAATTCAGTCCACTTTTGAAACCTGAGGGTCAGACTAGGAGTTCTTAAATACAGCTGAATACTTTGCCTATTTCATAAATGTTCTTCAAGCCAGAACATATTAAATTCTGTGATGGAGTTCTCAACTTTCAGCTCACAGCTGAGTGGGAAGATTTATGTTTTTCTTGAATATCTGACAGATTTATAGAAATCCCAGTCAACAGTATCAAATCTCCCTGAAAACATGGGTTTGGGGTATAGTGCTAAACAGGGAAAAAATCTCTTCTTTCTCTGGCTAGCAGCCATCATCTAATTTTAGCTGCAGTTTTCAGAAGCTGTAGAGTGGGGTTTGCCTCTTCCCCAAAATATTCTTTTCTCAGCATTGACCTAGACTGGACTAAGTTACTATTCACTGCTAAATTTGCTTGCGTGCAGCTAAAGCCTGATAATCTTAGGTCTCAACTAAGCCAAAGCTCTTTAACTTGTTTTACTCTTCAAGGCCACATTAAAAAAAAAAAAAAAAGAGGCAATCGGCTCATTACACCTTACTATTTAAACAAAACTGGATTGAGTTAGTACTTGAGACACAGTCGAGATACTGAATAAAGGCTGTTAATAATTCAAGAAAAAGTGGTGTTTCTGCATCCCCACTGAGCCAACATTTAAGCATGGAGCTCATACTGAAAACAAGAAAAACAAGGTGCCTTTTGTCTTTACTCACATTGACATTACGGATGACCTAATTAATGATGCAGCTTTATGTACTTCTTTAACTTCACTTTACTGCATTATTTGGGTATATGCTAAGTGCCTCTGATGTGTAAGGTTCTCATGTTAGTCATATCACACTGCTGAACAACTGCTACCTTCCCTCTCAGCGAGAAGTATAATGTAATAGGGAAGAAAGTCCCAATACTGCTCCATTACCATGTCTAAATACCATCCCCACCTCCACATACATACACATACTTGTGTGTGTGTGTATATATATATATGTAGATGCATGCATAGCTTTCAGTAGGATTCCCGACAGATTAAAGGTTAGATTTATTTTATAAGCATATTTATAGTTCTTACATGCAAACAAGTTTCCTCAAACTCATGTTGCTAATTCTCTAAATAAAACTGAAGACCACAACTGAGTCTGCAGAGTAATTTTATATTTAAAATTATTTTTAGACATGACTGTTTTGTTTCCCATCTTACTTACTTTTTCACCTTGTAGTTGCCCTCTTCAAACTGTGCTGTACAAATGAGTCCATAAGAGCCAAAACATATTTCTCAAAACAGAAATGGAGTTTCTTCTAAAATGTGTGAAAAAGGGAAAAAAAAAAGAAGAGTGTTGCACCCCACTTTTTTGTATGGCTTTCCTTCCTACCATTTTGATTCTACTTCCATTCCTCACTGAGATCCAGGAGGACATTCAGGTCTTTCAATTGAAATGCGGGAAGGAAATAGTTTGTATTCCAGCAGCTGGCTTTTAGCTTCTCGTCTCTGCTCTGACCTCACTTTCTTGCCTTTGTAATTGGGTACAGTAATTTTGTTTAACAGAGTGAGAAAGTTCCAGTTGTTTATTCCGCTGGTCAGTCCCATGTTCTTTAAGTCTATCCTCTAATAACAAAATCTGGGATCAGACAACCATGTGAATGCTAACTTCACTCCTCATCTAAAACACTATGCTTTATCTGGCTGAGGGTGGGATTTCCACTGAAGCCTAAGATGGTTAGGTGGTTGAGTATCACAGAGATTCAGCAGAGAGCTCCAATTAAAAAAAAATAAATAAATCACATTTTAAAACCCAAATCATGTGGAAATATTTTGCTCTCAGGAAAAAACAAAGGTCCCTGGGAGGCTAAGTGTGATTTAAGTTCATGACTAAAGTCATGGACAACCGAGGCCCCTGTTCAAAGTGTTATTTTGACTACAGGCAGCCCAAGACGTGAAAAGCCAGTAAAAGGAATAGATAGGACACGAGGGCTGGAAAAAAGGTTTGTACTTTCTAACTATTACATTAAAAGCAATGAAAGTCTGTTTCTTTTCTCCTCCCCTCCAGCAATGACACTCCTTCAAATAGCTGGTGAAGACTTTTAGAAAGGACTCGCTTGGAAAAACAGAAGCTACATGGTAAGCATTGGAGCAGATTTCCCCCCTCCCTTAGTCTGTCTGTCTGTCTGTCTTTCTGTTAAGCATCCCCATAAAGACATCAGAGGCATCACTTTTGACAGTCAGTGCTTCTGAAAAAGAGGATAACTAAATACCCATGGATTGATGTCAGGTGATTGGATGCTCACAGTGTGCACATGTGTTTGTGGTTTGCTTTTATTTCTTAGGATGCACTGGCCTCAGGTCTGAGGGTGGAAAGAACATAAGGAATTTTAATCACCACTCCTTCTAAAAATCACATTCTTGAGCAAACCTGGCTTACTGGAGAGATTAATTTAATGTATAGACATAAAAACAAAACATGGTTTTCCAAAGTTTGTCTTTTGAATATGCTTGGTAAGCATATTCCACCATTTTCATTCTTTCCAGGTCAGCATCCCACTGCTACCCCAGCAATCCCACCACAGTTGAGGAAAACGAATGCTTTAAAAACAGTCAGAAGGCCAAAGAGTAATATTTAGCCACTAGCCTGAACAGGAGGCAATATAAAGTCATCCTGTCTTGTGGGAGTCTTGGAGACACTTAAAATTGAGGCAGGATACACATTCTTTTTAGTGACAAAGAGGGAACTGCTCCTCCTTTTGCCTCTGTACACTTTGGCTCTCAGGAGCGAGGGGGATGAGTACTGAGGTATGTCCTGAAGATGCTGAGGCAGCTGAACACAGGGCTGTGAAAGGAAGGGACTGTGCATGTGCTCCCAGTGCTTGGAAAGATGCCTTGCTGCACTCAGGAACATGTAAAGCAGCTTTCTCCTACTGCTGATCCTGATACGTATACTTCCTTTGATCTGTCCCACCTATGTGCCTCCCTCATTCTGAATTAATAACATCTTTACATCATAAGCCTACTCTAAAAGGTAACCAGAATGGCACTGTCATGACTCTTCATACTGTATATTTTAAGATTAATGCCAATGGAAGGAGGGGCAGCTTGTAGACCTCATGAAGGCAGAAAGAAATCCTGCTTACAAAGAAACTGCCTTGGTTTTGCTTGTTAGAAATCTCTCAAAAAACTGAGTTGGTAAAAAAGGGGTTTTACCAACTCCAGCAGCTGCAGCAGCAGCTAACTTCTGCCTGTCCCTTTCTGGAGCAGTGGCAGCTGTTTACTAGGTAAGGATTGATCCACAAAGGCCTTAGTGTGCTTTAGAGAAAGACAATCATTCCAGACTGAGAATGTGTTAAAGTCTTCACCAGCACAGCTGTTTCACTGGGATTCAACTCCATCACCATTGTATGGGGTTAAGAGGCTGGAGGAAGGCAGAGAAGTGTGAGCAGGGACAGAGAAAGGCCATCCAGTGATGGGAGAAGGGCAGTCTTAGATAGTCTCTCCAAAAAGCTGATCTATCCATTCAGCTTTACCTGGGATCAAACACTTGGTATGCACTGTGGAGAAGTAGCTGCCTCTGCACATAATGGCAAGGGTGTGTGTGCATGACACACAGGTGTTTTGGTTTAAAGCTGCTCCCAGTCCACAGTCAGGATTTTTTTGAAGGGATTATGAGCTGTTGTTTCACAGAAAGACAGAAAACACTGTGTAGAGGCACAGAAACTACCCTTGATGTTCTGATTACCTTACTGGCCCACCACATCCTCTGATGTAAATTGCCAAAGAAGATGTGCGCAACACTGAACTCTGTCCACTCACTGGAACCTGACATGGAACTGACGAAGGAGTGTCTCTGCATCCTCTAGGAATTAACACTGGCTATAGGCATGCCCACAGCTGAGATCTCTCCAGAGTTTCTTTTAGTTTGGTGGATGACACAACACATTTCCTCGTGCATCCTCTCCTGGTCCTCCAGCCTTCGCACCACATGGACACATCTGTGTTTTCTTTGTATCCTCCACCAGCTGCCAAACTTGACTCTTATCCTTTCCCTCCCACCCTGAAGGATTGGAAATTACCTCTAAGGTCCCTTGCAACCTCTTCTCCAGCCTACATTTCCCTGTCTTGCCTAGTTTCCTGGTGGCTGTGTGTCACCCGTGCTCTACCCATCTGTGTGTATAGCTGAAAAGCAGCTGCAGAGGTGGGAATGCTGCAGCCAGATGCTGACAGAGAAAGAAGAAGAGAGGGAGAGCTACTGAGCATCTGCCAAAACAGAAGCAGCATGGAGAGGCTTTATTGTAATGCCACAGCAAGAACTGTGTGAAAAAATGTCATTTGAACCTTTTAGAAATGAACCTTGTTACAATGGGTGTGTATGTTTTTTTTAAACTCCGTTTTCTAAAATTTCTTCTTGCATCTGGAATTATCTTTCCATTCATAGCCATGCAATTGCATTTTTGGGCAGATTTGCTGTTTCTGAGAATTCATTGGTCTTTAGCCACAATACAGTTTTAGGACGTTGGCCGCAGATGATCTTCCCTGGGACAAGAATCTGGAAATCATGATGCCATCTTTCCAAACCCAGAGTTTTCATCATGTGGTCATGATATTATCCCATAGATCTCACTGACTACCAATTTCACCGGGCAACTCGGTCAAATGCGAGTCTTGTGCGCATTGTGTCAACTTGCACAACTGCTTTAGGAGAGCATCCGGCATTTATGGCAATAGGGAAAGCAAGTACAGGGATTTGTCACACACCTGTTTAGTTAAGACAGGATTTTTACTGTCCAGATAGACTGGCAATTCAGACAAATGACAGCCAGCACAGGACTGTTACAGGGCGCTGGGGTAAAAGTGGGCAAACATAGGTTTTGCACCCAGTTCTGCCACTCATTGTGCCAATAAACACCATCCTATTTTCCCACTTTTTGAGTGCACACTGTCTTCAAAACGAAGACATTTTTGTTTTATAGGAAACAAGGTAGGATTACCAGTGATCTCAGCTGAAACTTACCAGTGATCTCAGCTTATGTGGGGTATAAGCTTTTCAGGCGGGACAGGAAGGGTAGGAGAGGAGGTGGGGTAGCCCTCTTTGTAAGGGAGGACTTGGACATCACTGAGATGGATTGTGGAGATGAGGAGGTTGAGTGCCTGTGGGTCAAAATCAGAGGAGCCCACCAGAAGGTAGATTTTGTGATGGGAGTCTGTTACAGACCACCCAACCAAGGAGAAGCAGCTGATGAGCTCTTCTATAAACAGCTGGGGTTAATCTCTAGATCGATGCCTCTCGTTCTGGTGGGAGACTTCAATCTGCCTGATATCTGCTGGGTGTACAACACAGCAGAAAGGAAGCAGTCTAGGAGGTTCCTGGAGTGCGTGGGAGACAACTTCCTTGCACGGTTGGTGAATGAACCAACCAGGGAAGGTGCCCTCCTGGACCTCCTGTTGGTGAACAGAGAAGGCCTTGTAGGGGATGTGGCGGTAGGTGGACGCCTAGGACTAAGTGACCATGAGATTATAAAATTTTCTGTTCTAGGTGAAGTGAAGAGGGTGGTTAGCAAGACGGTAACATTAAATTTCCAGAGGGCAGACTTTGATCTCTTCAGCAGGCTGGTTGGTGAAGTCTCATGGGAGACAGTACTCAAGGGCAAGGGAGCCCAGGAGGGCTGGGAGCTCTTCAAAGGGGTGGTCCTAGCAGCTCAGGAGAAAGCCATCCCCATGGTCCGGAAAAAAAGCCGGCAGGGGAGAAAGCCAGCTTGGTTGAATAGAGAGATCTTGAGGGATATCAAGAAGAAAAGAAATGTTTATGGCCTCTGGAAGAAGGGACAGGCCTCTTGGGTGGACTACAGGAGGGAAGTGAGATTGTGTAGGGAAAAAATCAGAAGGGCTAAGGCTCAGCTAGAAATTGGATTGGCCAAGTCAGTGAAAGATAACAAAAAATCTTTCTACAAATATATAAATAATAAAAGGCGGACTAGGGAGACCATACAGTCCCTATTGGACACAGAAGGAACAACAGTAACAGGGGATGAGGAAAAGGCTGAGGTACTTAATGCCTTCTTTGCCTCAGTCTTTAGTCGTAAGGAGAGTCGTTCCGTCTGTGTACAAACCCAGGAGCTAGAGGAGCATAATGAGGCTCCCATGATCCAAGAGGAGGTGGTCAGAGACTTGCTAGCCCGACTGGACACCCACAAGTCTATGGGGCCGGACGGGATTCACCCTAGGGTACTGAAGGAGCTGGCGGATGTGCTGGCCAAATCCCTTTCCATCATCTTCCAACAGTCCTGGAAGACTGGGGAAGTCCCACTGGACTGGAGGCTGGCTGATGTTGTGCCCATCTACAAAAAGGGCCGCAGGGAGGACCCAGGAAACTACAGGCCTGTCAGTCTGACCTCAGTGCCAGGGAAAGTCATGGAGCAGGTGATCTTGAGTGCTATCATGAAGCACATGTAAGAGAACCGGGTGATCAGGCCCAGTCAACATGGGTTCACAAAAGGCAGGTCTTGCCAGACTAACCTGATCGCCTTCTATGACAAAGTGACTCGGCTACTGGATGAGGGAAAGGCTGAGGATGTGGTCTTCCTGGACTTACAGTAAAGCCTTTGACACAGTTTCTCACAGCGTTCTGCTTGAGAAACTGTCAGCCTCTGGGCTGGACAGGCGCACACTCTCCTGGGTGGAAAACTGGTTGGATGGCCGGGCCCAGAGAGTGGTGGTAAATGGTGTGAAATCCAGCTGGAGGCCAGTGACAAGTGGGGTTCCCCAGGGCTCAGTGCTGGGTCCAGCCCTGTTCAATGTCTTCATCAATGACCTGGATGAAGGCATTGAGTGCACCCTTAGCAAGTTTGCAGACGACACTAAGCTTGGTGGAAGTGTCGATCTGCTGGAGGGTCGGGAGGCTCTGCAAAGGGATCTGAACAGGCTGGGCTGGGCTGAGTCCAATGGCATGAGGTTTAACAAGGCCAAATGCCGGGTCCTGCACTTGGGGCACAACAACCCTATGCAGTGCTACAGACTGGGAGAAGTCTGTCTAGAAAGCTTCCTGGAGGAGAGGGACCTGGGTATGTTGGTTGACAGCCGACTGAATATGAGCCAGCAGTGTGCCCAGGTGGCCAAGAAGGCCAATAGCATCTTGGCTTGGATCAGAAACGGCGTGACCAGCAGGTCCAGGGAGGGTATCATCCCTCTGTACTCGGCACTGGTGAGACCACTCCTCGAATACTGTGTTCAGTTCTGGGCCCCTCAGCACAAGAAGGATGTTGAGGCTCTGGAGTGAGTCCAGAGAAGAGCAACAAAGCTGGTGAAGGGGCTGGAGAACAGGCCTTATGAGGAGTGGCTGAGAGAGCTGGGGTTGTTTAGCCTGGAGAAGAGGAGGCTGAGGGGAGACCTCATTGCTCTCTACAACTACCTGAAAGGACGTTGTGGAGAGGAGGGTGCTGGCCTCTTCTCCCAAGTGACAGGGGACAGGACAAGAGGGAATGGCCTCAAGCTCCGCCAGGGGAGGTTTAGGCTAGACGTTAGGAAAAAATTCTTTACAGAAAGGGTCATTGGGCACTGGAACAGGCTGCCCAGGGAGGTGGTTGATTCACCTTCCCTGGAGGTGTTTAAGGCACGGGTGGACGAGGTGCTGAGGGATATGGTTTAGTGTTTGGTAGGAACGGTTGGACTCGGTGATCCGGTGGGTCTCTTCCAACCTGGTTATTCTGTGATTCTGTGATTCTGTGAAACACTTTAGGATTTAAATCAATAGAAATCAATGTTAATGCAAGGACCCAGAGAAAGAGACAGCCTGGAGGCCTTGATTGTTTTTTTTTCCAGTGAATACTTAGTTTATCTATTAATTTTGGGAAAAAATGTAGCTGACCATGGTTTTCATTCATCTGTAGCTGCTTCTGTGATTATTTCCATAGTCACTTTTATTTCCTGGGGGTTCAAGGACTGCTTATATCAAATAGTATTTGCAACAATGTACATCAATGATGACAAAGTTGGAGGCATGTATGGGAAGATCTTCCCCCCTCCCCCCGCTTTCTTTTTAGAGACATTATGCTTTTAAAATGAAGAAGTGAAAAAAGATACAAGGATGAATAAATTTCATCTAGACTAAGAGTACTGCATTTTAAGAGATGCTACCCAATGACTCCATTTGTCTGGCTAGACATCTACAAACACTAGATACTGTATTGCTAGGTATTGTATTGCTAGATATTGTATTGCTAGATATTGTATAGATATTGTATTGCTAGATATTGTACAAATAGAATCATACATAAAAGATAGCTCCTGCTCCAAATAGCTTACATAAATTCCACATCTCTAACTCATTCAACAAACTTCCGGAAATCTTTCTGAAGAAAAATGCTGATGGTGGTGTAAGATCAATAATTTTCTAGCAGTTGATGCTCAATATGGAAGATGTGTATTTTTAAAAGGCAGAGATGATGATGCACATTTTCTTCCTTTTCATATTTTTTCTTGTCTTTCTATTGCTTCCTGAAAATTGTTTCTGATAGCCTGTTTCCATTAAACTAATGTCTTCTTCTCCATAACCGCCCATCCCTTCAACCTAGACCTACATTTTCTATTATATTCTGAGGGTAGAATGAGTATTCTGAGGGTAGAATGAGAGGAGTAAAATGAGATGCAAACTGACAACATGTGAAGCACTTCAAAGTGAAGCAGTGAAAAATAAATCTTGTCCCCATCTCAGATGACACTCTTGACCCCTCTTGCTCAAAAGCTACAGTGTGTTCTAGGAAGTAGGATTTGTAGTTCTGTCTTCTCAGTGTTGTCAGGTGGTAAGTCAGTCTGTATTAATCAGTCAACGGACCTGGAAGTGGGTTACAAGAAACATGGCCTCACTTCCAGCACTTTCTTCTTGCTTAACTGTAATGCTTTTTTCTCTAGATTCGGCTTTTGCGTTGGTGTGTACCAGCTGTATTGGATTTCTCGCATCTATGTGTTGCTTCTGCTGGGAAGTCAGGGGAGGGCAATCTGTATGAGTCCCTTCAATTAGTAGCCCACATGAAAAGGCTGTTTAGACCTAAATTAAAACTTCAGCCTTGAAAAAAAGCAAGGTGAGTAATACAGTGTTCATATAAACTCTGTTCAAGACAAGACTACTAGAGTACCATCCAAGTAATACCAAACAAATTTTATGCAGAGTAGATCAAACAGAAAAAAGTATTTCACAGAAGAGTGATATTTTACATATGCAAAGTTTTTTTGCCAATTCATGAGGAAAGAGACACAATAGTAATTAAAGCTAATTATTGTTTGGGGGGGAGGAGGGTCCTCCTTTCACATTCAGCTCCTCTTTCACTGTTCTTTCAGTGTTCTTCCATCTAAAACCACAGCACTATATAAGATAGGAAAAAAACGCTTCTTAAAAGTTTCTATATTTTTATACACTTTGGTATTATTATGCAGTATTAATACTTCTTTGTATTACTATAATGATGTCTATCCTCATGCATAATTACAGAAATACATAAATTACATAATAACATATAGATAATTCATACAGATTACATAAATATTTGGTACTTGAACTCAAAACCTGCCGATGACTTTTAAGATAACATGAACAAGACTGAACAAGACTATCTTCCTTTATAGATACCCAAAAGAACATCAAAGGAAAAAGAAAGACAGACATGCAAAACCCCCTCAAAATTAGAATAAAGTGAAAGTGAAACAGTTTTTAAAGGATTCCAGGAATGTAGACAAGAAGCACTCAAAGGAATTTTTTTTTCCTGGACAGTTCTGCAAAATAACCACTGACAACCCACTGCCTTCTCAAGACTAAGTTAATCACTTAGCTTGTCCTATGGACCAAGGCAAAATAGGTTGGGATTAATACTTTGTTATTTAGGGTTTGACACAAAAAGTGTTAAATCTTATGCACGTTTCTCTACTGACAGTCAGTTCAGCTCCTGGATGGCTGGGTGAGTCCACTCAGGATTCAGGCTGTCAGATAGGGAGGGAGTTTTCTAGAGTAAGGTTGTTTGTACAATGCACTGTCAACAATGCACTGATGGATTTCAAAACATGAGTAAGGACAGCAAGTTTCAAAATTCTAGAGAACGCATGTTTAAATTAAATTTTATTTCCTTAACTGAAATTACTTTGCTTCCAGCAATGCTGGTGATATTCAGCTCCTATAGATTGATTTCTCTTTTCCCTCCCTTACCCCACATCAGGTTTTTCTTCCTCAGTCTTACCGATTTCTATAGCTTAAAGGTGAATATGCATCTACAGCTAATCTACCCACTTATGGATAGTGGATTTTTGAGTGACAGCTGACAACACTTTAGGAACTTATAGTAAATGCTGACTTTGTAAAACCACCACAATATAAAAGACATTATTTTCTGAATAACTCAGTCAGCATAGGCCAGACCCATCTAAATGATATGACAATCATGCATAATAACAATGTATGATTTTTTGTTATTCTGAAAGGAAGTGCTAGCCGCCACATTGACCTTATCAATTGACTTAGATTTACCTTGAAACCCGAAACAAAGAAAATGGCAAATACTGAAGTGGCCCAACATTAGTTTCATTGTTGAAAATACAATGCTAGATGATGTCCCCAAAAGCAAATACCAAACCAATCGAAACTAATTGTACTCAAAGTATGCAGGAAATTTGTGAACAACTGCTGCTTTATGAAAGAGAATGTCTAGTGATTTCTGACCCCTAGTGCTCAGCCTTTTTGCTTGAGGAGCCCTGAAGCAGAGAAAATTGCACATTACCTTTAAGTGCACAAGCAGTGAATTACAATACATTAGTATAACAGGACTTTATGTACTTGTACGCTTAGAAATTTGTACAGCTCATCCTGAATGAAGTGCTAATTGGCTTTTCTTCTCTTTTGAGACCTGATTGTTTCAAATGAGAATTTTATTTAATTGTTCGTTTCTCATTGCAGACTTTGATAGTCTATCATGTCTCATCTATTCTTTTTTTCCTGCTTGCATAACACTGTGTATGCACAATGCATACATTCTAGGCAGTCTTGCAGTTAGAAATACTCATATAGAACTAATGTGACACATATGACTTTTACTCCAGGAGATTTTTCCGAAAAAACCAAAAAAGGTATATTTTGTAACAGTCTTCACACAGCTCACATTCATAGACCAGTGCTAATCCTCCAATCTCAACAGTGCATTAGAGACATTGAACAGGAAAAAGAGTAGGGCAAAAGAAAACAAAAAATGAAGTGTCTGTCTCAGAATGATGAGATTAAATTCACGAACCCTACAGTTGTTTAATATTAATTTTTACAGAAAATATTTCTCTTACTTCTTTTGTCATGTTACCAAGAAGAATGTATTCTTCAGCAGCAGCATTTTGCAAAAAAACTGGTTTGCCATGGAATATGTGGCTTTAATGAAACTGGACTAGGACTTTTGGCTTAAGAACAGGACCATCGTGGAATCCAGAAGATGATACCTATAGGTGTTTCAATGACATCCAACCTTCTTTTTGGCTGTAGTTATTTCTAATCCAGACATTTCAAATCAGAAAATGGTAAGATCATGCCTGTTTCATCTTCTTTTTTTTTTCTTTTTCTTTCTCTTTCAACTTTTTCTTTCTCTGCCCTGAATCAAAAATGCTATTCAGCCTGCAGCCATATGTCAGCAATCACAGCTTGACACAGGGTACTAATAACACCTACTCCAGCCATCTACTTTTAAATTGGAGCACTGCCATTGCTGTGTGCTAGCGATTGCTCTGGCTTATGTAAGTTGCACATGAGCAGCAGTGGGCACCAAAGGAGAATTAGCTGTGAGCCCCCATGTTGTGAGGCCAATGGCAGGACCATGCTTCCAGAAAATGAAGCAAGGCCATCTGAAAATGGAGTGAAGTCAGAGATCACCATTCAGTCTGATTTTGTAAGTGGCCCTAATGTGCTCCATAAGTATAGATCAGCAAAGAGAGTTCGACTCAGACCCCAGATTAACAGTTGTTTTCATTTTTCAGCAGCTTCAGAACACACAGGGGTCATTGAACTATTTGTGCTGATGCTATTTAGAATTCATGGTCTGGAGGAATATAAAGTCCTAACCTCTGACCTTTCAATAAAGTAGAGCATACAGGGGGTTAGAGGTGAGGGGGAAGAAAAAAAAGGAGAAAAAGTGTTATTCTTCCTCAGAAAAAAAGTAGCTCCTGTTCATGGTGCAGGTCTGCTTTGTCATTAGCACAAGGCTGTATTTGCTGACAGAGAAAGTTAGAATGTGCTATGGCATGGTGAAATACCACAGAAGATTAATTTTCCTTGAGCAAATCTACAGGAACTCCTTCCTCTGAGTTTAATACTTATGGAGAAAAATAACAGTATGGCCTGTTTGTTTGGGCTTCTTTTACCCAAGAAAAATAGTTTGGTTTTATTTTTCACTTGGATACAGTGCTTTTTATGAGAAAATATGGATTGCTTTCACTGAGCACTATTAAAATAAATGCCATACATAAATCTCAGTCAATGTTATATGAAGTTCACTGCTGAGTACTGGAACAAGGGAATGGGCTTGTGCATCCTTCTGCCAGCCAGCAGACAGAGCTGCTTCAAAACACTTCACTTGCTTTACCCATACAGCCTAACCAAAGGCCTGATTTTCCACTGCTTTCCCCAGCCTAGTAATTGATAGTGATGTAAATTTTCGGTTAAATACAGCTTCTGGCTGAAGCCAAATGCTGTACTTGCTCTTTCCATGGTTTAAATGGCTACACAGAGTGTAAGACAGTGTGAGGGACAGGAACAGTTTGACAGGCCAACAAAACATCTGTGCATTTTATACCTCTCATATGAACTAAACCCCACATCCTCAAAATATTCCAGTGCCTGGGGCTGGAAAGGACTGTGCTTCTGAAACTTCCCATGGGATTTGCTGGCTCCCTGCTGCTCCCCTTCCCAGCTCGATCCTTCTGGGCCAGAGAAAGCAAATTCAGTCTTCTCTGAACCTGGATGTAGTTAGATATTTCAGCGCAACTCCAAGAAGCCTAGGGCAGATACCCAGAGGAATTTAAACCTGCAGCCTGCTGCTAGAAATCTTTTGCCAAAATGAATCTTGCCTAAAACCCATCAGGATGCCATTCCTGATGACACCTGTAATATTTCAAAGCTGTTTCGTGTAGAGCAGAAGTGTGTTTGTGAGGTTGATTTAGTTTAGTGGGAGATCAAAGAGCCTGTGTATTAGGTAGAAATACGTAAGTTGGGTTTGACAAAAAAATATTTGTATGAAGCTAGAGCTGTAGCTTGATGCCAAGTTCTTTAGAGACAGAGGGATCTATGCATATTTCTCTGGCCTCACTTGTATATTTCTTCTTCTACTGATGCAGTTGTACTGGATAATCAATAAGACTTGCCAATTGTATGTATTTTAGAATATCCAGTCAGAATAGTTTAAAGAAAGTGCATTTGTCGTGTAAGTCACCAATTGTTATATTTAGGATATTTCAATTTTAATTAATTTTTTCAGCTAACTATGTATGCTTTATTTATTAATTATGTTATTATTTCCATCTCTCTTTCAGTGGCCAAAGTAATAATCCAATGGAGAACAAATTTTGAAGTCCAAATGTAGGTGTAAAATGAAAATTTCACTCTGGTATGGCCACACTGTTATATTGTGCATCAGGAACAAAGGCAAAACAGTGTGACTTATGTAACAATTCCCACTGAGAACTGTGAGTTATAAATGCAGAAATTAAATTCTCCGTTTGAATAGTTAATGCCTGCAGTCGGGTTACAACTCAGCTGAAATCTGCTGAGGGTGAATAAAGAAGGAAGAATTTTATGCTTTGTATTTTCATGCCAGGGAACTTGAGTTTAGAAGGATTTGTATGACATAATCATGAAAGGCTTGTAGAAACCATCACCAAGAAATTAACTTTGCATTAGTAGAAATATTTAAAATGAAATTCCTTCTGCCAGCTATTTTCTGAGCTGTAACTGAGAGCATCAGAGACCTAGTAAAGGTTGAGATGTGTTTGCATGGATGTTGTGAGCAGAAATCCCACAGTGTGGTTGTGGTACCTACACAAACAATGGTGAAGTCTGCAAGTACTGTAAGTTGGTTGTGTGTCAAGGAGTTATTCTTAGCCCTGACCCTGAGTTACCTGAGGCTGTAACTGAGATAAAGTTCAGCTCACTCTCAAGGTGTGGCTCCCCAGAGTGAATTTATGAGGATGCGTGTGTGCTAACAGAGTTTAACTTACTGCTGTCAAATCTTTCTAACTACTATGGGGCTACAGACCTGTAGGCACGAGAAGGTATGGAGAAAATATTTATGAAAATGCTGCAAAGTGAAGACAGACTTGTGAAGTGCTGTAAGGAGGGGCACTGTATAACCTTGCCTCTGGAGGAGGAAATGTGAGAGAAACTATATATAAATGTTTCTGCAATGAGCACTGCAACTGAATAATTCCTACCCTCCCCACGTTTGTTTTGTGTCAACCCTTCCTGCATGCTTTCAACTGTGGCTATCATCTGTGGAACCTAACAAGCAGCACCTTTGTTGCACTATAAAAATAACTTAAAGGTTCGAAACCCCATGAATTTAGACACTATTTTTCCCAAGTTCTGCCCTCACTATTAAAACAGGTCATACATGGTCTTAATTGCGTTTCCAAAAACCACGTTCTTGAAGGAGGGAGTTAAATTAGGAAAGGTTTTTCTGAATCATATCTGGCTGTGAACTATAATTAAACTTCTTATTATTTACAGGGGGAAGTAGGCCTCCAATAAGTTCGTCTCCATGGCTAAAAGAAACTGGTTGTGGAATCTTATCCTGGGCTAAAGTACCTTTCTCTGATGCTTTAAGACTATGGTGAGTGCAAGTTACCTTATATTTAATGTGGGCACACAGACAGCTATCATAGGTCAATTTGAGTTAGGCAAATGTGACTGTGAGAAAAGGCAGAATACCTACAGGTCTTCTGGAGGAAAAGAGAGCTGTCAGAGGGCACTTTTTTCTTAGAAAAAGGAAAATCCAGGAATCTGGGGAACATATAAAATATTTGCCTTTATTATGTGTTTATAAATATGAAACTTAATTTCTTCAAGAACAAAAGAGCCTTCTGATTTAACTAGCTATAATATAGATAGTAATTTAGGAATTATTAGTACATAAAATAAATGAAAACAGGTACTTTACTTTTGAATAACAATAATGGCTGCTCCAAATGCTGAAGATGGTGTTTCCCTACACAGTAGTGTTTCTGAGTGTATTTGTTGACATATCCCGAAGATAGGATTTAAAAATTAAAACTTGAATATAATAAGGAAGAGTAGTGCTGACCTTTACAAAACAAGAACTCAAGTGTATGCACCTTTCAGAGATAAACCCAGCAAGTGGTGTTGTAGCACTCTAATAAAGATAGGAAAACTCATGTGCAGAAACAATGGAAGAGTAACACAGGTAACATGAAGTAACATGAAGAGTAACACAAGTATCCTCTCCCTAGAGAGGATTGCTGTCTGCCTGAGTCCAGGCACTGCCTCTTGGCTGGATCCAGTAAACTTTTGACAAACTCTAGCTTACTTTTAATTCTAAAACTGTAGCTTATTTTATCCCTTTGCTCTGAATGGTAGGAACCTGACCTGGTTGTTACAGAAAGATGCTTGTGGTCTTCAGCATTAAACCAAGGAAAGTCACCCACACTTGCAAAGGCTGTCAACCTCACAGCGGTTTTCCAGGAATAAACACTGTTTCTCAGACTTGGTCAGGGTCTATGTCTGTACCAGCCAGAAACCTAGCCTCAAGCTTCTGTCTTGCAGTCCTTACTTTACCTGTCTGCCTTATTTTACTTGCCCAGATCTTTGCCCCAGTTCTATCCCCAGTTCCAACATGGCTACAGGTGTAAAAATTTTTGAAATGCTGCAAGTTTTGAAAGCAAATATTTTCCTTGGAAAGTCTGGAAGGGAAGAGGATGGAAGGAGATGTTCAGAAAAACCATCCATTTAAAGAAAATTTCCAGTATCACTGTAAACATTACTTTAAACATTCTTTGTTCATTCTGACTCAGAATATTTCCCTCCCTCCAATTTTTCCCTGTTTCCAAGATGTCTTTTTTCCAGGCCCTGAAGTTTCTAAACATGCTTTAGTCCCTGAATTTGCAAATCTGTAGGTTGTATGACATGTGAAAATCTGAGTCACGTGAGGGAGTAGCTGACCCACAATGTTCTAAGCCTGTGGGAGGCTACCCTTCCTTCCTGTGTGAATGTGGTATGAACTCTCCCAGACTGTTTTAGACCTGGAAAAAGACTGGTATGGCCAAAAGTCTTCCTGGATTTCCCTACCCAATCCTGTCAGTTGTTCTGTTGATAGATATTGCTGCCTTCTACCTACTTTCCTGCCCTTATCCTGAGGTCATCTCAGCAACAAGGTCTGAGCAAGGCTTTGCAGCAGATGTCATAGATGGAGTATTGTTTATCAAAGGACATTTGTCTTGCCTTTCTGTAACAAGCCTCTGCAGTATGGGGCTGGCTTGCACTGTCTTGTGTTGCTCTTCAACTCCCTAGTCTTAGCTATAGTTTGAAAAGAAAAAACCAAAACAAACTAAAACCCACAAAACTTCTGGAGACTGGTTAGGATTGGTAGGTATTTGGATAATGTAGAGGTATCTGTTGGTAGGCATCTATGAATGTGTTCACAGCTGTATGCAGCTGAATGTAGCCAGGGATCATTACTCTCACATCCAGCATAAAATGCCATCAGGTCTTTTTTACTGATTATTTAAGGTTCTGCCATTTATTCCTCAATGTCTCTCAAAGTTGCTAATATAATCCGTTACCTGATGACTGATAACTCTCATTCATGCAGATGAGATGTGGACTCATGCAGCTCGTTGTGCTGTCTGAAACTTTCACTGTACTGTCAGGGGTTCATGATAATAAAGAGGTACAGGGTAGGAACCTGTCACCCTGCAGGCATGAGCTGTGCTGCAAGCTGTAATGCATATGGCACACTGGAAACTTCCACTCTAGCAGACTAAATGCTGCCTTCCTTCACTCTGGCATGCATACACACGAATATACACACAGACATTTAGATGACAGGGAAGAACTGATATGGATAACAATAAACTGTACATAGCAGAATACAGCTTGAACTACCATGCACTTAAATATTTCAGGCTTTCTAGCACCTACAGAAAAGCAGTGTAGAACCTGAAAATTGTTTCTACATGTAACTTTATTTTATGTATTATCCTATGCTTTTGCTACATCAGTATTGCTACTCTATCAAAAACACCCGATTCATTGATTCAACATTTTTGAAAGCCTACTACTGTAACAACTGCATTAAAGGAAAAAAAAAACCCCTTCACATCATTATATGATGTTTTGAGACATTACAGACCTAGCTTTCCTGCCTGCATGCCTTTTTCTGCATAGTTTATACATTTCCCTGAGAGACGAATGGGACAATAAGTCAGATCAATCAGGCCTTTGATGTGGAACCTGGCCAACCAGCAAGTGAAGCGCACCCACAGCCAGGCAGCAACATCATCTTCAGAAAGGTGATGGGTCAGCTCAGAGCTCCAGGCTCACTGTTGAGGCCTCAGAAGTGCCTGGTATCCAGAGGATGGTACAGTTGGCTACAATATTTCATTAGGGTGCAAATCAAATCATTTGACAAGCAGCAAAGCTCTTTGTTGCCCTCTGCAGGGACAAGAATAAGAAAGCTTATTTGTCAGATACTGAAAAGAAAAAGGGAAAATGGAAAGGGGAAAAAAAAAAGTGGTTGGACAAATCTTGAAAGAATATACATCCATGGCAGTAAATCTCATTGCATTTTTGGTTCTTAAGAGCCTTCCATTGTTCAG
Organism: Phaenicophaeus curvirostris; assembly: GCF_032191515.1. Taxonomy (NCBI): domain Eukaryota; kingdom Metazoa; phylum Chordata; class Aves; order Cuculiformes; family Cuculidae; genus Phaenicophaeus; species Phaenicophaeus curvirostris. The sequence goes on from NC_091394.1 coordinate 40,316,535, forward strand.
TGATTTATACAGCAGTACGTATTTTAAAGAACCAACATATTTAATGCTTTAGAGAGGTAAGAGATTCCTGCTCAAGAAAAAGGGTTGTGTGTGTGTCTCTTTTAAATGAGTTTTTCTGGAGAAAGTGTGGTGTTTGATGGAAAGATGTTACTTCAGTTACATATATGTGCCCAAAATATAAGTTATCCATCATGAAGTTAATAATTTCTTAATTCCTGTCACAAAGAAAAAAAAGAGATATTTGAGTTTTAAACCAGATTAGGAGTGGGGGTGAGAATTACTTTTTTTAAAGTCATTACTGTCTAGAGGGAGGACATAAGGAATATTCTTATCCAGTTACTTAAAGGAGCTCTAGAAACACAGCGTTTTATTCTGCTGCGTTATAGTTATTTTTAAATTGCAAAGTAGCTGAAATAATGAAAAGGCAGAAGGAAAATCATTAGGTAGAACGCAAAGTGGAACTACAGCTCCACTATCACAGTACCTTTCTCTGCTGTCTCAGCTTTTCAAGGCTGATAGGATGACAGATTCTTCTTTAAGTTTTCACAGATTTCATTACAGGTGCATAACCCATGAACTTATGGCTGAGAGATACATTATGCATGCATTCATAAATCAACATTGATCAGTCTTAGGAATACTTGATGATGAACTTGCATTTTTCATGTTCTTTGAATATTAACACCACCTTACAAAATCAAATGTATTTAGATGTACCTTATGTTTTACAGGGTATTTCTGGCTTCTGCCATTCGGAGACCTCAGAATCATATAATCTGTGCTGAATAAGATCAGATGGGCACCTCCAGGAGCTGGAGTAGAGCTTGCATTCATATTAATCCATCAGGTAATGTATTTGCCATGTGATTCTGTCTTAGAATATAAGGAAAGAAAAAAACTCATAAACAAGAGGGAAATCCCCTGTACCAGCATCCCTCCATTTTTTGACTGATCCTGTGCCCTGGCAGCTAACAGCAGAGCTCCCATTGCCTTCTGTGGATGTATACTAGGAGAACAGAAAAAAAAATGGAGAAGCTTTTAGGTCTATATTTTAATTTATGATATGCTTCAGCTGACAAGCAAGTCTAAAAATGCTCCAGGGTTCACCACAGTTAAACCTAAGCTGTAGGTTCTCCATGCCTCAGGCAGGACACATAACCCTCTCTCACAGGGTGACTGCTCATACTGTTTTGGCCACAAACGCTCTCCTTCCCTACACACAGTAAATGCTCCTCTTGGTCCTGTGTTGAGCAGGCCTTTCAAGGTGCTCCCTGCTTCACCACGGGGGCTAGGCTTGGGACAGCCTGGTGGTTCCCGTCAGCCTGGTGATGTATCAGGAAGGCTACAAGAACAAGCAAGGCTACAGTGATGCTTCCCCCACTGCCCATGGCTCAGGGATGTCCTGCAACAAAAATAAATTTTTTGTGCTTCATAGCCTTTATTTAGCTTTTTTTGTCTTATCATGTCTAATCACTTCTTGGAGCTGTGCAAGCTTTTGGCATCTACAACATCCATAGTGTAGTGGGTGAAAAGGAACTTCCTTTTGTTTATTTCAGACTCGCCATCTATTAATTTTGTTTGAGATCCCCTAGCTCTCATACTGCGATAGGCAGTGAATGCTCAATCCCTGTGCACCTTCTCTGTGGTGCTCCTGATTACTCAGACCTCTGTGTAGGTTCCTTCTGATTATTAACTCTTCCTTTTAGGAAAGCTGCCTCCCACCAGGTGGTATGGGCCTTGCAAATGGTCTTAGCCTCACTAATGCAGAAAATTATGGATGCTTTAAAAATCCAACATGTGTTGCAACTTGTCTCCTGAATACTGTCTTTTCTCTTCTTATTTTTTTGCAATTTAATCTCATCATATTCCAGGTAGCATCAGTTGGAAGTCTTCTCCTGCCCTGAACTTACTCCTGGCTGATCACAAATACATAACAATAACATGGCATATTTTACAGAGATGAAAAAATATGAACATATACCTGTTCTATCCCTAGTGTACATTCAGGCCACCATCTGTCACAATAACTCTTAATTAGCACAAAAAAAATAATCCTGTTTCTTATTTTTAATATGTGGAGTACTTTCAAAGATGAACATGAAGAACACTGCAATTATATCCAGTATCTGCTGCGAGGGAATACTCTTAAGTTTAATGTGTCTTCTCTGTTTTAAATCAATGCGATATGCAGGCCTGCAAGTGACAGGGAAAGACAAACTTGATAAATTACTGGTTATAAAAGGTGAATAAAAATACTAGGACCTACAAAATTATCATGGAGATTTGGTGGAAGGGGGAAGGGAATTGAGTAGTTGGCTGGCTCCTTCTATTCTGCTTAAAATTGCTGCTCAGTCCCTAAAGTTGCCAGCTTGTCTGTTTGATGACTTGGCAGAGTTCTGTCAGGAAATGTGTAATTTGCACCTTTTAGGATCAGGGGAAAAAAATGCAGAATCTAGACTAACATGGAAAAACATCATCTAACCTCACAAAATCAGTTTTTAACCTGGAACTGCCAGGCCTGGTTAAGGAGAAAGATTGGTTTCTTGTAACTTCAATCACATTTGAAGTAGTTAGCCTATTAAGCCTCATTTATTCTATGATTCTATTAGGAGCTTTGATCCATGTCTGAAGCTCTTCCCCAAATTAGAGGATATATAACATGTGGCTGCACAAGAAGAAGTGGGAGGAAACACTTTGCACAGTGCTGCAATAAAGTAGCTGACTTGCCTATTGCCCAGGGAGGCTGACAAAGCACTGCCCAATCTCTGGGAAAGAGGATTGACAGAAGAAGTAAACACTGCTTGGCTGGGTCTGACAGTCACACCTCTTAAATAACCATTCTGGAAGAACTGACTTAAGTCAGCCAGTGGTCAGGAGAAGGAGAAGTATCCTGCTTTTGGTTGGGCCAGGAGTATTGCGAGAACAGGAATATATGAGCTATTTTGATACTTCTGCTGTCCTTTTAAGTCAAAGCCTGGCAGGAGAGGTGTGGGGAAGCTGCAAATAAACCAAACTGAACTTTTGATCAAAAAAACCCTATTATGTCATTTTGTTAATCCAAACCCATAGGCTTCAACTTTATAAGGACACTTGTGTTTTTCCTTTTCTCTGTGGTTAGACTTCCATGGTAGAACTGAAGAGTTCTGTTTATCCTCTACAATCTCCAATTTAATACCAATTAAATGTTCTGCAGATGGTCGAAAAAGTTCTCTGGATTTGAATTGTCTTGTTTCATGGTGACTGTACTTATTTTCATTCTTCATTCAATTACTTAACAGTTTTAATCCTCTTGCAGCTATGCAAATGACTCTTTTGCTATTCCCCTTAGAGTTTTACAGGAGCCAGGCAATCTAAGTGCTAACCATTCCTCCTGTGTGACACAAAGTACAGATTTCTAAGCATGGGTACTTTACCAGATTCTGTTCTAATTTGCGTAAAAGACTTTGTCCTGCCAACCTGAACATATCCTGAAAAAGTAGCTCAAGAGTCAGATTTTGTGGGACAAGAGATATGGTAGAGCCAGGATCCTCTTTCATGTGGCCTTCTGGCTAAGAGCTAATGTACAACTTCACAGTTAAAGAAATATTTTTCTACTGGGCTTCAAAGTGAATATGAGCTAGTCCTGCCACCCAAGAACCGAGAGTTCTGTTTCCCATCTATCTTGTCTGTGATGTAGGTGAATGATACCTATTACCCAGCAGTGCAAAGTCTTTGCTAATAGAAGCATTTCTCAGCCGAAGCTTCTCAGTCTTCTTTTGGGTTTTGTCCCTTCCACAGCTTTTCTGTGAAGTTGTGAGTCTGTGGACAATAAGAATGTAGTCTTATGGGTTGAGATGCTTTTATGATATTATTCAATATTGTCTACCACTTTACTCAGCAAACTCAAGAATTGCCTTACCCCTCTTGGCATTCATCTCTCTGTTGTCCTTCAGGTCTCCTTCAGGTCTTAGTCCTCCTTACTCATTTGCTGTCCTTTCTGTCCTTGCACTACCCTCATGATTTTTCTAGTCTTTACCTCCAGCAAACTGTTATCTTTTGGGTTTTGGTTTTGATTTTTTTTTAAATTACTCCTGAATTGCAGATGCACTGGTGACATTAAAAGCCTGGCAGCTAACCCTTTGAGGTAACAAAGAAAAGCTGGATCCATAAGACCAGGCTGGACATTACAAAACTAGCATATGGACAAAAATCAATCTCTATCTAACTCTTGCCTTGAAGCAAAAGTATCCCATGGTAGACCCTTCACCTCCAACAGATGTTAACCTGTTCTTAAAAGGCACTACTGAGCCTACTCTACTCTCACAGAATGCCCGGGTGATCCATCCTTAGCTATCCTCTTAATTGGAATGTTTTCTAGTATTTTTCATACAAAGAAAATCAATGTCTCCTTTTAATTGACTTAACTGATCACCATCTGCTTTATAACATTTCATTTTTACATGTATGAAGATCTTCCATCTCCTGTACTCCTACCTAGTTCGTGTCTGTTTTCAAAAGAAGTTGCAGAAAATATTGATGTGAAGTCGATTTTGTGAAAGAAGCATTAAAAAACCTGTAACATGGAGGTGATGGGGTGGTGGTAGCCATGCAAGTGTCAAATATTTGGAGGATTTCAGTGTACTTATTTGTCTCTGAAGACCCACAAAGAAAATAATTATTTGAATTAGATTTTGCATACCACTAGTCCGACTGTTCTATTTTTGGTAAGTGTTTCATCTCTTGAAGGACTGTGTTTCTATATCCTGTCAGAATTGGTCAGTTGGCTGTAGTGTGGTGGCTGTAGTACTTTACACATAACACTCAAACTTCAGAAAATAAGTACTGCCATAAAGCAAATAATATGTTCATACTAAATCCAGTTGTAGAAGTTTTCATTATATTAGTTCAGGGAATATACCTGCTGGTACATTTGTCTTCCTCAGAAGGACTCCAGATGACAGAGACAGGCTCTTAACAATAATGTATGAAGGGATGATGAAGTAGTGTACATAAGTTATACCAAGAGAAGTTCGGCCTGTGTATAAGGAGAAATTTATTTCCCATGAAGACAGCCAAGCAGTGGAGAAGAGGCTCAGGAAGACTGCAATATCCATCCTTGGAGGTTTTCAAGAGCCACATGGATAAAGCCCTCAGCAACCTGGTCCTACAGGAAACTTCATTTTGGGTAGAAAGTTGGGTTAGAGACATGTGAGGACCCTTCTAATTTGAACATGTCTGTAATCTTGTGATCCTGTGACTTTCACAGAAGAAACCAGGACACAGACAAATAAGATAAAGCATGGAAAGATTTCTAGTAAGTTTAGTAAGTCTCTCCTGAGTGGTAGCTCTTCAGTCCTGGCACTCACTCACTTCAAGGGATTTAGTCAATCAGAAAAGCAAGCTACTACAGTCATTTCCCCAAACACAAATATCAAAGAAATTCATGGTATTTTTTGTTTAGAAAAAAAAACATTTAATGTGGCTCCAGTCCCTAAAATGAATCCCTGTGTCTGCTTGGGTGTTCTTGGTCTTTGGTAGCCTTTGGCTTCCCTAGAAGCAGAACTGATCATTTGTCTTTTTGCCTGATATTCTGGTGCCTTCAGAGTTTTCATTCTCTGCTGTTCTGTGCGTGAAAACATATAAGAAGTAAAGAACAACTAGTAGATACACTGTAACAGATGCAATTCTGTGTCTGTTGACGCAGAGATAGGGGCCTGGAGAAGCTGAGATGAACCTTCACTATGTCCTGTCTCTCATTATTATGATTTGATGTATGTGCTATTGATTTTGCCGGTGAAGCAGATAGCAAATGAAACACAGCAAATACTAGAGATGGGTTAACAAGGAAATGCTTTCACTTGTTGCAGGTTCTAGATCGTGTTTTCCATTAACCTGATCTCTCAAAAGACTTGTTGCTGCTGAGCAATTTTTTCATCAGCTTGCCAGCATCCTCACCAGTAATCCACTTAACAGGAGTGCACCTGGATGCTTTCTCACTCCAAAAAGAAGTCAAACAGCCATGCTTCCATTTAGGATGTACTGTTTTGTAAAAGCAGAACCATGTTACCCAAACCTTTGTTTCAGTTTGATGGTAAAAGCTTCTGGATTGTCTTTTGCTCAAGTTGGTTCTTCTTCAAAACGCTGAATTATGTGTGTGTGTTTGCACATGCAAGTATATAAAGCTTATTCTGTAACCACTCTGTGCTGGATGGAAACATTCGTGTATGTGTGGGCCAGTTGGCAAAGTTTGTCATAGCAATTTAACAATCAAAAGTGGTAGCACTGAAACATTGTTCTGTTTTCAGAAGTATATTGTAAATTAGGTTTCCAGGCTAGGTGCTGACACTCCTAAGGAGTACACAAGCAATACTTCACTCCTTTTGCAAATCTGCTTCAGTCAATGATAGAGCGGCTTAAAGAGTAAGAGTTGACTCATTGTGAGTAAAGGCATCAGCATCTGACCCCAAATTAGCAATAAATAGATGAAAACGATAATGTATCAGCTCATATGTTCCCCCATATATAAGTTTTTTAATATTTTCCTCTAAGAAGAAAATTGTGTGTTCTAGTTACAGCTTTTATTTTTAATTGTTAGCTTTTATTTTTCCTAGGAATAAAAATATGTTTTGTCTGCAGTACACAGACCAGATGCCTCAGATTTATTAGATTTGGAATTTGAAAGACTGGTTTTCATTCTTGTGGTAGAAAACTGGCTTCTGAAACACAGAATTTGAAGCCTGAGGTTGGACTTTCCTGAAAGCCCAAACAAAATCCCCCATTGCAACTTAGTTTCATTACTTCTGCAACTGCATCCCTTCCTCCTTGTCACTGAAGTGATTCCTTCCTCTCCAGTGCTAAAGCCATGAGTTCTTGTGGATGATGACAAAGTGGAATATAGTGGTAGGCTGAATGTTTCCCCACAATTCATAGGCTAAGCTTTATGGAAAGCAGGAGAACCCTGAAGCCCTGCAGCTTAGAAAGATGCACCTAGTATGTAATTTAGATTCAAATGTCAGCCTTCTGTCTTGTTAGTAGCACTTAGTGAAACTTATGTTTTTATCCTTCCATAGCGTGAAATGTAATCCTTAAAGTATACAAAGCCTTTCCCCCCCCCTTCTCTCTTGCTTTACAACTGTAGCTTTCCTCATAGATCCCATCCACTGTTACAGTTAAGCAGTCTACAGCATATATGTAAAGCAAAAGATTATTTTTCTAGTGGGGCATAGAAAATCGTCACTGAAAGCATCTCTCTGGTTTACAAAAGCATGTAACATACAGGACCGAACCTGTCAGCTCTCACTTATTTCAGATAAGACTTCTTCATTTTCAAACAGCTTTTTACAGCACGCTATCTCACTCCAGCATGGAGAAAATTCCACAGTGTGATTCAGTGAGACTTCTCACTTATTTAACTGTCATCACATGAAAATTCCTGTCTCGTGAACAAAGGTAACAGGAAGATGTTATTTGTGAGGCCTCTCAGCTTTGTGAGGTATTCTACATCCAGCAAGGGATCAGGGGAAGTTCTACGCCAAAAGAAAGAGTCTCTGCTCCAAGCCAGCAGGAGCTTCTACATTTCCAGCAGCAAAGAGAAACACTGTATTACATCTGTAAAATAATTACATTTGTAAGAAAACATCCCCACAGTAGTGAAGATCTGTAGCAAACTGAGGTCAGAGAAAAAATGGATGATTTTACCTTTGTTAGTTCTGCCTATTCTCTGCTGTCAATAGATGGTATCTTTTGAGCAAATTGTACCGAACTCTTATTTAACAGGAAAGGAAACATGTCTATATATGGTCCCTATTCTCTCAGGAAGAATTGGTGTTGGGTCCAAATCACTACTCAACAAACCCAAGTAATGAAATATCTGCATTTAGTCTAGAATACTAGCATAAATGTGATGATATAAAACATAACATTAGTCTGTTCATAAAAAAAATGAAATCATAAGAAAGAAATGCAAGTTTACTTTACAGGGCAGGGCATTGAGAGGCCAGGAGGCCTTTTATAGTTCCTACTATTCGTGGCAAACAATCTTAACCTTGCTGGTGTCTGTGTGACCTGTGGCAACTGGCTTCAGAATGGAGCTGTTACTCAACAAAGCCAAGCTCAGTAGAGTGTTCAGATGCCATATTTGTCAGTAGCCTTCTCAGGACTGCAGGCAATCTAAGCTGTGGAAGTGGGTGCAAAAGTTCAAGCAATTTGGGAAAATGTATGTTCTGATTTTTGGGATCATGGCAATGATTCTTTCTGTGTAGACTGGAGATCTTTGCCTTATCTACTCTGTCTGAACCTGGCAAAGATCCCCATGAGGCAAAAATGATATAGCAGTTTGGGAAAAATATGTAAGCAAGTTTTGTTTCAGAAATGACCAACATTTCTCACCTGCCCTCTGCTGCCTGAAGGTTGGACCTCACTTTTGAATGGTACGATGCTGTAAGAAGGCTGTCTGATGATGAATGAAATTTGCAATGGCTCTTGGTTCTACTCTTTCTCCTTTTGTCTCCCTTCTTCTATCTGCCAAAGAATGCAAGCGTGTCCCTGAACTCTATGTTGATCCGACAGAGAAGCAGATTAGTATGCTTTCTTCCCTCATCCTACTGCTTCCATGCTGGACTGCTTAGAACTTGATGTTTAGCAAGACCTGTCAAGCAGTGACTGGATGCAACTAACTTCTTCCTTTCATCAGTTAACTGGCTGGCTGTTCCCACCATTTTAGTGGGAACTGTGGTTGTTTTTAACTGATAACTGGAAGCTTTCTTTAGGAGAATATAGTCTGCAAGCATTTAGAGAGAAGGGGAAGAACTGTGTACATGGTCACAAATCCAACAGATATGCCCCCATAAACATGGTTTGTGTGCTGTCTTCTACCTAGTGCAAAGAACCCTCACACTCTGGCATGGCAGCTGAGAATTTATTCCTCTATACTGAGAAATTTCCCTGACCATTTCTTCTGCCATCTGTGCTACCAGAAACATAATCAATCCTAGCCACTAAATCATAGCATCCCAATGTTTTGGACAACACAAACTCTTCAGTATGTTTAAACATTATTGAATACTGACAGTGGGATAGGATTTGTGAGGCCTCTCATGATCAATCTCTTTCTATTTAAATGGCTGATAAATTACAGCCTGAGGAGTTATGATATGCCTGTTGGTTAAGAACAGTTACATGTTTAACAGATTCTGACACTTTTTGAAGCTGGAGCTTTGAAATCTGAGCTGTAACCCACACAGGAACAGGAGTATAAGCCCTTCTTTCACAGACTCTTTTGCAATGGATACCTGTAGTCATTCTGTATATTTGCTTTCCTTTATTTCTGATCATATTGCAGACCACCAAATTGGGTGTTTCTTTCTGAGTTACGATTGATTACTTTTTTTTCTACAGCAGATTGTTCTCACAATTATCCTATTTTAAGTTTTTCACTTAATAAGAAACAAATAAAACTTTCTTAGATTAATAGACATGTGGTTTTTCCTAGCTTGACTGCTATTCTCTGTGAGGTAACAATTACAAGGAATAGCTATGAAAACCAGACACGGATTGCCATACAGCATCTCAGACCAGCAACCATGCATTTTCTGACTGGCTGCAAAACACAAGTAATAATCCCTGTCCTTCCAATCGATCTGACTTCTAAATCCCTGCTGAAGGGAAACATATAGCTTAGTCTGTCCCAGAGCTGCTTATTCTTGCATCAGTTTCCTGTGATGCTACAAAAGACAAGGGATCCGCTCTTCCTTCATGCAAGACTGTCATACATCTAAAAGCATATCTCATAAATCCTTTATCTGTTTATCCTCACCTGCAGATATGGAATCTTGACACTGTTAGCTGTCAGCACAAGTTAGAGCAATTCTCAGTTTGCCATGCTATAGAGGAAAACATTCAAGGAACCTTTAAAGAAAACTGTTTCAGGAAAAGTGGTGTAAAACTTCTATTGGAATAATTGAATCGTGCTTCTCTGTGCAATGGTGTGAACCTGAACCCATGCTTGGCTTACCATTGATAATTTACTAGTTTGACTTTAGGCAGGCAAAATGCAGTCTCATTGAAAGACTATGTTGTGTTGGAAGAGGCTTGGATGGTTTACAGGCCTGACGACGAAAGACTGGGATGTGTGCTTGCCAGACAGGAATACAGCACTCTTGATGAGCTCAATAGCTGCACAGCAGCCTGCATTGGGTGTGTTGGTGAACTCAATACAGTATATTGTGTTAAATGTACATTGCATTCTAACAGTCTCTTTCAACAGCTAAATGACTGAAAAGGCAGCAAATTAAACTTTCCTTCAGCCCTGTAGGTTCTCCTATTATGCAGTTACTGAAATATTTCCTGACGAACATGCTTTGTATCAGAAATGGCGTGACCAGCAGGTCCAGGGAGGTTATTCTCCCTCTGTATTCTGCACTGGTGAGACCGCTCCTCGAATACTGTGTTCAGTTCTGGGCCCCTCCCCACAAGAAGGATGTTGAGGCTCTGGAGCGAGTCCAGAGAAGAACAATGAAGCTGGTGAAGGGGCTGGAGAAGAGGTGATAAAAGTTTTATGTGTGCATAGGCACATATTCCCTTGCTATTTTGCTCTTCTATGTTTTCGATAACAGTTTTCCTTGAAGGAAACCATTGTCATTAAAGGTGTATAAATAATGTTTACCCTGCTTGAAGGTTTTTAATTTGTGTTAGAAAAAAAGAAGATAAACATATCCTATACCAAAACAATTGTCTCTGACTCTCTCTCATGCTCGTATTATTTGATCCCATATTTAATCACTCTTTGATCACACTGTTTGAGTGCACTGTTAACCAAAGTTGTCCCATTTACACTCCAGGACAAATTTGTTTGAAATACAATCCTGAACTTCATCCCAGACTGCAGGAAAACATCCATTCACATCTGAAGAGGATTAAATGCAAGCTGTTCAAAGCCCTGTCTATCAATCAGCAACCCTAAAAAGCCTATAACTATAGTGTCTAGACACTGAGATAACCCTTCTGATGGAAGCAGATGGTAAAGACCTCTGCACATCATGGATTTCCATAAAAGATATAATGACACAAGGTGAGATTAACAGTCTTATGGCAAAGCTTTTCATACAAAAAAGACACTACCATATTTAGACACACACAACAGGAGGAAGGTAATAGTGAGTTTAGTTAAGCTCAGCTGGGCTGAAAATTGATGAATGTGAGTCTGGACTGTAGTATTAAATGAAGATTAAAAAATAATAATAAAAAAAAAGCAAAACACTACACTACACAGGCACTCGAGAGATTTACATCTCAGGAAATGAAATCGAGGAAACAGAAGAACCAGAAGTGGATGCATTTTCTTGAAATAAACACATATGCCAATGTTTTTATTCCAGTGAAAGAACTCCCCCTGAACATTGGATGCAATGGAAGTCAGAGTCTTATTTAGGATTCAGTAAGGAAAAAAATAAAGACTTTCATGAGCCAAGATGTGTAAAGAGTGGAATGATTAATAGGCTTAGATTCTTTATACATTGAAACTCCCTGTTTACTAAAAGAAGGTCCTGTTGACTCAAACTTTTTGACTGAATGCAGCACTTGGGACTTTGACTTCCAAGTTCCCAGATGAGCAGTCTCCAAGTAGAATTCTCTATTTATGCAAAGGAAAAGGACTATGACTTTTTTTTTCATGTTCTCAAACACCTGCTCACCCCACTGATCCTGGGTAGGGTGTTGGCTTCATCCTTAGTATTTTGGATGTACCATTGCTCAATGGAATGTTGCTGTGTCAATAGCTGTGGTGATTTTAAACCATTTTTTCTTGGACAAACAGACAGGTTTCTGGGGCTCACACATTCAGAGAGCAGAGGAAATATCTGGGAATCAAGAAAATATCAGATAATGTAACCAAGTTGAAAGTTGTTTCTAAATTCATAGTGAAAAAAATGTGGCTAGAAAGCAGTGGTTCCCACACGGTAAAACGGGAAAGTCTGGAAAACAATAACAACACCTAGACTTGATTCTGGTTAAAAATATAATAATAAAGTATATATATTTATTACAAAATAAGGCCTGGGGAAAAAGAAGAAACTTCATAATGTAATAATCTAGAAAGAACACTTAAGCCATGTGAAATGACACTCAGGGAGCTACTTCCCTAAAGTAACTTCCTATATGAAGAATATCTGTGCTGTTGTACTGTGTACACTGCAGACTGTTGTACCATGAGGAAAACTGCATCTGATGCTCTGCAGCCATTCCTAAGATTTCCTTTTTTAAGCAGAAGTAATTCAGGCTGGAATGGGTGTAAAGAAGGGCTTCCAGAGAACAGGCTGCACTGATGATGATCAAATCTGATTGAAAATGCATGATATTTTTTAGCATGGCAAAATAACAACAAAAGGAGTGATGTGACTCTTCACTTACATATATCAGGTGTAGAGACAACTGCAGCCAGGTTTAATTTTTAAAGTTAGGGAAATTGTTGACCAGATAACAAGTAGAATGTAATTGTGTGTGAAATGGCCTCAAAAACCCAAACATATAGAAAAATACTACTAGTTATCACAGTTGTTGTGTGTTGGAACAGACTTCTACAAGGAGTAAAACAGCCTAAAAGACCCAGACTGGCTTTATTAATTCACAGAATCACAGAATCATTAGGTTGGAAAAGGCCCACAAGATCATTGAGTCCAACCATTCCTATCAAATACTAAACAACGCCCCTCAGCACCTCAGCTACCCATCTTTTAAATACCTCCAGGGATGGTGACTCAACCACTTCCGTGGGCAGCCTGTTCCCGTGCCCAATGACCCTTCCGTGAAAATTTTTTTTCTGATGTCCAGTCTGAAACTACCCTGGTGGAGCATGAAGCCATTCGCTCTTGTCTTGTCAACTGTCACTTGGGAGAAGAGGCCAGCACCCTCCTCCCCACAATCTCCTTTCAGGTAGTTGTAGAGAACAATGACGTCTCCCCTCAGCCTCCTCTTCTCTAGAGTAAATAAGCCCAGTTCCCTCAGCTGCTCCTCGTAAGTCTTATTCTCAAGCCCCTCCACCAGCTTTGTTGCTCTTCTCTGGACACACTCCAGAGCCTCAACATCCTTCTTGTGGTGAGGGGCCCAGAAATGAACACAGCATTCGAGGAGCAGTCTCACCAGTGCCGAGTACAGAGGGAGAATAACCTCCCTGGACCTGCTGGTCACACCGTTTCTGATACAAGCCAAGATGCTATTGGCCTTCTTGGCCACCTGGGCACACTGCTGGCTCATGTTCAGTCAGCTGTCAACCAACACCCCCAGGTCCCTCTCCTCCAGGCAGCTTTCTAGACAGACTTCTCCTAGTCTGTAGCACTGCATAGGGTTGTTGTGCCCCAAGTGCACGACCTGGAACTTGGCCTTGTTAAACCTCATGCCATTGGACTCTGCCCAGTGGTCCAACCTGTTCAGATCCCTTTGCAGAGCCTCCCTACCCTCCAGCAGATCAACACCTCCACCCAGCCTAGTGTCATCCGCAGACTTGCTAAGGGTGCACTCAATGCCTTCATCCAGGTCATTGATAAAGACATTGAACAGGGCTGGACCCAGCGCAGATCCCTGAGGAACCCCACTTGTCACTGGCCTCCATCTGGATTTCACACCATTTCCCACCACTCTCTGGGCCTGGCCATCCAACCAGTTTTCCACCCAGGAGAGGGTGCACCTGTCCAGTCCAGAGGCTGACAGTTTCCTAAACAGAATGCTGTGAGAAACTGTGTCAAAGGCTTTACTGTAAGTCCAGGAAGACCACATCCACAGCCTTTCCCTCATCCAGTAGCCGGGTCATTTTGTCACAGAAGGCGATCAGGTTAGTTTGGCAAGACCTGCCTTCTGTGAACCCTTGTTGACTGGGCCTGATCACCCATTTTTTTTGCATGTGCTTCATGATAGCACTCAAGATCACCTGTTCCTTGACTTTCCCTGGCACTGAGGTCAAACTGACAGGCCTGTAGTTCTCTGAATCCTCCCTCTGGCTCTTCTTGTAGATGGGCACATCACCCAGCCTCCAGTCCAGTGGAACTTCCCCATTCAGCCAGGACTGATGGAAGATGATGGAAAGGGGTTTGGCAAGCACATCCGCCAGCTCTCTTGGATTTCATCCAGCCACGTAGACTTGTGGGTGTCTAGCTGGGCAAGCAAGTCTCTAACCGCCTCTTCTTGGATTATGGGAGCTTTGTTCTGCTCCTCCAACTCCTGGGTGTGTACACAGAGGGAACAACTTTCCTTACTATTAAAGGCCGAGGCAAAGAAGGCATTAACTACCTCAGCCTTGTCCTCATCCTTTGTCACATTTGTTCGATTTGCATCCAATAGGGACTGTATGTTCTCCCTAGTCCTCCTTTTATTTTTAATGCATTTATAGAAAGATATTTTATTATCTTTCACAGATTGGGCCAGTCTGAGCTCTAGTTGGGCTTTAGCCCTCCTGATTTTTAATCTGCACCATCTCACTTCCTCCCTGTACCCTGTAGTCCATCCAAGACACCTGTCCCTTCTTCCAAAGTTCATAGACATTCCTCTTCTTTTTGATGTCCACCCAGATCTCCCTGCTCAATCAAGCTGTTTAACCCACCGGTTCCTTTTCCAGAACATGGGGACAGCTTGCTCACGAACTGCTAGGATTCCTTTTTGAAGAGTGCCCAGCCCTCGTGGGCTCCCTTGCCCTTAAGGACTGTCTCCCATGGGACCTTTCCAACCAGCCTTCTGAACAGTCCAAAGTCTGCCTTCTGGAAGTTTAATGCAACTGTCCGGCTAACCCCCCTCTTTACCTCACCTAGAACTGAAAAATCTACCATCTCATGATCGCTTTGTCTCAGGTGTCCTCCAGCCATCACATCCCCCACAAGGCCTCCTCTGTTCACCAACAGCGGGTCCAGGAGGGTGCCTTCCCTTGTCGGGTCACTCACCAGTTGTGTGAGGAAGTTGTTTTCCATGCACTCCAGGAACCTCCTAGACTGCTTCCTTTCTGCTGTATTGTACTTCCAGCAGAAATCCAGAAGATTGAAATCTCCTACTAGGGCAAGAGGTAGCGATCCCGAGACTACTCCCAGTTGTTTATAAGAGAGCTCATCAGCTGCTTCTTCTTGGCTGGGTGGTTTATAACAGACTCCCATCATAATATCTACCTTCTTGTGGGCTCCTCTGATTTTAACCCACAAGCACTCAGTCCCATCCTCACCATAATCAAGCTCAAGGGTATCAAAGCAATCTCTAACACAGAGGGCTTCCCCACCCTTCTCCTACCCTTTCTGTCCTGCCTGAAGAGTTTATACCCCTACATTTTATTCCAGGTATACAAGTCGTCATTCCAGGCTTTTGTGATGGCAACTAAATTGTAGTTTCCTTGCCCTACAATGAATTCCAGTTCCTCCTGCTTACTGCCCATGCTGTGTGCATTGATGTAAATGCACTTCAGCTGGGCTGGTGAATCCTCAGCTCTCCTAAAGGGAATAGAGTTCATTCCCAATTGACTGGTCCTTGGATTATCTAACCCCTCAGTGTCAGTTTCATCCTCTCCATCACCAGATGTACTTGCCCCCACTTGCTGTGTGGTGACATCCTGGTGGTCCTTGCCAGTACACCATCGCTCAGGCACTGGAGTTCCGCTTCCAGGCTCACTCCTGACTAGCCTGGCTTTGTCCCCCCTCCGCCATCACATCTAGTTTAAAGTTCTATTTATGAGCTCTGCTAGATTTTTAGTAAGGACTCTAGTACCCCTAGAAGACAAGCGTGCCCCATCCCTAGTAAGGAAGCCCGGGGGTGTGTAGGTCAGTCAGTGGTCAAAGTTTTTCTCCTCACACCAGGTTCAGAGCCAGGTATTAATCAACTGATTTTTTTTGATCTCTTGCTTTTCATTCCTTAGTGTTGGAATGGAGCTAATTGATGAAGGACTTGCAATAACGTTGATACAACTGACATGTCACACTGAAATATATGTTGAAATTTATTTCACATTAACCTAAAAGTTGATCATGAGATGCAATATATAAATTAAATAAAATAAAGTTCCCTGGAGGCTTTCACTTCCAACCACAAGTTATATAAAATTTTTGTTTCAGGCGTTATTAACTTGGTGTAATATATATTCAGGATACTTCTTTACAAAACAGGAAAGAGATTTTTTTGCTGCAGGTGGCTCCTTTAAGGGTAAAAGAGTGTTCTTGACTAACAAGAGAGGATCAGCCCATTGGAAAAGTATCTTCAGAGGCACAGTCCTGTGACACAGTTATTGTCACTCATTTTTCCTGTCTGGATTGACTTACCCTACCCCTTTCCCCTGGCCAACACAAACTACCTACTTTTTGATTTTTCCTTTAGCAACACAACATGTTTGGGTCCTCCAAGACAGATGACAGAGCAAGTCTCACACCTTTTACCTGCCAGCCAGGAAGTCTTTGTGGGACAAAACCTGATGGTTCAAATTTTTCGTTTGGGTGGTATTTACTTAGAAATTAGTTAAAGGTTTTACGTGAGCTCAGACTTGCACTGTATGAATATGCACAGCTTCACTCCAGAGACTGAACAAGATAAAAAAAATTCAGGTGAACAAAATGGGTAAAATAAAACAAAAGCAAGAAATCATTTACCAAGTCATGTCCTGGATTAAGCAAAAAATCCAGGAAAGGAACCAAGGAAAAGAATTGACACATGTCAGCCTCAAGTTCAATGAAATTAATAATATTGCTTTGTATGGGCAGTAGGCTCTGGACTGTGATTAAGCAGGACCTATAGCTACATGCAGATTCCTTAAGAGCCTATGAATGCAGAGACTGCAATAGTTTCTTTCCCCTTCTACCTAAAAAAAGTCAATAATTTACAAACTTAGTTTAATTTTCACAATTGGCTGGTAGGAGGTTTGAGGGTTTCAACAAATTAAGTCAGCCCATCAGAACAAGAGAGTAGTTTGAACCTCTTTCTTAAGGGTTGCTCTTACCAAGTCTTCTATAAAAAAAGGCAAAGAGGTAACAAATGACTTCTTTTTCCATTATAGTATAGAATGTAAAAGGAGAGAAGACATTTAGAGTTTTGGGAGCTCTAAGATAAAATTAGGGAATGAAGCAAAGACACCAGATGCTCTAGAAAAGAGAATACATTGGTACAACCGTCCCTGCCTCTTAGTTTCTGGAATATGTAAGGTCTCTATTGCTAGCAAAAAAAAAAGTAGCACATAAATAGAACATGCTTAGGTAAAGTGAGAAAGCAGAAATACAAAAATTCACATTTAATCTAGTGCCACATTCAGAAAAGTCCAAACTGTACTAAGACAAAAAAAAATGAAGAAAATTCTTATGGGATATCAGGGCAGTGACTGAAGTGTTCGCTCAACTCCCATGTGCTTCAGGGGTCACTCCATCAGTTGTGGCCACGTAAAGCAGGAGTTGCTAGGTAGTGGGAATCTGGGTGATTGCATTTTCTGCAGCCTTAGTGTCACATAGATTTACCCCTTTTGGTACAACAGAAAGCAGATTTTTGCCTTTGTATAGTCCTTGAAGAAGATATTTCCTGATTGTGCATCAAGACATAAGGTGTGTAGAGAGAAAAACAGCAGTATGAGGAATGCAAGTCTGTGTGCACTAATATTAGCAATTCATTGAAAGGGAAGACAACAGCACAGTACATTCTTTTTTCTCTCACGGGACAAACGAGAGTGGGATCTGGGGCTAGGAGGAGATCTGGGGCTAGGAGAAGATCTGGGGCTAGGGGAAGATTGGAGGCTAGACAAGGAAAAAGCAAGATGATTAAATGGACATCCCTTTGAATCGTGCCATGCTTTTTCAAAAAGGGACATGTGGAAGTGAGTAGGTGAAGCAGTCACAAGATGGGTAACAAATTAATAAAAGGACAGAATATTGAAAGTTGCTGGTTTTCCCTAGTGGCAGACACTTGTCAGAAGTGATTCACATCAGGAAACCATCTTTCCACCTGGGCAGATAACACCAATATGTACGGATGCATGTACATGGCGGGAGCTTAATGAGTGGGAGCTTCATCAGCTGGGGCTTAGAATAAATATGCTAGCGTCTCTGGGGATACTGAGATAATATTTCTGCAATTGTTCCTCACAAGTCACTGTGCTGGACCCCCAAGGAAAAAGGATGTGCAAACACACGATTGTGTGTTAGGGCAGGGCTGAGACATCAGTGTTGAGGAATAAGATATGCAAGAGGGCATGTTGTGGTGATACTCTATCCTTTCCCTTTACACAAAGACTGAGGAGATCCTAAAAAATTTGGGGTACAGCTTTCCTTAATTTCTTCTCCTCTGCTTACCCTCCATTTCTTTTCAGTACTATACACGTGATGCTTTTTTTTAAGCAAGTTGATCCTGGTGGATGCAGAAGAGCTTGCCTGCTCTCACTTTCTTTAACAGTATATGGCCTTGTAATGTTCCATAGTGGCATTTGGCTTTGGGCTAGGTACTGAAAGCTCATCATTAGGGGTAATGCTGAATGATAGTGGTGAGAAGGAGAGGAAGGTTACTGCACTGCTTTGCGGTGGTAGGTCACCAGTGGCTTGATAAGAAGTTAAAAATAAAAGCTTTCTATATCCTCAGCACAACAAATTTTACTTAGTGTGGGAAGGAGGAGGAGGGGAGAAAGTGGGACCTTGAAAGAGCTGTGCTGACTGCCTTAGCATATGGGTGTTTTGCTATCATCCTTAGCAGCATTTTCCATAGAAGGTATAATGAGATTCCATCACTGCTTGCGGTGTACTAAGAAGATGGCAGTATCAGAAAGGACTCAAACAGAACTGTGTTTTGCTAACATATTTTTGGAAAGAAGAGTGGGTATGAGAGGTAGTGGGTAAGTAGTGGTGAAATGGAAGAAAAATCTTGTAAATGCTTTCTCACAACTGTAAAAATTGTATGTAATTTGATCCTTTCGGAAGATTTTTCTAGTATCTAAAAGGAGGGGATAATCTTCAGCTCAGCATAAAATGTTTGAGGGGATTAGCTATACTTCCTCCTCAGGCGGATAGCAAAAATTCACTCTTCACAAATCCCCCAGTAGCCAGTCTCTAATAACCTCAGTAAGGCTAATAATTATCCTATAAAATTACCTGGCACTTGAACTGGCAACCAGTTTTACTGCCTGGAGGTGACTGTTAAACAATATGTGTCTATTGGCAAGCAGCACTGTACATACACCCTTGCAAATCCCTTCCCTGGTGATGGGTATATGAAATTACATAGCAGATTCACCACACTGACTGTTTATTTTTTATATCTTGCCTGTGTACATCACCTCAGATACTGGAGAATATGTGGAGTGTGACCTCAAGGCAACATCCACTCCATCATGGCACCATAACCAGAAATAGGTCATTGGTACCTGTGACTTTGTCAAAAGCAGATAAGATCAAATAATGTAAACCTGGGCTTTAAATCATAGCCATGAGGAAAATATTCATCACTGTTACTTTAGCCAACTCTGTGCTATGCCCTGATTCAAAACCTGCCTTTGATACGTCCCAGATGTGAGCATATGCTCTGTGTTATTCAATCTTGATTGGTTTGCCTCAGAAACCAATGGCAGGAGCATTTAGTGAGAACGTGCATGGGATTTGCAGGAGGCAGAGAGGACACTATCTAGAAGATTGTTTTGTTTGACAAGTTTGGATATATTCTGAAAGAGGCATTAATTATTAGTGATGGTGTAACTGACACCATCGGTTTTGCTTTTATAAGCTAGGAAGATCATGATTTGATTTTGAAAAGAATAGGATGGTGCTGCTTAAGTAGGTGATAAATCCCCACCATCACCAGTGGCAAAACCATGAATGCAGATAGCTCACACATTCAACTTATTTTCCATAGGCTGAAATCTGAATGTGTTGATTTCTGATCTCCATTCTGGCATAGAGATTTCTGCTCATCTCAGGATCTTTCCACATTCGGCTTATCTCAGTAAGATGAGATCTCTCAGCATCAGGGAATGCTTGGTGCCAACCTTTGCAAAATAGGAATCAAGCTGATAAGCCACCTTAGTATTGGTGCTTGTGGCTTCCTCACTACATTCAGTTTCCAGATTCAGGGTCACCATTCCAATAGACTCAAAAGAACAGAAAATAAGAGGGAATAGCTCCAGTGAGCCTTGTCTTTTCAGAGCACCCAGCAGGAAAAATCTGCCTGCAGGGAATATCAGCTGATAGCAGCACAGATTCTTGTAGATAGTGATAAGTGGGAAAGATGAGGTAGTTCTCAGAATATTTGCTATATTTTATTGTCATTGCTGCATATTTATGAGGGATGTATTTACTAATGTGGTTTTCAAACCTGCAGGCAGTTATACATTCACATATGTAATCCAGGTGAAGGATTACAGGCAAAGGATAAGCTACACCCTTTAAGATGTTGGCTGAATGATGTTAAGAGATTCCTCTTAGAAGAGTTACCTACAAAGAAGGGTCAAACTCATTTTGTTCTGGAGCTGCATGTCAAAACAGTGTTTCAAGGAATTTTGAATTAAAGATTTTTATTTGGATTTAGCACTGACTTCTAATGCCAGGCCACAAAAAGGATCTGTTGCTTTTGCCCATTGCCAGCATAAAACCAATCCAGTGCTGTTTGCCTCTGAAATGCAGTTTACCAGGGAGATAGCAAAAGGAGCAGAGGCTAAACCAAACACAATAATTTATCTCATGTGGATTCTTTGCTGGCTGTTAGAGTGCAATGAAGCTGTGTGACACATGTCTTTGTGGCATGAAGAGTTTTAGCATTAATGAGAGCTAAAATGTCAGTAGTAATTAAACAATATTAGTCTACAAAATCAGAGTAAAAAGATTTGAGTGCTCAAGGCTGTTAAGTCGCAGAGGTACAACAAAACTGTTATGTCTTTCCCTTGTAATTCTTCACATATATGAAGACAGGCTCCTAGTATGAGGTTAGCCAAGCATGAAACAACAAAATATTGTATACTTACCTCTGTGAACAAAGACAGTTGCATTCTGAAGATTTTCATCTGAAATGAGTTTTCTTGATTTTATTTGTTTAACTTAGAGATTTTTGTGTGAACTGAAGATGTCTTTTAGTGGTCTTCCTGACTACAACATTCTTGGTGGAAAATTTTTTACCTCGTCCAAGTGTTTTTTCTTGTGCAAAAATTTTCCTTGTTCAAAAGTGCTTGAGAGAGAACTTCAGTGGTAAATTTTCAGCATGAATGTGTATGCTGCCTGCAGGGGTTCTTTTCCTGTAGTCTATCGATGATGGGGGCATATAGGTTGGTTGCTGTTCCCAGTTTTCTAGGTAGCCTGTTGTGTGATCACAGGAAAGCCCACTTAAACTCTCTGTTCCTCAGTTTACATAAAACAGATGAAGAAGGACATTTCCTTTTGTCTGGGCCTGTGCAAGCACTCAAGAAATTAATGATAAAACCTCCAGCTTGAAAAGCGTCTTAGAATCATAGAATAACCAGGTTGGAAGAGACCCACCGGATCATTGAGTCCAACCATTCCTATCAAACACTAAACCATGCCCCTCAGCACCTCGTCCATCTGTGCCTTAAACACCTCCAGGGAAGGTGAATCAACCACCTCCCTGGGCAGCCTGTTCCAGTGCCTGATGACCCTTTCTGGGAAATATTTTTTCCTAATGTCCAGCCTAAATCTCCCCTGGTGGAGCTTGAGGCCATTTCCTCTTGTCCTGTCCCCCGTCACTTGGGAGAAGAGGCCAGCACCCTCCTCTCCACAACCTCTTTTCAGGTAGTTGTAGAGAGCAATGAGGTCTCCCCTCAGCCTCCTCTTCTCCAGGCTAAACAACCCCAGCTCTCTCAGCCACTCCTCGTAAGACCTGCTCTCCAGCCCCCTCCAGAGCCTCAACATCCTTCTTGTGGTGAGGGGCCCAGAACTGAACACAGTATTCGAGGAGTGGTCTCACCAGTGCCGAGTACAGAGGGAGAATAACCTCCCTGGACCTGCTGGTCACACCGTTTCTGATACAAACCAAGATGCTATTGGCCTTCTTGGCCACCTGGGCACACTGCTGGCTCATGTTCAGTTGGCTGTCAACCAACACCCCCAGGTCCTTCTCCTCCAGGCAGCTTTCTAGACAGACAACCCCAGCTTTCTCAGCCGTTTCTCATAAAGCCTGTTCTCCAGCCCCTTCACCAGCTTTGTTGCTCTTCTCTGGACTCGCTCCAGAGCCTCAACATCCTTCTTGTGGTGAGGGGCCCAGAACTGAACACAGTATTCAAGTCTTGTTTGGATTTAGCTGTATTGTCCTCAGAAACCCCAGAACTGAACAGTTTTGAGCCTTTAAAGTCCTAAATATTGTTATGGCCTTACAGAAATAAGGACAATGCAAACGAAGTCCTAACTAAGAGTATAATAATTTGCATCTGTACCATAACATAGGAGATCAAGGCAGAACTTGCAAGCGCTTATATTTCTTCCCAAGTCAGTGAATCAACTGGGGATTTGGTCCCGAGGCTGAAAACACACCCAACACAGTCAGCAATATTTTAGATATGTATCGTTTGTCACCTCTTGCTACTTAATTAAAAGGAATGTCAGGCATTTCTGAAAAGACAGTGAATGAGTTGTCAAATGTAACAAAGAGAAAAAAATTTCAGAAAGACTATGTAAATTATAATACTCATCCTTTTAAACACTAAGCCTCAGCTATGATCATTTGAAGTGATTTTTGTATGGCGTTTTAAAATGAAATACTATTCTCTTGTTCATTCTCTGGTGATATGCCCTGAAATATTCCATTAAGTGTTTTCAATTACATGCCAGTCCCAATGGGTTCTCAGTAAGACGTTCTAAAAAGATGTCTTATCTAGAACATCATCTAATGCAATCTGAATGCTATCAGTGTTGCAACAAATAAAGATACATTAAATGCTATTAAAAAAAACCAATTATTGTAGCTTTGAATCAATAGACTGGATAGCAGCTGAGGAGATGTACCGAAGTACTGTCCTTCTTAAAGAAAGGTTTCAGGACTCAGTACTGGAGGAAGATATTTATTTCATGTCTCATTTCTATGACCTCATATCAGTCTATTTCAGGAATAAAAACAAAATGAAACCTAAACTGCATTATTATTTCTGAAAGCTTAGATGAACGTACTTTTGAAACGTATGGAGACACATTAAATGAATTATGACACAAATTACTGCCCAAGGCTGAGCGGAAGAGACTGCTGAGAGATGCAACTAACACTTGAATGTTTTTCTTTTCCATGCAGTGTCAAAGTACAAGGAAGCGCACACATGTGCATGCCTCTGTGTGTGCTACCCCTTTGTATTGCTACCAGGAGAGCTGATCATGTTGTTCATTCTAGATAATCCATTTGACAAATTTGTGCTGTTCCTTTAAATACTTGAGCACAGACATAATTTCGCTGATATGAATTCTTATATTTTGGCATAGGAAACTTCTTTATCAATGTCAACTGTTTACAAGATGTAGGCTTTGTACTTGTTTTTATTTCTTACTCCAAACTGCTCACTATGACCATGCTGTTTAGCTTGACTGCATGTTTGGTTCTGCTGGTGGCTGGAATGGAGGTGTTGGAGATCCTGTGTAATGCTACATAGAATCATAGAATGTCCTGTTGGAAAGGACTCACAAGGATCATTGAGTCCAATTCCCATCCATGCATAGGATAACCCCAAAATTCACACCACATGGCATTATTTCTCTTCTCTGACTTGATGGTTAAACATCCGTAGGCATTCCCCTTTGAATGGTTATTTTTAAATCCCTATAATAATCTTGCATAGGGTGACTGGAACAAACAAGCCAGCTTATTTTCAGATGGGACTTAATTACTTGTGAATGTAATTGCGTGATACGATGGTACTAGGTAAGTTGGTTCTGTAGGGGCAGGGGCATAGAGGCAAGTTGCTCTCCTTTGCCTTTCTGATGGCCTGGCTATGATCCTTCAAAGTCTGTACTCACAATCATATGCCCTGGGAACCCCTTAGTCTTCACAGTGAGAAGTTTTCATATTTGTCATATTCCATCATTGTTTTCATATTTGATGGCAAACTGGCTGTTTGGAAATAAAGGTAAAAAAAGGAGAGTTCCATCACTGTCCAATTTGCTTAGTTGCAAACTTCTTAGCCTTATGTCATATTTTAACAAAGATTTATAGCACGCTGACTGGCTAAGGCCTCGGGGTTGCTAGAAGTAAAGGCTGGAAGGAGGGAACGAAAGCTGCTAATAGAAATGTAACATTACATTATGATAATTAGCATGAAATGTGAAGATTTTTATAAATTGCTTATCTGTTTTAATTATTCTTGAGATGCCTTTAATATTAATGCACAGATAAGGAACAGTTAATTGGAAAACAAATGAGAGATTTAAATGTATTTTTCCCCCTGCATATATCAAGGGGTATTAAATCTTGAACTTCTAAATTCTTATTGTTATGTTGTAGAAATGTATAAATTGATCAAATATTTATTATATAAACCAAGACTTGTCAAATCCCAGTTCTGGTGGACTAACCAGTGAAGGAGAATTACTGCTAAGAAACGGTGCCGTTTGTTTCATTTTTTTAAATAGTTCATTTGTTCCCACCATCACTGGCAAAATCTGTCTTAAAGTAAGTTTTCACTAAATGACATTTTCCTTCTTTTCCTTTCCCTGTGTATGTTCCACAAATGTGAATTTCCCACACAGAAAACAACGTGTTTTAAGGATGAACAAAGTGGCTCTAGGCTGACAGTAATTTTCTGTTAAATCTTCTTGGGAGCCACTACAAAGCGAAACTACATGTATGTCCCCACTGTCTGCATATGTGTTACATACAAACACGCACATTTCAATGCTGAAGAATAAATGTAAAAAGCAACTAACTGTATGGGTAGCCAGGAAGATCAAGTTTAAAAGATAGGAGGAGAATAAAACCCAAGAAATGTAACAGATACAGAGGTAAATATCCTTACATCAAAAGTAGGACTTGGAGTTTCTGCTGTGGTGCCTTTTTATGTTTATTAAAAGGGTTTTATTATCAAGGAATTATCAAGGTTAAGGCCACTAGCTGTTTAGTTCTCCTCCATTTATCTTATTGACTTCCAAGTTACGAGGATTACAAAATCCAGTCATGCAAACTCCCCTCCAAAACACTTTGCAGACTCCATGAAAAATGCATTCTGCAAACAACACAGAGTTCACTTTTTTTCTTTTTCCCTACTTCCAAGACTCCCCTCCTTTCTAATTTCTCTTGCACTATAATGAGTGCACAGCTAGTGCTTATCAGTTGGTGTTTCTCTTATATAAATGCTATTGTTTCTTCTGTGAATTTCTATCTCCTCCTCATCCCCCAGGGTGAGGATGGTAATGTAGAGAAGATCTTCAGAAAAGCAGAGATTAACATACAGATTAATGTATATGCTAACATATGTGGAGCCTATTAACTGCAGGATGTGTAATTGCTAATCACTCAAATGCAAGTCCTTCTTTCATATTAACATGTTCCTGAGGTTTGTTTTAGAAATAGTCTTCCTTAGTGGGTTATTTTAAAGAAGCAACCCAGTCACCATGAACTTAACTAGACTTGAAAGAATCATAGAATAGAATCATAGAATAACCAGGTTAGAAGAGACCCACCGGATCATCGAGTCCAACCATTCCTATCAAACACTAAACCATGCCCCTCAGCACCTCGTCCACCCGTGCCTTAAACACCTCCAGGGAAGGTGAATCAACCACCTCCCTGGGCAGCCTGTTCCAGTGCCCAATGACCCTTTCCGTGAAAAATTTTTTCCTAATGTCCAGCCTAAATCTCCCCTGGCAGAGCTTGAGGCCATTCCCTCTTGTCCTGTCCCCTGTCACTTGGGAGAAGAGGCCAGCACCCTCCTCTCTACAACCTCCTTTCAGGTAGTTATAGAGAGCAATGAGGTCTCCCCTCAGCCTCCTCTTCTCCAGGCTAAACAACCCCAGCTCTCTCAGCCGCTCCTCGTAAGACCGGCTCTCCAGCCCCCTCCAGAGCCTCAACATCCTTCTTGTGGTGAGGGACCCAGAACTGAACACAGTATTCGAGGAGCGGTCTCACCAGTGCCGAGTACAGAGGGAGAATAACCTCCCTGGACCTGCTGGTCACACCATTTCTGATATAAGTCAAGATGCTATTGGCCTTCTTGGCCACCTGGGCACACTGCTGGCTCATGTTCAGTTGGCTGTCAATCAACACCCCCAGGTCCTTGTCCTCCAGGCAGCTGTCTAGACAGACTTCTCCTAGTCTGTAGCACTGCATAGGGTTATTGTGCCCTAATTGCAGGACCTGGCATTTGGCCTTGTTAAACCTCATGCCATTGGACTCTGCCCAGCGGTCCAGCCTGTTCAGATCCCTTTGCAGATCCTCCCTACCCTCCAGCAGATCAACACTTCCATCCAGTTTAGACTGGTGAGGTTACACAAATTAATGTTGAAGTATGAGTTTTTCTTGTATTTCCTTATTAACATCCTAGATGAAACATGATTAATTGCCTTCAGCGAGACTAATGCAGCTTGCCCTCTCTATGCCTTGGTGATTTGAGGCTCAAAATACTGATATAGATGTTCTCCTGTGGAGGGCTCCATGAGGTTACAGCTGTTTCATGACCACCAAAGGGACCAGTGAAACCAGTACAACTGTTTCAGATCTTGCTAGGATGAGATGTGTGTGAATACCAGCCAGGAGCAGACTGAGCTGGATGAGGTAGCAATGAGGTCACGTCTGGCTTTTGGAGAGATGGAAGACCTTGCTTGGCCTTGCAGGGCTAAATAAGGACAGGCAGACGAGACTGAGCTTGAGAGAGAGTCACTCGAACACAAAACAAAAACTGATGCTTCCGGGTGACTAAGGTTCTCTGGTGCTTGAGTTTGAGATTCTGTTGTAGTAGATGGCTACTTGCTATGCTTGTGTTTCAAGCTAGAAGAGCATTCATGACCAGTTTCTGGCCCTCAGCTAACCCCTTGACCTGCTAACACATCTTGTCTTAAAATTTTCATCTCCATCAACATCAGCTTTTTATGGATAGCTACCTTGAAGAGGACAAATGCAATTGTAGCAAGTACATCAACAAAGTCATGGCTAAAGAAGCAGCGTCCTTTAAATATTGTACAACTGTAACCAATTCCAGTGTGCTGGGTATTCATCTTGAAAGAGTTAGGGCAAGTAACACAGAATTTTATGACATCTTTGTAGCAGGCATTTTGGATTTCATCAGTCAAGCAAAAAATTCTGGTTACATTTTTTAATTTTTTTCTCTTTTGCTTGATCGAGTCACTTATGTTGTAAACTAATACTGGCAGTGGTTTCGTTAAGGGGTACTGGTCATATATTTATTTTCAGAATAATGATTTTTGGGGCAATTAAATAGAACACTGAAGTCATATTCACAGATATTATGTAGGGACATTCCTATCTGTAGCATATATATTAAACCCTAATGTATGTATTTTATGAATGTTATTTATGCAGCTTTTTTTTTTTTCATGTGTCCCATGGCAAATACCATAAAGGGATGATACTCCCAAACTGAAATCTGGTAAAAAGATTTACTAAGCCCAGCTCATTAACAGGACCTTCACTGACCTTCATTTTCCAGAGTTATGTGAAATGAGCAGTTTTACATTCCAGGTAAGAATAATAAAGCTCTGAAATTATATGAAGGAGTAAATGTATTTCTTTTCATTTTTCTGCTACCTGTATGTTTGGGTAAATCCCTGGAGTGAGATGTACTCTGACTGGAGCCTCATGACAAAAATGATGTCTGACTCGTATCAGGGAGCTACTTCAGACACTTGGGAGGCACATGGGAAGATGTTTGATAGGACCCCTGACTACAGGTGACAAGATGTGACATGAGACCTTCTGTTCAAACTGCTCTGTAGAGCTGGTTTTTTTGTGTGGAAAGAAACCAGACCAATAAAAGAGGTCCACAAAAATGCCCTGTGCATGTTGTTCTAACCTATGGATGGAGTCAACACTCAGAGACAATCTGGCTTCTGCCAGCTTGCTTGGCACTAAGGCTTGGAAAGCAGGCAGTGATTAAGACCGAGGAGTAGAAGGAGAACCCCTGTTTTGTGGTAGTTTGTATGCTGAATGCATCCAAAGGTATAATTTTTCTGACAGAGGAATGTGTTTTAATAGTGCAAAACAGAAGATGCTGAATGTACAGACCTAATGCAATAAGGAGAGACATATTTTGAATATTATTATTAATTATACACAAAGCATGTGAGCAAGAAAGCAAAATGAAGATTATAAATTAATGGAATAGTGACTGATGTATCATCTAGCTAGATATTTGAAAAAAATTGCAAATAAGTGGGAGATTTGAGTAGTGGCTTATAGAACATTCTTCCTTTTTTCCATGTGGCTAGTTTTGGTTTGTTTTTTTGCAGGCGTAGACTAATTATTTTTATTCCTATGGGTAGGATATTGTACATGCACACAGAAGATGTAGCACAGACCATGTCTGTATGTTTGCTTGTGCACAGAAACATACATTAATTCAGGCATGTGTACGTATGTATGACCTCTTTATATTTGTGGGTTTGTGCATACATATGCACAAGCACTGAGTATATTCAATATTTTAATCCACTAGAGATTTGTTTTAGGCACAAATATTTCCAGAATGATTCCTTCAGCTATCAGCCATGGTTAAGTAAGCCTTCCTCTCCCTGCTCAGTTCTGATAAAGCAGCTGATGGAGAGATGTTTCTGATATGCATTTTGATGAGCTTTCAGTACAAATCCAATCTGGGTTGCAAGATATCTGATCCATGGCTGGCCTTCTGTCCCTTATTTAACACAAATGTATTTTTCTCATTTCATATGCCAAATTCTGTTTAAGGGTCTCTATTCGGCCTAGATTTGAAAACAAAATATACTTCAAGTGATATGAGGAATCTGTACACAGGAGCAAGTGAAAAGAAAGAGCTGCACTCATTTTCAGCCATAGCTTAGTACGCAGATGGTAATGATAGGAGGTGTTGGTTGCAAGAAATTAGTTGTTCAAGAAGATTTGCTCAGCTGAATTTTGATTTTGTTTCCAGCAGACCTCCTCACATGGTATTGTTAGTGCAAATACCCTCTTTTCAAAAAGCGCCTGGCTTCAGAAAACCCCTTGCAGTAGAACACATAAGCTAAGTTGTACAGCAGCTAGCAGACCTGAAAAGACAGGATGAATGGAGCAACGGATGCAATATGCAGGTAGCCAGACAAACACAAGAACCATTCTTCTCTGGGTACCAGTGGTGTGTGGGCAAGAAAGCCTACCCCAAAGGGCCTGAGAGAGGGGTAACTGCCCTGCTCCTATAGGAAAAAAGAAAAGGCTAAAGGGACCAGAGCCAAGCATTATAAGCACAACTATGGTTAGGACACAAAACTGCTTTAACCCACTTTTAGGACTTCTTGTGAAGTTGCCAACCATGTCAAGAGAAAATTAATTGGAAATCTAATCTATGTTGCTTGTAGGTAAGAAAGATGAAAATGAGGAAAGTAAAACAATACTTAAAATAACTTTCTAACTTCTAGTAAACAATGAAGAGGTTTACGTTTTTGCTGCTAGCTTTAGCAAATAAGGACGCTGGCAAATATTTTTCCAGATGAAAACATTTAGCTGAGATGCAGGCTCTGTACCCAAACACAATTGCATGCAGTCAAGTATGGACAGACAGAGCAAGTGAGCACTGGTATGAGGATGTTACACTGCATGATATGGACATAACAGGGCATACTGTTTCTTAATGCAATTTAATTTTTTTTAAATATATATCTATCTACTTTTCACCCAGCAAGTGTTTTATTTCTGCTAGTAGTCTAAAAGCTTGGTTGAACTCAACTGTTATGTAGTGAAAAACATATATATGCTGCACTTTTTTGTAACTTCAGTTTTACTCAATTATTTGACAAAACCACTGGTGTCAGTGTCCGATACCATTGTATATCTTGGTAAGTATTTGAGATAATACTTCACAGTCCCAATTCTGTTTTTTAAAGGAAAAGTTGTTAGTGTCATTTTTTTAATATAATACATTCGTGTCTTTCACATATTTTCCCAAGTGCTGCATGTAAGTACAGCAGGTGTGTTTAGCACACGAAACACATACAACCTCAGAAACATCCAATATCATGTTGCACGCCTAACTGCAAATTCAACTATAAGTTCATTTAATCTATTTTACTGGGTGTTTCCAAAGGGTTTCACATGCTATGAGGAAACCATCGACTCTGCTAAGTGAAATTTTTGTCAGGTCATTCCTATGTTGAATATATGAATAATGTATTTTTAATTTCAGTATTTCTGGATGCTCATCTTTGAAATGAAAGAACAAGTTCAGAATGGTTGTTTTAAAGTCAGAGACAGGATGAACAGCACAGAGAACGCAGTTGTGCAAAATCTGGTCATTAATTCAACTTTATATATATTATTCTTTTTATGCCAGAAAATCTGAAAACTGAGTACAAGAGAGGATGGCATCATCTGCATTTCAGTGGCCTGCCTTCAATATAAAAGCTATCTTCTTATCTTTTTTTGTCCCTGTACAAGAACAGTAGCAGAGACAAGGCTTTTTCTTGTAGGGTTTGGTGTTAGAATGAGGGGTTCTTTTCCATCTGCCATCAGCTTGTAGTTTGCATATTAATAAAAAAATTAATAAACTAATTTCAGGCATATGTGATACAGTTAATGTGGAAGGCCCATTGTTAGAGAAGAAACAGTATACTCTTATCAGTGGCTTTAAACAGCTATTCATCATTTTTAAAGGGCAATTATTTGGAATCTATTAAACTAGAATTCATAATACCCTTGCATACTGAATTTAAATAGAAATCTGTATTTAGATGAAGGAATACATTAGTATAAGTCATTAGAGCACTGAAAATCCATGACTTGTTCATTTTTCACTCTTTTTTTTTTTTCAGAGACTATGGTGTACTAAGGATCTGAGCATTTAAAGAAAATTTCCCAAAGTCTGTCCTTCTTGGGGATAGTTTTGGAAAACAGCATATTCAACTGTTTATTGACTTCATTTTAGATATTAAAAATTTCTGCTGCAAAAATAAACTATCTAGAAAAAATGTGCAGTAAGTAGAAGATACATAGCTAGATAGGTAGATAGAAGGAAAGACAGATAGATGGATGTATTTGTATCTAGCTGTTGGGCAGTCTAAAGGTGCAGGATTTAGTTCCAAAATATATGCTTAGGATAGTAAGAAAACACACCAAAGGACTGGGGCAGATATTTCTTGTCAAATATTTTCTAATGGGTGTTTCATTTTACTGTGCAGGTTATACAAACATGTTTTTTTCAAGGCTGGATCAATGAATAAAAATAATTGATTCAAGAAATGTAAAAGAAAGTGATAACAGGACTGGAGAATAGAAGCTGTTTATCAGCTTAATAAATGCTAATGAATCATTACCAGGAGGCTCACAAACAAGTAAAGCAAGGACAAAAATCCAAGACTCGGTAGAGATAAATAGATAAACTAAAACCCACCATCACACGCTGCACATATTTTCACAGTAAATCTGGTTTAAGAGATAAAAAAGCAGTGTATAGATATCTTGCATCTACTTTGGAACTGTGTGAACACCAGTTGCTCCAGCAAACACACTGCCAAAGCATCACTTTACCCAGGAAGCTGTTCAACACACAGAGATATCTGCGCATATGCACATGCATGCACATTTGTACCAAGAAATTTCACAGCAAGAGAGTTAGTTTACTGAATTTGATATATAGTAAACAATTAACCACTAACATAAGAATATGAGCTCCATACCTGCTGCTTTTTAGGATCTTGCAGTTCACTAATATATAGCCAAAATAAAATGACTGTATGGAAGTAAAGGTCATGCTTCAGCCTGCTGCCTTCTTATCTTTGCAAGGATGATATTTTCAGTCTGTTTCTGTAGAAACAGAATGAAATTACATAGGAACAGGAATGTATTTAATAAGCTTTCTGTCTCCTTGTTGCAGCACTGTGGATGGGTGAAGAGGACAGAGGTTAAGTATCTCATGCCATGGGTGGCTATCATCCTTACCAGTCTTCCAAGATGGAGAGCAAGACTTCCCCATCAGACCAAGCAGCTGGCATAATCTTGGAGTATTTTAGTGTAGAAGGTGGAATAGGCTGAAACTGATGAAAATATTTTATGTTCCATGAAAAAAACAAGCAGTTAATTTATGACAAGTTTTTTTATTGCCTTGTTAATATAGTTCTTAATTGTGGTCTTAGAGAGGGAGACACTTATTTGTCACCCTACCTCTGTGGTTTTGGGTTAGGCAGAGGATGCTAGACACTGTAAAGCAAGAATGCATTTTTGTCACAAATAACTTCCCTGAACTGATTTTTCAGCGTTGTGGTCTATGGTTTTGCTTACAGTAGGAAGCAGGCAGCTACCAATGTATTTCTAGGTACAGAACTGTGTAGCAGTCTTGCAAGAGCATTCATAAACTACACCTCAGATAAACTAAATTTCACCAGAGAGGCCTGCCTACTGCTGGACTTCTGTGATGCTTGGCCACCTGTTATCCTACTTGTGATTCTATTATCTATGCATTACATGATATATTAATCTAAGCCAAGACTTGTGTACATGAGAAACTTGCAAGGACTTGGCATATGGGTCTTAGAAGTACTTTACGAGTGTGCAATCTAGCAGCTACAGATTGATAACATTTCAGCTTTTTTGGTTTGATCACAAGAATGGGCAGATGTGTATTAATAATCACAGCAAACTCAAAATAAACTGACTACACTTAAATTCTAGTGAAACAGATTTAGGTTTAAATTTATTATGTGGCATATGCCCCATATTTCAGGGAAAAAACACAGACACAATAGGTCTGTAGTTCTTTTCTCCTTGTATCAGTCCATATCAAGAGAGTTAAAGTTCAAGTGATGTGCAATCAAAGCATAAGTCAAGAAGATTGTTTGGATATATGCATCTAACTTAAGACTCATGCAAAATTCCTACTTAATTTTCTTTAAGTTTCTTGTAACTTGCAGAAAATAAGTCAATTTTAAATAATGTCAAGCCAATCCAAACCACATTTTTTAGCAAATCAGCAGTTACGGTGTTTGAAAAATGAGATTAAGCTCCAAACAGAAAAGAAAGGAAGATTTAGAGAGGAGTCTTTGGCCTAGGTGACTTACCTGGAAGCCAAGCAACAAGATATTGGATAAGATAATTAAACTGTTGTGGGTGAAAAGCTGTCGAAAAAGATGCATGCTCCTGCCCTGCTCCAGCAAAGCAGCTGATTAGATGTTCAACCTGTGAGCATGAGAATGATCTTTGTGTTAAATGGAACTATTCATGTGCCTTAAACGTAGGCATATGCATAAGAAGCATCTGCAGAATTGAGTCCAGGGTATTCACCCTTTTAAAAAAATCAATCCTGGCATGAGTGGCTTGAGATCAAGTCAGTATCATCAGTAACTTTCAATCCCAACTAGAAAACATAAATAGAGAGCAGTTAGGATTGCAAAAGAACTTACATTCCTATTTTATACGTACATTTGAAACACATCCAGGGGGTCATGATCTCCATGTGTTAAGTTTAATACATTAATGACTTCTTGGTCTTGCACGTTGTTTAGCACATCTGAGAGACTATCACCACAGAACTGTCTACCTGGTCAGCAGTATAAGTTGCAGAATGAATTGCTACTGAATCTAAATTTAGGTATCAGGAGAGTATACACTGAGCAAATGAAAACACAGAAGCAAAGCGACATGCTTTGGCTTTGTGGATATGCGGATACAAGTAATCATAACTTAACAAACCCAGGCAAGCCGGTGGATAAATAGAGGCCCTACACTTGATCATGATTTGCCTGAAGATCAAGGATCTAATTATACTTGATTTAACACAATGATTAATCAAATTGTCAAGTGAACTTGAACATCAGGACAAATTCAAGAAATAGCAAAAGGAGGTTTCAGAAGATAAATGGCATGTGCGCTTGTACATAAGTACTAAAGAATGAAAGGAATGGCTTTCCAGTAGTGGAAGAAAATAAATAAAGAATATACCTTCTCCCTTCCCATGCATTTTTCTTCCAGCTGCAACTGCGCTTATGTATGTACATATGCACTTTTTCCCCCAGAGAAATAAATCGTCCTAGTTACTGCATAGTTGAGAAGTATTGATTTCCTCCTCACTTTATACAGATTCATACATAAATCCCTTCCTGCAGATCACACAATACAGAAGACTGGTGAGGACAGAAGCCATTGCAACAGAAGCATCAGAAGTGGCTGCATTGTGTGGAAAAGGTACTCCTCCCTCTCCTTGATTTTGAGTCCTTATTTCAAGAGAGTTCAGCAGAGGTTGACGTGGGAGGCAGAGATGTAAACCTATGTAAATTCAGGGAGATGGTGTATTTCACTAAGCAACCCCATCTTCCATCTTCTAAACCCAAGAAGGGAGGATAAAGCAGACTGAGAGGCTGCATTCTTATTTTGCCATCTCTCAAACCATTATAAAGAAAAGAAGCTGTGGCTTAATTAATATATGGGATAGCCAAAGACATTGAAGTGTTAAATTGGAGTACAGTCCACAGTTAAAATGTTTTTAGTGCCCAAGTCTTCATAATTTTATAGTCACGACCAGTTGTTTTGGATAAACTATAAAAAAACCCATAAATCTTTCTGAAATCCACAGCAAAGAATGCAATTAAGCATACAGTTTTCCCCCTGCTCATGGAATTGTAATAATCAATACTATTATTTCTTATATTATTGCTGGAGTAAATGGTATTTACTCTGCCACAGTAAAGATATTTGACTGCATAGTGAAAGTTACCGAGGCAATTTTCTTCTGAACTTTTGGGTTCCCTGGGGAAGTCCTTTGGGGGATTGTACGAAATATTGTTTTGTACATTTTCTTTTTGTTGAAAATTATAATATATTCATTAGGGGAAAGAAATAAATAAAAAAATCCAAATGAAAGAATAGCAAACTTCTGCTAACAAGAGTGGCCCTTAAACCCACACAGACGTTTACGCCTTTGGAAACCGTGTAATTACTGATATTACCATATTGGAAGGAACATATATATCATCTCTTAGTAACCACTACAGGCTTGGGTAGTGAAACTCTACTCATGTTTCTTTTGTGGAAGGCGATACATTGGTAGTCACCCTTAACTAAACCGGAAGGAGTCGTCTTCACAAAGAGGTGGATCAGGCTGATAATGTGTCATGCAAGCACCTTTTTTCCTTGCTGACTTTGGGGACTTCTGTTTAGGTCCTTTAACTGGAAGTAGACTACTCTGTGGTGCTTTGCAGATGGCAAGTGTTCGCATGTTTGCATTACGCTAAATCTTGCATGCAAATAATCTCACTAAATTGATCATCTGCACAGTAGGTCTGATGTGTTTGACATGCTCTGCACTTAATGAGAATGAACATATCATTTCCATAGCACAAGCTGTGAGACACCATTTAAGCCTTGGTAGATTGCACGTATTGCAGGTAAGCCAGAAAAGTGGAGAGCTCTTTGGACTAATTTTTTCCTCAGGAAATCTCAGATGAAAATCTGTGAGTTCTACTGAAATTAGTGGAGGGCAGTTTACAGCAATTGTGAGGCCGCTCCTTTCAAATTCACTCCTGTGGCACCCCTATGAAGGATTTTCCTCCCTTGATACAGAAGAGGCTGGTTAGTTCGAGGAGTCACTGAAGTGAGAACAAAGCAAAGCCATCCTTCAAGAAATTGAAGCAAGGGGGTTTGGTTGGGTCAACGTTTTTCTAAATACATTCAGAAAGGTATACAACTCAATCGCTATATAGCAGAATGGATCATGCCAGTGTCAATAGTTAAACACCATCTTGGTCTGTCTCATTAAAAGGAACCACAGAATCATAGAATCATAGAATAGCTAGGGTTGGAAGGGACCTTAAAGATCATCTAGTTCCAACCCCCTGCCATGGGCAGGGACATCCCACTAGATCAGGCTGCCCAAGGCCCCATCTAACCTGGCCTTGAACATCTCCAGGGATGGGGCATCCACAACTTCCCTGGGCAACCTGTTCCAGTGTCTCACCACTCTCAAGACGAAGAAATTCTTCCTAATGTCTAGTCTAAATCTGTCCCTCTGCAGTTTATACCCATTCCCTTTCATCCTATCACCACAAGCCTTTATGAACAGTCCCTCTCCAGCTTTCTAAAAGGCTCCTTTCAGGTACTGGAAGGTCACTATAAGATCTCCTCAGAGCCTTGTCTTCTCCAGGGTGAACAAGCCCAATTCTCTCAGCCTGTCCTGGTATGGAAGGTGCTTCAGACCTCTGATCATCTTTGTAGCCCTCCTCTGGACCCGTTCCAACAGTTCCATATCCTTGTTATGTTGAGGATTCCAGAACTGGACACAGTACTCCAGGTGGGGTCTCCTGAGAGTGGAATAGAGGGGCAGAAATCACTTTACTTGACTTGCTGGTCATGCTTCTTTGATGCAGCCCAGGATATGGTTGGCCTTCTGGGCTGTGAGCACATAGTGCCGGCTCATGTCAAGCTTCTCATTGATAAGCAACCCCAAGTCCCTCTTCAGGTTAGCTCTCAATCACGCCATCCCCCATTCTGTACTGAAAATGGGGATTACCTCGACCCAGGTGTAGGACCTTGCACTTGGTCATGTTGAACCTTATGAGGTTCTCACAGGCCCACTTCTGCAGATTGTCCAGTCCAGGTCCCTCTGGATGACATCCCATCCTTCCAGTGTGGCAACTACTCCACTCAGCTTGGTGTCATCTGCAAACTCGCTGAGGGTGCACTCAATCTCACTGTCAATGTCATTGATGAAGATATTAAACATCGGTCCCAGTACGGACCCCTGCGGGACACCACTTGTCACAGATCTCTGTCTGGACTTTGAGTCACTGATCACTACTCTTTGAATACATCCATCCAACTAGTTTCTTATCCACTGTGCTGTCCACCCACTAAATCCATCTCTCTCCAATTTAGAGAGGAGGATGTTGTAGGGGACCATGTCAAAGGCTTTACAGAGTTCTAGAGAGATCACATCCATCGGTTTACCCATGTCCACTGATGTGGTCACCACATCATAGAAAGCCCCTAAGCTGGCTATACAGGATTTGCTGCTGGTGAAGCTGTGCTGGCTGCCATTAATCACAATTGTGTGTAGCTTTTGAGAGATTTTGTAGTTACGTGTGTTTTATCAAAAGCAGGTGAACAGAG
Organism: Phaenicophaeus curvirostris; assembly: GCF_032191515.1. Taxonomy (NCBI): domain Eukaryota; kingdom Metazoa; phylum Chordata; class Aves; order Cuculiformes; family Cuculidae; genus Phaenicophaeus; species Phaenicophaeus curvirostris. The sequence goes on from NC_091394.1 coordinate 40,353,681, forward strand.
GTTTCAAAATGTAATTACAGGACTTTTTTTTTTTAAATAGGAGCGTGAGAAAGGACAGATCTTATGCCATATATGATAAGAGGACAGAGGCATCTACAAGGAGATATAACTTCTTACTGAGTAGGAGACATCTAAAATTTTCATGAGAAGTTGTTTGAAAAAGCAACAAGGAAAAGCACATAAAATCCCCCATTATTAACTAATGTAATCATATGAATTTCAGTGTGCAGCATCCATGCTATAGATAGTCATGGTTTACTGTTACAGTGAGTAAATAACATTGCCACAATGGAGAATATTGGCCATTTGAGTGACAGGGAAAACATTAGCGTTCACAGATATAGAAGCTTTAAAATAAAAATACAAACACGAACAAGAAAAGACAAACCCACCACCATTAAGCTAAATTCTTTCTTGAAGGGTTAGCAATGTAACCTTGGTCTACTGTAGCAGATGAAAGAGCACTTGGAACATACTATCTGTTTTTAGGAGACTCAGGCTTTGCACGCATATAGTAATAGATTTTAACCTTGCTGACTGAAATTAGGGTAGATAGTAAAAAGCAAATTCACCACCTTTTGTGCATGTGATGTTTTCAATGCACTACCTAGTGCAGTATCTCCTCCTCCACCAACAAAATAAAAAATGACAGAACCACTTGATTGGCTTTAGATTCTCATCAGTGCCTTAAAAACTTATCACCATTTGGTTTGTCTTTCCTCATCACCTCTAAAACAGATCTTTCAAATCTGTGTCTACAATAATGCATGCCATCTTTCAAAGACACAGATGTTCTTTCAAATATCAAAAATATTATTTCTCAAAGAATAGGCTAGATTCCTCTCCACCATTTACAAATTAGTATGACAAAGCAAATTAATTTAAGTCAATTTAAGGACGATTTAGTCAACTAAGGGACATCTTAGTGTTTACGGATTATTTACATATCTTGGAGAAAAGCAGGATTTTTCACTTTCATTTAGGGAAAAAAAAAAGGAATGAAATTAAGAATTTTCTGGTAATTTTTCACTGAAATTAAACTTGCTACTGCAAGAAGGGGGAAAGGACTTAAAATAACATACTTAGTCCACAGAAACTACTACTCAGTATAATTATTATATTAATAATTATAAATGCCTTCAAGCAATGTTAAAGAAATTCACCTGTACAGAAATGAATTCAGCATTACATTGCTGTACACACTGAATGTGTCCTAGGTGCATTATATCCTTTGTCTGTTAATATGTCTTTCACAAACAAATAAGTAAAATGCTGAAAATATCTCAAATATATATTGACCTGGGAGCAAGAAATTCAGGACTTGTACAAGTCTAGGTGGCGTATAAACAGGATGTGAATTTGGTATACAGACACAAACCCCACATCTTTCTATTAAAATGCATGACTTGGAATACTAATACGACATCTTCATGGTTTTGCCATAGAGGCTGTGAAATCTCCATCCTTGGAGAATTTCAGAGTTCACTTGAGCAAAGCTCTGGGCAACCTGCTCTAGCTTTGGAGATAGCCCTGCTGTCGCTCCTTCAAGGGAGTATACTAGATGACCTCTGGCGTTCCCTTCTTGCTTCATTTATTGTGTTGTTCACTGATCAGTTAACTCTATATGATATAAAGAAAAAATCTTCAGTGTATTGGTACATAAACTTACAATATAAGAGAATTGAAGCAGTCAAATTTTCCAGGTTATTAAATTCGATGCCACTCTTGAAAATATTTTATAATTATCAAACTAATTTGATGGATTGAAGTGGACAGGCAGTAATATCACTTTACAAGTTTCTAAAAATGACCTCACTATTCTCATTGACAGAAAATATTTTATATAAAACCTTTTACACTGCATTCCTCAGTCTTCTGCTTTTTCTCAAAAGTTTTTTTTTCTTTATAGGTTCAGTTGTTTTCTTTCCTGAAACTTACGTCTCTAATACACACCATCTTTTAATAACACTTAATTCAATCCAATATTACACAGACAATTTCACACCATGCATTCTTTTTTCACTTTTACAAGTCAATAGAATGTGTCCTTTTCCCTGTAAAATACATGAATTATGCATTGCCCATTGTTTTGTTTATTTATGGAAAACTTCATGAAAAAAAATAATTCCTACGAATAACTTGACTTCATTGCATTAAAATCTAGTACTGGTTTAGGTATTAAAGTCTGCAACAGTGAATTAAGAATATTCCCAATAGAAAACATTTGCTTTCATTGCACTGAAGAAAAAACAAAATCGTCAAGCCTCTTTACTGCCAAGGGTGCTTGCAATCTCCAAAGACACTCATTTATTAATAATTTTCAAACTCTGACAAAGACTGCAACTTCCCTTTGGTTTTCTTTAGTTGATAATAAATTACTTTTCGGAAGATTCAGAATGCTTTCAGAGATGCTTAAAGCATATTATAACCATATGAAATTACACGGCCTTGAACATGGTGAAAGAATGTAGACATTGTTTGTAATCCCTGTCAATGGGGTAGAGTACAGTGGGTTTTTTAAATCTGAATTTATCTTTTGTGCCTTGTGCACAGCTGGATACAGCTACAAATGAAATATTTTTATATATTTGAGTTATGCAAAACTGACAAAACCAACAAGCTGTATATCACTTTCCCTTGATTTACTTGATTATATATTTAAAGATTTTTTACTGAAGGTTTGTCTGTCTGTCCACACATCCTGCTGGATGCTGATCAACACTCAACTGTATTTTTCCAAGATGTGGTACAACCATCTTCTCCCTCTTCTTGTTGTTGTTGTTCTTATTATTGTATTTCTCCTTCTCCCTCTCCTTCACCTTCCCCTTCTTCCTCCCCTTCTTCCCCTTCTTCTTCTTCTTCTAAGACAACCAAACATCTACATGATTTTTGAGGTATGATGGTGTCTAAAGTGAAGGCAAGGTTATACCAAAAATAAATCTCCCATTGTGTTGGAAATTTGAAAGCAAGAGATTTGTGCCATACCTGTAACTGTTCTAGTATCTAGCTGTGTGAATTGTCCAATTTAGTCAATATTTCCATTAGTTTCTGTCAATGAAATTACATGCACAGCTATTACAACAGCTGAGCCACAACACACTTGAAAATGTGTCTGTACTCTAGGGCTGGAGGTATCATGGCTAGCAGCTGTGCTCAGCTCTGCCTGTAACATTTTTGAGCCCAAAGTTCCTCCTGATTCTCAAGTGGTCTTTCAAGTGCTGTCGCAGTCATAAAGTCCCAAGCTTGAAGTGATTCCTCCATGTAGATGCTTCAGATCACCTAGCACATTTCTAGGACATCTGAGTGCATTTATACTGCATGCAAGACTGGTTGGATTTGAAGTGTCACTTACCCTTTAAAACATTGTTGACCATCCTAATAATGGCCACCTAGCAGCTATGATGTTCCTTCAATGTCTGCAATGCACTGACATTCTCAGCTATCCAGAAGAACAGAATGCCCTACTGTGTTCTGTCTATGCTTGAGACAAATATGCCTGTGGTCCACCCGGGGCAACCTTGCCCTTAGTGCGGTCATACAGCACAAAATTCCATCTTCATCTTCGACTAATTGTCATGTGCTCCTGACACATGCTGCATATTGATCCTGCAAACTGACTGTCAGTAGCATCAGAATAACTATCTTTCTCGTTATCAGTATGGTCTGTTTGCATGTGGCTTGGCCAGTATGAATCCAAGATGTACTTCAACTATATGGTCAACTCTTAGTGAGATTAGGCAGCTCAGAATTTGTTCATGCTGCCTTCAAGATTGCTTTAACAACAAAGTAGATAACGTACACTGGTGACCAGTTACCCACCATGCAACAAGTTGTCCCAGTGAGGTCAAAGTTAAAACATCTGCTATGAATACATCTAGGAAAGCAGCCACTCTGGAACCCTATCCTGCAGAGCAGCCTTGGCATTGTGTGTGCTGTTAATGTGTTTTCATGTGCACATGAATTTGTAACAACAGCATCCTCTATTCACATTTAATGACTGTGATTCCATTTGTCTTCACCCTGCCTTAAAAAAGATAATCACTGGTTTCCCAAGACAGGTTAGATTCTGGCTGTCACATTCACCTGCATAAAACACTAAGCATCTTGCTTAAAATTCCTTACTGATATCTGGATTTTTTTTTTTTTTATAGCAGCAAAGTGAATATGTACATTTGAGAGAGGGAGGCAAAAGCTAATGTAGATCTGCCATTTTGCTGGCTGGCTGTCACAGTGCTTAGACAGGAGAACTGAGATCCCAAAGGCTTTCATTGTGCCTGCTGCAGTGAACACTAAAGGATTAAGAAAAAAGAAGGGAAGCAAAGGTGGAATGATAAGTTAGACTAGGGAAAAAAACAAAAGGGAAGACAGGTAACAGAGGCAGAAAGAGGGAAAGGAGAGGTGGCAAATAGCAATACTAGTCAAGTTGTTATAATGCGAAACAAAAGACAGACTTGTGGTGTAAAGCCTATGAAGAAAGACCTTGAATTATGTTTCCCAGATCTTACTTTTATTGTTTTAAATTCTGGAACTTGAAATCCCAGTGCTTGATGTTTAACTTCCCTTCTCCTTTAATGCAATCTTTGTAGCAATTATACCATATAAACTCTGTGTCAGCCAGCAGAAGTCCTGGTCAGATCCTGAACTGAACATTTCTGCAGTTCTGAATGACCTCCTGGTTCAGATAGTTCAAGACATTGATCTGTATGACTGATGTTTAGGTAATTGTTAAAGGAGACGGAACATGTTAATTACAGGCATCTGTGGAGCTGAAATACAGCCCAAGTTCTCACTGACTTGCTCTATCTTTCAGCTAACAAGAATGTAGTTTTTCAGTCAAATGGTATCAAGTATAAAAGCAAATACTTTCTCTTCACTCATCATTAGTAGAAGAAACCTATTTATTGCATTTCACAAATAATAGCATCTCAGTAAAGGGAGTACACTTGGATCATTAGAAAAATAGTTGTTTTTCTCTAAAAGATATCTCTTTTCTTCTTTGGCATTTGTCTTTCAGCAGCTGACTATTATCCAGTCACAGCATTCAATTGCATTGACATTATCTCCTAAATTCAATCATAAATGTGGAAGAGATCTCTAACTTAATAAGCAAATTGGGTGTTACTCTGAATGGTGGAATTTCAGTTCTTGTCTTTGCCTATGATTTTGTTCATTAAAAAGGAAATGAAGCTCATGAATAGATGAACTATTCTTATAAATGTTTCTGAACACCAGTTGTTCTTACAGACACCTGAATATCTTCTATCGAGGACAACTGAGTCACATTACACAGTATCCTAGAGAGTTTATTCTTGGTTCATACTTAATACAGTGCTTTGGCAGAAGAGCACTCTGAAAGTTTAAGCTTTTGTAACTCCAACATCATTAAGAAAGATGATAATTGTCTCTCTGTTTTTTGAGGCTTAGATACTCAAATTAAGGAACATTATTGCCCATGACCTTGTAAGCATGTTACAGAATAATTTCCAGGATCTCATGATTTTCCTAATTGCTGTGCAAATCTCCCCAGTATTAGAACTATCACTAAAATCAAATTATCACCGTTAATAATCAAAACTAAGTTAGTAACATGATAATTAAAGAAAATTTCCTCAACATTATTCATTCATTTCACATTATGACTCAAAAATGTAACTACAAAACCCTGCCTTATCTACACCACATCTTTTATTACTAATGTTGTTACAAACCTCTTCATGTAGTCTTCTGTATTTGACACTATGCTTAGAAGTGATACAACATGGTCAGCTGTGTCACATTCTTTCGAGTGATGCATAAAGGAAAACCTGAGTGCACAGCTTTTACCTGTTTCAGAGGAAAATGGAGTAAGCAAGGAGCTCTCTTTCCTCCATTGTGCTATTCCTAGAAATCCCTTTTAACAATTAAGATAGAACTAAATGTGACAGACATTATGACATCCACAAAACTGATTTGTAAATAAATTAAAATTATTTTGTTTTGGGGATAGGTGTAGCTGAGATCTGCAACAGGTTCATGTTTCTGGAAGTAAAGACACAGCAAGGAGTGAATAATGCATGCTGGGCAGGAGTTTTCACTACATGAGCAGTGTCTTTGAAGAGGTGTGGCAGAGAACACACCGTAGTTGGAACACTATTTTTCCTGTTCCTAGGAGGCTGAGTTTTAATCTAGACTCTTAAGCATAATTTTTACATACATATATACAGAAATCTAAACCCTAGATTTGAAAAAATAGTGCCAATGTAAATACATAAAAACATACTCAGTGGATATGAAGAACTACTCTACACCAGGATGGCTAGTGAAAAGGCACTGCCATGAAAAGCAAAGTTTCAGATGGATTAGGAAGCTATTATGAAGAAATAGTGACTGATTTGTAATGTACACTGACACTTCTTTTGTTTTGTTGGAGAAGGCTGTTTTGACTAAAGCTTCATTGTGACTGAAGAAACTGACATGGAAGAACGTGACTGTGACCTGACTTCTTACTGTCAGCTCATTTTTGTGACTGTTTTCTTATTGCTCTGTCACACCAGAATGCACCATTATTTGGGTCTAACTTTCAAAAATACCTCAGCTGTAGGCTTTTATCCTTTGATAAGTGGGTTTTAGAATACCATTACTCTAGGTAATGTTTCCAGTAATCCTGGACATTAACAACTTGGCTAGTCTGACCTTTCTGTGCTTGATGAAGGCATGATTTCAATCCCTTTTCCTTTTCTAGATGTAAAATGTCCCGTTTCTAAATCTATATCCCCTTTAATGTAGGTTGAGACAGGGAAGAGACAAGCCAATAGATGCTCATAGCCTTATACATGTTATGAAGTATAGGTCTTCACAAAGACCAGTAATAAGACTTAAATATTTTCCAGTTTGTCTCTTAACATCCATTTTAAATTCAGCCTTCTCCATGCCTAGAGAACCCCTGAGGGAAATCCAGGAGATGGAAGGTATGTGAAAGCCTAGCACAACTATTTTCCCCCTATGTAAGAAGGCAGAAGCTGTGTGCAGTTGTTACTGTTCTTCTGCACTCCAGTTACACCTCCTGTTTTCTCACACCCCAGGGACTGCCTTAACACTTCTCTCTGAAAAGGCCTTTAAAGGAAGTATCACCCCTTCCAGCTGAGCACTGTAAAGGAAAACCATCCTCCAAAGGATAAGAGACTACTCCTGCATCCTCTGATGAGTGGATTTGGCGGCACAGTTAAAGAAGTGACATGGGTGAAGGACCAGCACAGGGAAAATAGTTGGGCTTTTTGTGGGGTCCTAGGTCTGGGATGAAAGTGCTCTGTCTGGGGTGAATGTGATTACTATAGCTGTTTGCAAAACACTTCCTTGCCTTTATTTGAAATGGAGCATGGGCTTTTTGTGGGGTCCTAGGTCTGGGATGAAAGTGCTCTGTCTGGGGTGAATGTGATTACTATAGCTGTTTGCAAAACACTTCCTTGCCTTTATTTGAAATGGAGCATATCCAATGCGGAATCTGAACGGCATACGAGAAAAAATGTGCTTACGGTTTTTATTATGAATAAAAATATATCTGCTTTATATTTTCTTCAAGGCCATTATAAGCCCAGAGCTCTACTGGCTCTTAGCCCTTGCATCAACAGAGAAGAGATTAGAAACTTGTTTTCTTCAAGGGAAGGAGATTGAGCTAGAGTTTAGTACCACTGTTTAGGAAGGCAAACTGTACCAACAGTCATAGAATTATAGAATCACCAGGTTGGAAAAGACCCATCAGATAATCGAGTCCAATCATTCCTATCAAATACTAAATACTAAACACTAAACCACGCCCCTCAGCACCTCGTTCACTCGTCCCTTAAACACCTCCAGGGAAGGTGAATCAACCACCTCCCTGGGCAGCCTGTTCCACTGCCCAATGACACTTTCCATGAAAAATATTTTCCTAATGTCCAGCCTGAATCTACCGTGGCGGAGCTTGAGGCCATTCCCTCTTGTCCTTTCCCCTGTCACTTGGGAGAAGAGGCCAGCTCCCTCCTCTCCACAACCTCCTTTCTGGTAGTTGTAGAGAGCAATGAGGTCTCCCCTCAGTACAAATTGTTTGAGGTGTAGTCTCATCAGTGCCGAGTACAGAAGGAGAATAACCTCCCTGGTCCTGCTGGTCACACCATTTCTGATACAAACCAAGATGTCATTGGCCTTCTTGGCCACCTGGGCACACTGCTGGCTCATGTTCAGTCGGCTGTCAACCAACACCCCCACGTCCCTCTCCTCCACGCAGCTTTCTAGACAGACTTCTCCTAGTCTGTTGCACTGCACAGGGTTGTTGTGCCTCAGGTGCAGGGCCTGGCATTTGGTCTTGTTAAACCTCATGCCACTGGTCTCAGCCCAGTGGTCCAGTCTGTTCAGATCCCTTTGCAGATACTCCCTACCCTCCAGCAGATCCATGCTTTCACCCAGCTTAGTGTCATCTGCAAACTTGCTAAAGGTGCACTCAATGCCTTCATCCAGGTCATTGATAAAGACATTGAACAGGGCTGGACCCAGCGCTGAGCCCTGGGGAACCCCACTAGTCACTGGCCTCCAGCTGGATTTAACACCATTTAGCACCACTCTCTGGACCCGGCCATCCAACCAGTTTTCGACCCAGTAGAGTGATAACCCGGTTTTATTGCATGTGCTTCATGATAGCACTCAAGATCACCTGCTCCATGACTTCTCCTGGCACTGAGGTCAGACTGACAGGCCTGTAGTTTCCTGGGTCCTCCCTGCGGCCCTTTTTGTAGATGGGCAAAACATCAGCCAGCCTCCAGTCCAATGGGACTTCTCCAGTCTTCCAGGACAGCTGGAAGATGATGGAAAGGGGTTTGGCAAGCACATCCGCCAGATCCTTCAATACTCTATGGTGGATCCCATCCAGCCCCATAGACTTGTGGGTGTCTAGCTGGGCAAGCAAGTCTCTAACTGCCTCCTCTTGGATTAAGGGAGATTTGTTCTGCTCCTCTACCTCCTGTGTGGGTACACACAGGGAACAACTTTCCTTACTATTAAAGACTATTACTAAAACTTACTATTAAAGGGATTAAGCAACTCAGCCTTTTCCTCATCCCCTGTCACTGTTGTACCTTCTGCATCCAATAGGGACTGTATATTCTCCCTATTCCTCCTTTTATTGTTAATATATTTATAGAAACGTTTTTTGTTATCTTTCACAGACTTGGCCAATCTGATTTCTAGTTGGGCCTTAGCCCTCCTGTTTTTTTTCTCTGCATGATCTCACTTCCTCCCTGTAGTCCATCCAAGACACCTGTCCCTTCTTCCAAAGCTCATACACATTTCTCTTCTTTTTGATATCTCTGAAAATCTCCCTGCTCAACCAAGCTGGTTTTTACCCCCACTGGCTCTTTTTCCAGAATATGGGGATGGCTTTCTCCTGAGCTGCTAGGATTTCCTTTTTGAAGAGCTCCCAGCCCCCATGGGCTCCCTTGCCCTCAAGGACTGGCTCCCATGAGACTTTGCCAACCAGCCTTCTGAAAAGTCTGAAGTCTTCCCTCTGGAAGTTTAATGTGACTGTCCGGCTAACCCCCCTCCTCACCTCACATAGAACTGAAAACCCTATCATCTCATGATCACTTTGTCCCAGGCATCCTCCTACTGCCACATCCCCTACTAGGCCTTCTCTCTTCACCAACAGCAGGTCCAGGAGGGCACCTTCCCTTGTCGGTTTGCTCACCAGTTGTGTGAGGAAGTTGTCTTCCACACACTCCAGGAACCTCCTGGACTGCTTCCTTTCTGCTGTATTGTACTTCCTGCAGATAGCTGGAAGATTGAAGTTTCCCATGAGAACATGAGGCATCAATCTAGAGACTATCCCCAGCTGTTTATAGAAGAGCTCATCAGCTGCTTCTTCTTGGCTGGGTGGTTTATAACAGACTCCCATCATAATATCTACCTTCTGTGGGCTCCTCTGATTTTAACCCACAGACACTCGATCTCCTCATCACCATAATCGAGCTCGAGGGTATCAAAGCACTCTCTAACATAGAGGGTTACCCCGCCTCCTCTCCTACCCTTCCTGTCCCACTTGAAGTGTTTATACCCCACCATAGCTGCATTCCAGTTATACAAGTCATCCCACCACGTTTCCATGATGGCAACAACATCATAGCCTCTTTGCCCAATGACAGCTTCCAACTCCTCCTTCTTATTACCCATGCTGCGTGCATTGGTGTAAATGCACTTCAGCTGGGCTGGCGAAACTTCAGCCGGGCTGGCGAACCTTCAGCCCTCATAGAGGGAATATAGTTTATCCCCAGTTGGCTGGTTGTTGGGGTAGCTAACGCCAGAGTGCCAATTTCTTCCTCACCATCACCAGGTATAATCGCCCCCATTTGTTCTGTGGTGATGTACTGGCGGTCTTCACCGGCACACCATCTCCGAGTCACTGGTGTCGCACTTCCAGGCTCACTCCCATCTAGCCTGGTCTCAACCCCCTCCTCCTTCACACCTAGTTTAAAGCTCAGTTAATGAGCCTGACTAGATTTCTAGCGAGGGTTTTAGCCCCCCTAGGAGACACGTGTGTCCCATCCCTAGTAAGAAAGCCTGGGGGTGCGTGGGCCATCCCATGATCAAAGAAACAGAAGTCCCTCTCCTCATACCAGGCTTGGAGCCAGGCATTAATCAATTTCTTTTTTTTGACTACTTGCTCCTCTGTATTTAGCATTGGAATGGAGCTAAATACTATTTGAGGCCCAGAGCCCTCCATCATTTTCCCTAGAGCCCTGAAGTCTCTCTTAATGGCTTTGGGCTTTCTGTTCTCTATGTCATCACTACCAATTTGGAATACTATCAGAGGATAATAGTCCATCTCTTGGACCAGGGAAGGAAGTTTTCTAGTTACGTCCTTCACTGATGCTCCTGGTAAGCAGCAGACCTCTCTGTGGAGCGGTTCTTATCTGCAGATGGGTTCCTCCCTTCCTTTTAGAAAGGAATCACCTATGAAAATCACTCTCCTCTTCTTCTTAATGGAGGGTGTTTTTATGTTTTTCTGAGGATGGCACAGCCTAGGGAAAGACTCTAGGCTGTGGGAGCCATCATCCTCGGGCGTGGATTCCACCTGCAGCACTTCATATTTGTTCTTCAGGGGTATCTGGGGTTTTGTTGTCAGGGTGAGGGGAGCAGGTTTCCTTCGTTGGGCAGATGTGCTTCTCAGAGTCTGAAAAACAACAGCAGACATTATAGTATTAAAGCAATACCTCAAAATTAAAGAAGCTTTGCTCTTATTTAGCTGGTCTGCACAAAATCTGGCTTAACGTTGACATGTTTTGCAGCTGAGCAAGGTCTCATATATGGAGATGGAATTCATCCTGCTCAGAGCTCATTGTAGAGTTGAGGCTTCTGTTATTGCATTTGTAGACATATTGGCTCTCAGTCCATTCACAAGGATGGTGAAACACCCAAAGGTTTCAGCAGGAGCAGAATCAGACCCAATGTCAGAGCTAGACAGCTAAAAGCAAACCAACTCACTCTCTTTCCCCAACAAAACCAAGCATAGGATATGCCATGTAAAGAGTCATGACAAAATACAAGCAATGATTAGTTTTCCACATAAATATTTCATTGCATCCTTTTTGAACACAAACCATTGTGTCCAAATCCTTGACAACATAAATGATGACATGACTGAAGTGGTCTAATACATCCAGCTTGTGTTGCTCCACTTGTCAAACAAAACCCCACCCTCAATAAAACCTTTAACCAAACCAAAACTGCAGTATCCCACATATGTTACCATTGCTTTCTAAAAATGGCCATTCAACAAGCTAGACTGCGTACCATGATTTCAAATTAAACCATATGTTCACTTATAAAATGAAAAACTGCTGGGTTGAATGAGGCTTGGGGATGGAAACCATGATTTCCAGCAGGATTTTCTCTAGGGGAAGCCTTCCGGTAATCTGTATGCCCATCATACAAATCATTGGACACCTGTGATACTGTACAGTGAATACTGGTTTCCTCATAAAGTTCCTCTGTTTTGCAAAGAAAGGTTCAGTATCCAGACTGACAGCTTGATATTTTTTCCCACTTTGACAGTTGTTAAAAACAAGCTACAACATAATTAGTCTCTGAGACTTTATGTATATTGTGTGGCAAAACTCTAGCATCCACAGCCTGGAGGTCATACCTTTCAACACAGTCCAGACTAATCCTGCCTGTGGGAGGAGATGGTGGAAAGTGGTGTTTTGTGGTAAAGGAACCAAACAAAATTTCACTCAGCTTAAAGACAAAACTTGCATTGTATTTAATTCTTTAATAAATTGTAATAACAAACCTTATGTACAATTACAACGAGGTAAATGAACAAACAACAAATTAAAAGGTACACTAGCTTGATTGGTCCCCACAGATCTCCTCTAAACGGTTCTTCATGGTCCACAGGAGTAAAGGCAGGAACATTTCTCCTTCTGCCACCTTGATTACAGTGAGATTTGAACAGGAGCCAGACCCGCAAAGAAATCAAGGTCATCCTGTTGTGGAGGCCAGGACAACGTTTGGTGATTTTGGATGAAGAGGTGATAAGAGAAGATAGGTCAGACTATATGATGGCCTGAGGATGTTGACCTCTTTTCATTAACCTTCTTCCAGGCTCTCTACCCTTTCATATCCCAATTCTGGGACCTATTCTCACAATACCATGATAATCACTTGCCTTATGCCCAACATGTAAAAAAGGGCAAGCTCTGAAAAGATGAAGAAGGTCTCAGAGAAAAAAGGTAGAAGGACATTGGGACCAAGAAGTGCTATGCAGATCTGGGCAGAACTTTACAGGGTGGCATAACAGCAGTGTCACAGACACTGAGATAGCACTTATACTAAGTTTGACATCACTTGGTGTTGCCTACAGTTAGGTTCATAACACAGCAGTGGTATGAAGATAAGACATACACAGGCTAAAGGTTAGAGCAAAACTCCTCTACAGCATAATAAGGAAATCAAATGCTCACATTTCCTAGTTAATCTTGTATGTTACAAAGGTTATTCCAGGCACTTTGGGGCCATCTTTGGCAGTGATAATAAATTCCCCTACTTCACAGCATGATGTGATATCCTTACCGAATATCCTAGCAAAAATTAATTGCTTATGTCATTGCTACATGCTATGAAAATGGGAAGAGGAAAGGTAGTACAAAATTTCATCACCATCATATTTTTCACTTCTAACAAGCTGATCGCTGACATGGCAAATGCTGTGGGACACAAGCGTCCTTGTAGCTCACCCTCCCCATTTTGTACGGCTGTTGCTTGCACTGTTGAGCTTTTATCTTTCTTAGCTGAAGCTTTCTACTGCCTCTGAATTTTCTTAGCCTCAGGGCTGCTCTAATTTCCAACTGGCTGCTCATGACCTCAAAGTCTTGTTCTTGTTGTTGAGTTTTGCTGGAGACAGCACAACTGCACTGTGTACTTCAGCCTGAGAGCTTGGGTAGCTTGTGAATTAAGATGACAGCCCTGTAATGTACATAGATTACTCAGCCTTGATACAAAAATAGAATAATCCTGTGTCTATACTGCAAGGATAAAATGCCAAGCATTGGTGAGAAGCAGACACTTTGCTGCTGCAGCCCTCAAGACTGGAAAGACAGGCAGGGAGCTATCACCAAACACCAGCCTTCCTGATTTGTTTACTTGCTGGTTGAGGCTAGAGCATGGTGGTAGGAAATATGTTTGTTTTTTTAAAATCAGGACATGCTCCAATGGCACACCTGCCTGACCCCTCCAGGGGGTGAAGTTTCCTCACCCTCCATCACGTGGCTTTGCAGGTTCACCAGTGGCTGATTCACCGTCTGGGAATTCGGAGTAGGCACGGCCTTTGTGAAAAAGCAGTGCTAAACCTTGCCGTGCAAGATAAACAAGGAAAACACACCACTTGGCACACAGACAGTTCAGATGTTGACCATTGTGTTCTTCTGGAGTTAATCATCACAGGCCAGGCTTGCCTTTGAAGCAGGAGGTGAGCTGTGGCCACTTGCTGACTGCTTCCTTAGCTGCACACTGCTAAGGAAGCAGGTGCAGCAACAGCTCATTGTTAGAATAGTGTTTTTTAAAATTGGGAAACTTGGTATATGTTTTTTTCCCCCAACCTGGAGAAGCAAGGGCAAAACTGGGAAATGCTGATGCAGGTGGCAAGGATGGAGGTGGGGAGGGCAGGGATAAGTGTGCAGGGCTGTGATGCCTAGAGACCCAACATTTTTCCTTGCACCTGTATTTTCCCTCACTGCCTTAGATGCTGACCTTGAGTCCTGTTGGAGGAACAGGCCATGTCTGTCACCCATGTCTGTCAGCTTGAGGACACCACCAAGGCAATTAGTCCTTACTGTAATTACAGGCTCACAGGCTGGGCCACATCCTGAAAGTTGACTTCAGGAGATTCTCAGGCAGAAAATGTCACAGGCTTTCTGGGCAGTAAGCCAGCCACAGGGCAGGCTCTCTCAGCTACCCTCCTTCCAGAGGCTGTGTGCATCTACTACCAAACAGATCTCAGTATGCCGATATTTGGGTGCTTCATCCAGGGGACACACTTATTGCTTCATTTCTCCTCCTTCTGCCCCTCTATTTCTTAGTTCTTTCACATAATGCAGTTAATTATAGTAAGCTTATTAGACCTCAGCTTCTTTACTGCTTTTTGAAGCACAGGTTGTGCAAGGGAGCTTTTCAACAGGAGACCTTCCTCCACTCCTGAGCCTGGTCTGCAAAGTCTGAAAATGATAATAATCTGATAGCTGCTCTTTGACCTACCTGAAATGAGCATGGTTGTATTTCAATCTAATTTCCGAGAGACAGGTAAATAAGTTATGTTAATTGTTGCTGCTTCGAATAACCTAGGTGGCAGTGGGTTAGGGAAGTCACAGGGGACTGAACTCATCACACAAGGAAGAAAGGGCAGGATGGAGCAGTATAGTGATGACAATGATAACCCATTCTATTCCTGTTCCGAGGTTGTAGGAAGGGCTTCATTCCCCAAAGCTGCTCTTCTTGTGCTTCTCAGGAATACAAATGTTTTAAGAAGGAGAAAAGAATACAATAGCAAGATAACTTTTCAGTCTTTTATAGCTTTGTAGCTCTTATCTAAATAATTTGTTACTAGGACTTCTTATCCTTGCTTCTTTGCCAAGATAATAAAGGGTGTGCATGTATACACACACACACATATGTGCATTGGAGAGATTTCTGGAAAACTTATTACATGTAACCAGAGAGAAAGAAGCATATATTAACTTCAAAAGCTTCTGAGGCTGGGACAGTAAAAAACCCCATTTTATTTGGATGATAAGTCCTTCAGGCAACTCTCCTCACAGTAGGTCAAGAAAAGGCAAAGACAGGAAGAAAGCATTTGTTTTGACCCACATCCTTTACATAAGACTTTAATCTCTGTGACTGTACAAAAGTGTGGGATAGTGTAGTACCTTAGTAAATAAGACAATAAATGACAGAGATTAAAATGGTAAATTGTAAGATTAATACTCAACTATGTCCTGAATATAATTGTCCAGAAATCAAAAACAGCCCTGTGTGGAGTAGTGCTGTAGGATTTTTCTATTGTCTTTAATAGAAGATGCAGATTTTTTTCTACTTAATTTCTTACTATACTGGTCCATATATCTCTAACACTAGCTCTTTTCTGAAAGTTCATCTAACTGAAAGTTCTTCAGAGACCTTTAGGTCATCCCCAAAGTGGACAACAAGAATGATATCCTACATGTGTACAATGCCTTGAGGTGTCCTGTTTGTCTAATTCAGACAGCCTTATAAAGAATTGGAAATCAAGGCAAATGCTTGTCACATTGAACACTACACCCTGTTCTGCCTAACAGCCTCGTAGGTTGCAAAGGTTGAGTGTAACAACTTTGTAAAGAGCTCTAGATTACTTCATGTATTAATGAAAAAGCAACAGAGAAATGAAGATAATGAGTTAATTTTACTCCTCCCCCCATTGTTATTTATTAAGAAGCTTCAGGCATGTAAGTTCTGTGGATACAACAACTGCTAGATGCCATGCAAAAGACCAAATTCTCTGTCAGTTTGTCAGTCCATTTTTAATATGAAGCCATCTGAGCCATCTGGAAGACCTGGACTGGGACTAAGATCCTCACTGTAGCAGGGACAGCAGAATGCTATAGCACAGAGTTACAGAATATGACAGTATTTCATGTGGTTAAATGCAATATGACAATAGGTAGCTTTTTTGTTAGATGTCAAGTGTCAGCGTCTTCAGCCAAATTAGCAACAATCTGGATGCGACACTCAAGTCCCTCAGGATTTGGTCCTATGCTACCAATTCTTTTTTAACTGTTTTTTTGTTGTTATCATTTGTTTTGTTTTGTTTTATTTTTTTTTGTGGTTTTTTTTGTGCGATGTGAAGGTCAGTACCTTCATTTTCCAGTACTGACTTTTCCTTCTCACAGCCCAGGTAGAATGACGTATCTATATTTAGACAAACTGATATGTCTCAGATGAGGCTTGTTCACACAAATACATTAAACTAACCTTTTATTTTCAGTGCGCAGCCATTTAAATAACTGGAATTTTATTGAAAAATTTCCCAAAGTAAATAAAAAGTGAGGAATATTTTTAGCTTGATAGGATCACCAGACAGGTTTTTTAAAGTAAAATTTTCTTGAGCAAGCTCAAGAGACTCATGCTTGGGGTTTGCCTTTCAGGTGCAAATCAAAGCTTTGGGCTGGTGAGGTAAAACTTGTGTTTAAAGATACCTGTTAACCTTAAAAGAGATTTCTTCTGCTGCCCTGCTGTTTTTTCATCTGGGGTTCTGCAGACTGGACTAAAGGAAGCACAATGCCCATTTTTGTAATGGAGATCTGCACTCTTCTTTTCTTTGATAAAATTTGCATGCCTTCTGAAGGAAATTTTATTCTTGTATTTTGATAAACATATGAAGAATCTGAGCTTATAACAGAGAAGTGAGTAGGGTGTAATTGTAGATCTGATGAAGACTTAGCAGATATGGCAGATTTAGATCTGCAAAAACTGGAGGAGAAAACATTTGTCCAATGATGAATAATTCCTTACCCAGAATATTCCTTACCCAGAAGAGGTTCAGATGGAGGTTTCTACTCTCAGTCCTTCTCAATTTAAAAATTAGTAACAAAATGCTAGGTGAGCATGACGTGTCATGAAATGGAATAAACAAAACCCCAGATTTTTCCAACCCTATGTATTGCAGCATTCTACTACAATTTTACCATTGAAATAATAATGAAATGAAACATCACTGTAGCAAAATAATAAAAAACTCCCAGACAAACACCCAATACAACATAATGTTATCCATATACAGCTTAGGGACAATATGTCATTATCTTCTCTTTAGCTCTTTCTGTGCTGTAAGCAGAAATACTGTGCCTTTGCTGGGTTTAGAGTTACAAAGGTCCATCAAATGGACCTTTAATTCGGCAGTTAAGCATAGAAGTTGTTACTGAGATAACTGATGGGGCATCTTCAGTAGGTGTTCCAGCACTGAATGTTGCAGCCTGTTTCTGGAGTGTTTCCTACCTGGACACTTGGCCAACCATGCCTGCCTATGCTCTCTATACTTTTCTTGGGAAAGGAAAATCTATTCAAAACTATGTAAGTAACGATTAATTTAACCTTGTGCATTTGAGAGATGATCAGATAAAGTATCTAATTTTGCAGCCAGCCAATCTCCTTTCATTACTGGCAAGCTTACCAGGATATTCCTTGATATTCCTGACTTCGATATCAAAATGTAAAAATCTTCTTCTTAAATAACATCCTTCAAGCTAGCTCTTCTATACCTTGGTCACTGAAGTGAAAAAAAACATATACTTTAAATATGGTTGCTGTACCTTGCACCTGCAGGATTTTTTTCATAAAAACAATTTGCCTTTTGGATTTTGTTGTTCCTGCTTCAACTGCATCATTGTAAAGATTTGCCATTTTCTAAATTCCTTCAGCTGCTGTACTGGTGCCCTTACATTACAGATTTTTTTTTCTTCTTCTTCTTCTATATTATATGTACGTATTTTGGTTTACAGCATATTAACTGTAAAAAGAACTAGTAGCAGGAAAAAGCTGATGATGGGAAAAAATGATACATGGTGTGTGCCTTGACAAACCATCCATGGATTCATTTATAAACCTTAGCAGAGAGAACATGTGTAAACTCAAGTTCAAGTCCCAAGACAAAGACAGGATGTAAATTCCTGCTTGGTACTTGCTTCTGATGAGCTCAATCAGATTGCTGCTAACCACACTAATCACAACTGTTACTGTGTACTTTATGGAACATTTGCCTGGGTGAAATACAGTGTAAGTCAAAAGCTAAATTCGTAGTCCATACTTGTTCTTCACCATTTAGCTAAGAACTCAGGGAATTTAGAGTAACCCTTTAACTTCAAAAGTATGTTTGAAGACTTATATTTTCTTGCAGCTTTCCGTAAGCAATCCAAGTTATTTGAGCTGGACTGCTTCCAGGTAATTCACCTCAAAAATCTGTCCCTCAGTGAACTTAGCTGAAAAATGAGGAAGGTTACTTTAAAAAATATCTGAATTCCTGCTCCTGACATTTATTTTCCCCACTTTATTAAATTTAGCTAGAGCCTTTCACCAAAGTCAATGTAGAGTACTTATGTTTTTGATAATTAAATTACTTTTTATACCTTCTCCTCCAAAAAAATAATACTAGGTACCAAAATGGGAAATAAATGCCCACTTCCATTCATTAATAATAATTTGCAGTGGAGAGCGTACTATCTCATAACTTCTCAAAGTGGTTTATGAGTCCTGGAGTGAGTATTGAGAAAGCACAGCGGAGAAAGTAGACATTTGTGCTGCAGAGGATAGTTCTAGATTCATTATATCTGTATTACTGTCTCCTGAATAAAAAAAAGAGTAATCTAGACCTGTCTTCTGGTAGTCTTGGTTTGGTTAGCAAGTCACTATAGTACACTCTGATTTTTTTAGTTGTCTCTATTACAGTCTTCTTACCATTATGGAGCTGTCTTTTTGTCTGCATGATAAAACACAACAGTGACATTTCTTGTAGAGATCCAGATGTAGGATTTCTTTTCAATATGCTTTTGTCACTTCATCTCCACTGTACATTGCTCAGCTTTTTTAAGAAGTACAATACAACCATGGCTATAGGGAAGGAAAGGACTAAAAGTGTAGACATAAATTAAATGTTAATCACACAGAAATGATTACTATTTGATAATATACAAAATTAATCCGTCTCCCTTGAAATTAAGTCAAAATTATTTAAAATCTCAATTGCAATCACAATCAAAACAACATTATAAAATGATATTTTAATTTAAATAGCTTAAATTGAATGCTTTAGTGTATTCAACTGGCAGATAGGCATAGTCCCAGTACTTGTATAATAAGCTACTTCAGCAGAGCAATTAACTTCTTAAATTCAAGTATTAAAAATCATCAATTGCTTTCTGAGAAAAAGTGTCTAGAGAGGAGATCAGGTACTTCTGGCAGAGTGTGAGAAAAATGCACTACCATCAACTAATCCTAGAAGATTTTCTGTATTTAAAGCTAATGCTTTTAAATGTTAGTGATATATTATTACTCCCTATTATCTTTATAGTAGTATTTAAATTCCGTGATGAATTGTGGCCAAATTTTGGGTATTGTTTGGGTAGAATCAGTTTTCATCCAGCAGTTGCATGAGAAGAGAAGCGGGTCCTTTTGTTTTATAGCCGAAAAGAGAAACAAAAGCAAAGGTGTGCAGTTAAAAAAAACAAAACACAAACCCAAACCAAATAACCTCACAGAGCTGTTGAACAAGGATTTTTAGAAGTAGTTTGAAAGCATTAAGGAAGCGCAATCAACCTTCGGATACATTTGTGTTCCTAAATCCTTTTGAATCCTTTAAAGATCTTAGCTTGGTACTACTTTGGACAAGGGTCTGTTGCAAAGGAGGCTTGCCATAGAACTCACAGGGTGAGTGAAAGTGTTGATCTGCTGGAGAGTAGGGAGGATCTGCAAAGGGATCTGAACAGGCTAGACCGCTGGGCAGAGTCCAATGGCATGAAGTTTAACAAGGCCAAATGCTGGGCCCTGCACCTGTGGCACAACAACCCTGTGCAGTGCAACAGACTAGGAGAAGTCTGTCTAGAAAGCTGCCTGGAGGAGAGGGACCTGGGGGTGTTGGTTGACAGCCGACTGAACATGAGCCAGCAGTGTGCCCAGGGGGCCAAGAAGGCCAATGGCATCTTGGC
Source organism: Phaenicophaeus curvirostris (assembly GCF_032191515.1). NCBI lineage: Eukaryota > Metazoa > Chordata > Aves > Cuculiformes > Cuculidae > Phaenicophaeus > Phaenicophaeus curvirostris. The sequence continues at coordinate 40,373,912 of NC_091394.1, forward strand.
TTGTATCAGAAACAGTGTGACCAGCAGGTCCAGGGAGGTTATTCTCCCTCTGTACTCGGCACTGGTGAGACCGCTCCTCGAATACTGTGTTCAGTTCTGGGCCCCTCACCACAAGAAGGATGTTGAGGGTCAGGAGCGAGTCCAGAGAAGAGCAACAAAGCTGGTGAGGGGGCTGGAGAGCAGGTCTTATGACGAGTGGCTGAGAGAGCTGGGATTGTTTAGCCTGGAGAAGAGGAGGCTGAGGGGTGACCTCATTGCTCTCTACAACTACCTGAAAGGAGGTTGTAGAGAGGAGGGTGCTGGCCTCTTCTCCCAAGTGACAGGGGACAGGATAAGAAGGATAAGAGCCTTAAGCTCTGCCAGAGGAGTTTCAGACTGGACATCAGAAAAAAAAATTCAAGGAACGGGTCATTGGGCATTGGAACAGGCTGCCCAGGGATGTACTTGAGTCACCATCTCTGGAGGTATTTAAAAGACGGGTGGATGAGGTGCACAGGGGCGTGGTTTAGTGTTTGATAGGAATGGCTGGACTCAATGATCCAGTGGGTCTTTTGCAACCTAGTGATTCTGTGATTCTGTGAAAGGGCTATTAAAGACAATAAAGTTTCCCACAGTCTTCAGTAGGCTTCTTCCCTGACACGTACAGATTCTCTCATGTTTCTGTAGTCACGATTCATGGAAATAGGCTACATTATGTGTATTTATGCCTATGTGCTATCCCCATCTTGCAGAGCTGTCAGCCTGGGTCTTTGTTGGTAGCTGGTAGCATGTGAAAGCGGGTAACCCTTTATCAAATCCCGATGCCAAAGCAGCTGTTAGATGCTTGTGGGTAGAAACAGTGAGAGTGTGACTGTGTAGGCTTTGTTTCCTTAGGAAACCAAGAGAGAAGTTGAATGTTTTGACTTGTGAACAGTTCCAAAATATGGGTAACTTGTGTGCTGTGGGTCGCAGTCAACAGTGACACATGAAGGTTGTTGGCTCAAAGAAGTTAGCTTGCTTTCTAGGTATATGTGTGGTTATTCAAAGTACTGAGTCTTTATCTCGCACACCTCGCAGTTAGCATTCCTGCACACACTGAAGCTGGCTGGCTGGAGAAAGTCTTATTTATCTAATTATTCATTAATCAGATTAGGAAAGGAATAAGTGGTTCTTGCATAAGACTGTTGAGCCAGCAAACTGAAAGCATTTTACATAGACTACCCTTTCATATACAAGGACTGGGAAGAAGTTATTAATCAGGAAGGTATAACAAGCCGGCTAGTTAAAGAAAAGAGGTTGACAGAGCCCACGGACTAAGATGAGCAAGTGAATGATGCAGGCAGGCTGGGGGTTAGAAAAGAGGAGTGGTGCACAGGAGGAACCGGAATAAGAGCAGGCCAGCTGCAGTCAGCAGTGTAAGCTATGCTGCAGGACAGAGCATTGTCCTTGGAAAACAAACATACTGAAAGAGGGCAGATGAAAGGAGCACAGATCCAGCCTCCACGATTCACATGGCTTACCAACAGTGGTCTGTGAAAGCGTGTGAAACCCTTTCCATGGCTAAAGTTTTGTTTCAGTCCTTCAAGGAATCCCATTAATGTAAAGTAGAATATTAGGCATTTTACTCCCTTCTTTTGCTGTATATCTTGAATATTTATGCAAGCTTCTGAATAGAGTGCAAACAAAACAGTAGATGGCTAGCATAGTTTTGGAGCAAACATTTCTTTTAGAAGCAGGGGCAAAGGTGAGTGCTAGCCACAAGAGTGGAAAAAAAAATTAGGAAAACTGTTTTTTTTAAAAAATATACTATATATATTATTATTTATGCACAAAGTATTAAAAGCAGTGGTTCACAAGTCAGATAAATGTGGACTAATCTTGCCAGTTTATTTTTCAACTTCTTCAAAATTTCACATAGAAAACATTAGCCTGATGAGGAGGAAGAGAAGCAAAAATGCAAAAAGAAATAATGATATCTGACAGTGTGCCACTTCAAGTACTAATTCTTTACTTGCATGAGTGAAACTTCTACTTTCAAATTCATTAAGGAAACAATCGGGCTACTTGTCCTATGAAAGCATAGCTTTTAGATTTTCAGAAAGAAAGTACATATCTGCTCCAAAAGGCTGAAAATGGGTTTATTTGCTATTGTAAGTAACTTTCTAAAACCAGTATCTTTCCTTTTAATTTTTAATACCATTTGAATTTGCACATAATTTCAATTATGGAGTGAGGTGAGGATCTATGTGAGTGTGTTCATCCTTGTGATGGTATAAAACAAGAAATTATTTTTGTTCAAAGAATTGTGAATGTGGACTTCTTTGTGGTGTCACTGCTTGAGAATTAGGAATGGACATCAGCTGACTTCACAATTCTCTGTGCAACATGTGTGTCTGAATACCCTTTTGGGGAACAATTTTAAGGTCTAGATGGGCCACATTCTTTGGAAAAGGTGATGGCAACAGATCATACGTGCTAATTTTCAGTCATTTCCAACATAGATCTTTCTCTTTGGATCCTGATGTCACCTGCTTTTAATGAAATGGTTTTATATTACACCTGCCTCTAAAGGCCACACTACTCAGGTACAGCATTTCTGAATTCTTTTTGAGTGTCTTTCAGAGCAGTAGTGCTTTCAGAATTAAAATAGAGGTGGTTTTACTACATATCTGAGTCTCAGAAATGTAAGTATACATAGTTCGTGAGGAATGATTTGGCTGCTCTGTTTTGGAGATGTTCACTCTAATTCATACTTTCTAGCTACCGTCCAAAATAAATAAGTATTTTCAGGATGATTTTTCTTATGGGCTACACTTAGAATTCCTTTACCTGTAGCGTTTGGTTTTGATTTTTTTCTTTTAATTTGTTTTAGATTTAAGTCTTCTAAAAAACAAGGGGGAAAACCCCGTCCACAAAAGGAAAAGTTTCATTTGATGACAGATTTATCATGTCTTTCAAATTTTCATTGTGTATTGTATTATGCCATCAGTAACCTTGCTGACAATAGCAATGGCTTAATTCTTCATGATGACTCACAATTTAGCTTCTTGGTGAAATTACTTCTTGACAATACTTGCTGCCATAGTAAGACAAGATGAGAAGTAGTACTAAACACTTTCAGCAAATCTCATGCTACTCCTCTTTATCTTAACCTGTGGAAAAGCTGTCTGCTGTTGCAGAGAGGTTGGATATTTTCACTTTATATAGTGATCATTATTTTTCCCCCAGGAAGTTGTCCAGTACTGTTTTAGCTTGTGATGAGAATACTGTAGTATTGGATGGGGAGATGGTAGAAAAAGTAGCCCCACCGAGGCCCTGCCTAGTGAAAGGAAACACTCCTGCTTGTTTTCATTTTTTTTGGCATATGGAGATTCAATTAGACAAGCTGTTGAGTTAGAGCTCATAATAGTACTCTTTCCCATCCTTATTAATCTTTTCCAGTCAAATATTTTATTGTCTTTAGTATAGTGAAAAGAGGAGGGGGAAAAGGGACAATATATCCTGACTAGACTAGAGGTTATCATTCTTATTTTTAAATAACAGTGAAACCTTCCCAGATTTTTTAGTTTTACTTTTAAATTTTTTTTAATAAATCAGTCAAATTAATTCACATATTTTAATTGTATCTGAACTTAAACTGTTTATGTGGCAGAGGCAGCTGGACTGTCTTGACTTTGGAGAAGGATAAGGCAATTTTTACACTGACGTACACACCTTACAATTCCACTGAAACCAATATATGTGCAATCTGGAGAATGCAGTCCAGTCAATTTCTATGTGCTTTGAACAAATACATGCCTATATGCACATGTTTTTTCTTTCAAGGCCTTGCTTAATTTCAAGTTACAGAAAGTCTACCCTATTTCAGTATATTTATCATCATTCCACCTCAGTCTGCACAAAATGTACAGGGTTGATAGCATTAGCAGATTGAGTTTGCCTATGTGCTGGAGATGAGAGGTCATGAACAAAATGTTGTTCCTGATAAATGAAATCTGCTACTGCTCCTTCTATTTCTGTGCAAAAGGTTACAAGTCTTTCAGAGCTGGACGCACAGACTGGTAGAGCTAGAGTTCATCTGCTCTGTAAATGATAAGGCGAAATGAATGAATTTAATACTGACAGCTCATTAATCCATTACCTGGTAGCCACTGGACTGAGGCCTGATCACAATTTACAAAAGCTCATGTATGGCTGCCTGAAGCCTTATTAGTAATATCAGTGCAATCTATGAATAAATCCAACCTAGAGTCATATATAATGGTCATAATAGGATTTTCTGGTAGATATTAGCTCTTTCCCTCTCATAATCCAAGGAAGGTATTTCCCATTATTCTTTCCAACATGGTAACTATTATTAAATTTAATGCATGTCAGAAGAGTAATAACTTTTTCTTGTTCTAACAATTGAAACATACAATATTGCTGGAATGAACAATCCCTTGGTATACATGTATTATGCTTAATTGCACGTGGTAGAACTAGTGGAGAGAGCTAAGCTTTTTTGTTTAGGGGTTTTAAGTGTTGTTTGTATTGTTAACTGCAAGGTGGCTTATAGACTCATAAAATTTTTCTATAGTCATCTGCAGTTGTTTTGTACCCACTTTTCACCAAATGTTTTTAAGCTAAATCCTAAGGCATCTGCTTAGTGCATGGGACCTGGATATTTAAGTCATGTGAAAAAAGAATATACTTTACTCAACTTGAGGAACAGTGTGAGATTCAGATCCCATATTTTGGCCAAATCATTACATGCACCAAATTCCTGAAGATAACAGATGGAGAAAGCAGGTTTACTGGGGACCACCACTGTTTTGTCAGTGCTCCCAGTCGGCAGTCACAGGCCAGCTCTGACCATGAAACCCCATGCAACCATTAGGGTGGTGCACGTCTGATAAGCCATGTTTACGTTAGTCATATGCCCCTGACTGTGGCCACCTCTGGCTCTTGAGCCCTTGTAATATAGCTCCCATGACAGTGCTGTGTCACTTTGCTAGCAAAGGGGTTTTGCTAGCACAGGATATCCTGGCTAAGGCTGATCTCTAGGCATTAGAAGAAGGCATGTGCAGGACCTGTCTCCTTCTTGCCTAGGACCCAATGCTGATGGAGGCAGAAGAAAGCCTGGAGGCCAATGTCACTGCTAGCCTTCCTTGTGGCAGGTGTGTGGCTTGTTTCTGCAGTTGTTTGCTTGTACTGACCTCCAGTAGAGCCAGGAATGATGTGCATTCCTGTAGACTGCGTGTTTGGTTTTTGGATTCAGAAATGCCCGTCTCTCTCCACCCTCTCCACAGGAGCACCTGGTATGGAGTACAGGCTTTTAGATGCTACTTGAGGAATTGAGATGTTGAGTTTGATCTATCTACTTCATCTTGAGGTGCCACTGCCATTATAGAGGGTTCTGGCAGTCATGATGCTGAAGCACCTGTTCCATTAACTCTGAATTTCAAATAATTGGCGTATTGCATTGCTTCTATGAATGCATGATTCCACAGAAACATAATTTCATGTCTTAAAAGAAAGGCAGAAAGATAAGTCAAATATAATGGAAGTAAACAAATTTGGGTTGGGTACTATATGATGAAACTCATCTTCTGGATAAAACATTTTAAAACACACTAAATTTAATACAAATAATGAAAACCAGATCCCTTTGGGGTCATAAAATGAATGCAAATAAACAGTGTGTTGTGGTTTTCCCTCTGTATCTGAATAATCTAAAATGTTCTGATTGAAAGTGTGAGTCACAAAGACTTCCTACCACTGTGAACACTCAAGAACTGGTCAGATTGACCCCATTAAGTTCAGTGTTTTGAAGGGTTTTAAAAGGAAAAAAAAATAAAGGTACAAGTACCAGATACCTGGAACTCATTTTGCATTGCTAAGTTGTTATGTCTCTGTTTCTGCTGCTTACTGCCTGCTGTGTGTGAGAATAACAGCATTGTTTTATAAGTACTAACATGCAAAGTGCTTTTCGAACCCGCTCTGCTCTTCCTCTCAGCGCCAAAACTGAGATAAACATTTGCCTTTTTACAAATCATAGAAACAAGGAATCACCTCCCCTACCTCTGTCCCTGTCACATGACACTTGACGTAAGGGGGTTCAGGGCTCCGGTAGCCAGACATCGCTTTGGAAAATGGCCACATAATAGCCTGAGTCGTCTGGCAACTTAATTTTTTCCTTTGGTTGCGTACCAGCAGTGGGCGCCTGCCTCCTGTAGCCAGCAGGGGTCTTTCATAACACGTAGCAAGCAAGCAGAAAAATAAAAGTATGTAGTGTTTAACCAAAAATTGTCATGTTGCAGTATGGCAGCACCTGTAAAATGCCCCTTAAAAGTGACTTCTACCAATGTCCACTTTTCTCTCCTACTTTCCTTGGACCGTGTGCTGATTGGCAAAATAAAAAAAAAAAAAAAAAACCCAACAAAACCATAAAAACAGGAACAGAGAGAAAAAAGCTGCAGAATATGCTTTTCTTTCCATCTCTTTGCATGGAAGAATGACTCAGACTGCATGTAAGGAGAAGTCAGGGAAGGGCATGTTGAGCAGACAAGGGACAGTCTCCCTCTCTGAGGCATCTTTTTTTTGAGTTTCCCAGTTAATAAATAACGGTTCCACTTGGCTGCAGCCCTTCTTTACCTAACTTGGTCTATCTTTCCTCAGCAGGCAGAAGCAATTATATTAATAGATACTGAATAGGTAGAATTGTATTAATAGATACTGTTAGAGTGAGTCCAGAGAAAGGCCATGAAGATGATCAGGAGGCTAGAGCACCACCCATATGAGGACAGGCTGAGGGAGTTAGCATTGTTCAGCCTAGAGAGGAGAAGGCTCCAGAGAGACCTTATAGCAGCCTTCCAGTACCTGGAGGGGATCTACAGGAAAGCTGGGAAGGCACTCTTTATCAGGGAGTGTAGTGACAGGACAAGGGGTAATGATTTTAAGCTGAAAGAGGGGAGATTTGGATTAGATATTAGGAAGAAATTTTTTACTGTGAGAGTGGTGAGACATTGGAACAGGTTGCCCAAGTCAGTTGTGATGGGAGTCTGTTACAGACCATCCAGCCAAGGAGAAGCAGCTGATGAGCTCTTCTATAAACAGCTGGGGTTAATCTCTAGATCGATGCCTCTTGTTCTTGTGGGAGACTTCAATCTTCCTGATATCTGCTGGGAGTACAACACAGCAGAAAGGAAACAGTCTAGGAGGTTCCTGGAGTGCGTGGAAGACAACTTCCTTGCACAGCTGGTGAATGAACCAACAAGGGAGGGTGCCCTCCTGGACCTGCTGTTTGTGAACAGAGAAGGATGTGGGGGATGTGGCAGTAGGTGGACGCCTAGGACTAAGTGACCATGAGATGATAAGGTTTTCTGTTCTAGGAGAAGTGAAGAGGGTGGTTAGTAGGACAGTAGCATTAAATTTCCAGAGGGCAGACTTTGATCTCTTCAGAAGGCTGGTTGGCGAAGTCTCATGGGAGACAGTCCTTAAGGGCGAGGGAGCCCATGAGGGCTGGGAGCTCTTCAAAAAGGAAACCCTAGCAGCTCAGGAGAAAGCCATCCCTGTGTTCCGGAAAAAAAAAACGGCAGGGGAGAAAGCCAGCTTGGTTGAACAGAGAGATCTTGAGTGATATCAAGAAGAAGAGAAATGTTTATGGGCTCTAGAAGAGGGGACAGGCCTCTTGGGTGGACTTCAGGAGGGAAGTGAGATTGTGTAGAAAAATAATCAGAAGGGCTAAGGCTCAACTAGAAATCAGATTGGCTAAGTCTGTGAAAGATAACAAAAAATCCTTCTATAAATATATAAATAATAACAGGAGGACTAAGGAGACCATACAGTCCCTACTGGATGCAGAAGGAACAACAGTGACAGGGGATGAGGAAAAGGCTGAGGTACTTAACGCCTTCTTTGCCTCAGTCTTTAATTGTAAAGAAAGTTGTTCCGTCTGTGTACAAACCAGGGAGCTAGAGGAGCATAATGAGGCTCCCATGATCCAAGAGGAGGTGGTCAGAGCCTTCTTGCCCGACTAGACACCCACAAGTCTATGGGGCTGGATGGGATTCATCCAAGGGTACTGAAGGAGCTGGCGGATGTGCCGGTCAAAACCCTTTCCATCATCTTCCAACAGTCCTGGAAGACTGGGGAAGTCCCACTGGACTGGAGGCTGGCTGATGTTGTGCCCATCTACAAAAAGGGCCGCAGGGAGGACCCAGGAAACTACAGGCCTGTCAGTCTGACCTCAGTGCCAGGAGAAGTCATGGAGCAGGTGACCTTGAGTGCTATCATGAAGCACATGCAAGAGAACCAGGTGATCAGGCCCAGTCAACAAGGGTTCACGAAAGCCAGGTGTTGCCAAACTAACCTGATCTCCTTCTATGACAAAGTGACTCAGCTGCTGGATGAGGGAAAGGCTGTGGATGTGGTCTTCCTGGACTTCAGTGAAGCCTTTGACACAGTTTCTAACAGCATTCTGTTTAGGAAACTGTCAGCCTCTGGACTGGACAGGCGCACACTCTCCTGGGTGGAAAACTGGTTGGATGGCCAGGCCCAGAGAGTGGTGCTAAATGATGTGAAATCCAGCTGGAGGCCAGTGACAAGTGGGGTTCCTCAGGGCTCAGTGCTGGGTCCAGCCCTGTTCAATGTCTTTATCAATGACCTGGATGAAGGCATTGAGTGCACCCTTAGCAAGTTTGCCGACGACACTAAGCTGGGTGAAAGTGTTGATCTGCTGGAGGGTAGGGAGGCTCTGCAAAGGGATCTGGACAGACTGGACTGCTGGGCTGAGACCAATGGCATGAGGTTTAACAAGGCCAAATGCTGGGCCCTGCACCTCGGGCACAACAACCCTATGCAGTGCTACAGACTAGGAGAAGTCTGTCTAGAAAGCTGCCTGGAGGAGAAGGACCTGGGGGTGTTGGTTGACAGCCAACTGAACATGAGCCAGCAGTGTGCCCAGGTGGCCAAGAAGGCCAATGGCATCTTGGCTTGTATCAGAAACAGCGTGACCAGCAGGACCAGGGAGGTTATTCTCCCTCTGTACTCGGCACTGGGGAGACCGCTCCTCGAATGCTGTGTTCAGTTCTGGGCCCCTCACCACAGGAAGGATGTTGAGTCCAGAGAAGAGCAACAAAGCTGGTGAGGGGGCTGGAGAGCAGGTCTTATGAGGAGCGACTGAGAGAGCTGGGGTTGTTTAGCCTGGAGAAGAGGAGGCTGAGGGGAGACCTCATTGCTCTCTACAACTACCTGAAAGGAGGTTGTAGAGAGGAGGGTGCTGGCCTCTTCTCCCAAGTGACGGGGGACAGGACAAGAGGGAATGGCCTCAAGCTCCACCAGGGGAGATTTAGGCTGGACATTAGGAAAAAATTCTTCATACAAAGGGTCATTGGGCACTGGAACAGGCTGCCCAGGGAGGTGGTTGATTCACCTTCCCTGGAGGTGTTTAAGGCACGGGTGGATGAGGTGCTAAGGGGCATGGTTTAGTGTTTGATAGGAATGGTTGGACTCGATGATCCGGTGGGTCTCTTCCAACCTGGTTATTCTATGATTCTATGATTCTATGATTCATAGATGCTCCACCCCTGGAGGTGTTCAAGACCAAGTTGGATGAGGCTATGAGCAACCTGATCTAGTGGAATGTGTCACTGCTTATGGCAAGGGGGTTGGGTCTAGATGATCTTTAAGGTCCCTTCCAACCCGAACCAGTCTGTGATTTTATGATTCTATGAAACCAGAAATGCAATATTGAGTGATTATATGGAATATAATCATTGGTCAAGGGTGGGGCTAGGATAGGGTAGCTTCCAGCATCAAAGGACATGTAAAATGGTCAATTTTGTGATGAAGAAATTGGGCGAGAAGAATCATTCTCAAAGCAGGGCCTCTCTGTGAAATGCCCATCTGTCATGCCTTCCTGGAAGGAAGTCTTTTGGCTTTCTGGTAGGACGTCTTTCTGTTCCCACAACAGACATCTTAAAACTTGCTTTCTTAATACTTAACTCCAGCTAGAAGATATGAGCATGTGATTTTCATTTAAAACTGTTCCCTGAGACAAGCAAGGGGGTAGTAAATTAAAACAAATATTAACTTTCAGGGAAGTCTCACTGAAGTTGTCATTTTTTCTACTATAATATTCACATCAATCGGTGTGTTTTCACATAGTCCCATTACGTAACATGTTTTCAAAAAAATTAATATAATTTCAGCACCAAGGTCTCTTCCTCTGGTTATCCAAATCCTATTAATAGTGACTAGGGTTTACTACTGGATTTTACTGCTGCAATATATGTGCATGCTTGTGGCATACATTTGGAATTCCCTGGTCTGTATTAGCTCTTGTATTACTAAAGGTACAACTAGATTAAATATATGAGGTTCAGTACCTTCTTGGCACTCAATGGTCTATCCACAGCATCTTTTAATGTCATTTTGCAATACTGAATTGAAAAAAAATGAGCATTAACAGACTCTTCTCCTGATATCACTCTTTTGATATACTGTCCAAGCACACTACATGGGATTTTAGGGAGCTGAAGTATGGTTATAACTATACAGTCCACTTGAACAGCTGTAGTTGAGAAACAAAATGCCAGCCTTGGCGGAGACCAGCTCACAGGGACGTCTTAGAGAGACTAGACGGACTACTGCTCTGGTGGCAAGTAGCAATTCTTTATTCCTCAACCAGAGTTTTTATACTTTCCTGGGAGAGCTTGTCAGTTTCTACCAAGCTTGAGTGCACTGTTTACATTACTGCTATTCTTACCGTGAGAATACAAGTTATGCAAGTTCCACAAGTGAGGGACTACGTGTCTGTTCAAGGATTCACACATTCTTCTGTTTGTGCTGGTCTTCTCTTAGACCTGCAGGTGTTCTTGAAATATATTTAACTCGGGCCCTGGAATGATGAGAAACTAAGCATGTTGCCAAGAGCCCTGATAGTCCACATCCTCCCTGTCAGGAGGAGCAGCTTTGTTGTTGGCATGATATTCTGTTCCTGACCCTTTCAGGCCAGACAGAATATTGCTCTCCAGGCTCTTGGCTTTCATTATTCTGTCTTTGACCCTTTCAGGACCCCAGAATGTCTAATAGTTCTCCTCACAGCCTAAATTGCATAATCTCTTCATTTCACTGATGTCATATTCTTCTAACAAAATAAGCCTCAAAAGTAACTGAGGCAGTGTCTAGCTTATCTCTTTTTTTTTTCCTCAGTTTTGCCCATTCCTGTTTATCCTTGACACTGGTTTCTTCTATTGCAGTGATGATCTCAGAGAGTCACTCTAAAGATATCTCTAAGGAGCCGAACAGTTGTTGTCTTGTTAATTACTCTTCTCTTGATTTTTATTCCCCTTTGTTTCACTGCCATTCATAGAAGGGCTGAAGCAGAGAGGGTAAAAGGTCAAGAGAAAGGACACACTGCTGGGAGAGAAGATATTACAATAGTCTGAGTGTATGGGGAACAAAATGGAGGGGAGTAATTCATAACAGTGTCTCTGTTCCTGTGAAGCTTATGCAGAGAGCTGTTTAGCAGTTTAGTACACCATATGCACTTGGGCTAATGTATACAGCATGTGCATAAATGTATATGTGTATTTTATATATTTTCTAGGCTTATTTGTATTCTGACTTTGGCATTGTTTGATAGCAAAGCACACGATGGAGACTAGAGGAAGGAGAATTTACATTGCTCTCCAGTGTAAGTGCTTGACTTGCAGCTGTTTTTGTGGGACCTCTGTGAAAATAGTGGAAGCAAATAGAGATGCAGTAGATGAGCAGATTTTAGTTTCATTTCCTTAGGCTGCTGTGCACTACAGCAGTGCTGGGTATTAGAGCACAAGTCTTAATCACATAAAAGTTTTTTTATGCTTTCCAAGTTAACTAATTGATGTTACTGTTGCACAGCTTGTTCTTGTTAATAGCATATCTGGGCAGGAATGAAACTGTAACTCCTTAATGCTTTGCCACATCCTAGCAATAATTCCAGCTATCAAGGATCCCTCTATCAGAGCTATGTGCGTAAAAATCAAATTGTAGTATGTCCTATTCTGTGTTGTAAAAACCTGCACCTTGGATAAGTATAGAAGCAAGTGATGTGCTTGAGGTAAAAATGGTATTTTTAAATTTGACATTCATGAAAATGTTTCCACCCATTAGACTCATGGGTCATGCTTGACGTTTCTAAAATGACTGTTAGGATCATAGTAACATTGAGATCAATGCCTGAGTCAGTGGCAACTCCAGTGAGGCCAAGATTTCATTCCTTGGTATAAGCATGTTTAGGTATATGCATTCCAAACTCTGTTGTGTGAGTTATCATGGCAGTCCCAGTACAATTTCATGTTGGGTCTGAAGGCTGCTGTCTCCTGAAGTAAATGGGTATTTCTACCATCTCTAGAAATATAGCAAAAGCCTCTGAAACCATTGAACGTCTTTGTGGAAATGTCCTGTGTTGTCACACTAATGCTTCTCCCTGCTTTGAGAATAACAGCAGCCAGGTGAAGCAAATTCAATAAAGGGAAGTGAAAATGCATATGTATATTCTTTGCACAACAGCTGAAAGACTGAGAGCATTCATTGTGGATGACAGTTGTTTTTATTTCATCTAACCGTTAACAAAATCATCTGTATCTGTACATCTCATATTTGCACTTGTAGTTTAACCCAGGTGCTCTAGACTTTTTTCCACATTTTCTAATTACAAAGATGTTTTCAAGGAGCCAACATTATCAGGCATAATTATTTCACTTTGGTTCCTGTATTACCATTACCAGACAGAACCCAACAGGCTTTGATGCTGTTAGTGAATATGCTAAACAACTTTAAAACATGCTCACTTCTGCCCTGCATAGCTAAATTGCTTGAGATATACTGGATCCTTTGCAGCTGTCCACTGTAGACCAGAAAATCAGTTAGTTCTTCTTTGACTCTCTTGTGATATTTCCAAGGGATATTTCTGGCACATAAGATAAGAGACATGCATGTGACATAGTGCATTTGATATGAATGTGCAAGACACATACTTAAAAGTGGGATTCTGCCAGAACTCTGATGCCTGTCCTCTAAAAGTAGGATATATGGCTGAATGTCAGGATACTTTCTCCCTGGAAACAATATTACAGTGCATAGTCATAGTTCCTATTGAAACTGGAATTAGCTGGAATCAGCCTAGTGTTTCAAGAGAATTCCTTGCCATTCTGGGCAATCAGCTTAAATGGGGGGAAAACATGAGATGTCAGAGGAGTTTTGAGTCTGAATATTTTAAGGACTTCTATCTCTCTCTTTTTCCTTTCCCACATGTTCAGATTTTCTGTCTGTTTTCTGTACCAGACTATTTTCCTTTCTGTGCCCTGAGATATGGCTGGGTATACTGGGAGTTCAGTACGGTCCCAAAGTAAATCCCTGACGTGGTTCACCTGCTTTACAGCGATGATTGTTTCTGACAGTGTTGCAGCATAGCGTCAGATTTTTTTGAGCATATTGCATAGCTCTGAATATAGCCCAAGAACACTCCTATGCCAGTGTGAGGACTTTAGAATCAACATGGACTTTTGCTAATGCATACACATATTCCAACTCAATCAAGCGCTCAGGTGAAATTATCTGTAACATGTCTATAAATATAAAAACCTCCAAATCCTTCAGTGCAGTTTCAATGTTGCTGTTATGTAGCACGCCTTGAAAGATCTGATAGAAAGAAAGAAAGAATTATATAACACTGCTGCAAAAGAGCAAAGGCCTGGATTTGAGATATAGAAAGATTTTACTGAAAATAAAATAACTTAACTCGAATGACAGGATATTATTGAAGAGAAGAAACAAATGCATTTTAAACTTCAGACAAATATATTCTGGATCTATAGATATGTCTTTGTACAAAATCTCTCTAAGTCTAGTGTCTTCAGGGAAATTTTCACTGGGAATGAAGTAAGAAATCCCTGGATATGTTAGTCAATCTGTAAAGAATCAGTAGTTTATATAAAAATAAATTATCATGGCAGTTTAATCTCTTTATTATTGCTGTAGTTATATGGCGTTTTTGTGGTGTTATACTGCAAAGCACAACTGTAGTGAAGGTAGGGTAGCCCAGCCAATGTTTAAAGCAGGACTTCTCTCTGAAGAAACTTGTTCATAAGAAGCTGGTGAAAGAGATTTTTAAAGGGATGCTGACATAGTCTGGCATTCAGCTTTGTTAGCAGGAGGTTCCTACAAGTCCTTTATCCCTGTGTTATGCACATTAGTGACAAATGGGAAAAAAGAGGAGTAAAACAACCTGGAGGAGTGAGTGGTGCTATTGAGTTCCTCAAACAATTCTTATCTATAAAGTAGACATCAAAGTACATATAAAATGTATTATATTACACAGTATTGCACAGTGAAGTACAAATTCAATTTCTATAATGCACCCACACCTTACCTCTCAGTATGTACTTTCAAGAACAGAGTATAATCGGTTTTGCTCAGTATAGGTTACTATGCTAGTTCTTAAAATGACTTAGGCATATGAAAAAATCATGACCTTTCCATGACAGAACCAATGGCAAAAAGACAAGCTCTATTGGTCATTCAGTGGCAAGGGAGAAGGATGGGGAATAAAAAATGTTTTCTGTCCATTCCATGTAATTGAAATATTTACTCATGCTCCCATATCTTTAATGCTTTGTGAAGCTGGTTCTAAAGTGCCTCCAGCACACATCATAAAGCAACGATACAGTCTTCTTCAGTAAAGGAAACACAATGTATGGAATATCAGACTGAACATAAAACCACCACTTCTGTTGGAATGCAAGATGGATAATTGTTACAACAGATATTATAGTTACAGTCTTAAACTGGACAATGACATATATAACTTCTACGTGATGTAGCAATAAGCGCAATACTCAGCACTTTCCTAAAACGAGTAAGAAATCTTCTCTTTCAGGGTGTTTTTTTGCTGGTTTTGTCCTATCTTGTAAACACAGTTTTGTACTTCTTTTCTTCATCCAATAAATCCAATTGCAATTGTGGTAATTTGTATTGCTGTACAGTAATTATAGTCTTGCTGACTCTCAGACTTGACTTAAGGAAGAGATAACAAAGGCCGAGCACCTTAGGGTCAGTAAAATAAGGGACTGTTGAGAAGAAAAACAACTTTTCCTTAGAAAATAAGGTGGTGTTGAACTGAGAGTATATCCCAGAATACTGTTACTGGCCTTCTAGAAACACAAAACTCCACAGGAGATACTGTGTACATTTATGATGCTCCATGATTAGGATGTATGTACTGAAATAAAGGAGGAATAGATGGAGAAAAAGGAGTTGACAGAATGAATAGAGCAATAGTTAGAAAGTCTAACTTATTTTGGCCTAGCGAAATGATAGCTAAGTGAAGTTGTATAGTGATGGCACGTAAATAAGTAAACACAAACTGCCTGTGAGTGAATTTGGGGTTGAAACTGAAAATAAAAGTCCCATCTAAGAAGTGAAGTTCTATGGCAGAATCTTATTCCCACAAATACGGGCAAAGCCTGTAACTTATTGCATTAAATTGGACCGGTTTTGATGGGAACGCCTTGCTTTTCACAGAATATATAAATCTTGTTAACAGTGGGATATAGTGAAATGATTCATTTTAGAGCATGACCACTGTAGACAGAGGATCCATTTTCCTTAGTAGTCAGCTGCGTTAAATGCAATGACAAATTGAACTGTCACTTCACAATCTCTAAAAAGGAGCTGTTTTCCACGGCCTTATGTTTTGGTTTTTCATATGTTCCCTCAGCTGAAATGCAGACAGTGGTGTCCTTATGGATTTCCATTCTGTAAGAAAAATCAGATATTAAACAATCACTTTTGCAGTGAAATGGGAATATTCTATGTAATTTCCGATGTTCAAACTACAATAGCTCTGTAACTTGGTCACAATTCATTACTTTTATAAATAGAAAAAAGAAACTGTGAACCCTTCCCTGGGATGCTCTTGTGATACTCACAAATAGAAGTAGCATAGATATACAATATGAGTGATTAAAAAGGCCTCCAAAAACTAGAAAACACTCATAAAGTGATACTTACTGCTGCTCTTTCTTCCAAAGAAGATCCCCCAGTCCCAGCTGTCAGTCCTACTGCAACTGGAAATCATGTGTATGTACTGAAATGTCTACAGAGATATGCATGTTAATAAATGTTCCAGTACGGCACACACATACACATATGTTGCACAAGTTTTAACTTGGAGAGGGACAGAAAATGCAAGCTTACCTAAATAATAACTTTATATGGAGTAAATGTTGGAGTCAGCAAAGTTGCCTCCTAAGCCGTTAGGTTCTCTGAAGTAGTGTCCATTAGGACATTACTACCTTTTTTTGTAAAGGGAAAAACCCAAATCCAGTCAGGCTATGATTTTACCAGACATCACATACCAAAACATTCATGAACCTGGTAAAAGTCACTGTTGAAATTGCGGTCAGTTATTGATTGAAGCACATTATTTCCTTTAAATTACTTCTCTTAACAAAGATTTATTATAACCGTCTTTTCATTTTAAAATGGACTTACCTGTGTTTTTTCCCCCCGGTGTATCTGTCTGACTTTGGTAAGTTTTGAATTTTCAGTGCTCTTCTAAGAAAACCTGTGAACTATTTTGAAAGACCATTGCCAGTAGCTGCTCTGGTTACGCCACAGTGGGGAAGAGAGTTTCTTTCAGATTCCAAGAAGACTTCACTGACTCTTAGACAAGTTTCAGCTGTGTGAATCATCAGGTTAAAAAGTGCCCATGTAGAAACGTGGCACTGGCACAGTCCTGACAAATACAGGCTGCTAATTTATTTTTGGAAAATCAGCCTTGGGCTAGCGTGTCTTGCTTGCTGACAGACATCATGTGTTGCTATTCCAACAGAGAAATATTAACTATTAAACCAACTAAACAGAGGATTTGGAATTATACCTATATTTTAATAAGCTGTCAAAATCCCACTTTACAATGTTCATTTAAAATTGGACTGAGCAGCCCCACTGTCACTTAATATGCACTTACTCATTGGAAACACTGGGAATGCGAAGGGTGGCAGGCCTGAGTTTTCTTCCCTTTCTTCCCTCTCATTTTTCCATGGATCTTTCCTGTCCCCAAACACGAACTTCTTTGAACAGCACCATTTCATCCCTCCCCACAGCTAGACTTGCAGTGTACCTCACAGGAGCCTGAACACAGCATCATGGCCCACTTTGGTTTCTTGCACAACAGACAAGGGGATTGTATCTTGCATCTCTCCAGCAGGATTAGCGCAATCTGCTTTTTATATATCAGTGGTCTGCAAAGACTTAAAGAACATGTATACCAGGAAAGACTAGTTATAATTGCATCGTTATCGTGGGACTACAGCACTTATTATCCTTGTGTGCTATAAATGGCTTCTTGAATACTATTCGTACTTTCACAAAGGGTCCTATGTATTGCCTGTGTAAGGCACTGTATGGCATTTAGTGCTATGGCAAAATGCAGAACAAGTCTCTTCTATGGAGAGTTCAGCCTCCTTAAAACAGATTGTCCTAATTTTCACAGGCTTCTGTCCTGCAAGCAGTCCTAAGTGCCCGTATGTGTGGCCTTTGTGAAAAAAAAATACACTACCTCTCTTCTGTTTACTGATTCTGAGGGGTGATGTGGGAGGCATAGATGGGGAAAAAACAGGAGCAGCTGAAGAAATTAAAAGTTGTTACAGTGATGCTCTATGTTTCCATTAAATTATTTATGGCAGCTGAGCTGTTTTCCAAGCCATCCTTGTAAAATCAGGTGGAGGGTGGCGCAGATAACCAATTGCTCTAAGTATCATCTGATGTCAGCGTTGAAAACCCAAAAGTGAAGTTTATGGATTGTGAGGGATTTCTGGCCATTGCCAGCTCACTGCCACAGCATACATCTTGGCTATGTCCTTGTACTCCAGTTTCCCACAAAGGAGGCAAAGCCACAGGAGCTGTATACTTTTAACAGCACCTGTCTAAAAGACCCAATAAAAACAGTGATAAGTTTTTCAAAGTGGAAGATGGTGGAGGTGTAGGTAATGAAAAACAACATACCACTACTGATTCTTCTGTCCCCAGTACAAAAACAGTTTATGAAAACTGCATCCTGACATGTTCACCATGCTTTGTGTGGTTTTCCCCCCAGAATAATGGCTGCTATCAAAATTGACTTCTATTCTTGGTCTCACAAGTGGTTCTAATTCAACATGCTTGGTCTAGGGATTACTGTTCAGTGTGGGACCCAGATGATGGCCACACTTGAATAATATGACCAAGCACCTGAAAATTCTACGTGACCTGTACACATTTCTCTCTAAAGACCCTTGTTGCACAAAATAGTCCAGTCCTCTAGACTCTTTTCTCTGTCTTCTGTGCATGGGTAGCGATGGTTATGTGCATCTATGTATTATAAATATATATATATTTATATATATAAAGATCAATTAGTTTCATTAGTGCTGCTGTGAAATGTTGAAATCATGCAACAGTTTTATCATGAAATATTTCATTGCTAAAGCAGAAAGCATAAATAGCAGAAACATCCTAAGCATTGTTGTCTCTTTTCAAAAAAAAAAAAACAACAGCAATGTGTTGAATAATTATTTTCTTC
The DNA here is from genome assembly GCF_032191515.1 of Phaenicophaeus curvirostris. Taxonomy (NCBI): domain Eukaryota; kingdom Metazoa; phylum Chordata; class Aves; order Cuculiformes; family Cuculidae; genus Phaenicophaeus; species Phaenicophaeus curvirostris. Next base: position 40,392,483 of record NC_091394.1, read on the forward strand.
TGTAATATCTGTAAACTCTTTATTCCTTCCATCAGTCTTTGTCTGTATTTTGAAACTTTTGTGTAGAAAGATGTTTTCTCTGAGAAAACAGACGTTGTGCAACTGATGCCAGCACTCACCAGTTCTAAACTTCCTCTTTAAAGCAGTCATTAATATTGAGTTAACTAAAAAGTCTTCTACAGGTCTGATATTGAAATAAGGCTAAACTTTCCTGATTTCCTGGAGCCAAAGCTGTGCAGTGAACCCTACGTACATTACCAAGCATGCCTACTGTAAACAAGGGATTTCTAATGGTCAGGATTTACCTTAACACAAAACTCGGCCTGAAGCAAAGACTGGACCAGTCTTAGATAGCAACCTGACGGTATGATTCTTTGTTTCAAATAAGCTACATGTCCTGCCAGAAGAAGAGCTAAATCTTGCTGTTTGTTTCTTATATTTGTGTCTTCTTGTTCTGTTGGCCTACCTGTCATCTAGCTATTAATCAAAGTGAGTGTTGTAAAAAGTGTATGATACAAAATTATCTTTAAACAGGGATATGACAAACATTGAAGTAAAGTATGTCTGTGCATGTGAAAGGAATATAGATGGATGTTCAAATAAAGTTTTCTATGTACCTGATTTTTAGGGCCTCTGATTTATAACTTTGGCATTTTTTATTTTTTTTCTTTAAGTTCTGGAAATAATAACAACAATATGACATTTCCTCCCTACTTTGAGGAGGTGCTTCCAGAGTACAGCATTTCATGGGACTTCCAATGGATACTTGTCACATCCATGACAGTTCAGCATTTAAGGTATGATACAGGAACCCAAAAAACCTGATTTATTTTCTTTCCCAAGAGGCACGGATAACTAGCTAAATCTCAGAAGGGAACAGCAGTGGAAACACTTTAATTTGGGGAAGATTTGGAGGGAAGGGAATGGGCAGGCAGACAGCCAAAGCCCAGCAAGTCAGGAGACATCCAAAAGCATGCTGAACAAGAGAAGTTACAGTTGTGGGCTGCAAAAAAGTGAGAGAACTGGCAAACCTGGGGAAAGATTATGTGTGCAAGTGAGACTAGGAGGCAGTAACAGAAAGATTCTTCCTCTAAATCAGCTGACAATTCTTGCTGCGTGTCACCTGACAAAGGGTACACAGAAACAAACCTTCACCTTGCAAATTCCAAACCTACATAGGAACTGAGGGAGATTTGACTTTACCAATAATACATTGAAACAATAAAAGTCCCCTTTATAGCTTTGTCTTATTCATCTTATGTTGAATCTTATCTTTCATAAATACATTTGCTGCGTATCTATACTTGTTCACATGCTTATCACTATTTTTTGTAAATTCTCTACTCATCAAGACTTTTCAACAGAAGATTCCATACCACCTTTCCCCCTGAGTCATTTCCATACTGACTATTTCCACTATCCCCTTAAGACTCTGTAATTATTAAAATAGGCAGGATCGTGTTGACTGGGCCAGGTCCTCTGCAGATGGAAACCTAATCTCTGCAGTAAAAAGCGAAAAAAGGGGATACTTCACCACCTGAGGAACTACTGTCTGTGCAGCAGACCCCTTATGTTCTGCAGAGCATGACCATAGATAGCACTGCAGAAAACCATCAGCCATCAATCACCTGTACTACATGACCTACACACAGGAGATTTCTAGCAAGTCAGACTCATGAGACTCATAATTGTAAAGGTCTTCATGTATTGCGTAAAGGAAAAATAAATCATGTTTCCAAACTGATCCCTTCTATCTCCCCAAATGGATTGTCTTATTGATTAGAAAATTACTTGTCTTTTTTTTTGTTATTACATTGTGTTACATCTGTTATGTTGCTTCTCACCATAATTCACTGCATAGCACAATGAGCCAACATGATACAATATGCATGTGAGCCAAAAAAAGAATCAATGGTACATCAGATGATACAAACCAAGTGTCTGCACACAAGAGCACAAGAGTGCTTTGAATTATGGCCAAATCCAAGGCATAAGTCTGTATCTATGACTTAATTGGGAGTAATGTCTTCACAAGGAGTGGGCAAAGGATACCAAAAACAACCGAGCCATAACACCTACAGCTAGCTTCATATGCTTCTTCATATTAAATATTGAAACAGCTCTCCTACATTATCATCCTGGATTATTGCAGGTAGAGCAAAAATGTGGAACACATACTTCCAGATAGGTTTGTATTGCAGTTGTGGATATTGTTTTTACCTCTTTTGGTTACTGACACTGTCTTTTGAGTCTGTTTCTGTTCTTAACTATCCCTGTGAATACGTTATCTCTGAATGTGTAGGGTGGAAATAGGAAAATAAAGGACTAAATGTAAGGAATGTAAATGTTACGGAACTTGTCCTGGGAGTGTGACAATCCACCATTTGAATCTCAAGCCATTCATTCTGGTAGCTATACAAGCTCTTAATTTTTTTCTGCTGGCAAGGGCCACTTCCTCATACAGCACTCAGACTTACTTAAGCCAAAATGGATTGCAATAAAGATGGCAATTTAGATATTAATTTCAGGAGCTTGTATTTGCATCCATAATTATCAGTTGTCTATTGCACTACATATTGTATACCATACATATTGTATATTATAGAGGACTGAGTCAGTAGGGGTTGAACTGATATGTGAAGATAGGGTAGAAAGCTATGAAACTTCTCTGTGTTGTTAACCACTGGGTACTTGATCTGGAGCTGGAATAAATCTGATTTCTTGCAATTTACTAAAAGATTCCCCAGTCACAATGTGAGTCACGAAACCATGTGAATGGTAGTTCATGGAGCTAATAGCAGATCAGAGGAGGTAAAAAGGTGCAAATATTTGAGGGTGAAGTGGAGAAAGAGGGGGAAATCAAGTAACAGAGAAACATTCTAGGGTTACAGTACATTATGAAGCAAATAATTCAGTGCTTCACTGTAACTGACAGCCCAAAATACAAATCATGTCTGAACTTTCTGGTATGTCGTTTTGATTTTGCTCTCATCAATCATCTCCATTACACCATAGTCTTGTCAGCCCCTTTATCCCTCACCACTCCCCTTTTCTTCAAACTTCCAGCTCTAAGCTTGAAAAGCAGAGACCAGTCTAAGAAGGAACTCATCAGGGATCTGGATAAATGGATTTCTTAAAGTGCCTCTACCATGTTTACCTTCTTTCTCATTCTGTAAACCTAAAATACCATTGCCTTAGAATCACAGAATCATAGAATAACCAGGTTGGAAGAGACCCACCGGATCATCGAGTCCAACCATTCCTATCAAAGACTAAACCATGCCCCTTAGCACCTTGTCCACCCGTGCCTTAAACACCTCCAGGGAAGGTGAATCAACCACCTCCCTGGGCAGCCCTTTGTATGAAGAATTTTTTCCTAATGTCCAGCCTAAATCTCCCCTGGTGGAGCTTGAGGCCATTCCCTCTTGCCCTGTCCCCTGCCACTTGGGAGAAGAGGCCAGCACCCTCCTCTCTACAACCTCCTTTCAGGTAGTTGGAGAGAGCAATGAGGTCTCCCCTCAGCCTCCTCTTCTCCAGGCTAAACAACCCCAGCTCTCTCAGCCGCTCCTCATAAGACCTGCTCTCCAGCCCCCTCACCAGCTTTGTTGCTCTTCTCTGGACTCGCTCCAGAGCCTCAACATCCTTCTTGTGGTGAGGGGCCCAGAACTGAACACAATATTCGAGGAGCGGTCTCACCAGTGCTGAGTACAGAGGGAGAATAACCTCCCTGGACCTGCTGGTCACGCTGTTTCTGATACAAGCCAAGATGCCATTGGCCTTCTTGGCCTCCTGGGCACACTGCTGACTCATGTTCAGTCGGCTGTCAACCAACACCCCCAGGTCCTTCTCCTCCAGGCAGCTTTCCAGCCAGACTTCTCCCAGTCTGTAGCACTGCACAGGGTTGTTGTGCCCCAAGTGCAGGACCTGGCATTTGGCCTTGTTAATCCTCATGCCATTGGACTCTGCCCAGCGGTCCAGTCTGTCCAGATCCCTTTGCAGAGCCTCCCTACCCTCCAGCAGATCGACATTTCCACCCAGCTTAGTGTCATCTGCAAACTTGCTAAGGGTGCACTCAATGCCTTCATCCAGGTCATTGATAAAGACATTGAACAGGGCTGGACCCAGCACTGAGCCCTGGGGAACCCCACTTGTCACTGGCCTCCAGCTGGATTTCACACCATTTCCCACCACTCTCTGGGCCTGGCCATCCAACCAGTTTTCCACCCAGGAGAGTGTGCACCTGTCCAGTCCAGAGGCTGACAGTTTCCTAAACAGAATGCTGTGAGAAACTGTGTCAAAAGCTTCACTGAAGTCCAGGAAGACCACATCCACAGCCTTCCCCTCATTCAGCAGCCGAGTCACTTTTTCATAGAAGGCGATCAGGTTAGTTTGGCCTTATGGAGTAACACCAAGAACAATCTCCTACTACTGTTGGGAAGCTCCAAAGGGCAGGCCTCTTGATTAACAAACCTGCTTCAACTGTTAGCGTATTCTTTTTCCAGCCCTAAATGACTACCTTGCCCATCTGAAATTGTCTCTCTCAGAACTGTGTGAAAATTCTGTGCTATCAAACATCACCTGCATAGTTATTCCTTATAAATCCATTAGGCTTCAGAAAGTTGTCATGCCAGAAAACCACAGGGTGATTGCTCAGCAAACTGCTCAAGTTCACTGGTTTTCTGGTAAAGACTACACTGCAATTAAGCTACAGGGGTATCACAGAAGCATTCAGGATGCACAGCATGTTCACCTTTGCGATCAAACTATCCAGCATTCACTGTGGAGTTCACAAGATTACTGTTACTGGAAAATATTCATTCCATCATGCATGCGTTGGGGAGGTAAGAGCAAGGGCCATGCCACAATTGTGAGAAATACGTTGGTGGACTTGTGACATGCCAAATGGGAGCAAGGCACTGTATAGATCACTCAAAAGTGCGTACTAGAGTCCACTGTACATATTGGGTGCTCTTGAAATATCCATATTGTTACCACAAATGGCCCTCAGGACAACTCAGATGGTACGCAAACAATTGCAATATGTGGATGGATTTTCATTCTTTCTTATGACAAAATGATGATTTTGTTTTGATGGATTTCAAAGGTCTTGACTCTTCCTTCTTCCTCTTTTCAGTATGGAGAAATAAATTTACTGATAGTTTGATCTTGGAGGGCGACTATAATTTTCAATTTAGACCAATAATTTATTCTCATATGACTTCCCCCCCCAATTGTTTATACATTAAAATTAAGCAAATCTGAGTGCTTCTTATTTCTTTGTGTTAAGGAAGAAAAAATCATATTTAAATTTGAGGATCCTGTTGCAAAGCACTAAATTAGTTTCCAAGATCCATAAACTCTCAAATGGAATGCCTGAGTGATAGCTGTGTCATGAATGGCTTCAACACCTTGTGAAGGACCTATTATCAACTTTGAAAGCAGAATCCAGCACCTTGAAAATTTTTAACAAAAGGATATTTGTGCCTTCAAAATTCATGAACCGTGATGCTACTTAATGGAATAAACCTGTGTACTTTTTATGAAAAAGAGTAAGCTGGGCAATATATCTGTAGCAAATATATTGTTGACTGCATCACAGTTTTGCCAGCCTAAGGTCATAACTGAAAACAGATCTTTGAGCAAACAGGATCCATTGTGAAATTAATGAATCAGGTAATTAAGACCAATTAAGAGGCTGTCTCTAGGAGGAATAATTGTGCTTTCATTTATGCAGGCTAAATTGTAAATGGGAGTCTAGTTAACAGAGAAGTAAGGCTCTCCAACACTACAGAGTCATCATTACAGTTGATTGGTCACTCTGATGAAGAACATTCATATCTATAGGATTGGAATGCTCATATGATCTAAATGTTCATTCGTATCCTAGACCTTGTTAGATTAAATCACTCAAGCAAATAATAGATGTTTTTGACTCAGCAGAGAAAAGGTATAGCAATTTAAGAGCTCATAGTACCTTCTCTTTTAATCCTTGTAACTTCTGATCTCTTATTATTTGTTCTTATAAGTTTGTTCTTATTTTTCTCAGTGATTTCCCAATGATTAAATCAGTCCTCCTATTCATTTACCAGTGCTTTATCCAGATACCATTAAACAAAGTTAACCACAATAAAATTAATCCAATGACAATGAATGATAACTGTGCTTAGTTCCACTTCTAAGGGTATTGTTCCTCTTTCCTATCTTTCTGTATAGATGGACATATTATTATAAATTAAAGAAATTAGAAATAAAGGTTTTCATCTTTACAGCATAAGAGAAAATGTAGTAGAGTTTAAGCTTCTGCTTAATTTCTCAGTATCTGTAAGATATGTAGTTAATTTTCTCAAACCATATGATGGGGGCTTAGATGAGTTTGCAATGCACATAGCATCTTTTGTCACACTGCAGAATGGTCGCTTGCTTTTGACGCAACAACTACATACATTCCTGCTTTTTGTTGGTGGCATTAGGAGATGGGAGTTGTTTTCCTTCAGTGTGCTCCTTGCTTTCACTGGAAGGTCTCCTTGTTTACACTGCCTTGGGGGCACCCTTTTCAGCCTAAGAGCACAGCAGAGGTATCTACTACTGAACAGCTTTGATTTTGCCAGGACAGCCAGGCCTGGATGCAGAGCACAGCTCTTTGAAAAAGGCAAATGAGCCGTTCCCTCTGTGGAAGGCTGTTTTGTCCATTTACTCTGAGTAAAAGGACACAGGACACACAAAGAGCACCCACAAAATATCATAGAAGAAACTCCTAACCTAATGAACACATTTATATTAATTTCTCTCATGGCAATTACTTCACTATCTGGACTTTTCACTCACACGCTTTAGCAAACAAAATACTTGTAAATGAATGGCATGCCCTAGTGGAGTTTGAAAGCATAAGCTGCTCTTGAACTCTCAGGATTACCTTTCCTTCTAAATAATCCACATCCAAATCAAATGTGGGTCTTCATTCCTCAGAGACAGTAGAAAATGTCACTGTCTGAAAACTGTGCTTCTCTTTTTTTTCAGGATAGACTCATGGTATGAAGTTAATAAGCCCAAGAACAATATCCACCAAAGTGCAGATGCTCAAACAGCCAGAGCCATAATCGACTGATATTTGGAATTACACATTAGAAGCTGAGGCAATTGTTTTTACTTTATTAGGTGTTAGAAAGCCAGATACACAGATGTGAGGCAACACAAAAGTCATGTCAAGAAAACTATTTTACCCCCATGATCTGGCAGCCAAATACACCAAAAGATTTTTTTTTCTTTAAACAACTAAAAGGCAGTTTTAAACAAGCCAGTCTTTAATAGTAAGGAAAGTTGTTCCCTCTGCGCACAACCCCAGGTGTTGGAGGAGCAGAACAAGGTTCCCACGATCCAAGAGGAGGTGGTTGGAGACTTGCTTGCCCGGCTAGATGTCTACAAGTCTATGGGGCTGGATGGAGTCCACCCAAGAGTTTTGAGGGAACTGGCGGATGTGCTTGCCAAACCCCTTTCCATCATCTTCCAGCGGTCCTGGATTACTGGGGAGGTTCCACTGGACTGGAGGATGGCTGATGTCGTGCCTGTATATAAGAAGGGGAACAAGGCGGATCCGGGGAACTACAGGCCTGTCAGTCTGACCTCAGTACCAGGGAAAGTCATGGAGCAGGTGATCTTGAGTGCTATCACGAAGCACTTGCAAGACAGCAGGGTGATCATGCCCAGTCAACATGGGTTCATGAAAGGCAGGTCTTGCCAAATTAACCTGATCTCCTTCTATGACCAAGTGACTAGACTCTTGGATGAGGGAAAGGCTGTGGATGTAGTCTTCTTGGACTTTAGTAAAGCCTTTGACACAGTTTCTCACAGCATTCTGCTTCAGAAACTGTCAGCCTCTGGACTGGACAGGTGCACACTCTACTGGGTGGAAAACTGGTTGAAAGACCGGGCCCAGAGAGTGGTGGTAAATGGAGTTTACTCCAGCTGGAGGCCAGTGACAAGTGGGGTTCCTCGGGGCTCAGTGCTGGGTCCAGCCCTGTTCAATGTCTTTATCAATGATCTGGATGAAGGCATTGAGTGCACCCTTAGCAAGTTTGCGGATGACACTAAGCTGGGTGGAAATGTCAATCTGCTGGAGGGTAGGGAGGCTCTGCAAAGGGATCTGAACAGGCTGGACCGCTGGGCAGAGTCCAATGGCATGAGGTTTAACAAGGCCAAATGCCAGGTCCTGCACTTGGGGCACAACAACCCTGTGCAGTGCAACAGACTGGGAGAAGTCTGGCTGGAAAGCTGCCTGGAGGAGAAGGACCTGGGGGTGTTGGTTGACAGCCGACTGAACATGAGTCAGCAGTGTGCCCAGGAGGCCAAGAAGGCCAATGGCATCTTGGCTTGTATCAGAAACGGTGTGACCAGCAGGTCCAGGGAGGTTATTCTCCCTCTGTACTCGGCACTGGTGAGACCACTCCTCGAATGCTGTGTTCAGTTCTGGGCCCCTCACCACAAGAAGGATGTTGAGGCTCTGGAGCAAGTCCAGAGAAGAGCAACAAAGCTGGTGAGGGGGCTGGAGAACAGGTCTTACGAGGAGCGGCTGAGAGAGCTGGGGTTGTTTAGCCTGGAGAAGAGGAGGCTGAGGGGAGACGTCATTGCTCTCTATAACTACCTGAAAGGAGGTTGTAGAGAGGAAGGTGCTGGCCTCTTCTCCCAAGTGTCAGGGGACAGGACAAGAAGGAATGGCCTCAAGCTCCACCAGGGGAGGTTCAGGCTCGACATAAGGAGAGAATTCTTCACTGAAAGGGTCATTAGGCAATGGAATGGTCTGCCCAGGGAGGTGGTTGAGTCCTCTTCCCTGAAGGTGTTAAAGGTGCGGGTGGATGAGGTACTGAGGGGCATGGTTTAGAGATTGGTGGGAATGGTTGGACTCGATGATCCGGTGGGTCTCTTCCAACCTGGTGATTCTATGATTCTATGATTCTATGATAGGTTCAACACTTAGTGTAGGTGTAGACTTAAACATTCTCCAGACAAGCTAATTGATTAAGGAAAGTCATTACTTGTACTTCTTGAGTTTACTAATGGGAGATCTGAGGAGTTTAAAAGCATATCAGGTTTCTGAGAGGCTGACTCTGAACTGCATTTCAAAGTACATCAAATACTGCTGTACCTTGGCTGGATATTTGATACACACCATACTGCAGAGAGGCAGGACTGCATTACCGCAGTCAGGGAAGGTGGGGGAAGTGTTTTTTGTGCATCACTGCCTCGAGGGTCCATCCAGTCTTTTTCTCCATGCTACTTAGGCTTAGGTTAATCACGCAAAACACCCAGCCAAGAGCCATCTGTGTTTAGGGTCACAATGTTCCTCTTCTTTCCTTAACTGCAGCCACTCCAGTCCCAAAACTCCATCCTGGGTGGGCTGGATCTGTCCCAAAAAGGGGACGTGAAGCTTGCACCTGCTCATCTCAATATGCTACTGCTGTCACAGCATAACTTTGAAATCTTCCAGTATATGTTTTTGAAGCATAAGTGCACTAGGAAATCACCTAGACTGGTCTTTCAGGAAATGGAAAAGATGACGTGCTAGGTATTTGCCATCTATAATTATTCTTATAACCATCAACACTGGATTGAAGGCAAAGTTGAATGCTTCTGTTCAAATCACTTAGCCTGGAACAGTTAATGGCTTTATTTAAATTGTCATCATTAGGTGTCAGAGCCAATGTTCTTCTGAGATAAATGAAGCTGTTCACACTTCTCCAGAAAGTATTGCTCCCAAGTGCCTGCTGACTCTGTTAAACACCGTTGCCTTTCTTCCATCTCTGAGGATTCTCTTGTCAATCTTACAGTTTAAAAACTTCAACTTTAGAAAAATGAAAGCATACCTTTTGCAGGAAGTGAAAACAACACAAGAAAAGTCTGAAGTGCTGTTTGTATTTACTGTGTCCTAGTTTGTCGCAAGCCAGCCAGGCATGAGTCAGTCACTACAGCAGTGAATTTTAAGGCCCTTGGTGTAAATATTATACACATAAACACACTTCACTCTTAGGTACTCCTTAAGTAGTTTCTGCATAGCTATATTCTTATGCAATCACTTTTCTATTCATATATAAAGAGGTACTGTCCATCTTAGTATAATAAGAGAAATTGACAAGGGTCCAGGAACAGAAGGCTGTATTTTGACCTCATTACATTGAGAGTTAAATGCATAAAGATTCACATATCAAGGTGAGATAATAGCTCTTACTAAGTTTAAAGGTGAACTAGATATCTGCTCTGATCTAATATGCCAAAAAATAATATTTATGTTCAGCAGCATTTGTGCCCTAGATACTTTTTCATCAGGACTATGTCTCTTTTGTATAGCTGTTTGTATGGAGGAAAGGAGAATCAAGAAAAATAATGCTCAAATAAAAATAAAATAATTCCATGCTGCTGGCTCCTCAGATTTTCCTGTGTGAAATGAAGAGCAGGTGCTTGCTGAGGTGGAATCTTGCCTGAGATTAGAGTGATATCATGTAAGACATCCACAAAGACTATTAATGCTTTAAAGTACATAAAAAAAAGACATATGCAATCCAAAATGCTGTTTGCTTGTCTCGTAACCTGTTTACAGAAATAACTGACCTTAGTTGTTTTAGGGAAAAAGCAAGAAACATCAGGCTTATCCTTTTCCAGTGGGCAGTTGTGGCCCCAGAAACTTGCTCTCCAAATAAATTTCTTCTTATAAATGTTTTCTCTAGCAGTTATAGAAGGACACAACATCCTGGCTTTTATATATCTTCTGATGCATCTTTTAAAGCTTTAACTAATGTGGCTTTGCACAGCATTATTTATGTAATGCACTCTTTAGGAGTGCATTACTCCACATTAACAGACACAACAGTATTGCTCTGCCTCTGGTAAAGAGTCACAGAATCACAGAATAACCAGATTGGAAGAGACCCACCGGATCATCGAGTCCAACTGTTCCTATCAAACACTAAACCATATCCCTCAGCACCTCGTCCACCCGTGCCTTAAACACCTCCAGGGAAGGTGAATCAACCACCTCCCTGGGTAGCCTGTTCCAGTGCCCAATGACCCTTTCTGTAAAGAATTTTTTCCTAACGTCCAGCCTGAACCTCCCCTGGTGGAGCTTGAGGCCATTCCCTCTTGTCCTGTCCCCTGTCACTTGGGAGAAGAGGCCAGCACCCTCCTCTCTACAACGTCCTTTCAGGTAGTTGGAGAGAGCAATGACGTCTCTCCTCAGCCTCCTCTTCTCCAGGCTAAACAACCCCAGCTCTCTCAGCCATTCCTTATAAGACCTGTTCTCCAGCCCCCTCACCAGCTTTGTTGCTCTTCTCTGGACTCGCTCCAGAGCCTCAACATCCTTCCTATAGTGAGGGGCCCAGAACTGAACACAGTATTCGAGGAGCGGTCTCACCAGTGCCGAGTACAGAGGGAGGATAACCTCCCTGGACCTGCTGGTCACACCGTTTCTGATACAAGTCAAGATGCCATTGGCCTTCTTGGCCACCTGGGCACACTGCTAGCTCATGTTCAGTCGGTTGTCAACCAACACACCCAGGTCCCTCTCCTCCAGGCAGCTTTCTAGACAGACTTCTCCTAGTCTGTAGCACTGCATAGGGTTGTTGTGCCCCAAAAGTCCTGCAGCAACTTTTTGGAATTCCAAGTATCCATCCCTGAAAATTCCCTGGAATTTGGTGTCATGAGAGATGTAATGGGAATTCTTCATCTCTGTTATTGGGTCGTACATTTGTTTTTAAACTTTTGTACCATGGTCTTCTCTTTCTTATCGGCAAGAGATTTTCCTTTGCAAACTTAACCTATATGCTATTGGTGACACCTTTAAAATTTTTTTATGCTTTTCAGAAACCCTTCTAAAGTTTTTGTTTGTGTTAAGGTGAAAGGCAATGTACCCATTATTCTGCAAAAGGCTGCATCACTGACTTAGCTTGTGGCACAACTTTTTCAGAGGACAGTCCTGGAAATCTGTAATAATACTACCCAACAGCTATAAATGAGACTAATTTGTCTCTCAGTCGGTGTACATAATTAAGTAACAAGGAAACTGTAAAGGAAACTAAAGAATATGAAGTACCAGCCCTTGGTTTTCTATAGGACCAATGAAACTTAATATTGTGTTGTGTGTAATTGCTCACTCAACACTTCTCTATAAATGTCACAGAATTACCAAACCCCTTCCCGACTTGCAAAACCTGATTCAGAAAAGTACATATGATTTTCCTTCAGGCAGCCAGCATTCGAAGATAAATAAGACGAGATTTTTTTGACAGACTGTGTATCAGTAGAACAAAGATGGATTCCAAAACACTGTATTATACCTGTGGCAGAGGGGGTAGTCAATTAGGTAAAGCATTAAAGTGAGATCAAAGGAAGTTACAAAAAAAATCCATCTTGTGATTTGAGTAAATATGGAATTATATAAGGTGGTTGGGTTTTTCTAAATGTCATTCAGTTGGGTGTGAATGTAACAAACCAATTAGATAAAATTAAATTTCAAGCTTGATTGACTTTTAAATATTCAATTTGAGCACTGCATTTAGTGTTTATTGCATTGCTCAGGAAACATCTAGACATGGGTGTTGAGTCAAGGAATTAAATGAAACTTACACTATCAATAGCCTAGCTGGGGTTTTTGTGAGAGCCTGATGGCAGTTCTGTTTTATTCAGCACCATTAAATCCTGAATATTCACGGAACACACAACTATAAGCCTAAAAAAAGGATGCACTGGCTGCTGGAGAGCTTTGGCATTTATAGCTGGATAGCACTGGCAGATAATGAGAGGTTTGATAGCATGGAAATCATAACTATGAAATATATAACAATACTAACCCATGAAGATAGAATATATATCATGAAATATTATAGGATAATTCAAATCTGCATGGCCATCTGCTTTTCATTTTAAGTGTCAAGTCTATGCAAGCCATAACTTACCCACAACTATCCCACTCACGTGGGCAATAACTACAAATTTAGTACAACACATGGAACAAAAAAAAAAAAGATCCACATGGGAAGAATAGGACGGCTGTAATGTCCTTTTTCTCCCCACCCCCTCTGTCTGCAAGAAAGAAAAGAACTTCTCTTTGAAAAACACACTCACCACTTGTAGAGTGAGCCAAAAGCCTATCACAGCTACAGTGGGACGTGCTTGCTAGAAAGATAGATCACAACCACAAGAAGATAGCTACCTCTTTCCACCTGCCTAAGTAAGAATGAGCAACATATTGTCTCCCCTGTCCTTAGCATTCTGACTACCCCAGACAAAGCAGAGAGTGATGTTATATGAAATGCTTAAGTGTGACTGATATCAGCTGAGGTGTCTTTCCTCAGGGGCAAAGGCATCACTATGGCCTTTCATGCTGCACTTGATGCTCTGGGAAATGGGTGGAGGAGAAGAAAAAAAAGGGAGGAGAAGAAATCTGTTTTGGGGCTGAAAGGTTGAGACAATATGTCATATGAATATAGGTTTTTTTCATGCTTTTTATGACAAATCTACTCTCAGTCAAAGGTCAAATATTCCCATTATTCTGTTCCAGTGTTATGAAAGCTATAGTAAGAAAACAGCTGTATGGAAAGCTACTAATACCCTTATTTTCCCCTACTGATAAAACAGGGCAGCTCCAGGCAACAAAAAGAGAGAAAAAAAGTAGATAATTTTCAATCTTTTCTTTTCCACTTTTTTCTGCCATAGTAACCTTTATACCAGCATCCATTCTACTCTCTTGAGGCAATAAATTTTCTTATTAAGAGAAGATGCAAATAGTAAATAACGGCATGGAATCATCTCTTTGTCTCCCTTTAGCCATATACAGAAATATTAAAATCTGGGGGGTGCTATGGAAAGGGATATTGTGCATGTTCCTGTGCATACCTAGAGGATCAGGAATCCATCATTCAGCATACTCACAGTAGGGCTGGGTTTTTTTTTGTTTGTTTGGTTTTTTGAGTAAAGTACACTTACTACCAGAGGTTTCAGGAAACTGCTTATTTATTTATTTATTTATTTAACTGCAAGAAAATGCTGACTATTTCTCCTTGACAGAATCTACAGACTATTTTATTTTCTTTGATCCTACTGGTAAAACCTATGCCGTCTCATTAACAGATCCAAGTACCAAAGAAGTACATATTTTTCAATATAACTTTACAGAAAACCAGCCCTCTCAAAAGCATTGTTCAAGATGGTTCCTGCTAGAGCACAGAAGAAAAAGATCACTTTGACACAGAACCCAAAGCCAGCCAAGCCCTTGGATCATTCCCAGAGCTCAGAATTAAATGTGTCTGTGAAACAATCCATTCTAGATAATTATATACAAATGAATATAGCATGCATCCTGTTTTGTCTTGGCAAGGGTCCTGGGCCATGATTTCCAGTTTCAAGGATCCCACCCTTAGACAGGAATAGCCAGTGACACAAGTACAGGGTGAGGAGCAGCTGGCTGGGTATCTGTTCAGCGGAAGGCATCTGGAGAAGAGGAGGCTGAGGGGTGATCTCATTGCTCTCTACAACTACCTGAAAGGACGTTGTAGAGAGGAGGGTGCTGGCCTCTTCTCCCAAGTGACAGGGGACAGGACAAGAGGGAATGGCCTCAAGCTCCGCCAGGGGAGGTTTAGGCTAGACGTTAGGAAAAAATTCTTTACAGAAAGGGTCATTGGGCACTGGAACAGGCTGCCCAGGGAGGTGGTTGAGTCACCTTCCCTGGAGGTGTTTAAGGCACGGGTGGACGAGGTGCTGAGGGATATGGTTTAGTGTTTGGTAGGAACGGTTGGACTCGGTGATCCGGTGGGTCTCTTCCAACCTGGTTATTCTGTGATTCTGTGATTCTGTGATTCTGTGGAGTTGTTATGTCTCTAAATGGATCGTACTGAGATGTTGCTGTAAAAACAGAAAAAAGTCATGGTAAGACAAGTCATGAAGCCTTGCTTACGGAGCATATGAAGTAATTTTTCTTACTCTGCTCAGCTATCCTACAGCCTCACCTGAGATCCCTGCACCTTCTGTAAAGATGTGGGTCAATTGAGCAGAGCAAGCCCAGATTATTCAGCAATCTAGAAAACATGACCTGTGAATTAAAATTGAGCAAGTTGGAGTTATTCACCCAAAAGAGAAAATTGGAGGAATGGCATGAAAACAGCCTTCAGACAGACGAAAGGCTGCAGCAAAGAGGAACAGGATGGGAAAGAGAGGAGGACAATAATTCAGCCTCTTAGAAGACAGCAGGAAAAGATCAGCAAAGATGTTAATAATAATTTCTAACAGAAGGTACAGGGTGCCATTGGACTAGATTGGACTAGCTGGCACTTGCCAGCACTGGAGAATTTTGAGGACAAACATTGATCAAGAATAAAAACTGAGACCATCAACCCTTTCTTAGGGTAGAGATGTAATAGATGGTCTGGGATGCTATAAAATTCTCTGGCAAGTGATACTAATGCACTTTCTGGTCAGTCACAGCCCCTGCACAACACACACCATTCATATTCCTTCTGTTGAGACCTTCCAAACAGCATGGAAGAGGTATGTGCCAGGTGACTGTCCTAGGGGCAAAGCAATGCTGCCTCCACCTCTGGTACCTGTGACTGACACTTAAAAGCTTTTTCTGGGACTACTTTCATAGAGGTCTTTGAAAGTAGGCTGGCTTCTCCACTGTTTCAGTAGAGCCACTGTTGGAGCACATGATGGAGCTGCCTCCTCACCACAGTAAGGATTTGAAGTTCTGTCATACCTCCTAACTGGATGGCAAAGCAGTTATGTTGGCAATTAGCAGCCTCTCAGTTAACCTGAGTGCTTCAGTGGATGTAGCAGGGAAGTCTAGCACTATGTATGGGAAGTAACTAATTTATTCAGGGGGGAAACATAGGGTGTTTCATGAAGGATGCATCCTGAGGTGAGCCATTATGTCTGCAATATGTCGTACAGCATCAGGGCTGCTTCTTCCCCTACTGCCCATACACCAGGCTGTACCTGAAGTCAGAGAAATGTCACATCACTGTCAGCTAATGCACAGGAGTCTGTGATGTGGCTGAGTAGCAGAAGAAAGGTTTCACATGACACTGACAGCCTGGAATTTAACAAGAGAGTTTTAGACAGGAGGATTTTTTTCTGTGCTATGAATCTTTTCATTTCTTGGCAGAAACAAAAGATGACTTGGTGTTGGCTGGACAGTGACTGTCACTGGCTGGCATTTTTACCGTCCTGTCTTCAATGTGATGTCCTGAACAGGTTTAGATGACTTGTCAGGATTCTCAGCCACTCCCTCCTGTCTGGCTAGCATGCAGATTTTATGAGGCATGGCAAGCAGTGCTTCTGCTACCTTACCAGCTACAGAACTTGCACAGAGTTAGCACAGAAATGAGTAGGAAAGAAACCCTGGCAGAAAGGACTGACAGTGTTCAGCTCTGGGGTCATCAACATAAGAAAGTTAAGGATTTGGTCCAGTGGGTCCAGAGAAGGGCCGTGAAAATGATCAAAGGGATGCAACACCTCTCCTATGAAGACAGTTAGAAAGAGTTGGGGTTGTTCAGCCTGAAGAAGAGAAGGCTCCTGGGAGATCTTATTGTGGCCTTTCGATACTTAAAGGGGTCTTTTAAGAAAGATGGAGACAAACTTTTTAGCAAGGCTTGTTGACATAGGGCAATGGGTAATGGTTTTGAACTAAAAGACGGTAGGTTTAGACCAGATATATGGAAGACAGTGAAACACTGGAACAGGTTGCTTGCAAAGGTGGTAGTGCCCTATCCCTGGAAACATTCAAGGTCAGGTTGGATGGGGCTCTGAGCAATTTCATGTAGCTGAAGATGTTCCTACTCATTGCAGGGGTGTTGGACTAGATGACATTTATGGGTTACTTCAAGCCCAAACTACTCTGTGATTCTATGACTTCCAGAGCCCCATCTTCAGACAGCCGTACAGACACTCCTACTGCCACCTACCACACCCACAGATGTTCTCGCAGGCCTGCAGATCTGAAACAAAAATTACTTTGTTTGTGTGCATCAAATTAACACACATCTACACCTTAGGTATAATTAAATACAGATATATCAGTCTCTGAGCGTAGGGTTTTTCCTGGCTTAGAGGAGTCAGCTGATTACAAGAAGCTTTGATTTCCCTTTTTTTCCGTCTGCTTGAATGCTAGGCACCCCCTCCCAACTCACGTTTTTAAGCTGGATATACGACGTGGTGAAATCCAGTGTAAAGAGATGAGCCATGTGCCCACAACAGAAATCTGTTCCCCCCACAAGACAGTGGGATGGGCTTGAGCTGATGACAGGCTGTAGAACTTAACACAAGCGAGCTTGTGGGATCAGGAAAAAAGCCAGTAGTGTCTGTTGACACATTCTACTGGACTATTAGGATGATTTCAACAGGGAACATTTCTCCAGCACCATTTTCACATTCAAGGCTATATAAACATTCAGCAGTCCAAAATTATACATTCTCAGGGGAAACATCATCACTATGGAAAAAACACCTAGGTTTTACATAGTATTTTACCATTAAGTCAACTCAGTGAGTAGTCTGTACCTGGCTTCAGCAGGCGCTCCCTAAAGCAGAAACATTTCTTGCTTGTTTATAAGCAGCAATAAGAGTACTGAGAAATTAACACTAACCCAGGAAGGAGTTTGAGTTCCTTGGTGATTTCCACAACAACTGGGAAACTCACAACAAAAGAGAGGAAACCTGTATCTTGGTTATTACCAGCAGGCAAGTTAAAAGAAACAAGACAAAGCAGTCATAGAGCACTTACAGCAGAGTAGCTGGGGAACCAGTTATAGATATTTTTTTGTATCTGTTGCTTCTGAGGCAAAATTTTGAATTCTTTTCACACAGGATGTGTTGATGTCATTGTGTTAGGAGAAGACATGGTGATTTACCAGTAAATAGAAATCTCATCCTGTTGGGTGTCTCTGGTGATGCTTTAGTTATGTACCCTTTTGACACCCCTTTTTAGGGCTATACATACTACTATATCAGTGGATACTGATTTTATGGCCCTAAAATTCTAATCTGCTACCAGAAAGCAAAATGTATCCATGTTTTTTCTGGGAGACTGCAAAATCAGTGTGGGTTTGTTTCACTTTTTAAAAAGAAGACCTTCTCTTTTTTTTTTTTTTATTAAATACTCATTGTACATTGTAACATATAGTCCTCATTTTGCAAGTGCTGAGCATTTTTAACTCTGCTGAGCATTTTTTTTCTCTGTCCACACTGCTCCAAGGCAGAATGGGAGGACCTGCCTTGTTTGTGTATATGTTACTGACTTTGAAAATACAAGTTACATGATGGTTCTGTAGTGCCATCAGTTATGGTTACTCACATGAAACTGCAACCTGAGCAAGTTCTGAGAATTAAAAAAATGGAACTTGTAGGAAAATAACATTATCTCAAGCTTCTTCCTTTCCTTACTGGAAATTGCTGAAGTGATCCCCAAACCTGTTGCACAGAACTGTGATGAATAAATTTAGTAATGAATTTGATCCATCAACCAACAATTCTATTTAGAACCGATTGTTTAAATTTAATTCTGGCACTAATTTCTGACTTGAGTTGTACACTGTTGTGAATGGTTTCTATCTGAGAAATGGCCTCATCTGAGGAGTGGGCTTGCATGGATCAGACATTTACTGATTTGGATGTGGGAGGCATCAGTCCCACGCAAGTGTCACTGACCATCAGCAGAACTTACTCTATTTCAGGAATCCAAAGTTCCACCTCCAGATTCCCATCTCGGAATGGTTGGTTGCCTATAAACTATCCTGTGCACATTCCTCCAACTCTCTTGGCCTCCATCTCTTTTCTTCCATCCTTCCACCCATGACAGTAAAGTACTATGGATTTGCTTAGAGTCTGTTACTGTGAAAGAAATTCAGGGTGACACAGAGAACAGTGATCCTGTTCCTGCCATTATAAAATGATAAATAAATAAATAATGAAATATTTCATTTTAATCACAGTTCACCTCTCTAAGGCTAAAAGAAATATTCTAAATGGGAAGAAATTTTTGAAATGAAGAATTTGCTGTGAGGAAGTCTGGTTTAATTGTGTAGTGTTAATGTTAACCAGAACAACTCTAAATCACTGACCTCCATGCAGTTATTAAGGAAGAAAAAGAGAAAGAAAAGAGCAACAATTTAAGAGAGGTTGTAATTCTATAAGGCACCCCAACTTTATTTTCCTTATTTCAAAATTCCAGTATTCCACAGACTGTTAATGACAAGTACAGGTTGCTGCAACGTTGCACTGTAAACCTGCATCTCTGTTTCTATATTGCAGCTGACGGTGTCACATTAGTATCACTATATGCCATCTTGACAGTCCTTCCACAGTAGCAGTTAACCCACTGGATAGCGACTCTTGCCATGTAGAAATTTCCAGGAAAATATTTTATACCTTGTGAAGTATGCATTTACACCTGAATGATTTTGAACGCTTATTTGGAAAAAAAATATAAAAGATAATCCAAAGCCTTAGACCTTTGCTTTTTTTCTTTCTAAAGGATGAAAAATCTCAGCAGTTACAACTCCTGTCTTCAGCTGTTTCCTTAAGGCATTAAATGCTCAGTATCTTTTCTCAGACCCTGTGTTCCTGAAACATTAAATACACATAAGACAGCCTCCTTCTTTTCCATACTGCACAAAGCCCTGCTCTCTTATTAGATGGCTCAATGCAGATGTCTGTTTGTGGGCTTCATTCAGAGTTGTCTGTAGGACTGGCTTCCTCGCACATTTCATTTTTTGTTTCCCCCTTCTCCCTACTCTTCCTGACTTCCAGACCCTCTGCTCACTAGTAAGCAACATGCAAGGAAAAGCAGTCAAATTTTTATTTCCATTCAAGTTTCTCTCTCTCTCTTCTTTCTCCATCCTTTCACCTCTTTCTCTGTGAAACGCTTGCAATATTTACTTTGTTGGCATCACGTTTGCAGACACCTTGGAATAACAGTGACACATAGTCTGTCTTGGCAGAGAATAGATAGGGTTACGCATCTGATCAGGGAGTTAAGTAGCTTTGGGAGACAAGCCAGCAGCACACAGATAGGAAACACAGGTGCACCTAGCCAGAGACCACACCAGAAACAGGTGGGTTAGAGGAGATGGGCTTCCATTCTGATTTTAAAAGCCTGTTAAGCATTTGGGTCATTGGGCACTGGAACAGGCTGCCCAGGGAGGTGGTTGATTCACCTTCTCTGGAGGTGTTTAAGGCACAGGTGGATGAGGTGCTAAGGGGCATGGTTTAGTGTTTGATAGGAATGGTTGGACTCGATGATCTGGTGGGTCTCTTCCAACCTGGTTATTCTATGATTCTATGATTCTATTGCCCATGTGGCTGGGAAGCGGACAGGCTTGTTTTGTGCCACACTGAATAAAGCTTAGCATCTGCCCTCTGTCTCCATGGGGCGAGGGGTCTGCTAGGACTCTGGGCTCAGCCAGGCGTAATGGCAGGATAAGAGGACTGACTGCAGCAAACCACTTTCGGATTGGGAAGTGTGGTGTCAGAGAAAAGGGAGAGGTTGGGAGAGGGCAGAGAAAGGAGGAGGAGGTGGAGAAGGGGACTGGGACAAAGCTGGCTATTGGGTATTCACAGCATCCTAAACCCTGCAACAGGGTATTGTCCCGAGGCAGCGGTCCTGCTGGCAGAGGCGGGCAGGGACCACTCTCTCTGGAGGCAGCCAGCTGGAAGGTAGCCTGGGGGGCCCGAGGTGGCCCAGAGGCACTGTTTCTCCCTGGGCTCTGCAGCTAGGGAAACAAAGAGTGTCTTCCCCAAAATCCATGCAGTGCTGGCTACGTTTATTCAGGCCCCAGAGACCAGCTGTCAGGAGCCTGTGAATGACGAGAGATTTTTTAATGATGGTGCTTTCAACTATAATGATCAGTTTGCATTGCTTTCCATTTTCAAAGCTGTCTTTTTTTCCAAGGCAAAAAGCTGAAACCTTTCTTTAATGAAACGTAAAGCCCAAGACCCTCCTTTGCATGTGTGCCTCCCTCAGCCCCTGATGAAGAAACTCATTATCATGGGCTTTCAAGCCCACAAAGACGGGCTCTGCTAATACTCCACAGCACCTCTCACATGCTCATTCATGCCTTTTTTTATTAATTTTTTTTTCAGTCTAGTTTCAGCATACCTTCTAGGGGGAGCATTTCTGACTTGGTTTTAGGAAGGAAGGTAGGAAGAAGGGAGATTGCTTGAGAACAAGGGAAGTGGTAAAGTTTTTGCTTAACTATAAGCATATGAATATGCTCACTGAAATCCCTGGAAAAGCAATATACCTGCTGAAGCCTCGGTTCTTTATCCAGCATAGCTATTCCACAGTGCAAGACTCTCCACCTGTAAAATAGGAGAAGCGGCACTTGCCTGCTTTGGAAAGTGCTATGCTCTAAAAAAAGAAAAACACCCATAAAAGGCAGGTAACATTACAATCTGTGTCCATAAACTCAGCAGCAGATTCAAGCACTGTACTGCATCCATGTTCTTCAGCATGGGAATGATGGAAAAGGGAAAAAGGTAAACTAGGTATAAATGAACTATTTAAAATGTATTTGAAATTAATATATATATACACACACACATATCTAAATATATGTGTATATGTACATATGTTGAACCAGATGTCCTGACTGCAAGCAATGCTTTGATCCCATTATTTTTAGCATGTTTGTTAATGCAGGACTTCCTCAGAAGACCACTGAAACTGAGGAAAGGGTTCCCATTGGTTTCAAACACTATTAGAGGATATCAACACAACCTGTTCCACTAAGATAGCCAAGAGCTGGTAGGTAGTAGATAAATGCTTGCTATGAGATATACAGAATCTGAGCCCATTTTCAACCCAGGGGCAACCTGGGGCCAAACAGTTCCATTCCCTTACTGTTATTTGAAGTAGATACCCAAAGTTCGGGCTTGAGACCTTAATGGTTACTACTGCAGCAGCTCAACATCTTGTGCCTCCTGTGGCTTCCAAACCTAGGTATTAAGCACTACAGTCTAACATTAGAAAGAGAAATTGAGATGACTCCGAATAAGGTCTGCAACAGCTGAGCAGGAAGAACCTAAAGGACGCAGCAAAAAGGGCATGAAGAACACTGAGCAGGAGAAAAGCCTGGCTTGCAGCTGGGTGGGTCTTTTTGGAAAATTCAGCTCCTGTTATGTAAAGCAGGTGCTCAGATGGATAGTATGATTGCTGTCCATCTACTAGCTGTTTTCATCCGATAGTCCTCACAGAAAAACCCCAGTTTCTCTGAGTAGCAGTCAGCCTTTCTCATTTACAAGAAATGCTAATACTTTTCATAATGGCAAGATTATATTGATCTGCTGGTCTCCATTCTGTAAATGAAGACTAATTAAGCACTTGCTGAGACAGAATGGTTTTGATAGGGATGCTCACATGCTTAAAATTTGCTATCTGTTATTAGTTTGCCAAATCACCATTGCATACAAAATGAACAGAAACAAAAGTGGCATTTGGCTTTCGTCCCACTTCCTTGTCTATGGCCTCGGTACAAATCCAGTGCAACTTAAGACTGTTTGAATTTATGTCTATGAACTTAAGACTGACTGAATTTAACAAAATCTAATACACAGTATCAAAAGTATCTCATGCTCCAGGTCTGCTTCCTTTTCTGCTACATCAAATCCCAAATTACATGCAGAACCTCCCCTAACGTGCTGGTGCATCATTGAAAACAGTCACATTATACCAGACAATTTAGGTTACTGGTTTTACACTACAAAAGCCTTTCTATGGTTATAGCTTTATTGCTCTAAATGACTGCTTTTCTTTTATTTCTTTTTTCCCTTTTTTTTCCTTTCTCTTTCTGTTTAGCAGAAATGTAATGTAGAAACTTGAAACACGAGTTGAATCTTTCTCTGGATCAAAGAACGACAAAAGTCATGCCAAGAAACAGCATGAAGAATATCAGCTGCTGGGCTCAGACAGAAAGAAGGAACTTCTGATCAGTTAGACAGAAATGTAGGGCCCAAGAGTCACAGTTTATTACTTTTCTATAGAAAATGTGTGGATACATAAGAATCCTCTAAATTTAGAAGTGTGGAGAAGTGGTGCATGGAAAAAAATCCTGCCACAAATCCCCCACAGATGAGAAGCTGCAACATACTGAAATATATTGATCCGGGTTCCACTGCTGCTTCCCACTGAGCTATGGGGATTTCACGAGAGAAGTAACGGGCATTAATGGATGCATGGGAGGATGAAACAGCCAGATCAGGCTGGGGAGCTCAACTTTCTTCCCACCTCAGCACAGCCGAAACTCAATACCCAGAGCAAAGACTGCCTGATCTTGCATTTTCCCTTGCGTGGAAAGCACATAGGGCATGGTTTGTCCTGCAGAAATCAGAGATTGTGAAGGCCAATTAAGTCATTCAATTCAACTCCCCAGGCCAATTCAAAGACTGTTTTCTCTACTAGATACTGTATTCTGGGTTTCTTTTCAGTGTAATTTTAAAAGTCCCAAGTGACAATGCTTTCATTATTTCCCTGGGGAGATTACTTCACAATCTAATATATTTCACTGTCAAGAAGTTTTTCTTGAAATTCTTAAAATTTCACTCCTGATTTCCTTCCATTTACTTAGGCTATGCTAAATGTCAATTGTTAGTTACACTAAAATATTAATCTGTTTCCCAAATGTTGGTATAACACCACAATATTTGTCATTGTTTAGCCAGATTGAGTCTTATAGTGATTTCTTATTTTTCTAGTTCAAGTCCTACCCGAATTATGTTGATCCTCCCTGGGGACATTTCCTATACATCACAGTGTATCTGTTGTAGTGGTGCATACTCCAGATGATGCTTTTCATACAACCTTGATGCCTAAAATATTTCCCCTGCCTCTGCAATGCATTGACTGTTAGAGTGGTTTTAATTCTCTCATGTCAGCTCATACTTGAAGTGCGTGCCTAATTTCATTGCTCATGCTCACCAGTGAGTCTCTGTCATTAGCACTAATTCTCAGTCCTTTTACTTCTGTGTTTGGAATTTTATTTCCACATATTCATCAAGTACATTTTGTATTTCAATCTCATTATGTATGTTCATGTTTCTAAAAGATCACAACTTCTGCTTATGTTCTGTACTTAGTTCTCCAGTATGAAATCATTCATGTTTGTAAATTGCAACTAAGCCATACTGTCACCTGGACTTGCAGACATATTGAGAATGATATTTTCCTAGACTTTTCTTTCATCCTTCATAGCAAATGTGATGTTTCAAACCTGTTTTTCCCTGCAAGTCCATGCCTGCATTCATGCACATAGCCAGGGCTAATCTTGTGAGCATCACAAGAAAAAGCATGTGAATAACACAAGTAGATGCCTGGATGGTCCTGATTATGTGCACAAAACAAGGCATTTCTGTGTCAGTATTTAAGTCCAAATGAAGAAATTGTTACGACAAAATAAAGTCGCTCTAATTTGTCAGCCTGTCGTATTCTAACAAAAGCCTGCTTTGGCAAAATGTCTTTCTGGACAGTGGGTTCATAATCTCTTTTGACAGTCACCGGAGATGACTGTTAATATGAATGACTTTACCTTTTATAAATGCCACCTGTATTATCAACATTGATTTGAAAGTGACGTAATTTTCTTGTAAAACACATTAGGGTTTTATGCTTTTGGCAAGCAGCTCTGCTTTGATGACTCAATGTAGTGACTCTTCTTTTAAGCAAGGAATGTCAAATACTTGCCTCAGCTCTTATGTTGGCTATATGGCTACATAACCAGACACAAAGTAACCAATTTAACTTAAAGCTGTGCTAATGATCTGACACTTCTTTCTGCATTTAGCTTTTTAAGCACAACACTTTGATTATGGCTATATAATCATCAATATCTATAATGACACATTGTGGGTGATGTTGTCAAATAGCATAAGCATGCTTCTACTCTTTCAGAGCCTTTGTGCTCACACAGTCCTTCTTATACAGCATCTTTCATTCAGCACGAATTTACTTTAAGCCCTCTGACTTTTAAATATCTTTTTATCAGATGAACTGCTTGCCCCTCGAAGAAAGTTTGCAACTCAACTGTACGTTTCCTGGAAGCCGGTGATTTCTGTCTCCTAAATGATAACTGTTATGACGATCACATAAATCTCTGACCTAGAAGCTCAACGAGAGGGCGGTTAAATCTGCAAGGGAATTCAGGTACCCTAGAGGTTCAATATTCTAGTGCCTAAGTGAGAACATGGAAGCACATGTTATTACTTAATGTATATGTTTACAGATTTCAGACATCTCCTGCTCTAGGCAGCAGCTGTGAGAAATTGCTGAGGACTCTTATTTTAATTCAGTCACTTAAATTTCACTTTAGATAGCTAAGTTCTTTTATGGCTTTGCTTCTGGTTGCCGAATTAGACAAGACGGAAGAAGGAAGTATTACCCTTATTTTACAAATGAGGAATTCCAGTGCAGAGAAATTAAATACTTTGCCTAAGGAAATGTAAGGAAATTGAGGCAGAGTTGGGAAAGTCCATTTAAGCTCTGCTTCAGATCTAGATCTCCTTCATCTCTGATTCCAGTGATTTAACAAAAAGTCCACTCTTCCTCACTTCTTTCAAATATGTCAGCTCACAAATGGTTCTGAACTGCACATGTTGAGACAATAATTCTGTTTACTTCCCTTTTTTAATGTGTATTTTCTCATGTAATAATTAATTCTCATACTTTACATAGATTTTCGTACCATGAGAATCTCCCTGGTTTGCAAGTGCCATTTAGAAAAACCGTCAGCAACATAGCTAACATCTGTCACAGGCTGTTTGTATCTTCATTGTCTCCCCAGGGAAGGAGTGTTATTTTAATATGACGTTTGCAAAGACATGTGTTTCCAGGTATGTTTTCAAGGAGGCAAGCGAAGGTGAAAGTGCACAGCCATGATGTTGAAGTTATGATAGTCTCTGCTTTCCAAGGGAGTTTGTTGCAGGCAGGGCTGACTCAAAACTTCACAGCAGCGCATGTTAAATTGCATGTTCCTATCCTGAGGTGGGGTTGGTGTCAGAGCTGGGATGTTCCAGCTACTGGAAGGGAAGGCAAGGAGAGCAAATCTGGGAAGTAGAGCCATGGGAGGCCACAGAGGGCTGGCATGTCTCCTCCTGCAAGTAGGAGTTTGACTCCAGGCATCAAAGAGCAACAGCTGCTGGTTTTGACTTTGCCCTCGAGCAGCAACTTTGACTTCCCATGGATCTGGCACGGGCAGAACCAGCAGCCTGGTCATGATCACTTTGCTGTCAGTAGAAATCTGCCACACTGGGCGATGGCCGAGTTTGCCTTTTTCTCTGGCACCCTGGCTCCAGCCTTTGCCTGCAAGGCAAACTGAGGCCAGCCACTTCCATCATGTCAGGAGTGGTGGCACCGCGATGGTACAGGTGGTATGCAGGACTGCATGTACACAAACTTCAGGTGCAGCTACAGCCTTTTAGGGCTTACAGGCTCACTCATGGAAACTGAGGAAAGCAGGTCCTGGAGCTGTTTGGCTTCAGGTAGCTCTTCAGATTTTCAGGTGGCAGAGTTTAGGGAACATATTTAGGTAGGGCTAGAAAGATGGATTCTTTAACATCCAGTGCAACCTACTAAAGTGACAGGGCCTGATAAACAGACCTAAAACAATATCACTGGCCCATGGATGATTCGTATTGCATTACTATGTGTACTCGTCAATATGTAACTTCTCACATTGCTTTTATCAGTAGAATTGTGCTATGCTGGTCTTAACACATAGAATGTGAGAAAATGTATCATAGTTGGCATTAGGAGTAGAATTGGGCTGTGCAACCTTAATTGTAGTTTCTCTAGCATATACAGTTCAAGAAAAAGACCATCAACACCCTGACTCAGCATAAGCATGAGCACTGTGTGAAAAGAGAAGTGCTGTTAAGCAGTGTTGCACCTCAACAGTTCCATTAGTTTAAAGACAAGAGATATCCAGCTGCTTCCTTATCTCCTCTTTTGGGGCCTTGGCCATGCACCAGGAGGAGGGGGCCAATGACCAGCTGAGAGCAGAGACTGTATTTTTAGAATGATATAAGTTGTTTATTTAACAATATAAAAGCTGGACCCTTTGCAGACGCCCCACCTATAAGTGGACACGCTGTGTAGGACCCACCAGTTGCTGGGACATGCTCTCCAAATCTTTGCTGGAAAATGGAATTCCATGGTGATCGTGCATCTGGATGATGATGATAACAGGGCAATTGGTCATATATCTTTCTTAATTACTGTACTTATTCTCTTGTAGTAATGATTAGACACATTTCCTTGAAAGCTGTTATTGTTAACTTGTTATTCAACACTACTAATAATTTGCTATCCTTCTTGTTATAATAAGTTAAGTAAAACTTGATTTTACTGAATATTTGACAGTTTGGTCTTGTATGCTGATCTCGCTTTGTGCTTAGCTCTCTGTGGTAAAACATCTGCCCAACAATATTTCCTTGCAAGCCCACTGACTGGTCACTCAAAATTTGGCCAAACTTGGTTTGTTTTCATAGAACATCTCAGGTTTAGTTATAGGGTGCTTTCTAATGAAATATAGCTTTATTTAATAAATGTACATCTGTCTCTGTACACTGGACCACTTCTATCTTGCTACATCTGGCAACCCTGAAAGTGGCTTTTGTTAGTTTCTGGGTAAACTCAGGGATAGGAGACTGTTTGCCACCTGGTCAGGAACGAGGTCTGCGAGGTAGATTTTCTCAGCACTGGACTGACAGATGGTCAGGGAGAGGAAGGCTCTCTGTTCAACTGTCACACTAACAGCTGTCCTCAGGAGTGGCACCAGCTGTTGAGCACTTTCTTTCTCAGGCACAGGCCCACTTCTCAGGGCTCAAATTGCAGTTCTCGAGGGTTTCTATTAACTCCTGATGAGATGAATGAAAGTGCTGAACTCAGGGAATATAGGTGGGCTGTATATAGGTGGGCTCTTTATAGGTGGGTGGTTTGTTTGTGGGTAGGAAGGAGCAGATATGTTCGCCTTTGAAAACTCCCTGAATACGCATAATCCTGTTGGTTCCTGATGTCTTCCAAATGCCTGTAAGCAAGTTGAAAATGGTAATCTGCACAGGTCTAGATTCTCCATAATTCAAATGGATCAACTAAATCTGGGCACATTGGTTTTGAACTGAAGCAGAGGTCTAGAGTATTAATGCTGTAATACCATACAATTTTTCTTTCTGCTTGTTAGGAACACGGTACACTGCTGTTTTGTCACAGATATATCTGTGCAGATGTTCTTGCTAATATGAATTACATCAAAACTTTGTACAGAAAATATGGTATTTACATGACATGATTTTGAAACAAAGATTTTTTCAATGGCACAGCAACACTGTCCACAGTTCCTCCCTATGTGACACTTGAAAGACACAGTAGGTGATGCTGAGACTGAACATGATCCCACTCTAACAATCAAGTGAGTCTGATGTCAACTTAGGTTGTACGTCAGTAATATTTCTGCAGCCAGATAGTGGGCTCCGTAGAAGACTGTGACTCTGAGGAGGTACTGTAGTATGAGTACTTTTATGTCAAAACCCAGTTATTTTTCTTAGAGAAAGACAATAGTTATTTTTTCAAATATCCTCAAATAAAGGCATAATTAATTTTTCACTTCTTCTTTCATCATCATAATTTGAGAAATATAAGAAAATTCTAAAGTTCCAGTGATTCAGAACCTAATATCTCTGTTAGTGTGGCAGAAATGTATATTACGTGTACTAGCTTCTCCTGTCCTCTTTCTTCTTGTCACCTCTGCCATTGGAATCAGATAGTCTCCAAATCGAAAACAGGTATCTGATTCAGAAGAGTGTATTTCTCATAAAATGCAATGAATCCTGTTGCAACTTGATTGGATACAAATGAACTATAGAAAATGAAACAAAACAGCCAGTTTGCAATGTAGGTGAAGTCTCTTAACATGCCTAACTGAAGATCCAGGTGGCTGGGGAAAAAAAAGGCCAGTCAACTGCTATGACTGCAAGCACTCAGCAGACTTTCCAGTCTCTTCATCTTTAAGTGTTAGTAATCTGCATCAGAATCAGTTCTTCACTGGAACTGTTGTTTCAATAAGGACCAATACATGTTTAGAAGAGGAATTTTTTTCCTTTTGAAGATGATTTATGCCCCATATTATGGGCCTGACCCAGTTACAGCTGATAGTGGTGAAAGTCAGCTGCAGCTGCACTGAAGACAAGAGGTATGCTTCTGTCCATTAGAGGTAGGTGGAAGTGGAATCATGCCTCACTTATGTGAAAACAAGCCACAGAAAAACCTATTGCTTTAATTGCCTCCTAAAAGGTTGACATGGTCTAATTTGCTTATGGTTAAACACCATAATTTATGATGAACAGAGTGATGACCTTGGGCACTCAGCACCAATTACTAAGCTCTCCCCTCCTTCTCAAATTATTTTACTTAATTCTGTTAATAACAACAGCAACAATCTCCAACCCTCAGAACATCTCTTTGCTTGAAAAAATTATTGGCCTAACTAATTCCTGGGCAAACCTCAATATTTCTTCCCGTATATATTGTATATTGACATACAGTGCTAAACCTCTGGCCATCACAACAATTTACTGGTTTTTAGTGGTTGGAATATTTCACCTCCCTGTTAAATATCTCTTTGCCCTTTGTTAAGTTTGTTGCCTATTAAATTGCATGTCTAGCTTTGGAGCTTATGTTGCTGCACCCCTGCTGCTTTAGCTTCTTATCTCCATAGGATTTGCAGTAGCACACACAGCCAGCAAATGAATTTGCACATATTTGCGGCATGGAGCTTTGACTTTTAGTGTTTGCATGTAAATGAAAAAAAGGAGGAAAAAAAAAGGCGGAGAAAAAAAAAAAGGCACAGAAAAAAAAAAAGAAGTCACTTCCTTTTCATGATCACCAATTCATCACCACTAAAGCACTGGGAGGAAAATAGTTATCAACTTCCCATTTTAAATTATGACTTCAAAGCAAACCTTCGATTTGAATGCCAGACTCTGAATGTTGGGGAAAGAGGGGGAGAATGTGGGGGGAGAGAGAAGGGAAGGAAGTAGGAGGGACTGGACCTTCACCTTGTGATGGGAGCAACACCCACCATCACAGAGAGAAAAACAACTTGTTAAGGGTTCAGAACACCCATTGGTTTCTCACTTGCCTTGTTTATGCTCATTCAGGGATTAAGGGAGACACTGCAGGAGCCCATATTCAAATCCACTCTTACAGTGAAAACTTACTCTGATTTCCCTTTAGGGTATGAAATACTCACCTAATAAGAAAAATTAAAAAGCTTACATTTTCATAAACTTCTGGAAGACTGAGTTGTAACCACTTGCTTGCTTTTTTTTTTGCTTGGAGCACTTAAGTTCAGCATCCATTCATGGAGGTACATGTTTCTGACAAAGTTCAACTAAAACCATATATAGTCTGTGTCATAAACATCCTGTTTTATCACTACATATTTTTACAGTAAGGTAGATAATTTAATTCACTTTGGAGCTTGTTTAAAGGTTTTAAGTGCCTGCCTAAGCCCAGGTCCATCTTTCAGGAACCTGTTTTTCTGCTTGCAATAAAGCAGCCCCTCCTGAGCTCCTTCTCTTCTTCCTTCTCTGCCTCTTTCTCCCTGTCCCTCCTTTAAAAATTTTATTATCCCATAGCTAGCATATTTAAGGCTGCTTACAGAACTGATACATCAGTACAATAGTACCACATTGATTATGGTTGGAAATAATCACAGGAAACCATGCTCCCACCGCTTCTCCTTTCTGCTGTGTAAACACCTTCTTTTTGGCCAAATGAAAGGAGGATCTTCTGTATACAAGCTATGTCCGGGCCTTAAAAATGTTCTATATAGGTGTCTTTGAGGACTTTTTTCAGCCTATTTTTGTGTCAGTCTCCTGAAGCTATCGTATTTCAAAAGCCAAGCTATTCCTTTGTTCACGTCCATTAATCCATTTCCTCTGATGGAAGGAAGTGGGCTGATGGTTTTTGAAATGTGCATGCTATTCTCACACATTAGTTTACTCAGTAAAAATTCCTATTAAAATAACATTAATATAAATGCACTAGAAACACCTTTGCAGAAATTTCCTAGGCTTTTAAAAAGAGAAGAGACCCTGACTCCAATGAGCATTTTGCCATTTGTTTCCATCAGAGCATAGCTCAGTGCCAGATTACGTCTTACCTCAGAGTTTATTTTTACAGTAGGAAGATATGCCTAATAAGACAAGGCAAGGTTTAGATATTAAAACACAGCCTGTTCTAAACCTTAGGCTCCCTGTTTAGGGCCTTTACTCATTTCCATACAATCCCATCTTTAATGGAGCAGGACCTAATCCTCCTTTCTCAGCAGAGTATTCATTTTGGCAGGAGAGTGTAAGGGGTAATTAAGGGGCCCAGCCCCCTGGCTGTGTTGTTGGTAGTCCTTTATTTGCAGCCAGCTGCCAGGAGCTCAGAGGAAGGAGGGATTCTCTGCTGGAGGGATGCTCTGGGTCCCAGGCTTGACCCCTTCCAGCTGCCCAGCAGAGAGACAAGAGCTCCCCCTGCACTCTGAGCACAGACTGTATCCCCCAGAGAAGGCCTCTTCTGCTCCTTCCAAAACCCAGGCTGTAATTTTAATTGGGTAGCTCTGTCCATTTAAAGGTAACAACAAGTCATATTTGGCATAAAGTTGTTCTAAAAGTATGTATCTGCTGTTCACAAACAGGAAACAAGGAAAGAAGAATTGCTGTTTTACTAGAGCCATTTGAAATTTGAGGAGTCATTAAAAGCTTTTATTCAAATAAATAAATTCATAAAATTGCCTAGAACTCAATAGTGCAGGATGTCTAATCAATAGTAATTCATTTTCAGAATTGCTGTCTGTTATACAAGCCAGGAATTGCAAGAGGTAAATCATGACAAACACTGCATGCACAGACAGGATCCGTTCTAACACAGCAGGGGTCATGCTGGAATCACTTCATCCATTTTTAAAGTTTGAAAGCCTAGGGTGCAGCAGATTTTCAAACAGGCCAATCTGTGTGATATTTCTGGCCACAGAACTCCGTTTTCCCCACCGACAGTAGTAACTAAATCTCTGTGATGTACTTTATGCCACAGGATGGATAATTTGCATTAGGAGTAATCTTCTGGTGACTTTTCTGGTGTCTGTAGTTGGCAGAATGAATTGCAGGGCTACATTTAAACAAGATTGCTTGTAAACATGATTTCAGGTTGAAAACTATTAAAATGAGTAGCTGAACTTTTGGAGCTATAGCCTGTGTTACAATTATTGTCTAAATACACAAAAGGGGCAAAGATGGAGCAGGGCCACTGTTTCTCCAGTTTTTCACTGAACTTTATGAATAACAAAAGCAAAATGAAAAATATAATAAAAGACAAAATCATTCCCCTTGCAGGCCTGCTACTGCCTGCTGCTCATCTAACTGAAATTTTCTGAAGGTAAATTCCAGTTCATTTAAAGTTCTGGTTTTAATTCTGTCCATAGATGATTGTGAGAAATTCACTTTTATAGTTTGGAGGCATTCCACCTGGAAAATATTAACCCTGGAAAATGATTTTTCCATCTGTTAAAATATGGGAGAGAGCAGAGGGGGCAGGGCAGGGAATAAATTATGATCTATGTAGATTAAGGCCAACATTTTCAAAACCAGGAACTAACGTTAGTCTTGTATATTCAAACTCAGACACAAATAAATATATAGTGCTTTGGGAAATTGTGCTAAACCTCTACTAGCTCTGTCTTGTTGCTTTTTTTAACCTTACCTTATAATTTCAGGCCACAGTCAGCTGCCCAAATGTGGATGAAAGATAAGCTTATGCTCATCGTTCTTTGTGACAGTGTTGACTCACATCTCAGTGACCAGAGTCTATGGTTGTCTCTTCCTGTGCCAGTCTAGGCTAGACCCTGTGGATCTGTTCATAGATAAAGGTTAAATACTCCACCCTGCCATGATGGTAGGTGCTGGTCTCTTCTCCCAAGTGAGAGGTGATAGGACAAGAGGAAATGGCCTCAAGTTGTATCAGGACAGACATCAGGAAAAATTTCTTCACAAAAAGAGTTTTTGAACACTGGAACAGGCTGCCCAGGGAGGAGGCTGAGTCCCTATCCCTAGAGTTATTTAAAAGATGTGTAGATGAAGTGCCCAGTGATATGTTTTAGTAGTGCTGAGGTATGGTTGGACCTGACGATCTAAAAGTTCTTTTCCAACCAAGCAACTCTATGATGTTGAACTTCTGTCTTGCTACATTTCCTTTAACAGCAGCTTCCATGAGAAAATTACTAACCCACAAATTTCTGCTTAGTGATTTAATTGTCTACAACACATTGCTGGTAGCTACATTGAGTTTTGTAGTCAGCATATGCAGTTGGTACTGAAAAAACAAAGTAACGGCAAGTCCAATTCGAGCAAGACCCCCTAGCACAAAATTATGTTCTGCTAATCCTACCGAAACAACCACTTCCAAAATGTCAAGGGACATGGCTGTTCTTTTAAACCCCTGTGAACAGAGCAGAATTTGTTTTAAAAAGTTATTTGGCTGCACTTTCCCCTCGTTTCTTTGTTTGTTTCTTGTCTAAGAAAGAAACAAGTTACAGTCTATGCTGAGTAGTTGCTGCTTCTGAATGGGGCATTTCTGGGTAGTCATGTGAAGACTCTTGCTTATTCTTCATCCCCACACACCATGGCTGATGAGACAACTGCTTGCACCTCGTTGAAGTATTTTTTATCCCTTTAAAGCAGGCCTGCATTTGCTCTGGCTTCTTTTTCCTTCCTAGACTGATGTTTAATTATTCTTTGCACAGTTTCTTTTGTTATTCTTTTCCTGTATTTTATGTTATGTTGTGTTTACTGGCTCATGCTTATCAGCTCTGAAGTATCAGTAGACATGCATCTACCTAAGCCCATCTCTACTTTTCCCTGGGTGAACAGTTTCATGGAGGACAGCACAGCAGCACAGATGAGATATGTTCTCACTGAAATGTGCACAGTGCACGATGTCACCTGGGCTGTGACTCTTAAGGAAATGGACTCAAGCACTCTAGTATCTTCTCCAGCAAATTTTCTGCTAAAATTACTAGCTTTCCTGAGCAAGGACTGACTCCAAAACATACTGCAAATAATTCAGCTTTGCACTGATGTAGAGGAAGTGTAGCAACGCTCCACTAATACCCACCAGATCAGACTCACAATATGTAGGCATGCAGGCCTATGCTTGCCTATGCAGGGAAGGATGCTTCAAACTCCTCTTGAATTTGAACACACTTTCTATCTCTGGCCCTTACAAATGTGGAAATTAACACACAAAAGGGAATCCTAGCCCACAGAAGCTCTTTTCGCAAACCACTTACAGCTTGAAGGAGAATTAATACAGCCTAATTTATGACCTTGCATTTATAATATCCTTGTGCTGTTAAGCCAAGAACATTAGTCCTACCCAGGCATACTCTGCACTTGCATGAAGCACATGTTCTGCAGTTTGGTACGTTTGCTGCTATTTGGTTTTAGCTGTACCAATTCGGCATGAACATGCTTAATGTTTTCTTGTAACACCAAATTTCACAAAGAACTTCTTACTGCTTCCTGATCAACCAAGATCTGAAATTCCGGCACAGCAGTTTCCCTCTGCAGTATAGGACTTTCCTATGAGACTTACTTCAGTAAGGCCTGTGCTTAAGCATGTGTTGGTCTGAGAAACAGGAGATCCACTCCTGCACTCAAGTTCCTTCTCTCAAGGGGTATGGCTGCTATAGTACTCTGCCAATCCAGGGTGTTGTGGCTTAAAGTGTTCTTCCCACTTTGGAGCTATAAAGGGACAAAAAAGAAACATGTTTAACAAGACAGTGGTCAGAAATGTACACAGCAATCAGGGTTCTGTGATCAAGAAGAAAGAAAGAAGGAATGAAGAAAAAGAAAAGGAGAAGAAAAAAAGGAGAAAAGGAACCAGAGACACATACATAGATAGTTCAAATACGGAAGCTCAGCTTGCTTGCATTTGCATAAGGACATTATGACATTAGGCAGAACAATGTCCTCTCAACCCAAGTTCCTGAAGTAAGATGGTTCTCTGTCAGTCCTCCCTTAAAGCTTTATACAATGATGAGGACCTAATAGCAGGCAACCTGTTATTTTACTCCACTGATTGTGTCTAATATCCTTCTGGTTCAGTCTTATTACTATTTGCATCAGTTTTGCCCTAGTTTTTCTCTGCAATGCAGTCTCTAAAGGCACCTTAAAATACAGCTGTGGCTTTAAATTTTTCCACCATCAGAGCATCATTACCTGTTCCCCAGAGGTTTTGGTAAATTTTTCTCTCTCACTTCCCCTGCAATAGCATTGCTCTGAGACTTGCAGCACATGCCAAATAGGCTATCCCACAGACGAAATGTGTGGAATAGTTTCACTGGTCTAATCTTGCACTGTAATCAAAGAATGAGGAGGACATAGAGTAAAATAATACAGCACTGATTAAACCACTGTAGACAGACAGGGTAAATAAACCAAACCATTGTCTTTTTTTCTAGTGTAGTTGGGCTAATGTCTGGGACATACATACCTCTACACCTGAACAAAATATGAGTAGCCATAGGAACTTTGTAGTCTGAAGCTACTTCTTATTATAAAGATCACATTTGCTTGAGTGCCGTATATACAAAGCTAGCAAAATTTTGAGCAGGAATGAGCACTAGCCTCTGAATCAAGTGGTCTCAGGATATTTAGCTACTTCAGTAGCTGGCTGCTAGGGGAAGACAGGATATTTTCCATTTTTAGAGAAGGAATGAATGAAATGGAGATCCAGCAGAGCAGCCAGTTGAGTAATCAGAGGTGGAAGAGGATCTTGACATACTAAGTAAGCATGAACCTGGGAAGTTCTCAGAGAATCTATCTGTTACTCAGGAAGCAGCAGGACATTTTGGTGTTAATGAAGGCTAGGCATAGACCACAACAGAGATGTTGGCACATTCCTACAACATCCAACACTAATATAGATACATTTTACTAGATCCTGAAATTATTGTCAAGTTCCTCAGAGTACTGGTAATTGGGTCATGATGATGAAAACAGTTCTTCATATAAGGGCTCATTATGGCTGCCATAAAATCAAATATTTAGTTATCTGTCTTCCATTATGTACTGAAATATATGATATTTATGATGTAATTAAATATTCAGGCTTAATGCTGAGACACTTCTATCTTAGCCTCAGAAATGAGTGAGCTCCTGAAAATGTACTTTGCATAAACGAGATGTATATTTCATATAAAAAGATGCACACTGAAATAGTAATAAGATTTCCCTGAACTCTCTACACTGTATTCTGAAGAATACGCACCCTTAGCAAGTTTGTGGATGACACTAAGCTGGGTGGAAGTGTCGATCTGCTGGAGGGTAGGGAGGATCTGCAAAGGAAACTGAACAGGCTGGACGCTGGGCTGAGTCCAATGGCATGAGGTTTAACAAGGCCAAATGTTGGGCCCTGCACCTCGGGAACAACAACCCTATGCAGTGCTACAGACGAGGAGAAGTCTGTCTAGAAAACTGCCTGGAGGAGAGGGACCTGGGGGTGTTGGTTGACAGCCGACTGAACATGAGCCAGCAGTGTGCCCAGGTGGCCAAGAAGGCCAATGGCATCTTGGCTTGTATCAGAAACGGTGTGACCAGTAGGTCCAGGGAGGTTATTCTCCCTCTGTACTCGGCACTGGTGAGACCGCTCCTCGAATATTGTGTTCAGTTCTGGGCCCCTCACCACAAGAAGGATGTTGAGGCTCTGGAGCGAGTCCAGAGAAGAGCAACAAAGCTGGTGAGGGGGCTGGAGAACAGGCCTTATGAGGAGCGGCTGAGAGAGCTGGGGTTGTTTAGCCTGGAGAAGAGGAGGCTGAGGGGTGACCTCATTGCTCTCTACAACTACCTGGAAGGAGGTTGCGGAGAGGAGGGAGCTGGCCTCTTCTCCCAAGTGACGGGGGACAGGACAAGAGGGAATGGCCTCAAGTTCCACCAGGGGAGATTTAGGCTGGACATTAGGAAAAAAATTCTTCACAGAAAGGATCATTGGGCACTGGAACAGGCTGCCCAGGGAGGTGGTTGATTCACCTTCCCTGGAGGTGTTTAAGGCACGGGTGGATGAGGTGCTGAGGGGC
This sequence comes from Phaenicophaeus curvirostris, assembly GCF_032191515.1. Classification (NCBI taxonomy): domain Eukaryota; kingdom Metazoa; phylum Chordata; class Aves; order Cuculiformes; family Cuculidae; genus Phaenicophaeus; species Phaenicophaeus curvirostris. The sequence continues at coordinate 40,429,622 of NC_091394.1, forward strand.
ATGGCTTAGTGTTTGATAGGAACGGTTGGACTCGATGATCCGGTGGGTCTCTTCCAACCTGATTATTCTATGATTCTAAGATTCTATGATTTAAATGTACTCATTATGTTGGGAGCTTTCCCAGCTTCCACCAAAATGCTCTGTATCACTCAGCTTGCTCACACCATCCATGGTCTGACAGTCTCATTTCAGCCAAATCTTGCCAAAAGTGTTTTTTCTTCTGATGTTAATGCTTGCTGTTTGAGATTCTTGACAAGCAATAAAGATTTTTCTTTTCTGTTCCATTCAGTTCTCTAAAAAATGCTACTGTATTAGTTAACAATGAAGGCATACCAAACCACGATAAAGTGTTCTAATAGCTCTTAGCCACCACATTATGCCTAAATGACAATAACCCTTTTTCTAATTTATGCAAAAAATGCTTAGTTATCTCACTTTTCAAGTGTGTCCTTTGTATGTAAAAACACCATAATATGAAGATTTTCTTTAAGTGAGAAAAGAGAGCTCCTGCATATCTAAAAATTGTTATAAAAATAATAATTTTAAATTATGAGAGAAAGATATAAAAATTATGCAGGTACCCTAGAATGCTATCATATATTATCTGAACATTCGCGTTGCTTTTAAATTATTTCTTTGGCAATGAACTATGTCTTCATGAGTTACTGCCATGATAAATTTTTGATGAGTGTTTATTTTTCAGGTAATTTCCTTCTTTTTTGTCTCCCTGTGGTTGTTGTCTGTCATTACATTGGTAATGCAGAAGTTGTTACTAAATCACTTTGAAAAATATTTACTCTCTTTCCAAAACAATTTGGGATGCTTACAACATCAGTAAAATGTATTCACATGAGTTGTATCTCATTATGTCAGTTGATACATGAACAACATAACTTTTACCCTGGTGTTTTCTGATTTGCCCAGGAAATATCTGACCAAGGTGGTCAAAGAAGTGGTTATCAGCCCTAGCTACTCATCAGGAGGCAATTTAGTAGTATCTAATTTGTATGCAATCTAACCACCAGTCCTCTTTGTAACTTAGTTTAGTTGTCTAATTACCTCAATTATTATTAGAACTGCTGGCCTTCCGGTGTTATTATTTCTTTAGTTTCATATGCTTGGATCTATTTATAGAATGAAGTGAAAAGCTCCATCTTTGTCTTTAGCATCTTAAAATCTATGAAATTCTTTCAGAGGCAAGAGAAATGTCTTGTTAAGTTGTTTGTGGAACAGTAACAAATAATTGCCTCCAACTCATTCTTATTTATAGTGATCTTTAATTCTTGAAGTATTACCAACAGGCTGAGATGAAGAAAAGCAATACACTGGAAGGCTGTCAAGTAACCTGCAATGTCACTCAACACAAGAGGCAAAGAGGAAGACAGATTTGGAATGATAATTGACTGCTGAATGTTACCACTCTGTCACATACAAGCTTCATTATACAATAAAGGAAGCCAGCTATATTGTATCGTATGACTTGTATACTGAACTGTTTGAACAAATATATTTCATAACCGGCTACACAGTGGCATGCAGAATAAAATACATCAAATATTTCATGGCTATCGCAGTACATTCTGCTGCTGTACAGTGTGTCAGTTTTGTCTTATGATTCTTCCACTATAGCAGTTTCCAGATTTTATTATATCATATACATGTTTCAGTACACAGCATAAGAGCTTATAAAATACTGAGATTGCTATGGAAATGAGATGCATTTTCTGATGGCTTTGTATGGTGTGTATAGGATCTTGATCTGCGGGCCTGCAAAGGCTGCTGATACACAGTGTCAAGATCAAGCATGATACTGATCATGTGCCCTTAAATTTTGCCTTGCTAGAATGGAAAGAACCTTGACCAGCTGAATGCTTTTTATCAGTTGCCCAAGACTCCTAAGACTTTCATGCATCTACTGTCTTTGGAAAGATCAAGTGTGTTGATGACATCCACTAAAACGCAGACTTGGTCACTTGGTCTTGTTAAAGAAATCCCTCCCATATGGAGCACATCCAGGGCTGTAAAACAGAAGATACTACACTTTTTATTTTATTCATTTTAATAGGCCAACAAACAAACAATTTTCATACTTGCTGTATATCCATCTGTATGTGCTATTTACAGGGCCACCAACATGGCAGCATGTTTGCAACTCATTATTTTAAACAGGACCATTCTCATACTACCACACCCATACAGGTGGTAATTAGTATCACAGAGAGACGTGTCCATGGCACTGATGGATTGTAGCAGGGTTGTACTTTGGAGTTTTTACAGCTCAAAATTGGGATATTTGCCTTCCAAATTTACACATGTTGTTGAGTGCATGCAAGAAAAGGACTTGCATCTAGTGCATAGAAAATTGCTGTTCATTGATTCTTCCCCCAGCGAGTAACTAGTGCTTATCATCATTAAAAGCAACTGATATTAATCTTTTTTTCTCCTAAATTCTCCTGCTATGTTAATCAGCTATGATAACTAAAACACTGAAGTGTGGCTATATATCTCTCTGACCAAATGTCCGTAAAAGAGAGTTAGTTAGCTGTCAGTCTGAAATAACAGAAGTGCTCTAGGGTGCTTAGAGCTAAATGATTCTGTTATGTGTCCTAGTGTTGTGTTTCTGACTTCATCCACAAGCCTCAATCAAAGAATGTCAGAAAGCTGGTGCAGTATACATTAAATCGCCACTCTGCTACTTTCTCTTTTCCATGACTATTAAAAATACACTCCTGTTTTAATTGGAATCACTCCTGAATTAAATCAGATATATATATATCATCAGAGTCTCAGTTATCAAAGATGAGCAGTCAGTAGAACTGCTGGGTGCCGTAATATCAACCTCTGATTCAAATACAAAAGCATGTTTTCCTATTTTATGTGGCTTTAGGCCACTGTATTTGCACTAACTTAAAGCTCCCATTTAGATACTGTGCCAACAAGATAAGAGATCTGACCCTGCAGAATTTTGGAAGAGGGAATTAAGTCAGGTTGCACTGCCTTCCATCTGCCTCACTTTGGAATAATTTTCCCATTTTCTTCCACTAGAGAAATCCATCTCTTCCTCTTACCTACAAAGCAATGCCCTTCCTTCTGGTGTGTAAAGGGTCATACCCCTACAGCCATGGCAATTTTTCAGCCTTATGTCACTTGCCATATCTCATACATAAAAAGTTCTTTTTTAAGACAGGTTCTCCACTCCCTTTGTAGTTAATACTAGGGGTCAAAATCCAGCCAATTATTCTCAAAACCTATGACTTTCCTTCTCCTAGTTCAATGACTCAGAGACACTAGCAAAGATAAAGATCCAGATTTGACTGTTCTATAGGAACCACCCAGTTACCAATGATCCTACCTTTTTACTTCTGTGCCTCTCAAGAGCTGAATCAGAGAAAGCACTCATCTGTATCATTCCTCATTTATGTGCCTCTCCTTACAGAACAGACATAGTTACTGCTGTGATGCTTACATTGCACAGTTTTTTGTATGAGATTCAATTGTAAATGGCCTAAAAAACTGAAAGGACATTTTTTTTTGTTTGTTTAAGATGAGCTACATTTTAAGAACTTCTGAGTAATATTAATATACTCAGTAAAGGACAAAGTAGTGAGCTGCAGACCTAAGTAACCTTTTGGGATTTGACTACTAGTCTTTTTTTGTTGCTAAAAATCTGGACACTGTTAAAACTGAAGGTTACATTAACATTACACGAAGAAAATCAATTAGCTTAACAAATTATCAGTTTATGAAGTTTCTTGAACATGCAGTAACATACACAGAAAGCAGTTCTTTGTGGTCCCACAGATGTCCTGTGCTCAGTGCATGGCTTCATCAATCGTGTGCTATGCATGTTATTGTCTAAATCGCAATGCCAGTTGAGACAGGGAAAACATAGGGGAAGAAGTGCTGCTTACCCTTTGCACACCAATAAAGACTGCAAATAAGCAGAGGGTTTACAAAGATGTTTGGGTCAGTGCTGTGAAGATTTCATTCTATTCTTAAAACTGCTGCGATTCACCAAACCAAAATTTCTTTTATGCTGCTTTATATATTTCTACGGCAAAACTGAGAGTATCCGGCAGTATTAAGAAAAGCTGAAATCTGAAATCCTCCCCAAGAGTGAGAAGGAAGAAGTTTGCCTCTAGGGCTGGGTTATGCCTCTAGGAAATCTAGAAAATACTACTATAGTTAGCATAATTCTGTTACAGTGATGTCGTGCAACATGAGCTCTACCTCTGTGCAGTACAGACATAGGCATTGGATTAAATTTGTCACCTTCCTAAATGGTGAATGAAACTCAGCCAAGCCAAAATTACTACTTCACACAGAATTTTAGCATACTTTTATTCTAATGGATACTGCTGGCTGCTAGCTGCAGTCTCCATTTTCTTACACTAGATAAAACTTTGAGCAACTGGCTATATATAAAAATCATATGTGAGCTATACTTTGAGCAAGTTTTAGTAATGTGACATGAAGGGTGAAGATCCTGTCTGCCCAATCCAAGGATATCTGTTCCTTGAGGATAAGACTTTCTCTGCAGCACCAAACAATGTCAGGACATAAATAACACAAAGACAGTGGCTTAAAATGCTTCCCTTTCTCAAACGTAATTCAGATTTTCCATTTTGCCATAGATTACATGATTTCTTTGCCTTGTTGCCTATAAGCATTGCATTTAATGATGGACATAATTAGATAAATATTGGGAGGATCACATTTCTATCTTTGAAAACGTGATGAACAGTGTACTGCTTGAAGGACAACCACAATTCAGAAATCTCAAGAGCAGAGGATAGCATGTATTTCCTCAGCTTACTGATAGATATGTAAATAATCCACAAAATATTTTCCATTAAAAATGCTTTGATCCCTTATATAAAAGGGCAAAAATTGTACTAAAAATAATGAAATGAAAATATTAGCAGAAAAAAATTCTAAGAAAAAATAAGAAAAAGGCAGTTAAAGGGTTAAAGAGAGAGAGGCTATGGATGCGGACAGAAAGACCTCTCCCTCAGTGCAACCTTAAAATCAGTATTATAGGTATCTTCAAGGAAGAAATGGTACAATTAAGAACCTCAGTCCTTGGAAAGGCGGACTTGTTACTTCAATCAAGATGAAAAGTAAGGTCAGAAAGCAAAAAATGTTGATTGAAATCAGGGAAAGTCATGGAACAGGTGATCTTGAGTGCTATCATGAAGCACATGCAAGAGAACCGGGTGATCACACCCAGTCAACACAGGTTCACAAAAGGCAGGTCTTGCAAAACAAACCTGGTCACCTTCTATGATAAAGTGACTCGGCTGCTGGATGAGGGGAAGGCTGTGGATGTAGTCTTCCTGGAATTCAGTAAAGCCTTTGACACAGTTTCTCACAGCATTCTGCTCCAGAAACTGCCAGCCTCTGGCCTGGACAGGCGCACACTCTCCTGGGTGGAAAACTGGTTGAAAGACTGGGCCCAGAAAGTGGTGGTAAATGTTGTTAAACACAGCTGGAGGCAAGTTACAAGTGGTGTTCCCCAGGGCTCAGTGCTGGGTCCAGCCCTGTTCAATGTCTTTATCAATGACCTGGATGAAGGCATTGAGTGCACCCTTAGCGAGTTGGCAGACGACACTAAGCTGGGTGGAAGTGTCAATCTGATGGAGGGTAGGGAGGCTCTGCAAAGGGCTCTGAACAGGCTGGACCGCTGGGCAGAGTCCAATGGCATGAGGTTTAACAAGGCCAAATGCCAGGCCCTGCACTTGGGGCACAACAACCCTATGCAGTGCTACAGACTAGGAGAAGTCTGGCTGGAAAGCTGCCTGGAGGAGAAGGACTTGGGGGTGTTGGTTGACAGCCGACTGAACATGAGCCAGCAGTGTGCCCAGGTGGCCAAGAAGGCCAATGGCATCTTGACTTGTATCAGAAACGGTGTGACCAGCAGGTCCAGGGAGGTTATTCTCCCTCTGTACTCAGCACTGGTGAGACTGCACCTTGAATACTGTGTTCATTTCTGGGCCCCTCACCACAAGAAGGATGTTGAGGCTCTGGAGCGAGTCCAGAGAAGAGCAACAAAACTGGTGAAGGGGCTGGAGAACAGGCCTTATGAGGAGCAGCTGAAGGAACTGGGGTTGTTTAGTGTAGAGAAGAGGAGGCTGAGGGGAGACCTCATTGCTTTCTACAACTACCTGGAAGGAGGTTGTGGAGAGGAGGCTGCTGGCCTCTTCTCCCAAGTGACAGGGGACAGGACAAGAGGGAATGGATCCAAGCTCCGCCAGGGGAGGTTTAGGCTGAACATTAAGAAAAAATTCTTCAAGGAAAGGGTCATTGGGCACTGGCAGAGGCTGCCCAGGGAGGTGGTTGATTCACCTTCCCTGGAGGGGACCGTTCCTGTTTAAGGGACTGGTGGACATGTCTCTGAGGGGCATGGTTTAGTGTTTGATAGGAATGGTTGGACTCAATGATCTGGTGAGCCTCTTCCAACCTGGTGATTCTATGATTCTATGAATTGTATTTTTGAGCTAGAGGGTGAGGGAGAGTTGTTCAACCACATTTTCTTGTTTGGTATTTTATGGATTTTTAAAAAAATTCTCCAGAAAGGAGACAAAACAGAAACTTTACTACAAGAGAAAGTTTGTTTGCGGTTGTTTTTCTTAATACTTTTCTTTGATTTTCTCTGTTCTGTTTATACACTATAATATCACTTAATAAACGATATGTAAGAAATAGAGAGTATGAAATATGTATTTTTCTACATTCTCCCGACAGACAACATGACAAAATGTCTGAATAAATTATACACATATAACAGGTACACAATGCTTTTCTCTCTTATTTTTAAAAAATATATAGTAAGACTTTCCACACAAAATTTCACCGAAACACATTAACTTCTTATCCAGTGAATAGAGTGGCATAATATAAAAATTATGTTAAAGTTCCTTTAACTTCTTAAAATTAATTTGACTTTTTTTTTCATGTCCCTAAATTACTTTTCAACTGTCATTTTAGCTATGTAGAACATAGGAAATGAATTTCCACATATTTCAAGCCTCAAACATGCATGTACAAAACACAATAAGCCATCCTGGAGCAGTAAACACCTTTTCAACACAGCACCATGCCCAGCTGGTTCTCTCACAATTTTTCCTAATAATGCAGGAGTATTATAGAGCCAAAACATGGGAGCAGGAGTGGGGGAAGGGAAAGGGAAAAAAACAAATAAACCCCCCCAAAAATCTGCATCAAGTGCTTTTATATAGATGAGCACCCATTTCTGAGTTAAATCCTATAAGGAAGAAAATGTCAGGCATCGCTTTGCAACTTGCCATATGTTTTCAGATTATTTTTCTCTTTCCATCACAGTCAAGTTAATCATTTTCAATAGGCTACCCTGCAATGTAAAGTAAAATTAACTTACTTAGCCAGCTGTTTTGCATAAAGTGTTTGCTTTCAAGGAACATTGTGCAGGCAGGAGATACCGGAAAGTTGTAACCTAAGTATTTAAGTATTTTAGCATTCCCTCATCTCCCTTAAAAAACAAAATACTCTCTAAATAGGCCTTAACATATAGACAATAACTAAGAGATAGGACAGTTCCAAACTAGGATACACAATAAAGGGAGGAAAAAGCACTGTGGGAGTGGCTTAGCTCAGAGTACAGGAACAGACCCTGGTATGCTTGTTAACTGACTTCTGTTGTATTTTTAAATAATTATATTCATTATGCTCCAACTCCTTGGAAAAATATTCCATGGCCCCAGATTATACATGAGGATATTTGAGACAACTCAGTTGGCAAACACATTTCTTTCTGGGAAAACTCCCACATATATCAATATAAAAAATGCAGACATAATTCTAGTGTTGAACACCTCTTCAGTTTTTATCATATAATTATTGTTTATAAAGAATCAGATTTAGAAGACCTCTTGCCAAAAAAAATATGATTTTATGGTAAAATAATGAGTCCTCAGAATAACAGAGAATTCTGATGTTCACGATTATCTCCTTTTCTAGCGTCTCAGACAACTGTTACATCTTTGGAGCACTCTCATGACTTTATCTACTGAATCCAGGTTTTAAGTTCATAGATGTCATATAGTACTCCGACTTACACGTACCAAGGAATATTTACTACATACACAGTAATTGTCATACACAAGCAAATGTACATGCACATACTCGTATCTAGAGAAATATATGAGACATACATGTACAAATGTACTTACATATATGTATACTTCGGGGGGGTTGAATTAGCTAGTAGACATGAGACACATCAGATTGAAGAATATCTTTGGATCTAATTACAGTCTCTTCTGTAGACAGGTTTTGAATATGTTCTTATGACCCCAGCTCAAAAGAAGAAATAATTTTGTTAGTACAGAGACTATTGTACAAAATGTATTGGCATATACCACAAAACTACAAAGCACTGAATCAGTAAGACATGAAACAGAGAATTTCTAGAGTGGCTACTGCTGGATGGTAGTTCTGTATTAATTTTCTATTATTTACAGTGTACTAAATTTTACATTAAATGGATTTTATTGAGGCACAGATATGTTCATTTTTCTTGAAAATCAAGATAAATACATCATCCCAAACAGCTTTTGAGTTTCAGGAATGTTGGGAACATGAGCTTAACAGATAAAGCATGGCTCTATTATCTTTTATATAGTGAAGTCAGTGAATAGCAGCTTTGTTTCCTTATAGATCATTTGGCTGGGTGTTTTGGTTTTCAGTACAGATTTTGTGCTTCTCTTTTTAAGCTTCTGCTTTCCCCATACCTGTTGTGTTATTATCAATGTTACAAAACTGAGAAACAAGCATCAGCTCAGGCCTCTCACCATTTCTATCCCTCCCTGTACTGCCATGTCTACATATGCAAGTGGCAACAAGATCCCTTTTTACCTGCAGGTCAGCTGAGCTACCTAAATACCATAGTGAAGATCCATTTGAGAGCATCTTGCCCATCTCCAGCTGCCACTGCAGGATGCAGGCTTTTGTGTTTTGCTGGCCGGCCTTCTGCTGACATCTATGGTACCCCACCATGTCCCAGATCACATTAGATACCTGTGTTGAGGCAACTGAATTGAGCAAAACGAATCAGCCAGGCCTGGAGGGGCAGAGGAGCAGCCTCAGGGGACCAGCTAGCTTTTGCTACAGTTTCCACAGCTGCTGCCTTACTGAATCTGGAAGGAGCAACCCTCCACCAAGGGACACAGTACCCAAGTAGAGCATTTGGAACAAATCTTCAAAAATGTAATCGACTTTCAGCTCTTGTTACTCATTTTGTGTTTATGTAGGTTGCTCAGATTTCTAGTTTTTATTCTCAACGAAGCAACTTTGTGTGTGTGTGGGTACAGGAGCCTTTTGGTCTTCCTTTGGCACTGACTCTCAGAGAAGGTTTCTACCTACCCCCATGGCCTAGTCAGTACTGAATGGGTTTTCAATCTTTATATATTTGAGAACCTTGGAAAATTTTCTAATGGAAGTGTAGGTCAGGAGGAATAAATATAAACCTCCCCATTACTTTCTGCAGATTTCCTAGAAGGTGTGCATGAATGAGCATTTGAAAATTACTGTGCTTTATCCCTTTCATCACACAGTCACCATGATTTACTGAATCCCTGGTGGAGACTCCAAGCTGTCTGCCTATAAATCAACAATAGTCATCTTAGCCTTCTCCCAGAGTGTTGAGGTTGAGGTACACGCAGGTTGGGATGATTCAAGGAAATTTTGACAGCCTCCTTAAGGATTTTTTTATGACTTGATAAGTGCACAGATGTGTCAAGTATTCAGATGAATAATATTTGAATGGTTGCTGCTGTAAAATTATACTTTGATATAAATGTCCAGTCTGTTAAAAATGTGCATTTTTAAGGATATATTAATAAAAGTAGCTCTTGCTTAAGACCATTGCTGTATGTTTTTTTCTCTTTAATCTTGAAATTAACAGATGAACTAGAGCCGAGCATTCATCAAACTGATGTGGGAACAGAATAGACATTTATAAATCAAGTCCAAAAGCACTTTTTCTCATGTATAGTTTAATCTGATTGTAATTATATTGTGTTGGGAGAAGAACAGTAGGAGCAATAACCCAGCACCTACACTGGGCTAAGATCCGTGTGGCTCTGAAAATGAGATGTAGAAACCCTAACATTTGGCAGATCTGTATGGACAGATTTTATACCAAAAAAAGCAACTTGCTGAGCATGTATTCCTCCCCACCCCACACGGCTTCAAGCACACGCAAATTAAAAATGTTTCTTACATACCCTTTACAGCAAGACCTACTGAAAAGGAACAAGTGAGAATGAAGACACACCTTCGTTCTGGGATGTGAAGAGGGTAGCCATAGCACAGACATCCTGATGGGCAAGCTGTGCAGCATGAGGCTCAGCAATAATGTGTAGACTCATCCAGGGTGTTTGGATGCTTGCTGTGACAACGGCAAACCCCATAAGTCACAGTGGCTAACTTTAACCTGAAGGTTGTCAGAGATGAGCTTTGCAGCAGCATGGGCCACTGTCCCCCACCTTACCTTCCCCCTTGGCACCCTGCTTCCCTGGAAAGATGTAGAGTTTCACAGGGCAGTTGGGAGCACTGCTGTGTTTCTGCCAGCATCTTGATTTGCACACCCACAGGGCAGTGTAGACACAGGTTCTGTTTCTTTGCAGGAGCAATGAATAAAGTGAGGGAAGAAAAAAGAATCAAAATAGGAGAGGTAAGGATATTGATTTGTTAAAGATTGGTGTTGCTCAGAGTCCAGGCTGGGATAGTAGAACCACAGGACACATCCTTATGCAGGGAACAGCTATTCACAGCTCTCATTGAGATTTACAGGTTTAATGGCAGCTGTATCCCCTTCTAAAACTGCCTTGTTCTACGAGATAAAGTATATACAGTAAAAATAGCACTCTCCACACAGCAGGTTTCTATTACAGGATTAAGCAATTATGCCCACATTGTAAAAACCTGCTAATGACTAGCAAAGGTAAATGTCTCCAAAGCAGCAAGGCTATGAAAGAAAGTCAAAAGCAAAATATTAATGACCTAAAAATAAAATTCAAACCTGAAGATACATTAGAAGATATTGCTTAAAAAGCTAATGGCACGAAACTGTGTCAATTATGCAACTAAAACCACTTAACTAAACTTCCATTGCTTGTTCCCATATGTCCTATGCTTCTCCATCTGTTAATGCCTGTAAGATTGTAAAATGGCAGGGAGAAAGGTTGCATGTAAAGTGTGTTTATTTATGAATTCCATATTTAATGATTCTTCAGCTAAACCAGAAGAGGCACAAATGATTCTGACTGAAGTGGAAAGCTTAGGTTAACAATTCTCTGCCAGTCACTGCAGTGACCAGAGCTTTATGCAGCCCATTAAGAGTAGGTAATTTTGAAATAAATTAATTTAATTCACTTCCAGACTTGATCAGATCATTCATTTAACTAAATTTCAGTAAATACAAAAAAAAATCTGAGCATTGCTTTCAGTTCAAGTAGTTTCATAGTATGTCCTATTTTAGCATATTGTACCAGGCTCTAAATGGAAGGATATATTCAGCAATATGTTGCAATGGAGCACTTTCCTGTCTCCCCAGTCAAAACTTATTTTCACCCAAAGTATTCTTTCTAGTCCTTCCTTATTTCTAGGATCTTGACATAAAGTCATCAGCATTCATGCTGTAAGATTAGATTTAATGTGTTTCTAAAGCCTCCCATTAACCTTTCAGAAAGTCTGACATTTCCTGATTCACCAGACAACTGAGTCTTTTTCTCAAATCACTTGCATGTGTCAATAATGACTCCTTTCTTCCCCTGCAAGTCGGGGAAGAGAGGGGCCCCTGCTTCCTTGACTGAGAGGGGTTCCTTCTGCAACAGCTTGTGCATGAGCAAAAGGCAGAGATGGAGAAATGGTGTTGAGCAGCCACACAGCCAAAAGCTTCTGCAGATAGCCTTGAACCCAGACATAGCTGGATCGAGAGGTAAATAATTCTTTATTAAGCTACTGACAGAAATTCAGTCTTTCAGAATGCTTTTGAGCCTAAGAAAAAGCCTCTATTATTCTTGAGTTTCCATTCCTGCTGAGCCAGCACCTGTTTGCACTTTTCCCTCAATCTGGGCAAGCAAAGATTCTCACTTAGCATGTAATAAAACGTTGCTTTATTTCCCCTGTAAGCCAAACACATTGACATCATTAAGGGTGTGCCTGGTTTATGGCCTAAGGCCTTTTATATGTACATAATCAACTGGATCACTTCTCCCCTCGCCCCCTCCTGACTCAGGTCAAAACAGCAAGTCCCTCAGATCTATGTTTTAAGTCATATTTGTGAGTGTCACGTGCTCATAGATCTATTTGATTTCCATGAAATATCAAGGGGCAAGCCATGCTGTACTCTGTAGAAATTAATTTCTTTTGTAAAATTAGAAACCACTCATTCTGAATATTTAGCCAAGTTACTTGTTCTGTCCTGCCAAATAGAACAAAAATAGAACATTTGCTTTAACTGACATACCAGGAAAGGTCTTAACTGAGTTTATGTGTGTCCATACTGAGTGATTTGTCACTACACAGTCCCTATTGTATTATGCATTTAAGGAAGGAGAAAGAAAGTCTTTATACTTGGTTTTGTGTTTCCTTCCCACAATCCCAGATGTCTCTCAGATACATAAATGGTTGTAATTTTTCCCACAGATATGAAGGACAAGATATACCATGAGAAATTCAATTGCACAATCCCATAGACATTGATATCTATTGATTCAAATATAGGTACTGATAGACATATTGATATCAATAGACATTGATACCTATTGACTTGATACCTAGTACTACCTGTGAATATGAATATATATTGATAAGTATTCATGCCTTTTGAAAAGAGTTGACATCAATGCCTACTGGTAAAACTAAGCATCAATAGACCCGTTGGACTATTGATAGAGATGTATATTTATTGACACCCTACAACTGATAGGCACTGATACTTATGAAAACATAGTTCAAAACCTATTTAGACCTCAAAGTCTTTTGATATCAATACTGGTCAATTTTAATATATATGGATATCTATTGATATCAATAGGCATTTATGGGGGTTGTTATCTTTCAATATTGACAGGTATTGCTGACTGATGTTGTGCCCATCTACAAGAAGGGTGGCAGGGAGGATCCAGGGAACTGCAGGCCTGCAAGCCTGACCTCAGTGCCAGGGAAAGTCATGGAACAGATGATCTTGAGTGCTATCATGAAACACATGCCAGTTACAAGCGGGGTTCCCCAGGGCTCAGTGCTGGGTCCAGCCCTGTTCAATGTCTTTATCAATGACCTGGATGAAGGCATTGAGTGCACCCTTAGCAAGTTTGCGGATGACACTAAGCTGGGTGGAAGTGTTGATCTGATGGAGGGTAGAGAGGATCTGCAAAGGGATCTGAACAGGCTGGACCGCTGGGCTGAGACCAATGGCATGAGGATTAACAAGGCCAAATGCCAGGCCCTGCACTTGGGGCACAACAACCCTATGCAGTGCTACAGACTAGGAGAAGTCTGGCTAGAAAGGTGCCTGGAGGTGAAGAACCTGGCGATGTTGGTTGACGGCAGACTGATCATGAGCCAATAGTGTGCCCAGGTGGCCAAGAAGGCCAACGGCATCTTGACTTGTATCAGAAACAGTGTGACCAGGGAGGTCCAGGGAGGTTATTCTCCCTCTGTACTCAGCACTGGTGAGACCGCTTCTCAAGTACTGTGTTCAGTTCTGGGCCCTTCACCGCAAGAAGGGTGTTGAGGCTCTGGAGCATGTCCAGAGAAGAGCAACAAAGCTGGTGAAGGGGCTGGAGAACAAGCCTTATGAGAAATGGCTGAGAGAGCTGGGGTTGTTTAGCCTGGAGAAGAGGAGGCTGAGGGGAGACCTCATTGCTCTCTACAACTACCTGAAAGGAGGTTGTGGAGAGGAGGGTGCTGGCCTCTTCTCCCAAGTGACAGGGGATAGGACAGGAGGGAATGGCCTCAAACTCCACCAGGGGTGGTTCAGGCTGAACATTAGGAAAAAATTTTTCATGGAAAGGGTCATTGGGCACTGGAACAGACTTCCCAGGGAAGTGTTTGAGTCACCTTCCCTGGAGGTCTTTAAGGCATGGGTGGATGAGGTGCTGAGGGGCATGGTTTAGTGATTCATAGGAATGGTTGGACTTGATCATCCCATGGGTCCTTTACCACCTAGTCATTCTGTGATTCTGTATTTATACCTTACCCGCATCAATAGCTATCAATTGATACAAAATGGCAGCTGTTGGTAACAATACCTAACAATAGGCATTGATACAGTTTGATATCCAAAACTATTGTTATCACTGGGCAAAGATAAGTCTTGATATCAATAGGAATTTGAGTTGTTTCTATCCATAGCTTCCAATTTTGACAAGCGTTAAGAAACATTGACACCTGTTAGTATCCGTGGCCTTCAATAGTTACAGGCATCAAAAACTATCAATTTTAACAGAAATCACTACTTCTCAATACCTATATCAATGACACTGATACCTATAAATATTGATACCTATTAATACCTATCACTAGTCATTAATAATTAATATTCATATCACAGAATCACAGAATCACAGAATAACCAGGTTGGAAGAGACCCACCGGATCACCGAGTCCAACCGTTCCTACCAAACACTAAACCATATCCCTCAGCACCTCGTCCACCCGTGCCTTAAACACCTCCAGGGAAGGTGAATCAACCACCTCCCTGGGCAGCCTGTTCCAGTGCCCAATGACCCTTTCTGTAAAGAATTTTTTCCTAACGTCTAGCCTAAACCTCCCCTGGCGGAGCTTGAGGCCATTCCCTCTTGTCCTGTCCCCTGTCACTTGGGAGAAGAGGCCAGCACCCTCCTCTCTACAACCTCCTTTCAGGTAGTTGGAGAGAGCAATGAGGTCACCCCTCAGCCTCCTCTTCTCCAGGCTAAACAACCCCAGCTCTCTCAGCCGCTCCTCATAAGGCCTGTTCTCCAGCCCCCTCACCAGCTTTGTTGCTCTTATCTGGACTCTCTCCAGAGCCTCAACATCCTTCTTGTGGTGAGGGGCCCAGAACTGAACACAGTATTCGAGGAGCGGTCTCACCAGTGCCGAGTACAGAGGGAGGATAACCTCCCTGGACCTGCTGGTCACGCCGTTTCTGATACAAGCCAAGATGCCATTGGCCTTCTTGGCCACCTGGGCACACTGCTGGCTCATATTCAGTCGGCTGTCAACCAACACCCCCAGGTCTTTCTCCTCCAGGCAGGGTTGTGTCATGTTGTATGTTCCCCACTCTTACAATCCTTTACTGTTTCAGATAAAACTGAAATTAGACTGAAACAAGGAATTTATATTGAGGTGCTCAGGTGTTATATCCTATTCAAACCAAATCACACAATATATCTGTGTAAAATTTGCTAGCTGACGTTCTGATTATGCAGGAAGAACTCTCTACAATAATAGACAGTGGTAAAAACTACTGATTTTCAGAGCTGAATAAGCAGGTTGGGCAATCTCCTCAAATTTATAAAATTTAAATTTGTCTTTATTTATCCCATACTCCTACATTCAATGACTATTTGACATACAGTATTCCTTCTGAGTACTTCTGTTGGAAGTTAAGGCCTAATTTGCACAAGAATCAAACTATACTTCTTGGCAATGCTATAATGATAAGCTATGGTACATAGAGGAGGCCAGCGAACAATCTCACTTGTCAACAAGGACAACTTCTGTAGAGTATGCTGATAACCCAATAGTATGTTGGAATAAAATGGTCTGATTAATAAATTACTGATATGGACTAACACATCTTAATGCAAAGACTTAGGTGACAAATGCCTCCATGGAGTGAACTCATGCATGTGTAACATACATTTTCATTATTGATTCACTAAAAGGATAATATTGTTACTGCAAATGCAGGAAAATTGTCTCTATGGGTCAAATTCCTTTTTGATGTTACTCCAAAGAACGTAACAAAAATACACCAGGGATTTATTTTAGTCCACTAATCCAGTCCATCAGATGGAGTCTATTCTATCTGGTAGTTTAACTTTTCCAAAAAACATAGGCTAATATACTGTGTGCAGTACTAAATATCTCAAGAGGAGAATAATAAATAGAGAAGAGACTACTCCACACAATTTAAGCCTTAATAAGCTGGTGAATCATAAAAGACGCTAAACAGTCATGGGTCGATGAACATTTTGTTTAAACAAATGAAAAATAAAGAAGACAAACACCAGAAGGTGCATCACATGTAGGTTCTGAGCCTGTACCAAGAGCAAAAAGAGTTAAATGCTTGTTGTTAATTAAGATCTGTGGCAACCTGATTGTAAGGACCTAGACCTACAGTACCCCAGTGGGGGAGTGGGACAAACCTAGAGGCCATAGCCTGGTTCAGCCGAGAGTTCGGACTAAAAGTCACCTCCCTGGTGATGGGGACAGTCTGGGATGTCAGCCCAGGGCTGGGCCTGGATTGATAGGACCCGTGGCCATGCAGGGAAGGGCTGTGGGAGACTGAAGACTGGCATTGCTGTACCACTCTTCAGCAGGGATTGATAGACATGGAGGGTCATATGCACATACCCAATACATATCATGTCAAAGTTCCCCTATCAGACTGTAGCAGAGTATAACGTGTTGCTTTGCAGAATGCGTCCACAGTTTTCTACCCATTCCTACGGAATCTCAACAAGGTTAAAACAGCATTAAAAGATGTTCCCAGCATGTTGGATAAACCATTAAGATAAACTGAGGGTGCAATTTCTGAAAACTTCTGAGAAAATGAATCTGAGAAAAGTTTACACTCAAGCAGAAGCAGAGGGAGGTCAGCATACAAATGAGCTCAGTATACAAGCCCCCCACACTGGCATGTCACATATCTCTGCTGGAAAGGAATCTGAGTTAAACATATGATTTCATATCAGAATATGCAGTCTCCCAGCCATTGAGAGCTTTGGTATCTTAAGTTCTAATGGTGGACCCACTATGGTTAAAAAAGACTATGATAAATCAAGCTGGAGTAAAACATATACAGTCCATTCAGTGTGCAAAGTGACACAGATATAAAGAAAATAAATTCTATCATATTTAACCTATATTTAGGCTTCTAATTGCCAAGTATAAATCTAAATATATGATTTTTGAAATCTAAGCTATAAAACCACATTTGAAAACCGTATGTTCAGCATGTCACAATTATTAACTGTTCATTAACAAATAAAAAAAAAATTATTATCTTTTAAAAGTGCTTAGTTATCTAATGTAATCTAGCTATATTTGTATTCTGTTCTCATCCCAATAACAATACTTTTAAAGGTCTAAGTCAACTGTTAAGGAACTTATCTTTCCATGTACCTAGGCCTATATTTTACTACCTTCAGAGACGCCATGTCTAGAAAAAGTAGCCAAGAAAAGGAGACCTATTTTCAGAAATTTTATATTTGCTATTTAGACAAATAAGAAGTCACATCTAAGAAGTCCAAAACCAGTAATACATGTGCTAGAATCCTTACCATTCTAGTGTTGCGCTGTTCTCCAGGTATATCCATGTAAAAACAACTATATTTTTCTCCTATGAAAATTTCAGGAGAAATTGGCTGTTTAGTTTACAGTGACATTCTTGTTGTTTAAGTGACCAGTTATACTAATCATGCTAACAAACTGGCTAATACTAGAATAATTAATCATCTCTCTCTTTGATTACCTCTAGTAGACTGTTGTTCTGTGTTGAGATGCCTGGTGCAGCCATAGCCTATGCTGCTATCTGATGTTTGCACAGTGAATCTGAGGTTTACACCAGCACCCCATGATTTGGGTGCTGCAGGAGGTGACACCCAGGTAGAGGGTGCATGGGCTGCTCCAGCCAGATCCCTTGCATAGGCAACCAAGAGGCAGGACCGCAGGTAGTTGCAGCACACCAGCCTCTTCATCTAGATGAAGTCTTCCTCTTCAAATGTAAAAAACAATGAGATGTTTCTCCTTCTTTCTCATAGCAAGAGCAAGTATGTTCTCCCACAGACAGGACTGTGGGGGATGTGATCTATTATACCTAGACCTGGAATGCTTTACTATTAAGACCTCTTAAGCAATTGTACAAATAGCACTAAGAGCACAGAGGTGGCTTGACTAGCTAATCCATACTTTCTCTACCTGGAAATGAACATAAGCTAGTCAATAAATTGACTTTTATAGGGAAGTGATTTGAGACCATAGCATGAATGGTAGCAGATGAACTTTTGCAGGAGTTTAAGCTACTACAAAATTTCTCCAGGCTAGGATTTCATGGGATTTGGGGTAATGTAATTATTACAGAACAAAAAATGATAAATATTTTTTTTATTAGTTTGTGTAGCTGGCAAGAGCTTTATCCTTATCCTTGAATATACATAAGAGAATGCAAGTGACTGGAGTACTGAAGGAACTGGCAGAAGTGCTCACTAAGCCACTTTCCATCATTTATCAGCAGTCTCTGCTAACTAGGAAGGCCCTACATGACTGGAGATTAGCAAATGTGACTCTCATCTACAAGAAGCGCCAGAAGGAGGATCCAGGAAGCTACAGGCCTGGCAGCCCGACCCTTGTGTCAGGGAAGGTTATGGAGCAGATCATCTTGAGTGCCATCATGTGGAACTTACTAGATAATGAGGTGTTCAGGCCCAGTCACCATGGGTTATGAAGGACACCTGGTTTTCTTCTATGACAAGATGACATGCTTAGTGGATGAGGGAAACCCTGTGGATGTTGTCTACCTAGACTGTAGTAAAACCTTTGACACCATTTCCCACAATATTCTCCTGGAAGCACTGGCTGCTTCTGGCTTGGACAGATGTACTCTTTGCTGAGTAAAATACTGTCTGAATGGCTGAATCCAAAGAGATGTGGTGAATGGACATAAATCCAGTTGGGGGCTGGTCACAAGTGGTGTTCCCCAGGGTCCAGTGTTGGGGCCAGTTCTGTTTAATATATATAGAAGATAATATACACATTTTATACACTTCCCTTTTTTTTAAAGAGAAGGAAATTACTTCATTGCCAACAGCCAATACATTATTGAATAGTAAATTAAACTATAAAGCCTCTTAGGTCCAGATTAATTCCACCTAATTTTAGGTACATAAATGAGACACATAGCCTAGGCATAATGTCACCCTAGGTACCTTCTGTTGTCAAGACAGAGAGAGTCAGGACACCTCTACATGGCACCTAAGTATTAAGTGCCTATCTGTGTGAATTGACAGTATAAGGCAGGTAGACCAACCATACTCTGAACTTTGGTACCTTAATTATATTCCTGGATTTAGGCGAGTAGAGCCTAGTTTTGTTTAAGCAGGAACATGAATAAGGGACTTGTAAATGCAAAGTAAAAGGAAAACAAATCGATAATACAGACAGTTTTGCTTTCTAGACTCTAAAGGTCAGTTCCAAGCCACAGAGAGGAATAAATAAATTTAATATTTTAAAAGGATGAAAAAAAGTCATTTATAACATTCCTTCTAGCTATTACATTTAAAATAAGGGTCAGAGAAAATCAGATCTTGTTTTCTTTCTTCACTGATTTTTGTGACATCCTCAAAAAGACACTTGGAAGTTCAATAATAGTAATTTTTTGTATTGGCTGAATGATTAAAATACTCCTACTGGCATCAGAATTTTCCTGTCTGTCTAAAATAGTGCAAATGTTTGTTTTACAAGAATAACCTGTAGTAAGATAGAAAGCTCACTGACAATGATGGTAATTGTTTAAGTTAGACTCCAATGTTCAATGTATTTCCATAGCTTTTTATTTAATTATGTCCCTTTTTAAACTCTGTTATTAAGGAAAATAAGTACTACCTTTCAAACACAGCTGGAGTAGTGGCAAGGGGCAGGTGCTCTCTGTAATATTCATTTTTAATAAGTCTTTTTGCTCTTAAGCTGTGACCTTATATTTATAAGGCAAAAGTACATTTAAGACAGGGAGTGTCCCTGAGTTACTAATAGCTTACTTAATTATTATCTCCTTGGCACTAATACTTTAGAAGGCATTCAGGGGAATTACATAAACACACTGTTCAGTACTCGGAATGTGCATACCTTCATTACATTTGTCCATTTCCCTTGATTTATCAACCTATTTTAAATGGAATTTCAAACTCTAACAACGTCATTCATTTTGCATCTGGAGGTGCAAATATTATTCGTAATCCTGTGGGGCCAGTAGTGACAGAGCTTAGTCACGATCACATCTCCAAAGCAAAAGTTAAACCTGACATCAACCACTTCTTTCTCAATCTCTCTTATTTGACATGCTTTGGGGAGGAACCCAGCACCTGAAGAGGTGGATTATACAGCATGGAAGCAGCAGCACTTCTAACCTAACCTGCTGTCACAGTGGGAGCACTGCACCTACAAGTGCAGTCCAGACCTCAAGCACCAGCTCTTCCTCTTGAGGATATCTGGTCAGGCTCTGAGGAGGCCAGAGGGGAGGTGGTGGTGCCACCTGTGAAGCTCCAAAGCTACCAGCAGTTCTGAGGTGCAGGAGGATGCCTGGTCAGAGGCCACAGTTAACCAGTTAACAGCATATTTGTATACTGCCTGGGACCTTAAAAGCCAATTCTACTGAATGAGGCCAAACCACTTCCACTACAGCACTAGGTGAAGGTTAGATTGGGACAAAGAGAGGAGTGGCAGTTAACAAAAGCCATTCTAGCTCCTTTTGTGGTGAGCAAATTTATGTGCTCTACAATATTCACATTAACCAAGAGAAACTGATGGGTGGAAGTGAAAAAAACCAAACCCAGCTTTTAACTGTTAGACCTTTGAAAAAGCATATACATTGGAACACATGTTGAAATCATATGGAATAATGCCAGCAGTAATAGCTTTGCCTTTTAAAAAAAACCCTAATACTTGTTCCAACAGCTCTGTCTATTTTCCTATTGAACTTTCTAGCTACAACCCAATACAGTGCAATGACACTCAGACTTCTATATTCATGGAAGTGTTTTAGAGGCACAAAGCTCAAGATGCATCAGACATCATCTGTGGGGGACTCAGAAAAAGCAGCTTTAACACTGAAATTTGTTTCTAAGAGTGCACAAAAGGCTTTCCTTGTATCTAGGCAGGCACATACATTATCACTGTGAAAGGTCAGCTTAAGAGCAGCAAGAAAATTTCACTTGAATAAGCCTGTCCATAATGGAACATTACCTCTTTCTCTAAATTAACTCATCCTATCCAATGGAAAGAGAAACCAAATTGGTTTAAATTAAAGTTGGTCTGAAAATTCTTCAGATTTTATTGACTGCTGTTCAGGACAGATATCACACTGATATACCTAATGAAGCTCAGATGCACATTATTGAAACAATATAGAGTAATCAGGTGGGAATTGGAAATTCAGATTCATTCTGTGTTTGCTAAGAAGTCATAATTTAAAATAAAAAAAGAAAGTCAATCATTTCCACTGAGCAACTTGGATATATGACACCACATGATGGAGATTATTGCCTTTTCACTAGCATCTAGGAATGTCAGCCTCTTTAGTAATAAAGAGCCTCCCTATGGATCCATATAAAGAATGGGGAACTTGAGGCAGGTTGAGACCAGGTGCCCTAGCAGAGGACAAAAAGTATAAAGCAGGGAAACAAAACTGACCAATGCAAACCTTCCACAATTCCAGTTTAGTGGCACAAATAACAAGATTGATTCTCCTCCATCCTATGGTTATGTCCTCAGGCTCAATCATAGCCATCATGTAATCTCTTCTCTTGATGGAGAGCAGCAATTTCAACTTTTCTTGTGCTGATTTTCTTGTCCATTGTATTCTAATGTGTGTGTGCATGTATTTGTTAGCCTCTCTCTTCTGTGGCTGCTTCTCCTTTCAGCTGTTCACCTCCCTGTTGTTTTTTTAAATCATATATTTAAATATTTACATTGTTTAGGTTGTCTGGAGGCCTGGCACTGCAGAAGCCAGACTGGGAAGACTGCCCAAGGGAAGCTAGCATGGTTTCTTCCGAAAAGCTGAGTAAAATCTAGTTTCATTACTTCCAGTGAAAGGGACCTTGTTTGTTCCCAAACTGATCCACCCCCAGCAGGATCAAGCTCCTATACAATATACTCTCCCTGCTGCATGAGATCAAGACTGTCAATCTGTTATTTTATTGAAACTGGACCCCAAGAAATGAAAGAAGCTAGCAACATAGGGGCACGTAATTTTTATCCCACTTTCAACTCACCGCAGAAAAAAACAGGCCAACAGTGCAGAGGAGTTTGTGGCTTGAGAATAAAACCTGGGCACTATGATTTATTTTTCTGTGGTGGTTTTAAGAGACCAAAAGAGCCTGCAACAAGTGTAGGCCAAATACTGAGGCCATGTCTGCTCAAGTTTTGACTGCAGTTGAAATGGGACTGGATAAAAACTACAGGAAGATTTAAGATTCTGGCCCCATGTGGGGTGTTAAGGGGAGACTGGTTGTCAGCAATTGGGTCAAGCCAACAACTTCTGTCTACTTAAAATAAAGTCGTCATTCTCAAACCCACAGCAGTGCCTGCTCCTGATGACTGCTGCAGTCACTGATTGAAACCAGAATTAGGCAAAGCCTTTCTTGGTCCCTGCTTCTAATTTAACTTCCCAGCTTGTTATTTCTGGCTGTAAACATTTCTAATTTTTATCTATGAGAAGCAGTTCAAAGTTTTCAGCTGATTGTGCCCAAGTACATTTTCTAGCCAGGAGCCTGTACTACCTCTTGAACTTGCAAATAATTGGTCCAGCCTTCATTATTGTGGAACAAGGAAGGAAATGCTCTGTAGACATTTCAGGGGTAGTAACAGGCTAACTTGTCCCAGGATATTTAATCTGTTAGATTGTATTTAATGTTTATGTCATGGCAGTATCCAGAGACCCCAGAAAGGCCCTCAGCGAGTTAGAAATTGTAGAAATGCAGATGTTTACATGGCCTTTTTCCCAAAAGTTAACAATCTAAAAGCAGCCTCTAAAGTGCATATTTAGGCAAAAACAATAAACCCGATAAAGACATCACCGTAGCGAATAATCTCATTTGCTTGTATTAAACTTACTTTATCCATTTGTCTAACCAGCAGAATCTAATTTGTGTCCAATCGGCTAGCACAGAAATGGATGTTTCTGTGCAATAGTCACAGAAAACCTTGCAAGGTTACTTTTTGCTATACTTTTGGATAGTTGAAGTTATCCCCTGTTAAAATGATTAGTATTTTAAATGAATGAGATGACCTACTGAATAAAAGCACAGCCAAGCCACACTCATAACATGATCTCATGCAGGCTTGGCTTCAAGAACGCCCCCCTGAGGGTTTTCTACCGCTGTTCATCCAATTGTTGTATGTAACCTCTGCTCAGAAAGGAAATGTAGCTGAAAAGAGCCTACCTGTGCCAAAAAAAATATTGAAAAGTGTTTGTGTCTGGATATTTTAATATATATTCTTCTCTCATCACCCAAAAAACCCACCCTCATTTTAAATAAATAGATATAATGTTGTTTTCATGTACAAGGGCTATTCCTTTATTTCAGAGCGGTTCATGAGACTAGGCCTTAAATAAGCTACACATGAGTGTCTCCATACCCTACGGTCAAATATGGCAGATTATTCTCTTCCCTTATGGCACCTGTATAGTGCAGCACTGTTTGCACAACTCCACCACCAATAGTGGTTTTGTCCCATCTACAAGGCAAGAAATCACTATTAGTCCTATTTTACATACAGGAATGGAGGCGGTGTGAGAAGAAAACATCCACCAGGTGAAGTGTATTTTGTCACTTAAAAAAGGCAGATGGTTCCTTGCCAGATTTTCAGAATTCGTCACATGCTTGTGAGGAGTCCTACATCTGCATAAATGTCCAAAAATCAATCTGGCTGTAAAGGACCTGTTGAGACTCACTAGTATGAAGCTTGCAGGAGAAATAGAATTTGAACCAGGTCACCAGATCACCAGACTAGCAAACTCATCTTTCTTCCCATTTCACTGCTGAGGAGATTACCAGCAGCTCAGGCTCTACCTTGCAGACACTTTCTACCCTAGACAGCTCATTACATTAGGCTCTCCCCTTGCAAGCTCTGTACAGAGGGTAAAGGGAAACTTCTCTGGACAAAACAGAGTGAAACACTAAGATGTGGTTGGAATGGGAAAGCATAAGTGGTCAGAAAAAAAAGAGAAGAAAATATAGAGAAATGGGGAAGAGAAGGAAACAGGAAATGGGTGGAACCCCAAAAAAGAAATTGCTGCTAGTTTCATAGCACAGGTTTTGAAAATGTTTCTATGAGGATTAACATATGGTATTACTTTCCCATAGCAGTTAGCTCTCAGAAGTGACAACGAAGTTGGTGAGCGCCTTTGACTGGTACAGCAAGCAAATATGATGCTGCAGCTAATATCTGAAATCCCTCATTTAGCAATGGAATTTCAGGAAGTACATTTAACTATCTTATATTGCATGAGCCACAGATCACATTGAGAAACTAATACAGTAAGTGGTACTGTGAACTACTAGCTTGTTTGCGCAAAATACTATACACTACCGTGACTCAAAAGCATACAAATGACTTTCATTCTGCTCATTCTGTCTTCATGAACACTCTTCCCAGATTCTCTCAAACACAGATTTTCAGGATATTGCACTCTTTCCCAAATTGCTTCTGCATTTTCTGACAGTGTGTTGATCTTTTTGTCTTTCTTTTACTTATTGGCAGATAATGTCAACCAAGTGTCCCTACACTTTTTTAATATGTTTCTGCCAAGTAGAAGTTACTTGGCACCCACTCCAGAGCACCTGACTCTCTAAAACAGAAGAACCACGTAAAGGTACATGTATAAAAAAATGACACAGGAGGACCACCATGCTGAAAATCACAACAGACATTTTCAATCGCTGGACATAGACCTGGTGCCAGAATGGTAAATATACATGGTTGGCATGCTTGCTGAAGAAAGATCTGCTAACATAGGCAAAGAATGGGTCTGAGTGATTGTTACGTTCTACCAGATGGTATGAAAGGAACTTATATGCAATTTGTGTGTGTGAGAGAGAAAGAGACTGAATTTATATTTTACTTAATTTGAGCATGACTGAGTACCATTTTCACTTCTCTTTTCCTCACTGGAAAGCCTGTGCCTGATTCTCAGCTGATGTAATCTGGCACAGTTCCACCTAAAGCAATGAAGTGCATAGGCACAGGGGATAGAGGACAGTTTGCCCAGAGGCTATTGAGAAACCTCTGATTTTAAGTGCTACCACAGACTGATATCCATTCAAAGCAAACGGGATGTTCAATTTTAAATCACTAACGAGCCACATCTGGCAAACTGCATTCTACTCAGCTGATCCAGCAGATAAAACACCTTGGGACTGATCCTGAGCTGAGACAATGCCAGTTTGCCTAAAGTTACATCTGAAAACTCCTCCTAGATAGAAGTTTATTTTATCCCACCTGACCCCTGTGGGTAGGAAAAAGGTGACAAGAGGAGAGCTGAAGTGGGTGTCTGTCATATCAGCATAGCTTAGAGCAGCTCAGAGGTTCATGGCAGTTGTGTCCAGCCGCATGGCAATCAGCATAGACTTAAAGAGCCTCTTATCCTTCACTGAACCTGATCTTCAGACAGATGAAAATTACTGGATTGTCCTCCTAGGAAAAGAAAAAAATCACTTAATTGCAAATGGATTTAAGAAGATTGCAAAGACCTGTCTCCTGAAAGATGTTTAAAGAGGCAGTTTTTTGGTCTTTAAGTAGTGTTCTGGTCTTCATTCATGGCACATATGCAATCAAGAGGCTTTTAAAGTCCATTCAGGTTGTCTGAATTGATCTTGAATAACATATAAACAAAAACTCTCTGGGAACATTGGTTGTAGTCTCATTTACAAATCTACATTGGTGATGCCACTGTACTCTCACGACTGTTTTTTGCTCTTTATTTTTATTCATTTCAGTATTTGGAAGTATGAAAGTGTGAAAAGGTCTTAATCGATGTCCCCAAAGGCCAAATAATTTGGTGAGTGTACATATGAGTGTGGCTGTGTGTTGTGAACTAACACCCATATACTTTTGTGCTATGAAGGTCATGTGGAAAGTTATACTTTGCATATTCTTTATAGTAGGGTGGATGAAAGCTGGCATTAATCCAAATGTGGCTAAAACTGAGGAAGATGCACTCTTTGGGCTATACCCCTAGTCATAATTCTATCACAGCAGTGCACGCACATACTTGCTTGCAGGATTAGCTGTGAAGGTTAAAGACTAATGCTGTACTGTGGCTTAGGCTGAAAGTTGTCCACCTGGCAATGATGATGCTGGCAGAAATACTTGGTGGCTGACTCCCCTCCACCATCCCCATAAATGAAGGAACTGTCCTGCTGGAAATGACAGCAGAACAACCTAGCACAGAATCCTGACAGCTCTTCCCCAAGATGTGCAGGCAAAGTAGAATAGACAGGATGCAGGAAAAGGTTGAATTTTGCTGATAAATGGCTCACACTTGATTACAGCCAATCCAAGTCCTCAAAACAGACGTTAGTCCCCAAGACTAACATCACAACATTAGCTGTAAGCATCCTTTAGCTGTACAGTAACTGGAGACTTTTCTGGGCCAGGTAAAGCAGGCTTATAGCAAAGTTCTGAGGCTGGATTAGTGTTATACCAGGCTGGATTTCAGCAGGTTGGATGACAGTTCAACATGCTGCATTGCTTTGTGTACTGTTGTATGAGTTCATTTGTGACAGACTATGGGACACTATGCCTGTACATTCTAAGCCATTATGTGCAAGTGTTTTCAGCTTGCCAGTACAGTAAATTAAACTGCTGATGGAAAGGCACAGATCATACCCTAGAAGATGAACTCTTCCAGCTGTTAATGCAACTCAGAGAAACATGGATGTATTAGAGTGGATTCAGCAAAAATACACAAAAATAATTAAGGTATTGGAGCAACTGGCAACTCACAAGGAGAACTGAAGAGAGCTGGGATTATTCAGCCTGTAGAAGAGCAGGCTCCAAAACGGGATTTAATCAAAGTGTATAAATACCTGAAGGGGAGAGAGGCAGTAAAGAAGATAAAGCCAAGCTCTTCTCAGCTGTGCCCATTGACAAGTCAAGAGGCAATGGGTGTAAACTGGAATACAAGGAAGTTGATTTAAAGATAAGAAAAAAGGTTTTTTTCTTTTTTTACTGTCAGGATTGTCAAACATTGAAAGAGGTATCTCAGAGAGGTGGTGGAACATCCATCTTTGGAGATATTCAAAGCCCAACTGAACATCGCCCTGAACAATCTGCTGTATTTGACCTTGTTGTGTGCAGCAGGGTCAGGTTAGACGACTCCAGAGGTCTCTTCCTTTTTCAACCATTCTGTGGTATGTTGTCCATGGAGATAAGGCCATTGATGCTAAGCCATTTTGTCCATAAGTCCAGAAGTTTTTATTTCATTGCCTCTTGAAGTCAAAGAAAGTTGATGTCTTATATTTCATTGTTAATGAAATACATGACATTTTGTTATCTTTATCAAGTATCCTTCAACACTAAAACCAGCATATTTTATAACCACTGATGCTACCAAAACTGTACTAAGGAAAAAGACACAATTGCAGAATATTTCCAGTCACAGGCCAGAGGCAGGATGTGAAAGAATGAATTTGTCTGAGAAGTAATTTCCTTCTGATGTAAAAGACATTCTCTTTTTAATTCTCCCTCCTGCAAATATCATTGCTTTCTTATTCACAAAATGGGTCCAAACATAAGCCGGCATAAAGAGTCTCTAATGTGTCCCAAGGTAAGTATCAACTTCTACCCATTATGGAAAGGTTTATTCAAGCCTGTAGAAAATTAGCAACCCTTAAGTGAATATTTTCTAGATACAAAATAAATACTAGGTCTCAGATATGTCTCAACATTTTCTATGGAGAGGAAAAACAATATAAAAAGTCCATGTCTGTAATAACTAAGCTGGAAGTAGCATAATGCTTTACTCTAGCAAATCTTGGTCTGTCTCTCCTTGTTGCCGCCTTCCTATACTTTCACACCTACCCTTAGTACATTGCTGCAGGTTGTTTATTTCTCCAAAGAAATTTCTGCTAAATGCTTCTTGTGACTCAGCCAAGAAGATTAATGGAGAAAAATGAAGAAGTGAACATTCTCAGTAAAATACCTGTTCCTTTCAAGTGGTGTCTTAGCTGGTATTTTAGTAATGGGCACCTGAACCCTTCCATAGCAGAACTGGGAGGATGCAGGAACATTCCTTACATGAAGGAATTAGGGAAACCTGTCCCCTTATTCCCTCCCTTCTCCCATAAATGATCTGGCCCAAAGCATGCAACTGTGGGCCTAACAGACAGAATACCTCAACAGAGAGCTTGGTACGTGGCCCCGTGATGCTTCCAGGTTCCCTAAGCTGAGTTCGGCATTTCCTGGAAAGATGCTCTCTTTCAGCTATTTGGCTCTGCAGCCTGCTACCATTGTGCTCATACGATGCCCAAGGGTAAGACCACAGCACAGAGAGAAGGCAAGAGTCCTGCTTTAACCACAAAGTAACTGCTCCGTGTGAGCTCAGAGTGCCCTCCTTGCTTCTAAAAAACGTTTGTCACAGGGGCCCTGAGAGGACTCTAGCCCTTCATGATGACTGCAAGTTGTAGTAATCATAGCATCTGCACTTCCCTTTGTGCAGGCAGCAAAGAAGGAAGATAGAAATGCAAATGAGGACGTCTTTTGTGACAAAGAATACTAACAGCACCCAGTGTCTGCTTTTTACAAGCGATTATTAGCATTTTTTGTACACTTCCAAATGCGGAATAGTTGTATTCACACAAATGAATGACAATGAGGTTTACTGCTTATTATTACATCGTTCATTTCTAATACAAAATATGGAATATAGGATATGGGGAAATATTATGGGAAACACTGTAAGATTATCACAAAAGCAGATGAGCATTTCTCATATAGGAATGTAGAATCATGAATTCCAAAAGCCCCAGATAGTGTGCAAGCAGCAATAAAACACTGCAAAAGCAATAAATCTACAAGGTTATTCGTATAAGAACAAGGATGTAAATGGTTTCAAGTCCAATTTGGCTTGGAGCATTTCCCTCTCGGTCAGCGATTTGAATAAGAGGTAGACAAATACAGCAGAAGATTTTATGTAAATGTTTGTTTAATGTTTTTAATTAATTCACTTAGCTTGTGTTTATTTTCCAATAATACTGTAGCTCAGTTGTTCCCAATCTGCTTCATATTACAGGAAGCCTGATGCCATAAAGGAGGAGGATGGATCAAACCCAGACCATACACCCTTGTTGCAGTGAATGCAAAGTGCATGTGGCAAGAAAGTTCATTAATATTTTAAACAAATATTGACAACCGGTCAAAGAAATCCAATTCTGTATTTGTTTACCTGAGAATTTGTACCATATGCTTTGAATCTAGGAATGGCGCTTATTCTGTCCAGGAACAAGTTTTTACACCAAACCATCTCTAAGTCAAGGAACTAGAATGTCAATTTCAGATATTCAGAAAAATAATATCACATGTCACAGAATGACAAGGTTGGAAAAGACCTCCAGGATCATTGAGTCCAAGCATTCCTATCAATGACTAAATCATGTCCCTCAGCACCTCAACCACCCCTCTTTTAAACACCTCCAGGGAAGGTGACTCAACCACCTCCCTGGGCAGCCTGTTCCAGTGCCCAATGACCCTTTCCGTGAATAATTTTTTCCTGATGTCAAGCCTGAACCTCCCCTGGCGGAGCTCGAGGCCATTCCCCCTTGTCCTGTCCCCTGTCACTTGGGAGAAGAGGCCAGCTCCCTCCTCTCCACAATCTCCTTTCAGGCAGTTGTAGAGAGCAATGAGGTCTCCCCTCAGCCTCCTCTTCTCCAGGCTAAACAACCCCAGATCTCTCAGCCTCTCCTCATAAGACTTGTTCTCCAGCCCCTTCACCAGCTTCATTGCTCTTCTCTGGACACACTTCAGAGAATATTCCAGAGAATATGATTTGCAGATCTTTGTTCTGATCAAAAATTATTTCAAATAAATGCAAGAATATAGATATTTTCACAAACTATTAGTAACAAGAAAAAGAGACAAACTACATTTCACAGACGGGGCACTACTACTACCCACAGATGATATTAGTTTTTAAGTTTTAACTTTATGTTTTGTTCAAAGATGGTCTAATGTGCAGTGCCTGATGCCTATTTGCAGGTACCTATGGAAGGAGTTCATCTCAGCCTCTATGGGAACAGTCTTGCAAAAACAACACTACAAGCACAATCTGTATTTGCTGGCAACATAGCAAGGAAGCCACAGAGAGGCAACAAATCTTACTTAAATGTCTACTCTCCCCTTTCACATGGCTGCTAAACAACATGCTTCCGAAATATTATCAGTGTTAAGTATGACTTGGTAAGGAAGGAAGGAAACGTTGGTAGTGGTGTTCCAGCATAGTGGAAATAGACCTCCATTAAATGTGTATGTTACTCATAAAGGCTACTGCCAGGCTATGATGCAATAAATCCTTCACTTTTCCTGAGGTGGCACTGTCTAATTCTGTTTCAGGTTTAGCAATGTCCGATTTCATTATCCAGCTTCATCCCACCACCTGCCCCATGGATTCTTGCCCACCGAATTTCATTTTGGAATTTCAGCTTTTCACCTCTCAGTGTAGCTAAGTTGTTGCTGTGAAGTGGGGATGTTTCCATGGCTGGAAAGTAAATGGTAGTGAAGCTCCTGCTAAAATAAATCTTGCTGAAGCCAAGAGTACTGGAAAATGAACAACTAATGTCTAACCTGCTATGTTGGCCAAGATCCTGGGTAAAAGAACTACAGAAATATCCGGAAAGCAATAACCTAGATGACGTAATTCCAATCAGGATTTTGGATACAAAAATAATAATAAAATTCACCCTCCCTATAATCATATGCAATCTGTTTAGCACAGCAGCTAAAGAAAGCCATTTGTTTCTGGTGATGTTATAAGAAATACTTTTGGTGTAAACATATATTTTAAAAGACCATTAATTCATGTTAAACAGTGATTTCTCAAAATTCTACAAATATAGTAATCCATCTCCAATCTTGTGAAATAGTTACTATAGTAATTTCCCAAGTTTATATAATATTATAGAATCATAGAATCACATAATTATTGAGATTGGAAAAGACCTCTAAGAGGTCTATTAGTCACAGACTAATAACAGATCTGATGATTGCCAAGACAAGGTAGCTCTGTCTGTTTTGAGACTAGTGATTAGAAACAGATAAAAATATAAGGAAGTAAGTACAGTATCCATATCATAACTAACATACAATTCATTACAGAAAAATCCTATGTCCTGTAAATTATCTGCATCAGAAAAATTCCTGGAACTTACTTCATACTAATGTAAATCCATTTACAAGCCAGATATGGATACAATCATTATGCTTTTGCTGATGCATAGCACTATGAAATTCATATATTCTCTGACATGGGCTTACAACCAGGAACACATGCATGCCTGCATAAAGTCAACATTTGAGAATATCAGGCTGCAAAAGCGGGGAAATGCCAGACTCAAGCTAATTTTGGAAATGCCAGTTTTAATCTTTCCTGTCAAGTGAGCAGTTGAAGCACCAGATGACTGTTGACATTTCCAAAATTCCATTCTCTGAAGGTGAATACACATATATATATTAGACATACATATTATTTCTATTTGGAGAAAAAGAAGTTATATTTTGAATGAAATATGCTGCATTTGCTTACCAACCTGTGGTAGGAATCCTGTTACAGTGTTAGAGACATTCTAGCCTTCCCTTCCCTCTTCTGGACCCATTAATTCCTACCCAGGTGGTAGAGTTCTTCCCTCTCCCACGCTATCTCTCCTCCTCTGTAAGTTCAGTAAGTTTTCCAGCTCCCTGCTTTCTCATCCCTGCTCCAGTCTTCTGGTACAGGGCCAGGACAATTCTTTGCTTTTCAGGCATCCCAGTCACATGGTCCTCACTCACCAGATTGTTTTCTCTTCTTATTTACCTCCCATTTTCAGTACTATTTGTCCAGCATTTTCAGGCTCTATCCTTTTCAGTCCTAGCTGTGCTCTTCTTCATCTCAAAATTGCAGTGTCTTCCTCTTTCTGCTTTCCACGCTTTGTTTCTTTGCATGTATTCCAAGTCCCTCTCAGATCTTCTACATCCCCATCAGATATGTGTCCTTTAGCTGCAGGCATCTCTTTTACCAGAAGACCTACATCCCACAGATTCAAACTCTAGACTTTTGTCCTTGCTAGATCTTTCCCTCACCCCACCTCCCAGCTTCTGCCGACTCCAGTATCTCTAGCAAATTACAGCTCTATGGTCACAAGGAAAATGCCCGTCACCCACAACTACCATTGGACTATAATTAACGTGGGTGGAAATGTCAAAAGATTTAATTTGCAGTAAGTACTCAGAAAAGGCTGTTTCCGTTTTACCCAATAAATTTCCAAAGACACTGTGAGATTCAGGATGTCTTTACATCGGGGCGTGAAAACACAGATTAGCTCAAACTCCTGCTTCATATCATAAACATTGCTAAAAGAAACACATGTTAAAATTCTCATGGCTAAAGCAGGCAACACAATGGATTTTACCCTAGCCTTGTTCTGGGAAATGCCTGAACATATTGTTTTTAGAGCAATAATAGTAAAAATTTATAATAATAGCCTTTTGGATTCACTGAACATAGAATATTTCAGACCACAAAGTGAAAATTTGATGAAATTAGTCACAAAAAGAATGATTTTTTTGCCATGGGAAGTGCTTGATTTACCAGCTTGAACAATAACCATTGTGTGCTTGTGAGTACGGGGTTTTTTTCATTTCTGTTTCACACCTTGTTGTAATCCATGCTTCTTCTCATTATATATTGCCATATTTTTGGCATGATGGTAACATGTTTAAAAGCTCTGCAGAATTCAGTTTTGTTGACAAGCCTGCTTAGTCCTTCAGCCGGTGAGACACTGTCCTGGTGCACTGCATCAGGAGGAACTATGCCATTGACTCCTTTCTGTCCTCAATCCCTGCACTGGGGCTTAAATATAGCAGGAACCAGATCGTTTCACTGGCATTGAAGAACACGCTCTCCACTACTGAGACTGCATGGTTTCTTCTGCATTAATTGGGTTTCTCCTTGTATTCTTCATGAGTTGATCTTGGTATCTGGAGCTTACTTCAAACAATATGTACTTACATAGCACACACACAGCCTGTAAAATCGCAGATCACATTTCCTTTATTCTGTCAAGGACAGTTAGTTACCCATTTCACCACAAAGATAATAAAGCTGTAATTGTAATGACTGATACAAAGAACTGTTCATCTTTGAGGAGAATCTCGCAGATTTTTGATAGTAAGAGTCAACGAGAATTTTGTCTAGACATGCTGTTTGAGTAAAGAAAAGACTATGAGATAGATCAGTTATCAGTTATGACTGAAGTTCAATTCTACCAGTTCAGATACAATCACCAGCAGTCAAACCTGGAAGCTGCCGGTAAATTCCTTGCAACAATATAGCTCTGCATATAATAATGATATTTTGTATTACCTAAGTATCTGGACTACAATTTATGACTGGAACTGAAGAACATTTAATTTAGAGCAAATCTGGTATTTCAAAGAATACAAAGACCTCAGCTTTAGCAGAAGTAACTAACGTCTTGTTCCAGTACAGTTTCTTTTTCTTCTAAAGAAATAATTTCTGGGGTGCTTAAAAGCCGGTCACAACTTTATCACAAGTACTCAAGAGACTTTGCAGCTGAAGTCTTATTGAAAAAAGCAAAGACACTGATATTTATTCACCACAAGAGAGGCCTTCTGACAGGAAATCCTGTAAGTTTCCCCATCTAAATTTCTTCCCAAACCATGGCCAAAGAATGTCCAGAAGCTAAAACCTTGCAGATAGAATTGATTTGTCCTGGGCTTGGCCGCTGTAGCTATGTGGATCAGTTTATCTTTTTTTTTTTTTTTCCTCTCAAGTATGGAAGCACTAGGTGTTAGAAGAATTTTGGGTTAGCCTCAACTGAAACATTAATTATGGTAAGGAATTCATCAAATAATTTTTAAAGTTTTTTCTGGAGCCTTTTGGATACTACAGGATATAATGAACTTAATAAAGCAAGTTGAATAGTGCTAGATTTAGAAGGTCATACTCAAAAAGGCAGTTGTTTAAATGACATGTCCTACTGGGCGATGTCTGCCCGCATCAGTTATATGTAACAGGCACAGTAACAGGGTAGTTGTGGAAAAGGCAAAAGACCTCAAATCCATTTTCAGCTCCTTGGATTCAGCATTCCTGATGCAAAACCAATGGACCCAGTTTCTCCTCCAGCCACTTCAGTGCAGTGCCTTTGATAGATGAGGAATGAAGCTATGCCATGGGCACAGCTGCTTTCTCTTACTCTAGGAACAAAGCAGTTGTGACTTCGGGGTGGAGGAAACACCAGGGAGCAGATCTGTCCCATCATTATTTAAGTCACAGGAAGAACTGCAGAAGTGGTGAAATTCAAATATCTTAAAAAATGAAAGCAAGACACTTCCTAATATTGACTAAGTGTTGGCAAGAAGCCATGCTGTCATATCGCATGGAGAACTCCTGCAGGCGAGATGAGACGACAGTTCTGTGTCTACAACCCATTTATCCTGGCAGCACACGTGCATCTGTTATATTCACAGGAATTTTTATAGCAGCAGTTGTAAGGAAGATTAAATAGGTGTCTAATTCTGATGTACATAGAAAGGACATCACAAGGTATGATGGTATGAAGTTATCAGAGCAGCAATGTAAAAGAATTGAGAAAGGAATAGGGAAAATGCCATGCAACTCTGCAGGTCCTCTTTACCTCTGAGTTTAAAAGAAATTATTCTGAGCTAAAGTCAGTGCTTGACAGTTAAAATGAAATAAGGAATAAAAGTTGCTTACTCTAAGCAACATTGTTGGCTGTACAGCTAAAGACTCAGAGTTTCCCCTTTCTTGTAGGACTGCAGACATGTTCATGGTGGTAGAGATATGCCACATATTTTCATCTGTGCTTTTCCTATTGTATTTCAGCTTCATAGTAACTGAGTTAAGCTCAAATGGAATTTAAAGCACTGGAAATGTGTCTAGACAGGATTTAACAAAATGGGTTAACTCAATGAGACTTTCACATAGGGAGGAAACATTTTTGTGAGCTCCCACAAAGAAGGAGTAAGGACATTTTTGTTAGTGTTCACTTCTCTTCTACTTCAACAAACAGACAGAACATATTTGTAATGAGTACTAAGGTTAGTCAGAAAATACAAAGTTTTTTCCCTCCCAACCTGTGAAGGAAAATATTATATGGAATTAAAAATTTTATTCTTATTTACATAAAGAAAAGACACATGCAGAAAATGAAATAAATTGAAGAACAGGATCTGAAGGGAACAATACAGACACAGGAAGGCAAGTCACTTATTTGAAGATGCAGAGTTTCTCTTTATTTTTCCTTACTTCTCTATAGCAAATTTCATGCAATAGGTTTTCGGTTGAATTTACCTGAAGTTGGAGCTTGATATGACTTAGTGAGAGGAGCTCAGTTTCTAAATCTAGGATGGAAACTATAGTATAGAGCACAGACCAGTCTATGACATCACAGAGTACATATCCAGCATACCTCCAAACATAAATTGTGGATAGGGAAAGTCAAAGAAGCTACTGTTGAAATGTCCCTGGAAGCAAAAGTGCTTTGCAGTTCTCTGCTGCTGCTGCAGGAGGAATGGTTGTGCTTATCTCCTCTACAAATGGGGATCCCAAGCTGGCTCCTCTGCTCACTATCGCTTTTGGGACCTCAGCACCTGGCTGCCGGTTGTAGCATACTTTGTGGTGCAGCTCTGCAATTGTTTCCATTTTTAAAATAGTCTTTCAGACTAAGTCTACATACTTCTGATGAATAAGTCCACAGATTCATTTAGTATCTGCCCTTGACTTGACTTTCCTTTCCTCTGCTACGACAAGTTGCCCAAGTTGTGCTAAATCTTGTTAAATCCTTTATCTCTTTGTTATGTTTAATTACGTAGTTGTCAATCTTAAAACACAAAAAAGAGGGGAATTTGAAAACATTCTGGATTTTGTATTATAATGTTGAATTAACTGTTATTTTTCCTATTGCACTGAAGAGGCAGCTTTAAATGAACTTTTCACAGACAAAATGTGTGTGAGTCTTTAAGAAGAAAGAAAGGAATTGGCAAGCATATAATTATTTTACTGCTTGTACTTTTGTTACTTTCCTTCCTTACTGTCAGCCTTCAGCCCCTCTTCAACCTGGTTAAAAATAAAATTAGTAATAATAATAATAACAACAACCTCTTCTTTTTATGCTAACTTTATGGTAAGTACTGAAATCTAGTAGCTTCACTTTACCAGCCAATGCAGCAGTTTTGCCTGGGCTGAAAAGTACAAGTGTTGCTTCAAGGTGCCCATTAGAGACTAAGAGGCCTCTATCAAAACTTTGGCATCAACACTTATACACGAAGAGGTCCTTTCTTTGAACTGAGTGGCCTGCTTTCAATCACACATCTCTGGACACTTGTTGGAATTGAGGACTCTGCCATTTGACAGATTTATAACTCAGTTACATCACCTTAACAAGGTTTGGTCTGTCAACAGAGGTGACAAAATCGTCCAACCCGTACAGTTCATCTCCCCACATTGCAAGGTAAAACACATTAACATAAGTCATCGTGAAGTGCATATAGGGCTCATTACAAAAGCTCAGATTACGAATAGTAACTGTTTATTCCACAGTAACAGAGACTTTTGCTCCAATTAATCAAAGGGAAAGAAACTGTCAGGTGTGAAACAACAAAAGGCAGAGAAGAATTGTATTCTGTTACTACTGACAAAGAAAGAGACAACTGAACAAAAACGAAAAATCTTATTTAGCCTGTTCTGCTGAAGTTAAAGCTGTGCAACATCTGCTGGCTTGGATACTATCATGAAAAATACAGTCTGACAGAGAAAGAGCACATGAATAGGAACGAACACAGCAGTGCTGCTCAGTGTGCAAAGCATGATGGAGGGGCAGTACAGAGCCCTGTGGCATTAGTG
The DNA here is from genome assembly GCF_032191515.1 of Phaenicophaeus curvirostris. NCBI lineage: Eukaryota > Metazoa > Chordata > Aves > Cuculiformes > Cuculidae > Phaenicophaeus > Phaenicophaeus curvirostris. Next base: position 40,466,721 of record NC_091394.1, read on the forward strand.
ATTTGTGGAGAAACTGGTAAAATCAGAAGAAACGCTATTCTTAACATTAGTGTTAGGATTACTAGTGTCTAAGATCTGATTCATTCAGAGACAAATCTCTTATAAGAACATATTTCCTAAGTCAAGTCAGAAAAATATCAAGATGAATAGCTTTCATCCCTGCAGATGCAGGTTTTCATTGTCTGAATGTTGTTGATAGGCGACATCATAATATCTAATCAAGTGTTTATGTGTGCTGTGCTTTAGACATCCTGCAGACACAGCACTTCATGTGGCATTAACAAAATATGCAGGAAGGAAAGTGCAAGTGAAAAGCATAACTTGTAGGATCAAAGTTACTCTCTTGCGGTTTTAGGTTGGAGGACATAATGAGGCACTTCGGCCAGTTTTCTCTGCAGCCCTTTCCCCATTTCATTCTCTTTAATTTGCATGTGTGAAGGAAACTGAACATAAAACACAAATGTTCAAACCTAGTGACTTCCACAGTGATGTTGTGAGGTCCTAGATTTCACAAAAACACGCCTTCTTTTAAGAAAAAATTTCATGTGTTGATTTGGTGTTTCCCTTCAGCAAAACCTTTCTCTAAGCCTAGGACAGGCATCTCAACTTTCAAAATGTTAAAGTGCTTTTTGACAGTTGCCAATGTCTTCTTCAAGGAACTCCTTGAATTCCCATTCTTAAGACATGGATCTGTTTTTTTCAAAAAAAACAGAGTCCATGTTTGTTGCATCATAGTCTGTTTAAAACCGTTTCCACTCTCAGAAGTGGCTGTAAATAAAGCATAATTCTTGTGAGATAGAAAATCCAGAAATCTTGTGCTGAGTCTTTCCAGATTATAAAAATAACATTTATGAGACATAAAGGACAAAGATCATAGAATAACCATAGAATAACCAGGTTGGAAGAGACCCACCGGATCATCGAGTCCAAATGATGAATTGAAAGAAATATATACAGACCCATGAGTGACTCAGAGAAGGCAGAAGCAGTGCCCAGAAGCAGGTAGTGCTGATGGTAGGTTGTACTTTCTATCTCAGTCATGAAGAGACAACAAATTCCCAAGATTGATATCCCACTTTTCCAACTATTCTGGCATTCTTTGAGCCAATAACTGTCATGTCACCTCTCCTAACCAAATATTGATGTTGAAAGTTATTCCAGCCTTGAAATGATAACAGCAACAGGTTGTTCACTGCTTTCAGGCAAATTTGGAGCAAGATGCTGAGCCACTGTGCATGAGCCTTTGCTTTGGCAGAGTTACATGTCTCATTGCTTCTTGCAGCTCACTTAAATGGCAGCTGTGATAGGACAACTGAACCTGTTGTCCAAGTTCATCACCAGGTACTTTTGTATCACTGCAGAGAGATTCATAGAATCATTCACAAAGAGCAGTTCAGTCAAGGTTTGCCTGATCCAGCCTAGGACTTTTTCTGAGGCACTGTGTTGTGTGTTCATGTTGTGTTTCAGTCAGCAGCTTTCAAGCCAGAAACTACTCTAGGGTCCCGGCTTTGCTCAGTTGCCTCAATATAGATATACATATGCACATGTAGCATAGTACGGTGTGTATATGTAGTACATGTACACAGTATAAGTATATATCACATTCTCTTACATTTTACTGTAAAAAACACTTGGTACTTCTGCATCTCTGAGACAGTCAAGTTTGCAGGCTTTTTCTTTGTGTAAAGGAAGGGGAATATCTTTGTAACTAACCAAATTTCTGCTCCCCAGTTCACTGAATTATTGCCAATAACCTCTCAGTGCATAATGCTAGAAAAACACACAGCAGATACAGACTTTGCAAAAATTAGGTGAGTAGTGCACTTATCTATTTAAGAAATAAAATTTCTTCCTGCAAAATCATAATGAATTTATAGATCCATTTTAAAAAGTGAAAAACAAATCAGATTTGCGTTGTTTGTATTCTTAATGGAAATACTGAGCTGATTGAGTATGAACTTCTAAAAATAAAATTGAGCATATCCCACCAGTATTGTTACAGACAAACTCCAACTTCAGTAAAGAAACTGCTGGCATTTCAGTCACCCATTTTTTCATAATCTTACTCCTTGTGGGTGAGAAGCTCCATGCTAACACTGACCCTTCCCATACTATAGCAAATCTGCCCACTGCCTCAATAAATGCAAATGAAATGTTGTACTGAAGTTTACAACACTCTTTGAGGGTGGTGATCTTCAACTGTGAATGGCCATATCCCTTGATTTCTATTGACACAGCAGGCAGAAAGCCTTGTGAATTTGCCAGCAGCCCTATCCAGTCACTTTCTATTACAGAATACCAAGAGCTACAAAAAAACTTACTCCTCCCTGAAACCTGCCTGATGTACCATTTCACCTTTGCAGTGCAGATGGGGCTACAGTGTGGGAAAATCTTCTTGCTTAAGATATTTATCATTTAACAGCACTTTCCCAAGGAAATAAGGAGGCTTACTCCATTATTTACAGGGGTAGAACTGAGGCACAACTTTTTGATGCAACTAGCCAAGGCCTAATCTAAATATGGCAAAGCTGGATGTAGAAAAAAACCATTCTATGTCTCTCTTGTACTTTAACTACTAAGGCATGCAGCCTAGGGAAGTTAAAATCTCATTCCTCCCCAAACTTTTCCAGAATCAAAGAATCATAGAATCATAGAATCATAGAATAACCAGGTTGGAAGAGACCCACTGGATCATCGAGTCCAACCATCTATCAAACACTAAACCATGCCCCTTAGCACCTCATCCATCCGTGCCTTAAACACCTCCAGGGAAGGTGAATCAACCACCTCCCTGGGCAGCCTGTTCCAGTGCCCAATGACCCTTTCCGTGAAAAATTTTTTCCTAATGTCCAGCCTAAATCTCCCCTGGTAGAGCTTGAGGCCATTCCCCCTTGTCCTGTCCCCCGTCACTTGGGAGAAGAGGCCATCACCCTCCTCTCTACAACCTCCTTTTATTGATTTATTGATTCCATAGAGGAACATGGCATAAATAGTTATTTACTGCATTTTAATTGTCCTCACTAATTCCAGCCGTAGCTCTGCTGAAAATGGTTTTATCTGAGTGAAAACCAAGTGCAACAGGAAAGAAACCTTTGGGAAGCTGTCAGAAGTCTTACTGCCCGGACTAGAAAGTCATCTTCAGTTTATAGGTTTACCACTCTAATGCCCTTTTGAAAAAATGGATCTGTTTGCTTAAAAACAACATGTTAGCCAGAATATTAATGCACTTACAAGATCAGGCATACAGAAAATAGCTTCAAAATTAGATTTGTCAATAAATACTTGGAGAACAAGAATATGATTTTGGTGACAAGTTATGTGCTTGTGGACATAAGCCATATTTCTATCCACAGATGAAGGATAATGAAGGTCACCATCCAATACATTGATTTGAAATTAAGGACTTCTTTAAAGCTACAACCTGTAACAATATTGGAAATGAGCCTTCAAACAACCACTCCTACAGCCCTATGGCACAGCTGGAGAAGGACCCACTCTCACCATCACAGCCCTTCCTGATGGCAGGCCAAACTCATGAGTTAAAACCCACCATGCTGCCCTTTCTGTCTATATTTCAGAGTGCACAGAAGCCCTCTTTCCAAACCTCAAATGGGGTAAAAGACAAGCCTTTCACATGCAGAGGCTATGACAGCAGCTGAGGCCTGTTGTGCAAACTCAGATTCCTCAAAGCTACCCACCTAGGCACTCCAGAGGAGGCTCACGCTTATTTACACCTCTCTGCACCGTGAAAAAACACAGATAATGTTTCAGCATTCACATTCAGGTCTTTCTTTTCCAAATTACTTTAATGCTGCCTTTGGGGATACAGAGCCTTTATGGCCATAATCAAGATACTGTGCATGTTATGGTGCTTATTATGTAGGCCCTGCAACACCCACTATGGATTTAAATCCAAGAGCAAGCATCTTGTCATAAATACATAGGCACACAATATATGCATTTTAAAAAAAGAAATGAATGCAAACTACACAGGTCTGAGAATCCCTTCCTTGAGCCTTTTTCTTCTCTGTATGTCCTGATAAACAACTACTTTTTTTTCATTGCACTGACCAGCAATAAACTTTGCAATACTTGGCAGGCCTCAGAATCGAATTTTCAAAAATACTTACTAAAATGCAAAAAAATATTTGCTGTTGCTGGAGCACTAGTCATATACTGAGCACGAGTTTGATTAATAGATGGGATGTCTCTGCTCACACTAAAACACATTATTGCCTGTGCCCTTACCTCCTTCAGGTTATAAAACCATTATCTTTACACACTAGCTTTCTGTGCAATTCTTAGGAGCTCCATTTTTCAAAATAAGCCTATGATTTTTAAATATTTGCTTTGGAATTGAAGCTAAATATATCAAGTCATAAAACAAGTAGAATGCAACAGTTTGCCTGTCTCATGTCAACCGAGTACATGGGAGCCAAAATGCCTTAGCTCAAAGAGGAGGATGAGCTCTTAGTGGTCCTCCTGCAATGGCGTAGAGATGGTTCTCTGCATTCTGTCAGGAACGTCTACCCAATTTTTGTCTCTCATAAGTCATGAAACTACCCAATAGAAATGCTAAGTTAGAAAAGTGCTGAAGTTAGGAAAATAAGTGAAGTCCTCAAAGTTCTCAAGTTAAAAAAAGGTACCACTGGTCAGAAAGATAAATCCTTTCAGAGAGAACAGTGGCTGATCAGCTAGGAAAGTAACCCCAGAACTCCTAGATAATCTTTGCAATAGTCTTTTTTAGATGTAATAGGGCACTTAGTTTCTGTAGACAAGATTTTCTGGTGTATAACAGTGATTAAACCTCAAATTTTTTTTTTATTACTCCTCCTCCCTTTTCACTGTATCTTCCCAAAATAAGTAATTTTTGAAGAGACCTATGATATTCTAAATCTACAGTAAGATAACTGATACAGTAAGGAAAATGATAAAGATGCACTGTTAGACCCCTGAGTAGAGATTACTTAAGGTCTTTTATCCTACAGGGATTTTCCTCAGCATCAACAGTAAATACCTGGCAAGAATTGTTCAAGTCTTTCAGAAATCACACAGAGGACCATGATTCCCATAGGTCGACCTTATTACTGTCTGAAAACAGAGCTGTCGCATCTAAAGCTTGTCCTCTTGTGCCATAAATTAGCATATACACAGTTACAGCAGCTGCTGCCTACAAGCAACTGAAACACAAACTGACTCCAGTATAGGCCAGTTCCCTTCTATCCAGAGTTGGAGAGAAATGTCTATCACTTGTTGAGGTAATTACTATTCACGTAGTACAAAATCCTGAAGGGCTCACGCTCAGACGTAATTTGCCTTACCAAATGCAGAGGGCGTAAAATCCACTACCTCTTCAAAACCTATTGAAATATATTTGTCTCCACTGAGTTCCATTTTTGCTTCCATCTAGTTCACAGATCTTAATGATACTTTTCATACATTGCTTTTTAGAGGATTGACAGATCTTGCCATTAGTAAGAAGCAGCTTAATTTAAAGCAATATAAACAATGCTGCAGAGCTGAACTAAAAGATATGGTGATTAAAATGCATCTGCTATGATAGAATGAATTTTAATAAAGACCTTAATGATGATATTAGAAGTCATGTGTGAAGTTTTATTCTTTATGCATGGAGTAACCACAAAAATAATAAAAAACCTTGACAAAAATATGAAACATGGCATTTGTACGTCTGACAGAACTATGTCATTGCAGATATTTTATTACAATAACAAGAAAAAAGATATTCCCTCCTTGATTGCCTGTATGTCATTTGAATCAATTTAGCCTAAATTTGCTTTTTCTTCTGGTAAAGGTCATTCTTTTGTAAAGTGATTTTTATAATTGTTGTCATTTGAGATTATTTATGTCAAATTTTGGCTAGAGTAATTTTGAAAGAATCACTCTAATAGGTAATTATCTAATAGACTCATGTAACAACTCAGGCACAACACTCAGTGAGAGGACTGACTGCAGGAGACCATACAAATTAAGCAGAACTTTCTGATTTTAGGTGTGCAGATAACTGTATTAATCTTTATGCAAGTGTTTTTAATTAGAGTGAGTGTTGTCACCCCACTGAATCATTCTCTCCACAAAGTATTCCTCACAGGTCTTTTACTTGTGTTGTCTGTACCAGAAACAAGGCATTCTTTGAATAGTTCTGGGAGGCGGGCAAGGACGAATGTTTCCACAAGGTTGAAATGGTAAGCTTGTCCTCAGAACTGATTTCCTGTTTGGGTATTTAAGCCACAACATGGTAAATAGGAACTTCAGGAAGGTGCATTGAGAATCCAAACAAAATTAAATCATTATACTCTGCCTATTAGCTCTATTCCTGACCTGTGTGTATTTGGCTGAGACTACTAAATACAGTAACTAAGTGTTTGGTATGAAATGTAAAATTGTGGTCTGAAAGAATTCTCTCTGGACGTCAGAATGAAATCCTATTCTCACTTCCACTGTCAGCTCTCTAGGACTTCCAGAAAGGCATTCAATATACATGGAGATCAATCTACTGAATGCCATTGGTGTGTGTTGACTGTCTGTCTGCTTCCAGAGTTTAAGCCTTCAAAATCTCAGTTCCTGAAAGTTTTCATATCTCTTCTAGATTAACTCCTCCCAGATGTGCTTCCCATTGGTAATCTGCCCCCTGTTTAAATTATGGTGCAACCAAGCTTCCAAGGTGAATACAGTGGAAAAATACTTTGAAATTACAATTTATTTTCCATATGCAAAATATAGAAATTAAATCTACTCTGTTTTGAAACTGCACAGAGAGACTTTACATTTTTTAACCGGTTTCAGAGCAAAACCCATTTAAAATAGAAAGACTGAAAAGATCATGTAATGGTTCAGTGTAATGGGTATTAGGTTCTTTAAGTGTTGGCAACACAGGAAGTCCTTGTGGTAGCCATTAGTACAGTATTCCTTAGTGCAATCCATATCTACCTTAGAAGCTGAAGCAGTTTCATGTTTAAAAAAAAAATACGGTTTAAGAACACCTATGATCCAATTGTCAGAGTTTCACTATCAAACTGCACTGGACACTGGATTAATTCTTAAGTAGTTAAGAGTTCCATTCAGCAAATGACTTGAGCTGTAAAACAGCAAATAATCTCACCCAAATGAACAACACTGTTTTGTGCTCATGGCTATGAATTAAGCCAGCCACTTAATTCCACCCCTATCAGAGTACACAGCGATATGCCTGGCTTTCTGTGCTGGGTCCAGTTTCCCAGTCAGCAATATGCCATATGACTTTAAGCTAATCTTATGAGACATGGGGGTTTTGTTTGGTCTTTTGTTTGGTTTTTTTTGTTTGTTTGGTTTTGGGGGGGTTGTTTTTTGTGGGTTTTTTTTTGTTTGGTTGGGTTTTTTTTAGTTTAAATTCTGTTATTATTCCCTCTCTTCCTTTTGGGTTTTGAACACAGTGAGAGCATTTTGCTCATGTCATGAGAGCTAACAATACAGGGTGCGATAGCTATGAAACAAGACAGTTGTCCTCTGTGAAATTGGTATGAGATCTAGTTCCAATAATTCATAGAGTCATAGAATAACCAGGTTGGAAGAGACCCACTGGATCATCGAGTCCAACCATTCCTATCAAACACTAAACCATGCCCCTTAGCACCTCATCCACCCATGCCTTAAACACCTCCAGAGAAGGTGACTCAACCACCCCCCTGGGTAGCCTGTTCCAGTGCCCACTGACTGTTTCTGTGAAAAATCATTAGAGGCTACATATTTTCTTGCTCACAATTACCAATGGAGCTACCTCAAAACTGCCCTCAAGTTGGGGATTGGCTTTTTCTGACTCTTTGGACAGCCATATTTTGTAACATATTTTCCACTTTCTGCCACTTCACAACCCACTTTGCCTGTTTCCCACATTTACATTGTGAAGATTGAAGAGTTATCAAAACTTCACCTTCCTACCGCGTAAATTCATCAAACCCATAAATTCAGGGACGTAGTGGGCACATTCTGCGTGAAAGCTGAAGAGCAGCTTTTTGGACATGCAGATTGAGTTGATTTTCTCGGTCTCTTTTTGCTGGACTGAATGATGTTAAAATGCTGCCACCTTCTGTTAGGCATTCCTGCTGCTGACAGATTGCAGAAGCACATTCCCCCATTTCCTCTAGGTTTGTAAACTGATTTATACTGATCCTCAACTGCATTGCTGCAATATATAACATGACAAGTTAAACGCAGAGCCTGCCAAAAAATCTTGATAGGCTCAGCTTTTGTGTAGCTGCACTTGAAAAGACCATTACTACTGCCATCCGACTAAAGTACGTTCAATATTTTTGACAGTGAATTACCTGAACAGCAGTTTATCTCAATGTTCACTAGGTGCTATAACAATTTAAGGCTAAAAGGATGGGAGGTAAAAAAAAATAATAAAAGGAAAATCTTTTGTTCACACTACAAAGTGTGAATTTTAAATTTGTTCTGTATTTACTCCCCAATGCATTTCAGAGCACACAAATGGTTGATAATTAACATAAATGCAGATGGCATTTAAGTTTTGTAATTTATTGTTGAGATTCTAGGTCCTTCAGAAATCCAGCTAGAGGTTGTATTCTTCTCAGACATGGCTTGTATACTGTTTTCAGTACAGGGACTTCAAAATCAACCCAATGAAGAAAAGCTCTACTGTTTCCCACATTCCTCTCTGGAAAGCCTGTGTCCCACTCACTCAGTCAGTTTAGAAGATATGAAATTAATAGCTATGTGACTGCTGGTGGGGATAGAGAACACACAGCATCCTCTCAAGAAAGCATCTTTCTCACTAACTCATTGTTTGCAGCTTTATGCTAAGGGGAGCAGAATGCAATTTCCACCTCTGAGTGCGATGCCAAGGCTCTCCTTAGACTGTCTGAGTTTGCTGTGATGACAAGAAGATACTTATGTTTATTTAAGTGATCAAGTACTTGCAGTTAAGTAAACTTTTCTGGCTGAAATGCATCCATGAAGAAATACAGATTTGTGTCAACCAAGATGTTTTGCAGACTTTAAATTTCAGCAAATCATGGTGTCACAAAAAGAAGAATTAAAATACTTATTGAAATAATCAGAATATTTTGGACATTTTCTAAATGTAGGATTTTGGTTTGCAAATCCACAATTATTTGCTGCATCTTAGTTATAAAACATTGTTAAAACCTCAGAATAGAAATATTTTCTTTTTGGTTAAACTGAACTCTGCATTCAGCCCCATAGCATTTCTGTTTTCTGAAACTCTAGCTGAACCAAAAAAACTAGTTGTTTCCTACTGAGCCCTGAAAAGTACCTTAGCCATGGGCTACCAGCATTTAGTGGCTTTGAGGTAAAAAAAAACAAATCAAAAATCTCCTGAGCAAGTGATGTGATACTAGCAATACTTTATTGTGCTTTCTCTGGTTGGTATGCCACAGCCAAGAATAATATTAGGAGGTGCCACAAACAGCATGCTCCCTGAAAGCCATGTGCTGGGGACAATGGTCTAAACCAGAAACTGGTCTGTGGACTTGTAGTGTGCCCTAAGCTGCTTCTAAGAGGTTTGTAAAACCCAAATAGGAAAGGAAGACCCATGTCAGTTGGCCTAAATTACTTCAACAGGATCTGCACCTCTATATTTAGGGGGCTGTAAATCAAAAGAAATTGGAGGTATCTATTATGTTCAGATAGGTGCTAGTCTCTTTGACATTTAAGCCAAGAAAATCCAGCCTCATTTCATGGTGGAAGGAAAATATTTCATGTGAGTGAATCAAAGCCCACTCCACTAAGCTCGGCCACTTTCTTTACACATTCATACATGCACATTTCATTCCTCCAGCAACAGAATGCTTTCTTTTCTTTACTACAAACAGTACTCGGTGATGTTATAACTCATTTCACTATTGTACTGGGCAAAATTGATCCTTTCTTCAAGTAAATTTGGTTTAATTTTCCTATGTAGTGAGTTATTAATACCATTAGCAAAACAAAGTAACAAGGTTTCATGTACTGGTCAGATTTCTGTCAGCCACATTGGAAGTACACTACGGTGACCAAAACACCACATTTTACAGTGATGCAACACAGAATGATTTTCCAACATGTAAAGCATCTGAATTAGACTCTGTATTCTGGCCAAGGGGAAAGCTGTCAGTATCAACTGAGCAGGAGACCTCAAAGCAGCTACTGAGAACTTGAGAGGAAGAAAAATCTTCTGATGGATTTTTAGGACGTTGTGTCACCCGAGATGAAGGGGGTTGTTAGAGTCCAGAAAGGATAAAAAGGAAAAAATAAATAAAAAATGGTGAGGTACATTTATTTAGCCTTCAAAAAAGTTGATCTTGTCCTGGTATGAGGACTGGGAAACGTAGGAGCTTCTGTTATTCCAATCCAATTCACTAGACTGTGTATGTATGAGTTCAAAATAAGAAGTCAGTGATTACTCTTTTATGGATGTAAAAATCATCTTGACAGCAATGAGTAGCCAGGATAAAGTAGGTCAAGCTTTCTCCTGCCATCTAGAGGCAGTGGCAATTCCTTAGGGGTCAGCAGAGAAGGGGATACCTGTAGCGACTAAGGCACGGGCCTTGTCAATGGGGGCAACAATCAAGATCAACTTTATTTAGAGAATGCAAACCTTATATAGTGCCTCTGTATACAGTAACAGCTATCCCAGTGAATTTCCACACGTGAGAATCCCGCAGTACAGCAACAGAGTGCAACCCCCCTGTTTCCTGCAGACGTGCCCCTTATCTTCATATTTTCTGCCTAGTGCATTCCTTTCCTATTAACCAATGGGTCTTAATAAAGATTCCAAGGTTGCAACAAGCATGAGAACATCATCCGTTTGCTCCCTGCTTGCTGCTAATATCGCAGGTACACCAAGGCATCGGCCATTTGCCCCAGCATACGTGCAATACTGGAATCTTTATGCCTACAGATACCCTTTTTTGTGTCAATGCTCACAAATGCAAGCTGAAGATCCAACTCAGCCTTTTCTTCAATTACACACAGAGTGCATTTTAGAGGAAACAGTGGGTACTCCACAGCAAACCAGATGACAATGTCATTTGACACGAGTCTTTCTTTTAAGAACAAGCTCCTACTTCTGCTAATAGAAATTCCCTCCTATATCACTAAAGCTCCACCTTTCAAATTTTTAGTCATCTTAGTACTTCTGGCAATGATGTATGCCACTGACACTTAAAGAACTGATCCAAAAACACTGTAAAAATCATGTGAGAAGCATCTGTGTTTTTTAGAGAAAGGTTTTAATTAAGTGCAGTTGAAAGGTTTGCAGTTTTTATCTTTCCCAATCTAACCATGAAGTAAATTATTCTCCGCCTTACCAGTTATCTGGTTAAGTAAGTTGGTGTCACCACGGCTTTGTGCTCATTTTCAGTGCAGGTGCCACCCTCTGGCTGCCCTGGGGATGCTCTTTCCCCCATCACCCCTCAGCAAGGTTGCAAGGTAGCTCCTCTCCTTACAACCTGGAGATGCAAATGCCCTCTCCTGTTCTCCAGGTACTTCAGATCAATATCTTGTCACTTCATTCTTCTACTGCTGCTTTAAGCTGCAGTGAATTGAGTTTCTCTTTGTTGTGCTCTTCTTCCCTTTTCCCTCTTTTTATTCTTCTCTTATTTTAAAGTAGGATTTGCGGTTCATTCCTTCACCTTCATTGCACAAGGTTTTTCTTGCTGACGCAGCAGCCATTAGGCACAGTTTAGTTCTCCTAACTCCATATATTACTTAATTACAAGAAATGACTTAGAAATCGACCTTAGCACTCTGAATAAAAAAACAAACTGGCCTTTGATTTCTGAAAAGTGTTGGGCTGTGGGTTGTCAAGGGATCACAGAAATGAGTTGCTGCATGGTCTGCAGCTGGCCTTTGCTGGGCACCTTGAGCTATCTCAACTCTGCTGTCTGATTTCCCTCTTGGACCCACTTTAAGTACTACATTTCTCAGATGCTGGAACATGTTGCTGGAGTATACGTCGTAAGGTCAAAATCAGCTGTTCTTCTACCTGTAACTAGCATTTAAACATCCCATTCTTGATATACAGGAAGAAGCAACATTAGCAGATTTGAGGGACATCACTGGCAGTGTGCTGCTAATAAGAACTTCTTTCAGCTAAAGGCAGGAGAGCACTGCTCCAGTGAAAGCTCCCTTCTCACAGAAACAGCTTTTGCAGGTGTCAGCCCACAAAGTTATTATTTCAGGGCTGGTCTTTTTTTTTTTTTTTAAATTAGGACACTTTATGCTGGGAAGTGATAGTGAAAATGAAAATCAAATCCACTGTGGCTTCTACCAAGTACATACTCACCATCACTCAGCACTAATCTCAGCTGTTAGTGGACACCTATGAAACTTCAGCTGAGCTACCGCTGCATGATTGCGTGCAGAGGGACGGTGATTTCATGAGCAGAGTGAAACAGTAACCCGGGTAGTTCCCAACGCTAACAAGGCTGCTTTCATCAGTCAAGGGAGGCATTAACCCCTTGCTCCTCAGTGCCTTCTCCGCACAAAGTGTATTTGTCCCTTACTACCCTTACCTTAAGAAGAAAGTTATAATTATTCAAATTGGTGAAGTATCATAGAATCATAGAATAACCAGGTTGGAAGAGACCCACTGGATCATCGAGTCCAACCATTCCTATCAAACACTAAACCATGCCCCTCAGCACCTCATCCACCCATGCCTTAAACACATCCAGGGAAGGTGACTCAACCACCTCCCTGGGCAGCCTGTTCCAGTGCCCAATGATCCTTTCTGTGAAAATTTTTTTCCTAATGTCCAGGCTAAATCTCCCCTGGTGGAACTTGAGGCCATTCCCTCTTGTCCTGTCCCCCGTCACTTGGGAGAAGAGGCCAGCACCCTCCTCACTATGACCTCCTTTCAGGTAGATGTAGAGAGCAATGAGGTCTCCCCTCAGCCTCCTCTTCTCCAGGCTAAACAACCCCAGCTCTCTCAGCCGTTCCTCATAAGACTTGTTCTCCAGCCCCTTCACCAGCTTTGTTGCTCTTCTCTGGACTCGCTCCAGAGCCTCAACATCCTTCTTATGGTGAGGGGCCCAGAAATGAACACAGTATTCGAGGAGCGGTCTCACCAGTGCTGAGTACAGAGGGAGAATAACCTCCCTGGACCTGCTGGTCACACTGTTTCTGATACAAGCCAAGATGCCATTAGCCTTCTTGGCCTCCTGGGCACACTGCAGGCTCACGTTCAGTCGGCTGTCAACCAACACCCCCACGTCCTTCTCCTCCAGGCAGCTTTCTAGACAGACTTCTCCTAGTCTGTAGCACTGCACAGGGTTGTTGTGCCCCAAGTGCAGGGCCTGGCATTTGGCCTTGTTAAACCTCATGCCATTGCACTCTGCCCAGCGGTCCAGCCTGTTCAGATCCCTTTGCAGAGCCTCCCTGCCCTCCAGCAGATCGACACTTCCACCCAGCTTAGTGTCGTCCGCAAACTTGCTAAGGGTGCACTCAATGCCTTCATCCAGGTCATTGATAAAGACATTGAACAGGGATGGACCCAGCACTGAGCCCTAGGGAACCCCACTTGTCACTGGCCTCTGGCTGGATTTCACACCCTTTACCACCACTCTCTGGGCCCGGTCTTTCAACCAGTTTTCCATCCAGGAGAGTGTGCGCCTGTCCAGCCCAGAGGCTGACAGTTTCTCAAGCAGAATGCTGTGAGAAACTGTGTCAAAGGCTTTGCAGAAGTCCAGGAAGACCACATCCACAGCCTTCCCCTCATCCAGCAGCTGAGTCACTTTGTCATAGAAGGCGATCAGGTTAGTTTGGCAAGACCTGCCTTTTGTGAACCCGTGTTGACTGGCCCTGATCACCCGGTTCTCTTGCATGTGCTTCATGATAGCACTCAAGATCACCTGTTCCATGATTTTCCCTGGCACTGAGGTCAGACTGACAGGCCTGTAGTTCCCTGGATCCTCCCTTTGACCCTTCTTGTAGATGGGCACCACATCAGCCATCCTCCAGTCCAGCGGGACTTCCCCAGTCTTCCAGGACTGTTGGAAGATGATGGAAAGGGGTTTGGCCAGCACATCTGCCAGCTCCTTCAATACCCTTGGATGAATCCCATCCGGCCCCATCAGGCATTATATTATAAAAGCAGGTAGAGAGATAGTATCTAGATGTCAGCTTCCTATCAGAAAACAGATTATGAGGAACTGCAAATGTCACTTAGGACTAAATGCTGTCCATTTTCACACAGAATAATTTTGGAAAATACAGAAGTTATGAAGAATTTTTTTAAACTTAATTTTGGTTTTGCATGTGTATGGGAAGAAGAGATTTTTTTTTTCTCTGATTGAAAAAAAATAATTATGAGAAGTTTTTGCAGTATTTTCCAAATCAAACATTTTAACCCTTTTATTTGTGGAAATTTTACAAAACTGTAGAATATCCTACAACACGTGTTTTGTGTTGAAAAGCTCACTGCTATTTTTTATGTTTATCAGTTCTTTTCTATTTAATAAAACTGAGAAGGTTTTACCAAATTTTAACTGAAATGGATAAAACTTTTACTTGAAATCTTGTGGGCGGGAGGGTGGGAATACTTGTAAAAGCATTCATTTATGCCTATGCTAGCCTTCAGTCAATCCATAGTAATAAGCAAGAGGATACAAATACAGGAGCACAGGCTGTGAGCTGACTGAATTCAAAAGGAAGACCTGGGTTTGTGAGAATACTACTCATGAGGGATTTCTGTAGTACAGAGCCCTGTGCCTACTAGGTTGAGCAGCAAGCATCTGAGCTGCTTAATTGAACAACAGTAAAGTAAATACAAAAGTAATAAGTTAATATACTGTTAGTTTTCCCCTGCTTTCCCCCCCTCTCTTATTGAACTGCACTTTTCATTTTCTATAAAGGTCAACTGGACAGGCTTTTTGAAACTCCTATATATTGAAATGTAAGTAAAATAAAACAAGCACGAGGGAGATGAAAAAGATATGACTGATCTTAATGACCATAAGTTTACCCTCTGTACTACAGAGCTGACAGGAACATCCCATAGACAGGATCAAATACGGAGTGTGTTTTTGCAGCTCCATGGGCATAAGCCAAGGACTCAGCTCTGGATGTTTAGCTTGGTTTCTAGGATGGCAGCAAGCATCGGTATGCTGCCTTTCTGTGTCTCTTTGGCAGCTGCTGAGTGGAGACCTGCTTCTGCACAGAGGTGGCTTCAATGCTTACCCTCCTCCATCCCTCCCATGATGCAACACTCGAAAGGCTAAAGCAGAAAAGATGCATGGGCTATTCCTTCCTCCGTCAGGCAGCAAAGAGATGAGGGGGAGAAAGGAGGGGCAAAAACATTCAGACCCATGCATTTCTCTTTCTCCCAGCAGCTGACAGAGAGCTGCCGCCAGCTTCCGCATTAGAAGTTCACAGAAAAGGTGAGCTCATCTCATTTGATTAGGACTGTCACCATCAGATAGTGTTTGCAATTAGTTCACGCCAGCCTTATTCAGGCTTTGGATGCCTTTCAGCAGCAAAAAAGGGAGCACTTGAGCTCCATTGAATTGGAGCGTGGCATCTGCTGCATGCTGGAGAGAGAGGTTGGGGGTCAGTGCTTGATTTTGCTAAAGTATGCCAGATTAATTGTCTTCATTAATCCTGTTTGTCATTGTAGATGTGCAGAGAAGTCTTTGTGGCACAGCCTGACATATGGGATGGCCGGCTGCTTGCCTATTCAGTTCCTCCCAGCACATGCTCTTCACAGTTGGCCTAGTTCCCAGTGCCTTGTTTTCCAGAGGAGCCAGCCTCCTGTGCCTATTCAGCTGGCCCCCTACTCCACAAACAGGCACCCTAATCTTCAGGCCTGTCTGGGCTATACAAAGTAATTGCATTATTCAAAGAGATGAAGAAAGATGGGGTGGGGAAGGGAAGTGCAAGAGTGGGAAAAGAGAGTGGTGCAATTTGGAAAAGAAATAAGCAGCCATGTACTTCAGGCAGAGCTCTTCAGGAGGCTGATTATAGTCCCTCTCCAAATCTGAATCTATCGTGAAATTATACCCTGCCTCTTTTTTAAAATAAATGCTAATAAGAGGTAATTTGGACCCTGCTGATTATTAACTTCAATGGGGACACTCTTCTTTCCCCTCTGTTTTTGTTATGAATTCTTTGTTTTTTCTCCTGCTATAATTCACTCAACAGCAAAAGATGAAACAAGGGTCAAGGAACCTCTCAAGGTGCCACAGAAACAGGACAAATGTAGCACAACAGAGGATGTGTGAGCATCTAGCTGGGCAGCACGGTCTAGAGTTCCTGGGAGACCAAGAGTGGCATCACTGGCTTGAGCACAGGCTGGAGGGTGACCCAGAACACCCACCCTCCCACAGCTAATACATACAGCCTGCCCTGCAGCTGCATAGCCACATCACAGCTTGCTTCCCCGGGGTGGGGCATTGGATCTAAGCTGGTAGGAAGAAGAAACAGAAATAAGTAGTGAGAATGATCCTTCCTTGGTTTTCTTCAGACCCATTTGGTTATGTGTTCAGCTACATGTCTATAAACATTACTTTACAAGTGCTCTTAGGATACAAAGTCTTCATGCGTGAAGTGTGAAGAAACGTTTATAGCTCAGCATGTCAGCCAAGACCTTGACTTCTATGGACCTTAAACTGGGCTATTTCAAACCCAAAGTTGACTTGCCTAAAGCCACATCTTCAGACACAGGGGATCTTTCTAGATGTAAGTATATCAAGCCAATAGCAATAGTAATAATAATAATAATAAAATATTTTTAAATGCACACAATTTGCATTTTAGTGTTCAGAGAAGCAGTAGACATGAATGCTGCTGTAAGATCTGTCCTGTAAGAGCATGCAGAGAACATACTGTACCCCGTTCATAAATTCCCCTGAACTAGAATCAGTATACACATTCTCTGTACCAAAAATATGGTAACATGAGGTCTGATTTTGTATGGTCATCTGATACGTCTTTAGAGCCATTCATTGTGTGTCACACTTCAGCCCATTTCTTAAGGACTATCCAAACTTCCACCTACTTCTGGCAGAAACTGGATGATTAAAATCTGGAATAGCTCATTAAAGAAACTATGCCACATAGCAGCCTAACCGTATGTCAAAGAATGGATCATAAGATTACATAACACTTACAAGCTTAACATTGAAAAATGTCAAGGAGAATCTCAGAGAGCTTCAAAGATCTTCCTTTGCTATGCTGTTTGGTTTGGGGTTTTTTTGTTTGTGTTTTTATTAAAGCCATCTTGCTCCAACTTTATCCTCTTATATCACTCCCATAGTGTCTTCTCAGGATCACCTTCGATCCTTGACCAGAA
The DNA here is from genome assembly GCF_032191515.1 of Phaenicophaeus curvirostris. Lineage (NCBI taxonomy): Eukaryota > Metazoa > Chordata > Aves > Cuculiformes > Cuculidae > Phaenicophaeus > Phaenicophaeus curvirostris. The sequence goes on from NC_091394.1 coordinate 40,484,032, forward strand.
GTTTCCAGGTAATAATCCACCACATTAGTCCCTGGCTTCTTCTGAGCCCCAGCATTTCCTCTTAACGTGCTCAGCACAGCCATCTGCTGCCACTTGCAAAGGTTCAGCACCACACAGTTTAAATTCAGATTAATGTTAAGGAATTCAGAGTGTGTTTTCTCCATCTTCAGCCTGTTTAAAACTCAGAAGTTACTTATGCCTATGCCATTGTCAAAGTATTTGTTTACTATTGGTTTCATATCTGCCCTGGAGATCAAATTTCAGACTGTGTTTTAAATACAGCATCCATATACATTTTAAGAGGTAAAATTGCCTGGATTGAGAATTAGTAAGAAGGAAAGCTACTCCCAAATTAAACCCTGACAAAACACCTTTCCTCTAACAAAAGCATCATATATATTTGTTTGAATATTGCCTTTGCTGCATTTCCCTCACTCTTCCTCAAATTGAAATAGATATTGTAAGTATAATGAAAGAAATATGGGAGAACTGACACATCTTAGGTGTCTTCTTCTAGGTGGGTGTGTAACATGAAAGACAGTTGTAAAACAGGATCACCATCCTTTGTTCAGGCAGGAGCTTTTCTATGGTTTCTGCTAGATCATTGAATTTTCAGACTAATCAAAAAACTAATTCTTGAGGCTACTGGTTTTTCTGGCACTGACCAGAACAGACAAATGCTCTAACACAGCAAACTGGAATTGCCATGGGACTGGCAAGCCAGGAACAGGTATCTGTTATGATTACAAGAAGCCTTTGAGGCCTTTAGGCTGCTGTTGGGTGTCAGCTAAAGACCTGTGGCATGCTCAAGTCATTAATCTCATCTTGAAATAGAGACTAGTCTTTGCAGGGGAAGGTTAGGTGAGTTTATTTTTGCAACAATGTTGGTATGTCTCTTACAGATATACAAACCTTCATCTTTGAAGAACGCCACTTTTATGGTTAAATGAAAACTGGTATTTTCATAAATACGTATTTGGTTGAGGAAGATATCTGAACCAATTTGATTTTTTTTTTTCAAAAGCAAATTGAAAATATTAAGGTTAAGGCAGGAGAATAAACTTAATAAATTGTCTCAAATATTTTCTAATTCACTGAGAAGATGAAAGCTTCAGCACTATATAGAGACAGAGATATATATAAAGACAAAATTGGAGCAAGAAAAAGTTTTTTTCAGAACTCCCAAATAGCTGACAAATGAGTAGAGCCTCAAAATTTAATTTTAATTTTAATTTAATTTTAATACTTCTCACTAATAAGTTTGTTCAGAAGATAAAGTTTTATATGACTACCATGACACTTCTACATAAAGTTTGAGAAGAATCATAAAAAAAATTGTCAGCAAATAACACAAACTCAATTGCTGTCATTCGGTGAACTTAAAAGAATTCTAGCTGTTCAGGTTATCCTAGTTCATTTTAAAATAGAAGAAAATAATTTAAGGAACACCTTAAGACTCTTTTAAGAAAGAAGGAGGAAGCTTCTTTCTTGCAATGTTTCTTTAAATTGTCCACAGGCAGGTGCCAGCAATGAACAGGAGTTTCCAATATTGGCTATGCCTGATTCACTTACACCTCCTCTTTTCTCTTGTTTTAACCCATGGTTAATTAAGATTTCTGAGAAAGGAAACAAGGATAGTTTGAATGATTTCAGTATTTGTAAAGAACTTAATGTACAGGGAGGGATCATTCAAAGGTTAAAATAAAATAAAAACTGCGGCAATTCAGGTGCATTTAGTAAAATCCTATAATATATTTTGAATAATTCTTGTCATGCATTTAGATGGAAACCAAGGGCAAAATCCTGAGTTAGTGTGCGGCTTAGTACAGACTACATAGAAAAGAGCAGAGAAGAAAGAAGATGAATGCATTGGTGCCCTCTAAATTGCCAGTTTAAGCAAAACACACAACATTACCAGTTAAAGACAAACACATAACATTAACAAGCATGAAGATGCTCTGTCAAGTTGCCTTCCACTGGCATTAAGTAGGTCTTGTAAGAAGAACGTTAGTTTGGTGGAGATTACCTCTCAAAACAAAGCTGTTCTAAGTGGATAAGAAAGTCATCAGCAGTGTGTTCCCCCCATATCTTCTCATTAATAGTGTTCTTTCTGGTATGTTATCTCTTACAGAACCAATTTCTTATTTCTGCAGAGAATAAAGTAAATTCCTGAGCCCTCCTAGATTCTCAGGCATATTAGTTACTGAAACCATTGGAAAAACTGAACTAGGTAACACACACCTGTATTTATGCTGTATGATGCAGTCATGCCTACAGAAAATTAAAAACCTTATTATGTATGTAGTGACAAGCCACTGACTATCCTGGGTTCATCTGGGGTAGAAGTAATTTTCTTCAGTTTCTCATACTTCTTGCCAGCAAGAAGGCAGGGGGAGTGCAGAAGAGGCTAGGAGGGGATACAGCCAGGACAGATGACCCAAGGTGGCCAAAGGAGTATTTCATACCATATGATGTCATGCTCAGCAACTGGGTGCAGAAGGGATTGCTGCTCAGGAATGGGATGGGCATTGGTTTCCAGATGGTGAGAAATTGCACTGTGTATTACTTGCTTTGTACATTCTTATTATTGCTATTATTTTTTCTTTTCCATTTTCTGTTCTATTAAACTGTCTTTATCCCAGCCCACAAGTATTACATTTTTTCCCCTTCCAATTCTTCACCCCATCTGTGACTCCAGAGTTTGATAAACCTAAAGGTGAAAGCAGGAATTGAAATTAATAGTCATTATGTATTACATTGCAACTTTTTACTTTTTGATTTTAAGTATTACACTGAAGGAAAGCTGAAATAATATTCCAGCCTTATGACAACTACAGCAGTAGCTTCTCATCAGTGAAAACAAGAAATAGTCATTTGTATCTTCAAGTCCACACAACCCCCTCTATTAACTATACATTAACTACATACATTGTACATATTTTCATGAGAAGGAACACGTTTTGGCTGGCCCAATTTTTCATCAGTGGGATTTATATCCCCCTTAAATAGCCAAGAGGTGTTCTACTATCCTGACTTTAGAGCACTCACCACCACATTACTGTTTTGAAGACTGAATACATTTCTGTCCCATATTGTCCCACACTCTTAAGGTCTTACATTGGGTCAGAAAAGTGAAACAAAGAAAACTAAAGTAGGACAATCAGGTGAGCAAGGGAAGTTTTTGCTAAACAGAGAATGTCCTTTCATTTGTACCACTCACAAAATTACTGAGTTACAGAGAAGAAAATTAATCTCATCGTGTTTTACATTCTAGTTAATGTATCTATTTTAAGGTCAAATTGTCCCAGTTTTCTTACTGAATTTATCAAGATTGAGACCAAGTCAATGCAGAGTAAAAACTTACTTTTAATAACAGTGGAACAGAACTGGTGTTTCGGATTCACATCATTTAATGTAACTAAACTAAAAGTTAATCCCCTAACTAGATCTTGGGTTTAGAGCACACAGCATATCCAAAAGGAGCAACCATCTTCTCCACAAATGTCTTATGCCATGTTGCCTGATCACAAGCTAATCCTCTGGAATAACAGTTTCTTCATTAGACAGATCAGTACATTAAACAGATCTGACATTTCAGATCAGTAAAGAATACCACAAGTCAAAAAGAAACTCTAAATCACTTGTATGAGAAGACTACCGAATCTGCATGACCACAAAGTCCAAAGTGCAATTGATGTGGCTGAATCAAGAAACCTATGCAACTGATATTTTGTTTTCCTGGTACCCATCCTAGTACTGGGGTAGGTAATACAGTCTTCACTGAGTCTGAAGAGACAGTTCTTCATTATTTCCAAATTATAGTAATGCAAGAAACACATGGAGTGTACTCTCAAGCTGGGAGTTGATAGTACCTGGAATAAACCCTGTCAGTGATAAAGGAATCTGAAAATATTAATTTATGAGACTTTTTTTGTGCAGGATCTCTTTCAGCCCCCAATCCTTTTCTTTCTGGTTCTTCCATTTCCCCTTCTCCCAGTCCTTCCAATGTTTCCACTATTGTTATACTTTCCCATGTTTTCAACTGAATAAGCAGAGCGTCCTTTTCTCAGAAATCCTCTGCAACGAGAGGGCTCTCTCCATCTCCCCATGCCACCTTCTTCCAACGTACTCCGCTGCCCCTCCACTTTACACAAAGTCCTGGTGACAGGTGGCTGCTGATTTCTGTAATTTTGGATACAGCTCCAGTCAGACCTAGTGGCCTATAAAAAAACCCTAGACCTTACAAAAAGAAAAAGCTTTGGCTCTGAAAGTGCTGAGACAGGCTGGTACAGGGACTCAGTACAAAAAGCATTCAGCACAAAAAGCCAAACCCAAATGAAAAGAGCTGCTGCCAGGATCATCACGAGGCCCTTTGCTGCACAGATGTCTACTGAACTAAGCTGAACCTGATGAGTCTTTTATGGTGACTCTACTCCCCTGTAGATACCCACAGCAAGACTCAGCTGCCTGGATCAATTATTGTTGTTCCAAGGGACACAGTATATGTATGATATATATTTGACAGTCAAAGAATAAAACTCAGATGAGGCTGACTGGCAGAAATCGTCTTTTATTTTTTTTTCCTTTTTCTTTTTTCACTAGTCAGAGCAATAAGGCAAATCGTAACTTTACAGGAATGGAGAGAATTTGGGTATACTTTAGTAGCTGTAGGAGCAGTGTTTTAACAAATTAATTGCTTTCAGTATACTGAAGCAGGAGTCAGCTAACAAAGGTGGCCCCTCTGACTTGGTATTTACATGGGTGCTGAAAGTTTTAGTGCCTCACTTCCAGCATTTTGCATTTCCAGTTAAATAGGGAAGGGACTATTAACTGTGTGTTAATGTGTAATCTATGCAAAACATTTTACCCATTTACCATGTTTTATGCTTGTGAACTTAATACATAGTCTTGTCTCATGTAATATAAAATGGGTTTATAATTTATAACCAGTTGTGAGCTTGTAAGGGGCTATATTTCACAAAATGCTCAGCACCTAAAAGTCTTATTTTTCAGTAAGACTAAAGCATATACTTATTTTCATTGTTGTGATATCAAACACTGGACATACTTGTTATGTCAGAACAGCTGTTAACACCTGTTAATTTTTCTGAAATCAGCAGGCATAGAAAGCAAGTGAGAGTGATGGAAAAATGAGCACTCAGGAGCTTATGAACCTTGGCTATATGCAAAAGCACTGAGTTAGAGAGAGCTGCCTATGGTTACTGCAGGTGCAGCAGGTTGCTGAAGAACAACTTTAAAGAAGTGTTGAAGAAGTAAAACATAAAGATCCCATTATTTAGGTATTAGAATGGAAAGCTGTGGGGTTTTTAGTTTAACCATCTGCCTTCCAACTTGGATATAAAAATTCTGCTCTCTAATAAACATTTAGCACATAAGGACACATACCTTACTGGAAAGAAATCAAACCAAACTCCTTATACATCATGAAGATAAATTAGCAAGTGAAAAGCAAGTTTTTCCAGAACCCTTTTTGTATTACTACAATCATTTCACTTAGAACTTGGAAAGCTGAAGGTCTAGTCACTAATCTACTGACTCCATCACCAAACGGTGGATTTAATTTAAGAACTGCTGGTTCCAACACTGCATTCAGTTATATCAGCTTGAAGAAATTAATGTGATAATCCTTTTTATCAGCATATCTATTAACTTCTTTGAGCCAAACAGCACATCAACCAAACAAAATATGTGCTTTACTAGCTAATAGGTTAGCTGGCTGTCTTTTCTGGCTGGACTAGACCCTGCTTTATGGATGTTGAAACCTATAAACCAGGGTCTATATGTGGAGGTGGCATGTTGTTTCCAAGAGCCAGATACAATATACAGACCTCTCTTGTAAACTGTACCAAAGCACTCAGGCTTGACAAAGTTAAATATGCAAATGATTTTTTCTGTTGTACTTGAACAGGCTGGAAAGTTTAAAGTCTGCATACAGACCTGGGCTGGATACATGCATCTATGTTGCCTCTAATAAAGCTGATTGCAAACATCTTCTGCCTTTGCAGACAGGAACGAGGAAAGACTTGATGATATTTTTTGTTCACCTAACAAAGGCCACAGGAGTTAACTAGTAAGGCAGCTGGGAAACAACCAGACTTGTGCACTTGAACTTGCTCTAAAGCGGAGGTTAGGGCCAGTTTTTCACCATTGGCTTACTCCAAAGACTGCCTTTAAACCTGTGTGGTTGGTGATTTTGGTTTAGTGTGACCTGAGCTCATCTATCAAGGTACATGATGCAAGTGCAGACACTGTGTCCTGTATCAGCCACTCTTAGAAATTAGAAGTTAGTCTCTTTAGTCTGAAACTCCCTTATCAAAGGGAGTAATCAAAGAGCTTAGTACAGACAGCAAACACTGAGCCTGGTCTCAATAAGGGCTAGTTGACTCCTGCTTCCAACTCTGTCCCCAAATTTGTTGGGTGAAACTTACAGGGTCTCCTTCGAGAGAATAAAACTGTCCTTTTGCAAAGTATTTTAAGAACTTTGTATTAAAAAAAAAATGAGAGAAGTAAATACATTGCAATTGGAATTTAAGATTTCAGCAAACAAAAGAACATATCTCCATACTTCCACCTTGCATGCAAATACTGTGATGTTTTGTATCATCTTTTTTTTTATTTTTGGCCATTACAATGGGAAAAATTTCAACAGACATGGTGGCTTTCTGATTCAGCACAGGGTTTTTGTTGTTGTTTAGATTTCTTCTTTGTAAACAATGCTTGAAGACATAGGGCCAAATTTGTCCCTGGATTAACTCCACTGACATCAATGTAATTACACTAGGAATTAATTTGCCTTGCCGATATCATTTGCTGGATTCTAGATCTACTTCCAAAATGCAATTAGAATCCAACTTCCTCAATCTTTTATTTGGAGATAGGCAGCTTGAGTTTCTTCACAAAGATACTGGGCTAAGAAAAAAAATGTAATTATTTCCTGTTGTTGGCATTTGCACCAGCAACACAAAGATTAGGCTCAAAGGTTTTGGACTGTTTAAATGCTTGTTAGCATTGCAGTGTAAACCTAGGCTGGGAGATCTGCAGTCTTAGCTCAACATCCTTTATTTTCTTTTTGTAATTTTCAATTCATTCAACTAGACAAAATACAATTAAATAATATGTCCTGCTGTGAATTTACTGTGTAGATTTCTACACTACTAATCTGTCCTGTAGTAATGCCATTACTTGGAAAATATTTACTTTCTATATGCCATTAAAAAGGATTAATGAAACAGACAACATTGAGCAATATTGTACCAGACTCAGTCTTCCTATTCTAAGAAGCAAAAGAGAAGACATATTTCCCAAATCTTTCTCAGATGTGTCTGTATCCTGGCTCAGTGTTCCTACAGATAAAGGGAAAAGTAAGTAAAACACATTGGAGTAATCTAAGTAGATGTAGTTTTCTTTATACATAATATGCCTATTTTCTAGGCATCAAACCAGATTTTAGATAAGTCATCCTTCTTCACTCCTCCTACATGTCCTACTCCAGCTGTAAACAGACTTCACATCAGGAAGCCTGCCTGGCATCAAGCCTAACCAGATCACAGAAGTATTTATATAAAGTTTTGGACCTGAGTAGTCTCACGGAGGGAACTACTTAATCATCTCAATCAGAAACCAGAACTGAAAAAAAATTGCCTGGCCCGTGGTTTTTAGAGGTTTCTGGCTGAAAGTTGGTCATTAATGTGTTAATAATGTGGGCAGCATACCAGGAAGAAGTCTCTGGATAACAAGGAGTTTCAGCATAGAGGAGAAGTTTCAGTGCCTTCTTTTGCAGTGTAAGCTAAAAATAGCACTAGAAAAGTAATACAAGATCAGATCTGCTTTCTCTGGCAAATAGTCTCCTAACCCATGAACGGCTTTTTGGCTTTCTGGGAATCAAGACCTCCAAACCACCACGGTGAGAAAATCCCCACCTCTATAAACAGAAAGTTATGACCTTTTCCCTTTCTCGTCCTGCCCTCCCTGTTTTCCTTTCAAGAAGCTTATCAAACAGAGGGGGAGGTTTCTGGAATTGTCTCCAGTTCCTACAGAGTTTTCATGGACATTGGCTGCCTAAATATCTTTTTGTGTCTTAAGGGAGAAAAGACATCTCCTGGTCTAATACAAGGGTCAAATGAAAGCCCTGTAGAGCTTCACAGAAAAGACTACTGTCACAGTTTAACCCCAAGCTAGCTAATTTTGGCAGCTAAAACCATGCATTTGGACTCCCAGTTTCCCTCTCCCCACCCATAGGGAAAGGGGAAAGGAAAATGAGAGGATAAAGACTTGCAGGTTGGAAAACTAAAACTACAGCTTTAATGAAATAATAATAATGAAGATGAGCTAAAATAGAGTGAGTTTTGTGACTCTAACTCAGTTGCTCTAAGTAACTTCATTCTCTGAAAGTTAACTGCATGTTTTTTTGACACAGTGTTCCTCTCTAGAAGTGATAACAGAGGACAATGGCCTGTATATTTGCATACCAATGCCCTGTGTTATCACTTCTCAAACCAAAACAGGTACCAAGAAAGTAGCACTATCTTTTTGTCCCAAGTAGCATGAGCAAACTGCTTGACTAGAAGACAGAAAGTTCCATGAAGAGACCAGGACAATCTTAAAAGCATTAATACATAAACCGACTATCGTTTGGAATTTTGTTGTTGTTGTTGTTGTACATTGTAAATATGCTATAAAGGACAGACAGATACTTTTTAACAGTAAAGTAGATTTTGGACCATTGTGCTGCTCTTACACATTACATGAATAGCAATGGGTTTTAGGGGTGGCAATCAAATTAAGAGCTGTATAGACACCAAATCAACAGACTTCCTGGACTGAGAAAGCTCACAATGTATGCTTCTACACATTTCAGTACTAAATGTGGTAGCTGGTGTCTCATTATTAAAACTTTGGTAATCATTGATCAATACTAATAAATTCTAAAAGTCAATGTTATTGCAAGTAGAGGTAACTTTTGAACAAGCACAGTATAATTTGGCAAATTTTGCCAGCAATTATTCTGTCTCCAAATTAGGTGCATGGATGCATTCCATTTTAACTATATTTGACATCTGTTGAGTGCTTTGGGGATACTGGAGATAGGAAGAGAGGCATAAGGTTAGGGTCATTGCTTAAGGGCCGATCTAGTGCATTCTTTGATCACATTTATGCTTTGAGAGAGCACAACAGAGTCTGTTCTTCACTTGATACATATATCTTAAGTGTCATTGGTGCTAGAGGTCTCGGATTACAGGTTTGTTCCACCGTTCTTTTTGTATATTAATTAGTTTGAGCATCACATAAGGCTACTTTGACAGAGACACTGAATAAATACAGTCTATATTACACCCAAATTCCTTTATCCTTCTGTGGGAGACCTGCTTTCTGTCAAGAAAGACCAGGTGGGTCTCTTCCAACCTGGTTATTCTATGATTCTATGATTCTAAGATTTTGTCTCAGGATGGACTGAAGGACTCCTTCTTCCCCTCCAAGTACACATCAGTTCCACTTTGTGTTTAAAAATCAACCCAGATACTTGGCGACACCAGATGAAAAGCCAGACTAGGCAGGCTAAACCCAGATATTGCAGTAATATTTGGACTCAATAGTCTAGCTTTTCACAATGATGAATGCTCCAAGACTCATTCCTGAAAACCCCACCAAGTAGTAAGCAGAAAAACTGCACACAAGTGCAGAATTTGCTCGACAGATTTCACTTTACCTGTTAAATAAGCAGGAAATTATGTTATTAAACGCAAACAGAAAGGCAAGATTCCTTCCCAGGAGGATGAACTGTTCAAGGATGCTCATGCAGAGGATCAACCATGGCACTCCCAGATCCATGTATGTTTTCACTCTCCATCACATCTGGGTAGAAATTTTCATAGCAACTTCTCTACTGCATATATATTTCAGCAGAAAGTTTAATTCTTATGGATTTTAAGACTGGTGATAAATGTACACATCATACATACAAATATACACTTCAAATATCATTAGAGTGTTAAGTTCACCTATCTGGCCTCCAGGTTCATTTCAATCCTTTTCAATCCCATTTGCCCTCTCAGTATTATTTCCTGGCCCAGCTCAATTAAAAGGAAAATTCCTCCTCGTGTATATCTTAGGGACCCTAATAAAGTCAGCTGTCAAACTCCTATCATGCAGTTGCCCAGCTGCAGTATCTGATGGCCACATGTCAGCTGCTTTACCCAATCAAACCCAGACAAAGCCTCCCTTGATGGGCTGCTTTCCTCAGTCAGCCTACACCTTCTTCTCTCAGACTTCAACATGTGTGTCAGTGTAATTTGATTTTATATTCAGTGCAGCCTGACCCTATTGATAAATTAAATCTATCTGAACCCAATATCCTCATGCCACCATGGGGTAAATGACCTGCTGTTTAATTTTGACTTTTTCCAGACGTGATACGGTACCAATACTAACTCTTCTTTTGTGTGTGTGTGTGTGTGTTTGGGTCATTACTTGAATAATTTAAGCTCCAGATCACAATTAGGCTGGGATAGCTGGGGACCAGAGAGACCCTTTTACAAAGTATGCACAAAACCCAGTAATTCCTTCTAGGATTTTAACATTACTTTCCATAATAATTATTTTTCCCAGTAATCATGTTGTATTGCAATTCCTTCCAGGTTTATTTGTCAAATAGATAAAAAAAAAATATCCAGCCTTATAAAAATAAAAAAGTAAAAAGCAAGTAGCATTAATTTATAAAATTATAAATTAATTTATAATTTATTTTAATAATATATAATTTATAATATATAATATATAATTTATAATTTAATTTAATCAATTTATAATGTATAAAATTATAAATTAATGTGGTAACTAGAATAGCTACCCACCAAAGACTGTTTTCAGTGTAGATTGAAAAAGAGGATTCTTCTTATATGCACACAATTTTTTATTGTAAACAAATAAATAATTCATATACACATTTAACAAATGAGAAAATTCCTGGAATTGCATATACATTATTTGATAGAATACTTGCTATGCTTCAAAACTAAAATAAATTCAATACTTTAGCCCCACAACTACCTACTCTATGGGTGAAAAAAACTGAGGATTCTACCTTTCTAGGCACTCCAACACTTCTTCCTCAAACAACTGATGTCTTACATAATTATTTACTTGGGTTTTATTTTTTTCTTTTTCTTTCAAAGCAGCCTGAAAACACTGTGACATCTGCCTTCACACATACCTGCTTTCTTCACCAAACACTTATTGATCCCACCTTCTTCTCTTAATCTGCTTCCTCCTTCTCCTTTCCAAGTCCAGAAGGGCCACCTGCAATCATGACCCTGCTCAATACCAGGGAAAGCAGCTCCAGGAGCTTTATCCCCTTTAAATGTCAGTCTGGAAAAGACAGACTTAACAGGAAGGATATACGTAATGCTCAGAGAAAAAGGAAAAAGAAAAAAAACCCCACAATGTCAGAACTATTGTCAATGTATTTTCTGTATCTGTAACCCAGTACACCTGAAGTCTTGGCCCTGTATGTTTGCAGGTTTCAAAGGCAGTAAGGTTCCACCCAGGAATGGATAGATAACTCACCTGTCGTTGTGCGTTTCTGTCTCGTAGGAAGGAAGTTGAAGAAGAAAATGTTTCAATTTTGTTTTAAAGAATTAAGCAGAGATATGTTAGCTAAAATTGATCCAGGTGGAAAAAGTTAAGCAGATTCTGCTGATTTATCAGCCTGAGTCATCATCTCACCTTGGTCTGCGAGAAACTGGGCGTGGGAACAGAGCTTGTAAATAAACATATGCACAGAGAACACTCTGAGATTCTTCAGATGAAGAGGAAAAGAGTTTTCTGCTCTTTTGATGCTTTTCAGACAGGTGGGCTTTCAGAAAAGGACCTTATTATTCAGGAGTCTTCCACTAGTTTTAGAATGTTCTGAGGAAGAAAGGAGAGGGTAGAACAGAGGCCCTTGGAGGGTGCTTGGATGGTGGTGCTGCTGAGAGGAGGGCATCTAGAGCTGTTAAGTGCTGCGTTTTACTGGTGCTGTGGGACTGGCTTGGGCCATGGCATGACTGTTTCCCAACATGGTAAGCGGTTGCCCCACAAGAGGTTAAGGGGTCTCTCAGCTGCCCTTTGCCAGCTGTGTGTTGCCCTTAAGATGCTATCTGGGCACAACAGGTGCAAACTGAGCTCTCCTGGGATGGCAATCATGGGAAGAATGAACTGAAACTCTGAGCAAGGTGTCTGGCAAGGCCATAAAAACCCCTGCCCTCCCCTCCCCCCAAAAAAGCAAAACAAAAAAATACACGCACCCCCCCGCAAAAAAATCAAAAAAAGAAACAACAAAGAAACACAAGAAGGAAAGGAAAAAGATCCTCATGCTATATGTGGACTGAGAGCATCTAAGAGAGGCACCAATCCATCACTACACAATGAACTGGGATCCCCAGTTGTTAATAATATTGTTTTGCAACTCCTGTCATAAAACCCTATTACCCAGCAACTAAAAAATATTGTAGAGCTACCTTCAAAGTTTTCCATGTGGTGTTATCTCCTTGGAGTTTCTCTTATTTTTAAAAAGTTTCAGTTAAGGGATGGAGCGTGGAGAGTGCCCTGATACCCACCTCAGCTTCCCATGAGGATGTCCTGCTGAGCCACTTGTCCCTGTTGAATCTCTCAGTTTTCCTGAAATCAAAGCATCTCTTTCTAAGGGCGCATTTTGCAAAAGCAGTTCACAAGATATTTCCCACTCCTCCACTCACTACTTGTGCCTGCAGCATCTTTACAGACATGGTCCCTGGGGCAGCTCTAGCTGCTGTCAATTTTCTAGTCTGCTGTCTGGCTCACACACCAGAGCATCTGTAGAGTCCTATCTGAAGTGATGTCAGGGCTGTTGTTATAAACTTCAGACTAAACCTAACAGTTCGGTTTGGAATTATTTTAAATTTTCACTTGAATAGCTGAAATGTAAACTTTTATCCACTTTAACTGAAGGGAAAATTTCAAAGTAATGGTGTATCCATGAAAAAAACACCCTTCCTTATTTGTGTCTGAGATCTAATTACTCAAATACTTTTCTCAGTTATTGTGTGCTAGCTCTACAATGTCTGAAGTGGTTTGAAATTGTGGTTGCTTTTCAAGAAGGAAAAGAATAGACAAATCTCCAATTGCTGATGTTGCTCAGTCATTTGTAAAGGACCAAGTCCTTTACCACAGAAAGCAGTCAGTGACCACTATCAGAATTACTGTATTTCAAAGATATGTCAGTATATGTATTTAAAATAGGACACCAAAGTGCCAAAACATGCCCTCATTATTTCTTGAATTACATTTAGTCCTTCCTTACAGTGGTGTAAACTGGACTAAAGTGCACAGATGCACTAGTCTAGAAGAAAAATGCCATTTTCCATCTTCCACATGTTGAGTTTTCTCTACATTCCCTCCACTTCAAGAAACTCTAAAAGTTTCCAGAAGAAAAAGTAGAGGGAAAAGCCAGGTCTCTGCCAAGTAGAGTGGCTAAAGACCACCACTCCTGTGAGGAAATATCTATATTCAGTAAGAGAACATGGACATATCCCCATCCATGATTGCATCTGCACACAATCAGTGATCTTCCTTAAACGAAATAAGCTACTTGGTTTCAACTGGATGCGATAGGATGACCTTAGGAACTGATATCAAATGCTTGTGGTTCCATGTTGATCTTGGTTTTACCTGCTGACCAATACTTTGGAAACACAGTAGTTTTGGTCCAACATTTGTGTAATTTCCTAGGATTGTACTCTTGGAAGGGCTGTATCACCGTGGTAGTCTCAGTGCAGCCAGTCTGTGGGCTGGGTCCTTAGTGCAGTGGAAAATATTTCCTCTGTTGCTGTAAGAGCTGCTTTCAGAAGGCATTATAATCATTATGCTTTAGTTTGTGTAGGTTTTTTTTCTTCAGAACAGAAAGAAAGTTCAGCAAGGCAGCATCAGCTGTCATGAGTTTGGGAATATACAACCCCAACTTTCTTGGCCTGTCCTTGCATTGGTGATGCTCCAGCCACCTTATCATTTTCCTCCTCCAAACATGCTTGAGCAGGTCCGTGTCTTTCATATGCTTGCAACTTCATCAGTCTACCACAATGTTTCAAGTATGATAGATTGTGGCTTAGCAACTTCATCTACCAGTTCCTCAGGCCCCTAAGATGCATCTCATGAGGCCCCATGGACTTGTGGTTCCTTGGGTGGTTTTGAATCTTATCTTCTCCTATAGTGGGCAGTCCTTCATTGCAAACACAGCACATAGATCTCAAGGTTAAGTATTTTTCTCTACAGGACAAGCCACTTCTGCTCATTATTCAATTGCAAGATGTTTACTTTTTCTGCAGGTTTGTATTTATTATTAACACAAGGAAGTATCTCAGCTAGAAATTGGATTGGCTAAGTCTGTGAAAGATAACAAAAAATCTTTCTACAAATATATAAATAATAAAAGGAGGACTAGGGAGACCATATAGTCCCTATTGGACACAGAAGGAACAACAGTAACAGGGGATGAGGAAAAGGCTGACGTACTTAATGCCTTCTTTGCCTCAGTCTTTAGTTGTAAGGAGAGTCGTTCCGTCTGTGTACTAACCCAGGAGCTAGAGGAGCATAATGAGGCTCCCGTGATCCAAGAGGAGGTGGTCAGAACCTTGCTAGCCCAACTGGACAGCTACAAGTCTATGGGGCCGGACGGGATTCACCCTAGGGTATTGAAGGAGCTGGCGAATGTGCTGGCCAAACCCCTTTCCATCATCTTCCAACAGTCCTGGAAGACTGGGGAAGTCCCACTGGACTGGAGGATGGCTGATGTGGTGCCCATCTACAAGAAGGGTCACAGGGAGGACCCAGGAAACTACAGGCCTGTCAGTCTGACCTCAGTGCCAGGGAAAGTCATGGAGCAGGTGATCTTGAGTGCTATCATGAAGCACATGCAAGAGAACCGGGTGATCAGGCCCAGTCAACATGGGTTCACAAAAGGCAGGTCTTGCCAGACTAACCTGATCTCCTTCTATGACAAAGTGACTCAGCTGCTGGATGAGGGAAAGGCTGTGGATGTGGTCTTCCTGGACTTCAGCAAAGCCTTTGACACAGTTTCTCACAGCATTCTGCTTGAGAAACTGTCAGCCTCTGGCCTGGACAGGCGCACACTCTCCTGGGTGGAAAACTGGTTGGATGGCCGGGCCCAGAGAGTGGTGGTAAAGGGTGTGAAATCCAGCCAGAGGCCAGTGACAAGTGGAGTTCCCCAGGGCTCAGTGCTGGGTCCAGCCCTGTTCAATGTCTTCATCAATGACCTGGATGAAGGCATTGAGTGCACCCTTAGCAAGTTTGCAGACGACACTAAGCTGGGTGGAAATGTCGATCTGCTGGAGGGTAGGGCGGCTCTGCAAAGGGATCTGAACAGGCTGGACCGCTGGGCAGAGTGCAATGGCGTGAGGTTTAACAAGGCCAAATGCCGGGTCCTGCACTTGGGGCACAACAACCCTATGCAGTGCTACAGACTAGGAGAAGTCTGTCTAGAAAGCTGCCTGGAGGAGAGGGACGTGGGGGTGTTGGTTGACAACCGACTGAATATGAGCCAGCAGTGTGCCCAGGTGGCCAAGAAGGCCAATGGCATCTTGGCTTGTATCAGAAACGGCGTGACCAGCAGGTCCAGGGAGGATATCCTCCCTCTGTACTCGGCACTGGTGAGACCGCTCCTCGAATACTGTGTTCATTTCTGGGCCCCTCACCATAAGAAGGATGTTGAGGCTCTGGAACGAGTCCAGAGAAGAGCAACAAAGCTGGTGAGGGGGCTGGAGAACAAGCCCTATGAGGAACGGCTGAGGGAGCTGGGGTTGTTTAGCCTGGAGAAGAGGAGGCTGAGGGGAGACCTCATTGCTCTCTACAACTACCTGAAAGGAGGTTGTAGAGAGGAGGGTGCTGGCCTCTTCTCCCAAGTGACAGGGGACAGGACAAGAGGGAATGGCCTCAAGCTCCGCCAGGGGAGGTTTAGGCTAGACGTTAGGAAAAAATTCTTTACAGAAAGGGTCATTGGGCACTGGAACAGGCTGCCCAGGGAGGTGGTTGAGTCACCTTCCCTGGAGGTGTTTAAGGCACAGGTGGACGAGGTGCTGAGGGATATGGTTTAGTGTTTGATAGGAACGGTTGGACTCAATGATCTGGTGGGTCTCTTCCAACCTGGTTATTCTGTGATTCTGTGATTCTGTGAAGTATCATCTCGCAATAGTCTGGAAAAGTTTGGTCATGTAATTACCTAGAATTATGATACGATAATATCAAACAACAACTAACTCATTTTATATTTTAATTGCATTCATGTTTGTTGCTGGTTTTCCTTACAGGTATTCTTCATTTGTTTTTATTTGTTTAGACCAAGAGAAACCCCTCATATATACAAACTAGTGCAATAATGTAAGTGACCACTAGGATTTTTCAGAGCTCCTTTACGTCATAGGGCTACCACACTGGTATGATCTAGAATCATTAGTCAAACTACTCTTTAACAAGAGAGGAATCCAAACAGCAGTCATGTGGCACAGTGGTGTGCCCACTTAATGCAAATGTATCTCATTTAAAGAGAGTACAAAGTTGATCTATCTTTGAAAGAGAAGCATTGAATCACTGGACCTATTCCTGGTAGCTCCAAACTGTTCTCTTGGACTAGGAAGTACACAACGACATTCGAGGCTTGCCTTTTTCACAAATTCTCTTCAGATAAATATTAACTCAGCGTAATTTAGGACTCTCTGAGAGGCAAAAAAGGGTTTACTAGAGGGGAAGTATTTACATAAGGAACAGAACAGATATTTCATTAATGAGTCAGGTTGTTGATGCTGTCAAGCTAGTTTGTCACTAACTCTCTTGAGGAGAAAATCAAGGGAGATGAGAAATCTTCCTTCTCCACAGCTAGCTGGGCTCCCTTGCCTTACACAACTAGTTTTCTAGAAATGTACCCTTCATTTCTAATGGCAAGAGATGATTTAAGTACAATGAACAGACAAGGCAACTTACTTACTTGTTTTCTTTTATGCATTTTAGATGTGTTTTCTGTTAAAATCTTACTGTGTATTACCAGTAGGTCAGGTCATTTTGCACCTACTTTATTACATTTCCTCTCTGTTCTGAAAATTCCTACTAAAAATACTTAAGGTCTGTCACAATTTATGTGATAGAAGTAACAGTCACAATTACAGAACAAAGCTGCAAACTAGAAAAAGTGGGTAAAGTCAACCTCTGAAATGAAAGGAAAGTAAAAATTTGGTACAACCATGGTATAGACCACTTTCTACATAAAACTATTTGCAATCAGTTTGGGAACAATTTTTTTCATTATTCAATGTCATTAATCTACACCTTTCCTGTAAACAGCTGCTAAGGTTTGGATTTTGTTGTGACTGGTCGTGGAGGTCATTGGGTGTGACCAACTCATCATCATTAAAAGTTCTTGCCACATAGCTCTCATCTTGCAAATATTCTGAAATATTATTTCACAGCTGGTGATTTTATCAAACATACCTGCTAGAAAAATAATTTTTTTCATAAATTTCAGGGGAAATTAAAAACCATAAAATCTTGCAGACACCATCGAATCAGTTTTTCTTTTTTAGCAGTCCGTAACTGGTTTAAAAAGAGGTTTCCAACTCTACAGGATCCATACACTTCCCCAGCCTACAAAACCCAACATCTACATACTTTTCCATTTCTGGTATCCTCAAACCTTAAAAAAGAATCTTCCATGATTTTATGGCCTATTGTACCTAGACTTACAGCAGTCATAACATGCTCTTAGCTAATGATTGTGCCACAGTAGAATATCATGAATCAGTAATGTAGTGGTCTGTTGTGTAAATCAATGGAACATAAAAACCAAAAGCTTAGCTGGTGTTGGCAAAGGGAACCACTATTAAAAATAAAATTTAAAAATCAACACCTGATTAGAATAGTTCATAAAAGTATGAAATATTCATACAAGAATGAAATATTCATTTAATATTCTGTCACTCCCTTAAATCTAGATATTTGGTAGGGTAATTATAAGTGTTAAGAGGTAAGTAAAGTCATTGGTATCAATTACTTTTGAAACCTGCATTCTAAAGGACTTCTATGGAAGACAGATAAGTCAGGGATGCTCAGCTGCAATGTTATATCTGAATGGAGAAGAGGGGAGCAAGGAAGAGATCACAGAATCATAGAACAGTTTAGGTTGGAAGGGACCTTAAAAATCAGCCAGTTCCAACCCCATTGCCATGGGCAGGGACACCTCCCACTAGATCAGGCTAGGTCCAAGGCCCCATCCAACCTGGCCTTGAACACTTCCAGGGATGAGACATCTACAGTTTCCCTGGGCAACCTGTTCCAGTGCCTCACCACTCTCATTGTGAAGAATTTCTTCCTAATGTCTAGTCTAAATCTTCTCTCTAATTTATAGTCATTCCCCTTCACCCTATCATTATATGTACTTGGTAAAAGCAGGTTGTCTCGGAGATGATTTACATCAGAACAGCCTGGAAAGGAACACATATCAGGGCTAAGAACCAGAGCAGAGTGGTGAAGGCAGTCTTCACAGCCCTAGGTTTAATTGATGTGTATTTGTTAAGAGATTTAGCAGGTTTTGCTGTACAGGTTCATGGAAAGTACAATATACCAAGTTCATACTTGACTCTAATGATTCAGTTTCATGAGTTCTGATGTTCAAAGCATTTTAAACAAACCTCAGATTTATTGCTGGATGAAAAGGAGTCATCTGGAAGTGTATTACATTTTACTGGCTCCAGCATATCTAACACAAGAGATGAGGTAACCCTGGGAATACTTGCTATGGGAACTTCTCATGATTTACATTTCAAATAAGGAATGTTTCACTAAGTTAGCAACAACTTGTTGTAGTGAAGAAGTTCAAGGTTCACTCTGCCTGCATCTAATTCCATCTTTGTTTTTGCAGTGGAATATTAATAAATGGAATTCATTCTGATCATGATTTCACAACATCCGATTTTTGCCTAAATATTCAGAGCTTCATGGCTTTGTATAAGACTCTCAAGTCCATTTCTCTTTTTTCCCCTCTTCTTCTGAAAGCTATGCCATCAAGATTTTGAGACAGAAAATCCCAGGAAAATAAAATAGAGGTTCATTAAATTTATTAATGGTAAATATTTGTTCCTACAGGAATTTTCACCACAGGTTGCAGAAGTTGGAAAATATTGGCAGTATATCATAAAATCAACAAAAGCAGAAGTAAATGTGCCAATATATAGGCAAGAGTATAGTGCAAAGCCATTATATGCACAGATAGAAACCCGAAGACATATCAGCATTAGTGTGTTTTATGTGTAATTTAACAGTTCAATGCAGTTAAGGATCTAATAAAACTGTTTTTAAGGGGAGGGTATTTTAATATCAACTTTGCTAAAAAAGAGATTTGTTGCAGAGAACAAATCTTACTTGCAAATGTGTCGATTTTGGACTATGGTTACTATCAATAGAGATAAGGGTAATATGTATTAAGGGAGCTAAAACATTTCTCCTTGATATTTTAAGCAAAATGTTTAATGCCAGGAATATGACTTAGTTGTAAAGGCCTTTAATTTTAACCTAATAATTCTATTGAAAAGGACATGTAGAAATGTGATTATGCAAACTGTTACTAAAAGTTGAAAGAAACATTTTATTTCAACCCAGGAAGAATTTGAACTGATATGACTTTATATTTTTCATTTCACTCAAAACCCTCAAAAAATTCTGGTTTTATTTGACCTTAACCACAATATTTTCTTGAACATTTTTGCTCTATTATTTATCCAGCTCTATAAGTAAGGAATTTGTTTTATGGATTTTAACTGTGTACTATATTGCACATGACAAAGTTGTATAAAAAGAAGTAGTACCTCTTATTAGACTGATCTAAAGGCTGACATATGCTCAGGATCCTACTCAGGCCATATTTCAGGCATGAGGTGGGTCAGAAAGCTCAGCTATTCTCCCTGTCTTCCCCTCAATGTAATCTGGTTTAGTTAAAGATATTTAATTCCATAATAAAGTTCTTTGTTTCTTATATATTTTGATAATCCCAGCTTCAACAAGATAACCACCACAAATCATCATACATAATAGGATTTCAGAAAATAAGAAGGACTGGGGGCTGAAGTTCTGAGATTTCTTCTTTCTATATATCCACAGTTTTATTTACTTATTTATTACTTAATTTTATTTATTTAGGTGTTTTGATTTCTATATAGTTATCCCCATTGCACTAATGTCCTGAGAAGGTTCATTAGTAGAACAAAAATACATTAAATTCCTTATTTTGAATCTGGAGACTTTAAGATCCCGGGGAATTATAATGAAGCTGGTGAAGGGGCTGGAGAACAAGTCCTACGAGGAGAGGCTGAGGGAACTAGGGTTGTTTAACCTTGAGAAGAGGAGGCTGAGGGGAGACTGTTTTGCTCTGTACAACTTCCTAAAAGGAGGCCTCTTCTCCCAAGTGACAGGGGACAGGACAAGGGGGAATGGCCTCAAGCTGTGCCAGGGGAGATTCAGACTGGATATCAGAAGTTTTTCACGGAAAGGATCACTGGGGGCTGGAACAAGCTCCCGAGGGAGGTGGTTGAGTCACCTTCCCTGGAGGTGTTTAAAAGATGGGTAAACCAGGTGCTCAGGGGCATGGTTTAGAGGCAGATTGGTATGGTTGACTTGATGATGCAAGACGTCTTTTCCAACCTGGTGATTCTATGATTCTGTAACTTTCTGTAACACACAGCACTTGCAGGATGGTATCAACCCCATTATTACCTTTGTAGTTATTCTCATAGTAACCTTACATGTTAAGGGAACAATGCTAATCCCATTCTAGAGACAGTAAACTGAGGTCCAAAGAGTTTTCATGGTTTATGTATGGGACACATCTATGACAGTGTAAGAAACCAAATAGGGCTGTGATAATTTTGTGCTTGCATAATACAATGTTAGGTCCACCAAAACTACTTGCAGGCTGAGGATAAGTGATTAAATTATTAAATTTTTTTTCTGACCCTTACATACAACTTCCTTTGCATTTGTACATGGTAGTTGATGGTGTCAAACCTTTCACAGAAACATTGTGTAACTGTGTTCTATTTCCACCTTCAGAAAAGAAGGTTTATTATTCATTTTTTTTAATGTCATAATGTTAACAGTAATAAAACAATAATCTTTTATTCCAAGGTGAACTGTTCACATCTACTTGACCTTTAAAAGAAATGTTTAGTCATGTGCACTGTCATTGATGTGAGCTTAGGATTTTGAGGATGGGTGTTAATGTCTCAGCCACTTCTTGGCTTCCATTAAATGGAGCAGCTCTTCCAAGATGGGCAGGTCTTTGAAGAGAAATATTACTTCCACATTTCATGGGAAAACATAATAAGAAGTGGTGTCACCCTAAATAGCTTAAAAAATGGTGTTTCCAAACATTTGCCCTCTAGCAGGGAACTGGTAGGAGAGGATGTTTGCATCTGGCTCCTTCAGGGAAAAAAAAAAAAAAAGAAGAGAAAGGAAAAAAAGAGAAAAGGCAGGATGAAGACTATATCTCTCTGTGCTACTGGGATAGCATTTGTGGAACATGTGCAGAGGATTATTTTAAAAGAAGATACATCACATTCCATAGACTGCAAACATTTGTCATGTCGTATGCCAGTATGACATTCTTGAGGAGAACCAATATATCATTCCAAAATTTCTTTTCCAAGAGGACTTCATATATTCCTGTGCTGTACATATATTCCTGTACATCCCCTGTCTGTTATTCCACTGGGATGAATAGGTATAGGATCATTCTTGTCATGAAACTAATTGCAACTGTAAAAAGATTATCATATCAGAGATGTTAGCATACTGCATTCTTCTGTGTGGCTGAGTTGACAGGGTGCCTGAAATCAGAAAACAAATCAAGTCTTTGGCTGCCAGTTATTTTTTCACAGACTGAGGGAGTCATCTGCACCAGGAACAGTCTGTGGGGCCACGGGCTCCTACGCAGCACTGCAGGGCAGGAAGGCAGAGCCTGCCATCATGTCTTTGCTCGTCCAGTGTATCCAGGACCCTGGGTAACAAACTGGACACTTCAGGACTGTTTTCTGTACCTTCTCTTGCCACCACCTCTGCTTCTGGTCTCATCTTGGTTCATTCACAGGTAACTCAAATTACAATGAGAAGAAAAAACAAAAAAAGAAAGAGAAGAAACCCAAACATTAAACCCCACTTAGCCAATCTATGCTTGCCTTCAATGTTTTATGAAACTCTGCTATCCACATCGTTCAGCATCTAATTGAGCTTGTGCTTTAGATGTTGCCTCCTATTGTTTCAGGTCTCTTACTCCAAAAAGGACTTAACTGCCTCTTCTGTTTATTTGAACAAAAAGTGTCATCCCATCTGCATACCATATACAACAGGGCTGAAATCAACTTTTCAACAATATTTTAAATTAAATGCTTGTTTGCTGGTAGCTGACAGTCTGTAGCAGCAAACTCAAGTTCTGCCCACCTCAACCTACCTCCTCCCCCAATTATACTCTGCACAAAAAAGAAAGAAAAGTTAGTTTCTTCCATCCTTAAACTGAATGCAAATTCAAGATCTAAGTAAGTGCACTTGCTTTCTTCTGTTTGTGTTTCCTTCATGTTTTTAGCTTGATTCTAAGCAAAAAGATACTTTTAAAAATTGTTGCAACCACAAAGGTTGCACTATAAAATCATAGAATAGTTTGGGTTGGAAAGGACTTTAAAGATCATCTAGTTCCAATCCCCCTACCATGGGCAGGGAGACGTCCCACTAGATCAGGCTGCCCAAGGCCCCATCCAACCTGGCCTTGAACACTTCCAGGGATGGGGCATCCACAACTTCCCTGGGCAACCTCTGCCAGTCCTTCATCACTCTCATGGGGAAGAAATTCCTCCTTATGCTGAATCTGAATCTGCCCCTCCCCAGTTTATAGCCATTGCCTCTAGTCCTATCACTAGAAACCTTAGTAAAAGGTCCTTGCCAGCTTTCTTGTAGGCACCCTTCACGTACTGAAAGGTCACTAAAAGGTCTCCTCAGAGCCTTCTCTTCTTCAGGCTGAACAGCCCCAACTCTCTCAGCCTGTCCTTGTATGAGAGGTGCTCCAGCCCTCCAATCATCTTTGTAGCCCTCCTCTGGACCTGTTCCAACAGCTCCATATTCTTCTTATGTTGAATATTCCAGAACTGGACACAATACTTCAGATGAGGTCTCACAAGAGAGGAATAGAGGGGCAGAATCACCTCCCTCGACCTGCTGGCCAAGCTTTTTTGCCAGGTAGGAGAGCAAATACAGATATGTCGTATTTTGAAAAATTGGAGGTGTGCTTTAGTACAAATTCCATTTTTCTGGGTATCTTCATAGTTTAAAGAGAAATGTAAAGAGCATGCCTGCACTAGGGAAAGATGCTCCTCTAGCTGTTCCTCTGGCTGTTGGTCTGACCAGTGGTCATAATGGGTTCTCTCGCACAAATAAAACATTATTTTAGTAAGTGTTGCAAATTTGAAAGGGAGTGATGTTTAAAGAAGCCTGCTTTTCTGTTTGTTTCAAGACCACCACAGAAGTAAAGACTGAGAGCTCCACTTTCTCTGTTTCTTCTTTGCATGGATGATACGTTGTTTTATTCATTTTCAGAGCCTCATAACACCAACCTGCAGAAGAGCCATGACATGCTTGTTTATTTCAACAATCTTCCTTTACACTACTGTTTTGTTAGATGTTGTTTATAACCCACTTCTGTAATCATATTTAATATGAAGCATGTAAGCAGGACATGTACAGCATCCTGTGGTGATCTATTTATTGGATTATACTGAAGACTGGCCAGTGTAGAATCATTAAGGTTGCAAAAGACCTCTAAGATCATCAAGTCCAATCATCAGTCCGCCACCACCATGCCTGCTAAACCTTCAGGGATGGTGATTCTACCACTTCTCTGGGCAGCTGGTTCTAATGATTCAATGCTCTTTCAGTAAACAATTTTTTCCTAATATCCAATCCAAACCTCCCCTGCAACTTGAGGCTATTTCCTCTCATCCTATCATTTGTTACTTGGGAGAAAAGACCAGCAACCATCTCATTACCACTTCTTCTTAGGTAGTTGTAGAGTGATAAAGCCTCCCCTCAGCCTCCTTTTCTCCAGATCAAACAATCCCAGTTCCCTTAGCCACCTCTCATCAGACTTGTTCTCTAGACCCTTCACCAGCTTCGTAGACCTTCTCAGACATGCTCCAGCACCTCAATGCCTTTCTTGTAGTTAGAGGCCCAAAAATGAGCACAGTATTTGAGGTATGGCCTCAACAATGCTGAGTACAGGGAGACAATCACTTCCCTAGTCCTGCTGGCCACATCATTTTTGATACAAGACAGGATGCTGTTTGCCTCTTTGGCCACCTGGGCACACTGAGGGCTCGTATTCAGCTACCTATTAACTAACACCCCCAGGTCCGTTTCTGCCAGGCACCTTTCCAGCGATTCATTCCCAAGCCTATAGCAATATGTGGGATTGTTGTGACCTAAGTGCAGAAATCAGCACTTGGCCCTGTTGAATTTCATACAATTGGCTTCAGCCCATCAGCCCAGGCTGCACAGATCCCTCTGTAGAGCCTTCCTGCCCTCAAGCAAATTAACACTTCCACACAACTTGGTGTTATCTGCAGACTTGCTGACAGTGCACTCGATCCCCTTGTCCAGATCATGGATTAAGATATTGAACAGAACTGGCCCCAGCAGTGAGCTCTGGGGAATACTACTTGTGACCAGCCTCCAACTGGATTTAGGTCCATTCACCACTATCCTTTGGATGCGGTCATCCAGTTTGTTACCCAGCAAAGAGTACATCTGTCCAAGGCGTGAGCAGCTAGTTTTTCCAAGAGAATGCTGTGGGAAACAGTGTAAAAAAATTTAGTAAAGTCCAGGTAAGCTACATCCACAGCCTTGCCTTCATCCACTAAACACATCACCTTGTCATGGAAGATCAGGTTAGTCAAGCAAGACCTGCCTTTTCTAAACCCACGCTGACTGGGCCTGATCCCTGGTTGTCCTGCACATGCTTGGTAAGTGCTGTCAGGATGAACAGCTCCATAATCTTTCCAGTATGGAGGTCGGGCTGACAGGCCTGTAGTTCCCCAGATCCTCATTCTCACCCTTCTTGTAGATGGACATCATACTAGAAAGTCTCCAGTTGTCTGGGACCTCCTTGGTTAACCAGGACTGCTAATAAATGATGGAGAGTGGCTTGGTAAGCTTTTCCACCAGCTCCCTCAGTACTCTCCAGTGAATCTCGTCTGGCTTCATAGGCTTATGGGTGTTCAGGTGACATAGCAGGTCGCTAACTGCTTTCGCCTGGATTATGGGAGGTTTATTCTACTCTCCATCCCTGTCTTCCAGCTCAGGGGGCTGAATACCCTGGGGATAACTGCTCTGATTATTAAAGACTGAGGCAAAGAAGGCATTAAGTACCTCAGACCTTTTCTCATCCTTGGTGGCAATGTTTCCCCCCATAACCAATAAAGGATGGAGGTTCTCCTTCTGTCTGTTTTTGTTGTTGATGTATTTGTAGGAACATGTTTTGTCATCTCTTACAACAGTGGTCAGGTTGAGTTCTAGCTGGGCTTTTGACTTTCTTATTTTCTCTCTGCATGACTTAAAGAGATCCCTGTACTCTTCTTTAGTTTTCTGCCCCTTCTCCCAAAAGCAGTAAACTCTCCTTTTTATCCTGAGTCCCAGCTCCCTGTTCAGCCCAGCTAGTCATCTTCCCTGGTAGTTCATCTTACAGCACATGGGGACACTCTGCTTCTTTTCCTTTAATCTCCCTTCCTGGAGAATGTCCAGCCTCCCTGGATGCCTTTGCCCTTCAGAACTATCTCCCAAGGGACTTTCTCAGTGTCCTGAACAGGCCAAATTCTGCCCCCCAGAACTCCATGAGAGTGATTTTGCAGACCCCCCCTCCTTACTTCACTGAGAATCAAAGACTATGTCATTACATGGTCACTAATCCCAAGACAGCCCCGAACCATCACACCTCCCACCAGTCCTTCTCTGTTTGTAAACAGCAGATCAATGGAGGCAACTCCTGTAGTAGCCTAACTTACTATTTGTGTCAGGAAGTTGTCCTCCACATACTCCAGGAACCTCCTAGACTGTTTCCTCCCACCATGTTGTATTTCCACCAGGTGTCTGGTAAGTTGAAGTCCTCCATGAGGACAAGGACTAGCAATCATGAGACTTCTGCCAGATGCTTTTAGAATGGTTCATCTACCTCCTCGTCCTGGTTGGGTGGTCTAAAACAGACTCCCAGTGGGATATCTGCCTTGTTGGCCTTCCCCCTCATCCTTACCTCTACCTTACCATCACAATCATTGAGCTCTATACAACTAAAATCCTCTCTAACATACAGAGCCACACGATCACCTCTCCTTTCTTCCTTATCCCTCTGAAAAGCTTATACTCACACATTACAGCACTTCAGTTATGAGTCATCTCACCTTGTTTCTGTGATGGTGACTAAGTCTTGCTGTGCAATGGCTTCCAGATCCTCCAGTTTGTTACCCATGCTGCATGCATTGGTGTAGATGCATTTGAGCTGGGCTATTGATTTCACCCTCAACATCTGCATGCCACCCCTAGTCTCATATCCAGTGAGCCCGGTTATATCTTCTTACACCTTCAATAAAAGAGTGTTATTTTATTGAAACTTTTTGCTACAGTAGATGCTTTCATTTGGATCAAATGATGGACAATCAAATGCCTCCTGGTTTCATTACCAGCAGCCCAAGAGAAAGCCAGACAGTACTTGAGGATCAGCCTGTGTGCAACACAGGCTGTTGAATGCCTTTGTAAGGTTGAAGGCTCTTTCTTGAGTCCCTGAATACAAATCAAATGAGTGAAGGAACTAATCCATTATCTCTGTGTATGTAGGAGGAGAGAGGAGAGGTATATTGGAGTCTGTGCAGATGCCTAAGAGTAAGTTTCATTGCAGCAGTTACAGCATTTTGACCTTTGTGCATAGTAACTGCTGCTGGCAGGTAAAGTGTAGGCAAGGGTGTGCTGAATGTTGTTTCTGCTATTGTTATCCTTGCTAAATCAAGCACCTCTGCTTACCACCCTGGATTGAAATGTAGACATTCTTGGAAAAACACAGAGAGAATACAGTTAGGAAATCAAGCCCAGGAGTAAAACATTGCCACAATCTTTAAGAATAAAACACAACAAGATTTTGGGTAGGACAGTTTTTGAAAAGGTGCTCGGAAGTAGAAGGAAAGGAATTACTTCCTACTGCTTGCCTTCATGCTGCGCATGTATTCAGGGCTTCATGTTAATAGACGATATTTTAGGAATGGTATTCCTGGTTCTACCCCTGATTTTTCCTAATATAAGCAGCACCCAGAAGCCTGCAAGATGCTGGGGGGCCAAGAGAAATCTGCTTTGTTGTCTCAGATGTGTTTTGGCCAAAGTGAACTTTGTGATGCCAATGGTATGGGAATTCCCATGACAAACATGCTCGTTTCTAACCATTAACAGCAGGGTTAATCCCAACCCTTCAAGATTAATTAAGAGGTAATTTCATGGGCCTCAACTAATCCCTGTTAAATTCAGTTTGATGGAAGGGGACTAGAGATTAATTTGGCCTAGTGTCCCATCAAATTCATTAATTTCATTAAATATGAAAAATATTTTAGGTGTGAGGTAACAGCTGTGACTCTTCTGCTCTGTGACGGGGTCTAGAAGCACCATGCAAGACCTTAAACACTTATCATAAGCTTATAGACACCAGTATGTTGGCTGAGTTGTTGAACTGTGGCCTCTTCCTCTGTGGCTACAGAAAATCTTGCAAGCTATTGAATTGTACAGCTGTAAGGACCTGGCCCAACAGAGGAGCTGGAACTTCTTGAATATCTGGTGATTTCAGTGAGAATGGCAAATGCTTGCTTTCCCTTTCTGACATGTCCTTGACTATTCACACGGAAGCATGAATTCACAGGGTGATATGTCATGCAACATATCCTCTTTAATCTTAATTGAGGCTGTATCTGAGAGGGTGCTGAAATGTTTTGTGGTTATTCTGCTGATTAACAAAATCTTACTAATGATATTTGACTGTAACAGCTACTTTGACAGTAAATTTAGAAGTAGATTAAGAACTTGTATGCATTAAATGGCTCAGCACAGAATATATAGCTAAAGCAACCCAGAGTCAGTCTCTGTAGATCGTTATTCAACACTCAGAAGTAAATACCTATCTGAGGGTGACAGGATGGCTCAGATGGGGAGCAGGTTACTGGATTTTCTCTATTTCTTTTGGTTGGTTTCACCCCTACAATCTCTGACATTACCCAACACCTGTATGTGCCATAAAATACCCTGGTTTCATTAACTTTGTCAGTTGACTGTCCTCCAAATCACAAAATCTGTGTGAGCTACAGCTACAGCACCTATTCAGAATGAAAGCCGACTCAACTTCTGCCACAGTATACTGTATCAGCGAGATCTCAAGAGATGCTGCTGCAATTTATCACTGTAAACTCTTTCATATTGGAACAAAGAATACTCATGAGGCAATCTGGATTTAAATTAATTCAAAAGCATCATAACTGAAAGTGAGCAGTCTCTTTGTGTTGTTTCTTTTAACAAGATTTTATGATATGACTAGACTACAAATGGCTTTATTCATGATAAACTGGCAACTTTGCAAATTGTATATGTTAAAAGCTATTTGTTGTACAAGCTGTTCTGGAGAAAAATCTTAAATGAAATCTTCTCTGCCAGGAGGGATGTGAAGTATCAAGTGCACGGGTGCTGCCATGGGTGTCCTGTTTCACAAGCCCTGCAACTATGGCGGGGGGATGGGTGTGAGAAAACACCATCTTGCCTAAAAAGCTTTAATTGCTCGAAGTCCGTCACTCTAAGGCATTAGGAAAGAAGACAGCAGGTCCATTTGGAAACATTTTACCAGTCTGGTGAGAAAACATGTGAAGGTGAAGGAAAACAAAGTGGTGGAATAATTGGTTTTGGTCCCAAATATTCACATGGGACTATATGAAGCAACATTATCTTCCTCCAAAATACCCTAGAAACAGCTCCACTTTAATGCCCACTAAGCCTGCTGATATTATCTTTCATCGATGTGCTGTGTTTTCACTCAAGCCTAGGAAATAGTTATGGCTTGGCTTGCTTTTTAAGTATGAGTGAACTTAGGAAGAGGTCTAATATATTTTTGTTCACATCAGTAAATACCAGTATATATTAATGTAATTGATAGAATGGTATGGAGCAAATCATTAATCCATCTTCCCTGTAGACAATATTACAGGAAGTTACATCTGTATTTGGAGATGTATATTTCTTGAATATTTGTGTAGTAAACTCAAATACTGAATAACACATCATACCATGCAACAAATGCTTTTGCCATCAGAGACAGAGCCTAAATCATCCCGCAAGAATAACTATCTTCTGTGAGATATATAAGGATGTTGGCTGTGACCTGTTGATGAAGTTACAGAAGTATCTCCAGAGCCGAGGAAATGAATTAAAGTTATGTGTTAATGCATTTAACAAATCATTCCAATGCCTCACTCCAAGTAAAATTATGCTTCTTGCAAAACCAGCACCATTTACCTTCAGCATTTATTTCCAAATAGTTATACTTTAGTAATAATAGTTGTAAGTACATTGGAGGTTAAAAGCTATCTTCAGAGCAACTAGAAGCTCTTGAAATGTCTTGAAGAGAATTTGGATCTGAAGATGAAGTAATTTATGAGCTAAAAATTTCATTGCATACATGAGATACACCTACAAAATAACAGTATATGTGAAGACTTAGTATAAGACATAAAAACAGAAAACAGGAAGAAGCTGGAGACACATTATGTTCTGCCTCTGACTGACCACAGAAATTGCTTGCTTTTGGTAGGCATAAACATTGTTCAGGATTGTGCCCTGCAAGAATCCACAAAATGGGCCATTTTGTGTGAGGAGCTCAGTATAATGAGCATTTTCTGGATGCTTCTACTGCAGCAAGTTCTCGGTCATTCCTCAGTCCTGAGGAGTTGGTATTGCTGCTGTCTCTGATAAATCAGTGTTTGGAGTGCATGTTCAGAACACGGGAGCTGGAGACTTGTCACTCATGCAGCTGGGGGTCAAGTCTGTATCTCTCATAAAAAATGGCCTGATTACTGGGAGAAACAATTCAGTGAAGTGGAGAAGCCCTTTGTTCCTGCTGTTATGTGCTTCTATGTGTGAAAAATTTGAGCAGCCTTGGATGTTACTTAAGGCTTACCTAACTCTTTCAGCCAAGGATCGATTTCTATAAGGAAATCATACCCTGGCAGAGGAATTGAAGTGTAGGCATCTCCCTCTAGTATCCAGGCAAGGTGGTTGTGCGTGCTCCAAGGCAGCCTCTCTCTGTACTAGCAACCCTAGTAGTGCTCTGCACAACACAGGGCAGCATGCAGTTTCCAGCAGTGAGACAGGCAATTGTTTTCCCTCTACAGAAAGGAAACTCAACCTGGATTTTCTGCCACCCACATCTGTGCTGTGTTCACTGAGCTGCTGGACAAAATACTTGTAATCTGGAAGAGAAAAAGCAACCCTGTTCCACTTGGGTTTTCCTTTAAACTGTCCTTCATTTAACAGGGCTACGCTCAGGCTATGATTCTCAAGTGGAATTCCTGAAGAGGTTCTGTTCAGCTTTAAGAAGGCTGACTGAAGTCCTAGATTAAAAGTTTGGGAAAGGATGAAGCCCCCTTCAAAACACAGAATAGATGTTGAAGAGGTAGAGGTGGTATAGAATAGGTCTTGCACTACATGTTCACACATGCTGTTATTTGGTAAAGGCAGAAAGCTGGGCACCTGATAGCCATAAATTCTCTTCCATCTTAGGCTGGACGTTAGGAAAAAGTTCTTTACAGAAAGGGTCATTGGGCACTGGAACAGGCTGCCCAGGGATGTGGTTGAGTCACCTTCCCTGGAGGTGTTTAAGGCACGGGTGGACAAGGTGCTGAGGGATATGGTTTAGTGTTTGATAGGAACGGTTGGACTCGATGATCCGGTGGGTCTCTTCCAACCTGGTTATTCTGTGATTCTGTGATTCTGTGATCTTCTTTTTCAGCCTGAAGTCAGCAAAGTCTCATAAATGAGGAGGCAAGGTGGGTGCAGAGGTTGCGAATGGCAGGCTGAGGACAGCCGAAGGTGTAGCAAAACCTCACAGGATGACTGGCATAACTCATAGAAACTGAGACAGCCAGTATGAGTCCTGAGCAGTAGCTTTGCAGTCTGGGCTGTAGACAGCTGTGTCGCTGTGGATGGGTGATGATGTATGAGTTTCAGTGGAACAAAACACAGGCCCTACCAAGAAATTTTGTGTTTAAGTTGCAGCTTGGTGAGATGCATTTGAAAATCTCAGTCTAAATTTGCACTTAATATATGAATTACAACAAAGAAAGAAAGGGGTATTCATTACAGACAAGAAGTGAAACAACTTAGCTGGAATCTAATTCAATCCCTCAACTTGGTTTACCAGTATGTGCTGTGCACTTCAACTGCATGTAGTATGATTGTAATTATGATATCTTTGTTAGTCTAACTCCCAAGAACAAAGAAGTGCTGAAACAGTAGCTGGATATCTTCCTGATTTTTAAAGCCAAATATCTAATTAGAGCACTTCTGTTTCTTACATTTATTTTCAGTTCTAGAGAGTGAAAGACAACAAATCTCAACACAGCTGTGGCTCTTTCATAAATTTCAGCTCATTAGAGCTTTTGGGTCAAATTCTCTGGTGGTGTAACTCTGTGGACTTACATTTCTGCTGGTGTAACTTCAGATATTTATATAATTCTCTGTACATCTGTCCACATGTGTTTTCCTATGTATATACCAAACCCATAGTCGATACAAATCACTGTAGCTCTTTTGACTTCTGGAAAGTATACTGATTTCTTACCACCTGTGTATCCGGTCCACAGCATCTCATTTTCCTTTTCCCTCACTTAATAGCACTGATGAATCAGAATTCTTTAAGGAGGATAATATTAAACATAATTAGACAGGATATGTTCAAGAAGAAAATTTAATTTGAAGAGGTTTGCACAGAATTTTTATTGGCCTCAGGTGGGATCTTGGGACTTTATCTTAATGAATCCTTTCTACAGATTCATTTCAAAAATTGCTTTATTCTATTATGTGATGGAGCATATTCTAATGGTACACTACACATAAATTTATTCAGTTGAATTTTAAAGTTCTTCTCTGGATTGGTATAATTATTATGGCTGAAAAAAAACATGCAATAACATAAGCTGAAATTGTACAATATCTACATACAGAGGAGCTTATTTAATCTTTGGCATCTACACACCTCTAAGAAAAACCTCTTAGCAAACCAAATATGGGACTGTGGATTGGAGCTATACTCAGAACTGACTTGCTGGGGAAGTCATGAGCCTTTTTTTATTGTGTCCCTCACTCACTCACAATTCAAATACTAACTGTTTATGATTGTGTAATATTTTGTACTTTTAAAACCATATCTGAGTGTTGTCTTTGTATTATGATTGTGCAAGCACAACACATTCTGGGATAAATCCCATTAGATTTTGGAAAAAGTGTCCAGCTGAGGGAACTGGAGTTTTTTAGCCTAGAGAAAAGAAGGCTGAGGGGATACCTTATTGCTCTCTACCCCCTGAAAGGAGGTTGTGGAGAGGAGGGAACTGGCCTCTTCTCCCAAGTGACAGGGGAAAGGAGAAGAGGGAATGGCCTCAATCTCTGCCAGGGGAGGTTCAGGCTGTACATCAGAAAAAAAACTTTCACAGAAAGGGTCATTGGGCACTGGAACAGGCTGCCCAGGGGCATGTTGAGTCACCATCCCTGGAGGTATTTAAAGGACGGGTGGATGAAGTGCTGAAGGGCGTGGCTTAGTGGTTAAGAGGAATGGTTGGACTTGATGATCTGTGGGTCTTTTCCAACCTAGTGATTCTGTGATTCTGTGAAGCTTCTGGGTAAATGATACTCCACTCTTCTGGATTTTGTATCTATTTGCCTTTTATCTTCAGAAAAGCTTGCTAATGTTTATTGTTTTAGAATAACAGGGCACATCTAGCTGTCATTTACCATGGTGTAATTGTCTTCTAATTAGGATGCAATATTCGGGTGACCTGTATCAGAAAAAAAAATCACTTGATGTGTAGTATTGCAAGCTCTCTGCTAAAGACATTAAGAAGAACAAACGAAATGAGGTGAGAGAGGCAAACCGACCAATGATTCAGTATCACTCTGTCTGGTGGAGGAGTATTTCTGAGAAAAAAGGGATGGAGCATCTCTGCTTAACACTCTGACCCTAGTCTTTCATAGCATGGCACACAGGGAACTGCTTGAAGGATCAGGGGGGTCATCTTTGAGGCCAGTGTTAAAGAAGAAAAGACAAATAAGAGGTAAAGTACTTCTGAGCACCCAGAAGGAGGAGAAGAATTAGTGGAGCTGTTGAGTCTGTTTCTCTTCTTCTGTAATTGTATTCAAAATGATTGAGCCTTAACAAGGAAGTATGGCACAGTTGTATAAAAGCAAGCTACAAGCTTCCTCTACCCTGGCACTGCAAAATGAGATTTACAAGGTGATAAAGTATATGGAAATGCAATATTTTCCATGTTCCCAGTATTTGTTTGATGACTAATTATTCCTAGTTTCAGGGCCTCTATTTTTTTTTTTTCTAGTTTCTATGTTGACACTTCTGGAACAAAATTGCAAATTCACAATCTCTATGTGGATAAGACATCTCATCTAGCTGTTGATTCACTTCTTGATGAATCTACCATTACAGTGAAAAATGACTTTGCAGCCATTAGGTATTAAAAACATGCAACCAGATGTCAAAATATAACTATTCAAAACAGTTAATGAAGCCTGCAGGGCCCTTGTGAACACTGGAGGCAAACAAGGCAGTAATGGGTACTGTTGCCCACAGATTTATGGTTTGTTAAAAGAGGAAGAAAATAATTATAAGGTAAACTGTATTTGAGGAATTAATTTCTAGTAGGTCTTCTGAGGAAGGCTCAGGATAGGACTTGGAACTCCAACAGATGATTGCTGCTGCTCCAGAGTCAAGTGCTCATCTGTCAAGGCTCTGACATGGGAGTTAATCACCAGTTCACAAGAAGTTTATAACAACTCAGAGAACATTTTTCCATGCATATGAGTGATGAATGAGTGCACTGCATACTCTTACTCCACATGTTCTTTTTAATTTATTTAACAAATGTTTTTCTAACTTGGGTCCAACCACAGTGCAATCCAATCATGATGATGAGAGGTTCTGAGCATGTAGAGACAGATCTAATGTTGTTAGATGGCAAAAAAAAATAGTTCACCCAGCAGATGTTACTTCATGTTGCAAGGCTGTTCCTTAATTTACATACAGGTGAAAGATCTAATCTCCATTTGTCCTCTTTTCCAAGTATTTCACACCTTTCCAGACTTGGAAATGTACACATTTTAAAACTGGGAAGGAGCTTGATCCCCGCTGTTTAAAGCAGGAGTCTTAATTTGAGTGAGAAATGGAGAATTATGGAGTCATTTAGGTTGGAAAAGACCTTTAAGATCATTGAGTCCAACCATAAACCTAACACTGCCAGATCCATCATTAAACCATGCCTCTAAGCACTACATCTACATGTCTTTTAAATCCCTCCAGGGATGGTGACTCAACCACTTCCCTGGGCAGCCTGTTCCAATGCTTGACAACCATTTCAACTAAGAATTTTTTTCTTGTAACTAGTCTAAACCTTCCCTGGTGCAACTTGAGGCCATTTTCTCTTGTCATATTGCTTTTTACTTGGGAAAAAGAGACTGGCACCCACCTTGGTACCACCTCCTTTCAGGTGGTTGTAGGGAGTAATAAGAAGGACCATTGTGTCCATAAATAGTGACTAGGTCTTTCTCACACTGCCTTTTTTCCATCATTATGAGCACTTCCTAAGGAGTATGTCTGGCTTCAGTGAGGGAAAGTCAGTGCTAGCCTGAGTATCCTACCTTCCTGCTGCTTTTAATATCCTTCAGGATGGGAGCAGGGGAATTTGTTACAATAAAAATAAAACCAAAACTCTGAAATATTCTGTGGCAATAAGTAAATCCATATTAATACCACTAGATATCATACATTGCAAAGATGATGAAGGTACCGGTTCAGTTAATAAGTTTCAGAGAGTCCTTAGTATGTCAGGCAATAGAAAAGTCTTGTGTGTCTGTGTCAGATCTCTGCTACCTAAAAGCATCTTTGTAGAAGATGTAAAGCTTCACAAGCTTTGCAAAGGTGTAAGTAAAATCTAGGCAGGGAGCTGACTTCTTACTAGGATGAGAAGTTTCTCTCTATCTATCCTTATTCTCTTGTGTTCTGTTAGAATAGCAAATACAGCAATGGTTATGGTTTCCAATGTTGACCAGGGGCTGGGGAGAGCAAGGTGTAATCCTTGGCTCCTTGAACTGCAGGCACATAATATGAGTTTAACTAAGTGTACCTTGGGTGGGGCTGTGGATTGGAATAACTAATTTAAAAATATATCTCTTTGCCATGATTGTAAGGGGTTCGAGAGCTGTGGACTTGTGGACAGCTTAGGCCCCCAAACTGAGTTGTGTCTATTTCCATCTGACTCCTTCCTCTCTCCTGCTCTTTCTATAAGAAACCGAAAGTTTAATGTAAACGGTGCTTCCTTTTCTTTCTTTTCAACTCCAAATCAAAGACTAATTGATCCAGCATTACAGGAGTTAAATATCATTTCTAGAAATAGATTTAAATCAAAAGTCATGGATTAAAACAGATTCTGTTCTCTGTATAGCTGCTGTCTAAAGCACTCTGGACTCACCTGGTGCAAGGAATTCCAATTGGCAAGGGGATTGTAACCAGAAATGTTAGAAATATAAATAAGGTGGCATTTTACGGAAAGCAGAGTTGTCTGTAAATTGCTCCTGACTGAAGCAGAATTCTTCTGAAAAAAAGTGGTCCCCGGTCCTCTTTCTAATTAGAGAGTCAAATTTGGTTAACTACATTCCTGTCATCCCAGTAGTATGACTTGTGTTTAGGAAGTATTTACAATCCCTGCAAAGGCTACCTAGTAGCACTAAAGCAGGGCAAGGGAAAATTTATCCATGTGGTAAGACCATATTTGTCATGAGTGTTTAAGAAGTCATATTCAAATCTCATTTTCATTCAAATTCCATTTTGTTGACAAAACATAAAAAATGTGTTTCCATTTATTAGCCTGGACTACTGTGCCTTATAAAAGAAACTGGTCTGGTTAACATATTTAAACATAAATTGCTTAACAAAGCATTTACTAATGTTATTTGTTGTAATTACATCCTGAAATAGGACTCTAAATGGAACTTAAGTCCATCTGCTGGGACAGCTGGGGTTTGTACTCATTTATTTCTTTGGATGGGACAGTTCAGCTCCTAATTCTCTTATTTATAGCCATCTCTGTGACTACTTTCACAGAAAAAGCACCTAAATATCTGATATATACTGTAAGTTCAGCTTCATAACAAGAAACTTTGTTGTAGTTTGAGGTGTAAGAGACATGAAACCTCAAATAGAATAGATTGAGATGACATTTAGAAAATACGTGTCCAGCAAAACTGAAAGTGTCACCTAGCCTGCTATTTTTAATTAGCATTTTTTATTTGTAGAGTTCTGGGATTTGGACAAATGTCAGCTGCTACAATAGAGCCCTGTTGTAGCTTTGTTTAGGGCAAATAAGACTGAAAAAAATGTACTCTTCCTAAGTTGTATCTGTTAGATTTGACTTTTTCACAGGTAAATTCATTGTCTGTCAAGGTGACTAGGTCCATTTCTTTTAGCTGATAAAAATGCTAAAAGAGTTTGAATATACATTGAAGCAGAATCATTGAATTGTTAAGGTAGGAAAATACATCTAAGATCATCAAGTCCAACCATCAACGCAATACCACTGTGTCTATTAAACCATGTCCTCAAGCACCAAGTCTACAAGATTTTTGAACACCTTCAGGGATGGTGACTTCACCACTTTCCTTGGCAGTCTGTTCCACTTCACCACTCTTTTAGTAAAGAAATTTTTTGTAATAATCTAAACCTCCCCTGTCGCAACAGGAAGCCATTTCCTCTTGTGCTATCACTTGTTATTTGAGAGAAGAGACCAACACCCACCTCACTACAACCTCCTTTCTAGTAGTTATAGAGAGCAATAAGATCTCCCCTCATCCTCCTCTTCTTCAGACTAAACAACTCCAGTTCCCTCAGCCGCTCCTTATAAGACTTGTGCTCTAAACCCTTCACTAGCCTAGTTGCCCTCCTCTGGACACGCTCCAGCAGCTTAGTACCTGTTGTGTACTGGGACACCCAAAGATGAGCACAACATTCGAGGAGCTACCTCACCTGCAACAAATATAAGGTCAGAATCACTTCCCTGGTCTTGCCTGACTCATGATTTTTGATATAACACAAGATGCTGTTGGCCTTCTTGGCCACCTGGGCACACTGCTGGCTTATGTTCAGCCACTGTCAACCAGCACCCCTGGGTCCTTTTGCCCCATGCAGCTTTCCAGCCACTCTTCCCTGAGCCTGTAGTGTTGCACGGGGTTGTTGTGACTCAAGAGCAGAAGGTAGCATTTGGCCTTATTGAACCACATTTCATTGGCCTATCAATCCAATCTGTCTAGATCCTTCTGCAGAGCCTCCCTACGCTCATGCAGTTGAACACTTCTGCCCTGTTTATTGTTGTATGTAAACTTACTGAGGAAGCACTCGATCCCCTTGCCTAGATCATTGATAAAGATATTAAACAAGACTGACCCCAATACTGAGCCCAACGGAACACCACTAGTGACCAGCTGCCAACTGGATTTAACTCCGCTCACCACAATTCTTTGGGTCTGATCATCCAGTTTTTTATCCAGCAACGGGTGCACCTGTCTAAGCCATGAGCTGCCAGCTTCTCTAGGAGATTGCTGTGGGAGACAGTGTCAAAGGCTTTACTGAAATTGTGGTAGACAACATCCACTTTCTTTCCTTCATCCACCAGGTGGATCTCCTGGTCATAAGAAGGAGATCAGGCTGGTAAACAGGACCTGCCTTTCATGAAGCCATGCTGGCTGGTCCTGATCCTCTAGTTGTCCTGCACATGCTTAGTGAGTGCATTCATGATGAACTGCTCCATAATCTTCCCTAGTATTAGGGAGGTCAGGCTGACAGTCCTCTAGGTCACTTGGTCCTCTTTCTGGCCCTTCTTGTAGAATGGTGTCACATGGGCAAGCCTCCAGTCTTCTGGGACCTCCCCTGTTGATCAGGACTGATGATAAATGATGGAGAGTGGCTTGGCAAGCTCCTCTCCCTGCTCACTTGGTACTCTTGAGTGGATCCTATTTGGTCCCATAGACTTGTGAGCGGCGTACTTCTTTATGATCAACTTGCAGGAGGGAGACAATTTCTCCCACCAGATTTCCTGACAAAATACAATATTTACAGTATGTATAATGGATTTGATGGGTGGACGGATTGGTGGGTAAGAAACTGGCTGGACGGTCATATTCAGAGAGTAATGGTCAATGGCTCGAAGTCCAGACGAAGATCCCTGACAAGTGGTGTTCCTCAGGGGTCCGTACAGGGACCAGTGCTGTTTAATATCTTTATCAATGATACAGACAGCATGATTGATTGCACCCTCAGCAACATTGCTGATGGCACCAAGCTGAGTGGTGTAGTTGCTACACCAGAAGGGTGGGACGTAGTCCAGAGGGACCTGGGCAGGCTGGAGAAGTGGGCCTGTGAGAACCTCATGAGGTTCAACAAGGCCAAGTGCAAGGTCCTACATCCAGGTCAGGGCAATCCCCGATTTCAGCAGACAGTGGAGGATGACATGATTGAAAACTTCCCTGCAGAGAAGGACTTGAGGGCGCTGGTTGATGAAAGGCTCAACATGAGCTGTCACTGTGTGCTCACAGCCCAGAAGGCCAACCATATCCTGAGCTGAATCAAAAGAAGTGTGGCCAGCAGGTCAAGGGAGGTGATTCTGCCCCTCTATTCCTCTCTTGTGAGACCTCATCTGGAGTATTGTGTCCAGTTCTGGAATCGTCAGCGTAAGAAGGGTATGGAACTGTTGGAACAGGTCCAGAGGAGGGCTACAAAGATGATAGGAGGGCTGGAGCACCTCTCATTCAAGGACAGGCTGAGAGAGTTGGGGCTGTTCAGCCTGGAAAAGAGAAGGCTCCAAGGAGATCTTATAGCAACTTTCCAGTACCTGAAAGGGCATCTACAAGAAAGCTGGAGAGGGACTATTTATAAAGGCTTGTGATGATAGGATGAGGGACAATGGGTATAAACTGGAGAGGGGAAGATTTAGGCTTGATATAAGGAAGAATTTCTTCACTATGAGAGTGATGAGGCACTGGCACAGGTTGCCCAGGGAAGGTGTGGATGCCCCATCCCTGGAGGTGTTCAAGGCCAGGTTGGATGGGGCCTTGGGCAGCCTGATCTAGTGGGACATCTCCCTGCCCACGGTAGGGGGCTTGGAATTAGATGTTCTTTATGGCCCCTTCCAACCCTAACTAATACATGATTCTATGATTCTAAAGCAGGCTAAGAAAAATCTTGGTAAGGATTTGACTCAACAGGCAAGGGGAAGGAAGCAGGGGACAAACCAATCCTTTTTTTGGACAGGAACAATTTGACTTCATGATCACAAAGGTATTTTCCAGCCTAGGTATTCTATGATTCTACGATTTTTTAGAATGCCTTCTCCCTACCTGAACTTTTAAAATTATAGCAATATCAAGCTAATATATTTCCATCTTTTCCCAGGAGGAAGACAAGCCTGCCTGCCTTTTATTAAATTACAACTCCCAACATGCAAGAGCCCTATTTAGCTCAAGTGTTTGCTACAGCATCCAGCAACAGTTGGTGAAATCGCTCAATTTAGAGTTCTTGTGACGCAAATTCAACACTAGTTCAAGAGTAGTAATTTGAACGCTAATTGCCAAATATATTAAGACCTATAGAAAATGAACATAACTTGACAAAACCTTACGGTGCAGATGAACTGTTATCAGCATGTAAAGCATACCAAGAAGATATCATGTTGACTCTGGGTCATGACAGACTTGTTTCAGACTTCAATGTAAATAGTTTTAAATTATAGAAATCCACTATACAACTCACCATCCTAGACATCTATGAATATTTGAAGTCTGAATTATGTTAGGTAGTTTTTTCTGCAATTATTTTGATCATCCATAGTAATTACTAGTGTGTGATAATGTCAGATCATACTGACAAATGTTTAAAACAACTTCACTTACCATGAATGCAGAACATCAGTCAGAAAAATATAAATTATATTTTGCATTTGCTTGCAAAAACAAATTATAAACCATATAAACCATAGGAATGGTTGGACTCGATGATCCGGTGGGTCTCTTCCAACCTGGTTATTCTATGATTCTATGATTCTGTGATTCTATGATTCTATATCCATATGAGCAAATAAATATCCTTCTTTGCCAACATGAATTTTGTACCTTCCACTGACAATGTGATTGCAGATTTTTTTGTTATCAAAGCCAATGAAAATTATACACACACCAGCAGGGAGCTGAAAATTTGCAGCATCTTATTTGTACAATGTATTACAAGCTTCAGCATCTTACATTCCAAAAGTGTTGATAATAAAGCTGTTATCTTTTCTATTTTAGACTAAGAAACAAAGTGAAAAAAGAACTGGATGGGGTATTTTTCCCCAAATGACAGGGTTGAGAAGGGGCAATATGCACATATTTATAGACACACAGAGACAAGCTTCGTCTCCTTGATTCAATGGCTCCTTTACTGCAGAAAACTATAGTTTTCTGAATCATTACTTTTATAATTTTCTGAAATTACTTTTAGGAAAGAAATACTTGATTTACCTCACTGAAACATTTAAAGATATAGGTGCAAGGGCAATGGTCCCTGTGCCCTTGAAATATTTTATTAGGTTTGTACATGCACTTTAGGAGCATATAATTTGTAAAAAAACAGCTCATCCTGGCAAGACATGAAATATTCAGACCACAAGTTAAACTCGTTTGTACTGTAATTCCCTGTAGTCACACCTACCCATTTTCCCCCGTGAATCCCATTTCTAGGACAGTTCCATGAAGGAGCTGGGAAGGGAGTCAAGCTTTATACCTAGAACTTGTCAGCTTCATAAACTGATGGATGGACACACTGGGACTCTTAGAATGATAAAATCACCAGGTTGGAAAAGACCTCTTGGATTGTCAAGTCCAACCATTACTGTCTGCCCCTAAACCATGTCCCTGAGCACCTCATCTTCTCATGTTTTAAATACCTCCAGGGATGGTGACTCAACCACCTCCCTCGGGAGCTTGTTCCAGTGCCCAGTGACCCTTTCTGTGAAAAATTTCTTTCTGATATCTTGTCTGAACCTCCCCTGGTGCAGCTTGAGGACACTGCCTGTTGTCCTGTCCCCTGTCACTTGGGAGAAGAGGCCAGCACCCTCCTCTCTACAACCTCCTTTCAGGTAGTTGGAGAGAGCAATGAGGTCTCCCCTCAGCCTCTTCTTCTCTAGACTAAACAACCCAGGCTCCCTCAGGCGCTCCTCATAAGGCCTGTTCTCCAGCCCCTTCACCAGCTTTGTCGCTCTTCTCTGTACTCTCTCCAGAGCCTCAACATCCTTCTTGTAGCGAAGGGCCCAGAACTGAACACAGCATTGAAGGGGCGGTCTCACCAGGGCTGAGTACAGAGGGAGAATAACCTCCGTGGACCTGCTGGCCGTGTTCTTTGTGATAGAGGCCAAGATGCCATTGGCCTTCTTGGCCACCTGGGCACACTGCTGGCTCATGTTCAGTCACCTGTAGATCAATACCCCTAGGTCTTCCTCCTCCAAGCAGCTTTCTAGTCACTCTTCCCCTAGTCTGTAGCACTGCACAGGGTTGTTGTGCCCCAAGTGCAGGACCTGGCATTTGGCATTGTTAAACCTCATGCCATTGGACTCTGCCCAGCGGTCCAGCCTGTTCAGATCCCTTTGCAGAGCCTCCATACCCTCCAGCAGATCAGCACTAACTAGTGTCATCTGCAAACTGACTAGGCATGCACTCAATGCCTTCATCCAGGTCACTGGTAAAGATATTGAACAGGACTGGACCCAGCACTGAGCCCTGGGAAACACCACTTGTAACCAGCCTCCAGCTGGAATTAACTCCATTTACCCCATCTCTCTGGGCCTGGCCATCTAACCGGTTTTCTACCCAGGAGAGTGTGCACCTGTCCAGGCCAGTGGCAGCCAGTTGCCTAAGCAGAATGCTGTGAGAAACTGTGTCAAAGGCTTTACTGAAGTCCAAGAAGACTACATCCACAGCCTTTCTTTCATCCAGTAAGCGGCTGATCTTGTCATAGAAGGCGATCAGGTTAGTTTGGCAGGACCTGCCTTTCATGAACCCATGTGGACTGAGCCTGATCACCCAGTTCTCTTGCATGTGCTTCATGATAGCACTCAAGATTACCTGTTCCATGACCTTTCCCAGCACTGAGATCGGACTGACAGGCCTGTATTTTCCCAGATCCTCCCTCCGACACCTCTTGTAGATGGGCACAACATCAGCCAGCCTCCAGTCCAGTGGGACTTCCCCAGTCTTCCAGGACTGTTGGAAGATGATGGAAAGGGGTTTGGCCAGCACATCCGCCAGCTCCTTCAGTACCCTAGGGTGAATCCCGTCCGGCCCCATAGACTTGTGACTGTCCAGTTGGGCTAGCAAGTCTCTGACCACCTCCTCTTGGATCATGGGAGCTTTGCTCTGCTCCTCTAATTGCTGGAGATGTACACACAGGGAAGAACTTGCCCTACTATTAAAGACTGACGCAAAGAAGGCATTAAGTACCTCAGCCTTGTCCTCATCCTTTGTCACATTTGTTCCCTTTGCATCCAGTAAGGACTGAATATTCTCCCTTGTCCTCCTTTTATTGTTATGTATTCATATAAAGATTTTTTATTATCCTTCACCAGCTTGGCCACTCTGAGCCCTAGTTGGGCTTTAGCCCTCCTGATTTTCCCTCTGCACAATCTCACTTCTTCTCTCTACTCCACCCTTCTTGTCCCTTCTTCCAAAGTTCATAGACACTCCTCTTCTTTTTGATGTCCACCCAGATCTCCCTGCTCAACTAAGATGTTTTTTCCACGACATTCATTTCCCGGCACATGGGGACGGCTTGCTCCTGAGCTGCCAGGATTTCCTTCTTGAAGAGCACCCAGCCCAATTGGACTCCCTTGCCCTTAAGGACTGTCTCCCATAGCACTTCATCAACTAGTCTTCTGAATAGTCCAAAGTCTGCCTTCTGGAAGTTCAAGGTGGCCATTCTGCTAACACCCTTCCTTACCTCACATAGAACTGAGAATTCAACCATCTAATGATCACTTTGCCCTAGTTGTCCTCTGACCCCCACAAGGCCTTCTCTGTTCACAAACAAAAGGTCCATGAGGGTACCTTCCCTTGTTGAGTCTTTCACCAGTTGTGTAAAGGAAGTTGTCTTCCACATGCTCCAGGAACCTCCTAGACTGCCTCCTCTCTGCTGTATTGTACTTCCAGCAGACATCTGGCAGATTAAAGTCTCCCACAAGGACAAGAGCTAGCGATCTTGAGACATCTCACAGTTCTTTGTAGAAGAGCTCAACAGCTTCTTATTTCAGCTCGGTGGTATATAACAGACTCCCAATACAACATCTGCCTTCTTGTGGGCTCTGATTTTTACCCAGAGACATTCAATCCTGTGCCAAAGTACTCTCTAACAGAGAGGGCAACCCCACCACCTCTCCTACCTTTCCTGTCCTGCCTAAAGGGTTTATACCCCATAATAGCAACAATCACAGAATCACAGAATCACAGAATAACCAGGCTGGAAGAGACCCACCGGATCACCGAGTCCAACCGTTCCTACCAAACACTAAACCATATCCCTCAGCACCTCGTCCACCCGTGCCTTAAACACCTCCAGGGAAGGCGACTCAACCACCTCCCTGGGCAGCCTGTTCCAGTGTCCAATGACCCTTTCTGTAAAGAATTTTTTCCTAACGTCTAGCCTAAACCTCCCCTGTCGGAGCTTGAGGCCATTCCCTCTTGTCCTGTCCCCTGTCACTTGGGAGA
Organism: Phaenicophaeus curvirostris; assembly: GCF_032191515.1. Classification (NCBI taxonomy): domain Eukaryota; kingdom Metazoa; phylum Chordata; class Aves; order Cuculiformes; family Cuculidae; genus Phaenicophaeus; species Phaenicophaeus curvirostris. The sequence continues at coordinate 40,528,228 of NC_091394.1, forward strand.
AGAGGCCAGCACCCTCCTCTCTACAACGTCCTTTCAGGTAGTTGTAGAGAGCAATGAGGTCACCCCTCAGCCTCCTCTTCTCCAGGCTAAACAACCCCAGCTCTCTCAGCCGCTCCTCATAAGGCCTGTTCTCCAGCCCTTTCACCAGCTTTGTTGCTCTTCTCTGGACTCTCTCCAGAGCCTCAACATCCTTCTTGTGGTGAGGGGCCCAGAAATGAACACAGTATTCGAGGAGCGGTCTCACCAGTGCCGAGTACAGAGGGAGGATAACCTCCCTGGACCTGCTGGTCACGCCGTTTCTGATACAAGCCAAGATGCCATTGGCCTTCTTGGCCACCTGGGCACACTGCTGGCTCATATTCAGTCGGCTGTCAACCAACACCCCCACGTCCCTCTCCTCCAGGCAGCTTTCTAGACAGACTTCTCCCAGTCTGTAGCACTGCATAGGGTTGTTGTGCCCCAAGTGAAGGACCCGGCATTTGGCCTTGTTAAACCTCATGCCATTGGACTCAGCCCAGCGGTCCAGCCTGTTCAGATCCCTTTGCAGAGCCTCCCGACCCTCCAGCAGATCGACACTTCCACCCAGCTTAGTGTCGTCCGCAAACTTGCTAAGGGTGCATTCGATGCCTTCATCCAGGTCATTGATGAAGACATTGAACAGGGCTGGACCCAGCACTGAGCCCTGGGGAACCCCACTTGTCACTGGCCTCCAGCTGGATTTCACACCATTTACCACCACTCTCTGGGCCCAGCCATCCAACCAGTTTTCCACCCAGGAGAGTGTGCGCCTGTCCAGCCCAGAGGCTGACAGTTTCTCAAGCAGAATGCTGTGGGAAACTGTGTCAAAGGCTTTGCTGAAGTCCAGGAAGACCACATCCACAGCCTTTCCCTCATCCAGTAGCCGGGTCACTTTGTCATAGAAGGCGATCAGGTTAGTCTGGCAAGACCTGCCTTTTGTGAACCCATGTTGACTGGGCCTGATCACCCGGTTCTCTTGCATGTGCTTCATGATAGCACTCAAGATCACCTGCTCCATGACTTTCCCTGGCACTGAGGTCAGACTGACAGGCCTGTAGTTTCCTGGGTCCTCCCTGCGGCCCTTTTTGTAGATGGGCACAACATCAGCCAGCCTCCAGTCCAGTGGGACTTCCCCAGTCTTCCAGGACTGTTGGAAGATGATGGAAAGGGGTTTGGCCAGCACATCCGCCAGCTCCTTCAGTACCCTAGGGTGAATCCCGTCCGGCCCCATAGACTTGTGACTGTCCAGTCGGGCTAGCAAGGCTCTGACCACCTCCTCTTGGATCATGGGAGCCTCATTATGCTCCTCTAGCTCCTGGGTTTGTACACAGGCGGAACGACCCTCCTTACGACTAAAGACTGAGGCAAAGAAGGCATTAAGTACCTCAGCCTTTTCCTCATCCCCTGTTACTGTTTTCCCTTCTGTGTCCAATAGGGACTGTATGGTCTCCCTAGTCCGCCTTTTATTATTTATATATTTGTAGAAAGATTTTTTGTTATCTTTCACTGACTTGGCCAATCCAATTTCTAGCTGAGCCTTAGCCCTTCTGATTTTTTCCCTACACAATCTCACTTCCCTCCTGTAGTCCACCCAAGAGGCCTGTCCCTTCTTCCAGAGGCCATAAACATTTCTTTTCTTCTTGATATCCCTCAAGATCTCTCTATTCAACCAAGCTGGCTTTCTCCCCTGCCGGCTTTTTTTCCGGACCACGGGGATGGCTTTCTCCTGAGCTGCTAGGACCACCCCTTTGAAGAGCTCCCAGCCCTCCTGGGCTCCCTTGCCCTTGAGTACTGTCTCCCATGAGACTTCACCAACCAGCCTGCTGAAGAGATCAAAGTCTGTCCTCTGGAAATTTAATGTTACTGTCTTGCTAACCACCCTCTTCACTTCACCTAGAACAGAAAATTTTATAATCTCATGGTCGCTTAGTCCTAGGCGTCCACCTACCGCCACATCCCCTACAAGGCCTTCTCTGTTCACCAACAGGAGGTCCAGGAGGGCACCTTCCCTGGTTGGTTCATTCACCAACTGTGCAAGGAAGTTATCTCCCACGCACTCCAGGAACCTCCTAGACTGCTTCCTTTCTGCTGTGTTGTACACCCAGCAGATATCAGGCAGATTGAAGTCTCCCACCAGAACGAGAGGCATCGATCTAGAGATTAACCCCAGCTGTTTATAGAAGAGCTCATCAGCTGCTTCTCCTTGGTTGGGTGGTCTGTAACAGACTCCCATCACAAAATCTACCTTCTGGTGGGCTCCTCTGATTTTGACCCACAGGCACTCAACCTCCTCATCTCCACAATCCATCTCAGTGATGTCCAAGTCCTCCCTTACAAAGAGGGCTACCCCACCTCCTCTCCTACCCTTCCTGTCCCGCCTGAAAAGCTTATACCCCACCATAGTCGTACTCCAGTTATATGAGTCGTCCCACCACGTTTCCGTGATGGCAACAACATCATAGGCCCCTTGCCCTACGACAGCTTCCAGCTCTTCCTTCTTATTTCCCATGCTGCGTGCATTGGTGTAAATGCACTTCAGCTGAGCTGCCGAGCCTTCAGCCCTCCTAGAGGGAACAGGGTTCGTTCCCAACTGCCTGGTAACTGGATCAGTTGACACCAGAGTGCCTGCATCTCCCTTAACACCCCGAGGTGTGTTCTCCCCCACTTTTTGTGCGGTGAGGTACTGGTGGTCCTCGCCCGCGCACCCTCTCCCAATCACCAACTCCCCACATCCAGGCTCATTCCTGTCTAGTCTGGGCTCAACCCCCTCCCCCTTCACATCTAGTTTAAAGCTCGATTTATGAGCTTGGCTAGGTTTCTGGCAAGGGCTTTAGCCCCACTAGGAGACCCATGTGTCCCGCCCTTAGCGAGAAAGCCTGGGGGTGCATGAGCCCCCCCATGATCAAAAAAACCAAAGCCCCTCTCCTCACACCAGGCTCGGAGCCAGGTATTAATCGAATTCTTCCTCCTGGCTTCCCCCTCCTCTCTATTTAGCATTGGGATGGAGCAGAATACTACTTGTGCCCCAGAGCCCTCCATCACTTTCCCAATTGCCCTGAAGCCATTCTTGATGGCTTTGGCCTTTTTGTTTGTTAGGTCATCATTACCAGTTTGGACTACTATCAAAGGATAGTAGTCCGTCTCGTGAACCAGGGAAGGAAGTTTTCTAGCTACCTCCTTCCCTGATGCACCTGGCAAGCAGCAGACCTCTCTGTGGAGCGGGTCCGGTCTGCAAATGGGTCCCTCCATTCCTTTTAGGAGGGAGTCCCCTACAACAATCACCCTCCTCTTCTTCTTGATGGAGGATGTTTTTATCTTTTTCTGAGAATGGTGCAGCCTAGGGAAGGATTCTAGGCTGTGGGAGCCACCATCCTCATCCTCAGGGCTGGATTCCACCTGCAGCACCTGATACTTGTTCACCAGGGGGATTTGGGGCTTTGCTGTATGGGTGAGGGGAGTAGGTTTCCTTCCTCTGGCAGGAACTTGCTGCCATTCCCCATCTCTTGTAACCCCAACCTTGCAGCTTGCAGGTGGATGATGTTCGGACACTCCAGCCCCAGCAGGCTGCTGAGTTAGTGAGAGGGCCCTGCTCCACTGGTCAATCTCCCTCTCACACTCCCTGATGGTCCTCAGTCTCTTCACCTCCTCTCTTAGCTCCTTCACCATGTGAAGGAGTTCCCCCACTCGAGCGCAGCTTTCACAAGTGGGGCCAGGACCAGAGGCACGAGCCGGTGTGGGAGGGGGGCACTGCCTGCAGCCCAGGGTCTGGGTAGCTGCATGCACCCACTGTGGCTCTGTCTGGGTGGCAGCATCCACCCTGCCTGCTGCAGCACACGGAGCAGCTTTAGCCTTCTGACGGGTGGCCACCATGGTCTTCGGTGTCTTCTCTCTAGTCTCTAGGTCCTCTCTGCGCCCTGCCCGCTCAAACTGCTGCTCAAACTGCCCCGCTCCTCTTTGCCCCGCTCCTCTTTGCCACGCTCCAGGTCGCGGTGCTCCCAGGGGCGCAGTTTAAATCTCCCGCGGTAGCTGCCGGGACCGCCCCCTCCCGTCAGGCACCGCGCGGGACCGGCGTGTGGGGGCTGTCAGGACCCCCGCCTGGGTTTTTTATTTTTCTGGGATTTTCCCGGCTCCGGGAAGCTCCCACCGCCTCAAAAAGTCCACCCCACCACAGAACTCACCGTCCTGCTGCTAGATGCTGCCGAAGAAGCCAGTTATACGAGTCATCCCATTACGTTTCCGTGATGGCAACTACATCATAGTCTCTGTGCCCTACAGTAGCTTCTGATTCCTCCCATTTATTGCCCAGGCTGTGTGAATTAGTGTAGATGTACTACACATCTAGCGAGAGGACCCATTCAGTCCTTTCAGAGAAAACTTTCATACAATTATGGAATCATGGAATCATAGAATAGTTCGGGTTGGAAGGGGCCATAAAGAACATCTAATTCCAAGCCCCCTACCGTGGGCAGGGAGATGTCCCACTAGATCAGGCTGCCCAAGGCCCCATCCAACCTGGCCTTGAACACCTCCAGGGATGGGGCATCCACACCTTCCCTGGGCAACCTGTGCCAGTGCCTCATCACTCTCATAGTGAAGAAATTCTTCCTTATATCAAGCCTAAATCTTCCCCTCTCCAGTTTATACCCATTGTCCCTCATCCTATCATCACAAGCCTTTATAAATAGTCCCTCTCCAGCTTTCTTGTAGATGCCCTTTCAGGTACTGGAAAGTTGCTATAAGATCTCCTTGGAGCCTTCTCTTTTCCAGGCTGAACAGCCCCAACTCTCTCAGCCTGTCCTTGAATGAGAGGTGCTCCAGCCCTCCTATCATCTTTGTAGCCCTCCTCTGGACCTGTTCCAACAGCTTCATATCCTTCTTACGTTGACGATTCCAGAACTGGACACAATACTCCAGATGAGGTCTCACAAGAGAGGAATAGAGGGGCAGAATCACCTCCCTTGACCTGCTGGCCACACTTCTTTTGATTCAGCCCAGGATATGGTTGGCCTTCTGGGCTGTGAGCACACAGTAACAGCTCATGTTGAGCCTCTCAACAGCTCATGTTGAGCCTCTCATCAACCAGCGCCCTCAAGCCCTTCTCTGCAGGGAAGTTTTCAATCATGTCATCCTCCACTGTCTGCTGAAATCGGGGATTGCCCTGACCTGGATGTAGGACCTTGCACTTGGCCTTGTTGAACCTCATGAGGTTCTCACAGGCCTACTTCTCCAGCCTGCCCAGGTCCCTCTGGACTACGTCCCACCCTTCTGGTGTGGCAACTACACCACTCAGCTTGGTGCCATCAGCAATGTTGCTGAGGGTGCAAACAGTTTACTTCCTAGAATTTCTGATTTACAGTGGAAGGCAAGGAAAACCTGATCAGGAGCACCTAAACACTGTGTGCAGTATTCCGTTAAGGTAAAGAACATAGAAGAAAAAACTCTGTGTATTCAATTAGTAATTGTTGAGCTGCATCAATCCATCTGTCTATTTAATTTGATAACACACATTTTCCAGGCTGTATTGGTCAAGAAGTGCATTATGTCAAACAAAAAATTACTGATGCTTATAGAGTGAAAGGAGGAATGCTACAAAGAGAAGTCATATACAACAAAATTACTCTGAGACTAGAACAATATGGTCTTAAAAAGTGAAAGGATCAGACCAGAACAGGTGTATTAGAGGGAGAAAATCCACTATAAGCCATAATCAAATGGACTAGAAGTCATAAAAGCATTCAGTTTTCCTAAAATTTTTGCCTTAGTATGTTATAAGCAGCTAGGTGAAACTAACCCATAAAGTAAATCTCTTCCATATGTGTGCTATGGCCTACCTGGGATAGGTATTAAATATAAACCATCTCTTAGGAAAGTAACATTCCATAACATTGCTTTTGGCTTCCTTAGGAGAAACAAATGGAGAAAGGGGCAAGAGAATATGATGTGATTTTAGTTTATATAAAATATAAACAATCACTATTCGGACACACAAATGACAGCCCAGTCCTTACTCCCTGGTATATCATTACCAATACAACGCGAGCAGAGATAACATCTAGGAATGTCATCTCAATACCAGAATTCACTCACAGATAAGGGGTTCCTGAAAAGCAATACAGGTTGCAGAGATGACAAACTAAAACTGAATTTCATACACTGGCACTGAGGGTTCTGAGCCAGGGCATGGCAAGGGGAGGGTAAGAGAGTATCTCTCATCCAGAAGCCACCTTCCAAAAGAAATCCACTGCAGACCAATTTCTAGATCACCTTGAAACAATCATCAAGATTGGTTTTCAAATTTTATGTCTCCATAATATATTGAGAAATACTAACTGCCTAATTGCTGCCATGACGCTTTCACCACAAGCACTTTTTCCTCCTATTTGATCCAGCCCTTTCTGTTGTGTTATTACTCTATTACCTATTAAACAAACTTTGCACATTGAGTAGGAGTGCCTAAAGAACAAATATGGATTGAGAATTTAACAGAGTCATGAACCATCCTGCATAAGATGATGCCATGGTCACAGTATCAGCTGAATCAGGGACTTCACAACCAATCTTCCATTGCATTTCACCAGCCTAGGGAGAGATAGTTACGAGAAATGCATAAGGCCACATTATTACACTCCCCAGCATAGGCACTAGGGAGAAAAAAATCTCATGTGGAAAGCTGACACCTGTTGTTGTTTTTTTCCACAGGGATCATGCATTTGCAATTACTTTTTTAAAAATCCTGTACTTTACTTTAAATTTTTCTTTAATTTTTAGATACACTGTCATCCTTTTTGCCCACAATGCTCATGTAATTGCCACCAGCTCAACCACCATCATGCCATAATATGGACATTCAATAAGAGATGCATGCTATAGTAACAGTTTTCAAACAAAATTGAAGAAGTTCAGACTAAATGGTGTGTGAGGGAAGCTAGCAGCACTGAGGTAAGAAACTAATTTAATCATGTAAAACACATAATCATTTACTAAATTTCTCATTTTAGTCCTGTGGAGAATACACAGCCAACAGCACTCAAACTAAAATCTACAAATTATTTGGCACTGAAATAATAAAAATAATAAAGAAAGAGGCGTAAAATAACATAACCAGCAGCATTGAATTACACTTTATTGTAATTGTGACTAAGCACAATCTATTTGCAAAATGATTGTACGCTTCTCATACACAAAACATTAGCAAAAATATAGACCATAAGAGAACAGTGTAGCTTTTAAAAATCCTGCCCTACAATTTCAGTCAAAACAGTTATCTAATAAAACTTCAAATATTTTGCAAAGTCCTTGCAACACAGATACTCAGTTTGAGAGGTGGATGTGCTGGAGAGGTCAAGAAAGCATCCATCTAGCCTCGCCATCCAGAAAATTGCCCACAAGCTTGGAATCTACTTGAGTAAAACAAGGGGCCTATAGCTGCACTGCTCTCAACTACAGTTTGAAAGCAAGTGGTGACCCTGAGTACATTTCCAAGGAGCTCGGTGTGTTGGGTAATCTTGGGAAACATCTACTTGACTGACATCATCCATCATCTTCCAACAGTCCTGGAAGACTGGGGAAGTCCCACTGGACTGGAGGCTGGCTGATGTGGTGCCCATCTACAAGAAGGGTCGCAGGGAGGATCCAGGGAAGTACAGGCCTGTCAGTCTGACCTCAGTGCCAGGGAAAGTCATGGAGCAGGTGATCTTGAGTGCTATCATGAAGCACATGCAAGAGAACCGGGTGATCAGGGCCAGTCAACACGGGTTCACAAAAGGCAGGTCTTGCCAAACTAACCTGATCGCCTTCTATGACAAAGTGACTCGGCTGCTGGATGAGGGAAAGGCTGTGGATGTGGTCCTCCTGGACTTCAGTAAAGCCTTTGACACAGTTTCTCACAGCATTCTGTTTAGGAAACTGTCAACCTCTGGCCTGGACAGGCGCACACTCTCCTGGGTGGAAAACTGGTTGGATGGCCGGGCCCAGAGAGTGGTGGTAAATGGTGTTAAATCCAGCTGGAGGCCAGTGACAAGTGGGGTTCCCCAGGGCTCAGTGCTGGGTCCAGGCCTGTTCAATGTCTTTATCAATGACCTGGATGAAGGCATTGAGTGCACCCTTAGCGAGTTGGCAGACGACACTAAGCTGCGTAGAAGTGTTGATCTGCTGGAGGGTCCCTACCCTCCAGCTGGAGGCTCTGCAAAGGGATCTGAACGGACTGGACCACTGGGCTGAGACCAATGGCATGAAGTCACTAGGCCAAGTGCTGGGTCCTGCACTTGGGGCACAACAACCCTGTGCAATGTTACAGACTAGGAGAAGTCTGTCTAGAAAGCTGCCTGGAGGAGAAGGACCTGGGGGTGTTGGTTGACAGCCGACTGAACATGAGCCAGCAGTGTGCCCAGGTGGCCAAGAAGGCCAATGGCATCTTGGCTTGTATCAGAAACGGTGTGACCAGCAGGTCCAGGGAGGTTATTCTCCCTCTGTACTCAGCACTGGTGAGACCGCTCCTCGAATACTGTGTTCATTTCTGGGCCCCTCACCACAAGAAGGACGTTGAGGCTCTGGAGTGAGTCCAGAGAAGAGCAACAAAGCTGGTGAAGGGGCTGGAGAACAGACCTTATGAGGAACGGCTGAGAGAGCTGGGGTTGTTTAGCCTGGAGAAGAGGAGGCTGAGGGGAGACCTCATTGCTCTCTACAACTACCTGAAAGGAGGTTGTGGAGAGGAGGGTGCTGGCCTCTTCTCCCAAGTGACAGGGGACAGGACAAGAGGGAATGGCCTCAAGCTCCGCCAGGGGAGATTTAGGCTGGACATTAGGAAAAAATTTTTCACAGAAAGGGTCACTGGGCACTGGAACAGGCTGCCCAGGGAGGTGGTTGATTCACCTTCCCTGGAGGTGTTTAAGGCACGGGTGGACAATGTGCTAAGGGACATGGTTTAGTCTTTGATAGGAATAGTTGGACACGATGATCCGGTGGGTGGGTCTCTTCCAACATGGTTATTCTATGATTCTGTGATTCTATGATTCTATGACAGATGCATCCAAGAAGACACAGGCAGAGAAATCACTTCCCCTTCATACCCTTAATGGGTCTCAATGTGAGAACAGGAAGCTGCTTAATCCTGATCCAGACTAAGATAATTCACTGCATTCAGAGAGAAATAGCTCTGCGCTTCAGAGGCTTCTGTAAATCAAAATGTAATAAGCCTACACAACTGAGCAGCATCTGAGCAGAGGCTGTCAAAACCAGTTTCTGGATTCAGTAGGCTCACTCTGAGCCTGAAGTGTGCCCAGGTGGCGAAGGAGGCCAATAGCACCTTGGTCAGTCTCAGAAATATCATGGCCAGCAGGACCAGGGAAATGATTCTGCCCATGTATTCAGTATTGGTGAAGTTGCACCTCTAATCCTGTGTTCAGTTTTGGACCCCTCACTACAAGAAAGACATTGAGGTCCTGGAGTACGTCCACAGAAGAGCAACATAGCTGGTGAAGAGTCTAGAGAACAAGTCTTAAGAGGACAGGCTAAGGGAACTGGTGTTGTTTATCCTAGAGAAAAGAAGGCTGAGGGGAGAGACTTTATCACTGTATACAACTGCCTGAAAGGAGGTTGTGGAGAGGTGAGTGCTGGTCTCTTCTCCTAAGTGATAGATGACAAGGATGAGAGGAAATGGCCTCAAGTTGTACCAAGGGAGGTTCAGATTGTACATCAGGAAAAGTTTCTTCACTGAAAGGGTTGTCAGGCTCTGGAACAGGCTGCCCAGGGAGACAGCTGAGTCACCATCCTTAGAAGAGTTTGAGACGGGTAGATGAAGTGCTTAGGGATGTGATTTAGTAGTGTGCAGGTATGGTTGGTCTTGATAATCTCAAAGGTCTTTTCCAACCTAGTGATTATGATTATATGATTCCGACACTTCACACCTAGGAATGTTTTTCCAGAGAGCAGCATCACATAGGCAAGTGCATTAAGCATCAAATCTCTAAAAAAAGTCCTCTACATCTATGCTTGGTCAGGGAAACAGCAAGCTTTCCAGCACCAGGGCAGGCAAACCTGTTATAGTCAGGGGCTGGAAAGCAGGCCTAACACCATTTCTGCCAGTTAATGAATTACTGCATTTTTGTCTGTCTATTTTGTTGGCTGCTTAAAGTTAGTACAAGTCTCCTAATTCCAGATATGTGCTGTGAAGCCATGTAAAGTCATGGCGAAATCTGATTCTCAAATAAAAGCGAGCCATGCTAGCTGAATCAAAAGAAAGACAGGAACTGGGATAACAAAGTCCTGTGTGGTAAGTGTTGGCCCTTTGATCCTCTAGTTTCTCTAACAGTTGGAAATTAGGGTGGGCTGTCTGAATTTGAGCTAAATATATTAAAGGATCTGTTAAATCTTTCCACTACTTCCTAAGAATATCCTTACAAGCCTACTGGGTCTATTAAGTATAAGTGGAAAAGATTGGCTGTACATGGATTTAGTGCATATCTTGAGCTGCTATGTGCTGGTGGTAACCACAGAACAGAAACCATAAAGACAGAAGGGACATTTAGGACTACAGAGGGACATAGGCAGGGGATAAGTAGGACAGCAGGGATAGAGACAGAAAGCTCAGCAGAGGGACCTTTCTAAGAGACAAGATGGTGCCGACTCAGATAGGACAGAACTACCAAAAGCAGCAGTGATGCATTAGCAAGAGCAGTGATGCGTTAACAAAAGCCAATGAAGAGGAACAGCTGAAAATGGGTATTAGGGAGAGAGAGAATTAAATACGCTTAAGAGGGAGAAACTGCATACGAAAAGTTGCATCCCATAGAACGAAGAAAATAATTTTAAATGTTGTTTGTACATCTTCTCATGTATTTCAAATTACATGATATACATTCATGCATTTCATAGGAGCAAAATCCAAACTCGACAAATACCATCAGATTTGCAAAAGAAGCTCAAAAGGAGGCAAGCGCCACACTCCTTTGCTAAGTAGTTATCAGCGAATAGAGTTAAAATCAACATAGATACTGTCTGGCCAAGGTGCTATAACTTCTGAAGTGTAAAGGGAGGAGTTTGGGTCATTCATAAGTCTTTCTTAGGGAAAGGGCAGAACAATAAAGTAACAGCTATTTTATCCTCTTTGTTCAATTTTACTGTATTATAGTCAGACAGGACACATAAGGACAGCCTGGAAATATCGGCAACACTTCTTGACACTAAACCCAGTTAGAACTATACCTCCCATAGCCAAGGGAGGAAAACATCCTGTTTATACTTGAAGTTCTTGAATAGCCAAGCCCTTTACCATACACGTAGCTCATCAACATTACATCACCATTCTAATGTCTCTTACAATAAACCAACACAAACCCACCTCTTATTCCAGCAGCTGTACTGCAGACTGCAGAACCTCCTCTCCTCTCTGCTCTAGGCTGCTCTTGTCTCCTCCTCTAGATGAAGCAGATCCTGTGTAGTCATTCAGTTCCAGCCTTATCTATTCCCAATTACATATGGATTAAACTCAATGCAGCAGTTTTATTACATGTGCAAATCCACTGCTGTTTAATCTTGCAAATACTGTGTTTGGTTTTGATATAGTCTGACTGGCTTGTCTCTCAGCAGCAGGCTGAAAAATATTAAACTCTTCAATGCACAGTTACTCACACACAATTTCGTATGAGTTATTTATTTGCATTCTGTGGCTATTAAAGGCAGGCATTTCCAAATCACACTGTGATGGCAAAACCACATCAAAAAGGTGCTGCAGACCTGTCCAATGTCTTTATCAATGACCTGGATGAAGGCATCAAGTGCACCCTTAGCAAGTTTGTAGACGATACTAAGCTGGGTGGAAGTGTTGTTCTGCTGGAGGGTAGGGACGATCTCCAAAGGTATCTGAACAGGCTTTGACCACTAGGCTGAGACCAATGGCATGAGGTTTAACAAGGCCAAGTGCTGGGTCCTGCACTTGAGGCACAACAACCCTATGCAGTGCTACAGACTAGAAGTCTATCTAGAAAGCTGCCTGGAGGAGAAGGATCTGCGGGTGTTGGTTGACAGGTAACTGAACATGAGCCAGCAGTGTGCCCAGGTGGCTAACAAGGCCAATGGCATCTTGGCTTGTATCAGAGATGGCGTGACCAGCAGGTCCAGGGAGGTTATTCTCCCTTTGTACTCGGCACTGGTGAGACCACACCTTGAATACTGTGTTCATTTCTGGGCTCCTCACCACAAGAAGGATGTTGAGTGAGTCCAGAGAAAAGCAACAAAGCTGGTGAAGGAGCTGGAGAGCAAGTCTTATAAGGAGTGGCTGAGAGAGCTCAGGAAAGCCTGCTAAGCTTCCACTTCACACATGCCCTCACATAACACAAGCTACAAACAAGAAGAAAAGACAAAGTCTGTGCATGACTGCCACCCAGGAGCTATCATTACATTATAAGCTTACAGGCCACCACAAATTAAATATATGTCAGAAAAAAAACTACTCTCCTGCAGTACTAAGGAATATGCTGGAACCAATTCAAGTACTATGTCACCCTTCTAGTTCCAGGACTTTTGCCTGGGGCACTGCGGCACACACAGCCGTGAAGCAAGGGTTCCTTCCACCAACAGCTCCTTCTCCTTGCAGCACAGCCCACCACCACTCCTAAACATCATCTGCCTGCATTTCCACTTGTCTATTTATTCACTAGGTCTCATTTGGAGAGATAAGGAGTTAAGAGTCTTATTTCCCCGGTCCTCGGCTTTTTTTGTCTCATTCCTTTTCCCATCCTTGTTCAGAGAAATCAGCTGGTGAGTCCCTGAGCTCCTCTCCCTGGCCTCAGCTAAGGGGCAAAAGACCTCTACCACTCTTTCAGCCTTTCCACTGGACCTCCCACAACTCTCCAACCACGTTCTCCAGCTTCCCCTTCCTTCATTGCTTCCATATGCTGCCCTAACCTCTTAATTTGGTTCAGCTGGAAAGAATTGAACTTCCCTCACCTTGGACTCCAGGGGCCACATACGTAATTCCACACACGAACGCACTTTCTACTGGGCTTGTGTTTTTGCCATTTCATAGTTTCATGGTCAGTGTCAGTATAGCACATGAGGAATAACATTCAGATGCCTGCATACCAATCAGACCATGCCAATTTTACAAGCCTAAGTTGAAAAAGCATGTGAGAAAAAAAATGCAATGGTGGAGACTCTCATTGTCACAGTACAAAATTACTTCTGTAATACATATACATAAAAACAGGTATCCTCCCTGGCCAACTCAGAAATGTAGTTCATATTGTAGTTAATCCTAAATTATCTTCTCAGATGTGAATTTCTTAATAAGAGGGATTTGGAGGGGGATGTGTGGAAGCAGGAAAGCAATAAAGATGGCTCAAATCTCTCCAGATTTTACTGCTTATGAAATTACTTCCCCCAGGTTTACTTGATACAAGCCCTTGTCCTGAAAGAGTTGCTTGTACCACACTTATAATCATGTGAAATAATGAGTCCCCCACAGTAGTGTATCTACAGAGTATCCACAATGCTTTCCCATTATAACTGACATTTGCCATCAGGTTGGAAAAATCTATAAATATCTTTAAAATAGAGCCTCCATTTTTGCCAGAAACATTTTATTATTAATTGCTGAAGATATCCTGTTTATCAGAGAATGATCTGCGGAAGTGACTGACCCTTTAATTGAAATGCTGGAAAGAGAAGGAAATGCCTCTCTAATCCATAGGGGTCTTCTGTTAGTGAGGGAGGTGGGAGTGAGACTATCGCAAAACAACTGTGAGGACCAGGTAGGCTAGACAGACTATTGCAAACACACTGCTTTTTTAGTCAAAAACCTGCTGCTTTCTGCACAGGAGAATTCCCAGTCCAGTCTGGGTACTCTAATTGTTAATCTACAGCAGGATTTGAGCCTGAGCTAAGATATTCATCGTTATCAGTTTGACAGTAAGTTCATAAGGTCAATTGGCTTGTGTATGTATAATAATTACTGTAAAAAGCATACGCAATACAACTTTGGTTACTGGAGACAATTTAATAATTTGTTGGCTTTTTCTGAGCTTTATTTTACTTATTCTTGCATTTCTTATTAAACATATTAAAACTTCCAGAGGATGTTTTAGGAGCAAAAGAGCTTTGCAAACTGAGTTTCATTTCAAAGTTGATCAGGCCAAGGAGATGACCTGGCAAAAGTATGAAACCTTGGCTTTACAGGAATTCAATGGGAGCTTTGAAGTGGATTTTCCTGGAGTATTAATTTTAACTTGAATTCATCTAATACCACTTTGGAAATTTTCTACTGAAAATCTACCACTACACTTCCTTACATTGTAGATCTAGAGGTCTTTGCATGGTGTCTACACAAACATCTAAAGGAGCTGTTACAGGAAAATGCAGAAAAAAAGGTAGTTTTTTCACTCTTAACTAGGGAGAAAAGTTGAAGGAAAGAAAAAACTCTTAAATCCACAGCTCACTAAAAGATGTCTACAAATGTTCATTTCTTTTGTAAAGAACTGACTTGAAAATATGAAATACTGACTTAGCATAAACTATTTTTAATTAAGTGGGGCTCATTATATTTCCTCATTATAGTCTACTAATTTGAATTATTAAATGTTACTAGACTATTCAAATAGACAAACTGAATATTTTCTGTAATATGGAAGATCAGTCAATACTTTTTGGTGTTTCAATATGATGGAGTGTTAAAATATTACTATGGCCTTTCTCTCAGCATGATTTCATTTGGTTTTACTTGAAATTGATTTTGACTTGAAATAAGAACCTGAAGGTCTGATGTAACCTAAGCTGACCTTTATTCCATCACATTGTCTGCATCATGATATTCTGAAATATTTTTTCCCCTGCTCTTCACCACTTCCTTTGTATACATCTTCAGTCTGCCACAGTACCTATATTTACATATGTATTACAGGCTACAGCAATAATAGCAGAGTTTTCAAGGTGAAGTCCCTAGAACTATTTAGTTATAAAAGAACAAGACGGCATATAAACTTTTCCTTGTCTTTTCATTCAAAATCCTAGTAATACTT
Organism: Phaenicophaeus curvirostris; assembly: GCF_032191515.1. Classification (NCBI taxonomy): domain Eukaryota; kingdom Metazoa; phylum Chordata; class Aves; order Cuculiformes; family Cuculidae; genus Phaenicophaeus; species Phaenicophaeus curvirostris. The sequence continues at coordinate 40,543,257 of NC_091394.1, forward strand.
GAGTAGTCACCATCTTTAGACCATAACTTTCATATTTATGAAGTTTTGGCTTAAGTCTTATACCCTCTATTCTGGTATGGTCCATTGCTTTTGCACTATGATAGATTCTTGCAGCTGTCACAGAGGGAGGATGGTATCTCCTAAATTCAAGAGTCCACCTCCATGCCTGTGTTAGTCAGCTAGTCTCTAAAGGCAATCACTGTAGAGAAAATCTCCTCTGAATAGTAACTCAGAGCAGTAGCTCCATTTGAGAGAACAAAATCGCCCTTTAAGGAGCTTTCCCCTCTCAATATTGATTATAACATGAATACAGAGACAATTAACCTCCTAACTAAGGCATATAAATTGGATGCCTGATTTTGTATATCACATCTTCTCTGCCTCTGAATGAAGTCATCTTACTGGCAAATATGCTAGGGATATAACTATATTGTAGGGTTTGCAATTCAAATTTGAGTTAATTTTATAATAAGTATCATTGTATAAGCTATATGAAAGCTGTATGATGCTTTAATGATAGCTAAGGTAGGTCATGTTCACTGGAGTGAACATAAATACATCCTAAGTCAAAAGCATTTATAGTCATTGTTTTTAAAGCAACACCTGAAATAACATCTTGACAAAAATCAGCCAGCTGCTGAAGGCAGGAGACACCACAGCTCCACATCCTGAAGAAGTCTTGAAGGTAACAGTTACCAATGAACCAGTGGGATGGTGGAATGTCTGAACTAGTTTCGGGTGATGAAAGGTCTCATTCAAATCCAGTACTTGGCTATGCAGCATCTCTGTTTCTGGAGCATGCTTTAGTGATACTTTTCATTCCACACTGAGGGGTGAGAACAGGATCCACCACATAAAATATTATGAAATAGTTTGCCTGACTCTTCAAATTCCCTTTTACTCTCAGTCCTTGTTCTTGTTCTTGTTCTTGTCTTAATGCCACTTCTGGTGCATACAAAGAAAAATGATCCACCTCTTTAGCAGCCTTGTGCAACACAGGATTTGGACCACATGTACTTATGTCACCTGGGTAAAGTGAGGATCTCATCACAGCCTCCTGCTTTAAGTCTAGTCTTTTCCTTCAAAACTGACTTTTTGCATCATTCTTAATCACCACTGTGATAAGCTGTGTCTGGGATCTTGACGGCCCTCAGATTCATGGCTTAATTTATCAACTTCTGGCAGGACATTCTGTCTTCTCTGTGTAAATTCCTCCTTCCACAATGAGCTACCAGTGACAATTTAGTCAAGAAATCCTGATAGATGAGGAAAGATACACTGCCTTCCTATGTGAAATTGCATATTGCTGAAATGCTTGGGGTGGCATAGCCACCTCACCTCTCAGAACTGCAATATACTTCTATGCACCCTTTGGATAGTGATCAGGGTAGGCAAAATAGTCCTTCACCAGCTTGTGCAAGCAGCCTCCTCTGGGGTCATGCAAGTAAAATGTTGGTATAATGGGCATTGAAAAAGCCAGTAGTTAGGAAAGAAGGCTATGTTTAAAGTAAAACGTAACTCTCTTTCTGGTTTTTAATACACTTCGAAGAAAACAGTATGTATATAGAATTTGGCTAGACTTTACAGGTGCTGTTCAGTCAATAGGCAAGTAGATACACATTACCCATTCAATTAATGAAAATACTTCCAATGAAGAGGAAGAGTTGAGTCAGGCACTAGTATCCATACTCTGAGTTCAAAGAAGAAAGCTCTAGAATTTACCCAGTTTTTAGAGACCAATATGAAAAGAGGATCTTTTTCTTAAACACGCAGTGGAAGGGAAGCAAAACCCTGAATCAAACAGCCTATTTTGAACAATGTCACAGTGTCTATTATCCTGATCAGAATAAGTAAGGGAAAAAGTTTTATCAAACCACAGACAGCTCTTAGGTAAGTGAATTCACATCAAATCTATCGCTCTCAGCAAAAACTAGAACTAGTCTATTACAGGGAGGAGATCAAGTGAATAATACATTCTGCCATACCATCAAAATACGTCAATATAGTAAGTGGACAGGATTCAATCAGCTCCAGTAAATATCAGTTAAAATACTCTGGGAAATGAAGAACTTTTTGCCAGAACTATTCACAGACAATTTGACTGGCCACATACAGATGAATTCTTTCATGCTTAGCTAAGAATTAAAGGGGAAAGAGATAACGGAGACTCTAAAAGTCTCTCTTTTTAGTAATCTAAATTGTAAATTACATTCTAAACCAGAAATTATATTCTAAATCACAAGAAGAATAACAACATGTTATCAGAATTCAAAAAATGTTGGAAGACCCTTAAAATAATAACATATATATATAATTGAAAATTACATATTATTTTGTTTCTCCTCAGATTTTTCCTCATCCTGATAATTTACATGCAAAGAAGGAATCTTTAAGTGCATTGTAATTGCTATACTACCTTCAAAACCAGAGCACTTTAAAGATATATTTATTATTGTGTAGAGAGCGAAATGTTAATATGAACCAAATAATTACTCTATTTGCATAGTGATAAGACTTATTTGTAATAAAATCCTGTTATAAATATGAAGAAGAAACACTGACTACTATAGAGCTTGACAAGAAAAATAACAGAAAATGTCATCAGGTGCATTCATAGGTGAAAGACTTTCAGTACATTATTTCTCAATACTTCTTCACTACTAATGTCAGAATAATGGGTCAAGGCTTTAAAATATTCAGCATATGCCATGTTTATTAGGCAGAAAGAAAATGTAGACTAGAAAAAAAAAAAAAAAGGAAGTCAGAAGTACCTGAACTTCTTGAACTCCAGAGGATTTTCTTGTGGCTACAAATTTTTTAAAGCTGCTGAACCAATGTTTTCATTTAGCAAAGATAAATATAATTTCCTGTGTATGACCTTGAATTTTAAGTCTCAGCCCAGAGGGAATATTTACAATTTGTAAACAGACTCTGATGATGGAAATTCTGACAAATGTCACCATTATACTACTAGTTGCCTTTATCTTCCAATATTTTCCCTTCTCCCCTCTCTCCAAGACACAAATATCCACAGCTGAGTAAAATCCTTGTCTTGGGTGTCTATCAGAACATCTCAGACATTTGCGGCATAAAAAAACACAAGATCATTTCTCATTACTTCAATTTGGCTTTACGTTAAACACGTGTAAAGACTCTTGTATTAGACATGTATTCCATTGTGGGACAGTTTACAAATTAACTCATACTGGCAAAAACTAAGCACAAGGTCGGCTACTATTATGTGAATGTATTCACCTCTACATTCCCTGGAGCAGGATGCCTTGCTCCCTTGGCAAGACCTTGGGAATCTCCAGCATCCATGTACTGTGTGCAGCACAAGGCACCTTCATGCTGGAAGCTGTTTCTGTGGACTACACAATTAAAAAAACAGCTCTTCTGTTTGTTCTGACTGGCTTTCCTGATACACACTGCCACAGAGCTCATACATGACCAACTATATAACATCTTGACAGTATAGACAAGAAGCTGGAGACAAATATTGGTTTATCTAGGTTCTTTTGAACCCAAATTGTGAGCACCTGCAAGAAAGGCTGTTTTCAAGATACACAAAACCACTTCATTGTTTTGTGGTGAGAGTGAGGAGGTGGAGAAGCAGCAAAACTACTGCTGACAAATTTCAGCAGCAGGATTGTGGTCAGCACAACAGGGATCATGGCAACTTCCTCATCAGCCATGGTTCCCAAAAGAGATATTTCATATGGCCTACAACTACCATGCTTCTCATTCGAGTCCTTTCTCTCAGTATTGTGACATATCTGTCTCTAGACTAACAGCTCCCAATCTTTTTTGATCCTCTCCTTCCTGCCATCTTGTGGGCACCACCAGATGTACTTTGACCAGCTGCCACATCAGCTGCTCTAAAAGCCTTACTCCAGAGTCAAAATGTCCTTCACTGTCCTCAAAGTGATCACTGCCCTGTGAGAGGTTACCATCCTTACCCCTTCCTCAGCTCTTCTTAATCTCTGCTTGGGGTTATGCAGTTGCTGTAGATAGAAATACCAGATCATCCTGGTATGTTTGTCACCTACTACAGGAGAGGAAGCTTAGGAACCTCTTTTAATGACAAGCTGGTGCCAAGAGAATGTGTTTCTACGTGGGGTGACTATGTGCAAATGAGCACCCAGGACCCTGCAAATTCGAACCTCCTTTGTGGGAGGGACTCAGATGGCCACAGGCAACAAACAGTAAGGTCCTAACATCCTGTTTCAGCAGATTTCACAGGTTATCATCCTTATGAGGCCTGCTGGGCACACTGTATGGACTGATAGAATCATAGAATCATAGAATCACCAGGTTGGAGAAGACCCACCGGATCATCGAGTCCAACCGTTCCTACCAAACACTAAACCATATCCCTCAGCACCTCATCCACCTGTCCCTTAAACACCTCCACAGAAGGTGACGCAACCACGCCCCTGGATAGCCTGTTCCAGTGCCCAATGACCCTTTCAGTGAAAAATAATTTCCTAATTTCCAGCCTAAATGTCCCCTGGTGGAGCTTGAGGCCATTCCCTCTTGTCCTGTCCCCTGTCACTCGGGAGAAGAGGCCAGCACCCTCCGCTCTACAAACTCTTTTCAGGTAGTTGTAGAGAGCAATGAGGTCTCCCCTCAGCCTCCTCTTCTCCAGGCTAAACAACGCCAGCTCTCTCAGCCGCTCCTCGTAAGACCTGCTCTCCAGCCCCCTCACCAGCTTTGTTGCTCTTCTCTGGACTCGCTCCAGAGCCTCAACATCCTTCTTGTGGGGAGGGGCCCAGAACTGAACACAGTATTCAAGGAGCGGTCTCACCAGTGCCAAGAACAGAGGGAGAATAACCTCCCTGCACCTGCTGGTCACACCGTTTCTGATACAAGCCAAGATGCCATTGGCCTTCTTGGCCACCTGGACACACTGCTGGCTCATATTCAGTCGGCTGTCAACCAACACCCCCACGTCCCTCTCCTCCAGGCAGCTTTCTAGACAGACTTCTCCTAGTCTGTAGCACTGCATAGGGTTGTTGTGCCCCAAGTGCAGGACCCGGCATTTGGCCTTGTTAAACCTCATGCCATTGGACTCTGCCCAGTGGTCCAGCCTGTTCAGATCCCTTTGCAGAGCCTCCCTACCCTCCAGCAGATCCATGCTTCCACCCAGCTTATTGTCATCTGTAACCTTGCTAAGGGTGCACTCAATGCCTTCATCCAGGTCATTGATAAAGACATTGAACAGGGCTGGACCCAGCACTAAGCCCTGGGAAACAACACTTGTAACTGGCCTCCAGCTGGATTTAACTCCATTTACCACCACTCTCTGGGCCTGGCCATCCAACCAGTTTTCCACCCAGGAGAGCGTGCACCTGTCCAGTCCAGAGGCTGACAGTTTCTGAAGCAGAATGCTGTGAGAAACTGTGTCAAAGGCTTTACTGAAGTCCAGGAAGACCACATTCACAGCCTTTCCCTCACCCAGTAGCTGAGTTACTTTGTCAGAGAAGGCAATCAGGTTAGTAGTCCGTTCAAAGCAACTCATTGGGACACAGAGAATTCACCCACTATTTCGGCTCTGGGTGCCTACCTGTGCACAGGTTCTTTGCCGCTTCCTTTCTTTTCTTCTTTTAATATCAGCAGGATTCTTTTTTCCATTTCTCAGACTACTTCAAGACTTTGCCATGGGCAGGTATGTGCAGCTGAAGGCAGACCACCTCAGGTTTTCCAGCTGTGCCAGTTTTAGCTGAGATATAGACTTAATTTTCTCCGTAGAAGCTTCTATGGGATTACATTTTGGATTGGTGTTGAAAACAGTGTGGATAATACAGGGATGTTTCTGTTACTGCTGAGCAGTAAAGTCAAGACTTCTCACACTGTCCCAGTAGTAAGGAAGCTGGAGGTGCACAAGAAGTTAGGAAGGGACACAGCTGGTAGAGCTGACTACAACTGACTGTACGGTTATTCCACACTGTATGAAGTTACGCTCAGCAATGTAAATCTAGAGGAAGAAGAAGTGTGGTTGGTGTTCAGAGTGACAACGTTTTGTCTTCACAATTAGCATAATGGAGCCCTGCTTTCCTGGGGATGTCTGAACATGTGTCTGATAATGAGAAGTAGTGAATTTATTCCTTATTTTGCTTTGTTTCCACAAGTGGCTTTTGTTTTACCTATTCAACAGTTTTTATTTCAACCCATGAGTTTTCTCACTTTTACCCTTCTGATTCTCTCCCTTATTCCACTGAGGGAGAGTGAGAAAGTATTCTGTTGTCCTTAGTTGCCAGCTGGGGTTAAACCACAACACCAGCTCTACATGCCACCTTGCACACATCCTTTGTATTTCGTACAATTAGAATTAGGCCTATAATGCATCATTATTTAGTCTAGACTCACTCTAAATATAATTTGATCTTGTACTGATCTAATATTTTTGAAGAGTGGAGTCATCAAAGGAAATCTGCTTTTATCCTTGAAAACTGAAAGATGCTTCCATTTTTACTTGCCATTTGGTTTCTATTTTTTCAGTTACGTAAACTGCCTTTGCGACTGACCTCAGTCAAACTAAGTCACAGTCTTGGCTGAGTACCAGCTATTACATACAAAGCCATAGAACTATTTCCATTGCCATTAAAGTGATACAGAATAGGGCAGATAGCAAGGCTTGAGAGTAGTTAGCTAGTATTGGTGCAACCTTTACATTGCCTCAGTCCTTCTCTGTTTCTCAAAATATGAAGTAGTTCTTCATAAATGTGCTGGAATTATTTAATTTATGTTCTCCTCTGCATTCTGCTGTATCTCTAAAATTGACTAGGATGGCTTGTTTGAGTTAAAATTAAATTATTAAAATTTCCTTTTTTTTCTTACCATGCTATCTTTGATGGACATTGGGCTTTACAAACCTGGATCTACCATCAGTTGCTTAAAACTTATTTTAACAGATCATCTTAATTCTTCTGGTAAGAACACCATCAGCCTGTGCTTGTTCTGACTTGCGACACAGTTCAGCTTCTGCATGGCTGCTACTTATCTTCAGAGAAAAGGACACCTATATCTTGAGTTCTTGTTACTTTCTGTTGGGCAGAAGAATATTTTGGCATTTTACTATGGCAATAGATAACACATAGTGTAGTGTTCTTTGGTTCTTAAGGTACACAGTTATTAATTTATTTATCATTTCAGTATTTGGGAAATGAAAGAAGGAAGCAAAATCTTCTGTAGAACCCATCTCTGCAAATACATTATTTTAACAGGAAATCTGTGAGCTAGCTTGTTCACTTCGATCTGTACAACCAGTCTGTGGTTAAGTCTCTTTGGGGAAGGCCTCATTTACACAGAGCATAAACTTCTTAAACAGTTTTATACAATGAACCATGTCCATACTGAAATATTTGCACTACCTGTGACATCTGAATAGAGAAGTTCACACTGCATCGAGTAGATAGCAAGTAAGAAGGAAAAGTCAAAGTTGCTATCAACTTGGAAACTGAAAAAATCTCTTCACAAGATGACAGGTTTATCATCAATAAATTGTAAGGCATGTAGGGATAAAGTTTTCTATTAACAAAGCAAGTGCTTGTGTAAAGCAAAACAGAAGCAGTGTAGGTTTTCCAAAATGTTCTTTTGCTGGACGGTAAATCAGTCCTGGCAGGGCAGCTTCTGAAGATATCTACCTAGTTCATTGCTGTCACACCAAGATTGCAAGTGAGAGTGACAATAGATGATTCAGAAAATATGAGTATCCCTCTACTAAGTAATGAGCACATTTAACATAATCCTCTCAACAGCTGTCAAATGGTAACAGCTTTTGGTCATTACTACTAGAGCTGAATTGTTGCTCTGGATTCAAAATCACCAGTTCAGAATTATCAATTCCCCAGCCACTCCAGTCCCTCCAAATGTCCTTTCATATGTCAGCTGTAAGCATTCGTGGTTTATGAGGGGGCTGTGATTAATATGTGCAATGTACAAGAAGTATTTGCCATAAAAAAAAGATCCATGCATGAGGACTCCCTGAACTCCCAGTGGTGCTCTGACTATCATCTTGGTGATGACTTCTATGCAATCAGACTTTATGGCTCAGGAATATTGAGAATACTTAGTCTTCACCTTGCATTCCCAAAACAAATATAGAGATAAAAGAGGACTTGTTATCTGAACAAAGAGAGAGAGAATTTTTTTTTTTTTTTGGTCCTCTCACTGAATAAGTTGTTTGACAGGGAACAAGAAGGATTGTAATGTGCATATGTACTATTGTGGGAAAACCTATTTGGGTCTATTACAATAAAGAAACAGATGAAGAACTGTCCATCTGTGCACAAATATGACCCCTACAATGCTGCCAACATCAGAGTGGTCTGCCAAATGATACCATCTGCACAAATGGAAATTCTTCCATAGGCAGATTTTGCTCAAGTGTAGATCTAGTAAAACTCTTAAGGCAGTACTGTAGCCAGAGGGACTGTCCACTTCAGAGGCAGAAGAAACTTGCTGTCTGCTAATTCTTGTTCTGCCGCATGGCTGATTTAGGTTCTGAAGAATGTGGTCCTTCACAGACTGCATGGGAAAGGGAGCGGCATTGTGAACTTCATCTCTTGGGATCCCTGGTCCAGGACTGCACTACCATTGAATTGCATGGGCCTTGCAGGGCAATGATTTGTAGCTCCTGATTTTGAATGGAGAAGCTCATCTTGTAGAGCTTCTGAACAAAAGAGAAAGAGCCTAATTGCCTAGAATAGCACCTCAAGTGATTTCTGACTATGACTTCATTTCTGTGTGGCCTGTCACCCCAAAGAGATGGGTATATCCACAGGGGCTTTAACCACTTCTTTGAGAACAATCACCCTAGAATTAGGACTGTGGGGACATCTGTATCCTAGAGCAAAGTAAAGTTGCATAAATTCATGAACACTTTCACAGCTCACCCTGTCGGAACGAGATTGCCAAGAAAGCCACCAAAATCACCTGGCAGAAGAAAGGCTATCAGTCTGTTCTGGAAGTAGATTGGGCTTAATGGCTTGACAGTGCCTGTGTTTGGAGTCATGTAAATATCCACACGTGTAAGTGCAATCTTCTTTGAAAGGAGCTGTGTGCAAAATTAAGACAGTGAGTCTTCAAGCCCCGCTTCCCCTGGCCACAGAGAGGTGCCCTGGGCAAAAATCTGCCCACAGACACCACCAAGCTGGAAATGAGCCTGATCTAAAACAAAGAGTTAAAAGCTGCTGAGTCTCTTCACCAATTTCTCTGCATTTACTGTCAGGTTCTAAAACACTCACCTGTCCTTTGTTGCTTTGTAAAATATCAACATGCAAATGGGGAAACTAAGTAATTGACTTCATAGGGAAAATGAATCTAACCCTGTACAGAGCACTGCCAAGAGAGCATAGTCAAATTAAAGTCCTCTTTCTGTAAGGCATTTAAGGTGCTACCTATAACCATGAGCAATAGTAAGAACAGAAATATCATCAACAGAAATTGATGGCATCCCTGGAAAAAAATGCAGAACATGCAGTTTACGCAAGATAGACTCATAACCACTTTCATTCAGTACTATTTCCATAGAAACTATTTGGATACTTCAGCAAAAAGGATGCTGTCTATGTATTTTTCTTCTGGATACCCTTGTAATGTAGAGAAATATCTTTATTCTACTTATCCAGAAGAAAAAATCTTGTAACTCATATTTGCAAGTCCCATCTAAGAATAGGCCTTGTACTCACAAGTGTTGGTTGATTAAAGTTCAGTTCCAAAATTGGGTTTAGTTTGCATTGATGAACATTGAAGTGATCAGATTGAGGGTTTGATGTCCTGGAGCAGAAAAAGTAACACTGAGGTACTTAGGGATCTCCCCCAGGCATCACATTGATAGGTGTCCAGTGCAAGAAGGCTGATGTGATCTGGTAGGCATCTTAAATCCTGTGCTCTGCCCAGTACCATTGGTCCTATGCAGTGCAAACAAAAGACAATCACCTCTCTCAAAGTGAGATCTTCAGCTCTTCCCTTGCAAAAAACAAAACGGCTTGCCTTTTTCCCCCTTGGAGAGCACAACTATGGTAGGACATGGACTTATCCTTTTACATAAATAAATCATCTTCCAAAAATGCAGAAAATCCAGGGGATTAATGGCTACATCTCTTCACAAAGGATGTTAAAGCTACCAGCTGTTCTGGAAAAAAGGTACTCTCCAGTCGTACAGCAAAAAAAAAGGAGACAGTAAAAGTGACTTGACAAGTAGATACCAGGTAGATAGGTTAACCATCAAAGACTGTTTCACATGAAACAGAAGCAGCCTGTGAAGCACAGACTGGAACTCCTTCCTCCTGTGCAACCATCCCAAATACAAGCTTATGATCTAAATCAAAAGAGAAGAGGAAGGAATCAATCAAGAGGAAGAGAAATGTTTATGGGCTCTGGAAGAGGGGACAGGCCTCTTGTGAGGACTACAGGAGGGAAGTGAGATTGTGTAGGGAAAAAATCAGAAGGGCTAAGGCTCAGCTAGTAATCAGATTGGCCAAGTCTGTGAAAGATAACAAAAAATCTTTCTACAAATATATAAATAATAAAAGGCGGACTAGGGAGACCATACAGTCCCTATTGGATGCAGAAGGAACAACAGTGACAGGGGATGAGGAAAAGGCTGAGGTACTTAATGCCTTCTTTGCCTCAGTCTTTAGTCGTAAGGAGGGTCGTTCCATCTGTGTACGAACCCAGGAGCTAGAGGAGCATAATGAGGCTCCCGGCATCCAAGAGGAGGTGGTCAGAGACTTGCTAGCCCAACTAGACAGCTACAAGTCTATGGGGCCGGACGGGATTCACCCTAGGGTATTGAAGGAGCTGGCGGATGCGCTGGCCAAACCCCTTTCCATAATCTTCCAATAGTCCTGGAAGACTGGGGAAGTCCCACTGGACTGGAGGCTGGCTGATGTGGTGCCCATCTACAAGAAGGGTCGCAGGGAGGACCCAGGGAAGTACAGGCCTGTCAGTCTGACCTCAGTGCCAGGGAAAGTCATGGAGCAGGTGATCTTGAGTGCTATCATGAAGCACATGCAAGAGAACCGGGTGATCAGGCCCAGTCAACATGGGTTCACAAAAGGCAGGTCTTGCCAGACTAACCTGATCGCCTTCTATGACAAAGTGACTTGGCTGCTGGATGAGGGAAAGGCTGTGGATGTGGTCCTCCTGGACTTCAGTAAAGCCTTTGACACAGTTTCTCACAGCATTCTGCTTGAGAAACTGTGAGCCTCTGGGCTGGACAGGCGCACACTCTCCTGGGTGGAAAACTGGTTGGATGGCCGGGCCCAGAGAGTGGTGGTAAATGGTGCAAAATCCAGCTGGAGGCCTGTGGGGTTCCCCAGGGCTCAGTGCTGGGTCCAGGCCTGTTCAATGTCTTTATCAATGACCTGGATGAAGGCATTGAGTGCACCCTTAGCAAGGTTACGGATGACACTAAGCTGGGTGGAAGCATGGATCTGCTGGAGGGTAGGGAGGCTCTGCAAAGGGATTTGAACAGGCTGGACCGCTGGGCAGAGTCCAATGGCATGAGGTTTAACAAGGCCAAATGCCAGGTCCTGCACTTGGGGCACAACAACCCTATGCAGTGCTACAGACTAGGAGAAGTCTGTCTAGAAAGCTGCCTGGAGGAGAGGGACGTGGGGGTGTTGGTTGACAGCCGACTGAATATGAGCCAGCAGTGTGCCCAGGTGGCCAAGGCGGCCAATGGCATCTTGGCTTGTATCAGAAACGGTGTGACCAGCAGGTGCAGGGAGGTTATTCTCCCTCTGTACTTGGCACTGGTGAGACCGCTCCTTGAATACTGTGTTCAGTTCTGGGCCCCTCCCCACAAGAAGGATGTTGAGGCTCTGGAGCGAGTCCAGAGAAGAGCAACAAAGCTGGTGAGGGGGCTGGAGAGCAGGTCTTACGAGGAGCGGCTGAGAGAGCTGGCGTTGTTTAGCCTGGAGAAGAGGAGGCTGAGGGGAGACCTCATTGCTCTCTACAACTACCTGAAAAGAGGTTGTAGAGAGGAGGGTGCTGGCCTCTTCTCCCAAGTGACAGGGGACAGGACAAGAGGGAATGGCCTCAAGCTCCGCCAGGGGAGATTTAGGCTGGACATTAGGAAAAAATTTTTCGCTGAAAGGGTCATTGGGCACTGGAACAGGCTGCCCAGGGAGGCGGTTGAATCACCTTCCCTGGAGGTGTTTAAGGGACTGGTGGACGTGTCTCTGAGGGGCATGGTTTAGTGTTTGATAGGAATGGTTGGACTCAATGATCTGGTGAGTCTCTTCCAACCTGGTTATTCTATGATTCTATGAAATCACTTGCAATTAAAAAAAACCTGAAATCTGTCAGTTATTGTGGTTGATGAGAGATGCCACCCTCTAAAATGCCCATGCTGAATTTAACTTTTTCAGGGAAAGCATGAAATTATTCAAACACAATTTTTTTTTTAAAAAAAAAAAAGAAAAAGGAAGAGAAAGAGAAAGAGAAAGAGAAAAGAAAAGCCATATACTTCTGAGATGACTGATTGATACGTGCTTTCAATGGACCAGTTTCCAAGGTGATGGTGACAGCTTTCCCAATAAATTACTTTGAAACTAGGTTTTGAGGGTGCAGAGAAATATGTATAAATATAGGTATAACACGATGCCTTCTGTTCAAAATTATTTTTCTTCTTCCAGGAAATGTTTTAAATGTTGACAACCAAGCTGTATCAGAAAACTAATCAGCACATTGACACCTCAGAGTCAAAATGAAATGCGTACTCCACTGGACTTGAATGGCAGTTGCATAGTGACACTTGTCTTCTGTGAAATGTTAAATCTTCTGTGAAATTGTTAAATGAATAGCACCAGCCTGCCGTTTACATTTTGCAGTTGTAGTAATCACCCTGGGGCACTTCTCACATCTGTGTTTAGGTACTGAAGAAATGGTAGCACACCTTCAGGGAAGATACAGTGCTCTTTTCTTAAAGTGCAAGAGGTCCTCTGAAAAAAAATCTTCTTCAAGAAACACCTGTCTATATATTTTCAGCACTGATTTTTTGGCTTCCAATTTGCTATGTCATTTTGTGACAGCAGAGTACAGGCAACTGTGGTCAAATCTGTGTGGTATAAAGTGCCTTCATTTTCCACTTGAAGAACTTAACTTTTTTAAAATCAAAATTCACATATAATAATTTAATAATATGTTACTCTAAGAATCTTAGACATCTGTAAATCACCTTAACATGAAGGAAAACTTCTTTATCACGAGGGTGATACAGCACTGGAACAGGATGCCCGGGGAGCTTGTGGAGTTTCCCTCTCTTGAGGTATTCAAAACCCACCTGAACACATTCCTGTGCAACCTGGTCTAGGTGAACCAGCTTTAGCAGGGGTGTTGGACTAGATCATCTCCAAAGGTCCCTTTCAACCCCTTCCATTCTATGATTCCATGATTTCATCCTTTTTTCTTATGCACATAACATATCTTATTCCATCCATCTTCACTCTGCGTTCAGAACTTATAAAAGCAGAGCCCAATAGGAACATTTATTCTCAATAAATCCTGCTGCGGTAGAACAGAACAGGTATATCAAAGATAAAATAATGAAAGTGAGATTATTATTAATGAAGTTTAATTAGTTATCTAATTTTAGAATTTTCTGCTGATAATACACCTTTGCTGAATTTCATGTGCAAGGTATAAAAAAAGATAGATAGAAGTAGGAGGCATTGTTTGATGTATCGTTTGATATACGATGATAATTTAACCAAGTATTTTCTACTTTTTTGCAGCTGAAAAACCTTTTCAATTAAGACTGCATAGTTTGTGTTGTCAGTAAGACACTATATTTCTCTAAGTCATTTGCATGCTAGGGAATATTCCAATGACGACTCTTGTTCTTTTCTTGTCAAGATTGCTTATAAACTATCAGGTGGCCATTTATTTCACCAAGCTGAAGGTCTGTCTTGAAGGAAACTTTAATAGGTCCATCTGGAGATGGAGATCTAACATCTCTAGAAGGATGGTCATTTTTATTGCCAAGTTAAGCATTCACAGGTTGATCTGGTTTCTGGATAGAGTTATTTTTCTTCCTAATAGCCAATATAGTTCTCTGTTTTGGATTTAGTTTAAGAATAATGTCAGTAACACAGTGATGTTTAAGTTGTTGCTGAACAGTGCTTATACTAAGTCAAGGACTTTTCAGCTTCTCATGCCCTGTCAGTGAGGAGATTGCATGTGTACAGGAAACTGAGAGTGAGCACAGCTGACCCAAACTGACCAAAGGGATATTCCATATCATATGATGTCATGCTCATCATATAAATAGATGACAGTTGGCCAGATTTTTTTCCACTGCTCAGACAGGTATGGATTTCAGTTGGTTGGCGGTGAGCAATTGTTTTTCATTTGAAAATTGAAACTAAGAAAAGTGAAGAGGAGATAGAATTTATACTGGGATACAGAGAAGTATCTAAATGCACTTGTCTTAGCAATAAGTAAGACAAATCACATGCAAACTTGTTGATAGGCTCATTAAAGGATCTCATGACACAAGCAAATATTGGTGAGTCTTTCAAATGCTTTTTTGCAATTAATAAATTCTTGCACTTTTTTTAGCTAGAAAACCTGCCCCCACTGGAATGCCAAACAGTGGATTTTCATCTAGGACACCAAAGTGTCAACTAACAGCCCAGACATCCTAATCACAACTTCACATTGTGTTACTCAACGTTACACAAACCATTATCTCCACTATGAAAAGTGCTCTTGATAAACAACTATGCTTCATAGCTCTATTAAGTAAGATCTAACATGCCCACTCAGAGGCAAGAAAGCAAAAGGTACCAATGTTAGACAAAGTCACTGCAGGCAAGGCTAAGATTAGGGAACTTCATCCATTTCACTGTGCTGAAGGTACCGATAAGAGAGCAAAAATATCTGACATATCTCGGGAAGTTATGTGAATCATTAAAATTTTGTACCTAAACTGATTACAGAATAGAGCCAGTATAAATCAGTTTTAATCCCATGGATAATCTGCATATTTCAGTGTTTGTTTGAATCCAGAAGTAAAATGAAAATTCCACACCTTCAAATGATTCATGAAAGCATTCTTTTTCATAGAAAAGTCTCAGAAATATCAAAATTAATTTTGACATTGCCAAGCGATTAAAAATATTTTTTTTGAAAACTTTTCCCATTTCACTTAGCAGCCTAGGAACTTTTGGCATGAATGGGCATATGTTCACCACAGATCAGTATTATCCATCATGCAGGAGATCACTGAAACCTGGGAATCACAATCTGCATTCCCATGTCCATGGTCTTCTTGGTGGATAGGATCCCATCCTGACAGCAGGTATAATGATACCCTGTGCCAATCTGATTTAAAAGATGCCACTCAAGTTCAACCAAGTGCACAAACTTCAGGTTCCACGTGATCCAGCTAGGGAAAATTTTAATTTTATGTAAACTGTGTTTGTCATAATAAAATAATGAATTCGTCAAGTTCCCAAAGTGCCTTAAAAACATTATCTTAAGTCCCCTTCTTCTAGTACTGTTAAAATAACAAGAAGGCTCATTATACGGTACTTACGCACCTTTTGCAATAAGTTTCTAGAACAAGTTGCTGCGAGTCCAACCCAGAATTTGTGGTTGATCTTTTGTACTGAGACCAAACTAAAACATTCCATTTCTTTTCTTTCTTCATTGTAGCTACTCTCACTTCAATCTGTTACCAGCTGCTTATTTTCTGTCAGATTGTCATATCTTTTCAGCAAGCTTTTTACTTGTTTTAAATACGTTTCCATTTAATCATTTCACTTGACCAAGGTGACTTTTTTACAACATTGGTTCATTCTGACTAAATCTGTGAAATTCTAATCAATGCGAGTATAGAGCCTACTTTTGATCCAGTTCTATTCTGTTTTCTCTGATCTCTTGCTAAAAGAACAATTTATCTTCTTTTGATTAAATTCAATATATAAAGTATAAAGTGTGTCATACTGTTTGTCTGTGTTTTGCACACAACATTTTTTCTAGTTTTCAAGGAAACACCGCAGCCTTCTCATTCTTTTGGTTTTTGTTTGAGAGGTTTTTGTGTGGTTGATTGTTTGGTTGTTTTCTTTAGGGTTTGTTTTTTATTTTGAACATCTATGAACTTGGGAAATTGACATTTGGGATAACAGGACAACTGAGGTTGGAAAGAATTTCAGGAGGACATCAAGCCCTACAACCTGCTCAAAGACTGTATAACATCTCCATGGCCCTGTTTGGCTTTGCTCATGAGGAAAAAGATTTTCCTTCTAGCCAGTCTGAACTTCTCTCATTTCAATTTATTCCCATTATCCCTTGTTCTCTTAAGATATTATTGACATTTGTGAATTTTAGGAAAGTTCTTACTCACTTTCCTTTAAACATTGTGCCAGGCTGGCAGTCACTCTGTGTATATACTGCACAAATACTGTGCAATGCATGCTTGGGCTACCCAGGTCTGCACAGAGCTGAAGCTCTCCAGTTGCCACTGTGAACATTAGTAGGAACAACAGCCCATTCTAGGTGCTGGAGATGTATTTAGCCCAGCACTCTAGCTCAGAAGGAAGGGACAAAATCCCAATGTATTCCCCCACAGGAGCTCTGAGGCCTGAAGCCCTGTGTTAGTTCAAAAGTTTGCTTCTTAGTTATAGCTTATGGCTGAAATCCATGTAAAATGCCAATTTTTAGCCTTTTTAAGACAATAACCTCACTGAGGTCAAAGTTTCACTGTTTCTGAAAAAACTGCAAGGAGTTTCCATTATACAGTCCACCATTAAAAAAAGGAAGCAAATCTTGTTTTATCCCATAAACTGTTAAGTAATATAGATAGTACCTTTGGATCATCCTGTATATTGATAAAGTTCTTAGATATTCATTAATCAGAAAAAGAGCCTAAGCACCTTGTACACGTGCAAGATGCTTATGGTATTTCATACTACAGCACATACATCCATTCTCTTCCAAGCTGTCAGCTTTAGGTACTTGAATTTGAAGTTACAGGCATTATATATTTGCTCAGCTCTCTGCTTTGCCTTTACTCTCACTTGCATCATGCAGCTATTTCATTTGTTCTCTCTTCTCCACTAGGAAGTAGAATTTTATTGCCTGAATTTGTTACAAATCTTAAAGGTGTGTGATGGAATAACTGGTACTCTCTCCACCTGTTTCCTTAGCTAGATTGTCCCCAGTGTATCATTATTAAAGCTTTAAGCAAAAAGAATTTTCAGAATTCATCCTAAGTTTGTGAGAAATTTGAATCACACACAGTTTTACTTCTCAGACAACGGGGTTTTTCATAGAAAGTTACCTCTCCTCTAACTAAAACACAACTACCACTAGTTTTACTAGATCTAACTTTTGAAAATCTTTGTGCCAAAATATTTCTAGAAAGTAATTTTAATGAGTAACTGTCCCAGATGTCAGCTAAAAGCAGTTCTTGAAGCATTAAAGAATGCTTTGACATCTCCAGATGAAAGACCTAGCTAAGACCTGAGGGAATTCTCTTTATTTCTGGCAACATATCTACTTTGCTGGAGGATTTGACTTCTGCATCCTCTAAGTTTCATCAGCAAGAGCAAGCATTTCCTTTTATTCTTCTCTGTAAAACTAGAAAGGTGAAAGAGTCTGGGCACTCCTTTTCTTATTGGCAATTCCTGTGCTCCCTCTTCTCAGTTTTTAAAGGATACCATTCCTTGTTTTGCAGCTCCTTCTCCTTTCTGATTTCTATTTAAGGAATGTATTTGTAAAACATGAGAGACAGGAATAATTATGCTTGAAAACAGGGTAAGCTGACTAGAGAAACTTCTGTCTTACAGGCACATTTGTCTTACATTTTATTTTCCAAGGAACATAGTGACTCTTAAAATCTCATTCTACTTACTGCTCACAGCCTTCCTCATTTAAACTCCATAGCTGGCCTTATTTACCCTTCAATCCAGGTTCCCTGCCACTATTTACCTCCTCTTTCTTTATCCCTCTTCCACTCTCATTTTTTTTAACTCATGTAGGCATATTTAGAATCTGTCTCTTCAACATTATTTCTTACCAAAAAAATCCCCAAAAGGTGGGGGCAGAATTTTAATCTTTTTTGCTTAATACAGGAACTTTTTACAGACAATTTCCCTTTCCAACCAAAAGGAAAAAAAAAGAAAACGAAAGAAAACACTCTCAGATCCCCCCAGGGTTCCTCAGTTTGGTTAATTCCCCTACTGTGAACTTTAGTAGCTTACAAGACTATGGTCCATCCTAGGAGACACAGCTTTATTGAAGACATTGTGAAAGGGATGGGAATGTAAAGCATTGAGACAGCAGTTCCTTGGCCCTTGGCCACATCTTGGAGTATGCTTATCATCCCAGCCCTGCACAGGATCTCTTGCTACTACTGAAGTTAAACCGTTTTAAATGAGAATGAGCATGTTCAAGTTGTCATAGCCATATACTACCATGGAATTTGATAGAATCATAGAATCATAGAATAACCAGGTTGGAAGAGACCCACCGGATCATCGAGTCCAACCATTCCTATCAAACACTAAACCATGCCCCATAGCACATCGTCCACCTGTGCCTTAAACACCTCCAGGGAAGGTGAATCAACCACCTCCCTGGGCAGCCTGTTCCAGTGCCCAATGACCCTTTCTGTGAAAAATTTTCTCCTAATGTCCAGCCTAAATCTCCCCTGGTGGAACTTGAGGCCATTCCCTCTTGTCCTGTCCCCTGTCACTTGGGAGAAGAGGCCAGCACCCTCCTCTCTACAACCTCCTTTCAGGTAGTTGTAGAGAGCAATGAGGTCTCCCCTCAGCCTCCTCTTCTCCAGGCTAAACAACGCCAGCTCTCTCAGCCGCTCCTCGTAAGACTTGTTCTCCAGCCCCTTCACCAGCTTTGTTGTTCTTCTCTGGACTCGCTCCAGAGCCTCAACGTCCTTCTTGTGGTGAGGGGCCCAGAACTGAGCACAGTATTCGAGGAGCAGTCTCACCAGTGCTGAGTATATGATAGGGTTATAACGGTATAGTGATAGGGTTAGCGATAATGGATAGTGATAGGGTTAAAACGGTAAATTATGGTTCCTTTGAGATGCCTGTTGTGTTAAGGAGTGGGTTTCCCACAGTGCTGGGTGCCTGTTATAGTGGAGAAAAAGATAAATATTATTCTGATATTATTATAACTATGACCATAATCCAAAGGAAAGCCTTTCTTACTGTGGGCCAAGCTAGTCACAGGTGGATTTATAGCCTCTTTGGCTTTGGTGTGCATTGACAGCTAGACATTTCACTAGGATTGAACCTGCAAAAGTGTTCCATGTAGGTATGTATTTATTAAATTTGTAAAATGGGATGCGGCCTGGAATGTACTTTTGCATATATCCACTCAGTAAGATTTACTGAAAACAAACATCATTACAACTACAAGATCAACACACTTTTAAATCTATCTCTACACATACAAAGAAATAACAACCTAATTCATCTGTACCTGGGAGCAGCAAGGCCCACAGAAGTCCCAGTTTCCCTCTCAGTGGGTTGCTACTCCCAGCAGCCCTGGAAGGCACTGCTTTTGACACATTTAAGTTGCACAGCTTCCTCTTGCCTTACAGTCTGTGGGTTGCCAGCATAGCATTTTGTTTCCTGTGTTTAGATAAACAGGTAATAGAAATGAGAGCATTGTTAGCATGTTATAAAAAAAGTTGTTTAGAAGTTTTAATGTAACCCATCCATTCTATCTTCTTTAGCGTGATCCAAAAGTGAAGTCTTTCTTTGCATTCACTGCCTATAAAGAGGGTATGTCCTGATTTGCATGCATTGACTAAAATATCTGCATGCCCAAACCAGCCACACATATTACATATTGTCTACATTGAAGCTGCACAGTCTTCTGACACAGCTGAGGCTGTTTACCATTCTAAAAACAAATAAACAAAACTAATTTCTTCCATATAATGCAGGTAGGTGCTATTAGTATTTTCAACATCTGCTCTGTATGTTTTTCAGAGGGCCTGACCAGCACAGCAACTTCAGCGTGGGCAAGGCTGCACAAATGCATATGGAGACATAGTGCTTTCATGCAGAGACATTACAGCATAATTTCCATTTTATCTGGGCAAAAGAAAAGCCTTGTACTGCTAGCCTTATACTGCTCTGCATATTTTCTCACACATATTGGGTGTTTCACTGCTGAGACCCAAGGGGTCCTTCAACCAGAGAGGAAAGAGGATTGCCGTTCCTCAGCTCCGAGGAGAACAGTTTACAAAAGGTGCTTCACATAAGCTCCATTACCAGGTTAACTCCCGCCTCCTTCAGGAGTTCCTACCCTTGAAGGTGCCTCTCCATGCTAAAGGTAAGGAGTGTTAATGACTTCTTCTTATCTGAACTTTTCCTTTAAGCTTCAGAGTATTCACATTACCATAAATTCCTCTCTATTTAGTCTGAAAAAAACCAAAAACTATTCCACTCCTGTAGGAAAAACTGCTGAAATAAGGGGCCTGTCACCCACCAGAAATAATCAACACTGTGAAACATCTTTCAGCACATAACTGCAAAGCAGGCTCATGCAGAAAGCTCCTGTAAGCATAAACAGCCCTTTTGTAGCTTGAAAGGCAAGTGCTTCCAGAAGTCCACAGCAGTTGACTCTCCTCCTTTACTCACACCGGGTCTCAGGAATGCTAATGAGACGTTGCTGCTTCTAGGCATTGCCCCTTAATGCAGCTAATGGCTAATAATGCCCTTTTGCAGCTTAGCTCCTCTCCTCCTGGGTCCTGCTCCTTCAGGGACTGGGTGCCCCACAGGGAGCTTTTCACAACATCACACAATTCCCATACAGGGTTAGAAGCACAGTAAATTCAGGTTTCATCATGGCTGAGGGGAATTCGTACCATTACAAATTTATTATGGTGTACCCCAAAATATGAGTCTGCCTAGGGAGATCCTGCATACAGAGTCTAAGTTTAAATTATACTCATGCCTATCTCATTAGGATGGAGAAACTTAAAACAGAGTTATTATTAAAGGAAATTAATTCAAAACCCAGCAATTTATAACCCTTCCCTGAAATGTACTCCTCTCATTGTCCCAGTCTTAGCTGCAATTAATCTATTTGACACTCACCTTAAACTGCTGTGAGCTTTAGTGCCACCTTATAAGGACATGTTGCTAAATCTCAGAGGACTGCGTAAAAATCTCTTCGTTTCATACTTTAGTTTTAGGCATGTGTTTGGTAAACTATTGATTAACTGGTTTCTTGATCACCTCTAGACTGTATTTGTTTACATTGCCACACCACAATATAAACCAAATTATTATTCTGATTCTCCAGATCTGTTGCCACAGAGTTACTGCTCCAGGTTTTGTCTATTTTATGCTTTCTTCTTTTTTCTGTTTTTTGCTCACATCTCATTCTACTACCACAAACAAGGTGTGGCTAGAAGGATGAGAATGGCAGTCAGAAGACTGCAAGCCCTAGGGTCTGCAGGGGCTCTTCCCAGGGTAGACCAGATGAATTCCACAGCTGTAGGTTTTAGATGAACCCCAAATTAGAGTTGTTCTTCACAGAGAAGAGATGTAACTGTGGGTGACCATGAACTCCAAAGCCTTGTCAATGATCATCCATTCCAGTAAGACATAAAGCCGACACAAAACAACTTAGAGTGCTCCAATAACTCTTCTTACTTAACAAATTAAGAAAATCAACTATGATCACCTTCAAAATAGTTCCCTTCTGAGCTGATACCCAGCTGCCAATGTTCAAAGCAATTCTGCAGATAATTTTCTGAAAATCTGTTGAGGATCTCCTTTGTTTTTGCTTTCACATCTTCCGCAGACAAAGAAAAAAATGGGTACTTTTGAGCACAAACATGATATTTGGAAAGAGGGACCCAGGTCCAGTGGATAGGGTGGGTGCTCCAGCACGATGTTTCAGAGACAGTGTTGTGGACTGGCACACACTGACATTTTCTGACTAGGGGTAAGAAAATGTCTGTATTTGAACACACGTCCACTCATATTGAGTGGGATCCACTTATGCCCTGGATCAGCAGCCAGCCTGGGAGAACATTATCCATTCCCTCTCATGACCTCCAAATGGTCTTGATATCAGACCTGGGACAAGATGTCCCATCTTTTGTGTTTTGATGAAAGCAGACACAGGGGACTCCCGTATGGCTAAATCCTTATAAATTCAGGCACCACTTACTCGAGAGAATTAAATATGAATTTCTTTACTGTGGGTGAACCTTGGAAAAAATAACAATATCCTGGACAAACAAAATAGATTTTAGCACCTCATAGTCACAAGGCAAAGCAGAGCTCTTCATATGATTGATTAATGTGATAATTTACCAGTTGATTTATAGCTAAGTGTCATGTTTTGAGGAGGACATGATTAACATTACGAGCAGGTAAATTTGAAAACATATGCGTGAGACTTCAAAAGAGAGTTTATCAGTCTGACTCTTTTTGCCTAACAGTATTTATTGCAAGAGTGGAAAATATCATCACTCGGCCTGCCAGCCAGAGTCCTCCAAACTGACAGTGATGCAAAGGTATGATGCCCAGCCTACCAGAACTGTATCAATGACACAAGGGTAACTAATAATCACCCAGCTTGCTACATATGCAATAGGTAACATAACAATCACATAAGGCTAATTGATAATCACCCAGCCGGTCACATTCCAAATAACTTTAAATTCAACAATGTTGCAAAGGCAATAAATTTAGCCTAGCTGGTTGAAATGAAGATTCCCTTTTTAATCCCCCTAAACAGTTGTAACCAACTGCAGAGACATGTACAAAAAAAGTTGATTTTGTTAAGAATAACAGATAATGACTTAATAAGGTTCATTAATAACTGTGGAGAACGTAATGTTTGCAAAAATACATTGAACAACTCAGTTTATGATACTACACCCAAATGTGTACAAGCATGCGAAGCAATAACAATCAGACACAGGTAAAGATAACACGTAGATAGGGTTAGAGTACAGAGAGAGATGCTAACAATTAGCTTGATGTTAAGATGTATACTTAACATCCGTACACAAAGTGCTTACCCCAATTGAGTCCAGAGAGGGGGGAAGAGTGGGACGGAATACAGCCTGTTGGCTGATCCTTAAAATTTTTATCACATTTTCCCCTCCACTCTCTTGCTTATCCCAGTGAAGTTCCCATGAGGGTGGGGTATGGGGTTCAACTCATCAGCTGATCTCTAGAGCCTTGGTGACATTTTTCTTTTCTTCATGCCTGCCCACCCACCAAAACTTTTCCTTTGTTTACACTATTTATAGTAAGCTTCTAGCTTCCACCTAGGGGTGGAGAAGCTTGAGTGAATGTAATCACTATATTAATTGCTGATCAGTGGAGAAAGAATTCTCGCTCAGTGTGCCAAAACTTAACTGCACAAACCCAGCAGGTGTGGCCATGGGAGTGTTTTGCTTCAGAGGTGGGGAGGAGGTGGGTAGCCTTCAGTGTATAGGTGTGTTTTAGTTTTATAATGATATTACAATGATGAGTGCAGGTCATCTGTAGGCTGAATTGTTAGGTCAGCAGCTACAATCCATCTTGTTAGAAAATAATTAGGCTCTTGTTCTTGTCAAGGGCCTTGTCGGTACCAGGAGTTGATTGTGCCTGCTCCCAGACTCCTTCCCCCACTTCAGCTGCTGATACGCCCTTGATGCACTCCTTTCTGTTGAAGGTCTTGTACTCAGCCGATGGCAAGGAGTCGGGGTGGGTGAGGAGAAAGAAAGGAAGAGGGGAAGGGGAAAACACCCAGGCCCATTTGTCCATATAATTCAGCCCCATTCCCATACTTAGCTTTTATTCCTGCGTTCAGCTGTATTTCCCACACTGATTCACAGCAAATAAAGTGGAGGTTATGTTTGCTGGTAAGCAGTCATGTATCTGCCTACCAAAACCAATACACCCTGATCTACAGGTAGATGGCTTGATACGGACATTGCTCTGGCCTGATCTTTTAAAATATTTGTGCATGTACTGTAGTCCCTTATGAACCTCTACAACAGTTAATTGGAGGCACTTAGTCCTTCTGCGGGCCTCTCACTGTAATACATATTTAATCACAGAGGGAAATGTGCCTTTGCAATAAAAGCCATCAGTCACTGACTCTTGAGAGCAGCACAAAGGGCACTCTTTTTTTCCAAGCATTTTCAAGCATTTTACTCAGTAGTTCTGAAGTTAAGAAAGGTCCATCTAATTATTCCTGCAGTGAAACAGCAGCCTTTCTCTCTGAGTTGACATTTATCCTCTCTTCTCTGCTAGTTTATTACTAGGTTTTGTAGCAGGGTGCAAGGTGCTGGACTAACTGTCTAGCAACATTTACTTTGGCTTCAAAGACTGAGGTGCAGGCAGGCATTTCGCTCTCAGCAAGAATCAGTGGCAGTGAAGATTCTGGGACTACCCAAAACATCTCATGTCAAGCCATGCTTATACTGCCATCTAAAGTTGCCTATTACAGGACAGAGCTTTTAGTAACCTCAGCAAGTATAAGAATGTGTTTGAAATAATTCAGAATAAAGCTTGACTGACTCAAATACGCAATGAAGGATTAATGACAATAAGACTTTTACTTTTATGAGTCTGGCTAATTTGCAGTAATCCTTGCCAGGTTGTTAGAATGAGGGATAGATAAGTGCAACTTTGTACATGCAGCAAACAAAGTGATGACTTGAGCAGGCGTACAGAGTCGTAACTCACAGAACAAATGCATATTGAGAAAAGTATCAGGAAAGTAAAGTATGAGGATGAGGAAAAAGTAGCAGAATGTGATTATTTTTGAATATGAGAAAGCTTAGTGGGATATAATTTATACATTCCGCTCTGAGACTTTCTGGCTAGAAATCTGGTTAGCTACATTAACTGTTGAATAACTGACAGGCAAACATTGTATAGAATCTAAAAATAAAAATACTTTTGTTTGAGTCTTAGTACTTAATTTTTTTTGAATGCATATCTACTATATAAAGTTAGGTAAGACAATGAAAGGATACCAGTATTAAATCTCTGCTTCTTCTGATAGTGAATTATATTGTAATTCATTAAGTTAGAAACTGAAACTATATACCTCTAGTTTAAATTTTCAGACTGTGGTTTTCATTAGAGTTGATGACATAAGTTTTTCTTAATTATACTGGAATAAATGAAAAGTAATAATGCAGCAATCTGTGGAATTGCTCTGAGTATACAACAACTTAATTGGAAAAAGAGTTTGAATCACTAATTTAGTATTTTTTTGCTGCTTTCTATGTGTGTGTTACATTAAATTAATTTTATAGGAGGAATATTCTAGGAATACAAACTAAACTAAAACTATTCCCTTTTTTTCTTGTGATACATCTGTATGTGTTGCAATATAGATCATTCAGGTAAGAAATAATTTTTGGGAACGTTATACTAGGGATAAAGTGATTTAGGATGATATTACAATGAAAGTGATGTGAATGCTTCTGATCTACCTAAGGGTCCCTTTTTGCACTTTCAGCTCATGAAATAAATCTAATTTCTAA
This sequence comes from Phaenicophaeus curvirostris, assembly GCF_032191515.1. Taxonomy (NCBI): domain Eukaryota; kingdom Metazoa; phylum Chordata; class Aves; order Cuculiformes; family Cuculidae; genus Phaenicophaeus; species Phaenicophaeus curvirostris. Next base: position 40,568,758 of record NC_091394.1, read on the forward strand.
AGTAAAGACTGAGGAACAGGCTACATGCAAGGACAGAGGATTCTAAAACAGCATTGATGGAGACAGCAGCAGACATCAAAATGTCAATGATGTGCTCATATTTTTCCCTAAAATGAGGTTCCTAGAAAATGCCTAGGACCTGAAGTTCAGGTAAACTCATGCTCACAAGTAATTTTTTCTGAAGTAAAACTATCAATGCCACACAATTTTTTTTCTCTTCCTTTTAAATCTGTGTTTTGCAGTGGATTTTTAGTGGGAACCAAGTGAAAGAAAAGTAGCTCCATAGAGAGAAAATTGATGAAGATGGGATAGGCTACATGAAGGCACATAAAATTTCTATTTTCAGATAGCAGTAAGATGAGTTGGTGGCCTTCAGTGACAGAAGACAGAAGTTTTGCTTAATTTGTTATATGCTTAAACCCTTGGACCAAATGGACTGGGAGATTGTTATCAGACGTCTGGCCAAGAGTCTACATTTTAATCTGGGTATGTTTATTATTTCGATGTTTCAGATTTGCCATTTCCACTACTGACTAGAAAAGTGTATTAAATCCAATAGATGCAGATCAACAGCTGGGTGGCCATATATACAGCTTCCTTCCTCAGTTCAAAGGCAAAATTCCATTTCTGCTCTCTGCAGTGGTCATCCAGGGAATGAGGAACTGCAAATAAAAATTTTGCCATGAGAAAGCTTTTTAAAAATTGTAAATCTCCCTGGGAAAATCACATCAATGGAAAATTTCCAACTCCAGACAGCTCAAGACATGCAAATGAATGTATCGTTAATGATTCCCATAGAAGCCTTCTTCACTGGTATTTTTCTATTTGTTCTCCACAGTTGCCAATACTGAGCTTGGCGAGGTGAGATTCTAATAAATTGTTTCAAGGCTCAGCCAGGCTGATCAGGTTGGATATGAGGCCTAAGGCCTCAAACATATTAACAATGTTTATTATTTTGGCATTCTGTAAACCAATGCAACTCCAAAAACTGAGGTACGTTTGCATAATAGCAATGGACAAGCATTTTTGCTTTGAAGGGCTGTTCCAACCCTGAAAAATAAAGTAAATTTTTGTGAATATTTTCATATAAATGAAACAAGTCAGCAGCGTTTTAAAGCAAAGTATTTTTTTCTCTCATAATCGCTGTGTGCGCTTTACCCAAACTGCAACATGTCACATTTAGAAAGTGTTAGCCGAGACCAAAAAACAAATGATGAAAAATTGGTGGATTTCTGGAATCCGTGACTACATATTCAGGGTAGTAGAAAAGAGCAAAAGAAAAAAGAGGCTGAAAAATACTGAAAAGATTGCAGCCTTGCTGTCTGTAGGTATGTGGAAGGTTTTAAGTCCTTGGTTGAGACGTTAGGAAAGCTTCTTTTTTGACGATTTCTGAAAGGAACAAAGCACTGACTCAATCATTTTAGCTCAATAATTAAGAATTGATTAGATAATAATAAGGTTCCATGTCTTTGACAATTAATACATTGTCAGACAGGCTAGTAACTGAAGATGTGTTAAGTATTACTTTCTGTTATCAATGCATTGTTTTAATATAGAATTATATTAAAATTACTACAAAATAGTAATATATATGTTACTTCAATACAGTAATATGTATAAAATAAAAACCAATTCAAATGAATCCATCCTTTTTTAGCATATTCCTAGTAGAAAGCCTTACTGTCAAAGGATCAAACAGAACTGTAACTGTTCATATTACAGTGAAATGGAATGTAGAGAAATTCCCAAGAAGTGAAATGAAGTTGCCTTCTGGTAAGAGACGAATTTTTACAACTTCAGTTTTGTAGTTAGTTGTAAATACTGCTTTACAGCAGTGAAAGGACATCATGGATTGATCCTTACTAGCTGTTATGTAGTCCTCAGAGCATATCCTTACAGGCTGAAAACCAAATATTTGTAGCTGAGATCTTCAGCTACAAGAAGTAGGAGAGGAGAGGAGAAAGGATGTGACAGCTGTTAATAAGTAGTCTGCACAACCATTAAACTAGGAGTCAGAGTAGAAGAAGGCAAAAAGGAGAAGAAATGAGAGAAAACTGGGGGGAAAAATAGCAGAAAGAAATGCTATTCAAAAACTACTTGAGAGGGAGATTATAAAAAATGCTTTCACAATGAAGATAATACGTCTTATTTGCAGCCAAATAATTCACTAAAACAAACCAGAGGCTGATATCTACCCAGAAGAAGATGATGTAGAGGCTGATCAATGCTTCAGCAGAAGGATGGCCGCCCACAGCAAATGTGTAATGCACACAGCCATTTGAAATACCCCATCCCAGTGGGCATCATGATGAATTCATGCATCACAGCAGTAGTAGCTGTCCTTAGCAGTTCCCCTCCAATGAAGAGAGGGGTCATTAAATCTTACAGGAATTATTACTATTGCCTTAATTATTATTGGAAGCCAGGAAGAGAATACGCAAGTTCAATTGCTTTCCCAGATGTCTGAATAAAAACTATTACTTACTTGGCCACCTGACAACAAGTAGATATATTTAAAAACAGGTATTGGTGGGCTCTGATTAGCACTTTCCAAAGACTATGAAGTTCATTGGACTGAGAAGACCCTAGGGAACAGATATAGGGAAATAAATTCAGTTTGTGTTTAGACCAAAGGGGTTTGGAAGGTATTTTTAATTTCTTGACTTTATTGGATCCAATATCCTCCTTGACAAAATGCTGCCAAGTTTTGCAGACCCAAAATGGGACTTGCTTATTTTTGGTTAAAATTCCAGTAGTACCTTGTACCCAGTGTTATTAATTTTAGTGATAAATTGTTAAATGCTCTCAGCTCCTTATTATCACTTGCTTCTTCTGCTAATAGAAAGCCCACAGCCAAGTAAATCAAATCTTCCAGATGGAGGAGAAAAAAAAATTACTCAAGAAATGGATTTCAGTTTCAGTTTTCCCAAGAAGCTTTTATAAACATTAAGGAACTGAATGTTCATGAAAAATGCCTCATCAGTGTCCTTTTAAATGTGCCGTGCATATGGATCATATGCAAACATATTAGAAAAGAAATTACGTTCTTGTAGATCCTCCATGTCACCTGAGCATTTGGAAGCTACCTATGACCCAGCTTCAGAGCACTTTGCAATACCTATATGCCGCGGCGGGGGGAACCAAGTGGTCAAATCAATATGATTGATAAAGCAAGGTCAACTTTATTCGAAAGAACTTAGGTTATATACTTTCGTTATACTCGATTACATCATCGTATTACAATTCCATTGGTTAGTAACAGCATGCAAATACATATTCATTAGCTATATTCATATTGCCCCCATGTTAATATTCATTAACTGTTACGTACTATTTTGCTTCTAACATCCTGCTACAGTTTCTATGTTCAAGGACACAACGCCCTGTTTTAATTAAAATGTTCTAAACTATGTGCTGACTTATCTTAGAGTAAGGCTTAATGTTATCAAAAAGGATTGCTTGTACAGTCACCTGCTCTTAGCTCATCATTTAACAGCAAGATTGTTTATACAGCTCCTTCAAGGGCCTTGTTCACTTAACCATTTCCCAACACCTATAAGCTGAGAAAGAATGCATTAGAAGAAAGGTTTCTGTCTGCTGTGTATGGAAGAGAAACACATTGACTTGAATATGTTCAGTTTGGGAATCTGTTTTTGCCTGTTAAGTGGAGCTCTCCTTACATGTTAATGGAAAGATGAATCTGATGTTCATTGCCTCATGTAGTTTTGTGTGTCCCAGGAATATTACTACTACAGTCTACAATTAGAAGGCTCCATCTGGCTGCTCAATTAGAGCCCAATGTGACAACTGATTGTTATACAAAAACAATTTATTAGATTTTTGTGTCCCTCAACAAGCTGTCTCAATTACAATGAGTATAATTTTTCTATTCTTTTTTTTTCTTCTTTCTTTCTGCTTTATAGCTGATCATTTATTTTATTGTTTTCCAGTACTGGCATTGAAGTTTGTGGACTTATCAAACGCCACTTCCAAGAGGAAGCTATACCAGTCTTAAAGCTTGATGTTCTGTGAAGGGCTTCTGGGCAGGCTGGTGACAACTTTGCCAAAGCACACTTGATTATGCTGCATTCAGACAGATTTTTTTTGAGTAGTCTTGTTAACCTCCTCTCCAAAACAATCAGGAGATGAATATTAAAAATTAATTCAAGTCGCTAGCTGTTCATCTGTTCATAACTTGTAAGTTAGTCTAGTCTTCCAATTATAAAGTTCTTTTGAGATGAGGTGAGCCTAACCCTCAGCTGTACTGATCCTCCCCATTTTGCACAGACTAGGAACAAGGCCCAGGGGAAAGAGGCTAGCAAGAGGTGTAAACTTTGCAGACCTGTCACAGTCAGTATCCAGACTGTTCCAAAAATCCTGTGGAAGAGTTAGTTTCCAGTGAAGCTCTTCACATTTCTATTGATGCCCTGAGAGAAGAATCAGGACCTCAGAGTTGAAATTTCCCAGCTTTATACAAATTCCCAATGAACTGAAGGGCAAACAAAGCTCCTTCTTTCCTGTGTATCCTGTATTTGGGTGTGACATCCTTGTGTTTAAAGGACTGGAGACTACTGTACTTACTTTCTCAGTGTCCAGGGTGTGCGTATAGACAAAAGTATCATCAAGAGTGCACTTTACCTGCTCAGGACATTAAAACTGATCCTAAGTATGGGACAACAAATCACAAAGAAGGAATAAAAGGCTATATTCACGTATAACCTGCTAGAGATAATGCATTTTTCTTAAAACTGGAAACTCGGTTCAGATCCAAAACTCGTCTTATTCTTATTCTTATTATATACAAAGGGTTTTCAAGTCAAGTCCATTAACACTAAAATGCTACAAATTATAGTGGGGTTCTGTCCTCCTTCATGCCTCATTGCTCTCTATAACTACCTGAAAGGAGGTTGTAGAGAGGAGGGTGCTGGCCTCTTCTTCCAAGTGACAGGGACAGGACAAGAGGAAATGGCCTCAAGGGATATTCACAGAAAGGGTCATTGGGCACTGGAACAGGCTGCCCAGGGAGGTGGTTGAGTCACCTTCCCTGGAGGTGTTTAAGGCACGGGTAGACGAGGTGCATAGGGGCATGGTTTAGTGTTTGATAGGAATGGTTGGACTCGATGATCCAGTGAGTCTCTTCCAACCTGGTTATTCTACAATTCTATGATAACCCTTCCAAAAATAAGTCTTCTCTATTTTAAAAGAGTTTGTGAACAAGGTTTCATTATGTAGAAATATGGTAGCATGATTTCTCTCCATATTAGAAAGAAAACACCTCCTTTTCTTGTCACCAAACAATGCTATTTGACAAATTGTTAGGATAAAGCATTTTGGTCACACTCTTATGTCTATGATATACTGAATCAGTACTGTAACCCTCTACTGCTTTCACCTTCCCCACTCTGAAATTCAGTCCTGTTGCTCTGTAACCTGGTTTTGAATTCCTCTTCTCAGGATTTCCTAATCATGATTTCACTAATTATTCTTTGCAATAAAAAAAAGCAAAACAAAACACAGAGCTAGGATGTTCCTCTTTGTTCACCCTCAGTAAGTTTGCAGATGATACCAAGTTAGGTGGGAGGGTAGAAAGTCTCTGCAGAGGGATCTGGACAGGCTGGAGCAAAGGGCCAACTCTAAGGGGCTCAATGAGGCGAAGAGTTGAGTCCTGCACTTGGGACACAACAACCACATGCAACACTACATGTTTGGAGACAAATGGCTGGAAAGCTGCCTGGTGGAAAATTACCTGGGGGTATTGTTGGACTAAGAAAGTGAATATCCCACCGAACTCAGCAATAGCAAGGATGAACCTCGAATACCATGTTTAGTTTTGGGCCTCTCAATACAAGAAAGCCATTGAGTTGCTGGAGAATGTCCAGAAAAGGGCTACAAAACTGATGAAGAACCTGGAGTGTAAGTCCTATGAGGAGCAGCTGAGGGAACTGGCGTTGTTTAGTCTGGAAAAAGGGAGCCTGAGGGGAGACTTTATTGCTCTCTACAACTACCTGAAAGGAGATCGTGATGAGGCAGGTGTAGGTCTCTTTTTGCCAAGTTAACAAGTCACAGGACAAGAGGAAATGGCCTTGAGTTGTGCTGGGGGAGGTTTAGACTTGATATTAGGAAAGTATTGTCAAACGTCAGAACATGCTGCCTAGGGAAGTGATGGAGTCATAATCCCTGGAGGTATTTGAAAGATGCGTAGATGTGATGCCTAGGGACATGGTTCAGTGGTGAACATGGCAGTGTTAGGTTTACAGTTGTATTTGATGGTCTTAAAGATCCTTTCCAACCTGACCAATTCTGTGATTCTTTTTCAAGCCTACCTTTGAGTATCACCATTACTGTGCTGAGCTCTCTGCAATGAGAGTTGCTGCCATCACAAGCAATACTCTCAAAGCCCAGAGGATGCCTGCCTCTTTGGCCTCTTCATTGAGCTTTCTTGAAATAAAGCCAGACTTGCCACTTCCCACACTCTGTGATTAAACACAACAAAATGTTAGGTCAGTGTAGGACTTTATTATTAACTGGTGCTAAAGATCATTGGCTCATTCAAACCTTTGATTTATGGATTGGTAAGAAAGTGTAATTTATGTACTTTTCTGGGTGAAGAAGAGTTCACAAAGCATCTGGGAAAGAGGGAAAGAAATTGAAATATTTTTACCTTCAACAATAAACTATTTTTTTCAAATTACTTATTAATATGAAAATGAAACAGTATAATCTGAGTTCCTCCAAAAGAAATCACTTCAAATCACTTTTGGGGGAAGGTTGTGGGTGCTTTTTTTCCTTCAAGGAAAGGGAAATAAAAGATCTGAAGGCAGAGTTTATTTTGCAGGAGATTAAACCACACTGAATGCTTAACCCATCACATGTTAACGAGCTTTGTGTAACTGTGACACCGCAGAGAGAATCACAGCATCTGGAAGGTTTATATGGATGAACTGACCATAACCTTAGTTAAAAACCAGAAAAATCTTAAAAAGCCAGCTCTCCAAGAGCTTAACTTTCAGTTGTGCTACAAAAGCACTTACAATGCTTACAAAGCATTCTTACAACACAGTGGAATGACTACTGTTTCATGCCTGCCTTAGGCAGTAGAACAAGGATGCTAAGTACCAGTACATTCTGATTATTATAAAGCATGATTTCTTCCTGCTGTTGTAAGTGAGGCTGATACATTAAGCCTCAAAGACTGTTCTACCCAGCCAGTGTTATTAGACTTGATCCACAGGGAGGCAGTCCCAAAGGTTTTGGTGTAAGACGGAGTTATTCAAGCTGCAGCCATTTTATTTTTTGCAAGTGACACTTCCATTGTTGGTTGCACCAGGCCTTGTTATCACATCAGTCTTGCTGGCTTTTAGTCCCACACCTGACACCGTCTCCCAGCTAAGGGGTCATGAGCTGTCTTCCCTTATTTTGAGCTCCCAAGAAGTTTAAGGCAGATCTATGACCACCGACTCAGAGCAAAGAACCCAGCAGCAGCTGATAATATGATCTGAGCACTTAAAACATGTAGCATAAAGAACTCAGACTTAGGAACAAAACAGATTTCTCTTGAAGAAACTGAAAAAGATAAAAAAAATAATCCTACATTACCAAAATCAAGTACTCTTTAGTATACAACAGCTAAGCCTTCTCCTAGCTGAAGGACATGTGGCTCATCTCTACACTCTCAGGATTTAGTAATAAATGAATGTATGCATTTTTTTTCCTTAACAATGGGTGAAGAGAAGTTAAGTCTCACTTCCTCTTGTGCTTGTCTGTCTACAAGGACAAGGAGAAGTCCTTTCTTCAACAAAGTCATTGGCTTCACTCACAGTGACTAATACTAGAGATCTGAAACTACTCTATGCCAATTAATAAATAGCCCAGCAATTAAACAGACTCAGGTCTCACACATTTAGGCAGCTGACACAGGGTTATTGCTATTCGGAAATGCAAATACACACTACAATACATACCGCACTAAAGTTCTCAGCAACAATGTTCTTGAGCTTTAATTATGCATTCGAAGCACCAGTTTCACCAAAGATTACATGGGTAACAGTACCAGCATGGTGAACTTCCACAAACAGTAACACTCTTCAAAATGGATTGTTTTCCTGCAGTACTCAGTTGAAATTTAATTTCTCTGCCATATGAAAAATCAAAATACTTTAGTAATAACATTTAGAAACATCATCTGCCATCTGACAGTGGACAGAAACTGGGCAATTATGTTTCACCTCGGGTGGCTAATAGGCCCATTTCAAATTTCAGGCATTATCAGATAATAACACTGCCTGCATATGAGTATATTATTACAATTATTAGCCGTAAAGAAAGGGGGAGAGGGGGAAAAGGATTGGTCTTGATTATTTAATTTTGAAGTGCAATAGATAACTTCATTGTTCCCCATGAGCTAATATTCAGAGATTGAGTGCTGACATGACTGCAAATTTAATTCAGTTCAAACTGACTTGTTCTCAGATTCGTAAAGTCTTATCATTGCTATTTGGAATAAGTAGGTCTCAGAGCAGTGAGACTTGCCTAGAAACATTAAATGGGAATAAAAATTATAATGGCAACAGAGCCTCTAAGTAATCTTCCACTATGAGCCAGTTCATTTCCAATACTATACTTAAAAACTACAGTAAGTGTTTCAGATACATTACTGAATTTTAATTTTTTAGTTTCCAAACTCTTCTTATAATGTGGATATTCAGATTCAGGATAAAACAGAACCTAAACAAAATATCTTTTATACATTTTTAAATGCCAAAATTTAGGGCTACAAATATATACAGGCTTGAAAAGTCAAGATATGGCTTTTGGGAATAGGAGCCCTTAGCCAAAGTTATACTAGAGGTCAGCAGTTTCTTTTTCTTGGCCTGCATTGAAATACATAAAGGCAATGTATAGCTACACTGGCCAGTTTCACATCTTCCATTTCTGTAACCGCAGCAACAATGGCATAACACCAACGTGAAATATATCATTAGGCTGTCTAGATTTATAAGTGCTTCAGTTCATGGCAGGAATATTGAACATATTTCTTCCTATTGAAAGGAATAGAAAATTTAAAAACAAAAATATGCAATACAGAAATTAATATTAATATTAATCTACGTAGTGCTCTCCATATCTCTTGATTTGCTGTGATTCTGTAATATTGGTATTTTTCAAAGCTGAAGGCTAAGAGGTAACATGCAAGGTACTTTTAATAATTGCTTTTTAAGAAAGCATTTTTCTAGCATTCTATAGATAAACCTTCATAAACATCAAGAGGAGTTTTTACTTTTGGCTCAAACACAAGGTGGCATAAAAAGTCTAGCTGAAGTTTTAAACCCTTTTCACTATTTCATGATACTGCTCCTTCCAACTCTCAAAGGTTATTTAGTGCACAAAAGGGCTATCATGCATGAGAGTTGACTGCTTCATAAATAGATGCATTTAACAGAGTTCCACAAAAAAACACAAAAACCCAGAGAATGAGAAGTAAAGACAGTTAAAACCATGGATGTGTCTAATCACCTGGAGGCAAACAACTCTGCATTTGAACAGCCACAATGAGTCATTTCAAGCCAGAGGCATTATATCTGCTCCAGTCCTATCAGCTTCCCAATCTCCTCATTAACTGCTTCAGAAGCCAGCTTCATGCCATCATCATCATACCTAGTATCTGGGAATGTGCTACAAAAGGCTACATCTTTCTGAAAAATGAAGCCAAATTTAAGGATTTAGTTTTCATGAGTGTCTTTTTCTCTATAAATATTGCAGTTATTTCATGAACAGTACTTTACAACTAGAAAAGTAAGAAAATTCTGCTGCCCTCTGCAGTTTTAGAGGGTGGCTGTAAGGGAAGATGAATTTCAAGGGATTCATAGCAGTGGACAGGCAGGCCAGATTACTCCTGCAGATCACTCCAAAACAGAACTGTTCTGCATCCTTAAAACTTCAGTTTACTCTGTTAAGTAATCTTAACTACACATACGGATTCATTTGCTAGAGATAAAGCAAATAGATTGAAAGGACGTCTCTGGCTAAACAGCAGCTGTTTTGATGTAGAACAGGTCTTCTTTCTGAACCCTCATGAACTTTCACAAAACAGCCTTACTAATACTTGCATAGCAGATGCCAGCATTTTGCAACTCCTCTGATCCTGTGCTCCAGGAGATTGGGCAGTCATCTCCAACACTTCATTCCTGAGCTGGCTACAAGATATTGTGATCTGGCCAGCCCAACCTGTTCTAACAGATCATGTACAACATGAGGCACTCAGTAAAGGGGAGGACTGACTCTCCCACGTGTGAATAGGAGACTAGGCATCCAATACATGCTTTATTTAGGTCTATAAAAGCTGAGAACATTGGTAATAGACAGATAGAGCTTAACTGGAAAACAAGAGGTAGGTGGACATTTTCCACTATTGCAGAGTAGTGTATCTCAGCAAACACCTTTTTAAAAATATTTTTTGACAGGCTATTTAGCAAATTTTTAATGGCAGATTACTTGCTAATTTGTAAACATTCCATGTATTGAGTATCAAGGCATTCAACTTAATTTTCTCTGAAATAGAAGTAAATAACATCACATCTTTTAAAAAAAAAAAGAGAGGAAAAAATAAAAAGCAAATGCATAAATGAAAACATTTATTCTAGTGAAACAAATCTCTTTAGTAGTGGAAATCTTCCTCTCTCACTCACCTCCTCCCTGTTGTTTCAGACTAGCACTAGCCCAAGATGGATACAGTAATCCAGTTTGTTCAGTGACCAAACACTCTCTCATGCCTGGAGGATCAACTCGAGATGCTGCACAGCCAGAATCAATCCACGAAGCTGACATCCAAGCATCCTCTGAAAGCTACAGTACCTGGGGTGCCTGAAATGCCATTATCTTTCCCTGTAAGTGGTGAGTCTGAAGAGCTGAAATCGCTTTTTCCCTGGGCTGTTTTCAATGGCAACATGTCAGGTTTTAATTGCCTAAAAGGGTCTTAAATTTAAAATGCTTTTTCCTCAGTTCTTGGATAATTTAAATCCTTGACTAGTTCATTGAAAGGCCATTCGTGATAAGGCTGGCTGGCACATCTCTCTTAACACACTCAGCCAAGCTATGAATAGAAGTAAGGAAGTAGCACGAGTGCAAGCATTTGTGAGTGCGCGCAGTGGTGCTGGAGGGGCAGGAATGAGTGTACTGTTGTTAAAGGGCTTTGTTGTTCTTGAACAAATATATAAGGCAAAATCCTGACTTTAGTGAAGCCAGCGGCAAAATTCTCAAACCTTTTAATGGGACCAGATTTTTCTCTCAATTAGTTCCAGAGAGTTCCTACAGGGTGGAGCCTTTGAAGGGGCAATGTGAGTAGATAGTTGGTATGTAAGTGTCCACTATAGCTCATAGGAAAAAAAACTGAATAAACAGCATGTAGTAGATATACGCTTTGGCTAGATACCTTCCTCAATGTTTTCTATGTTCAACCCTATATTCCATTTGCGTCTGCATATTATGTCAAAATAATACAGTATTATGTTAGATACAGTAATGAAACCTGATTTAAAAGATCATTCAGAAGACGAGTAAAAATCGGTTTCCTGATGAATGGAAGTAGGTCTCTAACAAAAATGGAAAATGTACGTTCTCAAGACATTTGGAACTGACTTTGAGAGGGAGAGGTAATTGAAAGAGAGAGATAGGAATAGCTTTGTGTACAGGTTCTGCTTTCTGTACAAGATTCATCTAAGAACTTAATATATTTAAATTTGGAAAATATTAACATTTGCTAAAGTTTTTAAAAAAATCAGTTCACATCTAATGGCTACATATATGTATATATGTAGGAGGTACTCACAGATACTGCACCTGCTATTCAAAGATACATATATATGAATATATATGTGTGTGTGTATATATATATAATACACACAGCAGTAATGAGACTCACAGTGCAGCTACTTGCATAATTCTTACAGGAATGCACATATGCTGTGCACACTCACTTCCCATATGTTGCAAACTGATCACAGACATTTCACCAGTCAAGGCTGCTTGCAAAATTCCAATTCTTAAGATCAACCTCTTCGTTGGTACTTATGCTTGGCACTTAGATAATTTTTTTGGGGTCAACTGATACCTTCTGGATGCTGAGAGGTTTTCCTTTACAGAAAGGTCATATGTTTTTGGTGTCACAGTTTCTTGACACAAGCTTGGCACTATACGACACTAAAACGGTTTGATCTGCAGTGCAGCCTGGTCTTGTGCTGTACAATGTTAGATATTGCTGATAGCTCTAATGATTTTTTCAGGCATTTGAATATTTGCTTTTAGTTAACTGGGAAGTGAAATCTGGGTGCAAGTTGCAGCTTACCAGAAGAGTTCAATGGTGAAGCACAGCTGTTCATTTCCAAACACACAGGTATTCATATTTTCCTGATGTACTTCTTTCTATCACAGTTTAAATTAAGCTGTCTGTTCAGCTTCTTTTCACACATTTCCTAAGGAGACCAAACCAGGAAGTGTGTCCTTTTAAACTCTTTTCTATTTTTTTCAAATCTATCTGCTTCCTTCCCCCCTCCTTTTGAAAACTTTCTCCATCTTGGAAAGCATGTTCAATAAAATCAGTCTCTTTCTGCTTTCTTTTTTTTCTTTAACATGTTACATTTTCTCAGGTTTTTTTTCCTTGCTTTTTACTTCACTTTGTTGTAAAACAAACCTGTAAAGGTTGTTTGTTATTAACTTAATAACTTTTTGCACTTCTTGCTGCTTTTTTCTCTTGAAGGCTCATGTTTGTCTTTAATTAAAAAGAAAGGACGTGTATGACAAATAGCTAGCTCTCTCTGATCTTCACTGTTTGATACCATCCATTCAGATATAAATGTTTTTTCTTCTTCATTCAGACACTAAATCAATGCAACAAATCCAAAGGCCTACTGCAGTGTTCATTTGGTTTTGAGATTTTAATTTTCTGTAAAGAGTGTATCAAAGAAGTGATATTAAGGTAGTTGTGCCTCAAGACATTAAAACACAGGGCATAGCACAACAAGATCTGTTCTAGGCAATTCAGGATGTTTTACAATGCAATGCAAACATCTACACCAGGAAAGCATCAAACTCAAAGAGTTAAGTACTAAAAGTGGAATTACTTGAAGCTGATCCTACCTTCCCCCTAATGAAGGAAATACTAATACACCCAGAGGATTAAGCAGCCTTAATACAGGCTAAGTGTATCCATGTCTGACTAGCTCCTCTTTCACGCTATGCTTCAGTCCATGTTCCCCATCAATTTAATTTACCGTTGCATCCTTTTTTCAGACATGAACTGGACCATAACTTACAGCCTCATTTCTCCTCCAGATAATTACAGTCCTGTCAGAGACAATGTCTTTTCTGTTTTGGTTTTAAAATTTTCCAGTTAAATTTGTAATACAAGATGAAATTACATTTCCATATCTTCTGGTGACTGTCCCAGCTCTCCTGCTTTGCAGCTTTACATGCTAACTCAGAGCATTTCTGTTTAAATCAGGTCTTGCTAATCTCCTCCATTCACGTTGTCATGTTCAGCACCTTAGGGTAGATCACATTGAAACAGGAAAGAGAGGGGATCTGGGAAGTGTGAACAGAAGATACAATGCATGTTTACCCACTTTCTCTTATTAAAAATGTTTTCTTCATGTTACTTAATGTGTTCTTCATATTGCAAGTGCCTTTTGTGTTGGAGTCTTTTATAAAATCCCTGCTGAAGAATTCTAACTTGAAAATTAGCCAGCTAGGGACTCAAATGGTTAGGAAATAATATCATTACAGTGCAGTAACATGTTAATAGTGCCGTTATAGTGTTGTAATTCCTACTGTTCTCATATCCCTTGCCTGCTATACGCTGATTTTTCCTTGCCTTAAAGAAATTGCTATAGCAACATACCTTCAAATACATATGATTAATATTTTATATGTCCATGACTGACTACATATTTGTTCTAGACAGAGCATATTGAAAAACAAGATGGAATACCTGCCATGAATCCATAGAACAGCAATTGATTTATACTGGGAGAAAAATAAATCATAAATTGAAGAAGAACAAGAGAAAATACGATTTCATAGGTTCAGAATACAAGCAAGTTGATAAAATATACTGCAATGCTTTAATCTCTCTGGTATATCAATGTTAGTCTAAAGAATACAGCATCTCACTAAACATTTTAGTATTATATAAAAAAATCATATTTTTTTCCACATAGGAAAAAACTACAACACCTTTTTTCACCTGTGGAGAGATGCCTCAACCCCACAGCCAGATTCTTTTTAAGACCCCAGAGAAGATAAAGGTGTCTCAGTTTGGAAGACCAAGAAGTGGCCACATTTTGCAAATTTAACCTCACATGTACCTTCAGGCCTGCAGTCAAGGTGTAAATGTTTGTGCTTCCTTTTAACTTCAGCTCCACTTGGTATCATTCAGGATTCCACATAATTGACTATAGCTGCCATCCCTGGTCAGGACACGCAATTATAAGCCTACACTTTGCCTTTTTTTTAGTCTCAAAATTGCATTATACCAATATATACAACCAATTAGGATAGGAGTTATTGGAGGCTGATTAAACTTCTTTTCAGAATTCACTCAGTAAAAATGATGCATCTCGTGGCAGAATTCCCTCATCTTCTAAAGTAAAATGTGCTTTCCCAATGTAGTTATAAATTTCATCTTTTAAAATGCTGAATAAAGAACAAAGACAACTCACAGTGAATGAGGCAGTTGTCAATAGCAAAACTGATTTACTACATATTAAAGTAGCCATGGCTAACAGATTCAGGAGGAGGCCTACATGTTGCAAACACTCAACGTAAATCTTTAAAACAGGGTGTTCAGCATGTGTGAACTTTTACAATGCAAAAGGTAAATTCTACCCTACAAATAGCTTGTGTGGGGTGTAGTGAACAGCAAGGCTGAGCACCGCTAGGGTCTGTGGACCTCTTGGCTTTCTGAGGCATGGATTTACCAGCCCACATACTTCAGTTCATTCCCACTAAACTACTTCAACACAGGCCTTGTGCAGACACAGAATGTGTTTCGCACAATGCAAACATCAGAGGGTTTGTCATGCAAAACATTGAAGTTAAATAGCGGGACAAAGTGTGCTTGGACTTCCAAAAGGTTATGACCAACTCTGACCATTGAAAACACCACACAACTCAGGAAAAATGGTGAAATCTGATGCAACAAAGTGTAGGTTATATGGATCGTCATTAATATTGGAGAAGTTCTTTAAGATTTCTAGAGTTTGGATTATTTTCCTACTGTCAGTGTCTTGTGGTGCTCACATACAGTCCGGCTCATACCAACCTGATGGTGTGTGCACATGACTCTTCTCATCCACTCTGCGATAAACACTCCTTCTAGACATATACTAGATATATTATTTGAGAGAAAGTTCTCAAATAATCTGTCTTAAATGACACAGGGTCACTTATGTTAGCTACTTTCTAAAAAACAGGGTTTTTTTAAAGGCATTGTCTGCCATCTGACAATCTCAGGGCCTGAGCAAGTTTATCTGCCAGAAATACATGCCTTCCCACTTTATAGGGATAAGTATTACAAGCACCTCCAAGTATCTCTGACCTATTAAATGGGAAGGTAGGTGAACCTGCAGGTGAGTTTGATCTATGGATGAATTTGTTTTATGACTGCATATAAACAGCCACTTACCCTTTTACCTGAACATCCACTTCTTATGCTCAAGTGCTCAGATCATTTAAGGAAATCTCAGCTTGCCCTGCCTTAGGGGGGTTGGGGCTCACAGCCTTTTGTAGGCTTTCAGCTTTGACACACGATTAGGCAGGGCTACTGGAAAAAACGTCCTTAGCCTCTCTTTTTAAGTCAAAATCTCTAAACTCTGATTGTGATGAGCCTAAGGTGCAGCCAGCCATTTGATAACATACAAGCATAACTTGTTCCCTTCCTGTCAATGCCTACTTACATTTTCCAAATAACTGCCCATGGTCCTACACAATCCCCATATATTTCCATACGTCATCCTGAGAATTTCCTCAGACTAACTTTTTATCCAAGACATATAGAGCCTCCAGCTCACCTCAGTTCTTCTCAGAAAAGGACTAAAACAAAGAGGGTGAAAAGTCCTCTTCATATTCCCTTAAATAAGCAAAACTAGATCATCTGACAAGTGTCACATTAAAAGAATGCAGGGTGACCCAATGGATGGACCTAAACAAATGATAAGCAGTATTTATCAGTGAAGGAGGGCAAAAAAACGGACTAGATTTTTGAATGAAATTTAATAGAAAGGTCAAAGTCTTTCTGAGCCAGTACCTCTGGCTTCACTAAAAGACACAAAGCTTAATCCAAGTGCTTCTTCAGCACTGTTTTTCATGCAAGTGTTGATTGCCAGTTGCATTCTGATTTTGGAAAGAAAAGGGAAGAATGGGAGAACACAGGCTGGTAAAAAAAAAAAAAGCCAAATAATCCCTAAAAAGCAAAACAAAAACCAAAGCCTACATCCTCACTGTCCCTTCGGCAATCATTCCTTCTTCTCACAGCAAATTTCACACCAACCATCCTTGCTGCAGAATCCAGGAGGCTGTAGAAATGACAGCTTCATCCTGTCATTTCAAGGTCATGTGCTTTTAAATCCACATTAACAACAGCTGTCTTTTCCTTCTCCTTCCACCACCCCACCCCCGCCCCCAAAATCAAGAAGGGGCTGAGGCATGTGGAACTACAGTGAACTGTTAATCAGAGATTCAGTCCTCAAGGAACAGAGGCACATTTCCTCTTAGGTTATGTTATATCATGAAGTAATTTTAAAATATTCTAAGCCAAGTGCCTATTCTGTGCCCATTTGTCTGACTGCTATCTATACACTATCTACACACAATGATCAAGGGGATTATAGTAGCATTTTATCATAGTTCCCCATGAAGAAGTTGCATTCTTGTATGGATATACCTTTTCCTGCATTCCCTGAAACTGTATAAAAGAGTAGATTTGTCTAATTCATGCCTATTGACACAATGGTTTGAATAAGTTTAAACATTTTTCCTAGACTGTTCCTATGTGGAGATTCCCTTTAATATTAATTCTGAATTTGATTTCATTTAATAAGTAAATTAAAGACTCATAAAGATTTAAACCCACATAGCTGAACTGAGTCTGGTTTGTTGTTTGGTTTGGTTTGGTTACTAGAAAGACCTCTGATAAGAAAGATCTTAGTCTGGAAAAAGAAATTGGATTTATGAGGTCAGGTTCAAACCTGCAAAGCAATTCATTTGATGAACATTCAGATTTTTGAGCTACAAGGACATACAGCCTCTTAAGCCAACACTTACAGCAGTAACTTTCAACTCCCATCGACTGCAAATTGTCCCCTTGTGATTCTGACGCTTTCTTTCAAAAGAAAGATGTTTCGAATCACCTTTTCTCACTATACTCTAACTAAATAAGATAGGAATGAACATTAACAATTGCAGGGAACTGAGATAAATAAAACTGCACATCATAAATGATAGTTAAATACAACAGCAAGAGACCACCGGTGTAAGGCAATTTTTCCATTTTTTCACATGTTGAGACAGTCTAAGTTTTACTTACCTGAATCAAGAGAACAAAACCTTTGGAGAACATGAAAATACACTCTATTTCTCACTCACTCAAAGGTGGATTTATTCCACCTGGGAATGCAAAGAAAAATGGTCCTGGCCTTCTTCACTAAAATGAGTCTTCAGACCTGCATTTCAAAGAATCATAGAGTGGTTTGAGTTGGAAGAGACCTTAAAGATCATCTAGTTCCTACTCCCCTTCCATGGGAAGGGGCATCTCACACTAGACCAGGCTGCTCAAGGCCACATCCAACCTGGCCTTGAACACATCCAAGGATGGAACAGCCACAACTTCCCTGAGCAACCTGTGCCAGTGCCTCCCCACACTCATTGTGAAGAATTTTTTCCTTATGTCTAGTCTAAATCTGCCCTTCTCCAATTTATAGCCATTCCCCGGAGTCCTATCACTACAAGTCTTTGTAAAAAGTCCCTCTCCAGCTTTCCTGCAGTCCCTTCAGGTACTGGAAGGTCACTATAAGATCTTCTTGGAGCCTTTTCTTCTCCAGGCTGAACAACCCCAACTCTCTCAGCCTGTCCTCGTATGGGAGGTTCTCCAGCCCTCCAGTCATCTTTGTAAGCCCTCCTCTGGGCACATTCCAACAGTTCCATATCCTTCTTATGTTGAGGATTCCAGAGCTGGACACAATACTCCACCTGGGGTCTCACAAGAGAGGAATAGGGGGGCAGAATCCCCTTGACTTGCTGGCCATGCTTTTTTTGCCAGGTAGGAGAGCAACTATGAACATGTGGTATTTTAAAAAACTGGAGGAAGGGTCACATATCCTGTATTGTGGCTTTTGCTCTTCCTGGCTCAAGAAAAGGAAACAAGCCAGAGAAGTATATATGCTATCTAATTTGATGTTCAAACATTTAAAAACTGTGGGATAGAACAACTCAGCTGGATTACACAGAAATGTGAAGACATAGGATATGGCACTTACTAAATGTGCTCAAATGTTTGGTAACTGTTTCTGAAGCTTTGAAAAACTTGATGTTGTGGGAAAGCCATATGGCAGGTCATCCACAGTTGCTCAATGAGAAATTCTTTATAAATGTGAAAAGTTAAGGACTGCCCAGAGCCTGACTGATGAAGAACCAAAAGTTACATCTGCTGGTCAAGTCCCAGACCTTTGTCTGTTTTAGTTCAGACATGAACTGCTGACAGAATAGCTGAACATCCCAGAAAGTTTCTGACAGGCTTCAGAAAGCCAGTGAGCTGTGAGGAAATGTTGTGATAGGGACAGTCTTCTCAAACTCTGGACACTGATGACATTTGTACACAGATACTGTGGTGATGCTATAAAAATTAAGAACTGTCTTGAGAACAAGATGAGAAGGGAGTGCCTTTGTGTATTTAAAATTCTGAGCACAATGAAACATGCTCGAAATCTGCAGTTTGGATATACAACAGCAACAAAGTGGTGTAGACTATATGAGGAATACAGATAGAAATAGAACAAAAAATTAAAAAAATATAAATAGAATTCAAAAGCAGACAGATATTTAAACAGGACATGCTTCAAATCCACTAGCCTACATTTCAGTTGGTGTCCTTAATATTTCCTTGTGGATATGCTACATCACCCTAAGTTTAGGATAACTGCCAAAGGTGTCCTGATTGCCTTTTACAGCCCTCCTTAGATCACCTTCCTTGATCGATACAGAAACCATCATTATCATTGGCCTGCTGTTGAATCCTCTAGCTGCAGGACATCTTCCATACTATGCTACTACATCTAGGTTATGAATTGATGTATGTTGTTAATATTTTCTGCTTAAATGCTCTTAAAGCCTTTCCTTCAGAGCAGAAACTCTCATTCCCCATTATGAATATTGCAGTGATCCTTCCCTTGCCCTTAATATCAGCAAATATCTCTCTAGAAAGATGCTGTCCTTTCTCCTGGCTTCTTGGGTTGATTTTATCAAACCTTTCTTCACTTATTCCGAATGGCATCTTTCCCTCTATGACACATTTGGTTTCACTTCCAAGCCCCTCCATAACTTGTCCCCTTCTTAAAATAATCTTTTATGATGCAGTGAGCCCTTATGCCAGCTTTTCTATGCCCATTTTTTGCATAGAGCTTTCTCCATGCACAGTGATGGGCTCCTGAATATGTTTGATTGTATATTGTTTCTCTTTCTTCTAGCAGAAAAAAAAAGAGTAAAGGTTATTTTGAGGGGGGAGGGGATGTTAAATTGTGTGCAATTCTGTTTTAAGTATGACCGGAAGTGATTCAGTGGAAATATTTCTAAATCATAACCTTAAAACTAAACACCTCTTGTCTCTGAAACTCAGGTTTCAAGGAAAAGTTCAAGCTTTCAATATCCCTGGATTGTTATTCTAGGCTGCATTCAAAACCAGAAAGGGTTTATTTTCTCAAATGGAGTCTGATGTGGCCTGGCATGGCACAAGTCTTACAGACACATCTGGGAAGTCTTTTACAGATAGAAAGAACATGGAAGTATTGTTTCTTGAGAAAGAGCAGCATTATAAGGTTAACATAGAGTTTTTCTAACATCATCGCCACTCTGACATTAAAAATGTGGACCATTAGCCCAGAAGAATAGCAGAATAACTTTGAAAAGTTCTTCGCATCTCAATTACATCTTGTTCTTTTTATTTCTAAGAATATAAAAATACCTCCTATGTAAAGCTAATGACATACAACTCTGTCAAAATGACAGTGCAATTGAGAAAAAATGCGATCTTTGCCACTTTTTGTGGCTGCTTCTTCTTACACTCCCTGAATATCCAGAAGGACTGTTTTAAGGATGTTCCATGACACTTCTATGACTACTCCACTACATATCTTAGCTCAGATCTGCTGCCCATTAATTCCTCTAATTCTTTTCTGAATCTTGTGGTATTGTCTGCCTCTACAGCTTCAGTTGGTCACAGGTTCAAAAGCTCATGACGCACTGTATAAAGATACCCTTTCAAGTTGATTTGTCATGGAGTGTGGCTAAGAGCAGTTCTGTGTTTGTCTTATCCATTGGTTTTTATGATTTCATAAACCTTGATCATCTTTCCTAACCCAGTCATCTCTTCAAGATGAACAGTCCCAAACTTTTTAGTGTCTCCTGGTAAAGTAGCTGTCCCAACCCCTTCGACTTTTTGTTGCCCTCCTCCACACTAGCTGCACAATATCCTTCTTGAGACATGGAAATCCAAAGTACATACTGCATTTAAGATGTGATTGCATCAAGCTCTTTTGCAATTCCTTCCTTCTTCTTTTTTGACAATGCCCAACATTTTTTGGCTGCTGCTGCATGCTGAGCTGATGATTTTGGTGACAACTGAGATCTCTTTCCTGAGCCATAAATGCCATCTCTCTGTTTAACGCTGTGCAATTAGCCCATTTAGATAATTTTACTTCCAGATGCATTCTTTCATGTTTATCTGCATTGGTTTTCTTTTGCTACCTTTTTACCCCTGCACTTAGTTTTCTGAGATCCTTCTGGAGTTCCTTGCCATCTGCATGGTGCTTGGCTATCTCAGAGACCTTAGGTACAGCTGCAGGCTTGGAGATTGCACTGCATATTCCCACAACCACATTATTGAAGAAGGTGCTGAATAAAACTGGTTTTAGCACTGATCCTGAGGAAACAAACAGCTGACTCATATGCATCCAAAATAGTCACCTTTCAAGACAGCTATTTGCTTTCTACCCTTTTACCAGGTTTCATTCTGTAAATGACCCTTTCCTCCAAACTCATGGGAAATTAGTTTCTGTAATAACCACCGGTGTGGAACCTTAAAAGACATTTTGGAAACTCTGTGTTATTTCCCCACTGAAATCCTTTATCCATGTGTGTATTGACACGCTCACTGAAACCCTCCAAGAGCTTGAGCAAGCTGCTGAGACAAGACTTCCCTTTGAAAAAGCCACGCATCTTTCCTGAAAGACTATGTTCTCAATGCTTTTAGTCTTATTTTACAGAACACACTAGCTGATCTGACTTAACAGTCTGTCATTATTCCGGAAGAGTTTGAACCAGACAGTTGTATTAAACAATGATGCTTAATCTCCATAAAGCTTATTCTCAGTGTTTTATTCATATTCAGGAGATGGGTAAAGGATACAAATTTGCCAAAGCTGTGGCTCTTGTTGAAGACTATTTTTATATGTTAAGGAAATAAGACAAAGGGAAGGCAGCTCCAACAAGTGATCATTTGTGACCCACTAAATTTCATTGCTAGGTAAAGAAAACAAAAGTAAAATAAACCTCAGGTGTGCTACAGCCTTGCAGTTAAAATGCAATTAGCAGCATGATATGAACTAATCATTCCAAGTAGTTTTCTCACCTTGTATACACATGCCCCCATATTTGAGTAACACTGAATCAGTGAGAATCAGAGGCAGGGATTGTAAATTCTGCAGCCGAGCACTAGATCAAGGCAGACAGGCAGTCCCTGGAGCAAGGGATGCCCAAGAGGGAGTCAGGGGTAGGCAATTCCTGACTCCCTGAAGTGGCCCCTTGCAAGTGGGTGGCTGACATGGAGGGGGCGTTCCTGAAACATCAATGGGAGATTTAAATGCAGCAAAGCCTGCATCAACACTCAGATGGCAAGAATCAGCAACAGGGACAGTCAGTTCTGTAGCCGAGCTCTAGATTAAGGCAGACAGTTGTTCCCCAGAGTGAGGGAAGCCCAGGAGGAAGCTAGGGGCAAGAAAATCCTGGCTCCTGGAAGCAGCAGCTTGCACATGGGAAGCTGATGTGGAGGGGGCATTCCCAGAAGCATCAGTGGGAGATTTAAACAGTCCCTAAGGAGCCCGTTGAATGGATGTGGGAAAACAGGGCGTAGCGAGGCAGTTTGCTAGGCACTTTGGGCAGGCAGGGTGAGCAGGGAGGGTGCAGTCTCTCTGAGCTTAGGAGGTAAATTCAGTCAGTGAGAGAGAGCCCAGACGTGATGTCCACCCAGTGGGAGGCTGCATCCCTTCACCTCGTAGGAGGGATGAGTCAGCCCAGACTGAGCTGCCAGGGAAACATGCAGCCATCCAGGTCTCTGGCTGCAGGAACTGCAACCACCTTGCACTGGAAACAGAGGGCAGCAGTGACAACGGTTGTTTGAGGTGGGAGCAAGTCTTTTTTTATTACCTGGGTTAAGAAGTTATCTTTGATGCACTTTAGGGAGTCTCCTGGATTGCCTACAGCTTGCCATGCTACTTCTTCAGGTTGGTTCAAGTCCCTCAGTATGGTGAGAGCTTGCAAGCATGAAGCCTCCTGCAGATGGAGGAAGAAGGCTTCATCAGTAGGCTCCCCGTGATCAAGTGGCCTGTAGTAGACACCAACCACAAGGTTCCCTTTGTCGGCTCAGTCTCTTATTCTCACCTATTAGCTTTTGACCTCTTCATGGCTGTTCTTCAGGGATAGCTCTTCACTATCTATCCAGTTCCTGATATAGAGGACAACGCCTCTGCCCCTCCTTCCCAGCCTGTCCCTTCTGAGCGTAGCCATCAATAGTCACACTCCAGTCATGCGATTCATCCCACCGATTTTCAGTAACAGCAATTAGATCATAGCTTTCTAGTAGCATGGTAACTTCCAGCTCTTCCTATTTGTTGCCCAAGCTGCATGTGTTTGTATAGAGGCACTGCAGCTGGGCTATTGGCCATACCACCTTCTTAGTGGAACGTCTCTTATTTCCCTTAAGGTGTTTCATGGAAATTTCCTTCAACTGTGCTGCAGCATCTCCAGTATGCCCTGGTGCTGGGCCCATACCAGCACACCATTACTCTAACCATGGTGTGTCTTCCCACAGCTTGACATTGGCAAGCCTGATGCTATCCTCCTCCCCCTTCACATCTAGTTTAACACCCTGCCAATGAGCCCTTCAAGCTCCTGAGCAAAGACCTTCCCTTTTGAGAAAGGTGGCTCCCATCTGATACCTGTAAACTTGATGCTGTGTAGGTCATCTCATTGTCAAAAACCCCAGAGTTGTTACAGTGACACCAGCCACAGAGACAGGTATTAATAAACTGGGTCTGTCTGTTCCCTTCCAATGTCACTGCCTGCAACTGGAAGGAGGGGGGAAAAAATCACCTGGATCTCAGATTCCCTCACAAACCACCCCAAAAGTCTCTTTTAATCACCCTTGGGCTACGTACTGAAGATTTGTTACCTCCCAGGAGGAAAAGCAGTAATGGGTAGTAGTTTGAGGGCCATACCAGACTGGAGAGTTCGCTAGCGATACCCCTAACCCAAGCTCCTAGGAGGCAGCAGACTTCCCTGTGAGTAGGGCCTGCTCGACATACCAGACCTTCTGTTCCTCTCAGCAGGGGTGGACTATGACCCATCTTTTCTTCCTTTTGGCGGTTGTAGTAATTTGGTGGGGGTTGTTCTGGACTTGGCCCCTTCTCTGTTTTAGGTGGGTCAGCACCCACATTGTCCACAGCTAAAGTCTCATGTCTATTGTGCAGAAGCACTTAGGAGGCATGGGCAAGGAGGGGTTTCACTTGGTGCCCTGTTTGTGGACTTGCTTCCACTAGCTACTTCCCTTTAAGTCCCTATCTACCTCCTGATGGGGCAGAATACTGAATCCCTTTGAGCAGAGGCTTTTTCTGGCGGTTGTGTTCATGTTTCAGAGAGCTCAGCGTGTGGTTCCACCAGTCAATCTCTTGCTCAGACTCCTTGATGGTCCTTAGCCTATCTGCTGCCTCTCAAATCTCTACCACCAGGCTGCAGTGATCATGCATTGGTGGAATTCAATTTCCTGAGGGATATGGGACAAGGAAGGTGTACAGTCAGGACCCTAAATTTCAGGAAAGCAGACTTCCAGCTCTACAAGGAGTTAATCAGTAGGACCCCATGGGAGATGGTCCTTGGGGACAAGGGAGAAAACAGAGCCGGCAAATATTTAAGGATACTTTCCATAAAGCCCAAGAGCTCTCAGTCCCCAGATGCAGGAAATCAGTCAGGGAAGGGAAGAGACCACTGTAGCTGAGTTGAGACCTGCTGATCAAACTGAAGAGCAAGAGGCAACTGCACAGACAGTGCAAGCAGGAAGAGGGAACCTGGGAAGAATATAGGGATATTGCCCATTTGCGCAGGGTTTGGATCAGAAAGGTCAAGGCACAGCTCAAGCTGAACGTGCAAAGGGAAGCAAAGAATAATAAGAAGGGCTTCTATAGGTATGTCAACCAGAAAAGGAAGGTTAAAGAAAGTGTACTCCCCAATAAACAAAAATGGTGACCTTGTATCAACAGACAAGGAGAAGGCTGAAGTATTCAACATTATTTTTTGCCTCAGGCTTCACTGACAACTGCTTTCCTCACCCCTCCTGGGTAAATGGACAACAAGAAGGGGACTAGGGGGGTAAAGCCCCTCACACTGTAGGGGAAGATCAGGTTTGTGGCCATCTGAAGAACCTGAACATATAGAAGCCTATGGGACCTGGTGAGATGCATCCCAGAGTCCTGAGAGAATTGGCTGGTCTGGTGGTCTAGTCACTATCTATGATATTTCAAAAGTCATGGCAATCAGGAGAAGTCCCTGGTGATTGGAAGAAGGGTAACATTGTGCCCATTTTTTAAAAGGGTTAAAAAGATGACCCTGGGAACTACTGACCTGTCAATCTCACCTCTGTGCCTGAGAAGATCATGGAACAGATCCTCCTAGAAGCCATGCTAAAGCACATGGAGGACAGGGTGGTTCAAGACAGCCAGCATGGCTTCACCAGGGGCAAGTCCTTCCTGACCAACATAGTGGCTTTCTGTGATGGGGTGGCCACATCAGTGGGCATGGGAAAAGCAATGGATGCAATGTATCTGGACTTCTGTAAAGCCATTGACGTGGTCCCCCACAGCATCCTCCTCTCGAAATTGGAGAGGTATGATTTAATGAGTGGACTGTTCAGTGGATAAGGAATTGGTTGAATGATCATATTCAGAGAGTAGTGGTCAATGGCCTGATGTTCAGATGAAGATCCGTGGCAAGTGGTGTCCCTCAGGGATCTATACTGGAACCAGTGCTGTTTAATATCTTCATTAATAATATAGCTAGTGAGATTGATTGCACCCTCAGCAAGTTTGCAGATGACACCAAGCTGAGTGGTGCAGTTGCCACACCGGAAGGACAGGATGTCATCCAGAGGGATCACCGGGCCCAGAAAATGGTGGTAAAGGGAGTTAACTCCAGCTGGAGGCCAGTTACAAGGGGTCAGTGCTTGATCCAGCCCTGTTCAATGTCTTTATCAATGACCTGGATGAAAGCATTGAGTGCACCAATAGTAAGTCTGTAGATGACACTAAGCTGGGTGGAAGTGTTGATATGCTGGAGGGTAGGGAGGCTCTGCAAAGGGATCTGAACAGGCTGGACCACTGGGCTGAGACCAATGGCATGAGGCTTAACAAGGCCAAATGCTGGGTCCTGCACTTGGGGCACAACAACCCCATGCAGTGCTACAAACAAGGGAAAGAGTGGCTAGAAAGCTGCCTGGAGGAGAAGGACCTGGGGGTGTTGATTGACAGCCGACTGAACATGAGACAGCAGTGTGCCCAGGTGGCCAAAAAAGCCAATGGCATCTTGGTTTGTATCAGAAATGGCATGGCCAGCAGGTCCAGGGAGGTTATTCTCCCTCTGTCCTTTGCACACCTTGAATACTGTGTTCAGTTCTGGGTCCCTCACTACAAGAACGATGTTGAGGCTCTGGGTCATGTCCAGAGAAGAGCAATGAAGCTGGTGAAAGGGCAGGAGAACAAGTCTTATGGGGAGCGGCTGAGAGAGCTGGGGTTGTTTAGCCTACAGAAAAGGAGGCTAAGGGGAGACCTTATTGCTCTCTACAACTACCTGAAAGGAGGTTGTGGAGAGGAGGGTGCTGGCCTCTTCTCCCAAGTGACAGGGAACAGGACAAGGGGGAATGGCCTCAAGCTCTGCCAGGGGAGGTTCAGGCTGGACATTAGGAAAAAAATTTTCATGAAAAGGGTCATTGGATACTGGAACAGGCTGCCTAGGGAGGTGGCTGAGTCATCATCCCTGGAGGTATTTAAAAGATGGGTGGATGAAGTGCTGAGGGGTATGGTTTAGTGGTTGATAGGAATGGCTGGACTTGATGATCCTGTGGGTCTTTTCCAACCTAATGATTCTGTGATTCTGGGATTCTATGATCAGGATAAATTGGAGAAGTTGGCCTGTGAGAACCTCATGAGATTCAAAAAGGCCAAGTGCAAGATCCTATACCTGGGTCGGGGCAATCCACAGTTTCAATACAGGATGGGGGATGACGTGATTGAGAGTAGCCCTGCAGAGAAGGACTTGGGGTGCTGATTGATGAGAAGGTTGACATGAATTAGTAATATACACTAGCAACCCAGAAGGCCAGCCGTATCTTGGGCTGCATCAAGTGTGGCCAGCAGGTCAAGAGAGGTGATTCTGCCCCTCTATTCCACTCTTGTGAGACTCCACCTGGAGTACTGTGTCCAGTTCTCGAATCCTCAACATAAGAAGGATACAGATTTGTTAGAGCAAGTCCAGAGGAGGGCCACAAAGATGATCAGAGGGCTGGAGACATAGTATTTTTTTTAAGTCCTCATTAAGTAGTGCTATAATTTTTCTTTCCCACTGCATTGTTTTCACCGGACCTATCAGTTTTTCTCTGCCTTCCGTCTCTCTTACCTTATCCATTTCCCCCCTAAAAAGCAGCAAAAATTATAAATGATAACATTTAAATTTAAATACTTCCCTCTGTTACTAGAAAAAAATCTACTCTCTGTATTCATTTTAAAACCAAAATGCTGAGAAAAATTTGTCAACTATTGAGAAAATACTACCCTTCCAATGGCAGCATGAAAAAAATCTAAGCCATATGGAAAAATCCTTACAATTTCTTGTTCTTACAAATGCAACTAATTTAAGGGAAGAACATGTGATATCCTAAATTTCCAAAGCAATAGCTTTAACATTGATCAAACATTCATGCACACATACTTCCATAGGTTATAGTGAAGTTAAATAAATCGATACTTTTAACAGCTTGGCCAAACTACCCTGGCTGGCAAAAATAATGATGTGGTATTCTAGCCTGCTTTTTGGGGGTTCATTTCATGGTATTTATAACTTGACATTTCACACCCCCCATGCAGCAGAAAGGTTATTAAGAGCACAGCACAAATAGCCTGTATTCTCAAAAGCATACTTTACTCAGAAAGAGAAATAGTTACTGCAGACTCTAATAAGAAAGGGGTTCTGTCTGAGGGAAGCATCACAAAGTGGAAGAGTCTTGCTTTTGCCCACGGCCAGGCAGGCTCTCTGGTGCAAAAGGGAAGAGACCATCACCTGCTGTGAGCTCAAGCTGTCCGCTTGAGTCATGCACAGAGGTGCAGAGGAGACACGTCCCTTTCTCTCCCACTTCCATCACCTGCCTTTGTTCTGGATTAAAACAAAACAAAACAAACAAACAAAAAATGTTATTGCTTTTCAGCTATGAGGAACAAAAGTCTGTGGTACTCTTGGGGTCTTATTCCCTTAATTTCTTAGTAAACACCACTGGAAGTGTACATTCCATTCTTGTTCTTCCTCTGATGTACTTTTAAAATTTCTTCTTCATTTCTTTCCTAAACCACAGACTGAAGGGTCACCATCATTCCATACTAATTTATTGCTCCCAAGAAGAAATCAGCCAGTATGTAGCTGCTGGGGAGTCCCACCATGCTCAGGTGGTATGGGTGAGTCAGAGTCAAATCTCAACCACTCCAGGCTCCTTCCACAACACCCCTGCCCAGCAGCTGCTTCTGGCTGCCTGGCCCTTGCCCCTGTGTGCCCAGAGGCCAGCTCAGGGTGGCAGCTGGAGTGCAGTGCTCATCTCCACACAGCAAAAACTTGCAGCCTCAGACAGGGCCAGAGAGGTGCTGGGGAGCCCACACCATACAAGTGAGCTGGCAAAACACAAGAGTGAGAAGTCTAGGTGTGCAGAAGCATCCTCAGCCTCCTGGGGTAACCTCTGTGTACTGCGCTAGAGTCCCAGCACTAATCCCTGGATAGATCATCACAGGAGAGCAAGAGGAGTTATGGTGGATAGTAGAGAAGCTCAGCCAAAACCTACAAAAGAGACAGTGCTTTTAAACAGGGAGGGGTGTTGGTGGAGGAATCACAGGAGTCGGTTGCATACACAAGCAAAGGGAGCAGAAAGCGCTCTTCTAGGCTAATTTATGCCACACGCTCTCCTATTATGCTCTTAAATAGACTTCAGCCTCTCTCATTGGAAACATCCTTCAGTCTCAGAATCACGTCCTGGTGTCAGCTCTCCAAACATGAATAGCCGTGCAAGCAGCAAGGTGTGGAAGAGTTCATGCCATAAGTTTTCGGCAGGCAAATTATTACACAAAAAGCAGTAGCAAGTTGAGGGATTACAGCTTTTTTATCCACTTTTCTGCCATCATTGGGTTATTGGAAATATCAGGGATTGTCTCCTCAGCTACTAAAGTAATTGGGTACATTAACTTCAATCTCCCTTACTGATCTCTTAGTTTGCATGAACTCTAGAACAAATGACCTGAACAAAGATGGTGAAGAGGGAGCACAGAAGTTGCACTATGAATCCCAACCCATAGGATGGGTCTTGTTCCCTCATATTAGACATCTACTTCAGAATTTCCCCAGCGTAGCTGACTGGAAAAAGCATATTATTCACATCTGCAGTTTTGCCACTTTATGGCATTTGTTTCAAGTTTTGTGACTTTTTGGTATCTTGCAGCTGAGAAAGATTCTTATTTATCATTGTTCAAAGTCTCACATTTCTAAGACCAGCTCATCATCAGAAGGGATCTACCTCAGGACTTCTGAATGCATGGCACTATCTGCTCATGATGCAGTCTATATTATCCTGAAAGGAAACAAATGCTTCCTGTTGCTGAAATTCTCAAGACATCTCCATGCTGTGGCTTCTGTTGTAGTCTTATAGCTCTGCACGTTTTGAGATATATACCAACAGAGCTGACAGCCTCAAAAAGCTGTATGCTACAGCAGTAACAAACCCCCATAAAAATGTGCCTATGAAGTAGCAATGCCATTTTCACTGCTTGACTGGAGATTATGATGAGATTGCTTTCGCCTAAGCCCAATCAGTGTCCAGTAAAAATGAAAAACAATGTTGCAGTAAATCAGCTTGAACTCCACTCCCCAAGTATTCAGTGACATTATGATGAATTTCTCCATTCACATGCAATCTGCTTTTCTCTTTGCCAAAGTTTTTCAAGCCCAAAGTCATAGTCATCAATATTTAATTAATTTATCTGGGGATAGTTAAGATAACCTGGGGATATGATTTAGCTGTGGAGCACTAGACATTAAATATGAACCTCTGCCTAGACTGGCTGTAGCTCAATCATTACTCAGGTAGAAGATGCTATGCAGAATTAAGTGGTTTTCTATCTTTGACTGATGTAGTTTTACATCAGCCCTAAAATAAGCCCTTATTGTAACCCTGCAACTTAAAGCATACATTTTTCTGCATTTGACTGCAGTATAATAACATTTAAACTAGAAAAAAGGCTAGATTTATCAGTGTTTTATGGTACCTTATAGCAAAATGTCCTCTACTGGGGCATTTTGCCCATGTTCTATGTAAAATATGTATAATATAAATATGTATTATAAATATTTATATCACATTCACTTAACCTCAATCCATCATATATATTCAGCTTTAGCTGTGTAAGTTTTGGGGGAAAGTCATAGCTTCCAGTGTAATTTTTTAGCAACCCATGCCTGTTACAGGGTGGCTTTTCATAGAATCATAGAATCACCAGGTTGGAAGAGACCCACCGGATCATCGAGTCCAACCGTTCCTATCAAACACTAAACCATGCCCCTCAGCACCTCGTCCACCCGTGCCTTAAACACCTCCAGGGAAGGTGCCTTAAACACCTCCAGGGAAGGTGACTCAACCACCTCCCTGGGCAGCCTGTTCCAGTGCCCAATGACTCTTTCTGTGAAGAATTTTTTTCCTAATGTCCAGCCTAAACCTTCCCTGGTGGAGCTTGAGGCCATTCCCTCTTGTCCTGTCCCCTGTCATTTGGGAGAAGAGGCCAGCACCCTCCTCTCTACAACCTCCTTTCAGGTAGTTGTAGAGAGCAATGAGGTCACCCCTCAGCCTCCTCTTCTCCAGGCTAAACAACCCCAGCTCTCTCAGTCGCTCCTCATAAGACCTGCTCTCCAGCCCCCTCACCAGCTTTGTTGCTCTTCTCTGAACTCGCTCCAGAGCCTCAACATCCTTCTTGTGGTGAGGGGCCCAGAACTGAACACAGTATTTGAGGTGCGGTCTCACCAGTGCTGAGTACAGGGAAGAACACAGTGGTTAAGCCCAGAATTTATTAATCCAAAGCATTATTTATTATTAAAAGCCTAATTTGTTGATAACCACATGCTACTCTTCCCTTAGTTGCAGACAGAGTGTCACTGATTTCAACACAAGGCATTATACAAATTCTGTTGGAGATATTCTCAGGATTTTTCATATCCTCAGTAGGTTATGATGGTTGCACTCTAGCTGATCTCCTTATATATTGATTATTGCCCTCACAAATTAGATCACTGTTATCATACTTTTAATTATGGGGGGGGTAAATCAATTCATCGCATTTAAATTTCTTTGTTCTTGAGGCTTTATTAAACCAATGGATAAAGCTCATTTCCAGTTAGCCTTAGAGGATGAGAGTACTGCCTTACTTACATAGGCAGGGATAGGTGCTTCCGTACTATTCCTGTTTCTCAGATTCCTCAGCCTTTGCCTTACACATACAGACATCCTGTCTCACTACCAGTTATCACATACCGTGCTTACGGTAGAGGGCTAGAGAAATTCTTCAGCAAAATTTTGGTTGTTTTAGTTTGTTGAAAAATATTTTTGACAGGTCAATGATAAAAATTACTGAAAAGATAAGAATTTTATAAATAACACTACATGAATCATAAATAACTACTTAATATCTTAAATGTCATCTAATGTTGCAAATATTCTTAGCATAAAAAGCCTACATATATATAATGTGT
The DNA here is from genome assembly GCF_032191515.1 of Phaenicophaeus curvirostris. Classification (NCBI taxonomy): domain Eukaryota; kingdom Metazoa; phylum Chordata; class Aves; order Cuculiformes; family Cuculidae; genus Phaenicophaeus; species Phaenicophaeus curvirostris. The sequence continues at coordinate 40,600,330 of NC_091394.1, forward strand.
TATGGGAACAATAAGATACATCCTCTGGGCCCCATAAAATGCTTTCAAAGGCTTTTGTTCATATTCACTTAAAAATACGGAATGAATAATTATCTCAGAACATTTATCCATCAATCTCGTTTCAAAAGTCCCATCTTGATGGACTAAATGGGAACTCAAAATAACATAGCTGTTCAATAGTATACCTACAAATATAAATATTTGATTGAATTGTATATGGTATGGGTGCAAATGTATTCACAGAATAAAATAATAAAATAATGTTTCTCCTTAAGGAAAACCTTGCAAAACCAACTTTACTCCAAGCAGGAATAACTGAATCATCATTACGACTAGTTCAAAATTAAAAGCATCTCTGACTTTCCACACCATCCAAGTCATAGAAAGTAATAGACTTTATCTTGTTAACAAGCCAGCCAGCTCCACTCAAGGTCATCCAGGCAGTCAATGTTATTTTTTGGTAGCCAAACAAGGCCAAACCACATTGATTTTCAAAGAAAAGAGACTTAATATATTTAAGAGTTAAGGACTGGAAAGGAAAGCCAAGTCACTGAGATTGAAGGGAAGGAATGTGAACGCAGTGCAGCTAGTGTTTGGAGGGAACTTTCTTCAGCTGGCCAATGACATAAAAATTTAAAAAGACAAAGGATGAATTATAAAAATGTAATAAAACTGTTAGTGTTTTTTTCCCTCTACCAGCCCTGTTGAAGGAAGTTCAGTACTTTTCAAGGAAAGGAATCAAGCAAGGTATATTACAAAATATTATAACTGCAGCACACAGCATTACATCTAAAATTCAGGGGATTTTCTACGGTGTGCAACTGTGGGATCGCTACCTGTCACTGTGTATTCGGGGTTTCCATCATATGGGTTTCCCAAGTGCACCATGCATTACATATGGTCTGTTTCTGGCCTCCCTGTCAGGGCCAGGAGGACATTGCCCAACCTCCTGGGAGCTGGGTCTGCGTGTGGCTGCCTGTGGTCACCTCTCTCAGGTACAGAGAGGCTGCACCCTGCTGGCGATCCCTGTCAGCTTCCATCCCCCTGCCCTGCACACCCTATGGGCAGCCTGCACTTGATAGAGCCTGACAGACATATCTTAACAGTGTGGCAGCATTCAAGAAAGGTAGTGCCTATTTTACATAAGCTACTCATTGACTGGAGCCATTTGGACTTGGAAGAGTGCAAGTTCAAGGGGACGATTGCATTCCCATCACAAGCACCTGGTGCTTTTACCGTTATTCTCCACACCACAGGAAGAAAAGAGCAGTAAGAAAGAAACACGCACTGCAGCACTATAGTGACAAGCTAAAACTGTATCCAGAATAGACAAGGAAGATGCTATCTGAAGCCTGAGGTTCACAATTACAAAGCCAGTGTTAAGATTAACTTGATCAGATATTTTTCTACACAGAGAAAAGGACAATCAAGCAAATTACTAGAGGGAGGGAGGAGACAGTACATGTCTTGAAAATGTGCACTAAACCACAGAAATTATTAAAAATTATATCTATGTATACATTTGCTAAGCCAGCTGTGTATAATATTTTAGATATGCTTTAAGGTTGTTTTGCACCAATAACTCTTTAAACTGTTTCTGGTTTTACACTGGAAGTCAGTCTCTTCAGTGTACCAAAGCCCACTATTTCTTTGACAAGCCCTTACTAAATAAATAATTCACCGTTTTGATGCTTTTGTTTTAAGGAGGGTAAAAAGTATATTCTGCCAGTAAAAGTTGCAAGATTTCCATCTTTCCAGCAGTATAAATAACTTAACAGAGACATACAGCCAGCTGTCGCTTTTACAGTCACATCTACATGCACAATTCCAGTTAGTGCTGATGATAGTGTTATGTGCATGCATGAAGAATAGAAAAGCATCTAGTTTCTGCAGTCCAACTCAGTTGTGTTTGTTTATTCAGATTTAATAACCTGATGTTGCATAATCCTGAGATGCTATTTAGCAGTCCCTGAAGAGAATCTCATACCATTGTTAGACTGGCACATTACAGTTATGAACATGTATTCAGAACTCAGCAAAAACTGTCTACAGTGCCACAGGATTCATGTTAACTATTGGGATAGGCTGCTGAGTGGGAAGAAGAGAATGAGAGAAAAAGAGACTACCATGAAAAGTTGTTTGGCAGAGGCTGAGAAAATCTTTGAGCTAGAACACAGACTCCTGATCTTCACTTTTACCTTCAGCTTTCATTAAACCTATTGTGCTTAAAACAGTGCTGCAACATGATTTTTGCCATTTGCCTTGTTAGCTTTCTAAAGCTGGTTGACTTCTTGGTTAGCTTGTACTGTATTCTTTGGCAGCCTGGGTCACCATCAGAGATGCCTGTCCCAAGCTGGATTTACAAAGAAAGAAACACAGATTTTGCCCAGCTTACCTTCCCTGCGGAAAAGCAATAGAGTCACTGAAGTCATCTCAAGAGCAACTGATCAGAAAACAGTAAATTCAATCCTTTTGTCATCATGAATTATTTCATTTTCCAGGTGAAGCAGTTGATGGTCATTCTGATCTTCCAACAGTCCTGGAAGACTGGGGAAGTCCCACTGGACTGGAGGATGGCTGATGTTGTGCCTATCTACAAGGGTCGCAGGGAGGACCCAGGAAACTACAGGCCTGTCAGTCTGACCTCAGTGCCAGGGAAAGTCATGGAACAGGTGATCTTGAGTGCTATCATGAAGCACATGCAAGAGAACCGGGTGATCAGGCCCAGTCAACATGGGTTCACAAAAGGCAGGTCTTGCCAGACTAACCTGATCGCCTTCTATGACAAAGTGACTCAGCTGCTGGATGAGGGAAAGGCTGTGGATGTGGTCTTCCTGGACTTCAGCAAAGCCTTTGACACAGTTTCTCACAGCATTCTGCTTCAGAAACTGTCAGCCTCTGGCCTGGACAGGCGCACACTCTCCTGGGTGGAAAACTGGTTGGATGGCCGGGCCCAGAGAGTGGTGGTAAATGGTGTGAAATCCAGCTGGAGGCCAGTGACAAGTGGGGTTCCCCAGGGCTCAGTGCTGGGTCCAGGCCTGTTCAATGTCTTTATCAATGACCTGGATGAAGGCATCGAGTGCACCCTTAGTGAGTTTGCGGATGACACTAAGCTGGGTGGAAGTGTCGATCTGCTGGAGGGTAGGGAGGCTCTGCAAAGGGATCTGAACAGGCTGGACCGCTGGGCAGAGTCCAATGGCATGAGGTTTAACAAGGCCAAATGCTGGGTCCTGCACTTGGGGCACAACAACCCTATGCAGTGCTACAGACTAGGGGAAGTCTGTCTAGAAAACTGCCTGGAGGAGAGGGACGTGGGGGTGTTGGTTGACAGCCGACTGAATATGAGCCAGCAGTGTGCCCAGGTGGCCAAGGCGGCCAATGGCATCTTGGCTTGTATCAGAAATGGCATGACCAGCAGGTCCAGGGAGGTTATTCTCCCTCTGTACTCAGCACTGGTGAGACTGCTCCTCGAATACTGTGTTCATTTCTGGGCCCCTCCCCACAAGAAGGATGTTGAGGCTCTGGAGCATGTCCAGAGAAGAGCAACAAAGCTGGTGAGGGGGCTGGAGAGCAGGTCTTACGAGGATTGGCTGAGAGAGCTGGGGTTGTTTAGCCTGGAGAAGAGGAGGCTGAGGGGAGACCTCATTGCTCTCTCCAACTACCTGAAAGGAGGTTGTAGAGAGGAGGGTGCTGGCCTCTTCTCCCAAATGACAGGGGACAGGACAGGAGGGAATGGCCTCAAGCTCTGCCAGGGGAGATTTAGGCTGGACATTAGGAAAAAATTCTTCACAGAAAGGGTCATTGGGCACTGGAACAGGCTGCCCAGGGAGGTGGTTGAGTCACCTTCCCTGGAGGTGTTTAAGGCACGGGTGGACGAGGTGCTAAGGGTTTAGTGTTTGATAGGAATGGTTGGACTCGATGATCCGGTGGGTCTCTTCCAACCTGGTGGTTCTATGATTCTATGACTCCTCCTGCCCAAATGAACAAAGCTATGGCCCCAAATCCAGAGTCAGAGTGAACTGTGAGATCTGTTCCCTGTCACACTCCTACAACACACTGGCACAGTTTCATGACACCACCTGCTTCTCCATAAGGGGGAGAGATACCACTTTCTGCAAGACAGATACATATAGACATATAGATATCTACATAGATACAGATAGACTTATCTAAAGATGTACATATTGAAATATCTAGATATTTATATCTATATGTCTACCTATCTACTATATCAAGATATAAATACACATACAAATATCCAAATATTCTATCAATTGCTAGTAGATAGACAGATCTATATAGATATTTATATCTAACTATATATCTAGATCTCAATAAAGACCTAGATATAGATGTAGACATCTATGATTCTATGTTTCTATCTAGATCTATATGGATATCCATCTAGAGCTATAGATATCTATCTAGACAGGTATCTGTAGGTGTCTATTTATAGACAGACAGATAGATAGATAGACAGATAGACAGACAGAGATAGATAACCTTCTTCTATGCCTATATAGAACCGTGTCTATATTAATTGACATATGTGGCATCTTGGCTTGTATCAGAAACGGCATGACCAGCAGGTCCAGGGAGGTTATTTTGCCTCTGTACTCGACACTGGTGAGACTGCACCTTGAATACTGTGTTCTGTTCTGGGCTCCAGTATTTGCTGGTTGCTCTAATAATTTTAGCCCAGTTAAAAAGCAACATTCTCCCCACCCTAAGAGCACAGACAAAAGAAAGCAATATTGCTAACTTCCTATTATTTATAAACCTATACTGCTGAAACAGCAGGAATTGGATTGATTTCATCACAAACCTCCCTGATTCTCCATTGTCTTGGAGACATTTAATTTAGACTATGGTTAAAGTGAATTAAATTACTATTAATCTTGTCTGCGGAAAGAATGCTCCAGAAAGGTAAATGTATTTCTCTTGGTATGCATGAAAATGAAATGATAAATTGATACGTGCAAATGTCAATGCAGATGGAGCTCTTATAATTACCAATGTGTAACTCTATTGATTACATTTGTAGATTGTCAAGTGGGATTGTACTGAATGAATTCTGAGAAATCAGTTTTTGGATATGCTCAGAGATGAGACTATGAAACTATTCTGGTTCTAAGCTACATCTGGGTAGAAATAAAGCACAGAAGGTCGCCATCATGTTAGGTGGACACATGTATGAGCAAAACTGACAAGATGACAGATTATCAAACTGATTTTGCATGAAGCATCTAAACTCTATTACAGGCTATATCTAGTCTTATTAACTGACTAGAAGGAAATGAGATTGAAAATTATTTAGTAAAAAAGCAACAGTTCATTGGTAGCTATTAAACTGAGATTAGCTTTCTAGGTTCCTACTGCTTTTTAGCATATGGAAAGAAATGTCTCGTATTATTGTTATTTGCCTAATTTTGCTCATATTTATCATTTTTTATGGGCTGAATAACGGATGTTAGTATCCAGACTATCTCTGTTACTGCTAGGGTTAAGATGTACCCTATTGAATTATTATCTGACTTGACGTTTTCATGGGCACTGTTTGAACTTCTGGCTTTTGATGTTCAAAATAATTTCAAACGCTCTTAGTGAGCATGAAGCATCATCTGCCTGCCATGTATGTTTGTACTACTTTAAGTTCTATTCCATAATTGTTTCTAAATATAACAATTTATCTAAATCTATGTCTATGGTTAAAGTTTTATTCCTGTGCCTCAGCCCTAAAGAAGGATATGAGAAAATCAGTTACGCTGTAGGTTACCTAGATGTCCAGTATGTTCTTATAAGAAGGAAAGGGCAAGAAAATGCTTAGCTTATAGATAATTGAAAATATGTTTGAATCTAAAGTGGGATGCAACTTATAGATAAGTCTCAACGCAAAGAGTTCAATTTTAGCCATTGTGAACTGTGACATGGTAGTTAAAATGACCTTTTCCTAAATGAATGTCAGTGACTCCTTATATGCTAAGCCAACTCTGTAACTTCTTTAGGCATGCTGATGAGTACTTTACGATTTCTGTATCTCTTCAGATTTTTCACACACAAATGTGATTTCTTTTAATCAAACCAGGTTGTATACAGAAATCACAGCTGAACAATTCATGTATTATGTTTCGATGGCATATTGCAGAGTCTGGAGCTCCTGCAAATCCCTAGGATTTCTGGAGCATAAAAGCCATGCAAGAATATCAAATACAAATACAAAATTCAACAGGTTTGCATCACTCGTCTTCAACAAATTTATACGAGTATTATTTTTATTGCAAAGAAAACCTTTGATCCATGTCTATGATGCACTGTTCACTTTCCATCACAGATTTTCATCACAGTTGCTGCACTGTGTTTCCAAAGAACAATATTCTCTTTGTGTTATACTTGTTTCAGAAAGTCAGCCCTCGTTGACATATCTACTATGATCATGGAGATAACATTAGTGGATTGTATCATTCTTTTTTTTTCTATTCTTATAGTATAAAATGGTATTACATACTAATTCATTTCATTTGAGTCATAAATATGGCTGACATAGTAGTTATTAATTTGACACAGTAGTTATTAATTTAAAGGTATTTTAAACAATCTGTCTTACCAGAACAGGAAGAAGACATACATGAAAATTTTACAGATTACAACAAAATTCTGAAATTATGCTTTAGTTTCTCCTGGGAAGCTTTTGTCCGAGCATTTAGGAGCAGGACAGAAGCTTCCAATATTTATTTTTCACCAACTCAATGGAACTTTGTCCTCTTTCTTATCATTCTCAGACTGTTTTTCTCTGGATGTCCAATCTGGCCTTCTGAACCAGATTGGCTTTTATTTTCTCTGGCTGCTTGCTAAAATAATGAAGTGGGATTAAGTAGAACAGGGATATGAAGTCCTATAGTGAAAAAGAAGCATCAAGAAAAGGGGAAGAAGATAGAGTCTGCAATGTTCTACCTTTCCAATACACATCATACTGTAGCACAGGACATTGCAGCTGTGGTTGCATATATATAATTGTACTTCATATAACACATATTTTATGAACTATGGGAATAAATCCAGTGAGGACTATTCTACTCCCTTGCAAACAAACACATGCTCTTGAAAATCACCTGGGCACAAAATCTCAAGGCTAACTTGAAGTCAGTGTTTGAAAATAGCTGCCTTGCATGGAAGAAAACCTCTTTGAAAGAAGGTGCTATTGGAAAGTGGGCTGATGCATATTTGTTTTAAAAATGGAACCGATTAACAATCGATACTACCAGCAGATGATGTTGAACTCAGAAAGAAAATGGCTTTATGTTTTTATAGAAGTGACATTCATTCAGATCTCTAGTGAAAGCTGTCAGAATGAAGGCTTAGTGGAGTTTGACTGAAGCATGTGAACTCTCTAATCTCTAGTTCAGCTGTTTTCATAAATCATTTTCCACTGAGTCATCAAAATGCCAGTTACCTAAAATGCCATTAGGAAAAAAAAACCCTAGCCTTCCTATCATTCCTGCAACAAAACCTTTTCTGTAAAGTTCTTCTCATTCTTAAACTACAAGTTCTGTCTATCAAGAGCACATTTTGTCTTTGTCTAGGCGCTGAAAAAAAATCCAAATACAGGAAGCTAATATTATGTAGATTTATGACTACATTATTTTATCCATGGTTTACTTCATGGTTTCTTTTGTTGCCATTGGACCCTGCACCTTTCATTGTTTATTAGAATAACAATCAGACCAAACAATAGTTCAGGTTCACTGGAGCTCTTACAGCTCATTCAATGGGTTCCCAAAGAGTCTTGGAAACTGAACAAGTTTTTATTTTACCTTTTCCTTCCCTTCTGAGGAATATGTGAATTGCCTGGCAAATCTACAGTGCTGCACTAAACTGCCATTTGGCAAAAAAAGGAGTTTGACAGCTGACCATAATTTCAATTTTTCTTCATGCCAGTGAGAGTGGGAGAACTCAGGCATTGCTCAGTTCCTCCAGAGGACCAAAAGTAACTGATTTTCAAAATGTGGAGTGCCAAGTTTAGTCTACCTTGTCAAGAATAGCACTGTTCACAAGGGTGGCTGGATATGAAACTACAGGGGAAAGTAGCAAGGACGGCATAAGGCTTTTAACTTCTCCCTCTGGAGAGCAAAAGAAAGTGAAAGGTTTAATTTTCCAGCTAGTGAAACATGATTGGTTATAAAGGCACATGCGGAGGAGATGCTGCAAGGCATTGGCACAGGCAGCACAGTACCTCTATTGTGCTCAAAGCGCAGCGCTTCACCAGCCCTAACACTACCACGTTGTATCTTGCAATACTACTGCAAGCAACCTGACAGCACTGTGACTTATGTCTCTGCCATATACACATTGTGGGCATGGTCTCCTGGAATAAAGTCCAGGCATCTGACACTACATTAAGCTCTTCAAATAAATCTCTGGGTATCTGTGCCAAGGAACACACCACTGCAATTCTGTTATCATAATAGTTCTGTTCTGCTCCTGCATGATTACTACTACTGCTGGAAAGGTTCCAGTCTAGGAAGCAAAGAGCAATTTTATTGAAGGGTTAAAAGAAGGTCATGCTGCTTCATTGTAGTACTTTGCTTCATATCAGAATGGAAATTTCTTGAAGGCCAACTATGCCTTTTTTTTTTTTTTTTTAAGGAAAGTAAGTATGAGATCTGAAGTGTTGGTACTGAACTGTCAGTTTAAGATTTACATAAAACACATATCTGGCAAGGCTGCATATCTCTCCAGCAAGGCTTCTTGTGGGGAAACAAAATTTCAGAAAAATGTCTTGAAACTTGAGATATATAAAATAAAAAAAAAAAATCGTAAGAGTCAGAATGAAGCGGCAGATTGTACCTTTGTGATGGGTTGATGGCACATACTCATAATCTGAATTTTTTTCCCTTTTCCCAGGAAAAGGGATGTCAGACCACAGAATCACAATCAGTTATTGAACAACCAAAAAATTGCAATGAATTGTACTTTTTCCAATTCTTTTCTCTTTTCGGGACAATCAAAAAGTACTCAGTTTTAGATACCCTTCTGAAATGAAACCACTGAACCTAATAGGGACATTTTCTATACATCCAGGATTTAGGACAGAGAATTATCCAGAATCAACATGATTTGACACCATCAGGCAGGTAGTACCAGACCTTAAGCAGAGGCTGAGCCAAGTCCTGCATAACACGTTGTTGCCTTAAGCTGAGTCAAATTTAGACACTAGCGGGGCTGAAACTCCGTGTCAAAAGAGGCAGCTCTGGTTTTGAATAAAAAAATTCCTTCCAAAACATGAAAGTGATCAAGTGAATTCTCATAAAAAGGAAAGATTTTTACATCTTGCCGGTGTGCCTGGGCAACTGGCTACTTCTAGTTTTTGTACGCATAAACAATATCTGTACATGCAAAGGTTTAGATATGGAACTGAAGATACTCCCTTGGAAACTTAGATGAAAGTTAACGTTAGTGTGTATTATCACGGCTTTTAGACAATACAAAGGTTACTCCTGTATTTTTGAAGGCATCAGGTACTGTTTGCATAATTTTATATCAGTTTAGCATTTTCAAAAACAGAATGCAATCAAAGGAAAGTCTTGAATCTCTAAACCTAAAACGACAGAAACACAACTAGGAAAAATATCCCAGACTACAGGACACAACTTTTCTGCAATCTGAGCCTCTTTTTCTAAATTGTTCTTTAGTAAAATGAAGTTCCTTTTTCTTTTGCTTGCACAGATAATTATCTTTCTTGTGAAATGTAAGTGATTAAATTATGTTGTCCTGATTTAGGAGATCTCTTTGTTAATCACTAGGAGCAATGTTCCTATCCAGTGACTTTCTTTAATATTGAAGGAGGTAAAATCTGAGAGGGAAAGCTTTCTTAGCTAGAGTGCTAATATTTAGCACAAAATTCACTTGGTATCGACTTGGCTTTAGCCTCAGTTGTTGAGCAAGCAATAAACACTTTAAATGTCTTTGGGATCACTGAGGCCAGTGCTATGAAGAATTCATGAAGCAGGGATAGCAAAGTCTGATACCTTGATATTACTTTCAAAGTCTGGAGCTTCCTATCTGCATCTGACTGAGCCTCTTTTGTAATCTTTGATACTGATCCTTCCTCAAGAGCACAGCTATGGATGAAGAGTTTGAGTTGAAAGTCAAAATCAGAGCCAAAAGTCACAGCTGCCCCCTCCAAGGTGGCCAGGCTGGTGCTTTCTGACCTCCTGCCAGTTGGTTTGGGAAGCTGAGCTGCTCTCCTCATCACAGCTCACAGCCAGCAAAAGAAGGACGTGTAGAAGAGACAGGGAGGTGACATGAAAATCTGAATAACAACGAGACTTCATAGAGTCCTGCTAATAAGACACCAAGAGCACCCTCTGATATAGATGGGTTCTGCCAATATGTTCAGCACATAACAATAAAAATCCATTTCTCTCCCCATTCCCTGTCTCCCTTTACTTATTCTTGTGCTTACGGGACTTACCAGGACCCCTTACTGTGCTTCATTTCCATTACTCTTTCCAGTCTACTTGCTTTACTATCAAGAATATTTTTTTACTTTTTTTTTTCTTTTGGTAACGTAGTCTAGTATTCTACGGTATTTTTATTCCTTCATACTTGATAGCAATTTTCTGCAGTCTCCTCTGCCCTCTGTAGCTATTTACAAAGATTAGCAGTTTGCAAGAGGTAATGAGTTTCTGTCTTTTCCTTCTCTCTTTCTCTCTTTCCCTCTCTGCTTCCTTTTTTTGGCACAATCTTTCAGTTATTCAAAATAAACAGACAAATGCATAATTAAGAACCTTAATGCCAACGAGAAAACATAATTGAGCTTTCTAAATACTAAGGAAAGAGAGGGAGAGCTTGATAAGTTTTGCTACATTTCCTTTTAAGTCATGGGGTAGGGATATTTTTTTTTCTCCCTCACTTAATTCTTGTTCAGGAACAAAAGATTTTTGTGTATGCAAGAAAGAGGAGATAGTGATTTTTGATTTGCATTTTCTCTTTACTAGAGCCTGGCATTTTACTGAAAATAATAAAAAAAAAGAACAATTTCCATCTTTGAAACAAAATCATCTGTTTAAATAAAAAGCCACTTCAGTAAGAAATAATAAAAAATAATCATGATTTTTCCAAAGCAGGACTGAAATATCCAAAGGCCAGTAGAAAATGGCTAGCATTCATTTAAAGGTGTCTGTTTCTGAAGCCTCCATTTAAGCTGTGGATAAAAAATCCCATTAAACAATTTGTCCTTACTTCACATGAAATTTCTTCCCTCTTTCAAAAAACTGCAGAAGCCTTGTAAATATATCCATACTCATGAAGCCTCTTTAGTGAAATTTGTTTGCCATATGAAAAGCCACGGTCATTAATGTCATTTTTTATTACACCGGTACTCTGAGACACTAGTCAAGACCGTCTTCCCCATGCTGATGGTGGCACTGGAAAACGCTTCGGTGCAAGCACGCTGGGGAGGAAAGCAGGAGGGGAGCAGGTGCTACAAGGAAGGGCATCCTCTTGCTTAGAGGTGCTGAGACCCACACACACCTCATGAGTCCCAGGCCAGTGGTCTGCCTCCTGGACCAAGCCAGTGCCTGGGAAATAGCTTGGGGCTGGGGCTGATGTCACCATTCACAGTCACAGCAGCTATATATCTACACAGTAATCACTGAAATTTAAACTTATCAGAGATAAAGACACCAGGCTGACCTACTAGTGCAGCTACACAGAGCAGATTTCCTAGCTGCTGAGATGGTGAAGTTCCTGACTGCAGGCACTTGCTTCTGGTGGGAGCAATATATCTCACAGACCGAAACACCATCTTGTGTCCTGGGGAAAGTCAGTCAGTCAGAAAGCCAGTCAGACAAGAAAGCCAGTCAGACAGTGTCATAGCCCAGGCCTGTGCCCTCCCAGGACCTTGAGAAAGACACTGTGTGGTCACCTGCTGCAGCAGGTGCACTGATGGAGACTTTCCAGGAAACTGCAGGGCTCAGTTCAACATCAGTCCTGTTGACCAGTATAAAATGGTGACAATAGGTACGACAATCTCACCCAAGGTGACCTGCGTTGGCAATTTGTTGTTCTCATGTCCATGATGAACTTTGGGGATACCTCCAAAATATCTGCTGGCCACATTCAGGTTTCTTCATTTCCCTTATGTTACTGGACCAAAAAAAACCAAAAAAAACCCCATTGTTTTTCTTTTAATATAAATAAGTCGTTCTGGAGGGCAGAATATAAAGATCAACAGAAAAAAAAATATTGAAGATTGATTGGTCTCACTTAAATTCTGACTTAGTTTGACCTGAGAGGAACTTGAAGCTATATCTTTGTAGAGGATTTCTGAGAAGTTATTTTCGGACATCTCCTCAGCCTTGGAAGTACCTTGGAAGTACCTGAAAGTAACCCATCTCCACTTTGGCTAGTGAGCTCCCTAGGCACCTAAGTAGAGACTCCTGAATGCCACTTCAGACCCCAGACTGGCCCTGTGCGTGTGGATTTCTCATTAATTTGCTCAGACATTTCAATTCAATGGCCCATCATGAAGTATTCTGCTACTCTCCACTTTCATAAAACAATTTCTTAAGTATAGCATTCACATAGGAAACTTGAAACCATTTTAAAGTTTCTCTCAGCCTGAGAGGACTTGATGTGATTGCTCCCATATCCTAAAAGGCAGCCAAGACTGAGATGGGATCAAACTGCTTCCATTTCTTGCAACTCCTCATCTTTATGGGGTAAGTAAGACAAAGAGATTAAGAAAGGCAGAGCCTGACTCTGTGGTCTGGCTAACAGCAGAGGCTCTAGTTTGAGGGTATATCTGCTTTTTGGTCCCAGATATAGAATTTGCTTATGCCATTTTGCGTTGAAGAGTCACTGAAAAACGTACCAAACAGACTAGGAGTGCACAGTAAGGCTCAGAGTCTCAGTCACCCCTCTTCCGCATGAGTAAAAAAAAACACCTTTTTTTCTCCATAATCAATATTTCCTCAAAATTAGATTTAAGTAAGCTGTGCTGATTTCACGTTGTATCTGATATTGCAGTTTTTCCCATATTCTTGATGAGAAAATAGTATTTGAAAAGATCCTATGATCCTTTTGCAAAAGCATACATAGCTGTACTACCTTTCACCTGAAGAGCAGCCAAGAACAGCTAGAGACAGCCCTTTGTCCTGGTGCTCCTCAAAGAGTCCGAGTGAACCAGAAGATGTGTTGAAGTCCTGTACAGGAACATTTGCATGGGAGCTTCCACACAAGGTGCTTTTGTTTCACAGAGCTTATGCTCAGTGCAGCTCCAGTGTTGCTTTCTCTACCATTCATTTCTCTCCTCTACACTTTCCAGTTGTCACAATGCCTATCAAGGTTTGGCCTGGCTTGTGCCACTTTACTGCACTTAAACGCTCTAGCATTACAACAACAGAAACTTAACACTCTGTAAATAAACCCTATTGTTTTTACCAATGTGCAAGCCTACTATCATTAGCCTTAACTTCACAGAGGGTGAACATGTTCTGAATAATATAGCATGATTTTTCCACTCTCCTGCTGATTTCTCTCAATGTTTCATTTTAAAATTCTTGTAGCTGAATATAGGCCAAACTCCAACACTTCAGCTGCTCACACAGGACCAATACTCAGCTCTGAGTCCACAAAATCAAACTGCACAAGAACTGGAAAATGAAAGTGGGCATGTATTTTTTCAGTAAGAGCCCCAGATGGAAAGGAGGCCAATTTTTTCTTGCCACTCTGTTGCTCGGTGGTGGGGCAAGGTTTCTTCTTCAGGGACTCTTCCTGGCTACAGCTGAGCCCTGGTGGGGAGGTACAGCTTTAGAGGGTAGCTGGTGCCCAGCCCAGCTGACACAAAAAGGCACATTCAAAGTTCCTCTTGGTAGAAAAGATCATTTAGATGACTTGATCTGTTATCACACCTTTGGACAAAAAGATTGAATTAGGCAGCATCACTCAGTCACTTCAACAAATGCCTGGATTTGTTAACTGCCACAGTCCATTGCTTTCTGATTTTTATGGAGTCATGCTTTGTTTCAGCTTTGTACAATGCTATACTGTAATCTATTGATTAGACATCTATTTATCAGGAATCTTTTTCCCGTTTTGGTATTTTGGGGAATGATTACATCATTTCATTTATTTTATTCTTTTCTTGTACAGAGGCAACAGGCTGAGTTTCCTTAGGTCCTAATTCCTTCTCATAATTCCTTTGGGAAATTAGGTTATCTATTTTCCTGCAGTATTTCTACTGAATAACTATGGAATGGTATTTGAAATACCCTATTCTAGGTCTCACTGGAATAAGCTAAAGAAAAAATAACTTTGTTTTCACTTTTTGGTAGTCCCTGCTTTGGATTCCATGTGTCAAATTGAGTTTTGTACATCCAACACCATACACAGATATCATCTGGTTCTTTTTTTGTGCCCTTTTCAGAGGCATTGCTTTCAAAAATATTAATTAATTTCATATTTGGTAATTCATAAAGAACGCTAGCAGTGATGAGTTGCATTTATTTTCTAGAGTGAACTGAAGCAGTGATGAAATAATATTTTCATAGTACCTGTATTTATGTTACCACCATGATGTAAAATAATGTTTAAAATGGTATATTTTGCAAAATGCTAAATGTTCTGGTGTCTTTGCAAGTGAATATCTGGAAAAGGACAAGAAGTAATACTGTGATTTAAATAACTTACAGCCAGAAGTCTAGCACCTCGGGGATAAAAAAAAAAAGAAAAAGGCATTTTCTTTTGAAGACTTTCCTGCCAAGCATGAGTAAAGCAACAGGTTTGCATTCAGACTCCCACTCATGGTATTCATTAAAACAAATAAGCAATGAAATTGTAAAGAAAGCATTACACAGCTTAAAGCCTGGTCTAGTATCAGATGAATAGTAAATACATTAGTGTTGGCTGAGCAGTGGTGAAATACATTTTTACATACCAGGAAAAAATGAACTCATTCAAGGATCTTTGTGTATACAAAGGGATTCCTGAAGAAACACATCCATTGCAGCATAATTGAGAATTTGTTATTGCTAATCCTAGGGCTTTGAATTTCCATCCTCCAGCTTTCATTTCCTCTGCATAGCCTGTGTTGCAGTAAATGCATATAAGCCAGCCCAATGCAGGCAAAGAGGGAAATAAGAAAACATAGTGCCTGGAAAGAGGTGCTAGAGCCAGCTAAAACAATCACCCCATTACCCTGCTACAGTGTGTAGTAACAATCATTTCTCTTTTTTAGGCTTTTTTTAATGCTAAACCATAGCCAACATATTTTAAAATTTATGGATGCCAAGTGACAAAATGTCTTCAGTCTTTCAGCACGCACTTAGTAATCATAACATTTTTGTATTATTATAGGCAGTACTGGCAGTGTGTTCAATGGTGCATGGAATAAATAAGCTAACATTAACAGTTTCCCTTAAAATTCATGTGATGGTTGCAGCTTAATTAAATGTATCTTTCTGGGAAACCATAATAATTGTAATGAATGAATTTACTGCTGATCTGCAGCAGTGAGAACCTGCTCAAAGCATTCCTGACTTCAAAACTAGGAGACATTTACAGCTGCCTGGATTGTAACTACTCCATAACACTGCCGTTGAGAAAGGCAGCCAATACCATCAGTATTGATGTCAGTTTGATAATTGTCCCTTTCTTCCTTACTAGCCATTATACATAATGTTTGTGGGTTTTTTCCTGCAGAAGGACGCCTCGGCCAATTTATATCTCCCATGATCTTCCACTGTTTTCCACTGTTGGGATTCCAATACAGTGTTTCAACCATACAAGGAGCTGTTCTGTGACTAGATGTCTGAATTCTTCCGTAAAACAATACTTTAAAACAGTTTAGATATTATGAACAGTTAACCAGAAACAAGAAGCTTCCATTTTGTTTCAAAAAACTAAACGTGTCTCTCCAGATTAAACCAACTTATCTTAGGGAGGAGGGATTCAATATCCTCTGCAAGATAATTGGTTCCAATTTTACAAAAATCACTTTTCAATTAAAAAAACAAAACAAAGAAGCTTTTCACTGGAAAGTTCCCAACTAGCTCTAACACTGACAGATTGTGACTTCTGAGCAAAAGCCAAAATCAAACACAAAGACATAGGGCCTGGAAAACTTGCCTTGCAAGTTCAAAATGAAGAAGCTGAGGGCAGACATTTGACAAAGGTGGATAGACAGATATTTAAACATATTTGAACTGCATAAACATCAAGCATGGAGAGAATTTCAGTATGGTGTCATAGAATAGATGAAGGAGACTTACAATCATGAGGTAGTCTCACAAAACAATGAGTCAGAGAGGCAGAGTAGAGTTTTATGAGTGACATCTATTTTGCTAATGGTAGTAGAAAAATGGAAAAGGTTAAAAGTGTGCTACCTTAGTGTTTGGGGCTTAGAGGGGTAAGCAGAAAACAAACTAAACAACTGGAAATATTAAAGAATATAGTTGATATTATATAGGTAGAACTACAGAATATCCTATATCCACATTGACAATGAAATGCACTGAACAACTTAACAGGGCATTTTCTAGTTCTTCATTTCTGTAACTGTCCACTGACCAGAGTATAAGGAATACCATGCATGGGACACCATAGACACAAAGAAGGCATTGTTGGCAGACCATGTGTTATCATGGAAAATAATTATTTAAATAAAAACTACTCTTCAAATAAAGTCCTAGGTAATAGCTTTAACAGGCAACAGTAAACAGGAAAAGGGATGGGGGAGAAAACAGTGTTTCATACCATGACCAGTCTCTCCTTCAGCAGCTTGAACTCTTCCAAAGGGCAAAATGTAGAGTGAAGAGAAGAGACATGGAAGGAAATCCTTCTTTTCCCTTCTTTTTCTCCTCATTAATTAGTAGGAGTATTGCATCTCCCTTAAGCCAGACATAGGAAGAATAAAGAGACAAGAAAAAGTATCTTGCACCCAAAGACTCTGAGATGACTGCTGGCTGTGGAAGACTTCTGTTTCCAAGAGAAATAAAAGAATTTTACACTTAGCAATATTAAGGATATAATTAAGAATCTCAACTGTTAGAGTTAAGATACTTTTTTCTTCATCATAGGGTCAAAAGTTCAGCAAAGCTGGCTGTGCAATACTTGCCTGAAGATGTAAGTGGAAAAAAACTAGAAACCACAAAAAATAATGAACCATAAAGTGCAGGATTGATACCACTATGTGCTTTTGCCCTAGATGGCCAGCAGACAAATTTTTAATGAATTAAGACAAACTGATCAGCTAAATAAAAGTTTTTAAAATGTACATAGAACCATAAAGAATCCCAAAGGGTCAAAGTCTCAGAATCAGAAACCAGAAGTCAGAATATTTTCAGTAGTCCAGGGAGAACATTTCTAGCACTTACTTCAAAATGCTTGGAGACTACAGCCCAACAAGCAAGCAAGGAGTCCAAGAAGAGGTAAGGGAGGAGATGGAACAAAAGATGCCAATGTTCAGTTGAGCCTTCTGCAGGGTTGCTGAGCTATGTTGGGTAATTCACTGCTGATCTGATATAGTAGTAAAGCTTCCCCATAACCGTGTCACAGAAAACAGAAAAATAAATATTTCCATGTGCTTATCATGTTAGCTTTGCTTCAGATTAGGTCTCTGAGTGTTATTGTTACAGGGCCAGACCATAATACTCACACAGTCTATACATAATCTGGCTGCCCAGAGTTAAGAAAAAACCGATCTGGATTTAATTTTTGTCAGTCTTGAAAGAGCTTCGATAGTTAAAAAAGCAAAATAAAACCAACTAAGCCCTCTTCACCTCCATATCCACCCCAAAGAGCTGTGGAAAGCAGAGGATTCTTGCAGAATTGCACTGATAATCTGTTCTGCTCCATTTCAGAGGTCCTTATCCAGCAGAACAAACAGTGCGTTGTTCTCAGCAGCAGGGACTGAATTCTCCTGCCATGTGTTGACACTGGTTCAGGGGACAAGAAAGGAGAGAGTGAAGGGGAGAAGCCCTGCCATTTCCATTAGTCAGACAGACAGTAAATTGAGGAAGGAGCAGAAGTTGTTTAGGACTGTCTAGCAAGTGACAACTGTTTGATTGGCAGAGAGCCACAATGAGCATGCTGTGCCTTTAAAATAAGTGTCTATCTGCAGCCTGGAATGTATTCAAATCAGGTTGCATAAAAAGCTGTTCCAGCTGCTTACAAGATACTTACAGTAATTAATAACAGAGAGCTGCCTTTGTCTCCTAGAACCTGCACAGAATAAGAAACAAGTAGAAAAAAGAAATCAAAACAAGTAATTGCCGAGGTCACTTCTAAGGTATTATCATCCAATTTTTTGCACATAAAATTTACGTTTACATACATAGGGCAGGGAAAAGTCACTTCTCTGCAACTCTTGATGATTTACACTGCAGGAGGTGGGGGTAAATCATTTGGATTGTAAGATATACACCGGGACAGATTAGCCAAACTTCTAGCAGGAAGGGTCAAGAGTAGGAAGGCAAACTACTATGCTCCAGCCTCCTGCTCATCTTGTCTTTTCCCTCAGATTCAGATACATTGGCCAAAAATACCTTACACTCAGAGGTCCAGTTTCTGAGTGCTCCTGGGACACTTTAGTGTGAGACCCAAATGCACAGTCACGAGGAACTGTCAATAACTGGATGCTGCCTGCCATGCATGATCATACTATGATTTGCACTGGGAACCTATGAATGTACCCAAGGCACAGAGGTTGCCTCAGTCCACCCACATGGAAGTGTATAAGTTAATTTAATGGAGGAATTCCTGTCCCAGTCTGCTCTGCTTGCAAATGTGCACTTTATTTGTATGTAAAGAAGGCAAAAGAGCAGCATTTTTTCCACAGAGAAAGCGCTCATCCTCAGATTTCTAAAACAGTGGGGCTTTCAGCTGTCTAACATTGCTATGCTTTACTACTTTTTATGCTGACCACACCAAAAAGTACCAGACAAGAGCGAGAATACAAGCCTAAATGTAGTTAGGTGATAGGATATTAACTGACACTATTAGGAAACGTGGAAAAAACTACAGCACAACATATTTTTTTTGCTCTGCAAAGGGATCTGAACAGGCCGGACCGCTGGGCAGAGTCCAATGGCATGAGGTTTAACAAGGCCAAGTGCCGGGTTCTGCACTTGGGGCACAACAACCCTATGCAGTGCTACAGACTAGGAGAAGTCTGTCTAGAAAGCTGCCTGGAGGAGAGGGACGTGGGGGTGTTGGTTGACAGCCGACTGAATATGAGCCAGCAGTGTGCCCAGGTGGCCAAGAAGGCCAATGGCATCTTGGCTTGTATCAGAAACGGTGTGACCAGCAGGTGCAGGGAGGTTATTCTCCCTCTGTACTCGGCACTGGTGAGACCGCTCCTTGAATCCTGTGTTCATTTCTGGGCCCCTCCCCACAAGAAGGATGTTGAGGGTCAGGAGCGAGTCCAGAGAAGAGCAACAAAGCTGGTGAGGGGGCTGGAGAGCAGGTCTTACGAGGATTGGCTGAGAGAGCTGGGGTTGTTTAGCCTTGAGAAGAGGAGGCTGAGGGGAGACCTCATTGCTCTCTACAACTACCTGAAAGGAGGTGCTGGTGTCTTCTCCCAAATGACAGGGGACAGGACAAGAGGGAATGGCCTCAAGCTCCGCCAGGGGAGATTTAGGCTGGACATTAGGAAAAAATTCTTCACAGAAAGGGTCATTGGGCACTGGAACAGGCTGCCCAGGGAGGTGGTTGAGTCCCCTTCCCTGGAGGTGTTTAAGGCACGGGTGGACGAGGTGCTAAGGGGCATGGTTTAGTGTTTGATAGGAACAGTTGGACTCGATGATCCGGTGGGTCTTTTCCAACCTGGTTATTCTATGATTCTATGATTCTATGATATCAAACAGTAGTAATATACACAATGTACAATGTATCGATATCATCTACACATGTGTAAGTACAGCATATCAAACAATACTAATACAATACTTACTCCATAAGCTTCTTTATCTGAGTTAGCACACTAAGACATTTTCACTGCAAGTGAACAAACACATTCAAAGAAAGTGCTAAGGTATATTCAATAATAAATGAAGCCTGCATGTTTGACAGAAAGCATTGTATGATATGCATTTGGTGGTTCCTTCAGGGTACTCAGTGTAGCAGGGATATTGAACCTGGTAGCCAGATCGAGGCAAGACTGCCAGAGAAACATCACCCCAGGTCCAGTCAGTAGTAAGGCTAAGCATGGATTCCCAAGGGGCACACAGGTAAATTAATACCCATACATAATACCCCTATGCATGTGAACAGCCATGCAGGCCAGCACAGACACACACAGCATTCATACAATCATGCGTAGCACCGACAGAAGTTTCCTGTTCCATTTTGGCTGGCCAGGCTATTCCCATACCTCTCCTCTTTTATCCCTCCCTTTTCCCACCTATGCCTCCCCTTATGTAATATCTCTGATGTAATCTGAAAAGGCTCTTCCCTGCACCCTCTATTGAGCCTCATTCTCCTAGGGCAGCCTGTGGAGTGCTCCAGAGAGACAGTCCATGTACTCATCTTCACCATAGGGGGTTAAGACTCCCCTGGGATAGCCATAAGAGTGGCCAGGACAGAGGGTTATCCAGGTTTCCCAGCCTGCCCCTGTGCCTGTCTACTCCTCTGTGTGGCTGGAGATGACCTTTTCATCACATAACCTACTACTTCTGTTCCAACTGGAACATTCTTTTTCTTACACCAAGTGCCTCTGTTTGTAATATATTTAAAGATAAGAAAAACAAGCTACAAGGCAGTTTTTATTCCAAATACTTTTTAAAAGATGTTGGAAAATTCCTAACAGAAATGCAATTTTAAATTTTATTTGAAAAATACCCTCTCAAATGTACAGTATTTTACTAATAGTCTACTAGATTGTTCATTGTATATCTACGAATAGCGTCATTAATTTTGAGCGGCTCTTTAAATAGTAATAACTTGTCAATAGCCTGCAAAATTGCCTTTATTTAATGACAAAGGCTATTCATTATATTAAATATGTTTTCAGAGTATGTCTAAGTAATTTATAAAAATGATAACTTTTACAATATAGTATACAGTCCATGTTTGCAGTAATCTGTGATGCTTTATAATACAACTGTCATGTCATTTCAGTCACTATACAATACTGACAGCACAGTTTTAAACATATCATTGGCTCCTCATAAATTTAATACAAAATCCATAAGATTTTATCATCAAGGAAATAGGAGCTAAACACTTAAAAACCTCCCAAGGTATATATGGAAGTAAATAGAGACTATAAGAGGCCACACAGTTTAAAGATCACCTTATATAATCTGGAACATTCAGATGATTGTTATTGCTGAAAAGGAACATCCTCTCTTCTGTGTTCATTCACCTTATGTGGTCATATCACAAGGGTTGTCATGTCATAAAGTGTATACATCGTGAGGTTATATAAGCCTCATTTCACTCACACAATGAGAAGCTCTGTATACATCAGGATAAGGACAGCAAGAAATAATTCAGAGGCCCTGGAGGAATTAAAAAATGCACCCTGGAAAATGAACAGCTAATCTCTTAGCAGAGAAATAATCCAAAATATAAAAGCACGGAGCAGAAGCATGGAAAAGAGCAAACAAAGCATGAATTTATGATACCCCAAAATCAGAGTAGGGGCCAGCACAGTTTAGATCTCCAGATACAGGACAACACGCCATGGTCTTGATGAAGATCAATCTGCTGCAATATGCTGAGTGTGAAACAATACTCTAACAGAAATATATCAACTGACATATTGGAATGAATTCTGATAAACGCAAGAAAAAAAACAGAAATAATTTTATGCACCGATACTAATTCATATGCTCTCTCTGTCCTGATGACCCACAGACCTCACTTTGTCCTGTCTTGTCTCCTCCTTTACAGGCTAAAATCTGGGCCTGTCTCTATGACATACCCTTGTGGGTGTTCAGCTGTCATTTGAAGTTATGGTTTCTCAACTTCTGCAGACAACACCAATATTCTGCATGTCACTGAGGCTTGCAGCGTAAGTATCATCTTTGGAGAGCATTCCAAGTTGGTAGCTTCTGTCATTTTAAGCCAACCTAAGTGTAAGCAGCCACAAAAAGTGTAACTCAGTTTTCACATGTGAAGTTTGAGCAGAATCCACCACTGCTGGCAGCATGGCTCCAAGAAAACTCATGGAATTGAGAGGAATACACAGTGGGGTAACCCTTTTGATGACAGCCTGTTCAGCCTGAAAATGATCATGTAGTTGGAGTCTGTCACACCCTGAAGGTAGACAGAGCAGGACCCAGAATTATATTTAAACATTTAGTTTATTACCTATAATGTTACAATTCTAAGTCAAGAATATAAGTTTAAGTCTAGACCAAAATTAGCATCCTATAAGGGTTTGGAAAGGACCATACGACCTGTACAGAGCTCAGTGATAGCCTTTAGATGTTTCCTCGAATCTGCTGCGAGTGAAGTTTCTGCAAATGCTCCTGGTCGGTGTCCGTGGGTTGCAAATGACGTCGGGGGTGGGGAGGTGGGTAGGGGGGTCTCAGGCCAGCTGAGAGGTAGCTCCAATTTCTGCTTGCTCCTGTCAGTCTTTTATAGTTTGTTCTGAGACCTCTCCTCGAATACTGTGTTCAGTTCTGGGCCCCTCACCACAAGAAGGATGTTGAGGCTCTGGAGAGAGTACAGAGAAGAGCAACGAGGCTGGTGAAAGGGCTGGAGAACAGGCCTTATGAGGAGCGGCTGAGAGAGCTGGGGTTGTTTAGCCTGGAGAAGAGGAGGCTGAGGGGTGACCTCATTGCTCTCTACAACTACCTGAAAGGACATTGTAGAGAGGAGGGTGCTGGCCTCTTCTCCCAAGTGACAGGGGACAGGACAAGAGGGAATGGCCTCAAGCTCCGCCAGGGGAGGTTTAGGCTAGACGTTAGGAAAAAATTCTTTACAGAAAGGGTCATTGGGCACTGGAACAGGCTGCCCAGGGAGGTGGTTGAGTCACCTTCCCTGGAGGTTTTTAAGGCACGGGTGGACGAGGTGCTGAGGGATATGGTTTAGTGTTTGGTAGGAACGGTTGGACTCGGTGATCCGGTGGGTCTCTTCCAACCTGGTTATTCTGTGATTCTGTGATTCTGTGAATATCTGGGGTCCCAGTCGGCCCAAACTTATCAGTAGTGCCAGTGGTCTGAGAAACAATGGATTGCCGTGCAGCCCCCACCAGTGTGTACAAATCCAGATGATTCCAGGGTCATAGATCAGGATGTTCCCATCACGAGGAACTCATAAATCTTATTAATACTTTTGTTTTGAGGACAACTTCTAAGCCTTGTTTTGTTTCACAGTTAGGATGTATATCTGCACACCTGTGTTGGTATGTGGGAGAGGGGGGTGACCATGGGCCAGTTTGGTCATTCTGATAGGCAAAACAAGTGGCAGAGACATAATCACCCATTCTCCCAGACTTATTTTTGCTGTACAGATGGGCTTTGAGATGGCCGCTGATATGGAGTGGCCACCAGACCTTCGTCTGGTTCCGTTCCACATCGCTGACTCGGTAAAGCAGGAGCCCGCTTCAGCAGCTTCTGTTGGGGGGGAGGATATGTCAGAGTGATAGTGCTAACATCTGGATTTTTTGTCTCCTCTAAAGCAGCTGCAAAGGTGGAACTCCCCTCACACCATGTCTAGTTCCCACATTCTCCTTGAAAAACATTTGGCCTTGAACAATGTATTCTGGTGCAGCTGAGATCTCTCCACAATGCTACTGCAAAGACCATGCTCTGAAGCTCCTTTGACCACAGCTTTCCCTCCTTTACACCCTTCATGAGCTCCCTTCCTCTGTCACATGCAGCACAGACTGGTTATTTTCATTTTCAGATGGCCCTGACTTTACAGCCATCCTGCCAATCATGTCAGCCAGTGCTCAAACATCCATTCTTTAGCTGTCTTAAACTTAACACTTAATGCAATAATCAAAGAAAAAAATTCCAGCTGCTTTTAACTGGAGTATAGTCCTTTGCCTCTGGATTGCTCCATTATTCTCCACCTGATATTGTGGATGGAAAACATACTCAGGAGTATCCCTTTCTCCCTGCTTTGTTCATCTGAAGCTCCAACAGGTAAAATTACTTCAGCCACAGTGCTTGTTCCTGGCAAAGTCCAGATGCTTGAAAAAGACATTCCTCTCCCCTCGACCCAAGCATAACACATACAGACTGTGAGTTAAGCTGTGCGTCACTCAGTCTCATACCAACTGAAACCATTCCCCTGCCATGCTGTAGACTGGTCTTCTCTAAGATCTTATTGTTTTCTGTATGTATTTATCTAAAGCCAGGCTGTTCAGTCCTTAGAAGCATGCCACTGGGACTCATCAGCAGCTTACTGCAAAGAGAAGTAGCTCATGGGTTCTGTAGTAGTATCACTAGCTGTCTCACCTTTAATGTGCAATAAGGTAAAAGCTTTGGAATGAGGATTAAGGTGTTAAACATCAGAGTTCAAACTCAATGAGCGAAAGGCATCGCTACTTTTCCTTGCATCCTCTTTGCCATTCACTCTGGAGGTCTCCTACATCAGATTATGGTAGGAAGCAATATCTTCATCTTGTCCTGCCTTCATGTTTCAGCTAGCATGTCTCTATTCAGGACCCCCAAGGGTTATAAGAAACACAAGAGCAACATGGGTGGGAAAGACATAAATAGATTTAAAAATAAACAGTGGGTACAATATGAGTAGAGAATAGACCGTATTTTATCAGCTACTTAGTCATTAGCTGTTCCACCACAAGCATAGGAAATATATGTTCACTTTGTAATTATAGGAAATTCACTTTCAAAGTGATCTCTTTCCTGCTATAGCAAATATACATGATAAAATGTCCAAGAATAATCACAAAGAGAGGAAAAGGTTTTGAGATAGATATAACGAAAAAAAAAAGAAAGGAAGTACACCTCATGCAGAATTATTTATTAGGAAAAAATATGCATTAACAATACAATGTATCCGCCTACAAAATAATCTCTGGAGGGTATAGATGGAAATACCATCACTCAAGGTATTTGCATATAGACAGGACAAAGCACACCAGAATGTATAGTACAGCAAGAATAAATCTGCCTTGGCATAAGAATGAATCATATGCTTTTATTATAGGAAGACAAGTAACACAACATTAAAATTCAGACTAAAAATCTGAGCTCTTTTTTCTGATTCAACACTCAGTCTAGAGTTAACAGTACTTCCCTTTTCTAATTTCTATGATTTTCAGTTCTTTTAAATATGTTGGTGTAGCAAGTATATTTGAAATACCATGAAAAAAAGATGGTGGAAGGCAGATCTAAAAACAAAGGAAAAATAGGAATCAGTCCACAATGTTGCATATTCAGACAACAGCTTGCACTTGGTATCATGTCCAGGAACTGCAGTCACTCTCTGAATGTTTTACTGACTCACTTCAGCATCCATGAGACTCTATGCCACTCTTTCTGGTAGCATTCATTTCAGCTTTCTGCAAAACCTAGTTCCTACTAGGAATTCTCTCTAGGATCTGCCATGCAACACACAGAGCTAGCAAAACCTTGCATGTTCAGTCAATACATCTAGCTGTGCTGCAGGTTAACCTCATCCCCCTTGCCCTGTCCCAGATGCTCTATGCTTCACCAGAACCACAAAGCAACCAGCTCAGCTGGAGAACGCTTTGCCTTACACATGCATGACTCCCAGCTACTTAAAAACCTCGTTTTAGTCTGTACTGCAAGAGGCACAACAAAGAGGAAGGGGTGGCAGGCAGAGAGAGCCCTTGTTAACACCACACTCTTCTCCAGAACATCAGTCTCCTGGGAGCCATAGAAAATGAGGCATAAAGGAGCGATCCGAGCTCACTGTAAGGAGGTCACGGACCAGCATTGCTCCCAGAGGACCCTGGGGAGAGAGGCATAAAACTAGTGTAAAGCTAACTCTTCTTCCTCACATCGATGTTCAGCTAAGCACAACTCTAAATGGTTTAGAGAGCAAACCTTATACCTTCAGCTTGGGTATATTCATTCAATTTAGCTTTTAATAGGCAATTTGGATTTATGTTGTATGCATGATTTTGTTTAAAAAAGCCTTGATTATGAAAAAATATTATAATTATACCCAGTAAGCTGCATAAAATCAATTAAAGCAAAGCAGGCTGAAAATTATCCTGAACATTTTTGCCTTGTAGTGGTTGGCATGCTCATGGTGGGCAGAGCTATGAAGAAGAGAGCATCACCTTGCAAACAGAGGGAGAATATTTGATACTTCTACTCATGAAAAACAGCAGATTCACTACATCATTGACTGATCACCAGGTCTTCCAAATTACATCAGAAATACTTGTATAAATGTTAGAGCAAAATTAAAAGCAAGAATTGAGCAAAGTTAATTTAAATGCTGTGCAAAGGGCTGTGTTCCTGTTCAGTGCTGTAAATAAGCAGCTGAAAAGATTCACCTTTTCTTTACCAACAAGCTTTCAAGCCTCAGGCTTTTAGGGTGGAAATCACCAGCAAAAAATACAGAAAAAGAAATATTTAGGTAGGTGCAATTGATTCTGTAGAGCCTTGATTTCTATGTCACATAAGAAACTGCAGGAACAATCCTTGATGTCAGATGATGCAATTTCCTGACACAAGTGTGTGTGGAAAGCCAAGAATCAGCTCTGAGACACTATAGATAGTGTCAGTGCTAGGATGATGTGCTACATGATGATGCAGCAGTAATGATGAAACATTACCTCTCACCTGCTACTTAAAATACATTTTGTTAAGTTAGTTAAACAGTTACTGGATGGGGTGTTCTTTTCCTTAGCACAAGAGTACCTGCAGTTAGCTCCTACTTACCTAAAGCTGGATTCTCACGTACCAGGGTCAACTTTGCCTGCTCAGGTTAGTAGGTGCATGTGCCACGTAAATGTGGGCAAACAGCTCCCAGGCCCACTCAGCTCTGCAGGGAGTGCAGCAGATTTGGCACAGAATGGCACCAGAATAGTTAAATACTGCTTATTGTCAGATATGCCCACGCAAAGCCAGGGATGGTGTCTCCACGTTGCACCCCCAAAGCAGAGGAAACACTGAGGAGATGCTCTGGGTGTGCACCTAGATCATCCAGCTGGGCATATGGGATCCATGCTGATGCCACCAGGAGCACTGTCTGCATACCCCAGTATGCAGTATTTCCACTTGATCTGTTCATCTTGCTGCCATGCCCAATTGGGGCTAGCTCCATGCATTTGCTGTGTGCCAAATCAAACAATACTCCACAAAAGCTGGGGTTTGCTGCAGACACATGAGAGACTCTGTGGAAACCAACCATGGTCATTCATGACCAAACCCAAGAACCTAGACCCACTATGTATGGCTGCACTCATCCTCTCTCTTCGCAGACACACTGAAGAGTCCCTACACTAAGTACCCAATGAAGCCCAGGGGCACCAACATGATCAATGCACACTTCTGCCTGCAATCTCAGATCCCTACTGCCCAAGCAAACAGAAAGCCCTCTCCTGTGTAGGTATGTACATAGCCACTAGCCATTAAAGTTGATATAAATATTGTATTAGAAGCCACAGTTTACAAGTGACAAATATTGATAAATATCAGCAATACAAAATCACTTCTTGATGAGTAGCACAACGTACACCACTGCCTGCAGACAACAGACATGGCACTTTGACTGTTAAAGCCATGTCCTCCATCACAGAGAGCCAAAGATATTTTCTTAACTAATACAGACAAATAAATCAATATAAAATAATAAACTTGAATGCAAACTTCTACAAAACAACTATTCAATATTAAATTGGTGGACTTCCTTCTTATTTCTGCTGTCTTGGCTTATTTTTTCAAATGATTTTGCCATATAAACAGAAATAATCCTGAAAAAATTGGACAAGAAATCTTCTAATCCCAAATCCTTTCAAGGATAAGTGGGCTATTTCACGTTAATTTAAATTAATTATTGTATATACATTATGCAAACCAAATTACTTCAGAAAAGGAAGGAGAGGAAGTCTGGACTAGATTATTCCAGATTAATTTCAGTGTAACTACTTTTATTTCAATAACAATAATTTACACTACTACTACTAGGAGCAAAATATGCCACAATGTCTGGCAGATAATGGAAACAGTAGCTCTGCCAGATGCAGTGCCCAGATTTCAGCTTTCTTTGTATAATCTTGTACATTTTTCCCAGTGATTGAAGCAAGTACAGAGAAAATCCATCAATTTTCACCTTACTCTGTTTACTTTTTGGGATTACTACTTACTTTGAATGAAGTTCTTCCAAAGTCTTTTAAAGAAATATAGGGATTATAAGAGGTAATTTGTTTTCACCATTTTTTCTTTAGGTACTGAGCTAGTTTGCAGTCCAGTCACTCAGAAGAAAGTTAACATGATCTGTGATCATTCTTAAAAACTGTGTCTCTTCTTAAAAACTGATCACCTGTTTTTCCTGCTTATTTTCTCAATGAAAATAATTTTTTATTTTACAAGAGATGATGAATTGTTCTGCAAAATAAGATGCATTATCCAATACAAGATGAACACATAAATATGGTTAGTTTAACGCCACTAACAGGCTCAAAATGTAACAGTAAGAGAAACATGCAAAATGAATTAAATGGAATTTAATCAGATGTTGATCAAACCTTCCATCAGCAGCTTACTGACTGGTTTATACTGTAAACCAATGTACTAGGCAAGCAATTAGAACACATCCTTCTGATACTTTTAGTGAGATGGAAATTCCCTTGTTTTATTATAGACTTACAGTAGATGCCTACCCTTGAAAAATACCTACATTCTTTTCTTTTTTTCCACTACCCTGAGACTATCAAGAGGACTATTTTTCCTCACACCTTGGACTAGTTTGGTGTAGCCATCCTTTTATTCACACCTCATTTCCTTACCTTCTGCCAGTGTGTCCTTCCTAAACAAACTGTGTCTTTCTGCTTTAAAGCTCAATTTTGATTGTCTTTACTTAACTATGATTATGTACTGGGACTCAGGGGTCTTCCTGTTTTTTTCTCAAATTGCCTATGGCTTCTTGTGAGCGATCTCCACCTCTGAGCCCAGCTTCCATGCACTCCTCCCTGCAAGATTAGCAAGTGTCAGACCAAAACCATCTGAGCAATGAACAAAATCACCATGCTTAACAATGCTTCTGGCAGCCCCAGGCAGAAACTGGGGGCAAAGAAGTGTCCTTCAGCAGCACAAACTGGCAATGATGCTGCTTCACTTCACAAGCTACATCAGCCAGGATATTTAATACCGATACATACATTCAGAGAATCATTTTATTTTCTGTAATCACCCAATACTGAAGAATGTAAGAGAGCAAAACTGAGCCACGCTTGGTGATTAAAGGAAGCTGATATTGTGTTGGTGATAAAAGAAAGACTAGGGAGAATGTGGACCCTCTCCTGAAGGAAACAGGAGACTTGGTTACCCAGGATACATAGAAAGCTGAGGTACTCAATGACATTTTTGCCTCAGTCTACATTAACAAGGGCTCAAGCCACACCACCCAAGTCACAGAAGACAAAGGTAGGGATTGGGACATTGAAGAACTGCCCACTGTATGAGATCAGGTGGAGACTGTCTAAGGAACCAGAAGGTGCAAAAGTCCTAATGAGATGCATCCAAGGGTCCTGAGGGAATCAGAGGATGAAGTTGCTAAGACACTATTCCATCATGTTTGAGTAGTTGTGGCAGTCCAGTGAAGTTTCCACTGACTGGAAAAGGGGAAACATAACTCCTGGGTTTTTTTAAAGTAAAAAAGGAAGACCTAGGAAACTACAGAACGGTCAGTCTCACCTCTGTGCCTGGCAAGGTCATGGAGCAGATCCTTCTGAAAACTCTTGCTGAGGCACATGGCAAATTAGGAGGTGATTGGTGACAGCCAACATGGCTTCACTAAGAGCAAATTGAGCCTGACAGTTTTGGTGGCTTTATACAATGGGGCTACAGCACTGGTGGTTAAGGGAAGAGCAACTGACATCACCTACCTGGACTTGTGTGAAGCATTCAACACTGTCCTGCACAATATTCTTGTCTCTAAATTGGAAAGGCACAGATTTGATGGATGGATCACTCAGTGGATAAAGAATTGGCTGGATGGTCTCACTTAAAGTGTTTGTGGTCAATGGCTCCATGTCCAAGTGGAGACTGGTGATCAATAGTGTTCCTCAGGTGTTGGTATTAAAACAAATATTGTTAAATGTCTTTGTTGTAAACATGGACAGTGGGATTCAGTGTACCCTTAGCAAGACTGCTGATGACACCAAGTTGTGTGGTGGGGTCAACACACTGGAGGAAAGGGATGCCATACAGAGGGACCTTGACAGGCTTGAGAGGTGGGCCTGTGCTGACCTCATAAAGTTCAGCAGGCCAAATGCAAGGTCCTGCACCTGCACCAGGGCAATTCCAAGCATGGTTACAGGTTGGGCAGAGAATGGATTGAGAGCAGCCCTGAAAGGAGGACTGGGGGGGTTTTGTGGAGGAGAAGATTAATATAAGCTGGCAATGTGCACTTGCAGCCCAGAATGCCAACCATATCCTGGGCTGCATCAAAAGAAGTGTGACCAGTAGAACAAGAGAGATTATTCTCCTTCTCTACTCCACTCTCATAAGACCTCACATGGAGTACTGCATAGGAAGGACGTGGATCTGCTAGAGCCCAGAGGAGGGTCACAAAGATGATCAGAGGGCTGGAGCATCTCCCAGATGAATACAGGCTGAGAGAATTAGGGTTGTTCAGTCCATAGAAGAGAAGGCTCTAAAGAGACCTTGTAGTCACCTCCCAGTACTTAAAGGGACCTACAAGAAAGATGAAAAGGAGGCTTTTAGGGAGTGTAGTCATAGGATAAAGGGTAAGAGTTTGAAGCTAATAGAGGAAAGATTTAGATTAGACATTAGGAAGAAATTTTTTACTGAGAGGGTGGTGAGGCACAGGAACAGGTTGGCCAGAGAAGTCATGGATGCCCCATCCCTGGAGATGTTCACGACCAGGTTAGATGAAGCTTTGAGCAACCCAATCCAGAGGAAGGTGTCCTGTCCATGATTGGGAAGCTGGAACTGGATGATTTTTAATGTCCACCCAAAACCATTCTACGATTCTATATACTCATCGGGTTGAGGGACACTGAGAAAAGAAACATAGGCCATCCTGAAGAAAATATATCTCAAAGTTCTCAAATCTAAGCAATCTGCTTCTAGGGGAATTCATCTCTTAGCTTTCAGATTAGTATCAGACATCTGAGAGAGTACATTAGGAGCAGATGTATCCCTAAAACCCCACAGCAGGGCTGTACCTCAAAGAAACGCACTCTGACAGGCAGCCTGGGAGACGAGCAGCACTTTGGTGCCCTTTTGGTGCCTGGAGCTGAGAGATGCCCCGGAGGAGTCCTCAGGATCCGCAGGAACAGGAGACACAGTGGGCACTTGCTGAGTCTTCATTTTCCTGCTCTTAATAGCAGTCTCTTACAGCTGTATTTCCAATCTTGTAATCAGGAGATTACTGTTATGATGCACTTGATGTACCTTTTTTGGTGCTTTTTTAAAAAAAAAAAACAACACACAAACCAAACCCACTATTTCAGGTTTTGATGAAGATTTGAAACAATGTTCTGGGCATAAAGCACATTTCTTTCCCAGAAACCCCCAGAAATAATCTTAATAATGTAGTTACAGATTAATCTCTTCGGTGCTTAGAAACCAAGACAAATTTGGAGTATCTTAGCAGGTGGGATGTGTTTCCCACCAACCTGCTAAAATCTTTTGAAGGGTAAAAGTGTTGAGGGCCAAGGCACTGAACAGTGAAACACTAACCAGTGCCTTCTGGCAAAGGACAGGAGACAGAGACACAGTCCAGGACTGTAGGAATCCCCATGTTGCCACAATCTGTAAACAAGAAATTTTGGGAAACTTTCCAGGATTCCTTGCCACTTTCGTATCACCCACACAAGCTGCCAGGAGAGACTTCTCTGCTTTTTCCAGTGCCTATCAACACACAACACGTGTCCCAGTTTCTTTGCCATGTGGAATTGTGAGTAATCACTCAGTCTTATATCACAGAACAGACTGTTCTGTGTCAGCATGACATGAACCACTGTCTCAGCTGGTAAAATATCATGTGGATTAAGTAAAGGGCAGTAGATAACCCACAAACTCTGCAAACACTCAGGACAATACCAGTTAACCAAGAGCTACCTCTGGATAGGGAAGAATATGGCCCCAAGTGATCTGTATTTTTCTCAGATTTGTGTGCCTTTTAGCAAGTGTTTAACCATCTGCTATAGGCATGATCTTTTGATAAGAGCAAATCTAGTAATTGATTTTCTAGGCTCTGCTTCCTGTAAGAGAACAAAGGTCTTTGTTGTATGATACAAGTGCATCTGTTGGTAGTAACCAGGATATCAGGTAGACACTGTCATAAAGTTGTGATAAAAGGTGACATAATTATCAGTACAGTTCTTAAGTAAATTACTGTCTTGGATAAAGCCATTTTTCACTTGCATCATGAACAGTCCTGACCTGCTGTCACACCACATCAGACAAGGATTTTGCCCAACCTTACTAAGTATTTATTCCACTAACATGCTTTAAACAAACACTTGTACAACCTGCTCACACCAAAGAATCACACATGTTCAATCGGAAAATATATTAGAAAAATTTTAGTCAAAGAGAAATTTTAAATCATAAGCAGTATACATCATACTACAGTATTTTTAAACCACAATTTAACAAAGATATTGAAACAACTCACAAACTATACCAAGTATCTGGAATTGATCTGAAAAATTAAAATCCATGTTCCAAGCAACTTAGCATTCTTCACCTCAGCTAAAATGTAGTGACATCGAAATGCAGGCACAATTTAGCTGGAACACCACTGCTATTTCACTACTGATTACACTTGCAGTAAAGGCAGAGTCCAGGGACTGAGAGTGGTATATATTTTATTTTCTAAACCACAATGAACAGGAATACAATTCATTAGTTGTGACCTCTAAGCCACACCAGTAAGTATCATGCATCTAGTCTTCTGAGGCAACACATTTTGTTCAGCTGAATAGTCTAATAGAGGACTTGGAGAAAAGCTGTGTGTGCAAGAACTCTTCACAGCATACTCATGTAACGAAGTCACACATACAATACACTCACATTGCAAAAAAGGGCTTTGTCCTTCTCTGTGCCTGAACCCAGCCAAATAAAAAGCGCACTGTCACTCCTGCAGCTGCTAGATTAAAAGACAAGAATAGTACGGTGTTTTTTTTTCTCAAAGAATTGGTCCCAGCCAAGTATAAACCCTTGGCTTTGGGCCCTAAGGAGCACTAGGGTAACATGAGTGCCTGATGCAGCTGCTCAGTGCTGCTGCCTGAGCAGACAGGTCAGTACAGGCAGAGACCCAAGAACTCCAATGGGTGCAGCATCCTTGCCCTCATCTAGGCCAGGGACCTCTCCAAGCCTGAGTGTTATGCAGGATCTTTTTTTCTCAAAGAGAACATGTTGCAGTACAAAGCCTCCACAATTTCTTCTTTTGTTTCTACCTATCTGGGTGCTGTATGTCGAAGTAGTATTCCCTAGCCCTTTTCTTGTTTCTTTCATGCTTCAGACAAGGAGGATTAGCAGATCTTGGACAGTGTGGTGATAAGTTGCAGCCAGGAAACAACCCTGATTCACTGACCAAATGTCACCACAAGTCTGTATTTTCAAATTTCAGGTGCAGCTTTTTCAAAAAATTGGTAAGCTTCTTCTAAACTCAGTAGACTTACAAGCGCGCATGAGTAAAGGTCTATGTGCTACATTGAGAGCAGAGGTTATTTTTCACAGTTTCTTTCCCAAGTTATATATTTTATCTATATTGTTTTGAAGATGCCAATAGATTCATTAAGAGAAATGCTTTCTCTGTATTTTCTTCCCACCATGCTCAACTTCCAGCCTTGCACTGACCCACAAGGATGAGTACCACAACATTTTTTTCTTCTAAGCCTTTGTGTTTCTCCTGATGCACACACTCCTGTGCCTGTCTGCTGCAGAAGGTTTAGAGCATCACACTTAGTACATGTGAGTGGTCATAGTGGGGATGAGGACATGGCCAGCACGTGGCAGAAAAAGTGACATTGTCTTACACAGACATGATGTTTAATCCTGGGCTCAATGAAACGTATGGCATATTTATTAACTAGCTGAGCCTTCCTACAACAGCAGGAATTGGCTGCAGCTGTGACAGACTGTGAACTGGTCCGGGAAATAGGCTGGGGGATTTCTGGAAAAAAAAAATCACCACCACATTTTAGCATCTTCCAAATAAGCAGTTGTCTTCCCTTACCAAATGTTCCTACCACGAAGTGTCATCAGTAGAACAGGCGGTGCTGGCTGACTGGTTCCTATAGATCTGTGGGGGAGGAGAGAATTAGCCTTCCAGCGCTACTATTCAGAAGCTTGTGACAAAGGACACTAAGGGCCAACACTGCGGAGGGACTCAAGGAAGCCTGCAAGCAGAAAGGTGGCCCATCCCAGCTCTGACTCTCCCTTTTCTGTGACTCCAGGAGAGTCAGACTTGGCTATTAGTGTTTTACCTCCTAATGTGAGAGTTCGGGTACTTGTGTTTTTTACAAGACAGAAGTTTTAGCATTAAGATGGAGGGCCTTGCTGAACTGAACTTATGACACTTTTGCAAAATATGATCGAATAAGGTGTTTTTCACCAAGGAAAGGCTGAACAAGTAGTTTGGAGAAGAGAAATGTTATCTCCTGGTACCTTCCTGGTACAGTACAACATAGGCTTAGGAATGTAAGAACATATAAACAACAGACTGGGTAAAGAAATCTAATATTTAAAAAGTAGCTTAGTAATAGCTTTGTGATAGGTTGTAAACTTGGAGAGAGGGTGGTCTTGCCTTGAAAGGAATAGTATAAAGATTGTGGGGTTTTCCACAAAGGTTGAGCACTCCTTCTTGCCAGAAGGAGTCCTTCTTGCCAGAAGGAGTCGTGATTTGTGATTTATTTGTGATTGCAATCACAAATAAATACATAAATGATGCTGCTTCACAAGATGTGTGCCTCAATTTGCCTATCCAACTTGTGAACGTTTTTCACACTAATTATAAGAAAATCCTAGGCATAAACATGCATACACATACACATACACGTACACGTACACATACACATACACATACACATATATTTGCATTCACTTGTAGATACATATATATATGTGTGATATATATATATGTGTGATACATATATATATGATGAAGCTGTGCAGATTTCAGAATATCACAGCATTTCTGTTCGAGTCATGTATAGCAGAAGGTTTTTATTGGATGATGATGATGATTATTATTATTATTATTGTTGTTGTTGTTATATCTTGCTGTCCTGGACTGGAGCGGACTGGAGGTATGGAATGATGCCAAAAGGCTACTTCATGAAGCTGTGGCGTTGCTGCCATCTAGTGACAGGGACACCTACCCAGGGGAAGCCGGGGGCGTGGGGGCAGGGAGGGGCTTCATCCCACGGGAACTCACCAGCAAGAGCCGGGATGGGGAGGGGAGACCTTGGCCGCCTGCCTCAAAACTAAATAACAGGGGTTAATGAGGCACCTCCACAAGCTTTTCGGGTAGAGGTTGGAGAGAGAAAGGAGGATCTATGTGTTTGCTTGTTCCGAGCAGCACACGGAGCACTGAGCCCCTCTGAAATCATACAGTTTTAAAGCTCAGCCATCCCACATGGTGTACAGCATAAGTGCTTGTTTCCCCAAGGGAAGCCTGCAGTAGAGCCAGATTACATCCTGTATGAATGTGATTTATAGGATAGTTCAGAAAGGCTGTAACAGAACCTGCTAATATCTGAACATTATCACTTCAAAGAAAATAAACAATATATACGCGTGAGGCTATATAAGAAGCTATACTAGCAATCATGTTATAAAGGTGACAATAGTGTATGAATCATTACAGGGGACTCCAACAACTGCAAGCACAGTCTGGAGTCTGAAAAGGTATTAGCTTCTCTCCACCAAGCACTTTCATGGGAGAAAGGGGGCCTTCCCACCCACATCTCTTTCCAATTTATAAGCAGTTCCTAGGGATTTAGGTAACTTCACATTAGGCAGGAATAAAAAGCAGAACTTGAAACAATAAAATATGAAATGAACAGAGCTGTCACATTTACTTGCAAAAAGCTAAGGAATACATGTGTAAAGACACTGAAAGAACAGTGTTCCAGGACAGAGGCACCAGTCTTGGAGGGGCTCCACGTCATACTACACAAGGAGGCTGCAATCTAGCAAAGCTATCCCATCAACACCACATCCTTTTGGACCATCTCCACTTGCCTAAGCTGCCTCCTGGACTCATGTTGCACATCACAAGTGGATTCAGAAAGTTTAGAAAGAACCCCATATACGCATGTGTGGGAAAGGTAGGGGGTGAATGACAGCACAGTGTCTAAAGTTAGGAGGGGGAGTAATTTTAAAGCTATACAATTAAAGTTCCAAAGGAAAGTAAAAGGCCTAGGCATTTGAAGTTCTGCTTCAACCCAAAGCACATCAAAGCAGTTCCTCTACAGGGAGTTCTACGCACATGATTATCTTGCTAAGCAGACATTTGATGTATTTTCCTGAATGCATTGAAAGACTTAAGGGTGATAATGTAAAATCTAGTTTGCTAACATATTTGAGAAACAATGGGAAAGAAAGCACAATGGTTTCTTAATTATTAGCCATGTCTCATCATCTTTGAGACTTAAAATTTTGTCCACTCCAGGACTGTCTGTAACCTGGATCAAAATTAAGCCATTCAGAAATCTTTATGCCCATTTTTGCTTTTTTGGCTACATCACTGACTCAATTGCTTATATGTCTGAACTATGCAGAAATAACTCGTTTAGAAAGGTATGTCTTTTGGTTTGCACTGGGTCTTCTGAGAAAACACTATTTTTTTGCTGTATTCCTTTTTTTCTCAGGCTTAGCTGGATTCTGGGAATGAAAGTGTTCTTACACTGCCACAGTTTTTTTTTAAATATATGAATTCACTCATGTGCTCTGATCCTGTAGCAGCTTACAAAGGTTTAGCTTCATGTCCTTAGCCTAGTACACTTTAGTTTGATGGCAAGATTAAACAGCTATGTAGATCTTCGCAGACTTTTCATTTTTTAAGTTGAGGATCTAAGGCAGTGTTGCTATGATATTTTAGAAAAATATCTGAGTACTGCATTTGGTCAACTACCTTCTAGCAAAGGAGAGTGTCTAAAAACCATGACATTTTCATTGACAGTTATCAACCTTTTCCTCTGGAAAGATATAATAAATATCCATAGTCTAAAATTCAAGCTTCCATTATATCAACCCATCAAGCCACAGTCTCTATTCTATCCAACACAAGAACGAGTGAGAAATTATGCCCCTCCCTGAATAAGAAAATATAGATATTGAATGCTTGAAGAAAACTATTACCAAACCATTATCAGGTTAAAACCTGTATGCTGAGTGCAGATGGCACTCACCCAGAGGAGAATAAAATAACCTCTAAAACCTGGACTGAGTTGTGACCTTTTAAAAAGCAAGAAAAGAAGTTAGCTTTCAGAGCAAAAAGTTGAGGCAGCTCTTTTCTGCCAGAACCCTGGAATTACAAATGAAACATAAACAAGACTTTATCCTCAAGTTATATATGATGGTTGCATCACCCACTCATGTAACGGGACTGTCACTAGACAGAGGTTGAATTAGCAGAGTGCTGGAGTGAGTGAAGGAGGAAGGTAGAAGGATGATACTGTCAGGCACAAATGGTTTATTTCCATCAGAGCTGTGAGGAATCAGGTCCAGCAAAGCCAAGGATCTGGCCAAGCCTCAGTGAGAAAAGAAAACTACATGCTCATTTGGCTTTCTAGAAATCTTTATGGCTCCTTCACTGGTTTTCTTCCCTCCTTTCCCTTTCCCACCAAGCCATACTCATGTTGAACCACAGGTTATTCCATGCATAGTTTATTGCCTATAAAAGACGCACAAGCAACACACGTATTGCACAGGAGAGGCAAGGGATTTAATTCACCACTGAGAAGAATTTATACCTGAAGCCTAAGTGCTAAGAGATTAATTCCAAGGCCTGTCAAGATACTGCTGCTGTTCGTTATGCCATACCAAGCGATAGCACTGCTGTTAATCTTTGCCACAGGAGGGATATGTTATAGTTTATAATATTATGAGCAAATCTCGCATGCTTTCTTAAAGGAGTAGAGCCAAAAAGAGCAGAGAAAAACAGAAAGGATGGACAGTGAAAAGAACAAACTAAATGGAAGGGAAGAAACAGGTGGCTCAGAGCCATGTTATTCTGCTGTATCGTTCCTTCCCTCTGGATACCCCTATGAGCTATTTTAGTAAGTTTGGCTATTTATTGTGTTATAAGCTCTGCCACTTGATTTGTGAGGGAGGGGAGTAAAATCAAAATCTTGACTTTTTCTTATGTGTTTCTCTGTGACAGATTATTTGTAATGCAAAATCTAGAAAACTGCCACTGAAAACTCCTGTGCAAATTGAAATTAAGTTCAAAGACCTAGCTTCAGTGTTTTTTACTGTTGTGAATATTGGTAAATCAGCTGCATTAAGGTGAAATTCACTGGATTAATTAGAAATCCAATATGTATAGTACAAAACAAAACTCTTCATTCCCTGCATGTAATATTAATAAACACTACGAGGTTGTGCTAGGCATCACCAGTTAACTAGGGAAGAACACCTCAGAGGAGGAAGTGACTCAGGGGTAAAACAATTAAAGAACAAGAATGTATTCAAGGAATTTAGCCTGATCCACAGGATTTGCAAAACTTCCTGTGGTGGCATAGTAGTAAAATAAGTAGGACAACTGCATGTCAGTTGATCTGCAAGACTCCCTGTTCTGCAAAGCAACTGACATGCACTCATCCTACTTATGCATTCAAAAGGTGGAACTTCAATGGTCTTTCAGTCTCAAGTTGCTTTTTGGCACATCAGTGAATTTTACCCATGCACCTAGTAATACAGGACCTGCCAAAAAATAGTCTAAACCTCCAAGGGCTAAAAGAGGCATGCACAGTTTCACTGCAGGCACAAGAGCAAACACAGGAACTAAACCAGGAGGCTTACAGCACAAGGCTCAGTTGTCAGCTCCATCACTGATGTATACATCATCCTAGGGACATCCTCCCTTCTTGACCATCCTTCCTGATTTAGGAACATCAGTTCTTCAAAGGATGATTGTCTCCTTCCATGTCTAGCACAATGCAGCTCTGATATTAAGAGACTGGTGTGTTACAAATAACAACAACAGAGGTATGTACCATCACTCTGTAAGGCACTCTCCAAATTTGTTGAAGATAGGATGACTTCTCCTCCCTCAGACAGACAGTATACTCTTAAACTGGATCCTATTGCTGTGAAATGCATTTCCTTACGGAAAAAGAAAATACACCTTCAGCAAATCTAGAGATATCAGACTGTCAGTTGGAGGAAGCAGGTGTGTTACAGAATGTCTTGAGACAACTTCCTCCAGCAGAACTTACCAGAGACATCCTTGACTGAGGCATGGGAGAAAACAAAAAGCTCCCATGTAAGTAAGCTTTTAAATGGGCATCCTGGTAGTGAGCAATCATTTGACTTTTGGAAATCCCTGGGTCCCAGAGCCAAAATCCCTTTGCTTATACTTCCCAGCTAAAGAACCCAGAAATGTAAAGGAACACTTTCATTATGAATAGTTGGGGTAAAAGCCTGGTTTTAATGCCTCCTGAAGTCAGTGGTGAAACTCCCCCCAACTTCTCAAAGCCATTTCTAAGTTGCAAGTATCTTTTTTTTTGTCAATTTCGGAATTTTTTTTGAACTATTTCTTCTGAAAATGTCTATGAAAATTTTATGTCAATTTAATGGCCACAATTACTTATGTAGTATATAATACATACAGTTATGTGTTATTGTATAATAGTGAATTACCCTCAGTAATTCCCCCCTCCTAAAGGTCACAGGGTATTTGCAGTTTGAAGACAGAACTTCCGTTTCAATTTTCATGTTATTGCCATGTTGGTGTCTTAGGCTCATTTTGCTCTGAATTTAGTAAACTGAAATTCTATCTCACCTTACGTACAGATTTGAGACAGGTTCCAGAGTACCCAATTCTTTTTTTATGCTATACATACAGTAGAACTGCAGAACTGAATTTCTCAGCTCATCTGACCTATTTTGTCCAGATTAATATGCTAAAGTCAAAATGACAGCCCCTTTTCTGACCTTAGATAATGGCAGATTAGGTGGCCTAGAAAATCCATCTCACTCCACACCACTGTGACATGAAAAATTTAGATTCAAAGAGGTAGTCTGCTGTGTATCTATAATGGCTATGACACAGAATATTCTTTATGCCTGTATTCCTTCAATTTATGCTTCATTCACTGAGTTTACAAAGGCTTTCTCTCTTATTAATTGTTATTAATGACCCTTGAAGCAAATGTTCATTTAATTCCACCTTTACTTCCATTGTAATCGGTCCTTGTACAACAGCAGCCTCTTATTTTTTCATGGTTGGTACACATGTATTGGAAAATGGGTTTATCTAAAGAGATACACAGACCATCACAATTTATAACAGTGTGTTTAATTATTTGGAACTGAACTGAGCACTAACTGTCTTGAGCTGTTTGGTGGGAAATTAGATTTACACTAAACAGCTTAATGCTCTGGGGAGTGCAGAATAAACTAGATGTAGCAACTTTATGAGTTTCAGAATTTAAAAATTAGTATATTTTTATCTTTACTGTCAAGCTTGGATGCCATTATCTAAGATTTTTTTTTTCTATGAATCATTGTCCCAAAATGGATTTCAATAAAAAAATTAAGAGTTAGAAAACATCTCTAATTTAAAACACTTTACATTCAAAATATAGAATTAAAGAAAGCAGGTTTGGGAGCAGTTTGATTTAAATATTACCTTTTAGATAAAAATACATCAGCAAATGAGATCTGCTGTCAGATGGACAAGCTAGAAGTAAGAACTAAATTGAAAACATGGACAAACAAATCTATAATACTCCTCTTCCAAACTGCATTAGAAGGACAGATCTCTTAAATCCATTCTTTCCTGAAACAGCCTAGGTCCTGCCACAAGATGGAAAAAGACAGATAAAAGGTGCTAAAATTATTTATGCACCCTTTAAATGGGCATTCAGGCTTGCACCGCACTAATTCCGAATAACAGCCACTCTTTTATGGAAAAGAGTTCCTTATTTAAATTCCAAAGCGCGATTACAGAATCATGGAATCACTAGGCTGGAAAAGACCCATACAATCATCGAGTCCAATCATTCCTATCGATGACTAAACCATGCCCCTCAGCACTTCATTCACCTGTCTTTTAAATACCTCCAGGGATGGTGACTCAACCACCTCCCTGGGCAGCCTGTTCCAGTGTCCAATGACCCTTTCTGTAAAAAATTCTTTTCTGATGTCCAGCCTGAACCTCCCCTGGCAGAGCTTGAGGCCGTTCCCTCTTGTCCTGTCCCCTGTCACTTGGGAGAAGAGGCCAGCACCCTCCTCTCCACAACTTCCTTTCAGGTAGTTGTAGAGAGCAATGAGGTCTCCCCTCAGCCTCCTCTTCCCCAGGCTAAACAACCCCTGCTCCCTCAGCCATTCCTCATAAGGCCTGTTCTCCAGCTCCCTCATCAGCCTCGTTGCTTTTCTCTGGACTCGCTCCAGAGCCTTCAACATCATTCTTGCAGCGAGGGGCCCAGAAATGAACACAGTATTCAAGGTGCGGTTTCACCAGTGCCGAGTACAGAGGGAGAATGACCTCCTTGGACCTGCTGGCCACGCCATTTCTGATACAAACCAAGATGCTATTGGCCTTATTAGCCACCTGGGCACACTGCTGGCTCATGTTCAGGCAGGTGTCAATAAACACCCCCAGGTTCTTCTCCTCCAGGCAGCTTTTTAACCTCTCTTCCTGTAGTCTGTAGCACTGCACAGGATTGTTGTGCCCCAAGTGCAGGACCTGGCATTAGGCCTTGTTAAACCTC
The DNA here is from genome assembly GCF_032191515.1 of Phaenicophaeus curvirostris. Classification (NCBI taxonomy): domain Eukaryota; kingdom Metazoa; phylum Chordata; class Aves; order Cuculiformes; family Cuculidae; genus Phaenicophaeus; species Phaenicophaeus curvirostris. Next base: position 40,642,370 of record NC_091394.1, read on the forward strand.
ATGCCATTGGACTCTGCCCAGAGGTCCAGCCTGTTCAGATCCCTTTGCAGAGCCTCCCTACCCTCCAGCAGAGCGACACTTCCACCCAGCTTAGTGTCATCCACAAACTTGCTAAGGGTGCACTCAATGCCTTCATCCAGGTCATTGATAAAGACATTGAACAGGGCTGGACCAAGCACTGAGCCCTGGGGAACACCACTTCTAACTGGCCTCCAGCTGGATTTAACGCCATTTAGCACCACTCTCTGGGCCCGGCCATCCAACCAGTTTTCCACCCAGGAGTGTGTGCGCCTGTCCAGTCCAGAGGCTGACAGTTTCCGAAGCAGAATGCTGTGAGAAATTGTGTCAAAGGCTTTACAGAAGTCCAAGTAGACTACATCCACAGCCTTTCCCTCACCCAGTAGCTGATTCACTTTGTCATAGAAGGTGATCAGGTTTGTTTGGCAAGACCTGCCTTTCATGAACCTGTGTTGACTGGGCCTGATCATCCGTTTCTCTTGCATGTGCTTCATGATAACACTCAAGATCACCCGTTCCATGACTTCTCCTGGCACTGAGGTCAGACTGACAGGCCTGTAGTTCCCTGGACCCTCCCTGTGACCCTTCTTGTAGATGGGCACAACATCAGCCAGCCTCCAGTCCAGTGGGACTTCCCCGGTCTTCCAGGACTGCTGGAAGATGATGGAAAGGGGTTTGGCAAGCACCCTCAATACCCTTGGATGAATCCCATCTGGACCCATAGACTTGTGGGTGTTTAGCTGGGCAAGCAAGTCTCTAACTACCTCCTCTTGAATCATGGGAGCTTTGCTCTGCTCCTCTAACTCCTGGAGATGTACACACAGGGAAGAACTTCCCTTACTATTAAAGACTGAGGCAAAGAAGGCATTAAGTACCTCAGCCTTGTCCTCATCCTTTGTCACAGTTGTTCCCTTTGCATCCAATAAGGACTGAATATTATCCCTGGTCCTCCTTTTATTTTTAATGCATTTATAGAAAGATTTTTTGTTATCTTTCACCAGCTTGGCCAGTCTGAGCTCTAGTTGGGCGTTAGCCCTCCTGATTTTTTCTCTGTACCATCTCACTTCCTCCCTGTAGTCCACCCAAGACACCTGTCCCTTCTTCTGAAGTTCATAGACTTTCCTCTCCTCTCTGATGTTCCTCAAGTTCTCCCTGCTCAACCAAGGTGTTTTTTTCCTGCTAGATCCTTTTCTGGAAAATGGGGACGGCTTGCTCCTGAGCTGCTAGGATTTCATTTTTGAAGAGCACCCAGCGCTCGTGGGCTCCCTTGCCCTTAAGGACTTTGTCAACCAGCCTTCTGAACAGTCCAAAGCCTGCCCTCTGGTAGTTTAGTATTACTGTTCTGCTAACCTCCCTCCTCACCTCACCTAGAACTGAGAATTCCACCATCTCATGATCACTTTTTCCCAGGCGTCCTCCAACCGCCACATCCCCCCCAAGGCCTCCTCTGTTCACAAACAGCAGGTCCAGAAGGGCGCCTTCCCTTGTCGGCTCACTCACCAGTTGTGTGAGGAAGTTGTCTTCCACACACTCCAGGAGCCTCCTAGACTGCTTCCTTTCTGCTCTATTGTACTTCCAACAGACATATGGTAGATTAAAGTCTCCCACAAGGACAAGAGCTAGGAATCTTGAGACTTCTCCCAGTTGTTTATAAAAGAGCTCATCAGCTACTTCTTCTTGGCTGGGTGGTCTATAAGAGACTCCCATCATAATAGCTGCCTTGCCACAATATCTTGTGGGCTCCTCTGACTTTAACCCACAGGTACTCGATCCTGTCATCACCATAATCAATCTCGAGGGTATCAAAGCACTCTCTAACATAGAGGGTACCCCACCACCTCTCCTACCCTTCCTGTCACGCCTGAGGAGTTTATACCCCTTCACAGCTGCAGTCCAGCTATTATGAGTCATTCAAGTTCATCAAGACTTGATATTAAAAAATCTTTGATTCCATGATGAAATGACATCTCCATTATGAAATATCATAAAATAAATTTATCATGGCAAAATATAGATATTCATAATAAATAGACAATAGAAATTATTAATGAGATGATGAAACTTCTGGATCAGTAATTACATGTAGCTAAAAGATTGTACTTGTTACACAGTGCTTCCAGGGCAAGACTGCAAGCGAGATCTGCACTGCAATGTTCTGTATTAAATAAACTGCTAATTCTACCTCGTGCTCATTTCAGAATTGATTATTTTCTTGTCCTTAGCAATGCTGTGGAAAGATAAAACACATGATAGAGGAATCTGGATTTGCAAACTAACTCAGCATGACTGCTGAGTTATGAAAAGATATGAAACTATCTTTGTGTAGAAAGTAGCAGAGTTGGAGTATTTACGTATTGCTTTAGTCTGATGAACAGGCAAGTCAAGCAGTCAAGCTTGACTCATCTGTCTGTTTTCTGTTGTCAGATATCAGCCTTCATAAGGCTCAAAAAAAATTCCAAAAATGTGTTAAAATTTAACATCCTTTTTTCATGGAATTGTCCTAAAAAGGACTTGATTCAGTCTTTTTCTTCAATGATATATCAATAGGTAAAGTAAAAATAAAAAACAAAGCAAAGACTCCAAAAAGTCTTTATAAGACTTTTTACATTTCAGAGTCTTTGCCGATGAACGTGTTTTCAAATAACTGAAGCTTCTAATAGGATTAGTTGGAGTTGGAATTCATGTCATAAAACAGAATTAGACTTGATCCTGCTGTGACAGGGAACAAGAAAGATCTGGAAAAGAAAGACAAAAGTAAAAATAAGCTGGAGTATCTAATATATCATAGTTAAATTAATAGATCTAGAGATCCGTATAAACCTGAAAATTTAAATAATAAGGAAAAAGCTCATCCTACTACAATTTAAAAGAAGTATGCATACATCATAAAAATTTGAGTCTGTACAAACCAGGACTTTTAACTCAGTGCCTTCTTGAGAAGAGATTTGAAGAGCCAGATGCTGTCCTCATACAGGATGGCTAATTAAAGAGACTAATATACTAAAGCTTTAATAAGGGCTTTTGGCAAGTAATTACCTCTGTTAGTATTTCTATACTTGCATCATTGTAAATTCTTGCTAAATGATGTCTTTTCCTGTCATATGTATATCTACTAGAGCAGTGGTTTTGATAAAGGCAATTTTGAATTTTGGGCAAAGTAGTCACAGTCTATTGAAAAGCAGAAACATTTAATGAAAACAAGAACAGCACCTGCACTGTTTATGTAGATTGAAATCTTCAACCCATCCAAGTTGTCGATCACCCAGGAGTTAAAAGAGATTACATGGATTTCATTCTGCAGTATATGATGGAAGTAATTTCTTCCCTTCAACTAGTAAGTCTCCAAAGGTTTTCATTACATATTCTTTACTGCTGATAAGACATAAAAGAAAACTTCTTCAGCTGATGAGAAAAACAGCTGGGCTGTCTTTGTGGTCATTTATTATTATCATTTTTATTGGTGTTGTAGTTATTATCTTAAACACATAATTATTGTTAATACAATTAGTACAGAGTATCATTTAACAAATTAATATTATACATCATGATATTTGGATAAAATTTAATAATCATATTACTAAAATGTTATTAGGAAGGGGCATAACCCCTTTAAAAATAATCAATGTTTATCAATATAGCTTGAATTTCAGTGTTTGGAAGGGCAAGTGGGAAGAACAGCCACCACCACCCAACTTAAATCATCTCTGTTCTACTTCTTATGCCCTTTCTTTCATTTCAGTGCATCTTTCTCTGACATCAGTTATACTGCTCATTAAGCAGCATACAAACCAATTAAAAAGATCAGGGAAGACCAGTTCCCACTAACAGAGAAAAAAGCATCAACACGACCGCATCATTCATTTTAAGTCTGTATTTGAGCTGTTCTAGTGACATTATGCAAATCTGCATAGTTGGACAATAGCAAAAATTCATTGTTTCCAATAACAGAAATAATTTTTATTTTTGAGATTTAAAATTTTAAAGCTCTGTGGATATTAAAATCTAAGAAGTTGTGCATCTGAGAAACATATTTAGTGTGCACAATGTTTTCTGTGTAGCTTTGTACTTCGGGCTTGGTTTTATATGTGTGTTTGGATTAGATTTCACTGTTTATATGGTAGTTCAGTAAGCCTACCTTCCCAAATAAAACTTTGAATAAAAGGCCATTGAAATGGAACTCTTAAAGTTGAAGCAGATTAAGATGACCATCTTTTTTTCTTCCGTTTCTCTGACCATATGTCAGTGCAGTGGTACATAGCAGTTCCCTCCAAGGAGAAAAGTTGGAGAAAGTGACACTGGCCACCTGTAACAAGAGCCTCACTCAGGTGTTGCTAGAATAGGTCCAATATAATAAAAAAATCAGGGACTGAGATTTTAGTAGAAATATTTTAGAAATATATATATATTTTAATCTCTCAGAAGGAATTGTCTGCTCCACACAATTTTGCCTTTATACTATGGAAACCATCTGGACTGCTGTTTTCATACTATCTTTGAAACAAGCACAGAAGTCCCACAGCCCAAATGCTGTGTACTTCTGGAGGCCTCCCAAAAGAACAAACTAATTCTCGAGCTAAAGAAATGGCTGAGACTTAAAATTACTCCCCATCGTTCAGTCCTGAAGAAAGCAAAAACACAACTACAAGAAACTAAAATGTATGCCAGTTATGTATAAAAAATACTCAGATACTGAGGCCATTTTCTTAATGATATTTACACAGACCAGTTTTGAGATACTGTGAAATGCCACTGGATTTCAGTTGGAAAGGAACAGCCAAGACAGTACCTTTGTTAACAAGTAGCACATCCCCATAGGAATGGATTTACAGGCCAAAACTTTTGAAGCTGAAGACCTGACATTCATGCTACGTGAATTTCAGGGAAAGTTCATATTGAATTAACTCCAGTCTGTCCTTATGGATTGAAAACTTATTGAAGCTCAGCTTCTGGGTGAAGCTCATGGAAAAGTTCAGTTTGCATCTGCCAGGGCTGCTACCTGATGCAAATGCAAGCACAGGTGGGCAGGTGGGAGATTCACTTCAAAAGCACAGCCAATAAAAGCAAGCAATTACTAATGTGGACACATGTAACTTGCTCTGGCACTTCAGTGGTTCCTACTCCATCTCGCCTCTGTGACCGTTCCTCCCTGAATCTCAGTCTAACCTTCCTGAATTCAAAGGAAAATTAAAATTTTAGATATCCTCTCAGATTATTTCCTAGGTAATTCCAAAGTGTGCACATATTATCTACATCATCGCATGAAACATGAAGAACACAAGGATTTCAAGAACTGCCTTTGGGCCAGTTCTAAAAGAAACTGTATAAACACTTGTTTTAAATCATTTATGTAACAAAATAATAAAAAAGGACATTATATCAAGAAACGTTTTTTAACAAAAGTTGCTATATTCCTTTTCAGTCATGCTTATAGGCTAATTTTGATAATCCTACACATCTCAAGCAAGCAAAAGCAATGGGTATAGGTACAGCATGCAAAACGCTTTATCTGCAGAAGAGATGAGATTTTAGTACATATTCAGACAGTATTCAACTATCCTTTTTTCAGAAAAGAGAGCAATTTCTAACACGCTCAGAAGAATAGTGGCTGTCTTAGTAGTCAGGGCTATACTTAAAATGATATCTAAATATGTATGGATAGACAACAGTTACTTAACTCCTGTGCATGTGAAGAGCTTAAGTCAGAAGGCACATTTTGGGACTTTCCCAGAGTCCCCAGTGCTCATTTAAGTTCTTAGTTCCTTGGATCATGAGTATTGCAGTCAGTCTGTCCTGGAGAAAGGAATGCATGGAGAGAAAACAACATTTTTATTAATTTCCCCATTAATCACAGCACTTCAGTATGCACAGGGCTCAGTATGCACAAATAAACAGGTACAAGATCCTTCTCTGGGAGCACATCACCTATCAGCATCCCTTCAGCCGTCAGTCTTCTCTCTTTAGGGGATGTTGGGTCTTCCTAAGAGTTCCTGCCAGACTGGCTTTACTTAAACCAGTGCTTATTGAAACAGCTTTTGGGTTTCCTCTAGAAACAAAATCAGTAGAAGAGACTTGGCTTCAACATTTTTTTTCATGTCTTCCACTTATCATTCAAAACCTCTGTCTGCTTTTGAATGAAGGAGAATATATATATGCATTCAATTTATGAGATGTGTTTGAGTATTAATACTTTCATATATGACAAAACACTGTTTGCAAGCTGGCAAAAACCTTATATAAATTTCTGTAATTTTGAAGGGTAACAGCAGCAAACTACTAAACAGTGTGCTACAGCAATGTGCTTCTTGCATATTTCTACCTTAAGATCCTGATTTAAATTCAGATTTATCTCTAAAAATCACCACCAAAACAGCTTCAGATTTTTAATTTTCTTTTGAAATAAAGGTTCCTTATGGATAGAGCTGGTGTTCCTTGCCCCTGAACACTCCCTACTTTCATTATACAGTTTTTTTCTTACAGCTGCTAAATCCTATATTCACAAGAGAAAAAAAAATAAAAAAGCAATTTTGCACCTCTAATCATCAAAGCAGCATAATTTAGGCCATTATTGTGTCAGTCATGAATTGTCTTTCTTGTGAGCTTACAATGTCATAATATTCTTTTTAATTAATGAGGATCCTACAATTACAGGGTAGGAACCATCATGCTGTAATGCAGAGCCTGTCTAAAGTCAAAGATTACAGTTAATGCTAATGCATTACCAAAGAGTTAGGGGTGGGATTATTACTGTCAGATAACTGAAAGGGTCTGCACCCACAAGACTGATAGCTTTTGTCATTTCTGGAGTGCAGTTCTGGGCGGCCAATAAACTTTCACATGGGACCTCATGAATTCCCACTCCTGCTTTCGGCATTCTTAATGCCATTGTTCACATTAACTGGAATACCTCTTTGCACCTAGGAGGCTGGCAGATGAGGATGGAAGCCTTTGAATGCAAAACAAAAGGAGCCTAGCAAAAGCTAGCCTAACTAAAAGGAAATCTATCACACCAATAATAACTAGTTTCAGGCTTCACAGTATGATCACCCTCCATCATACAGGTTAGCAACAATAAAGGGCAAGATGCATGGAGGCAGGCAGAGGATTTCATCTTACAAAAATAGTGTTGAAATGTGAAACTAAATCAAATAAATGAATTTTCAAATCAGTCCTTGCATTGTGACAAGCTCTTTGCTTCCTTGTTAATTGCTACCAATACATTTTCCTGACTCTAATAACCAAAAAAGCAATTTCACAAACCAGTATACCTCATGGTACAGGCAGGATACTTATCTCATATCCATGTGTCCAGACAACGATCCCTGATGTAGGGACACCAGGATGTTTTCTAGAAATGTCTCTGTAACTTAGATAATGTAATCTCATGACTAAACGAGTGAGGGACCTTCAAATTTACATGCTGCTTAATTACTTCTCAAATTTTGCTCTCAGCAATTTTAGAGAGAGAGTACTCCAAGCTTTCTACTGTTCATTATTTTTCCACATCACTCAGTAGTACAAATATATACTAAAGATCAAAATTGTAGGACTCAAAAACTGAAGAGCAGTTTTTCCCTTTGGAAAAAACACTCAGAATGGGAATGATTAAATAACGAATGGCACAAGTGATGTCAAAACCAAAGTCTCCTTGAAGCTTCACATTTGGAACACACTATCATGTTCCTTGAATACTCCTCTTTTGTCACATCTCCTTATTTAACTTTCCTCTGGCAGGATGTATCATGTTTGAACAACTCAAGTGGGGAGGTTCTTTCCAACTTCCAGTATGTCAGTGCCATTACATGAATTCACGTATTGCAAGGGAAAAGATGTCACAGTTCAGTCATTATTCAGCACACAGACATCCAGCTGAAAGCCATTAACCCAGAGAAAACAAGTTACTTCTCTCAGGCTTTGCCCTTCCAGGATTATGCAGACTGTAAAAAAAATTACCTAGCCCCGGACCAGTGCTCCCATCCATACAAAGACCTTTATAAAAAAAGATCCCTTTCAAATTAACTCATTATTTTAAATATTTCCCTTAACTCTGAAAAGTGACATAGATTTAAGGAAATGCTTCTCAAAACTAGAAGAAACTAGAAACAAAAAATAGCCTAGGTTATGAGAAAATACTACACTGTTTTCTACCACCTATGTGTCTTCAAGCAGCAGGGAGGGAGAGAACAAACACAAGCATTTTGACCTACCCCAAGCTTTTACAGTTCTGGTTAAAAGTAACAGTCTGTGATAAGCGGGAGGTCAGGAGACTACCTGATTAGGTAGCATTTCACAGTTTTAATTTCTATGACATTTTTAATACCAGCTACAAACACAAACAACAAAAAAAACATGTGTTTTAAGCACATTTAGTGATCCAATGATGATCTGAATCAAATATCAAGCTTGTTAGGTAAATAAAAGACTCAGCTTTACAATATGCTGATGTCACCAACATCAGTGAGAGTTTAGCGCCTAACTGATCTGCTCCCGAGATTGTGGTGGACTGATCCATTTTATATGGCAAAGTTACTAGAAGCAATGTTTACACTAAAAACTCCTGGCAACTCAACAGATTTGACAAACGAATCCTATATACAGCAAAATATTAATAAATATTTCCATTTAATTTCTTTTATCAGGAGTAGTTTAATGGAAATGAAACTTGGGAAGATGAATAATCATCTATATTCCTTAATGTCATTTGGTAATACAAACTACAGTTTTGAAAATGCAAACTCATACTTTGATTTTTCAACTTTTCACATATATTTCTTTCAGAACAAAAGAAGTCAGACAGAAAGAGGTATTTAAAAGATAGGAACAAATGTAGGGACTTCATAGTGAGTGAAGCTTGTAGGCTATCAATTTCAGAGTCCTGGTTCTGATAACTGGTGAAAGAAAATGTTTAGAGAAAAGTATAAGAAATGGAACATGAGCATACTAAGCATCTTCATGCCCACCAGTCCTCTAAATTTTTCTGCTCATCAGGTTAAGAGTTTCTGAGCCAAAAGCTGGATATTAATTGCAGTGGTCAGCAGCTGCCAATGCAAGTCTCAATGAATTTGTCTGTCCTCTTTTTGAATCAATTTTGTTGAAGAATTCATGCAGAAAAACCCATAAGCAATGAATATACATTTTGGGGCAGACCACCAGCAAATATCAATGATCACAACTCCACTGAATTCAATAGAGCCCACACAATTTCTCACCAGTCAATTACCTGACATTTATGGGTATATTTTAAATTTCAGATGGCTTTGGGTCAGAAGACACAAATGCGGTGTTCCTGCCCTGTCAGTAAGCCTTCCATATCAAGACTAGCTTTGATGAATTATATTGACACAAAACTGTTGACATTGTGGTGTAACAACTTTGGCCTTTCTTGCAGTGTTAGCTAAAATTGCCACACAGGCTCATCTTTCCTCTGTTAATCCTTATCAAATTGTTATTTGCATCTAAGAGTCAGTAGTCCAAGCATTAGGAAGGACTTGAAAAGTAATCTGTAAAGGTAATCTTGGAAGCCAATTCTCAGCTAAAAGACTTATGTCAGTGTAAATTCCTTGTTATTTGTGATAGAGCAGGACTGTGCTGGGCAATAGCTCACCTCTGCTTAGTGAGAAGTGATCCATGTCCATCCTGTTCTTGCCCTCTATATTCATCATCCTTGTTCCATAACATAGAGGTTCATCTTTATAGACTGACATCACGTTCTCTCCCATTGCACAAAGGACTGAATACAACAGTGTGAACTGTTTTATTTCAGCCTCCTGTTGCTGCAGATAATCATCCTGAAAAATCCCATGTAGAAGTTAATTAGGTTTCATCTTCAAAAAACTGCAACTATCCTATTTCACTATTCTTCTCAAGACTGTTCCACAACCTTCTCAATTTGCTTACAATTCCAGAGGTTAGAAAATGTCTTTTAACTGCCAGCCTGAATTTATTCCTGAGAGACATTTGTTCTTCTGCCAGTATTGATCTTTAGCAACAAATTTTAATGACTTCTGGCTAAGATCAGCAAGTTGTAGCCTAAAGATAAAAGTATCCTTGCATTGCATTTGTTTATGAACTAACTTCCCTATAGTTATTTTAATAGAAAATATGTCATGAAGTGCTGAGAAATATAAATGAATGTCATTGACAGTTAAAATGATAGCTTACAAAGTTACATGACAATTAACAGGCTTCCTAAATAATGGTTCATGCTTCAAATTAATAATATCTAATTATCCATATGCATATATCTTGATCTGCAGAGTAATTAAAATTTATGAATAATATACTTTGAGTTACTTACATAAAATTGTATTTATTACATATATATACCTGATTAACTGATTTGGCTTGTTAGAAGAGCTTTTGTATCCTGCTATTGTCTTCTGTACAACCTGACCCTTCTGTTGAACATAACCTTCAGGCTTTCTGGGATCCAGGGATGCCTGCTCCTACTTCGCACACAGTGCTCACCAATTCTGATCTTCCACTGCAAGCAGCTATTCTTCACCCTGCTGCCTGCTTTCTCCTCCCAGGCAGTCCCTAACTGTCCTCCACCTTCCTGTGCTGCTGATGCATAGGTTCACAGAAAACAGACAAACAGGGCCCTCTCCTGATATACCTAGTGGAAAGCTAAGTCATAGACCAACCACAAAACCTGTGGCCCTCCCAGAAATATACCCTCCTGCATCCATGTGCATAGTGAAAGTAGAGAGCTGCACAGGAGGATATCAGGGAACAGCTGCTTAGGAAGCTCTAACTCTGTTTACTAACATGGGCAAAGTAGGCAGCTTGCTGTTTCCAGCACTGCTGCCACTTCCAAGAGTCAAAGTAATTTGCTTCTGTTTGATTTTGTTGCATGTTGCCTTTAAAACAAGTATTCAAAGTCAACCAGTCATTGAGTAAGGCACACGGAGCTGGAGATGGTCAGGTGACAAAACCTACTGCACTCATCCCAAATAATGACTTTTTAAGACAAAGATTCCTCCGGTTCTCAGAACAGGAAAAAACAAGAAATTGGTACCAAAAAGTTTAAACGGCATGTACTTTTGATCATTCTCAGTTTCTTAGATACTAGAAGAACAAAAGGATATTGAGTAGCTTTATCCAGTATATGGCTGGAATGTCTGTCAGCCAAATGCAGTATGAAGACCACTCCTGACCTTCATATCGCTCTGTTTACTGATAAAGCAAAATAGAAGTTCCACTGTTCCAATCAAAGTTATACTTCATCTCTGTAAGGCCACTGCACTAGGTTCCTACTTCTCACTGCAAGTTGATGTGCTGCTGGATGTGTCATGAGTATACAGCCAGTCCTTAATAATCCTTAATGTTTTGATTTTTTTCTTACAAAACACATTTCCACACAACTAAGTTTTTGTGCCTTTTGCCATAACTTTCTCTTTATCAAAAGTTGTCTCTAAAGGCATGCCTGAGTATTCTGCTGCTAATAAACATATGTGGACATATATATGTGTATACAGAAGCTGATCCTTCAAACATGGTACCTATTTCTTCACACAAAAGCAAAAGGGGAGAGGGTAGGCTTGCTTAGAACTTAAATCCCTTATAGCTTACTGACTGGAACTATTCCTGTGAAAGAGAAATAAACACCACTGTCAGTAATATTTGTATGTTTGCTTTACAGGTTGTATGGAGTTTTTCTTCCCCATAAAAAGCTTACAAAAAAAAGCAAACAATTCTGCTACAGATTGCCTGGCATCTTCTCCAATACCTGAAGACAATAAGAGTAAGCTTAACTCTGAATTGCTTTAGTGGTAGGTCAGTCTTTTCTTTCTTTCAAACATTCTCTCTTGAAACAGGATAACATTCCTAAAGGTGTGTTTGCATATAGCTTCTGTATAGCTATCTACAATTTTGTCACAGATGAGTAATAAAATAAATAATATCAAGCTAAAATAATAGCAGTTCACTGGAGTGAATAGTTTGGCCATTTTTTGAATAATTTTTACAGCTTATTTGATTTGAGAGTGCCACAAAGTTGGTGAAGGGTGTGAGAAGCCAAATTAAAATCTGTCTCAAAGGTTCTTAGAAACTGTTACACAGCACAGGAAGCCACCAAAACCAAAAAGTCAGAAAAGCAGCTCTCCTGACAAAATGCGAGGGTGCATGTGACTGCTGGACACACCGGGTAGCAATGCACAAGTGCAGATGTGCAAAGACGTACAGGACTTATGCTACATGACAACCTGGACCGGGGGAAGATATAAAAGGACTCAAAAAAGCCTGTATGCATGCCTCTGCCCACCACTGGCTCTTCATAGGATCCCCAAGACACCGACCCTTGAAGAAGCTGTGGATCTATGCTGGCAACTATTCTTGTGACCCTATCCCGAGCCCTTGGTTAACTTCTCATGTTTGTTCCTCTTATTGCTGTTGCCATTTGCTTTTATCTGGGTCTTCATCTACTGCCTTTCTGCAATGAAGAGAGATTTTTGATGTATGGCATTTGACCTTGGTCGCATCTTAATCTCAGCTCTGGGAGATTCCAAACAAAACCCTCCCAGCTTCAGTTTGGGATCCTTATAAAGAGTCTAGAGCGGAAGTCTTACGAGGAGCAGCTGAAGTCACTTAGTCTGTTCAGGCTGGAGAAAAGGAGACAGAGGAAACCTCAAAGCAGTTCACTGCTTCCTCACAAGGGAAGGGGAAGGACCTAATCTCTTCTCTCTGGTGACCAATGATAGGACTCAAGAGAATGACAGGAATATATGCCATAGGAGGTTTAGGTTGGATATTAGGAAAAGGTTCTTCACTCAGAGGGTGGTGGACTGCCAAAACAACACCCCAGGGAGATAGTCTTGGAGCTGAGCCTGACAATATTCAAGAAGCATTTGGACAATGCACTCAGACAAATGGTGCAAATTTTGGAGTTGTCCTATGCAGGAATAGGAGTTGGACTCCATGATCCTTGCAGGTCCTTTCCAACTCAGGTCATTCTGTGATTCTGATAATACTTTTGCCAAGAATATATCACTTGATTCCAACTTTGAGTCCAACTTTCAAGTAAGTTTTGCACAGTCTCTCACCAAAAAAAAAAAAAAAAAAAAAAAATCCAAAATGAACCTCAACACACACACACAGCCCTCCCTATGTATTGAATTTGTTCTTGCTGGAAATGGCAAGGAGGAAGCAGAAACTGCTGCATGGCCATGAGAAGAAAGGCTGATTCAGAGTCCATGCATTTCCACTGGGCTAAAAAAGTGGCCTCAGTGGTATAGAATTTAGGAAAATAGGTGAAATCACTCTCCCTCCCTCCAATCAATGAAGATTATGTGTGTGGTTTATTTTGCTCTTTAAAAAAAAATCTGCTCCCAGTGACAGCCTGGATTATAAATGCAATATTTCAACTGGCAGATTAGTTAGCTTTCATGGGAATTAGCAGAGAGTCCCATCATTCACAGCTGACTTGGACAAAATGTCTGTTTTCCATTATTAATCTGGCACCAACTGGCTGACTGGTCACCTACAGCAAGCTGTGAGAGATGGGAAATGCGGAACAGTCATGTTTATTCACCAGATAGTTCTGTGGAAAACAAATCAAAAAAATTATCCTGGGAAAACTGTGAGACACAGGGCAGTTCTTGTCTGTTCAGTGCAGGGTGCAAGTTTATTAATGGGATTCCTCAAAGCTTTTCTCTTACCCGCAGGTCAGGGAAGGAAGTTATTTTCTTTTTACAGGAGGAAGGAATGAAAAATATATATACAGAAGACCGACAAAAGTATGAAGCATAACCACTGACAAGTCTTCAAGGAACCACTTATTCATTAGTAAAGTTTACTTAGCAGTAACAGATGCTTGAATGTCATCTTTTCAGTGTTTCACAGAATCTACTTTAGTGTCATTACAACAAGCCCTCAGCATGGCTACAGCCCATACCACTGCAAGAGCTGAGTATAATCCAGGTAGACCGCTTCAGAAGATACTTACTAATCGGGGAAATGACTTCAAAACTGGTCTGTATGAGTTTAGATATCATTGCCCAAGCACAAGTAGCTTTGTCAGTTTTAAATTTCTGGTTCTGAATGCTGTAAGCAAGCGCAGACACAGCTTCCTCAGTTTACTAAGCAGCACAGGAATCATTGTACAATACTCTGGGCAAATCTCAGAAGTCATATTTTGAGCAAGATTGTTAGAGATGACTGAAAGCGAATAAAACTAATATTGAGGTTTCAGGATGGCAAACCAATGCCAGATTCTGTTGAGGGCTGGTGAACTGAGCTCCACTGGATATCAACCAGTTTTCTGCAGAAAAAAAAAAGTAGAAATATGTGCCAATTGCTTCATTTACAGATTTCTGATTTAAGAGACAGAAAAAAACTGCCAAACCAGAAAAAGTAGAAGCCCCTGTATCTGAGGAGCTTGATCAGTTCTGCAGCCACCTCCATAACTGACGACAAACTGTGGGCTTTCACCAGACTCCTCTAAATCCATATCAAAGGCATCCCATTAAGTCACCTGCCTAGAGAAAAACAGAAAATACAACAGGGAGAGTAATTTTAAGTCCTATATTTCAGGGCATACTGCTATGCTGTGTACTCCTCAGCCACACTACTAAAGCTAATGCAGTGATGATAACCTCCAAAGTCAGTGGTAGTCAAGATGTTTTCTACTTTTCCTGCAGTACAAGGTGCCATGTGACTCTGAGCGGTTATGCTTAGCAGGAGCTAAGAGATTATTTTGCCAGAAGTAAGAGAGCATCACTGCTCACAATGAGTGATGGTGTCTGACAGCTGAACATAAAAGGGGCTGTGAGTCCAGGACCTCATTACTCACAAACACAAAAGGTTCCTACTCAGCTAACAGGAGCTATTTTTCTTCCTTAGCAGGCATCATTCCAATCAACATGGGTTCGTGAAGAGCAGGTCCAGCCAAACTAACCTGATGGCCTTGTATGACAAAGTGACTCAGCTACTGGGTGAGGGAAAGGCTGTGGATGTGGCTTTCCTGGATTTCAGTAAAGCGTTTGACACAATTTCTCACAGCATTCTGCTTCAGAAACTGTCAGCTTCTGGCCTGGACAGGCACACACTCTCCTGGGTGAAAAACTGGTTGGATGGCCGGGCCCAGAGAGTGGTGGTAAATGGAGTTAAATCCAGCTGGAGGCCAGTTAGAAGTGGTGTTCCCCAGGGCTCAGTGCTTGGTCCAGCCCTGTTTAATGTCTTTATCAATGACCTGGATGAAGGCATTGAGTGCACCCTTAGCAAGTTTGCGGATGACGCTGAGCTGGGTGGAAGCATGGATCTGCTGGAGGGTAGGGAGGCTCTGCAAAGGGATCTGAACAGGCTGGACCACTGGGCTGAGAGGTTTAACAAGGCCAAATGCCAGGTCCTGCACTTGGGGCACAACAACCCTATGCAGTGCTACAGACTAGGAGAAGTCTATCTAGAAAGCTGCCTGGAGGAGAAGGACGTGGGGGTGTTGGTTGACAGCCAACTGAAGGCCAATGGCATCTTGGTTTGTATCAGAAATGGTGTGACCAGCAGGTCCAGGGAGGTTATTCTCCCTCTGTACTCGGCACTGGTGAGACCGCTCCTTGAATACTGTGTTCAGTTCTGGGCCCCTCACTACAAGAACGATGTTGAGGCTCTGGAGCGAGTCCAGAGAAGAGCAACAAAGCTGGTGAAGGGGGTAGAGAAAAAATCTTATGAGGAGCTGCTGATGGAATTGGAGTTGTTTAGCCTGGAGAAGAGGAGGCTGAGGGGAGACCTCATTGCTCTCTACAACTACCTGTAAGGAAGTTGTAGAGAGGAGGGTGATGGCCTCTTCTCCCAAGTGACAGGTGACAAGACAAGAAGGAATGGCCTCAAGCTCCCCCAGAGGAAGTTCGGGCTGGACATCAGAAAAAAATTTTTTATGGAAAGGGTCACTGGGCACTGGAACAGGCTGCCCAGGGAGGTGGTTGAGTCACCATCCCTGGAGGTATTTAAAAGACGGGTGTATGAGGTTCAGGGGCATGGTAATGTGGTTGATAGGAATGGTTGAACTTGATGAACCTGGAGGTCTTCTCCAGTCTAGTGATTCTGCGTGATCATCTGTGGAGTTGGTCTGTTCCAGGGTCCTCACAGGATCAACAGCTCCCGGCTTAGCTCCACATTGTTTTCTATGTGGTTGGCTTCTCCCACAGAAAGCTTGTGACTATTGACTGGTTTTCAAGTTGCAGTTCAAAGTCTTTGCCTGAGAAGAGACTTCAATTTGTCTCCTGCTAACTTAGTTTGAATAGAAAGTGAGTGTTAAACTGTGGCATACAGGACTGATTTTTTTTCACAGCACCTGTAAAGCCTTACAATAAAGCTACTGTCTAATAGTATGTTTTGGTTTTCTGCCCAGTTGTAAAAAGAATTCATTAATTGTATGCAGTTAATAGGTTAATTTTTCAGTTCTGCATGATTAATTGCAGCACTCTGAAATAAACATCCCATATAACAGCCACTCAATCAGTGTGTGTGTGGTGTGTGTTCAATCATTTTTCTCTAAAAAATGCACATACACAGGAAAATTAGTCCAATTTTTTTGTAGAAAAAGTCCGTTTAGAAGTTAGGATACTCCATTCTAAGCAAGTCAAATTTGAAAACAGGATACAATGAATATACCCCCAAGATACCCATTAACTCATTTTTTTCCTATACAAAATATATTTGGTCTCTTTGAGACTGAACTTTCATTGAAATAAAATATTAGTGAGAAAACAGCCTTATACTGCAGAGGTTTTTGCACTTACAGACTATGGTACAGTAAAATAAAATAAAGAATTTTAAGTTGAATAAAATATCAACTCAGTTTTAAAAAATGTATGGAATAGAACACTACAGAGTATGGAGTTAAAGTGAGCCCTATTCACTGGCTTGGCACAAGGACATATCAAAGGTAGAGAAAACTCCATTTTTTGAAAACTGCAATTATGTACCAAGAATCAAAATCATAGAATCACAGAATAACCAGGTTAGATGAGACCCACCAGAACATCGAGTCCAACCATTCCTATCAAACACTAAACCATGCCCCTTAGCACCTCGTCCACCTGTGCCTTAAACACCTCCAGGGAAGGGGACTCAACCACCTCCCTGGGCAGCCTGTTCCAGTGCCCAATGACCCTTTCTGTAAAAAATTTTTTCCTAATGTCAAGTCTAAACCTCCCCTGGTGGAGCTTGAGGCCATTCCCTCCTGTCCTGTCCCCTGCCACCTGGGAGAAGAGTCCAGCACCCTCCTCTCCACAACCTCCTTTCAGGTAGTTGTAGAGAGCAATGAGGTCTACCCTCAGCCTCCTCTTCTCCAGGCTAAACAACCCCAGCTCCCTCAGCCGTTCCTCATAAGGCCTGTTCTCCAGCCCCTTCACCAGCTTCGTTGCTCTTCTCTGGACTCGCTCCAGAGCCTCAACATCCTTCTTGTGAGGAGGGTCCCAGAACTGAATACAGGATTCAAGGAGCGGTCTCACCAGTGCCAAGTACAGAGGGAGAATAACCTCCCTGGACCTGCTGGCCACACCATTTCTGATACAAGCCAAGATGCCATTAGCTTTCTTGGCCCCCTGGGCACACTGCTGGCTCATGTTCAGTCGGCTGTCAACCAACACCCCCAGGTCCCTCTCCTCCAGGCAGCTTTCTAGACAGACTTCTCCTAGTCTGTAGCACTGCATAGGGTTGTTGTGCCCAAGTGCAGGACCCAGCACTTGGCCTTGTTAAACCTCATGCCATTTGACCCTGCCCAGTGGTCCAGCCTGTTCAGATCCCTTTGCAGAGCCTTCCCACCCTCCAGCAGATCGACACTTCCACCCAGCTTAGTGTCATCCGCAAACTTGCTAAGGGTGCACTCAATGCCTTCATCCAGGTCATTGATAAAGACATTGAACAGGGCTGGACCAAGCACTGAGCCCTGGGGAACACCACTTCTAACTGGCCTCCAGCTGGATTTAACGCCATTTAGCACCACTCTCTGGGCCCGGCCATCCAACCAGTTTTCTACCCAGGAGAGTGTGCACCTGTCCAGGCCAGAGGCTGACAGTTTCCGAAGCAGAATGCTGTGAGAAATTGTGTCAAAGGCTTTACTGAAGTCCAGGAAGACCACATCCACAGCCTTTCCCTCATCCAGTAGCTGAGTCACTTTGTCATACAAGGCAATCAAGTTTGTTTGGCAAGAGCTACTTAAAATAAATGCATAAAAGCATAGGCAAGATGGAAAAGAAAGTGAGCACACCTGTGTCAATACAGAGGCAAAGCTCTGAGTGCATTAACTGAAAGAAAACACTTCCAAAAAGCAACAGAGCAGCCCAAGTACAGAGAATCAGGAGTTCCACTGTTAACCTCACATACCTTTAAGACACAGCCTAGAGTAAGAAGCAGTTTCAGAGCACACAATAAGTTTCTACAAGTTCTTTCAATTCATGTCTTTTACCATGCAAAGGAAAGAACAGACTGCAAGTAATCCTATTTTCCACCTCCCTCAGCTGCCACCCTTAAGACAAGGGTTTGTGCACAGAGCCTTAGTCTTTCATGTGTGTTGCTACAGCAGCATGCTGTGACCAGTATCACATTCAGGAAGACCCAGGCAGGTGTGCACAATTTAGCTAAAACTATGTTTAGCTAACACTACCCACTGAGGACTTCCCATTTCAAGGATCAGCTCTCTGAGGGAAGAAAGACTTTACAATGTCTAACAGATCATCCAAGCAGGGCAGATGTTGCCATCTTTCAGACTGTTCCTTAGCATTCTTATATCATATTTATGTGAACTCCATAAATACTTAGATTTTATTAAACAGGACTTACCACAAAGCAACAGCCTGATGCTACCTGGAATCCCATGTGTATGCTGTAACTGTCCAAGCCAAAGGTGTCTTCCCTTATTGATTTCCTGAGCCATTTGTTCCAAGGCTTGCTGTCAAGTGGAAGGTAAGTCTACCCAAAGTCTGCAGAAGCACTTAGAATTTAGATTCAAGTCTTCTAGCATTACACGGAAGTTGTTGAGATTTGAAAGCTTGGCTCATTAGCCAAAAAAAGTTCCTGGAATTTAATTCTATTGGGAAGTTCTTAGTCAGAAAGACTGTTCATTTTTATAAAGAGAACTGGTAAACTAACCCTCTAAAACAAGTGGGTTTACAAGTGAAGTTTGTTTCACATGTGATTGATGATGCAAGGAAATCTGTCATTGCCTTAACGGGAGAAAGACGATTCTGTAAACTAGAAAAACTAATGAAAAAAAAGAATGACTCTTAATAAGTGGATCTTCCTGCTTCAGGTACAACCTCATCAACCTTAATTTTCTTTAATTTTAGAAATAAAGCTTGGTATTACAACTCCTTAAACAACAAGGAACTGCACTATCCATTATGTATAGCGCAGTGCATGCTTCATCAATAGCAGTGTTTTAATTCATGCTATATCAACTAAACAAGTAGAAAAAAATTCCTTCACAGTTCATGGGTATTTTCAGTTGCTGAGTCAGAAAACAAAATAAGGCCTTACATCTGCGTTTATTTTTGTTCAGTAAAGCCTGCATCGCCCTTCAGGACTGAGAGCACACAAAGTGCTGCTAACCATGATAATTACACACTACTCAGCATGGTGAGTAGAATAACATTGTAATTGTCCAAGGGTTTGAACAATTCAGCCTGATTTTGTATAGTGTATAATTTACAGTAAAGATTCAGAATGTGTTTTCTTTGCTCTAAGAACACTTTCAGCCTTTAGCTCAGAATCACTGTGCATGGAGACAAGCATCCACAATCAAACTCAATCCCGATGAAGAAAATCTGCAAAAATAGAATCGTTTATTTTATTGGCATTGACATTTACATAATTTTAGCTGGGTCTGATTCCACTTGTGACTCTCAAGGTAATATAAAATAACCAAGACCAGAGTCATTCAGACAGAATAGAAATATGCAAACTCTTGAAATGTTACAAAAAATCATAAAAAATTACGTTTGTCACCCAGTGACAGTGACTGAACCAGGGTGAAAGGACTCAAGAAAATATTAATGAGCTCTATGCTTACCTATGGTTTATTTTTGTTCATGGGACCGGGGCAAGACCTGGTCATACGTAATTACATATTAAGATCCTCATTCTGCAAAAAGGTAATTGCTTCTTTTTATGCACTGAAAAGTCAGTGTGAAGTAACTGAGACTAATAATGATTGAGAACATTTACGGATCAGGGCCTGCGTAGTTTCTGAGTATCAGCTGTGGCGGCACATAGCAATGGGAACAGTGAGTACCAGAGCAATCTTCATCGCCACTGTGTGCAAAGCAACTGCATGACCTAGAAGTGTTTTTATTTTTCTCAGAAACAAATGAACAGTTCAGCACTGTGACTGTACAGTATTATCCTTTATGAGACAATGAGACACAGATAAAAAGCTTTACAATAACAACCAGAAATCATGCCAGGGCTCTGTTTTTATGGTTTTTAAAGCCGTATGTTTTCTGTAAAATCGTTTTAATTTGGGGAGGAAAGTAAGAAAGGGAGCCAGGATAAGAAGAAACACCTACAAATATGTTTTCATTTACTGAAATCCAAATTTCTAGAACATTACAACGCATAAAATTCCAACATTAATGATTATTTTTAAATTAGTGAAGATTCTATTAAAAATAACAATTAAGGCCTGGGTTGTTGGGTTTTTTTTTTTACCCCCAGTTAAAAGGCTTCTAATTTGAAAACTATCGTAAGGAGTTGTGTTCCTGACTTGAAACTTGGGACTTCTCCTCTCAGAGATTCTACTCCATACTCATGTTGTAGAAAGAAAGGACAGTAGAGACAGAAGGATGTTTACTCTTTCTTCAGTGTTTAATGGCTGCTTTCTATTAAACGGGAATACGAAAAACCTACCCCACAAAGGGAATTATATGACCAATATTTACAGAGCACTTTGAAGAAAGGATTAAAGTAACCATAAATAGTCTCAATACTGTAGCAATGTCATGTTCCGTACTAGAGAATAAAGACTGGATTCTTGCCAAAAGGACTTTCTAACTCTATTGAACTCATTGATATTGAAGAACACAAAGGGATGATGTCTCTTATGATGCCCATTACCAGCTTTCACAATTCTGCTCCATTAGAGCAGTAGGTTATAAACTAGATCCAATATCTATGTTCCTGAAAACAGAGTAATATAAATATATGATAGATAGTTCAAAAAATTCTACATTAAATGTCTTCCAGTGTTTCTATATTTAAGGCAATGTCTTAATCTTGCAACATAAAACTGAGAAAAATTTTAACTTTTTTTAATTACATTTAATTCATAGAATTATTTAGGATGGAAAGGACCTACAAGATCACTGAGTCTAACCATAAATGTAACACTGCTAAGCCCACCACTAAATTTAGAAATCTCCAGGGATGGCTACTCAACCACTTCCCTGGGTACCCTGTTCCAATGCTTAAAAATCCTTTCCATGACGAATTTTTTCCTAACGGCCAATCTGAACCTCCTGTGATGCTCCTTGAGGCCATTTCTTCTTGTCTTATTGCTCATTACTTGGGAAAAGAGAGAGACATTCACCTCACTACAACTTTCTTTCAGGTAGTTGTAGGGAACAAAAACGTCTTCCCTCAGACTCATTTTCTCCAGGCTAAACAATCCTGGTTCCCTCAAGCATTCTTTATAAGACTTGTGCTCCAGGACCTTCACTAGTTTCATCGCATTTCTTTGGACATGCTCCAGGACTTCAATGTCTTTCTTGTACTGAAAGGTCCAAACCTGAACACAGGATTCAAGTTGTGGCCTCACCAGTGCCAACTATAGGGTGACAATCACTTCTCTATTCCTTCTGGCCACACTGTTTCTGATACAAGCCTGGACGTTGTTGACCTTCTTGGCTATCCAGGCACACTGCTGGCTCATATTCAGGCAGGTGTTGACCAACAGCCCTATGTTCTTTTCAGCCAGGCAGCTTTCCAGCCACTCTTCCCCAAGCCTGTAGAGTTGCATCAGGTTGTTGTGACCCAAGTGCAGCAGGCAGCACTTGGTCTTGTTGAACCTCATGCAATTGGCCTCAGCCCATAAATCCAGCCTGCTCAGAGCCCTCTGCAGAGCCTTTCTACCCTCAGACAGATCAACAGTCCGGTCCAACTTGGTCTGCAAGTCCAGTCTGCAAACTTAATGAGGTTGTACTTGATCCCTTTGTCCAGGTCATTGATAAAGGTGTTGATCAGAACCACCAAAACACCAAGCTCTGTGCAACTCCACTTGTGACTAGCTGCCACCTGAATTTAATCCCATTCACTACAACTCTTTGGGCTCAGCCATCTAGACAGTTTTTCAGTCCCATCCAGGACTTGAGCAGCCAATTTATCAAGGAGAATGCTGTGGGAAATGTTGTCAAAGGCTTTACTAAAGTCTAGGTAAGTGACCTGCAGAGCCTTGATGTCA
Organism: Phaenicophaeus curvirostris; assembly: GCF_032191515.1. Taxonomy (NCBI): domain Eukaryota; kingdom Metazoa; phylum Chordata; class Aves; order Cuculiformes; family Cuculidae; genus Phaenicophaeus; species Phaenicophaeus curvirostris. The sequence continues at coordinate 40,664,775 of NC_091394.1, forward strand.
TCCACTAAGTGGATCACCTTGTCATAGAAGGAGATGAGGTTACGCAAGTAAGACCTGCCTTTCCTTAACCCATGCTGACTGGTCCTGATCCCCTTGTTGTCCTGTGCATGCCCTATGGTGGCACTCAAGATGATCTATTCAACAACCTTCTCCAGCACCAAGGTCAGACTGATAGGCCTGTAGTTTAATGGATCCTCCTTCCAGCCCTTCTTGTAGAAGAGCATCACATTTGCTGACCTGAAGTCAACTGGGACCTCCCTAGTTAACTAGGACTGCTGATAAATGAAGGGAAGTGGCTTAATGAGCACTTCTGTCAACTCCCTCAGTACCCTTGAGGTACTGGCCCCATAGCCTTGTGCATGAGAAAGCATGAATTACCTCAAGTCTTCTCTTCATCCTTTATCACTGTTTCCCCTGCATCCAATAAAGGACAGAGATTCTCCCTAGCTCACCTTTTATGTTAATGTATTTCTAGAAACACTTTTTATGGTCTTTTATGGCAGTAGCCAGATCAATTTCTAGCTGGGCTTTGACACTTCTAACTTTCTCCCTGCAATATCCTTGTGGTCCTCCTGAGTTGCCTACCCCTTCTTCCGAAGTCTTTTATTTTCTCCTGAGCTCCATCCAATTCTTTCTGTTCAGCCAGGCTAATCTTCCTTCCTGCCAGCTCAACTTTTGGCACACAGGATAACCTGCTCTAGTGCCTTTCCTTCTTGAAGAATGTCCATCCTTCCTGGACTCCTTTGCCCTTCAGGACTACCTCCCAAGGGACTGTCAACCAGGATCATAAATAGGCCAAACTCTGCCCTTTGGAAGGCGGCAGTTCTGCTGAACCCCCTCCTCAGTTCTCCAAGAATCAAAAACTGTGTCTTTTCATGATCACTGTGCCCAAGGCAGCCTCCAACCATCACATTATCCACAAATCCTTTACTCTTCACAAATAACATGACTAGTGGGCACCTTCCCTAGTTGGCTCACTCACCAACTGTATCAGGAAGTTATCTTTCATGTAAGCTGCTGGCCAGAAATCTCCAAGACTGTTTCCCCTCTGCTGTCTTCTATTTCTAGCAGACATCTGGTAGGTTGAAGTCTCCCACGAGAACAAGGGCTGGCAATCGTGAGACTCCTCCCAACTGCTTGCAGAATACTTCATCTGTTTCTTCGTGCTAGCTGGGTGGTCTATAACAGACTCCCAGCATACTATCTGTCTTGTTGGCCTTTCACCTGATTCTTACCCATCAACACTTGACTGTTTCATCACCATCATCAAGCTCTAGACAATCCAAACGCTCCCTAAGATAAAGGGCTACCCCACTGCCCCTCCTTCCTTGCTTATCCCTTTTGAAGTATTTATAGCCTTCCATTGCAGCACTCCAGCTTTATTAGTCATCCCAGTGTGTTTCTGTGATTGCAAATATATCATAGTTTTGCAGCTGCTCGACGGCTTCCAGATCCTCCAGTTTGTTGCCCATGCTGCATGCATTGGTGTAGAAACACTTCAGCTGTGCTTGTGATCCCGCAACCTTTTCAGGGAGCACCCCGATTCCTATGTGACTGTTCTCAGGTTCTTCTGTAGTTTCTAACACATTAATGGTCCCTGGGTCTTTGCTACTCTATGGATCTACATCCTCTACCTCCACTGAGATGGCAGGCCAAAGGACCTCACTAGCACACTGTCCCTCAAACTCTGGCTTGATGCGCACAGGCATCTCTCCAGTGAGCCTGGTTTTATCCTTTTAACCCTTCAAACATAGGTTAAAGCTCTTAATTCTTAAAACTAGATTAATTGTAAAAGAATGAGCCATTGCATACTGGATTTTATATAACAACTGACCTCCAGCTTAATCACACAAAGTCCTTCAAATGTACAATTCCCAATGCATGTTTTACAAGCTTCCTACCCAACTGAAGTTCATAGCAGTTTCTGGACATAATGTATCAATGGCATGCAATGGATGTTTTATGCTTGAATGGCTTTGTGCAATGGAATGAAAAGGTGGGGAAGAAATAGGGCTTGTATTTAAAGCAGCATCCTCGTTCTCAGTGTCAACAAACACTAATCAGATCTGAAAAGCAAGCTAGTGAGCTATTGAGACTAGGTGACCTTAACATTCAGAAACAGATTTTTCAGTGAATTCAATATTTAACCTTATGATATTCATCGTTATGAAGTATCTAACACTGTAATGTTGCAAGTCAAAACTTCAGACAAATCTCAGTTTCCGACAACTGGTCTAATTCACTTAAAGGCAGGTGCTGCTAAATTAAAGAACAAATACAAAAAAGCAAGAGGACATTAGAAACTAAGCACCACTGGCTACATGAAGTTTTCTCCATGTTGCTATATTTCTGGGGAAACGCTTCCCTTCTTGCACTACTTTTATCACTGCTAACGTCTCTAAAAGGAGGTGATGAAGGATTATAAACAGAAGACGACCATTTGGGTCACTTTACAAGCTACCTTTGGCTGCTGTGGCATTGATTTCAGCACCATCTCCTAGAGCGAAACCCCAGAGCTCTGGTGTAAAACTAAATGGTCCCAAGGTGGTTCATGCACTCAGGAATGTTATTTAACCAACACATATTAGGCATAACACTTCCTGAATTACATCAGACCCTTAGCACTTACTCATTAGAAGGTTAAAAACATCTCCCTAAGAAAGCAGAGCAAGACTGAATGAAAGATGGCAATCTGCTTTGGGCACAAAACATCTCAAGAGACCCACTTCCAATGGGGACATGAGCATTGCGCCTTATCTTGTTATAAGCACTAATATTAAGGATGCCACCAAAGGCCGTATTCTCATAAGTACTAAGCTATTAGATTTATCTCTTTATAGGTATGTATATTTGTGTATTCAAACATGATCTCTGTATAATCACTGCTTTATAACCCACAGGACCTCGCATTGCCTTGCTCCCATTGCAATTCTTCAGAACAACAAAGGCAGGAATGCAACAGGGACACCAAAGTAACATAACCTGAGTAGCCTGCCAAAACCTTCTCACTGACTTTGCTACCATGGCAAGCTCCTTCTTTTTGAAAAACTTATAATCGCAAACTGAAGACAGCCCACAGGGTTAAAAAAAAAAAAAAAGCTCCACTCAGTTCTTGCATACTGAATTTCTGAGGGCTGCGATGTGACACAGAAAACACGATTGCAAAGCATAATTGTATTTCTGTCAGCTTTGTAGAAACCAATATCTCAAATTCTGATGGAAGACCTTCATATCTATATTGTTCCTTAAGCAGTCTGTTGTCTGAAAAATTACACCAGTTTAACGAAAATTTTTCTTAATTATCTCAACCCTTTCTAACTCACATTATTTTTTTTTTTTTTTTTTTTAATGAGACTCAGCCTCTGGGGTTCAACGTCAGTTTATTTTGTTGGGGGGAGAAGGAAGACTATTTTTTTTCCTTTTGTGATGAAAACTATGGCTCTGTGATGTGGGTTTTTTTTTTCATAAAAGTTTTGGGATACATGCAACAAAGTAGATCCCAAAGGACAGAAGAAAATTATTCACAAAGAGATTTTTCAACATTTTTTCACAATATGCTTTTTCTCATAGAGTTAAATAATCCTTTAATATGGACATTTAATAATGGAAAGTATAACACTTAACAATGTTGCCACTACAGTGAAGGGCTATGTTGCTGTAAGCCAGCAAATCTCCACTGAAAACATTTACTCCAGCAGAACTTCACTGTTTTACAGTAGCTAAAAGCCTGGATACAAATCTCATAGAAACAAAACTTCCACTTAGTACAGCCCTGCTCTTCATTCATATTGAAAGCCTCAGTTTATGGATAGTTTGAACAGAGAGTAGGAACTCAGTGCGTCTTTCCCTTCCTCATTCATGAAACCACATTATTTTTGATGCAGCTTCCTTTGAGTAAACTTGTTTGAGAAAATTAGCTTTGAAACCAATTTGATAGACAATCTCCTTTACCATCTTCCTGCTGCATTTATTGTGTTCCTGTTTCATACTGTGTTGGCAGCAGATACACTGTGCCAATCCCACCCGTGCACTTGCTTAGACACAAACCTTGTGAGATTCAGCTACATGTTTCAGCAAGGAAATTGAAAAAGCAGTTACATTCATTTCTGTAATAGTAGTTAAAAACAACAACAACAAAACCCAAAACAAACCAAAACAAAAACAAACAAAACCCATGGAACAGGTAGAAACAAGTTTTGAAACATTTTTTTCAAGAAGCTACAAAGAGGCTGTTCAACACTTGACCAGTGAAGTCACAGACATGCTATACATTGGTCCCTGGCAGATAAAAACCTTACTTGCTGTGTTAAATCCCATGTCTTCTTACAACTCCATTGAAACCACAAATAAGCTATTAGAAATACCCAGCTTCTCCATGCCCAGCAAAGAAAGGGTACCACAGGCTGCTCCTCAGCATCTCATTTTCTCCTCTCAGAAACATTTGGTGTAGATCTGAAAGCACCTAGCTCAGTTTGGAGTGATCTTTGTTTCAAGAATCTGTCATATGTTGTATTATTCACTGGTGCGTTCTCTAATACCACGCTACAATGCAATGAGGGTATATCACATTCACATGAAACAAAAAGAAGTTTAACTTTGCCTTTTAATCTTTTGTTCTGTTGCTACAAAGTTGTGTTTCAAAGTGATTACTCAAATATGAATCAAAAGGGGAAGCACTGGAGCTAACAAACATGAATCTACAATGCAGTATAGCAAAAGGAGGATTCTGATTTACATCCATTTGTTATCGCTAGCTGCACTTCTGACTCTAGATTCAAGCACCTAGTGTGTCTTAGAGCCAAGATTCTTAAAGTGTAAGAGGAAATAAATATATATATATAAAAAAAAAATTGTTACTTTTCAACCAGGCAAAACTTTTTGCATGCAGGATGGAGCAGGAGAGGCTCTAGCCAAGGCTCTGCAGAAAGTACTTGAGGACATGCAGCAGATTGCACTGGACAAGTAAATTCCTTTGACAGAAGTAACACATATAAAAAAGTGCCTCATCCACAGACTACCAAAACCAATGGAACTTTAGCCTATGGAATATACTTTACAGATTAAGATTGATTATTACAAATAAAGGGCTTGCACTGACTCATAAATAAACTTGGAAAGTGTTTGTGTCAAATTTTAATATATCAACTAAGCTAAACTGCTATTTCAGTAAGACTGTTGTAGTTGAAGCTAGGCAGACAGTATGAGCCAAACTGCAATACATCACAAGTACCACAAACTGTTCAAATCTTAAATTTCACTAAGAGAGAAGCAAAGAGCCTAAATCACGTGCAGCATGGTCACAATATGAACATTACTACTAAGGAATTTCACCTGGAAGGCCCTTGTCACAAAGTGTATGGGATGCATTTTACATTGAATAATCACAGGAAAATATGTGGGGAGACAGCAGGGAATATAATCTCAACTAGAAGTAGAAAGAGGAGAAAAAAAACAGATAGTGTCACACATAATGGTTAAAATATTTGATGTGCCTAAAATGGTAGCTTTGCCTTTTCATTTAATTATATTTTTTATTGATTTGTGTATGTGCAACAACTTTTTTTACAACCATCCAGAAGCACATGTACTTAAAGTTAAATGTTTAAAATTTTAAAGGATTGAAATTTGCAACTTACATTTTTAGTGCTTTGATCATTTTAAATAATCTTCACATTGATTCTCCAAGAATTCCAGTATATCATTTTTCTACTAGAAATTCATCTATCAGTCTAAGTTAGAAAGTAATGTGTGAGAGCCTATGGCAATTCGCTAGAACTGTTTCCAACTTTAAATTATTTTCTTTAACTTGACTTTGGTTCTTCTGTAATCAAAAATACCCAGCTTAGCAGGAAAAATCTGTTTCAGAGCTTCAGTATTTCTATGTCACCCAAGCAAATAGCAAAGTTACAAAGTGGTAGATAGGAGATTTCCCATGGGTTCAGTTGCTGCTGTACCTTACTGAGCAGTGGCCAATGATAGTGGTAGTATGCATTGGAAACGTGGATAAATACCTCTGACATTACTGATGCCCTCTAAATTTATACGCACACCTGAGGTGAGAATTAGACAACCAATTCTTTTCTGTTACTGTGCAACTGTAATTTATCAAAGAAGACATTTTCAGTCCCTCTAATCGTCTTGTCTCACTCATATTTCTCAAGCAGGTAATTTATGCTATTATTCACATACTTAGGACTTCCAGCAGTAAATATCTATTCCCTCAGTGGTAAATTGTGCTAAGAAAAACCAGCATGGCAATATCAAAACCAATTCCCAATACCACGGTGTTTCATTAGAAAGAAATAGCTTCATTTTTTCTTATGAAATAATAAAGAGAAAATGAAGACAGGAAACATCCTAGGGGACGCGCAATGTAGAACCAACACATCCTAACATACTTCAGTTAAAAAGCTATAATGGAAATGCAAACTGGAAGAGACACATTCGCCACAAGAAATTCACAGGTGAAAAGTAATTGCTCCCTAAAGACTTCAGACAGGTAGAAGGCAAAGGTAAAAGGACAACTTTAAAAAAGTATACATATGATGAAGAGGGAAGGAGAAATAAATTATCCAGCAAATAAAGTAAAGCCTCTTTGTCCCACTTCTAAAGCATGACACCATGTTAAATTATGGCTAACAGACATGAAAAACAGAAAATATAAATTAGTTCTATATATAAGATAGAAAAAAAAAATTTCCCTGCCTTTACAGACATTCACATCACGAATTGGTCACATAAATTTAGAAGAAAATTTAATCTATTAAACAAGCTTGCAACAAATAACATTTAGATAAAAAGTATAGTTGCACTCTGTTTTCTCTAGAGGCCAGTCTTCAGCACTGTAAAACCTTATGCCAAGAAAGAAACAGCCAGTGCTTAGGATCAGGATATGAGTAACTCCTACTGCATGTGCACATTGCAGGGAAAATACTCTTGCTCACTTTTGGACAGAGACTTAGGTGTGTTCCCCAGATCGGCTTAGGTAAATTTTATAGATAGCAGTTGAACTGAAATAGTTTTGATGTGGTAAAGGCATGTCCTACTTGGTTAAAATAAATACCCCAAACCTAAAGGTCAGTACCTCATCAAGCATAGATAGCAAGAATATTCTTAGTTGTATCTGTCTCTTGGGCTTCCAAAGACCCAAAAGCCCCACAGAGGTTTCCAAGTAATGGACAAGAAGAGTGGCATCTGTGGCAAAGAACAAACTGGAGAGAAATTTCTGCACATCCATTCCCCAAGCTGCCAGGTCTCAAAATGGCAGCAGGAAAAGCATCATCAAAATTAACATGCCAGATTCACATTTCTGGATATCAGGAAGTGCTAAAACATGCTGCCCTAGAATCAGTAAATACAAGTAAATGATACAAGTGGTAAATACAGGTAAACTAAACCCAGTATTGTTCAACTTTCATTTGAAGGTCCACCTGAGCTTTTGAAAGGAAGCCACAGACCACCTTAAGCCGTATTTTCATGTTGCTTCTCATTTCTAAGCAAATTTAAGCCCTGCATTGAATGTTCAATTATTACTTTCTCTGGTTTTAACTTGTGGTTACATATGAGCCTATACATTTCCTGGGAGATTTTTTTCTTGACATCAAAGTCAAGTTCTAATGCCTTACAGACCACAGCACACAAAGATTGTTACCTTAAACAAAGACAGGCCCTAAACTTTATAACAAATTTTGTGTGTGATTGCTGTGGATGACAATATTCAGCATTTTTTTCTTAATAACAGCCTTTAGAAACATCTGTGTAGACAGAGTAAGTTTAGTGTTTATGCAAGACTTAAGCAAAACTAAGACACTGGAAATGCATTGTTTTTTCTTTCCATGAAAATACATTGCCAGAATATCATATACACAAGATGTATTATCTGAATTATACTTTCATTATTTTCAACCGAATTGCACGTGTTTCTTTTTCCTCCTCAGTCCTTAAGAATTTGAGGCTGGCCTGCTGCAGTCATTTGAAATACAAATGCTATGTCAGATCTAAGATCTCAATCCCTTGTTGGAGGAAGTATTTTGGAAGTTTCCAACCCACTTACATGGCAGGGACATTCTTAATGAAACGATGCTGATGAATAACAAGTGTGTGGGGAACTGGAAAATCTTTCAGTGCCCAGAGAACTTTATGTTTCCCATCTCTTTTTCCTACATTGCAATTATCCACACTAGTGCTGCAGCAGATCTGAGGAAGATGCTATTTTTGCATAGAAATCTTCATCCTAACTTTCAGCTTCACTTTTCTCTGAAGAAAGAATGGCTCACGAGATTTGATTCTACAAGCAGCTGAGAGTAAAATCTATTCTGTCATGCTTCATTATGAATAACAATGCATATAATATCTCTGTAAGATGTAATTTTTTCATGTTAATAGAAAGTTGATATTCATCATCCAAGCAACAATTATCCTTTGTAAATGCCCTAGGTTTTGGCTGCCACTCTCATTATGGCTGTTTCAATTCACCATCTCCAGTCTGTAGAGAAAAAAATGCAGCTATTTACTCCAATGAACAGAGGAGAATAGAGATTTTTACTGCATGAAAAAAAAGTTAAATCATGGAGGGGGGGTTTAATACTATTAATCTAGTGCTTGAGGTTTTGCTCCTCTTGGAATTTATTACCATTGCTCTGAAACAACAAAAATCTATTCACATCAGTGAAGAGGACATTCTAACTCCTGCATACTTCATTTCATTTCTTTGTTGCTCTATTTGCTGTTTATAAGCCCTATAACTAAAATGCATAACATCACACAGTCCTGTGTGTATAAGAACCCATCCGTACAGAATCCAGGGCAGAGGGTAGTGAGGGATTTCCTTGTAACAGCTATCTAATAACTGACCTAACCCCCAAGGACTCTAACTTGATGTTTTTAGCATTACACATGTATGTAGTGTTGCCTCGTCTTCCTATATTTTTATACATATGGCTCCAGGGAAAGCATACTCTGCTTATTATCAGCTGCATATTATTCGGAAGCAGGCATAATTCTTGCTTCTCTATTTTATTTATTCCCTTGAGTTATTAGGAAGTAGACCTTTATACCCACTCAGAAAACTTGTGCAAACTAAAAGCTATTTCATTCCAGCAAACATGATAGGTTAGTGAACTTATACTGCAAGAATTGGCCTTCTGCTGACCTACAACAAAAGATCCCACAGTCAGATGCATCTTCTGTACCCCTGTCTCTCCCCAACAGGCAGCTTCCAAGGATGCTGTCACAACAAGTTTGCCAAACTTTCTTATCCTCTGTTGTTTGAGCAAAATCTCTAAAAGAAACACAACCTTTGTACATTACATGCAGAGAGAAAAAAAGAAAAATCCAATTTTTCATCCATCACACAGATTGCTGTGCAAAGGTTTACTTAGTATAAATGAAGCATACAAGGCAGGATATCCTGATCAGTCACCTCTTTAAGATTAACTGCAAGTATGTCTCCTGCTGTTTCTCTGATACTAAACCACAATGAGCCTTATTCTTTTGTTGTTACAATATCTCAAATGGTAGCTGAGGGAAAAACTTCCCAGAAATATAAGAAAAAATGACAATGCGAGTATCATACTCCTCTGACAGGTCACATCGGTAGCTTCTTATAAAATGGCAGCTAGCTTTTCTAGGAGTGTCCACCCGAGCTTAAATGGGTTCTGTTCCAGAGCAATTGTAATTGTAACTATAAAAGGGTACTTTAGGAAGCAATATGGTCTGAACTGAAGCAAATCTTCAGTGTAGAAATGCATAGATTTCAATTTCTTCATATTATGAATGTAAAAACATAAATTCATAGTCCACAAATTGGATGTTTATTTTCAGTAGCATTAGCTGATAGAACAAGGACCACGTTTCAAAAACAGAAGTGCCACTGAGGTTTGCCTCCCTCTACAACGTGGTAGGACAAACGGGAGTAGAGATGTCTGAAATACTCAACTAAAATCCATGCTACTTTCTTCCCCTAGGAAGTGCCAACACCATACTTAGACTCTGGATCAGCCTCCAAAATCTATTTACTTCTCCTGTGCAATGCAATTTCCCCTGATCACAACAAAGATTCCAGAAAACCTATTCTTTCTTAGCCCTTTCTTTCAGCTGAGCCATCTTCCAGCAAGAAAACTATCTGGTCAATCATGTCTCTACGCTGGGCTTGCTAGATTGTGAGCAAGTCCATGATGTGGGAGACTTACCCAACGTAATATATGCTACAACCCTCTCTCTGCCTCATCTGATTCTGATTGGCACCTGGTGCTCCTACTGCTGTTGACTAACTGATGTTTTTTCTGTATGTAGTCACTTGTCATTCATTACTGTAACTATATGTTTCTGTCTCTTGAGGGAAGACTAACTATATGTTTTGGTCTCCAGATAACTTACTGTCATGGTGCTGTGTTATGGTTCATCCACATGGCACAGTCAGGAAAATTCATCTGAATTATCCTTTCAAGTGGATTAACTGAACCGCATTAAAAGCCTAAAATAAACATGACCTGAATTTGTTTTAGTTTAGTTTGTTGCAGAAACAAATTAAGCAAAATTAAATTATGCCACATTTTTCCTAAATATGTGGCTTCACGAGGCTGTAATATGGTTTACCTAAGATACTTGAAGTTTATACCTCTTCTAGCCTGCACAGGTAAATCTTTACAATCCAGGAACTGGTGTCCAGGATAATTTTGTTATGCATACAACTTCAGGGACAGGGAGTGTTGATTGATAAAACAAATAAGAGCAGCCAAAGTACCATTCCCGATTTCTCATCCACAAGCCACTGCCTGGACTCTCTATACAGCTCTACTGGGGACTGAACTCCCAAATTCTACATTCCTGTCTTTAATCTCCAGTTTCTAAGACCCTATTCTCCTGGAAAAAGATACAAATTAAGACAAACGTGCTTCAGAAATTATGCAAGAAAGCCAGCAAAAGCTAAAGGAGTGGAATGCAGCCAGAATGTGGATATGGGTAAAAGAAAAACTGCAATTTCTATGGAAAGCAAAACCAGGGGGATCCTCTTGGTGCTATTTCAGCTAGCACTAAACTAAACAGCAGGGACAACATGGTGAAGGAAGACGGGAGAAACATTAATTATCCTTACATGTATTTTTCAAGTTAATAGACATACTCTTTTATGAAAAACATAAGGTGGCCTGGGAAGTGCTCCAATAACTAAGCAGGCACAGAGTCAACTTTGGCTTGAGATACTTACTGGAAAAAATAATAAAGAAAAAAGGCCTCAGCTGAGATCAGAATCCTGATGTCCCAATGCACTTGAGAGTAATGATGTCAACCCCCAAGTTCATTACAGAAAAGACCAAGTCTCTGCTGTTGAGAAGCACTCAGATGCAAAACATCTTTACTAATGGCAAAGTCACCACAAGACAAACACATCCTTTCTCATGACCTCAGTACTTTCTGGAGAAAAGATGCTGGGCTGCAGGAGCAGCTGTATGTCCATCATATTGGCGCAGTAGCTGATGCGGGAAGATGTTCCTCCAAGTTACAGAGACATCTTGGAGAAATGTTCTCTGTAGAGACAGAAATACATAGACTCCGTAGACCTCAGTGGAATGTTCCATATTACTGGCTATATTTCTGTCTGCATTTATTCTGTAGGTTTTCCTGCAGCTCTCTGCTTGCTATGTTGAATTTGTGCTCCCTGACACTACAGTTTTGTCTTATGTGCAGGTACTGTTTAATCTGAACTGATGCAGTACTTACATTCTTATTTAGCACAGAAAATCTGCCCTTATTCCAAGGTGAAGGGCTGAGCACTGAAACAACATGGTTTAAAAATTCTTATTAACTAATGACTACTCCTTCTAAATTGCAACAAAATGCCTCTATCAGAACAAAAAATGTCCACATAAATACCTGCTTAATTCCCCACCAGTACCAATGAGATAAAAAGTCTAAAGAATGTTTTATGACCAATCACTTCAAAAGAAGTTTGATTTTATAGTACTCATATGGCCAACATACAACTGGTGAGTAATGTTACCACAGCAATGCACAAACATTAAGCATATTTGGAATCTGAAAATGTTTCACAATGAACTGAGACTCTGTAAAAGACACAGTATGCCTGCTAATTTTGTTAATCTAAATTGGTGCTTGATTTAAATAAAAATGGAGCAGAGAGGCCAGCTTACAAAAGGCATTATGTATTTCATTTAACAGAAAATTAAGAAGACTGGATGCATTTGATCCAGCAAAGTCTGGTGCAAATATGCTTTTTCTGCAAAATAGAAGGAATGTAAGGTAGAATGTAAGCTATAGGAGGAATATTATCTACAAACAGGAAGTGGAAACAACCATCATGGCCATTCTTATCTAAATTCATGATAATTTATGACTTGATATATCAAACTAAAGAAAAAGACAGGGTTGTTAGCAGTGGAGGCTATTTCAGGTGATCAGCACCACAGCCACAATCCTAATATGCAGGTGCTTGCATATGGCACTGATGAGAACTAATATGAAAACCTGGCTGCAACAACATTCATCCAAGTGACCAGTCTTGACAAGACCTCTGAAATCCCGTGCTACAGCTGAGAAAAAAACCCTTGCTCTTTCTTGGCCTATGTTAAAGCACAGAAACAGAAATTTGACCATGTATTTTCAGGCAAATGTTGCTGGACATGAAAGCTAATAATTTAGCCACTTTCTGACAATCTGCTTTAAGCCAGGCCTAACAGGAGACTGAAAGCAATTGTGCGATTGTATCAGGAAAAGCATATAAGTAAATACTCTAGAAAAAAATATTAATGGAGTAGAACAGCCTTTCCAGCTGGACTGTCTCTGAAAGCTTACCTGTCAAAGTATCTGCCTTGCCCATTTGTTCTTTAAAGTCACTCAGCAAATATCTGTTTTGACCATGGTTCACAGAAGACTAATTTACAAACCATTTTTTTCCCTTTCATCTCAAAAGCAATTTTCCAGCTTAGTTTAGTCCCACTACTGTTAAAATCATTCATTTAGAGAATAGACAATGCCAAATATGTAAACAAACTGACAATTAAACATAAATACATATCAATATGAGTAGATTAAGCAGTTTTAAAAGCAAATTATCAGTGCAAACCTGTGACATACACATTTAAATAGTAAAACAAGAAGATAACTTTTTAATATGGTTTATATGTATAGGGTAAAGGGAACTTACAGTGACAAAGGAACATTAATACCCCCTTCACTTCCATCAAATGATACCTTCCAGAAGCTAATGAGTAAAAACCTATGCGGGCTTCTCATTCCTGAATATGGTCACTTGGTGGAATTTTCACCTCCTTGGCTTTGCACGCACTTGGACATCGCACTTTCAGAAACATAGCTTACTTTTAGTTCAAAGTGAGATGAAGGAACTACTTTGGTTCCTTAGCTATTAGTCTTGAAAACACCCATTTGGGGTTATTCGTCGTGCCTTGGATATGGAGAAGAAGAATATACCACAGCCCAAAAGTAAAACTTGTATTTTCTATGTTTCAAGTAACTTAGAGCAACAACACAAGTTGGTGCTGTACTCTGTTTCTTCAAAAGAATACTAATTGTTTTGAATAAAACTTCCAATAATTTGCAGCAACGGAGCATTAAAGTAGCATATGTAGCGTATGTGCCCTGGAACTGACTGATGCTGCTCTGGTGAGCAACGAAGGCCGTATGTTTTCATGAATCTACCCAAAACTGCATGAAAAAGGAGCAGGAAAAGAAAGCATTGTCTTATCACAAGAGAAAGTTCAAAGGCCATTCCTACTTCCCTGCTATTTCAAGAATCACAGAAAAGAAAAAAAAAACTGTAAGAGAAGAAAAATGTTTTACTTAGTGTGAGTAATGAGACTTATTTGTTTTTATATGTATACTATATACTTCTACCAAAAATCCTACATATTTTCAGGACTAGTTTTTGGTGCAACAGCATAGAATAAATACATGGGAGTGTATTTTAAGGTTGTCCTGTTTACAGTTGAGAGAGATGTAATGCAGTAGTTTGTCTACCAACTTCAATCAGCTTCTGTCTAGGCACACACATTGTGCTTATCACCAGGGTATCTTGGCAGTTATTCCAGCCATATGTCCAACTTTGCATACAAATGGTGTAATTTCATGCACAATTTATGAACGTGCATTTAACAGCGTGAGCCAGCAATGTTCTCTTTATTAAAGTGGGACAGAAACACTGCCATAGCTTTTACCTTGAGCACACATGTGCATCTATCTTCCTTTCACCATTCCTTCACACCTGGGCTGTGAGGATAGCTGGGGAAAAGGTGGTTGTTCACAACTCTACTTCATTTTATACAGAAAAATCCCTGGTTAGATGCTAATCCTGCTCTCAGTGAGAATTTGGACAGCAGGAGTGTTAGAGAAGGAGGACAAATAAAAATCAAGCTAAATAAAGAGAGTTTCTTCTATTTATCTTCTAAAAGCATTTCAATGTTTCTCCGTTGTTAGCAGCTACCCGGTGTCTAAGTACCCACCCATTACATCTCCAAACCCAGCTCCTTCTACAGTAACCATAGTTTAAAGCTGAACAAACTCGTCTTCTCCCTCAGGCAACAACAACTCACCCTTTGTATGGTAGGTTTTGGTTGCCTCAAAAACATAAATCCTGTGAATTAAACTTCTAGCCTTCTGCCAGACCTTCTCACACCCACATCAGTGGCTCCTAGTCTTGCTTGTCATTTGCAAAGCTTTCCAAAGGCAGACACATTTCACTTTGCCGGGGTGTGACAAAAACCCAACCAATCAACCACTCACTTAAAGAACTCTTCCAGCCTGGTGAGAAGTCCCTCCTTGCTACAAGATCTATATTGTGAGTCAACTACTGACACTGTATCAGGAAAAAACAGGTAAGTTAACAGACACATACCTCCTGCTCTCTGCTGAGAGACAAATAAGGGAATAAGGCTCAGAGCTTTGTGGCTGATTTACCTCCAAAGAAGTCAAAGTGGCTCCCAGAGACTGCTCTTTCATTAGTATCACAGACCATGCTACATTGCCATTTACTGTGGCTTGGCAGGTGCTCTGCAGCTGCTGCTGTTCTACATCAGGAAGAAAATATTCTGCCTTTTGGGTCCCAGATGAAGAAAATATAGCCAATGAGACATAATAAAAGATTCCCTGTGACTTCTGCAGAAACTTGGAATGCCATAATGGTACCCTAGTTAATACATGAGGAGAGAAAGAGCAATAGAGCTCTGAAAAAAAGAGGCAATGTATCTAATATATTTCTGAAAAATGATCACTTTCCAACAAGACAGGTGGAAACAACTGCCTTAACTGCCTGCATAATGCCCCTTCACACAGACAAGTCCAATCTTCCTGACGGATGACACCAAGCCCAGAAATGCATAAGCATTCTCTCTGGGCCACAAAGCAGTAATGTCTCCACGCTAGAGTTGCTGCCACTATTAAGACTAGGTATAGGATATGTATTAATTATACTTACAGCAGAAACAGAAGTAAAGGCTGTGGCACAGCAGCATAACAGTACTGAAACTGTCATTTCTCAGTCCATACTCCTCTAATTAAGCCCCAGCTGAGGTCTCCTGGTCAGGTCTATAGTCTTGATTTGAAAGGAGCAGGGAAATAAATAAGTAAAGGCAAACCGTTTACTTCCTCTCCAAGTAAGGAAAGCCAGATGTTTGGAAGGATTTGTGGGTATTTTTATTTGAGGAGGTTGATAGATTATTTTTATCTAGTAATTGTCTGCTGTCCTATTTTGAGATTAATTGACAGCATTTTCATGGTAGAACCTAAGCGACCCTGAAGTCCACCAGGACTTATTACCCTTTAGGCTTACTTTGTACATTTTATCACAAGACTTGCTGAAGAATGAGAGCACAGAAAAAATGCCACCATAATCTTGTTCTACATCTCCGTATACTACTGATAAATAATATTTAAGAAAATATTGTTATACACTAGTCCTAGGGTATAATGCTAGGACTTGGTACTATGGCACTACATTCACTTCCAAGAGTGGTGTATGTTGTTCTCCATTCTTTTTTCTTTTCTTTTTTTTTTAATGGTACAATAATCTACAAATTTCTGCCATTTGATATTTTAGTGAAATTTTATTCCCTGTAAAAAAGAAAAAAAGAAGTTTCAAAGGCAAATATTTTTGGGCAACAATTTTATATTTAGAATTTTTTAAATCTACATACTCAATGACATTTCAAACTAAAAGTTCTAAACCTGTTTCTGTTTACTTTTCTTCAAGAGCTGTGCTCGAGTGGGGGAGCTCCTTCACATGGTGGAGGAGTTAAGGGAGGAGGTAAAGAGGCTGAGGACCATCACGGAGTGTGAGAGGGAGATAGACCAGTGGCACAGTGCCCTCTCACTAACTCAGCAGCCTGCTGGAGCTGGTGTGTCCAAACACCGTCCACCTGCAAACTGCAAGGTTGGGGTTAAAAGAGATGGGGAATGGCAGCAAGTTCCTGCCAGACGAAAGAAACCAGTTCCCCTCACCCAGACACCAAAACCCCAGATCCTCCTGGTGAACAAGTACCAGGTGCTCCAGGTGGAATCTAACCCTGAGGATGAGGATGATGGTTCCCACAGCCCAGAATCCTACCCTAGGCCGCACCATCTTCAGAAAAAGATAAAAACATCCTCCATCAAGAAGAAGAGGAGGGTGATTGTTGTAGGAGACTCCCTCCTAAAAGGAACGGAGGGACCCATTTGCAGACCGGACCCACTTCACAGAGAGGTCTGCTGCTTACCAGGGGCATCAGTGAAGGAGATAGCTAGAAAACTTCCTTCCCTGGTCCATGAGACAGACTACTATCCTCTGATAGTAGTCCAAACTGGTAATGATGATCTAGTAAACAAAAAGGCCAAAACCATCAAGAATGACTTCAGGGCCATTGGGAAAATGGTGGAGGGCTCTGGGGCACAAATAGTATTCTGCTCCATCCCATGGCTGAATAGAGAGGAGCGGGAAGCCAGGAAGAAGAATTCGATTAATGCCTGGCTCCGAGCCTGGTGTGAGGAGAGGGGCTTTGGATTCTTTGATCATGGGATGGCTCACGCACCCCCAGGCTTTCTTGCTAAGGATGGGACACGTGGGTCTCCTAGGGGGACTAAAGCCCTTGCTAGAAACCTAGCTAAGCTCATAAACCAAGCTTTAAACTAGATGTGAAGGGGGAGGGGGTTGAGCCCAGGCTAGACAGGAATGAGTCTGGACGTGGGGCAATGGTGATTGGGAGAGGGTGTGCTGGTGAGGACCACCAATACATCACCACACAGAAAGTGGGGGAGAACACACCTCGGGGTGCTAAGGGAGATATGGGCACTCTGGCAGTAGCTACTCCAGTTACCAGGCAATTGGGAATGAACTCTGTTCCCTCTAAGAGGGATGAAGGCTTGGCAGCTCAGCTGAAGTGCATTTACACCAATGCACGCAGCATGGGGAACAAGAAGGAAGAGCTGGAAGCTGTCATAGGGCAAGGAGCCTATGATGTTGTTGCCATCACGGAAACGTGGTGGGACAACTCATATAACTGGAGTACGGCTATGGTGGGGTACAAACTCTTCAGGCGGGATAGGAAGGGTAGGAGAGGAGGCGGGGTAGCCTTCTTTGTAAGGGAGGACTTGGACTCCATTGAGATGGATTGTGGCGATGAGGAGATTGAGTGCCTGTGGGTTAAAATCAGAGGAGCCCATAAGAAAGTAGATTTTGTGATGGGAGTCTGTTACAGACCACCCAGCCAAGAAGAAGCAGCTGATGAGCTCTTCTACAAACAGCTGGGGTTAATCTCTAGATCAATGCCTCTCGTTCTTGTGGGAGACTTCAATCTTCCTGATATCTGCTGGGAGTACAATACAGCAGAAAGGAAGCAGTCTAGGAGGCTCCTGGAGTGCGTGGAAGACAACTTCCTTGCACAGCTGGTGAATGAACCAACAAGGGAAGGTGCCCTCCTGGACCTGCTATTTGTGAACAGAGAAGGCCATGTGGGGGTTGTGGCAGTAGGTAGACGCCTAGGACAAAGTGATCATGAGATGATAGGGTTTTCTGTTCCAGATGAAGTGAAGAGGGTTGTTAGTAGGACGGTAGCATTACATTTCCAGAGGGCAGACTTTGATCTCTTCAGAAGGCTGGTTGGCAAAGTCTCATGGGAGACAGTACTTAAGGGCAAGGGAGCCCAGGAGGGCTGGGAGCTCTTCAAAAAGGAAATCCTAGCAGCTCAGGAGAAAGCCATCCCCATGTTCCGGAAAAAAAGCCGGCAGGGGAGAAAGCCAGCTTGGTTGAACAGAGAGATCTTGAGGGATATCAAGAAGAAGAGAAATGTTTATGGGCTCTGGAAGAGGGGACAGGCCTCTTGGGTGGACTACAGGAGGGAAGTGAGACTGTGTAGAGAAAAAACCAGAAGGGCTAAGGCTCAACTAGAAATCAGACTGGCAAAGTCTGTGAAAGATAACAAAAAAGTCTTCTATAAATATATAAATAATAACAGGAGGACTAGGGAGACCATACAGTCCCTATTGGACGCAGAAGGAACAACAGTGACAGGGGATGAGGAAAAGGCTGAGGTACTTAATGCCTTCTTTGCCTCAGTCTTTAATTGAAAGAAAGTCATTCCATCTGTGCACAAACCCAGGAGCTAGAGGAGCAAAATGAGGCTCCCGGCATCCAAGAGGAGGTGGTCAGAGCCTTGCTAGCCCAACTAGACACCCACAAGTCTATGGGGCCGGATGGGATTCATCCAAGGGTATTGAAGGAGCTGGCGGATGTGCTGGCCAAACCCCTTTCCATCATCTTCCAACAGTCCTGGAAGACTGGGGAAGTCCCACTGGACTGGAGGCTTGCTGATGTTGTGCCCATCTAAAAGAAGGGTCACAGGGAGGACCCAGGAAACTACAGGCCTGTCAGTCTGACCTCAGTGCCAGGGAAAGTCATGGAGCAGGTGATCTTGAGTGCTATCATGAAGCACATGTAAGAGAACCGGGTGATCAGGCCCAGTCAACACAGGTTCATGAAAGGCAGGTCTTGCCAGACTAACCTGGTCACCTTCTATGACAAAGTGACTCGGCTGCTGGATGAGGGAAAGGCTGTGAATGTGGTCTTCCTGGACTTCAGTAAAGCCTTTGACACAGTTTCTCACAGCATTCTGCTTGAGAAACTGTCAGCCTCTGGCCTGGACAGGTGCACACTCTCCTGGGTGGAAAACTGGTTGGATTGCCGGGCCCAGAGTGTGGTGGTAAATGGTGTGAAATCCAGCTGGAGGCCAGTGACAAGTGGGGTTCCCCAGGGCTCAGTGCTTGGTCCAGCCCTGTTCAATGTCTTTATCAATGACCTGGATGAAGGCATTGAGTGCACCCTTAGCAAGTTTGCGGACGACACTAAGCTGGCTGGAAGTGTCGATCAGCTGGAGGGTAGGGAGGCTCTGCAAAGGGATCTGAACAGGCTGGACCGCTGGGCAGAGTCCAATGGCATGAGGTTTAACAAGGCCAAATGCCGGGTCCTGCACTTGGGGCACAACAACCCTATGCAGTGCTACAGACTGGGAGAAGTCTGTCTAGAAAGCTGCCTGGAGGAGAGGGACCTGGGGGTGTTGGTTGACAGCCGACTGAACATGAGCCAGCAGTGTGCCCAGGTGGCTAAGAAGGCCAATGGCATCTTGGCTTGTATCAGAAACGGCGTGACCAGCAGGTCCAGGGAGGTTATTCTCCCTCTGTACTCGGCACTGGTGAGACCGCTCCTCGAATACTGTGTTCAGTTCTGGGCCCCTCATTACAAGAAGGATGTTGAGGCTCTGGAGCGAGTCCAGAGAAGAGCAACAAAGCTGGTGAGGGGGCTGGAGAGCAGGTCTTACGAGGAGTGGCTGATAGAGCTGGGGTTGTTTAGCCTGGAGAAGAGGAGACTGAGGGGAGACCTCATTGCTCTCTACAAGTACCTGAAAGGAGGTTGTAGAGAGGAGGGTGCTGGCCTCTTCTCCCAAGTGACAGGGGACAGGGCAAGAGGGAATGGCCTCAAGCTCCACCAGGGGAGGTTTAGGCTGGACATTAGGAAAAAATTCTTCACGGAAAGGGTCACTGAGCACTGGAACAGGCTGCCCAGGGAGGTGGTTGAGTCCCCTTCCCTGGAGGTGTTTAAGGCACAGGTGGATGAGGTGCTAAGGAGAATGGTTTAGTGTTTGTTAGGAATGGTTGGACTCGATGATCTGGTGGGTCTCTTCCAACCTGGTTATTCTATGATTCTATGATTCTAAGAGGAAGATGTTAGCATGATGTTTGCCACAGACTACTTGAAAACAAAAAAAATTAGGATGACATTACAAAGGTCAGCATGATTGAAAAGGAAGAAATCATAATTTTTGGAGGGGAGACACTCCCTTTTCTTTCAAATATTTTCAGTTTTACTTCTAAATTTCTTGGGTAGACAGTCCATTCATACATCTTCCTTTTTGTTTTTTTCCTTTTTTAAATTTAAACTAGTTTCCTTGCAGGTTTATATGTTTAATTCTCTTGAGATAAGGCTGTTGAAAAAATCGTTAATCAATCATTTATACAATTGCAAATTCATTTTTCCAGGTTATTAAAGATGAATAACATGCCACTTAACTAGACTAGATGATGATAATCCACTTAAATGTTAGAAACAACCTGCCTGTCTTCTTCCTCACTACCAAGGAAGAGTTTCTAAAAAATCATCATTCCTTTTAACTGAATTTAATAATTACAAAGGACCTCGTTCTTCATTATATTTACCATTGCTATACCTATTTCCATAAGTTATCTCATCTATTTGTAACAAGAGTACTATTAAATACCACATTAATGTATCAGAGCAGGGTATGGAGAAGCCTGTAGAGGATATTATTGGTAATGCTCTGAAACAAAGTTTTTTGCTCATCCAAAGAATGAGCCTCTGCAAGAACAAATACTATTAATTTTTATACCACAGTATGGCAATTGTTTGGAGTCCTGAACAAGGGGACAGCGTATGAAGCAAAAGAGCCACTCAGTGGCCATGTTCTCTCCAAGTGCAGCTCCTGTGCTGAGCCTTGCTGGAACATAGACCTCTTTCCCTAAGGAAATGAACCGAGACCTCCAATTTATTTCACATAGCCTATTTAAGAGCCGTTGGGTAATAAAGGCCTTCAGTCACTGCCAGCCCTCGATGAATTTAAATAGTGACTTAGACAGTAAAGGCTCTATGTCACAACCCCCTAGGCACACAATCCCCTCTATCATGCCACTTATTAGGCAGCTTGGGCATGGCACCACATTTATTTATACCATAATATTTCATGCTACATTATCCAAGGTTAATAAAGTCTCATTAACAGCTGCTGGTAGACCCCATAAAGCTCTCCAAGATTTCATTTTACAATAATGGCCAAGAACCTCACAATTTATTTTTTCCCATCCAATCTCAAAGGCCCTACAGTAAAGGGTAAAATGGGGTTGAAAATGGGGGAAAAAAAGCTATACGATGAGGAAAAGTCAAAAGTAGCACTGGTCTCCAAGCCACCGTTAACTATGGAACTATTTGTCATGGATAAAAAGTTGGCTAAATGTGTCTTTCTTCTATTACTCAGAGATAACAGTGCATTCGTAATAGAGGGTATAATTCTTTCAAAAACTTAACAGGTGAAAAAAATTAACTGTATAGTATGGAGAAACCACTGTTCTGAAGAAATAGGTAGATGGATGGTGCAATGAAGACAGGGAAGAGGAGAATATGTCTGTGTAACAGGCAAATACATTTTCCCCATGCACCAGACCACACATTCTGTTGGTATGTAAATACCACTTTAAGGAAAAAAAAATGGCTGATGAGAGTGATCTTTAATTGTTGTATCTTTGTTGCAAAATTCCCATTGACTTCAACCAGAATATCACCTCAGACCTTAAGCAGCCTGCTGTTTTCTGGACTCCTCTGAACTTCTGAAAACTGAGTAGTCTTTCTCTCGAAGTCTTCCATGATACAGCTTCTGTGCCTTGGTCCTTCTATATCTGAGTTTTGAATATCACTACAAATTGCTGAAAGATGTAAATTTTCCAAAAGAATAAGATCCTCAAGGCAGTGAGGGTTGGTTTGTTTTCTTTTGTAAAAAATATGAGCTTCTTGCAAGGCCCTTCAGTACTGGGAATTCAGTAGAAGCTCATAATTCCTTTCTTAACCTGTTTAATGGCAGAACAGCTCTGGAACTTTCAGGAAAAAATAAGCTAATATATCAGCTGAAAAGACTTCTTAAAACCTGAATATTAAAGAAACATACAGGAGATTTTAAAGGGCATAAAACAGCCACAACTGAAGGAGTATGTCAGCAGTTCATGGCAGGTGTAAGATAAAACTATTTACTTTACATCTATGAAGGAGCAGTACACGCAGCAGTCACCTTTGATACTGGGGAAACTTTGCCTCTGTATGCATATGCAATTCTGAAATAAATAAGCAGCATCTCTTCACCAAAGAATTTGTAGTCCAAATAAAGGAAACAGAGAAAAAGTGGAAGATGAGAAACATTGAGCAGCGAAATTATTTGTCCAAGCTCACAATCCTGGCAGTCACAGGAGGAACTTGAAGCCTCCTGGCTCCTATTCTACATCAATAAAGAGGACAAGGGGTCAGGTCCAGTCTGATTTTATTCCATATAGTTGTTCCTCCCTGCTTCTCCCTCTGCCTCTAAACTTAGTGTTCACATGAAGATGGAAACTGAGGGTTTTGGAGCACATCAAGTAAATACTACACAGTTTGGAAAAAAGTAGTATATATCAGTCAGTGCTTTCTGTAATACCAAAGTGGGCTTAAAGGATTATAAAATTAATATCTCCCTCAGTTTTATACTTATCCATTGCCAAACATAATTCATGCTTTATATTCTAAAAAAAAAGTTTTCACTGAAAAGTGAGTTACAAATGGAAAGACTATATATTACTTCAGAAATAAGGGGAGGGAACTTAACAAAAATATAGTTACAAATGAGAAAAGAACAGGTGGATGTCCAAGCCTGTGAATGACATATATTCTGATATAAAGTCTATATTCAAGATTTCTTGAGTATTCAGGTATTTACCAAGTCAGAACTCACAAATTGTTCCAGAGTTAATAAGATTATAAATATTAAAATGAAAGATTTAAAAAAAAAATCTAAAATAGCATCAGTATCATTCAATGAAACTCTAACATAAAAAGCATGCTTTATCAAATGGGAGATCATTAGGGTCACACACTAGATTTTAAATATTTGCTAAATGCTCTGTCGCAAAGAGATGGGATTATTCATGTATGAAACTGAAAATTCACATTTTACTGCAGCCTCCCATCTAGATTGTCCCTGGAGATGGGAATTTCAACAGTCCACTTTTTTTTTGCCACAGGTTAAAAGACTTCCCTTTGAGTTTTATGTCAGTAAATTTTATAATAATAAAGGAAATCATTGTATGATGATGCTGATCTTTTCCACGACATTTTCAGGAACAAATCACACCACCATCATCCTCCTTGCAAGCCTAGCATCTGAATGACTGTCTACTGTACTCTGTCCCACATCCCTTCTATCAAGTATCTTATTTGCCAAATCCCAGGGATGGGCTGACAGTTTATGCCAACTGAGATCTTCGGTTTTGATGCTTATTGGTGTTTGTTTTGTTTTGAAGTAATATTCAAATTCATCTAGATGGGAAGACTGTTTCTATTTTGTTCTGTGAATGACAAGAACAAGTATCAACCAGGCACTTTGAATTATCCCATCTTGGAAAAGAATACTTGTGGAAGTTTTACTCATGAGTGTGAACTTGTATTTGTTTCATCTTTTTTCAGATTATCTTCCCCCTCTTGCACATCTCCCACACTTCCCATAACTGCTTCAAAATATAGATTATACAGGAATTTCCCATCTTTTATGTGCAATAACATGTTGTACAACTCAACTGCAGGCAGCCATACTTCAGGTCCAGCTTACTGAGAGCAGAGGCTCAAATTATGAGGCATAAGACTGAGGTACAATCATTGCCCAGGCCAGGGGAAGAAAGACCTTTAAAATTGTTGAGCTTAACAATATTGCTTTAAAAAATGCACAAGATAGGGCAGCATGTTAGAATGGTATTTCCATAATGTAAAAACATCTAGGTTAATTCTCATGAGCCTGTACTTAATTTAGTGTTCAGCTCTGCTTGTAACTGTATCTAAGTATTGATCTTCACAGCTAAAATAAATCAGGTGAACAACATTAAGCTTTCATTTAATAGGAGCAAGCCCTAGCATGGTTTTCAATTAGAGCTCAAGTGTTCAGAAGCAATAAAAAATATATCATTTATCATTAATTACTTACTTGTCTCTAGCAGCATGTAGTATTTCACATCACATGCAAACAAAGTTTCATTTATCTTCACACACCTTTTCTGCATTATTCAGGGCCAGCATATCCAAAAATCAAATGTTGATTAGGATTTTAAAAATTATTTTGTAGTACAAACTCATTTTCATATTTTTTTTTTATTCATTAGAGCACTTAAGACTTCCTGAGCAGCTCAAACATTCTCATATTTTTAGCACCCAGTCTAACACTGCATGAGGAAGAGGAAAAAAAAAAAACCCACCTGCAAACCGACTCAACAGAAAAACAGACAACCCTCATTTGCCAGATTTATTGCATTAAAGTATCTGTAAAATAACACAGGTAAATACGAAGACGAGGATGGTGGCCTTTCTGTACTCTAGGTCAAATTAGTATTTGAAAAGCTAAAAGGGCTGTGGGTAGGTAGTGGGAAAAGAAGAAAGGAAGATGTAAAAGAAAAAGGGCTTTAAAAAGAGAGTGCTAAAGAGAAACATGAGAAACTGATAGTTGAGAGAAGCCAAGAAACCTACAAGACAAAGACAAGAAATACATGTTTCAAACTGTAAAAAGTGTAAACATTGCAAGAAAAGAAAACTGGTAGTGCCCTGTGGTCACCTTAGGAGAACAAGAATCACTTTTAGCAGTCTAAGGAGAAGAGAAGTGGAAACAAAGCCTGTTTACCAAGAAGCTGAAGAATGTTGCCACTTATATAGAATTTATAACCATTTTAGTGTCAATAAAAATTACACAGAAGTAAAGAAATGTCCAAAGTTCTGACACTTACCTGTAGATACTAGGAGTAACCAAGTATTATAACTAGAAAATAAACCATATGAAATTACACCTGTGGGTGAAAACCAAAAAAAACTGACTATTCATTTTCCAGCCGAATTCAATCTACACAAAAACTAGAAAAGTTGAAATTACATTTGAAATCTGCTCCCTATTTGAATTTACACAGCACAACTAATATTATATATATTTTACACACTTAACAGAATCACAGAATCACTAGGCTGGAAAAGACCCAGAGGATTATCGAGTGCAATCATTCCTATCAACCGCTACACCATGCCCATCAGCACCTCATCCACCCGTCTTTTAAAAACCTCCAGGGATGGTGACTCAACCACCTCCCTCGGGAACCTGTTCCAGTGCCCAATGACCATGTCAAAACTGAAAAATTTCATTCTGATATCTAGTCTGAGCCTCCCCTGGTGAAGCTTGAGGACGCTACCTATTGTCCTCTCCCGTGTCACTTGGGAGAAGAGGCCAACTCCCTCCTCTCTACAACCTCCTTTCAGGTAGTTATAGAGAGCAATAAGGTCACCCCTCAGCCTCCTCTTCTCCAGGCTAAACAACCCCGGCTCCCTCAGCTGTGTCTCCTAAGACTTATTCTCCAGCCCCTTCGCCAGCTTTGTTGCTCTTCTCTGGACTCGCTCCAGAGCCTCAACATCCTTCTTGTAATGAGGGGCCCAGAAATGAACACAGTATTCAAGGAGCGGTCTCACCAGTGCTGAGTACAGAGGGAGAATAACCTCCCTGGACCTGCTGGTCACGCCGTTTCTGATACAAGCCAAGATGCCATTGGCCTCCTTGGCCACCTGGGCACACTGCTGGCTCATGTTCAGTCGGCTGTCAATCAACACCCCCAGGTCCTTGTCCTCCAGGCAGCTGTCTAGACAGACTTCTCCTAGTCTGTAGCACTGCATAGGGTTGTTGTGCCCCAAGTGCAGGACCCGGCATTTGGCCTTGTTAAAATTCATGCCACTGGTCTCAGCCCAGTGGTCAAGCCTGTTCAAATCCCTTTGGAGAGCCTTCCTACCCTCCAGCAGATCCATGCTTCCACCCAGCTTAATATCATCCGCAAACTTGCTAAGGGTGCACTCAATGCCTTCATCCAGGTCATTGATAAAGACATTGAACAGGGCTGGACCCAGCACTGAGCCCTGGGGAACATCAGTTGTAACTTCTTTATCCATAATTTACTGTATGTGAATTTTCAAGGTAAATAAGACAGGAAATCTGATTCTAAGATAAAAACTTCAGGAATTTAGATGAGATTGTTACTGATCGTTCATAGCCATATTTTTCTCCCTTCTAAAGTAGTTCTGGCAGCTCCACCTGTAAACGATCAATTGAAAAGTCTTATTTGTCAGATGCAAGGAAAAAAGGGAAAGACGAAAAAATACCCATCCTTTAGCCCCAATAGCTTTATAGAAGAAAAGAGGTAACATGGACTTAATCTTGAAGCAAAGGGAGAGTTGCAGCAGCAAAGGCAGAAAGTTCTACTCACATAATTGCCTTTCTAAAATTATGGTGAAATCTAAAGGGTCTGTGAATATTTGTCACAATTAGGTGTCCATGTGAAATAACAAACATACAAGGACATGACTTCCAGTAACATCCAAGTTATTGTTACTCTTCTGTTATATGAGATGCACACCTAAAAACTAAATGAGGTGAAGGACAAGTCACAAGTGCACATGTAAACCCATAAGATCTTGGAATACTTGATTGTGCCAGCCAGTCTCACAGAAGAAATCCACTTTTAGGCAGTAAACCCATTAAGATCTGAGTGCTTATAGAGCTGATGAGGACTCTAATTTTTATTACTTCTTTTGTTACAAAATTTTGTTTTGTGGAGAATGGATATTTCCTTTGGAGACTTTGAAAGGAGGGGGATGATATAAACAAACACTGAATTAGCTTGTCAATATTTAGCCTCCCAAGGGGAAACAAAAAAAAAAACCAAAACTGTTTTGAATTTTGAATTGACACTTCAGACTCAAAATGCTGGAGAAGGTATGTCTTCTTAGTACTGGTATATCATATGCTCCTCCTCCTCCCCTCACTTTGCCCGCTCATCACGCAACAACTTTTTCACATTTCTGAATAAACAAGAAAGCGCATTTCCCATTCTTATTACTCAACAGTATGTGAAGAGTGGAAAAAGGGAGGAAGAATTAAAAGCTGTATGTATGCATTTCAGCAAAGACATACTTGATCATCCTCTGCCCATGCTTTGAAATGTTTAAGAGTAAGGCGACTCAAATTCGGAAACTGAAGAGGTACATTGACGGAGACCAGCTCACAGGGACGTCTTAGAGAGACTAGACGGACTACTGCTCTGGTGGCAAGTAGCAATTCTTTATTCCTCAACCAGAGTTTTTATACTCTCCTGGGAGAGCTTGTCAGTTTCTACCAAGCTTGAGTGCGCTGTTTACATTACGGCTATTCTTACCGTGAGAATACAAGTTATGTAAGTTCTACAAGTGAGGGACTACGTGTCTGTTCAAGGATTCACACATTCTTCTGTTTGTGCTGGTCTTATCTTAGACCTGCAGGTGCCCTGGAAATATATTTAACTCGGGCCCTGGAATGATGAGAAACTAAGCATGTTGCCAAGAGCCCTGATAGTCCACAACCTCCCTTTCAGGAGGAGCAGCTTTGTTGTTGGCATGATATTCTGTTCCTGACCCTTTCAGGCCAGACAGAATATTGCTCTCCAGGCTCTTGGCTTTCATTATTCTGTCTTTGACCCTTTCAGGCCCCCAGAATGTCTAATAGTTCTCCTCAGTACATCAGCTTGGGTTCAGAGCCATGCTCCCTTTCAACACATTCACATATCTCTTGCACTCCTTATTCTTGCTCCAGTTCTTTGGAAAGGGATTATCCAAAGTAATTACTTGCAATAACGGGTTTAGACCCAGAAGGT
This sequence comes from Phaenicophaeus curvirostris, assembly GCF_032191515.1. NCBI lineage: Eukaryota > Metazoa > Chordata > Aves > Cuculiformes > Cuculidae > Phaenicophaeus > Phaenicophaeus curvirostris. The sequence goes on from NC_091394.1 coordinate 40,692,780, forward strand.
CCTTTAGCCTAAAGTTCCTCTGAGTAATCTAATTCCCTCCACAGCCATACTCCATAAGCTGCAGCTTTCCAAGCAAATGCAAGATTGACCTTTTCCTCATATGCAATATCATCTTTTGAGAAACAGCTGCCTGTATACTAGCACTAAGTTGCACCACAGTCACTGGGCAAAAAAGCATTCTGTTCGCACACAAGAGAAAAGATGTAACACTGACATCTAAAGGAAGTTTTATTTATAAAATCTTTTATTTCAGACTATTAGGCCTGGCCTTAAGTTACATTTTAACCATAAACATGGGAGACGCTGTCCCAGATGGTGAATGTAAGACGTGCTGTAAATTTTAATGAAGCAAATAAGTCACTAATAACCATAATGCCAACACTGTTGTGGTTTTGGTATATGTTAATAAAGCAAAATTTTAAAAGAGCATGCAGCATTTAAATAAGTGCCTAAGAAGCCTAATATAATTTGCTAATTCAGCTATTCACACTCTGATTGTACAGCCCCTGGTTATCTGCTCAAGTACAGCTGCTTCATGTAAAAACAAATTTAAAAAGAAGTTTTATTTTCCACCAGATGTCCCAGCTTGTAATACTTGCTGCTATATCTCAGGTCACCCAAGGTTCAGGCACATTTAGAAATCGATTGTTCTTGGATAGCCAACCTTGTGACAGTGGTTGAGGCACTTGGACTCTGGGCTTCATCCTGCTGGGAGATAAGGGAGCTCTTCTGTAAGTGAAAGTGATGTCTTTTTATGTTATGATTATCACAGGCATCCCAAACAAACAATTACTACTACAGCTTAGGGGAAGAGCTGGAAAGAGACAGAGCGGGAAGAACTCAGGCAGTATATACTTTGCCTCATAAGGCCACTCAAAACCCATCAACAGGGTGCTAACAGGTTTGGTTTCTATCCTGAAAATGAATTTGTTATTATTTAAGAAAAGGTATCGAAAAAGAGGCACAACATCCGTTGCTGTTCTGCACCAGTGCTCTGACAGCTCTTGAGAGGGAGCTAGCCCATATATGCAATGCAGACAGAGCTTCTGCCCAAATCACATGCATAAATCAATGGAGCAGAATTATCAGCTGGAGCTAAAACATCTTGCATCAAGGGTGGCTGCTGGTGTGCTGCATGTAGCAGGTTTGAAATCAGCAGGCAGTGCTTTGTTTATGGATTTTTACAGCCCTGACGACTAGGGAGAGGTTGGAGGGTGGAGAAGGCGAGCTTGTTTCTGCAAACAGCTCCTCCTCCAGTGGAGAAGGGTAACTGCGAGTGGAAGGAATCTGAACAGAGGCAGAGACCCCTGCAACAGCCAAGTTGAAGGCACAACTGTAGCACACAGATTCCACTAGGATAAGCTGAGAAAGCTGATGTTTTTATACAAGAGGGTATCACCCCCAAAATACTATTAATGTCTATACTGCACAAGGTACAAAGCAACTTAAAATTTCCTGAATGCGTCAAGATGTTTTAGAGCAACATTTTCTTAAGCAGGGCCTGTGTAGCTTGTCTTAGCAGCACAAGCATTTGTTTCTCACCTTCTCTGATGATTTACAAGGAGCAATATCTTAACAGGAATATTTTGCCAGGAATAATATTGTGTTGCTATACATAATCTACACAGTTCTGCAGAAGACAGGAAAAGTTTTGCATTTGTCAGGCATCTACCCTCTCTCACAGCGTACAGTTCTAAGAACACTTAATTTTTGCAACTGTATGCAGTCAGCACTACTACCTGTTGCTCAAACATGCATTACAATTAATAGACCAGTGACTTGATCAAATATTTTCCTCTTGATCTTTACTACTGCTAGCTCCGAGACAGAGGACAACAGAAGAAACAGAGGATTAGCCAGTTACTTACTCATTTTGCATAAAAATAAAAGTTCCTTCTTTCTGACCAAGGACTGAATGTTGGAAGGGTCGTCAATGTCTGCAAAGGGTCTTAACATCTGAACGTGGACAGCTTTAAACCATCTAGCTGTCTAGTTGTTCTCCAACCCTGCATTTTTCACGTTTGTTCCCATAGTTTGTCAGCTCCTCCTCGTCCATTTTTGCCCTCTCATCACTTACTTGCGCCTCATTCCCACAGCTGACTGGCCACGACTCCCGTGCAAGTCAGTTTAACAGAATCCCCTCTACTCCACTTCTCATTTTATTGCTGAGTCTCAGCTGAAAACCACAACTATGTCCTTAGGTGCCCTACAAAATCTCAGTCTTCCTTATAGTTGTGCCTGCTTTCAAACTGACACGGACAAAGAAATGCTATTACAGCTTTTATCTTTCTTCATCTCTGATTTGAAAATCTATTCCCATCTACTTCAGTAGCCAACCTGTAGTTCTGTACTCTGTCTTGGTGGAGTATTAAATAGCCAACAACAGTCTGAAGGAGATCCTGCAACAGCTGTTTCAGTTGACCAGGCCCCACTAAAGCCAAGGACTCACTGCTGCTGTTGCAGATACTATCAAAAGACCCCTGCAGCTGCAGGACCCTCTGTTATCCTGTACACCAGGAACAGGAGAAAAGCAGCATGGCTACTGACACCCAGGTGCTAGCCTCAGGCTTGCTGTGACTTTGGGTCAGCCACTTCAGCAGCCTTACCAATCCATTTGGGAAACATCAAAGCAGCAGAAATATTGTTCAGAAATGCAGTGAATAAACATTCATCTAAAAAAAGCATGCAAGACTCATGGGAACTGAAATGCAGTGGCTATAAACAGTTAGAGGGATTAGGTATGAGGAAGTTAGATCAAATATTAATCATGTCTGGAGAAACCGATCTATGTGCCTAGGCAGAAAAAGATCTAGCCCAAGACATGCAAACATATTATCATTGCAAATGTACATCCTTGCATTTTACACAGTTCACATGGGACCTGGTGTGTGCTTGTACACACGCTTCTCAGCCTAGCACTCACACAATGGCTTCTGGTTAATTACCTTTTGCCTTTTCTGTGCCTGCAACGGGTTTTGCTACAATTGGAAAGAATGACTTTACATTCCCATATATCACAAGTTCCCAAAAGCTGGGACGAGCATATGAAGGATTAAATCAATTTTACAAGAAAAAAAGAAATAAACAGAAGTAGGAGGGAACAGAGGGATGAGAGGAGATACCAGTCCTCAGCGGAGCCAGGGATTGAGAGGAGGGAGCAGGTGCGGAGAGATCTGTCATGCCTCCCACCCATTTATTCTGCCACCACATTCTGTGGAGGTCCCAATATCAGGCTCTTCATCCTGGAGTGACACTGGCACTGTTGCTGCCTCCCTGAAAACACAGATAAGCCAAACCTGCATCCTGCCCCAGGATGGCAGCCCCAGCACCGGCGCTGCCTAGGAAACCCACCACAGCTGCAATCACTCTGCCTTTACTGGTGAGCAGCAGCACAGCACCAAGTGCTGCTCCTGCCCATTGTACAGGCTCATATAGACTAATCCTCTCGGAGGTTATCCTGATGAATTAACAGCTACCAGATTAGATGGGAGAGAGGCTGCAGCTGAAAGCTAACTGAAATTTTCCCTTGTATCTCTATTTCTAAGCATAAATTTTAGTTTCCAGATATCAAAAGATTTCTTTTCTTCTTAATCATCTGCTCTGTTGAAGTCCCATTGATTTGAATGACAGTTTTGTTTTGAAAACTATAGAATTCAGTTCTCTTTTTAAGACTCAATGTCACTTTTAGGCTATTGCCAGCTCTCCCATTTTCATTGTCCAGCAGACAATAATACGTATTTCTCAAGCTACAAGTCATATAATTCTGGGAAACAATATGTGACCCAAATATAATGGTTCAGAAGGCAAATGTAAGGAAACCATGATTATTTTGTCAAGTCTCATTTTTAAGCTAATTTCAGTTTTTGAACATTGAGGGCTGAACACTTTGTATCATTGCCAATTCCTTAAAAACAAATTTGTCCCCTCTGGTGTTTCAATTATGCAAACTGCACTGTATCCACAGACAGACAGTGTTTACACTTTCGGTAACAGATCTTAGCATCTAAGCAGACATACAAGCAACTGCCATCTCCCTGAGACTTCTTTGAGTATTTATCACAAAAGATTATCATATTCATTGGACCATGCAGTTAGAATGGACCCTTTAATGGTCTCTGTCATACTGCCAATTATCCATTATCTAGGTTATTACTAAACAGCTACATTTTTTTTTCCTTTTGAAGTTTCAGAGAAGGGTTAAGAGGGTTAAGTAATATCATTCAGTGCTGTTCAGTCTTGCTTGCACCAGCACAAAATAAGAATTGGATCTTCCAGTTTCCAGCCCTCTTCAGCAGGTACAGGTCAAATCTTCTCTGAAGTCCCTGGAAGCCAACAGTAACATCCATGGGTAACTTCAAAAAAAAGGTGACGTGAGATAGATTCTTTGGTGAAATCAGTAAACAAAAACTGGTAGTTGCAGTGAGGCAACATCTGAGCATCACATCCATATAAGTAAGAGCAAGCAGTAGGACAAGAGGGATTTGAGAAAGACTTAAGGAGCTAATAGAATACATGGCATAATACATAGAATCACAGAATAACAGAATAACCAGGTTGGAAGAGACCCACCGGATCACCGAGTCCAACAATACTGCTGAATACTGCTGAATTTTCTCCCTCTCCATTTTGTTCCTTAACATAACCTTCCACCAGACTTTTTCCTCTAGATTTCATAGTTCTCAGTTGCCTGTAATCCTCGAGCTATGTTATGGGTTTAAGACACACAGTCCATAGACAGAAATAGGGGTTCACATTTAAATTAGAATACATTGAATACATAGTTTTAAACTCTGGGGAATTTTATTCTAGGGATGTTTTGCAATCTTAAACTACACTTATACTGATTGTGATCTTACATAAACAGCCCCAGTTTCGGTGTATTTTGGGGATACAGGCCTATATTTTTCTTCTAAATACCTACGTGAAAAGGAGTGTTGTTTATTTGAGATCACACATTCCAGTTTATTTATCTTCAAAGTACACTAGGAAGATAAAATATTATCACCATCTCCTCAGGGGCAGGAAATGAAGCAAACAAAATTTAAGGCCTCTTCAGGCTATGTGTATTTCATAAACAATTAAATCCTAGTAAACATTAAAAAGGCAAAAAAGCAAAACTGAAAACATACTAGAGCTGTCAAGGGTAAGGTCACCAGAAGGCAGACTTTAAATGAATACAAGCTTTACTGAAGATCCAGGTTTATTTACCTTGATGCCACTTATCATCTTCCATGATCATTTGATTTGTATATATTTTTTATGCCAATAAGACATGCTATCCTTTTTAAATTAAAAGCGTATCTATTTCACCTTCAAGAGTGCTTAGTCATCTAAACCTACAGTTATTCTGAAAACTTCACATTAAGTGTGAACCTGCAGCAGAAAAAGTAAAACATCCCACTAGAAAAAAAACTTATGAGTGTTACCTGCAACTTCAGTCCCTCAGCAACTAGTGTGTTTAAAGGCTGGCTAATGAAATCCATTTATTTTACGTAAGTAAGATGGTCTCCTTTTTCATTACATTTTTGTGTACTATTCATGGCCTGCCTAGGCAGTACTTTGTCAAAATCCGATTTTAAAACCCCTGCTTGTGAGATGACATTTTAATGCAGTCAGTGCTCATCTCCAGAGTTTTCCTGTGAAAGAACCGTGTCTGTTCTGCAGTGATAAAGCAAGAACACACACAAACTCAAAGCCCCTTGTGAGAGGGCAGAGATTCAATGCTAATATTTCTGTTCTCTGTGCTTCTTCGTTAAGTAGTTTGTTAACTAAAAGCCTTTTGTGATTTTTGTCTGTCAGAAGCAAACCATTTCATCTGCTAACCCCTTTATACCTGGTCAGATGCTCATCCCTCTCATCCTCCATCACCACAGGACCACTTGCAATCTTCTTCAAACACTCGTTCTGCTTTGGAGCCCACAGGGATTTTGCACAGCCTGAATTTATACTAGCTTATACAGCATGTTTACCTCCCCCACCGCTGCTTCAACTTTGTCAAAAGATGTCTGTCGATTTACACTGACAAGGATACTAACAATCCTGAGTAATTTTTTTCCTAGGCTTGTCTGTGCAAGGTGGCACTAATCATCTCCTGACATATTCAGTGCCACCGTACAAGCACAGAACTGCTGCCCAAACATGAATACTTGTGACAGACGAGTTTATTTAAAGGCTGTATGAGATACCGATTGGCCTAAAACACCTGCTTTATCAGAACCACAAGAAAGCTGCCAAACCAGTGAAATGCCAATCATCACTTCTCAGTGAGTGTTGATACATGGCTAATAGTTAACTTTCTGACCTATTATTCTGCTTTTTCTATTTATGTACCAAGTCATGAAAGATGAGGGGACACACATTTAAGTCACCTGATGGCAATTGTATGCCAATATCTACTTGCACTTCCTGATGCTGATTTAAATTTAATTTCTGCCCTGAATCAGAGCGTCAGTTCTTAGGGAGCATTGACCTTACCCATTTAATAACATATTTATGAAACTATTTTTTTTATTTTAATGGTGGCTATGCAACTTAATATATGGGTTATACAATTTCAGAGTAAATGAAAAGTTATTTTTTTATCCCTCTCTGTGTATAGCTTGGTATCTTTATGCTAAGCAGCTAATAATGCTAAGTAAATTAAATTCAGAAAACCCCAAATTCTATAAAGTCTATAGAACTGAAAAACTTATGATTTAACAGTCCTAATCCACCATCCCGTACATCACAAAAGCTGTATTTCCCTTAAAAAAACAAACCTCACTTTGGTTAATAAGGAAATCCAAGCAGACCATCCCTATTTTGCAATACAGTTATTGAATTTAGCCTGTTTTATCACATACTCCCACTAAACTGATCAAAATTTTCAAAGTATTTATCAGCAGGCTGAAGCTGCTTCCTGAATGAGCTAAATGAACATATTCCTGTGAATTGTCCTTTATCAATCATTGCCTGCTCCCCTTCCCCTCCTTCTGTTTATTCAATATTAATAATTCAATCAAAAAGACAAACTATTTAAAGGAAATGAAAGAGACATTACGGACTTCCATAGTGTCTAATTAAAAAAAAATTAACTAATTTTCTACAAATTTTCTGCAATGTTTGCACTTAAATTTTCTCTTTTGGTGAACATTTCTGAGATTTTTTATAATAAATCAGTTGCAAATACTTTCTCAAACTCAATTCAACTGAGACATTGAATTACTGAATACTGCTGCTTCTAGTGCTGCTTTCATTCTCTTGATGTAAAACAGTGGCTAAACTTCCAAAGACTTCCAGAACCCACCTCAACTATCCAAATGCTGGGTTTATGAAAACAGGTCTTGCAAAGAGCTTGAATTGTTTGGGTCTAAGTGAATAAAAGGAGTATGAAAAAATCCTATCAACTTTTACAGTTTCAAAAATATTTTTTGATATAGATACATTAGAATAAGTCATAAAGTTTCCATTTTGTCCAAACTGTTTTACTCATCATTACTGGTACCTCTTAAAAGCACAATTGTGGGCTGGGTGGAGAATGGATTGAGAGCAGCCCTACAGAGAAAGACCTGGGGATACTGGTGGATGAAAAGCTGGAAATGAGCCAGAAATGACCGCTTGCAGCCCAGAACGCCAACTGTATCCTGTGCTGCATCAAAAGAAAAGTGACCTGCAAGTCGAGGGAGGTGATTCTGTCCCTCTACTCTGCTCTTCTGAGAACTCACCTGGAGTACTGCGTTCAGTTCTGGAATCCTCAGACAGGAAGAACATGGACCCGTTAGAGCAAGTCCAGAGGAGGACCATGAAGATGACCAGAGGTTGGGAGCACCTCCCATATGAAGGCAGGCTGAGAGAAGTAGGATTGCTCAGCCTAAAGAAAAGAAGGTTGCGTGGAGACATTATAGCAGCCCTCCAGTAATTAAAGGGGGCTTAGAGGAAAGCTCAGGATGCATTCTTTCTCAGGGACTGTAGTGTTAGGACAAGGAGTAATGGTTTTAAGATGAAAGAGGGGAGATTTAGATTAGACATCAGGAAGAAAATTTTTTTTACTGTGAGGATAGCAAGGCACTGGAACAAGTTACCCGGAGAAGTCCTGGTTGTTCCATCCCTGGGGATGTTCAAGGTGAGGCTGGATGAGGATTTGAGCAACTAGATCCAGCGGAAGGTGTCCCTGTCCATGTCAGGGAGGTTGGAACATGAGAGGCTTTAAGGTCTATTCTAACCTAAACCATTCTATGGTTCTAGCAGACCTCAAAATTAACCTAGTCAAAAGAAGACTAGAAAATATCTTAGTACATTAGAAAAATTCCAAGTGACAAAGTTGGGTTAGATTTATGAAAATTATGCCCAATAGAAAAACAATAGCAGGATTTTTGTAAACTAATTTTTGTTTAAGGAAAAACGGTGAATTTCTGTAGTGTGTTTAACCAATTGGGACAGTCTTAATTTTATTTCAGTCCTAATACTGAAATAAAAATAGATATAGTTGATGAGAATGGAAATGACTGGGAATTCCTTCACATGTTTATAGAGAAGAAAAAGAAAGGGGGAAGTGAGAGATCTTACCTGTAGCAATAAGAATAGATGACTGTGATGAATTTCTGTAGGAGTCTGTTTCAAAGGAGAAATAATAAAGTCCAAAATCAAGACTGGAGAAAATTAAAATCTTTTCAGTCATAATTAAGGCTGCAAAGAGACTAGTAGGTTCCAATATGGTCAAAACCAAGCCATTAATATTATTTCTAGGTACATTTTCATCTTCAGTACTTCCAGGTCTGAAAAGTCGTGGTCTGATTTGGGTTTTCAATTTGTTCAGCTCCACTGCCAATTAAAAACTTCTGTTGCTTTCAAAAATTATTTAGAGGTGAAATGGGGAGACAACATGACTGTCATGTATTTTACTTTTAGATCCAAGGCCATCCACAACTGCCAAAAAAACCTCAGAAGAAAAGAACATGGATAAAATATGGTGTAATGTGGTCACACTAGTAGCTGCTAACAGGGCCAACTCAAGCATTAGTTTGTTCCTATGGACTGGTGTCACAACCCGGACCCACGAGCCACACGCTCGTGTCCTGCCCTGACTTGGGGGGGAATTGGATTCGTTTGTCTGTGTGGTGATCCGGAGGCCAATAAGGTCACTCCCAGGGTGAATATCAAAACAGTATTTATTTCTGGCTCCAGCAAACATAAACACATCAAGATACTGGGGCACACAACAGAGACACGGGGGAGTGCAACCACCCAAAGTTACAGAAATGAATCCCTGAAAACAACCCAAGTCCCTAGGATCCGATCCAACATGCACACCATAAGGTAATGGGGGAGAGAGAGAGAGAGAGAAAGAGAGAGAGAGAAGGAAAGAAATCACCACATCGAAGGCAGCAGATGATCTCGGGAACACGTGGTCCAGGCCACATGGTCCAGGCTGGTCCGATCGAAGTGTGTGAGTAAGTACAAGCATGAAGGTGAGCACGAGACCCCTCCCTTGAGAGTCCTTTTATCAGTGTCTTTTTGTCAGGCTCCGGAAGCCAGCAGATGGTGGGGGTAGTGGGGGCAGCAGCAATGGCTGCATCCCCTCCCCCAGCCAAAGCCAGCCCTGGGGCCCGACTTCAGCCCAGCAAGGGAGAGCTGTGGCTGCTCCTGCACTGTCCCCTGCTGAACCGTGGCACTACAGACAAGCTGGTGCCGTAAGTGGGTAGTCCTCAGACAAAATGTTTAAGGCAAATAGATAAACATAGTCTGACTTTACAACTGGCTAACCAAATCAAATTAAAAGTAGCCCCCAGATTCAGGTTAAGAGATGATTGATGCAGGGGGATATTTAAAAGGGATTTAGGTATATGCAGAAAGGATCTGAAAGAGGGTAACTAGCAGTCGAATTAGATTTCATTTAAATACTATATCGGAGAAGAATGTATACTGGGGAAATGAGAAGGACCTACTAAAAATAACATCCATATCTACATGATGCAGCAGCATGTCTTGGGGTCCCCGCCTTGCCATCTTCTATGTGGAAGACCTGGTCAGAAATCCCATACCCTTCTTCTAGGCTGTGCATGGAAAACAAGCATACATCACACTCAGAACCTGCAGCCTGAGTGGGGAGCCTGGCATGGAATTCAGATATGGCCATGGAGCAGCACACAACCTAACAGCTCAGGAATGTCTATATGTCTGGTACCTGAGGTGCAGTCCAAGTGATCTGAAGTAGTTTAACAGTGGAGCCTAACTAAAACAGGAATCTAGTGTCTGGCAATTTAGGAGCAAAGATCAAGTGCAATGGGAGTTTTCTCCTCCTCCAACCAGTGCAAGAAAGTAAATATCAGCAGCATGTGTGGCAGTCACGTGTGGTTCTTGCATTCAACTCCATTGTGCTGAAATGTCAAATAGGATCTTTGCCACTGGCATAAACATTTTAGAGCAGCTTCAGGGAATATATTTCAGTGCTTACATTTCTGCTAGTTCTTGTCTTGCAACATAGGAAAGATCCCTTAGAAACAAACACAGACTGTGACTTGTAGCAAAGACTAGGATTTCAGCTGTGAAGAGATGAGGTTTTGGAGGGAGGGGAGGACAGGAGTCTAGGTCTGAGAAATTACAGAAAGATCAGTTGCTTCCCTTATACATGGAGCTCTTCCAAAACAAACCAGTGCCACATGGCATTCTTAAAAATATAAATAACATTATTCCCACAGCATTTATAATCTCGTATCCAAAGCTCCCAAGCAACAGCAGAAGCCACTTCTACAGAGAAGAGTGTGACACCAAGGCCCAACTCAGTGTAAACAAGAAATGCTTCTTTTTTAGCTTTCTCTGTGTCTGCCAGGGTGGTGATCTCATTAAATCGGTGAAGGTAACAGAGGGAAACTTCAAGCACATTGACTTTCATAGCTTCCTGGCCTATGTGACATACTGTTCTTGAAGAAAGAATTCTGTAAAGAAATGGTGTTCCTTCTCTTAGTCAAACCTAGTAACCTTTGGGATATTTTATGATGCCTTATGAAACCTTTGCAGAAAAGATGTGTTCCGACAGGTAGTAGATGAACATCCAAAGTTCATAACTAACTCAGAAGTCAAAGGGAAAATATTGGGACAACAATCTGTAATTTTTGCCACAAGGTTTGATAGTCTTTGATTTAAAAAAAGATTGAGATGCATAGCTTTATGTAGAGCCTCTATTCCCATTCTAGCTCTTTTCTTAGGCGGACATCACCGACACAGCAACAAATTGCAAACAGCACACACACTAATACTAGGGAGTGTGATGTCCTGAAAAGATAGCCAGCCTTGTCATTTCTTCACCCCTTGTACAGAATGTGCATGACTGCAGCAGGATTGCTGAGCGTTATATGGAGCTATATATAAACCTAATGGAAGTTGTGCTCTCACTTACAATTTGAATTAAGTAGAGTGGAGTGCACAATGTAGCTAATTGCATATATTCTTCCCTTTATGCTCACACACAATTCCCTTTCATTTTAAGAGCTGTGTCTGAACAATGAAGAGACTATGCTAGTTTGTATTTTGTTAGCATTTATTTTATGAACTGCATTCTCAGACTACATATTACTGCTGTCAAGAACCATAAAACTTTAGAGAGAACCTCCAGTGATTTTTTTTTTATTTTATGCTATTGTGGAACTATCACAAAAAAATACTAAAATGGACAAACATTGCATCTTCATTTATGGCTTCATACAGTTGTTGCACAGTGAATGCTATCCAGATAAATTCCTTCCCCCCTTGGTTCTGGCAGATATAACAGATTGAGACAGTGCTAGACAACTACTAGACTGAAGTAATTAAACAGTGTAATGTACAAACATTTTAGAGTCAGCAATCAGATCACTCAAATTAGAAACTTTATTTGCCCAAACATGTCTGTTGGGTAGCAACACACAATGAGCAACCCAAGCACTATGGCTGGGAGGAGCTGGGAAGCCATAGCCAGGGTCCTCAAGGTTATAAAAGGTTACAACGACTCTGTTGTGTTATGCAAATTAGGAAGGTAACTGTTGAAGGCGGGCTAAAGTTAAACAAGTTTATAAAAGCAGAACGAACCCTAAATAAAACGGCTACGGCTTCACTTGGATCACATTGATCGTTGAGTGTTGTCCTGTATTTTCTTCCCTCGAATGGCCTGCCGAAGTTGCCTTGAATGACTGAAGATGCAGCAGAGGGTACGGAAAAGCCGACCGTAGGTGAGTGCTGTCCCCGACACTCAGGAAAAAATTTTCCAAAGCTGCACAGATTAAAGAATTGAGGAAACTCGCCACTGGCCAGGCGAGCGGTCGGGGAGGAGATGGGGCAGGCGTGGATAGAATCTGCACAGAAGCTCCTCCAACATATGCTCTCAGTGAGAGTAATTACTTATGGAAAAACTGTGTTGCAGTTTATGTTAACATGGGCTTCCCTATTCGAAGAAGAAGCTTGGGAGAGAATGGGACAAAGACTGTTTGATGAACGCTCGAAAGGAAATAAGAGCCTTTGGCAGTATCTTACTCTTTGGCGGTTAGTTAAAGAGACATTGTTTGATATGAAAGTTGAGCGAGAAGTTGCGGCATCAGCTTATGCTGCTATGCTTAGGAATCAAGAGAACAGTGGTGGTTAATTTGCATCTGCATTATCGTTCCGTGAAAGTAATTTACCCACGAAGGCACCACCACCACCACCACCTTCCAAAGATTGGCCTTCTCGTCAGTTTCCCCCAGTGGAAGAACATGAGGAGGTTCACGCTACCAAAGGTGAAGGACATAAAGGTCCTCCTCTGCCTCCTGCTCCAGAAAGTCCTTCAATTAATTCCGTAGAGGATTCATCTAGTGAGGACTCTGAACGTCCTGGGTCGCCCTCTCCTGAGTGCTCCAATTTCAGACAAGAATTCGATAAACTGCTGGCAAAGCTAGAAGAAATTCGAATTCACCAGGAAAAGGAGAGCCGTCCACCTGAACCACCTCCGCCCGATTTGTGTGATCAGGAAGCAGCCACTTATTGTTGGGATGAGAGTGTCCGACCTCATCGTGCCCCTGAGCTCCGAACCCTGTTTGAAACAGAGGTTGCTTATGAGGGAGAGGACAGGATTAGAGTTTCTAGGCAAGAACTTGAGGGACCTTACAGTCCGTTGGATGCAGCCCCAGAGTCCGAGCGGGTGGCTTGAGCAGGTCCTGTTGGTGAAACAGAAGGCATCACATCGCTGCTTTTAAACGGCAGTGGGGGGTGTTGTCAGACGGGTTTTTCTAGTTCGCAGCATGAGGCTCATTGTTTTTGGGAGGACGGGGTGATGAAATCGGATCCTATTCCCGATTCTGATCCCGAACTCCAACCCCTGATCATTATTAATGACAGGGTGGCAGAACCTGATCTTGCTCTTGATGCAGATCCTGATTTCAAACTCCAGCCCCCAATTGTTATTGATAAGGGGGCGAAGTCTGAAACCTCTACTGTAGGGAAAGCAAATGCATGTGCCCTGAGGGAGCTGGCTGGATTGCAGGAGCTCGAGGGAGCGCTGTGCTTTGTGATTCAAGCAGGATTCTGCTGGGGTAGAGGAAATAGATTTTGGGAGCAGAATGATGAGATTGAAATCCCTATTCCTGGAATAGGAGAGGAGCTTCCCCGATATTTAATGCCTGGCCTGCCCCTATCTGACCTACGTTGGTTGGCAAAAAAGCGGCAGCCCCCGGGCAAAAGCTGCCCCCCAATTCGAGGAAAGAAAATGCCTGCAGCCACTTGGACAAAGGGACTAATAACCACTACTATAGCTCCTGTTGGAAAGAGGACCAGCCCCCCCCAAGGCTGAGAAAACCAGTGGAGCTATGGTTAGCCTAGCCAAAAAGCAGCCACTGGGCTTACTTTGCACTGCTCACAAAAAAAACAAGCAAGGGGATTTATTGGCTACTTTCTCCCTCAGCAAAGCATTATTAGGACAAGATGTGTTGTCTCAAATGGGGACACGATTGGTATCAAATTTTGGGGAGCGACTACTGATGGGCAGCTAGACAAAATCACAGAAAAAATTTTAAAAGCTAGTGTCTGTTTGGTCAATTGATTATGAAAGGCAGGAAAAGATGTCTGAAATTGTCTGGGACTGGGCCTTCACGAATTTACCTGCCAATTAATAAGGGATATTTGGATTGGCTTATGGAACATTCAGAACCTATTGGGATTGCATTAGCAGATTTTATGGGAGAAATTAGCAACATGTATCCAATTAGCAAATTGATTCCTTTGATACAAAACCAAACCTTTGAACAGATACCGATGCAATCTGAAACGCCAGTGAAAGGCATTACATTTTTTACAGATGCAGGAAAGAAATCTGGTAGGGCTGCTATTACCTGGCAAAAGTGAGGACAATGGAACCAGAAGTTAATATTCACACAGCCAGGTGATTCATTACAAACTATGGAGCTACGAGCAGTGGTTTGGGTATTTCAACAATATACATCACAGCCTATTAATATAGTTTCTGATTCATTATATGTTGTAGGTACTGTTTGTAGAATAGAACGGGCTATGATAAAAGAAGTTAAAAATGCAGTTTTGTATGCCTTATTGTTACAATTGCTGTACCTGTTGGAACAACGAGAGCATAAGTATTTTATTACTCATATACGAAGCCATCAACCTAATTTTGGCCTGGCAATCGGGAATAAGCATGCCGATTGCCTTGTTGCTGCAGTTTGGAATGATCCTCGAACAAATCTCTTTTTACAAGCTAAAGCCTCACACGAATTTTTTCACCAAAGTGCTAAAGTACTTAAACGACAATGTAATATTCCTCTGTCTGATGCACAAGGTATAATCAATTCTTGTCCAGATTGTCAAAAACAAGGTATGGGATTAGGATTTGGAATAAACCCCAGGGGGCTTCAAGCCTTACAATTATGGTAAATGGATGGGACCCATATTCCAGAGTTTGGGCGATTGAAATGTGTGCATGTCTCAGTAGATACTTTTTCTATGGCCATATGGGCCACGGCACAGACCGGGGAATCTGCAAAACACGTAATTAAACGCATGTATGCTGCTATAATGGCATTAGGGATACCTCAAATGATAAAAACAGATAATGGGCCAGTTTATGTCTCTCAAAAATTTAAACTTTTTTTGTTCAATGGGGAATCTGTCATAACACGGGTATCCCACATTCTCCAACGGGTCAGGCAATCATTGAGTGTTCTCATGCAACCTTGAAGTCCCTTTTGCAAAAACAAAAAGGGGGAGGAGATGTATTACCCCCTAGTGAAAGAATTGCAAAAGCGACTTATGTGTTAAATTTTTTGTGCCTCACTGGAACTAGGAATAGCCCTCCAGTCGTAATTCATCATCGATCACTAGAATCAGGATTGAATAACCAGGACCAGCAAGGTATCAAGGTACAATACAAAGACTGGGACTCAGGTGATTGGAAAGGACCTGTTGAACTAAAAATGACAGGAAGAGGTTGTGCTTGTGTCCTAACAGATACTGGACCTCGCTGGGTGCCACGAAAGTGGATCAAGCGCTGGAAAGAAAGGAAGACGATGGAGCAAGAGGACCTCACATTGGAAGAAGAAACTGGGGTGGTCTTTTGACAGAAAAGGGAATTTGGAATAACGATTCTGAAAAGGCTCTTCCACCCGGATATTTTCTAATCTGTGGTGACAGAGCATGGGGCGGAATACCCAGCAAACCAGTTCGTGTACCTTGTTATTTGGGAAAGTTAACGTTGTTTACACCAAGTATACAATACGTTTTTGGAGTTTTGAGAAAAAATTTTTTGCCAGTTTATTAGCCCCAGGAGTTGCAGCTCTTGAAGCTGTGTCACAAGTCAAGAAAATGGCTTGTTGAAGCGTTAGAGCAAGGATTGTTTATCTTGATTGCCATTATTGTAGTGCTTGGGTCGCTCAAAAAGAAAACGGGGGGAATTGTTGGGTAGCAACATACAATGAGCAGCCCAAGCACTGTGGCTGGGAGGAGCTGGGAAGCCATAGCCAGGGTCCTCAAGGTTATAAAAGGTTACAACGACTCTGTTGTGTTATGCAAATTAGGAAGGTAACTGTTGAAGGCGGGCTGAAGTTAAACAAGTTTATAAAAGCAGAACGAACCCTAAATAAAACGGCTTCACTTGGATCACATTGATCCGTGCGTGTTGTCCCGTATTTTCTTCCGTCGCATGTCTGTAAACCTCATTGAACAAAAGGCTTCATTTTCAAACAATACAACATCAGACATTCAAAGCAGAGTGCTACGGCACTGCAGCCTGCAGTCAAGTGCCCAATATATCTACTTGCCTATTGCTTTTTCTGCCTGTAACCCAGAATACAGTACAATAACAGAGATCCATCACAATGATCCATTGACAAGACTTGTAAACACCCCATAGGTGTTTACACTTGAGGTGGCTCAAGTGGTTTGTACAGGCTGTACGTTTGACTGACTGGCTCCAGATTTCTAAACGGAGGAAAATATAATCCCTCAGCACTATGGGATGATCTGATCAAATGTGTTTATTAGTCTTTTGAAATATTTTTAATTTTAAGTTGACTTTTTTTTTTGTGCAACTTTCCTGTTTGAAGCCTTGAAAACCAAAGACTTTTGAGACCAGATAGATGCAACATGGATAAAAGCAACGACCACACTGAGTTGTCTTTATTTTTTTTATTGTCTTTGTGATGTGTTTGAGACAACAACTTCATAATAACAAAATAATTTCCCATTGCCTGCTCAGATTTAGACCTGCTTGCACTGTAAAAAAGGAAAACTGATATTCCAGTGAGATTTCTCTGTAGTACAGGTCCATTTATTACCTAGAAAATTATGTAAGTCAATTTACTGAGTACACACAAGCCTTAAGAAAACTGCCGTATGACAGACTGAGACTGTATAATTTGTTATTTAACACTGAAAAATTCATACAATTCATTTGCCTCTACAGAAGGCACCTCTTTTATACTTCACTTATCTAAAAAGAGTGATGACCTTTGTTTCTCTTTCTCTGCCCTCACATTACATCTGAAAGGATATATTTTCATCATTACATTGTCTGTGGATGAGAGGTCATTCTCAAGGGAGAATGCAAAGAATATCTTAGACATTAACCACCCAACATGTTGTCCACATAAAACAAGCTGAACCTCTCTATAGGTTTAAACATGTACCCAGCCAAACAAAAGGGCACAACACATTCTTAGTCGGTGAGAATCAGCATGGGCAGCTGTTGTGGAAGGGGTATTCCCAGAAGCATCGGTGGGAGATTGCTGCAGCAAAGCCAGCAGCAACACTCAGTCAGCAAGAATCAGCAGCAGGGATCATAAGTTCTGCAGCTGAGCACTAGATCAAGGCAGACTGGCAGTCCCTGGAGCAAGAGAAGCCCAGGAGGGAGCTAGAGGCAAGCAACTCCTGACTCCTGGATGCAGCAACTCACACACGGGCAGCCAACAGAGAGGGGACATTCCCAGAAACACTGGTGGGAGATTTAAATGTCCCTAAGGAGTGCAAGTTACAAGAGCACGGCAAAAAGGAGCAAGGCATGTCAGAAGGCCATGACGAGGCATTTTGTGAGGTAAGGGCATGGGCAGGGTGCTGGACCTTGGCTAGAAGTATCAAGGAACGATGGTATCCACTCAGCAGAAAATTAAGGCCTCTCCAAGCTCTACACCAGCTGCAACAGATGCAGCCTCCCAGACAGAGCCCCAGTGGGTGCACACTACCACCCAGATGTTGAGCTGCAGTGCATAACCCCATCTTGCACTGGGAATTTCACCTGTGGGATGTATGCTTGCGTAAAGGAACTCCTCCAGTTGGTGATGGAACTCAGGGAGGAGGTGAACAGATTAAGGACTACCAGGGAGAATAAGAGGAAGGTCGACCACAGGAATAACACCTTATGCTGCCTGTCTCAGACCCAACAGGCAGGCATCCCTCGTGTGACAGAGGACTCCTCATCCTCTCTCCATTCAGCTGAAGAGTGACATTTAGGAGATGGAAGGGAATGGCAGCAGGTTCCTGCCCAGTGCATCAGGTGTGTCTCCCCTGTCTCAACCTCAGCCTCTCAGGTTCCCTTGCACAGTAGATATGACCTCAGTGAGGATGATAGGTCTCACAGCCTAGAAATATTCCACAGGTTAAGAAACCCTAAGCCATCCATCAAAATGACCTCTGTTAAGAAGAAAAGATAGGTTATTGTCATAGGAGACGCCCTTCCAAAAGGAACAGAAGGCCCAGTCTGTAGACCAGATGCATTACATAGGGAGGTCTACTTCCTACTTGGGGCCTTGGCTAGAGATGTGGAACCCTGTCAGGTGAGACAGGGATGTCCAACCCTGGTCAGGCCCATGGATTATTATCCACTATTGATTTTACAAGTAGGCAGTAATGAAAACCCAACAAAAAATCTGAGGGCAACTAAAAGGGACTTCAGGGCCTTGCAACAAATAGTGAAGGAATCAGATGCACAGGTAGCACATCTATGTCTTCTGTCATTCCAGCTACAGGGAATGATAAGGGAAGGAGTAGAAATAGCCAGGAAATAAATACCTGTCTCTGAACTTCATGTGAGGAGCAAAACCTTGGGGTTTTTGACTATGGTTTGCATGCACAACACCAGCCTTGCTGACAAAGGATGGGGTACACTTGTCCCCAAGGAGCAAAAGTATGCTTACCAAGAACTAGCAGGGCTTATCAATAGAGCTTTACATTAGATGTGAAGGAGGAGGGAAAAAATCAGGCTTGATAGAAAAAAGCCTGTTAACTGCCCTCCACTGTCTGAGGGATGGGCTGCTAGCAAGGCCCTTTGGTCTACCACCTCAGAGGAAGTGGGAGATAGCACTTCAAGTGGCAACAAAGATGCAAAGGTTATTGACGGGTTAGCAACCACAGCAAGGAGTCACTTAGGAATTAAGACTATTCCCCTCAAGAGCGTGGCGGGACCAACAGCCCAACTGACGTGCATCTACAACAATACATGTAGCATGGGCAATAAACAGGAGGAACTAGAAGTAATTGTAAGGCAAGAAAATCCTGAAATAATTGCCGTAATGGAAACATGGTGGGACGACTCGCATAACTGGAGTGCTGCTATGGCTGTCTATAAACTCTTCAGGTGGGATAGGCAAGGAAGAAGAGGTAGTGGGGCGGCCCTCCATGTTAAAGAGTGTTTTGACAGCCTTGAGCTCAATGATGGTGATAATAGGATGGAGTGTCTATGGGTAAAAATCAGTGGAAACCAAATAAGGCAGGTATTGTGGTGGGATTCTGCTATATACCACCCAGCCAGGAAGAAGACCCTGATAAGATATTCTACAAGCAACTGGGAGAAGTCTCATGATTGCTAGAACCTGGGAGACTTCAACTTAGCAAGTGTAAAACAGCAGAAAATAAACAGTCTAGGAGGTTCCTGGAGTGCATGGAAGACAAATTTCTGACACAGCTGGTGAGTGAGCTGCCTAGGGAAGGTGCCCTTCTGGCCTTGCTGCTTGTGAACAGAGGAGGCCTTGTGGGAGATATGATGGTTAGAGGACACCTGGGGCATAGTGACCATGAGATGATAGAATTCCCAGTTCTAAGAAAAGTAAGAATGGAGGTCAGTAGAATGGCCACCTTGGACTTCTGGAGGGCAGGCTTTGGACTATTCAGAAGGCTGGTTGGTCAAGTTCCTTGGGAGGCAGTTCTGAAGGTTAAAGGAGCCCAAGAGGGCTGAATATTCTTTAAAAAGAAAATTCTAGTGGTGCAAGATCAGGCTGTCCCTGCATGCCAAAAAAATGAGCCAGTGCAGAAGAAAATTGGCTTGGCTGATCAGAGAGGTCTGGGTGGATCTGCTTTGGAAAAAAGAAGAATGTATATGAGCTTGGGAAGAAGGGGCAGGGCTCTCAGGAGGACTACAGGGATGAAGTGAGATCATGCAGAGAGAAAATCAGAAGGCATAAAGCCCAACTAGAACTTAGATTGGCCAACTGTAGAAGATAAAGAAAAGTGTTTCTACAAATATATTAACAACAAAAGAAGAGCCAAGGACAATCTCCATCCTTTACTGGACACAGGGGAACAATGGTGACAAAGAATGAGGATAAGGCTGAGGTACTTAATGCTTTCTTTGCCTCAGTCTTTAACAGCGAGGTAAGATGTTTTCTGGGTGCTCAGCCTCATAAGCCAGAAGACAGGGAGGGAAAGCAGAACAATGCCCTCAGCCACTTTCACAAGTGTATCGGGCCAGATGGGATCCGCCCAGGGGTATTTGAGGGAGCTGGCGGATGTGCTTGCCAAACCCCTTTCCATCATCTTCCAACAGTCCTGGCTGACTAGGGAAGTTCCACTTGACTGGAGGCTGGCTGGTGTTAAATCCATTTACAAGGGTCGGAGGGAGGATCCAGGGAACTACAGGCCTCTCAGTGTGACCTCAGTGCTAGGGAGGGTCATGGAGCAGGTCATCTTGAGTGCTGTTGTGCAGCACATGCAAGATAACTGGGTAAGCAGGCCCAGTCAGCATGGGTTTATGAAAGGCAGGTCCTGCCAAACTATCCTGATCTCCATCTATGACAACATGACACACTTACTGGATTAGGGAAAGGCTGTGGACGTGGTCTTCCTGGACTTCAGTAAAGCCTTTGACGCAGTTTCTCACAGTATCCTACTTGAGAAACTGGCTGCCGTTGTCCTGGAAAGGCATACACTCTCCTGGATGGAAAACTGGCTGGATGGCTGGACCCAAAGAATGGTGGTAAATGGAATTACTCCAGCTGGGAGCCAGTCATGAGTGGTATCCGTTAGGGCTCAATGCTGGGTCCAGCCCTATTCAATGTCTTTATCAATGACCTGGATGAAGGCATTGAGTGCACCCTTAGCAAGTTTTCAGATGACACTAAGCTGGGAGGTAGTGTCAATCTTCTGGAGGGTCGGGAGGCTCCAAAGGGATCTGAACAGGCTGGACCACTGGGCTGAGACCAATGGCATGAGGTTTAACAAGGCCAAATGCCGGGTCTGGCACTGGGGGCATAACAACCCTAGGGGAAGAGTGGCTAGAAAGCTGCCTGGAGGAGAGGGACCTGGGGGTGTTGGTTGACAGCCAACTGAACATGAGCCAGCAGTGTGCCCAGGTGGCCAAGAAGGCCAATAGCATCTTGGCTTGTATCAGAAATGGTGTGACCAGCAGGTCCAGGCCGGTTATTCTGCCTCTGTACTTGGCATTGGTGAGACCGCACCTCGAATACTGTGTTCATTTCTGGGCCCCTCATTATAAGAAGGATGTTGAGGCTCTGGAGCATGTCCAGAGAAGAGCAATGAAGCTGACGAAGGGGCTGGAGAACAAGTCTTAGGAGGCACAGCTGAGGGAGCCAGGGTTGTTCAGCCTGGAAAGAGGAGGCTGAGGGGTGACCTTATTGCTCTCTATAACTACCTGAAAGGAGGTTGTAGAGAGGAGGGAGCTGGCCTCTTCTCCCAAGTGACAGGGGAGAGGACAACAGGTAGTGTCCTCAAGCTTCACCAGGGAGGCTCAGACTAGAAAGATGTCCCAATCCAATATCAGGGAGGGTTCTTAAACTATCCCAAGAGACCAAGATTAAGGCACAAACGAGGTCAGATGCTGTACAGTCTTGTGAGCTTTATTTTAACAACTGACAACAGTGACAGGACAGAGAGGAAAAGAAAAGAAAAGTTAGAATCCCTAAGCAAGAAGACGGTAGAGATGCAGCTAATTACCACCACCATGAATCCAGCGATGTCTCGTTGGATCGATCTCGGTGCAGGTGATGATGAAGACACAGCCACGGGGTGACAATGATGTTCCAAGCTCCAGGAAGGCAGGGGAAGGCACACGCAGCAACACACACAAGGTTGAGTCCACGAGCAACAAAGAAGCGAGCAGTGAAGAAGTCCAGCACCCCAAGCCCACCAAGTAACGAAGAGGTCAAGCAATGAAGAAGTAC
This sequence comes from Phaenicophaeus curvirostris, assembly GCF_032191515.1. Taxonomy (NCBI): domain Eukaryota; kingdom Metazoa; phylum Chordata; class Aves; order Cuculiformes; family Cuculidae; genus Phaenicophaeus; species Phaenicophaeus curvirostris. The sequence continues at coordinate 40,714,658 of NC_091394.1, forward strand.
AACACCCCGAGCCCACCGAGTAACGAAGAAGTCGAGCATCCCAAGCCCACCGAGCAGCGAAGAAGCCGAACACCCCGAGCCCACCAAGCAGCAAAGAAGCCAGAGGCTCCCCCATTTATCGCCCCAGTCCATGATTTCCCCAAATAGTCCACCCATTTTCAGGAAGGCATTGTCATGCCAAGGTGCAACTTGATAAGCACACTTCAGGTGGATGTCATGGTCCAGGAAGGCATTGTCGTGCTCTGGCGTTCAACTTGATAAGCACGCTTCGGGTGGATGTCATAGTTTTTCCGTTGGGGACGGTTTGGCAGCGCTTACGAGATCAGCTCTTCATTGCAATAAAGATCCCTTACGAGATCATGGGGGGGTTGGCAGCGATGTTGAGCCAAAGCAGTTCAATGGTAACAGTCCCTTACAATATCAGAATGAAATTTTTCAGTTTTGACATGGTCATTGGGCACTGGAACTGGTTTCCAAGGGAGGTGGTTGAGTCACCATCTCTGGAGGTTTTTAAAAGATGAGTAGACAAGGTGCTCAGGGACATGGTTTAGTGGCAGATAGGAATGGTTGGACTCAATGACCAAGAGGTCTTTTCCAATCTGGTGATTCTATTACTCTATGATTCTATAATCTCATCTATATGGGAGCTAAGACCACAGGGGCCAGGAACAACATTTTGCAGCCCTTAATCTCAAGACTCTTCTGTCCTATTCCTTGAGCATGTACACAGACCCCAGTATTAATCTAGTAATTATTTCAGCAATAAGAAAGCTCAGCAAAATATAAAGATCTTTTACTTTTTTGTATACAAGTGCTCTTTGTTTACTTTTGCTCTCATGTGAATGTGTGGAGGAGCAGACGGGAGGAAGAAGGGGAATGAAAGCATCATTACATATTATTATCACTTACTATATTATCTAGCCACTGAAGTTTCCATTTCTGATTTAAGTAAAGAAAGTCAAAAGGATTAGAAGCAGCTGATGAAAACAAACTAAAATTGCTGGAGTGTGATGAAAGCAAAGGAAGACTATGAATGTGTTGCAAGTACAGGACAGAGATGCAATTATAAGATTCAAGGGAAATAAGGCAGAAAAAAACCATCTGCAATAGAAGTCTAATTCTTTGAAATTAATTAATTTACTGAAGACTGAAATTTAAGATTCACAGCAAGTATCAGTGCTTGTCAGGAAATCTTTGACAGAACACACTCTGAAATACTCATCCAGTTCCAAGGGTAAAGTAAGGATTAGAAATAATGTGCTTTCTTTTTTCTTTTTTTAAAGATAGCTATATACATTAAGACCACTATTACCCTTTCTGAGGGCATATTTCAAGGAAATTAAGAGCAAATGTAAGATTACTTTATTTTATTTCTTCCTTTTTTTTCCTTCCTGTTTAGAAAGAAAATTATGAGCTCAGTACACTGAAGTGTACGGAGCTGCTCACACTGTATGAAACATGTGTTGGGTTTCCTTCTAATCATATACAGATTAAGAGGCCCTTCAAGAGACTGAGAAAAATCAACAATGGCTGCAAGAAAAACTGACACAGAAAAATCAGCAGGCAAGCCAAAAGATCAGAAGGTAAAGAGTAAAGAAGGCAGATCATCCAGGACCTGACTACAGACTCCTGTCTAGCATTTGGAATCTTTACCATTGGAGAGCTTTATGAACTGGTTAGTGAGGGATGGGCTAGCAGAGTGCCTGAAACACATCTAGTCTAGCTTCTCTGTGATTAATATCTTTTGTCTGCATTACAGCAGACAGAACCATGAACCAGGACCTCCTGCTCTAGCCATTGCAAATGGGGGTCTTTGTCTCTGCAAGTCTGGAAAGTGTGGATACCACACACATCGTTCACATAATTTATTTTAAAATCTAAGATTCCTTGAACCTCTGCAGCAAGGCCTAAACATCATTCAGCACACTTCTAAGTCTTTCCTTCTCCATGTGTGATAAAGAAGAACTTGCCCAATTTAACTGAAGTGCCATAAAACGGGAGGGCAGCAAGCAGAAGATGGGTCACTTTGTACTCAGCCCAAGGCATTCACGGAAGGATCAGTGAGGACAGCCAGCCCAGGCTGCCACAGGATGTGGGGAGCAACAGCCCCTCAGCCTCACCTAATGCGCGGCAAGCTTCTGTCAAGTTATACCACCTCTTGACTATGAATTTAAAAGCTGTTCTATTCATCAACATGTTCCTATACAGTATGCCTGAGCAGGGCTAGTCCCTGCATGAAAAGAAAAAGATTTGCCTATTTGCTATACAATCCTCTGAACCAGGTATCACACCTCAGCCTTCAGGTGAGGTTTTATCTGCTTTGTAGCAGCAGCAAGAATGATGTCAGAGCAGAAATATTTACTCCCTCATCTCTCATAAACAGAGCCATTCAAAATAACTTTCCTCTTAGAGAGAACTTAAGAGGGAAAAGGAGATTTCCACAAAGAAAGCTTCTGAAACTACACTCTAAATAGGTACTGCAGCACTGATATTTGCAAGTGATCGTACCTAAGTGTCAAAACTCACGAGTTACAAAACCATGGTTTCAGCATTTTGACTCAGACACAAGCTGCTATTCAAGGGACAAAGTGACTGCGTATCCCTATGGAGCTGAACAGGGTTCACCTGAGTCCAGCTCACATACATCCAACTCTCATAAAATGGACTAGATCAAAACAAAGGAGCCTGTCATCTGGGAAAAAAGGAGCTGCAAAAACTTCCTGTCAGGCAGCTAAGAAGGACAAGATGATCACAAGTGTATCACACAGCACTTTATTCTTCTCCCCGGGCTGCAGCACACAGTCCAGATTAAAAAGCTTGCAGGTAATTCTTCCTGGCCTCATTGCCTCTCGGCTTCTGTGTTACCCTCCTACCCATGCAACTTCTCTACACCTGGGCAATGTGTTGCTCTGGCAATGTACAGAGACCACAAAGTTATCCACAGTGTCTGTTACAACTGAAACATCCACAAAATTACCTGCTGTACTTCTCTTTCAGTTGAAATGTGCAATGTTGTAGCATTCAAAGCTCCAGAGCTTGAAGAAGGCAGGTGGTGCAGCTGGAGGCTGCACAGAAAACATATCACCAATGGTCTGATCCCATGTTCCAAAACCTGTTTTGTTCTGCATACAATAACCTTAGAAATCAGGGGAGCTGTTGCTCTAAGTAAGGCATACTCCTTATTCATATGTAAAAGCAGAACAATGCTTCGTTCATAATCTGGAGACTAGCACTGCAAACATTACATCCCAGCTTAAAGCTGAAGCAGTAATGTGCAAACAGTTTAAATCATCCTTTTGAGATTCAGCTTGGCACAATCAACTCCTAGAGTCTTAATGAACTCAAGTTTCTAAGATACTTAAAATCTTTGCTTTTTTTAGAAACACAAAAGAATTTTTTTTCTGTTTGTGAAGAGAAGATATTCTGTAAAAGCAAATAAAAATATGCATTAGAAAGTTAAATTGGAAGTTGCTAGTACAAGACATGTTAGGTTTGTTTAAGAAATGGTTAAAAATATAGTGCCAGTTAAAGAACCCAGCAATCAAGAACATACCAGTTAATGAACAGTAGATGATAACTCTCAAAAGTCTTTATTCAGCAAAATTTTCAAGGCAATTTGCATTTAAAAAATAAATTCTCAGTCACCAACAGGAGCTGGTACTAACTGGCTGCAATATTCAGTCAGGAAGGTTATACAAAAATAGAGAGAGCTTACTGTCTCAGCTCATGCAAACATGCTAAAAACCATTTCAGTGGATCTTTGTCACTTCTCTGCTTTGTCAAAAATAATGAACTGTACCTTTTGTTAAGGCATAATTGCACTGATATCAGCTTCTCTTTTAAGATACTGGGAGAGGGAGGAGGTGCACTAACCGTATGGATAATCTAGCTACAACTGTGGTATATAAATCGAGTCCAGTAAGGTGATCCAGCATTTGGATACACAGATTGGAAACCTTAAATATATTATGTCTCTCCTCCCCTCTCACTTCTCCCTTTTCCTGAAGAGAAAATTTGATGCAATGGTGCAAGTGGTACAGGACTCAGATGACACACACGCCAAGACCTCAGTCCCAAGTCAATTCTCCTAGTTACATCACATTAAATACAGAGAATTGTTAGATTTCAGTGAAGTTCATGTTGGTGTAAACATTAAAAAACAAGAGGAGAGATAGTAATGGAATAAGAATGTATATTAAAACCAGCTTCATTTCAACAAAAAGTGGTCAGTGGTAATAACTTTCAGAAAATCTTGCTGATTGCTTCAGAAACAATTGTCTTTACTGAACAACCAATACATAGACTCATAGAATCATAGAATAACCAGGTTGGAAGAGACCCACCGGATCATCAAGTCCAACCATTCAACCAGCTGCCAAAGGATGGCACTTTTGGATTGGCTTTAAGCTGTCTCTGTCAAACCTTCATTAGACTACTAAGATCCTTTTGTTAGCAGAATGACAAACACATAACCACACTAGGAGGTTATATGTGGTGCTTTATTTTGAGGCCCTGGGAAGCAGGGGTACGCACCCAAATCTGGTTCCAAAGACCGTCACATCACGTCCGCTTTTTATTCTCTAAAAGTTTCGCAATCTATTGTATGTTCAACAGGTTACTTCATTATCTAATACATATGCATAGGTAGGTTACTTCATCGCCTTATTGTGTCTCTACTGCGCCTGCGTAGCCCCCTCTGGTGGTCGTCCTGATGAAGTAAGTAGTCTTCCTCAGATGAAGTAAGTAGTCTTCCTCGCATTGTCTTTTTCACTTCTTGTTCTTTTGCCAAACTCGTCAATTTTTCTTGGCTGGATCTGCTCCTATCTCCACTTGACCGCTCAGCTATATCTTTCTTGCCTCCCGAAATCTATTCTTCTGTCTTTATTTATGATGGTCTTTTGGCTGTTGCAGGTGTATGTTCTACTTGGGTAGGGTAGCTAGTACGTACTTTTCCTAAGCACACCTGGATCCTATTTATCACATGAGGTCCTTTGAGCAAGTACCTTGGGGTCTGTTGCTAGGATACGTTAAGAATCAACAGAATCATGCAGTTTTTACATTCAGTCTTAGTTCTTGATTAGTCGATGATCAGTGTTTATCATACTTTAAGTGTAACTTTCCTAACACTTTCACATTGTCATTGACTAGAAGAGCAGCAACAAATCAGTTCATTGTTCTGACTCTGTTCTGATCTTTGGCAACTGAAATTCTGATGTACAGTCTATTTTTTTGAAAAACAACCAAATACTGATTCAAATACAGGCTTTTTCAGCCATGGAATTATCTCACAGAGAATTAAACTAATTTGGACTAAGGTCATTCTTTTAGCAAATTATTAGAGAACAAACGGAATAAATTGAAATTACAGGATAATCTGAATTTACCTCCCTATATAGAAAATGCATAGCTCTGTTTACAAACCTATCCAAATAAATCAGCATAAGGGAAACACATTTACTTCACTTTAAAAATATCACATGCTAATCTCATTACAGTAGATTTTACAGACTTCAAAAAAATGTATGTGTTTCACTGAAAAGAGACACAAACTTTCTGCACGACTTCCATAGAGTTTTCCTTGTATTTTGTTTTCAGTATTATCTTATATAAATAGAGGTACATTTGTCCATACAGTCTTCTGCTGACTATATATAGACCAGATTTACTCTCTGCCATGTACACGCTGGCTGCAATACAAAAGCCACATGTCAGTGTAGCACTGTTCCCCAGATTTGTCCCTCCAGTTCCTAGGACAGTGTTAATCATTTTTAGATTTGTTTTCTTTCCTTCTTTCTTTCATTGCCACTTTCTGCAGCCTCATGCATCTCTTCTAGAGTCACTGAAATGGAAAAGCCCTATTCTGGCTTTCTACTTCACTACAAAACCACTTGAAGAGCACTAAACCCATTGGCACATTCTTCTACGTTCAGCATGTTGGATAGACCATAAGCTGTTTTCCTTCTTTTTTTCTTCTAAAGCCTTTAGACCATCCTTCCCAGCACTATGGCTGAGATTGTACCCTCCCTTACAGTATTAGTATACTCAATTTTTAAACAGTCAGGTGAATTACCTCCCCCATGAAATTATCAGTAGACCTTTCTGTCCTAGAATTTCCCTTGGTTTATTTATTCATCAGCATATTTTTCCTAGTCTTCTCTTTAGTTCTCCCTGTATTCTGCCTTAGATGTAGACAGGGGACTTTTGTAACTCTCATTTAAAAGAACCTTTGAGTAATATCTTTCTTTGTTCAGCATCCTTCCCTGCATGTAGTAACTCATTTGCCTGGTTTTGCTTGATTGTTCATAGCAACTCCCTGACTCCTCTTTTCAGCTTGCTGTCATTTATTATTTGATATTCAGTTTTCAGATCCTCCTTGTCTGTAATACCATTCCCTATCCCAGATGGCCAAAAATATGTTCATTTGTGAAATCTTTGTTGCTTTTTTCTTTCTTTTCTTACCTTCACAAACTTTCTAGCACTGCTCTCCTTGCTCAGGAAGGAAAAGGATGAGAAATACTATTCTTACTTAATTTTCAAAGCCTTCTTAAGCTATCCTTCTACACAAATATATATATATAAATATATATATAAAATACATATAAATCTCAGTCAAGCAAAATACAATAATTTAACTTTTCTGGGGTCTTGTTTAAAGAATGTGCCATGATCAGATTTTCCTGTCTTCTTCCCCTCTACAAAGGTTTCATTTTTCTTCTCCACTTTATCATTTATAAGCCAAATATTAGTTTATTTTACAGCTTTAGAGGCTCTGCAGGAGCCACCAGGAGTTACTTGCAAGAGGTTTTCTCAAGGACATTTGAGAAAGTAACTATCTTATAGCTTTTGCTGTAGAGCAAGCAGCTAACCAGTAGTTCTAAGTGTTAAAAGGGGTCATCGCGTACATGAGCAATGATCTCTAGTCACAGGACATACCAAATGCAAACCAGCAGGTTTGGTATGGTAGAGTGAAACAGATCTACAGAGGAAGCATTATCTTCAGTTACTGGGTGGAATGTCATGGTGGTTTCTCAGTAACTAACTGCTGCACATCCTAACATAAAAACTTAAAACAGATAAAATTTTAAAATTAGAACCCTAAAAGGCAGGCCTACATAATAAAAGCTAAGTACTTCCATAATAAATGTGCATACAGCCTGGTGGGGGGCACATATAAATTAGTCTAAAAGAGGCTTCCAAGAAGTGCTCCTGTGGGAGATGAAGGATCCGTACTAAATCAAGAGGCAACACCTTACCTCACTTGTTTCAGGTCTTGCAAAAAGCACTAGACAAATACCAGTAGTCATTTGTAGCATCTTTTAGTCCTTTGCTAATTCATAACTCTGTTGCTTACTCCACTTTGGAAAACATTTATTTGTAAAAAGGTCTATTGAGCATATTGCTCCCTGGCACCACCTGCAACCTGAGCCAGAGCCAGCTAGCAGTGTCCCAGACAGTCCCCAGCTACAAGGTGCAGGGACTGTATCAATGGACAGGAGGATGAATTGCAGAAGGAGAGTTCACCTGTACAAGTAAGAAATCTTTTTACTATACCACTTTCAGAAAACAAAGGCAAAGTATAAACTGCCTTATCCATTGGCACAGAGTAGCCTGTAATAATAGTCTGGATAAGGAAGCAATTTCTTCCTCATCTTGTTCTAAAATCATCAATCATGTTGCTTCGTCAAGTTGCCCTGCACTAGAAGATGATGCAGAAAAACTTGGAGTATTGACTGGATGTAATTACGTGACATTTCCTCCATGCAGATGAGGTATTCTTTCTTCTTTCCTGCTACTCTCTGGTCACGTTAGAAAGCCTTATACCAAAATCATTCTCACACTCAATGTGGGAAATTTTTTAAACCCTTGTCCAACAGAAGAGACAAAGGGAGCAGGACAAATATAAGAAAATAAACATTTTCATGAATCCAGTCTTTTATTTTGATTTTTTTTTTGTTCCCTTTTCCACAACCATTCACATGTATGAGCTTGTATTTGCATAAATGCTGGGAATAAAGGCCCATAGGAATACTCATTCATATGCAAACAAGGGTATTCACTCTTATTGCAGACGTGCAAAATCACACACAGAAAAATATCATGAATTCCAACTGGTCAATGATACCATATCAAGAATGCTCACTAGCCTAAAGAAGTCAAAACAAGAAACACACTGATGTTCACTGTGTCTTGATACAACTAGGTACTCAGAATAAATATAAGCAAATTAGACTCTGCACACATCGTGTATTAAAAAATACTGCATTTGCTGATAAGCTAGCTGTTTGATAAAGCGACTCACGTCTACTGCAGTGGAGAATGCCTTAACACCTAACTGTACTTCTAGCTGCCACAAGGGCAGGCAGATTTCTGCTTCCAGGTTTTATCATTTGTTTCATTCAGATGTACAAGAGCCCCCAGTAAAGAAGAAAATCCCTAAGGGATTGCAGGGATGCTCACTTGGGAATGAAAACAGCACCAGCATTCAAGTCACTGGCACTGACTTTTATAAAACAAGTACTCAGACTTGCTTTTCTATATTCCTGATAACTTAGATTGCTAATCTCTTCTATGGCTGATAGTGCTCTGTCACATTCAGCTACCAAAACTGCTAAACGTCAGAATTCTCCTCCTCCTCTCCATTTGTACAACAAATATCTAGTGAGCTTACACTAGGTACGGAAGGTTCAGGCTCTAGCTTCTCTTCCAAACTGGGTCTTCTCCTGGCTTTCTGATGTACATTGAGGTTGCTCTTCATTGCTGAATAAAGCACTTATGAACACAGGGGTATGTGGTACACGGGGACCTCAGGCCTCCTTGCTCTCTATCCCTGAACTCCTATCCTGGGGTATATTGGTTTGGAGAGGAATCAGCATTTTCTAAGAGTAGTTTTGGTTGCAAAATATGCCAACTATATTTTACCATCCTCATACTTCAAGAGCAAAACACCAGATATGAAGTATGAGATATTCATCTCCCTACAACAAAATGGGAAGATTTGCATAAAAAATATATTAGTTGTTAAGATTTTTACTCAAAGACCGTGAAGGCAAAGCATTTTTCTGGAACTTTTTCACAGTTATTTCTTGGCTAGAAATAATTCTGTCAGGGATTTTGGATATGCCCTTTCTGCTTATGCTTTCATCCTCAAGAAATGCCCTGGGAAGAGAAAAGCCATTCTGTTAATGAACAGGTAATTCTTGAACCATCTGAAATAAACTAATTTTCTAAGAAACGCTGGATCACATGTTGGTATCAGTTATGACAATGCAAACTCATCTTTTGCTAAAAAAAAAAAAAAAAAAAAAGGAAAGAAAAGAAAAGAAAACCAAAAGAAGATCAATATTCATTCTGCATGCAGAGTCAGAGTGAAAGCTCCCCAGATCTAAATTACGGTTAAGTGTTTGAAAAATCTCTTCACAAGAAAGGCTCCACTTCTTAGAAACCAAGAGACCACACCTCAAGCACTGACCAGGCTGATGCCTGGCAGGCAGCACAGCAGCAAGCGAGCTGCAGAAGCCAGAACAACCTGTGTATGAGCCTTCAGCTGGAGCGCAGTGCACCTGCACCTCCCAAGAGTTCAGTCCTAAAACAACATCACTGCCTGGCACAATCAAGAGTAAGCTCTTCCGTAAGTGTTATAAGCAGTTTGCAAGACATCTGAAAATAGCCCAGAAAACTACAATTTATAACAAACACAGGCATACTCATACATAACAACCAGTCAATCAAACTGAGAAGAGGGAATTCAAGTAACAAGCATCAGATCATGGCTGCAAAGGAAAAGGATTTTGCTAACACGTTTCAAAATGTACTGTGGGTTTTCTGTATTAAGTTGTGTTCCTTTGATGAAATCAGTAGTTTTCAACTTTTTAAAATTAATAATTTTCTCCTTCCAACCCCCACAAGGTTTTCCACTTGCTGGAGTTATCTTTGGTTGAAGTGTGCTGCTTTCTCCCAGGTTGTTTTCTCATTTTAAACAGATTTGCATGGGGCTAGACTGCAGCAATGAGCAGAAGATATACAAGTGCTGTATTCTGATCTGTATTTTGATAAATTTTTTTTTGCACTCCTTTAACTTAAGGTTTGTGTTTGTATTGAGTATAAGTTGTGTAAGGAAATCAATTGATTTACAAAACAGACTACAAGCAGTACATACAAACTGACTCCTCTTACCAAATCATAAAGACTTTCTTAATGCAATGGCTTGGTGCAGAAGAGCATGCTGAGCTGAAAAACAAATACAGCTGTCTGATTAATTGATTCTGACCTCATAAATATTATACTTTGGGGGCTCTAATGGAACTTCCTGAGGGTAAATTGCATGGTTCACCTCATTCATTTATATCTCTGGCTGACAGATGTACATTATGAAATGTCACTGAATATGCTAGCATTAAATGAGGTATAACATTAGCATCATGGTTCTATTTTCCTGAAGGAACACTTTTGTTAAACAAATCCCACACCAGTAAAAATATTATCCTCAACTATGCATACATCTTTCTATTTTATTCAGTCTCCCAGAAATGCATACTGGCCTTCCAAAAACACACAGCCGTAGTAAATTAACAGAACAAGCTTCTCTTTTGTTGTGCATGTTTCCATTGTGAAGCTATATTGTTGGAGAATATTAGGCTGTGACAAGCAATTGATAGCATAGTAGTTGCACTAATGTTATGCTTATTATCTTTACTACCATGCAGTGAAACATAGTTAATTAAAATACAGTGAAGAAATTGCTCCCCCATCCACACATAAATGAGATGATAAATTTGTTGTTGTAGTCAGCACATAGGGTCCCTTGACCCCTCTGCATGTATTTAGACATTATTCCATTTTATTTTATTTTTTATTTTATTGCTGTTTGAGACTGATAAAACTGCATAAGAAGGCCTAGGGAATAACAGCAAATAACCATGACATGCACTGTTTAATGAAATGTTATACTGTGGTGCATTGCAATAAAACTCATAATATACACTGCACTCCTGTAAGGTGTGCAGATTCCAATAAATGACTAATCCTTGCCATGAGAAGGCGATAACTGCAAAGGTAACTTTGCCAAGGGATAGGTTGAGGTGAAAGAGGAATGGAAGAAGTGAGGCTGAGGGAAGAAGAACAGAGTAACTGACAGGTACAGTAGTTAGAGGAAATGAACCACCCCTTTGCGATTAAACCTACTTTTAACTATGCCCTCTATTAAGACATAATTGTTGCAAAGGACAGCACTGGAAAAATATGTAATTTCTCTCTCACTAGTCACCGACAGCTATTGCAGGCTTAAGACTCCAAGTGAGGCTAAAAGTTATTTCATCATATCCTGTTACCTCTAGGACAGCTTCTGAAGAGCTGCAGAGTGGCTGGATGCTACATCTCTGCACAAAGACTGGTATGAGGAGTAGCCTACATTTGTAGCTGCTTCCCTGACACTGGCCGTAGGCACATTCCCTTCAAACTTTTCTCCCCAAGCTCTGACAGCTCTCATTTTTTTCACCAGGGAAACAAAGGAGGTAGACCAATAGAGTTAGGAAAATCACCCCTTAGAGGGTTTTGCCAAGGCTGCAAACAGAGGTTGAAGGTAAGACACATAGTCTGTGCGTGCTACTACGTCTACACATTTATTGATTTACCCCAGGCACAGACTACAAGTCTTCTGCAAAGGGACTGACAAGGCCTCCCTGACTTTGCAAAAAAAGTGTACAGGTCAGTTGTCAGTCCTTACAATTTTTTGTCTGAGTCTATGCTTTCAAAAAGCCTATAAAGTTTGTGCTAGATGCAAAGAGCACCGTCTAACAATAAGACCAGGAATATAAGACATTGGTTCTGTAGCATCACCTCTGCTGCATACAGTGAATGCTTCTGGGAGCTGCCAGGCTCTGGTACTGGGCTCCAGGTGGCTGCAAGGGGACAGCAGTGTCCTTGGCAAGCCAGGACACTTGGACTCCAGGGACATGGAAGCTGTGAGAAAAGCTCCTCCCTGCTTCAGTGTCATTTACTTTGCATGTTCAAGGTCATGAGTCAGGTCCCATAAAAATCACCAGGCTTTTTTTTCTGTTTTGTTTCTTTGTAGGCAGGGAGGTGGAGGGGGATGTTATTTTAAAAAACAAGTGGAGGTGGAGGGGGATGTTATTTTAAAAAAGAAGTGGAGATGAAGGGAAGCAAGCTGTACATTCTATGACATTGCCTTCCTGTTCAGGATTTATATTTCTTGCCTTTATTCTGCTAAAAGTGATTGCAACCAGGAGGTTGCAATTTCTGCATTTTAGGATGTTTGGTAGCATAACAATCTATTAAAACAGGAGTGGAGATACGTTCATGAATAGTAAGTAGGATTTCTATTCTGGAAAACCTTTAGAAGTTATATATGCTTAGGTGTAGACATTTAAACACATAGATGTAAAAAGCAGAGAGATAAGTAAGCAGTATAAGTATGGTGATACTGGATAAGTTTCTTGTTCACATTTTCCTAGCACTTAAGAATATTTGCTTCTTCGGCTCCTATCTTTCACACAACTGAGAGGAAAAAAAATAACCAAAACAAAACCCAACAGAAAGGACAGGAAGAAATAAAATAAATGCAAGCACTTTGCCAGCCTCTGCCTAAGTACCACCACACCCATGCCTTGGCTGATAATTCATTTGGATAAAACTGGGAAGATGCCCCACACTGTCTGATAACAGGTGACATCATCACATGCATTCTTATCTGGCTAATAAACTTAAGTCACAGTTATGGAGTACCCAGTCCCATAAACCTAGGCCTGCTGAGGCATTACACCAGTCAGTGTACTCTGAGGCTGCTGAGTACCTCCCACTCACATGGGGCACAGACCTAGTATTGCCCTGCTCCAAGCACCTTATACTCTGTCAACCAAAGGTGGAATCATTAGTCACACGCTATGAATATGGTACCAAGCTGGACTATTCTAATCCTACCCAGCAGAGAGCAGCAAGGTGAACAAATATGTGTGAGTTAACTTGTCATGTAGAGTGGAAAGCAGGTTGCTCTAATAGCAGAGGATTCTGATTCAGAAATGCTAATCACATCACAGCCGTACTTAAGGTACAATGTCTAGACAGTGCTGACTCTATGTACAAGCATTAGCTATGTCAGAGAGCTGAAGCTATGTTTCTATAATCAAGGTCTACAATGTCTATGGTGATTTTTGGGGGTCCCTGGTGTAATGAGTAACAAAATAATTTGCTGATCATGCCAAGTAAAGGAGCAGCGATCTTTCTGTTTCAAAGCACAGGAACATCTTGTTTGGTAAAGAAAGACAAAGCCACAATGCTATCTTAACTAAATGCTAGAAGTTAAGTATCTACTGAATTTACAACCAAACCTTCTGAAACCTCCTGAAGCAAGAGTTAAGAGCCACAGATCACCTCGGGCCCCAGCAGACATTGATTAGCCAGCTCAAAGAATGCAGCCCTGTGCAACTAAGGAACAAATGGCCCAGAGATAAGGAGGAGGAATTGTTTGATGAGAAGCTGGACTACAACCTTGAAGACTGCTGAACTGAGACAACTCTGTAAACTTAGCTGATATATATTATCTGGCCATAAGGAGATTGCATGTACCTTAGAGGAAGGAGGGGGGCATCTTCAAAGATGTGACACGAACTCAGGGGGGGATAAAAGGGGTCGCTCAGCTTACCTAACTTTGCGAGCCTTGGTGGAGCTGCGACTCCCCAGCCGCCCAGCGCTGCTTTTGCTTTTCTATCTAAATAAATATTAAATTGATCCACATTTGGACTTTATGTTGTTAACTCAATTATAACAATTTGGTGCGATGACTTGGATCCAGACAGTTGACTCGGACCTCGACTCTGGGAGGGCGCCCCATCTTCGGATGGTCCCAGAGGAGAGTTCTGATCTAACTTACCTGGATTTTCCGAACTGAGATAGGAAAGCAAAAAGAGAGAAGAAATACTGCAGTTCCCTGTAATTTTCATGCAAGAAGAGTAAATTGGATACTGCCTGGTTGCACCAGGTGAAGACTTGAAAAAGAGTAAATTGGATACCACCTGGTTGCACCGGGTGAAGACCCAGGATAGGGTAAGTATACCGCTTGGTTGGGGTTTTTTGGGTACCCGGAGTGCGAGTGAGTGAGACGTCCAACGGACTTAGGAGTCCACCGGATGAAGTGAGAGTGGACCTCCAAATAGTGCGGTTCCCATTGTCCGCGAGGACATGGGCCACGAACGGAGGGAAGTGAGAGGATTGTGTGTGAGAAGGCACTTTCGGAAGATGGGCCAGAAGAAAAGTAAAGCCTCTGGTTCCATGCAGGAGAAAAGGGGTGGGGGTTGGCTCCCTGATATACCCCCAGATAGCCCCTTAGGATTAGTGATTAGACATTGGGATAGTTTCCCCTCTCGGAGAGGGAAGTCCAGGGAGAAAATGATTCACTATTGCATGGAAGTATAGGGGGGAAAGCAGATAAGGACAGGTTTATATTGGCTGATTGATGGGTCTTTTGAAGACTGGATATGTCAACAATTAAATATATACATTAACAACAAGCAACCCTTTAATAAAGAGGAGAGTGAATATGCATTTTTATGGATCCTGAGTACAACTCAAACAGCAAATTTGTTCACATTAAAAGAGAAGAGGAAAAAAACTAAAAAGGAGGAGGATGAGTTACCCGTATCTCCTCCACCTTACGTTCCACCTCCTCCACAGAGTCAGGACCCTGAACCAGAATCTCTCCCCACAGCTCCCCCAGAAAACGTGGAAAAAAACTCCTCCTCCTGAAAAAAGAACAACTAGAAGTCAAACTAGAGAAAGAAAGGAGGAAAATTTATTACATCCACTAAGGGAAACGGCTATGGGGGGACCCCAACCTGGGGTAGGATTTATATCTGTACCTCTCAACTCAGGGGACGTGAGAGAATTTAAAAAGGAAATGGGGCGCTTATTAGAAGACCCACCAGGGGTCGCTGAACGTCTTGATCAATTTCTCGGTCCCAGCATTTACACCTGGGACGAGATGGAGTCCATCTTAAAGATTTTGTTTACTAATGAAGAGCGGGGAATGATCAGAACCGCAGGTATGAGGCACTGGGACCAGAGACACCAACATGGTCCTGCTGGAGATATAAAATGGCCCCTACAAAGACCCAATTGGGATAACCAGGATCCCGCACATAGAAATAACATGGTCGATCTCCGGGATATGATAATTCAAGGAATCAGGGATTCTGTACCCAAGGGACAAAATATTAGCAAAGCCTTTAGTGAACAACAGAAAAAAGATTAAACTCCTACCGAATGGTTGGAGAGATTAAGAAAAAGCTTACACCTATATTCAGGCTTAGACCCCGATAGCCAAGTGGGTCAAGCTCTTTTGAAAACCCAGTTTGTAGCAAAATCCTGGGTGGACGTAAGGAGAAAATTAGAAAGGATAGAAGATTGGCAAGAAAAAGGATTGGATGAATTATTACGGGAAGCGCAAAAGGTATATGTGAGGAGAGAAGAGGAGAATCAAGAGAAACAAGCCCGAATTTTGGTGGCAGCTGTAAAAGAAGGGCAAAATCAGGAAAGAAAATTTAACCCGGGTCAAAGATTTAATCAATACAGGGGATTTAATCAGGAAAGAAAAAGAGATAGCTTTCAGAAGGGTCCAACAGACCCCAGGGGAAGGGCTGGCCCCCTGACAATAGAGTGTTTCTATTGCCACAACAAAGGACACCTGCAGAAAAATTGTCGTAAGAGGCTGCAGGATAAGGAAATCTTTAAAGAAGATTAGAGAGGTCAGGGGCTCTATTTGCTGGGGACTCCTAAAGTTTCAGAGCCCTTGATAAAATTGGAATTGGGTCCTCAGCATGAGGTGTTCGAGTTCCTTGTGGACTCAGGTGCCAAAAGATCAACGGTTCAGAGGTTGCCCTCTGGATGTGTCGAATCTAAAGACAAACTCCAAGTAATTGGTGCAAAGGGGGAACCTTTCAAGGTACCCCTAATAAGGAAAGTGACCATAGAAACTCCCAATAAATGTGGGGTAGGGACATTCCTCTTGGTTCCAGAAGCAGAATACAATCTTTTGGGACGAGATTTAATGGTAGAATTGGGAATCAGCCTAGAACTAGACCACGAGAAACTGAAGGTAAAACTATGCTTATTGACCACAGAAGATGAAGCCAAAATTAGCCCTGATGTTTGGTACAGCCCAGACTCGGTAGGGAGATTGAATATCAAACCGATCACGATCTCTATTAACGATCCAGACCGAACAATTCGGATAAGACAATACCCCTATCTAGAAAAGGGAGAGAAGGGTTGCAGACAATAATTGAGAGATTTTTGGCTCAAGGACTTCTGGAACCCTGTATGTCTCCTCATAATACTCCTATATTACCGGTGAAGAAATCAGGCGGGTCCTATCGCTTAGTGCAAGGTTTGAGAGCTGTAAACGAGCGAACGATTACCCGGTTTCCTGTAGTGGCCAACCCCCACACTATACTAAACCAATTAAGTCCAGATTATAAATGGTATAGTGTTATAGATTTAAAGGAAGCCTTTTGGGCTTGTGCTTTAGAAGAAAAATGTAGGGATTATTTTGCATTTGAATGGGAGGACCCTAAAACACATAGAAAACAACAATTACGATGGACTGTATTGCCCCAGGGATTTACAGAATCGCCAAACTTGTTTGGACAGGCTTTAGAACAACTCTTAGAATCTTATGAATTAACCGAAGGCCTGATCCTGATACAGTATGTGGATGATTTACTGGTTGCCGGGAGGACCCAAGAAGAGGTTAGAAGCAAAAGCATTAAATTGTTGAACTTTTTAGGCCTTAAGGGATTGAAAGTCTCCAAGTCTAAATTACAATTTACTGAAGAAGAGGTAAAATATTTGGGACAGTGGCTTACAAAGGGATACAAGAAATTGGACTCCGAAAGAGTAAAAGGAATACTATCTCTTAACTGCACCCAGTAACAAGAGACAGATAAGACAATTATTAGGATTTTTGGGGTATTGTCGACAGTGGACAGAGAACTATAGTAGCAAGGTAAAATTTTTGTATGAAAATCTGACCAAAGATGGGTTGGTAAAATGGACTCCCGAAGATGAGAGTCGTTGGGAAGTGATACAAAGAGATTTAATAGAGGCACCTGTCCTTAGTTTACCCGATATTCATAAACCCTTTCAACTTTTTATCAATGTAGACAATGGGACAGCGTATGGGGTTTTAACCCAAGGGTGGACAGGGCAGAGAAAACCCATAGGGTACTATTCAAAAATATTAGACCCTGTCAGCTGAGGGTGGCCCACCTGTTTACAAGCAATAGTGGCCACAGCATTATTAGTAGAAGAAGTCGGGAAGGTCACCCTGGGGGGTGAATTAAAGGTATATACACCCCATAACATTCGCGGAGTACTGCAACAACAAGCCGACAAATGGCTTACCGACAGCCGATTGTTAAAATATGAAGGGATTTTGATTAATTCTCCTAAGCTAAAGATAGAGACCACCTCTATCCAGAACCCAGCTCAATTTCTCTATGGGGAACCCAGAGAAAACTTAACCCATGATTGCCTCCAGGCAATAAATTTACAGACTAAAATAAGGGAAGATTTGGAAGAAGAAGAACTAGACGAAGGAGAAAAATTATCTGTAGACGGCTCCTCAAAAGTAATTGAGGGACAAAGGAAATCAGGGTATGCTATTATAGATGGGCATACCTTTCAGATAAAAGAATCGGGACCACTAAATAGAACTTGGTCTGCGCAGGCATGTGAATTATATGCCTTGCTGAGAGCCTTAAGGCTAATAGGGGACAAGATCAGAACTATATACACAGATTCAAAATATGCTTTTGAGATGGTACATACTTTTGGGAAAATCTGGGAAGAGAGGAGTTTGATTAACACCCAGGGAAAAGGACTAGTTCATGAAAAACTGATTTTAGAAATTTTAAAAGCATTAAGGAACCCTCTCAAGATAGCAATAGTCCATGTAAAAGAACACCAAAGGGGATTAAGCCCTGCAATTAGGAGAAACAATTTAGCAGATGCAGAAGCAAAACGGGCCGCATTATTGGTGGCACAAACACAAACCATAAGAGAAGAACCCCAGATATTAACAGTAGAAAAGACGTTTACTCTCCAAGAACTGGAGAAACTGAAACAAATTGGGGCCAAAAGGGGACGGGGATAAATGGCTATCACCAGATGATCAAGAGATTCTTCCAAAAGGCCTAGCAAGAGGAATATTAAATAAACTACCCCTTAAAACTCATTGGGGGGTCCAAGCCTTAGTGGATCAATTTGAGACACACTATACTTGTATCGGGATATATGGCCTGGCTAAAAGGATTTTGGAAGGATGTTTGACTTGTCACAAAGTAAACAAGCGACAACTAAGAGAAAAACTCCAAGGGGTGTGTGAATTAGCTAAAAGGCCATTTGAAAAGGTGCAAGTAGATTTTACTGAATTACTAAAGGTTGGGAGATACCAGTATCTATTGGTCTTGGTGGATCATCTTACTTATTTTGTGGAAGCCTTTCCCGTAATTAGGGCTACGACAAAAACAGTAATTAAAATACTCCTCGAAGAAATTATTCCTAGATACGGAGCCATTGCTGTGATTGACTCAGACCGAGGCCCACATTTTATCTCTAAAATAATAAAAGGAACAACCGAATTATTTGGTACAAAATGGGAATACCACACACCCTGGCATCCACAAAGTTCAGAAAAAGTGGAAAGGATGAATGGATAAATTAAATAGCATTTAACTAAATTGATGGTGGAGACAAAAATGAGTTGGGTAAAGTGCTTACCACTAGCTTTACTCCATATTAGAACTCAACCAAGAACTGATACTGGTATATCCCCTTTTGAAATGTTATATGGGATGCCCTATGACTTTGGAATACTAACAGAACATCCAAAAGTCGAAGATAAAATTTTAACAGAATACAATTTGGAACTTTCAAAAAGAAAACATGAGCTTAGAAGAAAGGGTCTGGTAGTACAGAGACCTCCTTTGGACATTTCTATACACCAAATAAGGCCTGGAGATCACGTTTTGATTAAATCTTGGAAAGAAACCTCTCTAACGCCTCGCTGAGAAGGGCCTTTCACTGTTTTACTCACTACAGATACTGCCGTACGGACTGCAGAAAAGGGATGGACACATGCCAGTAGAGTCAAGGGACCCATGCCCCCAGAAAATTGGACTGTGACATCCAAGCCAGGCGATCTTCGATTAAAGATCAGGAGGAATCAAAATACTGATGAACGAGTCACCCCAGGAGGAAGTAAGACACGACCTAAATCGGTGGTTCCAAGTATTCCCCAATATCCCTTACAAAAGGTATATTTCACACCTTGGAGAAGGGAAAGAATATCTGATCAATCAGGAGGGACCGGATTATATAAACTCACAAGAACTTTGTAAATTTTTCTTTTTGTTGTGAAATAGAAGTTGAAATATTTAGAACTCTTAGGACTGAGAGGTTGTTTGGAATACCGCGCCTGAAACACCCCCCTTTTCGGGTCATTGGGCTTGTGTAACTTGTAAATGTTTAAATTGTAATAGGAAATGGTTTTGTGTTTCATTTAGAAGGCGACCTTATTGTATGAAATGTCGCAATAGTATCATATCTACTGAAGGAAGAAAACAAGCAGAGGTTTGTAAGATATTTTGTGGATGGGAACAGTTGATACCCGAACTCTGGGAAATATATGAGGCTGATTGGTATAAAGTGTCAAGAAGGTGTGCTGTGAGGTTTGCTTGGAAAGGCTTCATAGCAAAACAAATGAATTTTGAAATAATTCAATAAGAACCAGGGATCCTTTAAGCAGGTCAAGGGGGAGAAATGCGTTAAGTCCACGCGGCACCGTAAATACAGGAGGATTAAAGAGACAACCTAAGACTTCCCTGAAGATTATCTACTGCCGTCCAGAAGATAGTATTATCCCGTTGCTCTCTGCAAAAGAGTAGACGAGGAAGACGGAGAGGTATCATATAGTGGGAACATGACTCTATTAATAACACTGGTTTTCATGGCCTGTACGGTGACAGCGGACTTAGCGCAAGGCCACTATCCTCACCAACCTTTCGAGTGGATCTTAGCTCGACTGGAGGATTCGGAAGTGATAAAAACAAATATCACTGCAGGCGCTCCAGAATTTATTGTTACTAATTGTGATTTATTTAAACAAATATTGGGTAAGGAATGTAATCCTGATAGATTATATGATATGGGAGCCACAAATTTAAAATGCACCTATTGGTGTCCAAGCTCAAATCCCGGGAAAAGCTATTGCAATCAACCTGGACAATATTATTGTGCCTATTGGGGCTGTGAAACAATAGCCTCCAAAACTGATTGGGGTATAGATTCTAGAGATAAATTTCTTCAAATTAAGTGGGGACCTCCCCAGTGCCAGCTGCCTAAGTATGCTTACTCTGGAGGTGTTTGTTATTCGAGTACATGCAAACATTTAATAGTAAGCATACTCGACCCAGGTAATAACGGTTGGATAATAGGGAAAGTGTGGGGCGTGAGGTTCTGGGAACCAGGAACTGACAGAGGGACTATGATCATGATTCGAAAGAATCCAGTAATTCCCCAGCCACCACCAGTAGGGCCAAATTGAATTATCGCAAAGGAAAAGAAAAAGAAGCAACAGACTAACACTGCTATAGGTATAAACCCAACAATTACTAGACAGGAGAGTTTTACTACCCTGGCACCTCTAAGGATCTCCAGTACAACGGAAGAAAGTAATCCTTTATGGTCTGTGATGTGAGCAGCCTACCAAGCTTTGAATACAACCAATCCTAACTTTACAGATTCTTGTTGGTTATGTTATGACATAAAACCTCCTTTTTATGAAGGGATAGCCCTAACATCCCCTTTCCGTACATCTACCAAGGACAACCCCCCCAAGTGCAATTGGAAAGAACGAAAAGTAGGAATTACCCTCCAACAGGTGAGAGGAAGGGGTTGGTGTGTGGGAAAAACAAGATGGAAGGCATTATGCAAAAATCATAAAAGAAATTTCAAGCGAGATGTCAAATGGGTTTTACCAAGTCCAGGGGCTTGGTGGGTATGTTCTATAGCTAGATTAACACCGTGTCTATCTATAGATGTCCTCAAGGGAAACGAGTCAGAATTTTGTGTACAGGTTACTGTGGTACCTAGAATCCTCTTACATGAAGAAGAGACCATGTATTTACACTGGAACAATTTGGGACATGAAATTAGAAAAAGAGAGCCAATAACAGCAATCACTCTAGCTACCCTACTTGGTTTGGGAGTTGCGGGGACTGCTACAGGAGTAACCTCTTTGGTCCAACAACATCAAGGCCTAACCTCCCTAAGAGTTGTGGTAGATGAGGACTTAGCTCGA
Organism: Phaenicophaeus curvirostris; assembly: GCF_032191515.1. NCBI lineage: Eukaryota > Metazoa > Chordata > Aves > Cuculiformes > Cuculidae > Phaenicophaeus > Phaenicophaeus curvirostris. The sequence goes on from NC_091394.1 coordinate 40,736,028, forward strand.
ATAGAGAAATCTATTTCTTATTTAGAAAAATCACTGACTTCATTATCAGAGGTAGTCTTACAAAATCGAAGGGGGTTGGATCTTTTGTTTCTACAGCAGGGAGGATTGTGTGCTGCTTTAGGTGAAGAATGTTGTTTTTATGTTGACCATACCAGAGTAGTTAAGGATTCAATGACTAAACTAAGAGAAGGATTAGAGAAAAGAAAATGAGAACGGGAAACCCAAGCTTCCTGGTATGAATCTTGGTTTAATCAATCACCATGGTTAACTACCTTGATTTCTACCTTGGCAGGACCTCTCGTCATGTTGCTATTGGCTCTTACCTTTGGACCTTGTGTTATTAATAAACTTGTAACCTTTGTTAAAAGCAGGTTAGAAAAGGTACAGTTAATGGTGATGAAGCAGTCAGAACTCGAGATGAAAATTTTTCCCAACAAAGATCATGAGCTGGCTGCCGCTTCTAAAGTGCTATCCAGGTTTGATCAGCAAATTACAGGTACATAAAAGAAAAGGGGGGAATTGTAATGAGTAACAAAGTAATTTGCTGATCAAGCCACCTAAAAGAGCAGCGATCTTTCTGTTTCAAAGCACAGGAACATCTTGTTTGGTAAAGAAAGACAAAGCCACAATGCTATCTTAACTAAATGCTAAAAGTTAAGTATCTACTGAATTTACAACCAAACCTTCTGAAACCTCCTGAAGCAAGAGTTAAGAGCCACAGATCACCTCGGGCCCCAGCAGACATTGATTAGCCAGCTCAAAGAATGCAGCCCTGTGCAACTAAGGAACAAATGGCCCAGAGATAAGGAGGAGGAATTGTTTGATGAGAAGCTGGACTACAACCTTGAAGACTGCTGAACTGAGACAACTCTGTAAACTTAGCCGATATATATTATCTGGCCATAAGGAGATTGCATGTACCTTAGAGGAAGGAGGGGGGCATCTTCAAAGATGTGACACAAACTCAGGGGGGGATAAAAGGGGTCGCTCAGCTTACCTAACTTTGCGAGCCTTGGTGGAGCTGCGACTCCCCAGCCGCCCAGCGCTGCTTTTGCTTTTCTATCTAAATAAATATTAAATTGATCCACATTTGGACTTTATGTTGTTAACTCAATTATAACAATTTGGTGCGATGACTTGGATCCAGACAGTTGACTCGGACCTCGACTCTGGGAGGGCGCCCCATCTTCGGATGGTCCCAGAGGAGAGTTCTGATCTAACTTACCTGGATTTTCCGAACTGAGATAGGAAAGCAAAAAGAGAGAAGAAATACTGCAGTTCCCTGTAATTTTCATGCAAGAAGAGTAAATTGGATACTGCCTGGTTGCACCAGGTGAAGACTTGAAAAAGAGTAAATTGGATACCACCTGGTTGCACCGGGTGAAGACCCTAGAGGAAGGAGGGGGGCATATTCAAAGATGTGACACGAACTCAGGGGGGGATAAAAGGGGTCACTCAGCTTACCTAACTTTGCGAGCCTTGGTGGAGCTGCGACTCCCCAGCCGCCCAGCGCTGCTTTTGCATTCCTATCTAAATAAATAGTAAATTGATCCACATTTGGACTTTGTGTTGTTAACTCAATTATAACACCTGGCTTATATATAAGCATATACACCTCCTCCACCTCCTCAACACAATTGGCGGAAGAGGAGGGGAGGGGCAAGATTCTTTAACCATCCGTGTATACATTTACCTGCTTTATAACCTATTGTGGCTGATAGAAATGGTGATCTATTTATCTATATAGTGCAAAATTAATTTTGCTACAAAAATACACATATACTAGATTTTAATTATGATCACTGCCTACAGCAACCTTTTTTAAGACAAGCATGTACCAGTATCTTTTTTTCTTTCCTCACAGACTGGGTTTACACTACACAGACAAGAGCAGATGTTTTTAACTCCTCAGTTTTACATTTCTCACAGCTACCTCAGTGTTTTGTTTTCACTACAAACCACACTTCTGTAAATGGGCCAAATGAAATATCACTAATTTTCCCACCAGCAGCACACCGTGACCTAGGGGCACAACAGCCAAGGACACATTAAGCTGCCTTAATGCCCAAGATTTGTCAGCTTCTCTTTGCTTGTCTCAGAAGTCAGCTGTTTGGTCTCTCAGAAGGCAAGTCAAGTCCTGCAATAGCTAGTGCCTATCCTGACACAAGAGCACCCTCAAACGTGGCATTTATTTGGGCAGCAGTGTTTAAGGAACTGAGAGCCACCAACAGCATCACCCAGCTCTCTGTGTTATTGTCAAGCAGCACAACAGACACAATCATTCAAAGATTTCCTTTTTCTTGCAAGTGGCATTTCTATAAAAAGCAATCCTGGACTGCTTTTTGCTTTTAAAAGGCCCAAGATGCATTGCAGTTTCCTTCCTTTTCAAGTTAGTACCTGTACCATTATGTTACTCTTTTCTCTTTTCAGCCTAATGGTCAAGTAAGAGGCATACTGTTGCCACTACTTGCAGTGTTCTATCTTTCTGGTATTTGTGATTCAATAGCCACCCTGATAAGGTCAGGAACAGAATAACTTCTGGCCAGTTCGACATGCATATCTTTAGGGAGAAAGGAAAGGAGAGCAGAAAATAAATGAGACCAAATACATGTCAGAGGATGAAAGAAGAAAATGAAAGGAGCTTGAAAATATAACTTGACAGTCTTAAATGCTCAGCAATAATGCTAGCAACACTTTCCACATCAGACAGAATAGCATGACCTGGAAGCCAGCAAGTTGTGCACAGCATTTTTTAAAATTTCAGTAGTTATCCACGATGAAGAAACAGAGCATTTCTAACATGACAAAGGAATAAATGCTTGGCGGATGTCTATCATGTGTGTACACTTGTGGTATCAGAGATTGGTTGGGCAAAGCTTATTTACGGGAGCAAAGAAAAACTAATGAAATCAAACTAAAATTGTGGCAAGGAAGCGCTATTTGTCTCCCCTCTCTGACCTTCCAATTCCATTTAAGAACTAAACAATGCAGTTCCTCTAAACCACTAACCTTTCCCAAAAGAAACCACAGTGTCTAACGCAAAGTATTTTCAGGCAGAGGAAGGCCACGGTGACTGGTAGAGGGACACAAAACATGAAAAATACACAAAACAACAAGTTTTTAAACTATTTAAGAGCCTTTTTTTTTTTTGTAATACTGAAACAGCTCTCTGCAGAGAAGCAAGAGATTTTTGCTCAAGCATTCATGAACAAGTTAGCTTGGGGCTAAGCTAGAAAAGATCATGTATTCTGAGATGCTTACTCTTGATTAGCTGCAGCCATTTCTACCTCATATCATGGTCAGAAGAGCTGATCTGACTAAATGTTGCCTTTTTTTCCCCAGCTGGACTAGACCAAATTACATCTTCCCAGCTACTGAGAAGATGAAAAGAAAATAGATTTTTTTTTAAAAGGGAATACCTCCAAAGCTTGAGACTTTGCTAACTTCTTCCCAGGCTGATTCTTTTCCCATTGTCTGTGTCAGTGCATGTGATCAATTTTTTTTTTCATTTATACATATCCATCTATACACATATACACATACATCTCCCCACTTAATTGGTTCAAATCTTTAATTGACAACAGTAGCTTACATATATTTCTCTCCATAAATCTTCAGTGGAACATAAGTCCACAGAGTTTATGACAACCTATTTTGCCAATCATTTGTTAAGCTTAGCAGCTTGAGCTCTCTCCTGTTTTGTACCTTGTCTTCCAACTCACAACCTGATGGGGAAGAGCCAAACACGGCTAGGCAGAAGCAGCTGGGTCAACCTTGGAAGGCAAGCCAGGAAATCATTGCAGAGAAACTGCTGCCATGGACCACCTCCTGGGAACTTTAAGTAAGGGTTTAAGTCATCTTAGGTAATAGCCTAAGATATATCTGAGGGAATGCCGGGAGAAGGACATGTTGGAAATGCCCATTCCCAAAGGGCAGAAAGAGAAAGAAGATTGTTGTGGTGCCCTCAGTGTATTCCAAGAGTGGGAAAGAAGGTGTCAGGTCATTTACAATAAAGCCAATAGCTGATGGAAATGAACTAAGCTGCTTATGGTAATGTTCATGCATCTAAGTGTCTGGGCAAACCGCAAGACAAGAAAATCAACTTGCTTTCTGAAGCGTAAATCAAAGCAGCTAAAAAATTATTGGTTATAATGGTGAAGACAGACATCAGGAACACTGCCCCTCTTCTCAGAGGCTGAAGACAGCTTCCAGCTTGAGAATAGACCCCCTAACTAGAAAAGCACTTAAAAAAAAAAAAAAAGTTAGACTCTGCATTTAACATGGTTTCTCCTTCCTGACTGACTTTTTTAAAAAAAAAAAAAAAAAAAGACCCAACATTTTTTCCTTTACTAATCAGCTCACTTGTCTCTCTGCAGAGTTGCATGGGAAAATGCTGCCATCCAGTGGCATTCCTGACAGGTGGACTGGGAGCTGTGGGGTCCGGAAAGCAGGGCCTTTATCAAGCTACAGCAGAGAAGGGCAGGAAATGGGATTCGGGAGCTGGAATTTAAAGAGCTGCTGGCACCGCATCTTTTGCTGCCAGACAGGATTTTCTCAAATCAAGGATGTGGTGACTCTAAGCATCCTGCAAAGCAAATTGATTATTCATTAGCTGAACCCACTTTAATCACAGGCAAACAGACGCTCTGTAACTTACACATTTGAAAAGTTCAGTTTCTTTTTCCCTAGTATAATCTAAACAGAATTGTGTAAAAACTGAGTAAAACCCCCTCTATCTAACTTTAAAATTGTAATCAGAAAGATGAAAGTATGAAAATATCTGTACTTTTGAATGGAAAATACTTCAAGATTTTCATTATTTAAAGTTCTTTCCCCAGTGTCCAAAAACTCCCAGTTTCTCAGACTGAAAGAAATGTGGTCTGCTTCCATGTTATAGCAGAGTTAAGGTTTTCTCCTAAGAGCATCTATCATTTTTCAGTAACTTATTCAGGAAGAAACATCCACAGTCTTTAAGTTACGGGTAGAGGTAATTCATCTGAGTTTTCAGAATCCATTAAGGCTTTGCAGACCTCCTCATTACTTTGATATAATCTTGAAAATATCTGTTCTGGGTCAAGAAACTGTGTGTGTAAACAAGCAGTTACATAGCTAATGTTGCTGTTTCTGAAAAGGAAGGACTAGAGCAAAAAACAATCCTCTTAAACAAGCACATACACCCACAGTGTGTGGCCCAAATTAAGAAAAGGCTTGTTGTTTATTTATCTTATGGCAAAGGGATCATGCATAACATCATCACTTAAAAACACTTGTACACAATAATAATCCACTAAGTTGTTTTAAAAAATTAACTTGAATTTGTGGGCTGTTCTGTTGACTGTGCCTTTGGTAGTATGTGCTAATATATTACATTCAGGTTGTGTCTGCAGCTTTAGTTCATGCTGCCTTCTTACACCACGAGTCTCCTTGACCAGAAGTGTCTAACTTGTCATGAATTTTAGACTTTGTAATCTGCTTCCAAACATAGGCATGCAACTGCCTCCATGTCCTCTGCACCCAGGGGGTGAATTCTGAACACTTTTGACCGTGTTCACTCATCGGTGCTGGCTGCTAAGGTCAGCACTCCCTGAGGACCAGCACAAACCATCCTGCCTTGGGTCCTGTCCCATGAAAGAGAGGACACTGTCTTCTCTCTCTGCCGCAGGACGCAGCAATATGACAGGAATAAAATCGGTCCTTTATTTTAGACACAATCAATTATTTATACCCATTTTCCCCAATTTACAAAATCTGCCCACACTTTCAACTTTTCAGTCACTCTGCAGACAGAGCACATGATTGCACATTGCACAGCAACACTAGTTCTATGCCAAGTCTAATACTGATGAACAACAGTCTCACCAGAGGAAGCAAACAGGCTGCCTAGGATCATGGACACAATTCTCCACTCTAATTGAATAGAGTGAGACTGGCTGTGTGTCTCTCAGACTGTCCTCTCTGGGGCAAAACACCAAGACTCTTGATTTTCAGGCTGTGTCCAGGTATCGATTTCCATACCATACCGGGATCTAAATGAGGCAAGTAGGACATAAAAGAGATAACTACCTCCACACACACCCATGAAAGAAAGCGAATGGATCGCAAAACTCCTTTTCTCAGGGTAAATATGCGATTTGGTTTCAGTTTCACATTCTTCATTCCTCATATAAACCACATACAGTAATTCCACTAATTTACAGCAATCTTTTGTATGTCTTGAAGTAACATCTCTTTGAAGCCATAAACTACAGTTCTGCATGTAAATTCAAGAAAGCCTATTTTTCTTTCTGAAAGTTGTGTTCAATTGGTGCAAGGGCCCTATAAATAATTCAATTTTAAATCAATCAAACTATCAATTAATAAACTCAGCCTTAGATGCAAGGTCAGTATATCTGGATACAGTACCAACAGATATGCACACAATATATGATAAAGAAATGTATATTCCACACATGACAATGATAATGTGAGGCTACAGCCCCCTCTAGCATTCTCAGTTAAATCAACTGCTGCTCATCCCCTGTACCTGTTTGTTAAATAGTCTCTCTGTTATTTTCCCCTCACTACATGTTTTCTCTCCTTGTCAACAAGTGGCTTCACTGGCTAGATGTTTTGCAGAAACACTCCTATTTATCACTTCTGTTTACTGTGTCTACCTTATGACTAGACATGACTTTATACTTCCCAAAGGTGGTGTTGAGCTATGTTTTAAAACAACGAAGAATTATCAAAACTCTCCTTTGGACCTATCCAAAGCCATTAAAATCCAGAAAAAAATCAAGAAAAGACTGATTAACTTTCCACAAGAAACTTTCCCTCTCTGTTTTTACACATCCCTTTATTCATGCTAGTTGCTTGAGTCCATTTCCGCTAATTTTGAAAAAGACTCAGATTGTCAAGCCATTCTACTTACTCTTTCTGTCCTGTAAAAGGGTCATGTCTTTCAATGGGTGTCGTTAAGCTCATTACTGCACAATTTAATTATAGACGCTTAGACAAAAGATTCAAAGCAAAATCTCCCAATCAACATGTCTGTGTTACATAATAGATTAGTAGAATGGAAGCTTCCATTCTCCTGTCAATAAGACTGAGTAAATTATTTTCTTGAGTAGCCCAATTACTATGAAATATCTCAACCAAAACCTCTTCTAAATTCCATCTATTAGTCATGTACTACATGCAAACCTGTCAGAAGAAATATCCATTTGTCTGCTCTGTTTAGAATAACGAGACTAATGAGTTTATAATTGTTATTTACCAAAATCCTTTATAAAAAGTAATGAAGGAAAAGCAACTGTTGCATCAACTAAGTAGAAAAAGCCACTGCCACATTGAAGCATTTCAACACTCACAACATTGCTTTTAAAACTTTTGATGTGGACATAAAAAACTTAACAAGGGAGAAATAAGTAGCCGTTTCTCTCAATCAAAAGATCAAAAAACTCCTCCAATCCTATATGCTTTTTCTGAGAGTAAATAATTAAGCTTTGAAGGAAAGAGTAGATTCATCTTGACCGTTCTTAATCATGGTAAAAAAATAAAAAAAAAAAATCCAAGGAAAAGAAAGAATGCAAAGACAATCAATAAAAAGGCACTAGGAATCTTATCTTGTTGAGCTGCTTCTTAACCTTGTTTCAATCAAATGAGCCAGTTTTACTAAGACTGTTTCAAACTCCATTTCTGCTGACCTCATTGATTTGAACTGCCGTGGGGTTAGGCTGTGCTTAGCCCTGCCTAAGTTGACAAATCAGAGTGAGAGTGGCATATGGAAAGCAAGCATGGTGCGTATCTTGCAGCAACTGCCTCTACAGTCAACATAATTGGAAGATGACATGCCCACAGCCTTAGATGGTAGCCAATGTATTTCACTGTACACTACATCAAGCCAAACCAAAAAGCACATGTTCTGGTGTTTTCAGTTCCCCAACAAACCGCAAAGTTACCACTAGTGAGAAAGCATGCACATCCCCTCCCATGGGATAGCCCAACCATGGGGTTTGCATTTTCAGCAGTAGGAATTTGACATTTGAGACAAAGTCACAAACAGATGGGTTCAGCACTGTGCAGTCCTTCACTGCTGAAGTTAGAACGATGTGGTCTCCCACCTCTCCAGGATGCTTTTGTTGAGCTAGGCAAAAACATACAAAGATAAATCAGCATGTAGCTGTTAAACAAGTACTGCCATCATTAAATCATACTGTTTCACAATTAAGTAGGACTCCAGTAACACGTAGCAGCTCTCAGCACTAACACGCTTTCAACAGCACTCTTGCTTGCCTCTCACCTTTCAGTTCATAGCACTTCACTCAACATTTATGTCACCTCACACACAGTCTGCAAACATAAATGATTTTAAAATAAATAACTAAATAGGTTTGGCATAATATAAGGAAGACAAACTCTAGAGGACTGTTTGGCCTAGGACTGCAGGCAGTAACTGAATGCACTGCAAGGTTAACAGATAGTCAACCTGAAGACTCAGAAAACATCACAGCATCTAAGACAGTACCATAGAGGCAACACAGTGAATCCATCAGCAGTCAGTGTTATATTTAAAGACACGTTTATCCTGAATCCCCTATTTCAAAATATTCACTAATCACCTAGATGTCCTCCTCCAAACCTTCAGCAGACTGTGGTGCTGACCCACCAATGCTGGTCTTTAATTCACTTCAAGAGTTACCAGGGTAAAGAGGTGTCTTGTTTTAGTCCCTCTTTTCAGGCCTTCCATTTTATTACCTACGTGAACTGTCTCAAACATAAAGACAGACTGCAAAGTTTCTCTTACACATACACTCTTTCTCTTATTGGCTGCCTAGTCCCAGTGAGCATCTTTAAGACAATGTCTTGAGCTCACATAATAGGTGAAAAAAAATCATTAATGGGTAAAGAAAACTGATGAATTTAATGATAGGAATTGGAAAAACAAATCACTTCAACTGAGAGGAAAAGATAAAGAAATCTTGAAGTCCTAGTGGATTATGTCAAACAGCTTTAGTGGGTTTGTGTTCCTTCTCCAGACAGCAAAGTGGAGATAGTAGAGCAAGTAAAGAATAGAAGAAAATCTGAAACTTGACCCAAAGTGAGGCTGGGCAAATAGACCAATGATTTTTTATCTTATGATTCTCCAGTTTATATTTCCAGGGCACCTGGAAATAATCTCTGTTAGGAACAGGATATGCTGCTACTCTTTTCCTAATTAGTGATTGATTCTGCCACACTTAGAGCTAATAGAAATAATATTTAGTTGCTATAAATTTAAAATGTATTATCTGGGACAAATAGAAACCAGAATGAAATCAAAATAAGAACATATACTAAAGTGCACTCACTTGAATGTGGCCTTTAGTTAAAATGATGCAGAGCTTTGCAAAACTCTGAGAGTACAAGGAAGACATAGGAGATCCTAGCACTGGACAGAGATGTATTTAGTAAGAAAAATTAAAATATTACTGCAATAAAATAAATAGGGATAGCCCTTCATCAAAACAGTAAAGCCCATACCTTAGAGTCTAGATGTGAAATTCATTGGAGATATTCCACTCATCTCTAGTCAGTCCTGTCTATCTTCTCAACAGCAAACACAATAATCCTGTTTACGAAGTGCATCATATTCTTCATGCTTTTCCCCAAGCCACCCATACATCCAAATACTTAAGCAAGCAGTTGTATAAGCAGTCACTATTATGCCTTCTTTTCCCTAAGACTGTTTCTACACTTGTACCATGATGCTCCTTAATTCTGCACTACCATTTGTGCATAATTGTTTAATACAACTCACTATTGCTTTGAAGCTGGTGGAAAGCAATTTATTATCTCCTTTAAGAAAATTCAGAGCAACCTCTCTAGAACTCTCTTTCCCTCAAGACAAGACAGGGAAAAAAAACATTACAAATCTGTCAGCCGTGGATTTGATCTAAACTTGAGAGACTTAAGGAGACTCACAAAAATAACCTGTTGCTTAGACACTCCAAGTGTTTGATTAAAAAAAAAAACAAATAGAAAAAAGCTGATTTACTGCTGGAATTTTGGCACAGGGTAATCTGCACCTGGGGAATTAAATCTGTCAAAGGGGCTGGTAGGTGGCTGTCCAAACAGTGATGGAAGTCTGTTGCAAGGGTCCTTTGCATTGATGCCTTCACCTGGATTGAGTGAGATTCCCCAAACTGAGGTTCTGCAGATTGCTCTACCTTGCTGGCCCATAGCCCTACATGACCACTCCAGTATATGCATGATCCATTGCCACTATCTCAAAATGAACACAAAATAGGTCCTCACCATCTTACCTACACTGTACTACATGAACATTTCTCTACATCTGTAGGAACAGTTTCTACTGACTGTTTACAGGTGTTGTTTTGATCTGTTTTGCAGTAGGAAACACTTGGGTGCCACCAGGAGAGCCACCTTCTCCAGTCAGCACATTAAGCATTGTCTTCCAGGAAAGGAACAAGTCTAACCACAGGAAAAGATGCCTACAGAAAAATTTCAGGACAGTCTGAAATTTCCATACAGAGAGATTGTGCATGAAACACTTGGTAAAATCTTACTCCAAATATCAGTTAAATACTTTGCTGTGAAGATATCTAGGAGTTCAGTCAATTACTGAGTTTCAAATAAGGTTAGCATCCCAAAACAGTCCATTATCTCATTGGTGCAGATGACAAGGCAGAGAGTTCCTGAACTATCCAGGCTGTTATGACTTAAGCACAAGCATGTAGACAGGCACAGCCCTGCTACCTAGGTACAATTACAACAGAACAAACTTGAATTTTTCACTTATCGTAGAATCATAGAATCATAGAATAACCAGGTTGGAAGAGACCCACCGGATCATTGAGTCCAACCATTCCTAACAAACACTAAGCCATGCCCCTTAGCACCTCGTCCACCCGTGCCTTAAACACCTCCAGGGAAGGGGACTCAACCACCTCCCTGGGCAGCATGTTCCAGTACCCAATGACCCTTTCTGTGAAGAATTTGTTCCTAATGTCCAGCCTAAACCTCCCCTGGCGGAGCTTGAGGCCATTCCCTCTTGTCCTGTCCCCTGTCACTTGGGAGAAGAGGCCAGCACCCTCCTCTCTACAACCTCCTTTCAGGTACTTGTAGAGAGCAATGAGGTCTCCCCTCAGCCTCCTCTTCTCCAGGCTGAACAACCCCAGCTCCCTCAGCCGCTCCTCGTAAGACCTGCCCTCCAGCCCTCTCACCAGCTTTGTTGCTCTTCTCTGGACTCGCTCCAGAGCCTCAACATTCTTCTTGTGGTGAGGGGCTCAGAAATGAACACAGGATTCAAGGAGCGGTCTCACCAGTGCCGAGTACAGAGGGAGAAGAACCTCCCTGGACCTGCTGGTCACGCCGTTTCTGATACAAGCCAAGATGCCATTGGCCTTCTTGGCCACCTGGGCACACTGCTGGCTCATATTCAGTCGGCTGTCAACCAACACCCCCAGGTCCCTCTCCTCCAGGCAGCTTTCTAGACAGACTTCTCCTAGTCTGTAGCACTGCATAGGGTTGTTGTGCCCCAAGTGCAGGACCCGGCATTTGGCCTTGTTAAACCTCATGCCATTGGACTCTGCCCAGCGGTCCAGGCTGTTCAGATCCCTTTGCAGAGCCTCCCTACCCTCCAGCAGATCGACACTTCCACCCAGCTTAGTGTCGTCGGCAAACTTGCTAAGGGTGCACTCCATGCCTTCATCCAGGTCATTGATAAAGACATTGAACAGGGCTGGACCCAGCACTGTGCCCTGGGGAACCCCACTCTTCACTGGCCTCCAGCTGGATTTCACACCATTTACCACCACTCTCTGGGCCCGGCCATCCAACCGGTTTTCCACCCAGGAGAGTGTGCGCCTGTCCAGGCCAGAGGCTGACAGTTTCTCAAGCAGAATGCTGTGAGAAACTGTGTCAAAGGCTTTGCTGAAGTCCAGGAAGACCACATCCACAGCCTTTCCCTCATCCAGCAGCCGAGTGACTTTGTCACAGAAGGCGATCAGGTTAGTCTGGCAAGACCTGCCTTTTGTGAACCCATGTTGACTGGGCCTGATCACCCGGTTCTCTTGCATGTGCTTCATGATAACACTCAAGATCACCTGCTCCATGACTTTCCCTGGCACTGAGGTCAGACTGACAAGCCTGTAGTTTCCTGGGTCCTCCCTTTGACCCTTCTTGTATATGGGCACAACATCAGCCATCCTCCAGTCCAGTGGGACTTCCCCAGTCTTCCAGGACTGTTGGAAGATGATGGAAAGGGGTTTGGCCAGCACATTCGCCAGCTCCTTCAATATCCTTGGATGACTCCCATCCGGCCCCATAGACTTGTGGGTGTCTAGTCGGGCTAGCAAGGCTCTGACCACCTCCTCTTGGATGCCGGGAGCCTCATTTTGCTCCTCTAGCTCCTGGGTTTGTGCACAGATGGAATGACTTTCTTTACAATTAAAGACTGAGGCAAAGAAGGCATTAAGTACCTCAGCTTTTTCCTCATCCCCTGTTACTGTTGTTCCTTCTGCGTCTAATAGGGACTGTATGGTCTCCCTAGTCCTCCTTTTATTATTTAGATATTTATAGAAAGATTTTTTGTTATCTTTCACAGACTTTGCCAGTCTGATTTCTAGTTGAGCCTTAGCCCTTCTGGTTTTTTCTCTACACAGTCTCACTTCCCCTCCTGTAGTCCACCCAAGAGGCCTGTCCCCTCTTCCAGAGCCCATAAACATTTCTCTTCTTCTTGATATCACTCAAGATCTCCCTGTTCAACCAAGCTGGCTTTCTCCCCTGCCGGCTTTTTTTCCGGACCACAGGGATGGCTTTCTCCTGAGCTGCTAGGACCACCCCTTTGAAGAGCTCCCAGCCCTCCTGGGCTCCCTTGCCCTTGAGTACTGTCTCCCATGAGACTTTGCCAACCAGCCTTCCGAAGAGATCAAAGTCTGCCCTCTGGAAATGTAATGCTACCGTCCTACTAACAACCCTCTTCACTTCATCTGGAACAGAAAACCCTATCATCTCATGATCACTTTGTCCTAGGCATCCACCTACTGCCACATCCCCCACAAGGCCTTCTCTGTTCACAGACAGCAGGTCCAGGAGGGCACCTTCCCTTGTTGGTTCATTCACCAGCTGTGCAAGGAAGTTGTCTTCCACGCACTCCAGGAACCTCCTAGACTGCTTCCTTTCTGCTCTATTGTACTCCCAGCAGATATCAGGAAGATTGAAGTCTCCCACAAGAACGAGAGGCATTGATCTAGAGATTAACCCCAGCTGTTTGTAGAAGAGCTCATCAGCTGCTTCTTCTTGGCTGGGTGGTCTGTAACAGACTCCCATCACAAAATCTACCTTCTTATGGGCTCCTCTGATTTTAACCCACAGGCACTCAATCTCCTCATCACCATAATCCATCTCAACGGTGTCCAAGTCCTTCCTTACAAAGAGAGCTACTCCGCCTCCTCTCCTACCCTTCCTATCCCGCCTGAAGAGTTTGTACCCCACCATAGCTGTACTCCAGTTATATGAGTCATCTCACCACGTTTCCGTGATGGCAACAACATCATAGGCTCCTTGCCCTATGACAGCTTCCAGCTCTTCCTTCTTATTCCCCATGCTGTGTGCATTGGTGTAAATGTATAAATTGAATCCTATAGCCCTTGCAACTAAACAATAACAGATTTTAGACAGCTACAGTTAAACCCATTTCTCACACAGCCACCCTGAGAAATCTCTGCATTCCAGAGAATTCCTCCACTCCACCAGAGAACACCATGGGGCTTGTCCAAAGATTCAGCAACGCAACATCATTTTACAGGAGAGGAAACCAGGGTCCTTTGTTGCAAAGCAGAAAAATTTGGTCTCACAGCTTGATGGGTTAGATGTTCATGGTGAAATTGCCACAAGGGAGTCTTTATAAATAAGCTTTCCTAGATGCGAAAGTCTACTAAACAGAGCATAAGGCACAGAAAAAAAAGTCAGTACTCTGCCCTACTAACTTGCAACATGACTATCCTGTAAACTTTTTCCTAAAATAAAGACAACAGTTCTCAGAAAGGCTATAGATATGCCAGCACTGGATTTTGTGGGCAATAACAAGCTGAGAAAAACATGCCTCACATTTATGAATGGTTGATATTTAAAGGAAAGACTATATATTGCTATTCTTATTTCAGGATTAGAACATTAAGACAAGTTACATTTGCACCTACATTGCCTGACTGCTAACAGGACTAAGGACAGCCATATGGCAAAGCAAGAAAATTGTGTCAGTCCTGACTGCTTTTTCCAGTACCCACATGAAAATATACTGGAAAGGTCAGTAAGAGCCTATATTTGAATTTCACTTATCTTGCTATTCCAACTTCAGCTCATGAACTAGACTTAAGATTTGTGAAACACTGGATATTTAAAAAATGGGATAAACATTGTGAGGCACCCAGCCACTTGGATAATTTAAAAATAGTTCTGTTAAAGCTGATGGCCCCTATATCAGCTACTGACAGGCAAGTATATGTATCTCATGTACACCTGCATAAAATCATAGAATCATAGAATAACCAAGTTGGAAGAGACCCACCAGATCATCGAGTCCAACCATTCCTATCAAAATGAAGTGACTGCTGCTTCACTGATGCTTAACTGTACCAATACTGGAGTGTCTGCAAAACCCTCAGAATCCATTAAGCCAGGTGCTTTTTTACCCACTGCTGCGAAGATACTATTCTTCTAGTACAAGAGAATTTTAAATTCTTAATGTTTCCTCCAGCTTTAGATTTGTATGCACTAAGATGAAGATGCTCTATTTTGCCATAAATTAACAGAAAATATAATTTAATGTAATCTTTCCACACTAATTACAGTCTTTGTGGTTTTTTCAGTTCTAAATACCACATCCAACACAAAAATACACCCCCAGACTGTTGGTACCAAAATGGAATTGTTCTGTCTAGAGTCTTAAATATCTGATTACCTGGAAAGCCTTCCCTTTGACTGGCAGCACCAAATTTATACTCCATGTAAGGAACTGGGTTTAGATTATTTCAGATTTCTTTCATTCTCTTCAAGCAATGTTACACAATAATCAGACTTTCTAAACAGAGGTTTGCCAAACATTTGAACTCCTGTGTAATGCTTTCAGTAATGCTTTCAGGGCAACCTCCATTTATTCTGCTATATTTTCCTGAAGTCATATGATTCCAACTCCACCAGCTTTGATCCTCACCTTGGATTTACCTTTCTGTCCATTATCGAGCTGCTTTGCTTTCCCAGCAAAGAAAATTATTTCATCTGCGTGTTCACAGCAACTTCAATGCACAGATTTGCATGTTTAAAAGGGGTAGTAAACAAGAGAGACTTTTGCAGAGCAATGGAATTAAGCTGTCTCCTGGCTCCTCCACCAAGGGCATTCAGGACATGCCCCTAGTACTGCTATGCTTTGGGATTTGGGGTTTTTTTTTGTATTGATATGAATCTGGAAGATTGTTTGTTTAAATAAAACACTACAATTGGCTATGATCTTTCAGTCTAGTTGGCATCCTGTCTGGGAAAATATGTATTTCAGGTTGGAAATTTGTTCATCTTCCCTTAAGAAGGCCCTTGACACTTTTTCTACACCATTAATTTCTTCTAGCATTCTTTTTTTGCAGCATCAGTTTCCAAGAATATTTTTCGACCACAATCCATGCTGCAGTGAAAAGTGGGACATGATCTTTTTCAGGCATATATGCCTGTAGCAAAAGACTTCTTTTCTGCAGGATGTTTTTGTGAGTCTTTTTACTTCTGATTACAAACCTGTGGAAAACTTCACTTCAACCCAAACCATTTCCCAGAGACCTAGGCTCCTTACTCCTTACATATTTAATACTCCTTACAATCAATTTCCATGATTTATTTAAACAGTACAAGCATCACGGACTGTTATGATGATCCTGTCAGAGCACAGGCATTTTGAATCAAGGCATAAGCTATTATTTCATTTCATTATCAATACTATGAAAAAAAGCCACTTGCTTTTTTTCCGAATAAGCATTGCCTTATTGCCATCCCTGTAAGAAACCCTTGTAACATTTAAAATACGCAGAGGCTAAGTTACTAACCAAATATTTTCTGGTGGTTTGCTCCCCATAAACAGATCGACTGCAAAAGCAGCATGCCC
Organism: Phaenicophaeus curvirostris; assembly: GCF_032191515.1. NCBI lineage: Eukaryota > Metazoa > Chordata > Aves > Cuculiformes > Cuculidae > Phaenicophaeus > Phaenicophaeus curvirostris. The sequence goes on from NC_091394.1 coordinate 40,752,157, forward strand.
TTCTTACTGCTGCTTTACTTACACAATCAAGACTGGCATGAATTGTACTCGATAGTTAATCATTCCATGTTGTACATCTCTCTTTTCTGTATTTCTAGGCATATTTATCTCAGCTTGCAATTTACTCATGTCAGGCTGTAACACAGCAGCAGACAGTCTGCCTCTTCAAAATGTTGTTTTGCTTCCAGAGAACTGGCAATTTTCCTTGTTGAGTTCTTACCCAAACTCTGCTGAGTTATCTGAAGCCTCTTTACAGGCCTATTACGACCTTATTTTCACCATTCTTCCCTATACGTCCTCTCCCACCCATTCTTCTGCCACTTTTAGGAAAGCACACACTGACTTGCACTCCAGGCACTTGACACCCTGCTCCAGAGATCTGTGCAGTACTGAACATGTGGAGCATCTTATACACAGTGATATCTTTCCAAGCAAGGCACCTGAGATGCAACTTATTGTCAAGCTTTAGTTACCAGGAATGTGAGTCACTCAGCTTCTCAAAAATAACAGGCAACTGACATTTTTCACAGTACTTTCTCTTCTTCTGGAGAGCCCAGATAATGTCCCGTTTCCCTCTTTACACATTTTTTTCTTTTTTTTTTTTTAATGGACACATTTAAGTGCACAACCTGCCTCTTGTACCAAGAAATCCAAGGGCAATTAAGAGAGACTTACAGGCCTTGGGAGGACTGGCAGGATTAGGAGCCTAAGTAGTGTTCTTCTCTATCCCTCCAGTTGTAGCGAATGATGAGGGAAGAAATAGGAGGAGCTAGCAGATCCATACCTGCTTCTGATACTGGTGTCACCAGGAAAATTTGGGGGTATTTGGTCATAGCTACATGACACCAGGCCTTCTGGTGACAGATAATGTATGCCTGTCCCAAAGAGGACAAAGGATCTTTGTGCAGGAGCTAGCAGGGCTCATTGAAAGAGCTTTAAACTAGGTTTGAAGGGAGAAAGGAATAAAACTAGGCATGCTGGAGATAAGCCTGGGGGCAGCACGCCAATGTTTGAGGGACAGTGTACTAGTGAGGTTTTTCAGTCTGGTGTCTCTGTGAAGATCCATGTAGCAGCAAAGATGTAAGGATTATTTATGCATTAGAAATCATGGAAGCACTTGAGAATGATCATGTAGGAAATTAGGGTGGAATCAATAGCCCAACTGAAATGCATTTACACAAATGTACACAGCATAGGCAGCAAACTGGAAGAGTCAGTAGCCATTGTGCAGCAGGAAAATTACAACATATTGGCCATCATAGAAACATGGTGGGATGACTCACAATGTGAGTGTTGCAATGGAGAGCTCTAAACAGTTCTGGAGGAACAGACAAGAAAAGACAGGGAGTGGGGTAGCCCTATATGTTAAGGAGTGGTTTGGCTGTCTAGAGCTTGGACAGTGACTGTAGGGTTGAGTGTTTCTGACTAAGAATCAGGGAAAAGGCCAACACGGCAGATATCCTGCTGAGTGTGTTACAACCCAACCATGATGAAGTGGTAGATGAAATATTCTAAAAGTAGCTGGGACAAACTTCACAATTGCTAGCCCTTGTTCTCATGGGAGACTTCAACCTACCAGATGCCTGCTGGAAATACAAGACAGCAGAGAGGAAACAGTCTAGGAGATTCCTGGAGTGTGGGGAAAATAACTTCCTACACAATAAGTGAGTCAACTAGGGGAGGCAATGCACTGGACCTGTCATTTCATTACAGTGAAGGACTTATGGGTGATATGATGGTTGGAGGCTGCCTTGGGCATAGCAATCACAAAGCAATGGAATTTTTGATTCCTGGTGAAGTGAGGGAGGAGGTTTGCAGAAATGTCACCTTAGACTTCCAGAGGGCAGACTCCAGCCTGTTTAGGAGCCTGTTTGACAGAGTGCCCTGAGGGGCAGATCTGAAGGGCAAGAGGGTCCAGGAAAGACAGACATTCTTCAAGAAGAAAATCTTAAGGGCATAGGAGCAGGCTGTCCCTGTGTGCTGAAAGCTGAGCTGGGTGGGAAGATGAGCATTCTGGCTGAACAGATCGCGTTGTCTGGAACTCAGGAGAAAAAAGGAGAGTTTGTGAGCGTTGGTAAAAGGGCCAATCTACTCAGGAGGGCTATAAGGATGTTGTGAGGTTATGCAGAGAGAAAATCAGAAGGAACAAAGCCCAGCTAGAACATGATTAGGCTACTGCTGTAAAAGACAATAAGAAAAAATGTTTCTATAAATACATTATCAACCAGAAGTGGGCGAAGAAGAATCTCCATCCTTTATTGGATGTGGGAAAAAAACAGTGACAAAGGCTGAGAAAATGGCTGACATTCTAAATGCTTTCTTGGCCTCAGTTTGCCTTTAATAGTAAGACCAACTGTTCTCTGGAAAACCAGCCCCCTGAACTAGAAGTCCAGACAGAGACCAGAATGAAGCCCCATAATTCAAGGGGAAATAGTTAGCAACCTGCTAAGACACTTAGATTTACACACATCTAGGGACTGGATGGAATCCACCCAAGAGTACTGATGGAGCTGGCAGAAGTTGTCACCAAGCCACTTCCCATCATTTATTAGCAATCCTTGTTACCAGGGAGGTCCCACTTGACTTAAGGTTGGCAAATGTGACACTCATCTACAAGAAGGGCTGGAAGGAGGATCCAGGGAACTATAGGCCTATCAGTCTGACCTTGGTGCTGGAGAAGGTTGTGGAATAGATAATCTTGAGTGTCATCATATGGCAGGTGCAGGAAAACAAGGGCATCAGGACCAGTCACAGTATGGACTCAGGAAAGGCTGGTCCTGCCTGATTAACCTGATCTCCTTTATGACAAGGTGACCCACTTAATGGATGATGACAAGGCCCTGGATATTGTTTACCTGGACTTTAGCAAAGCATTTGACACTATTTCCCACAGTGTTCTCCTGGATAAACTGGCTGGTCATGGCTTGTACCAGTATAGTCTACACTGAGTTAAAATAATAGCTGAGTTTCCAGGCCCATTTAATGTGCCAATACGCCAAAGATGTATCAGCTAAGTTATTTTCACATTGCATCCAGTGAATCTGCATGTAGACTGTAAATGTCTATTTTTCAAGGCAGTCATTATGCCAGCATTATGACCAATCTGTTTATATAGGCCCACTCGCCCTTTCTTGTAACTGATGGACCAAGCAGGTATCTGACTGGTCATGATCAGCCAGGTGGAGGAGGCTATTCTTTTCTGAGGAAAAGAAGACATGCAGAACTTCAAATGGTGGACAATGGAAATAAATGCCATAATGACCAGTGTTTCTTCCAAATGCAATGGATATTCATTTAACTTAATGGAAATTTAAAACCTGTCTGCAATTATACAATTTGATATTTTTCCTAGTAGCTGACTGAGGAGGACGGACAAAATGTGACCCCAAAGTGGTCAAAATTAACAGTTTCTTCACACTTAACAGATCACTTTTTGGTTTTAGAAGTACTCAAGGGAACAATCAGAACACAAAAATTCATGTCAGATCAGAAGAGCTGATGGACTTGAAAAAGTTCATTTCTGAAATGTTTTTTCTGTTTTTCAGAACCATCAAAAAGCTGAAAAACAATTTGTTCTTTGCAATCTATTTTGCTCTTCAATGCTACTACATCAGCACATTTCAAGTGTCTTGTATAAATCAAAAGTAACTTCTCAAGGACTTATATTCCTTGATGATAAACCTGCCTATAACGAATAAAAGAGCCTTTTATACCTTTTATATAGGATAAAGCGATTACACAAAATTTTATTTCACTTTGCCTCTATCATTGAATTCATTTAAAATAAGGCCGACTCTAGCTTATTGTTTTATTTTATTGTTTTATTTTATGTAAAATATTATTAGGAAGAATAATATAGACTAATAAGGACAAAATAGTGAATATTTACTACAAAACCAATCTACTTTTCCTGCAGTGGGACAATAATTTTGTTCATTTATCCTACCCCACCACCATGTTTGAATGAGTGAGGTTTTCTGGATACCCCCTAGTCACAGGTCCACATTTGAGAAGCCTGAAAGAACTTTCTCTTTCCCCTCTCAATAAACTACAATAGAAGTGTTTCTACAAACTGTTTAAAAAGCAGAAGGCTACGTAGGCAACAGCCCAGCACGTTTTCCCCAGGAAATTGCCATAGATAGATCCCCTTTCTTAGGTCTGTCACAACTCACACACTTTTTAGCTTTTATGAAAACATTCCAACAGGTAAAAAAGACAAGTTTTATGAACCCAATGCACCTAATATAATGGCAAAATCACTCAGACTGCAACAGGCAATGGTCAGACATACAGTGAGAGAGTAGGGGAAAATAGTTGTTGTCTCCACCTAGAAGTGGGATGCTTGAAGGTGGCTTCCAGATCAGTCTCTTTGCTGTGAAAAACAGCCAGGAAATAAGTTCCTGTGCCAATCAGTCCTGGTGAACACATGAAAAGACTCTGACGAAGTGTAAAATATTGAAACACAAATGCAATTATAGTCTTAAGTTTCTGTTACAGATATATTTGTTGTGATTATTATAATGCTTAAGCAGTGCTTTTTTGGTAAAACAGTATCTTTCTTGTGTTCAGCTGCTGCCTTCATAGAATAACACATGAATTTCCAAAAACAGGCACATCAGCCCACAGAGCACATAGGAACAGTAAACCTGACAGATGCAAGTTCCCATCTGCTGTACACCAAGTAAATTTCCCTAATTAAAATAAAGACACATAAACATTTACATAGACAATGTATAAGCAAGCCTGTATAAGCAAGCCAGTTCTTTACCTCCGTAACAGGGAGTTTCTTTGCCCAGATATTGCTCTGTTTAAAGGAGGACTTCCCTTGAGGTGATCTTTCCACGGGCATTGGTCATGGGACAAGGTCTCAAGCCACTAGTGGTATTGCATCACTTGCACAATTGCAAACATCAGGAGGGAAGATGAGGATCAACAATTCCATTTATCCACTAGAGACAACAGGTGAATATGTACTCATCAGCTGACGAGCCAATCTGCTAAGCCAAACCTGGGACCCCATTCCCCACACCCTTGCTAACTACACATGAGCTTTTGTTCACAGGTCGTGCAGTCCCTGCAGCTCACTAAAGCGAAGCTTCACAGGGTAGCTTCGAACAAGGGAAAGGAGGAACAGATCCTGCCATCATCCATATATCTTGGCATCTACTGGTTCAAAAAGCAAGGAAATAATATTGAGGCAGACACAGGTATGCAGGTATAGATTCACAGGGGCTCTCATAATGCCAGTTATTTTGTCTGGAGTTTATGGTTGGTTGGTTTGTTGGCTTGTTTGTTTGTTTCTTTGTTCATTTATTTCCTGTCGGCATAGCAGACTACAATTATGCCCAAAGGGACTTGACTTTCATTGATACTCTCAGTGGAAGGTATGTTTAAGTCAAGAGATCACTAAAGCCTAAATTCTAAAATTAACAATCTGGTCAGCTGTGCTCTAGGGCTTCAGAAATCCTGCCTGCATGTAATTTGTCACTAGCCATTAATTTCACCACCAGCAGCGTGATAACGCTCTGAAAACTCACACCAGAAATACAGATAAGAAACTACATCACTGCAGCAGGATGAAAACCCCAGACTCCCCTGCTCTGGAGACAGGGCTTCAGGTTCCTCATTTTGCCATCATGTAGCAATACAGGGGACACTTGCTTTGGGAAAATCAATGCCAAAAAAAAGCATGGAATTTCATCCCATCAGAGGAACAGAACTGCCATCTTTCTCAGGGCTCATTTTATGCCCTCCTAAGAGTCTGAAAACTTCAGCCACTGCAACATGAGCATGTACTGTACATACATTACCTCTTTTCAGGCTGCCTTGTTTTTAAGTCAGAGTGCTCAGAGATATTTTATTTGTCTTTTCCTTGGAGATAGTTCCATAAAGCTTCTCTGATGTTTCAAGTGATATCTTAGTCATAGGTTAAGTGAGGAGAGTATCATAAACAATGTAAAGACTAAGTTGTGCAAGGCACATTTAGAATGAGTCTGTAGAAAAACTAAGTGTCCTTGCAAAGTTCTTACTTTTTGAATTTAAAAAACTTGACAAAGTATTTTTGATTACTGTCCATAGACAGAAAAGTTTGAATCCTTCATGAACATCTCTGGTGTTTTGGTATTTAAATCCGTATCAATCCCAAATCTCCTGGATTATTGGAAGTTTGATTTAATTCTACATTGTGCTCTTGATATCTACAAGGCTCTGTCAAGTTCAAACGTACTTTGAACAACACAAAAACTACACTTGTACAGTACAAAGGAAATGTCAGTTCCTGTGATATTCCACCCATTTACCCCAGCCCTACAGATCTTTTCTTTCATGGGCTTATATCAGCTGCTAATCAGAGCTAATTGCCTGTGGAAAATGATGTTACGAAGACATCAATTCATGCCAAGCCAAAAATTCCAGTCCAAAATGATCACCAGCAATTAAACATGTTCCTGAAAAGTGCTGGAGAATTTGCCACCACAAACACATGTAGCATCTGACTCTAAGATAAATACGTGCATCAGCTCTGACAACATGACAGGAAGTACCACATTTAAATACTTAATAAAATTCTACTCTAATAATTTCCCAGTGTCTTACACATAGGAAGTCTTTCCTTATTTCTATGATGATGAAGTTATACCATGAAACTGGAAATCTAATTACACTTACTTGTATCAGTGACCACAGAATACAATTATAGCTATTCCCAGCCAAAACAATTAGATAGCTGTTCCTAAAGAAAAAGTCTTCTTACTTGATTGGAGATAGTGTGATAGGAAGGAATTCAGAAATTTAACTATTAGCCTAAACAGAGTAGAAGAAGGGAAGGAGAGAGAGTTTTTGTAGAATATATGGGAATATTTCATCAGCATGCATTAAAAAGGCAGTAAAAATGTCGAATTTAATTTGTTAAATTAATATTAGCATTGATACTGTTATTTAGAAATTACTTCAGATACAGAAAGCAAAATTACAAGGAAGCCTTTCTTTGTTGCATTATTGTGTCTGGAGGAACAAATCTTAAGACAACATGAATTTGGCTGAGAACAGCGTGAGACAGTCTAGTGACAACAAAAACAACCAGGGGAGACATGAGGGGAAGAAAAAATGAAAAAAACTAAAACACAAAATCAAAGAGAAACAAGAAGAGAAGGCAACTACCCTGATTGCCTTTTAATCATAACCTAAATACAGTTAGCTCTCCACCAGCAGAAATGTCTTAGACAATTTTCTAGTATAGCTGTACAGGTGACAGGAACAAGGCAACTGTAAGAGACAGTAAGGGCAATAACAGAAACAGGACAAGAGCTCCAAAGGCAGCAGTAGTGGTGTTAGCACCTGTCACATCTTCTTTGTTCATCAGCCACAAAGCAATAGGAAAAAGAAACAAAAAAACCAAACCAAAACAACATGACACACCTTTTTTTTCTTCTTGGCAGATAAATGCTTTAATTTACCACCTGCTGCCCAGTTCTAATAGCAGCATGGAACATCCATGATGCATTGCAGGTGACCAGCAAGGAGCCCATGGAGTCTCTGGCACCAAGAGCTTCTGCTTAGCAAAAGGAAGCAATAAACCCCACAGTGGTCCCCTACGATTTTGAATCAGCTGCTGACAATCTTTCCCATACCATTTCTGAGTCAAGTAAAACAACAGATTGTGGCGTTGCTGGTGATCCAGGCACAGCAATGACACTTCACTGGGAGTCAGGGGAGGGAAAAGCATAGATGTGCTCACGGAAGATCAAAGACTGACTTGTTCCCTGGTTTAGTCTTATGTTGCTGAGGATATAGGAATAACAGGGTCAGAATTTGCCTAGTGGGAACTGGGGAATAATAGCAGCAAGTAAGAGGGTTAGGAGGGGAGAGAGGACATGTACCTTACCTGTCTCCTTATCCATGGTGTTATAATTGTGTTAACAACACAAAGTCCAAACGTGGATCAATTTACTATTTATTTAGATAGGAAAGCAAAAGCAGCGCTGGGCGGCCAGGGAGTTGCAGCTTCACCAAGGCTCGCAAAGTCAGGTAAGCTGAGCAACCCCTTTTATCCCCCCTTGAGTTCGTTTCAATGTGGGAGATAACTTCCTTGCACAGTTGGTGAATGAACCAACCAGGGAAGGTGCCCTCCTGGACCTCCTGTTGGTGAACAGAGAAGGCCTTGTAGGGGATGTGGCGGTAGGTGGACGCCTAGGACTAAGCGACCATGAGATTATAAAATTTCCTGTTCTAGGTGAAGTGAAGAGGGTGGTTAGCAAGACAGTAACATTAAATTTCCAGAGGGCAGACTTTGATCTCTTCAGCAGGCTGGTTGGTGAAGTCTCATGGGAGACAGTACTCAAGGGCAAGGGAGCCCAGGAGGGCTGGGAGCTCTTCAAAGGGGTGGTCCTAGCAGCTCAGGAGAAAGCCATCCCTGTGGTCCAGAAAAAAAGCCGGCAGGGGAGAAAGCCAGCTTGGTTGAATAGAGAGATCTTGAGGGATATCAAGAAGAAGAGAAATGTTTATGGCCTCTGGAAGAAGGGACAGGCCTCTTGGGTGGACTACAGGAGGGAAGTGAGATTGTGTAGGGAAAAAATCAGAAGGGCTAAGGCTCAGCTAGAAATTGGATTGGCCAAGTCAGTGAAAGATAACAAAAAATCTTTCTACAAATATATAAATAATAAAAGGCGGACTAGGGAGACCATACAGTCCCTATTGGACACAGAAGGAACAACAGTAACAGGGAATGAGGAAAAGGCTGAGGTACTTAATGCCTTCTTTGCCTCAGTCTTTAGTAGTAAGGAGGGTCGTTCCGTCTGTGTACAAACCCAGGAGCTAGAGGAGCATAATGAGGCTCCCATGATCCAAGAGGAGGTGGTCAGAGACTTGCTAGCCCGACTGGACAGTTACAAGTCTATGGGGCCGGACGGGATTCACCCTAGGGTACTGAAGGAGCTGGCGGATGTGCTGGCCAAACCCCTTTCCATCATCTTCCAACAGTCCTGGAAGACTGGGGAAGTCCCACTGGACTGGAGGCTGGCTGATGTTGTGCCCATCTACAAAAAGGGCCGCAGGGAGGACCCAGGAAACTACAGGCCTGTCAGTCTGACCTCAGTGCCAGGGAAAGTCATGGAGCAGGTGATCTTGAGTGTTATCATGAAGCACATGCAAGAGAACCGGGTGATCAGGCCCAGTCAACATGGGTTCACAAAAGGCAGGTCTTGCCAGACTAACCTGATCGCCTTCTATGACAAAGTGACCCGGCTACTGGATGAGGGAAAGGCTGTGGATGTGGTCTTCCTGGACTTCAGCAAAGCCTTTGACACAGTTTCTCACAGCGTTCTGCTTGAGAAACTGTCAGCCTCTGGCCTGGACAGGCGCACACTCTCCTGGGTGGAAAACTGGTTGGATGGCCGGGCCCAGAGAGTGGTGGTAAATGGTGTGAAATCCAGCTGGAGGCCAGTGACAAGTGGGGTTCCCCAGGGCTCAGTGCTGGGTCCAGCCCTGTTCAATGTCTTTATCAATGACCTGGATGAAGGCATCGAGTGCACCCTGAGCAAGTTTGCGGACGACACTAAGCTGGGTGGAAGTGTCGATCTGCTGGAGGGTCGGGAGGCTCTGCAAAGGGATCTGAAAAGGCTGGACCGCTGGGCAGAGTCCAATGGCATGAGGTTTAACAAGGCCAAATGCCGGGTCCTGCACTTGGGGCACAACAACCCTATGCAGTGCTACAGACTAGGAGAAGTCTGTCTAGAAAGCTGCCTGGAGGAGAGGGACCTGGGGGTGTTGGTTGACAGCCGACTGAATATGAGCCAGCAGTGTGCCCAGGTGGCCAAGAAGGCCAATGGCATCTTGGCTTGTATCAGAAACGGCGTGACCAGCAGGTCCAGGGAGGTTCTTCTCCCTCTGTACTCGGCACTGGTGAGACCGCTCCTCGAATACTGTGTTCAGTTCTGGGCCCCTCACCACAAGAAGGATGTTGAGGCTCTGGAGAGAGTCCAGAGAAGAGCAACAAAGCTGGTGAAAGGGCTGGAGAACAGGCCTTATGAGGAGCGGCTGAGAGAGCTGGGGTTGTTTAGCCTGGAGAAGAGGAGGCTGAGGGGTGACCTCATTGCTCTCTACAACTACCTGAAAGGACGTTGTAGAGAGGAGGGTGCTGGCCTCTTCTCCCAAGTGACAGGGGACAGGACAAGAGGGAATGGCCTCAAGCTCCGCCAGGGGAGGTTTAGGCTAGACGTTAGGAAAAAATTCTTTACAGAAAGGGTCATTGGGCACTGGAACAGGCTGCCCAGGGAGGTGGTTGAGTCACCTTCCCTGGAGGTGTTTAAGGCACGGGTGGACGAGGTGCTGAGGGATATGGTTTAGTGTTTGGTAGGAACGGTTGGACTCGGTGATCCGGTGGGTCTCTTCCAACCTGGTTATTCTGTGATTCTGTGATTCTGTGATCTTTGAAGACACCCCTTGGTTCCTTCCCGGTTACATGCAGTTTCCACATGGTCAGATAATAAATCAGCTAAGTTTACAAAGTTGTCTTAGTTCAGCAATCTTCAAGGTTGTAGTCCTGTGCTTTGTCAAACAGCTTCTAAATCCCCCTCTTCCTCCCTTCCTTTTTATCTCTGGGCAACTTGTTCTTTAGTTGCATAAGGCCGCATTCTTTGAGCTGGCTAATCTCCTGCTGGGGCCCGAGGTGATTTGTTGCTTTTGATGCTTGCTTCAGGCGGTTTCAAAAGGCTTAGTTGTAAAATTCAGTAGATACTATCTATATAAAAAATGTATATTGTCATGGTAACCTTTAGCATTTAATTAAGATAGCATGGTGGCTTTGTCTTTCTTAACAAGATGTTCCTATGCTTTGGAACAGAAAGACAGTTGCTCCTTTAGTCGGCTTGATCAGCAAATTACTTTCTGTTACTCATTACAATGGGACTTAACACACCTAAACTTTAAAGGTCTGCCCTGGCAGAGTTACTTTAAATATTAATGTAATATATGGCTTAGAGAAGCTCTCAAGCTGGAAACATCCACAGAAAAGCGGTCACGACCAGACTCACAGAGCAGATGTGAAGAAATCTCTCTGGCTGCTCTGTCACTGCCAGCAAAAGAGCCCATGGGAGCAGGGTGTGTTAGGGTCCAGAATCTAAGAATGAGACGGCATGGCAAGCTGGTACAAAAATAAAGTACAAAATTTATTCTCTTGCGCAAGAGCTTAAAAAACAGGCTGGCCGCCAGGGATGCTCTCCAAGGGGAGAGACCCCGGCTGTACCTGTGGAGTTACATTTATAGTAAAAGTAGGCACATACAAAATTGTTAGTTGCAATCTTATTGGCTGGTCTAGGGGTACATTCTTTGTATTCCTGTTACATTCTGATAGACTCCACCAATCTCTTATTGTCTGTGTATTCTTATCCCTGCGGCGTGTATGCAGTACCCTCCCATCCGTGCATTATCTCAGGGGGCGCATATGTGCGAACAGCTTCCAGCCCGGCCCCCAGCCTGCCATAATGGCTTTTACATTCCTTCCTTTTCTTTGCTTAATGACCCTCACATTCCCCCCTTTTCTTTGAGACTGAGTCAATTCTTTGACTCTTCGTCCTCGGTATAGAGGGGGTTGTCTCCGATTCGATCCTGCACTAACCTCATGAGGGCGTTTATCAGGCATAGTCCTATTAGCAATACTGCAACACTGAGAAATGAATTTGAATTGGTTTGAATGCTTGCGGGGATTCCCAAAATACATGGAACACTGAAAAAATGGCATTTAAACAAAAGGCCACACTACTGTATGTTATACAAGCAAGTTTCCCCAAATGTTTACAGACACATCCAACCTATGCGAAAATAAGGCTCCTCTTAATGGACACATTAACAATAATATTACACTTCACTTTAGTTAGCCTTAATTTTTAAAGGTGTTAAGCGTTCTGTTGTCCACTGACTGGTAGGTGATTTTCTTCACTTGATCCAAGTTCTTCCACCCCGATTGCTGCCAAGGCTGTTAGCAATACTTCGTATGGCCCGTTCCACTCTTCTCCCGGTGGTTTTCCTGTAGAATCTTTAACAGAAAACTCATCCCTGGGTGTAAAGGGATGTACAGATTGATCTTAAACCTCTACACCATGCAGCTTGTTTTCTTTTTATTTTGTTTGTTTCTCAAACAAGTTCAGCTAGTTTTGTTAGCTGATTAGACAAATTCTCACCTAATTCTGTGAGATCTTCTCCTGTATACTGCAATTGGTACACAGGGCTAATACTTTACTTCTATTATTTCAGAACGCAAGCAAGGCCAAAGGAAATGCTCGATGCCAACATAGATTGGCTTCTTGTCAATTTTTTTAGCTGAGCTGATTGCTGTTTTATCAGCAACAATCTGATGATTCACTTTCTCCACCTGGCCTCTGGCCTGTGGTCAGTATGGAGAATGTAACTGCCAATCAGTTCTTAAAATTTCACTAATCTTTTTACCATTTTAGCACAAATGTGTACCTCTACCTGGCAATATTGCTGCAGGCACTCCAAACGAGGTATAATCTCAACCAATACTCATGTGACTTCTGCTTTACTTGTCCTGCAAGGAAAAGCTTCTGGCCAACCTGAGAAAGCATCTGTTAATGCTAATGAATACCAGTGCGCCCCCCCATTTTATTGGAAGTTCAGAGAGATCTATTTGCATTCCTATTATTCACACCCCAAAGGGTTTGTTTTGTTTTCCTGCCATATTGATAATCAATTTCCTATCTTCCCTTGAATATTTATCCAATTTTAAATCAGAATCAGGGATTTGAAGTTTACTGTCTGGAATCAAAGCAGATATTACTTCTGCATTTTTCTGCGGCCATCCTGGCCTCAAAATCTCCTGCCAATTTGTTACCAATTTTCCAGCCAGTATTACCTCTCTGGTGACCTTTGTAGTGTGTGATAGCCACTTTTTCTGGAAGATTTACAGCTTCCAGCAGCTTTAGGATTTCTGCTGCATGTTTAACGTGTTTTCCTTGGGCAGTAAGGAGTCCTTGCTCTCTCCATACAAGCACCATATACCATCGTGAGCATGCACCACTCCAAAGATGTCCTTTTGCTAACTCCAGTGCTTGAGTTAAGGTGATTATTTCAGCTTTCTGGGCTGACATTCCTGGGGTAATGGTCTGGCTTCAATCACTCCTCTGGTGGTAGCCACTGCATATCCAGCCTTGCGATGTCCTTGCTTCACGAAGCTGCTTCTGTCAGTGTACCAAGAATCTTCCGCATATCACTGGTTCTGAAGCAGCTCCCCTAAGGAAAGATGCTGGATTCACAGTGTTAGTGGTGATTATATCCACATCTTGATCTAGAGGGGGAAAGCCAGTGACCTTTCCACCCCAACACCGCTGAGACTGTGTGTGACCCCATGGCAGTGGTTTTTGGCCCATAGTGAATTCTCGGGCTTCTTGTATATTCAGAACTACAGCTGCATCTGCCCGTAGGCATCCAGGCCATCCAACTGTCTGGAGAAGTAGGCTGCAGCCCTTTTTGCAGGGGCCTAGCTGCTGTGTCAGCACCTCTAGGGCCATCCCCTGTCTTTCATGAGCTTTAATTGTTCAAATGCCCTTTTTGCCTCCCAGTCCAACCAATTTCAATGATCCCATTGGATATTCTTTCAATGGTTCATACAATGGTTTCATTAAGAGTCCATCCATAAACAACACCAACCTGTCATTCCTAGAAAGGTTCTGAGTTCCTGGCATGAGTGTACAGCAAATAGCTTCCTTTTGGGCTGTCTGTGTCCTGTGGAGATCGAATCCAAGGTAAGTAAGTTGTCACTGCATAGGCTGGGCCTTCTGCTGAAACACCTGATACCTGCTCAGTCCAAAAGTTCAATAGACTTAAGGTCCATTGCTCACAGTCCTCCTCTGTTTGTGTAACTCTCAGGAGGTCACATACGGCAGCAGGGTTCCAGTCCCATGTTTCCAGGTCTCATGCTAACTGGTTCTCAAAAATAGTTCAGCTGTTCTCAATACTTTGAGGCAATACTGTTCAAGTTAGTTGTGTTTTACTACCAGTTTCAGGGTTTTCCTATTCAAAAGTAAGTCACCTTTTGGCTTTCTTCAGCCAATATCAAGCAGAAGAAGGCATCCTTCAAATCCAGTACGGTAAACCACAATTGATCTTTTAATTGGTTGGCAAGGTACAGGGATTCGCTACCACTAGATGTAGCTTTTATCTAGTTTCTTTACAGGAAATATTGGAGCATTATATTCTGCTTTTCATTCTTTTAATAACCCATATTGTCAATAATCATTTTTATCCCCCTTGCTATCTTCTAATCGCATTGGATGTTACCTGACACGGGCCAAATTTACCTCCGCATGCTCCACGTTTCTAGCCTTCCAGATATCTCAGAAGTCAACATGACTGGATAAACCTGTCCCAAAATCTCTGCTGTTACCGGTGTTTTTTCCACCTGTTTTAAAGACAAACTCAATATTTTGATTAGTTGATGATCTCTAGCTTTAAATTCTGTACCTCCTGCCCCAAGTCTCTAACTGCTTTAGTAAATCTCCTCTCATTAAGGTCTAGGGGCTCCTAGCAAACAAATTCATGTGTGCCCACTTGTTTTCCAATTCATATTTAGCAGACTGCACAAAGAATGCTATTTCAGTTTGGCCAGTAGCTCTTATTACAATCACAATATTTAATTTTCACCTACAGGAATCAGTTGCTGGTTTACACAGAGGCTCCCGTATCTATCAAGAACATAATCCTTTCATTCGTATTCCCCAGTCATTCAAGCTCAGCTACAGCACCCAATTCTGATTCCTCTACAGTATGCACATCGATTATTTCTTAATTCCAGACCCCATTCTCATGCCACGTTCTCTTGCCGCTCCAGGTGATTTTGCAAACTGGAAAACATATCCACACACATTACTTCTCCCAGTTCTCACACTTCAAGAACAACATTAATTACAAGAAGGTGTTATGGCCACTCTTCCCACAATTGAGCTCATACACCAGCCACCACTGATTATTAAAAACCTTTTATCAGGGTTTACCTGTTTGCCCAGCACTCGGTGGACCACTGATCCCCTTATGATTTAAGATCTTAATGATCTAAAATATATCCCAGCTGGCTCTTCTTTAAAGCGCAGCCACTCTGCCAGCCTCTCATCTTGTGGGTTCTGCGTTCTGGCTCCCCAACCGCAAATCACTTGCACTGCATAGGTGGGTCTTCCCTTGCTGTCCTGGAGTAAGATCCAGGACAACTCAGATCCCAACCATTTGTTACCCACAATAATCCATGTACAATCTGGACAGGATTCATCATTATTTTACAACAAAACAAATACAATTCTGCACAAATATCTCATTTCACTGAAAGAAGGAACAAATCATGTTAAGGAAGGGAATTAGATAGTTTAGCTTGTTCACCAATTGAAAACAAGGACAGTTCCACAGCAGAGACAGAAGACAGGCCTGAAGACCCAAGAAGGGGGGGTGGAGATAATGCCATCAGAGGCAAACAGGAGACACAAAGAAACTGCGATGTGGGTATACTAATAACTTCCGGAAAACAAAAGGACATTTAACTGTTTAACCAGCATTTCCTGGAACCCACACAAACAAGCATGCTCAACCTGCATAGAAGCCATGCAGCCGTGGGGGGCCCATCAGTGGGACACATTAGGTGGACTTAATCCATGTATGCCCCGGTATTGTTTATTAAAACCATTCCTGCTTAATAATCCAATTGGTATTGATAATTGGGCTTGGCTTTTCACACTATCACCACAAAAATAACACACACACACAACAACATTAACTTATTCACTTCAAAACATGGAGACCACACATTCACTTCAAAGCGACATATAGTGCCATAGTTCCAATTTCTGTGATTAATGTCACTCCACAAGGGGAAGAAATTTAAAATGTACCTTTTTATCTGAGGGTTCCCGTCTGTCCCCACACAGATCCAGTTGAGGAAGAGTCTCTCCGGAGAAATCCCCGGGGGTACCCAGGAGAGTCCTGCCCCCAATGGGTCCCGCAGACGGGCAGAGAGGGTCCCACCTGGGTCACCAAATCTGAAACAAAGAATTTACATTTAACAGTTTAATTTAACCATTAAGGCAGGTACACTCTATTCAGAGCTGGAGAAGACTCGGGATTTGTCCTCAGAGTGCCTCTGTCAATCAGTGATTTCAGAACTTTATATACACAAAATTATTTCCATATCCATATTTTCCCTTAAGTATCAAGCAGACTCTCCGCAGATAAACTTTACTATTTCACGTTTTCAAATTGTCCTTTTTACTGCACCAATGCCAATACTGTCTCTAACTCTTTTTTAACTCCACACATCAAGACTGCAACACACCACCCCCCCCCACCCCACTCTCTATCCCAGTCCCCGATCTCGGGCAAACACTCGCTGAAAGCTTTTTAACTCTTGACTCCTACAGACCGAAAAGGGGAAAATTTCGCAATCAAGGAGGAGAAGCAGGCTTGGATTTTTTCCCGTTTGGGTGGTGGGGGGCAGAACGGACTTTGATTCTGCATTAATCTCTAGGGTCAGATAAATTAATCTCTAGGGTCAGATAAATTAATCTAGGGTCAGATAAATTAATCTCTAGGGTCAGATAAATTTGGGAGAGGGCGAACGTTCCTTCAGGTGGCCAGCCTGTCTGGAACGTCGGCCACTCGAGTTGGCAAAATATTTTCAATTTTCCTACATAAACCGTATCCCCTGATGACGCAGCTCGTGCCTGATAATCTTTGAAATGCTGCGCGACCAATTCTAATGGCGTTGCCGCCTTTTTGCTTTTACTTTGACCCATTTAAAAAAAAAAAAACAAAAAACTATGAGGCAGCACAGGGAAAAATCAAGCAACCGATAACCAAACTATATCCGATAATCCGATGATCCTGACGCGTTAACAACTGAAGACAGAAATATAAATCCAAAACCGACAAAGACCTCAGAACAGGAGGGGACCGGGGGTAACCCGGCAAAAACCCAAACAGAGCTGAATAGAGCCGGCAAAAACCTGAACAGAGCCGGCAAAAACCCAAACAGACCCGAACAGAGCCGGCAAAAACCCACACACAGCAGGCAAAAACAGACTCAGAACGTGAGGGGGGCGGGGGGGGGGGGGTAAACCCCCTGTCTTCCCCCTCCAGGAGTGGTGGGGCGTCCCCTCACCAACTCTGGCTCTGGGAAGGAATACTGCGTCCAGTTTCTTCCGTTTGAGCCTACAGATGGAGCTCCAACAGACAACAGATAACAGAACTTACCACCTCCGGAGGTTTATTCACAGAGTCCCGTTTTCGCCGTTAGATCCCGGACGAGCCTCCACATGTTAGGGTCCAGAATCTAAGAATGAGACGGCACGGCAAGCTGGTACAAAAATAAAGTACAAAATTTATTCTCTTGCGCAAGAGCTTAAAAAACAGGCTGGCCGCCAGGGATGCTCTTCAAGGGGAGAGACCCCGGCTGTACCTGTGGAGTTACATTTATAGTAAAAGTAGGCACATACAAAATTGTTAGTTGCAATCTTATTGGCTGGTCTAGGGGTACATTCTTTGTATTCGTGTTACATTCTGATAGATTCCACCAATCTCTTATTGTCTGTGTATTCTTATCCCTGGGGCGTGTATGCAGTACCCTCCCATCCGTGCATCATCTCAGGGGGTGCATATGTGCGAACAGCTTCCAGCCCGGCCCCCAGCCTGCCATAATGGCTTTTACATTCTTTCCTTTTCTATGCTTAATGATCCTCACAGGGTGAAAGGAACAAAAACTAATACATTGCGCTGTATTTTCTGAAGGCAGACACATAAAAGCCAAACCAAGAAAATAAGAACAGCAGAAGAATCAAGACTGAATACACCATAACATTACGGAACATAGTCATTTCTTTGGAAAAAACTGCAGGAAAAATAAAAACAGCAGCAAAGCCATCAAATCCTGACTCATTAGTTTTGAGATACTTACTGTGAGAAATACTCCTTCACTGGTAAATATTAAAAAGGACAAAGTCTTCGAAGCAAAGATAAAATATTTTTATTATACAATTCAGTGCTGAATTGGATGCCCTTCTAAAAAAGGCATGAAGTCCTACAAAAACAGCGAGTATATATACTAGTTTTAAACAAAGAATATAAATCTCGTCAAGACTGCTCATTATATATTTTTTGACATATTCAACCATGTCCGGAGACTCCTGTCAGGTTATCATTGCCAACTATATCTTGTTAGATAGTTAAGCATCCTGTCTGGATATCATCTACATATTATTTCTTGATACATGACAGATTTATATGGCAAGATAATTAAACATGCACACCAGCTGCAGCAAAACTTATCAACTAATTCCCACACTTACATATCACTTTTCATATCAAAATGTTCTTAAGGAAAACAGGAAATGCAAAATATCTGTTAAAGATCTTTTTCTCTTGACTGTCAAGTCTGCTTTTGAGGATTTCCTACATGATTAATTTATCAACGTGATTATGCATAAGCAAAGAGAATAAAGAAAATTAGTATAATTTTTGCCTGTGTGCACACACACTGAATATACCTTTAGGCTATAACATGCATCTTTTCCCGATGAGTTTTGAACTAGGTTTATAGTTGAGAATTCCCTAAAAGTGCCATTTATGTTGCACAATGAAACAAAGAATTATACACTTAACAGTTTAATTTAACCATTAAGGCAGGTACACTTTATTCAGCCCTGGAGAAGACTCGGGATTTGTCCTCAGAGTGCTTCTGCCAAGCAGAGATTTCACAGGAAATTTATACACAGAATTGTTTTCAAATTCTAAGTGACAATTATACTTGTTCCTGGAACCTCATTGCATATCCAGGGGGAATGAAATCAGATCAGCTCAGAGTCGTTAAGGTGTGGCCATATCTGAGTGGTCAATCTCAATGACTCTGCAGACAAGAAGGGTCCTTGTAATTATCTTTAGTTGTTAATCTTGTTTCTAACACATTACAGTTGATGTAATTACAGCCTATTCCACCATTTACAAATCACCATTTCAACAAGAAGAAAATCAGTTTTCCATGGAAAAGGGAGATGTCCCTGAAGATCTACATCAATGACATCGTCATGTGGGGCAACAAAGAAAAAGTGTTTGAGAAGGAAAAAAAGGAGTAATTCAGATTCCCCTGAAAGCTGTTTTTACCATGAAAAAAAGCAATGTCAAGGGACCTATAAAGGAGATTCGGTTCTTAGGAATAAAATGGCAAGATGGATGTCATCACGTGCCTATGGATGTGGTCAACAAGACAACAACTCTCTATTAAGTAACCCCAAAGAAGAATTAATTTGAGTGGGGCCTTCAGCAACAACAAGTATTTTTGAGCATGTCAGACAGGGAACAGTTCATGTGGTAGCTCTTGAGCCTGCCTCTTGAGCCTGCCCAGACAGCACTATCCATGCAAAATGTACTCTACAGTGCAGCTGGGGAGCGCAGTCTCACCTAGAGCCTCTGGCAGAAAATATCAGGAGAAATCCAAGGGCAACCATTAGAGTTTTGGAGCTGGGGATATCAGGAATCAAAAGCCCGTTATACCCTGACTGAAAAAGTGATACTAGCTGTGGGAATGATCAACGAGACGGACTCCAGATAGATGTAAAGGCAGAGACCTTTATTGTTGGAACTTACAGGTTTATATACCTTTGCTCATCTGTCCATGCGCTTCCCATAGCAACCTGATTGGCCCAGGCCTATTGTCCACCGGCTAGCAATCACCAGCATCAACATTCAATTGCTGTCTCCACCCTGATTTGCATCTCTGATGTTCACCTCTTTGTTCAGTTTCCTGCTCTTACAACCCAAGGTCAGTTCAAAGACCCCAAGTCAAAGGAGTATTGAACAGGTCTACCTTGGTATCACTGATTCCTACAACTAGCAGCATATGAGGGGGGGTCAAGTCACTTCTGAAGTTGTTGTTACAGAAGCATGTCTCCACTCAGCGCCGCCATTGCCTGTGCTACACTGGATGTTCAAAGGAAACATCCCCTCCACACATCACACAACCAGCGCTACATGGAGTAAGTGGATAGCATTGATCACACAACAAGCTAGCTGGGGAAACACGACTGCCCAGGAATCCTGGAAGAGAGCATGGACTGGCCAGAAGACAAAGATTTTGGAGCACTGCCTGAGAAGTTGTCTCATGCCCAGGAGGTACTACCATATAATGAAGATGAAATGCATTAAGCTTTGTCTACTAATGGATCCTGTCATGTGGTAGGAAACCATCAGAAGTGGAAAAGCTGCTGTGTGGAGTCCCATGCAACAAGTCATTAAAGCCACTGAAGGAGAAGGCGAGTCAAGTCATATTGCAGAACCAAAAGCTACCCAACTAGCCCTAGAGTGAGAAAAGTGGCCAATACTCTATCTCTATACTGACTCCTGGTTGGTGGTTAATGCCCTATAGGGGTGGCCACAGCAGTGGAAGATCACTGATTGGCAGCACAGGGGTAAGTGCATTTGGGCTGTTGCATTGTGGCAGGTCATCACTGCCAAAGTAGAAAACATGGTTCTAAAGGCATGCCATGTAGATGTTCACAAGCCCAAAGCCCAAAGTGAAGAACACTGAAACAGTGAACAGGTAGACAAGGCTATCAAAATTGATATCAGGTGGACCTGCACTGGGAGCATAAGGGTGAGCTATTTGGGCTCACAAAACATCAGGACATCTAGGGCAATATGCAAGATGCAGACAGGTTTGTGATCAAGGCCTGACCATGGAGGTCATGACACAGGTCACTCGCTTATGTTAAACATGTTCTGCAGTCAAGCAAGCCACACAAGCAAATTCTTCTTGGAAGAGGGCAGTGGCTGGGTTTTCAGTATGGTGAGGCCTGGCAAATTGACTATA
Source organism: Phaenicophaeus curvirostris (assembly GCF_032191515.1). Classification (NCBI taxonomy): domain Eukaryota; kingdom Metazoa; phylum Chordata; class Aves; order Cuculiformes; family Cuculidae; genus Phaenicophaeus; species Phaenicophaeus curvirostris. Next base: position 40,773,005 of record NC_091394.1, read on the forward strand.
TTGGACCACTGTCATGAACACACCAAGGCAAGCATAAGGGGCATTGGAAGGCAGGAATTGTTATTATGACACCTGGCTTGCAGAGCAACCTCTACAGGTACTGAAGCCCTAATTTCCAGAGACGATCTGGGATAATTACCACAGTAGGTGTAACACAAAACTTGGGTTATAGCTACCTGCAAAACCCAGAAAATTACCCAAACTCTGGGTCAAATTGCAATTCCTTGTTGAAGTAAGACTTGAAAACATAACATTTTTACCATTTTACATTTTTACCATTACTCCCCACCCCCCACCCCCCCCTCCTCATTTCCTAGGCCAAGACAGACATGGTGCATGTCATATCACCAGTCTCACAAGAGCGGGCATCTCCCTTCTGCATAGTCTAGACATAGCCAAGGAAACAGCTTAACTAGAGTAACAGGGCAATAAAAAGCTTCATGAGAGTTGAAAGTCTCTGAAAGCATATTGGACAACAGAAGCAGATTGAGAAGAGTGTTGTACCCTGAAGCAAGAAAAAAAGATAACTTCAATTTTTATAGTAGCTGGTGCATAAAAGCTTGCCCTGTCTTGTTTTTCTTAGTAGTTTTTAGGTCAGTTAAGAGACAGAACTATGGAACAGAGTTATAGGAATTTGAGGAGTACTACATGTTATCTAGAGCTTAGGAGCCTACCTCACAAACACAAATGGAAATGAGAAAAAGAGCAAAGCACGTCCCAGGTGGAAACCCCATCATTGGCAGATCTAGCAGGCATATCACTTCCAAGTTCCAACTCTAATACCTGACCACACAGCTGGAGTTTGAATAGGAGAAGGTGGAGTCCCTAGTGAAGCTGAATGAAGACTCAGAACTGGCATCCATCTAAACCTAGGCCTGCCAAGGCAAGTCAAAGAAGTTTGCACCATATCTGGTACAAGAAAGAGAAAGGAGGGTGAAGCCTGAATTACTCCACTAGCTCCATCAGCATGCACATGGCATGTTCAGAGAAACATGCCAGATTGTACCAATGTAGCATTCTTTCATTCAAGGTGGATTGTGGCAGAATTTCAAAAAAACCCCAGAAAGTTTGTGAAATCTTCAGTTCATCACAAAAGCATGGACGAATGCCACCAGCAGTAACATTGGCACTGAAGGGCAAGATATGAGCAGGCAAAAGCTGGCAATCAAGCGTGATGCATGATACGTAGAAGAAGCTCTCACATAAAACAGTTAATGCAGTCCCTGCAGATGTTTATAATTTTATGCAAGTTCATATCAAACAGTGTCCCCATGCTCAAATACACCCAAACAGCCTCTCTCTAGAATTAAAGGACAAGATGACTAGGCTGATTAAGAAGGAGGCATATAAAGCGACAGCAGAGAACAGAGTGACAATTGCAGAACAGAAGCAGCAAAACATAATGAAAAATGGAATCACAAAGAAAGAAAAATAGCAACAAGTTCAGGCATGCACAAGAACAAAACTATTTCTCTCAGATTTGGGTAGCAATTCAAGGGCTTTCAATCTTGGTCTCAGGAGGAGTTGGTTCCATACTGGAATAATGCATGGATTTGGAGCGTTTTTCACAAAATGCTAACTAATGATCAATTGAAACTTTAGTTCCTGCTCTCACCATGCCTTTCTACTGATATTGTAATGAGTAACAGAAAATAATCTGCTGATCAAGCTAACTAAACGAGCAGCGGTCTTTCCGTTTCAAAGCATAGGAACATCTTGTTTGGTAAGAAAGAGGAAGCCACAATGTTATCTTAATTAAAAGCTAAAGGTTACCATGACAATATACATTTTGTATATAGATAGTATCTACTGAATTTTACAACTAAGCCTTTTAAAACCACCGGAAGCAAGCGCCAAAAGCAACAAATCACCTCGGGCCTCAGAAGACGCAGATTAGCCAGCTCAAAGAATGCAGCCTTGTGCAATTAAGGAACAAGTTGCCCAGAGATAAGAAGGAAGAGGAGGTTTAGCAGCTGCTTGACAAAACACAGGACTACAAACTTGAAGACTGCTGAACTAAGACAACTCTGTAAACTTAGCTGATTTATTATCTGACCATATGGAAACTGCATGTACCGCGAAGGAATCAAGGAGGCATCTTCAAAGATGTTGAAACGAACTTGGGGGGGGGGAAATGAAAGGGGTTGCTCAGCTTGTTATAATTGAGTTAAAAACACAAGGTCCAAACGTGGATCAATTTAATATTTATTTAGATAGGAAAGCAAAAACAGTGCTGGGCGGCTGGGGAGTCACAGCTCTACCAAGGCTCGCAAAGTTAGGTAAGCTGAGCAACCCCTTTTATCCCTCCCCGAGTTCGTTTCGCATCTTTGAAGACGCACCCCCCTTCCTCTAAGGTACATGCAATCTCCATATGGCCAGATCTTATCTCTGGGCCATTTGTTCCTTAGTTGCACAAGACCGCATTCTTTGAGCTGACTAATCAATGTCTGCTGGGGCCCAAGGTGATCTGTGGCTCTTAACTCTTGCTTCAGGAGGTTTCAGAAGGCTTGGTTGTAAATTCAGTAGATACTTAACTTTTAGCATTTAGTTAAGATAGCATTGTGGCTTCATCTTTCTTACCAAACAAGATGTTCCTGTGCTTTGAAACAGAAAGATCGCTGCTCGTTTAGTTGGCTTGATCAGCAAATTACTTTCTGTTACTCATTACAATTCCCCCCTTTTCTCTTATTTATCCGTAATTTGCTGATCAAACCTGGACAGCACTTCACAAGCGGCAGTCAGCTCATGATCTTTGTTGGGTAAAATTTTCATCTCGAGTTCTGACTGCTTCATTACCATTAGCTGTACCTTTTCCAACCTGCTTTTAACAAAGGTTACAAGTTTATTAATAATTAGTAACAATAAATTCTGGAGCACCTGCAGTGATATTCGTTTTTATCACTTCCGAATCCTCCAGTTGAACTAGATCTACTCGAAAGGTTGGTGAGGATAGTGGTCTTGCATTAAGCCCACTGTCACCGTACAGGGCATGACAACCAGTGTTATTAATAGAGTCATGTTCCCACTATATGATACCTCTCCGTCTTCCTTGTCTACTCTTTTGCAGAGAGCAACGGGATAATACTATCTTCTCGACGGCAGTAGGTAATCTTCAGGGAAGTCTTAGGTTGTCTCTTTAATCCTCCTGTATTTATGGTGCAGTGTGGACTCAACACAATCCTCCCCCTTGACCTGCTTAAAGGATCCCTGGTTCTTACTGAATTATTTCAGAATTCATTTGTTTTGCTATGAAGCCTTTTCCAAGCAAACCTCACAGCACACCTTTTTACACTTTCTGCCAATCCACCTCATATACTTCCCAAAGTTCAGGTGTCAACTGTTTCCACCTACAAAATATTTTACAGATCTCTGTCTGTATTCCTTCTTCAACATATATGGTATTACTGCAACATTTCATGCAATAAGGCTGTCTTTTAAACGAGACACAGAGCCACTTCTTATCACACCTTAGACATTTACAAATCACCCAAGCCCAATGACCCGAAAGGGGGTGTTTCAGGCATGGTATTCCAAACAAATTCTCAGTCCTAGGAGTTCTAAGTATTTCAACTTCTAGTTGACAACAAAAAGAAAAATTTTGCGAAGTTCTTGTGAGTTTCTATAAACCGGTCCCTCCTGGTTGATTAGGTGTTCTTTCTCTTCTCCAAGGTGCGGAATATACCTTTTGTAAGGGATATTGGGGAATACTTGGAACCACCGATTTAGGTTGCGTCTTACTTCCTCCTGGGGTGACTCATTCGTCGGTATTTTGATTCCTCCTTATCTTTAATCGAAGGTCCCCTGGTTCGGATGTCACAGTCCATTTTTCTGGGTGCAGCGGTCCCTTGACTCTACTGGCATGTGTCCATCCTTTTTCTGCAGTCTGTACGGCAGTATCTGTAGTGAGTAAAACAATGAAAGGCCCTTCCCAACGAGGCGTTAGAGAGGTTTCTTTCCAAGATTTAATTAAAACCTGATCTCCAGGCTTTATTTGGTGTATAGAAATGTCCAAAGGAGGTCTCTGTACTACCAGACCCTTTCTTCTAAGCTCACGTCTTCTTTTTGAAAGTTCCAAAATATATTCTGTTAAAATTTTATCTTCGACTTTTGGATGTTCTGTTAGTATTCCAAAGTCATAGGGCATCCCATATAACATTTCAAAAGGGGATATACCAGTATCAGTTCTTGGTTGAGTTCTAATATGGAATAAGGCTAGTGGTAAGCACTTTACCCAACTCATTTTTGTCTCCACCATCAATGTAGTTAAATGCTTTTTAATTTCTCCATTCATCCTTTCCACTTTTCCCGAACTTTGTGGATGCCAGGGTGCATGGTATTCCCATTTTGTACCAAATAATTCAGTTGTTCCTTTTATTATTTTAGAGATAAAATGTGGGCCTCGGTCTGAGTCAATCACAGCAATGGCTCTGTACCTAGGAATAATTCCTTCGAGGAGCATTTTAATTACTGTTTTTGCCATAGCCCTAATTACGGGAAAGGCTTCCACAAAATAAGTAAGATGATCCACCAAGACCAATAGATACTGGTATCTCCCAACCTTTGGTAATTCAGTAAAATCTACTTGCACCTTTTCAAATGGCCTTTTAGCTAATTCACACCCCCCTTGGGGTTTTTCTCTTAGTTGCCACTTATTTACTTTGTGACAAGTCAAACATCCTTCCAAAATCTTTTTAGCCAGGCCATATATCCCGATACAAGTATAGTGTGTCTCAAATTGATCCACTAAGGCTTGGACCCCCCAATGAGTTTTAAGGGGTAGTTTATTTAATATTCCTCTTGCTAGGCCTTTTGGAAGAATCTCTTGATCATCTGGTGACAGCCACTTATCCCCATCCCTTTTGGCCCCAATTTGTTTCAGTTTCTCCAGTTCTTGGAGAGTAAACGTCATTTCTACTCTTAATACCTGGGGTTCTTCTCTTATGGTTTGTGTTTGTGCCACCAATAATGCGGCCCGTTTTGCTTCTGCATCTGCTAAATTGTTTCCCCTAATTGCAGGGCTTAATCCCCTTTGGTGTCCTTTTACATGGACTATTGCTATCTTGAGAGGGTTCCTTAATGCTTTTAAAATTTCTAAAATCAGTTTTTCATGAACTAGTCCTTTTCCCTGGGTGTTAATCAAACCCCTCTCTTCCCAGATTTTCCCAAAAGTATGTACCACCTCAAAAGCATATTTTGGATCTGTGTATATAGTTCCGATCTTGTCCCCTATTAGCCTTAAGGCTCTCAGCAAGGCATATAATAAACATGCCTGTGCGGACCAGGCTTTGTCGCTAAGGGCGGGACACATGGGTCTCCTAGGGGGGCTAAAGCCCTTGCTAGAAACCTAGCTAAGCTCATAAATCGAGCTTTAAACTAGATGTGAAGGGGGAGGGGGTTGAGCCCAGGCTAGACATGAATGAGCCTGGACATAGGGAATTGGTGATTGCGAGAGGGTGCGCGGGTGAGGACCACCAGTACCTCACCACACAAAAAGTGGGGGAGAACACACCTCGGGGTGCTAAGGGAGATGCAGGCACTATGGTGTTAGCTACTCCAGTTACCAGGCAGTTGGGAACGAACCCTGTTCCCTCTAGGAGGGCGGAAGGCTCGGCAGCACAGCTGAAGTGCATTTACACCAATGCAGGCAGCATGGGGAATAAGAAGGAAGAGCTGGAAGCTCTCATGGGAGACAGTACTCAAGGGCAAGGGAGCCCAGGAGGGCTGGGAGCTCTTCAAAAGGGTGGTCCTAGCAGCTCAGGAGAATGCTATCCCCGTGGTCCGGAAAAAAAGCTGGCAGGGGAGAAAGCCAGCTTGGTTGAATAGAGAGACCTTGAGGGATATCAAGAAGAAGAGAAATGTTTATGGCCTCTGGAAGAAGGGACAGGCCTCTTGGGTGGATTACAGGAGGGAAGTGAGATTGTGTAGAGAAAAAATCAGAAGGGCTAAGGCTCAGCTAGAAATTGGATTAGCCAAGTCAGTGAAAGATAACAAAAAATCTTTCTACAAATATATAAATAATAAAAGGAGGACTAGGGAGACCATACAGTCCCTATTAGACGCAGAAGGAACAACAGTGACAGGGGATGAGGAAAAGGCTGAGGTACTTAATGCCTTCTTTGCCTCAGTCTTTAGTTGTAAGGAGGGTCGTTCAGTCTGTGTACAAACCCAGGAGCTAGAGGAGCATAATGAGGCTCCCGGCATCCAAGAGGAGGTGGTCAGAGACTTGCTAGCCCAACTAGACAGCTACAAGTCTATGGGGCCGGACGGGATTCACCCTAGGGTACTGAAGGAGCTGGCAGATGTGCTGGCCAAACCCCTTTCCATCATCTTCCAACAGTCCTGGAAGACTGGGGAAGTCCCACTGGACTGGAGGCTGGCTGATGTTGTGCCCATATACAAGAAGGGTCGCAGGGAGGACCCAGGAAACTACAGGCCTGTCAGTCTGACCTCAGTGCCAGGGAAAGTCATGGAGCAGGTGATCTTGAGTGCTGTCATAAAGCACATGCAGGAGAACCGGGTAATCAGGCCCAGTCAACATGGGTTCACAAAAGGCAGGTCTTGCCAGACTAACCTGATCGCCTTCTGTGACAAAGTCACTCGGCTGCTGGATGAGGGAAAGGCTGTGGATGTGGTCTTCCTGGACTTCAGCAAAGCCTTTGACACAGTTTCTCACAGCATTCTGCTTGAGAAACTGTCAGCCTCTGGCCTGGACAGGCGCACACTCTCCTGGGTGGAAAACTGGTTGGATGGCTGGGCCCAGAGAGTGGTGGTAAATGGTGTGAAATCCAGCTGGAGGCCAGTGACAAGTGGGGTTCCCCAGGGCTCAGTGCTGGGTCCAGCCCTGTTCAATGTCTTCATCAATGACCTGGATGAAGGCATCGAGTGCACCCTTAGCAAGTTTGTGGATGACACTAAGCTGGGTGGAAGTGTCGATCTGCTGGAGGATAGAGAAGCTCTGCAAAGGGATCTGTACAGGCTGGACCGCTGGGCAGAGTCCAACGGCATGAGGTTTAACAAGGCCAAATGCCGGGTCTTGCACTTGGGGCACAACAACCCTATGCAGTGCTACAGACTAGGAGAAGTCTGTCTAGAAAGCTGCCTGGAGGAGAGGGACCTGGGGGTGTTGGTTGACAACCGACTGAATATGAGCCAGCAGTGTGCCCAGGTGGCCAAGAAGGCCAATGGCATCTTGGCTTGTATCAGAAACGGTGTGACCAGCAGGTCCAGGGAGGTTATCCTCCCTCTGTACTCAGCACTGGTGAGACCGCTCCTCGAATACTGTGTTCAGTTCTGAGCCCCTCACCACAAGAAGGATGTTGAGGCTCTGGAACGAGTCCAGAGAAGAGCAACAAAGCTGGTGAGGGGGCTGGAGAACAAGTCTAACGAGGAGCGACTGAGAGAGCTGGGGTTGTTTAGCCTGGAGAAGAGGAGGCTGAGGGGAGACCTCATTGCTCTCTCCAACTACCTGAAAGGAGGTTGTGGAGAGGAGGGTGCTGGCCTCTTCTTCCAAGTGACAGGGGACAGGACAAGAGGGAATGGCCTCAAGCTCCGCCAGGGGAGGTTTAGGCTAGACGTTAGGAAAAAATTCTTTACAGAAAGGGTCATTGGGCACTGGAACATGCTGCCCAGGGAGGTGGTTGAGTCACCTTCCCTGGAGGTGTTTAAGGCACGGGTGGACGAGGTGCTGAGGGATATGGTTTAGTGTTTGATAGGAACGGTTGGACTCGATGATCTGGTGGGTCTCTTCCAACCTGGTTATTCTGTGATTCTGTGATTCTGTGACCAGGTTCTATTTAGTGGTCCCGATTCTTTTATCTGAAGGGTATGCCCATAGCATACCCTGATTTCCTTTGTCCCTCAATTACTTTTGAGGAGCCGTCTACAGATAATTTTTCTCCTTCGTCTAGTTCTTCTTCTTCCAAATCTTCCCTTATTTTAGTCTGTAAATTTATTGCCTGGAGGCAATCATGGGTTAAGTTTTCTCTGGGTTCCCCATAGAGAAATTGAGCTGGGTTCTGGATAGAGGTGGTCTCTATCTTTAGCTTAGGAGAATTAATCAAAATCCTTTCATATTTTAACAATCGGCTGTCGGTAAGCCATTTATCGGCTCGTTGTTGCAGTACTCCGCGAATGTTATGGGGTGTATATACCTTTAATTCACCCCCTGCCCCAGGGTGACTTTCCCGACTACTTCTACTAATAATGCTGTGGCCACTATTGCTTGTAAACAGGTGGGCCACCCTCGGCTGACAGGGTCTAATATTTTTGAATTGTACCCTATGGGTTTTCTCTGCCCTGTCCACTCTTGGGTTAAAACCCCATACGCTGTCCCATTGTCTACATTGATAAAAAGTTGAAAGGGTTTATGAATATCGGGTAAACTAAGGACAGGTGCCTCTATTAAATCTCTTTGTATCACTTCCCAACAACTCTCATCTTCGGGAGTCCATTTTACCAACCCATCTTTGGTCAGATTTTCATACAAAAATTTTACCTTGCTACTATAGTTCTCTATCCACTGTCGACAATACCCCAAAAATCCTAATAATTGTCTTATCTGTCTCTTGTTACTGGGTGCAGTTAAGAGATAGTATTCCTTTTACTCTTTCGGGGTCCAATTTCTTGTATCCCTTTGTAAGCCACTGTCCCAAATATTTTACCTCTTCTTCAGTTAATTGTAATTTAGATTTGGAGACTTTCACTCCCTTAAGGCCTAAAAAGTTCAACAATTTGATGCTTTTGCCTCTAACCTCTTCTTGGGTCCTCCCGGCAACCAGCAAATCATCCACATACTGTATCAAGATCAGGCCTTCGGTTAATTCATAAGATTCTAAGAGTTGTTCCAAAGCCTGTCCAAACAAGTTTGGCGATTCTGTAAATCCCTGGGGCAATACAGTCCATTGTAATTGTTGTTTTCTATGTGTTTTAGGGTCCTCCCATTCAAATGCAAAATAATCTCTACATTTTTCTTCTAAAGGACAAGCCCAAAATGCATCCTTTAAATCTATAACACTATACCATTTATAATCTGGACTTAATTGGTTTAGTATAGTGTGGGGGTTGGCCACTACAGGACACCGGGTAGTCGTTCGCTCGTTTACAGCTCTCAAATCTTGTACTAAGTGATAGGACCCATCCGATTTCTTCACCGGTAATATAGGAGTATTATGAGGAGACATACAGGGTTCTAAAAGTCCTTGAGCCAAAAGTCTCTCAATTATTGGCTGCAACCCTTCTCTCCTTTTTCTAGATAGGGGTATTGTCTTATCCGAATTGTTCGGTCTGGATCGTTAATAGAGATCGTGATCGGTTTGATATTTAATCTTCCCACCGATCTTGGACTATACCAAGTGTCCGGATTAATTTTGGCTTCATCTTCCACGGTCAAAAAAAAAACCCATAATTTTTACTTTCAATTTTTCTTGGTTTGCTTCTAAACTGATTCCCAATTCTACCATTAAATCTCATCCCAAAAGGTTGTAGTCGGCTTCCGGGACCAAGAGGAATGTTCCCACCCCATATTTATTGGGAGTTTCTATAGTTACATTCCTTATCAGGGATACCTTGTAAGGTTCCCCCTTTGCACCAATTACTTGGAGTTTGTCTTTAGATTCGACACATCCAGAGGGCAACCTCTGAACAGTTGATTTTTCGGCACCCGAGTCCACAAGGAACTCGAACACCTCATGCTGAGGACCCAATTTCCAATTTTATCAAGGGCTCTGAAAGTTTAGGAGTTCCCAGCAAATAGAGCCCCTGACCCCTCTAATCTTCTTTAAAGATTTCCTCATCCTGCAGCCTCTTACGACAATTTTTCTGCAGGTGTCCTTTGTTGTGGCAATAGAAACATTCTATTGCCGAGGGGCCAAAATTTCTCCTGGGATTTACTGGGCCTTCCCGGAGGATATCTCTCCTTCTTTCCTGATTTAATCCTCTGTCCGGGTTAAATTTTCTTTCTTGGGTTTGCCCCTCTCTTACAGCTGCTACCAAAATTCGGGCTTGTCTTTTTTGATTTTCCCCTTCTCTCCTCACATACAGCTTTTGCGCTTCCTGTAATAATTCATTCAATCCTTTTTTTCTTGACAATCTTCTGTCTTTTCTAATTTTCTCTTTACGTCCACCCAGGATTTTGCTACAAACTGGGTTTTCAAAAGAGCTTGACCCACTTGGCTATCGGGGTCTAAGCCTGAATATAGGTGTAAGCTTTTTCTTAATCTCTCCAACCATTCGGTAGGAGTTTAATCTTTTTTCTGTTGTTCACTAAAGGCTTTGCTAATATTTTGTCCCTTGGGTACAGAATCCCTGATTCCTTGAATTATCATATCCCGGAGATCGACCATGTTATTTCTATGTGCGGGATCCTGGTTATCCCAATTGGGTCTTTGTAGGGGCCATTTTATATCTCCAGCAGGACCATGTTGGTGTCTCTGGTCCCAGTGCCTCATACCTGCGGTTCTGATCATTCCCCGCTCTTCATTAGTAAACAAAATCTTTAAGATGGACTCCATCTCGTCCCAGGTGTAAATGCTGGGACCGAGAAATTGATCAAGACGTTCAGCGACCCCTGGTGGGTCTTCTAATAAGCGCCCCATTTCCTTTTTAAATTCTCTCACGTCCCCTGAGTTGAGAGGTACAGATATAAATCCTACCCCAGGTTGGGGTCCCCCCATAGCCGTTTCCCTTAGTGGATATAATAAATTTTCCTCCTTTCTTTCTCTAGTTTGACTTCTAGTTATTCTTTTTTCAGGAGGAGGAGTTTTTTTCACGTTTTCTGGGGAGCTGCAGGGCGAGATTCTGGTTCAGGGTCCTGACTCTGCGGAGGAAGTGGAACGTAAGGTGGAGGAGACACCAGTAACTCATCGACCTCCCTTTTCGTCTTTTTCCTTTTTTTCTTTTAATGGGAACTAATTTACTGTTTGAGTTGTACTCAGGATCCATAAAAAGGCATATTCACTCTCCTCTTTATTAAAGGATTGCTTGTTGTTAACATATATATTTAATTGCTGACATATCCAATCCTTGGAGGATCCATAAATTGGCCAATATAAGCCTGTCCTTATCTGCTTTCCTCCCCATACTTCCATGCAATAGTGAATCATTTTCTCCCTGGACTTCCCTCTCCGAGAGGGGAAACTATCCCAATGTCTAATCACTAATCCTAAGGGGCTATCTGGGGGTATATCAGGGAGCCAACCCCGACCACTTCCTCCTGCATGGAACCAGAAACTTTACTCTTCTTCTGGCCCATCTTCCGAAAGTGCCTTCTCACACACAATCCTCTCACTTCCCTCCGTTTGTGGCCCACGTCCTCGCAGACAATAGGAACCGCATTATTTGGAGGTCCACACTCACTTCGTCCGGTGGACTCCTTAAGTCCGTTTGACGTCTCACTCACTTGCATTCCAGGTACCCAAAAATCCCCAGCCAAGCGGTATCCAAATACTTACCCTATCCTGGGTCTTCACCCAGTGCAGCCAGGTGGTATCCAATTTACTCTTTTTCGAGTCTTCACCCGGTGCAACCAGGTGGTATCCACTTTACTCTTTTTCGAGTCTTCACCCGGTGCAACCAGGCAGTATCCACTTCACTCTTCATGCACGAAAATTATGGGGAACTGCAGTATTTCTTCTTTATTTTTGCTTTCCTATCTCAGTTCGGAAAATCCAAGTAAGTTAGATCGGAACTCTCCTCTGGGACCATCCGAAGATGGGGCGCCCTACCAGAGTCGAGGTCCGAGTCAACTGTCTGGATCCAAGTCACAGCACCAAATTGTTATAATTGAGTTAACAACACAAGGTCTAAACGTGGATCAATTTAATATTTATTTAGATAGGAAAGCAAAAACAGTGCTGGGCAGCTGGGGAGTCACAGCTCCACCAAGGCTCGCAAAGTTAGGTAAGCTGAGCAACCCCTTTTATCCCTCCCCGAGTTCGTTTCGCATCTTTGAAGACGCACCCCCCTTCCTCTAAGGTACATGCAATCTCCATATGGCCAGATCTTATCTCTGGGCCATTTGTTCCTTAATTGCACAAGACCGCATTCTTTGAGCTGTTCATGAGGAAAAAGTTCATGAGGAAAAATCAGTTAGCCATACCTGGGGGTAGGTCTTCACTGATTCAATTATATCTGTGCATACATACATATAAAGTATAATCCCCCTTTCCAAATGGAAACAAAAGTAAGAAGTCAGTTGAATCATGCTTCAGAGGTTTTCAATCCATACTCCTCCCTCTGAAGTAAAAGTATAGGACCTCCTTAATGCCCACTGTAGTAGAGGAGCTGTGGCATGGCCAATTGAATCTGATGCTATTGAAAAGTCTGTGTGGGATAACTGCAGTCCCAGTCTAATGCTCAGTCCAAGCATTTTTGAGGTTCAGCCTCAAAGAAAATGCCGTTCTAAAGAAAATGGAATAACATGTGGCAGTGCTCTAAAAGTGATGCATTATAGTGATTATAAGGTAACACCCAAGTATTGTTTGGATGTTAAATTCAAAATAACAGATTAGTAAAAGGATAGAAGAAGGCACGTGGAAGAGAAGAGAGGAAGTAAGGAAAAAAAGTCAAGCAACTTCATTGGACATTACTTGGTTTTTAGGTGGTCAAGGAAGAAGCAGCACCACCAGAATATTCTAGAGATACTGTCTCACTCTGTTATATCTTCACATCAGTCCTGCTGTCCATTGGCTTCTGCCTTCATTAAGAAACAACTTTAGCTGAATTTAAGTTTCTGCTTAAAAAAGTCTATGCATCTAGCCTTGCTTCACAATACCACCCTCTATTTGCCTTATAAAGAAGTTGCATAGAGGTCACAAAATCAGCAGTTGCTATGTCATGTTTTTCCACTTTCAATGCCTTAATTTAAACTACATTCAAAGCCTAAGACAGAAGGGCTTTCAGCCACAGGAATAAGAAAGGATCCATCATCTTCTAATTTGTGCCCTAAATTAATTCCCTAAATTAATCATGTCTTGTATTCACTCTTTCTCTCAACTCATATCTTTAGCATGACGGTCGTCAGACTTCTTGCAAGTGTTTGGGAATATTTGCAGCCAGAACATTGAAGGCAGTACAGAACAGCAGATGTGAAAGTGATGCAACGCTTGATCACTTAAAACTTGACAGACTGAGGGTAGTAGTTGAGTTCAAAGCAGTAAAGAGTATTTTTCAGGATGTTGTGAGAAGGCTGCTGTTCCACTTCCAATAATAAGAGCTTTTCTGTAATTTAACACAGAAAAGGAATGATGATTTATAAATTGAGCCCATAGAAAAAGAATGGCTTTTGCCCTGCTTGAAAATTAATCTTTTCTAGCTTAGCCCCAAGCTAACTTGTTCATGAATGCTTGAGCAAAAATCTCTTGCTTCTCTGCAGAAAGCTGTTTCAGTATTAAAAAAAAAAAAAAGGCTCTTAAATAGTTTAAAAACTTGTTGTTTTGTGTATTTTTCATGTTTTGTGTCCCTCTACCAGTCACCGTGGCCTTCCTCTGCCTGAAAATACTTTGCGTTAGACACTGTGGTTTCTTTTGGGAAAGGTTAGTGGTTTAGAGGAACTGCATTGTTTAGTTCTTAAATGGAATTGGAAGGTCAGAGAGGGGAGACAAATAGCGCTTCCTTGCCACAATTTTAGTTTGATTTCATTAGTTTTTCTTTGCTCCCGTAAATAAGCTTTGCCCAACCAATCTCTGATACCACAAGTGTACACACATGATAGACATCCGCCAAGCATTTATTCCTTTGTCATGTTAGAAATGCTCTGTTTCTTCATCGTGGATAACTACTGAAATTTTAAAAAATGCTGTGCACAACTTGCTGGCTTCCAGGTCATGCTATTCTGTCTGATGTGGAAAGTGTTGCTAGCATTATTGCTGAGCATTTAAGACTGTCAAGTTATATTTTCAAGCTCCTTTCATTTTCTTCTTTCATCCTCTGACATGTATTTGGTCTCATTTATTTTCTGCTCTCCTTTCCTTTCTCCCTAAAGATATGCATGTCGAACTGGCCAGAAGTTATTCTGTTCCTGACCTTATCAGGGTGGCTATTGAATCACAAATACCAGAAAGATAGAACACTGCAAGTAGTGGCAACAGTATGCCTCTTACTTGACCATTAGGCTGAAAAGAGAAAAGAGTAACATAATGGTACAGGTACTAACTTGAAAAGGAAGGAAACTGCAATGCATCTTGGGCCTTTTAAAAGCAAAAAGCAGTCCAGGATTGCTTTTTATAGAAATGCCACTTGCAAGAAAAAGGAAATCTTTGAATGATTGTGTCTGTTGTGCTGCTTGACAATAACACAGAGAGCTGGGTGATGCTGTTGGTGGCTCTCAGTTCCTTAAACACTGCTGCCCAAATAAATGCCACGTTTGAGGGTGCTCTTGTGTCAGGATAGGCACTAGCTATTGCAGGACTTGACTTGCCTTCTGAGAGACCAAACAGCTGACTTCTGAGACAAGCAAAGAGAAGCTGACAAATCTTGGGCATTAAGGCAGCTTAATGTGTCCTTGGCTGTTGTGCCCCTAGGTCACGGTGTGCTGCTGGTGGGAAAATTAGTGATATTTCATTTGGCCCATTTACAGAAGTGTGGTTTGTAGTGAAAACAAAACACTGAGGTAGCTGTGAGAAATGTAAAACTGAGGAGTTAAAAACATCTGCTCTTGTCTGTGTAGTGTAAACCCAGTCTGTGAGGAAAGAAAAAAAGATACTGGTACATGCTTGTCTTAAAAAAGGTTGCTGTAGGCAGTGATCATAATTAAAATCTAGTATATGTGTATTTTTGTAGCAAAATTAATTTTGCACTATATAGATAAATAGATCACCATTTCTATCAGCCACAATAGGTTATAAAGCAGGTAAATGTATACACGGATGGTTAAAGAATCTTGCCCCTCCCCTCCTCTTCCGCCAATTGTGTTGAGGAGGTGGAGGAGGTGTATATGCTTATATATAAGCCAGGGACCCCCAAAAATCACCATAGACATTGTAGACCTTGATTATAGAAACATAGCTTCAGCTCTCTGACATAGCTAATGCTTGTACATAGAGTCAGCACTGTCTAGACATTGTACCTTAAGTACGGCTGTGATGTGATTAGCATTTCTGAATCAGAATCCTCTGCTATTAGAGCAACCTGCTTTCCACTCTACATGACAAGTTAACTCACACATATTTGTTCACCTTGCTGCTCTCTGCTGGGTAGGATTAGAATAGTCCAGCTTGGTACCATATTCATAGCGTGTGACTAATGATTCCACCTTTGGTTGACAGAGTATAAGGTGCTTGGAGCAGGGCAATACTAGGTCTGTGCCCCATGTGAGTGGGAGGTACTCAGCAGCCTCAGAGTACACTGACTGGTGTAATGCCTCAGCAGGCCTAGGTTTATGGGACTGGGTACTCCATAACTGTGACTTAAGTTTATTAGCCAGATAAGAATGCATGTGATGATGTCACCTGTTATCAGACAGTGTGGGGCATCTTCCCAGTTTTATCCAAATGAATTATCAGCCAAGGCATGGGTGTGGTGGTACTTAGGCAGAGGCTGGCAAAGTGCTTGCATTTATTTTATTTCTTCCTGTCCTTTCTGTTGGGTTTTGTTTTGGTTATTTTTTTTCCTCTCAGTTGTGTGAAAGATAGGAGCCGAAGAAGCAAATATTCTTAAGTGCTAGGAAAATGTGAACAAGAAACTTATCCAGTATCACCATACTTATACTGCTTACTTATCTCTCTGCTTTTTACATCTATGTGTTTAAATGTCTACACCTAAGCATATATAACTTCTAAAGGTTTTCCAGAATAGAAATCCTACTTACTATTCATGAACGTATCTCCACTCCTGTTTTAATAGATTGTTATGCTACCAAACATCCTAAAATGCAGAAATTGCAACCTCCTGGTTGCAATCACTTTTAGCAGAATAAAGGCAAGAAATATAAATCCTGAACAGGAAGGCAATGTCATAGAATGTACAGCTTGCTTCCCTTCATTTTTCATTTTTTTTGCTCCACTTCTTTTTTAAAATAACATCCCCCTCCAACTCCACTTGTTTTTTAAAATAACATCCCCCTCCACCTACCTGCCTACAAAGAAACAAAACAAAAAAAAAAGCCTGGTGATTTTTATGGGACCTGACTCATGACCTTGAACATGCAAAGTAAATGACACTGAAGCAGGGAGGAGCTTTTCTCACAGCTTCCATGTCCCTGGAGTCCAAGTGTCCTGGCTTGCCAAGGACACTGCTGTCCCCTTGCAGCCACCTGGAGCCCAATACCAGAGCCTGGCAGCTCCCAGAAGCATTCACTGTATGTAGCAGAGGTGATGCTACAAAAACAATGTCTTATATTCCTGCTCTTTAATTAATATTCATAATTCACAATTCACCCTTCTGTTCCTGTCCCAGTATTTTTCCTTCTTCTTTCCAAACCAAGAGTTAATATACTCTGTCAGAGTCACCATCCCCTTCTGTACATCAGCATAAAGCATATAGCTAAGCATTTGTAGCATATCAAGGATGGGTCCTTGGGGTGGGGAGAAGCTTATTATGAACACAGAAAATAGACCACTAGAAAACTAGGTTTGGAAGAGGCATCAGTAGATCTCTTGACACTTTGTATCTGATGTATCATCCTTTCATGAATCACCACAGAAGAACCTGGCTCCATTCTCTTGATAAACTCTTCAGAGACATTGGCAGGCTACTTTTAGGTCCGCATTAAGTTTTCTCTTTTCCAGGCTGCATAAGGTCTGGTTCTTCGGCTGTCCCTCACAGCTCATTACATAAAAGATTCTAAAGGGGCTGAAAGGGCTTCTTCAGCGGCACCTGGCAGCAGGATGGTGAGTTCTGTGGTGGGGTAGACATTTTGAGGCGGTGGGAGCTTTGCTGTGCCAGGAAAATCCCAGAAAAACCCAGGCGGGGGCGGGGCTCCTGACAGGCGGCACATGCTGGTCCCGCACGGTGCCTGACGGGAGGGGGTGGTCCCGGCGGCTACTGCGGGAGATTTAAACGGTCCCCCTGGGAGCACCATGAGGAGGAGTGGGGCAGTTTGAGTGGGCAGGGTGTGAAGGCAGGGCGCGAAGGCAGGGCGCAGAGAGGACCTAGAGAGTAGACAGAAGACACCGAAGACCATGGTGGCCACCTGGCAGAAGATTAAAGCTGCTCCGTGTGCTGCAGCAGGCAGGATGGATGCTGCGACCCAGACAGACCCACAGTGGATGCATGCAGCTACACAGACCCTGGGCTGCAGGCAGTGCTCCCTCCCACACCAGCTTGTGCCTCTGTTACTGCCTCCACTTGTGAAAGCTGCACTTGAGTGGGGGAACTCCATCATATGGTGGAGGAGTTAAGGGAGGAGGTAAAGAGGCTAGGACCATCACGGAGTGTGAGAGGGAGATAGACCAGTGGAGTAGTGCCCTCTCACTAACTCAGCAGCCTGCTGGAGCTGGTATATCCAAACACTATCCACCTGCAAACTGCAAGGTTGGGTTTAAAAGAGATGGGGAATGGCAGCAAGTTCCTGCCAGACGAAGGAAACCTGCTCCCCTCAACCAGACAGCAAAACCCCAGATCCCCTTGGTGAACAAGTACCATGTGCTGCAGGTGGAATCCAATCCTGAGGATGAGGATGATGGCTCCCACAGCCTAGAATCTTTCCCTAGGCCGCACCATCTTCAGAAAAAGATAAAAACATCCTCCATCAAGAAGAAGAGGAGGGTGATTGTTGTAGGGGACTCCCTCCTAAAAGGAACAGAGGGACCCATTTACAGACCGGACCCGCTCCACAGAGAGATCTGCTGCTTACCAGGGGCATCAGTGAAGGAGGTAGCTAGAAAACTTCCTTCCCTGGTCCACGAGACAGGCTACTATCCTCTGATAGTAGTCCGAACTGGTAATGATGACCTAGTAAACAGAAAGACCAAAGCCATCAAGGAAGACTTTAGGGCCATTGGGAAAATGATGGAGGGCTCTGGGGCACAAATAGTATTCTGCTCCATCCCAAGGCTAAATAGAGAGGAGCTGGAAGTCAGGAAGAATTTGATTAATGCCTGGCTCCAAGCCTGGTGTGAGGAAAGGGGTTTCAGCTTCTTTGACCATGGGGTGGCTCACGCACCCCCAGGCTTTCTTGCTAAGAATGGGACACGTGTGTCTCCTAGAGGGGCTAAAGCCCTTGCTAAAAACTTAGCTAAGCTCATAAATCGAGCTTTAAACTAGATGTGAAGGGGGAGGGGATTGAGACCAGGCTAGACAGGAGCGAGCCTGGACGTGGGGCAATGGTGATTGGGAGAGGGTGTGCTGGAGAGGACCACTAGTACATCACCACACAGAAAGTGGGGGAGAACATACCTGGGGGTGCTAAGGGAGATATGGGCACTCTGGTGCTAGCTACTCCAGTTACCAGGCAATTGGGAATGAACTCTGCTCCCTCTAAGAGGGCTGAAGGCTTGGCAGCTCAGCTGAAGTGCATTTACACCAATGCACACAGCATGGGTAATAAGAAGGATGAACTGGAAGCTGTCATAGGGCAAGGAGCCTATGATGTTGTTGCCATCACGGAAACGTGGTGAGATGACTCATATAACTGGAGTACAGCTATGGTGGGGTACAAACTCTTCAGGCGGGATAGGAAGGGTAGGAGAGGAGACGGAGTAGCCCTCTTTGTGAGGGAGGACTTGGACACCGTTGAGATGGATTATGGTGATGAGGAGATTGAGTGCCTGTGGGTTAAAATCAGAGGAGCCCACAGGAAGGCAGATTTTGTGATGGGAGTCTGTTAGAGACCACCCAGCCAAGAAGAAGCAGCTGATGAGCTCTTCTATAAACAACTAGGGATAGTCTCAAGATCGCTACCTCTTGTCCTCGTGGGAGACTTCAATCTTCCTGATATCTGCAGGAAGTACAATACAGCAGAAAGGAAGCAGTCTAGGAGGTTCCTGGAGGGCATGGAAGATAAATTCCTCACACAACTCCTAAGTGACCCAACAAGGGAGGGTGCCCTCTTGGATCTGCTGTTTGTCAACAGAGAAGGCCTTGTGCGGGATGTGACAGTTGGAGAATGCCTGGGACAAAGTGATCATGAGATGATAGGTTTTTCAGTTCTAGGTGAGATGAAGAAGGGGATTAGCCACACTAAACTTCCAGGGGGCAGACTTTGGACTGTTCAGAAGGATGGTTGGCAAAGTCCCATGGGACTTAAGGGCAAGAGAGCCCACCTGGGCGCTCTTTAAAAAGGAAATCCTAGCAGCCCATGAGAAAACCATCCACATATTATGGAAAAGGAGCTGGCGGGGGAAAAAAACAGCTTGGTTGAGTAGGGAGATCTTGAGACACATCAAAAAGAAGAGGAGGGTCTATGAGCTTTGGAAGAAGGGACAGGCATCTTGGGTGAACCACAGGGAGGAAATGAGATTGTGCAGAGAAAAAATCAGGAGGGCTAAGGCCCAACTAGAAATCAATTGGCTAAGTCTGTGAAAGACAATAAGAAATCTTTATATAAATACATTAACAATAAAAGGAGGACTAGGGAGAATATACAGTCCCTGCTGGATGTTGAAGGAACAACAGTGACAGGGGATGAGGAAAAGGCTGAGGTACTTAATGCCTTCTTTGCCTCAATATTAATAGTAAGGAAGGTTGTTCCCTCTGTGTACAAACCCAGGAGTTAGAGGAGCAGAACAAAGCTACCATGATCCAAGAGGAAGTAGAGACTTGCTTGCCCAACTAGACACCCACTATGGGGCTGGATGGGATCCACCCAAGAATATTAAAGGAACTGCCGGATGTGCTGGCCAAACCCCATTCCATCATCTTCCAGCAGTGCTGGAAGACTGGAGAAGTTCCACTGGACTGGAGGCTGGCTGATGTTGTGCCCATCTACAAGAAGGGTCTCAGGAAGGATCCAGGGAACTACAGGCCTGTCAGTCTGACCTCAGTGCTGGGAAAAGTCATGGAACAGGTGATCTTGAGTGCTATCATGAAGCACACGCAAGAAAACTGGGTGATCAGGCCCAGTCAACATGGGTTCACAAAAGGCAGGTCTTGCCAAAGAAACCTGATTGCCTTCTATGACAAAGGGACCTGCTTACTGGACGAGGGAAAGGCTGTGGATGTGGTCTTCCTGGACTTCAGTAAAGTCTTTGACACAGTTTCTCACAGCATTCTGCTTCAGAAACTGTCAGCCTCTGGACTGGACAGGCGAATGCTCTCCTGGGTGGAAAACTGGTTGGATGGCCAAGCCCAGAGAGTGGTGGTAAATGGATTGAGTGCATTGAGTGCACCCTTAGCAAGTTTTCAGATGACACTAAGCTGGGAGGTAGTGTCGATCTGCTGGAGGGTAGGGAGGCTCTGCAAAGGGATCTAAACAGCCTGGACCTCTGGGCAGAGTCCAATGGCATGAGGTTTAACAAGGCCAAATGCCAGGTCCTGCACTTGGGGCACAACAACCCTATGCAGTGCTACAGACTAGGGGAAGAGTGGCTAGAAAGCTGCCTGGAGGAGAAGGACCTGGGGGTGTTGGTTGACAGCCAGCTAAACATGAGCCAGCAGTGTGCCCTGGTGGCCAAGGAGGCCAATGGCATCTTGGCTTGTATCAGAAACAATGTGGCCAGCAGGTCCAGGGAGGTTCTTTTCCCTCTGTACTCAGCACTGGTGAGACCGCACCTCAAATACTGTGTTCATTTCTGGACTCCTCACCACAAGAAGGATGTTGAGGCTCTGGAGCGAGTCCAGAGAAGAGTGACAAAGCTGGTGAGGGGGCTGGAGAACAGGCCTTATGAGGAGCGGCTGAGAGAGCTGAGGTTGTTTAGCCTTGAGAAGAGGAGGCTGAGGGGTGACCTCATTGCTCTCTACAACTACCTGAAAAGAGGTTGTAGAGAGGAGGGAGCTGGCCTCTTCTCCCAAGTGTTAGGGGACAGGACAAGAGGGAATGGCCTCAAGCTCTGCCAGGGGAGGTTCAGGCTTGACATCAGGAAAAAATATTTCCCAGAAAGGGTCATTGGGCACTGGAACAGGCTGCCCAGGGAGGTGGTTGAGTCACCTTCCCTGGAGGTGTTTAAAAGATGTGTGGATGAGATGCTGAGGGGCATGGTTTAGTGTTTGATGGGAATGGCTGGACTCGATGATCCGGTGGGTCCTTTCCAACCTAGTGATTCTATGATTCTATGACTTCAAGAGGACCTAGCAGTAGCCTGTCAATATCTCTAAGGAGATTACCAAGAAGATGGAGGCACACTCTTCTGTTGCGAGTTATAAGAGGACAAGAGACAGATTATACAAATTCATTTGAGAGAGATTCATACTAAGTATGAGAAAACTTTTCCTCTTGAAGATAGTGATAGGCTGCCCAGAAAAGTTCAGCAGCCTCCATCCTTGACGGTTTTCGTCATCCAACTGGATGAAGCCAGATCTGACCCCACAGCTACCTCTAGTTTGAACTGTGGGCTGGATTACAGATCGCTGGAGGTCCCTTCGAGGATGAAGGGGGTCTTTTTTCCTGTGAACAAGTGGCATGCAAGTTAAGACAATTCACTTGGCATATTCTTTATATCCAAGGCATATTCTCCTACTGCTATTTAAAAGAACAGACAAAAGCAGACAATTACACTTCTGACACTCATCTGGGAGATGGGAGATGGGAGAGGTTCAAATGCCATCTCTGAATGAAATAAAGTAAGGTTTAAATCTTAGCCTTTCCTTCAAAAATGAAGGCTTAAAAATTCTTAAATTTGCTTTTAATTAGAGTAACTCACTTCTAGCTAAATCCATTATTTTATTTTACCTAAAGCAGATAACTGTGGCTTAGCAAAGAAATGGAAAAAAGTAGATTTCAATTTGACCTGCTTTTATATTTTTCCATTTTTCAAAGCCACTGATCCAAAGCTAATAGATTAGTCACACAACTCCAAATATTTTTCTCCAATCATTCTTGGTCTTAATCTCATTTTTAATACTTCTGTAGTATTTTTTTCATATTTGGCCATTTTTCCATGATCTGTAGACATATTCTCCCTTAATGGCAGTTACTATAGAGAAAGAAGAGATGAATACTGGAACGAGGAGATCGTAACTCAAGAAACATGTTGACTTTATATTAACTAAACCCTTATGCATATAGACTCTCCATGTATGCTATTCCATGCTATTGGTGAAAATATTAAAAATGTGCAAATACAGGAAGAATGATTAGAAAGTGGTCAATCTGTCACAATAAGTTCATTTTCTAGCATTCAAGAATAACTGAATGCACTTCTTAAGCATGGTTTCCATTAAATAAATATTTAAGATAAAAATATGTCACGGTTGGGGCAATCCACAACATGTAGAAGTTGTGGGCCAAAAGACCATCTTTATTGATTTTACAAGACTTTTTATACCCCTTCCCGAGCTGCGCGTCCATGCACGATCAGTTTAGCTAAAACCCGACAGTTCATAATTGGATGACTCCTTCTCAGTTGTAACTGCATAACTGGGTGATTCCACCTGCGGCCCGGCAGCTTCCTAATCTTGTTTACTTGGCTCTTCTTGGTGCCTTCCAGCTTCTCCAAGGATACACGGGCATCTATTCAAGGCCAGTGTTTCAGTTCACACACTCTAACTCCTCAGACCAGCTGAGGTTTACCACAATTCCCCCTTTTTGTATTTGTGCTACAAAAATTGCCCATGCCTTCTCCTGCAGGGCCCTTGCAACAGAGACACAAGACATGGCAACATTAATAACACAAACACAACAACGAACAAAATCAACAATCTAGATCTTACCAAAGATAATAACTCTCTTCTTATCCGATACAACACATTCACTCAAAGTCTTCAAATTCATGTCCTTAGACTAATAATGAGAATCTATTACAGTTCTATTTTGTGATACAGCATACTCAACATTATCAACATCAGTTAACAAACCACTCAGTGAAATCAATGTAGCATTGGTCTGCTTACCTAGCCAACATTCCAAGTTCATTAGCTTTTTAAGGCGGCTGCCGTAGCAACCCCAGGTGCCAATACTGAGGCTGCTATAATTTTTTGTAATAAGGTTGGATGTTGGTGACATAAGCTCCCCAAAGCTACATAGTCCATCCTTAAGTTTCAAAAGAATTCCACCCCCCACGCTCTATCCCCACAAACTAGAAAGATCCCTAGAGGCAAAACCAACTAGAACAGAAAAGGAGCATGACGTATTAGAGGAGGTGTTTCTGCTTCAGTTGTGGGACCGAAGCAGATTCGTTCTTCACTTGTACGGACCATCCACAGCAGGCCGAACGCAGTGAGCAGGAACCCACCGAGGACCACTATCTGTGGAAACACAAGCATACCCTCTTCCCCAGGTTAATAAATCACACGGAGGTGACTATTGTACACTTTGCAGGTCTTTCACCTTAACCTTAACACTGGGGGAAATAGTGGTCGTACTATGTAGGGATTCAAAGTGGCGAACCATAGGTGGCTCCTGCATATCCTCTATTATGTTAACAAAATTCAGTACATACATGGCTTTATGATATCATGTCATCAACCAAAACAACTACCTGAACTGCAACAGTGAGCTCAATTCTCCACACATGCTTTTCCTGAATTGCCCATTCCACCATCCCAACTGTTTGCCTTGCTTTGGAGGTCAAAGACCGCAGTGCTGTAATATCAGTGTCTTCTTTTATTAGTTCTAAAAGGGGCCTCAATTGAGATGAAGTTAGGCCTAAATAAGGCTGTAACCAATTAATGATTCCTGTCAATTTCTGTACGTCATTCAAGGTTTTCACTTCCATCATTAGCTGGATTGCTTGTGGCTGCGCAGTGCGGTCAAGCACCCTCATGCCTAAATAATGCCCTCATGTCTGAGTGTGTTGTACCTTCTCTGCAGCCACCACTAGGCCAACAATTTCCCACTGCATGGGGACCATTGTAGGTGAGGGCAATCCCAGTTGCAGAGCTCCCATTGTTGCCATCACCTCATTGATCCAACATAAATCATGTAATAATCGCCATTTTCCTGATTTTTTCTTAATCACAAACACTGGGGTATTCCACGGGCTATGGGATGGTTCAATATGACCTGCAGCTAGTTGTTCTGCTACCAAAGTCCACAGGGCTATAAGTTTTTCACAATTGAGAGGCCACTGATTCACCCAAACCGGCTTCTCTGTTAACCATCTCAAAGCCAGTGTAGGTCTCTTCATGCCCTGCAACACAGTGACCCCTAATGAAAATCCGTGGTTATCCGAACCCCCCATTGTGACAGTGTCTTTCCCATAAGTTCAAAGGGGCCACAGTCACATAAGGTCGAACAGTAGCCTTTTGTCCTTTCAGGTTGGTGATGAGTACTGGTTTCGCTGCCATGAAACTGTTGGTGACTTCCCCCAGGCCCACTATGCCTTGAGTGGTAGAGATCACAGGCCAAGAGGAAGGCCAATCTCGTTGAGAAATAATAGTGACATCTGCACCTGTATCTAATAGTCCATTTACCTTCAACGATATTGGCAATGCCTGATCCATGGATAATGTACACACCATTTGTGGTCGACTGTCAGACAGTGTTTGCATCCAAAGCACTTATGGTTGTCCGGTGGATCCAAACACTCCAGTGCCTCAGGTGACCTGTTCAGTCCTAGGGACACAACTCATAAAAGGTATAAGTTGAGCAATGCGAGTGCCTTTTTCCACTGTAACAGGTGGAGTGGATGTTTGACGGAAGAAAATACGGGACAACACGCACCGATCAATGTGATCCAAGTGAAGCCATTTTATTTAGGGTTCGTTCTGCTTTTATAAAACTGTTTAACTTAGGCCCGCCTTCAACAGTTACCTTCCTAATTTGCATAACACAACAGAGTCGTTGTAACCTTTTATAACCTTGAGGACCCTGGCTATGGCTTCCCAGCTCATCCCAGCCATAGTGCTTGGGTTGCTCATTGTGTGTTGCTACCCAACAATTCCCCCGT
Organism: Phaenicophaeus curvirostris; assembly: GCF_032191515.1. Classification (NCBI taxonomy): domain Eukaryota; kingdom Metazoa; phylum Chordata; class Aves; order Cuculiformes; family Cuculidae; genus Phaenicophaeus; species Phaenicophaeus curvirostris. Next base: position 40,797,922 of record NC_091394.1, read on the forward strand.
TTTCTTTTTGAGCGACCCAAGCACTACAATACTGGCAATGAAGATAAACAATCCTTGCTTTAACGCTCCAACAAGCCACTTCTTGACTTGTGACATAGCTTCAAGAGCTGCAACTCCTGGGGCTAATACACCGGCAAAAACTTTTTCCTCAAAACTCCAAAACCGAAAAATTTTTTCCTCAAAACTCCAAAAACATATTGTATCCTTGGTGTAAACAACGTTAACTTTCCCAAATAACAAGGTCCACCAACTGGTTTGCTGGGTATTCCGCCCCCATGCTCTGTCACCACAGATTAGAAAATATCTGGGTGGAAGAGCCTTTTCAGAATCGTTATTCCAAATTCCCTTTTCTGTCAAAAGACCACCCCAGTTTCTTCTTCCGATGTGAGGTCCTCTTGCTCCGTCGTCTTCCTTTCTTTCCAGGGCTTGATCCACTTTTGTGGCACCCAGCGAGGTCCAGTATCTGTTAGGACACGAGCATAACCTCTTCCTGTCATTTTTAGTTCAACAGGTCCTTTCCATTCACCTGAGTCCCAGTCTTTGTATTGTACTTTGATACCTTGCTGGTCCTGGTTATTCAATCCTGATTCTAGTGATCGATGATGAATTACAATTGGAGGGCTATTCCTAGTTCCAGTGAGGCGCAAAAAATTTAACACATAAGTCGCTTTTGCAATTCTTTCACTAGGGGGTAATACATCTCCTCCCCCTTTTTGTTTTTGCAAAAGGGACTTCAAGGTTGCATGAGAACACTCAATGATTGCCTGACCCGTTGGAGAATGTGGGATACCCGTGTTATGACGGATTCCCCATTGAACACAAAAATGTTTACATTTTTGAGAGACATAAGCTGGCCCATTATCTGTTTTTATCATTTGAGGTATCCCTAGTGCCATTATGGCAGCATACATGTGTTTAATTACGTGTTTTGCAGATTCCCCGGTCTGTGCCGTGGCCCGTATGGCCATAGAAAAAGTATCTACTGAGACATGCACATATTTCAATCACCCAAACTCTGGAATATGGGTCCCATCCATTTGCCATAATTGTAAGGCTTGAAGCCCTCTGGGGTTTATTCCAAATCCTAATCCCATACCTTGTTTTTGACAATCTGGACAAGAATTGATTATACCTTGTGCATCAGACAGAGGAATATTAAATTGTCGTTTAAGTACTTTAGCACTTTGGTGAAAAAATTCGTGTGAGGCTTTAGCTTGTAAAAAGAGATTTGTTCGAGGATCATTCCAAACTGCAGCAACAAGGCAATCGGCATGATTATTCCCGATTGCCAGGCCAAAATTAGGTTGATGGCTTCGTATATAAGTAATAAAATACTCATGCTCTCGTTGCTCCAACAGGTACAGCAATTGTAACAATAAGGCATACAAAACTGCATTTTTAACTTCTTTTATCATAGCCCGTTCTATTCTACAAACAGTACCTACAACATATAATGAATCAGAAACTATATTAATAGGCTGTGATGTATATTGTTGAAATACCCAAACCACTGCTCGTAGCTCCATAGTTTGTAATGAATCACCTGGCTGTGTGAATATTAACTTCTGGTTCCACTGTCCTCGCTTTTGCCAGGTAATAGCAGCCCTACCAGATTTCTTTCCTGCATCTGTAAAAAATGTAATGCCTTTCACTGGCGTTTCAGATCGCATCAGTATCTGTTCAAAGGTTTGGTTTTGTATCAAAGGAATCAATTTGCTAATTGGATACGTGTTGCTAACCTCTCCCATAAAATCTGCTAATGCAATCCCAATAGGTTCTGAATGTCCCGTAAGCCAATCCAAATATCCCTTATTAATTGGCAGGTAAATTCGTGAAGGCCCAGTCCCAGACAATTCCAAACATCTTTTCCTGCCTTTCATAATCAATTGACCAAACAGCTCAAGTCTAGTGGTTATAGTATTTTTCAGTTGATACGGTAAAAATATCCATTCTATGATTTGAAACTTTTGTTCTGTCTGTCCCAAAAGGTCAAAGGATATTTTTGATCTTGAGCAGAGTTAACAATACTAGCTCCAAAGGCTCATCTGCCACATAACGAGTTACGTTAGCTTTTAAAAGTTTTCTATGATTTTGTCCAGCTGCCCATCAGTGGTCACTCCCCAAAATTTGATACCAATCCTGTCCCCATTTGAGACAACACATCTTGTCCTAATAATGCTTTGCTGAGGGAGAAAGTAGCCAATAAATCCCCTTGTTTGTTTTTTTTCGTGAGCAGTGCAAAGTAAGCCCAGTGGCTGCTTTTTGGCTAGGCTAACGATAGCTCCACTAGTTTTCTCAGCCTTGGGGGGGGCTGGTCCTCTTTCCAAAGGGAGCTATAGTAGCGGCTATTAGTCCCTTTGTCCAAGGGGCTGCAGGCCGCTTTTTTGCCAACCAACGTAGGTCAGATAGGGGCAGGCCAGGCATTAAATATCGGGGAAGCTCCTCTCCTATTCCAGGAATAGGGATTTCAATCTCATCATTCTGCTCCCAAAATCTATTTCCTCTACCCCAGCAGAATCCTGCTTGAATCACAAAGCACAGCGCTCCCTCGAGCTCCTGCAATCCAGCCAGCTCCCTTAGGGCACATGCATTTGCTTTCCCTACAGTAGAGGTTTCAGACTTCGCCCCCTTATCAATAACAATTGGGGGCTGGAGTTTGAAATCAGGATCTGCATCAAGAGCAAGATGAGGTTCTGCCACCCCGTCATTAATAATGATCAGGGGCTGGAGTTCGGGATCAGAATTGGGAATAGGATCCGATTTCATCACCACCACCACCACCCCCCCCCCCCCCCCCCCCCCCCCCGTCCTCCCAAAAACAATGAGCCTCATGCTGCAAACTAGAAAAACCCGTCTGACAACACCCCCCACTGCTGTCCAAAAGCGGCGATGTGATGCCTTCTGTTTCACCAACAGGACCCGCTCGAGCCACCCGCTCGGACTCTGGGGCTGCATCCAACGGACTGTAAGGTCCCTCAAGTTCTTGCTGAGAAACTCTAATCCTGTCCTCTCCCTCATAAGCAACCTCCGTTTCAAACAGGGTTCGGAGCTCAGGGGCACGATGAGGCCGCACCCTCTCATCCCAACAATAAGTGGCTGCTTCCTGATCACACAAATGTTCCCAAGCTTGATAAAAGGCAAGGCGCTGAGATGGGGATAATAGTAACATAACTAATTGCCGAATATCTGCAGGACAAAGGGTATGACCCGTAAATATAAAATCTAACAAACCCTGTGTAAATGGTGATTGCAAACCATATTGTGTACAAGCAGCCTTGACTTCTTTTAGTAATTTCCAATCGAATGGTTCCCATTCACTCGCTCCTGTCTGTGTATTTAACAATACAGGATACGCTTCCACAGTTACCCCTTCTAAAACCGCGCCCTTAATTACTCCCTGCCAACGCGCTCCCGGTCCCCCCCACCTTGTCCCCCCAGTCCCGGTATCAAACCCCATCGATGGTAGAGCCACTGCAGTCGGGTCAGGCCGTGGCTGCATTCCTGGGTAGTCAGGCGGAGGTGGTTGGCTCTCCTTTTCCTGGCGAAGTCGAGTTTCTTCCAGCTTTGCCAGCAGTTTATCAAATTCTTGTCTGAAATTGGAGCACTCCGGAGAGGGCGACACAGGACGTTCAGAGTCCTCACTAAACGAACCCTCAAAGGAATTAATTGAAGGACTTTCTGGAGGAGGAGGCAGAGGAGGAGGCCAAGGAGGACCTTTACGTCCTTCACCTTTGGTAGCGTGAACCTCCTCATGTTCTTCCGCTGGGGTAAATGGGCGAGAAGGCCAATCTTTGGGAGGTGGTGGTGGTGCCTTTGTGGGTAAATTACTTTCACGGAACGATAATGCAGATGCGAATTAACCACCACTGTTCTCTTGATTCCTATGCACAGCAGCATAAGCCGATGCCGCAACTTCTCGTTCGACTTTCATATCACACAATGTCTCTTTAACTAATCGCCAAAGAGTAAGATACTGCCAAAGGCTCTTATTTCCTTTCAAGCATTCATCAAACAATCTTTGTCCCATTCTCTCCCAAGTTTCTTCCTTAAATAGGGCAGTGGTTGTTGTTACAACGCCGCTTTGATAAGCCCATCTTAACATAGACTGCATCGCAGCTTTTTCGTAAGTAATTCCTCTCATTGAGAGCATATGTTGGAGGAGCTTCTGCGCAGATTCTATCCGAGCCTTGTCCTCGGAAGAAAGCGCCTGCCCCATCTCCTCCCCGACCGCTCGCCTGGCCAGTGGCGAGTTCCCTCAATTCTTTAAGCTGCGCAGCTCTGCCAAATCTTTTCCCGAGTGCCGGGGACAGCACTCACCTAACGGTTGGCTTTTCCGTACCCCCTGCTCTGCGTCTTCAGTCGTTCAAGGCAACTTCGGCAGGCCATCCGAGGGTTCCTGTTTGGGCGCCATTTGACGGAAGAAAATACGGGACAACATGCACCGATCAATGTGATCCAAGTGAAGCCATTTTATTTAGGGTTCGTTCTGCTTTTATAAAACTGTTTAACTTTAGCCCGCCTTCAACAGTTACCTTCCTAATTTGCATAACACAACAGAGTCGTTGTAACCTTTTATAACCTTGAGGACCCTGGCTATGGCTTCCCAGCTCCTCCCAGCCATAGTGCTTGGGTTGCTCATTGTGTGTTGCTACCCAACAGATCTTGAGACCATAGCATAAAGTTGTCCCTCATAGTCAGCATCAATGACTCCCGCATGTACCAAAAGTCCTTGTATAGTAGCACTTGATCGTCCAATTAATAATGCACTTAGTCCATTTCCAATGGGTCCCCAAGCATCCAAGGGAACCTTATGCACTCCCTGTGTTGTTAGAGTTACTGTGTCGGCAGTGGATACAACCATGACAGCTGATCCTTTGGTTTTCCTTGACAGCCGGTCGCATAGGCCCGTGTTTGAGGATGGCTGCGGGATGGATTGATTGCTGATGCGGCAGGCATTTTTGTCTGCGTGTGCCCCCTTGCGCTCTTCTTGCCCTTGCAAGGGTTGGTTATTTAGATAACCTCTGAACCAACACTGTGTTGCAAAGTGGCTGCTTTTCCCACACATAAGATATGTGATCCCTGCTACACCCGCTGCTTCAGCTGCGTTATCTCTCTTGTTCTTGTTTGGGCACGCTCATTTAAAATGCCCGACCTGGCCACAATCAAAACATCTTAAATCCCTCGTTTTCGCAGCAGCCAAGGCCACGGCTAGGGATGTTACTGTATGCCCTACGGATCCCACCTTGGCACAAGCCTGTATCATGGCGTCCAGGGTGGGGTCCCCGGCAACGCTTCAATTATCTTCTAGCAATCATCATTTCCATTGTCCCTTGCAAGCTGAGTTACTAGCATAGTTCTTAGATTTACATCAAACACTTGCCTTTCCACTGCAGCTTGCAATTTTTCAACAAACTGTAAAAACGGTTCTGTAGTCCCCTGCCAAATTGTGGTATATTTTGCTTTAGGTTCAGCTAATTCGGCCATATGTATTAGTGCTTCCAGACCCACAGCCTTGACCTGCTCTAAAACCAGCGGATGCCACTGTGCCTGATGCTGTGGGTTAGAAAACTGTCCTGTCCCTGTTAGTACATCCACACCAGTACCAAAACGCACATCGTCTTGTGGAAGCTGTAAATGCCTAAGTGCCTGGGCCTCAGCCTTCTGTGCCCATATTGATCTAAAAACAGTGCACTGTACTGGTTGAAACATTATCTGCGCTAGCATAGCAAAATCAAAAGGAGTCATTTCTTCCATAGACAACAGCCTGAGTAACTGCATAGTTTCCAGAGAATTTGGACCATATTGTGCCACAGTTTTCTGCAAATCTTGAACCACTTTCCACGAGTACGGTATGTGCTCATCCATTACCCCCTTCGCTGGATCCCCCTCACAATGGGAAATGCCAGTGCCACAGAAGGATCAGCAGCAGGCTCTACTAACGGGATATCTATCATCTCAGACAGCTTCTAATCCCCCTCTCATAAAGCCTGTGCTTTTACCTTCTGCCGAAAGGACAAAGGATTGTATGCACGGATAGTAACACGCACGGGAGGCAAATTCCCTAATTGAGATATTCCTCTGCAAGAGGGACCCCCAAGAGGTTTTTCTGACTGTCGTTTTACTCTGTGTCTTTGCTCATTCTCTTTCTCCCCACCCCCAAACATCTCATCATCCCATTCGCCAGGCCTTTCTTCTGGGAGTGGCGAGTACCTTGACAAATTTACGCAGTGCTGATGTCCTCCTTCGTCTAACAGAGAAAGTGGTGGGGCCGACGGCTCTACCAGAACTATACTATCAGTATCAGATGGCAATGATTCTGGATTGTCTGGCAGCTCTACAGGTATCCTAATTGTTTTACCGCCGGCTGTGAAAGGGTGTCTTGTGCACATCCCATCATCAGAATTATCCCAAAGCTCCCCTCTCCTCCATGGGTCATGAATTCTAGGGCGTGCTCTGGAATCTAGCCTATAACCTGGAATCAGTTCCTCTGCAAAGAGCAACATGGGAGGCGCACAATGCTGTATGGTATCAAAAGCATGAGCGATGCCCTCTGCCTGGTCCCACTGCAAATTAAAATCATTCAGGGTCTCATAAAGAAGACGCCATGTTGGTAAAAGTGCTGCTGTGTCTTTATCCCCCCCACGTAGCAGAGTCAACCATTTTATCGCCCATCTCCATCCAGACAGTAACATTAAAAGGATTTACGGTAGTTGCTTCATATCCCTGTTCTTTACTCCACAGGAGCAATTTTCGCAAGTCTGACTTCTAACTTAACTCACATAGAAATGATTGTTGTCTCCCCCTTACTTAAGGAAGTACCCATATTTCCCAGCAGCTCACCTCAATCCAGGTGCTTTCTTCTATGAACAGCTCTGGAGACTCTCTCCCACACCGGTCAGCCAGCAGCGATGGAAACGCTTTTCCTTCACCGCTCAGCTTGCAGTTCTGGAGACCTACTACTCCACTGTTCAGCTGGCAGCTCTGGAGACTCTCTCTCCCACCAGTCAGCTGGCAGCATTGGAAACTTTCTTCCTTCATCGCTCAGCTTGCAGCTCCGGAGCCCCACTCCTCCACCGCTCAGCTTCTCTGGGTACCCTATGGCTCTGCGGATCTGTTGTCCAATTCCTCACAGCTCTCCGGTCCACCGTCTATGGTGCAAGTGCCACGATCACGTCGGGGTCACCAGATGTCGCGGTCGGGGCAATCCACGACGTGTAGAAGTTGTGGGCCAAAAGACCATCTTTATTGATTTTACAAGACTTTTTATACCCCTTCCCGAGCTGCGTGTCCATGCATGATCGGTTTAGCTAAAACACGACAGTTCATAATTGGATGACTCCTTCTCAGTTGTAACTTCATAACTGGGTGATTCCACCTGCAGCCTGGCAGCTTCCTAATCTTGTTTACTCGGCTCTTCTTGGCGCCTTCCAGCTTCTCCAAGATGCCAGCTTCACTGGCATCTATTCAAGGCCAATGTTTCAGTTCACACACTCTAACTCCTCGGATCAGCCGAGGTTTCCCACAAAAATATACACTTGCTTTTCAAGTAAGAGATGCACTGAAATGTCTCTGAAAAAAACCCAGATTGTTTCCCACTATTGTTGCAGGACTTCAGGAATATCTATTCTCCTATAATCTATTGACATCACATTTAACTGGCATTCTTATTTTGCCAATGGCCTACTAAGGACTTATATTAATTAGTAGTAATGAGACAGTTCTAACTACCCACTGTCATTAATTTCTTAAATATGTACAATAAGATGCACACTAATTTTGACAGTTAATTAGTACCTGCCCACATTCTCCCTCTTTTAAAATTGCTCTAAAGTAGATCTAAGAGTTAATCATCATAAAACAGTACTTCTTACACTGCTGAAGTACAGCCTTTTCAAGTAATACATTCCTAAATTTAAGCTGAAATTTGCTCTTTGTCAAGAAGACAGAATTTGTCTGTAGACTTCCTAAGTTATAGATGCAGTTATCCAGCAGAAAGGCTAAATGACTTTATCCAGTTACACATTTTGCTGAAACCCACCTAAGAAAGGCCTCTTAGCTTTAACTGAGTTTTGTGTCAAAATATCATACCAGATATGAGAGGCAGCCCTTTGCCTAGTAAGACAGAGAAGAAACACCCATGGGATTGATGATAAAGGCTTTTACTACAGAAGTGAGCTCAAACTCCTCAGTCTGAAAGGTAAAAAAATGGGATTTAACCTAAGCACATTGGCACTGTTCTGTGAACACTATAGGAAACAGTCTGGCAGCTCACACAGACACTTAAAACTATCTCTGGAGATGAAGGCAGAGGTTACTGCTTCCACTCTTTATTTCTAACTCTCTTCATTTTCTATCAGACTCATCCTTTACCAGGTATCTTGTTCTCTTGCTCCCCTACCCTTTAATTAATGCAGTGCATTAATGCAGGAGGAATAATAGTGAACAAATAGAGGTGCTGATGACAGCTATTGGGCATATTGATGTGCTGCAAGCCAAGCCATTGTTGTAGCATGATGACAGAGCACTATTTTATGTAACAAGTACCTAGAAAAAAATAAGAACATGATATTTCAGTTAAGATGATGGGAAACTTTTTTTTTTTTCTCAGTCTCCTATTTAAAAAGAATTTCAAACCATTTCTGGACCATATTCTAGTCAGACCTCTTCCTTAAGACCTCTTCCTTTCAGAGTGTCCTTAGACACTCTGAAATTACCTTAGTGAAGAGCTATTGAGCAAAACATACATATATGGTACCATATAAAAGGGCAGTGCATTATTAAACTGATGAGTTGAGTAAGAAGAGTCTGAAAGAGCTTAGACAGTTGTTTCCTATGGCAAAAACGTACCGAAAATTCATGGCAAGTAGTCCACGCTTTGAATCTGCTACCAGACAGTGACAAGCTGAAATACACAGTAACCACCACTGATTCCAAAACTATATTGTTGCCTCAGCCCAAATTACCTCAAAGACACCTTATTCGGCTCTGACAGACTATGAAATGTAGTATTTCATGTAATCATTTCAGCATTAAAATTAATTCACTGTAGATGAATAGCCTCTCTAAAGTGTCAGTCTCAGATCTGCTTTTACCAGAATTCATTAGCTTTATCCCTCTGCAAAGATCTAAGGTGCCCTCAAAGGATCTTCAAAGTCAGAGACATAAGCCAAAGTCACCCTGCATCCTTCTAGCCGCAGAAGGAAGGACTCTATAATAACATTTAGTCACCAGATGACACTAGTACCGAAACTAAGTGGCACGGACAGCAACGTTACCCCAATGGGATAAGGTAAAACTGTGCTATGATTTATCTCTCAAAATTTATTTGAACACCAAAAATTGAAGTTAATTAAGGTTCTGGAGGAAGTTGCAGTAGTTTGATAGTTAAATAAATACAGATGAGAGAACTTTACAATCTCCACTGTGAATGTTGCCATTTTCTCTTCACTATAAAAAAAAGAGGGAAGGTGAAGTCTCTCACTGTACCTGCAAGTACTCTAACTGAAGATGGTAGCTATGACCTGCTATGGTCAGTAAGGAAACATTACATTTAGTTCTGACATATTACTTCATTATGAAGCAAAGTGTAACCACAGAGTAGAAGTAGCTGCTAATCTGAGAAGACAATCAAAACTGAGGGATGAATCCTTCCGTTTCCTCAACTACTAGTTTTTTAGCTGCATGCCAGTCCACTCTCTGTCATGGATAATCCCTTCTGATTCTCCCCTTTGAGATATTAGCAGCTCTGAAATGAATCACCGTAGCTCAGGTAAACTCTCCTACAGCAGGTTGAAGACGGGCTTACATTTCCATATAGGATGGCCACCAGCTGGAGAATGGACGGAGTCATTTTGCAAACTCAAATGCATTTGTTCAGCATTACTCACTGGAATTCAACCCCAGAGATGTGAATTTGGGATCCACATATTCTCAGGTATTAATTTCTCCCTCAGGGTTCAAGAGTCAAATCACCCTTCCACGAGACCCATGTAATGTATACACTTATTAGTTAACTAAGATACCAGCTTTGAAGCTTCTCTCCCAAAGAGCTGAGATATAAATATACATTTAAAATGCTGTGTTACCTGACTATAGACAAATCAAGACATTGCCATGACAGACATTAAGCTACTGTCTAAAGGTTAGTGCAACGTATTGTGCCTAGCCTAGCAATGTGCTAGAAACACACAGTTTACCCCTCACACTTGAAGTTGTTTCTATACGATTTCTCTTCAGAGAACAGGTTTCAACACTTGAAAACCACACACTTCACAAACACTTAAAGGAGCAAAAGTAATATGTCTTACTAAAACTTTGAGAAAAAACAGACTCGATAACATAAAAGAAAACTGCCAAGTTTTCTCAAGTTTATGGGACTCAAGCAAACATGACGCATAGCTTGCTAAAATACAACAATTGTGTATCCCTGAGGTCAAGGTCCTGGGGAGTGTCCAGAGAAGAGCAACAAAGCTGGTGAAGGGACTGGAGAACAAGTCTTATGAGGGGTGGTGGAGGGAGCTAGGGTTGTTTAGCCTTGAGAAAAAGAGGCTGAGAGGAGACCTTATCACTCTACAACTACCTAAAAGGAGGTTGCAGAGAGGTGGGTGCTGGTTTCTTCTCCCAAGTGACAGGCGATAGGAAAAGTGGGTATGGCCTCAAGCTGCCTCAGGGGAAGTTTAGATTGTACATTAGGAAAATATCTTCACAGAAAGGGTTATCTAGCACTGGAACAGGCTGCCCAGTGGGATGGTTGACTCACCATCCCTGGAGGTGCTTAAAAGATGGATAGATGAGGTGCTTAAGGATATGGTTTAGTGGCAGATGGACACTGTTGGACTCAGTGATCTCAGAGGTCTTCTAGAACCGGGTGATACTATGATTCTATGATTTTCAAATTGGAAATTTGTTGAGAAGGGGTTTTTTATTAAAATTGTTGATAAAATATATAATGAGGTCAGGAGTTAGAAGATTTCAGAGAAGTTATATAACCATCTAATCCTAATAAGAATATCTAAAACTACATTTAATGGGGAAAAAAGAAGGACACGAATGTTTATATTATTCAGGGCATAAGTCAACTTCTGAAAAAGGTAGAAGAAATTCTGGTCACACTGTTATCTCATCATTAGCTGCATTTTGTTCCAGTAAAACATCAGTGATTATCAGAGAGCGATAACACAATCTGAACCTTTAACACAATTTCTATGTTCACACCTCCCAGCCTCTCTCTAGCAGAGCTAGAATGCAGAATGAGAATTGCAAGTATCAGCATTTACATTAGTAATAATGCCTAAGAAGCCAACAGCAGCTTAGAGACAAAAAACAGCAGCTTGCTGCTTGGGCAGCATGTGCAACCCAACTTCAGTATATCATATGGTGACCACCTGAGGAACCTGAGCAAGCGTAAGTATATGGGACCTGATGAGATGCAACCCAGAGTCCTAAGGGAATTGGCTGATGTTGTTGCCAAGCCACTCTCCATGATATATGAAAAGTCATGGCAATCAGAAGAAGACCATGGCGACTGGAAGAAGGGTAGCATTGCCCCCATTTTAAAAGGTGTAGAAAAGATGACCTGGGAACTACCGACCTGTAAACACATTGTTCCCGTTTTTAAAAAGGGTAGAAAAGATGACCTGGGAACTACTGACAGAATCACAGAATCACCAGGTTGGAAAAGACCCACCGGATCATCGAGTCCAACCATTCCTATCAAACACTAATCCATGCCCCTCAGCACCTCGTCCACCTGTCCCTTAAACACCTCCAGGGAAGGTGACTCAACCACCTCCCTGGGCAGCCTGTTCCAGTGCCTGATGACCCTTTCTGGGAAAAATTTTTTCCTAATGTCCAGCCTAAACCTCCCCTGGCAGAGCTTGAGGCCATTCCCTCTTGTCCTGTCCCCTAACACTTGGGAGAAGAGGCCAGCTCCCTCCTCTCTACAACCTCTTTTCAGGTAGTTGTAGAGAGCAATGAGGTCACCCCTCAGACTCCTCTTCTCAAGGCTAAACAACCTCAGCTCTCTCAGCCGCTCCTCATAAGACTTGTTCTCCAGCCCCCTCACCAGCTTTGTCACTCTTCTCTGGACTCGCTCCAGAGCCTCAACATCCTTCTTGTGGTGAGGAGTCCAGAAATGAACACAGTATTTGAGGTGCGGTCTCACCAGTGCTGAGTACAGAGGGAGAACAACCTCCCTGGACCTGCTGGCCACGCCATTTCTGATACAAGCCAAGATGCCATTGGCCTTCTTAGCCACCTGGGCACACTGCTGGCTCATGTTTAGCTGGCTGTCAACCAACACCCCCAGGTCCTTCTCCTCCAGGCAGCTTTCTAGCCACTGTTCCCCTAGTCTGTAGCACTGCATAGGGTTGTTGTGCCCCAAGTGCAGGACCTGGCATTTGGCCTTGTTAAACCTCATGCCATTGGACTCTGCCCAGAGGTCCAGGCTGTTTAGATCCCTTTGCAGAGCCTCCCTACCCTCCAGCAGATCCATGCTTCCACCCAGCTTAGTATCATCCACAAACTTGCTAAGGGTGCACTCAATGCCTTCATCCAGGTCATTGATAAAGACATTGAACAGGGCTGGACCCAGCACTGAGCCCTGGGGAACATCAGTTGTAACTGGTCTCCAGCTGGATTTAACACCATTTACCACCACTCTCTGGGCCCGGCCATCCAACCAGTTTTCCCATCCATGAGAGTGTGTGCCTGTCCAGGCCAGAGGCTGACAGTTTCTCAAGCAGAATGCTGTGAGAAACTGTGTCAAAGGCTTTACTGAAGTCCAGGAAGACCACATCCACAGCCTTTCCCTCGTCCAGTAAGCAGGTCCCTTTGTCATAGAAGGCAATCAGGTTTCTTTGGCAAGACCTGCCTTTTGTGAACCCATGTTGACTGGCCCTGATCACCCAGTTTTCTTGCGTGTGCTTCATGATAGCACTCAAGATCACCTGTTCCATGACTTTTCTCAGCACTGAGGTCAGACTGACAGGCCTGTAGTTCCCTGGATCCTTCCTGAGACCCTTCTTGTAGATGGGCACAACATCAGCCAGCCTCCAGTCCAGTGGAACTTCCCCAGTCTTCCAGGAGTGCTGGAAGATGATGGAAAGACCTGTCAGCCTCAGCTCTGTGCCTGGGAAGATCATGGAACAGATCCTCCTAGAAGCTATGCTAAAAGATATGGAGGACAGGGAGGTGATTCAGGACAGACAGGGGCTTCACCAGGGGCAAGTCCTTCCTGACCAACATAGTGACTTTTTATGATGGAGTAACCACAGCAGTGGACACAGGAAAACCAACAGATGTGATCTATCTAGACTTCTGTAAAGCCTCTGACACAGTCTCCCACAGTCCCCCTTCTCTATAAATTAGAGAGATATGGATTTGATGGGTACACTGTTTGGTGGATAAGAAACTAGTTGGATTCAGAGAGTAGCGGTCAATGGCTCAAAGTCCAGATGATGATCATTGACAAGTGGTGTCCCTCAGGGGTCTGTGCTGGGACCGGTGCTGTTTAATATCTTCATCAATGATATAGACAGTGAGATTGAATGCACCCTCAGCAAGCTGAGTGGTGTAGTAACACACCAGAAGGATGGGATATCATCCAGAGGGACCTGGACAGGCTGGAGAAGTGGGCCTGTGAGAATCTCATGAGGTTCACAAGGCCAAGTACTAAGTGCTACACCTGGATTGAGGCAATCCCCAACTTCAGTACAGGATGGGGTATGACGTGATTGAGAGCAGCCCTGCAGAGAAGGACTTGGGGGTGCTGATTGATGAGAAGCTCGACATGATAGTGTTTGATAGGAATGGATGGACTCGATTATCCGGTGGGTCTCTTCCAGCCTGGTTATTCTATGATTCTATCAGCTGGCAGTGTGCACTTACAGCCCAGAAGGCCAAATCGTATCCTGGGGTGCATCAGAAGAAGTGTGGCGAGCAGGTCAAGGGAGGTGATTCTGCCCCTCTATTCCTCTCTTGTGAGACTTCACATGGAGTACTGTGTCCAGTTCTGGAACCCTCAACATAAAAAGGATATGGAACTGTTGGAACGGGTTCAGAGGAGGACTATGAAGATGGAGAACTTTCAATATCAGTACAGGCTGAGAGAATTGGGCTTGTTCAGCCTGGAGAAGAGAAGGCTCCAAGGAGACCTTATAGTGACCTTCCATTACACAAAAAGGGCCTACAAGAAAGCTTGTAGTGATAGAAAGAGGAGGAATGGTTATAAATTAGAGAGGGGCAGATTTAGGCTAGGCATAAGTAGGAATTTCTTCACAATGAGGGTGGTGAGGCACTGGAACAGGTTGCCCGGGGAAGCTGTGGCTGCCCCATCCCTGGAAGTGTTCAGGGCGTTCAGTGTTCAGTGTTCAGAATGTCCCTGCCCATTGCAGGCGGGTTGGAACTAGATGATCTTTATGGTCCCTTCCAACCCAAACCATTCTATGGTTCTATCACACTATGATTCATATTGCAGGTCTTTTATTTTTTATTTTTCTAAACAGTTTGCATTAATTTTTAAGCTTATAATTACATTAAGACAGTTTGTAGCTTTCTGTTTGCATAATACTAAGTACATGAAAAAGCAAAAGGAAGACTCACTCAGGTTACCAAATTGATGAAGCAGCACCAGGCAAAGCCAGTAGGTTATAGGAGAAAAAGCCAAACAAACAAATGCAAACAAACAAAAAACCCAGTACTAAGGAAAAAACTGATCAAGAAGAGAAAAACAAATGAACATCATAGCAGTGACATTCAGATTTCAGGAGATATCTTCTGCTTTCACTATTACCACTAAAAGTGAAGGCACTCACTGGTGAGAAACGAAAAGCCAAACCAACCAACCAAAAACCTATGCCACCCCGAAACAATAAAAACACCACACAAACCCCAAAACATTATTCCTATAAACAGGGCTTAGACACACATGTGCAGAAACAACTGGGTCTACTCACAAAGTGTAAGAGAAGTAAAAGCACTTCTGGGTTCTAATCAGGTTTAAAGAGACATCAATCCAGGGAGAAAAAGATGAGGATAATTTCTCAGAGAAGCTTGGGCTAATTTGTCCTCATTTCTCTATGTTTTTGGCCCATTGATAGGAGAAAAAAAATCACCTCAGCATTTTAGAGAAATAAGCAAGAAATAATAGCGGAGGATAGAGCTGGAAAGAGAAAATGAAAGGTGCGAGTTTGCTTTTCTACTAGGTTTTGTTGAGGGCAGTTAATGTACTTTTGAACATTACATGAGAAAAATACTTGGCATAATTGAATTCACTTTGAGCTTGTAAACCTCAGGAAAGTAGCTAATTCCAAATTGGTTATAATGAGAAATCAACCGTTTTGTGCCTGGGTTTTTGCTCCCACTCTAAAGGAAGAAAATACAGACTTTAGTTCAAAGCCTAATACTCATTTAAAGTCAGCAGAAAAATGTAATCCTTGTTAACCATTTTCCTTTGTGCACCACTGAAAGGCATTTACATACTCTAGGCTATAAAAGGCAATATAAGGCAATAAAATACTATGGATTTAAGAAAAAAAAAGTTTTTTTCAGCTAACTTCAGTTCCTGAATGAATCAAAATGTATTCTCAATATTTGATTGAATATCCCCCCCTCCTTACAGCTCATTAAATCTGCCCTTTTGAAATGTTGCAGCAGCTGAAGCAAGACACAGCACAGAGAAGATAAAACACTACCACACTCTACCAGGCTCCAGGCTGCCCAACCAGCTCCTCTGACGGCATCTGCAGCTGCATATTCAGCCAGGAAGGGTCAGGCACACTAATAAGCAGAGAGGGCACAGACATGAGGAGATTTGGATACTGTTTGGAGGCAAACTCCTTTTACCCAGGCTTTTATACACATGGACTAGGTTTCAGAAAGATTTGGGGGTTAGTTTTCATTTCTCTGAAGACATAGCTACTGCTTTACATTTGTAAGGGTGTCAAATTTAGAAAGGTACAAATTACCTTCATTATACTTCTGAATGGACTGATCCTCAGAGATGGAAAAACTTAGAGAAAAGCAACTCCAGTGTAGAATTCCCCCAAACTCATCATTTTTAGAGCACTAATCTTCAGTTTCCAGTTGATTGTGCCAAAACTGCATGATCTTGACCCAAAACAGGACTAAGAGGTGCCACATTTGGATTCAGCTAGAAATACCCTCCTTGGTACACTTCTTTGTTGTCAATATGAAGCAGCTCTCAAGGATGATGGAAATAAATGTCCCTAGTGCTTTTCACTTTCCTTTCACAGCTGCATTTTTGTGCCACACTACATCCTTTAAATATATAGCACTGGAAAAAGTGTGACAATGTTGCAGATTGCAGCAAACATGCTGTGCTGCCACACATGCTGAAGTCTCCAAGGACAAGTACAACAGGCTAAAGAAAACAAGATGAGGAAATTTAGTAGCAAAGCCATGCAAAATATTCCATTTTGTACATGTACTGGGACAGGAGGCCACCACCACAGTTCCTCCCCTCTGACTTCTTTGATTCTCCCAAGCCTTCTCTCCAAGCTAAATTTACATTTACACTCTCAGCTACCACTAGCACAAAAGACTCTCAAGCCCCTCAAGAGTCAGCCTTCAACTACCATCCTTATCTCTAGGTCTACCAACATACTGATAAAGATCTACTCAGCACCCCCACACTGAGAGCCTCTAGCAGACTCTATAATCTCAGCTGGTCTTCTCACTCTTGGAGGCAGCCTCTCTGATCTTCCCTTCAGCTAGGGCATGTGTCCTAGGCCTGGCTAGCAAATAGAGGCAATTAAGGGAGCAAGCTGCCCTGTAGCAGTCATGCACCACATTGAGCTAATTAAACAA
Source organism: Phaenicophaeus curvirostris (assembly GCF_032191515.1). Lineage (NCBI taxonomy): Eukaryota > Metazoa > Chordata > Aves > Cuculiformes > Cuculidae > Phaenicophaeus > Phaenicophaeus curvirostris. The sequence goes on from NC_091394.1 coordinate 40,814,749, forward strand.
GAGCAAGCAAGAAAACATGCACAAAGCAGCTGCACATGCCTCCACAAAGGTGCTCAGTAGCAACAAACTGGAAAGACTGGTGTGGACATAGTCAACAATATTAGAGTAAGTTACCCACAGAGAAAAAGAGAGTTGAGGTTTTACATTTATTGTAAAAGAAAAACAAATCATGAATTGTGCAGTTGGATGAGCCTGAGTTATAATTAAGCAAAATGTTACTTAAATAAAGTCCTTGAAATCACAAGGTAATTTTTATGAAAGAACACTGATTTAAAACATGATATTAGGAGCGTTATGGTAAAGAATGGCAGGTAGCATTTTGTTAGTCATCTGGTAGTGTTCTATTTGCTAATCAGTGATCCTTGTCTGGCTTTTCAGCAAAACATTATTGTTCAGCTGTACCATTATCATGAGACACCAAACTACATCAGTGCAGAAGTATTAATGTGAACTTGTCTCTACAATGAAATCCGCTTAAAAGGACCAATTCCAGGACCTTTTTCCACCTTCGTGAAATTTCAGTGACACAGAGTGAAAGAACCACCCTCTTCAACAGCACAGCATTCTTCATCGTAGGAAGAAATGCATTGGGCAATTTAAGAGACAGAGAGGAAATGTCCCATGAGGTAGGATTCCTTTTTCCACAGCTCCACTTCAGTTTTTACCTTAAGACATGTCTAGCAGTGGAAATCAGCAGACAGAATGTTTTCAGTGAGTACCCCAGGAACAATTTTTTGCTATGACATTTCATGGCATTTGGTGATTCATTGGAAGCACTTGATTATGCACATTTTGATGAGCTTTTGTCACTATGTAGGTTTGGGGAAAAAAAGGACACATATAAAAAGTAAATAGTTCCTCTTGCTCTCTGACAATATTGCCCCAACTTTCCCAAGACACTCCATTTATTTTGGGAACATCAGTTTTGATGATCATTTTTGAGCTTCTTTTAAACATCAATTGCTTTTAGGTCGACAAGTATAAGTTAATATTGGGCGGGGATGAAACAGATTTATTCTATGTGAAAAAGCCTTCCAGCATTAATCCAACATAAAATTTGGAAAGTCAAGTTTCTTGTGTCAAAACTAAGAGGTAAGGCTCAAACCCCATACAGCATCCATTAACCTAACACAACACCAGGAGCATCTCTGGTAAAGCCTGACTGAAGTCATGAATTTGCTGGAGAGCGCAGAGCCTTCTCCCTTTAGAAGCAGAGTGTGGAGTAGATGCGAAATTCTTCAGAGGTATTAGCATTATCAATTTACAGTTCAGATACCTTATATTTCAAATCCATAAGTCATGCACCACTATTTAGACATTTCTAAGTCTCAGGGTACTATAAAATCTTCTACACAGTTTATTTTCTACAAACACCCACAGACAGCATATGCAAAGTATCACTATAATGGGAACTGAATTCGGTCCTAAACACAGTGTCAAAACTAAGAAAATACTGCCTGATGGCTGAGGTACATACTAGTCATCACAGATGCTGTAGAAAATAAGCCAGATCCCAATTCAGGAATTTATTATGTATTTGCCTTTTGTTGCACAGGACAACATTACTGAAGCTTAGACTGTTTGCCACCCTGAAACTCTGTGTGTGTCAGAAACTTCTGTATTTTTGTCTGCTATGATACAAGTCTTATTGACAGATGACCGACTAAAACAATTGGGCACAGACGCAAGAAATAATGTAAGCACATTCCTGTGGCAGGCAATATATGTTTCTGAAAACCTAGCTTTAAAGCCAAGATCTGGCACAGACTGGGTAGGGTCATTTGAACAGACTTCTCTCCGTTTTCTCAGAGTAGGATTCCACCTACTTTACACAAGAGATTCTCTGTTAAAAGTGGAAATACATAGAAAAAGAGCTACAGATAAAGAACAAGGAGAGATTTTACACATACTTTCTGTATATATGGTTCTCATTTCAAAGGAGCTAGGTTTACATGAATTTTCTTGTCAAAACTCTGCAGCTACTAATGTAACCTTCTTGGCTTTACTGGACACTGTAGAAAGATCCATTGCATCCAGAAAACTGAGTACCATCTTTTCTAGCTGCAACAGTTAGCTAAATAAAAGGGTAGTACATTTACCAACCTCTCCTTAAGACATCATGACTGTAACTGCAAAATCACTAGCAAAAATTGAAAAGAAAAAAACATCTCCCAAATAATCACCCCTTTAAAAATATAAATCATAATAGTACCTAGACCAGAGGATAGAAGAAAGAATGTACCTTTTGATCTCATTTAATTTCTAATGGCACTTGAATTGAAAGCTAGTGAGTCATAGATGAGTAACCTGATTTTGTGTAACAGCAGGGAAGAATTGTTAAGGAAACCAAACCACCATAATACTCAAAGCAAAAGTTTACATGAGGATGAACTTGGGTCTTTTCAACTGCAACAGCAAGCATTGCTATTTGGCTAGGTAAGCATTAGAAAGGAAGAATGAATACAGAACACTAAAGAAGGAATAGTCCCTTAAATGCCTAGATTGTGATTCTTCCAGAGGAAACATCCTTGTTTATAAGGATGTAAATTACAAGGATTCACAATTCTTTGTGAATATTTTAATGAAGTTGCAAGAGAGGCAAGCAGCACCTTTCCACAGTAATTTTTTCATCCAGACTTAATGATTGCCACAGACCAGCAATGCTCAAAACTTAAATATAAATAATTGATGATTTTACACAGTCTGATCTGGCTGAGTTATCTCTGATAGACAATTAAAACAGCATCATTTGCTCAGCAGGTATAAAATGCCTAGAAATCTCCAGTTCTTCCTGCAATCAGAACTTTTATTCCACTTATGCGGAGACAGTGAGCAAATCTGAAAGTTAAGGATTTTCTCATTTGTTTTGGGGGGTTTTTTGTGCTCCCTCCCCATCCACCCCAGCTGCTCTACTCCCTCCCTCCCTCCCAAGATGCACCCAAGATGACCTATTCCATGACTTTCTCCAGCACTAAGGTCACACTGACAGGTCTCTAGTTCCCTGGATCCTCTCTCTGTCCCTTCTTGTAAATGCGTATAACATCAGCCAGCCTCCAGTCCAATGGAACTTCCCCAGTCAGCCAGGATTGCTGTTAGATGACGGAAAGAGGTTTCACAAGCACCTCTGCCAGCTCCCTCAATACCCTCAGGTGGATCCCATGTGGCCCATAGTTACCCTTTTTTACTGCATGTAGATGCTGGGTTGGGTTTTTTGCATTATAAAATCCTATCTTCAGAGCAAGTTGGTATATCTATATAACACAACATAGCAAGGAGCAGAATTTCTAGCTTAGGTTGCAAAAGCAGACTGCTAGCCCCCCAGGATCCAGCTTCACTAGCCTATATTCTGAGGCAGAGAGGTGCCCTAACAGCAGTACTGATTTTACTTTCACGACAGCTCACAGACAGCCTAATGCTGACAACCAACCAGCTTATTCCTAACAGAATAAAAATAAGGTACAAGAGATAAACTTAGCATCATGGTTGGACCTCAGACTCTGGCTTCCCATTTTCCCTATTTCCCACTTAAACATTTAAAAATTAGAGCTAGACAAATTATTCCGGAAACAAAATTCAATTTTTCAGTTTCTTCAATTTTATGTTTGAAGAACTAAACTTCCTGTTACAGAAAATTAAATAAACAGTAATCTATAAAAAAGTAGTGTCTCAGCCCATGAGGTTTTCACTCTCCTTTCTGGGAAAGGTAAAATCTCTGACAAATTCACTCATAAGCAGAAAATGTGGGGGGCGAAGGGGTGGGGGACAACAAAAAAAAAACCAAAACCACAAATAAACAAGAGAACAAGACACATTTTCCACTGAGAGGCAAAAGATTAACCAATTTCATCAAAAGAACTCTACTAAGATATCCAAAATCCAGACAACTAACACAGGAGTCATGATGTCCTAAAGTAAACATGTAGAGAACTGTTTTAAGCAAAGACACACCGTTTCAGTGGTATCATCTATCTCTTGAAGGTTTCCAACACAACACAATTATTTAAACTCACGAGTAGTCTTTATGCTGATATTCATAGAACGAGAATAGGAATTTCTTATCAATTATGCTATAGAGCTAGTGATCAAAATTTATGGGACCTTCATGATGCTTGGAGATTGGGCTGGGGCCAAACAAGCAAAGGACAATTGGGGGTATCCAATAAGAGTCAGCACTGGATAATATAGTTAAGCTGTCACTCAAAATCACAGAACCACTAGGTTGGAAAATACCCACTGGATCATTGAGTCTGACCATTCCTATCAATCACTAAACCATGCTCCTCAGCACCTCGTCCATCCGTCTTTTAAACACCTCCAGGGAAGGTGACTCAACCACCTCCCTGAGAATGATAAATAAAATGATAAATAAGAAAATACTGAAGTCTGTCTATGTCAAGTAAACAGTCGTCAGGACTAGCAAGCAGTTGGGGAGTTGGGGTCTTGACAACAAATAAATCACTTCTGGGGACCTGAATAGTAAAAATATTTTTTAAAAGAAAACTTGTTTATGGCTGAGAAATTGAAGCAGCACTTTCAGAAAACAACAAAGTAGAGAAGGGAAAGGGGAAGTGAAATGGTTAAGAAAAAAATCTGGATCATGAAGACACCATTACCACTGCCTAGAGGAAAAATATTACATTTTTTTAAATTGGGTATCATCTTCCAAACAATCTTTTCCTGCGTCCTGACAGTTTCTCAGTGCAAAATGTGCATGGCCAGAACTATCCTGTTTTCCAGTGCTTCAGACAGGAAAAGATATCATGCTATAATGAATCTAACAATTTTGTACCTTATATATACAATGGAGACAGAATGCTCCCAAAAATAATTGGAATAGTTTCTTAGTTTAAAGTCTTGTACCATTACCTGTCCTTAGCAGCAAAGAGAATGGAACACCTTACTAAGCAATAACATGGCAACTCAGAAAAACTGTCGATGTAGTGTAAAGTTTTATCAAGCATTGGGTGATTAAAGTTCAGTTCAGACTATAGTCAGTTGAGGCAATATGCTGCACTTGATATATCAGAGATACAAGGTCTTAACCACTATATGTGAAAATATTGTAGTGAAATAGAGCATGGTTGCATACAGCAAGACTGTACTAAGCTAAAGAAATCTCATTAAGTGGATCAGATCAGTATCTTCCAGATCTAACTTCTAGATAAAATTGGTGGATTAAGACTTATTCTTAGCATAATAGTTACCTAGACATGGAAAAATGGATCAGCAACACTACCCAAAAAGCAAATGCTACAATAAGGCCTAAATCAGCATTTGTGCAGCTTCACTATGCAAAAGTAAACCAAGCCATCCATTTACCTTAATATGAATTAAGTTTTAATTAGCTCTGAAACATATTGACAGTAAAAACTCATTTTGCTGTCTTTCCCACAGGCAGTGTCACTCCCACCAAAATCTGCTCTTCCTTTGGATTACTGAATGCTTGACACCACGCAACCTATAGGTTGCAAATAGGAAATTTACTTGTATGTCGTTATTTGCAGCACAATTAATTTAAGTCTAATGGATTTAAATGTCCCATACAAGCAACACATTCTAGTGGATTTGTTAGTTTCTTAAGTATCTAGAGGAACTTCAGGTCTGCATCTGTTCAGAGCTCCACCATAAGCAATCTGACACTGGCTGTGATTTTGTGTGTCAGATTTATTTTGTTTGCCTTATAAAAGCCCTGATGCAAGGCTTAATATAAAAATGTTCCATCTGACTTTTTTTCCCATAACAACTCTAGTAAACAAGATTCTTTGCTCCCAGTGACCCTGACTGCATTCCTCTGCAGCTATACTTGCTAAACCACTATTCAACTGCATGTAATTTCACAGATACGATCCACACAATTAATGTCAAGAGCAGACCTCATTTGCACCATCTCTAAAGATATAAGAGTTTAGGTCAGCCAGGACTTCTGATGAAAACAGGATGACTTCCTTTTTGTATCACTCCTTTGTAACTTTATAGTACTTAAAATACCAATTTCTGTGTATTTGGATGTAATCATTCTACTTCAATCCCCTTATCCTTTAAAAAAAACCACAACAAAACAACAAAAAAACATGCTGACAGATCAAGAGTCTCTTTATTCTGGAATAGAGTAAATGTGGTTGTTAAGAAGATTTCAGGGCATTTTTTTATATCATGAGAAAAGCAATTAAAGGTTTCTTTTCTCTTTTTAGCCTGGGGAGATGCAATTTGCTGTTTCTTTATGAAATAAAGTCCAAGTCTCTTGGATACAACATGGAAATTTCCAAGAACTCATTTGTTCAAGAATACATTTTGTGTGTTTACTAGGTGCTTGATCTAATAGAAAAATAAGTTCAGAACAGCAAAATTTAATTTTGTAATTAATTATCTATCATGTCTGTTCCTTTCAAAATGCTGCTGCCTCAGCAGAATTTACATACTAGGGCAAATTAAACACTTCTAAATATACCCTATATGTTATTCTATTTCTTTCATCAGTATATATTAAAGTACTTCGCAAAAGAGATCAGTCCTATTAAGCTCAACTTCCACATGAAGAAAAATATTCTCATTGAAATATACTGTTTAGTCCAATGTGGCAGGGTTTGCCCCATCCTGCATCAAGGGGCTGCCAGTCTCTACACCAACTATCATCCTGTAGTCTTTCTTGTTTTGCTTTCCTGGCTACAAACTTGATATAAAATTCACACACAAAGATACTACATAGAAGAACTATGTGAAAGTCAACTGTAACTCAAACTTATGGCACTGGAGCATTTTAGACCAAGTTATTCTATTTTATAGAAACAGTATAAAGTTATTTATCAAGGTAATACTAGAAGCTATCAGAAGAGTTCATATGATCTCCCACATCTTTTACAAAAAAATTGTCTAATTGTGTGCTGGCAAAAGTGTCTCCATTCTTCATACTCTGGTGTTGTGTCTAATACCAACAGGAAACACACAACCAGTGCATCATGTTTGTACATGCCTGCGACAGTGCATTGTCAGATAGCCCTCAGGAGACACCTTTACTTCTCAGTTGCTGCAGATCTACAGGCACATATAAACAAATGGCAAGAGATGTCATCATTCAAAGGATGCGTTTATGCAATTGCTTGCAACATGACAAGGTTTAATGCTCTTGAGAAATGCTTTTATATTGTCTTGAGGTTAAAGAATGAATTAAAGACTATGAAAGGCAATTGCTGAGGAGTATCTAACAATTCTTGCTTCAACAGATGTGTGTCACCTTTGCAAATTTTTTCCAAGTAAACTCACATCTTGTCTTCTGTGGGGAAAAAGCTACTGAAAAAACAGTCAATAAGTAAGATTCTCCTGCTAACCAGAAACCATTTTCACGCATCAGCCAGTTCAATTGCCAAACTTCACAGCCACAAATACAAGCTTCTTTGGGAGGGTGAGGAGATTAAAATGTTCATGACACTATTCTAATATTTCTTGACAATACTTCAATGTTGATAATATTTTGTCATAGGCAACAAAGGTAAAAACCATCATTACATTATCTAAAGCGCACTGTGTCTCACTCATCACAGCTCTGAGAGCCATCAGCCATTCTTATTTCAGGAAGGATTGTTTGCCTCATATAATTAAAGTTATCAAGTGCCTCATATCATTCAAGTTAGTCTGCAAACCGCATCCCTGATGTTCACAAGCTTGAATGAACACTGACATAGTCTGAGCAAGAGCACAACATTGTCAGGCTGGTGGTAAGGTAGCAACAGACTTGAAGCACTCCTCCTCCATCTAGGAGCCAGAGTGAGACAGCCTCCCCTGCCCACCCTTCCACCCTCCCCCACTCCCCCCCCCCAAAAAAAACCCCAAACCACAAAACCAGAAATCCCTTTAATCACCGCCAAGATAGTTTATAAAAATGAGAACCTGACATCTTTGAATTCCTTTCTAGGAAGGGAAGCAGGAAATACCTGTAGAAATTACAAGTTAGCACTCCAGTAAATTCCTAAGACACTGATGGTTTCTGAGGCTTGTTGAGACCTCAGGCACTTTCATATCACCATGTCCTGAACACACTACAATTACTAACAATTCAAAATTAAAATACTCACTTTGAAAATGAATTGGTTTGCTGTTTCATGCCATCAAATGAATCTGTAGGAGGGCAATGATATTTCACTGGGGGCTGAATATGAATGAGAATGGAATTAAGCTGAATGCTAAATTTAGAACAATCCATAGGAAACCATGATACCAGAAATCAAAACTGATGAATCTTACGATGACTAAGTGTTGGATTAGAAACCTGAATGCTCCATCAGCTTCATCTTTTACCAATGCTATATAAGGAAAGTCTCAGTTCCTGCCCGTCAAATAAGTGCTGAATAATCACTTCCATACCAAGCAGCTTGCAGATAGATAGCAATGAAATTACCTTATGAATAGGATACACAGGTTGTCAGGATTAAAATATTAATTTCAAGTACCATGGTTTTTCTTTAGCAGAAGATTACCTAGCTTGCAGTATGAGACATCACCCAGTTTTACCATTTCTGTTCTTGTGATAGGAAGGCAATTTGCCACTGCCAGTTCCAGTAACCTAACTCCAAATCAAAATTAATAAGCTAACAGAGCTGTGAGGGCACAGTTAGTCAAACCTTCAACAATTTCAATGAGATTAATTGACAGGACATTTTGAAACCTCTTTTGGCTGCCTGACAGCAATGCAAGTGGAATCAAGGTGCTGCCCTGGTTCTGTTTTCTCTGTGCTCATAAAAATGCCAGATACCATACTGCAAAGTGAGGAGGGAGGCCACAGAGCAGACAAGGTGCTCCTTCCCCAAGCACATCACAGTGGTATTGATATGGGGCTAGGCGAATTAACCATATGATAACTCAGGATAACACCTCATGGGGATTCACTAACATTTGGGAAAAACTTACATCCTGGCTCCTGAGCCTAAATTGGTTGAGACAGCTGTTTGCAACAATAGCTGGCATATTGGTTTTGGGAATAATGATCCTTATTTTGGTCAAATGTTCCCTGTAGTGCCTTCAAAGTACTGGAGACACATATAGTACTTGGAAGAAACATCAACTTTGCCAGAAGTTAGAATCAAATAAATATTTTGAGAAGTTGTTAGAAAAGAGATCTTCACGTTGAGAAGTAAAAGAACTTACTAACTTTCTAGAAAAGGGGGGATTGATACAGGGCTAGGTGAATTAACCATTGATGAACAGGATAACCATTGTTTAGCAGCTCGAGATAAACACAAAAAAAGGACTAACACTTAAGGGTAAACAGAATAGTAATAATTTAGCCAAAGCAACTGACACTTAAAGAATAGCAGAATAGAAGCTACTCACACTTGTAAAGAATACACAGGATGACAGTTGTTTAGCTAAAGCAACTTATTTCTATAAGCCTTTATGTAGGAAGGGGATCTGCTGCTAGAAGATTTCTGATAAGCAGGACAAGTCATCTGGACCTGTGATAAGAGTGGAAAGCAACACTGATAAGGATGGCAAGGATCCTGAGAACACCCGCACAGCTTGAAGTTTAAGGAAGTTAGGACAATCAACTTCATCCCTGAGAAGACACTACACAGGCACAAACAGGAAGAAGACTCTTCTCAAACTCATTATAATAAGAAGCGGGGAAAGGTTATGAATATGTATAGGTGTTTTTAGAATATGTGACAGTTCACTGTATAAAGTCAAGACAAGTTGCCACAACGGGCACGCACGTTTTTTTTGAGAAATAATTCTCCCATGCATCTCAGCGCTGAATAAACATACCTACTTTATAACATTATAAGTTATAGAGTCTTGATTCTGTATGTCAGTATGTGGCAATCTTCACTCAGGCACAGGATGATTGGAAAGGAATTCATGAAAGCCAAAGTAGAAACACCCCAGCAAAATACTCTCGGACTGCAAGACTCCCAGAGAGCACAGGAACAAGAAGATGCATGCTGGTACCTGGGCACAGCTCATTCACCCAGTAAGTAGAACATGTTTAAAGCTCTTAACAGTAGGAATGCAATAACTCCCATTTTTGCCAGGTAACAACTTCCTAAAAGGAAAGAAAAAACTTTTTCTTTCTTATTTTTAAATCCATTTCACATCTTTATTTAAAAAAAATCTTTTAAGACATAAACATAGGAGATGCCTTACAAGAGAGCTGTTTGCAGGATCATTGCTCTGCTAATGACAACTCTTCCCAGCAGAGCTGTTTGCTAAAAACAGTGGCTATGAACACAAGCAAGCTGTATATTTTTACCACACATTGCCAGACTTGAATTATATATGAGTAAGCTGTCAAAGAAGGGCTGATAGCAGGCAACTAATTCATTCCCTGTTCCGGGCTGTTTACTCCCAAAAGCTCATTTCACAGGACAGTTAACAGAGCCTTTCATGATAAGGATGACTGCTCAAAACACTTTTGATGTTAAAACATCACCCTATCTGTATGAAAGTGCTTGACGCAAGTAGAGCCATACAATGCCTGAGATTTAGCACAGTTCCCAAGGAAAAAAATGTTTACAAAGGTTAGCTGTGTGGAACAAAACAAGAAACCTTACATCAACATTCCTTTGTTTCTGAAAGTCCAATTATATCTCATGATACTGTGGATATTTCTCAAATATGATGCTTTCACACAGCGTTTTATTTACAGCACATGTAACTACGCCTGCAGATTAATTTGCTGGGTAAAAATTTCACATGCAAAATTAGCTAGTCTTCTTCCAGTTCTTCTGATCCTTGTATACTGGATTCATTCACAGCAATATTTATGTGGTATAAGACTATTCCACTTTATTTCCTTTCAGGGAAGCCACCTGAAAGTGGGAAAATAAATCACCTTATATCACCAGTTCAATGCATACATCCTGATTTTATGTGGTATGTAATTGTTTAGATAATAAATATTTATAATGCAAGGAAATTAAAGATTATACAAAGCCACTATAGAGAAGATATTTTTAAACATTAATGATGAAAATGGAAGAGAGTTCAAACAATTCAAACATGGAAGTTTCCTTCCTGTTTTCCAAAAATGCTTTTGAGGTAGGGCCATCACATTTGAACTTGTTCAGGCTGTTTCCACAACTATTTCTAAATATCTCTCTCCTATCATAAAGGTCCCTTAATTTCATTATTGCTTGGATCCTTTAAATTCTTTTCTAGGTCACTAGGGTATCTAAGCGTAACAGAACACCCACAATGTATGGTTTGTCCTAATGATCGGAAGCTGTGAGTATTGTGATGGTTCTTTCTACAGCCTTCATTTTAACAAAGAAGAGGTACATAAGAAAAGGTACAGTGCAGAAACATGAAGTGTCAGTGGTGGCTGCTGTGTTTTGTTCCAGGCAAATGGAGATAAGAAAAACTCACTCCAAAGCAATTATTATGTTTTGTCAGTCTCTTTGAATTTTGAGACCTTTCACAAAATTATCTCAGCCAAACATCATTTGGGCCCCTTGAAGAATATAAAATTTTTTTCCACAAACAAACTCCCAAATGCTTCCACATGTGTAAAATGTCTGTGTTCATAGCCTGATGAGTTTAGTGTCAAAATTGCCTTTTCCCTGCCCTCTTGTGAACAGTACAGGACCTGAGCAGAGAACAACATTTTTAAGTGCCAGATTTGCTAATGCTTTCTGAGACTTTGCACATGCAGAAATCTAATTCTCAGAGTGGTAATTAGTAAAGTGACACCTTTATTTGTCAGCCAAGAAGTCATGCTCCCAAATGCAGTTGCAAACAGACTATAAATGTGCTCATTGATCATACAAACACCAAATCCATAACCTGTCATTCCCTGTAACTACTGTTCATCTCCATGATAACCAGTAGGGAGGAATGAAAAAAACCAAAGAAGTTGCACTGAGTTCTGCCCAAAATATCAAGGTGGGTTAAAAAGTAGAAGAGGGAAGGGAAAGGTGTAAGGGAAAAATACGCTTACACAGTCATGAGAGGAAGATCTGATCATGACAGCTGATCTTTATGTATCCAATTACATGCAACTAATTTTGTCTGTTATACTTAGAGTGAAAAGAAGAGCCTGCATACACACTGAAAATCTTTACCTTATGCCAGGGTCCAACCAAAACTGTTGAAAAATGTCACCACTCACATGAGGTTGAGAAGTTCTAAAAGGCCCTTTTTCCTCCTCCATCTCAGATGAAATGAGGTTATGTAGGTACAGGAATCCTGACAGGCAAACGCCATATTAGAGTTCCACTAAAAGTAAGGTAATTGTGCTGGAAGACTGCTGAACAGCTTCCAACACTTAAATTAGTGAAAAAAATGAAGACACTTTTACATTTCGAAAAAGTTCATGGCTTCAGTTATATTGGAATATTAAAGTTCTTCATGGCCATCAGCATGAGCTTCTGTATCAGCTGCTTCATGGCAACTGTAGGAACTTAATCATGAAGCAGCCAGGGGAAAACGGAATCCTCAAAAAAGCTTGTGATTCATTTTACAGTGTCCTGTTACTTTACAGGGGTGAGTACTACTACCAGCACTCATGACAGTGAGCAAGCCTAACTTGTCAAAGCAATTTTTTCCACCTCTGAACTCAAAAACCTGCAAGAAGTCTTACTCATGGTTGTAAAGCTTAGAGACTGGAAGAACTAATAGAGAAACTATTTGAGTTTTACAGCTGTGATCATCAGGACTAAGTGAAACTTGCAAGGCATTTATTGTTTAATTAATCAAACTTGATGAAAAATAGGATTTGTTTTAGGAATGCCTTCCAGAATTTAGAATTTTTAAGTTAAAGACATTTGATTTAAGATAGTTCCACCTTTGCTCACATGTTCTGTAAGTTATTGAATGTTTTCATAACAGATGTGGTACACCTTGTAAACCAAACTAACATGTTACAAATTATTATATTTTCAGGAACCTATGTTGTCATTTAAAAAAAAAATCATCTCATTTAAGAGGAGATAGATTTCTTAAAACCATAAAGTATCAAGGAACTGTAATTTCTTTCTTTTTTCCACAAGCTCTGTGTTCACAGAATGAGTCATATATCAGAAGCAACCACATGAGTCTGAACTTATACCAGTGAAGGATCAAGCTCCAGGCACACATTTATTTACAAAAGGCTTGAGGAGTTATTTCTGCACTAGAGTCACAGATGACCCATAGCCAGACACCTCGTTGCCATGGAAACCTCACACCACCTCCTTCTGCCTTGCTCCCATCCAAGATCCTCCCTTACATCCCCTATGATTCCTGCCTGCCACAGCTCCAACGGACTCATTTTTCCTTGGCAGGCAGGAGCTCCTGGCAGCACTGGGGCACATTTAACTCTGCCTGGCACTTCCAGTTACAGGAAGGCTCAGAGGCTGAATCTTTAGATTTATGATACTTGACTGAGTCTTCTGCCACATGACATTTACATGCATACGGAGGTTTCTCAAGTTGTTTCTTATTGCTTAATTTGTGTTACACAGAAGAAATTACAGAAACTAATGCCCTTCTGTGCCAGAGGTAGGGGCTGGTGAGATAGTAGGAATTCCTAGCCAATCGACAATAATTTGTTCCTAAAGGAAAGAGAAAGAAATAATATCCCACAGCTGCTTGTTCTCATGAGTGATACATTCACAGAGGCAATTCAGTGACAGAACTCATAGGGTGCATCTAAAAAGAAAACAACAATGAAAAGTCCAAACAACACAAATCAACCAAAAAGATAAGTTGAAAGACACAGGGAAGTATATATGTCACCTGAGCACACAGAATCATAGAATCTCTCAAGTTGGAAAGGTTCCATGAGGATCATCAAGTCCAACTACCTGGTCCTCACTTGACTACCTATAACCAAACTACATGAACTTTGACAGGCTTGGTGCTGTGACAGGGTGACCCTAGGCACCCTGTTCCAGTGATAGAGCTGCCTCTCAATGAATAAACTTTTCGTAAGACACAGAAGTCTCACAGAATGGCTTGGGTTGGAAGGGACCTTTCAAGGTCATATAGTCCACTCAGATGCCCTCTAGCCCCCACCCCCCACCCCAAGGAGTACAGACAACTTCAATCAGAACAGGTTGCTCAGAGACCCATCCAACCTGGCCTTGAATGGTTCCATGGATGGGGGGCAGGGAGGGCATCTTCTTCCAAGTAACAAGTTATAGGATGAGATGAAATGGCCTCAACTTGCCCCAGGGGAGGTTTAAATTGGATACTAAGAAATTTTTCTTTACTGAAAGAGTGGTCAAGCATTGGAACAAGCTGCCCAGGGAAGTGGAGGTGTTCATCCCTGGAGATGTTCAAAAAACATGTAGATGTGGTGCTTTGGGACATGGTTTAGTAGGCAGGTTGGTGTTGTGTTGATGGTTGGACTTGATGAACTTAGAGGTCGTTTCAACCTTAATAATTCTATAATTCTACGATTTATCACCCCTCTAGTCAACCTGTCCCTGTTTTTCACCACCCTCATGGTAAAAAAAAATTATCTTTCATATGTAGTCTAAATCTGCCCTCTTTTAGTTTGAAACCATTATCCCTTGTCCTATCGCTACACACCCTAGACTAAAAAGTCTGTCATCTTTCTTACAAGCCCACTTCAAGGCCACAATAATATCTCCTTGGAGCCTTCTCTTCTCCAGGCTGAACAACCCCAACTATCTCAGCCTGTCCTTATTGGAGGAGTGTTTCATCCCTCTGATCATTTTTGTGGCCTCCTCTGGACCTGCTCCAATGGGTCCAAGTCTTTCCTGTGCTGAGGGCTCCAGAGCTGGATGGAATACCCCAAGTGGGGTCTCACTAGAGCAGAGTAGAGGGGCAGAACCATATCCCTCAGCCTATTGGCCACACGTGTCTCAATCTAGCCCAAGATATGGTTGGCTTTCTCAGCTGCAAGTGCACCAGTACCCCAAGTCCTTCTCAGCAGGGCTGCTTTCAGTCCTTTCATCTCCTACCGGATACCAGGTGTTGCCCTGACCCATGTGCAGGACCTCACACTCGGCCTTGTTAAACCTCATGAGGTTCAAGTGGGCCTACTTATTAAGGAGGAGTGGTTCCCAGATTCCCACTGGGAACCTTAGAGACCTATTTCAACCTCCCCTGGTGGTCACAGCTTCCAGAGCCTGACCGCACTCAGCAGGAAGCTCTGTGGCAGCAACAGTTCCACCACTCAAGATGAAGTAGCACAGAGCAGCCTAATATTGTTTTCTGTTAGGAGGGCTATTCTATAAACCTGGCTAGCTAAGTACTTCCTATCCATTATCCCAGTCCAAAGCATCAGAAGGACTTCAGATGTTTTTTGCATAATCTCTACTGTTGCAAATCTCTGCATAATGGAGAATTATTCCTTTTTTTTCCCCCTGTTGCACCCATACCGCTACTTTATACTTTCCACTCCAGAATCGTACATCTATTTATGCATAAAAAATGTTGCTCTTTCCTAATATAGCAGACAGTGAAAAGGGCCTAAAATAACAGTTAGAAAACATAGGATTCAGCAAGTTCGTTGGAAGAAATAGAGTCCATTATTTCACCTAAACAGATACAGGACACTGAAATCAGATTTAGAGCCCTTCCATTGGTATGATTTAGTTGGAGATATTGACTCTTGGTGATGTTTCAAAACATTTTAAAAAATAATTGATTAGTAACAATACAACCACACAATTCTATTTCCAGAAAGATATCTCAATGTTTCCCAGCCTATGAGCATTAAAACTGCAACCTATCAAGATATATGTGTTTGAAGCAATTTCTGTATGAGACCGCTAGCATCACTGTATAAGTGACGGCCAAAAAGTTATAACATTTCCAAGTCAGCTTTAGGCAAAAGACAAAGAACATCTCCCAAACACTGCCCAGTGCTGCTGTTCACTTTTCAGTCTTCTCTGTGGCCTCAGGTGAGAAAGCCAAAAACTGTGTTCTTGACATTTCTACAGCCTGTGAATTTTAAATAGCTTTCCTCTTGGCTGAGACTGAAGAAAGGTTTTTTTTATTGTTAGTCCCAGCACCCAAAATTAGCCCACTCTAAGGCTCCCAGAAGAACTAGTGTCTCCCTTCAGAGACTACACCGACATTGCAAATTAAGAAACAATCCAGCTTACAAGCCTACTAATCTCTATGAGTCTTCTGTTCAATTTGACAATCCTAACCTCCTAAGGGGTGCAGGGAAGAACAAGAACTCTGTGGAAGCTGCTTTTCATTTCTTGCAGCAGAAGGGGATACTGATATCCTCACTGGTGGTATTTTTATTTGACACATCTAAACCAAATGACACCTCAGAGCCCTGGTACTTTCTTTCCTGGTACATTGCTTTCAGATGAAAAGGCTTTTAGTCAGTTGATAGCCCCTGTGACACATTTCTCACTCTTCTTGAAGAAGCTCTGCGTCAGTGCCTGCAGAAACATAGCACCTAGCAACTATCCCACTTTGCACACTTCTCCACAGACTATTCTTTTTCTATCTGAAGCTTTCAGGGAACACAGGGTTTGTCACAGGGGCAAGGGAGAGAGCTTTTGAAAGACAGCTGACAAAAGCTGTTATCCCAAGTCAGATGAGGCAAGAATGCGTACTACCTGACATACAGTAAAAACACAGGCAGGTGAAACATCACTTTGGCTGGAGGGAGTATATTAACTCAGAGAGTATAAGATACAGTCATTACCACTCTGGGGTACAATGGTTAATGTGGTCTGATGTATGATGTCAGGTGCAAAATGAGAAGCGTCTCAGTGCCTACTGTCCTCACGTCCACTTGTGGGGTGGAACGGGGTCAAATGCAACAGTCTCACAGCTCCCTGGGAAGGTGGTTAGCACAGAAATTGCAGAATGGTCCTCTCCCACAAGGTCACTGCTTCTTTGAAAGGAATGTGTGATGATGCTCTCCACCAACATCTTTTCTTTCTTGATTTGGTTTTGAGGTGGTTGATTTTGGGGATTTTGGTTTGGGGGTGGGTTTTGAGTTTTTTTTCCCTGTTGGTTTTGTTTGTTGTGGGGTGTTTTGTTTTCTTGTTTTTTGTTTCCTTGGGGGTTTTTTATTCTTATTTTTCCGAAACAAAACAGTGAATCCAATAAGCTACTTCTAGGGAAGATCAGTCTGGGGTTTAAATCTTTATCTCTAAGGGCAGTCAAGAGGAAGTCATGCTGACTCCCTTTGCCCTACATACAGGGATGTTGCAGACACTCTTCCATATATTTTCATTCAACTGCAAGTAACAACATCTTCTAGCAAGCTGGGAGCCTTGCACCCCTACTATTTTGCTTGAATCCATGAGCTTCATATTCTCTTTTGCGTCTGGATTCTCCTACTGCACAGGCAAAGAACTGTGGAGACATTTTACAGAGAAGAAAGCCTGGATGCTGTGGGACTGATTGATACTGAGCAATTCTAACAAAGCCTTGAAACAGAGAACTGAAAAATAAACAAAGGCCAGCTGAAAGGAATACAAGAGCTAGTTCGGTGGGAAGGAGTACCACCTGAAAGGAAAACAATGGAAGAAAACTATCAACATAGTTAATTTTAGTCTAACTTGGTTTTTTAGCATGCACGGTAGTTTAGCCAATAATATGTTAGCAATAGCTTTATGGACATTTACCTTTAGCCAATAATACACTGTAGATACCCTCGTGGGCACCCAGTTATGTAACTAAAAAGGGTATATAAAGAAACAGCTAACTCAATAAAATGTCTTTGATCCATCAGATTGAAGTCTGTGTGATTAATCCCCTCAAAGAACTGATGTTCTTCTCTCACTATTAAAGTTCAAGCAATAGACTAACATTTAGATAACTCATGGATCAAACTTGCCTCTCGGGTATAAGATGACCTTAGAGAGACTCTTCATTGCATACAAGTACGTATCCTGCTGTCCATGGCTGTAACCCAGTTTCTCCTCTAATTAAGCTGAGCTATGCACAGAGGCAGATGACTGCACTCTGCCACTGCACCACAGACACACACCACCAACTGTTCACAGTGAGGGATTAGCCACAGAGGCAGAAAGAGCAGAACAGGACAGAGAAGAAACATCAAGGGTTTAGATCTACAGACACACAGTGAAAAATACACAGAAGGTAAAAGAAATGCAAAAGGTAGTGCCTGCCAACACTGTCCTGATAAAATCATGATGACAGCATATAATAAAAGGTCTGAAACAAATACACCCGAGACTGTGCATGTAGCATTTATTTAAGAAACTAAGAAAATCAACTGCAGTCACCTTCAAAATAGTTCCCCCTTGAGTAGACACACAGCCGCATGTGATGCTGCCAATGTTCAAAGCAATTCTGCAGATCATTTTCTGAAAGGCTGTTGAGGATCTCCTTCATTTTTGCTTTCACATTTTGTACTGACAAAAAATGAGCTCTTTTCAGCATCAACTATATCTTTGGGAACAAGAAGCCAGGTCTGACAAATAGGGTGGGTGCTCAAGCACAGTGATGTTATTAGCAAAAAACTGCTTCACAGACAGAGTTGTGGGCTGGTGCACATCGACATTTTCCAACCAAGGATAAGAAAACATCTATATTTGAGTACATGCCCACTCATACTGAGTGAAGCGATTCAGTTGTGCCTTGTCTCACTGTGATAGGTCAAAACACGTTCTTTAATCATCTCTTTGTCTCTCTCCTCTCACTCTTGCTTCCCAAGATGGAAGGTTAGTAGCATTTTTTTTGTCACACCTCATATACACGCACTACATATTCCCAACATAGCATAGACATCCACTTCCCAACACTAATAGCTACTGTCACTCACACACACTCCCTAGGGTCAGGGAAGCACAGCCACAACAGCATAGGTCTTGCAGCGTTAACTGTACCTCACAGTACTGTGAAGACACAGCCCCAAAAAGCCCATGATCACCATATCTGTTCACTGAGCGGTTTGCCTTCGCTGTTGTCATTTTCAGTCGAAGGCCCACAAATTGGGCTAACAGATGGAGCACTCTGTTTGGCCAATGTTCACTAACCATGCAGTCACTTCTGCATTCTTCTTTTCCATCCATAGCTAGCCCTTCTTCTGTGAACATTCCAGTGGGAAAACTCTGACAAACTTCTTTTGGGTTCAAACTCTCCCAGGAGTAGGAAAAATTTATATATGAGTATATAATAATGCAAATTAATTAGAATAAATAATAATGTCCTGAAAACTTATCCTGCTCCAAAAAAATTCTTTAGTATTTATATTTTGTTTGTCAAGTCGCATGTTTTCACAGCTGTAGACACACTTTCAGCCAGAAGAGCCAGGAAGTTAAGAAAATATATACCGATGGGTAAGAGTTATTAACATGAATATAGACTAATATTCATGGAACAGTGTGTTTTGGGACTGGAAGCTGTTAGCATCTCTCCTGACCCACAACACAGGAAGCACTAATGCATTACCCCCCCAGGTACAACCATCGATGAACAAATTAAATATTTCAGAGAATTTTTAAAAAGAAAATTTTGCTGATTTAAAAGACAGAAACCAAAATTATTTTCCCAAGGCTATTTTCTGGGCAGAACCGAGAGCAGAGGATGGGAGGGGAAATTAAGCAGGGCAAGTAAAAGGAAGAAAGAAAAAAAACCAGAATACACCGTAGGCCCTCCCACTGAATATGCAGCACATCACTGTCTCCCTTAAGCATAACATGAAGCAGAGTTTCTGCAGCGTAGCCTTTGCAAAGCTAAAGATTGCTGGAAAAGCAGGTAGTAACTCACATTTTGAATCCAGCATGGTTAAAGTCTGTTTGTACATCAAGGTTGCTCTGAGAAGCATCTGGATTTAAAAGATCCTAGACACAAAGTAGAGACACACACATTAAAGATCTCTCGTAAGAGAGAAAATTGCATTCCAGTAACAACAGAAATGTACCAGCAGCTAAGTGGATCTGTGTTTACAAAATCTTTAATGCTCAATCAAATCTGTTTATCACTCTGCATAATGCAGCTTCTCCTATTTATCATACTGCGGCAAAAGCTACTGCTACTGTGTAAAAATCCATACAGTGATAGAAAGCTTTCCACATATGAACCTAAATAATGTTTGCTTCATTAGTTAGGAAACACTGTCATGCCCTAATTAATTCAGAAGAGGCAGGAAATGGAGAACAGAAGGCTTCACTCTTAAAGCAAGAAAGAAAACACATTTGCTTGCATTTCTACTATTAAGAGAATACCTCCACATATTTGCTAAGCATTTATCACCTCTCCTGGAGGCACAGACAGTTCACTCTGATGTTGAACATGGCAAAATCTCAGACCCAGACCACAAGCGTGATTCATTGCTAGTCAAAAAAAAAAAAAAAGAAAAAAAAACCTTACAAACTATGGCCATTATAAATTTGAAAAAAAAAAAATCAGAATATAGGTTTCCAGTTAATCACTACAGTGATTATCATACTAAGTGTTGTTTCATTAGCCAAACATAACACAAAGATTCAGTAACATTCTAGCACATTTGTCCTTCATAACAACAAATCAGGAAAAACCACACAAGAGATTTAATATCTCTTGCCAGACAGCTCTGGAAACTATGTGTTGGGACAGTGACTCCTGGCTCTTAAATGTAAGCCTTTTTAAATAAATAATAAAGTAAAGACAAAAAAAGCACTTTCAAGGCAGCTGTGTTCTTAGTTAAATTTTGGCTGGATATAGAAATCAAGAATCAGAAATTCTGTACAGACTCTGGACAAGTGCTTTGTGGAACCCTGGACAATATCCAGCAAGCAAAGGGAAACACAGGTTCCCACTACTCTCCCATGTGACAAGGTGGGAGCCACCACACACTGCAGAAGTGCTTTGGACCTACCAGAGGAGAGCCACTAGGAGCATGGCACACTTACCTCTCCATGGCCAAAATGGAAGCTAAATCAGCTTAAAACCTTATATTTTATTGTATAAGCATATTATTTCCATGCAGCTTTAATAAACACATTTTAATAGTAAGGGCTTCTGACAAGAGGGAAATGGAAGAACCCTCTTTCCCCAACATGCAGAGGTATACTTAGATGTTTAGCAGAAAGGAGCAATAAATCCTATTTCTTCTTGTGAAAAAAAAAGAAAACAAACAAGAAAAGTCAACATGAATGATATTTTGTCTTCCTTTGACCTATTGAGGTGCCTCTATAATGTTTCCAACTAAGCCAGCAATCTTTTCTTCCCCTCCCTTCTTCTTTCTTCAAATCTTCTTAGAGAAAATGCTGTGAAAGGAAGTACTGACTTAATTTCATCAAGAAAGCACTTGTCCACACTGACCAGATCCCGCAACTGGAAATTTTAATAAGCGCAGTATGTCACAAACATTCCTTGTCAAGAGAGAAAAAAAAAGTAAATTAAAAGACGCTATAATAAAGGGTGCAAAAATTGTTTTGAGGTTTCACATTAAAACCATAAGATTTCAGATTAAAACAATATTTCCTAGAGCAGGAGCACTGTATCATTATTAAAGCTTCTGAAAATAAATTCACTGTTACCCTGCGGCTTATTTATTAAGTTACACAAGTCAAAGATGGATGTAAAACATCATTATAAAATATTACATTTATTCACATAGAAACCAAAGTACCACACGGAATCAGGTAGGGTCTAAGTGACTTGATGAAGAGATTTTTTAAATTTCCAGAGGGCAGACTTTGATCTCTTCAGCAGGCTGGTTGGTGAAGTCTCATGGGAGACAGTACTCAAGGGCAAGGGAGCCCAGGAGGGCTGGGAGCTCTTCAAAAGGGTGGTCCTAGCAGCTCAGGAGAAAGCCATCCCCGTGGTCCGGAAAAAAAGCCGGCAGGGGAGAAAGCCAGCTTGGTTGAATAGAGAGATCTTGAGGGATATCAAGAAGAAGAGAAATGTTTATGGCCTCTGGAAGAAGGGACAGGCCTCTTGGGTGGACTACAGGAGGGAAGTGAGATTGTGTAGGGAAAAAATCAGAAGGGCTAAGGCTCAGCTAGAAATTGGATTGGCCAAGTCTGTGAAAGATAACAAAAAATCTTTCTACAAATATATAAATAATAAAAGGAGGACTAGGGAGACCATACAGTCCCTATTGGACACAGAAGGAAGAACAGTAACAGGGGATGAGGAAAAGGCTGAGGTACTTAATGCCTTCTTTGCCTCAGTCTTTAGTTGTAAGGAGAGTCGTTCCATCTGTGTACAAACCCAGGAGCTAGAGGAGCATAATGAGGCTCCTGTGATCCAAGAGGAGGTGGTCAGAGCCTTGCTAGCCCAACTAGACAGCTACAAGTCTATGGGGCCGGACGGGATTCACCCTAGGGTACTGAAGGAGCTGGCAGATGTGCTGGCCAAACCCCTTTCCATCATCTTCCAACAGTCCTGGAAGACTGGGGAAGTCCCACTGGACTGGAGGCTGGCTGATGTTGTGCCCATCTACAAAAAGGGCCGCAGGGAGGACCCAGGAAACTACAGGCCTGTCAGTCTGACCTCAGTGCCAGGGAAAGTCATGGAGCAGGTGATCTTGAGTGCTATCATGAAGCACATGCAAGAGAACCGGGTGATCAGGCCCAGTCAACATGGGTTCACAAAAGGCAGGTCTTGCCAGACTAAACTGATCGCCTTCTATGACAAAGTGACTCAGCTGCTGGATGAGGGAAAGGCTGTGGATGTGGTCTTCCTGGACTTCAGTAAAGCCTTTGACACAGTTTTTCACAGCATTCTGCTTGAGAAACTGTCAGCCTCTGGCCTGGACAGGCGCACACTCTCCTGGGTGGAAAACTGGTTGGATGGCCGGGCCCAGAGAGTGGTGGTAAATGGTGTGAAATCCAGCTGGAGGCTAGTGACAAGTGGGGTTCCCCAGGGCTCAGTGCTGGGTCCAGCCCTGTTCAATGTCTTCATCAATGATCTGGATGAAGGCATCGAGTGCACCCTTAGCAAGTTTGCGGACGACACTAAGCTGGGTGGAAGTGTCGATCTGCTGGAGGGTTGGGAGGCTCTGCAAAGGGATCTGAACAGGCTGGACCGCTGGGCAGAGTCCAATGGCATGAGGTTTAACAAGGCCAAATGCTGGGTCCTGCACTTGGGGCACAACAACCCTATGCAGTGCTACAGACTAGGAGAAGTCTGTCTAGAAAGCTGCCTGGAGGAGAGGGACGTGGGGGTGTTGGTTGACAACCGACTGAATATGAGCCAGCAGTGTGCCCAGGTGGCCAAGAAGGCCAATGGCATCTTGGCTTGTATCAGAAACGGCGTGACCAGCAGGTCCAGGGAGGTTATCCTCCCTCTGTACTCGGCACTGGTGAGACCGCTCCTCAAATACTGTGTTCAGTTCTGGGCCCCTCACCATAAGAAGGATGTTGAGGCTCTGGAGCATGTCCAGAGAAGAGCAACAAAGCTGGTGAAAGGGCTGGAGAACAGGCCTTATGAGGAACGGCTGAGGGAGCTGGGGTTGTTTAGCCTGGAGAAGAGGAGGCTGAGGGGAGACCTCATTGCTCTCTACAACTACCTGAAAGGACGTTGTAGAGAGGAGGGTGCTGGCCTCTTCTCCCAAGTGACAAGGGACAGGACAAGAGGGAATGGCCTCAAGCTCTGCCAGGGGAGGTTTAGGCTAGACGTTAGGTAAAAATTCTTTACAGAAAGGGTCATTGGGCACTGGAACATGCTGCCCAGGGAGGTGGTTGAGTCACCTTCCCTGGAGGTGTTTAAGGCACGGGTGGATGAGGTGCTGAGGGATATGGTTTAGTGTTTGATGGGAACGGTTGGACTCAATGATCCGGTGGGTCTCTTCCAACCTGGTTATTCTGTGATTCTGTGATTCTGTGATTTGGGATTCCCTAGCACAGAAAAAGGGAAACTTAATTGAGACATGAAATCAGAGGGAAGAAAGCAAGTTCATGTGTGTGGTATGTCTAAAACTTAGTTTAAGGATGGGAATACTAAATTTAAAGTAAGAGAGAGACTTTTCTCTGTATACACACACTTGCTCTTGATATTCAAAGAGACATACAATTAGTTTTCTTACTTTCACATTTCTGTGATGCCCTTTTTGGGGAATGAGTAGTACTGATAAACTAGGGAAATATTTTTGACGTATCCACAAAGAGATTGGAAAACTACATCTCTGAGTCTCAGGAGGCTAATTTTTAGACTACTGCAAATAATTATCTTACCACAAATTTTTACCAGGCCTTCGGCAGTAGTTTAACTGCCACTTGTGAAGAGTCAGGAGACAGAGTCAAGTGCTCAAGTAGTTATAACAAACAAGACCCACTTGCCTTATGCAGTGAGGATTAGAAGCTCTTCAGAAGGAAAACAGGAGTCAGGACACCATGACAGTTTCTTAATTTTGAAGAAAAGGAAGGTGGCTGAAAAATGAAAATGGAGAAGGACAGTAAAGGATTGCTGTCTGCCACATCTCCTACACACAACATACTTTTCAAAATCCTCCCTATACATAGTCTCTAAATCTCATTCCAGCTTTTCCTCACATACACCTCCCATGCTGGCAGGTGCCTACAGCATTCTCCACTGTATAGCTCATGTTATTCACAGCAACTTAACTCCAAATGAAGGTGCTCAAGGAGAAAACTAACAGTAGCTCTCATACCTCGCACATTGTAAAAAAGAGGTCTGCTTTTAAGGCAGGAAATGAAAACGACAGCAGCGGAAAAGTTGCAGGTAGACAAGGTGCTGTCTATGAAAGACAGCAACAGTTTGGAACTGAAGCTTGGTAACATGAACTTCTATTCTTGAAAATGAACACATCAGAAGTCTTATTCAGTGGCCTCTCAATATATTCAAACACATGAGGATCATCTGTGCCTAAAGGAATCACCAGTGTCTATGGTTAAAAGGTTTCTACACCTTCAGTTCCAAGTATCAGCAGAACTATGTGGTATTTCAATTATTTTCAGAAATCAACACTGCACAGCAGCATCAAAGAAACATGTAGGAAGCTTGATGTTGTTTTGGGCTGTTGTTTTTTTTGTTTTGTTTTGGTTGGTTGGCTGGGGGTTTTTTTGTGGCTTGGATTGGGTTGTATGAGGTTTTGGGTTTTTTTGGTTTGGTTTATTTCATTTGGGTTTGTTTGTATGTTTGTTTTCTGAGTGTGGAATTTCATTTCTTAAATTCTCCTTCCTCAAATGTGCTATCCTCATCTCAGACAAGACAGGACTCATCAGTGAAGGTGCTTGGGCTGTAGTATTTCCACAATGACATGCTCCATGCTGCAACAAATGTGATTACATATATATATAGGCACTCCTAAAGGAGTGAATTAGGGGAACATACTCTGTATTGTCAATGGAGAGCAATTCTTTTTTTTTTTTTTTTTTTTTTTAATTCCAGCACTGTGCGACTGAATCATAGTTCCTAGATTATTAGAATTACAGCCATAGATTTGCTTTTGGGCTGGACGAATCATTTCCTCCCTCCATATTCACAAAATATATACACTAAACATTTCCATACCATACAATGCCATTACAGCTTCACAGCTCTTCAATAGTTACAAGACCATCCTGGCCCATAACAGTTATTGCTGTCCCTAATTTTCTGCCTCTTGCCTTTTTCCCCATGAATTTCCTTCCATCAGTGCCCATGGTAACATCCATAGAAATAGCAGCAAGAGAGACAGTGGTCATGAACAGCTAACCATTGAAACCTGTCAACATTTATCACAAATATAATAAGATGTTCCACAGAAGCAAAAAGCATAACAGCACTTCATATACCCTCTTGCACATTCTTGACACATTGTGGTAGCTAGAAGAATTTGTGAACATAGTGAAATGTCTGTCTGGCCTGTTTACATTAATAATTATATGGATGCACCTTATTGGCATGTTCAAAGAATCTGAGACTATAAATTCAAATAAATAGATACCTTCAAACAATATTTTAGTCACCATGCTGTCACAGATGCTATTGTGATAAAGATGTACAACATACCGTCTGCCTCATGCTGAAACAACTGTGAAAACACTGTGAAAGTGTTTTACAGTGGAAAATCTTCCAAGGTGAACACTGAACATCTAAAAATTCTCAGCAATTAGGTATATGGCTTTCGGGTATAGAGAGGTGGTTGGATTTATTTAAGTAACATTCATTATGAAATTGTGATGGCGGTGACATGATCATATCCCAAAGAATTAACGATGATAGTATGGAATCTTGCAGTGGTTTCTTTTTAAATAGCCACTAACTGCCTCACAGTCTGTTTACTGAGAACATCAAATAATTACGTTTACAATGGTGAATCAGAATAAGTAGCAGACCCAGGTTTATTTTGAAAGCAGTCAAACTATATTTAGACTAGAAGATGCTGAATGCAACAAAACAGATGTGCACCCTGTCAGGATGTTCCACATAGGGACAGAGAAACTTTCAGCATGCAGCAGAGAAGCTGCATATAGATGTGCTTTGGAAACAAGTTCAGATGTATATGCACTTTAGAGAAAGAAACAAAAAAGTCCATGCCTGGCTGCCAGGTGATGCTCAGCTACACAATTTTCCCCTTTCCTTCAATCATTTTAAGACAACTTATGCCCCAGAGCAAAGGTTCACATCCCTTATTTAATAATCTAGTTCAGATCCTCAGCTGCCAGTTAACAGCCCTTGCTTTTAGGTTAGGTATTTTCACTGCAATGCTTTCCACTAATACTTGGAATTGTTAGTCACCTGTAAAAATGCTTCACCCTTTCCAAATACCTGTCAATTTACAGGCCTGTGGTTATACTAGCCCTTACACAAAAGTTTCCAACATGGAAACTTGCTAATGGCTCTGTTTTAGCACTTCTGTATACAGGACTGTTTACTAGAACAAGGAGATGATTTCCATAATTGACAATATCATTAATAATTACAAGGCTTTATTTTCAGCTCTCAAAAATGTGCAAGGGCTAATGTGTTCTGTACAGCTCAAGGTATGAATTTAAACTGGTGTACTACAGCAGTTTAACAGCTAGACATGTGCACACACCCCTAAGGCAACACTTTCCCGTAAGAGCATGCTCTCATAGGGTTGTATGGATCTACCTGTAACTATATAACTATCTACATGACAAACAATAGTAGGTCTTTTAAAGGGGTATTCAATCCTTCACCTCCAACATCCTAAATTAATATTCATTTCTTGCCCAGTCCCACTCTGAACTCCTGAATCATAGAATCATAGAATCACCAGGTTGGAAGAGACCCACCAGATCATCGAGTCCAACCATTCCCACCAATCTCTAAACCATGCCCCTCAGTACCTTATCCACCCGCACCTTAAACACCTCCAGGGAAGGCGAGTCAACCACCTCCCTGGGCAGACCGTTCCATTGCCTAATGATCCTTTCAGTGAAGAACTTTTTCCTTATGTCAAGCCTGAACCTCCCCTGGCAGAGCTTGAGGCCATTCCCTCTTGTCCTGTCCCCTGTCACTTGGGAGAAGAGGCCAGCTCCCTCCTCTCCATTAGTAATAGCCTACTATTACTTCTTTCTTACATTCAGTTAAGAGGCTAATAGCTTCATAGAATCATAGAATAGTTAGGGTTGGAAGAGACCTTAAAGATGATCTAGTTCCAAGCCCCCTGTCAGGAGCAGGGACATCCCACTAGACCAGATTACCCAAGGCCTCATCAAACCTGGCTCTGAACACTTCCAGGGATGGGGCATCCACAGCTTCCCGGCAACCTGTGCCAGTGTTTCACCACTCTCATGGTGAAAAAATTTCTCCTTAGATCAAGCCTAAATCTTCCCCTCTCCAGTTTATACTCATTCCCCTTTACCCTATCACCACAAGCCTTTATGAATAGTCCCTCTCCAGCTTTCCTGTAGGCCCCTTTCAGGTACTGGAAAGTTGCTATAAGATCTCCTCATAGCCTTCTCTTCTCCAGGCTGAACAAGCCCAACTCTCTCAGCCTGTCGTCGTATCAGAGGTGCTCCAGCCCTTGGATCATCTTTGTAGCCCTTCTCTGGACCTGTTCCAACAGTTCCATTTCCTTCTTATGTTGAGAGTTCCAGAACTGGACACAGTACTCCAGATGAGGTTTCACAAGAGAGGAATAGAGGGGCAGAATCACCTCCCTGGACCTGCTGGCCACAATTCTTTTGATGCACCCCAGGATATGGTTGGCCTTCTGCTGGGCTGCAAGTGCACATTGCCGGCTCATGTCAAGCTTCTCATCGACCAGCACCCCCACGTCCTTCTCTGTAGGGTTGCTCTCAATCATGTCATCCCCTGTTCTGCACTGAAAATGGGGATTGCCCCGATCCAGGTGTAGGACATTGCACTTGGCCTTGTTGACCCTCATGAGATTCTCATAGGCCCACTTCTCCAGCCTGTCTGGGTCCCTCTGGATGATATCCCATCCTTCTGGTGTGTCTACTACACCACTCAGCTTGGTGTCATCTACAGACTTGATGAGGGTGCACTCGATCTTGCTGTCTATATTATTGATGAAGATATTAAGCAGCGCTGGTCCCAGTAGAGACCCCTGAGGGACACCACTTGTCATGGATCTCCATCTGGACTTTGGGCCATTGACCACTACTCTTTGAATATGGCCATTCAACTAGTTTCTTATCCACCGTATTGTCCACTCGTCAAATCCATATCTCTCCAATTTAGAGAAGGATGTTGTGGGGGACTGTGTCAAAGGCTTTACAGAAGTCTAGATAGATCACATGCATCAGTTTACCCATGTCCACTGCAGTGGTTACCCCATTATAGAAAGCCACTAAGTTGGTCATACAGTATTTACCCCTAGTGAAGCTGTGCTGGCTGCCATTCATCACCTCCATGTCCTCCATGTGCTTTAGCATAGCTTCTAGGAAGCTTCTAGGAAGTTCCATGATTTTACCTTACAGAGGTGAAGCTGACAGGTTGGTAGTTCTCAGGGTCGTCTTTTCTACCCTTAACCTGTCTAAGTTAGTCTACCCTTAACTTGCCTTTTCTACCTTCAGCCTGTCTAAGCTAGGGTAGTACCGCCAGCTTTCAAATTACATTTTGTTAAATAGGCCTCCTGCTTTCTCCTCAGGTTCAAAGGGCCAAGAAAATTGTCCACAGACAGAACTGAATGATCATGCAAAGGTGGGGATCACAGAATGTGAAGGGGTGTTGTGAGAAGCAGCAAGTCCCCACTCAGGCTGCAGCAAGAATCAAGGGACTTTCCACCACAAGGAAATGAGGTGCCACCATTTAGCTAGTCCCCAGCATCTTCTCTCACTTCAAAGAAAAACAGTGGGTTTTGCAGCACACGTAACTTCTAATTTGAGTGTGAAAAATAATAATATACCACCTCAGAAGGGTGGTCTTTTTCCCTTCCAGATCAACAAACTGGCAGACTTTAGCATGAAAGTGAACTGACATAATCAACTTCAATAGCAGAAAAGTAGTTTCACTCGTATTATTAGTCCTATGGCAGAGTCAGCCAGCCTTTATACTCCTGTAAGATCACAGGACTACTGCGCTTGGTCAGCAATTCAATGTTCTCAAGTATTTTTCCTCCCTATCATTCTTAGTGGTCTCTGACTCACTAAGGAGAACTAAATACAATTACTTCATTCACCTTTGCTACAACTGTGGGAAGAAAGAAAGCAGAGCCTGAGCACAGTGGTCCTAATCATACCACTCCCTCAACTCAAGTTTAACATAAACCAGACTTAGTTCCTCTAAATGCCACAGAGTCATGCACCACCATTCTTGTTGTAGAATCAGTAATATTAAGTGAATTGCAAAAAGCAGTATGTCTATAGTTTCTAGCACTTCACTAATTACCATCTGGGTAATGAAGCCGAACATTTTCACACAGCTTGATGTTACTGCAGCAATTTGCCTGATGTAGCCTAAAGACTCAAAGAATGTGATATCTCCTTCGGAGTTAAAAGGTAGGTTAATATTAGAGTACTATTTAAAGGATATAGTTAAAATCTCACTTCCATGCTTTTCTAAAAAAAAATAGTCTCTTAGGCTTTTGAGGACAAAACCTATCCAGGCAGATGAGATTTACACTAAGTAACAAAGCTGGACCATCAAGACAGAACTAGTTCTGCAGGCTGCAATCCTCAAGAAAACAAAGTAGCAATAAAGGGAAACAGAATGTCATTGTAGGCCTTGAGGGAGAAAAACTCAGGATTATGTTTTCCAAAACCAGCAACAGAATTGAAAATCATCTTAATGATGATTTAAATACTCATTTAAATACACATTTAAATACTCAAAAAGAAATATAGAAAATGGTCTGTTCTCTCTCAGTTTCTTTCATTTTTCCAAGCATCCTTGAAATCAGACTCAGTGGTTATGGAAGATTCCTCCATGATATTCCTTCTCAAAAACAGTGATGAGTTCAATGCATGTCCTAAAATAATATACTTAACATATGCATGTATAAAGACAAACACAAACCAGATAGCACTTTTTGACCATCTGGACTTGGATTTTATGTATTAGTTCACCAAGTAAATTACAAGTTCTTGCTACTTAGCCTGCAACTGCCCTTTCAGCAAGTTTAGGCTCCATGTATTAGTTTTAGTTTCAGAACACCACCCAATTAACCTTGAACCCAAGGAGCAGCTATCATATGGATTATTGATTTTGGTTACTTTATTAATTTTCTTTCCAGTGAATATGGCAGAAGCACATGCCCCTTTGACTTTCAAATACAAAACTCCAAGTCAACATCTTTCCTGTTCCTGCCCTTTCCTTTTAACAACTTTTCCTTTTAACAACTTTTCCATTAAAAGCACCTTTGATATAAACAGTCCGGGGTTGAGGCTGACTCAGGTACACATAAGACAGATGAATCACCAAAAACACAGAAGCTACCAGCACGAATTACTTTGATGGAGGTTGTGCACATTTCTTACACAGTTGAACTGTGCTACAAACCACCGGGGATGGAGACATCATATGCTACAGGTAGTGAGATTATTGCTGATGAAAGAGAAGTTTAAATCCATTCCCAAAGCAGTTCAGACTAAGCTGTAGCTACTAGTTCCATGGAATTTGGAACAGCACTCTAAGTGCCTATAGCATCTACAGTTACAGCAACATCCATCACTTGATTTTTGGCATCTTTTATCCCAAAGGCATCCTAGCTGTAGAACACATGCACGCTTACAGTTTGTTTGATGAAGAAAACTATATTCTCACTTCAATTTTTAAGCTTGTCTCTTAAAGTTATCTTCACAGTACTGAGGCAGTGTGCTGCCAGATTCTGGTGTCAATATTAAATTTTGAAAATGGTACATTTCTGTATCCACTTGCATTTACTAAAATTTCCCATACTTCCTCTATCATCTGTTTGAGACGTGGTAAGCCAGTTGCTTATGTCATATAAAGCAGGCAAGCAACTATGGCTTTTGAGGGGATTTGTTTGAGGCCTGCTTTCAAATTTCATCTATGTTGTTTTAGATATTCCACAGATAAGGAACAAAGGGAGGTACAACTTCCCGCTACACAGAGGCTTTGTGTGCAAGAGGTCATGGATTGCTCTCAGAACATCACCTTACTCCAGCTCCAGTAAGAATCAAAACCTTCATACATTACACACTGAAGCTGTGTGCAACTTCATTTCTTATGCTAGAGGCTTCCAAGACCAAAAGCCTACAGATTTTTGTTTCATTCCTGCATCACAAGGCCTACCCAACCACACTGGAAGGAGATGCACAAAGACAGACACTGGGGTGGGGAGCAGAGACATTCAGAAGAAATCCCTCCCTCAAACAGAATATGCACTTGTAAGAAACCGGTACAAGCAAGGAAAAGAGTTCAAGCTCTGCCATGTCAAAATCTGAGAGAAAGAACAGAAGCCTTACTTGCTAACTTCAGATTCTAACCAAGCCCTCTCCCCACAGCAAGCAGTTTTCAGAACTGGAATCCATTCACTCTGTATTGGAGTATCCACTGATACAGAGGGCCTGGGAGGGTTGGCAATGAGGCAGTGGGAAAGCAAGAGAAGCAAAAGTCACAAGCTTTAAATATTAACATGCTTGAAAATCTTTGAAAAATCTTTGAAAATCTTTGAAAATCAAGAAAATCTTTGCAGTGAGCAGAGATCCTACCTCATTGGAGAAGAAATGTTTCTAAAAGCTCTCCAACCAGCAGAGCAGGATGATCATCTTACAGTAAACTGGGTGTTCTCAAAACTAGCCCAGTTTGAACAGGAGCTGTAGTGTCCTTAACAGATCTGCAAAAAAACCACTGTGAGAAGTACATGAGAAAATACGAATCAATAAATGTTAACTTCTACATATGCCACAGTTCACACATCAGTTTCTGATGGGACTAAGAAGTCTTAGGCTCCAGATTCAGTTGCTTTTCTAAACAGAGCACAACTCCTGCATAGTTACTTTGAAGGGCAAATTTCTGAAAGCTGTTTGTTTTACAACCTCCAAACCTCCAAGACACTCTTTCTGGATATTTCAAGATTACACACAAGAATTCACCAGTGCCTCAATACTGCTAAAAGGAACATGACCTTGTAAGCAGTTGTCCTGTTTAGAAGCTTTGGAATGGTATCTTCCCCATAAAAGAGCATCACATTGATATTTAGTTTTGTTTGTAGTCTCTTAGCTCTTTTCTACATCCTCAGTTTCTATTCTCTCTCCAACTTTCTTCAACCATTTTAAAAATTCTACCCTACACTTACCCTTCCCTTGTTCTTGGAGGTGCCATCCATCATCTCAGAGTTCTTATGAGGTAGCTGCTAATGGTACCAGACTTGCTTTGGTTTGCTCTTACCACCTCAGAATGGATGTGTGCCAATTTGAAGGAACTTGATTTAGCCTTTTGAAAATCACCCTTAAAAAAACTCAGCTTAGAACAGTTATGCAATGGTAGATGCTCCATGAAATCTGAAGATGTGATTGCGACTCATATGTGCTTGAGTCTGACTTAACCTTAGTTATGTGGTTTAGCTTCAATGAACAAGACTCACTGGCACTTGCTTCACAGCTCTGAAACTAGGTCCTAAGTGACCATAGAGTCATAGAATCATAAAGGCAGGAAATGACCTCCAAGATCAAGTCAAACCATCAACCCCTACCTACTAAACCATGACGGAAGTACCACATCTACACACTTTTTTTTTAATGCCTTCAGGAATGAAGACAAAACCACTTCCCTGGGCAGCCTGTTCCAATGCGTCATCTCTCTTTCAGTAAAGAAGTTTTTCCTAATACCCAATCTAAATCTCCCCTGGGGTAATTTGATGCAATTTCGTCTCTTCCCATCACTAGTCACTTGGGAGAAGAGACCAACACCCACCTCTCCACAAGCTCCTTTCAGGTAGTTGAATAGGGCAGTAAGGTCTCCCCCTTCAGTCTCCTCTTCTCAAAACAGTGCCAGTTCCCTCAGCCACTTTTCACGAGGCTTGTGCTTAAGACTAGTTTCATTGCCTCAGTGTCTTTCCTGGAGCAAGCAGACTAAAACTGAATATGATATTCAAGGTGCAGCCTTGCCAGTGCCGAGTAAAGGGGCACAATAACTTCCTCAGTCCTGAGAGTCATGCTGTTTCTGATTCAAGCCAGGATGCTATTGGCCTTCTTGGCAACCTGGGCACACTGCTGGCTCATGTTCAGCCAACCGTCAACCAGCACTACCAGGTCCTTTTCTGTCAGGCAGCTTGCCAGTCACCCTTCTCCAAGCCCATAGCGTTGCACAGACTTGGTGTGACGAAAGCGCAGGATCTAGGACCTGGCTTTGTTAAACCTCATCCTGTTTACCTCAGCCCATCAATCCAGCCTGACCAGATTCCTCTGTAGAGCCTCCCTATCCTCAAGCAAATCAACACTTCTGCCCAATTTGATGTTGTCTGCAAGCTTATTGAGGGAGCACTCAATACCCTCCTCCAGATCATTGACAAAGATATTCAACAGAACTGGCCCTGACACAGAGCTCTAAGGAACACCACTTGTGACCAGTCTCCAAATGGATTTAGTGTGTTTCACCACAACTCTCTGGGCTCAACCATGCAGCCAGTTTTTAACCCAGTGAAGAATACACATGCTTAAGTCATGGGCTGCCAGCTTTTCTATGAGAATGCTGTGGGAGATGGCGTTAAAAGCTTTACTCAAGTCCTCGTAAATAACATCCACAGTCTTCCCTCATCTATTAGGTCAGTCACCAGGCCATAGGAGATCAGGTTGGTCAAGTAGGACCTGCTTTTCAAAAATTCATGGTGGCTGGGCCTGATGCCCTGGTTGTCTTGCACACACCTGATGAGCACATTCAAGATGAACTGCTCCATAATCTTCCCCCAGTACTATGGCTACACGCTCCTCATGATGTATAAATAATACAGTATTTGGCTCCTAGATTCTCCAGCAGATATCTGCTGAGCCATTGGAAATGGGATCTTCCACGCTAACCGCAGTGAGGTCTGTAGTAATGTCTGAATACAACAAAACATGAATAGGAAAGTCATTACTCCACAGCGTTTATATCATTTCCTCTCTAGGGAAGGAAAAAAGTTAACACAACCAAGCATATGTTTTCAAAAGAACCTCACATGTATTGCATGTCATTATAAGACTTACAAGTGGGTATGCCTGTAAACATATTCGCCTACATCACTGAAAATTCAAGCACACAAAATCTAAGAACAGAGATCAAATGCAGAAGAAACCAACGAGAACTGTGATGTTGTGACCTGAGGAAGGTATTAATGCCAAATGAAAGACACCTCTCTGGTAATCCAGTTAGCTCTTAAAATACAATTATAACTTCACAGCAGCCTGGGCCAGATAATTTACAACTTCACTACTTCCAGTACTCAGGCAGAATCTTGGTGCAATTAAGCAATTTATTTCTTGATTGGCAATGAATTTAACAAGCACAGGTGACATGGAAGAAAATACAAAATGCAGGATTTTCAAAAGTGAGTCAATTAAGGAGTTAATTATTTTATTAATTTACATAGTAAGTTGTGCTCAGCTCTACTGAGTCAGGCCCAGAACCCTTTGAAAGTATCTCAAGGAGGAAAGGTGATCCCCTCTATACAACTGGTAAAGAAGTCAAGTATGCAAAGGCCTTGAGTGATAAACCATCCTCTGGCTGTATATAACCAACATTTCATCAGACAAAAAAGGGGTTGGATTCCTTCAAGGCTTCTTCCAACACTCCTTGACCATGAGGGCTATCTTCTCTAGCCACTTGATTGATAAGCTCTTCCAGGCTCAGAACTGAAAAAGTCATCTTCCTTTAGATTCAGACAGAAGATCTGGATGTGAACACGGGAGCAGCAGAAGGGAGCAGCAGAAGGGGGATGTCACTGCACAAATTTCTCTTTGTATGAACCTGGTCTTACCTATACTAGTGAGCCAGCCAGGGAACAGGTATAAGCACTGTCTCATAATACCACTTGTTGGCCTCGTGCCTGACCCCATTTTGGCCCATGTCACCCAGACAATGCAAGGACATGGCCACAGAGCATACTTCTCTTATGCAGCATAAACATTGGGGAAGAGCCGGGACAGACATGCATGTTACCCTACAGAGAGAAGCCATACTGGAGACCAAGTTACCCTTAACACCACAGTAAAGGATCTGGACTGTTTTATTTACTGATAGATAGGTACCTTAGAGAAGTACTGGGAACTGCAGAGACAATTGCTTCTGTTTCTTAGACATGCCAAGTACTATAAAAATAATAACCATTTCCTTGGTCTAAAAAGAGCATAACATTCTTTTTATTTTTGACCTGGATGAGTCAGCAGATAGGAAAGGCAGTTCCCAAATATAGCTCCTGGCACCAGAGGACACAGCAAGAAGAAAATGTGATCAGCCCCCCTCCCTTACACAGATGACAGCAATACATTTCTTTTTATGAGCCACATCAGTCAAATGGCATCACTCATCAGCAGCCCTTCCTTAAAAGGTCATTGAAAGATTCCAACAGTGAGCAAAATAAAATAGTATTTTGCTTGACATGAGATGCGGAGATGACTTCCACAACAGGTAACTGCAAAAAGTTCTGATGCAGTTAAGAATACTTGGGGTCCCCAGTCAGAAAAAGAAAAATGACCAGATAGGTAGCTATCTGTATGGCCATACCCCACTCAACTTCAGGTAGGTCTCTTACTAAAAGAGCTTATTTGGATCATTTGCTCTTTTCCTGGCAAAGCCTTCTGAACAGATACTCCAGACAAGATACTTATTATTATTACATATGCCTCTCGGCATCACCACAGTGTACTGGAAGCTTTGTTAAACTACAGGTCTGTTCTAGCTGTTGCATCTATTTCAGTATTGTGAGACATAATCCCATGGCAGTCTGAAAGCCAGTCCCTGGCTTGCCACCTTTTTCTGAAGCAATACACAAAATCCAGTCACCTTGAAACACAGGCCTTTTTGCAAGATGAAGACTATTGCAATGCAATTAAAATTTCAGACTTTCTGGCTTTATGGCAACAGGTCCCAGAAGATGAGATTCATCATAGACTTACCAACTTAAAGTAGAACTATATTCTTTTACTCCATAAAGGGATATGAAACAAATTAGTACTTTTTGAGTCCTCCCTGATGAGACATCCATGAAAAAAATCACGATGTTTGCAAGAGCTAGGTACAAAGATCCTGGGATGAAATGTTATTTTTCTTTCATTTTCCCAGAAATCATATCTTAGAGAGTTTTTGAGACATCGGAATGTTCATAACTTGTTTGGTATCCTGTTGTGTCTCACTGGAATACAGCAAAATTTTTTAATAGAAGTGTAGTTCAACAAAATTTCCTGTAATATTCAGTGTTGGTACTATAATGTAATATACTGTACACACTGTAATATACAGTGTTGGTATGCAGAAAAGAACTAGATGCTAGGAGTAGAATTCAGTAAGCCTATATAACACTAAACAAAAAAATCAGGTCATCTATACTAACCACCACTTTGGACAACCCTGATGAGGCTGTCAGCCATGTTCTTCTCCCTAACCCACTGCCTGGTCTAGGAACATAAAAACCTTGAGATATTTCCATGAATTTCAGAAGGATTTGAGCCATTGATTTTGGCCACTGTTTCTCATGCCCTCAAGATAAATGCAATACCTTTCCATAAAGCAGTACAGTTGCCAGTATGTAATGAGAGCTCACTAGTGTATACAAAGGCAAACAAACAGATAATTTAACAAACTATAGGTTGATTCAGACCCAAATCCATGGGTCTGAAACTCTTTGCCAGATATCAAACCACTTAGCCCTACTTGTATCATTACCTCTCTATTCATTTCCAGACTTATCTCACTCAAAATATAGCAGACATTGAGCATATTCATATGTCAAATTATCATGCTGCAAGAAGGACAAAAAGGAGTTTTGAAGGATGTAGGCCAAGATACCCAAAAGGCTAAGGAATAAGACCTGACAGCTGCATCTTTTTCCAATTTGCGCTCCCTAGTCACTCAGTACATTATCTAAGGCTATTTGTTCAGCTAATTGTCTGCTGTGAGGTACAAACACATTGCTGGCAAGACATCTTCCTTCTTGGGAAGTATATTAACTTCCTTGGTACGACACAGGGTTTGGCATGTTCTCAGATGAAAGAACAGTGAGTATGAGAACTTGCTACCTCAAAACTGTGCCCTTAATAAATGAAACAAATCAGTCACCAGGCCAAAAGCCAAGAATAACAAGTTCTTTTTCCCCATAGTTACAGAGTATAGTACCCAGTATCTCTTTCAAAATGCATTTAAGGTCTGTAAAGTAAAATATGCAAACCAACAGGTAACATGTTCCAAAGACAGAAGACACCAGAAGTCTATACCTGATCCAATTAAACAAGAACTAATATCATAATCCAATTTGTCTTGGTTCCAATGAATTTCAGTATAGTGTTTTCCTAATTTACCTCACAGGTCCCAAGATAAAGATCACTGAGATACATGCAAAAAGTACAATAGAAGAACACTCACACATTACTAAAACAAGTATATACACATAACAAAGAGCAAGTTCCTTGCTGGCCTTGCTGTATCAACATTTTCCTCATCAACAGGAGCACAGCATGAGTAGAATTAATATGTAAGGAGAATAAGAGGCAAAACAAACTGGATCTCAAGAGAGGAAAACATAGCAGCAGCAGATGGAGGCAGCAGTAAACATTAAAGATACTGGCATGACCTAGTACTCTCCTCTGGGAATTCTGAAGAAATATTTATTCAGAGTTAAGCATATGCACATAATGGTCAACTTACAATGAAAGCATTCTCTCTTAAGGGGTACCACTGTCAAGTGCAAAACCTTAACATAAAAGTACATGAAATCACAGCTAACTCACATAACTGGTAAATGAGTTTCCACCCACCCAGCACTCCCATGGACAAACCTTGCTCTTGAAAGTAACTTCACTTTTATTTCACAACATGAAACAACTCTGTATAACACAAAAAAAAAAGTCTAGAAGACCTCACAACCCTTTATCGCAGTGTACTAATTCTAAAGGCTTTGTGGTAACCTGCCTCAGTAGAGTAGATAGTAGAGGCATTTGAAAATGTGCCTGCCCTAAGGCTCGAAAGAATCTGAAACTGAGAAGTGCTACAAGGCTTTTATTCCACGTAACTGCATTGAAATTCCATCTGGATGACATTACTACAACAGTCAGGTAGGAAGTCAAACGTCTTGGCAAAACATTTCTATCAGCCTTATTCTTACAAGCAAGGTTCAGACAAGGACAGCCTCAGGTTTTGTTCCACACAGTTGCCTAAAGCAAGGAAGCGCTTTCTACTTATGGAATATAATCTCCACTGAAATGATGGGGAATTTTGTTGTTTACTTCAATAGAGCTACATTACTACTCAAAAGGTAATAAAAGGTGTTACTGTCTTTTAAGGCAATACTGAAAAGTACAAAAACCTTATCTTGGGCGTAATTCAGGCTATATGATTTCAGCCCATTCTTCATTGTGCACTGAGGCATCTTCCAAAAAGCCTGCCAATCTTGATTAAGAAATAGAGTGGAGAAGAATCTACCTAATTCCTAGTCAAATTGTTAAAGCAATTAGTTAGCCTTACATTTAGAATAATGTTCCTCATTTCTAGCCTGCATTAGCACTGCATTAGTTTTGTACCCCTTTATCACAATACCTTATTTTCACTTAGATTACAGTCATTAACAACCAGAAATTGCCTCTACTACAATAGCCACAGAATTAGAGAATTTTCTTTGAACACCAGGTATGTATCCCACGTTCAAAATCAAAACTCAAAAATTATCAGAGGCCTGGAACACTTTCCTTGTGAAGAGAGACTAAGAGAGCTGGGATGTTCAGCTTGGAGAAGACTCCAAGGAGACCTTATTGCAGCCTCTCAATACTTAAAGAGGGCTTAGGAGAAAGATGGGGACCTTCTTAGAAGGTCCTGTAGCAATAGGACAAGGGGTAATGGTTTTAAACTAAAGAGGAGATGTTTAGACTAGATCTTAGGAAGAAATCTTTTATGCTGAGGATGGTGAAACACTGGCACAGGTTGCCCAGGGAGGTGGTGTGTGCCCTATCCCTGTAAACATTCAAAGTTAGGTTGGATGATGGAGCTCTGAGCAACCTGATCTAGTTGAAGATGACCCTGCTCACTGCAGGGGTGGTGGACTAGATGACCTTTATGGTCCCTTCCAATCTAAACTATTCTATGATTCTATATCAATCATGAACAGGAGATGATAGTTTTTCCAATTCTAGCTGTAGAGCAGTTTGTTTGCATTCAAAACCCCTAAGGCTAACTAACTAAAAAGGCTTATCTGGTGACCCAAGGAAAGTTCCAAGTTATGTCAGTACTCATCAGACTATGTCAGTGACATCACAATCACCTTATCACAGAGCAAAAAATGATTGAGACATTAATGCACTGCACAGTGTGGTAAAAAACCCAGACATATAGGCAACTACATCTAATCGGTTCCAAAGGGCTTAGCTCTACTCAGTGAAATACCACTGCCCAAACAGGCAGATCCCAAACTAGTTTTGAAGATCTCGGCTTTAGTCTTCAAGCTCTGCTATACAAATAACCCAAAGCAAGCAGTTGTCCTGAGCATGCTATTAAACAAGGTCATAGAATGAAAAAGTGACTTACTTCCCACTGAAAAAGTCATTCTGCAGAAATACATGGAACGTGATTCCCTTTCACACAGTACAATACACTGCAGCAGTTGCCAAAAGCAAAAGTGGATTAAAAAAGCAGTGGTACTCCAAAGTTTACATGGGAACACTCATTAACTGCAGTTAAACAGAAAGAGGTAGCTATGACTTCCTCTAGCCTGTAAGTCCTTAGGCTGCACGCTATGAGAAGCTAAGAGCTTAGAGGACCTGATGTGATTGCCCTGGTTGTACAACCATTCTATGTGCACCTGCAACTGTTCACCATTAGACACAGGTGGCTAAAGGGATATAAAACTTCCCACTACTCTTCACTGATCCCTGACTTCAAAGAAATTACTCCTCTTTCAAACTTTAGGCTGCTAGTATATAATAGCATTTAGCACTAAGAAAGAAAATAGCAAGAAGGAGACATTGAAACAGTTTTTGTTAGGGAATATGTGTGCTATTTCTTCATGAAGTCTGCATACAACTGTTGTTCTGTTCTGCTCAAATAAATGAGGGATCATCACACTCTTTTTGTAAGAAAAATAATATTAGTCAAGTTAAGTGCAGGTAATGGATGCTTGGGCAGCAACAAAACTAATGAGTTTTGGTGGCAATCTAAGAAACAACTTCAGAAAAGTTCCTCTGCTGAACTAGCTCTGACAAGCACAGAGCACGACATTCCCAGTGAAATGTGGTTATAGAAATCAAAAGGGGATTAAAACTCTATAGGCAGAAGCAGAAGATTTATATCAATAATCTGTTCTTGTAACATTTTCACAAAAGCAGCAATCTTTTAAATGGCCAGCCTGCAAATCTAAGGATAATGTCAAAAGGATGATATTCA
The DNA here is from genome assembly GCF_032191515.1 of Phaenicophaeus curvirostris. NCBI lineage: Eukaryota > Metazoa > Chordata > Aves > Cuculiformes > Cuculidae > Phaenicophaeus > Phaenicophaeus curvirostris. Next base: position 40,855,519 of record NC_091394.1, read on the forward strand.
CACTGGAATCTTGCTAGTTTATACACCAAAGAGTATAGGGTTACTCTTCTCACCATCAAGTGTGAACTCTCACCATCAAGTGGAACTGGGCTGCCTGTGATTGTTGTTTGTTTACTTTTGAACATCATCAATTAATCAAAGTGGACAACGTCACCACAGAACTTTAATTATTTTTAGTTCAGAAACAATAGATTGTGTCCTGCTCTATTGAGTGCACCTGCCTATAAGTTCCTCAGTCCCATGCCCTAAAAATTGCATCGTAGCCAAAGGTGGAAGAGAATATTTACTGGATTGGCTCTAAAGAAGATGGCATTTCCTTCACATCTCTTGTCAAACACCCTGGACAGATTTAGACTGGTTTAGACAACAAAAACAAATAACTATTTGAACCAGAAGATGTCTTTGCACAGAGGTTTGTACAGCATCCTCCAGACAATGCGGTTCCCACGTGATAACAGCCACTTACAGACACTGTCAGTATACATAAGCACTAACAACATCACAGTGTAGTCCTTCCCATCTCTGGCCTTATAATAAAAATATTCCTTTTAAAACATCATTAACAATGATCACACTGTATTTGTGTACTACCTTCACTCTGCCATGTTGTTATCATTTGGATTACACAAAAAGGTATATGAGAGACCAACCACAGAGTAATTGCATTGTAAACATATAATGGCTGCATTATGAAAGCCATCCAGTTCATCAAAAGATGACAGGAAGCAGGATAATGACTTCTGTGAGGGTGATCAGCCAGACAAAACATTAAGACTCCAGTGCACTTCAAGAGCAGTTATTAACTTTACTCTCATGGCCCTCAGCATTCACAGTAGAGGTCAAGTTTTCAGATGTTCCTAGTTCCAAGTGGGCACCAAACCACAGAAGAACTTGGCATGTGGTATATGGAGCATCTTTAGCAACCCCACATATGGGAACAGAAAGCACAGCTGTACAAGAGTTACTGAAAGACACTTTGGTTCACACATTTTTCTTCACAGGCCTGGAAGGCAGGAATACAGCAGAAGGAGAAACCCAGCTGACATGGCCCAACACACTCAGGCACAGCAACTCATGCACATAGCAGCCACAGCTCAGCACACCTGGAAATTCAGCCCCTGGCTGGCTGTTCTACTGGAAGTAAAGCACTCTTGAAATTCTGCTCTTGACAGGGGTGCTCAGCACTTGAACATAACTGAAACCACATCTCCTCTCAAGAAAACTTAATTTCTTAGTCTGATTCTGAATGATTTTTCCCCACTTGCCCTTGACTTTGAATTACATTCCCTTGAGAAACAAAATCTTTATACATTTTTTCAAGTTCCTGGGCAATGACCTTCACAGGCAGTGTATTTTGAAACAATACAGCTGTCTAGCAGTACTCCTAGCTGCTGCAAATACTCACTGTCATATATTTTTGCTGTCCAACACTCGACACTCCTAGAAAATGATGGGTTTGATGTTATGACATATCTTTTGGACCTAAATTAAGGGGTTTGCCTCTAAACCTTGCAGACACACTGCATCTGCAAATCCTATTTGGAAATAACCAGGATTAAGTGCAAGCAAATTTGTTACTGAACTCTGGAAACACAAACATGATGAATGGAGGCAGTCTCTGAGTGAAGACAGGTCACTGGAATACTTCTAATTACTCCTGTCTATCCTTATTTGCCCAGCATCCCCTCACAGGCAGATGTTCACTCCCTCATACAAACTCCCTGTTGTTGCCACATCTTCAATCATGTCTGTATGCATTTCGGATTAGACAGCTCCCAAATATTCCCTGGTATCATAATTCAAATTCACCAGCACCAACAAGAATGCAAAAGGAAATTAGCAGTTCCTAGCCCATATATTTTCAGAGTAAGAAAAAAACAACTAGATTTATGATTTTTGTTGCCAAGAAAGCATCTTCTGTATTTTGACTCAGAGGACAAGGATAAACCTGTAAACAAAGATGACGATGGTAGAATATGACAAATTATCATAATTAATCCTTTTTGATAGCTAGAACATTCTGAAGAAAGCACTGGGAAATACAATATTTGAAAAACAAGCAGCCAAGCACAGACTTTTAGGTAGTATCAACAGGCAAATCACTTTGGATAAAACAGGAATGGAGCAGCTGGCAGTATCTGCCTGGAGTCTGAAAAAACCCAAACCTCTTCCATTATGATGCACCCTCTGCATCATAAGTTTTAAAAAATAAAATATTCTTTATAATATACCCTCTATGACTACTTGATTCAAGTCAGTATGTAGAGGGAATGGCAAAGGCTGCCTCCCCCAAAACCAGCCTGTCTCAGCAGATATCTCTCCAAAAGCCACTGGAAGAGGACACTAATCTCATTTCAGGCAGGAGATAGGCACACAAGAACACAACATGTTCACAAAGGTATTCATGTCTTTTAAGCTAGCATGTTGTATTTGGACTTGTGACAGCTATTGATTTGTCCTCAAAGTTCTGCTATCAGAAAATAGTGTGGATAAAAGGCATTCCAAAAGGAGCATCTGCTTTGAATGTAACTTGGGAGGGGATGAGAAACCACCACCTTTGCCTCCTCTAGTCATTTTGAGCTGCCATAATGGCAACAGAAAGAGCACTACAGACCTGAACTGACCTCTATCTTTTTGTCTTAGTCCACCCCAGTATTTCTGCCCACTTAGAGGCACCACACCTCAAGACCAGCTACAGTCTCTGAAAGAGACTCACAGCCAGAAGCAGAGCAAATGACAGCTATTAGTTCCTGCTTCTCATGGCCCTCTTCAGCCACTTCTGCAGTGGAATGAGCTCTCCCACCTCTCTTATGCTGCCCTTTAAAGTCTGGGAGATGTAAGGGATCACCTTTAGATGCCCGTGCTGCTCCCTGTGGTTCTGTGTCAAATGAAGATTTTCCAGGAAGTGGGAATATCATGGGCCTTGCTCCGCAGGTGAAGGTGAGCCAGGCGAGAGGAAGGTAAGGACAGGTAACTGTGTCAATAATGGCACTCCAGCAGAACTATTCAAGGCCACAGCTTCCCACAGCATATGAAACAGAAGAGCTGCCTCTGGAAGCTTGCCATCGTCAAGCAAAAAGGGACAGACATCTGCAGCTCAGTGAATATGGGTCTCATACCAATTGCTGCATTTTGCTGCAATAGAAATGTGTTTTCCAGAAGCTCTGATTCTTTCTATTCAGCACAGGCTCTCAGAAGCTAAGCAAGCTGGCTGATACAATCCCTTCACCTCTCAGCAAGAGGGAAACTGTAAACTCTATGGCAACCAGCACCATCACCAGTTCTTAAAAATGCAGGATTTTTTCCTCGCCATGCTCACTACAGTCCATCACAAACCTTTAGCACAGCAGGTGGAAGATAAGGAAAGCACTAGGTTTGGGTTCCCTCTCCACAAAGGGAAAAAAAATTAAGTTAGCAGCATCTATACTTTGAGGTAGAATATCACATTTGCTCTCCATGCCACTCCCAGCTGAAGCCTTCAGGAAAATACAGTCTAAATTTTGTGAAAGCTTAGAACTGAGGAAAAGCTTAAGTTTGGACACTGCTTTAAATAACAACAGCTCACACAATGAGTCACATCATGACCCATAGGTCCTGGTATTCTAAAAGATCTTTGCATTGATGTTACTGTTTTCAAGGCTGAACAGGACATTTACACTCTTCTTGTTGATGCTTCTCATAATCAAGCTTCAAGAACAGCTCTGATTACAGACTCAGTTTACGATTTTCCTAATGTATTAACAATGCACTAAAACCAACTTGCACCAATCTAAGATTATCAATGGTTAGCCTTCAATGTTTTGATTTGGAGTTTACAGATCATTTTCAGCACTGCTACAAATGTCCCTATTGCTAGAAAACTTAATTTCTCTTGGTTCATTGAGCATATCACTTCTTTGTCAGGAAATAAAATTGTTCTGGGTTAACACAGGTATTTCATGGTCCTTTTATTTATTCCCTTTGTCAGTAGATAAGTAATCAGAAGAAGCTAGCTTTGTGAACAGAGAGGACAAGTCACATAGATTAATTGTTTTTTCTGTAGAAGACACAGAATCACAGAATAATAGAATCATAGAATGGCTTGGGTTGGAAGGGACCTTAAAGACCATCCAGTTCCAACCCCCCTGCCATGGACAAGAACACCTCCCACTGGATCAGGCTGCCCAAGGCCCCATCCAACCTGGCCTTAAACACTTCCAGGAAGGAAGCATCTTCCTAACCTAGGATAAAACAGCATTCAGTCCTGACAGTGATACTACGTGTAAATCTGACATTAGTCTTACAGGACAATTAATCAGGAAATTCCTTTTAAGACTGATAATCTATTCTGCTTTTCACTCATTCATCACTTCACTCTATTTTCCTAATTTTTCACAAAAAAAATGCCACTTTATTGCCTTGTTAGTTGCCTTGGGCTCGGGCATGCCAACGCTACCCACTGAACAGCACATACTGCTGTGAAAGCAGCTCTGCTAAGGTCAGGAGAACCATTTTTATCATTACTCATTACTTGAAACAAGAAAGGCGTAACAGCTTTGGAAGGGCAGGATGAAATCCACCAAAACCAATATTTCTTCCTCCAAATGAAATCCATTACTCGCTCTTTTTCAATAGCTGGTTTTCTGATTTCTATTTTGCAATTGACCAAACTTACTGTTGTGATCAAATGCAGGGTTTTTTCAAAGGAGTGTGGGCACCACTATTAATGAAACCTCCATTAATCTCACCTTCTTCTCCGTGGACTACAGTGATTTAAGCTCTTTAAGAAGCCTTTTCCGTTGACTAATACTACCCCATTTTGCTTTAATGCACTTCTGTTTTTTCTGCATGCTAAGATACCCTTATCTTTGTGCATATTTCAGTACAGAGCATAGAAATGACTCTTTAGCATTGTTGTCCTTTATGTTCTTACTATTTTTTTCAGAGGAATTACTTATTACCTTCTCCTGGGGTACATTTTAGCATCTCCAGCTCTCAGTGCCCTGCCATGCTCTCAAACTCTTCCCTTGCTAGGTTCCTTAATCACCCAAACTTGATGACTTGAAATCTTTTCCATCTGAACAACCAACCTTTTGTTAACAGGGCAGACCCCAGACAGAGGAATTACATATTGCATTTTTCTGGGGTACATTTTAGCATCTCCAGCTCTTGGTGCCTCATCATGCTCTCAAACTCTTCCCTTGCTAGTTTCCTTAATCCTCCAAATTTGCTTACTTGAAATCTTTTCAATATGAACAATCAACCTGTTGTTAACAGGACAGACCCCAGGCTTGACTCTCAGCCGTTCTCTGTTTTTCTTTAAAGACCACTTTTTGGTTTCCTGCTGCCCAATTTATTTCCCTAGTCCCTGGATCTCAGTCCTTCATTGTACCTCATAGATCACTTCTTATGATACTTGCCCACTCAACTGGACAAGTCACAGAGCACTCTTGTGGGAGTGGTGCCAAGTATATGGAAGGTTAATTGGGACTAAGATAAAGCATGAACCCGGTACCAAGCATATCAGAATGAACACGATTAAAAGACCAGGTGTTCCAAACAAGAATCTTGAGTGTGTGAGAAAGTCAGGTTGGTAAAACGCACCTGGGAATGAGAGTGTGAGTGCAAAATAGACAAAACAGAATTGTAGAATCGTTTGGGCTGGAAGGGATCTTAAAGATCATCTACTTCTAACCGCATCCCTGCCCTGGGCAGGGACATCCCACTGGATCAGGCTGCCCAAGGCCCCATCCAACCTGGCCTTGAACACCTCCAGGGATGGGGCAGCCACAGCTTCCTCAGGCAACCTGTGCCAGTGTCTCACCACTCTCTTGACCTTATATCAAGCCTAAATCTGCCCCTGTCCGGTTTATACCTGTTCCCCCTTGTCCTATCACTACAAGCCTTTGTAAGCAGTCCCTCTCCAGCTTTCTTGCAGCCCTTTCAGGCACTGGAAGGTCACTATAAGTTGTCCTCAGAGCCTTCTCCAGGCTGAACAACCCCAACTCTCTCAGCCTGTCCTCGCCTGGGAGGTGCTCCAGCTCTCTGGTAATCTTTGTAGCCTGTTTTCTTAGTTCGGGAACCGAAGAGCTGTAGAAGTCAGGTTGAAAGAGAGAAGCCAACGTACTTTCTTAATTTGACTTCTGCACGCCGCGCTGAATAAAAGAATATAGACAACCGCAAGGTCTGCGTCTCCTCCATCGCCACACGCTCCGGCGTTTCTCAGTGCTGAAGGCGAGGGGGAAGGAGGGTGCAGGTAGGTCCCCCAGACCCGGGCAACCAGGGAGACCCCCGCGGCGGTCCCGTGCGCAGCCGCTGGGCGCGGGGGCGGTGGAGCGCAGTGCGCAGTGCGCAGGCACAGAGCGGAGCGAGCGGCGCTCTGGGCTCGGCTTAATACGCGGTGACCAGGGCCGGCGGTGGTGCAGAGCGGAGATGGGACTGGGCTGGGACAGCTGCAGCTAGCACCGCCGCGGCTGCTCGGCCGGCCGAGGGCAAGGGCAGGGACAGGGACAGGTACAGGTAACCCTGCCGCCCGCGGGGAGTTGGGGGTGCGCCGGGCGGGGGCGTGCGCGGAGATTCCGACGGCGGGGGCGCAGGACGGGGATACGCTGGGGGAGGGGGCTGCAGAGGGTGAGCCGGGGGCAGGAGGGGGTGATGGGGTGGGGATGAGGAAAAAGCTGTGCACCCGGAGCAAGGTGGAAGGATTAGGTTAGGTAATTGGGGAAAGGTTCTGCACCCAAAAGGTGACGGAAGGGTTAGGTTGAGTGTTAGGAAAAGATTCTGTGCCTAGAGGCTGGTGGAAGGGTTAGGTTGGATGTTAGGAAAAAAAGCTGCACCCAGAGGGTGGTGAAAGGGTTAGGTTAGATGTTAGGAAAAGGTTCTGTGCCCAGAGGGTGGTTGGAAGGGTTAGGTTGGATAATTGGGAAAAGGTTCTGCACCCAGAGGGTGGTGGAGCACTGGAAGGGTTAAGTTGGGTAATTAGGAAAAGCTTTTGCACCTAGAGGGTGGTGGAGCAATGGAAAGGTTAGATTGAATAATTAGGAAAAGGTTTTGCACTCAGAGGGTGGTGGAAGGGTTAGGTTGGATGCTAAGAAAATGGTGGAAGGTTTAGTTTCCATATAATGAAAAAGTTCTGCACCCAGAGGGTGGTGGAAGGCTTAGATTGGATAATTAGGAAAAGGTTCTGCACCCAGAGGGTGGTGGAGCACTGGAAGGTTTAGGTTGGGTATTAGGAAAAAGTTCTGAGCCCAGGGGGTGGCGCAAGGATTAGCTTGGATGCTAGGAAAATGGTGGAAGGTTTAGTTTCCATATAATGAAAAAGTTCTGCACCCAGAGCATGGTGGAAGGCTTAGATTGGATGTTAGGAAAAGGTTCTGTATCCCAAAGGTGGTGGAGCACTGCAAATGTTAGGTTGGATAATTAGAAATAGATTCTGCACCTAAAGGGTGGTGAAGCACTAGAAGGATTAGGTTTGATATTGGGACAAGGTTCTGCGCCCAAAGGGTGGTAGAAGGGTTAGGTTGGATGTTAGGACAAGGCTCTGCTTCCAGAGTGTAGTGGAGCACTGGAAGATTTAGGTTGGATAATTAGAAAAAGGTTCGGCACCCAGAGGTTGGTGGAAGGTTTGAGTTGGATATTAGGAAAAGGTTCTGCATGCAGAGGGTGATGGAGCACTGGAACAGACTCCTCAGGGAAGTAGTCATGGCACCAAGCCTGACAATATTCAAGAAGCATTTGGACAATACTGTCAAACACATGGAATGAATTTTGGGGTTGTCCTGTGCAGGGATAGGAGTTGGACTCCATGGACTTGTAGGTCCCTTCCTTCTCAGGTTATTCTGTGACCAGACTGGGAGAGGCTACTGCCCCGCTGGGTGCTGCAGGGCAGGGGCTGACTGAATGGCAGGAAGGTGTGGCCGGGGAGGTTTTGGTTGGATATTAGGAAAAGAGATTGCTGGGCAATGGAGCATGCACCGTGCCTAGCCAGAGGGGCATCCCCACTCCCACATGTGGGGCTGTGACCTGGCAGATGGGGAGCGGGAGGGAGGGAGGAAAGACCCCAACTTGTGCTCTCTGTGTGCAGGAGGAGGTCCTGCTGGCTCCCCAATGCACAATAGGGGAGCAGGAGTCTCCCTGCGAAGCAGACAGGCAGCCCAGACCTTGGGGAAATGGAGGCGCCTGTCCTGGTGCTCCTGCCTTGCTGCGTGAGGGCTGGTGTCTGTTTTAGGGGATGGGTAAGGCCAGCACGACTTGGCCTGGGGAAGTGCAGGACACTGGCCTAACAGGCGGTTGAGGCATCAAAAAGGGCCATCTTGGAGGTTGCTGTCAAAGGCAGGTTATTTCTTCTAGTATGCGCTCTGGAACAGTGGTCTGGTGGGAACTTGGTTTCTATAGGTCAAGACTGGAAACAGCACTCTGAGTAGAAGGGTCAAAGGCTGTTAATCCAGAGAAGGGAGAGGAGAACATCACCAGTGTGAACAGACTTGTGGCATCATTTGATGGCTGTGTGGTGTCGCTGAGCAGTGGCACATCCTTATTTGCTTTGTCCTGCCTTTTAGGTGTCACTTCCTCACATTTTTTTAAAATGTGTCCAATCCTTCAATAAGGAAACAAAATAGTTGGAAAATTTATTGGGTAATTTTTCTTGGTGCTTGCTCATCTTTTAATGTGCCTGTTCACCGATCTAGTCACATCTCCCCAGATCAGTGGAGAATAGTAAAGCTCAGAGTAAACAGGACATTTTGCCATGGAAACAAAAGTTGCTAGGGGATGGATTGCTGCTACGCAGTGGTGTGCTCTGAAGCTGTGATCATACATCCCACATGTTCCTAGGCACCCTGGGTTTAGGCGCTGGAAAACTTTTAATGATTAAACCACTTCCTGTGGCCTGGATGCATGTTCTAAGCTCATGCTTAACACACATTGGGGTAACAGTGACTCTGTTTTTAGCAAAAGTTTCCCAGCATTTCAGCATTTAGTTTCTCAGCCATGGAAGTGAGACATGCAAATACACATCAACACTCAAGACATCATAGCTACTGCAGTATTTATTCATCCAATGTAGAGTGATGCTATGACACATTTCCTTCTTATTTATGGAGAACTGTTTTCTCCCACCATGCTCTGACTGTTTCAGTTCCTTTGCTCTATCTGTAAGTAGCAGGAACATTATCATTGTATTTACATTGCAGCTAAGAAAAGAGGCCATCTTAGGCCAGATTACCAGGTTGCTTCAATGACTCACGTAGTGCTGGGAAGCCTTCTTCCCTTCTCTCAAAGGGACAAAATATTTTGCAAAAGATACAAGATTACTTCTAAGTGAAAGACAGTAAGCATAAGGAAAATGTTCAGTAGCACTAATATATATTACGCAGGGTTTGAAGAGAATTCATGATGCTGGCAGCACCCCCACCCCCACCCCTATTTTAAAAGGTCACACTACTTGACTACTTGATGTTATCACAACTCTTTCAAGCAAAAGATCATTCTTTTGTTTTCTGTTCCACCTCCCAGCTCTTATTTATCCTTTTGCTCCTAATAGCTTTTTAGGTTGCTAAAGAAAAAGAATCTATGTGTAATGTAAGTAATTCCAGACAGTGTAGATGTTATAGGCAATTCTTCATCAAACTATTAGAAACACTCACACCCTCCTTTCTTTCTCTTAACTAAAGCTACATATAATGCAGTGAATGCAAGATAATGTTTATACAGCTTTCTGTCACGTTACATTGAGATTTCTTAATTTAATTGCAATAACTACAGTTGCTGGTTCAGACTCAGCAATGTGCTTCACCTACTTTCTGAATTCTGGAGAAACCAAGGAAGCTTTAAAATCGTCTCCTGGTGGCAGCTGGAGTAATGCAAGCGAGCTTTGGCAGGCCACATTATCTGTTCATGTTAGGTCTGGTCCTTCCCTGTGTTGACCTTATGGAGTCACTTACAACCGGGGAAAATGCCCCCCTTTCTGTGCATTATGTGATGCTAAATTAGCTTTGGAAGGAGTAAAGCATAATTTACTTAACGAGGTAGGGTTGATATGAGAATGAAGATGTAAGTTGAGGACTCAAGAGAAGGAGTCTCTTCAGAGCTTTGGTTGGACTCCTTACTTTCTTCTCTTCTGCTGTGGGAGCTAGAGTGGTTGCTTACAACCAGAAAACAAGTTGAGGGATATGGACATAAACAGCTCTTATCCTTGAGGTACAGACTGTGAGATCCTGTTTGTGAAAACTGCGGCAGCTGTTGTGAACTACACCAATGCTTCATCCTATCCTTTCACCTGAAAGTATTTTTATGAGGTGGACAGAACTCTGGTTTTATGAGAGCTTTTCTGTGCTTGTCCTGTGGAAGACTAGCTAGCTGCTGAAAAAATGGTGGCAGTGAGAAAAAAAGGACTACTTTTCCTCTCATTTCAGGTAGGGAACGAAGAACAGAAGGAGGGACTCTCTGGGAAAACAAAAAGAGTAGAGTAGCTTTCGGTGTTTGCCCCAAGAGTTCAGATTATATACCACTTTTCTTTTTTTTTTTTTTTTTTTTTTTTACTAACTCAAAGTTACAGTGTTCAAAATCTCATAGCATTGTAAAAGAGTACAACAAACTAATTTTTTTCAGTATATTAACACTCACATTTCCTAACACTTTACAGTGGCTGAAGTGGAAAAGGGAAACTTGCAGGGGATGCTAAGACTGTTCTGGGTTCAAAGAAGGGGCTCTTGCCAGAAGCTGTACCTGGCACTACCACTACTGCTTCGTGAAGCTCAGCCACCAGCATGGTCCCTCCTGCCCCCTCCATCTTCTGGAGTGAATTCTGGCCCTTGCTAGGGCCCCAGCGTAACACAGGTCTCCTCCTCCACTTGACCATGGTTTCTGTGAAAGTCTTGAAACTCATCATGAGTTGCAGGAGTGAGATATGCACTTATAAGTGAGATATGCATCTTATAACTAAGATGTTGAGATCATGAAATCCCAAAGTAAATGGATATCTAATATGCAAAATAAGGAAAAAAAAAAAGATTACTGTTTTTTATAAAGACAAAATGCAATCCCTCTCCGTCCCTGAGCAAAGAACATAACCATAACCAGATTCCTAAAGGCTGGAAGATCACCGTTATACCAGCAGTGATTTCAGAGCCAGCTGAGAGATTAACTCAGGCTGTTGCCATTCCCCATTGATACATTCTGGTTTCTGCTTAATTTAAATGTAGCAGTGTTTGTTTTTCTTGCGTAGTCTGTTTTTTCATACCCAGCAAAATCACCCATTCCTAAAGGGCTGTAGGGCTGCAGAACTGGAAGATCCTAGCTGCCATGAGCAAGTCAAACTTTCCTTCCTTCCTTTCCTCTAAGCAGAATTGCTGTGACAATCAGTTGAACTGCATAAAGCTGATATAAATTGAGCTGTGACACTCAGATGCAAATACTGATTAACCGTTCCCTTTGGACTAAGACTTTTGAATGTATTTAAAGGGAAGTCAGTCAGCTTAACTGAGGTTGACCCGTTGCTCAGGTTTTTTAGAGGGTGGTATTACTTCAATGAATTCAGTAGCATTGCACCTCTGCAAGCAAGTTCAGGCCTGCGAGCTGCATTGTTAAATACGAATTTTGTGTTTAGAACTTCCATGAAGTGGAAAAAGTAGGGAACACTGTTCGTTATTTTCATAGCAGGTGGAATTCTGATTTTGTTAAAGTCAGCAGGAGCTTAGGCATTGACTTCCTCAAGGGAGCAGTGGTTTGCCACAGTTAGTATTACCATTTCACTCTCTTCAGTGAGCAGATGGGTTCTGTTATGGCATATCATTTTTAAAATTTTTAATTATCCATGTTTAAGTACAGGATATATACAGTTTCAGTCTGCCTAGGACTTCTATTGCCTCTTGTTTCTCATGGCTATGAATGCTTCACCAATGCTTAGCTCAGCTCTTCAAAAGCTTGGGCAAAAGCATTAAAATAACCCAATTTACCCAGCAGTTTGGTAAGTTCCTAAGGTTGCAGGCTCTAGTTAACTGATAGAAGCAGTCTGGATGAGAGACAACATGAACCCTTAAGCGATACTGGCTTTCATTACCCGATATATTCTGGGGTTTTTTCATCTCCATGGAAACACAGTAGCACACTAGTGCAAAAAATGGGGAGTGGGCACCATGTGTATGGGATGCAATGTTCCCTGCAGCACCTTTAAGCTGTGCTGCACCAAGATGCAGAGTGCCCTGGGCTCACTTGAGGTGAGTCACCACATGCAATTCTACCAGGCTCATTTCTTGGTTTGGAAAAAAATGAAGGAAAGGTTTATCCTGGGCTGCTTTTCTTGATGTTATCTGCAGAATCTGTCACCAGCTTTACTCTCCCACCACAGCAATAATGATCTGCTTTGCATGAAACCTCTCATTGCAGGCAGGAAGGATGAGCTCCTATGCTGACATCTGCGGATCCAAGCATGTGCAGGACAGCACTGAGGGAGGGTACCAACGCTATGGAGTTCGGTCCTACCTGCATCAGTTTTATGAGGACTGCACCGCTTCAATTTGGGAGTATGAGGATGATTTTCAGATCCAGAGATCGCCTAGCAGGTGGAGCTCTGCATTCTGGAAGGTACTACCCTTTTTTGCTTTACTGGAGAAAGAAATTCCCATTTCAAGACATTCCCATTTAACTAAGGGGTTTAGGTTTTCATCTAGAAACACCTTCTGATGCTTAGTTTTCCATGACATGACTGAGTAACTGTCTGCCTGAAAACAGGATGCTTTTACCAAGATATGCCAGCTTCCAGGCGAGTTCTTGGATATTTGGACCCTCTAGTTCCTCTGTCACAAGGAGCCATATCACTGAAACAAAGCCTGGTCTGAGAAACGCCCCATAGCTTAAAAATTTTGTTTACCTCTGCTCTGCACCCACAATAGTCCTGTCAGATTATTGGGAATAGGACTGGTAGGTTAACAGCAGTAACTCTGGGAGTGCATGACCTGAGGATCAAGAAAACCATTAGGGTCGGGGAACTTGATGGAACTAGAGAATACCAGAGGCTGTGAGGCCATCTAATCCAACCCCTCCACTCTAATAGTAAGGCCATTCTGCCTGAACCAAATTTTTCACTTACATGTGAAACATGCTAAAAGTATTCTGTGATCTGTGCATGGCAATAGCAACTTCCTTCTAATCCCTGCAAAGGAGGGACATTTCATGCAGTAAAAGCAAGCAGGTGACAGCCTGTCAGCAGGGACTGAACTGTTGCTGATAACTACTACCTAAAAGCTACAGAAATAGTCAGTCACACCCCGCACTGGTGTTAAACCGTGATCCTCTCTGTGATGGGGCATTTTGACGTGAAATGCTACTTAGACTTGTAGATGCATATTCCACGGTTTCCAGAAATGTCGATACTGAATTAAATAAATATGAATTGTAAAAAGACAGTTTCTCTGTCTAATTCTACTTCTCTTAGGGTCACATATGACCTAGAAGAAAAATATTGGCCTTCTCTCAGAAGAGGGAGGTGTACATGCAAGACACTGTGAAAGCGAAATGCTTCCATGAGACACCAGCTGGAAACTGGAAAGGCATATTAATTGGGATTTTTGTTTGTTTGTTTTCCAGGTCGGACTCATCTCTGGGATGGCTTTTATGCTGATAGGTTTATCGGTTCTTGTAGTAGGTTTTCTTGTGCCACCAAAAATTGAAGCTCTTGGGAAAGATGATTTTGTTGTGGTGGATACCCGTGCCATTCAGTTTAATGGGTCCCTTGAGATATGCAAGTTGGCAGGAGCAATCTTGTTTTGCATTGGAGGGTCCACCGTGGCAGCATGTCTGCTGATGTCTGCTTTTGCTAAAAGTTACTCCAAAGAAGAAAAGTACCTCCAGCAAAGGTTTAAAGAGAGAATAGCTGATCTAAAAGCCCACGCAAACCCAGTCACAAAAGCGCCAGCACCAGGAGACTCAAAGATACCTGTCACTTTGTCCAAAGTTCAAAATGTCCAACCTTTATCTGAAACCTGACCCTTTCCTTAGGTTTTGTTTCTCACTGTTAGATTACTTTAACTGGAAAATATCAGCTGCTGTTGGCATACATGCTAGTCAATTCCAACATCAAGTGCTCTGCTATACAAACACACAGCTGATAGGGAAGCTGCTCCAATACAAATTTAGGGTTGGGAAAAAGCCAATTATGTGACTAGACCTGTGACCAATTTATTCAGTGTATTCGAACGTTTTAATCTGTGTTGAACCAATAAGTCCTTGCAACAACAATTAGATGTTTAGCTAATCAGATTGCATTCCTTGAAAACCTAAGGTGCGTTTATGACAGCTGTAGCAGGAACCACCTACATCCCGCCATTTAAAGTGTAAATGAGTTCACTTTTTATTTAATTTTCCTCTTGCCTTTAAAATACTGTTTAGTCCTGCTTTTACCACCTGATTCTGCTGTCTGGGAAGCCAAGATTCTGCCCTTGTAATTTGCACTTGTCCTCCTGTCACATGCTACAGTCTGTATCAAAGTAATACTGCAGAGGTAAAACATACATGAGAGTTGAGTGTCCTTAATTTAATCCTGGTACATGTCTTTCCGAGAAAGTAGCATTGCTGGGAAGCGACAAGATAAACTTGATCCTGAGTTACAACTACCCTGTGCAAAACTGCCACTTTTGTCTTAGTGGTTGCCATATTAACAAAACATACAAAATTACAAATTCATGTGGGAGGAGGAACCTCATACTTATGTATCTTTGGTTTGATATTTTTTCTTTCATTATATTGAATTATATTTGAAGCTTATACAAAACATTTCAGTTTTGGCTGGGTATAGAGTACTAAATGCAGTTCAACATGCCCAGGCCCCATATTCTGTCAGTACATTAATGACGTGTTAGATGACCTTAACTAACACTAATCTAAAGACATTTTGAAATGCTGTTTATATTTTTATAGAGGATAGAAGAAGTTATGCTTAACTAGATACATTTGTGTAAGTGTTTACTTGAAGATTTGTCCTTGCACAAAAAGCCTTTAATTATTTTCCACCCAGAGCAATCATTCCACTGTCTTAATCTATGGATTTAAATTAAGCTGTATAAAGAAAGATGTGACATTTGTACTCTCTGACAACACGTGCCACCTTATAGTTCTGTCTATTTTTTGAATGGATTGAATAAAATTCTAGGCATTAGCCAACCATGGATTTCCTAAAAAGTCTTTTTCTAGTCAAACAGGTTTCTCTATAAATCTCATATTTCAACTTGAAAGGAGAAATCAGTGGTTGAAACCATCCTAATATGGTCTATGTTTTCAGCTTTCATAGGCAAGAAAGTCACTTTAGTGCTGAATAAAAAAGGTTCCAGCACAATAATGACACATGTGGTAACAGCTGTGTTCTTAGCATTGCTGATAAAATGACTCATTTCATACCTCCGCAACTTAAGCCAGAACATGCGTGTTTGGAAGTTTCAAATGAATCTGTGAGAATTATCATGGCTGACAACAGCATTTGAAGTAAAATTTTCTTCAGAAAAGAAAGTGCCTATCTTAGCAACACAACAGCAGTGTCCAAACATTCGCATTGAAAAGAGGGACAGTCAAGACCTTATCACATGGATGCAGTTCCAGAGTGAGAAATTAGGTTTTGGGGCATCCGACAATTTGCTGGTGTCCATATATATTAGAAATGCAAAAGCACATTGCACTCAATATTTAAAAATAAGATTGTAATTTCGGGGAAGAAGCAGTGCTTTACAGGAAAAGATGAGAAGAGTGGTAAGGTGCAGAGCTGTATATTATTTATAGAGAAAGTAAGTAAGAACAGGGGTGATGGGTAGCAATTCCTCTCACAACCCACGACAGGACTGGGGCAGGCTGTTGCTGCTGTTCATTAGTTATTCCAAGTAGAGAGGATTCTCAGCACTATCTTTTCAGGTTGGGAGGAATTTTGTTTACTGCTATCAGCTTTCACTGCTGTCAGGCTACCAGTGCATGGGCAGCAAAGAGGCAGGCTGTCCTGACCTTTTCAAGGCAGAGTTTTCATTAAAAGTGGTGCATGGAGAAAATGTGCAGTTAAGTAGTTAAGTTTTACAGTGAATTTCACCAAAGTAGATGAGAGTGAGGTCTCCTGTAGCTGCTACTGAGTCCCTTCTCTCCACCAAACTTCTGTTAATGCTGTACTGGAAGTCTGAAAATCCATCTGGAAAAGAAAACACAGGTTAGGCTTGTTTACCTTAAGTAGCGATATGGGTATACAGTTAAAACACACCCCACGTGTATGTGTGCATATGTGCAAGTATTGCTAAATTTTTATCCTAGGAACTGCTGACCCAACAGGTAATGAGTAAAGCTTTTGCAAGCACCAGGTGTTCAGTCACATCATGCATTGCTCCTGCAGAACTGAACATGCTTTGACAGTATGAGAGAGGATGAGTCATGCATGGCATTACATAGGTATTAGGGAAAAAGGAATGGGAAATGTATTTGGGATTTATCAGCAGTACCAAGGATGATAATGCTGTCATGGCTAATGTTGCCACACACATTTCACCTCATTAAATCCTTGTTTCAGTTGCTTAGAGCTTTTCCAGAACTGAGACCTCCAGAGGCTACAATCCTCCACAGACGGCTTTTGTACAAATACTGAGCAGAAAATTACTCTGCTACTATTAAGAAGCCACATATTGGAAAGTTTTAAGACATGAAAATAATTTTTAAGATTTATTTCCTTGTAATGTTTTACATGCTCATCCTTTGTTGTGGGAACTGGAGCATCAGCAGGAGAGTAGTGGAGATGCTTTTTGGTGTTCTCATGGAAAATGCCTGTGATATGGCCTCCAACTGGGGAGAAGTGAGGGGCAGCCAAGCTCTCTGGGAACTTTCCATTGAGGTTGAGGGCAATCTGTCCCTGCACAGATCATTTGTCTACCATAAATCCTTTTCCCTTTCCCATCCACACCAAACTGCAGTGCACTCTCCACTCCGAAGCTGCCTTAGACTTCCTCTCTGGCTGCCATTACATTTTCCAAAGGCACATTAACAGACTCACTAGTGCAAATAAAATATGGCTTGAGCAGCCAAGCTCCTTGTTTTGTAACCCTCTGACCTTCCCACTCAAGAGGCTTCTTTCAGTTTCCTTATGCTGACCTTATTTCTTGCCGCTCTTCTAGCCTCTTTTGGCTTAAAATTGCAATGCAACCATAGCCCAACACTATTTTCTCTGCAACTATGGTGAACGAAATCACATTTTTCAGTCTGAGTGGTAATTACAGACTTCATTTTTGTTAAGACATGCTCTCCTGAAAGGTTAGGTCTGCTTCCCCTACCACACAATGGAGAAAAGTCTTCAGCATTTATGCTGTCCTCTGCCCTCTAGGCTGTCTTGACCCTTTTATCTTCCATTTGTTCCCACTACACAGTGAATCACAGGCAAAGGCAGAGCCACAGAAATGTCCCCTGCTCCTGAGCTGCCTGTAAGAAGATTTAATTCTTGGTTTCTGCTACAGCCTGCTGTCTCCAAGTATGAGATTATTTTTTAATCATGCGCAAGTGCAAGCAAACAGCTCTTCATGAAAGCAGCGGTGGCAGCAGCAGAGAGAGAAGGGCCTGGCAGGGGAAAAGCAGCAGCAGAACCTGCAGATGCGGGAGGCTGTTCAGCCTCCAAGGATGTGAAATCCAACTGAGACAGCAAAAGATTGCAAGAACCTTAGTTGGATGCACTTTACCAGCAGCTTTCTATAAAAGGGCTAAAACAGTTTTGGTAAAAAAAAGGAATTGGCACTTTGGCTCATTCAGCACTGACCAGTCATCCTGCTATTACATAGCAGGCTGCCCTCTCAGCTCACTGCAGATCAGGGGTGGTGAGACAATACAGTGCTCCCTAAGCAGGCTTTGGAAGCACAGCCTCATTCCCTCCTCATCTCACCACTTCCACTGCTGAAGGAAGCAGCAGCTCTACAAAGCATTATCCCATGCTGGCCGTTTGGGGTTAATGCTCACAGACCTGTAACAGAAGTGATGTTTGGGTTTTGCCAGACCATCCCCATGGCACAGTTTGTCCCTGAGGAACATCATAGCAAATGGGATATCCATGTGGCCTCCCCTTACTTCTGATATTTAGAGACAGTGTGTGCTCCTTCTGAGCTTCCTAATCTCTGGGCAAACAATCCATCCACACCCTGATTTTCCTCAGCTCTTATCTGTACATACAGCAGACCACACAGTGTGTGTTTCCTGCTTTAGTTCACTTGATATACATTAAGCAGGGCAAAGCTCAGTTTTGCTGTCAGATAATTTACAGAGGGACGGTTACAAAAATAGTCTCTGCATATTAACAGTAAGTCAGGCCAATACTTCTAATGGCCCTGCAAACAGGAGAGGCAGCATGCAAGTAACTGTTTTTATGGTTTTGTCTAATCATTTGCAGCTGGTTTTTGCAGGCCCACTCTTTCCATAATGCACCATTCATAGACTTTTGCAAATAAAGATGGGAGATCGTTTTTGAACACTGCTAATAAGCTAGTCAATTTAACTATGTACTAGCTACGCTGCTCCAGCAATTTCAGCCTCAAGATCCAGGACTTTAAGCCATTGCCTAGCTAAAGGCAGCCTCCAGTCTCAGGCTGGGAGGATGCTTGTTCTGCCGGTGAGAGGCTTTTCTGGAATGTCATTATTTCCCTGCTTCTACTCGCCTAATGACTTCAGCATCTGCTGTGTTTTCTCTCCCTGCCTCCTTTGGGAACCTTATGACCTGATATTTCCTGCTTCAGCCTCCACGTCTATCTTCCATACAGGAGCAGGGGTGAGGCAGGAGGGACCCCTGCCTCAGGCATGTCTTGGAGGAGGTGCAAAATGTGCCTGCCTGGAACAGCAGCACAGGGATGGCAGGTCTGAAGCACAGGCAGGAAGGAAGTGAAGGGGGAGAGAAGTAATCGGGAAGGAATCCCTGAGGAGATCTGGCAAAATGTAGTGCTTTAAGCATCAATACTGGTCAAGGAAGAGCAGAAGAGAGATTCAGTGAATATTGAAAAAACAGAAAAGCTTGCTGCGGGTCTAAAACCTCTGACCAGAACAACATAAGTATGGTGGCTAAAATCTTCATGGAACTAGACTTTTTTAAAAAAACCTAACTTTTAACATCAATATTCTGTTCAGTGGAGCCAGATAGACAAGCATGAGGACTTCATTCTTGGATTAAGTGCATTTATCCCAGTGTGAGGACATATTTTTCCCTTTAATGTACTATAATAAAGAAATCTCTTCTGAGAGCTGTTGCTCAGACTGGGTTCAGCTCTCACCTGACCCTTTGTAAAGGGATTTCTCTTGAAACGGGAGCAGATTTGTGTCAAGCTAAAAAACACTTACTCCAAAGGCTGCTGAACACTTTGCCACTATCTCCAGGAAGCACAGGTTGTTCCTGAGAGTCCCCCAGTATCCATCATATGGAGGCTGGTTGGCTCTCTGGTTTACCGCTTTGTAAGGCCACAACTAAGTGTCCTCATCTCTATCTTCATCAGTATCCCCCCGTTGCAAAGCAGAGGTGACTGAGCTGGCCAAGGCACACCATCAATACAAAGCAGAGCAGAAGCAGTCTCCTGGACCCTGTATAGCCACAGGACCCAGTGCCAGCTCCTTTCAGCTCTGCCCCATAGCTGAGCTCTGAGGGTAGGGGCAGCTGCAGCATTTTTCCAAAACCACCAAAAATGCCATATGAACTTCCACATGCCCCAAAAGCCATGGTCTCAGATCTCCCCAAGATAAGATATAACCATTTCTTAGAGGACTCAGGATGTGGCCTGTGGTAGGACCTTGGTCCTTCAGAGTGAATACCCGTTAAACAGAGATGTTTGCACTGTATGTAACCAGCCTTCTACAAAAGAATGGGCTGCAACTAGCTTGTGCTGACCTCAAGGTGATCACATAGCTGTGGAAAGTGATAGGTTGAGTTATTTGGTTTAAACGTGTCTTGTGTTTAACCATGTGTCTATCCGAGCTACCATCAAATCTGTGCCTTGACGTGGAGCATTCTCTGGGTCACCATCCTTCCAGCAGCAGGGACTGCCCTCTGAGGAGTGTCCCAGAATTGCCCTCTGAACCAAACTGCTCTTTATGCAGACACCACTCATGCTTACCTAAGGTATGAAAAGCATCATCCAGAACACTTAGAAGTTCCCCTTCCTGAACCAATGGCATAAATTGAAAGTCTCAGCTCAAAAGTATCTCCAGAGCTGATAGCCAGACTGTTTTGCCTCTGCAGAAGCATGCATGGCACCCATGTTGAGAGGGTGCTGGTCCTTGCCTGGTATGCATACAGGCTATCTGCAAGCAACCCAGCCAGGCATATAGAAGACATTTCCCAAACCATTCTCCAAGAGCAGTGTAATCTAGGCCACTGAGTCCTCACCTTCAAAACACCCAGCTGTGGGTCACACAGATTTTGATCTGTATCTCCAGATTTGCTCTGCAAGGAGGCCACTAGCTGTGTCTCTTGCACGTGTCATACCTTCGTTCAGGCATGTGCACAGCAAAGCACAAAAATTGGACCTGTCAAAGGCTACAATATGCATCCCACATGTAAGGGAATTAATGCAGTGCAGGCTCATTGCTTGTAAGCAAAGGTGAGCAGCAGTGGGTGCAGAGCTGCTGGGAGAAAGCACCACGTGCCAGGGAAATGAGCCATGGGTGGATGGAGCCGAAGAGTGACAGGATGTACATGCAGCTGAGCGCTAGACACATCCGTCACTCCTTTGGATGTGAGAGCCCTGATAGGGGTGTAATATGCATAGTCCTTTTCATTTTCTGGTGGAAGCAACAGGCTTCAGAGAAGTAAGCATTTGTCTGAAAGTAGCTGGAAACATTACTAGATCAGTCAGAACTCCATGATCTCCTTTCCTCATCCACCAACCAAGCAGCTGTCCACCCCAAGCAGCCAAGTTTGAGGTCTGTTTGCAGCACAGTGGCTCTCCCTGCTGCAGAGCTGCAGCAGTAAATGCAAGAGTGGATAGGTGTTAGTGCGGATGGTAAGTGAAAAAAAGCAAACTTTAAGGCCTTCAGGATGAACTACCCACCCCTCCCAAAAAAATCCACCACACCTTTTATGCAAAAATCCCTTTCCAAATCAGGTTGTCCACAGAAACTTGCACTTGGGAAATCTTTGCCAGGAGAAGACTTCAATCCCCATGAGTGAGCATGATGCTGCCACAGCAGATGGCTGCCTGCCTTCGCACATATGGGCCCATCTGCAAGCATCAGATGTGCTTGAGGGTGAGGTCCCCAGTCAGAAGCACCCAAGAGGTTTTGCTGCCCTACCTTCTTTGTCTTCAGATAAGCCGCTTATAATGATGTGGTCAGGATGCTTTGAGGGATGATGTCTTTGGTCATTTAGAATGAGGCCTTGTGTTGCATGAAAAGGAGAAATAGCCACTTCTCTTTCACTGCTGAGAGAGGCTCCTTTTAACCAGCAAAGGCAAATCCTAGCTCTTGGCTTACCAAGTTACTTCCTCATTGGTGGGGCAGTGAGAGCAATAAGAGAACGGGAGAGGAAGGTATAAGGTTCAGGCTTTCTGAAAATGCTGGCTTTGCACCAAGAAATAATGCAGAGTAGAGGCATTGTTTTTAGAAAGATCATTTCTCACAACCAAGATGCAAGAAACAAATGTTTCAGAGAAACAGAAGGATGCAGAGATGGTATGCAGTAATGAAACCATGACCTGTGGCATCAGAGGAAACAAGGGCAATTTGTGCATGAGGATATTGAGCTGGGTATCCAAAGTGCAGCAGCATGGTTACTTATCTCTGACACCACCGCTTCATCACTGAGGCAGAGAAGTTTAATTCAGTCAAATCAGAAGTTCTTCCCGACTGAGACAAGCATAAAAATCTACATTTCACTGAGATCTGAAGATGTCTTCTTCCCTCAAGAGGAGGAGAATCTACTCACCCTTGTGAGCACTAAGACAAAGGGATGGTACCCGTTCCCTCCTACCTCAAGCACTGACTTCTAATCCCCAGCTCTGTTGCTTTTGTGACATTCAACTGCTTCAGCTGAAAGCTGGAGTAATTATCCCTCCCTTCCAGGTCTGGCTGTTTTCAGCCTGTCAAGCAGGGCTCCCAAGGACTGCCACCAGCTTATCTCCACCTAAGCAGCCACAATCCACAGGCTGCTGCTGTGAGAAAGCCTCACACATACAATTCACTTATGCTGGGAAAGCTGAACCAAGGCCAAGAGTAAGGGGCATAGCTCCACAAGAGGCACAGCTATGGCAGGGTTGAAGTCTGCAAGGCAAAGGAGGCTGCTTCACCCTCAGATGGGAAGGGAGAGAAGGAGAAAAGACTGCAGCCAGTGGTACTGGCCACACTGATAGACGCAATTCTGACCCCATGTCCCTGAGAGGCCAAGTCACCATGTCATAAATGCCACCTGGGAAGCAGCTGGATCAGCTACCAGCACACAGTAGATGTACTCACAGTGTGGGCAAATCTTTTTCAGCTATGGGGGAAAGGCGAGATTTAGAAGCAGTTTTCTTAATGACTAGTTTCAATAAGATTACCTCTAAATCTTGCTTAAAAAGAAATGATGCGATCTTAGTATTTTTCAGCATCTTCACAGGATCTATCCTACCAGATAATGATTTGGATCTGGAGTAAGAGCTTCTAGCAATGCTGTTTCATTCAGTGGAGTTGAACAGTTTTTGAAGGAGGAAGAAACTCAAATGTTTTCATATTTGAAAGCTGGCAAGTGTTTTTTAGTTTCTGGTATAGATAATATGAGAAAGAAGAGAGAGGGAGCTGTGCTAAAAATATTTGAAAGCAATGCAGTGAGTCTTGAGAATTGTAGTTTATCTTAGGCTTTTCTTATAACACTTCTTGTTCAATGTCTCAACACAGTCTCCTACTCTGGGGAAAATGTGATTTTACTCTAAATGGTGAGGCTTGAAGTGTTTTAGACTTAGAGGCAAGAATTGCTGTCATTGTCAGATTACAACGCAAGCACCAATTTTATCTACAACACCCACCTTGACTCTTGCCTCCCTTCCTGCATGCAGACTGCGAGAGGATGGTCCTCATACCACTACAGCCTCTACAGCCCTGACAACTGAACAGTGATTCACTGACTGTAGAAAAGTTTGGGCTGATGATTCCAGGGCCTTCCTCTGTGTTTTAGCACCTTCCCCTTTATTTGAGGTGACCCAATGCAATTACCTCCCTGTCCCATTCTAACTTTTCCCCACACCTCTCAAGGAGCCTCACATGTCCAATATTCCTCAGGAAACAAGCTAAAGGAGAAGAAAACCCCAAACCACATGTAACAGGGTAAAAAAAAAGCACACAACTGTATAGATATGTGCTTTTTGTTAAGAAAAGCATCCTGCCACTTTACAGCACAGGTTTTGACTCACATACCACCTCTGCAAGCTATACTTTATTTCGTGCTTGTTTTAAAAAGGATAAACACCTCACTTCATGGCAAGGGCAAATACAGAATAACTCTTCGTGTTCGTTTTCTCCCTTTCTGAACAGACAGGAGAAAGTCAGTCCATAGTGAAGAGAGAACAACATTTTTGACATGAATCCATCATCACCATCCATCCAACACCACTGGAAGTTGTTACAGGTCAACAGTGCTTTGCTATTATGTTATTTATGCTATATTGCAAGCACTAGCAAAGTTTCTCCTTCCTGTGAAAGTCTGCTTCTTCAAAGTAGCAGAGAAAGGGGAAGGATTTTGAAGCAGATCCCAGCTAGAAATTATCTTTCTGCATCACTCAATTTTAGGCTAATTCTCTTCCATCAGTTTTAGGCTCTCTCTCTTCCATCAAGGATGACTCAGCTCAGTTCTCAAATATTTTGTATTGTCCTCTGGAGGGCAATTTCTCTCCAGTCATGACCTGGAGAACCTAGAGGACTGGAGCCAATATAACAACCATGGCCAAATGTGTTAAGCACAGTGGTTTGCAGACCTGGCTGGTGCTCTTTTTACACGCCTGAAAGCCTGGAACAGGGCAGGGCCACTCTCCTGGAAATCACCGCTGTGGACGTTGTAACTTGAATGTTTGGGAGAGGAATTTAGCCTCAGAGAAAGCTTTTTCAAGTTCTGTTTTGGAGTATGGAAAATGTAAATGCTTTCAATAGTGATTTTATAGGGGAGCTTGGATCAGGAGCTTGTTTCACATGCTGCACATGCATATCAGTGCCAGCACAGTGGCTGGGGTCCAGAATATGACACTTAATGTCCAGGCAAGCAATGCTTACAGAAGAGAGACCTGGCAGTGGTTTTTACATTGAAATGCAAGTACACTAATCCAAGTTCACAGTTTAAATAGTATGCATAACCCTGCGCCTTTGAAAATCTGTTAAATGTAATCATGAATCTACATGTTTTTCATACACAGAACTTTGAATAATTTTATTAAAAAAAATTAGATTCCTCCTAGGTTATACCAAATAAGAGATTTTTAAACCTTTTTAGGATTAGAGAGTAGAAGCTCTCAACTAATAAAACCTGTATTTTGAATCAAATTTCAGTTGAACTGAGGACAAAGAAAGAGTATAATTGAATTAGGGATTCATTTATAAAATCACAAATATTAGAGTCAAGGTGACTGCAAGAAAAAAAAGGACATTTA
Source organism: Phaenicophaeus curvirostris (assembly GCF_032191515.1). Classification (NCBI taxonomy): domain Eukaryota; kingdom Metazoa; phylum Chordata; class Aves; order Cuculiformes; family Cuculidae; genus Phaenicophaeus; species Phaenicophaeus curvirostris. Next base: position 40,880,082 of record NC_091394.1, read on the forward strand.
AAGGCATTCCTAGTAACCCCATAGGTTATTGGAAGTCTGTCTACTGTTTCAAAACACCCCTTTGTTTAAATTGGGTGTTGCCTGAACTGTAGCTAGTACTGAAGACCTTTGAAAGTTTTGGTATCACTTGTTGTAGTAAAGTCTTGTGCTTTCTTTCTTAATTTTACAAATCCTGTCCACTTGTTTACAACCACCATAGCTCCCAATTGGTTTTAGGCTGCTACTTCCATTTTGCTTCAAGACTTCAAGCATTCTGAACTTGGCTCAGTAAAGCACCAAATTGTACGCATAACCTAAAAAGATGCGACACCCTTTTTGTAAGGCTAGTTATTACTAGATTTAGCTGTATTTTCTTGTATAATTATAGCAATTTTCAGATACAATCAATAATATTTTTCTATCACTAAAAATAGAACTAAAAATAAGATTAGATTATGATATATGCACATTATTTATGCGTGCAGTATGTGTGAACATAGAGCAAATGCATTCACTTGCAGTGTTCACACACTTGCCTATAATCTAATGCTTACAAATATGCACATGCATAATAATCTAAAGATAGCGGAGACCTTAATTTTCTATTGCCATGTCCAAACCACTAATTCAATTCAGCCACCCAAAACAATACATCCTTGAGCTGCATCCCATTAAGTCATTGTGATTGCTATTACTTAATAAATACACCCTTCCTCAAGATACTTTATTTTGTACGTACATTTATTTTCTAATGGTTATTTGAATAGCCCTTTGGGATAATTAATTAATTAAAACACCAAGCAACAATCCTTTCCCCATATTTTCAAGTAATCAGAATACTTCTTTAATTCTGCACACAGGTTTGTTTTGCTTTACTTTAGATAGGACTGAGCACCCATTTCTTTGTAGAAAGTAACTTTATTTGGGCTCCAATATGTCAAAGCAACAAATCATTAGACAAAATTTAATGAAAACCACAGCTCTATGTGATTTAAGCAACTGCTGTAATGCTTTGCTGAAATGAGGGATTTCAGCAGGAAGACATCTAGAAGTTTTGGTAATTTTCTCAAGCATTGCCAGTGAACAGATAAAACTCATGTTATTTGCTGAGCATCAGCTGAACAGTATACACGTATTGATAATCCAGCCCTACCCTGAATGACATTAAAAACTAGCAGGCATTTTACCTCTGCCTTTATTCTTCGATATATAACTTAGACTTAAAACTGTGTAACACCTACATTGTCAGGATATTTTCTTTAACAGCAACAATACAAAACCTACCAAATCAGATTTTTCTTTTCTTTTTAAAAGAAATTCTAGGTGTGGGAGAATCCTACCAGCTGCAAAATCACCAGGTTTGTAAACTCAGTCACCCAAAGATAGACCTAGCATCAAACAGACATTGAAATGAGACAAAACACAGGAAAATCTGTATGCTAGTTCTCTTTAATAGCAAATTACTTTTTAAACTAAAACAAAAACAAGCCTGAAAAAAGCCTCAGAACTGTTGCATTTAAGCTTAATAAATAACACTGCATAAGCTCAACAAAATAATGCATTTCTTCTGTAAAACTGAGTTAAGCCGTCACAGACAGGAAATTAAGACAGAAAAACTATTAGCAAGACCACGTATATGCTCCTTACTTAATTTTGACTTTAACATCAGAATTATTTATTGCACGTAAATTAACTTCTCTGTGTAAAAGAACCAAATATGAAATTCATGTTGTCAGTGTTGGAAGGTCACTTCTGCTTAACTTTAAATATGTTCTTAAATCCCAGTGAATCAAAGATATTTGAGCATAGGCTTGATTGTTATACCAAATAAAAGAAGCATGCATATTTGCTTAAGATCTTGGCTAAAAATTAGGAGCTTATTTTGAACTGATCACAAATGCAGTATTCCCTCAGATCTTTTTCAGACAGTTCAACAGAGGACTCATGAATCATACACAATTCAAAGATGCAAGAGGACAAATCATTCTAACCTTGGTCCTACGGTTTGTAAAATTATGGGTTTCATACTCACATTGCCAGTACTCAGAAACATGCTGAAGGATCTCCATGTATTTTTACTTCACTAGAAAAACATATTTAATAGTTACAAGAAAAAGCAAATATATCTGTATGATTTTCAGTCATGACAGGTGATTCTTCACATTCCTCAAACAGTGCTTCAAGTTCTATTTATTCATAAAAATAATTATTTTCCTAACAGCATGAAATTTTAAAAAAGGACATGTAATTTCTTACTGCAATAATTTACCAGCATTAACAAAATCCACTATTAATTTTGTATAATTAATGAAATTATGCTCATGGCTGTATTTCTATGAACTGCAAGTTATTCCCATTACTAACAGAGAAACAATAAGACCGATTGGCTTGGTGTCATTAAGAGAACTAATACTGCAGATCAATGCCTTATTTACTAAGCCAAATTAAGCCACAGCATATCAGGAACCAGATTGCTCAAAAAGACTATGACAAACTTTCAACAATTAATGCTACATAAGGGATTCATAAATGCAGCAATTGTGGTCAACTTCCATGGAAAACTAGTGGACTCATCCTAACATGTTTTGTATTAAAATGGCTCCATTGATAGCAATAGTTTCACGGCAATTTCAGTCTGAAACCAGGCCTGTTCATTTTTTTTCATTAATAAATCAAATTTCACATAGACTGAATTACAAATCCATTCAAACTCAACTTTTGAAACTGATCTGCTACATACTTCTGTGGTTTTTCCGCTATGATAAAAATTCAGTGTTCAGTGAATAAAAGCAGGACAATCAACAAAACTCCTTGCTGTACGCAGGAACAAACTGCAGTATTGCAGGCTGTCTGCATACTTTTGTAGTGCTAAGTAAGTGCTATTTAGAATTGTTAACTTTTGCATTCATAATTAACACATTGAAAATCCACTTTTTAGCAACATTAGGACTGATACCTCATTACAGTACATTATTTATTGTGGGCCTAAGTCCATTAGGTGAGCAACATATTCTAATTATATCTTAATGTTATGCCTGGAAATCATCTATATTACATGGAATTTTAAAGGAAAAACTACGATATGTCCTTATTAAAAGTTAAAAATTGATTCTGTTTTCTGAACAAATCTGCAAAGAAATTTCAACGTCAGTTTAGGTGCATTTTTTTCCTTGTTCTGTAACAGTGTCATTTTTGCAGTTACTCTATTACCACTAACTATCTTACGTCACAGAATAGTTCATTTATTTCTAATGCCACTATACAGTACTCTTGTATTTCCCTCCTCAAATTCTATCAGAAAATTTCACCTTTAAAAAAAATTTGATATTCAAGTAGCTAATAATGTTTGCTTTCTAGATCACTCAGTATGGCAATATCATAATCTTAAGACTCAATATGTGGATCCTTAAACTATCTTCCCACTATAAGTTATAAATCACAAAAAATAACCTGCTTTATATAATATTTAAAATGCTTTAATCTTTAATTTTCTGCTTATTACATTTTTCTATCTATGCACTGCAGCATAGTCATTGCTTTGGTCATTATTTTCACTTTCCTGTGGGCTGGTGATCATCACCCTTGGATTTGTGGATGTTTTTTCAAAATGGGAATCACCCTATAGAAAAAGGATAGATACTGTTAGCTTCATCAGGTTACAGAGATTTCACTTCAATACTCTGCTAGCATTTCATACTAAAATTTCCACAAGGTATTCTTAACATGAAAAAATATTTTCCAGGAGTGATCACATTAACATTTTTATTTACCTTCTACTTATATACCTTTCAAAGGAGGTACTCAAATTAAACATTCTGCACACACATACACAGTTCTTTCATCCAATATTGTTATCTACATTTCCATTTAATGTGACTGCTCACTTACTTTCTCCACTTCCATAAACAAATTAACTTTTCTAAAAACAAATAAAAACATCAATATATCAAGAACAGAGTAAATTCAGGACCCAAGAAAATATCATGTTACTCATCTCTCTTAACTGGAAAATTTTCTTATATGTCATACAGAAACAGAAGAAAGCCTAGTTGTGTGGTGTATTAAACAATTCCCAGTGTCAAAAGAAGCAGAGGGAGAGTCTGGTTTTCAGCAGGGAATATGTAGCAATTTGTTCTGCTTCTGATGCTCAAGAATCCCACTCTTCCCAGATCTGGATGCTTCCCATCAAACAAAACACTTCATTTCCTGCATCATGTTCACCAGTCAGTTTATTTCACAGTCAGATAGGTAAGTTCACTTTATTTTTTTGGGCTGTATGTCTCCATCTAAGCCAATAGCACCTTACCATGTTTCCTAAATTAATGGGATATTTACTTTTAAGCTGGCTAAAGTCCCTTGCTTTGAGGACTTCTTAATTTCCATCGTCTTTTCTAAGAAAAGGAGATTAAACTTCCACAAAGCAATGGCAAGAGCCCTTTATGAAATACCACTTCTGTGAATGTCAACTCAATAAAATAAAGAGGCACTATTATTTCATGAACACATGCTTCTGCTCTGTCCTAAAGGACAATGTAGTGTGGAAATATAAAATCATTATATTCACTATATTCACATCATTATGTTCACTGGAACAAGCTGCCCAGGGAGGTGGTTGAGTCATCTTCCCTGGAGGTGTTTAAAGGACAGGTGGATGAGGTGCTGAGGGGCATGGTTTAGTGATTGATAGGAATGGTTGGACTCAATGATCCAGTGGGTCTTTTCCAACCTGGTGATTCTATGATTCTATGATTTTGCTTATCTGGAAACTGCAAGAAATATTTTTAATTACTTTTTTTCCAAAATTCAGCATGCTTAGGAAAGCAGGAGATGCAGATTCATCCAACAGCAAGAAATATCTTCTTTCTCAGTTGAAGAGTATATAATATACTGATATGCCTGATCTATACAGATGGAAAACAGCTTTAACCATTAACTGAAGTTCTCGTAAATGCTCTCAGGACCTTATTAGGAGTGAGCTACTTAGATACCTATTGAAAAGCCTAAGGATGAGATGAATGAGAAACAATAACATAAGAAGAACAAACTGAAAGAATAAGCACCTACCTGGTTCTGACTGTCAGAATCCACTTCTTTTATTTCTTCAGGCTGAAGTTCACCTTGGTAGTTCAAGTGTGCCATTCCCTCACCAGTTTCTTCATTTTGCTGACCATTTAAATGGATAAGTTCCTCTTCTGCTGCTTGGTCAACATTTTCTGTTTCTTCTGCCTTATTTTCATAATTCTCATTCAATTTCTTCTTGCTTTCTTCCATTTCACTTCTTTCTTTAACAGTTTCCTCGCTTTCCTCTCTATTCACTTCTGGATATTCTTCCTCTCCTTTATATGTCTCCTCTTCCCTGTCATTTTCCTCAACTGCATTTTCTTCTTCATCTACAGTTTCTGCTGGCCTCTGGTGAAAGGAAAAGCAGAATCATTATGAGGCATTTTTAATCAGAATGCTCCACACTATTCAGAAATGTGACAGACACCAATATCACAATTGCATAATTACTGGTGAGCAGGTATGCTAATTTGAGGTTTGTCTACATGGACAGAAGATGATGCCCCTGTACCACCAACACATAACGCATTCTTATTCTACATCAAAAAAATGTGTTAGTGAGATTTAAATATATTACACTGGGTTAATCCATTTGACCATACTCAAAATTGAAAGGATCTAGATTTTACTAATATAGCAATGCCTACTTTGCTCCAGCTATTCTCCACCATTCTAGCATTTAATACATACTTGTCTATAAAATCCTGTCACAATAAAATATCAAAAACACTAGCCCCAAAACTGTTCCCCAGGAAGCATATTACCTCTGAACCAGGCCAGGCCATGCTAATCGGTTCCATTTCATAGCCTGTCTCCTTTGCATCCACAGAAAAGTAGCAAATGAGATGAGGTAGATATACTGGTCACTTCCAGAATATCATTCCCCTTCCCAGAGAACTCTGTGTAGAGTGGCATGTTTAGTATTTTTTTGACAGTTAGCAATTAATTTTTCATACGAAGAGCCATACCAACAGATAGGAAGAACAGAATCTTGTCACATATTGAAAAAGTGTAAGCAGAAACTCAGTATAGATAAAGCTGCTAGCAGCATCATATCATGATAACCTGGAAGACTGATGCACATGCTGTCTAGTTCTTGCCATTTGTCTTCCAGTACCATCTTTGAAGATTCACTTGACTATGCAGTGAACCAATGTCCTCACTGACAAGATGACTTATATATTTGTGCTAAGGTTTGAATGAAAATAAAGAGAAAAAAAAAGTCCCACAGGAGTGATAAGGTGTCTGTCTCCCACACAGTCTCATCAGGCTCTAAATTTAAACCAAACAAAATGAGATTACGTCTTAATCAAAAGTGTTTGGATTTTACTATCATAAATATCATGCAATTCCTTTATGCAGGCAGCTATCTGCTAAAACATCTTTTCCCCTCTCTAACACTAACATTTCAAAAGAGCTCTATCATCACCTTCAACATATTAGCAAAAGACAATTCAGCAACACCAACAATTGAAGCCTCTTCATGAATTATCTTGCTTTTAATTTGATTTCCAAGTAGCAACATAAGACAACTTTATTATTCCAGTGCACAGTACTACATTTACACAACTTCAAAAAGGACAAGTTATTGTGTTGTAATGATCCATAGAATGACACATTACTAGAAATAGTACATGGTTACCTGACCAGATAAATAATGCCTTCATAAGTAATTTTTGAAGTACAGGACTCTCTGTGTGGTTTTTATTCAGGCTTCCCTGACTCACTTTTATCTGGCAACATCAAACTGGCCTTATTACCACTAAAATAGAAACTAACTAAGCCAAGTCTTTAAAAACATCTTCAAAGAAGGCATCATCCAAAACAAATCCAACTCAACTTGGGTAACCTCCAGCACATGAAGACAGCAAAAAATCTGTGGATCCATAAATTCCCAGAAGCTACGTGCTAGTTTTGCATGTGACCTACTAATTTCTTTTCAGTCTGATAAGTAAATTAACAGCTCAGGATTCTGACCAGAAACAGAGAGGGCAGGACAAATTAAATGCACCAGACAACACTAGATAAAAGTGAGCAATTTTGGTTTTGCTTAAGAACACCTGCTTGCTATCACATTGCAAACAGCACATGAAGAAAGAGTAAGAAAAGGAGAAAAGTAAATCCAAGCTTTCTCAGTTAACAGTTGAAGCTACCCAAGATATTATTATCTCCAGCTTTTTGTTAATGCCTGATAGTGGCTCAAATCAGAAGAGAATACCTACCCTTGCCTGAACTGCTTTAGTATAGTGTCTCATTTTGGACTATAGAAGACTGTGTGAAGACTTTATACCATGGTGTAAACATATGAATCATTATGCATGCACTTTTACTGGTTTCATCACTGTGGAAGCAGTCTTTGGCATAGAAGCACAACAGACATTTGAGGGGCAGTAACTTTCTAAGATGTTAGGAAGTTTAGATGCACCTTGCCTCTCTAAAATAGGTGTGTGTGTAAATTTTTAGAGTTAAAACTGAATAACATTATTGAACCATATCCAGAAACTCTCTGGAAGCTCAGGAACAGGTATAAAGTAACATTTAAATTTCAACTAATTTAACTTGATCCATTAAACTAAAATGCCTGGAAAAATAACAGTAAAAACAAGGTCAGTAAAGCAAATCCCTTCAGTGCAAGCATAATGATTTTCTAGTAACCAAAAATTTAAAGATAGCTGAGCATATTACTACAATGCTTATTATTAGTACAGGAAAAAAATAGTAAGGTTTACAGTTGATAACTGTAAAGTAAAATGTGTTATTCATCTAATCTTGCATCTTTCAAGGTGCACTTCATTAGAATGGACATTTCAAACAAGTTAAAATCAACACCAATTCAGAGGAAAAGATCTTCCACAAGGTAATCTAAAATAAAGTATAGCTCCACACAGCAGAGTCATAGGCAGGCTTTGAAATGTCAATATGACCACAGACGATTCAATTCAGAAAGGAGAGCAGACCTAAGACAGGGATGTAGGGAGAGAAATGAAGGCCAAAATCACCCACTAAATTATTTCTCGTTACATAAAAGGCATTATACCTTCTACTGAGATTTTACTGCTCTACTAGCTGTGCATAAACTAGTATTCTCTACTTTAAGTGTGCCTCCTTCACTGAGAAAAAGATATACTTAGCAAAAGTCAGATTTTTCATATTTAGGGAAATAGAACATTTACGTACATATATACATGCAGGGAGAAAAACAGGAAAAAGTACAACCCTAGAGGTTTTTAATGGTTCAGAGCTTGTAAATGCTGTACATGCATAACTTTAGTTTCTTGAACAGTTCTGGTGATTTCATTGAAGCTGAAATAATGAGCTAAAACCTGCATTCAAAGTCCCCTGGAGTAAGTGGAAACCTTTTTATTGAATTTGATACACAACAGCCATGCCTCCACTTGTACAAAATGCCAATTATGTATACATCAAAGTTACTGCAAACTGTGTTCTCTCAGCCAGAATAAATCAGAATCGGTGTACTGAAAGCAAAACAGGTATGCTGATTCAGACCTACATGTCCTTGCAGAAAATACTAGACTTCTTTCTAGAAGTGAGCAATGATCTTGTACACTTGAGGAAAAATAGTGACATTTCATGTCTTACCTTTCAGCTTTTCAGTAGTCATTTTTTAAATAAACAGGATATTCCCAGTAAAAGCTTCCTATGCAGAATGCATTGGCTGGAGAGCCAAGACAGATGTGAGATTCTGCTTCTCCTCTTTCCACCCGAACAGTCAGATTTCAGTCAGATTTGCGTTGGCTCACAGGGAGTCATACTAGTACATTACATTTGGGATTCTGGTAAAAGCTCATGGCATCTCAAATCCAGAGAACTAACTGCATCTCCAGGCCTGAGGAGATCTCTCACCACAACTAAACACAACTAAATGAACGTAAGCATCAAATGTTAATATCAGCATGTTGACATGAGAGGTTCCAGGTTCATAACAGCTAAGAAAGGGCACTTAAAATTCATCTTGAAAGTGGCCAGACAGTTATAGCCCAAGGTAACTGAACATGTATACAGTAATGAACTACAGAGTATATGTTCCTGTGTACTTTAGTCATGTGTCCACATCATAAAAGAAACCAGGACAATTCGAAACCTAGGACCAGAGAAGCATGAGGTAATTATATTCTTATTCCTTGAAGTAATTTTCACAGTGAAGTAAGGGACTTCTAGGACAGGGTTTTTTGGGTGACTGTTATGGATTACCTTCACTCAGAGTGAGTAGTCAGAACTACTCATAATAAGGTTTGTAATTTTGCCTTTTGTATGATTGCAAGGAAATAGGAAGTAACCTTCTTTCTTGTATTGCTGGCTGCATCTTTTAATTGAAGATGATGCTTTTGCAGTTTCTCGATTGTAAGTACAGTAGTTATCATAAATAGTCTTCAAACTGTTCCTTCATAACTGTGAGTGCATTTTGCTTGCAATGGACTAGCAATAAAAAGCCTCACTGATAAAAGACTTGTATGTATACATTGAAAGGTGTATTCAATAAAAGCCAAGTAGAACAGACACATAATTCTCAAATTCATGCTGGAAATGCAGCCCCAGCTTGCCTTCTTGAAAACTCATAACTTACTAGCAGGTTGATGAGGAACAGAGTCAATTTAATTTTGCATTCAATAATTGGTTGATGTTATTTTTAATCTCAGCAAAAGCAGAGCATTTAAAAAAGAAAGATGTATTCTAATTACCCTCATCATGCTATCATTTGTTAAGAGCTATATTACCATATGCCATCATCATTCAAAAGCAATAAGTCAGGAAATCTTCAGACAATGAGGCATTTGGCTTCTTTTCCTCTAGGGATGCTAATATAACCTCTCAGAAGGTTTGTACATGACTGATAGCAGAATATTGAGAAGTGCAGTATTACAAATCATTTAAAGCTGAAATTATTTTGTGCCATTAATGTAAAACACAATTTTGCTTTATTGAAGCCATTTGGAAATGTTTACTTGGATAATGGTCACAACAGACAAACAATGAGGTAGACAACAAAAATCTTAATAGTCACAAACACCAGCATGAGTCTCACAAACACAGCATCAGGAACACACTTTGATTGCACCAAACCTCGCCAGAATAGAGCTGTCCCTTCTCCTACCCAGTCAGGAATGCTTTGTAGCTGTACTGCACAGATTCCAACAGCAAAACCTTTTGTTCCAGAACCAGACAGGGTTGCTAAGTGACAGCAGCCCATTTCTCTTCCACATCATTTACAAAACCCAGGCTCTTAAAAACAAGCAAATGAATAGTTAAGGGTTCATCAGTCTAACACACATCCCACATAGTGTTATTTCTGAAAGCAAGAAAGCATTTAACCACACATTTAAACTCCAACATTTTTATGAGTTGGATGTATTATTTATTCATTTATTTGCAACAAATGCACCTGAGTGCACAGTCTGATTTTTTACAAGATCAGAGATCCAGAAGTCTATACGCAATGGAAACTATGCAACTTCAAGTGTAGCAAAAACAGCTTTCCAAACTACATTCCTCAGTTGCATTGTCTGGTAACTACAAGCATGCATAATTCCTTAATCACAAGATGACCATGGCAGAGAAGAAAACATCTGATCAGATCCTTACTCTCTTAAGATGTATCTCAGGCAAATGTTTTTCTCCATCTGTTTCACTGACAATCATGCCTGGAGTTTTTCTGTAACATTTTCTATATATGCATTAAAATTTACTTCACCCTCTGCAACACAATATGATCTGTCTTGCATCCCTGGAGACAATGGGAAGACTGATATGCATTTAAAAAGAAGCTTTAATGAAGTTGCGGAAGTATAGAAAGTATACTTTCTAAGCCCAGGAAATGGAGAATAACGCATGGCATCAGGATTACATTTAAATGTGGACACATCTGTAATAATGGAAAACAAATGGCTAGTGAAAGAGCCAAGAGTGTGTACATCTATAAAAAAAAAAAAAAAACCAAACAAATCAGTGCCTGTTTGACAAAGTTATCATCCGATGAGTTTTACAAGTAAGCAAAGAAGAGATAGGAACATTGGGATGATGAACCTGGGGGGAGGCGAAATCAAAACCCAACAGATTCATTCTACAACACTTCAATCTTAATAGCCTGTACCACATACCCCACAGCCAAGTAGGCTGGCACAACAATATGCTCATTTCCTTGTAGGGACCATGCACTATACAACCTCACATCTCATAACTTTTATGTTTATCTCACCTCTCAAGGGCCTGTTGTGGGAGAACAACCATGCTTGTGGAAATAGACAAGCCAATGCAAACTTGCAATGTTATTTCTATACTATTACTACCAACTGCATCTTTTGTATGTCACAACTTATGTAAAATTAAAGAAAAATTGGTACTTCGTTCTGAAAGCTTTACAAGTTAGAAACTTTTCTATCTCAGAAAATGTCACTTTAAATACATTTCTATTATTATCAGCAAATTCTGCCTTCTCTTGATTAGCCTTTAACATGAAACAAATGCTGTTCCTTAAGCTTCTTATGTAATGTTTTGGTGTGTTGCTGTGCTGGACTCTCTCCTGTTTAGAAATACTTCTTTTGTACTGGGAGGGACACAAAACTGGACAAATTATTCTAGATGCAAGCTCAGAAATGCCAAGTCAAGGGAGATAATCCACTCCCCTGATGTACTGGCTGTGCTCCTAGCAGCTCAGGAGAAAGCCATCCCCATGTTCCAGAAAAAAAGCCGGCAGGGGAGAAAGCCAGCTTGGTTGAATAGAGAGATCTTGAGGGATATCAAGAAGAAGAGAAATGTTTATGGCCTCTGGAAGAAGGGACAGGCCTCTTGGGTGGACTACAGGAGGGAAGTGAGATTGTGTAGGGAAAAAATCAGAAGGGCTAAGGCTCAGCTAGAAATTGGATTGGCCAAGTCAGTGAAAGATAACAAAAAATCTTTCTACAAATATATAAATAATAAAAGGAGGACTAGGGAGACCATACAGTCCCTATTGGACACAGAAGGAACAACAGTGACAGGGGATGAGGAAAAGGCTGAGGTACTTAATGCCTTCTTTGCCTCAGTCTTTAGTTGTAAGGAGAGTCGTTCCATCTGTGTACAAACCCAGGAGCTAGAGGAGCATAATGAGGCTCCCGTGATCCAAGAGGAGGTGGTCAGAGCCTTGCTAGCCCAACTAGACAGCTACAAGTCTATGGGGCCGGACGGGATTCACCCTAGGGTACTGAAGGAGCTGGCGGATGTGCTGGCCAAACCCCTTTCCATCATCTTCCAACAGTCCTGGAAGACTGGGGAAGTCCCACTGGACTGGAGGCTGGCTGATGTTGTGCCCATCTACAAAAAGGGCCGCAGGGAGGACCCAGGAAACTACAGGCCTGTCAGTCTGACCTCAGTGCCAGGGAAAGTCATGGAGCAGGTGATCTTGAGTGCTATCATGAAGCACATGCAAGAGAACCGGGTGATCAGGCCCAGTCAACATGGGTTCACAAAAGGCAGGTCTTGCCAGACTAAACTGATCGCCTTCCATGACAAAGTGACTCAGCTGCTGGATGAGGGAAAGGCTGTGGATGTGGTCTTCCTGGACTTCAGTAAAGCCTTTGACACAGTTTCTCACAGCATTCTGCTTGAGAAGCTGTCAGCCTCTGGCCTGGACAGGCGCACACTCTCCTGGGTGGAAAACTGGTTGGATGGCTGGGCCCAGAGAGTGGTGGTAAATGGTGTGAAATCCAGCTGGAGGCTAGTGACAAGTGGGGTTCCCCAGGGCTCAGTGCTGGGTCCAGCCCTGTTCAATGTCTTCATCAATGACCTGGATGAAGGCATCGAGTGCACCCTTAGCAAGTTTGCGGACGACACTAAGCTGGGTGGAAGTGTCGATCTGCTGGAGGGTAGAGAAGCTCTGCAAAAGGATCTGGACAGGCTGGACCGCTGGGCAGAGTCCAATGGCATGAGGTTTAACAAGGCCAAAGCCGGGTCCTGCACTTGGGGCACAACAACCCTATGCAGTGCTACAGACTGGGAGAAGTCTGTCTAGAAAGCTGCCTGGAGGAGAGGGACCTGGGTGTGTTGGTTAACAGCCGACTGAACATGAGCCAGCAGTGTGCCCAGGTGGCCAAGAAGGCCAATGGCATCTTGGCTTGTATCAGAAATGGCGTGACCAGCAGGTCCAGGGAGGTTATTCTCCCTCTGTACTCGGCACTGGTGAGACCGCTCCTCGAATACTGTGTTCATTTCTGGGCCCCTCACCACAAGAAGGATGTTGAGGCTCTGGAACGAGCCCAGAGAAGACCAACAAAGCTGGTGAAGGGGCTGGAGAACAGGCCTTATAAGGAGCGGCTGAGGGAGCTGGGGTTGTTTAGCCTGGAGAAGAGGAGGCTGAGGGGTGACCTCATTGCTCTCTACAACTACCTGAAAGGAGTCTACAACTACCTGAGAGGAGGGTGCTGGCCTCTTCTCCCAAGTGACAGGGGACAGGACAAGAGGGAATGGCCTCAAGCTCCGCCAGTGGAGGTTTAGGCTGGACGTTAGGAAAAAATTTTTCACAGAAAGGGTCATTGGGCACTGGAACAGGCTGCCCAGGGAGGTGGTTGAGTCACCTTCCCTGGAGGTCTTTAAGGCGCGGGTGGACGAGGTGCTGAGGGATATGGTTTAGTGTTTGATAGGAACAGTTGGACTCAATGATCCGGTGGGTCTCTTCCAACCTGGTTATTCTGTGATTCTGTGATTCTGTGATTCTGTGCTTTTACAAATGCAGCCTGCATAGTCAACCTTCATCACCAAAAAGGAGCACTGTTCACTCATTGTCACCTTGCTCATCTCAGCAGCTGCATGGCCTCTCCTGCAGAGATGCTCCTTAGCTTACCCATGCTCACTGACTGCTTGTTTTCTTGCACATGTGGATAGTTCTTGCGCTTTAAGGAAGATACCCTTGGAGATCAACCAGAGGTCTTGTGTGTTCTTCTGAACTTCAGGGCTGCCTCACACAGGATCCTGCCTGCCAGTTTCTCAAGTAAGCCAGTCTACTATTTTGAATTCTGGGATTTTTATTTTGTTAATTTCCTTCCCCACTTCCTTCAGGGTCTTAAAACCCAGTCGTCTAATGATCACTGCAACTAAGGCTGCCACTGAGTATTCACATCCCCAAGCAGTTCCTCTCTATTCATGCCGAGCAAATCTAGCAGATAGCCTCTCTTAATCACATACACCACTACCTACATCAAAAAATCGTTTCCAACACACTCCAGAATTTTTATGAATTATTTGTGCTCTATCATGTTGCCTTGGGTAGTTAAAAGGTATTTAAACCAAACTATTTTTAACTCCCTTTCTCATTTGTTTACAGTCTCACATTTACAATTGTTACTCAGCACTGAGCTGAGCACAAGGAAGTCAGAAATATGCTCAAGAATCCCTTATGTTGTTGGGATGATTTTTAACAGAAGAAAGCTACTGGGTAGACTGCAATTCCTTACAATGCAGCACGGATCAGAAATATTATCTTGTGGCCTAGGTGGCTGGCCTCAGGCCATTGTTAACAGACTCCAAAAGCACAATGGAACACATTGTGAACTGGATGTGATATGGAACAAGTTGGAAAATTCCTACAAACACCTAAGATGAAAAGGACTGTCTTGTGAGCAATTCACTTGCATGAAAGAAAGGAAGAGGTAAGTTATCAGCAAATAATTTAAGCATGCCTGCTCTCCACTTCATTTGCATAAACTTCAAGTTACTTATTTCCTGTATTGTTTTGGTTCACAGGAGTTTCTTTTGGAAAACAAATTAAAGTAAAACAAAAGGTATATAATTAAATGCTTATTTATCAAGCCCTATTTATCATACCCCGGTCTTACAATCAAAAAGTTGGCCAACTAAGTACCATGTTGTTCCAACAGAAGAAAGTACTGGCAGCTTTACCAAAGATCAAAAAGTCCACACCTGTTGGTGGCTCAGGACTGCAGGAATTCTAACCTTGATTCTGTGCCTTCGTCCCTTACCACTGCTCTATCAGCATAAACAGACTGTGACACAGGTGGATCTATTTGATAGGCTGTGATAGTAGGAACTCCTGATTCTCTAAGGTTCTAAGAGGACTCTTGGAGCAGTTCTGAAGCTAATGAAAATGTAATTGATATGTGACATGTTAACAGAGAAAGGAAGATTTGCTAAAGCTCTCATGAAAGAAACCACATGATTGGGTTGTTACAGTCATCCCCACACAATTAAATGGTATCCTTGAAAGAAACTGAGGAAAAATATAACCTGTGAATCTAAAAATAGCTGTTTGTTTAAACCTTGATCAATACCTGGTCCAGTGGAACTTCGACACAAGTATCTTCATCTTCCTGCACTTCAGCTGCCCCCCACATTTCAGACTGCTCTTTTCTGGCTTTGTAAGTATCTTCACCTACAATGGGAAAGATACAGGGTGGAAGGAAGGGAAGTCTAATTGTGACACTGTGTGGCAGAACTACTGAACCGCACTCAATTTTGTTTCTGAGAGCAGGTTTCTCAGCTGACCCACCACTCCGTATACAGTTGTTTTAATGTAGTTTTCAGTCTCCCATTATTGTATGTTTGGTTTTCTTTCCTTTTTAATAACAAATACTTACATGCTACACCATTTGGGAAAAGGAAAGGGGAAAGAATGAACAAAGCCTGGATCTAACAAAGGTCAGCAGTGAATCTGAACTTAAAACATTACAACAACACATAACTTCTGTTTCTACAATTCATATATAGCCTCTCATCATTAGCATTATAACACACAAATATCAAAAAATGTCAGGCTTTGAATTAACAACAAACACGGTGAACAAGGACAGGAGTAAACAGTTAACAGAAATAGTTTGGATTAATACAGCTCCTCACCCTTGGACGCGTGCAAGTAGAATTATAGCTGAAACTCCACATCCACACTAAAAAGCACCATTTAGTTTGAGTGGTTATTTTTTCCACCAAACCTACATAATAACTAGAAGTCTTCAAAGTTTCTAGCACAGGTCTTTGAGTATCAGCTAACTAGGAAAATGAAGACAAGTACATACAGAAAACAATTTCCAAGTAACACATTCACAGAATCACAGAATCACAGAATAACCAGGTTGGAAGAGACCCACCGGATCACGGAGTCCAACCGTTCCCATCAAACACTAAACCATATCCCTCAGCACCTCATCCACCCACGCCTTAAACACCTCCAGGGAAGGTGACTCAACCACCTCCCTGGGCTGCCTGTTCCAGTGCCCAATGACCCTTTCTGTAAAGTTTTTCCTAACGTCCAGCCTAAACCTCCCCTGGCGGAGCTTGAGGCCATTCCCTCTTGTCCTGTCCCCTGTCACTTGGGAGAAGAGGCCAGCACCCTCCTCTCAGGTAGTTGTAGACTCCTTTCAGGTAGTTGTAGAGAGCAATGAGGTCACCCCTCAGCCTCCTCTTCTCCAGGCTAAACAACCCCAGCTCCCTCAGCCGCTCCTTATAAGGCCTGTTCTCCAGCCCCTTCACCAGCTTTGTTGCTCTTCTCTGGGCTCGTTCCAGAGCCTCAACATCCTTCTTGTGGTGAGGGGCCCAGAAATGAACACAGTATTCAAGGAGCGGTCTCACCAGTGCCGAGTACAGAGGGAGAATAACCTCCCTGGACCTGCTGGTCACGCCATTTCTGATACAAGCCAAGATGCCATTGGCCTTCTTGGCCACCTGGGCACACTGCTGGCTCATGTTCAGTCGGCTGTTAACCAACACACCCAGGTCCCTCTCCTCCAGGCAGCTTTCTAGACAGACTTCTCCCAGTCTGTAGCACTGCATAGGGTTGTTGTGCCCCAAGTGCAGGACCCGGCTTTGGCCTTGTTAAACCTCATGCCATTGGACTCCGCCCAGCGGTCCAGCCTGTCCAGATCCCTTTGCAGAGCCTCCCTACCCTCCAGCAGATCGACACTTCCACCCAGCTTAGTGTCGTCCGCAAACTTGCTAAGGGTGCAAGGGTGCAAACTTGCTAAGGGTTCCTTTCTCCCTTCCCCCCAGACTGAAACCAGCCCAAAAATTAAAATCACATGTTATTCCAAACTATCTCCCTCTCTATCCATCTACCTAGAAAAGGCATTATTTTTTTGCTGATTTGTCCATGTCTAACATAATAAGTAACTATAATAAGGAAGAGGAAAAAATATTTGTGCTGTTTTGGACTGCCTTTTTTTGCCTTCATAAAAGAATGTGAACTTGATAATATCAACTGACCATGCAAATTGATCTTCATTCCTGTACACTGTTAAACAAAGAACCCTAGTGCAGCACCGAACCATTCACAGAACCACAGAAGGAGGAAAAATAATGGAATACAAAAAACCCAAGTCTTCAAGAAATCCGGAGTCCACCTGCAGAAAAAGTCATCATTGAGTGCTCTGGAAGTTAGTTTTCCAGTTACATCCTTGCTACTGCAAGAGCCAAGGAAACAGTTTACCCTGGCAATAAAATTCTGAGGCATACCATACCACGGCAAATGGCTAACAGTAGGGGAGGTGCCAGCTTATTCAGAAGGCCTTGTATATCTATGGACAGGCCACTGACCAGAGCACCAGAAATAAAGGCTGTTCTCACAATTTGAAACGAAGAAGCAAAAATAGAACCTTCCCACTATGCTTCAAGATCTATATAACTTGTCCTCTGAAAGTACTGGCGCTTGACCCACAGAGATCTTAGTATAATTTGTTGGATTCTTATCTTAAACACCTCACACACCTTGAAAAAAGGTCCCATTTTCATACTTAGCATGGAAATAATAATCTCCTTTTCTTAATTTTGGTTTTATTTCATGTGGACTACTAAGTATAATGCATCAGTTGTAGTATGCTCCATTGAAACCAAGTAAGTATGGCAGTATGGTAAATCTTGGACAATTACTTGGGGTTGTTAAGCCCAGAGAAGAGAAGGGTCTGAGGAGACCTTATAGCAACTTTCCAGTAAATGAAGGGGGCCTACAAGAGAGCCGGGGAATGGACTGTTCACAAAGGCTTCTAGTGATAGGACTAGGGGGCAATGGGTATAAAATGGGAGAGGATCAGATTTAGACTAGACTTAAGGAAGAATTTCTTGACTATGAGAGTGGTGAGGCACTGGCACATGTTACCCAGGAAAGATCTGGATGTCCCATCTCTGGAGGTGTTCAAGGCCAGTCTGGATGGGGCCTTGAGAAGCCTGGTCTAGTGGGATGTGTCCTTGCCCATGGCATGGGGGTTGGAACTATATGATTTCTAAGGTCCTTTCCAACCCAAACTACTCTATGATTCCATGACAATCTCTGTGTACCTGTCTGTTGTGTTTTGAGTCTTGCCTAAATGACTTCATTTTCTGAAAGTTAACTGCATGTTTTCCAGACAGTTTCTCTCTAGAATTGATAACATGGGACATTGGTAAGCAGAAAAGCATTGCTTATATTTATTCCTATAGAAACCAAGGCCATCCTCGACTTTGTGAAAAAGCGCCACACTTGCAAGGAAGGGCGGACAGGACAGGTGACCCTAAACCAACCAACAGAATATTGCATTCCATATACATCATACTCCATAGAAAATAGAGAGATCACAAGGGTCTTGCCCTCTACTGTGTCGGTGGATGTCTGGCAAGAACCTCGTCTTTCTGGTCACTCCTGATCCCAGATCTGTATGTTCCTGAATCCATTTCCTGAATCCAGGTCCCTCCTAGCTGTGGACCCATCCCCTTGTGTTTGCTCTGCAGCATTTGTGGTGACAAGGTCATCGAGGGATGGGCTGGGTGTGCAATCTCATATATTTGTATCTATTTTATTACTTTCTAATTATTTTCATCATTATTATTACTACTATTATTATTATTTCATTAAAGCTGTAGTTATCATTGCCAGCTTGCAAGTTTTCCTCTCATTTTCCTTTCCACTTTCCCTGGGGGCTGGGGGAAGAGAATTGAAAGCCCAACTGCACGGTTTCAGCTGCTGAAATTAGCTGGATCAGGGCTAAACCATGACATTACCTCATTACAGATCTCCTTTGCCAAGACAGGTTTATTTGACAAATTCAGTAATAAAAACATGGAGTGGTTGAGAGTAGTAACAAAACACATCTGAATGGGTGTTACTTGTACTTGTTCAAATAATCAGTGCACTTCATATCTCCCCTTATTCTGATCTCTGTCAGAGACAGAAGGTTCTGTTTCCCTTACCTGATATTATCATTGTTACCTCTCATCATAGACATTCAACTGAGAAATAATTACCCCCACATTTTGAGAGGAAAATGTGGTGTATTCCTTGACAGCCACCATGATGACTGTCCTATACTCAAGGCATTCTCTTAAGTGACTATGAAAATAAATTTGTCCTAGATTTCTTGTCTCATGGAACTACAGAAAGTCAAGCAATATAAAACAGAGAAGTGCCTTTAATATCACCATCACTCCATTACAGCTCTGTAATAACACCTTTGCCTTCAAGATCCTCAAGTCTTTCAACCAAAATGGGGGTTGTCTGGCCTGTAGGAGTACAAGGACTTTGGTGCAGATTGTAATTCTCAACAGGTTCTTTTCCCAGAGGGCAAAAGAAGAGGTACCAGGGAGATGAACATTCGTTGGCCCTGAAGGCCAAATCCACAACATTCATCTAAAGACCTGAGGATTCTCAGTTCTAAAGCATCTCTCCTTAGAAGAGTAGATCATCCTCAGGGCTATGCTATGAATATCCTAACACAAGTAGATAGATGTGCAGTAATATCTAAAACCTTAATCATGAAGCCAGGAGGGTGTGAGGAAGAGGAAAGAAGACACTAAATTTCTACCCAGGTCATGCAACCAGCTTTCCCATTCAAATTGTGTACCCAAAAAGGTAGTAACAGGGTGAATTCAACAAGCACAAATTGAAAACTCCATGGAATTTTCTCCGAGGACTTTCTAACAGTTGTCCGCTTAGAAAGCTGGTCATAAATTAAATGAGATTAGTTGAAAAGTGTTCTGCACAACCTTCCAGCATCCCTCAAGGATACCTGTGTTGATTGCCTTGCATGGAAAACAAGTTGTAGATGCCAAAACTAAATGGCAGGATGCAACAGGAAATAACAGCAACCAGAATTCACAAAGAAACCAACCTTAAATGGCAGGTTTTTCAGACAAAATGGAAAAATTAGTCCACTTTCAGAACAGTGATATTCTTTGCAGAAAACAAGTACTTAAAGAATAACATATAACAACTGCATACAACACAAAAAAAAAAGTAGTTATTTGGTTTCTGAAAGGCTGGCAGAAATGATTTGTTGTCAGAAAATGAAAAGAAAAATTAAGGAAATAAGAAAATTGGCAACAAAGGGGAAATTAATTATCTGCCTCTGCAGAAACATGAGTAAAGAGGATAAATGTCCAAAACACATGTACCATTAATAGTCAGGGAAGGAAGAAAAACACTTAGGTCTGAAATGTGTCAAAACAAATAAAGAAAAAAAAATACACTAACTGAAAAATTGGAAAGTTGTAACACTTGAACAAATAAAAAACTGCAAAGAATACAGCAAGGAATTAAATTAGTCTTATATTAGGACACACAACTCTTCTTTTTGTACCAAAGGTAAAAAGAAATAAAAAAATGCAAAATAATCTACAAAACTTAAATTGATTAAATCAAGCATTGAGAAAATAGCTGAAAGTGTAAACATTATTAGTATTGCTAATTTACTTGAGCCAGAAATATTTACAATTTTTGCATGTAAATTTACTACTATCCGGAGGAGGTCAGATGAGGGAGAGGCCAACATGTGACAGTAAGCACCGCTTATGTCAATATGCCAAGCAAAATATGAATAAGAGTCTCCTAATCTTCTGTGAAGAGACAGGAATTTTTCAGGGTTTGTGAGTTACAGTGTGAAAACATACGTCTTGAGCTGAAAATCACCACTGGTTTTCATACCCTATACAGAGATGAGTGAGGTAGCCTAAATAAACATATCCTATTATTTCTGATTATTTTAAAGCAAGGTCATGTTCCGTAGAATTCGGTCAAGAAGAAGAAAGAAGTACCTGCAGAAGGGCAAAGAACAGATTTCAGGAGGGAAACTGGAAATGATATGCAGAAGCTGGAGGACATGGACACAGAGGATGATGATTAATGTTAGAAGGAAGGTGTTGAATGAAGAACCGTACAAAGGCAAATGGGAAGATGACGTGATATGGTTGGAAATTAAAGGAAGGAATGTGGTCCAGCGCGCTGGCAGGAATATGCAGTATCAAAGCAGAGGCTTGAAAGAATGAGAAGGTACCCATGCCAACTTAAGTTTTTTAAAGGAATATTACTTCAAGGAAAGCCTGAGAAGAGGAATATCATTTATTAGCACCTATCTGCAATAGCCAAGGATCTTCATCTTCAGACTTATCCACACTGCCCTGTCCCCTTACCCGTGCCAGCAACGGTGGCTTTGCAGCCCCCAAGTATACTGATCATTCCAGGAGAATTTTCTACATATGTTATACTTCTGGCTGATCTCCTAATAGGTACAGAGCAGATGAATTGTCAGCAACAGCAAATTTATAAACGTCCAGAACATTCTCACTAACAATATTTTACCGAATGCATATTACTGGTTGTATCAATACACAGATGTTCAGTGCATTGTGCAGTCAGTTCGGTAGCTACAGAAAGAAGCAAGGAATTGGTGTACATACAAACCTTGCCTAAAGTGCAAAGATCATTTTCTGTCTCATGCCATTCAGTATTTCACTGGAATCCTTCTGAATACTTGGATAAACAGGAAAGATGTATGACTTCAGTAAATAGGATTGAGTTATACATTGAACTAACTCAGAAGAAAGATACAGTTTTTAAATAATTAAGCATAGCAATTAACAGATCTTGTATAGGCTCCTTTCCTAACCAGTGCTAACTGTAAAACATTTATTGCAGCACAGATTACAACATTATACAGTCATTAACACATTTCAGATTTTAAAATGATTGAAGTCTAGCAGTAGGGATAAAAAAACTGTTGTAATAGTAACCTGCCCTGATTATTTTATGGAAATCAGAGGCATTTACTAACTGCAAGCTCTGTATGTAAGCGAGGAAGTTAATATGACTTACCACAGAGGGTGCCTCGTAAAAATGTTAAGTCAAATTAAAAACAAAATGTAAAAAAACCTTTGGCTCATTAAATGGAATAGATTGCTATGAAAAACAGGGAGAACATTTCTGGGGTTTGGGTGGCTTGTGTGTTTGGGTTTTTTTTTTTAATTTCAAAGGATTAGTGTTGCACAAGGCTCATTTCCAATAAAAAAGCACTGCTTTAGTGATAGGTTTGCATACATGTGCATGCCTGTGACTTCTGTCATCAAACAGTAATGCCATTAAAAGAGAAACCTGTAGCAATATACATATAAAACTGTTTAGAATATTAAAAGATAAGTATCCTTCTTCACCTGATACTATTGCAGCCTCAAGCTTCTAAAGAATTAGTTCCTCTCTTCAGAAATTATTGAATTTCTAATCAGATTTTGCATCATTATAGATTGCTTACATCTGACTACCTCAACAGAAACTGCAAAAGTTTTTTCTAGAGGTTGACCTTGTTTGCAGCAGTCTCCTTTACTGATAAGAAATGTGGTAATGCAAAGGAAAAACTTCCTTGGTCAGGTGCAATTGCTCATCCGTCTGTATAAATAGCTGCAAAAATAAGGACGGTATAATAATATGAGACTTTTTCTTCCTTCTCTCTGCTTTGGCCATTCACTGCATTTATTTTCTAAACATCTAATTTATTCACATTTTTATTACAAATTACAGATCATTAAGACTATTTGCATTTTGAAATTAATAAAGCAACTCCCATACAGCCATACCTTTTTAATTCCATGTCTGTTTCAAAACTCAGCCTTCTCTTAGATACATGTGGGCTCTAAGGGCTAAAATGTCACAGAGAAAATGCAAAAGCCCTGAAACATCTGTCCTGGTCCAGTCTTTCCAAACTACAGTACAACTACATTCCATCCTGCAGCGAGCTAAGCAACATGGTTTTCCTGCTGCCAAGTGCTATTTCCCTGCTTTATATTTTACAATGTATTCATTTTACTAAAAGCAAACCCAAAGAAATTCACCATATACTCAGAGGAAGAAGATGCAAGGTGCATCATCTTAGTTGCCCACTGGCATTAGTATATTCTGGCTATTGTGATTTAGCACTGTAACAACATGAACTAACAACAACAAGTGTTCTCATTTTATCTCCTGTTATGTGAGGAGTAAGTCTACGGGTCCTGTAAAGTCTCCACAAATAAGAAACAAGATGACATCTCTCTCTTCAACACAATTTTTGCCTGCTTTAACAATGCAGCAGAGATATGGCCTATGTGTCTATGTATTAACTATAGATAGGTTCTTAATCTTAGAAGTTATCAGCAAGAAAACAAGAACAACAGTTTTAGCTCACAATGCACAGCAGATAATCAGCAGTTCAGGTTTATACTCTTTGACAAGGTCACAACTTCATTGAAAGTAATTCAGAACACGATTGCAGGAGCAACTAGAATACTTCATATTCTGTGCAGCTTTCTCTTTAGTTACAAGTTGGCCTTTTACTTCCATTTTTAGCTAATAGCAAAATCAGGGAATTGAAATGACTCCTAACTGCAAAGACCTCAATAGTCAAAACTAGATCTGAAAAACAGTGTAGTGGCTCAGCCCATCTCCAGTATAGTACATTTTCAGATCATAGCAAGAACTCAAACTCCATATTCTATTACCACTAGAACTTGTTTTATAGTTTGGGTGGGGCATTACTTTGCAAGCCATATGACCCCAACTAAAATACTGTCTTTGAATGAAATAGCCTATAAAAGTGAGTGTTCCCTTACAAGAATTTTCTATTATACTTCTGAATTTGCTGCTTTCATACTCAGCTTCCTACAGCATGTTATTTATAGATTGTGGTGCAAAGCAAAAAAAAAAAGTTTTGATTTTTGGTTTTGTTTTCAAACCTTAAATCAAGATGCTGATCATTAAATGTGCCTTTGGTGTTACATTCACAAGCCCAAACTCTGCTGAAACAGCTGTGCCAGTCTAAGCTCTAAACATCACATTTCCAGGTGCAATTACCATTGTATATAATATATTCAATACTATTTAGATTTCTACAAGTGAAATGAGAGTCCAATGAGAGCATTAATAGTATGCCTGGATTTGCTCTAAGAAGTGGTGAATTTAAATCTTGCACAAAAAGCTTTCAACATTAAGAAATTCTTTAATCATCTTGATTTGAGAGGATTATGACATGAATCAGCTGTCATACGAATGGCATGCTGGTGAAATTCTCAGTGTATTAAAAAAACATTCAAAGTAAATACATGACTATCCCAGCTAAACTCTGTTGGAAGATTAGGTTAAGCTTTAAATACGCTATGAGCATAATTTTCCAGAAACAATCACTTTCAAACAGTCTGGCACTCAAAAGAGAGGATATTCCATATAACTGCTAAAACTGGCAGGGAAAAGGACAGCAAAGAATATGGAATACATTATCTGCTATGAATATTTTCTTATCTCTTTCAGTACTCTCCTATCTGTGCATGTGTAAACTCACTGTACAGTTTATTGGTTTCAGATTAAAACAAATTAATCCCTCATCAGTGATAGCCAAATGCAGTCAACTAAAAAGCCAAGAATCCTTCTTACTGTCCATCAGGAATATATAAAATAAAAATCATATGGTCATAGAATGGTTTGGGCTGGAATGGACCTTAAAGATCATCTAGATCCAACCTCTCTGCCATAGGCAGGGACACCTTCCTCTAGGTCAGGTTGCTCAAACATACATCCAACCTGTCCTTGAACACCTTCAGAGATGGGGCATCCACGACTTCTTTGGGCAAACTGTGCCAGGACCTCACCACCCTCACAATAATAAAAAAAAAAGCTTCCTAATATGTAAATCTCAACTTCTTCAGCTTAAAACCATTACCCCTCATTCTATCACTTCACTCCCTGATAAAGAGCCCCTCCCCATCTTTCCTGTAGTCTCCCTTCAACAATAGGAAGGCTGCTATCTCCCTAGAGCCTTCTCTTCTGTTGCCTGAACAACCTGAACAACTCTCTCAGCCTGTCATCATATGGGAGATGCTCCAGCCTTCTGACCTGGACTTGCTCCAGCAGCTCCATGTCCTTCCTGTGCTGAGGACTCCAGAACTGAACACAGTACTGCCAGTGAGTTCACATCACCACTTGGGGCCTGCTAATTCAGCCTAGAGACTTCATCTCCCTTAGCAAGTGCCTGCATGGCCAGCTAGGTCTATCTAGACTTGCAGAACAGCACAAAAAGTATCCATCCATTCTCACCTCTGCTAGCAGGTCTTTGTACACAGAGGATAGACAGAGGAGCATAGAAAGAACAGAAGAACTTCTCTTAACATACACTTTAGCTGAAACCAGAGAACTGGCTACCTTGAATACCTTCTCCTAATTACCCAAGGAGTAATTGTACCCTAATTACAAAACATGGGAAAGCTTAAGAGAGAAACAAGCAGTCACTTCCTCAATAGACCTAGTGGATTTCCAACCATTTCTGTCAGCGGGTGGAGCAGCAATAGCGCTAAATATGGTGTGGTAAATATCTCCTTGTATTTGTCCACTATCTGCCAAGGTAACATTTGTCTCTTAGTCACCGCCTGCTGAAAGGACAAAGAAACTATTGCTGCTTCAAGTACTCTTCCTTCTGCTGGGAAATGAAAGAAAGTAATCATAAACCTCTGATAACCTAATGCAAGGCCAACAAAGGCAAAGAAATAAATCCTCTCACCTTGGCAAGAGGGGTCTGTTGGTTTCCAGTGAACATCTGTAGAAACTTACAGAAATCCTCAGGCCAGAAAAAAGTAGCATACAGAAAACCACAATAATGGCACTATATCTTACAAGAAAATTTATGTGGCTTGGCTGTTCTTAATCTAAGAGGTCTGACTGAGATCTGCCTAGTCATAAGTAGAGGTTCAGAGCAGTTCAGTACTCTGAACAGGAGACTAGATCAGAACATGAGGATTTTGAGCTCTGCATAAAGAATTCTACATCAGCATTTCCCAAGAGAAGTAAAAATAAACAAAAACTAGGAAGAAAACATATGAACAATTGAAGGTGTCCAGGGTAGACAACTGCCTAAATGTAAAAGCCTTTCGCTGCATTCTTTGCACCTTACATATTCATAGACTCCCTAGGTTGAAAAAGACCTTTGTGATACCATACGTGTCCACTATTGAATCATGTCCCTAAGGAAATAATTCTGTGCCTTTAAAAATAGCAAGCCAAGCATTCAAAGCCCTCTAAGAGGGGTAGTCTCTGGTAGTCTTTCCCTCACATGTTTTTAGGATGCACCATTCAATCTGCAAAAAGTGGAGATGATTTCAGGAAGAATATATTTGGTCATTCCATGAGTTAGAAAGGGCAAATTACTTTTGTTATAATCCTATTATATGATAATATAACCATCATTGTTCAGTAAGAAAACAAACCTGACCAAAAAGAGTTCACTAAAATTATGTCCACTTACCAGCAAAAGAATAGAAAGGTATTTGAATCAAGACTAAAATTAACCTGAAATTCAACAGCTTACTCTTGAAAAGACAATTATTTTACAGAAGATTATATTTCATTGATCTTTTAAAGTGCAAGTTTACAAACCTGACCCTGACACAAGTAAGCCCACAGCTCATGAGTCTAGGCAAACAGACATAAAAAATTGTGCTGTTGAATGGCAAACACTGAAGTTTTAGACCGTGATTTGTTATTGCACACTTAGTTAATAGTATTTAAACAGCAGTGAAAAGACATGTCAAATGCTATGAAAAGTATAATATATTTCTCCTGACAGATATTACTTGATCTGTATTAATGACTTTTGGAACTATCACTAATGAGTAAAAACAGCCATGCCAGCATGTCAGTGCTATCAATAGTGGGGCAACAATTTTCTAGTCACAAAATAAAAAGAATGGGGGAGGGGGGAAATATCACACCATAAGGTAAGAAAAGCAGTTTCTCAAAGAGGATGTTGAAATGGTGATTTGTAAATGGTGGGATGGAACATCAACTGTAATGTGTTAGAAACAAGATCAACTAACGACCCTTATCCTTTGTCACCCAGAGTCATTGACATTGGTCACTCAGATATGGCCACACCTCAACGACTCCGAGCCAATCTAATTGCATTCCCCCTGGATATGCAATAAGATTCCCGGAATAAAGTACAGTTGCCATTTCGGGGAAAATGTATGAATTTGAAAACAATTCTGTGTATAAATTTTCTGTGAAATCACTGCTCAGGAGAAGCACTCTGAGGACAAATCCTGAGTCTTCTCCAGCGCTGAATAAAGTGTACCTGCCTTAATGGTTAAATTAAACTATTAAGCATAAGTTTCAATGTTTACAACTGCATTTCTAAATTGCTGCCGCAGCATGATAGGGAAGAAATTCTGAAAATACCTGCACCAGCTGTATGATTAGCCTCAGCAGCTATCAGCTAACTGGAGTTAGTGTTTGTCTTATTCCCCCAGGGTCTAGTCATTTTGTTGCTCAAAACAACACAGCTAACCAGGGGTCCTCAGGGACAGCAAGGTCCTTTGAGCAGACCAGCTCCTTTTCTTTATAATTTTGCAGTGTAGAACAGTGGGGAGATGGTCAAAATATGTTATCTATTATGCTTTTATCAAAACTACAGCAACAGGACCACCTTAATTTAACTGCTGAGGTACACTAAATATCATACACAGCTTCCTCTGGTGTGAAAATGAAGCCAGGAATGTAGTAGTTATACGTAACTATATTTCCTAGGCAGAAAAACTTTTGCAAATTCAGTTAGCCAGAGTAAATGGATGATTTGAGAGCTACACAAGCATATTATTCCACTGTTGCACTGTTTTAACTGAAGATCAAAAGCTACTATGCTACCACAGCGTTTTATCTCGGTACTGACCATTATCTTGAAGGACTCCTGTGGAAGCTGTTACTCTCACTGTCTGTTTTACTTTTGTAGAGTTATTAGAAAAGTGTCGTCTGGACACAAAATCGTCTGGATTCTGGTGGGTTTTGTCTTTCCCTTTGGGAGGTGGCGTAGTGGAACTGTTTTCTCCTGGGTCACTGGATTCAACTGTAGATTTAGACTGCCGGTCATTTCTCTGAAAAGAAGCATATGCAATTATCACTGCTGAATATGAGAAAGTTTTTTTTTTCATTTCAATATTGTTTCAGCCTTTTAATACTAAGGTTTAGGAACAGGCGTTAAAGAAGCATTTTAAGTTATAATCAGTACAGTTAAGTGATATCTTAAACTGTCCAGGAAACTGTAGCTATCTCATCACCTTACTATCTGACACAACTGAACAATGCTCTTCAATATCTCACAGAAGAGATTAACATATTTATTATAAGGAAATAATGTTTAAT
The DNA here is from genome assembly GCF_032191515.1 of Phaenicophaeus curvirostris. NCBI lineage: Eukaryota > Metazoa > Chordata > Aves > Cuculiformes > Cuculidae > Phaenicophaeus > Phaenicophaeus curvirostris. The sequence continues at coordinate 40,908,511 of NC_091394.1, forward strand.
TTGATGACCAATACATCCCCTCTGAATTACATCCAAGGACATCATTGTTCTGTGGTGTATCTAGAAGCTGAACCAGAAAGCTGGTCCTTACTTTCACAGCTTTGAAGTACGTGTGATCTTGCATGTACTAGCCAGAGATTTTATTATTTATACATTTTTTTCTTCAGTTTAAATCTGTTCACAATCAACATCGTAAATGAATATGCTTCTTTAACAGCTCTGCTCCCAGCTGAGCGACCCCAACTCTCAGCCTGTCTTCATGGCAGAGGTGCTCCAGCCCTCCGAAGTGGATCTCATCACAACATGTTCAAACAGTTCCAATAACATCACTGCAATATTTCAGTATCTTCTAATTCAAACTGGATACTTTTACCCCCAAGCAATAATAGTGAAAAAGCGTATATTAAATTGAAGCAAAAATTTGCATGATCTATACCAGTGTGAGTGCTGCATTAGATACTTAAGGACAGTAGTACATATTCCTGTCTCAAGTTTTGACACCCGTTATCAACATGTAAAAGCTTTGGGCACTCATCTTTTATTACAAACTCAATGGAATAAAAGTGAATATCATATATTTTTTTTTAATATGCTTTTAAGCAATGGTAGAAAATGCAAGAAATTAGAACTATTAATAAGTTGGGTTTTTTTAAATTATAGAATTGCAAAGCTCACATTTTTAAAAAAAATCACTTGAAAGCATGTTCTTCACTGAGGTTTTATTTTCTACTTAATTTCAATAGAATGGAACAGACTTCTATTTTTTATTGCTTATTTTGTTTAGTGGCTCCAGGCTTTTTTGTTTGTAAACAGTAAATGGACATAATCAACTACCACAATTATAATGACCAACTGTGAGACTGATTCTTCCATTTTGTACTTGTATGGTAAACTGCATTTGTACAGAACTGGTGTTAACAGATAGTTACAGTCTGATTTGGCACTGTTTTGAATCCACAGTCTAATTTCATACACACATAAATAGCCATACAAAATACAAAGCAGTGGAGGCTCAAGCTCTATATCATTGGTCAGCTAGGACAAAATATATCAGGTATGAAACTATTTTAGGGCTTTATTCAGACTCAATATGCAGAAAGACCCTTTGCTGCAAGATGTTTTATAAAAAGGATGTTCTCCTCTTAGATGTATAATTTAAATCAATAAATAAACAAATACAAAAATACAGCTGTCGAGATTTTATTGGAAAAATGTCAAGGCAGCAGGTGATCTTTGCTATGAAAGTTTTTACAAAAATTAAAGCAGCCATCACTGCAATAATATTTTCTCAGATTTCTTTTGTCTAACTGATGCTGCAAATAGCTACAGATTCATCAAGCTTTAATAAGCATACCACCAGGTGGCTGTGGATTCTTTCTCTTCAGATTTAATTAAAACCCAAAGGAGAGGGACTTTCCATCCGCCAAAATTAAGCAAAATGACAAACAAACTTTATTATGGCACTTGATACTTACACTGCCTTTAGATTTTCGAGATCCCAGAATTGGAGGTAGTACCGAGGTTTTAGACCTGCAGAAATAAGCCATATCTTAGTATTGTGTGCGCTGCCACGATTATAGACACTATGAATCTATAACCAAATCAGACAATACCAAAGTGACTATGGCAACAGTTAATTGTTTTATTCATTGCATGTTTTTGCTAGGAATCACTCATTTCTCTTCACTAGACTATATTTAAATGCATAAGCATTAACTTAGTCAAATGCATTACATTTCCCCACAATGAATATTTCATATTCCTAAAATCTGCAGGGCAGTAGCAAGAGTACTACTACATGAAAGATCTTATCATAGTTACAAGGATCAACAAAATACAACAAATGGCCAACAATTTCAACAAAATTGTGTTTACACCAAGTGATCAACCTATAACAGCTTTTCACCATTCTTAAATTCCTTTGTCACAAATGCTGTTTCTCAAAATACTTTCAAGTTATTTACATTGTCTAAGATTGCTCACTAAAAATAAAATAATAAAAAGCACACCCCAATTTATTTGGGGACAAAATATGGGACAAATACTCTAAACTACACCAGTTTGTGGGACAAATTTGCATTTATTTCCATAAAATGGCTCCAAATTTTCATAGTTTCCAAAGATATTAAAAGTCCAAGTTTCTCTTTATAGACACCCAGCTTAGAAAATTATAAAGTTATAATTTTACCTTACAAAAAATATAGCCAAATGTAAAGCATTCTTAAGCGAATACATATTCCACAAAACATTACCAAGCAAGGGTGGATCTAGATTGATGTAGCTCCACCTAATCTCATTCAGCTGCATATGTTTGTATTCCAGGAAAAAACAAATTAAGCAAAGTCAAAATAATCCTTTCTTTGATATGAATTTTGTGATACATGATCTATGGCTTCTTTATGACATGACATAGTCTTCCAAATTTCCATTTTCTCATTTTGTTTTTTATCTCAACTTTCTCACAAGTTGTCAATGAAGTTTTGCATCCATATTAACCCATCTATCCATTCCTCATGCTTGGAATGATGATTTTGTACTTTCCTGATGGTCCATCGTAAACAAATTGACATTCACAAGCACTTGACAAGTACATCACACACCTACAGAACTTACCCTGGTGGCCTTCTCATTGTAGATTTGCTAAACAGCAGTTCACCATACGGCAACTTCTTAAACTTCTCTCTACCCGCTGCAACATAAATTTGCCCATTCTCCAAGTCTGACCCACTCTGAATGAGTTTTCCATCTGAAGTGTAGAGTCTGTAATAAAAATGCTTAATATAATAAAACTTAACATTCAGTTAGGTGTATTAAGAGCATTGAAAGCTACATTAAACTTAACTCACTAAATAAAACTGAATTTCCAGATACGAAACCAAATAAAGTGCAGTGGATGCCATACAATGATGAGTCGCTACATAAAAAAACCAAAAGGCAGGGAAAGACAGAACAAAATAATGACTTAAATCACAGTTTATATAAAACTAATGATGTATGTGAAGTGACAGGGCCTGATCAACAGGCCTAAAACAATACAGGTGACCCATGGATGATCCGGATTGCATTGCTATGTGTAGTCTTTAAACTGTAACTTCTCACATTGCTATTATCAGTCAGATTGAGCTGTGCTATTCTTAACACACAGTGTGAGAAAATACATCATAGTTGCATTATGAGTAGAATTGCGCTGTGCCACTTTAATTGTAGCTTCTCCAAGGGCTTCAAATATTTTGGGAAAAAAAACAACAAAACCAAAAAAACAAAAAAAACCAGAAAACAATCCTAGCAAATAGTAAAAGCCTTAGTTGACACTGGAGTAGTGGTCTCCCTGATATATAGAAATCTCTAGGACCCGTCTGTGAATACTTCGAGCTCAAACATCAATTTAGCCAGCAAACAGCTGAATTTACTTGCAAATTTTGAATGGGAAAGCTCCAGAGAGCAAGATTTTAAAGTATCTCCCATTAAAAAAAAAAAAAAAGAGAGAGAGAGGACATCCTTAGCTGGCATATTAGAAAAGGCTCCAAAGCATGCAGTTAAATTATGTCAAGAAGTTTGGCTAATTTTGACAAAAGGCAATGGCCCGTGCAGAGTTCCTAATCTTAAGAATGTTTGGGATATTTAGGCATATGACCACTGCAAAAAGGATTGTTAAAATCAACTATGTAACTTTCAAGGAAAATGCTGCAGCAATTCCAGTAAATTAATCCTCTCAGTATCACTTGTCGCTTTGTTATCTTCCGGAAGTGCAGGCAGCGGTAGCAGTATGTGTGAGAAGGCCCCTCCTTTCTCTTCCTACATCTGCTGCTATTCTTGGGTTTTTGGGGTTTTTTTCCCCTCTTTACTTCACATGGCTCTGCCATTTTTTATGGCAAACTGCAGGAACTAACCTTGTATCTCAGCAGGTAACGCCAAATCCTAATGCTATGTGCAATTTAATTTGAATAAAAATAATGAACACCTCAGTGATTATTGTGGAAGACTCAAACAGGTTTCATTAAAATATGGGGGGATGACCCTTCAAAATGTTAATTGCGTGGTTATTTATTTGTGTTAATGACTCTAAATCAGCAACTGAAGTTTTAAAACAAACATGCTGTTTTATTTGTGTGTGTGTTCTGTGTATTGACAATAAAGGGATTCATTAGAGAGAGTGATCAAAGAAGTAAAAAGAACCTCAGCAATGATGTCATCATTGGATATGTGTTACAACAGTATGAGGTGCTATGACAGACAAAATACTCTCAGAATTTCTAAACTGAAATAAATTCCTCTATAAATCACTTAGTACTTGGGAGGTCTTTAATGACTTTTCCTGATACCTTGGAAGTGATCTATTCCATGAGTTCCTGGCACCTCTCACACCAAGTTTTACATGTCAGCTGTGGTCTGGTCCCTACACAGTAATCTGGAAAGAACAGGGAATTCATGTCCCCATGACTGAAAACCCAGGAACTGTCCAACTAATGCAGACCAAGTTGATAATATTGCTCTAATATTGTTATATCGTGTGGATCAGGAGGTTGGAACGTGGCTGTATGTAGTGGGGTAAGGCTGGGAGTTGCATTCTAACAAGAAGCTGCATATCTTAGGCACCAACAATAGCAGTAAGTGGCAACCAAAACAAAGCAATGATACAGTCTGACAAAGGCAACAGCAAAGATACAACTTGCAGGACCAATAATACCAATTCCCTGTTGACGATGCACCAGGTACTGGCCCATCAGGTTGATGAACACAATCCCAATGCACCATCTGGCAAGCAGAAGAGCTTTCTCTTGTCTCCTTTCTCATATTTCTTCCATCCCTATTCAGATGGAGATGATAATTATTTTTTTTTTAAAAAAGCCACACATGAAACTGGTTTAAGACTTGAGAACTTTATATGTCTTTTAATAACATGGAAAAGAAAAACTGCCATATATATATATACATATATATATATACAGGCTCTCATAATTCCACTTATCCTTCTTTAATGAGAAATTATATCTTCCCAGCATCAACAGTCTTAAAGGACCTTCCCTAATGATAACATCATTTCAGTAAACCCCAGCAGTTAAAATTTGTAATTTATTAAAGAACAGCAATCACTTTACTAACGTATGTATTCCTAGCATTTTGAGGAAGAGAAAATGGAAATTCAGTTAACATAAAATCAGGAAAGGGAAAGCATTAAATAGTTCAAAATGTGATGCACATTATCTTATTTTTAAAGTATTAAAACTGAGCACTGAAAGGAACTTCTTAAAAGCTGTTCTAGCTATGTAGAGAATAATTTATGCTTTCATGTAGATAATTCAGCTTCATCAAGGAGTGGCACCAAGTAATGAGAATAAAATGTGAAAGGTTTTAAAGGTGCCAAATAACCTGAGAGCAGAAAGAATTGCTGTGTTGTAAACGGTTGTTCCTTTTCTCACTTCCGAGGTGCATGAGCTGATAACCAGATCCAGAAAGCTGCAACACATGTAGGTTTACTTCACTGCAAATAAAAGTGCTAAGTAGCCAGATAATAGGAGTAAAAATATGCAAGCTGGGAGGTCTTCAAAACCCAGCAAGTCTATAACATTTTCCTTGAAATTGTTTGCCCCAATGAATTTAAAGAACTACCAGGATTAAAAGGTAACATGGATCACATCTATCATTTGCACATTCCAAACATCTTCATCAGCTTTACTGAGCTCATTTATTTTATTCAGGTCTGTAGTATTAACACTAAATACATTGCATTATTATTGTATCCCTACATGCCTGTTAACTAAATATTTAATCCAAAAATAACAGTTGAAAGAAATTGAGGTTTTCCTTTTTTAAATAGCAGTTGAAACCCAAAGGTTATTTGGAGTCAACATATTTCCATTTTGTGGCTTTTTTTTATATTTTTTTATGGTGGAATTACCCATGATGCAGGAGCAACCTATTTTATCTGCCTATGGAGTTTTAAAAACAGATCTATGCATATCCAGTGTATCTTGCAAATATCCAGCTTTCTGATACCTGTGAACAGCTCCACTTCTGAGGGTAACTTTTCCTGTAACCATTTCAAGAACATGATCCCAGTGATCCAGTGTTTTCCTGGGAATGAGAAGGCGCACTACAGGGCTAAGAACATCTCCATTAGCAATCAGGCTGAAATAAAGCAAAGTAAAATAATTTAGAGAAGCATTTTAAAACTCATCTGAACTTAAGGCAACCTCTCCTCCCCCCAAAATGACAGTTCAATAACTGAAAAATCTACTTACAAAATAGTGTAGGGCTCCTGGAGCGGTTTTCGAAACCGTGCTGACACAGTGATTCTACTGTGAGTAACCAGCTTGACCTGCAAGGACAAAAAGAACTAGAAATAACTTAGTCTTCATAATGGGAAAGGCTTTGCCCTGACAAGAACCAGCAAGGAGGGCAGGGTATCTGTAGAAAGCAGCTCCTGTTTTGAAACATGCATTTTATTCCATTCCATCTTCACGTTCTAGATAATTACTAGTGCAAATGTATATCTACATTGAGTAATAACCATAGCATAGCATACCACACCACAGTGCGGTATGGCACAACATATGGTTTCCACTGGGAGGTCAGAACTGTACGGACATCTTTGGTGACTTCTCAGCTGTTGATCGTAGAGACCCAAACAACATCCATATATGCTGATCTTGCTTTCCTAGATCTTGCTTTTCATAACTATGGCCCCTGCATCTTTAGTTCTCTCTGCTGCTACAGAATAAGTACTCTTGCTCTTGTACAGGACTTTACATTCAAATCCATCAGTTATTTATAAAGGTTGCTGAATACTACCCTCATTCTAGGGCAATGACTCATAAGTGCAGTGAATTGCCAATTTTAAGCTCTCAGAATAAGACATAGGATACTTAATTCCCAGCATTATTCCCTGCACTCTTTTGAACACACACTGTGTTGAGATCAGTCAGGTGGCTTATCATTAATGCCATTATACTAAACAAGAAGTTATGTAATACGGCCTACCTAGGATTTCCTGTTGCATTTATAAACACGTTCACATTTTTTTTCTTAAAAAAAAGGATAAAACCAAACTCCAAAATCATTAGGAAGGGGGTTTTTATTTGGGTTTGTTTTTTTTCCAATTAGTCATAATTAGCAAATCAAAATAAGGTGTCAAATCTGAACAAATGTTAAAAAGTCACAGTATATGCAAAACCAAGCTGTCTGCATTTCTGAAAAACACCATAAAAGTTTAAAGGATTAAATAGCCAGCATGCACAAATTATGCTTTCAATTAAATATACAATGTTCATTCAAACCAGCACAAATTCTGGAGGTAAAACAACTCTTTTGGAAAAAGCAACCAACAAAACCAAAGCAAAGCTGGCATTCCTTGATGTACAAACACTTCAAGTGAAGGACAGGAACAGGTAAATCTGCTGAACAAAATCTGTTTCCAATGTCTGTTGAAAAATAAGGACATTTATTCTGAATTTGATACACTTCAGCTTCTTGCCTTTCTCAAAAGCCCTTGGGAGCAGTGTAGCCCTCCCAGTCTCTCATTTTCTGAGATTCAGAGGACTTAAAAGCGTTCACTGGTCACGTACAGAGGAAGGCAGAACTAGCCTTTGCACACCATAGTGACTAAACAGAAGCAATAAGAAGCAGTAGGGGCAGGATGATCTAAAGCTCAGTGCCAAGGGATATTTTGGCCAGAGACAGCAAGAAAGATGTTACTGCTGCATCAGCAGTGCTTGTGGACGAGGCTAGGAAAGAGGCTTATGGAATAGGTGGGGACCTTTCCCTTTTTCAAGCAATTTACTAGGCAGTTTATTTAATCCTTAAGATCTATTTAGTGGATATGTGTTTGTCTTGACCTCATACAATGAGAAATCTTGTACTAGAATGTACATAAGCTATGCCTTAATGGCTAAGGTTATTGCAATTCACAGACTTGCAGTTAATTCCTGTGTGCTCTGAATGAGATGGAAGATTCACACCTTCTACTATAGGCTTAGGACGAGAGTAAGAGGTTGTTTATCACACAGATCATTCGGAGAGGGAAATTTTTGGAGACTGCCATACTTTCGGAGTTCAGCCATTCTTGCAGAAGCATTTAAAGCATGTTTTTCAGAGCATAACTGGTCATTTATGTCACCAAAAATTTTAGATGAAAATTTTCTGAATCTCTAGGAAGAAAAGGAAAACACACCTTAAACTGAAATATCTGAAAACATTTCTACTGCTATTATCAGCCACTAAAGGTTATTTGCCTAATGTAGTTAGTCCAACAGACAGCTTTCTAAAGATAATGCTACTGAAAGCCGAGGCAATACTGATTACTTCCATATCATCAGGTCCTAATATTTAAGCTCCAAATACAGGTTGCATCTGAAATGGGAATGATTTAATTTAGGCTGCCCTTACAGCTCTTGAATAACTGTTAGGTTGCCAGTCTAACCCCCCTAAAAGTATTCAATATATAACTAGTAAAGTCTTATACTGCTTTTTCTAAAAGTCGACTCCTTACCCATTCCTGATATTCACTTATATTGTTGATATATATGCTCAAGCTCCCACACAAACCGAGCAGTCCATTAAACTAAGTTTTCTGATCCAGTCTGCAGCATTCAGGTCTCAGTGATCCACACTTTCCTGGAACCAGTCAGAAAGCATTTGCTAAGCAGAAAGCAGCCCTTTATGACACTCCCAGGTGTGCCCAATTATTTAGTTGTTCTTGCAAGGTGATGAAACCATTAATTTTGGTGTAGGCTTCTCAGAAGGCCATCGTGTATGCAGCCCAGCCAACGTGCCTCTGAGAAAACAAGCAACCTGACAGATGTTAAGGGCTCATTTATTATTTGAAGGATTGTATTTCTGCCAATAACAGATACTATGGCACCAGCCTGCACAACTGTCTTTTGGGTTAATCTCTCACGGAGACACTAATCTTTCTGGCAGCTTTCTGTGCCCTAACAAATCAGCCCTGTTCTGAAACAAGCAAACTGTAGGGGTCTGTAAGATGGGACCAGCTTGGGCAGAGGCTTAATATTCGTCTTTTCTACTTAAGCATGGCCTAAACCAGAACAAAATACAAACTAATATCTCCTATATTATAAGGTGAAAAGAATACATTAATGCAATATTACATTTGCTAATGTAACATGACAAAAATCAGTGAATGGAATCTCTAAGGTGATGCTATGAAAACACCAGCAAGTATTTAGCATAGTGGATAGACAAGATCTGAGTTTCTGGGAGCTTGGAATAGAGTAGTCCAGACTATATTAAGCAGACATGGTGGCATAGAACTCTGAAGAGTCTTTTGGCACACCTGGCATGAACAGCAGGGACAAGCTTACTGCATCTTTCATGGGGTCCACATGTTCTTAGGCATATGTATAGGCCACTGCTGCTTGTCTGGAAGAGGAGCAGTAATTACAATGTTTGGGACTGCTTGCCTCCTGAAGGAAATTTTTATACCTGATTTACTTTAGGGGCCAAAATAAACTCTTTAGATTCATCTACAACACAGTGACACTCTGATGTCACAAATGAGAGAGAGGAGAAAAATATCTAAATTGTAAGAAAATTTTAAAAAATAAACAGGGGTAAGTGCCTGCATAGAGATGCTAAAAATGACCCGTGCACAATGCCTGCAGACACGCGGGCAACTACAATATAGTATAATATTGTATTCCACATTGCAGAAGAGATAACTGTCACAGATGCCCAATGTATGTTCTGGCTACAGCAGGGCATATCAAGCTCTCCAAATGCAATGGAGCAAAAACTCAGCAGAAACTAGCCTGCTCTAATACTACCTTTTTAAAAAAAAAAAACAGTTTGGCTAGATTTGTACTGCACTGTGGCTTTTCTAAAAAAGAGAGGAACAAAAGAGGAACCTGAACAGAAAAAACAGCCTGTACACCATTCTTCTAATTCACCTGAAGGTCCAGTTCTTTTTGGCATTAGTCTTCAAGTTACTATCTTGTATTGTTTAGAACAACTTTTATCTGACCAATGTTAAACTAAATAGCTACCTGTTCTAAAGTGAGCCACATAATTTCAATATACAGAAGCATACATGAATAAAGGACCAAGTGCTCAGCCACTGTAAACTAATCTAGTTCCTTTGAAGTACATGGAGGTGTACCAAACCATCCCACTAGAAGACTTGATCCAGGATTTAATTAAAGAACACATGGGTTTGCTCCTATTTTGTTTGAAAGAGGTACCACAGTGCTGCAGTGCCTGACCCCTCTGGCACCACAGAGTTACAGTTTAACAACAATGCAGTCTTGGGTGAAATTTTGTGCTTACATTAAGAAACCAGCATCACTGGACCCCTAACCCCTTTATTTTCTTTTCATTTCACTAGCTACATTTTCAGCTGATTTAAATCAGCACTTTGCCATTTATGTCAGCAATTGTAAGCAGATTTACGTTAATCAACAGTCTGGCTCCATTATGATTTTATCTTTAAATTTCACAAATTTTCAGTTTGTTTGAAAAGATGCATTCAAGGACAGCTTCCACACCCTACTGACAAATGTTGTCAGCATTTCATAATCTGTGATAAGACAGTCATCTCAGGTATTACACCACAACACAGAGCAGCAACACAAAGCATTTCCAGTTAGGGGAAGGAGAAAGCATTTGTCTCAGTTGAAATTCAGAGAAGCCTAAGGAAGGTGGAGGCTATCAATCAAAGGAGAAACTGCAAGGCAACAAAACACAGCTGGAAATACACTATGGGATCTCAGACACTCAAAACCACCATAATTTTTACCTTTCTACTCTACAAAGAATTTGTTCTTTCCCACAGTGCCCCTTACACCAGCAGCAGAATCGTTGGGGTCAGAAAGGACTTTAAAGACCATTCAGTTCCAACCGCTCTGCCATAGACAGGGACACCTCCCCACTAGGTCAGGCTGCCCAAGGCCCTGTCAAACCTGGTCTTGAACACTTCCAGGGATGCTGTATCCACAGCTTCCCTGGTCAACTTGTTCCAGTGCCTCACCACCCTCATCATGAAGGATTTCTTCTTTATGTACATGCGTATTTCTCAGAGAGGAGTTCCTACCTCTAAAATAACTTGGTAATGCACCTTGCACTCTGGGACAAAAAAAAGTAGCTAAACTCAACAAAGGCTGGGTTCTAGGAGTGAGGATCCATCCGCAGTGTTTGAGCTCTCTGTAAATACTCATATTTCAGAACACTTTCTACAGAGTCTCATAGAGCCCAGCTTTCATCTTCAGTTGTATCTCACTGTGCTTGAATTTGAGTTGCTGAATGTTAGCTGCATCTGAAAGCCTCCTATCACCCCTTTGGAAACTCAAAGCTAACATGCAGATCAGCATCTAAATGAAATATGGTAAAAAAATCCTCTTTCACAGATGCTTTATAACATTCTATGCATTTTTCTCTTACACTGAAAAATATGCTAAATATGCACAAAATTTAACAAACACAGACAAAACACTTAAACACATACAAAATATTGCACAATCTACTTTAGGTACTTACATCTTCCACTGTTGACTGTTGGCAAAAACAACATAAAAATAAAATGATCAGCAGCCAAAACATTACCTTAGGTATAGTACCATACATACAGATATGAAAAACAACTTTTTTAAGAAAACCATTCTGGATTAGTGTGCACATATCCACATGAGTATACATTTATATGAAGCATAAATATACATATACATCAATTTAATATAATTTTCATACAAAAAAGTTTATTGTGTTTATAGGCAGCTGACCAAACAAAAGACAGAAGATTAACTAAAAATACGTTACTGCTTTTTAGAACATTATGGATGGGCTTAGTGCTCGACTCAAGAGAATATTTACTCATGCAATGCTTCTAACTCAAAGCAATGTTGCATTGGGAATACAGTATTGCATATATGGCATTACAGGGAAACCATCATTGACAACAGCTATTCACGTAAGGACTCTGAGCAGCCCACACATTCGTTTGAAATACATAGAATCACTTCCTTCTTCAGTCATCTGTTAACCAGTAAAATGGAAAAACCATAATCACTAAAATAGACATATAGCAAAATTATGTATATTTGGTTGATATGAACCTATTTGCTGATCCCCATACATAATGTTTTTGCTTCTATGAATGTCACATTATGCTTTCCTCACTTTCTATTCAAATATAGACTGGAAAGTCAAGCAGACCCAGCAAACTAAGCAGCCTCCTGTTGGCTACTCTGGACTTCTAAGGGGTGTGTGACACTTCAGAGAATTGTTTCTTGCACATTAGAAAAGCATGTCTTTCATTAAAGAGTATTTTAATCATCCTCTGAACATACCATGCTGCATATTTAGCTTTTAAAAAATCAGTTTTCATGCACTTGAGAATAGTTTCAAATAGAAACATGTCATTCTTCATTTGTCTTTTCTCTCCTGTGTATATTAAATAATTAGAGACATGTTCAATATTGAGCACTTTCAATATGGCAGCACTTTCACAGGCTGCCATGAAGACAAAGGCTAGTTATCCATAGCTAAAAAATGGTATGACTACCTGATTTGTTTGCTTTCCTTACCAGAAAACTGGTAGATTTACAGGTTTACATTTATTACAGCAGCAAACCAGTCAAAAAACATAACCGCCTTGAACCAGATGCTCTGTGCTGGCTTGATTTATTCAGGTTTAAGACTTTGCTTTTCCATTGCTGTATTAACATAGTGTTGGGTGCTACAAACACCTCACTCATTAGTCACGTCACTTTATAACTAACCTTTCAGAGTTTAAGATATTTCAACATAATGTCACATTCCAAATTTATCAGCTCATGCAATGAGCCATGGCTTTACCACTTTGTTACAATGGCCTGTTTGTTAATCAATGTGCTCAGGAAAACAGAGAACAAATATTTGCCTTCCCCTAGGGTAGAACTGGGGTCAGAAGAACCAAAGCCCCATTTATACACACCATCACCATCCTGTGATGTCAAAGAAAGGAATTTTCAAGGTTCAGTGATCAAAAACAAATTAGAAAGATAAGATCCCTAAAGCTATTACAGCACAGAAAATATTTTATCTATTACATAGAAACACAACTTTTTCTAAACAGGCATTCTTATACACTTTGATGAAAGATGAAGATTTAAACTCATCGAGCTTTTTGGTCAAAGAAAATAGTTTCTGACACAATAATTAACCTGGATAATCTATGTTTCCCTGGCTACTGGGCATTACTAGATGCTGCAAAGGATAGTACAGACAGACTTGAGCAAGAGGCTAGTAGCCTTTCTACTGATACGGATACAAAGCACCACTCAAACTGCTATAACTGATCAGATTTCCAAGCTTACATAAATATGTCACAACACCACAGCAGTACACAAACTTATCGGCTCACATAAAGTACAGATGAGTTGGAAATGAACAGAACAAACAGTCACATACTGACTGAGGGAACCTTCTAGACCGCAAGGCTCCTACAAAATTCCCAAAGTGTTGAAAGCCATTTTGTTCATCCCCAAGGTATATTGCTCTTCTTTTCAGCCATGGGAAGTGAAATGGTGTTTAGATCCCACATGTGTCAGGAGCTAAGTCTCACCCCATCTAGCTAAGCCCTGGGAAGAATAATGTTTTACCTGGAATCTGTCATGTTCTGGAACATTGAGCTAGTGGTCAGATTTTCAGCTTGGATGAATCAGACAGTGGCATGGCCTTATCTGCCCGGGCACTTAGCCTGTGTGGTATTCCAAAATAGATCACCCGTATCCTGCTTCTCAATCATAAGAATAGCTCCTGTTTCTCCTCCAAGTTGCATAATGCTATACCCTACACTGCTTACAACACACACAACAACAGGATCAGTAATGCAGATTTTATTCAAGCAAAATAGATTCTAATGCTCATTTCTGTCGCCGACACAGTACTGCCAATTCTGACCATTTTTGCCTCTCATAATTTGTGTATTTTCCCCAAATCCCTCAGACTCATTTAAACCAAAAGGAACCTCCGGCCTTTGTAGATGGTCAAAAGGGTCTGAACCTGTGAAAAGTGACAGCTGAAGAACAAAAAGCAATGCCCAAAATATTTTTTCCACATGATTTTTAACCAAAGGTAAAAGTTGTTAACATTTCCAGAAAGTCAATTTAGTATGCAGCAACAGTTTTTAATGAGACTAACATGCCTCATTAAAAGCTTCAGTACTGGCACCTCTTCCCCTCCTCCCAGCCTCTCCACAGATCAGAAAGAGCAGGTACACTACAGAACAAGGCAGACGTTATTATCAAGGCAGAGACCAGCTTTCAAATTCCATATCAAACTCAATACAGAGAATGAAATCTCCCGTGGCATGAACCTAAGCCTCTACAAGTCTTTCTGTTGCTCCAAAATCCACTAAATCCATCTGTAAGCAATATGTTAATTAAAATACTCAGAATTGGACAAGTCCAGTACATAGAACTATGTAAAGAGAAATTTTATTAGTTCACAGGCCCATTTAGAAAAAAAGGACACAGCTTATGTTTTAACTGAATGTCTGGTCAGTTCTTCTCCATTTCCTCCTGGTATTAGATTATGAATACTCAGGAAGAATACCTGTTTTGAATGTCTTGCTGTGTTAATTATGTTACCAGGATACAAAATACCAAACAATGACATATAAAATGTAACTATTAAGGATGTTCCTCAGGAGATTTAGGGGGCATATCACATTTTATTAATCTTTGCATTTTGATAGTCTTATTCCTTAAACTACACCTATAGAAGAAGTCCAAATTACTTCAGCATTGGAAAATTAGAAATTCCTTATTTAGTCTGTAATGCCAGCAGTAGAAAAAATAAAACCGGTCAGACATGGAATAGCAAGAGGATTTCCTTTTGCATATTGGCACAAGAACATGAAGTGGATCTTTATAAACAATATGTTTCCAGATATACAAATATTCTATGTGCAGCAATTTTAAGTACCACAAAATGTGGTTGTTTCATTCTAATTCTTAGGAAAGAATTAGGGAACAATATCCTGTGAAGATAGATTATTTGGACATCAAATGGCTGCGATTTGCACATGCTGAGATAGTTTATAGTATCTTTTAAGGCACTCTCTTACCCACACAAAATGATCTCCTGTGCAGAGAAAATATAAATGAACCATTTCTAATTGACAATTAAAAGGAATCAAGAGCCCACTCATTGAAAAATGACAACCTTTTTCTCATGGTTAGACACGTATATTATTTGTCAGATGCGATAAATATAAGGTTTGAAATAGATAATAATTATAAATACAGGGATTTTTCGTGAGAATGTACTTGAAAAAAACAAGCAAGTATGTTAGGAACAAGGTATATCTGCATAAATATATCAAAATCACTTGTGAAATCAAGACAACATTATTAACTTCCATAATCCAATTTTAACAAATTAATCCCATCACTGCTAACAGAGTGGTGAATTCCATGGTCTGCCAGCAAAGATGCACTTAAAGGATGCGGAAGAAACTATTGTGATAAATTATACTAAAACAATCAAATTTTTAAATATGGTGGAACAGAGGGAAACAGAGCCATGACACTGACTCAAAACACTTTCCCAGAAAGATCTCAGATACTTTTTTTTTGAAAATTCTGGTGGTAAGTTGAAATCTACTGAGTCTCAAGCACTGTATTTTCCACCTCACATCCTCCTGACATAGTGCCTGCCTCTTCTGTCAGCACTGGACAACCAGAGAGCCTTTCCTCACCCAAAATCCCACCAAGAACACAGTGGCTGCCTAACCTGCGCTGTGACCTGACAGTTAACTTTGTCTGCCCCACAAGACCCCAGACCAGGACTGGCACTAAGATGATATGCTGCAGCTGGAGACTACAAGTAGAAGACATGTCCTGCCAGTCACAGTTCCGTTGTGCAGTCATGCTTCATTACAGGAACACACATACTCCGTGAACTTCCCTAGCAAGCAAAAGTGCTCTGCTCCATGTGAGCACTGACCGGCACCAGACCAGAAAAAGAAATGAAAATATTCAAGGAGTCATTCAAATCCTCGTAATTACCAAGTGTTTTACTAAAGAGAGTGTTCTGTGGTTGCATGCAGATGAAAACATTCAAGATAATACACAAACAAAAGCTTTGAGGAATCTTTACTAATCCTCTGAAGAATCATTAGTAAAAATATTAATTATTTCATTCTATGAACACTTGTCTAAATATGGCCACACCTAAACCACCTGACAGAAGAAGCTGCAGTTGGAATAAAGTTACAGAACAATAAAATACGTCTGCATAAAACAGCGGAGGGAAAAGTGGTGAATCACTAGAGAAAATTGGCCAGGACACAACTACTACATACAAAGCAACAGAACTGCAGACGGTTACTCATGCTGAAGATGGGAGAAACCTAGAACTGCAAAACATAGGACAAGATGAGATGGGTGATGGGTAGAGTGCCCCTGGTGCATCCCTCACATCAATGCCTCTGACTCTCACCAATGAATCCAGCAGTCTAACGTCTACTTGTAATTCTAGATGACAGCACTCCAGAATGGACCCATGCAAATAAAATGGGTAAAGCAACCCTTACAACCAACCAGCTCTACAATGTCTGTTGCCAAACTACCCTACAGCAATTCTCAGTTGATGGGTAATAATGTTATGAACACACCATAAGCAGGCAAATGATAAAAAAAACATGGACCATGAGGTTTTCATTGGTTAAACATCATCGAAAACAGCAGTGAACCTAAGAAAAGGAGTCTATATCATCCATGCCTCTATAGTGTAGAGCTAACTTTTTATGTGCCTTACGTAGAGAAAGACATGTAAGTAATGTTTTCTTAAATAACTTTATAAATGCTTTTCTAGAATGTAAGTCAGTAAAAAAAATCCAGTTGGAACACAAATGACAATGAACCAGCAGCACAAGCACTATGTCCAAGAAGAAAAGTAGAAAAAGTGCAGACAAAAATATTCAATGTATTTACTACCTAAGAAAATCTGTCTGGTATCAACCAAAGGCAAATCTATCTATACAGTCAGTAAAGCAGTTTAATGCAGGCCTACAATGAACTTCTGCTAATAGATGCTGTTTCATACAGACCTTCCTTTTTTCTTTGGGTTGCAAGAGACTGGTCCTTCAATATTAAAATAGAACTTTTCTTAAGTGCCTGAAATTACTTGCTTTTTCTATAACACACTGCAAAGTCTGGTTCCTTCATTGCGTTCAAAAACCTGCTGTTCATAAGAAATCAAACAAGAAAGGCATCTGCCAAAATGAAAGGAATCTAAGACAAATATCTGCCCACAGGATTTTGAAATACAAAAGCTCTGCTAATTATTCAGCAGCTTGCCCAGCCCCAATGACAAGTAAAATTCATCTTTTTGAGAGCACAAGGAGAGACCATCTAGACCAGAGAGAGTGCCTAGAAAAATAAATTTCCATACTTTACATGTTATAATTGGAAAATAACATTCAGTACCTTTTACAAACAATTAAGTTTATAATAAACAAATGGTAACTATGTTGGCCCATACTTCAAGAGATTAATTGTTAAATTCCTCAAGCACATAATTTAAAATGTATTTGTACTTGCTGATCACCTCCAGTACAAAAGGAATCTCTCTTGCAAAACAAGAACCTCAGTTGCCAAGGGAAGTAATGAATGCAATCATACCTGAGGAATAGTTTATATAAATGCTTTAGCTTGGGTCAGGATGAAATCTTTTCACCACCTTCCCTACCAGTAACACAATGGTAAAACTTTGAGATATTATTGCAGCTACAGAAAATTTAAAATGGCCAAGAGCCTGGCTGTTACCTGCTGAGACTAACAGAATTTCCCATTTTTTCTGGTGCGAGTGACTCCTTTCACCCTAAATAGTGTCCTTGGTGGAAAGAGGGAGAAATCAAAAATCTGAACTTCCCCTCCCTCTACCCGCACTCTATTCCCAAAAAGCCTAAACTAATTCTAGGGGATTAGCTTGTTGCAGAGGCCACTAAATGGGAACAGAAAAATCACACTTTTTAGCTACTAATATTATAATAAGGTACTGTATAGACAAAAAAATCTGTATAGACAAAAAAATCTGTATAGACGAAAAAAAAGCGTCCTCCCAACCTATTCCAACACTGACCCATCTTACAGGCAATCAAATCTATTTGCATGTTCCACTTGTTACATTAAATAGACAGACAGCACTTAATGAGTTACACAACATTCCATAGTCAGTTCATTCCTATGTTATGACAACACATCTGCGTTAATGCCTTCTTGACCATACTTTCCCAGAGTTCCTCTTGTCAGCTGTGGAGGACACCCAGAGAAGACAGGTGCTTCCTTAGCTCCAAATGTGTCAGGCATGGTAAGGCACACCTTATAGGCAACACAATCATGGTACTTCAGTAGATCTAGCTAAAACTGAAGCAGAGCATAAAAAAGAGAAATGATACTGCTCTCATCAGGGACAGAGCCCATTCGCAAATGTTGAATTTCAGCACCTAATTGGATGAGTTCTCAGAATTTTTCTTAGTGGTTTGTTAGTTGTTTTTTTATTTTGTCTCATCACTCCACGAGAAAAGAGAGACGATAATTTAGTAAGAAATTAATGCTTTATGCTTCCCACTTATTCTTCCTGAATGTAGGTCACCATGTTTCGAACATGATTTTTTTCTTGTTTAAGTCTAGTTTGATACATTTTCTAGGTATATGCAAATTTAAAGTAATTGAGATGCTGCCTTCAAAGAACAACATTAAAGTACTCCCCAATGCAGGTGTCTAACATTTGGCAGTTTAACTAATATGAAATAAAACCTATAGCTGCATACAAATACACAATGTGTATTTCTGAAATACTCTTTCTGTGCCACTTTTTTAAAGGTTTCACATCTTTCATATAGGGCACTATACAAGTACAGAAAAACTGTCATCACATATGTGCTTCCAAAACTTGGTCTAGAGGAAGCCACCTCTAATAGCTCCAAGACCACCCCCTTCCATGGGCAACAAAAAATCCTGCACTAATTCCTAACACACCACCGCCACTCAGGAGTCCTGTGGCACAAGGCCATTTATTGCTGTGATTGCTTATCATCGAGGCCATGGTCAGGGCAAGGCCAGCTCCCAGGTGAGAAATGTGAGAGGAAATCACCAACAGCATGCTTAAAGAAAAGTCTTTGCTATCTCCGGTCTCTGGCCAACAGCAGCACTATTGAGGTCATGAGAATGGATTGGTGTCCAGAGCATTAATGTGGGAGCCCTGACAAATAATATTAAGTCCTAAAAACATGTAGGAGTTGAGACAGAAGAAGGAAGGGAAGGAAGCACATGGAAGAGAGGAAGGGAGGGACAAAAAATGGTGGAGATAGTGGAGGAAAGCAGGTTAATACTTCAGCATCAGCACAGAGAGAACAGTAATCGCCCCAGGAAAGATCAATCTGAAAATCCACCCTAATATTAGCTTGGAGTTGCCTATGAGGTCATCAGTGAGTTTTTAATTCAATACTAGTCCTTGATCTGGTAGCCCACAAAGTCGCAGCGAGCCAAATTATCAAATGAAATGACCAGAACACCAGACCTCATTGCTCTCTACAACTACCTGAAAGGAGGTTGTAGAGAGGAGGGTGCTGGCCTCTTCTCCCAAGTGACAGGGGACAGGACAAGAGGGAATGGCCTCAAGCTCCGCCAGGGGAGGTTTAGGCTGGACATTAGGAAAAAATTTTTCACAGAAAGGGTAATTGGGCACTGGAACAGGCTGTCCAGGGAGGTGGTTGAGTCACCTTCCC
Organism: Phaenicophaeus curvirostris; assembly: GCF_032191515.1. Classification (NCBI taxonomy): domain Eukaryota; kingdom Metazoa; phylum Chordata; class Aves; order Cuculiformes; family Cuculidae; genus Phaenicophaeus; species Phaenicophaeus curvirostris. Next base: position 40,928,237 of record NC_091394.1, read on the forward strand.
TGGAGGTGTTTAAGGCACGGGTGGACGAGGTGCTAAGGGGCATGGTTTAGTGATTGATAGGAATGGTTGAACTCAATGATCCAGTGGGTCTCTTCCAACCTGGTTATTCTATGATTCTGTGATTCTATGAAACTCAGACCTGATGAACATGTGTGCATGCCTAACTCCATGGCAATCTTCCCACTAAAGTCATTGGGACAAATCACAAATTACTCTTCGTTTTGCTAGCAGGGCTGAGCCATAAATTACATTCTTAAGCAATGCTGCCATTCACACATACACTGATAGTGTTTTCTTCTTCTAAAAACAAAGAGGGACTATTTTATTTCTGAAATTCCATCTATAATAATGTCTTATGAAACCAAAATACCCTTGTGGGCTAGCAAAGACTGCTACAAAGCCACAAGGAAAAATAGGATGTTTTTGTTTGCTGATGCAAATGCAGCAGTATCAAAGAGAACAAAAACGTAAGAATACTGTTGCCCTCCTGACTCTAAAAGATACCTAGGTTTTTGATTTCTAAGTGAACGCCTGAATAAAAGTAGAAAGAGAACTTGCTTCCTCATATTGTTTTAACAGAAATACATTTAGACATTAAGACTTCTGTTCCTAGTCCCTTCAAAGTTCATCCCTGGGACTAAATTATTACAGCATGAAATCAATTTCATTATTCACAAGCCCAGATAAAAATCTGTAGACTATTACTAGGTTTCATCTCATTTTTATGACTCCTCTCCCCAAACAAATCAATCACATCAAGTTAAACTCAACATGGGAAATTAAGTTCTCCACAGAGTCCAGGGAGATTGCAAACATAAGTCAGTTAAGAAGAAAGGAAGATGAAATAATGGATGATTTATAATGGTTTACTTGAAAGCTCTGAGAGATAGTTTAAAGTGTTAAGATATATACAATAAGCACTGATTCCAGAAGAAATAATGGAAAACAACCCACAACATCTGCAACTGCACAGAATTTCTATATTATATTATTGAGAATCTCTAAGGATTTGCTGCAAAAATATTAGCCTTAAAAATATCCTTACAGTAGCAAGCCTGTGGTTGTCCTGCTAGCTGGCAGTTATCAGAGATCTGGTTAAGATTCCTCCATGAAGACAACACTCTTCCCAGCAAAGGGCATAAGGAATTACTCACACCACACATTATTAATGGCAGTGACAACAATGAATGCACATTATCGTTTTTTCAGAGGTAATTAGAAGCAATTCTTTTCAAGTTCTCTTTTTCTCATCCTGGCTCTGTCAGAAAAGCTATTTTTAACCCAGATACAGGTTTAGCATAAAATATGGTGCTATTTAGATGTTCAGAAAAAACAGCAGGCTGGTCAACATCCAGAGGTGGGTTTTCTGGTTCAGACGTGTTTTGTGTGTTGAAGGTTCAGGCAAGTGCAATACCACTACTGTACAAACATTTTACCTCCCCCCCAAATTATAATCTCTTACTTAGATCACAATTAAAAGTGAGATAAATTATTTAGTTCTCTGCCTGTGCACTCTGCAAGTAACTTGATCAGAGGAGACTCAGGACTGGAAAAAGAAAATGCTGGAGGTCAAAATGGAATTTGCAAATAAAAGACATGGGAAGATGGTGCATGTATGAAGGTGTGCTGCTCACGTTTATATGCATGTTAGCAAGACATTATAAGTCGGCTGCTTCATCAGCATTTAACTAATTTTTCCTGTTTTTTAAAATTGTTCTCTTTCCTTTGTTAAAAAGGCCCCAACAACAGGGATACATGAATGGCTACAGAAAAACAATAACACTATTATATCTCTACAACATTTTGGTCGACTGTATAAATAAACAAACTGGGAGAGAAATCAAAGTTGGACTAAATGTATATGGTACTTGTAGTTTATTAAATCTCTGACTTGAATCTGATCTTCCTTTTGATTGTGCCTGTTTGAAAAAAAACACCTGGTTATTAAGTACTGATCAATTATAAAATGCAGGTATCATATTTCATAAGAAGTATCTGAGTATCACAGCAAATTTATTATGGCACTATGCCCTCAATTTTGACAGCCTTCCAGTACAACATGTCCTATTGTCTGAAGACAACTGCTACAGAAACCATTAAACTACTGCAAACACAGTATGAGAGCTCAAGGCAAAAGAAATGGAAAAATTAGCGAGCTGATGTTTCTTTCTGGGCAGAAGCTGTAATTCAACTGTTTCTTGAGAATCATTGCTATTCAGAAGAAAGTAGTAACATTAATGTAGAGTCAAGTGTCTCACAAAACTCCATAGAGTTTTCTAAACCCTGCAGTTATTTCCTCAAGCTGTGGCATAGTACTATTCAAGAGAAACAAGTGAGTTTGGAGAATTATGGACTAGAACTAGTTAGAAGTTTGCAACTGACACTCACAGTGACAGGGAAAAGCATGTAAATCAAGTGTGATTTTACTCAAACAAAAATGTCCCTTCTCCAGAGGAAATACCAAGTGAAAATTCATTGGTTTCAAACTTCCTAAATTATCACGCCAATTACTTGCCTCTATAGCTAGCAATTTACATATTATTGTAATAAAGTTACATGTGATTGCATCATAAAAATTTTCTACTGCACCTATTCAGTGAGTAGGGGTCTGCTCCTAGAGGCAGGTAGCCTTTTACTTGGAGATCTAATTTTGTGTTTATACAAGTGTGTGATGCAGTACTTTGTCTAAGAACACTTTTTCCTTGTGTTTCTCTACCAAACTGGTAACCATGATGACAAGGCCTGATTTAATATGTTCTTAATGTTAATATGTTCTTGTTCTTGTCCTTGTTCTTGTTCAGTGCAGATGTCCAAGACATTCTTTACATCAGATTATGGGTCCTTTGATCTTTTAATTAGCACAAGTTCTACTATTGTATTTAATATAAACAAATGTTAGTCATTTACTGATAACTATCAAGGTGTTCAGAGTAGGGCACACTCTTACACAACACAGTTATCTTTTTCTGCACAAAGGTATTTAATTGAACGCAGTCATTCAGAAAGCTAAGTGGAAGACAACTAGTGCATCATTCTCAGAGCAATAAGAGTAATAATTGCTTTAAAAATATGTTAAAATTTCTACATAAATTTATTATAACAAAACATGTAATAAACATATATAAATCAGGCATAAATGCAGGCAAGTCGCTAACATAAACTGCATGTTTACTTCTTTAATATTTTGGATATCCTACCTTGTTATTGATTTCAGTAGTTTTTTTCTTTGTTTCACCAATGTCCAAATAACTGTGAAAGGAAAACAGTGTTGATTATTTTTTACAGAAAGGGTCACTGAGCACTGGAACTGGCTGCTCAGGGAGGTGGTTGAATCACCCTCCCTGGGGGGTGTTTAAAGGATGGGTGGATGAGGTGCTGAGGGGCATGGTTTAGTGCTTGATAGGAATGGTTGGACTCGATGATCCTGTGGGTCTTTTCCAACCTAGTGATTCCGTGGTTCTGTGATTTACAGAAGAATCTAGATTACACACACAAATATTTCTAGTTTTTCATGCATGAAGCTTTTAAAATTTAACATGCGTCACAGTAGCATAAAAAGTAACTAATTCAAGATTTTATTGCAGGAGTGTAAACATAAATCTGCAAGCTAGCCCTCTGGGCTAATACAAAAGACAGAAGAACCATCTATCTACCTTCAAGTCACTGGTGATTAGAATGTACCGCCAGTAACCACCTTGTTAGAAAGGAGCTCACATACTGCTGGGAAGTGGATCAATAAATCTTAGCACAATATCAACATACCAGAGTTTTTAAAGTCATCTTCTTGCCTTTCAGTTTCTCATAGTAAGTCTCTAATAGATTTAAAACTTTTCTCCACACCCAAGTCTAACCCAGGAATCAGCTAAAGTTCAAAAGGATCTACACCAGTTGTGTTTAACAGGATATAGATACAACTGAACACTGTATATCCTGGTTTCTCATGGCTATGATGAGCCAGCAGCATCTTCAGAGCTATTTTATAAATAGACAAAGCACAAGCCTTGACTAGAGAAGAAAAAAATGTCATCTATTTGAAAAATACTGCTCTCTATCAGAGCGCATATTCCCACAAAAACACTGCATCAACACAAAAGTGTTAGTTAAAAGACACAGTGATGGGTTAACTATATATTGCCTTTCCAAAGAAAGGGATTTAAATAAGCCTTCAAGCAGGAGTAATTGATAGAGCAGCAAACAGGCAACTATTCAAACATCCAGACTATGCTAGCTCCTTTCCCTTGCCAGCACTGTGAGAGAGGCTTTTCTCATGAATGCAGCTCTCAATAGCTGCTGACACTGCAACCTGTTTCTAGTTCTAAGTGCTGGAGAATGAGACACCTTTGTGGGCAGTTATAATTAGGTAGAGCAGTGTCTGTCAACACCACCTTCCTAGAGCTAAACATGAGAACAAGGACATCTGCGGGCCCTATTCTGTGCAAGGAGCATTTCATCCAACAATAATCAATCAGCATTGTCACAGATTCTCCCTATTCCCACTTTGAGTGGGAAACCATGGGTGTTTTCCCAGGCTTTAATACTAGAAGACCCTACCTGAAAAAGGCAGGTATACCTGATGGCAAACATTGGTGCAGGCTCACCAAAAGAGCTCAAAGCCCACAATACATCTGCAGCTCTCCAGTAATGTCATGCTCTGTAGTTAAGGACTGGGATAAGATTTATTTGCCAGAGGTAATCTGAATTAAGGCATGAAAGAAAAAAAAAAGAAAGATAGAAAAGAAAAGAACTTATTCATTCTTTGAAAGGATAACAATAATTTATCAATCCGCCACAGAATGGTCACTAGGATTTCAAGACTTCTATATGTGGAGGACAGTAAGACACAGCAGTGCTTCCAGGCAATGCTAAAAAGCGCACGTCCATGTTTTGGAAGAGGCAAATATGTAGGAAAACAATGTCCAAGACTCATGTTTAAAAACAAACTGTAGCAAGCTTCTCCATGTAAAAAGAAATGAGTTCTTTTAAGATTAAAAAATAAGAAGTTCTGAAGTCTATCAGACCAAAACCAAATAAATGCACCAGACAAAACAGTTCCAACAGCCTATAACAACTGCTGCTAACTGTGGTTCCTGTTTTCTGGGCATACGTGAATTATTTTGAGAAGAACAAAAAAAAATCAATAAAGGAAAGCAAATACAGAGACAAAGGTTTAAAATCACCTTATACAGAGCTCTGGGCAGCCAGGTATCAAATTTGAGTGATCGACAAATGTGAAAAGGTTGAAAGAGGGCCAAAGGCTTTTTATTGGGATAAGGGCACCAAAACAAATCGCAAACAAAAAACTTTACAAAAGCACTCCCACTGCTAAGAAAGCAGGAAAACTTTCACCCAACAACTGTCCAAAGCAATGGTGAAACTATGGTGGTGTCTGGAGACACTGCTGGAGAGAGGACAATCTACCAGTGATTAATGAGCACAGATACAAGTAAATGGGCAAAGGAAGAAGGAGGGCAGAGTAGCATGCTGGAAAAAAAAGCAAAAATTCAAAATCAGCTCCAGCATAGGCAGTTTTATTTCAGGAAGCCGAGAGTCAGGGAAGAATGCCACAGGGGTGGTAGCCTGAATGTGCATTCTCATTCACAACTGCCAACACAAAATATACAAACACATCTCACCCCATATACACTAAAAAAGCTTGTATTCACTTAGCAAGCTTAGAAATGTCAAAACAAGCTCTGAAACATGCTATATTTGATGGAAATTCCCAATATTGGTTAATAATTCTTCCTTTGAGGAAAACTTCTGTGGATTTTTCTAAAAGAAGAGTTTTAAATGCTGTTTTTTCTGTTTAAAATATTATATACATGTGCCGATTATATTGACTATACACATTCAGAAGTATCTATCTGAAGATGTTAAGATTCAGGGCTTGGAATGACAGAGGTTCACATGCTAAAGGCGTGCGCAGTTTAGTCTAGAATTCACTGCAGACAGGGAAGAAAAAGCTTCAGTTCTCAGTATAAGGCGTCTGAGAAGAAACAAATGCACTGCTCAAAGTGGAGCGATGACACTTCCAGCTTCTGTTTCTCCTTGGGTACTCTCTCCTTTCATTACCTTCCCACATGTTGCTGCCACAAGCTTCCATTTCAAAGTTCAGCCCTGCCATAGTCTATCATAACAATGAGTGTGTTCAACAAGCATCACTGCTAAAAAAATGTAAAATTTCTTGCCATCAGACCAGATTCAGATCTTTTAGAGCAGATGCTCTGGACTCCCATAGCTGCAACTGCTTTATCCTTGCCTGTGACACATACACATACGCTCTTTTCTTTAATTCCTTCAATTCCTTCCAGAAACCATCCCTTGCAATTAACCTTTTCTTTCTGCTGACCTTTCTGGCTAAGACGTCTCCCTAATTATCATTCTCTCTACAAGCCTGTTAAGAACAAGATCAACATTAAGCCCTTCAGCCTATCTTAAATAGTGCTTGTAAAATCACTGCCAACATTTATAGCACTACATAAATAAATATTAACAGCGAAGAACTCCAGCTCTAAATGCAGAAATGGAAAAGATCTTAAGTCATCCTGTTTATCCTCCCTACAGCACAGGACCATCACATACTATCAAGAGATATATAAAACAGCCTTCTTTTACAGAGTCCTTTAGGCTAGCTTTTCATAGTGTATTTTCCTTGTTAGCCTTTAAATACTTACTTACCTTGTTGCATGTTGCAACCATAAAAGTCTGAAAAGCTCTCACCATAAAACTCTGACCATACAACACTAACGATAAAAAAAAGTTTCCCCCCCACCCTCAAATCAATCCAGAGTGCCCAATTCTAGACACAGTACTTACTTACTTTTAGCCTATCTGTTGAACATAAAACACATTTAGGGAGGTGAAACACGATGTGCTGGCAACTAACAACTTTAAGCCATCCACCAAATCACAGGTTTTAATATTAAAAAGATACAGTAGATATGTTTTTGAAAATTGAGCATTGCGTTTTACATGGAAGAGAGTATGGAGGGAAACCTGTCATACACCTTTCTCCCTTGCTTTGCCACTGAAGCGCAAGAAGCTTCAATTAATCTTCAGAAGCAGACAGTGACAAAAATGGTAAGAATGCTGATAGAAAATCTGTTCGTTACACAGAGAGTTTCATCCTGAAAGATAATGAACTCTCCTGAAAACTGTGGTGTCTTCCACTCTACACAACCAAGATGAGCGAGGTCCTTTAAAGCTGATAGTTTACAACATAAATTCCCAACCACCCCCAGAAAGGGACTGTTAAATCTGAGAATTTTTTTAATACAACTTTAGGAAAAATGCCCACAATGACAGAACCAACCATATAATTAGGCATTTAAAACCACGGAATTCACTGCCAAAATTAAGAGCTCTTTCTGATCACATGCAGAGCCACTTGGGAAACACACCTAAAAGCCCAGATCTCCTCTACATTATTCTCCTAGTCACTCACTTGAAAAAAAGAGAAACTGCCAGATTAATCCTTGGTGTCTAGGCAGGGAAAAGAAAACAAGCAGTCATCTTTTAAATTACAGGAGGGACTCAGCTGTTCTGATCATTAAAAGATTATACAGCTACTCAAAATGAACAGAAGTGATGGAGAGATGAATAGCCAGGCAGAATATTTTAGACTTTTTAAAGGTAAGCAAGAAAGGAAGCATTAGGAATCAATTCCCAGGCTCATCAACTTCACAGCAGGACAGTCAACACTCCACCTTTCTACGGCTTTAACCCTGTTACCACTGAGCATGAATAGTGACTCTCACCCTTCAGTTAAGCACACACATCACAACAACATGCCGTTGCTGCATATTCTTTGTGCTAAATGGCTGTTTCTCCTTTTCTACTGTCAATATCAAGAAGATGGCACTATGCAACTGATAGTACCACCAGCTTTTCTGTGGCTCACATCTTAAGTTCTTTTGCAGTGTGATCTGTTAAAAGTACCTTTCTTTTTCACGTGGGTCACAGCTTTTAAGTCCTCTTTGTGCAATGCCTAATAAAAGGGATGGGGTGGGGGGTCCTCTGAAGTATTGCCATAGTACCAAACCCCAAATGGTGATATTAAAGTTCCATATAAAACTTATCTTACTTTTTAGCCACTCACTTGAGTTTCTTGAAGGCTTCCCTGCCACCAGCCACATACTGCTCTCCACTCTGAAGCTCCTCCAGCTGCCGAATACGATGCCCACCCCGGGGGGTATAGATGTTACGCACAGCTCCAAAGGGTGCTTTCACCCCACCTGTCACCTCTTTCAGGAAAACCTCGAAGTTGGACACTTTCTTCTCATTGATGACAATGCGGCGCCCTGGGAAGAAAGGGTCCCCGTTGCGATACACCAGCACGCTCTTGACTGCCGGCTGCGAGAGCCACAACCCTTTTGTGCCAGGATTAGTCATGCTCGGTGGCTTCGTACCTGCAGCCCAAACCACTCAGGCGCCACACTGCCTGCACCTGTTTACTCAGAAGAGAGTTCCTGCCTGAGCACCTTCTTGCCTCTGCTCTGACAACTCCCTGCCAGGGGTGATGCTCCCACACCCACACTGGGACGGGGAGCACCCAGTTCCACCCCCAGGGAGGCAGAGGAGGGATTAGAGCCTCCCCAGGGCTGGTGGCATAGCCCTGCTCAGCCTTTCAGGAGCGACACCTCCTAGGCAACCAGCTGTTCCCTGGTGCCTGGGGAGGTTAACCCAGGTGAAGAAAATGCATTGTACCAAAGGAGATCCAACTCAGCTGGAAAAGGGGCTGCAGGGGACCCACAGCCACACAAGGTCTCTATCCTCCAGTTCTGCCATCACAGAAAGTAGCTTGCCACTACCACCCTGTTCCCTCAGGATAATTTATCCCACACATGCTCACCTCTCCCCTTGCCCAGCCCAGCAAGAGCCCACCAGGAGCCTGGCAGACCCAGACCTCCGGCTGCGTCAGGGCCAGGGGCTAGGACGGTGCAGGCAGCCAGGGGCAAGGACAGCACAGGGGCCAGGAGCAAGGACAGTGCAGGGATCAGGGGCAGGGCAGGGGGCAGGGGCAGGGCAGACAGGGGCAGGGGCAGAGCAGACAGAGGCAGGGGCACCGCATGGCATGTAACTCAGCCAAATTAATTTCCCCAATGGTGTCTGAGGGAAGGAGCTTGGGGAGGCATTTTTATCAATGACCTGAATGAAGGGATTGAACACATCCTTAGTGAGTTTGCGGATAACGCTAAGCTGGGAGGAAGTGTGGATCTGCTGGAGGGCAGGGAGCCTCTGCAGAGCGACCTGGACAGTCTGGATCAATGGGCTGAGACCAATGGGGTAGGGTTCAACAAAGCCAAGTGCCGGGACCTGCACTTGGGGCACAACAACAGCATGCAGTGCTACAGGCTTGGGGAAGAGTGACTGGAAAGCTGCCTGGAAGAGAAAGACCTGGGGGTGATGGTCAACAGCGAGCTGAACATGAGCCAGCAGTGTGCCTAGGTCACCAAGGAGGCCGATGGCATCTAGGCTTGTATCAGAAACAGTGTGGCCAGGGAAGTGATTCTCCCCCTGTACTCAGCACTGGTGAGGCTCCACCTCAAACCCTGTGTTCAGTTCTGGGACCCTTGCGACAGGAAGGGCATCAAGGGGCTGAAATGTGTCCAGAGAAGAGCAACGAAGCTGGTAAAGGGTCTGGAGCACAAACCTTATGAGAGGTGGCTGAGGGAATTGGGACTGTTTAGTCTGGAGAAAAGGAGGCTGAGGGGAGACCTTGTCACTCTGTACAACTACCTGAAAGGAGGCTGTAGCAATGTCAGTGCTGGTCTCTTCTCCCAAGTAAAAAGTGACAGGATAAGAGGAAATGGCTTCAAGTTGTGCCAGTAGAAGTTTAGATTCCACATTAGAAAAAAATGTCTTTACCAAAAGAGTGGTAAAGCATTGGAACAGCCAGGGAAGTTGCGGAGTCACTACTCGTGCAGGTACTAAAAAAATGCGTAGACACGGCATTTTAGGACATGGTTTAGTAGCACAGTGGTGGTGGGCTAACAACTGGACTTGATCAAAAGGACTTTTCCAACCTTTATGATTCTGTGATTCTATCTTTTATGAGACCTTCCAAATCAAGGTCATTAAAAATGCTAGTGAGCTGGCCTGGTGGGTAGGCAAGGGCCAGCTGCAGCTGCCACCAAAAGGACATTCCTACAGCATGAGTGAGTGCTTCAGGCCCTTTGCCCCAGCTTCCTTTACATATTCCTTTGCTGTTTCTGATGTATGCTTTCTCCACCGGAGTTTTAGTTATTTGGTGCATGATTTTGCCTTTGATTCATTATTAACCTCTAACGATTACCACTTGTGTATGTAGGATGGTCTATGAGTGAAGGAAACAAACCACTGAAAAATCACATCTGCCATTATTTATCCTGTTCTTACTTTCTTTCTTTCCAGTTACTAAAATTCCCACTTGAAAACACAATCTTTCCTCAAGGTCACCTGTTGCCATTTGATATTTACATCTGCTGCAGTTCAGAAATAAAGCTGGGTCAGGATCTTGCAGGGAAAAAAAATATCAGTGGGGTTGAAATTAGGCTCTTGGACTTGGATCAATTCCATATATGTACAGGCAACTGATTATTTTTTTTAATGTGCCTGCTAACATGATGCCCTCTGAGTGCCTTTTTGAGGTGATATGTGTATGTTACAGACACTGTTTGGGTGCTTTTCCCCCATCCTACCATGTGAATGGGCAAAATTTGCCAGTAACACAAACTAAACTGCACTGGGTAAGTTTATTTAGTTACTTGCATTCCTGAAATATTTAAAAGATTTTCAGTACTCCTATCATTCTTTGGTTGAGTGAGTCTGTTATGGTTTGTTCTTTTAAGAATCCCGAATCTGTCACAAGAGCTAATATTACTTCTGCTGAGCTGGTCCAAAGCTGCAGTTCTGTCTGGATAAGTTCAGTTAATCAGACTCCGAGGTGACTTGCCACACTAAACCAAGCTCAAATTCAAAACATACCACGAAGAGTAGCCTGATAAATCAGAATAATATACTTGGGGACCATTTCTTTTTAACCAAAATATGTCAACAGAATAAAACAGAAGAACAATAGACAAAAAATGTAAAATAATCCATTTGTGATCCAAAGGGCAAAAACATCAAATTGGGTTAAAGTTGCACTCTTTCCTAAGTCGACTTCTATAATTCTATATAGTAGATATGATATAGCATACGCAAAAAATACATTAATATATATATTAAGGACCAGATCCAGCCTCTACCATCATCAAAAGTCTCCCTTAGATATCACAGATAAATATATCAGATTATTATCAGATTATCATCCTGATAATATTTTCATCTTAAACTATTTTTAAAACTTCGTTAAAAAACTATCCACTTGAAGCTGCATTTTCCTTGCCAATTCTCAGCCAGACATCTCCAGATTGTCCAATGTTTGGGAAGTAACTTCAGGTATTGCATTATCAGAACAGTAGATTTTATTAGAATTATTTTAATTTTCATTTTAATTTAATTTACATTAATTTTATTAATTATTTAAAATAGTAAATCATCAACTAAACAGGCATCTTACAGGCTTATTCAATCAACAGGTGAATCTCTGATGTGCCCAAACAAATTCTAACTACAAGTAAGTTTTTCCTACTTGAAAACTTTATGAGTATGCTTATGACTGCTGGCTATAGTTTTTAATGCCATCTTCTTTGCTCTTTCCAGGAAGATACACAATAAAGTACAGAGACTTTGATTCCACTGGATTTTTGTCACATCTGTGGTACAAGAAGCCATAAAAACTGAGAGAAAATAAAACAGAGAACGCCTTAAATTCAACACGAATTCCTTTAAAAGCCCAGTGACGGTTGCAAGACCAAAACGGATCTAGACCTTCCTACCTGGAATAGTTTAGTGTACAGTAATGATTGTTCTTCCAAATGGTTTTCAAAATATGTAATGGAAGGAACTTTTCTTTCCTTTTATCTTGCCTCCTCTGATGGGAAAGTTAGCCCCCTGCTGTGAGTTACAACACGGCAGTTAACCATTACAAAAAAGCAGTTCCAGAGTGAGGGAAGTCAAATATGCTATTATTGGTTAATAGTTAAATTTCCCTACTTGCTGCTTTTTTTCTCCTAAATAATAAAGGAGAGAACCAAGCATATTACCATCCTCAGAATAACAGTTTAACATCAATCTATTGCCACCTGAAATGAAAATGTGTATTAAAAAATGCTTACATGTAAAACCAAAAAATGGTTACCTTCACACCTTTCTGCAGTCAAGTAGTGATGCATCAGGTAGCTGCTATTTTGAGCCAGATTCCACCACTTTTGGTGATCTTACGCCTAATTTACCATCACACAACATCTTTCCATAGGAATAAGCCACTGAATATCTTACTCATGCACCCTCTTCAACACTTGTGCTTTTCCAAAAAACTATTGGTCTTTACCCATAGCCATGGCAATTACTATCACTTTTGTGGTTTGCAGTAAAATTCTCTTTCTAGTACCAGAGCACTGCTAGCCTTAAAGCAACCTAGAAATGGGGGGCAAAACCTTTGTCCGAAACTGGCAGCACATTAGGAATCCTTTGAAGAATTACAATGCAGAATTTCATTCATAGATTAACTTTCACATAGCTAATACTTTTGCCTCTGAAGCCTACATCTTTCAAATTCAGCTGCTTGCATGTCTGTCCTCTATCCCTTTACTTGTGCTGCAGTGGAATCTCACCATTTTCTTATTCCTAAGGGAACACCTTTAAATTCAGCCTCTGAAAAGCAGCTATGACTGTCCAGCCACTATGGGATACAGAGCATTCTATTTCACACCAGTCTTCTCAGAATAAATCCTTTTATTTTTGTCAGTAATAGGAACAAAACCAAACCAGAGTGTTTCCAATATCATATAAAGTCACCACTGCCTGAAATCTAAGAAAAGCTCGATCACTTCTGCCCGTGATAGCAGGACCTTCATCCATGAGGATATGATCCTTCCAGCCTTTCCAGGGCCCAACGTCTTGTTCCCAGGTCCCCACTGTTGTTTCAGTTTCTAGGCTATCTTCTATCATGTTCTCAAGAGTAATGAGCTAAGCTGATGAACCCACTGACACAACTGAGATAAATGCACAGGAACACATAATCTCTCTATGATGGAGTAACGTCAGACCTCTCATCTTACTTCAGGTTGATGCATGAGACCAGGTCAGTCAGGTCGTGTGTCAGGAACACGAGATGGACCTGAGGTCATGTAACAAGCACATGTCGGGGGATGTGACAAGAACAGAGCCATGGCACAGCAACATAGCATCAAGCAGGGTCCCTCTTTATGCAGCAAAATGGCTTGAGCTCTGCCATCCCAGGACCAAGAATGGTTTTGCAGCTTGTTGCAAGTCTCTGGCAACAAAACTCAGTGACAGCAAAACACGTGGTCATGAAGACAAGAACATGTCCTAGTTTTGAAGAAAAGACTGACAGAATGTACAGGAAGGATAAGAAAAAAGTTTCTAAACACAGAAAGAAATTCAGCTTGTTCTATTGCACACAGTGCTGAGAATCACACTTTATATCTACAGCTGTGAGTAGCATATCTAAAAATCAGACCAAGAAATAGCAGCCACTTTATTCCCATCTGTAATTCTGGGGTAACTGGACTGCCTGCATTGACAGTTTAAAGTACATGAATATTGGGTGGTTCAACACTCACACACTTCATACTAAGTTGAAGAAACAAAATATAAGTACACCAATGCAGTTGTAAATTTTAAAATTGACATTATGTGAATTTAATTTACTTATACAATTGCCAGACCAAAATCTCCTTAGAATACCAGGATCTGTTGTTTTTGCTTAAAAAGAAAAAACAAACAAACAAACAAAACTTCAGAAAATCACAGTTTCAGCTACAGCTTTTGAGGACACAGTTCTTTTATAACAGTATTCTTGAGACAGCTGAAATGATAAAGGGTTAAATAGGCAAAAAGGCTTTGTCACATCCTTAGAGGCACATGAGGAAAAGGTTCTCCAAGAGAAACAAACTCCAGGTGGCTAGCTTAAGTAGAGAAAGAGTTGAAACCTATATTTCATGTGGTCTTGTACAGACTACAGTGAAGTTATCCTTTGTAGGCAAGGATTTTTCAGTGTGTTAATGTAGCTGCCTTTGATCAAGGCACCCAAGATTATCAACTAAGTATTTCTGAGTCATTCACATAAAAGAAATTATTCTAAATATGAATGTTGTATATTTTAAGTTTTCCATGGGGTCTTTCTTTTCTCTCTGTCCTTATTTAGCTGCACTCACCATCCACTAGACACTCATCTACTGTCTGAAGGGAAACTTGATGGGTGGTTACAGACCAGAGGTCATTAAATGAGCACCCCAAGCACTGAGCAGCTTATGCTAAATGAAATAAAGGCACCTTAACATAAGGCCTCACAGCTTTTGTACCAGAATTAAAGCTAACTTTGCAGAAGAAGCAGCTACTGTAGATGACAAGCTGTCCTCAAGATTTCTCTTTGCAACATTAGAGAGTTGTTCTATCTTGTGCTCCTCTTGTTTCTCACAGGAAGCTTTCCTAGGTAGTCCTTAATTTGTTACTTTGTAGTCTATCAATTTGTCAACCAGAATACTCACACAGCTGTTTCTCATGGGAAAGTATAATAATGTATGTAACTAATGATTATTTGTTGCTAAAGAAGAATTGTCAAATCAGCTTGTAACGCAATGGCTTGCTTCAGCTAAGTTAGGTATAAATGTGTTGTGAACTTTAATTAAAACGGCTTCACTTGGATCATATTGATCATTGCGTGTCGTCCCATTTCTTCCATCAGAAACTTGTGGGTTTTTTAGTTAATCTTTTGTTTGTTTATGGTGTTTGTTTTTCTCAGTGTGCTCCTGCGAGCATTTCTTTTAGAAGAAACAGGTAGTAAGTTCAGGCACATGTTTGTATATAAACAGGATTGATTAAATGTATAAATCATACACAGGGAGATGGTTTCTCTGCAGACAAACATCTATATGCATTTCTAGCATAAATTTACCAAAAGTTCTCTGAGCTTTTCTTCAGTAGAGTTCTATAAGGATTCCTCTGATGATATCTATATTTCCTTCTCTTTCTGTGTTTTTCTTTGGTGTTTGTGCCCTTTCTATTCTCTGGCTGTAATTAGACCAGTCCCTCATGCCTGTGCTGACATTCAGCCAGCAGTGGAATTAGTTGCTAATGTAATTCAACCTCACAAACAGCTTGTATTTTGGATGGCAATTTTATGGCTAAGCAAACTTGTGCCGGAAATATCCTCTCATTCTAACTGGATAATACTGGATAACTGAATGGATAATAACCACCCTGCCTGTTTGTGTCAATGAGCTTCTTCAACAAAAAGCAGATGAGCTTGACCCTTTTTTTTATTATTATTTATTAAATATAGAAAACTACTCTCAAAGTCTGGCACTGCAGGACAGACAGAATGCCTGATGTGCATAAAGCAGAAGCAACAAGCAACTCATTGGTATTCAGAGCTGTAATAAATAGATGGCAGTTCTACAATAGACCTCCAGTTAACTTTTGTTAGCAATAGTATAAAATCAGACATTAAATCCATGCTTCATAACTTATCCTTGGCTGCCAGTTCACACCAGTGCATTACCCTCCCCTCTGCAGACGGAGGTGATATTTGGTTATTGTTTACCCTTCCAGACCATTACAATAATGACTATGCAGCTATAGCGAGATACTCTACCAGTGCTTACTGGTGTACTGGCCTGTTTTATCATCGATGTCAAAATTCCATATATATTCAGTATGAAGTTATGCCATTTTATTTCCAACACTTCTTTTGTGTAAGCAGCCAGAATAACAGATGGAAAACAAATAGATAAACCCAGTATCCTTTCCCTTTTTTACTGAAGAGTATGAAATGTCGGCTGTGGGCGACTTGCTGTTGCAAATTCATTAAATGTAAATTTCTGGCAGATAGTCTTCAGATGCCTCCCTACCTTTGCATTCCAAACATACAGAGTAAACATAAGCCGTTGTTAGTTGCCAGCAATGGTGCATGTTCATTTACTGCTCTCCTGGGGTATTTTCTGTGCTGCCTGGTGTTTCCAAATTTTGTTTATGTATCTCCGACAGCCAAGAGTATTAATTAGCCTTGTACATACTGCCACCTGCTGTGATTAACCCAAAACTAGAGCTGAAATACTCCATTTAAGTAAATAACAGCTTTTTATCAAGCCTAAAGGGGGCCAGCATTTGCGTTCAGGCATGCTTACTCTGAAGCTGAAAACCTCTGATGGCTTCAGTCTGCACACAAATGTCGTATATAACTATTAAGGAACTTTTTAATTTAATTACTTCCTTATGAAGTCATTTGTCTTTGTGTGAACTGTGTGTAAACCATCCTACTGATTCTGTATGTGTCAATCGACTCTGAACAAACGCTCATCTATGTGTGCTAATGTATGTACACTGAAACAGACACAAATGCAGATGCTGTGGTGTGAGAAAGGAGGCTTCTTCAAATTCTGAAGTCTCTGGCTTCCCTCAAATTCCTTTAACTTACATATGTGGGAATATAATGTGGAATATATTATATATATGTGGGAATATAATGAAAGATTGGTAAGGAAGAACTATGGACACACTCAAGTGACTTTGCAATTGGGATGCAGAAAAACACATATATCACACTCATTGCTGTTTAACCTTGTGTGTTTAACAAGCAGAGCTTTTATGTTTAGCTAACACAGGCCTGTGAAACTTGAGGCCTTATAACGTGTTGAGATTCCAGCTCTGGTGGAGAGAGACATCAAAAAAGACTCTTCTCTTCTCTGATAAATAGAGAGTAGTTTGCTCTCACACTTATTAGCAAGGACTGAGCTCTACAGTTCTTACAGTCCCAGTTGCATTCCCTCTGCTTGGGTGCTGTTTCAGAATTACCCCACATTGTGAGGTAACGGGAATAAATTCATATTTTTTGGCTTTTTTCTGTGGCATTGTGATCGCTCATGCACTTTGCCCACATTCAGCTCATATAGCTCAGCTGAGAGCAGATATTGGCCCCAACCCCCTTGTCTTCAAAATTCAAGACACGTGTTCACAGCAGGGTTTGTGCACTCCTGTTGGGACAGCCACACTGTATAAATCATTTCATTAGCAGAACAATCACTTCCTCCTTTATTTACCCACTAAGTAGCAATGAGTGCTGTTAAGTACATGGTGATACGGGTGTCCTGCTGTAGGGCCTGGAGCACAGGCTTTCCCTTCATGCCAATTTGTGAACTTCAGCAGAACAAACCAAAGAAAGGATGTTCCTGCTGCCTACATTATCCTTCTGCACATGGAAGCTGGAGTCTACAAGTAATACATAATAGTGGAAGTTGGTATTGATATCAAAAATGAGGGCAAATAAATTCTCTAAAACTCACTTTGAAGTTTCAGAACATATCTACCCTTTATCGGGCATGGGCAACACAAGGAGCGATCATCAATTGTGTGCCCCAAGATGAGAACTGAGGACAGAATGTATTTCACATTTACAGTCATGGGATAAATATTTCCAGAAATCTTATGCATATTCTATTACTTTCCAAGGTCTAATCTTAATGTTATAACAGACTTCACTACAGTCAAAACTCTTGATGAGCTGGAGGTGATTCCAGCCTCTGCCTGCCCTTACGTTAGAGATGGGGAAACACTGCAAACAGAGGGAATTCCAGAAGAAGACAACTGTTCAGCACAGATCATACGGCACACAAAATGTTATCACCTACAAAGAATGAACATTGTTTGGATAAATACTGCCTAAAACAAAACCTGCTGTCAGACAAACATTCTAACTTTAGAAAAAAGATTACTTAGATGAAACTGTACTTTAGCTAAAATCAAAATATTATATTTTTGTAACTACTACATCTATCAGTGTGGTACAAATTAAATTTATAAATCGCAGCCAGCCAGCCTATATCTCTAGGGGAGACCTCATTGCTCTCTAGTACTGCCTGAAAGGAGGTTGTAGAGAGGAGGGTGCTGGCCTCTTCTCCCAGGTGACAAGGGACAGGACAAGAGGGAATGGCCTCAAGCTCTGCCAGGGGAGGTTTAGGCTGAACATTAGGAAAAAATCTTTCACAGAAAGGGTCATTGGGCACTGGAACAGGCTGCCCAGGGAGGTGGTTGAGTCACCTTCCCTGGAAATGTTAAAGGGACGGGTGGACGAGGCGCTGAGGGGCATGGTTTAGTGATTGATAGGAATGGTTGGACTCCATGATCCGGTGGGTCTTTTCCAACCCGGTGATTCTATTATTCTATTCTAGGTATACAAATCAGGCAAACAAATGTAATTGCAAGACCTCTAGCGGGGAAAGAAGGCTGGAGGGTCGGGTGGCAGAACTACTCGGCAGTTGGAAACCCCCGTCAATCTAAAATTAACTATTCGTCCAGAGGAAAATCCCGTCAGCGGGAGGAGTGCTCTGCCCATGCGCGGAGGGAGCCCCTCCCGTCGCCTCCCCGCCGCGGTGCGCGCTGGCCCGGGTGGAGGGAGGGGCGCATGCTGCGAGCGGTGCTGCTGACCCGCGCCCTGCGTGGCGGCGGGCACATCGCCGGAAACGGACCGCGAGCAGCGCTGCGGCCGCCGGGACGGAGCGCGCTGCCGTGGGCGGGTGCGCGGCGACAATGGGCCGAGACGGGACGGCAGAGAGGGGCAAAGGGGCCGGGGGTGGAGCTGGGGGGGGGGGGGAGGGGTAGTTAAGACGGGGGAGATGAGGCTGAGGGAGCTTTGGGCTGGGGGAGCTTTGGGCTAGGGTAGACGTCAGGCTACGGTAGAACCTTTGGGCTGGGAGAGCTTTGGGCTGGAGGAGACGTAAGGCTACGGGGGAGCTTTGGGCTGGGGGAGCTTTGGGCTGGGGGAACTTTGGGCTGGGGGAACTTTGGGCTGGGGGAACTTTGGGCTGGGGATGAGGTCAGGCTATGGGGGAGCTTTGGGCTGTGGGAGACGTGAGGCTATGGGGGAGCTTTGGGCCGGGGGAGCTTTGGGCCTGGGGAGATGTCAAGCTATGGGGAGCTTTGGGCTTGGGAAGCTTTCAGCTGGGGGAGACATCAGGCTACAGGGGAGCTTTGGGCTGGGGGAGCTTTAGGCTGGGGATAAGATCAGGCTACAGGGGAGCTTTCGGCTGGGGAAGCTTTGGGCTGTGGGAGACGTGAGGCTATGGGGGAGCTTTTGGCTGAGGGAGCTTTGGCCTTGGGGTCAGGTCAGGCTACGGGGGAGCCTTGGGCTGGGGAAACTTTGGGCTGGGGGTGAGGTCAGGCTGCAGAGGAGCCTTGGGGTGGGGGAGCTTTGGGCTGGCAGTCATGTCTGGCTACGGGGGAGCTTTGGGGTGGGCGAGCTTTGGGCTGGGAGTGAGGTCAGGCTACGAGGGATCTTTGGGCTTGAGGAGATTTGGGCTGCGACTCAGGTCAGGCTGCGGGGGACATTTGGTCTGGGTGAGGTTTGGTCTGGGTCTCAGGTCACGCTACGGGGAATCTTTGGGCAGGGGGAGATGTCAGACTACAGGGGGGCTTTGGGCTGGGGGAGCTTTGGGCTTGCGGAGCTTTTTGGCTGGGGGAGAGGTCAGGCTATGGGGGAGCTTTGGGCTGGGGGAGCTTTGGGCTGGTGGTGAGGTCAGGCTACCGGGGAGCTTTGGGCTGGGGGAGATGTCAGGCTACGGGGGAGCCTTGGACTGGGGGGAATGTCAGGCTGCAGGGGAGCTTTGGGCTCAGGAAGCTTTGGGCTGGGGATGAGATCAGGCTACAGGGGAGCTTTGGGCTGGGGGAGATGTCAGGCTACAGGGGAGCCTTGGGCTGGGGAAATGTCAGGCTACAGGGGAGCTTTGGGCTCAGGAAGCTTTGGGCTGGGGATGAGATCAGGCTACAGGGGGGCTTTGAGCTGGGGGTGATGTAAGGCTATGGGGGAGCTTTTGGGCTGGGGGAGCTTTGGGCTGGGGGTGGGTTCAGGCTTCAGTGGAGCTTTGGGCTGGGGGAGCTTTGGGCTACGGGGGAGCTTTGGGCTGGGTGAGAGGTCAGGGTACGGGGAAGCTTTGGGCTGGGGGAGAGGACAGGATGCGGGGGAGCTTTGGGCTGGGGGAAACGACAGGCAACGGGAGAGCTTTGGGCTGTGGGAGCTTTGGGCTGTGGGAGAGGTCAAGGTACAGGAGAGCTTTGGGCCTGGGGAGCCATGAGGCTATGCAGGAGCTTTGGGCTGGGGGAGCTTTGGGCCTGGGGAGATGTCAAGCTATGGGGAGCTTTGGGCTTGGGAAGCTTTCGGCTGGGGGAGACATCAGGCTACAGGGAAGCTTTGGGCTGGGGAAGCTTTGGGCTGTGGGAGACGTGAGGCTATGGGGAACTTTTGGCTGAGGGAGCTTTGGCCTTGGGGTCAGGTCAAGCTACGGGGGAGCCTTGGGCTGGGGGAGCCTTGGGCTGGGGGTGAGGTCAGGCTGCAGGGGAGCCTTGGGCTGGGGGAGCTTTGGGCTGGCAGTCATGTCCAGCTACGGTTGAGCTTTGGGCTGGGAGTGAGGTCAGGCTACAAGGGATCTTTGGGCTTGAGGAGATTTGGGCTGCGACTCAGGTCAGGCTGCGGGGGACATTTCATCTGGGAGAGGTTTAGGCTGGGTCTCAGGTCACACTACGGGGAATCTTTGGGCAGGGGGAGATGTCAGACTACAGGGGGGCTTTGGACTTGCGGAGCTTTTTGGCTGGGGATGAGGTCAGGCTATGGGGAAGCTTTGGGCTGAGGGAGCTTTGGGCTGGAGGTGAGGTCAGGCTACGGGGGAGGTTTGGGCTGGGGGAGCTTTTGGCTGGGAGTGATGTCAGGCTACGGGGGAGCTTTGGGCTCGCGGAGCTTTTGGCTTGTGGAGCTTTTTGGCTGGGGGTGAGGTCTGGCTACAGGGGAGGTTTGGGCTGGGGCAGCTTCTGGCTGTGGTTGAGGTCAGGCAACGGGGAAGCTTTGGGCTGAGGGAGTGTTGAGGTGGGCGTGAGTTCATGCTATGGTGGAACTTTCGATTGGGGGAGCTTTGGGCCTTTGTTGAGGTCAGGCAACAGGGAAGCTTTGGGCTGGGGGAGATGTCAGGCTATGGTGGAGCTTTGGGCTGTGGGAGCTTTGGGCTGTGGGAGAGGTCAGGGTACGGGGGAGCTCTGGGCTGGGGGAGATTTGGGCTTGGGGAGACATCAGGCTATGGGGGAGCTTAGGGCTGAGGGAGGCGTCAGGCTACAGGGGAGCTTTGGCCTGGGGGAGCTTTTGACTGGGAGTGATGTTAGGCTACGGGGGAGCTTTGGGCTGAGGAAAATGTCTGGCTATGGGAGAACTTTGGGCTGAGGGAACTTTGGGCTGTGGGAGAGGTCAGGGTACAGGGGGAGCTTTGGGCTTGGGGAGCTGTCAGGCTATGGGGGAGCTTTGGCCTTGGGGTCAGGTCAGGCTACGGGGGAGCCTTGGGCTGGGGAAACTTTGGGCTGGGGGTGAGGTCAGGCTGCAGGGGAGCCTTGGGGTGGGGGAGCTTTGGGCTGGCAGTCATGTCTGGCTACGGGGGAGCTTTGGGGTGGGCGAGCTTTGGGCTGGGAGTGAGGTCAGGCTACAAGGGATCTTTGAGTTTGGGGAGATTTGGGCTGGGACTCAGGCTGCGGGGGACATTTCGTCTTGGCGAGGTTTGGTCTGGGTCTCAGGACACGCTACGGGGAGCTTTGGGCTGTGGGTCAAGTCAAGCTGTGCATGAGCTTTGGGCTTCTTGTCCAATCCAGCTACGGGGGATCTTTGGGCTGGAAGAGCTTTGCGCTGGGGGTAAAGTCAGTCTGTTTGGGAACTTTGGGCTTGGGGAGCTTTTGGCTGGGGGTCAGGTTAGGCTATTGGGGTGCTTTGGCTTGGGGGAGCTTTGGGCTGGGGGAGCTTTAGTCTGGGGGTGAGGTCAGGCTATGAGCAAGCTTTGGGCAGGGGGTGATCTCCGGCTACGGAGGAGCTGTGAGCTGGGAGAGCTTTGGGTTAGGGGAGCTTTGAGCTGGCGGTGAGGTCAGGCTATGGGGAATTTTGGGCTTGGGGAGCTTTGGTCTGGGGGAGCTTTGTCTAGTGGTGAGGTCAGGCTACAGGGGAGCTTTTGTCTCAGGGAGCTCAGGATAGCGGTCACCTTTTTTTGGGGGGAGCTGGGGCTATGGGGGCTATTTGCACTGCTGGACCTGAGGCTAGGGCTGGTGGGTGAGGGCAGTGGGGGCCACAAGTCTAGGGCTGGGGCAGCTTTGTGCTGGATATGTTTGGATTGTGGCTTGGGGATTTGCTGGTGACCTTTGTCTGGGGCATTTAGAGTTTGGGAGCTTGAACTGGGGCTGCGGGAACTGTAGCCTGATGAACTTAACCTGGCAGAGCTGGGTTGAGTTCTAGCTCTGGGTATTGTTCTTCTGCTATTGCTCAGGCAGCTGGTACTGGGCCTGACATTGTGGCTGGTGGTGTTTGGGCTTAGGAGTCTGACGGGGCTGGGGTGCTGGGGCCCTGGGGTCAAACTGGCTGTAGCCTCAGGCCTGGGCTCTGCTGGTCAGGTGGTGGGTTCTGAGGGTCCTCGTAACTGTGGGAGCTTGTTATGTGTCTGTGCTGTTTCTTTTTTTATATCTGTAGCTGTAGCCAGGCACCACGTAATTAGAGCGTTCTGGTGATGTAAGTAGTAATGTCTTGTTCTCTCTTCAGGTAAATGTTACCAGCATGCCACAGTGGAGGCCTCCCAAGCCACCTTGGCTAGCGTGTCTCCAGTTTTTGCTGTGGTAAGTAAAGGCAGGCCCTTTCACTAGTGAGGGCAGCTCTTGTGAAGCGTGATGGTGCGCACTCCTTATTCTTAAAGCATCTCACAAGCAGGTGGATTTATCTCTCAGGGAATATCTCTCGTTCCGAGTTGTTAGTTTAAGGTATTCTGGTTGAAGACCTGTTATGGTACACAGTGAAGATGTTTTTCTAAGATAAATCATCTACTGGAAGTTCTTTGGTTTTAATTGTGAAGGCAGGTTATTTCTTAGAAGTGCTGAAGTCTTTCTGAGCTTGTCAGGGGTTGGTAATGCCTTTTATAAACACCTGGGTTTGGGCAATCTGAAGCGTAATTACAAGCTGGGCAGAGAATGGTGGAAGAAAAGTTCAACATGACCTGACAATATGCGCTTGCAGTCCAGAACACCAACTGCATCAAAAGAAGTGACCTGCTGGTTGAGGGAGGTGACTTTCTCCCTCTACTGTGCACTTGTGAGGCCTTGTCAGGAGTACTGAGTTCAGTTTTGGAGTCTTCAGCGAAGGAAGGACATGGATCTGTTACAGCAAGTCCAGAGGAGGGCCATGAAGGTCTTCCAGGGCTGGAGCACCTCCCATTTGTAGACAGGCTGAGAGTTGGGCTTCAAAAAGGCTCTGGGGAGATGTCATAACAGCCTTCACGTACTGAAAGGGGACTGCAGGAAAGCTGAGGAGAGGTTCTTTATCAGGGAGTGTAGTGATAGGACTGAGGGTAATGGTTTTAAAGTGAAAGAAGGTAGATTTACATTAGATATTAGGAAGTAATTTTTTCCTGTGAGTGTGGTGAGGCACTGGCACAGGTTGCCCAGGGAAGCTGTGGCTGTCCCATCCCTGGAAGTGTTCAAGGCCAGGTTGGATGGGACTTTGAGCAACCTGACCTAGTGGAAAGTGTCCCTCCTCCCAGCAGGGGTGTGTAACTGGTTGACCTTTAAGGTCTCTTCTAACCCAATCCATTCTATGATTCTATGAAATATTAATTCTTGTATCTTGGTAGCTACAATTCCAAACAGACAAAGGATTTGGGTAAAAAGAAGCTGTCGATGTTTTTAATATTGGTCTGAAAGCCATTTGCAAACTGCTAGATTGACATTGTTGGCACATACGAGGGAAGGTAAAGCCTCCTTGTTGAGGGTGAAAAACCTGGGGGATGGGGGCCAGAGGATGTGTAACACCTGCCGCAGCACTATTGAAATGTATGCTTAGATATGTTTTGTTCATTGAAAGTAATTTTTAAAGCCAGAAATATGGAGTTAAGCTACAAGATTTATGGGCAAAATAGTCAAGTTTCTGATTAAACTCAACATTGCAGATTTTCCAATAGAACGTTTTTGCTGGGAGATACAAGTGTTAAGTGAATAATCTGAATGACAAGCAGTAAAGCAAGAATCATGCAGGTTACTACCTGACTAGCAGGTTAATATGTTACTTGGCATGGCTACAAGGCCTAACTACCCCATTTGTGATATTACCTACTTTTTCAACTTTATGTGTAAATTTTTCAGATTGCTCCAGAGTAAATAGCAACATTTGTTATCCAAAATGTAGGATGCCTTTTTATGCCTAAGCAAGTCTGGTCCTCTGTAAATCACCTCCTTCCCAAGGCTTAGGTAGGAACATAGTCATAAAGGTGACAGTGGTTTTGTTTGTTGTGTATGCAAACGCAGTGACGAACATGGTAATTTGGTGCAATATTTCTCTTAATTGAGTTGAACTGTGGAGGAAGGAGCATAAGGAGTTACTTTTTCTTCATAATGTATTTTCCATTTAAGTTCTTCTTTTACAGTAGTTCTCTGAAAAAAAAAAATTTTCCACTCTTCTAGATGAAGTTTGACAAAGAGGGAAACACCACCTATTTTGGTGAGTTTTCATTGTAGGTTTGTTTGTTTGTTAGTTTTCTATTTTTCCTTCTCCAGTACAGAAAAGCCCAATGGGGAATCTGTGTGGGGTAGTAAGTTACATTTGGGATACTTCACTGTGTTTATTTCTGATGTTGCAACATTTTCTCTGTGTTGCTGCCTTCTAGTGATGTTCATAGTGTCTTATTTGCTAGAATTGTTGTATATTTTCAAGTAATATTTTGAAAAAGACTTGTACCATCTCTCATAGGAAGGTCATTCTTACTTATCTTTTACCTTTCTGACCTGCTGCTTTCCCTGTGTTGTATTTCCTTTCCTGTAGGTTTACACGTGTTTACTCAAATGAGTCACTTGGTTTCTGACATGGAATTGTCATGGCCAGCTTTTTCCACTTATATCTAGAATTTTTCTCTTTACACTCGAGATACAGTCTTTTAAACTTTGTAAATAATAAATTACATGGAGGAATCAATGGGTGAAAGAATGTTTTAAAAATATACAGCGGTTTCTTTTTCTTTTGCGTGACTAACAGACTAAAAAGTAATTTCATAACTATCTATATGTAGTATATGTAGTGTATGTATTTTCTCATACCCTGAATGTCATCATCTAAAAATATTTTTTGATAGAAAAGAAGAAAACAGAATTATACCAGGAATTGTGTCTTCAGGCTCGAGATCTAAGATTTCAACACCTAATGAGCATTGGAACTAGGAACAACAGGATCATCATGAGAGTGGAGGTAATGGTTTCCCCATGGCTCAGTGTAAACTTGAACTGTATCTTGTTCTTGCGCTTGCATTTCCTTTCACAGTTCTTTTAATACCAGCTTGCAATTACATGCATTCCAGCAGAAAATGCATCTTGGAAGCTCTGTCTAGCCGTTGGAGGCATGGGTTTACCGACAGTACATATTAATGACTGCTTTCCTTGTTCAGCACAGGAGAAACGTTACTAACCTTGTCATAGACATAAAGGCTTACGAGTAGCCTCCTCTCAGTCATACCAGCACTAGCACAATGCTGTGTCTGAGCCATGAGGAATATACTGGTTTGCAGTTAGCATGATTTTTTTTCCGTCCTGAAAAGATGTTTAAAGAGTGTCTTGATCAAATCCTAAATTATCAAATGCACTGCAGAGTCATAAGAAAACAGAAATCTTCAGAGAATTTGTATTTTCAGACTCTACAGGTACTATCTTTTTCAGTTCTTGAAGGCTGTCATTACTCCAGAGTTTCTTCTGATACTGGATTACCGTAATTTAAATCTGGAACAGTGGCTCATCAATGAACTAGCATCTCAGCTGGCTGGGGAAGGTCAACTAGTTACATATTCCCTGCCCTTTGAATTCCGAGCCATAGAAGCAATCCTGCAGTACCGGGTGAGCTATGTTGCATTTATTAAAATTGGTTTGGAAGTTGTTGCTTCTTGTGTTAATATTTATACCTATATATTTGTGTATGTACTCCATAACTTACTGTACGAGATCTTTTCTTTGTTGTGGTTTGTTGGTTATTTTTTTTTATGGTTTTGTGTGTGTTATGTGTGTTTCCATTCCCCTCCCAAGAAAGTGCTAATTAGAAATTTTTATTTTTGTAACAACTTATATTAGGATGTGATGGCTTTCATCATTCTTGGACAGATAAAAAACAAATCAGAGTACCTACCTTTCTAGAGACATGATTTAGTTGAAATAGAAGACATGCAGAACCACTGAGGTTTTTTGACCTTTTGGGCAGGAGTCAGATAATGAGTTCTAGCTGTCCTTAAAAATCTATGCTTGCTAATGCTAATGTGACGTTTGTAGACAAATAGTGTTTTAGCTTTATCAGCCTTATTGGTGTGGTTGTCATTGGGTTTCAGTTCAGCACAAATTACTTTGATAAAATACTACATTTTGCACTGGCTTTATCTTTTAAGTTGAATCCCTACAGTAAGTATTTCCGATACTTACATTTCGTAAGTATTGGAAAGCAAGTTGTATTAGCTACCTAGTACTGAGAATTCTGTGTTCAGGGGCAGGAATCAGTTGCCCAAGTCATTCTAAAGGGACTGCTTTAATTCTGAAAGGATCATGTTGTTATCTAGATCAGCAAACTTCAGGGGAGACTTAACACTTTGCAGCCTCAGATCCTTGAGACACTGGAAGCTCTAGTGGACCCCAAGCTTTTGTCTGTGGATAGGAGTAAACTACACGTTCTCCTGCAAAATGGCAAGAGGTAAATAAGAGTAAGCTGTGAGACTAGAAGGTGATCATGGAAAATTATGTACAATGAAATGTTAGAAAAATGGTACCTAATATTAATTTTCTAGATTACTGTGATGCTGGGTGGTGCAGCTTATTTGTAAACAAAAATCGGTTTATGAAATACCTAGTGAAATGGGGGGAAATGGAAAAAGGGAAATACGCTCTGAGTTGTCAGAAATACTTTTGAGCTTGTTAAATAGCATCGGACAGAACAATGTAATATCTCAGTGAAAAAAATAGCATCATGAAAGTGTTCCTTGTAATGTAAAACAAGATTAGCTGTTTGGATCTACACTTTAACTTACTAGTACTAATACATTGGTACCCTCAAGGATTAGCCCCTCTGATATGACAGTGCACTCCTTACTTGCTCACAGAGTGCTTGTGTTCTCTGACTTACAAATATATCCAGAAGACACATCTGAATCCCTTTTACTGGGTATCTGTTGCCACCTGGTCCCCAGGTAGGTCAATGCCACAGCTAAGTGCGTGGCACAAGAGAATTTCTTGAAGGAGCTCTTAGAACCCTGCAAGGAAGTCTTTCCTGCCCACTCGGTTAGGTGGGGTGCTGTCTGGCGAACTCATTTTAGAGATTACCTGTATGGACTGGTATCAGTGGGGATTACTTGACCTTTTGACTGTTCTTTCTTCAGCTTGTCAGAACTGGAAACGGATCTTAAAGTTTTCAAAGAAACAATACTGGAGATCTTAGATGAAGAAGAATTAATAGAAGAGCTTTGTCTATCTAAATGGACTGATCCACGGGTGTTGTATGTATACTTTGAAACCACTTACTTTTATAAGTATGTTTTGTTTAAGGAGAACTTGAACACTAAACTGAGTGTTCCCTGCCAAGAAGCAGAAAGGAAAAAGACTTTCTAACTTTTTTAAAGCCCTCGTGCTTGCTGCTTCAGAAGTCACTGTATTTGTCATTTTGGAGTGGGGATTCCATTAGCGCTGGTCATATTATAATAGATAAACTGGCCTGCTATGCCAAGAACTATTTGAACTGTATGTTATGGGATGGGAGAGGATGGCAGGAGGAAAAGCAAATGTTATTTTTGCAATACAAATTAACACTTTCTGGGAGGTTTTTTTTCAGTTTCAACAAAAAAATCAAAACAACTGGTTTTAAAACCTGTCTTGAATAGGTCAGACACCACGCTTCCTTTCTTAGAAGTATTGTGAACACCTTGCTTCTAGTGTTTTGCTCACCAGCAGAACCTGAAGGACAGAGGCCTTAGAGCAATCTTGTGCACCTGAAGAACAGCATTTCAATACAAACG
Organism: Phaenicophaeus curvirostris; assembly: GCF_032191515.1. Classification (NCBI taxonomy): domain Eukaryota; kingdom Metazoa; phylum Chordata; class Aves; order Cuculiformes; family Cuculidae; genus Phaenicophaeus; species Phaenicophaeus curvirostris. Next base: position 40,956,370 of record NC_091394.1, read on the forward strand.
CACATGTAGAAATATTCCTATTGCATTCTCAAATTCTGCTGAAAGAGGCCATGCAGCAGCAGAAGCTGCAGCAGTTCCTTTAGCGAAAACTAAAAAGCAAAAAAGATAATGTGTATCAGATCCCAGTATGTTTGGGGCTGAATTGTATTTAAACATTGGGCATACAGACATGTTTTATGTGTGAGCAGCTAACAAAATCTCCCTTTCAGATCCTTTTTGAAGTTGCTCAATAGTACTTTTGCCTAACCACACTGCATGTATTGATACTGTTCACGCAGTGTTGTGTGCTTGAAATAGAATTAGTTTCTTGCCCTACAGAGTTCAGTCTAAATGTGCAGCAGAAACCTGGTATTCCAGAATGGGACGTAGTTTCAGTTGCTAATGAGTCTGCTGGGGGACTGTTTGGAGGACTCTGAATTATAGGTAGCTCCTGATCCAGCAGCTGGTCTTTTCTTGGTTTTGCTCGCCGCCTTCCTTTTGTACTTCATACAAGCTGCTGGCAAATTTCTTCTTGCCTCTTGGTAGATAATGTGTAGGGAACTTCTAAGAAAGATACCGAAGTCACCTTTCAGTCATGTTAGGAGAAACCTGAAGTCATCCCTTCTTTCAGACAGCACCGTTGCAGACGGGCAGGAGAGATGGTAGGAGGTTGTATAAAGAGTGCTGGAGCCATGCTACAGGATGGATAGCAGTAGTCTATGCTTCTTTGCTTTGCTGCTGCTTTCCAAGTTCTTGTGGGTCTTGGGTACCTCAGCTTTCATATACAGTGAACAATCCAGTACCCTGCCAGAGAAGTACCTGTTCAGTGGAGGCTGCTGTGCCAGCAATTGAACCATGAAGTAAAATGAAACTCTCTCAGACAAAATTCAATTAGTAGAGCACACCATCTTCCATTTGACACTTGCTCTTTGGCTGCTTCATGATCTCAAACTGTTTTGCAGTAATGAGTGTGTATAGCTGAAATATCTTACAACTTACAACTATGCTATTTTGTTACGCAACCTAAAACACATCCCTCACCATATAATTCTTTGTGTGTTGACTTTTGGTTGGTTTATTCTTGAGTTCTTGACTGTTACAAGCCTCCACCACTTGAGGGCACCAAGAAATTAACAGTCTCCTTTCAAAATTGTCAACATTTTAGATTCTATGTTACTATAAACATTTAACTTTTTATATTATTATTAATATCTGAAAAAGTAAGATTTGTGGTGTTGTGCATGCCTTGAACATATCAAGTAGTAACTGCTCTACTCAAAATATTTGACTGCCTTTGCTGACCAGCTGATAGATACAAAAATATACCTTTTGTTTTAAGCCATTGGTAGTGATGGATGTTCTTTGTTTAAAAGATTTTGAGATCTAACATCAGCACTCTTGTTGGCCATTCCCACAACTAGTATGCCTTGTCACACATCAGTAATATACTTCTATACAACATGTAGCTAACCAGGAAAATATACATTGTCACTTACAGTGAGGAGAGTACATCTGGGATTGACCATGCAGAGGAAATGGAGCTGCTGCTGGAGAACTACTACAGACAAGCAGAAGATCTTGCAAATGAAGCTCATGAACTCAGAGTACTAATTGATGACTCGGAAAGCATAATCTTTATCAATCTGGACAGGTTAGCTACCCTATCAGTTGGATTGCCAAAAGCTGAGCAGAATTTAATGCTGCCTAGTCTTTCTTAAATCATTGCCTACAAGGAAAGCTGAGGAGTTCCATCTTCATGAGGGTTTGAATGGACTTGCATTCACAGCACAAGAATCTGCATTGCACTTTCATTATTAGTGGGACTGGATAAAGGAAAGCAACAGAACACTGTAATTAGAATATATAAAAACCTCTCTAGCTAGGCATAGTTTTTTACTAGCAGGAGAAACCAAGCTTCTCCCAAGATCCTTCTGGGAAGCTGTTTGGTAGAGGAAATGTCAGCAGTTTTAGGAACAAAATAAAATTATCCTCAGGAAAGTTTGCTCTTAATTCAGCAACACTGCAACTCTTATTTTATGAGAGACAGGGTACACTGTTCACGTGTTCAGTACAAGTTGAATTATCACTGTATGGAGTGATACAAGAATGGAGAATTTTGTAGTTAGTGTTTCCTCTCCGTATGCTACAGTATTCACTAGTCAGCTTTCTTACTGAAAAATAATTAGCTTGCATATGCAAGCATGTGCCGCTCTGTCTCTGAGGTTAGTGTTTCATGTTCTTTCTTCTCTTCATTGGGAGTTATCTGTAGAAGCAATTGGTGGATGCTGCATCAGGAAACCACAAAATCCTTTTCTCCAAAACAGGCTCAAGTTTGTAGTCTGCACCATTTACCAACTCTGCTTCTTTATAAGTATATTCTTTTGCAAGGTAACTGTAGATTTTTGTTGGTTGTGAATTTTGACATAGAAATTACAGCCAGTTAGTGGTGACAGAACACAGATTTCCTTTCAAATTTATTCTTAGTCTGTGTACTTAACTCTAGGAATAGAGTAATGTTGGGAAGTCTAACAGTGGTTAAGCAGAACCTGCTTCCTTAGGGGTATCTCGATTTAGCAATTTCAAAATGACCACCTTGTTTATGCCGTTGTTTCGTGAGTTTTTTCAGTGGGTTGCCTAATTCAAGCAGAATTTTCTCTGTAGAAATATTTGGGTTTAGCGCATGCTGTATGCCATAAATACGTTTTTGAGTTTCCCTTACAGTTGTTTCTCCCATCTTTAGCCACCGTAATGTGATGATGAGACTGAACTTGCAGCTGACAATGGGGACTTTCTCTCTCTCTCTTTTTGGACTCATAGGAGTTGCATTTGGTATGAACTTGGAGTCATCTCTTGAAGAGGTAAGTAATGAATGCTGCTTTTATCAGTGACGGAGAACATGGGCTCTGCTCTTACAGTGCATTTTATGTTCAGTACAATTCCATTCTTTCCGTAGGTAAAGCTCCATATTTATATTAGTGTGTGAAGTAACATAATTTAGTTCAGCGATTCATGTGTTAAGGAAGTCACTTTTTTGTAAGCAAATTATTTCATGGCTCACTGCACAGTATTGCAAGCTTTTTTGTCCATGTAACATCCACAGAAAAGAAATGGGAAGACAGCATTATGGTTGAGTCAGGATGGACTATAAAACAATATTCAGGTTTCTTTAATGGTCATATGTTCTTCTGAAAAGCCCACTTTGTCTTCTAGATAGAAGGGTATCTGGAAAGAAGCCAGGACACTTCCAGCACACCAAAGGAAGTACCATGCCCAGACTGGTGGGGGTAGAGACTGGATGTAGAAATTTACAATGTAAAAAACACAACATCAACAACAACAAAAAAAACCACTTCCCTTCTTCCTTTCTCATATTCATTCAATAGAAGGGTTGATGAAGGAATGGAAACTGCATGAGGTAGTAATGGAATACTCTAGGACAAGTCATAAATAAAACGTTTCGCTATGAAGCAGCCTTTTTTCCCAAAGTAAGGCTTATCTGTTTGTGGTACAGTATACCATTTCTCTCCCATAACGATGGAGAATACTGGTGGGGAATGAGAGATTATCTTTGGATAATCCCTTTTCTGAGGCAGAGTTGTATGACTAATGAGGATGTTCTCTTGGTAGGATCCCAGGATATTTTGGCTGGTGACTGGTATTATGTTTCTGGGAAGCGGTCTGATATGGCGCCGCTTGCTTTCCTTTCTTGGACGGCACCTAGAACCTCCACTACCTCCTCATGTATGTATCGCTGGCTAGGGTTTCTGCCTCCAGCTCTGCATGTACAGTCCATTTCTAAAGCAGGAAATAAGCTATCATAGAGGGGTGGGCCACAGGGCATGGGGGAATTTATCTTTAGTGACTGCTTCTTGACTTGACAAGGGAGAAGGTTCTCCCTAGCTGGACTGAATGAGGTGGGAAGCCCAGCACTGTCAAAAGTACACTGAAAAGTAACAAAGTGATCATGGTTGCCAGAAGCTGCAGGCTGTTCCTTGAGACACACCATAATTCCTTTCACCTGGCTGCCCAAGGGAATATGAGGGTAATTGCAGAAGCAGCCCTAATTTACCTTGTCAGCTGCCACAACAGTCTACTCATAGGCACATCAGGGATACTGCTCTCCTCTTCCCACCCACGTACTAACTCTGTATCTGTGCCCCCTCTGTCTCATAAAAGAGAAGGTAGAGATAGAGGGATGATGAGGACAGGCACTAGCTGCAACATTCCTGGAGAATGACAGGTTGTGATATCCTGACTCCAAAACCGAAGTTTGTAATAGCTCCTCACTTACACACTACCCACCGTCTTTGCCAATGATGCCCAATGTCATCATAGGGCCCTGTTTTACCAAGCTGTATGAAGACTTGCAAGGAGACTATCTTCAGATCAGTGAGATTTTGTATGGCTCATTTTCTTTGTTCACTGCTCTTTCTTGCTAAAGTCCCATAAAGACTACATTGTGTGCTGCTATTCTGCACTCTAACATTTGCATCCACTGATGCTTCTCTGTTATAAATATGAAATTGCTACAAGAGGCAAAAGAAAGGGAGCCCTAGACAATCATACCTTCTTCCCTCCCATGCCGTGACGCTAATAGGCACATGGTAGTAGTTCATTGTGGATTATGACTACAACTAACTGGGTCATCCTCAAGAGTTGCTCAAGACCAACTCCAGAACATAGTGACTCTGGCTTTGAGAAATGTACTGAAAGGGATTAGGGAGGGATAAGCCAGAGAAATCGTTCTCCAAATAAAAGCAGAAAAAAATCAGAGTTCAGACCTCTGTGAAGTTTTATTTCTTCCTGCTGCATATAGAGCAGCTTCTCATGTAATCACAAGCTATCTTGTATCTTGCCTAGGTTCCTGCACTTTTGAAAAAATCCCAACCAGCATCTGGAAGAGTGGAGATAAAGAACAACCTTAAAGCAGAAACATTTGGGCTGAGCAGAAGCACATTAACAAGCCAGTAGGAACAGCAGGAATGAAGAGACTTTTGTTGTTACGCGGTGGACTTCGAACACTTTCCTTGCATTTGTTCTTCGTTACTGAAAACCACAAGATTTTCTAACCTTTCTAATTTAATATATATTTTGCGCCAAAAACCTTCAGTGAGATTTTAATGCTCACACACACAAGGAGAGAAACACAAAGGAAAACAGTGATGTGCTTTTGACAGAAGTCTCACCTTCATCACATATATGTGCTTGTTTTTGAGGCATTCTCATTTCAAGTGTTTCTGTCAAATACTTCTTCACATAATGGCCTTTCTTAAAGAGAATACTATTTTCAGCTTAAAGGATGACAGTGGTTGGCATTTATCAGTAATTCTGATTCTGAGCTGCAGATACAGGAATCTGACTTCAAATATCAAATTAAAATCCACCCCAAAAAGTGCCTTTTTATGGGCTTTTAAGGCCCTATTTAATTGCAGGGAACAGATTTTCCAAAGCAAAAAGCATTCCTGCATCTCTTCTGAAGCATCACCTCTAAATTGGCAGTAACCAGGAACTATTGTTTCCCTTACTTTAAGTGCGTAATAACAGGTTTTAAAATGTTTCTACTTATCTTGGGTATTCCTTAACAAAAAATTTATGCCCAAAACATGCAGTTTCAGTAACAGGAACAGCAGGCCTATTGATAATGCACACTTGTGCTTACCATCTGCTGCTATTTTAACATGCATTGATACAGCACAGTTTAAGGACGACTCATATTTTCATAAGGACTTGTTCAAATGCTAATAAAAATGAACAGAGCAATTGCTGGCTTCTCTAAAGCTGGGCTCTGCTTTCTCTCCAAGACAAGGCAAAGCATGGACTACCCTGCACCACAGTAATCCAGGTTACTTATGGGTGTGGAAGCCTGGCGTCCTATGAGGGACTGAAGGAAGGAGTGTAAGTCTTACTACAGTTCTTCTTAGGACTTATCTCTGAACTCCTAGGGCATAGTTCTCCACTGGTTTCTCAGTCTGCAGAGGGAGCTTGAAAATCTTTATGATCTGATTCAGAAAGTGTCTTAGTTTTAATTTGGATTTCTTTTTAGACTCTGTAATATACACCAAGCAGCTCCTTAGGTGCCACTAGTTAAATCGCTGTACTGGCAGGGGCTGAAAAGACAAGAACTGTAGTTGTGAACATTTTTATCCAGGACTAGAAAGTCAAAAATGGACATAAAAAGGTACAGCAATTGTGCTGGCCTGTGATCCTAGTTTGGTTAAAATCCGTTGTACGTTATTATTTTCAAACAGGTGTTGTTGCTCTGTATGCAACTTTAACTACAGATAGAAAAGGTTTGAGAAGGTGAGAAAATTTTGTAATGTTTTTGAGGTTTTTAGCTGGTTTTTTGGCAGCCTTTTTTTTGGCAGGTGGAGATGTAAAAACCTCTGAACTGAGCAATGCAGTGGAAAAAACTGACTCATGGACCTTGGCTGACAAACCCCATGGGACTGGGGTGAAGGGATTTTCATTCTCCCGTGAAGGGATATGGATGCTGATGTTTTCAACCAAGCTGTAGTTGCATTAGGCTGGGGGGGAGTTGTGTTGCTGCAGCTTGTTTGTGAAGCTTTTGCATAAGCTTTCTAAGCTCTGTCTTTTGTGCAGAGAGGCTTCTGGGAACTGTATTGACTCAGTGTCCTGTACATAACTGATTTTAAGTACAATAAAATCACTGAGAGAAAGCCACATCTTTTATAAGACTGCTTTTCTTTCTACAGACACACAGAAATGTTTTATGGGTTTCCTACAGTTCAAATAATCAAAATGCATTAGTGTGCAATAAAATTACTCCTGACATCATACACAGAAAATTCCAAAGCCAGTGGAGGCTGCATGTTCAGAATGGAATTGCTATACAAGGTACTGGTTTCATCAATTTTCATTTGAAAACTTTATTCTGCCCTTGTGTCTGCAGACCAGTGTTGGTAATAATAACATCACATCCTGCTGCTCAAGCTGTTTAATAGATAATTTGTACACTGTTAAACCTGAACTGTACAAAACTAGTGTTAATTAATTGAAGACAATAGTGTTAACAATAAAAGCTGTTAACAATTCTATGTTTTCATGGTACTTTACATGAAAACATAAAGAAAGGGTGTCAGAGTGGTCTCAGCCATGAGCAAAAGCATTTTCTATGAATTTCATCAGTCGTGCTTGTTCTTTTGTCCCTGGGAGATCCCAGGTGTTCTGTGCCCCAACTGTAGGCCACAAGACTTGCTACAGACAGATGGACAAGTAGAGGTGATTGCTAAACATTGCTTATACAGCCAAATATTACTATCAAAATCTAGCCTGCTCATTTCAGCCTGCAAATGGTTTTCACACCAGCATGCTTCTTCAAGGTTAAGTGAGACTGCTGTTTACAACGGAATCAAATTGCGTTTTTACACAATTGACACAGTTTTGGTAGGTTTGTAAGTCAAACCACCATGCATACTTATATTCCCTTTCACTTAAAACCAGTGAACATCCTTCCCTCCTTTAATGCTATTTATCAAAAGTTTGCTGTCAGGGGATGTGTTGGTTAGTATGGGTTAAAGAAGGTAACATAGGTTCTACAGGGATTCTTCACTTTAAGACCATGGGCTTCTAGAACGAGTAGACAAAGAGCCTTCCACCAAGTCGAGCTTTGGCTGAACTTCTCTCTGCTGCCACTACAACTTCTTTCTGCAGAGACACAGAACAAAGGTTAGCAAAATTCAGCTGCAGGTGTACAATTGCCTTAAGCTTCCCTAGTGGAAACAAGATTTTCTCCATATCATTGGTGTCATATAGAAATGTAATGAGGAGAAATGAGAGCAACCCACCTCATCGGAATAGCGGTTAACAAAATGATTTGGCCAACAGATTTAATTTCATTTGGGGAACTGGAAGAAGCTGGAACCAGACAAATACAATCTGAGTGTTTCTCAGAGGTAGTATCAATACAGACGCAGCTGGAGTGTGATTGGATTGGTGCTACAGCAAAGGAAAGCTGTCTGGAGAACGGCTTCACCCACACTCATGCAGCATAATGCCTTTGTTTCAGGTGTTAGATTATGCACCTTAATTTAGTTTAGAAGCATTTGCATTTCCAGATGTCTCTCCATTGCATATTTTAACAGCAAGAAATAAAACACCATTTGTTGAAGGCTCATGGCACACATCCGTAGCGTAGTACTGAGACTTTCTCAGTACTCACACAGATACCATTCTCACACAGGTTATGTCAGAGCTGGAAGAACATTGGACTCTCAGCTGAACACACAATAAGTAACCTTCAAGCTTTAAAAAAGGTTCCTCAGTGCATCACTCAAACACAGGGACTGATTTTCAGTAAAAAATAATGGGCGTCTAAGGGAAATTAAGAGAAACAGGTACACAAACACAACGTAAGTCATTGGAGTGCAAACTGGGCCTCTGCTTGGAAAAACTTGACACATGAATAGCATTCACTACAAGCAAGTGCTAGGAGAGCGAGCCTGTAGATATTAAATGAGAGGGGTGTTTTGATGCCTGGTTTACCCCACAGCTGAGCATCCACTTTCCACATAGGTGGGTGTGAACAGTGCAAAGCCAGCTGGCACCTACGCTTGATTTACTTTGCAATCTCAGCAAACTCTGAAGTACTCTAAAGTAGGTTAAGTTTCAGGCTGTTCTACAGTGATGTCTCTCAATTTGGACGCCAAAATTTTGACAACTCCATAGTTCATCTGCTTGTAAAATGGTGTTAATTACCAGTTCACAGAGTTAATAAAATTAAAACTTAGTTAACTATGTAAAGCATTTACGACTTTCTTGCAAATAAGATATACATGTGATGGCTTGGCTGTTACATGGAAAGGCAGTAGAAAGATATTATGAAGCAACCAACAACAGTAATTTTTCTCACCTTTCTTTCAGATTTCACAGTGACAACAGAACTCCCAAAAAGTGACAGCTCCTGTAAAATAACATGGCATGATATAATGCTGTTAGTTTTTTTAAAGTGGGACCCTTTTGTTTCTCTCAGTAGTTTGTTTTCTAGTTACTTACCTCAGGAGAAGTCAGGACATACTGTGCCTGAAGAAGACAAAAAAAAAGAGAAAAAGTCAGTTGAGAGATCCACAACAGGAGAGCAGAAGACCAGTGTAATAAACTGGTTTCTAAACAACAAAGTAATTCAAGAATGAACAAGAGGACCAAAATCACACAGATTCAAAAATGTAAGTAACCTGTTTTCTGATACCAACTCAGAATGACAGGATATAATGAATTAGCTGTCATTTTGACCTCATGTCCTGATTGCACTGTTTCTTACCCAGTCTTCAGGACAGGGAGATATCCATGATTTGCACTGGCCTGTCACATTCCCTGAGGATGCCTGCTTTCCATTGTAAATGTAAACACAGCCAGCTGCCCCACCAAAAAGTATTGTGGTGAAACTGTTAGTTCGCAGGGGGGATGTCACAATCAGTTCATCTGCAAATATTACAAGGATGACATAACACATCAGCAGGGAAATAATGCTAAACCAAAACACGAGAGAGTTGATATTTACATACTCCATATGCCACAATTCCTATTAGTAACAACATTTCTGACTACGTGGATTAGGATTTTAGAGATGCCTCCCCACAAGGCACAATGGAATTCTTGTACAAGTCAGTCAAGGAAGAAGACTGTATTTAGCACTTCTATGAATATGCAGGTGACCAGTCTTCCTGCTAGCAAAAGTAAAATCATAGAATCACAAAAGAGTTTGAGTTGGAAAGGACCTTAAAGATCATTGAGTTCCAAACTCCTTCAATGGGCAGGGACATCTCCCACTAGGTCAGGCTCCCCAGGGCCCCATCGAACCTGGCCTTGAACACCTCCGGGGTGGGGCTTCCCTGGGCAACCTGTTCCAGTGTCTCACCACTTTCATGATGAAGAAATCCTTCCTTAGGTCTAGCCTAAATTTGCCCCTCTTAGGAAAAAATTTTTCACAGAAAGGGTCATTGGGCACTGGAACAGGCTGCCCAGGGAGGTGGTTGAGTCACCTTCACCAGAGGTGTTTAAGGGACGGGTGGACGAGGTGCTGAGGGGCATGGTTTAGTGTTTGATAGGAATGGTTGGACTCCATGATCCGGTGGGTCTCTTCCAACCCAGTTATTCTATGATTCTCCAGTTTATACCCATTGTCCCCAGTCCTATCACTGCAAGCCTTTGTAGAAAGTCCCTCCCCAGCTTTCTTGCATGCCCCCTTCAGGTACTGGATAAAGTATTTCTAGGAAAACATAGAGCAACCTTCCAGTACCAGGGACAGACCAGGAAGGAGGGGTGGAGGGGCTGCCCTCTATATCAGGAAAGGGATGTAACGTGAGGAGCTGTCATTGAACAGTAGCTACAAACGGGTTCAAAGCTTGTGGGTCAGAATAAAAGAACAGAAAATATTTCACTTCTGATCTTTACCTAATCCATCCTTATCCAGGTCACTTAAGTATACATCTCCTCCAAAGCGAGAAAACCTCCTGTCCCCACTGAATGTGCTGAGCAACGAAGGCTTCGTATTGTCTGTCAGATCATACACTAGAACCAGTCCAGCCTGATGCAGCGCCGAGGACATAAATGAAATTCGAGATAGGCTGTCTAGGAAAAAAAAGAAGGTGACAGAAGCCGAGCATCACATATAGGAACTTAGGTTTGGTGCTTGCAATATTTTGGTAGCAGATAGGAATGGCATTACAGAACATGCACAAAAATAATATAATTTATTAATCAGATCAAATGTTTTATAGCATTAACACTAATTACCATAGAAACAATCTCTTAGCAATAGTAGTAGGTGAAAAATACATTCAAGTTAAAGACAGAGTTCTGCATCTTGACTTTCCTAATTCTTTGCTACCTACTGCCAGAGTAAGGACAAAATACTCAATTGTTTCATTTCCATGAAATACGTAGTCTATTAGCAAATCACTGCCACATAAGTAATGCAGATAATAATGCTACTAAACTAATACAAGGAAGGAAAAAACCCATTGAAGTTGAGGCATAGCACAGAGGAGTCTACAGGTAAAGCTCTTGTAGGTGATTATTTAAAATTTATTATTTTTTAATGACTAAATTACATGGCAATTAAAAGGTCCCTTTTCTAACTTCTAATTTTGCATCTATCCTCCAGCCACATACAAACAAATGTACCAAAAGAGAAATAATTTCCAATTTTCAGAAGGACATACCTGCAGTAGGTGCGCCCACTGCCAAAACCATCCTTGTGATCCCAGCCACAGACATCACACCACTGGCTATAGACAAACCCATTCTGCCCATCACCTGTTAGATTTTTTAGAAGACCTATGTCATTTCCACATAAAGTCTTTTTATTTCAAATTATTCATAAGGTCCCATACAATGGAAGGAGCCCTACCTTGTGTCCAGTCACTGCAAACCAGAGCTTGGTACTTGGTGGATTATAACCATATACTTTCCCAACACTCTGTCTGGCACCCAATGACACAGGATTGCAGCTTGAACTACAATGCAAAATATATTTGTATGTAACAACATAGTTTTGTACATTCAGCTAGAAATATTTCTCCTCTTTATTTGATCTAACAGTGACTGCCAAATTCTAGAAGCCTATTTTAGCAATTCCTATGCTTGTTCTAATCAGTTACAAGTCATTTAAGGTGCAGACTTGGTCTGCCTAGCCAATCCTTTATCATCTGATAAATTTATGTGTTCAGTTTGCTTTTTAAAATGTTATCTCAGACTAAGGCCTATGTATAGGATTGTTTTAGGCATGCTTACCTTTCTGTATCCCCTCTGCCCTCCTGAAGAAAACCCAACAAATTCTTAAGTGTCTCTAAATAAAGAAGACTTTCTCTATAAAGGGTCTAAAGACCAGCCCCCTCCTTCAACAAGGAGCATGAAAGCATAAAGATACTAATTTAATAAAAATATTCTACGCAGGAAAAAGAGGAAAATTCCTGAAAAGCTGGAAGTCTAATCTATTTCACATATTAACTGTCGCAGAAGTAGGGTATAATGGAGGAGAGAGTAAGCTGTCATATACAACAAACCCAGCGCAACTTTTCCACGTAGGGCTACCAATCAGCAGCAATGTTATGTTCTCCAGCTGGCAGCTGTCAAGTGAAAATCCAAACCAAGCATAGTTTTCTTCCCCCTCCACCATCCAGTTGGCATCCTTTACTGACAGAAGTCCTGACAGACGAGGAAAAGATTAATTAAATCTTGGTGTACCATGGCATAGAAAAATCTGTTCACAACCCTCTACTGATTGATCCTTTGACAAGTTTCTATAAGCAAAGTCACACCATCCATGATACATCACCAGTTATTGCTGATTTCATTTGCTCCATCTGCAACTGGTGAACACAGCCTGCTTCTAAACCCTTCCAAAAGCCTACACAAAGCACATGAAAGCTATCGGGCAAACCTGTCCTACACTAGTGACTCCTAGAATAAGCTACAAAAATTAAGGAAAAAAATTAATTATTGGAAATCTCAACTGCAGGATTCTGATAAAGCTCTGAATACCTGCACACACTGCCCAACCCCTACTAACTTTATATACCAGCATACATGGCATTTCCTCTCTCATTCACAACAATCTTCATCACCTGTACTCATTAGCTGTATTCACTTGTAGCATTCCCCTTTAGAAACATGAAGGAGCAGACAGAATCATAAAAAAAATCACCCTCTGAGGTTCATGTGCAAATTTTCAAAGAAGCCAAGTAAGTCCTCCATGGTATCACCAATACACAGTTGAATTCCACTGCTCTAGCAAGGCTTTCATAGAATCATAGAACAGTTTGGTTGAAAAAGACCTTTGAGATCATCAACTCCAACTGTACCTGTCCACTACTAAACCATATCCTTAAGTACCTCATCTACCTGTCTTTTAAACACCTTCAGGGATGGTGACTCAACCACCTCCCTGGGCAGCCTCTGCCAGTGCACAATAACCTTTTTGGTGAAGAAATTTTTCCTAGTGCCCAGTCTAAACCTCCCCTGGTGCAGTTTGAGGCCATTCTCCCTTGTCCTATCACCTGTCACTTGGGAGAAGAGACCAACACCCACCTCACTGCAACCTCCTTTCAGGTTGTTGTAGACAGTGATAAGGTCTCCCTTTAGCCTCCTTTTCTCTAGGCTAAACAACCCCAGTTCCCTCAGCCACTCCTCACAATACTTGTTCTCCAGCCCCTTCACCATCTACATTGCTCTTCTCTGGACATGCTCCAGGACCTCAATGTCTTTCTTGTAGTGAGGGGCCCAAAACTGAACACAGGATTTGAGGTGTGGCCTCACCAGTCTTGCTGGCCATGCTATTTCTGATACATGCCAAGATGCCATTGGCCTGGCACACTGCTGGCTCATATTCAGCTGGCTGTCAACCAGCACTGCCAGGTCCTTCTCTGCCTTCTCTTCAACTCAAGCCTCCCTCAACATGGTTGTATACAAGCTTGGACACTGCATTCTGGGTGGGTGGACAACCAGATGGGAAAAACCTCACAGGGCAGTGATTAGTGGACATAAAGCCCTGAGTTATCTGATCTGACTTCATAGATGTCCCCTTCCTGAGTAGGAGGCTGGCCTAGACATATCCTGAGATCTCTTTGAACCTGAATTATCCTACCGTTAATCAGGAACAAATGAACATAAAATATGGAAGTGTTATTTTACTCAATAAATATTACCTTGTTCATTCCTGATGAAATCAGAATAAAACGCAACCACAAATCCTCTCTGCTGCCCACCACCAGGTGCATATGGAGAGCCCACAACCAGATCAGCACTTCCATCCCCATCAACATCAGCAGCCAGGAGGGACCAACCAAGATTACAGTAGGAATACTGCAATAAACAGTTAGTTTAAGCCTGAAATTAAACTGGAACCACCAACTCTGTACCAAAATAGAAGTAAATTGCTCTAAAAAGCTACCTTTGTCTGTTTCTGCTCAAATTACCCTCCCACTCTCTGACTTCAGTTTTGTTTTCTTTGGGTTGTTTTTTTTTATTTTGTTTGGCTGTTGTTGTTTTGAGAATTATGCATCTTCCTACCCACCCTGCTGCTTCCCCTACACTGGAGCACTAATGTCTTTCCCATATACAACCAACTCAGGCAAGCACTTGCTTGCACCAACCCCATCAGTCCAAATTCCCTTGCAATTAGTTTGATTTCAGCATTCCTTCCTGAAGTCCACAGGCCCCTTTCCCCTCACCTCCTGCTTGCATAGCCCTGTGTTAGCATTATCAATGTACCTGACAATCTATGGTAACGTTTGGTTGAGACAACAAGCCTCTTCCCTCAGTGCCAAAATAGACATACACAGCACCCTAAACAGCAGGAAAAACAAACACAGCATGAGAGCATCTGCATGTCAGCACCACGTATTAAATCCAAGACAGAGCACAAGAAATGAAACAGTTCTGCAGGGGCTATTAATACAACTGCATATTTTGTCAGAGCCTTCTCATAAGACCACCTTTTCCATGTCAAACCTGTCATTTCCACCCGAAATCCATGAATACTCATGCTGTAATGGTTACTGCTATAATCAGGCAATAAGCTAGAGAAGTACAGACAAGTATATATTCATCATACTGCAGGTAAGGAGCAAGGACAGTATACTGTATATTTACATTCATTATACACATATTTAGGTGGCTCAAATTTTGTTAATTATTGTTTAATGCAATGGCACACAGTGCCAGGCACAACAGGTACATGCAATGTTCCAAGCTAGTGGGTCTACTTAAAATCATTTCAGTTCCTATTTGAACAGTTACTACCTAAAATTCTGAAGAGTTTTAAGCTTAATGGATGTGGTTTAAACCAAAACATTGTGTCTCTTGGTATGCATGGGCTGAAAATACTCAGGAACCATTCATTACATGGGCTTATTTGGTAACCTGCAAGTCATTAAGCCTCTGTAACTTGATTATTTTAGTAAGTGTGTTTGTGTCACACATCACATTTTATATCTCATCTGTTGGCCTGTGACAGCAGATGACAAGGCTCTCTGACCCATGATGTCCATTGCAAACTCCCCGTTTATAAATAAAAATGGTACACCTGAATTTCATGCATGGCTTCTTATATTTCCAGTACACAAGTGCTGCAAAGCCACAATCTGATTTGGATTACTAAAGTGCAAAAAGGCCAACAAAAGAGAAACACAGAGAGTTGTCACTGCTCTCATCAAAGTACTCACAAAGGTTATAAATCTTTGTGGTTAAATTACAATGTCACCTTGAATAACAAGAGAAATTCTCATTTCACTGTTCAAAACAACGTGTATCAACAGAAATGTTTTGCTTGGAGGAAAAAAACCTGAACAAACTCATGTGTTTTACTTACTTTGTAAGTAAGAAACTGAGATCCTACAGAAGGTGCTCCCACTGCCAGGTCTAGCACTCCATCCTCATTGAAGTCCAGGATGGCCAAGGCAGAACCAAATCTTCCTGAAGGCTAAAAGAAGAGGGATTGCTCTAGTGAAAATAACAGACCTTTTTGAGACTAAACCATCAAAACCCAATGCACATTTGCAATCACAGCACAGGGAAGAACTGGAAACAGATGACAAAAATCTACCCCAATAATTCTTAAAATTTTCTTAGCATCACTGTTCTCCAAAGTAATAACTACCACCCATGAGCTTGGAGTCTGTTTCCTCTTCTGAGCATAGTGCACCACTGCTGTTAAGCTTATGATCTTTCCTGTTAACAGCATTATAGCTGTGGATCACTAAAACACTCTCTAAAAAGACAGCAGCTGTTAATCCACAGTTCGCAACAACAGAAACAGATTAAAAGGAAACGGATCTCATCTCTCTATACTCTTTTCTTTGTGAATAAAGATATTTTCTATAAAGGATCATTTTTATTACTCAAAAATATCATTTGATCCTGCTTCTCAGTTACAAGCCAGTCACCATCATGACAAATTGTAGATTTCTGTTTTAATATAATGTGTACTCTTAGCTAAGAAAAACAATGTGAGAGGTTATCGCTCATGCAAAAATGTAGCCTCAAAGGCATTAAAAATTATATTGAATTAATTATTTTAAATGAAAAAAGTGGAGAAAATCATATTATCTTAAATGCAGGGATCCAATTGTGCTACACCATGACTTACAAAACTCTACAGCAGTTGTATTCAAGGGCATATTATGTTCTAATACCCATTATCATGTTTTTACCACAAAAAAAAAAAATTGACAAATCTCTAACTTGCCTCCTCACCTGATGACCATGTAGTATTTGGTCTGCTTTCCAATCTAGATCCATGTCCTCTTGCGGCAAACCTGACTGGTTGCCATAGATCACATATACCCTTCCTATCTGAATATGGCCCAATGTGCTGTACCCTGGTGCTCCAACCACCAGATCTTCATATCCATCCTGGTTTAGGTCAGCTGAGATCATTGCCCTGTATAGCGATGGAGCCAACAAAATCATAGCATTAGAATCATAGAACCATAGAATGGTTTGGGTTGGAAGGGACCTTAAAGATCACCTAGTTCCAACCCCCCTGCCATAGGCAGGGACACCTCCCACTAGACCAGGCTGCCCAAGGCCCCATCCAACCTGGCCTTGAACACCTCCAGGGATCCACAACTTCCCAGGGGAACCTGTTCCAGTGACTCACCACCCTCATTGTGAAGAATTTCTTCCTACCACCTAGTCTAAATCTGCCCCTCTCCAGTAGGGAGAAAAAGAAAGTGCTTTTGTATGACACGGAATACAAAAGATGAAATTAAGTATCTTTTTAACTGATTCTCTAATTTAATTGATGGATTCACTTAACAGTTGATGAGTAAATGGATCACAGGTCTCAGTAACATGCTGAAGTTCAGACAGGAAATATGAAAAGACAAGAACTAACTAGTATTTAATTTGGCTGATGTGAAGTAAAACAATATAAGCCATTCAGCCAGATTTACACCATTAATCAATTTTGACTGTCAGCTTTAAAGAGAAACCAGAGAACAAACATTAATATTTTGGTGGACAGTCAAAATTTTCAGAAAGTAAGAGGGAGGTGGGATGAAAATAATTACAAACCATCCAAGTCTAGCATACGGTGAAGTCAGAAAATATGAAGCTGCTGGCTTGGAGATGTGCTTAGAAGATTTCTGATGTGTAGCTGCTAACACTCTCCAGACACTGGTTGTAAAAGCACGGTTTATCAAGCGGAGGGAAGTCTGAAATAAAAATAAAGAGACATAAGAATGGTTAAGACACAGGCTGAAACTCTAGAATACCATGGAACACCACAGAAACCAAGTCACCAACAGAGGAAATCACCACATTGATCTAAGTGGACTCTAACTCATGTCATAAGCACCATTTAGAAAGAGACAAAATCTGTATGCTTTAAATGGAGCACTGCTATTTTTTCACTGCTCTGCTTTGTTGGGACTTCTTAACCTCTAAAGGTGATCATATCATTCAATAAAATGTAAATACTAAAGTGTAAAAACTAAAGATATATTTCATCATTTTTGACAAAAGATGTTTTCCAACTTTACTACAAAATTAGCAAAGTGTAAGAATTGAACATTCATGATGTACACATGAATATATAGATTAACAATGACTCTGGAATCTCCATGAAGTGAAGTCAGAGGCTACTGTCAACATCCAGAGACTCTGCTCCATCAACTCAGCATTTCAGACAGAAGTTAAAGTAATTTTATACAAAGCTGAATTTTACCTGACACATCTGTCACTTCTCACTTACTGTTGCCCAAGACTGTATGTTGAAGTGAACTCCTCTCTCTGTATAATTTATATTCTTTTCAAGTGTTTTTGTAAGCAAAGAAGCTGTATTCTTGTGACATTGATGTTTTGATTGTTTGTTTCTGCTAAAAGAAAGCAAGCAGTAATAACAATTAATGTAACTGAATTAATGACTCGAGTATTTTATGACAAAGCTGGGAGAAGCAAACATTGCATACAATCAGATAGCCATTTCTCCCATGTATAAACAGAGTTCTCAAGATAAACCAGTTAAGCTGACTTGAGAGATTTTCTAGAGTAACATGCAGCAAGGAGAGAATTCAGCTATGGTAAGGCTAAACGTGAATCAGTAGTTTCATAATTAGTGGAACAAAGAGCAACAACCAAGTGGAATGCTAATTCTTCAGACTTTAAGTGCTACGTAAATATTCTTCTCCTTAGGCCGGAAGGTAAAGGTCTCTGCTGGGTTCTGCACAGTTGCCCTATATGAAGCTTATTTATTCATGTTAAGAGAATCTCATATTCACACACAAAAAAGTAAGTCAGTGAAAAGATTTCTAATTTTCAATAGGTCAATGTCCATATTACTGGAAGACCCTCTTTTCATCAGTAAATCTTTGAACCTTCAGAGCTATACTTACATGTAGCTGTCTTTCTGTTTCCTTGTGCAGTTAATAAACAGAGGGTTCTCAGGCAAGAAGCAGCCACTAAAGAAATACCCAGAGGCATTTTAATGATTTTCCAGCAATGGAAGTGAAATTACAAATAAAACTTTTAACTTCATTGATTTCCCTGTTAGAAGTCATCAGTTTTCTCAAGAAACTGTGCTTACTCAAAATCAGAGCATCATTATAATCCTTAGACACCCCTTTCATATTTATTTTAATAACCTTCATAAAGTTCTATATGAATTTCACATGTCTTTATATAACTTTTAAAGGACAGTGAATGTAGCATGTCCTGCTAATAACTTTTACTGAAAGTGCCACTCTGGAACAAAGAACACAACAGATGATTCCAGATTTTATTTCAAACATAATTTCTCAAAATAGCTGCAGTAATATCTTCTGTATAATTGAGTCAATTAATTGCCAGTGTTGGTCTTATGATATTATTTACAGTAAGGTAAATCACAGAATCATAGAATAATTTGAATTGGAAGGGACCATAAAGATCATCCAGTTCCAAACTCTTCCACCTTCCAGCTCCTCCTGTTTGCTGCCCAAGCTTCATGTATTTGTATGGAGGCACTTTAGCCTGGCTGTTAGTCGCATCGCCTTCTTAGCGGAACACCCCTTATTTCATTTAGAGAGTTTTGCAGAATTCTCCTTCCTGGCACCTACTACCTGAGGAGCTTTCCACTCATCTCCAAAGGACTTCAGCTGTGCCATGGCAGCCCCAGCATGCCCCTGGACAGCACGTGGAGGGCCTTTACCAGCACCCCAACCCTCTAACCACGGTGTGTCTTCCCACAGCTTGACATTGGCAAGTTGGCTATTCTGCCCCTCCCCCTTCACATATAGTTTAAAGCCCAATCAATGAACCCTGCAAGTTCCTGGGCAAAGACCATCCTTTTCTTCTGAGAAAGGTGTCTCCCATCCGATACCTATAAACCAGGTGCCGTGCAGGTCAACCCCTTGTCAAAAAAACCCAAAGTTGTTACAGTGACACCAGCCACAAAGCCATGTATTAATAGACTGGGTCTGTCTGTCCCCTTCCAATGTCACTGCCCGCAACCAGAAGGAGGGAGAAAATAATCACCTGGGTCCCAGATTCCCCCACTAGCCACCCCAAAAGTCTCTTAATCACCCTTGGGCTATGTACTGAAGCTTCGTCACCTCCCATGAGGAAGAGCAGTAACAGGTAGTAGTCTTGGGGCCATAACAGACTGGAGAGTTTGCTAGCGATACCCCTAACCCAGATTCCTGGGAGGCAGCAGACTTCCCTGTGAGTAGTGTCTGTTTGACATATTGGACTCTCTGTTCCCCTCAGCAGGAACTCTCCTACAAATATGCCTTTTCTGCCTTTTCTTCCTCATGGCAGCTGTAGTAATACGAGGGGGGTGTCATTCTGGTCTTGGTCCTTCCTCTGATGTAGAAGAGTCATCACCCACATTGTCCTCTGGTCAGTCTTCCACAGCTAGACCCTCATATCTCTTGTGCAGGACACACCTGGGGAGTTGTGGGCAAGGAGGGAGTTCATTTTCTGCCCCGTTGGTGGACTGGCTTCCACTCACTATTTCCCTTTAAATCCCTGCCTACGTTCTGGTGGGGGGAGGATACCAAATCTTCCCATATTGCAGGAAACAGCACTATACCTGGTTCCATTCTCTAGCATATGGCCTGTCAGCTCAAAAATATTGTTTGTCCAGAACGCCATGTCATCCACTCCTCCGAGGAAATACTCATGGAACTTGTCCACCAGGAATGGAGATTTACTAGCATATGTTGGAAAAAGCTGAGACAAGCAATATACTCAGTAAGATCGATTACATTGTCTTGGTGCTGTATGTTCATTTTCATATAGAAAACAGAAAACCAACCTTGCCAACAGCAAGCCTTTCTCCATGCCTGAAAAAAAACCCAGATAACCTTTCAGAAATAAATCTGCTTCATTTAATAATATTTAATTAATTAAACAGTTCTTTCAAGGCTCCTGTATGATAAGTACCATGCAAATCATTACATTTCCCTGTCACATGTTAATATATTTTTAAAAGCTGTAGTGTGAGAAGTAATGATTGATGCCCTTAACGTGGAGGGATTCACAGTTTACATAAATGCTACATGAGTACTGGTAATTAACAGAAATGAAGGATACAACTAGTCTGTTTCGAATCTTCAAAAGCTGGTATTGCCAGATACCAAAAGTCTCTTTTAAATTATCCTTCAACTTGAAAAGATCTACATAAAGTGTAGGTAAACTGTCTATTTAGGTATGCACAGTACTCCTTCAGTAAATGAAAATTACGTTTCTAACATGATTGACTGCAATGGTAGTTGAAGGCACAGCTATTCTCACGTAAATAGGTGTAAATATGTTAAATGGATAAATGTGCTGAATAGCTAAGAAGCTGAATCTGTGGCCTAATAATGACATTAACAATCATTAAAAAGTCCAAATTTGTATTTTTGCCATTAAAACATTCAAGTTTTATGATTGTGAGGTCTGGTAGGGAGTCTATGTTGTTGGCCTCAATGCATAGATTTCTGAGCTAGCATTTCAAATAAGATTATTGTCATTTTCCTACACATGTTTCACTTAAGAAAAGCCAGAAAAAAAAAAAGCTATTCAACTTACAGTTCAAGAAATAGCAGGTAAGTACAGTCAGTAATTGTACTTTCAGTTATGATCTCTTTTCCATAAAACTCCTTATAGATAGACGCTAGGTCTTTGGCAGGTACGTACCTAAAATCAAGATGAATGTATGACGAGAGTTTTTCCACATCACATGACAAAAGATTACAGTTTCTGAAATAAAAATAGCTTGCTTTAAAATATTCTGAATTTCTAAAGACCAAGGAAGGTCATGAAGATTTACAAATGTCAGAAAGACCAGGGTGGTAGGTGCAGTTACTCTACACAACATTCTCCTCCTGAT
Organism: Phaenicophaeus curvirostris; assembly: GCF_032191515.1. NCBI lineage: Eukaryota > Metazoa > Chordata > Aves > Cuculiformes > Cuculidae > Phaenicophaeus > Phaenicophaeus curvirostris. The sequence continues at coordinate 40,977,662 of NC_091394.1, forward strand.
TAGGTTCAAACTCAGAAACCTGTAGAACCATTCCCCTACTGCTACTGCTGTCAGAATTTCCACACTCCCCATGGTGGTTCCCTGGCTTGGTGATCACATAATCTTGGAGGTTGTCCTCCAACTCTCCTCTGTGCCAAGTCTAATCCTATTCAAATAGACACTTCCCACAGCTCTGCCAGAATTTTATTAACGAACTGTGCCTTCTACAGCTAAATAAACCATACCTACTTACACAAAACAATTCAAGTAACCTACTATATCAGCAGAAAAAAAGCATGTGAGGTCGGGTTTCTTTAGCTCAGGTAAAAGCTCTGAGAAAGTAATTGTGTAAATCTAAAATTTCTACTTCTTTTTATGATTTTAAAACCCTCCTGAATCCCACAACATCTATAACCATCAACATCTTCGACTTCTAAAACTTTAAATAGACATCCAAGAGAGATTTATCTAACTGAGTTATTTAACTAATTGCTAGGACATTCCAGTAATTATTTTATACATAATGACTTGTAATTCCCTTCAGAGATAAATAACTTAATCTTTCTTGTTGTGTTCCTATATGTAAAACTCTTTTTGCTTCTGTCCTTCCAGTTCTTCATACCAGGGAACAGTAAATGCATGTAAGGAATACAAAACTCAGAAAAATTCCAATAGCCACAAGGGTTTCTTTTGAATGAAAGATAAAGGACAACATTTTGTTAAAATACAGTGAGCATACAGAGTAAGCAGAAATAATTATTAAAGAAGATAACCTCATTATCTTACCAATTTGATGCCAGATAACTGAAGTCCAGCTCAAACTGACTCAGCACATCTCCTCCTGCAGATGGAAGAACGTTAAAAAAAAACCAAAACAAAAAGACCAACAAACCAAGCTCATTAAGTATCTATCATGGATAATAGCATGGATGAAGCTACGTCTGGCTATACTATCTATGGTCACATGGTAGCTCCTCCAGCTGTATACTTAAGAGTACATAAACAATTCACCTCAAAGCATGCTGCATGTTTTATACTTCCAGAGGGTAAGAATAAAGTAAAATTTAAAATCACAGTAGTGACTCTAGTTAAACTTTAGCATCCTTCAGCCCGTGTTTTGGCTTTAATACAAGTGCCCATATGCCCTAGCTCCTGAAAAATGGAACACGGGGACAGGGAGAGCAGGGTTCTGGAAACGATGGAGGAGAGTAACAACCTTGTGTCCATATGATACATTATTGGCTCCTGCATTGCACAGGGTAAGAGTCAGAATTACCCACTGTGGTTTAGAAAAGACTAGTTATCCCAATAGAAGGGTCTACAATCAGCTATCAGAAAGATTACCAAAATCACCAGCACTGTGAGCTTCTGAGTATGAACCATTAAAATCAACCTGGAGAAAGAGAAAAACAAGAGAGCTGCCTGTTTATTTTTCTCAGCTTTCCAAACAAACATATGAGCAGAAACAAATTGTCCAAGCACAAACAAATTGTCCAATCAGCCCTGAAGCTTACAGGTCCCAAACCGGACCAATTTCATTCTTACAGTTTGTGACACTAAGTCTCTCTGAAAATCCTCCTGAAACAGGGCTCCAGCTTTTTTCTACCCTCCCCACCATGACCAAAGCTAAGCTATCAATTTCCATAAATCCAGTTACATTAAAAAATAAAATAATACAGGCTTACTTCTCCCATGGCCTTTAGAAATCCTTGGTCGATGCCCAGGCTATGCCAGCCAACATCTGCCACCATATGTGAGGCAATTCCAAACAGGAAAGCCACCAGCTTCTCTGTAGCCTACACAACAACAACGGACTTTTAGTAATGCCAGTAATTTTGTTCCTGTCTTTAGGAAGAGGTGAGCTTTTTGTGGTAATGCATTATACAAGGATATAGGGAAGAAACTTTCACAATACAAGAACTTAGCTTGACAAAGTGTTGACTACTCATCCTTGCTGCTGGAGTCACTTTTTGTGACTTGAGAAACTTTAAGCACTTCAAACAGCCCAAGGACATAAAATTACACGGTTGATGTCAAGACAACTTGCGTACTTCAAGTTGGATGTGTACTAAAGTGGTTTTCTGGACTGGGGAAAAACTTTCCACTTCCAAGGAGTGTGCTAGCACAGAGAGAAAGATATTCTCACGCAAGAGCTGTTCACTGCAAAAACACCTAATTAAAACCCAGGTATGAAATGACTCAACTTATTCAAATAAATAGAAAAGTTATTTGGAGTAACTTTAACAGCAACAGAAATTCAATTTCTCCAAAAAAGATTTCTCTACATTGAATCACTGAAATCAAAGGGCTTTTAAAAACATGGAATTGAATCATAGCTTCTAACAAATTTGTACTTCCCAAGGATTAAGAGTTCACAAGATCAGTCTCATCAATGGCCAGTCAAAAGGCAGGCAGACTTGTTCAGGTTTTAAAGAGTGCAAAGAGTTTCAAGTGCTGCTGTACCTGTATGATCCCTGAGTAGACACTGAACGGCAAATTCTCCAGTAAAGAAAAGAAAATACTACTACCTTTAGAATCATTCTTACTTTTGACAATTTGGTTTTCCTCTTCTCCTATGTAGCTCATATACCATAAATGAGCAAATCAAGACTAAGTCTAATATTTCACAAGTGAAAATCCTAAAACATGCCTGGTTTTCAAGTGGTAAACACTCAGCCAGATCTGACTTTTATGCAAGACCATCAATCACATTTGAAATTTGGGACTTAAGAAATATATCATTAGCACCAGACCACAGTGGAGGTAATGGATAGACTTTATATGGAAAACACAGCTTTTCTGTCTAATAAATGCGAAAACAGGATTTCAAATTTTGCTGTAGGAGTGGAGACTTTAATTTAAGGACAGGTACTTTTTTTTACATTTACCAAAGGATGAAATTGTAACAAGTGGAGGTAAAGAAAATATCAGAAAGCAAAGTAAAAAGTTAATGCAATTTTCTTACCCCTTCCCAAGGCTGGGGATAATTCCTTCTGATGTACTGAATACTTGCATTGAGAAATGGCGACCAGTGAGTGTCTTCGGACACATCATGGAATATTCCTATTGCAATAATATTGTATCAGTATTCGGGAAAGAAAAAAAAAAGAAAAAAGAAAGAAAAAATTCTTTTTTTTTCCAAAACATAGACTTTTGTTCAATTTCATGTCATACAGATGATACATTTTACATCCACTTACGTGAGATGAGTCAAAGGAGATGTATTTGAGATTTCTGGACATGAGGAAAAACTTCTTTACAGTGAGGGTGACAGAGCACTGGAATGGGCTGCCCAGGATGTTGTGGAGTCTCCTCCGGAGATATTCAGAACTTGCCTAGATGTGTTTGAAGCATCTGAAAATTTTGTGCCTGCTCTCTTTGTGCCTGCGAGTAGGCACAGTACATTGAAAAAAATGTTTGCCAAGCAGAGACGATAAAGAGAGCTGACGAGCTGTTGACTAAATGAATGCATCAAATTGTATGGCAGAAAAGCTGAGGGGCATGGCAGTCAACTCAAAACATCATGCTTTGGAGCAGGTATCAGTTACCACCGCGTGGAGGAGGGCTATCATAGTTTTCAAAAATCATCATAGTTTTCAAAAATCATCATCATAGTTTTCAAAAGTATGGCAAACTTGCCAAGGTACAGTCAGTGCAAGAGCAGAAGGGCAGAGGAAAGCAGGAAAACAGGTTTTCCTTTGAATCATCAATTATTACTCTCACTTGGATGTATGCAGAAGAGATTATGTAGGATCTAACAGTGACCTTGCCTAGAAATTGCTATGTATCCACATCAGCCTGAGAGCAAAGTGATGCTGATGTGACATGACCAAGCAGCAAAATATTAAATTCTCTAAGGAGGAAGGAAGTAGGCAGGAGAGAGATTGTTTGGACCACCAATACACTTGGCGGAAGACTATGTGTTTGTTCAGACACAACTCTGAAACTGCAGAAAGTATATTAAATCCTGAAATAGAGAGAGCAGTTCCTGTGGACTATTCAGGCATCCTCTGGCCTCTTGACATTTTACAGTGCAGCTGGATTAGATAACATAAGGATGAGATTTGTTAGACCAAAGTGGAACATTCACAGAGCAGACTTCTACATCTAAGCTTGTCTCCTGCCTGTAAAGGCAGTCTGGATAGCTTTGTTCTTCATCTAAACACACACAGTTAAAACAGCTCAGATCTGTAGAGGTGCCTATTTCTTCCAAATTGACTAAGGAGATTGCTGACAAGTGGCACGCGTATAAAACAAGGCAAGACGGACCCCAGCTTCAGTGAAGAAATGTGGGTTGGAGGCTGCAGATAGATAGGCTCTAATCACTGGCCTATTTGGTATAAGGCAGAAGCCAAAACTCTTGGAAGGGAAAGATGAGGCAAACAGAAATAACCAAGTTAAGGTAAGAACTAAAGAAATTCCAAGAGAACATCAGTCCTGAAAACAAGGCAAGTGAGACCAAAGTTTGGAATAAGATGTTTGCAGAGCCAGGCAGAAGACTAGGAACAGTGACAAAACCAGTGTTAAATGCCAGAGCAGAGGGGCAATCTGGATGTGAACTGAGCATCATGACATAACAACAGAGAAGATCCTCACTTAGGCAATCTGGATGAGTTACCCAGAGAAGTGAGATGATCTGTCCTTGTAACCATTCTAGGTCAAGTTGGATGGGGCTCTGAGCAACATGATCTGGCTGAATTATGTTCTTGCCCATAGCAGGGGGGTTGGCCTAGATGACTTTTAAAGGTCCTTCCAACCCAAACCACTCTATGATTCTATGGTTATTTTCTTATACAGTTCTACAAAAAGGCTCAAAATACTAGTACAAATGCTGGATGTTTTTGCAGGATGGTATTTTCTGCCGTACTTAATTTCTTACAATATAACTATTTTCAAGTCTACTAAATTCTGTAGGATTTTCACAGAAAAATACGTCTGGTACAATACTGCACTTAGAAAGCTTTTCTTACCACTTTTGCAGATGGAGGGATAAAAAGCATCAGGATAAGCGCTCCCAGCCTGAAATGCATCTTGGTGGCTTAGTAATAACTGGGAAGAGGATGGAGAAAAAAGGAAATGGAATGCTATTGCACAGCAAAAAAACCCAACCACAGTTCACTGCAAATACTGAAGATAAAAATTAAATATTTAGCAAGATGCAACTATTAGGTTGGTAAAACACGTTATTTCAGTGTCATCACTGTTCCTCATCATCCTGCCCTACTCCCCAACTTGCCAAAATACAAATGCAAAATTAAAGTAATCAGTATACACTATAATTTGAAAGGCCATTTAAGAAGGCATTCATATGATTTAAGTTAGGTGCCGGTGAAGTCACTTTCTTGGACTAGACACAGAACCTGGTTAGCCATCATGCCTCCTCTGAATCACAGCAACAGCTGTGTACAATGTGAATACTTCCCTTGAGTGATCTACTTTGATAAAAGATCAAGTTAGATAGAACGATCTTATTTACATTGTGCTGAGGGATATTAACAATGTTTTAAACATATATGAGCTTTGTTTATGCGTTCATGAAAACTGAGCTTATAGTGCTCTGCTGGTTACAGCCCATGAACAGAAAAAATCATTTACACCAACGAGAAATGATACATGTCACAGACTAAATTCAAAAACTCGCTGACATCTTGCTGTCCTTATGTTTATTAAACCCCCTTTCTGAAAGTCCTCTACTGATTCTTCTAATACAAATACCCAAAGAGGGTATGATTTAAAATGATGGGAAAAAATGTAAGAAAACACACACCGTATATACACACTATTATAATTACTATGCATTTGCAATAGTATTCAGGACTCAATTGTTTTTCAATGAAAGAGTTAAAAATACAGCCTAGGCACAATATTTACACACACATTACTGAGATTAGATAATAAAGAAAAGAAAGGCAAGAGGACAGAAAACCACACCAGGGAAAATTATGAAAAATTAATTATGCTTCTTACCTGTCTATAATTAACATTCCCTTCATGCTTAATGAAAAATTCCAGAGCTCTATGTGCTGAAAAACAACATAGTGAAGTATTGGTTAATAGGTGCTGCAGCCAAGCTCTTGTTTTGTTAGAAGCATTATCAAAACCAGAATACACCGCATTGTTGTATCAAAACCAAGTGGCACATGTGCATGAAACATAACTCAGAAAGTTCTGTGCATGTGAGAGGGCATGTTTCCTCACCTAGGGAGCTGATAAGGAAATACTGCTTCTGTGGCACATCTGGGCACTGAGGTCTCATCAGTCTTTTCTAATCCCCAGCTCCCAAACCGACAAAACCTGCCAAAACTGCAGGGAAAAGGAACTCCCCATGTCTAGAACTGAGATATGGCAGTGAACTGACATGACTACACACATATAGAGCACGGATCATAAAATTCTAGCAGTAAAGGATCAACCTGAACTTTATTTCAGTTTCATTGTTGCCTTTAACATTGGAAAAGGTACCTCAGGAATGAAGGCAGATGCTTAACAGTTTAATTAATTTTTAACACACACAAAAGCCAACAAAAAACTAGAGTCAGCAAGGTAAATAATGTTTACTGCCAAAAAATTTGAGCAAGCATAACAAGAGAATGAAAGAAACTGACAGCACTTTTCTTTATCTAAATCTCCTTCTCATTAATGTTAGGTTCCAGGGATAAACTATTAACACTATTCTAAAAATACCCAACATCCCTTCTAAAAGTATCCTGTTGGAACTGCAGGCATGGGTTATTGTCTTTTATTCCCACACAGTTTTACTCCTCACTTGAAGCTATTTAAAAACTAAAAGCAATCAAGATAATCCAGAATGTGCTGAACTTAACGTGATCTTTACCAAATACACCATATCACAAAAAAAACCCAAAAAAACCCAACCCTCTATCATTCTGCAATAAGATCTAGGCAAACTGTGTGAGTTTGAATGGACTTTCACTTGGAATTTTACCCTCTGATCTAAACCATACTTATACAAATAGGTTAGACCAATCTGGTACCAAATCAGGGATAACTTAAAAATAGATATAAAAGAAAAAAGTCTATTATTATAAGACTTGGGCATTTCAACACACATCTCTTTCCAGTGTGGGACAGCCTCAGTTTGGCAGTTTGCTTTTTCTGTCTTCCACCTCCCCAGCCCCATTCATTGCTTACGTGGGCCTGGTTTCTACAAGTTCACCTTTATGATAAATTTCATGATGGATCCCCACAGTCCCACAGAGCCCCACAGATCTAACAGGAGCACCCTGGGAGCAGAGCCTCCCCACTCAGATCTGCCTCCAGAAATGAGGCCAGGGCAAGTAGGACACGGCTCTGCCAAGCACACTGAACATGATCAACATTTTGAACAGGCAGAGCTTTTCACTACGCTAAAAGTACTTTCAGAGGTCTGTCCAGGATAGAGTTTAGTGCTGGTTTTGAGTCAGAGGAGTTCCTTTCTACAGTCCATTGATTTTTTTTTCTCTGGTGTTTGGATTTGGCAATAATTTACAGAGTCTTACCATCATGGAGTTTTGCACTTTATTAAAAGCATTGATTTTAGCAGCATCAGAGCTGCTCCCAGTGTAAAGTTATTTGCAGACAAATGGACAAAATTTGTTCAAAACTACATTCCGATAGTTCAGTGTACATACTACTCCTCAGACAACCAGCATCTTTAATACATACATTCAGTTTTTCTACAGTATTCTTCCTTGATTAGAAACAAATGACTGCTTTGGAGCAGATTCATAAGCTCTTGTTTCTCTTTGCAGATATCTTGCAAATGCACGCTATTCTGCCAAACCTGTTATTTCAAGCTTTCAAAAGCACGTGCTCAGTAATCAGAGCCCCAGGCTTGCAAAGATGTATGCACTTGCCTAACCCTAAGCAGTGTGACTTCTCCTGCTGATTACTGTCTGTTTCTTGACATATGATTAGGAATAGTGAATGGTTGCAGGGTGCTGACCAGGGAACATATCCCCTCAGCAAGGGAACATATTCTCAGTCTCCAATGAATGCCATGAATAATTCCAGCCTTTAACTTGTTTGAAGTTGCACATATTCAGTATTTAAAGTCTAAGAATACAACCTGAATGGAGCCAACACCATACTTTTTAATGTTTGTTTGAACAACAGATTTAAAATGAGAAATGGAAGAACAAACAATTAAAACTGCCAATTTATTATGAATAATAATTTCAGAATAACCTCATACTACTCATGCGTGTTTTTAAGAATTACAGCAGAAAGCAGATTTTTAAAATAGCACACACACACAAGAAATTCAAAACAAATACTTCCCCACTTTGATGTACACTCGGTTCTCTCCTTAATTCTCTACAAATCTAGGCTGTTAAAGCTACAGATAGCAACCTACCAGAGACACACAACAAAATTATCATTGTTAGTAATAGACACAAACACATAACAGCATTTTATATATTTTATGCATGTATGGCAAAACTATCACACAGTGACTTGAAAACAGAGCTACCACGAATGATCTGTATTATTCTCTAGTTTAAATATAACAATCCCATAGACTGCGTAAAGTACTCCTCTTCTTTCTCCAAACTAAACACTGTCTGTGCAAGTCTCTCAGACACAGACATTCCAGTTACATAATGCTTGTGTTTTAGAAGATGAGAAAATACGCAACCAAATCAATTCAAGCATTTTGCTTATAAAACCAGCTAAGTTTCAAAGCTCAAAACTGAACTACTCATCTATCCTATGTGCTATTCAGATTTTTTAAAAAAATTATTAGAACACTTGAATATTATTTCCTGCCTTTGCTTTCCAGCTGAATCTGAATTTACTTCTCTTCCCAAGCAAGTCAGAAGACAGGAAAATTCATTCTGAACATCTTACCTATTTCAACATGTGTTGAAATTCCACTTGGGATGCATCTTTGACAGAAATGGTAGAGTAAAAACAGCCAAGCAGACCAAATCTTCAACCCAGCCATGATCCTGGCTTGAGCTGTGGTTTTCAGAAGCCTGGAGCAGTAGCGCTGTGACCTTTGAAATGTGGGTTACGGAGCATGCTTTTTCTTTCCGATGCATTGCTGACAAAGTAAGCAACTGCTGTATTTGAAAGGCAGTTCTACATCAATGCTTTTCTTTCTCAGATGAAGTAATTTATATAAAAAAGAGTTGTTCTCTGCTCTTGAATTCTGCAATATCCCTGGGGTTTGAGCAGTGTAAGAAACTGCCATCACTGCATGGCAGCAGAGAGGTTTCTGCTAACATACAAAAGCACAGCAGAGTGGAGCATCCTCCCACAGTTCGACCAGCTCAAAGTGCACTTGCCTTACAACAAATAGGTCGGATTTCACAAAAATATTAAAGCCAGTTGCCAAAGAAGTAGTAGGACAAACACATTAGCTCGTTAGATGCAGGCAAAATAAATTTATAAGCCTTTGTGAGTTGACACGACATTGCACACAGATGTTTGGGTCTCAGGAGCCAGACTGAAAGCCCTTGAGATGGGAAGGGGGGAAGGGGGGAAGGGGGGAAAGCGGCATAGATGATGGGAGGACTTCTGTAACACGCATGGCTATGAACTCCTGTCTGACTGCAGAAGCTGGGCATACTGCTCCTGGCCAGCCTCCAGGCAGCCCTGAAATGATTACACCTATCAAATACACATATCCATTAGGTTACACAATTCTACTTTAACACAGAATTGTTTATTTCCTTTCCAGATCCTTAGTTAGGATAGGGTTGTCCTTCAGGTAATCCTTAAAACAATCACAAATTCTACCTTGACTTGATTAACTCCTGAGTTCATAATTTTCTTAAGACTAAATGTTTATGTCCCTGTGCAGAGGTCAGGATGTTTGTAGATAATACCAAGTGTCTGCATCTCCTGTTAGATATTAGGATGTCTCTAGACGATATCAAGTCTCTGCGTTTCTGGGATCAGGGTGTTTGTAGTAAATAAACAAGGTGAAAAATACATCCTGCTTATCTCCTTGGGGGATACACAGCTACAGCCTCCTGTGGGCTGGGGCTCCTGGAGTCAAAAAAAAATGGGCCCAAAACCCCATCAGCCCTCCAGAGATTGTTTTGTGTGTGTGTATGTGTGTGTGTGTGTGTGTGTGTCTGTGCGTGTAGGGGTGCGGGGGTGTGTGTATATGTAGAGGTGTTGGGGTGCGGGTATGGTGAGGGGTGTGTATGTGTGGGAATGGGGGGGGCGGTGTCTGTGTGTGCCTATCTCTGTGTCTGTGTCTGCATGCCCGTATATCTGAGTGTCTATGTGTCTGTCTGTGTCTCTGTGTGGGCCTGTATCTGTGTGTATGTCTTGTCTCTGTGTCTGTGTGTGTGTGTCTGCGTGTCTCTGTGTGTCCATGCCTCTGGTGTGCTTGTGTGTCTGTGTGTCATTCTGTGTCTGTCTGTGTGTATGTTTCTAAGCGTGTGTGTCTGCACCTGAGTCTGTCTGTGGCTGTCTGCCTGTGTCTGTGTGTCTGTGTGTCTATGTCTGCCTGTGTTTGTGTGTCTGCCTGTGTTTGCCTGTGTTTCTATGTATCTGCCTGTGTTTGTCTGCGTGTGACCGTGTGTCCATGTCTGTCTGTCTGCGTGTGTTTCTATATGTCTGCCTGTGTTTGTGTGTCTGTGTGTCTGCTGTGTCTGTATGTCTGTGCCTGCCTATGTGTATGTTCCTATGTGTCTGCCTCTGTGTGTCTGTCTGCGTGTCTGTGTCTGTTTGTCTGCGTGCCTTCCCGCCTGTGCCGAGACTTCCCGGCAGGTGGCGCAGCAGGACCACACCCACCACCCTCCCGGGGGCGGACCCTACCCTCGCGGCTCCTCCGGCGGGCGGGGCGGGGAGGTGCGTTGCGGCCATGGCGGCGCTGCTGCCCCCGTGCCGCGCGCTGCGGTGCGTGCCAGCCGCGTTGCTTCCGCGGGGCGCGCTGGTGGGCGGCCGCTGGGTGGACGCCTCCAACGTCTTCGCCGTGCGGGACCCGGCCAGCGGCGCCGAGCTGCGGCGTGTGGCCGACTGCGGCCCCGCCGAGGCTAGGGCGGCCGTCCGGGCGGCACATGGGGCCGCGGCGGAGTGGGGCCGCCGCCCCGCCAGGGTGAGCGAGGCGGGGCTGGGGCTCTGGGTACTGGGGAGGAGTGGGGTCGGGAGCTGGTGTGGCGGCATGCGAGGCTGGAGCTGGAGCTGGAGCTGAGGGGAGCTGGAACTGGGGGTGGGGCTAGGGGAGATGGGGCTGGAGCTCTGGGTACTCGGAGTGGAAGCTGGTGTAGCGGGAGCTGCGTCTGAAGCTCTAGGTACTCAGTGGGGAGCTGGGGCTTGGGGGTTCTGGAGCTGGGTCGGGAGCTGGGGCTGGGGGGGTCTGGAGCTGGGGGGGTCCGGATCTGTGGGAGCTGGAGCTGAGGCTGATGGAGTTGGGGCTAGAGCTGGAGGTGGAGCTGGTTCTGTAGCTGGGGCTGGAGCTCTGGGAACTGGGGGCAGCTGGGTCGGGAGCTGGGGCTGTGCCTGGAACTGGACGCTGGGCCTGGGGGCAGCTGGGGCAGGGAGGGCTGTGAGTCTGCCCCAGGTGTCTCCAGGGCTGCACTTCCCCACTCTGGGCAGCCCATGCCAGACGACCACAGGGGCGCTCTCTCGCTTGGCAGGAGAGGAGTGTGCTGCTGCGCAGGTGGTATGAGCTGATGATGGAGAACAAGGAAGAGCTGGCGCGGATCATCACGGCTGAGAACGTGAGTATGGGGTGCTGTGTCCCTGTGGGGCTGGGTGCTGCCTTGTGCCTTCCCAGAGATGCGGCACAGGGGTGCCAGTGTTGGGATAAACCATAGAATCATAGAATTACTAGGTTGGAAGAGGTCTTTGAGATTATCAAGCCCAACCATACCTATCCGTTACTAAATCGTATCCCTAAGCACTTTACTTACTTCAGTACCCCTAGGGATGGTGACTCAACCACCTCCCTGGGCAGCTGTGCCAGTGCCTGAGAACCCTTTCTATGCAGAGTTTTTTCCTAGTGTTTAATCTGAACCTCCCTTGGCACAACTTGAGGCTATTTTCTCTCATCTTATCACCTGTCACTTGAGAGAAAAAATCAGCACCCACCTCACTACAGCCTCTTTTCAGACAGTTGTAAACAGTGATAAGGTCTTCCCTCACCCACCTCTAGGCTAAACAACCCCAGTTCCCTCAGCTGCTTCTTGTAAGACTTGTCCTCCAGCCCCTTCAGTGGCACTGACAGCCATCAAAGCAGCCTGTGTGCGTTCCACCCATTAGCCACCAAATTGGTTTTTTGGTGCTTAAAACACATTGAGCATTCACATCCTGGGTCAATAGGTAATGTGACAAACATTTCACTTCCTGACATACATAGAATCGTAGAACTGTAGAATGGTTTGGGCTGGAAGGAACCTTAAAGGTCATCCAGTTCCAACTCCCCTGCCATGAGCAGGGACACCTCCCACTGGATTAAGGTGCTCAAAGCCTCATCCAGCCTGGTCTTGAACACATCCAGCAATGGGGCTCCCATGACTACTCTGGGCAGCCTGTTCCAGTGCCTCACCACCCTCATAGTAAAAAATTTCTTCCTGACGTCTAATCTAAATCTCTCCTCTCTCAGCTTAGAACGTTACCCCTTGTCTTGTCACTGCACTCTTTGATAAAGAGTCCCTCTCCATCTTTCCTGTATGCCCCCTTTAAGTACTGGAAAACTGCTATATAAGGTCTCCATGGAGCCTTCTCTTCTGTAGGCTAAAATGTACATGCAATGTGCTATTTTGATGACAACAGTACCTAACTGTCCAGTGAAATCAGGCCCACATTGTGCTTTGTGGTATGCAAAAGCATTCATCAACCTAAGCCATGGTCTTCATGGCATGAATGTTTGTGGTTCATAGTATCATAGTTTTTGACCCGAAAAAAATTGCAGTACAATTTAAGCAAGTCTCCAAGTTGCATTCCCTCAGTGTGCTTCAGTTTGCATCGCAGAGCAATGCAGAACACAATATTCAAGGAGCAGTCTTACCAGTGCTGAGTACAAAGAGAGAATAACTTCCCTGGACCTGCTGGTCATGCCGTTTCTGATACAAGCCAAGATGCTGTTTGCCTTCTTGGCCACCTGGGCACACTGCTGGCTCACGTTCAGACAGCTGATGATGGTGTATTGAAGCCTCACCGCTATTGCTGCTGCAATCATATTGTCTGTTTTGGAGATCACAGTGTACATGATAGGAGATATGAAGTGCTCTGAAAATAATAGAAACTCCACAATGGCTGGAATTTGTTTTTTATTGCTTCAGTCTGCCACTTGCAGTGTGTTTTCAATCTGATTTAATCAAAGGGGAAGCCTCTGAAAGAAGCACAGGGGGAAATCCTGTATTCTGCATCATTCCTGGAGTGGTTTGCAGAGGAAGCTCGCCGGGTTTATGGTGATGTCATTCCAGCGTCTGCACTAGGCAGAAGAATCGTGGTGCTGAAACAGCCAGTAGGAGTGGCAGCCATTATAACCCCAGTAAGTATAACTTCATTTTTCAAATACTGTGAAGGTTTTCAGCTGACCCCACAACAAGGGGCCTTATGCCTCCTCCAGCCCTGGCAAACACCCCTGTAAAGTTTCATTTCTGCCTTGTACTTTCTTCTTCCTGGATTGGCAGTGCTTCTTTGTGGTATTGACTTAGGACAAAGAACATCATGTAGGTATGTTTAGCTTATCACATAATTATACAAAATATCAGCTATGTTTGCAAAAACGGGAGGTAAAATTTTGCCAAGTCTAATTGTACCGTTTTTCTCTCATCCTAGTGGAATTTCCCCAGTGCTATGATTACCCGGAAGGTTGGTGCAGCTCTGGCAGCTGGCTGTACAGTGGTAGTGAAACCTGCAGAGGACACACCTTTATCAGCACTAGCTCTTGGAGAGGTGAGCTTTGATGCTAAGCTTTATTTTAAGCAGTGGACTGTAGCTGTGAGGAGTCAGATGGGCTTTAAAAATTCAACAAAATTGAAGTGGCTGTTACTCATACAAAATACACATAATGCAAATTCTGCTTTTTTTGTTGCAGCTTGCCAACCAGGCTGGAATTCCAGCGGGAGTGTATAATGTTGTTCCTTGTTCCAGACAACAGACAGCCGCTGTAGGGGAAGTTCTGTGCACTGATCCACTGGTAGCCAAAATTTCTTTTACTGGCTCCACAGCAACAGGAAAGGTACGTAAATGCACAGGGTATCTTTGAAGATTGTTACTGTGCTTATACTGGAAAGGTAGGGGGAAAGTGTGTGCCTTTATACAGAGCTGTCTTCTTTTCTGGCTACTGTACACTGGTTGTCCACGTAATTGTGTAATCATTGAGATATTGCCTGTCTGCTTTAGTATCAGTACTTCACAGAAGGATGCAGGTGCGCAGCTTCTGGATAACTGTCCTCTATTAAATTATAATGTGAACAGTTCTGTACATCATGCTTTTCTTTCATATCAGAGGGTGACAACATACTAATAAGAACACTGAAATTGAGTTTCAAAGGTGCTATTCAGGAATGGCTTCTGCAGTGGAGAGTATTAGAGAAGTGAGGCCCTTGAGTCTCTCCTATCAACTTTAGTCAAAGAACAAACTTGTCAAAATCAGTCAATAAAACTGCAGAGCATGGCTAGAAACTGATAGAGTTCTATGGGATGGCTGTATGCAGAATGAAGAAAATGTCTGGTATCGAGGAAGTCTTAATTGCAAATCCTGTCAGATCATGAAAAAAATTAAGACCAGTCAAGACTTTTATTACCAAAAAAGAAGAGATCAAAGCACAAAAGAGTAGCAAACAAGTGTAGCAATATTAGTGTATGAAAGCCTGACCTGAATGGGAGTTGATGAAAATATTCTTCGTCATTTGTTGGCCAAAATTTCATCTCTAAAGATTTTAATGAAGGAAATCAGTCCTTATTTTTGTCATAGGAGAAAACAGATTGCCTAACATTACAGAGGAGGTGCAGATAAATTCCCTGCCAGAGTTATTTTTTTCACTGCTTTCCATCTGTGGTTCCACAATTCACATCTGGTAGAGGTACAGACATCTGTCTCCTCTGTTGCCTGTAGATACTGCTGAAACATGCAGCTGGCACTGTGAAGCGAGTTTCCATGGAGCTTGGAGGGCATGCTCCTTTTATTGTGTTTGACAGCGCCGATGTGGACTGTGCTGTTGCAGGAGCCCTTGCTTCTAAGTATAGAAACTCAGGCCAGGTAAGAGTAACCTTTTTGTACTTGTTTCTGGAAAATGAAGAGCTGTATATACAGTTTAAGCTATAAATAAGCTATTTTATGTCAAAGGAAACTGTAGAAAAATTCATTGTGAAGCGAAAGATGCTAGAGTCGCACATGATTCTGAGTGTTCAATACAGTTATCAGCAAGTCTAAATGGCAACACTGTAAAATCCCATGTATTTTCACAACGTAACATGGCAGTCAGTAATATCACTGAAAAGGAAGATATTTACTAGGGCCTCTCACAAGAGGAGGAGAAGTGATAAGGCATTTTGTCATATGCTTTGTTAGCATTAAATTAATTAGTGAACTAGAGCTGTGAAAAGACGACCATCTTGCCTCAGTTCTCAGGGTTATATTTTATAACATGCTTAGCCATCTCTTAAAATAATGGCTTCAAGTCTCATGGTAAATGTTTGTATCTGGAAGATTGCATGTTTGATTCAAGTCTCTTTGTGTTCTGAAGGCACACGGCAGGAGTTGAGGGGACTGAAACACTGTCACTCAGATTGGAAACTTAAGACACTCATGGCTAGATTTTTCCACAGTGATTAGCTTAAAAAAAGTGATAGACAGGATTCAAGCGTACATTGCTTCAAACATATGTGTTTTCGTTAGAGTCAAATAATTTTTAGGAGCATCCCTTTCCAGCCTGAGTAGGGCTGTATGGACACTCTTCCAGCCTTATCACAGAATCACAGAATCACAGAATAACCAGGTTGGAAGAGACCCACCGGATCACCGAGTCCAACCGTTCCTACCAAACACTAAACCATATCCCTCAGCACCTCGTCCACCCGTGCCTTAAACACCTCCAGGGAAGGTGACTCAACCACCTCCCTGGGCAGCCTGTTCCAGTGCCCAATGACCCTTTCTGTAAAGAATTTTTTCCTAACGTCTAGCCTAAACCTCCCCTGGCGGAGCTTGAAGCCATTCCCTCTTGTCCTGTCCCCTGTCACTTGGGAGAAGAGGCCAGCACCCTCCTCTCTACAACGTCCTTTCAAGTAGTTGTAGAGAGCAATGAGGTCACCCCTCAGCCTCCTCTTCTCCAGGCTAAACAACCCCAGCTCTCTCAGCCGCTCCTCATAAGGCCTGTTCTCCAGCCCTTTCACCAGCTTTGTTGCTCTTCTCTGGACTCTCTCCAGAGCCTCAACATCCTTCTTGTGGTGAGGGGCCCAGAACTGAACACAGTATTCGAGGAGCGGTCTCACCAGTGCCGAGTACAGAGGGAGGATAACCTCCCTGGACCTGCTGGTCACGCCGTTTCTGATACAAGCCAAGATGCCATTGGCCTTCTTGGCCACCTGGGCACACTGCTGGCTCATATTCAGTCGGCTGTCAACCAACACACCCAGGTCCCTCTCCTCCAGGCAGCTTTCTAGACAGACTTCTCCTAGTCTGTAGCACTGCATAGGGTTGTTGTGCCCCAAGTGCAGGACCCGGCATTTGGCCTTGTTAAACCTCATGCCATTGGACTCTGCCCAGCGGTCCAGCCTGTTCAGATCCCTTTGCAGAGCCTCCCGACCCTCCAGCAGATTGACACTTCCACCCAGCTTAGTGTCGTCCGCAAACTTGCTCAGGGTGCACTCGATGCCTTCATCCAGATCATTGATGAAGACATTGAACAGGGCTGGACCCAGCACTGAGCCCTGGGGAACCCCACTTGTCACTGGCCTCCAGCTGGATTTCACACCATTTACCACCACTCTCTGGGCCCGGCCATCCAACCAGTTTTCCACCCAGGAGAGTGTGTGCCTGTCCAGCCCAGAGGCTGACAGTTTCTCAAGCAGAACGCTGTGAGAAACTGTGTCAAAGGCTTTACTGAAGTCCAGGAAGACCACATCCACAGCCTTTCCCTCATCCAGTAGCCGGGTCACTTTGTCATAGAAGGCGATCAGGTTAGTCTGGCAAGACCTGCCTTTTGTGAACCCATGTTGACTGGGCCTGATCACCCGGTTCTCTTGCATGTGCTTCATGATAGCACTCAAGATCACCTGTTCCATGACTTTCCCTGGCACTGAGGTCAGACTGACAGGCCTGTAGTTTCCTGGGTCCTCCCTGCGGCCCTTTTTGTAGATGGGCACAACATCAGCCAGCCTCCAGTCCAGTGGGACTTCCCCAGTCTTCCAGGACTGTTGGAAGATGATGGAAAGGGGTTTGGCCAGCACATCCGCCAGCTCCTTCAGTACCCTAGGGTGAATCCCGTCCGGCCCCATAGACTTGTGACTGTCCAGTCGGGCTAGCAAGGCTCTGACCACCTCCTCTTGGATCACGGGAGCCTCATTATGCTCCTCTAGCTCCTGGGTTTGTACACAGACGGAACGACCCTCCTTACGACTAAAGACTGAGGCAAAGAAGGCATTAAGTACCTCAGCCTTTTCCTCATCCCCTGTTACTGTTGTCCCTTCTGTGTCCAATAGGGACTGTATGGTCTCCCTAGTCCGCCTTTTATTATTTATATATTTGTAGAAAGATTTTTTGTTATCTTTCACTGACTTGGCCAATCAATGCTTGGTTCAGCATTCTGCAGTCTGTTTAGAAGCTATTTCTTGCAGCTTCTGGACCTTGGTTGATCCGTATATCAGAGTCCACAGAACTCATGAAACCTTTTCTCAGTGTAAGTGATTTAAATTTAGCAGTCTGGCATATTTCACTCACATATACTGAAAACTTGTTGAAGTTGTGTTTCTAGAGTGAGAGGCATGATGAAAGAACCAGTATAGCTAGGTAACAGCTTAGGGTGATGGAGAAGAGGCAGAGGACGGATCACTGTAGTAACCTGTTCTGTGGCACAAAGGCCAGAATGAATTAATGGATAGATTAAATACAGCATAAACTAGTGTTTCTTTTTCCTTTTCATGTTTGTTTTCAGACCTGTGTTTGCACAAATCGTTTCCTGGTGCAAAAGGGAATCCATGATAAATTCGTGGAAAAGTTTGCTAAAGCTATAGAGAGAGAACTGCACGTTGGAAGTGGATTTGATGCAAGAACTACCCAAGGGCCACTAATCAATGAAAAAGCAGTGGAGAAGGTATAAATAAAAGATTGAGTTTTTTTGAGCCTTAGTTTTCTTTTTTACAATCCATAAAGTAACTTTAGATTTGTATGTACTTTTTCATGTTTGTTTTGTTAGAATATGCTTGCAGTGTGGCTGAAAGTGTGTTCTGCCCTCCATGTATGCATACAGGTGGACAGATGCAGCCGCTTAACGTATCATTCCCCTTTTTCTGTAGAGGGGAAAAAGGGATTCCTCCTTTAGAAGAAACTCATCCATCCTGATTGCTTCCTAGCTGTTCGCAACGACATTTACTGAAATCGGATATGCTGTGAGAGTTGTGTGGTGATTCTGCAATTCTGGAGCACTGCGAATGACAACTTATTTTGAAGAACAGCAGCTCTGTTTCTCAAAAGCTACAGAGAATAGTACATTGAGGTTAAAAAATACCACAGCTCTGGATGTTGTAACCACCTGAAACCTTATGTACCTGGTTTGGGTCTTCTATTTTGGATGACTTATGACTTCAGAAAATGGGTTTTTTTAATTGCAGTGTCACAGCTTCTATAATATTTCACCTTTCCAAAGATTAAAGATTATTAAATTGTGTTTCATATTTTCTATTATGGCTCGGTTATATGCAGGCTTGGTTTGTATCTCATTATACTTGAAGGCTGCCGGAGTTATTTAGGGTACAAAGGTTGCAGTGCTTTGATTTCTTTCCTTCATGCCTTCTCATTGAGCATCACAAAAGTGCAATGTGTGTGTATTGTATACACCTCTATATACAAATGCTCAAACTCTGTTATATACAAATAACCAAGTCACTTAACTGTCTTTCTGCAGTTGCAAAGGACAGTGTTCTAGGTAGAGACTGCTACTTTGGTTTTCACATTGCTTTCTTGTATTCGGATGAATTGTAGATGTAGGGGCTGGAAAATGTTCTTGCGAGTTCCATCTTGGAAGTTGTCTGTTTCTCTTTAAATGACAGTCATGTACTTCTGTTTTCATAGTGCTTGATCACCAACATCCTGTGTAATTCTTAGTCCCTCAAAGGCTTTTTCTCACATTAGATGTAGTCTTTTCATTCCAGCAGAGAAGTTGAATCTTAAATATCCATGGCCCTTATCCTTCTGAAAGTCTGTCAGGCCAAGAGAAATAAAAATTCAAGAAAAGTTTTAAATAATATTGCAAGCAGTCTTCTGCAAAGTATGCGCTTTTCTTCACAGTCTTCCATTTAATACTGGAGATTAGTATTTCTTCATTAGAAAATATATTATTGTTCATTCCTAAATGCTGACTTTGAGATTTTTGCTTTGCGTACCTTAGGTAGAGAGACACATTAATGATGCAGTTTCTCAAGGAGCATGTGTTGTGACTGGAGGAAAACGACACAGCTTAGGCAAGAATTTCTTTGAGCCAACATTACTTAGTAACGTTACAGCAAAGATGATTTGCACCCAAGAGGAGACATTTGGCCCTTTAGCACCAGTTATCAAGTAAGACTATTCATTTTCCAGATTAAAAATCACAATTTAAAAAAGGAATGTTATTTTGAATAAATAAGAATTGAATGACAGTTTTGCCAAGTTATTTTTGTATGATCACACAAATCTTGTTATAAGACTAAGGTACGCATGTGAAAACATACTTTGGATATGCAATTCGTTTGTTTCTCTCTCTTGACCCAATTTTAGCACCTCTGCAACTTACTGAAAACTATTTTCTTTTAAATTGCATTAGCAGTTAAGCAAGGGTAGGTAGCAGCAAAACCTCCATCAACTTCATGATTTGTGGTAAGAAGTAGGAGGCAGGACTTTCCAGTTTGTCATGCACTTTGCTTGTCCTGATTTTTTTGACAGAGGATGACTTGGAGCTCTCTTCTCCTTAAAACCTTCCTTGCCTCCAACCAGAGCAGTTGGATGTGATGGAAGAACATATGGTTGTCTCTCATAGCTGAGAGTGCTTGTGCAGTTCAGGAAACTGGTGGGCTAACCTGTGTGAAGTAAATGTACTGGTATCTAGGGACGATAAAGGCAATCTAAACTACTTGACCCTTCTCTTAATTTAAACTGCAGTTACAAACTCCTCCATTATTTCAAAGTGAAAATTACATTAGATGTTTGAAATACACTCTTGGGGGGAAAAAACTGTATCTTGACTCTCTTATTTCTGGTAAGGCTGCTTCTTATCAGTGAGTCAGTGAGATGGTAGATGAACATCGCGCCTCATTTGTATTTTTTTCTCTTTGTATTGACAGATTTGAGACTGAAGCAGAAGCTGTTGCTATAGCAAATGCAGCTGATGTGGGTTTAGCAGGTATGCATTTCTATCAGGTAAATGTGTTTCTGTGGTTTTATGAGCTTTGTTGTTACGGGGCCACAGTTTTTAATGTCAGTAAGTTTCTTTTTCATAGTTTTCTGCAGTTGTTCTTCCTGTTTTTGATTTTCATGCCTATATCTTTGTGGCAGGATATTTCTACTCCCAAGATGCAGCTCAGATATGGAGAGTTGCAGAACAGCTGGAAGTTGGAATGGTTGGCGTTAATGAAGGCATAATCTCCGCAGTGGAGTGTCCTTTTGGTGGGGTAAAACAGTCTGGCTTAGGACGAGAAGGTTCAAAGTATGGCATTGATGAATACTTAGAAATAAAATATGTCTGCTTTGGAGGCTTATAAAAATCTTCAGAAAGCACAACCCTAACAGCCTGGAAAAGAGTGCTGTAGTTCTAGTAAGTTTCTTGAACCAGAAATACCTATGAATGCAACTTCTACCTTCTTTAAACAACCCTGTGCTATATGTGTAGAGGTACTTAAAATATTCTGTGCTGCCATATGTTTTTACATGTTCTTTATTTGTACATTCAGTTTTCAGCAATGTGATCACAATGTACATCATTTTTAGTAAGTACTAGGTAAGAATGCACGTTTCTTATACAGGTGAATGTCTTCTAGGGAGGGAGGTTTAAAAACCTTTGAACTTGTGGCCTAATGAAGATTAAAGTAGAAGTGATTAGAGGTTTGACTTCTATGCATCACTTCAGTATTTTGTCATCTTCAGAAGGTGGTTTAAAGCTTCCTTGCTACAAAATAAAGAATGCTGTTTAAACTCTATTTTAATGGCAGTTGCAAGAAGCACTTTAAAAAATGTGCAGTGTTGATTTGGCAATTAAATCAGCACTGCAAAAGCTAAGGGAAATTAATTTCATTTCTTGTGTTTTTTAACATTGGTGGAGCTTTACCCATTAGTTATTAAAAATAAATAATGCAACAGAGCTGTTTTTCCTATACACTGATAAATGTACCCCATGAAATAGGATATTTTAAGATATGTTATCCAATCAGGCAAAGAAGTGCCAGGAAACACAGTGCTTTGCAGAGTGGGGTTGGGGAAGGAGGAAAACCACAACTGAATTTCATGGAATTTTTTAAAGTGCACACAAGGTATCATTGACTGCTACTTCCTATTTTTAAATATTTTTGTCATGTAACACTTGAGACTGGGTGGGTCTGGAGCACATTATCTGTCAGTAGAGTGTGTTGGCATTGTGCCAACTGAAGGACCATTAACATTTACTGCCCTTTCAGCAGTTTCCAATGCACTCAAAATGCACATACAAGACTGAGGATTTGATATTGTTATCAGTTGCAGAATATGTGGTTGTTGTCAAGAAGAAAAAAAAGGATGGCATACTTCTACACTAGTTGCAAGAAACTTTCTTATAGCCAGGTTCTAAGCTTAAACTTGAGTGCACTGACTGCCTGAATTTGAGTAATATGCTTTTGTGGAAGAGGAAGCTGTTTGCCAGCCTTGGTTGCTAATACATGTCTCTTGGAAAGAATAACTAGCTAGAAAGTCATAACTTGGTGCCTTTGTACCATAACAGTGACGCAAGCACACCTACAGGTATTGTACACAGGCAGAATATCTGCAACTGAAATTGCCCAGGCTTAAAATACATCTGTCTGTGAATTGCAGTGTAAGGTTGAAATTAATCATGTCACTTACTGCTGTCTGATAGTGCAGTTTTGGATGGGGGGTACTTCTTGGGACCGTGCAGTTGGAAGAAAAATTCTTTAACCCACTGCTGTATTCATTGCAAAGTTACTGATCTGATGCATTGGTGTATTGAAAATCTTGATGTCTTTTCCGAGATAGCACTGTTAAAATTAATGAATTTACTTTTTTCCTAACAAATAATACGTTTTATTATGCCTGATAACAAGCACAAACCATAATTAAAGTGTGTAATAAACTTTAAAAATACCTTTTTCTAGATTGGATTGTGGTTGGATTCAAGCATAGTATCCTTGGGTCATCAAGGTCGATGTCAGTTAAGCACAGAATAATCTTAAAGTTGTCTTCATAGCAAAAGCTATGATTCTTTAACAAAACATATACTTGAATTCTCACACCTCAGTTGTGTTGATTACACTTGTGATAGTCGAGCAATTTTTGGATATTAAAACTGTGATGGGAAAATGTTTTCAGTTAATAAATAACTTCTGTGAAAGCACTGGATTTTGTGGTTTATTACCTTAGTCATTGAACTGACAGGCAGTTACCTGCATTAAGTTTGATCTCAGATTTGCACAGAATGTTTTGTTTTGCCAGCTTTAGCACTGGAAAAAAAGGAAACTTCTTTGTATCTACATGTTTATGAGGTTTGGCTTTGATTTTGGTTACTCCAGTTACAGCCTCTTGAGTCTAAATCAAGTAGATGAGGCATCAGAGATGAGGCTTGTTTGATGTACTATTATGCCATCAGTCATTTTGTATGCATCTCTTTTATGCTGAAACAAACA
Organism: Phaenicophaeus curvirostris; assembly: GCF_032191515.1. Lineage (NCBI taxonomy): Eukaryota > Metazoa > Chordata > Aves > Cuculiformes > Cuculidae > Phaenicophaeus > Phaenicophaeus curvirostris. The sequence goes on from NC_091394.1 coordinate 41,000,633, forward strand.
TTTTCCCTCAAGATACGGGCTTTGTGGATCAGAGTGCTTTTCCTGCTTGTAGAATACGGTTGCTTCTGTAATTCTTTAATTCATTTATTAAGTTTTAAATAGACCTCTTGGAAGCTTTTTTTTAATTTCCCTTTATTTCATAGAGTTTTGAAGCCCCAGAAATTGTCTTCTAATTTCCAACCCTAGTTAGTCATGGGCAATTTCCATTTTATTTTCTTATGTTACCCTTTTAAACAGATGTTGTTTGACGCCCACTGCCTGCCCTCTTTATAATAAACTCCTAAGAAACTGTTTACCTGTTCTACTTGACATTATCATTTTTAGCTTAAATAGGCAGAAACTATTTCCAGCCACTGCGTACATGGCATTTTTTTGGCAAGCTGCTCTAAGCAGTGCTTGTCTGTTGCTGAGTGATACTGGCGAAGTTGCCTTGGGTGCTCAGAATAAGTGATTGAGGCTTTTGATGCTGCTAACAGTGATCCAATAGCATTGAAGATCTGGAGAACAGGTCTTATGAGTAGCAGCTCAGGGAACTGGAGAAAGGGAGGCTGAGGGGAGACCTTATCACTCTGAACAACTACCTGAAAGGAGGTTGCAATGAGGTGAGCATTAGTCTCTTCTTCCAAGTCACAAGTGATAGAGCTCGAGGAAATGGCCACAAGTTGCACCAGGGGAGGTTTAGAATGGATGTTAGGAAAAATGTCTTCACTGAAAGTGGTCAATTGTTGGAACAGGCTGCCCAGGGAAGTGGTGGAATCACCATTCCTGGAGGTGTTCAGAAAATGTGCAGACATGGCACTTCAGGACGTGGTTTAGTAGGCGTGGTGATGTTGAGCTGATGGTTGGACTTGATGAACTTAGAGGTCTATTCCAACCTTAATTATGCTATGATTCTATAAGATAGACAATTGTCCAGCCTGACCAATATCTAGTACTTCATTTCATTTACAGTAGCACTTTGTTATCTTGTCACGAAGACTGAGGCAAGGTTTAAGCAGGCTAGTTCTCTGCAGCCGATCCATTTTATGCTTTGATGATTAATTGTGCTTTCATGATTACGTCACAGAACATAAACAGCCGTTTAAATGGTTTGCCCGTAGTAAAGCAGTTTTTACTGTTCTAAATCAGTCAGGCACATGCTGGGAGTTGGGCAGTCCTGGAAGTAAAAGGAGGTCCGTGCTTTGCCTTGGCACCGATTAACTGTCTCACTATGACTGGCAGAGTCATAAGTGTAACTGGTCATAACCAAACTGCTTATGGTTGAGCTATCTTAAAAGAGAAGGTTTAAATATGGTGTTCAGAAGCTCCAAGTTACATTTTAACCCTTGTTTAAAGTGTTTTCAATGTCACAACTCTGCCTAGGCCCTTCCAAGACATGAGAAGTTGGCAGTTTATTCATTTTATCAGTGAATGCTGAAGCTGCTTAGCGCAGCTGGCTTAAGGTGTTCAGGAATCACTGCTGATTATCTTCTATTGCACAAGTCTAGAGACTTGCATCAGCCTAGTCAAAAGGGAGGGGGAGGCTACCACTGTTACCAAAATGCACAGTCCACCAATGAGCAGATTTTGTTCTGCAATAAAGGACAGACACACTATATTTTATCAGTTCATTCAGCAGCCAGTATTCATTCCCTTGCAGGACTGAAGTATGAACAAGTGAGGTACCACATCTCCAGATATATTTCAAGTTGCTTTTATGATGTATGCTTTTTTCTTACAGAATGACACTTATGGTACTTTTTATTACCGTGATTTAGCACAAACTTCACACATGCTGATGGATGAATTTTTCTTTTCCTGTTCAGAAAAGGACAGCATAGTCCACCCTTGGCTAACAGTGGTGTTTTGGGGTTTGTAGCACACTGGTATCTCCAATTACTGCAAAACAGCCATTGTACTTACAAACAGTCAAGTATTGGATTTGCTATAGAATAAGCTACAGAACTTGTGAAATCATCACACGTGGCATGGCAGCTGGAAAATATTTACACACAATTAAATCAATTAAGGACCTGCAGTAAATGAAAAATCCTAATATGAACTGCAATAATTTTTTTTCTGCTTTCTGATGTACTGAGTTATGTTCCCTATCTGAAAACAAAATAAAATATTGCTTTTGTCAGTAGGAAGGGATCAGATACTGCGCTGCTTTTATGCTCGAGTGCAGACATAAACTATGGGAAAAACAGATTTCTATTAGCCTGACCTGAGTGTTGAGTCCCATACAGAGGACCAAGTCTAAAAGAGTACTTGACAAGTGACTAGAAGGAAAGACAAAAATTTATTTGTAGCTACATAAATGTAGTAATTTTAGGTCAGAAATGGTTCCCGTTACAATACATTGACCTTTAAAATAAATAACATTTTCTAGAAACAGATTCCTAATATAAATTCTGAAATAGCTCACTCATCCACCCACAAGGAGAAGTGCTTCTGTACAGAGACAACTGCTGATGTGCAGCTTATCTGCACTTGATTTGTCTTTTCTCCTTCCTTTTTAAAATTCTGTTTCTAAGATTTAAGGTTCCCTCCCTTGTCTTGGGGAGTTCAGTACCTAAAAGGTCTGCAGAATGGTTTCTCCTTTGCTGCAGAAGTATGGGATTAGTATTCTAGTGAGGATCAATGAGAAGCAATAGCTGATGTTAAGAAACTGTAATTCACTTCTGTCCTATTTGCCTTTTTCTAGGGGAATGTTTACCTCTCAAGCCTCACATAAATGGTTCATAAGACTAAAGTAGCTCTCATTTTATTGCCAACATCCCAAAGCTCCAGGTGAGTGCATCCCATTATCAGTACACTGAGGGGCAAAACTAGTTTCACGTGAGGCTTAAAACAGAAAAGAAATTTGCATAAAACCTCAATTATTTCAAGAACATCAGAACCATCTTGGGAAAGTTTAAATTCAGCATAAAGAACACACGCATGCACTCACTCTGTTAAGTTCACAGACTTTTAAAGTTCCTCACGTGTGTGCTCTTCTGTTTGCCCACCAAGAAAGAAAAGGAAAATTAGCATCACATAAGCAAACACAGCTGACAGCACAAAATACGGGTTTGAACAGTACCTCTATCTGATGCACCTAACAGAAGGAGACTGGTAAGACTCTGTTTACCTAAAAGGACACAGCTGAAATATATTCTTGCACATGAAACAAGAATAACCTTTTTTACCCCCTCTCCAAATAAACATTCCTCTGCAATTAGACCATTCACATTTTGCTTTAATTTCTCAGCAATCTACTCAGTTAATATTAAAGGTTGAACTATAGGACAGAGAATTTGGATGTGCATCTCAGCAGATTTCCCACAGTAAATTTTGCTTCATACTGCACTAGCATTTTGGTTAAGAAAATTAAACACACTCTGATGACCTATCCCCAGCATGGCAGTTTTGTGTTGCATACACACTGCACTGAGTACTGAAGCTGAGTACTGGACCTGTTTAATGCCTGAAGCAGTAATGGTAAGGAAGTTATTTTTCCAAAGTAGACTTCTTACTCAAAATGCAAAGGCGGTTCTTTGCACACAGCTGGAGAATCTCTGCTTGTGCATGCATCAGCATGTACAAATATAAAATCAAGATGCAAAGGAAAATCCACTGCTTGCATCAAGGCTATGAAGCACTGCAACTATAAGCGCACTCTCTGCCCTCAAAGAGAGGCAGTATCTTATCAGTGACAGACTGAATTTATTCTGTATTTTCAGCGGACTCTGAGCCATACCAGAGAAGCTCTCCTGCTTTTCCACGTAGATGAAACTGTTGGGAATATCCCCATCTCTATTTCACAAAGAAGCTGCCAGTACTCTTTCTGTATATGAAGGAAATTGGTGTGTGGAAGTAAACGTGAGGCCTGAGAACCCACTTCAAAACCATAATCCAAATTTGAAAGCTAGCATCAGAGTTCTACCACTGTGTTTGCACCCGAACAGCTAGTTTTCCAGCCCTTTCATTCCAGGTATAGCCTGATATTCTACAAGAAAGCAACAGTTCTAGAAATAAAAATTATACTGAATCAAGACCCTAGGCTTCCTACAGTCTCTCCTAAATTCCTGACAAAATGATGCTTGGCCAAGCAACACAAACATAATAGCACAACCTCACAGAGCCAGAAACTATTATTTTCAACTTCTGTGCAAGTTTCATATTAAAATGAAGCCTGATCTTATGTAAGAGGAATGACTTCTCCTTCCAAGGAGATGGGACAATCAAACCAGTAGAATTAAAAACCTCAAAAAATTGAATTATATTCCGCTTTCAAAATATAACTAACATACTGTTACCAATGACGATGTCAGAGCATCATCTAGAGAATAGAATTTGGCAAACTTCCACTTGCTAGGGCCTTATGCAATAAGAAGATGGTCTCACATTTCTTATTTGTTAGAATGAGAAATACTTAGTGAAATTATGCATACATTCTCATGGCACACAAACTTATCACCAGTTCAAAGATCTGAGCCCACAACATGTGTGGGGTGGGGGGAATAGCCCTGGGAATTCTGCAACATTGAGGAAAGCAGGTTTATGATTCCCGTAGTTGTTTTGCTAGAGAATCGTTCTTCATTTTTTTAAAAAAAGATGTCTGAATTTTAATTTCTTGAAAGAATAAAAAAACCCCTAGTCTTCAGCACCAGCTTTAAAAACGTAAAATAAACCCCAAACACACAAGCTACTCAATTTACAAAACTGAAGGATGCTGCTGACTGCACTGACATGTTCTAAAAGACAGATTTATAGATAAAGGCACACTGGATACAGTATTTAGCAGAAGCATTAATGGCAGCATGGCCAATGCGAAGTTATAGTTGCTTATACAATTATAACGCATGTTTTGAAGAGCATGATTCCTGCTAGAACATTTTGGGAATTTGTGCAGAATGGATTAAGCCCAACATTTTGATTTAAAAAGGAAAAGAAAAACTAAATTTCTTCAGGAATGCTCTAAAGTGAACTTTGCATTTATTATGTTAACACACCTGGAGCAGAAATTGAAAGACATCAAAAGCTGACTTTGCTTTTATTGACCACGTTATTTAAAAATACACACACACATTCATACACAGGGTGAGATAAAGTAGATTTGTTTCAATAAATAGCCTAAAACTCCCATACACGTAGAGCTGAACCTTGGCTTCTGAAGAAAGCAAATCATACCATATATACTGCATCTTGCTAGTGAGTATGGGTAAACATGGAAAACACTTGCATTACCCCTTTTTAGTTCTTCATAGACCCTCACAGCACTATGCCTCCTGCAGCCACACTCAGCTCTCCAGAGAAACGCAGGACTGGGCACAGGATAAATGCTCCTCAGTGCAGAATTAGCAACCTTAGGTACTGTTGCTGGCTGCATTTGAGAATCAAAAGCATGCAACCAGTTATGAGTATGTCAAGTTGCTGCAACTTTTGAAAAATGTTTCCTTCCAGTCCAGACAGTTCTGAGTTTTGCCCAACTCCATTAACAAGAGAAGCACAGAAACTAGTGTTCAACCGAACTACTCTGTTGATAGAGGAAGGCCCAAAATTCACCACCAAATTATTCCTCATTATGGGGGCAGCCTATGGCTACTCCTTGATTCCCCTCATCTGCTCCCCTTGATCTCTCTCTACTGCTCCACCTTTCTGTACTAATAGATTCTCCACCATCAGATTTAAAAAGCTTTAAAAAAGTTTTTTTAAAAAAAAAAGCTGTCCCAGAGGAAAATTTTCTACATCACAACACATCACCCCTCCAGCTCAGACCAAGCGTGTCAGTAAAGGGCCCCCAGGAAAGCCTGTTGTGGCCAGACAATACCACTGACACAGATGCCCTCCCAACCAAGGCTTAGGTATAAAAGCCAAGTCTTCAGTGTGGGATTTCAAAAGCAGTACTGGGTGCATAGTTTTAAAACCTAACAAGAACATTGGAAAAAAATTATCCAGGTTACAAACAAAACATCAGAACCCCAACACAGCAATCTTTCACAATCTTCTAAAAGGATCTCTTCAGACCAACACATCTAGCCACTGAACAGCCACAAAAGAAAAAGTAAAACAATTTCAAGTTCAAGCTAAAACCTGCCTCAGGACCATCACCCAGAACAATGAAGTTAGGCGTTGAACCTCCTGCTTCACATATTTCACCACAAGCATTTCACTATACAAATGCCGGGTACATTCTTTAATTGAGCATTGAGGCTGTCAGATGAAAACTCATGTCAGCTGATGGTTCAGCCTTAAAAGGTCCAGAACTCCTTAAAAGTGTTCCCTAAGCAAAATGCTGCTTAGGATGCTAAAAATGCTTCTGAAGGTGCATTGTATAGAGTCTTTCTCAACTTTCTGCTACTGTTTTCTGGCTGAATGTGGCAGACTCCAGAAAGGCAAAGCCTCTTCATAATTACAGAAGAAACCTAAGGCTGGACTTCTGTGCAGGCACCATACTTCCTATGTAAATACAAGGAACATAGCATCCTACCGGACTCAGATGTATCACATTACTTTACATATGATAAAGCCCAACTGCTAATTAAAAACTCCCTAGCAAAGAAAGTCACAAAGCAGAACCAGAGATAAATACAATGCACTAAAAATGCTCTCTCTTTGTGTTCCCAACATAAACTGAAAATGAAGATGGACCCTGTGGTCACATATTGCTACCTATAGTTGTAAGGGAATTTATCTATACTGTCTTTCAGCATCATGATGACAATGCTTCTCCAAGAGACAGAGGCGCAGGACACGAATCTGTATGCATCTCAGTTACTGTTGTTTGCTGTGTAACAGCCCTGCCTAGTTTCAGACCAGTGACACAGGAAAAAAGACCTGCTGAACTTCAGACACACATTCAGCATGGAACATGCAAGACTTAAGATGTGGACTTCCTTGTTCCTCTAAAGGTGACAAGAAGAGTTAGCTGACCATCTAATCCTTCCTTCTTCCTTCCCCTAACTGTGCTAGAAATTCACCCTCTCATTTGCAATTAGTTGATATTTTAGGAAGCTTTCAGTTCTGTAAAAACAGAAGTGGGCCAACATCTTTCAGATACATTAGACCAGCATCTTCTGTGCTTTTACTGTCATTCAGTTATCTGTCTTTAGAGCTGTAGTTGAAGGAAACACCATTTCTGATGTATCCATTCATAAGGGTTTGGGGATTCTCTCTTTCAGTCTTTTCTCTGCTGAAAATAGTGTCCTGATCACTGTCAAACTCTGACTCGGAGACCATCAGACTGGAGTTGTGTTCCGTACTTCTGTGTTTTATATCTGACAATAAAATGCAAAAGAAGCTCACTAGAAAGGTTTCATTTTTTAGGAACAACAAAGCATCCTTTCTTCTGATGTGACATGAAAGACAAGCAAAAACATTTTCTGCAATCCAGCATAACAGCATGCACCACTACCACCACTGATATAAAAACTGGCCTAGGAAGTATCATATACTTTTGGAACATACATTTCTGACTTCCCTGCAAGCCTATCACTTTATGGCTCTGAAATGTGAATATATGCATTTAAATTTGAAACAATTAGATAACCTTAGTACATAGCTAATTTACTTTTAATAGCTTGAATCTGGAAACTAGTCTGTCTACTCAAATATCTGATTGACAAGAGCAGCAATGGAAGGTCATGGTTTCTACAGAAATGTTTTGAGTGTCTTTCTAGGACTGCAGTTTCTCAGGGTGGTTTTATTTCCCTGAATTCCAATATTTCCCCTGCTAAAATCTGAAAATCAGGGCAAGTCAAAATAAATGTGAAAACAGCATATCAACTGAAGTCTACTAATGTTTAACAGGGCACTTATGGGCCAGAAGGCAATGGCTGTACAGCAATAAAACCAGCTCCAAATTAAAGTGTGTTCAGGGAAGGAGGCATTAAATGGAGGAATTCTGTTGGACAACTAGATGTTCTAAATGAAGATTAACCAAAAATCCCAAAGCCTCAAGAAAAAAATGAAGTGATTCTCCCCTGACCACTTCATTGTCTGTGCTTGCCTCTGCCAATCCCAGGACTTGTAGGTCAGCTCTTGAGATCCTCTGGACTGCAGGTGTCAATTCTAGCCTGGAAGATGAGTTCCCAGCTTAAACAGACAGCGCTTACCGCATTTGGGTTGTAGCTCCATTCTCTCCTGCTCATCTATGTTATCTAGGATGGTGTATTTTGTTTTCTTTCTTATCTTCATCCTCTTTCTCCTAAAAAGTAAGTTATCATAAAGATATTCAGTTCTCACATACATACAAATCTGCTCCCTCTCCCTTTTCATACACATAACTGCATACTCCAATACACAAAACCTCATTGTACTTTCTCACCTCCACTTAAAAAGAGTTGTTCGAATTTACACTTGCATAAAGCTGTACAATCTGGACCAAAGGGTAAAATTTATTTTCTCTCTGACATGCAACGATGAAGAAAGTAAGAAAGATTGACTTGCTTTCATAGGCAACAGGGGTTCAGTTTGTACAATTTCAACATAGTAACTAGACACAAGGTAGACACATTCATGTTTCCAAATAAAAATTCTACTAGAATTGGTCAGTCCCCAAATTTATTTGTTTGTTTGTTTGTTTGTATTAACTAAGAGAATTTAAGTGGTGCTTGACTAGTTATGCTTACAGAGAAGACCAGACAAAAATGGAGACTTGCTCCCTTATATATATGCAGGGATAAAGGCAAATCTCAACCTGTTCTTTCTTAATTTAAATCCTTTCTCAGCACGTGCTTCCTCTGCAACCATCATCATCTGTATGTTAAGTTTCACTCATTTGCAGGAGTTATGCATCTGCTCATTAATACAGAAAGAGAAGTCCCGGAGCTAGAGAATTACACAGTTCACAGTGGAGAAGCCACTACTCAGCTGACATTACAGCAACAGCCAGCCACTTGGCCTCTCCTCTACAGTCTAATAAAAAAATGGAGTTCATGTGGCAACTCAACAAAGCCTTTAAAACCTCCAGTCTCAAGCCAAATCTGGAACTACAGTGTGGTTTTTTTGCTGCAGTTTCCACAAGGCAAAGGTCATCTCTTGACATTCTGTCCTGTGCAGTTCTTCCCTCCTCTTTTTCACATGCATCTGTATCAACTAGCCCTCACTCTCTGGCACAAGCCACATGAGGAGAAAGCCTAGAAGCAGCTGAACTCCATAAACACTCCACAAATAATTCCTTTCTCATCAAATCCACAGAAGCCTGTGAGGCTCCACTGCACACTGTGGGTATGGAGTGGGACGCATATCTATTTAAACATTTCTACTAACAACACTATTCCTTCAAAGAAGTGAAAACAGTATAAACACTCATGCACTTCAAACAGCATCCTTTATAAACTGCAAAGACACTCAGAAAAAAGTTGAAAATACAGAAAGATTTTGACAGTGTTTCTTTTTTGCTAACACCTGAACAAGCTATCTGTTTGCTGTGCTTTTTGAGCAGCAGCAGAAACACTTGTTCCAGTGACAGAATTTGCAGAAGCTTGTCACTTGAAAGAGAATTTCTTATCAGCTCACTAGGGAAGACTAGAAGGGAGGCAGAGAGGGAAATGAGTAGGCAAAATTGTTTAACAAAGTAAGAAGCGAGAAGTTTGCCTGGCTGAGATCACTAGAGTACTCCTTGCCCATCAGCTAGATGCAGCTCATGTGTCCACCCTTCCTTTCCAAGGGAAACATCATGTTGAGAGCAGCTCTCTTCCCAAGGCCTAAAATGCTCCTCTGTCAGTGACCTGCAGGGCGTGCCTCTTTTTTGTTAGCATGGAGTAGCTGGAGGATTCAGTGGAAGTACAAGAAGATCTGCAGTATACTCTCAGCATTTTAACACAAATTGTCTCTTAATACGAAGACACCAGTATTGGCTTTCTGTTTTTCAAAACGCAGAACACAGAGCCACAAATGGATACTCATTTTTTCAACAAAAGTCTGTCTATATAGAAATAGCTACAGGAAGCTCTACATGTGTCTGAAAAGAGTTCCATGGTTTAGTGCTAAAGACTGGACTAAAACATAGCAGTTGTGTGCAGTTTTTCCATATACCCCATTTCAAAAAGAAACACAAATTATGTACCTTTTGCAGCAGCAGATGCAGAACCAGGCAAGCCCTACCATGATCACAATCAAAATAAAACCAAATACAGTCACATAGAGTATACTCCATTCTGAAAAAAAGAAAAACAACAGTGCTTTATAAAGCACTAATTTCTAATACAACTCTATTATAATAACCAATCCTGAGGAATGGGGAGTGGCAACAGGAACTGAGGAAAACTTAGCACCTTCGAATTCTCAGAAGAATCCCTAAAAATTCTTAAGCTTCTACAGTGAAAGTCCACATTTAAAAGTCTTCTTGTATTCCCATACCTTTTACCATACAAAGATACCCAAAGCCTATTCCATAACTGAAAGTCAAAAGGCCATGGTTTCCACCTCAGTTGTCATAGAATCATAGAATCACCGGGTTGGAAAAGACCCATTGGGTCATCGAGTCCAACCATTCCTATCAAATACTAAACCATGCCCCTCAGCGCCTTGTCCACCCATCCCTTAAACACCTCCAGGGAAGCTGACTCTACCATCTCCCTGAGCAGACTGTTCCAGTGCCCAATGACCCTTTCTGTGAAAATGTTTTATGATTCTTACACTATGGAACAACACAGCATTAGGGCAGGTCTGCAGGAGGTCCAAGCGTCAGGCTTAAAACTTACTGTCCCATTTTGGTCAATTATTCCTCAGCTACTAACCAACTGATTCATGGCCCATGGTTACTTAATGGCTTACAGCAAGCTCCTTAGAAATTTCATAGAATCATAAATAGTTTGGGTTGGAAAGGACCGTAAAGATCATCTAGTTCCAACTCCCCTGCCATGGGCAGGGAGCATCCCACTAAACCAGACTGCCAAATGTCCCATCCAACCTGGCCTTGAACACCTCTAGGGATGGGGCATCCACAGCTTCCCTTGGCAACCTGTTCCAGTGTCTCACCACTTTCATGGTGAAGAAATTCTTCCTAATGTCTAGCTTAAATCTGCCCTTCTCTAGTTTATACCTGTTCCCCCTTGTCATATCAGCACAAGCCTTTATGAACAGTCCCTCTTCAGCTTTCTTGTAGACCCCTTTCAGGTACTGTAAGGTCGCTATAAGATCTCCTCTGAGCCTTCTACAGGTTTTCTATAGAAATCTATAGATTTTCTATAGAAATTTCTATAGATTTACTTGAAGACTAGTTCATTGCTCAGCTGACTTCTCCAAGCCTGCACAGTGTTAAGAGCTGAGTTTTATTCCAGCTTAAATAGAAGACCAATTTAGTTAATTAAAGCTATTATATATTTGAAATAGAGAAGCTTAGGTATGTCAGGTATGCTACAGAATAGAGACATGATTAAGCTGGTGGAACTAAACAGCATTTCCCAGGTGCAACAGCCAAACTGAGACAAACAATGAAATTACCCATGCTAAGAACCTGAGGTTTTAAAGGTAAAGATATTGGCTAGTCTAGAACATTGGTGTTTTCTTTCCTTAGGTGAGATCATACTTCTGACACAGCAGCATCCCACTCAGAGAATCTAAGTTGTTGCCTCTTTTTCAGCTTTGGAATGAGTAGCTGAATGCTACTCAAAAGCTTCACAATGCCCACATGATTCAAGAACCCTTTCTACTGGCCCCAAATTCTTGCAAGATCTCTCTCCCATGACAAAGTTTCCATGCTTTTTTCCTCAAATAGTGATACTTTTTAAAATTTAAATTTTAAAACTATCTTATACAGAGGCTACGACTCTCAAGACATTATAATTTCAAGATGTTACTCAAAAATTTTTCTGCAGAAAGATATTGCTGAATTGGGAAATTAAGTGACTGTTTTAGTCTTCCCTCAGAATCTACTTCCTAAGTGCTCCCCATTCTGACAGTAAATAATCAACAGTCTCACAAGATGATGAGTTATTCTTGAAACACAGCCCACAGGAACTAAACTCACCACAATTACTCTCTCCATCATTTAGGTAACGATGAATCAAGTTCTCCATCCATAGCTGGTAGCAAATGCAGCGCTTTGTTATGGGATCACAGTGTCCATGTCCAGAGCATTTTAGAAGACAAGCTAAGAACAAAATTAAAGGGTCAGTTGCCTAAAATGGACAACTTGTCATGCATCCTCTTACTGTGAGATAAGATTGGTGGTGAACCATCTAGTGCATAATATTCTGATATTTTTTAAATCTTCGTTTCCTGTTATGTGTTAAATAGATTTACAGTTCAACAGTGTTGGTTGTAAAGAGAAAGACAAGAATGTATGTTATGCATACAATAGTGAAGTTGTATGCAAGTCAAGAACAGTTTATTACAAGCAGAAATAAAGATGAGTTGAAGCTGTGGAATTCAGACCCATCCCTTTCTCTGTTATATATTTGTAAGTACTTCTAAATATTACAACTAAGGAATATCATGTACCAGAAGACAAGCATCATACCAATAAACTAGAATTTATTTCAGTATTTCAAAAATTAATCTGAGGCCAGAACATTTACATACCTCATAACTCAAAGTATTGCTAGATTAACGTGTCATATCAGACTAAAGTAAAATTGGAAGACTAGGCAGAGTAAAATAGAATTAGAAGGTTGTAACACAGTGATGACCTGACAGTTTTGCCTGACACAGGCAGACAAACCTAAGTTACATTACAGGTCTGTTACTGAATATTAACTTGAAGGAACTAGAGACATGAAACATTTTATACTATGGCTATGTTAGGTATTGCTCAGCTTCCAACAAAAGATGATTCGAGTGGCATATCTTTATCCTCATTCCCTGGGCCTTCCTGATGTAGAGCAAGTTGAGAAGAGCTTTTGCCTGCTGTTACAAATGATGTCTTTTAAAAGAAGAACACAAGTAACCGGCACCAGTCTACCATAAATGAACAAGCATTTTAAGTATTGTCTTCAACATCATCTTTCAGAAAGCTACATCTAAGCTCAGACAGCAGCTGGCAGCAGACAGAAGGCTTTCATGCACTGTTTCCAGGTGTTATGTTAACCAAATGCCTGCAAAGTTCCGAGATGAGCAAGCACAATCCAAAACTTACCAGCTGTGTCAACCCGCAGGACTTTAAAAAGCAGAAAGTCAGCCTTCTCTTTCAAAAGCTGCATGTGAAGAGTTCGTGAGACATCTGACGCCTTTATCAACTTGGAAGACTGCCCATTCTGTACATAGAACACAACCGAAGTGCTGCAGAAAAGAACAGCTAAAGTCATGACTGTTGTCAAAGATCACTTTTGTCAGTTTACAGCCTTTAGTTTTGTTTGTTTCTGGAAAGAAAATGTCACCACTGATAAAGATCTGAGCCAGGAGCACCCTGGTTTCTCAGTTTCACAGAAGAAAGGTAAGGAAAAAAGCAGATGTAATTCTCTCCTTGGTCTTTCTGAGATGTAATTCTCTCCTTGGTCTTCTTGCTTGAAGAGAAATACATATTCATTTGTTTTTCCCATTCTCATCTAGAATCCATCACAAAGTGCTCTGAAGCAGTTTGAGTAGCTTTAGGAAACTGAATAAAAGAGAAGGAAAGGCTCAGAAGCAAGGGAGTTGGAGAACTTCACCTCCCTTCCCTCCCTTTCTAAGTTTGGTGGTGTTGATCTCATCTTGTCTCAGCCACCCTAGGGAACGTCTTTATCTGAAGAGCAGTAATTGGGAGCTGTGATTAAAAATATTACAGCTAGATTTTCCAAATTGTTTGTAGATTTTAAGAGGTTCCCTGAGAACTAAATAGGCATTAAATGGTTTTAAATTATGAAATAATTAACAAGAAGTAACTTGAAGATAACTCATGTCAGTTGGTTCTACCAGTTATGCTAAGAAGTTTCGCTGAGAACGCACAGCTATCTCTAGCCCTCTACACCAAATTAGTGGGGGTATTTTCAATTCAGAGTAAGATATAGGAGTATCCACTGCATAGTTTTTCCTGCAAAACTGGATTTCTGTCACCAGTTACCTGGTAAAATGTTTATGAAATGCTTCGAATATCAAAACCTTAGAGAGGAAGTAGAAGAAAAGGGAAATTAAAAAGGTTTGATCAGATACAGCTGGAAAGTTATTTTGAAATACAATACTTGCTTCATTGAGAGAAAATCTGTCTGTCTCACTCCATCCAGCATTTGGGGAAAAATAACAGCACTGTGTAGAACAAAGACACTGAAATAGATCCACATGCTTTCCTTAAGGGAATAAATTTAAAAAAAAACCAACTGTACTGAGAATTTGTAATTATTTTTTTAAAACAAAACAGTTCTGAGCCTCCAGAGAACTTACTTCATCAGTTTTCTACCAGAGCAGAAACTCACCTTTTAAAGCATATACTGTTGAAAGCCATGGCATTTTTTTGTTATCTCAGAAAAGATTTTTGTGCAACTAATTATGAGCCATGAAATAGTCAATGAAAACCACAAATCTTCCTGTCATGGCAGGATATGTTTTTACCTTATATCTGAGTAGGCTTGTATCTTCTGAACTTTGATATCTGAATCCAAAACATTCAGCAATACAGCCAGCTGTCTCACTAGGGTGTCCTTCTGCTGTTCACTCAGCTGTCCCACTCCAACTTGCAGAATCAGCTCCACCAGACCACTCCTTTTGGGATCTGACAGAAGAACATGACAACCTTTTAGATGCTAGCAAATATTTCAGTACCAACTGAAGACAACATGCAGTACTCAAAAGTATTTATTAGTAATATATTTTCCTGCATAAACCCCATACCTTTTATAACCCAACCCTTTTGTGTTCTTAGAAAAGTACTTAGCCTACATTTTCATATTCCCCCTGAAACAAACCTGGGGCCACCTAAGAGAGCAACCCAGCTTATCAGTTGAAAGAAAGCACTTCTGTGTGTACTTCAGTTCAGTGTTAATATACTCCTGTGCAAAACAGCAAATTGTGTTTCCGTAAATGCTGCCATCTTAAGGTCAGAGATAAAAATTTGACTCACCTAGTTCTTCAGTTCCATGCTAGTTATCTACTACTGGTAATCACCCCGGAAAACAGAGACAAAGATGGACTCACATTGTAGCATGCAAAAACCACGTGAGGGAGTCTAAATGAGGATGGTCAATTGACCAAATAACAAATATGTTTACCTTCACAAACTGAGGGTTTTGTTATATAATACTTGAACTTCTAGAGTTCCCTGCAAATAAAACAGGCTTCAAAGATATCCAATGAGAATTCTGAGCCAATTATTGTGACTACATTCAATAATAAAGCAAGGAACAGAAATAGAAACGTTGCTCAGGAACCAGACAGAAAAGAAATCTCTGACAGGCCTAAGATTTCATACTAATTTCCTGAAACCTCAGCTTGCTTTCATTACATAGCCATTGAAAACAACTCTTATGTATGAGCAATACCAACCCATCAAAAGACAATTTAAAAACCTCTGAAATTCTTTGAGGTTTGTTTTTGTCCTTCAGGATGAAAGACAGAAAACAAGCATAAAGACACATTTTCAATTATCAAACACAAAACTGCAGCATTTGTACCTAAACTTAATGCTCAGATCCCATCTCTTTGACCAAACTGATGAACAACCAGAAAAAAAGAAACAAAAACCTACAATGAATGAAAAGCAACAAAAACTTAATAAAAATATTAACTAGGAAGTATGATTTTTATTTCTTCATGCTTCCAGTAAGGCAATGGGTTGATAGATAGTTAGGAATCCTGACGTACCTTCTTCTCTCAGGCCTACTGAGAGAACAATAAGAAGGCAGGAAGAGAGAGACCTGTTCACATTGCGTTTTAACTTAAGAGAACCTTGTCAACCTGGAAATAAATAAGTGAAAAGAAGACGAAAACTGAGGTATTCACAATGTATTGATGAGCTTTTAATTGTCATACCAGGCTGCACTTCAACAGTTGCTGAATCAATATCTGAGTCTCCTTTAGCATCTGTTACTTTCAAGTGAAAAGTATAGGTTCCTTCTACCAGATTAGTTAGCTGTAGCACTGCCTCGTGGTCTGAGCCGTGGATCACATCCTGCAAAACAAAGGAACTGAGATGATTATACCCTCACAGTGAGTTGCACATGTGACTATCAAGTCACGTATCTGGCATGACAGTATGAGTTCTTGCTTTGGCTTTTGGGACCAATGTGACCTACTCACAGTTTATAGCAGAGTAACACAAATAGTGGCAGTTAATGATGACGTCTACACAGTATGGATATTTTCATTAAAAAAACCAAAACAGACAGAACAACTGACATTCTCAGGTACTCATCTGCTTGAAAATTTGACAGCTTTATTATTATTTCTCAATTTCACTCCAGTATTCTTAGTTCTGCTTTTGCATATTCCAAATCATTTCCTTTCCTGGGAGTTCAAATATTTCCAACTATCATCTCTGCTAGCTATATTTAAACTAAACTTTTTCAATTTTCTCACAACCTCATGTGAATTGCTTCCAGAAGCTTTATTATCATTTTGCTATTTGTCCTCTACTAGTTCTTGTTGATTTGCCACTGTCTTCCTGAATGCAAAGAGCTGTCCACAACACTTTATGCAGACAGGCAAATAGAAGTTATTGCAGTTTTAGTAGCTCATATATAAACTTCAGTTTATCATGAGGTACTTCTGCTGTCTGCCCCCACTTGGAAAGCAGATTCCACTGCTCTAATGACTCAGGCTATTCATAACAGTCTGCCAGGCAAGGTAACTATACATCTAGCACCAAACATCATTTTTATCTTAAACTGCAGGTTTTGCCTCATCTTAAGTCTTTATTGGGGCTTCTTGCTCTCCCAGACTACTCCTCATTTGGGATACCTGGTGCTAGCTTGTTACTATCACCAATTACTCTTTAAGAGACATAACTTTTTTTCTTCTGTCTCAAGTCATTCCCAACTAAGCCCACCCTGCTGCAGTCCTCTTATATAGCTATCATATTCTACAGCTGTACTGAAAATATCAGAAGGCCCATGAATCAAAGCATTAGAAAGAGCAAGGGAGACAAACCAGAAACAGACACCATGCCTCATAGCACTGTATGAGTCGTATCTGCTTACTCTGCCGCAGTGATGCACAACAAGAGCTGAATTTGACTCGTTACAACCTTCAAGAAGCTTACCCCAGCTGCTGGGCTTTGACCATCCCGAATCCACAAATATGATACAATCCCCTGATCATCAGTAGACCTTGAGCCATCCAAGGTAACAGAGTTATTTGGAAGCACTAGAACATGCTTCCCTCCAGCATGTGCCTGGGGTGGACTGTTGTTTTCTAGTCACAAAAATAGTTGGAGAGAAGGATTTACTTTCAAGACATACTAAATGTGATATGTCATTGTCAATACACCCACACTGCAATTATTTATCTGATGATTACAAGCAGTAACAAAAGAATTTTATGTCAAAGGTACAGGGAAAACATGAATAGGTATACAGAATTTGTCTCCAGAATCATTACAACCTGACAAAAACAGAGCCGCACCATGAGGGAAATACCAATAAGAGGTGCCATTCAAATAGGTCTTTCTCAAAAAGTACTGTGGGGTACTCTATTTACAGTCTCACAATAACTTAAGCATCAGATCTTCTCAGTCAAGCAAAAAGATTTTCTGCCTACTTAGAAAAATAATCAAGCATGAGATTACCATGCTGGGCTCTTCTCTTGAGAATCAGTTGGTACCCAACAGAGGCTTGTGTAAGGTTTTACGTCTTCACAATATTTAGGCAAAGTGCAATCAGGAAACTTAAAGTAAATCTAGTTCCCAAATGCTTTTAGCCTACTGCTAGCAGTGAAATTAAGGCATGCATTCAGAGTACTGCCAAAACACACCGAAGAAACATGAACATACTGTCTTCCCAGAAACCAGATATCATTGACTTTGTTTAGAACAGAATTGGTAAAGCTCCAGGAAGCTATGAGGCTGAGTGAAATACCTCACTGGTATGATTATTATGTTGGACATAAATAATTCAAATTTGGGTAGATCTCCAGGGCATTGGCTGTAACTCTGTTCTTTAGAATTGACATTCTTGCCTCTTCCAAATAAACAAGTTGAGTAAACCTGGCCATTGGGGCATTGAATATTTTCAATATTGAACCTGTGACTGTATGTAGTACATACATATTGGGGCTACACTTCACAGCATGAATGACACAATGACACACATCTGGGCAGAGCTGCTGTCATGCGTTTCCTCCTAAACATCTAACAAACTCTGAAACAGTTTAACTAGTGTTGCATGTGGGTAAAACTGAGTCCAGCTTCTTCTCCAAAATTCATTTGTTCTGCAGTCATATCAAGTGACAAAGAAACAAGGCTGCGCTGTTTTCAAGAAGATCAGCAGCTAAGATTCTAATGCAACTCTACTATACTTGCAGAACCAGAGTGCATTGCTCCCCTTAAAAAAAACAAGACATGCAACAGAAAGCTTAACTCTGGACTATACAGGATTTGAAATGTATTATCTACCTTCTTTAAAAGGAGACATAGGCCCATGGAGATTTCTAAAATCACTCCCTAAAAAACAACATGATATCTGGATTATCACCACCTGAGAACTTGAAGTTGCAACAGAAGTTAAAGCTATGAAATCTGTCTTCTCTGTAAAGAAGAGCAGTGAAGCTGCTGAAGGGTCTAGAGAACAGGAGATTCTGAAAGGAGGTTGTAGTGACATGGGTGTTAGTCTCTTTTCCCAGGTAACAAGGGATAGGATGAGAGAAAAAGGACTCAAGTTGCACCAGGTTTAGACAGGGTATTAGGAAATATTTCTTCATGGAAAGGCTTGTCAAGCACTGGAAGAGGCTTCCCAGGAAAGTGGTTGAGTCACCATCCCTGGAGGTATATAAAAGGCAAGTAGATGTGGCACTGAGGGACATGGTTTACTGGAGAATGTGGTTGTGCTAGGTTAAGGGTTGGACTCAATGATCTTAGATCAACCTAAATGATTCTGTGATTCTATGATCTTGTGCAAGAGTTATTACTATCCTAAAGTCTCTTCTACAGCATGCATCTTGGGAAAAAAACCATAAAATCCACCACAGCAACCGTTCCTCTGTATCAAAAAAAATAAAATTAATGGGTCTTTTAATGTTTTTAAGTGGAAATTGATATACTCTGAGACCTCACTTCTCAGATGTTATTTAAAACCCACAGTAAAAATATTTTGCTGCTCCTATCTTAACTCTAAGAGTAAAAATAAAAACATACCCTCTTAATGAAGTGCACATCATGGTCAAAAATAGTATTTTGGAGCATTTTTATCACAACTAATTCTGCATATATGTAACTTTAGAAAAGGTTGCAATGATCAAATTTAATTGTACCAGTCACTCACAACACTACTTTATTACAAAATAGCAGTAAATATTCTTGAACACCATTGAATTACAAGAACAGATATATTGTCTATTTTTCTTCTGATTTCCTTTACATTCTGTCAGTGACTGAATTAATTAGAAAGTTGCTTACCATATCCTAAGAATCAGCAACTAGGCTTACCTTCCTTCACAGAAATAGTTAGTATGGATGCACTGCTTAAGCCCTGTCGGTCTTTCACAGTCAGTCTGAAGCGGTAGGTACCAACCTGAAGACCAGTCACAGTTGCTATTGCTTTGTCACCATTTTCCATCTCTACAGAGGTTGGTCCACTGAAACAAAACATCTCAGAAAAATAATCCTGTACAGAGAGCCAAATTGTTCTTTCAGCAGCATCGCTCATGCCATTTGCTTTTATGTATACTGTAGTTCTTCCACCAATAATAAGCACAAATGGTTAAAGAACTACATGAGTTTAGTTTGGAGAATTCATAAATCCATTTTTTGAAGACATTCAAAGCACCCAAACATCACATACTCAGTTATTAGAAGAAGAGAAAACACACCCCAAGTTCAGCCTCCTCACTGCGCTATTTCACGGGATCATGCAAATGCTGTTGCTCAAAGAGCCACTCACAACTTTTACAGGGTGCCAGCAAACTTCTTCCTATACCATAGATATGACAGCTGCATGGGCTAGCACCTTGCCCTTTTAACACGGATAAGTTAACTTTGCACATACAAAATAAAAAATACAAAAAAATTACAAACTTTTGTACATTTACAATCATTGTTCAAGAGAGCTTTGGTGACCTACTCCTAGAAGCTCAGACTAAATAGATCATCGATTTATTTTATTATTCAACAAGCAAGTGACTGAGAAACCATAGTTCTCACAACTGATGGCAGACCTTGGTACATTACAGGAGAATACCCAAGCCCTTTAATCACTTTTTAACAGGAAGTTCCTGCCATTTTCTCTTAACTTTCAACAGAAGGCCCCAAAATGACACATTACAAAACATAGGCACAGACTGCCTAAGCTTTCCAAGTAGAACTTAAAATTCCTACGTCTTATGCTATGACTACTTGAGCGGGAAGATCCTCAAAGCCGTTCTCAAACAGCACATCACCAATCACAATTGCGTAAGAGGCTCTGGCACCCTATCACTTTCACTTTGTTCTCTGTTTCACTAGGGATTAGTAAAACCTCTAGACACCTGATATTTTCCCAATGGTAGAAGACAATGCCTTGGTCATCTTCGCTTTTGCTTCCATCCAGTGTAGTACTTTCTACTGGAAAGGTCAATTCCTTGTTAGGGCCAGCCACTGCTACCGGAGGACTGTTATTTTCTGTAAAAATAATATTTAGTGTATGAGATTCTCCAGGTAGTCATTGACAGAACTGCCAATCACAGGACAGATTTTACACAGAATATTGTATTACCAATATGATATAGAATCATAGAATGGTTTGGGTCAGAAGGGACCTTAAAGATCATCTAGTTCCAACCCACTTGCCATGGGCATGGACACCTCCCACCAGACCAGACTGCCCAAGCCCCTATCCAACCTGGTCTTGAACACTTCCAGTGATGAGGCACCCATAACTTCCCTTGGCAACCTGTGCCAGTGCCTCACCACCCTCATTGTGAAGAATTTCTTCCATCTATCTAATCTAAATCTTCCTCCTTCCAATTTAATGCCATTCCCCCTCATCCTATCACTACAAGCCCTCATAAAAAGTCCCTCCCCAGCTTTCTTGTAGGTTCCCTTCAGGTACTAGAAGGCTGCTATAAGGTCTCCCCAGAGCCTTGTCTTTTATCGGCTCATAGGTAAAAGACGTAAGTATAACATGCACAAGTCAGCAGAAAATACTAGATGAGAGACATCAGCTCTGCAACAAGCCAAATCCCACAGCAAGTACTTCCCTTTTTCACAGTCATATCTAAAGGCACAGCCACACTCTAGAAATCTTGCAGGATGCTCAATGCATTGTATCAAGTGTTTTATAAAAGGAGTGGTGAGGTATTCTCCTGGTTCCACCATTCCATCTCTTTCAAAACCTCTCAGATGAATATTGCTGTTCTTTAACTGCAAAGAAGATACTGGACAAGGTTTTCTGCTGCTCAAGGTCAGCACGATGCCACTAAGTTAAAGCCAATTTACAGCCACAGAGGATTTAGCCCATAGACATATAAGTATTTATTCTGTTTTCAGACATGACTTCAACAATAGCATATTTCTAGTTCCACACTGTAACAGGACTGAAAGGCACCTCTATCTGCTGCACTTCTAATTAATGTTCTTGATTTCTGCAGTAAACACCCACTGTAAAGTTTTTCCAGAAGGGGTCATCTACAAAATGTGTGTAATAAACAACAAGAGGAAAATGTTGCCCCATGGTGTAATGTGAGACATTCAGATGGGCAGAAAAAGCCACTTTGGATGTAACAGGAAATGACATTAAAAAAAAACCTAGAAGAAGTATTAAAAAAACATCATCTTATAAGGCCTAGACCATTTGGACCCACTCATCATTCAACTCCCAGCTCTAAAAAAAGATGTGCTTTTGGAAAATTCCTTGCTTGTCACTTTTCCCTAGAAAGCACAATGCAGTTCTGGTGAGAATTGAAATCGCACAAGTATTCCTGCAGGAGAACTGTGAAACAATAAGAAAACTGAGCAAAGCACTGACTGATACTCTGAACAGCATTGTCAAACAGACTTCGTAGATTATCAAACTAAAGAGCTGCACTTCAGCTTTTAGATGCACGCTCAAGCACATCTCTATGTAGGCTGCCTTACAAAATCAGGTTGGTGGGAGCCCTCAGGATCACCAGCTGGAACTTCTATGATTCTGCACTTGTTTTAACTGTTTGTTTTGACAGAAAATAGAGGTGGAAGAGTCCTTGATGCAGGGATAATGGACATTCAGACTGCCATCTCTGCTGCAATGCAGGTAGATGAGGTGTTCGAGGACAACGTGAAGGCATCAGGCTGACCTATCCCTTAGGGATCCAGACACACCTGCAGCTGACTTACCAGGCTGTACGATCAGTGTGACCTCAGCCGTGGACTGCTGCCTCGCAGAGTCTGTGACAGTCAGCTGAAACGTATAATCTCCTTCCTGCATTGCAGATAACTGGAGGTATGGTGTCCGCACTCCCTACGCAGGATTTAAAAAGACAGAGAGCACAAAATAAAACAGAAATGCTTATGGATTATGAAAGGTCTTGCAGAGCAAATGTGGAGAAAAAAAATAACATTTGTTCTAACTCATAAATACAGTGTTTGAGCAAGCAGTTTAAGCACCTTGGAGGCAATGAAAAGAAAATTTGATGTATGGACAGATATAAGGTATTCACTATAGCAACTGTCCTTACCAACCCAGAGAAATATCTATAGTCAGTAAACCTGAATTTCTTATGTTGGCCTAAATGCTGCTTTATTTCTGAACAGCAATAACTGTGGAAAGCATGGAACACTAACTTTCTCAATTAGGAAATTAAACAGTGATAGAAATTACTACAACTCTATTTCCTTATAAAATATTTCCTCTATTTCCTTAGAGACATTTTAAAAACAAACATGACATTCTTTAAGGTAATAAATAAAAATATTTATTAAAAAATCATTAAATACAAAACCAAGCTTTGACTTGATTACAGCCAGACAGGCTTATGGAAAAACATACTAAATAAGACAACTCTGTCTTCAGTATGTGCTTCCAGCACATACTTGATATCTATATAAGTTTATAAAACCACTGAGCCTAGCTACAGGTCCTTTTGCCAATAAAATGAATGCTTGTGACATCTCTCTTATGACGAATAACACATCACAATGTAATTGGGAGGTGTGGTGATCATGTTGATAAAAATAATAATGATAATTAAGGAACTTGATACATGATTAACTAACCAGCAGAGGTACTTGTTACATTGCCACACTTGTTACATATCAACAGAAACTGCGGACACCTAAGACCAGTGTCCTCACCTTTAGGGACAAGAGAAAGATTACTGGGCTCTTGAAAAAAAAATTGTAAAATGCTCTTGCATTTCCACATTAAATAGCTAATGACTCCATTAGATATAGAATCACAGAATGATTTGGGTTGGAAGAGACCTTAAAGATCATCTTCTTCCAACCCCCCTGCCATGGGCAGGGACACCTCCTATTGGATCAGGTTTCTTATAGCCTCGTCCAGCCTGGTCTTGAACACCTCCAGAGATGGGGCATCTGCAGCTTCTCTGGGCAACCTCCTCACAGGAAAACATTTCTTCCTTCCACCTAATCTAAAACTCCCCTCTTTCAGCTTAAACCCATTACCCCTCGTCCTATGACTACACTCCCCAATAAGCAGTCATTCCCTTCTTTCAGGAAGTTTGCTTTGAGTTGGAATAGTTCTCAAAAACTAGAAGTTCAGGTTGCGTGGATGCTTTTGGAAAGTGTTTGTCTTGGTTGATGAACCAAAATGAGCCATTATGCTATAAGCCCTTCCATAATTTTTTAATTGCCTCTATGGTATATGCTTGCAACAAATATTACTCCTTTCCTAAGCAGATCTACAAAGTGTTCTCTTTAGAGTTCTTAAGGTCTAAAGTATTTGCAACATAGCACAAATTATGTCTCATAAAAAAACGGCTTCTGAGCTTCAGAGAGCTTCATTACATTAATTACCTCAACTGCTTATACAGCTACAAGAATCTTCAACTTCTTACTGAGTGCAAGTCCACTAAAAATTATCTATTTTTCTCAGATTAAATAAAATACGCCCATGAAAATAATTACGAAAAAATATCCTTCACAGCAAACCCATGTTTTACTGACCATAAAAACCGCACTACAGAGCATGGCTGGATAACACTGCCAAAAGTTGTCTTGTCTTTCACTAAGGAAACTAACTTTCTTTTTGAGCCCTACTTTCTCCAGGAGAAAGCCTTATAAGAAAACCTTGACTACCTCTACATTTTCTCAAAACCAGTTTTTAGCATGTCTAGCATCTCAGAAGATGGAAACCGGTGGACCACGCTCTAGGATTAAGGGATAGACACTGTGAACTTGAAGTCTTTCCAAACCACCAGGGAAAAAACAACAGCAGGAATCAGAAATGGCCACAAGGAATAAAAAATATTTTGAGAAGGTATTAAAAGTAGTATCTGAAATAGGAGCTGAATACATCAAAGAGTTTAAAAAAAAATAAAGAGTAACAACACAACACTCTACATATTTCAGTGCTTCTGAGTAGTCATTTAGCTATGCGTTTGTTCATGTTAGAGGCAAAGATAAAAGAGCTTTCTAGTCCTGTGCAAGAAGACATAGACATACCTGCATCGCTACAACCTTGCCTTTGCTTTTGGGGCTGAGCGACCACTCATAGCTGACAATTTTGTGGTCATCACTACTCCGGTTTCCATTCAGCGTGATGAAGTTCTGAGGCAAGGTGACTGCCTGATTAGGTCCTGCATTGGCAATAGGTGGGTAATCCACTGGTTTGTTGACAGTCAGAGATGCAGTGGTGGAGTCAGCTGCTCCATCTGAATCAATCACCATAAGTCTACAACAGGACAAAAAGTATTGGAAATCTGTTAAGATGGACTTCTGCCAAGCCCTAAGTTGAAACGTTAGCTTTTTCTGGCGCTTTTTCAAACACCACCTAAAACAGAACCACTGATTAGATTTCAAGAACTTCTGCTTCAGAAACACATATCTTTCAGCTAGGGTAGGAAAGAAATTCAGAAGACTATTTACAAACACAGCTTCCAATACTTAAGCAAAAAAAAAAAAAAAGCCTAGCTATTCTAGATCCCAGATGAAACATCTTCCCTGCAGTCAATGGAAACAACAATTTCAAATAGATTTCACTGCAAATTCTTTTAAAAAGTTACTCCATAAAAAACACAGAATTCCTACATGAGCCATTTGGAACAGGCCTGTTAACACCTGTATCCAAAACTACTCTGGAAGCTCTGCTTATGATCCAGTAGCAGTTCTAAACTTCTTTCTTTCTGACACACTATTACTAATTTTAATGGAGCTCACCTCCAATTTTAAATTAATGGAGCTTAATGACCTCCAATTTTTGCCAATGTCAAGTCATAGAACTAAAAAACGTACAGGGTTTAGAAAAAACACTATTGCCTCTCAGAAACACAACAACAAATCAACTTAAAATGAAACTGCTGCAGACACCTGAAAATGATGAAATACTGCTCTCCACAGTGCTAACCGAAATCATCTCTAATTCCCCTCTGTTGCGAAGACTGCGTACATCTGATCACATGGAAGGGAACCACTCCTGAAGCCTTCCCTGAGTGGAAAAAAAACTAGTGCTCATTAATTCTGTCATTAGAACACATACCTTTGCAGTGGGAGCACATCCATGAGAATTAAGAGCACTGGATTTGGTTGACCAGCTAATTTCCTGCAAGCCTAAAGACACTGCTCTATTGTGCAAGTACCTCAGCCTCCCACAAAGTCACAAAGATATAACGTGATTTCTTAGTTCCCTAGGGTTTGTAACACACATAGAGCATTGCTTGTAAGCATGCTTGTGCTTTTTAATACAGAAGAAAATCCTATGCTCATTTCTGCCACTGTACAATACGGAGCAATTCCAATAAAAAACATCATATGAAAGCCGAAGATCTGCAATTTTTGGTGAACCTTATGCAAAGCACCATATTTAATGTGTGTGTACACTGACTTCAACATTCTGCTGATGCTACAGTGATACATAAGCTGTTACCCACTGGCAGCCAGACAAGCAAGGCTGGGTCAGAGGGAAGTCTACCTCTGCGCAGAGCAGGCTTTAAGTTAAAATGTTCAGAAAACGAATTCTGATTTTAAACAAAGCATACAGAACTACAAACATTGCTTCCATTCTGTGGACATAATCCAGCTTCAGCAACGCATAAATGGATGAAAACAGTACCAAGGCAAAGGGTTTTACGAAGAACAAAATGACTCAGTAAAATCAGCATACAACAACCCCTTGCAAGGATCAGTCTCCCAGCACTGTTCTGTCTGCCTTTACACTTCAGGGGCTGACTTTCACAGCCTGATTGCAGAGTTTCATCCCAGGACACTTACCAACTTCTAAGCTGGAAATAAATATATAAATAAATAAATAAATAAATAAATAAATAAATATGTTCTGCCACAGTTGTTATTGCTGGGAGTGGGAGGAACTTAATTTCTGACACCTTGTCATGCATAACTATGTGCTGTAAAGTACATAGTACACTACACCAGTATCACAAAATCACTGCAAAGACTTTTTAATAAAACTATTCCCCACATCTCACCACTGGGCAAGATAAAGAGTAATAGCAGGCAGAAGAAAAATGAGGTTTTTTGTTTGAGGGGGTCATCTGTGAGCACAAAGAGAAACAAACATTTACGTGACATAACAGAAATAGTTAAAGCCCCAAGAGAAAGTAACTGTGCAGGTACCTGAAAGTGTAGTTTCCAGGAACAAGGTTAGACAAGTGCAAGACAGGTGTGTCAGCAGATGTTTTCTGCTCTCGCAAGGGACCTTTAATTTCCTCCCAGTGGTAACTCACTATCTTCATATCATCTACACTTTCTACATTCATTAAAGAAAAACCAAATCAGTTTCTTGCAGCAGCTGCTGGAATGAATGCTGAAGTCTTTCATGCACTGATCTCTAACCAGTTTTTCACAATTAACTTTTAAAGCATATTCAAACAGGGTTGATGAACTGTAGCTGTTATACCACAGATTCCAAGTTACATTTGGCATGGTTTATCTAAACAAACAAACAAAAATTTCTGCACACACAGTGATAAAAATCAGTCTCAGACTGCACATTCCAATTTGTCTGTTCTCAGTAATTATGAATGTAATAGCACAGAGGCCTCCCAGGCAGGACAGGAAAAAGCTGTAAGAGTAGCTGCTTTTGGGATGAAGCAGCTTCTGTCCCCAAGTTGACACCTCAATCCCCAGGTGGAAGGCTGCGTTTTATCACTTTTTTATTTATTAAAAACTTATAGCTGGGCTCAAATCCCCAAAATAAATCATGATTCAAGGAATTTCTGAGTGGAGTGAGAAGAAGAAATTTCACTTGTAATTGACAAACAATAATATTATAACAGGATATTAAAAATACAAGGTATAAGCACAGAATGGTCCAGTACATACGACTACCATCAATGAAAGTAGAAGTTGTAGGCAAAGAAACTTCTTGTACTTCGGGTGAAGCAATGGCAACTGGAGGCTGGTTGACTCTGACTGCTGTGAGAAAGACAGGGCAAGCAGAATTAGTGAAAGCTCAGGCAAAACTAACCTGTTAACTCTATAGATCACTACTCTCCAGCAATTTAAATTTAGGACTTACAGCTTTGCAGCATCTGCTCTCCTTTTTGGACAAGAGAAAGAAAAGGTTACTAAAGAGCAGTGCACTGATGCAGCAGTCCTCTGCCACAGCCACTTCCACCTGGTGTAATTCAGATCAGACCTGTGCACTGCAACTTGCAGCTACTGTTGATTCAGCACCTAATTGATGTTGCACAGGAGAAGGGGAACATAAAAGGTGGCATGATGTTATCTCAGGCCTTGCCTGAAGAGGGTGAAAGACTGGAGAGCACTTAAACACATTGAGTAAGATCCTTAACTCTACTTCCTTAAAATGTTTTATAGACATCAAAATACGAAAGATCTCTGCATGTCTGGACTACCAGATGTCCTTAACAGACAGTAACTGACAGACTATTATATAAGTAGTACTACTTTTTCTGAAGAAACTACTTTCATTATTTTAGCCAACTGATTTACCTGGTTTGACTGTGACGTTTACAAAACCTTCACCAAACGCATTTTCACCTGAAACTGTCACTTTGAAGGCATAAAGTCCCTCTGATAACTGAGACAAACACAGAACAAATCGGGTTATAAGGGGTATTATACAAAAGCCGTATGCACAAATCTGCCAATCATGTTGTAAACGCAGAAAAGTCTGGATATATGAAACCTAGACCTCCTTTTATAAACACATACACAAAAGGCCACTAGTCAGTGCCCAAAAGTGGAGAATACAAAGCAAACACTTAGGAATTTTTACTTGTTTTTATTAGAGCGCTCTACAAAAGACATTTCTAATCTGGCAAAGATTTGGTGACACACAGAAGTGAAGATACTCCAACAGTTATTTAGACTCCTTGAATAACGGTGCCCTTCCCCATAGGTTAGATTCCTGTGAAAAGACCAAACAAACACAATGAGCCTGAACTTACAGCTCACTTACATGAGAGAGCTTCAAGGTCTGGCTGTGCCTACACTCCATTTCACCACCAGAGTCAGCAGGGTGACTGATTAAACTCCACTCATAGGTGTAGGCTGTTTCTAAGATCAATAACACAGCATAAGAATAATCAGATTTGCCTTCATGATAAGCCAAGGAAGCAAAGAAATCAAGTTCACCATCCTTCAGCCAAAATGCTACAGTAGGAAATCATGACTGCTACTGTTTAAGCCTGCAAAATGAAGCAGTATGAATACATGTTAAACTTCCACAGTGCTGTAACTTGGTAAAGCAGCAAGGATGTAATGGACATCACAAAAGTCAGCTTCACATGAACTGAAAGTGTTTTACATTGCCACCTACAAAATATGCATTTTTCTGCTGCTGCAGGTCAGACGCTGGAAATTTTAAGGTAAATGTTGCATTCAGAACTTACTTTTCAGCCTCTCTGCTTTACAGCAAGATGCCATAGCATGGGCCACATCATCTTCACGTAGAAACTACAGGTTTTCTGTTAAGCCATCTGGCTAATGAGTTCAGGTGCTGAATATAATAGCCTCTTAAAAAAAAAAGCCAACACTAAAATCCAAAGGAGGAAACCTTCTCTGCAGTTGGAGCCAGAAAAAAAAGGTAGTAATAAATGAGAAAGACGGTTTTAACCCAAAGTGCAGATGTTCATCTAACTCAGGTCTTGTCTATACTTACAGGCTGACAGTGTGCGCATTTCTTTGTACACCAACGCTGTTCAACTCACCTGTAGGCGGTGGTGGGACAGCAAAGGCATTCAGTTCAACCTCATTTTTGGGTAGCATCACTTGTATGTTCTCTCCAGCAGACACAGTAAGTTCTTTTGCTGTATCTAAGACAGAATGAGTACATTATGTTTTAACAGATGTGATAAATATAAATTTAGTATCTTCAAATATTATTTGTAATCAAGCAAGTAAAACATGATATTCTACAGTGACTAGAAAATGATAATTAAAAACAGTAAGTTGTCAATACATAACCTTTTACCAAACCAAAATTTTTTTTTTCCCGAGATATGAAGTGTCATTTCTCCTACTCCTGCCTTAGAGAAAAGCATTCTGATTATTGCTGTGTATCACAAGTATATCTTTATTGCTCTGCATAAAGAATTATGCATTTTTCTTAGTGAGCAGATATAAGTGCAGGAATTTAAAAATATGCAATTACAGAAGACTAAAAACCTATCTGCAGCAGAACAAACCTCATTAAATACAGAAACATAGTTCATACTGGAACTCTACTATCACATCTTCTTTCACCAAGAAGCACTACTTCCGCATTTGTGTGGCACTTGCGAGGCATGCCTCACTGTCCAGCTCAGTGTCCTTTTTAAAAATTCTACTGGGATAGCAGTGCAAACATATTTTATAGCTAAACTGTACATTCAATTTATTTGCCATCCAGCAACACCCTCCCAGTTCTCATATGTGAAAACTCCTTCCTCTTCCAAAAATCCTGAAGTCCATAAATCCAGTCCCCAACAGAAACATACTAAAGCACAATTTCAGGAAAGGTTCCCATAGACCTATATTTCAAAGGTTTTAAATGTCTTCTTTATATTACTTGGAACCTACAGAACAATGATTCTCCAAAGGCAACGTTCACTAGTGTATAAATGTCCAACTTAGAAACTCTGAATAGATGAACAAGAGTGGCAGATGAGAGGTCTAAAGCTGGATGGATGAAGTGAAGCAGCCACATGGACAGCACACTTCCTGTCACTGCTGCTTAAATGCACCCAAGGCTCCATAATTGTTCATGGGAGTTGTCCTAGACACTGCTGGAGTGCAGGTCAGTACTTTGACCTCCACATGACACGAGAATCAAATGGCTAGAAGAGAGATGGAGGGACTGCCTCCAAGACTTCCAAGATGGGGTGACAACACATTAACTGGAGGCAATCCTTGCACAAAGCAGTACTTACAGTGAGATTAATCATAACCTTCCATTCAGCTTCCTCTTCCAGGCTCCACAGGAGGAGGACGAGCTACATAGTCAACATTCAATGGTAATGATCCATTGCCTTGAAGAGGGATCTCTAGTAGCTCATCACTTTGTAACCTCCTACCGCTATCCTGGATGGCAGGCTGCAGTTTGTCAGAGGTGCCAAGAACATCCCGAAACAGACTTGCTCTACCAAGAAGCAAAGAGCTTAGCTCTCCATATCCTCAGTACATGAGGAGTGCAGAAGAACACATATCTGTGCTTTTTGTGGCCCTTCTAACCCTTTGTCTGGGTGCATAGGGAGGTGGGAAACTCAGCAGGAGAGAGGAGATAAACATACACATATACTCTAACACAACTACAGAGGACACACTGGTTAAACATGTCCTTTTCAAAATAAAAACATTGCTCTGCAGCTGGAAGTTTTATAAGCTTACTCACAGCTTTGAAATTAAAGCAAAACTTTTTCTTCTCTCAGGACAAGCAGGACACGTTCTCCCCTGCTAAGTGCCAGGCTTCTTCACCTATTAAGGACTGAACTTCCTCAGGTCCCACCTTTGCTGCTGCAAGATAGCTGGCAACAATGTTCTGATGAACCCTACTGAAGAATTTCTGAGAGGGAGCAATGTTCTGAGGAATCAAACAATAATAACACTATGACCACAAAAGACTGTTCTGAAACTCCAGAAAGCCTCAGATATTTCTCACCAAGCATATATAAATCAATCCATTTTAAAAAGTCTCTTAATATCTATTTTTTACTTCACTGTATTTGCCTGAGTTATTATCTCCTCTTAAAGAGAGTCTTGGTCAGAGTTTTGCCTCAGAAGTAACTGCCTAAGGAGTCTGGAGTTTACAATATTACTGTAAGTCTACAGGCTTAAGATGGGATACTATTACATTTGCATAAAGAGCAAGCTCATAACTAACAACAGGTTGGAAGTCAGACAGTAGTAAAGCCATCCCCACCCATTCTCCAGCCTTCAGGTACCCCTCAAAACTCCAGCTATGTTGAAACATTACCTGTTTTAGCAGCAGTAGCAGGTGGTGTGAATTGCTGCGTAGGCGCAGATGACGCAGTATTAGTGGGAAGTTGTATGATCCCAACCTCAGTGACATTCTCTGGGGTCATTGTGGGAGCCTGGGTTGTCTCTGACACACCTGGGGAGAAATCCAATTTGTCTGAAGAAGGGGAAGGTGTGGCAGCCTGAAAAAATAATTATACAGAAAGAATTGTCATAGGTAAGCTATTTTTCACATTCCTACATTTAGAGGTATGCCATTTTTTTTTTAAATGGCTTGTAGGGCAAGCCTACTCGTTTATGTTACTAGGAGGTTTGTTTTTCATAAACAGAACACTTATCAAAGCAGGACTGTTGTGGTTTTGTTGTTTTTTTTTTTCCCATCACGCTTTGTAAGAAATGCTAATCACTTTCCATTTTCCAAGTTTGCAGAACAGTGTAGGCTATGGACATCGAAATGAGATAACCTGGAATACAACTAAGGCCATCAGTATTCAAAATAATAAAGAACGGTAGGATAGGTGTAGATATAGCCATAAACCTCTACAAGCCAGTGACAAAGTCTGTGTGTTGGATGATCTTCACACTGTACGCACACAAATATGGCAGAATCTTTGCCTCTTACTCCATCTGCTCAGACCAGAACTTGCTCATGCCTTCTTATTTCCTCACCACTAATAAAATTCCCTAAATCTCTCTGCTTCAGTCACCAAGCAATAGTGTTCTTCTCAGTGACCTACCTTGCTAGCAAATCAGAAATGCAACAAAGGACATGACAAGTTTTGCAGGAATAACTCAGCACTGTTAGCCTTGCCACTCTCTCTCATGCCCCATCACCTTTCAATGACACATTAGTCTCAACAGGACAACATTTTTTCCCTTACGTTCCCAAGACAAGTTTCTGACCTAACGTCTGGAGAAAAACATTTTGCCAGTTACGGCTATTGTGTGTGGCACACGAAGACAGAACATGCTGCTATTATTTGTATTGGTAAAATGCACACTCGTATCACAGAATGGCTGAAGTGGGAAGGAACCTCTAGAGATAGCCTAGTCCTACCCACTCCTCAAGCTGGGTCTGCTTCAGCAGGCTGCTCAGGATCATGCCAAGTCAGGTTTTGAGTATCTCCAAGGACAGAGAATTCACAGCCTCTGAAGAACCTGTTTCAGTGTTTGTCCATCCTCGCAGGAAAAAGAAAAAAAAAAGAAAAAAAAAAGAAAAAAAAAGAGTTTTAGTGTTTACATAGAATCCTTCTGTTTCAATTTGTGTCTATTGTCTCTTGTCCTGTTATTGCACAACACTGAAAAGAGCCTGGCTCCATCTTCTTCACTCCTACCATATTTATACACATCAATAAGATCCCCCTGAACTCTCTCTGCTTGGAGCTGCAGCTTCAAGTCCCAGCTTTCAGCTTCAATTCATATTACTGGTGCTCCGTTTTCAATCATGAGTCTGTCACCTCTCTAGGAAATCAGAGCAGCTCTGTCTTGGATCTAGGCAGGAGGAAAAGCTCCCTCTGCAGCCAGGAACATGGAAGTGATGCCATGGACTGCAGCTTCTCAATCTGAGAGGAAACAGAGAGCATGGAAGTCACCAGCAACTCCGTCTCTGGCTTCAACAAGGATAGACAGAAAAAGATACCTGTGCAGCTGGGACAGTAACAGTATTGTCAGGGACTGTGGCTGCCTACCCTACAAGGATGTCAGGGAACACACCAAGAGGCGCACCTCCAGATGGCTTTATAGCACAGATGATGCAAGCACCCTTATAGTCACACCTCCAGCTCTGCTCAATATGCAGATAGTAACAACTCTCCGAGCAGTCGGGACACGGACAGCAGGATCAGTGACTACAGCTCCCCTAAGGTAGTGCCTTCAGCATGCCAACCCTAGACCCTCAACAGGAATTTCACCCTTGACAACATTATGAAGCACAGGGAGAAGCTCAAGCCTGTCGGGCATTGTGCCTTGACAAAAGCCCTTTCCTCCAGACAACTCTCCTTTACATACTCACTCCATCCCAAACCTTCCAAAAGGGTCATCTTTCCAATATTTTTGCAAAAGAAAGTGTTTCCTTGCCTTTTGAATTTCAGGGAAATCTTCTTTTCTGATCTTTCTCCAGCTTTCCTCTTCTTGTGGCACTCTGCTTATCTATCAGCTGAGAAGCACCCATCCTGGCTTTGTAGAACAGATGGGGACAAAGTCATTTCAAATGTACCTTTCCTGGGACACTCTATTCTGCAATGGCATCAGTCATCTCTTCAATCAGCAAGGCTAAGCAAGACTCTGCAGGCAAAAAAAGCGCCCTGTGGAACTGTCACGTCTGAAGCAGTGTCAGAGCCAAAAAGATAGCTTAAACTAAGGATGTTAGCAGGCAGCAGATAACTGCAGCAGGGGCAATATCAGAAATCAAGCTCTCAAGCAGAAACAATTATTGAAAGATGTGCTGGAGCAGATGTGGAGGACAAGATTAATGTAAATTCCAGCTTGGGAACTGAAAGGAAAAGGAAAAAAAAGCTCGTAGAACAGAGCTGGCAAATATTTAAGGATGCTTTCCATAAAGCGCAAGAGCACTCAGTCCCCAGGTGCAGCTGAGTTCCATGACAAGCGGACCAGTGCTGTTTAATATCTTCATCAATGATATTGACATCGAGATTGAGTGCACCCTCAGCAAGTCTGCAGATGACACCAAGCTGAGTGGTGTAGTAGTGACACCGGAAGGACAGGATGTCATCCAGAGGGACCTGGATAGGCTGGAGAAGTGAGCCTGTGAGAATCTCATGAGGTTCAACAAGGCCAAGTGCAAGGTTCTGCACCTCAGTCTGGGCAATCCGCATTTTCAGTACATGATGCGGGATGACGTGATTCAGAGCTGCCCTGCAGACCTGGGGGCTCTGGTTGATGAGAAGCTTGACATGAACAATGTGCACTCGCAGCCCAGAAGGCCAGCCGTACCCTGGGCTGCATCAAAAGAAGCATGGGCAGTAGGTCGAGGGAGGTGATTCTGCCCCTCTATTCCTCTTTTGTGAATCTTCATCTGGAGTATTGTGTCCAGTTATGGAATCCTCAACATAAGAAGGATATGGAACTCTTGGAATGGGTCCAGAGAATGGCTACAAAGATGATCAGAGGGCTGGAGCATCTTCCATATAAGGACAGGCTGAGAGAATTGGGCTTGTTCAGCCTGGAGAAGAGAAGGCTCTGAGGAGATCTTACAGTGACTTTCCAGTACCCAAAAGGGGCCTACGGGAAAGCTGGAGAGGGACTATTCATAAAGGCTTGTGATGATAAGACAAGGGAGAACAGGTATAAGCTGGAGAAGGGCAGATTCAGTCTTGATCTAAGGAGGAATTTCTTCACCATGAGAGTGGTGAGACACAGGTTGCCCAGGGAAGGTGTGAATGCCTCATCCCTGGGGGTGTTCAAGGACAGGCTGGATGGGGCCTGCCCACGGCATGATGGTTGGAACTAGATGATCTTTAAGGTCCCTTCTATAAAATAAAGTATCCCCTCAGCCTCCTCTTCTCAAGGCTAAACAACCTCAGCTCTCTCAGCCGCTCCTCGTAAGACTTGTTCTCCAGCCCCCTCACCAGCTTCGTTGCTCCTCTCAGGACTCGCTCCAGAGCCTCAACATCCTTCTTGTGGTGAGGGGCCCAGAACTGAACACAGTATTCGAGGAGCGGTCTCACCAGTGCCGAGTACAGAGGGAGAAGAACCTCCCTGGACCTGCTGGTCACGCCATTTCTGATACAAGCCAAGATGCCATTGGCTTCTTGGCCACCTGGGCACACTGCTGGCTCATGTTCAGTCAGCTGTCAACCAACATCCCAATGTCCTTCTCCTCCAGGCAGCTTTCCAGCCAGACTTCTCCTAGTCTGTAGCACTGCACAGGGTTGTTGTGCCCCAAGTGCAGGACCCGGCATTTGGCTTTGTTAAACACCATGCCATTGGTCCAGCCTGTTCTGATCCCTTTGAAGAGCCTCTCCACCCTCCAGCAGATCGACACTACCTCCCAGCTTAGTGTCATCTGCAAAGAGTGCACTCAATGCCTTCATCCAGGTCATTGATAAAGACATTGAACAGGACTGGACCAAGCACTGAGCCCTGGGAAGCACCACTTGTGACCAGCCTCCAGCTGGACTTAACTCCATTTACCAGAACTCTTTGGGCCCAGCCATCCAACCTGTTTTTCACCCAGGAGAGTGTGCGCCTGTGCAGTCCAGAGGTAGCCAGTTTTCTAAGCAGAATGCTGTGAGAAACTGTGTCAAAGGCTTTACTGAAGTCCAAGAAGTCCACAGCCTTTCCCTCGTCCAGTAAGCGGGTCACTTTGTCGTAGAAGGCGATCAGGTTAGTTTGGCAGGACCTGCATTTCATGAACCCATGTTGACTGGGCCTGATCACCCGGTTCACTTGCATGTGCTTCATGATAGCACTCAAGATGACCTGTTCCATGACTTTTCCCGGCACTGTGGTCAGACTGGCAGGCCTGTAGTTTCCTGGATCCTGCCTCCAATCCTTCTTGTAAATGGGTATAAAATCAACCAGCCTCCAGTCAAGTGGAGCTTTCCCAGCCAGTCAGTACTGCTGGTAGATGATAGAAAGGGGTTTGGCAAGTACATCTGCTAGCTCCCTTAATACCCTCGGGTGGATCTCATCCGGCCCCATAGACTTGTGAGTGTCTAATTCTAGAGTCCTCAGCAAAGCTCATAGACATTCTTTTTCACAGAATCAATAGGTTGGAAAAGATCCCCAGGATGATCAAGTCCACCCAGATCTCTCTGCTCAGCCAAGCTGGTTTTTTTTTCTTGCTGGCTCATTTTCTGGCACATGGGGAGAGTTTGCTCCTGCACTGCCAGGATTTCCTTCTTGAAGAGTACCCAGCCCTCTTGGGCTCCCTTGCCTTTAAGGACCGTCTCCCATGGGACTTGGCAACCAGCCTTCTGAACAGTCTAAAGTCTGCCCTCTGGAAGTTTAAGGTGGCCATTCTGCTAACCCCCCTCCTCATCTCAAGTAGATTCTACCATCTCGTGATTGCTTTACC
The DNA here is from genome assembly GCF_032191515.1 of Phaenicophaeus curvirostris. Taxonomy (NCBI): domain Eukaryota; kingdom Metazoa; phylum Chordata; class Aves; order Cuculiformes; family Cuculidae; genus Phaenicophaeus; species Phaenicophaeus curvirostris. The sequence continues at coordinate 41,037,211 of NC_091394.1, forward strand.
CCAGGCACCCTCCAACCATCACATCTCCCACAAGGCCTTCTCTGTTCACAAACAGAAGGTCCAGTAGGGTGCCTTCCCTTGTTGACTCTTTCACTAGTTGTGTGAGTAAGTTGTCTTCCACATGCCTTTGGAACCCCCTAGACTGCTTCCTCTCTGCTGTATTGTACTTCCAGCAGACATCTGGTAGATTAAAGTCTCCCACAAGTACAAGAGCTAGCAATCTCGAGACTTCTTCCAGTTGTTTTAGAAGAGCTCGTCAGCCTCTTCTTCTTGGTCGGGTGGTCTATAACAGACTTCCAACACAACACCTGCCTTCTTGTGGGCTCCTCTGATTTTCACCCACAGACACTCAATCCTGTCATCATCATTATCAAGCTCAAGGGTATCAAAGCACTCGCTAACATAGAGGGCTACCCCAAAACCTCTCCTACCATACTCCATCCCTGAAGGTGTTCAAGAGTAGGTTGGATGAGCAACCAGTGGAAAGTGTCCCTAGCCATGGCAGCCGGGCTGGAACGAGATGATCTTTAAGGTCTCTTTCAACCAAAATAATTCTATGATTCTATGACTCTGTGTCAAAGGGGAACCTTCCCTACTTCTAGTCCCTGGATGATCCCATAGATGGGGTGCTTTCATTTCTTCTGCAGTCTGTCAGCAGTGACACTCCGCTCTTTCAAACTGTTTGCTTCTTTTTCCTTCTCTGTATTCAGTTATCTGTCTTATGATTTCAAGCAAGTATGACCTCTACTAATAGTGTTTAGAAGCTGGAAAAAAACAAACCATCACCCTGTATGACACAAAGTGCAGACTTCAGGAAAGAAATAAGCATTTTTTTGAGAGGTAAATCTAAATATCAAAACATCTTCCAGGGGTCTCCCACATTTGCTAGCAATCAAGTCAATGTACTTTTAACCAAACAGGACCCTTCAACAACCACAGGCCTCAGAACTGAAACAAAGCCAAAGGAAGATATGAACATCTCTGATACTCCACTACATTTAAACTCTCAAACAGCAATTCTGAAGGCATACTAATCAGACATTAAAAGGCTTTTCATCACATATACTCTGTCAAGCACCTTAAGCTTTTTTTAAGTAGACCTTTATGCATTTTAACTGCACTATTATTCCTGCAAAAGCAATAAGCTTAAGAATCAGGTCAAGTCTAATCTATTGAATAAATGTTTGAAACACTGCATTGTCATCACAGCAGCAGCTGCAGCCTGCTAAGACTTGAAAATCCTCACCTTGCTTAACAGATCAGTAGTTAACCAGGAATTTTAAAAAGACAAGTAACACTTCACAGGTATCTCACTCCTGAGGTTGTGACATGAGAGGCAACATGTGGAAGGGGACATTACTGGGCACAGGGCTGGAGACACGCTCTTGAAAGGAGGCACTTCATGCTGCCTCCCAGGGGACTGAGGCCCACAGACATGCCCACACCACAGCAGAGGAAACAAGTAAGAAGGAAGGAACAATGGCAGAAAAGAGAAAGAAGCCACAAGCGGCAAAAGGAAACTGTCATGCACTGATCCAAACTTTCTATGCCACCTGCCACCCCACCACGCATGACATGCAGTGGAAAGAAGGGGAGTAGAGATGTGTCTGGACTGAAGTTGAACCCGCTAAAGGCCAGGGAAAGGTGTTTGCCAAAGCTGCTTATCATCTACATTTCTCTATGAATGTCTAAATTCCAATGATTCCCAGTTGGGAAACAAAATATGCACAGGTTCTGGCAGGTTCTCAAAATTTTCTGTTTCTTCAGATTCTTCACCTTTTCCACACTAATAGAGAGCTCTTTGAATAATTTCACAATACGTTTCATGAATGCCTTTCAATTCTATCCCATCAGCCCTCTGCAGTTCTGCTAACAGAGCACTGACAGGACACCTTCTAACCACAGTTGTCTTACCAGCTCTTCAGCATAGCTACCAGCTGGGCTAAGGTCTGACATAGTTTTGCAACTTCATGCCTTCTTCACTGGAAGAAGTAAGCTTATTCCTCAGCCTTTCCACAAAAACCTCAACAGCTGTGCTGGAAAGATGTCAGCATAATGTCAAGACCACACAGGAAGGCCTCTACCGTGTCACAGCGAGAACTAGGTCTCTTTCTATTTCACTTTACAATGAACTCCCATCTACACAGGCAGTGCATGAAGAGAAAACAAAATTCTGGCTAGGGTGGTAAAATCGAAGTAGACATTTAACGAAGTAAGTGTGGCCATAGATATGGGTACTGCTGCAAGATGCGAAATGTTAACTTTCATAAAGCTGTATTCACATTATCTCTTAGAGATGGGGAACAAATTTGCTCAGCTCCTTTTGTCATGCACTTCAGGTGAATTCAAAGTTGTATGGCTTCTCTAAGTATAAGCAGTTCAGTTGGCAGAGATCCTGACAATTGGCTAAAGCTTAGCATAGTGCTAATGTGGCTTCCATTTGCCAGCAAAATACAATGGAGGGCAGCTTCGAGTCTTACTACACACCCAGACTGCAAAAACATGGTGGTGCATGGAGCTACTGCAGATTCTCTCCATGGCTTAATCTTCAGCACAGGCGGTAACTAAAAGAGGCTTGGTAGTTTTCCCTAGCAGATGGAAATTAAAATGGGAACTAGGCTTAGTACAGCAGTGGCTGAGTTTCCTTCATTTTAACTTTGTAAGAATAGGGCAGCTATTGTCCTTTGTTAGGACTTCAACTCTAGTCACTCATAGGTTTTATCCGCAGGGGAAGTTCAGTTTGGTATCATACTTTCAATATGCACATTTACATGTACTCTTTGCATGAGAGAAAACAAACAGTATCTACCCCTCCCGCACATTTCCCAGTTAATTTATGCTCATTTCAAGATCTGCATGGTAGATAATTTAAAAAAAAAAAGTCTTCCAATAGTGATAACCAACATTGTATGAATGTATTCGGCTAGCTGAGAAATGAGTGGTTGTGTGTGTGTGTGTGTTTGAAGTACTTCAAACGTTTGTAAGACTTACAAATTGGTTTTGATTAATCTTAGAAATATATCTCTGAGACCTTTCAATCTCAAATGTCCACTAAGCCGGCAAACAGGTAGATTTACCTGGGGATCTTTGGAATGAAAGGCTTCAGAAGGAAAGTTTTAAAATACCTAGCAAAACATGCAGCTGTATGTGTGTGAGTGCCCCCCCCCTTCCTTTCTAAGTTTTTTTTTTTTCTTTCAGCTTTGAAGAAGACCAGAGGAGTTAACAGTGTTATCTCTCTAGGGGAATGACAATTTGTCAGAACACTCTGCATTCCAGTGTCCCTCATCAGCAACTGCTGGGTCCTAGTGCAGACAACCTTTAGGGATAATTGAGGCAATGATAGAGGAAAATTCAAAAGATTACGAATTATTGAGTGGATATTTTGCCACACTAACCCCAAAAAACATAGTCACTAAATTTGAAATGATTACAATGATAATTACAATGAAGTGTTCAGTTATTAGACCAAGAGCCAACAATCATTTATATCCCAATGATAAAAGAATATGCTAAGTGGTGCATGGCAAATATTTTGAATTTACAAGTAGATCTAGTGGATTATCCAGGAAGTATTGATATCCATTTACCAAGTCATGTTATTATTGAACATACCCATCAAGTAGTAAAAACATTGTTAGCAAAAAAAAAAAAAAAAGGGGGGGGGGAGAATCAGGAGAGACACTGCTAAGTAGATTGATAAAGGTGTAATATGTAATGAATTTTTTGCGATTAGCAAGAGATGATCAAATTGTGCCAAAGTTGAAGCATATACAAACCATGTCATCAAAATTAGAGCAAGTATAAGACAATGTGAAAGTGCTTTTGAAAAACAGTTATTATGGGCAATGGACAGGTCTGTATAAGCTACTAACATGGGGACGAGGTTATGCTTGTGTTTTAACAGATAAAGGACCACTTTGGGCACCTGCGAGATGGATCAAGCCCACGTTGCTGTATGACAACTGTTACGCCCCAGCCATGAAAGCAGTCAACAAGAATGAGGAGGACGTTAACATTATGGATGCTCTTAATCCTATGGGTGGTAGTTAAGGGATGTCCCTGGGTGATCGATTCTCGAAAGAATCGGTGGATAACAGGATGGGTATGAGAACTGTTGGTCAAAGGAGGAATGTTATTTTTAATGGTGTTAATTGCTTTGACAATTATCCTGTGTGTTACAGTGTATACAACGTCAGGTCAATCATATGTTTCACCTGAACACTTTAGTCATCGAAAAACAAAAAGGGGGAATTGTTGGAACATTTTACAGAGAACAAGGCCTGGATGCTGTGAGATTGTTTAATACTGAACAACTCTAACAAGGCCTTGAAACAGAGAGCCGAAAGATAAACAGGGGCCAGTTGGGAGGAATGTAGTGGCTACTTCTGTGGGAACAAGCACCAGCTGAAAGAAAAACAATTGAAGAGAACTGTCAACATAGTTAAGTTTAGTATAACTTGGTTTCTTAGTATGTGCAGTAGTTTAGCCAATAATATATTAGTAATAGCCTTATGGACAGCTACCTTTAACCAATAATACACTGTAGATACCCTCGTGGGCACCCAGTTATGTAACCGAAAAGGGTTTATAAAGAAACAGCTAAGCTCAATAAAGTGAACACTCGCTGATCACATTGATCTCTGCGTTTTGATTCCATGCTCCCGTCAACAGTCTTCTGTCATCAACTCTGCTTGCCATACCCACTTTTGAACTTGCAACAGCACTTTATCTGTTATCAAATGTTCTTCCATAAGAGACAAGCTCTAATCGTGTCTGACTCATGCCAATACATTCTAGACCAACTTGTTCAATCATAAAACTTATGGGCTATCTTGAGCTTGTACGAGGTGATCCTTGAAAAGCAACCTGCTTTCATGGTCATCACTTATCTCCAGGACAATGCCCCTTTGGATTCTTCCAAGCAGTTCTCACATCAGGCCAAAGGTGGCTCTCCTGAAGCCTATGGCTGTGACCTTGCTTTTTGATTTATTCCTGCCCCGCTCAGGAGCCTGAACTCCACCACCTCATGGCCACATCCCTGACCAATCCCTCCTTGCCTGCAAGAGTGAGGTCCAGTAGAGCCTCTCTCCTTGTCAGTTCTACAATCAACTCTGTTAACTTCTTGAAGTTACCATCAACGCACTTCAGAAACCTCCTGCACTGCTTCTGCCCTGCTCTCTTGCCCTCCCAGTACCTACTGAGGTGGCTTAAATCCCCCATAAGGACTGAGGGCTGTGAATATGAGGCTTCCCCAGTTGCCTGAAGGCAACTGACCACACAGTATGGAGCAGACATACCACCCTAATGTTGCCCACAACAGCTGGCCTGTCAGCCTTGACCCATATTAACCCTTGACTAGCTCATTGCCATCTCCAGGGAGAGCTCCTAGGGCTCTATCTCTACCCGCTGAAAGGTTACACCACCCTCTGGCATCATGGGCCAGCTAAGGAAAAACAGCCAGCACTCTTTGATCAAGAACAGCTGGCAGGGCTTGTGAGAAGCTGCTAGTGGCCTCAGCCTCTTCTAGCTGTCCTCTCCCAACTGCAAAAACCACTCATGTTCCTGACAGCATTCCCAGATACTCCCCAAGAATCCCGTAAGTTCTCAGAATATCTAGAAGATGTTAAAGCAGAATCCAGAAACCACTACGCTTCTAGGCTGCCATGATATCCAAGTCAGACTGTATCTTAAAACTTGCCATCTTCCACACAAACTTTTGTCATTTCAATCATTCTCTCCCAGAAACTCAGCTGCCACAGATTGTGTGCAACCTTCTTATTTACATTTATTTTTCTTCCCTACAGCAAAGGCAATATGTTATCATTTCTACAGAAAGAAATATACAGTTGCAGGTTACAAAATATGGTGGAATTTAGAGCAATTCAGGTAACATTGCTTAATTTCCTCTTCAGTCTAGCAGGGATGTGTATCAAGCCCAGTAAACGTTAACTCTGCAGCTTTTTTCATCTTTCCAACTGATCTTACTCTGTCCCAACTGATCAAGCTGGTTGGCATAAACAGAGAACAGGTGCATTTTATTTAAGTATCCCTATTAGGTTTCAAGTATTTAACTTATTTTTCTATTGCCAGGTTTAAGAAAAGGATTCTGAGAACAAAAACACCTTTCCCTATTATCCTGCTGTACATCATGGTCCAAACCCACCACTGTCCCTTCTTTGTGTACCTTGCCTGTCTTACGTGTTTTCAAAGCATGATATTTACTCAGCACCATTACATCTGTAACACCACTATGCACTGAAACGCATAAAACAGGCTTTATTTTATTGATGGAGAAACTTATGTTTACTGGTATTGGCCTTCGGGTCCTAGAGGGTCCACTCGTATTGCTCAGCTAACTTCTTCTAATTGAGACACCAAGGGTCAGAAGAGAATAATGCTGTAACATCTCTATTACATCAGGTGCAAGGCCACTCATCTATCTGTACCCTCCCTAGAACACCCCACAGTGTCTAAAGAAGAGTTCTGCTCCTTAACATCTGATAGAAAAAAGCCCTTTAGTGATTCATCTGCCTATTAAGACAATCCTCTCCCCTTGAGACTTTTCTCCACTGTAACAGGATTGGAAGTCATTTAAGTGTGAGGGTAACATTACAAAGCCATGATGTAATTTGATTTGAAAACCAAAACAATTGCAAAGTGGCCATACCATACTCTGCCTGCTTCCCAAGGATCAAACATACCTCTTTTTGCAAAAGATCATCAGGTTGTGAGAGAGGCTGAACAGCTGCTTCACTTACAAATGCCTTCCCAGGGAATGGTGTAATCTCTGTAACAGATGACAACCTCTCTATGGAGCGTTCAGTGACAGAGTTAAATTCAGAGCTGTTTTTATTTAGAAGGCTTTCCATCTTGCTAGATTCCCCTTTCCTTTCCGCAAAGTCTTCCTGGTTATCTCCATCATCTCCCATGGAAGAGTTGAAGCCATTTTCACCTGCCACCATCAGGCTCCAATCAGCATAATCCATGCCCTCCTTCTGCTCATGTTTGATGCTCACCTGAAAGGGGTCCTGCTCCAATTCTTTATAAACATCAGTGTATTCGGGTATCTCCTCAAGGCTGGGATCTTTGCCAAGCAGAGACAACTCCTTCAGACTACTCACTTCCTCAGATGGCTCATTCTGGAGTCCCACAGACTGGATCATGCTTGGGATCACTTGCCCAAATCCTAGCAGTGAGGCTGGCCTCTGAGAAGGCTTCAGCACAAAGGTAAGATAGGATTTCACAGTTTCAATTTTTTTAGGTTCACAATTCTCTTTGTGTTGGCAGTTCACGATGTAACAGCGTCGTTCAAACATCCAGGACAAGTCACAACCAGAGAGGTCACAACATGCTGCAATGCAGTCAGACACTGACATAGCATGAGGAACTCGCAAAATTTTAGTGGTTTCTAAGTTGGGAGATATTACTGCACCTGAGTACGTGGCTCCTTCTCTGCACTGCTCACAACTGGAACCTGAAACAACACCACCAACATAAGGCACAACATTAAAAACAAGCCATAATATCATTTACTGTGACCAAAATGGCTTATCACAGGATACAAGATAAAAACAGGTGGTACTCTGCTTAAATAATCTTGTTTGCTTTCACTAACAGCATGTCCCTTTGTAGTAGTATTTGTACTTCAGAGGATTTTGCAGTCTAAGCTTGACATGTTTTCCAAAGTGCCTCTTACTCCCTTGCTACAAATACAGACAAAACTCACAGTAAGTGAGTTGCTAATACTTAGAAACAAGAACACAGCAGGGAACACACACAAATAAAAAATCATGGAGTACCTCCAATACCTCCATAGCACAGTCAGCAAACCCTGTTTTAAAACAAAACTCAAACAAGGTGCGGTAACATGGCATTGTTTCATTTGAGGGAGAAGGCAGGAAAAATCCACATAGGCGAAAAAGCTGCCATGTCACTTGAACCTCATGAAGAGTCCCTCACACCAACAGAATAGGTGGACTTTAAATAAAAGCTGGATCTAATTCTCAAACCTTTGCTGCTTTACCCACTGGTTCATGTGAAATTTCAAAAGCTCGCTCTAGCAAGGAGCATCTTTCCTTCCTTTGCAGTGAAGTTGTAATCTTTTTGTAGGACAACATAATTGCTTTCATAGCACATCACAGACTGAGTGTGAAGTGTTCAAATCAAGTGTGGATTCAAGATAATGTATGCCTCATTTTTTACCATTCTTCTAGGTGGTTTTTTCCTCTTTATAACTGCTCTTCAGAATTCCTCTCTCAAAAATGCAACTTGAAAAAATTGGATCATGCTTCAAAAAACAGTTAAGTAAAACCAGAACATTCATCATAAGATGGTTTTCAACCAGACTTGCTAACTCAACCAATGAAACAACATGTCACCACTGTGGGGCTAACAGAGTAACAGAAGACAAAGTTGACTCTGCCGTCTTTGCACATCCTTAACATTCACGTTCTCTGAGCTATGTCAACATAGAAGGTGTGGCAGTGTTTTCCTACAGGAAGAACAGAACTGTCTCTTGCTTTCTTGACATCTGTTCCTTGCACTTTCCTTAAACAACAAATGAGTTCTATTCTATTTTTAGGGTTAATTATTTTTTTTTCATCTATCCAAGTAACATCTCATTTTTGTGAGTTTTGATGCTGTATCACCAAGAAATAAGTTTTGTTTTTCCTAACACCATAACAACACATTGAAATGATTTTTAAAAGGCTGTAAAGGTTCTGGGAGCAAACTGAAAATAAGTTTGGTTTGGTTTTTGTTTTGTTTTGTTTTTTTAATAGAATCATAGAATTGTTTGGGTTGGGAGGGACCTTAAAGATCACTGACTTCCAACCCCCCTGTCATGGGCAGGAACATGCCTCACTAGATTAGGCTGCCCAAGGCCCCATCCAACCTGGCCTTGAACAGCTTCAGGGATGGGGCATCCACAACTTCCCTGGGCAACCTGTGCCAGCCCATTGTGAGGAAATTCCTCCTTAAGTCTAGTCTAAATCTTCCCCTCTTTATAACCATCCCCCTTAGTCCTATCACTACAAGCCTTTATGAATAGTACCTCTCCAGCTTTCTTGTAGCCCCTTCAGGTACTGGAAGGTCACTATAAAATCTCCCCAGACCCTTCTGTTCTCCAGGCTGAACAAGCCAAACACTCTCAGCCTATCCTCATATGGAAGGTGCTCCAGCCCTCTAATGATTTCTGTAGCCCTCCTCATTCCAGCAGCTTCTTCTTACGTTGAGGATTCCATAACTGGACACAATACTCCAGATGAGGTTTCACAAGAGAGGAATAGAGGGGCGGAATCACCTTCCTCGACCTGCTGGCCATACTTCTTTTGATGCAGCCCAGGATATGGTTGGCCTTCTGGGCTGCGAGTGCACATTGTTCATGTCAAGCTTCTCATCAACCAGAGCCCCCAGGTCTGCAGGGCAGCTCTGAATCACGTCATCCCGCATCATGTACTGAAAATGCGGATTGCCCAGACTGAGGTGCAGAACCTTGCACTTGGCCTTGTTGAACCTCATGAGATTCTCACAGGCCCACTTCTCCAGCCTATCCAGGTCCCTCTGGATGACATCCCGTCCTTCCAGTGGGAACTGCAGTCACAGAAGGGAACTTGAACTACAGTTTTTAAACTAGAGACAATTTCCACCACAGAGTTATAAACCCCTAAAAGCCACGCTTTGCTTCAAAAATGGTGAAAAAAGCTTATACTTCAGATTTTTTAGTAAGGGCCTACAGAAGGTGCTGTCCTGGAAAGCAGAAAAGCCATATTACTGAGAACATCAACAGTATCTGAACTGTCACTGCATTAGTTCCTCTAGCAACAGCTAACATCTCCACACACTGAGAATGTGCTTTCATTCTTTTCCTGTAGGCTACTTTTAGGTTATTTGGTGCTTCCCTTTTCCTGAACTCTCATAGATCTTTAAACAGGGTACATCCACAATACCAAAGAACACTTTTGGGCCTCAGTAAGGATGCTGACTGCAGATTAAGTACTGCAAGAGGCGGAGAAAACAAATAGACAAAAGAACCAAAATGCTCAGTTACATTAAATCAAATACTCAACACAAAGCTTGAGCCAATTGTATTCTAGTTAAATCTACAAAGAGCTACAAGGCTTTTCTGGCCATTACAGCAGCCTTCATAATGTTTATCTTCTCGTGTCCAGGATCTGCCAAAGCTCCCTAATTAGTTCAGTGGGCCCAACAGTTCTCTTCAAGTATTGTTTTCATTCCATGAATTGTTACCACCCCTGTTTGTCACTGATATATCAACTAAGTGTTACTAAAAGAAAGGGAAAAAGGGAGTGGAGGGAGGGGGTGGTTAAGAAAAAAAAGGCCCTACACTTTAAGACATGCACCCTCTTCTCCTTTCTTTTAACTAGGCTGTGGATATGCTCACAATCCAAATGTGCCCAAACCACAGACCAGATCTGGCCTGTAAAAACAGTTCATTGCCCATTCTCCCCTTAATTTACAGAGGAGCATCTGAGCACACTGGATCGCTCAATGGATGGCTTGTCTGTCACATCATTATGTTTAGGTCTGTAGTACTGGATAAAAATATATGTAAAAATATGGATAAAAAAAATAAGCTGGGTGGAAGTGTGGATCTGCTGGAGGGTCGGGAGGCTCTCCAAAGGGATCTGAACAGGCTGGACTGCTAGGCTGAGACCAGTTCCATGAGGTTTAACAAGGCCAAATGCCGGGTCCTGCACTTGGGGCACAACAACCCTGTGCAGTGCTACAGACTAGGAGAAGTCTGGCTAGAAAGCTGCCTGGAGGAGAAGGACCTGGGGGTGTTGGTTGACAGCCGACTGAACATGAGCCAGCAGTGTGCCCAGGTGGCCAAGAAGGCCAATGGCATCTTGGCTTGTATCAGAAATGGTGTGACCAGCTGGTCCAGGGAGGTTATTCTCCCTCTGTACTCAGCACTGGCGATACTGCATTGCTCTCTACAACTACCTAAAAGGAAATTGTGGAGAGGAGGGTGATGGCCTCTTCTCCCAAGTGACAGGGGACAGGACAAGAGGGAATGGCCTCAAGCTCTGCCAGGGGAGTTTCAGGCTGGATATTAGGAAAAAATTTTTCACAGAAAGGGTCATTAGGCACTGGAACAGGCTGCCCAGGGAGGTGGTTGAGTCACCTTCCCTGGAGGTGTTTAAGGGGCAGGTGGACGAGGTGCTGAGGGTCATGGTTTAGTATTTGATAGGAATGGTTGGACTCGATGATCCAATGGGTCTTTTCCAACCTGGTGGTTCTATGATTCTATGATTCTATGATCAATGACACTGGATATTTCTAGTTGGAGACCAGAAAAGTAAATGAATGAGTGCAGCCACTACATCCCTCCACGAGGAAACACCAGACCACTTCAAACAGAGATGAGAAAAATGTCAAATAACGTGGCATACTGTATAACTCACTATAATCTCAGAAAGCATACTCAGGCAGTATACCATCTTGCCTCCCTTGAAAGACCTGAGTGAACCAGAATACCTTACTAGAACATCTATGCATGATAGAATAGTTAACAAAGAACACATTGTGACCCCAGGCTAGTGGTTCCACTATCATTTCAAAGGCATATTGTGCTGGGTTTGGCTGGGGCAGAGTTAATTGTCTTCACAATCGCTCATATGGGGTGGTGGTTTGGATTTTTGCCGAAAACAGTGTTGACAACACAGGGATGTTTTTATGATTGCTGAGCAGTGCTGATGAGTCAAGGTCTTTTCTGTTCATCACCCCATCCCACAGTGAATAGGCTGGGGTTGCACAAAATGCTGGGAAGATGCATAGCTGGGACAGCAACCTAAACTGATATTCCATACCATATGATGTCATACTCAGCATATAAAATAGGGAAAAATTGGCCAGGGAGGTCACTGCTTGGGGACTGACTGGGCATTGGTCAGTTGGTGGTGAGCAATTGTTTCTTCATTTGTGTCTTGTCTTTCTTGGGTTCTATTTCTCTCTCTTTTTGTTGTTGTTGTTATTATTATTATTATTATATTCAATTATCAAACTGCCTTTATCTCAAAACAGAAGTTTTCTCCCTCTTGCCCTTCCAATTCTCTTCCCCCTGCATCCTGCAAGTGTCTGTGTGGTGTTTAGTTGCTGGCTGGGGTTAAACCGCGACACATACCTACATTTTAAAGTGTCTGTTGACACTCCTGAACACTGTTTCATGTGTTAGATACATCAGGAGAAAAGGGTCTTCACCTTATTATTCAAAGTCCACAACCAGCAGCAGTGAAACTGTTGAAAATCGATGGCTTGTAATGTATTTAGAAACACCCTCCCTTAGAGTAAAGCAAAGGATGTCCAGGAAAGACTCTGGTCATGTAATCTATGCCTGGGCTGCATGGAGTTAAAAGCAGGAGACTAGTCTGCACAACACCTGGGCACACAATTACCTTACCATTCATCTTTGCATATTTTTGGAGTGCCTAATCTCAGAACAAAGCACCGCAGTATGAACACACAGTATGAGAAGGCTGAGAATCAGCTGTGAGAACACTATTGTATTTGCAAATATGCATTTCAATAGCAGTATTTGCAAGTTCTGCCTGCCCCAAGAAGTGAGCTAGACTGAACTGATGTCAAAGTGCTGGATTCCAGGCTGCAAAGTAAACTGCAGTTTCTGTGATGGAAAGCAATTTCTTATAGCTCTTATAGGAAAAAAAATAATTCTTCGATGCGTTAGCATAAAAACTACTAATTTTTACTAATGGCTAGAATAATTTAAATCTATTTCAATATAAGCTGGTTTCCTCAACGAATGAATACAAGCCAGTGAAATGAGACTGGCATCATAAAGAACACCTATATGGAGAAACAAGGAGCTGTATGTTCAGGTTTGGAAAGTCATTCATCCAAACTGCATGTGGTGCTAAGTGACAGAGGCACAGCATATGGTATACACGAAAACCTATTGCTACACCAAGCTCAAGCCCCCTGAGATGCATAAACATTAGTCAGTGGTAGATAAATGTATCAATTAGATGATCTACCTCACCTTCTTTTTCACTGCATTGGGTTTATATGGCAAGCTTTTGGTAGTCAGAGGTGGGGGAAGAAATGGACTGTAGGAGTGGCTTCTGTGAGGTAACACCAGAAGGTGTTCCCCTGTCAGCCAGAGCCAGTTCCAAGAACCCACTGCTGGTCAAGGCTGATCCAATCAGTAACATTAGTAGCACCTCTGTGATAACATGTAAAAAAAGAGGTAGAAAAATCCCTGTGCAACAGCAGCAACCAGGAGAGAGGAGTGAGAATACGTGAGAAAAACAACCCTGCAAACACCAAGGTTAGTGAAGAATGAGGCAGAAGAGGTACTCCAGGCACCAGAGCAGAGATTCCCCTCCAGCCTGTGGGGAAGACTATAGTGAAACAGGTTTTCCTTCTGCAGTCCATGGAGATCCATGGTGGATCAGATATCCACCCCGCAGCCCATGGAGTACTCCATGGCAGGGCAGGTGGATGAGCCCTGAAGGAGTCTATGATCCACCCAGTGAAGAGCCCACACTGGAGCAGGCTCCTACCAGGACCCGTAGCCCTGTGGAGAGCAGCCCACATAGAAGCATATTTTCTGGCAGGACCTTTGACCCTGCAAGGGATCACGCTGGAACAATCCATTCCTGAAGGACTGAACTCAAAGGAAAGGACCCATGCTGGAGAAGTTTGTGAAGGATTGTATCCTGTGGGAAATACCCTACACTGGAGTCGGGAAACAGCAGAACAGTATGACAAAGAAGAAGTGGCAGAAACAAAGTATTATGAACTGATTGCAACACTCATTCCTCATCCTGCTGGGCTGCTTAGGGGAAGGGCTGTGAAGAACTGGGAGTGAAGCTGAGCCTAGGAAGAAGGGAGGAATGGAGGGAAAGTGATTTTAGATTTCTTCTTACTTCTCATTATCTTACCCTGATTGATTATAAACAAATTAACTTCCTTAAATCATGTCTGTTTTGCTCTTGACTGCAATTGGTATGTGATCTACCTGTCCTGATCTCAGCCCATAAGCTTTTAATCATATTTTTCTCCCACCTTGTTGAGAAGGGGAAGTGACCTGACGGTCAGTTGGCCAAGGTCAATGCATCACATTCATGAAAAGCAGTCAAACACCATAACACACAAAATAAAAAAAAAACCCAAACAAATAAATGTCAGCTAAACAGTAAAGAGTAGCTCACCACAATTTCTTTTGACAAACCAGAGCATATTCTTCAATATCCTTCTGAAGATATTCATTAATAAGGCCATTTCTCTATTCTCTCAACAATGCAATGAGAAACCTTTCTTATATTGTCAGCCTTCTCGCTACCTTAAATTAAAGCAAGTGGTAAGGAAAAAACTTTATTTTTAAAAGAAAAAGTAGCCTTTAGAAGAACAAGGTCACGTACAAAGAAAAACTACAGCTAGCAGCTTCCTGAGCTTGAGTCAATTCATTTCAAAGCCTGCACAAAAAAGAAGTCCTTAAGAAAGATCAGCATCTACTGATGTTTTTCAGCAAACATAACCTGGAAATCAGAAAGTATCTTCCAGTTTAGTTAATATTAATTGGATGGAAAACAATGCAAATTATCCATATGGAAATAACTAAATACTAATGTTTATACTAAAATTATATGTGATGCTAGAATGTATTAACCCCTAATGCTGTGTGCCTTTACCTGAAATACAGAGGGAGGCTAGGGATACAGCCAGCATTCAGAATGCAATCTTAGATAAATCAAGACATCATAGCAAAATTGCAATTGAAGATAGAAATCAAACATTTCCACTTGCACGTGAAGGATATGCCCCTCTATTCGTCTTTTGTGAGACCTCATCTGGACTATTGTGTCCAGTTTTGGAATCCTCAACATAAGAAGAATATGGAGCTGTTGGAACGGGTCCAGAGGAGGGTCCAGACAAGAACAGGCTGAGAAAGTTGGGCTTATTCAGCCTGGAGAAGAGAAGGCTCCAAGGAGATCTTATAGTAATCTTCCATTTGGGGGGGTTCCAAGAAACCCCAGAAAGGGGCCTTCAGGAAAGCTGGGGAGGGACTGTTTACAGAGACTTGTAGTGATAGAATGAGGGGGAACAGGTATAAACTGGAGAAGGGCAGATTTAGGCTAGACATAAGGAAGAATTTGAGAGTGGTGAGGCACTGGAACAGGTTGCCCAGGGAAGTTGTGGATGTCCCATCCCTGGAGATGTTCAAGGCCAGGTTGGATGGGGCCATGGGCAGCCTTATCTAGTGGTATGTCCCTGCCCATGGCAGGGGAGTTGGAACTAGATGATCTTAAAGGTCCCTTCCAACCCAAACTATTCTATGATTCTACGATTCTACGATTCTATGATATTCTATTAAAGCTGGTGTGCTTTTTTTTTTTTTGTAAGATACTGGCATGGATAGGTACTCAGTATCTCAGAGAAGACCATTTTATTTATTTACAGAACGCATAGTCATTGTTTACTACAGCAATAAAAATCTCAGCTACATGTTCTCCTCAAAAAGCTTGGCACTATGACATCCAAGGGTTAGAATTAGACAACAATGTTCCTTTCCAACTCAAGCTATTCTATGATTCTATGATTACTTCAAACCACCTACGAGCACAGCTGTAGTTACTGTTTATCACCCCCAACCAACATTTCCAAATTCAGTAGTCAAGTTAAGCCTTAGCACATTTGCAAAGCTCTCCCTCATGGAACAGCCAATCTTGTTTACCCTACAGGAGATGAAAGCCAGATAACTGACTTATTTTCTCAATTCCTTTTAATACAAATACTGCCAGTTTCCACAACTAGAATTCAAACACTATATTTTATAGAAATAAACCACATGCTTGCGTACATTGTCCTGTGGCTGCCATGTCAAAACTGTCTGCATAGATTAGCTCTTCCTATGGCACAGAGGCAGTATTAAGAATTACTATCATTTCT
This sequence comes from Phaenicophaeus curvirostris, assembly GCF_032191515.1. Classification (NCBI taxonomy): domain Eukaryota; kingdom Metazoa; phylum Chordata; class Aves; order Cuculiformes; family Cuculidae; genus Phaenicophaeus; species Phaenicophaeus curvirostris. Next base: position 41,053,141 of record NC_091394.1, read on the forward strand.
CTTTTGTCTTATTTTGGAAATGATTTACCTATCTCTGTGGCTGAAACAGAAACTTACAGGACTTTCCCATGGTCTTTAAAAGGAAATATGTGTCTGTAGAGCAGATAGTGAGGTGAGAGATGTAAACAAATGCATTACTGCTTCTCAATCAACCATCTTATCATATTTCAGAATGAAAAAAAAAGGTAGCTTAGAACAGAAGCAAAGCATCATTCTTAAATTGCTCTCCTGCAAGGGAAAGGGAAGTAAAACTCTTCAAACTTTCCCACTACCCTGTCCCGCCCAGGCAGCTACCCTGAAACAGACCTATTGAAATCTGCTCCAAACAGCCAATTGGATCCAAACTGCCTTCCTCTGTTGCAATCAATGGCCAACTATGAGGCTACACCTTACAAGAACTTTTTACACAGAGGAGTCACAAGATTTCCCAGCTCTCCTTATTCACACTTGCATACATACTTGAGGAGCATTTGCTTCACTTGCTCTCTGTGACTCAGACACACAAGAAGTAAACTCCTACCTGTTATTGCCCATAGTAACAGGCAGAGAACACCAAGTCCAAATGCCATGCTGCACCAGGAAGGCAGTGACAACTGCTTTTCCAACAGCTGTGTGGAAATTATAAGTCTTAATGTCGTTTTCCACTAATGTTGCTCAGTACTCTGCTGTGGCCATGGAGCACTGCAACAGAGCACAGAAAAAACAGGTCAGACGTGAGCATTAATTAGAATGTCACAGTAAAAGCCAACAGGCAGGTTAAATGCAGGTTTTATTATTACTTCCTGACTTCTTGATGGATGACACAGTAGACAAGGCAAACTGAAGGTACAGAACAAATTACCTACCTGGAAAACTCATTCATTGGAGATGCAGAAATGTCCCAGAAAGATTTGCACACCTGGGTATCTCAGAACACACAAATATTCTGTCTGCAGTTAACCAGCCCTAGGTTTTGCTCTGACTTTAAACAGAAATTTGCAGGTGCCCTTAGCTGAGGAATCATGGACAGCAATGTCCGTGCTAAAACTCATGCAATATTAAATCAGCTCTTGAGGCAGCCCTCAAGCTATTCTCTTCCAGCTATCAAGGTGATCCAAGCAGACACGCTTCCAGAATTTCTAGGTAGACGTTCCTTGTCAGGACAGTAAATTCTCCAAACAGGGCAGCCTAAGCAACAAAGAGGTCCACTAAGGAACAAATAGTTCAAAGCAACACTACTCATGCAAGAAAAGAAGTTGTTTTAGCCAGACTCGCAACTCCCTGCACATAAACAATCCTAAATAGATACTCAGCCAAAACCCACTCCTTTAAATGAAAGCACAGGCAATGTTTTGGGATTTGTTTGTTTGTTTGTTTTTAAGAATAGCCCTTCTCAAGGCAGAGTATCCCAGTCAATTCCATTTGATAGTCAAAATGTGACTTGGTAGAAGTAATGACTATCATACTTCAGCTGCCTGTATCTATATGTGATAGAAATGCTAACTGGCTGCTCTTGGCAGGTTCCTTACCATGCATAATTTTATACGATGAAAATCATCTTGCCTTTTTCCCTTCCAAAAGGAAGAAGGAAGTTACTTAGACACACTACTCTGGCTAAAGTTGATTGAACTACAGAAGAAACCCTCGCAGCTCAGCAGGGAATAAGGTAGGCTGTGACTGACCACAGCTTTTGCAAAGCAAGGCAGGTGTTTATCTGAACACAAAAGGGACCAAAGGTTGGCCTTTGCTTTAGGTGCTATTTATTGTTAAAAACTTGTCAACAGTTGAGTGGATCAACAGATGGTGAAAATGTTTCTCCCACTTAGATCATTAAAGACTGTAAATGTTTCCGTGATCTAGCCAGACCAGCAAATGGAAATGTATATGTGGCTCAGCCCAAAATGCAGCATAAAAACTAAACACCTAGCAAAAGAATTTTGAAGACAGCTATGGGCTTTAGCTGGTTTCAGCCCATGCATTCCTTCCGAGTGCTGGAGGATGCCCAGTGTTGCAACAGTGAGCTTATTATAGACATCAGTAATGGAATCACAGTGGTACTGTGCTTGAACTGCATGCTGCCATTGTTATATTTTGCCAAGTGTAATGTACATTTGCATTGTGATTTCAGTATGTTTTGTACTGCTCCGCTACATCAGAAACCTTGTGTCACATCAAGTATCTCCAAATAAGTAAAGCTGATATTAAATATTATGCCCTCTATACATGGAATACCTGAAAGAACCCAGTCAGAGAACACTGGGCTCTGACAAGATCTCAGCGGTGTGGCACAAACACTAACTCTGCTCAAGATAATGCAAGAAATAGTTACTACTACTAAAGTGAAATATTCTGGCTTAAGCTATTGAGAGCAGCCCTGTGGAGGAGGACTTGGGGTGCTGATTGATGAGAAGCTTGACATGAGCTGGCAATGTGTGCTCACAGCCAAGGCAGCCAACCATATCCTGGGCTACATCAAAAGAAGTGTGGCCAGCAGGTTGAAGCAGGTGATTGCGCCCCTCTGCTCCATTCTTGTGAGTCCTCACTCGCAGTACTGTGTCCAATTCTCAAATCCCCAACATAAGAGGGATATGGAACAGTTGGAATGGGTCCAGAAGAGGGCTACAAAGATGATCTGAGGGCTAGAGCACCTTCCGTATGAGGACAGGCTGAGAGAATTGGGCTTATTCAACCTGGAGAAGAGAAGGCTCCGAGGAGATCTTACAGTGACCTTCCAGTACCTGAAGGGAGCCTACAAGAACTCTGGAGAGGGACTTTTACAAGGGCTTGTAGTGACAGGACAAGGGGGAATGGCTATAAATTGGAGAGGAACAGATTTAGACTAAACATAAGGAGGAATTTACTCACTATGAGAGTGGTGAGGAACAGGTTGCCAAGGGAAGTTGTGAATGCCTCATCCCTGGAGGTGTTCAAGGCCAGTTTGGATGGGGCTTTAAGTAGCCTGATCTAATGGGAGGTGTCCCTGGCCATAGATGGGGGGATGGAAGTAGATGATCTTTAATGTTCCGTCCAACCCAAACCATTCTACAATTCTATGATTCTATGAAACTAAAGGAGAATCAGTTTTCTAACTTCCGTTAAGTCTCATTTAAGTAACTGTATTTTTTTTGAAATTACAGACATAATGTTCCTCTGATAGCATGGGTTTTTTTCAGATGGTGTTTTTCCAGACACTGTTCTCTTGAGAAATGATAACATCTTGTGTTAAGTATGATATGGGCTGAATAGACGCGTTGTCTTCTGTTTCGTTTCTGTTTGCTTATAGTTTCTTTGTCTAAAGAATGTAAGGTCAGACAGAGAACTGGTACTGTCTCAATTAGTGGAGATTTGGCTGTTGTAAAGCTCATAATAACATTAAAATTTGTCCTTGGAAAGTAAAAGAAGATGCATAAGATTTCTGGGAAATGTTATACACCGGCATGTAGATGGCAAGTATATTCTGTAACCAGCTCTTGTCTCACTATACATGATAGGTGGAATTATCCCTCATGCATCTGGTGCTGCAATAAAGGATGCTTGCTTTCTAAAATTCCAAAATAAGTATTAGAGAGTTTATTTGCCAGTATTTTCAGTATCAAAGGCATAAGCAAAATGGCCACAGACGATCACTAAAGCGAAAAAAAAAAGAAAAAAAGAAAAGAAAAGAATAAATTAGATTTAAAACCGAGTCCTGAGTACAAAGAGATAAGGCTTTGGACAAGCTCTCTGCAAAATCAAGAAAAACTATTACTAATTTTCAGAAAGCTTCATACTTGATTTAAAAGATAACTTGACTTTTGTGATCTTTGTTCTATCCAAAATCAACAAAGTCCTCTTCCTAAGGCAGCTGCAAAGCAGCTAGAACACTGAAGACTTAAGCTGGTCTCCCGGTTTATTCATATGCTGTACAATTACAAAATTTATCTCTGATCACAAGAAATAAATGTCACCAAAAATACCCAAACCACACCACATAACACTACACTGCTTCTAATATGACAGTCTTATGGTACCTGTAGTTAGATGTTCTCTCAGGATGCAACCCCTGAGAGAACACATATAGCTGTGGTCCTCTATGGTGAACGGGACTAATTTAGTAAGGCATCACCTTCAAAAGAGCAACAGGTAGTCTGGATGCTTCCAAGTACTACTTTTATGATACAAACTCTTCAGCAACAGGGACGTTTTTTACTGTCCTGCATTCCCCACTTGCTTTTCTGTCCTTCCATCAAGTATAGTATCTGGTTCTGTAATAGACAAAAAAGCACAAAAGTTCTTGTTTTCTTAAGCCAAGTCATTCCAAGCGTCCTGCTTAGAAAGCAGCCACTGAAATACCAATGCCTGAGCAGTGTCAGGAGTACAGTATCATCAGCAACTGAACAGAAATGAGCACTTCAGCCTAAGTCAGTCCTGAAGGTCCCATAGCCTGGAGCATTATCTTTTTATCTCATTGTAAAGGTGATGTAAATGAAATTGTTTAATTCTGTGCTGAAAAAAACTACGCAGTCTCACAATGAATCCACAGAATGGTTGAAGCTGGAAGGGACTTCTGGACATCACCTTGCCTACAGACCCTGGAGCAAGGTGCCATGGTCCATGTCCATACAGACCTAAATACCTCCAAGGATGGAGAATTTGCAATCTCCCTAGGCAACCTGTGCCAGTACTTAGTCACCCTCACTGTGAGAAAGTGATTCCCAGTACTCAGAGAGACCCTCCTGTCTTTCAGTTTGTGCCTGTTGCCTGCTAGCCCGCTACTGGGCAACACCTGGCTCAATCTTCATTACACCCTCCCTTCTGGTGTTTGTAAACACTGAAGGGTTCTCTCCAAGCTAAACAGCCCCAGCTCTCACAGCCTTTCCTCACAGATGAGATGCTTCAGTCCCTTTGTCATTTTCACTGGACTCTCCCCTGTAGCTCTGTATCTGTCTTGTACTGGGGAGCCCAGAACTGTACACAGTACACAAGATGCGGCCACCTTACCAGTGCTGAATAGAGGAGAACTGTCACTTCCCTTAACCTGCTAGTGATGCTCCTCCCAGTGCAGCCCAGGATACCATTAGCCTTCTCTGTGACAGGGGCAGAGTGCTGTCTCATGGTCAACTTGGTGTCCGCCAGGACCCACAGATCCCATGTGCATGGATGGTCCCCATGCAGCTGTTCTTTCCCATGGCCACTTCCATTTGCTGAACTTCCCAGGGTTCCTGTGAGCCCATTCCTCCAGCCTGTTGAGGTCCCTTTGGATGACAGCACAATTCTCAGGACTATCCACCACTACTCCCAGTTCTGCATCATCTGGACACCTCTTGAGAACAGACTGGGCCCCATCATCCATATCATTAATAAAGATATTAAACAGGACTGGATTCAGTACTGACCCCTGGGGTATACCTCTAGTTAGGGCCTCCATATAGACTTTGTGCCACTTATCATTAAAAAATGGGCAGAGCCACCCAGCCAGTTTTCAATCCCCCTTATTGTTTGCTTACACAGCTCATACTTCAACAGCTATGGGAGATGTTATGGGAGACACTGTGTTCTGGTTTGAGCTAAAGTAGAATCAGTTTTCTAACTTCATTTAGTTCTCACCTAAGTAACTTTGTTTTCTGAAAGTTAACTGCATGTCTTTTAGACAGTGTTTCTCTCTATAAGTGATAACATGGGGCACTGGTATGTAGAAAGGCCATTGCTTATACTTATTCCTATTGTAACCAAGACCATCCCTGAGCTTGCGGAGTGCCCTAAGTCAAAGATGAAGAAGGATTACACCTGCAGGGAGGGGAAGACAGGACAGGTGACCCCAAACTGACCAGACTATTCCATCCCATATACATCATACTTGGTAAAAAACTGAGAGATCATGAGGGTCTCGCTCTCTTCTGCAATGGCTGACATCCAGTGAGGACTTCATCTGTCTGGTTGCCCCAGTCTTGGATCTGTGCATTCCTGAATCTAGTTCCTGTGTCCAGCTCTCTCCCAACCCTTTCCCCGACCTGCCCTGCAGTATCTGTGGTGACATATAGTCATTGAGGGGTGGGGCCGCAATTTCAAACATCTGTATATTTTTATTATTGTTGCTGTTGTTATTACTATTTCATTAAAGCTGTTTTAGTTTAGTTTTCAACCTGCAAGTCTTTTTTCCTCTCATTTCCCTTTCCCTGGGGGGGTGGAGTGCGGAAAGGAATTGGGAGTCCAACTGCTCAGTTTTATCTGCTGAAATTGGCTGTGTGGGGGCTAAACCTTAATACATTGTAAAAAGCCTTACTGAAGGCAAGCAGAGGCTTCTGGTCTCCAGGAAAGTGATCTCCACTGTTCTCCCCACACCTACCAAGCCACATTTCTATAATGAAATGACTAAAAGGCAGGTCAAGCATGACTTTCCCTTGGTGAATCCATCCTGGCTTTCAGCTATGCAGGCAGTGATCTCCGGTCAAAAACAGATCACTTCTTAAGCCTTCCCAGCTGACCTCAGTAGCATACACCTGCCCATGCTGATAATCTACATTTTTTTGTAATACATTACTCAAAGTGTTTGGTTTTCTTTATTGTTTTATTTCAGAACATTCAAACTAAACCAGAGAGCCATACAGACCATAAATTTTTTATAAATTTCCGCTTTCAACAGTTTTTTTGAATGTTTCTGTTGTTTTTGACAATGAGAACAGAGGAAAAGCTAGAACAGACAACTGAGTTAAGTATTTCCAACTCACTAACACAAACGAAGTATGACACAAAAAAAAAAAAAAGATACTAACCCTCTAGTTTGGGCATCAGTAGTGGGAGGGGAGAGACAAAGAGATAGGTACTGAACATGTTCTAACATGTCACAGTGAGACAAGGCTCAACTCAATCACTTCACTCGGTATGAATGGATATGATTTTAAATATAGATGTTTTCCTACACTTGGTCGGAAACTGTTTGTGTGCACAGTCTACAATGCTTTGTCTGTGAAGCAGTTTTCAGCTAACAACAATATTACTGTGCTTCAGCACCCACCCTGTCCACCAGAGCTGGCTCTCTACAGAGATCAAGTCTGTGCTCAAAGGAACCCAGTTTTTGTCGGTAGAAGATGTGAAAGCACAAACAAATGAGACCCTCAACAGCCTTTCTGAAAATGATCTGCTGAATTGCTTCGAACTTTGGCAGCACCATATGCAGCTGTGTGCCAACTCAGAAGGGAACTATTTGATCTTGATTATAGTCATTTTTCTTAACTAATTAAATAAAAAGAGTTACAGACACAGTATCAGGGGGTGGGGGCTAGACCTTTTATACCCTAAAAAGCTCTGCAGCCTTGGGGGAGAAGAGGCAAAAATACTACTATGGTAGAACCATATTTTCACACACAGCCTTTTTCCAGTTTCTATGGAAATCTGCATAGATTTGGAAAAGTTTTCATCCACCAAAAGATGGCGATTTGCCTATTACTGAAACTTGAAGTTTCTGAGATGTTATGAATTTGCTGTCACCCTTTCCAGAAGCAGCCAAATGGACCAGATACCTAAGTGAGACTTTCAGCCTAATGCATTTTTCATTAGGCTCAGTAGCAGACAATCATGAGGTCAGAATTAAACCCCATCAGAAGGCAGAAAAATAATTTTGTCTGTTTTACAGGCCTTTTCCCCCTGTAAGGCCAACTTTATAATCTCACTGCCACTAAAAGGAGGCAGCTTCTGAATCCTACAAAAGGGTTGTCTGGGGAGTCCACATGTTTACTTCTGGCAACACTGAGACACTGTGCAAGTGATCCAGATTTTTTGCAGCATTACTTGTACTGATTTCAGAAACACAGGTGATTGTAATGAACAGTTGTGGCTTTTTCAGGAGTTTGAGTGGCTTGTTTGTTTTTTTAAAAATTTATGAGTTAACAAACCTACAAAATGCCAGACTTTAGACTGCATGTACAGTCTTCACTGAATCCTTATAGGACACATCATACCAGGATACAGTGAACACACAAAAGCAGCACTGTGTCGTCCCATGCTTCTTTGTGGCTACACATCTATTGATGTTACTACATAAAATAAGAGATTGCGTTTCCTGATATTAGGATCAAGCTCAGACACAATTAAGTGTGTAGCTTCCAATCCGCAGATGAGAACATAACCAGCAGAAACAGCATGCTTTCTTAAACAGCTAAGATAGTAAAAACTGCTGCAGTGTGTGCAGGCAATACTCCTCTTACTTGTACTGTGCAATACTGTAGTGTTTCACACAAGTGCAAGTTTCATCACACAAACACAAGAGACATTAAAATTTAAGAAGACAGCCAGCCATGAGATTCCAGCAGTTAAAAATAAGGCCACAAGACTGGTTTTCTAACTCTGTACTTCACTGATATCACAAAGCCTCTTATTTCTGTACCTGTATGAGCAGGCAGTGCTGTTGGCAATGGCTATGGTGTTTCTTAGCTCTTAACAGTTTGAACCTCAAACACACTCTCCATTAGATGAGGAACAGCAGCATTGAGAAGTGTATAGGCAGGTATGCTAAAAATACTGCAGCTGTCAGCTTTTGGTGGCATTGTAGCCAACAGAAGGGGGGATTCTGAACTGATCTCTAAATACAAACATTTTGATCTTTTAAACACATGCCATTACTGAACAGGACCACAACATCTTTTGGCAAGTAACACATGAACCTCCACAGCTTTCCAACGAAAAAGAATCCCCTTCTCTTCCATTCCAAATGGTTGACAGCCAACTGAACGTGAGCCAGCAGTGTGCCCAGGTGGCCAAGAAGGCCAATGGCATCTTGGCTTGTATCAGAAACGGCGTAACCCACAGGTCCAGGGTGCTTATTCTCCCTCTGTACCCGGCACTGGTGAGACCGCTCCTTGAATACTGTGTTCAGTTCTGGGCCCCTAACCTCAAGAAGGATATTGAGGCTCTGGAGTGAGTCCAGAGAAGAGCAACAAAGCTGGTGAAGGGGCTGGAGAACAGGCCTTATGAGGAATGGCTGAGAGAGCTGGGGTTGTTTAGCCTGGAGAAGAGGAGGCTGAGGGGTGACCTCACTGCTCTCTACAACTACCTGAAAGAGGTTGTGGAAAGGAGGGAGCTGGCCTCTTCTCCCAAGTGACAGGGGACAGGACAAGAAAGAATGAATCACAGAGTCACTAGGTTGAAAAAGACCTCCTAGATCATCTAGTCCGACCATTCCTATCATCACTCCTATTTCATCACAGATCACAGAATCATGGTTGGGTTGGAAAGGACCTCCAAGACCATCCAGTTCCACTCCCGGCCACGGGCAGGGGCACCTCCCGCTAGACCAGGCTCATCCAAGCCCCATCCAACCTTGCCCTGAACACCTCTAGGCGATGGGGCAGCCACGGCCTCCCTGGGCAACCTTTGCCCACGCTCACGGGGAAGAACTCCTTCCAAACACCTCGTCTAAATCCTCCCACGTTACCGCTACCAGAGACACTCGCTCCCGCGTTACCATTTCCCTTCACCCTCACGATCTGGAGGCGTTCCCGCCGTCCTGCTCCCGATAACCCTGCGGGGCCCGCGCCTCCCGCTCCTCGAGCCTCCGACGGGGGAAGTGTGTCCGGCGAGGACCGCACCGGACACTCCCGGCCCCCCCCCCACCCCGCCCCGGTCGGAGGCTCGAGGAGCGGGGCCGCCCCGGTGCAGGCCCGAACCCCGCCGCGCCGCGCCGGGCAAAGCGCGACCCCGCCACCCCGCCTCGCCGGTCCCGGGAGCCACCGAGCAAGCAAGGAGGCAGCGGGGGAAGCGCTTCACCCCCACGTCGGAGCAAGGAGTGGCCTCAAGCCGCTCAATGGCCTCAAGCTCTGCCAGGGGAGGTTTAGGCTGGACATTAGGAAAAAATTTTACACATAAAGGGTCACTGGGCACTGGAACAGGCTGCCCAGGAAGGTGGTTGAGTCACCTGCCCTGGAGGTGTTTAAGGGACAAGTGTGTTATAGTTGAGTTAACAACACAAAGTCCAAACGTGGATCAATTTACTATTTATTTAGATAGGAAAGCAAAAGCAGCGCTGGGCGGCCTGGGAGTCACAGCTCCACCAAGGCTCACAAAGTTAGGCAAGCTGAGCAACCCAATCAACATCTGCTGGGGCCCGAGGTGATCTGTTGCTCTTAACTCTTGCTTCAGGAGGTTTCAGAAGGCTTGGTTGTAAATTCAGTAGATACTTATCTATATACAAAACATATATTATCATGGTAACTTTTAGCATTTAGTTAAGATAGCATTGTGGCTTCTTTCTTACCAAACAAGATGTTCCTGTGCTTCTTACCAAACAAGATGTTCCTGTGCTTTGAAACAGAAAGATCGCTGCTCATTTAGTTGGCTTGAGCAGCAAATTACTTTCTGTTACTCATTACAAGTGGACGAGGTGCTGAGGGGCATGGTTTAGTGTTTGATAGGAACAGTTGGACTTGATGATCCAGTAGGTCTTTTCCAACCTGGTATTCTATGATTCTGTGATTTTGGTTTACTCGGACTTCAATCCAGACCCAAGTTATTTTCTCCCTTAGAGTGAGAAAGGCCAAGTAGAACTATATTGCCACCTCTTACATGTAATTAGGCCAGGGCTATAACAGTAAGAACATGTACGGTCTGAATAAACTGTAACCGGGAATACAATCAAATCCTAGAGCTGCAGAATAACAAATACAGCTTAAGGCAGTACACTGATGCATTATAAAAAGTGTAGCAGAATCCCTTCATCCTAAGGAAATCAGAGACAGGAAGAACTGATGTCATGAAAGCAGGTAGAGAGTAACGCCAGACACCAGGAACCTCCAGGAGAGCGAAGGCCCTTAAAACATCACTGGGAAAGGCAAGCAGAGGCTTCTCATCTCCTTCTCATCTCCCTCTGGTCATTAGCACACTAGGCACCTTGCCAAAATAAATACTGAAACAGCATCTGAAGCTCAAGTCACAGCTAAAGCAAACCTCCCATTTTTGAACTGACAGCGTCTCTTATAAAAAGCAGGATGGCTGAGTAAATGAACGCATTAACAATTCAGTGATCCTACACTTAATGAAGGTGTTTATATACACATACATGCACATACATATATATGTATCAATGTTCCTATTAAACATAATACAAGACAATCCTTCAGGACATTCATCCCTTGTGAAGAATCCAAACAAGTTTTTTCATCAGGTATTGTACAGGCATTAATATCTGAGCTAGTTAGTTAACAGCTGAGCATAAACATTATATTAATACTGCAGGAGAAAGAAAACCAGAACTCCATGACAGTAGCAGTAGTCTCTAATAACACAGGGAAAAACTTGGTATGTGTGCAGACACTGGGAGTGCTGACATTAACAAGTACTGTATGAACACACCGCATCAAACCCGCCACAGGCTAGGCATTTAAATAAAGGGGACCATTTTCAGGGCCTTAAGCAGATGCAGAACATATCACAAAGCCATCCAATGCTTATGACCTGTGCAAAGTCACCTTCCTGTCTCACACAATTTTCTAACAATAGGTACCTATAGTTGAAAACAAAACTATGCCTACTGATGGGAAGTTATTGCAGCTACAGGATATATCTATAACTGCAGCTGTCTCTCTGCTTTATTCAGCAGGGCTCCCACAGGTCTTGTTGAAAACGACGGCGTTATGTCTTGTGCAAGGTTGACCATGCCACCAAAGCTGCTTTGCCACTCCCCTCTTTAGCTGGCCACGGGAGAGAAAAATATAAGACGGGCTTATGGTCAAGATAGGGACAGGAATGTCACTCAGCAATTTCTGTCACAGGCAAAATAGACTCAGCTTGGGAAATTAGTTTATTTTCAATCAAATCAGAGTAGGATAATGATAAATATTAAGAATTAAATCTTAGAAGCACTTTCCGCTCACCTCTCCCTTCTTCCTTGACTTAATTTTACTCTCAATTTTCCCTACCTCCTCCCTTCCAGTGAGCTGGAGAACAAGTCTTATGAGGGGCAGCTGAGGGAACTTGGGTTGTTTAGTCTGGAGAAAAGGAGGCTGAGGGGAGACCTTATCACTTTGAACAACTACTTGAAAGGAGGTTGCAGTGAGGTGGTTGTGTGTCTCTTCTCCCAAGTAACAAGTAATAGGACAAGGGGAAATGGCCTCAAGATGCACCAGGGGAGGTTTAGATTGGATATTAGGAAAAATTTCTTTACTGAAAGAGTGGTCAAGCACTAGAACAAGTTTCCCAGGGCAGTGATGGAGTAACCATCGCTGGAGGTGTTCAAAAATTTTGCAGACATGGTTTAGTATGCATGGCAGTCTTGAGCTGACAGCTGGACTTGATGATCTTAGAGGTCTTTTCCAACCTTAATGATTCCATGATTCAATAATACAACCTTCACTAATTAACAATACACCATATAGGAGAAGAAACAACAGTCTGGCACTTGAAGTCAAGTGGATACACTAGGATTTTAGGTAATATTCTTGCATTAAAAGACTACGGTGTTATAAAACCAGACTTAGAAGTTACTTAAATACATCAATAAATTGATACATCAATACAATTGATACATCAATACATCAATAAATTGATGGTAGCCTTGAAAGGCTGTTTACAGATTCATTGGCAGAGACTGGCTCAACAATGTAAGTACTAACGCCAACTAAGCTAACTGACCATTTTTCAGATTAGAGTATTGAACACCCAGGCACTGCCTGAGATCCAACCACATGCCATGCAAGAGAAAAGCTTGCATAAGGTTGTGTGGGTACAACAGCAGATAGCCAGAAAAGCCAAAATCTTCTAAGTGAAGTACATAAACACCCTTTCAATTTATGTCCTGCTATTTCACTATCTTCAAGAAAACACCCTGTGTAGCTGGATGCTCCACATCAATTTCTAGACTTGAAATCTTGTGTGTTGATATAAGAGCAGAGAAATGAGTAAATTTTCTTAGCTAAGAAAGGGACAGGGAGAAGAAGAGGAAGTCTTATCACCCACATGGCCATGCCCAGTTTTATGCTCATTGTGAGTCTCATCTCCTGCAGAGAAAAAGCTTACTTGACCACTCTGTAAAGAGATCTCCTTTTTACTAGCAGTATCCTTCAAGTCTTTGACCCATTTTAGCCAGAGAAGAATAAATTACTAATAGGTAATTTTCTAATAGGTGATTTTCAATCACTTGTGTAAAAGCAGCCAAGCCAGAGAAGGCAAAACTGCAATCAGAACTTCTACAACTCTGTTGAAGAATTTTTAAATCAAAATGGGCACGGATATTTAGACATGCACAACCCAGCTTTTGCACCTGAATAAAGCTAACTTTGCAAAAGAAGCAGTTACAGTAGAGGACATGCTGTCTATAAGGTTTCTCTTTATATCATCAGAAAGTTGCTCTGTCTTGTACTCCTCTCCTTTCTCACAGGAAGCTTTCCTCGGTAGTCCTTGACTTGTTACTTCGTAGTCTATCAATTTGTAGACCAGAGTGCTCACATAGCTGTTTCTCATGGGAAAGTATAATAATGTACGTAAATAATGATTATTTGTTGCTAAAAGAGAATTGACGAATCAGCTTGTAACACAATGGCTTGCTTCAGCTAAGATAGATATAAATGTGTTGTGAACTCTGATTAAAAGGGCTTCACTTGGTCATATTGGTCATGTGTTGTCCCTTAATCCTCTGCACAAACCCACTCCCCAAAAAGTATATCATCCAATTTCCATAATTGAAAATAGTAGCCCATGTGTCACACCATCAGTGTAGTCTGTGAAAGACAGGACTACATCGGAAAAATGTAGAGGCACATGCCAGGACAATGGAAAAATCCTTGTTTGACCTAAAGACATAAGTTCACAGAAATCATCCTTAACTCTGTAGTTCTGTAAACTACTTCGGTGTTATAAACAGACAAAGCACGTGTGTGCACACAGACACTCCCCTAAGATGGAAACCTCTGGAGGCCCACCTCAGATGACTGAGCACAGTTTATTTCTTTAAAATCCATCTATATATAACCAGTGGAACTCCTTGTAACATGCAGAAGAGTTAATAAACTGCACAGAGGACACATTTACCAAGAAAAATGCATTAGCACAGGAAACAAACGCTAAATTGCCCCTTCATCAAGGTTAGCTGAAAACAGGCACCAGGCTGATCACATTCATATTACCTCCAACTGGACTGACTGAATTCCTGCCTGCTCAGTACAAAGTCTCATCATCCTGCAAAATACAAACAAGTCATACCCTGGCACTATTTAGAAGAGATCAGGTACTATTTAGAAGAGATTAGAAAAGCAACTATATCTGCAGTTAAATTAGGTTATAAATTTCTACAGAAAGACACTTAGTGACAGTAACTGGAAGCTAACTGCCTGCCTGACAGTAGGAAGGATTTCTCCCCGTGGGTACAATATCCATTACAATGGTTCTGTGCTCCCTCTACATCACTGAAATTGGAGACTGCTGGATATACAGCACTGCATCACAACTCCATCTTCAATCGCCAGTTTCATATTAAAGGTATACACTTAGTACCATTATCAAAATTAGCAAACATAAAGAATCACCATGTGCTTTCATAAAGGAAAAGCCTCTAAGCAAAATCCGTACAACCAATATGTGAAGAAGCCCACAGCAAGCCTACTTTATTCAACATCACAGAAGGTACAGCTGGAAAGGGTCTGAAGGTCTCCACCTGAAACAGATACCATGTCAACAAACGCAGGGAGGAGGGGGAATCAAACGTTTTTAAAGCACACCTGATGGAAATTTCATTAACAGGTTCAGAAACCTGTCAATGGAAACTCCCTCACCTTCACACACTGAAACTAGGAGCCTGCTTGTGTGGCATCCAAAACCTACACAGCCAGAGCTCAGCTGTATGCAAAGCTGAACTAAACCACAGCATCTCCAGGTCACCAAAACTTCTTCATTCCATGCAGCTTATTAGAACAGATACAAGTACAGCTCACTTATTAAAGCAACTAGAGAAGATGTGACAGATTCAGATTTGCACGTGAAACTTGAAGCTTTCAGAAGTATTATGAAATTGCACCTCCAGTCACAGTAGTTCCTGAAGGAAAAGATGGGGAAAGACTAAACTGGGCAAGCATTCCCAGAGGACAGCCTCCACAGACCATGGCCATAACATCAATTAGCTTCAATAATGTAAAGTGCAGGCTTAAGGGAAACCATGAAGCTTGCACACGTACGCTCTCGCCTTACCTGCACCTCTCAGACAAACACTTTCCTGTGTAAAATGCTCAGCCCCCACCACCTAAGCTACCAAAATCAGTATGGGCAGTTACACCTACGAACATTATGTATTATGACAGGTTCTTAATAGTTCAGGTTTGGTTCAAGAAAATGCACAGTTGTGAAATACCAACTGCAACAGTCAACCTTGCCAAACAGATGTTGATAATTAAACAAAACAAAGAGTTGTTTGCCTGAAGGTCAGTCTCCTGTTACAAGATGTGTAAAGGCAAAGCCGGATACAGAACCTACCCCAAACAGTGTAAAAGCCAGGACATCCTATATCAACTCCATTATCTTGTCATCCAGGCAGCACGAGGAACATAAAAGTGCTCCTAGGGCATAAATAGATAGGGAGGAGCAGAGGGCAAAGGAGTTTATGCTTCATTTTGCTACCTCACTATGTTACTATTTGTAGGTTATCTGATAGGCTCCTGAAAGGGGTCAGGGGACTAATGGAATTGTCTTCTGGTTTTGTACAGCAATCAGAATGTAAATAGCAGCCAAAACTACAGTGATATAAAAATCTCACATAGCATTTTCTTTTCCTTAGCTCTGTTTAGCTTCTGCTTGCAATCTGACAAAGCATTTCATGTACTACACATTAGCACCATGTTCACCAGTCACACATAAATACATGCTTAGGCTCTAACAAACATGCACTTCGACAGAAGACTGGAGAGCAACTTGGCAAGGGTAATATTCTTATATTCTTACATTCTTTAGGTGTACAAATATCCAAATATATGTATGCACACACAGACAACAACATTATGATTTCTGAGCTCATATCAGATGTAGCTAAATGTATGCACACAGTTAGGAAACACCACCTCAAAGCCGTGTGATCATTCATACATAAATACACATATAAATATATAGTTCCAAGTCTTATGAGGAGCAGCTAAGGGAATTGGGGTTGTTTGGCATAGAGAAGAGGATGATGAGGGGAGACCTTACCGCTGTCTACAACAACCTGAAAGGAGGTTGCAGAGGGGTGGGTGTTGGTCTCTTTTCCCAAGTGACACGTGATAGGATGAGAGAAAATGGCCTCAAGCTGCACCAGGGGATATTCAGGTTAGACATTAGGAAAAAATCTCTTCACCAAAATGGCTATTGTGCAATGGCAGAGGTTACCCAGGGAGGTGGTTGAGCCACCATCCCTGGAGGTGTTTAAGAAGCAGGTAGTTGAGGTGCTCACGGATATGATTTAGCAGTGGACAGGTGAGGTTGGACTTGATGATCTTAAAGGTCTTTTTCCAACCAACCAATTCTATGACGTTTATACTGGTATATGTGTGTGTGTGTGTATATATATATGTAAATCTCTCTGCAAATTAAACAGCAAGACCCTCGCCCACGCGTTTCTCCCCACAATCCGAGCCCGACCCTCGCTCCCGCACACGGCTCCCCCCCCCGCTTCCCCCTCGCTGCCCCCGCTGCTTCGCGTCCCCGTAGCCCGGGGGATGATCACGGCCCCCGAGCCGGGCAGCACACGGGACGCCCCGACTCCCTGCCGCACGCCTTCCCCCATCCGCACATGCGCCTACCTGGCAGCGGCGGGGGGTGGGCAGCAGCCCCCTCCTCCCGCAGGGCTCAGCGCCGTGCGGGGTTCGGCCACGCCGTCCGCCTCCGCGCCGCGGGTGGCTCCGGAACAGGCGCCGAGGCGGCGCGCGGCGGCCGGGGCGCTCCGCGCAGCAGCACTGCTCAGCGTCATAGCTGCTCGGCATCACTGCTCACCAGCATCACTGCTCGCCGTCATCGCTGCTCATCATCACTGCTCACCAGCAGCACTGCTCAGCATCATCACTGCTCAGCAACCCTGCTCAACATCATCATTGCTCAGAAACGCTGCGCAGCATCACCACTGCTCAGCACCGCTGCTCGCCAGCGTCACTGTTCACCAGCATCGCTCTTCACCACCACCACTGCTCAGTATCACCACTGCTCAGTATCATCACTGCTCACCTTCACCACTGCTCACCATTACTGCTCACCATCATCACTGCCCAGCATCACAACTGCTCAGCATCGCTGCTTAGCAGTGTCACGGATCAGAATCCCTGCTTACCATCATCACTGCTCAGCCTCGCTGCTCAGCATCCCTGCTTACCAGCATCACTGCTCAGCAGCACTGCTCAACATAATTGTTCAGCAGCATTGCTCAGCATCACCACTGCTCGGCATCACTGCTCACCATCATCACTATTCAGCATCACTGCTCAATATCACTGCTCAGCATCACCACTGTTCAGTATCCCTGCTCAGCAATCTCTGCTCAGCATGACCGTTGAGCATCACCGCGCAGCAGCATCACTAGTGCCCACCACTGCTCAGCAGCATCACTAGTGCCCACCACTGCTCAGCAGCCTCACTACACAGCATCAGCACTGCTCACCATCACTGCTTGGTAGCACCACTGCTCAAACAGAGACCCTGGGCAGCACAAAGGGAACCCCACCTCCACGAAGCAACCCAGGGAATGGAGAAGGACAAGAGGGAATGGCCTCAAGTAGCATCAGGGGAGGTTCGGATTGGACATCAGGAAAAATATCTTCTCCAAAAGGGTTCTCAGGCACTGGCACAGGCTGCCCAGGGAGGTGGTTGAGTCACCATCCCTGGAGTTATTTAAGAGACAAGTAAATTAAGTGCCCAGTGATATGATTTAGTAGTGGGCAGGTACAGTTGGGCTTGATGATCTCAAAGGTCTTTTACAACCTAGTGATTCTATGATTCTATAAGTGGGGTGGGAAGCATCCCCTGAGCGTGGACGGAGGTTTGGTTCCAGGGAGGGTGGGGGCTTCCTGCAGGCAGGAAGGCGAGGGAACACCACACCTGCATCTTGAGGAAGAGGCAGGGAAGGGAGGCTGGGAGTAGGAGGCAGTACATAACAAAGGACAGATGGTGCTGGTCCTGGTCCTGGTCCTGGTGCCATCCACCCCGCCTGCCACTGGCGGCTCACATGGCGGGTGCAGCTGCAGTGTGGCCATGTAATCTCCTGCAGGATGACCCCAAAAGTGTTTTACTTTGACCATGACCTTGGTGCTGTTCCTGGAGATAAAGCAGCAAGAGGCTCCCAGGTCTTAAGATCTTAAAGGAAAAAAAAGATCTTAGAATCATAGAACGGTTTGGGTTGGAAGGTACATTTACAAGTCATCTAGTCCACCCCCTGCCTGCAGAAGCAGGGACATCTTCAACCAGATCAGGTTGCTCGAAACCTCATCCATCCTAATCTTGAATGTCTTCAGGGATGACGCAGTTGCCTCTTCCCTGGGTAACCTGTCCCAGTGTTTCACCATCCTCATTGTAAACTATTTGTTCCTCATATCCAGTCTAAATCTCCCCTCCCTTAGTTTAAAACTGTTACTCCTACTCCTCTACAGGCCTTGCTAAGAAGTTTGTCCTCATCTCTCCTACAGGCCCCCTTTAAGTACTGGATGGCTGCTATAACATCTCCCCGCAGCCTTCTCTTCTTTTCTTGTTTGAAGTTGTTGAACCAAAAAGCTTTCATGAGAAGGTAGCTGAGCCCTCTGTGCCACGCAATGCTGTGTTCCCACGCTTGAAAGGTGACTGCAGTATCCCTGTTGGTCTGCCAAGGTCCCTAGAATGTGGGATCTCACTGCCTTTGTATCATCAAGGTGCATGAAGGACTCCAGACCTTTGTCACCTGCACGGCTTTTGGCTGCTCTGTGTCCATGTGCAGTGCTTTGGGGACACCGCTGCTCCTGGTAGTTTTTTTCCACAGTGATTAGCTACATGGGACTGCAGAAGGAAGTTAATACCCGTCTGGCACAAGCTGTGTTGGGACAAGCCCTCAGCATACATGTCCTCTTTCTAACTTCCTCCTGATTCTTACCTCTCCAATTTTCTTACAAAACATTAGGCCAGGGACCCAACACTACTTAGCTGGCAAACCCCCGCATAATCTCTGAAGTCTCCATAGGAGTACCTGTTATTCAGCACAGATTTTCAACAAATATTCAGCATTTCTATGTCTTTGGTTTTGCTTTGTCCTAGTTCTTGCCTCTTTCACATTTTCTGCTGAGGGACTGTGGCATGTTTGCAGTCAGAGCATGCAGAATGGTTTGTGCCTTTCTTTTCTTTTTACAACTGCACTCCAAAATAATTGGCCTATTTCCATTCGGAAAGAGCTGCTTTTCTGCTTACCACGAAAGTCCATGTGCCATAGAGGGGTGGTTTAATTTTGTCTTACGAACATTTTAAGCAAGTCATTTCTTTTTTCAAGTGAAATAAAATGCAAAGAACTCTGAATTTCAAACTTAAATTGCAAAGGTTTCATGCTGATTTACACTGGCCTGTCAAGGTCCCAATTTCTCTTCCACCTCCTAGTGATGCTAGTGTATTGCTAAGTTCTGCTTACTCTTTAATGAATTGCCAGTGCTTGTCTTGGGGTCAATGCTATTTTGCAGGTGCTATAAGATTATGGAAAAAAAGTGCTCCAAAGATGTAAAAATGTCATCTCTTGAGCATGCAAATGCTTTTACCTCCTCTTTTTACCTCCTGTACACATTCCCACCTTACCCACTTTTTTTAACAATACTCTTCATGACATTTCCTGAAGCTACTTAAATCTTCCTCAGTATGGGGAGACCAAAACTCATGTGCTTACTCTGTAAAGCAAGGAATTAAATTTCTAAACAGTAATAGTGGATTGCTTGTGAATATATATGAAGGAGCCTAATATAGATGAAGGAGTCTGTGGTCTGTTAATATTTTTTAGAATATTTTTTTCAATATGTTGTTATGCCAATTATTTTAATTCCTCAGTTTCTGTGATTTCCATGTGTTGGCTGTTTCAACCAGCTTACGGAGACAAAAATCTGCTTATTTGAAGTAAAAAGGATCATGTAAATTCCTAAGAATTATTCTAATAAAGACCCAAAAGGATCGGTGAGAAGACTGCTATACTTTTTTTTCCAGTGTTGACCAAGGCCACTTGACTTTGAAGAGGAATTTTGTGCAGAGAGAAGAAACCTGGCCATATTTTCTTTGTGAGGCAGCCACATTTCTCATGCATCGCAACCTTCCTGCCTGCATTGAGAGTTGATTTATTGACACAGTGAGGGAAGAGGACTGTCCTCCAATGCTTTGCATGGTTCTGCAATCCAAATGATACTGAAAATGTAGGCAAATAAAAATCCATAAGACTTGTTTTGGAGTTTTAGAACACAAGCAAGCTTTATCAGGCCTGCGTAACACAACGAGTGATCTCCATCAATTGTATGCAACGAGGCAAGAACTGAGTACAGAATGTATATCTCACTTACAGGCATGGGATAAATATGCCCAGAAATCTTATGCCTATTCTATTACTTTCCAAGGTTTAATTTTAATGTTATGAAACTTCACAACAGTCAAAACTCCTGCTAATTTGGAGCTGGCTCCAGCTCTTCTTGACCTTGCCTTTTAAGATATATAGAAGCTCCAAACACAGGTGATTACAAAAGAAGACACACCTGTACAGCACAGATTGCACTGCACAGGAGATGTTACCGTCTTCAAAGAATGAACAATGTCTGGATAAACACTGTGTAAAAGAAAACATGCTGTCAGAGGCGCAGTCTGTCTAACTTCTTAAAAAAACACAACTGCTTAGACAAAATTTAACTCTACTCAAACTTAAATCAAAATATTCTGCTTTTTCTAATAGTAATCACTTCTTGTATCCGTAATTTACTGACTGCAAAAGCACCAGATATCGTGGCACAGATTTTATCTCATCTCTTCTTCAGGAAAGATAATTCACTTGTATGCTCTATGCTAGTGCTTTGGAATGATCTGTGCATGTTTGCAAGAGGTCTTTCACATAGCAGAGGCATAAAGAGACAAGTTCTCTGTGTGTCCTGTCAGGCAGTATATGTCATCATAGTGAAATCAGGGGGGAGATGATGTGAGCAGTGATTGTCCCTTTATGTTCTCTCTGCCCAGGAACATGCGATCCAGTGCCCTTCACTTTCTTGCACACAGATTGCCTTTTTCGTTGAATGAAGAGAAGACAGTTCTACAGTAGAGCAAAGGCATCAGAGCATACAGTTCCCCTTTGAGAAACCCAGCAACAGCACCTGGTGCCTGTTCACAGTCTTCAGACTCCAGAGATGCTATGAAATGGCGAAACAGACTAAGAATGTAGAAGAGAATTAGTGCATTTTCTTACACTCACACATTTGTATAAATCCTTTGGGATGTATAGATGCCATAATACCATATCATTGATTCAGAAAAAGAAATCAAATTATAAGTTGTAGCCCAAGGAATGTTTTTCTTGGTTTTACTTTGCTGTTTCTATCCCTTTAAGTATGTATGATGTTTTCTTACAACTTTTAATTGCCATAGTCAGCAGTTATTTTACCTTTTACATCAATGTAAGAGGCAAACTGATACAAGGGCTCTGACTCTTCCTTGTCAGCAATTTGGCTACTTATTAAGTGGTTTAAAGTGTATTTAATTGAAGGTGTACTCCTTGATTACCATTCAGTAGTCAATAAAGCATTTAGCATTTATGCCCTCTTAGTTTCTTTTTTTAAATATGATTGCTTTTATTGTAGTTCAAGAAGAGTTTTAAAAGCTGTTTTCCCTCAAGGGAGGGTTCAATTAGTCAATGCTAGAGATGTTTCTACAGTTTAGACATTATGCAAAGTCACACACAGGTCTGAATCCTCTTTTTCTCTCTTCTTTCTTCCCCAAATTAAAACCCTACCCTACGACATCAGTCACCAGTCTTTTTCGTGTCTTTCAAATTAGTCCAGAATGTGCACACATAACCAAAGTACCCATAATGCAGGAGGCCATGTAAACTGGTGGGTTTTTTGACAAAGAACTGGTTTATTGTCCAGGATCCTTGGAAATGTTAAATTGCTATCCCTCTGTCTTCACCTCCCCCATGAATTCTTTCGCTGTAGCTACTATGGAGAGGAAGGAGATATAAGTGGTGAAAGCAAATCTCATTACATTTCTTTCTTCTTAGTGAGGAAGAAGAGAGCATGCAGCAAATCAGATGGTATGAGCACTATTTGCTTGTGCTGGTTTTAGTGGCTTGTGCTGGCTGTGAGAAAAAACTCACCCCGGGTTCTTTTTCTCCTGCTAGTATGTTTGAAAGCTGTTCTGTAAAAAGTCAGGTGGGGAAAGAGAGGAATTAAACACATAGATATAGTTTAGGCTGCAGGAGATTATCCCTGTTTTTAAGGTAATACTGGCCTTAAATGTAGAAAGCAGTCTGCTCTGATTCAGTTTCTGTTATATGGGTTGGAATTCTGTTTGAGAATAATATAGTTCAGATATATATAGCTCGGATCAGACTCTCTTTGCCAACAGTTACTCAAGTGATTTATTTCAGGCGATGTAATTATACCATATGCATCTTTATGTTGGATATCTTATGTGAGCATCCTCGCCTTTTATAACGAACATTAACCTGGTCAACTCAAAGAACGTCACTGAGAATGCTTCAGGATTCAAATGCTGTGTAAAGCAAGATTTGTTATATTTAACTGCTGCATGCAGTACTGTATCCCAGCAATCTTGTCTTGTAACTGCTGTATTTTATGTAATAACAATCTGTATCTTTAGCAACCAATGCTGTAGAAGAAAAACACTAGCGATCACCAGAGTAGCCATGGAGACCAAAACAATGTTTATGGGTAGCTGGATAATCTAACCTACCTACACGATATAGAAAATACTTGATATTTAATACCTGGAGAAGCTAGCTTGAAATTAATCATTTGGTATTAGTTATGTCTTATCATTATAAAACATGAAGCAAAGAGCCACATACAAAACATATGATAAGGAAATATGAGATCTCTTCTCTTTGTAGCCTTTTCCTTTCTGATCACACTTAGATCAAGTAATTGAGTCCTGTTGTTCTGCATGTAGAGCATTTGTGCATCCCTGGGCAATACTTTGTATTGCCAGTGTACTGTGTCAAATGTGTGTACATTCCTGTACCTCCTCACATAGATCACTGTTGTACAAATACTGTACCAAATGTTCCCCAGGAGTATATCTTTGAAGGACTAAAACATCCTTGCACTGTGAGGTTATTCTTAAGTCAGTATCTGTTTTAGATGTCATTCAAGGAATTACTGAATTCTGATCTAGCCTTGATTTGGCTTTGACATAAACTCTTTGTTCTCCCATGTCATTCAAGGAAGAAGTTTCTTAAGGACTGAGAGTAGTCAAAGCATGTAAAGTGCTTTCATAATGAAAAAAAATTATGTCTGTTGCTATTTTGAGAAAGGTTTTCAGATCAAGACTTCGGCCTTAAATTCTCATGCTGCATCTTTTGTATGGGTCTGGTATCCTTGCTGCTGAGCCTGTAGAGAGAACACAGCAGGGACAAAGCAGAGGGCACTAAAGTAAGTGCAGAGATAATTGAACTTCCATCTGTTTTACGCATTAGCCCTCCTTTGCCTCATGGTGGCCAGCTACAGCATCCAAACGGGAAGCATAGGGGCAATAGCAGGTATATACACACCAGCTTACTGCCCCACATTCACTCTTGGATGTTGGAAAACTGCCCAGAGAGGGTATCTGACAGATTTATTTATTTATCTTTAAATCAGGGAAAAGGAAAGAATGTAGATGGCAGATACACACTGAGAGAACCCTGGAAAGTAATTGCAAGAAAAGGAACAGGTGTTGGAATAAAAGGCAATTATACACGATGCCATCAAGCTTATTGCAGGAAAAGTCACAAACACTGAGTCAGGGTACAGGCAAAGCTGCTTTAAGTCAGAGAATAGAAAGGTAATTACAGAAAGGGAAGAGGACAAGAGGAAGTCAGATACTGAGAAGTCAAATTAACTGCTAAAAAAAGAGGTTTCACAAAATCATAGAATCACCAGGTTGGAAAAGACCCACCGGAACATCAAGTCCAACCATTCCTATCAAATACTAAGCCATGCCCCTCAGCGCCTCGTCCACCCATCCCTTAAACATCTCCAGGGAAGGAGGTCCACCTCCCTGGGCAGCCTGTTCCAGTGCCCAATGACCCTTTCTGTGAAGAATTTTTTCCTAATGTCCGGCCTAAACCTCCCCTGGCAATTCCCTCTCATCCTGTCCCCTGTCACTTGGGAAAGAGGCCAGCACCCTCCCCTCCGCAACTTCCTTTTAGGAATTCTGAATTCTCTTGTGATGGTAGATATCCTGCCTAGAAATCCACTCTCAAGCCTTGCAGTATATGGCACTTGGTTTTCCATCGGTCTCAAAGCTTTCTGAAATCTCTAAAACATTTTGGGCAGTAGCTGTAGGCCTGGAGCAGTGAAGGTAATCATACCAAGTCACAGCTTGCAGTTTTCAATTCCTTCTCAGTCTGTTTTCCCAGCAGAAAAGATCTCATTGGCTGCTCTTTTTCTTTTCTCTTTTTTTTCCCCCTTCAGCTGTTAACTGATGCACTACTTGAACAATCTTTTGCTGCTCGTAGCCCTAAAATGTGAATGTATTATTGAATTATTTGTATGTGGCATCAAGATTCAGTCTGTACTCTGGAATAAATAATCGATTTTGTTAGTATGGTATTAAGTCAACGTACTGAGGGATCTGTACTTTTCCACTTGGGAAATTGCAAATAGCTGTAGCATTAAACCGGTCCTTGGTACTGATACTCTGGTTCTTGGCCTGAAGACCTATCAGTTGCAATTCTGGAACAAGTCCTAGTAACTTGGATATAAGGATCCACTCTGTGAAACCACGTGGATTCAGCAGCGGTACGTGTGACTGTACCAGTCGACTACTGGAGCCATTTTGTTTACTACTACATATGTCAACTAGTGAAGGTTTACTCTAAGTTTGGGCTAAAGCCCATTTCTTTCTCACTCTTTGCAGAGACGACTTCAGCTCTGTCTCCGTTGCTAGACTTAAGAAATCTAATCATTAGATTCACAGCCAAGCAGTTGCATGAAGGGGGAAGTTCAGGCAACATATTAGTAATATTGGGGTAAGAATTCCTCCAGATTGCTGGTAGATGATGCAAAAAGGTTTGGCAAGCACCTCCACCAGCTCTCAATACCCTTGGGCGAATCCCCTCTAGCCCCACAGACTTATGAATATTGAATTTGCCTAGCAGGTCTCTAGCCCTTTCCTCTTGGACCAAGGAAACCTTGTTCTGTTCTTCCTCCCTACCTGCAGCCTCATGAGGTGGAGTATCCAGGGTACATCTTGCCTTACTACTAAAGGCTGAGGCAAAGTTGGCCTTAAGCACCTTATCCATCCTCATCCTTGGTCACTATTGTTCCCCTTGCATCCAGTGAAGGATGGAAATTCTCCGTGGTTCCTTCCTTCATAATAAAAAATCCTTCTTAAAATATATTGATAATCTTTCAGAGAACAGGCCAATCTGAGTTCTAATTGGTCTTTAATCCTTCAGATTCTTTCCTCTACACCATCCGACTTTGTCTTTGTAGTCCTCAGGAGTTACCTGCCCTTTCTGCCAGAGTTGGTATATTTTCCTCTTTCTTTCCTGATTTCTAGTCAGAGCTCTTTACTCAGCCAGGCCTACGATTAATACAGCGCGGGGGGACACCTGCACAGAGAGCACAAAAATAGGAGTAGAGACACAAAGAAAGAGCACAGACAACCACAGAACAAGCCCAGAGACAACAAAAAAGGGCACAGAAATGCCAAAACCAAGTCTGGAGACCCAAACCCCAAACCTAAGGCCCCCCCCAAATGGGCTCAGAGATCCAAAACAGCAAGTCCCACAAATGGGCTCAAACTCAAACAATGGGCACAGAGACTCCCAAAAATGGGATCACAGCCCCTCCAAATGCACAAAGACACCCTAGAATAAGTACAGTGGTCCCCAAAATGGGAACAGAGACACAAAAAAGCAAGTACAGAGACCCCTAAAATTGACCCGGAGGCCCCAACACAAGCCCTGTGACCCCTAAAACAAGCATGTGTGTTCACTTCAGCACAGTCTGTCTGTAGAAGCATTTTGAGTGATAAATTCTGAAAGAATTGTTCCTCTTGATGCATCTTTCTGTAAACATTGCTAGAAATAGTGTATTTTAATACTAAGAGGGTGCCTAGGCTTCTTTTCTATGCCAGAATTTCACAGGAACAATTGAGAACAGCTTAGCATATAGCATTTATATTTGGTGAGATAAGAGTTTCGTTTAAATAGCTGTTAATCATGTGCTAATAACAAGATTAATTATTTAGTAATGTAATGACTGTTAATCATGTAAAAATAATAGAGTACTAAAATAAATTGGATTCACCCTGATTATTTATAAATCTTAGTCCAGTGATGCTGTTTACAGCCTTGCAAGTCCTAACTTTCCTTGGGGTTTCCGTTCAGGTGCACAAGTAAAAACGTTTCCTACTAATTTGAAGGAGATTCTCTTATCTTTGTTTGGATGACGGGAATTTGAAGGACAGAGAAGCAAAAATAGACGGAGGGAAACGCAGCCTGAATTGATTAACCCGTCTCTCTGCTGCCACCGGGTGGCACAATCGCGCTAATGCAGCCCGAAGCGTCAAACCCATCTCTCTGCTGCCACCGAGTGACCGAAACGCGGTACTGCTGCCCGGGTGCCCCGCACACACAGTGGAGCGAGAGAGCCAAGTTCTCTGCTGTCACGGGGAGACTTAAGTGTAATGTGTTGGTGGTTTAATGAAAGTTTTTTATGTAAGTAGCACGGCTAGGCTTGATTTAAATTATATAAGTTAACTGCATGTACATTATTTATCCATTAAGTACCAATAATCCTTGTTAAAAACTTGTCCAGAATACAGTGAATATTTTACTCTCTGAGGTACGATTTTAAGAAGCTTATCAGTAAGTTCCATACAACACGGGTTTACGAAAGGCACATCTTGCCAAACAAACATGATTGCCTTCTGTGATAAAGTGACTCCGCTACTGGATGAGGGAAAGGCTGTGGATGGATCTTCTTGGACTTCAGTAAAGCCTTTGACACAGTTTCTCACAGCATTCTGCTTAGGAAACTGTCAGCCTCTGGACTGCACAGGCGCACACTCTCCTGGGTGGAAAACTGGTTGGATGGCTGGGCCCAGAGAGTGGTGGGAAATGGAGTTAACTCCAGCTGGAGGCCAGTTACAAGTGAGGTCCCCAAGGGCTCAGTGCTGGGTCCAGCCCTGTTCAATGTCTATCAATGACCTGGATGAAGGCATTGAGTGCACCCTTAGCAAGGTTGAGGACGACACTAAGCTGGGGAGAAGCGTGGATCTGCTAGAGGGTCGGGAGGCTCCAAAGGGATCAGAACAGACTGGATCACTGGGCTGAGACCAATGGCATGAGATTTAACAAGGCCAAATCCTGTGCCCTGCACTTGGGGCACAACCCTGTGCAGTGCTATAGAGTAGGAGAAATCTGGCTGGAAAGCTGCCTGGAGGAGAAGGACCTGGGGGTGTTGGTTGACAGCCAACTGAACATGAGCCAGCAGTGTGCCCAGGTGGCCAAGGACGCCAATGGCATCTTGGCTTGTATCAGAAATGGCGTGACCAGCAGGGCCAGGGAGGTTATTCTCCCTCTGTACTTGGCACTGGTGAGACTGCTCCTTGAATCCTGGGTTCAGTTCTGAGCCCCTCACCAGAAGAAGGATGTTGAGGCTCTCGAGCAAGTCCAGAGAAGAGCAATGAAGCTGGTGAAGGGGCTGGAGAACAGGCCTTATAAGGAACAGCTAAGAGAGCTGGGGTTGTTTAGCCTGGAAAAGAAGAGGCTGAGAGCAGACCTTATTAAGTGACAGGGGACAGGACAAGAGACAATGGCCTCAAGCTCTACCAGGGGATGTTTAGTCTGAACATTAGGAAAAAAATTTTCACTGAAAGTGTCAGTGAGGTTGACTTGTTTGAGAGGAACTAGGAGTCCTACAGACAGACAGAGAATTATAAAAAAGGGCAGGGACTAGCACAAAGATTCAGAAACAGCAAGAGGAGCAAGGTGGAGTGTCAAGTTACAGGGTGAGTTTAAAAGGTGGAGCAGCAACGGTAAGCAATACAAAGGGATATAGAAAGAAAAAGAGAAATGGAAAGAGAGAAAGAAAAAAGAGAGAGAAAGAAAAGCAAGGCATTTGCAGGTACAGAATAAAAACAAACTGTAAGGATCAAGCCAGTGAAATTGAGGAGGAAAAGAATGAGGAATGCAGATTAGAACAAAGATGGAAAAGGAAACAAAAAGTGTGGGCAGAGAACAGATGCTGAAGACCGTGAAAAAATAAAAAGAGAGAGAGAAAAAAGGACAGAAAAATAAAAGAGCAGAGATATTGGAATAACAGGGAACAAAAATTGTAGCAGCACAATAAAGGAAAGGAACCAACAATTCCTGCTCTAAAACATTTGTTACCTAGTCCCATCACTGTCCTAACAAGAAATGATACAGTGAAAGCACACATACCATTATTTCTTGTAAGGATGCTTTCAGGCATGTAGCAGTGTTGTCGTCACTGAGAATGTAAGACAGAGTCAATAAAACACAGCTGCTCCCCAGGCCCTTTTTATACCTGTGAGGTGGTTCACCACATCCCATTCACAGGTGGTGGGTGGGAAGGCCCAGGGGGTATATAAGCCACAGGCCTTGCCTCAGGAGGTCATTTAGGTTCTGGTCTTCCATGAGATTTGGGCTTTGTTGCTGTTTCAATTCTTTGTAGCTTTTGAGCAGATTAAGCTGATTTGGTAAGCTTTTTTTTTTGTTTTCTTTTGGGTTATTGTTTGGTTTTTTTTTTTGTTCTCTAAAGAAGTTGAGGTATCTGTTGGACAAGACTAGGCTAAGCAGCATGTGCAGCTGTAAATATGGGTTTTTTTTGTCAGTGATTTTGGATTGGGTGTTGGAGGAGGCAAAATGTTTTAACAGTTTGATTTCCTTCTCTGTTTTTTTTTTTTTTCTGGGTGCTTTGCCTAGAGTTTCTGATTATGGGATGATTTGTTTTTGTTCCTCATTCTGAGCGGGATGATGTATTGGCCCTAGGGACTGTGCAGTTTGTAACAAGCACCTTGTGGATGATAATGATCTGGAATTAAGTTTGCCAGCCTAGGATAGGAAGTTGAGTCTGTGGGCTGGTGGAAGATAGAAGGAGCCAGGGGGACCTTGGGAAAGGTTCAGAAGCACTGCTCTCAAGGAACAGTAGCACAGAAGGGTTAGGGGGTTAAAATATATGGCGGGTTCCATTAGGAAGGAGCAGGGTTCCTTCTCTGGTACTTTAGGGGTGGAAAAGGGCTTTAATGGTTTGGGGAAAGGGAGATGGGTTCATCAGTCTTTCGTGGGTCAGTTTGGTGGTCAGATGCAAGTGCTATTCAGGTGTCCGTTGTTCTAGTCTCTCTGTGGCCGATGAGGTAATGATGAGGTTGAGACAAGAGTTGAAAAGTATTAGTTACCCTAGAAAAAAAGTAATCTCTAGGGATCTGACATCTCTGCTTCCTGTACCTTCCACTTACTGTGTTTCTCAACTAAATTTGTGTCCATCCTATCTCCATCCACCTGAATACCCAGAGAAGAGCATCGAAGCTGGTGACTAAGCCTTCTGAGGAGTGGCTGAGAGAGCTGGGGGTGTTTAGCCTGCAGAAGAGGAGGCTGAGGGGAGACCTCATTGCTCTCTACAACTACCTGAAAGGAAGTTGTGGAGGGGAGGGAGCTGGCCTCTTCTAAGTGACGGGGGACAGGACAAGAGGGAATGGCCTCAAGCTCTGCCATGGGAAGTTCAGGCTGAGCATTAGGAAAAAATTTTTCACTGAAAGGGTCATTGAGGACTAGCAAAGGCTGCCTAAGGAGGTGGTTGATTCACCTTCCCTGGCGGTGTGTAAAGGATGGGTGCATGAGGTGCTGAGGGGCATGGTTTAGTGATTGATAGAAATGGTTGGACTCCATGATCTGGTGGGTCTTTTCCAACCTGGTGATTCTATGAATATCAGAGACCTTGCTACTTAAAGGTATGGACTTGCTGCCTATCTACAATGCAGGATTCTGCCCCTTGTTTGCTTGGTATTTCTTGGGGAAGAGATTGGATATTATTTTGGCTTGTAACAGTTAGTAGCTGAGCAACTCTTCTTCATCTGGTCTGTGAGCATGCAAGCCTCCTTATTTAATAGAGTTTTGGATTTTTCCTGAAGTTACCAGTGAGGTTTGCTCTATTATTGCTTACAGCAGTTGCTACCTTGTCCATGTTTTTTTACAGTCATTGAGTTTCCAGTTTAGGTCCTAGAGTAGTCAAATCCCACAGTTGTGAGTTTTTCATTGGCTGACTGCCTCTGTAATTCCAGTCTCCATTGCTGTGTGGTGAGTGCCCTGTGGTTTTAGGTCTTCTGTGTTAATAATATTTACTGGTTTTTGATAAGAATATTTTTTCAAGTTTTTTTTGTTCACTCCTGTGACTAAGACTGGTAACTTCCTAGAATTTGGATCTCCATGGCTCATCTTTCTTTTGTCCTGGGTATCACCACTACAGGTCCTACAACTTCAGTGGTAAGGAGGAGGGGAGAAGTTAGCAGATGGCACAGAATTTTGGGGTGCTGGTGAGGTAGTCAGGCTTATTCTCATCATTGTGGGGCTGATGGTGAGGAGGAAGTTGAGTATGTCTAGAAGAGCAAAGTATTATTTGGCAACATAGTATTTACTTTTGGTTTGGCAGGCACTGTGTGGGCCACCTTGGGAATGGGAAGAGCATTTGAGATGAGCTGGGTAGCAGGGAGAAGGAGCATGGGACAGACTTCTCACAGGTGTGACAGTAATTCTCTTGATTTAATTACTCTGGGTGATAACAGCTGCAGCATCTGACACTAGAACTGCTGTGGAGCAAGTGAGTGGAAGAACATGGCAGTTAGGCAGAGCAAGTTGTCATGTAAGATGCTGACATTGATCAGTGCAATGCTGACTGTTGGCACTATTTTAGTTTTCTCTTTGGCTTTCTTGCAGATGGCAAAGCGGAACCTGGCAACTGTAGGATCATCCAAGGGAGCTGATGCTCTTAGAGTTTTTTTTTCTGCTGAGGAAGTCTCCTGGTGGTCTGAAAGTTAAGTTGAGGGATGGGGGCAGGGGTGGGGTGTGACAGAGGGGAGAAGGCTGGGGATGGCAGGGAGGGGTTTTAAAAGTAGCCTAGGGGAGAGGGCTGTGCAGGAAGTGTCCCCTTTGGGCAGGGAGAGATGGAGGGTGTTACTTCTCAGCCCAAAGCTAGCATGTTCTAGGCAGGGCCGTTCCGGCTTGTCTGTGCTGTGTGCTTTATATTCTGTTTCTCTTTCATGTTTCTTAAGCTTTGATGTCCGCTTTGCTTTAAAGGAATGCAGCATATGACTTGAGCAGCATCTCGAGGGTCTTGAATGCCTGTACTCACAGGTACAATACCAATTAGGCACTGTTCTTCTTGCATCATAACCTAAGTGTGGTTTGGCTTCACATTTTCAAAATTTCTAGTCAGCCATCTTTTCCTGTGGCCTTGCAGCCTGTGTTGGCGGCCACAATCACTAGTCACATATTTTCAAGGATCCCTGTTGACCTGAGACTCCTTCCATGCATCTTGTGTCTTTAGGCATTTAAAAGGTGATTCTTTCACGTATGTCCTCCCAGTCTTGGCCACATCCTGTTGTAATGAGGGATCCTTTACAGCATGCCAGATGTGCCTCGAATGCCATATCTAGGGTCCTGAATGCTCATACTCATCAGCACACTGTCAATTGGGCACTGCTTTTCTTGAATCATGCTCCTGAAGCCAGGATTGGTCTCGTGTTTTGGCACTGTTTTTCTGTTTGCTTTCCTTGCAGATGCTGAAGAGCAACCCAGTGCTTGCAGGTTTATTTCCATTAGCTGACATGATTTGAGCTGCTTTGGCCAAGGACGGCTTCAGTCGTGGCCCTCTGAAAGCTAAGTTGAGTGACCAGAGTTGGGAAGCAGGAGGTGGGTTGGGGATAGCAGGGAGGGGTTTTGAAGGTAGCCTAGGGGAAAGGGCTGTGCAGGGAGAGGGCTCTTTGGTCAGGTGAAGAAAGAGGGGCCTACTTCTCAGCCCAAACCCTGCATGGGCAGGGCAGTTCCAGCCTGTGTCTGTTGTTGTCTAGTTTGTGTAGTCACCATGCAGTGTCTGAAATTTTCTGTGGGTCTTGATGTCCTCTTTTGTGTTCAAGGCATGCTGGACGTGCCTTGGGCACCATGTCTAGGTGTTTTGCGGAATCAAACTCTATAACTCCGTTAAGGGTTATAAAGCAGGTACGTGTTTATTTGCCGGTGGGTGCGAGGGGGTAATCCTCCTAATTTGCACACCGTATGGTCTAACAAGCAGATAGTTGTAGTGTAAAGACATGCCTATTCATAAGCGCCTATTACCTATTCATGACCTTTCCCCGCTTCTTATTATAATTAGATTTGAGAAGCTGCTTCTATACTTGCGCAGGCGTGGTGTTGCGGTCTGGGGCTCAGGGCTGAAGTAGTCTTCATCTTCCTCATGAATTGTTCCTGAACCCAATCTTGTGCGCAGGCGCATTCTCTTCCTGGTTGAGCTGCAGTCAGCTGCAGGTGCAGTCAGCCTTCTGCTATTGTGCACATTCCAGCTTTCCCTTATCAGTGAATGTCTGCTAATGAGCTCCTCCCTTATCAACATCCAGGGTCTTCAAGGCCTTTACTAGCAGACAGTGCATTTTTCAGCGAGCTAAGCCTTCTGTTTTTCTAGCTTTTCCTTATATCATATGCCCGCACATCATAGGGTCCCAAATGCTCATACTCATCAAGGCAGTGTCGATGGGACACTGCTTTTCTTTCTTCGCATTTCTAAAGCGTGGATCACTCTTGTGTTTAGGAAGCATCCGGTCAGTCATCTTTTGCCGCGGCCTTGCAGCCTGCCTCACCATCCGGGATAGTTGGTCTTCCGTTTTCTTGGATCCCTGTTCTGGGACTTGTTCTGCGCATCCTCTGCATCTTTAGGCCTTTAAAAGGGCTTCTTGCCTGTTCATCTTGCCACTTGCGGCTGCATATCTATGGAACCATGCATGATTCTTTGCTTTTCCGGGGCTGCCGTAGGTTCATCCTCGGAGCCCTGTCCATTACCTTGCCCATTGTCATGCATGGTCCAGGAATCCTCCTTGTTGCTGCAACTCTTCTTTTGTCCCCGGTTCATGACATAGGTCGTGTGTGTTGGTGTTCTGTGTGTATTTGTGTCTGGTTGGAGCTGCTCTGCCTGGTGTGTAGAGGAGGTGATAAGAGTCACCCGAGGTGTAGTGGCCCAATTCTCATCTTAACATTTTAATGTGACTAGACATTGCAGTCTAGGGGTGTCCATTACATTGCAGAACTAGCAGCCCTAGGTGAGGCAGTTTCTGCTAGTCTCTGGAACGATGGAGGGGAGGCAGGGAAGTACCACAGGGAAGCTGCTACGATCAAATGCTGACTCTTGGTAGAGTCTTCTCTGGAAGCACTTTTACTGCAAGCTGCAAAGCACGACTAACAGGACATTTTAGCATAGGGTACTGAATTGTGACTTAACTATTAAGGTGCTTTAGGAAAGTTGAGTAACTCCCTTAGGGAAGATGCTAGCATGGAATGCTGCTGCTTCTTAATGTCTTCTCTTAGACCGCTTTCACTGCAAAGCATCACGTGTTGGACTTTCAAACTAGGTTTCTGTACTGTAACATCAGAATGTCTATTAAAACGTACACAAATGTACAGTACCCAAAGCTAGACTGAAAGTCCTACATGTCTTGCTTGGAAGTGAAAATGCTCTAAGAGAATACATTCAGATGCAGCAGCATTCCATGCTAGTATCTTCCCTGTGGGAGATACTCAGCTTTCCAAAAGCGCATTATTAGGCGCAATAGAGTCACAATTCAATACCCTGTACCAAAATGTTCTGTTAGTCATGCTTATGCAGCTTTCAGTGAAAGCACATAAAGAGAAGACTCTACAAGGAGCCAGAATTTGATCGAACCAGCTTCTCTGAGGGACTTCTACTGAACAATCTCAAATTTCAAAGTGACCCTTCAATAGCCATTCTGATGTTACAGAACACAAGGCTAGACGAAAAGTTCTACAAATCTTGCTTGGCAGTGAAAGTGGTCTAGGACAAGACATTCAAACAGAGCAGCATTCGATGCTAGTATCTTTCTCTATTGAATGTTGCTGCTTCTGAATGTCTTCTCTTAGAGCGCTTTCACGTCAAAGCAAGACTTGTAGAAATTTCAGTCTAGGCTTGTCAACTGTAACATCCGAATAGCTATTGAAGCATCACTTCAAAATTTCAGATTTTTCGGCATGAATACCGCACGGAAGAAGGTTTGACCAAATTCTGGCTCCTGTTAGAGTTTTCTCTGGAATTGCTTTCACTGCAAGCTGCATAAGCATGAATCACTGAACGTTCTAGCATAGGGTACTGACCTGTAACTTAAAGCTTCTTAGTAGGCGTAGTTAGGAAAAGTGAGTGTCTCCCGAAAGGTAAGATAGTAGCATGGAATGCAGCTACTTTTGAACGTCTTGTCTTAGAGCGCTTTCACTGCAAAGGAAAAAGCATAGAACTTTCAGTCTAGGCTTGTTTACTGTAACATCAGAAAGGATGTTAAAGCGTCACTTCTAAATTTCAGATCGTTCAGCACAAGTGTCGCAGAGAATTTGCTATGACCAAATTACGGCTCCAGTTAGAGTCTTCCCTGGAAGAGTTTTCACTGCGAGCTGCATAAGCATGACTAACAGAACGTTTTAGTATAGGGCACTAAGTCGTGACTTCCCTGCCCCTATTTGGGCGCTATAAAAAAAGTGAGAATCACCCACAGGGAAGATGCTAGCACGGAATGCTGCTGCATCTGAATGTATTCTCTTAGAGCGCTTTCAATGCAACGCAAGACTTGCAGGACTTTCCGTCTAGGCCTGTGTACTGTAACATCAGAAGGAATGTTTAAGTGTCACTTCAAAATTTCATATCGTTCAACATAAGGATCGCAGGAAAGCTGGTGCGACCAAGTCCTGGTTCTCGTTAGACTCTTCTCTTTATGCTATTTTACTGAAAGGTGCATAAGCATGACTAACAGAACTTTTTAGTGTAGGGTACTGAATGGTGACTTCACTGCTCCTAGTAAGGCGCTTTAGGAAAAGTGAGGGTCTCCGCAGGGAAGATAGTAGCATGGAATGCTGCTGCTTCTGACTGTCTTCTCTTAGAGCGCTTTCACTGCAAAGCAAGACTAGGAGATCTCTTAGTCTCGGCTTGTGTACTGTAACATCAGAATAGCTATGGAAGTGTCACTTCAGAATTTCAGATTGTTCGGCACAAGTACCGCATGGAAGCAGGTTCGACCAACTTCTGGCTCCTGTGAGAGTCTTCTCTGGAAGCGCTTTCCCTGCAAGCTGCATAAGCACAGCTTACTGAACTTTTTAGTATAGGGTACTGAACGGTGACTTCACTGCTCCTAGTAAGGCACTTTAGGAAAAGTTAGCGTCTCCGGCAGGGAAGATAGTAGCATGGAATGCTGCTGCTATTGACTGTCTTCTCTTAGAGCCCTTTCAGTGCAAAGCAAGACAAGGAAAACTCTTTGTCTCGGCTTGTGTACTGCAACATCAGAATGGCTATGGAAGTGTCACTTCAAAATTTCAGATTGTTCGGCACAAGTACCACATGGAAGCAGGTTCAACCAAATTCTGGCTCCTGTTAGAGTCCTCTCTGGAAGCGCTTTTCCCTGCAAGCTGCATAAGCACGACTAACTGAATGTTTTATATATGGTACTGAATGGTGACTTCACTGCTCCTAGTAAGGCGCTTTAGGAAAAGTGTGTGTCTCCGGCAGGGAAGATAGTAGCATGGAATGCTGCAATTGACTGTCTTCTGTTAGAGCACTTTCACTGCAAAGGAAGACAAGGAAAACTCTTGGTCTCGGATAGTGTACTGTAACATCAGGATGGCTATTGAAGCATCACTTCAAAATTTCAGATTGTTCAGCACAAGTGCCACACGGAAGCAGGTTCGACCAACTTCTGGCTCCTGTTAGAGTCTTCTCTGGAAGCACTTTCCCTGCAAGCTGCATAAGCACAACTAACAGAACGTTTAGGGCACTAAGCCATGACTTCCCTGAACCTATTTGGGCGCTATACAAAATGTGAGTATCTCCCTCAGGGAAGATGCTAGCACAGAATGCTGCTGCTTATGAATGTTTCACTTAGAGTGCTTTCACTGCAAACAAGACTTGTGAGGACTTTCCGTCTAGGCTTGTGTACTGTAACATCAGAATGGATGTTTAAGCGTCACTTCAAAATGTCATATCGTTCAACATAAGTATCACAGGAAACCTGGTGTGACCAAGTCCTTGTTCTCGTTAGAGTCTTGTCTTTATGCATTTTCACTGAAAGGTTCATAAGCACGATTAACTGAATGTTTTAGTGTAGGGTACTGAATGGTGACTTAACTGTTCCTAGTAAGGCGCTTTAGTGAGGGTCTCCGGCAGGGAAGACAGTAG
The DNA here is from genome assembly GCF_032191515.1 of Phaenicophaeus curvirostris. Taxonomy (NCBI): domain Eukaryota; kingdom Metazoa; phylum Chordata; class Aves; order Cuculiformes; family Cuculidae; genus Phaenicophaeus; species Phaenicophaeus curvirostris. The sequence goes on from NC_091394.1 coordinate 41,089,689, forward strand.
CATGGAATGCTGTTGCTTCTCACTGTCTTCTCTTAAACGCTTTCACTGCAAAGCAAGACTAGGAGATCTCTTAGTCTCGGCTTGTGTACTGTAACATCAGAATAGCTATGGAAGTGTCACTTCAGAATTTCAGATTGTTCGGCACAAGTACTGCATGGAAGCAGGTTCGACCAACTTCTGGCTCCTGTGAGAGTCTTCTCTGGAAGCGCTTTCACTGCAAGCTGCAGAAGCACCACTAACAGAAAGCTTTAGTATAGGGTACTGAATTGCCAATTAACTGCGGCTAATCACGACATTTTGGAAAAGAGAGTATCTCCTGCAGGGAAGCTACTACCATCAAACGCTCCTCTCCTTAGGGTCTTCCCTGGAAGTGCTTTCACTGCAAACTGCAGAATCACCACTAACAGAAAGCTTTAGTATAGGGTAATGAATTGTGACTTAACTGTGGCTAATTACACCATTTTGGAATAGAAAGTTATCTCCCGCAGGGAAGCTGCTACCATCAAATGCTGGCTCTCGTTCGAGTATTCTCTGGAAGAGCTTTCACTGCAAGCTGCAGATTAACTCCTAACAGAAAGCCTTAGTATACGGTACTGAATTGTGACTTAACTGTGGTATAATGCCATTTTGGAAAAGAGAGTATCTCCCGCATGGAAGCAGTTACTATCAGATCCTGGCTCTCGTTAGAGTCTTCTCTGGAAGTGCTTTCACTGCAAGCTGCAGAACCTCCACTAACAGAAAGCTTTAGTATAGGGTACTGAATTGTGACTTAACTTCGGCTAATAACGCCGTTTTGGAAAAGAGAGTATCTCCCTCAGGGAAGATGCTACCCTCAAATGCTGGCTCTCGTTCGAGTCTTCTCTGGAAGCGCTTTCACTGCAAGCTGCAGAATCACCACTAACAGAAAGCTTTAGTGTAGGGTACTGAACTGTGACTTAACTGCGACTAATAACGCTATTTTGGAAAAGAGTGTATCTCCCGCAGGGAAGCTGCTACCATCAAATGCTGGCTCTCGTTCGAGTCTTCTCTTGAACCGCTTTCACTGCAAGCTGCAGAAGCACCACTGACAGAAAGCTTTAGTATAGGGTACTGAATTGCGACTTAACTTCGGCTAATAACGCCATTTTGGAAAAGAGAGTATCTCCCACAGGGAAGCTGCTACCATCAAATGCTGGCTCTCGTTCGAGTCTTCTCTTGAACCGCTTTCACTGCAAGCTGCAGAATCACCACTAACAGAAAGCTTTAGTGTAGGGTAATGAATTGTGACTTAACTGCGGTAATAACGCCATTTTGGAAAAGAGAGTATCACCCGCAGGGAAGCTGCTACCCTCAAATGCTGGCTCTCGTTCGAGTCTTCTCTGGAATCGCTTTCACTGCAAGCTGCAGATTCACTCCTAACAGAAAGCTTTAGTATAGGGTACTGAATTGTGACTTAACTGCGGTAATAACGCCATTTTGGAAAAGAGAGTATCTCCCGCAGGGAAGCTGCTACCTACAAATGCTGGCTCTCATTAGACTCTTCTTGGAAGCGCTTTCACTGCAAGCTGCAGAAGCACCACTAACAGAAAGCTTTAGTTTAGGGTACTGAATTGCGACTTAACTTCGGCTAATCACGACATTTTGGAAAAGAGAGTATCTCCTGCAGGGAAGCTACTACCCTCAAACGCTGCTCTCCTTAGGGTCTTCTCTGGAAGTGCTTTCACTGCAAGCTGCAGAATCACCACTAACAGAAAGCTTTAGTGTAGGGTACTGAACTGTGACTTAACTTCGGCTAATCACGGCTTTTTGGAAAAGAAAGTATCTCCCGCAGGGAAGCTGCTACCATCAAATGATGGCTCTCGTTCGAGTCTTCTCTGGAACCGCTTTCACTGCAAGCTGCAGAAGCACCACTAACAGAAAGCTTTAGTATAGGGTACTGAATTACGACTTAACTTTGGCTAATCACGACATTTTGGAAAAGAGAGTATCTCCTGCAGGGAAGCTACTACCATCAATGCTGCTCTCCTTAGGGTCTTCCCTGGAAGTGCTTTCACTGCAAGCTGCAGAATCACCACTAACAGAAAGCTTTAGTATAGGGTACTGAACTGTGACTTAACTGGGGCTAATAACGCCGTTTTGGAAAAGAGAGTATCTCCCGCAGGGAAGCTGCTACCCTCAAATGCTGGCTCTCGTTCGAGTCTTCACTTGAACCGCTTTCACTGCAAGCTGCAGAAGCACCACTGACAGAAAGCTTTAGTATAGGGTACTGAATTGCGACTTAACTTCGGCTAATAACGCCATTTTGGAAAAGAGAGTATCTCCCGCAGGGAAGATGCTACCATCAAATGCTGGCTCTCATTCGAGTCTTCTCTGAAAGCGCTTTCACTGCAAGCTGCAGAAGCACCATAACAGAAAGCTTTTATATAGGGTACTGAATTGTGACTTAACTGCGGCTAATCACGGCTTTTTGGAAAAGAGAGTATCTCCCGCAGGGAAGCAGTTACTATCAGATCCTGGCTCTCATTCGAATCTTCTCTTGAACCGCTTTCACTGCAAGCTGCAGAACCTCCACTAACAGAAAGCTTTAGTATAGGTTACTGAATTGCGACTTAACTTCGGCTAATCACGACATTTTGGAAAAGAGAGTTTCTCCTGCAGGGAAGCTACTACCATCAAACGCTCCTCTCCTTAGGGTCTTCTCTGGAAGTGCTTTCACTGCAAGCTGCAGAATCTCCACTAACAGAAAGCTTTAGTGTAGGGTAATGAATTGTGACTTAACTGCGGTAATAACGCCATTTTGGAAAAGAGAGTATCACCCGCAGGGAAGCTGCTACCCTCAAATGCTGGCTCTCGTTCGAGTCTTCTCTGGAATCGCTTTCACTGCAAGCTGCAGATTCACTCCTAACAGAAAGCTTTAGTATAGGGTACTGAATTGTGACTTAACTGCGGTAATAACGCCATTTTGGAAAAGAGAGTATCTCCCGCAGGGAAGCTGCTACCTACAAATGCTGGCTCTCATTAGACTCTTCTTGGAAGCGCTTTCACTGCAAGCTGCAGAAGCACCACTAACAGAAAGCTTTAGTTTAGGGTACTGAATTGCGACTTAACTTCGGCTAATCACGACATTTTGGAAAAGAGAGTATCTCCTGCAGGGAAGCTACTACCCTCAAACGCTGCTCTCCTTAGGGTCTTCTCTGGAAGTGCTTTCACTGCAAGCTGCAGAATCACCACTAACAGAAAGCTTTAGTGTAGGGTACTGAACTGTGACTTAACTTCGGCTAATCACGGCTTTTTGGAAAAGAAAGTATCTCCCGCAGGGAAGCTGCTACCATCAAATGATGGCTCTCGTTCGAGTTTTCTCTGGAACCGCTTTCACTGCAAGCTGCAGAAGCACCACTAACAGAAAGCTTTAGTATAGGGTACTGAATTACGACTTAACTTTGGCTAATCACGACATTTTGGAAAAGAGAGTATCTCCTGCAGGGAAGCTACTACCATCAATGCTGCTCTCCTTAGGGTCTTCCCTGGAAGTGCTTTCACTGCAAGCTGCAGAATCACCACTAACAGAAAGCTTTAGTGTAGGGTAATGTATTGTGACTTAACTGCGGCTAATTATGCCTTTTTGGAAAAGAAAGTTTCTCCCACAGGGAAGCTGCTACCATCAAATGATGGCTCTCGTTCGAGTCTTCTCTTGAACCGCTTTCACTGCAAGCTGCAGAAGCACCACTGACAGAAAGCTTTAGTATAGGGTACTGAATTGCGACTTAACTTCGGCTAATAACGCCATTTTGGAAAAGAGAGTATCTCCCGCAGGGAAGATGCTACCATCAAATGCTGGCTCTCATTCGAGTCTTCTCTGAAAGCGCTTTCACTGCAAGCTGCAGAAGCACCATAACAGAAAGCTTTTATATAGGGTACTGAATTGTGACTTAACTGCGGCTAATCACGGCTTTTTGGAAAAGAGAGTATCTCCCGCAGGGAAGCAGTTACTATCAGATCCTGGCTCTCATTCGAATCTTCTCTTGAACCGCTTTCACTGCAAGCTGCAGAACCTCCACTAACAGAAAGCTTTAGTATAGGTTACTGAATTGCGACTTAACTTCGGCTAATCACGACATTTTGGAAAAGAGAGTTTCTCCTGCAGGGAAGCTACTACCATCAAACGCTCCTCTCCTTAGGGTCTTCTCTGGAAGTGCTTTCACTGCAAGCTGCAGAATCTCCACTAACAGAAAGCTTTAGTGTAGGGTACTGAACTGTGACTTAACTGCGGTAATAACGCCATTTTGGAAAAGAGAGTATCACCCGCAGGGAAGCTGCTACCCTCAAATGCTGGCTCTCGTTCGAGTCTTCTCTGGAATCGCTTTCACTGCAAGCTGCAGATTCACTCCTAACAGAAAGCTTTAGTATAGGGTACTGAATTGTGACTTAACTGCGGTAATAACGCCATTTTGGAAAAGAGAGTATCTCCCGCAGGGAAGCTGCTACCTACAAATGCTGGCTCTCATTAGACTCTTCTTGGAAGCGCTTTCACTGCAAGCTGCAGAAGCACCACTAACAGAAAGCTTTAGTTTAGGGTACTGAATTGCGACTTAACTTCGGCTAATCACGACATTTTGGAAAAGAGAGTATCTCCTGCAGGGAAGCTACTACCCTCAAACGCTGCTCTCCTTAGGGTCTTCTCTGGAAGTGCTTTCACTGCAAGCTGCAGAATCACCACTAACAGAAAGCTTTAGTGTAGGGTACTGAACTGTGACTTAACTTCGGCTAATCACGGCTTTTTGGAAAAGAAAGTATCTCCCGCAGGGAAGCTGCTACCATCAAATGATGGCTCTCGTTCGAGTCTTCTCTGGAACCGCTTTCACTGCAAGCTGCAGAAGCACCACTAACAGAAAGCTTTAGTATAGGGTACTGAATTACGACTTAACTTTGGCTAATCACGACATTTTGGAAAAGAGAGTATCTCCTGCAGGGAAGCTACTACCATCAATGCTGCTCTCCTTAGGGTCTTCCCTGGAAGTGCTTTCACTGCAAGCTGCAGAATCACCACTAACAGAAAGCTTTAGTATAGGGTACTGAACTGTGACTTAACTGGGGCTAATAACGCCGTTTTGGAAAAGAGAGTATCTCCCGCAGGGAAGCTGCTACCCTCAAATGCTGGCTCTCGTTCGAGTCTTCACTTGAACCGCTTTCACTGCAAGCTGCAGAAGCACCACTGACAGAAAGCTTTAGTATAGGGTACTGAATTGCGACTTAACTTCGGCTAATAACGCCATTTTGGAAAAGAGAGTATCTCCCGCAGGGAAGATGCTACCATCAAATGCTGGCTCTCATTCGAGTCTTCTCTGAAAGCGCTTTCACTGCAAGCTGCAGAAGCACCATAACAGAAAGCTTTTATATAGGGTACTGAATTGTGACTTAACTGCGGCTAATCACGGCTTTTTGGAAAAGAGAGTATCTCCCGCAGGGAAGCAGTTACTATCAGATCCTGGCTCTCATTCGAATCTTCTCTTGAACCGCTTTCACTGCAAGCTGCAGAACCTCCACTAACAGAAAGCTTTAGTATAGGTTACTGAATTGCGACTTAACTTCGGCTAATCACGACATTTTGGAAAAGAGAGTTTCTCCTGCAGGGAAGCTACTACCATCAAACGCTCCTCTCCTTAGGGTCTTCTCTGGAAGTGCTTTCACTGCAAGCTGCAGAATCTCCACTAACAGAAAGCTTTAGTGTAGGGTACTGAACTGTGACTTAACTGCGGTAATAACGCCATTTTGGAAAAGAGAGTATCACCCGCAGGGAAGCTGCTACCCTCAAATGCTGGCTCTCGTTCGAGTCTTCTCTGGAATCGCTTTCACTGCAAGCTGCAGATTCACTCCTAACAGAAAGCTTTAGTATAGGGTACTGAATTGTGACTTAACTGCGGTAATAACGCCATTTTGGAAAAGAGAGTATCTCCCGCAGGGAAGCTGCTACCTACAAATGCTGGCTCTCATTAGACTCTTCTTGGAAGCGCTTTCACTGCAAGCTGCAGAAGCACCACTAACAGAAAGCTTTAGTTTAGGGTACTGAATTGCGACTTAACTTCGGCTAATCACGACATTTTGGAAAAGAGAGTATCTCCTGCAGGGAAGCTACTACCCTCAAACGCTGCTCTCCTTAGGGTCTTCTCTGGAAGTGCTTTCACTGCAAGCTGCAGAATCACCACTAACAGAAAGCTTTAGTGTAGGGTACTGAACTGTGACTTAACTTCGGCTAATCACGGCTTTTTGGAAAAGAAAGTATCTCCCGCAGGGAAGCTGCTACCATCAAATGATGGCTCTCGTTCGAGTCTTCTCTGGAACCGCTTTCACTGCAAGCTGCAGAAGCACCACTAACAGAAAGTTTTAGTATAGGGTACTGAATTACGACTTAACTTTGGCTAATCACGACATTTTGGAAAAGAGAGTATCTCCTGCAGGGAAGCTACTACCATCAATGCTGCTCTCCTTAGGGTCTTCCCTGGAAGTGCTTTCACTGCAAGCTGCAGAATCACCACTAACAGAAAGCTTTAGTGTAGGGTAATGTATTGTGACTTAACTGCGGCTAATTATGCCTTTTTGGAAAAGAAAGTTTCTCCCGCAGGGAAGCTGCTACCATCAAATGATGGCTCTCGTTCGAGTCTTCTCTTGAACCGCTTTCACTGCAAGCTGCAGAAGCACCACTGACAGAAAGCTTTAGTATAGGGTACTGAATTGCGACTTAACTTCGGCTAATAACGCCATTTTGGAAAAGAGAGTATCTCCCGCAGGGAAGATGCTACCATCAAATGCTGGCTCTCATTCGAGTCTTCTCTGAAAGCGCTTTCACTGCAAGCTGCAGAAGCACCATAACAGAAAGCTTTTATATAGGGTACTGAATTGTGACTTAACTGCGGCTAATCACGGCTTTTTGGAAAAGAGAGTATCTCCCGCAGGGAAGCAGTTACTATCAGATCCTGGCTCTCATTCGAATCTTCTCTTGAACCGCTTTCACTGCAAGCTGCAGAACCTCCACTAACAGAAAGCTTTAGTATAGGTTACTGAATTGCGACTTAACTTCGGCTAATCACGACATTTTGGAAAAGAGAGTTTCTCCTGCAGGGAAGCTACTACCATCAAACGCTCCTCTCCTTAGGGTCTTCTCTGGAAGTGCTTTCACTGCAAGCTGCAGAATCTCCACTAACAGAAAGCTTTAGTGTAGGGTACTGAACTGTGACTTAACTGCGGTAATAACGCCATTTTGGAAAAGAGAGTATCACCCGCAGGGAAGCTGCTACCCTCAAATGCTGGCTCTCGTTCGAGTCTTCTCTGGAATCGCTTTCACTGCAAGCTGCAGATTCACTCCTAACAGAAAGCTTTAGTATAGGGTACTGAATTGTGACTTAACTGCGGTAATAACGCCATTTTGGAAAAGAGAGTATCTCCCGCAGGGAAGCTGCTACCTACAAATGCTGGCTCTCATTAGACTCTTCTTGGAAGCGCTTTCACTGCAAGCTGCAGAAGCACCACTAACAGAAAGCTTTAGTTTAGGGTACTGAATTGCGACTTAACTTCGGCTAATCACGACATTTTGGAAAAGAGAGTATCTCCTGCAGGGAAGCTACTACCCTCAAACGCTGCTCTCCTTAGGGTCTTCTCTGGAAGTGCTTTCACTGCAAGCTGCAGAATCACCACTAACAGAAAGCTTTAGTGTAGGGTACTGAACTGTGACTTAACTTCGGCTAATCACGGCTTTTTGGAAAAGAAAGTATCTCCCGCAGGGAAGCTGCTACCATCAAATGATGGCTCTCGTTCGAGTCTTCTCTGGAACCGCTTTCACTGCAAGCTGCAGAAGCACCACTAACAGAAAGCTTTAGTATAGGGTACTGAATTACGACTTAACTTTGGCTAATCACGACATTTTGGAAAAGAGAGTATCTCCTGCAGGGAAGCTACTACCATCAATGCTGCTCTCCTTAGGGTCTTCCCTGGAAGTGCTTTCACTGCAAGCTGCAGAATCACCACTAACAGAAAGCTTTAGTGTAGGGTAATGTATTGTGACTTAACTGCGGCTAATTATGCCTTTTTGGAAAAGAAAGTTTCTCCCGCAGGGAAGCTGCTACCATCAAATGATGGCTCTCGTTCGAGTCTTCTCTTGAACCGCTTTCACTGCAAGCTGCAGAAGCACCACTGACAGAAAGCTTTAGTATAGGGTACTGAATTGCGACTTAACTTCGGCTAATAACGCCATTTTGGAAAAGAGAGTATCTCCCGCAGGGAAGATGCTACCATCAAATGCTGGCTCTCATTCGAGTCTTCTCTGAAAGCGCTTTCACTGCAAGCTGCAGAAGCACCATAACAGAAAGCTTTTATATAGGGTACTGAATTGTGACTTAACTGCGGCTAATCACGGCTTTTTGGAAAAGAGAGTATCTCCCGCAGGGAAGCAGTTACTATCAGATCCTGGCTCTCATTCGAATCTTCTCTTGAACCGCTTTCACTGCAAGCTGCAGAACCTCCACTAACAGAAAGCTTTAGTATAGGTTACTGAATTGCGACTTAACTTCGGCTAATCACGACATTTTGGAAAAGAGAGTTTCTCCTGCAGGGAAGCTACTACCATCAAACGCTCCTCTCCTTAGGGTCTTCTCTGGAAGTGCTTTCACTGCAAGCTGCAGAATCTCCACTAACAGAAAGCTTTAGTGTAGGGTACTGAACTGTGACTTAACTGCGGTAATAACGCCATTTTGGAAAAGAGAGTATCACCCGCAGGGAAGCTGCTACCCTCAAATGCTGGCTCTCGTTCGAGTCTTCTCTGGAATCGCTTTCACTGCAAGCTGCAGATTCACTCCTAACAGAAAGCTTTAGTATAGGGTACTGAATTGTGACTTAACTGCGGTAATAACGCCATTTTGGAAAAGAGAGTATCTCCCGCAGGGAAGCTGCTACCTACAAATGCTGGCTCTCATTAGACTCTTCTTGGAAGCGCTTTCACTGCAAGCTGCAGAAGCACCACTAACAGAAAGCTTTAGTTTAGGGTACTGAATTGCGACTTAACTTCGGCTAATCACGACATTTTGGAAAAGAGAGTATCTCCTGCAGGGAAGCTACTACCCTCAAACGCTGCTCTCCTTAGGGTCTTCTCTGGAAGTGCTTTCACTGCAAGCTGCAGAATCACCACTAACAGAAAGCTTTAGTGTAGGGTACTGAACTGTGACTTAACTTCGGCTAATCACGGCTTTTTGGAAAAGAAAGTATCTCCCGCAGGGAAGCTGCTACCATCAAATGATGGCTCTCGTTCGAGTCTTCTCTGGAACCGCTTTCACTGCAAGCTGCAGAAGCACCACTAACAGAAAGCTTTAGTATAGGGTACTGAATTACGACTTAACTTTGGCTAATCACGACATTTTGGAAAAGAGAGTATCTCCTGCAGGGAAGCTACTACCATCAATGCTGCTCTCCTTAGGGTCTTCCCTGGAAGTGCTTTCACTGCAAGCTGCAGAATCACCACTAACAGAAAGCTTTAGTGTAGGGTAATGTATTGTGACTTAACTGCGGCTAATTATGCCTTTTTGGAAAAGAAAGTTTCTCCCGCAGGGAAGCTGCTACCATCAAATGATGGCTCTCGTTCGAGTCTTCTCTTGAACCGCTTTCACTGCAAGCTGCAGAAGCACCACTGACAGAAAGCTTTAGTATAGGGTACTGAATTGCGACTTAACTTCGGCTAATAACGCCATTTTGGAAAAGAGAGTATCTCCCGCAGGGAAGATGCTACCATCAAATGCTGGCTCTCATTCGAGTCTTCTCTGAAAGCGCTTTCACTGCAAGCTGCAGAAGCACCATAACAGAAAGCTTTTATATAGGGTACTGAATTGTGACTTAACTGCGGCTAATCACGGCTTTTTGGAAAAGAGAGTATCTCCCGCAGGGATGCAGTTACTATCAGATCCTGGCTCTCATTCGAATCTTCTCTTGAACCGCTTTCACTGCAAGCTGCAGAACCTCCACTAACAGAAAGCTTTAGTATAGGTTACTGAATTGCGACTTAACTTCGGCTAATCACGACATTTTGGAAAAGAAAGTTTCTCCTGCAGGGAAGCTACTACCATCAAACGCTCCTCTCCTTAGGGTCTTCTCTGGAAGTGCTTTCACTGCAAGCTGCAGAATCTCCACTAACAGAAAGCTTTAGTGTAGGGTACTGAACTGTGACTTAACTGCGGTAATAACGCCATTTTGGAAAAGAGAGTATCTCCCGCAGGGAAGCTGCTACCCTCAAATGCTGGCTCTCGTTCGAGTCTTCTCTGGAAGCGCTTTCACTGCAAGCTGCAGAAGCACCACTAACAGAAAGCTTTAGTATAGGGTACTGAATTGCCAATTAACTGCGGCTAATCACGACATTTTGGAAAAGAGAGTATCTCCTGCAGGGAAGCTACTACCATCAAACGCTCCTCTCCTTAGGGTCTTCCCTGGAAGTGCTTTCACTGCAAGCTGCAGAATCACCACTAACAGAAAGCTTTAGTGTAGGGTACTGAACTGTGACTTAACTGCGGCTAATAACGCCATTTCGGAAAAGAGAGTATCTCCCGCAGGGAAGCTGCTACCCTCAAATGCTGGCTCTCGTTCGAGTCTTCTCTGGAAGCGCTTTCACTGCAAGCTGCAGAAGCACCATAACAGAAAGCTTTAGGATAGGGTACTGAATTGTGACTTAACTGGGGCTAATAAGGCCATTTTGGAAAAGAGAGTATCTCCCGCATGGAAGCAGTTAGTATCAGATCCTGGCTCTCGTTAGAGTCTTCTCTTGAACCGCTTTCGCTGCAAGCTGCAGAACCTCCACTAACAAAAAGCTTTAGTATAGGGTACTGAATTGTGACTTAACTTCGGCTAATCACGACATTTTGGAAAAGAGAGTATCTCCCGCAGGGAAGATGCTACCATCAAATGCTGCTCTCCTTAGGGTCTTCTCTGGAAGTGCTTTCACTGCAAGCTGCAGAATCACCACTAACAGAAAGCTTTAGTGTAGGGTACTGAACTGCCAATTAACTGAGGCTAATTACGCCATTTTGGAAAAGAAAGTATCTCCCGCAGGGAAGCTGCTACCATCAAATGATGGCTCTCGTTCGAGTCTTCTCTGGAACCGCTTTCACTGCAAGCTGCAGAAGCACCACTAACAGAAAGCTTTAGTATAGGGTACTGAACTGTGACTTAACTGCGGTAATACTCTCTTTTCCAAAATGGCGTTATCTCCCGCAGGAAAGCTGCTACCCTCAAATGCTGGCTCTCGTTCGAGTCTTCTCTGGAAGCGCTTTCACTGCAAGCTGCCGATTCAATCCTAACACAAAGATTTAGTATAGGGTACTGAATAGTGACTTAACTGCGGCTAATCACGGCTTTTTGGAAAAGAGTGTGTCTCCCGCATGGAAGCAGTTACTATCAGATCCTGGCCCTCATTCGAGTCTTCTCTGGAAGCGCTTTCACTGCAAGCTGCAGATTCACTCCTAAAAGAAAGCTTTAGTATAGGGTACTGAATTGTGACTTAACTGCGGTAATAACGCCCTTTTAGAAAAGAGAGTATCTTCCGCAGGGAAGCTGCTAACATCAAATGCTGGCTCTCGTTCGAGTCTTCTTTGAAAGGGCTTTCACTGCAAGCTGCAGAAGCACCATAACAGAAAGCTTTAGTATAGGGTACTGAATTGTGACTTAACTGCTGCTAATCACGGCTTTTTGGAAAAGAGAGCATCTCCCGCATGGAAGCAGTTACTATCAGATCCTGGCTCTCGTTCGAGTCTTCTCTTGAACCGCTTTCACTACAAGCTGCAGATTCCCTCCTAACAGAAAGCTTTAGTATAGGGTACTGAATAGTGACTTAACTGCGGATAATAAGGCCATTTTGGAAAAGAGAGTATCTCCCGCAGGGAAGCTGCTACCATCAAATGCTGGCTGTCATTCGAGTCTTCTCTGGAAGCGCTTTCACTGCAAGCTGCAGAAGCACCACTAACAGAAAGCTTTAGTATAGGGTACTGAATTGCCAATTAACTGCGGCTAATTACGCCATTTTGGAAAAGAGAGTATCTCCCGCAGGGAAGCTGCTACCCTCAAACGCTGATCTCCTTAGGGTCTTCTCTGGAAGCGCTTTCACAGCAAGCTGCAGAAGCACCACTAACAGAAAGCTTTAGGATAGGGTAATGAATTGTGACTTAACTGCGGTAATAACGCCGTTTTGGAAAAGAGAGTATCTCCTGCAGGGAAGCTACTACCCTCAAATACTGCTCTCCTTAGGGTCTTCTCTGAAAGTGCTTTCACTGCAAGCTGCAGAAGCACCACTAACAGAAAGCTTTAGTATAGGGTACTGAACTGTGACTTAACTGCGGTAATAACGCCATTTTGGAAAAGAGAGTATCTCCCGCAGGGAAGCTGCTACCCTCAAACGCTGATCTCCTTAGGGTCTTCTCTGGAAGCGCTTTCACTGCAAGCTGCAGAAGCACCATAACAGAAAGCTTTAGGATAGGGTAATGAATTGTGACTTAACTGGGGCTAATAAGGCCATTTTGGAAAAGAGAGTATCTCCCGCATGGAAGCAGTTACTATCAGATCCTGGCTCTCGTTCGAGTCTTCTCTTGAACCGCTTTCACTGCAAGCTGCAGAATAACAACTAACAGAAGGCTTTAGTATAGGGTACTGAATTGTGACTTAACTGCGGTAATAACGCCCTTATGGAAAAGAGAGTATCTCCCGCAGGGAAGCTGCTACCCTCAAATGCTGGCTCTCGTTCGAGTCTTCTCTGGAAGCGCTTTCACTGCAAGCTGCAGAAGCACCACTAACAGAAAGCTTTAGTATAGGGTAATGAACTGTTACTTAACTGCGGCTAATAACGCTATTTTGGAAAAGAGAGTATCTCCCTCAGGGAAGCTGCTACCCTCAAATGCTGGCTCTCGTTCGAGTCTTCTCTGTACAGGGTACTGATTTACCAATTAACTGCGGCTAATCACGACATTTTGGAAAATAGAGTATCTCCTGCCGGGAAGCTACTACCATCAAACGCTGCTCTCCTTAGAGTCTTCTCTGGAAGTGCTTTCACTGCAAGCTGCAGAATAACAACTAACAGAAGGCTTTAGTATAGGGTACTGAATTGTGACTAAACTGCGGTAATAACGCCGTTATGGAAAAGAGAGTATCTCCCGCAGGGAAGCTGCTACCATCAAATGCTGGCTCTCATTCGAGTCTTCTCTGGAAGTGCTTTCACTGCAAGCTGCCGAATCACCACTAACAGAAAGCTTTAGTATAGGGTACTGAACTGTGACTTAACTGGGGCTAATAACGCCGTTTTGGAAAAGAGAGTATCTCCCGCAGGGAAGCTGCTACCCTCAAATGCTGGCTCTCGTTCGAGTCTTCACTTGAACCGCTTTCACTGCAAGCTTCAGATTCACTCCTAACAGAAAGCTTTAGTATACGGTACTGAATTGTGACTTAACTGCGGTAATAACGCCATTTTGGAAAAGAGAGTGTCTCCCGCTGGGAAGATGCTACCCTCAAATGCTGGCTCTCCTTCGAGTCTTCTCTGAAAGGGCTTTCACTGCAAGCTGCAGAAGCACCATAACAGAAAGCTTTTATATTTAGGTTACTGAATTGTGACTTTAACTGCGGCTAATCACGGCTTTTTGGAAAAAAGAGTATCTCCCCCATGGAAGCAGTTACTATGAGATCCTGGCTCTCGTTCGAGTCTTCTCTTGAACCGCTTTCACTGCAAGCTGCAGAAGCACCACTGACAGAAAGCTTTAGTATAGGGTACTGAATTGCGACTTAACTTCGGCTAATAACGCCATTTTGGAAAAGAGAGTATCTCCCGCAGGGAAGATGCTACCATCAAATGCTGGCTCTCATTCGAGTCTTCTCTGAAAGCGCTTTCACTGCAAGCTGCAGAAGCACCATAACAGAAAGCTTTTATATAGGGTACTGAATTGTGACTTAACTGCGGCTAATCACGGCTTTTTGGAAAAGAGAGTATCTCCCGCAGGGAAGCAGTTACTATCAGATCCTGGCTCTCATTCGAATCTTCTCTTGAACCGCTTTCACTGCAAGCTGCAGAACCTCCACTAACAGAAAGCTTTAGTATAGGTTACTGAATTGCGACTTAACTTCGGCTAATCACGACATTTTGGAAAAGAGAGTTTCTCCTGCAGGGAAGCTACTACCATCAAACGCTCCTCTCCTTAGGGTCTTCTCTGGAAGTGCTTTCACTGCAAGCTGCAGAATCTCCACTAACAGAAAGCTTTAGTGTAGGGTACTGAACTGTGACTTAACTGCGGTAATAACGCCATTTTGGAAAAGAGAGTATCACCCGCAGGGAAGCTGCTACCCTCAAATGCTGGCTCTCGTTCGAGTCTTCTCTGGAATCGCTTTCACTGCAAGCTGCAGATTCACTCCTAACAGAAAGCTTTAGTATAGGGTACTGAATTGTGACTTAACTGCGGTAATAACGCCATTTTGGAAAAGAGAGTATCTCCCGCAGGGAAGCTGCTACCTACAAATGCTGGCTCTCATTAGACTCTTCTTGGAAGCGCTTTCACTGCAAGCTGCAGAAGCACCACTAACAGAAAGCTTTAGTTTAGGGTACTGAATTGCGACTTAACTTCGGCTAATCACGACATTTTGGAAAAGAGAGTATCTCCTGCAGGGAAGCTACTACCCTCAAACGCTGCTCTCCTTAGGGTCTTCTCTGGAAGTGCTTTCACTGCAAGCTGCAGAATCACCACTAACAGAAAGCTTTAGTGTAGGGTACTGAACTGTGACTTAACTTCGGCTAATCACGGCTTTTTGGAAAAGAAAGTATCTCCCGCAGGGAAGCTGCTACCATCAAATGATGGCTCTCGTTCGAGTCTTCTCTGGAACCGCTTTCACTGCAAGCTGCAGAAGCACCACTAACAGAAAGCTTTAGTATAGGGTACTGAATTACGACTTAACTTTGGCTAATCACGACATTTTGGAAAAGAGAGTATCTCCTGCAGGGAAGCTACTACCATCAATGCTGCTCTCCTTAGGGTCTTCCCTGGAAGTGCTTTCACTGCAAGCTGCAGAATCACCACTAACAGAAAGCTTTAGTGTAGGGTAATGTATTGTGACTTAACTGCGGCTAATTATGCCTTTTTGGAAAAGAAAGTTTCTCCCGCAGGGAAGCTGCTACCATCAAATGATGGCTCTCGTTCGAGTCTTCTCTTGAACCGCTTTCACTGCAAGCTGCAGAAGCACCACTGACAGAAAGCTTTAGTATAGGGTACTGAATTGCGACTTAACTTCGGCTAATAACGCCATTTTGGAAAAGAGAGTATCTCCCGCAGGGAAGATGCTACCATCAAATGCTGGCTCTCATTCGAGTCTTCTCTGAAAGCGCTTTCACTGCAAGCTGCAGAAGCACCATAACAGAAAGCTTTTATATAGGGTACTGAATTGTGACTTAACTGCGGCTAATCACGGCTTTTTGGAAAAGAGAGTATCTCCCGCAGGGATGCAGTTACTATCAGATCCTGGCTCTCATTCGAATCTTCTCTTGAACCGCTTTCACTGCAAGCTGCAGAACCTCCACTAACAGAAAGCTTTAGTATAGGTTACTGAATTGCGACTTAACTTCGGCTAATCACGACATTTTGGAAAAGAAAGTTTCTCCTGCAGGGAAGCTACTACCATCAAACGCTCCTCTCCTTAGGGTCTTCTCTGGAAGTGCTTTCACTGCAAGCTGCAGAATCTCCACTAACAGAAAGCTTTAGTGTAGGGTACTGAACTGTGACTTAACTGCGGTAATAACGCCATTTTGGAAAAGAGAGTATCTCCCGCAGGGAAGCTGCTACCCTCAAATGCTGGCTCTCGTTCGAGTCTTCTCTGGAAGCGCTTTCACTGCAAGCTGCAGAAGCACCACTAACAGAAAGCTTTAGTATAGGGTACTGAATTGCCAATTAACTGCGGCTAATCACGACATTTTGGAAAAGAGAGTATCTCCTGCAGGGAAGCTACTACCATCAAACGCTCCTCTCCTTAGGGTCTTCCCTGGAAGTGCTTTCACTGCAAGCTGCAGAATCACCACTAACAGAAAGCTTTAGTGTAGGGTACTGAACTGTGACTTAACTGCGGCTAATAACGCCATTTCGGAAAAGAGAGTATCTCCCGCAGGGAAGCTGCTACCCTCAAATGCTGGCTCTCGTTCGAGTCTTCTCTGGAAGCGCTTTCACTGCAAGCTGCAGAAGCACCATAACAGAAAGCTTTAGGATAGGGTACTGAATTGTGACTTAACTGGGGCTAATAAGGCCATTTTGGAAAAGAGAGTATCTCCCGCATGGAAGCAGTTAGTATCAGATCCTGGCTCTCGTTAGAGTCTTCTCTTGAACCGCTTTCGCTGC
This sequence comes from Phaenicophaeus curvirostris, assembly GCF_032191515.1. NCBI lineage: Eukaryota > Metazoa > Chordata > Aves > Cuculiformes > Cuculidae > Phaenicophaeus > Phaenicophaeus curvirostris. The sequence goes on from NC_091394.1 coordinate 41,106,047, forward strand.
AAGCTGCAGAACCTCCACTAACAAAAAGCTTTAGTATAGGGTACTGAATTGTGACTTAACTTCGGCTAATCACGACATTTTGGAAAAGAGAGTATCTCCCGCAGGGAAGATGCTACCATCAAATGCTGCTCTCCTTAGGGTCTTCTCTGGAAGTGCTTTCACTGCAAGCTGCAGAATCACCACTAACAGAAAGCTTTAGTGTAGGGTACTGAACTGCCAATTAACTGAGGCTAATTACGCCATTTTGGAAAAGAAAGTATCTCCCGCAGGGAAGCTGCTACCATCAAATGATGGCTCTCGTTCGAGTCTTCTCTGGAACCGCTTTCACTGCAAGCTGCAGAAGCACCACTAACAGAAAGCTTTAGTATAGGGTACTGAACTGTGACTTAACTGCGGTAATACTCTCTTTTCCAAAATGGCGTTATCTCCCGCAGGAAAGCTGCTACCCTCAAATGCTGGCTCTCGTTCGAGTCTTCTCTGGAAGCGCTTTCACTGCAAGCTGCCGATTCAATCCTAACACAAAGATTTAGTATAGGGTACTGAATAGTGACTTAACTGCGGCTAATCACGGCTTTTTGGAAAAGAGTGTGTCTCCCGCATGGAAGCAGTTACTATCAGATCCTGGCCCTCATTCGAGTCTTCTCTGGAAGCGCTTTCACTGCAAGCTGCAGATTCACTCCTAAAAGAAAGCTTTAGTATAGGGTACTGAATTGTGACTTAACTGCGGTAATAACGCCCTTTTAGAAAAGAGAGTATCTTCCGCAGGGAAGCTGCTAACATCAAATGCTGGCTCTCGTTCGAGTCTTCTTTGAAAGGGCTTTCACTGCAAGCTGCAGAAGCACCATAACAGAAAGCTTTAGTATAGGGTACTGAATTGTGACTTAACTGCTGCTAATCACGGCTTTTTGGAAAAGAGAGCATCTCCCGCATGGAAGCAGTTACTATCAGATCCTGGCTCTCGTTCGAGTCTTCTCTTGAACCGCTTTCACTACAAGCTGCAGATTCCCTCCTAACAGAAAGCTTTAGTATAGGGTACTGAATAGTGACTTAACTGCGGATAATAAGGCCATTTTGGAAAAGAGAGTATCTCCCGCAGGGAAGCTGCTACCATCAAATGCTGGCTGTCATTCGAGTCTTCTCTGGAAGCGCTTTCACTGCAAGCTGCAGAAGCACCACTAACAGAAAGCTTTAGTATAGGGTACTGAATTGCCAATTAACTGCGGCTAATTACGCCATTTTGGAAAAGAGAGTATCTCCCGCAGGGAAGCTGCTACCCTCAAACGCTGATCTCCTTAGGGTCTTCTCTGGAAGCGCTTTCACAGCAAGCTGCAGAAGCACCACTAACAGAAAGCTTTAGGATAGGGTAATGAATTGTGACTTAACTGCGGTAATAACGCCGTTTTGGAAAAGAGAGTATCTCCTGCAGGGAAGCTACTACCCTCAAATACTGCTCTCCTTAGGGTCTTCTCTGAAAGTGCTTTCACTGCAAGCTGCAGAAGCACCACTAACAGAAAGCTTTAGTATAGGGTACTGAACTGTGACTTAACTGCGGTAATAACGCCATTTTGGAAAAGAGAGTATCTCCCGCAGGGAAGCTGCTACCCTCAAACGCTGATCTCCTTAGGGTCTTCTCTGGAAGCGCTTTCACTGCAAGCTGCAGAAGCACCATAACAGAAAGCTTTAGGATAGGGTAATGAATTGTGACTTAACTGGGGCTAATAAGGCCATTTTGGAAAAGAGAGTATCTCCCGCATGGAAGCAGTTACTATCAGATCCTGGCTCTCGTTCGAGTCTTCTCTTGAACCGCTTTCACTGCAAGCTGCAGAATAACAACTAACAGAAGGCTTTAGTATAGGGTACTGAATTGTGACTTAACTGCGGTAATAACGCCCTTATGGAAAAGAGAGTATCTCCCGCAGGGAAGCTGCTACCCTCAAATGCTGGCTCTCGTTCGAGTCTTCTCTGGAAGCGCTTTCACTGCAAGCTGCAGAAGCACCACTAACAGAAAGCTTTAGTATAGGGTAATGAACTGTTACTTAACTGCGGCTAATAACGCTATTTTGGAAAAGAGAGTATCTCCCTCAGGGAAGCTGCTACCCTCAAATGCTGGCTCTCGTTCGAGTCTTCTCTGTACAGGGTACTGATTTACCAATTAACTGCGGCTAATCACGACATTTTGGAAAATAGAGTATCTCCTGCCGGGAAGCTACTACCATCAAACGCTGCTCTCCTTAGAGTCTTCTCTGGAAGTGCTTTCACTGCAAGCTGCAGAATAACAACTAACAGAAGGCTTTAGTATAGGGTACTGAATTGTGACTAAACTGCGGTAATAACGCCGTTATGGAAAAGAGAGTATCTCCCGCAGGGAAGCTGCTACCATCAAATGCTGGCTCTCATTCGAGTCTTCTCTGGAAGTGCTTTCACTGCAAGCTGCCGAATCACCACTAACAGAAAGCTTTAGTATAGGGTACTGAACTGTGACTTAACTGGGGCTAATAACGCCGTTTTGGAAAAGAGAGTATCTCCCGCAGGGAAGCTGCTACCCTCAAATGCTGGCTCTCGTTCGAGTCTTCACTTGAACCGCTTTCACTGCAAGCTTCAGATTCACTCCTAACAGAAAGCTTTAGTATACGGTACTGAATTGTGACTTAACTGCGGTAATAACGCCATTTTGGAAAAGAGAGTGTCTCCCGCTGGGAAGATGCTACCCTCAAATGCTGGCTCTCCTTCGAGTCTTCTCTGAAAGGGCTTTCACTGCAAGCTGCAGAAGCACCATAACAGAAAGCTTTTATATTTAGGTTACTGAATTGTGACTTTAACTGCGGCTAATCACGGCTTTTTGGAAAAAAGAGTATCTCCCCCATGGAAGCAGTTACTATGAGATCCTGGCTCTCGTTCGAGTCTTCTCTTGAACCGCTTTCACTGCAAGCTGCAGAACTTCCACTAACAGAAAGCTTTAGTATAGGGTACTGAATTGTGACTTAACTGTGGCTAAAAACGCCGTTTTGGAAAAGAGAGTATCTCCCGCAGGGAAGATGCTACCATCAAATGCTGGCTCTCATTCGAGTCTTCTCTGGAAGAGCTTTCACTGCAAGCTTCAGATTCACTCCTATACAGAAAGCTTTAGTATAGGGTACTGAACTGTGACTTAACTGCGGTAATAACGCCATTTTGGAAAAGAGAGTATCTCCCGCAGGGAAGCTGCTACCCTCAAATGCTGGCTCTCCTTCGAGTCTTCTCTGAAAGGGCTTTGCCCTCATTAGACTCCCCTCTGGAAGCGCTTTCACTGCAAGCTGCAGATTCCCTCCTAACAGCAAGCTTTAGGATAGGGTACTGAATTGTAACTTACTTTCGCCTAATAATGCGATTTTGGCAAAGAGACTATCTCCCGCAGGGAAGCTGCTACCATCAAATGTTTGCCCTCATTACACTCCCCTCTGGAAGCGCTTTCACTGCAAGCTGCAGATTCCCTCCTAACAGCAAGCTGTAGGATAGGGTACTGAATTGTAACTTAACTGAGGCTAATAAGGCGATTTTGGCAAAGAGAGTATCTCCCGCAGGGAAGCTGCTACCATCAAATGTTTGCCCTCATTACACTCCCCTCTGGAAGCGCTTTCACTGCAAGCTGCAGATTCCCTCCTAACAGCAAGCTTTAGGATAGGGTACTGAATTGTAACTTACTTTCGCCTAATAATGCGATTTTGGCAAAGAGAGTATCTCCCGCAGGGAAGCTGCTACCATCAAATGCTTGCCCTCATTAGACTCCCCTCTGGAAGCGCTTTCACTGCAAGCTGCAGATTCCCTCCTAACAGCAAGCTTTAGGATAGGGTACTGAATTGTAACTTACTTTCGCCTAATAATGCGATTTTGGCAAAGAGAGTATCTCCCGCAGGGAAGCTGCTACCATCAAATGTTTGCCCTCATTAGACTCCCCTCTGGAAGCGCTTTCACTGCAAGCTGCAGATTCCCTCCTAACAGCAAACTTTAGGATAGGGTACTGAATTGTAACTTACTTTCGCCTAATAATGCGATTTTGGCAAAGAGAGTATCTCCCGCAGGGAAGCTGCTACCATCAAATGCTTGCCCTCATTAGACTCCCCTCTGGAAGCGTTTTCACTGCAAGCTGCAGATTCCCTCCTAACAGCAAGCTTTAGGATAGGGTACTGAATTGTAACTTACTTTCGCCTAATAATGCGATTTTGGCAAAGAGACTATCTCCCGCAGGGAAGCTGCTACCATCAAATATTTGCCCTCATTAGACTCCCCTCTGGAAGCGATTTCACTGCAAGCTGCAGATTCCCTCCTAACAGCAAGCTTTAGGATAGGGTACTGAATTGTAACTTACTTTCGCCTAATAATGCGATTTTGGCAAAGAGATTATCTCCCGCAGGGAAGCTGCTACCATCAAATGTTTGCCCTCATTACACTCCCCTCTGGGAGCGCTTTCACTGCAAGCTGCAGATTCCCTCCTAACAGCAAGCTTTAGGATAGGGTACTGAATTGTAACTTACTTTCGCCTAATAATGCGATTTTGGCAGAGAGAGTATCTCCCGCAGGGAAGCTGCCACCATCAAATGTTTGCCCTCATTACACTCCCCTCTGGAAGCGCTTTCACTGCAAGCTGCAGATTCCCTCCTAACAGCAAGCTGTAGGATAGGGTACTGAATTGTAACTTAACTGCGGCTAATAAGGCGATTTTGGCAAAGAGAGTATCTCCCGCAGGGAAGCTGCTACCATCAAATGTTTGCCCTCATTAGACTCCCCTCTGGAAGCGCTTTCACTGCAAGCTGCAGATTCCCTCCTAACAGCAAGCTTTAGGATAGGGTACTGAATTGTAACTTACTTTCGCCTAATAACGCGATTTTGGCAAAGAGATTATCTCCCGCAGGGAAGCTGCTACCATCAAATATTAACCCTCATTAGACTCCCCTCTGGAAGCGCTTTCACTGCAAGCTGCAGATTCCCTCCCAACAGCAAGCTTTAGGATAGGGTACTGAATTGTAACTTACTTTCGCCTAATAACGCGATTTTGGCAAAGAGATTATCTCCCGCAGGGAAGCTGCTACCATCAAATATTAACCCTCATTAGACTCCCCTCTGGAAGCGCTTTCACTGCAAGCTGCAGATTCCCTCCTAACAGCAAGCTGTAGGATAGGGTACTGAATTGTAACTTACTTTCGCCTAATAATGCGATTTTGGCAAAGAGAGTATCTCCCGCAGGGAAGCTGCTACCATCAAATGTTTGCCCTCATTACACTCCCCTCTGGAAGCGCTTTCACTGCAAGCTGCAGATTCCCTCCTAACAGCAAGCTGTAGGATAGGGTACTGAATTGTAACTTAACTGCGGCTAATAAGGCGATTTTGGCAAAGAGAGTATCTCCCGCAGGGAAGCTGCTACCATCAAATGTTTGCCCTCATTAGACTCCCCTCTGGAAGCGCTTTCACTGCAAGCTGCAGATTCCCTCCTAACAGCAAGCTTTAGGATAGGGTACTGAATTGTAACTTACTTTCGCCTAATAACGCGATTTTGGCAAAGAGATTATCTCCCGCAGGGAAGCTGCTACCATCAAATATTAACCCTCATTAGACTCCCCTCTGGAAGCGCTTTCACTGCAAGCTGCAGATTCCCTCCCAACAGCAAGCTTTAGGATAGGGTACTGAATTGTAACTTACTTTCGCCTAATATAGCGATTTTAGCAAAGAGAGTATCTCCCGCAGGGAAGATGCTACCATCAAATGTTTGCCCTCATTACACTCCCCTCTGGAAGCGCTTTCACTGCAAGCTGCAGATTCCCTCCTAACAGCAAGCTGTAGGATAGGGTACTGAATTGTAACTTAACTGAGGCTAATAAGGCGATTTTGGCAAAGAGAGTATCTCCCGCAGGGAAGCTGCTACCATCAAATGCTTGCCCTCATTAGACTCCCCTCTGGAAGCGCTTTCACTGCAAGCTGCAGATTCCCTCCTAACAGCAAGCTTTAGGATAGGGTACTGAATTGTAACTTACTTTCGCCTAATAATGCGATTTTGGCAAAGAGACTATCTCCCGCAGGGAAGCTGCTACTATCAAATGTTTGCCCTCATTAGACTCCCCTCTGGAAGCGCTTTCACTGCAAGCTGCAGATTCCCTCCTAACAGCAAGCTTTAGGATAGGGTACTGAATTGTAACTTACTTTCGCCTAATAACGCGATTTTGGCAAAGAGATTATCTCCCGCAGGGAAGCTGCTACCATCAAATATTAACCCTCATTAGACTCCCCTCTGGAAGCGCTTTCACTGCAAGCTGCAGATTCCCTCCTAACAGCAAGCTTTAGGATAGGGTACTGAATTGTAACTTACTTTCGCCTAATAATGCGATTTTGGCAAAGAGAGTATCTCCCGCAGGGAAGCTGCTACCATCAAATGCTTGCCCTCATTAGACTCCCCTCTGGAACGCTTTCACTGCAAGCTGCAGATTCCCTCCTAACAGCAAGCTTTAGGATAGGGTACTGAATTGTAACTTACTTTCGCCTAATAATGCGATTTTGGCAAAGAGACTATCTCCTGCAGGGAAGCTGCTACCATCAAATGTTTGCCCTCGTTAGACTCCCCTCTGGAAGCGCTTTCACTGCAAGCTGCAGATTCCCTCCTAACAGCAAGCTTTAGGATAGGGTACTGAATTGTAACTTACTTTCGCCTAATAAGGCGATTTTGGCAAAGAGAGTATCTCCCGCAGGGAAGCTGCTACTATCAAATATTTGCCCTCATTAGACTCCCCTCTGGAAGCGCTTTCACTGCAAGCTGCAGATTCCCTCCTAACAGCAAGCTTTAGGATAGGGTACTGAATTGTAACTTACTTTCGCCTAATAATGCGATTTTGGCAAAGAGAGTATCTCCCGCAGGGAAGCTGCCACCATCAAATGTTTGCCCTCATTACACTCCCCTCTGGAAGCGCTTTCACTGCAAGCTGCAGAAGCACCACTAGCAGAAAGCTTTAGTATAGGGTACTGAATTGTGTCTTAAGAACGGCTAATACTGCCATTTTGGAAAAGAGAGGGTCTCCCGCAGGGAAGCTGCTACCGTCAAATGCTGGCTCTTGTTCGAGTCTTCTCTTGAACCGCTTTCACTGCAAGCTGCAGAAGCACCACTAACAGAAAGCTTTAGTATAGGGTACTGAATTGTGTCTTAACAGCGGCTAATAATGCCATTTTGGAAAAGAGAGTATCTCCCGCAGGGAAGCTGCTACCATCAAATGCTTGCAGTCATTCGAGTCTTCTCTGAAAGCGCTTTCACTGCAAGCTGCAGAAGCACCATTAACAGAAAGCTTTAGTATAGGGTACTGAATTGGGACTTAACTGGGGCTAATAACGCCGTTTTGGAAAAGAGAGTATCTCCCGCAGGGAATCTGCTACCCTCAAGTGCGGGCTCTCGTTAGAGTCTTCTCTGGAAGCGCTTTCACTGCAAGCTCAAGTTTTCCTCCTAACAGAAAGCTTTCGTATAGGGTACAGAATTGTGACTTAACTGCGGTAATAACGCCATTTTGGAAAAGAGAGTATCTCCCGCAGGGAAGATGCTACCCTCAAATGCTGGCTCTCGTTCAAGTCTTCTCTGGAAGCGCTTTCACTGCAAGCTTCTGATTCACTCCTAACAGCAAGCTTTAGGATAGGGTACTGAATTGTAACTTACTTTCGCCTAATAATGCGATTTTGGCAAAGAGACTATCTCCCGCAGGGAAGCTGCTACTATCAAATGTTTGCCCTCATTAGACTCCCCTCTGGAAGCGCTTTCACTGCAAGCTGCAGATTCCCTCCTAACAGCAAGCTTTAGGATAGGGTACTGAATTGTAACTTACTTTCGCCTAATAACGCGATTTTGGCAAAGAGATTATCTCCCGCAGGGAAGCTGCTACCATCAAATATTAACCCTCATTAGACTCCCCTCTGGAAGCGCTTTCACTGCAAGCTGCAGATTCCCTCCTAACAGCAAGCTTTAGGATAGGGTACTGAATTGTAACTTACTTTCGCCTAATAATGCGATTTTGGCAAAGAGAGTATCTCCCGCAGGGAAGCTGCTACCATCAAATGCTTGCCCTCATTAGACTCCCCTCTGGAACGCTTTCACTGCAAGCTGCAGATTCCCTCCTAACAGCAAGCTTTAGGATAGGGTACTGAATTGTAACTTACTTTCGCCTAATAATGCGATTTTGGCAAAGAGACTATCTCCTGCAGGGAAGCTGCTACCATCAAATGTTTGCCCTCGTTAGACTCCCCTCTGGAAGCGCTTTCACTGCAAGCTGCAGATTCCCTCCTAACAGCAAGCTTTAGGATAGGGTACTGAATTGTAACTTACTTTCGCCTAATAAGGCGATTTTGGCAAAGAGAGTATCTCCCGCAGGGAAGCTGCTACTATCAAATATTTGCCCTCATTAGACTCCCCTCTGGAAGCGCTTTCACTGCAAGCTGCAGATTCCCTCCTAACAGCAAGCTTTAGGATAGGGTACTGAATTGTAACTTACTTTCGCCTAATAATGCGATTTTGGCAAAGAGAGTATCTCCCGCAGGGAAGCTGCCACCATCAAATGTTTGCCCTCATTACACTCCCCTCTGGAAGCGCTTTCACTGCAAGCTGCAGAAGCACCACTAGCAGAAAGCTTTAGTATAGGGTACTGAATTGTGTCTTAAGAACGGCTAATACTGCCATTTTGGAAAAGAGAGGGTCTCCCGCAGGGAAGCTGCTACCGTCAAATGCTGGCTCTTGTTCGAGTCTTCTCTTGAACCGCTTTCACTGCAAGCTGCAGAAGCACCACTAACAGAAAGCTTTAGTATAGGGTACTGAATTGTGTCTTAACAGCGGCTAATAATGCCATTTTGGAAAAGAGAGTATCTCCCGCAGGGAAGCTGCTACCATCAAATGCTTGCAGTCATTCGAGTCTTCTCTGAAAGCGCTTTCACTGCAAGCTGCAGAAGCACCATTAACAGAAAGCTTTAGTATAGGGTACTGAATTGGGACTTAACTGGGGCTAATAACGCCGTTTTGGAAAAGAGAGTATCTCCCGCAGGGAATCTGCTACCCTCAAGTGCGGGCTCTCGTTAGAGTCTTCTCTGGAAGCGCTTTCACTGCAAGCTCAAGTTTTCCTCCTAACAGAAAGCTTTCGTATAGGGTACAGAATTGTGACTTAACTGCGGTAATAACGCCATTTTGGAAAAGAGAGTATCTCCCGCAGGGAAGATGCTACCCTCAAATGCTGGCTCTCGTTCAAGTCTTCTCTGGAAGCGCTTTCACTGCAAGCTTCTGATTCACTCCTAACAGCAAGCTTTAGGATAGGGTACTGAATTGTAACTTACTTTCGCCTAATAATGCGATTTTGGCAAAGAGACTATCTCCCGCAGGGAAGCTGCTACTATCAAATGTTTGCCCTCATTAGACTCCCCTCTGGAAGCGCTTTCACTGCAAGCTGCAGATTCCCTCCTAACAGCAAGCTTTAGGATAATGTACTGAATTGTAACTTACTTTCGCCTAATAACGCGATTTTGGCAAAGAGATTATCTCCCGCAGGGAAGCTGCTACCATCAAATATTAACCCTCATTAGACTCCCCTCTGGAAGCGCTTTCACTGCAAGCTGCAGATTCCCTCCTAACAGCAAGCTTTAGGATAGGGTACTGAATTGTAACTTACTTTCGCCTAATAATGCGATTTTGGCAAAGAGAGTATCTCCCGCAGGGAAGCTGCTACCATCAAATGCTTGCCCTCATTAGACTCCCCTCTGGAAGCGCTTTCACTGCAAGCTGCAGATTCCCTCCTAACAGCAAGCTTTAGGATAGGGTACTGAATTGTAACTTACTTTCGCCTAATAATGCGATTTTGGCAAAGAGACTATCTCCTGCAGGGAAGCTGCTACCATCAAATGTTTGCCCTCGTTAGACTCCCCTCTGGAAGCGCTTTCACTGCAAGCTGCAGATTCCCTCCTAACAGCAAGCTTTAGGATAGGGTACTGAATTGTAACTTACTTTCGCCTAATAAGGCGATTTTGGCAAAGAGAGTATCTCCCGCAGGGAAGCTGCTACTATCAAATATTTGCCCTCATTAGACTCCCCTCTGGAAGCGCTTTCACTGCAAGCTGCAGATTCCCTCCTAACAGCAAGCTTTAGGATAGGGTACTGAATTGTAACTTACTTTCGCCTAATAATGCGATTTTGGCAAAGAGAGTATCTCCCGCAGGGAATCTGCCACCATCAAATGTTTGCCCTCATTACACTCCCCTCTGGAAGCGCTTTCACTGCAAGCTGCAGAAGCACCACTAGCAGAAAGCTTTAGTATAGGGTACTGAATTGTGTCTTAAGAACGGCTAATACTGCCATTTTGGAAAAGAGAGGGTCTCCCGCAGGGAAGCTGCTACCGTCAAATGCTGGCTCTTGTTCGAGTCTTCTCTTGAACCGCTTTCACTGCAAGCTGCAGAAGCACCACTAACAGAAAGCTTTAGTATAGGGTACTGAATTGTGTCTTAACAGCGGCTAATAATGCCATTTTGGAAAAGAGAGTATCTCCCGCAGGGAAGCTGCTACCATCAAATGCTTGCAGTCATTCGAGTCTTCTCTGAAAGCGCTTTCACTGCAAGCTGCAGAAGCACCATTAACAGAAAGCTTTAGTATAGGGTACTGAATTGGGACTTAACTGGGGCTAATAACGCCGTTTTGGAAAAGAGAGTATCTCCCGCAGGGAATCTGCTACCCTCAAGTGCGGGCTCTCGTTAGAGTCTTCTCTTGAAGCGCTTTCACTGCAAGCTCAAGTTTTCCTCCTAACAGAAAGCTTTCGTATAGGGTACAGAATTGTGACTTAACTGCGGTAATAACGCCATTTTGGAAAAGAGAGTATCTCCCGCAGGGAAGATGCTACCCTCAAATGCTGGCTCTCGTTCAAGTCTTCTCTGGAAGCGCTTTCACTGCAAGCTTCTGATTCACTCCTAACAGAAAGCTTTAGTATAGGGTACTGAATTGTGACTTAACTTGGGCTAATAACGCCGTTTTGGAAAAGAGAGTATCTCCCGCTGGGAAGATGCTACCCTCAAATTCTGGCTCTCGTTCGAGTCTTCTCTGAAAGGGCTTTCACTGCAAGCTGCAGATTCCCTCCTAACAGCAAGCTTTAGGATAGGGTACTGAATTGTAACTTACTTTCGCCTAATAACGCGATTTTGGCAAAGAGATTATCTCCCGCAGGGAAGCTGCTACCATCAAACATTAACCCTCATTAGACTCCCCTCTGGAAGCGCTTTCACTGCAAGCTGCAGATTCCCTCCTAACAGCAAGCTTTAGGATAGGGTACTGAATTGTAACTTACTTTCGCCTAATAATGCGATTTTAGCAAAGAGAGTATCTCCCGTAGGGAAGATGCTACCATCAAATATTTGCCCTCATTAGACTCCCCTCTGGAAGCGCTTTCACTGCAAGCTGCAGATTCCCTCCTAACAGCAAGCTTTAGGATAGGGTACTGAATTGTAACTTACTTTCGCCTAATAATGCGATTTTGGCAAAGAGAGTATCTCCCGCAGGGAAGCTGTTACCATCAAATGTTTGCCCTCATTACACTCCCCTCTGGAAGCGCTTTCACTGCAAGCTGCAGATTCCCTCCTAACAGCAAGCTGTAGGATAGGGTACTGAATTGTAACTTAACTGAGGCTAATAAGGCGATTTTGGCAAAGAGAATATCTCCCGCAGGGAAGCTGCTACCATCAAATGCTTGCCCTCATTAGACTCCCCTCTGGAAGCGCTTTCACTGCAAGCTGCAGATTCCCTCCTAACAGCAAGCTGTAGGATAGGGTACTGAATTGTAACTTAACTGAGGCTAATAATGCGATTTTGGCAAAGAGACTATCTCCCGCAGGGAAGCTGCTACCATCAAATGCTTGCCCTCATTAGACTCCCCTCTGGAAGCGCTTTCACTGCAAGCTGCAGATTCCCTCCTAACAGCAAGCTTTAGGATAGGGTACTGAATTGTAATTTAACTGAGGCTAATAAGGCGATTTTAGCAAAGAGACTATCTCCCGCAGGGAAGCTGCTACCATCAAATGTTTGCCCTCATTCCACTCCCCTCTGGAAGCGCTTTCACTGCAAGCTGCAGATTCCCTCCTAACATCAAGCTTTAGGATAGGGTACTGAATTGTAACTTACTTTCGCCTAATAATGCGATTTTGGCAAAGAGAGTATCTCCCGCAGGGAAGATGCTACCATCAAATATTTGCCCTCATTACACTCCCCTCTGGAAGCGCTTTCACTGCAAGCTGCAGATTCCCTCCTAACAGCAAGCTTTAGGATAGGGTACTGAATTGTAACTTACTTTCGCCTAATAATGCGATTTTGGCAAAGAGAGTATCTCCCGCAGGGAAGCTGTTACCATCAAATGTTTGCCCTCATTACACTCCCCTCTGGAAGCGCTTTCACTGCAAGCTGCAGATTCCCTCCTAACAGCAAGCTGTAGGATAGGGTAGTGAATTGTAACTTAACTGAGGCTATTAAGGCGATTTTGGCAAAGAGAGTATCTCCCGCAGGGAAGCTGCTACCATCAAATGTTTGCCCTCATTAGACTCCCCTCTGGAAGCGCTTTCACTGCAAGCTGCAGATTCCCTCCTAACAGCAAGCTTTAGGATAGGGTACTGAATTGTAACTTACTTTCGCCTAATAACGCGATTTTGGCAAAGAGATTATCTCCCGCAGGGAAGCTGCTACCATCAAACATTAACCCTCATTAGACTCCCCTCTGGAAGCGCTTTCACTGCAAGCTGCAGATTCCCTCCTAACAGCAAGCTTTAGGATAGGGTACTGAATTGTAACTTACTTTCGCCTAATAATGCGATTTTAGCAAAGAGAGTATCTCCCGTAGGGAAGATGCTACCATCAAATATTTGCCCTCATTAGACTCCCCTCTGGAAGCGCTTTCACTGCAAGCTGCAGATTCCCTCCTAACAGCAAGCTTTAGGATAGGGTACTGAATTGTAACTTACTTTCGCCTAATAATGCGATTTTGGCAAAGAGAGTATCTCCCGCAGGGAAGCTGTTACCATCAAATGTTTGCCCTCATTACACTCCCCTCTGGAAGCGCTTTCACTGCAAGCTGCAGATTCCCTCCTAACAGCAAGCTGTAGGATAGGGTACTGAATTGTAACTTAACTGAGGCTAATAAGGCGATTTTGGCAAAGAGAATATCTCCCGCAGGGAAGCTGCTACCATCAAATGCTTGCCCTCATTAGACTCCCCTCTGGAAGCGCTTTCACTGCAAGCTGCAGATTCCCTCCTAACAGCAAGCTGTAGGATAGGGTACTGAATTGTAACTTAACTGAGGCTAATAATGCGATTTTGGCAAAGAGACTATCTCCCGCAGGGAAGCTGCTACCATCAAATGCTTGCCCTCATTAGACTCCCCTCTGGAAGCGCTTTCACTGCAAGCTGCAGATTCCCTCCTAACAGCAAGCTTTAGGATAGGGTACTGAATTGTAATTTAACTGAGGCTAATAAGGCGATTTTAGCAAAGAGACTATCTCCCGCAGGGAAGCTGCTACCATCAAATGTTTGCCCTCATTCCACTCCCCTCTGGAAGCGCTTTCACTGCAAGCTGCAGATTCCCTCCTAACATCAAGCTTTAGGATAGGGTACTGAATTGTAACTTACTTTCGCCTAATAATGCGATTTTGGCAAAGAGAGTATCTCCCGCAGGGAAGATGCTACCATCAAATATTTGCCCTCATTACACTCCCCTCTGGAAGCGCTTTCACTGCAAGCTGCAGATTCCCTCCTAACAGCAAGCTTTAGGATAGGGTACTGAATTGTAACTTACTTTCGCCTAATAATGCGATTTTGGCAAAGAGAGTATCTCCCGCAGGGAAGCTGTTACCATCAAATGTTTGCCCTCATTACACTCCCCTCTGGAAGCGCTTTCACTGCAAGCTGCAGATTCCCTCCTAACAGCAAGCTGTAGGATAGGGTAGTGAATTGTAACTTAACTGAGGCTATTAAGGCGATTTTGGCAAAGAGAGTATCTCCCGCAGGGAAGCTGCTACCATCAAATGTTTGCCCTCATTAGACTCCCCTCTGGAAGCGCTTTCACTGCAAGCTGCAGATTCCCTCCTAACAGCAAGCTTTAGGATAGGGTACTGAATTGTAACTTACTTTCGCCTAATAACGCGATTTTGGCAAAGAGATTATCTCCCGCAGGGAAGCTGCTACCATCAAATATTAACCCTCATTAGACTCCCCTCTGGAAGCGCTTTCACTGCAAGCTGCAGATTCCCTCCTAACAGCAAGCTTTAGGATAGGGTACTGAATTGTAACTTACTTTCGCCTAATAATGCGATTTTAGCAAAGAGAGTATCTCCCGCAGGGAAGATGCAACCATCAAATATTTGCCCTCATTAGACTCCCCTCTGGAAGCGCTTTCACTGCAAGCTGCAGATTCCCTCCTAACAGCAAGCTTTAGGATAGGGTACTGAATTGTAACTTACTTTCGCCTAATAATGCGATTTTGGCAAAGAGAGTATCTCCCGCAGGGAAGCTGCTACCATCAAATGTTTGCCCTCATTAGACTCCCCTCTGGAAGCGCTTTCACTGCAAGCTGCAGATTCCCTCCTAACAGCAAGCTTTAGGATAGGGTACTGAATTGTAACTTAACTGAGGCTAATAAGGCGATTTTAGCAAAGAGACTATCTCCCGCAGGGAAGCTGCTACCATCAAATGTTTGCCCTCGTTAGACTCCCCTCTGGAAGCGCTTTCACTGCAAGCTGCAGATTCCCTCCTAACAGCAAGCTTTAGGATAGGGTACTGAATTGTAACTTACTTTCGCCTAATAACGCGATTTTGGCAAAGAGAGTATCTCCCGCAGGGAAGCTGCTACCATCAAATATTAACCCTCATTAGACTCCCCTCTGGAAGCGCTTTCACTGCAAGCTGCAGATTCCCTCCTAACAGCAAGCTTTAGGATAGAGTACTGAATTGTAACTTACTTTCGCCTAATAATGCGATTTTAGCAAAGAGAGTATCTCCCGCAGGGAAGATGCAACCATCAAATATTTGCCCTCATTAGACTCCCCTCTGGAAGCGCTTTCACTGCAAGCTGCAGATTCCCTCCTAACAGCAAGCTTTAGGATAGGGTACTGAATTGTAACTTACTTTCGCCTAATAATGCGATTTTGGCAAAGAGAGTATCTCCCGCAGGGAAGCTGTTACCATCAAATGTTTGCCCTCATTACACTCCCCTCTGGAAGCGCTTTCACTGCAAGCTGCAGATTCCCTCCTAACAGCAAGCTGTAGGGCAGTGTACTGAATTGTAACTTAACTGCGGCTAATAAGGCGATTTTGGCAAAGAGAATATCTCCCGCAGGGAAGCTGCTACCATCAAATGCTTGCCCTCATTAGACTCCCCTCTGGAAGCGCTTTCACTGCAAGCTGCAGATTGCCTCCTAACAGCAAGCTTTAGGATAGGGTACTGAATTGTAACTTAACTGAGGCTAATAATGCGATTTTAGCAAAGAGACTATCTCCCGCAGGGAAGCTGCTACCATCAAATGTTTGCCCTCGTTAGACTCCCCTCTGGAAGCGCTTTCACTGCAAGCTGCAGATTCCCTCCTAACAGCAAGCTTTAGGATAGGGTACTGAATTGTAACTTAACTGAGGCTAATAATGCGATTTTGGCAAAGAGACTATCTCCCGCAGGGAAGCTGCTACCATCAAATGCTTGCCCTCATTCCACTCCCCTCTGGAAGCGCTTTCACTGCAAGCTGCAGATTCCCTCCTAACATCAAGCTTTAGGATAGGGTACTGAATTGTAACTTAACTGAGGCTAATAAGGCGATTTTAGCAAAGAGACTATCTCCCGCAGGGAAGCTGCTACCATCAAATATTTGCCCTCATTCCACTCCCCTCTGGAAGCGCTTTCACTGCAAGCTGCAGATTCCCTCCTAACATCAAGCTTTAGGATAGGGTACTGAATTGTAACTTACTTTCGCCTAATAATGCGATTTTGGCAAAGAGAGTATCTCCCGCAGGGAAGCTGTTACCATCAAATGTTTGCCCTCATTACACTCCCCTCTGGAAGCGCTTTCACTGCAAGCTGCAGATTCCCTCCTAACAGCAAGCTGTAGGACAGTGTACTGAATTGTAACTTAACTGCGGCTAATAAGGCGATTTTGGCAAAGAGAATATCTTCCGCAGGGAAGCTGCTACCATCAAATGCTTGCCCTCATTAGACTCCCCTCTGGAAGCGCTTTCACTGCAAGCTGCAGATTCCCTCCTAACAGCAAGCTGTAGGATAGGGTAGTGAATTGTAACTTAACTGAGGCTATTAGGCGATTTTGGCAAAGAGAGTATCTCCCGCAGGGAAGCTGCTACCATCAAATGTTTGCCCTCATTAGACTCCCCTCTGGAAGCGCTTTCACTGCAAGCTGCAGATTCCCTCCTAACAGCAAGCTTTAGGATAGGGTACTGAATTGTAACTTACTTTCGCCTAATAACGCGATTTTGGCAAAGAGATTATCTCCCGCAGGGAAGCGGCTACCATCAAATGTTTGCCCTCATTAGACTCCCCTCTGGAAGCGCTTTCACTGCAAGCTGCAGATTCCCTCCTAACAGCAAGCTTTAGGATAGGGTACTGAATTGTAACTTACTTTCGCCTAATAATGCGATTTTAGCAAAGAGAGTATCTCCCGCAGGGAAGATGCAACCATCAAATATTTGCCCTCATTAGACTCCCCTCTGGAAGCGCTTTCACTGCAAGCTGCAGATTCCCTCCTAACAGCAAGCTTTAGGATAGGGTACTGAATTGTAACTTACTTTCGCCTAATAACGCGATTTTGGCAAAGAGATTATCTCCCGCAGGGAAGCTGCTACCATCAAATATTAACCCTCATTAGACTGCCCTCTGGAAGCGCTTTCACTGCAAGCTGCAGATTCCCTCGTAACAGCAAGCTTTAGGATAGGGTACTGAATTGTAACTTACTTTCGCCTAATAACGCGATTTTGGCAAAGAGATTATCTCCCGCAGGGAAGCTGCTACCATCAAATATTAACCCTCATTAGACTCCCCTCTGGAAGCGCTTTCACTGCAAGCTGCAGATTCCCTCCTAACAGCAAGCTTTAGGATAGGGTACTGAATTGTAACTTACTTTCGCCTAATAATGCGATTTTGGCAAAGAGAGTATCTCCCGCAGGGAAGATGCTACCATCAAATATTTGCCCTCATTAGACTCCCCTCTGGAAGCGCTTTCACTGCAAGCTGCAGATTCCCTCCTAACAGCAAGCTTTAGGATAGGGTACTGAATTGTAACTTACTTTCGCCTAATAATGCGATTTTGGCAAAGAGAATATCTCCCGCAGGGAAGCTGTTACCATCAAATGTTTGCCCTCATTACACTCCCCTCTGGAAGCGCTTTCACTGCAAGCTGCAGATTCCCTCCTAACAGCAAGCTGTAGGACAGTGTACTGAATTGTAACTTAACTGCGGCTAATAAGGCGATTTTGGCAAAGAGAATATCTCCCGCAGGGAAGCTGCTACCATCAAATGCTTGCCCTCATTAGACTCCCCTCTGGAAGCGCTTTCACTGCAAGCTGCAGATTCCCTCCTAACATCAAGCTTTAGGATAGGGTACTGAATTGTAACTTAACTGAGGCTAATAAGGCGATTTTAGCAAAGAGACTATCTCCCGCAGGGAAGCTGCTACCATCAAATGTTTGCCCTCATTAGACTCCCCTCTGGAAGCGCTTTCACTGCAAGCTGCAGATTGCCTCCTAACAGCAAGCTTTAGGATAGGGTACTGAATTGTAACTTAACTGAGGCTAATAAGGCGATTTTAGCAAAGAGACTATCTCCCGCAGGGAAGCTGCTACCATCAAATGTTTGCCCTCGTTAGACTCCCCTCTGGAAGCGCTTTCACTGCAAGCTGCAGATTCCCTCCTAACAGCAAGCTTTAGGATAGGGTACTGAATTGTAACTTAACTGAGGCTAATAATGCGATTTTGGCAAAGAGACTATCTCCCGCAGGGAAGCTGCTACCATCAAATGCTTGCCCTCATTCCACTCCCCTCTGGAAGCGCTTTCACTGCAAGCTGCAGATTCCCTCCTAACATCAAGCTTTAGTATAGGGTACTGAATTGTAACTTAACTGAGGCTAATAAGGCGATTTTAGCAAAGAGACTATCTCCCGCAGGGAAGCTGCTACCATCAAATATTTGCCCTCATTCCACTCCCCTCTGGAAGCGCTTTCACTGCAAGCTGCAGATTCCCTCCTAACATCAAGCTTTAGGATAGGGTACTGAATTGTAACTTACTTTCGCCTAATAATGCGATTTTGGCAAAGAGAGTATCTCCCGCAGGGAAGCTGTTACCATCAAATGTTTGCCCTCATTACACTCCCCTCTGGAAGCGCTTTCACTGCAAGCTGCAGATTCCCTCCTAACAGCAAGCTGTAGGACAGTGTACTGAATTGTAACTTAACTGCGGCTAATAAGGCGATTTTGGCAAAGAGAATATCTTCCGCAGGGAAGCTGCTACCATCAAATGCTTGCCCTCATTAGACTCCCCTCTGGAAGCGCTTTCACTGCAAGCTGCAGATTCCCTCCTAACAGCAAGCTGTAGGATAGGGTAGTGAATTGTAACTTAACTGAGGCTATTAGGCGATTTTGGCAAAGAGAGTATCTCCCGCAGGGAAGCTGCTACCATCAAATGTTTGCCCTCATTAGACTCCCCTCTGGAAGCGCTTTCACTGCAAGCTGCAGATTCCCTCCTAACAGCAAGCTTTAGGATAGGGTACTGAATTGTAACTTAACTGAGGCTAATAACGCGATTTTGGCAAAGAGATTATCTCCCGCAGGGAAGCTGCTACCATCAAATGTTTGCCCTCATTAGACTCCCCTCTGGAAGCGCTTTCACTGCAAGCTGCAGATTCCCTCCTAACAGCAAGCTTTAGGATAGGGTACTGAATTGTAACTTACTTTCGCCTAATAATGCGATTATAGCAAAGAGAGTATCTCCCGCAGGGAAGATGCAACCATCAAATATTTGCCCTCATTAGACTCCCCTCTGGAAGCGCTTTCACTGCAAGCTGCAGATTCCCTCCTAACAGCAAGCTTTAGGATAGGGTACTGAATTGTAACTTACTTTCGCCTAATAACGCGATTTTGGCAAAGAGATTATCTCCCGCAGGGAAGCTGCTACCATCAAATATTAACCCTCATTAGACTCCCCTATGGAAGCGCTTTCACTGCAAGCTGCAGATTCCCTCCTAACAGCAAGCTTTAGGATAGGGTACTGAATTGTAACTTACTTTCGCCTAATAACGCGATTTTGGCAAAGAGATTATCTCCCGCAGGGAAGCTGCTACCATCAAATATTAACCCTCATTAGACTCCCCTCTGGAAGCGCTTTCACTGCAAGCTGCAGATTCCCTCCTAACAGCAAGCTTTAGGATAGGGTACTGAATTGTAACTTACTTTCGCCTAATAATGCGATTTTGGCAAAGAGAGTATCTCCCGCAGGGAAGATGCTACCATCAAATATTTGCCCTCATTAGACTCCCCTCTGGAAGCGCTTTCACTGCAAGCTGCAGATTCCCTCCTAACAGCAAGCTTTAGGATAGGGTACTGAATTGTAACTTACTTTCGCCTAATAATGCGATTTTGGCAAAGAGAATATCTCCCGCAGGGAAGCTGTTACCATCAAATGTTTGCCCTCATTACACTCCCCTCTGGAAGCGCTTTCACTGCAAGCTGCAGATTCCCTCCTAACAGCAAGCTGTAGGACAGTGTACTGAATTGTAACTTAACTGCGGCTAATAAGGCGATTTTGGCAAAGAGAATATCTCCCGCAGGGAAGCTGCTACCATCAAATGCTTGCCCTCATTAGACTCCCCTCTGGAAGCGCTTTCACTGCAAGCTGCAGATTGCCTCCTAACAGCAAGCTTTAGGATAGGGTACTGAATTGTAACTTAACTGAGGCTAATAAGGCGATTTTAGCAAAGAGACTATCTCCCGCAGGGAAGCTGCTACCATCAAATGTTTGCCCTCGTTAGACTCCCCTCTGGAAGCGCTTTCACTGCAAGCTGCAGATTCCCTCCTAACAGCAAGCTTTAGGATAGGGTACTGAATTGTAACTTAACTGAGGCTAATAATGCGATTTTGGCAAAGAGACTATCTCCCGCAGGGAAGCTGCTACCATCAAATGCTTGCCCTCATTCCACTCCCCTCTGGAAGCGCTTTCACTGCAAGCTGCAGATTCCCTCCTAACATCAAGCTTTAGGATAGGGTACTGAATTGTAACTTAACTGAGGCTAATAAGGCGATTTTAGCAAAGAGACTATCTCCCGCAGGGAAGCTGCTACCATCAAATATTTGCCCTCATTCCACTCCCCTCTGGAAGCGCTTTCACTGCAAGCTGCAGATTCCCTCCTAACATCAAGCTTTAGGATAGGGTACTGAATTGTAACTTACTTTCGCCTAATAATGCGATTTTGGCAAAGAGAGTATCTCCCGCAGGGAAGCTGTTACCATCAAATGTTTGCCCTCATTACACTCCCCTCTGGAAGCGCTTTCACTGCAAGCTGCAGATTCCCTCCTAACAGCAAGCTGTAGGACAGTGTACTGAATTGTAACTTAACTGCGGCTAATAAGGCGATTTTGGCAAAGAGAATATCTTCCGCAGGGAAGCTGCTACCATCAAATGCTTGCCCTCATTAGACTCCCCTCTGGAAGCGCTTTCACTGCAAGCTGCAGATTCCCTCCTAACAGCAAGCTGTAGGATAGGGTAGTGAATTGTAACTTAACTGAGGCTATTAGGCGATTTTGGCAAAGAGAGTATCTCCCGCAGGGAAGCTGCTACCATCAAATGTTTGCCCTCATTAGACTCCCCTCTGGAAGCGCTTTCACTGCAAGCTGCAGATTCCCTCCTAACAGCAAGCTTTAGGATAGGGTACTGAATTGTAACTTACTTTCGCCTAATAACGCGATTTTGGCAAAGAGATTATCTCCCGCAGGGAAGCTGCTACCATCAAATGTTTGCCCTCATTAGACTCCCCTCTGGAAGCGCTTTCACTGCAAGCTGCAGATTCCCTCCTAACAGCAAGCTTTAGGATAGGGTACTGAATTGTAACTTACTTTCGCCTAATAATGCGATTTTAGCAAAGAGAGTATCTCCCGCAGGGAAGATGCAACCATCAAATATTTGCCCTCATTAGACTCCCCTCTGGAAGCGCTTTCACTGCAAGCTGCAGATTCCCTCCTAACAGCAAGCTGTAGGACAGTGTACTGAATTGTAACTTAACTGCGGCTAATAAGGCGATTTTGGCAAAGAGAGTATCTCCCGCAGGGAAGATGCAACCATCAAATATTTGCCTCATTAGACTCCCCTCTGGAAGCGCTTTCACTGCAAGCTGCAGATTCCCTCCTAACAGCAAGCTTTAGGATAGGGTACTGAATTGTAACTTACTTTCGCCTAATAATGCGATTTTGGCAAAGAGAGTATCTCCCGCAGGGAAGATGCTACCATCAAATATTTGCCCTCATTAGACTCCCCTCTGGAAGCGCTTTCACTGCAAGCTGCAGATTCCCTCCTAACAGCAAGCTTTAGGATAGGGTACTGAATTGTAACTTACTTTCGCCTAATAATGCGATTTTGGCAAAGAGAGTATCTCCCGCAGGGAAGCTGTTACCATCAAATGTTTGCCCTCATTACACTCCCCTCTGGAAGCGCTTTCACTGCAAGCTGCAGATTCCCTCCTAACAGCAAGCAGTAGGACAGTGTACTGAATTGTAACTTAACTGCGGCTAATAAGGCGATTTTGGCAAAGAGAATATCTCCCGCAGGGAAGCTGCTACCATCAAATATTTGCCCTCATTAGACTCCCCTCTGGAAGCGCTTTCACTGCAAGCTGCAGATTGCCTCCTAACAGCAAGCTTTAGGATAGGGTACTGAATTGTAACTTAACTGAGGCTAATAAGGCGATTTTAGCAAAGAGACTATCTCCCGCAGGGAAGCTGCTACCATCAAATGTTTGCCCTCGTTAGACTCCCCTCTGGAAGCGCTTTCACTGCAAGCTGCAGATTCCCTCCTAACAGCAAGCTTTAGGATAGGGTACTGAATTGTAACTTAACTGAGGCTAATAATGCGATTTTGGCAAAGAGACTATCTCCCGCAGGGAAGCTGCTACCATCAAATGCTTGCCCTCATTCCACTCCCCTCTGGAAGCGCTTTCACTGCAAGCTGCAGATTCCCTCCTAACAGCAAGCTGTAGGATAGGGTAGTGAATTGTAACTTAACTGAGGCTATTAGGCGATTTTGGCAAAGAGAGTATCTCCCGCAGGGAAGCTGCTACCATCAAATGTTTGCCCTCATTAGACTCCCCTCTGGAAGCGCTTTCACTGCAAGCTGCAGATTCCCTCCTAACAGCAAGCTTTAGGATAGGGTACTGAATTGTAACTTACTTTCGCCTAATAACGCGATTTTGGCAAAGAGATTATCTCCCGCAGGGAAGCTGCTACCATCAAATGTTTGCCCTCATTAGACTCCCCTCTGGAAGCGCTTTCACTGCAAGCTGCAGATTCCCTCCTAACAGCAAGCTTTAGGATAGGGTACTGAATTGTAACTTACTTTCGCCTAATAATGCGATTTTAGCAAAGAGAGTATCTCCCGCAGGGAAGATGCAACCATCAAATATTTGCCCTCATTAGACTCCCCTCTGGAAGCGCTTTCACTGCAAGCTGCAGATTCCCTCCTAACAGCAAGCTTTAGGATAGGGTACTGAATTGTAACTTACTTTCGCCTAATAATGCGATTTTGGCAAAGAGAGTATCTCCCGCAGGGAAGCTGTTACCATCAAATGTTTGCCCTCATTACACTCCCCTCTGGAAGCGCTTTCACTGCAAGCTGCAGATTCCCTCCTAACAGCAAGCTGTAGGACAGTGTACTGAATTGTAACTTAACTGCGGCTAATAAGGCGATTTTGGCAAAGAGAGTATCTCCCGCAGGGAAGATGCAACCATCAAATATTTGCCCTCATTAGACTCCCCTCTGGAAGCGCTTTCACTGCAAGCTGCAGATTCCCTCCTAACAGCAAGCTTTAGGATAGGGTACTGAATTGTAACTTAACTGAGGCTAATAATGCGATTTTAGCAAAGAGAGTATCTCCCGCAGGGAAGCTGTTACCATCAAATGTTTGCCCTCATTAGACTCCCCTCTGGAAGCGCTTTCACTGCAAGCTGCAGATTCCCTCCTAACAGCAAGCTTTAGGATAGGGTACTGAATTGTAACTTAACTGAGGCTAAAAAGGCGATTTTGGCAAAGAGAATATCTCCCGCAGGGAAGCTGCTACCATCAAATGCTTGCCCTCATTAGACTCCCCTCTGGAAGCGCTTTCACTGCAAGCTGCAGATTCCCTGCTAACAGCAAGCTGTAGGACAGTGTACTGAATTGTAACTTAACTGCGGCTAATAAGGCGATTTTGGCAAAGAGAATATCTCCCGCAGGGAAGCTGCTACCATCAAATGTTTGCCCTGGTTAGACTCCCCTCTGGAAGCGCTTTCACTGCAAGCTGCAGATTGCCTCCTAACAGCAAGCTTTAGGATAGGGTACTGAATTGTAACTTAACTGAGGCTAATAAGGCGATTTTAGCAAAGAGACTATCTCCCGCAGGGAAGCTGCTACCATCAAATGTTTGCCCTCATTAGACTCCCCTCTGGAAGCGCTTTCACTGCAAGCTGCAGATTCCCTCCTAACAGCAAGCTTTAGGATAGGGTACTGAATTGTAACTTAACTGAGGCTAATAAGGCGATTTTGGCAAAGAGACTATCTCCCGCAGGGAAGCTGCTACCATCAAATGCTTGCCCTCATTAGACTCCCCTCTGGAAGCGCTTTCACTGCAAGCTGCAGATTCCCTCCTAACAGCAATCTTTAGGATAGGGTACTGAATTGTAACTTAACTGAGGCTAATAAGGCGATTTTGGCAAAGAGACTATCTCCCGCAGGGAAGCTGCTACCATCAAATGCTTGCCCTCATTCCACTCCCCTCTGGAAGCGCTTTCACTGCAAGCTGCAGATTCCCTCCTAACATCAAGCTTTAGGATAGGGTACTGAATTGTAACTTAACAGAGGCTAATAAGGCGATTTTAGCAAAGAGACTATCTCCCGCAGGGAAGCTGCTACCATCAAATGTTTGCCCTCATTACACTCCCCTCTGGAAGCGCTTTCACTGCAAGCTGCAGATTCCCTCCTAACAGCAAGCTGTAGGACAGTGTACTGAATTGTAACTTAACTGCGGCTAATAAGGCGATTTTGGCAAAGAGAATATCTTCCGCAGGGAAGCTGCTACCATCAAATGCTTGCCCTCATTAGACTCCCCTCTGGAAGCGCTTTCACTGCAAGCTGCAGATTCCCTCCTAACAGCAAGCTGTAGGATAGGGTAGTGAATTGTAACTTAACTGAGGCTATTAGGCGATTTTGGCAAAGAGAGTATCATCTCCCGCAGGGAAGCTGCTACCATCAAATGTTTGCCCTCATTAGACTCCCCTCTGGAAGCGCTTTCACTGCAAGCTGCAGATTCCCTCCTAACAGCAAGCTTTAGGATAGGGTACTGAATTGTAACTTACTTTCGCCTAATAACGCGATTATGGCAAAGAGATTATCTCCCGCAGGGAAGCTGCTACCATCAAATGTTTGCCCTCATTAGACTCCCCTCTGGAAGCGCTTTCACTGCAAGCTGCAGATTCCCTCCTAACAGCAAGCTTTAGGATAGGGTACTGAATTGTAACTTACTTTCGCCTAATAATGCGATTTTAGCAAAGAGAGTATCTCCCGCAGGGAAGATGCAACCATCAAATATTTGCCCTCATTAGACTCCCCTCTGGAAGCGCTTTCACTGCAAGCTGCAGATTCCCTCCTAACAGCAAGCTTTAGGATAGGGTACTGAATTGTAACTTACTTTCGCCTAATAATGCGATTTTGGCAAAGAGAGTATCTCCCGCAGGGAAGCTGCTACCATCAAATATTTGCCCTCATTAGACTCCCCTCTGGAAGCGCTTTCACTGCAAGCTGCAGATTCCCTCCTAACAGCAAGCTGTAGGACAGTGTACTGAATTGTAACTTACTTTCGCCTAATAACGCGATTTTGGCAAAGAGATTATCTCCCGCAGGGAAGCTGCTACCATCAAATATTAACCCTCATTAGACTCCCCTCTGGAAGCGCTTTCACTGCAAGCTGCAGATTCCCTCCTAACAGCAAGCTTTAGGATAGGGTACTGAATTGTAACTTACTTTCGCCTAATAACGCGATTTTGGCAAAGAGATTATCTACCGCAGGGAAGCTGCTACCATCAAATATTAACCCTCATTAGACTCCCCTCTGGAAGCGCTTTCACTGCAAGCTGCAGATTCCCTCCTAACAGCAAGCTGTAGGATAGGGTACTGAATTGTAACTTAACTGAGGCTATTAAGGCGATTTTGGCAAAGATAGTATCTCCCGCAGGGAAGCTGCTACCATCAAATGTTTGCCCTCATTAGACTCCCCTCTGGAAGCGCTTTCACTGCAAGCTGCAGATTCCCTCCTAACAGCAAGCTTTAGGATAGGGTACTGAATTGTAACTTACTTTCGCCTAATAACGCGATTTTGGCAAAGAGATTATCTCCCGCAGGGAAGCTGCTACCATCAAATATTAACCCTCATTAGACTCCCCTCTGGAAGCGCTTTCACTGCAAGCTGCAGATTCCCTCCTAACAGCAAGCTTTAGGATAGGGTACTGAATTGTAACTTACTTTCGCCTAATAATGCGATTTTGGCAAAGAGAGTATCTCCCGCAGGGAAGCTGTTACCATCAAATGTTTGCCCTCATTACACTCCCCTCTGGAAGCGCTTTCACTGCAAGCTGCAGATTCCCTCCTAACAGCAAGCTGTAGGACAGTGTACTGAATTGTAACTTAACTGAGGCTAATAAGGCGATTTTGGCAAAGAGAATATCTTCCGCAGGGAAGCTGCTACCATCAAATGCTTGCCCTCATTAGACTCCCCTCTGGAAGCGCTTTCACTGCAAGCTGCAAATTCCCTCCTAACAGCAAGCTTTAGGATAGGGTACTGAATTGTAACTTACTTTCGCCTAATAATGCGATTTTGGCAAAGAGAGTATCTCCCGCAGGGAAGCTGCTACCTTCAAATGCTTGCCCTCATTAGACTCCCCTCTGGAAGCGCTTTCACTGCAAGCTGCAGATTCCCTCCTAACAGCAAGCTTTAGGATAGGGTACTGAATTGTAACTTAATTTCGCCTAATAATGCGATTTTGTCAAAGAGAGTATCTCCCGCAGGGAAGCTGTTACCATCAAATGTTTGCCCTCATTAGACTCCCCTCTGGAAGCGCTTTCACTGCAAGCTGCAGATTCCCTCCTAACAGCAAGCTGTAGGACAGTGTACTGAATTGTAACTTAACTGAGGCTAATAAGGCGATTTTGGCAAAGAGAATATCTCCCGCAGGGAAGCTGCTACCATCAAATGCTTGCCCTCATTAGACTCCCCTCTGGAAGCGCTTTCACTGCAAGCTGCAGATTCCCTCCTAACAGCAAGCTTTAGGATAGGGTACTGAATTGTAACTTAACTGAGGCTAATAAGGCGATTTTGGCAAAGAGACTATCTCCCGCAGGGAAGCTGCTACCATCAAATGCTTGCCCTCATTAGACTCCCCTCTGGAAGCGCTTTCACTGCAAGCTGCAGATTGCCTCCTAACAGCAAGCTTTAGGATAGGGTACTGAATTGTAACTTAACTGAGGCTAATAAGGCGATTTTGGCAAAGAGACTATCTCCCGCAGGGAAGCTGTTACCATCAAATGTTTGCCCTCATTACACTCCCCTCTGGAAGCGCTTTCACTGCAAGCTGCAGATTCCCTCCTAACAGCAAGCTGTAGGACAGTGTACTGAATTGTAACTTAACTGCGGCTAATAAGGCGATTTTGGCAAAGAGAATATCTTCCGCAGGGAAGCTGCTACCATCAAATGCTTGCCCTCATTAGACTCCCCTCTGGAAGCGCTTTCACTGCAAGCTGCAGATTCCCTCCTAACAGCAAGCTTTAGGATAGGGTACTGAATTGTAACTTACTTTCGCCTAATAATGCGATCTTGGTAAAGAGATTATCTCCCGCAGGGAAGCTGCTACCATTAAATATTTGCCCTCGTTAGACTCCCCTTTGGAAGCGCTTTCACTGCAAGCTGCAGATTCCCTCCTAACAGCAAGCTGTAGGACAGTGTACTGAATTGTAACTTAACTGAGGCTAATAAGGCGATTTTGGCAAAGAGAATATCTCCCGCAGGGAAGCTGCTACCATCAAATGCTTGCCCTCATTAGACTCCCCTCTGGAAGCGCTTTCACTGCAAGCTGCAGATTCCCTCCTAACAGCAAGCTTTAGGATAGGGTACTGAATTGTAACTTAACTGAGGCTAATAAGGCGATTTTGGCAAAGAGAGTATCTCCCGCAGGGAAGCTGCTACCATCAAATGTTTGCCCTCATTCCACTCCCCTCTGGAAGCGCTTTCACTGCAAGCTGCAGATTCCCTCCTAACATCAAGCTTTAGGATAGGGTACTGAATTGTAACTTACTTTCGCCTAATAATGCGATTTTGGCAAAGAGAGTATCTCCCGCAGGGAAGCTGCTACCATCAAATATATGCCCTCATTAGACTCCCCTCTGGAAGCGCTTTCACTGCAAGCTGCAGATTCCCTCCTAACAGCAAGCTTTAGGATAGGGTACTGAATTGTAACTTACTT
This sequence comes from Phaenicophaeus curvirostris, assembly GCF_032191515.1. Classification (NCBI taxonomy): domain Eukaryota; kingdom Metazoa; phylum Chordata; class Aves; order Cuculiformes; family Cuculidae; genus Phaenicophaeus; species Phaenicophaeus curvirostris. Next base: position 41,133,792 of record NC_091394.1, read on the forward strand.
TCGCCTAATAATGCGATTTTGGCAAAGAGAGTATCTCCCGCAGGGAAGCTGTTACCATCAAATGTTTGCCCTCATTACACTCCCCTCTGGAAGCGCTTTCACTGCAAGCTGCAGATTCCCTCCTAACAGCAAGCTGTAGGACAGTGTACTGAATTGTAACTTAACTGCGGCTAATAAGGCGATTCTGGCAAAGAGAATATCTTCCGCAGGGAAGCTGCTACCATCAAATGCTTGCCCTCATTAGACTCCCCTGTGGAAGCGCTTTCACTGCAAGCTGCAGATTCCCTCCTAACAGCAAGCTTTAGGATAGGGTACTGAATTGTAACTTACTTTCGCCTAATAATGCGATTTTGGCAAAGAGAGTATCTCCCGCAGGGAAGCTGTTACCATCAAATGTTTGCCCTCATTACACTCCCCTCTGGAAGCGCTTTCACTGCAAGCTGCAGATTCCCTCCTAACAGCAAGCTTTAGGATAGGGTACTGAATTGTAACTTAACTGAGGCTAATAAGGCGATTTTAGCAAAGAGACTATCTCCCGCAGGGAAGCTGCTACCATCAAATGTTTGCCCTCATTCCACTCCCCTCTGGAAGCGCTTTCACTGCAAGCTGCAGATTCCCTCCTAACAGCAAGCTTTAGGATAGGGTACTGAATTGTAACTTACTTTCGCCTAATAATGCGATTTTGGCAAAGAGAGTATCTCCCGCAGGGAAGCTGTTACCATCAAATGTTTGCCCTCATTACACTCCCCTCTGGAAGCGCTTTCACTGCAAGCTGCAGATTCCCTCCTAACAGCAAGCTTTAGGATAGGGTACTGAATTGTAACTTAACTGAGGCTAATAAGGCGATTTTAGCAAAGAGACTATCTCCCGCAGGGAAGCTGCTACCATCAAATGTTTGCCCTCATTCCACTCCCCTCTGGAAGCGCTTTCACTGCAAGCTGCAGATTCCCTCCTAACATCAAGCTTTAGGATAGGGTACTGAATTGTAACTTACTTTCGCCTAATAATGCGATTTTGGCAAAGAGAGTATCTCCCGCAGGGAAGATGCTACCATCAAATATTTGCCCTCATTAGACTCCCCTCTGGAAGCGCTTTCACTGCAAGCTGCAGATTCCCTCCTAACAGCAAGCTGTAGGATAGGGTAGTGAATTGTAACTTAACTGCGGCTAATAAGGCGATTTTGGCAAAGAGAGTATCTCCCGCAGGGAAGCTGCTACCATCAAATGTTTGCCCTCATTAGACTCCCCTCTGGAAGCGCTTTCACTGCAAGCTGCAGATTGCCTCCTAACAGCAAGCTTTAGGATAGGGTACTGAATTGTAACTTACTTTCGCCTAATAACGCGATTTTGGCAAAGAGATTATCTCCCGCAGGGAAGCTGCTACCATCAAATGTTTGCCCTCATTAGACTCCCCTCTGGAAGCGATTTCACTGCAAGCTGCAGATTCCCTCCTAACAGCAAGCTTTAGGATAGGGTACTGAATTGTAACTTACTTTCGCCTAATAATGCGATTTTAGCAAAGAGAGTATCTCCCGCAGGGAAGATGCTACCATCCAATATTTGCCCTCATTAGACTCCCCTCTGGAAGCGCTTTCACTGCAAGCTGCAGATTCCCTCCTAAAAGCAAGCTTTAGGATAGGGTACTGAATTGTAACTTACTTTCGCCTAATAATGCGATTTTGGCAAAGAGAGTATCTCCCGCAGGGAAGCTGTTACCATCAAATGTTTGCCCTCATTACACTCCCCTCTGGAAGCGCTTTCACTGCAAGCTGCAGATTCCCTCCTAACAGCAAGCTGTAGGACAGTGTACAGATTTGTAACTTAACTGCGGCTAATAAGGCGATTTTGGCAAAGAGAATATCTCCCGCAGGGAAGCTGCTAACATCAAATGCTTGCCCTCATTAGACTCCCCTCTGGAAGCGCTTTCACTGCAAGCTGCAGATTCCCTCCTAACAGCAAGCTTTAGGATAGGGTACTGAATTGTAACTTAACTGAGGCTATTAAGGCGATTTTAGCAAAGAGACTATCTCCCGCAGGGAAGCTGCTACCATCAAATGTTTGCCCTCGTTAGACTCCCCTCTGGAAGCGCTTTCACTGCAAGCTGCAGATTCCCTCCTAACAGCAAGCTTTAGGATAGGGTACTGAATTGTAACTTAACTGAGGCTAATAAGGCGATTTTAGCAAAGAGACTATCTCCCGCAGGGAAGCTGCTACCATCAAATGTTTGCCCTCATTCCACTCCCATCTGGAAGCGCTTTCACTGCAAGCTGCAGATTCCCTCCTAACATCAAGCTTTAGGATAGGGTACTGAATTGTAACTTACTTTCGCCTAATAATGCGATTTTGGCAAAGAGAGTATCTCCCGCAGGGAAGATGCTACCATCAAATATTTGCCCTCATTAGACTCCCCTCTGGAAGCGCTTTCACTGCAAGCTGCAGATTCCCTCCTAACAGCAAGCTTTAGGATAGGGTACTGAATTGTAACTTACTTTCGCCTAATAATGCGATTTTGGCAAAGAGAGTATCTCCCGCAGGGAAGATGCTACCATCAAATATTTGCCCTCATTAGACTCCCCTCTGGAAGCGCTTTCACTGCAAGCTGCAGATTCCCTCCTAACAGCAAGCTTTAGGATAGGGTACTGAATTGTAACTTAACTGCGGCTAATAATGCGATTTTGGCAAAGAGAGTATCTCCCGCAGGGAAGCTGTTACCATCAAATGTTTGCCCTCGTTAGACTACCCTCTGGAAGCGCTTTCACTGCAAGCTGCAGATTGCCTCCTAACAGCAAGCTTTAGGATAGGGTACTGAATTGTAACTTAACTGAGGCTAATAAGGCGATTTTAGCAAAGAGACTATCTCCCGCAGGGAAGCTGCTACCATCAAATGCTTGCCCTCATTAGACTCCCCTCTGGAAGCGCTTTCACTGCAAGCTGCAGATTGCCTCCTAACAGCAAGCTGTAGGATAGGGTACTGAATTGTAACTTAACTGAGGCTAATAAGGCGATTTTAGCAAAGAGACTATCTCCCGCAGGGAAGCTGCTACCATCAAATGTTTGCCCTCGTTAGACTCCCCTCTGGAAGCGCTTTCACTGCAAGCTGCAGATTCCCTCTTAACAGCAAGCTTTAGGATAGGGTACTGAATTGTAACTTAACTGAGGCTAATAAGGCGATTTTAGCAAAGAGACTATCTCCCGCAGGGAAGCTGCTACCATCAAATGCTTGCCCTCATTAGACTCCCCTCTGGAAGCGCTTTCACTGCAATCTGCAGATTCCCTCCTAACAGCAAGCTTTAGGATAGGGTACTGAATTGTAACTTAACTGAGGCTAATAAGGCGATTTTGGCAAAGAGAGTATCTCCCGCAGGGAAGCTGCTACCATCAAATATTTGCCCTCGTTAGACTCCCCTCTGGAAGCGCTTTCACTGCAAGCTGCAGATTCCCTCCTAACAGCAAGCTTTAGGATAGGGTACTGAATTGTAACTTAACTGAGGCTAATAAGGCGATTTTGGAAAAGAGAGTATCTCCCGCAGGGAAGCTGCTACCATCAAATGTTTGCCCTCATTCCACTCCCATCTGGAAGCGCTTTCACTGCAAGCTGCAGATTCCCTCCTAACATCAAGCTTTAGGATAGGGTACTGAATTGTAACTTACTTTCGCCTAATAATGCGATTTTGGCAAAGAGAGTATCTCCCGCAGGGAAGATGCTACCATCAAATATTTGCCCTCATTAGACTCCTCTCTGGAAGCGCTTTCACTGCAAGCTGCAGATTCCCTCCTAACAGCAAGCTTTAGGATAGGGTACTGAATTGTAACTTAACTGAGGCTAATAATGCGATTTTGGCAAAGAGAGTATCTCCCGCAAGGAAGCTGTTACCATCAAATGTTTGCCCTCGTTAGACTCCCCTCTGGAAGCTCTTTCACTGCAAGCTGCAGATTCCCTCCTAACAGCAAGCTTTAGGATAGGGTACTGAATTGTAACTTAACTGAGGCTAATAAGGCGATTTTGGCAAAGAGACTATCTCCCGCAGGGAAGCTGCTACCATCAAATGCTTGCCCTCATTCCACTCCCCTCTGGAAGCGCTTTCACTGCAAGCTGCAGATTCCCTCCTAACATCAAGCTTTAGGATAGGGTACTGAATTGTAACTTACTTTCGCCTAATAATGCGATTTTGGCAAAGAGAGTATCTCCCGCAGGGAAGATGCTACCATCAAATATTTGCCCTCATTAGACTCCCCTCTGGAAGCGCTTTCACTGCAAGCTGCAGATTCCCTCCTAACAGCAAGCTTTAGGATAGGGTACTGAATTGTAACTTAACTGCGGCTAATAAGGCGATTTTGTCAAAGAGAATATCTCCCGCAGGGAAGCTGTTACCATCAAATGCTTGCCCTCATTAGACTCCCCTCTGGAAGCGCTTTCACTGCAAGCTGCAGATTCCCTCCTAACAGCAAGCTGTAGGATAGGGTACTGAATTGTAACTTAACTGCGGCTAATAAGGCGATTTTGGCAAAGAGAATATCTCCCGCAGGGAAGCTGCTACCATCAAATGCTTGCCCTCATTAGACTCCCCTCTGGAAGCGCTTTCACTGCAAGCTGCAGATTCCCTCCTAACAGCAAGCTTTAGGATAGGGTACTGAATTGTAACTTAACTGAGGCTAATAAGGCGATTTTAGCAAAGAGACTATCTCCCGCAGGGAAGCTGCTACCATCAAATGTTTGCCCTCATTCCACTCCCATCTGGAAGCGCTTTCACTGCAAGCTGCAGATTGCCTCCTAACAGCAAGCTTTAGGATAGGGTACTGAATTGTAACTTAACTGAGGCTAATAAGGCGATTTTGGCAAAGAGAGTATCTCCCGCAGGGAAGCTGCTACCATCAAATGCTTGCCCTCATTAGACTCCCCTCTGGAAGCGCTTTCACTGCAAGCTGCAGATTCCCTCCTAACAGCAAGCTTTAGGATAGAGTACTGAATTGTAACTTAACTGAGGCTAATAAGGCGATTTTAGCAAAGAGACTATCTCCCGCAGGGAAGCTGCTACCATCAAATGTTTGCCCTCATTCCACACCCATCTGGAAGCGCTTTCACTGCAAGCTGCAGATTCCCTCCTAACATCAAGCTTTAGGATAGGGTACTGAATTGTAACTTACTTTCGCCTAATAATGCGATTTTGGCAAAGAGAGTATCTCCCGCAGGGAAGCTGTTACCATCAAATGTTTGCCCTCGTTAGACTCCCCTCTGGAAGCGCTTTCACTGCAAGCTGCAGATTCCCTCCTAACAGCAAGCTTTAGGATAGGGTACTGAATTGTAACTTAACTGAGGCTAATAAGGCGATTTTGGCAAAGAGACTATCTCCCGCAGGGAAGCTGCTACCATCAAATATTTGCCCTCGTTCGACTCCCCTCTGGAAGCTCTTTCACTGCAAGCTGCAGATTCCCTCCTAACAGCAAGCTTTAGGATAGGGTACTGAATTGTAACTTAACTGAGGCTAATAAGGCGATTTTGGCAAAGAGACTATCTCCCGCAGGGAAGCTGCTACCATCAAATGCTTGCCCTCATTAGACTCCCCTCTGGAAGCGCTTTCACTGCAAGCTGAAGATTCCCTCCTAACAGCAAGCTTTAGGATAGGGTACTGAATTGTAACTTACTTTCGCCTAATAATGCGATTTTGGCAAAGAGAATATCTCCCGCAGGGAAGCTGCTACCATCAAATGCTTGCCCTCATTAGACTCCCCTCTGGAAGCGCTTTCACTGCAAGCTGCAGATTCCCTCCTAACAGCAAGCTGTAGGATAGGGTACTGAATTGTAACTTAACTGCGGCTAATAAGGCGATTTTGGCAAAGAGAATATCTCCCGCAGGGAAGCTGCTACCATCAAATGCTTGCCCTCATTAGACTCCCCTCTGGAAGCGCTTTCACTGCAAGCTGCAGATTCCCTCCTAACAGCAAGCTTTAGGATAGGGTACTGAATTGTAACTTAACTGAGGCTAATAAGGCGATTTTAGCAAAGAGACTATCTCCCGCAGGGAAGCTGCTACCATCAAATGTTTGCCCTCATTCCACTCCCATCTGGAAGCGCTTTCACTGCAAGCTGCAGATTGCCTCCTAACAGCAAGCTTTAGGATAGGGTACTGAATTGTAACTTAACTGAGGCTAATAAGGCGATTTTGGCAAAGAGAGTATCTCCCGCAGGGAAGCTGCTACCATCAAATGCTTGCCCTCATTAGACTCCCCTCTGGAAGCGCTTTCACTGCAAGCTGCAGATTCCCTCCTAACAGCAAGCTTTAGGATAGAGTACTGAATTGTAACTTAACTGAGGCTAATAAGGCGATTTTAGCAAAGAGACTATCTCCCGCAGGGAAGCTGCTACCATCAAATGTTTGCCCTCATTCCACACCCATCTGGAAGCGCTTTCACTGCAAGCTGCAGATTCCCTCCTAACATCAAGCTTTAGGATAGGGTACTGAATTGTAACTTACTTTCGCCTAATAATGCGATTTTGGCAAAGAGAGTATCTCCCGCAGGGAAGCTGTTACCATCAAATGTTTGCCCTCGTTAGACTCCCCTCTGGAAGCGCTTTCACTGCAAGCTGCAGATTCCCTCCTAACAGCAAGCTTTAGGATAGGGTACTGAATTGTAACTTAACTGAGGCTAATAAGGCGATTTTGGCAAAGAGACTATCTCCCGCAGGGAAGCTGCTACCATCAAATATTTGCCCTCGTTCGACTCCCCTCTGGAAGCTCTTTCACTGCAAGCTGCAGATTCCCTCCTAACAGCAAGCTTTAGGATAGGGTACTGAATTGTAACTTAACTGAGGCTAATAAGGCGATTTTGGCAAAGAGACTATCTCCCGCAGGGAAGCTGCTACCATCAAATGCTTGCCCTCATTAGACTCCCCTCTGGAAGCGCTTTCACTGCAAGCTGAAGATTCCCTCCTAACAGCAAGCTTTAGGATAGGGTACTGAATTGTAACTTACTTTCGCCTAATAATGCGATTTTGGCAAAGAGATTATCTCCCGCAGGGAAGCTGCTGCCATCAAATGTTTGCCCTCATTACACTCCCCTCTGGAAGCGCTTTCACTGCAAGCTGCAGATTCCCTCCTAACAGCAAGCTTTAGGATAGGGTACTGAATTGTAACTTAACTGAGGCTAATAAGGCGATTTTAGCAAAGAGAGTATCTCCCGCAGGGAAGCTGCTACCATCAAATGTTTGCCCTCATTACACTCCCCTCTGGAAGCGCTTTCACTGCAAGCTGCAGATTCCCTCCTAACAGCAAGCTTTAGGATAGGGTACTGAATTGAAACTTACTTTGGCCTAACAATGCGATTTTGGCAAAGAGACTATCTCCCGCAGGGAAGCTGTTACCATCAAATGTTTGCCCTCGTTAGACTACCCTCTGGAAGCGCATTCACTGCAAGCTGCAGATTCGCTCCTAACAGCAAGCTTTAGGATAGGGTACTGAATTGTAACTTAACTGAGGCTAATAAGGCGATTTTAGCAAAGAGACTATCTCCCGCAGGGAAGCTGCTACCATCAAATGTTTGCCCTCATTCCACACCCATCTGGAAGCGCTTTCACTGCAAGCTGCAGATTCCCTCCTAACATCAAGCTTTAGGATAGGGTACTGAATTGTAACTTACTTTCGCCTAATAATGCGATTTTGGCAAAGAGAGTATCTCCCGCAGGGAAGATGCTACCATCAAATATTTGCCCTCATTAGACTCCCCTCTGGAAGCGCTTTCACTGCAAGCTGCAGATTACCTCCTAACAGCAAGCTTTACGATAGGGTACTGAATTGAAACTTACTTTGGCCTAATAATGCGATTTTGGCAAAGAGACTATCTCCCGCAGGGAAGCTGTTACCATCAAATGTTTGCCCTCGTTAGACTCCCCTCTGGAAGCGCTTTCACTGCAAGCTGCAGATTCCCTCCTAACATCAAGCTTTAGGATAGGGTACTGAATTGTAACTTACTTTCGCCTAATAATGCGATTTTGGCAAAGAGAGTATCTCCCGCAGGGAAGATGCTACCATCAAATATTTGCCCTCATTAGACTCCCCTCTGGAAGCGCTTTCACTGCAAGCTGCAGATTCCCTCCTAACAGCAAGCTTTAGGATAGGGTACTGAATTGTAACTTAACTGCGGCTAATAAGGCGATTTTGGCAAAGAGAATATCTCCCGCAGGGAAGCTGCTACCATCAAATGCTTGCCCTCATTTGACTCCCCTCTGGAAGCGCTTTCACTGCAAGCTGCAGATTCCCTCCTAACAGCAAGCTGTAGGATAGGGTACTGAATTGTAACTTAACTGAGGCTAATAAGGCGATTTTGGCAAAGAGACTATCTCCCGCAGGGAAGCTGCTACCATCAAATGTTTGCCCTCATTAGACTCCCCTCTGGAAGCGCTTTCACTGCAAGCTGCAGATTCCCTCCTAACAGCAAGCTTTACGATAGGGTACTGAATTGTAACTTAACTGAGGCTAATAAGGCGATTTTGGCAAAGAGAATATCTCCCGCAGGGAAGCTGCTACCATCAAATGCTTGCCCTCATTAGACTCCCCTCTGGAAGCGCTTTCACTGCAAGCTGCAGATTCCCTCCTAACAGCAAGCTGTAGGATAGGGTACTGAATTGTAACTTACTTTCGCCTAATAATGCGATTTTGGCAAAGAGATTATCTCCCGCAGGGAAGCTGCTGCCATCAAATGTTTGCCCTCATTACACTCCCCTCTGGAAGCGCTTTCACTGCAAGCTGCAGATTCCCTCCTAACAGCAAGCTTTAGGATAGGGTACTGAATTGTAACTTAACTGAGGCTAATAAGGCGATTTTAGCAAAGAGAGTATCTCCCGCAGGGAAGCTGCTACCATCAAATGTTTGCCCTCATTACACTCCCCTCTGGAAGCGCTTTCACTGCAAGCTGCAGATTCCCTCCTAACAGCAAGCTTTAGGATAGGGTACTGAATTGAAACTTACTTTGGCCTAACAATGCGATTTTGGCAAAGAGACTATCTCCCGCAGGGAAGCTGTTACCATCAAATGTTTGCCCTCGTTAGACTACCCTCTGGAAGCGCATTCACTGCAAGCTGCAGATTCGCTCCTAACAGCAAGCTTTAGGATAGGGTACTGAATTGTAACTTAACTGAGGCTAATAAGGCGATTTTAGCAAAGAGACTATCTCCCGCAGGGAAGCTGCTACCATCAAATGTTTGCCCTCATTCCACACCCATCTGGAAGCGCTTTCACTGCAAGCTGCAGATTCCCTCCTAACATCAAGCTTTAGGATAGGGTACTGAATTGTAACTTACTTTCGCCTAATAATGCGATTTTGGCAAAGAGAGTATCTCCCGCAGGGAAGATGCTACCATCAAATATTTGCCCTCATTAGACTCCCCTCTGGAAGCGCTTTCACTGCAAGCTGCAGATTACCTCCTAACAGCAAGCTTTACGATAGGGTACTGAATTGAAACTTACTTTGGCCTAATAATGCGATTTTGGCAAAGAGACTATCTCCCGCAGGGAAGCTGTTACCATCAAATGTTTGCCCTCGTTAGACTCCCCTCTGGAAGCGCTTTCACTGCAAGCTGCAGATTCCCTCCTAACATCAAGCTTTAGGATAGGGTACTGAATTGTAACTTACTTTCGCCTAATAATGCGATTTTGGCAAAGAGAGTATCTCCCGCAGGGAAGATGCTACCATCAAATATTTGCCCTCATTAGACTCCCCTCTGGAAGCGCTTTCACTGCAAGCTGCAGATTCCCTCCTAACAGCAAGCTTTAGGATAGGGTACTGAATTGTAACTTAACTGCGGCTAATAAGGCGATTTTGGCAAAGAGAATATCTCCCGCAGGGAAGCTGCTACCATCAAATGCTTGCCCTCATTTGACTCCCCTCTGGAAGCGCTTTCACTGCAAGCTGCAGATTCCCTCCTAACAGCAAGCTGTAGGATAGGGTACTGAATTGTAACTTAACTGAGGCTAATAAGGCGATTTTGGCAAAGAGACTATCTCCCGCAGGGAAGCTGCTACCATCAAATGTTTGCCCTCATTAGACTCCCCTCTGGAAGCGCTTTCACTGCAAGCTGCAGATTCCCTCCTAACAGCAAGCTTTACGATAGGGTACTGAATTGTAACTTAACTGCGGCTAATAAGGCGATTTTGGCAAAGAGAATATCTCCCGCAGGGAAGCTGCTACCATCAAATGCTTGCCCTCATTAGACTCCCCTCTGGAAGCGCTTTCACTGCAAGCTGCAGATTCCCTCCTAACAGCAAGCTGTAGGATAGGGTACTGAATTGTAACTTAACTGAGGCTAATAAGGCGATTTTGGCAAAGAGAATATCTCCCGCAGGGAAGCTGCTACCATCAAATGCTTGCCCTCATTAGACTCCCCTCTGGAAGCGCTTTCACTGCAAGCTGCAGATTCCCTCCTAACAGCAAGCTTTAGGATAGGGTACTGAATTGTAACTTAACTGAGGCTAATAAGGCGATTTTAGCAAAGAGACTATCTCCCGCAGGGAAGCTGCTACCATCAAATATTTGCCCTCGTTAGACTCCCCTCTGGAAGCTCTTTCACTGCAAGCTGCAGATTCCCTCCTAACAGCAAGCTTTAGGATAGGGTACTGAATTGTAACTTAACTGAGGCTAATAAGGCGATTTTGGCAAAGAGACTATCTCCCGCAGGGAAGCTGCTACAATCAAATGCTTGCCCTCATTCCACTCCCCTCTGGAAGTGCTTTCACTGCAAGCTGCAGATTCCCTCCTAACATCAAGCTTTAGGATAGGGTACTGAATTGTAACTTACTTTCGCCTAATAATGCGATTTTGGCAAAGAGAGTATCTCCCGCAGGGAAGATGCTACCATCAAATATTTGCCCTCATTAGACTCCCCTCTGGAAGCGCTTTCACTGCAAGCTGCAGATTCCCTCCTAACAGCAAGCTTTAGGATAGGGTACTGAATTGTAACTTAACTGCGGCTAATAAGGCGATTTTGGCAAAGAGAATATCTCCCGCAGGGAAGCTGCTACCATCAAATGCTTGCCCTCATTAGACTCCCCTCTGGAAGCGCTTTCACTGCAAGCTGCAGATTCCCTCCTAACAGCAAGCTGTAGGATAGGGTACTGAATTGTAACTTAACTGAGGCTAATAAGGCGATTTTAGCAAAGAGACTATCTCCCGCAGGGAAGCTGCTACCATCAAATGTTTGCCCTGGTTAGACTCCCCTCTGGAAGCGCTTTCACTGCAAGCTGCAGATTCCCTCCTAACAGCAAGCTTTAGGATAGGGTACTGAATTGTAACTTAACTGAGGCTAATAAGGCGATTTTAGCAAAGAGACTATCTCCCGCAGGGAAGCTGCTACCATCAAATATTTGCCCTCGTTAGACTCCCCTCTGGAAGCTCTTTCACTGCAAGCTGCAGATTCCCTCCTAACAGCAAGCTTTAGGATAGGGTACTGAATTGTAACTTAACTGAGGCTAATAAGGCGATTTTGGCAAAGAGACTATCTCCCGCAGGGAAGCTGCTACCATCAAATATTTGCCCTCGTTAGACTCCCCTCTGGAAGCTCTTTCACTGCAAGCTGCAGATTCCCTCCTAACAGCAAGCTTTAGGATAGGGTACTGAATTGTAACTTAACTGAGGCTAATAAGGCGATTTTGGCAAAGAGACTATCTCCCGCAGGGAAGCTGCTACCATCAAATGCTTGCCCTCATTAGACTCCCCTCTGGAAGCGCTTTCACTGCAAGCTGCAGATTCCCTCTTAACAGCAAGCTTTAGGATAGGGTACTGAATTGTAACTTAACTGAGGCTAATAAGGCGATTTTGGCAAAGAGACTATCTCCCGCAGGGAAGCTGCTACCATCAAATGCTTGCCCTCATTAGACTCCCCTCTGGAAGCGCTTTCACTGCAAGCTGAAGATTCCCTCCTAACAGCAAGCTTTAGGATAGGGTACTGAATTGTAACTTACTTTCGCCTAATAATGCGATTTTGGCAAAGAGATTATCTCCCGCAGGGAAGCTGCTGCCATCAAATGTTTGCCCTCATTAGACTCCCCTCTGGAAGCGCTTTCACTGCAAGCTGCAGATTGCCTCCTAACAGCAAGCTTTAGGATAGGGTACTGAATTGTAACTTAACTGAGGCTAATAAGGCGATTTTAGCAAAGAGAGTATCTCCCGCAGGGAAGCTGCTACCATCAAATGTTTGCCCTCATTACACTCCCCTCTGGAAGCGCTTTCACTGCAAGCTGCAGATTCCCTCCTAACAGCAAGCTTTAGGATAGGGTACTGAATTGAAACTTACTTTGGCCTAACAATGCGATTTTGGCAAAGAGACTATCTCCCGCAGGGAAGCTGTTACCATCAAATGTTTGCCCTCGTTAGACTACCCTCTGGAAGCGCATTCACTGCAAGCTGCAGATTCGCTCCTAACAGCAAGCTTTAGGATAGGGTACTGAATTGTAACTTAACTGAGGCTAATAAGGCGATTTTGGCAAAGAGACTATCTCCCGCAGGGAAGCTGCTACCATCAAATGTTTGCCCTGGTTAGACTCCCCTCTGGAAGCGCTTTCACTGCAAGCTGCAGATTCCCTCCTAACAGCAAGCTTTAGGATAGGGTACTGAATTGTAACTTAACTGAGGCTAATAAGGCGATTTTAGCAAAGAGACTATCTCCCGCAGGGAAGCTGCTACCATCAAATATTTGCCCTCGTTAGACTCCCCTCTGGTAGCTCTTTCACTGCAAGCTGCAGATTCCCTCCTAACAGCAAGCTTTAGGATAGGGTACTGAATTGTAACTTAACTGAGGCTAATAAGGCGATTTTGGCAAAGAGACTATCTCCCGCAGGGAAGCTGCTACAATCAAATGCTTGCCCTCATTCCACTCCCCTCTGGAAGTGCTTTCACTGCAAGCTGCAGATTCCCTCCTAACATCAAGCTTTAGGATAGGGTACTGAATTGTAACTTACTTTCGCCTAATAATGCGATTTTGGCAAAGAGAGTATCTCCCGCAGGGAAGATGCTACCATCAAATATTTGCCCTCATTAGACTCCCCTCTGGAAGCGCTTTCACTGCAAGCTGCAGATTCCCTCCTAACAGCAAGCTTTAGGATAGGGTACTGAATTGTAACTTAACTGCGGCTAATAAGGCGATTTTGGCAAAGAGAATATCTCCCGCAGGGAAGCTGCTACCATCAAATGCTTGCCCTCATTAGACTCCCCTCTGGAAGCGCTTTCACTGCAAGCTGCAGATTCCCTCCTAACAGCAAGCTGTAGGATAGGGTACTGAATTGTAACTTAACTGAGGCTAATAAGGCGATTTTGGCAAAGAGACTATCTCCCGCAGGGAAGCTGCTACCATCAAATGTTTGCCCTGGTTAGACTCCCCTCTGGAAGCGCTTTCACTGCAAGCTGCAGATTCCCTCCTAACAGCAAGCTTTAGGATAGGGTACTGAATTGTAACTTAACTGAGGCTAATAAGGCGATTTTAGCAAAGAGACTATCTCCCGCAGGGAAGCTGCTACCATCAAATATTTGCCCTCGTTAGACTCCCCTCTGGAAGCTCTTTCACTGCAAGCTGCAGATTCCCTCCTAACAGCAAGCTTTAGGATAGGGTACTGAATTGTAACTTAACTGAGGCTAATAAGGCGATTTTAGCAAAGAGACTATCTCCCGCAGGGAAGCTGCTACCATCAAATATTTGCCCTCGTTAGACTCCCCTCTGGAAGCTCTTTCACTGCAAGCTGCAGATTCCCTCCTAACAGCAAGCTTTAGGATAGGGTACTGAATTGTAACTTAACTGAGGCTAATAAGGCGATTTTGGCAAAGAGACTATCTCCCGCAGGGAAGCTGCTACCATCAAATGCTTGCCCTCATTAGACTCCCCTCTGGAAGCGCTTTCACTGCAAGCTGCAGATTCCCTCTTAACAGCAAGCTTTAGGATAGGGTACTGAATTGTAACTTAACTGAGGCTAATAAGGCGATTTTGGCAAAGAGACTATCTCCCGCAGGGAAGCTGCTACCATCAAATGCTTGCCCTCATTAGACTCCCCTCTGGAAGCGCTTTCACTGCAAGCTGAAGATTCCCTCCTAACAGCAAGCTTTAGGATAGGGTACTGAATTGTAACTTACTTTCGCCTAATAATGCGATTTTGGCAAAGAGATTATCTCCCGCAGGGAAGCTGCTGCCATCAAATGTTTGCCCTCATTAGACTCCCCTCTGGAAGCGCTTTCACTGCAAGCTGCAGATTGCCTCCTAACAGCAAGCTTTAGGATAGGGTACTGAATTGTAACTTAACTGAGGCTAATAAGGCGATTTTAGCAAAGAGAGTATCTCCCGCAGGGAAGCTGCTACCATCAAATGTTTGCCCTCATTACACTCCCCTCTGGAAGCGCTTTCACTGCAAGCTGCAGATTCCCTCCTAACAGCAAGCTTTAGGATAGGGTACTGAATTGAAACTTACTTTGGCCTAACAATGCGATTTTGGCAAAGAGACTATCTCCCGCAGGGAAGCTGTTACCATCAAATGTTTGCCCTCGTTAGACTACCCTCTGGAAGCGCATTCACTGCAAGCTGCAGATTCGCTCCTAACAGCAAGCTTTAGGATAGGGTACTGAATTGTAACTTAACTGAGGCTAATAAGGCGATTTTGGCAAAGAGACTATCTCCCGCAGGGAAGCTGCTACCATCAAATGCTTGCCCTCATTAGACTCCCCTCTGGAAGCGCTTTCACTGCAAGCTGCAGATTCCCTCCTAACAGCAAGCTGTAGGATAGGGTACTGAATTGTAACTTAACTGCGGCTAATAAGGCGATTTTGGCAAAGAGAATATCTCCCGCAGGGAAGCTGCTACCATCAAATGCTTGCCCTCATTAGACTCCCCTCTGGAAGCGCTTTCACTGCAAGCTGCAGATTCCCTCCTAACAGCAAGCTTTAGGATAGGGTACTGAATTGTAACTTAACTGAGGCTAATAAGGCGATTTTAGCAAAGAGACTATCTCCCGCAGGGAAGCTGCTACCATCAAATGTTTGCCCTCATTCCACTCCCATCTGGAAGCGCTTTCACTGCAAGCTGCAGATTGCCTCCTAACAGCAAGCTTTAGGATAGGGTACTGAATTGTAACTTAACTGAGGCTAATAAGGCGATTTTGGCAAAGAGAGTATCTCCCGCAGGGAAGCTGCTACCATCAAATGCTTGCCCTCATTAGACTCCCCTCTGGAAGCGCTTTCACTGCAAGCTGCAGATTCCCTCCTAACAGCAAGCTTTAGGATAGAGTACTGAATTGTAACTTAACTGAGGCTAATAAGGCGATTTTAGCAAAGAGACTATCTCCCGCAGGGAAGCTGCTACCATCAAATGTTTGCCCTCATTCCACACCCATCTGGAAGCGCTTTCACTGCAAGCTGCAGATTCCCTCCTAACATCAAGCTTTAGGATAGGGTACTGAATTGTAACTTACTTTCGCCTAATAATGCGATTTTGGCAAAGAGAGTATCTCCCGCAGGGAAGATGCTACCATCAAATATTTGCCCTCATTAGACTCCCCTCTGGAAGCGCTTTCACTGCAAGCTGCAGATTACCTCCTAACAGCAAGCTTTACGATAGGGTACTGAATTGAAACTTACTTTGGCCTAATAATGCGATTTTGGCAAAGAGAGTATCTCCCGCAGGGAAGCTGTTACCATCAAATGTTTGCCCTCGTTAGACTCCCCTCTGGAAGCGCTTTCACTGCAAGCTGCAGATTCCCTCCTAACATCAAGCTTTAGGATAGGGTACTGAATTGTAACTTACTTTCGCCTAATAATGCGATTTTGGCAAAGAGAGTATCTCCCGCAGGGAAGATGCTACCATCAAATATTTGCCCTCATTAGACTCCCCTCTGGAAGCGCTTTCACTGCAAGCTGCAGATTCCCTCCTAACAGCAAGCTTTAGGATAGGGTACTGAATTGTAACTTAACTGCGGCTAATAAGGCGATTTTGGCAAAGAGAATATCTCCCGCAGGGAAGCTGCTACCATCAAATGCTTGCCCTCATTAGACTCCCCTCTGGAAGCGCTTTCACTGCAAGCTGCAGATTCCCTCCTAACAGCAAGCTGTAGGATAGGGTACTGAATTGTAACTTAACTGAGGCTAATAAGGCGATTTTGGCAAAGAGACTATCTCCCGCAGGGAAGCTGCTACCATCAAATGTTTGCCCTCATTAGACTCCCCTCTGGAAGCGCTTTCACTGCAAGCTGCAGATTCCCTCCTAACAGCAAGCTTTACGATAGGGTACTGAATTGTAACTTAACTGCGGCTAATAAGGCGATTTTGGCAAAGAGAATATCTCCCGCAGGGAAGCTGCTACCATCAAATGCTTGCCCTCATTAGACTCCCCTCTGGAAGCGCTTTCACTGCAAGCTGCAGATTCCCTCCTAACAGCAAGCTGTAGGATAGGGTACTGAATTGTAACTTAACTGAGGCTAATAAGGCGATTTTGGCAAAGAGACTATCTCCCGCAGGGAAGCTGCTACCATCAAATGTTTGCCCTCATTTGACTCCCCTCTGGAAGCGCTTTCACTGCAAGCTGCAGATTCCCTCCTAACAGCAAGCTTTAGGATAGGGTACTGAATTGTAACTTAACTGAGGCTAATAAGGCGATTTTAGCAAAGAGACTATCTCCCGCAGGGAAGCTGCTACCATCAAATATTTGCCCTCGTTAGACTCCCCTCTGGAAGCTCTTTCACTGCAAGCTGCAGATTCCCTCCTAACAGCAAGCTTTAGGATAGGGTACTGAATTGTAACTTAACTGAGGCTAATAAGGCGATTTTGGCAAAGAGACTATCTCCCGCAGGGAAGCTGCTACAATCAAATGCTTGCCCTCATTCCACTCTCCTCTGGAAGCGCTTTCACTGCAAGCTGCAGATTCCCTCCTAACATCAAGCTTTAGGATAGGGTACTGAATTGTAACTTACTTTCGCCTAATAATGCGATTTTGGCAAAGAGAGTATCTCCCGCAGGGAAGATGCTACCATCAAATATTTGCCCTCATTAGACTCCCCTCTGGAAGCGCTTTCACTGCAAGCTGCAGATTCCCTCCTAACAGCAAGCTTTAGGATAGGGTACTGAATTGTAACTTAACTGCGGCTAATAAGGCGATTTTGGCAAAGAGAATATCTCCCGCAGGGAAGCTGCTACCATCAAATGCTTGCCCTCATTAGACTCCCCTCTGGAAGCGCTTTCACTGCAAGCTGCAGATTCCCTCCTAACAGCAAGCTGTAGGATAGGGTACTGAATTGTAACTTAACTGAGGCTAATAAGGCGATTTTGGCAAAGAGACTATCTCCCGCAGGGAAGCTGCTACCATCAAATGTTTGCCCTCATTAGACTCCCCTCTGGAAGCGCTTTCACTGCAAGCTGCAGATTCCCTCCTAACAGCAAGCTTTAGGATAGGGTACTGAATTGTAACTTAACTGAGGCTAATAAGGCGATTTTGGCAAAGAGAATATCTCCCGCAGGGAAGCTGCTACCATCAAATGCTTGCCCTCATTAGACTCCCCTCTGGAAGCGCTTTCACTGCAAGCTGCAGATTCCCTCCTAACAGCAAGCTGTAGGATAGGGTACTGAATTGTAACTTAACTGAGGCTAATAAGGCGATTTTGGCAAAGAGACTATCTCCCGCAGGGAAGCTGCTACCATCAAATGTTTGCCGTGGTTAGACTCCCCTCTGGAAGCGCTTTCACTGCAAGCTGCAGATTCCCTCCTAACAGCAAGCTTTAGGATAGGGTACTGAATTGTAACTTAACTGAGGCTAATAAGGCGATTTTAGCAAAGAGACTATCTCCCGCAGGGAAGCTGCTACCATCAAATATTTGCCCTCGTTAGACTCCCCTCTGGAAGCTCTTTCACTGCAAGCTGCAGATTCCCTCCTAACAGCAAGCTTTAGGATAGGGTACTGAATTGTAACTTAACTGAGGCTAATAAGGCGATTTTGGCAAAGAGACTATCTCCCGCAGGGAAGCTGCTACAATCAAATGCTTGCCCTCATTCCACTCCCCTCTGGAAGCGCTTTCACTGCAAGCTGCAGATTCCCTCCTAACATCAAGCTTTAGGATAGGGTACTGAATTGTAACTTACTTTCGCCTAATAATGCGATTTTGGCAAAGAGAGTATCTCCCGCAGGGAAGATGCTACCATCAAATATTTGCCCTCATTAGACTCCCCTCTGGAAGCGCTTTCACTGCAAGCTGCAGATTCCCTCCTAACAGCAAGCTTTAGGATAGGGTACTGAATTGTAACTTAACTGCGGCTAATAAGGCGATTTTGGCAAAGAGAATATCTCCCGCAGGGAAGCTGCTACCATCAAATGCTTGCCCTCATTAGACTCCCCTCTGGAAGCGCTTTCACTGCAAGCTGCAGATTCCCTCCTAACAGCAAGCTGTAGGATAGGGTACTGAATTGTAACTTAACTGAGGCTAATAAGGCGATTTTGGCAAAGAGACTATCTCCCGCAGGGAAGCTGCTACCATCAAATGTTTGCCCTCATTAGACTCCCCTCTGGAAGCGCTTTCACTGCAAGCTGCAGATTCCCTCCTAACATCAAGCTTTAGGATAGGGTACTGAATTGTAACTTACTTTCGCCTAAAAATGCGATTTTGGCAAAGAGAGTATCTCCCGCAGGGAAGCTGCTACCATCAAATATTTGCCCTCGTTAGACTCCCCTCTGGAAGCGCTTTCACTGCAAGCTGCAGATTGCCTCCTAACAGCAAGCTGTAGGATAGGGTACTGAATTGTAACTTAAAAGAGGCTAATAAGGCGATTTTAGCAAAGAGACTATCTCCCGCAGGGAAGCTGCTACCATCAAATGCTTGCCCTCATTAGACTCCCCTCTGGAAGCGCTTTCACTGCAAGCTGCAGATTCCCTCTTAACAGCAAGCTTTAGGATAGGGTACTGAATTGTAACTTAACTGAGGCTAATAAGGCGATTTTGGCAAAGAGACTATCTCCCGCAGGGAAGATGCTACCATCAAATGCTTGCCCTCATTAGACTCCCCTCTGGAAGCGCTTTCACTGCAAGCTGAAGATTGCCTCCTAACAGCAAGCTTTAGGATAGGGTACTGAATTGTAACTTAACTGAGGCTAATAAGGCGATTTTAGCAAAGAGACTATCTCCCGCAGGGAAGCTGCTACCATCAAATGTTTGCCCTCATTCCACTCCCATCTGGAAGCGCTTTCACTGCAAGCTGCAGATTGCCTCCTAACAGCAAGCTTTAGGATAGGGTACTGAATTGTAACTTAACTGAGGCTAATAAGGCGATTTTGGCAAAGAGACTATCTCCCGCAGGGAAGCTGCTACCATCAAATGCTTGCCCTCATTAGACTCCCCTCTGGAAGCGCTTTCACTGCAAGCTGCAGATTCCCTCCTAACAGCAAGCTTTAGGATAGGGTACTGAATTGTAACTTAACTGAGGCTAATAAGGCGATTTTAGCAAAGAGACTATCTCCCGCAGGGAAGCTGCTACCATCAAATGTTTGCCCTCATTCCACTCCCATCTGGAAGCGCTTTCACTGCAAGCTGCAGATTCCCTCTTAACAGCAAGCTTTAGGATAGGGTACTGAATTGTAACTTACTTTCGCCTAATAATGCGATTTTGGCAAAGAGAGTATCTCCCGCAGGGAAGATGCTACCATCAAATATTTGCCCTCATTAGACTCCCCTCTGGAAGCGCTTTCACTGCAAGCTGCAGATTCCCTCCTAACAGCAAGCTTTAGGATAGGGTACTGAATTGAAACTTACTTTGGCCTAATAATGCGATTTTGGCAAAGAGACTATCTCCCGCAGGGAAGCTGTTACCATCAAATGTTTGCCCTCGTTAGACTCCCCTCTGGAAGCGCTTTCACTGCAAGCTGCAGATTCCCTCCTAACAGCAAGCTGTAGGATAGGGTACTGAATTGTAACTTAACTGAGGCTAATAAGGCGATTTTGGCAAAGAGAGTATCTCCCGCAGGGAAGCTGCTACCATCAAATGTTTGCCCTCATTAGACTCCCCTCTGGAAGCGCTTTCACTGCAAGCTGCAGATTCCCTCCTAACAGCAAGCTTTACGATAGGGTACTGAATTGTAACTTAACTGAGGCTAATAAGGCGATTCTGGCAAAGAGACTATCTCCCGCAGGGAAGCTGCTACCATCAAATGTTTGCCCTCGTTAGACTCCCCTCTGGAAGCGCTTTCACTGCAAGCTGCAGATTCCCTCCTAACAGCAAGCTGTAGGATAGGGTACTGAATGGAAACTTACCTTGGTCTAATAATGCGATTTTGGCAAAGAGACTATCTCCCGCAGGGAAGCTGCTACCATCAAATATTTGCCCTCGTTAGACTCCCCTCTGGAAGCGCTTTCACTTCAAGCTGCAGATTCCCTCCTAACAGCAAGCTTTAGGATAGGGTACTGAATTGTAACTTACTTTCGCCTAATAATGCGATTTTGGCAAAGAGATTATCTCCCGCAGGGAAGCTTTTACCATCAAATGTTTGCCCTCATTACACTCCCCTCTGGAAGCGCTTTCACTGCAAGCTGCAGATTCCCTCCTAACAGCAAGCTTTAGGATAGGGTACTGAATTGTAACTTAACTGCGGCTAATAAGGCGATTTTGGCAAAGAGAGTATCTCCCGCAGGGAAGCTGTTACCATCAAATGTTTGCCCTCGTTAGACTACCCTCTGGAAGCGCTTTCACTGCAAGCTGCAGATTGCCTCCTAACAGCAAGCTTTAGGATAGGGTACTGAATTGTAACTTAACTGAGGCTAATAAGGCGATTTTAGCAAAGAGACTATCTCCCGCAGGGAAGCTGCTACCATCAAATGCTTGCCCTCATTAGACTCCCCTCTGGAAGCGCTTTCACTGCAAGCTGCAGATTGCCTCCTAACAGCAAGCTGTAGGATAGGGTACTGAATTGTAACTTAACTTAGGCTAATAAGGCGATTTTAGCAAAGAGACTATCTCCCGCAGGGAAGCTGCTACCATCAAATGCTTGCCCTCATTAGACTCCCCTCTGGAAGCGCTTTCACTGCAAGCTGCAGATTGCCTCCTAACAGCAAGCTGTAGGATAGGGTACTGAATTGTAACTTAACTTAGGCTAATAAGGCGATTTTAGCAAAGAGACTATCTCCCGCAGGGAAGCTGCTACCATCAAATGCTTGCCCTCATTAGACTCCCCTCTGGAAGCGCTTTCACTGCAAGCTGCAGATTCCCTCCTAACAGCAAGCTGTAGGATAGGGTACTGAATTGTAACTTAACTGAGGCTAATAAGGCGATTTTGGCAAAGAGACTATCTCCCGCAGGGAAGCTGCTACCATCAAATGTTTGCCCTCATTCCACTCCCCTCTGGAAGCGCTTTCACTGCAAGCTGCAGATTCCCTCCTAACAGCAAGCGTTAGGATAGGGTACTGAATTGTAACTTTACTGAGGCTAATAAGGCGATTTTAGCAAAGAGACTATCTCCCGCAGGGAAGCTGCTACCATCAAATGTTTGCCCTCGTTAGACTCCCCTCTGGAAGCTCTTTCACTGCAAGCTGCAGATTCCCTCCTAACAGCAAGCTTTAGGATAGGGTACTGAATTGTAACTTAACTGAGGCTAATAAGGCGATTTTGGCAAAGAGACTATCTCCCGCAGGGAAGCTGCTACCATCAAATGCTTGCCCTCATTAGACTCCCCTCTGGAAGCGCTTTCACTGCAAGCTGCAGATTCCCTCCTAACAGCAAGCTTTAGGATAGGGTACTGAATTGTAACTTAACTGAGGCTAATAAGGCGATTTTAGCAAAGAGACTATCTCCCGCAGGGAAGCTGCTACCATCAAATGTTTGCCCTCATTCCACTCCCCTCTGGAAGCGCTTTCACTGCAAGCTGCAGATTCCCTCCTAACATCAAGCTTTAGGATAGGGTACTGAATTGTAACTTACTTTCGCCTAATAATGCGATTTTGGCAAAGAGAGTATCTCCCGCAGGGAAGATGCTACCATCAAATATTTGCCCTCATTAGACTCCCCTCTGGAAGCGCTTTCACTGCAAGCTGCAGATTCCCTCCTAACAGCAAGCTTTAGGATAGGGTACTGAATTGTAACTTAACTGAGGCTAATAATGCGATTTTGGCAAAGAGAGTATCTCCCGCAGGGAAGCTGTTACCATCAAATGTTTGCCCTCGTTACACTCCCCTCTAGAAGCGCTTTCACTGCAAGCTGCAGATTCCCTCCTAACAGCAAGCTTTAGGATAGGGTACTGAATTGAAACTTACTTTGGCCTAAAAATGCGATTTTGGCAAAGAGACTATCTCCCGCAGGGAAGCTGTTACCATCAAATGTTTGCCCTCGTTAGACTACCCTCTGGAAGCGCTTTCACTGCAAGCTGCAGATTGCCTCCTAACAGCAAGCTGTAGGATAGGGTACTGAATTGTAACTTAACTGCGGCTAATACGGCGATTTTGGCAAAGAGAATATCTCCCGCAGGGAAGCTGCAACCATCAAATGCTTGCCCTCATTAGACTCCCCTCTGGAAGCGCTTTCACTGCAAGCTGCAGATTCCCTCCTAACAGCAAGCTGTAGGATAGGGTACTGAATTGTAACTTAACTGAGGCTAATAAGGCGATTTTGGCAAAGAGACTATCTCCCGCAGGGAAGCTGCTACCATCAAATGTTTGCCCTCATTAGACTCCCCTCTGGAAGCGCTTTTACTGCAAGCTGCAGATTCCCTCCTAACAGCAAGCTTTACGATAGGGTACTGAATTGTAACTTTACTGAGGCTAATAAGGCGATTTTAGCAAAGAGACTATCTCCCGCAGGGAAGCTGCTACCATCAAATATTTGCCATCGTTAGACTCCCCTCTGGAAGCTCTTTCACTGCAAGCTGCAGATTCCCTCCTAACAGCAAGCTTTAGGATAGGGTACTGAATTGTAACTTAACTGAGGCTAATAAGGCGATTTTGGCAAAGAGACTATCTCCCGCAGGGAAGCTGCTACCATCAAATGCTTGCCCTCATTCCACTCCCCTCTGGAAGCGATTTCACTGCAAGCTGCAGATTCCCTCCTAACAGCAAGCTTTAGGATAGGGTACTGAATTGTAACTTACTTTCGCCTAAAAATGCGATTTTGGCAAAGAGAGTATCTCCCGCAGGGAAGCTGCTACCATCAAATATTTGCCCTCATTAGACTCCCCTCTGGAAGCGCTTTCACTGCAAGCTGCAGATTCCCTCCTAACAGCAAGCTGTAGGATAGGGTACTGAATTGTAACTTAACTGAGGCTAATAAGGCGATTTTAGCAAAGAGACTATCTCCCGCAGGGAAGCTGCTACCATCAAATGTTTGCCCTCGTTAGACTCCCCTCTGGAAGCGCTTTCACTGCAAGCTGCAGATTCCCTCTTAACAGCAAGCTTTAGGATAGGGTACTGAATTGTAACTTAACTGAGGCTAATAAGGCGATTTTAGCAAAGAGACTATCTCCCGCAGGGAAGCTGCTACCATCAAATGCTTGCCCTCATTAGACTCCCCTCTGGAAGCGCTTTCACTGCAAGCTGCAGATTCCCTCCTAACATCAAGCTTTAGGATAGGGTACTGAATTGTAACTTACTTTCGCCTAAAAATGCGATTTTGGCAAAGAGAGTATCTCCCGCAGGGAAGCTGCTACCAGCAAATATTTGCCCTCATTAGACTCCCCTCTGGAAGCGCTTTCACTGCAAGCTGCAGATTGCCTCCTAACAGCAAGCTGTAGGATAGGGTACTGAATTGTAACTTAACTGAGGCTAATAAGGCGATTTTAGCAAAGAGACTATCTCCCGCAGGGAAGCTGCTACCATCAAATGTTTGCCCTCGTTAGACTCCCCTCTGGAAGCGCTTTCACTGCAAGCTGCAGATTCCCTCTTAACAGCAAGCTTTAGGATAGGGTACTGAATTGTAACTTAACTGAGGCTAATAAGGCGATTTTGGCAAAGAGACTATCTCCCGCAGGGAAGCTGTTACCATCAAATGTTTGCCCTCGTTAGACTACCCTCTGGAAGCGCTTTCACTGCAAGCTGAAGATTCCCTCCTAACAGCAAGCTTTAGGATAGGGTACTGAATTGTAACTTAACTGAGGCTAATAAGGCGATTTTGGCAAAGAGACTATCTCCCGCAGGGAAGCTGCTACCATCAAATGCTTGCCCTCATTAGACTCCCCTCTGGAAGCGCTTTCACTGCAAGCTGCAGATTCCCTCCTAACAGCAAGCTGTAGGATAGGGTACTGAATTGTAACTTAACTGCGGCTAATAAGGCGATTTTGGCAAAGAGAATATCTCCCGCAGGGAAGCTGCTACCATCAAATGCTTGCCCTCATTAGACTCCCCTCTGGAAGCGCTTTCACTGCAAGCTGCAGATTCCCTCCTAACAGCAAGCTTTAGGATAGGGTACTGAATTGTAACTTTACTGAGGCTAATAAGGCGATTTTAGCAAAGAGACTATCTCCCGCAGGGAAGCTGCTACCATCAAATATTTGCCCTCGTTAGACTCCCCTCTGGAAGCGCTTTCACTGCAAGCTGCAGATTGCCTCCTAACAGCAAGCTTTAGGATAGGGTACTGAATTGTAACTTAACTGAGGCTAATAAGGCGATTTTAGCAAAGAGACTATCTCCCGCAGGGAAGCTGCTACCATCAAATGCTTGCCCTCATTAGACTCCCCTCTGGAAGCGCTTTCACTGCAAGCTGCAGATTCCCTCCTAACAGCAAGCTTTAGGATAGGGTACTGAATTGTAACTTAACTGAGGCTAATAAGGCGATTTTAGCAAAGAGACTATCTCCCGCAGGGAAGCTGCTACCATCAAATGTTTGCCCTCATTCCACTCCCATCTGGAAGCGCTTTCACTGCAAGCTGCAGATTCCCTCCTAACATCAAGCTTTAGGATAGGGTACTGAATTGTAACTTACTTTCGCCTAATAATGCGATTTTGGCAAAGAGACTATCTCCCGCAGGGAAGATGCTACCATCAAATATTTGCCCTCATTAGACTCCCCTCTGGAAGCGCTTTCACTGCAAGCTGCAGATTCCCTCCTAACAGCAAGCTTTAGGATAGGGTACTGAATTGTAACTTAACTGCGGCTAATAAGGCGATTTTGGCAAAGAGAGTATCTCCCGCAGGGAAGCTGCTACCATCAAATGTTTGCCCTCGTTAGACTCCCCTCTGGAAGCGCTTTCACTGCAAGCTGCAGATTCCCTCCTAACAGCAAGCTTTAGGATAGGGTACTGAATTGTAACTTAACTGAGGCTAATAAGGCGATTTTGTCAAAGAGACTATCTCCCGCAGGGAAGCTGCTACCATCAAATGTTTGCCCTCATTAGACTCCCCTCTGGAAGCGCTTTCACTGCAAGCTGCAGATTCCCTCCTAACAGCAAGCTTTAGGATAGGGTACTGAATTGTAACTTAACTGAGGCTAATAAGGCGATTTTAGCAAAGAGACTATCTCCCGCAGGGAAGCTGCTACCATCAAATGTTTGCCCTCATTCCACTCCCCTCTGGAAGCGCTTTCACTGCAAGCTGCAGATTCCCTCCTAACATCAAGCTTTAGGATAGGGTACTGAATTGTAACTTACTTTCGCCTAATAATGCGATTTTGGCAAAGAGAGTATCTCCCGCAGGGAAGATGCTACCATCAAATATTTGCCCTCATTAGACTCCCCTCTGGAAGCGCTTTCACTGCAAGCTGCAGATTCCCTCCTAACAGCAAGCTTTAGGATAGGGTACTGAATTGAAACTTACTGAGGCTAATAATGCGATTTTGGCAAAGAGAGTATCTCCCGCAGGGAAGCTGTTACCATCAAATGTTTGCCCTCGTTAGACTACCCTCTGGAAGCGCTTTCACTGCAAGCTGCAGATTCCCTCCTAACAGCAAGCTGTAGGATAGGGTACTGAATTGTAACTTAACTGAGGCTAATAAGGCGATTTTGGCAAAGAGACTATCTCCCGCAGGGAAGCTGCTACCATCAAATGTTTGCCCTCATTAGACTCCCCTCTGGAAGCGCTTTTACTGCAAGCTGCAGATTCCCTCCTAACAGCAAGCTTTACGATAGGGTACTGAATTGTAACTTTACTGAGGCTAATAAGGCGATTTTAGCAAAGAGACTATCTCCCGCAGGGAAGCTGCTACCATCAAATATTTGCCATCGTTAGACTCCCCTCTGGAAGCTCTTTCACTGCAAGCTGCACATTCCCTCCTAACAGCAAGCTTTAGGATAGGGTACTGAATTGTAACTTAACTGAGGCTAATAAGGCGATTTTGGCAAAGAGACTATCTCCCGCAGGGAAGCTGCTACCATCAAATGCTTGCCCTCATTCCACTCCCCTCTGGAAGCGCTTTCACTGCAAGCTGCAGATTCCCTCCTAACATCAAGCTTTAGGATAGGGTACTGAATTGTAACTTACTTTCGCCTAAAAATGCGATTTTGGCAAAGAGAGTATCTCCCGCAGGGAAGCTGCTACCATCAAATATTTGCCCTCATTAGACTCCCCTCTGGAAGCGCTTTCACTGCAAGCTGCAGATTGCCTCCTAACAGCAAGCTGTAGGATAGGGTACTGAATTGTAACTTAACTGAGGCTAATAAGGCGATTTTAGCAAAGAGACTATCTCCCGCAGGGAAGCTGCTACCATCAAATGTTTGCCCTCGTTAGACTCCCCTCTGGAAGCGCTTTCACTGCAAGCTGCAGATTCCCTCTTAACAGCAAGCTTTAGGATAGGGTACTGAATTGTAACTTAACTGAGGCTAATAAGGCGATTTTAGCAAAGAGACTATCTCCCGCAGGGAAGCTGCTACCATCAAATGCTTGCCCTCATTAGACTCCCCTCTGGAAGCGCTTTCACTGCAAGCTGCAGATTCCCTCCTAACATCAAGCTTTAGGATAGGGTACTGAATTGTAACTTACTTTCGCCTAAAAATGCGATTTTGGCAAAGAGAGTATCTCCCGCAGGGAAGCTGCTACCATCAAATATTTGCCCTCATTAGACTCCCCTCTGGAAGCGCTTTCACTGCAAGCTGCAGATTGCCTCCTAACAGCAAGCTGTAGGATAGGGTACTGAATTGTAACTTAACTGAGGCTAATAAGGCGATTTTAGCAAAGAGACTATCTCCCGCAGGGAAGCTGCTACCATCAAATGTTTGCCCTCGTTAGACTCCCCTCTGGAAGCGCTTTCACTGCAAGCTGCAGATTCCCTCTTAACAGCAAGCTTTAGGATAGGGTACTGAATTGTAACTTAACTGAGGCTAATAAGGCGATTTTGGCAAAGAGACTATCTCCCGCAGGGAAGCTGTTACCATCAAATGTTTGCCCTCGTTAGACTACCCTCTGGAAGCGCTTTCACTGCAAGCTGAAGATTCCCTCCTAACAGCAAGCTTTAGGATAGGGTACTGAATTGTATCTTACTTTCGTCTAAAAATGCTATTTTGGCAAAGAGAATATCTCCCGCAGGGAAGCTGCTACCATCAAATGCTTGCCCTCATTAGACTCCCCTCTGGAAGCGCTTTCACTGCAAGCTGCAGATTCCCTCCTAACAGCAAGCTTTAGGATAGGGTACTGAATTGTAACTTTACTGAGGCTAATAAGGCGATTTTAGCAAAGAGACTATCTCCCGCAGGGGAAGCTGCTACCATCAAATATTTGCCCTCGTTAGACTCCCCTCTGGAAGCGCTTTCACTGCAAGCTGCAGATTGCCTCCTAACAGCAAGCTTTAGGATAGGGTACTGAATTGTAACTTAACTGAGGCTAATAAGGCGATTTTGGCAAAGAGACTATCTCCCGCAGGGAAGCTGCTACCATCAAATGCTTGCCCTCATTAGACTCCCCTCTGGAAGCGCTTTCACTGCAAGCTGCAGATTCCCTCCTAACAGCAAGCTTTAGGATAGGGTACTGAATTGTAACTTAACTGAGGCTAATAAGGCGATTTTAGCAAAGAGACTATCTCCCGCAGGGAAGCTGCTACCATCAAATGTTTGCCCTCATTCCACTCCCATCTGGAAGCGCTTTCACTGCAAGCTGCAGATTCCCTCCTAACATCAAGCTTTAGGATAGGGTACTGAATTGTAACTTACTTTCGCCTAATAATGCGATTTTGGCAAAGAGAGTATCTCCCGCAGGGAAGATGCTACCATCAAATATTTGCCCTCATTAGACTCCCCTCTGGAAGCGCTTTCACTGCAAGCTGCAGATTCCCTCCTAACAGCAAGCTTTAGGATAGGGTACTGAATTGTAACTTAACTGAGGCTAATAAGGCGATTTTGGCAAAGAGAGTATCTCCCGCAGGGAAGCTGCTACCATCAAATGTTTGCCCTCGTTAGACTCCCCTCTGGAAGCGCTTTCACTGCAAGCTGCAGATTCCCTCCTAACAGCAAGCTGTAGGATAGGGTACTGAATTGTAACTTAACTGAGGCTAATAAGGCGATTTTGTCAAAGAGACTATCTCCCGCAGGGAAGCTGCTACCATCAAATGTTTGCCCTCATTAGACTCCCCTCTGGAAGCGCTTTCACTGCAAGCTGCAGATTCCCTCCTAACAGCAAGCTTTAGGATAGGGTACTGAATTGTAACTTTACTGAGGCTAATAAGGCGATTTTAGCAAAGAGACTATCTCCCGCAGGGAAGCTGCTACCATCAAATATTTGCCCTCGTTAGACTCCCCTCTGGAAGCGCTTTCACTGCAAGCTGCAGATTCCCTCCTAACAGCAAGCTTTAGGATAGGGTACTGAATTGTAACTTAACTGAGGCTAATAAGGCGATTTTGGCAAAGAGACTATCTCCCGCAGGGAAGCTGCTACCATCAAATGCTTGCCCTCATTAGACTCTCCTCTGGAAGCGCTTTCACTGCAAGCTGCAGATTCCCTCCTAACAGCAAGCTTTAGGATAGGGTACTGAATTGTAACTTAACTGAGGCTAATAAGGCGATTTTAGCAAAGAGACTATCTCCCGCAGGGAAGCTGCTACCATCAAATGTTTGCCCTCATTCCACTCCCCTCTGGAAGCGCTTTCACTGCAAGCTGCAGATTCCCTCCTAACATCAAGCTTTAGGATAGGGTACTGAATTGTAACTTACTTTCGCCTAATAATGCGATTTTGGCAAAGAGAGTATCTCCCGCAGGGAAGATGCTACCATCAAATATTTGCCCTCATTAGACTCCCCTCTGGAAGCGCTTTCACTGCAAGCTGCAGATTCCCTCCTAACAGCAAGCTTTAGGATAGTGTACTGAATTGTAACTTAACTGAGGCTAATATTGCGATTTTGGCAAAGAGAGTATCTCCCGCAGGGAAGCTGTTACCATCAAATGTTTGCCCTCATTACACTCCCCTCTGGAAGCGCTTTCACTGCAAGCTGCAGATTCCCTCCTAACAGCAAGCTTTAGGATAGGGTACTGAATTGAAACTTACTTTGGCCTAATAATGCGATTTTGGCAAAGAGACTATCTCCCGCAGTGAAGCTGTTACCATCAAATGTTTGCCCTCGTTAGACTACCCTCTGGAAGCGCATTCACTGCAAGCTGCAGATTCGCTCCTAACAGCAAGCTTTAGGATAGGGTACTGAATTGTAACTTAACTTTGGCTAATAAGGCGATTTTGGCAAAGAGACTATCTCCCGCAGGGAAGCTGCTACCATCAAATGCTTGCCCTCATTAGACTCCCCTCTGGAAGCGCTTTCACTGCAAGCTGCAGATTCCCTCCTAACAGCAAGCTGTAGGATAGGGTACTGAATTGTAACTTAACTGAGGCTATTAAGGCGATTTTGGCAAAGAGAGTATCTCCCGCAGGGAAGCTGCTACCATCAAATGTTTGCCCTCATTAGACTCCCCTCTGGAAGCGCTTTCACTGCAAGCTGCAGATTCCCTCCTAACAGCAAGCTTTAGGATAGGGTACTGAATTGTAACTTAACTGAGGCTATTAAGGCGATTTTGGCAAAGAGAGTATCTCCCGCAGGGAAGCTGCTACCATCAAATGTTTGCCCTCATTCCACTCCCCTCTGGAAGCGCTTTCACTGCAAGCTGCAGATTCCCTCCTAACAGCAAGCTTTAGGATAGGGTACTGAATTGTAACTTACTTTCGCCTAATAATGCGATTTTGGCAAAGAGAGTATCTCCCGCAGGGAAGCTGCTACCATCAAATGTTTGCCCTCATTAGACTCCCCTCTGGAAGCGCTTTCACTGCAAGCTGCAGATTCCCTCCTAACAGCAAGCTGTAGGATAGGGTACTGAATTGTAACTTAACTGAGGCTAATAAGGCGATTTTAGCAAAGAGAGTATCTCCCGCAGGGAAGCTGCTACCATCAAATGTTTGCCCTCATTACACTCCCCTCTGGAAGCGCTTTCACTGCAAGCTGCAGATTCCCTCCTAACAGCAAGCTTTAGGATAGGGTACTGAATTGAAACTTACTTTGGCCTAATAATGCGATTTTGGCAAAGAGAGTATCTCCCGCAGGGAAGCTGTTACCATCAAATGTTTGCCCTCGTTAGACTCCCCTCTGGAAGCGCTTTCACTGCAAGCTGCAGATTCCCTCCTAACAGCAAGCTGTAGGATAGGGTACTGAATTGTAACTTAACTGATGCTAATAAGGCGATTTTAGCAAAGAGACTATCTCCCGCAGGGAAGCTGCTACCATCAAATGCTTGCCCTCATTAGACTCCCCTCTGGAAGCGCTTTCACTGCAAGCTGCAGATTCCCTCCTAACAGCAAGCTGTAGGATAGGGTACTGAATTGTAACTTACTTTGGCCTAATAAGGCGATTTTGGCAAAGAGAATATCTCCCGCAGGGAAGCTGCTACCATCAAATGCTTGCCCTCATTAGACTCCCCTCTGGAAGCGCTTTCACTGCAAGCTGCAGATTCCCTCCTAACAGCAAGCTTTAGGATAGGGTACTGAATTGTAACTTACTTTGGCCTAATAATGCGATTTTGGCAAAGAGACTATCTCCCGCAGGGAAGCTGTTACCATCAAATGTTTGCCCTCATTAGACTCCCCTCTGGAAGCGCTTTCACTGCAAGCTGCAGATTCCCTCCTAACAGCAAGCTGTAGGATAGGGTACTGAATTGTAACTTAACTGAGGCTAATAAGGCGATTTTAGCAAAGAGACTATCTCCCGCAGGGAAGCTGCTACCATCAAATGTTTGCCCTCATTACACTCCCCTCTGGAAGCGCTTTCACTGCAAGCTGCAGATTCCCTCCTAACATCAAGCTTTAGGATAGGGTACTGAATTGTAACTTACTTTGGCCTAATAATGCGATTTTGGCAAAGAGAGTATCTCCCGCAGGGAAGATGCTACCATCAAATATTTGCCCTCATTAGACTCCCCTCTGGAAGCGCTTTCACTGCAAGCTGCAGATTCCCTCCTAACAGCAAGCTTTAGGATAGGGTACTGAATTGTAACTTACTTTGGCCTAATAATGCGATTTTGGCAAAGAGACTATCTCCCGCAGGGAAGCTGTTACCATCAAATGTTTGCCCTCGTTAGACTACCCTCTGGAAGCGCATTCACTGCAAGCTGCAGATTCGCTCCTAACAGCAAGCTTTAGGATAGGGTTCTGAATTTTAACTTAACTTTGGCTAATAAGGCGATTTTGGCAAAGAGACTATCTCCCGCAGGGAAGCTGCTACCATCAAATGCTTGCCCTCATTAGACTCCCCTCTGGAAGCGCTTTCACTGCAAGCTGCAGATTCCCTCCTAACAGCAAGCTTTAGGATAGGGTACTGAATTGTAACTTAACTGAGGCTATTAAGGCGATTTTGGCAAAGAGATTATCTCCCGCAGGGAAGCTGCTACCATCAAATGTTTGCCGTCATTACACTCCCCACTGGAAGCGCTTTCACTTCAAGCTGCAGATTCCCTCCTAACAGCAAGCTTTAGGATAGGGTACTGAATTGTAACTTACTTTCGCCTAAAAATGCGATTTTGGCAAAGAGACTATCTCCCGCAGGGAAGCTGCTACCATCAAATGTTTGCCCTCATTAGACTCCCCTCTGGAAGCGCTTTCACTGCAAGCTGCAGATTGCCTCCTAACAGCAAGCTTTAGGATAGGGTACTGAATTGTAACTTAACTGAGGCTATTAAGGCGATTTTGGCAAAGAGAGTATCTCCCGCAGGGAAGCTGCTACCATCAAATGCTTGCCCTCATTAGACTCCCCTCTGGAAGCGCTTTCACTGCAAGCTGCAGATTCCCTCCTAACAGCAAGCTTTAGGATAGGGTACTGAATTGTAACTTACTTTCGCCTAATAATGCGATTTTGGCAAAGAGAGTATCTCCCGCAGGGAAGCTGCTACCATCAAATGTTTGCCCTCATTAGACTCCCCTCTGGAAGCGCTTTCACTGCAAGCTGCGGATTCCCTCCTAACAGCAAGCTGTAGGATAGGGTACTGAATTGTAACTTAACTGCGGCTAATAAGGCGATTTTGGCAAAGAGAATATCTCCCGCAGGGAAGCTGCTACCATCAAATGCTTGCCCTCATTAGACTCCCCTCTGGAAGCGCTTTCACTGCAAGCTGCAGATTGCCTCCTAACAGCAAGCTTTAGGATAGGGTACTGAATTGTAACTTAACTGAGGCTAATAAGGCGATTTTAGCAAAGAGACTATCTCCCGCAGGGAAGCTGCTACCATCAAATGCTTGCCCTCATTAGACTCCCCTCTGGAAGCGCTTTCACTGCAAGCTGCAGATTCCCTCCTAACAGCAAGCTGTAGGATAGGGTACTGAATTGTAACTTAACTGCGGCTAATAAGGCGATTTTGGCAAAGAGAATATCTCCCGCAGGGAAGCTGCTACCATCAAATGCTTGCCCTCATTAGACTCCCCTCTGGAAGCGCTTTCACTGCAAGCTGCAGATTCCCTCCTAACAGAAAGCTGTAGGATAGGGTACTGAATTGTAACTTAACTGCGGCTAATAAGGCGATTTTGGCAAAGAGACTATCTCCCGCAGGGAAGCTGCTACCATCAAATGTTTGCCCTCATTAGACTCCCCTCTGGAAGCGCTTTCACTGCAAGCTGCAGATTCCCTCCTAACAGCAAGCTTTAGGATAGGGTACTGAATTGTAACTTAACTGAGGCTAATAAGGCGATTTTAGCAAAGAGACTATCTCCCGCAGGGAAGCTGCTACCATCAAATATTTGCCCTCGTTAGACTCCCCTCTGGAAGCGCTTTCACTGCAAGCTGCAGATTCCCTCCTAACAGCAAGCTTTAGGATAGGGTACTGAATTGTAACTTAACTGAGGCTAATAAGGCGATTTTGGCAAAGAGACTATCTCCCGCAGGGAAGCTGCTACCATCAAATGTTTGCCCTCATTAGACTCCCCTCTGGAAGCGCTTTCACTGCAAGCTGCAGACTCCCTCTTAACAGCAAGCTTTAGGATAGGGTACTGAATTGTAACTTAACTGAGGCTAATAAGGCGATTTTAGCAAAGAGAGTATCTCCCGCAGGGAAGCTGCTACCATCAAATGTTTGCCCTCATTCCACTCCCCTCTGGAAGCGCTTTCACTGCAAGCTGCAGATTCCCTCCTAACATCAAGCTTTAGGATAGGGTACTGAATTGTAACTTACTTTCGCCTAATAATGCGATTTTGGCAAAGAGAGTATCTCCCGCAGGGAAGATGCTACCATCAAATATTTGCCCTCATTAGACTCCCCTCTGGAAGCGCTTTCACTGCAAGCTGCAGATTCCCTCCTAACAGCAAGCTTTAGGATAGGGTACTGAATTGTAACTTACTTTCGCCTAATAATGCGATTTTGGCAAAGAGAATATCTCCCGCAGGGAAGCTGGTACCATCAAATGTTTGCCCTCGTTACACTCCCCTCTGGAAGCGCTTTCACTGCAAACTGCAGATTCCCTCCTAACAGCAAGCTTTAGGATAGGGTACTGAATTTTAACTTAACTTTGGCTAATAAGGCGATTTTGGCAAAGAGACTATCTCCCGCAGGGAAGCTGCTACCATCAAATGCTTGCCCTCATTAGACTCCCCTCTGGAAGCGCTTTCACTGCAAGCTGCAGATTCCCTCCTAACAGCAAGCTTTAGGATAGGGTACTGAATTGTAACTTAACTGAGGCTATTAAGGCGATTTTGGCAAAGAAATTATCTCCCGCAGGGAAGCTGCTACCATCAAATGTTTGCCGTCATTACACTCCCCACTGGAAGCGCTTTCACTTCAAGCTGCAGATTCCCTCCTAACAGCAAGCTTTAGGATAGGGTACTGAATTGTATCTTACTTTCGCCTAATAATGCGATTTTGGCAAAGAGAGTATCTCCCGCAGGGAAGCTGCTACCATCAAATGTTTGCCCTCATTACACTCCCCTCTGGAAGCGCTTTCACTGCAAGCTGCAGATTGCCTCCTAACAGCAAGCTTTAGGATAGGGTACTGAATTGTAACTTTACTGAGGCTAATA
The DNA here is from genome assembly GCF_032191515.1 of Phaenicophaeus curvirostris. Taxonomy (NCBI): domain Eukaryota; kingdom Metazoa; phylum Chordata; class Aves; order Cuculiformes; family Cuculidae; genus Phaenicophaeus; species Phaenicophaeus curvirostris. Next base: position 41,168,164 of record NC_091394.1, read on the forward strand.
AGGCGATTTTAGCAAAGAGACTATCTCCCGCAGGGAAGCTGCTACCATCAAATATTTGCCCTCGTTAGACTCCCCTCTGGAAGCGCTTTCACTGCAAGCTGCAGATTCCCTTCTAACAGCAAGCTTTGGATAGGGTACTGAATTGTAACTTAACTGAGGCTAATAAGGCGATTTTGGCAAAGAGACTATCTCCCGCAGGGAAGCTGCTACCATCAAATATTAACCCTCATTAGACTCCCCTCTGGAAGCGCTTTCACTGCAAGCTGCAGATTCCCTCCTAACAGCAAGCTGTAGGATAGGGTACTGAATTGTAACTTAACTGAGGCTATTAAGGCGATTTTGGCAAAGAGAGTATCTCCCGCAGGGAAGCTGCTACCATCAAATGTTTGCCCTCATTAGACTCCCCTCTGGAAGCGCTTTCACTGCAAGCTGCAGATTCCCTCCTAACAGCAAGCTTTAGGATAGGGTACTGAATTGTAACTTACTTTCGCCTAATAATGCGATTTTGGCAAAGAGACTATCTCCCGCAGGGAAGCTGCTACCATCAAATGTTTGCCCTCATTAGACTCCCCTCTGGAAGCGCTTTCACTGCAAGCTGCAGATTGCCTCCTAACAGCAAGCTTTAGGATAGGGTACTGAATTGTAACTTAACTGAGGCTATTAAGGCGATTTTGGCAAAGAGAGTATCTCCCGCAGGGAAGCTGCTACCATCAAATGTTTGCCCTCATTCCACTCCCCTCTGGAAGCGCTTTCACTGCAAGCTGCAGATTCCCTCCTAACAGCAAGCTTTAGGATAGGGTACTGAATTGTAACTTACTTTCGCCTAATAATGCGATTTTGGCAAAGAGAGTATCTCCCGCAGGGAAGCTGCTACCATCAAATGTTTGCCCTCATTAGACTCCCCTCTGGAAGCGCTTTCACTGCAAGCTGCAGATTCCCTCCTAACAGCAAGCTGTAGGATAGGGTACTGAATTGTAACTTAACTGAGGCTAATAAGGCGATTTTAGCAAAGAGAGTATCTCCCGCAGGGAAGCTGCTACCATCAAATGTTTGCCCTCATTACACTCCCCTCTGGAAGCGCTTTCACTGCAAGCTGCAGATTCCCTCCTAACAGCAAGCTTTAGGATAGGGTACTGAATTGTAACTTAACTGAGGCTATTAAGGCGATTTTGGCAAAGAGATTATCTCCCGCAGGGAAGCTGCTACCATCAAATGTTTGCCGTCAATACACTCCCCACTGGAAGCGCTTTCACTGCAAGCTGCAGATTCCCTCCTAACAGCAAGCTTTAGGATAGGGTACTGAATTGTAACTTAACTGAGGCTAATAAGGCGATTTTAGCAAAGAGACTATCTCCCGCAGGGAAGCTGCTACCATCAAATGCTTGCCCTCATTAGACTCCCCTCTGGAAGCGCTTTCACTGCAAGCTGCAGATTCCCTCCTAACAGCAAGCTGTAGGATAGGGTACTGAATTGTAACTTAACTGCGGCCAATAAGGCGATTTTGGCAAAGAGAGTATCTCCCGCAGGGAAGCTGCTACCATCAAATGCTTGCCCTCATTAGACTCCCCTCTGGAAGCGCTTTCACTGCAAGCTGCAGATTCCCTCCTAACAGCAAGCTGTAGGATAGGGTACTGAATTGTAACTTAACTGAGGCTAATAAGGCGATTTTAGCAAAGAGACTATCTCCCGCAGGGAAGCTGCTACCATCAAATGTTTCCCCTCATTCCACTCCCCTCTGGAAGCGCTTTCACTGCAAGCTGCAGATTCCCTCCTAACATCAAGCTTTAGGATAGGGTACTGAATTGTAACTTACTTTGGCCTAATAATGCGATTTTGGCAAAGAGAGTATCTCCCGCAGGGAAGCTGCTACCATCAAATATTTGCCCTCATTAGACTCCCCTCTGGAAGCGCTTTCACTGCAAGCTGCAGATTCCCTCCTAACAGCAAGCTGTAGGATAGGGTACTGAATTGTAACTTAACTGAGGCTAATAAGGCGATTTTGGCAAAGAGAGTATCTCCCGCAGGGAAGCTGTTACCATCAAATGTTTGCCCTCGTTACACTCCCCTCTGGAAGCGCTTTCACTGCAAGCTGCAGATTCCCTCCTAACAGCAAGCTTTAGGATAGGGTACTGAATTGAAACTTACTTTGGCCTAATAATGCGATTTTGGCAAAGAGACTATCTCCCGCAGGGAAGCTGTTACCATCAAATGTTTGCCCTCGTTAGACTACCCTCTGGAAGCGCTTTCACTGCAAGCTGCAGATTCGCTCCTAACAGCAAGCTTTAGGATAGGGTACTGAATTTTATCTTAACTTTGGCTAATAAGGCGATTTTGGCAAAGAGACTATCTCCCGCAGGGAAGCTGCTACCATCAAATGCTTGCCCTCATTAGACTCCCCTCTGGAAGCGCTTTCACTGCAAGCTGCAGATTCCCTCCTAACAGCAAGCTTTAGGATAGGGTACTGAATTGTAACTTAACTGAGGCTATTAAGGCGATTTTGGCAAAGAGATTATCTCCCGCAGGGAAGCTGCTACCATCAAATGTTTGCCGTCAATACACTCCCCACTGGAAGCGCTTTCACTGCAAGCTGCAGATTCCCTCCTAACAGCAAGCTTTAGGATAGGGTACTGAATTGTATCTTACTTTCGCCTAATAATGCGATTTTGGCAAAGAGAGTATCTCCCGCAGGGAAGCTGCTACCATCAAATGTTTGCCCTCATTACACTCCCCTCTGGAAGCGCTTTCACTGCAAGCTGCAGATTGCCTCCTAACAGCAAGCTTTAGGATAGGGTACTGAATTGTAACTTTACTGAGGCTAATAAGGCGATTTTAGCAAAGAGACTATCTCCCGCAGGGAAGCTGCTACCATCAAATATTTGCCCTCGTTAGACTCCCCTCTGGAAGCGCTTTCACTGCAAGCTGCAGATTCCCTTCTAACAGCAAGCTTTGGATAGGGTACTGAATTGTAACTTAACTGAGGCTAATAAGGCGATTTTGGCAAAGAGACTATCTCCCGCAGGGAAGCTGCTACCATCAAATATTAACCCTCATTAGACTCCCCTCTGGAAGCGCTTTCACTGCAAGCTGCAGATTCCCTCCTAACAGCAAGCTGTAGGATAGGGTACTGAATTGTAACTTAACTGAGGCTATTAAGGCGATTTTGGCAAAGAGAGTATCTCCCGCAGGGAAGCTGCTACCATCAAATGTTTGCCCTCATTAGACTCCCCTCTGGAAGCGCTTTCACTGCAAGCTGCAGATTCCCTCCTAACAGCAAGCTTTAGGATAGGGTACTGAATTGTAACTTACTTTCGCCTAATAATGCGATTTTGGCAAAGAGACTATCTCCCGCAGGGAAGCTGCTACCATCAAATGTTTGCCCTCATTAGACTCCCCTCTGGAAGCGCTTTCACTGCAAGCTGCAGATTGCCTCCTAACAGCAAGCTTTAGGATAGGGTACTGAATTGTAACTTAACTGAGGCTATTAAGGCGATTTTGGCAAAGAGAGTATCTCCCGCAGGGAAGCTGCTACCATCAAATGTTTGCCCTCATTCCACTCCCCTCTGGAAGCGCTTTCACTGCAAGCTGCAGATTCCCTCCTAACAGCAAGCTGTAGGATAGGGTACTGAATTGTAACTTAACTGAGGCTAATAAGGCGATTTTAGCAAAGAGAGTATCTCCCGCAGGGAAGCTGCTACCATCAAATGTTTGCCCTCATTACACTCCCCTCTGGAAGCGCTTTCACTGCAAGCTGCAGATTCCCTCCTAACAGCAAGCTTTAGGATAGGGTACTGAATTGAAACTTACTTTGGCCTAATAATGCGATTTTGGCAAAGAGAGTATCTCCCGCAGGGAAGCTGTTACCATCAAATGTTTGCCCTCGTTAGACTCCCCTCTGGAAGCGCTTTCACTGCAAGCTGCAGATTCCCTCCTAACAGCAAGCTTTAGGATAGGGTACTGAATTGTAACTTAACTGAGGCTAAAAAGGCGATTTTAGCAAAGAGACTATCTCCCGCAGGGAAGCTGCTACCATCAAATGCTTGCCCTCATTAGACTCCCCTCTGGAAGCGCTTTCACTGCAAGCTGCAGATTCCCTCCTAACAGCAAGCTGTAGGATAGGGTACTGAATTGTAACTTAACTGAGGCTAATAAGGCGATTTTGGCAAAGAGAGTATCTCCCGCAGGGAAGCTGCTACCATCAAATGCTTGCCCTCATTAGACTCCCCTCTGGAAGCGCTTTCACTGCAAGCTGCAGATTCCCTCCTAACAGCAAGCTGTAGGATAGGGTACTGAATTGTAACTTAACTGAGGCTAATAAGGCGATTTTAGCAAAGAGACTATCTCCCGCAGGGAAGCTGCTACCATCAAATGTTTCCGCTCATTCCACTCCCCTCTGGAAGCGCTTTCACTGCAAGCTGCAGATTCCCTCCTAACATCAAGCTTTAGGATAGGGTACTGAATTGTAACTTACTTTCGCCTAATAATGCGATTTTTGCAAAGAGAGTATCTCCCGCAGGGAAGCTGCTACCATCAAATATTTGCCCTCATTAGACTCCCCTCTGGAAGCGCTTTCACTGCAAGCTGCAGATTCCCTCCTAACAGCAAGCTTTAGGATAGGGTACTGAATTGTAACTTAACTGAGGCTAATAAGGCGATTTTGGCAAAGAGACTATCTCCCGCAGGGAAGCTGCTACCATCAAATGTTTGCCCTCATTAGACTCCCCTCTGGAAGCGCTTTCACTGCAAGCTGCAGATTCCCTCCTAACAGCAAGCTTTAGGATAGGGTACTGAATTGAAACTTACTTTCGCCTAATAATGCGATTTTGGCAAAGAGAGTATCTCCCGCAGGGAAGCTGCTACCATCAAATATTTGCCCTCATTAGACTCCCCTCTGGAAGCGCTTTCACTGCAAGCTGCAGATTCCCTCCTAACAGCAAGCTTTAGGATAGGGTACTGAATTGTAACTTACTTTCGCCTAATAATGCGATTTTGACAAAGAGAGTATCTCCCGCAGGGAAGATGCTACCATCAAATATATGCCCTCATTAGACTCCCCTCTGGAAGCGCTTTCACTGCAAGCTGCAGATTCCCTCCTAACAGCAAGCTTTAGGATAGGGTACTGAATTGTAACTTAACTGCGGCTACTAAGGCGATTATGGCAAAGAGACAATCTCCCGCAGGGAAGCTGCTACCATCAAATGTTTGCCCTCATTAGACTCCCCTCTGGAAGCGCTTTCACTGCAAGCTGCAGATTCCCTCCTAACAGCAAGCTTTAGGATAGGGTACTGAATTGTAACTTACTTTCGCCTAATAACGCGATTTTGGCAAAGAGACTATCTCCCGCAGGGAAGCTGCTACCATCAAATGTTTGCCCTCATTAGACTCCCCTCTGGAAGCGCTTTCACTGCAAGCTGCAGATTCCCTCCTAACAGCAAGCTTTAGGATAGGGTACTGAATTGTAACTTACTTTCGCCTAATAATGCGATTTTGGCAAAGAGAGTATCTCCCGCAGGGAAGCTGCTACCATCAAATGTTTGCCCTCGTTAGACTCCCCTCTGGAAGCGCTTTCACTGCAAGCTGCAGATTCCCTCCTAACAGCAAGCTTTAGGATAGGGTACTGAATTGTAACTTAACTGAGGCTAATAAGGCGATTATGGCAAAGAGACTATCTCCCGCAGGGAAGCTGCTACCATCAAATGCTTGCCCTCATTAGACTCCCCTCTGGAAGCGCTTTCACTGCAAGCTGCAGATTCCCTCCTAACAGCAAGCTTTAGGATAGGGTACTGAATTGTAACTTAACTGAGGCTAATAAGGCGATTTTAGCAAAGAGACTATCTCCCGCAGGGAAGCTGCTACCATCAAATGTTTCCCCTCATTCCACTCCCCTCTGGAAGCGCTTTCACTGCAAGCTGCAGATTCCCTCCTAACAGCAAGCTTTAGGATAGGGTACTGAATTGTAACTTTACTGAGGCTAATAAGGCGATTTTGGCAAAGAGAGTATCTCCCGCAGGGAAGCTGCTACCATCAAATATTTGCCCTCGTTAGACTCCCCTCTGGAAGCGCTTTCACTGCAAGCAGCAGATTCCCTTCTAACAGCAAGCTTTGGATAGGGTACTGAATTGTAACTTAACTGAGGCTAATAAGGCGATTTTGGCAAAGAGACTATCTCCCGCAGGGAAGCTGCTACCATCAAATGCTTGCCCTCATTAGACTCCCCTCTGGAAGCGCTTTCACTGCAAGCTGCAGATTCCCTCCTAACAGCAAGCTTTAGGATAGGGTACTGAATTGTAACTTACTTTCGCCTAATAATGCGATTTTGGCAAAGAGAGTATCTCCCGCAGGGAAGATGCTACCATCAAATATTTGCCCTCATTAGACTCCCCTCTGGAAGCGCTTTCACTGCAAGCTGCAGATTCCCTCCAAACAGCAAGCTTTAGGATAGGGTACTGAATTGTAACTTACTTTCGCCTAATAATGCGATTTTGGCAAAGAGACTATCTCCCGCAGGGAAGATGCTACCATCAAATATATGCCCTCATTAGACTCCCCTCTGGAAGCGCTTTCACTGCAAGCTGCAGATTCCCTCCTAACAGCAAGCTTTAGGATAGGGTACTGAATTGTAACTTAACTGCGGCTACTAAGGCGATTATGGCAAAGAGACAATCTCCCGCAGGGAAGCTGCTACCATCAAATGTTTGCCCTCATTAGACTCCCCTCTGGAAGCGCTTTCACTGCAAGCTGCAGATTCCCTCCTAACAGCAAGCTTTAGGATAGGGTACTGAATTGTAACTTAACTTTGGCTAATAAGGCGATTTTGGCAAAGAGACTATCTCCCGCAGGGAAGCTGCTACCATCAAATGTTTGCCCTCATTAGACTCCCCTCTGGAAGCGCTTTCACTGCAAGCTGCAGATTCCCTCCTAACAGCAAGCTTTAGGATAGGGTACTGAATTGTAACTTACTTTCGCCTAATAAAGCGATTTTGGCAAAGAGACTATCTCCCGCAGGGAAGCTGCTACCATCAAATGTTTGCCCTCATTAGACTCCCCTCTGGAAGCGCTTTCACTGCAAGCTGCAGATTCCCTCCTAACAGCAAGCTTTAGGATAGGGTACTGAATTGTAACTTAACTGAGGCTATTAAGGCGATTTTGGCAAAGAGATTATCTCCCGCAGGGAAGCTGCTACCATCAAATGTTTGCCGTCATTACACTCCCCACTGGAAGCGCTTTCACTGCAAGCTGCAGATTCCCTCCTAACAGCAAGCTTTAGGATAGGGTACTGAATTGTAACTTACTTTCGCCTAATAATGCGATTTTGGCAAAGAGACTATCTCCCGCAGGGAAGCTGTTACTATCAAATGTTTGCCCTCATTAGACTACCCTCTGGAAGCGCATTCACTGCAAGCTGCAGATTCGCTCCTAACAGCAAGCTTTAGGATAGGGTACTGAATTGTAACTTAACTGAGGCTAATAAGGCGATTTTAGCAAAGAGACTATCTCCCGCAGGGAAGCTGCTACCATCAAATGCTTGCCCTCATTAGACTCCCCTCTGGAAGCACTTTCACTGCAAGCTGCAGATTCCCTCCTAACAGCAAGCTGTAGGATAGGGTACTGAATTGTAACTTAACTGCGGCTAATAAGGCGATTTTGGCAAAGAGAATATCTCCCGCAGGGAAGCTGCTACCATCAAATGTTTGCCCTCATTAGACTCCCCTCTGGAAGCGCTTTCACTGCAAGCTGCAGATTCCCTCCTAACAGCAAGCTTTAGGATAGGGTACTGAATTGTAACTTACTTTCGCCTAATAATGCGATTTTGGCAAAGAGACTATCTCCCGCAGGGAAGATGCTACCATCAAATATATGCCCTCATTAGACTCCCCTCTGGAAGCGCTTTCACTGCAAGCTGCAGATTCCCTCCTAACAGCAAGCTTTAGGATAGGGTACTGAATTGTAACTTAACTGAGGCTAATAAGGCGATTTTGGCAAAGAGACTATCTCCCGCAGGGAAGCTGCTACCATCAAATGCTTGCCGTCATTAGACTCCCCTCTGGAAGCGCTTTCACTGCAAGCTGCAGATTCCCTCCTAACAGCAAGCTTTAGGATAGGGTACTGAATTGTAACTTAACTGAGGCTAATAAGGCGATTTTAGCAAAGAGAGTATCTCCCGCAGGAAACCTGCTACCATCAAATGTTTGCCCTCATTAGACTCCCCTCTGGAAGCGCTTTCACTGCAAGCTGCAGATTCCCTCCTAACAGCAAGCTTTAGGATAGGGTACTGAATTGTAACTTACTTTGGCCTAATAATGCGATTTTGGCAAAGAGAATATCTCCCGCAGGGAAGCTGTTACCATCAAATGTTTGCCCTCGTTACACTCCCCTCTGGAAGCGCTTTCACTGCAAACTGCAGATTCCCTCCTAACAGCAAGCTTTAGGATAGGGTACTGAATTTTAACTTAACTTTGGCTAATAAGGCGATTTTGGCAAAGAGACTATCTCCCGCAGGGAAGCTGCTACCATCAAATGCTTGCCCTCATTAGACTCCCCTCTGGAAGCGCTTTCACTGCAAGCTGCAGATTCCCTCCTAACAGCAAGCTTTAGGATAGGGTACTGAATTGTAACTTAACTGAGGCTAATAAGGCGATTTTGGCAAAGAAATTATCTCCCGCAGGGAAGCTGCTACCATCAAATGTTTGCCGTCATTACACTCCCCACTGGAAGCGCTTTCACTTCAAGCTGCAGATTCCCTCCTAACAGCAAGCTTTAGGATAGGGTACTGAATTGTATCTTACTTTCGCCTAATAATGCGATTTTGGCAAAGAGAGTATCTCCCGCAGGGAAGCTGCTACCATCAAATGTTTGCCCTCATTACACTCCCCTCTGGAAGCGCTTTCACTGCAAGCTGCAGATTGCCTCCTAACAGCAAGCTTTAGGATAGGGTACTGAATTGTAACTTTACTGAGGCTAATAAGGCGATTTTAGCAAAGAGACTATCTCCCGCAGGGAAGCTGCTACCATCAAATATTTGCCCTCGTTAGACTCCCCTCTGGAAGCGCTTTCACTGCAAGCTGCAGATTCCCTTCTAACAGCAAGCTTTGGATAGGGTACTGAATTGTAACTTAACTGAGGCTAATAAGGCGATTTTGGCAAAGAGACTATCTCCCGCAGGGAAGCTGCTACCATCAAATATTAACCCTCATTAGACTCCCCTCTGGAAGCGCTTTCACTGCAAGCTGCAGATTCCCTCCTAACAGCAAGCTGTAGGATAGGGTACTGAATTGTAACTTAACTGAGGCTATTAAGGCGATTTTGGCAAAGAGAGTATCTCCCGCAGGGAAGCTGCTACCATCAAATGTTTGCCCTCATTAGACTCCCCTCTGGAAGCGCTTTCACTGCAAGCTGCAGATTCCCTCCTAACAGCAAGCTTTAGGATAGGGTACTGAATTGTAACTTACTTTCGCCTAATAATGCGATTTTGGCAAAGAGACTATCTCCCGCAGGGAAGCTGCTACCATCAAATGTTTGCCCTCATTAGACTCCCCTCTGGAAGCGCTTTCACTGCAAGCTGCAGATTGCCTCCTAACAGCAAGCTTTAGGATAGGGTACTGAATTGTAACTTAACTGAGGCTATTAAGGCGATTTTGGCAAAGAGAGTATCTCCCGCAGGGAAGCTGCTACCATCAAATGTTTGCCCTCATTCCACTCCCCTCTGGAAGCGCTTTCACTGCAAGCTGCAGATTCCCTCCTAACAGAAAGCTGTAGGATAGGGTACTGAATTGTAACTTAACTGAGGCTTATAAGGCGATTTTAGCAAAGAGAGTATCTCCCGCAGGGAAGCTGCTACCATCAAATGTTTGCCCTCATTAGACTCCCCTCTGGAAGCGCTTTCACTGCAAGCTGCAGATTCCCTCCTAACAGCAAGCTTTAGGATAGGGTACTGAATTGTAACTTACTTTCGCCTAATAATGCGATTTTGGCAAAGAGAGTATCTCCCGCAGGGAAGCTGTTACCATCAAATGTTTGCCCTCGTTAGACTCCCCTCTGGAAGCGCTTTCACTGCAAGCTGCAGATTCCCTCCTAACAGCAAGCTTTAGGATAGGGTACTGAATTGTAACTTAACTGAGGCTAATAAGGCGATTTTAGCAAAGAGACTATCTCCCGCAGGGAAGCTGCTACCATCAAATGCTTGCCCTCATTAGACTCCCCTCTGGAAGCGCTTTCACTGCAAGCTGCAGATTCCCTCCTAACAGCAAGCTGTAGGATAGGGTACTGAATTGTAACTTAACTGAGGCTAATAAGGCGATTTTGGCAAAGAGAGTATCTCCCGCAGGGAAGCTGCTACCATCAAATGCTTGCCCTCATTAGACTCCCCTCTGGAAGCGCTTTCACTGCAAGCTGCAGATTCCCTCCTAACAGCAAGCTGTAGGATAGGGTACTGAATTGTAACTTAACTGAGGCTAATAAGGCGATTTTAGCAAAGAGACTATCTCCCGCAGGGAAGCTGCTACCATCAAATGTTTCCCCTCATTCCACTCCCCTCTGGAAGCGCTTTCACTGCAAGCTGCAGATTCCCTCCTAACATCAAGCTTTAGGATAGGGTACTGAATTGAAACTTACTTTGGCCTAATAATGCGATTTTGGCAAAGAGAGTATCTCCCGCAGGGAAGCTGCTACCATCAAATATTTGCCCTCATTAGACTCCCCTCTGGAAGCGCTTTCACTGCAAGCTGCAGATTCCCTCCTAACAGCAAGCTTTAGGATAGGGTACTGAATTGTAACTTAACTGAGGCTAATAAGGCGATTTTGGCAAAGAGAGTATCTCCCGCAGGGAAGCTGTTACCATCAAATGTTTGCCCTCGTTACACTCCCCTCTGGAAGCGCTTTCACTGCAAGCTGCAGATTCCCTCCTAACAGCAAGCTTTAGGATAGGGTACTGAATTGAAACTTACTTTGGCCTAATAATGCTATTTTGGCAAAGAGACTATCTCCCGCAGGGAAGCTGTTACCATCAAATGTTTGCCCTCGTTAGACTACCCTCTGGAAGCGCATTCACTGCAAGCTGCAGATTCGCTCCTAACAGCAAGCTTTAGGATAGGGTACTGAATTTTATCTTAACTTTGGCTAATAAGGCGATTTTGGCAAAGAGACTATCTCCCGCAGGGAAGCTGCTACCATCAAATGCTTGCCCTCATTAGACTCCCCTCTGGAAGCGCTTTCACTGCAAGCTGCAGATTCCCTCCTAACAGCAAGCTTTAGGATAGGGTACTGAATTGTAACTTAACTGAGGCTATTAAGGCGATTTTGGCAAAGAGACTATCTCCCGCAGGGAAGCTGCTACCATCAAATGTTTGCCGTCATTACACTCCCCACTGGAAGCGCTTTCACTTCAAGCTGCAGATTCCCTCCTAACAGCAAGCTTTAGGATAGGGTACTGAATTGTAACTTACTTTCGCCTAATAATGCGATTATGGCAAAGAGACTATCTCCCGCAGGGAAGCTGCTACCATCAAATGTTTGCCCTCATTAGACTCCCCTCTGGAAGCGCTTTCACTGCAAGCTGCAGATTCCCTCCTAACAGCAAGCTTTAGGATAGGGTACTGAATTGTAACTTGCTTTCGCCTAATAATGCGATTTTGGCAAAGAGAGTATCTCCCGCAGGGAAGCTGCTACCATCAAATGCTTGCCCTCATTAGACTCCCCTCTGGAAGCGCTTTCACTGCAAGCTGCAGATTCCCTCCTAACAGCAAGCTGTAGGATAGGGTACTGAATTGTAACTTAACTGAGGCTAATAAGGCGATTTTGGCAAAGAGACTATCTCCCGCAGGGAAGCTGCTACCATCAAATGTTTGCCCTCATTAGACTCCCCTCTGGAAGCGCTTTCACTGCAAGCTGCAGATTCCCTCCTAACAGCAAGCTTTAGGATAGGGTACTGAATTGTAACTTAACTGAGGCTAATAAGGCGATTTTGGCAAAGAGACTATCTCCCGCAGGGAAGCTGCTACCATCAAATATTTGCCCTCGTTAGACTCCCCTCTGGAAGCGCTTTCACTGCAAGCTGCAGATTCCCTCCTAACAGCAAGCTTTAGGATAGGGTACTGAATTGTAACTTAACTGAGGCTAATAAGGCGATTTTGGCAAAGAGACTATCTCCCGCAGGGAAGCTGCTACCATCAAATGCTTGCCCTCATTAGACTCCCCTCTGGAAGCGCTTTCACTGCAAGCTGCAGATTCCCTCCTAACAGCAAGCTGTAGGATAGGGTACTGAATTGTAACTTAACTGAGGCTAATAAGGCGATTTTAGCAAAGAGAGTATCTCCCGCAGGGAAGCTGCTACCATCAAATGTTTGCCCTCATTACACTCCCCTCTGGAAGCGCTTTCACTGCAAGCTGCAGATTCCCTCCTAACAGCAAGCTTTAGGATAGGGTACTGAATTGAAACTTACTTTGGCCTAATAATGCGATTTTGGCAAAGAGACTATCTCCCGCAGGGAAGCTGTTACTATCAAATGTTTGCCCTCGTTAGACTACCCTCTGGAAGCGCATTCACTGCAAGCTGCAGATTCGCTCCTAACAGCAAGCTTTAGGATAGGGTACTGAATTGTAACTTAACTGAGGCTAATAAGGCGATTTTAGCAAAGAGACTATCTCCCGCAGGGAAGCTGCTACCATCAAATGCTTGCCCTCATTAGACTCCCCTCTGGAAGCGCTTTCACTGCAAGCTGCAGATTCCCTCGTAACAGCAAGCTGTAGGATAGGGTACTGAATTGTAACTTAACTGCGGCTAATAAGGCGATTTTGGCAAAGAGACTATCTCCCGCAGGGAAGCTGCTACCATCAAATGCTTGCCCTCATTAGACTCCCCTCTGGAAGCGCTTTCACTGCAAGCTGCAGATTCCCTCCTAACAGCAAGCTGTAGGATAGGGTACTGAATTGTAACTTAACTGAGGCTAATAAGGCGATTTTGGCAAAGAGACTATCTCCCGCAGGGAAGCTGCTACCATCAAATGTTTGCCCTCATTAGACTCCCCTCTGGAAGCGCTTTCACTGCAAGCTGCAGATTCCCTCCTAACAGCAAGCTTTAGGATAGGGTACTGAATTGTAACTTACTTTCGCCTAATAACGCGATTTTGGCAAAGAGACAATCTCCCGCAGGGAAGCTGCTACCATCAAATGTTTGCCCTCATTAGACTCCCCTCTGGAAGCGCTTTCACTGCAAGCTGCAGATTCCCTCCTAACAGCAAGCTTTAGGATAGGGTACTGAATTGTAACTTACTTTCGCCTAATAATGCGATTTTGGCAAAGAGAGTATCTCCCGCAGGGAAGCTGCTACCATCAAATGTTTGCCCTCGTTAGACTCCCCTCTGGAAGCGCTTTCACTGCAAGCTGCAGATTCCCTCCTAACAGCAAGCTTTAGGATAGGGTACTGAATTGTAACTTAACTGAGGCTAATAAGGCGATTTTGGCAAAGAGACTATCTCCCGCAGGGAAGCTGCTACCATCAAATGCTTGCCCTCATTAGACTCCCCTCTGGAAGCGCTTTCACTGCAAGCTGCAGATTCCCTCCTAACAGCAAGCTTTAGGATAGGGTACTGAATTGTAACTTAACTGAGGCTAATAAGGCGATTTTAGCAAAGAGACTATCTCCCGCAGGGAAGCTGCTACCATCAAATGTTTCCCCTCATTCCACTCCCCTCTGGAAGCGCTTTCACTGCAAGCTGCAGATTCCCTCCTAACAGCAAGCTTTAGGATAGGGTACTGAATTTTAACTTTACTGAGGCTAATAAGGCGATTTTGGCAAAGAGAGTATCTCCCGCAGGGAAGCTGCTACCATCAAATATTTGCCCTCGTTAGACTCCCCTCTGGAAGCGCTTTCACTGCAAGCAGCAGATTCCCTTCTAACAGCAAGCTTTGGATAGGGTACTGAATTGTAACTTAACTGAGGCTAATAAGGCGATTTTGGCAAAGAGACTATCTCCCGCAGGGAAGCTGCTACCATCAAATGCTTGCCCTCATTAGACTCCCCTCTGGAAGCGCTTTCACTGCAAGCTGCAGATTGCCTCCTAACAGCAAGCTTTAGGATAGGGTACTGAATTGTAACTTACTTTCGCCTAATAATGCGATTTTGGCAAAGAGACTATCTCCCGCAGGGAAGATGCTACCATCAAATATATGCCCTCATTAGACTCCCCTCTGGAAGCGCTTTCACTGCAAGCTGCAGATTCCCTCCTAACAGCAAGCTTTAGGATAGGGTACTGAATTGTAACTTAACTGCGGCTACTAAGGCGATTGTGGCAAAGAGACAATCTCCCGCAGGGAAGCTGCTACCATCAAATGTTTGCCCTCATTAGACTCCCCTCTGGAAGCGCTTTCACTGCAAGCTGCAGATTCCCTCCTAACAGCAAGCTTTAGGATAGGGTACTGAATTGTAACTTACTTTCGCCTAATAACGCGATTTTGGCAAAGAGACTATCTCCCGCAGGGAAGCTGCTACCATCAAATGTTTGCCCTCATTAGACTCCCCTCTGGAAGCGCTTTCACTGCAAGCTGCAGATTCCCTCCTAACAGCAAGCTTTAGGATAGGGTACTGAATTGTAACTTACTTTCGCCTAATAAAGCGATTTTGGCAAAGAGACTATCTCCCGCAGGGAAGCTGCTACCATCAAATGTTTGCCGTCATTACACTCCCCACTGGAAGCGCTTTCACTTCAAGCTGCAGATTCCCTCCTAACAGCAAGCTTTAGGATAGGGTACTGAATTGTAACTTACTTTCGCCTAATAATGCGATTTTGGCAAAGAGACTATCTCCCGCAGGGAAGCTGTTACTATCAAATGTTTGCCCTCGTTAGACTACCCTCTGGAAGCGCATTCACTGCAAGCTGCAGATTCGCTCCTAACAGCAAGCTTTAGGATAGGGTACTGAATTGTAACTTAACTGAGGCTAATAAGGCGATTTTAGCAAAGAGACTATCTCCCGCAGGGAAGCTGCTACCATCAAATGCTTGCCCTCATTAGACTCCCCTCTGGAAGCACTTTCACTGCAAGCTGCAGATTCCCTCCTAACAGCAAGCTGTAGGATAGGGTACTGAATTGTAACTTAACTGCGGCTAATAAGGCGATTTTGGCAAAGAGAATATCTCCCGCAGGGAAGCTGCTACCATCAAATGTTTGCCCTCATTAGACTCCCCTCTGGAAGCGCTTTCACTGCAAGCTGCAGATTCCCTCCTAACAGCAAGCTTTAGGATAGGGTACTGAATTGTAACTTACTTTCGCCTAATAATGCGATTTTGGCAAAGAGACTATCTCCCGCAGGGAAGCTGCTACCATCAAATATATGCCCTCATTAGACTCCCCTCTGGAAGCGCTTTCACTGCAAGCTGCAGATTCCCTCCTAACAGCAAGCTTTAGGATAGGGTACTGAATTGTAACTTAACTGAGGCTATTAAGGCGATTTTGGCAAAGAGATTATCTCCCGCAGGGAAGCTGCTACCATCAAATGTTTGCCGTCATTACACTCCCCACTGGAAGCGCTTTAACTTCAAGCTGCAGATTCCCTCCTAACAGCAAGCTTTAGGATAGGGTACTGAATTGTAACTTACTTTCGCCTAAGAATGCGATTTTGGCAAAGAGACTATCTCCCGCAGGGAAGCTGTTACTATCAAATGTTTGCCCTCGTTAGACTACCCTCTGGAAGCGCATTCACTGCAAGCTGCAGATTCGCTCCTAACAGCAAGCTTTAGGATAGGGTACTGAATTGTAACTTAACTGAGGCTAATAATGCGATTTTGGCAAAGAGACTATCTCCCGCAGGGAAGCTGTTACTATCAAATGTTTGCCCTCGTTAGACTACCCTCTGGAAGCGCATTCACTGCAAGCTGCAGATTCGCTCCTAACAGCAAGCTTTAGGATAGGGTACTGAATTGTAACTTAACTGAGGCTAATAAGGCGATTTTAGCAAAGAGACTATCTCCCGCAGGGAAGCTGCTACCATCAAATGCTTGCCCTCATTAGACTCCCCTCTGGAAGCACTTTCACTGCAAGCTGCAGATTCCCTCCTAACAGCAAGCTGTAGGATAGGGTACTGAATTGTAACTTAACTGCGGCTAATAAGGCGATTTTGGCAAAGAGAATATCTCCCGCAGGGAAGCTGCTACCATCAAATGCTTGCCCTCATTAGACTCCCCTCTGGAAGCGCTTTCACTGCAAGCTGCAGATTCCCTCCTAACAGCAAGCTGTAGGATAGGGTACTGAATTGTAACTTAACTGAGGCTAATAAGGCGATTTTAGCAAAGAGACTATCTCCCGCAGGGAAGCTGCTACCATCAAATGTTTCCCCTCATTCCACTCCCCTCTGGAAGCGCTTTCACTGCAAGCTGCAGATTCCCTCCTAACATCAAGCTTTAGGATAGGGTACTGAATTGTAACTTACTTTCGCCTAATAATGCGATTTTGGCAAAGAGAGTATCTCCCGCAGGGAAGATGCTACCATCAAATATTTGCCCTCATTAGACTCCCCTCTGGAAGCGCTTTCACTGCAAGCTTCAGATTCCCTCCTAACAGCAAGCTTTAGGATAGGGTACTGAATTGTAACTTAACTGAGGCTAATAAGGCGATTTTGGCAAAGAGAGTATCTCCCGCAGGGAAGCTGTTACCATCAAATGTTTGCCCTCGTTACACTCCCCTCTGGAAGCGCTTTCACTGCAAGCTGCAGATTCCCTCCTAACAGCAAGCTTTAGGATAGGGTACTGAATTGAAACTTACTTTGGCCTAATAATGCGATTTTGGCAAAGAGACTATCTCCCGCAGGGAAGCTGTTACCATCAAATGTTTGCCCTCGTTAGACTACCCTCTGGAAGCGCATTCACTGCAAGCTGCAGATTCGCTCCTAACAGCAAGCTTTAGGATAGGGTACTGAATTTTAACTTAACTTTGGCTAATAAGGCGATTTTGGCAAAGAGACTATCTCCCGCAGGGAAGCTGCTACCATCAAATGCTTGCCCTCATTAGACTCCCCTCTGGAAGCGCTTTCACTGCAAGCTGCAGATTCCCTCCTAACAGCAAGCTTTAGGATAGGGTACTGAATTGTATCTTACTTTCGCCTAATAATGCGATTTTGGCAAAGAGAGTATCTCCCGCAGGGAAGCTGCTACCATCAAATGTTTGCCCTCATTACACTCCCCTCTGGAAGCGCTTTCACTGCAAGCTGCAGATTCCCTCCTAACAGCAAGCTTTAGGATAGGGTACTGAATTGTATCTTACTTTCGCCTAATAATGCGATTTTGGCAAAGAGAGTATCTCCCGCAGGGAAGCTGTTACCATCAAATGTTTGCCCTCGTTACACTCCCCTCTGGAAGCGCTTTCACTGCAAGCTGCAGATTCCCTCCTAACAGCAAGCTTTAGGATAGGGTACTGAATTGTATCTTACTTTCGCCTAATAATGCGATTTTGGCAAAGAGAGTATCTCCCGCAGGGAAGCTGCTACCATCAAATGTTTGCCCTCATTACACTCCCCTCTGGAAGCGCTTTCACTGCAAGCTGCAGATTCCCTCCTAACAGCAAGCTGTAGGATAGGGTACTGAATTGTAACTTAACTGAGGCTAATAAGGCGATTTTAGCAAAGAGACTATCTCCCGCAGGGAAGCTGCTACCATCAAATGTTTCCCCTCATTCCACTCCCCTCTGGAAGCGCTTTCACTGCAAGCTGCAGATTCCCTCCTAACATCAAGCTTTAGGATAGGGTACTGAATTGTAACTTACTTTCGCCTAATAATGCGATTTTGGCAAAGAGAGTATCTCCCGCAGGGAAGATGCTACCATCAAATATTTGCCCTCATTAGACTCCCCTCTGGAAGCGCTTTCACTGCAAGCTTCAGATTCCCTCCTAACAGCAAGCTTTAGGATAGGGTACTGAATTGTAACTTAACTGAGGCTAATAATGCGATTTTGGCAAAGAGAGTATCTCCCGCAGGGAAGCTGTTACCATCAAATGTTTGCCCTCGTTACACTCCCCTCTGGAAGCGCTTTCACTGCAAGCTGCAGATTCCCTCCTAACAGCAAGCTTTAGGATAGGGTACTGAATTGAAACTTACTTTGGCCTAATAATGCGATTTTGGCAAAGAGACTATCTCCCGCAGGGAAGCTGTTACCATCAAATGTTTGCCCTCGTTAGACTACCCTCTGGAAGCGCATTCACTGCAAGCTGCAGATTCGCTCCTAACAGCAAGCTTTAGGATAGGGTACTGAATTTTAACTTAACTTTGGCTAATAAGGCGATTTTGGCAAAGAGACTATCTCCCGCAGGGAAGCTGCTACCATCAAATGCTTGCCCTCATTAGACTCCCCTCTGGAAGCGCTTTCACTGCAAGCTGCAGATTCCCTCCTAACAGCAAGCTTTAGGATAGGGTACTGAATTGTAACTTAACTGAGGCTAATAAGGCGATTTTGGCAAAGAGATTATCTCCCGCAGGGAAGCTGCTACCATCAAATGTTTGCCGTCATTGCACTCCCCACTGGAAGCGCTTTCACTTCAAGCTGCAGATTCCCTCCTAACAGCAAGCTTTAGGATAGGGTACTGAATTGTAACTTACTTTCGCCTAATAATGCGATTTTGGCAAAGAGAGTATCTCCCGCAGGGAAGCTGCTACCATCAAATGTTTGCCCTCATTACACTCCCCTCTGGAAGCGCTTTCACTGCAAGCTGCAGATTGCCTCCTAACAGCAAGCTTTAGGATAGGGTACTGAATTGTAACTTTACTGAGGCTAATAAGGCGATTTTAGCAAAGAGACTATCTCCCGCAGGGAAGCTGCTACCATCAAATATTTGCCCTCGTTAGACTCCCCTCTGGAAGCGCTTTCACTGCAAGCTGCAGATTCCCTTCTAACAGCAAGCTTTGGATAGGGTACTGAATTGTAACTTAACTGAGGCTAATAAGGCGATTTTGGCAAAGAGACTATCTCCCGCAGGGAAGCTGCTACCATCAAATGCTTGCCCTCATTAGACTCCCCTCTGGAAGCGCTTTCACTGCAAGCTGCAGATTCCCTCCTAACAGCAAGCTGTAGGACAGTGTACTGAATTGTAACTTAACTGCGGCTAATAAGGCGATTTTGGCAAAGAGAGTATCTCCCGCAGGGAAGATGCTACCATCAAATATTTGCCCTCATTAGACTCCCCTCTGGAAGCGCTTTCACTGCAAGCTGCAGATTCCCTCCTAACAGCAAGCTTTAGGATAGGGTACTGAATTGTAACTTACTTTCGCCTAATAATGCGATTTTGGCAAAGAGACTATCTCCCGCAGGGAAGATGCTACCATCAAATATATGCCCTCATTAGACTCCCCTCTGGAAGCGCTTTCACTGCAAGCTGCAGATTCCCTCCTAACAGCAAGCTTTAGGATAGGGTACTGAATTGTAACTTAACTGAGGCTAATAAGGCGATTTTAGCAAAGAGACTATCTCCCGCAGGGAAGCTGTTTTCATCAAATGCTTGCCCTCATTACACTCCCCTCTGGAAGCGCTTTCACTGCAAGCTGCAGATTCCCTCCTAACAGCAAGCTGTAGGATAGGGTACTGAATTGTAACTTAACTGCGGCTAATAAGGCGATTTTGGCAAAGAGAATATCTCCCGCAGGGAAGCTGCTACCATCAAATGCTTGCCCTCATTAGACTCCCCTCTGGAAGCGCTTTCACTGCAAGCTGCAGATTCCCTCCTAACAGCAAGCTTTACGATAGGGTACTGAATTGTAACTTAACTGCGGCTAATAAGGCGATTTTGGCAAAGAGAGTATCTCCCGCAGGGAAGCTGCTACCATCAAATGTTTGCCCTCATTAGACTCCCCTCTGGAAGCGCTTTCACTGCAAGCTGCAGATTCCCTCCTAACATCAAGCTTTAGGATAGGGTACTGAATTGTAACTTACTTTCGCCTAATAATGCGATTTTGGCAAAGAGAGTATCTCCCGCAGGGAAGATGCTACCATCAAATATTTGCCCTCATTAGACTCCCCTCTGGAAGCGCTTTCACTGCAAGCTGCAGATTCCCTCCTAACAGCAAGCTTTAGGATAGGGTACTGAATTGTAACTTACTTTCGCCTAATAATGCGATTTTGGCAAAGAGAGTATCTCCCGCAGGGAAGCTGTTACCATCAAATGTTTGCCCTCGTTACACTCCCCTCTGGAAGCGCTTTCACTGCAAGCTGCAGATTCCCTCCTAACAGCAAGCTTTAGGATAGGGTACTGAATTGAAACTTACTTTGGCCTAATAATGCGATTTTGGCAAAGAGACTATCTCCCGCAGGGAAGCTGTTACCATCAAATGTTTGCCCTCGTTAGACTACCCTCTGGAAGCGCATTCACTGCAAGCTGCAGATTCGCTCCTAACAGCAAGCTTTAGGATAGGGTACTGAATTTTTACTTAACTTTGGCTAATAAGGCGATTTTGGCAAAGAGACTATCTCCCGCAGGGAAGCTGCTACCATCAAATGCTTGCCCTCATTAGACTCCCCTCTGGAAGCGCTTTCACTGCAAGCTGCAGATTCCCTCCTAACAGCAAGCTTTAGGATAGGGTACTGAATTGTAACTTACTTTCGCCTAATAATGCGATTTTGGAAAAGAGATTATCTCCCGCAGGGAAGCTGCTACCATCAAATATTAACCCTCATTAGACTCCCCTCTGGAAGCGCTTTCACTGCAAGCTGCAGATTCCCTCCAAACAGCAAGCTTTAGGATAGGGTACTGAATTGTAACTTAACTGAGGCTAATAAGGCGATTTTAGCAAAGAGACTATCTCCCGCAGGGAAGCTGCTACCATCAAATGTTTGCCCTCGTTAGACTCCCCTCTGGAAGCGCTTTCACTGCAAGCTGCAGATTCCCTCCTAACAGCAAGCTTTAGGATAGGGTACTGAATTGTAACTTAACTGAGGCTAATAAGGCGATTTTGGCAAAGAGACTATCTCCCGCAGGGAAGCTGCTACCATCAAATGTTTGCCCTCATTAGACTCCCCTCTGGAAGCGCTTTCACTGCAAGCTGCAGATTCCCTCCTAACGGCAAGCTTTAGGATAGGGTACTGAATTGTAACTTACTTTCGCCTAATAACGCGATTTTGGCAAAGAGACTATCTCCCGCAGGGAAGCTGCTACCATCAAATCTTTGCCCTCATTACACTCCCCTCTGGAAGCGCTTTCACTGCAAGCTACAGATTCCCTCCTAACAGCAAGCTGTAGGACAGTGTACTGAATTGTAACTTAACTGAGGCTAATAAGGCGATTTTGGCAAAGAGAATATCTCCCGCAGGGAAGCTGCTACCATCAAATGCTTGCCCTCATTACACTCCCCTCTGGAAGCGCTTTCACTGCAAGCTGCAGATTGCCTCCTAACAGCAAGCTTTAGGATAGGGTACTGAATTGTATCTTACTTTCGCCTAATAATGCGATTTTGGCAAAGAGAGTATCTCCCGCAGGGAAGCTGCTACCATCAAATGTTTGCCCTCATTACACTCCCCTCTGGAAGCGCTTTCACTGCAAGCTGCAGATTGCCTCCTAACAGCAAGCTTTGTATAGGGTACTGAATTGTAACTTAACTGAGGCTAATAAGGCGATTTTGGCAAAGAGACTATCTCCCGCAGGGAAGCTGCTACCATCAAATATTTGCCCTCGTTAGACTCCCCTCTGGAAGCGCTTTCACTGCAAGCTGCAGATTCCCTTCTAACAGCAAGCTTTGGATAGGGTACTGAATTGTAACTTAACTGAGGCTAATAAGGCGATTTTGGCAAAGAGACTATCTCCCGCAGGGAAGCTGCTACCATCAAATGCTTGCCCTCATTAGACTCCCCTCTGGAAGCGCTTTCACTGCAAGCTGCAGATTCCCT
The DNA here is from genome assembly GCF_032191515.1 of Phaenicophaeus curvirostris. Taxonomy (NCBI): domain Eukaryota; kingdom Metazoa; phylum Chordata; class Aves; order Cuculiformes; family Cuculidae; genus Phaenicophaeus; species Phaenicophaeus curvirostris. Next base: position 41,190,013 of record NC_091394.1, read on the forward strand.
CCTAACAGCAAGCTGTAGGACAGTGTACTGAATTGTAACTTAACTGCGGCTAATAAGGCGATTTTGGCAAAGAGAGTATCTCCCGCAGGGAAGATGCTACCATCAAATATTTGCCCTCATTAGACTCCCCTCTGGAAGCGCTTTCACTGCAAGCTGCAGATTCCCTCCTAACAGCAAGCTTTAGGATAGGGTACTGAATTGTAACTTACTTTCGCCTAATAATGCGATTTTGGCAAAGAGACTATCTCCCGCAGGGAAGATGCTACCATCAAATATATGCCCTCATTAGACTCCCCTCTGGAAGCGCTTTCACTGCAAGCTGCAGATTCCCTCCTAACAGCAAGCTTTAGGATAGGGTACTGAATTGTAACTTAACTGAGGCTAATAAGGCGATTTTAGCAAAGAGACTATCTCCCGCAGGGAAGCTGTTTTCATCAAATGCTTGCCCTCATTACACTCCCCTCTGGAAGCGCTTTCACTGCAAGCTGCAGATTCCCTCCTAACAGCAAGCTGTAGGATAGGGTACTGAATTGTAACTTAACTGCGGCTAATAAGGCGATTTTGGCAAAGAGAATATCTCCCGCAGGGAAGCTGCTACCATCAAATGCTTGCCCTCATTAGACTCCCCTCTGGAAGCGCTTTCACTGCAAGCTGCAGATTCCCTCCTAACAGCAAGCTTTACGATAGGGTACTGAATTGTAACTTAACTGCGGCTAATAAGGCGATTTTGGCAAAGAGAGTATCTCCCGCAGGGAAGCTGCTACCATCAAATGTTTGCCCTCATTAGACTCCCCTCTGGAAGCGCTTTCACTGCAAGCTGCAGATTCCCTCCTAACATCAAGCTTTAGGATAGGGTACTGAATTGTAACTTACTTTCGCCTAATAATGCGATTTTGGCAAAGAGAGTATCTCCCGCAGGGAAGATGCTACCATCAAATATTTGCCCTCATTAGACTCCCCTCTGGAAGCGCTTTCACTGCAAGCTGCAGATTCCCTCCTAACAGCAAGCTTTAGGATAGGGTACTGAATTGTAACTTACTTTCGCCTAATAATGCGATTTTGGCAAAGAGAGTATCTCCCGCAGGGAAGCTGTTACCATCAAATGTTTGCCCTCGTTACACTCCCCTCTGGAAGCGCTTTCACTGCAAGCTGCAGATTCCCTCCTAACAGCAAGCTTTAGGATAGGGTACTGAATTGAAACTTACTTTGGCCTAATAATGCGATTTTGGCAAAGAGACTATCTCCCGCAGGGAAGCTGTTACCATCAAATGTTTGCCCTCGTTAGACTACCCTCTGGAAGCGCATTCACTGCAAGCTGCAGATTCGCTCCTAACAGCAAGCTTTAGGATAGGGTACTGAATTTTTACTTAACTTTGGCTAATAAGGCGATTTTGGCAAAGAGACTATCTCCCGCAGGGAAGCTGCTACCATCAAATGCTTGCCCTCATTAGACTCCCCTCTGGAAGCGCTTTCACTGCAAGCTGCAGATTCCCTCCTAACAGCAAGCTTTAGGATAGGGTACTGAATTGTAACTTCCTTTCGCCTAATAATGCGATTTTGGAAAAGAGATTATCTCCCGCAGGGAAGCTGCTACCATCAAATATTAACCCTCATTAGACTCCCCTCTGGAAGCGCTTTCACTGCAAGCTGCAGATTCCCTCCAAACAGCAAGCTTTAGGATAGGGTACTGAATTGTAACTTAACTGAGGCTAATAAGGCGATTTTAGCAAAGAGACTATCTCCCGCAGGGAAGCTGCTACCATCAAATGTTTGCCCTCGTTAGACTCCCCTCTGGAAGCGCTTTCACTGCAAGCTGCAGATTCCCTCCTAACAGCAAGCTTTAGGATAGGGTACTGAATTGTAACTTAACTGAGGCTAATAAGGCGATTTTGGCAAAGAGACTATCTCCCGCAGGGAAGCTGCTACCATCAAATGCTTGCCCTCATTAGACTCCCCTCTGGAAGCGCTTTCACTGCAAGCTGCAGATTCCCTCCTAACAGCAAGCTTTAGGATAGGGTACTGAATTGTAACTTAACTGCGGCTACTAAGGCGATTATGGCAAAGAGACAATCTCCCGCAGGGAAGCTGCTACCATCAAATGTTTGCCCTCATTAGACTCCCCTCTGGAAGCGCTTTCACTGCAAGCTGCAGATTCCCTCCTAACAGCAAGCTTTAGGATAGGGTACTGAATTGTAACTTACTTTCGCCTAATAACGCGATTTTGGCAAAGAGAGTATCTCCCGCAGGGAAGCTGCTACCATCAAATGTTTGCCCTCATTAGACTCCCCTCTGGAAGCGCTTTCACTGCAAGCTGCAGATTCCCTCCTAACGGCAAGCTTTAGGATAGGGTACTGAATTGTAACTTACTTTCGCCTAATAATGCGATTTTGGCAAAGAGACTATCTCCCGCAGGGAAGCTGCTACCATCAAATCTTTGCCCTCATTACACTCCCCTCTGGAAGCGCTTTCACTGCAAGCTACAGATTCCCTCCTAACAGCAAGCTGTAGGACAGTGTACTGAATTGTAACTTAACTGAGGCTAATAAGGCGATTTTGGCAAAGAGAATATCTCCCGCAGGGAAGCTGCTACCATCAAATGCTTGCCCTCATTACACTCCCCTCTGGAAGCGCTTTCACTGCAAGCTGCAGATTGCCTCCTAACAGCAAGCTTTAGGATAGGGTACTGAATTGTATCTTACTTTCGCCTAATAATGCGATTTTGGCAAAGAGAGTATCTCCCGCAGGGAAGCTGCTACCATCAAATGTTTGCCCTCATTACACTCCCCTCTGGAAGCGCTTTCACTGCAAGCTGCAGATTGCCTCCTAACAGCAAGCTTTGTATAGGGTACTGAATTGTAACTTAACTGAGGCTAATAAGGCGATTTTGGCAAAGAGACTATCTCCCGCAGGGAAGCTGCTACCATCAAATGCTTGCCCTCATTAGACTCCCCTCTGGAAGCGCTTTCACTGCAAGCTGCAGATTCCCTCCTAACAGCAAGCTTTAGGATAGGGTACTGAATTGTAACTTACTTTCGCCTAATAATGCGATTTTGACAAAGAGAGTATCTCCCGCAGGGAAGATGCTACCATCAAATATTTGCCCTCATTAGACTCCCCTCTGGAAGCGCTTTCACTGCAAGCTGCAGATTCCCTCCTAACAGCAAGCTTTAGGATAGGGTACTGAATTGTAACTTACTTTCGCCTAATAATGCGATTTTGGCAAAGAGAGTATCTCCCGCAGGGAAGATGCTACCATCAAATATATGCCCTCATTAGACTCCCCTCTGGAAGCGCTTTCACTGCAAGCTGCAGATTCCCTCCTAACAGCAAGCTTTAGGATAGGGTACTGAATTGTAACTTAACTGCGGCTAATAAGGCGATTTTGGCAAAGAGACTATCTCCCGCAGGGAAGCTGCTACCATCAAATGTTTGCCCTCATTAGACTCCCCTCTGGAAGCGCTTTCACTGCAAGCTGCAGATTCCCTCCTAACAGCAAGCTTTACGATAGGGTACTGAATTGTAACTTAACTGCGGCTAATAAGGCGATTTCGGCAAAGAGAATATCTTCCGCAGGGAAGCTGCTACCATCAAATGCTTGCCCTCATTAGACTACCCTCTGGAAGCGCTTTCACTGCAAGCTGCAGATTCCCTCCTAACAGCAAGCTTTAGGATAGGGTACTGAATTGTAACTTACTTTCGCCTAATAATGCGATTTTGGCAAAGAGAGTATCTCCCGCAGGGAAGCTGCTACCATCAAATGTTTGCCCTCATTAGACTCCCCTCTGGAAGCGCTTTCACTGCAAGCTGCAGATTCCCTCCTAACAGCAAGCTGTAGGACAGTGTACTGAATTGTAACTTAACTGCGGCTAATAAGGCGATTTTGGCAAAGAGAGTATCTCCCGCAGGGAAGATGCTACCATCAAATGCTTGCCCTCATTAGACTCCCCTCTGGAAGCGCTTTCACTGCAAGCTGCAGATTCCCTCCTAACAGCAAGCTTTAGGATAGGGTACTGAATTGTAACTTACTTTCGCCTAATAATGCGATTTTGGCAAAGAGATTATCTCCCGCAGGGAAGCTGCTACCATCAAATGCTTGCCCTCATTAGACTCCCCTCTGGAAGCGCTTTCACTGCAAGCTGCAGATTGCCTCCTAACAGCAAGCTTTAGGATAGGGTACTGAATTGTAACTTTACTGAGGCTAATAAGGCGATTTTAGCAAAGAGACTATCTCCCGCAGGGAAGCTGCTACCATCAAATATTTGCCCTCGTTAGACTCCCCTCTGGAAGCGCTTTCACTGCAAGCTGCAGATTCCCTCCTAACAGCAAGCTTTAGGATAGGGTACTGAATTGTAACTTAACTGAGGCTAATAAGGCGATTTTGGCAAAGAGACTATCTCCCGCAGGGAAGCTGCTACCATCAAATGCTTGCCCTCATTAGACTCCCCTCTGGAAGCGCTTTCACTGCAAGCTGCAGATTCCCTCCTAACAGCAAGCTTTAGGACAGTGTACTGAATTGTAACTTTACTGAGGCTAATAAGGCGATTTTAGCAAAGAGACTATCTCCCGCAGGGAAGCTGCTACCATCAAATGTTTGCCCTCATTACACTCCCCTCTGGAAGCGCTTTCACTGCAAGCTGCAGATTCCCTCCTAACATCAAGCTTTAGGATAGGGTACTGAATTGTAACTTACGTTCGCCTAATAACGCGATTTTGGCAAAGAGAGTATCTCCCGCAGGGAAGCTGCTACCATCAAATGTTTGCCCTCATTAGACACCCCTCTGGAAGCGCTTTCACTGCAAGCTGCAGATTCCCTCCTAACGGCAAGCTTTAGGATAGGGTACTGAATTGTAACTTACTTTCGCCTAATAATGCGATTTTGGCAAAGAGACTATCTCCCGCAGGGAAGCTGCTACCATCAAATCTTTGCCCTCATTACACTCCCCTCTGGAAGCGCTTTCACTGCAAGCTGCAGATTCCCTCCTAACAGCAAGCTTTAGGATAGGGTACTGAATTGTATCTTACTTTCGCCTAATAATGCGATTTTGGCAAAGAGAGTATCTCCCGCAGGGAAGCTGCTACCATCAAATGTTTGCCCTCATTACACTCCCCTCTGGAAGCGCTTTCACTGCAAGCTGCAGATTGCCTCCTAACAGCAAGCTTTGTATAGGGTACTGAATTGTAACTTAACTGAGGCTAATAAGGCGATTTTGGCAAAGAGACTATCTCCCGCAGGGAAGCTGCTACCATCAAATGCTTGCCCTCATTAGACTCCCCTCTGGAAGCGCTTTCACTGCAAGCTGCAGATTCCCTCCTAACAGCAAGCTTTAGGATAGGGTACTGAATTGTAACTTACTTTCGCCTAATAATGCGATTTTGGCAAAGAGAGTATCTCCCGCAGGGAAGCTGTTACCATCAAATGTTTGCCCTCGTTACACTCCCCTCTGGAAGCGCTTTCACTGCAAGCTGCAGATTCCCTCCTAACAGCAAGCTTTAGGATAGGGTACTGAATTGAAACTTACTTTGGCCTAATAATGCGATTTTGGCAAAGAGACTATCTCCCGCAGGGAAGCTGTTACCATCAAATGTTTGCCCTCGTTAGACTACCCTCTGGAAGCGCATTCACTGCAAGCTGCAGATTCGCTCCTAACAGCAAGCTTTAGGATAGGGTACTGAATTTTTACTTAACTTTGGCTAATAAGGCGATTTTGGCAAAGAGACTATCTCCCGCAGGGAAGCTGCTACCATCAAATGCTTGCCCTCATTAGACTCCCCTCTGGAAGCGCTTTCACTGCAAGCTGCAGATTCCCTCCTAACAGCAAGCTTTAGGATAGGGTACTGAATTGTATCTTACTTTCGCCTAATAATGCGATTTTGGCAAAGAGAGTATCTCCCGCAGGGAAGCTGCTACCATCAAATGTTTGCCCTCATTACACTCCCCTCTGGAAGCGCTTTCACTGCAAGCTGCAGATTGCCTCCTAACAGCAAGCTTTGTATAGGGTACTGAATTGTAACTTAACTGAGGCTAATAAGGCGATTTTGGCAAAGAGACTATCTCCCGCAGGGAAGCTGCTACCATCAAATGCTTGCCCTCATTAGACTCCCCTCTGGAAGCGCTTTCACTGCAAGCTGCAGATTCCCTCCTAACAGCAAGCTTTAGGATAGGGTACTGAATTGTAACTTACTTTCGCCTAATAATGCGATTTTGGCAAAGAGAGTATCTCCCGCAGGGAAGATGCTACCATCAAATATTTGCCCTCATTAGACTCCCCTCTGGAAGCGCTTTCACTGCAAGCTGCAGATTCCCTCCTAACAGCAAGCTTTAGGATAGGGTACTGAATTGTAACTTACTTTCGCCTAATAATGCGATTTTGGCAAAGAGAGTATCTCCCGCAGGGAAGATGCTACCATCAAATATATGCCCTCATTAGACTCCCCTCTGGAAGCGCTTTCACTGCAAGCTGCAGATTCCCTCCTAACAGCAAGCTTTAGGATAGGGTACTGAATTGTAACTTAACTGCGGCTAATAAGGCGATTTTGGCAAAGAGACTATCTCCCGCAGGGAAGCTGCTACCATCAAATGTTTGCCCTCATTAGACTCCCCTCTGGAAGCGCTTTCACTGCAAGCTGCAGATTCCCTCCTAACAGCAAGCTGTAGGACAGTGTACTGAATTGTAACTTAACTGCGGCTAATAAGGCGATTTCGGCAAAGAGAATATCTTCCGCAGGGAAGCTGCTACCATCAAATGCTTGCCCTCATTAGACTACCCTCTGGAAGCGCTTTCACTGCAAGCTGCAGATTCCCTCCTAACAGCAAGCTTTAGGATAGGGTACTGAATTGTAACTTACTTTCGCCTAATAATGCGATTTTGGCAAAGAGAGTATCTCCCGCAGGGAAGCTGCTACCATCAAATGTTTGCCCTCATTAGACTCCCCTCTGGAAGCGCTTTCACTGCAAGCTGCAGATTCCCTCCTAACAGCAAGCTGTAGGACAGTGTACTGAATTGTAACTTAACTGCGGCTAATAAGGCGATTTTGGCAAAGAGAGTATCTCCCGCAGGGAAGATGCTACCATCAAATGCTTGCCCTCATTAGACTCCCCTCTGGAAGCGCTTTCACTGCAAGCCCAAGATTCCCTCCAAACAGCAAGCTTTAGGATAGGGTACTGAATTGTAACTTACTTTCGCCTAATAATGCGATTTTGGCAAAGAGATTATCTCCCGCAGGGAAGCTGCTACCATCAAATGCTTGCCCTCATTAGACTCCCCTCTGGAAGCGCTTTCACTGCAAGCTGCAGATTGCCTCCTAACAGCAAGCTTTAGGATAGGGTACTGAATTGTAACTTTACTGAGGCTAATAAGGCGATTTTAGCAAAGAGACTATCTCCCGCAGGGAAGCTGCTACCATCAAATATTTGCCCTCGTTAGACTCCCATCTGGAAGCGCTTTCACTGCAAGCTGCAGATTCCCTCCTAACAGCAAGCTTTAGGATAGGGTACTGAATTGTAACTTAACTGAGGCTAATAAGGCGATTTTGGCAAAGAGACTATCTCCCGCAGGGAAGCTGCTACCATCAAATGCTTGCCCTCATTAGACTCCCCTCTGGAAGCGCTTTCACTGCAAGCTGCAGATTCCCTCCTAACAGCAAGCTTTAGGATAGGGTACTGAATTGTAACTTACTTTCGCCTAATAATGCGATTTTGGCAAAGAGAGTATCTCCCGCAGGGAAGATGCTACCATCAAATATTTGCCCTCATTAGACTCCCCTCTGGAAGCGCTTTCACTGCAAGCTGCAGATTCCCTCCTAACAGCAAGCTTTAGGATAGGGTACTGAATTGTAACTTACTTTCGCCTAATAATGCGATTTTGGCAAAGAGAGTATCTCCCGCAGGGAAGATGCTACCATCAAATATATGCCCTCATTAGACTCCCCTCTGGAAGCGCTTTCACTGCAAGCTGCAGATTCCCTCCTAACAGCAAGCTTTAGGATAGGGTACTGAATTGTAACTTAACTGCGGCTAATAAGGCGATTTTGGCAAAGAGACTATCTCCCGCAGGGAAGCTGCTACCATCAAATGCTTGCCCTCATTAGACTCCCCTCTGGAAGCGCTTTCACTGCAAGCTGCAGATTCCCTCCTAACAGCAAGCTGTAGGACAGTGTACTGAATTGTAACTTAACTGCGGCTAATAAGGCGATTTCGGCAAAGAGAATATCTTCCGCAGGGAAGCTGCTACCATCAAATGCTTGCCCTCGTTAGACTCCCCTCTGGAAGCGCTTTCACTGCAAGCTGCAGATTCCCTCCTAACAGCAAGCTTTAGGATAGGGTACTGAATTGTAACTTACTTTCGCCTAATAATGCGATTTTGGCAAAGAGAGTATCTCCCGCAGGGAAGCTGCTACCATCAAATGTTTGCCCTCATTAGACTCCCCTCTGGAAGCGCTTTCACTGCAAGCTGCAGATTCCCTCCTAACAGCAAGCTGTAGGACAGTGTACTGAATTGTAACTTAACTGCGGCTAATAAGGCGATTTTGGCAAAGAGAGTATCTCCCGCAGGGAAGCTGCTACCATCAAATGCTTGCCCTCATTAGACTCCCCTCTGGAAGCGCTTTCACTGCAAGCTGCAGATTGCCTCCTAACAGCAAGCTTTAGGATAGGGTACTGAATTGTAACTTTACTGAGGCTAATAAGGCGATTTTAGCAAAGAGACTATCTCCCGCAGGGAAGCTGCTACCATCAAATATTTGCCCTCGTTAGACTCCCCTCTGGAAGCGCTTTCACTGCAAGCTGCAGATTCCCTCCTAACAGCAAGCTTTAGGATAGGGTACTGAATTGTAACTTAACTGAGGCTAATAAGGCGATTTTGGCAAAGAGACTATCTCCCGCAGGGAAGCTGCTACCATCAAATGCTTGCCCTCATTAGACTCCCCTCTGGAAGCGCTTTCACTGCAAGCTGCAGATTCCCTCCTAACAGCAAGCTTTAGGATAGGGTACTGAATTGTAACTTAACTGCGGCTACTAAGGCGATTTTGGCAAAGAGAGTATCTCCCGCAGGGAAGCTGCTACCATCAAATGTTTGCCCTCATTAGACACCCCTCTGGAAGCGCTTTCACTGCAAGCTGCAGATTCCCTCCTAACAGCAAGCTTTAGGATAGGGTACTGAATTGTAACTTACTTTCGCCTAATAACGCGATTTTGGCAAAGAGAGTATCTCCCGCAGGGAAGCTGCTACCATCAAATGTTTGCCCTCATTAGACACCCCTCTGGAAGCGCTTTCACTGCAAGCTGCAGATTCCCTCCTAACGGCAAGCTTTAGGATAGGGTACTGAATTGTAACTTACTTTCGCCTAATAATGCGATTTTGGCAAAGAGAGTATCTCCCGCAGGGAAGCTGCTACCATCAAATGCTTGCCCTCATTACACTCCCCTCTGGAAGCGCTTTCACTGCAAGCTGCAGATTGCCTCCTAACAGCAAGCTTTAGGATAGGGTACTGAATTGTATCTTACTTTCGCCTAATAATGCGATTTTGGCAAAGAGAGTATCTCCCGCAGGGAAGCTGCTACCATCAAATGTTTGCCCTCATTACACTCCCCTCTGGAAGCGCTTTCACTGCAAGCTGCAGATTGCTTCCTAACAGCAAGCTTTGTATAGGGTACTGAATTGTAACTTAACTGAGGCTAATAAGGCGATTTTGGCAAAGAGACTATCTCCCGCAGGGAAGCTGCTACCATCAAATGCTTGCCCTCATTAGACTCCCCTCTGGAAGCGCTTTCACTGCAAGCTGCAGATTCCCTCCTAACAGCAAGCTTTAGGATAGGGTACTGAATTGTAACTTACTTTCGCCTAATAATGCGATTTTGGCAAAGAGAGTATCTCCCGCAGGGAAGATGCTACCATCAAATATTTGCCCTCATTAGACTCCCCTCTGGAAGCGCTTTCACTGCAAGCTGCAGATTCCCTCCTAACAGCAAGCTTTAGGATAGGGTACTGAATTGTAACTTACTTTCGCCTAATAATGCGATTTTGGCAAAGAGACTATCTCCCGCAGGGAAGATGCTACCATCAAATATATGCCCTCATTAGACTCCCCTCTGGAAGCGCTTTCACTGCAAGCTGCAGATTCCCTCCTAACAGCAAGCTTTAGGATAGGGTACTGAATTGTAACTTAACTGCGGCTAATAAGGCGATTTTGGCAAAGAGACTATCTCCCGCAGGGAAGCTGCTACCATCAAATGCTTGCCCTCATTAGACTCCCCTCTGGAAGCGCTTTCACTGCAAGCTGCAGATTCCCTCCTAACAGCAAGCTGTAGGACAGTGTACTGAATTGTAACTTAACTGCGGCTAATAAGGCGATTTCGGCAAAGAGAATATCTTCCGCAGGGAAGCTGCTACCATCAAATGCTTGCCCTCATTAGACTCCCCTCTGGAAGCGCTTTCACTGCAAGCTGCAGATTCCCTCCTAACAGCAAGCTTTAGGATAGGGTACTGAATTGTAACTTACTTTCGCCTAATAATGCGATTTTGGCAAAGAGAGTATCTCCCGCAGGGAAGCTGCTACCATCAAATGTTTGCCCTCATTAGACTCCCCTCTGGAAGCGCTTTCACTGCAAGCTGCAGATTCCCTCCTAACAGCAAGCTGTAGGACAGTGTACTGAATTGTAACTTAACTGCGGCTAATAAGGCGATTTTGGCAAAGAGAGTATCTCCCGCAGGGAAGCTGCTACCATCAAATGCTTGCCCTCATTAGACTCCCCTCTGGAAGCGCTTTCACTGCAAGCTGCAGATTCCCTCCTAACAGCAAGCTGTAGGACAGTGTACTGAATTGTAACTTAACTGCGGCTAATAAGGCGATTTTGGCAAAGAGAGTATCTCCCGCAGGGAAGCTGCTACTATCAAATGCTTGCCCTCTTAGACTCCCCTCTGGAAGCGCTTTCACTGCAAGCTGCAGATTCCCTCCTAACAGCAAGCTTTAGGATAGGGTACTGAATTGTAACTTACTTTCGCCTAATAATGCGATTTTGGCAAAGAGACTATCTCCCGCAGGGAAGCTGCTACCATCAAATGCTTGCCCTCATTAGACTCCCCTCTGGAAGCGCTTTCACTGCAAGCTGCAGATTGCCTCCTAACAGCAAGCTTTAGGATAGGGTACTGAATTGTAACTTTACTGAGGCTAATAAGGCGATTTTAGCAAAGAGACTATCTCCCGCAGGGAAGCTGCTACCATCAAATATTTGCCCTCGTTAGACTCCCCTCTGGAAGCGCTTTCACTGCAAGCTGCAGATTCCCTCCTAACAGCAAGCTTTAGGATAGGGTACTGAATTGTAACTTAACTGAGGCTAATAAGGCGATTTTGGCAAAGAGACTATCTCCCGCAGGGAAGCTGCTACCATCAAAAGCTTGCCCTCATTAGACTCCCCTCTGGAAGCGCTTTCACTGCAAGCTGCAGATTCCCTCCTAACAGCAAGCTTTAGGACAGTGTACTGAATTGTAACTTTACTGAGGCTAATAAGGCGATTTTAGCAAAGAGACTATCTCCCGCAGGGAAGCTGCTACCATCAAATGTTTGCCCTCATTACACTCCCCTCTGGAAGCGCTTTCACTGCAAGCTGCAGATTCCCTCCTAACATCAAGCTTTAGGATAGGGTACTGAATTGTAACTTACTTTCGCCTAATAACGCGATTTTGGCAAAGAGAGTATCTCCCGCAGGGAAGCTGCTACCATCAAATGTTTGCCCTCATTAGACACCCCTCTGGAAGCGCTTTCACTGCAAGCTGCAGATTCCCTCCTAACGGCAAGCTTTAGGATAGGGTACTGAATTGTAACTTACTTTCGCCTAATAATGCGATTTTGGCAAAGAGACTATCTCCCGCAGGAAAGCTGCTACCATCAAATCTTTGCCCTCATTACACTCCCCTCTGGAAGCGCTTTCACTGCAAGCTACAGATTCCCTCCTAACAGCAAGCTGTAGGACAGTGTACTGAATTGTAACTTAACTGAGGCTAATAAGGCGATTTTGGCAAAGAGAATATCTCCCGCAGGGAAGCTGCTACCATCAAATGCTTGCCCTCATTACACTCCCCTCTGGAAGCGCTTTCACTGCAAGCTGCAGATTGCCTCCTAACAGCAAGCTTTAGGATAGGGTACTGAATTGTATCTTACTTTCGCCTAATAACGCGATTTTGGCAAAGAGAGTATCTCCCGCAGGGAAGCTGCTACCATCAAATGTTTGCCCTCATTACACTCCCCTCTGGAAGCGCTTTCACTGCAAGCTGCAGATTGCCTCCTAACAGCAAGCTTTAGGATAGGGTACTGAATTGTAACTTAACTGAGGCTAATAAGGCGATTTTGGCAAAGAGACTATCTCCCGCAGGGAAGCTGCTACCATCAAATGCTTGCCCTCATTAGACTCCCCTCTGGAAGCGCTTTCACTGCAAGCTGCAGATTCCCTCCTAACAGCAAGCTTTAGGACAGTGTACTGAATTGTAACTTTACTGAGGCTAATAAGGCGATTTTAGCAAAGAGACTATCTCCCGCAGGGAAGCTGCTACCATCAAATGTTTGCCCTCATTACACTCCCCTCTGGAAGCGCTTTCACTGCAAGCTGCAGATTCCCTCCTAACAGCAAGCTTTACGATAGGGTACTGAATTGTAACTTACTTTCGCCTAATAACGCGATTTTGGCAAAGAGAGTATCTCCCGCAGGGAAGCTGCTACCATCAAATGTTTGCCCTCATTAGACACCCCTCTGGAAGCGCTTTCACTGCAAGCTGCAGATTCCCTCCTAACGGCAAGCTTTAGGATAGGGTACTGAATTGTAACTTACTTTCGCCTAATAATGCGATTTTGGCAAAGAGACTATCTCCCGCAGGGAAGCTGCTACCATCAAATCTTTGCCCTCATTACACTCCCCTCTGGAAGCGCTTTCACTGCAAGCTACAGATTCCCTCCTAACAGCAAGCTGTAGGACAGTGTACTGAATTGTAACTTAACTGAGGCTAATAAGGCGATTTTGGCAAAGAGACTATCTCCCGCAGGGAAGCTGCTACCATCAAATGCTTGCCCTCATTAGACTCCCCTCTGGAAGCGCTTTCACTGCAAGCTGCAGATTCCCTCCTAACAGCAAGCTTTAGGATAGGGTACTGAATTGTAACTTACTTTCGCCTAATAATGCGATTTTGGCAAAGAGAGTATCTCCCGCAGGGAAGCTGTTACCATCAAATGTTTGCCCTCGTTAACTCCCCTCTGGAAGCGCTTTCACTGCAAGCTGCAGATTCCCTCCTAACAGCAAGCTTTAGGATAGGGTACTGAATTGAAACTTACTTTGGCCTAATAATGCGATTTTGGCAAAGAGAGTATCTCCCGCAGGGAAGCTGTTACCATCAAATGTTTGCCCTCGTTAGACTACTCTCTGGAAGCGCATTCACTGCAAGCTGCAGATTCGCTCCTAACAGCAAGCTTTAGGATAGGGTACTGAATTTTTACTTAACTTTGGCTAATAAGGCGATTTTGGCAAAGAGACTATCTCCCGCAGGGAAGCTGCTACCATCAAATGCTTGCCCTCATTAGACTCCCCTCTGGAAGCGCTTTCACTGCAAGCTGCAGATTCCCTCCTAACAGCAAGCTTTAGGATAGGGTACTGAATTGTAACTTCCTTTCGCCTAATAATGCGATTTTGGAAAAGAGATTATCTCCCGCAGGGAAGCTGCTACCATCAAATATTAACCCTCATTAGACTCCCCTCTGGAAGCGCTTTCACTGCAAGCTGCAGATTCCCTCCAAACAGCAAGCTTTAGGATAGGGTACTGAATTGTAACTTAACTGAGGCTAATAAGGCGATTTTAGCAAAGAGACTATCTCCCGCAGGGAAGCTGCTACCATCAAATGTTTGCCCTCGTTAGACTCCCCTCTGGAAGCGCTTTCACTGCAAGCTGCAGATTCCCTCCTAACAGCAAGCTTTAGGATAGGGTACTGAATTGTAACTTAACTGAGGCTAATAAGGCGATTTTGGCAAAGAGACTATCTCCCGCAGGGAAGCTGCTACCATCAAATGCTTGCCCTCATTAGACTCCCCTCTGGAAGCGCTTTCACTGCAAGCTGCAGATTCCCTCCTAACAGCAAGCTTTAGGATAGGGTACTGAATTGTAACTTAACTGCGGCTACTAAGGCGATTTTGGCAAAGAGAGTATCTCCCGCAGGGAAGCTGCTACCATCAAATGTTTGCCCTCATTAGACACCCCTCTGGAAGCGCTTTCACTGCAAGCTGCAGATTCCCTCCTAACAGCAAGCTTTAGGATAGGGTACTGAATTGTAACTTACTTTCGCCTAATAACGCGATTTTGGCAAAGAGAGTATCTCCCGCAGGGAAGCTGCTACCATCAAATGTTTGCCCTCATTAGACACCCCTCTGGAAGCGCTTTCACTGCAAGCTGCAGATTCCCTCCTAACGGCAAGCTTTAGGATAGGGTACTGAATTGTAACTTACTTTCGCCTAATAATGCGATTTTGGCAAAGAGACTATCTCCCGCAGGGAAGATGCTACCATCAAATATATGCCCTCATTAGACTCCCCTCTGGAAGCGCTTTCACTGCAAGCTGCAGATTCCCTCCTAACAGCAAGCTTTAGGATAGGGTACTGAATTGTAACTTAACTGCGGCTAATAAGGCGATTTTGGCAAAGAGACTATCTCCCGCAGGGAAGCTGCTACCATCAAATGCTTGCCCTCATTAGACTCCCCTCTGGAAGCGCTTTCACTGCAAGCTGCAGATTCCCTCCTAACAGCAAGCTGTAGGACAGTGTACTGAATTGTAACTTAACTGCGGCTAATAAGGCGATTTCGGCAAAGAGAATATCTTCCGCAGGGAAGCTGCTACCATCAAATGCTTGCCCTCATTAGACTCCCCTCTGGAAGCGCTTTCACTGCAAGCTGCAGATTCCCTCCTAACAGCAAGCTTTAGGATAGGGTACTGAATTGTAACTTACTTTCGCCTAATAATGCGATTTTGGCAAAGAGAGTATCTCCCGCAGGGAAGCTGCTACCATCAAATGTTTGCCCTCATTAGACTCCCCTCTGGAAGCGCTTTCACTGCAAGCTGCAGATTCCCTCCTAACAGCAAGCTGTAGGACAGTGTACTGAATTGTAACTTAACTGCGGCTAATAAGGCGATTTTGGCAAAGAGAGTATCTCCCGCAGGGAAGCTGCTACCATCAAATGCTTGCCCTCATTAGACTCCCCTCTGGAAGCGCTTTCACTGCAAGCTGCAGATTCCCTCCTAACAGCAAGCTGTAGGACAGTGTACTGAATTGTAACTTAACTGCGGCTAATAAGGCGATTTTGGCAAAGAGAGTATCTCCCGCAGGGAAGCTGCTACTATCAAATGCTTGCCCTCTTAGACTCCCCTCTGGAAGCGCTTTCACTGCAAGCTGCAGATTCCCTCCTAACAGCAAGCTTTAGGATAGGGTACTGAATTGTAACTTACTTTCGCCTAATAATGCGATTTTCGCAAAGAGACTATCTCCCGCAGGGAAGCTGCTACCATCAAATGCTTGCCCTCATTAGACTCCCCTCTGGAAGCGCTTTCACTGCAAGCTGCAGATTGCCTCCTAACAGCAAGCTTTAGGATAGGGTACTGAATTGTAACTTTACTGAGGCTAATAAGGCGATTTTAGCAAAGAGACTATCTCCCGCAGGGAAGCTGCTACCATCAAATATTTGCCCTCGTTAGACTCCCCTCTGGAAGCGCTTTCACTGCAAGCTGCAGATTCCCTCCTAACAGCAAGCTTTAGGATAGGGTACTGAATTGTAACTTAACTGAGGCTAATAAGGCGATTTTGGCAAAGAGAGTATCTCCCGCAGGGAAGCTGCTACCATCAAAAGCTTGCCCTCATTAGACTCCCCTCTGGAAGCGCTTTCACTGCAAGCTGCAGATTCCCTCCTAACAGCAAGCTTTAGGACAGTGTACTGAATTGTAACTTTACTGAGGCTAATAAGGCGATTTTAGCAAAGAGACTATCTCCCGCAGGGAAGCTGCTACCATCAAATGTTTGCCCTCATTACACTCCCCTCTGGAAGCGCTTTCACTGCAAGCTGCAGATTCCCTCCTAACATCAAGCTTTAGGATAGGGTACTGAATTGTAACTTACTTTCGCCTAATAACGCGATTTTGGCAAAGAGAGTATCTCCCGCAGGGAAGCTGCTACCATCAAATGTTTGCCCTCATTAGACACCCCTCTGGAAGCGCTTTCACTGCAAGCTGCAGATTCCCTCCTAACGGCAAGCTTTAGGATAGGGTACTGAATTGTAACTTACTTTCGCCTAATAATGCGATTTTGGCAAAGAGACTATCTCCCGCAGGGAAGCTGCTACCATCAAATCTTTGCCCTCATTACACTCCCCTCTGGAAGCGCTTTCACTGCAAGCTACAGATTCCCTCCTAACAGCAAGCTGTAGGACAGTGTACTGAATTGTAACTTAACTGAGGCTAATAAGGCGATTTTGGCAAAGAGAATATCTCCCGCAGGGAAGCTGCTACCATCAAATGCTTGCCCTCATTACACTCCCCTCTGGAAGCGCTTTCACTGCAAGCTGCAGATTGCCTCCTAACAGCAAGCTTTAGGATAGGGTACTGAATTGTATCTTACTTTCGCCTAATAACGCGATTTTGGCAAAGAGAGTATCTCCCGCAGGGAAGCTGCTACCATCAAATGTTTGCCCTCATTACACTCCCCTCTGGAAGCGCTTTCACTGCAAGCTGCAGATTGCCTCCTAACAGCAAGCTTTGTATAGGGTACTGAATTGTAACTTAACTGAGGCTAATAAGGCGATTTTGGCAAAGAGACTATCTCCCGCAGGGAAGCTGCTACCATCAAATGCTTGCCCTCATTAGACTCCCCTCTGGAAGCGCTTTCACTGCAAGCTGCAGATTCCCTCCTAACAGCAAGCTTTAGGATAGGGTACTGAATTGTAACTTACTTTCGCCTAATAATGCGATTTTGGCAAAGAGAGTATCTCCCGCAGGGAAGATGCTACCATCAAATATTTGCCCTCATTAGACTCCCCTCTGGAAGCGCTTTCACTGCAAGCTGCAGATTCCCTCCTAACAGCAAGCTTTAGGATAGGGTACTGAATTGTAACTTACTTTCGCCTAATAATGCGATTTTGGCAAAGAGAGTATCTCCCGCAGGGAAGATGCTACCATCAAATATATGCCCTCATTAGACTCCCCTCTGGAAGCGCTTTCACTGCAAGCTGCAGATTCCCTCCTAACAGCAAGCTTTAGGATAGGGTACTGAATTGTAACTTAACTGCGGCTAATAAGGCGATTTTGGCAAAGAGACTATCTCCCGCAGGGAAGCTGCTACCATCAAATGCTTGCCCTCATTAGACTCCCCTCTGGAAGCGCTTTCACTGCAAGCTGCAGATTCCCTCCTAACAGCAAGCTGTAGGACAGTGTACTGAATTGTAACTTAACTGCGGCTAATAAGGCGATTTCGGCAAAGAGAATATCTTCCGCAGGGAAGCTGCTACCATCAAATGCTTGCCCTCATTAGACTCTCCTCTGGAAGCGCTTTCACTGCAAGCTGCAGATTCCCTCCTAACAGCAAGCTTTAGGATAGGGTACTGAATTGTAACTTACTTTCGCCTAATAATGCGATTTTGGCAAAGAGAGTATCTCCCGCAGGGAAGCTGCTACCATCAAATGTTTGCCCTCATTAGACTCCCCTCTGGAAGCGCTTTCACTGCAAGCTGCAGATTCCCTCCTAACAGCAAGCTGTAGGACAGTGTACTGAATTGTAACTTAACTGCGGCTAATAAGGCGATTTTGGCAAAGAGAGTATCTCCCGCAGGGAAGCTGCTACCATCAAATGCTTGCCCTCATTAGACTCCCCTCTGGAAGCGCTTTCACTGCAAGCTGCAGATTCCCTCCTAACAGCAAGCTGTAGGACAGTGTACTGAATTGTAACTTAACTGCGGCTAATAAGGCGATTTTGGCAAAGAGAGTATCTCCCGCAGGGAAGCTGCTACCATCAAATGCTTGCCCTCATTAGACTCCCCTCTGGAAGCGCTTTCACTGCAAGCTGCAGATTCCCTCCTAACAGCAAGCTTTAGGATAGGGTACTGAATTGTAACTTACTTTCGCCTAATAATGCGATTTTGGCAAAGAGATTATCTCCCGCAGGGAAGCTGCTACCATCAAATGCTTGCCCTCATTAGACTCCCCTCTGGAAGCGCTTTCACTGCAAGCTGCAGATTGCCTCCTAACAGCAAGCTTTAGGATAGGGTACTGAATTGTAACTTTACTGAGGCTAATAAGGCGATTTTAGCAAAGAGACTATCTCCCGCAGGGAAGCTGCTACCATCAAATATTTGCCCTCGTTAGACTCCCCTCTGGAAGCGCTTTCACTGCAAGCTGCAGATTCCCTCCTAACAGCAAGCTTTAGGATAGGGTACTGAATTGTAACTTAACTGAGGCTAATAAGGCGATTTTGGCAAAGAGACTATCTCCCGCAGGGAAGCTGCTACCATCAAATGCTTGCCCTCATTAGACTCCCCTCTGGAAGCGCTTTCACTGCAAGCTGCAGATTCCCTCCTAACATCAAGCTTTAGGATAGGGTACTGAATTGTAACTTACTTTCGCCTAATAATGCGATTTTGGCAAAGAGAGTATCTCCCGCAGGGAAGCTGCTACCATCAAATGTTTGCCCTCATTAGACTCCCCTCTGGAAGCGCTTTCACTGCAAGCTGCAGATTCCCTCCTAACAGCAAGCTGTAGGACAGTGTACTGAATTGTAACTTAACTGCGGCTAATAAGGCGATTTTGGCAAAGAGAGTATCTCCCGCAGGGAAGCTGCTACCATCAAATGCTTGCCCTCATTAGACTCCCCTCTGGAAGCGCTTTCACTGCAAGCTGCAGATTCCCTCCTAACAGCAAGCTGTAGGACAGTGTACTGAATTGTAACTTAACTGCGGCTAATAAGGCGATTTTGGCAAAGAGAGTATCTCCCGCAGGGAAGCTGCTACTATCAAATGCTTGCCCTCTTAGACTCCCCTCTGGAAGCGCTTTCACTGCAAGCTGCAGATTCCCTCCTAACAGCAAGCTTTAGGATAGGGTACTGAATTGTAACTTACTTTCGCCTAATAATGCGATTTTGGCAAAGAGACTATCTCCCGCAGGGAAGCTGCTACCATCAAATGCTTGCCCTCATTAGACTCCCCTCTGGAAGCGCTTTCACTGCAAGCTGCAGATTGCCTCCTAACAGCAAGCTTTAGGATAGGGTACTGAATTGTAACTTTACTGAGGCTAATAAGGCGATTTTAGCAAAGAGACTATCTCCCGCAGGGAAGCTGCTACCATCAAATATTTGCCCTCGTTAGACTCCCCTCTGGAAGCGCTTTCACTGCAAGCTGCAGATTCCCTCCTAACAGCAAGCTTTAGGATAGGGTACTGAATTGTAACTTAACTGAGGCTAATAAGGCGATTTTGGCAAAGAGAGTATCTCCCGCAGGGAAGCTGCTACCATCAAAAGCTTGCCCTCATTAGACTCCCCTCTGGAAGCGCTTTCACTGCAAGCTGCAGATTCCCTCCTAACAGCAAGCTTTAGGACAGTGTACTGAATTGTAACTTTACTGAGGCTAATAAGGCGATTTTAGCAAAGAGACTATCTCCCGCAGGGAAGCTGCTACCATCAAATGTTTGCCCTCATTACACTCCCCTCTGGAAGCGCTTTCACTGCAAGCTGCAGATTCCCTCCTAACATCAAGCTTTAGGATAGGGTACTGAATTGTAACTTACTTTCGCCTAATAACGCGATTTTGGCAAAGAGAGTATCTCCCGCAGGGAAGCTGCTACCATCAAATGTTTGCCCTCATTAGACACCCCTCTGGAAGCGCTTTCACTGCAAGCTGCAGATTCCCTCCTAACGGCAAGCTTTAGGATAGGGTACTGAATTGTAACTTACTTTCGCCTAATAATGCGATTTTGGCAAAGAGACTATCTCCCGCAGGGAAGCTGCTACCATCAAATCTTTGCCCTCATTACACTCCCCTCTGGAAGCGCTTTCACTGCAAGCTACAGATTCCCTCCTAACAGCAAGCTGTAGGACAGTGTACTGAATTGTAACTTAACTGAGGCTAATAAGGCGATTTTGGCAAAGAGAATATCTCCCGCAGGGAAGCTGCTACCATCAAATGCTTGCCCTCATTACACTCCCCTCTGGAAGCGCTTTCACTGCAAGCTGCAGATTGCCTCCTAACAGCAAGCTTTAGGATAGGGTACTGAATTGTATCTTACTTTCGCCTAATAACGCGATTTTGGCAAAGAGAGTATCTCCCGCAGGGAAGCTGCTACCATCAAATGTTTGCCCTCATTACACTCCCCTCTGGAAGCGCTTTCACTGCAAGCTGCAGATTGCCTCCTAACAGCAAGCTTTGTATAGGGTACTGAATTGTAACTTAACTGAGGCTAATAAGGCGATTTTGGCAAAGAGACTATCTCCCGCAGGGAAGCTGCTACCATCAAATGCTTGCCCTCATTAGACTCCCCTCTGGAAGCGCTTTCACTGCAAGCTGCAGATTCCCTCCTAACAGCAAGCTTTAGGATAGGGTACTGAATTGTAACTTACTTTCGCCTAATAATGCGATTTTGGCAAAGAGAGTATCTCCCGCAGGGAAGATGCTACCATCAAATATTTGCCCTCATTAGACTCCCCTCTGGAAGCGCTTTCACTGCAAGCTGCAGATTCCCTCCTAACAGCAAGCTTTAGGATAGGGTACTGAATTGTAACTTACTTTCGCCTAATAATGCGATTTTGGCAAAGAGAGTATCTCCCGCAGGGAAGATGCTACCATCAAATATATGCCCTCATTAGACTCCCCTCTGGAAGCGCTTTCACTGCAAGCTGCAGATTCCCTCCTAACAGCAAGCTTTAGGATAGGGTACTGAATTGTAACTTAACTGCGGCTAATAAGGCGATTTTGGCAAAGAGACTATCTCCCGCAGGGAAGCTGCTACCATCAAATGCTTGCCCTCATTAGACTCCCCTCTGGAAGCGCTTTCACTGCAAGCTGCAGATTCCCTCCTAACAGCAAGCTGTAGGACAGTGTACTGAATTGTAACTTAACTGCGGCTAATAAGGCGATTTCGGCAAAGAGAATATCTTCCGCAGGGAAGCTGCTACCATCAAATGCTTGCCCTCATTAGACTCTCCTCTGGAAGCGCTTTCACTGCAAGCTGCAGATTCCCTCCTAACAGCAAGCTTTAGGATAGGGTACTGAATTGTAACTTACTTTCGCCTAATAATGCGATTTTGGCAAAGAGAGTATCTCCCGCAGGGAAGCTGCTACCATCAAATGTTTGCCCTCATTAGACTCCCCTCTGGAAGCGCTTTCACTGCAAGCTGCAGATTCCCTCCTAACAGCAAGCTGTAGGACAGTGTACTGAATTGTAACTTAACTGCGGCTAATAAGGCGATTTTGGCAAAGAGAGTATCTCCCGCAGGGAAGCTGCTACCATCAAATGCTTGCCCTCATTAGACTCCCCTCTGGAAGCGCTTTCACTGCAAGCTGCAGATTCCCTCCTAACAGCAAGCTGTAGGACAGTGTACTGAATTGTAACTTAACTGCGGCTAATAAGGCGATTTTGGCAAAGAGAGTATCTCCCGCAGGGAAGCTGCTACCATCAAATGCTTGCCCTCATTAGACTCCCCTCTGGAAGCGCTTTCACTGCAAGCTGCAGATTCCCTCCTAACAGCAAGCTTTAGGATAGGGTACTGAATTGTAACTTACTTTCGCCTAATAATGCGATTTTGGCAAAGAGATTATCTCCCGCAGGGAAGCTGCTACCATCAAATGCTTGCCCTCATTAGACTCCCCTCTGGAAGCGCTTTCACTGCAAGCTGCAGATTCCCTCCTAACAGCAAGCTTTAGGATAGGGTACTGAATTGTAACTTTACTGAGGCTAATAAGGCGATTTTAGCAAAGAGACTATCTCCCGCAGGGAAGCTGCTACCATCAAATATTTGCCCTCGTTAGACTCCCCTCTGGAAGCGCTTTCACTGCAAGCTGCAGATTCCCTCCTAACAGCAAGCTTTAGGATAGGGTACTGAATTGTAACTTAACTGAGGCTAATAAGGCGATTTTGGCAAAGAGACTATCTCCCGCAGGGAAGCTGCTACCATCAAATGCTTGCCCTCATTAGACTCCCCTCTGGAAGCGCTTTCACTGCAAGCTGCAGATTCCCTCCTAACAGCAAGCTTTAGGACAGTGTACTGAATTGTAACTTTACTGAGGCTAATAAGGCGATTTTAGCAAAGAGAGTATTTCCCGCAGGGAAGCTGCTACCATCAAATGATTGCCCTGGTTAGACTCCCCTCTGGAAGCGCTTTCACTGCAAGCTGCAGATTCCCTCCTAACATCAAGCTTTAGGATAGGGTACTGAATTGTAACTTACTTTCGCCTAATAATGCGATTTTGGCAAAGAGAGTATCTCCCGCAGGGAAGATGCTACCATCAAATATTTGCCCTCATTAGACTCCCCTCTGGAAGCGCTTTCACTGCAAGCTGCAGATTCCCTCCTAACAGCAAGCTTTAGGACAGTGTACTGAATTGTAACTTTACTGAGGCTAATAAGGCGATTTTAGCAAAGAGACTATCTCCCGCAGGGAAGCTGCTACCATCAAATGTTTGCCCTCATTACACTCCCCTCTGGAAGCGCTTTCACTGCAAGCTGCAGATTCCCTCCTAACATCAAGCTTTAGGATAGGGTACTGAATTGTAACTTACTTTCGCCTAATAACGCGATTTTGGCAAAGAGAGTATCTCCCGCAGGGAAGCTGCTACCATCAAATGTTTGCCCTCATTAGACACCCCTCTGGAAGCGCTTTCACTGCAAGCTGCAGATTCCCTCCTAACGGCAAGCTTTAGGATAGGGTACTGAATTGTAACTTACTTTCGCCTAATAATGCGATTTTGGCAAAGAGACTATCTCCCGCAGGGAAGCTGCTACCATCAAATCTTTGCCCTCATTACACTCCCCTCTGGAAGCGCTTTCACTGCAAGCTACAGATTCCCTCCTAACAGCAAGCTGTAGGACAGTGTACTGAATTGTAACTTAACTGAGGCTAATAAGGCGATTTTGGCAAAGAGAATATCTCCCGCAGGGAAGCTGCTACCATCAAATGCTTGCCCTCATTACACTCCCCTCTGGAAGCGCTTTCACTGCAAGCTGCAGATTGCCTCCTAACAGCAAGCTTTAGGATAGGGTACTGAATTGTATCTTACTTTCGCCTAATAACGCGATTTTGGCAAAGAGAGTATCTCCCGCAGGGAAGCTGCTACCATCAAATGTTTGCCCTCATTACACTCCCCTCTGGAAGCGCTTTCACTGCAAGCTGCAGATTGCCTCCTAACAGCAAGCTTTGTATAGGGTACTGAATTGTAACTTAACTGAGGCTAATAAGGCGATTTTGGCAAAGAGACTATCTCCCGCAGGGAAGCTGCTACCATCAAATGCTTGCCCTCATTAGACTCCCCTCTGGAAGCGCTTTCACTGCAAGCTGCAGATTCCCTCCTAACAGCAAGCTTTAGGATAGGGTACTGAATTGTAACTTACTTTCGCCTAATAATGCGATTTTGGCAAAGAGAGTATCTCCCGCAGGGAAGATGCTACCATCAAATATTTGCCCTCATTAGACTCCCCTCTGGAAGCGCTTTCACTGCAAGCTGCAGATTCCCTCCTAACAGCAAGCTTTAGGATAGGGTACTGAATTGTAACTTACTTTCGCCTAATAATGCGATTTTGGCAAAGAGAGTATCTCCCGCAGGGAAGATGCTACCATCAAATATATGCCCTCATTAGACTCCCCTCTGGAAGCGCTTTCACTGCAAGCTGCAGATTCCCTCCTAACAGCAAGCTTTAGGATAGGGTACTGAATTGTAACTTAACTGCGGCTAATAAGGCGATTTTGGCAAAGAGACTATCTCCCGCAGGGAAGCTGCTACCATCAAATGCTTGCCCTCATTAGACTCCCCTCTGGAAGCGCTTTCACTGCAAGCTGCAGATTCCCTCCTAACAGCAAGCTGTAGGACAGTGTACTGAATTGTAACTTAACTGCGGCTAATAAGGCGATTTCGGCAAAGAGAATATCTTCCGCAGGGAAGCTGCTACCATCAAATGCTTGCCCTCATTAGACTCTCCTCTGGAAGCGCTTTCACTGCAAGCTGCAGATTCCCTCCTAACAGCAAGCTTTAGGATAGGGTACTGAATTGTAACTTACTTTCGCCTAATAATGCGATTTTGGCAAAGAGAGTATCTCCCGCAGGGAAGCTGCTACCATCAAATGTTTGCCCTCATTAGACTCCCCTCTGGAAGCGCTTTCACTGCAAGCTGCAGATTCCCTCCTAACAGCAAGCTGTAGGACAGTGTACTGAATTGTAACTTAACTGCGGCTAATAAGGCGATTTTGGCAAAGAGAGTATCTCCCGCAGGGAAGCTGCTACCATCAAATGCTTGCCCTCATTAGACTCCCCTCTGGAAGCGCTTTCACTGCAAGCTGCAGATTCCCTCCTAACAGCAAGCTGTAGGACAGTGTACTGAATTGTAACTTAACTGCGGCTAATAAGGCGATTTTGGCAAAGAGAGTATCTCCCGCAGGGAAGCTGCTACCATCAAATGCTTGCCCTCATTAGACTCCCCTCTGGAAGCGCTTTCACTGCAAGCTGCAGATTCCCTCCTAACAGCAAGCTTTAGGATAGGGTACTGAATTGTAACTTACTTTCGCCTAATAATGCGATTTTGGCAAAGAGATTATCTCCCGCAGGGAAGCTGCTACCATCAAATGCTTGCCCTCATTAGACTCCCCTCTGGAAGCGCTTTCACTGCAAGCTGCAGATTCCCTCCTAACAGCAAGCTTTAGGATAGGGTACTGAATTGTAACTTTACTGAGGCTAATAAGGCGATTTTAGCAAAGAGACTATCTCCCGCAGGGAAGCTGCTACCATCAAATATTTGCCCTCGTTAGACTCCCCTCTGGAAGCGCTTTCACTGCAAGCTGCAGATTCCCTCCTAACAGCAAGCTTTAGGATAGGGTACTGAATTGTAACTTAACTGAGGCTAATAAGGCGATTTTGGCAAAGAGACTATCTCCCGCAGGGAAGCTGCTACCATCAAATGCTTGCCCTCATTAGACTCCCCTCTGGAAGCGCTTTCACTGCAAGCTGCAGATTCCCTCCTAACAGCAAGCTTTAGGACAGTGTACTGAATTGTAACTTTACTGAGGCTAATAAGGCGATTTTAGCAAAGAGAGTATTTCCCGCAGGGAAGCTGCTACCATCAAATGATTGCCCTGGTTAGACTCCCCTCTGGAAGCGCTTTCACTGCAAGCTGCAGATTCCCTCCTAACATCAAGCTTTAGGATAGGGTACTGAATTGTAACTTACTTTCGCCTAATAATGCGATTTTGGCAAAGAGAGTATCTCCCGCAGGGAAGATGCTACCATCAAATATTTGCCCTCATTAGACTCCCCTCTGGAAGCGCTTTCACTGCAAGCTGCAGATTGCCTCCTAACAGCAAGCTTTAGGATAGGGTACTGAATTGTAACTTTACTGAGGCTAATAAGGCGATTTTAGCAAAGAGAGTATCTCCCGCAGGGAAGCTGCTACCATCAAATATTTGCCCTCATTACACTCCCCTCTGGAAGCGCTTTCACTGCAAGCTGCAGATTCCCTCCTAACAGCAAGCTGTAGGACAGTGTACTGAATTGTAACTTAACTGCGGCTAATAAGGCGATTTTGGCAAAGAGAATATCTTCCGCAGGGAAGCTGCTACCATCAAATGCTTGCCCTCATTAGACTCCCCTCTGGAAGCGCTTTCACTGCAAGCTGCAGATTCCCTCCTAACAGCAAGCTTTAGGATAGGGTACTGAATTGTAACTTACTTTCGCCTAATAATGCGATTTTGGCAAAGAGAGTATCTCCCGCAGGGAAGCTGCTACCATCAAATGCTTGCCCTCATTAGACTCCCCTCTGGAAGCGCTTTCACTGCAAGCTGCAGATTCCCTCCTAACAGCAAGCTTTAGGATAGGGTACTGAATTGTAACTTACTTTCGCCTAATAATGCGATTTTGGCAAAGAGAGTATCTCCCGCAGGGAAGCTGCTACCATCAAATGTTTGCCCTCATTACACTCCCCTCTGGAAGCGCTTTCACTGCAAGCTGCAGATTGCCTCCTAACAGCAAGCTTTGTATAGGGTACTGAATTGTAACTTAACTGAGGCTAATAAGGCGATTTTGGCAAAGAGACTATCTCCCGCAGGGAAGCTGCTACCATCAAATGCTTGCCCTCATTAGACTCCCCTCTGGAAGCGCTTTCACTGCAAGCTGCAGATTCCCTCCTAACAGCAAGCTTTAGGATAGGGTACTGAATTGTAACTTACTTTCGCCTAATAATGCGATTTTGGCAAAGAGAGTATCTCCCGCAGGGAAGATGCTACCATCAAATATTTGCCCTCATTAGACTCCCCTCTGGAAGCGCTTTCACTGCAAGCTGCAGATTCCCTCCTAACAGCAAGCTTTAGGATAGGGTACTGAATTGTAACTTACTTTCGCCTAATAATGCGATTTTGGCAAAGAGAGTATCTCCCGCAGGGAAGATGCTACCATCAAATATATGCCCTCATTAGACTCCCCTCTGGAAGCGCTTTCACTGCAAGCTGCAGATTCCCTCCTAACAGCAAGCTTTAGGATAGGGTACTGAATTGTAACTTAACTGCGGCTAATAAGGCGATTTTGGCAAAGAGACTATCTCCCGCAGGGAAGCTGCTACCATCAAATGCTTGCCCTCATTAGACTCCCCTCTGGAAGCGCTTTCACTGCAAGCTGCAGATTCCCTCCTAACAGCAAGCTGTAGGACAGTGTACTGAATTGTAACTTAACTGCGGCTAATAAGGCGATTTCGGCAAAGAGAATATCTTCCGCAGGGAAGCTGCTACCATCAAATGCTTGCCCTCATTAGACTCTCCTCTGGAAGCGCTTTCACTGCAAGCTGCAGATTCCCTCCTAACAGCAAGCTTTAGGATAGGGTACTGAATTGTAACTTACTTTCGCCTAATAATGCGATTTTGGCAAAGAGAGTATCTCCCGCAGGGAAGCTGCTACCATCAAATGTTTGCCCTCATTAGACTCCCCTCTGGAAGCGCTTTCACTGCAAGCTGCAGATTCCCTCCTAACAGCAAGCTGTAGGACAGTGTACTGAATTGTAACTTAACTGCGGCTAATAAGGCGATTTTGGCAAAGAGAGTATCTCCCGCAGGGAAGCTGCTACCATCAAATGCTTGCCCTCATTAGACTCCCCTCTGGAAGCGCTTTCACTGCAAGCTGCAGATTCCCTCCTAACAGCAAGCTGTAGGACAGTGTACTGAATTGTAACTTAACTGCGGCTAATAAGGCGATTTTGGCAAAGAGAGTATCTCCCGCAGGGAAGCTGCTACCATCAAATGCTTGCCCTCATTAGACTCCCCTCTGGAAGCGCTTTCACTGCAAGCTGCAGATTCCCTCCTAACAGCAAGCTTTAGGATAGGGTACTGAATTGTAACTTACTTTCGCCTAATAATGCGATTTTGGCAAAGAGATTATCTCCCGCAGGGAAGCTGCTACCATCAAATGCTTGCCCTCATTAGACTCCCCTCTGGAAGCGCTTTCACTGCAAGCTGCAGATTCCCTCCTAACAGCAAGCTTTAGGATAGGGTACTGAATTGTAACTTTACTGAGGCTAATAAGGCGATTTTAGCAAAGAGACTATCTCCCGCAGGGAAGCTGCTACCATCAAATATTTGCCCTCGTTAGACTCCCCTCTGGAAGCGCTTTCACTGCAAGCTGCAGATTCCCTCCTAACAGCAAGCTTTAGGATAGGGTACTGAATTGTAACTTAACTGAGGCTAATAAGGCGATTTTGGCAAAGAGACTATCTCCCGCAGGGAAGCTGCTACCATCAAATGCTTGCCCTCATTAGACTCCCCTCTGGAAGCGCTTTCACTGCAAGCTGCAGATTCCCTCCTAACAGCAAGCTTTAGGACAGTGTACTGAATTGTAACTTTACTGAGGCTAATAAGGCGATTTTAGCAAAGAGAGTATTTCCCGCAGGGAAGCTGCTACCATCAAATGATTGCCCTGGTTAGACTCCCCTCTGGAAGCGCTTTCACTGCAAGCTGCAGATTCCCTCCTAACATCAAGCTTTAGGATAGGGTACTGAATTGTAACTTACTTTCGCCTAATAATGCGATTTTGGCAAAGAGAGTATCTCCCGCAGGGAAGATGCTACCATCAAATATTTGCCCTCATTAGACTCCCCTCTGGAAGCGCTTTCACTGCAAGCTGCAGATTGCCTCCTAACAGCAAGCTTTAGGATAGGGTACTGAATTGTAACTTTACTGAGGCTAATAAGGCGATTTTAGCAAAGAGAGTATCTCCCGCAGGGAAGCTGCTACCATCAAATATTTGCCCTCATTACACTCCCCTCTGGAAGCGCTTTCACTGCAAGCTGCAGATTCCCTCCTAACAGCAAGCTGTAGGACAGTGTACTGAATTGTAACTTAACTGCGGCTAATAAGGCGATTTTGGCAAAGAGAATATCTTCCGCAGGGAAGCTGCTACCATCAAATGCTTGCCCTCATTAGACTCCCCTCTGGAAGCGCTTTCACTGCAAGCTGCAGATTCCCTCCTAACAGCAAGCTTTAGGATAGGGTACTGAATTGTAACTTACTTTCGCCTAATAATGCGATTTTGGCAAAGAGAGTATCTCCCGCAGGGAAGCTGCTACCATCAAATGCTTGCCCTCATTAGACTCCCCTCTGGAAGCGCTTTCACTGCAAGCTGCAGATTCCCTCCTAACAGCAAGCTTTAGGATAGGGTACTGAATTGTAACTTACTTTCGCCTAATAATGCGATTTTGGCAAAGAGAGTATCTCCCGCAGGGAAGCTGTTACCATCAAATGATTGCCCTCATTAGACTCCCCTCTGGAAGCGCTTTCACTGCAAGCTGCAGATTCCCTCCAAACAGCAAGCTTTAGGATAGGGTACTGAATTGTAACTTACTTTCGCCTAATAATGCGATTTTGGCAAAAAGAATATCTCCCGCAGGGAAGCTGCTACCATCAAATGTTTGCCCTCATTAGACTCCCCTCTGGAAGCGATTTCACTGCAAGCTGCAGATTCCCTCCTAACAGCAAGCTTTAGGATAAAGTACTGAATTGTATCTTACTTTCGCCTAATAAGGCGATTTTGGCAAAGAGACTATCTCCCGCAGGGAAGCTGCTACCATCAAATGTTTGCCCTCATTTGACTCCCCTCTGGAAGCGCTTTCACTGCAAGCTGCAGATTGCCTCCTAACAGCAAGCTGTAGGACAGTGTACTGAATTGTAACTTTACTGAGGCTAATAAGGCGATTTTAGCAAAGAGACTATCTCCCGCAGGGAAGCTGCTACCATCAAATATTTCCCTCGTTAGACTCCCCTCTGGAAGCGCTTTCACTGCAAGCTGCAGATTCCCTCCTAACAGCAAGCTTTAGGATAGGGTACTGAATTGTAACTTAACTGAGGCTAATAAGGCGATTTTAGCAAAGAGACTATCTCCCGCAGGGAAGCTGCTACCATCAAATGTTTGCCCTCATTAGACTCCCCTCTGGAAGCGCTTTCATTGCAAGCTGCAGATTCCCTCCTAACAGCAAGCTTTAGGATAGGGTACTGAATTGTAACTTACTTTCGCCTAATAATGCGATTTTGGCAAAGAGAGTATCTCCCGCAGGGAAGATGCTACCATCAAATATTTGCCCTCATTAGACTCCCCTCTGGAAGCGCTTTCACTGCAAGCTGCAGATTCCCTCCTAACAGCAAGCTTTAGGATAGGGTACTGAATTGTAACTTAACTGAGGCTAATAAGGCGATTTTAGCAAAGAGACTATCTCCCGCAGGGAAGCTGCTACCATCAAATGTTTGCCCTCGTTAGACTCCCCTCTGGAAGCGCATTCACTGCAAGCTGCAGATTCCCTCCAAACAGCAAGCTTTAGGATAGGGTACTGAATTGTATCTTAACTTAGGCTAATAAGGCGATTTTAGCAAAGAGACTATCTCCCGCAGGGAAGCTGCTACCATCAAATGCTTGCCCTCATTAGACTCCCCTCTGGAAGCGCTTTCACTGCAAGCTGCAGACTCCCTCCTAACAGCAAGCTGTAGGATAGGGTACTGAATTGTAACTTAACTGAGGCTATTAAGGCGATTTTGGCAAAGAGACTATCTCCCGCAGGGAAACTGCTACCATCAAATGTTTGCCCTCATTAGACTCCCCTCTGGAAGCGCTTTCACTGCAAGCTGCAGATTCCCTCCTAACAGCAAGCTTTAGGATAGGGTACTGAATTGTAACTTACTTTCGCCTAATAATGCGATTTTGGCAAAGAGAGTATCTCCCGCAGGGAAGCTGTTACCATCAAATGTTTGCCCTCATTACACTCCCCTCTGGAAGCGCTTTCACTGCAAGCTGCAGATTCCCTCCTAACAGCAAGCTTTAGGATAGGGTACTGAATTGTAACTTACTTTCGCCTAATAATGCGATTTTTGCAAAGAGAGTATATCCCGCAGGGAAGCTGCTACCATCAAATGTTTGCCCTCATTAGACTCCCCTCTGGAAGCGCTTTCACTGCAAGCTGCAGATTCCCTCCTAACAGCAAGCTGTAGGACAGTGTACTGAATTGTAACTTAACTGCGGCTAATAAGGCGATTTTGGCAAAGAGAGTATCTCCCGCAGGGAAGCTGCTACCATCAAATGCTTGCCCTCATTAGACTCCCCTCTGGAAGCGCTTTCACTGCAAGCTGCAGATTCCCTCCTAACAGCAAGCTTTAGGATAGGGTACTGAATTGTAACTTACTTTCGCCTAATAATGCGATTTTTGCAAAGAGAGTATATCCCGCAGGGAAGCTGCTACCATCAAATGTTTGCCCTCATTAGACTCCCCTCTGGAAGCGCTTTCACTGCAAGCTGCAGATTCCCTCCTAACAGCAAGCTGTAGGACAGTGTACTGAATTGTAACTTAACTGCGGCTAATAAGGCGATTTTGGCAAAGAGAGTATCTCCCGCAGGGAAGCTGCTACCATCAAATGCTTGCCCTCATTAGACTCCCCTCTGGAAGCGCTTTCACTGCAAGCTGCAGATTCCCTCCTAACAGCAAGCTTTAGGATAGGGTACTGAATTGTAACTTACTTTCGCCTAATAATGCGATTTTGGCAAAGAGAGTATATCCCGCAGGGAAGCTGCTACCATCAAATGTTTGCCCTCATTAGACTCCCCTCTGGAAGCGCTTTCACTGCAAGCTGCAGATTCCCTCCTAACAGCAAGCTTTAGGACAGTGTACTGAATTGTAACTTTACTGAGGCTAATAAGGCGATTTTAGCAAAGAGACTATCTCCCGCAGGGAAGCTGCTACCATCAAATGTTTGCCCTCATTACACTCCCCTCTGGAAGCGCTTTCACTGCAAGCTGCAGATTCCCTCCTAACAGCAAGCTTTAGGATAGGGTACTGAATTGTAACTTACTTTCGCCTAATAATGCGATTTTGGCAAAGAGAGTATCTCCCGCAGGGAAGATGCTACCATCAAATATTTGCCCTCATTAGACTCCCCTCTGGAAGCGCTTTCACTGCAAGCTGCAGATTGCCTCCTAACAGCAAGCTTTAGGATAGGGTACTGAATTGTAACTTTACTGAGGCTAATAAGGCGATTTTAGCAAAGAGAGTATCTCCCGCAGGGAAGCTGCTACCATCAAATATTTGCCCTCATTACACTCCCCTCTGGAAGCGCTTTCACTGCAAGCTGCAGATTCCCTCCTAACAGCAAGCTGTAGGACAGTGTACTGAATTGTAACTTAACTGCGGCTAATAAGGCGATTTTGGCAAAGAGAGTATCTCCCGCAGGGAAGCTGCTACCATCAAATATTTGCCCTCATTACACTCCCCTCTGGAAGCGCTTTCACTGCAAGCTGCAGATTCCCTCCTAACAGCAAGCTGTAGGACAGTGTACTGAATTGTAACTTAACTGCGGCTAATAAGGCGATTTTGGCAAAGAGAGTATCTCCCGCAGGGAAGCTGCTACCATCAAATGCTTGCCCTCATTAGACTCCCCTCTGGAAGCGCTTTCACTGCAAGCTGCAGATTCCCTCCTAACAGCAAGCTTTAGGATAGGGTACTGAATTGTAACTTACTTTCGCCTAATAATGCGATTTTGGCAAAGAGAGTATCTCCCGCAGGGAAGCTGTTACCATCAAATGATTGCCCTCATTAGACTCCCCTCTGGAAGCGCTTTCACTGCAAGCTGCAGATTCCCTCCAAACAGCAAGCTTTAGGATAGGGTACTGAATTGTAACTTACTTTCGCCTAATAATGCGATTTTGGCAAAAAGAATATCTCCCGCAGGGAAGCTGCTACCATCAAATGTTTGCCCTCATTAGACTCCCCTCTGGAAGCGCTTTCACTGCAAGCTGCAGATTGCCTCCTAACAGCAAGCTTTAGGA
Organism: Phaenicophaeus curvirostris; assembly: GCF_032191515.1. Taxonomy (NCBI): domain Eukaryota; kingdom Metazoa; phylum Chordata; class Aves; order Cuculiformes; family Cuculidae; genus Phaenicophaeus; species Phaenicophaeus curvirostris. The sequence continues at coordinate 41,222,556 of NC_091394.1, forward strand.
TAGGGTACTGAATTGTAACTTAACTGAGGCTATCAAGGCGATTTTGGCAAAGAGAGTATCTCCCGCAGGGAAGATGCTACCATCAAATATTTGCCCTCATTAGACTCCCCTCTGGAAGCGCTTTCACTGCAAGCTGCAGATTCCCTCCTAACAGCAAGCTTTAGGATAGGGTACTGAATTGTAACTTACTTTCGCCTAATAATGCGATTTTGGCAAAGAGATTATCTCCCGCAGGGAAGCTGTTACCATCAAATGTTTGCCCTCGTTAGACTCCCCTCTGGAAGCGCATTCACTGCAAGCTGCAGATTCGCTCGTAACAGCAAGCTTTAGGATAGGGTACTGAATTGTAACTTAACTTAGGCTAATAAGGCGATTTTAGCACAGAGACTATCTCCCGCAGGGAAGCTGCTACCATCAAATGCTTGCCCTCATTAGACTCCCCTCTGGAAGCGCTTTCACTGCAAGCTGCAGATTCCCTCCTAACAGCAAGCTGTAGGATAGGGTACTGAATTGTAACTTAACTGAGGCTATTAAGGCGATTTTGGCAAAGAGACTATCTCCCGCAGGGAAGCTGCTACCATCAAATGTTTGCCCTCATTAGACACCCCTCTGGAAGCGCTTTCACTGCAAGCTGCAGATTCCCTCCTAACAGCAAGCTTTAGGATAGGGTACTGAATTGTATCTTACTTTCGCCTAATAACGCGATTTTGGCAAAGAGATTATCTCCCGCAGGGAAGCTGCTACCATCAAATATTAACCCTCATTAGACTCCCCTCTGGAAGCGCTTTCACTGCAAGCTGCAGATTCCCTCCTAACAGCAAGCTTTAGGATAGGGTACTGAATTGTAACTTTACTGAGGCTGATAACGCGATTTTAGCAAAGAGACTATCTCCCGCAGGGAAGCTGCTACCATCAAATATTTGCCCTCGTTAGACTCCCCTCTGGAAGCGCTTTCACTGCAAGCTGCAGATTCCCTCCTAACAGCAAGCTTTAGGATAGGGTACTGAATTGTAACTTAACTGAGGCTAATAAGGCGATTTTGGCAAAGAGAATATCTTCCGCAGGGAAGCTGCTACCATCAAATGCTTGCCCTCATTAGACTCCCCTCTGGAAGCGCTTTCACTGCAAGCTGCAGATTCCCTCCTAACAGCAAGCTTTAGGATAGGGTACTGAATTGTAACTTACTTTCGCCTAATAATGCGATTTTGGCAAAGAGAGTATCTCCCGCAGGGAAGCTGCTACCATCAAATGCTTGCCCTCATTAGACTCCCCTCTGGAAGCGCTTTCACTGCAAGCTGCAGATTCCCTCCTAACAGCAAGCTTTAGGATAGGGTACTGAATTGTAACTTACTTTCGCCTAATAATGCGATTTTGGCAAAGAGAGTATCTCCCGCAGGGAAGCTGTTACCATCAAATGTTTGCCCTCATTACACTCCCCTCTGGAAGCGCTTTCACTGCAAGCTGCAGATTCCCTCCTAACAGCAAGCTGTAGGACAGTGTACTGAATTGTAACTTAACTGCGGCTAATAATGCGATTTTTGCAAAGAGAGTATATCCCGCAGGGAAGCTGCTACCATCAAATGTTTGCCCTCATTAGACTCCCCTCTGGAAGCGCTTTCACTGCAAGCTGCAGATTCCCTCCTAACAGCAAGCTTTAGGATAGGGTACTGAATTGTAACTTACTTTCGCCTAATAATGCGATTTTGGCAAAGTGATTATCTCCCGCAGGGAAGCTGCTACCATCAAATGCTTGCCCTCATTAGACTCCCCTCTGGAAGCGCTTTCACTGCAAGCTGCAGATTGCCTCCTAACAGCAAGCTTTAGGATAGGGTACTGAATTGTAACTTACTTTCGCCTAATAATGCGATTTTGGCAAAGAGAGTATCTCCCGCAGGGAAGATGCTACCATCAAATATTTGCCCTCATTAGACTCCCCTCTGGAAGCGCTTTCACTGCAAGCTGCAGATTGCCTCCTAACAGCAAGCTTTAGGATAGGGTACTGAATTGTAACGTTACTGAGGCTAATAAGGCGATTTTAGCAAAGAGACTATCTCCCGCAGGGAAGCTGCTACCATCAAATGTTTGCCCTCATTAGACACCCCTCTGGAAGCGCTTTCACTGCAAGCTGCAGATTCCCTCCTAACAGCAAGCTTTAGGATAGGGTACTGAATTGTAACTTACTTTCGCCTAATAACGCGATTTTGGCAAAGAAAGTATCTCCCGCAGGGAAGATGCTACCATCAAATATTTGCCCTCATTAGACTCCCCTCTGGAAGCGCTTTCACTGCAAGCTGCAGATTGCTTCCTAACAGCAAGCTTTAGGATAGGGTACTGAATTGTAACTTTACTGAGGCTAATAAGGCGATTTTAGCAAAGAGAGTATCTCCCGCAGGGAAGCTGCTACCATCAAATATTTGCCCTCATTACACTCCCCTCTGGAAGCGCTTTCACTGCAAGCTGCAGATTCCCTCCTAACAGCAAGCTGTAGGACAGTGTACTGAATTGTAACTTAACTGCGGCTAATAAGGCGATTTTGGCAAAGAGAATATCTTCCGCAGGGAAGCTGCTACCATCAAATGCTTGCCCTCATTAGACTCCCCTCTGGAAGCGCTTTCACTGCAAGCTGCAGATTCCCTCCTAACAGCAAGCTTTAGGATAGGGTACTGAATTGTAACTTACTTTCGCCTAATAATGCGATTTTGGCAAAGAGAGTATCTCCCGCAGGGAAGCTGCTACCATCAAATGCTTGCCCTCATTAGACTCCCCTCTGGAAGCGCTTTCACTGCAAGCTGCAGATTCCCTCCTAACAGCAAGCTTTAGGATAGGGTACTGAATTGTAACTTACTTTCGCCTAATAATGCGATTTTGGCAAAGAGAGTATCTCCCGCAGGGAAGCTGTTACCATCAAATGATTGCCCTCATTAGACTCCCCTCTGGAAGCGCTTTCACTGCAAGCTGCAGATTCCCTCCAAACAGCAAGCTTTAGGATAGGGTACTGAATTGTAACTTACTTTCGCCTAATAATGCGATTTTGGCAAAAAGAATATCTCCCGCAGGGAAGCTGCTACCATCAAATGTTTGCCCTCATTAGACTCCCCTCTGGAAGCGCTTTCACTGCAAGCTGCAGATTGCCTCCTAACAGCAAGCTTTAGGATAGGGTACTGAATTGTAACTTAACTGAGGCTATCAAGGCGATTTTGGCAAAGAGAGTATCTCCCGCAGGGAAGATGCTACCATCAAATATTTGCCCTCATTAGACTCCCCTCTGGAAGCGCTTTCACTGCAAGCTGCAGATTCCCTCCTAACAGCAAGCTTTAGGATAGGGTACTGAATTGTAACTTACTTTCGCCTAATAATGCGATTTTGGCAAAGAGAGTATCTCCCGCAGGGAAGCTGTTACCATCAAATGCTTGCCCTCATTAGACTCCCCTCTGGAAGCGCTTTCACTGCAAGCTGCAGATTCCCTCCTAACAGCAAGCTTTAGGATAGGGTACTGAATTGTAACTTACTTTCGCCTAATAAAGCGATTTTAGCAAAGAGAGTATCTCCCGCAGGGAAGCTGTTACCATCAAATGTTTGCCCTCATTCCACTCCCCTCTGGAAGCGCTTTCACTGCAAGCTGCAGATTGCCTCCTAACAGCAAGCTGTAGGACAGTGTACTGAATTGTAACTTTACTGAGGCTAATAAGGCGATTTTAGCAAAGAGACTATCTCCCGCAGGGAAGCTGCTACCATCAAATGCTTGCCCTCGTTAGACTCCCCTCTGGAAGCGCTTTCACTGCAAGCTGCAGATTCCCTCCTAACAGCAAGCTTTAGGATAGGGTACTGAATTGTAACTTACTTTCGCCTAATAATGCGATTTTGGCATAGAGAGTATCTCCCGCAGGGAAGCTGTTACCATCAAATGTTTGCCCTCATTACACTCCCCTCTGGAAGCGCTTTCACTGCAAGCTGCAGATTCCCTCCTAACAGCAAGCTTTAGGATAGGGTACTGAATTGAAACTTACTTTGGCCTAATAATGCGATTTTGGCAAAGAGATTATCTCCCGCAGGGAAGCTGTTACCATCAAATGTTTGCCCTCGTTAGACTCCCCTCTGGAAGCGCATTCACTGCAAGCTGCAGATTCGCTCGTAACAGCAAGCTTTAGGATAGGGTACTGAATTGTAACTTAACTTAGGCTAATAAGGCGATTTTAGCAAAGAGACTATCTCCCGCAGGGAAGCTGCTACCATCAAATGCTTGCCCTCATTAGACTCCCCTCTGGAAGCGCTTTCACTGCAAGCTGCAGATTCCCTCCTAACAGCAAGCTGTAGGATAGGGTACTGAATTGTAACTTAACTGAGGCTATTAAGGCGATTTTGGCAAAGAGACTATCTCCCGCAGGGAAGCTGCTACCATCAAATGTTTGCCCTCATTAGACACCCCTCTGGAAGCGCTTTCACTGCAAGCTGCAGATTCCCTCCTAACAGCAAGCTTTAGGATAGGGTACTGAATTGTAACTTACTTTCGCCTAATAACGCGATTTTGGCAAAGAGATTATCTCCCGCAGGGAAGCTGCTACCATCAAATATTAACCCTCATTAGACTCCCCTCTGGAAGCGCTTTCACTGCAAGCTGCAGATTCCCTCCTAACAGCAAGCTTTAGGATAGGGTACTGAATTGTAACTTTACTGAGGCTAATAACGCGATTTTAGCAAAGAGACTATCTCCCGCAGGGAAGCTGCTACCATCAAATATTTGCCCTCGTTAGACTCCCCTCTGGAAGCGCTTTCACTGCAAGCTGCAGATTCCCTCCTAACAGCAAGCTTTAGGATAGGGTACTGAATTGTAACTTAACTGAGGCTAATAAGGCGATTTTGGCAAAGAGAATATCTTCCGCAGGGAAGCTGCTACCATCAAATGCTTGCCCTCATTAGACTCCCCTCTGGAAGCGCTTTCACTGCAAGCTGCAGATTCCCTCCTAACAGCAAGCTTTAGGATAGGGTACTGAATTGTAACTTACTTTCGCCTAATAATGCGATTTTGGCAAAGAGAGTATCTCCCGCAGGGAAGCTGCTACCATCAAATGTTTGCCCTCATTAGACTCCCCTCTGGAAGCGCTTTCACTGCAAGCTGCAGATTCCCTCCTAACAGCAAGCTTTAGGATAGGGTACTGAATTGTAACTTACTTTCGCCTAATAATGCGAGTTTCGCAAAGAGAGTATCTCCCGCAGGGAAGCTGCTACCATCAAATGCTTGCCCTCATTAGACTCCCCTCTGGAAGCGCTTTCACTGCAAGCTGCAGATTCCCTCCTAACAGCAAGCTTTAGGATAGGGTACTGAATTGTAACTTACTTTCGCCTAATAATGCGATTTTGGCAAAGAGAGTATCTCCCGCAGGGAAGCTGCTACCATCAAATATTAACCCTCATTAGACTCCCCTCTGGAAGCGCTTTCACTGCAAGCTGCCGATTCCCTCCTAACAGCAAGCTGTAGGACAGTGTACTGAATTGTAACTTAACTGCGGCTAATAAGGCGATATTGGCAAAGAGAATATCTCCCGCAGGGAAGCTGCTACCATCAAATGTTTGCCCTCATTAAACTCCCCTCTGGAAGCGCATTCACTGCAAGCTGCAGATTCCCTCCTAACAGCAAGCTTTAGGATAGGGTACTGAATTGTAAATTAAATGCAGCTAATAAGGCGATTTTGGCAAAGAGAGTATCTCCCGCAGGGAAGCTGCTACCATCAAATGTTTGCCCTCATTAGACTCCCCTCTGGAAGCGCTTTCACTGCAAGCTGCAGATTCCCTCCTAACAGCAAGCTTTAGGATAGGGTACTGAATTGTAACTTAACTGCGGCTAATAAGGCGATTTTGGCAAAGAGACTATCTCCCGCAGGGAAGCTGCTACCATCAAATGTTTGCCCTCATTAGACTCCCCTCTGGAAGCGCTTTCACTGCAAGCTGCAGATTCCCTCCTGACATCAAGTTTTAGGATAAGGTACTGAATTGTAACTTAACTGCGGCTAATAAGGCGATTTTAGCAAAGAGAGTATCTCCCGCAGGGAAGCTGCTACCATCAAATGTTTGCCCTCATTAGACTCCCCTCTGGAAGCGCATTCACTGCAAGCTGCAGATTCCCTCCTAACAGCAAGCTTTAGGATAGGGTACTGAATTGTAACTTAACTGAGGCTAATAAGGCGATTTTGGCAAAGAGACTATCTCCCGCAGGGAAGCTGCTACCATCAAATGTTTGCCCTCATTAGACTCCCCTCTGGAAGCGCTTTCACTGCAAGCTGCAGATTCCCTCCTAACAGCAAGCATTAGGATAGGGTACTGAATTGAAACTTACTTTCGGCTAATAATGCGATTTTGGCAAAGAGAGTATCTCCCGCAGGGAAGCTGCTACCATCAAATGTTTGCCCTCGTTAGACTCCCCTCTGGAAGCGCATTCACTGCAAGCTGCAGATTCCTTCCTAACAGCAAGCTTTAGAATAGGGTACTGAATTGTAACTTAACTGCGGCTAATAAGGCGATTTCGGCAAAGAGAGTATCTCCCGCAGGGAAGCTGCTACCATCAAATGTTTGCCCTCATTAGACTCCCCTCTGGAAGCGCTTTCACTGCAAGCTGCAGATTCCCTCCTAACAGCAAGCTTTAGAATAGGGTACTGAATTGTAACTTAACTGAGGCTAATAAGGCGATTTCGGCAAAGAGAGTATCTCCCGCAGGGAAGCTGCTACCATCAAATGTTTGCCCTCATTAGACTCCCCTCTGGAAGCGCTTTCACTGCAAGCTGCAGATTCCCTCCTAACAGCAAGCTTTAGGATAGGGTACTGAAGTGTAACTTACTTTCGCCTAAAAATGCGAGTTTCGCAAAGAGACTATCTCCCGCAGGGAAGCTGCTACCATCAAATGTTTGCCCTCGTTAGACTCCCCTCTGAGAGCGCATTTACTGCAAGCTGCAGATTCCCCCTTAGCAGCAAGCTTTAGGATAGGGTACTGAATTGTAACTTACTTTCGCCTAATAAAACGATTTTGGCAAAAGAGACTATCTCCCGCAGGGAAGCTGCTACCATCAAATGTTTACCCTGATTAGACTCCCCTCTGGAAGCGCTTTCACTGCAAGCTGCAGATTCCCTCCTAACAGCAAGCTTTAGGATAGGGTACTGAATTGTAACTAACTGTCGCCTACTAAGGCGATTTTGGCAAAGAGAATATCTCCCGCAGGGAAGCTGCTACCATCAAATGTTTGCCCTCATTAGACTCCCCTCTGGAAGCGCTTTCACTGCAAGCTGCAGATTCCCTCCTAACAGCAAGCTTTAGGATAGGGTACTGAATTGTAACTTAACTGCGGCTAATAATGCGATTTTGGCAAAGAGAATATCTCCCGCAGGGAAGCTGCTACCATCAAATGTTTGCCCTCATTAGACTCCCCTCTGGAAGCGCTTTCACAGCAAGCTGAAGATTCCTAACTAACAGCAAGCTTTAGGATAGGGTACTGAAGTGTAACTTACTTTCGCCTAATAAAGCGATTTTGGCAAAGAGAGTATCTCCCGCAGGGAAGCTGCTACCATCAAATGTTTGCCCTCATTAGACTCCCCTCTGGAAGCGTTTTCACTGCAAGCTGCCGATTCCCTCCTATCAGCAAGCCGTAGGACAGTGTACTGAATTGTAACTTACTTTCGCCTAATAAAGCGATTATGGCAAAGAGAGTATCTCCCGCAGGGAAGCTGCTACCATCAAATGTTTGTCCTCATTAGACTCCCCTCTGGAAGCGCTTTCACTGCAAGCTGCCGATTCCCTCCTAACAGCAAGCTGTAGGACAGTGTACTGAATTGTAACTTACTTTCGCCTAATAATGCGATTTTGGCAAAGAGAGTATCACCCGCAGGGAAGCTGCTACCATCAAATGTTTGCCCTCATTAGACTCCCCTCTGGAAGCGTTTTCACTGCAAGCTGCCGATTCCCTCCTAACAGCAAGCTGTAGGACAGTGTACTGAATTGTAACTTAACTGCGGCTAATAAGGCGATATTGGCAAAGAGAATATCTCCCGCAGGGAAGCTGCTACCATCAAATGTTTGCCCTCATTAAACTCCCCTCTGGAAGCGCATTCACTGCAAGCTGCAGATTCCCTCCTAACAGCAAGCTTTAGGATAGGGTACTGAATTGTAAATTAAATGCAGCTAATAAGGCGATTTTGGCAAAGAGAGTATCTCCCGCAGGGAAGCTGCTACCATCAAATGTTTGCCCTCATTAGACTCCCCTCTGGAAGCGCATTCACTGCAAGCTGCAGATTCGCTCCTAACAGCAAGCTTTAGGATAGGGTACTGAATTGTAACTTAACTGCGGCTAATAAGTCGATTTTGGCAAAGAGAGTATTTCCCGCAGGGAAGCTGCTACCATCAAATGATTGCCCTGGTTAGACTCCCCTCTGGAAGCGCTTTCACTGTAAGCTGCAGATTCCCTCCTAACAGCAAGCTTTAGGATAGGGTACTGAAGTGTAACTTAACTGCGGCTAATAAGTCGATTTTGGCAAAGAGAGTATCTCCCGCAGGGAAGCTGCTACCATCAAATGTTTTCCCTCATTAGACTCCCCTCTGGAAGCGCTTTCACTGTAAGCTGCAGATTCCCTCCTAACAGCAAGCTTTAGGATAGGGTACTGAATTGTAACTTAAAGGCAGATAATAATGCGATTTTGGCAAAGAGAGTATCTCCCGCAGGGAAGCTGCTACCATCAAATGCTTGCCCTCATTAGACTCCCCTCTGGAAGCGCTTTCACTGCAAGCTGCAGATTCCCTCCTAACAGCAAGCTTTAGGATAGGTACTGAATTGTAACTTACTTTCGCCTAATAATGCGATTTTGGCAAAGAGAGTATCTCCCGCAGGGAAGCTGCTACCATCAAATGCTTGCCCTCATTAGACTCCCCTCTGGAAGCGCTTTCACTGCAAGCTGCAGATTCCCTCCTAACAGCAAGCTTTACGATAGGGTACTGAATTGTAACTGAACTGCGGCTAAAAAGTCGATTATGGCAAAGAGTATATCTCCCGCAGGGAAGCTGCTACCATCAAATGTTTGCCCTCATTAGACTCCCCTCTGGAAGCGCTTTCAGTGTAAGCTGCAGATTCCCTCCTAACAGCAAGCTTTAGGATAGGGTACTGAATTCTATCTTACTTTCGCCTAATAATGCGATTTTGGCAAAGAGAGTATCTCCCGCAGGGAAGCTGCTACCATCAAATGTTTGCCCTCATTAGACTCCCCTCTGGAAGCACTTACATTGCAAGCTGCAGATTCCCTCCTAACAGCAAGCTTTAGGATAGGGTACTGAATTTTAACTTAAAGGCGGCTAATAAAGCTATTTTGGCAAAGAGAGTATCTCCCTCAGGGAAGCTGCTACCATCAAATGTTTGCCCTCATTAGACTCCCTTCTGGAAGCGCTTTCACTGCAAGCTGCAGATTCCCTCCTAACAGCATGCTTTAGGATAGGGTACTGAATTGTAACTTACCTACGGATAATAAGTCGATTTTGGCAAAGAGAGTATTTCCCGCAGGGAAGCTGCTACCATCAAATGATTGCCCTGGTTAGACTCCCCTCTGGAAGCGCTTTCACTGCAAGCTGCAGATTCCCTCCTAACAGCAAGCTTTACGATAGGGTACTGAATTGTATCTTACTTTCGCCTAAAAATGCTATTTTGGCAAAGAGAGTATCTCCCGCAGGGAAGCTTTTACCTTCAAATGTTTGCCCTCATTAGACTCCCCTCTGGAAGCGCTTTCACTGCAAGCTGCAGATTCCCTCTTAACAGCAAGCTTTAGGATAGGGTACTGAATTGTATCTTAAAGGCGGCTAATAAGGCGATTTTTGAAAAGAGACTATCTCCCGCAGGGAAGCTGCTACCATCAAACGTCTGCCCTCATTATACTCCCCTCTGGAAGCGCTTTCACTGCAAGCTGCAGATTCCCTCCTAACAGCAAGCTTTAGGATAGGGTACTGAATTGTAACTTAACTGCGGATAATAAGTCGATTTTGGCAAAGAGAGTATTTCCCGCAGGGAAGCTGCTACCATCAAATGTTTGCCCTCATTAGACTCCCCTCTGGAAGCGCTTTCACTGCAAGCTGCAGATTCCCTCCTAACAGCAAGCTTTAGGATAGGGTACTGAAGTGTAACTTAACTGCGGCTAATAAGGCGATTTTGGCAAGGAGTATATCTCCCACAGGGAAGCTGCTACCATCAAATGTTTGCCCTCATTAGACTCCCCTCTGGAATCGCTTTCACTGCAAGCTGCAGATTCCCTCCTAACAGCAAGCTTTAGGATAGGGTACTGAATTGTGACTTAACTGCGGCTAATAAGGCGATTTCGGCAAAGAGAATATCTCCCGCAGGGAAGCTGTTAACATCAAATGTTTGCCCTCAAGAGACTCCCCTCTGGAAGCGCTTTCACTGCAAGCTGCAGATTCCCTCCTAACAGCAAGCTGTAGGATAGGGTACTGAATTGTAACTTAACTGCGGCTAATAAGTCGATTTTGGCAAAGACAGTATTTCCCGCAGGGAAGCTGCTACCATCAAATGATTGCCCTGGTTAGACTCCCCTCTGGAAGCGCTTTCACTGCAAGCTGCAGATTACCTCCTAACAGCAAGCTTTACGATAGGGTACTGAATTGTAACTTAACTGCGGCTAATAAGTCGATTATGGCAAAGAGTATATCTCCCGCAGGGAAGCTGCTACCATCAAATGTTTGCCCTCATTAGACTCCCCTCTGGAAGCGCTTTCACTGTAAGCTGCAGATTCCCTCCTAACAGCAAGCTTTAGGATAGGGTACTGAATTGTAACTTAACTGCGGCTAATAAGTCGATTTTGGCAAAGAGTATATCTCCCGCAGGGAAGCTGCTACCATCAAATGTTTGCCCTCATTAGACTCCCCTCTGGAATCGCTTTCACTGCAAGCTGCAGATTCCCTCCTAACAGCAAGCTTTAGGATAGGGTACTGAATTGTAACTTAACTGCGGCTAATAAGGCGATTTCGGCAAAGAGAATATCTCCCGCAGGGAAGCTGTTAACATCAAATGTTTGCCCTCATTAGACTCCCCTCTGGAAGCGCTTTCACTGCAAGCTGCAGATTCCCTCTTAACAGCAAGCTTTAGGATAGGGTACTGAATTGTAACTTAAAGGCGGCTAATAAGGCGATTTTGGAAAAGAGACTATCTCCCGCAGGGAAGCTGCTACCATCAAACGTCTGCCCTCATTATACTCCCCTCTGGAAGCGCTTTCACTGCAAGCTGCAGATTCCCTCCTAACAGCAAGCTTTAGGATAGGGTACTGAATTGTAACTTAACTGCGGCTAATAAGTCGATTTTGGCAAAGAGAGTATTTCCCGCAGGGAAGCTGCTACCATCAAATGATTGCCCTGGTTAGACTCCCCTCTGGAAGCGCTTTCACTGTAAGCTGCAGATTCCCTCCTAACAGCAAGCTTTAGGATAGGGTACTGAAGTGTAACTTAACTGCGGCTAATAAGTCGATTTTGGCAAAGAGTATATCTCCCGCAGGGAAGCTGCTACCATCAAATGTTTGCCCTCATTTGACTCCCCTCTGGAATCTCTTTCACTGCAAGCTGCAGATTCCCTCCTAACAGCAAGCTTTAGGATAGGGTACTGAATTGTAACTTAACTGCGGCTAATAAGGCGATTTCGGCAAAGAGAATATCTCCCGCAGGGAAGCTGTTAACATCAAATATTTGCCCTCATTAGACTCCCCTCTGGAAGCGCTTTCACTGTAAGCTGCAGATTCCCTCCTAACAGCAAGCTTTAGGATAGGGTACTGAATTGTAACTTAACTGCGGCTAATAAGTCGATTTTGGCAAAGAGTATATCTCCCGCAGGGAAGCTGCTACCATCAAATGTTTGCCCTCATTAGATTCCCCTCTGGAATCGCTTTCACTGCAAGCTGCAGATTCCCTCCTAACAGCAAGCTTTAGGATAGGGTACTGAATTGTAACTTAACTGCGGCTAATAAGGCGATTTCGGCAAAGAGAATATCTCCCGCAGGGAAGCTGTTAACATCAAATGTTTGCCCTCATTAGACTCCCCTCTGGAAGCGCTTTCACTGCAAGCTGCAGATTCCCTCTTAACAGCAAGCTTTAGGATAGGGTACTGAATTGTAACTTAAAGGCGGCTAATAAGGCGATTTTGGAAAAGAGACTATCTCCCGCAGGGAAGCTGCTACCATCAAATGTCTGCCCTCATTATACTCCCCTCTGGAAGCGCTTTCACTGCAAGCTGCAGATTCCCTCCTAACAGCAAGCTTTAGGATAGGGTACTGAATTGTAACTTAACTGCGGCTAATAAGTCGATTTTGGCAAAGAGAGTATTTCCCGCAGGGAAGCTGCTACCATCAAATGATTGCCCTGGTTAGACTCCCCTCTGGAAGCGCTTTCACTGCAAGCTGCAGATTCCCTCCTAACAGCAAGCTTTAGGATAGGGTACTGAAGTGTAACTTAACTGCGGCTAAAAAGTCGATTTTGGCAAAGAGTATATCTCCCGCAGGGAAGCTGTTAACATCAAATATTTGCCCTCATTAGACTCCCCTCTGGAAGCGCTTTCACTGCAAGCTGCAGATTCCCTCCTAACAGCAAGCTTTAGGATAGGGTACTGAATTCTATCTTACTTTCGCCTAAAAATGCTATTTTGGCAAAGAGAGTATCTCCCGCAGGGAAGCTGTTAACATCAAATGTTTGCCCTCATTAGACTCCCCTCTGGAAGCGCTTTCACTGCAAGCTGCAGATTCCCTCTTAACAGCAAGCTTTAGGATAGGGTACTGAATTGTAACTTAAAGGCGGCTAATAAGGCGATTTTGGAAAAGAGACTATCTCCCGCAGGGAAGCTGCAACCATCAAATATATGCCCTCATTAGACTCCCCTCTGGAAGCGCTTTCACTGCAAGCTGCAGATTCCCTCCTAACAGCAAGCTTTAGGATAGGGTACTGAATTGTATCTTAACTGCGGCTAATAAGTCGATTTTGGCAAAGAGAGTATTTCCCGCAGGGAAGCTGCTACCATCAAATGATTGCCCTGGTTAGACTCCCCTCTGGAAGCGCTTTCACTGCAAGCTGCAGATTCCCTCTTAACAGCAAGCTTTAGGATAGGGTACTGAATTGTAACTTAACTGAGGCTAATAAGGCGATTTCGGCAAAGAGAATATCTCCCGCAGGGAAGCTGTTAACATCAAATGTTTGCCCTCATTAGACTCCCCTCTGGAAGCGCTTTCACTGCAAGCTGCAGATTCCCTCCTAACAGCAAGCTTTAGGATAGGGTACTGAATTGTATCTTACTTTCGCCTAAAAATGCTATTTTGGCAAAGAGAGTATCTCCCGCAGGGAAGCTGTTACCATCAAATGTTTGCCCTCATTAGACTCCCCTCTGGAAGCGCTTTCACTGCAAGCTGCAGATTACCTCCTAACAGCAAGCTTTAGGATAGGGTACTGAATTGTAACTTAATTGCGGCTAATAAGGCGATTTCGGCAAAGAGAATATCTCCCGCAGGGAAGCTGTTAACATCAAATGTTTGCCCTCATTAGACTCCCCTCTGGAAGCGCTTTCACTGCAAGCTGCAGATTCCCTCCTAACAGCAAGCTTTAGGATAGGGTACTGAATTGTATCTTACTTTCGCCTAAAAATGCTTTTTTGGCAAAGAGAGTATCTCCCGCAGGGAAGCTGTTACCATCAAATGTTTGCCCTCATTAGACTCCCCTCTGGAAGCGCTTTCACTGCAAGCTGCAGATTCCCTCCTAACAGCAAGCTTTAGGATAGGGTACTGAATTGTATCTTACTTTCGCCTAAAAATGCTATTTTGGCAAAGACAGTATTTCCCGCAGGGAAGCTGTTACCATCAAATGTTTGCCCTCATTAGACTCCCCTCTGGAAGCACTTTCACTGCAAGCTGCAGATTCCCTCTTAAGAGCAAGCTTTAGGATAGGGTACTGAATTGTAACTTAAAGGCGGCTAATAAGGCGATTTTGGAAAAGAGACTATCTCCCGCAGGGAAGCTGCTACCATCAAACGTCTGCCCTCATTATACTCCCCTCTGGAAGCGCTTTCACTGCAAGCTGCAGATTCCCTCCTAACAGCAAGCTTTAGGATAGGGTACTGAATTGTAACTTAACTGCGGCTAATAAGTCGATTATGGCAAAGAGTATATCTCCCGCAGGGAAGCTGCTACCATCAAATGTTTGCCCTCATTAGACTCCACTCTGGAATCGCTTTCACTGCAAGCTGCAGATTACCTCCTAACAGCAAGCTTTACGATAGGGTACTGAATTGTATCTTACTTTCGCCTAAAAATGCTATTTTGGCAAAGAGAGTATCTCCCGCAGGGAAGCTGTTACCATCACATGTTTGCCCTCATTACACTCCCCTCTGGAAGCGCTTTCACTGCAAGCTGCAGATTCCCTCTTAACAGCAAGCTTTAGGATAGGGTACTGAATTGTAACTTAAAGGCGGCTAATAAGGCGATTTTGGCAAAGAGACTATCTCCCGCAGGGAAGCTGCTACCATCAAACGTCTGCCCTCATTATACTCCCCTCTGGAAGCGATTTCACTGCAAGCTGCAGATTCCCTCCTAACAGCAAGCTTTAGGATAGGGTACTGAATTGTAACTTAACTGCGGCTAATAAGTCGATTTTGGCAAAGACAGTATTTCCCGCAGGGAAGCTGCTACCATCAAATGATTGCCCTGGTTAGACTCCCCTCTGGAAGCGCTTTCACTGTAAGCTGCAGATTACCTCCTAACAGCAAGCTTTACGATAGGGTACTGAATTGTAACTTAACTGCCGCTAATAAGTCGATTATGGCAAAGAGTATATCTCCCGCAGGGAAGCTGCTACCATCAAATGTTTGCCCTCATTAGACTCCCCTCTGGAAGCGCTTTCACTGCAAGCTGCAGATTCCCTCCTAACAGCAAGCTTTAGGATAGGGTACTGAAGTGTAACTTAACTGCGGCTAAAAAGTCGATTTTGGCAAAGAGTATATCTCCCGCAGGGAAGCTGCTACCATCAAATGTTTGCCCTCATTAGACTCCCCTCTGGAAGCGCATTCACTGCAAGCTGCAGATTCCCTCTTAACAGCAAGCTTTAGGATACGGTACTGAATTGTAACTTACTTTCGCCTAATAAAGCGATTTTGGCAAAGAGAGTATCTCCCGCAGGGAAGCTGCTACCATCAAATGCTTGCCCTCATTAGACTCCCCTCTGGAAGCGCTTTCACTGCAAGCTGCAGATTCCCTCCTAACAGCAAGCTTTACGATAGGGTACTGAATTGTAACTGAACTGCGGCTAAAAAGTCGATTATGGCAAAGAGTATATCTCCCGCAGGGAAGCTGCTACCATCAAATGTTTGCCCTCATTAGACTCCCCTCTGGAAGCGCTTTCAGTGTAAGCTGCAGATTCCCTCCTAACAGCAAGCTTTAGGATAGGGTACTGAATTCTATCTTACTTTCGCCTAATAATGCGATTTTGGCAAAGAGAGTATCTCCCGCAGGGAAGCTGCTACCATCAAATGCTTGCCCTCATTAGACTCCCCTCTGGAAGCGCTTTCACTGCAAGCTGCAGATTCCCTCCTAACAGCAAGCTTTACGATAGGGTACTGAATTGTAACTGAACTGCGGCTAAAAAGTCGATTATGGCAAAGAGTATATCTCCCGCAGGGAAGCTGCTACCATCAAATGTTTGCCCTCATTAGACTCCCCTCTGGAAGCACTTACATTGCAAGCTGCAGATTCCCTCTTAACAGCAAGCTTTAGGATAGGGTACTGAATTGTAACTTAACTGCGGCTAATAAGGCGAGTTCGGCAAAGAGACTATCTCCCGCAGGGAAGCTGCTACCATCAAACGTCTGCCCTCATTATACTCCCCTCTGGAAGCGCTTTCACTGCAAGCTGCAGATTCCCTCCTAACAGCAAGCTTTAGGATAGGGTACTGAATTGTAACTTAACTGCGGCTAATAAGTCGATTTTGGCAAAGAGAGTATTTCCCGCAGGGAAGCTGCTACCATCAAATGATTGCCCTGGTTAGACTCCCCTCTGGAAGCGCTTTCACTGCAAGCTGCAGATTCCCTCCTAACAGCAAGCTTTAGGATAGGGTACTGAAGTGTAACTTAACTGCGGCTAAAAAGTCGATTTTGTCAAAGAGTATATCTCCCGCAGGGAAGCTGCTACCATCAAATGTTTGCCCTCATTAGACTCCCCTCTGGAAGCGCTTTCACTGCAAGCTGCAGATTCCCTCCTAACAGCAAGCTTTAGGATAGGGTACTGAATTGTAACTTAACTGCGGCTAATAAGGCGATTTCGGCAAAGAGAATATCTCCCGCAGGGAAGCTGTTAACATCAAATATTTGCCCTCATTAGACTTCCCTCTGGAAGCGCTTTCACTGCAAGCTGCAGATTCCCTCCTAACAGCAAGCTTTAGGATAGGGTACTGAATTGTATCTTACTTTCGCCTAAAAATGCTATTTTGGCAAAGAGAGTATCTCCCGCAGGGAAGCTGTTACCATCAAATGTTTGCCCTCATTAGACTCCCCTCTGGAAGCGCTTTCACTGCAAGCTGCAGATTCCCTCTTAACAGCAAGCTTTAGGATAGGGTACTGAATTGTAACTTAAAGGCGGCTAATAAGGCGATTTTGGAAAAGAGACTATCTCCCGCAGGGAAGCTGCAACCATCAAACGTCTGCCCTCATTATACTCCCCTCTGGAAGCGCTTTCACTGCAAGCTGCAGATTCCCTCCTAACAGCAAGCTTTAGGATAGGGTACTGAATTGTATCTTAACTGCGGCTAATAAGTCGATTTTGGCAAAGAGAGTATTTCCCGCAGGGAAGCTGCTACCATCAAATGATTGCCCTGGTTAGACTCCCCTCTGGAAGCGCTTTCACTGCAAGCTGCAGATTACCTCCTAACAGCAAGCTTTAGGATAGGGTACTGAATTGTAACTTAACTGAGGCTAATAAGGCGATTTCGGCAAAGAGAATATCTCCCGCAGGGAAGCTGTTAACATCAAATGTTTGCCCTCATTACACTCCCCTCTGGAAGCGCTTTCACTGCAAGCTGCAGATTCCCTCTTAACAGCAAGCTTTAGGATAGGGTACTGAATTGTAACTTAAAGGCGGCTAATAAGGCGATTTTGGAAAAGAGACTATCTCCCGCAGGGAAGCTGCTACCATCAAATGTCTGCCCTCATTATACTCCCCTCTGGAAGCGCTTTCACTGCAAGCTGCAGATTCCCTCCTAACAGCAAGCTTTAGGATAGGGTACTGAATTGTAACTTAACTGCGGCTAATAAGTCGATTTTGGCAAAGAGAGTATTTCCCGCAGGGAAGCTGCTACCATCAAATGATTGCCCTGGTTAGACTCCCCTCTGGAAGCGCTTTCACTGCAAGCTGCAGATTCCCTCCTAACAGCAAGCTTTAGGATAGGGTACTGAAGTGTAACTTAACTGCGGCTAAAAAGTCGATTTTGGCAAAGAGTATATCTCCCGCAGGGAAGCTGTTAACATCAAATATTTGCCCTCATTAGACTCCCCTCTGGAAGCGCTTTCACTGCAAGCTGCAGATTCCCTCCTAACAGCAAGCTTTAGGATAGGGTACTGAATTCTATCTTACTTTCGCCTAAAAATGCTATTTTGGCAAAGAGAGTATCTCCCGCAGGGAAGCTGTTAACATCAAATGTTTGCCCTCATTAGACTCCCCTCTGGAAGCGCTTTCACTGCAAGCTGCAGATTCCCTCTTAACAGCAAGCTTTAGGATAGGGTACTGAATTGTAACTTAAAGGCGGCTAATAAGGCGATTTTGGAAAAGAGACTATCTCCCGCAGGGAAGCTGCAACCATCAAACGTCTGCCCTCATTATACTCCCCTCTGGAAGCGCTTTCACTGCAAGCTGCAGATTCCCTCCTAACAGCAAGCTTTAGGATAGGGTACTGAATTGTATCTTAACTGCGGCTAATAAGTCGATTTTGGCAAAGAGAGTATTTCCCGCAGGGAAGCTGCTACCATCAAATGATTGCCCTGGTTAGACTCCCCTCTGGAAGCGCTTTCACTGCAAGCTGCAGATTCCCTCTTAACAGCAAGCTTTAGGATAGGGTACTGAATTGTAACTTAACTGAGGCTAATAAGGCGATTTCGGCAAAGAGAATATCTCCCGCAGGGAAGCTGTTAACATCAAATGTTTGCCCTCATTAGACTCCCCTCTGGAAGCGCTTTCACTGCAAGCTGCAGATTCCCTCCTAACAGCAAGCTTTAGGATAGGGTACTGAATTGTATCTTACTTTCGCCTAAAAATGCTATTTTGGCAAAGAGAGTATCTCCCGCAGGGAAGCTGTTACCATCAAATGTTTGCCCTCATTAGACTCCCCTCTGGAAGCGCTTTCACTGCAAGCTGCAGATTACCTCCTAACAGCAAGCTTTAGGATAGGGTACTGAATTGTAACTTAATTGCGGCTAATAAGGCGATTTCGGCAAAGAGAATATCTCCCGCAGGGAAGCTGTTAACATCAAATGTTTGCCCTCATTAGACTCCCCTCTGGAAGCGCTTTCACTGCAAGCTGCAGATTCCCTCCTAACAGCAAGCTTTAGGATAGGGTACTGAATTGTATCTTACTTTCGCCTAAAAATGCTTTTTTGGCAAAGAGAGTATCTCCCGCAGGGAAGCTGTTACCATCAAATGTTTGCCCTCATTAGACTCCCCTCTGGAAGCGCTTTCACTGCAAGCTGCAGATTCCCTCCTAACAGCAAGCTTTAGGATAGGGTACTGAATTGTATCTTACTTTCGCCTAAAAATGCTATTTTGGCAAAGACAGTATTTCCCGCAGGGAAGCTGTTACCATCAAATGTTTGCCCTCATTAGACTCCCCTCTGGAAGCACTTTCACTGCAAGCTGCAGATTCCCTCTTAAGAGCAAGCTTTAGGATAGGGTACTGAATTGTAACTTAAAGGCGGCTAATAAGGCGATTTTGGAAAAGAGACTATCTCCCGCAGGGAAGCTGCTACCATCAAACGTCTGCCCTCATTATACTCCCCTCTGGAAGCGCTTTCACTGCAAGCTGCAGATTCCCTCCTAACAGCAAGCTTTAGGATAGGGTACTGAATTGTAAATTAACTGCGGCTAATAAGTCGATTATGGCAAAGAGTATATCTCCCGCAGGGAAGCTGCTACCATCAAATGTTTGCCCTCATTAGACTCCACTCTGGAATCGCTTTCACTGCAAGCTGCAGATTACCTCCTAACAGCAAGCTTTACGATAGGGTACTGAATTGTATCTTACTTTCGCCTAAAAATGCTATTTTGGCAAAGAGAGTATCTCCCGCAGGGAAGCTGTTACCATCACATGTTTGCCCTCATTACACTCCCCTCTGGAAGCGCTTTCACTGCAAGCTGCAGATTCCCTCTTAACAGCAAGCTTTAGGATAGGGTACTGAATTGTAACTTAAAGGCGGCTAATAAGGCGATTTTGGCAAAGAGACTATCTCCCGCAGGGAAGCTGCTACCATCAAACGTCTGCCCTCATTATACTCCCCTCTGGAAGCGCTTTCACTGCAAGCTGCAGATTCCCTCCTAACAGCAAGCTTTAGGATAGGGTACTGAATTGTAACTTAACTGCGGCTAATAAGTCGATTTTGGCAAAGACAGTATTTCCCGCAGGGAAGCTGCTACCATCAAATGATTGCCCTGGTTAGACTCCCCTCTGGAAGCGCTTTCACTGTAAGCTGCAGATTACCTCCTAACAGCAAGCTTTACGATAGGGTACTGAATTGTAACTTAACTGCCGCTAATAAGTCGATTATGGCAAAGAGTATATCTCCCGCAGGGAAGCTGCTACCATCAAATGTTTGCCCTCATTAGACTCCCCTCTGGAAGCGCTTTCACTGCAAGCTGCAGATTCCCTCCTAACAGCAAGCTTTAGGATAGGGTACTGAAGTGTAACTTAACTGCGGCTAAAAAGTCGATTTTGGCAAAGAGTATATCTCCCGCAGGGAAGCTGCTACCATCAAATGTTTGCCCTCATTAGACTCCCCTCTGGAATCGCTTTCACTGCAAGCTGCAGATTCCCTCCTAACAGCAAGCTTTAGGATAGGGTACTGAATTGTAACTTAACTGCGGCTAATAAGTCGATTTTGGCAAAGAGTATATCTCCCGCAGGGAAGCTGCTACCATCAAATGCTTGCCCTCATTAGACTCCCCTCTGGAAGCGCTTTCACTGCAAGCTGCAGATTCCATCCTGACATCAAGTTTTAGGATAGGGTACTGCATTGTAACTTACTTTCGCCTAATAATGCGATTATGGCAAAGAGAGTATCTCCCGCAGGGAAGCTGCTACCATCAAATGTTTGCCCTCATTAGACTCCCCTCTGGAAGCGCATTCACTGCAAGCTGCAGATTCCCTCTTAACAGCAAGCTTTAGGATACGGTACTGAATTGTAACTTACTTTCGCCTAATAAAGCGATTTTGGCAAAGAGAGTATCTCCCGCAGGGAAGCTGCTACCATCAAATGCTTGCCCTCATTAGACTCCCCTCTGGAAGCGCTTTCACTGCAAGCTGCAGATTCCCTCCTAACAGCAAGCTTTAGGATAGGGTACTGAATTGTATCTTACTTTCGCCTAAAAATGCTATTTTGGCAAAGAGAGTATCTCCCGCAGGGAAGCTGTTACCATCAAATGTTTGCCCTCATTAGACTCCCCTCTGGAAGCGCTTTCACTGCAAGCTGCAGATTACCTCCTAACAGCAAGCTTTAGGATAGGGTACTGAATTGTAACTTAACTGCGGCTAATAAGGCGAGTTCGGCAAAGAGAATATCTCCCGCAGGGAAGCTGTTAACATCAAATGTTTGCCCTCAAGAGACTCCCCTCTGGAAGCGCTTTCACTGCAAGCTGCAGATTCCCTCCTAACAGCAAGCTGTAGGATAGGGTACTGAATTGTAACTTAACTGCGGCTAATAAGTCGATTTTGGCAAAGACAGTATTTCCCGCAGGGAAGCTGCTACCATCAAATGATTGCCCTGGTTAGACTCCCCTCTGGAAGCGCTTTCACTGCAAGCTGCAGATTACCTCCTAACAGCAAGCTTTACGATAGGGTACTGAATTGTAACTTAACTGCGGCTAATAAGTCGATTATGGCAAAGAGTATATCTCCCGCAGGGAAGCTGCTACCATCAAATGTTTGCCCTCATTAGACTCCCCTCTGGAAGCGCTTTCACTGTAAGCTGCAGATTCCCTCCTAACAGCAAGCTTTAGGATAGGGTACTGAATTGTAACTTAACTGCGGCTAATAAGTCGATTTTGGCAAAGAGTATATCTCCCGCAGGGAAGCTGCTACCATCAAATGTTTGCCCTCATTAGACTCCCCTCTGGAATCGCTTTCACTGCAAGCTGCAGATTCCCTCCTAACAGCAAGCTTTAGGATAGGGTACTGAATTGTAACTTAACTGCGGCTAATAAGGCGATTTCGGCAAAGAGAATATCTCCCGCAGGGAAGCTGTTAACATCAAATGTTTGCCCTCATTAGACTCCCCTCTGGAAGCGCTTTCACTGCAAGCTGCAGATTCCCTCTTAACAGCAAGCTTTAGGATAGGGTACTGAATTGTAACTTAAAGGCGGCTAATAAGGCGATTTTGGAAAAGAGACTATCTCCCGCAGGGAAGCTGCTACCATCAAACGTCTGCCCTCATTATACTCCCCTCTGGAAGCGCTTTCACTGCAAGCTGCAGATTCCCTCCTAACAGCAAGCTTTAGGATAGGGTACTGAATTGTAACTTAACTGCGGCTAATAAGTCGATTTTGGCAAAGAGAGTATTTCCCGCAGGGAAGCTGCTACCATCAAATGATTGCCCTGGTTAGACTCCCCTCTGGAAGCGCTTTCACTGTAAGCTGCAGATTCCCTCCTAACAGCAAGCTTTAGGATAGGGTACTGAATTGTAACTTAACTGCGGCTAATAAGTCGATTTTGGCAAAGAGTATATCTCCCGCAGGGAAGCTGCTACCATCAAATGTTTGCCCTCATTTGACTCCCCTCTGGAATCTCTTTCACTGCAAGCTGCAGATTCCCTCCTAACAGCAAGCTTTAGGATAGGGTACTGAATTGTAACTTAACTGCGGCTAATAAGGCGATTTCGGCAAAGAGAATATCTCCCGCAGGGAAGCTGTTAACATCAAATATTTGCCCTCATTAGACTCCCCTCTGGAAGCGCTTTCACTGTAAGCTGCAGATTCCCTCCTAACAGCAAGCTTTAGGATAGGGTACTGAATTGTAACTTAACTGCGGCTAATAAGTCGATTTTGGCAAAGAGAGTATTTCCCGCAGGGAAGCTGCTACCATCAAATGATTGCCCTGGTTAGACTCCCCTCTGGAAGCGCTTTCACTGTAAGCTGCAGATTCCCTCCTAACAGCAAGCTTTAGGATAGGGTACTGAATTGTAACTTAACTGCGGCTAATAAGTCGATTTTGGCAAAGAGTATATCTCCCGCAGGGAAGCTGCTACCATCAAATGTTTGCCCTCATTTGACTCCCCTCTGGAATCTCTTTCACTGCAAGCTGCAGATTCCCTCCTAACAGCAAGCTTTAGGATAGGGTACTGAATTGTAACTTAACTGCGGCTAATAAGGCGATTTCGGCAAAGAGACTATCTCCCGCAGGGAAGCTGTTAACATCAAATATTTGCCCTCATTAGACTCCCCTCTGGAAGCGCTTTCACTGTAAGCTGCAGATTCCCTCCTAACAGCAAGCTTTAGGATAGGGTACTGAATTGTAACTTAACTGCGGCTAATAAGTCGATTTTGGCAAAGAGAGTATTTCCCGCAGGGAAGCTGCTACCATCAAATGATTGCCCTGGTTAGACTCCCCTCTGGAAGCGCTTTCACTGCAAGCTGCAGATTCCCTCCTAACAGCAAGCTTTAGGATAGGGTACTGAAGTGTAACTTAACTGCGGCTAAAAAGTCGATTTTGGCAAAGAGTATATCTCCCGCAGGGAAGCTGTTAACATCAAATATTTGCCCTCATTAGACTCCCCTCTGGAAGCGCTTTCACTGCAAGCTGCAGATTCCCTCCTAACAGCAAGCTTTAGGATAGGGTACTGAATTGTATCTTACTTTCGCCTAAAAATGCTATTTTGGCAAAGAGAGTATCTCCCGCAGGGAAGCTGTTAACATCAAATGTTTGCCCTCATTAGACTCCCCTCTGGAAGCGCTTTCACTGCAAGCTGCAGATTCCCTCTTAACAGCAAGCTTTAGGATAGGGTACTGAATTGTAACTTAAAGGCGGCTAATAAGGCGATTTTGGAAAAGAGACTATCTCCCGCAGGGAAGCTGCAACCATCAAACGTCTGCCCTCATTATACTCCCCTCTGGAAGCGCTTTCACTGCAAGCTGCAGATTCCCTCCTAACAGCAAGCTTTAGGATAGGGTACTGAATTGTATCTTAACTGCGGCTAATAAGTCGATTTTGGCAAAGAGAGTATTTCCCGCAGGGAAGCTGCTACCATCAAATGATTGCCCTGGTTAGACTCCCCTCTGGAAGCGCTTTCACTGCAAGCTGCAGATTCCCTCTTAACAGCAAGCTTTAGGATAGGGTACTGAATTGTAACTTAACTGAGGCTAATAAGGCGATTTCGGCAAAGAGAATATCTCCCGCAGGGAAGCTGTTAACATCAAATGTTTGCCCTCATTAGACTCCCCTCTGGAAGCGCTTTCACTGCAAGCTGCAGATTCCCTCCTAACAGCAAGCTTTAGGATAGGGTACTGAATTGTATCTTACTTTCGCCTAAAAATGCTATTTTGGCAAAGAGAGTATCTCCCGCAGGGAAGCTGTTACCATCAAATGTTTGCCCTCATTAGACTCCCCTCTGGAAGCGCTTTCACTGCAAGCTGCAGATTACCTCCTAACAGCAAGCTTTAGGATAGGGTACTGAATTGTAACTTAACTGCGGCTAATAAGGCGATTTCGGCAAAGAGAATATCTCCCGCAGGGAAGCTGTTAACATCAAATGTTTGCCCTCATTAGACTCCCCTCTGGAAGCGCTTTCACTGCAAGCTGCAGATTCCCTCCTAACAGCAAGCTTTAGGATAGGGTACTGAATTGTATCTTACTTTCGCCTAAAAATGCTTTTTTGGCAAAGAGAGTATCTCCCGCAGGGAAGCTGTTACCATCAAATGTTTGCCCTCATTAGACTCCCCTCTGGAAGCGCTTTCACTGCAAGCTGCAGATTCCCTCCTAACAGCAAGCTTTAGGATAGGGTACTGAATTGTATCTTACTTTCGCCTAAAAATGCTATTTTGGCAAAGACAGTATTTCCCGCAGGGAAGCTGTTACCATCAAATGTTTGCCCTCATTAGACTCCCCTCTGGAAGCACTTTCACTGCAAGCTGCAGATTCCCTCTTAAGAGCAAGCTTTAGGATAGGGTACTGAATTGTAACTTAAAGGCGGCTAATAAGGCGATTTTGGAAAAGAGACTATCTCCCGCAGGGAAGCTGCTACCATCAAACGTCTGCCCTCATTATACTCCCCTCTGGAAGCGCTTTCACTGCAAGCTGCAGATTCCCTCCTAACAGCAAGCTTTAGGATAGGGTACTGAATTGTAACTTAACTGCGGCTAATAAGTCGATTATGGCAAAGAGTATATCTCCCGCAGGGAAGCTGCTACCATCAAATGTTTGCCCTCATTAGACTCCACTCTGGAATCGCTTTCACTGCAAGCTGCAGATTACCTCCTAACAGCAAGCTTTACGATAGGGTACTGAATTGTATCTTACTTTCGCCTAAAAATGCTATTTTGGCAAAGAGAGTATCTCCCGCAGGGAAGCTGTTACCATCAAATGTTTGCCCTCATTACACTCCCCTCTGGAAGCGCTTTCACTGCAAGCTGCAGATTCCCTCTTAACAGCAAGCTTTAGGATAGGGTACTGAATTGTAACTTAAAGGCGGCTAATAAGGCGATTTTGGCAAAGAGACTATCTCCCGCAGGGAAGCTGCTACCATCAAACGTCTGCCCTCATTATACTCCCCTCTGGAAGCGATTTCACTGCAAGCTGCAGATTCCCTCCTAACAGCAAGCTTTAGGATAGGGTACTGAATTGTAACTTAACTGCGGCTAATAAGTCGATTTTGGCAAAGACAGTATTTCCCGCAGGGAAGCTGCTACCATCAAATGATTGCCCTGGTTAGACTCCCCTCTGGAAGCGCTTTCACTGTAAGCTGCAGATTACCTCCTAACAGCAAGCTTTAGGATAGGGTACTGAATTGTAACTTAACTGCCGCTAATAAGTCGATTATGGCAAAGAGTATATCTCCCGCAGGGAAGCTGCTACCATCAAATGTTTGCCCTCATTAGACTCCCCTCTGGAAGCGCTTTCACTGCAAGCTGCAGATTCCCTCCTAACAGCAAGCTTTAGGATAGGGTACTGAAGTGTAACTTAACTGCGGCTAAAAAGTCGATTTTGGCAAAGAGTATATCTCCCGCAGGGAAGCTGCTACCATCAAATGTTTGCCCTCATTAGACTCCCCTCTGGAATCGCTTTCACTGCAAGCTGCAGATTCCCTCCTAACAGCAAGCTTTAGGATAGGGTACTGAATTGTAACTTAACTGCGGCTAATAAGTCGATTTTGGCAAAGAGTATATCTCCCGCAGGGAAGCTGCTACCATCAAATGCTTGCCCTCATTAGACTCCCCTCTGGAAGCGCTTTCACTGCAAGCTGCAGATTCCATCCTGACATCAAGTTTTAGGATAGGGTACTGCATTGTAACTTACTTTGGCCTAATAATGCGATTTTGGCAAAGAGAGTATCTCCCGCAGGGAAGCTGCTACCATCAAATGTTTGCCCTCATTAGACTCCCCTCTGGAAGCGCATTCACTGCAAGCTGCAGATTCCCTCTTAACAGCAAGCTTTAGGATACGGTACTGAATTGTAACTTACTTTCGCCTAATAAAGCGATTTTGGCAAAGAGAGTATCTCCCGCAGGGAAGCTGCTACCATCAAATGCTTGCCCTCATTAGACTCCCCTCTGGAAGCGCTTTCACTGCAAGCTGCAGATTCCCTCCTAACAGCAAGCTTTACGATAGGGTACTGAATTGTAACTGAACTGCGGCTAAAAAGTCGATTATGGCAAAGAGTATATCTCCCGCAGGGAAGCTGCTACCATCAAATGTTTGCCCTCATTAGACTCCCCTCTGGAAGCGCTTTCAGTGTAAGCTGCAGATTCCCTCCTAACAGCAAGCTTTAGGATAGGGTACTGAATTCTATCTTACTTTCGCCTAATAATGCGATTTTGGCAAAGAGAGTATCTCCCGCAGGGAAGCTGCTACCATCAAATGCTTGCCCTCATTAGACTCCCCTCTGGAAGCGCTTTCACTGCAAGCTGCAGATTCCCTCCTAACAGCAAGCTTTACGATAGGGTACTGAATTGTAACTTAACTGCGGCTAAAAAGTCGATTATGGCAAAGAGTATATCTCCCGCAGGGAAGCTGCTACCATCAAATGTTTGCCCTCATTAGACTCCCCTCTGGAAGCACTTACATTGCAAGCTGCAGATTCCCTCTTAACAGCAAGCTTTAGGATAGGGTACTGAATTGTAACTTAACTGCGGCTAATAAGGCGAGTTCGGCAAAGAGACTATCTCCCGCAGGGAAGCTGCTACCATCAAACGTCTGCCCTCATTATACTCCCCTCTGGAAGCGCTTTCACTGCAAGCTGCAGATTCCCTCCTAACAGCAAGCTTTAGGATAGGGTACTGAATTGTAACTTAACTGCGGCTAATAAGTCGATTTTGGCAAAGAGAGTATTTCCCGCAGGGAAGCTGCTACCATCAAATGATTGCCCTGGTTAGACTCCCCTCTGGAAGCGCTTTCACTGCAAGCTGCAGATTCCCTCCTAACAGCAAGCTTTAGGATAGGGTACTGAAGTGTAACTTAACTGCGGCTAAAAAGTCGATTTTGGCAAAGAGTATATCTCCCGCAGGGAAGCTGCTACCATCAAATGTTTGCCCTCATTAGACTCCCCTCTGGAAGCGCTTTCACTGCAAGCTGCAGATTCCCTCCTAACAGCAAGCTTTAGGATAGGGTACTGAATTGTAACTTAACTGCGGCTAATAAGGCGATTTCGGCAAAGAGAATATCTCCCGCAGGGAAGCTGTTAACATCAAATATTTGCCCTCATTAGACTTCCCTCTGGAAGCGCTTTCACTGCAAGCTGCAGATTCCCTCCTAACAGCAAGCTTTAGGATAGGGTACTGAATTGTATCTTACTTTCGCCTAAAAATGCTATTTTGGCAAAGAGAGTATCTCCCGCAGGGAAGCTGTTACCATCAAATGTTTGCCCTCATTAGACTCCCCTCTGGAAGCGCTTTCACTGCAAGCTGCAGATTCCCTCTTAACAGCAAGCTTTAGGATAGGGTACTGAATTGTAACTTAAAGGCGGCTAATAAGGCGATTTTGGAAAAGAGACTATCTCCCGCAGGGAAGCTGCAACCATCAAACGTCTGCCCTCATTATACTCCCCTCTGGAAGCGCTTTCACTGCAAGCTGCAGATTCCCTCCTAACAGCAAGCTTTAGGATAGGGTACTGAATTGTATCTTAACTGCGGCTAATAAGTCGATTTTGGCAAAGAGAGTATTTCCCGCAGGGAAGCTGCTACCATCAAATGATTGCCCTGGTTAGACTCCCCTCTGGAAGCGCTTTCACTGCAAGCTGCAGATTACCTCCTAACAGCAAGCTTTAGGATAGGGTACTGAATTGTAACTTAACTGAGGCTAATAAGGCGATTTCGGCAAAGAGAATATCTCCCGCAGGGAAGCTGTTAACATCAAATGTTTGCCCTCATTTGACTCCCCTCTGGAAGCGCTTTCACTGCAAGCTGCAGATTCCCTCCTAACAGCAAGCTTTAGGATAGGGTACTGAATTGTATCTTACTTTCGCCTAAAAATGCTATTTTGGCAAAGAGAGTATCTCCCGCAGGGAAGCTGTTACCATCAAATGTTTGCCCTCATTAGACTCCCCTCTGGAAGCGCTTTCACTGCAAGCTGCAGATTACCTCCTAACAGCAAGCTTTAGGATAGGGTACTGAATTGTAACTTAACTGCGGCTAATAAGGCGAGTTCGGCAAAGAGAATATCTCCCGCAGGGAAGCTGTTAACATCAAATGTTTGCCCTCATTAGACTCCCCTCTGGAAGCGCTTTCACTGCAAGCTGCAGATTCCCTCCTAACAGCAAGCTTTAGGATAGGGTACTGAATTGTATCTTACTTTCGCCTAAAAATGCTTTTTTGGCAAAGAGAGTATCTCCCGCAGGGAAGCTGTTACCATCAAATGTTTGCCCTCATTAGACTCCCCTCTGGAAGCGCTTTCACTGCAAGCTGCAGATTCCCTCCTAACAGCAAGCTTTAGGATAGGGTACTGAATTGTATCTTACTTTCGCCTAAAAATGCTATTTTGGCAAAGAGAGTATCTCCCGCAGGGAAGCTGTTACCATCAAATGTTTGCCCTCATTAGACTCCCCTCTGGAAGCACTTTCACTGCAAGCTGCAGATTCCCTCTTAAGAGCAAGCTTTAGGATAGGGTACTGAATTGTAACTTAAAGGCGGCTAATAAGGCGATTTTGGCAAAGAGACTATCTCCCGCAGGGAAGCTGCTACCATCAAACGTCTGCCCTCATTATACTCCCCTCTGGAAGCGCTTTCACTGCAAGCTGCAGATTCCCTCCTAACAGCAAGCTTTAGGATAGGGTACTGAATTGTAACTTAACTGCGGCTAATAAGTCGATTATGGCAAAGAGTATATCTCCCGCAGGGAAGCTGCTACCATCAAATGTTTGCCCTCATTAGACTCCACTCTGGAATCGCTTTCACTGCAAGCTGCAGATTACCTCCTAACAGCAAGCTTTACGATAGGGTACTGAATTGTATCTTACTTTCGCCTAAAAATGCTATTTTGGCAAAGAGAGTATCTCCCGCAGGGAAGCTGTTACCATCAAATGTTTGCCCTCATTACACTCCCCTCTGGAAGCGCTTTCACTGCAAGCTGCAGATTCCCTCTTAACAGCAAGCTTTAGGATAGGGTACTGAATTGTAACTTAACTGCGGCTAATAAGTCGATTTTGGCAAAGACAGTATTTCCCGCAGGGAAGCTGCTACCATCAAATGATTGCCCTGGTTAGACTCCCCTCTGGAAGCGCTTTCACTGTAAGCTGCAGATTACCTCCTAACAGCAAGCTTTACGATAGGGTACTGAATTGTAACTTAACTGCCGCTAATAAGTCGATTATGGCAAAGAGTATATCTCCCGCAGGGAAGCTGCTACCATCAAATGTTTGCCCTCATTAGACTCCCCTCTGGAAGCGCTTTCACTGCAAGCTGCAGATTCCCTCCTAACAGCAAGCTTTAGGATAGGGTACTGAAGTGTAACTTAACTGCGGCTAAAAAGTCGATTTTGGCAAAGAGTATATCTCCCGCAGGGAAGCTGCTACCATCAAATGTTTGCCCTCATTAGACTCCCCTCTGGAATCGCTTTCACTGCAAGCTGCAGATTCCCTCCTAACAGCAAGCTTTAGGATAGGGTACTGAATTGTAACTTAACTGCGGCTAATAAGGCGATTTTGGCAAAGAGTATATCTCCCGCAGGGAAGCTGCTACCATCAAATGCTTGCCCTCATTAGACTCCCCTCTGGAAGCGCTTTCACTGCAAGCTGCAGATTCCATCCTGACATCAAGTTTTAGGATAGGGTACTGCATTGTAACTTACTTTCGCCTAATAATGCGATTATGGCAAAGAGAGTATCTCCCGCAGGGAAGCTGCTACCATCAAATGTTTGCCCTCATTAGACTCCCCTCTGGAAGCGCATTCACTGCAAGCTGCAGATTCCCTCTTAACAGCAAGCTTTAGGATACGGTACTGAATTGTAACTTACTTTCGCCTAATAAAGCGATTTTGGCAAAGAGAGTATCTCCCGCAGGGAAGCTGCTACCATCAAATGCTTGCCCTCATTAGACTCCCCTCTGGAAGCGCTTTCACTGCAAGCTGCAGATTCCCTCCTAACAGCAAGCTTTACGATAGGGTACTGAATTGTAACTGAACTGCGGCTAAAAAGTCGATTATGGCAAAGAGTATATCTCCCGCAGGGAAGCTGCTACCATCAAATGTTTGCCCTCATTAGACTCCCCTCTGGAAGCGCTTTCAGTGTAAGCTGCAGATTCCCTCCTAACAGCAAGCTTTAGGATAGGGTACTGAATTCTATCTTACTTTCGCCTAATAATGCGATTTTGGCAAAGAGAGTATCTCCCGCAGGGAAGCTGCTACCATCAAATGCTTGCCCTCATTAGACTCCCCTCTGGAAGCGCTTTCACTGCAAGCTGCAGATTCCCTCCTAACAGCAAGCTTTACGATAGGGTACTGAATTGTAACTGAACTGCGGCTAAAAAGTCGATTATGGCAAAGAGTATATCTCCCGCAGGGAAGCTGCTACCATCAAATGTTTGCCCTCATTAGACTCCACTCTGGAATCGCTTTCACTGCAAGCTGCAGATTACCTCCTAACAGCAAGCTTTAGGATAGGGTACTGAATTGTAACTTAAAGGCGGCTAATAAGGCGATTTTGGAAAAGAGACTATCTCCCGCAGGGAAGCTGCAACCATCAAACGTCTGCCCTCATTATACTCCCCTCTGGAAGCGCTTTCACTGCAAGCTGCAGATTCCCTCCTAACAGCAAGCTTTAGGATAGGGTACTGAATTGTATCTTAACTGCGGCTAATAAGTCGATTTTGGCAAAGAGAGTATTTCCCGCAGGGAAGCTGCTACCATCAAATGATTGCCCTGGTTAGACTCCCCTCTGGAAGCGCTTTCACTGCAAGCTGCAGATTACCTCCTAACAGCAAGCTTTAGGATAGGGTACTGAATTGTAACTTAACTGAGGCTAATAAGGCGATTTCGGCAAAGAGAATATCTCCCGCAGGGAAGCTGTTAACATCAAATGTTTGCCCTCATTTGACTCCCCTCTGGAAGCGCTTTCACTGCAAGCTGCAGATTCCCTCCTAACAGCAAGCTTTAGGATAGGGTACTGAATTGTATCTTACTTTCGCCTAAAAATGCTATTTTGGCAAAGAGAGTATCTCCCGCAGGGAAGCTGTTACCATCAAATGTTTGCCCTCATTAGACTCCCCTCTGGAAGCGCTTTCACTGCAAGCTGCAGATTACCTCCTAACAGCAAGCTTTAGGATAGGGTACTGAATTGTAACTTAACTGCGGCTAATAAGGCGAGTTCGGCAAAGAGAATATCTCCCGCAGGGAAGCTGTTAACATCAAATGTTTGCCCTCATTAGACTCCCCTCTGGAAGCGCTTTCACTGCAAGCTGCAGATTCCCTCCTAACAGCAAGCTTTAGGATAGGGTACTGAATTGTATCTTACTTTCGCCTAAAAATGCTTTTTTGGCAAAGAGAGTATCTCCCGCAGGGAAGCTGTTACCATCAAATGTTTGCCCTCATTAGACTCCCCTCTGGAAGCGCTTTCACTGCAAGCTGCAGATTCCCTCCTAACAGCAAGCTTTAGGATAGGGTACTGAATTGTATCTTACTTTCGCCTAAAAATGCTATTTTGGCAAAGAGAGTATCTCCCGCAGGGAAGCTGTTACCATCAAATGTTTGCCCTCATTAGACTCCCCTCTGGAAGCACTTTCACTGCAAGCTGCAGATTCCCTCTTAAGAGCAAGCTTTAGGATAGGGTACTGAATTGTAACTTAAAGGCGGCTAATAAGGCGATTTTGGCAAAGAGACTATCTCCCGCAGGGAAGCTGCTACCATCAAACGTCTGCCCTCATTATACTCCCCTCTGGAAGCGCTTTCACTGCAAGCTGCAGATTCCCTCCTAACAGCAAGCTTTAGGATAGGGTACTGAATTGTAACTTAACTGCGGCTAATAAGTCGATTATGGCAAAGAGTATATCTCCCGCAGGGAAGCTGCTACCATCAAATGTTTGCCCTCATTAGACTCCACTCTGGAATCGCTTTCACTGCAAGCTGCAGATTACCTCCTAACAGCAAGCTTTACGATAGGGTACTGAATTGTATCTTACTTTCGCCTAAAAATGCTATTTTGGCAAAGAGAGTATCTCCCGCAGGGAAGCTGTTACCATCAAATGTTTGCCCTCATTACACTCCCCTCTGGAAGCGCTTTCACTGCAAGCTGCAGATTCCCTCTTAACAGCAAGCTTTAGGATAGGGTACTGAATTGTAACTTAACTGCGGCTAATAAGTCGATTTTGGCAAAGACAGTATTTCCCGCAGGGAAGCTGCTACCATCAAATGATTGCCCTGGTTAGACTCCCCTCTGGAAGCGCTTTCACTGTAAGCTGCAGATTACCTCCTAACAGCAAGCTTTACGATAGGGTACTGAATTGTAACTTAACTGCCGCTAATAAGTCGATTATGGCAAAGAGTATATCTCCCGCAGGGAAGCTGCTACCATCAAATGTTTGCCCTCATTAGACTCCCCTCTGGAAGCGCTTTCACTGCAAGCTGCAGATTCCCTCCTAACAGCAAGCTTTAGGATAGGGTACTGAAGTGTAACTTAACTGCGGCTAAAAAGTCGATTTTGGCAAAGAGTATATCTCCCGCAGGGAAGCTGCTACCATCAAATGTTTGCCCTCATTAGACTCCCCTCTGGAATCGCTTTCACTGCAAGCTGCAGATTCCCTCCTAACAGCAAGCTTTAGGATAGGGTACTGAATTGTAACTTAACTGCGGCTAATAAGGCGATTTTGGCAAAGAGTATATCTCCCGCAGGGAAGCTGCTACCATCAAATGCTTGCCCTCATTAGACTCCCCTCTGGAAGCGCTTTCACTGCAAGCTGCAGATTCCATCCTGACATCAAGTTTTAGGATAGGGTACTGCATTGTAACTTACTTTCGCCTAATAATGCGATTATGGCAAAGAGAGTATCTCCCGCAGGGAAGCTGCTACCATCAAATGTTTGCCCTCATTAGACTCCCCTCTGGAAGCGCATTCACTGCAAGCTGCAGATTCCCTCTTAACAGCAAGCTTTAGGATACGGTACTGAATTGTAACTTACTTTCGCCTAATAAAGCGATTTTGGCAAAGAGAGTATCTCCCGCAGGGAAGCTGCTACCATCAAATGCTTGCCCTCATTAGACTCCCCTCTGGAAGCGCTTTCACTGCAAGCTGCAGATTCCCTCCTAACAGCAAGCTTTACGATAGGGTACTGAATTGTAACTGAACTGCGGCTAAAAAGTCGATTATGGCAAAGAGTATATCTCCCGCAGGGAAGCTGCTACCATCAAATGTTTGCCCTCATTAGACTCCCCTCTGGAAGCGCTTTCAGTGTAAGCTGCAGATTCCCTCCTAACAGCAAGCTTTAGGATAGGGTACTGAATTCTATCTTACTTTCGCCTAATAATGCGATTTTGGCAAAGAGAGTATCTCCCGCAGGGAAGCTGCTACCATCAAATGCTTGCCCTCATTAGACTCCCCTCTGGAAGCGCTTTCACTGCAAGCTGCAGATTCCCTCCTAACAGCAAGCTTTACGATAGGGTACTGAATTGTAACTGAACTGCGGCTAAAAAGTCGATTATGGCAAAGAGTATATCTCCCGCAGGGAAGCTGCTACCATCAAATGTTTGCCCTCATTAGACTCCACTCTGGAATCGCTTTCACTGCAAGCTGCAGATTACCTCCTAACAGCAAGCTTTACGATAGGGTACTGAATTGTATCTTACTTTCGCCTAAAAATGCTATTTTGGCAAAGAGAGTATCTCCCGCAGGGAAGCTGTTACCATCAAATGTTTGCCCTCATTATACTCCCCTCTGGAAGCGCTTTCACTGCAAGCTGCAGATTCCCTCCTAACAGCAAGCTTTAGGATAGGGTACTGAATTGTAACTTAACTGCGGCTAATAAGTCGATTTTGGCAAAGAGAGTATTTCCCGCAGGGAAGCTGCTACCATCAAATGATTGCCCTGGTTAGACTCCCCTCTGGAAGCGCTTTCACTGCAAGCTGCAGATTCCCTCCTAACAGCAAGCTTTAGGATAGGGTACTGAAGTGTAACTTAACTGCGGCTAAAAAGTCGATTTTGGCAAAGAGTATATCTCCCGCAGGGAAGCTGCTACCATCAAATGTTTGCCCTCATTAGACTCCCCTCTGGAAGCGCTTTCACTGCAAGCTGCAGATTCCCTCCTAACAGCAAGCTTTAGGATAGGGTACTGAATTGTATCTTACTTTCGCCTAAAAATGCTATTTTGGCAAAGAGAGTATCTCCCGCAGGGAAGCTGTTACCATCAAATGTTTGCCCTCATTAGACTCCCCTCTGGAAGCGCTTTCACTGCAAGCTGCAGATTCCCTCTTAACAGCAAGCTTTAGGATAGGGTACTGAATTGTAACTTAAAGGCGGCTAATAAGGCGATTTTGGCAAAGAGACTATCTCCCGCAGGGAAGCTGCTACCATCAAACGTCTGCCCTCATTATACTCCCCTCTGGAAGCGCTTTCACTGCAAGCTGCAGATTCCCTCCTAACAGCAAGCTTTAGGATAGGGTACTGAATTGTAACTTAACTGCGGCTAATAAGTCGATTATGGCAAAGAGTATATCTCCCGCAGGGAAGCTGCTACCATCAAATGTTTGCCCTCATTAGACTCCACTCTGGAATCGCTTTCACTGCAAGCTGCAGATTACCTCCTAACAGCAAGCTTTACGATAGGGTACTGAATTGTATCTTACTTTCGCCTAAAAATGCTATTTTGGCAAAGAGAGTATCTCCCGCAGGGAAGCTGTTACCATCAAATGTTTGCCCTCATTACACTCCCCTCTGGAAGCGCTTTCACTGCAAGCTGCAGATTCCCTCTTAACAGCAAGCTTTAGGATAGGGTACTGAATTGTAACTTAAAGGCGGCTAATAAGGCGATTTTGGCAAAGAGACTATCTCCCGCAGGGAAGCTGCTACCATCAAACGTCTGCCCTCATTATACTCCCCTCTGGAAGCGCTTTCACTGCAAGCTGCAGATTCCCTCCTAACAGCAAGCTTTAGGATAGGGTACTGAATTGTAACTTAACTGCGGCTAATAAGTCGATTTTGGCAAAGACAGTATTTCCCGCAGGGAAGCTTCTACCATCAAATGATTGCCCTGGTTAGACTCCCCTCTGGAAGCGCTTTCACTGTAAGCTGCAGATTCCCTCCTAACAGCAAGCTTTACGATAGGGTACTGAATTGTAACTTAACTGCCGCTAATAAGTCGATTATGCCAAAGAGTATATCTCCCGCAGGGAAGCTGCTACCATCAAATGTTTGCCCTCATTAGACTCCCCTCTGGAAGCGCTTTCACTGCAAGCTGCAGATTCCCTCCTAACAGCAAGCTTTAGGATAGGGTACTGAAGTGTAACTTAACTGCGGCTAAAAAGTCGATTTTGGCAAAGAGTATATCTCCCGCAGGGAAGCTGCTACCATCAAATGTTTGCCCTCATTAGACTCCCCTCTGGAATCGCTTTCACTGCAAGCTGCAGATTCCCTCCTAACAGCAAGCTTTAGGATAGGGTACTGAATTGTAACTTAACTGCGGCTAATAAGGCGATTTCGGCAAAGAGAATATCTCCCGCAGGGAAGCTGTTAACATCAAATGTTTGCCCTCATTAGACTCCCCTCTGGAAGCGCTTTCACTGCAAGCTGCAGACTCCCTCTTAACAGCAAGCTTTAGTATAGGGTACTGAAGTGTAACTTAACTGCGGCTAATAAGTCGATTTTGGCAAAGAGTATATCTCCCGCAGGGAAGCTGCTACCATCAAATGCTTGCCCTCATTAGACTCCCCTCTGGAAGCGCTTTCACTGCAAGCTGCAGATTCCATCCTGACATCAAGTTTTAGGATAGGGTACTGCATTGTAACTTACTTTCGCCTAATAATGCGATTATGGCAAAGAGAGTATCTCCCGCAGGGAAGCTGCTACCATCAAATGTTTGCCCTCATTAGACTCCCCTCTGGAAGCGCATTCACTGCAAGCTGCAGATTCCCTCTTAACAGCAAGCTTTAGGATACGGTACTGAATTGTAACTTACTTTCGCCTAATAAAGCGATTTTGGCAAAGAGAGTATCTCCCGCAGGGAAGCTGCTACCATCAAATGTTTGCCCTCATTAGACTCCCCTCTGGAAGCGCTTTCACTGCAAGCTGCAGATTCCCTCCTAACAGCAAGCTTTAGGATAGGTACTGAATTGTAATTTACTTTCGCCTAATAAAACGATTTTGGCAAAGAGAGTATCTCCCGCAGGGAAGCTGCTACCATCAAATGCTTGCCCTCATTAGACTCCCCTCTGGAAGCGCTTTCACTGCAAGCTGCAGATTCCCTCCTAACAGCAAGCTTTACGATAGGGTACTGAATTGTAACTGAACTGCGGCTAAAAAGTCGATTATGGCAAAGAGTATATCTCCCGCAGGGAAGCTGCTACCATCAAATGTTTGCCCTCATTAGACTCCCCTCTGGAAGCGCTTTCAGTGTAAGCTGCAGATTCCCTCCTAACAGCAAGCTTTAGGATAGGGTACTGAATTCTATCTTACTTTCGCCTAATAATGCGATTTTGGCAAAAAGAGTATCTCCCGCAGGGAAGCTGCTACCATCAAATGTTTGCCCTCATTAGACTCCCCTCTGGAAGCACTTACATTGCAAGCTGCAGATTCCCTCCTAACAGCAAGCTTTAGGATAGGGTACTGAATTTTAACTTAAAGGCGGCTAATAAGGCTATTTTGGCAAAGAGAGTATCTCCCTCAGGGAAGCTGCTGCCATCAAATGTTTGCCCTCATTAGACTCCCTTCTGGAAGCGCTTTCAGTGCAAGCTGCAGATTCCCTCCTAACAGCAAGCTTTAGGATAGGGTACTGAATTGTAACTTAACTGCGGATAATAAGTCGATTTTGGCAAAGAGAGTATTTCCCGCAGGGAAGCTGCTACCATCAAATGATTGCCCTGGTTAGACTCCCCTCTGGAAGCGCTTTCACTGCAAGCTGCAGATTCCCTCCTAACAGCAAGCTTTAGGATAGGGTACTGAATTGTATCTTACTTTCGCCTAAAAATGCTATTTTGGCAAAGAGAGTATCTCCCGCAGGGAAGCTGTTACCATCAAATGTTTTCCCTCATTAGACTCCCCTCTGGAAGCGCTTTCACTGCAAGCTGCAGATTCCCTCTTAACAGCAAGCTTTAGGATAGGGTACTGAATTGTATCTTAAAGGCGGCTAAAAAGGCGATTTTGGAAAAGAGACTATCTCCCGCAGGGAAGCTGCTACCATCAAACGTCTGCCCTCATTATACTCCCCTCTGGAAGCGCTTTCACTGCAAGCTGCAGATTCCCTCCTAACAGCAAGCTTTAGAATAGGGTACTGAATTGTAACTTAACTGCGGATAATAAGTCGATTTTGGCAAAGAGAGTATTTCCCGCAGGGAAGCTGCTACCATCAAATGATTGCCCTCATTAGACTCCCCTCTGGAAGCGCTTTCACTGCAAGCTGCAGATTCCCTCCTAACAGCAAGCTTTAGGATAGTGTACTGAAGTGTAACTTAACTGCGGCTAATAAGTCGATTTTGGCAAAGAGTATATCTCCCGCAGGGAACCTGCTACCATCAAATGTTTGCCCTCATTAGACTCCCCTCTGGAATCGCTTTCACTGCAAGCTGCAGATTCCCTCCTAACAGCAAGCTGTAGGATAGGGTACTGAATTGTAACTTAACTGCGGCTAATAAGGCGATTTTGGCAAAGACAGTATTTCCCGCAGGGAAGCTGCTACCATCAAATGATTGCCCTGGTTAGACTCCCCTCTGGAAGCGCTTTCACTGCAAGCTGCAGATTACCTCCTAACAGCAAGCTTTAGGATAGGGTACTGAATTGTAACTTAACTGCGGCTAATAAGTCGATTATGGCAAAGAGTATATCTCCCGCAGGGAAGCTGCTACCATCAAATGTTTGCCCTCATTAGACTCCCCTCTGGAAGCGCTTTCACTGCAAGCTGCAGATTCCCTCCTAACAGCAAGCTTTAGGATAGGGTACTGAATTGTATCTTACTTTCGCCTAAAAATGCTATTTTGGCAAAGAGAGTATCTCCCGCAGGGAAGCTGTTACCATCAAATGTTTGCCCTCATTAGACTCCCCTCTGGAAGCGCTTTCACTGCAAGCTGCAGATTCCCTCTTAACAGCAAGCTTTAGGATAGGGTACTGAATTGTATCTTAAAGGCGGCTAAAAAGGCGATTTTGGAAAAGAGACTATCTCCCGCAGGGAAGCTGCTACCATCAAACGTCTGCCCTCATTATACTCCCCTCTGGAAGCGCTTTCACTGCAAGCTGCAGATTCCCTCCTAACAGCAAGCTTTAGAATAGGGTACTGAATTGTAACTTAACTGCGGCTAATAAGGCGATTTCGGCAAAGAGAATATCTCCCGCAGGGAAGCTGTTAACATCAAATGTTTGCCCTCATTAGACTCCCCTCTGGAAGCGCTTTCACTGCAAGCTGCAGATTCCCTCCTAACAGCAAGCTTTAGGATAGTGTACTGAAGTGTAACTTAACTGCGGCTAATAAGTCGATTTTGGCAAAGAGTATATCTCCCGCAGGGAACCTGCTACCATCAAATGTTTGCCCTCATTAGACTCCCCTCTGGAATCGCTTTCACTGCAAGCTGCAGATTCCCTCCTAACAGCAAGCTGTAGGATAGGGTACTGAATTGTAACTTAACTGCGGCTAATAAGTCGATTTTGGCAAAGACATTATTTCCCGCAGGGAAGCTGCTACCATCAAATGATTGCCCTGGTTAGACTCCCCTCTGGAAGCGCTTTCACTGCAAGCTGCAGATTACCTCCTAACAGCAAGCTTTAGGATAGGGTACTGAATTGTAACTTAACTGCGGCTAATAAGTCGATTATGGCAAAGAGTATATCTCCCGCAGGGAAGCTGCTACCATCAAATGTTTGCCCTCATTAGACTCCCCTCTGGAAGCGCTTTCACTGTAAGCTGCAGTTTCCCTCCTAACAGCAAGCTTTAGGATAGGGTACTGAATTGTAACTTAACTGCGGCTAATAAGGCGATTTCGGCAAAGAGAATATCTCCCGCAGGGAAGCTGTTAACATCAAATGTTTGCCCTCATTATACTCCCCTCTGGAAGCGCTTTCACTGCAAGCTGCAGATTCCCTCCTAACAGCAAGCTGTAGGATAGGGTACTGAATTGTAACTTAACTGCGGCTAATAAGGCGATTTCGGCAAAGAGAATATCTCCCGCAGGGAAGCTGTTAACATCAAATGTTTGCCCTCATTATACTCCCCTCTGGAAGCGCTTTCACTGCAAGCTGCAGATTCCCTCCTAACAGCAAGCTGTAGGATAGGGTACTGAATTGTAACTTAACTGCGGCTAATAAGTCGATTTTGGCAAAGACAGTATTTCCCGCAGGGAAGCTGCTACCATCAAATGATTGCCCTGGTTAGACTCCCCTCTGGAAGCGCTTTCACTGCAAGCTGCAGATTACCTCCTAACAGCAAGCTTTACGATAGGGTACTGAATTGTAACTTAACTGCGGCTAATAAGTCGATTATGGCAAAGAGTATATCTCCCGCAGGGAAGCTGCTACCATCAAATGTTTGCCCTCATTAGACTCCCCTCTGGAAGCGCTTTCACTGTAAGCTGCAGATTCCCTCCTAACAGCAAGCTTTAGGATAGGGTACTGAATTGTAACTTAACTGCGGCTAATAAGTCGATTTTGGCAAAGAGTATATCTCCCGCAGGGAAGCTGCTACCATCAAATGTTTGCCCTCATTAGACTCCCCTCTGGAATCGCTTTCACTGCAAGCTGCAGACTCCCTCCTAACAGCAAGCTTTAGGATAGGGTACTGAATTGTAACTTAACTGCGGCTAATAAGGCGATTTCGGCAAAGAGAATATCTCCCGCAGGGAAGCTGTTAACATCAAATGTTTGCCCTCATTAGACTCCCCTCTGGAAGCGCTTTCACTGCAAGCTGCAGATTCCCTCTTAACAGCAAGCTTTAGGATAGGGTACTGAATTGTAACTTAAAGGCGGCTAATAAGGCGATTTTGGAAAAGAGACTATCTCCCGCAGGGAAGCTGCTACCATCAAACGTCTGCCCTCATTATACTCCCCTCTGGAAGCGCTTTCACTGCAAGCTGCAGATTCCCTCCTAACAGCAAGCTTTAGGATAGGGTACTGAATTGTAACTTAACTGCGGCTAATAAGGCGATTTCGGCAAAGAGAATATCTCCCGCAGGGAAGCTGTTAACATCAAATGTTTGCCCTCATTAGACTCCCCTCTGGAAGCGCTTTCACTGCAAGCTGCAGATTCCCTCCTAACAGCAAGCTTTAGGATAGGGTACTGAATTGTATCTTACTTTCGCCTAAAAATGCTATTTTGGCAAAGAGAGTATCACCCGCAGGGAAGCTGTTAACATCAAATGTTTGCCCTCATTAGACTCCCTTCTGGAAGCGCTTTCACTGCAAGCTGCAGATTCCCTCCTAACAGCAAGCTTTAGGATAGGGTACTGAATTGTAACTTAACTGCGGCTAATAAGGCGATTTTGGAAAAGAGACTATCTCCCGCAGGGAAGCTGTTAACATCAAATGTTTGCCCTCATTAGACTCCCCTCTGGAAGCGCTTTCACTGCAAGCTGCAGATTCCCTCCTAACAGCAAGCTTTAGGATAGGGTACTGAATTGTATCTTACTTTCGCCTAAAAATGCTATTTTGGCAAAGAGAGTATCTCCCGCAGGGAAGCTGTTACCATCAAATGTTTGCCCTCATTAGACTCCCCTCTGGAAGCGCTTTCACTGCAAGCTGCAGATTACCTCCTAACAGCAAGCTTTAGGATAGGGTACTGAATTGTAACTTAACTGCGGCTAGTAAGGCGATTTCGGCAAAGAGAGTATCTCCCGCAGGGAAGCTGCTACCATCAAATATTTTCCCTCATTACACTCCCCTCTGGAAGCGCTTTCAGTGTAAGCTGCAGATTCCCTCCTAACAGCAAGCTTTAGGATAGGGTACTGAATTCTATCTTACTTTCGCCTAATAATGCGATTTTGGCAAAGAGTATATCTCCCGCAGGGAAGCTGCTACCATCAAATGTTTGCCCTCATTAGACTCCCCTCTGGAAGCGCTTTCACTGCAAGCTGCAGATTCCCTCCTAACAGCAAGCTTTAGGATAGGGTACTGAATTGTATCTTACTTTCGCCTAAAAATGCTATTTTGGCAAAGAGAGTATCTCCCGCAGGGAAGCTGTTACCATCAAATGTTTGCCCTCATTAGACTCCCCTCTGGAAGCGCTTTCACTGCAAGCTGCAGATTCCCTCTTAACAGCAAGCTTTAGGATAGGGTACTGAATTGTAACTTAACTGCGGCTAATAAGTCGATTTTGGCAAAGAGTATATCTCCCGCAGGGAAGCTGCTACCATCAAATGTTTGCCCTCATTAGACTCCCCTCTGGAAGCGCTTTCACTGCAAGCTGCAGATTCCCTCCTAACAGCAAGCTTTAGGATAGGGTACTGAATTGTAACTTAACTGCGGCTAATAAGGCGATTTCGGCAAAGAGACTATCTCCCGCAGGGAAGCTGTTAACATCAAATGTTTGCCCTCATTAGACTCCCCTCTGGAAGCGCTTTCACTGCAAGCTGCAGATTCCCTCCTAACAGCAAGCTTTAGGATAGGGTACTGAATTGTATCTTACTTTCGTCTAAAAATGCTATTTTGGCAAAGAGAGTATCTCCCGCAGGGAAGCTGTTACCATCAAATGTTTGCCCTCATTAGACTCCCCTCTGGAAGCGCTTTCACTGCAAGCTGCAGATTCCCTCTTAACAGCAAGCTTTAGGATAGGGTACTGAATTGTAACTTAAAGGTGGCTAATAAGGCGATTTTGGAAAAGAGACTATCTCCGCAGGGAAGCTGCTACCATCAAATGATTGCCCTGGTTAGACTCCCCTCTGGAAGCGCTTTCACTGCAAGCTGCAGATTACCTCCTAACAGCAAGCTTTAGGATAGGGTACTGAATTGTAACTTAACTGCGGCTAATAAGTCGATTTTGGCAAAGAGTATATCTCCCGCAGGGAAGCTGCTACCATCAAATGTTTGCCCTCATTAGACTCCCCTCTGGAAGCGCTTTCACTGCAAGCTGCAGATTCCCTCCTAACAGCAAGCTGTAGGATAGGGTACTGAATTGTAACTTAACTGCGGCTAATAAGTCGATTTTGGCAAAGACAGTATTTCCCGCAGGGAAGCTGCTACCATCAAATGATTGCCCTGGTTAGACTCCCCTCTGGAAGCGCTTTCACTGCAAGCTGCAGATTACCTCCTAACAGCAAGCTTTACGATAGGGTACTGAATTGTAACTTAACTGCGGCTAATAAGTCGATTATGGCAAAGAGTATATCTCCCGCAGGGAAGCTGCTACCATCAAATGTTTGCCCTCATTAGACTCCCCTCTGGAAGCGCTTTCACTGTAAGCTGCAGATTCCCTCCTAACAGCAAGCTTTAGGATAGGGTACTGAATTGTAACTTAACTGCGGCTAATAAGTCGATTATGGCAAAGAGTATATCTCCCGCAGGGAAGCTGCTACCATCAAATGTTTGCCCTCATTAGACTCCCCTCTGGAATCGCTTTCACTGCAAGCTGCAGACTCCCTCCTAACAGCAAGCTTTAGGATAGGGTACTGAATTGTAACTTAACTGCGGCTAATAAGGCGATTTCGGCAAAGAGAATATCTCCCGCAGGGAAGCTGCTACCATCAAACGTCTGCCCTCATTATACTCCCCTCTGGAAGCGCTTTCACTGCAAGCTGCAGATTCCCTCCTAACAGCAAGCTTTAGGATAGGGTACTGAATTGTAACTTAACTGCGGCTAATAAGTCGATTTTGGCAAAGAGTATATCTCCCGCAGGGAAGCTGCTACCATCAAATGTTTGCCCTCATTAGACTCCCCTCTGGAAGCGCTTTCACTGCAAGCTGCAGATTCCCTCCTAACAGCAAGCTTTAGGATAGGGTACTGAATTGTAACTTAACTGCGGCTAATAAGTCGATTATGGCAAAGAGTATATCTCCCGCAGGGAAGCTGCTACCATCAAATGTTTGCCCTCATTAGACTCCCCTCTGGAAGCGCATTCACTGCAAGCAGCAGATTCCCTCCTAACAGCAAGCTTTAGGATAGGGTACTGAATTGTATCTTACTTTCGCCTAAAAATGCTATTTTGGCAAAGAGAGTATCTCCCGCAGGGAAGCTGCTACCATCAAACGTCTGCCCTCATTATACTCCCCTCTGGAAGCGCTTTCACTGCAAGCTGCAGATTCCCTCCTAACAGCAAGCTTTAGGATAGGGTACTGAATTGTAACTTAACTGCGGCTAATAAGTCGATTTTGTCAAAGAGAGTATTTCCCGCAGGGAAGCTGCTACCATCAAATGATTGCCCTGGTTAGACTCCCCTCTGGAAGCGCTTTCACTGCAAGCTGCAGATTACCTCCTAACAGCAAGCTTTACGATAGGGTACTGAATTGTAACTTAACTGCGGCTAATAAGTCGATTATGGCAAAGAGTATATCTCCCGCAGGGAAGCTGCTACCATCAAATGTTTGCCCTCATTAGACTCCACTCTGGAATCGCTTTCACTGCAAGCTGCAGATTCCCTCCTAACAGCAAGCTTTAGGATAGGGTACTGAATTGTAACTTAACTGCGGCTAATAAGGCGATTTGGGCAAAGAGTATATCTCCCGCAGGGAAGCTGTTAACATCAAATGTTTGCCCTCATTAGACTCCCCTCTGGAAGCGCTTTCACTGCAAGCTGCAGATTCCCTCCTAACAGCAAGCTTTAGGATAGGGTACTGAATTGTATCTTACTTTTGCCTAAAAATGCTATTTTGGCAAAGAGAGTATCTCCCGCAGGGAAGCTGTTACCATCAAATATTTGCCCTCATTAGACTCCCCTCTTTAAGCGCTTTCACTGCAAGCTGCAGATTCCCTCTTAACAGCAAGCTTTAGGATAGGGTACTGAATTGGAACTTAAAGGCGACTAATAAGGCGATTTTGGAAAAGAGACTATCTCCCGCAGGGAAGCTGCTACCATCAAACGTCTGCCCTCATTATACTCCCCTCTGGAAGCGCTTTCACT
This sequence comes from Phaenicophaeus curvirostris, assembly GCF_032191515.1. Classification (NCBI taxonomy): domain Eukaryota; kingdom Metazoa; phylum Chordata; class Aves; order Cuculiformes; family Cuculidae; genus Phaenicophaeus; species Phaenicophaeus curvirostris. Next base: position 41,266,672 of record NC_091394.1, read on the forward strand.
GCAAGCTGCAGATTCCCTCCTAACAGCAAGCTTTAGGATAGGGTACTGAATTGTAACTTAACTGCGGCTAATAAGTCGATTTTGGCAAAGAGTATATCTCCCGCAGGGAAGCTGCTACCATCAAATGATTGCCCTGGTTAGACTCCCCTCTGGAAGCGCTTTCACTGCAAGCTGCAGATTACCTCCTAACAGCAAGCTTTACGATAGGGTACTGAATTGTAACTTAACTGCGGCTAATAAGTCGATTATGGCAAAGAGTATATCTCCCGCAGGGAAGCTGCTACCATCAAATGTTTGCCCTCATTAGACTCCCCTCTGGAAGCGCTTTCACTGTAAGCTGCAGATTCCCTCCTAACAGCAAGCTTTAGGATAGGGTACTGAAGTGTAACTTAACTGCGGCTAATAGGTCGATTTTGGCAAAGAGTATATCTCCCGCAGGGAAGCTGCTACCATCAAATGTTTGCCCTCATTAGACTCCCCTCTGGAATCGCTTTCACTGCAAGCTGCAGATTCCCTCCTAACAGCAAGCTTTAGGATAGGGTACTGAATTGTAACTTAACTGCGGCTAATAAGGCGATTTCGGCAAAGAGAATATCTCCCGCAGGGAAGCTGCTACCATCAAATGTTTGCCCTCATTAGACTCCCCTCTGGAAGCGCTTTCACTGTAAGCTGCAGATTCCCTCCTAACAGCAAGCTTTAGGATAGGGTACTGAATTGTAACTAACTTTCGCCTAATAATGCGATTTTGGCAAAGAGTATATCTCCCGCAGGGAAGCTGCTACCATCAAATGTTTGCCCTCATTAGACTCCCCTCTGGAAGCGCTTTCACTGTAAGCTGCAGATTCCCTCCTAACAGCAAGCTTTAGGATAGGGTACTGAAGTGTAACTTAACTGCGGCTAATAAGTCGATTTTGGCAAAGAGTATATCTCCCGCAGGGAAGCTGCTACCATCAAATGTTTGCCCTCATTAGACTCCCCTCTGGAAGCGCTTTCACTGCAAGCTGCAGATTCCCTCCTAACAGCAAGCTTTAGGATAGGGTACTGAATTGTAACTTAACTGCGGCTAATAAGGCAATTTCGGCAAAGAGAATATCTCCCGCAGGGAAGCTGTTAACATCAAATGTTTGCCCTCATTTGACTCCCCTCTGGAAGCGCTTTCACTGCAAGCTGCAGATTCCCTCCTAACAGCAAGCTTTAGGATAGGGTACTGAAGTGTAACTTAACTGCGGCTAATAAGGCGATTTTGGCAAAGAGAATATCTCCCGCAGGGAAGCTGTTACCATCAAATGTTTGCCCTCATTAGACTCCCCTCTGGAAGCGCTTTCACTGCAAGCTGCAGATTCCCTCCTAACAGCAAGCTTTAGGATAGGGTACTGAATTGTAACTTAACTGCGGCTAATAAGTCGATTTTGGCAAAGAGAGTATTTCCCGCAGGGAAGCTGCTACCATCAAATGATTGCCCTGGTTAGACTCCCCTCTGGAAGCGCTTTCACTGCAAGCTGCAGATTCCCTCCTAACAGCAAGCTTTACGATAGGGTACTGAATTGTAACTTAACTGCGGCTAATAAGTCGATTATGGCAAAGAGTATATCTCCCGCAGGGAAGCTGCTACCATCAAATGTTTGCCCTCATTAGACTCCCCTCTGGAAGCGCATTCACTGCAAGCAGCAGATTCCCTCCTAACAGCAAGCTTTAGGATAGGGTACTGAATTGTAACTTACTTTCGCCTAATAAGGCGATTTTGGCAAAGAGAGTATCTCCCGCAGGGAAGCTGCTACCATCAAATGTTTGCCCTCATTAGACTCCCCTCTGGAAGCGCTTTCACTGCAAGCTGCAGATTCCCTCCTAACAGCAAGCTTTAGGATAGGGTACTGAATTGTAACTTAACTGCGGCTAATAATGCGATTTTGGCAAAGAGAGTATTCCCCTCAGGGAAGCTGCTACCATCAAATGTTTGCCCTCATTTGATTCCCCTCTGGAAGCGCTTTCACTGCAAGCTGCAGATTCCCTCCTAACAGGAAGCTTTAGGATAGGGTACTGAATTGAAACTTACTTTCGCCTAATAAAACGATTTTGGCAAAGAGACTGTCTCCCGCAGGGAAGCTGCTACCATCAAATGTTTGCCCTCATTAGACTCCCCTCTGGAAGCGCTTTCACTGCAAGCTGCAGATTCCCTCCTAACAGCAAGCTTTACGATAGGGTACTGAATTGTAACTTAACTGCGGCTAATAAGTCGATTATGGCAAAGAGTATATCTCCCGCAGGGAAGCTGCTACCATCAAATGTTTGCCCTCATTAGACTCCCCTCTGGAAGCGCTTTCACTGTAAGCTGCAGATTCCCTCCTAACAGCAAGCTTTAGGATAGGGTACTGAAGTGTAACTTAACTGCGGCTAATAAGTCGATTTTGGCAAAGAGTATATCTCCCGCAGGGAAGCTGCTACCATCAAATGTTTGCCCTCATTTGACTCCCCTCTGGAAGCGCTTTCACTGCAAGCTGCAGATTCCCTCCTAACAGCAAGCTTTAGGATAGGGTACTGAATTGTAACTTAACTGCGGCTAATAAGGCAATTTCGGCAAAGAGAATATCTCCCGCAGGGAAGCTGCTACCATCAAATGTTTGCCCTCATTAGACTCCCCTCTGGAAGCGCTTTCACTGCAAGCTGCAGATTCCCTCCTAACAGCAAGCTTTAGGATAGGGTACTGAATTGTAACTTAACTGCGGCTAATAAGGCAATTTCGGCAAAGAGAATATCTCCCGCAGGGAAGCTGTTACCATCAAATGTTTGCCCTCATTAGACTCCCCTCTGGAAGCGCTTTCACTGCAAGCTGCAGATTCCCTCTTAACAGCAAGCTTTAGGATAGGGTACTGAATTGTAACTTAAAGGCGGCTAATAAGGCGATTTTGGAAAAGAGACTATCTCCCGCAGGGAAGCTGCTACCATCAAACGTCTGCCCTCATTAGACTCCCCTCTGGAAGCGCTTTCACTGCAAGCTGCAGATTACCTCCTAACAGTAAGCTTTAGGATAGGGTACTGAATTGTAACTTAACTGCGGCTAATAAGTCGATTTTGGCAAAGAGAGTATTTCCCGCAGGGAAGCTGCTACCATCAAATGATTGCCCTGGTTAGACTCCCCTCTGGAAGCGCTTTCACTGCAAGCTGCAGATTCCCTCCTAACAGCAAGCTTTAGGATAGGGTACTGAATTGTAACTTAACTGCGGCTAATAAGTCGATTATGGCAAAGAGTATATCTCCCGCAGGGAAGCTGCTACCATCAAATGTTTGCCCTCATTAGACTCCCCTCTGGAAGCGCATTCACTGCAAGCAGCAGATTCCCTCCTAACAGCAAGCTTTAGGATAGGGTACTGAATTGTAACTTACTTTCGCCTAATAATGCGATTTTGGCAAAGAGAGTATCTCCCGCAGGGAAGCTGCTACCATCAAATGTTTGCCCTCGTTAGACTCCCCTCTGGAAGCGCTTTCACTGCAAGCTGCAGATTCCCTCCTAACAGCAAGCTTTACGATAGGGTACTGAATTGTAACTTACTTTCGCCTAATAATGCGATTATGGAAAAGAGAGTATCTCCCGCAGGGAAGCTGCTACCATCAAATGTTTGCCCTCATTTGATTCCCCTCTGGAAGCGCTTTCACTGCAAGCTGCAGATTCCCTCCTAACAGGAAGCTTTAGGATAGGGTACTGAATTGAAACTTACTTTCGGCTAATAAGTCGATTATGGCAAAGAGTATATCTCCCTCAGGGAAGCTGCTACCATCAAATGTTTGCCCTCATTAGACTCCCCTCTGGAAGCGCTTTCACTGCAAGCTGCAGATTCCCTCCTAACAGCAAGCTTTAGGATAGTGTACTGAATTGTAACTAACTTTCGCCTAATAAGGCGATTTTGGCAAAGAGAGTATCTCCCGCAGGGAAGCTGCTACCATCAAATGTTTGCCCTCATTAGACTCCCCTCTGGAAGCGCTTTCACTGCAAGCTGCAGATTCCCTCCTAACAGCAAGCTTTAGGATAGGGTACTGAATTGTAACTTAACTGCAGCTAATAAGGTGATTTTGGAAAAGAGAATACATCCCGCAGGGAAGCTGCTAACATCAAATGTTTGCCCTCATTAGACTCCTCTCTGGAAGCACTTACATTGCAAGCTGCAGATGCCCTCCTAACAGCAAGCTTTAGGATAGGGTACTGAATTGTAACTTAACTGCGGCTAATAAGTCGATTATGGCAAAGAGTATATCTCCCGCAGGGAAGCTGCTACCATCAAATGTTTGCCCTCGTTAGACTCCCCTCTGGAAGCGCTTTCACTGCAAGCTGCAGATTCCCTCCTAACAGCAAGCTTTAGGATAGGGTACTGATTTGTTTAATAACTTTCGCCTACTAAGGCGATTTTGGCAAAGAGAATATCTCCCGCAGGGAAGCTGCTACCATCAAATGTTTGCCCTCGTTAGACTCCCCTCTGGAAGCGCTTTCACTGCAAGCTGCAGATTCCCTCCTAACAGCAAGCTTTACGATAGGGTACTGAATTGTAACTTAACTGCGGATTATAAGGCGATTTTGGCAAAGAGAGTATCTCCCGCAGGAAAGCTGCTACCATCAAATCTTTGCCCTCATTAGACTCCCCTCTGGAAGCGCTTTCACTGCAAGCTGCAGATTCCCTCCTAACAGCAAGCTTTAGGATAGGGTACTGAATTGTAACTTACTTTCGCCTAATAATGCGATTTTGGAAAAGAGACTATCTCCCGCACGGAAGCTGCTACCATCAAATGTTTGCCCTCATTAGACTCCCCTCTGGAAGAGCTTTCACTGCAAGCTGCAGATTCCCTCTAACAGGAAGCTTTAGGATAGGGTACTGAATTGTAACTTACTTTCGCCTAATAAAACGATTTTGGCAAAGAGACTGTCTCCCGCAGGGAAGCTGCTACCATCAAATGTTTGCCCTCATTAGACTCCCCTCTGGAAGCGCTTTCACTGCAAGCTGCAGATTCCCTCCTAACAGCAAGCTTTAGGATAGGGTACTGAATTGTAACTTAAAGGCGGCTAATAAGGCGATTTTGGAAAAGAGACTATCTCCCGCAGGGAAGCTGCTACCATCAAACGTCTGCCCTCATTAGACTCCCCTCTGGAAGCGCTTTCACTGCAAGCTGCAGATTCCCTCCTAACAGCAAGCTTTACGATAGGGTACTGAATTGTAACTTAACTGCGGCTAATAAGTCGATTATGGCAAAGAGTATATCTCCCGCAGGGAAGCTGCTACCATCAAATGTTTGCCCTGGTTAGACTCCCCTCTGGAAGCGCATTCACTGCAAGCTGCAGATTCCCTCCTAAAAGCAAGCTTTACGATAGGGTACTGAATTGTAACTTACTTTCGCCTAATAAGGCGATTTTGGCAAAGAGTATATCTCCCGCAGGGAAGCTGCTACCATCAAATGTTTGCCCTCATTAGACTCCCCTCTGGAAGCGCTTTCACTGCAAGCTGCAGATTCCCTCCTAACAGCAAGCTTTAGGATAGGGTACTGAATTGTAACTTAACTGCGGCTAATAATGCGATTTTGGCAAAGAGAGTATTCCCCTCAGGGAAGCTGCTACCATCAAATGTTTGCCCTCATTTGATTCCCCTCTGGAAGCGCTTTCACTGCAAGCTGCAGATTCCCTCCTAACAGGAAGCTTTAGGATAGGGTACTGAATTGAAACTTACTTTCGCCTAATAAAACGATTTTGGCAAAGAGACTGTCTCCCGCAGGGAAGCTGCTACCATCAAATGTTTGCCCTCATTAGACTCCCCTCTGGAAGCGCTTTCACTGCAAGCTGCAGATTCCCTCCTAACAGCAAGCTTTAGGATAGTGTACTGAATTGTAACTAACTTTCGCCTAATAAGGCGATTTTGGCAAAGAGAGTATCTCCCACAGGGAAGCTGCTACCATCAAATGTTTGCCCTCATTAGACTCCCCTCTGGAAGCGCTTTCACTGCAAGCTGCAGATTCCCTCCTAACAGCAAGCTTTAGGATAGGGTACTGAATTGTAACTTAACTGCAGCTAATAAGGTGATTTTGGAAAAGAGAATACATCCCGCAGGGAATCTGCTAACATCAAATGTTTGCCCTCATTAGACTCCTCTCTGGAAGCACTTACATTGCAAGCTGCAGATGCCCTCCTAACAGCAAGCTTTAGGATAGGGTACTGAAGTGTAACTTAACTGCGGCTAATAAGTCGATTTTGGCAAAGAGTATATCTCCCGCAGGGAAGCTGCAACCATCAAATGTTTGCCCTCATTAGACTCCCCTCTGGAAGCGCTTTCACTGCAAGCTGCAGATTCCCTCCTAACAGCAAGCTTTAGGATAGGGTACTGAATTGTAACTTAACTGCGGCTAATAAGGCAATTTCGGCAAAGAGAATATCTCCCGCAGGGAAGCTGTTACCATCAAATGTTTGCCCTCATTAGACTCCCCTCTGGAAGCGCTTTCACTGCAAGCTGCAGATTCCCTCTTAACAGCAAGCTTTAGGATAGGGTACTGAATTGTAACTTAAAGGCGGCTAATAAGGCGATTTTGGAAAAGAGACTATCTCCCGCAGGGAAGCTGCTACCATCAAATGTTTGCCCTCATTAGACTCCCCTCTGGAAGCGCTTTCACTGCAAGCTGCAGATTCCCTCCTAACAGCAAGCTTTAGGATAGGGTACTGAATTGTAACTTACTTTCGCCTAATAAGGCGATTTTGGCAAAGAGAGTATCTCCCGCAGGGAAGCTGCTACCATCAAATGTTTGCCCTCATTAGACTCCCCTCTGGAGGCGCTTTCACTGCAAGCTGCAGATTCCCTCCTAACAGCAAGCTTTAGGATAGGGTACTGAATTGTAACTTACTTTCGCCTAATAATGCGATTATGGAAAAGAGACTATCTCCCGCACGGAAGCTGCTACCATCAAATGTTTGCCCTCATTAGACTCCCCTCTGGAAGCGCTTTCACTGCAAGCTGCAGATTCCCTCCTAACAGGAAGCTTTAGGATAGGGTACTGAATTGAAACTTACTTTCGCCTAATAAAACGATTTTGGCAAAGAGACTGTCTCCCGCAGGGAAGCTGCTACCATCAAATGTTTGCCCTCATTAGACTCCCCTCTGGAAGCGCTTTCACTGCAAGCTGCAGATTCCCTCCTAACAGCAAGCTTTAGGATAGTGTACTGAATTGTAACTAACTTTCGCCTAATAAGGCGATTTTGGCAAAGAGAGTATCTCCCGCAGGGAAGCTGCTACCATCAAATGTTTGCCCTCATTAGACTCCCCTCTGGAAGCGCTTTCACTGCAAGCTGCAGATTCCCTCCTAACAGCAAGCTTTAGGATAGGGTACTGAATTGTAACTTAACTGCAGCTAATAAGGTGATTTTGGAAAAGAGAATACATCCCGCAGGGAAGCTGCTAACATCAAATGTTTGCCCTCATTAGACTCCTCTCTGGAAGCACTTACATTGCAAGCTGCAGATGCCCTCCTAACAGCAAGCTTTAGGATAGGGTACTGAATTGTAACTTAACTGCGGCTAATAAGTCGATTATGGCAAAGAGTATATCTCCCGCAGGGAAGCTGCTACCATCAAATGTTTGCCCTCGTTAGACTCCCCTCTGGAAGCGCTTTCACTGCAAGCTGCAGATTCCCTCCTAACAGCAAGCTTTAGGATAGGGTACTGATTTGTTTAATAACTTTCGCCTACTAAGGCGATTTTGGCAAAGAGAATATCTCCCGCAGGGAAGCTGCTACCATCAAATGTTTGCCCTCGTTAGACTCCCCTCTGGAAGCGCTTTCACTGCAAGCTGCAGATTCCCTCCTAACAGCAAGCTTTAGGATAGGGTACTGTATTGTAACTTAACTGCGGCTAATAAAGCGATTTCGGCAAAGAGAATATCTCCCGCAGGGAAGCTGTTAACATCAAATGTTTGCCCTCATTAGACTCCCCTCTGGAAGCGCTTTCACTGCAAGCTGCAGATTCCCTCCTAACAGCAAGCTTTAGGATAGGGTACTGAATTGTATCTTATTTTCGCCTAAAAATGCTATTTTGGCAAAGAGAGTATCTCCCGCAGGGAAGCTGCTACCATCAAATGTTTGCCCTCATTAGACTCCCCTCTGGAAGCGCTTTCACTGCAAGCTACAGATTCCCTCTTAACAGCAAGCTTTAGGATAGGGTACTGAATTGTAACTTAACTGCGGCTAATAAGGCGATTTTGGAAAAGAGAATATCTCCCGCAGGGAAGCTGCTACCATCAAACGTCTGCCCTCATTAGACTCCCCTCTGGAAGCGCTTTCACTGCAAGCTGCAGATTACCTCCTAACAGCAAGCTTTAGGATAGGGTACTGAATTGTAACTTAACTGCGGCTAATAAGTCGATTTTGGCAAAGAGAGTATTTCCCGCAGGGAAGCTGCTACCATCAAATGATTGCCCTGGTTAGACTCCCCTCTGGAAGCGCTTTCACTGCAAGCTGCAGATTCCCTCCTAACAGCAAGCTTTACGATAGGGTACTGAATTGTAACTTAACTGCGGCTAATAAGGCGATTTTGGAAAAGAGAATATCTCCCGCAGGGAAGCTGCTACCATCAAACGTCTGCCCTCATTAGACTCCCCTCTGGAAGCGCTTTCACTGCAAGCTGCAGATTACCTCCTAACAGCAAGCTTTAGGATAGGGTACTGAATTGTAACTTAACTGCGGCTAATAAGTCGATTTTGGCAAAGAGACTATTTCCCGCAGGGAAGCTGCTACCATCAAATGATTGCCTGGTTAGACTCCCCTCTGGAAGCGCTTTCACTGCAAGCTGCAGATTCCCTCCTAACAGCAAGCTTTACGATAGGGTACTGAATTGTAACTTAACTGCGGCTAATAAGTCGATTATGGCAAAGAGTATATCTCCCGCAGGGAAGCTGCTACCATCAAATGTTTGCCCTCATTAGACTCCCCTCTGGAAGCGCTTTCACTGTAAGCTGCAGATTCCCTCCTAACAGCAAGCTTTAGGATAGGGTACTGAAGTGTAACTTAACTGCGGCTAATAAGTCGATTTTGACAAAGAGTATATCTCCCGCAGGGAAGCTGCTACCATCAAATGTTTGCCCTCATTAGACTCCCCTCTGGAAGCGCTTTCACTGCAAGCTGCAGATTCCCTCCTAACAGCAAGCTTTAGGATAGGGTACTGAATTGTAACTTAACTGCGGCTAATAAGGCAATTTCGGCAAAGAGAATATCTCCCGCAGGGAAGCTGTTACCATCAAATGTTTGCCCTCATTAGACTCCCCTCTGGAAGCGCTTTCACTGCAAGCTGCAGATTCCCTCTTAACAGCAAGCTTTAGGATAGGGTACTGAATTGTAACTTAAAGGCGGCTAATAAGGCGATTTTGGAAAAGAGACTATCTCCCGCAGGGAAGCTGCTACCATCAAATGATTGCCCTGGTTAGACTCCCCTCTGGAAGCGCTTTCACTGCAAGCTGCAGATTCCCTCCTAACAGCAAGCTTTACGATAGGGTACTGAATTGTAACTTAACTGCGGCTAATAAGTCGATTATGGCAAAGAGTATATCTCCCGCAGGGAAGCTGCTACCATCAAATGTTTGCCCTCATTAGACTCCCCTCTGGAAGCGCTTTCACTGCAAGCTGCAGATTCCCTCCTAACAGCAAGCTTTAGGATAGGGTACTGAATTGTAAATTAAAGGCGGCTAATAATGCGATTATGGCAAAGAGACTATCTCCCGCACGGAAGCTGCTACCATCAAATGTTTGCCCTCATTAGACTCCCCTCTGGAAGCGCTTTCACTGCAAGCTGCAGATTCCCTCCTAACAGCAAGCTTTAGGATAGGGTACTGAATTGTAACTTAACTGCGGCTAATAATGCGATTTTGGCAAAGAGACTATCTCCCGCACGGAAGCTGCAACCATCAAATGTTTGCCCTCGTTAGACTCCCCTCTGGAAGCGCTTTCACTGCAAGCTGCAGATTCCCTCCTAACAGCAAGCTTTAGGATAGGGTACTGAATTGTAACTTACTTTCGCCTAATAATGCGATTATGGAAAAGAGACTATCTCCCGCACGGAAGCTGCTACCATCAAATGTTCGCCCTCATTTGATTCCCCTCTGGAAGCGCTTTCACTGCAAGCTGCAGATTCCCTCCTAACAGGAAGCTTTAGGATAGGGTACTGAATTGAAACTTACTTTCGCCTAATAAAACGATTTTGGCAAAGAGACTATCTCCCGCAGGGAAGCTGCAACCATCAAATGTTTGCCCTCATTAGACTCCTCTCTGGAAGCACTTACATTGCAAGCTGCAGATGCCCTCCTAACAGCAAGCTTTAGGATAGGGTACTGAATTGTAACTTAACTGCGGCTAATAAGTCGATTATGGCAAAGAGTATATCTCCCGCAGGGAAGCTGCTACCATCAAATGTTTGCCCTCGTTAGACTCCCCTCTGGAAGCGCTTTCACTGCAAGCTGCAGATTCCCTCCTAACAGCAAGCTTTAGGATAGGGTACTGATTTGTTTAATAACTTTCGCCTACTAAGGCGATTTTGGCAAAGAGAATATCTCCCGCAGGGAAGCTGCTACCATCAAATGTTTGCCCTCGTTAGACTCCCCTCTGGAAGCGCTTTCACTGCAAGCTGCAGATTCCCTCCTAACAGCAAGCTTTACGATAGGGTACTGAATTGTAACTTAACTGCGGATTATAAGGCGATTTTGGCAAAGAGAGTATCTCCCGCAGGAAAGCTGCTACCATCAAATCTTTGCCCTCATTAGACTCCCCTCTGGAAGCGCTTTCACTGCAAGCTGCAGATTCCCTCCTAACAGCAAGCTTTAGGATAGGGTACTGAATTGTAACTTACTTTCGCCTAATAATGCGATTTTGGAAAAGAGACTATCTCCCGCACGGAAGCTGCTACCATCAAATGTTTGCCCTCATTAGACTCCCCTCTGGAAGAGCTTTCACTGCAAGCTGCAGATTCCCTCTAACAGGAAGCTTTAGGATAGGGTACTGAATTGTAACTTACTTTCGCCTAATAAAACGATTTTGGCAAAGAGACTGTCTCCCGCAGGGAAGCTGCTACCATCAAATGTTTGCCCTCATTAGACTCCCCTCTGGAAGCGCTTTCACTGCAAGCTGCAGATTCCCTCCTAACAGCAAGCTTTAGGATAGGGTACTGAATTGTAAATTACTTTCGCCTAATAATGCGATTTTGGCAAAGAGAGTATCTCCCGCAGGGAAGCTGCTACCATCAAATGTTTGCCCTCATTAGACTCCCCTCTGGAAGCGCTTTCACTGCAAGCTGCAGATTCCCTCCTAACAGCAAGCTTTAGGATACGGTACTGAATTGTAACTTAACTGCGGCTAATAAGGCGATATTGGCAAAGAGAATATCTCCCGCAGGGAAGCTGCTACCATCAAATGATTGCCCTCATTAAACTCCCCTCTGGAAGCGCTTTCACTGCAAGCTGCAGATTCCCTCCAAACAGCAAGCTTTAGGATAGGGTACTGAATTGTAACTTAAAGGCGGCTAATAAGGCGATTTTGGAAAAGAGACTATCTCCCGCAGGGAAGCTGCTACCATCAAACGTCTGCCCTCATTAGACTCCCCTCTGGAAGCGCTTTCACTGCAATCTGCAGATTACCTCCTAACAGCAAGCTTTAGGATAGGGTACTGAATTGTAACTTAACTGCGGCTAATAAGTCGATTTTGGCAAAGAGAGTATTTCCCGCAGGGAAGCTGCTACCATCAAATGATTGCCCTGGTTAGACTCCCCTCTGGAAGCGCTTTCACTGCAAGCTGCAGATTCCCTCCTAAAAGCAAGCTTTACGATAGGGTACTGAATTGTAACTTAACTGCGGCTAATAAGTCGATTATGGCAAAGAGTATATCTCCCGCAGGGAAGCTGCTACCATCAAATGTTTGCCCTCATTAGACTCCCCTCTGGAAGCGCTTTCACTGTAAGCTGCAGATTCCCTCCTAACAGCAAGCTTTAGGATAGGGTACTGAAGTGTAACTTAACTGCGGCTAATAGGTCGATTTTGGCAAAGAGTATATCTCCCGCAGGGAAGCTGCTACCATCAAATGTTTGCCCTCATTAGACTCCCCTCTGGAATCGCTTTCACTGCAAGCTGCAGATTCCCTCCTAACAGCAAGCTTTAGGATAGGGTACTGAATTGTAACTTAACTGCGGCTAATAAGGCGATTTTGGCAAAGAGAATATCTCCCGCAGGGAAGCTGCTACCATCAAATGTTTGCCCTCATTAGACTCCCCTCTGGAAGCGCTTTCACTGTAAGCTGCAGATTCCCTCCTAACAGCAAGCTTTAGGATAGGGTACTGAATTGTAACTAACTTTCGCCTAATAATGCGATTTTGGCAAAGAGTATATCTCCCGCAGGGAAGCTGCTACCATCAAATGTTTGCCCTCATTAGACTCCCCTCTGGAAGCGCTTTCACTGTAAGCTGCAGATTCCCTCCTAACAGCAAGCTTTAGGATAGAGTACTGAAGTGTAACTTAACTGCGGCTAATAAGTCGATTTTGGCAAAGAGTATATCTCCCGCAGGGAAGCTGCTACCATCAAATGTTTGCCCTCATTAGACTCCCCTCTGGAAGCGCTTTCACTGCAAGCTGCAGATTCCCTCCTAACAGCAAGCTTTAGGATAGGGTACTGAATTGTAACTTAACTGCGGCTAATAAGGCAATTTCGGCAAAGAGAATATCTCCCGCAGGGAAGCTGTTAACATCAAATGTTTGCCCTCATTTGACTCCCCTCTGGAAGCGCTTTCACTGCAAGCTGCAGATTCCCTCCTAACAGCAAGCTTTAGGATAGGGTACTGAAGTGTAACTTAACTGCGGCTAATAAGGCGATTTTGGCAAAGAGAATATCTCCCGCAGGGAAGCTGTTACCATCAAATGTTTGCCCTCATTAGACTCCCCTCTGGAAGCGCTTTCACTGCAAGCTGCAGATTCCCTCCTAACAGCAAGCTTTAGGATAGGGTACTGAATTGTAACTTAACTGCGGCTAATAAGTCGATTTTGGCAAAGAGAGTATTTCCCGCAGGGAAGCTGCTACCATCAAATGATTGCCCTGGTTAGACTCCCCTCTGGAAGCGCTTTCACTGCAAGCTGCAGATTCCCTCCTAACAGCAAGCTTTACGATAGGGTACTGAATTGTAACTTAACTGCGGCTAATAAGTCGATTATGGCAAAGAGTATATCTCCCGCAGGGAAGCTGCTACCATCAAATGTTTGCCCTCATTAGACTCCCCTCTGGAAGCGCATTCACTGCAAGCAGCAGATTCCCTCCTAACAGCAAGCTTTAGGATAGGGTACTGAATTGTAACTTACTTTCGCCTAATAAGGCGATTTTGGCAAAGAGAGTATCTCCCGCAGGGAAGCTGCTACCATCAAATGTTTGCCCTCATTAGACTCCCCTCTGGAAGCGCTTTCACTGCAAGCTGCAGATTCCCTCCTAACAGCAAGCTTTAGGATAGGGTACTGAATTGTAACTTAACTGCGGCTAATAATGCGATTTTGGCAAAGAGAGTATTCCCCTCAGGGAAGCTGCTACCATCAAATGTTTGCCCTCATTTGATTCCCCTCTGGAAGCGCTTTCACTGCAAGCTGCAGATTCCCTCCTAACAGGAAGCTTTAGGATAGGGTACTGAATTGAAACTTACTTTCGCCTAATAAAACGATTTTGGCAAAGAGACTGTCTCCCGCAGGGAAGCTGCTACCATCAAATGTTTGCCCTCATTAGACTCCCCTCTGGAAGCGCTTTCACTGCAAGCTGCAGATTCCCTCCTAACAGCAAGCTTTACGATAGGGTACTGAATTGTAACTTAACTGCGGCTAATAAGTCGATTATGGCAAAGAGTATATCTCCCGCAGGGAAGCTGCTACCATCAAATGTTTGCCCTCATTAGACTCCCCTCTGGAAGCGCTTTCACTGTAAGCTGCAGATTCCCTCCTAACAGCAAGCTTTAGGATAGGGTACTGAAGTGTAACTTAACTGCGGCTAATAAGTCGATTTTGGCAAAGAGTATATCTCCCGCAGGGAAGCTGCTACCATCAAATGTTTGCCCTCATTAGACTCCCCTCTGGAAGCGCTTTCACTGCAAGCTGCAGATTCCCTCCTAACAGCAAGCTTTAGGATAGGGTACTGAATTGTAACTTAACTGCGGCTAATAAGGCAATTTCGGCAAAGAGAATATCTCCCGCAGGGAAGCTGCTACCATCAAATGTTTGCCCTCATTAGACTCCCCTCTGGAAGCGCTTTCACTGCAAGCTGCAGATTCCCTCCTAACAGCAAGCTTTAGGATAGGGTACTGAATTGTAACTTAACTGCGGCTAATAAGGCAATTTCGGCAAAGAGAATATCTCCCGCAGGGAAGCTGTTACCATCAAATGTTTGCCCTCATTAGACTCCCCTCTGGAAGCGCTTTCACTGCAAGCTGCAGATTCCCTCTTAACAGCAAGCTTTAGGATAGGGTACTGAATTGTAACTTAAAGGCGGCTAATAAGGCGATTTTGGAAAAGAGGCTATCTCCCGCAGGGAAGCTGCTACCATCAAATGTTTGCCCTCATTAGACTCCCCTCTGGAAGCGCTTTCACTGCAAGCTGCAGATTCCCTCCTAACAGCAAGCTTTAGGATAGGGTACTGAATTGTAACTTACTTTCGCCTAATAAGGCGATTTTGGCAAAGAGAGTATCTCCCGCAGGGAAGCTGCTACCATCAAATGTTTGCCCTCATTAGACTCCCCTCTGGAGGCGCTTTCACTGCAAGCTGCAGATTCCCTCCTAACAGCAAGCTTTAGGATAGGGTAGTGAATTGTAACTTAACTGCGGCTAATAAGTCGATTATGGCAAAGAGTATATCTCCCTCAGGGAAGCTGTTACCATCAAAAGTTTGCACTCATTAGACTCTTCTCTGGAAGCGCTTTCACTGTAAGCTGCAGATTCCCTCCTAACAGCAAGCTTTAGGATAGGGTACTGAATTGTAACTTAACTGCGGCTATTAAGGTGATTTTGGAAAAGAGTATATCTCCCGCACGGAAGCTGCTACCATCAAATGTTTGCCCTCATTAGACTCCCCTCTGGAAGCGCTTTCACTGCAAGCTGCAGATTCCCTCCTAACAGCAAGCTTTACGATAGGGTACTGAATTGTAACTTAACTGCGGCTAATAATGCGATTATGGCAAAGAGACTATCTCCCGCACGGAAGCTGCTACCATCAAATGTTTGCCCTCATTAGACTCCCCTCTGGAAGCGCTTTCACTGCAAGCTGCAGATTCCCTCCTAACAGCAAGCTTTAGGATAGGGTACTGAATTGTAACTTACTTTCGCCTAATAATGCGATTATGGAAAAGAGACTATCTCCCGCACGGAAGCTGCTACCATCAAATGTTTGCCCTCATTTGATTCCCCTCTGGAAGCGCTTTCACTGCAAGCTGCAGATTCCCTCCTAACAGGAAGCTTTAGGATAGGGTACTGAATTGAAACTTACTTTCGCCTAATAAAACGATTTTGGCAAAGAGACTGTCTCCCGCAGGGAAGCTGCTACCATCAAATGTTTGCCCTCATTAGACTCCCCTCTGGAAGCGCTTTCACTGCAAGCTGCAGATTCCCTCCTAACAGCAAGCTTTAGGATAGTGTACTGAATTGTAACTAACTTTCGCCTAATAAGGCGATTTTGGCAAAGAGAGTATCTCCCGCAGGGAAGCTGCTACCATCAAATGTTTGCCCTCATTAGACTCCCCTCTGGAAGCGCTTTCACTGCAAGCTGCAGATTCCCTCCTAACAGCAAGCTTTAGGATAGGGTACTGAATTGTAACTTAACTGCAGCTAATAAGGTGATTTTGGAAAAGAGAATACATCCCGCAGGGAAGCTGCTAACATCAAATGTTTGCCCTCATTAGACTCCTCTCTGGAAGCACTTACATTGCAAGCTGCAGATGCCCTCCTAACAGCAAGCTTTAGGATAGGGTACTGAATTGTAACTTAACTGCGGCTAATAAGTCGATTATGGCAAAGAGTATATCTCCCGCAGGGAAGCTGCTACCATCAAATGTTTGCCCTCGTTAGACTCCCCTCTGGAAGCGCTTTCACTGCAAGCTGCAGATTCCCTCCTAACAGCAAGCTTTAGGATAGGGTACTGATTTGTTTAATAACTTTCGCCTACTAAGGCGATTTTGGCAAAGAGAATATCTCCCGCAGGGAAGCTGCTACCATCAAATGTTTGCCCTCGTTAGACTCCCCTCTGGAAGCGCTTTCACTGCAAGCTGCAGATTCCCTCCTAACAGCAAGCTTTAGGATAGGGTACTGTATTGTAACTTAACTGCGGCTAATAAAGCGATTTCGGCAAAGAGAATATCTCCCGCAGGGAAGCTGTTAACATCAAATGTTTGCCCTCATTAGACTCCCCTCTGGAAGCGCTTTCACTGCAAGCTGCAGATTCCCTCCTAACAGCAAGCTTTAGGATAGGGTACTGAATTGTATCTTACTTTCGCCTAAAAATGCTATTTTGGCAAAGAGAGTATCTCCCGCAGGGAAGCTGCTACCATCAAATGTTTGCCCTCATTAGACTCCCCTCTGGAAGCGCTTTCACTGCAAGCTACAGATTCCCTCTTAACAGCAAGCTTTAGGATAGGGTACTGAATTGTAACTTAACTGCGGCTAATAAGGCGATTTTGGAAAAGAGACTATCTCCCGCAGGGAAGCTGCTACCATCAAACGTCTGCCCTCATTAGACTCCCCTCTGGAAGCGCTTTCACTGCAAGCTGCAGATTACCTCCTAACAGCAAGCTTTAGGATAGGGTACTGAATTGTAACTTAACTGCGGCTAATAAGTCGATTTTGGCAAAGAGAGTATTTCCCGCAGGGAAGCTGCTACCATCAAATGATTGCCCTGGTTAGACTCCCCTCTGGAAGCGCTTTCACTGCAAGCTGCAGATTCCCTCCTAACAGCAAGCTTTACGATAGGGTACTGAATTGTAACTTAACTGCGGCTAATAAGTCGATTATGGCAAAGAGTATATCTCCCGCAGGGAAGCTGCTACCATCAAATGTTTGCCCTCATTAGACTCCCCTCTGGAAGCGCTTTCACTGTAAGCTGCAGATTCCCTCCTAACAGCAAGCTTTAGGATAGGGTACTGAAGTGTAACTTAACTGCGGCTAATAAGTCGATTTTGGCAAAGAGTATATCTCCCGCAGGGAAGCTGCTACCATCAAATGTTTGCCCTCATTAGACTCCCCTCTGGAAGCGCTTTCACTGCAAGCTGCAGATTCCCTCCTAACAGCAAGCTTTAGGATAGGGTACTGAATTGTAACTTAACTGCGGCTAATAAGGCAATTTCGGCAAAGAGAATATCTCCCGCAGGGAAGCTGTTACCATCAAATGTTTGCCCTCATTAGACTCCCCTCTGGAAGCGCTTTCACTGCAAGCTGCAGATTCCCTCTTAACAGCAAGCTTTAGGATAGGGTACTGAATTGTAACTTAAAGGCGGCTAATAAGGCGATTTTGGAAAAGAGACTATCTCCCGCAGGGAAGCTGCTACCATCAAATGTTTGCCCTCATTAGACTCCCCTCTGGAAGCGCTTTCACTGCAAGCTGCAGATTCCCTCCTAACAGCAAGCTTTAGGATAGGGTACTGAATTGTAACTTAACTGCGGCTAATAAGTCGATTTTGGCAAAGAGAGTATTTCCCGCAGGGAAGCTGCTACCATCAAATGATTGCCCTGGTTAGACTCCCCTCTGGAAGCGCTTTCACTGCAAGCTGCAGATTCCCTCCTAACAGCAAGCTTTAGGATAGGGTACTGAATTGTAACTTAACTGCGGCTAATAAGTCGATTATGGCAAAGAGTATATCTCCCGCAGGGAAGCTGCTACCATCAAATGTTTGCCCTCATTAGACTCCCCTCTGGAAGCGCATTCACTGCAAGCAGCAGATTCCCTCCTAACAGCAAGCTTTAGGATAGGGTACTGAATTGTAACTTACTTTCGCCTAATAATGCGATTTTGGCAAAGAGTATATCTCCCGCAGGGAAGCTGCTACCATCAAATGTTTGCCCTCGTTAGACTCCCCTCTGGAAGCGCTTTCACTGCAAGCTGCAGATTCCCTCCTAACAGCAAGCTTTACGATAGGGTACTGAATTGTAACTTACTTTCGCCTAATAAGGCGATTTTGGCAAAGAGAGTATCTCCCGCAGGGAAGCTGCTACCATCAAATGTTTGCCCTCATTAGACTCCCCTCTGGAGGCGCTTTCACTGCAAGCTGCAGATTCCCTCCTAACAGCAAGCTTTAGGATAGGGTAGTGAATTGTAACTTAACTGCGGCTAATAAGTCGATTATGGCAAAGAGTATATCTCCCTCAGGGAAGCTGTTACCATCAAAAGTTTGCACTCATTAGACTCTTCTCTGGAAGCGCTTTCACTGTAAGCTGCAGATTCCCTCCTAACAGCAAGCTTTAGGATAGGGTACTGAATTGTAACTTAACTGCGGCTATTAAGGTGATTTTGGAAAAGAGTATATCTCCCGCAGGGAAGCTGCTACCATCAAATGTTTGCCCTCATTAGACTCCCCTCTGGAAGCGCTTTCACTGCAAGCTGCAGATTCCCTCCTAACAGCAAGCTTTAGGATAGGGTACTGAATTGTAAATTAAAGGCGGCTAATAATGCGATTATGGCAAAGAGACTATCTCCCGCACGGAAGCTGCTACCATCAAATGTTTGCCCTCATTAGACTCCCCTCTGGAAGCGCTTTCACTGCAAGCTGCAGATTCCCTCCTAACAGCAAGCTTTAGGATAGGGTACTGAATTGTAACTTAACTGCGGCTAATAATGCGATTATGGCAAAGAGACTATCTCCCGCACGGAAGCTGCTACCATCAAATGTTTGCCCTCGTTAGACTCCCCTCTGGAAGCGCTTTCACTGCAAGCTGCAGATTCCCTCCTAACAGCAAGCTTTAGGATAGGGTACTGAATTGTAACTTACTTTCGCCTAATAATGCGATTATGGAAAAGAGACTATCTCCCGCACGGAAGCTGCTACCATCAAATGTTCGCCCTCATTTGATTCCCCTCTGGAAGCGCTTTCACTGCAAGCTGCAGATTCCCTCCTAACAGGAAGCTTTAGGATAGGGTACTGAATTGAAACTTACTTTCGCCTAATAAAACGATTTTGGCAAAGAGACTGTCTCCCGCAGGGAAGCTGCTACCATCAAATGTTTGCCCTCATTAGACTCCCCTCTGGAAGCGCTTTCACTGCAAGCTGCAGATTCCCTCCTAACAGCAAGCTTTAGGATAGTGTACTGAATTGTAACTAACTTTCGCCTAATAAGGCGATTTTGGCAAAGAGATTATCTCCCGCAGGGAAGCTGCTACCATCAAATATTAACCCTCATTAGACTCCCCTCTGGAAGCGCTTTCACTGCAAGCTGCAGATTCCCTCCTAACAGCAAGCTTTAGGATAGGGTACTGAATTGTAACTTAACTGCAGCTAATAAGGTGATTTTGGAAAAGAGAATACATCCCGCAGGGAAGCTGCTAACATCAAATGTTTGCCCTCATTAGACTCCTCTCTGGAAGCACTTACATTGCAAGCTGCAGATGCCCTCCTAACAGCAAGCTTTAGGATAGGGTACTGAATTGTAACTTAACTGCGGCTAATAAGTCGATTATGTCAAAGAGTATATCTCCCGCAGGGAAGCTGCTACCATCAAATGTTTGCCCTCGTTAGACTCCCCTCTGGAAGCGCTTTCACTGCAAGCTGCAGATTCCCTCCTAACAGCAAGCTTTAGGATAGGGTACTGATTTGTTTAATAACTTTCGCCTACTAAGGCGATTTTGGCAAAGAGTATATCTCCCGCAGGGAAGCTGCTACCATCAAATGTTTGCCCTCATTAGACTCCCCTCTGGAAGCGCTTTCACTGTAAGCTGCAGATTCCCTCCTAACAGCAAGCTTTAGGATAGGGTACTGAAGTGTAACTTAACTGCGGCTAATAAGTCGATTTTGGCAAAGAGTATATCTCCCGCAGGGAAGCTGCTACCATCAAATGTTTGCCCTCATTAGACTCCCCTCTGGAAGCGCTTTCACTGCAAGCTGCAGATTCCCTCCTAACAGCAAGCTTTAGGATAGGGTACTGAATTGTAACTTAACTGCGGCTAATAAGGCAATTTCGGCAAAGAGAATATCTCCCGCAGGGAAGCTGTTACCATCAAATGTTTGCCCTCATTAGACTCCCCTCTGGAAGCGCTTTCACTGCAAGCTGCAGATTCCCTCTTAACAGCAAGCTTTAGGATAGGGTACTGAATTGTAACTTAAAGGCGGCTAATAAGGCGATTTTGGAAAAGAGACTATCTCCCGCAGGGAAGCTGCTACCATCAAATGTTTGCCCTCATTAGACTCCCCTCTGGAAGCGCTTTCACTGCAAGCTGCAGATTCCCTCCTAACAGCAAGCTTTAGGATAGGGTACTGAATTGTAACTTAACTGCGGCTAATAAGTCGATTTTGGCAAAGAGAGTATTTCCCGCAGGGAAGCTGCTACCATCAAATGATTGCCCTGGTTAGACTCCCCTCTGGAAGCGCTTTCACTGCAAGCTGCAGATTCCCTCCTAACAGCAAGCTTTAGGATAGGGTACTGAATTGTAACTTAACTGCGGCTAATAAGTCGATTATGGCAAAGAGTATATCTCCCGCAGGGAAGCTGCTACCATCAAATGTTTGCCCTCATTAGACTCCCCTCTGGAAGCGCATTCACTGCAAGCAGCAGATTCCCTCCTAACAGCAAGCTTTAGGATAGGGTACTGAATTGTAACTTACTTTCGCCTAATAATGTGATTTTGGCAAAGAGTATATCTCCCGCAGGGAAGCTGCTACCATCAAATGTTTGCCCTCGTTAGACTCCCCTCTGGAAGCGCTTTCACTGCAAGCTGCAGATTCCCTCCTAACAGCAAGCTTTACGATAGGGTACTGAATTGTAACTTACTTTCGCCTAATAAGGCGATTTTGGCAAAGAGAGTATCTCCCGCAGGGAAGCTGCTACCATCAAATGTTTGCCCTCATTAGACTCCCCTCTGGAGGCGCTTTCACTGCAAGCTGCAGATTCCCTCCTAACAGCAAGCTTTAGGATAGGGTAGTGAATTGTAACTTAACTGCGGCTAATAAGTCGATTATGGCAAAGAGTATATCTCCCTCAGGGAAGCTGTTACCATCAAAAGTTTGCACTCATTAGACTCTTCTCTGGAAGCGCTTTCACTGTAAGCTGCAGATTCCCTCCTAACAGCAAGCTTTAGGATAGGGTACTGAATTGTAACTTAACTGCGGCTATTAAGGTGATTTTGGAAAAGAGTATATCTCCCGCAGGGAAGCTGCTACCATCAAATGTTTGCCCTCATTAGACTCCCCTCTGGAAGCGCTTTCACTGCAAGCTGCAGATTCCCTCCTAACAGCAAGCTTTAGGATAGGGTACTGAATTGTAAATTAAAGGCGGCTAATAATGCGATTATGGCAAAGAGACTATCTCCCGCACGGAAGCTGCTACCATCAAATGTTTGCCCTCATTAGACTCCCCTCTGGAAGCGCTTTCACTGCAAGCTGCAGATTCCCTCCTAACAGCAAGCTTTAGGATAGGGTACTGAATTGTAACTTAACTGCGGCTAATAATGCGATTATGGCAAAGAGACTATCTCCCGCACGGAAGCTGCTACCATCAAATGTTTGCCCTCGTTAGACTCCCCTCTGGAAGCGCTTTCACTGCAAGCTGCAGATTCCCTCCTAACAGCAAGCTTTAGGATAGGGTACTGAATTGTAACTTACTTTCGCCTAATAATGCGATTATGGAAAAGAGACTATCTCCCGCACGGAAGCTGCTACCATCAAATGTTCGCCCTCATTTGATTCCCCTCTGGAAGCGCTTTCACTGCAAGCTGCAGATTCCCTCCTAACAGGAAGCTTTAGGATAGGGTACTGAATTGAAACTTACTTTCGCCTAATAAAACGATTTTGGCAAAGAGACTGTCTCCCGCAGGGAAGCTGCTACCATCAAATGTTTGCCCTCATTAGACTCCCCTCTGGAAGCGCTTTCACTGCAAGCTGCAGATTCCCTCCTAACAGCAAGCTTTAGGATAGTGTACTGAATTGTAACTAACTTTCGCCTAATAAGGCGATTTTGGCAAAGAGATTATCTCCCGCAGGGAAGCTGCTACCATCAAATATTAACCCTCATTAGACTCCCCTCTGGAAGCGCTTTCACTGCAAGCTGCAGATTCCCTCCTAACAGCAAGCTTTAGGATAGGGTACTGAATTGTAACTTAACTGCAGCTAATAAGGTGATTTTGGAAAAGAGAATACATCCCGCAGGGAAGCTGCTAACATCAAATGTTTGCCCTCATTAGACTCCTCTCTGGAAGCACTTACATTGCAAGCTGCAGATGCCCTCCTAACAGCAAGCTTTAGGATAGGGTACTGAATTGTAACTTAACTGCGGCTAATAAGTCGATTATGGCAAAGAGTATATCTCCCGCAGGGAAGCTGCTACCATCAAATGTTTGCCCTCGTTAGACTCCCCTCTGGAAGCGCTTTCACTGCAAGCTGCAGATTCCCTCCTAACAGCAAGCTTTAGGATAGGGTACTGATTTGTTTAATAACTTTCGCCTACTAAGGCGATTTTGGCAAAGAGAATATCTCCCGCAGGGAAGCTGCTACCATCAAATGTTTGCCCTCGTTAGACTCCCCTCTGGAAGCGCTTTCACTGCAAGCTGCAGATTCCCTCCTAACAGCAAGCTTTACGATAGGGTACTGAATTGTAACTTAACTGCGGATTATAAGGCGATTTTGGCAAAGAGAGTATCTCCCGCAGGAAAGCTGCTACCATCAAATCTTTGCCCTCATTAGACTCCCCTCTGGAAGCGCTTTCACTGCAAGCTGCAGATTCCCTCCTAACAGCAAGCTTTAGGATAGGGTACTGAATTGTAACTTACTTTCGCCTAATAATGCGATTTTGGAAAAGAGACTATCTCCCGCACGGAAGCTGCTACCATCAAATGTTTGCCCTCATTAGACTCCCCTCTGGAAGAGCTTTCACTGCAAGCTGCAGATTCCCTCTAACAGGAAGCTTTAGGATAGGGTACTGAATTGTAACTTACTTTCGCCTAATAAAACGATTTTGGCAAAGAGACTGTCTCCCGCAGGGAAGCTGCTACCATCAAATGTTTGCCCTCATTAGACTCCCCTCTGGAAGCGCTTTCACTGCAAGCTGCAGATTCCCTCCTAACAGCAAGCTTTAGGATAGGGTACTGAATTGTAAATTACTTTCGCCTAATAATGCGATTTTGGCAAAGAGAGTATCTCCCGCAGGGAAGCTGCTACCATCAAATGTTTGCCCTCATTAGACTCCCCTCTGGAAGCGCTTTCACTGCAAGCTGCAGATTCCCTCCTAACAGCAAGCTTTAGGATACGGTACTGAATTGTAACTTAACTGCAGCTAATAAGGCGATATTGGCAAAGAGAATATCTCCCGCAGGGAAGCTGCTACCATCAAATGATTGCCCTCATTAGACTCCCCTCTGGAAGCGCTTTCACTGCAAGCTGCAGATTCCCTCCAAACAGCAAGCTTTAGGATAGGGTACTGAATTGTAACTTAAAGGCGGCTAATAAGGCGATTTTGGAAAAGAGACTATCTCCCGCAGGGAAGCTGCTACCATCAAACGTCTGCCCTCATTAGACTCCCCTCTGGAAGCGCTTTCACTGCAAGCTGCAGATTCCCTCCTAACAGCAAGCTTTACGATAGGGTACTGAATTGTAACTTAACTGCGGCTAATAAGTCGATTATGGCAAAGAGTATATCTCCCGCAGGGAAGCTGCTACCATCAAATGTTTGCCCTGGTTAGACTCCCCTCTGGAAGCGCATTCACTGCAAGCTGCAGATTCCCTCCTAAAAGCAAGCTTTACGATAGGGTACTGAATTGTAACTTACTTTCGCCTAATAAGGCGATTTTGGCAAAGAGTATATCTCCCGCAGGGAAGCTGCTACCATCAAATGTTTGCCCTCATTAGACTCCCCTCTGGAAGCGCTTTCACTGCAAGCTGCAGATTCCCTCCTAACAGCAAGCTTTAGGATAGGGTACTGAATTGTAACTTAACTGCGGCTAATAATGCGATTTTGGCAAAGAGAGTATTCCCCTCAGGGAAGCTGCTACCATCAAATGTTTGCCCTCATTTGATTCCCCTCTGGAAGCGCTTTCACTGCAAGCTGCAGATTCCCTCCTAACAGGAAGCTTTAGGATAGGGTACTGAATTGAAACTTACTTTCGCCTAATAAAACGATTTTGGCAAAGAGACTGTCTCCCGCAGGGAAGCTGCTACCATCAAATGTTTGCCCTCATTAGACTCCCCTCTGGAAGCGCTTTCACTGCAAGCTGCAGATTCCCTCCTAACAGCAAGCTTTAGGATAGTGTACTGAATTGTAACTAACTTTCGCCTAATAAGGCGATTTTGGCAAAGAGAGTATCTCCCACAGGGAAGCTGCTACCATCAAATGTTTGCCCTCATTAGACTCCCCTCTGGAAGCGCTTTCACTGCAAGCTGCAGATTCCCTCCTAACAGCAAGCTTTAGGATAGGGTACTGAATTGTAACTTAACTGCAGCTAATAAGGTGATTTTGGAAAAGAGAATACATCCCGCAGGGAAGCTGCTAACATCAAATGTTTGCCCTCATTAGACTCCTCTCTGGAAGCACTTACATTGCAAGCTGCAGATGCCCTCCTAACAGCAAGCTTTAGGATAGGGTACTGAAGTGTAACTTAACTGCGGCTAATAAGTCGATTTTGGCAAAGAGTATATCTCCCGCAGGGAAGCTGCAACCATCAAATGTTTGCCCTCATTAGACTCCCCTCTGGAAGCGCTTTCACTGCAAGCTGCAGATTCCCTCCTAACAGCAAGCTTTAGGATAGGGTACTGAATTGTAACTTAACTGCGGCTAATAAGGCAATTTCGGCAAAGAGAATATCTCCCGCAGGGAAGCTGTTACCATCAAATGTTTGCCCTCATTAGACTCCCCTCTGGAAGCGCTTTCACTGCAAGCTGCAGATTCCCTCTTAACAGCAAGCTTTAGGATAGGGTACTGAATTGTAACTTAAAGGCGGCTAATAAGGCGATTTTGGAAAATAGACTATCTCCCGCAGGGAAGCTGCTACCATCAAATGTTTGCCCTCATTAGACTCCCCTCTGGAAGCGCTTTCACTGCAAGCTGCAGATTCCCTCCTAACAGCAAGCTTTAGGATAGGGTACTGAATTGTAACTTACTTTCGCCTAATAAGGCGATTTTGGCAAAGAGAGTATCTCCCGCAGGGAAGCTGCTACCATCAAATGTTTGCCCTCATTAGACTCCCCTCTGGAGGCGCTTTCACTGCAAGCTGCAGATTCCCTCCTAACAGCAAGCTTTAGGATAGGGTAGTGAATTGTAACTTAACTGCGGCTAATAAGTCGATTATGGCAAAGAGTATATCTCCCTCAGGGAAGCTGTTACCATCAAAAGTTTGCACTCATTAGACTCTTCTCTGGAAGCGCTTTCACTGTAAGCTGCAGATTCCCTCCTAACAGCAAGCTTTAGGATAGGGTACTGAATTGTAACTTAACTGCGGCTATTAAGGTGATTTTGGAAAAGAGTATATCTCCCGCACGGAAGCTGCTACCATCAAATGTTTGCCCTCATTAGACTCCCCTCTGGAAGCGCTTTCACTGCAAGCTGCAGATTCCCTCCTAACAGCAAGCTTTAGGATAGGGTACTGAATTGTAACTTAACTGCGGCTAATAATGCGATTATGGCAAAGAGACTATCTCCCGCACGGAAGCTGCTACCATCAAATGTTTGCCCTCATTAGACTCCCCTCTGGAAGCGCTTTCACTGCAAGCTGCAGATTCCCTCCTAACAGCAAGCTTTAGGATAGGGTACTGAATTGTAACTTACTTTCGCCTAATAATGCGATTATGGAAAAGAGACTATCTCCCGCACGGAAGCTGCTACCATCAAATGTTTGCCCTCATTTGATTCCCCTCTGGAAGCGCTTTCACTGCAAGCTGCAGATTCCCTCCTAACAGGAAGCTTTAGGATAGGGTACTGAATTGAAACTTACTTTCGCCTAATAAAACGATTTTGGCAAAGAGACTGTCTCCCGCAGGGAAGCTGCTACCATCAAATGTTTGCCCTCATTAGACTCCCCTCTGGAAGCGCTTTCACTGCAAGCTGCAGATTCCCTCCTAACAGCAAGCTTTAGGATAGTGTACTGAATTGTAACTAACTTTCGCCTAATAAGGCGATTTTGGCAAAGAGAGTATCTCCCGCAGGGAAGCTGCTACCATCAAATGTTTGCCCTCATTAGACTCCCCTCTGGAAGCGCTTTCACTGCAAGCTGCAGATTCCCTCCTAACAGCAAGCTTTAGGATAGGGTACTGAATTGTAACTTAACTGCAGCTAATAAGGTGATTTTGGAAAAGAGAATACATCCCGCAGGGAAGCTGCTAACATCAAATGTTTGCCCTCATTAGACTCCTCTCTGGAAGCACTTACATTGCAAGCTGCAGATGCCCTCCTAACAGCAAGCTTTAGGATAGGGTACTGAATTGTAACTTAACTGCGGCTAATAAGTCGATTATGGCAAAGAGTATATCTCCCGCAGGGAAGCTGCTACCATCAAATGTTTGCCCTCGTTAGACTCCCCTCTGGAAGCGCTTTCACTGCAAGCTGCAGATTCCCTCCTAACAGCAAGCTTTAGGATAGGGTACTGATTTGTTTAATAACTTTCGCCTACTAAGGCGATTTTGGCAAAGAGAATATCTCCCGCAGGGAAGCTGCTACCATCAAATGTTTGCCCTCGTTAGACTCCCCTCTGGAAGCGCTTTCACTGCAAGCTGCAGATTCCCTCCTAACAGCAAGCTTTAGGATAGGGTACTGTATTGTAACTTAACTGCGGCTAATAAAGCGATTTCGGCAAAGAGAATATCTCCCGCAGGGAAGCTGTTAACATCAAATGTTTGCCCTCATTAGACTCCCCTCTGGAAGCGCTTTCACTGCAAGCTGCAGATTCCCTCCTAACAGCAAGCTTTAGGATAGGGTACTGAATTGTATCTTACTTTCGCCTAAAAATGCTATTTTGGCAAAGAGAGTATCTCCCGCAGGGAAGCTGCTACCATCAAATGTTTGCCCTCATTAGACTCCCCTCTGGAAGCGCTTTCACTGCAAGCTACAGATTCCCTCTTAACAGCAAGCTTTAGGATAGGGTACTGAATTGTAACTTAACTGCGGCTAATAAGGCGATTTTGGAAAAGAGAATATCTCCCGCAGGGAAGCTGCTACCATCAAACGTCTGCCCTCATTAGACTCCCCTCTGGAAGCGCTTTCACTGCAAGCTGCAGATTACCTCCTAACAGCAAGCTTTAGGATAGGGTACTGAATTGTAACTTAACTGCGGCTAATAAGTCGATTTTGGCAAAGAGAGTATTTCCCGCAGGGAAGCTGCTACCATCAAATGATTGCCCTGGTTAGACTCCCCTCTGGAAGCGCTTTCACTGCAAGCTGCAGATTCCCTCCTAACAGCAAGCTTTACGATAGGGTACTGAATTGTAACTTAACTGCGGCTAATAAGGCGATTTTGGAAAAGAGAGTATCTCCCGCAGGGAAGCTGCTACCATCAAACGTCTGCCCTCATTAGACTCCCCTCTGGAAGCGCTTTCACTGCAAGCTGCAGATTACCTCCTAACAGCAAGCTTTAGGATAGGGTACTGAATTGTAACTTAACTGCGGCTAATAAGTCGATTTTGGCAAAGAGAGTATTTCCCGCAGGGAAGCTGCTACCATCAAATGATTGCCCTGGTTAGACTCCCCTCTGGAAGCGCTTTCACTGCAAGCTGCAGATTCCCTCCTAACAGCAAGCTTTACGATAGGGTACTGAATTGTAACTTAACTGCGGCTAATAAGTCGATTATGGCAAAGAGTATATCTCCCGCAGGGAAGCTGCTACCATCAAATGTTTGCCCTCATTAGACTCCCCTCTGGAAGCGCTTTCACTGTAAGCTGCAGATTCCCTCCTAACAGCAAGCTTTAGGATAGGGTACTGAAGTGTAACTTAACTGCGGCTAATAAGTCGATTTTGGCAAAGAGTATATCTCCCGCAGGGAAGCTGCTACCATCAAATGTTTGCCCTCATTAGACTCCCCTCTGGAAGCGCTTTCACTGCAAGCTGCAGATTCCCTCCTAACAGCAAGCTTTAGGATAGGGTACTGAATTGTAACTTAACTGCGGCTAATAAGGCAATTTCGGCAAAGAGAATATCTCCCGCAGGGAAGCTGTTACCATCAAATGTTTGCCCTCATTAGACTCCCCTCTGGAAGCGCTTTCACTGCAAGCTGCAGATTCCCTCTTAACAGCAAGCTTTAGGATAGGGTACTGAATTGTAACTTAAAGGCGGCTAATAAGGCGATTTTGGAAAAGAGACTATCTCCCGCAGGGAAGCTGCTACCATCAAATGATTGCCCTGGTTAGACTCCCCTCTGGAAGCGCTTTCACTGCAAGCTGCAGATTCCCTCCTAACAGCAAGCTTTACGATAGGGTACTGAATTGTAACTTAACTGCGGCTAATAAGTCGATTATGGCAAAGAGTATATCTCCCGCAGGGAAGCTGCTACCATCAAATGTTTGCCCTCATTAGACTCCCCTCTGGAAGCGCTTTCACTGCAAGCTGCAGATTCCCTCCTAACAGCAAGCTTTAGGATAGGGTACTGAATTGTAAATTAAAGGCGGCTAATAATGCGATTATGGCAAAGAGACTATCTCCCGCAGGGAAGCTGCTACCATCAAATGTTTGCCCTCATTAGACTCCCCTCTGGAAGCGCTTTCACTGCAAGCTGCAGATTCCCTCCTAACAGCAAGCTTTAGGATAGGGTACTGAATTGTAACTTAACTGCGGCTAATAATGCGATTATGGCAAAGAGACTATCTCCCGCACGGAAGCTGCAACCATCAAATGTTTGCCCTCGTTAGACTCCCCTCTGGAAGCGCTTTCACTGCAAGCTGCAGATTCCCTCCTAACAGCAAGCTTTAGGATAGGGTACTGAATTGTAACTTACTTTCGCCTAATAATGCGATTATGGAAAAGAGACTATCTCCCGCACGGAAGCTGCTACCATCAAATGTTCGCCCTCATTTGATTCCCCTCTGGAAGCGCTTTCACTGCAAGCTGCAGATTCCCTCCTAACAGGAAGCTTTAGGATAGGGTACTGAATTGAAACTTACTTTCGCCTAATAAAACGATTTTGGCAAAGAGACTGTCTCCCGCAGGGAAGCTGCTACCATCAAATGTTTGCCCTCATTAGACTCCCCTATGGAAGCGCTTTCACTGCAAGCTGCAGATTCCCTCCTAACAGCAAGCTTTAGGATAGTGTACTGAATTGTAACTAACTTTCGCCTAATAAGGCGATTTTGGCAAAGAGAGTATCTCCCGCAGGGAAGCTGCTACCATCAAATGTTTGCCCTCATTAGACTCCCCTCTGGAAGCGCTTTCACTGCAAGCTGCAGATTCCCTCCTAACAGCAAGCTTTAGGATAGGGTACTGAATTGTAACTTAACTGCAGCTAATAAGGTGATTTTGGAAAAGAGAATACATCCCGCAGGGAAGCTGCTAACATCAAATGTTTGCCCTCATTAGACTCCTCTCTGGAAGCACTTACATTGCAAGCTGCAGATGCCCTCCTAACAGCAAGCTTTAGGATAGGGTACTGAATTGTAACTTAACTGCGGCTAATAAGTCGATTATGGCAAAGAGTATATCTCCCGCAGGGAAGCTGCTACCATCAAATGTTTGCCCTCGTTAGACTCCCCTCTGGAAGCGCTTTCACTGCAAGCTGCAGATTCCCTCCTAACAGCAAGCTTTAGGATAGGGTACTGATTTGTTTAATAACTTTCGCCTACTAAGGCGATTTTGGCAAAGAGAATATCTCCCGCAGGGAAGCTGCTACCATCAAATGTTTGCCCTCGTTAGACTCCCCTCTGGAAGCGCTTTCACTGCAAGCTGCAGATTCCCTCCTAACAGCAAGCTTTAGGATAGGGTACTGAATTGTAAATTACTTTCGCCTAATAATGCGATTTTGGCAAAGAGAGTATCTCCCGCAGGGAAGCTGCTACCATCAAATGTTTGCCCTCATTAGACTCCCCTCTGGAAGCGCTTTCACTGCAAGCTGCAGATTCCCTCCTAACAGCAAGCTTTAGGATACGGTACTGAATTGTAACTTAACTGCGGCTAATAAGGCGATATTGGCAAAGAGAATATCTCCCGCAGGGAAGCTGCTACCATCAAATGATTGCCCTCATTAGACTCCCCTCTGGAAGCGCTTTCACTGCAAGCTGCAGATTCCCTCCAAACAGCAAGCTTTAGGATAGGGTACTGAATTGTAACTTAAAGGCGGCTAATAAGGCGATTTTGGAAAAGAGACTATCTCCCGCAGGGAAGCTGCTACCATCAAACGTCTGCCCTCATTAGACTCCCCTCTGGAAGCGCTTTCACTGCAATCTGCAGATTACCTCCTAACAGCAAGCTTTAGGATAGGGTACTGAATTGTAACTTAACTGCGGCTAATAAGTCGATTTTGGCAAAGAGAGTATTTCCCGCAGGGAAGCTGCTACCATCAAATGATTGCCCTGGTTAGACTCCCCTCTGGAAGCGCTTTCACTGCAAGCTGCAGATTCCCTCCTAAAAGCAAGCTTTACGATAGGGTACTGAATTGTAACTTAACTGCGGCTAATAAGTCGATTATGGCAAAGAGTATATCTCCCGCAGGGAAGCTGCTACCATCAAATGTTTGCCTTCATTAGACTCCCCTCTGGAAGCGCTTTCACTGTAAGCTGCAGATTCCCTCCTAACAGCAAGCTTTAGGATAGGGTACTGAAGTGTAACTTAACTGCGGCTAATAAGTCGATTTTGGCAAAGAGTATATCTCCCGCAGGGAAGCTGCTACCATCAAATGTTTGCCCTCATTAGACTCCCCTCTGGAAGCGCTTTCACTGCAAGCTGCAGATTCCCTCCTAACAGCAAGCTTTAGGATAGGGTACTGAATTGTATCTTACTTTCGCCTAAAAATTCTATTTTGGCAAAGAGAGTATCTCCCGCAGGGAAGCTGTTACCATCAAATGTTTGCCCTCATTAGACTCCCCTCTGGAAGCGCTTTCACTGCAAGCTGCAGATTCCCTCTTAACAGCAAGCTTTAGGATAGGGTACTTAATTGTAACTTAAAGGCGGCTAATAAGGCGATTTTGGAAAAGAGACTATCTCCCGCAGGGAAGCTGCTACCATCAAATGTTTGCCCTCATTAGACTCCCCTCTGGAAGCGCTTTCACTGCAAGCTGCAGATTCCCTCCTAACAGCAAGCTTTACGATAGGGTACTGAATTGTAACTTAACTGCGGCTAATAAGTCGATTTTGGCAAAGAGAGTATTTCCCGCAGGGAAGCTGCTACCATCAAATGATTGCCCTGGTTAGACTCCCCTCTGGAAGCGCTTTCACTGCAAGCTGCAGATTCCCTCCTAACAGCAAGCTTTACGATAGGGTACTGAATTGTAACTTAACTGCGGCTAATAAGTCGATTATGGCAAAGAGTATATCTCCCGCAGGGAAGCTGCTACCATCAAATGTTTGCCCTCATTAGACTCCCCTCTGGAAGCGCATTCACTGCAAGCAGCAGATTCCCTCCTAACAGCAAGCTTTAGGATAGGGTACTGAATTGTAACTTACTTTCGCCTAATAATGCGATTTAGGCAAAGAGAGTATCTCCCGCAGGGAAGCTGCTACCATCAAATGTTTGCCCTCGTTAGACTCCCCTCTGGAAGCGCTTTCACTGCAAGCTGCAGATTCCCTCCTAACAGCAAGCTTTACGATAGGGTACTGAATTGTAACTTATCTGCGGATGATAAGGCGATTTTGGCAAAGAGAGTATCTCCCGCAGGAAAGCTGCTACCATCAAATCTTTGCCCTCATTATACTCCCCTCTGGAAGCGCATTCACTGCAAGCTGCAGATTTCCTCCTAACAGCAAGCTTTAGGATAGGGTACTGAATTGTAACTTACTTTCGCCTAATAATGCGATTTTGGCAAAGAGAGTATGTCCCGCAGGGAAGCTGCTACCATCAAACGTTTACCCTCGTTAGACTCCCCTCTGGCAGCGCTTTCACTGCAAGCTGCAGATTCCCTCCTAACAGCAAGCTTTAGGATAGGGTACTGAATTGTAACTTACTTTCGCCTAATAAGGCGATTTTGGCAAAGAGAGTATCTCCCGCAGGGAAGCTGCTACCATCAAATGTTTGCCCTCATTAGACTCCCCTCTGGAGGCGCTTTCACTGCAAGCTGCAGATTCCCTCCTAACAGCAAGCTTTAGGATAGGGTACTGAATTGTAACTTAACTGCGGCTAATAATGCGATTTTGGCAAAGAGAGTATCTCCCTCAGGGAAGCTGTTACCATCAAATGTTTGCCCTCATTAGACTCTTCTCTGGAAGCGCTTTCACTGTAAGC
Organism: Phaenicophaeus curvirostris; assembly: GCF_032191515.1. Classification (NCBI taxonomy): domain Eukaryota; kingdom Metazoa; phylum Chordata; class Aves; order Cuculiformes; family Cuculidae; genus Phaenicophaeus; species Phaenicophaeus curvirostris. The sequence continues at coordinate 41,299,218 of NC_091394.1, forward strand.
TGCAGATTCCCTCCTAACAGCAAGCTTTAGGATAGGGTACTGAATTGTAACTTAACTGCGGCTATTAAGGTGATTTTGGAAAAGAGTATATCTCCCGCAGGGAAGCTGCTACCATCAAATGTTTGCCCTCATTAGACTCCCCTCTGGAAGCGCTTTCACTGCAAGCTGCAGATTTCCTCCTAACAGCAAGCTTTAGGATAGGGTACTGAATTGTAACTTAACTGCGGCTATTAAGGTGATTTTGGAAAAGAGTATATCTCCCGCACGGAAGCTGCTACCATCAAATGTTTGCCCTCATTTGATTCCCCTCTGGAAGCGCTTTCACTGCAAGCTGCAGATTCCCTCCTAACAGGAAGCTTTAGGATAGGGTACTGAATTGAAACTTACTTTCGCCTAATAAAACGATTTTGGCAAAGAGACTGTCTCCCGCAGGGAAGCTGCTACCATCAAATGTTTGCCCTCATTAGACTCCCCTCTGGAAGCGCTTTCACTGCAAGCTGCAGATTCCCTCCTAACAGCAAGCTTTAGGATAGTGTACTGAATTGTAACTAACTTTCGCCTAATAAGGCGATTTTGGCAAAGAGAGTATCTCCCGCAGGGAAGCTGCTACCATCAAATGCTTGCCCTCATTAGACTCCCCTCTGGAAGCGCTTTCACTGCAAGCTGCAGATTCCCTCCTAACAGCAAGCTTTAGGATAGGGTACTGAATTGTAACTTAACTGCAGCTAATAAGGTGATTTTGGAAAAGAGAATACATCCCGCAGGGAAGCTGCTAACATCAAATGTTTGCCCTCATTAGACTCCCCTCTGGAATCGCTTTCACTGCAAGCTGCAGATTCCCTCCTAACAGCAAGCTTTAGGATAGGGTACTGAATTGTAAATTAAAGGCGGCTAATAATGTGATTATGGCAAAGAGACTATCTCCCGCACGGAAGCTGCTACCATCAAACGTTTGCCCTCATTAGACTCCCCTCTGGAAGCGCTTTCACTGCAAGCTGCAGATTCCCTCCTAACAGCAAGCTTTAGGATAGGGTACTGAATTGTAACTTACTTTCGCCTAATAATGCGATTTTAGCAAAGAGAGGATCTCCCGCAGGGAAGCTGCTACCATCAAATGTTTGCCCTCGTTAGACTCCCCTCTGGAAGCGCTTTCACTGTAAGCTGCAGATTCCCTCCTAACAGCAAGCTTTAGGATAGGGTACTGAATTGTAATTTAAAGGCGGCTAATAATGCGATTTTGGAAAAGAGACTATCTCCCGAACGGAAGCTGCTACCATCAAATGTTTGCCCTCATTAGACTCCCCTCTGGAAGCGCTTTCACTGCAAGCTGCAGATTCCCTCCTAACAGCAAGCTTTAGGATAGGGTACTGAATTGTAAATTAAAGGCGGCTAATAATGCGATTTTGGAAAAGAGACTATCTCCCGCACGGAACCTGCTACCATCAAATGTTTGCCCTCATTTGACTCCCCTCTGGAAGCGCTTTCACTGCAAGCTGCAGATTCCCTCCTAACAGCAAGCTTTAGGATAGGGTACTGAATTGTAAATTAAAGGCGGCTAATAATGCGATTTTGGAAAAGAGACTATCTCCCGCACGGAAGCTGCTACCATCAAATGTTTGCCCTCATTTGACTCCCCTCTGGAAGCGCTTTCACTGCAAGCTGCAGATTCCCTCCTAACAGCAAGCTTTAGGATAGGGTACTGAATTGTAACTTACTTTCGCCTGAGATTTTGGAAAAGAGACTATCTCCCGCACGGAAGCTGCTACCATCAAACGTTTGCCCTCATTAGACTCCCCTCTGGAAGCGCTTTCACTGCAAACTGCAGATTCCCTCCTAACAGCAAGCTTTAGGATAGGGTACTGAATTGTAACTTAACTGCGGCTAATAAGGCGATTTCGGCAAAGAGAATATCTCCCGCAGGGAAGCTGTTAACATCAAATGTTTGCCCTCATTAGACTCCCCTCTGGAAGCGCTTTCACTGCAAGCTGCAGATTCCCTCCTAACAGCAAGCTTTAGGATAGGGTACTGAATTGTATCTTACTTTCGCCTAAAAATGCTATTTTGGCAAAGAGAGTATCTCCCGCAGGGAAGCTGTTACCATCAAATGTTTGCCCTCATTAGACTCCCCTCTGGAAGCGCTTTCACTGCAAGCTGCAGATTCCCTCCTAACAGCAAGCTTTAGGATAGGGTACTGAATTGTAACTTAACTGCGGCTAATAAGGCGATTTCGGCAAAGAGAATATCTCCCGCAGGGAAGCTGTTAACATCAAATGTTTGCCCTCATTAGACTCCCCTCTGGTAGCGCTTTCACTGCAAGCTGCAGATTCCCTCCTAACAGCAAGCTTTAGGATAGGGTACTGAAGTGTAACTTAACTGCGGCTAATAAGTCGATTTTGGCAAAGAGTATATCTCCCGCAGGGAAGCTGCTACCATCAAATGTTTGCCCTCATTAGACTCCCCTCTGGAAGCGCTTTCACTGCAAGCTGCAGATTCCCTCTTAACAGCAAGCTTTAGGATAGGGTACTGAATTGTAACTTAACTGCGGCTAATAAGGCGATTTCGGCAAAGAGAATATCTCCCGCAGGGAAGCTGCTACCATCAAATGTTTGCCCTCATTAGACTCCCCTCTGGAATCGCTTTCACTGCAAGCTGCAGATTCCCTCCTAACAGCAAGCTTTAGGATAGGGTACTGAATTGTATCTTACTTTCGCCTAAAAATGCTATTTTGGCAAAGAGAGTATTTCCCGCAGGGAAGCTGCTACCATCAAATGTTTGCCCTCATTAGACTCCCCTCTGGAAGCGCTTTCACTGCAAGCTGCAGATTCCCTCCTAACAGCAAGCTTTAGGATAGGGTACTGAATTGTAACTTAACTGCGGCTAATAAGTCGATTATGGCAAAGAGTATATCTCCCGCAGGGAAGCTGCTACCATCAAATGTTTGCCCTCATTAGACTCCCCTCTGGAAGCGCTTTCACTGTAAGCTGCAGATTCCCTCCTAACAGCAAGCTTTAGGATAGGGTACTGAAGTGTAACTTAACTGCGGCTAATAAGTCGATTTTGGCAAAGAGAGTATGTCCCGCAGGGAAGCTGCTACCATCAAATCTTTGCCCTCATTATACTCCCCTCTGGAAGCGCATTCACTGCAAGCTGCAGATTTCCTCCTAACAGCAAGCTTTAGGATAGGGTACTGAATTGTAACTTACTTTCGCCTAATAATGCGATTTTGGCAAAGAGAGTATGTCCCGCAGGGAAGCTGCTACCATCAAACGTTTACCCTCGTTAGACTCCCCTCTGGCAGCGCTTTCACTGCAAGCTGCAGATTCCCTCCTAACAGCAAGCTTTAGGATAGGGTACTGAATTGTAACTTACTTTCGCCTAAAAAGGCGATTTTGGCGAAGAGAGTATCTCCCGCAGCGAAGCTGCTACCATCAAATGTTTGCCCTCATTAGACTCCCCTCTGGAGGCGCTTTCACTGCAAGCTGCAGATTCCCTCCTAACAGCAAGTTTTAGGATAGGGTACTGAATTGTAACTTAACTGCGGCTAATAATGCGATTTTGGCAAAGAGAGTATCTCCCTCAGGGAAGCTGTTACCATCAAATGTTTGCCCTCATTAGACTCTTCTCTGGAAGCGCTTTCACTGTAAGCTGCAGATTCCCTCCTAACAGCAAGCTTTAGGATAGGGTACTGAATTGTAACTTAACTGCGGCTATTAAGGTGATTTTGGAAAAGAGTATATCTCCCGCAGGGAAGCTGCTACCATCAAATGTTTGCCCTCATTAGACTCCCCTCTGGAAGCGCTTTCACTGCAAGCTGCAGATTTCCTCCTAACAGCAAGCTTTAGGATAGGGTACTGAATTGTAACTTAACTGCGGCTATTAAGGTGATTTTGGAAAAGAGTATATCTCCCGCACGGAAGCTGCTACCATCAAATGTTTGCCCTCATTTGATTCCCCTCTGGAAGCGCTTTCACTGCAAGCTGCAGATTCCCTCCTAACAGGAAGCTTTAGGATAGGGTACTGAATTGAAACTTACTTTCGCCTAATAAAACGATTTTGGCAAAGAGACTGTCTCCCGCAGGGAAGCTGCTACCATCAAATGTTTGCCCTCATTAGACTCCCCTCTGGAAGCGCTTTCACTGCAAGCTGCAGATTCCCTCCTAACAGCAAGCTTTAGGATAGTGTACTGAATTGTAACTAACTTTCGCCTAATAAGGCGATTTTGGCAAAGAGAGTATCTCCCGCAGGGAAGCTGCTACCATCAAATGCTTGCCCTCATTAGACTCCCCTCTGGAAGCGCTTTCACTGCAAGCTGCAGATTCCCTCCTAACAGCAAGCTTTAGGATAGGGTACTGAATTGTAACTTAACTGCAGCTAATAAGGTGATTTTGGAAAAGAGAATACATCCCGCAGGGAAGCTGCTAACATCAAATGTTTGCCCTCATTAGACTCCCCTCTGGAATCGCTTTCACTGCAAGCTGCAGATTCCCTCCTAACAGCAAGCTTTAGGATAGGGTACTGAATTGTAAATTAAAGGCGGCTAATAATGTGATTATGGCAAAGAGACTATCTCCCGCACGGAAGCTGCTACCATCAAACGTTTGCCCTCATTAGACTCCCCTCTGGAAGCGCTTTCACTGCAAGCTGCAGATTCCCTCCTAACAGCAAGCTTTAGGATAGGGTACTGAATTGTAACTTACTTTCGCCTAATAATGCGATTTTAGCAAAGAGAGGATCTCCCGCAGGGAAGCTGCTACCATCAAATGTTTGCCCTCGTTAGACTCCCCTCTGGAAGCGCTTTCACTGTAAGCTGCAGATTCCCTCCTAACAGCAAGCTTTAGGATAGGGTACTGAATTGTAATTTAAAGGCGGCTAATAATGCGATTTTGGAAAAGAGACTATCTCCCGCACGGAACCTGCTACCATCAAATGTTTGCCCTCATTTGACTCCCCTCTGGAAGCGCTATCACTGCAAGCTGCAGATTCCCTCCTAACAGCAAGCTTTAGGATAGGGTACTGAATTGTAACTTACTTTCGCCTAATAATGAGATTTTGGAAAAGAGACTATCTCCCGAACGGAAGCTGCTACCATCAAATGTTTGCCCTCATTAGACTCCTCTCTGGAAGCACTTACATTGCAAGCTGCAGATGCCCTCCTAACAGCAAGCTTTAGGATAGGGTACTGAATTGTAACTTAACTGCGGCTAATAAGTCGATTATGGCAAAGAGTATATCTCCCGCAGGGAAGCTGCTACCATCAAATGTTTGCCCTCGTTAGACTCCCCTCTGGAAGCGCTTTCACTGCAAGCTGCAGATTCCCTCCTAACAGCAAGCTTTAGGATAGGGTACTGATTTGTTTAATAACTTTCGCCTACTAAGGCGATTTTGGCAAAGAGAATATCTCCCGCAGGGAAGCTGCTACCATCAAATGTTTGCCCTCGTTAGACTCCCCTCTGGAAGCGCTTTCACTGCAAGCTGCAGATTCCCTCCTAACAGCAAGCTTTAGGATAGGGTACTGAATTGTAAATTACTTTCGCCTAATAATGCGATTTTGGCAAAGAGAGTATCTCCCGCAGGGAAGCTGCTACCATCAAATGTTTGCCCTCATTAGACTCCCCTCTGGAAGCGCTTTCACTGCAAGCTGCAGATTCCCTCCTAACAGCAAGCTTTAGGATACGGTACTGAATTGTAACTTAACTGCGGCTAATAAGGCGATATTGGCAAAGAGAATATCTCCCGCAGGGAAGCTGCTACCATCAAATGATTGCCCTCATTAGACTCCCCTCTGGAAGCGCTTTCACTGCAAGCTGCAGATTCCCTCCAAACAGCAAGCTTTAGGATAGGGTACTGAATTGTAACTTAAAGGCGGCTAATAAGGCGATTTTGGAAAAGAGACTATCTCCCGCAGGGAAGCTGCTACCATCAAACGTCTGCCCTCATTAGACTCCCCTCTGGAAGCGCTTTCACTGCAATCTGCAGATTACCTCCTAACAGCAAGCTTTAGGATAGGGTACTGAATTGTAACTTAACTGCGGCTAATAAGTCGATTTTGGCAAAGAGAGTATTTCCCGCAGGGAAGCTGCTACCATCAAATGATTGCCCTGGTTAGACTCCCCTCTGGAAGCGCTTTCACTGCAAGCTGCAGATTCCCTCCTAAAAGCAAGCTTTACGATAGGGTACTGAATTGTAACTTAACTGCGGCTAATAAGTCGATTATGGCAAAGAGTATATCTCCCGCAGGGAAGCTGCTACCATCAAATGTTTGCCTTCATTAGACTCCCCTCTGGAAGCGCTTTCACTGTAAGCTGCAGATTCCCTCCTAACAGCAAGCTTTAGGATAGGGTACTGAAGTGTAACTTAACTGCGGCTAATAAGTCGATTTTGGCAAAGAGTATATCTCCCGCAGGGAAGCTGCTACCATCAAATGTTTGCCCTCATTAGACTCCCCTCTGGAAGCGCTTTCACTGCAAGCTGCAGATTCCCTCCTAACAGCAAGCTTTAGGATAGGGTACTGAATTGTATCTTACTTTCGCCTAAAAATTCTATTTTGGCAAAGAGAGTATCTCCCGCAGGGAAGCTGTTACCATCAAATGTTTGCCCTCATTAGACTCCCCTCTGGAAGCGCTTTCACTGCAAGCTGCAGATTCCCTCTTAACAGCAAGCTTTAGGATAGGGTACTTAATTGTAACTTAAAGGCGGCTAATAAGGCGATTTTGGAAAAGAGACTATCTCCCGCAGGGAAGCTGCTACCATCAAATGTTTGCCCTCATTAGACTCCCCTCTGGAAGCGCTTTCACTGCAAGCTGCAGATTCCCTCCTAACAGCAAGCTTTACGATAGGGTACTGAATTGTAACTTAACTGCGGCTAATAAGTCGATTTTGGCAAAGAGAGTATTTCCCGCAGGGAAGCTGCTACCATCAATTGATTGCCCTGGTTAGACTCCCCTCTGGAAGCGCTTTCACTGCAAGCTGCAGATTCCCTCCTAACAGCAAGCTTTACGATAGGGTACTGAATTGTAACTTAACTGCGGCTAATAAGTCGATTATGGCAAAGAGTATATCTCCCGCAGGGAAGCTGCTACCATCAAATGTTTGCCCTCATTAGACTCCCCTCTGGAAGCGCATTCACTGCAAGCAGCAGATTCCCTCCTAACAGCAAGCTTTAGGATAGGGTACTGAATTGTAACTTACTTTCGCCTAATAATGCGATTTAGGCAAAGAGAGTATCTCCCGCAGGGAAGCTGCTACCATCAAATGTTTGCCCTCGTTAGACTCCCCTCTGGAAGCGCTTTCACTGCAAGCTGCAGATTCCCTCCTAACAGCAAGCTTTACGATAGGGTACTGAATTGTAACTTATCTGCGGATGATAAGGCGATTTTGGCAAAGAGAGTATCTCCCGCAGGAAAGCTGCTACCATCAAATCTTTGCCCTCATTATACTCCCCTCTGGAAGCGCATTCACTGCAAGCTGCAGATTTCCTCCTAACAGCAAGCTTTAGGATAGGGTACTGAATTGTAACTTACTTTCGCCTAATAATGCGATTTTGGCAAAGAGAGTATGTCCCGCAGGGAAGCTGCTACCATCAAACGTTTACCCTCGTTAGACTCCCCTCTGGCAGCGCTTTCACTGCAAGCTGCAGATTCCCTCCTAACAGCAAGCTTTAGGATAGGGTACTGAATTGTAACTTACTTTCGCCTAATAAGGCGATTTTGGCAAAGAGAGTATCTCCCGCAGGGAAGCTGCTACCATCAAATGTTTGCCCTCATTAGACTCCCCTCTGGAGGCGCTTTCACTGCAAGCTGCAGATTCCCTCCTAACAGCAAGCTTTAGGATAGGGTACTGAATTGTAACTTAACTGCGGCTAATAATGCGATTTTGGCAAAGAGAGTATCTCCCTCAGGGAAGCTGTTACCATCAAATGTTTGCCCTCATTAGACTCTTCTCTGGAAGCGCTTTCACTGTAAGCTGCAGATTCCCTCCTAACAGCAAGCTTTAGGATAGGGTACTGAATTGTAACTTAACTGCGGCTATTAAGGTGATTTTGGAAAAGAGTATATCTCCCGCAGGGAAGCTGCTACCATCAAATGTTTGCCCTCATTAGACTCCCCTCTGGAAGCGCTTTCACTGCAAGCTGCAGATTTCCTCCTAACAGCAAGCTTTAGGATAGGGTACTGAATTGTAACTTAACTGCGGCTATTAAGGTGATTTTGGAAAAGAGTATATCTCCCGCACGGAAGCTGCTACCATCAAATGTTTGCCCTCATTTGATTCCCCTCTGGAAGCGCTTTCACTGCAAGCTGCAGATTCCCTCCTAACAGGAAGCTTTAGGATAGGGTACTGAATTGAAACTTACTTTCGCCTAATAAAACGATTTTGGCAAAGAGACTGTCTCCCGCAGGGAAGCTGCTACCATCAAATGTTTGCCCTCATTAGACTCCCCTCTGGAAGCGCTTTCACTGCAAGCTGCAGATTCCCTCCTAACAGCAAGCTTTAGGATAGTGTACTGAATTGTAACTAACTTTCGCCTAATAAGGCGATTTTGGCAAAGAGAGTATCTCCCGCAGGGAAGCTGCTACCATCAAATGCTTGCCCTCATTAGACTCCCCTCTGGAAGCGCTTTCACTGCAAGCTGCAGATTCCCTCCTAACAGCAAGCTTTAGGATAGGGTACTGAATTGTAACTTAACTGCAGCTAATAAGGTGATTTTGGAAAAGAGAATACATCCCGCAGGGAAGCTGCTAACATCAAATGTTTGCCCTCATTAGACTCCCCTCTGGAATCGCTTTCACTGCAAGCTGCAGATTCCCTCCTAACAGCAAGCTTTAGGATAGGGTACTGAATTGTAAATTAAAGGCGGCTAATAATGTGATTATGGCAAAGAGACTATCTCCCGCACGGAAGCTGCTACCATCAAACGTTTGCCCTCATTAGACTCCCCTCTGGAAGCGCTTTCACTGCAAGCTGCAGATTCCCTCCTAACAGCAAGCTTTAGGATAGGGTACTGAATTGTAACTTACTTTCGCCTAATAATGCGATTTTAGCAAAGAGAGGATCTCCCGCAGGGAAGCTGCTACCATCAAATGTTTGCCCTCGTTAGACTCCCCTCTGGAAGCGCTTTCACTGTAAGCTGCAGATTCCCTCCTAACAGCAAGCTTTAGGATAGGGTACTGAATTGTAATTTAAAGGCGGCTAATAATGCGATTTTGGAAAAGAGACTATCTCCCGAACGGAAGCTGCTACCATCAAATGTTTGCCCTCATTAGACTCCCCTCTGGAAGCGCTTTCACTGCAAGCTGCAGATTCCCTCCTAACAGCAAGCTTTAGGATAGGGTACTGAATTGTAAATTAAAGGCGGCTAATAATGCGATTTTGGAAAAGAGACTATCTCCCGCACGGAACCTGCTACCATCAAATGTTTGCCCTCATTTGACTCCCCTCTGGAAGCGCTTTCACTGCAAGCTGCAGATTCCCTCCTAACAGCAAGCTTTAGGATAGGGTACTGAATTGTAAATTAAAGGCGGCTAATAATGCGATTTTGGAAAAGAGACTATCTCCCGCACGGAAGCTGCTACCATCAAATGTTTGCCCTCATTTGACTCCCCTCTGGAAGCGCTTTCACTGCAAGCTGCAGATTCCCTCCTAACAGCAAGCTTTAGGATAGGGTACTGAATTGTAACTTACTTTCGCCTGAGATTTTGGAAAAGAGACTATCTCCCGCACGGAAGCTGCTACCATCAAACGTTTGCCCTCATTAGACTCCCCTCTGGAAGCGCTTTCACTGCAAACTGCAGATTCCCTCCTAACAGCAAGCTTTAGGATAGGGTACTGAATTGTAACTTAACTGCGGCTAATAAGGCGATTTCGGCAAAGAGAATATCTCCCGCAGGGAAGCTGTTAACATCAAATGTTTGCCCTCATTAGACTCCCCTCTGGAAGCGCTTTCACTGCAAGCTGCAGATTCCCTCCTAACAGCAAGCTTTAGGATAGGGTACTGAATTGTATCTTACTTTCGCCTAAAAATGCTATTTTGGCAAAGAGAGTATCTCCCGCAGGGAAGCTGTTACCATCAAATGTTTGCCCTCATTAGACTCCCCTCTGGAAGCGCTTTCACTGCAAGCTGCAGATTCCCTCCTAACAGCAAGCTTTAGGATAGGGTACTGAATTGTAACTTAACTGCGGCTAATAAGGCGATTTCGGCAAAGAGAATATCTCCCGCAGGGAAGCTGTTAACATCAAATGTTTGCCCTCATTAGACTCCCCTCTGGTAGCGCTTTCACTGCAAGCTGCAGATTCCCTCCTAACAGCAAGCTTTAGGATAGGGTACTGAAGTGTAACTTAACTGCGGCTAATAAGTCGATTTTGGCAAAGAGTATATCTCCCGCAGGGAAGCTGCTACCATCAAATGTTTGCCCTCATTAGACTCCCCTCTGGAAGCGCTTTCACTGCAAGCTGCAGATTCCCTCTTAACAGCAAGCTTTAGGATAGGGTACTGAATTGTAACTTAACTGCGGCTAATAAGGCGATTTCGGCAAAGAGAATATCTCCCGCAGGGAAGCTGCTACCATCAAATGTTTGCCCTCATTAGACTCCCCTCTGGAATCGCTTTCACTGCAAGCTGCAGATTCCCTCCTAACAGCAAGCTTTAGGATAGGGTACTGAATTGTATCTTACTTTCGCCTAAAAATGCTATTTTGGCAAAGAGAGTATTTCCCGCAGGGAAGCTGCTACCATCAAATGTTTGCCCTCATTAGACTCCCCTCTGGAAGCGCTTTCACTGCAAGCTGCAGATTCCCTCCTAACAGCAAGCTTTAGGATAGGGTACTGAATTGTAACTTAACTGCGGCTAATAAGTCGATTATGGCAAAGAGTATATCTCCCGCAGGGAAGCTGCTACCATCAAATGTTTGCCCTCATTAGACTCCCCTCTGGAAGCGCTTTCACTGTAAGCTGCAGATTCCCTCCTAACAGCAAGCTTTAGGATAGGGTACTGAAGTGTAACTTAACTGCGGCTAATAAGTCGATTTTGGCAAAGAGAGTATGTCCCGCAGGGAAGCTGCTACCATCAAATCTTTGCCCTCATTATACTCCCCTCTGGAAGCGCATTCACTGCAAGCTGCAGATTTCCTCCTAACAGCAAGCTTTAGGATAGGGTACTGAATTGTAACTTACTTTCGCCTAATAATGCGATTTTGGCAAAGAGAGTATGTCCCGCAGGGAAGCTGCTACCATCAAACGTTTACCCTCGTTAGACTCCCCTCTGGCAGCGCTTTCACTGCAAGCTGCAGATTCCCTCCTAACAGCAAGCTTTAGGATAGGGTACTGAATTGTAACTTACTTTCGCCTAAAAAGGCGATTTTGGCGAAGAGAGTATCTCCCGCAGCGAAGCTGCTACCATCAAATGTTTGCCCTCATTAGACTCCCCTCTGGAGGCGCTTTCACTGCAAGCTGCAGATTCCCTCCTAACAGCAAGTTTTAGGATAGGGTACTGAATTGTAACTTAACTGCGGCTAATAATGCGATTTTGGCAAAGAGAGTATCTCCCTCAGGGAAGCTGTTACCATCAAATGTTTGCCCTCATTAGACTCTTCTCTGGAAGCGCTTTCACTGTAAGCTGCAGATTCCCTCCTAACAGCAAGCTTTAGGATAGGGTACTGAATTGTAACTTAACTGCGGCTATTAAGGTGATTTTGGAAAAGAGTATATCTCCCGCAGGGAAGCTGCTACCATCAAATGTTTGCCCTCATTAGACTCCCCTCTGGAAGCGCTTTCACTGCAAGCTGCAGATTTCCTCCTAACAGCAAGCTTTAGGATAGGGTACTGAATTGTAACTTAACTGCGGCTATTAAGGTGATTTTGGAAAAGAGTATATCTCCCGCACGGAAGCTGCTACCATCAAATGTTTGCCCTCATTTGATTCCCCTCTGGAAGCGCTTTCACTGCAAGCTGCAGATTCCCTCCTAACAGGAAGCTTTAGGATAGGGTACTGAATTGAAACTTACTTTCGCCTAATAAAACGATTTTGGCAAAGAGACTGTCTCCCGCAGGGAAGCTGCTACCATCAAATGTTTGCCCTCATTAGACTCCCCTCTGGAAGCGCTTTCACTGCAAGCTGCAGATTCCCTCCTAACAGCAAGCTTTAGGATAGTGTACTGAATTGTAACTAACTTTCGCCTAATAAGGCGATTTTGGCAAAGAGAGTATCTCCCGCAGGGAAGCTGCTACCATCAAATGCTTGCCCTCATTAGACTCCCCTCTGGAAGCGCTTTCACTGCAAGCTGCAG